>NW_027361682.1:2502500-7372500 GCF_039654945.1 Dendrobates tinctorius | reverse complement strand
TGAGCTATGATTTATCTATAATATTTTGGGCTCTATGCTTTATATCTTACCTGGATGTCTTAGACATATATAGATACTATTCCTGGATACTAAGCATAGTATGCCTTTTTGTCATATTGGTAACATACGGCTCTTTCTCTCGTTGCCACCCTATATGTAGGGAGTTTTTACTTTGCGCTGCACTGGGATTATTCTTGTTATGTCTACCTCTATTATGTGTTTATACATGTCTGATATAGTTTTTTAACTTGTATTAATAAAGATTTTCTTATTCTTTTCTACATTTTAGTGTGGTTTATGGTTACTCTCATCTTTCTTTTGAATTACAAAATTCTAAGCATGCCTGAGTCCAGCTCTCGGCCACCAAGTCGAGCATGCCGAGTGCAACTCTCTCCACAGTCGCCACTTCACAAAGCCATGCACGCACTTCCCGCCGACACCACAAACTGCGACTCCTCCACGCCATGCCAGCAATTCCCACAGACACCATTAGCTGCCACTCGTCTCCTCTGGCTGACTGCGCAGGACTCCTCTTCAGCTCCATGTTCACCCAGGCTTCACAAACTCAGAATGAATCAGTCAATCAGTATCACCAGCAGTGATTGCACACCCTGAGACTCACTTATAGAGCCCCACACCTGATTCATAATTACGTGCACATTAAACCTAAAGTGCAATACCACTAACCACTACCGGGGACAGTCAAGTCACTTGGCACTTGCCAAAGTACAAAAAGTTCACCCTGTGCAATTTAAAACTGTCAGATCAAATTCAGATCATGACAGTACCCCCTCCTTAATGAGGGGCCTCTGGACCCTCAAGACCACCCCTCATTAGGGAAACACCTACAGCGGGGACGCCCAGATCCTGAGTTCACCCCACCACTACCTGACACTTCAGGTTTATGGCAACACACCGCTGGTATTGGCAATAAAGTTCATTTTGGAGGCACCACTCATCTCCACAGCGCCAACCTGGGGAATGAGTTTATGTATGTGTATGTTTGTTATGAGCTGATCAGGCTCCACAACACACTTCCACAAGATGTTTTTTGGTGGCACCCATACACGCTCGTTCACACCCAGGTCCGGACCTGAACGTTCATTGCACACATTTGTTTGTCATAATTGGTGAACTCATTCTGAACTAGACAGCAGAGGCGTCCCCCTGTGTCACCACACTCACACCCCCGCCATTCACCACGGGACACCACCCTCCAACCCTCTTCACCATGAGGTCTACGCCTCCCAGGGTTGGTTAATGGCGAGGGTTGAGATTTGACCCTACTCCCCAGCAGCACACCTGCTGCTCACACCAGGAGGAGAGGGGACCGGATATGGAGGAACATACACTCGCTGGTCACCTCCACACGACCAGGAGGGGGAGGCATTAAAGATTTGGCGTGAACCCCGCAGACTCTACACCAGTCTGCTCATCACTGGAACGTACCCCATCACCTCAGGGAATACCAAGCAGCTCCGTGGGGCACCATTCCTCCCACCTGCCTGGTTACGCCCGCGTGCATGAGCAAGTCCCGCTCCCCAGCAGCGACTCTAGGGGCTTTTAGCCAGATCACAGCCGCCATTTTCTTTTTCTCTCAGCAGAGGCCCCAGACCCAGATAACTGCTGTTGCAGCGGCTTAAACACACCATGCCGCTCCCAGTCACCTCAGTGAAGCCCAGCAGCAACTGCTCACAGGTCACCACATGGCCAAAGGCCCCAGACCCTGACAATTACTCACAGGTCTCCACATGGCCAAAGGCCCTAGACCCTGACAATTGCTCACAGGACTCCACATGGCCAAAAGCTCACCAGAAAAAAAAAAACAAAACTGTAGGGCTGGTGATAATGTCATGGTCACGCGTGTCTGGACGCAGAAATTACCGCAAGGCGAACCCATAACACACGTGACCCAGGATACAGCACCTCCAGTGGCAAATTTAAATAATACGTGCAGATGGATACACCGCCTCCACCTGGCGAATTTAGGTATTACACGTTAATATACATTCTGGAAACCCCGCCTCCAGTACGGCGAATTGAAATAATAAGGGGGAACCTGGGAAACATTAACAATGGTGGGCCCTGCAATAGGGAATAGGGAAGTGGAGACTTCCTGAGCTCCCCTGAGCCAGTGTCCCTGCACTCCTAACGTTCCCTATGCCGGTTCCGCACCGGGCGCCGCACGCGTACCTCAAAGCCCTTGCTCGCCCTGACCCTAAACCCTCACTAGGGAATTGGTCGGTGCGGAAACTAAATACCACCACTGCACTAACAACACACATGAGGAAAGAAGACAATACAGGGGAAACACCACTTAGCTTTGCTCTGTTGCGTACGCTCCTAGCAACAGAGCCCACCACCTGCGTGCATCTTCTCCTCCACCCGGATCCATCACCATCCCGGATCCTTCACCGTAGTGCAGCCTTGGAGCAGAGTCCATCTCCAGTTGCAGCAGTCCAATAACAAAGTCCCAAGGATGAGTCAGCCTCTGCCAAAATTCTAAGCATGCCTGAGTCCAGCTCTCGGCCACCAAGTCGAGCATGCCGAGTGCAATTCTCTCCACAGTCGCCACTCCACAAAGCCATGCACGCACTTCCCGCCGACACCACAAACTGTGACTCCTCCACGCCATGCCAGCAATTCCCACAGACACCATTAGCTGCCACTCGTCTCCTCTGGCTGACTGCGCAGGACTCCTCTTCAGCTCTATGTTCACTCAGGCTTCACAAACTCAGAATGAATCAATCAGTATCACCAGCAGTGATTGCACACCCTGAGACTCACTTATAGAGCCCCACACCTGATTCATAATTACGTGCACATTAAACCTAAAGTGCAATACCACTAACCACCACCGGGGACAGTCAAGTCACTTGGCACTTGCCAAAGTACAAAAAGTTCACCCTGTGCAATTTAAAACTGTCAGATCAAATTCAGATCATGACAGCAAAGTTCAGGGCTCTGTGGGGCCGGATCATCAATTTCAGGACTCTTCGTTCTTAATGACATTGACTGGATTTTTAGGGTTGTTCTGCTGTAGAAATGACTTGTAGCATAATCCACCAAATCATCTGATTCTCAGTGGATCTCATTTTTAATCCCTAACTTTTTACTTTTCAAGAGACATAAAATAATCATTTTTCCATTAACATGGCCACATTGATATATTTTGAGGGACAAGTTTTAGTTTTGAATGGCTCCATTCAATTTATAGTAGAATGTACAAAAAATATGGAAACAAAATTCCAAGTGGGGTCAAATTGGGAAAAAAAAAGTAATATCACCATTGTCTCTTAAGTTTTGCTTTTACAATATTCACTTTGTGGTCAAAATGATCTGGTAGCTTTGATCACTATGGTTCTAATGATACCACATTTATGCAGGTATTATTTTTGCTATGCAACATTCTTAGAGACATTTTTTTTCTATTTGGCAATAAAATAGTTTTTATTAGTATTATGTCAATGTCCATATAAATTTCTTATTTATTTTTATTCAAATATTTTGGAAGGTGAAAGGACCAAAAAACAGATTCTAAAATTTTGATTTTCTTTTTTTCATAAATAGTGTTGTAGAAGTATTTTAATCAGTTCAGACAAGTACATACGCATCGATTCCAAAAATAGAATTTCATTTTTACATTTTTGCTAAATACATTTTGGTAAAAAGTGTGTAATTTAAATTTGCTTTTATTTTAACCCCTTTCTGATAGATGATGTACTATCCCGTCCAGGTGACCCGGGCCCGTATGACCGTGGACAGGATAGTACATCATCGCAATCAGCTGCGCTCACGGGGGGAGCGCAGCTAATCGCGGCCGTGTTTCGGGGGCATAGGGAAGAATCGCACAGGGAGGGGGCTCCCTGCGCGCTTCCCTGAGACCCTTGGAATAACGCGATGTGCTCGCGTTGTTCCGAGGGCCTTCCTCCCTGCAGGCCCACGGATCTAAGATGGTCGCAGGGGGCCTTCCGGGTCCTGCAGGGAGGTGGCTTCTCAGTACCCGCTGAGAGCAGGCGCTGAGAAGCCACCTGCAGTGCCTGTCAGATCAGCGATCTGACACAATATAGTAATGTCCCCCCCCTGGGACAATGTAAAAAAGTTAAAAAAAAAAATAATGTGTAAAAATAATTTTTAAAAAATTCCTAAATAAATGTAAAAAAAATATATTCTCTAATAAATTCTTTTTTCTTGTAAATATAAAAAAACAATAAAAGTACACATATTTAGTATCGCCGCGTCCATAACAACCCGCCCTATAAAACTTCCTTTAGTTAACCCCTTACAAAAAAAACAACAAGGCAAAAAACAATGCTTTATAATCATACCGCCGAACAAAAAGTGGAATAACACGTGATCAAAAAGACGGATATAAATAAACATGGTTCCGCTGAAAACGTCATTTTGTACCGGGAAAAATGAGCCACAATACAGCGTCATCAGCGAAAAAATTAAAAAGTTATAGCTCGCAGAATAAAGCGATGCAAAAATAATTATTTTTTATATAAAATTGTTGTTATTGTATAAAAGCGCCAAAACATAAAAAAATGATATAAATGAGGTATCGCTGTCATACTGAACCGAAGAATAAAAATGCTTTATCAATTTTATCACACGCGGACCAGTGTAAACGCCCCCTCCCCCAAAGAAATTAATGAATTGCTGTCTATTGTTCATTCTGCATCCCAATAATCGGAATAAAAAGCAATTAAAAAAGTCATGTGCCCGAAAATGGTACCAATAAAAACGTCAACTCAGCCCACAAAAAATAAGACCTCACATGACTCTGTAGGTCAAAAAAGCGTATTTGTGACAGCTTCCAAACATAAAAACCCACTATAAATAGTAAATCAAACCCCCCTTTATCACTCCCTTAGGCTAGTTTCACATTAGAGTTTACGGCCGCAGCGTCGGGCTGTGCACGGCCACCGCTAAGCCCCGCCCCCTTTCGCGCCTCCGCCAGTAGCTCCGCCTACGGGCGCATGATGCTGCATGCGTCCTGCATCCCCTATCTTTAGCACTGGGGATGCAAGCCGAGCGCAGGTATGCGTTTGGCGGCGCATGCGTCCTTTTGAAAAAATTGGGGACTAAAAGATCATGTTTGTGGAAAAAATATGATTTTTTTTATTTTCACACCTGGGCGTTAACTTCTGTGAAACACTTGGGGGTTCAAAGTGCTCACCACACATTTAGATAAGTTCCCTGGGGGGTCTAGTTTCCAAATTGGGGTCACTTGTGGGTTTCCACTGCTTAGGCACATCAGGGGCTCTCCAAACGCGACATGGCTTCCGATCTCAATTCCAGCCAATTTTGCATTGAAAAAGTCAAACGGCGCTCCTACCCTTCTGAGCTCTGCCATGTGCCCAAACAGTGGTTTACCCCCACATATGGGGTATCAGCATACTCAGGACAAATTGCACAATAACTTTCGCAGTCCAAATTCTCCTGTTACCCTTGGTAAAATAAAAATTTTGGGTGAAAAGATAATTTTTGTGGAAAAAATATGATTTTTTAATTTTACAGCTGTACGTTATAAACTTCTGTGAAGCCCTTGGGGGTTCAAAGTTCTCACCACATATCTAGATAAGTTCCTTGGGGGTCTTGTTTCCAAAATGGTGTTATTTATGGGGGGTTTCCAGTGTTTAGGCACATCAGGGGCTCTCCAAAGGCGACATGGCGTCCAGCCAATGCTGCATTGAAGAAGTCAAATGGCGCTCATTCCTTTCCGAGCTCTGCCATGCACCCAAACAGTGGTTTACCCCCCACATATGGGGTATCAGCGTACTCAGGACAATTTGCACAATAACTTTTGGGGTCCTGTTTCCCTTTGGAAAATAAAAATTTGGGGTGAAAAGATAATTTTTGTGAAAAAAATATGATTTTTTTAATTTTACAACTGCAAGTTAAAAGCTTTTGTGAAACCCTTGGGGGTTCAAAGTTCTCACCACACATCTAGATAAGTTCCTTTGGGGGTCGTTTCCAAAATGGGGTCACTTGTGGGCACATCAGGGCCTCTCCAAATGCGACATGACGTCCGATCTCAATTCCAGCCAATTTTGTTTTGAAATAGTCAAACAGAGCTCCCTTCATTCCGAGCTCTGCCATGCGCAGAAACAGTGATTGCCCCCACATTTCAGGTATCAGCGTACTCAGGACAAATTGCACAATAACTTTTGCAGTCCAATTTCTCCTGTTACCCTTGATAAAATAAAAAAAAAATGGACCTGAAGTAATTTTTTGGAGGCTTCAGACTGGCGGGTGTTAGTGTGGATGTTGAAGTCACCCATGATGATGGTGGGACTGTCAGCAGAGAAAAAGTGTAGAAGCCAGGTGAAGAAGTGGTTAATAAAGACAGAATAGTTGATGAGCCAACTATCCAAGGCAGTGGTGGCATCCTTATCCTTGTATGAATTGTATGTACAGAGCAAGCTGTGTTTGCTCCACACAGCTGGGTGCTGGCCAACTTGCTTTGTTAGTAAAATTTTAACCTTTTTAGCTGCTGAAGTCATTCATGCCAGCAACATTTAAAACTTTACTAACACAAGGCCTCAAGATCTCAGGGTGGAGTTGTCTTAACGGCCAAGAACCTATTAAAAGTCCTTGAGAATGCTATATTTAGTTCATCTATGATATCTGCTCCATGTGACATCACCAATTTTCCTATATAATTTACAACTGATCAAGCAATTGCAGTGTCAAATTCTCTTAAGGTACTATTAAAATAAAATGCAATTAAACATTTTAACCTCTTTACCCCCAAGGGTGGTTTGCACGTTAATGACCAGGCCAATTTTTACAATTCTGACCACTGTCCCTTTATGAAGTAATAACTCTGAAACGCTTCCATGGATCCCGGTGATTCTGACACTGTTTTCTCGTGACATATTGTACTTCATGTTAGTGGTAAAATTTAATTGATATAACTTGCGTTTATTTGTGAAAAAAACAGAAATTTGGCAAAAAATTTAAAAATTTTACAACTTTGAATTTTCATGCCCTTAAATCAAGAGATATGGCACACAAAATACTTAATAATTAACATTCCCCACGTTTACTTTACATCAGCACAATTTTGGAACCAAAATTTTTTTTTGTTAGGAAGTTATAAGGGTTAAAAGTTGACCAGCGATTTCTCATTTTTACAACACCATTTCTTTTAGGGACCTCATCACATTTGAAGTCACTTTGAGAGGTCTATATGATAGAAAATACCCAAAAGTGATAGCATTCTAAAAACTGCACCCCTGACGATACTCAAAACCACATTCAAGAAGTTTATTAACCCTTCAGGTGCTTCACATGAATTTTTTGAATGTTTTAAAAAAAAAATTAACATTTAACTTTTTTTCACAAAAAAATTACTTCAGGTCCAATTTTTTTTATTTTACCAAGGGTAACAGGAGAAATTGGACTGCAAAAGTTATTGAGCAATTTGTCCTGACTTTAGTACGCGGATACCTGAAAATGTGGGGGGGAACCACTGTTTCGGCGCATGGCTGAGCTCGGAAGGGAAGGAGCACCATTTGACTTTTTCAATGCAAAATTGGCTGGAATTGAGATCGGACGCCATGTCACGTTTGGAGAGCCCCTGGTGTGTCTAAACAGTGGAAACCTCCCATAAGTGACCCCATTTTGGAAACTAGACCCCCAAGGAACTTATCTAGATATGTGGTGAGAACTTTGAACCCCCAAGGGCTTTACAGAAGTTTATAACGTACAGTCGTAAAATTAAAAAATCATTTTTTCCAAAAAAATGATCTTTGAACCCCCAATTTTTATTTTCACAAGGGAAACAGGACCCCAAAAGATTTTGTGAAATTTGTCCTGAGTATTCTAATACCCCATATGTGGGGGTAATCCACTGTTTGGGCGCATGGCAGATCTCAGAAGGGAAGGAGCGCCGTTTGACGCAAAATCGGCTGGAATTGAGATCGGGCGCCATGTCGCGTTTGGAGAGCCCCTGATGTGCCTATGGAAACCCCCCACAAGTGACCCCATTTTGTAAACTATAGACCCCCCAAGGAATTTATCTAGATGTGTGGTGAGCACTTTGAACCCCCAAGTGCTTCATAGAAGTTTATAACGTCCGGGCGTGAAAATAAAAAAAATCATATTTTTTCCACAAACATGATCTTTTAGTCCCCAATTTTTTATTTTTCCAAGGGTAACAGGAGAAATTTGATGCCAAAAGTTGTTTTCCAATCTGTCCTGAGTATGCTGATACCCCATATGTGGGATAAAATTACTGTATGGGCACATGTCGGGGCTCGGATGTGAAGTAGTGATGCTTTGTAATGCAGACTTTGATAGAATGGTCTGCGGATGTCATGTTGTATTTGGAGAGCCCCTGATGTGTCTAAACTGTGCAAACACCCAAGTGACCCCATTTTGGAAACTAGACCCCCAAGGAACTTATCTAGAAGTGTAGTGAGCACTTATAACCCCCAAGTGCTTCACAGACGTTTATAACGTAGAGCCATAAAAATAAAAAAACGTATTTTTTTCTGCAAAAATGATATTTTTGCCCCCAATTATTTTATTTTCCCAAGGGTAACAGGAGAAATTGGACCCCAAAAGTTGTTGTGCAGTTTGTCCTGAGTAGGATGATACCCCATATGTGGGGGTAAACCACATGGCAGAGCTTGGAAGGAAAGGAGCATCGTTTGACTTTTTCAACGCAGAATTGGCTGGAATTGAGATCAGACGCCATGTTGCGTTTGGAGAGCCCCTGATGTGCCTAAACAGTGGAAATCCCCCAATTCTATCCCCAACACACCCCTAATCCTAATCCCAACCCTAACCCTAGCCCTAACCCTAACTCCAGCCCTAATCCTAGCCCTAACCCTAGGCCTAACCCTAGCCCTAACCCTAGCTTTAACCCTAGCCCTAACCCTAGCCCTAATGGAAAAATGGAAATAAATATATATTTTTTATTTTATTATTTTTCTCTAACTATGGGGGTGATAAGGGGGGGTTATTTACTATTTATGGCAGGTTTTTATGTTTGGCAGCTGTCACACGCTAAAAGACGCTTTTTATTGTAAAAATAGTTTTTGCATCACCAAATCATTTTGAGAGCTATAATATTTCCATATTTTGACCCACCAAGTCATGTGAGGTCTTATTTTTTGCGGGATGAGTAGACATTTTTATTGGTACCATTTTCGGGCACATGACATTTTTTGATCGCTTTTTATTCCAATTTTTGGGATGCGGAATGAACAAAAAACAGCATTTCATGAATTTCTTTTGGTGGGGCGTTTACACCGTTCTGTGTGTGGTAAAATTGATAAAGCAGTTTTATTGTTCGGGTCAGTACGATTACAGCAATATCTCATTTATATCACTTTTTTATGTTTTGGCGCTTTTATACAATAAAAACAATTTTATATAAAAAAATTATTTTTGCATCGCTTTATTCTGCAAGCTATAACTTTTTTATTTTTTAGCTGATGATGCTGTATCACAGCTCATTTTTTGTGGGATAAGATGACGTTTTCAGCGGTACCATGTTTATTTATATATGTCTTTTTGATTGCGTCTTATTGCACTTTTTGTTCGGCAGTATGATGACAAAGCATTGCTTTTTGCTTTGTTTTTTATTTTTTTTAAGGGGTTCACTAAAGGGGTGAACTAGTGGGACAGTTTTATAGGGCGGGTCGTTATGGACGCGGTGATACTAAATATGTGTACTTTTATTGTTTTGTTTTTTTTAAAAAAAAGAATTTATTAGGGAATATTTTTTTTTATTTATTTATGAATTTTTTAAAAATTATTTTTACACTTTTTTTTCCCTTTATTATATTGTCCCAGTGTGGGACATTACTGTAAAGTGTCAGATCGCTGATTTGACACTTTGCACTGCACTGTCATATCAGTGCAGTGGATCCGGTTGCTTGCAGGGAGGAGGCCCTTGGAGCAACGCGAGCACGTCGCGTTGCTCCGAGGGTCTTAGGGAAGCGCGCAGGGAGGGGATTCTTCCCTACGACCCCGATACGCTGCGATCATGTTTGATTGCAGTGTGCCAGGGGTTAATGTGCCGGGGGCCGTGACCGCCCCTGGCACATAGTGCCGGGTGTCAGCCATGACAATCAGCTGACACCCGGACGCGATCAGGTGCGCTTCCCCCTATGAGCGCAGCTGATTGCGGTGACGTACTATCCCGTCCACGGTCCCGGGTCACGTGGACGGGATAGTACATCACATGTCAGAAAGGGGTTACAAAAGCCTGGAATGGATCTTAGAAATTAGTGACTACAGCTGTAGATAAATTAATTGAAAGGTGTACTTTCTACAATAGGTTCACTTTTGGGGATTTTCTGTTCAAGCATCTTCGGGGCTCTGCAAATGTCGCCCATAAACTATTCTACCAAAATCTGTGCTTCAAAAGCCAAATAGTGCTCTTTCCTTGTCAGCCCTGAAGTGAGGCCTAACAGTAATTTCTGTCTACATATGAGGCATCACTGTAATGAGAAGAAATTGGGCTATAAATTATGGTGTCCAGTTTCACCTTTTAAACCTTGTGTACCTGACAAATTTGCAACAAATACAAAAATTACATTTTTACCATTAAAATGTCATATTTCCAAGTCTCAAGGTTACAAAATTTCTGTGGGACACTAATGGGTTCAAATTACTCACTACACCCCTAGATGAATTCCTTAGACAGTGAAGTTTCTAATATGGGGTCACCTGCGGGTGGGGGGGGGTTCTGCTGTTCTGGCACATCTAAGGCTCAGCTAATGGAGCCCACAATCAATTCAAATGATATCTGGGTTCTAAAAGCAAAGTAGAGCTCCTTCCCATGTGATCCCTGCCGTGTGCTCAAACAGTAGTGTACACCCATATATGAGGAACTGCCACATTCAAGAGAAATTGCCAAACAAATTGTGAGGTCCAATTCCTTCCATTACCCCTAGTTTAAATTATAAATTTGGTTCTAAAACAGTATTTAAGTGGAAATGTTTTTATTTTTTGTTCTCACATCTACTGTAAATGTTATAACGTTTTGTGAATCACCTGTTGGTTAAAAATGCTCAGTACAACCCTAGATGAATTTCTTGAAGGGTCAAGTTTCCAAAATGGGGTCACTTGTGCAGGGGTTTCTGCTGTTTTTGCAAGTCAGGCGCTCTCCAAATGCGACATAGCATTCGCAATCTATTCCGCACAAATAGCTTTCAGGAGAAGTTGCGTAACAAATTATGGGGTCCGTTTTCACCTAATATCCATTGTGAAAATTACAAATTAGGGGCTAAAACAACATTTTCAGGGAAAAAAAAATGAAAATTTTCAATTTGACAACCTAAAGTGATCAAATTCTGTGTAGTACCTGTGGGTTTAAAATACTCATTATACCCCTGGACAAAATCCTTGAGGGGTGTAGTTTCCAGCATGGGATTACTTCTGGGGGTTTTCAATGCCCTACAAATGCAACATGATGCCCACAGACCATTCCATCAAAGTCTGCCTTCCAAAACATCACTCCTTCCTTTCTGAGCTTTGTCATGCACCCAGTCAGCATTTTCCCCACACATATTAGATTTTTTATTTGTTGGCTCCATGTTATAAACTTCTGTGAAGCCCCTGGGGATTCAAAGTGCTCACCACACACTTAGATACATTCCTTGACGGATCTTGCTTCCAAAATTGGGTCACTTGTGAGGGGTCATGAAGGTTAAAATTGACTTGGTCACTAAGGGGTTAATCCTTTTTATGTAACTGTATATGCTTTATTGTTTTATACTCTTTGTAAAATCTTTTGTATATTTTTTTTATAAAAACATTTCATATCCTTTTGTTCTGTAAACCACACCCTGAAGCCATATGCTACTTGTGACGGATGTCAGATCGGTCTGTGAAAAATGTACTGCCAATTTTGCAAATTTTCCCAACCTCAACTGTGAAAGACAATCAAAAAATAAAAACAGAAAATCACATTTTGTATGATTTATAAATAAATTGCATTTTATTGCATGAAATAAGCATTTGATCACCTTCCAACTAGCAAGAATACTGTCTATCGCAGACCTGTAAGTTTTTCTTTAAGAATCCTTCCTACTCTGCACTCATTACCTGTGTTAATTGCAACTGTTGAACTCATTACATGTATATAAGACATCTGTCCACACAATCACACTTAAACCTCTCCACCTTGGTCAAGACCAAAGAGCTGTCTAAGGACACCTGACACAAAATTGTAGACCTGCACAAGGCTGGAATGAGCTATGCAATACGCAAGCAGCTTGATGAGAAGGTAATACATTTTGGCATAATTATTAGAAATTGGAAAAAACACAAGATGACTGTCAATTTTCCTCGGTCTGTGGCTCCATGCAAGATCTCACCTAGTGGGGTAAGGATGATTCTGAGAAAGGTCAGGAATCAACCCAGAACTACATGGGAGGACCTGATCAATGATATGAACAGAGCTGGGACGACAGTCTCAAACATTACCGTTAGTAACACACTACACTGTCATGGATTAAGATTCTGCGGGGCACGCAAAGTCCCCCTGCTAACGCCAGCACATATCTAGGCCCATTTGAAGTTCGAAAATGACCATCATGATGATCCAGAAGAGGCATGGGAGAAGGTCATGTGGTCAGATGAGATGAAAAAATAGAATTTTTTGGCATCAACTCCACTCTCTGTGTTTGGAGGAAGAAGAATGAGTACAACCCCAAGAACACCATCCCAACCATACGAATGGTGGAGAAACATCATACTTTGGGGGAACTTTTCTGCAAATAGGACAGGACAACTGCACCGTATTGCAGGAATGAAAGATGGGTTCATGTATAGCGAGATTTTGGCCAACAACCTCCTTCTGTCAGTAAGAGCATTGAAGATGGGTCGCGGCTGGGTCTTCAAGCATGACAATGACCAGAAACACATAGCCAAGGAATTAAGAAGTGGCTCCGTAAGAAGCATTTCAAGGTCCTGGAATGGTCTAGCCAGTCTCCAGACCTGAACCCAACAGAAAATCTTTGGAGGGAGCTGAAATTCATTGTTGCCCATCGACAGCCCCGAAACCTGAAAGATCTCGAGATCTGTATGGAGGAGTCAGCCAAAATCTCTGCTACAGTGGTCAAGAACTAGACGAAATGCCTGACCTCTGTAATTGCAAACAAAGGTATCAATACCAAATATTGAGTTCTGTTAATTAATTTTGTAAAAACTATACATTGTGATCTTCTGGATTTTTAAAGATATTGTCTCTTAAAGTTGAAATGCACCTACGATAAAAATTACAGACCTCTCCATTTTATATAGGTAGGAAAACTTGCAAAATTGGCAGTGTATCAAATACTTATTATCACCACTGTATATAAATCCTATGCGTTGGAATCAGTTGTATATGTACACAATGCCCTCAAAGCGAGTTCCCCAATAATCGACCAAGTAGTGGAAACAGCATGCGACCGCCTCTGTTAATCAACGGTCATTTGCATAATTATCCTCACGATAGGGACCAGTAGGGGTCTGTTCGTGATAAAGGAGAGGCACCAGATATTCAGTGTCACTGCTACGTTCACCATTGAATTGTTCTCCGGTAATGTACAGTACACTATTAATTTCAGCATATTTCTGTCTTGATGGGACATAGTGATTTTTTATGCATTAATTAATTTGATTTGTGTACCGGTTATATTTATTATTGGTGTTTGTGTTGCCGTATATTTAGTACACACCTGACGTCTCCCCTCGTTTTGGGCGCCATGATTGATTATTTTCCATTAGGATTTTATCGTGGTTGATTTTAATAGTATTAATAAAATATTGCTATCTTTTATCGTTATTTTCTGGATCTCTTCTTTCGGCTATTGTTAGATGTAAGTCTGATTTTTTTGTTAATATTGTTTTGAAGTGAAAGCCTTCTTTTCACTATTGGACAACCTTATGTATGATATTCCTAAAACTCAATGTGGATAAAACTGAACTCATCATCTTTCCTCCATCTCACCTAACGACCCTACTCAATCTATCACAATTAATGACACCATGCTCTCTACAGCACAGGAAGCCTGCTGCCTCAGAGTAACCCTCGACTCTGCCCTGTCCTTCAAACCGTACATCCAAGCTCTTGCTACCTCCTGCTGCCTCAAACTCAAAAAATATTTCCATAATCCATCCTGCAATAACCTCCTCCATGACCTCCCTGCTAACACACTTGCACTTCTCCAGTCTGTCCTTAACTCTGCTGTCATACTAATCCACTTCTCCCCACACTACTCCTCTGCATCTCCCCTCTGCAAATCACTTAATTGACTCCCAATTTCCGAATGTATCCAGTTCAAGCTGCTAACAATGACCTACAAAGCTGATCATAATCTGTCGCCATATACAGTATTTCAGAACTAATCTCCCAACACACATCCTCTGGTCCTTCCAAGACCTCTTTCTCTCCTCACTCATACCTTCCTCACCCAATCACCTCCAAGACTTCTCCTGAGTATACCCTCATCCTCTGAACTTCTGTGCTGCAATACATCCGCTAATCCACTTATAACCTTCAGACGGAACTTGAAATCTCAGCTCTTCAAGAACGTTTACAACTTGCAATGACCCCCTGCTATTTCACCATCACCGGAACTGCCACAACCCCCTAACCTACAGTCGCCTTCCCCATTATACTCTTGAATGTAAGCTCACAAGGGCAGGTTCCTCTCCTTTCTGAACCAGATTGTCCTTTTTAGTTTGTGCACTGTAATTTATTTTTGTATTTGGTATACAACATCATGGAATCAATGATGCTCTAAAAATTATTATTAATAATAATAATAATAATAATAATATAGTAGTTTCTCTTACTGACTAGAGTTGAGCGAAACTGGTAGAAAAATTTCAAAAGTCGCCGACTTTTGGCAAAGTCGGGTTTCATGAAACGAAACCCGACCCTAGGATGAGGTCGGCCACGAGGTCGGCGACTTAAGCGCCAAAGTCGTGTTTCAAAAGTTTGTTTTGCGCTCTTTTTCAGCCAATCAGGATTCACGGACACTGTGGGCAATGTGATGACATAGGCAGGGGTCACCACCATCTTTCAGAAGGGCATGCAAGTGATTGGCTTGCTTTGGTGGGCGTCACAGGGGGTATAAAAGGGCGTGCACGCCGACCGCCATGTTACTCATGCTGATCTCAGAATAGGGAGAGCTGCTGATGATGATGATTTTGTAGGGAGAGCGTTAGGCAGGGAAGAAGACACCAAAAACTGCTTCTGCTGCTAGCGATTTTGCCTGTACAACACACCAGTCACTGTGTGTGCAGTGCAAGTGGAGGCTATATTTTGCTGGATCAGCGGTGTTGGTTGTTAGGCTGCCTTCTAAGGCTTCCTGACGGCTGCATTGCTGTTTACCCACTGCTCTGCAAACTGCATTTTTAAAAGCAATCCCAATTTTTTTTTGTCCTGGTGAGGTACTGAGCGTGCATTTTTTCACACCATACAGCGGTGCACACTCCTCACACAGTACCGTGTAACGGCTGTTATCACAGCCACAGTGAAGCTATCTGTATGTCACTCTGTAAGGATAAGTCGAGGACATGTTCCATTGTTACAGACCTGCACCTTCTAGTTTTGTCTAGCTTTCAAACAGTTAAATATATTTGCTGTTTGATCACATTCAAAACTATAGAAAGACAGCGTGTGTCAGTCCGTATACTTAAAAAACACGGACCTTGACAATTTTACGTACACCGGACAGCCGTGAACGTGCACGCTCCTCTCTCAGTACCGTGTAACGGCTGTTATCACGGCCACAGTGAAGCTATCTGTGTGTCGCTCTGTAAGGGTAAGTCGAGGACATGTTCCGATCTTACAGACCTGCACCTTCTAGTTTTGTCTAGTTTTCAAACAGTTAAATATATTTGCTGTTTGATCACATTCGAAACTATAGAGAGACAGCGTGTGTCAGTCCGTATACTTAAAAAACACGGAGCCTGACAAGTTTACGTACACCGGACAGCCGTGTACGTGCACGCTCCTCTCTCAGTACCGTGTAATGGCTGTTATCACGGCCACAGTGAAGCTATCTGTGTGTCGCTCTGTAAGGATAAGTCGAGGACATGTTCCGTTCTTACAGACCTGCACCTTCTAGTTTTGTCTAGCTTTCAAACAGTTAAATATATTTGCTGTTTGATCACATTCAAAACTATAGAAAGACAGCGTGTGTCAGTCCGTATACTTAAAAAACACGGACCTTGACAATTTTACGTACACCGGACAGCCGTGAACGTGCACGCTCCTCTCTCAGTACCGTGTAACGGCTGTTATCACGGCCACAGTGAAGCTATCTGTGTGTCGCTCTGTAAGGGTAAGTCGAGGACATGTTCCGATCTTACAGACCTGCACCTTCTAGTTTTGTCTAGTTTTCAAACAGTTAAATATATTTGCTGTTTGATCACATTCGAAACTATAGAGAGACAGCGTGTGTCAGTCCGTATACTTAAAAAACACGGAGCCTGACAAGTTTACGTACACCGGACAGCCGTGTACGTGCACGCTCCTCTCTCAGTACCGTGTAATGGCTGTTATCACGGCCACAGTGAAGCTATCTGTGTGTCGCTCTGTAAGGATAAGTCGAGGACATGTTCCGTTCTTACAGACCTGCACCTTCTAGTTTTGTCTAGTTTTCAAACAGTTAAATATATTTGCTGTTTGATCACATTCAAAACTATAGAGAGACAGCGTGTGTCAGTCCGTATACTTAAAAAACACAGAGCTTGACAATTTTACGTACACCGGACAGCCGTGTACGTGCATGCTCCTCTCTCAGTATCGTGTAACGGCTGTTATCATGGCCACAGTGAAGCTATCTGTGTGTCGCTCTGTAAGGATAAGTCAAGGACTTGTTCCGTTCTTACAGACCTACACTCTAGGGAGATTCCTATTCTGCCCAATTCTATATACACCTTGTAGTTTGTCATACACTAGCCAATTTCTGCCTGTGACATAGTGTTGTGATATTCACTGGGCCTCACACAATCCAAAAGTGTCCAGTGTCCACAAGTGTGTGCTGAAATTCAAAATCTCCGTTATCCTCTAGTGACATTTTTAACACCTGCGACATTAAGCCTGTGACATAGCGCTGTGATATTCAGTGGGCCTCACACAATCCAAAAGTGTCCAGTGTCCAGAAGTATGTGCAGAAATTCAAAATCTCCGTTATCCTCTAGTGACATTTTTCACACCTGCGATATCGAGCCTGTGAGATAGCGCTGTGATATTCAGTGGGCCTCACACAATCCAAAAGTGTCGAGTGTCCACAAGTGTGTGCAGAAATTCAAAATCTCCGTTATCCTCTAGTGACATTTTTCACACCTGCGACATCGAGCCTGTGACATAGCGCTGTGATATTCAGTGGGCCTCACACAATCCAAAAGTGTCCAGTGTCCACAAGTGTGTGCAGAAATTCAAAATCTCCGTTATCCTCTAGTGACATTTTTCACACAGGCGACATCGAGCCTGTGACATAGCGCTGTGATATTCAGTGGGCCTCACACAATCCAAAAGTGTCCATTGTCCACAAGTGTGTGCAGAAATTCAAAATCTCCGTTATCCTCTAGTCACATTTTTCACACCTGCGACATCGAGCCTGTGACATAGCGCTGTGATATTCAGTGGGCCTCACACAATCCAAAAGTGTCCAGTGTCCACAAGTGTGTGCAGAAATTCAAAATCTCCGTTATCCTCTAGTGACATTTTCCACACCTGCGACATCGAGCCTGTGACATAGCGCTGTGATATTCAGTGGGCCTCACACAATCCAAAAGTGTCCAGTGTCCACAAGTGTGTGCAGAAATTCAAAATCTCCCCTGTCCTATAGACACCTTGTACCTTGTTTTACATTACTATATAGTTTGTGGGATTTTGTCTACATTTCTACCAAAAATGAGGAAGGCTGGTGGAAGAGGCCGTGGAATTGGGTGGGGGTTGGCAGCTGGTAATGATGGTGTTGGTGGTGGATCTGATGGTAGTGGCAAAAGCAAAATAGGACCGAATGCAGGAGGTGTTGAGCCTGCATCATCGTCTGGCTCCACAAGGTCTCGAAGGCTTAGTTTTCTAGGAGTTGGCAAACCGCTTTTAAAGCCAGAGCTTCAGGAAAAAGTTTTGGCTTACATTGCTGACTCAGCCTCCAGCTCTATCGCCTTCTCTTCTGAAGTTGTAAAAAATAAAAGCACTGAGTCGTCATTGGAGGCTCATGTTCATGAACCACACCTTTCCTTGTGTCCTTCACCCCAACCAAGATTGAAGGATGACGCAGGCCATACTACTGATTACTCCATGGAGCTGTTTTCACATACCATGCCTGGATTATCAAGTGAAATGGTGAATTACCCAGGCCAAGATGAATTTGACATGGAGTGCACTGATGCACAGCCACTGATAGATGATTCTGCTGGTACATTCACTCAGAGCACTACATTGTCCTCGCAGTGTACAGAGCCAGATTCTGACCCTGATGAGAGTCAGGTGCCCCTTCCCGCACACTATACCACCATACACGGTGACACAGAGGAAGGTGCACATGACATTGAAGAGGAGGTGATCGATGACCCAGTTGTTGACCCAGATTGGCATCCATTGGGGGAAGAGGGTGCTGCTTCCAATAGCTCAGATGAGGAGGAGCATCCACAGCAGACATCGACATCGCAACAGCTGTTATCTGGCAGGCCCGGAGCACTCCAAAGACAGGTTCCAAAAATCAAAAGAGTTGCTGGACAGCTTGTCCAGAGGGTCAAAATATCACAGCGTGCTAGGCCGCAAAATGTCTGCCAAAGTAGGAAGAGTGCAGTGTGGCACTTTTTTGAACAAAATCCTCATGATCAGGCCAAGGTTAGGCTGGTTTCACATTAGCGCTTTTTAAGCGCAAGCACGGCCGGGGGTAGCTCCGCCCCCGAGCCGGCTCTCTGCCCGGCGTGCCCGCCCCTTGCTTGTAGCGCCGCCTCCTAGCGGACAGCGGCGCCTGCGATCGGCGCACCCTATCTTTAGCATAGGGTGCGCAGATCGTGCGCAGGCCGTGCGCTAGTTGCGCTTTGACCTGCGCTGCGCACTTTTGACGGTGCGCCGTGCGCGCCAAAATCCGAAAAGTTCGATTTTGGCGCGCACGGCGCACCGTCAAAAGTGCGCAGCGCAGGTCAAAGCGCAACTAGCACACGGCCTGCGCACGATCTGCGCACCCTATGCTAAAGATAGGGTGCGCCGATCGCAGGCGCCGCTGTCCGCTAGGAGGCGGCGCTACAAGCAAGGGGCGGGCACGCCGGGCAGAGAGCCGGCTCGGGGGCGGAGCTACCCCCGGCCGTGCGTGCGCTTAAAAAGCGCTAATGTGAAACCAGCCTTATCTGTAAGAAGTGTGCAAAGACCTTAAGCCGAGGGAAAAATATGAAAAATTTGAATACCAGTTGCATGCTTAGACATTTAACCAGCATGCACTTGCAAGCGTGGACACAACACCAAACCTCAAGTACCACATGTGCAACTGATCACAAAGAAGGTAGTCAGCAACGCTCCATTGTTTCCCCCACTGTAAGCCCACCGGTTAGCACAGCAGCAAATGTTGAGGTGTCGTTGCAAGGCCACAGCAGTCAGGGAATCCCACTGTTATATCAACGAAAGACTGAATCTAGGCCATCAGAAAGAACACCAACTCCATCACCATCATCAACCCTCTCTCAGTCCGCCCTGTCCACCGCTACTGCCACCATATGCAGCTCTCAAGTCCAGCTCAACCTCCCAGACACTATGAGTAGGTCAAGAAAGTACTTAGTCTCTCATCCGCGTACACTGGGTTTGAACGCCCACATTGCCAAACTAATCTCGTTAGAGATGATGCCCTATCGGTTGGTGGAAAGCTCAGCTTTCCGCGAACTCATGGCCTATGCAGTACCACGCTATGACCTACCCAGTCGCCACTTCTTCTCTCGCAAAGCCATCCCAGCCCTCCACCATCATGTGAAAGACCGCATTGTCCATGCACTCCAGCAGTCAGTGAGTGGAAAGGTGCACCTCACAACTGACGCATGGTCCAGTCGGCATGGCCAGGGCCGTTACTTGTCCATCACTGCGCACTGGGTTAATGTGGTGGATGCAGGGTCCACAGGGGACAGCGGTGGTGGGACAGTGCTGCCTAGCCCACGGTATAGGAAACAGTTGGCTGTAGGCGTTCGACCCTCTTCCTCCTCCAGAAGCGAAAGCTCGTCCACAGAGCGCAGTCGTACGAGCACTCCATCTGCAGCTGCCACTGTTGCACACGAGGTGCCCCCCTATCGAGCAGCTAGTGGAAAGCGTCAGCAGGCTGTGTTGCAGATGATGTGTTTGGGCGACAGACACACCGCCGAGGTGCTGGCCGAGTACTTTCAGCGACAAACTGAGTCATGGCTAGGCAGTGTACATCTTGAGGCAGGCAAGGTAGTTAGTGATAACGGCCGTAATTTTGTGGCAGCCATAGCCCTTTCAAAACTCAGCCACATACCTTGCTTGGCTCACACCTTGAACCTGGTGGTGCAGTGCTTCCTCAATAATTATCCGGAGTTAACAGCCCTGCTCCAGAAGGTGCGAAGACTGTGCGCGCACATCCGCCGGTCGCCTGTACACTCCATTCGTATGCAGAAGCTGCAGCGATTGCTCCACCTTCCCAACCACCGCCTCATTATCGACATTGCAACAAGGTGGAACTCCACCCTGCACATGGTTGAGCGGCTGTGCGAGCAGAGGCAGGCCATAATGCATTTGTGGGAGGATACACTCAGGCACTTTGAGAGCAGACATGGAGTTGACAGGTGTGCAGTGGTCGAAGCTGAAAGACCTCTGTAAAGTCCTTCAGTGTTTTGAGGAATGCACACGGCTGGGAAGCGCAGACGACGCCATCCTAAGCATGAGCATCCCACTTATGCGTCTGCTCATGCAAACTTTGACGCACCTTAAGGAGCAGGCGTCTGCAGCCAATGTTGACTAGGAGGAAGAGGTGGAGGGAATCCTTGATGACATTCAGCCATTGTCTGCTCAGAGACCTCTCCTGGACGAGGTGGAGGAAGAAGAGGAGGATGATGATGGGGATGATTACTTAGGGGAGGAGGATGCATCTCGTGGGGCAAGTGAAAATGTTGGCGTGGCAAGGTCTGGTACAGGGTTTGTGCGTGGCTGGAGGGATGTGGATTTGCCAGAAAGTGCTCCTCCAACCAGCACTCGCAGTGCATCATTGACACCGGGAACATTGGCCCACATGTCAGATTATGCCTTGCAGATCCTAAAAAGGGACCCCCGCATTGCCAAAATGATGAACGATGACGACTACTGGTTGGCCAGCATCCTGGATCCACGCTATAAAGGCAAATTACAAAACATCATGCACAGGAGAACCTTGACCTAATATTGGCTACTAAACAAGCAACTCTGGTTAACCGGTTGTTTGAGGCATTCCCAGCACACAGCAGCGGTGATGGTTCTCACACGAGCCGTACAGGCCGGGGGCAGCTTGGCAGAGGTGTTCGTGGTGCACACAGCAGAAGTGGCGTTGGAGACAGGGGTTTCATGACAATGTTGTGGACTGATTTTTCACGGACCGCTCACACAACTGGTAATACTGCATCGATGGAAAGTGACAGGAGACAGCAGTTGTCAACTATGGTTAACAACTACTTTTCCTCCCATATCGATGTTCTCCCGCACAGGTCATTCCCCTTTGACTATTAGGCCGCTAAACTGGACACCTGGCCTGAATTGGCACAATATGCCTTACAGGAGCTCGCTTGCCCAGCTGCAAGTGTGCTATCGAAAAGAGTCTTCAGTGCAGCTGGATCAATCCTGACAGAAAAAAGGACCCGTCTGTCAACCCAAAATGTGGATGATCTAACCTTCATTAAAATGAACCATGCATGGGTTTCCAAGGATTTTGTCCCACCTTCCCTTGATGACACATAGGTTGCCAGAAAAATGGCTTGCTTTGGTCCTCCTCCTATTCCGCGAACTTGACCTATTTCGCCTTTTGCAGCAGCTGAATGACCCACATCTACATATGCCACTTTGTAAACCTCCCTAAGAGGGCGGCCCCCCCATGGCCGGGGTCACCCCCTAGCGCACAAAACCGTGCAAGTGCCATTGCCCTGGACAGGTGGGTAGGCCGACTCTTGGGCGCGGGCACTGGCATAGGGTCCCTCATAGTGCAATCAAGTGTCTCTGACAGTGGTGGTGCACACCTGCCGTCAGACACACCGCCGTACTATGAGGGGCCCAGTGCCAGTACTGACGCCCACGAGTGTGCCCCCCTTGCTTGGGCAGGGCCCCAGCATTTGCAATGTTTACCTCTCCCTGCTCCTCCGCTGTGTAGTCTGGGCTGTCAAATCCTTCACTGGGACTGCCACTACAAATTGATTGAACTGAAAGATGATGGTTAAGATGTAGCTATGCCCTGTCCTGCTGGCCGGGCTCTAGCTCCAGATGATCAGTGGCTTCCATTTCTTATGGACGTCGACTCACAATTACATGCAGTGGTGGTTTATCATCAGCTTTCACAGTTTTCCTACTCACAAATGTGTGACATTCTGGCGCACATTTCAAAATGTGCCCTCTCATGCCAATCAAATAGAATCGCCTACGGCTTCTGTCTTTTGCACTCCAAAGTTACGTGACAGATCATGATAGCCAGCGAGCACCATGTTTACATCGCTCCCTGTGATAAAAATTGGATTGAGATGAGTAACAGTGATGGAATCAACGGAAGTGCGATACAGCAAGACTTTATTCACAAAAAAATGTTTTCACTGTCTCAACACACAAATTAATTGAGGGTCAGCATCGCCTATGAGAATTGTGACGGAAGTTTTTCCCGTGAATAATAATTCCTAGATTTCTGCAATCAATAGCCTTTGTGTCACTAATTGTATGCATCTCATTTCCTATTGCGGAGAGGCTGGACTGTATTACTGAGACAGAAATATATATGAAGATTTAAAAATAACACCAAAAGTATATAGTTGTGTACGCCTCAAATGCATTTCCTTTTTTCCACTTTTTAGATTGCTGTGTAATCCATACTGAGAACACGGAGATTTTACATGTTTAAACTATGCTATATATACCTGCTATCCAGTGATAAAGTACCCTTTCTCAACTTTGTACAATCTGGTCAAATCCATACTGGGCCTGAGAACATCTGAGTCTGCCTCCTGATCTATAGACATATATTTTTAATGTGTAAACTAGGCTACATATATACGTGTTATCCGGTGAAACTGTACCCTTTATCAACTTTCTACAATGTTGTTGAATCCATACTGGGCCTGAGAACGGCTGCCGAGCTGTTAAGCAAGCTACACCTGTGGTTTGGACACGTAATTTTTTCAGGAATGACGGTTAGGCCTAACTCCGGAATTGCGGTTGACCTGAACTTACTGGGAAATCATTGTTCGCGGGGAATAATCTGAATCCCAGATCCCCATCACTAACGGAGTTCAGCAGGTTATCTGCACCTGTAAGCGACAAAAGCTGGTCCTTTCAGTGTAGCGTGCAGGCAGCCCCGGACATGTACTGGAATGCTAGACCTGTTATTGCTCGATCTCACGTGCCACAGCCTCGCGTATCCCTCTAGTAAGCTTGGCGCGTACCGCGGGGCCATGCCGGAGTCTCGGTCGTTAACGGACTAAAGCTGAGAAATCGCTAGCACAACTACAAACGGACATACCACACCACACACAGAATCGACAAAGCTTGCAATCTGTCCATCTTTTCTGTAGCTTGTATGGTAGTGGTTTCCCGGGTGCAGTCCAATTAAGCCACAGGCTCCACTCCTGGTGGTGCCCTTTTGGACATTCCTTTAAGGTTCAGCTTTGCAATCATACTGCCCCCGGAAACCAAAAACTTTGCCTTCAGGGACGCTGTTTGGAGGTTCGTGGGAATAACGCCGCCCGATCGGCAGTCGGCATATAGGTCGCCCTCCCAGGGCTGTGGGGTACTCGGTACCGGGCCGGTGTCAGTGGGATGTGTCACAGCAGCGGTGACCCGGACGGTGGCCCTGGGCGCCCATGTAAATGGCATGGTATAATGGTAAAGAGTTTATATAGATAGTTTGATGCCACCTGTGGTGTTCGGCAACATAGATGTTAGGCCGACGCTGCATGCAGATCCTCTGGGACTGATGGTGTTGTGCAGCAAAGATGGTGAAGCTCCCCACAGGTGGGGCTGGAGTCCCAGGGAAGTGTAGATGTAGTGATGGGGGAAAGGCACAGGTGGTGTAGGTGCTGGTACCCAGATGTAGCGGTGCTGGAATAACTGTAGGACACCAGAGCGTGCAATTCCAAAGCTTTACTCACAGTCTGCAGGTTACACAGATGCCTGCCTCCGTGCTGTGTCCTCGTGGTCAGGACCTCTGCCAACCTCCGGGACCAGAAGGGAAAGCTCCCTTCCAACACTCCGCCAACATGTACCTTCCTGAACGTCTCCTTTCTAGCGCTTGTGGGGGAAGCACTCACAGGACCGTGGTTCACTGAAACGCCTCCTAACAGATGTTCCTCAGACTTTACTTGTATGGCAGACAGCTGTAGCCTTTTCCTTCTGCCTCGCACACGTCGATGCTGGGGCCTCCGAGCCTTAGTTGGGTACAGAGCATTTATAGCTGCTACTTCCCCCTTCTGCTGCAGGAACGTCAGTGTCCCTACAAACTCGGAGACCGGAATCCGGACCATGCGCTCCAGCGAGGAGTGAGCCTTAACTCTGCTCATCCTCCAGCTCCCCTTCTCACTTCCACACACTTCCCCTTCCCTGCACAGAGTGCCCTAAGTTACCTCCTCCCGACCACAGAGAGCAGCTCCTCAGCAGTCAGGTTCAGAGGTCTCCCTGCTGGCCTGGAGTGGGAAATGTGTTGTGTGTTGGTTTCACTGCTAGAGAGATCCTTCGTTGCTCCCAAGCTTGACAACACACTCCCTAGGAGGAAGGCAATGCCACAGTGGCGACCGTACTCTTGGGGACGCCACAAGTGCACTGAGGCCCAGCCACTGCTGGATGATGCTGCTGGTACATTGACCCAGACCACTACATTCCCCTCGCATTCTACACAGCCAGAATCTGACCCAGAGGAAACTCAGGTTCCCCTTCCCGCATACTATACCACCTTACACGGTGACAAAGAGGAAGGTGCAGATGAAAGTGCAGGTTCCTTGAGCAGGTGGGGGGGCATACTCATGGGCGATGGCACTGGCACAGGGCACCGCATAGTACGCAAAAGTGTCTCTGCCGGTGGGAGGGCCTAAACAGCCAAGTGCAGTGAGATGGAAGATGGGGACGACAAGGAGTTCAGAGTAGTGCAGGGATTCCCTAGCAAGGAGACTTATGTAATTGTTTTCAATGTTGGGACAGCAATTTTTGGGGAGCACTATACTCTGGTGAATGATATATGGGGCCCACCATACACTGGAGCATTCCAAAGGTGGACATCAGACACTGGAGCAGCATTTACAGGGCCCATTATATACTAGAGCAGTAGAAATGGGTCCCATTATATATGGAGCATTATTTGGGCCCATAAGACAGTGGAGCTTCATCCATTGGGACCAACATATACTGTAGCATTATGTGGAGCTCATCATATACGGTTTGAAACATTATATGGGAATAATGATTCCGTATGGAGAAATATATGGGCCTCATTACTCTGTACAGCGCACTAAGCGCTGGCCATAATACTGTATGGAGTTATATACTGTCCGTTTTTGGAGGTATTGGAGAATTTAAAATGGATATCAGTCATGAGATGTAAGAAGTGAAGTATTTTTCATTGTACTATACTGCTATTTCTCTGCCGTATCGGAGCATCATGAGTTGTGGTATGTGTTAAAGGGGCGCTCTTTGGCCCTGGGCCCACGAAAACCTGGAGCCAGCCCTCCCCCCCCACAACTGTAGCCAAATAACCCCTATTTTTCAGTGCGTAACTAGTATTATGAAGTTAATTAAGGTTGACAAGCTTCAGTAACAAGAATTTATGCTTTTGGCATTCAAATGGGCACTGTTGGTGTGTTTCCTGTCCTCCTCTCACTGCCGACTTTAATTCTCCATTGACTTACATTGGGTTTCGTGTTTCGGGACGACCCCGACTTTTCCCTATAGTCGGCCGCCTTTGCTCGACCCGACTTTTGGAAAAGTCGGGTTTCATGAAACGAAACTCGACCCTAAAAAACCAAAAGTCGCTCAACACTATTACTGACCATTGACATATTGGATGGAAGAGGGGAGCAACGAAAATTCAATGCAGTTACACTGTTTACACTTTATATATGAAATGTTTTCTACAAATGATTGCTATGTAGGTGTGTTAATTGGATTTTATTTGCTTTGCTTTTCAATAGTAGGAGTATATTATTAATTTCATACATTTCCTTATCATTTACTACTCTAAATTACATTCCCATTTTCTCGTAGATGTGACTCTACTTTGGTAGCTTTTGCACACATTTTTCAATAAATGAGTAACACTATAATAGCTACTTCCCTGTTTGATTTCTTTGATGTTTAAGAACAAACTTTCATTCTGAACAAGATTACGTCTTTTCCCATGTGTTCATTTTTTGATTTCTCACATTAGAATGAAAATGTTTTCTCTCCTATATGAGTTCTCTGATGTGCAACAAGAACGGATTTCTGATGAAAACATTTCCCACATTCCAAACAAGGAAATGGTTTCTCCCCTGTGTGAATTCTCTGATGTGTAACAAGAACTGATTTCTGATTAAAACATTTTCCACATTCTGAACATGCAAATGGCTTCTCCCCTGTGTGAATTCTTTGATGTGAAACAAGAACTGATCTCTGATTAAAACATTTCCCACATTCTAAACAAAAATATGGCTTCTCTTTTGTGTGAATTCTGTGATGGTGAGCAAGATCTGATGTGTTAGCATAACACTTCTGACATTCCGAACAAGAATATGGCTTCTCTCCTGTGTGAATTCTCAGATGTGTAACAAGAATTGATTTCTGATTGAAACATTTCCCACATTCTGAACAGAAAAATGGCTTTTCCCCTGTGTGAATTCTCAGATGTCTATCAAGATTTGATTTCTTTGTAAAACATTTCCCACATTCTGAACACGAATATGGCTTCTCCCCTGTGTGAATTCTCTTATGACGAGTAAGTTTAGATTGGCTAGTGCAACTTTTCCCACATTCCAAACATGAAAGTAACTTTCCCACTGAATGATTGATCTGATGTGCAACAAGATGCGATTTCCGAATATAACATTTTCCACATTCTAAACATGAAAATTGCTTTTCCCTTCTGTGAATTTTCTGATGTCTAACAAGTTTCACTTTCTGTTTAAAACATTCCTCACATTCTGAACATTGATATTGCTTCTTCCCTGTATGAGCGCTTAGATATTCAACCCGCTCTTTGGAATTTGTATTTGACTTAACGGTCTGCAATGAATCAGAAGATATAACCTGTTGAAACGGACTAGATGATAGACCTTGGTTGTAAGGTGCTGGAGGTATGTCGAGGATAAGGGCATGTTCTTCATATGTATCTGTTATGATAACATGATCTTCTGCTTTAAAATCTGAAAGTATCAAATGTGCTTTTAAGTTTCTGGTACAGTCATCTGCCAAAAAAAAACAAAACGTAATTATATTTCAATAGCCGTTCCATGAAATGATAGCATAATTAATGTTATGTCATACATTGAGATTCACTTGAAAGAGGCCCCAAATATTCTGTAATAACTTTAGTTAGAATTAAGTAATCTGAATGAAACAATGTACAAAGTACTCCTCAGTATAGGGAGCTTTAAACTGAGCAGCTAGGCCATTACAATGTTTAACCTCCATTTCAAACTCCTTGGTGCTTTCCCCAATACACCTTTACTCAGTCACTCAACTTCTCATTAGGATGGTGGTATACAATATTGAGAAGCGCATCCTCATGGCTCAAAGCTATTGCTTATGTGTAGTAATGAACGAGCTCGGGTCCCCGCCCTGCATGTTTGGCGCTCTTTAGCTATATCAGATCTGTCGCCGCCCTGTTTGGCAGTCAGCTTTGGACACAGGCAGTGTAGGGAGAGTTGCTGCCAATATAGGGTCAGATTTGGGGGTTTATAAGTTAGTGTGGGTATACCATGATAGGTTCAGTGGGGAAAAAAAGTATTTAGTCAGCCACCAATTGTGCAAGTTCTCCCACTTAAAAAGATGAGAGGCCTGTAACTGACATCATAGGTAGACCACAACTATGCGACTCAAAATGAGAAAAGAAATCCAGAAAATCACCTTATCTGATTTGGCAAGATTTATTTTGCAATTTATGGTGGAAAATAAGTATTTGGTCACCTGAAAACATGCAAGATTTCTGGCTCACACAGACCTGTAACTTCTTATTTAAGATGCTCCACTGTCCTCCACTCATTACCTGTTCTAATGGAGCCAGTTTGAACTTGTTATCAGTCTAAAAGACACCTGTCCACAACCTCAAACAGTCACACTTCAAACTCCACTATGGTGAGGACCAAAGAGCTGTTAAAGGAAACAAAATTGTATCCCTGCACCAGGCTGGAAGAACTTGCGCAATTGGTGGCTGGCTAAATACTTTTTTCCCCACTATATAAGGACTAATCACGGGGTATATAGATTGCATTGCTAGGTAGTTAGGGAGTGTATGTGGGTATATAGATATCAGTAGCAGGCAGGCATTGTACGTGACATGCTTCATTGCATACATCAAGAGGGTCTATTCCATTACTGTCTGCTGCTATCTGTTACATATACTAACCGTATATACATAGCCCCTGGTATTAGTGGCCAGGAATATTTTTTTTTGCATCTTAATCCTGATTATTTTATTCCAAAGAAATCTAGAGCACCATCCCCCTTGGAAAAAAACATGGAGGAGGGCCTCATAAAACATTTTCACATTAGAAAGGAGTGGGTCTCCTATACTTGTAATGCCCATACACTAAGTGTATGGTTTGACAAACATTTCCCCTTGGGGGGTACACATCAACATACTGTGTAACCATATATTTTACTGGCATCATATAACCATATATTTTACACCCTTGAAAACAGTAATGTGGCTGATGCATCACGGAATAAGTTCACCCTGGTGTTCTAGTGGTGGTGTCTGAAGAGACGAGGAGGATGGGTGGTATCCCACAAAGTGGCCATTTCTATAGGATACCGGATATATAGTGTGTTGTCAAATAAATGCTGTGAATTTTTATGGGGACTGGGCATTTTATATACATTGTGAGACCTCCTGACAGGCAGCAGAAAAAGGGTTAATCTCCTCCTCCCAGGCTTGATCAGGTGACCCAGCTCTGTTTTAATATGCAGAAGGTTCTTGAAAAACGCCTCAGGGCGCTCAGCCAATGACTGCATCTCTAAAGTCACATAGAAGGGGGATGAGCCAAGTCCTGGGAGTTTTAAAATTTGAAGTGGCAGTTGGTGGTCGGACATCTTGGTAAGAGGAGGCCATTTTGTAGGTGAAGGAATTACCTACTTGCTCCCTTCCGGCTTTACTTAAAAAGTGGAATGGCACGAATAGGGAAGTTAATAGTCTTCATATGAGGAATAATAATAATAATAATCTTTATTTATATAGCGCCAACTTATTCCACAGCGCTTTACAGTTTAACAGTTTCAAAACACAAGCCATAAGTAACAACATTAACAATACAATAATTAAAGCAAAATAAGACGAAATAAGATGACCCTGCTCGTGAGAGCTTACAATCTACAATGAGGTGAGGGAGATACAAAGTACAGGTGTGTATTTACAATTGTATATTTACAATGAAGGTCCAGCCATCTTGAGGGAGTGAAGGATGGATGGATATAGTGAATGGGCTACACACGCACACTTACACATAGAATGACTTTGATTAGTGAACGTGATAAGCCACTCTGAACAAATGTGTTTTGAGGGAGCGCCTAAAACTATGCAAATTGTGGTTAGTCCTAATTTCTTGGGGTAGAGCATTCCAGAGGATAGGAGCAGCATGGGAAGGAGAAGTCTTGGAGTCGGGAGTGGGAGGTACGGATTAGTGCAGAGGTTAGTCGAAAGTCGTTTGCAGAGTGCAGCGATCGGCTAGGCCGATAGACAGAAATGAGGGAGGAGATGTAGGGGGGTGCCGCACCGTGGAGAGCTTTGTGGGTGAGAACAAGTACTTTGAATTTTATCCTATAATGAATGGGCAGCCAGTGTAATGACTGACGAAGTGAGGACACATCCGAGTACCGATTAGCCAGATGGACAACCCTGGCTGCTGCATTAAGTATGGACTGGAGAGGGGATAGTCGAGTGACGGGGAGGCCAATTAATAGAGCATTGCAGTAATCCAAGCGGGAGTGGATCAATGCTACAGTGAGGGTTTTTGTTGTTTCCATGGTGAGAAAAGGGCGGATTCTAGAGATGTTCTTTAGGTGTAAGCGGCAAGAGTGGGCAAGAGATTGTATATGGGATGTGAAGGAGAGATTGGTGTCAAACATAACACCTAGACAGCGCGCCTGCTGCCGGGGTGTTATTGTGGTACCACCCACAGAGAGGGAAATGTCCGATTTAGGGAGGTTAGTAGATGGTGGGAGCAGAAGAAGTTCAGTTTTGGAGAGGTTGAGTTTCAGATAGAGTGGACATGATATTGGAGACTGCGGACAGACAGTCTCTGGTGTTCTGTAGTACAGAGGGGGTAAGGTCGGGGAATGACGTGTATAGTTTTGTGTCATCAGCATAAAGATGGTACTGAAAGCCAAATCTGCTGATGGTCTTTCCAATTGGGGCTGTGTAGAGAGAGAAGAGAAGGGGGCCAAGGACTGAGCCCCGAGGTACCCCGACAGCAAGGAAGAGGAGATGAAGTGGAGCCAGAGAACAAAACACTGAGGGAGCGGTCAGAGAGATAGGATGAGAACCAGGAGAGAGCAGTGTTCTTAATGCCTAGTGACTGGAGCCTAGAGAGTAGGAGATGGTGGTCAACAGTATCGAAAGCTGCAGATAGGTCAAGAAGAATGAGCAGAGAGTGGTCACCATTACGTTTTGCTGTCAGAAGGTCATTGGTCACTTTGCTGAGTGCAGTTTCAGTCGAATGTAGGGGGCGGAAGCTGGACTGTGAAGGGTCTAGAAGGGAGTGAGTGGAGAGGTAACGGGTAAGGCGGGAGTAAACTAGGCGCTCCAAAAGTTTAGAGATGAAGGGGAGATTGGAGACTGGTCTGTAGTTGTTTGTGCAGGATGGGTCGAGAGCGGGTTTCTTTAGTAATGGAGTAATGATGGCGTGTTTGAAGGAGGATGGGAAAATGCCCGAGGAGAGTGAGAGATCAAAGATTGTAGTTAGGTGGGTTGTGACGACTGGAGAGAGAGACTGGAGGAGATGTGAGGGAATGGGTCGGTAGTGCATGTAGTCGGACGAGAAAAAGAGAGGAGTCTGGAGACTTCTTCTGTGATGGGATCAAATGTGGAAAGTGAGCCAGGGGAGATGCAGGAAGGGATGGGAGTCACAGCACTTGGTGTTTGGGAGCAGATTTCCTGACGGATATTATCTATTTTTTCTGTAAAGTGGGAGGCCAGGTCATCAGCACAAATGTCTGTGATAGGGGCTTGTGCTTTTGGCCTGAGGAGGGAGTGAAAAGTGTCAAAAAGTTTCTTGGGGTTGTTGGCTAGTGAGGAGATCAGGGTGGTGAAGTAGGTCTGTTTGGCGAGGTGAAGGGCAGCGTTATAGGTTCTTAACATAAATTTGAAGTGGATGAAGTCATCTGGTGTGCGGGCTTTTCGCCATAGGCGTTCAGCACTCCTAGAGCATCGCCGGAGAAGTTGAGTTTGCGATGTGAGCCAGGGCTGTTTAACTCTGTGCTTGGAGGTTCTGAGGGTGAGGGGAGCTACTTGGTCAAGGGTGCTTCTAAGAGTGTCATTGTAGTGATGAACAGCCAGATTAGGACAGGAAAAAGAGGATATTGGGGACAGTGAAGAGTGTAGGGAGTCTGAAAGTGTCTGAGGGTTAATGGCTTGTAGATTTCTGACTGTGTGGTAGGTAGGAGTGAGCTGGAGTGGGCGAGGATTTGTGAGTGTGAAGGAGAGAATGTTGTGGTCAGAGAGTGGAAGCGGTGAGTTATTTAGGTGGGAGATTGAGCAGAGCCGGACAAAGACCAGATCAAGGGTGTTACCGTCCTTGTGTGTCTCAGAGGTTGAAAGCTGCGAGAGGCCTAGAGAGGTGGTTAGTGATAGAAGCTGGGATGCAGATGTGGAAATAGGGCTGTTAATGGGGATGTTGAAGTCTCCCAGGATAAGGGTTGGAAGTTCTGAGGACATGAAGTGCGGCAGCCAGGCTGAAAAGTGGTCAAGGAAGTGGGTGGGTGAGCCTGGGGACCGGTATATGACCGCTACTCTGAGGGAAAGGGGACGAAAGAGCCTGATGGTGTGGACCTCAAAAGAAGTGAATAAGAGTGATGGAACTGGGGGGATGACCTGTAAAGTACATTGTGGGGACAGGAGTATGCCGACTCCACCACCATGTCTGTTTGTGGGTCTCGGGGAGTGGGAGAATTGTAAGCCACCATAGGAAATAGCAGCAGGAGAGGCAGTGTCAGAATCCTGAATCCAGGTTTCAGTGAGGGCCAACAGAGGAAGACTACCATTGCACATCTAGGAGGGAAAATTACCTCAGGGCAGAAACAGAACACAGTATTGAAGAGCTATTCAGACTTAATTAAACCAGAGGTTACTAAGATTTGCCTGTCTGCAGGTACTCAGCAATTATCAGCCGTGAGTGTAATCCCGTACCTCAGTTTACTGCTGTTTGTAAATAATAATTTGCCCCATTACCTTCAGTAAAAAGACTTCTGTCTCAAATTCTTATGGCTCCTTCATGACTGGGGCTCAAATGCACCAACTACTATCACCATCATCATTTTCTCCCTTGAGGCAGTTACTGCGCAGATAGAAAGTATGAGGAGCAGAGGGTGAATGCTTGGGCGGTGTTGTACTCTGTCAGCGGATTACGTGAAAGCTGCTAGATTAAATCATGACTGGAAGAGCCAGAGCAAGAGCACATGGAAGAGCACGGGGCCAGGACTCACAACCACCCAAGCCTGGTGTTCCAGGGCCAGAATCTGACAAGCCATCACCTAGTAATACTGAACTTGTTGGAGAGTATGTCAAAAAGGAGCCCCTTGCAGTTGCTAGAACAGAAGCTAGAGATTTTGACATTTCGTCTGGATTTCAAGATGTGTCAATTGGAGAGTGTGGAAGTCGTAGATGTGGCTTCCATGATATGGGTGTTTCCATTAGACAATCCATCCAACATGTCATAGAATCAAAATCTGCAACTCTATTCAACTGTGCACAAACTTTGTCAAATTGATTGCTAGACCCCAGTGCAGGGGTGGGCAATTAATTTTCCCAACGGGCCACATGAGAAACTGTCCCTGCTGTGGAGGGCCGAACGAATCGGCTGAACTTAAAGGGGCGGTCCGAAACCAAACATTCAGTGTAATAATCTAATATTGTTTTCTAATATACTTCAATGAAAAATTCCCTAACGTGCCCTCTACATTTTGACTTCCTGTCTTTTTTCTTAACGTCCCACGACATTTTATTTGAGATTCACCTGTGCATGCTGGGATACTCGAATCAGCTGTCATCAGGGCAGAAGCTGCGGTCACTACCGCAAACTCTGCACCCTCTCTGAAATTAGGCACCATTAGTGATGTCTGTTCTGGAGGCTCAGCTAGTCCTGCTCACCTGATAATGCGTCGGACACAAATTCTTATGCATACTCAGTATGAGCTCCCTGTGCTATATTACTTTGAATGCACAGTGACAGTGCGTTCCCTTGCTGGCGCTAGGGAGAAGAGATGACCCGGTAGAGACAAGTCCAGTCTCTGAAGCAGATGACGCTTCTTTCCATGATGGGGAAAGCAGCTGTGGCAGTGACTGCATCCTATGCTCCCTGATGATGTCCCGTGTGAGTACCCCAAAATGCACTGGGATTCTCAAACAAAACGTCATTGGAAGTAAAAACAAAAAAAAAACACAAGCAGGCAGAAAGGTAGAGTAGAGAGGGAAAGGTAGAATTTTTTTAATTGAAATATATTAGAAAAGTGATTAGATTATTGAATTAAATTTAGTACGAAAGTCACCTTTGGTTTCGGATCACCCTTTAACCCCTTTCTGACATTTGGCGTACTATCCCGTCCACGAGACCCGGGCCCCTATGACCGGGGACGGGATAGTACGTCATCGCGATCAGCGGCACTCCCAGGGGAAGGGGGGGTGCAGCTGATCGCGGCCGGGTCTCAGCTGATTATCACAGCTGACACCCGGCACTATGTGTCAGGGACGGCAGTCACGGACCACCCCCAGCACGTTGACCCCTGGCACACTGCGATCAAACACGATCGCAGTGTACTGGGGGTTTACAGAAGCATCGGCAGGGAGGGGGCTCCCTCCGTGCTTCCCTGAGACCCCCGCAGCAGCGCGATGTGCAGCACTGCTGCGGGGGCCTCCTTCCCTGCAGGTCCCCGGATCCGATATGGCCGCGGGGGCCTTCAGGGGCCTGCAGGGAGGCGGCTTCCTCAGTGCATGCAGAGCGCAGACATGAGGAAGCCTTGTACAGCGCCTGTCAGATCGCTGATCTGTCACAGCACTGTGTGACGTGTCAGATCAGCGATCTGACACATGACAGTGATGTCGTCCCCTGTGACAATGTGATAAAGTAAAAAAAAAGTGTAAAAATAATTTATAAAAAAAAATCGCTAAATAAATTAAAAAAAAAAAAATATTCCCTAATAAATTAATTTTTTGGAAATAAAAACAAAACAATAAAAGTACACATATTTAGTATCGTCGCGTCCGGAACGACCCGCCCTATAAAACTGTCCCATTAGTTAACCCCTGTAGCGAACCCCTTAAAAAATAAAAAACAAAGCAAAAAATAATGCTTTATAATACCGCTGAACAAAAAGTGCAATAACGCGTGATCAAAAAGACGCATATAAATATCCAAGGTACCGCTGAAAACATCATCTTGTCCCGCAAAAAACAAGCTGTCATACAGCGTCATCAGTGAAAAAATAAAAAAGTTATAGCTCGCAGAATAAAGCGATGCAAAAATAATTATTTTTTATTTAAAAATGTTTTCATTGCATAAAAGTGCCAAAGCATAAAAAAAGACATAAATGAGTTATCGCTGTAATCATACTGACCCGAAGAATAAAACTGCTTTATCAATTTTACCACACGTGGAACAGTGTAAACGCACCCACCAAAAGAAATTCATGAAATGCTGGTTTTTGTTCATTCTGCGTCCCAAAAATCTGAATAAAAAGCGATCAAAAAAGTCACGTACCCGAAAATGGTATCAATAAAAACATCAACTCGTCCCGCAAAAAATAAGACCCCACATGAATCGATGGGTCAAAATATGGAAAAATTATAGCTCTCAAAATGTGATGCAAAAACTATTTTTACAGTAAAAAGCGTCTTTTAGCGTGTGACAGCTGCCAAACATAAAAACCCATCATAAATAGTAAATCAAACCACTCTTTATCACCCCCTTAGTTAGGGAAAAAGTATAAATTTAAAAAAAATGTATTTATTTCCATTTTCCCATTAGGGTTAGGGCTAGGGTTAGGGCTGAGATTAGGGATAGGGGTGTGTTGGGGTTAGGGTTGGAGTTAGAATTGGGGGTTTCCACTGTTTGGGCACATCAGGTGCTCTCCAAATGCAACATGGCGTCGGATCTCAATTCCGGCCAATTCTGCGTTGAAAAAGTCAAATGGTGCTCCTTCCCTTCCAAGCTCTGCCATGCGCCCAAACAGTGTTTTACCCCCACATATGGGGTATCAGCCTACTCAGGACAAATTGCAAAACAACTTTTTGGGTCGAATTTCTCCTGTTACCCTTAGGAAAATCAAAAATTGTAGGCAAAAATATAATTTTTGTGAAAAAAAATATGATTTTTTTATTTTCACGTCAGGGCGTTATAAACTTCTGTGAAGCACCTGAGGGTTCAAAGTGCTCACCACACATCTAGACATGTTCCGTAGGGGGGTCTAGATTCCAAAATGGGGTCACTTGTTGAGCGTTTCAACAGTTTAGGCACATCAGAGGCTCTCCAAACGCGACCTGACACCCGCAGACCATTCCATCAATGTCTGCTGTCAGGAACACCGCACTGGACTTGCTCACTGAGCCAATGTGCGTGTCCTGAGTACAAAAACAGTGCTCAAAGATACCTGTGGAGCGGGCAGCAGCGGTGACGATGCATGCTCCAGGACCTGAAGCACGTGACTGCTGGGGGCGTGGCCTAAGCTCCACAGAGCTAGGAGCTGCAGGGAAACTCCTAGAAAGGTAACTACAGGACAATGTTACCAAGGGGCACAGACAGAGACAGAAACCAGATCAAGCCGGGTCAAAGCACGATATAGCAGGACAGTACCAAAGGGTTAGACAGAGCGAATAGTCAGGACGTAGCAATAGATCAGAAAAGCAGAGCGGGCAATGGACGGTACAATAGGGACAAACTGCAACAGAGTAAACATAGCCAAGCCAGGAGGTCAGAACCGGAGAAGACAAAACGAGAGATGGAGTACAGAGTGAGGGAACAGGCCGGGTCATACACGGGAATCAAACAAGCAATGCAAAATACACGCACACCAGGGGGGTCGGTCAGACACACAGCCAGAATAACAGTATAGCTGACAGAGACTGCTAGTCTGGAGTGAGTATAAATACCCCTCCCAGATCCAAAGAGAGGCCGGCAAAAGTTAACCCTGTGAGAACAGGACATTAACCATGTCCTAACCATGACAGTACCCCTCTCTTAATGGGGGGCCACTGGACCCCCAGGTTTCTCAGGGTATCTGGCATGAAAAGCCCTCACCAGTCGATCAGCGTGCACCGAACTGGCCGGAACCCATGACTGATCCTCCACGGAATATCCCTTCCAATGAATAAGGTAATGAAGTCTCCGGTGCACCCACTGTGAATCAATGATGCGCCCTACCTCGTATTCCAGTTGACCCTCTACCAACACTGGTGGAGCCACAGATGAGGGATCTTTTCTAACTGTCCTCACAGGTTTTAATAGGGACCTGTGGAAGACGTTAGATATTTTGAAGGAGGTGGGCAAATGTAATCTGTATGCCACCGGGTTGATCACCTCTACAATCTTGTATGGGCCAATAAATTTTGGGCCCAACTTCGTAGAGGGCATTTTAAGTTTGATGTTACGGGTGGACAACCAGACTTTTTCCCCCACTGTTAACGCAGGACCCAACCCCCTCCTCCTGTTAGCAAAATGTTTATACTTCTTCTGGGCTTTGGAGATGTTCCCCTGCACCTCCCTCCAGAGGGTTTTTAACTGTTGTACCATCCCCTCTGCACCAGGGCAATCCGAATCCATACGGGAAAATTCCCCAAACTGCGGAACGAACAGATAATTGACCTGAAAGGGAGACTTTCCGGTAGACTGATTAATACGACAGTTGAATGCAAATTCTGCCATGGGCAATACCTCACACCAGTTTTCCTGTCTGGAGGAGGCCAGGCATCTCAGAATCTGCTCCAACGACTGATTGGTGCGTTCAGTCTGTCCATTGGATTCCGGGTGATAGGCAGAGGAGAATGACAACGTGACCCCCAACTTCATACAAAACGCTCTCCAAAACCTGGCCACAAATTGCACACCCCTGTCCGACACCACGTTCACGGGCACTCCATGCAATCGAACAATGTGCTGTATAAACAAGCGGGCCAAGGTTTCAGCAAATGGTAATGCAGGTAATGTCACAAAGTGAGCTTGCTTAGAAAATCTATCAACCACTACCCATACCACTGAGTTGCCCTTGGAAGATGGAAGTTTAGTGATAAAGTCCATGGACTGGTGTGTCCATGGTTTATCTGGAATTGGCAAAGGCACCAATTCCCCGGCTGGCGGGACCTGAGAGCTTTTAGAGCGCGCGCACACCCTACAAGAATTTACAAACCTTTTTATATCAGTACCCATAGAAAGCCACCAAAAACCCCTAGCTACTGCCCCCTGGGTAGCTGCAATACCAGGGTGTGCACTTAACACAGAATCATGAAATTCTTGAAGGAGTGTGAGACGGAATTGTTCGGGTACAAACAATTTACCTGGAGGTTTATTTCTGGGAGCTTGTGCTTGTGCTTCCAGAATCTCTCTCTGTAACTCACAGGAGATTTCAGCTACAACCACTCCCGGTTGAAGAATGGAGTAAGGAGGTTCTGGAGGGGACACAGAATCAAATCTTCAGGATAAGGCATCTGCCTTTACATTTTTAGACCCTGGTCAGAACGTAATGGTAAAATGAAATCGAGAAAAAAAAAGTGCCCACCGAGCATGTCTGGGAGTCAATCTCTTAGCAGACTCGATATAGGCCAGGCTTTTATGATCAGTGATGACCGTAATGGGATGAGCGGCCCCCTCCAAAAAATGCCTCTATTCTACGAAGGCCAATTTAACCGCTAACAATTCCCTGTTACCGACATCATAGTTTCTCTCGGCCAAAGAGAACTTCTTAGAGAAAAAGGCACAGGGTTTGAGGTTAGTCAGGGTAGAGGGGCCCTGTGACAATACTGCCCCCACCCCCACCTCCGAAGCGTTGACCTCGACGATAAAAGGTCTTGACGAATCGGGTTGTACCAACAAAGGGGCTGTGGTAAAACACTTCTTTAGTGTAAGGAAGGAATTTTTTGTGGCCACGGACCAATTTTTTACATCTGCCCCTTTAAGTATGAGGTCCGTCAAGGGTTTCACCACCTGCAAGAACCCTTTAATGAACTTCCTATAATAATTAGCGAAGCCCAGAAATTGCTGCAACCCCTTCAGGTCATGAGGCTGCACCCAATCAGTAATGGCCTGAACCTTCCCTGGATCATTGCGGAATCCCTCCCCGGATACAATTACACCCAGAAAAGACAGTTCTTGCATAAAAAATGAGCACTTCTCCAGCTTAGCATACAAATGGTTCTCCCGGAGTCTCATAAGAACCGTACTTAAATGGTGTAAGTGTGACTGACTGTCCTCAGAGTATATCAAGATGTCATCCAAGTAGATGACTACATAATGCCCAATCAAGTCAGAAAAAACAACATTAATGAAGTTCTGAAAAACAGCAGGAGCGTTAGTGAGGCCGAAGGGCATAACCAGGTTTTCAAACAGCCCCTCAGTTGCCAGGAAAGCTGTTTTCCATTCGTCCCCCTCCCGGATCCTTATAAGGTTATAAGCCCCTCGTAGATCGAGCTTAGAAAACCATTTGGCCCCCGTGAGTTGGTTGCATAGATCAGGAATCAACGGGAGAGGGTTCGTGTTCTTAACAGTAATTTTGTTCAGTTCCCGAAAGTCAAGGCATGGTCGCAACCTACCATCTTTTTTCTTTACAAAGAAAAACCCCGCTGCCATGGGTGAGACCGAGGGCCGAATATGCCCCTTGCGAAGACTCTCTTTGATGTACTCTTTCATAGCTTGGCGCTCAGGCCCGGACAAATTAAACAAACGAGCCTTGGGTAATTTGGCTCCAGGTACTAAATCAATAGCACAATCAAATGGTCTATGAGGTGGGAGCACCTCAGTCTTGCTTTCGGAAAATACGTCTTCAAAGTCTCTCAGGTACTCCGGAATACCCTCCAGACCGACAGACGACACAGATACAGATCTTATCGGATTGACAAAAGGAACAGGGTTACAACACAGACTACTATCATTACATCCCCATCGGATGATCTCCCCTGTTATGAATGGGAAACCGAGGAGGAAAAAAAGACAACAAGCTAAGTCTCAGAAAACTAGTGAAGTTGGTAACTATGCAGATTGCAGATCCCTGAACTTACCCACACAACTAGCAGCAGTCGTGGAGCGTACCTACGTTGGTCCTAGACGCCTCGTCACAACCGGAGAACTACATAAGCCTAAAGCAGGAAAAGAGGAAAACTAACTGCCCCAGAGCAGACCCCAAAGGAAAGACAGCCCCCCACATGTATTGACGGTGAAACAAGATGAAAATACATACAAAGGCAGGAAAATAGGCTGAGCAAACGATGGGGCCCGGCTAACTAAAAAGGACAGAAAAGGAAAGACACTGTCTGCAATCTGCCAAAAAAACCTACAAAAAAATTGTCCAACACTTCTGATAGCAAAATTAACCCTGAAGTCACTAGACTTCTAAACCTATATCAGCACTCTGAAATATTCTGAGACAGAGAAAAAAAGAGGCCAATCTAATAAGGGACAAAATGCAGATTGACAAATACTGATTAATAGGAGTGGAATTTCAGCATAGCCCCAGCAGGGGCAGGCTGATTACACAAATAACCGAATTGACCAACAAGCGCAAGTGTAAACAATATCAAAAAACAAACTTAACTTGAGAAGACTGGAAGAGAGCTGAAGTCCAGGACCTGAGAAGCAGACTGAATCACCAGCACCCGGATAGGGCGTCGACTGTCTTATATCCAGTCTGATACTCCAGAGATCCAATCGTTATCTTCCTCATCAGGTGGCAGATCACTACCACTTAAACCAACCTCACTACCTCCAGTCACCACCAGAGGGAGAACGGAAGGGGAACTCTCAACTGGTGGAGCAGAAAATGAGTTCATGACAGTACCCCCCCATTGAAGAGGGGTCACCGAGCCCTCATCCATGCCACCAGGCCGATCAGGATGGGCCCGGTGAAAAGCACAAACCAATTTATTGGCATGAATATCAGGGGCAGAGACCCAAGAATTATCCTCCTGGCCATAACCCTTCCATTTGTCCAAATACTGGAGTCTCCGTCTAACCAAACGAGAATCCAATATTTTTCTCTATCTCATATTCCACATTGCCTTTAACCAATACAGGATCAGGAGGTGCCGCCACAGGAACTACTGGCTCAACAAACCTCTTCAACAGTGACTTGTGAAATACGTTATGGATTTTGAACGTAACTGGAAAAGCCAATCGAAAAGAAACAGGATTAAGAATCTACAAAATCTTATAAGGTCCAATAAATCTTGGCTTAAATTTTGGAGATGCAACCTTCATAGGAATATTCTTAGATGACAGCCAAACCATATCACCCACTTTAAACCGGGGACCAATGGTCCTACGCCGGTTGGAAAAACGCTGGGCCTTTTCCTGAGAGAGTGACAACTTATCCACCACTTGGTCCCATATCTGCTGCATTCTCACAACCACAGTGTCCACACCTGGGCAGGACGAAGATTCCACTTGCCCTGAAGAGAATCGAGGATGAAACCCAAAATTACAGAAAAAGGGTGACATCAGAGTGGCAGAACTGTTACGCGGGGCTTAGGTCAAAGAAGGCTGAAATACCCGGGGCCCCTGCGGAGTCCCTCCAACTAGGGAAAACCCTGTCTGACCCTCAACCAAGGGTTTTTGCTAATGGTGCAAATGCCTGAGCCTCCAACCTTTCCTTATCTCCTGCTCAGCCCTAAGCTGAACCCTCCACCCTCGACATGACAGTACCCCGTCTTCTACGAGGGACCCCAGGGCCCTCAAGACTCATAGGACCCGGCTTGTCCGGATGACGGCGGTGAAACGAACTGACCAGCCGATCCGCATGTATGTCCGTGGCTGGTACCCAAGACCTCTCCTCCGGACCATACCCCTGCCAGTGTACCAAATACTGAAGAGTACGGCACAGTACTCGAGAGTCCACCACCTTGGAGACTTCAAACTCTAAATCGCCATCCACCATGACTGGAGGTGGCATCGGCGTCGTGTCCACAGAGCCTACCACCTTTTTCAAAAAAGCCCTGTGAAACATGTTGTGTATCTTGTATTCCTCAGGAAGTTCCAGCCGATAAGCAACCGGGTTAATGATAGCAGCAATCTTAAAAGGGCCAATAAACCTTGGACCCAATTTCAATGATGGAATTTTGAGTTTTAGGTTTTTAGAAGCTAACCACACCCAATCACCCACACACAAGTCCGGACCTGGCACGCGTCTAGCGTCAGCCACTCGTTTGTACCTTGCTCTCATGCTCAGCAATCACTGTTTCACACTCCTCCAGACCGATGATAGTTGAACTCCTAGCTGGTCCTCCTCCGGGACGCCCCCAGAGCCACCCTGACGCAAGGTACAAAATTGAGGATGGTGCCCGTAAACACAAAAGAACGCGAACTCGGCCAAGGGAAGGAATGTCGACCACTCCTCTTGGTTGTCAGACACAAAACATCGCAAATACTGCTCCAGATTTTGGTTCATGCGCTCAGTTTGACCATTTGACTGCGGATGAAACGCCGACGAATGAGACAACTTGATCCCCAATCGTGAGCAAAAAGCTTTCCAAAACTTCGCCACAAACTGGGTACCCCTATCAGACACTATGTCCGACGGAACTCCGTGTAGTCTGACCACCTCCTGCACAAAAACCTGAGCCAACGTCTTTGCGTTGGGCAAGGAAGGCAACGACACAAAATGCGCCATCTTCGAAAATCGATCAACCACCACCAGGATGACCGTGTTCCCCGCCGAGGCAGGCAAGTCCGTGATAAAGTCCATGGAGATTTCTGTCCATGGCCTACTAGGTACTCCCAGAGGCTGTAGAGTGCCAGCAGGACGGGATCTGGGAGACTTGGCCCTGGCGCACGTGATGCAAGTTGCCACGTACGAGACCACGTCCTGCCGGATCTTTGGCCACCAGAAGCGGCGCGATACCAGCTCCAAGGTGCCCCTAACCCCTGGATGACCGGCCAGGACAGATTCGTGGTGTTCCCCCAACACCTTAAGACGAAGATGAAGGGGTACGGATGACTTTTTAGCGGGAAGTCCTGGCGGTACCTCCTCCTGGGCCTCGGCAATCTCCGCCTCTGCCTCAGTCGTGAGAGCCGAAACCACTACACCTTCCTGGAGGATGGGTACCGGATCTTCCCGAGGTTCTCCCCCGGAAAACACCTGGACAAGGCATCCGCCTTGGTGTTTTTAGCCCCAGGATGGTAAGTCACCAAAAAGTTAAATCGAGTAAAAAACAATGCCCAGCGAGCCTGCCTGGGAGACAGACGCTTGGCCGACTCCAGATAGAGCAGGTTTTTATGGTCAGTGATGACTGTGACCTGGTGGACCGCCCCCTCCAAGAAGTGTCGCCATTCCTCAAAAGCCAATTTGATGGTCAACAACTCCCTGTTGCCGATATCGTAATTCCGTTCGGCAGGCGACAGCTTCTGGGAGAAGTAGGCGCATGGACGCATATTGCTCAAGGACGAGCCCTGTGACAGTACTGCCCCCACTCCCACCTCAGACGCATCGACCTCCACAGTAAAAGGTTTAGATACGTCCAGTTGCACCAGAATGGGGGCTGAAGCAAAACGGTTTTTCAGAAGCTCAAATGCACGCACCGCCACCTCAGACCAGATAGCGAGATTGGTACCTTTTCTCATCATGTCCGTGAGCGGTTTGGCTATAGTAGAAAAATTCTTAATAAACTTCCTATAATAGTTGGCAAACCCAAGGAACCGCTGGAGCGCTTTTAGATTATCAGGCCGTTCTCATCGCAGCACCGCTTGCACCTTCGCAGCGTCCATTTTAAACCCTGCGGCGGACACAATATATCCCAAAAAAGGCAACTCCTGAACAAAAAATACTCATTTTTCAAGCTTAGCATAGAGCTTATTCTCACGGAGCAACTGTAACACCTGCCTGACATGCTCTAAATGAGTGTCCCGCTCGAATAAATGAGGATATCATCCAGGTACACAATCACAAATTTCCCCAGCACATGAGCGAATACATCATTTATGAAATGTTGGAAAACAGCAGGCGCGGTTGTCAACCCAAATGGCATAACTAGGTTTTCAAAATGACCCTCAGGGGTATTAAATGCCGTCTTCCACTCGTCCCCCTGACGGACCCTTATGAGGTTGTACGGCCCCCTGAGGTCAAGTTTGGAAAACCACTTCGCACCAGCCACCTGGTTGAACAAATCAGGGATCAGAGGCATCGGGTAGGGATCACGGACCGTAATCTGGTTTAACTCCTGGAAATCCAGACACGGGCGTAACCCCCCATCTTTCTTCTTAATGAAGAAAAACCCCGCTGCTACAGGCGAGGATGAAGGCCGGATGTGCCCTTTACTTAGACTCTCCGCGATGTAGTCTTTAAGAGCTTGTCTCTCCGGACCAGAAATACTAAACATCCTAGCCTTTGGCAATTTGGCCACGGGTTTTAACCTAATCACACAGTCATAGGTTCGATGTGGAGGTAGTTCTGAGCAACCCCTCTCAGAGAATACGTCCGCAAAATCCAGCAATGCCTCCGGAAGGCTGGACTTCACGGCGGACACACATGTGGCCAAGCAATTTTCCTGGCAGAAACCACTCCACTGGACTATGTCCTGGGTTCTCCAGTCAATCACCGGGCTGTGCTTGGACAACCATGGGAAACCCAGGAAAATTTGTGCTGGGAGATTATTGAGTACCCTACATGTAACCCACTCAGAATGTAGGACCCCAATGTGGAGTTTAACCTCAGCTACAAACTCAGTAATCTCCCCCTGTGGGAGGGGAGCAGCATTAATGGTGTGACGTTCAGGAGCGGTCAACGTCCAAGAGTGGACCCTCTGGGTCGCGGATCTGGAGCCCCTGGGCCGAGCATGCCAGGTGATAACCGACCCCTATACAGGGATCGTTAGGGGCAGGACCGCAGAGGTCAGAACCGTGACAGCTGGTACCAAGAGGGACGGCTCACAGGAGGTATGGATGAGTGAAAGGTACAGGACTGAGGATAGAATGCAGAATGGGGTAGGAAGTGCAGGTCAAGGTATAGAACGGAGACACGGAGTACAGGACTGGGTGCTGGAGTACTGGACAGAGATACGGAGTACAGGACTGGGCACTGGAGTACCAAGTGAAGACACTGAGTACAGGACAGAGCACTGGAGTACAGGACGGGGATACGGAGCACAGAACTGGGCACTGGGGTTCAGGACGGAGAAACAGAGTACAGGACAGGACACCGAGTACAGGACGGGGCACTGGAGTACAGGACGGGGATATGAAACACAGAACTGGGCACTGAGGTACAGGACGGAGATACAGAGTACCAGACGGGAACAAGGCAGGAATAGGAGGAAGGTTACAGGAAGGCTCCTGCAACCCAGCCAGAGCACAGCAGGCAAGGCACACGATAATCAGGCGTCTCCAAGATGGTGGAGACACCTGATATAGCCTGTGCACAGCTCTCATTGGTGGCCTCACAGCTCTGGGCGGGCGCTGCAGGGTTAAGGAACCCTCAGGGCGCGCGCCCGCGCCCTAGAGCGAGTGCACATGGCCCGTCGGCGCCAGGAGGACGGGAGAGAGGAGGAGGCGGAACCAGCGCGAGGGGAGGACGGGTGAGTGCTGGCAGCGGCGGGCGCCGCCGCTGCCGGAGCAGCGGCGGCTACCGCCGCAGCCGTGACAAATGGTAACCACGCGAATAGGATGAGGGAGTTTTTCGATCTTAAAACCGGCCTTACGTGCAAACTCCTCATCCATGAGATTGGTGGTGGAACCGCTATCCACAAACACTGATATTGGTAGCTCTCTGCCCGCAATAATAACCCTGGCAGGGAGCATACATTGAGATACCATCATGGAGGATATGCATACGCTCAGTTGGGCCTCCTCCATACCCTCTGAGCTTACCAGTTTTCCGCCGGTGCGACTTTCTTAGGTAGCACAGGACAAGCATTTACATAATGATCTCTTTTACCACAGTAAAAACATGCTCCTTGCTTCCTGAACCCAGGAATGCGACGCTTAACATGTGATACCCCAGCGATTTGCATAGGTTCCGTGGGCTCACCTGCAGCAACCACACTTGCACCCCTGCTTTCCTCCAGGGGCAGCGTCTCCTGCGCCCCCTGATGCAAACGGTGATCAATACGAATAACCATGGCAGAATCTAACGATGCAGGAGTCTCATACATCAGGAGGGCCTGTTTAACTCTTCCTGAAACCCCATGAATAAACTGACTCCGCAGCGCTGGGTCATTCCACTGTGTGTCTACTGCCCAACGGCGAAATTCTGAACAATAGTCTTCCGCCATACGTTCCCCCTGACGGAGGGCGCGGATTTTAGATTCTGCTAGAGCCAATCTGTCGGGATCATCATAAATGAGCCCGAGTGCTGAAAAAACATTCTCAACCGAATGAAACGTAGCAGAGTCAGCTGGTAAGGAAAACGCCCATGCTTGGGGGTCCCCACTCAGTAATGATAACACCAGACCCACCCGCTGAGCCTCATTACCTGAGGAGACAGGGCGCATGCGAAAGTATAACTTGCAGGCCTCCCGAAAGATGACAAATTTACTGCGTTCCCCAGCAAATCGTTCAGGCAGCGGAATCTTCGGCTCTGCACCTGCAGAAGCCGCTTGCACATTAGCTACAACCAGGCCCTGCTGCTGAACTGCCCCCTTCATCTCGGTGACCTGTAAGGACAGCGCCGCCAACTGGTGGTTTATGGAAGTCATGGAATCCATGGACTACAAAAATATTGTGGGCCGATTGTAATGTTACGCGGGGCTTAGGTCAAAGAAGGCTGAAATACCCGGGGCCCCTGCGGAGTCCCTCCAACTAGGGAAAATCCTGTCTGACTCTCAACCCAGGGTTTTTGCTAATGGTGCAAATGCCTGAGCCTCCAACCTTTCCTTATCTCCTGCTCAGCCCTAAGCTGAACCCTCCACCCAGTGAGTCGTCAAACCACCAAAGCCCACACAGTAATGACAGACAGGGAGAACTTAAACCGCACCGCGCCGCATACACACAGGACAATACCGTAATGTGAACAGGGCAAAACAAAACACAAATATAGGAAGGCGAAAAGGTAACAACGGATCATACGCCACCAGCTATGAATTTCTCTCTCCAGACCGGAACCACTTGGCATAAAACACAAGCTATAATCGGCGACACCCATAGGCCAGCATGACTATTTAAAGACCGTGGGCGTGACCAAACATCCCACCTGATTTCCAGCTAGATTAACCCCCAATAACCTGAGTAAAATCAAGCCGGCGCCACTGAGGCTATAGTGGACGGAGATGGAACTACCGCTGCCTGCCGGACGCTGTGGTGTGAATAGCGTCCGACATGACAAGAACTAGCTCTATTGTTCAGCGCAAATTCGGCCAAGGGCAAAAATGAGACCCAATCATCTTGATCAGCAGATATAAAACATCTTAAATAAGACTCCAGGGTCTGGTTTGTTCTCTCAGTCTTCCCATTGGTCTGGGGATGAAACGCGGAGGAGAAGGATAACTGAATTCCCAGATTGGAACAAAAGGCTTTCCAGAATCTGGAAACAAACTGGACCCCTCTATCGGACACAATGTTCTCAGGAATCCCGTGTAACCGAACCACTTGTTGTAAAAACAAGGGCACCAACTCAGCGGAAGATGGCAACTTTGGGAGTGGTACAAGATGGACGATCTTCGAAAATCTATCACAAATCACCCAGATAACAGTCATTCTCTGAGAGACAGGAAGATCAGAAATAAAATCCATTGAGATATGGGTCCATGGCCTCTTGGGCACCGGCAGGGGCATCAGCAACCCACTAGAACGAGAACAGGGTTTAGACCGAGAACAAGTCCCACGGGACTGTACAAAATTCCTGACATCACGAGTTAAGGCAGGCCACCAAAACGACCGACTCACCAAATCTCTGGTACCAAAAATACCCGGATGACCAGCCAATGCATAGCAATGGACTTCAGACATCACTCTCTTTCTCCACTGGTCAGGAACATACAATCTTCCCATAGGGCAACGCTCAGGTTTATCCTCCTGAAATTCCTCCAGGGCGCATCTCAAATCGGGCGAAATGTCAGAAAGAACTACCCCCTCACCTAGGATAGTAGTAGGCTCGGTCACATTAAGAGAATCAGCAAAGCAACTCCTAGAAAGGGCGTCTGCCTTAACATTCTTTGTGCCCGGAAGAAAAGAGACCACAAAATTAAAACGCGTGAAAAACAAGGCCCATCTAGCCTGTCTAGGATTCAAGCGTTTGGCCGACTCCAGATAAATCAGATTCTTGTGATCGGTGAGGACCACAAATTGATGTCTAGCTCCCTCCAACCAATGTCTCCACTCCTCAAATGCCCATTTCATGGCCAACAATTCCCGATTCCCCACGTCATAGTTGCATTCAGATGGGGAAAACTTTCGAGAAAAGAAGGCACAGGGATTCATCTTAGAAGTCACAGGGTCTTTTTGGGACAACACAGCTCCTGCACCAATCTCAGAAGCGTCCACCTCCACTTGAAATGGAAGTGAGACATCAGGTTGCCGTAAAACTGGAGCTGAAGTAAATCTCTGCTTAAGCTCCTGAAATGCTGAGACAGCCTCAGGAGACCAATTCAGCATATCAGCTCCCTTCTTGGTCAGATCAGTCAGTGGTTTGACAATACTAGAAAAATTACCTATAAATTTACAATAGAAATTAGAAAAACCCAAAAACTTCTGGAGATCCTTCAAAGAAGTAGGCTGAACCCAATCATAAATGGCCTGTACCTTGGCCGGGTCCATTTCAATAGTCGATGGAGACAAGATAAATCCCAAAAATGAAATCCTCTGTACACCAAAGAGGCATTTCGATCCCTTAACAAACAGGGAATTCTCCCTCAAAATCCGGAACACAGTCCGGACATGTTCCACATGGGAATCCCAATCACTAGAAAAGATCAAAATATCATCCAGATAGATGATCAAAAACTTATCCACAAAGTCTCGGAAAATATCTTTCATAAAGGATTGGAAGACAGAAGGGGCATTAGAGAGCCCAAAAGGCATCACCAGGTACTCAAAATGTTCCTCCGGAGTATTAAACGCCATCTTCCATTCATCCCCGTGCTTGATGCGAATATTATATGCCCCCCTGAGGTCAAGCTTAGTAAACCAGCAGGCACTCTTAACTCTGGAGAATAAATCAGACATCAGAGGTAAAGGGTACTGATATTTAACCGTCATCTTGTTAAGGGAACGATAATCAATACACGGTCTTAATGAACCATCTTTCTTGGCCACAAAAAAAAAAACAGCGCCTAACGGTGACGAGGATGGTCTAATATGACCCTTCTCCAACGACTCCTTAATATGGGATCGCATAGCATCATGTTCGGGTATAGATAAGTTGTAAGGCCGACCCTTGGGAAATTTACACCCAGGCATCAACTCAACTGCACAGTCATAACTCCTATGAGGAGGCAAAGACGCAGACTTACTCTCATTAAAAACATCAGAGAAATCAGCCAGATAATCAGGAATATCATGAGACTGAGGAGAGGTGGAGAAAACAGGAGCGTCCCTACGAACACACTGACAACCCCAACTCACCACAGACACAGATTTCCAATCCAAAACTGGGTTATGAGTTTGCAACCAGGGGAACACCAGAACAATAGTATCATGCAAATTATGCAGCACCAAAAATTTACAATTTTCTTGGTGGTCTGGGGCAACTCACATTATCACCTGGGTCCAAAACTGAGGTTTATTCTCCGCCAAAGGAGTGGCATCAATACCCCTTAAAGGAATGGGCATCTGCAGAGGCGTCATGGACAAACCACAACGTTTAGCAAAGTCCAAATCCATCAGATTCAGAGCTGCTCCTGAATCCACAAAAGCCTTAGTGGAAAATGTGGACAAGGAGCAGATCAGAGTAATTGCCAAAAGGAACTTAGGTTGTATACTGCCCACAGCAAATGTGTGTGCAAAACGTTTCTCTCGTTTAGGGCAGACAGAAATAGTATGAGAGGTGCCTCCACAGAAAAAACACAGCTTATTACGCCTTCTAAACTCCCGACGTTGCGCCCTAGACAAAACCCCTGTCATGATTCCAGTGCAGGTTTTTGAGTAGCACACCGGGGGTTAATGTCTGGAGCTCTGTGCAGGTTTTGACCTGCACACTTGGGGTTAATGATTGTGGCCTCTTTCTGGTTCTGGGAGAGCTTCATAAACCTCTGGGTAGCTTCAATCCCTGCCAGCTATACTTTTGCCTTTGGCCTAGTGTGCTGACCCCCGTGTGCCTGTTTGTTGCTATAGCTTGTTTATATGGTTCTGACCCGATTCTGTTTCCCGTTGTGAGTTTGCCTGTTGTTCTTGCACCTTGCAGCTATCTGTGTATGACTCATTGCCTGTGACCTGACTACTCTCTGCTCGCCCCTCTTGTACCTTGCAGCTATCTGTGTATGACTCATTGCCTGTGACCTGACTACTCTCTGCTCGCCCCTCTGGTACCTTGCAGCTATCTGTGTATGACTCATTGCCTGTGACCTGACTACTCTCTGCTCGCCCCTCTGGTACCTTGCAGCTATCTCTGTGTGTGACTCATTGGCTACGTCCTGACTATTCTCCCTGTCTATGCCCCTTGGTAACTTTGTCTCGCAGTTACTCTGCTAGGAATTGTCTTGCAGCTCCTAGCTCTGTGGAGTTTAGGCCACGCCTCTAGCAGTCACGTGCTTCAGGCCCTGCGGCTCTGAAGTACGCATCTATTCGGTTGCTGCCCGCTCCACAGGTATCTTTGAGCACGCTTTCGCTTTACTCAGGGCACGCGCACTGGCTCAGTGAGCAAGTTCAGTGCGGTGTCTCTGACATTATAACTGGCCTACAATTTTTTTTTCTCTCCTCACTTCTGCAGCATGGACCCAATGTGTGCTTTATCTGAGCAGGTGAAAAGCTTGACTCAGTCACTGCAGAAGCTTAGTTTGGAACACCAAGCTCTGGCCCAGTCCCAACGGCGGGTTGAGGACTCAGTTCAGGGGGTACTTTCCGCAGGCTTCCAGCAGGTGGGGAATAGAGATGTCATTTTAGTCCCACCTGAATGCCCGGTTAAATTACCAGATATGTTTTCTGGTAACAAGGATGATTTCAGGGCATTTAAGGAGGGCTGTAACCTATTTTTTTCTTTGAGACCACGCTCCTCTGGGGATGAGAAACAGAGGGTGGGGGTGGTGATGTCCCTGCTTAGGGGGTCCCCACAAGCCTGGGCATTCTCGCTTTCCTCTTCTGCCCCTGAGAGAATGTCTGTGGATGCATTTTTTGAAGCCTTAGGGGTTATTTATGATGAGCCTGATAGAGTGCGGTTGGCAGAGGACAAAGTGATGAGTGTCTGTCAGGGGGAGGACTCGGCCGAATGGTTCTGTACTGAATTCAGACGTTGGGCAGCGGAGATTTCCTGGAGTGACGCCGCCCTGCGGGGTCTGTTCCACAGAGGCCTGTGTGAACGTCTGAAGGATGCTTTGGCACTTCATCCTCCGCCTGACTCCCTGGAGGATGCCATGGTCCAAGCGGTTCGCATGGATCTCAGGCTGCGGGCTAGAGGCATTATGCAACGGGAAACGCCCTTATTCTTCAGTGGAGATTAGACCCAGACTCTTCCTATGGCTATGGAGGTGAACGCTGTCACCTGTGAGGGAAAGGAAAGAAGACGCCGCCGGGAAAAGCAGTTGTGCTTCTACTGTGGGAAATCTGGACATTGGAAGAAGGACTGCCCCTCCTGTCCGTCATCCTCCAAGATGGCGGGAAACGACTAGGTATGGGTAGTAATCGAGGAGGCTACCCAGACCTACAGGTACAATTTTCCTCATGTGCAAAAATGGTGCTGCAGGTGGAACTGGAACTTGGTTATGGTCCTGTTCAGACTACTGCTTTTATTGACTGCGGTTCGGCTGTGAACCTGATTGATACCAAGGTTATGACTCTTTATAAGATAGGGACAGTCAGGCTTTACGATCCTGTTAAACTTGTGGCAATTGACTCATCTCCTCTTACCCAAGACAGTATCTGTTGCAGGTCTGAACTTTTTTCTCTAAAAGTGGGTTCCACTCATGTGGAGAAACTAAGTTGTCTGGTGGTAGATAACTTGCCTGCAGGACTGGTACTGGGGATGCCTTGGCTTCAACGCCATAATCCTACCATTGATTGGGTTACAGGGGAAATCACTCAATGGGGATGCAATAGTAAATGTGGTAACCGGGGACATCTTGTTAACGCTGTTAAATCAGTGTCTGTGTCGTCTGTCGATCTGGAAGGTATTCCGGAGTACCTGAAAGATTTCGAAGACGTTTTTTCCGGAAGTGAGGCTGAGGCGCTGCCACCACATAGACCCTATGATTGTGCCATTGATTTAGTACCCGGAGCCAAGTTACCTAAGGCTCGATTGTTCAATTTGTCTGGGCCTGAGCGCCAAGCCATGAAGGAGTACATAGCTGAGAGTCTCCGCAAAGGGCATATCAGGCCTTCTGTGTCACCTGTGGCAGCAGGGTTCTTCTTTGTGAAGAAAAAAGATGGTGGTTTGCGGCCGTGCCTCGACTTTCGGGAACTGAATAAGATAACGGTTAGGAACTCTTACCCGCTTCCCCTCATCCCAGACTTATGTAACCAGTTAGCTGGGGCCCAATGGTTCTCCAAGTTGGATCTGCGGGGGGCCTACAATCTGATAAGGGTTCGGGAAGGGGACGAGTGGAAAACGGCATTCCTCACATCAGAAGTACTCTTCGAGAACCTGGTAATGCCATTTGGGTTAACTAATGCACCCGCTATTTTCCAAAATTTCATCAATGTTGTGTTTTCTGATCTGATAGGCCGTTTTGTTATTATTTATTTGGATGATATTTTGGTGTATTCCCCGGACAGTCAATCTCACTTGCAACATCTAAAGACAGTTCTCCAGAGACTCAGGGAGAACCAATTGTTCGCCAAATTGGAAAAATGTTCATTTTTTGTACAGGAGCTGTCTTTTTTGGGGTTGATTGTGTCCTGTGAAGGGTTTCGTATGGATCCTAAGAAGGTGCTGGCGATCGCTGACTGGGTTCAGACTCGAGATCTCAAGGGGCTCCAGCGCTTCTTAGGATTTGCGAACTATTACCGGAGATTCATTAAAGGTTTCTCACAAGTGGTTAAACCACTCACGGATCTTACCCAGAAGGGAGCTGATGTAAAAAATTGGTCTGTACTCGCTAAGGAATCCTTCTCAGCTATTAAGAAATGTTTTATGTCTGCCCTGGTGTTGGTGCAACCTGACCCTTCCAAACCATTCATTGTGGAGGTGGATGCTTCTGAAGTGGGGGTGGGGGCTGTGCTGTCCCAGGGTCCGGCCACCCTTACCAATCTCAAACCCTGTGCCTTCTTCTCCAAGAAGTTCTCTTCAGCTGAGAAAAACTATGATGTAGGCAATAGAGAACTTCTTGCGGTCAAGCTGGCATTTGAGGAATGGAGGCACTTTTTGGAAGGGGCGGCTCACCCTATCACAGTTGTCACGGATCACAAAAATTTGGCATACCTTGAATCTGCTAAGAGGCTTACTCCTAGACAGGCCCGTTGGTCACTTTTTTTTTTTCACGATTTCAGTTCTCAATTACTTTTCGACCGGGATCCAAAAATGTTAAAGCGGATGCCCTGTCCAGAAGTTTTGATCCAGTGTCTCCCCCTGAGCCGCCGTCCTCCATTCTTCCCCCAGGGGTGGTAGTGGCGGGGGTCTCAACTGAGTTGGAATAAGAAATCCTAAGGGCTCAGGCCCTAGCTCCGGCAACCAGGCCAAGCGATAAACTGTTTGTTCCAGATTCATTGCGGCCTAGACTTCTGCAGGAGTTTCATGATTCTAGGCTGAGTGCTCATCCAGGTATCACGGCCACTAGAAAGGCAGTAACCAGGGGTTTTTGGTGGCCTTCATTAAGGTCCGATGTCAAGGAATTTGTTTCTGCTTGTAGCATGTGTGCCCGTTCCAAAAGCTCGCATAACCGACCGGCTGGGGAACTCATACCTTTACCGGTTCCTGATAGGCCATGGACTCATCTTTCCATGGATTTTATTACTGGTCTTCCACCTTCCAGGGGCAATACCGTGACCTGGGTGGTGGTGGACAGGTTTTCTAAACAGGCCCATTTCATTCCCTTGGCAGCATTACCTTCAGCAGAAACATTGTCAAGGTTGTTTGTGCAGCATGTGGTCCGATTGCATGGGGTACCCCTGAATGTTGTGTCTGACAGAGGTGTGCAGTTTGTGGCCAAATTTTGGAGGGCGTTCTGTATGAAATTGGGCATCTCACTCTCCTTCTCGTCGGCATATCACCCGGAGAGCAATGGTCAGACGGAACGCACCAATCAATCCCTGGAACAAATTCTCAGGTGTCTGACCTCCGCCAGACAGGATTGGTGTGATGCGTTACCGTTGGCTGAATTCGCTTTTAACAACCGGGTGAGTCAGTCCACCAACATGTCCCCATTCCTGATTAACTACGGCTTTAATCCACATTTTGGGGAGTTTTCTCGGGTGGATTCCGGTTGTCCAGGAGCAGAGGGGTCCGTTCAGCGGTTAAAAAACCTCTGGGCTGAAGTCCGGCGTAATATCTCTCGGGCCCAGGGGAGATACAAATATTTTGCGGACAAAAAGAGAGCCTCGGGAGACATGTTTCAGGTGGGAGAGAAGGTTTGGCTCTCCACGCGTAACATCAACTTAAAGGTACCATCAGTTAAGTTGGGACCAAAGTTCATTGGTCCGTACGAGATTATGGAGATAGTCAACCCTGTGGAATATAGGTTGCGTCTCCCCGCCTCCTTAAAAATATCTAATGTGTTCCATAAGTCTCTGTTGAAACCAGCAGGATCTGTCAAAGAGAACTCTGAGACTGTTGTTCCTCCAGTGCTGATGGAGGGTCAATTGGAGTATGAGGTCGGACATACAGTGGGGCAAAAAAGTATTTAGTCAGTCAGCAATAGTGCAAGTTCCACCACTTAAAAAGATGAGAGGCGTCTGTAATTTACATCATAGGTAGACCTCAACTATGGGAGACAAACTGAGAAAAAAAAATCCAGAAAATCACTTTGTCTGTTTTTTTTTTCATTTTATTTGCATATTATGGTGGAAAATAAGTATTTGGTCAGAAACAAAATTTCATCTCAATACTTTGTGATATATCCTTTGTTGGCAATGACAGAGGTCAAATGTTTTCTGTAAGTCTTCACAAGGTTGCCACACACTTTTGTTGGTATGTTGGCCCATTCCCCCATGCAGATCTCCTCTAGAGCAGTGATGTTTTTGGCTTTTCGCTTGGCAACACGGACTTTCAACTCCCTCCAAAGGTTTTCTATAGGGTTGAGATCTGGAGACTGGCTAGGCCACTCCAGGACCTTGAAATGCTTCTTACGAAGCCACTCCTTCGTTGCCCTGGCGGTGTGCTTTGGATCATTGTCATGTTGAAAGACCCAGCCACGTTTCATCTTCAATGCCCTTGCTGATGGAAGGAGGTTTGCACTCAAAATCTCACGATACATGGCCCCATTCATTCTTTCATGTACCCGGATCAGTCGTCCTGGCCCCTTTGCAGAGAAACAGCCCCAAAGCATGATGTTTCCACCACCATGCTTTACAGTAGGTATGGTGTTTGATGGATGCAACTCAGTATTCTTTTTCCTCCAAACACGACAAGTTGTGTTTCTACCAAACAGTTCCAGTTTGGTTTCATCAGACCATAGGACATTCTCCCAAAACTCCTCTGGATCATCCAAATGCTCTCTAGCAAACTTCAGACGGGCCCGGACATGTACAGGCTTAAGCAGTGGGACACGTCTGGCACTGCAGGATCTGAGTCCATGGTGGCGTAGTGTGTTACTTATGGTAGGCCTTGTTACATTGGTCCCAGCTCTCTGCAGTTCATTCACTAGGTCCCCCCGCGTGATTCTGGGATTTTTGCTCACTGTTCTTGTGATCATTCTGACCCCACGGGGTGGGATTTTGCGTGGAGCACCAGATCGAGGGAGATTATCAGTGGTCTTGTATGTCTTCCATTTTCTAATTATTGCTCCCACAGTTGATTTCTTCACTCCAAGCTGGTTGGCTATTGCAGATTCAGTCTTCCCAGCCTGGTGCAGGGCTACAATTTTGTTTCTGGTGTCCTTTGACAGCTCTTTGGTCTTCACCATAGTGGAGTTTGGAGACAGACTGTTTGAGGGTGTGCATAGGTGTCTTTTTATACTGATAACAAGTTTAAACAGGTGCCATTACTACAGGTAATGAGTGGAGGAAAGAGGAGACTCTTAAAGAAGAAGTTACAGGTCTGTGAGAGCCAGAAATCTTGATTGCTTGTTTCTGACCAAATACTTATTTTCCACCATAATATGCAAATAAAATGAAAAAAAAACAGACAATGTGATTTTCTGGATTTTTTTTTCTCAGTTTGTCTCCCATAGTTGAGGTCTACCTATGATGTAAATTACAGACGCCTCTCATCTTTTTAAGTGGTGGAACTTGCACTATTGCTGACTGACTAAATACTTTTTTGCCCCACTGTATTGTGCACTCTCGGCGGGTGCGCCGCTCTTTGCAGTACCTGGTCCACTGGAAGGGATATGGACCAGAAGAGCGCTCATGGGTCCCTGCTCGTTCGGTACATGCAGATCGCCTGGTTCAGGCGTTCCATGCCAAGTACCCGGGGAAGCCTGGGGGTCCAGAGGCCCCCCGTTGAGAGGGGGTACTGTCATGATTCCAGTGCAGGTTTTTGAGCTGCACACCGGGGGTTAATGTCTGGAGCTCTGTGCAGGTTTTGACCTGCACACTTGGGGTTAATGATTGTGGCCTCTCTCTGGTTCTGGGAGAGCTTCATAAACCTCTGGGTAGCTTCAATCCCTGCCAGTTATACTTTTGCCTTTGGCCTAGTGTGCTGACCCCCGTGTGCCTGTTTGTTGCTATAGCTTGTTTATATGGTTCTGACCCGATTCTGTTTCCCGTTGTGAGTTTGCCTGTTGTTCTTGTACCTTGCAGCTATCTGTGTATGACTCATTGCCTGTGACCAGACTACTCTCTGCTCGCCCCTCTTGTACCTTGCAGCTATCTGTGTATGACTCATTGCCTGTGACCTGACTACTCTCTGCTCGCCCCTCTGGTACCTTGCAGCTATCTCTGTGTGTGACTCATTGGCTACGTCCTGACTATTCTCCCTGTCTATGCCCCTTGGTAACTTTGTCTCGCAGTTACTCTGCTAGGAATTGTCTTGCAGCTCCTAGCTCTGTGGAGTTTAGGCCACGCCTCTAGCAGTCACGTGCTTCAGGCCCTGCGGCTCTGAAGTACGCATCTATTCGGTTGCTGCCCGCTCCACAGGTATCTTTGAGCACGCTTTCGCTTTACTCAGGGCACGCGCACTGGCTCAGTGAGCAAGTTCAGTGCGGTGTCTCTGACAACCCCATCACATTGCATAGGTTCAGACATTTGTTCAAAAAGTGGCAGCGCCTCCTGTGTAGTTTTACGTTCACGTAAATGCCGATCAACTTGAATGGCTAATGACATAGAGCCATCGAGACCAGAGGGAACAGGAAATCCCACCATAACATCTTTTACGGTCTCTGACAAACCTTTCCGAAAGAGAGCTGCCAATGCACTATCATTCTATGTAGTAAGGACCGCCCATTTTCGGAATTTTTGACAGTACAACTCTGCAGGATCCTGACCCTGGTTTAATGTCAACAGGGTTCTCTCAGCTTGATCAACGGCATTAGGTTCATCATACAACAACCCCAAGGCCTGAAAAAATGCATCCACATTAGTCAGAATAGGATTTTCAGGGGTCAGAGAAAAAGCCCAATCTTGGGGATCGCCGCGCAGCAAGGAGATGACAATTTTAACCTGCTGCACAGAGCTCCCTGATGAGTTAGGCTTCAAAGCAAGAAATAATTTACAATTATTCTTAAAATTCAGAAATTTAGACGGATCCCCAGAAAACACATCAGGAGTAGGAATCTTGGGTTCAGCAGCATGTGACTGAATAAGGTAGGTGGAAATTCCCTGTACTTCAGCAGCAAGCTGCTCCACGCGATCAGACAGTCGCTTAATCTCCATTAGGAAAAAAATCCTCCTACGGCCCCAGAGAAAAAGAGGAAAAAATACATAATAAAAAAAAAAAATTCTGACACTTTTTTTTCTTTCTCTAACAATTCTTTCCTGCTTTTGAGTACCCTAGAATCTGCGGTAGGGCTGGTGATTCTGTTATGAATGGGAAACCGAGGAGGAAAAAAAGACAACAAGCTAAGTCTCAGGAAACCAGAGAAGTTGGTAACTATGCAGATTGCAGATCCCTGAACTTACCCACACAACTAGCAGCAGTCGTGGAGCGTTCCCACGTTGGTCCTAGACGCCTCGTCACAACCGGAGAACTACATAAGCCTAAAGCAGGAAAAGAGGAAAACTAACTGCCCCAGAGCAGACCCCAAAGGAAAGACAGCCCCCTACATGTATTGACGGTGAAACAAGATGAAAATACATACAAAGGCAGGAAAATAGGCTGAGCAAACGATGGGGCCCGGCTAACTAAAAAGGACAGAAAAGGAAAGACACTGTCTGCAATCTGCCAAAAAAAACTACAAAAATATTGTCCAACACTTCTGATAGCAAAATTAACCCTGAAGTCACTAGACTTCTAAACCTATATCAGCACTCTGAAATATTCTGAGACAGAGCAAAAAAGAGGCCAGTCTAATAAGGGACAAAAAGCAGATTGGCAAATGCTGATTAATAGGAGTGGAATTTCAGCATAGCCCCAGTAGGGGCAGGCTGATTACACAAATAACTGAATTGACCAACAAGCGCAAGTGTGAACAATAGCAAAAAACAAACTTAACTTGAGAAGACTGGAAGAGAGCTGAAGTCCAGGACCTGAGAAGCAGACTGAATCACCAGCACCCGGATAGGGCGTCGGCTGTCTTATATCCAGTCTGATACGCCAGAGATCCAATCGTTATCTTCCTCATCAGGTGGCAGATCACTACCACTTAAACCAACCGCACTACCTCCTGTCACCACCAGAGGGAGAACAGAAGGGGAACTCTCAACTGGTGGAGCAGAAAATGAGTCCATGACACTCCCCCTTCACCCAATCAATGAGAGGATTGTGGCGTTGCAAACAGGGCATCCCCAATACCAGTCCTGCAGGCAGATTATTCATAATAAAACAACTTAACTTCTCCACATGAGTGGAACCTATTTTCATAGAAAAAACTTCAGACATAAAGCAAATTCCATCCCAGGTAAGAGGGGAAGAATCAACAGCCACAATTTTAATAGGGTCTTTTAACCTGACTGTCCCTATCTTATTAAGAGTCACAACTTGGGCATCAATCAGATTAATGGAGGAACCACAGTCAACAAAGGCGGTAGTCATAACAGGACAGCCAGCAAGTTCCAATTCAACCTGGAGCACCATCTTTGTACATGAGAAAAAATGTACCTGGGAGTCTGGACAACCTCCTCGATTGTTGCCCAGACTCAGTCGTTTCTCTGATGGTTTCTCTGAAGAAGGGCAGGAGGGGAAATTCCTTTTCCAATGTCCAGAGGCTCCACAGTAAAAGCATAATAGGTTGTCTCTACAGTGCCTTCTCTCTTTCTCCTTAACCGAGACTGACCCAACCTCCATGGGCTCAGATACAGGTGCAGTGTCACACAATTTGGGGTACAAGGGAGACTCTTGTTGCATTATTTCTCTAGCACAGAGTCTCCGGTCCATACGGACTGCCTGCATCATGGCATCCTCCAGGGTATCAGGGGGAGGATGTAATGCCAGAGCGTCCTGCAGATGGTCAGACAGGCCCCTGTGGAACAACTCCATCAAGGCGGCGTCGTTCCAGGATACTTCAGCGGTCCAACGTCTAAACTCTGAGCAGAACCATTCAGCAGAGTGCCTCCCCTGTGTCACACTCATCACCATATCCTCTGCCAGACGCACTCTATCAGGCTCATCATAAATGTGCCCCAGAGCCTCAAAGAAGAAATTCACAGACATACGCTCAGGAGCAGAGGAAGAGAGAAAGCCCATACCTGTGGAGCCCCCCGAAGTAGGGAAATGACGCCCCCCACCCTCTGGAACTCATCCCTGGAGGAGCGGGGCCTCAGAGAAAAAAAAAGCTTGCATCCTTCTCTGAACGACCTGAACTCCCTTTTATCCCCTGAGAAAGGGTCTGGCAATTTGACCGGAGATTCGGGGGATGCCAATGACACATCTCTATCCCAAGCACTAGGATCCCCTGCAGCGACAGCCCCCTGCACAGTATCCACCAACTGTTGCTGGGTATGAGCCATCGTGCGCTGTTCCACATTAAGTTTGTGGAACATTTGGGTCAGGTGCTTGACCTGATCAGCCAAAGCTTGTATGGGATCCATGAGGATAACACACTTTTTTTTTTTTCTTCAGAGAAAAAAAAAACTGAAATGGTCAGCTATAATGTCAGGAACACCGCACTGCACTTGCTCACTGAGCCAGTGCGCGTGTCTTGAGTACAAAAACAGTGCTCAAAGATACCTGTGGAGCGGGCAGCAGCGGTGACGATGTATGCTCCAGGACCTGAAGCACGTGACTGCTGGGGGCGTGGCCTAAGCTCCACAGAGCTAGGAGCTGCAGGGAAACTCCTAGAAAGGTAACTACAGGACAATGTTACCAAGGGGAATAGACAGAGACAGAAACCAGACCAGGCCGGGTCAAAGCACAAGATAGCAGGACAGTACCAAAGGGTTAGACAGAGCGAATAGTCAGGACGTAGCAATAGATCAGAAAACCAGAACGGGCAATGGACGGTACAATAGGGACAAACTGCAATGGAGTAACAATAGCCAAGCCAGGAGGTCAGAGCTGGAGAAGACAATAGTACCAAAACGAGAGACGGAGTACAGAGTGAAGGAACAGGCCAGGTCATACACGGGAATCAAACAAGCAATGCAGAATACATGCACACCAGGGGGGTCGGTCAGACACACAGCCAGAATAACATTATAGCTGACAGAGAATTCTTCAGATGTTGTATTAGTCAATGCTTGATGAAGAGACCTGAGTAGTCTCGAAAGCTTGCAATGTGTTACCATCTTTTCAGTTAGCCATTAAAAGGTATCAACCACTGAGGACTCTCAATTCTGAATATTTTTCTATCTACTGGCTAACACGTTACAAAGATATACATTTTTCCTGTATCAGTCTGGAGTGAGTATTAATACCCCTCCCAGATCCAAACAGAGGCCGGGAAAAGTTAACCCTGTGAGAACAGGACATTAACCATGTCCTAACCATGACATCTGCATTCCAAAACGTCACTACTTCCCTTCCAAGCCCTGACGTGTGCCCATACAGTAGTTTTCTCCCACATACAGTTAGGTCCATATATATTTGGACAGAGACAACATTTTTCTAATTTTGGTTCTAGACATTACCACAATGAATTTTAAACAAAACAATTCAGATGCAGTTGAAGTTCAGACTTTCAGTTTTCATTTGAGGGTATCCACATTAAAACTGGATGAAGGGTTTAGGAGTTTCAGCTCCTTAAAATGTGCCACCCTGTTTTTAAAGGGACCAAAAGTAATTGGACAGATTAAATAATTGTAAATAAAATATTCATTTCTTGTACTTGGTTGAAAACCCTTTGTTGGCAATGACTGCCTGAAGTCTTGAACTCATGGACATCACCAGACGCTGTGTTTCCTCCTTTTTGATGCTCTGCCAGGCCTTCACTGTGGTGGTTTTCAGTTGCTGTTTGTTTGTGGGCCTTTCTGTCTGAAGTTTAGTCTTTAACAAGTGAAATGCATGCTCAATTGGGTTGAGATCAGGTGACTGACTTGGCCATTCAAGATTATTCCACTTCTTTGCTTTAATAAACTCCTGGGTTGCTTTGGCTTTATTTTTTGGGTCATTGTCCATCTGTAGTATGAAACGATGACCAATCAGTTTGGCTGCATTTGGCTGGATCTGAGCACACAGTATGGCTCTGAATACCTCAGAATTCATTCGGCTGCTTCTGTCCTGTGTCACATCATCAATAAACACTAGTGACCCAGTGCCACTGGCAGCCATGCATGCCCAAGCCATCACACTGCCTCCGCCGTGTTTTACAGATGATGTGGTATGCTTTGGATCATGAGCTGTACCACGCCTTCACCATACTTTTCTCTTTCCATCATTCTGGTAGAGGTTTATCTTGGTTTCATCTATCCAAAGAATGTTCTTTCAGAACTGTGCTGGCTTTTTAGATGTTTTTTAGCAAAGTCCAGTCTAGCCTTTTTATTCTTGATGCTTATGAGTGGCTTGCACCGTGCAGTGAGCCCTCTGTAGTTACTTTCATGCAGTCTTCTCTTTATGGTAGATTTGGATATTGATACGCCTACCTCCTGGAGAGTGTTGTTCACTTGGTTGGCTGTTGTGAAGGGGTTTCTCTTCACCATGGAGATTATTCTGTGATCATCCACCACTGTTGTCTTCCGTGGGTGCCCAGGTCTTTTTGCATTGATGAGTTCACCAGTGCTTTCTTTCTTTCTCAGGATGTACCAAACTGTAGATTTTGCCAATCCTAATGTTGTAGCAATTTCTTGGATGGGTTTTTTCTGTTTTTGCAGCTAAAGGATGGCTTGTTTCACCTGCATGGAGAGCTCCTTTGACCGCTTGTTTCCTTCACAGCAAAACCTTCCAAATGCAAACACCACACCTCAAATCAACTCCAGGCCTTTTATCTGCATAATTGAGAATGACATAACGAAGGGATTGCTCACACCTGTCCATGAAATAGCCTTGGAGTCAATAGTCCAATTACTTTTGGTCCCTTTAAAAACAGGGTGGCACATGTTACGGAGCTGAAACTCCTAAACCCTTCATCAAATTTTAATGTGGATACTGTTGTGAGTTCATTTTCCCCTTCACCATTGATGTCTGATGAACTCCCTCTGCTGGTGAAGAGAGGTAGTGAAATTGATTGGGTTGGGAAGAACCTGTCATCTGAACAGGTGGAGCCTGATTGGACACCCGGAAGTGGATATAAGGCAGCCGACGCCCAACAGGGGTGCTGGTGATCCTTTCTGCTCTGAGCTCTTGCAAACCAGTTCAGTACCTGTCTTCTGAAAGCTTAGTATTTGCTCTCTTATTTTTCCATGAGATATTATCTGTTTACTTAGTGTTTGTGTTCTGCCTGCCCTTGTTGGTACAGGCTGAGCTCCATTTTTGTCTCTGGTCAAGTTGATCTTTTGCTCAGTCTTCAGGATGTACCTGAGTGCTGATATAGTGTTTTTGAAGTCTAGTGACTTCAGGGCCTTTTTTCTATCAGACGTGTAGGACATTATTTTGGCAGTATTTTTGCGGATTGCAGCCAGCATCTTTTCTGTCCTTTTCTATCTAGTTAGTTGGGCCCCATCGTTTGCTCAACCTGTCTTTCTGTCTGTGTTTGTGTTTTCATCTGCTTTTCACTGACAATACATGTTGTGGGCTGTCTATTGCTTTGGGGTCTGCTCTGGGGCAGTTTAGATTTCCCCTTTCTTTCTTTAAGCTTATTTAGTTCTCCGGCTGTGAACGAGGGGTCTAGGGCACCGTAGGAACCCCCCACGGCTACTGTTAGTTGTGTCAATAGGATAGGGGTCTGCAATCCGATAGCTACCAACCTCTCCGGTTTTCTGGACTTAGCTTGTATTTTTGTTTTTTCCTCCTTCGGTGACTCATTCATAACAGGATACCCTCAAATGAAAGTTGAAAGTCTGAACTTCAACTGCATCTGAATTGTTTTGTTTAAAATTCATTGTGGTAATGTCTAGAACCAAAATTAGAAAAGTGTAGTCTCTGTCTAAACATATATGGGACCTAACTGTATGGGGTATCAGCGTACTTAAGACAAATTGGACAACAACTTCTGGGGTCCAATTTCTCCTGTTACCCTTGGGAAAATAAAAAAATTGGGGACTAAAAGATCATATTTGTGGAAAAAATATGATTTTTTTATTAAACAATCACTGACCTCATGGAGACCAGTCAAAGAAAACACTGCGGCAGCCGGCAAAGGCGCTCAATCACAGTGAAATCCTAGGTGCATTGCTCCCTGGGAAATACGAATATGCAAATAAAGTCCATGGAGCCTCATTTAAGAGTCTCAAACACGGGACAAGCCAGATCTTCCTCCAGGGAAGGACCCAGCCAAGGGGTGGCTCCTTTCGGAAACCACCATTACCACCATATTAAGTGGCCCTTTAAGTCAATATCCAGCTCTTTACGAGTTTACAGATATGACAAGGGAAATACCAAGGCCAGGTATCCATCCACACACAGCTGTTTTGGGGTGTTGCCCCCATCAGTGTGGAGTAGGATTCTGGCTAGGTGGGAGCAATGCCTAGTAGACCAACATCACGAAACAATCACTGACCTCAAGGAGACCAGTCAAAGAAAACACTGCGGCAGCCGGCAAAGGCGCTCAATCACAGTGAAATCCTAGGTGCATTGCTCCGTGGGAAATACGAATATGCAAATAAAATCCATGGAGCCTCATTTAAGAGTTTCAAACACGGGACTAGCCAGATCTTCCTCCAGGGAAGGACCCAGCCAAGGAGTGGCTCCTTTCGGAAACCACCATTACCACCATATTAAGTGACCCTTTAAGTCAATATCCAGCTCTTTACAAGTTTACAGATATGACAAGGGAAATACAAAGGCCAGGTATCCATCCACAGACCACTGTTTCTTTCTTTTTTTTTTTTTTAAACCATTCAGGTTAGTTATAAACAACTCAATATAAGCTCATCAACTTAAACGTCGTTGTCTCAACTCTCATCATCATGGTTCATATTTATTTTATGTGATAAAACACTCCGGGATCGCCTTTGCTGGGGTCAAAGGTCACGTGCATTCAGCATGAAACTCAGGCGCAGAGCTGGGATTCGGGTGTAACTGACCCTGGGTCAGGTTTATTAACGGTGAAAGCAATGCAAAAGGAAATAAAACATAAAACAAATCCTTGCCTGTCCGGCACTAACTAAACAATGGACAACCTAACTACCAACTGGCGGGCTTCTCCCGTCCAGCCAAACCACAGTTGCAGTTTGCACTGCTTCCACTCATGTGTGTCTCTCACACAGACAGGCTCTCTGTGTTCCCAGGCTGAGACACTCACACAACCACCTTGCATCCTTTTATATCCACCTCCCATTATCCATTAGTAAGCAGGTGCGATACTGACCAGACTAGGCCACATAGGAAAGGAATCTGGGCGAGATATACCTGCCCTCATCCACTATTCCCACATGATTCTCACATATCCCCCCCCTCTGCTCAGACCACTCCGGTCGAGCAATGACACCCGCCAAACAGTGCACTCGGGACAGGGCATCTGCGTTTCCCATCTGTACTCCTGGGCGGTGCTCCACCGTAAAAGTGTAGGCCTGCAGGGCAAGGAACCACCGGGTCACCCGGATATTCCGTTCCTTGTTCAAGTGCATCCACTTGAGAGGGGCATGGTCAGTGATCAGCCTGAACTTTCGGCCCACCAGGTAATATTTGAGGGCCTCTAGAGCCCACTTAATGGCGAGGCACTCTTTTTCTACGACTGCATACCTTTGCTTGTGTTTATTCAGCTTCCTGCTGAGATAGAGGACTGGGTGTTCCACTCCGTCCCTCACTTGTGAGAGTATGGCCCCGATACCGGTATCAGAGGCATCCGTTTGTACCACAAACTCGCTGTGGAAGTCCGGAGTCACCAGTACGGGCTGAGAGCAAAGTGCCCGTTTTAGGCTATGGAAGGCTTCTTCAGCCGCTAAACTCCATTTAATCATGACGGAGTCTTTCCCTTTTGTAAGATCCGTCAGGGGGGGTAGCGATGGCTGCAAAATTGGGTATGAACCGGCGATAATAGCTGGCGATCCCCAGGAAGGCTTGCACCTGCTTCTTGTTGACAGGTTGTGGCCAGTCCTGAACCGCCTGAATCTTATCAACCTGGGGTTTAACAACACCCCTCCCAATTACATACCCCAAATACCGGGCTTCTTCTAGCCCGATGTGACATTTCTTGGGGTTCGCGGTTAGACCTGCCTCCCACAGGTCGTCAATCACAGCTTGTACTTTTTGGAGATGAGTCTCCCAGTCCAAGCTGTAAATGACAATGTCGTCCAAATAGGCCGAAGCGTACTGCCTATGTGGTCTCAGGACTCGATCCATCAGTCTCTGGAAGGTCGCCGGTGCTCCGTGCAGTCCAAACGGCATATACACATACTGAAATAAACCTTCCGGTGTAGCAAATGCTGTCTTTTCTCTGGCAGCCTCCGCCAGAGGGATCTGCCAATACCCCTTTGTTAGGTCTAGGGTCGTAATATACCGGGCTTTTCCTAACCGATCTATCAACTCGTCGACCCGGGGCATGGGGTAGGCATCAAATTTTGAGACCGCATTCAGTTTCCTGAAGTCATTGCAGAACCGGATGGTGCCGTCCGGTTTAGGAATTAGCACAATCGGGCTGGACCAAGCACTGTGCGATTCCTCAATGACACCTAACTCTAACATTGCCTTCACTTCTCGGGAAACGGCTTCACGGCGCGCTTCCGGGATTCGGTAGGGCTTTACGTGAACTGTGACACCAGGTTCCGTTACGATGTCATGTCTTATTAGCGTAGTCTGCCCGGGTTTTTCTGAGAAAAACTTTTGGTTGTGAAGTAGAAACTGCCTGACCTCAGTCTTTTGCCGCTCCGAGAGAGTCTCTGCAACCCGTACCTCCGGTACGGTATGCGTGCAGACAGGACGGGCCAGCTCCGCTGACAAGGCAGACCGATCCTTCCAGGGCTTTATCAGATTTACATGATAAATCTGTTCAGGTTTCCGTTTACCTGCCTGGTATACTTTCTAGTTTACTTCACCAACTGTTTCCTTGATCTCAAAGGGGCCCTGCCACTTTGCCAGGAACTTACTGTCCACCGTGGGGTCCAGGATCAACACCCTATCTCCGGGTGCAAACGTACGGATCTTGGCGCCCCATCATAGATTCTTTTTTGGGCTCCTTGAGCCTGTATCATGTGTTCTTTGACGATAGGCATAACAGCCGCAATACGGTCCTGCATTTGTGTGACGTGATCTATCACTGTTTTAAACGGAGTGACCTGACCCTCCCAGGTTTCCTTTGCAACGTCTAACAGTCCGCGAGGACGTCGGGCGTACAATAACTCGAAAGGCGAGAATCCCGTGGAAGACTGGGGTACTTCCCTGATGGCAAAAAGCAAATACGGAAGTAAATAGTCCCAGTTCTTCCCATCCTTGTCTATCACCTTTCTCAGCATCTGCTTCAGAGTTTTATTGAACCGTTCGACCAACCCGTCTGTTTGAGGGTGATACACGGATGTGCGTAACGGTTCGATTTGTAACAATCGGCAGAGCTCCTTCATTACCCTGGACATAAAGGGGGTCCCCTGGTCGGTGAGTATCTGTTTTGGTATACCGACCCGACTAAACACATGCACCAGTTCCTTGGCAATTGTCTTGGTGGCCGTGTTACGCAAAGGGATGGCCTCCGGGTAACGAGTGGCATAATCCAAGATGACCAGGATATGTTGGTGTCCACGTGCAGACCGTGGAAGGGGCCCAACTAAATCCATCCCAATCCTCTCAAACGGGACTTCAATAATAGGTAGGGGTACCAAAGGGCTACAGAACCGGGGCTTAGGTGCAGAGGCTTGGCAGTCAGGACAAGACTCACAATATACACGGATATCGTGATGCATGCCTGGCCAAATAAAACAGTGTAATATCCTTTCGGTGGTTTTCTGGACTCCCAGGTGACCCCCCATCACATGTCCGTGGGCCAGGTCCAGCACCTGCCGCCGGTAGGGTTTTGGCACGACTAATAGTTGCACTGTATCTTCCCCCTTTTTCTCTATCTGATAGAGTAAATCATTCTCCAGAACCATGTAAGGATATGCTAGCCTAGAGCCAGGTTCTACGGGTACCCCATTTATCACTTTTACATTTGTCCTAGCCTGAGAAAGGGTAGGATCCTTTATTTGCTCGCTTTGGAAGTCATCTTTCTGAACTTCTAAATCCGGCAAACGGGGAGGTGGACAGCTGTCAGCCTCCTCCTGTTCCCCGGTCTCCTCCATATCACCCGCCATGACTGAAAACGGGAACTGCAGGTCATTTCCCGCAGACTCTTCCCCAGAGTCTTCCGGGGAGACCTCTTCCCGGGGTTCGGGACCCACACGCGCCCTGGGAGAAGAATCATGTACACTATTACCCGAAGGCATCAACTGATTCTCCCACAATTGCCAGAAGTGGGGAAAATCCCGGCCCAGGATAACATCATGCAATAACGCCGGGACGAGTCCCACTTTATGTTGCACAGACCCATAGGAAGTTGTAATGCATATGACCGTGGTGAGGTACGAACAGGTGTCTCCATGCACACACGTTACAGAAAATTTGTCTGATAGTCCAGTCGGGGCTGACACCAGACTGGCCTTCACCAGAGTCACCACACTTCCCGAGTCTAACAATGCCACCACATTTTTGCCATCAACAGTTAAATCACACAAGTGTCTTTCCACATCCTTTTGACCGGCATTCACACTCACTACCCGTGCAACCATAGACATGCGTTTTTTTGAGTCTGTGACGTCGCACTGCATGGGTTCAGTAGTGACCGGACAGTTCGCAGCAATATGTCCCATCTCTTGGCAGCGGAAACACCTAACGGGCCCCTTGCTTAGACCATAGTTTGTTACTCTCGGCCTCGCAGTGCGGGCAGTCCCGTTTTCCTCCCCCACTGTCTTAGGGATTTTTCCATCTCCCCTACTCCCTGGAACAGTCTTACCGGTTCCACGTGGAGATGATGAAGAACGAGGTGGGGTAGCGTCGTCTCGGAGTCCTTCCGCCACGGAGTGACGTTCAACCAGATCCACCAGTTGATCTGCCGTCATAGGATTTCCATGGCTTACCCACTTCCTCAGGGCTGGCGGTAGAGCTCTCAGGTACTTGTCCATGACGACTCTCTGGATTATCTCTGGCGCTGTCAGCACCTCGGGTTGTAGCCACTTCTTCGTCACGTGGATCAGGTCGAACATCTGTGACCGCGGTGGTTTATCCGGCTGATAAGTCCATTGATGCACTCTCTGTGCACGGACAGCGGTCGTCACTCCCAGCCAGGCCAAGATCTCGGCTTTCAGTTTGTCAAAGTCCTGCGCAGCTTCAGGCTCTAAGTCATAATAAGCCTTTTGGGCCTCACCGGAAAGAAACGGGGCAATCAGGCCGGCCCATCTTGCCTTCGGCCATTTTTCTCGCAACGCCGTCCGTTCAAATGTAGTCAGGTATGCCTCGACGTCATCTTCTGTCGTCATCTTCTGCCAGTACCGACTCACGTGAATCACTCTCGACTCGGCTTCCAGGTTAACCTCAGGTAAGCTTGCCAAGCGCTGCGCCACCTGCTGGAGAAGCGAACGATCGGTAACTGTCATGTCCACCAACTCCTTCAGCTGGGCCATCATCACCCGATTAGCTTATTGCTGGACGGCGGTGGACTGTACCAGCGCTTTCACCACGTCCTCCATGCTCATGCTTGCAACGTGATGCCCGCATTCTCCACCACAATGTGATAAAACACTCCGGGATCGCCTTTGCTGGGGTCAAAGGTCACGTGCATTCAGCATGAAACTCAGGCGCAGAGCTGGGATTCGGGTGTAACTGACCCTGGGTCAGGTTTATTAACGGTGAAAGCAATGCAAAAGGAAATAAAACATAAAACAAATCCTTGCCTGTCCGGCACTAACTAAACAATGGACAACCTAACTACCAACTGGCGGGCTTCTCCCGTCCAGCCAAACCACAGTTGCAGTGGGCACTGCTTCCACTCACGTGTGTCTCTCACACAGACAGGCTCTCTGTGTTCCCAGGCTGAGACACTCACACAACCACCTTGCATCCTTTTATATCCACCTCCCATTATCCATTTGTAAGCAGGTGCGATACTGACCAGACTAGGCCACATAGGAAAGGAATCTGGGCGAGATATACCTGCCCTCATCCACTATTCCCACATGATTCTCACATTTAGTATAACAAACCAAGGGTATACACAAAAGACATCCTGAACATCAATAAACATCACTAAAATTCACAGATATTTGATCAGGTGCTGCCATTTTTTAAATTTCCAGACACCCTCTGCATCAGAACCACCACCGCCTTCGCTGTCTAATTTATAAATCAAGTATAATCTAGAAAGGATCAGCCCGACACACTTATTCACAGATACATGCTTCTCTTTGAAAATTCCTAAATTCCTCACATCTCACAAACTCTGCATCACACAAGTCATAATTAACCATAAGATTCTATTTTTCACACGACCACATGCACCAATTCCAAACATCGCAACCCGCCAGTCAATAAAACTCACACCCGCTAACTCCTTACACAACCCACCTACACACTTCCACACACTGCACGCGTAATCACAGTCCCACATAGCATGCCACACAGTCTCACATCCACCACATCCTTCCCTCAGGCACACATCAGTTCTGGTCAGACCTTGTCTCTTCTGAAACTGTCGCACAGGCAAAATATTGTGCAAGGACATCCATACAATATCCTTTTGTCTATTAGACATCCCGTGCGTTCCCAAACTCTTCCATGCAACCGAAACGTCATTCCCTCTCAACCCCACAATATTACATTCCACATCATTTTTACGTATTATTTTCATCACATTCTTAGCCATTCTAAAATCATTCATCGGTACACTCAGTAAATCATGCTTCCTCACAAACTTCTCAATCACCTCATACCAGACCGGACACTTGAAAGCAACAGGCACTCTAGCATCCCTCTTTCTCCAACATAAGCCATATAACATCCAACCAGCAGAATAACTTGCCATATACGCTCCCTTATTTCCTTTATTCAGCAAAATAGCAACAGTTTTGATACACTGAAGCCCCAGAAAAATCTCAATGTTTGGAAAGGCCATGCCACCATGGTGACACGCCTGGAAAAGACTCTCTCTCTCTTGTTTCTCTATTTTACTGCTCCACAAAAAAGTAAAAACTAACTTTTCCACTCTTTTTATTTTCCTACATGATGGTGGAAAAACTGTTGCAATAAAAAGCAAAATCGGAAGAATCACCGCCTTTATGACCAAAATCTTACCACTCAAGGTCAAGTCTCTCAGTCTCCAAAAATTTAACTTACGCTCTATGCGCAATCCACACTCCTCCCAGCTCTCCTTACCTTCCAAGTCCTTATTAAATAATACTCCCAGCACTTTGATAGCACCCTCCTCACACTTTACCCCCTCCATTTTAACCCTGTCATCCCCAAAACATTTAAAACTACATTTATTCCAATTCACTCTAAAGCCAGATGCACCACAGAAAAACTCCAGAAGCAACTTAACCCTACTCATAGACGCAACACTTTCACTCACAGCCACAACATCATCCATACAGTATATCCAAGAACTTTCACATGCTTCCCACCACTCCCAGGTACCAACAAACCTCGCATCATTTTATCACGTCTCACCAAGCACAACAGAGGTTCAATCACACGTACAAACAAGACAGGGGACATGGGACACCCCTGCCTTACACCAGACTTAATATTCACTTTCTCACTCAACCACACATTAACAAGAAACTCACTTGACACACAATCATACAAAGACATTATACCATTCACAAATTTTTGAGGAAATCCCATTCTCTCCAGAACTTTAAACAAAAACACATGCGAGACCCTATCAAACGCTTTCTCAAAATCAATTGACAGAAGCATACACTTCCATTTCCTTCCCATGCAGTCTCCAATCAAATCCCTTAATAACAATAAGTTATCACTCATACTTCTTCCAGGCACAGCACACACTTGATCCTCATCCACAATACTACAAATCATCTCACGCATACGATTGGCCAACAATTTGCTATAGATTTTGTAATCTGCATTCAACAATGTTATAGGTCTCCAATTCTCTAAACACTTTCTCTCACCTTTCTTATGCACAAGCACAACCACCCCCTCTTTCATTGATTCACACAACTTACCACTCTCCCACATATACTTACATATCTCAGTCAAATCAGCACCCAGAAAATCCCATGCCTTCACATAGAATTCTACCAACAATCCGTCTTTATCTGGTGTCTTATTCTTTCTAGCACTCATCATCACATTTTCTATTTCTTCAATAATTATGTCCTCATTCAAAATATCACATTCTCCACTATCCAACTTGTTCTCTAACCCATTCAGCACTTCTGAAACAAGACCAGAATCAATCCATTTTTTATCATATAACTTGCTATAGAACCTATTCACCTCCTTTTTCACATTCTCACCTGACACACACAAACCATTCCTATCCAGGATTTTATCCATATCAACCTTTCTCCCATTCATTTTCTTAAAAAAGAACCTTGTGCACTTTTCATCTTTCTCAAGATGTTCTATTTTGGTGCGATAGATCAGGGGTCCCCAACCGCCGGTCCGCGGCCCAGCACCGGGCCGCTGCAGTGCCCTTGCCGGTCCGCAGACACAAGGGGAGCCAGGGGCGGTCAGTGGCGTAGCGGGGGCTGGGGCGGCGCGCAGCAATTCTTAAACTGCGTGTAGCGGCAGGCAGGGAGCGATCCAAGCAGCTCCGCTGCCTGCAAGAGGGAATAGCAGGAGCGGAGCTGCAAGGACCCGTCCAGCTTCCTGCCCGCCACCCGCGCTTCCTGTCTCTGACTGACAGAGAGGAGCGCGCCGCTGCTGTGTGAGAGCGAGGAAGCGCGGGCGATGCTGCGACAGGTGAGAGGAGAGAGGTGGTGTCTGTGTGTATGTATATATAGTGTGTGTGTGTATGTCTGTGTGTGTGTGTGTGTGTGTGTGTTTGTCTGTGTTTGTGTAGGTGGAGCCTGGCCCTGGAGGAGATGGGGACATGAGGAGAAGACCGTGATGGGGAGAGAAGGCCATGAGGGGGGTAATGGGAGAAGACCATGATGCCTGGGGTGATGGGAGAAGGCCATGAGGGGGTGATGGGAGAAGGCCTTGAGGGGGTAATGGGAGAAGGCCATGAGGGGGTAATGGGAGAAGGCCATGATGCCTGGGGTGATGGGAGAAGGCCATGAGGGGAGTAATGGGAGAAGGCCATGAGGGGGTAATGGGAGAAGGCCATGATGCCTGGGGTGATGGGAGAAGGCCATGAGGGGGGTAATGGGAGAAGGCCATGAGGGGGTAATGGGAGAAGGCCATGATGCCTGGGGTGATGGGAGAAGGCCATGAGGGGGGTAATGGGAGAAGGCCATGAGGGGGTAATGGGAGAAGGCCATGATGCCTGGGGTGATGGGAGAAGGCCATGAGGGGGGTAATAGGAGAAGGCCATGAGGGGGTAATGGGAGAAGGCCATGATGCCTGGGGTGATGGGAGAAGGCCATGAGGGGGTAATGGGAGAAGGCCATGAGGGGGTAATGGGAGAAGACCATGATGCCTGGGGTGATGGGAGAAGGCCATGAGGGGGGTAATGGGAGAAGACCATGATGCCTGGGGTGATGGGAGAAGAACCATGGGGGGGTAATGAGAGAAGACCATGATGCCTGGGGTGATGGGAGAAGGCCATGAGGGGGGTAATGGGAGAAGGCCATGAGGGGGTAATGGGAGAAGGCCATGATGCCTGGGGTGATGGGAGAAGGCCATGAGGGGGTAATGGGAGAAGGCCATGATGGGGGTGATGGAGAGAAGGCATTGATGGGAGTGATGGAGAGACGTCAGTGATGGGGTGAAGGCAATGATGGGGAGAAGGGAGTGATGGGGTGAAGGCAATGATGGAGAGACGGCAGTGATGGGGTGAAGGCAGTGATGGGGTGAAGGCAATGATGGAGAGATGGCAGTGATGGGGTGAAGGCAATGATGGAGAGATGGCAGTGATGGGGAGAAGGGAGTGATGGGGTGATGGAGCAGGCAAGAATGGGGTGATGGAGCACTCATTCAAAACCTATAAATGTTATTTAATTATAAGTATGCACTGCTACACTACAACCGCGTCCATAGCCCCGCCCCCTTATGACCAAAGCCCCGCCCCTACCACACCTCCATCCCCACCCTACCGGGCCATGGAAGAATGGTCTTGCTTGAAACCGGTCCCTGGTGCAAAAAAGGTTGGGGACCACTGCGATAGATGATTTCTTTCCCTTTCTCATCCATAACACTCTTTAATTCACTCTTTGTCTCAGCCAGCAGATCAGACACATCCATCCCACGTTCTCCACACTTCCTTAACCAGTCTAAGCGCCTGTTTAAATCATTAAATCTACTCCGATAAATAGCAGCTTTTTTATAGCCCCACTTTTTGAAGAATTTTTTGCAACACACCTTAACCCAGTCCCACCATTCCAGTACACACACAAAATCCCTCTTACATACTCTCCACTCTTTATACTTTATTTTTAATTCATTCATCACATCCTCATCTTCTAACAATCTTACATTCAGCTTCCAAACCCCACCCCCATACACACGGTCATCAATCGCACTAAACACACCTCTCAAACACTCATGATCAGAAAAAGGTACAGCATTTTGTTCAAAATTCATACACAACATATTTTTGAAAAACAACATTTTATCTATCCTGGATGCCATACCACCCCTATCAGCATGGTACGTTGGCGGTGGTGGGATGTCAAATTTCAGAGCAGCAGCATCTAGAAGGGAAAAATCAGAAATAAGATTGGATAACTTTTTACCAGTTACCGTATTTTTCGCTTTATAAGACACTCCGGATTATAAGACGCACCCCAAATTTTGAGGAGAAAAATAGGAAAAAAACTTTATTTTTAATAAAATGGTGGTGCATCTTATAATCCATGCGTCTTATTGCTTACCAGGGGTGGTGATGGAGGAGGCCGGAGTGGAACATTGCTGCTGGGATGAGGGGGTGTTTTGATGTGCAGCGTGCCGCTGCCGGTGTCTGTTACTGCCGCCGCCCTCTGTCCCCTGATGCTTGCCACCACCGCCACGCTCTGTCCCCCAGTGCCTGCTTGCCACCACCGCCGCACTCTGTCCCCCAGTGCTTGCCACCACCGCCACGCTGTCCCCCGGTGCCTGCTTGCCACCACCGCCGCGCTCTCCCCCGGTTCTTACCGCCACCACCACGCTCTGTCCCCCGGTTCTTACCGCCACGCTCCTATCCCCCGGTGTTTGCCGCCATCGCCGCGCTCTGTCCCGTTCTGAGGGTACTTGCCGTGGCACTCTGTGCCCTGATGCTGCCGCTGCGCTGTCCGCCACCGCCGCGCTCCTGTCCCCCGGTGGTTTCTTCCGCCGCGCTCCTGTCCCCCGGTGGTTTCTTCCGCCCCACCGCCGCCGCCGCGCTCTGTCCCGTTCAGCGTGGGGGGGTCTCTGTCGCTCCATGCCTGCTTTCTTCCTGGAAAATGGCCGCCGCGCATGCGCAGACGGACATCTCGGCACTGAAATCTCGGGAGATGAGATTTCAGCGCTGAAATCTCATCTCCCGAGATTTCAGTGCCGAGATGTCCGTCTGCGCATGCGCGGCGGCCATTTTCCAGGAAGAAAGCAGGCATGGAGCGACAGAGACACCCCCACGCTGAACGGGACAGAGCGAGGCGGCGGCGGTGGGGCGGAAGAAACCACCGGGGGACAGGAGCGCGGCGGTGGCGGACAGCGCAGCGGCAGCATCAGGGCACAGAGTGCCGCGGCAAGTACCCTCAGTGGCAGCGCAAATGTATATCCTCTTTGTAAGACGCACCCCCTTTTTCCCCTCAATTTTGGGGGAAAAAAAGTGCGTCTTACAAAGCGGAAAATACGGTATGTCACAATTCCCTTCTGTGGTGCAATTAAAGTCTCCAACTAAAACTGTAGGCATTTTGCCCGGAAGAAACAAACTTAATTTTTCCAAAAGAGCCAGACGCTCCTTTTTCCTGTCGTGTCCAGATGGACAGTACACATTAATACTTCTAGCTCACCATCCCCTATAGCTAACGTGCAATTATACATCTAACCACCTCTACCACCGTGTAACTATCTAAACTAATCTCCCTGTTACCCATTAATATCCCTACACCATCATTCCTATTAACACATGAGCCAGACCATACATGCTGTCCGTAAGGCCAGTCCTTATCGCTTGGAGCATTCACAATCCCACATTCCTGAAGACAAAAGATGTGAGCATTCATCTGTTTAATATAATCTAGAACGATTTCTCTCCTGAATTTGGATCTAATTTGCCTGACATTCAGGGACGCAATACCCCAACCAGCTTGGGGAGCCATAACATGACTGTGTTATTTACATGACGACAAACACGCCACTTCCTCTTCAGCCTTTTTCGTCTTCCATCTGGAACTGCAACTCCTCGAATCTGTTTACGTCTGCGGGAATGCATAAAAAAGCATTGGTGTCAGGAGAGAAGACATTCTGAGGGTAACTACGTTCACTCATCGGACTTAAACCAACTTCACCGGGGTCTGCCCAATCCGAACTTGGCTTCTTACAGGAAGTTCCAGGCTCCTCATCCTCAGAGGACCTCGTAAGAGTGAAGTCACCTTGATCTCCACAACTGGCCAACTCCTCCTCAGTAGCAAACCAAGATACACTGGGGGTATTGCCAAGAGTACTCTTCAACTCCCCCTCCTCACAGACATCAGACTGATGAGGGAGCGCACATTCATCATCAGTAAATTCCAAAACTGCCACTTCTGGGCTGGGAGACTCCGTTTGGGGCAGGGCCTCATGTGCATCCATGATTTCAGGTTCCTCAATAAGATCTGGGTCTGAAACCTGTGGAATGTCAACAACAGCAGCAGACTGATCCTGTCCTTACAGGCCCGATACTTATGGCCCTCCTCACCACAAGCATTACACATAACAGGATTTGTGCAGTGTTTTGCATATGGCCAGAAGCATTGCAATTCCTGCAAGATGGCATCTCCTTGCAACTATCCTGGGTATGCCCGAAATTTTTACACCTCCTGCAATACATCGGGGCTTCTGGAAAGAACAAAAAACTACTATTTTTCCCAATTGAAAAATTAAGAGGGGGGTAATGGATGCCTCCTGGGCCTTGGGGATCCATCCCAAATCTCACAAAAAATTTGTACTTTGTAATTGTAATTTGTACTTCCCGGTCCAGAGCCCTTCTCCATTCAGGACCCTGTGGGAGTACTGAACATAAATGCAATGTCTTTTCAAAAAGAAAGCAATGTCCTCCAGGGAAACAAAAGGGTTGTGCATGAAAACTACAAGTGGGATATCTTCCTTAGAGTACAGCACAGTAAAGGTAAGACCTTCTAGCAAAGGATTTGCCACTCCATTTTTCAGGGCAGTAAACAGATTCTGGCAAGCCGCCATAGAAGATAGCACCAGTACATACCTGCCTTCACTCGTAAACTCCTGCAGGCATATTATATCGGACTTCCGAATCTTCAGGATGTCGTAAAACACCATGTTGACCAAATATCCCAGGGAAAAATGCAACTTCTTATCTTCAGAGATGTCAATCCTGAATCCATTTTTGACCCGGGTATCACCGGTCCCAGAGAATTGAAGTCGGACTCCCATCGTCCACAACTCTAAGGATCTCCTCCCCAAAACCTCCTGGCTATCTCCCAAAAGCAGCGACCGGCTTAAGCCACTGAAGTGGCGATGCCGAAAGGCCAAGGGACAGCACTCAAGGTATTCAGGAAACTTTGCCCCTCATCAGTGTGGAGTAGGATTCTGGCTAGGTGGGAGCAATGCCTAGTAGACCAACATCACGAAACAATCACTGACCTCAGGGAGACCAGTCAAAGAAAATACTGCGGCAGCCAGCAAAGGCGCTCAATCACAGCAAAATCCTAGGTGCATTGCTCCCTGGGAAATACGAATATGCAAATAAAGTCCATGGAGCCTCATTTAAGAGTCTCAAACACGGAACTAGCCAGATCTTCCTCCATGGACTTTATTTGCATATTCATATTTCCCAGGGAGCAATGCACCTAGGATTTCACTGTGATTGAGCGCCTTTGCTGGCTGCCGCAGTGTTTTCTTTGACTGGTCTCCCTGAGGTCAGTGATTGTTTCGTGATGTTGGTCTACTAGGCATTGCTTCCACCTAGCCAGAATTCTACTCCACACTGATGAGGGGCAACACCCTGAAACAGCTGTCTGTGGATGGATACCTGGCCTTGGTATTTCCCTTGTCATATCTGTAAACTCGTAAAGAGCTGGATATTGACTTAAAGGGCCACTTAATATGGTGGTAATGGTGGTTTCCGAAAGGAGCCACCCCTTGGCTGAGTCCTTCCCTTGAGGAAGATCTGGCTAGTCCCATGTTTGAGACTCTTAAATGAGGCTCCATGGACTTTATTTGCATGATTTCTTTATTTTCATGCCCGGGCGTTATAAACTTCTGTGAAGCACTGGGGGGGTTCAAAGTGCTCACCACACATCTAGATAAGTTCCTTGGGGGGTCTAGTTTCCAAAATGGGGTCACTTGTTGGGGTATTCAACAGTTTAGGCACATCAGAGGCTCTCCCAACGCGACATGACACCCGCAGACCATTCCATCAAAATCTGCATTCCAAAACGTCCCTTCCGTCTACTTCCCTTCCGAGCCCCGACGTGTGCACATACAGTAGTTTTCTCCCACATATGGGGTATCAGCGTATTCGGGACAAATTGGACAACAACTTTTGGGGTCCAATTTCTCCTGTTACCCTTGGTAAAATAAAAAAATTGGGGGCTTAAAGATCATGTTTGTGGAAAAAATATGATTTTTTTATTTTCACGCCCGGGCGTTATAAACTTCTGTGAAGCCCTTGGGTGTTTAAAGTGCTCACCACACATCTAGATAAGTTCCTTGGTGGGTCAAGTTTCCAAAATGGTATCATTTGTGGGGGGTTTCCATTGTTTAGGCACATCAGGGGCTTTCCAAACGCGGCATGGCGTCCAATCCCAATTCCAGCCAAAAAAGTCAAATGTCGCTGCTTCCCTTCCGAGCTTTGCCATGCACCAAAATAGTGGTTTACCCCCACATGTGGGGTATCAGCGTACTCAGAACAAATTGCACAATAACTTTTGGGGTCCTATTACCCTTGCGAAAATAAAAATTGGGGGTGAAAAGATCTTTTTTTGGAAAAAATGTGATTTTTTTAATTTTACGGCTGTACGTTATAAACTTCTGTGAAGCCCTGGGAGGTTCAAAGATCTCACCACATATCTAGATAAGTTCCTTGAGGGGTTTAGTTTCCAAAATTGGGTCACTTGTGGGAGGTTTCCACTGTTTTGGCACATCAGGGGCTTTCCAAACGCGACATGGCGTCCAATCTCAATTTCAGCCATAAAAGTCAAATGGCGCTGCTTCCCTTCCGAGCTCTGCCATGCGCCCAAATAGTGGTCTACCCCAACATATGGGGTATCAGCGTACTCAGGACAAATTGAACAATAACTTTTGGAGTCATGTTACCCTTGGAAAAATAAAAATTGAGGGTGAAAAGATCATTTTTGTGAAAAAAATATGATTTTTAAATTTTACGGTTGTACGTTATAAACTTCTGTGAAGCCCTTGGGGGTTCAAAGTTCTCACCATATATCTAGATAAGTTCCTTGGGGGGTCTAGTTTCCAAAATGGGGTCACTTGTGGGGGGTTTCCACTGTTTAGGCACATCAGGGGCACTCCAAACGTGACATGGCGTCCGATCTGAATTCCAGCCAATTTTGCATTGAAAAAGTAAAACGGCGCTCCTTCCCTTCTGAGCTCTGCCATGCGCCAAAACAGTGGTTCCCCCCCCACATATCAGGTATCAGCGTACTCAGAACAAATTGCACAATAACTTTTCCAGTCCAATTTCTCCTGTTACCCTTGGTAAAATAAAAAAAATTGGACCTGAATTAATTTTTTTTTGAAAAAAAGTTAAATGTTCATTTTTTTTTAAACATTCAAAAAATTCCTGTGAAGCACCTGAAGGGTTAATAAACTTCTTGACTGTGGTTTTGAGCACCTTGAGGGGTGCAGTTTTTAGAATGGTGTCACATTTGGGTATTTTCTATCATATAGACCCCTTAAAGTGACTTCAAATGTGATGTGGTCTGTAATAATAAAATGGTGTTGCAAAAATGAGAAATCGTTGGTCAACTTTTAACCCTTATAACTTCCTAACAAAAAAAAAATTTGGTTCCAAAATTGTGCTGACGTAAAGTAAACATATGGGAAATGTGACTTATTAACTATTTTGTGTGCCATATCTCTGTGATTTAAGGACATAAAAATTCAAAGTTGGAAAATTGCAAAATTTTCAAAATGTTCGCCAAATTTCCATTTTTTTCACAAATAAACGCAAGTTATAGCAATGAAATTTTACCACTAACATGAAGTACAATATGTCACAAGAAAACAATGTCAGAATCACTGGGATCCATTGAAGCGTTTCAGAGTTATTACCTCATAAAGAGACAGTGGTCAGAATTGTAAAAATTGGCCCGGCCATGAACATGCAAACCACCCTTGGGGGTAAAGGGGTAAATTATGCATAATATTAATATTATCACTTTCTAAAAAGCAGTTGCTTATGTGATGAAGTTTACATGAGCGTATAAAAAAAATCATGATTTTCATCCAGGAAAAGATGATTTTCCATCTGTATTGTCTGTATGGCATCCATTTTTATACATCAGAAATGAATAAAATTTAAAAGAAATACATTCAGGATTGAGAGTCCTCAGTAGTTGATACCTTTTAATGGCTAACTGAAAAGATGGTAATACATTGCAAGCTTTCGAGACTACTCAGGTCTCTTCATCAGGCTAGACTAATACAAAATCTGAAGTCACATATTTATGCACAATACAGCCTAGAAAAAATGCAATAGATAAGACAAGTGACGTTTCTCCCTCTCCCATATTGATAGTTCTGCTTCACGTCACTTGTCTTATCTATTGCATTTTTTCTAGGCTGTATTGTGCATAAATATGTGACTTCAGATTTTGCATTAGTCTAGCCTGATGAAGAGACCTGAGTAGTCTCGAAAGCTTGCAATGTATTACCATCTTTTCAGTTAGCCATTAAAAGGTATCAACTACTGAGGACTCTCAATCCTGAATATTTTTCTATCTACTGGCTAACACGGTACAAAGATATACATCTTTCCTGTATCTAAAAGAAATACAGTGTCCCGTGTTAGTAATGGAAATGTATTCGTAAAAATCGGATGCTATACGGATGATTCATATGGCATCCAATATTTTTATTTTTGCACACACATATACAACAGGCGGAATATTGGAGAAAGTTATTTGACCACCTCTATTCCACATGCAGAGAACCACATCACATATGGGGCAGGAACTGACAGGAGGGGGTGAGAAATCCTTACTGCAGTCTATGAAGTGGATGTGATAAGCCACAGATCACAGCACTATGGGGAACATTACCTCTCCTGCACAGGACATGCAACAGCACAAGCTGGGAGCAAAGAGGAAGGTAAGGGTTAACCCTAACATACAAAGGTGAAGAGGCGCAGAGTACATGTTGGCAGAAGAGCAGTTTTGGGAGCACAGAGAATATCCCATCTGCAGACTGCATGTAGTGAAGGTGAGGGGGCACTTCACTGCTGGACCCTGTATTCAGTAGGAATATTCAGCCCAAGTGTTTTATCCAGGGGTGGGATTTGGCCAGTTCTCCCCGGTTCGATGGACCCACTTGTTAAAAAAGCAGCCGGTTCCCCGAACAGGGGAGATTCAGAGGCCGCGATCCGGTACTGCCATGGGGGCCCTGCAGGGCGGCATGCAGGGAGCTCTGCTGCCTGCAAGAGAAAATAGCAGCGGAGCTGCAAGGATCCGTCCTGCTTCCTGCCCGCCGCCTGCGCTTCCTGACAGAGATGAGCGCCGCTGAATTATGTCATCATTCAGCGGCCGCTGCTGTGCCAGAGCAAGGAAGCGCGGGCGATGCTGCGGACAGATGAGATGAGGAGCCTGGCCCTGGAGAAGGCAATGATATGATGGGAACATGGGGAGAAGGCCATAATGGGGTGATGGGAGAAGGCCATAATGGGGTGATGGGAGGCCGTGATGGGGAGAGAAGGCCATGATGGGTGATGGGAGAAGGCCATGATGGGGTGATGGGGAGAGAAGGCCATGATGGCATGATGGGAGAAGGCCATAATGGGGTAATGGGGAGAGAAGGCCATGTTGGGGTGATGGGAGAAGGCCATGATGAGGTGAAGACAATGATGGAAGTGATGGAGAGAAGGCAGTGATGGGGTGAAGGAAATGATGGGGTGATGGGAGAAGGCAATGATGGGGTGATGGGAGAAGGCCATGATGGGGTGATGGGAGAAGGCCATGATGGGGTGTTGGGAGAGAAGGCCATGATGGGGTGATGGGGAGAATTCAGTGATGGGGGTGATGTGGAGAAGGCAATAATAGGGGTGATGTGGAGAAGGCAATAATGGGGGTGATGGGGAGAAGGCAATATTAGGGGTGATGTGGAGAAGGCAATAATGGGGGTGATGGGGAGAAGGCCATGATGGGGGTGATGGGGAGAAGGCAATGATGGGAGTGAGTGTGAGAAGGCAATGATGGGGGTGATGGGGAGAAGGCAATGATGGGGGTGATGGAAAGGGCAATGAAGGGGTGGTAGGAGAAGAAAAATAAATGATGATGGGGTGGTGGGGGAGAATGCAATGATGGTAGTGGTGGAAAGGGCAATAATGGTGGTGGTGGAGGAGGAGGAAATGATGGAAGTGGTGGAATAGGCAATGATGGGAGTCGTGGGGGAGAAAGTAAAGATAGTGGTGGGGAGAAGAAAATGATGGAGGTGATGAAGAGGGCAATGATGGGGTGGGGGAGAGGACAATAATGGGATGGGAGGGTAGGAGGACAATGAGGGGTGTGGGGGATTGGGATGGTTGGAAGGGGGACTTATAATGGCCTTAGGAACAGGTGGAGGTGGGGGAAGACATTATTATCGCTTATTATGTCTAACTGTTAGGGCTGGCAGAACACACCAAATTATAAAATAATAGTAGGTGCGTTCGCAGCCCGGGGTCCACCATGCAGAGGTGGTACACTGCTACTAAGTAATGGCAGAAGAATTAAGCGGTGTGAAACCAGTCACACGTGGGTTACGTCACCCAATGTGAACAGGGGCGAACTCTGTTAATGCACAGAGCCGCACAACCGCTGAACGTAGATGCCGGAGCCTGTTAAGCTCACAGAGCCCGGCTAAAAGAGCGCACAGTGTACAGCCACAGAACTCTACCCCAAGGACATGGGGTTAGAGTCCTTCTAGGCCCACTGAACGCGCGGCGTCGCTGCCGCGAATGCCGCTATAGACGCTGGCTATGGAGCACGTGCACTGAGGCGTGCCGAGTCCCTGGTGAGGACTGATGCCTGACTCAACCTCTGTCCTACCTACGTCTAAGCCTGGGCGCTAGCAGGCTAGGCTGCACAACACATGCGTACCAAGGGTAGGGGTTTCTTAATGAGTCATTCACCAGAGACATTCATGCGTGCATACATCACTCACTCCACATAGTCTGTAAATACAGTCTTATCCTAGGGCATGGCCAAGCGGCCATGCGAACCTTTTATAGCCGCGAGCGTCCGGGACCCTCCTGGCTTCTCGGATGGGCCAATCCGAACAGGAGCAGGACCTGAGCACATGACCTTCGATCTCCAATGGGAGATCACTCCACGGGCATGCTCAGTGGCCCGACATGGGGACTTAGTCCCTGGAGAATCTCGCTGCTGAGCAGCATGTATTGTCATAGCTGCGCCAGAGGTGGCAGCAGCAAGCAAACCCACGGAGCTGGTCTGGGCATAGCGCCTGGACCGACGAGTTTGCTGAGCAACCTTCTCTGTGGCTGGAGAGAAATGGGAGACCGCTGGAAGTAAGGCTCGGGATTCTCGCTGTATAGAGATCCGATGCCTAACACAGTTCCTTAGTATATAGTGTACTCACTAATTCTGTATAACACCATCCATAGTTTCCTCTTTTATTATGTATAACACCGTTCCTTATTATGTACCATCCTCTCTAGTTATATATGGTGCCGTCCCTTATTATATAGCTTCCTCTGCTGTTATGTATAGTGCTGTCTCTTACATAGTGTATTCTTGTTAATTTTGTTATTCACAGCGCCCTCTTTTATTACATAGTCCCCTCTCTTTTTAGATATAAATTGACTGCTGATCGAGGAACCGGTGACCAGACTACCAGTCCATCAGCTCCTTCATTAGAAAGGAAGCTTTCCCATGCTCCATCAGCCATAATTGAATTATACAGCTAACAAGACAGGATGGTATGTAATAAAAAAACAGGGCTCTATATAAACAAATATGTTAGGCTGGTTTCACATTTGCGTTTTTTTGCGCTGGAAAAAAACGCATACGTGCGCATGCGTTTTTTCCCCTATATTTAACATGGGTGCGCATACCTGCGCGCTGGTAAGCGCATGTATGCGATTTTCATGCGCTGCGTTTTTTTGGGGCGTGCGTTGGTATTTTCCAGACGCATGTTGCATTTTTTGGCCCTTGAAAAAATCGCATGCGCACGTATGCGCACGTTTTGCGCTAAAAATGGCCATTATAGCCTATGGATGCGCATACGTGCGCACTGGCATGCGCAGGTATGCGTTTTTTTAGCGCTGCGTTTTTTTGGTGGTGTCCACTTGTTGTCCTAGTTATAATCTTCTAAAGTCAAAAAAAAAAAGTCTATATAAAGGAGGTGCCTGCCAAAACTCTGCCACTACTACACTGACAGATTGAAGAGCAGTCAACCAAGAACCCATTATATCAGCGAAGAATGTGAGTATATTACATTATATGCCTGTCCTTTTAAATTATGTATGTACTAATGATTTTTATTATTTTTACATGCAGTATGTCTTCAGAATCAGAGTATTCCCCATCGCGGCAGGAATTGGCGCAAGCAGACCGTGAGGTGATTATTTTCGTGCATCTGGTAAGTATATCTGCTGCTTCTCCAAATCTCTTACTTTTTTTCAACTTTTTTAAGACATCGTCATCATCATCTTCTGCGGACGGGACTAGTGAGGGCGAAGAGCAGGAGCAGCGAAGCCAAGTCCCGGTGGTGATACGGAATGTAAGTATCAAATGATTTGTAATGTTCTTTATTTTTTATCTTCTATTTTTACTCTTTTTTATGTTTCTTTTTTTGTAACTTTTTATTCAATTTAAATTTGATTATTCTAATGAATGTGTTTTGTCTAGGTTCCACAACGGGATGAAGACGTCTACCTGGATAATGAGCAGCTCATCAGCCTGGTCCAGGAGCGTTCGCCGTTGTGGGACAGCCGTGACCGGCTGCACAAGGACATTGTGGTGACCCGGCGGCTATGGAATGAGGTGGCCGCAGCGTTGATGGATGGCTGGGACAGCGCCACAGCATCCTCCAAAAAGGCGTTTAGTGAGTATTTCCCTGCTCTGTATTGTGCCTCAGTGACTGTTGTCCTTGACGGCACTGTTGGGTTTCATGCTAGGCGTATTCTAGCAGGAAACCCAACAGTGTCATCGGGGTCTACAGTGACTGCTTTGAGTATTGTATTGCTACATTGTGCCGCAGTGACTGTTGTCCTTGACGGCACTGTTGGGTTTCGTGCTAGGTGTATTCTAGCAGGAAACCCAACAGTGTCATCGGGGTCTACAGTGACTGCTTTGAGTATTGTATTGCTACATTGTGCCGCAGTGACTGTTGTCCTTGACGGCACTGTTGGGTTTCGTGCTAGGCGTATTCTAGCAGGAAACCCAACAGTGTCATCAGGGTCTACAGTGACTGCTTTGAGTATTGTATTGCTACATTGTGCCGCAGTGACTGTTGTCCTTGACGGCACTGTTGGGTTTCGTGCTAGGTGTATTCTAGCAGGAAACCCAACAGTGTCATCGGGGTCTACAGTGACTGCTTTGAGTATTGTATTGCTACATTGTGCCGCAGTGACTGTTGTCCTTGACGGCACTGTTGGGTTTCGTGCTAGGCGTATTCTAGCAGGAAACCCAACAGTGTCATCGGGGTCTACAGTGACTGCTTTGAGTATTGTATTGCTACATTGTGCCGCAGTGACTGTTGTCCTTGACGGCACTGTTGGGTTTCGTGCTAGGTGTATTCTAGCAGGAAACCCAACAGTGTCATCGGGGTCTACAGTGACTGCTTTGAGTATTGTATTGCTACATTGTGCCGCAGTGACTGTTGTCCTTGACGGCACTGTTGGGTTTCGTGCTAGGCGTATTCTAGCAGGAAACCCAACAGTGTCATCAGGGTCTACAGTGACTGCTTTGAGTATTGTATTGCTACATTGTGCCGCAGTGACTGTTGTCCTTGACGGCACTGTTGGGTTTCGTGCTAGGCGTATTCTAGCAGGAAACCCAACAGTGTCATCGGGGTCTACAGTGACTGCTTTGAGTATTGTATTGCTACATTGTGCCGCAGTGACTGTTGTCCTTGACGGCACTGTTGGGTTTCGTGCTAGGTGTATTCTAGCAGGAAACCCAACAGTGTCATCGGGGTCTACAGTGACTGCTTTGAGTATTGTATTGCTACATTGTGCCGCAGTGACTGTTGTCCTTGACGGCACTGTTTTTTTTTTATCAACAGTGGACAAAGTCCGAACACGTTGGCGTTCGATCAAGGACCGCTTCAACAGTGATGTTCGTGCTGAGGGCCAGGTTCGCAGTGGATCTGCGTCAAGGACCAGAACTAGATACCGTCACTATAACTCGTTGCAGTTCCTAAGACCGGTCCTTGCCACGAGATCGTAAGTATTATAAATTTTGGGTTTTTATTTTTATTAATCTGTGTTTTTCTAATCCACAGCTGATGCTTCTTGTAAAGGCATGGTAGTAATGATTTTCCTTTCTTCAACAGCACCTGGAGCAGCACCCTGCAACCTGGCCCTGGAGCGGTCCTTCCTCGGACGTCCTCTGACCCGTCCCAGCCATCCGACAGCCAGGAAGCACCTTGCAGGTCAACCACACACACAGCTGGTGACCAGGAAGCTGGGCCATCAGGTGTTCCCCTGTCCCAGGTCTCTGCCACTGGTTATGCGTGCACTACCCGCCAGCGGCAGAGGGCCTTGGACAGGAATGTCTTGCCCGAGTTTATGCATTTGAGCGAGACATTTAATTCCAGCCTCAAGTCACTGTCCGACAGAGTTGAAAGCGGTTTTGCACTCATGGAACGTGGTTTTAACCACTTTGAACACCGCTTCAATTCTGTAGAACAGCGCCTTGACCGTCTGGAGGCCGACCTCAACAGACCAGCACACCATTTTTTTAGTAAGATTGAAAAGGGCATGGCGGAACACCTTAGTCCTGATCAACAGCTGAATGTGCTGCAGGCCTGCAACAATGCTTTCTTGCAGGCTATGCAGCATAATCGGTACGGTCAGCAGTCAGTGGTGTCCTTTCCACCTGTGCCACCATTGACTCGCTTCACCTCACTACCGACTTGTGCTGCATACCACTGCACGGACACCTCTATTCAAAGCCAGGACACCCACCGTTACACCACCACAAGTCTGAGTGCAGCTGGTCACTTCACCGACACCACCATGGCAAGCGCTGCTCCTGTCTGGAGCACCACCGCCACTCCCATGCATGCGTGGAGCTCAGCCACCACTAGGCAAACATGGAACAGCCCTGCCGCTACAACAACGTGTAGTAGCCCTGCCACCACCACTCTGCAAACCTGGACCATCACTGCCGCCACCAGTCCTCCTGCAAGGACGAGCACTGACAACGAAGAGCAGCAGCAGCAGCCACCTCAGCAGCAGCTCCAGCCACCTCAGCAGCAGCCACCTCAGCAGCAGCAGCAGCCTCAGCAGCAGCTCCAGCCACCTCAGCAGCAGCCACCTCAGCAGCAGCAGCAACCACCTCAGCAGCAGCAACCACCTCAGCAGCAGCAGCCACCTCAGCAGCAGCCGCCACCTCAGCAGCAGCCGCCACCTCAGCAGCAGCAGCCGCCACCTCAGCAGCAGCAGCAGCCACACCTGCAGACGGGGGACCTACACTCAATATTTGCCCCTAGTTCAAGGCGAAATCTATCAAGGCGGGCATTGGGCCAAAGTCGGTCCAGGCACACAAGCCTACGGCGACATGCCATTACAACTAATGTACCTGAACAGATTTCCTCTCCTCCAAGTGTTCCTAGTTTAATTCCCTTAACTGGACTACCTTCCCCCACAAGTTTTGTTGCCCCTTCCCCTCAAACACCGTCTTCAACAGCAAGTGTTGCATATTCCCTGCACACCCCCAAATTGAAACCATCTGCCCCCAAACGCCGGAAAAAATAATTTTTTGGTTTATTTTTGTGATAAAAAATAAATTTACATTTGTGGTTCACCATTACTAAGTTTCATTAATGTTGTTTGCGCCGCTCACACACACTGATGGGTAAATACATGTTAAAAACCAACCCAAGGCCTAGTATAGTCATATGTGAAATAACACGGACTAGTATAGTCATACCAAGGCCTAGTGTAATAACTCGAGTTTTACCAACTAGAATCTGGTTTCATGAAAAACAAACTGTTGAAACTTGTCTTAAAAATAAGTTTCTTTCTAGTTTCACCAGTTTGTTTTTTGTGAAACAAGATGCTAGTTGTTAAAAATCGAGTTATTACAGTAGGCCTTGGTATGACTATACTAGGCCGTGGTATTTCACATATGACTATACTAGTAGGCCCAAGGCCTACTATACTCATATTTGAAATACCACGGCCTAGTATAGTCATTCCAAGGCCTAGTGTAATAACTCTAGTTTTACCAACTAGAATCTGGTTTCATGAAAAACAAACTGTTGAAACTTGTCTTAAAAATAAGTTTCTTTCTAGTTTCACCAGTTTGTTTTTTGTGAAACAAGATGCTAGTTGTTAAAAATCGAGTTATTACAGTAGGCCTTGGTATGACTATACTAGGCCGTGGTATTTCACATATGACTATACTAGTAGGCCCAAGGCCTACTATACTCATATTTGAAATACCACGGCCTAGTATAGTCATTCCAAGGCCTAGTGTAATAACTCTAGTTTTACCAACTAGAATCTGGTTTCATGAAAAACAAACTGTTGAAACTTGTCTTAAAAATAAGTTTCTTTCTAGTTTCACCAGTTTGTTTTTTGTGAAACAAGATGCTAGTTGTTAAAAATCGAGTTATTACAGTAGGCCTTGGTATGACTATACTAGGCCGTGGTATTTCACATATTACTATACTACTAGCCCCAAGGCCTACTATACTCATATTTGAAATACCACGGCCTAGTATAGTCATTCCAAGGCCTAGTGTAATAACTCTAGTTTTACCAACTAGAATCTGGTTTCATGAAAAACAAACTGTTGAAACTTGTCTTAAAAATAAGTTTCTTTCTAGTTTCACCAGTTTGTTTTTTGTGAAACAAGATGCTAGTTGTTAAAAATCGAGTTATTACAGTAGGCCTTGGTATGACTATACTAGGCCGTGGTATTTCACATATTACTATACTACTAGCCCCAAGGCCTACTATACTCATATTTGAAATACCACGGCCTAGTGTAGTCATTACAAGGCCTAGTGTAATAACTATTTTTACCAACTAGAATCTGGTTTCATGAAAAGCAAACTGTTGGTTTCAAGTTTCACCTGTTTGTTTTTCATGAAACAAGATCCTAGTTGGCAAAAATTGAGTATGCCTTGTTATGACTATACTAGGCCGTGGTATTTCACATATGACTATACTAGTAGGCCCAAGGCATACTATACTCATATTTGAAATACCACGGCCTAGTATAGTCATTCCAAGGCCTAGTGTAATAACTTGTAAGTTGGAATGGAGCAGATTACATTCATCCACTCAATGCTGACTTGTATTCCCCATGGACTTTCATTGGGGTTGGGTTTTGAGGGTTGTGTTTTGAGAAAATCACATACTTTGTTTTCAACTAGTTGCACAATTTTCTCTTGAAAAAAAATGGTTTCCCGATTCATGACCTGCAGCTTTGCTCGTTCCAATATATTTCACGCAGACTAGCAATGCTGCATTTTAACTCATATGTGTATTTACCTGCCCAGGTGTGTGAACATCAAAAAATTCAGTTATACATGGGAAGTTTTTTATTAAATTGGAGTTTCAAAAATATAGTGCACTCAGTAATGGTATCAAATAAGGTTTTTTATTACCATAAACAAACAAAAACATTACACCATTTCATCTTGCCAGTGCACCCGTCCTACATCAGAAATAAAGTAGGCCGCAAATTGGTCCCTCATTTGGCCAACTTCAACGGATGACCTGAGAGTGTGCTGAGTGAATTCAGGCAATGGGTTAGGAGCATCATCGTCCAGTTCAAAGGTCGGGTGCTCTTTAGCCATCACAAAGTTATGTAGAACCACACAGGCCTTCACCACCTCATCGACTGTTTCAAGTTTAAGATTAATGGCCGTGCACAGAATTCGCCATCTGGAAACAAGAATCCCAAAAGCACACTCGACAGTTCTTCTGGCCCTGGTCAGCCTGTAATTAAATATTTTTTTGGTGTGGTCCAAGTCCCGGCTGGAGTAGGGTTTCAGTAAGTTTCCGCACATTTGAAAAGCCTCATCGCCAACCATTACAAAGGGCAGTGGCGGAGCTTCGGTGTGAGGAAGAGGCCGTGGCATAGGGAAATTAAATTGGTTGCCATACAACCTCCGGCCCATGTCTGAGTTTTTAAAAGCCTGTGAGTCATTACCACGGCCAAATGCTCCAATGTCCACTGCTACAAACATACATCCGGCATCCGCAATCGCAATGAGTACTATTGAAAAGTACTTTTTGTAATTATAGTACTCAGATCCCGTTCTTTGGGGTTTGATGATCCGTATGTGTTTACCATCAACAGCTCCCAAACAGTTGGGAAAATTGCATACTGTCCAGAATTTGTCAGCAATTTCCATCCACTTTTCAGCGGTGGGCAGGGGCATAAATTCTGGGCAAAGAACATTCCAGAGAGCCCGGCAGGTGTCAGCAACAATTCCAGACAATGTAGAGATTCCAATACGGTACTGGAAGTGTAGTGAAGATAGGGTTTCTCCAGTCGCCAGGAATCTGTGAACAGACAAAGAAGTAAAATTAATATTTATGTATATTATTTTAAAAAACTATAAAATAAAATATTAGTACATTCACGAAAACTAATTACCCACGGTTTTGAATACTAAATTTAAAAAAAACCCATCAGACCGCACCCCTTGGTTTTTAAAACATACCGTAATGTCACCAGTAGCCGTTCCTCAGGAGGAATCGCACGACGGAGCTGTGTGTCCTGTCTCCGGATGGATTGTTGGACACGAGCAAGCAAATCCATGAAACTTTCGTGGGACATCCTGATATAATCTGTAAATTTCTCCGGGTTTGCCTGTAGCTCGCTGTAGAGGGTGTGGTATGCCCCACGGCTCTCCCGGAGTTCAACAATCGGATGTATCCACATACGCCGCCGTCTTCGCTGCCTCTCTCTCTTCCTTTGTTCATGACAAGCAACTGCATATGCCTGAGCCATCGCGATGTCCAAATCCAAGTTGAAGTGAAAACTCTTCCAGCGCAGATCCATGGTCACGAGAAGAATCAAGCAAATGTGAAGAATACTGTAGACAGGGTCTATATATTAACATACCACACCCACAATGAAGTCCCATTGGTCTTGTGTGTTGTTGAATGGTTGTTTTTTCATTTTTGTGGGGTTTTTCCAAAATCTGTAAAAAAAACGCAAACGCACAAAAAACGCATACAAACGCGCAAAAACGCTGCGTTTTTTTCCTGCATGCGCATAAAAATGCTTGAAGAAAACGCCGCGTTTGTATGCATTTGTATGCGTTTTTTTAATGCGTTTTTTTGCGGGAAAAACGCGCTGCAAAAAAAAGCAAGTGTGAAACTAGCCTAAGGGACGGTACTGTACATGACAAGGCAGGGCACTGTGTAAGGGACAGCAATATACATAATAAAGGAGACTATGTAATATATATACATGTATGTGTGTGGCTATATAATATATATATACACATGTAGCTTTGACGCCATAAAAGGAGGGGGGCCCAGACACATTTTTTGCACAGAGGCCCCAAGCTGTCAGTGTCCGCCCCTGGGTACTGCCACTAACTTCTCTCAGTCTCCTCTCATGCTGGCTGCATCAGTACTGACTACTCCGCCCATGGCCGACACACAAGCCTGGTTGTGATGGTGATGTCCTTTAAACTAGCATAACCACGCCTTCTAGCTTGGCAGAGCTGGATGGTTACGGACCTCACCGATTACATCATCAGTGTGCGCTGTTCGATTGCGTGCGTCCTCAGGAGAGCCGCTGGCCAGAATGTGCACTGTTCTGATCTCATTCCAATTTATTGTTTTTCAACTGTTGGACTGCGCCCCTACTTGTATATGTTTGAGGAAAAGGTGTGTGTAAATGGGTGTGGCTTAAAAAATGGGTGTGGTTTTCCTACACACAAACACAGAACCTGTTGTTACAAATTTGAATCCCACTCCTGGTTTTATCTCCTATCAGCTGCCAGGAAGAGCCATGGAGATTTAGTGGCTACTAATTAGCTGCTCTCCCTGAACATTATCTGCAGTCCCATAACTTTCATTCCACAGAGTGAAAGGCAACGCAGGTGCTCTGACCTACTCAGCACAGCAGACACAGGATGCTGCCTCCCAGGTGATATCTGGGCTCCACTTAGAAGCTACTTTCCCATTATCTGCAGCAGATGAGTTTTTTAGTCTGATTCCCTCCTCCTGTCCTGACTGCTCTGCCTCCTGCACAGGTGTAACCAGCTCTGCAAGCCAGGAACTGAGCAGCCCAGCATCCACCAATGAGAAGTCAAGGGTGGGGCTACAATCGTTTCTGAGAAAGATCAGAATCATAAATCAGTCCCTCTCCAGCCCTTTGTGAGAGTCAGCAGGCCGCACAGAAACACTCAGGGGGCCAGATGTGGCCTACAGGCCACAGTTTGCCCAGGCCTGCCCCAGTGGGTCTTGTCCCAGTACCATGTTGTCTACAGTCCACTGATGGACTCTGGATCCCTAAGGTCACTTCTACTTTACCAGCATGATGAATTAATAGGAAAAGCATGTGGTTTTGATGAAGCTGTTCTTTTCTTGCCAAAGAAACTAAATAAGATCAATGAGGTGATTAGCCGCACATGCAATGGAGAAATAGTAAAGATTACAATTACTTTCACAAATGAGTTACCACCAACTTCACCAACTTGCCTTCACTTTTACAACATTATATTGCGAAGGCTTCTGAAGATGATCAATATGAAGCAATATGAAGTATGAGACTAGTATCATGTTGTGCATTGATGTGAGCCACAAAGTGAAACTGTTCTGGATGCAATGTATGTACAATTTGCACTCAAAAATTGGATCACATGCCTTCTATGATGATTGCATTAAAGAACTGATTGGACAGATATGTAAGGAGGAAGACCGGGCTGCGGGTACCTGTCCTGCGCTGGATCCGGAACTGTTGAGGCTGCGTCCCCTGTTTCCCGGGGGAAGGAACAGGGGAGCGGACAGGCCCCATGACAGAGGAAGAGGGAGCGTGTTTAGACAGGGAACCTGGCCAGAAGCTGAGGGAAAAAGCATGCGAAGCAGGAGTGAGTCCCCCGCTGTCAGCGTGCAAGCAGCAACGGGAGCAGCGCGCTATGCACCCGAAGCACCGGCGCTGCGACAGACTGCAGCAGACAGACCCGGTGACTTAGAGGCAGGGGGCAAGGCTAAGGGAAAGCACGCATGACAGCAGAGAGTTTTGGCGGGGACAAGCAGCGCATAGGAGGCTGAACAGCTTGCTCCATCCTTAGAGCACTGGCGCCGCGAAGGACTGTTCCTGTCGGCTCCCGCCGCTAACAGGACTGCCAGAGAGCGAGGCGCCGTGTGCCCAGTGACCGCCAGAGAGCGAGTCGTCATGCGCTCCAAGACCGTGAGTACAGCGCATGTGCGCAGGTGAAAGAGCCAGTTCATGCCACGTGTCCAGCTTGGATACCCAATAATTATAAGGCACAAAGGAATCACGGAGAATGTTGTTATGGTCAGTAAGGTACTCCCTCAGCATCTTCCAAAACTTTGCACTCCTTATGAGAGTACCCCGTGCCTCAGGGCCAGGGCAATGGGAGGGTCTGAGAAAGGTCTCCCAGAACTTTGTGAGTGTCCACTGCCTCTGATAGATGTGTCTCTCTCACCTGTACTCCTTGGTTGTCCAATGAACTGTGACCTCTGCCGCCAGCGTTTTCAGATGGGAATTTTTTTAATAATTCTGCAAGAAGTGCCCTCTGGTACTGCAACATTTTAGTACACCTATCTGCCTCTGGAATAAGAGATGCAAAAAAATGCATAGAAAAAACGCATACAAACGCATACAAATGCTGCGTTTTTTTCAAGCATTTTTATGAGCATGCATGAAAAAAACGCAGCGTTTGTATGCGTTTTTAGTGCGTTTTTACCGCGTTTGCGTTTTTTTCCAACATTAGTTGGCCCCTCACACTAACCCAAACCATGACTTTACTAACCCTAACCCTGACCCTAACCCTGACCCTTAACCAAACCATACTAACCATAACCCTAACCCTTAACCAAACCCTACCCAAACCCTAACCCTAAACCCTAACTAACCCTATACCCTAACCCTTAACCAAACCATACTAACCCTAACCCAAACCCTAACCCTAAACCCCCTTAACTAACCCTAACTCTAACCCAAACCCGTAAATTCCATTGTCTAACTAATGGTCAACAAAAAAACGCATGCGCAAAAAAACGCATACATGAGCATGCCAATGCGCACATATGCGCACCCATAGACTTATAATGGGTGTCTTGCTGTAAAAAAACGCATTGCGCGCGCATGCGTTTTTTTGAGGCAAGTCGGACGCCCAAAAAATGCAACAGGATGCATTTTGTGCGCCCAAGCGCACACCACAAAAAAACGCATGGGCGTAAAAACGCATACAAACGCATGTGTATGCGCACATAAGCGCATCCCATGCAAAATATAGGAAAAAACCGTATGCGTTTTTTAGCGCTAAAATACAGCGCAAAAAAACGCAAGTGTGAAACCAGCCTTAGGCGCTCCCTCAAAACAAATTTGTTCAGAGCAGCCTATCACGTTCCCTAATCAAAGTCATTTTATGTGTAAGTGTGTGTGTGTGTGTGTGTAGCTGATTCGCTATCTCTATCTATCCCCCACTCCCTCAAGATGGCTGGACCATCATTGTAAATACATCATTATAAATACACATCTGTACTTTGTATCTCCCCCACCTCATTGTAGATTGTAAGCTCTCATGAGCAGGGTCATTTTATAGAATTATAGAATCATAGAGTTGGAAGGGTCCTCCTGGGCCATCTGGTCCAACTCCCTGCTCAAAGCAGGATTCGCTAAATCATCCCAGACAGATATTATTTAGCTTTAATTATTATATTATTGTTAACGTTGTTACTTATGACTGTTGTGTTTGAAACTGTTAAACCGTAAAGCGCTGTGGAATATATTGGTGCTATATACAGTACATAACAATTGTTATTATTATTATTATTAGAACACAGAGAAATGGGATGGTGACGCTAATTGTGGCGTCATCGCTGCTCAACATCTTGGTGGAGTCCTCAAAGTTTTGGAGGAAGGTATATATTATTATTATTATATATATTATTATTATAGCGCCATTTATTCCATGGCGCTTTACATGTGAGGAGGGGTATACATAGTACATACAGGTACAGTAATCTTAAGCAATACAAGTCACGACTGGTACAGGATGAGAGAGGACCCTGCCCGCGAGGGCTCACAATCTACAAGAGATGGGTGAGGATACAGTAGGCGAGGGTAGAGCTGGTCGTGCAGCGGTTTGGTGGATCGGTGGTTACTGCAGGTTGTAGGCTTGTCGGAAGAGGTAGGTTTTCAGGTTCTTTCTGAAGGTTTCTATGGTAAGCGAGAGTCTGATATGTTGTGGTTGAGAGTTCCAGTGTAGGGGGGGTGCGTGGGAGAAGTCTTGTATGCGATTGTGGGAAGAGGAGATAAGAGGGGAGTACAGGAGGAGATCTTGTGAGAATCGGTGGTTTCGTGCAGGTAAGTATCGGGAGACGAGGTCACAGATGTAAGGAGGACTCAGGTTGTGGATGGCTTTGTATGTCATGGTTAGGATTTTGAACTGGAGTATTTGGGTAATGGGGAGCCAGCGCAGGGATTGACAGAGGGGAGAGGCTGGGGAATAGCGGGGGACAGGTGGATTAGTCGGGCAGCAGAGTTTAGAATAGATTGGAGGGGTGCGAGAGTGTTAGAGGGGAGGGCACAGAGCAGGAGATTGCAGTAGTCAAGGTGGGAGATGATGAGGGCATGGACTAGGGTTTTTGCAGATTCTTGGTTGAGGAATGTACGGATCCGTGAAATATTTTTGAGTTGAAGTCGGCAGGAAGTGGAAAGGGCTTGGATATGTGGTTTGAAAGAGAGATCAGTGTCAAAGATAACCCCGAGGCAGCGAACTTGTGGGACTGGAGAGAGTGGGCAGCTGTTTACTTTAATGGATAGGTCCGTTGGGGGGGGTAACGTGAGATGGGGGAAAGATGGCATTCATGTCCATTCCTGAGGCCTTATGTGTGGAGACTGAACTGAATATCGAAGGCCTTGTTCATGTTGATAGTCAACAGCTGCACTCTTCTGCTTACAAATCCTTTCCAACATCTGCAGTGTAGAGTACCAATGCGTAGGGACATCACACACCAGTCGGTGAGCCGGAAACTGCAAACGCTGCTGAAGCACGGCAAGGGCGGTGGATGCTGTAGCTGACTTTCTAAAATGGGCACACAAGCGGCATATTTTTACAAGCAGATCCAGCAGCTCCGGGTAGCTTTTGAGAAACCGTTGAACAACATGATTAAGCACATAGGCCAGGCATGGTACGTGTGTGAGCTACCCTCACCTCAGAGCCGCCACCAGGTTTCGGGCCATGTCACACACGACCATGCCTGGCTGTAGGTTCATCGGTGTCAGCCCATATCAGCCTGCTCTTTCAGAGCTGTCCACAACTCTTCAGCATTGTGCGGATTGTCACCTAAGAATATCAGCTTCAGCACAGCCTGTTGCCGCTAGGCTGAGGCAGTGCGCCAGTGCTCCCAGCTTGTAACTGATGTGGTAATTTCGGAGATAGAGGCTGCAGAGGAGGAGGTGCAGGAGCTGTATACTGTGGGAACAACCCAGATTGACGTAGGGCCTGCAATCCTCGGTGTCGGGAGGACGTGTTTCATCACAAGTACCTTTATTTCACAGCCTCTCCTCTCTGCCAGGCCCTTCACTGGCTTCCTATTGCCCAGAGGCTACAGTTCAAAACCCTATGACATACAAAGCCATTCACAACCTGTCCACTCCATACATCTGTGACATGGTCTCCCAAGGTCCGACTGGGTCCCGGCTTCCACTATGTTAACCTAGTGTGCCATCAGTGAGATGTATCATCCGTGCCCAGAAGCACTTGTCCACGTGTCTGTGGTTAGGTGGACTTTTGCAGTAGCAGCATTGTTGAGGGCACGGGTAATGTTGTGGGACACGTGCTTGTGTAATGCCGGGACGGCACATCGGGAGAAATAGCGGCGACTGGGGACCGAGTACCTTGGGATGGCCGCCGCCATCAGGTTGAAGAAAGCTTTCAACTCCACGAGCCTAAAAGGCAACATTTCAAGCACAAGCAGATGAGAAATGTTTGAATTTAGTACTGTGGACTGTGGGGCGTTGGCTGCATATTTACGCTTGCATTCCAATGTCTGGGGTATGGACAACTGAAGGCTGCGCTGGGACAAAGACGTGGACGTGCTTGGTAATGGTGCTAGTTGAGTGTGGGCAATGACAGATGCAGGGCAGGAGGCATCTTTGCATGCACCGTGGACAGGGGATTGGCCTGCATGCACAACAGTGGAAGAAGCAGTGGTGTCACCTGCAGACACTGTTCCTGGATCCTGGGGTTTGGCCCACAAAGTCGGGTGTTTTGTTGTCATGTGCCTGATCATTCTGGTGGTGGTCAGGCTGGTAGTTTTGTTAGCCCTGCTGATGTGGGCATGGCAGGTAGTGCAAATGGCCTGTTTCGGGTTATCGGTAGTGTCTTTAAAAAACAACCAGACTCGGGAAGACCTAATAGTTGTACTGCCAACTTCCGTCATGTTGGTGTTACGAGGAATGGTGCCCGCCTTCTGTCTGCAGCCACCATGCTGCTTCTTCCTGCCTGTTGGGGTGCTGCATCTCCCATTCCTGTGTGCTGCTGTCCTTGCTCTGCATGTCCTCCTGCCAGGCTGGGTCAGTTACTATATCATCCATATCTCGTCTTCCACTTCCGCACCCTGATCCTCCTCCTTTTTTGCAATTGTGTCTCATCATCGTCTACCCCTTGTGACATGTTCCCACCATCGCCGTCGTGTGACTGTGGCTGCTCAAATATTTGGGCATCGCTACATGCGATCTCATCTTGCCCCGCTTCAAGTGGACCGGGCGAGAGGCCCGAACCTATAAATGGAAAACTGAACAGCTCTTCGGAGTGTCCAAGTGTGGGATCAGTTGTCTCCGTGCACTCGGCATGGTGGGAGCAAGGAGGATCAGGGTGAGGAATATGCGTTCCAGACCCACGGCTACTCTGACTTGACCGTGTGAAAGACAGGGTGCTGGTGGTGGTGGAAAACTGAATGGAAGCATTATCCGCTAGCCAACCAACAACCTTTAGACACTGCTCTGGGTTCAATAGTGGTGTGCTGCTGCGGTACCCTAGTAATTGGGACAGGAAGGTCGAGCGAGAAGATGTGAGTGTTTGTTATGGCCCAATAACATTTGCCCAGATATTACAACATGCTTCAGCCGCAGGGCAAAAAAGTATTGCCTACGATTGACCAGATCTGGATGACATTTTTACAGTGTGAAACATTAATTAGGCATAAAACATTTATTTGCCTAGAACACAGTCAGTGGACACTTAGTAATCCCCCCATTTACTAGAATATGAAGGTCTTGAGATACATTTGTAGGAATCCAGATATTAAAACTACAAAACAACAAAGATTACCTTTTAAGTATAAACAGATTATTGAAGAAATTTAAAAAAGTTATTCAACTTTTATTTAGCCTCCCTTGACATAACAGTAGAACGATAATCGTGCTGTATCACAATACTAGAGGAAGGGGAAAATGGAAATCCTTGATGCAATAACGCAACTGCCCCACAACGAAGGTGAACTGTACTACAATGCTGAGAACAGGATAAATTGTCCAATGTCTGATGCCAGACTCCTTCACACATTAACTACCTGCTGGTGATCATCAGCGCTAAACAAAAACCAAGAAGAAAAATTAAGGTTTTTTTTTAAGGGAGTCTCTGGGCCCATATGTGAATTGTGAATCTCTCTTAATACAGTCTCCAAGTTGTGTTAGTGTCATCATAGCTTAATCTTAAATGCAGGTGGTTGGATGACTGCTGATGACCCTGAGGATTTAAAGAGTGTTTTTAGAATAGTATCAGGATCAACTTCAGTTGGAGGATTTTAAGCAACACTGGAGGAGGAGGAGGTTGTGTTTCTTCTAGATTCACCTTCGTTCTTTGATGGGGTGTCACTTAATCTTAGAAGTATGGACTAGTCTGATGTTATCACACTACCATTCAACTAAGATTGCATTTCACTGGTTGTCCATCTAGATATCTGTTGTTGTATTTTTTGTAGGCACTAACTGCATCTAACTTTCTTACAAACACAACCTCGGCACATCCGGAACTCAACAAGCAGGAGCGCTTCAAGGCACCACATACACAGAAAAGCTCCACGATATCTTCCTCTGTGAGTCTTGGATGCAAATTATTAATGGCCATTTTTTTGCCTTCTAAACGACTAAAGACAGACTCTTTCGGAGTGGGCCCTACTGATGAACTGACCTTCTTTGTGACAAGTGTCGTTGACAGGTCAGTTACTGTACAGCCATTCTGTGCAATAAAGCTGTCGAAGTCTTGTGATGAGTAGACATGGGAGCTATGTATGCATCATTCTGTACCACTTTAGTAAGAGGTAAAGTTTGTCCAAGAGAAAATTAATTTTCTGACATTCACGGCCTTTTTTGCACATTGTTGGCAGCTGCGAACTTCATCTTCTTGGTGGGGATGTGGGAAAGTTCCAATTCGTCATCATACCATCATCGTCCATAACTTGTAAAGAGGAAATCTGTTGTTTGCCATGGTCGTGGTTAACTACGTTTATTGGCATTCCTTTAATAGTGTTCATTACACTGGAACAAATAGTTTTTGGCCGTGAAATTTGGATATTCTTGGTAATATGTATGGGTGAAGATGAAGAACCTTGTGCCACGGGTGTGTAGACATTTACAGCCGGTGCACTCCTCTTTAACCTTAGTTTTTCATGAGCATCCATCAGTTTGTTTGGTTGTCCTCCAACACTGATCTGCTTTCTAGAATTAAGCATCTCACGAGCATCTTACACTTTACCCTTTATACGGACACGTGCGTCTTTGGCAACCTATTTATCATGGGCATCTTTTATGCCAAGCTTCAGACGTGCATCTGTTACACCTATCTTCTGACGGGCATCAAACTCATTCTGGTAATTGGTGGGGGGTATCTAATCATTGTATGTTGGATCCTGGATCTCATACCTCCCATAGTCCCCGTTATTAATCCTGTATGTTCCCATTCCTGTCGTCACCATGCCCCTTTTCCTGATCACTTAATCCAATAATTCTTCCGTCATATTTATGCTAAAAACCTGCACCTTCCCAGCAGCAACTGTGTAGAAAGCCTCGTTACTGTTTTCAAGGTTGTTTATGACGCCCGTAAAAAAAAATGTTTACACACTATGTTGATGTGTACCCCCCAGGGGGAAAGGTTTATCAGCATAATAAAGTGTATGGGCATTACAAGTATAGGATATCCGCTCCTTTTTAATGGGAAAAAAAATTTATGAGGCCCTCCTCCTTGTTTCTTCAAAGAGGGATTGGGGTGCGTGCAAATTTGGGATAGGCCTTGCATTCACTTCATGGGAAAACTTTATGGGAGTACAAAATCCATAATAATGTGAACTTTGGTTTCATGTGGCCATCCAGGACGTCTGTTCCAACTATTATTGGGGTGCGTGTAACTTTGGGGCAAGGCAGGCCTTGCATTCAATGCATAGGCTAACAGTATGGTAGTACCAAATGAAAAAAATGGCAACTTTGGTTTCATGTGACCATCCAGGACATCTGTTGCAAGTGTTATTTGGGTGCGTGTAACTTTGATGCAAGGCAGGCCTTGCAATAAATGCATAGGCAAACACTATGGATGAACCATTTTCTTATAATGGGAACATTTTTTCATGAGGCCCTCCTGTACGTCACGTCAAACGAGTATTGGGGTGCGTCCTAATTTTTGGCTGCCCAGCCACTCAAAACATAGGCAATAACAGTATAGGAGACCCACTGTTTAATAATGGGAACAACAAAGCATAGCCAGCTGATGGCCCTTTAAGAATATTAATGCCTCCTGATGTTCCTATAAAAATAGGCTTTGTGACTTTCAGAGTCCCTCCTTCATAAATGAAAAAGGATGTGTCTGATGATGTGTCACACTTCACATGGCCAGCTAAGGTTGTTAAATGTTAAAATAGCATTTCCCAGTGAATGCATTTGTATTGATTGAAAGCAATGCTACAGTTGAAAAAACACATCAAAAATGCTACGTGTGAACATAGCCCAAGTGGTGGAGGTACATCTTTTGGGGGTTAATTATTCTGTCTTACATACAAATCATTACCCTGGAAAGGATGTTCCGTAACATATTTCCCAGGAAAATCCATTTTGGTTTCATTTTTGTATGTTTTATTGTGTGCCTGTTAAAGTGGCGTAAGACTCTGACAACATTCGTGTCAAAGTTCTCTTTTGGTCCTGATGCTGAATTTGAAACCATAGAATGTTGGGTGTTAAAGGAGTATTCTCATATAATTATATTGTTTAGATGGCATGAAATCAAGCAAGTTTCCAACTGATTAGACCAACCACGATTGAGCATAATTATATCAAGAATTTGTGTACTTAGAGACACTCCTGTGACATATAATCCCATCAAACAGAACAGGACAGGTGCATAATGTATCATAAAATATAGTCTATATTAAATATATTAAAAAAATATTTAAAATATATACATGCAAAAAACAGAGTAATCCTATAATGGACCACAAGCAATATACTATAAGGTTGCTATTATTGGTTACATGTACTAGGAATTGTATTTAATTTAATTTTACTCTCTAACATGACAAATGCTCTTTGGATAAATCATTTTTGCCATGTGGCAGAGCGAAAAAAAAAAAAAAGCAAAGCAGTACTTACATGACAAAGCGCGTGGTGTCACCTGTGGTCCTGTGTGCTCCAATGCACGTTTCGCCCAAGCTTCGTCAGTGGACATTCACAGACCACAGGTTACACAGGACCACAGGTTACACCACACTCTTTGCCATGTAAATACCACTTTGCATTTTAATGCTCTGTCACATGGCAAAAACACTTTGCTATCAAAAGAGCATTTGGCATGTTAAAAAGTAAATTTAATTAAATTTATAATACATGTAACCAATAATAGTAACCTTATATTTCTTGTGGTCCATTATAGGATAACTCTGTTTTTTCAAGTACTTATTTTAAACAATTTTTTAATATTTAATTTTTTTATATTTAATAAAGGCTATATTTTATAACACATTATTCACCTGTCTTGTTCTTTTTGATGGTATTACAAGTTTCCAGTTGACTTGCTTTTCCTATTTGCTGCCATTATCCTGCAAGAAGAGCTTCTATCTTTCATTGTGTAGGGTTCAGTTCCTTGGATTTTGCTACAGACTTTGCAGACCATTCCAGGAGAGGTTGACTTCCAACATCACAGCCACCTATCTACAGCCCATTGTTTTCTTAACAGCAACTGTTACAGAACCACTCAGCACCCAGAATATGTTGTGCAGTTATATGTATATATAATAGGTTCCATGTGAGATGCATGTCCCTAATGTATCAGCAGTGTCCACCTTTCCCCTACCTTTGTAATTCCCACAGTAAACTTCCGCAGGCTCCGGCCACCTGCGGCTTTTGTAATGCATGTCTTGCCTGACGCTTGTCTATTGGCCGGCCCTCTGTATCTGTGTGATATATTCTGTGTCCTGTGAGTAAAGTGTTGTCAGACTGGAAACACATGGAGAAGCAGTGATCTTTTATATGCGCCCATGCACTCAGAGGAATTCCTGCCAGCGTCATTCATTCAGACTCCAGCCAACGCAGAGCGGACCTCCGAAAACACGGGGTGGTACTGAAAGAGGTACCACAGCTTGGAAGACCCCGTTACACTGGTGGCAGACAGCGGGATTTGATACCCCTTCTACAGGAGGAAAGGAATGAATGGAAAATAACTACCAGAAGTTAAAGAGGACTACATTAAAAGATCTGGTGGAAGCCCGAGGGTTGATCGCCAGCAACAAAACAAAAGCGGATTTGATAGCAGCCATCATGGAACACGACAGTGCAGCGCCCCCCAATGTGAACGTGGAGGAGACCGAAATCCAGAGGGAGGTAAAGAACAGACTGGCGTTCTATGGCCCAAACCCTGCAGTAGAGATCATACGAGAGGTGATGGCTGATGTGCGTACTGATCTGAAGGAAAAGATGGCCGAGCGGACCAGGATAGAGCTAGCCAAGATGGAAATGGCAGAGCGGACCAAAATGGAGCTGGCCAAGATGGAGATGGCAGAGCTGAGAGAGTCAGCGAGCAGGGGGAGCTCTGGCCTTCGACCAGGTACCTTCAACAGTAAGCCACAAAAAGATCCAGTACAATGCCTTCCGACAGTTGGGGGAGGCAGAGGAAGACATTGATGGCTTTCTGCAGGACTTTGAGCGGCAGTGTGCCCTTCATCAAGTAAAGCCGGAGGAACGGGTTCAGATTCTAGCCAGCAAGCTGACAGGCCGGGTAGTGGACGCCTATCGCACGGTACCTGATGAGGACTGTATGGACTATGAGCGGATCAAAGAAGTGATCTTGGCCCGGTATGCGCTGACACCAGAGGCCTACCACCAAAAGTTCCGCGGACTTATAAAACTCGTAACCGATACCCTGAATGGGCCTGTAAATTACGGCGGTCACTGCTACAGTGGGTACAAGGGAGCCAAGCAACCACTAAGGAGGACGTACTCCAGCTCTTCCTGTTAGAACGATTCTTTAATGGACTAAACCCTCAGATACAGGAATGGCTTCGGGACAGGCGGCCAACGACTCTTGAGGAAGCCGCTCGTCTGGCCGATGAACATCATGATGCCAGGAGGCCGCGGTTCTCCGGATCAAAGGTGGTCACTAGGGGCCCGCCCATGGACCTGGAGGGCCCCAAACCACCGAAGATTGTAGGGGGATCAGCTAGAAGCCCGGCCTACCACAGTCCCCCTGGGGCGCGATGCCACACCTGCCGTCAGCTGGGCCACCTGCAAAGACAATGCCCCAACCGGACTCAGCATACCCAGTGGCCAAAGGCGGGAACAGCTACCTTCAGCCCGAGCTGCTGTACACTGCTACCAAGGCGAAGCTGACCCGGCATTGGGGGCTACGACAAACCAAGGGGTGGAAGAGATGGAGGAAGTGCTGCATGAAGTAGACCCCGTGCAGGCAGCCCGGGCAGATAATCGACAACAGCATCGACAGGTCGTGTGGGTTAATGGGAAACGTATGCAGGGACTAAGAGATTCCGGAGCAACTTTGACCCTTGTGAAGCCTCATCTCGTCCGGGACCAAGAGAAGACGGACCGGACAGTGGCAGTCCGTGTAGCAGGGGGAGCCATACATCGACTACCCACTGCCAGGATTCACCTGAACTGGGGAGTCGGGGATGGCCTTGTTGAGGTCGGCTTGATGGAGGATTTGCCTGCAGACGTCTTGCTGGGAAATGACTTGGGGCCCATGTTGTCTGCATTCTCGGTGGCCCCTCTGGCTGAGACCTATCCTGTGACCACCCGGAGACAAGCTCGAGCTGCGGAGGCGGAATCACACTCAGAGGAGGCCCAGGTAAGACATCCCAGCCCTGCAGGTATTCCCATAGCCAGACACATTTCTTGGGCAACCCCAGATGAATTTAAGAGGGAGTTACTTGAGGATCCTTCATTGGAGGGATATCGTGGGAAAGCACAGGAGGAGAGAAGAGTACTAGAAGGGGAACAGTTTGTATGGAAGCAGGGACTCCTCTACCAGATCACAGAGCAGCACCACACAGGGACGAGCCCCACTATAAAACAACAGCTGGTAGTTCCCAAGAAGTATAGGCAGGAGCTACTGCGAATCTCTCATGATATACCCTTGGCCGGGCACTTCGGCGTCAGTCGCACCAGGCATCGTCTGACACAAAACTTCTTTTGGCCACGGGTAACCTATGATGTTCGTCAGTACTGCCAGACCTGTGACAGTTGTCAGCGCATTGGCAAGAGGGGGGATCGATGCAAGGCCAAATTACGCCCCCTCCCCATTGTGGAGGAACCAATTAGCCGAGTAGCGGTCGATTTGATAGGGCCGTTTGCCAAACCCAGTCCGTCATGGAAAAAGTATACAGTGGGGCAAAAAAGTATTTAGTCAGTCAGCAATAGTGCAAGTTCCACCACTTAAAAAGATGAGAGGCGTCTGTAATTTACATCATAGGTAGACCTCAACTATGGGAGACAAACTGAGAAAAAAAAATCCAGAAAATCACATTGTCTGTTTTTTTTTCCTTTTATTTGCATATTATGGTGGAAAATAAGTATTTGGTCAGAAACAAGCAATCAAGATTTCTAGCTCTCACAGACCTGTAACTTCTTCTTTAAGAGTCTCCTCTTTCCTCCACTCATTACCTGTAGTAATGGCACCTGTTTAAACTTGTTATCAGTATAAAAAGACACCTGTGCACACCCTCAAACAGTCTGACTCCAAACTCCACTATGGTGAAGACCAAAGAGCTGTCAAAGGACACCAGAAACAAAATTGTAGCCCTGCACCAGGCTGGGAAGACTGAATCTGCAATAGCCAACCAGCTTGGAGTGAAGAAATCAACTGTGGGAGCAATAATTAGAAAATGGAAGACATACAAGACCACTGATAATCTCCCTCGATCTGGTGCTCCACGCAAAATCCCACCCCGTGGGGTCAGAATGATCACAAGAACGGTGAGCAAAAATCCCAGAACCACGCGGGGGGACCTAGTGAATGAACTGCAGAGAGCTGGGACCAATGTAACAAGGCCTACCATAAGTAACACACTACGCCACCATGGACTCAGATCCTGCAGTGCCAGACGTGTCCCACTGCTTAAGCCTGTACATGTCCGGGCCCGTCTGAAGTTTGCTAGAGAGCATTTGGATGATCCAGAGGAGTTTTGGGAGAATGTCCTATAGTCTGATGAAACCAAACTGGAACTGTTTGGTAGAAACACAACTTGTCGTGTTTGGAGGAAAAAGAATACTGAGTTGCATCCATCAAACACCATACCTACTGTAAAGCATGGTGGTGGAAACATCATGCTTTGGGGCTGTTTCTCTGCAAAGGGGCCAGGACGACTGATCCGGGTACATGAAAGAATGAATGGGGCCATGTATCGTGAGATTTTGAGTGCAAACCTCCTTCCATCAGCAAGGGCATTGAATATGAAACGTGGCTGGGTCTTTCAACATGACAATGATCCAAAGCACACCGCCAGGGCAACGAAGGAGTGGCTTCGTAAGAAGCATTTCAAGGTCCTGGAGTGGCCTAGCCAGTCTCCAGATCTCAACCCTATAGAAAACCTTTGGAGGGAGTTGAAAGTCCGTGTTGCCAAGCGAAAAGCCAAAAACATCACTGCTCTAGAGGAGATCTGCATGGAGGAATGGGCCAACATACCAACAACAGTGTGTGGCAACCTTGTGAAGACTTACAGAAAACGTTTGACCTCTGTCATTGCCAACAAAGGATATATCACAAAGTATTGAGATGAAATTTTGTTTCTGACCAAATACTTATTTTCCACCATAATATGCAAATAAAAGGAAAAAAAAACAGACAATGTGATTTTCTGGAATTTTTTTTTCTCAGTTCGTCTCCCATAGTTGAGGTCTACCTATGATGTAAATTACAGACACCTCTCATCTTTTTAAGTGGTGGAACTTGCACTATTGCTGACTGACTAAATACTTTTTTGCCCCACTGTATATTGACAGTGGTAGATTATGCCACACGGTATCCAGAGGCGGTTGCGTTACCTAACATACTGGCAGAGATGGTGGCAGCCGCCCTGCTCCAGGTTTTCTCACGGGTTGGATTTCCCCGGGAGATTATCTCGGACCAGGGTACCCAGTTTACAGCAGAGGTGACCAACCAACTGTGGAAGCTGTGCGGCGTAAAGTCCATTAGAAGCGCCCCGTACCACCCGCAAACCAATGGGTTGTGTGAACGCTTTAACGGGACATTAAAACAGCTCATTGGGACTTTTACCAGGACCTACAGGGACTGGGAGAAATTCTTGCTACACCTCCTGTTTGCCTATCGGGAGGTGCCCCAAGAATCCACGGGGTTCTCCCCGTTCGAGCTGGTATACACGAGACGGGTAAGGGGACCCCTAGACTTAGTGCTGGAACACTGGGAAGGGGAGGGCCTCATTGAAGGGGTACCTATTGTACCCTATGTGCTGGAATTCCGGGACCGCCTACAGGAGCTGACTCAGGCTGTACGTGAGAACATGCAGGCGACCCAGCGGCGCCAGCGCATATGGTACGATCGGAGGGCCAGAGAGCGCACCTTGGAAATAGGACAGAAGGTCCTGGTGTTAGAGCCCACTAAGCAGAATAAGTTTCAAGCTGCATGGCAGGGGCCCTATCAGGTAGTTGGGAAAATAGCCGACACAACCTATAATGTCGCCAATTGTGACGACCCCAGGGTTATCCGCATGTTCCACGTGACTATGCTGAAGCCCTACCGGGAGAGCCCTGAAGAGGTAGTGGCCATCTGTGCACCTGAAGCAGAGGATTTAGCCGGACTTCCCTTGCCGGATGTCTTAGGGGAAAGGACTCAGTCTAAAACATGGGGACCAGGTACACTTGGGTGAAGACCTAGGCCCCCGGGAGAGACAGCAGGCGGAGGCGTTGTCGAGGCTGCGACAGAGGATGTTTTCAGAGAGACCCGGTGTACACTCGCCTGGCACAACACAAGGTTGAGACCCAGGATCAGACCCCCCTGCGACAAAACCCCTTCCGCGTCCCTGAGTCTGTACGAGAGGGGATGCGACAAGAGATACAAGAGATGTTGCGTTTAGGGGTCATTGAAGAGTCAGATAGTCCCTGGGCATCCCCCGTAGTGTTAGTGCCCAAGAAGGATGGGACTACACGGTTTTGTGTAGACTATCGTAAGCTCAATGAGAAAACAGTGACGGATGCATACCCCATGCCGCGTGTGGATGAGTTGTTAGACCGGCTGGCGGGGGCAAAGTATTTGACCACCATTGATCTATGCAAAGGCTACTGGCAGATTCCCCTTAGTCCTGACGCTATTCCCAAGTCGGCATTTGTCACCCCGTTCGGCTTATTCCAGTTTCGAGTTATACAATTCGGGATGAAGAATGCCTCGGCGACCTTCCAAAGGCTGGCTGACCGGCTTCTGGATGGTCTCCAGGACTATGCTTGTGCCTACCTGGACGACATCGCCATCTACAGTACGACATGGGAAGAGCATCTAAATCACCTAGAAACAGTATTGGACAGGATCCACCAGGCCGGAATCACCCTGAACCCAAACAAGTGTCACGTGGGCAAAGCAGAGGTTCAGTATTTGGGGCATTGGGTGGGAAGTGGGAAACAGCGACCAGAACCAGCCAAGATTGAGGTCATAGCCAAATGGCCCATGCCACGCACTAAAACCCAGGTCATGGCGTTTCTAGGGACAGCGTGGTATTACAGGAAATTCGTTCCCAATTACAGCAGCGTAGCCAAGCCCCTCACTGATTTGACCCGTAAGAACCAACCCCGCCAGGTAACCTGGACCTCAGAGTGTGAGGAAGCCTTCCGCCAACTAAAGGACGCCCTCACCAATACCACTGTATTGGCCGCACCCGATCCAACTACACGTTTCCTTGTTCATACAGACGATTCTATGTTTGGATTGGGGGCAGTACTGAGCCAAGTCGGGCCGGATGGCCAAGAACACCCGGTAGCTTACCCGAGTCGGAAACTACTGCCCCGTGAAGTAAGCTATGCGGCCATCGAGAAGGAGTGCCTGGCGGTAGTATGGGCACTCAAGAAGTTGCAACCATATTTGTATGGACAACAGTTTTCCCTCCTAACGGACCATAATCCCCTAGTCTGGCTTAATCGGGTCTCTGGAGACAACGCCAGATTGCTGCGGTGGAGTTTAGCCCTACAACCTCTGGACTTCACCATCCACTACAGACCTGGCAAACATAATGGTAACGCCGATGGACTAAGTCGACAAACGGAACTTGTACCAACCCCATAAACTTCGGTCATCCCCAAACCGATCCGTTGAGGATCACACTGTGTATGCCGATCGCGTCGCTGAAAAGGGGGAGCCGTGTTACAGAACCACTCAGCACCCAGAATATGTTGTGCAGTTATATGTATATATAATAGGTTCCATGTGAGATGCATGTCCCTAATGTATCAGCAGTGTCCACCTTTCCCCTACCTTTGTAATTCCCACAGTAAACCTCCGCAGGCTCCGGCCACCTGCGGCTTTTGTAATGCATGTCTGGCCTGACGCTTGTCTATTGGCCGGCCCTCTGTATCTGTGTGATATATTCTGTGTCCTGTGAGTAAAGTGTTGTCAGACTGGAAACACATGGAGAAGCAATGATCTTTTATATGCGCCCATGCACTCAGAGGAATTCCTGCCAGCGTCATTCATTCAGACTCCAACCAACGCAGAGCGGACCTCCGAAAACACGGGGTGGTACTGAAAGAGGTACCCCAGCTTGGAAGACCCCGTTACAGCAACTATCTGCTCACCTTCCTCCCACTGCCTCTCAGCTCTTGACAAGTTGCTGTTATAATTTTTCAGAGCAGGTCTTCTAAACACAAACCTGTGACTTCTCTGGTCACTACTCACCTGTGCAGTTATCTGTAGGAATCTCCTCCTTACACTGCTCATCACCCCTCACATATGTCTCTGTAATATTAATATGGGACAGATCTTCACCCTGAAACAAACATTATAAAAATCAAAAGACTGATAGAGAAGTCACATGAGATGACTTTTAAGAACAGAAAAGATCATAAAGTAACAGGACAACCGAAAATGACAGCAGTACTTATGACATAACTGCAGGTCTCGGTTATAAATTCAATTTGTAGGGTCCTAATTCTAACCAGCAGTCTCTGTAACCAGAAAATTGTGAGAAGATCCAGACAACATCTAATGTCTATGATCAGCTTTTTCTTATCATTTCCACCAAGTATAAAACATGCACTGAATGGCCACTTTATTAGAGACACCCATTTAGTTTCTGGTTGGATCTCCACTGGTGTTTAGAACCTCAGTGATATGTATAGTCATAGATTCAACTTGGTGGTAAAATTATTCTGCAGAATTATTGGATCGATGCTCATACATTTCTCGCAGTTGTTGTACATTTGATAGAGGGTCTGATATGCTTCACAAAGCCTTTTCTACCTTTTAACAGAGATTCACTTTACCATTAAGACCTGGGAACTTTAACATCCCCGGGAACATAAGCTCCCAGCCATTGTCTGCCCCCCAGAAAGGAGCAGAGAGCACATGACAGAAATGAATCCCCCCCTCCCGTGCCCCTTATACACATCACACATCCTCCATCCCATAAGCACATCTTCCCGATCTTTGACGCCACATAGGCGTCATGAAAAGTCGTGCCAATACGACCCATGACGCCTATGTGGCGTCATGAATTGATTGCCCCCCTGCGGGTCGGATGACCGGGGTCACTGAAAGGTCACCCAACACGCACACAGAGGACCCTTTATAGTTGACACCAGGGGGCGTGACTTAGCCCCCACATGCCTACGATCGCTCTGATTGGCTGTTAAAAGTTTATGACCAGATATGAGGTATCAGTGTATTCAGGAGAAATTGGCCAATAAATTTTAGGATCCATTTTATCCTGTTGCCCATGTAAAAATGAAAAAACTGAGACTAAAAGAAAATTTTGGTGGAAAAAAAAGTCCTTTTTCTTTTTACGGATCAATTTGTGAAGCACTTGGGGGTTCAAAGTGCTCACTAAGCATCTAGATACGTTCCTTGGAGGGTCTAGTTTCTAAAATGGGGTCACTTGTGGGTGAGCTCTAATGTTTAGACACACAGGGGCTCTCCAAATGCGACATGGCAACCGCTAAATATTCCAGCATATTTTCCATTCAAAAAGTCAAATGGCGCTCCTTCCCTTCTGAGCCCTGCCGTGTGCTGCGCCCGAACAGTGGTTTATGACCACATATGAGGTATCGGTGTACTCAGGAGAAATTGCCCAACAAATTTTTGGATCCATTTTATCCTGTTACCCATGTGAAAATGAAAAAATTGATGCTAAAAGAAAATTTTTGTTGGAAAAATTAAATTTTTTCTTCCACGTTGCTTTAGTTCCTGTGAAGCACCTGAAAGGTTAATAATCTTCTTGAATGTAGTTTTGAGTAGCTTGAGGGGTGCAGTTTTTAGAATGGTGTCACTTTTGGGTATTTTCTGCCATATAGACCCCTCAAAGTGACATCAAATGTGAGGTGGTCCCTAAAAAAATGGTTTTGTAAATTTTGTTGTAAAAATGAGAAATCGCTGGTCAACTTTTAACCCTTATAACTTCCTAATAAAAAAAAAAAATTGTTTTCAAAATTGTGCTGATGTAAAGTAGATATGTGGGAAATGTTATTTAGTAACTATTTTGCATACATAACTCTCTGGTTTAACAGAATAAAAATTCAAAATTTGAAAATTGTGACATTTTCAACAATTTCACCAAATTTCCGTTTTTTTCTCACAAATAAACGCAAAAATTATCGACCTAAATTTACCACTAACATGAAGTACAATATGTCACGAAAAAACATTCTCAGAATCGCTAAGATGAGTTGAAGCGTTTCTGAGTTATTACCTCATAAAGGGACACTGGTCAGGGATCTCGTGATATGGAAGTTAGGGCAAATGCCTCAGCACTGTGATTCTGACCCCAGGCTTTTATTAAAGGGATCATTGGTATGGAAGTCAGGGCAAATCCATCGAGTGCTTTGGTTTGACCCCAGGCCTCTCTTAAAGGGATCCCTGGTATGGAAGTTAGGACTGTTCCACTCAGCTCTGTGGTTCTGACCCCAGGGTCTCTTAAAGGGATCATTGGTATGGAAGTTAGGGCTATTCCACTAAGCGCTCTGGCTCTGACCCCAGGCCCCTCTTAAAGGGATCCCCGGTACGGAAGTGAGGGCAAATCCACTTTCCGCTTTGGTACTGACCCCAGGCCTCTCTTAAAGGGATCATTGGTATGGAAGTCAGGGCAAATCAATCCAGCGCTTTGGTTCTGATGCCAGGCCTCTCTTAAAGAGATCCCCGGGATATGGAAGCTAGGGCAATTCCACTCAGCATTCCAGATCTGACCTCAGGCTCTCTTAAAGGGATCCCTGGTATGGAAGTCAGGGCAATTGCCTTCAAATGCTCTGGTACTGAAGCCAGGCCTCTATTAAAGGGATCATTTGTATGGAAGTCAGGGCAAATCCATCCAGTGTTTTGTTTTTGACCCCAGGCCTCTCTTAAAGGAATCCACGGTATGGAAGTTAGGACCGTTCCACTCAGCGCTGTGGTTCTGATCCCAGGGCCTCTTAAAGGGATCATTGGTAAGGAAGTTAGGGCAATTCCACTCAGCTTTCTGATTCTAACTCCAGGCCCCTCTTAATGGGATCCCCGGTATGGAAGTGAGGGAAAATGCACTCTGCGCTCTGATTCTGACCCCAGACCCCTCTTAAAGGGATCTCCAGTATAGATGTTAGGGTAAATCCTTCAGCGCTCTGATTCTAACCACAGGCTTCTATTAAAGGGATCATTGGTATGGAAGTCAGGGCAAATCCACTCAGCGCTCTGGTTCTGATGCCAGGCCTCTCTTAAAGGGATCCCCGGTATGGAAGTTAGGGCCATTCCACTCAGCGCTCTGGTTCTGACCCCAGGCTGACGGGATGATGTGGGATATTAGGGGGAGTAGTCCGGTGGCTCTGGCTGACGGGATGATGTGGGATATTAGAGGTAGTAGTCCGGTGGCTCTGGCTGAAGGGACGATGTGGGATATTAGGGTTAGTAGTCCGGACGCTCTGGCTGACGAGATGATGTGGGATATTATAGTGAATGTGGCTATGTGGAGTGTGCGGGGCTATACACTCAGCTTTATATATATAGATATAATCATTATAATTTGTTATGACTAACTGTAATTAGTGCTGGGCTCTTCAGCTAGTTTTTAAATAAATATGAAAAAGTGTATTTTATTTAATTTCAAATAAAGGACTTTATTCTGGCTATGTCTTTATTTACCATATAACTATAGGTTTAGTAATGGATAATTGTCTCATAGACGCTTCTCCATTACTAAGCCATTGACTTGAAATCACCGGGCAATACAAAGATGACATCAACCCCACAAATATGAACCCCACTTGCCACCGCTAATTAAAAAAAAAGCGTGGGGACCCCTCTATTGTTGACAATCAGCCTTGCTGAAGCTGAGGGTTGCAGCCCGCAGCTGTCAGCTTTGCCTGTCTGGTTATCAAAAATACAGGGGAACCCACGCCATTTTTTTAATTTATTTATTTATAGCACAGGCGGCAGCTGATGAATACTCCAATCAGCTGGCGCCTGCTCTCACTGTTATTAGCGGCAGCTGGTGTAGGCTGATGGGAGTACTAGTCGCTGTTATCAGCTGAACATAACTCTCATCATTCTCCCCTGTTCTGCCTGCAATCAATGATGAGTGCCATCTTCAGCACACGGTCCCAGAGAACAGCACTAACAGTACAACTGCTTCCCTGCCACTGGATTCTGTGGTACTGATGCGGCACACGGTTGCAACACGTGTGCCACAAGTATTACACACGTACACGGATATCTCCGGTACCAGTTTTTACGGTACCGGAAATATCAGGACATGTGAAACAGGTCTTATGCTGAACTCAGGGTGTAATTTATATATAGAGAACACGCTGATCGTGAGGATGTCATTATTTCTAACAAATTAGCCATTCAGTGTAGAAAACAACACTGAACACAAGACCTTCTATACATCATAGGAGATTTCATGACACCTTCTCATCATCTACCTGATCATCTGGAGAAACATCGGGATCTTCTTGTTTACAGTGCTGTAGAAGAAGAGGATGGGGAATTCTCTCTGGTGTTGTCCTCTTACTGGATAGAACTGGAGGAAACACATACAAAGACTGAGTTTATTCTTTACATACAGACAATTATAGGCCATGTGTCTATAGTCCTATCTATTACCTGGTGATGTGATGGGCTGGGTAACGCCTTTTATGACGTCCTTGTAAAGATCTTTGTGTCCTTCTAAATACTGCCACTCCTCCATGGAGAAATAGACGGTGACATCCTGACACCTTATAGGAACCTGACACATACAATGATATCGTCAGGCGCCTGATCCTACCATAGCATTATTACATAATATCCCAGCATTCCCAGCAGTGTCACCTCTCCAGTCAGCAGCTCAATCATCTCGTAGGTGAGTTCTAGGATCTTCTGGTCATTGATGTCCTCATGTATCAGGGGTTGAGGTGGAGGCCCCGTGATTGTACTCATGGGTCTTCCCCATCCTACAGACACAGGGTCCTGACAGCGCTCACTAGAGGTCTTCACTACTGTGTAATCCTGGTTATGGAGAGACACATTAATAAACCTCACTACAGACATTTCCAGAGTCCTCACCTCTCCTGTTCTGTCCATCGGTTATTCCCATAGATAACAATGATATAATGTGACGTCATCAGAATCTCTCACCTCTCCAGTAAGTCGGAAGAGGATCTCTAGGGTGAGGTGTAATATCCTCTCCGCCATCTTATCCCTGTCCTTATCCATCCTTGTAGAGTCACTCAGGAAAATTCTCTTATACAGATGATCTCCACAGAGGCGATCCAATATTGTAGGGACCTGAATGGGGAGAAGATGATGATGTAACATAATAAACATCCCATGTAAGAAATCTCAGGAGCTGTTACCGGCTTCATATGATCACTACTAGAGATTAGCGAATATTTCAATGTTCAGATTACACTTGCCGATTTTGCAATATTCGCTGAATTATTCAGCAAATATTCACTAACGCAGCCTAACACGATTGGAGTCAATGGGAGGCAAAAACAAAACCCAAACACAACACCTTTAAATGGGCCCAAAAGCAGCAAAAACCATCTAATTAGAGGCAGACACCAGGAAAGTGGCTTCAAGTGACCCACAGTACAAATTTTAAAATGAAACGGCAGCAATCAGCCATGCATGAGGTTTCAGGGTCTGGGCCAGCAATTACACCTTTGAATTGAACTTCAAGTTAAGACAAGGTGGGGTAGGCATCAGTGTAGGCCTGCTGTGCTGGGAGTCCTGAAACCACATGCAACAGCTCAACCTGCTTTTATGCTCAGCCACACTCAGGTGACACAAATATCAGTTTCATAGAGTACTATTGTCAGAAAAAGTAAGGATAGCAACTTGGATAGTGGACGCAAAGGAAGTGGAGGCCTGCCAGTTTCTGAGGCCTACTGCTACAGGCAACACACATAAAGGAGACCCAACCAGAAGTCTACACATTTCCAACAATTTGTGGCAGGCACCACCAAAATGGCATCAATTTCACAAGGGTAGAAATAGTATAATAGGGACTGACACCTCTTCCACTACAGCCAACCCAGCAGATGGAGACCCAATCAGGAGTATTCAAATTTTTAAAAAATAGGCACAAACACCACCAAAGTGGCATCAATTTCACCAGAGTAGAAATAGTATAATGAGGAGCAACAACTCTTCCACTATAGCCAACCCAGTAGATGGAGAGACCAAATCCAGAGTGTTCACATTTCCAAAAAATAGTGGCAGACACCATCAAAGTGGCATGAATTTTACTAGAGTAGAAATAGTATAATAGGAACCGACACCTCTTCTACTACAGCCAACTCGGCAGATGGAAAGACCTAATCAGGAGTCTCCGCATTTCTAAAAATTAGTGGCAGACACCACCGAAGTGGCATCAACTTCACTAGAATAGAAATAGTATAGTTGGGAGCAACATCTCTTCCAATACTGCCAACCCAGCAGATGGAGAGACCCAATGAGTAGTCTGCAAAAAATTAAAGGAAGACACCACCAAAGTGGCATCAATTTCACCAGAGTAGAAATAGTATAATAGAGACCGACACCTCTTCCACTACAGCCAAGAGCCAACCCAGCAGATGGAGACCCAACCAATAGTGTTCACATTTCCACATATTAGTGTTAACATATGCAGCAGCAGCAACAGCAGGCACAGAAGCCACACTAAAGATATCACAGACTGCAATTACGTGAGATAAATGCAGCACATTAAAAACTACAACATTGCCTAGTCTGTACAGTCTTGGAGTGCAAAAGTCTTTGGAGATCCCTGACTTGTTCATCTTGATGAAAGTTAGGCGGTCTACACTTTCAGGGGACAGCAGGCTGCGCTTATCTGTCAGGACACCACCAGCAGCACTGAAGACAAGTTCTGAGTGCAAGACTTGATAAAACCTTTAAGGTGTGACAGGCGAGCTCAGGCCACTCAACCATTTTAGAACACCAATATGTGAAAGGGTCCAAACCCTACCTAATGGTATTTATATTGAGTTCTAAATACTCCTGCACCATCTTCTCAAGTCGTTCAACACTTGTCAGACTTGGACTCTGTTGTGCTGGTGCACGAACTGGTCTAAAAAATGTGTCAAATGACTCACAGAAATCGCTTATGTCAATTACACTGCTGCTGCTAATGTTTTGGCGTTGACAAATTGGAATTCAATGTGCCTCACTGCTGTCTTGGGGAAGAGTCAATTTGGTACTTAATGACCGGGCCAATTTTTACTATTCTGACCACTGTCACTTTAGGTTATAGCTCTGGAACGCTTCAACATATCCCACTGATTCTGAGATTGTTTTTTGTAACATATTGTACTTCATGTTATTGGTAAAATTCATTCAATATAACTTGCGTTTATTTATGAAAAAAGTGAAAAATTTACTGAAAATTTTGAAAATGTTCCTATTATCAAACTTTTAATTTTTGTACACTTTAATCAAAGAGTGGTATTACACAAAAAAAGTTAATAAATAACATTTCCCACATGTTTACTTTACATCAGCACAATTTTGAAAACATATTTTTTTTTGTTAGGACCTTATAAGGTTTAAAAGTTGACCAGCAATTTCATATTTTTCCAAAAAAATTTACAAAACCATTTATTTAGGGACCACCTCACATTTGATGTGAGTTTGGGGGTCAATATAACAGAAAATACCCAAAGTGACACCATTCTAAAAACTGCACCCCTCAAGGTGCCTAAAACCACATTCAAAAAGTTTATCAACCCTTCAGGTGCTTTACAAGAACTAAAGCAATGTAGAAGAAAAAAATGAACATTTTACCTTTTTCTCAAAAAAATTTACTTTGGAACAATTTTTTTTTTACTTTCACAAGGGTAAAAATGTACCACACAATTTGTCGTGCAATTTCTCCTGAGTACACCGATATCCCATATGTGGGAAAAAGCTACTCTGTGTGTGCATGTCTGAAAAAAACAAATGAACCCAAATTCACAAAAATATGAAACAATCTTTATTAAATATCAAAGACATACAAGGTTAAAAAGTGAGACACCCAAAACTATGCCTCTTACTTCGACTACAACACCTTTCTTAATCATTGTGTGCATGGCAGGGCTCAGAAGGGAGGGTGCACCGTTTGACTTTTTGAACGCAAAATTGTCTCGAATCAATGGTAGCGCCATGTCGCGCTTGGAGACCTTCTGATGTACATAAACAGTGGAAACCCCCCAATTCTAACTCCAACCCTAACCCCAACATACCCCTAACCCTAATTCCAACCCTAACCAAAACCCTAACTACAACCCTAACCTCAACACACCCCTAATCCTAATCCCAACACTAGCCCCAACCCTAACCCTATCTTTAGCCCCAACCCTAACCCTAACTTTAGCCCAACTCTATCCCTAATGGGAAAAATGGAGATAAATACTTTTTTTATTTTATTTTTACCTAACTAAGGGCGTGAGAAAGGGGGGTTTGATTTACCATTTTTTTTATTTTGATCACTGTGATAGGGTCTATCACAGCGATCAAAATGACCCAATAGGAAAAATCTCCTATTGTTGCCGGATGCCGGCTGGCAGATCGCACTGCATGGACAACGGACGTACCCGGGGGGGTGGAGGACCCTATTTCTCTCTCCTTCGATGTGTGATCACATCAGAGGAGAGAGAGATTAAATGGAAAATTTGCCTTTTTTTGCACCATTAATATCAGCGATCGCAACACTGCTTACCGGCCCGAATCATGTTCTCTGATGTAGCCGAGACCCTGGAGAAACACCCTTATTCCTCATCACCGTTAAAAAGAGGCGCTGTGGTTTAAGTACCCTTAACTGCCGCTGTTAAAAACGCATATCGGTGGTCGTTAAGGATTTGTAAAAGTGTGTTTTGATACTCCAACATTCGCAGGACCCTTTCCAGGGTGGGAAGCATCTGTCAAAATTTACTCTTATAACGTAGATCTTACAGAGTGGCAAAGGCCCAGGCTAGGCAACCCTTGCTGTTCCTGCGAGCTGCAGTCCCGCAAATGCTGCTGGCCACCGCCGCAGATGTGGCGAAGGATGCAGTGCTCATCGTGGTTGCATCACTCCGTGTCTGCGCAGTAGGGTGTAACATAACCGCCTCATCTTCCTCCTCCTCCTCAGATGACCAACTCAGCTGCGTGCCTCTGTGTTCACACCAAGTGGAATCTATTACCTCTTCATCATCCTCTGTGTTATCCCATTCCTCACCCTAAGAGTCACCCCCTCTCTTCGTGCTCTGACAGCACAGTACAGTCCATGTGAGCTTCAGATATCTTAGTCTTATCAGGATCACCTACCCCCGGGGGTTAACATCTTGTGACGAGGGTCAGGATGCTGCTTGGACCCTACTTTGTCATGCCCTGGATCCAAGCTAAAAAAAAATGTTAGGCATCGGTGCAGATGATTTCCTCCACTTGATGTGAATCTTTGGACTACACTTCTGATTCCCATGCCATAGAACGTGTAAACAGCTCTACAGAATCACCCATCTTTGGTTCCCTACAGTCAGTTGGGCGATTGGAAAGTTGTGACGTGAGGTAAGCAAGGGTAATTGGGGTGCCACCTCTGTGGACTGTACTGTGTGTGATGCTGAGGTGGAGGAAAAGGAGAAGAGGCCACTTGAGCAGATGCTCTTTTTGGCCCTCATCAACAAGGCGTACCGATGTGCGGCTGCCAAAGAAAGGGATAGGTGTAGCCTGTCCAGTAACAGAAGTGGTCAGTTGTCTTTAGATTTCACTAACATTACCACCTACCCCATGTACACCTTGCAGACCAAGCCTAATCCCCCTTCCACCACGACCTCGCTTTTTCCCAGCTATGTTGCTCAGATACTGTGCTCCTACCACACTATTGGCAACATAAAATTAGACTTTTTTCTCTGCACCAGCTGAATTTCAGCAGCTCTAAATGAAAACATGAAATATGGCATGCTGAATCATGTTAGCAACTGAAAAAATAGATTTTGAAATGTCTACTCATGCATGGCGCACAATAGAAGCAGTGCACAACACACTTCTATTTCACGTGCCCTGCTGGCTTTGTCTGTGGACTTCAGTAATGCCAAAAAAAAAATCTGCTGTCAGATCAGATCACAGCCACACAGGACACTACCTATATAACTCAGTTAAAATCTATCAGCACCCTGTCCCAGCGTCAGGAGCAGCCTCCCTGTACTGCTATACTGACAAAATGCCACTAAAACAAGATGTCCACTCTTTATACAGAGAGTGTCATGTGATTTCAGCGGCCAGTGGCACAAGCCATTGTGTCAGGACATTGAGGATGTTTCCTGTGCTTTGATTGGCTAGCCGCAATGTGAACACATAAAGTTAGGAGAAAAGAGAAAAAAATTTAACGCATGCCACACATCTGACCTCTGCCAACCCCCTCATCAAACACGTGCCAAACGCTCATCATACACCATCTATCCTAGCCAAAGTGCTCAAAATACTTTATTGGCAACGCAAATATTTTCCTGCACTTTTTACCAAATGTTACAGATTTTTTCCGATTTTAAGAAAAAAATGCTCATGCTTCTGATGACGAATCCGAATGTTCCATATTCGTGCTGATTTTATGTTTGGTGATCGTTTTCTGAACAAATTTGCTCATCACTAATCACTACATCCAGTCATGGCCCCGTCCTGCCCCCGGTATAACACACAGTCCCATTATAGTCACACACAGAGATTTATCCCAGGCTCAGCACTGAGGGGGTTAATGCCCCCAGTAATGGGGAATCTCCAGCACCTACCTCCACCTGCAGAGCCGCACACCACATATATGGCTGTTCTGTGTGCACAGGACCTGGGATGAGGTCACAGGAGGGGAGGAGTCAGGGGTCACATGATCAGGGGCCTCAGTGTGCAGGACTCTGCTGTGCTGGGTGTCATGGTGCTGGATGAGAGGAAGTTTCTGTGTGGGGTCAGGAGGGGTTTACAGAGTGGATGTAGCAGAGCCGTGTGTGTATGAGATGTACGGAGCGGAGCAGTGTGTGTACGAGGTGTACGGAGTGGAGCCGTGTGTGTACGGAGTGGAGCCCTATGTGTATAATGTGAATGTAGCAGACCCGTGTGTGTACGATGTGTACGGAGATGAGGTGTGTGTGTGTGTACTATGTGTATGTAACAGAGTTGTGTGTGTACTGTATATGTAGCAGAGCTGTGTGTGTGTATGATGTGTATGTAGTAGAGCTGTGTGTGTGTACGATGTGTATGTAGCAGACTGTGTGTACGATGTGTATGTAGCAGACTGTGTGTGTGTACTGTATATGTAGCAGACTGTGTGTGTGTACGATGTGTATGTAGTAGAGCTGTGTGTGTGTATGATGTGTATGTAGTAGAGCTGTGTGTGTGTACGATGTGTATGTAGCAGACTGTGTGTGTGTACGATGTGTATGTAGCAGACTGTGTGTGTGTACAATGTGTATGTAGCAGACTGTGTGTGTGTACGATGTGTATGTTGCAGACTGTGTGTGTGTACGATGTGTATGTAGTAGAGCTGTGTGTGTGTGTAGGATGTGTATCTATAGAGCTGTGTGTGTGTAGGATGTGTATGTAGTAGAGCTGTGTGTGTGTGTAGGATGTGTATGTATAGAGCTGTGTGTGTGTACGATGTGTATGTAGCAGACTGTGTGTGTGTACGATGTGTATGTAGTAGAGCTGTGTGTGTGTGTGTGTACTATGTGTGTGTGTACTGTATATGTAGCAGAGTTGTGTGTGTGTACGATGTGTATGTAGCAGACTGTGTGTGTGTACGATGTGTATGTAGTAGAGCTGTGTGTGTGTGTAGGATGTGTATGTAGCAGAGTTGTGTGTGTGAGTAGATGTGTATTGCTTAGGAATGGCAAGAAGGTGGTAACCTCCTGCCAGAATGTATGTATTACTGGACACCTCCACATTATGTGTTTGAAGACGGCCTCCAACAAATGACACCTCGGGCATTCCGAGGTCTGAGAACAACCTATTTTTGCAAATTTAGCTGGTGTGAGATATGCTTGATGGATTATATATAATTAGGTCATTTTTTTGTTAGTTGATGGGGAAATCTTGATTGAGGACTCCAGTATCTCCTCCCAGTCCTCCACCTGAATGTTAGGAATCAAGAGCTGCCATTTTCCCTGAACCAACAAAGGAGTAGAATCCTGTTTGCTGATAGTAGATGGGTGCATAGCATGGAGATAAGACCTTGTGGTCCCTGTGATTTAAGTATGCCAATCAGCATGAGAGAAGATATCTGTGGGCCTGTACCTACACAAAATTGTTGGTACCCCTCGTTTAATGACAGAAAAACCCACAATGGTGACAGAAATAACTTGAATCTGACAAAAGTAATAATAAATCAAAAATCTATGAAAATGAACAAATGAAAGTCAGACATTGCTTTTCAACCATGCTTCCACAGAATTTATAAAAAAATAAAACTCATGAAATAGGCCTGGACAGACATGATGGTACCCCTGAAAATAATGTGACAAAAGGGCATGTTAAATCAAGGTGTGTCCACTAATTAGCATCACAGGTGTCTACAATCTTGGAATCAGTGAGTGGCCTGTATAGAGGGCTACAGATACTCACTGTGCTGTTTGGTGACATGGAGTGTATCACACTCAACATGGACCAGAGGAAGCGAAGGAAAGAGTTGTCTCAGGAGATTAGAAAGAAAATTACAGACAAACATGTAAAAGTTATAAGACCATCGCCAAGCAGCTTGATGTTCCTGTGACTACAGCTGCACATATTATTCAGAAATTTAGGCTCCATGGGATTGTAGCCGACCTCCCTGGACGTGGCCACAGGAGGAAAATTGCTGACAAACCAAAGAGACAGATAATACGAATGGTAACAAAAGAGCCCAGAAAAACTTCTAAATAGATTAAAGGTGAACTTCAAGCTCAAGGAACATCAGTGTCAGATCACAGTATCCATTGTTGTATGAGCCAAAGTGGACTTCATGGCAGACGTTCAAGGAGGACACCATTGTTGAAAAAAAATCATAAAAAAGCCAGACTGGAATTTGCCAAACTACATGTTTACAAGCCACAAAGCTTCAGGGAGAATTTCCTATGGACAGATGAGACAAAAATTGAACTTTTTGGCAAGGCACATCAGCTCACAGACGGAAAAATGAAGCATATCAAGAAAAGAACACTGTCCCTTCTGTGAAACATGGAGGAGGCTCTGTTATGTTCTGGGGCTGCTTTGCTACATCTGGCACAGGGTGTCTAGAATCTGTGCAGGGTATAATGAAATCTCAAGACTATCATGGGATTCTAGAGAGAAATGTGCTGCCCAGTGTCAGAAAGCTTGATCTCAGTCGCAGGTCATGGGTCTTGCAACAGGATAATGACCTTTCAAAACACACAGCTAAAAACACCCAAGAATGGCTAAGAGGAAAACACTGGACTATTCTGAAGTGGCCTTCTATGAGCACTGACCTAAATCCTATTGAGCATCTTTGGAAAGAGCTGAAACATGCCATCTGGAAAAGGCAACCTTCAAACATGAGACAACTCGAGCAGTTTGCTCTTGCGGAGTGGGCCAAAATACCTGTTGAGAGGTGCCAAACTCTCATTGAGAGTTACTGAAATCTTTTGATTGCAGTGATTGCTTCAAAAGGTTGTGCAACAAAATATTAAGGGCACCATCATTTCTATCCAGGCCTATTTCATGAGTTTTATTTTTTTAAAAATTCCATGGAAGCATGGTTGAAAAGCAATGTCTGACTTTCATTTGTTCACTTTCATAGATTTTTGATTTATTATTACTTTTGTCACATTCAAGTTATTTCTGTCACCATTGCGGGTTTTCCTGTCATTAAACGAGGGGTACCAACAATTTTGATCACGTGTGTATGTGGGATTGGATAGCTGACCTAATGTTAGGAACGGTGGAACGCACTAAATAAAAATAATAATAAAGTGCGTTCGCCGCTCGGGGTCCACCGTGCAGTAGGTGATATAACCGCTGCTAAGTGGTGGCAGGAGCAATATGGTGGAAATGCGCACAGGGTTAAACTTCACCCAGGTGCGCAGAGCAATCTCGGTTAATTCACAGAGATGCCAAACAAGTACAAATACAAAGGACTGAGCCTGTTGAAGTCACAGTACCCAGTAAAAACGCACACACGGTATCAGGTCACAGGAGTAGGCCAAGACGGCGGCACTACGTCCGTCTAGACCTACCGTGTGGGCAGCGTCGCAACTGCGAACGCAAAGGGGGCTGCAACTGCAGCGCTGTGTGGACACTGCCGCTAAACGACAAGGCTAAGGCGCAAGCGCAATGTCGGACGCTAGCAGCTGTGGATGTTGCAGCAGAGGAGCGCTGGCGCTGATTCTAAACTCAGTCCCTAACCACATACGTAATATCAGAGGGAAGGGGTTTTATAATGAGTCATTCACCAGAATCATACATCCGTCCTCATACACATAGCAGCAAGTAAGTCTATACTAGCGCATGGCGGAACAGCCATGCGTGCCTTTTATAGCAGCCGGGACCTTCTGCAAGCCTCCAGATCTCTGAGATGGACCAATGAGATCCGGAGCGGGACCTGAGCACATGACTCCCGATCTCCAATGGGAGATCGTCCCATTAGCATACTCAGTAGGAGGACAGAAGGACTTAAGGGGGTTTTACACATAGTGATATCGCTACCAATATCGCTAAAGCATCACCGATTTGGTGACGCAGCAGCGATATCGCTAGCGATATTGCTATGTGTGATACCTCCGACCGGCTCCCCCGCTGTCTGTCGTTGATCGTGCGAGATCGCGTACCTCCATTTCTCGTCGGGCGCTTCCTGCTGGGCTTCCTGCTGGCGCCGACGAGCGATGCGTGGACGTGGGCAGGAGGACGTCAGGATCGCCGTATCTGAAAGGTAAGTAACGACCGCTGTATCGCTGCTGCATCGCTGTGAGATCTGCCTGTGTGGCAGCTCACTAGCGACCATTTAGCGATGCACCAGCGATCCTGACTGGGTCATATCGTTGTCGGGATCGCTGGTGTATCGCTAAATGTAAAGGGGCCTTTAGCCTCAGGAGAGATTTGCTGCAAGGCAATCTCCTCTGCAATCTCCTCTGCAGTAGATAAACAGCAGGAGACTGCAGAATGTGAGGGTCTGGATCCCTGCGGAGTAAACGCAGAAATCCGACGCCTAACATCTAAGTTGCAGATACTGAAGAATTGAGCTCACAATGACTTTTTGGTGAGTTAAGCTGTGTATTTTCGAAAAAATGCAAAAATCTTTTCCAAGGTGGATCTTTGGGGAGCTTATAATCTGATTTGGATCCGTTCTGGGGATGAATGGAAGACTGCGTATAGATGTCCTTATGGGCACTTCGAATATCTTGTGATGCCTTTTGGTCTCTGCAATGCTCCGGCAACCTCCCAACACCTGGCTAATGACATTTTTAGAGATCTGTTAGATCATTTTGTCGTAATCTATCTGAACGATATTTTGATTTTTTTCTGATTCGTTGCAGGAACATCAAGAGCATGTTAAAACTCTTTTGAGACGCTTGAAAGAGAATCATCTCTACATCAAGCATGAGAAACATGAGTTCCATCGCAGAGATTTAATTTCTGGGTTGTGTCATCTCCCCACAGGGAGGCAAGTATGATCCATATTATTCTTGATTGGTCTGCACACTAAAGATGTCAAGGAGGTACAAGGTTTCATCGGATTATCAAATTTTTATAGACAGTTTATTCGTAATTTCTCTGAAATTGCTCTATTACGCAACTAACGAAGAAGGAAAAAGCTTTCTTGTGGTCTACACAGGCTTAAGAGGTCTTTGATTGTTTTAAGACCCGTTTCACGTCTGCACCAGTATTGATTCACCCTAACCCAGCACATCCTTTCATCAAGGAAGTGGACTCTTCGGATTGAGCTCTGGGGGCCATCCTGTCGCAGAGAACACGAGAGAAGAGTCTGTTACATCCGCGTGCTTTTTTCTCTCGTAGACTTTCTGCTGCAGAGAAAAATTATGATTTGGGAGATAAGGAGCTTCTAACCGTTATCGCTGCATTTAAGGAATGGAGGCACCATCTGCAGGGGGCAGCACAGTAGGTTATTGTGCTCATGTATCATTGCAATCTGGAATTTCTTAGATCCGCTAGATGTCTTTCTCCATGTCAGGCTCGTTGGAGTCTATTTTTGAAACAATTTAACTTTGTCATTTCGTACTGCCCAGGGTCACGTAATGGGAAAGCGGATGCTTTGTCCCGAATCCATGCCACGGATTCCGTACCTGAGACCCCATCCAAGACCATTTTGTTGGATGCCAATTTTGTTGGAGTCGTCCAGAATAAAGACTTATAGAAGACTATTAAGGAGGTCTATGACGCAGACCCTTTTCTCGCTAACCTGACTGATGATGTGGACTTAGTTCTCAAGAATGGTATGTGGGTCCGAGATCGATGTTTATACGTTCCGGAGGTTGTTGGCTGGTCATCAGGGGGGTACAGAAGACACAGGAATTCCTGAGCCGTTTCTTTTAGTGGCTTACCTGTCTGAGGGACGTGAAGAGCTATGTTCTCTCTTGGGAGTTATGTGCATGCTTTAAGACTCCTCGTGTATCACCTACTGGGTTGTTGCAACTACTACCCATCCCTTCTCACCCTTGGGGGTCTATTTCTATGGACTTTATAGTGGAATAACCCACCTCTGGGGGAAAGAATTATATCCTGATTGTAATAGATCGACTAAAGCTGCCCACTTCATTCCTGGTACTGGTCTTCCCTCAGCCAAGGAGACAGTAGATCTGGTCATTCAGAATGTGTTCAGGCTGCATGGAGTTCTGGATGAATGAAATAATCTCTCATCGGGGAGGGCAGTATACGTCCAGATTCTGGAAGGGATTCTGTTCTGCGCTTGGTGTTAATATTTGTCTGTCTTCTGCATATCATCCTCAGACTAATGGGCAGCGGACTAATCAGACTCTGGAACAGTATCTTCAATGCTATATCAATACAGGAAAGATGTATATCTTTGTACCGTGGTAGCCAGTAGATAGAAAAATATTCAGAATTGAGAGTCCTCAGTGGTTGATACCTTTTAATGGCTAACTGAAAAGATGGTAACACATTGCAAGCTTTCGAGACTACTCAGGTCTCTTCTTCAGGCTAGACTAATACAAAATCTGAAGACCTCAGTGGTTGATACCTTTTAATGGCTAACTGAAAAGATGGTAACACATTGCAAGCTTTCGAGACTACTCAAAATCTTCAGATTTTGTATTAGTCTAGCCTGAAGAAGAGACCTGAGTAGTCTCGAAAGCTTGCAATGTGTTACCATCTTTTCAGTTAGCCATTAAAAGGTATCAACCACTGAGGACTCTCAAATCTGAATATTTTTCAATGCTATATCAGTCATTCACAGGACGACTGATTGGAGATGCTTCCTGTAGCAGAGTTTTGTTACAACAACTCACAGAGTGCATCGACTAAGGTAACACCCTTCTTTGCCAACCTGGGTTATCATCCTAGTATTCTTCCCAGATCCCCGACCGATGCATCGCTGCCTGCAGTTCATGAGAGGTTGGCTGCGATGAAAGAATCTGGAAACTCAGAAGGAATCACTGTCTACTGCACAGGAAAGATATAAAAGATCTGCCGATAGGTTTGGAGGCCTGCACTTATGTTTAAAGTAGGGGACTCTGGTTATCCACGAAAAATTTTAAATTGAATGTTACATCACATAAGCTGGGACAAAAAAATCATCGGCCCATTCAAGATCTCCGGGATCGTGAGTTCCATTGCCTGTCGTCTGAAGTTACCAAGGACCATGAAGGTACATCATGTGTTTCATGTCTCCCTATTAAAACCAGTGTCTCTGAATACTTTTCAGGGTCGTATTGCACCTCCTCCTCAACCTATGTTAGTGGACGGACAAGAACAATTTGTCGTGGAGAATATTCTGGACTCCAGGATCCGCAGGATCAACTGCAGTACCTCGTCAAGTGGCAAGGATATCCATCTGAGGAGAACTCTTGGAAGCCGGTAAGTAATATCTGTGCTCCTCAAAAAATTACTCTGTTTCACCAGAAATATCCTGGAAAACCTGGTCCTGGATCATCCTGAGGCCACTTCTAAGGTGGGAGTAATGTAAGGATTCCATATTTACCATTGAGCCAGTTTACCCTTGTCCAAGATGGAGTCTTGTACCTCGCCCTGACCTGGAACTTCCTGTCTGTCCTACTATTTAAGACCGGGCCGGGTGTTCCTCCTTGCCTTTGTATTTTGTTGCTATTGGCTCCTGAGCTTCTGCCTGTTTGCTTCTGGACTCCCTGCTGCTGCTTGTTACTCAGTGCTCTACCTCTCCACATTCAGCTGTCTTCAGTCCTCTGTGCGGCTCCTTGCTCCTGATCGGGGTTACCTATTGTCCGGATTATAGTGAGGCACTTCTCAGCTTTGAAACTGTTGGGGTCAGTAAGAAATTGACATTATTATCTCTTCTTGCACTGTGTCTGCTGGGCTGCGGTGCTGGACTCAATCGGGACATTTCAGCCCAAAAGGTACTGTGATAAAACACTCCGGGATCGCCTTTGCTGGGGTCAAAGGTCACGTGCGTTTAGCATGAAACTCAGCCGCACAGCCGGGGTCCGGGTATAACTGACACTGGGTCAGGTTTATTAAAGGTGAAAGCAATGCATAAAGAAAAAAAACATAAACCAAATCCTCGCCTGTCTGGCACTAACTAAACAAAGTACACCCTAACTACCAACTGGCGGGCATCTCCCGTCCAGCCAAACCACAGTTGCAGTGGGCACTGCTTTCACTCACGTGTGTCTCTCACACAGACAGGCTCTCTGTGTCCCCAGGCTGAGACACTCACACAACCACCTGGCATCCTTTTATATCCGCCCTTCCATTATTCATTAGAAACCAGGTGAGATACTGACCAGACTAGGCCACATAGGAAAGGTATCTGGGCGAGATATACCTGCCCTCATCCACTATTCCCACATGATTCTCACAGTACATTTAGAGACCTTCTCCTATTAACGTTATACTTGTGTATTCCTGGACTCCCACGTTTAAGTGCTGTGTGCATTCTCACTAATATTCTTGCTGCACTTCCACATTTATGTGCTGTGTGCACACCTGCATCATATTACTGCTGGACTGGTTCGTAATAGCGGTTGGGCCCGCTATTCTGTTTGCTGATCATTTCTATATTGTTCTGTACAATTCGTTACAATTAAAGGAAGATCTCTGTTAGTTTTGTTTCCATTTCTTACTTTGTTAAATGCACTTGTTTGCCTCAGCTTTGGTCTCAGACTCATTTTATCCCATGCAATCAAATTCCATAGTACCCACATAACTGTTATACTGGGAATCCGACAAACCACTGCCGAAAATCCCCCTAAAATCACCAGATCAAAACCATAATATAATAACAATTGAGGAATCCATATTATTACTTATTTATATAGCACCATTAATTCCATGGTGCTACATGAGAAGGGGTTACATACAAAGTTATAGATATCATTTACAGTAAACAAATTTACGATGACAGACTGGTACAGAGGGGAGAGGATACTGTCCTTGCAGACTTATATTCTATGGGATAATGGGAAAGAGACAGAAGGTCGGGGGTGCAGCAGCTGTGGTGGTGGTGAGGCGGCAGCTCGGGTGGTGGTGAGGCAGCAGAATGGTTATTGCAGGCTGTAAGCTTTCCTGAAGAGATGGGTTTTCAGGTTCCGTCTGAAGGATCCGAGGGTGGCGGATAATCGAACGTGTTGAGGCGTGGAATTCCAGAGGATGGGGGATAATCAGGAGAAATCTTGGAGGCGGTAGAGTGAGGAACGAATAAGTGCGGAGGAGAGTAGTAGTTCTTGGGAGGATTGAAGATTACGTGAGGGCAGATATTTGGAGATTAGTTCAGAGATATAGGGAGGGGACAGGTTGTGGATGGCTTTGTAGGTCAGTGTTAGTAGTTTGAACTGGATTCTTTGGGGAATTGGAAGCGAGTGGAGGGATTTGCAGAGTGGAGAAACGGGCGTAGTGAGGAGAAAGGTGGATTAGTCGGGCAGCACAGTTGAGGGCAGACTGGAGTGGTGCAAGAGAGTTAGCGGGGAGGCCACAGAGGAGGGTGTTGCAGTAATCAAGTCAGGAGATGATGAGGACATGCACAAAAGTTTTAGTAGATTGAGGGCTGAGAAAGGGATGGATTCTGGAAGTATTTTTGAGTTGGAGGTGACAGGAGGTGGCAAGAGTTTGGACGTGTAGTTTGAAGGGCAGGGCAGAGTTTAGAGTTACTCCGAGGCAGCGGATTTCAGAATTGGGAGAGAGCATGATGCCATTTATCATAATAGATATGTCGGGTAGGGGAGATACGCGAGATGGAGGAAAGATGATGAGTTTGGATTTGTCTACATTGAGTTTTAGGAAGCGAGAGGTGAAGAAGGAGGATATGGCTGATAGACACTCTGGAATTTTGGACAGCAGAGAGGTGACATCTGGGCCAGAGAGGTAGATCTGAGTGTTGTCCGCATACAGGTGGTACTGGAAGCCATGAGACTTTATGAGTTGTCCTAGGCCAAGGGTATAGATGGCAAAAAGTAGGGGTCCCAGGACAGAGCCTTGAGGGACAACAGAGAGAGGGTGGGATGAGGAGGTCGTGTGGGAGTGGGAAATGCTAAATGTGCAGTCAGATAGGTATGAGGCAATCCAGGACAGGGCAATGTCTTTGATGCCAAGGGAAGAAAGACTCTGTAGCAGTAGGCAATGGTCGACTGTGTCGAAGGCAGAGGACAGGTTGAGAAGGAGAAGGATGGAGAACTGTCTGTTAGCTTTGGCTGTGAGTAAGTCGTTAGTAATTTTGGTCAGGGCAGTTTCGGTGGAGTAGTGGTGGCGGAAGCCAGATTGGAGGTTGTCAAGGAGAGAGTTAGATGAGAGGTGGGAGGAAAGTTGAGCATGGACATGCTGCTCAAGGTGTTTGGAAGCAAACGGGAGCAGTGATATGGGGCGATAGCTGGGCATAACAGTTGGGTCAAGGTTAGTTTTTTTGAGGATGGGTGTGATGGTGGCATATTTGAAGGCAGAGGGGAAGGTACCAGAAGATAGCGCTAGGTTGAAGAGATGGGTTAGGGCTAGAATGAGCGTGTTAGTGAGGTTGGGGAGTAGGTGGGAAGGGATGGGGTCAGGTGGTGAGGTGTGATTTGGGAAGGAGGTGAGTAAGCTCTCCTTCAGTGATGTTGGAGAGGGACGTTATTAAAGAAGGGCAGAGGTCTGGTATAAGGAGTGGTTGGTGTGGTTGAGCAATAAAGGTTTGCCTTGTTTGGTCGATCTTATTTTTGAAGCAGGTGGCAAAGTCCTCGGCAGAGATGAGGGGAGTTGGAGGTGGCAGTGGTGGGCGGAGGAGAGAATTGAATGTGCTGAACAGTTGTTTTGGGTTGTAGGATAATGAAGATACAAGGTTTGTGAAATAGGTCTGTTTAGCAGAAGTGAGGGCTAATTTGAAGGCAGGTGTAGCTTGCTTGAAAGCAGTGAAGTCGTCTGGCAGGCGTGTTTTCTTCCAACGCCGCTATGCGACCCTGGATGCGTGTCGAAGTTTTCTTGTGAGATTGCTGTGCCAGGGTTGCCTATTGATTTGTCGCACTTTGCCATGCATGTGAGGGGCGACTGAGTCTATGGCTGATGTGAGGGTGGCGTTATAGAAAGCGGTGGCGCTGTCCGTGTCGTGGAGTGAAGATATGGAGGACAAAGGTAGAAGAGAGTCTGACAGTCTGTGAATGTCTAGGTGTGCGAAGTTTCTGCGAGGATTTGCTAGTGGCTGGACATGGGGGGCGGGTGAGGAGGACAAGGATGAGAAGGTGAGTAGATGGTGGTCAGATGGGGGAAGGGAGAGGTTGTGAAATTAGATAGGGAACAGAGGCGGGTGAAGATGAGGTCTAGTGTATGTCCATCTGTGTGGGTGGCTGTGGAGGACCATTGAGTAAGTCCAAAGGATGAGGTAAGGGACAGGAGTTTGGAGGCTGCTGGCTGACAGGTGTCAGTAGGGATAATAAAGTCGTCCATGATGATGGCGGGGATGTCAGGAGAGAGAAAGTGAAGAAGTCAGTTGGAGAATTGATCAATGAAGGCAGTGGCTGAGCCAGGTGGTCGGTATATGACAGCCATTTGGAGATTATAGGGAGAGTAGATACGGACAGAGTGAACCTTAAAAGAAGGGAGGATAAGGGATGGAGTGGGTTGGATTGGGTTGAAGGAGCAGTTTTTAGAAAGAAGGAAACCCATTCCTCCACCATGTCTGTTGCCAGAGCAAGGAGTGTGGTTAAATTGGAGGCCACCATAGCTCAGTGCAGCAGGGGAGACCGTGTCAGGGGGCGTCAGCCAGGTCTCAGTGAGGGCCAGGAAGGAAAGGTTGCGGGAAGTAAAGAGATTGTGGATCACGTGGAGCTTGTTGCAGATGGAGCGGGCATTCCAAAGTGCTACAGAGAGAGGAAGCAGGGGGGTGGGGGTCAATGGCACAGATTTTAAGTGTAAGGGATTGCGGTAGTTTCTCTTAGTGTGAGAAGTATAGGGGTGAGGATCAGTGGGATGTATGCAGTGTAGGGGGCCAGGATTGGGGGATTTGTTGCCAGCAGTGGGAAGAAGCAGAGAAAGGGAAAGCAGGTGAGTGATGGAGAGTGATCGGCTTATATTATATTTTAGTAGGAGAGGTCTGAGGTTAAGGAGCAGGTCTGCAGATGAAGCGAGGTAGGGGGGTAAGAGAGCGGGGGAGATAGTTATTTGGTTCAAGGGTGCAGAGGTTTGGGGATAACAAAGGAGAGTGAGGATTAGTGGAGCAAAAATGGTGAGGGCAAATGTGAGCATGTTAAAAAGCAGGGTAAGAAAAGAAAGGCATGTAAAATTAGAACGCAGTGACTATTCTTACCTTCTGACCATTCTGGTATATTTCTGATCTTCCGAGGTTCATCAGATGCATCATACCTTGATTGGGGACCGTCCCAGGCTATCGAACTGCATCTTTTATTACTATACACAAAAGCTAAGTACTCCATTTCATCCCATTACTCCTGATGAACCTCGGAAGAGGGGAAACACGTTGAGTTTTTGTTTGGAGCTAATTTTGTTTTCTTGTCTATCTGCTTGGCACTACAAATCGTATGATATATACTAATGGGACCTTGATATCTAGGGTCCATTTGTAGAGACTTGCTGATCTGCTATACTCTAAGCTTACATGTAGTGCTACCACTTATTCGTTTTAAAACAAATATTTCTCTTGTGTGAGTTTATGTTTGGAGATAATTTTTTTTTTCTGCTTGACACTACAAATTGTATGATATATACTAGTGGGACCTTTATATCTAAGTGTGGGAGGAATGGCCCCCATCGAGTGTCCGGGCCGGAACCAAGGGACCCGTCATCTGGGTTCCGGGGGAAACTGTCCCCGGGGGGCAGAATTCAGCGACGGACCGTTGTGACAGACAGATGGGCTGGGGGAGGGACCAGTATAAAGGAGGTGGGGAATTCCCGGGACGATGTCAGCAGACTGGGACAGAGACAGCAGGAGACTGTGGGAGCGGCAGAAAGCGAGAGCGACTCACCAGTGTCAGGGAGGACGCTCACCGAGGACTCCTGAAGGACATTACTGAGACGATTATCCGAGACTCGTTGCCCCGCTCCTGCCCACAGCCACTGCGGCCCCAGTTCAATCCGCGGCCGCTACCGCCTCCCCTCAGCCCGCGGCTGCCGTCTCACTCCAGCCCGCGGCTGCAGCCTGTTCCCTGCCACCCGCAGCCGCCCTGTTCCCACCAGTGGCCGCAGCAAGTACAGTGCCGTCGGCGGCCACCACTGTCCCGCTCTGGTCCGCAGCAGGGGCTGCGGCCGAACCGTCCATGGACTCGACTGGCGCAGTCGTTAGCTGCACAGGTGGCCTGTCATTCGCCACCATACATCATTGCCGCTTGCCCCATGCCAGGGGCTGTGGCCCAACCGTCCAAGGACTCCGCTAGCGCCTGTGGGGCTCCAGTGTCACAAGCGGCCGGAGTGCGCGAAGACTTCGTCATCACCTCAGCAACTGGGCCCAGCAACAACTACGCCGAAAGACCACCAACCTGAACGGCGAGGGACGTCTGGATGGCTAAGTTGATTTTATAATTAAGGACCCGTAGTCAGCCATACCACGGCCCTATAGTGACCGGCTGTTGCCGGAACTAGTCGTGTTCTACCCGTTTTGTGTATGCTTGTATAGAACCCCTGCGAGGGCAACCCGTGTTACCCCTTTTTGGTATTCAGGCCGGGACTGAGGAAAGTTCCCTCTAGTCTTATAAACGTTATTATAGAAAGCACCAAATTGTCTCGTGACTCGTCACTGCATCCTGCATACCTACAAACACCACATTTGGCATAGTCGGCAGGATGCAGTCTCCGAGCGCAGACGGTGGTGCGCCTGATCAGAGTTGGGCTGCGGGCGCTGATGATGATGGGGGTCCCCGCTCCAGCATCTCCCTGGGGGCTATGCTAAGTAACTTGCCCCGGTTTTCTTGCCGATATGCTGTTGTGGAGCTGGACCGAACGTATGTGGGGCCTCTTCCGCATGCACCCCATGACCCCCGATTTAGAGGCTGAGGTGGCCCTTATGTCGCTAGATGGGGAAGACCGGAAGTCGGTAATGTTGAGGCCCCCGGGGCATCACAACACCTTCGCCAGGGTCTTACAGATCCTGGAAGAGACCCACGGGGATCCAACAGATGTGGGGGAGTTGAGAACCCGGTTGTTCAGTCGGATGCAGGGGGAGACCATCACCCAGTATATGAACGCCCTCCAGGAGCTACACACCGCCATAGAAAGGAAGGACGGAATAGGGGTAGGGTTCATCGACATTACCCTGCGTGACCTGCTAGTGACTGGACTTCGGGACCCGCTAATCAAGCAGGCATTGCGGGAACAGGTCCGAGTGAACCCACGTTTAGCCTTCTCCGAAGTGGGGAGTCAGGCCCGGGTCCAAGAGCAAGAGCAGGGGATGACGGCTCCTGTGGGGAAGGCCCGGAGCCTGGAGTCTTCCGTAAGCATTGTCGAAGAGCCTCGATAGATCGAGGAAATGAGACAAGAACTGAAGACTATCCGGGGCGAGCTGGCTGAAGTGAAGAAAAGAACGGAGCCCGCGCCGGCCGAGCTGGCTACAATTCCGGGCCCTGGGGGCCTCACAATACCCGGAGTGGCCGAGCCTCCCCGCCCCGGTGTTATGAGTGTGGAGAACTGGGCCACTTTGCACGGGAGTGTCCGTGGCATAGGAGATACCCACCCCGGCGGACATTAAACTAGAGGGCTCTGGGCATGGGGGACGCCGCTCGGAGCCGGAAGCCACAACGAGGGGTGGTGGAAGTCTCGAAGAACTGGTCGCTAAGTGCCCAAAAGTATGGGCCGAAGTCGAGGGTCGTGCTGTACAGTGCCTAGTGGATACAGGGTCGCAGGTAACGACCATGCCGGCAACGTACTTCCGGCAGCATTTTCCGGAAGCGGCAAGGCCCCAATGGGGGCCCATGAAATGACTAGTGCCCGCAAACCAACTGCCGGTACCTGTCGCCGGAGTGGTGTGGCTTCAGATGACATTATGTGGTAAATCCCTCGGCCGCCGCGGAGTGGTCCTAACCCAAGGAGAGACTAACGACAGTCATCCGATCATCTTGGGCATGAACATACTGCGGGAGTTCGGCAATCTACTCCTCAACGATTCCACATAGGAGACCCTAAGTCAGTGGGGTTCTCGCACGGCCCAGGGGCAGGTCTTCCAGCGGTTGGTGCGGGAGGCGCGAGTGCTCCAGGAGTGTCAGGAGGGTGAGGCGCTGTGCAAGGTCATCGCACCGGTGGCCCCTCCGCTCGTGCTTCCTCCGGGGCAGACAGTGGTGGTTCTGCCGATCCGCGCCCCAATACCACTGGAGGGCGTGGAGGTGTAGGTGGAACCATGTTACTCAGAGTGCCTGCACCCTGGCATCCTGGTGGCCCGAGTCGAGTCATCTTGGAGAGAATGCGGGCCGAACTTTCTGGCCTAGCGCCAGCCCAGCTTCTCCAAGTAGAGACACTTCTTGGTCAATTTTACAGTGTCTTCGCCAGCCACGAGGACAACTTCGGATGTACCACAGCCATCACGCATGGGATCCCTACGGCAGGAGCGGCCCCCATCCGGGAGCGATATCGGCAAATACTACCGCAGCTATACCAGGAAGTGAAAACTCTGTTAGCCCAAATGCTCCGGAAGGGGGTCATACGAGAAAGCCAAAGCCCTTGGGCGGCCCCTATTGTCCTGGTTTGGAAAAAAGATGGCACTCTGCGTTTTTGCGTGGATTATCGGAAGTTGAACGCCTGCACCATCAAGGATTTGTATCCACTGCCCCGCATAGAAGAGTCTCTGTCCGCCCTGGGGAACGCAATCTACTTTTCAACCTTTGACCTGGCCAGTGGGTACTGGCAGGTGCCGATGTCGGAGGAAGACAGGGCCAAGACGGCATTCATCCTACCCATGGGACAGTTCGAGTTCAATCGGATGCCGTTTGGGCTGGCCAACGCCCCAGGAACTTTCCAGCGGTTGATGGAGCGGTGTCTGGGATACCTCAACTTTGAAGCCATGTTGATATACCTGGATGATATTATCATCTATTCTGCCACGTTCGAGGACCACCTGAAGCGGTGGGGGCAGGTGCTCAGCCAGTTTCAGAAGTACGGGTTAAAGGTAAAGCCCCAGAAATGCCACCTGTTCCGCACCCAAATCGAGTACCTGGGGCATACCGTCTCGGCGGAGGGCGTCCGACCATCCCTGGAAAAGGTCGCTGCCATCCATGGGTGGCCTACCCCCGAGACGGTGAAGGACGTGCGGGCCTTCTTGGGGTTGGCCGCCTATTACCGTCGGTTCGTGAAGAATTTTGCACGCCGAGCTCGAGCCCTGCAAGACCTGCTGAAGGGGGCTCCCGCCGGGGCGAATGGACGGAAGATCCAGTGGCAGCAAACGCAAGAGGATGCGTTTCAAGATCTCAAGGCTGCTCTCTCGGACGCCCCGGTATTGGCATATGCGGATTTCTCGTAACCATTCATCCTGCATACCGACGGGAGCCTCCAGGGACTAGGAGCTGTGTTGTCACAGGTGCAGGACGTCCGGGAGAAAGTGATCGCCTATGGTAGCCGGTCGCTGCACGACTCAGAACGCAACCCGGACAATTACATCTTCTTTAAGCTCGAGCTCCTCGCGGTAGTGTGGGCAGTGACGGAGCGGCTCGCAGAGTACCTGGCGGGCTACGAGGTAGTAGTACGGACCGATAACAACCCGTTAGCCCATTTGAAGAATGCCAAACTGGGGGCCCTCGAGCAGCGGTGGGTGGCTCGGATGGCCAAATTCAATTATAAGATCATCTACAAACGGGAGCTGAAAACGTGTACGCCGACGCGCTCTCCAGAATCCGACACACCACTCCAGGGAGGAGTCGAGACGACGAATTAGAGGCAGATGAGACGCCATTCGCCCTCACCACCGCCGCGCTTACAGTCCACACGCAAGAAGCACCTCATCCGGGACGCCTAGGAGGGATGCTGGAACAGCCCCATGACAACTGGATCCAGCAGCAACAAGAAGATACAGAAATTGGACTCCTGCGCCACAGGTAAATTGCCCACGAGCACACAAAGACAGACTTTGTCCCAAGATATGTTGCTGATGTTGCGCCAGTGGGAAAAACTAGCCATCAAAAAGGGACTTTTATACCGAAAAGCCATGTCACGAACCACGTTAGCTACGATATGGCAGGTGATCGTGCCCGGAGCCCATCTTGACCAACTGGCCCAGGAAGCCCATGAAAAAGGGGCTCATTTTGGTGCTCAAAAGACTTTACAATGGTTGCAGCAGATAATGTACCACCCACGCTTGCACGCTGCTGTAGAAGAAGTTTGTCGGACCTGCCGCCCTTGCGAGCTCGCTAAACCCCCCGCGCAATGAGCCCCGGTGCAAACTATTGTAACATCAGCCCCCCTGGAGCTTCTTACAGTAGACTATCTGACCATAGGCCCTGCCTATCAGGGGTATGAACACTGTCTCATTATGGTAGGCCACTTCACCAAGTTCGCCATGGTCACCCCCACCCGAGACCAAATAGCAGAGTTGGCCGCCTATGCGATTTGTAAGAACTTTATTCAAGTGTACGGCTATCAACAACGAATACATTCAGACCAAGGGGCGTGCTTCCTAGGAAAAGTCATGGAAGAGCTACACTATCTTTAGGGTATCGATAAATCGCGGACTACACCATACCACCCGCAGGGAAACGGAGCCTGCGAACGATTCAATCGTACGCTAATCCAAATGCTGCGCACCCTGGAGAGCGACCACAAGGCCCGCTGGCCTGAATATGTCCCCGAGCTGGTGTGGGTATATAACAATCGGGTGCATCGACTGACTGGTTACACCCCCAACTCATTGCTGTTCAGACAGGAAGGCAAAGGAATTACGGAGGTGTAATTGAACCCGGAAGAACCCCGACCCTGGACCGGACTATCCTCGTGGGTCCGAAATCACCGGAACCGGCTGCAGAACCTCCACCCTATTGTATCATACAAAGCTCCAGGATCTAGAACACCCGGGGGGAGCAATGCCCCCACCCATTGACTTTTAGACTGGGGATCGGGTACTCGTACTTGATCAACGCCCCCAAAACAAGTTAGAACCACGGTGGGAGGTGAACCCGTACCGAGTGTTGCGACAAATAAGCCCCGACGGGCCTGTGTACGAAATACAATCTGAAGGAAACAACGCATCTTTCACTCGGGTTGTGCACCGTAACATGTTACAACCTTGTACGTCTACCGATCCCCCGTGGCTCGAACCGACCCTCCCCCCTGGCACCTGGATGACGAAGAGGACTTCCCCGTCGCATCTGCGGGTCACCCTAGTATTGGCACTACAGTAGACCCGGGCATCCCACCGGAACCAACTATTCGACCACCCTCCACCACCCCAGAAGACCCCACTACACCCGAGCTTCGACGCTCCGAGCGGTCAACAGCTGGCAAACCCCCTGAACGTTACGAACAGGACCAGTTCGTATGGCGACAAGGACTGTCATCCCAAAAAACTAACCCAAATCTACAAAACCCTCGCCCAAGGACTGGCGAGCATACAGGGCGGGGGAGTGTGGGAGGAACGGCCCCCGTCGAGTGTCCGGGCAGCAACCAAGGGAGCCGTCATCTGGGTTCCGGGGGAAACTGTCCCCGGGGGGCAGAATTCAGCGACGGACCGTTGTGACAGACAGATGGGCTGGGGGAGGGACCAGTATAAAGGAGGCGGGGAATTCCTGGGACAAATGAGTCAGCAGACTGGGACAGAGACAGCAGGAGACCGTGGGAGCGGCTGAAAGCGAGAGCGACTCACCAGTGTCAGGGAGGACGCTCACCGAGAACTCCTGAAGGACATTACGGAGGCGATTATCCGAGACTCGCTGCCCCGCTCCAGCCCACGGCCACTGCGGCCCCAGTTCTATCCGCGGCCGCTGCCACCTCCCCTCAGCCCGCGACTGCGGCCTGCCCTCGGTCGCCCGCGGCCACTGCCATCTCGCTCCAGCCCGCGGAGCCGTCCTGTTCCCACCAGTGGCCGCGGCAAGTACAGTGCCGTCGGTGGCCACCACTGTCCCGCTCCGGTCCGCAGCAGGGGCCGGGCCTCCGCTGACCGCGGACTCCCCGTCGCAGCCATTAGCTGCGCAGGTGGCCTGTCATTCGCCACCATATATCGCTGCCGCTTGCCCCCAGGCCAGGGGCTATGGCCCAACCGTCCAAGGACTCCGCTGGCGCCTGAGGGGCTCCAGTGTCATCAGCGCGCTGGAGTGCGCGAAGACTTCGTCATCGCCTCAGCAACTGGGCCCAGCAACTACTGCGCCGAAAGACCACCAACCCGAACGGCGAGGGACGTCTGGACGGCTAAGTTTACTTTATAATTAAGGACCCGTAGTTGGCCATACCGCGGCCCTATAATGACCGGCTGTTGCCGGAAGTAGTTGTGTTCTACCCGTTTTGTGTGTGCTTGTATAGAACCCCTGCGAGGACAACCCCTGTTACCCCTTTGTGGTATTCAGGCCGGGACTGAGGAAAGTTCCCTCTAGTCTTATAAACGTTATTATAGAAAGCACCAAATTGTCTCGCGACTCGTCACTGCATCCTGCGTACCTGCAAACACCACATAGGGTCCATTTGTAGAGACATTGCTAATCTGCTATACTCTAAGCTCACATGTGATGTTACCACTGATTTGTTTTAAAACAAATTTTTCTTTTGGCATCTGACACCCCAATCCTGTCGGTATAGGAACAGTCTTACCTGGCGGCACAATTGTCACCTCTATTGCGCTGAGATCCAATCCCGCAGACAGGGGAGTTGCTCTTTCAGGAATTTTAGCCTCTTGATTCATCTTCCAACAAGTAATTGTATGTACAATATGAGTTTCGTGTATGGTAAGATTGGGTGTCAGCATTCTCATCAATGGTGTCATGGAATCAGTTATAGGCCTATTGTTGATAATTTGTAAAGCCTCACTCAAATTGTCTCTCCACTGGCCATATTCTCCTCCCTTATTGTGCATCTTTTTCAGAGTGGACTTCAAGAGTCCATTCATCCTTTCCACCAACCCTGCAGCTTGGGGATAGTAGGGCACATGATATACCCATTGGACATTATGCTCATTAGCATAATCCTTTATCTGTTGACCAGTGAAGTGTGACCCATTGTCAGTCTGTATCTGCAGTGGAACACCATAGTATTGTGTGATAATCTCTAATGTACGTAATGTGCTCCATTGTGTGGCTGCTTTGCAAGGGAATCCTATCATAAGTCCTGAGTAGGTATCTACTGTTGTGCAGACATATTTACATCCCCTACTCTCAGTGAGTGGACCAATGAAATCCATCTGCCAAATTTGAGCTGGTAATTGTCCTCGAGCTATGTGTCCCATTACTGTGTGTGGAACTTTCCTTTTTTGTGAATGCTGGCATACTGGACACTGTGCAATGACTTGTTTTATTATGTCCATAGTTAGTGGAACACCTCTTTCTTGGGCCCACCTGTAAGTGGCTCTTTCTCCAAGGTGTCCACTCTTGTTGTGCGCCCAAACGGCTGTACCTTGCAGCCATTTTTCTTTTTCTTGATCAACTTCAGAAGTCTGTCTAATGGTGGCGGCTTTATCTGCTTCAGAATTGAACAAACGGTCAAGTGAGTCAGCAGGCATATGTGCATCAACATGAAAAACAGTAGTAGGGGTGACTTGAACCATTTCTTCTATAAATTCCCACACCTCCTTACCCCACACTTCCTTACCATGGATTAGCCAACCATATTTCTTCCATCCCATCATCCAAGTTGCAAGACCATTAGCCACAGACCATGAGTCTGTGAAAAGGTGACACTCTTTCCCTTGTTCAAAACTCAATGCCAGAAAGATAGCATATAATTCTGCATATTGGCTACTTTTACCGTGACCTTCCATAACCAAATGTTTTTCCAGTTTCGGGTTATAAGCCACACTCTTCCAGTGTCGCTTTCCATTGACATATCGAGCTGACCCATCAGTGAACCAAGCATGTTGCTGTTGTTGTTCTGTTAAATCTTCATAAGATTTTCCCCATTTTACAGGGGACTCTTCCAGGACAGTTGGTTTCACAGGGGATTTGATTTCTTCCCCTATTTCAGCTATTTTCTCATGGAGGGAGGCGATCCCGCCTTCTCCTTTCTTTGCTCTTTTAGAAATGTACCATTTCCATTTTATGATACTTTGTTCCTGTGCATGTCCTACCCTATTGGTTTTAGGGTTAGACAATACCCATTGCATTATATGTATTGCTGGTCTTAATAAGACTTCATGTCCTAAAGTTAGCTGTTCTGTTTCTACCAATGCCCAATAACAAGCTAGCAATTGTTGTTCAAATGGAGTATACTTTTCTCCAGCATCAGGGAGTCTTCGATTCCAAAATCCTAAGGGGACTCTTTTTCCCCCTTGTTTTTGCCATAATGACCAATTTGCATACATATTTTGTACTGATACATGCAATTCTACACTCCCCGCTGTCATTGGCCATAATCTACAGCTTGCTGTATAGCCTCTTTTTCCATTTCAAAGGCGGTTTGTTGTTCTTCCCCCCAATGAAATTCATATTTCTTCCTTGTAACTTTATACAAAGGGGACAGCATCTGTCCTAAATGAGGTATATGCTGTCTCCAAAATCCAAATAGCCCAATATAAGATTGAGTCTCTTGCTTAGACTTGGGAGTAGGGAAATTAATAATCTTCTGTTTAGCTTTTGGTAAAATTTCCCTATGTCCTTTATTCCATTGGATTCCAAGAAATTTTACAACTTGAGCCGGTCCTTGGACCTTTGCTTCATTTATTTGCCATCCTTTGCTCCTCATATGCACCAAAAGTTTTTCCAATTGTGATTTCACTGCTTGCTCCTCATTTCCTTGTATCATTATATCATCAATATAATGTGAAATTTGCATATCTGAGGGCAAGGAGAACTGATCTAGATGTTCTGCCACCGTCCGGTGACAAATAGTAGGGCTATGAAGCCATCCTTGAGGCAATCTGGTCATGGTATACTGTCGACCTAACCAGGTAAAAGCAAATTGATCCTGCGCCTTTTCCTCTATTGGAATTGTAAAGAAGGCATTAGCCAAATCAATCACTGCATACCAAGTTCCATTATGACTCTGTATATTTTCTATTATAGTGATAGTATCTGGCACTGCAGCTGTTAATGGAGGGGTACATTTGTTCATTTCCCTGTAATCCACTGTCATACGCCAGGAGCCATCACTCTTTTTAACTGGCCAGACTGGATTATTCCATGCAGTAGTAGTGGTACGCATGACTCCTGCGTCCACCAGATTTTTAATTGTTTCAGTAATCTCTTTGTGTCCCCCTGGTATGCGATACTGTTTCATTGCCACCATTTTGGTAGCAGGAGGGATATGTACAGGGGGCATTTTTACTTTTCCTACCGTTACAGGTCTCATTTGTATTTCTGCCCTTTTTACTCCAAAGGAGAATTTTCCAGCCGATAAATTTAAAGTCACTCCTTTTAAAACATCAATTCCCAATATATATTCCGGAATGGGTACTACTAAAACACGGTAATTTCTTATCGGTAGGTTTCCTATTTTCAAAGCAACTTGTGTTTGTACTCCGGTGATTACCTGTCCCCCTAGTCCGGCAATTTTAATTTTTGGACCTTTGAATTTCGTGGGATTTCCATATATTAGGGTAGCCTCTGCCCCAGTATCAATCAAAGCAGGGACCCTCTGCACATTGCCCCCTTTCCAATGGATACTTAAATTTACGTATGGACGCTGATCAGCTTTTATCCATACGGGGGCTTGGCTGGCTACCTATGGGATCTCTTCGTCTGAGTCCACATTCTTCCCGGTAGCTGCCTCATAGGCATTCCTACCCCATCCATCACTCACTCGAGTGGCTACTGCTGCAGCTAATTCTTCCCACGGATAAACATTTTTAAAGTCCTCCCAAGACACTTTCTCAGGTGCTGTGGGGGTCTTACCCTGATCTTCAGCTTTACCTATTCTAGTAGTGCCTTTTTCAGCATCAACTTTCTTTGCCGACAGCACCTTTTGTTTATACAACCTCCATAATTCACCTGTCTGTTTTCCATCTATAGATTCTTTGCTCACTCCAGCCTTTAAGAGTGCCTGAAACATCTCTCTCCTGGACACTCTATCCGTTTGATTTGTAGTATTTCCATCTTTTTTCCATTCAGGGTTATATGGTTTACTGTTATCTGAATGTTTCTGAGAGGAATTCTGAGAGGAGGCTAAACGATCCGTCGCCTTCCAATCACCCATATCCTGCAATTCTCTCATACGTGTAATTACTTGGCTCACTGGGTTCCCTGTCATAGCCACAGTTAACGTCAATATAATGGCTTTGTAAGCGGGAGGAGCAGTTTTCACTAACCTACTTCTCATACTAGCAGTCATTGGAAATTCCAAGTAATCATCATCTATATTGAGTACAGCCACTACACTTCGCATCGCTTCCTCCTTCAGTCTGTCAATTCCATCTCGCAAAGTATACCATAGTTTATCATTAGCTGGGATATCAGCTTCAGTAGGATATTTATCCATAATTGCTCAGGCCAAAATTATCACTAAATTCTGCATATTATCTTGTGCATTTTCTCTAAATAATTCTTGAAATATCTTTGGATCACTGGATCCCGGGACAATGTGACAAATTTAGAAATATCCTGTGGATCTACATTTATTCCTATTCTTCCATAATCATGCATCCTGACCAACCAGGAGAGTTCTGATTCTCCCAACTGCTGTTTAAATTGCGTTAAAATGCTGTCTATTTCATTTTGGGTATAATCTTCCACAGAAACTCTAGTACAGGTATGGGGAACTGTCCGTTCCACCATAATAGGCTGCCTGTTCTCATCTACTTGGAGCTGGCCACCTGCATCACGGACCTGCTCTCGAATAATTTCATTTTCTGTCCGTTCCATCCGTCTCTGAATTGGGTTGGCTTTTACCTTAGATCCTTTTGGGGGATCTATAACAGGATCGGGTGGATCCTTCCAATCATCTGATGAGGAGGTATCCCATACATCTCCGTCCCACTTATCTGGGTCCCAATTTACAGATGCAGTGGCTATACTTTGACATACTTTTTCTTTATTGATTTTTCCTTTTCTCTTGTGATATTTATTTTGAGCAACTTTGATAGCAGCTTTCTCTGCCACACTCTGATAATGTTCCAACTTATCTTTGAGCAGACGGGTATTGCAATCCAGCACCACTTTCTGCCCTCCTAACTCTATAACTTTTTGTTCCAACTGGGAACATTTCTTCTGCATCTGTATATTCCGCTCATGCATTGCGTGATATGCACTGAGCAGAATCCAGGTTTGTCGCCAAAGCGACTCTACATCACCCGCCTTGGCGGGGACACCCCTGAGTACATTACCAACATCAGTGGGTTCACTACCTTTAAGCTTACTATACCACTGTTCCGCTAGTCCAGAACTGCTCAATTCATGTGCCAATATATTATACGGTGCCTCAGTCCAACCGGGCACATCCACAACATCCTACTGCTTTTCCTTTCGTTTCTTAAACATTTTAGAGAAAAAAAAAAAAGATCCTGCCGACTACTCCAATTTATGTCTTACCGAGTTTTCACCTTAAGAGGGGCAAGCCCCTTACGTACGTAGCGCTCACTAATATCCTAATTAGGCAAGAAGACTACTAGGTCTTTATATCCGTAAAACAATTTATAGTTTATTAATATAATAGTCCAATATATATGTATTATAGGCACATGAATTATAGCAGCACTAGTCTAACATCACATGATCATCATCATCATCTATAACATAGAGAAAGTCATCATCTATAACATAGAGAAAGTAAGCATCAATATATATTACCAGATATTGCAGCATCACTCCTCCATCGGGGGACTCGACTGGTGAGGAGGAAATATCCAGCAGCACATCATCACAGAAGTTATGGGTCCATAAAATCTCCTGGAATGTCCCTGCACACCAGAGAAAACCCCCTTTGTTATATGCCGTTTACGATCAGATATCAGTTCAGTCATGCGCAGTACACTTTTTGTAAGTAATACTCATATAACATGTTTACGTTTGACGCCTGCATGATTAATTCTTGAGTTCATAATCAGCTCATGTCATACAGGCACTGTATAGTTGTCTCCCACCGAAACCTCCATGCTCTTATCAGGTCATGTAGCGGTCAACCCTTTCAGCTATCTGCTTGGTTAATTCTTGAGCTTGTAATCGGCTCATGTCACGCAGGCGCTGTATAATTGTTTTTTTTTTTCACCGAAATCTCCATGCTTTTATCAGGTCATGTAGCGGTCAACCACTTCAGCCATCTTAAACTGTGCTGAATTAAATGCAAAAAGGAATAATAAGACCCGTGATCACCTAATCTGGAATCTGGACACCTATCTTCTTCATGCACACACCATACATATCACATAGATATCACAATCACTAAAGCACTTTTGCTCAAAACTAGACACACGTAGGGGGTTTTTGTTTGGGAGACTGTTGGCAAAGTGGAGGACCTGGTATATACGCATGATCTCTCTAACTGGGGGTTCATATTTTCAAATAAATTCCGGTCTATCTAGTAAAATATTAAATGGAGAGCACAAATGTTTTAATAAGATAAGATAAGATAATCCTTTAATCGTCCCACCACAGGGAAATTCAGAGCATTACAGCAGCAAGGCAGGAACAAGTACAGATAAAGATGCATAAAGGCATTACATTGACAGTAGGTAGGTACATATACGGAAAAAAAAAAAGAAGATATAACCGGACTATCACAACTTTGGATCTATCAATTCTCTGTTTGGGTTGTTCTCCGTTTTGGACAGTGCCGGTTATACAGCCTAACTGCAGCAGGAAGGAAGGACTTTCGATAGCGCTCCCTCTCACATTTAGGATGAAGTAGGCGGTCACTAATGTAATGATCCCCGTAAGATCCACCATGCGAACATGTTTGGGTTGAAGTCCGGTAAGAACATCGGATTGCACACGATGGAGGTCAAAGGGGAAAGTTCAGATTGTAGCTTATATTTAAATCTAGCTTTACTCCAAAGAATAAGAGCCGTTAAAATCAGGGCCGCACCATCCATAAGGCAAGTTGAGTCCTCTGCCTCTGGCAGCGCTCCCTCTATGATGCTAGGGAGCGGCAGGGCGGCACTCAGAACACTTCTTAATCCCTGCTCTGGTGCTCTGCTGACACAGTGACACACTCTTCCTGAGTCCTGCGCACCTGTGTAGACAGCACCTAACGTTGTCCCCCCCCATATCTTCCTGCCCAGAAGCAGCCCAGGTAACTGTTATCAACTTACTAGTTCCTGGGGGCGGCTGAGGTGCAGCGGCGGTGCCCATCTCCCGTCCCTTGCACTCCCTGGGACACAGCAGAAGGTTAGGTAAACATGGTCTCCTGACTGATTCCCACTCTCTGCCTGCTGCAGCTCTGTAGTGATGTGTCATTCCTCCCTGATACAAAGAGCCGGCTCCCTGCTGTGAATGACAGGACACAGGAGTGGGCTCTACAGAGAGAGTGAGCCCAGTTTTTTTTTTCTGTGCCTGGCAGGTGGCAGCAGCTTAGCAGATTCAGCTTTGAAGCCTGACTGTGCCTCTGCCTCATCTGGGAGCAGTCAGGAGACAAGTAAATGTGAAATGGAAATAAATGCATGTGACTGAGTTACATTGAGTCCCATGTAAAGATATACTGGCTTCATCCATGTCTTGTGTTGTTTTTCGGGCAACACAAAACTGCAACAAGTTGCATTTTATGCATCTGATAAACTATGCAAACACACGGATCCGTTTTTGTCTCCATTGACTTTCAGTGGTGACAGATGGGACTTGCATGTGCATCCAGTTGTCACCGTTTTCCCACGGATCCGTGTGTCTGCATATTTTATCAGACACAAAAACGCGACTTGCTGCAGTTTTGTGTCGTCTGATAAACACGCAGGCACAGGGAGACGGTATATGGGTACTCGACTATGGGATGGCGAATATGTATGATGGGTATATGGGCATGGGACTATGGGATGGAGGATGTGTGATGGGTATATGGGCATGGGACTATGGGGTGGAGGATGTGTGATGGGTATAGGTGCACTCGACTCTGGGAAGGAGGATATGTATGATGGGTATATATGGGCACGGGACTATGGGATGGAGGATGTGTGATGGGTATATGGGCACTGGACTATGGGATGGAGGATATGTATGACAGGTATATGGGCATGGGACTATGGGATGGCAGATACGTATGATGGGTATATGGGCATGGGACTATGGGATGGAGGATATGTATGATGGGTATATGGGCATGGGACTATGGGATGGAGGATATGTATGATGGGTATATGGGCATGGGACTATGTGATGGAGAAAATGTATGATGGGTATATGGGCATGGGACTATGGGATGGAAGATGTGTGATGGGTATATGGGCACTCGACTATGGGATGGAGGATATGTATGACGGGTATATGGGCACGGGCCTATGGGATGGCGGATATGTATGATGGGTATATGGGCACTGGACTATGGGATGGAGGATATGTATGATGGGTATATGGGCACGGGACTATGGGATGGCGGATATGTATGATGGGTATATGGGCACGGGACTATGGGATGGAGGATATGTATGATGGGTATATGGGCATGGGACTATGGGATGAAGAATATGTATGATGGGTATATGGGCACGGGACTATGGGATGGAGGATATGTATGATGGGTATATGGGCACGGGCCTATGGGATGGTGGATATGTATGATGGGTATATGGGCACGGGCCTATGGGATCGTGGATATGTATGATGGGTATATGGGCACAGGACTATGGGATGGAGGATAATTATAATTTGTTATAACTAACCACAGTTAGTTACTATGCTCGGGCAGCGCCGGGCTCTTCAGCTAGTATATATATATATATCTTTGTCGCCATAAAAGGAAGGGGACCCAGACATATATCTTGCACAGGGGCCCCAAGCTGTCAGTGTCCGCCCCTGTGTGTGTTAGTACAGTGCTTGCAACATGCCTTTATTTTTATGAATTATCATGTTATACAGCGCTAACACATATCACAGCACTTACTAATTCAGAAAAGACATGCACAAAAAACGCCACACATTAGAAAGTAATACAGGTTAAGACTACACCCGAGGAGCAGGGGACTCCTGCTCACAAGATCTTACAATCTGAGGAAGCAGCAATGCTAAAAAAAATGAATGAGCCGGATCACCAAAAAGAGCTAGATTGCCTATCACTATGACCTTGACTCATCACTTCCCTAAGACTCCTCAGGCTTGTTTCTGCCTGAGTGCACACAGTCAGCAGCAGGCAATGTGTGCTCCCAGATAGAGTGGGGGTGTATAAATACAGTGTGTCCGTAAAGTCATGGTGCTCTTTTGACCAGTCACTGGACAGTCCAATTTAGAAAAAACTGTTTTAATATACCCAGTAAGGGAATTAAGAGTAAATAGAGGGGGTCCATCTCTTACTGCCAGGTTTCCTCACACATCATAGGCAATCGTAAAAGTCCTTTAACATGGGCATTTTTATCCAGTGGATTTATCCGATGAAGGCGAGGCTGTTTAAGAGTGGACGTTAGAGTCTCTAAAGGTACTGTCACATTTAGCGATGCACCAGCGATCCCAACAAAGTTACGACTCGGTCAGGATCGCTGGTGCATCGCCAAATGGTCGCTAGTGAGCTGCCAAACAGGCAGATCTCACCAGCGACATAGCAGCCGTCGGCGGTCGTTACTTACCTGTCAGACGCGGCGATGAAGACGTCCTAACGCCCGTGTCCACACGTCGCTCATCGGCGCCAGCAGGAAGCCCAGCAGGAAGCGGCTGACGAGAAGCAGCTCAGGCCGATCTCGCACGATCAGCGATAACCAGCGGGGGAGCCGGTCGTAGGTAAGTATCACACATAGCGATATCGCTAGCAATATCACTGCTGCGTCACAAAACCGGTGACGCTTTAGCGATATTGCTAGCGATCTCGCTTAGTGTGACGGGCCTTAAGACATGGGATGATGTACAGTATGCACTTATAATATGCGCAGCACTGGTTTTCATTGGTGTATTCATTTGTGTCTTTTGTATAGTTTTTCCATTGTCCAAGACCTTGATGTTCTACGTGGCAAGAGGGTTTGTTGAACAATTTTGATTAAGGCCCAGCTTTTGATTTCTGAAGCTGAACCATACAGTGAGTAGTATTCTTAAAATCCTTCATACAGAACTTTAACAAATGTAAAGATCAATGTTTCTAACATATTCCTATTTAAAAGTGTATGTATTTTACATGTGCATCAGGTTGGGCTAGTAAAGAGTAAACCAGATTTATTTGTACTGATTTTACCACGGGGGGTGCTGTTTTGCAGTTCGCCTCAGGCAGCAGAGAGGCTAGGTTCACCCCTGGTTAAAATTATACCATTTTGGAATTTTCTCTGTGGACCACATCAGGCCAGGTAATGAGAATGGTTTAATGAGATGTGACTCTAAATGTACCCATCTTTAATGTTTTGGGAACAGACAGTGGTGTAACTACAAAGTTATGGGCCCCAATGCGAACTTTCAAATGGGGCCCCCCCATGCTAAAACACGCACATCTCAGCTCCATACACCTTGTACACACGCGGCTCAGCTCCGTACACCTTGTACATGCAAGGCTCAGCTCCGTACACCTGGTACACATGTGGCTCAGCTCCGTTCACCTCGTACATGCGTGGCTCTGCTTCGTACATGCGCAGCTCCGCTCCGTACACCTCGTACATGCACATCTCTGCTCACCTTGTATATGCGCAGCTCTGCTCAGTACACCTCGTACACACGCGGCTCCGCTCAGTACACCTTGTACACACACAGCGCTGCTACATCCACCCTGTAAACCCCTCCTGACCCCACACAAACTTACCCTCATCCATGACGACTAGCACAGAAGAGTCCTGCGTACACTGAGGCCCCTGATCATTTAACCCGTGACTCCTCCCCTCCTGTGACCTCATCACAGGTCCTGTGCGCACAAAGCAGCCATCGTGCGCTCCTGAATGCGCGCCTTCCCCCTGCACTCTGCAGTCACGGAGCTCCATGTGACTGGTCACTGAGAGTGATGGCATCAGGTCTCATCCTCCATCACCTGAGACACTGGGGGGTGGAGTGCAGAGCTCAGTGGGAGGAGTAACCGAGACCATGCTGGAGGAGGGGGCGCAGGACGTGATCAAAGCCCAGGTTCCTCATGAAGCCGGCTGCTTCTTTGCTGGACTGGGCAGGCCCATAAAAACGCCAGGCCACGTCGCAGCTGCGACCTCTAAGACCTCGGTAGTTACGCCCCTGGGAACAGATATTTGCCAATTATGCTATTTGGGCAGATTTAAAATAAAGAGCAAAATTTGGAAGTGATATACAGTGGGGAAAAAAGTATTTAGTCAGTCAGCAATAGTGCAAGTTCCACCACTTAAAAAGATGAGAGGCGTCTGTAATTTACATCATAGGTAGACCTCAACTATGGGAGACAAACTGAGAAAAAAAAATCCAGAAAATCACATTGTCTGTTTTTTTTTCATTTTATTTGCATATTATGGTGGAAAATAAGTATTTGGTCAGAAACAAGCAATCAAGATTTCTGGCTCTCACAGACCTGTAACTTCTTCTTTAAGAGTCTCCTCTTTCCTCCACTCATTACCTGTAGTAATGGCACCTGTTTAAACTTGTTATCAGTATAAAAAGACACCTTTGCACACCCTAAAACAGTCTGACTCCAAACTCCACTATGGTGAAGACCAAAGAGCTGTCAAAGGACACCAGAAACAAAATTGTAGCCCTGCACCAGGCTGGGAAGACTGAATCTGCAATAGCCAACCAGCTTGGAGTGAAGAAATCAACTGTGGGAGCAATAATTAGAAAATGGAAGACATACAAGACCACTGATAATCTCCCTCGATCTGGTGCTCCACGCAAAATCCCACCCCGTGGGGTCAGAATGATCACAAGAACGGTGAGCAAAAATCCCAGAACCACGCGGGGGGACCTAGTGAATGAACTGCAGAGAGCTGGGACCAATGTATCAAGGCCTACCATAAGTAACACACTACGCCACCATGGACTCAGATCCTGCAGTGCCAGACGTGTCCCACTGCTTAAGCCTGTACATGTCCGGGCCCGTCTGAAGTTTGCTAGAGAGCATTTGGATGATCCAGAGGAGTTTTGGGAGAATGTCCTATGGTCTGATGAAACCAAACTGGAACTGTTTGGTAGAAACACAACTTGTCGTGTTTGGAGGAAAAAGAATACTGAGTTGCATCCATCAAACACCATACCTACTGTAAAGCATGGTGGTGGAAACATCATGCTTTGGGGCTGTTTCTCTGCAAAGGGGCCAGGACGACTGATCCGGGTACATGAAAGAATGAATGGGGCCATGTATCGTGAGATTTTGAGTGCAAACCTCCTTCCATCAGCAAGGGCATTGAAGATGAAACGTGGCTGGGTCTTTCAACATGACAATGATCCAAAGCACACCGCCAGGGCAACGAAGGAGTGGCTTTGTAAGAAGCATTTCAAGGTCCTGGAGTGGCCTAGCCAGTCTCCAGATCTCAACCCTATAGAAAACCTTTGGAGGGAGTTGAAAGTCCGTGTTGCCAAGCGAAAAGCCAAAAACATCACTGCTCTAGAGGAGATCTGCATGGAGGAATGGGCCAACATACCAACAACAGTGTGTGGCAACCTTGTGAAGACTTACAGAAAACGTTTGACCTCTGTCATTGCCAACAAAGGATATATCACAAAGTATTGAGATGAAATTTTGTTTCTGACCAAATACTTATTTTCCACCATAATATGCAAATAAAATGAAAAAAAAAAACAGACAATGTAATTTTCTGGATTTTTTTTTCTCAGTTTGTCTCCCATAGTTGAGGTCTAGCTATGATGTAAATTACAGATGCCTCTCATCTTTTTAAGTGGTGGAACTTGCACTATTGCTGACTGACTAAATACTTTTTTTCCCCACTGATATGGAAAAAATTCCAGCATCCAGATCAGTAATTAGATTAAAAAAATTTTTTATTCCTTTATTCCAAAATTTAAAAAAATCATAAGATTCTCCATCATGATAAGAGATGCATCAGGACGTGTAGTTGGACGCGTTTCGGACAAGAAACCAGTCCTTATTCTAAGACAACACATAATACATCTGAACACATGCTTATAAAGGGAAACATAGGAAGTCAAGGAACAATCAAGACTAAACATAGCCAGCTGATTAATGGGAGGTAGTAAGTCACAATCACACTTACAAAACACTCAAAATCTCACTCCTAATGTTCATACCCGTTGGAACCCTGCTTTGTAACAATAACATCCATTTTGCCTCTCGGCGTAATAATAAATCATTTAAATTTCCACCTACCCTCTTTGTCTGCACCTTCTCTATGGCATTAACCCTAAATTTGCTAAGATCTCCTTTATGTATATGCAAAAAGTGTCGAGAAGCAGCAGACAAACTGCGTGTGGTAGTGTGACCTACGTCATATACGTGCTCGGAAATACGACGTCTCAAGGTGCGTGAAGTATTTCCCACATACTGAATATTACAATCCACGCATGTTATGACATAGATCACACCAGTAGAAACACAGTTCAAAAAAGATTTTATTTTAAATTCCTTTCCATTAACAGAAGATACTATTTTTTCTGTGTTCCACATAAACCTACAAAGCCCACAGTTTTTCTGAGCACACTTAAAAGATCCACAAGTGGGTAACCAATTAGTTATACTTGCTGAACTGTCTGAAAAATATTTGTCAGCATGTCTATTGACACTAGTATGATCACTTGGAGATACCTTGTTAGCAATAGTTTTATTCCTCCTTGAAACAAATCTGATCCCATCCTTCAGTATATTCTTTAATGTATCATCAACATACAAAATAGGGAGGAATTTTTTAATAATATGAACAATCCTGTAGTAGTCAGTACTAAAATTAGTTGAAAAAACAATAGGTGACCGACCCTCCACAGAATTTGGTGTTTTTCTGCTTTCTTTCTGCAAATAATCCTCTCTACTTTTTTCATCCCTTCTATGCTTAGCTTTCTGAATGTCTACCTTAGTATAACCCCTCTTTATAAAACGTTTACCAATGATCTCACATTGTTTATCGTATAAATTAGGCGTAGTACATGTTCTTTTTGCTCTTACAAACTCCCCTGTAGGTATATTAGCTATAACATGCCGTGGATGGCAGCTAGATGCGTGTAACAGTGAATTGCCTGCCGTAGGTTTTCTAAAAATATCACAATCAATCTTTCTTTCTTCCAAATTTGCCGACAAAAGAATGTCCAAAAACGAAATTGTCTTGGCATCAAATTGATGTGTGAAACGTATATTGCATGGATTATTATTAATATAGAACATAAAATTCTCAATATTAAATACATCACCATCCCACACAATTATAACATCATCAATGAATCTCAGAAAAAGAAAAATATCAGAAGAAAAAGGATTTTTTTCAGAAAAAATGTACTCCTCCTCCCACCAGGCCATAAAAATATTATCAAGAGACGGTGAAAACTTGGAACCCATGGAACAGCCTTGCACCTGTAAATGAAGATCATCCAAAAAAGAAAAAAAATTGTTTTTTAACAATTATTTCACCTAGCTATGTGCAGGATTCCAAGCATGTTCTTAGTATTTTTTCCTCAGGTGGAATGGAGAAGTTCCTTTTGTTGGCTCACTTGTGATGTACAAAGTTTGTACACTTCCATCCCACACGATTTGGCTATTTTGGCTCTTACTACTTATTTACAGAAATACAGTAATTTTTCAGAAGATTTACAGATGTATTTGATTGAAGTGACCTATTTTTTGTTAAAAAACAATTTTTTTTCTTTTTTGGATGATCTTCATTTACAGGTCCGGCACAGGTTTTCCATAAAACCAAAACAGTCCATGTGGTTTATTCCGCAGCATAAACCCATAACAGCAACATAAAGTTCACTTAACAGCATAGCATCTGTGACAGAGTTCAGCTCTGTTACTCTGTAGTTATACAGGTTATGCATACACAGGCTTTCTAGCCTCGGTTATCTCACCCACGTCAGGGTAACCTCATCGTTCCTTTATCATACTGCAGACGTCCATTCCCTCCAGGGAACTATCAGGCACGTGCAGTCATTCACCACAGCCACTTCACAGGCTGTTAGTCAGGAAGCTCCATCTCAGCGGGACCTTCCACACTGGACCAATCGGGTCCCAGCATTCACCACATGTGACCTACCCTGGCCACATTATATGGTCCATAGCCACGTCCACTGGGTCACATGACTATGACCTCATCACAGGTCCTTCATCCACTCACACTCTTTACAACAGTGTTCTTTAAACCCTGGGTGGGTTTGTAGGTAACTGGCTCGCCCATCTCCCTAGTTACCTGGAGACTTCTCCCTGTCACACTAAAGCAGCACCTCAGCAGTATCACTGCTGATCAACACATAAGTCTCCATCTCAAAGCCACCCACTTTGAGATACATAATGGCCATTCAGTATTCTGCCATTCATCCTTTCTCCTGGGACATCCACACAGTGCCCCCTAGCAGACACAGTGGTTACTGCACCACACTATGTAATTTACGTGCTAGCATTCTACTGGGTTTGTTGGCATATTTATAAAAAGTGGCTTTAGTTCAAATCAGAGCTCTTTCTGTCCTACTGGTAAGTATAGTATCTAGTTGGAGCCTTGTTTCATGGATTTGTTTAGAGAGATATAGGGAGGTGGACATTTGATTTGTTAACTCTAATTTTGCAAGTTTGTTTTCTAATCTGGTTTGGATGTCAGTTCTGGCCTTTTTTTTGGTAGCCGCTAATTTAATTAAAGAGCCAGTAATGTACTTTTCATGCGCTAGCCAGATTATCCCCGGGGAAGATTCTTTTGTGGTATTAATTTCGAAGTATTTGGTTATATCTTCTTTAATTGTATTTACAGTTACAGGATCAGTTAATAGAGATTCATTTAGCCTCCACCTATATAGCCCTGAAGTAGTAACATCATATTTAAAACCTGAAATGGTGGCGTCATGATCAGACCATGCTGAATGTAGATGGTGTGAATATAAGACTGTTGTGAGTGAATTAGCTTTCGTCAACTGAAGATCAATTTTGGAGTATGTTTTGTGTGCTGGGGAGAAATATGTGTATCCCCTGGTATTCCCATTTAGTTCCCTCCATACATCCACAAGACGGTGCTCTTTCATTAGGCGGAGAATATTTTTCCTCTCAGGCTGAGTTCACACGTGGCGTCTTTTCCGCGTTTCCGCGGCGGTTTTAACTGCACGATTTTGCCGTGAAAAATAAGCATCCCATGCATTCCTATGGGATTCCGCAATGCTGTGCTAATGCTGCGGTTTTTATCGCGGTGGAATCGCTTCGCGGTAAAAAACACAGCATGCTCATTAATTTTGCGGAATCGCGGCGATCCCGCAAAAAATAGAATTTAAAATAAAAAATATTGTTATTCTCACCTTCTGACGTCCCGCGCAGCCTTCCCGCCTCTCTCCACGCTCCCGGTCCCAGTAAGCCTTTGCGAGCGATGACGTCCGTTCTCGCGGTCATTCACGCGACGTCATCGCGAATGACCACGAGACGTCGCGATCCCACGAGAGCGGACATCATCGCGGTAATTGTCGCAAAGGATTACTGGGACCGGGAGCGTGGAGAGAGGCGGGAAGGCTGCGCGGGACGTCGGAAGGTGAGAATAACAAATATTTTTTTTATTATTATTTACATTCTATCTTTTATTATTGATGCCGCATAGGCGGCCTCAATAGTAAAAAGTTGGTCACGCTCGTCAAATGCTGTGTTTGACGAGTGTGACCAACCTGTCAATCAGTTCTCCAAGCAATGCTACAGATCGCTTGGAAAACGCTAGCAATTCTGCAAGCTAATTACGCTTGGAAAACGCTAGTTTTTCCGCGGGAAAATCGCGGGAATTTAAAATGCGATTTTCCCGCGGAATGGATTTCCGGAATTCTCGCAGTAATTTCTGCGAGAGTTCCGCTACGTGTGAACCCAGCCTCAATCTTAGTGATGTTGGAGCATCTTAGGATGTGTACACACGTTGCGGATTCTGCTGCAGAATTTTCCGTGCGGATTTTGCAAAATGCACAGGTCAAAAGACCTGCGGTTTATCTGCGGATTAGCCTGCGGTTTTGCCCTGCGGTTTGACACCTCTACAATGGAGCAGATGTAAAATCGCTGCGGATTCCGCACAAAGAAGTGATATTGTGACATGGACCCGTCCTGTGTGACACGACCCGCAGGTCGGTAACTAAAACAACAAAACTGGCACGTGTAACTGTCCTTTGTGACACGACCCGCAGGCCGGTAACCAAAACAAGACACGGGGGAAGGGGAAACAGTTATAACGGTGGGCCCTGCGATAGGCTACGGGGACGTGAAGACCTCCTGCACTCCCGAGTCAGTGTCCCTCACACTCCTAACGTTCCCTATACAGGCTCCTCACCTGTTGCCGAGACGGAACCTGTCACCCTAGCACACCCTACACCTATCCCTTGCTAGGGAGCTGGGTGGTGCAGGCACTGGCCCTACTGCTGTACTAATACACACCAGGGAAAAATACAAACAGGGATAACACCAAGTAGCTTTGCTCTGTTGCTATTGCTCCCAGCAACAGAGTCCACCACCAGAATGCAGCTTTCCTCCAGAATAGCTGCTACTTCTCCAAGCTTTGTCAGAGCTGCAAGGAACACCTCTCTGCAATTCCTTCCATCACCAGACTTACACCAGAGCTCCCCTGAGCTGCTCTCTGTAGTTCCTTCCTTCACCAGTCTTGGTTGGAAATGAGCAATATCACCAACAGTGATTGCAACCACATAACACTCTTTTATAGGTAAGAGTCAGCAATCACACCTGCTTCATAATCACGTGCACTAAACTAAAGTAACCAGAGTGCAATGACCCGAACGGCCACCGGGGGGCAAAACTAGAACTGGAACCACACAGTGCAATGACCCTAAAGGCCACCGGGGGGCAAAAACCAACTCTAAGCATACAGCTTAAGGAAAAAAAAAGGTTACTAGTGCTTTTATCTGTCATGATCCAGCATGGATCATGACAGACATGCTGCGGATTTGAAACTGCTGCAAATCCAGGCGGAAAAATCCACAGCGTGTGCACTGCAGTTTTTGTCTTCCATTGAACTAAAGGTATTATACACTGCAGCAAAAACTGCTGCACATCCGCAGCAGAAACCGCAACATGTGCACACACCCTTAAGGCGCTGCTGTCTAGTACTGGATTTATGGTAAAATTAAAATCTCCACACCAAAGTAAGTGGTGAAATGTGAGCAGATCAAGTTTAGATAGTATCAGTTTAAAAACTGAGAGATGTGATGAAGCAGGAAGGTAACTGTTCACCACACAAATGTTTTATCCCTGTATGGAACCCAGTAGTATTATAAATCTTCCCCCTTCGTCTATAATGGAGTTGGTGATTTCACTGTAATGGGGACATAGACCAAATTGTTCATGTAAGGTTAACTAGAAAAAGAAGCAGGCCATATCCTCAAGTCTGACTCAAATATCTGAACTGTCAGACTTGGGAGTCACTGAACATTCAATTAGAGGCTTCCGCCAGCAAAACAGAATTCAGTCAGGTAATATTCGTGCGCTGACTCCTTGTTGTTCTAGGGATTTGTTTCCACTCTCTGGCTGGCCTCGACTTTCGTGGTGGTAACGGTTGTGCAATATCTGAGAATTAAATGCCCGCCAGTTCAAGGACATGTTTTCCTTCATCCAGGGAGCGGCACATAAAAGACTTATTGTTATGGGAAAAGGATAGAGTGAAGGGGAAACCCCATCGATATTTTATTCGTGCAGCTTGCAAAGATGAAGTAATTGGTCTGAGAGCCCTCCTTTTATCAAGTGTAGCAGGAGCAATATCTGCGTAGAGGTGAACTGAGTCCGGTAAACCGGGAAGAGCTGGAGAGGCCGGTTCCATTTGTGGAAGCAGTGCTGTAAATAAAGAAGTTGCTGTGTCTTTAAGTGCAAGAATGGTTTCAGGGAGACCACGTATACGCAAGTTACCTCTGCGTGATCTATTTTCATAGTCTTCACATTTCAGCTCCGAATCCATATGTTGTTTTATGGTCTCCTGGTCATCCTCTAAGGCTAGTTTCACACTTGCTTTTTTTTGCAGCGCGTTTTTCCCGCAAAAAAACGCATTGAAAAAACGCATACAAAAGCATACAACTGCTGCGTTTTTTTCAAGCATTTTTATGAGCATGCATGAAAAAAACGCAGCGTTTTTATGCGTTTGTATGCGTTTTTACCGCGTTTGCGTTTTTTTCCAACATTTTTAGGTGGCCCCTCACACTACCCAAACCATGACTTTACTAACCCTAACCCTGACCCTAACCCTGACCCTAACCCTTAACCAAATCATACTTAACCCTAACCCAAACCCTAACTAACCCTAACCCTGACCCTAAACCTTAACAAAACCATACTTAACCCTAACCCTGACCCTAACCCTAACCCTTAACCAAACCATACTTAACCCTCATCCTGACCCTAACCCTGACCCTAACCCTTAACAAAACCATACTTAACCCTAATCCTGACCCTGACCCTAACCCTTAACAAAACCATACTTAACCCTAACCCTGACCCTAACCCTTAACCAAACCATACTTAACCCTAATCCTGACCCTAACCCTGACCCTAATCCTTAACAAAACCATACTTAACCCTAACCCTGACCGTAACCCTGACCCTAACCCTGACCCTAACCCTTAACAAAACCATACTTAACCCTAATCCTGACCCTAACCCTGACCCTTAACCAAACCATACTTAACCCTAATCCTGACCCTAACCCTGACCCTAACCCTTAACAAAACCATACTTAACCCTAATCCTGACCCTAACCCTGACCCTAACCCTTAACCAAACCATACTTAACCCTAACCCTGACCCTAACCCTGACCCTAACCCTTAACAAAACCATACTTAACCCTAATCCTGACCCTAACCCTGACCCTAACCCTTAACCAAACCATACTTAACCCTAATCCTGACCCTAACCCTTAACAAAACCATACTTAACCCTAATCCTGACCCTAACCCTGACCCTTAACAAAACCATACTTAACCCTAACCCTGACCCTAACCCTGACCCTTAACCAAACCATACTTAACCCTAATCCTGACCCTAACCCTGACCCTAACCCTTAACCAAACCATACTTAACCCTAACCCTGACCCAAACCCCAACCCTGACCCTAAACCCCCTTAACTAACCCTAACTCTAACCCAAACCCCTAAATTCCATGGTTAAAAAAAAAACGCATATGCAAAAAAACGCATACATGAGCATGCCAGTGCGCACATATGCGCATCCATAGGCTATAATGGCCATTTTTAGCGCAAAACGTGCGCATATGTGCGCATGCGCTTTTTTGCAGGGCCAAAAAAATGCAACATGCTGCGTCTGGAAAATACAAACGCACACCCCAAAAAAACGCAGCGCATGAAAATCGCATACATGCGCTTACAAGCGCGCAGGTATGCGCACCCATGTTAAATATAGGGGAAAAAACGCATGCGCACATATGCGTTTTTTTCCAGCGCTAAAAAACGCAAATGTGAAACCAGCCTAAGGCATCAGCTACAGAGTCAATTTTTTCCTCTAGTGAGGAGGTACGTTGAATGATATCTTGCAACTGATCTGTAACACTTTGCATAGCAGAGGTGAGCTCTGATCTAAAGATTTCTTGGAGCGTTTTTATAGGCGCAGCAGTGGGCACTAGTGTCCTCCTGAGAGGGGAGATCATCGCTGTCTGCTGCAGCGTTCGACTGCACAGCAGGAGAGGAAATGATTGAGGATGCTGTAATGGCGGCCACTTTGGAGCTGGTGCTGTCGGTGAGGAGATCAGCAATAGAGAGGCTTACTGGCGGAGCAGAGCCTCCTTTCTTCGGCATTATGTAACGCGGGAGCTCCGGATGAGTGGGAGAGTCATCGGCATCAGTTTCGGTGCGGTCAGTGCGCTGGAAGGGGATACTTTTAGCTCATCAGGGAGCGGAGCTTAGTGTCGCCTGACCGCCATCATCGGGTCCCGCGCATGCTCCCCAGTTTTTTGTTTTTAATAAATTTGCAAACATTTCTGCATTTTTATTTTTTCAGACAAGATGGGGTGCAGAGTGTACATTAATGAGAAAAAAATGAGCTTTTTTGAATTTACTAAATGGCTGCAATGAAACAAAGAGTGAAAAATTTAAAGGGGTCTGAATACTTTCTGTACCCACTGTATATGTTTGTATATTGGTCACAGCGCATTCATGGACCTGCATATCAATTTACTACTAAAGGTTTGCGGGCTCTTTTTTTATTTTTTGTTGGTTGCATTGAGGGGCATGGCTGCGTCCCAGGCTGTACACCTGTATACACCCATCTTTCCCAGAAAAGGTTTAAGAGCTAGGTCTCAGTCCCATCTCGCAATAGAAACAAAAACCAGCAAATAATTCCAGCGGATGCTTCCTACTTGGCCATAAAATCCATTTTATTTTTATCTTTTAAAATAGTTCCATGTGGCAGAAACCCAAATATATACAGGGGGTCAGAAGAAAAAAGGGCACACTGCTGCTTTATGCGTGCAGACTACGCGTTTCGACCTTACTAGGTCTTCTTCTAGGTCTTGAAGATAAAATAGCAAAGTCACCCTATTAATTGAAGGAGAGGAGCTGGGTCTTGGATGGCACGTTTACCGATCATGTAAACTAGCGTCTCTCCATGACCAGTGGCAAATCGAGCAGAAAAGAGCAGCATCAGACAATCCATTTAATCGCAGTTATATAGCTTACACTTTACAGTATATAAATATTATATATTTTATATACATGTTTCAAACATAGGTGTATTATATGGATACTAATTGATTTTCAATAACAAATAATAACTGGTAATTCAGTACATTTTCTTATCATTTAATGTTCTAAATTGTTTTCCCTTTCTCTATGTGATTTTACAGTGAATCGCATTTTTATTGTACAGTAAATGTCAATATAATAATAATAAAATCACTACTTCCCTGTGTGAGTTCTTTGATGTCTAACAAGATTTGTTTTCTCTGTAAAACATTTCCCACATTCTGAACATGAAAATGGTTTCACCCCTTTGTGAATTTTCTGATGTCTAACAAGATCAGATTTACTATTAAAACATTTCCCACATTCTGAACATGAATATGGTTTCTCCTTTGTGTGAGTTCTCTGATGTACAACAAGATGTGATTTTTCTATAAAAAATTTCCCACATTCTGAACATAAAAATGGCTTCTCCCCTGTGTGAATTCTCTGGTGTTTAACAAGTGCAGATTTCTCACTATAACATTTCCCACATTCTGAACAAGAAAATGGCTTCTCCCCTGTATGAATTCTCTGATGTGTAACAAGATTTGATTTCTGATTAAAACATTTCCCACATTCTGAACATGAAAATGGCCTTTCCCCTTTGTGACTTCTCTGATGTGTAATAAGATAGTATTTCTCTGTAAAACATTTCCCACATTCTGAACATGAAAATGGTTTCACCCCTCTGTGAATTCTCTGATGCCTAATAAGATCAGATTTACCATTAAAACATTTCCCACATTCTGAACATGAATATGGTTTCTCCTCTGTGTGAATTCTCTGGTGTATAACGAGATGTGATTTCTCCACAAAACATTTCCCACATTCTGAACAAAAAAATGGCTTCTCCCCTGTGTGAATTCTTTGGTGTATAACAAGTTTGGATTTCTCCCTATAACATTTCCCACATTCTGAACAAGAAAATGGCTTCTCCCCTGTGTGAATTCTGTGATGTATAACAAGATTTGATTTCTTATTAAAACTTTTCCCACATTCTGAACATGAATATGGCTTCTCCCCTGTGTGAATTCTATTATGTGCAACAAGATGTGATTTCTGATTAAAACATTTCCCACATTCTGAACATAAAAATGGCTTCTCCCCTGTGTGACTTCTTTGATGTGTAATAAGATTGTATTTCTCTGTAAAACATTTCCCACATTCTGAGCATGAATATGGCTTTTCCCCTTTAAGAGCTATTTCATACTCAACAGTCCCTTCACTTTCATTTTGCACATTGGTCTTTGATGAAACAGGAGAAAGGACCTGTTGAAAAGGATTGGATAACAGATTTTTTCTAAGGGTTTGAGGTGTAACTGAAACAATGCCATATTCTTCACATGGATTTGGTGTGACTCCATTATCATCTGCTGCAAAATCAGGAAATATCAGATGTCCCTTTGAGCCTCTGGTACATTTATCTGCCAAGAATAAAACTGATTTTATTATTTTTCAATTAAACTGCATTGGAATTATATTAATATTTATATTCTTATTTTATAACATTTTTATAAAAAACTAAGATTATCAACTGACTAAGAGAGTAGATCACAAATTAGAGCCCGATAGATTATGGTATTAAGCTACTACGTTGGTTCTCTCTTGAAGTTACCTTTTCCATAGGTTCATATTTCACTTTCCTTGTAACCAATCATTTAAAGTTACCGTACTTGTTTAGTAGAGACTCAAATGGGCCTGTAAGTCACTGCTATCAGGTGGCATCCATCTCATACCCTCTGTAATAACTACAGTATATGCAGTCTGGCACAGAGCAAGGCAGAGGGGAAGAGGTAGGAGATACAATCGATTTGGAGCAAATGTAAAGCGTTCTCTATTGTTTGAATGGAACTAAGGAATAGATATAAGGGAAAAAGGAATTGGTAGTGGTACGCTTTCTACGTGATGGCAGCCAACAGAAACATTACATTGTATCGCAAACATATAAATACGAGAGCACTGGGGGATCGGGAAAAATAATTTTTAGCAGTGTCCTATGTAGGTGATAGTTGCCAGTCCCAGATTCTTTCATAGATTATCTAATTTAAAGGCTATAAACACCCTTGAACACAAAGATCAGAGAAAGCATATGTGATTAAGTTTCTGAAGTTAGTAAACTTGCAGTTATCTGTTTCTTTGCATTGAATTGCCCTCATCAGAAACCCTCAAAGCATTAAAGCATTTTTTTCACCTATTTTATGTTCAATCTTTTTCCTCTAGGGGGTTCCCTGTGCTGATCACCTTGTATGTTTTGATTTATCATGAACTAGCACAAGACAAGCTCAGCTCCCTCCTCAAGCTATGTACCCACAATCTAGAAGTAGCAGCGTTTTGGATGCAGCGTATTGTCGCTGGGTCCAAAACGCTGCATTGTATTGAACACACGTAAATTCGCATATGTTCACTGAACCATGCAAATTTACCGCATTCAATACATTCTATTGACAAAACTTCTGCTTTTACGGAGACTAGCGTCTAGTGTCTCCGCAAGAGAAATTGACATGCTGCGGTCCGGAAAAACACGCTGCATCTCAGTGTCCGTGTGTGATCCGCAGGTGCACATACGCGCATAGTGGACATGGAATTTCTTGAAATTTCATCCACTATGCTGTAACATCTGGCCTCTGCAGTTTTGAAGCTACATAAATACACAGCGCCAAAACCGCAGCAATTCTCAAACGTGGTCACGTACCCTCATTCTCCACTTTCCATGGGTGTTATCACAAATTGGAAGTTATTCCAAATCTTAAGAAAACCCTTCTAACCCCTTAAGCCCCAAGGGTGGTTTGCACGTTAATGACCAGGCCAATTTTTACAATTCTGACCACTGTCCCTTTATGAGGTAATAACTCTGAAACACTTCCATGGATACCGGTGATTCTGACATTGTTTTCTCGTGACATATTGTACATCATGTTAGTGGTAAAATTTCATTCAAATAACTTGCTTTTATTTGTGAAAAAAACAGAAATTTGGTGAAAATTTCGCAATTTTCCAACTTTGAATTTTTATGCCCTTAAATCACAGAGATATAGCACACAAAAAACTGAATAAGTAACATTTCCCACATGTTTACTTTACATCAGCACAATTTTGAAACCAAAATTTTTTTTTGTTAGGAAGTTATAAGGGTTAAAAGTTGACCAGCGATTTCTCATTTTTGCAACACCATTTTATTTTTACGGACCACATCACATTTGAAGCCACTTTGAGGGGTCTATATGATAGAATGGTGTCACTTTTGGGTATTTTCTAAAAACTGCACCCCTTATGGTGCTCAAAACCACATTCAAGAAGTTTATTAACCCTTTAGGTGCGTCACAGGAATTTTTTGAATATTTAAAAAAAAAAATGAACATTTAACTTTTTTTCACTAAAAAAATACTTCAGGTTCAATTTTTTTTAATTTACCAAGGGTAACAGGAGAAATTGGACTGCAAAAGTTATTGTGCAATTTGTCCTGAGTACGCCAATACCTGATATGTGGGGGGGAACCACTGTTTCGGCGCATGGCAGACCTCAGCAGGGAAAGAGCGCCATTTGACTTTTTCAATGCAAAATTGGCTGGAATTCAGATCGGACGCCATGTCGTGTTTGGAGAGCCCCTGATGTACCTAAACAGTGGAAACCCCCCCAAGTGATCCCATTTTGGAAACTAGACCCCCCAAGGAACTTATCTAGATATGTGGTGAGAACTTTGAACCCACAAGGACTTCACAGAAGTTTATAACGTACAGCGGTACATTAAAAAATCATATTTTTTCCACAAAAATGATCTTTTCACCCTCAATTCTTATTTTTCCAAGGGTAATAGGTCCCTAAAAGATATAGTGCAATTTGTCCTGAGTACACTGATACCCCATATGTGGGTGTAAATGACTATTTGGGTGCATGGCAGAGCTCGGAAGGGAAGCAGCGCCATTTGACGTTTTTGGCTGGAATTGAGATCGGACACCATGTCGCGTTTGGAAAGCCCCTGATGTACCAAAACAGTAGAAACCCCCCACAAATGACACCATTTTGGAAACTAGACCCCCCAAGGAACTTATCTAGATGTGTGGTGAGAACTTTGAACCCACAAGGGCTTCACAGAAGTTTATAACATACAGCCGTACAATTAAAAAATCATATTTTTTCCACAAAAATGATCTTTTCACCCTCAATTCTTATTTTTCCAAGGGTAACAGGACCCTAAAAGATATTGTGCAATTTGTCCTGAGTGCACTGATACCCCACATGTGGGGGTAAACCACTATTTGGGCGCATGGCAGAGCTCGGAAGGGAAGCAGCGCCATTTGACGTTTTTGGCTGGAATTGAGATCGGACACCATGTCGTGTTTGGAAAGCCCCTGATGTACCAAAACAGTAGAAACCCCCCATAAATGACACCATTTTGGAAACTAGACCCCCCAAGGAACTTATCTAGATGTGTGGTGAGCACTTTGAACCCCCCAGTGCTTCACAGAAGTTTATAACGCCCGTGCGTGAAAATACAAAAATCGTATTTTTTCCACAAACATGATCTTTTAGTCACCAATTTTTTCATTTTCCCAAGGGTACAAGGAGAAATTGGACCCCAAAACTTGTTGTCCAATTTGTCCTGAGTACGCTGATACCTCATATGTGGGAGAAAACTACTGTATGAACACACGTCGGGGCTCGGAAGGGAAGTAGTGACGTTTTGGAATGCAGACTTTAATGGAATGGTCTGCGGGTGGCATGTTGCTTTTGGAGAGCCCCTGATGTACCTAAACAGTGGAAACTCCCCACAAGTGACCCCATTTTGGAAACTAGACCCCCCTAAGGAACTTATCTAGATGTGTGGTGAGCACTTTGAACCCCCCAGTGCTTCACAGAAGTTTATAACGACCGGGCGTGAAAATAAAAATATCGTATTTTTTCAGCAAACATGATCTTTTAGTCACCAATTTTTTCATTTTCCCAAGGGTACAAGGAGAAATTGAACCCCAAAAGTTGTTGTCCAATTTGTCCTGAGTACGCTGACACCCCATATGTGGGAGAAAACTACTGTATGGGCACACGTCGGGGCTCGGAAGGGAAGTAGTGACGTTTTGGAATGCAGACTTTGATGGAATGGTCTGCGGGTGTCATGCTGCCTTTGGAGAGCCCCTAATGTACCTAAACAGTGGAAACCCCCCACAAATGACCCCATTTTGGAAACTAGACCCCCTAAGGAACTTATCTAGATGTGTGGTGAAAACTTTGAACCCCAAGGTCTTCACAGAAGTATATAATGCCCAGGCATGAAAATAAAAAAATCGTATTTTTTCCACAAACATGATCAATTAGTCTCCAATTTTTTTATTTTCCCAAGGGTAACAGGAGAAATTGGACCCCAAAAGTTGTCCAATTTGTCCTGAGTACGCTGATACCTCATATGTGGGAGAAAACTACTGTATGGGCACACGTCGGGGCTCGGAAGGGATGCAGGGGTGGCATTTATGCACATGTAATCGAAGTACATGTATCAAAGTACTACTGGCAGTTATAACATGGATGAATGTGACACGCATCTCTATTCTCTTCATACAGGTAGCCAGCTTTTCCAATCTCTGCTCTGAATCCACTCCTGTGTCTCCATTCAATGTCAGCAAGCAGTTAATCCTGAATGCTATCTCTGTGTTTTCAACTCTGCAAGCTATATCTGGTAACCAGCTTTTCCAATCTCTGCTCTGAATCCACTCCTGTGTCTCCATTCAATGTCAGCAAGCAGTTAATCCTGAATGCTATCTCTGTGTTTTCAACTCTGCAAGCTATATCTGGTAACCAGCTTTTCCAATCTCTGCTCTGAATCCACTCCTGTGTCTCCATTCAATGTCAGCAAGCAGTTAATCCTGAATGCTATCTCTGTGTTTTCAACTCTGCAAGCTATATCTGGTAACCAGCTTTTCCAATCTCTGCTCTGAATCCACTCCTGTGTCTCCATTCAATGTCAGCAAGCAGTTAATCCTGAATGCTATCTCTGTGTTTTCAACTCTGCAAGCTATATCTGGTAACCAGCTTTTCCAATCTCTGCTCTGAATCCACTCCTGTGTCTCCATTCAATGTCAGCAAGCAGTTAATCCTGAATGCTATCTCTGTGTTTTCAACTCTGCAAGCTATATCTGGTATATAGTTTTTTTTCAACTTACTCTGCTTGTCCCCTTATGTTGTGAGGTCAAGAAACTTTTCAAAGTGCTTTATGATCCATGTAGTGCTGGACATGTGTTTATTTGACCACAACATTTTATTGGGTCCTGGTGTCTCAATTTAGTGTGATTGATTAACGAGAAGAGAGAGAGCCAACAAAAAAAAAAAAAAAACTTAGCCTTAACCTCCTATATATTCAGACCTAGCTAGAGGGAGCATTTATGCAGGGGTGGCATTTATGCACATGTAATGGAAGTACATGTATCAAAGTACTACTGGCAGTTATAACATGGCAGTTAGACAGGGCAGGAGACAGGTAAGACATTTATATTCATCTACTACCTGTACATTAGGAGTACAACAAATATATACCATATGCATTTGTGTAATTTTTATCCTGGCCGCTGCATTCACACACATTCCCCGCCCTGGCATTAACTCTCTACACTCCATCCATATTGGCCCTTCGCTTCTTTCCTCTCCTATGTATAGCACTCACGCTCTTTTCACGTTGTTAAATTGCACAGATCCAGTCAGTCCCACCATTCAACATCAGAGACGCTCTCACAAATCACTTAACCATCTGCTCACTCTTTCTATCCTCCTTCTCCTAGTCGCAGGAGACATTGCTCCCAACCCTGGTCCCCCATGTTATAGAAAGTCAAACCCCCCGACTGCTAGACTTAGAAACCCCTCTAATCTGATTAATATTCCCTGCCTGCCATCTGTCTCTCTTAATTGTGCACTTTGGAATTCTCGCTCAGCGTGTAACAAACTCTCCTTCATCCATGACTTCTTCCTTTCTAATTCTCTTAACCTCCTGGCTCTTACTGAAACCTGGATCCAGCAGTCAGACACTACCGCTGCTGCTGCTCTTTCATAGGGGGGCTACACTTCTCTCATACCCCAAGAACAGACAGTAGAGCTGGTGGAGGCGTTGGTCTGCTCCTATCACCAAAATGTACCTTTTAGATTATCCCTCAAGTACCCTCACTTGTCTTCACTTCTTTTGAGGTCCATGCCGTCAGACTCTACACCCCCTTCTCCATGCGAGTGGCGGTGGTGTATCGTCCTCCCGGCCCCTCCCATCAGTTCCTGGATCATTTTGCCACTTGGCTTCCACATTTTCTCTCCTGTTACATCCCTACCCTCATCATAGGAGATTTCAACATCCCCATTGCTCTTCCCCTCTCACCATCTGCTACTCACCTTTTATCTCTAACCTCCTCATTTGGCCTTTCACAGCTTACTAATTCTCCAACGCATGAAGACGGAAACTCCCTCGACTTGGTCTTCTCTCGGCTTTGTGCAGTGGATGATTTTGCAAACTCCCCTCTCCCGCTCTCTGACCACAATCTTCTTTCATTCTCTATCAAGAACTGCCAGGCTGCTCAGGTCACCCCCACTGTCCTGACTTATAGAAACATACAGGCCATTAACACCCAGAAACTTATGAAGAACTTGCAGTCTTCATTGGCCCCTATCTCCTCCCTCTCATGTCCTGATTCTGCATTGAAGCATTACAATGAAACACTTCAAAGTGCCCTGGATGAATTTGCACCCCCTATAAATAGAACACCACAACACAGACGGCGACAACCCTGGCACACGGTGCAAACACGTTTCCTGCAGCGGTGCTCCAGGTGCGCCGAACGTCTGTGGAGAAAATCCAATCTACACGAAGATTTCATCCATTTTAAGTTTATGCTTAGAACATACAACACTGCCCTTCACCTCTCCAAACAAACCTATTTCAACACCCTCATCACCTCACTGTCCAATAACCCGAAATGTCTCTTTGACACGTTCCATTCTCTACTCAATCCAAGAGTACAGGCCCCAACCACGGAGCTCCGAGCTGACGATCTGGCCAATTACTTCAAAGAAAAAATTGACCAGATTTGACAGGAAATTATCTCCCAATCACCTCATACCATGCACTGTCCTCCCTCCCCCACAGCATCTAGCTGACTCTCTGATTTTGAACCAGTCACAGAAGAAGAAGTAAGCAGGCTCCTTGCATCTTCTCGCCCAACTACTTGCACCAGTGACCCATTTCCGTCACATCTCCTCCAGTCCCTTTCCCCTGCTGTCACCCCTCACCTAACTAAAATATTTAACCTCTCTCTCTCTTCTGGTATTTTTCCCTCCTCATTTAAGCATGCCATCATACATCCACTACTTAAAAAACCATCCCTCGACCAAAACTGTGCCGCTAACTATAGACCTGTCTCTAATCTTCCCTTCATCTCTAAACTCCTGGAACGCTTGGTCCACTCCCGTCTTATCCGCTATCTCTCAGAAAACTCTCTTCTCGACCCTCTCCAATCCGGTTTCCGCTCTTTACACTCCACTGAAACTGCCCTCACTAAAGTCTCTAATGATCTGCTAACAGCTAAATCAAATGGTCATTACTCCATGCTAATTCTCTTGGATCTCTCTGCAGCATTCGACACTGTGGATCATCAGCTCCTCCTCACTATGCTCCGTTCCATTGGCCTCAAGGACACCGTTCTCTCCTGGTTCTCCTCCTATCTCTCAGACCGCTCCTTTACTGTATCTTTTGCCGGTTCCTCCTCCTCTCACCTTCCCCTTACTGTTGGGGTCCCCCAAGGATCGGTTCTAGGCCCCCTCCTCTTCTCCTTGTACACTGCCCCTATTGGTCAAACAATCAGTAGATTTGGTTTCCAGTACCATCTCTATGCTGATGACACCCAATTATACGCTTCTTCTCCTGACATCACGCCAGCCTTTCTATAAAACACCGGCGATTGTCTAAACGCTGTGTCTAATATCATGTCCTCACTATATCTGAAACTGAACCTGTCAAAGACTGAACTCCTGGTGTTTCCTCCCTCTACTAATGTACCTATACCCGACATTGCTATTTCTGTGTGTGGCTCCACTATTACTCCCCAGCAACAGGCCCGCTGTCTTGGGGTCATACTTAATTCCGAGCTTTCCTTTGCCCCCCACATTCGATCACTGGCTCGCTCTTGTCATCTGCACCTCAAAAACATTTCTAGAATTCGACCTTTTCTTACTTTTGACTCTGCAAAAACTCTTACTGTTTCTCTTATTCATTCTCGTCTCGACTATTGTAACTCTCTTCTAATCGGTCTCCCTCTTACCAAACTCTCCCCTCTCCAATCTGTCTTGAATGCTGCAGCCAGGATCATATTCCTCACCAATCGTTACACTGATGCCTCTACCTTGTGCCAGTCATTACACTGGCTACCCATCCACTCCAGAATTCAGTATAAACTTATTACCCTCACCCACAAAGCCCTCCATGGCTCAGCACCACCCTACATCTCCTCCCTTGTTTCAGTATACCACCCTACCCGCACCCTCCGTTCTGCTGATGACCTGAGGTTAGTATCCTCAATAGTCAGAACCTCCCACTCCCGTCTCCAAGACTTTACACGTGCCGCGCCAATTCTTTGGAATGCACTTCCCAGGTCAATACGATTAGTCCCCAATCCCCACAATTTTAAGCGTGCCCTGAAAACACATTTATTCAGACTGGCCTATCGCCTCAACACATTAACCTAATCTATCCCTGTGTGGCACAGCCAAAAGTTTTACCATAACCAGATTTCCCGCATCATGCTCCCACATGCTTTATGCATCCATTAGCCCTCTGTGTCTGTACTGTCACACACAACATTATGGCTGGTCCATACAATCAGGGCAACTGTTAACACCCACCTTTCGTGTCTACCTCTTTCCTCATAGACTGTAAGCTTGCGAGCAGGGCCATCTTTCCTCTTGGTATTTGTTATAATCTACTGTATGTGATTATTGTTATGCTGTAATGTCTATTGTCTGTACAAATCCCCTCTGAAATGTAAAGTGCTGCGGAATATGTCGGCGCTATAAAAATAAAATTTATTATTATTATTATTATTATTAAGTAGTGATGTTTTGGAATGCAGACTTTGATGGATTGGTCTGCGGGTGTCATGTGCGTTTGGAGAGCCCCTGATGTACCTAAACTATTGAAACTCCTCACAAGTCACCCCATTTTGGAAACTAGACCCCCCACGGAACTTATCTAGATGTGTGGTGAGCACTTTGAACCCGCAAGTGCTTCACAGAAGTTTATAACGCCTGGGCGTGAAAATAAAAATATCGGATTTTTTCAACAAACATCATCTTTTAGTACCCTTTTTTTTATTTTCCCAAGGGTAACAGGAGAAATTGGACCCCAAAAGTTGTTTTGCAATTTGTCCTGAGTATGCTGGTACCCTATATGTGGGGGTAAAACACTGTTTGGGCGCATGGCAGAGCTTGAAAGGGAAGGAGCACCATTTGACTTTTTCAACGCAGAATTGGCTGGAATTGAGATCAGACACCATGTTGCATTTGGAGAGCACCTGATGTGCCCAAACAGTGGAAACCCCCCAATTATAACTCCAACCCTAACCCCAACACACCCCTAACCCCTAATCTGAGCCCTAACCCTAGCCCTAACCCTAGCCCTAACCCTAATGGGAAAATGGAAATAAATACTTTTTTTAATTTTATTATTTTTCCCTAACTAAGGGGGTGATAACGGGGGGTTTGATTTACTATTTATGGCGGTTTTTATGTTTGGCGGCTGTCGCACGCTAAAAGACACTTTTTATTGTAAAAATAGTTTTTGCATCACCACATATTGAGAGCTATAATTTTTCCGTATTTTGACCCACCGAGTCATGTGAGGTCTTATTCTTTGCGGGACGAGTAGACGTTTTTATCGGTTCCATTTTTGGGCACGTGACATTTTTTGATTGCTTTTTATTCCGATTTTTGGGACGCAGAATGAACAAAAACCAGCGTTTCATGAATTTCTTTTGGGGGGGAGCGTTTACACCGTTCCGCGTGCGGTAAAATTGATAAAGCGCTTTTATTCTTCGGGTCGGTACGGTTACAGCGATACCTCATTTAGGTCTTTTTTTATGTTTTGTCGGTTTTTTGCAATGAAAACAATTTTATATAAAAAATAATTATTTTTGCACCGCTTTATTCTGCGAGCTATAACTTTTTTATTTTTTTGCGGATGATGCTGTATGGCAGCTCGTTTTTTGCGGGACAAGATGACGTTTTCAGCGGTACCAAGGATATTTATATGCGTCTTTTTGATCGCGTGTTATTGCACTTTTTGTTCAGTGGTATGATAATAAATCATTATTTTTTGCTTTGTTTTTTTTTTTTTTATTTTTTAAGGGGTTCGCTAAAGGGGTTAACTAATGGGACAGTTTTATAGGGCGGGTCGCTACGGACGAGGCGATATCAAATATGTGTACTTTTATTGCTTTTTTTGTTTTTTTATTTTCAAAAAATGAATTTATTGGGGAATATTTTTTTTTTTTTTACTAATTTATTTAAAATTATTTTTACACTTTTTTTTCTACTTTATTACATAGTCCCAGGTGGGACATCACTGTCCTGTGACAGATCGCTGATCTGTCACATCACAGATCACTGTGACAGATCAGCAATCTGTCACAGGCAGTTCTGCAGACTTCCTCGTGCCTGCGCTTTGCAGGCAGTGAGGAAGTCAGCTCCCTACAGGCCCCCGAAGGCCCCCGTCGCCATCTTGGATCCGGGGGCCTGTAGGGAAAGAGCCCCCCGCAGCAGCGCTGCACATTGCGCTGTCGTGGGGGGCTCAGGGAAGCACGGAGGGAGCCCCCTCCCTGCCGAAGCTTCCCTTTAACTCCCGGTACACCGCGATCGTGTTTGATCGCGGTGTACAAGGGGTTAACGTGTCGGGGGCGGTCCGTGACCGCCCCTGACACATTGTGCCGGGTGTCAGCTGTGATAATCAGCTGACACCCGGCCGCGATCAGCGGCGCTCACCACGTGGGCACCGCTGATCGCATTAGACGTACTATCCCGTCCTTGGGAGTTAAGTCCCAGGGCACATGGACGGGATAGTACGTCTAGTGGCAGAAAGGGGTTAAGGAGAACGTATAACCGACAGGGACACAACTGGATATTATTTTCTTACATACAGATGCAACCCCCCCTTCACCACCTCAGAATGAGAATGTAGCCATACACTTCAATCAAACATCCATATTTTGAATCTATACATTAACCTCTTCATGACCCAGCCTATTTTGACGTTCCTGACCTGGCCATTTTTTGCAATTCTGTCCAGCGTCCCTTTATGAGGTAATAACTCAGGAACGCTTCAACGTATCCTAGCGATTCTGAGACTGTTTTTTGTGACATATTGGGCTTCATGTCACTGGTAAATTTAGGTCGATAATTTTTGCATTTATTTGTGAAAAAAAACAGAAATTTGGCAAAAATTTCGCCATTTTCAAATTTTTATTGTTAAACCAGAGAGTTATGTGACACAAAATAGTTAATAAATAAGATTTCCCACATGTCTACTTTACATCAGCACAATTTTGGAAACAATTTTTTTTTTGTTAGGAAGTTATAAGGGTTAAAAGTTGAGCAGTGATTTCTCACTTTTACAACAAAATTTACAAAACCATTTTTTTTAGGGACCACCTCACATTTGAAGCCACTTTGAGGGATCTATATGGCAGAAAATACCCAAAAGTGACACCATTCTAAAAGCAGCACCCCTCAAGATACTCAAAACTACATTCAAGAAGATTATTAACCCTTCAGGTGCTTCACATGAACTAAAGCAACGTGGAAGGAAAAAAAATGGACATTTTAAATTTTCCAACAAAAATTTTCTTTTAGCATCAATTTTTTCATATTCACATGGGCAACGGGATAAAATGGATTCTAAAATTTAAAAAAGTGCCATTTTAATTTTTCTTGTTAACCCCTTTCTGCCATTGGACATACTATCCCGTCCATGTGCCCTGGGACTTATTGCCCAAGGATGGTATAGTACGTCATGGATGATCAGCCGAGCTCACAGGGGGAGCGCGGCTGATCGCGGCCGGGTGTCAGCTGATTCTCACAGCTAACACCCGGCACTAAGTGCCAGGAGCGGCCACAGACCACTCCCAGCACTTTAAGGCTATGTGCCCATGTTGCTTTTTTGATGCAGAATATTCCTGAGCAGAAACGGACACCCTCTTCCTGGGAAAACGCATGCGTTTTATGAAGTGCCTTTGTAAGCGTTTTTGACGCCTTTGTTAAGCGCTTTAGCATGCGTTTTCCTATGCGTTTTGCAATACAATTGTATGTATGCGGAACCGCACGCGTTTCTGCAAAATTAATGAACATGCTGCGATTTTTCCGCTAAGCGTTTCCACAGCAGGAAAAAACGCACCATTAGCACTACATGTGCGGATTCAATTATGATTACATGGGATGCTTTTTTTAAGCGTTTCTGCGGCAGAAACGCACGTCTAAAAGCGCAGCGAAAATGCTTAAAAAACTCAACGTGGGCACACAGCCTAACCCCCCGGAACACTGCGATCAAACATGATCGCAGTGTTCCGGGGCAAGCAGAGGTGCTGACAGCCCCTCTGTCTTTGGATCGGAGACCCCACGGCATGACGCGGGGTCCCGATCACTGCCATGGATACCCGATGTCGTCATGATGACATTCGGGTATCCAGACCTGAGAGACTTCATGTCATGCGCAGTGATGGCCAGGAAGACTCTCAGGTCAGTGTAATAGAAACTGCAGCGCTGATAGTTCCTATAGCATGCAGATCTGCATGCTATAGAAGAGATCAGCCTGCACAAAATGAGTGTCCCATAGTGGGAGGAAGTGCAAAAGTAAGAATGAAATAATAAAAATTTAAAATAATTGTAAAAATATATAATAAAATAAAAATAATAATAAAAAAAAAATCAATATTTATTCCATCAATATATAAATATTTGAATAAAAAAAATCTAAGCAATAAAAGTACACATATTTAGTATTTCCACGTCTGTAACGACCCAACCTATAAAACTGTCCACTAGTTAACCCCTTGAGTGAACACCGTTACAAAAAGGCAAAAAAACAATGCTTTATCATCATACCGCTGAACAAAAAGTGGAATAACACGTGATCAAAAAGATGGATATAAATAAACATGGTACCGCTGAAAACATCATCTTGTCCCACTAAAAACAAGCCACCATATAGCTCCATCACCAGAAAAATAAAAAAATTATAGCTCTCAGAATAAAGCGATGCAAAAATAATTTTTTATATAAAATAGTTATGTATAAAAGCGCCAAAACATAAAAAAAGATATAAATGAGGTATTGCTGTCATCGTACTGACCCGAAGAATAAAACTTCTCTATCAATTTTACGACACGCATAACGGTATAAATGCCTGCCCGCTCAAAAGAAATTCATGAAACGCTGGTTCTTGTTCATTCTGCCTCCCAAATATCGGAATAAAAAGCGAACAAAAGATGTCATGTGCCCGAAAATGGTACCAATAAAAACGTCAACTCGTCCCACAAAAAACAAGACCTCACATGACTCGGTGGGCCAAAATATGGAAAAATTAAAGCTCTCAAAATGAGGTGATGCAAGAACTATTTTTTGAAATAAAAAGTGTCTTGTCTTTTAGCGTGTGACAGCTGCCAAACATAAAAATCCTCTATAAATAGTAAATCAAACCCCTCTTTATTACCCCCTTAGTTAGAGAAAAATAATAATATAAAAAAATATATTTCCATTTTCCCATTAGGGTTTAAGTTAGGATTAGCGCTAAAGTTAGGATTATGGTTGGGACTAGCGTTAGGGTTGGGATTAGGGATGTGTTGGGGTTAGGGTTGGCATTAGAATTGGGTGGTTTCCACTGTTTAGGCACATCAGGGGCTCTCCAAACGTGACATGGCGTCTGATTTCAATTCCAGCCAATTTTGCATTGAAAAGTCAAACGGCGCTCCTTCCCTTCCGAGGTCTGCCATGCGCCGAAACAGTGGTTTACCTGCATATATGAGGTATCAGCCTACTCAGGACAAATTGTACAACAAATTTTGGGGTCTAATTTCTCCTGTTACCCTTGGTAAAATAAAACAAATTGGATCTGAATACATTTTTTTGTGAAAAAATGTTAAATATTCATTTTTTTTATTAAACATTCCAAAAATTCCTGTGAAGCACCTGAAAGGTTAATAAACTTCTTGAGGCTATGTGCCCACGTTGCGTTTAAATCCGGACACTGAAAACCGGACTCCTTCCCAGAAATCGCGCGGTTTTACCGCAATTATGTTCGCGATTTTCAAGCACTTTCCAAGCAACTTGAAGCATCGCTTGGGATGTGATTGACAGGTTGGTCACACTCGTCAAACATAGCGTTTGACAAGTGTGACCAGGTTTTTACTATTGAGGCCGCCTATGCGGCCTCAATAGTAAAAGAAAGAATGTAAAAAATAATTAAAATATAAAAAAATCGGGGTATATTTACCTTCCGACGCCCCGCACAGTCTCAGCGACGCTCCCGTTCCCAGCGATGTCTTGCGAGACCTGTGATGACGTTGGTCTCGCGTTGCTATAGCGATCTCACGAGACCGCTAGAGTCACGCGAGACTACGTCATCACAGGACCTTGCCACAAGGCATTACTGGGAACGCTGAGTCCCGGGAAGGCAGCACGGGACGTCGGAAGGTAAATATACCCTAATTTTTTATTCTTTTTTTACAGGGGTATGGTACCCAGGGCCTGGAGGACAGTCTCCTCTCCTCCACACCGTGGGTACCAACCGCACATGAGACGCTTAACTTCGCGCATGGTGGGCATAGCCACATGCGGGAAGTAAGCGATTCTCATGCATTCCTATGGGTGCGGAATCGTGGCAATTCTTTGCGATTCCGCACAAAAGAATGAGCATGCTGCGATTTTTTCCGCGATGCGATTCCGCCGCGGAAAAAAGCGCAGCATTAGCACAGCATGTGCGGAATGCCATAGGAATGCATGGGGGGCGTTCTGTACACGATTTTTAAACGTTTTTCGCGCCGAAAATCACAGCAAAAACGCTTAAAGTCGCATCGTGGGCACACAGCCTTAATGTGGTTTTGAGCAACTTGAGGGGTGCAGTTTTTAGAATGGTGTCACTTTTGGGTATTTTCTATCATATAGTGACTTCAAATGTGATGTGATCCATAAAAAAAAAATGGTGTTGCAAAAATTAGAAATGGCTGGTCAACTTTTAACCCTTATAACTTCCTAACAAAAAAAATTTATTGTGTGCCATATCTCTGTGATTTAAGGGCATGAAAATTCAGAGTTGGAAAATTGCAAAATTTTCAAACGTTTCGCCAAATTTCCATTTCTTTTTTTTTTTTTTTTTTTACAAATAAACACAAGTCACAGCAAAGAAATGTTACCACTATCATGAAGTACAATATGTCTTGCGAAAACATTCTCACAATCACCAGGATCCATGGAAGCGTTCCAGAGTTATTACCTCATAAAGGAACAGTGGTCAGAATTGTAAAAATTGGCCCAGTCATTAACGTGCAAACCACCCTTGGGGGGTAAAGGGGTTAAATAAAAAATTATATTATGGTACCTTTTTTCCACAAAAAAAAAATCAATGTAAATACTTTTACGCCCAAAAATGACAAAAGTATTCTCAGAGTGATCCCTTAATTGGCTATTGGGTTTATTTAATTCACTTGTAATCCTGACTGAAGAAGAAGCCTCTGTGCTCTGAAAGCTCACGAATATATTTTTTCTGGTTAGCCAATAAAGGTATCACTCCGAGAATACTTTTGTTATTTTTGGGCATAAAAGTATTTACATCAATTTTCCTTGTTGAAAATTTGCTGTTAAAAGTGTGTTAATAAAAAGAAGCATAGGCAATTTTTCTTAGTGTGTTTGTGCAATTTTTTTTGTTGCCAGTAAATTACACATCCAAAAGTCTATGAAACAAACCCTAAAAACATTCAACATATAATTGTAGAGGCCAGTGATTGGGTAGAATTTGTGATTTCTCTGGACACTACTCACCTGTGCGGATATCTGTAGGAATCTCCTCTTTACACCGCTCATCACCCCTCACATATGTCCCTGCAGTATTAATAAAGGTCAGATCTCGACCCTGAAATAAAGAATGTATAAGTGACAGACAGATGGAGAAGTCACCTGACATGAATTCTCAGAACAGAAAAGATCATAAATTAACAGGACGACCAAAAATGACAGCAGTAGTTATCACATAGCTTCAGGTCTCCGGTATAAATCCAACCTGTCGGCTCCTAATTCTAACCAGCAGTCTCCATAACCAGAAAATTGTGAAATCTGGACACCATCTAATGTCTACGGTCAGCTTTATCCTGTCATCTCCACCTGGTATAAAACATGCAGTGAATGGCCACATTACTAGAGACACCCATCTAGTATCCGGCTGGATCTCCATTGGCGTTTAGAACCTCAGCGATATGTCTAGTCATAGATTCCTCTTGGTGGTGAAATTATTCAGCAGAATTATCGGGTCGATGCTCATACATTAGATTCTTGCAGTTGTAGATTGGATGGAGGGTCAGACATGCTCCAAACAGCCTTTTGTACGTTTTACCAGAGATTCGCTTTACTATTAACACTTGGGGACTGTGAAGGTCATGGGAAGCAAGAAATTTTCACCATCGTTTTCATGAAACCAATCAAATACTATATCATCCTTGTGACAAATTCTGACCTTCCAATAAAGATAATTGTTCTTCTCTCTCACCCCCTATAGTTAATGCACGTCCCCTAGTCCTTTCTAAGGTCCCTATATTAAATAAGTCTTATGCCTCTCCTTTGTCTTGACCACAAATGTTTTTAAACACAGATTACCTATGAGGCGCCTTTTTCCTATGCTAAACAAAAATTTTCCTAACCCTTCATTAAAAGACAGACGTAGCCTCCCATTTGTTATGTTATGCCCAAAACCTGGATCCCATTTTCAAGATGTGGCCTTAGAGGAGATTTATGGAGGAGTAATATTACATCAGTCATATGGCCACAATAAATTTTGCGTTTGGACATATTAGTCAGAGAACTAGCGTTATATCCATTATATGCATCTTCTTGCATCTCCAACAACACATTGATAGAGAATTTGGTTTGCGAGCCCAGACGGGGTCAGTGATGATGATGTCGGTAAAGAGTGTTGCAATTAATGGAGAAATAAAAGCTGGTAAAATAAGTAAATGTGAACAGTATTCTCATCAGAATGATTTTCTATATCATCCTTGGATTCCTTTGATAGGACGTCTTTAAATGCTTGCCAAATCTAGGCTAAGATTATGCCTCATTTGAACACACTAAGATCTCTTGATTTTCCCATTCTACTGTGGATTCACACTGAAACTGATAATCAGAAAACTGAGAAATTCATTGCCCAGGAAATCATTTCTAGGGAACGCACTGATTGTGACGCGATCATTATCTCTAATAAATCTGACATTTAGGGTACAAATCAAGACTGAACACAAGACCTTTACAACCATCATACACATCATAGGGGAGATTTTTATGACACCTTCTCTCCATCTACCTAGTGAAACTGAGGAACATCGGGATCTTCTTGTTTACAGTCCTGTGGAAGAAGAGGAACGGGGACATCTCTCTGGTGTTGTCCTCTCACTGGATAGAACTGTTCATTAAAGAATTATTTTTTACATGGCGCTGTAATCAATCTTTATATTTCATTACATTTTCTCTCCATCTACCTGATGATCCTGAGGAACATTGGGATCTTCTTGTTTACAGTCCTGTGGAAGAAGAGGACGGGGACATCTCACTGGTGTTGTCCTCTCACTGGATAGAACTGGAGGAAACACATACAGGGACTGAATTCATTCCTTACATACAGATAATTATAGGCCGTGTGTATTTAGTCCTGTCTATTACCTGGTGATGTGAGGGGTTGGGGAACCTCCATCATGACGTCCTTGTACAGATCTTTGTGTCCTTCTAAATACTCCCACTCCTCCATGGAGAAATAGACGGTGACATCCTGACACCTTATAGGAACCTGACACATACAATGATACCGTCATCCACCGATCCCTCCATAGCGTTACTGTATAATGTCCCAGCATTCCCAGTAGTGTCACCTCTCCAGTCAGCAGCTCGATCATCTTGTAGGCGAGTTCTAGGATCTTCTGGTCATTGATGTTCTCATGTATCAGGGGGTGAGGTGGAGGCCCCGTGATTGGGCTCAGGGGTCTTCCCCATCCCTCAGACACAGGGTCCTGACAGCGCTCACTAGAGGTCTTCACTACTGTGTAATCCTGGTTATGGAGAGACACATTAATAAACCTCACTACAGACATTTCCAGAGTCCTCACCTCTCCAGTTCTGTCCATCTGTTATTCCCATAGATAAGAATGATGTAATGTGACGTCATCAGAATCTCTCACCTCTCCAGTAAGCCGGAAGAGGATCTCTAGGGTGAGGTGTAATATCCTCTCCGCCATCTTGTCCCTATCCATCCTTGTAGGGTCACTCAGGAGAATTCTCTTATATAGAAGATCTCCACTGAGCGGATCTGATATTGTAGGGACCTGAATTGGGAGAAGATGATGATGTAACATCATAAAGATTCCATGTAAGAAATGTTCCTGCAGCGCTCGTGCTGACGTCAGAAACGTGAAGTGAGTTCATTGGCTGTGAACTCGCAGGACCTGTCTGATGGCACTGCAAGCAGAACTTTCTCAAGATCGCGGTGCCCTCAGATAGATAATAGGAGTTCACAGGGAGACACTGATCAGCAATTTCTCATTTTTGCAACACCATTTTATTTTTACGGACCACATCACATTTGAAGCCACTTTGAGTGGTCTACATGATAGAAAATACCCAAAAGTGACACCATTCTAAAAACTGCACCACTCAAGGTGCTAAAAACCATATTCAAGAAGTTTATTAACCCTTCATGTGCTTCACAGGAATTTTTTGAATATTTAAAAAAAAATGAACATTTAACTTTTTCACTAAAAAATTACTTCAGGTCCAATTTTTTTTATTTTACCAAGGGTAACAGGAGAAATTGGACTGCAAAAGTTATTGTGCAATTTCTCCTGAGAATGCTGATACCTGATATGTGGGGGGGGAACCACTGTTTCGGCGCATGGCAGAGCTCAGAAGGGAAGGCGCGCCGTTTGACTTTTTCAATGCAAAATTGGCTGGAATTCAGTTCGAACGCCATGTCACGTTTGGAGAGCCCCTGATGTACCTAAACAGTGGAAACCCCCCACAAGTAACCCCATTTTGGAAACTAGACCCCCCAAGGAACTTATCTAGATAGTGGTGAGAACTTTGAACCCACAAGGGCTTCACAGAAGCTTATAACGTGCAGCCGTACAATTAAAAAAAATCATATTTTTTCCACAAAAATGATATTTTCACCCCCAATTTTTATTTTCCCAAGGGTAACAGGACCCTAAAAGTTATTGTGCAATTTGTCCTGAGTACGCTGAAACCCCATATGTGGGGGTAAACGACTATTTGGGCGCATGGCAGAGCTCAGAAGGGAAGCAGCGCCATTTGACTTTTTTTGGCTGGAATTGAGATCGGACACCATGTCACGTTTGGAAAGCCCCAGATGTACCAAAACAGAGGAAACCCTCCCCACAAATGACACCATTTTGGAAACTATACCCCCCCAATGAACTTATCTAGATGTATAGTGAGAACTTTGAACCTCCAAGGGCTTCATAGAAGTTTATAACATACAGCCATACAATTAAAAAGCCATATTTTTTCCACAAAAATGATCTTTTCACCCTCAATTTTTATTTTTCCAAGGGTAACAGGACCCCAAAAGTTATTGTGCAATTTGTCCTGAGTATGCTGATACCCCATATATGGGGGTCAACCACTATTTGGGCGCATGGCAGAGCTCAGAAGGGAAGCAGCGCAATTTGACTTTTTTGGATGGAATTGGGATTGGACGCCATGCCGCATTTGAAAAGCCCCTGATGTGCCTAAACAATGGAAACCCCCCGCAAATGACACCATTTTGGAAACTAGACCCCCCAAGGAACTTATCTAGATGTGTGGTGAGCACTTTCAACCCCCAAGGGCTTCACAGAAGTTTATAATGCCCGGGTGTGAAAATAAAAAAATCATTTTTTCCACAAACATGATCTTTTAGTCCCCAATTTTTTATTTTCCCCAATGGTAACAGGAGTAGTTGGACCCCAAAAGTTGTTGTCCAATTTGTCCTGAGTACGCTGATACCCCATATGTGGGAGAAAACTACTGTATGGGCACACGTCGGGGCTCGGAAGAGAAGTAGTGATGTTTTGTAATGCAGACTTTGATGGAATGGTCTGCAGGTGTCATGTGCATTTGGAGAGCCCCTGATGTACCTAAACAGTAGAAACCCCCCACAAGTGACCCCATTTTGGCAACTAGACCCCCTAAGGAACTTATCTAGATGTGTGGTGAGCACTTTGAACCCCCAAGAGCTTCACAGAAGTTTATAACGCCCGGGCGTGAAAATAAAAAAATCATATTGTTTTCCACAAAAATGATATTTTTGCCCCCAATTTCTTATTTTCCTAAGGGTAACAGGAGAAATTGGACCCCAACAGTTGTTTTGCAATTTGTCCTAAGTAGGCTGATACCCCATATGTGGGGGTAAAACACTGTTTGGGCGCATGGCAGAGCTTGGAAGGGAAGGAGCACCATTTGACTTTTTCAACGCAGAATTGGCTGGAATTGAGATCAGACGCCATGTTGCGTTTGGAGAGCACCTGATGTGCCCAAACAGTGGAAACCCCCAATTCTATCTCCAACCCCAACACACCCCTAACCCCTAACATAGTGTCGGGTGTCAGCTGTGATAATCAGCTGACACCCGGCCGCGATCAGTGGCGCTCACCACGTGGGCGCTGCTGATCGCTGTGACGTACTATCCCATCCCTGGGAATTAAGTCCCAGGGCACATGGACGGGATAGTACGTCATATGGCAGAAAGGCGTTAAATACATGTACAGTAAGCTGCACACACTGTACTAATTGTATTTGTCACAGACATCTATTTATCTACCTATTCTTTGTCTATTTACTGTATGTAATCCATCTCTTCTATCCTGTCGGCTCCTGCTGTGATTTTACACTACGTGGCTGCTGAATTGCAGGCTTTTCTTCTATCTCTGTAATATATATACATATGTGTGTGTGTCACTGACATCTATATATCTCTGTATCCTATGTGTATATATCCATTCTAACCTGGGTGATTTTACTGTACCCACATATGAATTGCCGGCTTTTCTAATACGATCGGTGTGTATAAATCGGACAGCAGTCGCATGGTCCGAGTGCTGTGTGATTTTGCTCTCGCACCCATTGACTTCTGTTGGATGCGATCCGATTGCTGCAACTTTTTTCCAGTCTGATAGTGATCTGATCCAAACTGGAAAAAAACGCAGATGAGCACAGAATCAAAGAATAACACTGGTCTGAATGCAATCCACTTTTTTTATCGGATTGCAGTCGTCCAATTTCATCACAAGTGGGAACGAGCCCTTACATATGATAGAACATTAATATCTCCTGACAGTGACAACATGGAGCGAGCGACGGCCATAATGGAGACTGTAGAGTAACAGCAGCGAGTGCCGTCAGGAGGGAAGTGACCCAATGTAATCCAATACAGAGACCCTGATATAGCGACACAGGCGGGGCCGCAGCACTGAGGGGGTTAATGTCCCCAGTAATGGGGAATCTCCAGCACCTACCTCCACCTGCAGAGCCGCACACCACATATATGGCTGTTCTGTGCGCACAGGACCTGGGATGAGGTCACAGGAGGGGAGGAGTCAGGGGTCACATGATCAGGGGCCTCAGTGTATGCAGGGCTCTGCTGTGCTGGTTATCATGGTGTTGGATGAGGGGAAGTTTCTGTGTGGGGTCAGGAGGGGTTTACAGAGTGGATGTAGCAGAGCCGTGTGTGTACGAGGTGTTCGGAGCGGAGCCGTGTGTGTACGAGGTATGCGGAGCCACGTATGGAGCGGAGCCACATGTGTATGGAGCGGAGTCGTGTGTGTATGAGGTGTACGGAGCGGAGCCGTATGTGTACGAGGTGTACAGAGCAGAGCCGTATGTGTACAAGGTGTACAGAGCGGAGCCGTAGGTGTATGGGGTGTATGGAGTGGAGCCGTGTGTGTACGAGGTGTGCGGAGCCACGTGTGTACAAGGTGTACGGAGCCCTGTGTGTATGAGGTGTACGGAGCGAAGCCCTGTGTGTACGAGGTGTACGGAGGGCTGTGAAGGAAGAGAACGGGGCTGTGGACGGAGAGAGCGGGAGAGCAGGGCTGTGAAGGAAGAGAATGGGGCTGTGGACGGGGAGAGCAGGGCTGTGGACGGGGAGAGCAGGTCTGTGAAGGAAGAGAACAGGGCTGTGGAGGGAGAGATCGGGAGAGCAGGGCTGTGGACGAAGAGACCGGGGCTGTGGAAGAAGAGAGCGGGCCTGTGGAGGGACACCGGGACATGGATGTAGAGCTGTAGAGCGCAGCTGCGGAGGGATAGAACGGGACGGCAGGTGGAGAGCGAGGAAGTTAAGGAAGACATCGGGACCCACCGGCAGGTACTATGCCCGGGCAACGCCAGGCTCTTCAGCTAGTGGTATATATTTGTGATAATCCAAATGTACAGGGAATAGATTTATTAATTTGTCTTACCTGTCTCCTGCCCTGCCTAATTGCCGTGTTATAACTGCCAGTACTTTGATAAATGTACTTTGATAAAATGTACATAAATACCCTCCTGCATAAATGCTTCCCTAGGCTATGCCTGAATATATAGGTGTTCTAAGATCTTACTTTTTTTCCTCTCGTTTGCAGTCAAACTAAGTTGAGACAGCAGGACACAATAAATATATTGAGCAGATAAACAAGTGTCCAGGCCTACATGGATCATAAAGAGATAGTTCAGACGTACCAGTTAGAACAGAGGAAGAGGAATACATGGAATTCTGGGGTAAACTGGGTATTCTGGAATAAGAGATAGTTAAGATGTATCAGACAGAGGAAGAGGAGTACATGGGATTCTGGGGTGCAGTGGGTATTCTGGATTAAGAGATAGTTCAGATGTACCAGTTAGAACAGAGGTAAAGGAGTAGATGGGATTCTGGGGTGCAGTGGGTATTCTGGATTATTCCCACAGATCCCCAAGACCAATTTAGCACCAACTTCAAGGACCCCTCAAACCGCCACAACGAAGGCATTTGACCTCCTCAAATGCCTGAGACCCCCCCACACCGAAATACTATATCCCTTTCAATTCCGTCCTGTAAATTAAGCACCCACAAATCAATGCCTACAGCATTCAAATGCACTCCATCCGCCAACGAAAATTCATCATCCCTTTATCCAATTCAAAGTGACGAACTGCGACACCCCCATTCCTAACCACATAATTGGACACAGCCCTGTTAACTTTTATTCTGGACTTGTTAATCTTTTCGACCGATCTCGTTTGACACCAACATTTCCGCTATCTCCGACCACACCACGGTCAACCCTCTAAAAGATACCCAGAACCTAAGCAAATCATTCTTAATATCCTTCAGTAATCCCTGAAACGGGTGAACCCCCAGGTCTTTACCCCCAACGTGAAGAACCAAATATCAGTAGACCTATCCAGCCTGGCGCTGCTATGTACCACCTGAAGAATCCTTCTCCAACCCATTCACCTGAAACCAAGCCACCTGATCACCACCACGTTCCTGGAAAAACCGAGCTGCGTCCCCTCACGAGTGGCCCAAGATCAACAAAAGATTGCAACCTAAAATAAAACACAAACAATTTACACCACAAACCCTTCTCAACAATAAGACCAATGTGAGGCTTTGAAGACTCCAAGGGTGAACCCACAGGACTGCGACGACGAACCTGCCCCCGGGCGAGCAGGCCAGGTGTACCACCCCCTATACAGGGGCAGGCCCGGAGGAGACTATCGCTGTGGAAGCTGATACCTGGGGACAACTGGAAGAGTGAACAGGCGGGCTGGAAGGTAGACAGGGAAGACTGGTGGACACAGGAGGGGCTGATGCAGGACTGGACGTAGAGAAGGGCAGGAGGCACAGCAGCGGACAGGAGCGGTTAGGGACGGCACACACGGGCGAAGACAGGAACAGACTGGAACGGCGGACTCTGAAAGGAAAATACAAAGGGGTGAGAGGTCAGCTGGAGAGGTAAGACAGGTGACAGGCACAGGGCAGAGCGCTAGGCAGGAGAATCGTAGGAGAAGGTGGACCCGAGAATCAATCGTGGGACACAATAGATAATCAGGCAGCGATCAGGAGGCGAAGCTACCTTATATAGGACTTAGAGGAGCAGGACTTCCGGGTCAGGAACCTCCAGGGTCACGGGGGCAGTGAGATGGGACGGTCCAGCCTGTGCTGCAATCTGGGGTGCGAGGTGCGCATGCGCACTGAGGCTGACCACGGGGCAGGAAGCAGGAGTGCAGGCGGGCGCGCGCCTGCTGCAGGAGCACGCTGGGAGCGGTGGGCGCGCCAGGAGGTGGCAGGGAGCGCGTGCCCACGAATAGAGGCAGCGGCAGGAGCCCCGAGCGCGGTGGAGGCGGTGGGAGCGGGATCGGTAAGCGTGGCGGTGGAGGCGGCGGGACTGGTAAGCATGACAACCAATACAAATCACCTCAAGTGTGCAGATCTGACCCAACCCCCTGAGGCCTAATATAACTTCTATATTGCCTGGAACCCCATCTCCCAATCCGCTGCACTACTTACGGACCCAAACCACCAACTGCTGCTTCCGTCGCTGCCCCAACCCTGAAAGAATGAGATGCAAACCTGGAAGCATCCAAACCCAACAACACCAAACCCTTCTAAAACACTGTAACAAGCTGGAACTTCGATAAAAAGGATCCATCGGCATGACACAATAAAGGTCCCCTCTTACAAGGCTGAAAACCATTGAAAAAGACACATCAAAGATCCCGGCACCACACCCAACACAACCCGCTTACCATTCCCCTCCTGATCAGGTTTCGAGTGCCTGATCAAAAACTCCAACCCCCCCGTTCGTGGTCACCACATCCTTGGCTAACATACCCCTCCCTCTAATTCTACGAGGGGACACAATTTCCCCCACCCTTAAAGCCCCAAAGAAAGCAAAGGAAAAAGCCAAACGAAAAAGATTAGCCTCAAAGACCGAATCGCAAATCTTATCCATACTCCCACCTAACTGTTCCAGTATGCTAAAAGAATCTGGGTGCCTATAATCCCCCGAATACCCCTTCGTTTGAACCTTTTTAACACCTGCTTTACCTAAAACAATTTTGTCAAATCCCTCTGACCCCGAAGCTGGAAACCAAAAGACAAAGCTGCCCTAATCCGCAAGACCTTTGTCAATGACCACCCTTCTGCAGCCCCCTGACTCAACCACGACAAAAAAGCTCCCACTTGCATAAAAGATCCGCAGCAGAACCGTTACTCGCACACGACACCAACCAGCTTTCCCAGGAACACAACATCGAGTGATAAGCAGCCCTCGTGCTAGGAGCCAGGGACAACCGAATTAAAGATTCTGCAGCCCGGAGACCACACTCCAAAGCCCCGCCGGGCACTCCAAACCCTCTTCCTCTACATCCGGGGCCAGTGACCGAAAGAGCTCCCACTGCAAACGAGATAGTGAGTCAGCAATGGAATTCTTCACACCTGGCACATGAGAGGCCGTAACATATGCATTTTTTGACAAACATGTCAAAACCATCTGCCGAAGAACACAAATCACTGGATGTGAAGATGCTGTCAAATTGTTAATCGCATACACTACCCCATGTTGTCACAATTGAAACGTACCCTCCTCTTCTGAAAATCCCTCCTCCACAAATGCACGGCTGCCAAAATAGGAAATATCACTAACAATGCGATATTCTTGTCAAGGCCTGACAAAAACTACTCCTCAGGCCACCGAGCCACACACCACTGACCTCTAAAGCAGTGGTCCCCAACCTTTTTTGCACCAGGGACCGGCTTGAACCAAGACCATTCTTCCATGGCCCGGCAGGGCGGGGATGGAGGTGTGACAGGGGCGGGGCTTTGGTCATAAGGGGGCGGGGCTATGGACGCGGTTGTAGTTTAGCAGTGCATATTTATCATTTAATTATAACATTTTTAATGTGACTCAACTCACCATAGGTTTTGAATGAGTGTGAGCACCTGGCTTGTTTCTCTGTTTCAGTGGGAGCACTGGGCTACTTCTACTGATGACCGTCACTGCTAATGATGATTGGAACCTACAAGGAAATGGAGCATTGAGCACTTAAGAAAAATTGTACTGGAGTACTGTACATGCTGATTATTTTCTAATCATCAGAAAATGTATGTGTGGTCCCCCCCGTCCAGCTCTGTGTGGCTCCCCCTGTTGTATGCATGGCTCCCCTGTCCCATCCTGTATACATGGCTCTGCTCCCACTCTCCCATCCTGTATACATGGCTCCGCTCCCATCCTCCCATCCTGTATGCATGGCTCTGCTCCCACTCTTCTATCCTGTATACATGGCTCCCCTGTCCCATCCTGTATGCATGGCTCCGCTCCCACTCTCCCGGCCTCCCTTGTATATATGGCTCCGCTCCCACTCTCCCTCCCTTATATATATGGCTCCGCTCCCATTCTCCCTCCCTTGTATATATGGCTCCGCTCCCACTCTCCCTCCCCTGTATATATGGCTCCGCTCCCACTCTCCCTCCCCTGTATATATGGCTCCGCTCCCACTCTCCCTCCCTTGTATATATGGCTCCGCTCCCACTCTCCCTCCCCTGTATATATGGCTCCGCTCCCATTCTCCCTCCCTAGTATATATGGCTCCGCTCCCACTCTCCCTCCCTTGTATATATGGCTCCGCTCCCACTCTCCCTCCCCTGTATATATGGCTCCGCTCCCACTCTCCCTCCCCTGTATATATGGCTCCGCTCCCACTCTCCCTCCCCTGTATATATAGCTGCACTCCCAATCTCCCTCCCTTGTATATATGGCTCCGCTCCCATTCTCCCTCCCCTGTATATATGGCTCCGCTCCCATTCTCCCTCCCCTGTGTATATGGCTCCGCTCCCACTCTCTCTCCCTCCCTTATGGCTCCGCTCGGCTCCCCCAGCCTCCCCATCATACTTACCCTCACGTCGCTGAACTTCCTTCCCGTCGCTGCACGTCCCTGCATCTCGCGGCGCTTCAGCTTCTTCCTGTGCGGAGCGGTCACGTGATACCGCTCATTAAGGTCCATGAATATGGACGCCACGCCTATGGGAGATGAGTGGCGTCCATATTCATGACCTTAAATGAGCGGTAGCACGTGACCGCTCAGCGCTGGATGAAGCCGCCGCGGGATGCAGGGTGAGTATCAGCTGCTGCACCGCCCCCCGGCTCCCCTTGTGTCCGCGGACCGGCAAGGGCACTGCAACGGCCCGGTGCTGGGCCGCGGACCGGCGGTTGGGGACCCCTGCTCTAAAGTATGCCCCAAAACCAACCCCACCTGAGGCATCTGTGAACAAATCCAAATCTCCATTTTCTAATGCCTCTTCCATGAGCAAGGAATGGCCATTGTATTGCTCTAAGAACCTGTCCCAAATCTCCTAATCAGTCCTGTGCTCTCCTGATAACCGAACAAAATGATGCGGGACCCTATCTCCAGCAGTGACGCTAGCCAAACGACGAGAAAATACTCTTCCCATCGGGATAATCCGGCAAGCAAAATTCAGCTTACCGAGAAGCAACTGAACCTCCCGCAACGACAACTTTTTTAGGCGCTGTACCGCTCCACCTCCTCCCGCAAAACTACCATCTTTCCCTCCGGCAATCTGAACTCCCAATTAACCGAGTCAATCACGATTCCAAAAAAAGAAAGGCACTTACAGGGCCCTTCCGTTTTTCCCAGAGCAAGCAGTGCTCCAAATCACTTCACTACTCATTCCACTGCCCTTAGAATCACCTCGCAACACCTGGACTGACCAGGACCAATACACAAAAAAATTGTCCAAATAATGTGTCAGCGAGTCATAACATTACACATCACGGATGACCCATTCAAAAAATGAACTGAAGGCCTCAAAAAACGCACAAGACAGAGTGCATCCCATTGGTAAACATCTGTCAACAAAAACTCCCCGCCCAAAAACAACCCAACAATTTAACACTCTCAAGATGAACCAGTAACAATCTAAAGATTCAAAGTCCACTTTAGTCAAAAGTGCCCCCTCCCACAACTCAGAACCCAGAGTGCTGCCTCATCAAATGATGCTCCTTGTCAATCCCGTCATTCACCGACCTCCCGTGAGGAAAAGACAGATGCAACTCCCAACGGCGAAACAACCAAATCAACAAAAGAAGGACCCCTAAAAGGCCCGGACACCCAGCCCAAAGCAACTTCCTTGCCCAACTTCTCCACAACTACCTCCGCATATTGCTCAGCCAACCTAAGATTCTTAAGAACCCGGGGTATCTCAAAAGGAAGAGCAGGAATTTTAAAACCATCCCTAAAACCAGACAACAACAGCTCCAGATACCTACTGTACTTAGAGAAGCTGGCCGCGATTTTCACTTCACTGGCATCTCCTCTTTGGTATTGCTACTTTCCGCCTTTGCCTTGTTCTTTCTAAAACATCTGGTGGCACCATGTGAGGAACTACTGCAGTGTGAGCAAAGATGCTTGAACTTGCAGCTGGTTCCAAAATTACACTAGCCTTCTTTAAACTGTCAGCAAAACTGTCCAAATCCCGACGATCCTGATGCGACAGATGCCGTGGACCTGGCGGGCCGCTCCACCCTGGACGATACCGCTCCATAACACTTGCTTGGACCAGCAAGCTGCACCTGAGAGGGTGACCCCCAGGTACAAACTCGCTGCCCGATCCACCCACCAGGAACAGAAGCTAATGCCCATCCTCCGCCGAACCAGCTGCCGAGGAAACCCCTGTAGCCAATACCAGGGCCGGCAGCCCGGTTGAAGATTGGTGCCGCCCACCGCCAGAGCATCCGCGATAATCCCCCGCCTGTGTGACGAAGCAGAGGCGGGTTGCCCGACCGGAGCATCGCCCTGACGACCCGCCGTGATGTCACCAGAAGTTGTCTCCCCGGCGCCTGCAGGCTCCACCACTGACAGAGACTGAGGCGAAAGCCTGCAAACCGCCGCTGGACCCAGCCCGGCTCGTGGATTGCGAGGAGCCACATCGGGGGACAAACGTTCAGGGGGCCTCACCTGACCGGGATGCCGCTCCGTAGGAGATTCCTCCGCCTTCGTCACACTTCCACTGCCAATGATCCCCCACCACCCTCAGCTCCAGCCAACCAGGGGGCTGGGACTCTGCCGCAGTGTGTGTGTTATGATGTATTCACACTGCAGGGCAGGATCTGGGGCCTCCACAACATGCAGGCGTGATCGCGCATGCCCGAGAACTGTTTTCACAGAGCAGGCGCCGGCATAGGAGACAGAAGGAGGCGGGGCACAGACGGCAGAGTAGGGGCATGATGGACGTGTATGGGAGGCGGGGCACAGACGGAAAAGCAGGGGCATGATGGACATCTATGGGAGTCGGGTCACAGATGACAGCACAGGGGCATGATGGACGGCTATGGGAGGCAGGGCCCAGACGCTGCAGAGACATGATTGACGGCGAGGAGGCGGCTGCTTCAGGGGTACACACCATACCTATGGGATGCATTACAGGTATGAGGACCTATTTATAAAAGTTAATATTTCGGCATTACTGGGGGTCAGAAACGGAAGAGCCACCTTCACAGAGTGCAGCCTTAGTGCTGCTGAAGATGGCTCTTTTACTTAAAAACACCCTGGGGGGGTGACATGTTCCCTTTAAGCATCATATTGATATGCAGCACCACAAAATTAGTGTTCTGACTGGACATTCGTACATAGGTGAACAAGCCAGGAGAGATGTTAAACCTGCACACCAATGGTTCCTATACACACTAGGCAAATCCCTAGGTTGACCCTTAAATGTCCTTAACTGCACCCTCAGCTATACACAGTGTGTAACCCACAACAACAGAACGTAGTGCACAAACGGCACAGGGCTAAGGATGTGTTCACACAGAAGAAAGGAATTTAAAAATGACTGTCAGTATACGTGGTAACTCCCAGACACTAAATGTAACAAAATGGGAAGAGTGCTGAAAAGGGGAACACCCAAACAAACCACAGGAGAGGCAATAGAAAAAACCTCAGCAAGATAATTCTCGACTGGAGAGATGAGACTCCAAACATCCATCTAACTTGGAATATAGCCAGCAAAGACTCCATGTACATTGTGAATATAAATAGCCCCTCCTAAGATGTGATAGGACAAACCAAATGAGGAAGTGAATACATCTGCAAAGGAGCAACACAGCAAAGCAAAGTCAAGATCATTATCAGCAGTGGGACATATGTAAGGACGAGTACTGGGCTGTGGGTACCTGTGCTGCGCTGGGTCCGAAACTGTCGAGACTGTGTCCCCTGTTCCCCGGGGAAGGGAATAGAGGACCGGACAGGCCTCATGACCCAGGAAGAGGTGGCGTGTTTAGTCAAGGAGCCCGGCCGGAAGCTGAGGGAAGAAACTGCAGAGAGGCCCCCGCCATCAGCGTGCGAGCAGCAAGGCAGGCAGTGTGCTCCGCACCCGAACCAACAAACTGCAGCAGACAGACCCTGTGATCTAGAGGCAAGAGGTGAGGCTAAGTGGAAGTGCACACGATGGCAGACAGGTTTGGCACGGACATGTGGCGTGCAGTAGAGAAAGAGGTGCTCCGTCCCTTGAGCACCGGTGCTGCACAGGCCTGCGTCCATTTACTCCTGCCGCTACCAGTGGGGACTTAGAGAAGGGTGCAGTGTGCCCGGTGACAGCCAGAGAGCAAGGTGCCATATGCTCCATGTCCGTGAGTACAGCGCACGTGCCACATAAGAGAAACTGGGTACGGGAATGTCACAAAGTGACTGTCCTAGCATGACACAACCCACCAATCGGTTGGCGAGAAAACGGCAAAACAAAAAACACACCAGGAAACACCAGGGAACACTTTAACAACAGTGGACCCTGTCGATAGGGAACGGGGGAAATGGACACCTCCTGCACTCACCAGAGGAAGTGTCCTGATCTTACTGTCATCCCTATACTGCTTTTTTCACCCCATCGCTGTCCAGGATACCTAAACCCTCACTTGCCCTGCTCCTATCCATAATTAGGGAGTTGGCAAGTGAGAACACTGGTTCCACCGCCACACTAAGACAACACAAGGTAAGGTAAGACAGACACACAGGGAAAGGGGAACAAAAAAACAACACTTCTCAGCACCAGATCACAGCATTCAGCTGAAGCACCACTGCACCAGAAAGTTCCTGTCTCTACCACGGTTGATATCCAAAATGACCTGTAAAACCAACAGTCAGCTGATGAACCAGGTGACCTTTTAAGGATGGTGGGAGTGGTCACCACGACATCAGGAAACTCAGCAGCAATGTAATTATACCAGCGGCCACCGGGGAGGGGGGGGACTGACATTAACCCCCGATGACCTGAAAGGAAAAAAGTTTTAATATGAAAATCTACCACAGATCCAAAAATGGATCGTGTCAGGGACAGACATTTGTGCCCTGATTTGCCAGTTTATACTTGCCAGTCTACATTGGTCCCGGACAGTGCTGTGGCCTTAATTGTCTCGGCTGCATCAATTTCTGGACTAGGGGCTCAGAGACCGACCGCTGTCGCCAGAAGACGGATCATCGCTTAACCCCTTAAGGACCGCCACTACGCCTTTTAACGGCGGCAGTTAAGGGTACTTAAACCACAGTGCAGTGAATTCACGGTGCAGTGGAAGAAGTGTATAGTGCCCCACAGAGTCGGAATTTCTGTCGGGGGTAGCCGAGACCCCAGAGAACATGATTCGGGTCGGTTTTTACCGACCCCGGTGTTGCAATCACCGTTATTAATGGTATAACTGAGACCGCAAAAAAAGTCCGATTTTCCATTTAATTTCTCCTCTGATGTGATCGCACATCAGAGGAGAGAGAAATAGGGTCCATGATCCCCCCACCTGGTACCTCTGTTGTCCTTGCATGGTCCCCTGAAGTCCCCCGGGCCTCCGGCTTCTCCCGGGAGAAAATGGCGGGCGCATGCGCAGTGCACCCTCCGAGATCTGCTGACCAGCACTCGGCAACAATAGGGAGATTTTTCCTATTAGCTCATTTTGGTCACTGTGATAGACCCTATCATAGTGATCAAAATAAAAAAAAATAGTAAATCAACCCCCCCTTTATCACACCCTTAGTTAGGGAAAAATAATAAAATAAAGAAAATGTATTTTTTCCATTTTAGAGTTAGAGTTGGGCTAAACTGAGCTGGGTTAAAGTTATGTTAGAGTTGGGGCTAAAGTTAGTGTTATGGTTGGGCCTAAAGTTAAGGTTGGGGTTAGGGTTGGGATTAGGGTTAGGTTTTATTTTAGGTTTAGGGTTGGGATTTGGATTAAGGGTGTGTTAGGGTTAGGTTAGTGGTTAGGGTTAGGGTTGGGATTAGAGTTTGGGGTGTGTTGGGGTTAGGGATGTGGTACGGGTTATGATTAGGGCTAAAGTTAGGGTTGGGGCTAAAGTTAGGGGTAGGGTTGGGATTACGGTTAGGGTAGGGATTAGGGTTAGGGGTTGTGCTGGGGTCAGGTTTGTGGTTATGGTTATGGTTGGGATTAGAAAATAGGGGGGGAAGCCAGCACTGCTTAAGGTTAGAACGCACAAATTGGAGTGCATATGCACATAATGTCTAGCTGTATTCAAAAATGAGATATTTAGCAAAAAAATTGATCAATTCAATTGAGCCACCCCGCCGCGCCAAGGCAATCTCATATGGGGGGTCCTACTCTATATATTTTTAATAAATACTGTGCCATTACGGCCTCCTAAATACATTCAGAGCATGACCACATCAAGTGCAATCTGTACCTGAACATTACTGGATCGCTCCCATGAAGCCAGATGAAGCAAGTGCAGATAAAGGCCAACCAGGTCTGAACACAGACATATCAGGAATGGCCTCCACACATTGCCCGACCAGCAAACACAGATGAAGGGCGATGTTGGTCCAGACACAGGTGCACAATTAAATAAAGCTTGGGGCAGGGTGGGGCTGCCGTGTATGTGCACAGCAGCCTAATCCATCACAATGAACACAGAAAAATCATAGCGGACATAACCAAGCGTGCACGGCAACAGTGGTGGTGAGCCACAAACCAACAACAAGAAAATAGGGGGGAAGCCAGCACTGCTTAAGGTTAGAACGCACAAATTGGAGTGCATATGCACATAATGTCTAGCTGTATTCAAAAATGAGATATTTAGCAAAAAAATTGATCAATTCAATTGAGCCACCCCGCCGCGCCAAGGCAATCTCATATGGGGGGTCCTACTCTATATATTTTTAATAAATACTGTGCCATTACGGCCTCCTAAATACATTCAGAGCATGACCACATCAAGTGCAATCTGTACCTGAACATTACTGGATCGCTCCCATGAAGCCAGATGAAGCAAGTGCAGATAAAGGCCAACCAGGTCTGAACACAGACATATCAGGAATGGCCTCCACACATTGCCCGACCAGCAAACACAGATGAAGGGCGATGTTGGTCCAGACACAGGTGCACAATTAAATAAAGCTTGGGGCAGGGTGGGGCTGCCGTGTGTGTGCACAGCAGCCTAATCCATCACAATGAACACAGAAAAATCATAGCGGACATAACCAAGCGTGCACGGCAACAGTGGTGGTGAGCCACAAACCAACAACAAGAAAATAGGGGGGGAAGCCAGCACTGCTTAAGGTTAGAACGCACAAATTGGAGTGCATATGCACATAATGTCTAGCTGTATTCAAAAATGAGATATTTAGCAAAAAAATTGATCAATTCAATTGAGCCACCCCGCCGCGCCAAGGCAATCTCATATGGGGGTCCTACTCTATATATTTTTAATAAATACTGTGCCATTACGGCCTCCTAAATACATTCAGAGCATGACCACATCAAGTGCAATCTACCTGAACATTACTGGATCGCTCCCATGAAGCCAGATGAAGCAAGTGCAGATAAAGGCCAACCAGGTCTGAACACAGACATATCAGGAATGGCCTCCACACATTGCCCGACCAGCAAACACAGATGAAGGGCGATGTTGGTCCAGACACAGGTGCACAATTAAATAAAGCTTGGGGCAGGGTGGGGCTGCCGTGTGTGTGCACAGCAGCCTAATCCATCACAATGAACACAGAAAAATCATAGCGGACATAACCAAGCGTGCACGGCAACAGTGGTGGTGAGCCACAAACCAACAAGTGCTGGCTCTTCTCTCTTTTTATTGCAAATTGGTTTTGTGGCTGACCACCACTGTTGCCGTGCAGGCTGGGTCATGTTCGCCATCTTTTCTGTGTTTATTGTGATTGATCTAGGCTGCTGTGCACACTCACGGCAGCCCCGCCCTGCCCCAGGCTTTATTTATTTTTGCATCCATGTCTGAGCCTGCATTGCCCTTCATCTGTGTTTGCTGGTCAGGCAGTGTGTGGAGGTTAAACCTGAGATGTCTGTGTTCAGACCTGGTTGGCCTTCATCTGCACCTGCTCCATCTGGCTGCACGGGAGTGATGCAGATATGCTTCAGGTATGGATTGCATTTGATATGGTCTTGCTTTTAAAACATTTAGGAGGCCGCAATGGCACAGTGAATAAATAAAAATGTAGAGTAGGACCCCCCATATGAGATTGCCTTGGCGTGGCGGGGTGGCTCAATATATTGATCAATATTTTGCTAAATGTCTCATTTTGAATGCAGTAAGATATGTGCATATGCACCTCATGTTATGCGTTCTGACCACTGGCAGTGCTGGCTCTTCTCTCTTTTTATTGCAAATTGGTTTTGTGGCTGACCACCACTGTTGCCGTGCACGCTGGGTCATGTTCGCCATCTTTTCTGTGTTTATTGTGATTGATCTAGGCTGCTGTGCACACTCACGGCAGCCCCGCCCTGCCCCAGGCTTTATTTATTTTTGCATCCATGTCTGAGCCTGCATTGCCCTTCATCTGTGTTTGCTGGTCAGGCAGTGTGTGGAGATCAAACCTGAGATGTCTGTGTTCAGACCTGGTTGGCCTTCATCTGCACCTGCTCCATCTGGCTGCACGGGAGTGATGCAGATATGCTTCAGGTATGGATTGCATTTGATATGGTCTTGCTTTTAAAACATTTAGGAGGCCGCAATGGCACAGTGAATAAATAAAAATGTAGAGTAGGACCCCCCATATGAGATTGCCTTGGCGTGGCGGGGTGGCTCAATATATTGATCAATATTTTGCTAAATGTCTCATTTTGAATGCAGTAAGATATGTGCAATATGCACCTCATGTTATGCGTTCTGACCACTGGCAGTGCTGGCTCTTCTCTCTTTTTATTGCAAAATGGTTGGGATTAGGGTTGTGGATAAGGTTATGGTTAGGGTTGTGATTAGGTTTAGGGGTGTTTGGGGTTAGGGTTGGAGTTAGAATTGGGGGGTTTCCACTGTTGATTCCAGCCAAATTTTGCATTCAAAAAGTCAAATGGTGATCCCTCCATTCTGAGCTCTGCCGTGCGCCCAAACAGTAGTTTGCCCCGACAACCCCCACATATGGGACATCAGCAGACTCAGGACAAATTGCACAACAATTATGGGGCTCTAGTTTCTCCTGTTACCCTTGGGAAAATAAAAAATTGGAGGCTAAAAAATCATTTTTGTGGAAAAAAATGATTTTCACGGATCTGTGTTATAAACTTCTGTGAAACACTTGGGGGTTCAGAGTGCTCACCACACATCTAGATACCGTATATACTCGTTTATTAGCCGATCCGAGTATAAGCCAACCCCCCCTAATTTTACCACAAACTACGAAAACTTATTGACTCGAGTATAAGCCTAGGGTGGAAAATGCAGCAGCTACTGGTAAATTCCAAAAATAGAAATAGAAACCAATAAAAGTAAAGTTAATTGAGACATCAGTAGGTTAAATGTTTTTGAATATCCATATTGAATCAGGAGCCCCATATAATCCTTCATACAGTTCATGATGGCCCCATAAGATGCTCCATACAAAATACACCCCATATAATGCTGCACAAAGGTTAATAATGGCCCCATAAGATGCTCCATAAAATAATATGCCCCATATTATTTCCAAAATGGTGTTACTTGTGGGGGATTTCCACTGTTTAAGCACATCAGGGGCTCTCCAAACGTGACATGGCGTCCCATCTCAATTCCAGCCAATTCTGCATTGAAAAAGTCTAACGGCGCTCCTTCCCTTCCAAGCTCTGCCGTGCACCCAAACAGTGATTTACCCCCACATATGGGGTATCGGCGTATTCAGAAGAACTTGCACAACAAATTTTGTGGTTCATTTTCTCTTTTTACACTTGTGAAAATAAAAAAAATGGTTCTGAATAGTGATGAGCGAACGTGCTCACCACTACTCGGTACTCGCCCGAGTATCACTGTGCTCGGTGTACTCGGCGAGCACCGAGTATATCCGGGATTACTCAGCGGGAACTCAGGTCTCCACCTAGCAATTTTGGCGGACTTTAGAGAACCAATCACGGTGCAGGGATTGTCTGCCAGGCCATGAAACGCCACAGCCATCTTTGTTTTGATTGTGCAGTGATTGGCTGGCCGCACAGCATCATCAGCGGTATAAGGGACCAGACGCCGCCCTGCTTGGCACATTCAGCTCCGGATTGAGAGTGTAGGGAGAGTGGCTCCCTTGATAAGGTCAGAATTGGGCATTTCTTATTTACTGTTGAGTCTACCATCCTAAATACTCACATCCTGCTAAACCAACAGTCCTTCTAAGGACTAATTCCAGAGTATATAGGTTCAATGTTAGGCAGGCAGGGGAGTGTCCGTCGCTCTAAACGCGTCAGTGCAAGGCCTGAAGGCACTGTATGGGTGTATATAGAGCATTGCATACATCAAGAGGGTCTATTCCCTTCCTGGGTTCTGGTGCTGCAGCTGCTACCTGTGGGATATATTATCCATGTATAGCTAGCCCCAGGTGCAATTGGAATACAGGCCACATGTTTTTTGGTGTGGTATCTCCATGCCAGCTCATATCTGTGCGTGCTCAAACTTTGGCCAGTTTACGGCTGTTTTATTTTTTTGGGATGGCTGACACTTTTGTTGTAATACAGCAGTATTTAGCCCACAAAAAAAGGCCACACATTCATTGTAGTGGTATCTCCGTGTCAGCTCATATCTGTGCATGCTAAAATTTTGGCTAGCTTACGGCTGTTTTAATTTTTTGGTCTGGCTGTCACTTTTGTTTAAATACAGCAGTATTTAGCCCCCCCCAAAAAGGCCCCACATTTATTGTAGTGGTATCTCTGTGGCAGCTCATATCTGTGTGTGCTCAAAGTTTTGCCAGTTTACAGCGCTTTTCTTTATTTTTCTTGGGTGAAACTGTACTTATAAACAGCACTAATTAGACCAAATATCCCATCCCCCAAAAAACACATATTTGTCATAGTGGTATCTCCATGGTAGCTCATATCTGTGTGTGCTCAAACTTTTGCCAGTTTACTGTGCTTTTCTTTCTTTTTCCTGGGTGAAATGGTACTTATATACAGCACTAGTTAGGCCAAAACAAAAAAAAATACACATATTTGTTGTAGTGGTATCTCCATGGCAGCTCATATCTGTGTGTGCTCAAACTTTTGGCAGTTTACGGCGCTTTTCTTTCTTTTTCCTGGGTGAAACTGTATTTATATACAGCACTAGTTAGGTCAAAAATCCCATCCCCCCCAAAAAACATATTTGTCGTAGTGGCAGAATCATAGAATCGTAGAGTTGGAAGGGACCTCCTGGGCCATCTGGTCCAACCCCCAGCTCAAAGCAGGATTCGCTAAATCATCCCAGTCAGATGTCTGTCCAGCCTCTGTTTGAAGACTTGTACTGAAGGAGAACTCACCACCTTTCGTGGCAAACTGTCAAAAAGTTTTTTCTAATATCTAATCTGTGTCTCCTCCCATTGAGTTTCATCCCATTGCTTCTAGTCTTTCCTTGTGCAAATGAGACTAAAGATGATCCTTTTACAATGTGACAGCCCTTGAGCTATTTGTAGACAGCTATTAAGTCACCGATCAGTCTTCTCTTCTGCAAGCTAAACATTCCCAAATTCTGCAACCTTTCCTCATAAGACAGGGTTTGTAGACCGATAAACAACAAAGAGCAGCTGACAGCACAACGGAGGAGTAGATGCAGGTTCAAAGGTTCATGGACCCAAATGAGCAATAGACCAAATAAGGAAGAGGAACAGCATCCGGTCTGGGTGAAAAATTGTATCAAAAATTTATTCTGCCAGTACAAAATACAACGTTTCGGCCATATTGTGGCCTTTTTCAAGTATAACATAACAGCACATATGGTGGCCTTTTATAGTGTGGCACAGCCAATCACCATTTAGGTAACACCCATCACAAAAAATCCGTACATAAAATACATATAAATACATCCATCAGATACATATATATTCAATAGCATAGTTTATCTGATGGATGTATTTATATGTATTTTATGTACGGATTTTTTGTGATGGGTGTTACCTAAATGGTGATTGGCTGTGCCACACTATAAAAGGCCACCATATGTGCTGTTATTTTAGGCCTCTTTCACACATCAGTTTTTTGCCTTCAGGCGCGATCCGGCTTTTTTTGGAAAAAACGGATCCGGCAAAATGCAATGCCGGATCCGTTTTTTCCCCATTGACTTGCATTAGCGCCGGATCGTGCCGGATGGCATTGCGTTTCATCCGTTTTTTGCCGGATCCGGCAACATGTCTCATTCCGGCGTCTTGAAAAAACGTCTACTGTAACGTTTTTTGTCTCCGGCGAAAAAGCCGGAAGCGCCGGATCCGGCGCTTCCAGCTTTTTGCTACAATGAAAGTCTATGGGCGCCGGAATGCGCCGGATCCAGAAAAAGACGGATCCAGCAACCGGATCCGTTTTTTTTAAGTCTGCGCATGCTCAGATCCAATTGGCCAGCCTCCAGGAACAGAGACGGATCCAGCAAAAAAACGGATCCGTTTCTACAGTTCTCCAAAATTTATGCCGGATCCGTTTTTTCTAAAAAAAGCCGGATCATGCCTGACGGCAAAAAACTGATGTGTGAAAGTAGCCTTATACTTGAAAAAGGCCACAATATGGCCGAAACGTTGTATTTTGTACTGGCAGAATAAATTTTTGATACAATTTTTCACCCAGACCGGATGCTGTTCCTCTTCCTTATTAGGGTTTGTAGACCGGTCACCATTCTGGTTACTCTTTTCTGAACTTGCTCCAGTTTGTTGATGTCTTTTGTGGCGCCCAAAATTGGACACAGTATTCCAGATGAGGTCTGACCAAAGAGGAGTAGAGGGAAATAATGACTTCACGTGATCTAGACTGTATGCGTCTGTCAATACATCCTAGAATTGCCTTTGCCTTTTTTGCTGCTGCATCACACTGTTGACTCATATTCAGTCTGTGATCTATTAGTATACCCAAGTCTTTTTCTCATGTGCTGTTGCTTAGGCCTATTCCTCCCATTCTGTATATGCTTTTTTCATTTTTATTGCCCAGATGTAGTACTTTGCATTTTTCCCTGTTAAAAACCATTCTGTTAGTTGCTGCCCACTGCTCCAGTTTATTTATATCTTTTTGAATCCTCTCTCTCTCTTCTCTAGTATTAGCTATCCCTCATAGCTTTGTGTCATCAGCAAATTTAATCAGTTTACCCTCAATTCCTTCATCTAAATCGTTGATAAAGATGTTGAACAATACAGGGCCCAGGACAGAGCCCTGTGGTACCCCACTTGAGACATTCTTCCAACTGGATGTGCAGCCATTTACGACCACTCTTTGGGTCCGATCACTAAGCCAGATATGAATCCACCTAACAGTTGCCTTGTCCATTAAATACTTAGCAATTTTTTCAATAAGGATTGTGTGAGATACTTTGTCAAATGCTTTGCTGAAGTCAAGATATACTATATCTACAGCATTTCCCTGATCCATCCAATCAGTGATTTTGTCATAGAAGGAAATTAAGTTAGTCTGACATGGCTTATTAGTTACAAACCCATGCTGACTCTGTTTAATCACTTCATTCTTATCCAGGTACTTACATACATGTTGTTTAATAATTTGTTAAAAAATCTTTCCTGGTATAGAAGTCAGACTCACCGGCCTATAGTTGCCTGGGTCCACCTTCTTCCCCTTTTTGAAGATAGGAACAACATTTTGCTCTTCTCCAGTCTTCTGGGACTTCTGTTCTCCAAGAATTTTCAAAGATTATGGAGAGGGGTTCAAAAAGTTCTCCTATCTCCTGGGGTGTAATTCATCTGGACCTGGAGACTTGAATTCATTTAGGTTAGCTTAGTGTTTCCTCACTATATTTCTGTTTATAGATATCCTGGATTCTTCTATTCCCTTAATAGGACAGTGAAGAACAGTTGATGTTACATTTCCTTTCTGAGAGAAAACAGATGCAAAATAGGAATTTAAAGGTTTGGCCTTCTCAGCATCCTGTCTTACCATTTCATCATTTTCATCCTGTAAAAATCCTATAGCATCTTTGACTTTTCTTTTACTTTTGACATATCCCCAAAATCCTTTATTATTGCTTTTGACGTCTCTTGCAAGCCTCAATTCATTGTCAGCTTTAGAATAATCTGATTTGTGCCCTGCAAGTTCTGCAGATAGCATTATATTCTTCTTTAGATATGACTCCCTCTTTCCATTTTATAAACATTTCTTTCTTCCTTTTTAGCATGTGCTTAAATTCTGTGTTCATCCATCCTGGTTTCCCTAAATGCTTCCTAGTCTTCCCTCTTTTCAGAATTGTTAACAATTGTGCTTTGAGAATGTCATTTTTCTAGATTTTCCATCCTTTCTAGACATATTTGTCCTTTAGGATATCCAGCCATTGGATCCCTCCAATTCTCTTTCTGAATCCCTTAAAATCTGCCTTTCTGAAATCTAACCTTGATGTCTGAGTCTTCACAGGTCTTCCTCCTCTAATTATCCAAAATTCTAAAATAGCATGGTCACTTCCTCTTAGGGTCCCAGCCACTTTTACCTCCTCAACCATTTCCTCCCTGTTTATAAGGATTAGATCCAAGGTAGCAGATCCCCTTGTTTTCTCCCCTACCATTTGGAAGATAAAGTTGTCAGCAAGAGAGGATAAGAATTTCCTTGACCTGGTAGTTTTGCCTGAGAGAGATTCCCAAAAAATTTCAGGATAGTTGAAATCTCCCATGACAACTATGTCATATTTTTTGGAGAACTTGGCCATTTGATGCATAAAGAGTTCATCCATATCTTCAGCTTGCACAGGCAGCCTGTAGTAAATGCATACAATGGTGTCCTTTCCGTTGTTCTGTCCTTGCATTCTTACCCAGTTTCCACAGAACTCCCAGTCTCTGAAGCTTGGATCTCTGTGCAGATATACACTTGCGACACCTCCTCTTCGTTTATCAAGTCTGTTTCTAGCAAATAAGTTGTATCCTTTTAGCCTTGAATTCCAATCATGTGTATTGTCCCACCAAGTTTCAGTGATTCCAATGACATCATATTTCTTTTCCTACATTAGTTAGTTCCAATTCTCCTTGTTTGTTGCCCATGCTTTGTGCATTAGTATAGAAAGATTTTAGTTTGTGATTGGTTTCTCTTTCTCCAATATTTTTATTATTTAGATTCTTTTGTCTTTGTTCTTCCTTTCCAGTTCTAATAGGAGAGTTCTCAATAGCATTTGTCAGGTATATGGCTTTTTCTGGCCTTTTGCTTCCCTTCTCACATTGTTCTAGTTTTAAAGCTCTCCTAATGAGTGTAGCTAGGTGACTTCCACATACATGTTTTCCAGTCTTCATAAGGGGCACCCCATCTCTAGCAAGTAGTCCATCGTATAGGTAATTCACTCCGTGATCCAGAAATCCAAATCATTGCTGACGGCACCATTGACGTAGCCAGTTGTTCACCTGCAGAATCTTATTCCACCTCCTTGTTCCATGGCCATCCACTGGAAGGATGGAAGAGAAGACCCTCTGCGCGCCCAGTTCTTTCACTTTCTTACCTAAGTTTTCAAAGTCTCTGCAGATGGTTTCCAGGTCGTTTCTTGCGGTGTCATTTGTCCCCACATGTATTAGCAGGAATGGGTATTCATCTGTAGGTCTGAAATGTCCTGATATCCTGTCAGACACATCTTTAATTTTTGCACCTGGAAGACAGCACATTTCTCTTGAGGTTATATCCGGTCTGCAGATAGCGGCCTCTGTTCCTCTCAACAGGGAAACCCCATGACCACCACTCTCCGTTTCTTCTTCACAACATTTTTCTTTCTCCATCCAGGAGGATTCTGAGGGCGTACAAGGTTGCTGTTTGTGGGCAAAGTCTTATCCTGATGTATTTCTTCATCGTTTTCCTGCGTGAGAGCCTGGTACTGGTTCCTGAGGAGTATGGGTGCTGACTGCCTCCTGATCCTCCTGCTTCTCTGGGTCACATGTCTCCATTCCTCTGTTTCTTCAGGTGCACTTCGAATTTCTTCTCTTTCTGTAACATGAAGAGATAATTCTGCTCTGTCTAAAAACTCTTCACCTTCCTTAATGATTTTCAATGTAGCTAACCTCTCTTCGAGATTTTGCAACTTTTCCTCCAACAGGGACACAAGTTTGCATTTGTGGCATGTGAAGTTTGGCTTTTCCACTGGTAAGTCTGTGAACATGTAGCAAGAAATGCAGCTCACCAAATGGCTCCTGGCCTCTTCCATATTGTTATCTCCATAGCAGCTCATATCTGTGTGTGCTCAAAGTTTTGCCAGTTTACGGCGCTTTTCTTTATTCTTCCTGGGTGAAACTGTACATATATACAGCACTATGTTGCATTCTTTTAAAAAATAGGCCACATTTTAAAGTGGGGTCTATCTCTAACACGCCTCATACATCCTTGTGCCAAAAATTGAGGCATTTCAGGCCTAAATTCCCTTTTTGGGCCAGTCTGTCACTCTGGTTATATCCAGCAGTCTTTTGCATCCACCAAAAAAACAAATAAACATTTTTTTTTAAGGCTAGTTTCACACTAGTGTTTATTCGACTCAGCGCACGGTGCTGCTAAGCCCGCCCCCTTCCGGTTCCCTGCCCGCCCCATCCGGTCATCACCGCCTACTATCGCACATGGACGCTTGCGATCTGCGCACCCTATCTTTAGCATAGGGTGCGCAGATCATGCGCTGGCCGTGCGCTAGTAGGATTTTGGTGTTCGCTGCGCACTTTTGAAGGTGCGCCGTGCATGCCGAAATGCAACATGCTGCGATCGGCGCGCACGGGCGCACCTTCAAAAGTGCGCAGCGCACGCCAAAATCCTACTAGCGCACGATCTGCGCACCCTATGCTAAAGATAGGGTGCGCAGATCGCAAGCGTCCATGTGCAATAGTAGGCGGCGATGACCGGATGGGGCGGGCAGGGAGCCGGCAGGGGGGGGGGCTTAGCGGCACCGTGCGCTGCGTCGAATAAACGCTAGTGTGAAACTAGCCTAACTTTGTTTATTTAACCTCAAAACAAAATGTACAATATACAAATTTGCATACGGTTGTAAGGATTATACAGAGCATACATACTTCCATATATTATTGTACACAGAACAAAATGTACACTCTTATTTATATGCAAGGTAATACATATGTAACCTACAGAATATATGTAAAGGACAATAGGCTGTACACTATGAATATTTGTCATTTAAAATATGCATTAAAATAGAAAACTTGGCACTCAGCTTAGTATGTCATTGCAAAAGGATTTTTATTGTTGCAGTCTGTAAACATTTCAGTCTTATCTAGACCTTCATCAGTTTGCAGTTAAACACAGGACAATAAATGATAAGGAAAATAAAGCAAAATACAAGTCCTCATACAAAACAGAAAAGTAGCATAAACATATCATGACATGTCGTAATGACATAACAGATAAGCGTACAGAACCCGTGACTATAAATAACAATAGTGGTAGAGTAATAGGGAGTGAGGGAGAGGAGCGGGAGGAGGAACGAGACCTACCCGACTGCTTGTCCCTGAAGGATTAAAGTGTATAATTATATGCACAGGATTGGAGTAGTGGGCTCCTAAATCGGAAAGATGTGTACATTAGGTTATTGTCATGTGGAGGGCAGAAATATGTAAGAAAACAATAACTTATAGCTACTTCAAAATGTTTCTAAAGTCGAGTAAAGGAGTGGCTCCTATTAGAATTCACGTGTTGAAATAGATATGGCTACAGCAAAGAAAAATAGAAAAAGTCAATACATAGTATGAGCCAGTGTAGTCAATTCTAGTTATAATATGAACATATATGGTAGCTACCTGTAGGAGAATAGCATATAATAGGCCTTATTAGATTGCAGTCTTGGTGCTGGCATATAGTGTGCCTATTACAAGATTACAGTCCTGGTACAACAGGGGTTGGAACAGAGAATTAAATATAAAATTATAAAACTAGTCGGAGCAAAGACGGAATAAAAAAGAGTATAGCAGAGATATATATAGGTGGATCTAAAGGTATCCGTGGTGCTACCTTAATATGCTCCGTATATGAGGTCTCTGCTGTGAAAATAAGGTGAGGGCACAGCAGACCTATAAGTACTGTATATGCCTGTCCTCCAGTGGCTGCTGTTAAATAGAAAGGAGGCAGTTATGGAACATTGTGGACAGTAACAGGAGAGAGGAGTCAAAGGGACTTACCAGTGGTGGTCAGGGGTTAATGCATGCCATAAAGACGCGGTGTCCTCTGCTCGTCTGATCATATGGCAGGGATATTGTGTGATTTATATGTCCCGGGGGCGGGGATACTGCAGCGCGTCCCGGAAGTAAGGAGTAGCGCTGACATGCGCTCCACGGGCAGGAAGTAGGAGTGCTATGCATTCCATTGACAGGAAACAGTCACAGACTGTGTTCCATAGGCAGGAAGAAGTGGTTGCGTTCCACAGAGCAAGGGGAGCACTGTAGAAGTGGGAGTGCTATGCGTTCCATTGAGAGGAAACAGTCACAGACTACGTTCCATAGGCAGGAAGAAGTGGAGCGCAAACAACCACTTCATAACATGGATAAAACAGAATTCATCATCTTTCTCCCATTTCACTCAACATCCCCAAAGACCTATCCATTAAAGTCAATGGCTGCTCACTCTCCCTAGTTTGGCAAGCTTGCTGCCTCATAGTAAACCTTGACTCTGCTCTCTCAATCAAATCACATATCCAAGCCCTTTCCACCTCCTGACAACTCCAACTCCAAAATATTTACAGGATCCATATATTCTTTAACCAAGAATCAGAAAAAACACTACTTCATGCCCTTATCGTCTCCTGTAACCTCCTGCTCTGTGGCCTCCCTTCTAACACTCTCATACCCCTCAAATATATCCTAAACTCTGCTACTAATACACCTGTCCCCCACTATTCCTTGGCCTTTCCTCTCTGCCAATCCCTTCACTGTCTCCCAGTTGCCCAGAGACTCTAGTTCAGAATCCTAACCATGACATGCAAAGCCATACACAACTGTTCTCCATACATCTGTGACCTAGTTTCCCAATACTTACCTGCACGTAACCGCCGATCCACGCAAAATCTCCTGCTCTACTCCCCTCTTCCCACAATTACATACAAGATTTCTCCTATACCTTCACTCACTCTGGAACTCTCTACCCCAACATATAAGACTCTCAGCTACTGTGGGAACCTTCAAAAGGAACCCTAAAACCTACCTTTTAATGCAAACCTACAGTAACCCTTATTCCACTATACCACTGCATGACCAGCTCTAACCTCACCTACTAGATTGTCATCCATCGCTTGTAGACTGTGAGCCCTCGTGGGCTAGGTCCTCTCTCTTCCTACACCAGTTGATGACTTGCATTGCGCATGATTATTGTACCTGTTTTTTGTTATGTATACTCCTATTCACATGTAAAGCACCATGGAATAAATGATGCTATAATAATTGTAAGGAGGATAATGGCCGCGTAATCTATGAGAGGTATGTGTCACAATAGATGGCTGCTCTCTGTGATGTAACCCGGAGTATTTTCTTTAGTGCATGTAAGCACTAAGATGTCATTTGGTGCACCTGGGTCAGTGCTGCAGGTAGCTATGAGAGATGGGTGGCTCAGGCTACCCACACACCTCACTTCTGGGTGTGGTTACAGCTTCTGTAACTGCGGCAGCAGAAAGGTAGGACAGGTTACATCCTTTGAAAAGAGTACACAAAAAACCACGAAAAAACACCAATGTTACAATACTAAAAAGTAAGTAACAGGTATACTCCCATAATAATGTTTAAACACCACAAAAGAAGGAGCAATAATACCTCTATAAAATAGTATCAAAATAAAATATTTTTATTAATTCAATATTTTAGAGTAAAAAATTGATCACATAGACAAAGATAACAAATGTAAAATGGATACAGACAGTACACTCTGAGGCAACGGAAATGTATGTGAGGACCTGGTAGAAAAACACCCACTTTTTATATCCTAGCCATAGAGACCGTTATATATACAGGATGTATCTATTGCATATGGTAACCAGTGTACTCTCTTATATAAAATGTCCTGTACACTTATCCTGCCAGTAGGTGCCAATAAATGGTCAGCCAATCAATAGATATAAACCAAGCTACAAAGACAAGGAATAAAGGGGTCATACAACAATAAGTCCACCGTGCCGTCAGATATCGCAGCCCCAATGCGCGTTTCGCGTGTGCTTCCTCAGGGGGCTGTGATATCTGTGGAATGACTGCTCTCTGTGATGTAACCCAGAGTATTTTCTTTAGTGAAAGTAAGCACTAAGATGTCGTTTGGTGCTCCTGGGTCCCAGTTGCGAATAGCTATGAGAGATGGGCGGGTCATGCTACCCATATACCTCACATCTGGGTGTGGTAACAGCTTATGTAATTGAGGCTGTTGTTTGACACATGGTTTGTGTGTTAGGAGGGAAAAGGCCTCCTGTTTGTGTGGCTCCAGACCGAGTCTGCGTGCTGAAGATTACACAGCCTGTGTGCCCACAGGTCTGGCGGAGTAGAGCCCTGCTATGGACTTTGTTGCTCTGTTTTTGCCTGTTCTAAAGGCTGTTTACCTTATGTTGGTGCTTCTTGGTTTATGAAGCAATAAACAAACATGGACTTATAAAGAGACGTGCCTCCTGTTTTCTTCTTGTTGCCCCTTAGTAAGTGCAGATTCCCGACATAATAAATAATTTAAAAAGAGGAATTTTATCAAGGATGTGCTTGACCTAAGTATTTCTTGGAATTTATTTAACTCATGCAGCCAGAGAGAGGGACATCAAGGGGCTGTCATACTGTGTGGACATGATAAAGGGGCACTTTTTCTGTGTGTGTGCTACAATACATTTCCTTCTTCCCTGACTTAGAATGGGGAGATATGTTATTCTGTGACTGGGTCTGTGTGTTCAATGATATAACCCCCCCATAAACGCACGTTGGAGTGGTGTGTGTGGGGGCAGAGGTGTGTCAGCACTGGTTGGTGTTTGTGGTATTCACATACAGTTAGGTCCATATATATTTGGATAGAGACAACTTTTTCTAATTTTGGTTCTAGACATTACCACAATGAATTTTAAACAAAACAATTCAGATGCAGTTGAAGTTCAGACTTTCAGCTTTCATTTGAGGGTTTCCACATTAAAATTGGATGAAGGGTTTAGGAGTTTCAGTTCCTTAACATGTGCCACCCTGTTTTTAAAGGGACCAAAAGTAATTGGACAGATTAAATAATTGTAAATAAAATGTTCATTTCTAGTACTTGGTTGAAAACCCTTTGTTGGCAATGACTGCCTGAAGTCTTGAACTCATGGACATCACCAGACGCTGTGTTTCCTCCTTTTTGATGCTCTGCCTTCACTGCGGTGGTTTTCAGTTGTTGTTTGTTTGTGGGCCTTTCTGTCTGAAGTTTAGTCTTTAACAAGTGAGATGCATGCTCAATTGGGTTGAGATCACGTGACTGAATTGATCATTCAAGAATATTCCACTTCTTTGCTTTAATAAACTCCTGGGTTGCTTTGGCTTTATGTTTTGGGTCATTGTCCATCTGTAGTATGAAACGACGACCAATCAGTTTGGCTGCATTTGGCTGGATCTGAGCACACAGTATGGCTCTGAATACCTCAGAATTCATTCGGCTGCTTCTGTCCTGTGTCACATCAATAAACACTAGTGACCCAGTGCCACTGGCAGCCATGCATGCCCAAGCCATCACACTGCCTCCGCCGTGTTTTACAGATGATGTGGTATGCTTTGGATCATGAGCTGTACCACGCCTTCGCCATACTTTCCTATTTCCATCATTCTGGTAGAGGTTGATCTTGGTTTCATCTGTCCAAAGAATGTTCTTCCAGAACTGTGCTGGCTTTTTTAGATGTTTTTTTAGCAAAGTCCAGTCTAGCCTTTTTATTCTTGATGCTTATGAGTGGCTTGCACCGTGCAGTGAACCCTCTGTATTTACTTTCATGCAGTCTTCTCTTTATGGTAGATTTGGATATTGATACGCCTACCTCCTGGAGAGTGTTGTTCACTTGGTTGGCTGTTGTGAAGGGGTTTCTCTTCACCATGGAGACTATTCTGCGATCATCCACCACTGTTGTCTTCCGTGGGCGCCCGGGTCTTTTTGCATTGATGAGTTCACCAGTGCTTTCTTTCTTTCTCAGGATGTACCAAACTGTAGATTTTGCCACTCCTAATGTTGTAGCAATTTCTCGGATGGGTTTTTTCTGTTTTTGCAGCTAAAGGATGGCTTGTTTCACCTGCATGGAGAGCTCCTTTGACCGCATGATTCCTTCACAGCAAAACCTTCCAAATGCAAGCACCACACCTCAAATCAACTCCAGGCCTTTTATCTGCTTAATTGAGAATGACATAACGAAGGGATTGCCCACACCTGTCCATGAAATAGCCTTGGAGTCAATTGTCCAATTACTTTTGGTCCTTTAAAAACAGGGTGGCACATGTTAAGGAGCTGAAACTCCTAAACCCTTCATCCAATTTTAATGTGGATACCCTCAAATGAAAGCTGAAAGTCTGAACTTCAACTGCATCTGAATTGTTTTGTTTAAAATTCATTGTGGTAATGTCTAGAACCAAAATTAGAAAAATGGTGTCTCTGTCCAAATATATATGGACCTAACTGTATGTATGTATATGGAATCATTGGTGTCTAATTCTCACTTTTTTATTAAGTTTTTTTCATTATGAAGCACTTGATTTTTTACAAATGAACTCTACTTGATTACTAATCATGCTATTTTCCTGATGTGTATATGCATTTTGATGCTCTGATGCACTTTATATAACTCAACCATGAGGAATTATTATTATGAACACTTGGTTTCTTTTAATTGACTTTTCATTCACTAAAAATTTTGTTCCCCAATGATTGAATAACAGTATATATATACTGTATATGCTATATATATAGTATATATATATATATACAGTACATATATATATATATATTGCATATTTTGGTGAAGAATCAACAACAAGTGGGACACAATTGTGTAGTTGAACGAAATTTATTGATTATTTTAAATTTTTGTGGAAAGTAAAAAACTGAAAAGTTTGGCATGCAATATTATTCGGCCCCTTTAACTTAATACTTTGTTGCGCCACCTTTTGCTGCGATTACAGCTGCAAGTCACTTGGAGTATGTCTCTATGGCTGGAGTCACACTAACCTGCGCAAAATACGCTCCGTATTTTACATGCGTAATACGGATCAATGACCACTAAATAGTGGTCCGTAGGTCATCCGTAAGCAAGGTGAGGTCGCGTATTTTGCGCATGTGTGTCTCCGTATGCAATCCGTATGGCGAGATTTTCTCGCAGCCTTGCAAAATGGACATTTAACGGTTTTGAGGCCTGCAAACAATTTAAATCATTAGCCTGCACCCTATTTAGACACTCAGAAACAGGTGGCTGCCTACATTCTGTACATTTCTCACCTTGCTTTCATGAGGTGTGTTGGTGTTCTTTGTGCAGCATGTCAGAGGGTCTGACATTCAATACAACCGAGCAGGTTCTCTTTACCTGGCTTTTGTCACGGCGCTTTGGCCAACCATATCCTGTGATAGTGGATCCGCGGAGGAGGAGACGCATGTGGGTACATCCACTTTTGAGGCAACGACTCACAAGAGGGCATTTTCACCGCCTCTATTCGTCTCTGCGGGAACATCCGGACAAATTTTACCAGTACTGTCGAATGAGCATTTCCACATTTGATCGCCTCTTGGAGACAGTGCGCCCTGGGATCACATTTCAGGACACTAGGATGCGCCAAGCCATATCTGCAGAGGAGCGACTTCTACTCACAATACGGTATGTACTCCACAACCACATTCTCTATGTTCATAATGTGTGTGTTAATTTATGTTTTTTGGCCTTCTTGGACAATGTTTAATACCCTCATCTTACTCAAAATATGTTTCACCTGACACAGCACAATGTTACATCTAATATGTACTGCATATCACTTAGTCATTGTGCCACCAAATATGTGTGTGTTGTTCTCTCTCATTTCCTACCAAGTTTGGTCGGCATGTAAATGATTTTTTTTTACTTTAGCCATTCTAAGCTGGACTATTTCTGTTGTTCTACAGCTTCCTGTCCACTGGCCTGTCTTATGCCGCCCTCCACCATGAGTTTCTCATTGGAAAGTCCACCATTTCAGGCATAGTGAGGTCTACATGTGCACAAATCTGGACAAGACTCCATCAGGTGTTCCTACCCGAGCCCAGGATGGAAGACTGGTTAAGGATTTCAAGGGACTTTGAGGAGGACTGCCAGTTTCCAAATTGTATTGGGGCCCTGGATGGCAAACATATCAGGGTGCGTAAGCCGCCGAACTCAGGGTCCCAATTCTTCAATTATAAGCAATACTTTTCTGTTGTATTGTTGGCTCTGGTAGACCCTCAATACAAGTTTATAATTGTTGACATTGGGGCCTATGGAAGGACGGGAGACTCTAGAGTCTTCAATACTTCCATAATGGGTCGGCGGCTACGCACCAACCAGTTGGATCTGCCACCACCACGCCAGCTACCAGGCTCCCCCGAACAATCAGTCCCTTATGTCCTTGTGGCAGATGAGGCCTTTCAGTTATCACGTAATGTCATGAGGCCATATCCCCGACGCAACCTTGACCACAGGCGCAGAATTTTTAACTTGCGCCTATCACGTGCTAGGCGACTGGTGGAGTGTTCCTTTGGGATTCTTTGTGCCAAATGGCGGGTACTCCAGTCTGCCATTCAGTTGAGTGAGCAAAATGTGAATGAAGTTGTGAAAGCCTGTGTTGTTCTGCATAACTTCACCAGGATACATGATTGCTCCACCTCTAATGGTGTTGTGCGTAGGCCGGACAATGTGCGCAGGGTGAGACCACCTATCATCCCTCAACGTAGACCGCTCTCTGGCCTCAAAGTGCGTGATATATTCACTAATTACTTTATCTCACCTGAGGGGGCTACTTCTTGGCAAGAGAATGCTGTGTCTATGTTCTAATTTTTTTTTGGTCAAAGTGTGTCTAAATATATATTACTCAAGCCTTTTAATGATTCTATGAGTGTTTCTTTGCATTGGTTGGTGTATGTTAGTATGTTGTGAGGGATAGTGAGAAATCACACAGAGACGTTAACTTGAGTAGACAAATTTTTAGTTTTGCCTTTTTTTGGGGGGTTTTGCTTAAAGGCAAACATAATTTTGCCATAACACAAATTTGGCAATGGCCAAAATGACCCTTTGGGCCTTCGTTAACTTGATGTAACATTAACATACCAGAAAAAATCTGCAACAAACATTATGCAATAACAACATTGCTGCATGCCTACATTAACCTGGATTAGGCAACAAAGGGTGAGCTCCATCACCAAAATAAAGTCAATAAGATAACACTCACATTTCCTCATAATGTTTTCCAAACATAGAAAGATTCCACCATGACAGGCAAGGCTACCTCCCATCTTTCACATAGATATTACCTGTCTGTAGAACAGACAATATTTAAGCATGCTATACTGGAAAGGATGAAAATACAAAACTCACTTGTTAAGACATAGAGAATGCTGGTCGCCTCAAATTGGTTTACTAGAGAATGCTAATAACAAAGTTGACTACTTAACTAAAGGCAAGCACACCTTTCCTATGCATTAACAAGTGATTAGTGTATTTTCATCCTTTCAGGTAACAGTATAGCGCATTTAAATATTCTCTTTTATACACACATGTAATATCTGTGTGAAAGGCGTGAGGTAGCGTTGCCTGTCATGATGGATTGTTTCATATGTTTGGAAAACATTGTTTACAAATGTGAGTGTTAAATTATGTTCTAAATGTTGGTGAAGGAGAACACCTGTTTTTTTGTCTAGATTAGAAGCACCAGTTACATGTCACTGGACATCTCCAAAGTTTGGATTCAGAAATCCTCATATGTAGGGGAAGGGGAACGGGAAGGAACAGCCTGTGGGTGCTGCTGGACATTGTGGCCAACATCGCCCTGTGTGGGGCCATACTGTTGCCCATGATGCTGTTGTTGTCCAGCCTCCTGGGCCTGTTGGTGATACTGGCCAGAGTAATAATGATGATGGTGAGGGGCTTCTTGTTGGCTATGGTAGGCCCGTGGCTCATACCCACCAAGATAGCCAGATCGTCCCCAACCAGGTTGGGACCAGCCTCCAACACTGGGTGGGTACAAGTGGCCATATTGGTGGGGTTGGCTTGATGAAGACATTTGGGGCTGCGGAATAGAAGGATGGGTAGGGGGAGGAAGGGGTTGAGGTGTTGGCCCACGTATTAGGGGCTGTTCAGACCCTGCTTGAGCAAGCATCTGTGTGGATGGTCTCATGCGCATTAAATTTCTTGGTGACAGCTGCCACCTCTCCAGAAATTCAAACACCTCATATGGGGTATTGGGGGGGGTGCTTGCATCAAGCAGGATCTGAATACACCCCCTAATATGGAGCCTGACCTCACGGGTAAGGGCACGGAGATAAAGGGTGAGGCTACATGCATAGGCCTCCTCACCATCATCTGTATTGACTCTGGACAAGTAATTCAGCACCCCAGTGTCCACATTGGTCCTGCTCTCTTGAATGGCGACCTGGCGCCTTCTTCTTATGCGCCGTGTTGCTAGAGCAGCCTGTGGGGAGGGCCTGATCTGGGCAGTTGGGCTGCTGCTCAAGTTGCCCATCTCTTCCAGGATGGGTGAGGTTGCAGCTGCAGACCGTCCTGGTTGTGTGTTGTGTCGGGCAGCCATTGTGTGCTCTTGTGATGCCACCTCTTCAGACATCCTTCTTGTAGGGGGAGAAGATGGGCCAGCCACCTCATCCCCTACAGGATCAATAATTGGCTCTGCCTCTGAGGCCGTTCCTCGATCCGTAAGGTTGGATTGAGTTCTGTTATGAAATAGAACAGAGGCAAAAATACATCAATATTTTTGTCCCTGTAAAGTATTTGTGTAATGTTTTTGTGTCATGTGGTGTGAGGTATGTACTTACGGTCTCAGAGCCAGAATTGGGGCGAGGAAGTTCAGCCGGTCATAATATATATATTTCCGCTTGACATGCCCAGCATCCCCACTCCTGGACCGCTGCTGGCGTTCCCGGCGGTACTGGTCCCGGATGCTTCTCCACCGTTTCATCACATCTTCCACTGCAATGTGACAGGAAAGATTGTCAAAATCACATATTTGAGAGGTCACATTTTCAAACAGTAGTCTAGGCATTGGGCCTTATGGGGTGTGCGTTCTACCCATGGTGGCATATGTAATTGGGCCGATACCCAGGGTCTCATTAGCTCCCCTGAAACTAATTTTTGTGGCTAGGAGGATGAGGAGCTTGTGGCCTAAACCCCTAATTATGGCTGAGTGAAGCCACGTGTCACATCCTAATGTAACGGCCTCATGAGGCTAAAATTACATGCCCAGGAAGGGGGGGGGGGGCTGATTGTAGAGTCATTTTATAGCGTGCGCTAACGTTAATTACATTTTTATGGGTGCACTTACGAATTTTCTGCTGCTCATCACGTGGTCTGTCACCGAAGTCATGGTACATCTGGCGACAGATGCGCCTCCATGACGCCTCCTTTCTTGTGCGGTTCGCATAGTTTGCGTCGCGTGGGTCCCATATTTCTGGACGCTCCTGCACCAGCACAATTAGCATCTCCACATTTATGTAAGTGGACGCCATGCTGCTGCTGTACTCCGTGGAGGCGTACTTCCTGGATGTCTGGAGCGCTTTTTGAGCTCATTTGCATGTCTACGCTTCCTGATGATGGATTGGCCCATTTCCTGTTCACCAGCCAAAAGACCTGCGTATTGCTCGCAGGTCACACATGTGTTCAGTGTGTAATCCGTATTTTTTGCGCACCCATAGACTTGCATTGGCGTGCTACGGGCGTAGTACGCTGACAATCGCAGCATGCTGCGAGTGGCACGGAGCGTAGGATACGGAGGAGAAATATACGCCTGGTGCGAGTGACCCCATAGAGAATCATTGGTCCGTGTCTAATGCGTGCTTTTTGCGCCTCTCACGCACCCGTATTCCTCGCCAGTGTGACTCCGGCCTATCAGTTTTGTACATCGTGAGACTGAAATTCTTGCCCACTCTTCCTTAGCAAACAGCTCGAGCTCAGTGAGGTTTGATGGAGATCGTTTGTGAACAGCAGTTTTCAGCTCTTTCCACAGATTCTCGATTGGATTCAGGTCTGGACTTTGACTTGGCCATTCTAACACCTGGATGTTTATTTTTGAACCATTCCATTGTAGATTTTGCTTTATGTTTGGGATCATTGTCTTGTTGGAAGACAAATCTTCGTCCCAGTCTCAAGTCTTTTGCAGACTCCAACAGGTTTTCTTCAAGAATGGTCCAGTATTTGGCTTCATCCATCTTCCCATCAATTTTAACCAACTTCCCTGTTCCTGCTGAAGAAAAGCAGCCCCAAACCATGATGCTGCCACCACCATGTTTGACAGGGGGGATGGTGTGTTCAGGGTGATGAGCTGTGTTGCCTTTACGCCAAACATATCGTTTGGCATTGTTGCCAAAAAGTTAGATTTTGGTTTCATGTGACCAGAGCACCTTCTTCCACATGTTTGGTGTGTCTCCCAGGTGGGCTTGTTGCAACTTTAAATGGCACTTTTTATGGACATCTTTGAGAAATGGCTTTCTTCTTGCCACTCTTCCATAAAGACCAGATTTGTGCAGTGTGCGACTGATTGTTGTCCTATGGACAGACTGTCCCACCTCAGCTGTAGATCTCTGCAGTTCATCCAGAGTGATCATAGGCCTCTTGGCTGCATCCCTGATCAGTCTTCTTCTTGTTTGAGATGAAAGTTTAGAGGGACGGGCGGGTCTTGGTAGATTTGCAGTGGTATGATACTCCTTCGATTTCAATATGATCGCTTGCAGTGCTCCTTGAGATGTTTAAAGTTTTGGAAATCATTTTGTATCCAAATCCAGCTTTAAACTTCTCCACAACAGTATCACGGACCTGCCTGTTGTGTTCCTTGGTCTTCATGATGCTCTCTGTGCTTCAAACAGAACCCTGAGACTATCACAGAGCAGGTGCATTTATACAGAGACTTGATTACACACAGGTGGATTATATTTATCATCATTAGTCATTTAGGACAACATTGGATCATTCAGAGATCCACAATGAACTTCTGGAGTGAGTTTGCTGCACTGAAAGTAAAGGGGCCGAATAATATTGCACGCCCCACTATTCAGTTTTTGAATTTCCACAAAAATGTAAAATAACCAATACATTTCGTTTAACTTCACAATTGTGTTCCACTTGTTGTTGATTCTTCACCAAAAATTTATTTTTGGTATCTTTATGTTTGAAGCATGATATGTGGGAAAGGTTGAAAAGTTCCAGGGAGCCGAATACTTTCGCAAGGCACTGAATATATATATATATATATATATATATACACACACATATATTATTTTTATTCACTTAATAATTAATTATGTTTATATTGTATGCTACAATTAATATATTTTATATATTTTTTATGCCAATTAGTTTGACATACCCTGCCCCACACAGTGTTATTTAATATAACATTTTTTATTTTCTTGATTTTAATTATTTTAATAAAAGTCTTTTGTTTTTAATATGATATATTGTGATATCATGTCTTTTATATATTAATAAAGTAGTTATTACATTATATATTTTCTGGATGAATTTTTTGGGCGGTTTATATATTGATATAGGATATTTATTAATGAAATATTAGTCATACCTTGGTATTTCTTTTCTATATAGGATTTTTTTTTCTATGTGTTCAATGATCCTGATGAATGATTGTTGTGTATGTGTGTAGGAAAAGGGGTAGGTTGTACTTTTGCTAAGGGGCCCCATAATTCATCAAAAAAGCCATTCACCCACACAAAGGTGACCTCATAAGGTCAGTCCCTATCTCTATTGGCTCGCATAGTGGAATTAATTTATTAATCACAGTGTGTTGATGCAGTGTATGTACAGTGGGTACGGATAGTATTCAGACCCCTTTAAATTTTTCACTCTGTTTCATTGCTGCTATCTGGTAAATTCGAAAATGTTCATTTTTTCTCATTAATGTACACTCTGCCCCCCATCTTGACTAAAAAAAAAATGTAGAAATTTTGGCAAATTTATTATAAAAAGCAAAACTGAAATATCACATGGTCATAAGTATTCAGACCCTTTTGTCAAACACTCATATTTAAGTCATATGCTGTCCATTTCCTTGTGATCCTCCTTGACATGGTTCTACTCCTTCACTGGAGTCCAGCTGTGTTTAATTAAACTGATAGGACTTGATTTGTAAAGGCGCACACCTGTCTATATAAGACCTCACAGCTCACAGTGCATGTCAGACCAAATGAGAATCATGAGGTCAAAGGAGCTCAGAGACAGAATTGTGGCAAGGCACAGATCTGGCCAAGGTTACAAAATAATTTCTGCAGTACTCAAGGTTCCTAAGAGCACAGTGGACACCATAATCCTTAAATGGAAGAAGTTTGGGATCAACAGAAGCCTCCCTAGTCCTGGCCATCCAGCCAAACTGAGCAGTCGTGGGAGAAGAGCCTTGGTGAGAGAGGTAAAGAAGAACCCCAAGATCACTGTGGCTGAACTCCAGAGATGCAGTAGGGAGATGGGAGAAAGTTCCACAAAGTCAACTATCACTGCAGCCCTCCACCAGTCGGGCCTTTATGGCAGAGTGACCCGACGGAAGCCTCTCCTCAGTTCAAAACATATGAAAGCCCATATAGAGTTTGCTAAAAACACATGAAGGACTCCTAGACTATGATAAATAAGATTCTCTGGTCTGATGAGACGAATATATAACTTTTTGGTGATAATTCTAAGCGGTATGTGTGGAGACAACCAGGCACTGCTCATCATCTGCCCAATACAATCCCAACAGTGAAACATGGTGGTCGCAGCATCATGCTATGGGGGTGTTTTTCAGCTTCAGGGACAAGACGACTGGTTGCAATTAAAGGAAACATGAATGTGGCCAAGTACAGAGATATTCTGGATGAAAACCTCTTCCAGAGTGCTCTGGACCTAAGACTTGGCCGAAGGTTCACCTTTCAACAAGACAATGATCCGAAGCACACAGCTAAAATAACAAAGGAGCGGCTTCAGAGCAACTCTGTGACCATACTTGACTGGCCCAGCCAGAGCCCTGACCTAAACCCAATTAAGCATCTCTGGAGAGACCTGAAATTGGCTGTCTACCAATGTTCACCATTCAACCTGACGGAACTGGAGACGATCTGCAAGGGAGAATGGCAGAGGATGTCCAAATCCAGGTGTGAAAAACTTGTTGCATCATTCCCAAGAAGACTCATGCCTGTACTAACTCTAAAGGGTGCTTCTACTCAATACTGAGCAGAGGGACTGAATACTTAGGACTGTGTGATCTTTCAATTTTTCTTTTTTAATAAATTTGCAAACAATTCTACATTTGTATTTTTTCAGTCAAGATGGGGTGCAGAGTGTACTGTTGTGAGTTCATTTTCCCCTTCACCGTTGATGTCTGATGAACTCCCTCTGCTGGTGAAGAGAGGTAGTAAAATTGATTGGGTTGAGAAGAACCTGTCATCTGAACAGGTGGAGCCTGATTGGACACCCGGAATCACTGAGTGGATATAAGGCAGCCGACGCCCTACAGGTGATCCTTTCTGCTCTGAGCTCTTGCAACCAGTTAGTCCTGTCTACTGAAAGCTAAGTTTTTGCTCTCTTATTTTTCCATGAGATTTTGTCTGTTTGCTTCGTGTTTTGTGTTCAGCCTGCCTTTGTTGGGATGGGCTGAGCTCCAATTTTGTCTCTGATCAGTTTATATCTTTGCTCTGTTTTCAGAATATACCTGAGTGCTGATATAGTGATTTTGAAGTCTAGCGACTTCAGGGCCTTTTTCCCTATCAGACGGTTGGGACATTTTTGGTAGGGTTTTTTGCGGATTGCAGCCAGCATCTTTTCTGTCCTTTCCTATTTAGTTAGTTGGGCCCCATCGTTTGCTCAACCTGTCTTTCTGTGTTTGTGTTTTCATCTGCTTTTCACCGACAATACATGTTGGGGGCTGTCTATTGCTTTGGGGTCTGCTCTGGGGCAGTTTAGATTTCCCCTTTCTTTAGGCTTATTTAGTTCTCCAGCTGTGAACGAGGGGTCTAGGGCACCGTAGGAACCCCCCACGGCTACTGTTAGTTGTGGTGAATAGGATCAGGGGTCTGCAACCCGATAGCTACCAACCTCTCCGGTTTTCTGGACTTAGTTTGTATTTTTGTTTTTTCCTCCTTCGGTGACTCATTCATAACAGAATCACCAGCCATACCGCAGATTCTAGGGTACTCAATAGCAGGAAAGAATTGTAAAAAAAAAAAAAAGGGAAAGAAAAAAAAAAGTGTCAGAATTTTTTTTTTTTGTGTGTATATTTTTTCCTCTATGTTTTTGAGGCCGTAGGGGGAATTTTTTCTTTTCAATGGAGATGAAGCAATTGTCTGATCGTGTGGAGCAGCTCGCTGCTGAAGTGCGGGGAATTTCCGCCTATCTTGCTCATTCACATGTTGCTGAGCCAAAGATCCCTACTCCTGATGTGTTTTTTGGGGATCGGTCTAAATTTTTGAACTTTAAGAATAATTGTAAATTATTTTTGCCTTGAAGCCTAACTCATCAGGGAGCTCCGCACAGCAGGTTAAAATTGTCATCTCCTTGCTGCGCAGCGATCCTCAGGATTGGGCGTTTTCCGTGAAACCTGATGATCCTATTCTAAATAATGTGAATGCATTTTTTCAAGCCTTGAGGCTGTTGTACGATGAACCTAATGCTATTGATCAGGCTGAAAAGGCCCTGTTGGCATTGAGCCAGGGTCAGGATTCTTCAGAGTTGTACTGTCAAAAATTCCAAAAGTGGGCGGTCCTTACTACCTGGAATGATGGTACCTTGGCAGCTCTCTTTCGAAAGGGTTTGTCAGAAACCGTAAAAGATACTATGGTGGGATTTCCTGTTGCCTCTGGTCTTGACGATTCTATGTCATTAGCCATTCAGGTTGATCGGTGTTTGCGTGAATGCAAAACTGCACGAGAGGTGTTGCCACCTGTTGAACAAATGTCTGAACCTATGCAATGTGATAGTTTTGTCTAGGGCGCAACGTCAGGAGTTCAGAAAGCGTAATAAGCTGTGTTTTTTCTGTGGCGATGCCTCGCATATTATTTCTGTCTGCCCTAAACGAGAGAAACGTTTTGCACATACTTTTGCTGTGGGTGGTGTTCAACCTAAGTCTCTTCTGGCAAGTACTCTGATCTGCTCCCTGTCCACATTTTCCGCCAAGGCTTTTGTGGATTCGGGAGCAGCTCTGAACCGGATGGACTTGGATTTTGCTAAACGTTGTGGATTTCCTATGACACCTCTGCGGACGCCTATCCCTTCGAGGGGTATTGATGCTACTCCTTTGGCGAAGAATAAACTTCAGTTTTGGACCCAGGTGGTAATGCGGGTCGCCCCAGACCATCAAGAAAATTGCAGATTTTTGGTGTTGCATAATCTGCATGATACCATTATTCTGGGGTTTCCCTGGTTGCAAATCCATAATCCAGATTTGGATTGGAAATCTGTGTCTGTGGTGAGTTGGGGTTGTCGGTGTGCCCTTAGTGACGCACCTGTTTTCTCCACCTCTCCCTAGTCGCATGATGTTCCTGACTATTTGGCTGATTTTTATGATGTATTTAGTGAGAATGATTATGAATGTGCAATTGAGCTGAGCCCTGGGTGTAAATTTCCCAAGGGTCGACTTTTCAATTTATCTGTACCCGAGCATGAGGCTATGCGATCCTATATTAAGGAGTCGTTGGAGAAGAGTCATATTAGACCATCCTCTTAACCATTAGGTGCTGGGTTTTTTTTCGTGGCCAAGAAGGATGTTTCATTAAGGCCTTGTATTGACTATCGTTCCCTCAACAAAATTACTGTTAAATATCAGTATCCGTTACCCCTGATTTCTGATCTATTCTCTAGAGTTAAAGGTGCTTGCTGGTTTACCAAGCTTGACCTCAGGGGGGCGTATAATCTTATTCGCATTAAGCATGGGGATGAATGGAAGACGGCGTTTAATACTCCAGAGGGACATTTTGAGTACCTGGTGATGCCTTTTGGGCTCACTAATGCCCCTTCTGTCTTCCAGTGCTTCATGAATATTTTCCGAGACTTTGTGGATAAATTTTTGATTATCTATCTGGATGATATTTTGATCTTTTCCAAGGATTGGGACTCTCATGTGGAACATGTTCGGACTGTGTTCCGGATTTTGAGGGAGAATTCCCTGTATGTCAAGGGATCGAAATGCCTTTTTGGGGTACAGAGGATTTCTTTTTTGGGATTTATTTTGTCTCCGTCAACTATTGAAATGGACCCGGCCAAGGTACAGGCCATTTATGATTGGGTTCAGCCCACTTCTTTGAAGGCCCTCCAGAAGTTTTTGGGTTTTGCTAATTTTTATTGGAAATTTATAGCTAATTTTTCTGGTATTGCCAAACCATTGACTGATTTGACTAAGAAAAGTGCTGATGTGCTGAATTGGTCTCCGGAGGTTGTTTCTTCCTTTCAGGAGCTGAAGCGAAGGTTCACTTCTGCTCCGGTTTTGCGGCAACCTGATGTCTCACTCCCATTTCAGGTAGAGGTGGACGCTTCTGAGATTGGTGCAGGAGCTGTTTTGTCCCAAAAAGATCCGGTAACATCTAAAATGAATCCCTGTGCTTTCTTTTCCCGAAAGTTCTCCCCATCTGAACGTAACTATGATGTGGTAATCGGGAACTGTTAGCCATGAAATGGGCATTTGAGGAGTGGAGACATTGGTTGGAGGGAGCTAAACATCAAGTCGTGGTCCTTACTGACCACAAGAATTTGATTTACCTGGAGTCGGCCAAACGCTTGAATCCTAGACAGGCTAGGTGGGCCTTGTTTTTCACACGTTTTGATTTTGTGGTCTTTTTTTCCAGGCACTAAGAATGTCAAGGCAGACGCCCTCTCTAGGAGTTTCTTTGCTGATTCTCCTGTTGTTACCAAGCCTGCTACCATCTTAGGTGAGGGGGTAGTTCTTTCTGCCATCTCGCCCGATTTGAGACGTGCTCTGGAAGAGTTTCAGGAGGACAAACCTGAGCGTTGTCCCATTGGAAAATTGTATGTTCCTGACCAGTGGAGGAAGAGAGTGATGTCTGAAGTTCATTGCTCTGCATTGGCTGGTCATCCAGGTATTTTTGGTACTAGAGATTTGGTGAGTCGGTCTTTTTGGTGGCCCGCCTTGTCTCGTGATGTCAGGAGTTTTGTGCAGTCCTGTGGGACTTGCTCCCGGTCTAAACCTTGTTCTCGCTCTAGTGGGCTGCTGATGCCTTTGCTGGTGCCCAGGAGGCCATGGACCCATATTTCAATGGATTTTATCTCTGATATGCCTGTCTCTCAGAGAATGACTGTTATTTGGGTGATTTGTGATAGATTCTCTAAGATGGTCCATCTTGTACCACTCCCTAAGTTGCCATCTTCCTCAGTGTTGGTGCCCTTGTTTTTGCAACAGGTGGTTCGCTTGCACGGGATTCCTGAGAACATTGTATCTGACAGAGGAGTTCAGTTTGTGTCTAGATTTTGGAGGACTTTCTGTTCCAAGCTGGGAATTCAGTTGTCCTTCTCCTCTGCGTTTCACCCTCAGATCAATGGGCAGATGGAGAGAACAAACCAGACTTTGGAGTCGTATTTGAGATGTTTTATTTCTGCTGATCAGGATGATTGGGTTTCATTTTTGCCCTTAGCCGAATTTGCTTTAAATAATAGAGCTAGTTCTGCCACTTTGATGTCACCTTTTTTTGTAACTTTGGGTTTCATCCTCGATTCTCTTCAGGGCAGGTGGAGTCTTCTGTCTGCCCAGGTGTTGACACTGTGGTGGAGAGAATGCACCAGATCTGGGACCAAGTGGTGGATAGGTTGTCTCTCTCCCAGGAAAAGACCCAGCGGTTTTCCAACCGTCATAGGACCATTGGTCCCCAGTTTAAGGTGGGTGATATGGTTTGGTTGTCATCAAAGAATATCTCTATGAAGGTGGCTTCTCCAAAGTTTAAACCTAGATTTATTGGACCTTACAAGATTTTGGAGATTCTTAATCCTGTCTCTTTTCGATTGGCTCTTCCTGTTACGTTTAAGATCCATAACGTGTTTCATAAGTCTCTGTTAAAGAGGTTTGTTGAGCCAGTAGTTCCTGTGGTGGCACCTCCTGACCCTGTATTGGTGGAAGGTAATGTGGATTATGAAGTTGAGAAGATACTGGATTCTCACCTGGCTAGACGGAGACTCCAGTATTTGGTTAAATGGAAGGGTTATGGCCAGGAGGATAATTCTTGGGTCCCTGCATCCGATATTCATGCCGAAAGATTGGTTCGTGCTTTTCATCGGGCCCATCCTGATCGTCCTGGTGGCGTGGATGAGGGTTCGGTGACCCCTCCTCAAGGGGGAGGTACTGTTGTGCGTTCATTTTCCCCTTCACCGTTGATGTCTAATGAACTCCCTCTGCTGGTGAAGAGAGGTAGTGAAATTGATTGGGTTAGAAGAACCTGTCATCTGAACAGGTGGAGCCTGATTGGACACACGGAATCACTGAGTGGATATAAGGCAGCCGACGCCCTACAGGGGTGCTGGTGATCCTTTCTGCTCTGAGCTCTTGCAACCAGTTAGTCCTGTCTACTGAAAGCTAAGTTTTTGCTCTCTTATTTTTCCATGAGATTTTGTCTGTTTGCTTCGTGTTTTGTGTTCAGCCTGCCTTTTTTGGGACGGGCTGAGCTCCAATTTTGTCTCTGATCAGTTTATCTCTTTGCTCTGTTTTCAGAATATACCTGAGTGCTGATATAGTGATTTTGAAGTCTAGCGACTTCAGGGCCTTTTTCCCTATAAGACAGTTGGGACATTTTTGTTAGGGTTTTTTGCGGATTGCAGCCAGCATCTTTTCTGTCCTTTCCTATTTAGTTAGTTGGGCCCCATCGTTTGCTCAACCTGTCTTTCTGTCTGTGTTTGTGTTTTCATCTGCTTTTCACCGACAATACATGTTGGGGGCTGTCTATTGCTTTTGGGTCTGCTCTGGGGCAGTTTAGAAATCCCCTTTCTTTCTTTAGGCTTATTTAGTTCTCTGGCTGTGAACGAGGGGTCTAGGGCACCGTAGGAACCCCCCACGGCTACTGTTAGTTGTGGTGAATAGTATCAGGGGGCTGCAATCTGATAGCTACCAACCTCTCCGGTTTTCTGGACTTAGCTTGTATTTTTGTTTTTTCCTCCTTCAGTGACTCATTCATAACAGTGTACATTAATGAGAAAAAGATGAACTTTTTTGAAGTTACCAAATGGCTGCAATGAAACAAAGAGTGAAAAATTTAAATGGGTCTGAATACTTTCTGTACCCACTGTATATGTTTGTATATTTGCCACAGCGCATTCATGGACCTGCACATCAATTTACTACTAAAGGTTTGCGGTCTCATTTTTTATTTTTTGTGGGTTGCATTGAGGGGCTTGGCCGCCACCAAGGCTGTACACCTGTATCCTCCCATCTTTCCCAGAAAAGGTTTGTTAAGAGCTAGGCCTGGGTCCCACCTCTTCCCCATTTCATTTGAGGCCTGGTTGGGCACAAGGAGAGGTTAGGGACTATCCAAATTGAATTCACCTTCGTTGGATGGCTCACTATTTTACATATACAGCAGTTGTATTCATTAATAGCAATGTGCTAATGCACAGTATATGTATATAATAAGTCACCCTATTAATTGAAGGAGAGGAGCTGGGTCTTAGATGGCAAGTTTCCCGATCATGTAAACTAGCGTCTCTCCATGGCCAGTGTCAAATCGAGCAGAAAAGAGCCGCATCAGACAACCCATTTAATCTGCAGTTATACATTTTACAGTATATAAATATTATATATTTTATATACATGTTTCAAACATAGGTGTATTACAGTATATGGATACTAATTGCTTTTCAATGACAAATAACTGGTAATTCAGTACATGTTCTTATCACCTAATGTTCTAAATTATTTTCCCTTTCTCTATGTGATTTTATAGTGAATTGCATTTTTACAGTAAATGTCAATAAAATAATAATAAAAAAACACTACTTCCCTGTGTGAGTTCTTTGATGTCTAACAAGATTAGTTTTCTCTGTAAAACATCTCCCACATTCTAAACATGAAAATGGCTTCTCCTTTGTGTGAGTTCTCTGATGTATGACAAGATGTGATTTTTCTACAAAAAATTTCCCACATTCTGAACAAAAAATGGCTTCTCCCCTGTGTGAATTCTCTGGTGTTTAACAAGTGTACATTTCTCACTATAACATTTCCCACATTCTGCACAAGAAAATGGCTTCTCCCCTGTGTGACTTCTTTGATGTGTAATAAGATTGTATTTCTCTGTAAAACATTTCCCACATTCTGAACATGAAAATGGTTTCACCCCTCTGTGAATTTTCTGATGTCTAACAAGATCAGATTTACCATTATAACGATTCCCACATTCTGAACATGAATATGGTTTCTCCTCTGTGTGAATTCTCTGGTGTATAGCAAGATGTGATTTCTCCACAAAACATTTCCCACATTCTGAACAAAAAAATGGCTTCTCCCCTGTGTGAACTCTTTGGTGTATAACAAGTTTGGATTTCTCCCTATAACATTTCCCACATTCTGTACAAGAAAATGGCTTCTCCCCTGTGTGAATTCTATTATGTGCTACAAGATTTGATTTCTTACTAAAACTTTTCCCACATTCTGAACATGAATATGGCTTCTCCCCTGTGTGAATTCTATTATGTGCAACAAGATGTGATTTCTGATTAAAACATTTCCCACATTCTGAACATGAAAAAGGCTTCTCCCCTGTGTGACTTCTTTGATGTTTATTAAGACTGTATTTCTCTGTAAAACGGTTCCCACATTCTGAGCATGAATAGGGCTTCTCCCCTTTAAGAGCTATTTCATACTCAACAGTCCCTTCACTTTCATTTTGCACATTGGTCTTTGATGAAACAGGAGAAAGGACCTGTTGAAAAGGATTGGATAACAGATTTTTTCTAAGGGTTTGAGGTGTAACTGAAACAATGCCATATTCTTCACATGGATTTGGTGTGACTCCATGATCATCTGCTGCAAAATCAGGAAATATCAGATGTCCCTTTGAGCTTCTGGTACATTTATCTGCTAAGAATAAAACTGATTTTATTATTTTTCAATTAAACTGCATTGGAATTATATTAATATTTATATTCTTATTTTATAACATTTTTATAAAAAACTAAGATTATCAACTGACTAAGAGAGTAGATCACAAATTAGAGCCCGATAGATTATGGTATTAAGCTACTATGTTGGTTCTCTCTTGAAGTTACCTTTTCCATGGTTCATATTTCACTTTCCTTGTAACCAATCATTTAAAGTTACCGTACTTGTTTACTAGAGACTCGTATGGGCCTGTAAGTCACTGCTATCAGGTGGCATCCATCTCATACCCTCTGTAATAACTACAGTATATGCAGTCTGGCACAGTGCAAGGCAGAGGGGAGGAGGTAGGAGATACAATCGATTTGGAGCAACTGTAAAGCGTTCTTCTCTATTGTTTGAATGGAACTAAGGAATAGATATAAGGGAAAAAGGCCTTTGTACGCTTTCTACGTGATGGCAGCCAACAGAAACATTACATTGTATCGCAAACATATAAATACGAGAACACTTGGGGATCGGAGAAATCATTTTTAGCAGTGTCCTATGTAGGTGATAGTTGCCAGTCCCAGATTCTTTCATAGATTATCTAATTTAAAGGCTATAAACACCCTTGAACACAAAGATCAGAGAAAGCATATGTGATTAAGTTTCTGAAGTTAGGAAACTTGAAGTTATCTGTTTCTTTGCATTGAATTGTCCTCATCAGAAACCCTCAACGCATTAAAGCATTTTTTTCACCTATTTTATGTACAATCTTTTTCCTCTAGGGGGTTCCCTGTGCTGATCACCTTGTATGTTTTGATTTATCATGGACTAGCACAAGACAAGCTCAGCTCCCTCCACAAGCTATGTACCCACAATCTAGAAGTAGTAGCATTTTGGATGCAGCGTATTGTCGCTGGGTCCAAAACGCTGCATTCTATTGAACACAGGTAAATTCGCATATGTTCACTGAACTGCATTCAATACATTCTATTTACAAAATTTCTGCTTTTACGGAGACTAGCGTCTAGTGTCTCCGCAAGAGAAATTGACATGCTGTGGTCCGGAAAAACGCGCTGCATCTCAGTGTCCGTGGGTGATCCGCAGGCGTACATACGCGCATAGTGGACATGGAATTTCTTGAAATTTCATCCACTATGCTGTAACATCTGGCCTCTGCAGTTTTGAAGCTGCATAAATACGCAGCGCCAAAACCGCAGCAATTCTCAATCGTGGTCACGTACCCTCATTCTCCACTTTCCATGGTTGTTATCACAAATTGGAAGTTATTCCAAATCTTAAGAAAACCCTTTTAAGGAGAACGTATAACCGACAGGGACACAACTGGATATTATTTTCTTACATACAGATGCAACCCCCCCTTCACCACCTCAGAATGAGAATGTAGCCATACACTTCAATCAAACATCCATTTTTTGAATCTATACATTAAATCCTTCATGACCCAGCCTATTTTGACGTTCTGACCTGGCCATTTTTTGCAATTCTGTCCAGCGTCCCTTTATGAGGTAATAACTCAGGAACGCTTCAACGTATCCTAGCGATTCTGAGACTGTTTAATTGTGCCATATTGGGCTTCATGTCACTGGTAAATTTAGGTCGATAATTTTTGCATTTATTTGTGAAAAAAAACGGAAATTTGGCAAAAATTTCGCAATTTTCAAATTTTTATTGTTAAACCAGAGAGTGATGTGACACAAAATAGTTAAGAAATAACATTTCCCAGATGTCTACTTTACATCAGCACAATTTTGGAAACAATTTTTTTTTTTGTTAGGAAGTTATAAGGGTTAAAAGTTGACCAGCAACAAAATTTATACAACCAATTTTTTTAGGGACCACTTCACATTTGAAGTCACTTTGAGGGGTCTATATGGCAAAAAATACCCAAAATTGACACCATTCTAAAAACTCCACCCCTCAAGCTACTCAAAACTACATTCAAGAAGATTATTAACCCTTCAGGTGCTTCACATGAACTAAAGCAACGTGGAAGGAAAAAATGGACATTTTAAATTTTCCAACAAAAATTTTCTTTTAGCATCAATTTTTTCATATTCACATGGGTAACAGGATAAAATGGATCCTAAAATTTGTTGGGCAATTTCTCCTGAGTACACCGATACCTCATATGTGGTTATAAACCACTGTTTGGGTGCACGGCAAGGCTCAGAAGGAAAGGAGCGCCATTTGACTTTTTGAATGGAAGAGTCCCTGTGTGCCTAAGCATTGGATCTCCCCCAATAGTGACCCCATTTTGGAAACTAGACCCTCCAAGGAACTTATCTAGATGCATAGTGAGCATTTTGAACCCCCAGGTACTTCACAAATTGATCCGTTAAAAAAAAAAAGTATTTTTTTACAAAAATCTTCTGCTGTGGCTAATTATTGGCTTTAACAACTGAATGTTTGTAGAACCAGCGAATAATGTACAGAGATTGGCCCTGTATTTATTTCTATAAGGGAAAAAAGTGCCATTTTAATTTTTCTTGTTAACCCCTTTCTGCCATTGGACGTACTATCCCGTCCATGTGTCCTGGGACTTATTGCCCATGGATGGGATAGTACGTCATGGATGATCAGCCGAGCTCACAGGGGGAGCGCAGCTGATCGTGGCTGGGTGTCAGCTGATTCTCACAGCTAACACCCGGCACCCACGTTGCTTTTTTGATGCAGAATATTCCTGAGCAGAAACGGACACCCTCTTCCCGGGAAAACGCATGCGTTTTATGAAGTGCCTTTGTAAGCGTTTTTGACGCTTTTGTTAAGCGCTTTAGCATGCGTTTTCCTATGTGTTTTTGCAATACAATTGTATGTATGCGGAAACGCACGCGTTTCAGCAAAATTAATGAACATGCTGCGATTTTTCCGCTAAGCGTTTCCACAGCAGGAAAAAACGCACCATTAGCACTACATGTGCGGATTCAATTATGATTACATGGGATGTTTTTCTTAAGCGTTTCTGCGTTAGAAGCGCACGTCTAAAAGCGCAGCGAAAATGCTTAAAAAAACGCAAGTGGGCACACAGCCTAACCCCCCGGAACACTGCGATCAAACATGATCGCAGCATTCCGGAGCAAGCAGAGGTGCTGACAGCCCCTCTGTCTTTGGATCGGAGACCCCACGGCATGACGCTGGGTCCCGATCATTGCCATGGAGACCCGATGTCGTCATGACAACATTCGGGTATCCAGACCTGAGAGACTTCATGTCATGCGCAGTGATGGCCAGGAAGACTCTCAGGTCAGTGTAATAGAAACTGCAGCGCTGATAGTTCCTATAGCATGCAGATCTGCATGCTATAGAAGTGATCAGCCTGCAAAAAATGAGTGTCCCATAGTGGGAGGAAGTGCAAAAGTAAGAATGAAATAATAAAAATTTAAAATAATTGTAAAAATATATAAAAAATAAAAATAATAATAAAAAATCAATATTTATTCCATCAATATATAAATATTTGAATAAAAAAATGTAAGCAATAAAAGCACACGTTTAGTATTTCCACGGCCGTAACGACCTGACCTATAAAACTGTCCCACTAGTTAACCCCTTGAGTGAACACCGTTACAAAAAAGCAAAAAAACAATGCTTTATCATCATACCGCTGACTAAAAAGTGGAATAACACGTGATCAAAAGGATGGATATAAATAAACATGGTACCGCTGAAAACATCATCTTGTCCCGCTAAAAACAAGCCGCCATATAGCTCCATCACCAGAAAAATAAAAAAATTATAGCTCTCAGAATAAAGCGATGCAAAAATAATTTTTTATATAAAATAGTTATGGTATAAAAGCTCCAAAACATAAAAAAAGACATAAATGAGGTATTGCTGTCATCGTACTGACCCGAAGAATAAAACTTCTTTATCAATTTTACAACACACATAACGGTATAAATGCCTGCCCCCCCAAAAGAAATTCATGAAATGCTGGTTCTTGTTCATTCTGACTCCCAAATATCGGAATAAAAAGCGAACAAAAGATGTCATGTGCCCGAAAATGGTACCAATAAAAACGTCAACTCGTCCCGCAAAAAACAAGACCTCACATGACTCTGTGGGCCAAAATATGAAAAAATTAAAGCTCTCAAAATGAGGTGATGCAAAAACAATTTTTGTAATAAAAAGTGTCTTGTCTTTTAGCGTATGACAGCTGCCAAACATAAAAATCCTCTATAAATAGTAAATCAAACGCCCCTTTATCACCCCCTTAGTTAGGGAAAAAAAATAATATAAAAAAATATATTTCCATTTTCCCATTAGGGTTAGGGTTAAAGTTAGGGTTAGCGCTAAAGTTAGGATTATGGTTGGGAATAGTGTTAGGGTTAGGGGTGTGTTGGGGTTAGGGTTGGCATTAGAATTGGGGGGGGGTTTCCACTGTTTAGGCACATCAGGGGCTCTCCAAACGTGACATGGCGTCTGATTTCAATTCCAGCCAATTTTGCATTGAAAAGTCAAACGGCGCTCCTTCCCTTCCGAGGTCTGCCGTGCGCCCAAACAGTGGTTTACCTGCATATATGAGGTATCAGCCTACTCAGGACAAATTGTACAACAAATTTTGGGGTCCAATTTCTCCTGTTACCATTGGTAAAATAAAACAAATTGGATCTGAATAAATTTTTTTGTGAAAAAATGTTAAATATTCATTTTTTTTTATTAAACATTCCAAAAATTCCTGTGAAGCACCTGAAAGGTTAATAAACTTCTTTAATGTGGTTTTGAGCACCTTGAGGGGTGCAGTTTTTAGAATGGTGTCACTTTTGGGTATTTTCTATCATATAGACCCCTCAAAGTGACTTCAAATGTGATATGGTCTATAAAAAAAATGGTGTTGCAAAAATTAGAAATCGCTGGTCAACTTTTAACCCTTGTAACTTCCTAACAAAAAAAAATTGGTTCCAAAATTGTGCTGATGTAAAGTAGACATGTGGGAAATGTTACTCATTAAGTAATTTGTGTGCCATATCTCTGTGATTTAAGGGCATGAAAATTCAGAGTTGGAAAATTGCAAAATTTTCAAATGTTTCGCCAAATTTCCATTTCTTTTTTTTTTTTTACAAATAAACGCAAGTCATAGCAAAGAAATGTTACCACTATCATGAAGTACAATATGTCACGAGAAAACATTCTCAGAATCACCGGGATCCATGGAAGCGTTCCAGAGTTATTACCTCATAAAGGAACAGTGGTCAGAATTGTAAAAATTGGCCCAGTCATTAACGTGCAAACCACCCTTGGGGGTAAAGGGGTTAAATAAAAAATTATATTATGGTACCTTTTTTCCACACAAAAAAATCAATGTAAATACTTTTACGCCCAAAAATTACAAAAGTATTCTCAGAGTTATCCCTTAATTGGCTATTGGGTTTATTAAATTCATTTGTAAACTTGACTGAAGAAGAAGCCTCTGTGCTCTGAAAGCTCACAAATATATTTTTTCTGGTTAGCCAATAAAAGTATCACTCTGAGAATACTTTTGTTATTTTTGGGCATAAAAGTATTTACATCAATTTTCCTTGTTGAAAATTTGCTGGTAAAAGTGTGTTAATAAAAAGAAGCATAGGCAATTTTTCTTAGTGTGTTTGTGCAATTTTTTTTGTTGCCAGTAAATTACACATCCAAAAGTCTATGAAACAAACCCTAAAAACATTCAACATATAATTGTAGAGGCCAGTGATTGGGTAGAATTTGTGATTTCTCTGGACACTACTCACCTGTGCGGTTATCTGTAGGAATCTCCTCTTTACACCGCTCATCACCCCTCACATATGTCCCTGCAGTATTAATAAAGGTCAGATCTCGACCCTGAAATAAAGAATGTATAAGTCACAGACAGATGGAGAAGTCACTTGACATGAATTCTCAGAACAGAAAGATCATAAATTAACAGGACGACCAAAAATGACAGCAGTAATCATCACATAGCTTCAGGTCTCCGGTATAAATCCAACCTGTCGGCTCCTAATTCTAACCAGCAGTCTCCATAACCAGAAAATTGTGAAATCTGGATACCATCTAATGTCTACGGTCAGCTTTATCCTGTCATCTCCACCTGGTATAAAACATGCAGTGAATGGCCACATTACTAGAGACACCCATCTAGTATCCGGCTGGATCTCCATTGGCGTTTAGAACCTCAGCGATATGTCTAGTCATAGATTCCTCTTGGTGGTGAAATTATTCAGCAGAATTATTGTGTCGATGCTCATACATTAGATTCTTGCAGTTGTAGATTTGATGGAGGGTCAGACATGCTCCAAACAGCCTTTTGTACGTTTTACCAGAGATTCGCTTTACTATTAAGACTTGGGGACTGTGAAGGTCATGGGAAGCAAGAAATTTTCACCGTCGTTTTCATGAAACCAATCAGATACTATATGTGTTAGGAATCTGTATCCTGCCATACATATGCAGAGATTCAGATCCTCACATTTGTCTCCAGAGGCTAAGTCCTTTCAGCCAGCTTCTGAGCATGCTCGTGGAATGAGCTCCCATTGGAGTTCAGGAGTCAGGTGCTCAGGTCCTGCTCCTGATTCCATTGGTTCAGCTGAGGGCTCTGGAGATTTCCGGCAGGTCCCATACGCTATAAAAAGGCGCATGGCCGTTCCGCCATGCGCTAGTATTCTCATACTTGCTGCTGTGTGTTTGGTATGGATGCTTGGACTGGTGGATGACTTATTATGAAACCCCTTCCCTCTGATATTACGATTGTGTGAGTGATTGGGCAGCCGCCAGTAGCAGCGCTAGCGCCAGCGCGCTCCAGCTATACCTTTTCAGCAACTTAGCGTCTGCATTGCGCCAGCAGTTTGCAGCGTCTTGCCTGCGGCCCTCGACGCTCTGCAGTTGCAGCCTATACCCGCGCCGCAGTTGCGACGTCTCGTGTCTTAACAAACGGTAGGTCTAGAGGGAGTAGTCCTGCTGCCGAAGGCTACTTCTGTGACTGTAAATACCGTGACACTTTTGCTGAGACTCTGTGAGTCTAAAAACAGACTCAGCGTTATTACACATGTATGTATGCTTGCAGCTCTGTGGGTGAAACAGAGTTTGTATGTGCTTGCAGCTCTGTGCGTGAAACAGAGCTTGTGTATGCTTGCAGCTCTGGGAGTGCAACAGAGCTTGTCTTTGTGTTTGCAGCTCTGTGAGTAAAACTGAGCTCACTCCAGCATTACTTTATATGTCTTTGTGCTTGCAGCTCTGTGTGTTCAACAGAGCTTGCTTTCTGCATCTGGGTCTCGTCCAAACCCTGTGCACTTCCCCGCCTGATAGCTCTGCAACCATCTAGCAGCGGTTTTACCAACTACCGCACGGTGGACCCCGAGAGGTGAACGCACTTTATTTATAATTTTATTTAGTGCGTTCCACCGCTCATAACAATTTGATCCTTGTGACAAATTCTGACCTTCCAATAAAGATAATTTTTCTATTCTCTCACCCCCTATAGGTAACAGTTAATGCACATCCCCTAGTCCTCTGTAAGGTCCCTGTATTAAATAAGTCTTGTGCCTCTCCTTTGTCTTGACCACAAATGTTTTTAAACACAGATTACCTATGAGGCGCCTTTTTCCTATGCTAAACAAAGACATTTTCCTAACCCTTCATTAAAAGACAGACGTAGCCTCCAAGAGTGTTGCAATTAATGGAGAAATAAAAGCTGGTAAAATAAGTAAATGTGAACAGTATTCTCATCAGAATGATTTTCTATATCGTCCTTGGATTCCTTTGATAGGATGTCTTTAAATGCTTGCCAAATCTAGGCTAACAATAAAGATTATGCCTCATTTGAACACACTAAGATCTCTTGATTTTCCCATTCTACTGTGGATTCACACTGAAACTGATAATCAGAAAACTGAGAAATTCATTGCTCAGGAAATCATTTCTATATAGGGAACGCACTGATTGTGACGCAATCATTATCTCTAATAAATCAGACATTTAGGGTACAAATCAAGACTGAACCCAAGACCTTTACAGCCATCATACACATCATAGGGGAGATTTCATGACACCTTCTCTCCATCTACCTAGTGAAACTGAGGAACATTGGGATTTTCTTGTTTACAGTCCTGTGAAAGAAGAGGACGGGGACATCTCCCTGGTGTTCTCCTCTCACTAGATAGAACTGTTCATTAAAGTATTATTTTTTACATGGTGCTGTAATCAATTTTTATATTTCATTACATTTGCTCTCCATCTACCTGATGATCCTGAGGAACATTGGGATCTTCTTGTTTACAGTCCTGTGGATGAAGAGGATGGGGACATCTCTCTGGTGTTGTCCTCTCACTGGATAGAACTGGAGGAAACACATACAGGGACTGAATTATTTCTTTACATATAGATAATTACAGGCCATGTGTATTTAGTGCTGTCTATTACCTGGTGATGTGAGGGGCTGGGGAACCTCCATCATGACGTCCTTGTACAGCTCTTTGTGTCCTTCTAAATACTCCCACTCCTCCATGGAGAAATAGACGGTGACATCCTGACACCTTATAGGAACCTGACACATACAATGATACCGTCACCCCCCGATCCCTCCATAGCGTTACTGTATAATGTCCCAGCATTCCCAGCAGTGTCACCTCTCCAGTCAGCAGCTCAATCATCTTGTAGGTGAGTTCTAGGATCTTCTGGTCATTGATGTCCTCATGTATCAGGAGGTGAGGTGGAGGCCCTGTGATTGGGCTCATGGGTCTTCCCCATCCCTCAGACACAGGGGCCTGACAGCGCTCACTACAGGTCTTCACTACTGTGTAATCCTGGTTATGGAGAGACACATTAATAAATCTCACTACAGACATTTCCAGAGTCCTCACCTCTCCAGTTCTGTCTATCTGTTATTCCCATAGATAAGAATGATGTAATGTGACGTCATCAGAATCTCTCACCTCTCCAGTAAGCCGGAAGAGGATCTCTAGGGTGAGGTGTAATATCCTCGCCGCCATCTTGTCCCTGTCCCTATCCATCCTTGTAGGGTCACTCAGAATTCTCTTATATAGAAGATCTCCACTGAGAGGATCCGATATTGTAGGGACCTGAAAGGGGAGAAGATGACGATTTCACATCATAAAGATCCCATGTAAGAAATTTTCCCGCAGCGCTCGTGCTGACGTCAGAAACGTGAAGTGAGTTCATTGGCTGTGAACTCGTAGGACCTGTCTGATGGCACCGCAAGCAGGGAACTTTCATATAGGTAATAGAAGTTCACAGGGAGACACTGGTCACGTGCTGCTCAGTCTCTCTGCTGGATAACAGGCTGTATGGTCGCATCATGCAACCTGCCATCTAGATGTATCAGAGCTAGACCCGTCGTGGGACAAAAGAATTATCAGCATCTCTGTGGAAAGGTGAGGAATATTGTTTTTTATTTTTAACTCTTTTGCAGATGACGAGGGCATTGGGGGAAAGAGATGTCATAAGTATGGTTTAATTGAGATTTATTAAAGGAGTCTGTGTCATTCTTTCAATTAAAGGACTTTTTTCTGGATGTCTGTGTTTTCAAACAATGTGACTATGGGGTTAGTAATGGGGGCATCCTATTGACTCCTTTCCATAAGTAACCTCGGGGCTTGATGTCACCTGACAATACAAAGGTGACAACAACCCCCCACTACAAGGCAAGTGGGAAGAGCGAGGATAAATGCCAGAATTGGCGCATCTTAGAGATGCACATTTTCTGGGAGAGCTGATGTTTTTAGCCTGGGGGGGCAGTATCCATGGACCCTTCCTAAACAATTAATGTCAGTCCGTAGCCATCTGCATAGCCTTTGCTGGCTATTAATTATAGGGGGACCCTATGTCATTTGTTTTTAGGGTTCCCCATTTTAATAGCCAGTAAAGGCTAAGTATACAGTTGTGAGTAGTGTTGAGCATTCCGATACTGCAAATATCGGGTATTGGCCGATATTCGCGGTATCGGAATTCTGATACTGAGTTCCTATACTTTTTGCATATCGAATACAGGAATCGGAAGTTCCCATAATGCTATGAGCCAGTTTGATTTGATTCAGCCAATGAGGAATCCTAAGAAGTGTGGGCACATCCTGTTAGGCATGTAGGCATGTTAACTAATGGCATGGCTGTGATTGGCTGCTGAAATGATGTCATCATGCACTATAAAAGCCACCACCGCCGCCGCCATTTTGGGTTCACTCTGCTGTGAATTCAGTTAGGGACAGGACGCTGCTGTTTTGACTCTGAGGGACAGTTTGAGATAGCGATTTGCTATAATGTGCTTTACCCAGGCTACTTTAGCAACCGCTGTGTGAAGCTTTGTTTTGCCTTGCAGCGCTGTTCACAGCTGTCTGCAAGGTCTGTGTGTGTGAGTGCAGCTCACGCTGTAGTGTGTTCTGCAGCCACCTCTGGTTGTAGTCCACTCAGCGTGCGTCACTGCCTCATACATAGTCCTTTTTTGTTTTATTGCTGCTCATTTTTCCTGATTTCTCCTATTAGTGTGCTTCCATCCATATCCATCTACATTGGTTGCAAACACTATATAGGAGTAGATAGCGGAGCCTTTCTGCAGCCTTTCAGTGCTAGTGCACAGTTCTCTGCACTGTTCACGGCTGTCTGTGAGGTCTCTGTGTGTGAGTGCAGCTCACGTTGTAGTGTGTTCTGCAGCCACCTCTGGTTGTAGTCCGCTCAGCGTGCGTCACTGCCTCATACATTGTCCTTTTTTGCTGTAGTGCTGCTTATTTTTCCTGAAATTCTCCTATTAGTGTGCTTCCATCCGTATCCAGCTAGATTGGTTGCAAACACTATATAGGAGTAGATAGAGGAGCCTTTCTGCTGGCTTGTGCCCTGCAGCCCCAGCCAGATTAGTATTAGCAAATTTATTTATTTTTGGAGCCTCATCTATTGCATTGTAGGTTACCTTCCTGCATTGTAATAGCTACAAAAAGTTTGTGATACTATCGCTTTTACATCTTTGGTCACATCCTTTTTTTTTGGTGAAAAAAAACACGTAAATAAAGTTCACCAAACACTCCACTTTACAGTTGTGTGGGCCACATTAGCTCATATTAAAGTGTAGTCCACACTTTGTAAAATTAGTGTTTCTTATACCTGTTAGCAGCTGTTCAGGAATAAGCACACTAAGCCCTTAGCACTTTTCTGCCTATCTTTATCAGTCTACCAAGATGAAGAAGGCAGGGAGTAAGGCACGTGGTCATGGGCGTGGAGTTTCAGCAGGGAGTGGACATGGGGATTCGGTGCCTGCTGTGGGCACCAGTGACTCAGCATCCCCCAGTTTTACCAGGGAACAGTCCTTTATGTGCAGCTTTGTAGGAGCTCGCCGAACCCCACTGCTGCGGGACAAACAAATTGAAGCCGTTGTCGGATGGATGGCAGCTAACGCATTGACTTCAATTACTTCCACATCCTCTCGGGTCCAGAGTGATGAAGAGCAACCATCTGTCTCTTCACCACCTGCCAAATTGCCAAGGCAGTCACAGAGCCCTGGACAGGAGCCATCTCTACTTCTGTTCTCTGAATCTCTTGGCTTGAAAAGAGGGGGGCCAGCCAAGCAGCATTATAGAATGTGAAGAAGAGGGAGTATGCAGTGATGCGCAGCTGCTTTGTCTCTCTGAATCTGAAGAGGCGGGTGGGCCAGTGCCTATGGTCAGCACACCTTAGTACGCATCTGATGATGAGACTCAGGTGCCACTTTCTGGTGCGTACTGTGCTGGCGAGACTACCCAGGAGAAGCAGGTGTTTGAAGAGGGTAGCATAGATGATGAGGTCCTTGACCCATCATGGCGTGGGGAACAGGAAGGTGGTGGGAGCAGCTCTGAGGAAGAGATTCCCCGAATGGCCAAAACAGGAGGGAGAGGGAGGGGGAAGACTTGGTTGCCTGTAGCCTCCACTTCGGCACCCATTAGGAGCATTCCTCTTCCAAAACCCAAAACGGGCGCTCCCGGGACTTGCAGTGCGTGGTCCTTTTTTGACACAGTTGCAGATGACATTTGCTTTGTCAAATGCAAGCTGTGTAATCAGAAAGTCAAAAGAGGGAAAAGTGTCAGCAACCTCAATACCACAAATATGTGGAAACATGTGCGGACCAAGCACGTGGTGGAGTTACAAAGACACACTGAAGACGTAGGCCAACCTACAGCACCACCTACCACCTCTTCAGCTCATGTTGTAGCCTCTTCCTCCAGCTCACACACAGCTGGTTCGGCTTCCTCACAGGATCGCCATGGAAGAACCTCTGGCACTTTTGTACAGAGACCCAGTGTAATTCCACCCACAGCACCACGTTCCCTGTCATTCTCACACTCCCAGGCCACTCTACAGCCATCGGTAGCACAGGCATGGGAGAAAAGGTGGCCAGACTCGGCAAACCATCCCCGAGCACAGGCTCTGAATGCTGGCATTGCAAAACTACTGTCCCTTGAAATGCTCTCATTCAGGCTGGTGGAGACTGACACCTTCCGTAACTTCATGGCATTGGCAGTCCCACAATACACCGTGCCCAGCCGCTTTTATTTCAGCAGGCAAGCCGTCCCTGCCTTGCAAAAGCATGTGGAGGGAAATTAAACATGCGCTAATAAACGCCGTCATTAGCAAGGTCCACCTGACCACCGATGCGTGGACCAGTAACCATGGACAGGGACGATACCTTTCCCTCACTGCCCATTGGGTAAATGTTGTGGAGCCGGGTACAGATCTTGAGAGTGGCGCTGTACATGTTCTGCCAACTCCAAGGATTGCAGGAATCCAGTCTGTACACATTGACTCCTCCTCATACTCCAGTTCCTCTGAATCAGCGCTGCAGGAGCCGTCACGGTCTACCTCCACATGGACCCGTGAACGCTTACCTGCTACGACCGAAATGAGCACAGCCGTGATCAAATGTCAACAGGCCGTACTGAAATTTCTTTGGGGAATCGAAGCCACACAGCGCAGGAGCTCTGGAATGCCATCAAGCAGGAAAGCGACGTGTGGTTTGTGCCAGTGAATCTCCAGCCAGGCTTGGTGGTGTGTGACAATGGCCGAAATCTGGTGGCAGCTCTGGGCCTAGGCAACCTCACTCACATCCAATGTCTGGCACATGTGCTCAACTTGGTCATGCAGAGTTTTTTGAGGGACTATCAGGATCTTCATGCACTGCTGCACAAGGTCCGCATACAGTGCGCTCACTTGCGGCGTTCCAGCATGGCAAGATCGCGCATTACAGCTCTGCAGCGCCGATTCCGCCTTCCGGAACATCCCATCATATGTGACCTACCCACCAGGTGCAATTCAATGTTACATATGTTGGAGCGGTTGTGTGAGCAGCAGGCAGCAGTAATGGAGTACCAGCTGCATCAGGCGCAAACAAGTCGTACTGCGCGCCGTTCACACTTCACCACCACTGAGTGGGCCTCTATGAAGGACATCTGCCATGTTTTGCGTGCCTTCGATGATTCCACGCGGATGGCGAGTGCAGATGATGCACTAGTCAGCATGACTGTCCCCCTTATCTGCTTCAAAAACCACTGCAAGCACTAAGGGAGGAGGTTTTGGAAGAGGTGGAGGATGAGGAGTCACAAATGCCATCTGCTTCTGGACAGTCTGCGCAACGTGGTTCCTCACAAAGGCCTAGGCAGGTGACACAATGTGAGGCCCTGTATTGTTCAACATCTTTATCAACGATTTAGATGAAGGAATTGAGGGTAAACTGATTAAATTTGCTGATGACACAAAGCTAGGAGGGATAGCTAATACTAGAGAAGAGAGAGAGAGGATTCAAAAAGATTTAAATAAACTGGAGAAGTGGGCAGCAACTAACAGAATGGTTTTTAACAGGGAGAAATGCAAAGTACTACATCTGGGCAATAAAAATGAAAAAAGCATATATAGAATGGGAGGAATAGGGCTAAGTGACAGCACATGTGAAAAAGACTTGGGTATACTAATAGATCACAGACTGAATATGAGTCAACAGTGTGATGCAGCAGCAAAAAAGGCAAATGCAATTCTAGGATGTATTAACAGAAGCATACAGTCTAGATCACGTGAAGTAATTATTTCCCTCTACTCCTCTTTGGTCAGACCTCATCTGGAATATTGTGTCCAGTTTTGGGCACCACATTTTAAAAAAGACATCAACAAACTGGAGCAAGTTCAGAAAAGAGCGACCAGAATGGTGACCGGTCTGCAAACCCTGTCTTATGAGGAAAGGTTGCAGGATTTGGGAATGTTTAGTTTGCAAAAGAGAAGACTGAGAGGAGACTTAATAGCTTTCTACAAATATTTAAAGGGCTGTCACATTGTAGAAGGATCAACTTTATTCTCATTTGCACAAGGAAAGACTAGAAGCAATGGGATGAAACTGAATGGGAGGAGACACAGATTAGATATTAGAAAAAACTTTTTGTCAGTTAGAGTGATCAATGAGTGGAACAGGCTGCCACGAGAAGTGGTGAGTTCTCCTTCAATGGAAGTCTTCAAACAGAGGCTGGACAGACATCTAACTGGGATGATTTAGCGAATCCTGCTTTGAGCAGGGGGTTGGACCAGATGGCCCAGGAGATCCCTTCCAACTCTACGATTCTATGATTCTATGATTCCATCATGTTCTCCATTCCACCCGAGAGCAGTGCTGCTAGTGCTTTACAAAGCAGCTCTGTGGGTCGAGGCAGTGGAGGAAGCTCTGCACAAAGAGGGAGCAGAAGCAGCGCCTCAGCACAAGTTAAGACCAGTATGGCCCAAATGTGGCAAAGTTTTGTGTCCCCGCCACAAATGTCTACACCATCACAGACGGCTCCAGTCAGCAGGAGGCAACGTTTCCGTCAGATGGTGACAGACTACATGTCTTGCCCTCTCAGTGTACTTCCAGACGGCTCTTCCCCCTTCAAGTTTTGGGTCTCTAAGCTGGATACATGGCCAGAGCTTAGCCAGTATTCATTGGAGGTGCTGGCTTGCCCTGCTGCTAGTGTATTATCGGAACGCGTCTTCAGTGACGCAGGTGGGGTACTAACAGACCGTCGCATGCGACTATCCTCCGATAACGTTGACCGGCTTACTTTTCTGAAAATGAACAAGGCCTGGATCTCGCCGGAATTTGCCAGTCCTCTTCCAGATTAAATAATTGGTTGGCAACAGTATCCTGGTCTCCTGTTGTGTTCATGTTTCTACCACCTGAACTGTAATCCCTGGGCTCCAACACTGCCAGTTGCTGCTCAGAAGTGCCATCTGCACAGAAAAACACTAGCTCCTGCGTTATTGGGGTTCAGTAATGTCAGCTGCTCCCCTGCTGTGTGTCCGGCAATGTCTCCTGCTCTGTCCACATTCACACTACTGCTGATTTCAAACTTGCTCCAATTAGGCCTCTGGCTCCACTCTGTCTCTAGTATTTACTCTGGGCTCCAACACCGCCAGTTGCTGCTCAGAAGTGCCGTCTGCACAATCAACACTTGCTCCTGTGTTACTAGGGTTCAGTAACGTCAGCTGCTCCCCTGCTGTGTGTCCGGCAATGTCTCCTGCTCTGTCCACATTCACACTACTACTGATTTCAAACTTGCTCCAATTAGGCCTCTGGCTCCACTCTGTCTCTAGTATTTACCCTGGGCTCTAACACCGCCAGTTGCTGCTCAGAAGTGCCGTCTGCACAATCAACACTTGCTCCTGTGTTACTGGGGTTCAGTAACGTCAGCTGCTCACCTGCTGTGTGTCCGGCAATGTCTCCTGCTCTGTCCACATTCACACTACTACTGATTTCAAACTTGCTCCAATTAGGCCTCTGGCTCCACTCTGTCTCTAGTATTTACCCTGGGCTCTAACACTGCCAGTTGCTGCTCAGAAGTGCCGTCTGCACAATCAACACTTGCTCCTGTGTTACAGGGGTTCAGTAACGTCAGCTGCTCCCCTGCTGTGTGTCCGGCAATGTCTCCTGCTCTGTCCACATTCAGACTACTACTGATTTCAAACTTGCTCCAATTAGGCCTCTGGCTCCACTCTGTCTCTAGTATTAACACTGGGCTCCAACACCGCCAGTTGCTGCTCAGAAGTGCCGTCTGCACAATCAATACTTGGCTCCTGTGTTACTGGGGTTCAGTAAAGTCAGCTGATCCCCTGCTGTGTGTCTGGCAATTTCTCCTAGTGGGAATGTGGACAGAGCAGGAGAAATTGCCGGACACACAGCAGGGGATCAGCTGACGTTACTGAACCCCAATAACACAGGAGCAAGTGTTGACTGTGCAGACGGCACTTCAGAGCAGCAACTGGCGGTGTTGGAGCCCAGGGTAAATACTAGAAACAGAGTGGAGCCAGAGGTCTAATTGGAGCAAGTTTAAAATCAGTAGTAGTCTACAACAGATATTAATCTTGATCTAATTAGGCCTCTGGCTCCACTATGTTTGTAGTATTAACCCTGGGCTCCAACACAGCCAGTTGCTGCTCAGATGTGCCGTCTGCACAGTCAACATATGCTCCAGTGTTATTGGGGTTCAGTAACGTCAGCTGATCCCCGCTGTGTGTCCGGCAATTTCTCCTGCTCTGTCCACACTCACACAACTACAGATTTTAAACTTGCTCCAATTAGGCCTCTGCCTCCACTCTGTACTATTGACCCTGGGCTCCAACACCGCCAGTTGCTGCTCAGAAGTGCCGTCTGCACAATCAACATATGCTTCAGTGTTATTGGGGTTCAGTAATGTCAGCTGATCCCCAGCTGTGTGTCTGGCAATTTCTCCTGCTCTGTCCACACTCACACAACTACAGATTTTAAACTTGCTCCAAGTAGCCGGCCTCTGTCTCCACTCTGTTTGTAGTATTTACCCTGGGTTCCAGCACTGCCAGCTGGTTCCCGGCAGTGTCTTTGGCACGGGTACTCCCTCCTGCCCAGCCTGGTTCCAGCACGCCAGCTGTTTCCGGGTAGTGTCTACGTCACTTTGCCTCCAAAACTTTGTCCTGTCGTGTTGCAGTCGGGTTAGCCGACTCTATGGTGCCTGCAGTTTAGGTGCTTCCTATGTGGGCGGCGGGATCTGGCAATAAAGGCTGGTTCCATAGTGCCAATAGGACAAGCACCCCCTGTAGGACTGTGGGTTTCGGTAACTGCAGCTGACTCGCGGCCTTGCAACTTTGTTTTTCATGGGTCGCTTCTGCTACCCATCCGGGTTCCAGTACCGTCAGCTGGTTCTCGGCAGTGCCTTTGGCTTAGGTGCCTCCTTCTCGGTATCCGAGTTCCAGCAATGTCTGCTGGTCCTTGGTAGTGCTTTATAGCACAGGTACCTCCTGCTTAGTAACCGGGTTCCAGTACCATCAGCTGGTCCTCGGTAGTGCCATTGGCTCTTGTTCCTTCTGCTGCCCCTCCGGGTTCCAGCACCATCAGCTGGTCCTCGGTAGTTCCATTGGCTCTTGTAGCTTCTGCTACCCATCCGGGTTCCAGTACCGTCAGCTGGTTCTCGGCAGTGCCTTTGGCTTAGGTGCCTCCTTCTCGGTATCCGAGTTCCAGCAACGTCTGCTGGTCCTTGGTAGTGCTTTCTGGCACAGGTACCTCCTGCTTAGTAACTGGGTTCCAGTACCATCAGCTGGTCCTTGGTAGTGCATTGGCTCTTGTTCCTTCTGCTGCCCCTCCAGGTTCCAGCACCGTCAGCTGGTCCTCGGTAGTTCTTGTACCTTCTGCTACATTTCCAAGTTCAAGCTTTTTGAAATGGTTTTTGGTAATCACTCTGGATCTCCCTGACGACGACCCTGAAGACGACGACCCTGAAGACCTGTTGTGAGTTCATTTTTCCCTTCACCAGTGAGGTCTGATGAACTCCCTCTTCTGGCGAAGGAAGGTAGTGAGTCTGATTACCAAACAGCTGAGCAGGTAGATGATGACTGGGTCACAGGAACTGATGACTGGATAAAAGGCAGCCGACGCCCTGCTGCCTTGCTAGTGATTTCCTGCTGGATTCTTGGAGACCAGTCTGATTTCTGCTTCTCAAAGCTAAGTTTTGCTCTGCCTTTTGTATACTTTTGTTCTGGTTTTGTTTGCCTTATTTTTTGGAGTTCAGCCATCCCCGGCCGGGGGTGAGCTGAATTCCATTTTTGTCTCTTATCTGTTGATCTCTGGCTCTGTCTTCAGAATATACCTGAGTGCTGATATAGTCTTTTTTGCGGATTGCAGACAGCAGTTTTCCTATCCTGTCCTATTTAGTTAGCTTGGGCCCCATCATTTCCTCAACCTATCTTTCTATCTGTGTTAGTGTTTTTCATCTTTCTTCACAGTCATTATATGTTGGGGGCTGCCTATTGCTTTGGGGTCTGCTCTGGGGCAGTTTAGATTTCTCCTTTCTGTCTTTAGGCTAATTTAGTTCTCCGGCTGTGATCGAGGGGTCTAGGGCTCCGTAGGAACCCCCCACGGCTACTGCTAGTTGTTGTGGATAGGTTCAGGGGTCTGCAATCCGATAGCTTCCAACTTCTCTGGTTTTCTGGACTTAGCTATTATTTTTGTTTTTTCCTCCTTCGGTGACTCATCCATAACACAATCACCAGCCATACCGCAGATCCTAGGGTACTCAATAGAAGGAAAGAATTGTAAAAAAAGAAAAAAAAAGGTGTCAGAATTTCTTTGTGTATGTTTTTTCCTCTATATCTCTAAGGCCGTAGGGGGAATTTTTTTTTTCTCTCAATGGAGATGAAGCAATTGTCTGATCGTGTGGAGCAGCTCGCTGCGGAAGTGCGGGGAATTTCCGCCTATCTTACTCATTCACATGCTGCTGAACCAAAGATCCCCACTCCTGATGTGCTTTTGGGGATCGGTCTAAATTTTTGAATTTCAAGAATAATTGTAAATTATTTTTTGCCTTGAAGCCTAACTCGTCGGGGAGCTCCGCGCAGCGGGTTAAAATTGTCATCTCTTTGCTGCGCGGCGATCCCCAGGATTGGGCGTTTTCTTTGAAACCTGATGATCCTATTCTAAATAATGTGGATGCATTTTTTCAAGTCTTGGGGTTGTTGTATGATGAACCTAATGCTATTGATCAGGCTGAAAAGGCCCTGTTGGCATTGAGCCAGGGTCGGGATTCTGCAGAGTTGTACTGTCAAAAATTCCGAAAGTGGTTGGTCCTTACTACCTGGAATGATGATGCCTTGGCAGCTCTCTTTCGGAAAGGTTTGTCAGAAACCGTAAAAGATACTATGGTGGGATTTCCTGTTCCCTCTGGTCTTGACGATTCTGTCATTAGCCATTCAGGTTGATCAGCGTTTGCGTGAACGCAAGACCGCACGAGAGGTGTTGTCACCTGTTGAACAAATGTCTGAACCTATGCAATGTGATAGAGTTTTGTCCAGGGCGCAACATCAGGAGTTCAGAAGGCATAATAAGCTGTGTTTTTTTTTGTGGAGATGCCTCGCATATTATTTCTGTCTGCCCTAAACGAGAGAAACGTTGCGCTCACACGTTTTCTGTGGGTGGTGTTCAACCTAAGTTTCTTCTGGCAATTACTCTGATCTGCTCCTTGTCCACATTTTCCGCCAAGGCTTTTGTGGATTCGGGAGCAGCTCTGAACCTGATGGACTTGGATTTTGCTAAACGTTGTGGATTTCCTATGACGCCTTTGCGGACGCCTATCCCTTTGAGGGGTATTGTTGCGACTCCTTTGGCTAAAAATAAACCTCAGTTTTGGACCCAGATGGTAATGCGGGTTGCCCCAGACCATCAAGAAAATTGCAGATTTTTGGTGTTGCATGATTTGCATGATACCATTGTTCTGGGGTTTCCCTGGTTGCAAATCCATAATCCAGTTTTGGATTGGAAATCTGTGTCTGTGGTGAGTTGGGGTTGTCGGTGTGCCCTTAGTGATGCTCCTGTTTTCTCCACCTCTCCCCAGTCGCATGATGTTCCTGACTATTTGGCTGACTTTTATGATGTATTTAGTGAGAATGAGTCTGCGTCTTTGGCTTCTCATAGGAGTTATGACTGTGCAATTGAGCTGAGCCCGGGGTGTAAATTTCCCAAGGGTCGGCTTTTCAATTTATCTGTACCCGAGCACGAGGCTATGCGATCCTATATTAAGGAGTCGTTGGAGAAGGGTCATATTAGACCATCCTCTTCACCCTTAGGTGCTGGGTTTTTTTTCGTGGCTAAAAAAGATGGTTCATTAAGGCCTTGTATTGACTATCATGCCCTCAACAAAATTACTATTAAATATCAGTATCCGTTACCCCTGATTTCTGATCTATTCTCCAGAGTTAAAGGTGCTTGCTGGTTTACCAAGCTTGACCTCAGGGGGGCGTATAATCTTATTCGCATTAAGCATGGGGATGAATGGAAGATGGCGTTTAATACTCAGGAGGGACATTTTGAGTACCTGGTGATGCCTTTTGGGCTCACTATAGCTCCTTCTGTCTTCCAATCCTTCATGAACGATATTTTCCGAGACTTTGTGGATAAATTTTTGATTATCTATCTGGATGATATTTTGATCTTTTCCAAGGATTGGGACTCTCATGTGGAACATGTTCGGACTGTGTTCCGGATTTTGAGGGAGAATTCCCTGTATGTCAAGGGATCGAAATGCCTTTTTGGGGTACAGAGGATTTAATTTTTGGGATTCATTTTGTCTCCATCAACTATTGAAATGGACCCGGCCAAGGTACAGGCCATTTATAATTGGGTTCAGCCCACTTCTTTGAAGTCCCTTCAGAAGTTTTTGGGTTTTGCTAATTTTTATCGGAAATTTATAGCTAATTTTTCTAGTATTGCCAAGCCATTGACTGATTTGACTAAGAAGGGTGCTGATGTGCTGAATTGGTCTCCAGAGGCTGTTTCTTCCTTTCAGGAGCTGAAGCGAAGATTCACCTCTGCTCCAGTTCTGCGGCAACCTGATGTCTCACTCCCATTTCAGGTAGAGGTGGATGCCTCTGAGATTGGTGCAGGAGCCGTTTTGTCCCAAAAAGATCCTGTGACATCTAAAATGAATCCCTGTGCTTTCTTTTCCCAAAAGTTCTCCCCATCCGAACGTAACTATGATGTGGGGAATTGGGAACTGTTGGCCATGAAATGGGCTTTTGAGGAGTGGAGACATTGGTTGGAGGGAGCTAAACACCAGGTTGTGGTCCTTACTGACCACAAGAATTTGATTTACCCGGAGTCGGCCAAACGCTTGAATCCTAGACAGGCTAGGTGGGCCTTGTTTTTCACATGTTTTGATTTTGTGATCTCTTTTCTTCCTGGCACTACGAATGTCAAGGCAGACGCCCTCTCTAGGAGTTTCTTTGCTGATTCTCCTGTTGTGACCAAGCCTGCTACCATCTTAGGCGAGGGGGTAGTTCTTTCTGCCATCTCGCCCGATTTGAGACGTGCTCTGGAAGAGTTTCAGGAGGACAAACCTGAGCATTGTCCCAGTGGAAAGTTGTATGTTCCTGACCAGTGGAGGAAGAGAGTGATGTCTGAATTTCATTGCTCTGCATTGGCTGGTCATCCAGGTATTTTTGGTACTAGAGATCTGGTGAGTCGGTCTTTTTGGTGGCCCGCCTTGTCTCGTGATGTCAGGAATTTTGTGCAGTCCTGTGGGACTTGCTCCCGGTCTAAACCTTGTTCTCGCTCTAGTGGGTTGTTGATGCCTTTGCCGGTGCCCAAGAGGCCATGGACCCATATTTCAATGGATTTTAAGTTGCCATCTTCCTGAGTTGGTGCCCTTGTTTTTGCAACAGGTAGTTCGCTTGCACGGGATTCCTGAGAACATTGTGTCTGACAGAGGAGTTCAGTTTGTGTCTAGATTTTGGAGGACTTTCTGTTCCATGCTGGGAATTCAGTTGTCCTTCTCCTCTGCTTTTCACCCTCAGACCAATGGGCAGACGGAGAGAACAAACCAGACCTTGGAGTCGTATTTGAGATGTTTTATTTTGGCTGATCAGGATGATTGGGTTTCATTTTTGCCCTTGGCCGAATTTGCTTTAAATAATAGAGCTAGTTCTGCCACTTTGATGTCACCTTTTTTTTGTAACTTTGGGTTTCATTCTCGATTTTCTTCAGGGCAGGTGGAGCCTTCTGCCTGCCCAGGTGTTGACACTGTGGTGGAGAGAATGCACCACATTCTAGGACCAAGTGGTGGATAAGTTGTCTCTCTCCCAGGAAAAGGCCCAGCGGTTTTCCAACCGGCATAGGACCATCGGTCCCCAGTTTAATGTGGGTGATATGGTTTGGTTGTCATCAAAAAATATTGCTATGAAGGTGGCTTCTCCTAAGTTTAAGCCTAGATTTATTGGACCTTAGAGATTATTAATCCGGTCTCTTTTCGGTTGGCTCTTCCTGTCACGTTTAAGATTCATAATGTGTTCCATAAGTCCTTGTTGAAGAGGTTTGTTGAACCAGTAGTTTCTGGGGTGGCACCTCCTGACCCTGTATTGGTTGAAGGTAACATGGAATATGAGGTAGAGAAGATACTGGATTCCCGTCTGGCTAGACGGAGACTCCAGTATTTGGTTAAGTGGAAGGGTTATGGTCAGGAGGATAATTCCTGGGTCTCTGCCTCTGATATTCATGCCGAAAGATTGGTGCGTGCCTTTCATCGGGCTCACCCTGATCGCCCTGGTGGCATGGATGAGGGTTCGGTGACCCCTCCTCAAGGGGGAGGTACTGTTGTGAGTTCATTTTTCCCTTCACCAGTGAGGTCTGATGAACTCCCTCTTCTGGCGAAGGAAGGTAGTGAGGCTGATCACCAAACAGCTGAGCAGGTAGATGATGACTGGGTCACAGGAACTGATGACTGGATATAAGGCAGCCGACGCCCTGCTGCCTTGCTGGTGATTTCCTGCTGGATTCTTGGAGACCAGTCTGATTTCTGCTTCTCAAAGCTAAGTTTTGCTCTGCCTTTTGTACACTTTAGTTCTGGTTTTGTTTGCCTTGTTTTTTGGAGTTCAGCCATCCCCGGCCGGGGGTGAGCTGAATTCCATTTTTGTCTCTTATCTGTTGATCTCTGGCTCTGTCTTCAGAATATACCTGAGTGCTGATATAGTCTTTTTGAAGCCTAGCGACTTCAGGGCCTGTTTTTCCTATCAGTCTGTTGGTTCATTTTTGGATAGGGTTTTTGCGGATTGCAGACAGCAGCTTTTCTATCCTGTCCTATTTAGTTAGCTTGGGCCCCATCATTTGCTCAACCTATCTTTCTATCTGTGTTAGTGTTTTTCATCTTGCCTCACAGTCATTATATGTTGGGGGCTGCCTATTGCTTTGGGGTCTGCTCTGGGGCAGTTTAGATTTCCCCTTTCTGTCTTTAGACTAATTTAGTTCTCCGGCTGTGATCGAGGGGTCTAGGGCTCTGTAGGAACCCCCCATGGCTACTGCTAGTTGTTGTGGATAGGTTCAGGGGTCTGCAATCCGATAGCTTCCAACTTCCCTGGTTTTCTGGACTTAGCTATTATTTTTGTTTTTTCCTCCTTCGGTGACTCATCCATAACAAGACCACCCCGAAGAAGACGACCCCGAAGACGATGACCCTGAAGAAGACGACCCTGAAGACCACCCCGAAGAAGACGACGACCCCAAAGATGACGACCCTGAAGACCACCCCAAAGAAGACCAAAAAGATGACCCTGAAGAAGATGACCAATAGGACAAAGAACATGAAGACAACCCCCAAGATACAGAAAAACAAGAGACAGAAGACCAAGAAGCAGAAGAACAAAAAGCAGAAGAACATTAAGCATAAGACTAAAAATCAGAGCAAAAGATATTATCTAAATTATAAGCAGAAGAAGACTAAGCAGTGTATGGGGGTGAGTCCGTTCCTCCTCGTGGTGCCCCTGGAAAATGCCTGCTGCTGCAGGCCAAACTGAACGGGGACAAATCCTGTTGCAAATCTTTTGTGACAGGCAGAACGGAAGGTGTAATCTTCAAACTTTTATAGATAACAACTACAGGAATGCCTGTCACAAATAAGAATATGATGAAGAAGAATAGGAAGAAGATGAAGAAGTAGAATATGAAGAAGAATAATAGTTGAATAAGAAGAATATGAAGAATGTAAAAAAAAAGAATAATAGGAAGAAGGTGAAGAAGAAGAAGAAGATGAATAAGGTGAAGAAGAAGTTGATGAAAAAGATGCTGCTCCTGCTGAGGATCATGAAGGAGAAAGTGTGGGAGAAGTAAAAAAGAAGGTGAAGAGCATGGAAGTAGTGAAACATACATATCTGACAAAATATAAAAGAGGTTAACATAGTCAATATTTTTGTAACTCCGAACGTCTTAAAAAAAAAAATTATTCCTGCTATGCCATTTGATTGGGCTAAACCTCTATGCCTTTAATGTCTCCTCCACCTCCCCCAATACATTCTACATTATTCTTAGTTGTTTTCCTTCATGTAGAATTAAGCTACAAGGAAAGAAAGGGTTTATTTTAATTACGATATTTCTGTCCCATTGACTTGCATTGGTTTCCGGTATCGGAATCGGCGATATCCGATATTTTTGGGTATCGGTCCGATCCAATCTGATCCGATATTTCCCGATATTCGAAGGTATCGCTCAACACTAGTTGTGAGCTAATAAAAATAGCCTGGGAAGCTCCATAGGTATTATCCCCTTCCCAGGCTATAAACATCTGCCCCAGCCGTCGGCTTACCCTCTGCTGGTTAAGAAAATTGCACAGGAGCCCACGTTATTTTTTTCTGAAAAATAATATTTTATTGCTTAAATACATGTACAGGAAGCTGCACACACACTGTACTAATTGTATTTGTCACACATCTATTTATCTACCTATTCTTTGTGTATTTACTGTATGTAATCCATTTCTTCTATCCTGTTGGCTCCTGCTGTGATTTCACACTACACGGCTGCTGAATTGCCGGCTTTTCTTCTATCTCTGTAACATATATATACATATATACACTCACTGGCCACTTTATTAGGTACACCATGCTAGTAACGGGTTGGACCCCCTTTTGCCTTCAGAACTGCCTCAATTCTTCGTGGCAGAGATTCAACAAGGTGCTGGAAGCATTCCTCAGAGATTTTGGACCATATTGACATGATGGCATCACACAGTTGGCGCAGATTTGTCGGCTGCACATCCCTGATGCGAATCTCCCGTTCCACCACATCCCAAAGATGCTCTATTGGATTGAGATCTGGTGACTGAGGAGGCCATTTGAGTACAGTGAACTCATTGTCATGTTCAAGAAACCAATCTGAGATGATTCGAGCTTTATGACATGGCGCATTATCCTGCTGAAAGTAGCCATCAGATGCCTGTTCTTAGCTGAGAGGAGTGGTACCCAGTGTGGTCTTCTGCTGCTGTAGCCCATCTGCCTCAAAGTTCGACGCACTGTGCGTTCAGAGATGCTCTTCTGCCTACCTTGGTTGTAACGGGTGGCAATTTGAGTCACTGTTGCCTTTCTATCAGCTCGAACCAGTATGCCCATTCTCCTCTGACCTCTGGCATCAACAAGGCATTTCCGGCCACAGAACTGCCGCTCACTGGATTTTTTTTCTTTTTCGGACCATTCTCTGTAAACCCTAGAGATGGTTGTGCGTGAAAATCCCAGTAGATCAGCAGTTTCTGAAATACTCAGACCAGCCCTTCTGGCACCAACAATCATGCCACGTTCAAAGGCACTCAAATCACCTTTCTTCCCCATACTGATGCTCGGTTTGAACTGCAGGAGATTGTCTTGACCATGTCTACATGCCTAAATGCACTGAGTTGCCGCCATGTGATTGGCTGATTAGAAATTAAGTCTTAACACACAGTTGGACAGGTGTACCTAATAAAGTGGCCAGTGAGTGTATGTGTGTGTGCGTCACTGACATCTATATATCTCTGTATTCTATGTGTACTGTATATATCTATTCTATTCTAACATGTCACGCTGTGATATTAATGTCTGCAGCAGATGAATTGCCGGCATTTAACATATATATGTGTGTGTGTGTGTGTGACTGATATCTTTATATCTATGTATCCTATGTGTATATATTTATTCTATTCTATCCTGTCAGTGTAAGTTTACTGTGAATTGCCGGCTTTTCAAATGTGATCGGTGTGTATAAATCAGACAGCAGTGGCATGGTCCGAGTGCTGTATGATTTTTTTTCTCGCACCCATTGACTTCTATAGCGGGATGCAATCCGATTTCTGATTACAACCGCAGTATGCTGCGACTTTTTTCCAGTCTGATAGTGATCTGATCTAAACTGGAAAAAAAACACAGATGAGCACAGAATCAAAGAATAACACTGGTCTGAATGCAATCCATTTTTTTTATCGGATTGCATTCGTCCAATTTCATCACAAGTGGGAACGAACCCTTACATATGATAGAACATTAATATCTCCTGACAGTGACAACATGGAGCGAGCGACGGCCATAACGGAGACGGTACAGTAACAGAGCAGCGAGTGCCGTCAGGAGGGAAGTGACCCAATGTAATCTGACACAGACTTGACCGCAGCGCTGAAGGGGTTAATGTCCCCTGCCCCTTGTGCCCAGTAATGGGGAATCTCCCGCACCTACCTCCACCTGCAGAGCCGCACACCACATATATGGCTGCTCTGTGCGCACAGGACCTGGGATGAGGTCACAGGAGGGGAGGAGTCAGGGGTCACATGATCAGGAAGCTCAGTGTATGCAGGACTCTGCTGTGCTGGTTGTCATGGTGCTGGATGAGGGGAAATTTATGTGTGGGGTCAGGAGGGGTTTACAGGGTGGATGTAGCAGAGCTGTGTGTGTATGAGGTGTACGGAGCTGAGCCGTGTGTGTACGAGGTGTACGGAGCGAAGCCGTGTGTGTACGAGGTGTACGGAGCGAAGCCGTGTGTGTACGAGGTGTACGGAGCTGAGCCGTGTGTGTACGAGGTGTACGGAGCGGAGCCGTGTGTGTACGAGGTGTACGGAGCGGAGCCGTGTATGTGCGAGGTGTACGGAGCGAAGCCGTGTGTGTACGAGGTGTACGGAGCGGAGCCGTGTGTGTATGAGGTGTATGGAGCAGAGCCGTGTGTGTATGAGGTGTATGGAGCAGAGCCGTGTGTGTATGAGGTGTATGGAGCAGAGCCGTGTGTGTATGAGGTGTACGGAGCAGAGCCGTGTGTGTATGAGGTGTACGGAGCGGAGCCGTGTGTGTACGAGGTGTTCCGAGCAGAGCCGTGTGTGTACGAGGTGTACGGAGCGGAGCCGTGTATGTGCGAGGTGTACGGAGCGAAGCCGTGTGTGTACGAGGTGTACGGAGCGGAGCCGTGTGTGTATGAGGTGTATGGAGCAGAGCCGTGTGTGTATGAGGTGTATGGAGCAGAGCCGTGTGTGTATGAGGTGTACGGAGCAGAGCCGTGTGTGTATGAGGTGTACGGAGCGGAGCCGTGCGTGTACGAGGTGTTCCGAGCAGAGCCGTGTGTGTACGAGGTGTACGGAGAGGAGCCGTGTGTGTATGAGGTGTACGGAGCGGAGCCGTGTGTGTACGAGGTGTACGGAGCGGAGCCGTGTGTGTACAAGGTGTACGGAGCGGAGCCGTGTGTGTACGAGGTGTACGGAGCGGAGCCGTGTGTGTACGAGGTGTACGGAGCGGAGCCGTGTGTGTACGAGGTGTACGGAGCGGAGCCGTGTGTAAGAGGTGTACGGAGCGGAGCCGTGTGTGTACGAGGTGTACGGAGCAGAGCCGTGTGTGTACGAGGTGTGCGAAGCGGAGCCGTGTGTGTACGAGGTGTACGAAGCGGAGCCGTGTGTGTACGGAGCAGAGCCATATGGAGTGGAGCCCTATGTGTATAATGTGAATGTAGCAGACCCGTGTGTGTACAATGTGTACAGAGCGGAGCCGTGTGTGTATGAGGTGTATGGAGCGGAGCCTGTGTGTATGAGGTGTACGGAGCAGAGCCGTGTGTGTACGAGGTGTACGGAGCGGAGCCGTGTGTGTACGAGGTGTTCCGAGCAGAGCCTTGTGTGTACGAGGTGTACGGAGCGGAGCCGTGTGTGTACGAGGTGTACGGAGCGGAGCCGTGTGTGTACGAGGTGTACGGAGCGGAGCCGTGTGTGTACGAGGTGTACGAAGCGGAGCCGTGTGTGTACGAGGTGTACGAAGCGGAGCCGTGTGTGTACGGAGCAGAGCCATATGGAGTGGAGCCCTATGTGTATAATGTGAATGTAGCAGACCCGTGTGTGTACAATGTGTACAGAGCGGAGCCGTGTGTGTACGGAGATGAGCTGTGTGTGTACGATGTGTATGTAGTAGAGCTGTGTGTGTGTGTACTATATGTATGTAACAGAGTTGTGTGTGTACTGTATATGTAGCAGAGCTGTGTGTGTGTACGATGTGTATGTAGCAGACTGTGTGTGTGTGTACGATGTGTATGTAGTAGAGCTGTGTGTGTGTGTACTATGTGTGTGTGTACTGTATATGTAGCAGAGTTGTGTGTGTGTACGATGTGTATGTAGCAGACTGTGTGTGTGTACGATGTGTATGTAGTAGAGCTGTGTGTGTGTGTAGGATGTGTATGTAGCAGAGTTGTGTGTGTGAGTAGATGTGTATTGCTTAGGAATGGCAAGAAGGTGGTAACCTCCTGCCAGAATGTATGTATTACTGGACACCTCCACATTATGTGTTTGAAGACGGCCTCCAACAAATGACACCTCGGGCATTCCGAGGTCTGAGAACAACCTATTTTTGCAAATTTAGCTGGTGTGAGATATGCTTGATGGATTATATATAATTAGGTCATTTTTTTGTTAGTTGATGGGGAAATCTTGATTGAGGACTCCAGTATCTCCTCCCAGTCCTCCACCTGAATGTTAGGAATCAAGAGCTGCCATTTTCCCTTAACCAACAAAGGAGTAGAATCCTGTTTGCTGATAGTAGATGGGTGTATAGCATGGAGATAAGACCTTGTGGTCCCTGTGATTTAAGTATGCCCATCGGCGTGAGAGAAGATATCTGTGGGCCTGTACCTACACAAAATTGTTGGTACCCCTCGTTTAATGACAGAAAAACCCACAATGGTGACAGAAATAACTTGAATCTGACAAAAGTAATAATAAATCAAAAACCTATGAAATTGAACAAATGTAAGTCAGACATTGCTTTTCAACCATGCTTCCACAGAATTTATAAAAAAAATAAAACTCATGAAATAGGCCTGGACAGAAATGATGGTACCCCTGAAAATAATGTGACAAAAATGACATGTTAAATCAAGGTGTGTCCACTGATTAGCATCACAGGTGTCAACAAACTTGGAATCAATGAGTGGGCCTGTATATAGGGCTACAGATACTCACTGTGCTGTCTGGTGACATGGTGTGTATCACACTCAACATGGACCAGAGGAAGCGAAGGAAAGAGTTGTCTCAGGAGATTAGAAAGAAAATTATAGACAAACATGTTAAAGGTAAAAGTTATAAGACCATCTCTAAGCAGCTTGATGTTCCTGTGACTACAGCTGCACATATTATTCAGAAATTTAGGCTCCATGGGACTGTAGCCGACCTCCCTGGATGTGGCCGCAGGAGGAAAATTGCTGACAAACCAAAGAGACAGATAATACGAATGGTAACAAAAGAGCCCAGAAAAACTTCTAAATAGATTAAAGGTGAACTTCAAGCTCAAGGAACATCAGTGTCAGATCACAGTATCCGTTGTTGTATGAGCCAAATTGGATTTCATGGCAGACATTTGAAGGAGGACACCATTGTTGAAAAAAAAATCATAAAAAAGCCGGACTGGAATTTGCCAGACTACATGTTTACAAGCCACAAAGCTTCAGGGAGAATTTCCTATGGACAGATGAGACAAAAATGGAACTTTCTGGCAAGGCACATCAGCTCACAGACGGAAAAATGAAGCATATCAAGAAAAGAACACTGTCCCTTCTGTGAAACATGGAGGAGGCTCTGTTATGTTCCAGGGCTGCTTTGCTGCATCTGGCACAGGGTGTCTAGAATCTGTGCAGGGTACAATGAAATCTCAAGACTATCATGGGATTCTAGAGAGAAATGTGCTGCCCAGTGTCAGAAAGCTTCATCTCAGTCGCAGGTCATGGGTCTTGCAACAGGATAATGACCTTTCAAAACACACAGCTAAAAACACCCAAGTGTGGCTAATAGGAAAACACTGGACTATTCTGAAGTGGCCTTCTATGAGCACTGACTTAAATCCTATTGAGCTCCGTTACCATCTGTAATCAGGACCCTGGACTGCAGTTATCAAGTAAAGGTACAGAAATTGCACCCCGCTGTGTCTTGTCTGCTTCCTACCCTTACGGCACTGCTACATCCCTGTGCCAACCACATCTACACTGCCCTGGGACTATAGGGGAGTTATTACATCTTTGCTGCACCATACCATCAGTCCCAGCGGATCTGTCTGCAGCGTCGGCGTAACACTTCCCTTGCCGAACACCACAGGTGGCGTCACGAACTATTCCATTCCATTAACTACATTCCCCCATTACTTGGGCGCCCAGGGCCATGGACCGGGTCACCGCTGCTGTGATACATTCTATTGACACCGGCCCGGTACCGAGTACCCCACAGTCCTGGGAGGGCGACCCGATTGCATGGGCTCAGAAGTTTGTTCGAAAGGCAGCAACACCTCCCGCATAGTTTTACGTTCACGTAAACGTCTGTCAATTTGAATGGCTAATGACATAGAGTCTTTGAGACCAGAGGGGACAGGAAATCCCACCATAACATCTTTTACAGTCTCTGCCAGACCTTTCTGAAACAGAGCCGCTAGGGCATCATCGTTCCATTTAGTAAGGACCGCCCACTTTCAGAATTTCTGACAATATAACTCTGCCGCTTCCTGACCCTGGTTCAATGCCAATAAAGTTTTCTCAGCTTTATCAATAGCATTAGGTTCATCATACAACAACCCCAGAGTCTGAAAAAACGCATCCACATTAGCCAGAATAGGATCACCGGGTGTCAGGGAAAAAGCCCAGTCCTGAGGGTCGCCACGCAACAAGGAGATGACAATTTTTAACCTACTGCACCGAGTTCCCCGAGGAATTGGGTTTCAAGGCAAAAAACAGTTTACAATTATTCTTAAAGTTCAAAAATTTAGACTGATCCCCAGAAAACAAATCAGGAATATGGATTTTAGATTCTACAACAGACAACTGAGCACGATAGGCTGAAATTCTCCGAACTTCAGCAGCGAGCTGCTCAACACGATCAGACAATTGCTTAGTATCCCTTTCCCGACCCATGATGCCTACGTAGGCATCATGAAAAGCTGTGCCAATGCGACCCATGACGCCTACGTAGGCATCATGGTATAAATCACCCTCCTGCAGGTCGGGTGACCGGGGTCATTGAAAGGTCAACCGAGCCGCACACACAGGACCCTTTATACTTCACAGGTGGGGGGCTTAGCCCCCGGCTACGATCGCTCTGATTGGCTGTTGAAAGTGAAACAGCCAATCAGAGCGATAGTAATATTTCATCAAAGAAATTTGATGAAATATTACAATCCAGCCATGGCCAATGCTGCAGTAGCATCAGACATGGCTGGAGACACTAATCTGCACCCCCCACACCGGATGGTGGGGGCGATCGGCCCCTGCCATGGACTGTTGGCAGCGATCGGCTGCCGCCATCACAATCTGCTCTCCCTCCACTTCCCTCCACTCCCCCCTGCAGTCCGATCAGCCCCCTCACCCTCCACCGTGCCTCTGAGTCCCGCCCTGGCTCCCGGTGTCCCGCCGTCCCGGATCATGGATGCCGCCATCTTGGAAAATGGCGGACGCATCCGCTCCCCTCCACCTTCCGATCCCCCCCAGTACCTCCTATGTCCCTCTGGCCGTCCTGATGTCCCGCTGTCCCGGATCATGGGCGCCGCCATCTTGGAAAATGGCAAGCGCATACGCAGTGCGCCTGCCAGAATCTGCAACGCAGCAGATTCATTAATTTATTTTGATCACTGCGATAAACTCTCACAGTGATCAAAATAAAAAAAGTAAATAAACCCCCCTTTATCACCCCCATAGGTAGGGACAAATAATAAAATAAAGAAAATATTTTTATTTTTCCAATAGGGTTAGAATTAGGGTTGGAATTAGGGTTAGGGTTGGAATTAGTGTTAGGGTTAGAAATAGGGTTAGAGTTGGAATTAGGGTTAGGGTTAGAATTAGGGTTATGGTTGGAATTAGGGTTAGGATTAAAATTGGGGTTGGGATTAGGGTTAGGGTTGGAATTAGGGTTAGGGTTGGAATTAGGGTTAAGATTAGGGTTAGGGGTGGGTTAGGGTTGGAATTAGGGTTGGGTTTGTGGTTAGGGTTAGAGTTAGGGTTAGGGGTGTGTTGGGGTTATGATTAGGGTTGGGATTAGGGTTAGGGGTGTGTTGGGTTTAGGGTTGGAGTTAGAATTGAGGGGTTTCCACTGTTTAAGCACATCACGGGGTCTCCAAACGTGACATGGCACCACCATTTATTCCAGCCAATTTTGCGTTCAAAAAGTCAAACAGTGCTCCCTCCATTCCAAGCCCCGACATGTGCCCAAACAGTGGTTTACCCCAACATATGGGGTATCAGCATACTCAGAAAAAATTTCACAACAACTTTGAGTGTCTAATTTCTCCTGTTACCCTTGGGAAAATAAAAAATTGGGGGCTAAAAAAATTATTTTTGTGCAAAAAAAAATTATTTTTTATTTTCACGGCTCTGCGTTATAAACTTCTGTGAAGCACTTGGGGGTTCAAAGTGCTCACCACACATCTAGATAAGTTCCTTGGGTGGTCTAGTTTCCAAAAGGGGTCACTTGTGGGGGGTTTCTACTGTTTAGGCACATCATGGGGTCTACAAACGTAACATAACGCCCACAGACCATTCCATCAAATCGGCATTTCAAAATGTCACTACTTCCCTTCCGAGTCCCGACGTGTGCCTGAACAGTGGTTCCCCCCACATATGGGGTACCAGCGTACTCAGGACAAACTGGTCAACAACTTTTGGGGTCTAATTTATCCTGTTACCCTTGAGAAAATAAAAAATAGCGGGCTAAAAATTATTTTTTGAGGAAAAAAAATGATTTTTTATTTTCACAGCTCTGCGTTATAAACTTCTGTGAAGCACCTGGGTGTTCAAAGTGCTCACTATGCATCTAGATAAGTTCCTTAGGGGGTCTAGTTTCCAAAATGGGGTCACTTGTGGGGGGGTTTCTACTGTTTAGGCACATCAGGGGCTCTGCAAATGCAACATGACGCCCGCAGAACATTCTGAGCTCTCCCATGTGCTCAATAAGTGGCTCCCCCCCACATATGGGGTATCAGTGTACTCAGGACAAATTGCACAACAACTTTTATGGTCCAATTTCTCCTGTTAGCCTTGCAAAAATAAAAAATAGTGGGCTAAAAAATCATTTTTGAGGAAAAAAATGATTTTTTATTTTCACTGCTCTGCCTGATAAACTTCTGTGAACCACTTGGGTGTTCAAAGTGCTCACCACACATCTAGATAAGTTACTTCTGGGGTCTAGTTTCCAAAATGGGGTCACTTGTGGGGGCGCTCCAATGTTTAGGCACACAGGGGCTCTCCAAATGCGACATGGTGTCCGCTAAGGATTGGAGCTAATTTTCCATTCATAAAGTCAAATGGCGCTCCTTCCCTTCCGGGCCCTGCCGTGTGCCCAAACAGTGGTTTATGACCACATATGAGGTATCAATGTACTCAGGAGAAATTGTCCATCAAATTTTAGGATCCATTTTATCCTGTTGCCCATGTGAAAATGAAACAAAAAGAGGCTAAAAGAAAATTTTTGTGAAAAAAAAGTACTTTTTTTACGGATCAATTTGTGAAGCACCTGGGGGTTCAAAGTTCTCACTATGCATCTAGATAAGTTCATTGGGGGGTCTAGTTTCCAAAATGGGGTCACTTGTGGGGGAGCTCCAATGTTTAGGCACACAGGGACTCTCCAAACGCGACATGGCAACCGCTAAATATTCCAGCATATTTTCCATTCAAAAAGTCACATGGCGCTCCTCCCTTCTGAGCACTGCCGTGCGGTCAAACAGTGGTTTATGACCACATATGAGGTATTGGCGTACTCAGGAGAAATTGCCCAAAAATTTTAGGATCCATTTTATCTTGTTGCCCATGTGAAAATGAAAAAATTGATGCTAAAAGAAAATTTTTGTTGGAAAAATTAAAATGCCCATTTTTTCCTTCCACGTTGCTTTAGTTTCTGTGAAGCACCTGAAGGGTTAATAATCTTCTTGAATATAGTTTTGAGTAGCTTGAGGGGTGCAGTTTTTAGAATGGTGTCACTTTTGGGTATTTTCTGCCCCTGAAAGTGACTTCAAATGTGAGGTGGTCCCTAAACAAAATGGTTTTGTAAATTTTGTTGTAAAAATGAGAAATCGCTGGTCAACTTTTAACCCTTATAACTTCCTAACAAAAAAAATTTTGTTTCCAAAATTGTGCTGATGTAAAGTAGACATGTGGGAAATGTCATTTATTAACTATTTTGTGTTACATAACTCTTTGGTTTAACAGAATAAAATTAAAAATGTGAAAATTGCGAAATTTTCACCAAATTTCCGTTTTTTCACAAATAAACACAAAAATTATCGACCTAAACTCACCACTAACATGAAGCCAAATATGTCACAAAAAAAACAATCTCAGAATCACTAGGATGCGCTGAAGCATTCCTGAGTTATTACCTCATAAAGGGACACTGGTCAGAATTGCAATAATTGCCTGGTCATTAAGGTCAAAATAGGCTGGGTCATGAAGGGGTTAAAGAAAAAATCCTCCTACGGCCCCCAGAGAAAAAGAGGAAAAAGTTTATAAAAAATTCTGAAACCCCTGTTTTTTTTTTTGTTTTTTTTTTTTTACTATTCTTTCTTTAGAGTACCCTAGAATCTTCAGTTAGGCTGGTGATTCTGTTATGATTAGGTAACCGAGGAGGATAGCAGGGAAAAAGAGTAGGCAACCACATAACCAGAGAGGTTGGTAACTTAGCAGATTGCAGACCCCTAAACTGACAACACAACTAGAATTAACTGTGGGACGTATCTACGATGCCCTAGACGCCTCGGCACAGCCAAAGAACAGCAGGGAACAAGGCTGAACTCATACCAGCAAAGCTGAAATCAGAGGAAAGCAAAAAATGGATCAAATGCAAAAAGATTCAAGCAGACAAATAACTTATCTGAAAGATGCAGAACAAAGCAGGAGGCAAGTAGACTTCCAAAATGCTCAGGAAGGCTACTTTCACACTTTTTTTGCTGCGCCTTTTTTGCGCACACAAACGCATGAAAAAAACGCATCATGCATTTGTGTGCGTTTTTTGCTGGTTTTGTTGCATTTTTTTTAAAAAAAAACATGCGTTTTTTTGCGCATACGTGCGTATTACAATGCGCACGTATGCGCACCCATAGACATTAATGGGTGTTTTGCTGTAAAAAAAATGCATTGCGTGCGCATGCGTTTTTTGGGGCAAGTCGGACACACAAAAATGCAACAGGATGCATTTTGTGCACCCGAGCGCACACTGCAAAAAACCGCATGCGCATACAAACGCGTACGTGCGCATATGTATGCGCACATATGCGCACCCATGTTAAAGTATAGGGGAAAAAACACATGCTTTTTTTGCGCTAAAAAGCAGCGCAAAAAAACGCAAGTGTGAAACCAGCCGAAGAAAACTAAATCATCGGCAACAACTGAGGGAAGGTTGCTCACTTAAATCTCTCCAGTCTGTAACACCTGACCTCCAATCATACTCCTCAGGTGATTGACTTCTGTCAGTCAGACCAGCTCCATTACCAGCAGCAACCACCAGAGGGAGCCCAAACTCAGAAGCCAGGTCAAAAATGTTCACAACGCTCCTATCTACCACACATTCAGAAATTTACAAGCCATTAACCCTCATACACTTTCAGGCTCCCTACACTCATCACTGTTCCCAATCTCCTCTTTTTCCTGTCCTGATCTGGCTGTTCATCACTACAATGACACTCTCAGAAGCACCCTTGACCAAGTAGCTCCCCTCACCCTCAGAACCTCCAAACACAGAGTAAAACAGCCCTGGCTCACATCGCAAACTTGACTGCTCCAGCAATGATCTAGGAACTGAACGCTTATGGAGGAAAACCCGCACACCAGAAGACTTCATCCACTTCAAATTTATGTTAAGAACCTATAACTCTGCCCTTCACCTTGCCAAACAGACCTACTTCACCACCCTGATCTCCTCACTATCCAACAACCCCAAGAAACTTTTTGACACCTTTCTCACCCTCCTCAGGCAAAAAGAACAAGCCCCTATCACAGACATTTGTGCTGATGACCTGGCCTCCCCCTTTATAGAGAAAATAGATAACATCTGTCAGTAAGTGCTGTGACTCCCATCCATCCACATTTGATCCCATCACAGAAGAAGTCTCCAGGCTCCTCTCTTCTTCTCGTCCGACTACATGCACTACTGACCCCATTCCATCACATCTCATCTAGTCTGTCTCTCCAGTCGTCACAGCTCACCTAACTACAATATTTAATCTCTCCCTCTCCTCGGGCATTTTCCCTTCCTCCTTCAAACACTCTATCGTTACTCCATTGTTAAAGAAACCTGCTCTTGACCCATCCTGAAAAAACAACTACAGACCAGTCTCCAATCTCCCCGTCATCTCTAAACTGTTGGAGCGCCTAGTCTACTCCCGCCTTATCCGTTACCACTTCACTCACTCCCTCCTAGACACTTCACAGTCCAACTTCCGCACCCTACATTCAACTGAAACTGCACTCATCAAAGTTATTAATGACCTTCTGACAGCAAAATGTAACAGTGAACATTCTCTGCTAATTCTTTTCGACCTTTCTGCAGCTTTTGACACTGTTGACCACCGTCTCCTACTCTCTAGGCTCCAGTCACTAGGCATTAAGGACACTGCTCTCTCCTGGTTCTCTTACTAATTTTCTGACCGCTCCTTCAGTGATTTGTTTGCTAGATCCACTTCATCTCCCCTTCCTCTCACTGTCGGGGTACCTCAGGGCTCAGTCCTTGGCCCCCTTCGCTTCTCTCTCTACACAGCCCCAATTGGACAGACCATCAGCAGATTCGGCTTTCAATACCATCTTTATGCTGATGACACACAACTATACACCTCATCCCCTGACCTTACCACCACTGTACTACAGAATGCCAGTGACTGCCTGTCCGCAGTCTCCAACATCATGTCCACCCTCTGTCTGAAACTCAACCTCTCCAAAACTGAACTTCTGCTCCCACCATCTACTAAAATCCCTAAACCTGACATTTCCCTCTCCGTGGGTGGCACCATAATAACACCCCGGCAGCAGGCTCGCTGTCTGGGTATTAGGTTTGACACCAATCTCTCCTACACATCCCATATACAATCTATTGCCCGCTCTTGCCACCTACACCTACACCTAAAGAACATCTCTAGAATCCACCCTTTTCTCACCATGGAAACAACAAAAACGCTTACTGTTGCCTTGATCCACCCCGCCTGGACTACTGCAACGCTCTATTAATTGGTCTCCCTGTTACTCGATTTTCCCCTCTCCAGTCCATACTTAATGCAGCAGCAAGGGTCATCCATTTAGCTAATCGGTACTCGGACACATCCGCTCTTCGCCAATCATTACATTGGCTGACCAGTCATTATAGGATCCAATTCAAAGTACTTGTTCTCACCCACAAAGCTCTCCACAGTTAGGCACCCCCTACATCTTCTCCCTCATTTCTGTCTATAGGCCTAACCAACCTCTGTGCTCTGCAAACGACTTTTGACTAACCTCTGCACTAATCCGTACCTCCCACTCCTGACTCCAAGAATTCTCCCACGCTGCGCCAATCTTCTGGAATACTCTACCCCAAGATGTTAGGACTATCCACAATTTTAATAGTTTTAGGCGCTCCCTCAAAACACAGTTGTTCAAAGCGGCCTATCACATTCACTAATCAAAGGTCATTGTCGCAAGGGATCGCTGGGAACGGGACTTGCCGGGAGCATCGCTGAGGCCTGGGGACGCTGTGTGGGACGCCAGAAGGTGAGAATAACATGATTTTTATTTTGTTTCTAACTTTTACAGGGATATGGTACCCAGAGCCTGGAGGAGAATCTCCTCTCCTCCAGACCCTGGGTACCATCCGCACATTTTCCGCTTACTTTGCGCATGATGGGCATAGCCACATGCGGAAAGTAAGCGGAACAATGCATTCCTATGTGTGCGGAATTCCAGCGATTCTGCGAAAAGAATGAGCATGATGCCGCAGAAAGATACGCAGCATTAGCACAGCATGTGCGGAATGCCATTGAATACAATGGGTTGCTTACTTTATGCGTTATTGCAGCGTTTTCGCTGCAAAAAACGTGGCAAAAACGCATAAAATCTGTGGGAATTCCAGATGTCTGCACATAGCCTCAAAGTTATCTGCTTTTGAGTTTCCTAAAAAAATATCTAACACTAATGCGAATGTTACCTATGCAGTCTGTTCCTTGACCTGCAACAAATGGAGAAACTGGTAATCTTGAAGAAACTTACTGTGAAGCTAGTCACTTCTCACGGCCAAGTAGTGAGTCAGAGTGTTCAAGGAGTCCATGTTAATGACCAGGCCAATTTTTACAATTCTGACCACTGTCCGTTTATGAGGTAATAATTCTGGAACGCTTCCATGGATCCTGGTGATTATGTTATTGTTTTCTCGTGACAAATTTTATTTCATAATAGTGGTAAAATTTATTTGATATGACTTGCGCTTATTTGTGAAAAAAAAACTGAAATTTGGTGAAAATTTTGAAAATTTTGCTTTGGAAATTTCCAACTTTTAATTTTCTCCTTAAATCACAGAGATGTGTCACATAAAATACTTAATAAGTAACATTTCCCACCTGTCTACTTTACATCAGGACAATTTTGGAACCAACATTTTTTTTGTTAGGAAGTTATAAGGGTTAAAAGTTGACCAGCGATTTTTTATTTTTACAACACTATTTTTTTAAGGGACCATAAGTCACTCTGAGGGATCTGTATTCTGTGTGATAGAAAATACCCAAAAGTGACACCATTCTAAAAACTGCACACCTCAACGTGCTCAAAACCACATTCAAGAAGTTTATTAACCCTTCAGGTGATTCACAGGAATTTTTGGAATGTATAAAAAAATGAACATTTAACTTTTTTCACAAAAAATATACTTCAGATCCAATTTGTTTTATTTTACCAAGGGTAACATGATAAATTGGACCCCAAAAGGTGTTGTACAATTTGTCCTGAGTCCGCTGATACCCTATATATGCAGCTTATCCACTGTTTGGGTGCATGGCAGAGCTCGGAAGGGAAGGAGCGCTGATTGACTTTTCAATGCAAAATTGGCTAGAATTGAGATCGGACACCATGCCGTGTTTGGAGAGCCCCTGATATGCCTAAACATTGGAAACCCCCCACAAGTGACACCATTTTGGAAAGTAGACCCCCAAGTAACTTATCTAGATTTGTGGTGAGAGCTTGAAACCCGCAAGTGCATCACAGAAGTTTATAAAGTAGGGCCGTAAAAATAAAAAAATAGTATTTTTTTCAGAAAAATGATTTTTCACCCCCAGTTTTTTATTATCCCAAGGGTAAAAGGAGAAATTGGACCCCAAAAGTTGTTGTGCAATTTGTCCTGAGTATGCTGTTACCCCATATGTGGGGGTAAACCACTGTTTGGGCGCATGGCAGAGCTCGGAAGGGAAGGAGCGCTGTTTGACTTTTCAATGCAAAATTGGCTGGAATTGAGATCAGACACGTTTGGAGAACCCCCGATGTGCCTAAACAGTGGAAATTCTAACTCCAAATTCTAACTCCAACCCTAACCCCAACACACTCCAAACCCTAATCCCAACCCTTACCCTAACACACCCCTAACCCTAATACCAACCCTAACACTAATCCCAACCGTAACCGTAGTCCTAACTTTATCCTCAACACTAACCCTAACTTTAGCCCCACCCCTAACTTTAGCTCTAATCCTAACCCTAATAGGAAAATGCAAATACATTTGTTTTATTTTATTTCCCTAACAAAGGGGGGGTTGATTTACTATTTATAGCGGGTTTTTATGTTTGGCAGCTGTCACACGCTAAAAGACGCTTTTTATTGCAAAAAATAGTTTTTACATCACCACATTTTGAGAGCTATAATTTTTCCATATTTTGGCCCACAGATTCATGTGAGGTCTTATTTTTTATGGGACGAGTTGACGTTTTCATTGGTACCATTTTTTTGATCGGTTTTTATTCTGATTTTTGGAGGCAGAGTGAACAAAAATATATACATTTATATACATTTATACTGTTACACGTGTGGTAAAACTAATAAAGCGGTTTTATTCTTTGGGTCAGTACGATGACAGCGATACCTGATTTATATCTTTTTTTATGTATTGGTGCTTTTAGACAATAAAAACTTTTATATAAAAAATAATTATTTTTGCATCCTTTATTCTGAGAGCTATTACTTTTTTATTATTCCGGTGATGGAGCTATATGTCTGCTTGTTTATTTGCGGGACAAGATGACGTACCGGTACCACGTTTATTTATATCCGTCTTTTTGATCGTGTGTTATTCCACCTTTTGTTCAGCGGTATGATGATAAAGCATTCTTTTTTGCCTTTTTATTAATGGTGTTCACTAAAGGGGTTAACTAGTAGGACAGTTTTATAGGTCGGGTCGTTACGGACGCAGCGATACTAAATATGTGTACTTTAATTTAGATTTGTTTATTCAAATATTTTTTTATTGTTGGATTAAATATTGATTTTTTTATTATTATTTTTAAAAATATTTTTACAATTATTATTTTTTTTAAATTTAATTCTTACTTTTACACTTTGTCCCACTATGGGACACTCATTTCGTGCAGGCTGATCGCTTCTATAGCATGCAGATCTGCATGTTATAGAAGCTGTCAGTGCTGCAGTTTCTATTATACTGACCTGAGAGACTTCCTGGTAATCACTGCGCATGACAGGAAGTCTCTCAGGTCTGGAGACCCGGATGTCGTCATGACAACATCGGTTCTCCATGTTAGCCCCTCTGCCAGCTCCGAAACGCTGCGATCATATTTGATCGCAGTGTTTCTGGGGTTAAAGTGCAGGGTGTCAGCTGTGAGAATCAGCTGAAACCCGGCCATGATCAGCCACGCTCCCCCTGTGAGCGCAGCTGATTTCCCATGATGTACTATCCCGTCCATGGAAATTAAGTCCCAGGGCACATGGATGGGATAGTACGTCCAATGGCAGAAAGAAGTTAAGTCACCACAGAGGTGCCACAAATATTGGTTATGAGAGAAAGATGCTTCATAACACCAAGCGCCCTCTTCTTCCTCACTTGAGTTGATGAAAATGTTTCTGGTGCTTTTGGAACTGGCAGTTCTTTTGTATGTAGTACTGGACGTATTGCAGATGGAATGTTTGCATACTGTAAAGTCCACTAATTCTTCCTTGAGACATATTTCCTAATGGGGGGGTGTCAGAGAAAAATTAAAATCCATATAGAAGAAAGAAACAAATTATAACTTGGGAAGAGAGAAACTTATTAAAACTGAAGATGTGAGATAGAGCTGACACTTCCACTTCTGTTAAGTACGGGTCTCCTGCAGCGACCAAGTAATTACAACATATTTTTTCTGGGAAAAAGACACCAAGGCTAAGATTTGTTTACACAGAGGCGGGGGAGTACATTTCCCAGACAAGAGCTTCCTCTGATCAATGAACTGTTCTGAGGCTTTTGGGGTTTGCATTGATCTGATATTTATTGGATATATATTTTCAGCGTCATAGGAAGGGACGACCATAACGCATTAACTCACATCAATGTAAGGCCATTCTAACCCCTCTAACTTAATAACGTCCCATTGGATGATGCTATACAGGCCATGTTTCATCTCTACAGAATGGTAAAATCGCAATAGGAATAATGACGTCAATTTCTACTACTTGGAACCTCCAGGGTCAAAGTTATCCTATAAGATACGAATCTCATGAAATTCTAAAAGACCTAGCACATGCCACAATCAGCAGCCACATGAGCTCACCAAGGAGAAGTAGGTGGGTGTAACCTCGACCTACTAAAAAGCAGAAATTGGGTTTTTGCATTTGGTAAATCCTGCAAAGTACAGACTGCTGTGTGTTCTGTCTGTTTTCCTAAGGATTACCACCCTCTGCTAAGCTCTGAGCCATTTCTGCTATACTATACAGGTTTAATAATTTTCTTTTTATATCCCTTTTATCATATGTAATTGTGTATGTCGTATTGTTTTGTTCCCATTTTGTATCATCTTTGAATATTTTTATAAACACTGCCTTAAAGGTGATCCCCAATCCTGGGCCTTCTCCCTGCCGGATGAGTCACCATCTCTATGGTCGGTGGACGAGTTTTTTGCAGCTTTGGCAAATATGCCCCCTGTAGTCCTTGCTAGGGCAGAGGACTCACTGGTGCAGTCGGACGAGCTCAGGCAGGTGGGACGAGTTGTTTCCCCAATGGTGTTGCCTGCAGTTCGTCGTGGTTTGTGGGCATGTTTTAGCTGTGGGCAGACTGGTCATTTTATCAGGGTCTGCCCAGCTCGCGCCAAAACTTCTATACCACCTAAGAAGCTGCGTCCCCCTGGTCCTGTGGAGGGAGGCGACCAGGGAGTGTATATTTCCTCCATTTTGTCCTCTCAGTGTACTTTGTCAGCGGGGTACCTGAGGGCATACCGGTGTTTGTGGACAGTGGAGCGGGAGTCAATCTGGTGGACGCTCACTTTGTCCAGACCCATGGCCTGAGGTGTAGGACGCTGGCCAAACCCATAAGCGTCCAGGCCATTGACTCAGTCCCACTGAGCCAAAGGAGGGTAACCCAATTTGTTGAAAATATACATCTGCGTATAGGGTCTCATCATGTAGAGTCCCTGTCATGCTACGTCTTGGGGGAATGCCATCACCTATCGTTTTCGGCCTCCTTTGGTTGGAAAAACACAACCCAGTCATAGATTGGCGGTCTAGGGAAGTAGTCAGCTGGGATCAGTCATGTGAGGGCTGCTGCCTGGAGGCTACTGTCTCTGCCGTCTTTCTACAACCATCCCCTTCTTCTCCAGTGGGGGCAGTAGAGGTGCTGCCAGGGAGTAGGGGCAATTCTCAACCTTCACCATTAGCCAACCCTGAGAGGCGAAGTCCTCGTAGAAGGGGTCGGAGGAGGGTGGTGGTTCCCTCTGTGAATTGCGGGGGTGTGAGTGTGGTGACACAGTGGGATGCCTCTGTTGTCAGTTCCTTGAAGAGTTTACCGTCTTGTGGCAAACGTGTGTGACAATAAACATTCAGGTCCAGACCTGTGTGGGAACGAGTATGCATGGGTGTCCACCAAAAACATCTGGTGGAAGTGTGCTGCTGGGGTCTGGAATTCTCAGGTGATCAGGCCGTATCAGGTATCAGCCATTCTCGGCCCGGGGACTTACCAGCTGGAGTTACCTCCAGTAATTCCCATTCACAACTCGTTCCCAGGTCAGCACTCTGGAGATTTGTGGTGCATCCAAAGCATACATTGCCACTTCCATCTGCCCATGTTTGCCATAAACCTGAGAGTCAGGTAGTTGCTGAGGTGAACTCTGGTGGATCTAGGTGTCCTCAGTGTAGGTGGTTTTCTGGTGAGGTGCGGTGTTGAGGGTTCAGAGGCCCCTCATTGTAAGGGGAGTACTGTCACGATCCATTTTTGGATCTGTGTCAGTTTGGGCTTCTCTGTTATAAACTTTTTTCCTATCAGGCCATCGGGGGTTAATGTCAGTTTTTCCCCCCAGTGGTCGCTGGTGTTACTGCATGTTTTGTGAGTCTGTTATTGCTGGTGGTGACCACTCCCTCCTTCCTATATAAGGTCACCTGGTACACCAGCTGACTGTTGGTAATACAGGTCTTTTGGAAACCAACCGTTGTGAAGACTGGTCCTACCTGGTGCAGAGGTGGTTCAGCTTATCTGGAGCAGTGGTGATGCTGCTGAAGAGAGGAGCTTTCTGGAGTAGTGGTGTTTCTGTTGAAAGTTAGGGTGCCTTACTCTGCTGTCCTGTGCATGACAGCAGAGAAAGCTAAGTTGTTTGTTTTTCCCTGTCTGCTATTTTCCTTGGTGTTGTATTAGTGCAGCGGTGGGAACAGTGTCCGCACTAGTCAATTCCCTAGTGAGGGATAGGTGGAGGGCAAGTGAGGGCTGAGGTATCCTGGTCGGCAACGGTTTGAAAGAAGCCGTATAGGGACATCAGGATAGTCCAGGACACAGCCTCAGGAGAGTGCAGGAGGTGTCCCTTTCCCCGTTCCCTATTGCAGGGCAAAAATAGCAATTGGTAGTGTGATCATTTGGCTCTCTCCAGATCATTGGGACAGAAAAAGTCATAATTGCCTTTTCCCATGCAACCACTGGATAAGATGTGAGTTGGCGTTTTTGATTAGTCACCCTAAGATGATAGAATACTGAAGGCTCAATAGACTAATATCTTTTCTCTGTATTCCACAACAAAACTTAGGCTAAAATAGCAGAGTTTTTCAAGAGGAAGAGGTTATGATGCATTTTTGGTCGTTATTTGCTGTTATTGACTGTCGGTGGTTCATTTCAGCATTTTTATATTGTCTTTTTTTTTTACTCCAACTATGAAGAAACCAATAGAAGCTTTTCAACCTTAAATGCTGATAAAAATCTCATAAAGATGCCTAATGACTTGTATTGCATACTAGAGATCATATTCACAGCTGAAGCCTCCTGAGGAATGGTCGTCTCACTTATTTTAAATACTTACCATCTTAGGAAACCTGAAATAGTTAAAAGAAGCTCAAAAGCCAGAAGATGTGAATAGCAAGCCGTTCTTACATATTGTATATATGTTCTTTTGAGTGTTTTCTGGGTACTTTTTCAGGTGGGTTTATGAACGGACCACCCTGAAAAGATGTTACTTGCATATACCCTCAGGCTATCTTTCAGGCACCAGCAGATCTCTGGTTCTCTGGTTCCTGTAGTATTTGGCACCAGGTCATTAGCAGAAATTCCTTTACCTCCTGTAAGTTGCTCGGTGCGGCCTTCATGGATAGGACTTTTTTTCCAGTACTTTCCACAGATGATCGCTTGGATTGAGATATTAGGAGATGAGTTTTCGTCTTGATCTCTTTGTCATGTTCCTCACATGGTCCCTTACTATTATTCTGCAGATATCGGTGTTGCTATAAAGGGGTACTATACAATGTATTCAGTGGAGCAGTTACCTGAGAGCACCCACTATGCAGTGTGATAGCAGTGGAGTTCTGCTCCATCACACTGTTTACTGTACATCTGGCTGCTGACACTGCAAGCAGCTGACTGGTGGATGGTCCCGTTTTCGGACCGCACTAATCTAATATTGATGGTCTATCCTAAGAATAAGTGATCATTATAGGAACACTGGAAAACCCCCTTAATAAAGTATGTGTAATAGTTATATGTATTTAGAAAAAAATATATATAGGGTGCAAGTTTTTTATATCATTTTTTAAGGTCCCTCCATGGAAATGGCTTCCTGCTTTGTTATTCCAGCTGTGTTCCGAGAAGAAGGACTAAGTGGATAGCTTGACTCTCCTCAGGCAATCTAGTTATCTAACTTAGAGTCACCACCTCCACTATATGAACTAGCCATATATGCCCTCTCCGCAGCGTGAGTTATAGAGTACAGACAACACAACTACAACCAGCAACTTATGAAGACCGAAACCGACTGTGTGAAAATCTAGTTAGCATTTTTTACATTTATGAGGCTGCTAATTTACATGTTAGGCCACGTTCATATTGCATTTTAGTGTACAGTCACTGGCTCTGTTACTTATCACATACTATAACACCATGTGAATTGGGCTGTCTGTGTGTTTTTAATGAAATGATTAAATTAAAATTTTTCTTTACCAAGGATATGCTAGACCTACATATGTCTTGGAATTTTTTTTAACTCATGGAGTCAACAAGAGGGACATCAAGGGGCTGTTATTCTGTGTGGACACCATGAAAGGGGTATTATAGTGGGTGGAACACTAAAGGGCACTATTTCTGTGTGTGTGCTACAATACATTTCCCCCTTCACTGACTTAGAGTTGGGAGATACTGTATGTTCTTCTGTGACTGGGTCTGTGTGTTCAATGATCCTGCTGAATTATTGTTGTGTACGTTTGTAGGAAGAGGTGGAGGTCGTACTTTTGCTAAGGGGCCCCATGGATAATAAATAGTGAAAAAAGCCATTCATCCACACAAAAGTGACCTCATATGGTCATTCCCTAGCTCTAATGGATCACTTAGTGGAATTAATGTAGTCATTAATCACAATGTGCTGACACATAGTGTATGTTTATGTGTATATATTGGTCACAGCGTATTCATGCACGTGCATATTAATTTAATATTAATAGTTTGCAGGCTCTTTGTTGTTTATTTCTTTTTTTTTTTGTAGTTTGCATTGGCCCCCCTCCCAGGCTGTACACCTGTATCCAGCCATCTTTCCCAGAAAGGTTTTGTTATGAGCTAGACCTGGGTCCCGTCTCTTCCCCATTTCATTTGAGGATTGGTTGGGCACATGGAGAGGTGAGCCACTAGGGTTAATGACTATCCAAATTGAGTTCACCTTGGTTGGATGGCTCACATTTCTTTTTACATATATAGCAGTAGTGGAATTATTGTATTCATTAATCGAAGTGTGCGATAATGATGATAATAATAATAATAATAATGAGTCACCTTATTAATTAAATGAGACGAGCTGGGTTTTGGGTGGCAACTTTCCTGATCAAGTATACTAGCCTTTATACATGGCCAGTGTCGAGCAAAAAAGAGCCTCATAATACAACTCATTTAATCTGAAATTATACTGTTTACTGTATGTAAATGTTACATATTTTATATACATGGTTCAAAGATAAGTGTATTATATGGATAATAATAATCATAATTTTATTTCTATAGCGCCAGCACTTTACATTATAGAGGGGACTTGTACAGACAATAGACATTACAGCATTCCAATAAACACATAGATCAAAACAGATACCAAGAGGAATGAGGGCCCTGCTCGCAAGCTTACAATCTATGAGGAAAAAGGGGAGACACGAAAGGTGGGTGGTAACAATTGCTTTTATTGTTTGGACCAGCTATAGTGTAAGAATCCGGTGTTCCTGTGATGCTGCATGAACCACATAACAGTCTAAATATGTCACAGTACAGTCACAGAGGGCTATTAAATGCATAATGCATGTGAGAACATGATGTGAGGAACCTGGTTATGGTAAAAAATTTTGAATGAGCCACACAGGGATATTTAGGTTAATGCGTTGAGGCGATATGCCAGTCTGAACAAATGTATTTTTAGGGCACGCTTAAAACTGTGGGGATTGGGGATCAATCGTAATAACCTGGGTAGTGCATTCCAAAGAATTGGCGCAGCACATGAAAGGTCTTGGAGATGGGAGTGGCAGGTTCTGATTATTGAGGATGTTAACCTCAGGTCATTAGCAGAACGAAGGGCACGGGTAGGGTGGTAGGCTGAGGCGTGGGAGGAGATGTAGGGTGGTGCTGAGCCATGGTGGGCTTTGTAGGTGAGGGTAATAAGTTTATACTGAATTCTGGAGTGGATGGGTAACCAGTGTAATGACTGGCACAAGGTAGAGGCATTGATATAATGATTGGTGAGGAACATGATCCTAGCTGCAGCATTCAGGACAGATTGGAGAGGGGAGAGTTTGGTAGAGAGAGACCAATTAGTAGAGAGTTACAATAGTCCAGACGGGAATGAACAAGAGAAACAGTAAGAGTTTTTGCAAAGTCGAAAGTAAGAAAGGGTCGAATTCTTGAAATGTTTTTGAGGTGCAGATAACAAGAGCGAGCCAGTGATCGGATGGGGGGGTGAATGAAAGCTCGGAATCAAGTATGACCCCAAGACAGTGGGCATGTTGCTGGGGACTAATGGTGTAACCACTAGCGAAAATGGCAATGTCGGGCATAGGTAGGTTAGTAGGGGGAGGAAACACAAGTTCAGTTTTTGACAGGTTCAGTTTCAGATAGAGGGAGGACATGATGTTAGAGACAGTAGTAAGACAATCACTGGTGTTTTCCAAAAAGGCAGGCATGATATCAGGAGAAGAAGTGTATAATTGGGTGTCATCAGCATAGAGATGGTACTGGAACCCAAATCTACTGATTGCTTGACCAATAGGGGCAGTATACAAAGAGAAGAGGAGGGGGCATTGAACCAATCCTTGAGGATCCTCAACATTAAGGGGAAGATGAGAGGAGGAGCCAGCAAAAGATATAGTAAAGGGGCGGTCAGAGAGATAGGAGAAGAACCAGGAGAGAACGGTGTCCTTGAGGCCGATGAAACGGAGCATTGTGAGAAGGAGCTGATGATCCACAGTGTCAAATGCTGCGGAGAGATCCAAGAGAATTAGCATGGAGTAGTGGCCATTAGATTTATATCATTAGAGACTTTAGTGAGGGCAGTTTCAGTAGAGTGTAGAGAAACCAGACTGTAGAGGGTCGAGAAGAAAGTTATCTGAGAGATAGCGGATAAGATGGGCGTGAACCAGGTGTTCCAGGAGTTTAGAGATGAAGGGAAGATTAGAGACAGGTCTATGGTTAGCGGCACTGTTTTCGTCGAGGGATGGTTTCTTAAGTAATGGTTGTATGATGGCATGCTTAAATGAGGAAGGAAAGATACCGGAAAAGAGAGGTTGAATATTTTTGTTAGATGAGTGGTGATAGCAGGGGAAAGGGACTGGAGGAGATGTGATGGAATGGGGTCACTGGTGCAAGTAGTAGGGAGAGAAGATGCAAGGAGCCTGATTACTTCTTCTGTTACTGGTTCAAAATCAGACCGTGAGCTAGATGCAGTGGTGGAAGGAGGACAGTGCATGATATGAGGTGATTGGGAGATAATTTCCTGTTGGAAATTGTCAATTTTTTCTTTAAAATAATTGGTCAGATCGTCAGCGTGGAGGTCAGTGGATGGGGCCTGCACTCTTGGGTTGAGTAGGGAATGAAAAGTGTCAAAGAGACCTTTCGTGTTATTGGATAGTGAGGTGATGAGGGTGTTGAAATAGGTTTGTTTTGAGAGGTGAAGGGCAGTGTTGTATGTTTTAAGCATAAACTTTTAATGGATGAAATCTTCGGGTAGATTGGATTTTCTCCACAGACGTTCGGCGCACCTGGAGCACCGCTGTAGGAAGCGCGTTAGCAGCATGTGCCAGGGTTGTCGTCGTCTGTGCCTAGTTTTTCTATGTATAAGAGGTGCAGTTTCATCCAGGGCACTTTGAACTGTTTCATTGTAATGCTTCAGTGCAGAATCAGGACATGAGAGGGAGGAGATAGGGGCCAATGATGACTGCAAGTTCTTCATAAGTTTCTGGGTGTTAATGGCCTGTATGTTTCTAAAAGTGTGGAAAGTGGGGGTGACCTGGGCAGGATGGCAGTTCTTGATAGAGAATGATAGAAGGTTGTGGTCAGAGAGCGGGAGAGGGGAGTTTGTGAAATCATCCATTGAGCAAAGTCGGGAGAAGACCAAGTCAAGGGAGTTTCCGTCTTCATGCATGGTGGAGTCAGTGTGCTGCAAGAGGCCGAAAGAGGAGGTTAGAGATAAAAGGTGAGAAGCAGATGGTGTGAAGGGAATAGCAATGGGGATGTTGAAGTCTACCATTATGAGGGTGGGGATGTCACAGGAGAGATAGTGTGGAAGCCAGGTGGAAAAGTGATCCAGAATCTGATGGGAGGGGCCCGAAGGACGATACACCACCACCACTCGCATGGAGACGGGTATATAGAGTCTGACAGCATGGACCTTGAAAGAAGGGAAGACAAGTGAGGGTACTTGAGGGATAACCTGAAAGGTACATTGGGTGATAGGAGCAGACCAACACCTCCACTTGCTCTGCTGTCTGATCTTGGGGTATGAGAGAAGTGTAGTCCACCATAGGAAAGAGCAGCAGCAGTGGTGGTGTCTGACTGCTGGACCCAGGTTTCGGTAAGAGCCAGAAGGTTAAGAAAATCAGAAAGGAAGAGGTCATGGAAGAAGGACAGTTTATTACACACTGAGCAAGAATTCCAAAGGGCACAATTAAAAGAGATAGAAGGCATGCAGGGAATATTAATACGATTAGAGGGGTTTCTGAGTGTAGCAGTTGAGGGGTTCGACTTACTATGACATGGGGGGCCGGGGTTGGGAGAGATGATGGATACTAATTGCATTTCAATAGCAAACAACTGGTAATTGAGTACATTTTCTAAGAATCATCTAATGCACTTAATTATTTTCCCTTTCTCTTTTATACGTGTGATTTTAAAATTAATTGAATTTTTATTGTACAGTAGAAAATCACTACTTCCCTGGGTGAGTTCTTTGATGTCTAACAAGATTTGTTTTCTCTGTAAAACATTTCCCACATTGTGAACATGAAAATGGTTTCACCCCTCTGTGAATTTTCTGATGTCTAACAAGATCAGATTTACCATTAAAACATTTCCCACATTCTGAACATGAATATGGTTTTTCTTCTGTATGAGTTCTCTGATGTATAATAAGATGTGATTTCTCTATAAAACATTTCCCACATTCTGAACATAAAAATGGCTTCTCCCCTGTGTGAATTCTCTGGTGTATAACAAGTTTGGATTTCTCACTATAACATTTCCCACATTCTGAACAAGAAAATGGCTTTTCCCCTGTGTGAATTCTCTGATGGATAACAAGATTTGATTTCTGATTAAAACTTTTCCCACATTCTGAACATGAATATGGCTTCTCCCCTGTGTGAATTCTATGGTGTGTAACAAGATGCGATTTCTGATTAAAGCATTTCCCACATTCGGAACAAGAAAATGGCTTCTCCCCTGTGTGACTTCTTTGATGCGTAATAAGATAGTATTTCTCTGTAAAACATTTCCCACATTCTGAGCATGAAAATGGTTTCTCCCCTATGAGAGCTGTTTCATATTCAATAGTCCTCTCATTTTCGCTTTGCACATTGGTCTTTGATGAAATAGAAGAAAAGACCTGTTGAAAAGGATTGAATGACAGATTTTTTTTAAGAGCATGAGGTGCATCTTGGATAATGGCATGTTCGTCACATGGATTTGGTGTGACTCCCTGATCATCTGCTGCAAAATCAGAAAATATCGGATGTTCTTCTGAGCTTCTGGTACATTCATCTGCCAAGAATAAAACTGATTTTTTTTATATTTCAATTAAACTGCATTGGAATAATACTAATATTTATATAATTATTTTAGAACATTTTCATAAAAAACTAATATAATTTATCAATTGACTAAGGATTCACTTACATCTGTGTATAAAAACAAAGTGCAATGTGAGAAAAAAATAAAATTGCATTGCACGTTCAACAATGTTATTCAAGTAGGCAGTGTTCATCTGCAAGTTTTTCCTCACCTGGAATTGTGGTGAGAAAAATAAATAAATCGCAGCATACTGCTTATGGCTATGTAAGATGGTCGAGACTCACCAATGCAAGTCATTGGGTGCAAGAAAAATATTTTTTACTCACCCATCTCATAGGAAACTTGACATTTCATCAGTTGAGTTCAGTAAATTCACAACATGACCCATCAGAGTCGAATAAATAGAAAAGATGTATAGATAGAAAGATGTCAGTGAAATATATAATTAGTGCAGAGCGTAGGTAGCTTAAAGCTCATCTACTTATCTACTAAATAAAGGAATAAAATGGCATGGGGTGCCCCTAATTTTTATTAACCAACTGAGGGAAAGCAGACAGCTGAGGACTAGTCTTAATAGTCTGGGAAGGAGGCAATAAACATGGAGCGTCCAAGGGTATTAACCCCTTAGTGACAGAGCCATTTTGCAGCTTAATGACCAGGCCAATTTTTACAATCCTGACTAATGTCACTTTATGAGGCTATAACTCTGGAATGCTTCCATGGATCCCGCTGATTCTCAGACTGTTTATTCCTGACATATTGTACTTCATGTTAGTAGTAACATTTCTTCTATATGACTTGTATTTATTTATGAAAAAAATGGAAATATGGCGAAAATTTTGCAATTTTCAAACTTTAAATTTTTATGCCCTTAGATCAGAGAGATGTGTCACACAAATTACTTAATAAATAACATTTCCCACATTTCTACTTTACATCACCACACTTTTGGAACCAAATTTTTTTTTCTTAGGAAGTTATAAGGGTTAAACGTTGACCAGCCATTTCTCATTTTTACAACAAAATTTACAAAACCATTTTTTTAGGGGCCACATCATACTTAAAGTCATTTTGAGGGGTGTACATGACAGAAAATACCCATTCTAAAAACTGGACCCCTCAAGGTGCTCAAAACCACATTCAACAAGTTTATTAACCCTTTACGTGCTTCACAGGAACTGAAGCAATGAGGAAGAAAAAAATTAACTTAACAACTTTTTTTTGCAAAAAATTTACTTCAGAACCAATTTTTTTTATTTTCACAAGTGTTAAAAGAGAAAATGAACCACAAAATTTGTTGTGCAATTTCTCCTGAATACGCCGATACCCCATATGTGGGGGTAAACCACTTTTTGGGCGCACGGCAGAGCTCGCAAGGAAAGGAGCACCGTTTGACTTTTTCAACGCAGAATTGGCTGGAATTGAAATTGGACGCCATGTTACGTTTGGAGAGCCCCTGATGTGCCCAAACAGTGAAAACCCTCCACAATTGGCACCATTTTGGAAACTAGATCCCCTAAGGAACTTATCTAGATGTGTGGTGAGCACTTTGAACCCCCAAGTGCTTCACAGAAGTTTATAATGTAGAGTCGTAAAAATAAAAAAATCAATTTTTTCACAAAAATGATTTTTTTCCCCCGAATTTTTTATTTTACCAAGAGTAGCAAGAGAAATTGGACCCCAAAAGCTGTTGTGCAATTTGTCCTGAGTATGCTGATACCGCATATGTGGGGGTAAACCTCTGTTTGGGTGCCTTTACAGCTCGGAAGGGAAAGAGCGCCGTTTGACTTTTAATCTAAAAATTGTGAGACCGGATGCCATGTCGGGTTTGGACATGTGTCTAAACAGCAGAAACCCCCCAAAACTGACCCCATTTTGGAAACTACACCCCTCAAATATTATATCCAGGGGTATATTGAGCAATTTGAACCCACAGGTACGACACAGAATTTGATAACATTAGGTCATCATGGGGCGTGGCCTGCTAGCAAGTGTGGCAGCTGCATAGTTACAGAGCTCCTGCAGCCCAGGGCCTTTAGCAGCCCATCCCGGCTCAACCCAGCACCCAGCTTTCTCCAGCTACTCACCCGCAGCTCCTACAAAAACCCAGGCACATGAGAACACGCGGCATTTCACAGAAGAGAGGAGCCCTGTCGAGATTGCCCAACTTCTTTGCAAGGGTGAAATTCACCAAAGCAACAGGTAAAATGGTGCCTACGTCCCCTTTAGGCTCCCCATGCTCCTCTGGGGGCTCTGGGAGAGGTGCAGGCACAGATGGGATTCATCAACACCACTCTCCTCCACTCATTAAGGAGGATATGCAAGAGTTTCTTTCCTCTTTGAGGGCTTCTTTAAAAGAGGACATGCATAATATGCTTAGAGAGATGAAAGGAGAAATCTCAGCTCTGGGAGAGCGCACCTCTCATTTAGAGAATAAAATGGCTGAATATGGCACTTCTTTCAATGCACTAGTCAACGAAAATGAAGCCTTAAAGGAAGAATTGGCTCGTGTCAGAGATAAAACACACGACTTGGAGGATAGATCGCGCAGGAATAATGTTCGGGTGAGAGGGATACCTGAGGAGGTCTTGGATAAGGATTTGCCTGCTTTTCTGCATAACTTTTTAAAGGCCATTCTCCCTGAAATGTCCATTAAAGACTTAATGGTTGATAGGGTCCATAGAACCCCCAAACCAAAATACGTGGATCAAGACCTGCCTAGAGACATGCTGGCAAGAATACACTGTTTTGCTACCAAGGATGTATTCATGCAAAGAATGAGGAAAAATCCAGCTCTGCCCCAGGAGATGTAATCACTACAAGTTTTCCCAGACTTATCTGCAGTGACTCTAGCCAAGAGGCGTGAATACGCACATGTATGTGAAGTTCTGCATGATGTGGGCACCAAATAAAGATGGGGCTTTAACCCAGTGAAACTGTTGATTATGCATGAGGAGAGAATAATTGCTTGTCATACCCCTAAACAAGCTGAAGACAGACTTAAGGATTGGAATATTCCTTTTGCACAGCGACAAGCGCCTAGGGGGAAATAGTTAGACCCAGAATGGTCTCAAATATAAGGTGGGAGCCTGGAAAGGTCCGTCTGCTGGAGCTGGTGGAAGATTGCTCGGACTTTTATCCTGTTCTCATTGTTCCTAGCAACCTGTGACTGTGGGCAACTCTGCTGAGGATCTCTGTAGAGTTAGAAGAGCTCACCAACCCCATTGCAGTCATTTTTCTGCATTCTTTGGATGGTACTGGAGGAAGTGCATTTTTTTTGTGCATCCAGTTGTTTGGATTATGTTTTGAGTACTGCTGTGTTTTCTATTTTTTTCCTTTTTTATGACTCTTCTTTTTTCTTGACTATTGTGCATTCTAATGTGATGATTGACACGTGCATCTCTGTTCAGTTCATAAGGATATATAACTTATGGTTTTAAATTTATGCTGGGGACCTAATTAGCTGTTATGGTGGAGGGGCTTGGTGTGTTGGGGCCTGCTGCATCCATAGGAAGTTTGTTATTTAGACATGAGTATACAGTTTATGTCCTTGAATGTTAGAGACCTCAATTCACCAATTAAACGTTCCATGTTACGGAGGGAAGTTAAAAAATCATGTACTGATGTCTTATGTTTGCAAGAAACGCATTTATTGGAAGCTAATAATAGTAGACTCCTCCATCCACAGTTCCCTCGTAGGTTTTTCGCTAATAAGGCAGTAAAAAGGCAGGAGTCTGTATATTGATTAAAAACATTGTGGCATTTAGAAATCTAGAGATGTATGCGGATCCTACGGGCAGATTTTTAATCTGCTGTCTCAATGGTGAACTACATAGGCTGGTGGTGGTGTATGCCCCTAATGAAGCCCAATGCACGTTTGCTCGTAAGGTGTTTTCAGAAAATGACTGAATTAGCTAAAGGAGAAAAGATTATATGTGGAGACTTCAATGCCCCTATAGATAGAGAGATGGACTGCTCTAGTAAATTAACCCATTCTAGGAGGGACCTGAAAGTAGTAGTGAAGGAATATCATCTCCATGATTATTGGAGATATCCCATGCTACAGAACGTGACTATACATTCTACTCCTCCCGTCACCGGTCATATAGTAGAACAGATTATTTCTTGGTTGACAATACGACTCTAAATAGATGCAGATCAGCGGATATTAAAATGATTATGTGGTCAGACCACGCCCCGATATTCCTGAGACTAACTACGTCAACAGTGTAATCCTTCTGCTAGGTGGCAGTTAAATACATCCTTTTTGTTACACAGCAAGGTGGTAGAGAAAGTACAGACTGAGCTCCAACATTACTTCCAGTCGGACAACCATGGAGAAGTCACAGACGAGTCCTTGTGGTCGGCTCATAAAGCCGTAATTAGAGGCATCTTTCTGCAACAAGCTTCCTATCTGAAGCGTAAAAGGGAATCCAGCAGGCTTACTTTGTTAGCCCGGCTTCAACAATTAGAGTCTTTAAACAAAACAGCGATCACACCAGCTCTGTCTGATGAAATCTATAATATCCAATTCAAACTACATGAAAACCTGTTGTCGCTATATGAATATAATCTTAGGAAACTTAAAAGTAATTATTATGCAACAGGAGATAGAGCTGTGGCGCTGTTAGCGCGTAGAGTTAAAAAAAGAGAGGGACGAGCTAGAATTGACCATGTAGTAGATCAACAAGGGAAATGTATCAGAAATCCATTAGAAATAGTAAAGGTTTTTGCTAATCACTATAAACATCTCTATAATCTAGTGACTGATCCCACCACTCCGCAGCCCTTCCAAGCTAATATTGATAGATGTCTACAATCTATAAACTTACCCCAAATATCACAGGAACAGCTGAACATACTAAATGCCCCATTTACAGAGGAGGAAATTCGGAACACCATCAAACTTACAAAATGTCATAAATCCCCTGGCCCAGATGGGTTATCAAACAAGTACTATTGCCAATTTCATCAATATTTGACTCCCTACCTCCTTCGTATATTTAATTCATGGCAAAATTCAGAATCTGTATCTGTCACAAATATAGAGGCCAATATTACAACTCTGCCTAAACCGGGGAAACCTCCAATATGTCCCAGTAGTTTTAGGCCCATTGCACTCTTAAACTGCGATGTTAAAATTTTTCTAAAATGCTTGCAATTAGATTACACCATGTGATCCCCTCCTTGGCTTTGTCTGATCAAGTAGGATTTGTAGCAGGTAGGGAAGCGAAGGACGGAACACGCAGGATGATATATTTAATCTGGATAGCGGAATTGAGTGGGGTCCCCACTGCATTCCTGTCCCTAGATGCTGAAAAAGCCTTTGACAGGGTGCACTGGGGGCATCTCAAAAGTGTTCTATGAAAATTTGGTCTGACGGGCCCCATTTACTCGGCGATATGTGCTATGTACTTGAATTCCTCTGCCAAAGTTTTATCATCAGGGTTCCTTTCAGAGTCGTTTTGTATATCAAATGGCACACATCAAGGCTGCCCATTGTCTCCTATTATTTTTGCCTTGCGCATGAAACCTTTGGTGGGAAAAATGAGTGCCCAGGATATAGCAGGTATTAGAGTTGGACAGGTGTCTCACAAAATTGGATTATACACAGATGAGGTGATTATCTCTTGTACTAATGTAGAGTCCTCCTTCCGTGCTGTTATCCTTGCTTTGGAGGAGTTTGCTAATGTCTCATACTATAAACTAAATGCTGCTAAATCTTTGGTCTTTCCTGTATTGGTTCCACCCACAATTCAGGAATGTTTGGAGCGGGAGTATCCCTTTAAGTGGGTGAGTGATGAACTCCCATATTTAGGCATAGTCCTCACTAATTCTACACAATTGGTGGAAAGGAATTTCTCAAAATTGATACAAGAATCTAGGAGGAGTCTGGACGAATTACGTACAGCTACTAAGTCATGGATAGCAAGGATTAACATTTATAAGATGTTGGTACTTCCCAAGGTTTTATATTATTTTTGTTGCATCCCTGTCCAGATTCCTCTTAGGATAATTAACCGCTTTCTGCCATGAGACGTACTATCCCGTCCATGTGCTCTGGGACTTAATTCCCAGGGAAGGGATAGTACGTCATATCGATCAACGGCGCCCACGTGGTGAGTGTCGCTGATCGCGGCCGGGTGTCAGCTGATTATCACAGCTGACACCCGGCACAATGTGTCAGGGGCGGTCACAGACTGCCCCCGACATGTTAACCCCTTGCACACCACGATCAAACACGATCGCGGTGTACCGGGGGTTAAAGGGAAGCATCGGCAGGGAGGGGGCTCCCTCCGCGCTTCCCTGAGCCCCCCACGGCAGCGCAATGTGCAGCGCTGCTGCGGGGGGCTCCTTCCCTGCAGGCCCCCGAATCCAAGATGGCGACGGGGACCTTCGGGGGCCTGCAGAGAGTCGGCTTCCTCAGTGCCTGCAAAGCGCAGGCACGAGGAAGCCTGCTGCACTGCCTGTAACAGATCGCTGATCTGTCACAGTGATCTGTGATGTGACAGATCAGCGATCTGCCACAGGACAGTGCTGTCCCACCTGGGACAATGTAATAAAGTTAAAAAAAAAAGTGTTAAAATAATTTAAAAAAAAATAAAAATCGCCAAATAAATTAGAAAAAAAAAAAAAAATATTCCCCCATAAATTTATTTTTTGGAAATAAAAAAAGAAAAAAAACAATAAAAGTACACATATTTGGTATTGCCGCGTCCGTAATGACCTGCCCTATAAAATTGTCCCATTAGTTAACCCCTTTAGTGAACCCCTTAAAAAATAAAAATAAAAAACGAAGCAAAAAATAATGACTTACTATCATACCGCCGAACAAAAAGTGCAATAACGCGCGATCAAAATGACGCATATAAATATCCATGGTACCGCTGAAAACGTCATCTTGTCCTGCAAAAAACGAGCTGCCATACAGCGTCATCAGCGAAAAAATAAAAAAGTTATAGCTCGCAGAATAAAGCGATGCAAAAATAATTATTTTTTATATAAAATTGTTTTCATTGCATAAAACCGACAAAACATAAAAAAAGACCTAAATGAGGTATCACTGTAACCGTACTGACCCGAAGAATAAAGCCGCTTTATCAATTTTATCGCACGCGGAACGGTGTAAACGCACCCCCCCAAAAGAAATTCATGAAACGCTGGTCTTTGTTCATTCTGCGTCCCAAAAATCGGAATAAAAAGCGATCAAAAAATGTCACGTGCCCGAAAATGGTACCAATAAAAACGTCAACTCGTCCCACAAAAAATAGGACCTCACATAACTCAGTGGGTAAAAATACGGAAAAATTATAGCTCTCAATATGTGGTGAAGCAAAAACTATTTTTACAATAAAAAGCGTCTTTTAGCGTGCAACAGCTGCCAAACATAAAAACCGCCATAAATAGTAAATCAAACCCCCCGCTATCACCCCCTTAGTTAGGGAAAAATAATAAAATTAAAAGAAAATGTATTTATTTCCATTTTCCCATTAGGGTTAGGGCTAGGGCTAGGGTTAGAGCCAGGGCTAGGGTTAGAGCCAGGGTTAGGGTTAGGGTTGAGATTAGGGTTAGGGGTGTGTTGGGGTTAGGGTTGGAGTTAGAATTGGAGGTTTCCACTGTTTGGGCACATCAGGTGCTCTCCAAATGCAACACGGCGTCTGATCTCAATTCCAGCCAATTCTGAGTTGAAAAAGTCAAATGGTGGTCCTTCCCTTCCAAGCTCTGCCATGCGCTCAAACAGTGTTTTACCCCCACATATGGGGTATCAGCCTACTCAGGACAAATTGCAAAACAACTTTTGGGGTCCAATTTCTCCTGTTACCCTTAGGAAAATAAAAAATTGGGGGCAAAAATATCATTTTTGAGGAAAAAAAATGATCTTTTTATTTTCGCGCCCGGGCGTTATAAACTTCTGTGAAGCACTTGGGGGTTCAAAGTGCTCACCACACATCTAGATAAGCTCCTTAGGGGGTCTAGTTTCCAAAATGGGGTAATTTGTGGGGGTTTCCACTGTTTAGGTACATTAGGGGCTCTCCAAAGGCAACATGACACCCGCAGACCATTCCATCAAAGTCTGCATTCCAAGACGTCACTACTTCCCTTTCGAGCCCCGACGTGTGCCGATACAGTAGTTTTCTCCCACATATGGGGTGTCAGCGTACTCAGGACAAATTGGACAACAACTTTTGGGGTCTAATTTCTCCTGTTACCCTTGGGAAAATAAAAAAATGGGGACTAAAAGATCATGTTTGTGGAAAAAATACGATTTTTTTATTTTCACGCCCGGTCGTTATAAACTTCTGTGAAGCACTGGGGGCTTCAAAGTGCTCACCACACAACTAGATAAGTTCCTTAGTGGGTCTAGTTTCCAAAATGGGGTCACTTGTGGGGGGGTTTCAACTGTTTCGGTAGATCAGGGGCTCTTCAAACATGACATGGCGTCCGATCAGAATTCCAGCCAATTTTGCATTGAAAAAGTAAAACGGCGCTCCTTCCCTTCCGAGCTGAGCCATGCGCCGAACTAGTGGTTCCCCCCTCATATCAGGTATCAGCGTACTCAGGACAAATTGCACAATAAATTTTGCAGTACAATTTCTCCTGTTACCCTTGGTAAAATAAAAAAAATTGAACCTGAAATTTTTTTTTGTGAAAAAAGTTAAATGTTAATTTTTTTTTAAATATTCAAAAAATTCCTGTGATGCACCTAAAGGGTTAATAAACTTTTTGAATGTGGTTTTGAGCACCTTAAGGGGTACAGTTTTTAGAATGGTGTCACTTTTGGGTATTTTCTATCTTATAGACCCCTCAAAGTGGCTTCAAATGTGATGTGGTCCGTAAAAATAAAATGGTGTTGCAAAAATGAGAAATCGCTGGTCAACTTTTAACCCTTATAACTTCCTAACAAAAAAAAATGTTGGTTCCAAAATTGTGCTGATGTAAAGTAAACATGTGGAAAATGTTACTTACCAAGTTTTTTGTGTGCCGTATCTCTGTGATGTAAGGGCATAAAAATTCAAAGTTGGAAAATTGCGAAATTTTCAAAGCTTTCGCCAAATTTCTGCTTTTTTCACAAATAAACGCAAGTTATTTGAATGAAATTTTACCACTATCATGAAGTACGATATGTCACGAGAAAACATTGTCAGAATCACCGGGATCCATGGAAGCATTCCAGAGTTATTACCTCATAAAGGGACAGTGGTCAGAATTGTAAAAAATGGCCCGGTCATTAACGTGCAAACCACCCTTGGGGCTTAAGGGGTTAAATCCCTTCAAAAAATAGCTAATGACTTCATTTGGGCATATAAAAAACCAAGAGTGGCTGGTAGGTTACTATATTATCCTTATGTATTTGGGGGGGATGGGTGCCCCTAACTTACATGCTTATCATAAAGCGACAATATTAATGGGTATTAGAGATTGGTGGTTAGTGGACAGGACACATAAGTGGCTTCAGATGGAGTCATTTTATTTTAAATGGACCTCGACATGGCTTACGTTGGAAATGGAAGCTATTAAATTTAGAAACTACACCCCGTGTCTACCTACCGCATCAACAGCAATATGTTATTGCAGGAAATTTGCTTCAAGGCTTCTAAATATTCCTTTAAGAAGTATTTCCTTAAAAGCTTTGGAAATGCATATCCCCTTTATTAACATTTATTTATGAACAGCTGACATGTGTCCGCAACAGGCGCGAGCGGAATCGCCATCCACCCGCGCCTATTAACTAGTTGACAGTGGGCATTTAAATAGCACTTCCGGCCGACGGGCCGGAAGTGAGCTCATCGCCGACCCCCGTCACGTGATCGGGGGCCGACGACCAGTTGCCGTGACAACCAGAGGTCTCATAGAGACCTCTATGGTTGTTGCAGGCAGATCGCTTTAAGCGCCGCCCCGTGGCCGGCGCTCAAAACACAGCAATAAATCTGCTACATATGGGCGATCTGCTCATCGCCCATATGTAGCACAGGCAATCGAGTTGTGCATGCTTCAAGCCTCCCATGGCTATTGAAGCATGCCAAAAGTAAAAAAAAAATGTTTAAAAATAAAAAAAACTAAAAGTACAAATCACCTCCTTTTCGCCCCAATCAAAATAAAACAATAAAAAAAAAAAATCACACATACACATATTAGGTATCGCCGCTTTCAGAATCGCCCGATCTATCAATAAAAAAAAACCATGAACCCGATTGCTAAACGGCGTAGCGAGAAAAAAATTCAAAACGCCAGAAATACGCTTTTATGGTCGCCGCGACATTGCATTAAAATGCAATAACGGGCTATCAAAAGAATGTATTTGCACAAAAGTGGCATCATTAAAAACGTCAGCCCGGCACACAAAAAATAAGCCCTTAACCGACCCCAGATCACAAAAAGTGGAGATGCTACAGGTCTCAGAATTTTGCGCAATTTTAAAGAAAATTTTTTTTTTAGCAAACGTTGGAATTTTTTTTCACCACTTAGATAAAAGAGAACATAGACATGTTTGGTGTCTATGAACTCGTAATTACCAGGAGAATCATAATGGCAGGTTAGATTTAGCAATTAGTGAACCTAGCAAAAAAGCCAAGCAAGAAACAAGTGTGGGATTTGCAATTTCACCGCACTTGGAATTTTTTTACCGATTTGTAGTACACGACATGGTAAAACCAATGGTGTTGTTTACAAGTACAACTTTTCCCTCAAAAAAATAAGCCTTCACATGGCCATATTGAGGGAAAAATAAAAAAGTTATGGCTCTGGAAATAAAGGGAGCGAAAAAACGAAAATGAAAAATAAAAAAAAAAGCTCTGGGAGTGAAGGGGTTAACCCCCTGTGAATCACAAAGCCATGGGATTCCTCCTACGACCTGAATCAGGTCCCAAAGGTGTTTCAATCCTCTATAGTGTATTAAATGATCCAGCGGTGGATGCTAAATTATCATATATGCTAAAATGGGAGGAGGAATTGGGATCCAGAGGAATGGAGGGATAGTTTAATAATAATAATAATAATAATAATAATAATAATAATAAATTTTATTTTTATAGCGCCGACATATTCCGCAGCACTTTACATTTCAGAGGGGATTTGTACAGACAATAGACATTACAGCATAACAATAATCACATACAGTAGATTATAACAAATACCAAGAGGAGTGAGGGCCCTGCTCGCAAGCTTACAGTCTATGAGGAAAGAGGTAGACACGAAAGGTGGGTGGTAACAGTTGCCCTGATTGTATGGACCAGCCATAATGTTAAGTGTGTAACAGTACAGACACAGAGGGCTAATGGATGCATAAAGCATGTGGGAACATGATGCTGGGAACCTGGTTATGGTAAAACTTTTGGCTCTGCCACACAGGGATAGGTTAGGTTAATGTGTTGAGGCGATAGGCCAGTCTGAATAAATGCGTTTTCAGGACACGCTTAAAATTGTGGGGATTGGGGACTAATTGTATTAACCTGGGAAGTGCATTCCAAAGAATTGGCGCGGCACGTGTAAAGTCTTGGAGACGGGAGTGGGAGGTTCTGACTATTGAGGATACTAACCTCAGGTCATCAACCTCAGGTAGTTTAAGAGAAATACGTAGAATGTCATCTTGTATTGGTCACCTAGAACAGTTAAAAAAGATGCATCTTAGGTGGTATAGGTGTCCAAGTCAACTGGTACATTATGGGCCAAACCAGACTTCAGCTTGCTGGAGAGGTTGAGGAGGTTTGGGATCGTTGAGCCACATGTGGTGGTCCTGTCCGGTGGTGATCAGTTTTTGGAATACTATAAATATGTTGTTAAGGGAGGTGACTGGGATTCAGGTTAACCTGACACCATCAATGCCTGACACCTGTTGCATATAGGGACAACTGATTTTCCTTTAGATATCAGGGGTATAGTGTCACATATTCTGATTGCGGCTAGGCTCACCTAAATGGAAGGGGATGTCTCTTCCCACCATGAGAGAAGTGGTGGACAAAATTAATATACATTGTCAATATGAACAAACTCTGGCGCACTCGTCAGTTACCAAGAAAAAGAACCGTGGTTACTTAGTCAGAGGTCTGCCTTTTTGCATTGAAGGTATATGTCTTTTCATATGATTTTTTTAATGCAAATCTCGATATATTTTCGGTTTTAAACATTATGTCAATCTATGTGTACGCGCATTTATGCTTATGTTTCCCTTGTTTAAACCCTTACGTTGGGGGTGTTGTTACTTATATGTTTTCTTTTTCTTTTTCGAAAATATGCAATAAAAATTTATTCAAGTAAAAAAAATGAGGTCGTCATATTGAAAAAGTTCATTTTTTCCACAAAAATCTTGATTTAGACCTGAATTTCTCACTTTTATCAGAAATTACACCAAAAAGTGGACACCACAATTTGTTACCCACTTTCTTATGAGCGCGGTGATATCCCATATGTAGTAAAAAAGTTCTGTTTGGACAAACCGCAGTGCTCAGACAGGAATTATTACTCACAGAGGGAGGAATGCTCCTAAAAATACATTGTAAAAAAGGCTAAAGGAAATAAGAAAGCGCAATAGGGTCTTATCCGGGTGGTGTTTTGAAGAAATATAAAGAAATTCACTCACCTTTTCCAGGGGAGATAAAAGCACATAAACCGACTGTCAGCTTGCTGCATGCCCGAAGGTCCACTACGTGACTGCCAATGTGAATCCTTATGGATAAGATATTTTTCTCGGACTTACTGTGCGCTGCTTGACAAAGTTCAATTGGTACAACATGAAAAGTTTTAACTGTTTAATTCCCAACGCGTTTCAAAGTGTCTACCACTTCTTCCTCAGGGGATGACATGAAGTGAACAGATACAGCCATCTCCAGTTATATACATACATTATTTGAAATTGGGAAGAAAGTTCCAGCGCAAGGAATGGAAAATTAAAAATCCATTTTATTGTGCCAATGCATATTAAAATTCCAGCAGGTACAGCATATCAGTCGGATGACTGCAGAACAACGCGTTTCGACGCCTCAGGTCTTAATCATGTTCTGAGGCGTCGAAACGCGTTGTTCTGCAGTCATCCGACTGATATGCTGTACCTGCTGGAATTTTAATATGCATTGGCACAATAAAATGGATTTTTAATTTTCCATTCCTTGCGCTGGAACTTTCTTCCCTTTTTTCTACTATTGATTGACTGCCTAGTCAAATCCGTGCGCAGGATTTGGATCCTACCAGCAAGGCAGTGCGGTGAGCTGGATTATTCTGTTCTTTTACTTTATTTGAAATTGGGCGCCAAAAGCACATGTGACAAGGAGACAAATGTCAAAGTTCACAGGTTAGAACTACGCACGGTATATTAATCCATTTGCAATCGTATTAAATGCTTTTTCTTTTGTTTTTTGCTACAGACAAGACATTATATTGGAAAAAAGAAAAGAAAAAAAGAAAAGGGAGAGGAAAAAAATGAAGATATATGAAAAAGAGTAAACTGGGAATAACGAACCCGTTAAAAAAGGGGGAAAGACTCCAAGTCCAGAGTCAGAACCCTTATACTGTAAGAAGATGCGCTTGGGGGAAGAGGACTATTAATGTGTATATAAAAAAATGGGTTAAAAATTGTTTATTAAAATGAAATAAAAAATATGAAATAAAAAATATATATACAAAAATCGTATATATATAAAACATGTGAAATAAAAACTGTGAGATTAAAAAATAAAAAATATTAATTGTGATCTAAAAAAAGAGAGTATGACTCTGGTTAAATTTCTGACTGGATTTCAAGAGGATCCATTGGTACCAAGTATGAGGCAAGGACCTACAAAGATATCACCAAAAAAGACCATGTGGGAGCCGGATCGCTACCAGGGTGGGATGAAAAAAGCGAAAAATTGTATAGAATTATTTATATTATTTTTGTGGGAATATCAAATGAAATGTAACCAGAATTCATTCAAAAAATGTGGAAAAATATCTATTATTGGTCTAATGCTCCTATAGAAACGCTCTAATATAAAAAAAGGGAAATTATATCTATTATTGGTCCAATGCTCTTATGGAAACGCTCTTATATAAAAAAAGGAAATTATATCCAGTACTGTATAAGAAAAGTCATTAGAAAATTATTAAAAAAGAATTACACTGTGAAAAAGTAAAATTATAGAAAAACTTCAGTAATCTCGTTGAGTCCATTTGGTTTCAGTGTGTTCAATCTATAAATCCAGAAGACTTCTTTACGATTCAATTGCCCGATTCTGTCGGGATGATCATTGGGAATATGCTCAATAGGGCTTATTTTGAATCCATTAAAATTTCTGTTATGCTCTAAAGAAAAATGTCTAGAAAGACCATGTTGTAAGAAACCTATTCTGATGTTGTGTCTATGGGAATTAACCCTTAGATGCAAGGGTTGCGTGGTTCTACCCACATATTGCTTTTTGCACTCACATTCAATTACATAAATCACGAATTCTGTAGTACAATTCAAAAAACTTCTAATAGGAAAACATTCATCGGTGGTGGTTGATTTAAAGGTATTTTCTTTATGTGAAATGATTTTGCAGCATAGACAATTTCTTCTACCACATTTATATATTCCTTTTAAGGGATTTTGTGAGGAGGACAGATGATCTGTTCTAAGATGACTAGGAGCCACTAAGTTCTTAATTGTAGGGGCTCTTCGGAAGGTGATACCTGGACTTCTTGGGAGAATTTTATTTAAAACAGGGTCATTTAGTAAAATATGCCAATTATTCATTAAAATCTGTCTGATTTTAATATTCACAGCACAATACTGTGTAATGAAATTACTTGTGAACCTTTTATTATCAGTTTTAGTAATCTTGGATCCATTAACCAGTGAATTTTGGGATAGATTTTTACATTTATTGTAGGCATTTTTAACCAAATCCACAGGATATTTTTTATTTAAAAAACGATTCCTTAAAATTTCTGCCTGTTTTTCAAAGTCCTCCTGATCAGAACAATTTTTCCTTATTCTTCTGTACTGATTGTCAGGTATGTTTCTTAGCCATTTACCAAAATGCCCGCTGCTGAAGGGTATGTAACTATTTTTATCAACATTTTTAAAAAAGGTTTTGGTTAAAATGTTATTGTTTTGGATAAAAATGGTAATATCCAAAAAATTAATCATGAAAGGATTATATATTGAGGAAAAAGAAAGACCCCAGTGATTATTATTCATGTCCTTAATAAATTCATCAATGTCATTATTTGAGTTATCCCATATGATGAATAAGTCATCAATAAATCTCTTATATATAATTATATTATGTTGTAATCTGGAATTAAAAACGTAAAAATCCTCAAAGACCCCCATAAAAATATTTGCATATGTAGGTGCGACTTGGGATCCCATCGCGGTCCCAAGCCGCTGATGATACAGACACCCATCAAAAGAATCTTTGATGAAACTCCTAAGTGCAGTTTACATTATGTTGATAGAATCATGTGACACATGTCCCTGCACTTAGGAGTTTCATCAAAGATTCTACACATCTTATCCAAATCTTGCAGCATATTAAATGGAAACCACAATATGTTTTTTTAACTATGGATGTATCCTCCTTATATTCCAATATTTCCCATGATTTGGGACTTGCATGCTTCAATAAGGTTCTAGTAGGTGATAAGAGATTATCCGCTGCTCAAAAAAGGTTTTTATTGAAGGGTAGAAAAATATTCAGGATTGAGAGTCCTCAGTAGTTGATACCTTTTAATGGCTAACTGAAAAGATGGTAATACATTGCAAGCTTTCGAGACTACTCAGGTCTCTTCATCAGGCTAGACTAATACAAAATCTGAAGTCACATATTTATGCACAATACAGCCTAGAAAAAATGCAATAGATAAGACAAGTGACGTGAAGCAGAACACGGCTAACACTGGCTAACACGGTACAAAGATATACATCTTTCCTGTATTGAAGGGTATGGAGTTTGTTTTAAAAAACAATTATTTTACTTTTGATGGGTGTCTGTATCATCAGCGGCTTGGGACCGCGATGGGTTCCCAAGTCGCACCTACATATGCAAATATTTTTATGGGGGTCTTTGAGGATTTTTACATTTTTAATTCCAGATTACAACATAATATAATTATATATAAGAGATTTATTGACGACTTATTCATCATATGGGATAATTCAAATAATGACATTGATGAATTTATTAAGGACATGAATAATAATCAGTGGGGTCTTTCTTTTTCCTCAATATATAATCCTTTCATGATTAATTTTTTGGATATTACCATTTTTATCCAAAACAATAACATTTTATCCCAAACCTTTTTTAAAAATGTTGATAAAAATAGTTACATACCCTTCAGCAGTGGGCATTTTGGTAAATGGCTAATAAACATACCTGACAATCAGTACAGAAGAATAAGGAAAAATTGTTCTGATCAGGAGGACTTTGAAAAACAGGCAGAAATTTTAAGGAATCGTTTTTTAAATAAAAAATATCCTGTGGATTTGGTTAAAAATGCCTACAATAAATGTAAAAATCTATCCCAAAATTCACTGGTTAATGGATCCAAGATTACTAAAACTGATAATAAAAGGTTCACAAGTAATTTCATTACACAGTATTGTGCTGAGAATATTAAAATCAGACAGATTTTAACGAATAATTGGCATATTTTACTAAATGACCCTGTTTTAAATAAAATTCTCCCAAGAAGTCCAGGTATCACCTTCCGAAGAGCCCCTACAATTAAGAACTTAGTGGCTCCTAGTCGTCTTAGAACAGATCATCTGTCCTCCTCACAAAATCCCTTAAAAGGAATATATAAATGTGGTAGAAGAAATTGTCTATGCTGCAAAATCATTTCACATAAAGAAAATACCTTTAAATCAACCACCACCGATGAATGTTTTCCTATTAGAAGTTTTTTGAATTGTACTACAGAATTCGTGATTTATGTAATTGAATGTGAGTGCAAAAAGCAATATGTGGGTAGAACCACGCAACCCTTGCATCTAAGGGTTAATTCCCATAGACACAACATCAGAATAGGTTTCTTACAACATGGTCTTTGTAGACATTTTTCTTTAGAGCATAACAGAAATTTTAATGGATTCAAAATAAGCCCTATTGAGCATATTCCCAATGATCATCCCGACAGAATCGGGCAATTGAATCGTAAAGAAGTCTTCTGGATTTATAGATTGAACACACTGAAACCAAATGGACTCAACGAGATTACTGAAGTTTTTCTATAATTTTACTTTTTCACAGTGTAATTCTTTTTTAATAATTTTCTAATGACTTTTCTGATACAGTACTGGATATAATTTCCTTTTTTTATATAAGAGCGTTTCCATAAGAGCATTGGACCAATAATAGATATAATTTCCCTTTTTTTATATTAGAGCATTTCTATAGGAGCATTAGACCAATAGATGTTTTTCCACATTTTTTGAATGAATTCTGGTTACATTTCATTTGATATTCCCACAAAAATAATATAAATAATTCTATACAATTTTTCTCTGTTTTCATCCCACCCTGGTAGCGATCCGGCTCCCACATGGTCTTTTTTAGTGATATCTTTGTAGGTCCTTGCCTCATACTTGGTACCAATGGATCCTCTTGAAATCCGGTCAGAAATTTAACCAGAGTCATACTCTCTTTTTTTAGATCACAATTAATATTTTTTTATTTTTTAATCTCACAGTTTTTATTTCACATGTTTTATATATATATACGATTTTTGTATATATATTTTTTATTTCATATTTTTTTATTTCATTTTAATAAACAATTTTTAACCCATTTTTTTATATACACATAAATAGTCCTCTTTCCCCAACATCTTCTTCCAGTATAAGGGTTCTGACTCTGGACTTGGAGTCTTTCCCCCTTTTTTAACGGGTTCGTTATTCCCAGTTTACTCTTCCCCTGAGGAAGAAGTGGTAGACACTTTGAAACGCGTTGGGAATTAAACAGTTAAAACTTTTCATGTTGTACCAATTGAACTTTGTCAAGCAGCGCACAGTAAGTCCGAGAAAAATATCTTATCCATAAGGATCCTAAAAATACATTGGCTGATTATAAAATGTGGTCTTGCTAACTAAACAGCTGTCCCACATTTGCATATATTGTAGCAGGAAGAATAAACTGTACTGGAATGAAGGGCAAAATGTGGAGGAAAATGGAGCCAACTATATGGCAAAGCTGAGTTTGTTCCAAAGATGAAAGAACACCAGCAGGGCACTTTCAGAGACTGGTCGTACAACGTCCTTTTAGCTCCATCAATCCCTATATAAGAATGGAATGTGCCAATAGACGTGGTACACCATAGCAAGCTCCCACCTGCCAAAGTCAGAACCGCTATATGCACAAAACAACCAATCCTCTTCAGAATCTGTAAAGTATTGTCTGGTACCAGAGGTTCGGCAAGAACCATACGGTAAAGTCCATAGTGTATAGGTACAGAACTTCCTCATTTTTAGAAATCCTCCAATAAAATGATCATGCCCGTATCAGCAACATAAATATAAGTAATATACATGGAAGCCAAAGTTTTGTGTAGCAAGACAGTCGTAAAAGCAGTCAAAGTTCGATAAATGGCCAAAAATATTTGTGAGTAATCAAGTCCTAGAATTAATTTTCAGATGACCTGATTTTTCAAGAACATTTGTGGGTTCTACATTCTGGGTTGTACAGACGTGGGTACGTGGATGAGAATTTGTTGGAATAGTAGTTTGGTATGTGATTGATCAATGTGAATGACGCCTCCTTCTCCAAACACCAACTCACTGTGACGGAAACCCCACTCTGTTTTTCCTGTCTGTCCCACAGGCCCCTGTATTTGCAGTGTGTAGGGATTTATATAGGGGGACGCTTGTGTAATAGTTGTCCATATACACATGGTACCCTTGATTTAGAAAGGGCATCATTAGCTCCCACACAATTTTGCCTGGGATGCCAATTGCCAGGGGGCCGTTTGGGGGGTTTATTTGGAGGTCCCTACCTTCATAAATTAGGAAGGTGGAAGTGTACCCTGATGAGCTCTCACAAGTTTTGTATAATTTGATTCCGTATTTGAGGGGATAAATTGGCGGAATGACAGACGGCCCTTGTAGTTCATCAAGGACTCATCGACTGCCACATTTTTCTCTGGGGTATAGGAATTTAGAAATGAATTTTGCAGGAGGGAAATTAAGGGTCGCAATTTATTTAGCTGATCATAATTGGGGTCCGTTATTGGGGGGGCTTGGGAATTGTCACTGAAGTGGAGGAATCTCATCAGGGCTTCATAACGGACTCGGGACACGATGGCTGCAAATACAGGGGTGCTGTGGACAGCTTTTGTTGCCCAGTAAGAGCGGAGTGCTTTTTTTTTACTAAACCCATATTCAGGGTAATGCATAAAATGTTTTCTTTTTCAGGGTCATTTGTGGGGATCCAGGAACGGGAATGAAAGGCAGTGGGTTTTTGGGAAATGTATTGTCGGGCATATAGGTTTGTTCGGTGGATGATTAATTCTAGGACTTCGAGGCTAATGAAAATTTGGAAAAAAACAATGTGACATCTTCCAGGGACAGCAGAAAAAGGGGGAATTTGAGGGGAAAATGAGGTGTCATTATACCACAGTGATGGGGGTGTGGCGTCTCTGAGGGTTCAGTCGCCACAGAGGTACTCTACCTCCTCCTGAGGTGTGTGGTACTCCACTATCCAGGTAAGGTGGAGACACCTGACCACGCTCCAACACTTGCACCCCCCACACCACGAAGTAGTGTAGCAAAGCACCTTCGGCGGCTCCCTGCTTGGAGTATAGCATAGCACCCCTTGGTGGCTCCCTGCTTGGAACACGAAACGTGTAGGGAGGTGGGTGAAGTTTAGTTCACATAAAAGTGCGGGAAGAGTTGAGTCAGTCAGTCAGTCCTGCACTCAGTCAGAGAGTGAGGATGTAGACGGACGGAGTGTGAGACAGAGAAGATCCCCGGGAGAGGGATGGAAGAAGGAAGTGCTGCAGCAGGCCACAGTGATCTGGGTCTGCTGGCACAGGAAGGAGACAGAGAAATGAAGCTTGATTCTCCATTGGGAAGAAGGATTAGCACGGAACGTGAGGAGAAAAAGAGAACAAGGACCAGGGTTAGCGGAGAACCCTTTTCAAGTTCTAAGCGCAAGGCCGGGGTCCGGTCCCCGAGGTTGTACGGATACTAATGGTCCAGCAGCAGACACCGGAGGAATAGAAGTAGTGACCACTTTATTCCCACACAAGACTTGGGGGCACAACAGCAACATATTAGTGAGCCGGGACTTAGTAGCAAGGAGTCCCCGAAGCAGGCTACAGCTGTCTGCCGTACAAGTAGAGTTCATAGGAACATCTGACAGGAGGCACTCCAGTGTAACTCAGTACTGAGAGTACTTCATTCTTAGGCGCTATAAGAGGAGACATTCAGAAAAGGCACATATGTTGGCGGAGTGTTGGAAAGGAGTACTTCATCTTGTCTGGAAGTTGGCTGAGCTCCTGATCCGGAGGACACGGCATGGATGCGGGCACCTGTACCTGCAACAGACTGTGAGTAAAGCTTTGGAACTACATGCCCTGGTGTCCTCAGCTTATTCCGGCGCCAACCTGCCCAGCACTGCTACATCCCCTTGCGCCTTACACTACACCATCTACGTGTCACTTCACTTACACTGCCCTGGGACTACAGCCCTGCCTGTGGAGGGCTATAACATCACTGCTGCACCACACCATCTGTCCCAGAGGATCTGTCTGCAGCGTCGGCTTACATCTCTATTGCCGAACACCACAGGTGGCATCACGAATCACTTATAAACTTTCACCACCATAAGCACACTGAAACAACCCCCTTTGCAATGGAGCCCCAAGGCCACGGACCGGGTCACCGCTGCCGTGACAACCCCCGTTGAGAAGATCAACCGGCCCGGTACCGAGTACCCCACGGCCCTGGTGAGTGAGGGCGCTCCAGGGGGACTGTGGTACTTGGTCCTGCCTCTGAATCTTCAGCAGTGAGGACCGACTCCGCTACCATCGGGCTGAGGGATCCCGTGGAGGAAGAGTCATCGTCACTGTCTGAAAACTGCTCAGCTTCAGAGGCAGATTCTGTTTCCCTGCCAGAGCTGCCGGAGCAAAGCAAGCTGTAAGCTTGCTCCGCGCTGTAAGTTCTGTGAGCCATTTTATTTCCCTACCTAATGAAATACTAACCCTAATCTAACTCTAGTATTTTTTTTCCTCCTAACCCTAATATGTGTAACCCTAACCCTAGCATGTGTAACCCTAAAAACTTTTTTTAAAAATTATAAAAAAAAGTATATTTTTTTTATAATCCCCTGACAAAGGGGATGGGGATGTGGAGATTATGGAGAACGGGGGTGGGTAATTTGATCTTTAGGACGCTTGCGGACACAGAAAATATGATTTTTGTTCACTGACAGGCAGAACTTCAGCTGTAGTCTCTCTTCTCTCCCAGAACAACTACAAGAAGAGAAGAGAGAGGTACAGCCCAAGTGCTGCCATATTTACTAATATTGGGGGTTTTAAACACTGTGATAGGGTCTATCACAGTAATCAAAACCCAGCAGCCAATGAGAAAATTCTCACTGGTTGCCGGGTGCAGGCAGGAAGATCTTGGCAGGCGCACTGCGCATGCGCCCACCATTTTCTTTCTGCCAAAGGAAGGAGGGACCAGAAGAGCGGGGGAACGCAGAATCGGTACATAAGGTACCGTGGGGGGCATCGGAGGACCCGGGGACCCCATTTCTCTCCCCTCTGATGTGCGATCACATCAGAGGGGAGAGAAATGAAATGTAAAATCGCGTTAGTTTTTGTTGCCGTCGCTGTTATATGGTTAATAACGGTGATCGCAACCCCGAGGTTGGTAAATACCGACCCGAATCATGTTCTCTGGGGTCTTGGCTACCCCCGGCAGCCGAGACCCAGGAGAAAATCCGACTGTGGGGGGCGTTATTTACTTTTTCCACTGCGCCGCTAATTAACAGCGCTGTGGTTTAAGTACCCTTAGTGACCACCGTTAAAAGGTGTATCGGTGGTCGTTAAGGAGTTAATATCAGCCCCCAACTGCCTTCTTAGCCTTTGCTGATTATTAAAAGTAGAGGGGAACCCACGTCCCACCTTTTTAATAACCAGTAAAGGCTTAGTAGACCACTGTGAGCGGATATTAATAGCCTGGGAAGCTTCATGTTTACCCATCTCGGTTAAGGAAACCCAACGTTTCATCAGACGAGTGCAGTAAATTCACAACCCAAACTCTCAGAATAGAAGTGTTGCATATATAGAATAACAACAAAAATGCCGCTTTAATAACCAGCTAAAGGAAAGTCGATAGCTGGGGGCAAGCCGAGAGCCTGGGAAGGGGGTAATAAACATGGAGCTTTACATGCTATTAATATTAGCTCAGAGCTGTCTACTTAGCCTTTACTGGTTATTATAATAATTATAATAATCAGCAAAGTCAAGGCAGACAGCTGCGGATTGATATTAATAGGCTAGCTATTTTTTCTAACGTATTTAATTATGAGCTAAATGGTGGGATTTGGCTCCTGGAGCACCAAGGGTTTAAACAGACTTAATCAAGTGCTGATAGGTGATGTGATTAAGGAATTCTCACAGCTGCAAAGTGAATATGGGTTACCTTCCTCTGAATTCTATAAATACTTACTATTTAGACACGCATATCGGGCAGACAGAATTGTTTTGGAAGGAGGGGTACCTCGAAACTCAATAATACACAGAATAGCTAATCTACACAGTTCTTCTGGACTGATCTCATTGCTTTATAACATTCTCTTAGACATTATATTGACAAATCAGCCGATGCGATCAAAAGAGAAATGCGAGAGTGTAATGGGACCCATAGATGAAAACCACTGGTCAGATATACTGGAAAGAGTTCCACAGCTGTCTTTGAGCGAATCCCACAGACTCTCCCATATATATGTGATACACCAGGTTTACAGGACACCTCAATTATTATTTAATATAGGATTTCGGTCAAGTTCCCACTGTCCTAGATGCAACACTAACATAGCAGATATGTTTCACATGATGTGGAACTGTCCCAACTTGGTGTCCTTTAGGAGGAGTGTTGTAGCACTGATTAACAGGGTTTATTCAGTTGATGTAGAGCTTACAAAATTAGTATGTATATTGGGATATCCGTCTATTGATGAGTACGCCAAAATTGCGGCGGCACGTATGCTATATATATGGCAAGAAAATTGATAGCCCAAAAATGGATAGCAGATCAGGAGCCTATGATATCAGAATTTATTGATGAAGTTAACTGGTTAGTAAATTTGGAAAAAACATATACCTAAAAAGAGATGCTATCTCTAAATTTGACAAGATATGGGGCCTATGGATTGATGGCCCTGGTTCGACATCTAGGGAATTGAAGAGATTTTGCCTCGCCTTGCTTTGAGCTGTGTGTATATGATGCCTCAAATTAAACTTCTTTGAAATTTAATAAAAATGTTATTAGTGTTTTCACAAGCTATATGTCATTGGTTTGACTATTGTTCAAATATTTGTTCATCCAATTATACTGGTTTTCTAGAGCCAAGATGTATACATAGCACATGAATAATGTTTCTTAAGGTTGGGGGTGGAGAGCTGTGTTTCTCCAATGTTGGTCTGGTTGTTGTTGTTTTTCCTTTTGCGTTATTCTTTATAAAATTCAATAAGGAAAAAAAATGATTTAAAAAAATTATGAGCTTAATACATGACCACTAAGCTGCACTGCGCTGATTATATGTTTATATATCTCAAATACATCTATGTATCTATAATCTATCTTTCTATATATGTATCTAGTATTGCTTTATTAGTTGCTAAACTAGCTTGAAATGACAGAGAGTTCCTGTATGTAAAAGCTGAAGTTAAAAGCGCAATGCATACAGATTGCATGCGCATGTCATACGGATGCTAGGTGAGAAAAATCGCATTGTACTTTCATGACACTCGCCCGACTTTTCGGGACCAACTTTGGCCCGATTTTCTAAACCCAGTTGAGTATGACTTCTAAGGTTGAGAAAATTCTCATGTACATAACAGTGCAGCCTGTGGCTCAGTAACAATGTTTCTTCCTTCCATATCAGGATATGAGCTCGAGTCCCCACTGACAAACTTTAAAAATATATTTCGAGACATTTATTGAGCACAGATAAATGTTTTCTGAAACAGAGAAAGAACCATAAAAAATAATGTGGAAAAAAGTGTTTCTATGTTTCAGCATAAAGTCAGCATAAGAAAACTCTGCGTAACATACTCTAAAAATGTCAACATGTAACTCTACAAGCCAGTTACTGTATAATCTGTGACTTTCCTGCATTTAGTGGTCACTACTCACCTGTGCGGATATCTGTAAGAATCTCCTCCTTACACCGCTCATCACCCCACACATATGTCTCTGTAGTATTAATATGGGGCAGATCTTCACCCTGAAACAAATATTGTACAAAGTTACAGACAGAGGGAAAAGTCGTAAGAAATGATTGCAAAGAACAGATAAGATCAAATGACAATCAAAAATTACATGACAGCAGCAGTTGTCCCATAGCGGCTGGTCTCCTGTATAAATCCAACCTGTCGGCTCCTAATTCTAACCAGAAGTTTTCAGAACCATAAAATTGTGAGATCCAGACATCTAATGTCTATGCTCAGATTTATTCTATCATTTCCACCAAGTATAAAACGTACAGTGAATGGCCATTTCATTAGACTCCCCCTAACATTGTGCTGTATCTCCTTTGACCTTCAGAACTTCGGCAATTTATCACATCACAGATTTCATTAGGAGCTGAAACAGTTGTGCAGAAAAATTGTCCCATGCCAACAGGATAGCTTCTGGCAGTTGCTACAGGTACTGAACATCGCATTCTACCTTAATCCAGAGATGCTCTATAGAATTAACATCTGAAGTGTGATGACACTTATGGTGTCACTGGCGCTGCCTAGGGGGCGCTATCAGGGGGCACGTGAACAAGTGCAGGGAGTGCAGGAACAAGGCACGCAGTGTGCAAGGACCTGAGACTAATGCAGTGAGCACAGGACCTGGTACTAAGCAGTCACATGACTGGGGGGCGGAGTCACCACGCGTGAGTACAGGGGAAAAAAAAACAGAGCATGCAGAGTGCAGGACACAGTAAATGTGGCAAAGCAGAGCTGAGGGTCAAAAGCCAGACAAGAGTGTAGTATCTAGGGATAAGACAAAGAGTAAACAGAGACAAGCCAAGGGGTCAGATAACCAGGAGGGACTGGGCAATACAACGCAGGATGCAGAGGCAAAAGTCAGGAGACAAACGGGGTCATACACAGCAAAGCACACAAGCACAGAGGCACAATATTTATTAATGAGTAACCTGGGTCAGCAACCACAAACCGAGTTTACGGAAGTATCACCGACACCTAATCCAGGTGCTGCCAACATTAAATAGTGGCCCCAGAACCAAAGAGAGGCGGACTAAAATTAACCCTGACCTGGACGAAGGCGGAACCATCCTGTCTAGAGTCATGACATGAGGATTGTAAAAATCAGTGAAGCAAGAACAACTCACTGTTATGGTTCTGGCAGCATTCCATGAGTGTGTAACCCTAGTGATGTGGTGCATCATCCTCTACCATATGGTAAACAGCTGCCATAAATGGAAGAACTTGGTTGGGCATAATGCTTAGGTAAGTTCTAGTGTCAAAACATCCATCCGCAGGTATCAGACGATTCAGGTTGTGCCCAGAAAACATTCCCCAACCCATTAATCCACCTTACTTAGACTGAAATATTGATATCTGTCAGGAAGAGTATGTGGATTCATGCTGTCTTACCCTCCCTTCAGACCGGCGCGACAAAAATCTGGATTCATCTGACCAATGTTTTCCATTTCTCAGTAATACAATTTTTGCTCTTTTTTGACTTTCACAGCTTCTACACATCATAGGAGAGATTTCATGACACCTTCTCTCCATCTACCTGATGATCCTGAGGAACATTGAGATTTTCTTGTTTACAGTCGTGTGGTAGAAGAGGACGGGGACATCTCTCTGGTGTTGTCCACTCACTGGTTAGAACTGAAGGAAACACATACAGGGACTGAATTCATTCTTTATATAATATCACAATTATTATACACCGTGTCTATTTAGTCCTATCTATTACCTGGTGATGTGAGGGGCTGGGGAACATCAATCATGACTTCCTTGTACAGGTCTTTGTGTCCTTCTAAATACCCCCACTCCTCCATGGAGAAATAGACAGTGACATCCTGACACCTTATAGGAACCTGACACATACAATGATACAGTCATCCCCCGATCCCTTCATAACGTTAATGTATAAAGTCCCAGCATTCCCTGAAGTGTCACCTCTCCAGTCAGCAGCTCAACCATCTTGTAGGTGAGCTCTAGGATCTTCTGGACATTGAAGTTTTCATGTATCAGGCGGTGAGGTGGAGGCCCCGTGATTGGAATCTGGGTTCTTCCCCATCCCTCAGACACTTGGGAATGACTGCGCTCACAAGCTTTCTTCTTCACAACTGTGTAATCCTGGTTATGGAGAGACACATTAAAAAATCTCAATACAAACATTTCCAGAGTCCTCACCTCTCCAGTGTTGTCCATCTATCATTCCTTTAGATAAGAATGATGTAATGTGGCGTCATTAGAATCTCTCACCTCTCCAGTAAGCCGAAAGAGAATCTCTAGGCTGAGGTGTAATATCCTCTCCATCATCTTGTCCCTGTCCCTATCCAGACGTTATAGGTCGATTAGGAAAATTCTCATATATAGAATATCTCCACTGAGAGAATCTGATATTGTAGGGACCTGAATGGGGAGAAGATGACATCATTAAGATCCCATGTAACAAATCTTTGGAGTTGTTACCGGCTTCACATGATCACTACATCCAATCATGGCCCCGTGCTGCCCCCGGTATAACACAAAATCCAATTATTCCTAAATACAGAGATTAATCACATGATATCTCAGACACTGTAGACACTGACCGGGTGGGAGAAATCTAACATCCCCGGGGAACATAAGCTCCCAGCCATTGTCTGCCCCACAGAAAGGAGCAGAAAGCACATGACAGAAATGAATCACCCCCTCCTCTATTACTGCCAGGCTCTAATGTTACCGGTGTAGAAAATCGCATCATCAGTGGCCGCACACAGAGCCGCACTGCCAGGTTACATAACAGCACATCTCCAGGAACTCCCTGCTGAGCGCCACCCAGTTCGGGACTATGGGATGAAAGATGTGTGATGGGTATATGGGCACGGGACTATGGGATGGAGGATATGTATGATGGGTATATGGGCATGGGTCTATGACATGGAGGATATGTATGAAAGGTATATGGGCACTGGACTATGGGATGGAGGATGTGTGATGGGTATATGAGCACTGGACTATGGGATGGAAGAAATGTGATGGGTATATGGGCACTGGACTATGGGATGGAGAATGTGTGATGGGTATATGGGCACAGGACTATGGGATGGAGGATATGTATGATGGGTATATGGGCATGGGTCTATGACATGGAGGATATGTATGAAAGGTATATGGGCACTGGACTATGGGATGGAGGATGTGTGATGGGTATATGAGCACTGGACTATGGGATGGAAGAAGTGTGATGGGTATATGGGCACTGGACTATGGGATGGAGAATGTGTGATGGGTATATGGGCACAGGACTATGGGATGGAGGATATGTATGATGGGTATATGGGCACTGAACTATAGGATGGAGGATATGTATTTAGATTTATTTTACTCACTTATATAGCACCATTAATTCCACAGCGCTTTACATACATTATTGTATGATGGGTATATGGGTACTGGGCTATAGGATAGAGGATGTGTTATGGGTACATGGGCACTGGATTACGGGATAGAGGATGTATGATGGGTATATGGACAGGGGACTATGGGATGGAGGATGTGTGATGGGTATATGGGCACAAATTATAGGATAGAAGGATATGTATGATGGTATATGGGCATGAGACTATGGGATGGAGGATGTGTGATGGGTATATGGGCATTGGACTATTGGATGGAGGATATGTATGATAGTATATGGGCACTGGACTATGGGATGGAGGATATGTATGATGGGTATATGGACATGGGACTATGGGAAGAAAGATGTGTGATGGGTATATGGGCACTGGACTATGGGATGGAGGATATGTATGATGGGCATATGGACATGGGACTGTAGGATGGAGGATATGTATGATGGGTATATGGGCACGGTGCTCTGGGATGGAGGATGTGTGATGGGTATATGGGCACTGGACTATTGGATGGAGGATATGTATGATGGGTATATGGGCACGGGACTATGGGTTGGAGGATATGTATGATGGGTATATGGGCACTGGACTATGGGATGGATGATAGTCATTATAATTTGTTATAACTAACCACAGTTAGTTACTATGCCCGGACAACGCTGGTCTCTTCAGCTAGTAAAGAATAAGTAAAATAAGTTTCTTCAACAGAAAAAAAGCTTTTTTAACCTCTTCACGCCGCAGCCCTTTTCACGTTTGTTTTTCGCTCCCCTACTTCCAAGGAGCCATAACTTTTTTATTTTTTTTGTCAATATGGTCATTTGAGGGTTTGTTTTTGTGGGACAAGTTGTACTTTTGAACGACACCATTTTATCCAAAGTTTATTTAAGCCAAAATTGCACTCCGAAAGTCAAATAACACTCTTTCCTTTTGGATCCCTGATGTATTATGAAATGGTAGTTACTGAACACATATGGGGTATTGGCGTACTCAAGAGAAATTGCAAAACAAGTTGTGAGGTCAATTTTCTTCTCTTACTTTTGTAAAAATGCAAAACTTAAGACTAAACTAACATTTTAGTAGAATAAAAGTGCTGTGTAGCACCCAGGGCCGGACTGGGGTGTCTGGGGACCATCAGGGGAATGGACTCTAGGGGCCCACCCTACAGTTATATGCAAATATCTGTCAATCGTTATCCCCATTATAGTGGAGCTTCGGCTGTAAAACACAGGCGACTCCTGCACATCTACTGTGCGCCCGCATAACTGGATGTATAATTACAGTAGCTTACAATAATGAGGTTCTTTGGTTAAAACAAGTTATCACCGATCCATGGGCTCCACAGGAAAGATGATTACTTAGGTCCGACCATTAGAAACTGCACCGATCGGAAGAATGAGGAAGTTTTATCCCTCATAGGACACTTATCCCCATTTTAAAATGGAGCGGCAGGTGGGATATCTGACCGAAGCTCCATTCATTCTCTTTGGGGCTTCTATAAAAAAACAAGTGCAGCCATGGAGGGAATGAATGGATCAGTGATCAAGTCAGACATGCCACTCCAGTCTAATGGGGATAAAAGCTCCACATTCTGCCGATTGGGTCCACATAGTCCGCCATACAGTATTATGGGCAACCACATAGTCCGCCATACATTATTATGGGCAACCACATTGTCCGCCATACAGTATTATGGGCAACCACATAGTCCGCCATACAGTATTATGGGCACCTCATAGTCCTCCATACAGTATTATGAGCTCCCACATTGTCCGCCATACAGTATTATGGGAAACCATATAGTCCGCCATACAATATTATGGGAAACCACATAGTCCGCCATACAATATTATGAGCACCCACATAGTCCGCCATACAGTATTATGGGCACCTCATAGTCCGCAATACAGTGTTATGGGCACCACATAGTCCGCCATACAGTATTATGGGCAACCACATAGTCCGCCATACAGTATTATGGGCAACCACATAGTCTGCTATACAGTATTATGAGCACCCACATAGTCCACCATACAGTATTATGGGAAACCACATAGTCCGCAATACAGTATTTTGAGTACCCACATAGTCCGCCATACAGTATTATGAGCATCCACATAGTCCGCCATACAGTATTATGGGCACCTCATAGTCTGCCATACAGTATTATGGGCACCACATAGTCCGCCATACAGTATTATGGGCAACCACATAGTCCTCCATACAGTAATATGAGCACCCACATTGTCCACCATACAGTATTATGGGCAACCACATAGTCCGCCATACAGTATTATGGGCAACCAGATAGTCCGCTATACAGTATTATGAGCAACCACATAGTCCACCATACAGTATTATGGGCAACCACATAGTCCGCGATACAGTATTATGAGCAACCACATTGTCCGCCATACAGTAATATGGGCAACCACATAGTCAGCCATACAGTATTATGGGCAACCACATAGTCCGCCATACAGTATTATGGGCAACCACATAGTCCGCCATACAGTATTTTGGGCAACCACATTGTCCGCCATACAGTATTATGGGCAACCACATAGTCCTCCATACAGTATTATGGGCAAGCGATTTTCAAGAAAAAGTGGAGTAACCTTCAACCACAAACAAAGGTAAGGAAAAGATAAAAACAACCTTTATTATCTTACATTAAAAAAGTATCAGACATTTGTAAGTACATATATGAGGTGAAAATAGGAAAAGAGAGCAAAGTGTCACCCCCACACACAATAACACTGACAATAGGCAATGAAACCGCTAGATAATATAAGGTTATTGCAGACAGATCACCCAAGTGCACTACCTAGTTATCACTGGAATATATCCATCTACAGGACACAAAAGGTGCTCCATAAAATTAAGTGCCAATCCATAGCAACAAAATGCGGCTCCAAAAAGCTTATCAATAGATACCGGGATCAAAACCCGGTGCACATAACACCAATGTCACTTACCCATAACGGGATTACAAAGGAGGGGAGACACTTCGCCTGACCCCGATGCACGTTTCGCCACGGCTTTCTCAAGGGGAGGTGCTTGTCTTATGTCATCTACCCATATATAACTGCGGCATCCCCGGTGTTGATAATCAAAGCGGCGCATGCCCAGGGGGCCGATCGGTCTAATCGCGATGACCCGCCGCCATCGATGAGTCACACGTACGTGTGGTAAAAACACCACTGAGACGTCATAAACATGCGCGCGACCCACAGTATGATGGCCGGGGCATGGGGCACCAAAATCGGGCTCACTGCGCATGCGCACAAGATCAGCGCCATTTTAAAGAAGACTCACTGTGAGCAGTCATAATAGTGGGGTCTAACAAAAAACATATAGTACCATTCTCACTCAAAATAGAATAAAATTAGCTAAGAAGGTATGTACTAGAGGGGGAATTACAGTCATGAAAGAATATATATAATCATGATCTAAAATACCTATAATGTAATTGACCAGGACAATAAGTCCACTCCCCCATGGGAAGTATGCAAATGCGCAGTTTCAGCACTAATATACAGGAAACCATTTTTGGGAACTCACAGCAGCTATAATAATGATGTCCAGCGAAATGCAATATTAACCTGTGATCATAAATTAAATACGCATTGAAGGGAGGCTACAATGAAGAAGGTTATGTATATATATGTAGGAGATCATAATACATATACAGCCCAAAATAAACGGGGCGATATATCCCCAATCCTAGAAATAAATGCACAGGCGTACAGTTTCAACGCCATTATTAAAGGGGACCCATTACAGACCACCAATGGCAGTATTAATAGGCTCAAAACGTCATGCCAAATAATAATAACCCATCTATGATGTTTAAATTACAGATCACTGGACCTTATAATACGGCAAAACATACCCCATAATAGTACAAAACACAAAAATACATGATCATTGATATGAGTGATCACAATAGTACATGCTATTGGTATAGAGCTAACAATACAAAGTATATAGTAATAGACCGCACTAACAACACATGGATAACCGTAAACAAGTTCTTAAAAAACATTTGCATGGCTGATATAAATTCAGTAAATAGGTACAATATTATTGCACTAATCCCAAAAGACCAATAAATGTGAAACACACTCCCCCCACCTATTTCAAAATTACGTCTCTTCAGAAATTTTTTTTGTTGTTGCTTGAGAAGACTTGAAGATATTTCATTCTTCTACTTCATGGGGTATCCAGATCATCCTTACTCCAACGGGGTGCTGTCAATGTTTCAAAAAACTGGCCGCTGTACCGTCTCCAAAAAAATGGCATCCAAGAAAGTCCACTGATCCATACGCTTAAAAAGTGCACTGAAGAGCCGACCCATATACAAATATGGGTATCAAGAAGAATCCAAAATGTATGAAACTGAAAACACAAACACAAAACAAATTAAAATCACAGCAAGGACATACACACATATTACCTCAGTAACAATAGAGCAAGAGAGGTTAAAATCCAAAATAGGGAACAATCACGGAACAGATCCCAAAAAAGCATACCAATAGGTCAAAAACCCAGCGTGTATTATATTAACTGGATACCCCTGCTCATAAAAAAGGTACGAAACTATTAGTTTCGTTCAAACCGGCAGGTGCAAAAGTATCTAATGTCACGATCCACCTGCACTCATGTTGTGCAAGGATCTTTTTGACATTACCGCCACGAATGCCACAATCAATTCTGTCAATCCCACAGACCAACAGGCCCCTGGGATTGGCATTATGAAATAATTTGAAGTGTTTGGGGAGAGTTTTTAGAACAGAGATATCCTGAATGTCTTTGGATGCCATTATGTCCCTGACATGTTCTCGTACCCGGACTTTAAACTCGCGAGATGTAAGTCCAATGTAAATTTTATTACATGGACAGGTGGCATAGTATACCACATTAGATGTGTTGCATGTGATATAACTTTGTATATGAAAAGTTCTCTTCCCATCAGATGTAGTGAAGGGCGCAGTTTTATAAATATTAGGACATGCAACACATCTACCACAAGGAAAACATCCTTGTGTGCGAGTAGAACTCCTGACAGTTGGTATTCCAGGTACATAATGACTTTTCACCAAATGATCTTTTAGGTTCATACTACGTCTGGGAATTATTTGGGGCTGTCGTGGTAGACATGCTTTTAAAGTGGTGTCAGTATGTAAAATGGGCCAACATTTAGCAAAGATCTCTCGAATACGGTCCCACTGGCAGTTTGATGTAGACACAAAGCAAATAGTGTCTTTACTCTTATCTTGCCAGCCATTAGCAGAACTGACCAATAGGTCATTGCGTGAAGTCCGTTTAGCCCTCTGATACCCTTGTTTAATGCATCGGTTACTATAACCTCTAGCGCTAAACCGCTGGCCCAAATCCCTGGCCTGATGTTCAAACATTTTCTATGTAGAGCAGATACGTCGGGTTCTTAAAAATTGGCCAGTAGGAATGGCGCGAATAACCGGTGGAACATGCGCAGAAGACGCGTGTAGCAAAGGATTTACTGCTGTTTCCTTACGAAACAGATCCGTCTGGATCAGCCCATCCGGGTCGACCTTAATTAGAACATCCAGGAATTCAATGCTCGACCTGTGCCACTTGTAGGTAAATTTAAGATTAAAAGTGTTGGAATTTAACCCCTTCACCCCCAAGGGTGGTTTGCATGTTCATGACCGGGCCAATTTTTACAATTCTGACCACTGTCCCTTTATGAGGTTATAACTCTGGAACGCTTCCATGGATCCCGGGGATTCTGACATTGTTTTCTCGTGACATATTGTACTTCATGATAGTGGTAAAATTTCATTCAAATAACTTGCGTTTGTGAAAAAAATGGAAATTTGGCGAAAACTTTGAAAATTTCGCAATTTTCCAAATTTGAATTTTTATGCCCTTAAATCACAGAGATACGGCACACAAAAAAATTGATAAGTAACATTTCCCACATGTTTACTTTACATCAGCACAATTTTGGAACCAAAATATTTTTTTTTTGTTAGGAAGTTATAAGGGTTAAAAATTGACCAGCGATTTCTCATTTTTGCAACACCATTTTATTTTTACGGACCACATCACATTTGAAGCCACTTTGAGGGGTCTATATGATAGAAAATACCCAAAAGTGACACCATTCTAAAAACTGCACCCCATAAGGTGCTCAAAACCACATTCAAGAAGTTTATTATCCCTTTAGGTGCGTCACAGGAATTTTTTGAATATTTAAAAAAAAATGAACATCTAACTTTTTTTCACAAAAAAAATACTTCAGGTTCAATTTTTTTTTATTTTACCAAGGGTAACAGGAGAAATTGGACTGCAAAAGTTATTGTGCAATTTGTCCTGAGTATGCTGATACCTGATATGTTGGGGGGAACCGCTGTTTCGGCGCATGGCAGAGCTCAGAAGGGAAGGAGCGCCGTTTGACTTTTTCAATGCAAAATTGGCTGGAATTCAGATCGGACGCCATGTCACGTTTGGAGAGCCCCTGATGTACCTAAACAGTGGAAACCCCCACAAGTGACCCCATTTTGGAAACTAGACCCCCCAAGGAACTTATCTAGATATGTGGTGAGAACTTTGAACCCACAAGGGCTTCACAGACGTTTATAACGTACAGCAGTACAATTAAAAAATCATATTTTTTCCACAAAAATGATCTTTTCACCCCCAATTTTTATTTTCCCAAGGGTAACAGGACCCTAAAAGTTATTGTGCAATTTGTCCTAAGTACGCTGATACCCCACATGTGGGGGTAAACCACTATTTGGGCGCCTGGCAGAGCTCGGAAGGGAAGCAGTATATGGGCACAGGACTATGGGATGGAGGATATGTATGATGGGTATATGGGCACTGAACTATAGGATGGAGGATATGTATTTATATTTATTTTACTCACTTATATAGCACCATTAATTCCACAGCGCTTTACATACATTATTGTATGATGGGTATATGGGTACTGGGCTATAGGATAGAGGATGTGTTATGGGTACATGGGCACTGGATTACGGGATAGAGGATGTATGATGGGTATATGGACAGGGGACTATGGGATGGAGGATGTGTGATGGGTATATGGGCACAAATTATAGGATAGAAGGATATGTATGATGGTATATGGGAATGAGACTATGGGATGGAGGATGTGTGATGGGTATATGGGCATTGGACTATTGGATGGAGGATATGTATGATGGGTATATGGACATGGGACTATGGGAAGAAAGATGTGTGATGGGTATATGGGCACTGGACTATGGGATGGAGGATATGTATGATGGGCATATGGACATGGGACTGTAGGATGGAGGATATGTATGATGGGTATATGGGCACGGTGCTCTGGGATGGAGGATGTGTGATGGGTATATGGGCACGGTGCTCTGGGATGGAGGATGTGTGATGGGTATATGGGCACTTGACTATTGGATGGAGGATATGTATGATGGGTATATGGGCACGGGACTATGGGTTGGAGGATATGTATGATGGGTATATGGGCACTGGACTATGGGATGGATGATAGTCATTATAATTTGTTATAACTAACCACAGTTAGTTACTATGCCCGGACAACGCTGGTCTCTTCAGCTAGTAAAGAATAAGTAAAATAAGTTTCTTCAAGAGAAAAAAAGCTTTTTTAACCTCTTCACGCCGCAGCCCTTTTCACGTTTGTTTTTCGCTCCCCTATTTTCAAGGAGCCATAACTTTTTTATTTTTTTTGTCAATATGGTCATTTGAGGGTTTGTTTTTGTGGGACAAGTTGTACTTTTGAACGACACCATTTTATCCAAAGTTTATTTAAGCCAAAATTGCACTCCGAAAGTCAAATAACACTCTTTCCTTTTGGATCCCTGATGTATTATGAAATGGTAGTTACTGAACACATATGGGGTATTGGCGTACTCAAGAGAAATTGCAAAACAAGTTGTGAGGTCAATTTTCTTCTCTTACTTTTGTAAAAATGCAAAACTTAAGACTAAACTAACATTTTAGTAGAATAAAAGTGCTGTGTAGCACCCAGGGCCGGACTGGGGTGTCTGGGGACCATCAGGGGAATGGACTCTAGGGGCCCACCCTACAGTTATATGCAAATATCTGTCAATCGTTATCCCCATTATAGTGGAGCTTCGGCTGTAAAACACAGGCGACTCCTGCACATCTACTGTGCGCCCGCATAACTGGATGTATAATTACAGTAGCTTACAATAATGAGGTTCTTTGGTTAAAACAAGTTATCACCGATCCATGGGCTCCACAGGAAAGATGATTACTTAGGTCCGACCATTAGAAACTGCACCGATCGGAAGAATGAGGAAGTTTTATCCCTCATAGGACACTTATCCCCATTTTAAAATGGAGCGGCAGGTGGGATATCTGACCGAAGCTCCATTCATTCTCTTTGGGGCTTCTATAAAAAAACAAGTGCAGCCATGGAGGGAATGAATGGATCAGTGATCAAGTCAGACATGCCACTCCAGTCTAATGGGGATAAAAGCTCCACATTCTGCCGATTGGGTCCACATAGTCCGCCATACAGTATTATGGGCAACCACATAGTCCGCCATACATTATTATGGGCAACCACATTGTCCGCCATACAGTATTATGGGCAACCACATAGTCCGCCATACAGTATTACGGGCACCTCATAGTCCTCCATACAGTATTATGAGCTCCCACATTGTCCGCCATACAGTATTATGGGAAACCATATAGTCCGCCATACAATATTATGGGAAACCACATAGTCCGCCATACAATATTATGAGCACCCACATAGTCCGCCATACAGTATTATGGGCACCTCATAGTCCGCAATACAGTGTTATGGGCACCACATAGTCCGCCATACAGTATTATGGGCAACCACATAGTCCGCCATACAGTATTATGGGCAACCACATAGTCTGCTATACAGTATTATGAGCACCCACATAGTCCACCATACAGTATTATGGGAAACCACATAGTCCGCAATACAGTATTTTGAGCACCCACATAGTCCGCCATACAGTATTATGGGCACCTCATAGTCTGCCATACAGTATTATGGGCACCACATAGTCCGCCATACAGTATTATGGGCAACCACATAGTCCTCCATACAGTAATATGAGCACCCACATTGTCCACCATACAGTATTATGGGCAACCACATAGTCCGCCATACAGTATTATGGGCAACCAGATAGTCCGCGATACAGTATTATGAGCAACCACATTGTCCGCCATACAGTAATATGGGCAACCACATAGTCAGCCATACAGTATTATGGGCAACCACATAGTCCGCCATACAGTATTATGGGCAACCACATAGTCCGCCATACAGTATTTTGGGCAACCACATTGTCCGCCATACAGTATTATGGGCAACCACATAGTCCTCCATACAGTATTATGGGCAAGCGATTTTCAAGAAAAAGTGGAGTAACCTTCAACCACAAACAAAGGTAAGGAAAAGAAAAAAACAACCTTTATTATCTTACATTAAAAAAGTATCAGACATTTGTAAGTACATATATGAGGTGAAAATAGGAAAAGAGAGCAAAGTGTCACCCCCACACACAATAACACCAACAATAGGCAATGAAACCGCTAGATAATATAAGGTTATTGCAGACAGATCACCCAAGTGCACTACCTAGTTATCACTGGAATATATCCATCTACAGGACACAAAAGGTGCTCCATAAAATTAAGTGCCAATCCATAGCAACAAAATGCGGCTCCAAAAAGCTTATCAATAGATACCGGGATCAAAACCCGGTGCACATAACACCAATGTCACTTACCCATAACGGGATTACAAAGGAGGGGAGACACTTCGCCTGACCCCGATGCACGTTTCGCCACAGCTTTCTCAAGGGGAGGTGCTTGTCTTATGTCATCTACCCATATATAACTGCGGCATCCCCGGTGTTGATAATCAAAGCGGCGCATGCCCAGGGGGCCGATCGGTCTAATCGCGATGACCCGCCGCCATCGATGAGTCACACGTACGTGTGGTAAAAACACCACTGAGACGTCATAAACATGTGCGCGACCCACAGTATGATGGCCGGGGCATGGGGCACCAAAATCGGGCTCACTGCGCATGTGCACAAGATCAGCGCCATTTTAAAGAAGACTCACTGTGAGCAGTCATAATAGTGGGGTCTAACAAAAAACATATAGTACCATTCTCACTCAAAATAGAATAAAATTAGCTAAGAAGGTATGTACTAGAGGGGGAATTACAGTCATGAAAGAATATATATAATCATGATCTAAAATACCTATAATGTAATTGACCAGGACAATAAGTCCACTCCCCCATGGGAAGTATGCAAATGCGCAGTTTCAGCACTAATATACAGGAAACCATTTTTGGGAACTCACAGCAGCTATAATAATGATGTCCAGCGAAATGCAATATTAACCTGTGATCATAAATTAAATACGCATTGAAGGGAGGCTACAATGAAGAAGGTTATGTATATATATGTAGGAGATCATAATACATATACAGCCCAAAATAAACGGGGCGATATATCCCCAATCCTAGAAATAAATGCACAGGCGTACAGTTTCAACGCCATTATTAAAGGGGACCCATTACAGACCACCAATGGCAGTATTAATAGGCTCAAAACGTCATGCCAAATAATAATAACCCATCTATGATGTTTAAATTACAGATCACTGGACCTTATAATACGGCAAAACATACCCCATAATAGTACAAAACACAAAAATACATGATCATTGATATGAGTGATCACAATAGTACATGCTATTGGTATAGAGCTAACAATACAAAGTATATAGTAATAGACCGCACTAACAACACATGGATAACCGTAAACAAGTTCTTAAAAAACATTTGCATGGCTGATATAAATTCAGTAAATAGGTACAATATTATTGCACTAATCCCAAAAGACCAATAAATGTGAAACACACTCCCCCCACCTATTTCAAAATTACGTCTCTTCAGAAATTTTTTTTGTTGTTGCTTGAGAAGACTTGAAGATATTTCATTCTTCTACTTCATGGGGTATCCAGATCATCCTTACTCCAACGGGGTGCTGTCAATGTTTCAAAAAACTGGCCGCTGTACCGTCTCCAAAAAAATGGCATCCAAGAAAGTCCACTGATCCATACGCTTAAAAAGTGCACTGAAGAGCCGACCCATATACAAATATGGGTATCAAGAAGAATCCAAAATGTATGAAACTGAAAACACAAACACAAAACAAATTAAAATCACAGCAAGGACATACACACATATTACCTCAGTAACAATAGAGCAAGAGAGGTTAAAATCCAAAATAGGGAACAATCACGGAACAGATCCCAAAAAAGCATACCAATAGGTCAAAAACCCAGCGTGTATTATATTAACTGGATACCCCTGCTCATAAAAAAGGTACGAAACTATTAGTTTCGTTCAAACCGGCAGGTGCCAAAGTATCTAATGTCACGATCCACCTGCACTCATGTTGTGCAAGGATCTTTTTGACATTACCGCCACGAATGCCACAATCAATTCTGTCAATCCCACAGACCAACAGGCCCCTGGGATTGGCATTATGAAATAATTTGAAGTGTTTGGGGAGAGTTTTTAGAACAGAGATATCCTGAATGTCTTTGGATGCCATTATGTCCCTGACATGTTCTCGTACCCGGACTTTAAACTCGCGAGATGTAAGTCCAATGTAAATTTTATTACATGGACAGGTGGCATAGTATACCACATTAGATGTGTTGCATGTGATATAACTTTGTATATGAAAAGTTCTCTTCCCATCAGATGTAGTGAAGGGCGCAGTTTTATAAATATTAGGACATGCAACACATCTACCACAAGGAAAACATCCTTGTGTGCGAGTAGAACTCCTGACAGTTGGTATTCCAGGTACATAATGACTTTTCACCAAATGATCTTTTAGGTTCATACTACGTCTGGGAATTATTTGGGGCTGTCGTGGTAGACATGCTTTTAAAGTGGTGTCAGTATGTAAAATGGGCCAACATTTAGCAAAGATCTCTCGAATACGGTCCCACTGGCAGTTTGATGTAGACACAAAGCAAATAGTGTCTTTACTCTTATCTTGCCAGCCATTAGCAGAACTGACCAATAGGTCATTGCGTGAAGTCCGTTTAGCCCTCTGATACCCTTGTTTAATGCATCGGTTACTATAACCTCTAGCGCTAAACCGCTGGCCCAAATCCCTGGCCTGATGTTCAAACATTTTCTATGTAGAGCAGATACGTCGGGTTCTTAAAAATTGGCCAGTAGGAATGGCGCGAATAACCGGTGGAACATGCGCAGAAGACGCGTGTAGCAAAGGATTTACTGCTGTTTCCTTACGAAACAGATCCGTCTGGATCAGCCCATCCGGGTCGACCTTAATTAGAACATCCAGGAATTCAATGTTCGACCTGTGCCACTTGTAGGTAAATTTAAGATTAAAAGTGTTGGAATTTAACCCCTTCACCCCCAAGGGTGGTTTGCATGTTCATGACCGGGCCAATTTTTACAATTCTGACCACTGTCCCTTTATGAGGTTATAACTCTGGAACGCTTCCATGGATCCCGGGGATTCTGACATTGTTTTCTCGTGACATATTGTACTTCATGATAGTGGTAAAATTTCATTCAAATAACTTGCGTTTGTGAAAAAAATGGAAATTTGGCGAAAACTTTGAAAATTTCGCAATTTTCCAAATTTGAATTTTTATGCCCTTAAATCACAGAGATACGGCACACAAAAAAATTGATAAGTAACATTTCCCACATGTTTACTTTACATCAGCACAATTTTGGAACCAAAATTTTTTTTTTTGTTAGGCAGTTATAAGGGTTAAAAATTGACCAGCGATTTCTCATTTTTGCAACACCATTTTATTTTTACGGACCACATCACATTTGAAGCCACTTTGAGGGGTCTATATCATAGAAAATACCCAAAAGTGACACCATTCTAAAAACTGCACCCCTTAAGGTGCTCAAAACCACATTCAAGAAGTTTATTATCCCTTTAGGTGCGTCACAGGAATTTTTTGAATATTTAAAAAAAAATGAACATCTAACTTTTTTTCACAAAAAAAATACTTCAGGTTCAATTTTTTTTTATTTTACCAAGGGTAACAGGAGAAATTGGACTGCAAAAGTTATTGTGCAATTTGTCCTGAGTATGCTGATACCTGATATGTTGGGGGGAACCGCTGTTTCGGCGCATGGCAGAGCTCAGAAGGGAAGGAGCGCCGTTTGACTTTTTCAATGCAAAATTGGCTGGAATTCAGATCGGACGCCATGTCACGTTTGGAGAGCCCCTGATGTACCTAAACAGTGGAAACCCCCACAAGTGACCCCATTTTGGAAACTAGACCCCCCAAGGAACTTATCTAGATATGTGGTGAGAACTTTGAACCCACAAGGGCTTCACAGACGTTTATAACGTACAGCAGTACAATTAAAAAATCATATTTTTTCCACAAAAATGATCTTTTCACCCCCAATTTTTATTTTCCCAAGGGTAACAGGACCCTAAAAGTTATTGTGCAATTTGTCCTAAGTACGCTGATACCCCACATGTGGGGGTAAACCACTATTTGGGCGCCAGGCAGAGCTCGGAAGGGAAGCAGCGCCATCTGACGTTTTTGGCTGGAATTGAGATCGGACACCATGTTGCGATTGGAAAATCCCTGATGAACCAAAACAGTGGAAACCCCCCACAAATGACACCATTTTGGAAATAGATCCCCCAAGGAACTTATCTAGATGTGTGGTGAGCACTTTGAACCCCCCAGTGCTTCACAGAAGTTTATAACGCCCGGGCGTGAAAATAAAAAATTCGTATTTTTTCCACAAACATGATCTTTTAGTCACCAATTTTTTTTATTTTCCCAAGGGTACCAGGAGAAACTGGACCCCAAAAGTTGTTTTCCAATATGTCCTGAGTATGCTGATACCCCATATGTGGGAGAAAACTACTGTATGCGCACATCTCGGGGCTCGGAAGGGAAGTAGTGATGTTTTGGAATGCAGACTTTGATAGAATGGTCTGCGGGTGTCATGTTGCCTTTGGAGAGCCCCTAATGTACCTAAACAGTGGAAAACCCCCACAAATGACCCCCTTTTGGAAACTAGACCCCCTAAAGAACTTATCTAGATGTGTGGTGAGCACTTTGAACCCCCAAGGGCTTTACAGAAGTTTATAATGCCAGGGCATGAAAATAAAAAAATCGTATTTTTTCCACAAACATAATCAATTAGTCCCCAATGTTTTTATTTTCCCAAGGGTAACAGGAGAAATTGAACCCCAAAAGTTGTTGTCCAATTTGTCCTGAGTACGCTGACACCCCATATGTGGGAGAAAACTACAGTATGGGCACACGTCGGGGCTCGGAAGGGAAGTAGTGATGTTTAGGAATGCAGACTTTGATGGAATGGTCTGCGGGTGTCATGTGCGTTTGGAGAGCCCCTGATGTACCTAAACTATTGAAACTCCCCACAAGTGTCCCCATTTTGGACACTAGACCCCCCATGGAACTTATCTAGATGTGTGTTGAGCACTTTGAACCCCCAAGTGCTTCACAGAAGTTTATAATGCCCAGGCGTGAAAATAAAAAAATCATTTTTTTTCCACAAAAATGATATTTTTGCCCCAATTTTTTATTTTCCTAAGGGTAACAGGAGAAATTGGACCCCAAAAGTTATTTTGCAATTTGTCCTGAGTAGGCTGATACCCCATATGTGGGGGTAAAGCATTGTTTGGGCACATGGCAGAGCTTGGAAGGGAAGGAGCACCATTTGTCTTTTTCAACTCAGAATTGGCTGGAATTGAGATCAGACGCCATGTTGCATTTGGAGAGCACCTGATGTGCCCAAACAGTGGAAACCCCCAATTCTAACTCCAACCCTAACCCCAACACACCCCTAACCCTAATCTGAGCCCTAACCCTAGCCCTAGCCCTGGCCCTAACCCTAGCCCTAACCCTAACAGGAAAATGGAAATAAATACATTTTCTTTTAATTTTATTATTTTTCCCTAACTAAGGGGGTGATAACGGGGGGTTTGATTTACTATTTATAGCGGGTTTTTATGTTTGGCAGCTGTCATATGCTAAAAGACACTTTTTATTGTAAAAATAGTTTTTGCATAGTTTTTCCTTATTTTGATCCACCGAGTCATGTGAGGTCTAATTTTTTGCGGGACGAGTTGACATTTTTATTGGTACCATTTTCGGGCACGTGACATTTTTTGATCGCTTTTTATTCCGATTTTTGGGACGCAGAATGAACAAAAGCCAGCGTTTCATGAATTTCTTTTTGGGGGGGTGCGTTTACACCGTTCCGCGTGCGGTAAAATTGATAAAGCGGTTTTATTCTTCGGGTCGGTACGGTTACAGCGATACCTCATTTAGGTCGTTTTTTTGTTTTGTCGGTTTTATGCAATGAAAACTATTTTATATAAAAAAATAATTATTTTTGCATTGCTTTATTCTGCGAGCTATAACTTGTTTATTTTTTCGCTGATGATGCTGTATGGCAGCTCGTTTTTTGCGGGACAAGATGACGTTTTCAGCGGTACCATGGATATTTATATGTGTCTTTTTGATCGCGCGTTATTGCACTTTTTGTTTGGTGGTATGATAATAAATCATTATTTTTTGCTTCGTTTTTTATTTTTTAAGGGGTTCGCTATAGGGATTAACTAATGGGACAGTTTTATAAGGCAGGTCGTTACGGACGCGGCGATACCTAATATGTGTACTTTTATTGTTTTTTTTTTATTTCCAAAAAATGGATTTATTGGAATTTTTTTTTTTTTCTAATTTGGCGATTTTTTAAAAATTATTTTAACACTTTTTTTTAACTTTATTACATAGTCCCAGGTGGGACATCACTGTCCTGTGACAGATCGCTGATCTGTCACATCACAGATCACTGTGACAGATCAGCGATCTGTCACAGGCACTGCTGCAGACTTCCTCATGCCTGCGCTTTGCAGGCACTGAGGAAGTCAGCTCCCTGCAGGCCCCCAAAGGCCCCCGTCGCCATCTTGGATTCGGGGGCCTGCAGGGAAGGAGCCCCCCGCAGCAGCGCTGCACATTGCACTGCCGTGGGGGGCTCAGGGAAGCACGGAGGGAGCCCCCTCCCTGCCGATGCTTCCCTTTAACCCCCGGTACACCGCGATAATGTTTGATTGCTGTGTGCAAGGGGTTAACGTGTCAGGGGCGGTCCGTGACCGCCCCTGACACATTGTGCCCGGTGTCAGCTGTGATAATCAGCTGACACCCGGCCGCGATCAGCGGCGCTCTCCACGTGGGTGCCGCTGATCACGCTAGACGTTCTATCCCATCCATGGGCATAGGGGCCCGAGTCCCATGGACGGGATAGTACGTCTGATGTCAGAAAGGGGTTAAGTGGCACATAAACTCCTGGAGTCCAGATGATGACCCTTGCCAAATGACGAAGACATCATCAATATAACGGTGCCAGCACTGCACATGGTCAGCCCGTCCCCTAGAAAAACCTGCCTCTCCCAGAAACCAATAAACAGGTTAGCGTAATACGGTGCGCAGGCCGCACCCATGGCAGTGCCGCGCTTCTGCAAAAAAAAAAACGGTCTTTAAAAACAAAATAATTGTGATACAAAACAAATTCCAGGAGTTCCACAAGGAATTCGCACCAGTGGCCATCCCGACTCGTCATCTCCAGATAAAAATGTACTGCTGCCAGTCCATCCACATGGTTGATGGATGTGTACAGAGATTCTATGTCAATGGCCACAAGGATCATGTCATCCTCCAGGGTGATCCCATTGATTTTGTTCAACAAATCAGTGGTATCCCTGACATAGGAGGGCAATGTCTCGGCAATAGGTTTCAAATAATAATCAATAAATTTGCATGTCATATCACACAGCCCCCCTATGCCAGCAACAATGGGATGACCCGGGGGGATTGACCGGATCCTTGTGGACCTTGGGCAGCAAATAAAAGGTTGGTACCCTTGGATTCCTAGTCATAAGTCCATCAAGATTTTTTTGGGGAATTAAACCCGCCTCAAATGCACTATACAAAATCTTTTCCAAAGACTGAGTAAATACCGCAGTAGGATTGTTGGCTAGCTGCTGATATGTTTTCTTGTTTTTCAGCTGCCTAAAGGCTTCCTTTTCATACTTTTCAATGGACCAGATCACAACATTTCCACCCTTATCTGCTGCCTTAATTACCACATCATTAATTTGTTGTAGCTCTTTTAATGCTTTCCTCTGCTTAGGTGACAGATTGTCCCTATAGATATTGGTAGGGATCTTTTTAAATTCCTCAATCACCATTTTGCAGAATATCTCAACCTGAAGGCATACAGACAGGGCAGGAAAAGTCGTAGATCTGGGCATCACACTCTCGGGAAACATACCTGTAGTTTCGGCCTGTTGCTCTCTTAAAAGGTCCTCAAGGGCCAAAAGTGCTTGGTGCTCAATAACATCATCCAAATTTGTGTGCGACCGACGTGCATTATGCAACTTGGTGAGTATTAATTGCTGACAAAAAAGATGTATATCTTTTACGGCTGTAAAGAAATTAAAGTCGTTACTAGGCGCAAAAGACAAGCCCAAACTCAGGAGGTCACGTTGATCATCAGAAATAATATGATTTGAAAGATTTATTACCTCCGTGGTTTTGGGCTTGGATTTAACATAAGAGGGTGATGAATTCACCTTCCTCCTCCCTGCATGCCGACTTCTGGTATTGCGTGTACTTCTACTATGCGTGTTTTTATCCTTAGTACTCGCTTCAAATTTTGATTTCTGTCTTGAATCTTCAACTGAGGTAAAAGAGGACATAGATTCGGACCTGGCAACAGATGGTGACCGGTCGCGTTTAGGTGTCGCCTTCCACCTGTACACTCTATTGTCCTGAAAATCAAGAATATCCCTCTGGAATATTTTAGATTTATTTGTACAAATATCTTGTTCCCAATTAACAAAATCTCCATCTAATTCCTCCTGGAGTTTGATAAGGGCTTCGGAGGAAAGGTTCTTTTTTAATTCAGATTGAAGGGTCTCAATCTCAGTCTCAAGTGTACTTAGTTTGGCACTATCAAGTTTAATTAGTAGCTCCATACATTCCTTGGAGGATCTTGTAGAGATCGTTTCCCAGTTTTCTCTATAGGAAACGTCATCTACAGGGAAGGCGGGGAACAATTGAATACACAATCCCCTAGGTATCAACCCTTTACTGAGATATTTTTCCAAAAATGCTCTCTTCCACCATGACTTTGTTCTTTTTAATAAAAGACTTTTTAAATGTGTAGTCTGTTCCTTAGTGTCCTTTAACTGTGAATCTAAAACCACCGGAGATTATTCCTTAAACACCTCATTAAGCCACGTCAGCCAAGATTGGTCGCTGGCACGAAAGTCCATCTGTTTTGAATCGCCAGCTGTGAATAACACAGTAAATAACAATATTGAGAAAAAATTCAAAACCTTCATAATTATCATACGTGGCCAGGAACCAGTTTAACAAAAACAATAGTAGTTCCCCCACCAGCCATAAGGACTAATTTAATAATAGTGGAGTACTCCCAATAGCATGCGATTTTCAAGAAAAAGTGGAGTAACCATCAACCACAAACAAAGGTAAGGAAAAGATAAAAACAACCTTTATTATCTTACATTAAAAAAGTATCAGACATTTGTAAGTACATATATGAGGTGAAAATAGGAAAAAAGCATTCCAGAGAGCAAAGTGTCACCCCCACACATAATAACACTGACAATAGGCAATGAAACGAATAGGTAATATAAGGTTATTGCAGACAGATTACCCAAGTGCACTATCTAGTTATCACAGGAATATATCCATCTACAGGACACAAAAGGTGCTCCATAAAATTAAGTGCCAATCCATAGCAACAAAATGCGGCTCCAAAAAGCTTCTCAATAGATACTGGGATCAAAACCCGGTGCACATAACGCCAATGTCACTTACCCATAACGGGATTACAAAGGAGGGGAGACACTTCGCCCGACCCAGAAGCGCGTTTCGCCACGGCTTTCTCAAGGGGAGGTGCTTGTCTTATGTCATCTACCCATATATAACTGCGGCATCCCCGGTGTTGATAATCAAAGCGGCGCATGCCCAGTGGGGCCGATTGGTCTAATTGCGATGACCCGACGCCATCGATGAGTCACACGCAGCACAGAAAGGGAAAAGGCACATCCTGTTCAGAATCAGACGCCTGGGCAGGAAGTATGCTGTGGACAGTAGCCAGCTGTGGGGATAAGTCTGCGGATGGCATTAAGGGGCTCCAGGTGAAGAATACTGTGAACGGGCACCAGCTTAAAGGAATCATCCCCAGGAAGGATTTGTGGTCTAAGACCGGGACAGGAGAATCTGAGATGGCATTCCCAGCACCTTTCCCCCTTGGAACTGGACAAGGGGCTGACAAAGAGCTGGTGAAACTGAAGGTACAGATGGGACATGGACTGTCAAAAGGATTGCCCGTGTGGCAGAAGAAGTGAAAGTACAGGAAACGTTGCCCTGTGTGAACTGTGCTGCTGATGTGATGGATGCCTTGTTGTTTAGTAAAGTTCAACTGTTGAAAAACAACTGTAACTTTGTGGTGTTTCAAGGAACCTAGGAGCAAGAAGCTGAAGTAACAGAGGTAACCAACTGTATAGCAGTACCAGGACTTTATCTTTTCATGTACAAGGTGCCAGGGTGCTCAATGACTGTTGCTTAATGGACTCGCCCACAACTACCACCCTGTGCCACCTTGTTCCACTTTTACAATCTGACCCATTGTGTGAATAAGAAGGGTTCTGTTTTCAGTTATGTGATGGCAACCATTTTGGAAAACCTTTTAACCCTTTAATGACAGGCAATACTCCTTTTAATGATGGCAATGCGCTGAGAAATAAGGGTATAGCACTCCCCAGCGTGGGAAAACCTCCAGGGTCTGAGCTAAAACATGATCATGGCTGGTTTTTACTGTCCTCATCAAATAAAGGTGATCACATTAAAAAAAAGTCTGATTTAAAATTAATTTCTCTCTCCTCTGATATGATCTAACAAAATGGGGCCATCCCCCAGTCCCTCCTGCTTCGTCCCCTGCCCTCAGCATCATTTTCATGGAAAAAGATGGTGGTCGCATGCACAAAAATGGTTTTATAAATTTCGTTGGAAACTGAGAAATCGCTGGTCAACTTTTAACCTTTCTAACTTCCTAACTAAAAAAAATTGTTTCCAAAATTGTGCTGATGTAAAAGTAGGCATGTGAGGCATGTTATTTATTAACTACTTTGTGTAACATAAGACACAAAAACGCATGGGCCATGCACACAGCAAACAAGTCTGTATGACAGTGTTCACACCACCAAAAGACTAAAGTACAAAAAAACACTAAGCCACTCTACCAAACGTCAAGGTATACCCATCCTAGAGCAGTCCTAACTGATGTATTTAAAAGTCTGATCATGTGTATAGTACCTGTATAAGTAGGATTCCAGCAGGCAACATCCGATGTGGACACGCTATGGAAGACGGCTTTTGTGTGCATGGCCCATAAGGGAGGGGTGGAACCTCCCCAAACTTGCAAAAGCAAGAAACCAATTAGACACAAAAACCCATGGGCCATGCACACAGCAAACAAGTCTGTAGGACAGTGTTCACACCACCAAAAGACTGAAGCACAGAAAAACACAGTAAAACAAACGTAAAAATACTCTGTTGTAAAAAAGTAACAGTAAACATCAAGTGCTAGTAAAAAGATGATAACAAAACAGGGTATTTGGTTGATACGTTTTTTTGCAAAAAAATGTATACTAAGCTGCTCTACCAAATGACAAGGTATACCCATCTTAGGGCAGTTCTAACTGATGTATTTAAAAGCCTGACCAGGTGTATAGTCCCTGTATAAGCAGGATTCAAGCAGGCAACGTCCGATGTGGACACGCTATGGAAGACGTAACATAACTCTGATTTAAGGGCACAAACATTAAAAGTTTGAAAATTACCAAATTTTGAATATTGTTGCCAAATTTCATTTTTTTAACTAAATAAATGCAAGTCATATCAAAGAAATTTTAACACTATCATGAAGCACGCAAAAAAACAGTTTGGGAATCAGTAGGATCTGTTGAGATATTACCTCACTTTATGAGGTCAATTTGTCCACTTGTAGTGTAAACATATATTCCCATAAAAGCATAAAACTTTATTAGAGAATTCTTAATTATGCAAATTGTCTCTTCAGAGAGGAAGAGGACTAGAACTCTAGTGCCACCGATTGGAAGTAGCAATCCTAGAAGTAAATGTTGACCCTTTAACGAGCCTTGTTACATGACTTAGGATAAAAGCCAGGCCAGATTCTCAATTTGCAGACACTGTGTTTCGGGATACTGCCCCTCGTCAGTGCAAAGTGTGAGATCTGGTTTGGCTGTGTGAGAGGCGTCTGATCGATATCCAAGAAGTATCATTTCTCCTTGCGGAGAATGACATGCTAAGCATTTCGAGGTGAGGAGACTTAAAGCCGCAATGCTTCTCTGGGAAATATGCTAATTATGCAAATTGTCTTTTCAGAGAGGAAGAGGACTAGAACTCTAGTGCCACCTATTGGAGGTAGCAATCCTAGAAATCAATGTTGACCCTTTAACGAGCCTTGTTACAGGATAAAAGCCTAAGTCATGCACTGATGAGGGGCAGTACCCCAAAACACAGTATTTGCAAATTGAGAATCTGGCCTGGCTTTTATCCTAAGTCATGTAACAAGGCTCGTTAAAGGGTTGATGTCCATTGACTTTTAGGATTGCTACTTCCAATCGGCAGCACTAGAGTTCTAGTCCTCTTCCTCTCTGAAGAGACAATTTGCATAATTAGCATATTTCCCAGAGAAGCATTGCGGCTTTAAGTCTCCTCACCTTGACAATGCCCTACTATCCCTGCCTGACTGTGAAGGTAGGCGTCCTATAAAGAGACAGCTTTCTGGTGCCTAACTCCGCGACGGCTGTCCCAAACTTTCCTTATGATGCAGAAAACAATAAGCGATAAAAAGAGATGAAAGGATAGAAATTAGAGACTACTTGATTAATAGGCTAAAAAGGACCTCAGGTTAGTATAATATAGTAATGCTCTTATGTGTCAAAAAATAGATCTTTCCCTGTCAACAATGACATAATTTGTCAAAAAAACCTTTATAAACAAAGGTATGTAGCTCTAAAAATACAGCGTAATTCTGGAAAGAGCCAACAATAGGGTTAGGATCACACAGCATAAATTATTCATATAATCATAAATATGGCCATATATCCAGAGCCAAGCTAATAATAGATAAGACTCATAGTATGATTAGAATCCAAAATCAGTGGGGGTTAGTCCCAATACAAAGATCAGCTCTAGCTTCTCATAGATTAAAGGTAAGTAGCTCTAACAAAATAACATGATTCAAAAGAGAGCCAACAGTAGGGTTATGATAATATCGCATGAGATATCCCTATACCCAAAGAAATGGCCACATATAGAGAGCAAAACTAGCAAGATTCACAGCATGATTAGTCAGAAAACAAGCATGGGGTTAGCCCAAACTTAGCTCTAGCCTCGACGCGTTTCCCCTTCCATGCGGTTCATTAGGAGGCCCGATAGGAACCTAGCTGTGCCATAGATGTGAGGTGTCCAGATCATCGTGGAAACGTAGCCTTACGGGGTGGTGCTCATATCAATCTGGCTATGACAACCATAGAGGTCTGCTGGAGACCTCTGGAGACCTCTGGTTGTCATGCCAACCCATCGGTGACCCGCGATCATGTGACAGGGTCACCGATGAGCAGGACTAGTGACTCGATTACAGTAAGCGCGAGTTTAATGCTGCTGTCAGAAATTTACAGTGGCATTTAACTAACAGCAGATCGAGACTCCAGCCGAGGCTGTTGTGGGCACACGTCAGCTGTCATGTGCCCGAAATGGTGCGAGCTCAGCGGGGGGAGAGGGAGTCAAGGGGAGTTTGACATTGGAGTACTATTACACCCGATGTTGGAAAGGGGCTAATGTCCCCTGACAGTGACAACATGGAGCGGGCGATGGCCATAATGGAGACTGTAGAGTAACAGAGCAGCGAGCGCCGTCAGGAGGGAAGTGACTCAATGTAATCCAACACAGACAGAGACCCTGATATAGCGACACAGGCGGGGTCGCAGCACTGAGGGGGTTAATGTCCCCAGTAATGGGGAATCTCCAGCACCTACCTCCACCTGCAGAGCCGCACACCACATATATGGCTGTTCTGTGTGCACAGGACCTGGGATGAGGTCACAGGAGGGGAGGAGTCAGGGGTCACATGATCAGGGCCTCAGTGTGTGTGCAGGACTCTGCTGTGCTGGTTGTCATGTGTGGGGTCTGGAGTAGTGATAAGTGAACGCTAAAATGCCCGAGTACTCATTACTCGAATCGAGCAGGACGGACGCTCAGACAGTCTTGACTTGAGTAATGAATATAATGGAAGTCAATGGGAAATTAGAGCATTTTTCTGGAAAATCCTAACAGAAGGGTTGAGAAGACAGGAAAATCGCTGAACTGGAAAGAGAAAAGCATGGGAAGCTGCTTGGCTGCCCCTCTGACTCCCAGGTCGCTGCTAGGAACAATGTTGTATTACTCTATTTTTACGGACTGACAATAAAACATACAAAACCGAAGATAAAATGGATTTTACAGGAAAAAATATCAGGAAACATTCTGGTATAATGACTTGTATATAAGGCAAAATAAAAAAAGAGAAAAAACCTGAATCCTCCACCCCTTAATAGCCGGGGCCATCCCTAACCGTATTTCCCCGTTGCTTGTTGTTATGACTACAGTAGATGACATGGTAGAGGGGGAAATAAAACTATACGCACCGGTAGTCACCTGTGAATGTAATTTTAACATTTTCATATCTTATTTGGGCAGGTAGTGTGTGTGACATGGACACAACCTATTTCATTTATGACAGAAGGACTCTGTAACTCACAAAGCCTATGCGGACAATGCAAGAACTGCCAGAAGGAAGAGGGACTCCGATACACCCTGGATTAGGCCGGAGTCACATTTGCCGTATGAAAAATCGGTCTGATTTTCTCGGCCGAGAATTGCACAAATGTTCTCCGTATGTATCATAGAGGCAATGCCGGACTTACAGCAGCAGAAGGTTCCCCAACGTGCGCACTGCTGACACGTCTCCTCCTGATACATAAGCGGCTTCTGACGTCTGAGCTCCTAATGCTCCTGCAGGCTTTCTTGCACCGTTACCTTGGAGATACAGCCGCTTCCTCCTTTCAAACTGTCCCGCTGTAAAGGTAAGTCTCTACCACGCATGCTCAAACAGGAGCCGAGATTGCTAGTTTCCACTTCAGGAAGTTGTCGCTAGAGGGAAAAGTGAACTGAGCTGTGTCTGCTTTTACTTAGTGGCTTCACAAACATGGCGGACGCACACAGCTCTCTCGTCTGTGCTTTGCTGCTCGGCCACGTTTATTAATTTTCTTTAGTGGAAGGATAAGAGGATAAGCTCACCATCACAGGAATCAGCTGTGGAGACAATGTAACTTCTAATGAAAGGAGCAAACTACCACACTTTTTTTTATTTTTGATCTTGGCATTTTATTAAAGCCGGGAATCTGACTCCATTCACCTGTAAGGCACCGCAATGTAGCTGCAGCGCAGAGCGATCTAAAGTCCCATGTAGCTCCAGCCTCAACCTAGTGAGGGAGTGAAGCTGGTGGAATGATAACAGCTGCAGAATAGGCAGGCTAAATGTCCCAGATTTATCACAGTGGTCCATGATGTTTGGTCAGTCTGGTATTTATGACTATCTAGCCCAGGGCTGGGGATCCCCACAGGCTGTATATGATCTTTTCACCGGACCCCAGGCAGATACCGCCAGATGGCAGTGCTCTGGTCAGCAGCTACGATTTGACAGCTAACCAATGTCAGTGCAAGGAAATACTTTGTACTCTCCTGTCCCAAAGAAGAAGACAGCAGCAGTTCCTGTGACATCTATACCGCAGCCCCATGTCTCCTGTGACGTCTATACCACAGCCCCATGTCTCCTGTGACATCTATACCGCAGCCCCATGTCTCCTGTGACATCTATACCGCAGCCCCATATCTCTTGTGACTTCTATACTGCAGCCCCATGTTTCCTGTGATGTATATACCACAGCCCCATGTCTCCTGTGACTTCTATACAGCAGCCCCATGTCTCCTGTGATGTCTATACAGCAGCCCAGGGGGGTAGCGTGGGGGGGCGGTCCGCCCCAGGCGGCACGTGTGTGGGGGCGGCGCGGCAGCAGCAGCAATTCTTTTCCTCTGTGGGAGAAGCGTGGAGGGACAGTGCAGCAGCAGCAGCAGCCAGCAGGACCTGTCTCTGTGTGTCTCCACCGTGGGCGTGGCAGTGCACTTCCGGCCCGGCGAACACCGCTGATGGCAGCTACCAAGTTACCAACAGACTTGTCCTGGGTCGGGGGGCCATCGATCAGGGCACCGGATCCACCCGCCCGCTTTTAGGTAAGAGGGCACAGGAGTCAGTGCCTGCCTGACTGTGTACGTACATCCATTGTGTGCATGTCACATTGACGCTGTCTATGTGGGTGTGTGGTGTGGCACTGGTGTGGGTGGGCTCTGTGCTGACCCGGGCTGATGGGCACATCTGGCTACAAGGAATGAATAGTCTTATGGAATGGCCACCAGGATTCTGGACTATGTGCCTGGGCAGGGACTGTAGATGTGTAAGTGCCCACTGGGCACTGCCCAGAGATCTCTGCCCACCTGGTCCTGGGGTGTCACTGTAGATGTATATGCGCCCAGAGATCTCTTACATATATATAGAGAACTGCAAGAAGATGAAAATCTAGAAAAGTAGAAATAATAACAGCAGAGTTAGTAGCAGACTAAAAATTAGATCTTTGAGTGTAGTGTGGGCTCTTTGGATGCCAAACGGGCGGCAAATTTTTCGACCGCCCTGGGCGCCACAAACAGTTGCTACGCCACTGGAACGGAGTCATATGTAAGGATCGCTATGTGTCCCCCAGGATGCGCTCAGAAGCATATTAGATCCGTTGTAGTGCCTTGTGGTCACAGCAGGGTGCCTGTGAGTCACAAGGCAGAATAAAAGTAAAGGTACTGTCACACTTAGCAATGCACCAGCGATCCCGACCAGCGATATGATGCGGTCAGGATTGCTGGTGCATCGCTAAGTGGTCGCTAGTGAGCTGCCACACAGGCAGATCTCACCAGCGACATAGCAGGGGTCGGGGGTCGCTACTTACCTGTCAGACAAGGAGATCCTGACGTCCTCCCGCCCGCGTCCACGCGTTGCTCATCGGCATCACAGGAATCCCAGCAGGAAGCGCCCGACGAGAAACGGTCCAGGACGTTCTCGCGCGATCAGCGATAACCAGCGGGGAGCGGTCGGAGGTATCAGACATAGCGATATCGCTATAACGTCACAAAAACCAGTGATGTTATAGCGATATTGCTAGCAATATCGCTTAGTGTGAGAGGGCCTTTAGTTTGAACCTGGTCAAGTTATTTTGACCAAGGAGCTTGTTCAGGAAAACCCAGTATGGGCTTTATTTTGAAATGGACTGCAGGAAGGTAGTGGGGTCACAGAGTAGAGTGAAAGGTAAAAAAAAACCTGCAGGAAGAGTTTGGGTGTGTCAGTTTTGGTCTTGCAAACAGACAGAGCAGTTGGTCTGCAGAGCACTCCCTGTGTCAGGCAACACAGGGTCGAGCAGAGCCAAAGGGTCTGGCATCCCTTCGTACATGGCAGTGCAGCCACTCATGGCAACCGGTCCCCTGCCGCGATCCGGAAGATACAGCGCGCTGTGCACTGTGTGAGTTTTTGACATTAAACACGTTTTGTTTAATGTGCGTATATATGTATATACATATATGTGTGTATATATATATATATATATATATATGTGTGTGTGTATATGTATATCTAATATATACAACCCCTGGCAAAAATTATGGAATCATCGGCCTTGGAGGATGTTCATTTAGTTGTTTAATTTTGTAGAAAAAAAGCAGATCACAGACATGGCACAAAACTAAAGTCAAAGTGCTGTGAGGTCATGCTGTCAAATGTCAGACCCCGCAGTTGTGACTGTGACCCACTGTGTCTCTTGCAGAGGTGCCGTGAGATCACTGGGGCTCATCAGCAGATGAACTCTGGTGAGCTTTCTCATCGTAGCTCAGCGCTACACAATGCAAGAGTGATTATACACTCCTGTCAGTTTGTCACTGGTTGCTCAAAGTAATCAGGATCATAACAGGAGATTATGGATTATCTTTTCACTTTGAACAGGTGAGGAATATGGCTATTTATAATTTTAGTTCATTTGCAGGGGACATTGGCTTCACTGGAGTGGGCGACTAAGTGATTGTGGTTTAATTTAGAGTCAATAAAGGAGTCTGTGTCAGTATTTCAAATAAAGAACATAATACTGGGTGTGATTTTTTTATATAAAATCACTATGAGCTTAGTAATGGGGGCATCTTATAGACACCTCTCCATTACTAAACTCTGGGCTTGATGTCATCGGACAATACAAAGGTGACACCAAGCCCACAGAGCAAGAGGGAAGAGCCAGGCAAAGATGCGCCTTTTCTGGGGCAGATGCGGGCTGCTATTTTTAGGCTGGGGGGCAATATCCATGGTCCCTTACCAGCCTGAGAATGCCAGCCCCTAGCTGTTAGCTTTAGCTTAGCTAGTTGTTAAAAATGAAGGGGACTCCACACCGTTTTTTTTAATTATTTAAATAATTAAAAAAACAGTGTGGTGAGCCCTAAATCCTTGATAACCGGCTTTGCTAAAGATGACTTCTGAGGATTGCAGCCCGAAGCTGTCAGTTTTGACTGGCTGGTTATCAGAAATACAGGGGAACCCATGTTGATTTTTTAAATTATTATTTTTTATTATTATTTATAGCGCAATTGATTGGTCAATTGATGCCATTCTTCCTGGTGTCTGCCCCTAATTCAAGTTCTTTTGTCAGCTTTTGGGCCCCCCTGAAGGTGTTATCTATGCATTTGGTTTTGCCTCCCATTAAATTCAATGGGGTTCGGTTATATTGTGTGAAGATTGGGAAGTTTGCCAAACATAGCAGAACCAAACCTTAAGGCTATGTGCACACGGTGCGGATTCTGCTGCGGATCCGCAGCGTTTCAGGCTCTGCGGGTCCGCAGCAGATTTAGGTGCGGTGTACAGTACCATTGTTTTCAATGGTAAACTGGAAAACGCTGTGCACATGCTGAGGATTTTTCCAGGCAGATTTGCTGCGGGTTCAAATTCTCAGCATGTCAATTCTTTGTGTGGATTCCGCAGCGGTTTCACACCTTCTCCATTCTAGAGGTGTGAAACTGCAGGGCTAAACCGCAGGCTAATCTGCAGGTCTTTTGACTTGAGAATTTACCTGCAGATTTTTCCAAATCCGCGCGTAAAAATCCGCAGGACCAAAATCTACGTGTGCACATAGCCTAAAAGGTTGACTCATCTCTAGTGCCAACCTCCGCGGTTAGGTAGTACCAGTATCAGGCATTTCAAGAGGGCATTACTAATATTAACCAACAGGCCAGACCGCATATCAATTATAAGGGTTGAGGGTCACTTGGGTAATAGTGATCACAAAATAATACGTTTTCATGTATCCTTTAATAAGATGTGTAGTAGAGGGGTTACAAGGACACTAAACTTCAGGAAAGCAAATTTCCAACGGGACGAAATCCTGAGACATTATAATACACAAAGAAAATGGGAGACGTTTATTAGCATCCTGAATAGGACCTGTGCACAATATATACCGTATGGGAATAAACATGCGAGAAATAGGAGGAAACCACTATGGTTAAATACGGCTGTAAGGGGCGCAATAAGTGACAAAAATAAAGCATTTAGAGAATTAAAGCAAGTAGGTAGTGATGAGGCATTAAATAAATACAGAAAATTAAATAAATTCTGTAAAAAGCAAATCAAGACAGCAAAGATTGAGACAGAGAGACTCATTGCCAGAGAAAGTAAAAATAATCCCAAAATATTCTTTAACTATATAAATAGTAAGAAGCTAAAAAATGATAGTGTTGGTCCCCTTAAAAATAGTCTGGGTGAAATGGTGGATGAGGATGAGGAAAAAGCCAATATGCTAAATGACTTTTTTTCAACAGTATTTACACAAGAAAATCCCATGACGGATAACATGATCAGGGATAAAAAATTCTCCATTAAATGTCACCTGCTTAACCCAGCAGGAAGTACGGCGGCATCTACAAATCACTAAAATTGACAAATCCCCGGGCCCGGATGGGATACACCCCCGAATACTGCAGGAATTAAGCACAGTCATAGATAGACCATTATTTTTAATCTTTAAAGATTCCATAATAACAGGGTCTGTACCACAGGACTGACGTATGGCAAATGTGGTGCCAATATTCAAAAAGGGGACAAAAACTGAACTTGGAAATTATAGGCCAGTAAGTTTAACCTCAACTGTGGGTAAAATTCTGGAGGGTTTTCTAAGAGATACTATACTGGAGTATCTGGAGAAGAATAACCTCATGACCCAATATCAACATGGGTTTACAAGGGACCGTTCCTGTCAGACTAATCTGATAAGCTTTAATGAAGAGGCAAGTTCCAGACTGGACCAAGGGAATGAAGTGGACATGGTGTACATGGACTTTTCAAAAGCTTTTGATATGGTGCCACACAAAAGGTTGATACATAAAATGAGAACAATGGGGATGGGGAAAATATGTGTAAGTGGGTTAAGAGCTGGCTCAGGGATAGTAACTGTGACGTATACTGACCACGGGTAGGTTACGCCCGAGAGTGGACCCTCTGGATCGCAGCACTGGAGCTCCCAGGGGCAAGCGCGCCAGGTGGTGCCGACCCCTATACAGGGGCCGTTAGGGGCAGGCCCTCGGAAGACAGATGCCGCGACTGCTAGACCCAAGAGGGGCGGCTCACAAGACTGAGTGAGGGGTGCAGGACTGAGGCACGGAATGCTGAAGGGAGTAGGAAGTACGGAGTGGGAGCAGGGCGGAAACACGGAGTATAGGACCAGGCACTGAGAGGGGAATACGGGACAGAGACATGGAGTACAGGACAGGGCACTGGAGTACAGGACGGAGACACAGAGTACAGGACTGGGCACTGGAGTACAGGACGGAGACACGGGGTACAGGACTGGGCACTGGAGTACAGGACGGAGACACAGAGTACAGGACGGGGCACTGGAGTACAGGACGGAGACACAGAGTACAGGACTGGGCACTGGAGTACAGGACGGAGACACGGAGTACAGGACGGGGCACTGGAGTACAGGACGGAGACACGGAGTATAGGACGGAGACACGGAGTACAGGACAGGGCACTGGAGTACAGGACGGAGACACAGAGTACAGGACTGGGCACTGGAGTACAGGACGGAGACACGGAGTACAGGACGGGGCACTGGAGTACAGGACGGAGACACGGAGTATAGGACGGAGACACGGAGTACAGGACGGGGCACTGGAGTACAGTACAGAGACACAAAGTATAGGACGGAGACACGGAGTATAGGACTGGGCACTGGAGTACAGGACGGAGCACTGGAGTACAGGACGGAGACACGGAGTATAGGACGGCGACAGAGAGTGTGAAGGGGAACCCCTAAACACTTGGTCAGGATACCGTAGAAAGGCACACGATAATCAGGCGTCTCCACCATGTTGGAGACGCCTGATATAACCTGTGCTGCCGGCTGATTGGGCACCTAGACTTCTGGGCGGGCGCTCCAGGGTTAAGAGACCTGGAGAGCGCGCGCCAGCGGCCTAAGGCGCCCGCAGGAAGCAGGCACGCGCCGGACAGAGGAGGAGGAGGCGGGCACAGAGCGGGGAGGCGAGCGCCTAAGTATAGCCGTGACAGTAACCAAAAGGTGGTTATTAATGGAGCACACTCCGACTGGGTCACGGTTGGCAGTAGGGTACCACAGGGGTCAGTTTTGGGCCCAATTATTTTTAACATATTTATTAATGACCTTGTAGGGGTCATAGAGAGTAGAATTTCAATATTTGCAGATGACACGAAACTCTGCAGGGTAATCAATACAGAGGAGGATAATTTTATATTACAGGAGGATTTATGTAAACTAGAAGCTTGGGCTGATAAATGGCAAATGAGCTTTAATGTGGATAAATGTATGGTCATGCACTTGGGTAGAACGAATAAGATGTATAATTATGTGCTTCATTGTAAAACACTGGGCAAAACCGTCACTGAAAAAGACCTGGGTATATGGGTGGACGACAAACTCACATTTAGTGGCCATTGTCAGGCAGCTGCTGCAAAGGCAAATAAAATAATGGGATGCATTAAAAGAGGCATAGATGCTCATGAGGAGAACATAATTTTACCTCTATTTAAGTCACTAGTGTGACCACACTTAGAATACTGTGTACAGTTCTGGTCTCCGGTGTATAAGAAAGACATAGCTGAACTGGAGCTGGTGCAGAGAAGAGCTAGGTTATTAGGCAACTGGGGGGTCTGCAATACCAAGACAGGTTATTACACTTGGGGTTATTTAGTTTGGAGAATCGAAGGCTTAGGGGTGATCTTATTACAATGTATAAATATATGTGGGGACAGTACAAAGACCTTTCTAATGATCTTTTTACTCTTAGACCTGTGACGGGGACAAGGGGGCATCCTCTACATCTGGAGGAAAGAAGGTTTAAGCATAATCACAGACGCAGATTCTTTACTGTAAGAGCAGTGAGACTATGGAACTCTCTGCCATATGATTTTGTAATGAGTGATTACCTACTAAAATTTAAGAAGGGACTGGATGCCTTTCTTGAAAAGTATAATATCACAGGGTATATACACTAGTTTCCTTAATATTGCGTTGATCCAGGGAGCTAGTCTGATTGCCGTATGTGGAGTCGGGAAGGAATTTTTTTCCCCAATGTGAAGCTTACTGTTTGCCACATGGGGTTTTTTTTGCCTTCCTCTGGATCAACATGTTAGGGCAAGTTAGGATAGGATATGGGTTGAACTAGATGGACTTAAAGTCTTCCTTCAACCTTAATAACTATGTTACTATTACAGGTGTCTGGTGGTGTGTGGTGTGCATATTCATTTCTTAATGCAAAAAGATATATATACGTATTTTTTATTCTATATTTGAATGTATTACGGGGTATTGGTGTTTTTTAACCCCTTCATGACCAAGCCTATTTTGACCTTAATGACCAGGCCATTTTTTGCAATTCTGACCAGTGTCCCTTTGTGAGGTAATAACTCAGGAACGCTTCAACGGATCCTAGCGATTCTGAGATTGTTTTTTACTGACATATTGGGCTTCATGTTAGTGGTAAATTTAGGTCGATAATTTTTGCGTTTATTTGTGAAAAAATCAGAAATTTGGCGAAAATTTAGAAAATTTCGCAATTTTCAAATTTTGAATTTTTTTTCTGTTAAACCAGAGAGTTATGTGACACAAAATAGTTACTAAATAACATTTCCCACATGTCTACTTTACATCAGCCCAATTTTGGAAACAAAATATTTTTTTGTTAGGAAGTTATAAGGGTTAAAAGTTGACCAGCGATTTCTCATTTTTACAATAAAATTTACAAAACCATTTTTTTAGGGACCACCTCACATTTGAAGTCACTTTGAGGGGTCTATATGGCAGAAAATACCCAAAAGTGACACCATTCTAAAAACTGCACCCCTCAAGCTACTCAAAACTACATTCAAGAAGATTATTAACCAGAAGATTATTAACCCTTCAGGTGTTTCACAGGAGCTAAAGCAACGTGGAAAGAAAAAATGGACATTTTAATTTTTCCAACAAAAATTTTCATTTAGCATCAATTTTTTCATTTTCACATCGGCAACAGGATAAAATGGATCCTAAAAATTGTTGGGCAATTTCTCCTGAGTACACCGATACCTCATATGTGGTCATAAACCACTGTTTGGGCACATGGCAGGGCCCGGAAGGGAAGGAGCGCCATTTGACTTTTTGAATGGAAAATTAGCTCCAATCCTTAGTGGACACCATGTCGCATTTGGAGAGCCCCTGTGTGTCTAAACACTGGAGCGCCCCCACAAGTGACCCTATTTTGGAAACTAGACTCCAGAAGGAACTTATCTACAGTAGATGTGTGGTGAGCACTTTGAACACCCAAGTGGTTCACAGAAGTTTATAAGGCAGAGCAGTGAAAATAAAAAATCATAAACCACTGTTTGGGCGCACGGCAAGGCTCAGAAGGGAAGGAGCACCATTTGACTTTTTGAATGGAAAATATGCTGGAATATTTAGCGGTTGCCATGTCACGTTTGGAGAGCCCCTGTGTGCATAAACATTGGAGCTCCTTCACAAGTGACCCCGTTTTGGAAACTAGACCCCCCAAGGAACTTATCTAGATGCATAATGATCACTTTGAACCCCCAGGTACTTCACAAATTGATCTGTAAAAAAAAAAAGTACTTTTTTTCACAAAAATTTTCTTTTAGCCTCAGTTTTTTCATATTCACATGGGCAACAGGATAAAATGGATCCTATAATTTGTTAAAAAATTTCTCCTGAGTACACCGATACCTCATATGTGGTCATAAACCACTGTTTGAGCGCACGGCAGGGTCCGGAAGGGAAGGAGCACCATTTGACTTTTTGAATGGAAAATTAGCTCCAATCGTTATCGGACACCATGTCGCGTTTCGAGAGCCCCTGTGTGCCTAAACATTGGAACTCCCCCACAAGTGACCCCATTTTGGAAACTAGACCCCCTAAGGAACTTATCTAGATGTGTAGTGAGCACTTTGAACCCCCAAGTGCTTGACAAAAGTTTATAACACAGAGCAGTGAAAATAAAAAAATGTTTGCTTTCCTCAAAAATGATTTTTTAGCACACTATTTTTAATTTTCACAAGGCTAACAGGAGAAATTGGACCACAAAAGTTGTTGTCCAGTTTGTCCTGAATATGCTGGTACCCCATATGTGGGGGGGAACCACTGTTTGGGCACACGGCAGGGCTCAGAAGGGAAGGAGCGCCATTTGACTTTTTGAAATGCAAATTACTTCTAATCGTTAGCGGACACCATATCGTGTTTGGAGAGCCCCTGTGTGCCTAAACATTGGAGCTCCCCCACAAATGACCCCATTTTGGAAACTAGACCCCCTAAGGAACTTATCTAGATGCATAGTGAGCACTTTGAACCCCCAAGTGCTTCACAAAAGTTTATAACGCAGAGCCATGAAAATAACAAATATTTTTTTTTCCTCAAAAAATTATCTTTTAGTGCGCAATTTTTTATTTTCACAAGGGTACGAGGATAAATTAGACCCCAAAAGTTGTTGTCCAGTTTGTCCTGAGTACGCTGGTACCCCATATGTGGGTGGGGACCACTGTTTGGGTACACGTCGGGGCTCGGAAGGGAAGTAGTGACATTTTGAGATGCTGACTTTGATGGAATGGTCTGCGGGAATCATGTAACATTTGCAGAGCCCCTGATGTACCTAAACTGTGGAACCCCCCACAAGTGACACCATTTTGGAAACTAGATCCCCCAAGGAACTTATCTAGATGTGTGGTGAGCACCTTGAACCCCCAAGCGTGTCACAGAAGTTTATAACGCAGAGCCGCGAAAATAAAAAATATTTTTTTTCCTCAAAAAAAAGATTTTCAGCCAGCAATTTTTTATTTTCACAGGGGTAGCAGGATAAATTGGACCCCAAAAGTTGTTGTACAGTGTGTCCTGAGTACGCTGGTGCCCCATTTATGGGGGGAACCATTGTTTGGGCACACATAAGGGCTCGGAATGGAAGTAGTGACGTTTTGAAATGCAGACTTTGATGGAATGGTCTGCGGTCGTCGTTACGTTTGCAGAGCCCCTGATGTGCCTAAACAATAGAAACCCCCCACAAGTGACCCCATTTTGGAAACTAGACCTCCCAAGGAACTTATCTAGATGCCTGGTGAGCACTTTGAACCCCCTAGTGCTTCACAGAAGTTTATAACGCAGAGACGTGAAAATACAAAAAAAAAATTTCCACAAAAATATTTTTTTAGCCCCCAATTTTTTATTTTCCCAAGGGTACCAGGAGAAATTAGACCCCCAAAGTTGTTGTGCAATTTTTCCTGAGTACACTGATACCCCATATGTTGGGGTAAACCACTGTTTGGGCACACGTCAGGGCTTGGAAGGGAGGGAGCACCGTTTAACTTTTTGAACGCAAAATTGGCTGGAATCAATGGTTGCACCATGTCGTGTTTGGAGACCCCCTGATGTGCCTAAACAGTGGAAACCCCTCAATTCTAACTTCAACCCTAACCCCAACACACCCCTAACCACAGCCCTAACCCCAACACATCTCTAACCCTAATCCCAACCCTAACCCCAACACACCCCTATCCCTAATCCCCACCCTAACCATAACCCTAACGACAAGCCTAACCCTAATTCCAATCCTAACCCTAATTCTAATTCCAACCCTAACCCTCTTTCCAACCCTAACCCTCTTTCCAACCCTAACCCTCTTTCCAACTCTAACCCTCTTTCCAACCCTAACCCTAATGGAAAAATAAAAATAATTTCTTTATTTTATCAGTTGATCCTGCCTATGGGGGTGATAAACGGGGGGTTTATTTACATTTCATTCTAGTTTGATCACTGTGAAAGTGATCAAAATGAATGAATGGAAATTGGAGCCGGCGGGCGCACTGCGCATGCGCCCGCCATTTTCCAATATGGCGGCGCCCATGGCCCGCGGGACACTGGGAGCCATAACGGCACTCGGTGAGTACCGAGAGGTGGGAGGGGGGGCAATCGGAAGCCGGGGGGAGCGGAGGGAAGGCGGGGGGGAGATGATGACAGCGGCGGCACATCACCGCTGTCATTCAGTGGCGGGGGGCAGATCGCCCCCGTTAACGGGTGGGGGGGTCGGATCACTGTCACCAGCCATGTCCGATGCTACAGCAGCATCGGACATGGCTGGATTGTAATATTTCATCAATTTTCATTGATGAAATATTACTATCGCTCTGATTGGCTGTTTCACTTTTAACAGCCAATCAGAGCAATCGTAGTCACGTGGGGGCGAAGCCACGCCCCCTATGCTGAAGAACAAAGCCCCCTGTATCTGCGGGTCGGGTGACCTTTCAGTGACCTAGGTCACCCGACACGCAGGGGGGCTTTAAAGTCATGACGCCACATAGGCGTCACTGGTCAGATTTGCACCAGTTTTCTTGACGCCTATGTGGCGTCATTGGTCGTGAAGGGGTTAACCCCTTAGCGACAGAGCCAGTTTGCAGCTTAATGACCAGGCCAATTTTTACAATTCTGACCACTGTCCCTTTATGAGGTTATAACTCTGGAACGCTTTAATGGATCCCGCTGATTCTAAGATTGTTTTTTCGTGACATACTGTACTTCATGTTAGTGGTAAAATTTCCTCGATAAGTCTTGTGTTTATTTATGAAAAAAATGGAAATATGGCGAAAATTTAGAAAATTTTGCAATTTTAAAACTTTACATTTTTATGCCCTTAAATCAGAGAGATGTGTCACACAAATTTCTTAATAAATAACATTTCCCCACATGTCTACTTTACATCAGCACAATTTTGGAAGCAAAATTTTTTTTTGTTAGGAAGTTATAAGGGTTAAAAGTTGACTAGCAATTTCTCATTTTTACAACAAAATTTACAAAACCATTTTTTTTAGGGACCACATCATATTTAAAGTCATTTTGAGGGGTGTACATGACAGAAAATACCCAAAAGTGGCACCATTCTAAACACTAGACCCCTCAAGATGCTCAAAACCACATTCAAGAAGTTTATTAACCCTTTAAGTGCTTCACAGGAACTAAAGCAATGTGGAAGGAAAAAATTAACATTTAACTTTTTTTTGCAAAAAATTTACTTCAGAACCAATTTTTTTTATTTTCACAAGTGTTAAAAGAGAAAATCAACCACAAAATTTGTTGTACAATTTCTCCTGAATACGCCGATACCCCATATGTGGGGGTAAACCACTTTTTCAGCACACGGCAGAGCTCGCAAGGGATGGAGCGCCGTGACTTTTTCAACGCAGAATTGGCTGGAATTGAGATCGGATGCCATGTTGCGTTCGGAGAGCCCTTAATGTGCCTAAACAGTGGAAACCTCCAACAAGTGACCCCATTTTGGAAACTAGACCCATTAAGGAACTTATCTAGATGTGTGGTGAGCACTTTGAACCTTCAAGTGCTTCACAGAAGTTTATAACGTAGAGCCGTGAAAATAAGAAATCTATTTTTTTCCACAAAAATGATCTTTTCGCCCCCAAATTTTTATTTTTACAAGGGTAACAGGAGAAATCATACCTGCACAGTTGTTATGCGATTTGTCCTGAGTACGCCGATACCCCATATGTGGGGGGGAACCACTGTTTGGGCGCATGGGAGAGCTCGGAAGGGAAGGAGTGCCATTTTGGAATGCAGACTTTGATGGAATGGTCTGCGGGCATCATGTTGCTCTTGCAGAGCCCCTGATGGGCCTAAACAGTGGAAACCCCCCACAAGTGACCCCATTTTGGAAATTAGACCCCCTAAGGAACTTATCTAGATGTGTGGTGAGCACTTTGAACCCCCAAGCACTTCACAAAAGTTTATAAACGCAGAGCCGTGAAAATAAAAAGTCTTTTTTATTTCCACAAAAGTGATTTTTTAGACCCCAATTTTTAGACCCCCAAAGTTGGTAAATAGTGGAAACCCCTCAATTCTTGCTCCAACCCTAACCCCAACACACCCCTAACCCTAATCCCAACCCTAACCCTAATCCCAACCCTAATCCCTAATCCTAATTCTAACCCTAATCCTAGTTCGCCCTAACCCTAATTCTAACCCTAGCCGTGACCAGAGACCTAACCCTAGCCCAAACCTAGCCCTAGCACAACCCCAATCCTAGCCCAACCCTAACCCTAACCCTAGCCCAACCCTAACCCTAGCCCAACCCTAACCCTAACCCTAATGGAAAACTGAAAAAAAAAATATTTTCTTTATTTCATTATATTTGTTTATATAAGGGAGTGATAAACGGGGGGGTTATGTACTATTTTTTTTATTTTGATCACTATGATCGTTTATCATAGTGATCAAAATAATGAATGGAATCTGCCAGCCGGAGCCGGCAGATTCCCGGCGGGCGCACTGCGCATGCGCCCGCCATTTTCAAAATGGCGGCGCCCATCGGAGGATGCCAGCGGGACGTGGGACCACCGGGAGGGGACGGAGGGCCACGGAGAGGTACCGGAGGGGATCGGGGACCCTATTTCTCTCTCCTCTGATGTGCGATCACATCAGAGGAGAGAGAAATTAAATGTAAAATCGCGCCATTTTTTTTTGCGGTCGCCGTTATAGGGTTAATAACGGCGATCGCAAAAGCGGGGGTCGGTAAAAACCGACCGATTCATGTTCTCTGGGGTCTCGGCTACCCCTGGCAGCCAAGACCCCGGAGAAAATCCGACACTGGGGGGCGCTATTCACTTAAATCACAGCGCCGTGAATTAACGGCGCTGTGGTTTTAGTACCCTTAACTACCGCCGTTAAAAGGCGTATCGGCGGTCGTTAAGGGGTTAAACAAAAACTAACAAGTCTGTGAGAGCCTGAATTCTTGCTGGCTGATAGGTGATCAAATACTTGTTTCATGCAATAAAATGCATTAATTATTTAAAAATCATACAATGTGATTTTCTGTTTGTTTTTTTAATTTTAGATTCTGTCTCTCACAGTTCTAGTGTACCTACGATAAAAATTATAGACCTCTCCATTCTTTGAAGGTTACAGAACTTGCAGAATAGTCAAAAATAAGTATCAATTACTTATTTTCCCCGATGTATATACATATGCACACATATATCCACCACATAGACACGGTACCCTAAAATTAGGTATAGGAATGTTAAATCATTGATAAAAGACAGTTTGAGCACTTAGATTAAACAGATCAGATGAAATTAGATTAAACAGTGTTAAACAAAATTTAAATATAATAGAATGCAAATAAACTTATTTTGTTGTGTATCTTTGCCCATAATCTGTTGTTGTAAATGTCATGGACTCAGCTGTGTACCTACTTTTGGCTCAATACACTGTGATGTGTACATATAGATACAAGGGAGAGCTTTGTAGTGTGAAATGTTTCAGGGAGTTGTGTTTGCAGCAGCATGCACAGAACACTGGTGTATAGAGCCCTGCCCACCCACTCAACATACAAAGTTACAGAATTGTGATGTCAGTTCAGATAATTGAGCCAGTGTCTCAATGAAATTCTTATGGGACATCACAGAAAGTCATGAGATTCCCGCCTGTGGCATCATGTTACCTGGAGAACATCTCAGCTTACAGAAAGATTTGGTAAAGTAAGGTATTTAGAAAAGATTTTACCTATTGCAGTTTGTTCACAGGAAAGGCATTTATAAAGTAGTAACTAACCCTTTTTAAAAAAATATCTAAGCTTTACAATGGGTAAGTTGTTAAATCATATCCTGCAGACTTAGGCTAGCTTCACACTAGCGTATGGAGGAGCTGCGGAGGGATGTGGACTTCCTCCATGAAGCTCCGCCTCCTGCCGCGCCTCCTCTGTTCAGCTCCGCCTACGTCGGCATGTGGCCTGCGTACCCTATCTTTAGCATTGGGTATGCAGGCCATGCCGATGTATGTGGATGCCTCTGCATGCGTCGTTCTGACGGTGCGGCGACTGCAACAAAATCCAACACGCTGTGTTTGGCGCAGGTACCCGCACCGTCAAAACAACGCATGAGGAGGCATCCGCATGCATCAGCATGGCCTGCATACCCAATGCTAAAGATAAGGTACGCAGGCGGAGCTGAACGGAGGAGGCTCTGCAGGGAGCGGAGTTTCACGGAGGAAGTCCGCATCCCTCTGCAGCTCCTCCATATGCTAGTGTGAAACTAGTCTAGAATGAACTGAAACTTAGCCTCATAGACAAAGAGGCTAAGTACATTCTCGGTCGCTCACATTTATCTTTCCAATGTGTTTCCCTCCAACAAAACCATTATAAACTGCTCAGAAGGTGGTTCATAACACTAGTATTGCTGTACACTTACACTCTATCAACTGCAAAGCTCTCCTAGAGATGCGGAAGCCACATGGGCAAACTCTCCCACAACTGGTTGGTGTTCACCCTCAACTCCTAATTTAAGAAGCAAATAGCAGATAATGCTCAACTATCCTGTGCTCAATTTAAAACTCACAGCAGAATTTAAGGGTTTGTCAGGTTAAAAAAAACATTTATCACCTAGCCATAAGATAGGTGGTAATTTATTGAATGAATAGAGTCTGACCACTAAGACGTGCACTTACATGCAGAATGGGGCGCATTTATCTCCAATATAGAATAGAGTGGCAGTGCGCTCCATTTATTCTGTATAAGGCTGCCAAGTGCATTGCTCAGCTTTTTCCAGCAGCCCCAAAGGTCATCCTAATCAGAAGAGATAAGCTGGGCACTGGATCGTTTCCTTGCAACTCTCCCGATAATGTATAGTAGAGTCTCTCCTTGGCCAATCTTAAATCCGAAGAGAAAGAAAGGCACTGTACAACCCTTTTAGGCTGCAGTTATACAGTATACAGAAATATGGCATATATTATATACTTGTACATAATTTATAAATAGGTGTATTTGTCTGATTTTCCATAACAAATGATTTTGATAATTGCAATCATTTTCTAAAAATCATTTAGTACTCTAAATTGTGTATGCTTTACCATAACAAAACATTTTTTATTGCACTTACACTTCTCAAAATTTAAAAAAATAAATAAAATGGCTACTTCCCTTTGTGAGTTTTCTGATGAGTAACAAGATTTGTTTTCTGATTAAAACATTTCCCACATACTGAACATGAAAATGGCTTCTCCCCTGTGTGAACTCTCTGATGTGTGACAAGTTTGTATTTTTCGCTAAAACATTTCCCACATTCTGAACATGAATATGGCTTCTCTCCTGTGTGAATTCTGAGATGTGTAACAAGTTTGTATTTCTCCGTATAACATTTCCCACATTCTGAACAGGTGTATGGCTTCTCTCCTGTGTGAATTTTCTGATGTCGAACTAAGACATGGCCATGGTAAAAACATTTTCCACATTCTGAACATGAAAATATCTTGTCCTCTGTCTGATTTCCCTGTAGAGTAACAAGATTTGTTTCTGGGTTAAAACATTTCCCACTGTCTGAACATGAAAATTGCTTTTCACTTCTGTGACTTCTGTGATGAGTAGCAAGATTTGTTTTATGATTAAAACATTTGCCACAATCGGTACAGGAAAATATCTTCTCCCCTGTGTGAATTCTTTGATGAGCAACAAGTTTATATTTCTCACTATAACATTTCCCACATTCGGAACATAAATATGGCTTCTCCCCTGTGTGAATTCGCTGATGTGTAACAAGTTTATATTTCTCACTATAACATTTCCCACATTCTGAACAAGAATATGGCTTCTCCCCTGTGTGAATTCTCTGATGTCTAACCAAAACGTGGTGATATTCAAAACATTTTCCACATTCTGAACATGAAAATAGCTTCTCCCCTGTACGGTTTCTCTGTTGAGTAATAAGATTTCTTTTCCAATTAAAAAATGTCCCACATTCTGAACATGAAAATGGCTTCCCCTCTGCTTGACTTCTCTGATGAGTAACAAGATTTGTTGTCACATTAAAACATTTCCTACATTCCGAACATGAAAATGGCTTTCTCCCTGTGTGAATTCTTTGATGCACAACAAGATTTGTTTTCTGATTAAAACATTTCCCACATTCTGAGCATGAAAATGGCTTCTCCCCAGTGTGAATTCTCTGATGTGCAACAAGATTTGTTTTCCGAGTAAAACATTTCCCACATTCTGAACAAGAAAATAGCTTCTCTCCTGTGTGAGTTCTCTGGTGTCTAAGAAGATGTGATTTCTCTGTAAAATATTTCCCACATTCTGAACATGAATAAGTATTATCTCCTATGAAAGCTATTTCATGTTTAACAGCTCTTCTGAGACTTTTGTTTTGCATATCATTCTTTGATGAAGCAGAAGAAAAGACTTGCTGAAAGGCATCAGATGATAGATATTTGCTATGAAGTGCTAGCGGTATATCTGGGATAATGACATGTTCTTCACATGTATCTGGTTTGATACCATGATCTTCAGCTTTAAAATCCAAAAATATAAATTCTTTTGAGATCTTTGAAAAGTCATCTGCAAATATAAAAAAAAAGATTTTTTTTTCTACATGACTATTGAAATATTAAAATGTATATTATTTATTTTACAACATTTCCTTACAAATTGCAATGCAATTCAATTGTCAAATGACTAGAAACAGTAAACCACATTCCAATGACTAAGAGAACTTGGTACCAGGTTGTGCTATTTCACTTCTCTCTTGAAGCAGTCTTCTCTATAGGTTCACTTCAATTGTTAACAATTGTTTCCAAGTACATGTTCAGTGGAGACTCATAAAAGGGACTAAGTCAGTGCTATCAGGTGGTACCCAACTTTAACAATCTCTCAGCTGCATGCATTCTAGCACAGAGCAGGGTACGTGGACAAAGCAGTATGGTCATAGACAAATAAGCCATGGCTTTGGAGCAACTATACGGTTGTGTAGTTTTTACTAGTGGAACTAAACAGGGTATACAAGAAAGGAGAACAAGTCCTTTATACATTAGGGAAGCCATCAGAAATATTGGTGTACATCAAAAATATATGAATATGGGTGCACTGGGGATCTGAAAAATAATTTGGAACACTGTCCTCTACTATGTATGGCCGTCAGTCACTGATTCTTTTGTAGATCCGCGAGTTTTAAGGCTACAGCCACCTATATGCACAAAAAATAATTAAATTCATATGTGAATAAGTTACTTTTGTTAAAGGGAACCTGTAAGGCTATTCATGCTGTCCACATCAAGGACAGAATGAATCAGATCCTTGATACACGATTATAGTTATGCTTATTATTATTACTATGGACTAGCTGGTGTTGCATTAGCCTTATTGACTGTTTCTTGCACTTTACCTAGCATTATTGGTAGATTCCATATTTTCTCAGTGTTGACTAAGTGTCGTCAAAATGTTGGTGAACTTTATACTTGTTCCCAAGGTGTATGGTAAATGAAAAAGTGGAACTGGCAGCGGACAATGTGAGAAAGCAAAGCCTCCTACCATGGAAAAAAATGTTAGTGCTGCCAACAGCAGCGCCATTTGTACTGCTGGTTCTATCCGTTTCGGCCGTAGTAGTACCAACCCTTGGTCACATTTGTTTCCTTTGTCTCTGGAAAAGCGTATTAGTGGGGAGGAAGCGAAGGAATATATATCACATCATTCTTAGGAGGATGATGTAACTTCTGACAGCAACATTATCAGCTGGAATCAATCTTCTACTTAATCCACTTACCTCACTGCCATATCCCTTAGATACCCGATGTGTACTTTAGTTACCAGCTCCCTGCATCAGCGCGCTGGTAACTAACGTACACATCGGGTATCTAAGGGATGCCCATCCCTTAGATACCCGATGTGTACGTTAGTTACCAGCAGATTGCTGGTCTCCCGTCTGTCACACGCAGCGATGCGTGCTGGCCAGCGGGAGATCAGCGACGAAAAAAATGTCCAGAGGTTTCTTGCAGCAATCAGCGATACCGGCAGGGGGGCCGGTCGCTGATCGCTGTCACACACAGCGATCTCGCTGGTGAGATCGCTGTTGTGTCACAAAACTTGTGACTCAGCAGCGATCTCGCTAGCGAGATCGCCATGTGTGACGGGGCCTTAACACTTAAGGCCCCTTTACATTTAGCGATGCACCAGCGATCCCGACCACGATACGACCCGGTCAGGATCGCTGGTGCATCGCTAAATGGTCGCTAGTGAGCTGCCACACAGGCAGATCTCACCAGCGATGTAGCGATGCTCGGCGGTCGTACTTACCTTTCAGACAAAGCGATGACCGCAGTCTTCCGCCCGCGTCCATAGCTCGCTCGTCGGTGCCAGTGGGGGAGTCGGTCGGAGGTAAGTATCACATATAGCGATATCGCTGCTGCGTCACAAAATCGTTGGCGCTTTAGCGATATCGCTATGTGTAAAGCCCCCTTTAAAGGGGTTGTCCGGTCAAAGCCCATAAGGCTGCAGTCATTCTATGTTAATGCAGAATTATGAATTCCCCCAGCGCACACACTGTGAGCTGCAGGGATTCACTGGTTTCAGACCCTGGAACAGAGAGTATGTACGAGTTATAAAAATCCCCGGCCAGTGAGCTCGGCATCACCCTTTAGTCGGACTGACTGCCCCCGTTTTGGCTCAATACAAGTGTATGAAGTGAGGCCCCACCCACTGGCTGGGGATATGTGTAACTTATATATACCCTCCGTTCCCGGGTCTGAAACTGGGGAATCCCCGCACTGTAAAGTGCCTGCGCTGTGTGTATTCATAAGTCTGCAGTCACACAGACTTATTGGATTGATCTAAACAACCCCTTTAATGTTGTATACAGTTGAATTGCAATTCTGTCAATGTCACTTGCATCTATTCTGACTCTTAATAACATGACAAAAAGCACACTTGGGAATAAAGATATTACTTCACCAGAACAACATCTTCCACTTGATTTTTTGAAAGAGGTGAACGCTGTACTCTGATTATGGAGCAGATGGGGATGGAGGAGACATTTCAAACGCCTAGGGCACATGCAGTGGAGGCAGGACTCTGAGCCGAGGAAAATTTCACTGTGGAAATCAGATAAGGGGGCAAACAATTTAGGACATTTTCAGCACAGAGGCAAACGTCAGCTAGGGATAATGAAGATTCTATGGTAGACTAGACCTGGGAACTATACAGGGGTACTGAGGAAGTGATGACACCAGAAGAGGAGGGTGTTAGCCTTAGCAATACACAGCAGAGGTAATCTGTGACTAAAATATCCTCTAGGGCAAAATATAATTCTTTTGCAGTCAGTTTTGGAGCATGTAATGTCACTTGAATTGTTGGTGGAGGAAGCTCAATGGCACCTGAAAATCTCCAGTTGCAGTGATGGAGAGTTTCAGGTGTGGGAGTTATTTTGTTCATTGCCACCGGGGAATTCTTTGGCTCGCTGCAGACTATGCAGGAGGAAAATAAGCCGCTGATGTTCTGTCTCGCATAACAAAGAAACTGCAACTCTCCAACATCACAAGAAGCTCCATGAACTGCTATTTTGGGAGAAGCAAGCCAGCCAGCAAACAGAGCAAGCTTCTAGTTGTCCTCTTATCCCACGTTCTCACTTTTGTCTGTCAGTGAGGCCGCATCCTCAAGCAATACTTGGCCAGTATCATCATCTCCATCATCGTGATTCACAATTAATATTTGTTGCACCGGGAGTGCTCTTCCTTCTGAATCGCACTACCAGATATCCATCTCTGATTGTGTGTTGAAGAAACAGGCATACAATCCAAGACATCTGCTTGTGTGCTATATAAACTCTCACCAGGTCAAGTTGCTGGTGGTGTAGTCACTACTGTTCCATATATGCTGGCTAGGAACAGAATAAGTAATCCAGCGAGTATATGGTTAAATAGATCAATCCCAAAAGGTAACTACAGATGCGGACAATGTTGGTTTTGTACTTTTCAGCTTTGCCAAAGGTTCATGAAGATGGGTGGAGTCACCCATAAATTCAACGGTTTTCTAATTTGCAAAACATAGTTTGTAACATACTGTATGTGATCCTTCATCCATATGGCCTATTTTATACAGGTAAAACATTTTTAAATCAATTGAGACAGGGGTAGGAGACACTCTGCTGATTTAACCCATAGTTGAGACGTATAATAGTGACCCTACAGTATTGAGATGGAGTTGAATGTGTAAATACTCCTAAAAATTGGAGAGATAAGACACAAAAAGAATGTTGGCATCTTATGCATATATTTTCTACTGTATAAATTATATGTTATCATATGTGTTTTCAAGGTTTCTCCCAATTGGAGTGACGCTACAATTTTAAATAGTGTGCTGTTTTCACTGTACAAATAGGCCTGTAAAAGTGTCAGTAGACACGAAACGGCCATAGTCTGTTGTCGTTTGCCTGTACTCTCCCCACCTAATATTTATTGCTTGCTATGAAACATTAAGATTTTTTGTGTTGAGTGCTGTCATCCTTACTTCTACTACTTGTGACTACTACTTGGGACTTCAGTTACTTTTGTGTAATGACAGAGCCCCACTAATTATTACAGCACAGCTATGTGCATGGACTACATCTGAGTATATGAGTGTGCATTCATGAGAGGAAGACGGTAGTGCCAAGAGGTTTCCTTTGTGCCTGTTTTTTTATCTTGCGAATGCCTACCTACTGTATAACTGAAAAAGAGAACCTTCTCTGCTTCTGCAGAGCCAACGCTCCACCGCCTGTGCCAAAGCTAAGTCTACAACAAGTAGCTAAGGCGACAGAAGCAACTACAATATGTTTAATGTCATGGACCAGATGTTTGCTGAAGTGTGCCAAACTGACACACTCCAATAATCACAGACGCACATGCCAAACAGCTAGATGTGTGACTTCTGGCTCAGCAAATTAGACCAGTAGGAAGAACTGACCAAATTTCCTATGGGTGTATGGTTATGTCCAACCTCTACTATACTGTCATAGAGGGTATGTAGCACAGTCGATGCCTTTATCACAACCAAGCAGACCTAGCTAGGCTCACCATGTTATCTCTATACAATGTGCACTGACAGTGCACTCTTTTGCCAGCTTGTCACTTATCAGAGCCGGCGAGGGACCGCAGTGTCACTGCGCATTAAAAATAATATTGCACAGTCGCAAGATCCTACAACAAAGCCAAAGAAATGAGCTGGAGCATAGCTTGGTATCTGTGCAATGTATAAGAGCATGTTCAAACTGTGGCCATTTCACAGATAAAATCCACTAAATGTAAAAATGAGCATATACACTGTAGTAAGTAAATAGTAGCAATACATGTAAATAACATAATAAGTACCCTAACACTATTTTCATCAAAAAAGAATAAAAGTCATCCCATCACAACAAGGTGTACCCAAGCGCGCCGGTCCTATACTGCCCATAGGAAGCTATATAGATGAAAGCATGCGGTCAGGATTCAGAAGTCTGCAGTCATATAGTCAGAGGAATGGACAACCCCTTTAAAAACCTATTTAGAGACATCAACTGTGCACAGTGTCTTCTTTTAGACAGAACTGTCAATACTGAAATATTTCCTCTGCAGCAGCTTGAAAATGGAGACAACAGTAAAAAAAGTGTGTTTTAGTGCTAAACCTTTAGATGTAATATCCACATTAAAAAACTCCGTGTTAACATACCCTAAACATTTCAATGCATAATGCTACAAACCAGTGACTCTGCAAAAACCGTGACTTTTCTGCATTTAGTGGTCACTACTCACCTGTGCGGTTATCTGTAGGAATCTCCTCCTTACACCGCTCATCACCCCTCACATATGTCTCTGTAGTATTAATATGGGGCAGATCTTCACCCTGAAACAAATATTGAAAAAAGTCACAGAACGAATTAGATTTTGGGTAAAATGATTTCAAAGAGCAAAAAAAGAGCAAATAGTTGAAGGTCTCCTGTAGAAATTCAATCTTATTGTTCCATTTTCCAACCAGAGGTCTCCATAACTGGGATCATTGTGAGAAGATCCAGGCAACATTTAATATCTATTATTAGCTTTATCCTGTCATCTCCACCAAATATAAAACATACACTGCAAGGCCATCTTATTAGAGTCACCAACCTAGTACTGGGCTGGACATCATTTGACCTTCAGAACGTCAGAAATTGTCTCCCTCACAGATTCTGCTATATGTAGAAATAGTTCTGCAGGAATATTGGATAGCTTTTCGCACTTGCCACAAATTAGAATTAGATGGAGGTATTGACTTGCTCTTAACAATCCGTTCTACCTTCTCTTAGCAAAGTTCTTTAGGATTATGATCTGGAGATAATGAAGGCCGCGGAAGCAAGCAAAACTCACTGTTGTGATGCAGAAAGCAATCCATGACTTATATGACCATTGTGGCATGATATATTGTCCTTCTACCATAAGTAAACAGCTATCCTGAAGTGATAAACTTGGTTGGCATTTGGTTAGGTAAGCTCTGATGTCCAAACATCCATCCACAGATATGTGGATGTGTAAAGAAAACATTTCTCTCACCATTACTTCACCTTCAGACTGAAATGCTGTCCTGTGATAGGAAAAGAGTATGATTGCACCAAATTATGACGCTCCCATCAGAACTGTGCTACAGCAAACTGGAATCATCTAACAAAGCAATGTTTCCCACTGCTCAGTGATATCATTTATGCTCTCTTCACCCAATTAAGTTTTTTTTCTATTTCCCTCAGAATGACGAGTACATTCGGACAAGTTAGTGCATCACAAGTTCTTAGAATGATTCTAGATATCTCCCTCAATGAGTTGTTTACGTCTACAAGATTCACTTTCATTGAGCGTTTTCCCTCATTCACAACATTGTCAATATACTTTTGACACCATGGCATAAAAAAAACCCATGAGGTTGGAAATTTTTGAAATACTGATTCTGGCTGATCTAGCACCAATGACATTGTTCAAAGAAGCTCAGATTGCTCAATTTCATATTCACACTAGAAACTGATCACTTCAATTTATGCTGCACTTGGGGGTTATGGGTCTAATTTCCATACAGAAAAGTTTCCATCAGGATCTGAAAGGGTTCACAGTTCCTAAGGTTAAATGTAGACATAAGTCCAACGAGTTTAGCCTGTAGCCTGTAATGCCGCTGTATTTGTACTCTGTTTACCCGGTGTTACTCTGCATATCTCTGCTTCAACCCTTCACTCCTTTCCCCCTAATAAGCTGGAATGCTGTTGTCAGTTACCTGTATGGATGCTGCTCAATTCCCGACTCCGCTGCTTAGCCGTACATGTGTGTGGGTCTCTGCTGTGCTGCATGACCACCCACATGTGCGGTCCCTTGGCTGCCGCTGTGAAAGATACCCACAGGTTGCGAGGTCCTCTGCAGTTGTGCATGACTTACCACATGTGTCCAAGCTTGCAGCCACTGCCAGGTGTCCTTTGCTATGCTGATTTGTTTCTGGCTTTGCTTAGGGTGCGCGCGGCCACACCTCCCCTGCTTTTATGAGGAATGGGTGTGTGCTTGAATTGCTGTCCCCAGCGCATCACTGTGGGGCAGCTCCTATATAAAGTTCCCCTGCCCTGTGGGGCATTGCCAAAGCTTCGCATCAAGTTTCTGAGTCTTGCCATGTGTGTTTGGTGTTCAGCTCCTGTTCTGCCTGCGTGCGGTTCTAGGTGAGCTGATGCCTGTTTTAGCCTGCTCTGGGGGCTGAGTACCCAGATTCATTTCTGTTCATGTCCTGTTTTTCTGCCTGCTCTGGGGGCTGAGTACTCAGATTCACCTTTCCTGGGGGCTGCATATCCAGGCCCATTTCTGCCTGCTCTGGGGGCTGAGTACCTAGATCTGCCTTTCCTGGAGGCTGCATGTCCAGGCCCGTTTTGTTTTGTTTCCCGCCTCCCTGAGGGCTGCATTCTCAGGCCTGAACCCTTGATCCTGTATCCGTTCCTGTACCTGACCCTGTCTGGACTGTGTCCTCTATGTTATGTTCCTGAGGTCCCTCTGTGTCTGGAACCCTGTACCCAGTGACTGACTTTTTGCTAACTGACTTTTTGTGAACAAACCTTGGTTCATTTTTGAAGTTTGAGTCCAGTGTTCCTGCTGAGTCTCTTCTATGCTGTACTCAGCTTGTTATTCAGTGCAATCCCCGGCCAGCTCCAGTCCAACCTGGCGGTGCTTACAGCAGACTGTTTGAGTTCCTTTTTAGGTCGCTGCCAGATGTCCAGAGCCTGACATCCATGGCGTCATGTCTGGAGCCAGATGACCATGGCCTGGTGTCTGGCGACAACTCCCAGATGTCCGGTGCCTGACGTCCTCCGCCAGATGTCCAGAGTCCGATGCCAGTGTTCTGATGTTCTATCCGAGATCTGATGTCCAGCATGTGACCCGAGTCGTGAAGTCCAGTCTGTGGCCTGATGTCCAGCCTGTGTCTTGATGTCCAGATGGTCTGCCTGTGACTGATGTCCAGCCCATCTCCTGATGTCCTGCCTGTGTCCGATCTCCTGATATCCGCCTTGTGCCCTGATGTCCAGATGTTCCGCTTGTGTCCTGATGTCCTGAAGTCCAGTCTGTGTCCTGATATCCAGTCTGTGTCTTGATGTCCAGATGTCCTGCCTGTGTCTGATGTCCCGTCTGTGTCCTGATGACCTGATGTCCAGCCTATGTCCAGATGTCTTGATGTTCTGATGTCCAGCCCGTGTCCTGATGTCCTGCCTGTGTCCGATCTCCTGATGTCCGCCTTGTGCCCTGATGTCCAGATGTTCCGCTTGTGTCCTGAAGACCAGTCTGTGTCCTGATGTCTAGCCTGTGCTCTGATGTCCGGATGTCCTGCCTGTGTCCGATGTCCTGATGTCCAGCCTGTGTCCTGCCTGAGTCCAATGTCCTGATGTCTTGCCTATGTCCGATGTTTCATTTGTGTCCTGATGACCTGATGTCCAGCTTATGTCCAGATATCTTGATTTTCCGATGTCCAGCCTGTGTCCTGATGTTCCGCCTGCGTCCTGATGTCCTGCCTGAGTCCGATGTCTGTCTGTGTTCTGATGTCCAGCCTGTTTCCAGATGTCCAGTCTGTGTTCTGGTGGTCCAGCCTATGCTCTTGAGTCGGTCCCGTTTGTGTTCCTGGATGAATTCCTCCTCCGTGGTTCTCGGGAGTCTCCAGCTCTATTTCCCAGTGATGGTCACGCCAGTGATCCCTGGATCTGACCAGCTGATGCCCAGTGCTGTAGTCCCAATGTTCCTGGACCTATGCTATCCGTGTGTTGCTTATGTTCCGATGTCCTGCCGGTTCCCTGGGGTCTTACCCGTGATGGTTCCTGTCATTATCTGAAGACTGTCCGAGGTCGTTGTCTGATGTTCTGTTGCTGTGCCTGTGCTACGCCTGATGCCTGAGGTCATCCTATTATGCCCATGCCAGACAACCCTGGACTGCATCAACCCATGATGACCCTAGCCATCATCTGAAGTCTGCCAAAGGTCGGTGTCTGATGTTCTCCTCCTGTGCCTCTCCTGGTCCTCCAAGGATGCCTGTGCACGATGTCCTTGGACTGCGTCAACCCGTGATGACCTCCTGCTTTGTCTGCCAACCTGAGATATGTACCCTTCTTGATGTGCGCAATCGGGAACCTGGTGTCTAGATGTCTTTTTGCTTCATTTAAGTAAACTTTATGTTTCTTCATACCTGAAGTTGTGCAGTGTCTTTTAGTTCTGCATATGGCCATCTTGTCCACTAGCTCAGCTGCCACAGACTCCTAGTCCAGGTAGGTCCGGGTCCCCCTCTGTGGTCCAGTGGGTCCACATTCCACGATCACCTGGGACGCATACCCCGTCGTCTTTAATGTTCGACGACGTGAGAGCATTGGCTGGTCAGCCACGCTGTGTCCACGATCAAAACATAGCCTAACATGTTGATCCAGAGAAAGGTAAAAACCCTGAGACAAATGCTAATTGTCCTATATTAGGGAGAAAATTAATTCCCAACTTAACACACGACAATCAGATTAGTTCCCTCAATCAATGTCCCATCACAGAATCTAGTATCCATAACTTGAAATATTTTTATCAAAAAAGCATCCAGACTTTCCTTCTACTTTTGTAACTAATCAACCATTAGAACATCATGTTGCTGAGAGTTCCATAGTCTCACTGTGCTTACAGTAATCACCTTCTGTGATTGAGATTAAACCTTCTTCCCTCTATATCTAGAGGATGCCCCCATGTCCATGTCACAGGTCTAAGTGTAAAAAGATTATCAGAAATATCTCTGCACTGTCCCTTCGTAGATCTGTTGTGACGCAGTGAGGAGAATCCTATACGAGGTTGTTATGTATCCCCTAGAATGTGCATAGAAACATACTGAATCCACTGGATCATATTATAATTACCACCACAATTGTAGTTACAATGCAAAGTAAAGAGAGTGTGGCTTTTGTCAAGCTATTTGAATAAGTCAGATTTAGGAAAACCTGACAAGGGCTTTTTTTCTTGGAGAGATCTGTAGGAAGGTAGTGGGATGGATCTCTCCGTCCATTCTGGGTTTTGGAAGTAACATAGTAACATAGTTATTAAGGTTGAAGGGAGACTTTAAGTCCATCTAGTTCAACCCATACCCTATCCTAACCTGCCCTAACATGTTGATCCAGAGGAAGGCAAAAAAAACCCATGTGGCAACAGTAAGCTTCACATTGGGGAAAAAAATTCCTTCCCGACTCCACATACGGCAATCAGACTAGCTCCCTGGATCAATGCAATATTAAGGAGACTAGTGTATATACCCTGTAATATTATACTTTTCAAGAAAGGCATCCAGTCCCTTCTTAAATTTTAGTAGTGAATCACTCATTACAACATCATATGGCAGAGAGTTCCATAGTCTCACTGCTCTTACAGTAAAGAATCCGCGTCTGTGAGTATGCTTAAACCTTCTTTCCTCCAGACGTAGAGGATGCCCCCTTGTCCCCGTCACAGGTCTAAGAGTAAAAAGATCATTAGAAAGGTCTTTGTATTGTCCCCACATATATTTATACATTGTAATAAGATCACCCCTAAGCCTTCGATTCTCCAAACTAAATAACCCCAAGTGTAATAACCTGTCTTGGTATTGCAGACCCCCTAGTTCCCTAATAACCTTGGTCGCTCTTCTCTGCACCCGCTCCAGTTCAGCTATGTCTTTCTTATACACCGGAGACCAGAACTGTACACAGTATTCTAAGTGTGGTCGCACTAGTGACTTATATAGAGGTAAAATTATGTTCTCCTCATGAGCATCTATGCCTCTTTTAATGCATCCCATTATTCTATTTGCCTTTGCAGCAGCTGCTTGACTCTGGCTACTAAATGTGAGTTTGTCGTCCACCCATACACCCAGGTCTTTTTCAGTGACTGTTTTGCCCAGTGTTTTACAATTAAGTACATAATTATACATCTTGTTCGTTCTACCCAAGTGCATGACCTTACATTTATCCCCATTAAAGCTCATTTGCCATTTATCAGCCCAAGCTTCTAGTTTACATAAATCCTCCTGTAATATAAAATTGTCCTCCTCTGTATTAATTACCCTGCAGAGTTTAGTGTCATCTGCAAATATTGAAATTCTACTCTCTATGCCCCCTACAAGGTCATTAATAAATATGTTAAAAAGAAGCGGGCCCAAAACTGACCCCTGTGGTACCCCACTGCTAACCGTGACCCAGTCCGAGTGTGCTCCATTAATAACCACCCTTTGTTTCCTATCCCTGAGCCAGCTCTTAACCCACCTACACATATTTTCCCCTATCCCCATTGTTCTCATTTTATGTATCAACCTTTTGTGTGGCACCGTATCAAAAGCTTTTGAAAAGTCCATGTACACCACGTCCACTGCATTCCCTTGGTCCAGTCCGGAACTTACCTCTTCATAAAAGCTTATCAGATTAGTCTGACAGGAACGGTCTCTTGTAAACCCATGTTGATATTGGGTCATAAGGTTATTCTTCTCCAGATACTCCAGTATAGTATCTCTTAGAAAACCCTCCAGGATTTTACCCACAGTTGAGGTTAAACTTACTGGCCTATAATTTCCAAGTTCAGTTTTTGTCCCCTTTTTGAATATTGGCACCACATTTGCTATACGCCAGTCCTGTGGTACAGACCCTGTTATTATGGAATCTTTAAAGATTAAAAATAGTGGTCTATCTATGACTGTGCTTAATTCCTGCAGTACTCGTGGGTGTTTCCCATCCGGGCCCGGGGATTTGTCAATTTTAGTGATTTGTAGACGCCGCCGTACTTCCTGCTGGGTTAAGCAGGTGACATTTAATGGAGAATTTTTTATCCCTGATCATGTTATCCGTCATGGGATTTTCTTGTATAAATACTGTTGAAAAAAAGTCATTTAGCATATTGGCTTTTTCCTCATCCTCATCCACCATTTCACCCAGACTATTTTTAAGGGGACCAACACTATCATTTTTTAGCTTCTTACTATTTATGTAGTTAAAGAATATTTTGGGATTATTTTTACTTTCTCTGGCAATGAGTCTCTCTGTCTCAATCTTTGCTGTCTTGATTTGCTTTTTACAGAATTTATTTAATCTTCTGTATTTATTTAATGCCTCATCACTACCTACTTGCTTTAATTCTCTAAATGTTTTATTTTTATCTCTTATTGCGCCCCTTACAGCTCTATTTAGCCATAGTGGTTTCCTCCTATTTCTCGCATATTTATTCCCATACGGTATATATTGTGCACAGGTCCTATTCAGGATGCTAATAAACGTCTCCCATTTTCTTTGTGTATTTTTATGTCTCAGGATATCGTCCCAGTTAATTGCACCAAGATCATCTCTCATCCGTTGCAAATTTGCCTTCCTGAAGTTTAGTGTCCTTGTAACCCCTCTACTACACATCTTATTAAAGGATACATGAAAACTTATTAATTTGTGATCACTATTACCCAAGTGACCCTCAACCCTTACATTTGATATGCGGTCTGGCCTGTTGGTTAATATTAGGTCTAGCAGTGCCCCCCCTCTTGTTGGGTCCTGAACCAGTTGTGAAAGGTAATTGTCTCTCATCGTTGTCAGAAACCTATTACCTTTGCTGGAACTGCAGGTTTTGGTTCCCCAATGTATTTCAGGGTAGTTGAAGTCCCCCATAATAATGACTTCTCCTTGAGTCGCTGCTTCATCTATTTGCTTTATGAGGATATTCTCTGTAGCTTCCATTATTTTTGGAGATTTATAACACACCCCTATCAGTAATTTATTATTTTTCCCCCCTCCCCTTATCTCTACCCACAGGGACTCTACATTTTCGTTAGATTCATATAAATTATCACGAAGGATGGGTTTTAAGGATGATTTTACATATAAACACACGCCTCCCCCTTGCTTATTTGTACGGTCATTTCTGAACAGACTATAGCCCTGTAAATTAACAGCCCAGTCATGGCTCTCATCCAGCCTTGTCTCAGATATCCCCACCATGTCATAATTATGTTCCAACAACATTAACTCCAATTCCTCCATCTTGTTGGCGAGGCTTCTGGCATTAGTATACATGCACTTTATGTATCTCTCTGTACCTCTATTCTTTCTTAAATTATTAACTGTTCTAACCCCACCCCCCATGCCACCTCCACCCCCAATGTCATTATTTGTGCCCAGGTCTCTATCTGCACTGTCTTCCCCTCCTATAAAAGGAATACCCTCCCCCCCGTCCCTAGTTTAAACACTCCTCCAACCTTCTAGCCATTTTCTCCCCCAGCACAGCTGCACCCTCCCCATTGAGGTGCAGCCCGTCCCTAGCGTAGAGCCTGTAGCCAACTGAGAAGTCGGCCCAGTTCTGCAGGAACCCAAACCCCTCCTTCCTACACCAATTCCTGAGCCACTTATTAACCTCCCTAATCTCCCGTTGCCTCTCTGGCGTGGCACGTGGTACAGGAAGTATTTCTGAAAATACCACCTTGGAGGTCCTTGCTTTAAGCTTACAGCCTAATTCCCTGAAATCATCTTTAAGGACCTTCCACCTACCTCTAACTTTGTCATTTGTGCCAATGTGCACCATGACCGCTGGATCCTCTCCAGCCCCTCCCAGTAATCTGTCAACCCGATCAGCGATGTGTCGGACTCGAGCGCCAGGTAGGCAGCACACCGCTCGACGATCACTGTCTTTGTGACAGATTGCCCTATCTGTTCCCCTAATAATTGAGTCTCCCACTACCAGAACCTGTCTGGCCTGCCCTGCTCTCCTATTTCCCCCCTTACTGGAGCAGACACTCCTCCGGCTTTCAGAGGACATGCCTTGCTGCAGCGGTGCTACTCCTGCACTAACACTCCCCTCATCTGCCAACTTAGCAAACTTATTGGGGTGTGCCAGATCAGGACTAGCCTCCCTGGTGCTCTTCCCTCTACCCCGCCTTCTAACTGTCACCCAGCTAGCTGCTTCATTGTCCTGCAGCTCCAACCTAGCATCCCCCCCCTCATCTATCCCATTGAGCGTCTGCTCAGTGAGCAGAAGACTCCTTTCCATATTGTCTATGGATCTCAGTGTTGCTAGCTGCACATTTAGATCCAGTATCTGGGCTTCCAAATGCACAACGTGCTCACATCTCGCACAGCAGTATGCACCCTCGACCGGCTGTTCAAGGATTTCATACATGCGGCAAGACGTGCACTGGATGGCATTGGCAATAGTGGAGCACATCCTAATGGGGATTGCACCAGACAATAAGATAAGCAAAAATAAATAAAAAAAAAAAAAAGTATTAATATAACAGCAATTCAGTAAGACCTCCCTTGGAAACTCCCTGAATCTAAAGTCACTGAATTTCAAGTCACACACTTACCACAGTTCGCACTTACGCTCAGGTCACACTCAGCTCGTTCACACTCGCTCAGGAAGAAGATTTAAAAGAGTTTTTTTTTTTTTTTTTTCCCCTTTTACCAGCACACCACCTTGCTGCTCAATGCACTTCCAAAAGGACAATGTCCACGATTCCCATTTAAACTTTCAGGTAAGGGTTGGATGTGTCAGCATTGGTTTTGCAAGCAGTAGTGCATGAGTTCTGTGTATGCCAGGTATGTGCGAGACTGAACACAGATCAGAGCCAAATAGTGAAAAGCCATTCCTGCACCCATGAGTTACAAAGTAGTGCAGTAGCCCACGGCCATGGACTGATACGGATGATCCGGCTGCGCACCAGAGGATAACGTTTGCGTTTATTATAGTAAGTTGACAAAATAAAGACATTTAAGTTGAACTATCTTAGGTCACTGCCTCATTACCACACTGTTGTGAAAGCCGCTGCCTTACACTGTACATTGTAATAAGATTGCCCCTAAGCCTTTGATTTTGCAAAGTGAATAACCTCAATCTTAATAAATAAAACTTTCATAGTATTGATGTTCAGCCATTCCCTTAATAACCTCGGTGACTTCTCTGCACCCACTCAGCTACATCCTTATACATCAGAGAACAAAATGGTACACAGTATTCTAAGTTTATCTGCACTAATAATTGTATAGAGGTAAAGTTATATTCTCGTCATGAACATCTATGCCCCTTTTAATGAATCCCATTATTATTTATTAGCCTTGTCAGTAGCTGCCTGACACTTCTCACTAACGTTAGGTTTGCTGTCCACCCATATACTGTCTTTTTCAATAAGTCTTACCCAGTGTTTTACTAATTGGTAAATTTATACACATTTTATCTTCCTCTGTGCTGATTACCCTGCAGAGTTTAGTATCAACTACAAATACTGATTTTCAACTGTGCTTGTCCTTTCCAAGGTCATTGAGAAATATTTTAAAGAGAAGAAGGCTCCAAACTGATCTATGTAGTACCCCTCTATTAATTGTGACTCAATCATAGTGTGTTCTATTAATAACCATCCTCTGTTTCATATCACTGAGCCGATTGGTAACCTAATTACACATATTTTCCCTTGTTCCATTGCTCTCAATTTATGTGCCACTCTTTTACGTGGCACCGCATCAAATACCTTTGAAAAGTCCAGCTAGCTAAAATCCATGACTTTTCCCTGGTTCAGCCTGGAACTTAACTCCACATAGAAGATGAATGTATTAATTTGACAAGACCAATGTCACACTGGAGCAAGGAAATGCCCAGTGAGCAGTGCAAAAGAGGGGAAAAATTGGATACATTGGGGGCTTATCTACAGCATTACAGAATAATACAATACACAACCTCCGATCCTCACAAGGTCTCCTTCTCTACTCCCCTGTTATCTCCACTTCCCACAATCGCAAACAAGATTTCTCCCGCGTATCCCCCCACTCTGGAACCCTCTACCACAACATATCAGACTCTCACCTACCATCAAAACCTTCAAAAAGAGCCTGAAGACCTACCTCTTCCGACAAGGCTACAACCTGCAGTAACCACTGATCGACCAAACCACTACCCGACCAGCTCTACCCTCGCCTACTGTATTCTCACCCATCCGTTGTAGATTGTGAGCCTTCGCGGGCAGAGTCCTCTCTCCTCCTGTACCAGTCATGACTTGTTAAGTTTATTGAACTTGTTTTTATTATGTATACTCCTCCTCACATGTAAAGCGCCATGGAATAAACGGCGCTATAATAATAAATAATAATAACAATTAACAACACACCGCAACAAAATTTAAATGGAGGCCAGAAACCACAGTTTTCAAAAGATGTAGGTAACTATTTTTACCAGAAAACTGGTGTCAATAACTTCAACAACACACTGGAACAAAATTTAAATGAAGGCCAGAAATGGCAGAAATGTAAGTGGACTTTTTAGATCTGGCTGTATTCCACAGTGCCAACAAGCAAATGGAGCAGAAAAACGGTGTTCTCTGGCTTGCTTTTTAAGCAAGTAATCAGGATTAAGGCTAGTTTCACACTAGCGTTTTTTAGCGCTGCGCATGCATTTTGCATGCGTTTGCTTTTTTAGGCTCATGCGTTTTAACCAGTTTCTAGCCATATTAACTCTTAAAACGCATGCTATTTTAAATGCAGGCGTTCCCATAGACTGTAATGTGATTTTTTTGCACATTCCGTGCGCATGCGTTTTTTTGACACAGGTTGGACGGACCAAAAATGCAACAGGTTGCTTCCGGCGCGCCTAGGCGCACACTACAAAATTGCATGGGCACAAAAACGCATACAAACGCGTGCAAGCGCTAGACCATGCACCCCCATGTTAAAGATAGGGCACAGGACGATGCGCTGCGCTAAAAAACGTTAGTGTGAAACCAGCCTAAGATCCCAGAAAAAATAATTCCTGGCCTCTGATACCTGGTGCTATGTCTAGAAATATCTGTTAGGGTATGTGCACATGCTGCGGATCCGCAGCGGATTTGGCCCTGCGGATCCACAGCAGATGCACAAGCAATGTACAGTACCATGTTAGCCTATGGGATTTCAAAACCGCAGTGCCCACGGTGCGGATTTTTCCACGCGGATTTGCTGCGGTTTTAAATCCGCAGCATGTCAATTCTTTCTGCGGATTCCGCAGCGGTTTGACACCTGTTCCATTGTCCAGGTGTCAAACCGTAGGGGAAAACTGATGGCAAAGCCGCAGGAAAACTGCAGAAAAATCCGCAAGTGAATCCGCACTGTGTGCACTCACCCTAATAGCAGCAGCAGACAAAACTAGAATGGACCCTCTTGCTATATGCACTGCAGTCTGCCACATACACTGCCTGCCTAGCACTGATATCTATGCAGCTTTATTAGTCCTCAGAAGGACTTAGTTGAGATGGATATGCGCATAATATATGGTATACCCACACTAAGAACCAAGCAAAGCTCTCACTAGCTCAGTAGCAACTCTCCCATCACTGCCTGATTCTGGAGCAGACTCTGACGAGCATGCCGGTGCCAGGTCTGATATAGACCAACATGAATGCAGCATTACAGTGTGTGGCAGACAATCCTTGCATGTTCACTGGCTCTCTAAAGAGCACCAAACATGCAGGGCGGGGATCCGAGCTCCCGCCGAGCAACCCCAGAAATACTCGGCAAGCTCCGAGCATCTCAAGCAGTGAGATGGTCGGGTGAGTACCGAGTAGTGGCAAGCATGCTCGCTCATCACTAGTCATGATGTTTTTTTTTATTTAGATACTCCAGGAAAGCATCTCTTAGAAATATTTCAAGGATTTTGCCCATAATACAGATTAAATTTATCTGCCTATAATTTCCGGCTCTATATTTGACCCCTCTTTGATTAGCACCACATTTGTTATGCGCAGAACTTTTTATAGAATTATTAATGGTCTATCATGGTAGTTAATTTCTGCAGTACTCTTGGATGTATGTCATCCAGAGCCTGGTGATTTAAGGTGGAGCTATACTTCCTGCTAAATTAGGTAGATGACATTTATTAAAGAATTAATGGTTTCCCTTATCACATCATCTGTCATGAAATTTTATTTTGTTTAAATACTGTAGAGAAAAAAAGCATTTAGAAGATTGGCCTCTCATCCTCTTCCACCATTTCACCCAGATTATTTTTAAGGGGCCAACACTATTATTTTTGAGTATCTTAATGTTTATTTAGTTGAAAAATATTTTTGGATTATTTTTACTTTCTTTGGCAATGAGCTCATCTGTCTCAATCATTGCTGCTTTGATTTTCTTCATAATTTAATGCCTAGAGCAGTGGTCCCCAACCTGTAGCTTGGGAGCCACATGTGGCTCGCGGTCCAATGAACTGTGGCTCTTGGCTGTCTGTCAGCTTGGTGGTTTAGCTCCAAGTCTAGCAAACAGGTTGGAAGAGCACATCACAACATGGTGACTTTTGTGAGTAGCCCTGTAGAGAAGAGCACATCTGGATGCACATATACTGGTCTCAGGAGCTTACAGATAATTGAAGTATGGTACGCTGGAGACAGTATGACCCTACCTGTCAGAGAAGGTGCTTGAAGCTGGATGTGAGAGTTGGAAGAATACTGAATGGGGGTATTGTGGGAACCCCTTGATCTTGGTATTCTGCTTCTAGGCAATTTATGTGGAAAAGCTTTGGTTATCATTATAACCGTAATGGGGGCTTTGGTTGTCACTACTATGAGGGGGCGGGAGCTGGATGTGGCTCTCAAGGTCAGAAAGGTTGGGGACCACTGGTCTAGAGTATCGCTAATAAATTGTCTCTTCAGTGTAAAATACTGGTGGATAAAACCAGACTGAACACAAGACCTTCACCGCCATAATGGGGGAGATCTCATGACACCTTCTCTCTGTCTACCTGATGATCCTGAGGAATATTGGGATCTTCTTGTTTACAGTCTTGTTGAAGAAGAGGACGGGGACATCTCTCTGGTGTTGTCCTCTCACTGGATAGAACTGGAGGAAACACATACAGTACAGGGACTGAATTAATTCTTTACATACAGATAATTACATGCAGTGTGTATTTAGTCATATTACCTGGTGATGTGAGGGGCTGAGGGACCTCCATCATGATGTCCTTGTACTGATCTTTGTTTCCTTCTAAATACTCCCACTCTTCCATGGATAAATGAATGGTGACATCCTGACACCTTATAGGAACCTGACACATACAATGATGCCGTCATCCCCCGATCCCTTCATAGCGTTACTGTATAATGTCCCAACATTCCCGCAGTGTCACCTCTCCAGTCAACAGCTCAATCATTTTGTAGGTGAGTTCTAGGATCTTCTGGTCATTGATGTCCTCATGTATCAGGGGGTGAGGTGGAGGCCCCGTGATTGGGCTCAGGGGTCTTCTCCATCCATCAGACACAGGGTCCTGACAGCGCTCACTAGAGGTCTTCTTCACTACTGTGTAATCCTGGTTATGGAGAGACACATTAATAAATCTCACTAAAGACATTTCCAGAGTCTGCATCTCTCCAGTTCTGTCCATCTGTTATTCCCATAGATAAGAATAATGTAATGTGACATCATTAGAATCTCTCACCTCTCCAGTAAGCTGGAAGAGGATCTCTAGGGTGAGGTGTAATATCCTCTCCGCCATCTTGTCCCTGTCCCTATCCATCCTTGTAGGGTCACTCAGGAGAATTCTCTTAGATAGATCTCCACTGAAATGATCTGACATTGTTGAAACCTGTATGGGAAGAAGATGATGTAACTGTAGGATTGTGTGCCGACTGGGGGGTGGGCCCTTTCGGCTGCAAAAAGACTGGAGTCAGAAGCAGATGGAAGTTCAATCAGGTCCTCTTTATTGGTTGTCTCACCGACATCCACAGCGGTACAACAGCTCCTGCACACTGGCCTGGGTACCTGTCACCTACTCCTTCTCCTTCCTGATGCAACTCTAGGCTTTCTAGGTTCTTTCTCTGTGGCTGCCTTAGGCCCACAGCCACAGCACTTCCCCTGGTCGAGCCCATCCATCCGTTGTGACACTTACTACCTCTTCTGTGTCCAGCCGTCTGGTACCCCAGGCATCCTCTGTCCTGCAGCTGTCCTGTCAGGGCCACCCCTAACCCCCCCCCCACTGACTCTCTCTAACCCTGGGACTCTCCCTCCTTTTATTCCCTTTCCTTGGAAATCCCCTTCTCAGTCCCTGTAACTCTGCCCACCATGACTTTGCATTTCCTAGCTTCAGGTGCTGTTAAGTCCTTTGCTCAATGTCCTGTGTCTCCTTCTAGTGGCCAAAACTAAGTATTACACTGTCTCTAACTAATTCTATCTGCTTTACCCACATATGTCTACAAGTCATAATACAGCATTGTACACAGCACATTTTACATTTGCCTTTCTTCCAGCAGACAAGTCCACATATCAGTCCATGTCCCCTATACAACATTATGTGAAGAATCTTATGTAATAATACAATTACTAAAGATAATAAGGTCTGTGACTAGAGTTGAGCGAAACAGGTCGGTCAAATTCAAAAGTCGCCGACTTTAGCTAAAGTCGGGTTTCGCCGATAAAAACCAGACCATAGCGTGAGGTCGGCCATGAGGTCGCCGACCAGAGCGCCAAAGTCGCGTTTCAAATAATGCTTCCAGTGCCTTTTCTCAGCCAATGATGGAGGACGCACACTGTGGGCAACGCGATGACATGGGCAGCGGCCACCACCATCTTAGAGAAGGGTATTGAAGTGATTGGCTGGCTTTGTGTGGCGTCACAGTGGCTATAAAAGGCCGTGACCTCCGACCGCCATCTTACTTCTGCCGATCTTAGAATAGGGAGAGGTGATGCTGCTGATTCTGAATAGGGAGAGCGTTAGGCAGGGAAGAAGAAATAAATAGCTTCTGCTGATAGCGCTTTTCACTGTACAGTTAGTGTGCAGTGAAAGGGGAGGGTTTTTTGTTGTGTACAGCAGCGCTGGTGGTGATTAGGCTGCCTTTTAAGGCTACCTGATAGCTGCATTGCTGTGTGCACACTGCTGTTCAAACTGCTTTTTTCAAAGCACTCCAACTTTTATTATTTTGTTCTGGTCAGTTACCGAGCATTCATTTTTTCACGTACCGTATAGTGGTGTACGCTTCTCACACACTACCGTGTACCGGCTGGTATCACGGACAAATACAATCTATCTGTGTGTGACTCTGGAAAAACAAACCAAGGAGATTTTCCATTTTTCCAGACCTACACCATATAGAGCTGTCCGCTTTTCAAACAGTTTCGTATATCTGCTGTTTGATTATGGTCAAAACTATACAGAGACAGTGTGTGTCATTCCGTATAAAAACAGACGGAGATTTAACATTTTCCTTACAGACACCGTATAGCGGTGTACACTCCTCACACACTACCGTGTACTGGCTGGTATCACGGACAAATACAAGCTATCTGTGCGTGACTCTGGAAAAACAAACCAAGGAGATTTCCATTTTTCCAGACCTACAATGTATAGAGCTGTCCGCTTTTCAAACAGGTTCGTATATCTGCTGTTTAATAACCGTCAAAACTATACAGAGACAGCGTGTCACTCCATATAAAAATAGACGGAGATTTACAATTTTCCATACGGACACCATATAGAGCTGTCCGATTCTCAAACAGTATTGTATATCTGCCGTTCACATTACGGTCACATCTATACAGAGTCAGCGTGTGTGTGTATGACTCTCCGTAAATACATATACGAACATTTCCTTTTCTCCATACACCATATTGAGCTGTCCGATTCTCAAACAGTATTGTATATCTGCTGTTCGCATTACAGTCACATCTATACAGAGTCAGCGTGTGTGTGTGACACTTCGTAAATACATATACGGACATTTCCATTTCTCCATACACCATATTGAGCTGTCCGATTCTCCAACAGTATTGTATATCTGCTGTTCGCATTACAGTCACATCTATACAGAGTCAGCGTGTGTGTGACACTCCGTAAATACATACGGAGATTGTTAGTTACACAAAAAACTTATACAGCTGTACACTTCTGATACAGTATTTTTGTGAATTCACTTTCTGGTCTACCTCTGGTTGCTGGTGAGGGTGGTGAGCTGGTTGTATTGACAGAGGAGTCGTGAGTTCTCTTTCCGGGCTCCCTCTGGTGGTTGCAGGAGGTAATGAAGCTGACCTAATTAACAGAGACCTGCCACCTGATAATGAGGATGACAAATGGACATCTGGAGTCACTGACTGGATTTAAGACAGCCGACTCCCTCTATCCCTGCTGGTGATTTTTCCTGCCTCCTGAGGTCTTAGTTTCCAATTCAGTCCCTGCATTTTCATGCTACAGAAAGTGTTCTTTGCTATTGTTCACATTTGATTTGATTTTGTCTATTCAGTTTTGTGTGCTCAGCCAGCCCCGGCTGGGGCTGTGCTGAATTTCCATCCTTATGTTACTGTTTGTGCTAGTTTGCTTTTTGTCCCTTATTAGATTGGCCTCTTTTTGCTCTGTTTTCAGAATATGCCAGAGTGCTGATATAGTGGGTGAAGTTTAGTGACTTCAGGGTTTTTTTTGCTATCAGAAGTGTTGGACATTTTGCAGGGTTTTTTGGCGTGATTGCAGACAGTATCTTTTCTTTCCTGTCCTTTCTAGTTAGTGTGGGCCCCATCGTTTGCTCAGCCTATTTTCCTATCTGTGTTTGTGTTTTCATCTTGTCTCACTGACAATATATGTTTGGGGGCTATCTATTCCTTTGGGTTCTGCTCTGGGGCAGTTTAGATTTCCCCTTTTCTTACTTTAGGCTTATTTAGTCCTCCGGCTGTGTCGAGGTGTCTAGAATCATCGCAGGTATGCTCCACGGCTACAGCTAGTTATGTGGACAGGATCAGGGATCTGCAATCCGCTTAGTTACCAACCTCTCTGGTTTTCTGTGGCTTAGCTTGGTCTTGTTTTCCTCCTCGGTGACCCAATCATAACACAGTACCGTATATCTGCTTGTTGGATTACGGTCAAATATACATAGATTTAATTTTTTTAATACACCTTACACAGCTGGACGCTACTCATACAGTACAATCTCTCTGCTGGTCTTTTTAGTACATTTTCCCAAACATGAGGAAGTATGGTGGAAGAGGCTGCGGACGTGGGCAGGGGGGCGCAGCTGGTACTGATGGTGGTGGTGCATCGTCTGGTTCTGGCAAAAGCACAACAGCAGCTAAGGCAGGAGGTGTTGAGCCTGTGTCATCCTCTGGCCCAATAAGGCCTGTAAGGTTCCCTTTTCTTGGAGTAGGAAAACCGCTTTTAAAGCCAGAGCATCAGGAACAGGTTTTGGCGTACATTGCCGAAACAGCCACCAGCTCTATTGCCTCCTCTTCTGAACGTTCGAAACCTGCAAACACGAAATCGTCAGTGCAGGGTTCTGGTCAGGAAAAACACCTTTCCTTGTGTCCTTCACCCCCACCAAAAGTTAAGGATGCAGCAGCCCACACTTCAAATTACTCTATGGAGCTCTTTTCACATACCATGCCTGGGTTATCGAGTCACATCCTGAATTCCCCAGTCCAAGATGAATCGGACATGGAGTGCACTGATGCACAGCCACTGCTAGATGATTCTGCTGGTACATTGACCCAGAGCACTACATTGCACTCATAGTCTACTGAGCCAGAATCTGACCCTGATGAAACTCAGGTGCCCCTTCCCGCATACTATACCACCTTACACGGTGACACAGAGGAAGGTAAAGAGGAAGGTGCAGATGACTTTGGAGAGGAGGTGATAGATGACCAAGTTCTTTACCTGGATTGGCGTCCATTGGGGAGGAGGGTGGCGCTTGTAATATTTCAGATAAGGAGAAGGATTCGCAGCAGGCATTGACATCACAGCAGCGGTTATCTTGCAGGCCCGTAGCGGTCCAAAAATGTGGACCAAAAACTAAAAGAGTTGCAGGACAGCTTGGCTAGACGGTCAACTTAGCACAGCGTGCAAGGCCAGAAAATGTATACCATAGTAGGAAGAGTGCAGTGTGGCACTTCTTTGTCCAAATTCCTACTGATGAGGCAAAGGTTACCTGTAAGAAGTGCGGAAGGACCTTTAGCCGAGGTAAACAACTCAGAAATTTGAATACCAGTTGCATGCTTAGACATTTAATCAACGTGCACTTGCAAGCGTGGACGGACTACAAAATCTCAGGTAACACATGTGCACCTGCTCCGACTGAAGGTAGCCAGCAATGCTCCATTGCTTCCCCCACTGTAAGACCACCGCCACCGTTAAGCACACCACCAGTACTAAGTGTTGAGGTGTCGTCGCAAGGCCAATGCACTCAGGGAATCACAATGGTTTTGCAACACAACACTGAATCTAGGCCATCACCACCAAAACCATCACCAACCCCTTCTCGCCCCATCCGGTCCACCGCTATTTACCCCATATGCAGCTCTCCAGTCCAGCTCACCCTACCAGACACACTGAGTAGGACAAGAAAGTACTCATCCTCTGATCCACGTACACTGTGCTTGAATGCCTACATTGCCAAACTAATCTCATTGGAGATGATGCCCTACTGTTTGGTTGAAAGTGAAGCTTTCCGCAAGCTCATGGCCTACGCAGTCCCACGCTTTGACCTACCCAGTCGGCACTTATTTTCTCGAAAAGCCATCCCAGCCCTCCACCTGCATGTGAAAGACCGCATTGTCCATGCACTCAAGCAATCAGTGAGTGGAAATGTGCACCTCACAACAGATGCATGGTCCAGTAGGCATGGCCAGGGCCGTTACGTGTCCATCACTGCGCACTGGGTTAATGTGGTGGATGCAGGCTCCACAGGGGACAGCGGCAGGGGAACAGTGCTGCCTAGCCCACGGTATAGAAAACAGTTGGCTGTAGGCTTTCGACCCTCCTTTTCCTCCTCCTCCGTATGCAAAAGCTCGTCCACAGAGCGCAGTCACACGAGCACTCCTTCCACAGCTGGCAGTGTTGCACATGAGGTGTCCCACTATCGAACAGCTAGTGGTAAGCGTTAGCAGGCTGTGTTAAAGATGATCTCTTTGGGCGACAACAGACACACTGCGGAGGTACTGGCCGACTACTTGCAGCGACAAACTGAGTCATGGCTGGGCAGTCTACATCTTGAGCCAGGCAAGGTAGTCAGTGATAACGGTCGTAACTTTGTGGCAGCCATAGCCTTTGCAAAACTCACACACATACCTTGCTTGGCTCACACTTTGAACCTGGTGGTGCAGAGCTTCCTTAATAATTATCCGGAGTTAACATCCCTGCTCCAAAAGGTGCGAAGACTGTGCTCACACATCCATTGCTCAAACGTCCATTCCACTCGTATGCAGAAGCTGCAGCGATTGCTCCACCTCCCCAAGCACCGCCTAATCATAGACATTGCAACAAGGTGGAACTCCACCCTGCACATGGTTTGAGAGGCTGTGCGAACAGAGGCAGGCTGTAATGCATTTGTGGGAGGATACACGGGCAGGCAGTTTGAGGGAAGACATGGAATTGTCGGGTGTGCAGTGGTCAAAGCTGAAAGACCTCTGTAAAGTCCTTCAGTGTTTTGAGGAATGCACACGGCTGGTAAGCAAAGACGACGCCATCATAAGCATGAGCATCCCACTTATGTGTCTGCTCATGCAAAGTTTGATCAATTCTTATGGAAATAATTTATGGACTTCCATGCGCTGCTTGAGAAATTACAGAATCCCACTTACGGTGAAAGATTAATCATTTATTCCCAACGTGTTTCGAAGTAAGGACTAATTCTTCCTCAGGGGATGACAAACACGTTGGGAATAAATGATTAATCTTTCACCGTAAGTGGGATTCTGTATTTTGTCAAGCAGCGCATGGAAGTCCATAAATTATTTCCATAAGAATTGATGTATCAGCGGTCACTCGGTTTGACCTTTGGACGTGCAGCAGCTGACCACGAATCCTATGTGCTTGATCTCTCCTACAAATAGGTGAGTGAATTTCTTTTAATCTTTTAATATTAAATCGGATAAGACCCTATTGCGCTTTTCTGTTCCTTTAGTAAACTGCATGCAAAATTTGACGCACATCAAGGATCTGGCATCTGCAGCAAAGGAGGAGGAACAGGAGGAGGAGGGAAGCCTTGCTGACAGTCAGCTATTGTCTAGTCAGGGAACTGTCCTGGACGAGGTAGAGGAAGAAGAGGAAGAGGAGGAGGATGAGGGGGATGATTATTTTGGGCAGGAGGATGCTTCTGAGGGGGCAAGAGAAAATGTTGGAGTTCCAAGGTCAGGTACAGGGTTTGTGCGTGACTGTAGGGATGTGAATTTGCCAGAAAGTGCTCCTCCACCCAGCAGTGGCAGTGCATTATTGACACCTGTAACATTGGCCCACATGTGCGATTATGCCTTGCGGTCCTAAAAAGGGACCCCCGCTTTGCCAAAATGATGAAGGATGACGACTACTGGCTGGCCAGCATCCTCGATCCATGCTACAAAGGCAAATTACACAACATCATGCCACAGGAGAGCCTAGAGATAATATTGGCTAACAAACAAGCAACTCTGGTAAACCGTTTGTTTGAGGCTTTCCCAACACACAGCAGCGGTGCTGGTTCTCCCTCGAGCCGTAGTGGGCACAATGGAAGAGGTGTTTGTGGTGCACACAGCCGAAGTGGCGTTGGAGACAGTGGTTTCATGACCATGTTGTGGACTGATTCCTCAAGTACTGCACACACGACTGCTATTACTGCATCGATTCAAAGTGACAGGAGACAGCAGTTGTCAACTATGGTTACAAACTACTTCTCCCTTATCGATGTTCTCCCTCACAGGTCATTCCCTTTTGACTATTGGGCCTCTAAACTGGACACCTGGCCTGAATTAGCACAATATGCCTTACAGGAGCTCGCTTGCCCTGCTGCTAGTGTGTTATCTGAAAGAGTCTTCAGTGCTACTGGATCAATCCTGACAGACAAAAGGACCCATCTGTCGACCCAAAATGTTGATGATCTAACCTTCATTAAAATGAACCATGCATGGGTTTCAAAGGATTTTGTCCCACCTTCTCCTGATGACACATAGGTTGCCAGAAAATTGCCTCGCTTTTGTCCTCCTCTTCCTCGGACTTGCCCAATTCCGCCATTTGCAGCTGCTGAATGTCCAGCCTACACATCAACATGCGCCATTTTTTAAACCTCCCTAACTGGGCTGCCCACCCCCCAAGGGCTGGGGTCAATACCTGGCATACCCGGGCAAGTGCCGTTGCTCTCAACAGGTGGATGGGCCCACTGATGGCCGACGGCACTGGCACAGGGACCCTCATAGTACAATACAGTGTCTCTGACGGTGGGGGGGGCCCACTCACCGTCAGACACACCAGCGTACTATGAGGGGCCCTGTGCCAGTACCATCGCCCACGAGTGTGCCCCCCCTGCTTGGTCAGGGCCACAGCACTTGCAAGTTGCAATACTTACCTCTCCCTGCTCCACCACTGTGTAGTCTGGGCAGTTAAATCCTTCACAGGGACGGCCACTAGAAATTTGGTGTATTGATCGATGATGGTTAAGATGTAGCTATGGCCTGTCCTGCTGGCCTCTACCTTCAGATGATCAATGGCTACCATTTGTAATGGATGTCAACTTACAAGTGGATGCAGTGGTGCTTTATGATCACCTTTCACAGTTGTGATAGTCACAGACGTGTGACATTCCTGCCACCATTTTTCAATGACTCCTCTCATGCCAATCCAATAGAATCGCCTACGGCCTGTGGCTTCTGTCTTTTGCACTCCAAAATCACCAGACACAGCATGATAGGCAGTGAGGACCATGTCTACATCTCTCCCTGTGATCACAATTTGATGGAGACGAGTAACGGTGATGTGATCCAAGTTACTGCGATAAAGCAATCCTTTCTTCACAAAGAACCGTTTTCGCTGTTTCCACAGACACAGCAATTGAGGGTCTGCATCACCTCTGCAACATCTACCGGGAGGTTTTTCCGCGATGAGTCATTCCCAAATTTCTGCTAGCACTCGACTTTCCGTCTGTACTTGTATACATGTAGTTTCTAGTAGCGGAGAGTCTGGACTGGCTTACTGAGACTGAAATATATACGAAGATTTAAAAGTACCACAACACTGTATACTGTTGTACGCTTTGACTACTTTTCCCTTTTTCTACTTCTTAAATTCTGGTGTAATACATAGTGAGCCTGTGAGTGTCTGTGTCTGACTCCGAAAGTATAGATGGAAATTTACAATTACCCCTAGACTGGATACACATGGTATGTGCTGATACAGTACCTTTGTTCAAAATTTTGTGTTACGGTATCATCCATAGTGAGTGAGCGTGTGCGGTTTACGACTTCTATATATATGGTGAATCGGAGAAACAAATAATTACCCTATACTTGATACAGCTTGTATCTTGTTATACAGTACCTTTGACATTTAGTATTACGGTCAAATCCATACTAAGTAAGCATCTGAGAGTGACTACGGGACTATGTATACGGAGATTTCAATTGTACCCTATAATATATATACTTGCTATCTTGTTATCCAGTACCTTTTTTACAACATTTTTTATTATGGTCAAACCCAGACTAAGTGAGTGTCTGAGGGTGACTCCAGAAATATATACCGAGATTTCAAATTTGGCCAACACTGGATACAGCTGTACGCTTCTGATACAGTAACCTTTTTTGCTATTTAGATTCTGGTGTAATCCATAATGAGCCTGTGAACGTCTCTCTGTTAAGGTACTGTCACACTTAGCGATGCACCAGCGATCCCAACCAGCGATATGACCCGGTCAGGATCGCTGGTGCATCGCTAAGTGGTCGCTAGTGAGCTGCCACACAGGCAGATCTCACCAGCGACAAAGCAGGGGTTGGGGGTCGCTACTTACCTGTCAGACGAGGCGATCCTGACGTCCTCCTGCGTCCACGCGTCGTGCGTCGGCGCCACAGGAAGCTGATGATGAAAAACGGTCCAGGACGTTCTCGCGTGATCAGCGATAACCAGCAGGGGAGCCGGTCGGAGGTAAGTATCATGCAAAGCGATATCGCTAGCAATATCGCTGCTACGTCACAAAACCAGTGACGTTATAGCGATATTGCTAGCGATATCGCTTAGTGTGACAGGCCCTTTACTCCGGAAATATATTTGGAGATTTAAGATTACCCCAACACTGTATACAGCTGTACGCTTGTGTTACATTACCCATTTACAGCTTTTCATATTCTTGTGTAATCCATACTGGGCCTGTGAGAGCGCTTGTGTCTGCCTCCTGAAATATATACGGAGATTCAGAATGTTTACACTATACTATATATACCTTGTATCTGGTGATACTGTACCCTTTTTCAACTTTTTATTTTATTGTGTATTCCATACTGAGCCTGTGAGCGTCTGTGTATGACTCATGAAATATATATGATTTACTGTTATCCCTAGACTGTATAGAGCTGTACGCTTCTGATACAGTACCATATATCTGCTGGTATTTTGGGTCCATTTTCAAAAACATGAGGAAGTACAGTGGAAGAGGACACGGACGTGGGTGTGGGGGCCATCTGGTACTGATGGTGGTGCATCTGCTGATAGTGCCAAAAACACAATAGCAGCTAAGGCAGGAGGTGTTGAGCCTGCGTCATGGTGTTGCTCTGGAAGGCCTGTAAGGCTCCCTTTTCTGGGAGTAGGTTGACTGCTTTTAAAGCCGGAGCATCAGGAACTGTTTTTGGCTTACATTGCTGAACAGCCTCCAGCTTTATCGCCTCCTCTTCTGAAGTTTAAAAAAGTGCAAGCACTGAGTCGTAAGTGCAGACTTCTGGTCAAGAGCAATCCCTTTCCTTGTGTCATTCACCCACCCCAAAAGTGAAGGATGCGGCAGCACACACTTCAGATTACTCCATGGAGCTCTTTTCACAAACCATGCCTGGGTTCATTAAAAATGGGGCCCATCATATACTGCAGCATTCCAAATGGGGGACATCAGACACTGGAGCAGCATTTACGCAGCCCATTATACACTGGAGCATTAGAAAAGGAGCCCATTATATATGGATGATTATTAGGGCCCATCATACAATGGAGAATCATCCATGAGACCCATCATATACTGGAGCATTCCAAATGGGGGACATCAGACACTGGAGCAGCATTTACGGGGCCCATTATACACTAGAGCATTAGAAATGGAGTCCATTATATATGGAGGATTATTAGGGCCCATCATACACTGGAGCATCATCCATGAGGCCCATCATATACTGGAGCATTCCAAATTGGGGACATCAGACACTGGAGCAGCATTACGGGGCCCATTATACACTGGATCATTAGAAATGGGGCCCATTATATATGGAGCATTATTAGGGCCCATAAGACACTGGAACATCGCCCAAGGGGACCAACATATACTGGAGCATTCAAAATGGTGAACATCAGACACTGGAGCAACATTTACGGGGCCCATTATACACTGGATCAATAGAAATGGAGCCCATTATATATGGAGCATTATTTGGGCCCATAAGACACTGGAGCATCATTCATGGGGCCCATCATATACTGGAGCATTCTAAATGACACAGATCAGATACTGGAGCAGCATTTATGGGGCCCATTATACACTGGAGCATTAGAAATGGAGCCCATTATATATGGAGCAATATTAGGGCCCATCATACACTGGAGCATCGTCCACGAGGACCAACATATACTGGAGCATTCCAAATGGGGGACATCAGACACTGGAGCAGCATTTACAGGGCCCATTATACACTGGATCATTAGAAATGGGGCCCATTATATATGGAGCATTATTAGGGCCCATAAGACACTGGAACATCGCCCATGGGGACCAACATATAGTGGAGCATTCAAAATGGGGAACATCAGACACTGGAGCAGCATTTACGGGGCCCATTATACACTGGATCATTAGAAATGGGGCCCATTATATATGGAGTATTATTAGGGCCCATAAGACACTGGAACATCGCCCATGGGGACCAACATATACTGGAGCATTCAAAATGGGAAACATCAGACACTGGAGCAGCATTTACGGGGCCCATTATACACTGGACATTTAGAAATGGAGCCCATTATATATGGAGCATTATTAGGGCCCATAACACACTGGAGCATCGTCCATGGGGACCATCATATACTGGAGCATTATGTGGAGCTCATCATATACTGTATGGAACTTTATATGTGACCAATTATCCTGTATGGAGCAATATATGGGGCTCATTATTCTGTATGGCGCACAATGTGGTGGCCATACTGTATGGAGTAATATACTGTCCTTTTTTTGAGTTATTGTACAATTTAAATTAGATCAGTCATGTCATGTAAGCAGTGAAGTATTTGTCATTGTACTATACCTATACAGTATTTCTGTGCCGTATCGGAGCATAAAGAGTTGTGGTGTGTGTTAAAGGGGCGCACTGACACACTTTAGCCCAGGTCACACGAAAACCTGGAGCCAGCCTTACCCCCCACAACTTTAGCCAAATAACCGCCAGCTTGCAATGCGTAACTATCATTATGAAGTAAATTAAGGTTGACAAGCTTCAGTAATAAGAATTGATGTTTTTGGCATTGAAAAGGGCACTGTGGGTGTGTTTACTGTCCTCCACTCCCTGCCGACTTTGCTTCCCCATTGACTTGCATTGGGTTTCGTGTTTCAGTCGGCCTCCGACTTTTCCCTATAGTCGGCCGATTTCGTTCGACCCGACTTGGCTCACACTTTGAACCTGGTGGTGCAGAGCTTCCTTAATAATTATCCGGAGTTAACATCCCTGCTCCAAAAGGTGCGAAGACTGTGCTCACACATCCATCGCTCAAACGTTTACTCCACTCGTATGCAGAAGCTGCAGCGATTGCTCCACCTCCCCAAGCACCGCCTAATCATAGACATTGCAACAAGGTGGAACTCCACCCTGCACATGGTTTGAGAGGCTGTGCGAACAGAGGCAGGCTGCAATGCATTTGTGGGAGGATACACGGGCAGGCAGTTTGAGGGAAGACATGGAATTGTCGGGTGTGCAGTGGTCAAAGCTGAAAGACCTCTGTAAAGTCCTTCAGTGTTTTGAGGAATGCACACGGCTGGTAAGCAAAGACGACGCCATCATAAGCATGAGCATCCCACTTATGTGTCTGCTCATGCAAAGTTTGATCAATTCTTATGGAAATAATTTATGGACTTCCATGCGCTGCTTGAGAAATTACAGAATCCCACTTACGGTGAAAGATTAATCATTTATTCCCAACGTGTTTCGAAGTAAGGACTAATTCTTCCTCAGGGGATGACAAACACGTTGGGAATAAATGATTAATCTTTCACCGTAAGTGGGATTCTGTATTTTGTCAAGCAGCGCATGGAAGTCCATAAATTATTTCCATAAGAATTGATGTATCAGCGGTCACTCGGTTTGACCTTTGGACGTGCAGCAGCTGACCACGAATCCTATGTGCTTGATCTCTCCTACAAATAGGTGAGTGAATTTTAATCTTTTAATATTAACTCGGATAAGACCCTATTGCGCTTTTCCGTTCCTTTAGTATACTGCATGCAAAATTTGACGCACATTAAGGATCTGGCATCTGCAGCAAAGGAGGAGGAACAGGAGGAGGAGGAGGGAAGCCTTGCTGACAGTCAGCTATTGTCTAGTCAGGAAACTGTCCTGGATGAGGTGGAGGAAGAAGAGGAAGAGGAGGAGGATGAGGGTGATGATTATTTTGGGCAGGAGGATGCTTCTCAGGGGGCAAGAGAAAATGTTGGAGTTCCAAGGTCAGGTACAGGGTTTGTGCGTGACTGTAGGGATGTGAATTTGACAGAAAGTGCTCCTCCACCCAGCAGTGGCAGTGCATTATTGACACCTGGAACATTGGCCCACATGTGCGATTATGCCTTGCGGTCAGGGTGGATAAAAATCAATGTTTTTTTAAAAAAAAAATCAAAAAAATCGGATTTTTTTGATTTAAATCGGATTTTTTTCAATAAACTGCTTTTTGAGGAAAATATTTTACCATCCAAAGGTTCTTCCATCATGAGATAAAGCTGAGTTGTTTAACTCAGTAGAATAAAGGCTGTATATGTGTAACATTCACAATGCCATGCTCTTCCAGAGGTTTCTGTAGGATTAGTGGGCAGTTTCTCTCCTATATTATCACAGACGCTCGCTTTACTTACGCAGTTCTCAAAACTGAATTTGACTCCGCAGAGGTCCCAGCCTCTTCTTCACGGCAAAAATGTTACAACATGAACAGAGTTGAGAAAAAGACCTTAATCCTATTGTTCTACAAACCTATGAATGCAGAATCAACCCCTTCAGTGCCAAGTCCAAGAAGTTAGACAATATGTTTTTGATTGTTTGGAGTGGAATAGATCTGCACAACACAAGAAGAATGTGAATCTAAGTGTGAGGAGGAGGAAGGGCAAGCAGAAATGAAAGTGAAACTTTGAGCACAATACTGCAGCATAGCCACAGACAGACAAGTCTGGATCTGTTTGTGTGTACGATCTGAGGTTTATTACATTTTTTCCTTATAATGGCAGCAGGCCGTAAAAGAGACCCAGTTTGGGAATATTTTAATGAAGCTCCTTCGCCTATCGGTAAGGCAGACATGCGTGCAAAATGCAAACGATGCAACAAAGAGATGCAAGGCCTGGTGGCGCGAATGAGGCAACATCATGAGAAGTGCGGTGATGAAGATGACCAAAGAAACACTTCTGAACAGGCAGGATCTTCAGGTTGGTAAACATTTTTATTGAATCCTATTTCTAAAGACTGAACTGTCATGTGTGAGAAAAATTATATTTCTTATTATTACTGCATGTTACTGTCATTTGGTACAGTTATGAAGAAAAACAAATATTCCTATTGTGTTGTGTACAATAAGCAGAAATTGTATAAACAATAAAATAACAGCATTGACTTTTTTTGTTTAGGGGAATTCATGGATTCTGGAAACTATCCACCTCCAAGATCACCATCATCCTGTTCTACAGTTTCAGAGTTATCCATCCAGGATAGTGCTTCATTAGCAGCAGCAGCAGCATCATCATCAGACACCCACAGCCACATATCACCATCACCGAAAAGGAAGAAAAAACCTTTACCTCCTGGAACCACCATAGATAGGTTTGTGATAAGAACTAGCAGATTAGAAAAAGAGTTGATTGATGAAAAAATTGCCCAGTTTATTTATGCAACAAACTCTTCTTTCCGTCTGACTGAGAACCCACATTTCATTAATATGGTTCAGTCACTGAGACCAGGATACAGTCCACCCAGCAGAGCTGATGTTGCAGGGAAACTGCTGGATCAAGTATATGACAGAGAAATGGAGCAATGTGCAACAGCTCTGGAGGGTATAGAATCATAGAATCATAGAATCATAGAATCGTAGAGTTGGAAGGGACCTCCTGGGCCATCTGGTCCAACCCCCTGCTCAAAGCAGGATTCGCTAAATCATCCCAGTTAGATGTCTGTCCAGCCTCTGTTTGAAGACTTCCATTGAAGGAGAACTCACCACTTCTCGTGGCAGCCTGTTCCACTCATTGATCACTCTAACTGTCAAAAAGTTTTTTCTAATATCTAATCTGTGTCTCCTCCCATTCAGCTTCATCCCATTGCTTCTAGTCTTTCCTTGTGCAAATGAGAATAAAGTTGATCCTTCTACAATGTGACAGCCCTTTAGATATTTGTAGACAGCTATTAAGTCTCCTCTCAGTCTTCTCTTTTGCAAACTAAACATTCCCAAATCCTGCAACCTTTCCTCATAAGACAGGGTTTGCAGACCGGTCACCATTCTGGTCGCTCTTTTCTGAACTTGCTCCAGTTTGTTGATGTCTTTTTTAAAATGTGGTGCCCAAAATTGGACACAATATTCCAGATGAGGTCTGACCAAAGAGGAGTAGAGGGAAATAATTACTTCACGTGATCTAGACTGTATGCTTCTGTTATTACATCCTAGAATTGCATTTGCCTTTTTTGCTGCTGCATCACACTGTTGACTCATATTCAGTCTGTGATCTATTAGTATACCCAAGTCTTTTTCACATGTGCTGTCACTTAGCCCTATTCCTCCCATTCTATATATGCTTTTTTCATTTTTATTGCCCAGATGTAGTACTTTGCATTTCTCCCTGTTAAAAACCATTCTGTTAGTTGCTGCCCACTTCTCCAGTTTATTTAAATCTTTTTGAATCCTCTCTCTCTCTTCTCTAGTATTAGCTATCCCTCCTAGCTTTGTGTCATCAGCAAATTTAATCAGTTTACCCTCAATTCCTTCATCTAAATCGTTGATAAAGATGTTGAACAATACAGGGCCCAGGACAGAGCCCTGTGGTACCCCACTTGAGACATTCTTCCAACTGGATGTACAGCCATTTACGACCACTCTTTGGGTCCGATCACTAAGCCAGTTATGAATCCACCTAACAGTTGCCTTGTCCATTCCATACTTAGTCATTTTTTCAATAAGGATTGTATGAGAGACTTTGTCAAATGCTTTGCTGAAGTCAAGATATACTATATCTACAGCATTTCCTTGATCCACCCAATCAGTAATACCATCATAGAAGGAAATTAAATTAGTCTGACATGACTTATTAGTTACAAACCCATGCTGACTCTGTTTAATCACTTCATTCTTATCCAGGTATTGACATACATGTTGTTTAATAATTTGTTCAAAGATCTTTCCTGGTATAGAAGTCAGACTCACCGGCCTATAGTTGCCTGGGTCCACCTTCTTCCCCTTTTTGAAGATAGGAACAACATTAATAATTAATAAAATTGTTAACCTAAGTATTGATGGGTGGAGTAATGTCCACAATGATCCTATTGTATGTGCTTGTATAACAACAGAAGAAGGTAAAGTCTTCCTTGCACAAACAACTGATACGTCAGGAAATGCACACACAGCAGAATACTTACAAGAAGTGGCAGTAAAAGCTATATCGACATGTGAACAAAAATTCAAATGTCTAGTACACAGTTTGGTCACTGACAATGCTGCAAACGTATCCAAGATGAGAAGAGATTTAGAAGAGCAGGGAGGGAATACAAAGCTGCTAATAACATATGGTTGCAGTGCTCATTTGCTGCACCTCTTAGCCAAAGACTTAAGTGTTCCAGAAATAAAGGCTAATGTTGTTGAAATTGCTAAATACTTCTGTAATAATCATTTTGCTGCAGCAGCTCTGAAAAGGATAGGTGGAAGCAAGCTAACGCTCCCACAATATGTTAGATGGAACTCTGTGGCGGACTGTTTTGAGCAGTATATCAAAAACTGGCCTATTCTGATGACACTTTGTGAAGAAAATCGAGATAAAATAGATGGCACTGTCACGGCCAAAATCCTCAACATTGGGCTTAAGAGAAATGTTGAACATATGCTGAGCTTCCTGAAACCCATCTCTCAAGCTTTAAACAAAATACAGAAAAATAGCTGTTTTATTATGGATGCTGTTGAAATTTGGAAGGAACTGAGTGAACACTTAAAAACAGAACTACACATGGACAGAATTAAATTACAAGCAGTAAACAAACGAATGGGACAAGCACTGACTCCAGCTCATTTTTTGGCAAATATTGTCAATATCCAATTTCAGGGTCAAAACCTAAGTGCTGAGGAAGAGGAGTTAGCTATGACATGGGTATCCAGCAATCATCCATCTTTAATGCCAACTATAATAAACTTCAGAGCTAAGGGGGAACCATTCAAGAAATATATTTTTGCTGAAGATATTTTAAGGAAGGTCACACCAGTAAACTGGTGGAAGTCACTTAAGCGCTTGGATTTAGAGACTGTTCAAGTAATGATTTCACTTTTAACAGCAGTAGCTTCTTCTGCAGGCGTTGAAAGAATATTCTCTTCCTTTGGACTCATTCATTCTAAATTGAGAAATCGGTTGGGACCCAATAAAGCAGGAAAGCTTGTTTTTCTTTTCCAGATTATGAATAGGAACAAAGAAGAAGATGATGATGAAGATGATGACAAGTGAGCTACAGAGGACAGCAGGGACAGTAGTATTTAAGTTTTTCATGTGTCGGCTGGGCTGACAGTCTAAGTTTCTTAAAATATATATATATTTTGTTTAGCCAAATTAGTTAACAAACATGGATGCTTGTTTAAGCAAATAACTTATGCTGTAATGTTGTTATTGTTTCAGTTGAATAAATCTATTTAAATTGTTATTAAGGTCAGGATTATTTTTCTCCTTCCTAAGTACAACAGAACAGTGGTGTCCAAATATGAATGATTAACCCATTAAACTGGGGAGAAAAAAGTAATATAAAAAGTGATTCTAAAAATCTTCATCTACTTGCATGTTAAAGTAGCAAGAACTAGTTTAGGTAGAAACTTTGATTTAAATCACTGATTTAAATCAAGCCTTACTGACTAGTGATTTAAATCGTGATTTAAATCGTGATTTAAATCAGTTAGATTTAAATCAAATCCACCCTGCTTGCGGTCCTAAAAAGGGACCCCCGCTTTGCCAAAATGATGAAGGATGACGATTACTGGCTGGCCAGCATCCTCGATCCATGCTACAAAGGCAAATTACACAACATCATGCCAAAGGAGAACCTAGAGATAATATTGGCTAACAAACAAGCAACTCTGGTAAACCGTTTGTTTGAGGCTTTCCCAACACACAGCAGCGGTGCTGGTTCTCCCTCGAGCCGTAGTGGGCACAATGGAAGAGGTGTTCGTGGTGCACACAGCCGAAGTGGCGTTGGAGACAGGGGTTTCATGACCATGTTGTGGACTGATTCCTCAAGTACTGCACACACGACTGCTATTACTGCATCGATTCAAAGTGACAGGAGACAGCAGTTGTCAACTATGGTTACAAACAACTTCTCCCATATCGATGTTCTCCCTCACAGGTCATTCCCTTTTGACTATTGGGCCTCTAAACTGGACACCTGGCCTGAATTGGCACAATATGCCTTACAGGAGCTTGCTTGCCCTGCTGCAAGTGTGTTATCTGAAAGAGTCTTCAGTGCTACTGCATCAATCCTGACAGACAAAAGGACCCATCTGTCGACCCAAAATGTTGATGATCTAACCTTCATTAAAATGAACCATGCATGGGTTTCAAAGGATTTTGTCCCACCTTCCCCTGATGACACATAGGTTGCCAGAAAATTGCCTCGCTTTTGTCCTCCTCTTCCTCGGACTTGCCCAATTCCGCCATTTGCAGCTGCTGAATGTCCAGCTTACACATCAACATACGCCATTTTTTAAACCTCCCTAACTGGGCTGCCCACCCCCCAAGGGCTGGGGTCAATACCTGGCACACCTGGGCAAGTGCCGTTGCTCTCAACAGGTGGATGGGCCCACTGATGGCCGACGGCACTGGCACAGGGACCCTCATAGTACAATACAGTGTCTCTGACGGTGGGGGGGCCCACTCACCATCAGACACACCAGCGTACTATGAGGGGCCCTGTGCCAGTACCATCGCCCACGAGTGTGCCCCCCCTGCTTGGTCAGGGCCACAGCACTTGCAAGTTGCAATACTTACCTCTCCCTGCTCCACCACTGTGTAGTCTGGGCAGTTAAATCCTTCACAGGGACGGCCACTAGAAATTTGGTGTATTGATCGATGATGGTTAAGATGTAGCTATGGCCTGTCCTGCTGGCATCTACCTTCAGATGATCAATGGCTACCATTTGTAATGGATGTCAACTTACAAGCGGATGCAGTGGTGCTTTATGATCACCTTTCACAGTTGTGATAGTCACAGACGTGTGACATTCCTGCCACCATTTTTCAATGACTCCTCTCATGCCAATCCAATAGAATCGCCTACGGCCTGTGGTTTCTGTCTTTTGCACTCCAAAATCACCAGACACAGCATGATAGGCAGTGAGGACCATGTCTACATCTCTCCCTGTGATCACAATTTGATGGAGACGAGTAACGGTGATGTGATCCAAGCTACTGCGATAAAGCAATCCTTTCTTCACAAAGAACCGTTTTCGCTGTTTCCACAGACACAGCAATTGAGGGTCTGCATCACCTCTGCAACATCTACCGGGAGGTTTTTCCACGATGAGTCATTCCCAAATTTCTGCTAACACTCGACTTTCCGTCTGTACTTGTATACATGTAGTTTCCAGTAGCGGAGAGTCTGGACTGGCTTACTGAGACTGAAATATATATGAAGATTTAAAAGTACCACAACACTGTATACTGTTGTACGCTTTGACTACTTTTCCCTTTTTCTACTTCTTAAATTCTGGTGTAATACATAGTGAGCCTGTGAGTGTCTGTGTCTGACTCCGAAAGTATAGATGGAAATTTACAATTACCCGTAGACTGGATACACATGGTATGTGCTGATACAGTACCTTTGTTCAAAATTTTGTGTTACGGTATCATCCATAGTGAGTGAGCGTGTGTGGTTTACGACTTCTATATATACGGTGAATCGGAGAAACAAATTTTTACCCTATACTTGATACAGCTTGTATCTTGTTATACAGTACCTTTGACATTTAGTATTACGGTCAAATCCATACTAAGTAAGCATCTGAGAGTGACTATGGAACTATGTATACGGAGATTTCAATTGTACCCTATAATATATATACTTGCTATCTTGTTATCCAGTACCTTATTTACAACATTTTTTATTATGGTCAAACCCAGACTAAGTGAGTGTCTGAGGGTGACTCCGGAAATATATACCGAGATTTCAAATTTGGCCAACACTGGATACAGCTGTACGCTTCTGATACAGTAACCTTTTTTGCTATTTAGATTCTGGTGTAATCCATAATGAGCCTGTGAACGTCTCTCTGTTAAGGTACTGTCACACTTAGCGATGAACCAGCGATCCCAACCAGCGATATGACCCGGTCAGGATCGCTGGTGCATCGCTATGTGGTCGCTAGTGAGCTGCCACACAGGCAGATCTCACCAGCGACAAAGCAGGGGTTGGGTGTTGCTACTTACCTGTCAGACGAGGCGATCCTGACGTCCTCCCGCGTCCACGCGTCACGCGTCGGCGCCACAGTAAGCTGACGATGAAAATCGGTCCAGGACGTTCTCGCGCGATCAGCGATAACCAGCGGGGGAGCCAGTCAGAGGTAAGTATCACGCAAAGCGATATCGCTAGCAATATCGCTGCTACGTCACAAAACCAGTGACGTTATAGCGATATTGCTAGCGATAACGCTTAGTGTGACAGGCCTTTTACTCCGGAAATATATTTGGAGATTTAAGATTACCCCAACACTGTATACAGCTGTACGCTTGTGTTACATTACCCATTTACAGCTTTTCATATTCTTGTGTAATCCATACTGGGCCTGAGAGTGTTTGTGTCTGCCTCCTGAAATATACACGTAGATTCAGAATGTTTACACTATACTATATATACCTTGTATCTGGTGATACTGTACCCTTTTTCAACTTTTTATTTTATTGTGTATTCCATACTGAACCTGTGAGCGTCTGTGTATGACTCATGAAATATATATGATTTACTGTTATCCGTAGACTGTATAGAGCTGTACGCTTCTGATACAGTACCATATATCTGCTGGTATTTTGGGTCCATTTTCAAAAACATGAGGAAGTATAGTGGAAGAGGACACGGACGTGGGTGTGGGGGCCATCTTGTACTGATGGTGGTGCATCTGCTGATAGTGCCAAAAACACAAGAGCAGCTAAGGCAGGAGGTGTTGAGCCTGCGTCATGGTGTAGCTCCCTTTTCTGGGAGTAGGTTGACTGCTTTTAAAGCCGGAGCATCAGGAACTGTTTTTGGCTTACATTGCTGAACAGCCTCCAGCTCCACCGCCTCCTCTTCTGAAGTTTAAAAAAATGCAAGCACTGAGTCGTAAGTGCAGGCTTCTGGTCAGGAGCAACCCCTTTCCTTGTGTCATTCACCCACCCCAAAAGTGAAGGATGCGGCAGCACACACTTCAGATTACTCCAAGCAGCTCTTTTCACATACCATGCCTGGGTTCATTAAAAATGGGGCCCATCATATACTGCAGCATTCCAAATGGGGGACATCAGACACTGGAGCAGCATTTACGCAGCCCATTATACACTGGAGCATTAGAAAAGGAGACCATTATATATGGATGATTATTAGGGCCCATCATACAATGGAGAATCATCCATGAGGCCCATCATATACTGGAGCATTCCAAATGGGGGAGATCAGACACTGGAGCAGCATTTATGGGGCCCATTATACACTGGAGCATTAGAAATGGAGTCCATTATATATGGTGGATTATTAGGGCCCATCATACACTGGAGCATCATCCATGAGGCCCATCATATACTGGAGCATTCCAAATGGGGGACATCAGACACTGGAGCAGCATTACGGGGCCCATTATACACTGGATCATTAGAAATGGGGCCCATTATATATGGAGCATTATTAGGGCCCATAAGACACTGGAACATCGCCCATGGGGACCAACATATACTGGAGCATTCAAAATGGGAAACATCAGACACTGGAGCAGCATTTACGGGGCCCATTATACACTGGATCATTAGAAACGGGGCCCATTATATATGGAGCATTATTTTGGCCCATAACACACTGGAGCATCGTCCATGGGGACCATCATATACTGGAGCATTATGTGGAGCTCATCATATACTGTATGGAGCATTATATGTGACCAATTATCCTGTATGGAGCAATATATGGGGCTTATTATTCTGTATGGCGCACAATGTGGTGGCCACACTGTATGGAGTAATATACTGTCCTTTTTTTGAGCTATTGTACAATTTAAATTAGATCAGTCATGTCATGTAAGCAGTGAAGTATTTGTCATTGTACTATACCTATATTTCTGTGCCGTATCGGAGCATCAAGAGTTGTGGTGTGAGTTAAAGGGGCGCACTGACACACTTTAGCCCAGGTCACATGAAAACCTGGAGCCAGCCTTACCCCCCACAACTTTAGCCAAATAACCCCCAGCTTGCAATGCGTAACTATCATTATGAAGTAAATTAAGGTTGACAAGCTTCAGTAATAAGAATTGATGTTTTTGGCATTGAAAAGGGCACTGTAGGTGTGTTTACTGTCCTCCACTCCCTGCCGACTGCTTCCCCATTGACTTGCATTGGGTTTCGTGTTTCAGTCGGCCTCCGACTTTTCCCTATAGTCGGCCGATTTCGTTCCACCTGACTTGGCTCACACTTTGAACCTGGTGGTGCAGAGCTTCCTTAATAAATATCCAGAGTTAACATCCCTGCTCCAAAAGGTGCGAAAGTCGGGTTTCATGAAACCCGACTCGACCATAAAAAAGGCAAAGTCGCTCATCTCTATCTGTGACACTTGGTGCTGTGTCATTGTGAATGGGTCAGAAATGGGAACAAGAATCCACCTTATATGTCACTGATATCAGAAGTCGAGGACGGTGGAGACGCTGAAAGAGCAAAATATTCCAAAAAGATGGAGCGCGATTTCAAAGCCATGTGCTTTATGTCCGTCCTGCAAAATCTGCCGTCTTCACGGGCAGTGGTGGAGATTATCACTACAGGAGCCGCTCAGGCCACAGGGACCCCAGAAATATGGAGGAGACCGGCAGAAACCCAGAGTGATGACACTGGGAGGGTCCCGGGGAACGGCCATGAGGGGGATTTACAGGAGGCGTTAACTATAACAGCCGCCATTATAAATGTCACCTGAAGAAATCGCGACAGACACAAGTCATATATATCATATATATATATATATATATATATATATATATACACACACAGTATATACAGGACCGCAGAGAGGTTTCCCCAGGAGACGTGTGCGCTCCTGTCTATTTCATCGTCTATGGCGGTGAAGCGAGCACGGCTCTGATCGGTGACAATTCAGGGGGAGACTTATAAGGAGACGATAAGGGAATCACTGACATTTTCTGTCCCCAGAGAAGGAATAAACCTCACTAATAATACATAATGGGGAATCTCCAGCACCTACCTCCACCTGCAGAGCCGCACACCACATATATGGCTGTTCAGTGTGCACAGGACCTGTGATGGTTTTGTGCCAATGTGACCAGACTCTTGTGTGGGAGGAGCCATACTAGTGTTTATAGGAAGTGAGATGCATCACGTGACCTCTGACTCCTCCCCTCCTGTGACCTCATCCCAGGTCCTGTGCGCACAGAGCAGCCATATATGTGGTGTGCGGCTCTGCAGGTGGAGGTAGGTGCTGGAGAGTCCCCATTACTGGGCACAGGGGACATTAACCCCTTTAGTACTGACCCTGTTTAGGTGTAATTACATTGCTGCATTCAAATATCCATTCTTTTATTTTTTAAATTTTCTCTGAACATTGAAAGACTCAGCACATATTTCCCTCACAGTCCGATATTCCCGCCACCACAGATTCCCCTCGGTCCACTATAGTGTGACTCTCCCGAGTGGCAGATCTCAAATAGGCTTTATTGTCAGGACCAAAATACATTTAGTGTTGCCAAAGCAAGGAAAATAGATGTGACAGGGGAGGGGATTGGGGATAATGGGAATGAGGTGGTGGGGGCACAATTTGGGAAATAATAGTCCATTTGTGGGTTTTAAGTTCCTCAGATCTACAGGTGTGCTCCACTCTGTGGTGTGTGCGGCTCCTGCACCTGGGGGGATAGTGATGCAAATGCATCTACTGCGCGCCCTTCAGGAGCTGCAGAGAACACAGGCTGTGGATACAGGTACACATAATATCAGCGCTTGCCACAAACCTCCCAGACACCTTCTCACATTTGAGGATGTCCCCACGGCAGTTTTCTGTCTATATACAACATTTTGGAGAAATTCTATAACTATTTATCTTTGTTGTTGATGTCTGGTATTTTATCTTTTTTTTTATTGGCTTTATGGGTCATATTTTTATTGGAACCATTCTCTGGTCCCTTTTGTTAAACTGGCTGTTAAGGCAAAATATTGAACGATGTGGGGTGCCGATCTGGTAACATCAGCCTCCCCGGGTATATAACCACCAAAGTTAAAAAGCCAAGAGTGGAGGTTTCTCTACTCATGGCTGTCACATCTGGATCCAATGGTCAATTATTAGAAGGTCATGGTACTCACCTTGACAAAGTATTAAAGGGACTCTCTCAGCTCAGGATGGCTGTTGAAAGGCACTTAGTGCATTTTGGTGGGGCCAATCATTTAAATACACCTTCACATCTGCTTATTTTCCCTCAATCGACCCCCTCCCCCCTCCACTCCTTCTTTTATTAACATCTCTGGCTTCATGGAGCCATAGAAGGATGGAGACAGATGGAAAACAAGCATGTTGGAAGGTGTGTGTAAATAATTGCCCACGACGTGAAACACTAAGCACTGGTTTGAACAGTCATTCTGTGCTGACCGAGGCCCTTTAACTACAGTGATTGCATAGGCTTAGAAGCTATGGCTTGTGCGATCACCTTAAGGACTCGCTCACAGTTGTGTGGATTCTCTTATGCAAGAGAAAATGGGCCGATTATGCTAATGACATTCGGCTCAAACTCTGTCAGAGGGTATGCCGAGTGTCATTTTACTGTGATCGCATGAAAGAATGGCAGTGTAGGTGTGTAGAAGACAGATAACTTAATTTCTCCATCTTCTCTGTGCACCTACATCAGACTGCTGTTGGATGACATCCAAATCGGCATGAGAAAAAAATTGTTGGTCTGCACTGCCCCTTAGGGCACATACCCATTTGTGAGAAAAAAAAACGGTCCGTTTTACGGACCGAAAACGGGATCAGTGCTATGCGAGTGTCATGCGAGTGTAATGCGATTTCCGTATGAAATGCATATGCAATCTGTATGCAATGCAATTTTATCATAAGCTTTTACATACAACAGTTATCTATATGTAAAAACTCATGTTAGAATAGCATTGCAAAACACAACTGTACACATTGTTTAAAAAGCAAATAATCCTCTATATATATATACAGTTGTGGCCAAAAGTATTGACACCCCTGCGATTTTGTCAGATAATACTCAGTTTCTTCCTGAAAATGATTGCAAACACAAATTCTTTGGTATTATTATCTTCATTTAATTTGTCTTAAATGAAAAAACACAAAAAGAATTGTCCTAAAGCCAAATTGGATATAATTCCACACCAAGCATAAAAAAGAGGGTGGACAAAAGTATTGGCACTGTTCGAAAAATCATGTGATGCTTCTCTAATTTGTGTAATTAACAGCAACTGTAACTTACCTGTGGCACCTAACAGGTGTTGGCAATAACTAAATCACACTTGCAGCCAGTTGACATGGATTAAAGTTGACTCAACCTGTGTCCTTGTGTGTACCACATTGAGCATGGAGAAAAGAAAGAAGACCAAAGAACTGTCTGAGGACTTGAGAAACCAAATTGTGAGGAAGCATGAGCAATCTCAAGGCTACAAGTCCATCTCCAAAGACCTGAATGTTCCTGTGTCTACCGTGCGCAGTGTCATCAAGAAGTTTAAAGCCCATGGCACTGTGGCTAACCACCCTAGATGTGGACGGAAAATAAAAATTGACAAGAGATTTCAACGCAAGATTGTGCGGATGTTGGATAAAGAACCTCCACTAACATCTATACAAGTTCAAGCTGCCCTGCAGTCCGAGGGTACAACAGTGTCCACCCGTACTATCCGTCAACGTCTGAATGAAAAGGGACTGTATGGTAGGAGACCCAGGAAGACCCCACTTCTTACCCTGAAACATAAAAAAGCCAGGCTGGAGTTTGCCCAAACTTACCTGAAGAAGCCTAAAACGTTTTGGAAGAATGTTCTCTGGTCATATGAGACAAAAGTAGAGCTTTTTGGGCAAAGGCATCAACATAGAGTTTACAGGAGAAAAAAAGAGGCATTCAAAGAGAAAAACATGGTCCCTACAGTCAAACATGGCGGAGGTTCCCTTATGTTTTGGGGTTGCTTTGCTGCCTCTGGCACTGGACTGCTTGACCGTGTGCATGGCATTATGAAGTCTGAAGACTACCAACAAATTTTGAAGCATAATGTAGGGCCCAGTGTGAGAAAGCTGGGTCTCCCTCAGAGGTCATGGGTCTTCCAGCAGGACAATGACCCAAAACACACTTCAAAAAGCACTAGAAAATGGTTTGAGAGAAAGCACTGGAGACTTCTAAGGTGACCAGCAATGAGTCCAGACCTGAATCCCATAGAACACCTGTGGAGACATCTAAAAATGGCTGTTTGGAGAAGGCACCCTTCTAATATCAGGGACCTGGAGCAGTTTGCCAAAGAAGAATGGTCTAAAATTCCAGCAGAGCATTGTAAGAAACTCATTGATGGTTACCGGAGGCGGTTGGTCCCAGTTATTTTGGCTAAAGGTTGTGCAACCAAGTATTAGGCTGAGGGTGCCAATACTTTTGTCTGGCCCATTTTTGGAGTTTTGTGTGAAATGATCAATGTTTTGCTTTTTGCTTCATTCTCTGTTGTGTTTTTTCATTTAAGACAAATTAAATGAAGATAATAAAACCAAAGAATTTGTATTTGCAATCATTTTCAGGAAGAAACTGAGTATTATCTTACAAAATTGCAGGGGTGTCAATACTTTTGGCCACAACTGTATATATATACAGTACAGACCAAAAGTTTGGACACACCTTCTCATTCAAAGAGTTTTCTTTATTTTCATGACTATGAAAATTGTAGATTCACTCTGAAGGCATCAAAACTATGAATTAACACATGTGGAATTATATAAATAACAAAAAAGTGTGAAACAACTGAAAATACTGTGTCTTATATTCTAGGTTCTTCAAAGTAGCCACCTTTTGCTTTGATTACTGCTTTGCACACTCTTGGCATTCTCTTGATGAGCTTCAAGAGGTAGTCACCGGAAATGGTTTTCACTTGACAGGTGTGCCCTGTCAGGTTTAATAAGTGGGATTTCTTGCCTTAGAAATGGGGTTGGGACCATCAGTTGTGTTGTGCAGAAGTCTGGTGGATACACAGCTGATAGTACTACTGAATAGACTGTTAGAATTTGTATTATGGCAAGAAAGAAGCAGCTAAGTAAAGAAAAATGAGTGGCCATCATTACATTTCATAAGAAATGAAGGTCAGTCAGTCCAAAAATTGGGAAAACTTTGAAAGTGTCCCCAAGTGCAGTGGCAAAAACCATCAAGCGCTACAAAGAAACTGGCTCACATGAGGGCCAGCCCAGGAAAGGAAGACCAAGAGTCACCTCTGCTGCGGAGGATAAGTTCATCCGGGTCACCAGCCTCAGAAATCGCATGTTAGCAACAGCTCAGATTAGAGACCAGGTCAATGCCACACAGAGTTCTAGCAGCAGACACATCTCTACTACAACTGTTAAGAGGAGACTTTGTGCAGCAGGCCTTCCTTGTAAAATAGCTGCTAGGAAACCACTGCTAAGGACAGGCAACAAGCAGAAGAGACTTGTTTGGGCTAAAGAACACAAGAAATGGACATTAGACCAGTGGAAATCTGTGCTTTGGTCTGATGAGTCCAAATTTGAGATCTTTGGTTCCAATCACCGTGTCTTTGTGCGACGCAGAAAAGGTGAACGGATGGTCTCTACATGCCTGGTTCCCACCATGAATCACGGAGGAGGAGGTGTGATGGTGTGGGGGTGCTTTGCTGGTGATACTGTTGGGGATTTATTCACAATTGAAGGCATACTGAACCAGCATGGCTACCACAGCATCTTGCAGCGGCATGCTATTCCATCCGGTTTGCGTTTAGTTGGACCATCATTTATTTTTCAAAAGGACAATGACCCCAAACACACCTTCAGGCTGTGTTAGGGCTATTTGACCAAGAAGGAGAGTGATGGGGTGCTACGCCATTTGACCTGGCATCCACAGTCACCAGATCTGAACCCAATCGAGATGGTTTGGGGTGAGCTGGACCGCAGAGTGAAGGCAAAAGGGCCAACAAGTGCTAAGCATCTCTGGGAACTCCTTCAAGACTGTTGGCAGACCATTTCCAGTGACTACCACTTGAAGCTCATCAAGAGGATGCCAAGAGTGTCCAATGCAGTAATCAAAGCAAAAGGTGGCTACTTTGAAGAACCTAGAATATAAGACATATTTTCAGTTGTTTCACACTTTTTTGTTAAATATATAATTCCACATGTGTTAATTCATAGTTTTGATGCCTTCAGAGTGAAACTACAATTTTCATAGTCATGGAAATAAAGAAAACTCTTTGAATGAGAAGGTGTGTCCAAACTTTCTGTATGTACTGTATATATATATATATATATGCATAATATATGTATATATATATACTGTATATAATATATGCACTACCGTTCAAAAGTTTAGGGTCACTTAGAAATTTCCTTATTTTTTAAAGAAAAGCATAGTTTTTTCCAATGAAGCTAACATTTAATGATTCAGAACTACACTCTATACATTGATAATGTGGTAAATGACTATTCTAGCTGCAAACGTCTGGTTTGTAATGCAATAACTTCATAGGCATATAGAGGCCCATTTCCAACAACCATCACTCCAGTGTTCTTATGGTACTTTGTGTTTGCTAACTGTGTAAGAAGGCTAATGGATGGTTAGAATACGCTTGAAAACCCTTGTGCAAGTATGGTTGCACAGCTGAAAACATTTTGGTTGATTAGAGAAGCTATAAACCTGACCTTCCTTTGAGCTAGTTGAGAGTATGGAGCATTACATTTGTTGGTTCCATTAAACTCTCAAAATGGTCACAAAAAAAGAACTTTCATGTGAAACTTGACAATCTATTCTTGTTCTTAGAAATGAAGGCTATTCCATGCGAGAAATTGCCAAGAAAATTAAGATTTCCTACAACGGTGTGTAATACTCCATTCAGAGGAGAGCACAAACAGGCTGTAACCAGAGTAGAAAGAGAAGTGGGAAGCCCCAGCTGCACAACTGAGCAACAAGACAAGTACATTAGAATCTGTAGTTTGAGTAATTGACGTCTCACAGGTCCTTAACTGGCAGCTTCATTAAATAGTACAAGCATAACGCCAGTGTCAACGTCTACAATGAAGAGGCGACTCCGGGATGCTGGCCTTCAGGGCAGAGTGGCAAAGAAAAAGCCATATCTGAGACTGGCTAATAAAAGGAAAAGATAATTATGGGCAAAAGAACACAGACATTGGACAGAGGAAGATTGGAAAAAAGTGTTATGTTCAGGCGAATCCACATTTGAGGTGTTTGGATCACACAGAAGAACATTTATGAGACACAGAACAACTGAAAAGATGCTGGAAGAGTGCCTGATGCCATCTGTCAAGCATGGTGGAGGTAATGTGATGGTCTGGGGTTGCTTTGGTGCTGGTAAAGTGGGAGATTTGTACAAGGTAAAAGGGATTTTGAATAAGGAAGGCTATCATTCCATTTTGCAACGCCATGCCATATCCTGTGGACAGCGCTTGATTTGGAGCCAATTTCATCCTGCAACAGGACAATGACCCAAAGCACACCTCCAAATTATGCAAGAACTATTTAGGGAAGAAGCAGGCAGCTGGTATTCTATCTGTAATGGAGTGGCCAGCGCAGTCACCAGATCTCAACCACATTGAGCTGTTGTGGGAGCAGCTTGACCGTATGGTACGCAAAAAGTGCCCATCAAGCCAAACCAACTTGTGGGAGGGGCTTCTGGAAGCATGGGGTGAAATTTCTCCAGATTACCTCAGCAAATTAACTGCTAGAATGCCAAAGGTCTGCAATGCTGTAATTGCTGCAAAGAGAGCATTCTTTGACTAAAGCAAAGTTTGAAGGAGAAAATTATTATTTCAAATAAATATCTTTTTTTCGAACCTTGTCAATGTCTAGACTAGATTTTAAATTCATTTGGCAACTCATTTGATTAATAAAATTGTCTGGGTGACTCCAAACTTTTGAACGGTAGTGTAATGGAGGAGACTCTATCTCTGTCAGTTACTTCAAGTAAATGGAGGAGGCCCTATCTCTTTCAGTGACCTCAGATATAATGGAGGAGACTCTTTCTCTGTCAGTAACCTCAGGTATAATGGAGCAGGCTCTCTCTCGCTATTCCTCAGCTAAAATAAAGGATACTCACTTTATGGTCTAGTTCAGATAAAATACAGGGGTTGGACAAAATAATGGAAACACCTGGAAACATCAACAAAAGTAAGTTTAATATGGTGTAGGTCCACCTTTTGCGGCGATTACAGCCTCAATTCTCCGAGGTATGGATTCATACAAGGTGTGAATTGTTTCCAAAGGAATTGTAGCCCATTCTCCAGTTTAAACACCCTCCAATTTTTTGAGCGACGATGGCGACGGAAATCGACGTCTAACTTGAATCTCTAAAATCGGCCATAAATGCTCAATAATGTTGAGGTCTGGGGATTGTGGGGGCCAGATGAGATGCTCAACTTCATTACAATGCTCCTCGTGCCATGCTTTAATGATTCTAGCTGTATGAATTGGTGCATTATCATCCTGGGAGATGGCATTCCCCTTCGGGTACAGTGCTTGAACCATAGGATGCACTTGGTCACCCAAAATGCCTAAATAATCGCAGCTGTTAATTCTTCCATGAAGGGATATCATTGGCCCGGCGGATCTCCACGAAATAGCACCCCAGATCATCACAGAACGTCCGCCATGTTTTACGGTTGGGAGAAGGCAGTCTGGATGGAATGCTTCTTTTGGCTGTCTTCAAACGTACACTCGGCCGGAGGTCGGAAATAGGGTAAACGATGATTCGTCTGAGAATATCACATGTTTCCACTGCTCGAGGGACCTATTCTGGAGGTTTCTACACCACTCTAAACGCTTGGAAACATTTGTCATTGAGAGCAGCGGTTTTCAAATTGCGGCTCTTCCGTGGAATCCAGATTTGTGCAGCTCCCGACGAACATTTTTCATGGAAACTGGGTTCTGTAGGTGTTCATTGAGCTCAGCAGTGATTTTTGGAGACGTGGTCTTGCGATCCTCTCTCACAATTCGCTTTAGAGTCTCAGTCAACTTCGACTTTCGGCCGGACCTGTGCTTTGCTGCGGACGTTTTTCCTTCTCTTTCAAACGCAGTCATTACTTTGGAGACAGTACCTCTTGACACGCCAAGCATTCGGGCACTTTCTGTTACACTAGCGCCTGCCATACGAGCACAAACAATGTGGCCTCTTTGAAAATCCGAGAGGTCTGCCATTGGTATCAGGTTCTCATCAATGTTCTTACAATTCTGCAAAACAAACAGTTAATTTATATACACATATCACATAACACAAATAATCAACTACAAAACATTACTATATGTCACGGTTTGCATGTTTATAACATGTTCGAAGATTATGATGCCAAAACGTTAGGTGTTTCCATTATTTTCTCTAACCCCAGTAGAATACTGAAACTGCTATCGTATATTAGATGCTTTTCTCTCCCACTTGCATCCCTCCAGCTTACCCTTTCTCCTCATTTCTCTCGATCCTCTCAGTTCCTCACTTACTTCCTATAGATTGATGGGAGATTTATGGTAGTTATTTCCTTGTGCAGGAGTATGTAAAGCTTTCCCGCTACTGAATGTTTCTGACAGGATCTTAGTTGAAAAGAAAAAGTTTGGTACCATGTTTGCCAGTTGAAAAAAGATTGCTCTCTCTGGGGAAAACAATGGATAACAAAAATAAAGTAAATGATGTTACAAAGCAAGCTTTTGGAACTTCTTGGGTCTCTTCATAGGGCATGGTATTACAAAGTATCTGTAATAACACAAATATGTACTCAAAAGAGCAGAGATGTGGCATAATAAATGGACATTTACGGTAAAAAAAACAAACAAACCGAGTTTAGAGAATGAATCTTTAATTAGATTAGACTAGTAGTGTTAACGTTTTACAGACCCAATATCCATGTATGATCAGAGACCTGGTGCCCTTAATGCCTTAATGCCTCACTACCTACCAATCCATGGAGGGGGTGGCTGCTTAGTATATGATTGCACAATGAGGACTTGTATGTAGCACTGTTCACACAGTGGAGATGCACAGCTGCACACTAAGCAGCCACCCCCTCCATGGATTGGTAGGTAGTGAGTGGCTGTCTCATCAGTATTTTTGCACCTGTGTTACTGCCATCTTAACCACATGGGCCTGCTGCACCCTGAAGTGCATTTGGCTGGAGGCCTAGGCAGGTAAATACATTGCTGCCTTTTTTTCTGCTGTCTTTTGTATTTTTGGAGGATTTGAGTCCTTTTTTAGTTCTTGTCTGTAGACAACAGAGTTTTTTTTATGTGTTTTGTATGGAAACTGTTCCATTTAGGGTATATTGGATGGTCAATTGGCTCCAGGGATGTCTCTATTTCATTGTTATGTAGCTTAATGATGGTTTCCAAAAAGTTAATTTCCTTACAGGAGTAGTTGAATATTAAGTTGATGGTGGGATGACATTGATTAAAGTGTTCATGGAACGTCTTTAGCTGTTGCTCAGACTCCATCCAGATGATTAAAATATCGTCAATGTAACGGTAGTAGATCAGAGGCCTGATGGGACATGAGGACAAGAAATCACTTTCAAGTATGGCCATGAATAAATTTGCTTACTGTTAAGCCATTTTACTTCCCATTGCTGTGCCAGTCTCCTGTAGATATATGTTGTTATCAAATTCAAAGTATGGTTGGTTAATATGTATATAAAAATGTACTACAAAATGAAGATGTCGTCCTTATCATGTAGTAGTTATTTGTGACCCTAGTACCTGCAGTATTAGTGATGCTTAACTCAGTGTAGATGATAAATCTTTGAGCAGCATATTCAGCTGCTGATTCTGAGAAAGAAACAGCTTGTTACTGTGTGTGGTCAAAAATATATAGGTTTTACAACTAAAAAAAAAGCACAAAAATTGATCTTGGTTTGAGTTGGTATACATGCAGCATATAAACGCATGTTCACATTGTCTTCACATGTAAAGCGCCATGGAATAAATGGAGCTATAATAATAAATTCTAATAATAATTGGCCCTAAAGCATACAAAACCTACAAAAGACAAAATGAGAAAATCCCTGCTGTAATTTAATAAATAAAAAGCAAAAGTGCATCTAAATAATTCTGAGTTCTTAGTAATAGTGTATTTGATCAAATCTAATATATAAAGCTGAATGTGTGTGTGTGTGTATGTTTGTATTATGTATGTATGTATGTATGTATGTGTGTATGTCCGGGATTGGCATCTGCACCGTCGCAGCTACAGCCACAAAATTTTGCACAGTCACACATCTGGACCCCGAGAGCGTCATAAGCTATGTTGTGAGGTGAAATTTTAACCCCGCGCATTCCAATTGACCAAACAAGTTTGCCCCTAGGTACATAATGGGGAAAAAGTCTATGTATGTATGTATGTGTGCATGTCCGGGATTGGCATCTGCACCATCGCAGCTACAGCCACAAAATTTTGCACAGTCACACGTCTGGACCCCGAGAGCGTCATAGGCTATGTTGTGGGGCAAAATTTTAACCCCGCGCTTCCAATTCACCAAACAATTTGGCCTATTATTCTTAGCATTTCTATGGTGTTATCGTCCTTCTGTAAAGCTGGAAATAACACAGTTTATTACCGTGCCAAGACAGATCACCCTCTGACACAGACTGCAGGGGGAGCCCAGTATCACACAGGATAGGATTAGATACATGGCTCAGCAGTCACTATCACACAGGATAGGATTAGATACACAGCTCAGCAGTCAATATCAAACAGGAGAGGATTAGACACATGACTCAGCAGTCAGTATCACACATGATAGGATTAGATACACAGCTCAGCAGACAGTATCACACAGGATAGGATTACATACACAGCTCAGCACACAGTATCACACAGAATAGTATTAGATTCACGGCTCAGCAGACAGTATCACACAGGATAGGATTAGATACACAGCTCAGCAGTCAGTATTACACAGGATAGGATTAGATACACAGCTCAGCAGACAGTATCATACAGGATAGGATTAGATACACAGCTCAGCACACAGTATTACACAGACTAGTATTAGATACACGGCTCAGCAGACAGTATCACACAGGATAGGATTAGATACACGGCTCTGAGGTCTGTATCACACAGGATAGGATTATATACACGGCTCAGCAGTCAGTATCACACAGGATAGGATTAGATACATGGCTGAGCAGTCATTAACACACAGGATAGGATTATATACACTGCTCAGCAGTCAGTATCACACAGGATAGGATTAGATACACGGCTAAGCAGTCAGTAACACACGATAGGATTAGATACACAGCTCAGTAGAAAGTATCACACAGGAGAGGATTAGGTACACAGCTCAGCAGACATTATCACACAGGATAGGGTTAGATACACAGCTCAGAAACAGGATGTGCCAAAGGAGAGGACATTTTCATTCCAACAATTCCACTCATTCCATCTGATTTGCTTTTTGATTTTAAACACCTCCAGTTTCCAGTTCAACTGCTATTTACAATGTCCATTAACAATGCTCAGGGACAGTCCTTGAAAGTAGTAGGGATCGATTTGCAATCTCCATGCTTTTCTCTTGGTCAACTTTACGTGGTCTGTTCTAGAGTTGGAACTGCCAAAAATCTGTTCATCTTTGCACCAAAAGGAAAAACCAAAAATCTTGAATGAGTTGAAAATAAAATACTATCAATACTTGGGTAATCGTTTAGTTAATTTGTGTTGCAAATCTGTAGTGTTGAATATATGATGTGAAATGTTTTTATGTGCAATATAATCATTATAATTTGTTATAACTAACCACAGTTGGTTACTATGCCCAGGAAATGCCGGGCTCTTCAGCTAGTATAGCATAAAAGCCGTCCCACCATCAACAAGATGACTCTGTGATCGGGGCGGTCCTACACTGTCTAATATTAAAAACCTTATCATGTTTCAAAGTTGACATCAGTGTGTGAATAAGGGCAGACAAAAGGACCAGTTCCCAACCAGTGGACACCAGTCAGGGGAAGCCCTTAAATACAATTTCCAGCTCAGAAGAGAGAGGCCACAATCCGGCTTTCACAAAATGCAAAAATACAAAGAAAAAAACAAAAATTGAGCTTGGTGTGAGTTGGTATACATGCAGCATATAAACGCATGTTCACATTGGCCCTAAAGCACATAGAACCTACAAAAGACAAAATGAGAAAATCTCTGCTGTAATTAAATAAATAAAAACCAAAAGTGCATCTAAATAGTTCAGAGTTCTTAGTAATACTGTATTTGATCAAATTTAGCATAAAAGCCATCCCACCGTCGACAAGGTGACTCTGATCGGGGCGGTCCTACACTGTCACTGTTTTACAACTAAGTAGATATAAAGAAATGAGTCTCAGAATGCTGTTAAAAACTAAAAATGAATATACTCAGAAACCATAGATAGGTAATTTTGCATTAATTTAGTATCTACCTATCTACGGTTTCTGAGAATCTTTTTTAGATGGCACACAGTTGACAGGGTGTGCATATACCTTTTTACAGCTTTGCATTTACTCTCATTGCTTGTTCGCTTCTGAACATTATTAGTGCAGGTGTCTTTTATTAGTGTCTATATTATAAAAATAGTAATACTCACATTAAGGGCGCAGACAGATGGCTGTATAACTTGTGCGAGTATCGCGTCACAATACTAGTACTGGCAATCTACTCTCCTGACCTGAGCTTGACATCTGCATAGAAATACATTGCGCTGTCATGCTTAGGACAGGAGAGGTGCCGGGCCAGTCCATGCAATTCGATGCGATCATCGCACGAGTTATATGGAAGTCTGTCTGCGCCCTAAATATCCACCTCTGTGCCAATTTCATCACTGTCTTGGTCTGTAATCAATCAATCTCTGTAATTACTACTTGATGATTATAAATATGTACCGTAATCACTACAGCCAACTAGTGGCCTAAATAGTTTCAGTCCTGGAATATAGCATCTACACTGTGGCTCCTCTATGTTTACCCTTATTATTACAGTAATTGTATTATTATATAGAATTCTTTATTATATTATATCTCCTCAAATTCTTTCCATTCAGGTCACTACAGTATCTGCTCCTCTCAGTGGCGATCTTCTATATAAGAGAATTTGACAGTTAAAGATGGCTAAGGACAGAGACAAGATGGCGGAGAGGATATTACACCTCACCCTAGAGATCCTCTTCCGGCTTACTGGAGAGGTGAGAGATTCTGATGACGTCACTTTACATCATTCTTATCTATGGGAATAACAGATGGACAGAACTGGAGAGGTGAGGACTCTGGAAATGTCTGTAGTGAGATTTATTAATGTGTCTCTCCATAACCAGGATTACACAGTAATGAAGAAGACCTCTAGTGAGCGCTGTCAGGCCCCTGTGTCTGAGGGATGGGGAAGACCCCTGAGCCCAATCACGGGGCCTCCACCTAACCCCCTGATACATGAGGACATCAACGGCCAGAAGATCCTAGAACTCACCTACAAGATGATTGAGCTGCTGACTGGAGAGGTGACACTGCTGGGAATGCTGGGACATTATACAGTAACGCTATGGAGGGATCGGGGGATGATGATATCATTGTATGTGTCAGGTTCCTATAAGGTGTCAGGATGTCACCGTCTATTTCTCCGTGGAGGAGTGGGAGTATTTAGAAGGACACAAAGATCTGTACAAGGACGTCATGATGGAGGTTCCCCAGCTCCTCACATCACCAGGTAATAGACAGGACTAAATACACACGGCCTATAATTATCTGTATGTAAAGAATGAATTCAGTCCCTTTATGTGTTTCCTCCAGTTCTATCCAGTGAGAGGACAACACCAGAGAGATGTCCCCGTCCTCTTCTTCCACAGGACTGTAAACAAGAAGATCCCAATGTCCCTCAGGATCATCAGGTAGATGGAGAGAAGGTGTCATGAGATCTCCCCAATGATGTGTAGAAGCTGTGAAGGTCTTGTGTTCAGTCTTGTTTTATCTGCCAGTATTAGACACTGAACAGACAATTTATTAGAGACACCTGTATGAAAATTGGAAATGTATGAAATGAAAATTGACAACATACAGCAAAAGTTTGTCCTGTGGATGTAATTAGCTATGAAAAGTACTTACAGAATCTTGTGTACCAGGCAATTTACACTGTACACTGCAGCTGAATAAAACATTGATGTCCAATTGCACTTATTGTTCCTTAGCACAGATGGGCTATAACGGAAGATGACCAGTTCCAGTGCCGTTGCTGTCTAAATTTAATAGTAGGAATACTACTGTGGCCAAAATAAAGCTAACATTATATAATTAATAAAGCAGTGGAAAATATCTGATTAGATGAATTTCAGATTTCTATTGCACCATGATCATGGGACATCTGATATCTCTGGGTAGATAATTGGACGCTATGACTTACCTAAGCATTTTGGCCTACCAAGCTCATCACTTCAAGTCAACTGTTTATCCTATGGTAAAAAGACTATGCCCCATACCACACAGGTCTTATAAACTCTGTCAGCATTTGATCTGATTTTCTTGCATGAGTAAATAGTATCATACGAGGAGAAGATGGAAAACGTAATTTCTGGATCTTCTCACAATTTTCTGGTTATGGAGACTGCTGGTTAGAATTAGTAGCTGACAGGTTGGATTTATGCAGGAGACCTGCAGAATTTTGATTACTACTGCTGTCATGTCATTTTTGGTCATAATTCTAATTAATTAGCTTTCTTTTCTTCGAAAATGTTCCTTATGATTTCTCCATTTGTCTGTGACATTTTCATTATTTCTTTTAGGATACAGATCTGCCCCATATTAATACTACAGAGACATTTGTGATGGATGACGAGTGGTGTAAAGAGGAGATTCCCACAGATATCCGCACAGGTGAGTAGTGACCGCTAAATGCAGAGAAGTCACAGATTTTTAATTAGCTGTGGAATTTTTAAGGGTGCGTTGATTTTATGCTTAAAGATTTTGTGCTTATATAAAAAATAAGATTTAATATACTATTTTATATGTTCATCCCTCTGCTGCTGTAGAGAAGATTCGTCTGTATTCACAATCTTGTCTGACTCACAGGACATTGTACTCAGGGCATGCCTCTGAATATACTTTTGACCATTGTTTGTTATTGTGTGGGATCCCTGATGTGGAAGCCAGAAACATTACCAGTCAGCCACTGACTACACTGTCATGTGCGGGAGAACTTCCTCAGCCTAAAAACGTCAATAGGATTCTTCTCTACATGCATATAATATATAGGTACACCATATACAGATATATCTACATTATATATGCCAATATGTTATAAGTACTGAAAAGTTTTTGAGATTTTTTTTCTATAGTTTTTTATTTTTAAGAACAAAAGAGCTGAAATAAGGATTGTAATAACTGAGACATGAACAAAAATGGATACAGCACACTGAAAAAGGCAGTTTTTCTAATATACTGGACTCAATCATTCAGATGTCTGATTAAGGCCTAAATCTATAAGTTCACACCCCGATGCTGTTTGCCGAGCACTCTGTCTGGGATGGCATTTTTTACAGGAAAATGGTATACAAAGTTGCCCCTGATGTGTCCAGATAAAATTTATTAAATGTCCAAGCAATAAACACAAAGAGAGCTGGTCGCACTCCAAATATAAACCACACCATGTCGTAACATAATGCACTGATGAGGAACTTGCTTTAGAAGAACCAGCAATTTCTTCTCTCGGCATGCTTCGCTCCTCAAGCAAGTTATTTTTTTGTTTAGATTTACCTATTATATTTTTTGGATAATTGCTGAGACAGAGTAATGATACTGGCAAAACAGTGGTAATGTAGTGAAAATGCAAATTTGAATATTTTTTTATCATTAAATTTCAATTATCTATTTGGGATGGGTACTGACGATTGGTATAAATGATAGGTGGGGTGATAATTTAGCTAACCTACGGATGAAGCCTAAGTTGGTGAAACTCGAGTCGGGTTTGGTCTGCTGTTCACTTGTAAAGTTGCTTTTAATGGATATCTTGTAAATAGAATAAATATCTTGCGGAAAGAAGCTCTGTTCTTGCAGTACTATACTTGGACTCTATACTTTTTGTGTAGGACAATGAAAAAGTTACCTGTTTAGACTTATGGAGCACTAGTAACTGGACCCACTTGATTGCTAGATCTTCTAAGCTAAAGGGCATGTCACACTAAGAGATATCGCTAGCAACATCGCTATAACTAGTGACATTATAGCGATATTACTAGCGATATCGCTGTGTCTGATACTTACCTACGACAGGCTCCTCCGCTGGTTGTCGCTGATTGCGCGAGAACGTTCAGGACTGTTTCTCGTCGTCAGCTTCCTGCGGCGCTTCCTGCTGTGAGGACGAGCGACGCGTGGAGCCGGGCGGGAGGACGCAGGATCGCCTGGTGTGACAGGTAAGTAGCGACCCCCGTCCCCAGCGATGTCGCTAGTGAGATCTGTGTAACGGACTCAGCTCCTGCTGAGCCCATTTTTTGAGTGGACCCTCTGGGTCATGGCGTCCACCCACCGAGAGCGAGCTTACCTTGTGAGAATCCACCCCCTGTACAGGGAGTGTCAGGGGCAAGACCAAGGGGGTGAGCCACCACAACTGCTGGGACCAGACGGCCGGCTCAGGGGACACTAGACGAGTGTCTGACGACAAGGACGAGCAGGAAGCAAGACGAGACAAGACGTAGGTGCAAGGTAACTTCATTAGGATAGCATACAGTGTAAACAAGCAAACGTGCAAGGTGCGCGCGTGGGCACGCCAAGGTCCATAGAATGGTACGCCTAGGTACAGGTATCGGCACGATGGCATCGGACTCCGGACTGCTGGCAACGATCGACATCATCAAAGCATCAGGCTGCGGACATCAGCTCCGGACGTCAGGCCGCAGTCATCCAGCTCATGATCTCTGGCAGCGATCGGCAGGTTCCGGGTATCCGGCAGGCAAACCAGGTTTCAGGCAAGGAGGCACGACAGATATCCAGGCATGGTGCATGTTAGGGAACACGCCGAGGTCCAAGGCTAGGTGCAAAGCAAGGTGCGTGTGTAGGGGACACGCCAGGGTTCAAGGCCAGGTGCGTGTGTAGGGGACACGCCAGGGTTCAAGACTAGGTGCGTGTGTAGGGACACGCCAAGGCACAAGGTACGAGACAGAGTGCGTGTAGAAACATGCCAAGGCACACGGTACAAGACAGGGTGCGTGTCAAGACACGCCAAGGCACAAGGTCACAAGGCAGAGTCCTGCGCGTGCAGAGAGGCACGCCAGGATCAGGCGAGGCAGAGTCCTGCACGTGCAGAGAGGCACGCCAGGGACAGGGTTCAAGGACCAGGTTAGGACCTGTGTGTGCAAGAGGGCACGACAGGGTACATGGCCAAACCTGCGCGTACTATTATAGAAGCACGGGGAGGTATGCCATGGGCAGGCGAGGGCCTGCGCGTGCTTTAGAGAGCACACAGAGCACAGTGCAGAAACAGCGTGAAGTGCAAGGGAGCACAGAGGGCACGGCTGGGGCACTGGCTAGCTGATCGGGCTGCGGCACAGACAGACGGGCAAGACTCCAGCGAACCCGGCTGAGGCATGGCAGGCGACACAGCTGTCACTGACCGACGAGCACGGCTGAGGCACAAGCAGGCGGGCACGGCTAGGGCGCGCACGGCTGAGGCACAAACAGGAGGCTAGGAAGGCCAGGCGCATGCAAAGAGCATACGAAGAAACAGAGCAAGGGAAGACAAGACGAGAAACAAGGCAGGGTTTAAGCGGAGTACAGAACCAGGAACGGAAGCAGATCAGAGCAAGAACAGAGCTAGCAGCGGAGCGTAGGCCGAAGCCCAGAGCCGGGCCAAGGGAGAACCTTGGGACTAGCCTAGAAACGTGCAAGAGAGCATAATAGGAAAGAGTCTAGCAGCGGAGCGTAGGCAAAGCCCAGAGCCGGGCCAAGGGAGAACCTTGGGACTAGACATGGAAAAGAGAGGAGGAAGGGTGCGTGTGCCAGGGAGCACAACAGAGCACCATAGGAGAGAGCGAGGCAGAGCAAGCAAAGACCATAGGGAGGAACAAGGCAGAGCAAGGCAAGGTACGGAACAAGGCATAGTGAAAACAGGCAAGGCAGAGAAACAGAAGGACTACAAGTCCAAGCAGGACAAAGACGAACATGGCACAACAGACAAACATAAAACAAGGCACGGGACAAGAGATGGAGTACGAGCACGGAGCGTGTGCAGAGACGCACGACAAGGGCACAGAATAGAGGGAGCACCCCACAGACCAAGCAGCCATGCAGGGACACCGCACACAATACTCAGGCCCTGAGCAAAGGAAGGGGCAGCCTGATATAGGGCATAGCACCTCCTCTTCCAGGTCAGGACCAGGGGAGCACTTCCGGGTTCAGATCCACAGGATAACAGAGCACAGTCACATGATCAGAGTTCCAGACATGACGAGACGACTGCAGATCCAGTGGTGAAACCTAGACAGGTCACATGATCAGAGTTCCAGACATGACGAGATGATTACCGAACCAGACAGTGCAGGATCTTTAGGAAACGTCACATGATCAGCGTTCCAGACATGACGAGATGATTGCAGAACCAGACAGTGCAGGATCCAGGCAGGGACACATGATCAGGGACTCTAGACAAGACAAGAAGATCACAGAAGGCAGAGCAGAAACGCAGGCATCCTGCAGCTCAGACATGAGGTGAGTGTGCACACTGCTTTAGCGAACATGCAGGACAGCAGACAAGATATGCACATGCACATCGCTCCAGGAGTTCTTGAGACAAAACAGACATGGCAGACATGACAAACATGGCGGACATGACAATCTGCCTATGTGGCAGCTCACTAGCGACCACTTAGCGATGTACCAGCGATCCTGACCGCGTCATATCGCTGGTCGGGATCGCTGGTACATCGCTAAGTGTGACAGTACCTTAAGTCCCTCATCTGCACATTACACTACAATAGATTGAATTTGTCAAGAGCTGATAACAGATGTTATGAGGAGGTGAAGGATTGGGTTGTGTATAGAAATCTCATTCACCATAACAAAAGTCATAATTTGTCCGCCTTCCGCACACATCAAACGCACACTTTTAGAAACAGGCAGAGGAAGATGTATTGCTGCATGTGCACAGTATTTCATGCCTACTTAAGGTCCTTAGTGTTCTTATCCATTATAATACCCCTTTCATGGTCTTCATAGAGTATGATACCCCCCTCAGTATAATATCCCTTCAGTGAATTCTTCAAGACAGTTTGTCGTCTTATTGACAGAATGATGACCCCACAGTGCCTCCAGCAAAGTATGATGATGCCACAGTGCCACCCATACATTATCAGGCTGAAACAAAGTTCGAACACAGTATAATGCCTTCCACAGCACCAAACATCCCCACCACACATTATGATGTCCACATAGTTCCCACACACAGTACTATGGCTCCAAACAGTTTGATAAACCAACAGTTCCCCACTCAATGTGATGACATCCCTCAGTATGTTAGCATCCACTCTCCCCCCACTTAGTATGATGATTTCCACACAGTATGATGGCTTCCACAGCACTTTACAGAGAATGATAGTTGCTACAAGTACTGATATTTATAAAATAAATACAAAATAAACTGGGTGATCTTACAGGGAACCTGTCACCAGGTTTTTCCCATATGAGGTAAGGCCAATCCCTGTAAGCCCTCACATACAGCATTCTAATATTCTGCATATATGCCCCTACTCCAGCCTACAAGACAAGGAAAAGAGCTTTTATTATACTCCCCTATGGGGTGGTCCAGTCTGATGGGCATTGCTGGTCTTCTCTACTTGCAATGCCGTCCTCCTTCTCTGCTTCTTGTGGATGATGCATCCTACGTTACCCACACAAGGACCAGCATCACGCTCCTGTGCAGGCATACTTTGCGCTGTCATTTGGGTAGGGGATACTCGCTTGGCAACCAAATAATCAGATCCGGCATGGATTTTCCACAAAACCTTAACAGTCCATGCGGTTTATTCAGGCATCACAAACCCACAGCAGCAACATAAAGTTCATATCCATAGCATAACGTTCATGACAAAGCTTCCCTCTGTTATCCTGTGGTCATACAGGTTATGCAATGTCCAGTACTCAGGCTCTTCAGCCTCACAGGTATTTCACCCCGTCAGGGTTACCTCATGGTTGCTTCAGACTCCAGATGTTCATTCCCTCCCCTGGGAACTCTCAGGTACTGGCAGCCATTACACACAGCCACTTCACGTGCTGTCAGGCAGGAAGCCCCATCTCCCAGCGGGACCTTCCACAACAGAGCAACCGGGTCCAAGCATTCACTCATGTGACCTACCCTGGCCACCTTATATGGTCCGTAGCCACGCCCATCGGGTCACATGGCTATTACTTCATCACAAGTCCTTCACACTCACATAGTCTTTAACTACCAGCGTTTTCAGACTCACCCCTGGGTGAATTTGTAGGTAGCTGGTCTCGCCCATCTCTCCACCTACCTGAAGACTTCCCTAAGACATTGATACGGAACCTCAGCAGTATCACTGCTGATCAACACATACACAAGTCTTCATCTCAAGGCCACCCACCTTGAGATACATTATGATCATTCAGCATCCTACTCCTATCAGGACACTGAAAATGCTTATACGCCTGTCCTGGACCACCCACACAGCGCCCCCTAGCGGACAAAGTGGTAACTACACCACATACCTCCCCCCTCTGTTCAAACTTTTGGGGTTGAACACACAACATTACTCCGGGATCTCGAGACCAGGAACTCATTACACCTTGCCCCACAGGTTGAGAGAACCGTCTCCGTCTGTCTTCCGGCCTCATCTCTACGTTAGGCCTCCCCCGCACCCAGTGGTCAGAATATCGGCCCTGATCTTTGGCCCTCCAGTCACAGTCTGTCTGCGTCATCAGACACTGTTTAGTCACCACCCTCCTTTCTCTCACTGACCGGCTCTCCCGGTTGGTGCGGTCATAAGTCTTAATCAAGCCTACTGTCTGGCCTGAGTCTGACCCATTCAGCGTCTCACAGGAACTAAGGTCTCTTAGCCTTGTATGGCCCGTCGAACTGCCACTTGCTGACATTCTTCGGCCACCTGCCATGTCACAGCTTGGAGGAACCCTTCGGGTCCTTACATCTTGGGTTGAAGGCGGCTGCCACCTGGTGTTCCGTACCTCTTTATTGACCTGCCAACGGTCCAGCCTCAACTGCTCAGTCTCTTGCAGGTACCCCACTCAATACTCTATTAGCATCCAAAAGTTTCTCAGGCTTTCCACGGAGCCAACCACCATCATGGAGATCCTACTCTCTTCACTGGATACCTGGTCTTCATCATCAGGAGGGATCCTCACCCTCACCACACCGGAGATATTTACAAGGTCTTGCATTACCTTCCCGAATCTTCCAATGATTCTCCCAATCAGACCTTTGGGTACCGGAACTACACCTTTCCGCAAATTCAGACGATCCATAGCCTCCCTTGCTAACTCTAGGCGTCGAGCAGCTTTCGTATTACTCCGCCTGACCAGCTGTTTGACGTGGAGATATTGCAAATGCATCTCTTTTAGGACAGCTAACCGGTTTGCTGTATCTTCCCTGGCTGATATTATCACCAATTGCCGAGTCTCAGGTGCCCAGTGCACCTTACACGCCTTGACTGCCTCTTTGAAAGCCTCATGCACACCTTCCTCCGCACAGGCTTCTTGCATATCTTCGGGCACATCAATCACAGACTTGAAGGTCGTGGTCCTGCTCTCTTCCTGGACAGAAGGCTCTGGGTTTACCACGAACACTTCCGTCACTACAGTTGTCCCGACCAGGTGACTGTCTTCTTCAGTTCTTAGCTCACAAACTTCCTGAGATTCTATCTCTTCACGACCCTTTGCCAAGATGGATACTGGCAGTTCCGTCTTGTTATCACTCGGGCCCGGCCGCTGTAAATCTTCGTCCAAGCTCTTCTCCCGCAGAAGACCTTTTACTACTCCTCTGAGTTCTTCCATCTCTTTCCTAAGGGTCTTGTTCACACTTCGCTGATGGACAGGTGACCTCTGAGCTCCAAGACTTCTTTCTCGAGCCCCTCCACCCTGTGCTCAGCCATTTGTCTCAGGACTCTTTCTCGTTCGAGATGTTCTTCCACTGTTTCTTTTATTAACTGTATCTCATGATCTTGTTCTCTTTTGGCCAGCATGTGTCACACCACTACCTCTTTAATTATTTTGTCAAAGGGTACCACTGGGTCAGTCCCGTCAGCTGTGTGAACCATCACGTTATCGTCTAACCGTGTTTTTACCCCAGTTGTCTCGTCAGTCAGGTCACCATCCGTCATGTCACGAGACGTTAGGTCCGTAAGTTGGGCAGATATACCTCTTCTTCCGGTCAGTTCTACCTCTGACCTGTCCACTTTAGGAGGCGTCACCGTCTCAGTGCTGCTGGCCCCACAGTCGAAACGTCTCCATCGTCTGACCATACGTCATCAAACAAAACAAAGTCCCTGCCCCTCTCCAAGGCATACACTAAGTCATGTGGTATCCCGCCCCCTTGGCACTCACCACCTTTGGTCCCCTCAAACATTACTCTGTCTACTGCATAGTCCACCGTGACCCTGTGTTTACAGCGAATCCTGACGTTTTTCTCGGTCAGAGAAAAAACGAGAGGAGTTCCTGTCAGAGTCACCTGACTCTTTGAGTCCAACGGTCCAGAGACTCCTTCTCAGTGCAACATCACGGTACACACCTGCGGCCCATCATTATCCGGAAAGACTGTCCTCGAATCTTCAAAAGTCATACACACACTGCGGTTTCCCAGACATACGCACTGAGGCAACCAGTGCTGCCATTTCCTGAACCACCCTGATTTGGGTCGCCCCCCCCTGGGACTCCACCCTTTTTGTGTTACGACCCCAATTTTGGTCACCCCCCCTCTGGGACTCCACCCCCTTTTGGGCTACTACCCCGATTTGGGTCACCGCCCCCTCTGGGACTCCACCCCCTTTTGGGCTACCACCCCGATTTGGGCCACCGCGCCCTTTTGGGATTTTCCCATGTCCGTTCTACAGGTCTTCTTAGACCACAGTTCACACAACACAGTTTATGTCTCTTTTACGATACCACACAAGTCCTTGCTGGCACCACCACAGCTCCTGCTGTCACCGATCTCCGACACCACTGGCTGCCGTTCACACACAGCTGCTGGTGTCACCTTCGTAACCCCGCCGAGTTACAGCAAGCCGCTTGTCACCTTCGTAACCCCGCCGAGTTACAGCAAGCCGCTTGTCACCTTCGTAACCCCACTGAGTTACAGCAAGCCGCTTGTCACCTTCTTGACCCCCACTGAGCCACTGCAGGCTGACTTGAAAGGGAAAAGAAAAAAGCACACATGCAACACAAAACTCACGTGTCCTATCTGTGTGCTCTTCAGGACGTCCGTCTCCTCTCCTGAGACCATCCAACACACAGGGCGCACCGGGTGCTATTCAGGGAGCCAACCCTCCTTCCACGGTTTCCCAACACACCGGCCTCACCAGTTCCAGGGGCTCAGCGGGTGCTATTCAGGACATCCGTCTCCACCTGAGACCATCCAACACTTCCGCCTCACCAGGTCCAAGGTCATACCACATGCTCCAGGGATCCGATTCTTCTCCCAGAACCTCCCAACACTGACCCTCCAGAACCTTGCTCACTGAACCCTTCAGGTGCACAGTTTTTCTCACTGACCCAGGTCAGTACAACACGAACGCCTGTTCATTACCTGTGTCGGCCACACAGGTCCTCGGGTACCTCATATCCACAGAGGCACTCTATCACAATCCACAGTCTCTTTCTCTGACCCCGGTCAGCACATCACACGGTTTTCACGACCGTCACCTGCCGGCCGCGCAGGTTCTCGGACCTCTCTACCGCAGAGGTGTCCTATAAGTCTTTTCCACTGACCCCGGTAAGTATATCACACGGCTTTCAAGACCGTCATCCCTCCTGTCTCAGCGATGCCAGCACTGCACCATGTGCTTTTGGAAACCGTTGTCCTTAGCAACCGAATTTTGCAGTCCTCTTCTGTTGCTCCTAGCAACAAGGCTACAACACTGCCCATAGCATTCTCCACCAATTGTAAGGTAGCGCTGTCATTCAGGTAGGGCATACTCGCTTGGCAGCCAAATAATCAGATCCAGCATGGATTTTCCACAAAACCATAACAGTCCATGCGGTTTATTCAGGCATCACAAACCCACAGCAGCAACATAAAGTTCATATCCATAGCATAACATTCATGACAGAGCTTCCTTCTGTTATCCTGTGGTCACACAGGTTATGCGATGTCCAGTACTCAGGCTCTTCAGCCTCACAGGTATCTCACTCCATCAGGGTTACCTCATGGTTGCTTCAGACTCCAGGTGACTCCCTGGGAACTCTCAGGTACTGGCAGCCATTACACACAGCCACTTCACATGCTGTCAGGCAGAAAGCCCCATCTCCCAGCGGGACCTTCCACAATGGACCAACCGGGTCCAAGCATTCACTCATGTGACCTACCCTTGCCACCTTATATGGTCCGTAGTCACGCCCACCAGGTCACATGGCTATGACCTCATCACAGGTCCTTCACACTCTCATAGTCTTTTACTACCAGCGTTTTCAGACACACCCCTGGGTGGATTTGTGGGTAGCTGGTCTCGCCCGTCTCTCCAGCTACCTGAAGACTTCCCTAAGACATTGACACTGAACCTCAGCAGTATCACTGCTGATCAACACATACACAAGTCTTCATCTCAAGGCCACCCACCTTGAGATACATTACGATCATTCAGCATCCTACTCCTATCAGGACACTGGAAATGCTTATACGCCTGTCCTGGACCACCCACACAGTGCCCCCTAGTGGACACAGTGATCACTACACCACAATATAATGTACATATATTTACATTTTAAAAATTATAAAAAGGAAAATGGGCCAATGCAAAAGTTTGTGGACCCAACATGGTTAGTACCTAGTAGCACCCCTTTTTGAAACTATCACCACTTGTAAACGCTTTTTGTAGCCAGACAAGAGTCTTTCTCCTCTTATTTGAGGAATTTTCATCCATTCTTCCTTGGAAAATTCTTCCAGTTCTGTGAGATTCCTTAGACGTCTTGTGGTCTAGCTACAGATGTTCATTGATGTTCAGATCAGGGAAGTGTGAGGGCCATTATAAAACATTTAAAACCTTCAGTTTGCACTTTTTAAGGTAGTTTATTGTGTATTTTGATGCATGTTTAGGATCATTATACACTTGTAGAAGCCATCCTCTTTTGAACTTAAGCTTTTTTACAGATGGTGTTATGTTTGCATCAAGAATATGTTGAAATTTCATTGAATCCATTCTTCACTCCAACCGTAAAATGTTTCCCATGCCATTGTCTGCAGCACAACCCCAAAGCATCATAGATCCACCTCATGCTTAATGGTTGGCAAGATGTGCTTTTCCTGAAATTCTGTGCCCTTTTTTCTCCACACATACCTTTGATCATTGTGGCCAAAGAGTTCTATTTAACCTAACCAGTCCACAGGACTTGTTTCCAAAATGCATCAGCCTTGTTTACATTTTATTCATACTTCTGATGCTGAATTTTATGGGGAGGACACAGGAAAGGTTTTCGTCTGATGACTGTTCCATGAAGATTTGTGCAGGTGTCCCTGAAAACTAGAACGATTTATCACAACTACAAAGTACACTAAATCTTTCTTAAGGTCTTTTGCAGTCAAGCGGGGGTTCGGACTTGCCTTTCTAGCAATCCTACAAGCAGCTCTCACTGAAATTTTGCTTTGTCTTGACCTCCGCTGTTCCTCTTAACTGCCTTTTCTTAATTACAGTTCGAGCTGAGAAAAGGGCAACTTTGCTATCTTCTTATAGCCTTTTCCTGCTTTGTGGGCCTCCACCATTTTCATTTTCAGAGTGCTAGGAAGGTACTTAGAAGAACCCATGGCTGCTGTTTTTTGGCACAAGGTTAGAGGAGGCTGGCTTTTTAATCACACGGCCTTTCCTAACGATCATAGTGAACAAGTTATAACACTAACGGGCTAATTAAGGTCTGAAACCTTGGTCGAAGTTATCCGAGCACCCAAATCTCCAAGAGTGCCCAAATATTTGCATCAGCCTATTTTCCTATTTTATAATTTTCTCTGACAAAAATTAAGAGACCACTTCCAAATGTTCAGTTTGTCTGATTTTACTCTTTATAGGTTTACATTTGTTCTTTTAGTCTACAAACTTCTGACAACATGTCTCCGAATTTCCAATCAATAATTTTTTTTTTGTGAAAAGGAAAAATGGTCAATTTTTTTTTTTTTATAAACCCAGTGCTTTCCGACCTCAAATAATGCAAAGAAAACAAGTTCAAAATCATTTAGAAACAACAATACTAATGTTTTAACTCAGGAAGAGTTCAGAAATCAATATTTTGTGGAATAACCATGATTTTTAATCACAGCTTTCATGCGTCTTGGCATGCTTTCCACCAGTCTTTCACACTGCTTCTGGCGCAAAAATGTAAGCATTTCTTCTTTGTTTGATGGCTTGTGGCTATCCATCATCCTCTTGATTACATTCCAGAGGTTTTCAATGGGGTTCAGGTCTGGAGATTGTGCTGCCCACAGGATTTTGATGTGGTGGTCTCTTAATTTTTGCCAGAACTGTATATTTGCCTAAAATGCAAAGGACATGTATCATCTTTAACTTTATTCCTTTTAGAAATCATTTCATCTTCAACTTGCTAGATTGTTCAAAATAACAATAATTTTGACCAGGGGTGCCCAAACTTTTACCTGCTTCTGTAATCTATTAGTTGCTGTTTGTAATCACCTGTCCTAGTCAGTTGAAAATTGAATTGTATTACTATTTCTATGGAAATTTTCTACAATACTGGAAATGGTAATATACCATATTTTTCAGACTATAAGATGCACCGGACCATAAGATAAGATAAGATAATCCTTTAATCGTCCCACCATGGGGAAATTCAGAGCATTACAGCAGCAAGGCAGGAACAAGTACAGATACAGATGCATAAAGGCAATACATTGACAGTAGGTAGGTACATATACGAAAAAAAAAAGATATAACCGGACTGTCACAACTTTGGATCTATCAGTTCACTGTTCGGGTCATTCTCCGTTTTGGACAGTGCTGGTTATACAGCCTAACTGCAGCAGGATGGAAGGACTTTCTATAGCGCTCCCTCTCATTTAGGATGAAGTAGCCGGTCACTGACAGTACTGCACATCTTTGTCACGGTCTCATGCATGGGATGGGAATTATTCTGCACCATGTAGCTCACCTTGGTCAGTATCCTCCTGTCGCCTACTTCCTGAACTGGATCAAGGGGGTATCCCAGGACAGAACTGGCCCTTCTAATCAGTTTGTCCAGCCTATTCCTGTCCCTGGTTGATATGCCACTACCCCAGCACGCCACACCAAAGAAGATGACTGATGCCACAACAGAGTTGAAGAAGGATGCAAGGAGTGCCCCCCTAACTCCGAAGGCTCTCAGCCTTCTGAGCAGATAAAGCCTACTGTGGCCCTTCCTGTACACTGCATCCAAGTGATGGGCCCAGTCAAGCTTATTATTGAGGATCACACCAAGGTACTTACAGGTGTCGACTATCTCAATGTCATTTCCCTGAATGTTCACCACTACTGGTGGATTTTTTCCTTGCGAAAGTCCACCACCAATTCCTTGGTCTTCCCGGAATTAATCCTAAGGTGGTTCCTCTGACAGCACTCCACAAAAGCTTGGTTAGTATCTCTGTACTCTCTTTCATCTCCTCCTGTGATGAGGCCTACTATTGCAGAGTCATCAGAATACTTCTGCAAGTAGCAGCTAGATGAGTTGCACTTAAAATCCGCAGTGTACAGTGTGAAGAGAAAAGGGGCAAGAACTGTACCTTGAGGTGCCCCTGTATTGCAGATCACTGTGTCTGACACACTGTCCCGAACCTTTACAAACTGCGGTCGGTTCGTGAGGTAGTTAAGGATCCTGGTGGAGAGTTGGAAGTCCACGCCAACAAGGCCCAGCTTGTCTCTCAGTAGACCTGGCTGTATGGTATTAAAAGCACTAGAGAAATCAAAGAACATTATTCTCACAGTGTTCCCAGGTTTCTCCAATTGAGAGAGAGTCCTATCTAGAAGGTGGATAATGGCATCATCCACACCAATGCCCGGCCTGTAGGCAAACTGGAGAGGGTCCATATCCGAGCTCACTAGAGGAAATTTTGTAACATAGTTAGCAAGGCCGAAAAAAATACATTTGTCCATCCAGTTCAGCCTATATTCTGTCAGAATAAATCCCCAGATCTACATACTTCTAAAGAACCTAATAACTGTAAGATATAATATTGTTATGCTCCAGGAAGACATCCAGGCCTCTCTTGAACCCCTCGACTGAGTTCGCCATCACCACCTCCTCAGGCAAGGAATTCCAGATTCTCACTACCCTATCAGTAAAAAATCGTCTTCTATGTTTGTGGAAAAAACTCTCCTCCAGATGCAGAGAATGCACCCTTGTGACTGTCACCTTCCTTGGTATAAACAGATCCTCGGAGAGATATTTGTCCCCTTATATACGTATATTTTTATTAGATCGCCCCTCAGTTGTCTTTTTTCTAGACTAAATAATCCTAATTTTGTTGAGTATTGTAGTTCCCCCATCCCCTTTATTAATTTTTTGACCTCCTTTGTACTCGCTCTAGTTCCATTATATCCTTCCTGAGAACCGGTGCACAAAACTATACACAGTTCTCCATGTGCGGTCTAACTAGGGATTTGTACAGAGACAGTATAATGCTCTCATCATGTGTATCCAGACCTCATTTAATGCACCCCATGATCCTGTTTGCCTTTGCAGCCGCCGCCTGGCACTGGCTGCTCCAGGTAAGTTTATCATTAACTAGCATCCCCAAGTCTCTTTCCATGTCAGATTTACCCAGTGGTTTCCCGTTCAGTGTGTAATGGTGAATATTGATTCCTTCTTCCCATGTGTTTAACCTTACATTTATCATTGTTAAACAGTATCTGCCACCTTTCAGCCCAAGTTTCCAACTTATCCAGATCCATCTGGAGCAGAATACGATCTTCTCTTGTATTTACTGCTTTACATAGTTTTGTATCATCTGTAAATATTGATATTTTACTGTGTAAACCTTCTACCAGATGATTAATAAATATGTTGAAGAGAATAGGTCCCAACACCGACCCCTGCGGTACCCCACTGGTCACTGCGACCCAGTTAGAGAATATACCATTTATAACCACCCTCTGCTTTCTATAACTAAACCAGTTACTTACCCATTTACACATATTTTCCCCCAGACCCAGCATTCTCATTTTGTGTACCAACCTGTTGTGTGGCAGAGTATTAAACGCTTTGGAAAAATTAAGATATACCACATCCAATGACTCACCTTGGTCCAGTCTATAGCTTACCTCTTCATAAAAACTGATTAGATTGGTTTGACAGGAGCGATTCCTCATAAACCCATGCTGATATGGCGTTAAACAGTTATTCTCTTTGAGATAATCCAGAATAACATCCCTCAGAAACCCTTCAAATATTTTACCAACAATAGAGGTTAGACTTACTGGCCTATAATTTTCAGGTTCACTTTTAGAGCCCTTTTTAAATATTGGTACCATGCGCCAGTCCTGTGGAACAGACCCCGTCGCTATAAAGTCCCTAGATATAAGAAATAATGGTTTGTCTATTACATTACTTCGTTCTCTTAGTACATATGGGTGTATGTCATCCGGACCCCGAGATTTATCTATTTTAATCTTATTTAGCCGGTTTCGCACCTCTTCTTGAGTTAGATTGGTGATCCTGTGGCGATGCTGTGGCCCAGTGTCCACAGTGAGCAGAGCCAAGTGCATCATTGGTTTCTTGGCGGCCATTTTCCTGAAGCCGAGGGCCGCTGAGACCTCAATTTACGCACGCACGGCCTCCGCCGGCCCTTTTCCTGAAGAAAAGGGCCGCCGAGATCAATCTGCGCACGCGCTGCCTCCAGTGGCCATTTTCCTGAAGCCGAGGGCCGCCAAGATCTCATTCTGAGCATGCACCACCTCCGACGGCTCACGACTTCAGGATGATGGCTGCCAGGAAATCAATGATGCACTCCGCACTGCTCACCGGCCGACACCGAGCTTCAGCATCGCCACACTTCTGCCACCACCGGTTCCCTGAGGAAGGGATGCTGCTACACAACTGCCCCAACCCCCCGATAAGCCTGTATTTAGACTATGACGCACCCCCCATTTTCCTCCCAAATTTTTTTGGGAAAAAGTGTGTCTTATAGTCCGAAAAATATGGCAAATATAATTTCAGTGTAGTGTTATTGATTAATAATAAAATCACTTTTATTCTTTGCAGATGACTGCAACTGGACCTCAATGGGACATATATTTTCAGATTTTACAGCAGATGATCATGGTAAAAAATGTGAAGAGCATGTCATCATACCAGATATACCGCAAGCCCTTCTCAGAAAAAATCTGTCTTCAAATCCTTTTCAATATTCCCTTTCTTCAGCTTCATTAAAGACAAATATGCATAACAAAAGCCACAGAAGGATTGCTGCGCATCAAATAGCTCACAGAGGAGAGAGACCATTTGCCTGTTCTGAATGTGGAAAATGTTTTAAACGGAAGTCCGTTTTAATTGTACATCAGAGAATTCACACAGGAGAAAAGCCATTTTCATGTTTAGAATGTGGGAAATGTTTTACAGAAAATTCATATCTTGTTACACATCAGAGAAGTCACACAAAGGAGAAGCCATTTTCATGTTCAGAGTGTGGGAAATGTTTTAATTGGAAAAGAAACCTTATTGCACATCATAGAATTCACACAGGGGAGAAGCCATTTTTTTGTTCAGAATGTGGGAAATGTTATAGTGAGAAATCCACACTTGTTACACATCAGAGAGTTCACACAGGGGAGAAGCCATTTTCATGTTCACAATGTGGGAAATGTTTTAATCAGAAAAAAAATCTTGTTACACATCAAAGAATTCACACAGGGGAAACGCCATTTTCATGTTCAGAATGTGGGAAATGTTATAACGAGAAATCCAAACTTGTCAGACATGAGAGAATTCACAAAGGGGAGAAGCCATTTTTATGTTCAGAATGTGGGAAATATTTTACCCAAAAATCACATCTTGTTAGACATCAAAGAATTCACACAGGGAAGAAGCCATTTTCATGTTCAAAATGTGGGAAAAGTTTTAATCTGAAAACAAATCTTGTTAATCATCAGAGCATTCACACAGGGGAAAGACCATTTTTATGTTCAGAATGTGGGAAATGTTTTAATCGCAAAGCAAATCTTGTTCGACATCAGAGAACTCATACAGAAGATAATGCATTTTAATGTTCAGAATGTGGAAAACGTTTTGTAGAGAAATCATACCTTGTTAAACATTAGAGAATTCACACTGTCAGGTTTATATAGGAAAAAAATATTACTCAGCAGCGAAGTCACACAGGAGGGAAACCATTTACTTGTTCAAAATGTGGAAAATGTTTTACAGAAAAATCACACCGTGATAGACATTATATCACATAGAGGGCAGTTGTCATTTTCTTTCTTTTTAATAATTGTATTGAGAATAACTACAAGGAAAAAAAAAAGTTATAGTCAAGTAAAATCACACACTCACAAAAATAAGGGAAACAATTGAGAGCGTTATGTTTTAAAAAATGTATAAAAGATAATACATTGTTTATGTGAGTCATTTATGTAAAATATTTCACATTTATGTATACTAGTATGTATACTATTATTTGTATCTTTAAAGGGTTGTCTGATGTCTCTGTCTTCCATGCTATTTGCATTGACAAAGGAGACTTGCTTCACTTGATTTAGATAGTTACTGAGGAAATCATCCAATGCCTGGCTCGTGTTATCCAAATAGTATGTTAATCTGTTAATTTGATAAGACCAGTGGCATGGATAGAAATCATCAAAAAACAATTATTGAACAGGGTATTTGCGTGCAGATGCCATCACTGAGCAGCATACCTCCCTACTTTAACAGGTAGGCACAAAGTAATAGTGCCCCTAGTGATATCAGCTAAGTGTCCCTCCTAATACAGTTTCATGGCACACACAAATTAAGTCACTCTAAAAAAAATGCTCTCAATGCTCTTAAGATTCACTCCACATTGTAAGATGCTCCCACAGTTCCCTTTACAAGCAATATAATGCTCCTACAGTGCCCCTCACAGACATTGATACCCCACAGTGCCTTGTAATGATGTTTACACAGTGTCCAAAATACACTATGATGATTTCACAGCACCCTCAATAACGTTTTAGGTACCACAGTGCCCCTAATACAGTATGAAGCCAACACAAAACACATAGTACAGTATAATGTCTCCATATTGCCCCAACACAGTAGTATTGGGCTGCTTCAGCACCCCCTACTAAACTGAGGCTGCAATTACCACAATTCAGTATGACTCCCCACACAATGCCAATTAATACAGTACAAGGCCAGCAATGTTTGTGTTCCCTGTGATCACAAAACAGTATGATTCCCATGTAAGCAGGTAGGAGGATGCAGAGCAAAGTTTAACAAGAGTGCGGTTTAATTTACAGCAACAAACTCTTTGCAGGGAGATAACAGGGGAATAACGGAGATAACAGGAAGGGGAAAGCAGGTGAAAAACAGTGTTAATGTGATACAACCAGGGCTGCCACTAGGAATTTCGGGCCCCCCCCTTGAGACTCTGCCCCATTCCTCACCAATCACACATTAACACCATATCACATACACAGCCATAAGCTTTTGTTTTGACCAAAAGATTTTTTCATGCCTGCCACCACGACAAGGTAGACTCTTGGCAGGGCCCTACTCTACTCTACATGATCCTGCAGCGACCAGCATGGAGCTTCAGGATCACACGGAGTAAATCACTGCTGAATGAGCCTTAAAGTGGTTGTCCATTTAAAATTCACAAGCCTATATTCCCTCTAAGGGACACTATGTGACTGCAGACCTGCAAATCCTCACAGCGTACGCCGTGTGTGCTGTAAAGATTTGCCAGTCTCAGAGCTGAGAACGGCAGTGGGGTGGCTGCAAGGGTGTGAAATGCGGACTCCCGGCCAGAATCTGACTAGAGGAACCAATGGTGAATATTGGTCTGGACTTGGACTGCGGTGCATGGACTGGCTGCGGCTCTCCTGACATAAACGTAGCAGACTCACAGCATGTATGAGGATGCTGGTCAGGAGATCGACGCCCAGTCTGTGCACTGCTGTGCCAGCGCAGACTGATTTCCCCCTTTCAAAAATTACACTGCCATAATAATAAAGATGTTTCCCAATCAGATGTACCCCACCTCTACTTCCAACCGCTAACCAAAACTTATAAGCTACTGGATGATCCTGAGCACTGCTGCCTGGTGTTGTAATTGGGCTTTTAGTTTTGCAGCAGGTCAGGGCCATCCAGAAGCTTATACATTCTTGTTGGGGAGTGGAAGGTGAAAGGGAACGGAATGATTGTATCATACAATCATGTACTGAAATGGTGGACAAACGAATACATTGACTTGTTAGTTATTCACACAGCCGTTGTTGCCGCCGCGCCCACCACCCAGTCAAGAAGAATCTAAGAAGAATCTAAAGGTTGTCTTATCCTGCCCACTGCCGTCGCCTCAGCCTACCCACCAAAGAAATGTAAACCATGTATATGATTACATATATAATCACCAATTATACACCACTAAAAATGATCTTTATTGGTATTTATTAAAAACTTATAAATTCTAGAGCATAAATACACCTCAAAACGTAACTCAGAGTGATTATATGAAAAAAAAAGTAGTCAATGGTAAAGGGCGAGCAGCCTATTTACTTATTTTACTCACTTTTATAGCACCATTAATTCCACAACTCTTTACATTTGCAAACTATTCTTGTTCCTAATTGTTGGCACCCTCTTGAAGTGCGTCGACTAGCCCTGGGGTTACGATACTGCAGCACAGGACTAGGGTAGGAGGGGGGAAAACTGACCCTGCACTGTGACTAGGCTTTTACCCTACGATTGAGTGGGCGACCCATTCCTTGTGAATAGACCCACCGACGATCCTAGGTTAATCTCAAGCGAAGACCTATAGATAGGGGGAAGAAGGTCCATGAAAGATCTAAGGACTGGGTACAAAAACGGTTCACCTCCTAATAGAAAACAAAGAGAAGGGTGCAGAAACAAACTGAAAACAAACTAAGACTCACAGAACCAGAGGTCCAAGAACTGCACTAATTAAACACACAGAAGGCAAAGCAAGGCTCCAAGCCAGACTTCAAGCTGATTAACACTGTTGACCAGCAAGGAATAGGAGACAGGTGCAGGTTAATAAAGGGTGATACAATCACCTGACTCTAGACAAACCCAGCACCAGGGGAAAAAGACCAGTAGCCAGAACACTACAAACTGAACAGATTCTAACAGTACCTCCCATTTAACGAGGATCCCCCGGTTCCTCTAGGCCGAGCCTTAATCAGAAATCTCCTGTGAAAAGCCTTAATTAATCTTGAGGCTGAGACGTCCACAGCTTTTACCCAGGAATTGTCCTCGGGACCGAAACCCCTCCAGGACACGAGATACTGTAAGCCTCCTCTGTGCCACCTGGAATCAAGAATGCGTGAAATCTCAAACTCACAGTCCTCATCAATTGGAGGAGCAGACGGCATAGCCACCTTATCAGGCGTGTCAACTTTCTTCAGCAAGATACATGAAAAACTGAATTAATTTTCCAGGACGAAAGAATGTCCAATCTGACCGCTGCCGAGTTGACAATCTGAACCACTTTGAAGGGTTCTACAAACTTAGGCCCCAACTTTTTAGAAGGGATCTTTAAACGCAGATTCCTAAAGGACAACCAAACCATGTCCCCAACAACCAACCTTGCCTCCCTTCTTGTCAAACATATTTCTTAGACCTCCTATTAGCCTGATTCAGATTATGGTGCACACTGGTCCAAACTCTTTCCAAATTTCCAGAAAAACTCTCCTCCTCAGGCACCGCTGCCCCAATCCTAGAAAAAGGACCGAAAGATGGATGCTTCCCAGTACAACAAAAAAAGGAGAACACCCAGCCGAAGAAGACGTATGATTATTGAGAGCAAACTCAGCTAATGGTAGATATTCCAACCACATCTCCTGATTGTCTGCTACAAAACATCTCAAAAACTGCTCAACGTCCTGGTTCTACCTCTCGGTCTGCCCATTGGACTCCGGATGATAACCCTACAAAAATGACAAATGAACCTTAAGTCAGTCACAAAAGGCACGCTAAAATCGAGCCCCAAACTGTGGACCCCTATCGGAGACAATGTCCGTGGGGACACCATGGAGTCTGACAATCTCTTTCACAAATGCCCTGGCAAGTGTTTTAGCCAGGGTAATTTATTGAAAGGGACCAGATGACACATCTTAATAAACCGGTCTACCACAACCCAGATGACAGAAAAACCCTCAGAGACCGGCAGGCCGGTGATAAAATCCATTGCAAGATGCATCCATGGGGAACTAGGAACCTCTAATGAGCACAGCAACCCTGCCGCTGGAGCATGAGAAGCCTTAGACCTAGCTCACATGGTACACTGATGCACCCACTTGACGATTTCTCTTCACCACCCCGGCCACCAGAAATTCCGACCAATCGACTTTCTACTTTTAGCAATCCCTGGATGACCCGCCAAACAAGACTCATGACATTCCGTAAACAAAGCTCTCCTCAGGGCTTTAGGCACAAATAATTTCCCATATGGAATGTTGGTTGGTGCTGCATCCTTAAGAATGCTATTTTCCAACTCAGAACCTAAAACTGCCACCACCACCCCCTTTCTGCAGAATAGATTCCTCCTTTTTCGTATTAACTGCTGGGGAGAAACTTCGAGACAAAGCATCAGCTTTAACATTCTTTGTCCCAGGGATATATGTCACAGAGAAATGGAACTGGGCAAAAAACAATGCCCACCTAGCTTGATGAGCATTCAAACGATTAGCGGCATCCAGATAGATCAGATTCTTATGATCAGTAAAGACTTGTATAGGATGTCTAGCACACTCCATAAAATGTTGCCAATGCTCAAATACAAGCTTAATAGCCAACAATTCTCGATTTCCAACATCGTAGTTGAGCTCCGCCTCTGAAAATTTCTTAGAAAAGAACGCACAGGGATGTACCCCATCCTCTCCCTCTTGTGACAGAACAGCCCCCCCTCCTACTGATAAGACATCCACCTCTACCAGAAAGAGCTTAGTCTCGTCTGTCTGGATCAACACAGGAGCAGAGCTAAACTTCTCCTTTAGATGCGCAAAGGCCTTAACGGCCTCAGGGGACCATTGGACAGTATAGGCACCCTTATTAGTCAGATCAGTAAGTGGTTTGGCGGTAACAAAAATTCTTTTTGAATTTTCTGTAATAATTAGCAAACCCCAAGAATCTCTGAATTGACTTCAAACATTCAGGTCTAGGCCACTCCAATACCGTCTGAACCTTCACCGGGTCCATCTCAAACCCATTACTGGAAACAATGTATCCCAAAAAGCTAATTTTCTGTACGGCAAACTCGCATTTATCCAGTTTAGTAGAGTGTGTTTTCACTTAGAATCTGCAGAACCTTGCGGACTCTCTGCCAATGCGACTCCAGATCGGGCGAGTAGATCAAAATATCATCCAAATAAACGATAACACTCCTACCGATCAACGGCCTCTGAATGTCGTTGATGAAATTTTGAAAGATTACCGGAGCATTTGTAAGGACGAAAGGCATTACTAGGCACTCAAAATGACCTTCTGGGGTATTAAAGGCAGCCTTCCATTCATCGCCTTCTTTAATCCACAGCAAATTATATGCCCCACGGAGATCAATCTTAGAGAACCACTTGGCTCCAATTGTTTAAACAAATCCGGAATTAGCGGCAAGGTGTAAGGATTGCGCACAGTGATCTTGTTAATCTCCCTGAAATCCAGACACGGCCTAAGACCCCCATCTTTCTTTTTTACAAAAAAGAATCCCACAGCCACAGGGGACTTGGAGGGTCTTATTTGATCTGCAACATGACTAGTCTGCAGGTATTCCTTTAAGGCCTCCCTCTCAGGGATCGTCAGGTTAAATAAATGACTCTTAGGGAGAGTAGCACCTGGGACGAAGTCAATAGTGCAATCATAATCTCTATGCGGTGGTAGAGCTTGTGACTCAACTTCAGAAAATACTTTCCAGAATTCCTGAATGGCTTCAGGAAGCTCATTTTTCACCACAGCAGTGATGTGTACATCACAACATTTCCCATAACACCCCTGACCCCAGGATCTTATAGTATTTGACGACCAGTCCAGTACAGGATTGTGCACTTTTAACCAGGGCAACCCCAGGATGACTGGAAAAGGCAATTTATCAAGTACAAACAAATCTAAAGATTTCTGGTGCTCCATATTCACAGTGATTGGAAACCCAGTGACCTTTCGAGAAACGCACCCATGCTCTAGCGGAGTGTTATCAATTGTCACTACAGGAAAAGGGGATGACAAAGGTACAGACTCAGTCTTATACTTGTCTAGAAATTGTTGATCAATCAAATTCAGTGCAGATCCACCGTCTACCATCACTTGAAAATCCATAGTATGACCATGACAGATAGAACTACCAGAAAAAGTAACTCCCGCGGATCTTAAAAATGCAATACGAATGGGAGGGTTACTCTGACCCCTTTTTTTTCTTTTCCTGTTTTATGCAACCTTCACATTGCTTGATAAAATGGCCAGTCTTACCACAATAAAGGCATAGCCCCTCAGAGAACCTTCTCTCCCTTTCCTGGGAACGAGAGGACCTTGCGCCAAGTTGCCTTGGTTCCCCATAGTCCACAGGGGTCTCGAGAGACAGGACCCAGCAGAATTGAAGCCTTCTCATTCTGCCTGTCTCTCAATCTTCTATCCACCCTGATGACTAACTGCATTGCAGCCTCAAGTGTAGCAGGTGCAGGGTATGCAATGAGTAAGTCTTTAACCCTGTAATTCAGACCTGCTAAAAACTGACTTTTGAGTGCTGGATCATTCCAGCTGACTTCTGCAGACCATCCTCTGAACTGGGTTCAATATCCCTCAGCGTCACCAGAACCCTGTTTCAGCCGTCAGAGTTTAGCCTTGGCTGTAGCGACCCGATCCGGATCGTCATATATTAACCCCATAGCAGAAAAAAAAGTTTCTACTGTCACCAAACCAGGGTCATCTGGATGCAATGAAAATGCCCAAACTTGCGGCTCCCCTCGCAATAAGGACATAGTAATCCCCACATGCTGTAATTCAGCCCCTGAAGACCTGGGTCTAAGGCTAGTTTCACACTAGTGCTTCCTGGAGCTGTGGAGAGATGCGTACTGCCACCGTGAAGCTCCGCCCACGGCCACACCTCCTCCGGTCAGCTCCGCCTATGGGTGCATGATGCTGCATGCGTCCTGCGTACCCTATCTTTACCATGGGGTACCCAGTCCGTGTGCAGGTATGCGTTTGCCGGCGCATGCGTCCTTTTGACGGTGTGCTGACCTGCGCCAAACGCACCGTGTTGCATTTTGCACCGTCAAAAGGATGCATGCACCGACAAACGCATACCTTCGCACGGACTGGGTACCCCATGGTAAAGATAGGGTACGCAGGATGCATGCAGCATCATGCGCCCATCCATAGGCGGAGCTGACCGGAGGAGGTGCGGCCATGGGCGGAGCTTCATGGCGGCCGTGCGCATCCCTCCGTAGCTCCAGGAAATGCTAGTGTGAAACTAGCCTAAGCCGAAAATAACGTAAACATGCATTTTTGAATGAAAAAAATTCCTGCTGTTTACCAGAAAAACATTCAGGCAAACTCACCTTAGGCTCTTCAGGGCAGACCCCTGGGCAATTACTCACATGTTGTTGTAAGCTGGAAACTTCCAACGTTAACTGTTGTAGGCGTTGAGCGAGATCTTGAAAGCTGTTCATATTGCAGAAATCCGGGAGGGTTGGTTTTTTTTTTGTTTATACTTTCTAGGGCAGGACAAACTGTTATGGTACTGCTGCAAAGGACTAGGGTAGGAGGGGGGAAAACTGACCCTGCACTGCATCTAGGCTGAAACTCTACGATGGAGTGGGCGACCCATTCCTTGTGAATAGACCCACCGACGATCCTAGGTTAGTCTCAAGCGAAGACCTATAGATGGGGAAGGGGGTCCCTGAAAGATCTAAGGACTGGGTACAAAACAGGTCACCTTCTAATAGAAAACAAAGAGAAGGCTGCAGAAACAAACTGAAAACAGAAACTAAGACTAGCAGAACCAGAGGTCCCAGAACTGCATTAATTAAACACACAGAAGGCAAAGCAAGGCTCCAAGCCAGGCTTCAAGCATACACTGTTATCCAGCAAGGAATGGGAGACAGGTGCATGTTAATAAAGGGTGATACAATCACCTGATCCTAGACGAATCCAGCACCAGGGGAAAAAGACCAGTAGCCAAAACACTACAAGAAAATGGCGAATAGTCACAAACTGAACAGATTCTAACACCTGGTTGTCCTCGCCGCCTCTTCAGCCTCCCCGCAGCAGATTTCCCCTGTGGTATGCAGACTCACCCTAGCAGCCTCCAACTGCTGGACACAGACTCCCCCTCAGCACCCTTCCCCTCACAAGACTCCCCTCAGTCCATTCAGCAGCCTCCCTTCATGAGCCTCCCCTCACACCACTCGGCAGCCTCTCCTCCCTAGCCTTCCCTCACTAGCCGAAGCAGCCTCTCCTCAGCAGCCTCTCCTCCCTCACTCCACTCAGTAGCCTCACTTCACTCAGCAGCCTCCCTTCACTAACCTCCCCTCTCTCCACTTAGTAGCCTCCCTCAGCAGCCTCCCCTCACCCTGTGGGACACAGACCCCCAGTCCCCACTAGCTTCCCCCTGGGCACTGTTGGACGCAGTCCCCCAGTCCCCACTAGCCTCCCCCTGGGCCCTGTTGGATGCAGCCTTCCAGTGCCCATTAGCCTCCCCCAGGCCCTGTTGGAAGCAGTCTTCCAGTGCCCACTGCTGGCAAAGGCTGACACTGCACCAGTGCCCACTGCTGGCAAAGGCTGACACTGAATCTTCAGGCTTCCCCCAACACACGGTTCTACTTATTGTGGCAATGGGTGGTCACCGGTTCTGGCCGTTGAGCCCCTAGTCCATCAATCTGCAGAGCCAAAGAGTGGAGCTCTGCACAAGTCTCTACTCGGCGTGTGCTCTGCTGCACACACACCAATAGCTTGATACACCCCATGATGCTGCTCCTGGTGCTCGTTCCTCAGTGTACCCACACTGTGCTGCTTAGCTCGGCACCCATTCCTCTGTGCGCTCACTGGTACTCTGGAGACCTCACTGGGTCTCTGCTCCACGCTTCACCTTACTTTGCAGAGAGCAGTTAGCCCCTGCCTTCTTCCTCTGGCAGAAACTCTGGCTTTTCCCCATCTATACTCTCTCATCCCCTTGCTTACCACGCCCCTTCTCTCCAGGTCCTGTCCGGCTCCATTTCCTTCCCCTCTGCAACACTAGACACAGCCTCGGCAGTTCCGGACCCAGCATTGCACAGGTACTTGCAGTCTGGTCTTCCTCCTTACACCCCCTCTCTCCTTTAACTCGCCATTCCAGAGGCAAGAGCTCATTCACCAGGCGTTCACATTCTTCCACTCCTTGAATGATTCTTTGCCAGATGAATTGGTCTTGTCCTTAACGGGTTGAAGGCACTCCAGCTGTCGTCCGCTCCGATCGCCGCAATTCGGGTTGACTGATAGAAGGTGAGGGGATATTTTGGTCTGATGAGTCTGCTGTTTCTGCTGCTTCAGACATTGGCACTAAAGTGCTCACTTTTCTGGGGATGGTAGATAGTGAATTATTCAGGTCTGGGGGCAAGGCTAACATATCTTCTGTGTCACAGTCGAGAACTGTCGAAGTAGGTGCATCGGTGATGTTCGGCACTTCTCTTTCCTCAGGACCCTGGGACAGACAGGGCTGCAGCATGCTATGATGAACTATCCTTGTAGGAGCTCCTCATTCAGGCTGGACTTCATACACCGGCCCATCAGAACCCACTCTGCCTTTCACCCAATGCAGGGTCTTCTCCCCTCGGGGCCACTTGTTCCAGATCAACACCAGCTCTGCTCTCAGAGCTGTCCCTTGAGTAGGCGTTGTTTCATGGTGCTGGAGTTCTCGGAACTTCATCTGCACCAGCCGGTGAAGAGTCTGTAATCGATGTCAGTGTTCCTGAACCCAGGAAGAGACCCCCGTCCGTGGGTAGACTTCTCCTGGGTCTAACTCCAGCTCAGTGATCTCCCGTCCCTTTCGCCCGAACAGCAAGGTATACGGGGTTTATCCCGTTGAACTGTGCACTCGATTGTTGTACACCCACACCAGTTCAGCCATGAACTCAGGCCACCGTATCTTCTGATCTTCCAATGTTGAGAGCATCTGGATCAACTTCCGATTGAAGCACTCACAAGCTCCATTCCCCAGAGGATGATAGCGCGTTGTCCTTGACTTCTCAATCCGTTACAAACAATGTAACTCCTCCATCACTCGACCTTGGAAGCAAGCATCTTGGTCAGAATGGATCCTTTTTGGGCAACCGTACACCCGGATGAAGTCTTGGCAAATGGCTGACTTAGCAGTCTGGTCCTGGGTCGGAGTTAATACAGCGAACTTGGTGAAGTGGTCAGTCATCACCAGAAAATGTTCACACCTGAGATGTGCCAGGCCTATGGCTAAGTAGTCAATCATCAATAGCTCTATGGAGCAGAAATCACGATGGTCTGTGTCGGGGTTCTCTGCTCTGAAGGTTTAGCTAGTTCACAGCTCCGACATCTTTGACAAGTCTCCTCTACTACAGTCCTCAATCGGGGTGATACACCAGCTTCTTTAACCACTGGTATGTCCTCTACAGACTAAAGTGAGTCCCTGTTTCATGGGCCTCCGTAGCCACCAAATGGATTAACTTTTCTAGGAGCACTACTTGCCAAGTGACCCCAATTCCCGTACTAGCTGTACTCTTCTGTATAGCAATCCATCTTTCAGCTGAAGCCTCTCTCACTGTCTCAGAATCTGCAGAGCCCCTGGGAACAAGAGCATCTCTCTCTCGCCGGCTGGGAAGTTGCTTCAGGGCCACCCACTGTCTCAGCTGGGCAAGTTCTTTATCTGCTTGCTAGAGTTGCACCCAGTCATCCTGAGGTCGTCCCAGCATCCGTTCTCTGGATGCCTCTCCGATCTGTACCTGCGTCACCACTAAGGACCTGGCCAGTTCCCAAAAACAAGGAATCTCTTTTGCCTCCAATTCTTCATCTCGGTCGCATTTAGGCTGTTCATGAGTGTTACGCTCGCGCCTTGGCTGAATGGCACGAGCCGGGGGGTTGTGGCCCCACTGTGCCACAAACCAGACTACCCTGGAAGGGGCGTGACTACGACAGCTACCTCGGTCTTCACTGGAGCCTCTGATGGTGAGGTCAGGCTTGTGCGGCAGGTAGCTGTCGGGTGCCACTCTAGGGTGGTGTCTGGCTGTGGCTGCTGATCCCACTCGGGGACAAGTCACTTGGACAGGTGTGACTAACAGGCAGGCTGAGACACTGGGCAAGCAGGCATGGCTGAGACACAGGGCAAGCAGGCACGGCTTAGTACACTGGCAGGCAGGCACGGCTTGGAGACACAGGGCAAGCAGGCACGGCTTGGAGACAGGGCAAGCAGGCACGGCTGGAGACACAGGGCAAGCAAGCACGGCTTGGAGACACAGGGCAAGCAGGCACGGCTTGGAGTCACAGGGCAAGCAGCCTAGGCTTGGAGACACAGGGCAAGCAGGCACGGCTTGGAGACACAGGGCAAGCAGGTGTGGTGTATGAAGGAACAATTTGAGACCTGTTCACACAGGAGGTGCAGGTATGTATACAGGCAGGAAGGAGTGAAATATGAAGGAACAGGTTTGGACCTGTTCACACAGAAGGTGCAGGTATGGATACAGGCAGGAAGGAGTGGAATATGTTGGAACAGGTTAGGAACTGAGCCACAGGAGTGCGGAGTAGGCGGAGCTGCAGGAGTGCGGAGTAGGCAGAGCCGCAGGAGTGCGGAGTAGGCTGGGCTGCAAGGGAGCCGGGCAGGCAGAGCGGCAAGGGAGCCGAGCAGGCAGAGCGGCTAGGGAGCCAAGCAGGCAGAGCGGCTAGGGAGCCGAGCAGGCAGAGCGGCTAGGGAGCCGTGCAGGCAGAGCGGCTAGGGAGCCAAGCAGGCAGAGCGGCTAGGGAGCCGTGCAGGCAGAGCGGCTAGGGAGCCGTGCAGGCAGAGCGGCTAGGGAGCCGTGCAGGCACAGCGGCTGGGGAGCCGTGCAGGCAGAGCGGCTAGGGAGCCGAGCAGGCGGAGCGGCTAGGGAGCCGTGCAGGCGGAGCGGCTAGGGAGCCGAGCAGGCAGAGCGGCTAGGGAGCTGCAGGAGTGCGGAGTAGGCAGAGCCGCAGGAGTGCGGAGTAGGCTGGGCTGCAAGGGAGCTGGGCAGGCAGAGCGGCAAGGGAGCCAAGCAGGCAGAGCGGCTAGGGAGCCAAGCAGGCAGAGCGGCTAGGGAGCCGTGCAGGCAGAGCGGCTAGGGAGCCGAGCAGGCAGAGCAGCTAGGGAGCTGCAGGAGTGCGGAGTAGGCAGAGCCGCAGGAGTGCGGAGTAGGCTGGGCTGCAAGGGAGCCGGGCAGGCAGAGCGGTAAGGGAGCCGAGCAGGCAGAGCGGCTAGGGAGCCAAGCAGGCAGAGCGGCTAGGGAGCCATGCAGGCAGAGCGGCTGGGGAGCCGTGCAGGCAGAGCGGCTTGAGAGCCGAGCAGGCAGAGCGGCTAGGGAGCCGTGCAGTCAGAGCAGCTGGGGAGCCGAGCAGGCAGAGAGGCTAGGGAGCCGTGCAGGCAGAGCGGCTAGGGAGCCGTGCAGGCAAAGCGGCTAGGGAACCGTGCAGGCAGAGCGGCTGGGGAGCCGTGCAGGCAGAGCGGCTGGGGAGTCGAGCAGGCAGAGCGGCTGGGGAGCCGTGCAGGCAGAGCGGCTGGGGAGCCGAGCAGGCAGAGCGGCTAGGGAGCCGAGCAGGCAGAGCGGCTAGGGAGCGGAGCAGGCAGAGCGGCTAGGGAGCCGAGCAGGCAGAGCTGCAAGGGAGCAGAGCAGGCAGAGCTGCAAGGGTGCAGATGCACAGACAGAGCTGCAAGGGTGCAGATTTACAGGCAGGGAGGACACAAGGAAAAACACAGCAGGGAAGGAAGCCACAGACAAGGAGAAAGGGAGACTAAGGTAGGACAGAGTACAGACAAGGTACTGGGACCAAGACTCAAGGGCCAGGATATTCAGCCTCCTGGCAGGCAGACAAGGTACAAAGCAAGACAAGAAGTATTCCTCCAGAGAAGGAGGAAATACACAGGACAGGGCCTGGCTTCCACAGCAGCAAGATATTAACTGAGATTAGACAATGCACAGGCAATGTTTCAGCAGGGTTGTTACAATGAGTCACTCTCTAGAGAGCATCAGCGTGTGTTTTCTCGGCCCAGTAAGCGATCTTGTACCTATACTTCACCATGCGGGCCACCCATCGTTGTTCCAAGGCCCTCAATTATGCATTCTCCAGGTGAGCTAGGGGATTATAATCAATGTGCACCAGGACTTCGGACCCCGACAAATACTCTGCAAACTTTTTGGTCATTGCCCACACCAACGCCAGCAGTTCCAACTTGAAGGAACTGTATTTGTTCAGATTCCATTCCGAGTCGTGAAGAGACCGGCTCGCATAGACTATCACTCATTTTTTCCTTCCTACATTTGTGAAAGTACAGTCCCCAGACCGTGTAGACTTCCATCAGTGTGAAGGATGAAGGGCTGTGAGAAATCCACAAAGGCAAATATTGCGGCCTCTATCAAGGCCATTTTCAAGGCTCTGAAGGCTTCTTCCTGGCTGCTTCCCCATTGAGTAGCTTCATTCTTCGAACCAGATGGCACTCCCTTTAGTAGTTTAGTAGTTCCAGCAGCTCATTAGCTAGACAGGTGACATTCTTTACGAACCTTCGGTAGTACCCGGTAAGCCCCAGGAAGGCCCAAACATCTTTCACTGTTGTCGGAGTGGGCCATTCTTGCACAGCTGCTATCTTTTCACGCACAGGTCTTCAGCGGATACGATGTGCCCAGAAACTCAATTTGTTTTCGAAAAAGGTGACTTTTTGGGGCTTCTCTTTCAGGCCGTGATTCTGCAGGAGACTCAATACTTGCTTCAGCTGCTGAAGATGTTCTTCAAAGGTGGCCTCATAGACAATGATATCGTTGAGGTGAATGAGTGTTGCTTCGAAATTCAAGTTCCCCAAGCATCTTTCCATCAACCGCTGAAACATCCCGGGAGCCTTGGTCAGGCCAAAAGGCATCCTATTAAACTAAAACAGTCCCATGGGTAGTATGAACACCGTCTTCAGCCGGTCCTGCTCAGCCATGGGCATCTACCAGTGCCCGCTGGCCAGATCCAGGAACGAAAAGTACTTCGCATTTCCCAAGGCAGACAGAGATTCCTCAATTCTGGGCAATGGATAGGAGTTCCGCACCATACAAGCATTCAGTCGTCTGTAATCAACAGAGAAGCGCAGGGTTCGGTCCTTTTTCCAGACTAAAATAATGGGAGCCGCCCACGGGCTCTGACTCTCCCGTATTGACTCCACTCTGCCGCATGTGAGCCAGCAGCTCCTTTACTTCCTTATACATCTGAGGTGGTATATGTCAGTATCTCTCCCGAACTTGGGCAGCATGTAGGAATTTCATGGGTTATATCTGTGGTGCTTCCAAAGTCATCTTCCTGGCGAGCGAAGACCTCCTGGTAGCGCTCCAGTACAGCTTCCACCTGTTGCTGTGAAAGTCCCATCAATTCGGCCTGCATCTGCTCCAAGATTCGACGACCCTCCTTCATTCTTCCAGGCGGATGCTTCGGTGCCATTGTAACGGCTAGGATACATGGATCTCCTTGCATTGCTGCCAACTGCATGGCCTCTGGTTACACCAGCACCAGCACGGTGGCTCAGTGGTTAGCGCTGCAGCTTTGCAGCGCTGGGGTCCTGGGTTCGAATCCGACCAAGGACAACATCTGCAAGGAGTTTGTATGTTCTCCTCGTGTTTGCGTGGGTTTCCTCCGGGTACTCCGGTTTCCTCCCACACTCCAAAGACATACTGATAGGGAATTTAGATTGTGAGCCCTATTGGGGACAGCGATGAAAATGTGTGTAAAGCGCTGCGGAATATGTTAGCGCTATATAAAAATAAAGATTATTATTATTTATTACACCAACTCTTCCGGCATTCCCAGTACCTGAGCCACTTCACTCCTAGGCGGGAGGGTGAGATTATATTCTCCCAGGTTGACGCATCGCACCACAACATTTCCATCATGGACTGTGGCTAATGTCCGAACAGCGAGGAGTCCCGGGGGTACTTGATCCACCAATGTCAGCTCTATCTGCACTTCCACCCCCTCGAGGGGCATACTGGCAATGTGAGCACAGTCTGACCAGGCGGTAGAATGAGTTTAGCAGCTGCAGAACCATCACCTTTCCCAGAACATTCTCCTTACTTGATGTTTCCTGGGCCTGGGCAGCCTTTATTAGTTTCTGAAATACCTTTCTCTGGGGGTTCGCGGGCTCCAATGGTCCACAAAGGCCTTCTGCGGCTCACTGATCAGGGGAGATCTGATTTCTTTCAGTATATTCATCCCGAGAGTCACAACAGGCCCGCTGCTGACATCTCTGGTGACCAACATGACCCCTTTTCGGCCCACATCCTTTCTGCATACTTTAAACTCCATCCAGACCACCCCTGAGACAAGGATTGGCCGCCGTCAGTCTGATGACTGGCGCCCACTCCGGCTGTGACATTTCTGGAAAATGGCATCTAAATTACGCTTTGGCATGGTGGTCACTTGCGATCTGGTATCAATCAAGCAATGGACGGCTCACCCATTCACTTCAGCCCAGATGGTATGGCTCGTAGAGATTAAACCTTTGGGACTTCCCTCTCTCCTCCTTGGTCTTTCAGGCTCCGGTGTCCCCCAGCCACGGAGCCCACTAGTTTAACGGCTGCCGGGGTAGGGACCGTCCCCGTCTCACACACTCTCGGGTGTATTGTCCGGTGTGCCCACACTTGAAACAACTCGGATTCCACTCAGTATGGCGGTGGCTTGTTCCCTGATGAGGCTCAACAAATAAGCGGGACTCTGACTCGCTCCTTTCTCTTGACGTATTTTGGGCTAAAGCGGCTACTCTTCTAAGGCTGGACCACTCTTCTCGCATTTCCCGTATTTCCTTCTGGATTTCTCAGGCCCATTCTGGTTCAGCCATGGGCGGGGTGGGTAGCTCATTGCTCCGGACCATCCCTGCCAAGGATGCCGTCCCGTTTCTGCTCTCTCACGCGCGCTTCTGCCCCGTACGCGGTTTGGTATGCAGGTCCTCTCGCAAAGCTCGTTTAAGCGGCGCGTCCCTGAGGCCTGCCACAAACTGATCCCTCAGTCTCACATCAGGGTGTTCCGCTCATATAGCCCCCACATCGTCCTGTTTAAATATATACACATTCAACTGCTGCAGTGCATTAATGTACCATGTCACAGACTCCCCCTCCCTCTGGGTGCTGGGAAACAGTTGCATCCATAATTCCCCAACATTGGTGCGATCCCCATGCATCTCTTACAGAATCTGCATCACCTTGTCCAGAGTATCCCACTCATGGGGGCCAAAACATCACAGAACGCCGAGCCTCACCGTCCAGAGCCATAACAGCAATTTCCGCTTGCATAGCAGGAGTCAAAGGGTGTATCCTCAACACGCTTTTAACCCGTCCAGTCCTACAACATTAGATTATCCCCCCGTGAATTTTGGGAGATTGCTGAGCATGAACCCCAGAGGCAAGCTAGACCTTGGGGCACTCATGATAGATTGGTCTGCTCTGCTGCCTCTGCTTCGTGGACTGCATCCTGCTGACTACACCAAATGTATGCAGGTAAGAAGATGCAGTAATGCAGGGATGTAAAGCAAGGGATAACAAGAGTGTGGTTTCATTTACAGCAACAAACTCCTGGCAGAGAGATAATAGGGGAATAACAGGTAGATAACAGGAAGGGAACAAGCAGGTGAAAACAGTGTTAATGTGATACAATGCAACAGTCTTGCTATCAAATTTAACTTATCGTGACTCTGCTGTCCTTTAGTCGCCTGCAGTCCAATGACTGATGGAATGCTGGCAGAGGCTGACACTACGACTTCAGGCTCCCCCGCCCAACACACGGTTCCACTTCTGGCGGCAATGGGCGGTCACTGGTTCTGTCCCTTGAGCCCCTAGTCCATCAATCTGCAGAGCTGAAGTGTGGAGCTCTACACAAGTCTCTACACGGTGTGTGCTCTGCTGTTCACCCGGCAATAGCTCGATACACACCCTACAATGCTGCTCCTGGTGCTCGTTCCTCACTGCACCTGCGCCATGCTACTTCGCTCGGCGCCCATCCCTCTGCATGCTCACTGGGACTCGGGAGCCCTCACTGAACCCCTCCCAGGTCTCTGCTCCATGCTTCACCTTACTTCGCAGAGCGCAGTTGGCCCCTGCCTTCTCCTTCGTCTGGCGGGAACTCTCTGGCTTTTCCCAAGCTACACTCTCTCTCATCTCCCTGCTTACCATGACCCTTCTCTCCAGGTAATGGTCATGTCCTGCTCCCATTTCCTTCCCCCCTGCAACACTGGACGCAACCTCGGCAGTTCCAGACCTGGCATTGCACAGGTACCTGCAGCCTGGTCTTCCTCCTGACACCAACACAATGCTCTCCAACAGCATGGTGCTACTCATTCCCTATTAGAAAAATACACAATTAAAAAATGCGTATTTTCATTCCCACAATATGCTGCTTTTGGTCTGAGCTGTGGGTGGGCTGAGGTTTTACGCAACAGACACGATCCTATTGCACCAGAACTTGGATTCATCGGCTGAATTTCGGGCTTTGGATTCATTGGCTGAATTAGTAACATAGTTAGCAAAATAGTAACATAGTTAGCAAGGAAGAAAAAAGACATTTGTCCATCCAGTTAAGCCTATATTCCATCAGAATAAATCCCCAGATCTACGTCCTTCCAAAGAACCTAATAACTATAAGATATAATACTGTTACACACCAGGAAGACATCCAGGCCTCTTTTGAACCCCACGACTGAGTTTGCCATCACCACCTCCTCAGGCAAGGAATTCCAGATTCTCACTGCCCTGACAGTAAAGAATCCTCTTCTATGTTGGTGGAAAACCCTTCTCTCCTCCAGACACAGAGAATGCCCCTGTCACGTAGTGACTGGCCCTGTGTGACGCAACCCGACGATTGGTCGGTCACAAAACCAACAAAGACAAACAAGGGGACACCCAGCCAGGACACAGTTACAATGGTGGTCCCTGCAATAGGGACCAGGGAAATGGACTCCTCCTGCACTCTCCTAAGGAAGTGCCCTGAACTCTCCTGACGTTCCCTATACAGGTTCTTTCAACCTGTCACCGAACAGGATACCTAGGTCCCTCACTTGCCCTCCACCTATCCCTTACTAGGGAACTGGCAAGTGCGGACACTGGTCCCACCGCTGTACTAATAAAACACCAAGGAAAAATAACAGACAGGGAACAAACAGCACTTAGATTCCTCTGCTGTCATGCATCGGATAGCAGAGTAAGGCACCCGAACACCGCTTTCAGCTGTATGGCCACTGCACCAGATAAGCTGCTAACACCACTTGCTCCAGATAACTCCTCTCTTTAGAACGGTTGGTTTCCAAAGGACCTGTATTACCAACAATCAGCAGGTGTACCAGGTGGCCTTATATAGGAAGGTGGGAGTGGTCCCCACCAGCACCAGCAGACTAACTAAACATGTAGTAACACCAGCGGTCACTGGGGGAAAAACTGACATTAACCCCCGATGGCCTGAAAGGGAAAAAGTTTATATCAGAGAAGCCCAAACTGACACAGATCCAAAATGGATCGTGACAGTACCCCCCTTACAATGAGGGGCCTCTGGACCCTCACCAGAAAGCCACCTAGAGTGAGGATGCCTAGATCCACCAGAGTTCACCTCGGCAACCACCTGACTCTCAGGTTCATGGCAAACGTGGACTGATGGAGGTGACAACGTATGCTCCGGAGGCACCACAAATCTCCAGAGCGCCAACCTGGGGAATGAGTTTTGTATGGGCATTACTGGGGGTAACTCCAGCTTGTAAGTCCCCGGGCCGAGAATGGCTGACATCCGATACGGCCCGATCACCCAAGAACTCCAGACCCCTGCAGCACTCTTCCACTGGATGTTTTTGATGGACACCCATACATACTCGTTCACACACAGGTCCGGACCTGAACGCTTATTGCCACACACATGTTTGCCACAAGACCAGGGGCGGACCTACCGCCTGTGAAGCTGGTTCATTGAACAGGGGCCCGGGGGAGATGGGGGCCCCTCCAGCCTCCTGCACTGCATGGCTAATTATTCAATTTTCAAATTAGTCATGTGGAGCGCAGGAGGAGAGGAGAGGAGAGCAGCGCCAAAGCGTTGGAGGACCTGTGGTGACGTCATCGTCATGTGATCAGGGGGCAGAGCTGATCACAGGCCTTCACCATTGATCAGCTCCACCCCCTGATAACATGACGATGACATCAACACAGGTCCTTTAGCTGAGCTCACACAGGAGCTGCATCTTCCAGCAGGAGCGCAGCCAGGTAAGAATAATTTTTTTTTTAAATTTCATTATTATGTTTCCCCACAGGATGGAGACACATGGACCATGTGTCTCCATCCTGCCAGGGCAGATTGGAGACAGGGGGGAGGCAAGATGGAGATGGGCAGGATTGGAGATGGGGGCAGGATTGGAGACATTGGGGGTCAGGATGGAGACGGGGCAGGATGGAGATGGGGCAGGATGGAGATGGGACAGGATTGGAGATGGGGCATGATTGGAGACATTGGGGGGCAGAATGGAGATGGGTCAGAATGGAGATGGGGCAGGATGGAGATGGGGGCAGGATGGAGATGGGGCAGGATGGAGATGGGGGCAGGATTGGAGATGGGCATGATTGGATACATTGGGGGCAGGATGGAGATGGGGCAGGATGGAGATGGGGCAGGATGGAGACGGGGCAGGATTGGAGATGGGGCAGGATTGGAGACATTGGGGGCAGGATGGAGATGGGGCAGGATGGATGGGGCAGGATGGAGACATTGGGGGCAGGATGGAGACATTGGGGGCAGGTTGGAGACGGGGCAGGATGGAGATGGGGCAGCATGCAGATGGGGGCAGGATTGGAGACTTGGGCAGGATTGGAGACGGGGCAGGATTGGAGACATTGGGGCAGGATTGGAGACATTGGGGCAGGATTGGAGACATTGGGGGCAGGATTGGAGATGGGGCAGGATGGAGATGGGGCAGAATGGAGACATTGGGGGCAGGATTGGAGACATTGAGGGCTGGATTGGAGACATTGGGGGCAAGATGGAGACAGGGCAGGATTGGAGATGGGGGCAGGATTGGAGACAGGGCAGGATTGCAGATGGGGCAGGATGGATATGGGGCAGGATTGGAGACATTGGGGGCAGAATTGGAGACATTGGGGGCACGATTGGAGACAGGACAGGATTGGAGACGGGGGCAGGATTGGAGATGGGGCAGGATGGAGATGGGGCAAGATGGAGACAGGGCAGGATTGGAGACATTGGGGGCAAGATGGAGACGGGGCAGGATTGGAGACATTGGGGGCAAGATGGAGACAGGGCATGATTGGAGACATTGGAGGCAGGATGGAGACATAGGGGGCAGGATGGAAACATTGGGGCAGGATTGGGGGCAGGGTGGAGATGAGGCTGGATTGGATACAGGGGGCAGTATGGCAGACACTGAGGGCAGGAAGGCAGACACTGGGGGCAGGATGGCAGACACAAGGGGCAGGACTGGAGACACGGAGGGAGGACTGGAGACACGGGAGCAGGACTGGAGACATGGGGGCAGGATGAAAGACATGGGGCAGGATTGCAGGTACAGGGGGCATGATTGCAGACACAGGGGGCATGATTAGAGACAAAGGGGGCAGGAAGAAAGACACAAGGGGCATGATTGGAAACAGGGCAAAATGGAGACATGGAGCAGGATGGAGACACAGGGGGCAGGATTGGAGACAGATGGGGCAGGATCATGGGGCAGGATGGATACGATGGAGACAGATGGGGAGATCATATGGGGCACAATGGATACTCATGAGGGTGGGCTGGGAGATCATATGGCTGAAGCCAGGAATGAGACACACGGGGGCAAGGATGGGGGATATTATTACCATAGGGGCTAATTAAAGGATATTATTACTGCAGTGATGTATTTATTTTATTTTTTGAGTATACTGTTTAAATGGGGGGGCAGTCCTGTTACTGTGTAGAGTGATACTATGTTGCATTTTTTTCTTCATGTGATGTAATGTAGATGTTGGGAAAAAAAATAATAATGTGTTCTGCAAGTGGAGCTCTAGATAACTGTGTTATTTCCTGCAGAGACAAGCCCTGGCTGGAAGAAGTGATGGCGATCTGTGCTGGATGAAAGATGAAAAGCAAGGATGAAGGACTTTACCTAGAGACGTCACTGGTGAGTTAGTGTGTTACCTATACACTGACACTATATACTGTATACTATATACAGTGGTTCTGTGTATAATGTCACCAGTGATCACTGTATTACCTGTACGTTATATACAGAGCTCCTGTGTATAATGTCATTAATCACTGTATTACCAGTACACAGACATTGGATAGTAAGTACAGATCCCCTGTGTATAATGGCACTTATGGCGATAGTATTGTTTTTTTTATTACTGATCAGTATTGTAGTACTCATTCACTATGTGGTGGTAATATGTGGTCTGGACATGGTGTTGCAGTATTTGTCCCTTGTATGTGCTATTATTTGGTCACTTTGTGGTGGTAATATGTGGTCTTGTCATTGTGCGGTGGTATTTGTTCCTTGTATGTGATATTATTCGGTCTCTGTGGTAGTAATATATAGTCTGGTCCTGGTGTTGCGGTATTTGTTCCTTGTATGTGGTATTAATTATAGGTCACTATGTGGTGGTAATATTGTGTCTGGTCATGGTGCGGTGGTATTTGTCCATTGTATGTGATATTAATGGTCATTTTAAAAATTGAAAAATAAATAAAAATGTACCTAAATTGTATTGCATATTTAATAGGTTACAGTAGAGTAGAGCTCGGCCAAAAGTGTCTACAGTGCTGTGATGGCGGCTTAAAAAATATTTTGGCGAAAAAAAAAATCTGCCAGCTATATGTGTGATCTGGTGATGGGAACTGTTAATGTGTGATTGGTGAGAAGTGGAGTTTTCCAGGAAAGGGCGGTGGGACTGTGGACAGTTTGAAGGGAGAAGGCGGGGCTGGGGTGGAGCCTGGGTGGAGTCTTACGGGGGCCCCGAAAATTTTCCCAGTATGGGGCGCCGAAATTCCTAGTGGCAGCCCTGCCCCTGCCCATATGCGGCAGCAGTTCAGGAATGTGCGGAGTGCGGACACTGGACAGTGTGGAATGGATGGATCCTCTTAGTCTGGCCTGCCCTGCCTGCTCCAGGTAAGAGTACTACCAGAGCTGAGCAGGACTGAGGGACTGGGACCGAGGCGCAGGCATGATTTTGGGGGACTCCTGGGGTGGGGGAGAACTGAATATGGCAGGCATGATTTTGGGGGGCTCCGTCCTGGGGGAGAACTGAACTGAAGCATGATGGCCTGGCTGCTCATGAATGGGGGGCCCCTGGCCTGGGGAGAAGGGAAGTACCACCTTGGCTGCTCATGAATGGGGGGGACCCTGAGGAGAAGCATGGCTGCTCATGAATGGGGGGCCCCTGGGAAGAAGCATGACTGCTTATGAATGGGGGGCCCCTTGGGGAGATGCTTGACTGCTCATGAATGCAACGGCTCATGGGGGGAGAAGAAACATGAATTGGGCGGCCCACATAGGGGGAGAAGCAGCCTAAACTGGGGAGGCCACATTGGGCAAGAAGCACTATGCCAAAAGTAGACCGCATATGGAGGAGAGCATTATGAAACAAAGGGAAACGGGGGTTCCTATATATATTACCTGTCTATATGTTTACATAACTTTGTTGCCCTATGAAGGATGGGGGGCCCCGAAAAATTTCTTGCACAGGGGCCCGCTACAGTCTGTGTCCGCCCCTGCATAAGACGGTGAACTCTTCATGGAACTGACAACAGAGGCATCCCCCTGTGACATCACACTCAGACCCCCACAATTCACAGAGGGAATCAGCACCCTCCTCCGACCTCTCCTCCTATGAGGACTCCACTTCTCAGGGTTGGCTAGTGGTGAGGGTTGAGACTTGCCCCTACTCCCTGGCAGCACCTCTGCTGCCCCCACTGGAGAAGAAGGGGACGGTTGTAGAAAGGCGACAGACACAGTAGCCCCCGGGCAGCAGCCCTCATACGACTGATCCCAGCTGACTACTTGACTAGACCGCCAATCTATGACCGGGTTGTGTCTTTCCAACCAAGTGAGGCCTAAAACAATAGGTGATGGCATCCCCCCAAAGACGTAGCATGACAGGGACTCTTCATGATGAGTCCCTATACGCAGATGTATATTGTCCATGACTTGGGTCAACCTCCCCTGGCTCAGTGGGATAGAGTCAATGGCCTGGACGCTTAGGGGTTTGGCCAGAGTCCTACACATCAAAAATTAGTGTATAAGTACTTAAAAAAGTTGCTGAGAGTGTATCAAAAAAAATATATATATACACACTTGCATCATATACATAAGTCAATGCATATCATAGTCCAGGCTGGAGAAAAAAAGATTCTCCCACCTGTCTGGGCTCGTCCGACTGCACCAATGAGTCCTCCTCCCTAGTAAGGACTACAGGGGGCATATTCGCCAAAGCCGCAAAAAACTCATCCACCGACCGTAGAGATGGTGAATCGGCCGGCAGGGAGAAGGCCTAGGATTGGGGTTCACCTTTAAGGAGGGATATGATGAATCCCACTCACTGTTCCTCACTCCCTAATGAACAAGGGCAGAGCCTGAAGTGTAGCTTGCAGGCCTCCTGAAAAACCCAAAAATTTTCTCTCCCTCCAGAAAACCTGTCTGAGAGAGATAACTTGGGTTCTGGTTAAGCCTGCATGTGAGCTGAGGCCCCGAACCTCACCAACTGCTGCTTCAGCTGCTGCTGTTGTCCTGATCTCATAAAATAATAACTTCCAACGGGCCCCTTGTGTTGAAATGACTATTAAATTAAATGATCACTTACTTTATGTTCTTTAGTATATTTTAGAAATTTTTTAGAAAGTTTTTTTTCCATTTATTCTTTTATTTTCTTCCAACCTAGTGGCTCTAGACAGGTAAATGCAAATATATTTCTTCAGCTCATGAGAAATCCACTTAGAATTATCCACAGAAGCTTTGTCTGGCCGGAGAACAAGAATGGCAATCAAACTTGACTAAGATTGCAGAAAGTTAGAGATTTCCTTCAAGTGCTTAAATTGAGGACTGGAAAGATATATATCTTGGTACCATGTTAGCCAGTAGATAGAAAAATATTTAGAATTGAGAGTCCTCAGTGGTTGATACTAGAGTTGAGCGACTTTTGGTTTTTTAGGGTCGCGTTTCGTTTCGTGAAACCCGACTTTTCCAAAAGTCGGGTCGAGCAAGATCGTCCGATTATAGGGAAAAGTCGGGGTCGTCCCGAAACACGAAACCCAATGTAAGTCAATGGGGAATAAAAGTCGGCAGTGAGAGGAGGACAGGAAACACACCTACAGTGCCCATTTGAATGCCAAAAGCATCAATTCTTCTTACTTAAGCTTGTCAACCTTAATTAACTTCATAATACAAGTTACGCACTGAAAAATGGGGGTTATTTGGCTAAAGTTGTGGGGGGGGGAGGGCTGGCTGCAGGTTTTCATGTGCCCTGGGCGAAAGAGCGCCCCTTTAACACATACCACAACTCATCAATGATCATGCTCCGATACGGCAGAGAAATAGCGGTATAGTACAATGAAAAATACTTCACTTTTTACATCTCATGACGAGGCCCATCTATTTCTCCATACAGAATCATTGGTCCCATATAATGTTTGAAACAGTATATGATGAGCTCCACATAATGCTACAGTATATGTTGGTCCCCATGGATGAAGCTCCACTGTCTTATGGGCCCAAATAATGCTCCAAACATAATGGGCCCCATTTCTAATGCTCTAGTGTATAATGGGCCCTGTAAATGCTGCTCCAGTGTCTGATGTCCACCTTTGGAATGTTCCAGTGTATGGTGGGCCCCATCTATCATTCTCCAGAGTAACGTGCTCCCCAAAAATTGCTGTCCCAACATTGAAAACAATCAAATAAGTCTCCTCGCTAGGGAATCCCTGTACTAGTCTGGACTCCTCGTCGTCCCCATCTTCCATCTCACTGCACAGTATTTCAACCTTGCAAGTGCTGTGATCCTGAGCAAGCAGGGGGGGCCCACTCGTTGGCGACGGCACTGGCACAGGGCCCCTGATAGTACGGTGGTGTGTCTGATGGCGGGTGGGCCGAACAAGCACTTTCATCTGCAGCTTCCTCTTTGTCACCGTGTAAGATGGAACTGTATATGGGAAGGGTAACCTGAGTTTCATCAGGGTCATATTCAGGCCGTGTAGCGTGCGAGGGGAATGTAGTGGTCTGGGTCAATGTACCAGCAGATTCATCGAGCAGTGGCTGGGCATCAGTGCACTTGTGTCGCCCCCAGGAGTACGGTCGCCACAGTGGCATTACCTTCCTCCTAGGGAGTGTGATGTCATGCTTGGGAGCAACGAAGGATCTCTCTAGCAGGTTAACTGATTGGGCGGCGTTATTCCCACGAGTCATGACCCTCCAAACAGCGTTCATGAAGGCAAAGTGTTTGTTTTACGTGGGCAGTATGGTTGCAAAGCTGAACCTTAAAGGAATGTCCAGAAGGGCACCACCAGGAGTGGAGCCTACGGTTAAATTCGACTCCACCTGGGAAACCTCAACCATGCCAGCTACAGAACAGATGCACACATTGCAAGCTTAATTCCGTTAACGAACGAGACTCCGTCATGCCCCGCGGTCCGAGTCCGGCTTACTAGAGGGACACGTGAGGCTCTGGAACATGAGATTGGCCAATAACTGGTGTGTCATGCCCTTACATGTCCGTGGCTGCATGTGCGCTACACTGAAAAGGCCAGCGTTTGTCGCTTACAGGTGCAGATAACCCGCTGAACAACGTTAGTGATGGGGATCACTGATTACAATTATTACCCGCGAACAATGATTTCCCAGTAAGTGCAGGTCAACTGCAGTTCCGGAATTAGGCCTAACCGTCATTCCTGAAAAAATGAAAAACTTACTTGTGCAAACCACAGGTGCTGTAGCTTGCTTAACAGCTCTCCAGCCGTTCTCACGCCCAGTATGGATTACACGTGATTGCACAAAGGTTAGAAAGGGTACCGTATCCCCAGATAACATGTATGGATAGCGTACACATTCAAAATATATGTCTCAGGAGGCAGGCTCAGACGGTGTTAGGCCCAGTATGGATTGCACGTGATTGCACAAAGGTTAGAAAGGGTACCGTATCCCCGGATAACATGTATGGATAGCATACACATTCAAAATATATGTCTCAGGAGGCAGGCTCAGACGGTGTTAGGCCCAGTATGGATTGCACGTGATTGCACAAAGGTTAGAAAGGGTACCGTATCCCCGGATAACATGTATGGATAGCGTACACATTCAAAATATATGTCTCAGGAGGCAGGCTCAGACGGTGTTAGGCTCAGTATGGATTGCACGTGATTGCACAAAGGTTAGAAAGGGTACCATATCCCCGGATAACATGTATGGATAGCGTACACATTCAAAATATATGTCTCAGGAGGCAGGCTCAGACGGTGTTAGGCCCAGTATGGATTGCACGTGATTGCACAAAGGTTAGAAAGGGTACCATATCCCCGGATAACATGTATGGATAGCGTACACATTCAAAATATATGTCTCAGGAGGCAGGCTCAGACGGTGTTAGGCCCAGTATGGATTGCACGTGATTGCACAAAGGTTAGAAAGGGTACCGTATCCCCGGATAACATGTATGGATAGCAGCACCCTCTTCCCCCAATGGATGCCAATCTGGGTCAACAACTGGGTCATCCATCACCTCCTCTTCTATGTCATGTGCACCTTCCTCTGTGTCACCGTGTATGGTGGTATAGTGTGCGGGAAGGGGCACCTGAGTCTCATCAGGGTCAGAATCTGGCTCTGTACACTGCGAGGACAATGTAGTGCTCTGAGTGAATGTACCAGCAGAATCATCCATCAGCGGCTGTGCATCAGTGCACTCCATGTCAGATTCATCTTGGCCTGGGTAATTCACCATTTCACTTGATAATCCAGGCATGGTATGTGAAAACAGCTCCATGGAGTAATCAGTAGTATGGCCTGCGTCATCCTTCAATCTTGGTTGGGGTGAAGGACACAAGGAAAGGTGTGGTTCATGAACATGAGCCTCCAATGACGACTCAGTGCTTTTACTTTTTAGAACTGAAGAAGAGGAGGCGATAGAGCTGGAGGCTGAGTCAGCAATGTAAGACAAAACTTTTTCCTGATGCTCTGGCTTTAAAAGCGGTTTGCCAACTCCTAGAAAACTAAGCGTTCGAGGCCTTATGTAGCCAGACGATGACGCAGGCTCAACACCTCCTGCATTCGGTCCTATTTTGCTCTTGCCACTACCATCAGATCCACCACCAACACCATCATTACCAGCTGCCAACCCCCGCCCAATTCCACGGCCTCTTCCACCAGCCTTCCTCATTTTTGGTAGAAATGTAGACAAAATCCAACAAACTATATAGTATGTAAAACAAGGTACAAGGTGTCTATAGGACAGGGGAGATTTTGAATTTCTGCACACACTTTTGGACACTGGACACTTTTGGATTGTGTGAGGCCCAATGAATATCTGAGCGCTATGTGACAGGCTCGATGGCACAGCTGTGACCTAAGTGACTAGAGGATAAGTGAGATTTTGAATCTCTGCACACACTTTTGGACACTGGACACTTTTGGATTGTGTGAGGCCCACTGATATCTGAGCGCTATGTGACAGGCTCGATGGCACAGCTGTGACCTAAGTGACTAGAGGATAAGTGAGATTTTGAATCTCTGCACACACTTTTGGACACTGGACACTTTTGGATTGTGTGAGGCCCACTGATATCTGAGCGCTATGTGACAGGCTCTATGGCACAGCTGTGACCTAAGTGACTAGAGGATAAGTGAGATTTTAAATCTCTGCACACACTTTTGGACACTGGACACTTTTGGATTGTGTGAGGCCCAATGAATATCTGAGTGCTATGTGACAGGCTCGATGGCACAGCTGTGACCTAAGTGACTAGAGGATAAGTGAGATTTTGAATCTCTGCACACACTTTTGGACACTGGACACTTTTGGATTGTGTGAGGCCCACTGATATCTGAGCGCTATGTGACAGGCTCGATGGCACAGCTGTGACCTAAGTGACTAGAGGATAAGTGAGATTTTGAATCTCTGCACACACTTTTGGACACTGGACATTTTTGGATTGTGTGAGGCCCAATGAATATCTGAGCGCTATGTGACAGGCTCGATGGCACAGCTGTGACCTAAGTGACTAGAGGATAAGTGAGATTTTGAATCTCTGCACACACTTTTGGACACTGGACACTTTTGGATTGTGTGAGGCCCAATGAATATCTGAGCGCTATGTGACAGGCTCGATGGCACAGCTGTGACCTAAGTGACTAGAGGATAAGTGAGATTTTGAATCTCTGCACACACTTTTGGACACTGGACACTTTTGGATTGTGTGAGGCCCACTGATATCTGAGCGCTATGTGACAGGCTCGATGGCACAGCTGTGACCTAAGTGACTAGAGGATAAGTGAGATTTTGAATCTCTGCACACACTTTTGGACACTGGACACTTTTGGATTGTGTGAGGCCCAATGAATATCTGAGCGCTATGTGACAGGCTCGATGGCACAGCTGTGACCTAAGTGACTAGAGTATAAGTGAGATTTTGAATCTCTGCACACACTTTTGGACACTGGACACTTTTGGATTGTGTGAGGCCCAATGAATATCTGAGCGCTATGTGACAGGCTCGATGGCACAGCTGTGACCTAAGTGACTAGAGGATAAGTGAGATTTTGAATCTCTGCACACACTTTTGGACACTGGACTCTTTTGGATTGTGTGAGGCCCACTGATATCTGAGCGCTATGTGACAGGCTCGATGGCACAGCTGTGACCTAAGTGACTAGAGGATAAGAGAGATTTTGAATCTCTGCACACACTTTTGGACACTGGACACTTTTGGATTGTGTGAGGCCCACTGATATCTGAGCGCTATGTGACAGGCATGATGGCACAGCTGTGACCTAAGTGACTAGAGGATAAGTGAGATTTTAAATCTCTGCACACACTTTTGGACACTGGTCACTTTTGGATTGTGTGAGGCCCAATGAATATCTGAGCGCTATGTGACAGGCTCGATGGCACAGCTGTGACCTAAGTGACTAGAGGATAAGTGAGATTTTGAATCTCTGCACACACTTTTGAACACTGGACACTTTTGGATTGTGTGAGGCCCACTGATATCTGAGCGCTATGTGACAGGCTCAATGGCACAGCTGTGACCTAAGTGACTAGAGGATAAGTGAGATTTTGAATCTCTGCACACACTTTTGGACACTGGACACTTTTGGATTGTGTGAGGCCCAATGAATATCTGAGCGTTATGTGACAGGCTCGATGGCACAGCTGTGACCTAAGTGACTAGAGGATAAGTGAGATTTTGAATCTCTGCACACACTTTTGGACACTGGACACTTTTGGATTGTGTGAGGCCCACTGATATCTGAGCGCTATGTGACAGGCTCGATGGCACAGCTGTGACCTAAGTGACTAGAGGATAAGGGAGATTGGATTGCTTTTAAAAAAGCAGTTTGCGGAGCAGTGGGTAAACAGCAATGCCAGCCTGTCAGGAAGCCTTAAAAGGCAGCCCAACAACCAACACCACTGATACACCACAATATAGCCTCCCCTTGCACTGCACACACAGTGACTGGTGTGTTGTGCAGGCCAAATTGCTATCAGCAGCAGAAGCAGTTTTTTTTTCTTCTCAGCAGGACAAAAAAAAAAATTGGGATTGCTTTTAAAAAAGCAGTTTGAGGCCCAATGAATATCTGAGCGCTATGTGACAGGCTCAATGGCACAGCTGTGACCAAAGTGACTAGAGGATAAGGGAGTTTTCGATTGCTTTTAAAAAAGCAGTTTGCGGAGCAGTGGGTAAACAGCAATGCCAGCCTGTCAGGAAGCCTTAGAAAGCAGCCCAACAACCAACACCACTGATACACCACTATATAGCCTCCCCTTGCACTGCACACACAGTGACTGGTGTGTTGTGCAGGCCAAATCGCTAGCAGCAGAAGCAGTTTTTTGGTCTTCTTCCCTGCCTAACGCTCTCCCTACAGAATCAGCAGCAAACTCTCCCTATGCTAAGATCGGCAGAAGTAAGATGGCGGTCGGCGTGAACGCCCTTTTATACCCCCTGTGACGCCCACCAAAGCAAGCCAATCACTTGCATGCCCTTCTGAAAGATGGTGGTGACCCGTGCCTATGTCATCACGTTGCCCACAGTGTCCGTGGATCCTGATTGGCTGAAAAAGAGCGCAAAACAAACTTTTGAAACGCGACTTTGGCGCGTAAGTCGCCGACCTCGTGGCCGACCTCATCCTAGGGTCAGGTTTCGTTTCATGAAACCCGACTTTGCCAAAAGTCGTCGACTTTTGAATTTTTTCGACCCGTTTCGCTCAACTCTAGTTGATACTAGAGTTGAGCGAAATTTTTTAAATTTATTTCTGCTTATCTTATTGTCTGGTGCAATCCCCATTAGGATGTGCTCCACTATTGCCAATGCCATCCAGTGCACGTCTTGCCGCATGTATGAAATCCTTGAACAGCCGGTCGAGGGTGCATACTGCTGTGCAAGATGTGAGCACGTTGTGCATTTGGAAGCCCAGATACTGGATCTAAATGTGCAGCTGGCAACACTGAGATCCATAGACAATATGGAAAGGAGTCTTCTGCTCACTGAGCAGACGCTCACTGGGATAGATGAGGGGGGGGATGCTAGGTTGGAGCTGCAGGACAGTGAAGCAGCTAGCTGGGTGACAGTTAGAAGGCGGGGTAGAGGGAAGAGCACCAGGGAGGCTAGTCCTGATCTGGCACACCCCAATAAGTTTGCTAAGTTGGCAGATGAGGGGAGTGTTAGTGCAGGAGTAGCACCGCTGCAGCAAGGCATGTCCTCTGAAAGCCGGAGGAGTGTCTGCTCCAGTAAGGGGGGAAATAGGAGAGCAGGGCAGGCTAGACAGGTTCTGGTAGTGGGAGACTCAATTATTAGGGGAACAGATAGGGCAATCTGTCACAAAGACAGGGATCATCGAACGGTGTGCTGCCTACCTGGCGCTCGAGTCCGACACATCGCTGATCGGGTTGACAGATTACTGGGAGGGGCTGGTGAGGATCCAGCGGTCATGGTGCACATTGGCACAAATGACAAAGTTAGAGGTAGGTGGAAGGTCCTTAAAGATGATTTCAGGGAATTCGGCTGTAAGCTTAAAGCAAGGACCTCCAAGGTGGTATTTTCGGAAATACTTCCTGTACCACGTGCCACGCCAGAGAGGCAACGGGAGATTAGGGAGGTTAATAAGTGGCTCAGGAATTGGTGTAGGAAGGAGGGGTTTGGGTTCCTGCAGAACTGGGCCGACTTCTCAGTTGGCTACAGGTTCTACGCTAGGGACGGGTTGCACCTCAATGGGTAGGGTGCAGCTGTGCTGGGGGAGAAAATGGCTAGAAGGTTGGAGGAGTGTTTAAACTAGGGACGGGGGGGGGGTATTCCTTTTATAGGAGGGGAAAACAGTGCAGTTAGAGACCTGGGCACAAATAATGAAATTGGGGGTGGGGGTGGCACGGGGGGTGGGGTTAGAACAGTTAATAATTTAAGAAAGAATAGAGGTACAGAGAGATACATAAAGTGCATGTATACTAATGCCAGAAGCCTCGCCAACAAGATGGAGGAATTGGAGTTAATGTTATTGGAACATAATTATGACATGGTGGGGATATCTGAGACATGGCTGGACGAGAGCCATGACTGGGCGGTTAATTTACAGGGCTATAGTCTGTTCAGAAATGACCGTACAAATAAGCGAGGGGGGGGTGTGTGTTTATATGTAAAATCATCCTTAAAACCCATCCTTCGTGATAATATATATGAAACTAATGAAAATGTAGAGTCCCTGTGGGTAGAGATAAGGGGAGGGGGGAAAAATAATAAATTACTGATAGGGGTTTGTTATAAGTCTCCAAAAATAATGGAAGCAACAGAGAATATCCTCATAAAGCAAATAGATGAAGCTGCGACTCAAGGAGAAGTCATTATTATGGGGGACTTCAACTACCCTGAAATACATTGGGGAACCGAAATCTGCAGTTCCAGCAAAGGTAATAGGTTTTTGACTACTATGAGAGACAATTACCTTTCACAACTGGTTCAGGACCCAACAAGAGGGGGGGCACTGCTAGACCTAATATTAACCAACAGGCCAGACCGCATATCAAATGTAAGGGTTGGGGGTCACTTGGGTAATAGTGATCACAAATTAATAAGTTTTCATGTATCCTTTAATAAGATGTGTAGTAGAGGGGTTACAAGGCCACTAAACTTCAGGAAAGCAAATTTCCAACGGATGAGAGATGATCTTGGTGCAATTAACTGGGACGATATCCTGAGACATAAAAATACACAAAGAAAATGGGAGACGTTTATTAGCATCCTGAATAGGAGCTGTGCACAATATATACCGTATGGGAATAAACATGCGAGGAATAGGAAGAAACCACTATGGCTAAATAGAGCTGTAAGGGGCACAATAAGGGACAAACATAAAGCATTTAGAGAATTAAAGCAAGTAGGTAGTGATGAGGTATTAACTAAATACAGAAGATTAAATAAATTCTGTAAAAAGCAAATCAAGACAGCTAAGATTGAGACAGAGAGACTCATTGCCAGAGAAAGTAAAAATAATCCCAAAATATTCTTTAACTACATAAATAGTAAGAAACTAAAAAATGATAGTGTTGGCCCCCTTAAAAATAGTCTGGGTGAAATGGTGGAGGAGGATGAGGAAAAAGCCAATATGCTAAATGACTTTTTTTCAACAGTATTTACACAAGAAAATCCCATGACGGATAACATGATCAGGGATAAAAAATTCTCCATTAAATGTCACCTGCTTAACCCAGCAGGAAGTATGGCGGCATCTAAAAATCACTAAAATTGACAAATCCCCGGGCCCGGATGGGATACACCCCCGAGTACTGCAGGAATTAAGTACAGTCATAGATAGACCATTATTTTTAATCTTTAAAGATTCCATAATAACAGGGTCTGTACCACAGGACTGGCGTATAGCAAATGTGGTGCCAATATTCAAAAAGGGGACAAAAACTGAACTTGGAAATTATAGGCCAGTAAGTTTAACCTCAACTGTGGGTAAGATCCTGGAGGGTTTCCTAAGAGATACTATACTGGAGTATCTGGAGAAGAATAACCTCATGACCCAATATCAACATGGGTTTACAAGGGACCGTTCCTGTCAGACTAATCTGATAAGCTTTTATGAAGAGGTAAGTTCCAGACAGGACCAAATCTCAAACAGTATTGTATATCTGCCGTTCGCATTACAGTCACATCTATACAGAGTCAGCGTGTGTTTGTGTGACACTCCGCAAATACATATACGGATATTTTTAGTTACACGAAAAACGTATACAGCAGTACACTTCTGATACAGTTCCGTAAATCTGTTTGTTGGATTACGGTCAAATACTTACTGTGAGAGCGTCTTTGACTAATAAAATATATATGTAGATTTAATTTTTTTAATACACCTTACACAGGTGGATGCTCCTCATACAGTACCATCTCTCTGCTGGTATTTTTGGTACATTTTTCCAAACATGAGGAAGTATGGTGGAAGAGGCCGCAGATGTGGGCAGGGGGGCGCAGCTGGTATTGATGGTGGTGGTGCATCGGCTGGTTCTGGCAAAAACACAATACCAGCTAAGGCAGGAGGTGTTGAGCCTGCATCATCGTCTGGCCCAAGAAGGCCTGTAAGGTTACCTTTTCTTGGAGTAGGAAAACTGCTTTTAAAGCCGGAGCATCAGGAACAGGTTTTGGCGTACATTGCCGTAACAGCCACCAGCTCTATTGCCTCCTCTTCTGAATGTTCGAAGCCTGCAAGCACGGAGTCGTCAGTGCAGGGTTCTGGTCAGGAAAAACATCTTTCCTTGTGTCCTTCACCTCCACCAAAAGTTAAGGTTGCGGCAGCTCACACTTCAGATTACTCTATGGAGCTCTTTTCACATACCATGCCTGGGTTATCAGTCAAATCCTGAATTCCCCAGTCCAAGATGAATCTGACATGGACTGCACTGATGCACAGCCACTGCTAGATGATTCTGCTGGTACATTGACCCAGAGCACTACATTGCCCTCGCAGTCTATTGAGCCAGAATCTGACCCTGATGAAACTCAGGTGCCCCTTCCCACATACTATACCACCTTACACGTTGACACAGAGGAAGGTAAAGAGAAAGGTGCAGATGACTTTGAAGAGGAGGTGATGGATGACCCAGTTCTTGACCCGGATTGGCATCCATTGGGGGTGTAGGGTGGCGCTGGCAATAGTTCAGATAAGGAGAAGGATCTGCAGCAGGCATTGTCATCGCAGCAGTGGTTATCTAGCAGGCTTGTAGCTGTCCAAAAACGTGGACCAAAAACTAAAAGAGTTGCAGGACAGCTTGGCCAGACGGTCAACTTAGCACAGCGTGCAAGGCCAGAAAATGTATACCATAGTAGGAAGAGTGCAGTGTGGCATGTCTTTGTCCAAAATCCTACTGATGAGGCAAAGGTTAACTGTATGAAGTGCGGAAGGATCTTTAGCTGAGGTAAACAACTCAGAAATTTGAATACCAGTTGCATGCTTAGACATTTAATCAACATGCACTTGCAAGCGTGGATGGACTACAAAACCTCAGGTAGCACATGTGCACCTGCTCCGACTGAAGGTAGCCAGCAATGCTCCATCGCTTCCCCCACTGTAAGACCACCACCACCGTTAAGCACACCACCAGCACTAAATGTGGAGGTGTCGTCGCAAGGCCAAAGCACTCAGGGAATCACAATGGTTTTGCAACACAACACTGAATCTAGGCCATCACCACCAATACCATCACCAACCCCCTCTCACTCCTTCCGGTCCACCGCTACTCCCCCATATGCAGCTCTCCAGTCCAGCTCAACCTACCAGACACTCTGAGTAGGACAAGAAAGTACTCATCCTCTCATACACTGTGTTTGAACGCCTACATTGCCAAACTAATCTCATTAGAGATTATGCCCTACCGTTTGGTTGAAAGCGAAGCTTTCCGCGAGCTCATGGCCTACGCTGTCCCACGCTATGACCTACCCAGTCGGCACCTTTTCTCGAAAAGCCATCCCTGCCCTCCACTGGCATGTGAAAGACCGCATTGTCCATGCACTAAAACAGTCAGTGAGTGGAAAGGTGCACATCACAACAGATGCATGGACCAGTGGGCATGGCCAGGGCCATTACGTGTCCATCACTGTGCACTGGGTTAATGTGGTGAATGCAGGCTCCACAGGGGACAGTGGCGGTGGAACAGTGCTGCCTAGCCCACGGTATAGGAAACAGTTGGCTGTAGGCTTTCGACCCTCCTCCTCCATCAGCAAAAGCTCGCCCACAGAGCGCAGTCGCACGAGCACTCCATCCGCAGCTGGCAGTGTTGCACATGAGGTGTCCCACTATCGAACAGCTAGTGGTAAGCGTCAGTGGGCTGTGTTAAAGATGATGTCTTTTGGCGACAACAGACACACCGCGGAGGTACTGGCCGACTACTTGCAGCAACAAACTGAGTCATGGCTGGGCAGTCTACATCTTGATGCAGGCAAGGTAGTCAGAGATAACAGCCGTAATTTTGTGGCAGCCATAGCCCATACAAAACTCACACACATACCTTGCCTGGCTCACACTTTGAACCTGGTGGTGCAGTGCTTCCTTAATAATTATCCGGAGTTAACATCCCTGCTACATAAGGTGCGAAGACAGTGCTTGCACATCCGTTGCTCAAACGTCCACTCCACTCGTATGCAAAAGTTGCAGTGATTGCTCCACCTCCCCAAGCACCACCTAATCATAGACGTTGCAACAAGGTGGAACTCCACCCTGCACATGGTTTGAGAGGCTGTGCGAACAGAGGCAGGCTGTAATGCATTTGTGGGAGGATACATGGGCAGGCAGTTTGAGGGAAGACATGGAATTGTCGGGTGTGCAGTGGTCAAAGCTGAAAGACCTCTGTAAAGTCCTTCAGTGTTTTGAGGAATGCACACGGCTGGTAAGCGCAGACGACGCCATCATAAGCATGAGCATCCCACTTATGCGTCTGCTCATGCAAAGTCTGACGCACATTAAGGATCAGGCGTCTGCAGCGGAGGAGGAGGGAAGCCTTGATGACAGTCAGCCATTGTCTGGTCAGGGAACTGTCCTGGACGAGATGGAGGAAGAAGAGGAAGAGGAGGAGGGGGATGATTATTTTGGGCAGGAGGATTCTTCTCAGGGGGAAAGAGAAAATGTTGGCGTTCCAAGGTCAGGTACAATGTTTGTGCGTGACTGTAGGGATGTGGATTTACCAGAAAGTGCTCCTCCACCCAGCAGTGGCAGTGCAGCATTGACACCTGGAACATTGGCCCACATGTGTGATTATGCCTTGCGGATCCTAAAAAGGGACTCCCACATTGCCAAAATGATGAGGGATGACGACTACTGGCTGGCCAGCATCCTCAATCCACGCTACAAAGGCAAACTACACAACATCATGCCACAGGAGAACCTAGAGACAATATTGGCTAACAAACATGCAACTCTGGTAAACCATTTGTTTGAGGCTTTCCCAGGACACAGCAGTGTTGCTGGTTCTCCCACGAACCGTAGTGGGCACAATGGAAGAGGTGTTCAAGGTGCACACAGCCGAAGTGGCATTGGAGACAGGGGTTTAATGACCATGTTGTGGAAAGATTTCTCAAGTACCTCTCACACGACTGCTAATACTGCATCCATTAAAAGTGACAGGAGACAGCAGTTGTCAACTATGGTTACAAACTACTTATCCTCCCATATCGATGTTCTCCCTCACAGGTCATTCCCCTTTGACTATTGGGCCTCTAAACTGGACACCTGGCCTGAATTAGCACAATAAGCCTTACAGGAGTTCGCTTGCCCTGCTGCTAGTTTGCTAACTGAAAGAGTCTTCAGTGCTGCTGGATCAATCCTGACAGAAAAAAGGACCCGTCTGTTGACCCAAAATGTTGATGATCTAACCTTCATTAAAATGAACCATGCATGGGTTTCAAAGGATTTTGTCCCACCTTCCCATGATGACACATGGGTTGCCAGAAAACTGCCTCGCTTTTGTCCTCCTCTTCCTCGGACTTGCCCAATTCCGCCCTTTGCAGCAGCTGAATGTCCAGCCAACACATCAACATATGCCATTTTTTAAACCTCCCTAAGTGGGCTGCCCACCCACCCCCCAAGGGCTGGGGTCAACACCTGGCGCACCCGGGCAATTGTCGTTGCTCTGAACAGGTGGATGGGCCACTGATGGCCAACGGCACTGGCAGAGGGTCCCTCATAGTACAATACAGTGTCTCTGACGGTGGGGGCTCACTTGCCGTCAGACACACCAGCGTACTATGAGGGGCCCTGTGCCAGTACCATTGACCATGAGTGTGCCCCCTGCTTGGTCATGGCCACAGCACTTGCAAGTTGCAAAACTTACCTCTCCCTGCTCCACCGCTGTGTAGTCTGGGCAGTTATATCCTTCACAGGGACGGCCACTGGAAATTTGGTGTATTGATCGATGATGGTTAAGATGTAGCTATGGCCTGTCCTGCTGGCCTCTACCTTCAGATGATCAATGGCTACCATTTGTAATGGACGTCAACTTACAAGCGGATGCATTGGTGCTTTATGATCACCTTTCACAGTTGTGATAGTCACAGACGTGTGACATTCCTGCCACCATTTTTCAATGTCTCTTCTCATGCCAATCCAATAGAATCGCCTATGGCCTGTGGCTTCAGTCTTTTGCACTCCAAAATGACCACACACATCATGATAGGCAGTGAGGACCTTGTCTACATCTCTCCCTGTGAGCACAATTTGATGGAGATGAGTAACGGTGATGTGATACACGCTACTGCGATAAAGCAATCCTTTCTTCACAAAGAACCATTTTCGCTGTCTCCACAGACACAGTAATTGATGGTCTGCATCGCCTCTGCAACTTCTACCAGGAGGTTTTCCCGCGATGAGTAATTCCCAAATTTCTGCTAACACTCGACATTCTGTCTGTACTTGTATCCATGTAGTTTCCAGTAGTGGAGAGTCTGGACTGGCTAACTGAGATAGAAATATATACGAAGATTTAAAAGTACCACAACACTGTAGACTGTTGTACGCTTTTACTACATTTCCTGTTATGAATGAGTCACCGGAGGAGGAAAAAACAAAAACACAAGCTAAGTCCAGAAAACCGGAGAGGTTGGTAGCTAGCGGATTGCAGACCCCTGATCCTATTCACCACAACTAACAGTAGCCGTGGGGGGTTCCTACGGTGCCCTAGACCCCTCGTCACAGCCGGAGAGCTAAATAAGCCTAAAGAAAGAAAAGGGGAAATCTAAACTGCCCCAGAGCAGACCCCAAAGCAATAGACAGCCCCCAACATGTATTGTCGGTGAAAAATAGATGAAAACACAAACACAGACAGAAAGACAGGCTGAGCAAATGATGGGGCCCAACTAACTAGATAGAAAAGGACAGAAAAGATGCTGGCTGCAATCATGCAAAAAACCCTGCCAAAAATAATGTCCAACACATCTGATAGAAAAGGCCCTGAAGTCACTAGACTTCAAAATCACTATATCAGCACTCAGGTACATTCTGAAGACAGAGCAAAGAGATCAACTGATCAGAGACAAAAATGGAGTTCAGCCCATCCCAACCAGGGCAGGCTGAACACAAACACTAAGCTAACAGACAAAATCTCATGGAAAAATAGCGGAGCAAAAACTTAGCTTTTAGTAGACAGGAACTAAACTGGATGCCAGAGCTCAGAGCAGAAAGGATCACCAGCAACCCAGCAGGGCGTCGACTGCCCTATATCCACTCAGAAATTCCGGATGTCCAATCATACTCCACCTGTTCAGATGACAGGTTCTTCCCATCCAGATCAATTTCACTACCTCCTTTCACCAGCAGAGGGAGTTCATCAGACATCAGAGGTGAAGGAGAAAATGAACTCATAACAGTACCTCGCCCTTGAGGAGGGGTCACCGAACCCTCATCCACGCCACCAGAGCGACCAGGATGGGCCTGATGAAAAGCACGAACCAATCTTTCGGCATGAATATCGGATGCAGAGACCCAAGAATTATCCTCCTGGCCATAACCCTTCCATTTAACCAAATACTGGAGTCTCCGTCTAGCCAGACGAGAGTCCAGTATCTTCTCAACCTCATATTCCACATTACCTTCAACCAATACAGGGTCAGGAGGTGCCACCACAGGAACTACTGGCTCAACAAACCTCTTTAACAGAGACTTATGAAACACGTTATGGATCTTGAATGTAACAGGAAGAGCCAATCGAAACGAGACTGGATTAAGAATCTCCAAAATCATGTAAGGTCCAATAAATTTAGGTTTAAACTTTGGAGAAGCCACCTTCATAGAGATATTCTTTGATGACAACCAAACCATATCACCCACCTTAAATCGGGGACCAATGGTCCTATGCTGGTTGGAAAACCGCTGGGCCTTTTCCTGGGAGAGAGACAACTTATCCACCACTTGGTCCCAGATCTGGTGCATTCTCTCCACCACAGTGTCAACACCTGGGCAGGCAGAAGACTCCACCTGCCCTGAAGAGAATCGAGAATGAAACCCAAAGTTACAAAAACAAGGTGACATCAAAGTGGCAGAACTAGCTCTATTATTTAAAGCAAATTCGGCCAAGGGCAAAAATGAAACCCAATCATCCTGATCAGCAGAAATAAAACATCTCAAATACGACTCCAAAGTCTGGTTTGTTCTCTCCGTCTGCCCATTGTTCTGAGGGTGAAACGCAGAGGATAAGGACAACTGAATTCCCAGCTTGGAACAGAAAGTCCTCCAAAATCTAGAAACAAACTGAACTCCTCTGTCAGATACAATGTTCTCAGGAATCCTGTGCAAGCGAACCACCTGTTGCAAAAACAAGGGCACCAACTCTGAGGAAGATGGCAACTTTGGGAGTGGTACAAGATGGACCATCTTAGAGAATCTATCACAAATCACCCAAATAACAGTCATTCTCTGAGAGACAGGCATATCAGAGATGAAATCCATTGAAATATGGGTCCATGGCCTCTTGGGCACCGGCAAAGGCATCAACAACCCACTACAGCGAGAACAAGGTTTAGACCAGGAGCAAGTCCCACAGGACTGCACAAAATTCCTGACATCACGAGACAAGGCGGGCCACCAAAAAGACCGACTCACCAAATCTCTAGTACCAAAAATACCTGGATGACCAGCCAATGCGGAGCAATGAACTTCAGACATTACTCTCTTCCTCCACTGGTCAGGAACATACAATTTTCCAAAGGGACAACGCTCAGGTTTGTCCTCCTGAAACTCTTCCAGAGCACATCTCAAATCGGGCGAGATGGCAGAAAGAACTACCCCCTCATCTAAGATGGTAGCAGGCTTGGTCACAATAGGAGAATCAGCAAAGAAACTCCTAGAGAGGGCATCTGCCTTGACATTCTTAGTGCCCGGAAGAAAAGAGACCACAAAATCAAAACGTGTGAAAAACAAGGCCCACCTAGCCTGTCTAGGATTCAAGCATTTGGCCGACTCCAGGTAAATCAAATTCTTGTGGTCAGTAAGGACCACGACTTGATGTTTAGCTCCCTCCAACCAATGTCTCCACTCCTCAAATGCCCATTTCATGGCTAACAGTTCCCGATTCCCCACATCATAGTTACGTTCGGATGGGGAGAACTTTCTGGAAAAGAAAGCACAGGGATTCATTTTAGATGTTACAGGACCTTTTTGGGACAAAACAGCTCCTGCACCAATCTCAGAAGCGTCCACCTCTACCTGAAACGGGAGTGAGACATCATGTTGCCGCAAGACCGGAGCAGAAGTGAACCTTCGCTTCAGCTCCTGAAAGGAAGAAACAGCCTCCGGAGACCAATTCAGCACATCAGCACCCTTCTTAGTCAAATCAGTCAATGGTTTGGCAATACCAGAAAAATTAGCTATAAATTTACGATAAAAATTAGCAAAACCCAAAAACTTCTGGAGGGCCTTCAAAGAAGTGGGCTGAACCCAATCATAAATGGTCTGTACCTTGGCCGGGTCCATTTCAATAGTTGATGGAGACAAAATAAATCCCAAAAATGAAATCCTCTGTACCCCAAAAAAGGCATTTCAATCCCTTGACATACAGGGAATTCTCCCTCAAAATCCGGAACACAGTCCGAACATGTTCCACATGAGAGTCCCAATCCCTGGAAAAGATCAAAATATCATCCAGATAGATGATCAAAAATGTATCCACAAAGTCTCGGAAAATATCATTCATGAAGCACTGGAAGACAGAAGGGGCATTAGTGAGCCCAAAAGGCATCACCAGGTACTCAAAATGTCCCTCCGGAGTATTAAATGCCGTCTTCCATTCATCTCCATGCTTAATGCGAATAAGATTATACGCCCCCCTGAGGTCCAGCTTGGTAAACCAGCAAGCACCTTTAACTCTGGAGAATAGAGCAGAAATCAGGCGTAACGGATACTGATATTTAACAGGAATTTTGTTGAGGGAACGATAGTCAATACAAGGCCTTAATGAACCATCTATCTTGGCCACGAAAAAAAACAGCACCTAAGGGTGAAGAGGATGGTCTAATATGACCCTTCTCCAACGACTCCTTAATATAGGATCGCATAGCCTCGTGCTCGGGTACAGATAAATTGAAAAGTCGACCCTTTGGAAATTTACACCCAGGGCTCAGCTCAATTGTACAGACATAACTCCTATGAGGAGGCAAAGACGCAGAATCATTCTCACTAAATACATCATAAAAATCAGCCAAATAGTCAGGAACATCATGCGACTGGGGAGAGGTGGAGAAAACAGGAGCGTCACTAAGGGCACACCGACAACTCCAATTCACCACAGACACAGATTTCCAATCCAAAACTGGATTATGGATTTGCAACCAAGGAAACCCCAGAACAATGGTATCATGCAAATTATGCAACACCAAAAATCTGCAATTTTCTTGATGGTCTGGGGCAATCCGCATTACCACCTGGGTCCAAAACTGAGGTTTATTCTTCGCCAAAGGAGTAGCATCAATACCCCTCAAAGGGATAGGCGCCCGCAGAGGTGTCATAGGAAACCCACAACGTTTAGCAAAATCCAAGTCCATCAGGTTCAGAGCTGCTCCCGAATCCACAAAAGCCTTAGCGGAAAATGTGGACAGGGAGCAGATCAGAGTAATTGCCACAAGAAACTTAGGTTGAGCACCACCCACAGCAAATGTGTGTGCAAAACGTTTCTCTCATTTAGGGCAAACAGAAATAATATGAGAGGCATCTCCACAAAAAAAACCCAGCTTATTACGCCTTCTGAACTCCTGACGTTGCGCCCTAGACAAAACTCTATCACATTGAATAGGTTCAAACATTTGTTCAACAGGTGGCAACACCTCTCGTGCAGTTTTGCGTTCACGCAAACGCCGATCAACCTGAATGGTTAATTACATAGAATCGTCAAGACCAGAGGGAACAGGAAATCCCACCATAGTATCTTTTACGGTTTCTGACAAACCCTTCCGAAAGAGAGCTGCCAAGGCACCATCATTCCAGGTAGTAAGGACCGCCCACTTTTGGAATTTTTGACAGTACAACTCTGCAGAATCATGACCCTTGCTCAATGCCAACAGGGCCTTTTCAGCCTGATCAATAGCATTAGGTTCATCATACAACAACCCCAAGGCTTGAAAGAATGCGTTCACATTAGTTAGAATAGGATCATCAGGTTTTAAAGAAAACGCCCAATCCTGGGGATCGCCGCGCAGCAAAGAGATGACAATTTTAACTTGCTGCGCGGAGCTCCCCGATGAGTTAGGCTTCAAGGCAAAAAATAATTTACAATTATTCTTAAAATTCAAAAATTTAGACGGATCCCCAAAAAACACATCAGGAGTAGGGATCTTTGGTTCAGCATGTGAATGAGCAAGATAGGCGGAAATTCCCCGCACTTCAGCAGTGAGCTGCTCCACACGATCAGACAATTGCTTAGTCTCCATTGAGAAAAAATTCCCCCTACGGCCTCAGAGAAATAGAGGAAAAAATATACACTAAAAAAAATTCTGACACTTTTTTTTTTTTTTTTTTTTGCAATTCTTTCCTACTATTGAGTACCCTAGAATCTGCAGTATGGCTGGTGATTCTGTTATGAATGAGTCACCGGAGGAGGAAAAAACAAAAACACAAGCTAAGTCCAGAAGTCTAGAGAGGTTGGTAGCTAGCGGATTGCAGACCCCTGATCCTATTCACCACAACTAACAGTAGCCATGGGGGGTTCCTACGGTGCCCAAGACCCCTCGTCACAGCTGGAGAGCTAAATAAGCCTAAAGAAAGAAAGGGGAAATCTAAACTGCCCCAGAGCAGACCCCAAAGCAATAGACAGCCCCCAACATGTATTGTCGGTGAAAAACAGATGAAAACACAAACACAGACAGAAAGACAGGCTGAGCAAATGATGGGGCCCAACTAACTAGATAGAAAAGGACAGAAAAGATGCTGGCTACAATCACGCAAAAAACCCTGCCAAAAATAATGTCCAACACGTCTGATAGAAAAGGCCCTGAAGTCACTAGACTTCAAAATCACTATATCAGCACTCAGGTACATTCTGAAGACAGAGCAAAGAGATCAACTGATCAGAGACAAAAATGGAGTTCAGCCCATCCCAACCAGGGCAGGCTGAACACAAACACTAAGTAAACAGACAAAATCTCATGGAAAAATAGCAGAGCAAAAACTTAGCTTTTAGTAGACAGAAACTAAACTGGATGCCAGAGCTCAGAGCAGAAAGGATCACCAGCAACCCAGCAGGGCGTCGACTGCCCTATATCCACTCAGAAATTTCGGATGTCCAATCACACTCCACCTGTTCAGATGACAGGTTCTTCCCATCCAGATCAATTTCACTACCTCCTTTCACCAGCAGAGGGAGTTCATCAGACATCAGAGGTGAAGGAGAAAATGAACTCATAACAATTTCCCTTTTTCTACTTTTTAAATTCTGGTGTAATACATAGTGACCCTGCGAGTGTCTGTGTCTGACTCCGGAAGTATAGATGGAAATTTACAATTACCCCTAGACTGGATACACCTGGTATGTGCTGATACAGTACCTTTGTTCAAAATTTTGTGTTATGGTATCATCCATAGTGAGTGAGCGTGTGTGGTTTACGACTTCTATATATACGGTGAATCGGAGATACCAATTTTTACCCTATACTTGATACAGCTTGTATCTTGTTATACAGTACCTTTGTTTGTCATTTAGTATTACAGTCAAATCCATACTAAGTAAGCATCTGAGAGTGACTATGGGACTATGTATACGGAGATTTCAATTGTACCCTATAATATATATACTTGCTATCTTGTTATCCAGTACCTTTTTTACAATATTTTTTATTATGGTGAAACCCAGACTGAGTGAGCATCTGAGGGCGACTCCGGAAATCACAAAACACAATAGCAGCTAAGGCAGGAGGTGTTGAGCCTGCGTCATGGTGTAGCTCTGGAAGGCCTGTAAAGCTCCGTTTTCTGGGAGTAGGTTGACTGCTTTTAAAGCCGGAGCATCAGGAACTGTTTTTGCCTTACATTGCCGAAACAGCCTCCAGCTCTATCGCCTCCTCTTCTGAAGTTTAAAAAAATGCAAGCACTGAGTCGTAAGTGCAGGCTTCTGGTCAGGAGCAACCCCTTTCCTTGTGTCATTCACCCACCCCAAAAGTGAAGGATGCAGAAGCACACACTTCAGATTACTCCATGGAGCTCTTTTCACATACCATGCCTGGGTTAATTAAAAATGGGGCCCATCATATACTGGAGCATTCCAAATGAGGGACATCAGACACTGGAGCAGCATTTACGGGGCCCATTATACACTGGAGCATTAGAAATGGGGCCCATTATATATGGAGCATTATTAGGGCCCATATTACACTGGAGCATCATCCATGAGGCCCATCATATACTGGAGCATTATAAATGGGGCAGATCAGACACTGGAGCAGCATCTATGGGGCACATGATATACTGGAGCATTAGAAATGGGGCCCATTATATATGGAGCATTATTAGGGCCCATCATACACTGGAGCATCATCCATGAGGCCCATCATATACTGGAGCATTCCAGATTGGGGACATCAGACACTGGAGCAGCATTTATGGGGCCCATTATACACTGGAGCATTAGAAATGGAACCCATTATATATGGAGCATTATTAGGGCCCATCATACACTGGAGCATCATCCATGAGGGCCATCATATACTGGAGCATTATGTGGAGCTCATCATATACTGTATGGAACATTATATGTGAGTGACCAATTATTCTGCATGGAGAAATATATGGGGCTCATTATTCTGTATGGCACACAATGTGGTGGCCATAATAATTGTATGGAGTAATACACTGTCCTTTTTTTGAGCTATTGTACAATTTAAAATAGATCAGTCATGTCATGTAAGCAGTGAAGTATTTGTCATTGTACTATACCTATATTTCTGTGCCGTATCGGAGCATCTTGAGTTGTGGTATGTGTTAAAGGGGCGCACTGACACTCTTTGGCCCAGGGCACACGAAAACCTGGAGCCAGCCTTACCCCCCACAACTTTAGCCAAATAACCCCCGGCTTGCAATGCGTAACTATCATTATGAAGTAAATTAAGGTTGACAAGCTTCAGTAATAAGAATTGATGTTTTTGGCATTGAAATGGGTACTGTAGGTGTGTTTACTGTCCTACACTCTCTGCCGACTTTGCTTCCCCATTGACTTGCATTGGGTTTCGTGTTTCAGTCGGCCTCCAACATTTCCCTATAGTCGGCCGATTTCGTTCGACCCGACTTTTGCGAAAGTCGGGTTTTATTAAACCCGACTCGACCCTAAAAAAGGAAAAGTCGCTCATCTCTAGTTGATACCTTTTAATGGCTAACTGAAAATATGGTAACAAATTGCAAGCTTTCGAGACTACTCTGGTCTCGTCATCAGACATAGATAGACTAATACAAAATCTGAATCACATATTTATACACAACACAGCACATAAATAATGCAATAGATAAGACAAGTGACGGGAAGCAGAACTATCATTATTGGAGAGGGATAACCAGTTGTGGTCATAAATATTGGAACAGTTCACAGATAAGGAGTGTGAAAGTGTTATTGTCCTTTGATTGGGGTCTGACTCTGTGTTGTGATGCCTCCACAATGTCTGAGGAGCAAACTCCTTAATTGATGTAAAAAGACATAAATCCATGCAATACATTCATTCCTGCACTGAGTGTATCAATGGTTGTCATGAGTTTATACTCCCAGACTCTTCTGTCTCTGAGATTTGAAGTTACCTTTTAATACTAGTAATTTCATGTCCATGGTGCTGTGATCAGGGATACAAAATTGTTTGGCCCCAGGTAGATCCATTCTTTTTTTCTTATTGTGTGGCAAAGACAATTCATCTTTGCTCTAAGATTTTGCTCTGTCTCCCCCACATGCAGACCCCCAGTTGGACATTTAGTACAAATAATTAAGTACACCACATTAGATGTGATGCAGCTGAAAGTACCTGGGATCTTGTAGTCCTGATGTGAATTGGGAATCTTTATCTTGTCCGTGGTCATTATAAATGGACAGGTTTTATATTTTTTCTGGTTGCAAGGAAAGGTTCCTTTAGCTGTTGGAGAGGACAGTGAGCTTCTGACAATGACGCTTCTTAAAATTGGGGTCTGCCTAAAACAGTAGTGGGGGGGGTCTGGAAATATGGATTGTGATCGGGCATCTTTTTGTAGTAAAGGTTATAATTTCTGTGCAGCTCCCCTTAGCACCTCCAGATTTGGATTGTAGGTGACCACTAGAGGCACCCAGTTATTTTCTTCTTTAGCTTTGTAATGTAGGAGATGATTCCTTGATATTCTGGTGGCTCTTGTAATTTGGTTTTGAATTATTCTTGGTTGGTAGCCCTGATTCAAAAAGGCCTTACTGAGGTGACCAAGGTGTTTGTCTCTATCCATGGGGTTGGAACATATATACGATTTTCCCTGATGGATTGACTGTAGACAAGAGTTTTTTATGTGTTTTGGATGGAAACTGTCTCATTTAAGGTATGTTGGACCGTCGATTGGATTGTGATACAGTGTCATTCCATATCAAGTGATCCAAATATGAATATTTTTTTTACCTGACGTCTTTAGATTTTTTTTATTTTTTTGTATGAAGTACAACTTTAATTACAAATTAAAAGTTTTGAATTTTTTTCTTCATCAGTTAATGTTTTACAGACTTCTAAAGTTTTGAAAAAGCGCAAATTTTGGCCTGGTATGGCTTTACATTTTTTATCATATCTCGGGCCAGAATTAAGATAAAGAGGTAGGAGAGGCATCATTTTTCTCAGAATGATACAGGCTTTCATTTGATATGTCACAAGAGTATGTTTCTTTATATTTTGTTTTGGAGAAATTTTATTCAAAATTTTGATTTGCAATTGTGAAAAAAATATGTTTTAAAACTGAAAAAATGCATGGGTGTTACTTGTATTCTTGTTTATATTTGTGCAGGGATTCAACTTGGGACCTATAAAAATTATAAAAAAAAATTTAAGCCTTGAATCATCTGATTTTATGTTTGTGAGTTTCTTCCTTTTTTTCTTTTCAAATTACATCTTATTGAATTCAACATTTATATGCAACAATAAAGAAACACAAAAAACAAATACCATAAGTGCCAGAATAAATACATCTTAATCATCACACAACTTGCTCAGCATTTTCAACCTGAATGCATTGAACAAACCAAAGGAAAAAAGGTGATCATATCCTCAAGTGTGATTTTCTAAATACAGTCTCATCCTAAAAAACAAGATTAAAAGAACCAATATTTTTACCACCTTTTTTCTCCTTTTAACATTTTTTTTATTATATCACAAAACATGTCATTTATGAAGTGTTTAAGAAGAATAGTTCAGTAGTTAAATCTTCGTTCTATAAAATATGAACAAATCAAACAATTAATAATACGCTTTTAAACTGGCCTTTTATCATCACTTTGTCCCTTCTAGTGGGTGAAATGTAATCTTGTCCATAAGCGCTTACTATCAATGGCCATTTCCTTTTGTGTCAAAGAGTATGTAAGACCTGTCATGGTGTTCGGCTCCACCTGAGTTAATATCTGATTTTTGTTAACTTTTAAAATGTCTGGTTTTCGTGGATACACAAAGGATGGCGCTGGACCAGAAGGATGCAAAAAAGTCACTTCTACTTCTTCATTTTCACAATCTTTGGAGACTACAGTAGCCAGCCACCAGTGCCGATCATATTCACAGGTCATAACCAGTTATGTCATCCATTGCCAATCTTGTGCCGCCTTCTACCACTTCATGGACTTCACTGTCTATGCTGAATGAAAAAATCCTTGTTTTTATTTCTGTTTCACTACATGGAATGACAGTGTGGTATTGCTGAGTCCCTTTGATGGGTTCTGCTTCCTGTAACCCATGTTTTAACAAACTCTCCTCCTCTACGTAGTGCCATTCAGCTTCCACTCAGAAATCTTTCTTGTGATGGCATACATTTATAAAGTTTTTCCTGTTTTTATATTGTGCAGAAGAGCCAACCGAGAAGTAGTAGACCTTGCTCTAGCTTGGTAGGATGTCTGTTTTTATCACTGAAATCAATTTTTTTTGGAACAAATGAACAGCTACACTTTTGTACTTTATTTCTCCATTCTCATTGTAATAGATCGCAAAAGGGTGCACAGTTGCTTGTTCATTGTTCCAGTGAAATGACTGTGCTTCATCCTGAACAACAAAGAAATAGTTCTCTGAAAAGTGTAAGCTTATTACTTCCTCATGTTATTTGATGCTTTCTTGAGGTGATTATAGTAGTCAGACTGTTGGCGAGCTGTAAATGAGTGTTTCTTAAAGGGAATCTGTCACCCCATTTTAGGCCTATCAGCTGAGGCCACCGCCATCAGGGGCTTATCTACAGCATTCTGTTCACAAAAACATTCTATAAAATGTTCTGCACTTTTACAAGCAGTGTCAAAAGTACATCTGTCAAAAGATATCCACTGTTTATAAGTTATATTATCTACCATAGCATCTTCAAAATAATTTAATATTTTTTCATTGAGAGCCAATACTGAAGGACATTTTCTGCAAATATTGAGGTAACAACAACTCTTTTCTGAACACAATATTTGAGACAGACATACTTTGCAATTGCCAAGGTTTGACTCATCAATCTTTCAGCTTACCCCCTTCAATCATGAGCTTAGTGTTCTGGTGTGTTATACATACGCATACTGAGTGTGTACTACTACCACTAGTCAGGACACAATTCGGTCGCCGTTCAGCAAATTTTGAAAATCCTATTTTTGCACAAGTGGAATTTTTTTCTTTAAAAAGTTCATAGGCTTCATTCGAATTGGTAAGAACCAGCCTTTTCTGGACATGAGTTTTCTTACCGTTCACTTTCATAGACACACAATCTTTCTTGCCAGGCATAATTCGGCTCACTTCATCACTATTGTAAAAATCTTTCACTTTACCCACTATAGCTTCATCTAATGTTTTGCCTGGCTTAGGATCAGGACAAGACATGAAACCTGTTTGTTCAACTGGAGATTTGGCTTTTCTAGCCATTCTTTTGTATGTCCAATTCTTCGGTAGTTTAGTCAGTATCACAAACTGTTCACTTCTGCTATGGGTGGATTTAAATTTATCTTTAAGCTGCAGAATGATCTCTGAATCTGATCTCTGAAGTGTCATTTTTTCCTTCACCTTCTACTGTTTCACCTACCAGCTCAAGGGTCAATTTTTTTGTGACTTTTTCAAATTTTTTTTGGCAATAACCTGGATAATAGATTCTTTTTTTTGCAATGGGCGATTCTTCGATGTTAGAAAGTGATTTATTCAAATACTCTATTGTTAAATCAGGATTTATAAAATCCTCTGTGTTGGAAGTTACAGGTTCTTCAAAATTTTCTGCCTGCAGAGTAATTTTCTCTTTTGCAAGTTGCTTTCTACAACTGTCACAAATTTTCATGCCTGCATTGATTGATGGATTTATATGAAATATCCAATTTTGTACCGGCCTAAGATATTTTCATGTGTGTCCAGTTTTTTCAAAAGGATTGCAACAGCATATATTATAAAATGCCGTTCCTTGAGATGTAGCAGCCATTGCTGTGTGAGAAAAATACAGTTAATATTAAGGAAGATGGATAATAAAAATAAAGATTTACAGTACACTTGAGATATAACTGTGTTACTACAAAGTGAGTATTAGGGCTAGGGCACATACAGCTTTTTCTGTCTGCGGATAAACGCTGCAGTTTTGGCAGCATTTTTCTACAGAGTTTTCACTATATCTGCATTAGTTTTTTAATTGCTAGTGAAAATGATGGCAGCTTTTTTTATATAAATAGTGATAAATGCTGTGTTTATTGCAGCGATCAAAAAGTAGTGCAAGCAGTGATTTACTCAAAAAACACTGCATGTGTTTAACCCCATTGAAATCAATGGGGGGCATTTTTCTGAACGATGATCACTCAGACTAGCTCTGTGTGTGTATTAGTCCTTAATAAGAAAAGCATTAAACTATTAATATAAATTTACTCAAACTTTAAACACACTCACCAAAATTGGAGCACACTGACTCCCTTGATGCCTGTTTAGAGACTATAATTTGTTCAAGAGTGAACATGTCCAGGCATGTCAGGACATGAAAGCTGGGAAACTCTGTCTTACTTCCTGACTGCGGTGGGCAGATATTTAACATGATTAACAGAGCTGCTGGCCTGTCATCTGCTCTGCTTTCACTGTCTACCCCTTTTCATTCTCAGGTTGAGCCCTAACAAAGCTTTCTCCTCTGTCCTCTCCTGCTTTTAAGCTGTAAAATAATAAAATAATACAGTAATATCTAAAAATCATTGGTTTATTTGGTAACTAGAGACCGCACACTTTTAGACCACAGGCTGAACAGATCTGAATCCAAAATTTTTGAATTGACACTGTAATAGATATATTTTTAAATATGATCCCATGGTGATCCCAACTTGAATTTTGGTACAGATGTGGCTAGGAGCATAGCAGGCACATGTGCATTTTTTTAAATTTTTAAATTAAACGTTTTTTTTGAAAATGCATTTTAAAATTTTGCATTTGCATTCGCATTGGTAAAATATTAACAAAGATACTCTTTTTGACATAACTGGTGAAAGCCTTACAGTTCTGAGTAGAATGGTGTTTATTTTGTTTCTCTATCTTTTTTCTAGCCTGAGTTATGAGGAGAAATGTAAAGGCAGGCAACACCGAAATTCACACTTTTTACGAACTTTGAAAATCAATTAAACAAAAAAATCTAGAATTTTTTTTCTTCACATTTTGCATTCTCAAAAAAATTAAAAATATAGAGGTAAAAATCATTGGTTCATTTGACACGAAATGACCCTACAGGGATGTCTCTATTTCATTGTTCTGTAGTTTAATGATGGTGTCCAAAAAGTTAATTTCAGTACAGGAGTAGTTGAGAGTTAAGTTGATGGTGGGATGAAATTGATTAAACTGCTCATGGAATGCCTTTAGCTGTTGCTCCATCCAGATGATTAAAATATCATCAATGTAACGGTAGTAGGGCAGAGGCCTGATGGGACATGAGGACAAAAATTTGCTTTCAAGCTTGGCCATGAAAAGATTTGCATACTGTGGAGCCATTTTACTTCCCACAGCTGTACTGGTCTCCTGTAGATACATCTTGTTTACAAATTCGAAGTAATTGTGGGTGAGGATGAATTTTGTAAGTTTCACCACAGAATCAGCATCATTCCCTGTGTTTTCCATGAAGACTTTGCAGGCATTTAATCCATTCTGGTGTGGGATATTAGAGTATAAAGATTCCATATCCATGGTGGCCAGGATGGTTCCTTCTAGTAGAGGACCTATTGCTGCTAGTTTATTCAATAGGTCAGCTGTGTTTTGAATGTACCCTTGCCTTCCTGTGAATTAACATGTTAGTGAGGTTGAACATGGTTTACATCTGTCTTCTGGCTTTTTATTAACTGTTTTTAACTCATTCTCTTGACTTAGGCAAATCTTCAAGCACCAGGAAGGTTTTTGGAAGTTCATGGACCTGTTGTATTGCTGTTAGTTTTTGTACACACAGTGGCGTTTTAAGAATTCAATAAACATTGAAATTTTTCAAGCAGAGTAAAATTCAGGAAATGCTCCTTTAAGGGGAAGTTTTTGGTTGAGTTTTTTTTCTGAGGCTGTTTTGAAGAGTTTTAGAAGAATTCTTCTTACTTCCTAAAGCAATCCTTCCAGCTTTTTGATTGGATACTGCGTACTTTGAAGAAGTGTCCTATTTTTCCCTATTTTTCACCTTTCAGCTGCCGGCACCGACATCAGGGGTTTATCTACAGCATTCTGTAATGCTGTAGATAAGCCCCATATATAACCTGAAAGATAAGAAAAAGGAGATAGATTATACTCAGCGGGGGGCGGTCCAGTCTTGGTCTGATGGGTGTTGCAGTCCGGCGCCTCCCTTCTTCTAACAGTGATGTCTCCTTCTTTGCTGCCTGTCGTGGCTCCTTCGCAGGTGCACTGCTCTGCCCTGCAGGCGCCGGACCAGACCGAGTATAATCTAACTCTTTTTTCTTATCTTTCAGGTTACATCGGGGGCTTATCTACAGCATTACAGAATGCTGTAGATAAGCCCCTGATGTCGGTGCCAGCAGCTGATAGGCCGAAAAAGGGCAGTTTCCCTTTAAGGATCCTCTTCAAAGGAGTGACATGAACGTTCTTTTTTCCAAGAGGCATTCTTTAAACCTTCTTCAGTAAGAAAAAGCCTCATATGAACAGGAACGTGGAGATTTCCCAAATAAAAGAACTGAGTTTTCCAAGAGTTCTTGAAACCGCTTATGTGTAGTGTAAGATGGCCACCATAGGAGGCCTTGAGGGGAGATATGTGTCATTGAGGCTGTTAGCTGCGGTGATTTGAGCTCAGAAGCATGCTTCAGCACATGTAGTGCTGATAGAGTTATTTGGCCATTCCACGGCCGGATTTTACGAGCGGTCAGAAAAGATGGATGGGAATGACTGTTCACATGTCCCACCCCCAGGGGCGTGGTGTGGCAGATAAAATGGAGGCTGAATCTCTCATTCAGAGTTGGTGGCTGGAGGTGTGGAGACCTCCAGTGTGTGTTGTTAAAGACACTGACCTAAGCGGGTGGACCAGCAGGGCTATATGGACTATTTACTTGCATCTCATGTTCACCTTCAGTGTGTGTTGCTAAAGGCAATGACCTGAGTGGGCAGACCCACAATACCATATGGACTATTTGTTTTCACTTTGTGCCAGAAAAGCCTCTGTTTTGTTTTGCCATCCTGAGCTGTTTATGAAGTTAACCACTTAAAGACAGTCAATACGTCTTTTAACTGACCTGAGATATAAGAGAATAGAATTCCCATACAGGTGACAATCCAGCAGCTGTCAACTGTACACTATACCTGACAACTTGCTGCATCAGCCACGATCAGTGTTGTCACCTTCCATATCTCTTAAACCCCTTAGATGCTGCTGTCAATAATGACTACATCATATAAATGTTTAAAAGAGTGTGGCTTCTCCCTCTTTATTCCTATTGACACCCTGAGATCCCCCGAGATTGTGTGGTCCTGATGTTTGCCATGGCAATTCATGAGCAAATAGCAGCCTTAAGGTACTGTCACACTTAGCGATGCACCAGCGATCCTGACCAGTGATATGACGCGGTCAGGATCGCTGGTGCATCGCTAAGTGGTCGCTAGTGAGCTGCCACACAGGCAGATCTCACCAGCGACATAGCAGGGGTCGGAGGTCGCTACTTACCTGTCAGGCGAGGCGATCCTGACGTCCTCCCGCCCGCGTCCACGCGTCACTCGTCTCCACAGCAGGAAGCCCCAGCAGGAAGCTGACAACGAGAAACGGTCCAGGATGTTCTCGCGCGATCAGCGATAATCAGCGGGGGAGCGGTCGGAGATAAGTATCAGACATAGTGATATCGCTAGCAATATCGCTGTAACATCACAAAAACCAGTGATGTTATAGCGATATTGCTAGCGATATCGCTTAGTGTGACAGGCCCTTTAGAGTCTCCCGACTCTAGCGACCTCTGTTCAGAAGTTAGCGACATTTAGGTGGTAAAATACATATTTTCATTCCTGTCATGCCACTTTGTATTAATTCTTGAAAAACACTTGAAGGGTTAATAAAGTACCTGACAGCAGTTTTCAGTATGTCAGGGGGTGCCGTTTTTAAAATGGTATCACTTTTGTGGGTTTTCCAATATATAGGACCCCTAAAGTCACTTCAAATCTGGATAGGTCCCTCAAAAAAATAATTTTGTAAATTTCCATGAAAAAATGAAAAATATTCAAAATTCCATAAAGATGCGGTACATTATGGTATCCTCCATTTTGATAAAGGAAAGATGTATATCTTTGTACCGTGTTAGCCAGTAGATAGAAAAATATTCTGAATTGAGAGTCCTCAGTGGTTGATACCTTTTAATGGCTAACTGAAAAGATGGTAACACATTGCACGCTTTCGAGACTACTCAGGTCTCTTCATCAGGCATTGACTAATACAACATCTGAAGAAGCACATATTTATACACAACACAGCACAGAAAAAATGCAATAGATAAGACAAGTTACGTGAAGCAGAACTATCATTGTGGGAGAGGGAGAAGCATAAATATTGGACCAGTTCATAGATAAGGAGTCTGGATGTTTTATTGTCCTCTGATTGTGTTACCATCTTTTCAGTTAGCCATTAAAAGGTATTAACCACTGAAGACTCTCAATTCTGAACATTTTTCTATCTACTGGCTAACACGGTACAAAGATATACATCTTTCCTGTATCAAAATGGAGGATACCAGAATGTACCGCATCTTTATGGAACTAAAACCACTTCTGAAGAAACGTGCATAAATGGACAGCGACATTTTTTCTTATCTAAATGCAAAAGGAGAATCTAATTCCCAAAGGACTCTGGATTACAAACCCAATTCTTCATACCTACAACACCCATTATGCACAAAACCTTTGTCACAGGACTTCTGAGAGACTAAGGAACCACCTTTTACATGTCTGCTGCAGCATAAGGAGTAAAGTCCAGGGGCAATTTGAAACTCTGAGGAAAACACTTACAGAAAGCACAGAGCAAAAATTACAACAATACTACAACAAACTATGTACCTTTCTGGTTCATAACAAGGAAAAGAAACTACCCAGATTGCGCCTCAATTCAGGACTCTGTACAAATAGATACAAAACAAATCCAAAACCTGACAACTTGGACAACCACTCCATTCCAGACACAAAAGCATGTAACTGTGTCATCAATCTCTCAGATTATAAACCCAACACAGTGGAACTGGCCGTGTTTTCTAGAGGACTCTCATTTTGTCCCACTAAGGCCCTAGATAAATCTGAACTCTGCAGTGATATGGGACATTATTTCAGGAGACTGCGCCTGAGGGAATATTTCAATGATACAGAAGATTCAGAGAACACTCAGACCGAAGGAAAAGAGATCCTAACAACCAAGAAGAGGTTAGACTGGACACCTCCACCTGGATGCAGCCCTCATTTGGATAAATACATAGACTCCTTCAGACATTTGATAAAATCCAAAATCATAGACACTAACAGGAGACAAGCATCCAACATCAGTGCCCAGGAGAGAAAGGCCATACAGTCTTTAAAAACCAACAAAGAAATCATCATTAAACCTGCTGACAAGGGAGGTGCAATAGTCATGATGAATACGTCAGACTACATGAAGGAAGCAAACAGGCAACTTATGGACACACGCTACTACAAAAAAATTGGAGTCGGATCTTACACAGGACTATTACAAGAAACTAAACAAATTGGTATCTTGTCTGCCTGACCAGTCCATAAGAGTTGGCGATGACCTGATACCAGAGAGTCCAAGAATAGGGACATTCTACATGCTTCCCAAAATCCACAAATCTGGAAATCCAGGAAGAACAATTATTTGGTGTGTGGGCACCCTTACTGAGCAGGTATCTGGATGGGTAGAGGGTATTCTTAAACCACTGGTGAAGGATACACCCAGCTACATTCAGGACACAACTGACCTATTGAATAAACTAGCAGCAATAGGTCCTCTACCAGCAGGAACCATCCTGGCCACCATGGATATGGAATCTTTGTACTCTAATATACCACACCAGGATGGATTAAATGCCTGCAAATTCTTCATGGAAAACACAGAGACTGATGCTGATGATGTGGTGAAACTTATAAAATTCATCCTCACCCACAATTACTTTAAATTCAACAACAAGATCTATATACAGGAGACTGGCACAGCTATGAGAAGTAAAATGGCTCAACAATACGCAAATCTTTTCAAGGCCAAGCTTGAAAGCGATTTTTTGTCCTCATGTCCCATCAGGCCTCATTGATGATATTTTAATCATCTGGACGGAGTCTGAGCAGCAGCTAAAGACGTTCCACGAACAGTTTAATCAATTTCATCCCACCATCAACTTAACTCTCAACTACTCCAGCATTGAGATTAACTTTTTGGACACCATCATTAAGCTAAAAAATATGAAATAGAGACATCCCTGTATCAGAAGCCAATCGACCGTCCAACATACCTTAAATGGGACAGTTTCCATCCAAAGCACATAAAGAACTCTATTATCTATAGCCAAGCCATCAGATACAATCGTATATGTTCCAACCCCATGGATAGAGACAAACACCTTGGTCGCCTCAAAAAGACCTTTCTGAATCAGGGCTACCATCCAAGAACAATTGAAAACCAAATTACAAGGGCCACCAGAATGTCAAGGAATCACCTTCTACATTACAAAGCTAAAGAAAAAAGTAACCGGGTGCCTCTAGTAGTCAACTACAATCCAAATCTGGAGGTGCTAAGGGAAGCTGCATGGAAATTACAACCTTTACTACAAAAAGATGCCCGATTACAATCCATTTTTTCCAGACCCCCCACTACTGTGCTTTAGGCAGCCCCCAAATCTAAGAAGCATCATTGTCAGAAGCTCCCTGTCCTCTCCAACAGCTGCAAGAACATTTCCTTGCAACCAGAAAAAATGTAAAACCTGTCCATTTATAATGACCACGGACAAGATAAAGATCCCCAATTCACATCAGGACTATAAGAACCCAGGTACTTTCAGCTGCATCACATCTAATGTGGTGTACTTATTTATTTGTACTAAACGTCCAACTGGGGGTCTGTATGTGGGGGAGACAGGGCAAAAGCTGAGAACAAGGATGAATGCTCATCGTCACACAATAAAAGAAAAAAGAATGGATCTACCTGTGGCAAAACATTTTTGTATGCCTGATCATAACACCATGGATATGAAGTTACTGGTATTGAAAAGTAACTTCACATCCCAGAGAGAGAGAAGAGTCTGGGAGTTCAAGCTTATGATAACTTTTGACACTCTCAATGCTGGAATGAATGTGTCGCATGGATTTGTCTTTTTACATCAATTAAGGAATTTGCTCCTAAGACTTTGTGGGGGCATCACAGCACATTAGGAGACCCCAATCAGAGGACAATAAAACATCCAGACTCCTTATCTATGAACTGGTCCAATATTTATCCCTCTCCCATAATCATAATTCTGCTTCACGTCACTTGTCTTATCTATTGCATTTTTTCTGTGCTGTATTGTGTATAAATTTGATTCTTCAGATGTTGTATTAGTCAATGCCTGATGAAGAGACCTGAGTAGTCTTGAAAGCTTGCAATGTGTTACCATCTTTTCAGTTAGCCGTTAAAAGGTATCAACCACTGAGGACTCTCAATTCTGAATATTCTTCTATCTACTGGCTAACACGGTACAAAGATATACATCTTCCATGAAAAAATAAAAACTTACTGCTACTTTTTTAAACCTTCTAAAATGCTAACAAAATAAAATAACATTTTACAAATGGTGTTGATTTACGGTCGACATGTGGGAAATGTTATTTATTAATGTTTTGCTATAATGTGACTAACTGAATTAAATGGATAATCATTCAAAGTTTGAAAATTACTATTTTTGTACATTTTTCAAATTTCTGATATTTTTTATAAATAAACACAAAACATATCAACCTAAATTTACCATTATCATAAAGTATAATGTGTCCCGAACAAACGTTCTCAAAATCACTGGAATCTGTCTAAGTGTTCCAGAGTTATTACCACATAAAGTGACACTGATCAGATTTTTTAAATTTGGCTCTGTCACTAAGGGGTTAAATAAACTGGCTTGGACTTTACATGAAAACTGCCTCCTGTGCCTACCTCAAGAACAGTTGAGTACAAACCTCTACAGTAGGTTTTCAAAAACACACACGGCTCTACTCTGTGCATATTGTACACACATGGCTCCGCGCCGAACACACACGGCTCCACTCCGTACACGTCGCACGCACACAGCTCTGCTCCGGGCACCTCGTATACACACAGCTCCACTCTGTACACTTTGCACACACACGGCTCCGCTCCGTATGCGTTGTACACACACAGCTCTGCTCCATACTTATTGTATACACACGGCTCTGCTACTCCCACACTGTAAACCCCTCCTGACCCCTCACAAAAACTTCCCCTCATCCAGCACCATGACAACCAACACAGCAGAGTCCTGCATACACAGAGGCCCCTGATCATGTGACTCCTGACTCCTCCCCTCCTGTGACCTCATCACAGGTCCTGTGCGCACAGAACAGCCATATATGTGGTGTGCGGCTCTGCAGGTGGAGGTAGGTGCTGGAGATTCCCCATTACTGGGCGGGGGCAGGGGATATTAACCCTCTCAGTGCTGGTGATATTTCTCTCCTCGCTCCGTATAACTTACTGATGGAGGTTTCCTCTCTTTCTCTGGAGCCAGAGCTTCTGTTCTCTCCGTAGATGATGATTAGAGAGAAGCACACAAATCTCCTGGGGAAATCCCTCTGTGGTTATATCTATATATATATATATATATATATATATATATACACTCACTGGCCACTTTATTAGGTACACCATGCTAGTAACGGGTTGGACCCCCTTTTGCCTTCAGAACTGCCTCAATTCTTCGTGGCAGAGATTCAACAAGGTGCTGGAAGCATTCCTCAGAGATTTTGGACCATATTGACATGATGGCATCACACAGTTGGCGCAGATTTGTCGGCTGCACATCCCTGATGCGAATCTCCCGTTCCACCACATCCCAAAGATGCTCTATTGGATTGAGATCTCGTGACTGAGGAGGCCATTTGAGTACAGTGAACTCATTGTCATGTTCAAGAAACCAATCTGAGATGATTCGAGCTTTATGACATGGCGCATTATCCTGCTGAAAGTAGCCATCAGATGTTGGGTACATTGTGGTCATAAAGGGATGGACATGGTCAGCAACAATACTCAGGTAGGCTGTGGCGTTGCAACGATGCTCAATTGGTACCAAGGGGCCCAAAGAGTGCCAAGAAAAAATTCCCCACACCATGACACCACCACCAACAGCCTGAACCGTTGTTACAAGGCAGGATGGATCCATGCTTTCATGTTGTTTACGCCAAATTCTGACCCTACCATCCGAATGTCGCAGCAGAAATCGAGACTCATCAGACCAGGCAACGTTTTTCCAATCTTCTACTGTCCAATTTCGATGAGCTTGTGCAAATTGTAGCCTCAGTTTCCTGTTCTTAGCTGAGAGGAGTGGTACCCGGTGTGGTCTTCTGCTGCTGTAGCCCATCTGCCTCAAAGTTCGACGCACTGTGCGTTCAGAGATGCTCTTCTGCCTACCTTGGTTGTAACGGGTGGCAATTTGAGTCACTGTTGCCTTTCTATCAGCTCGAACCAGTCTGCCCATTCTCCTCTGACCTCTGGCATCAACAAGGCATTTCCGGCCACAGAACTGCCGCTCACTGGATTTTTTTTCTTTTTCGGACCATTCTCTGTAAACCCTAGAGATGGTTGTGCGTGAAAATCCCAGTAGATCAGCAGTTTCTGAAATACTCAGACCAGCCCTTCTGGCACCAACAATCATGCCACGTTCAAAGGCACTCAAATCACCTTTCTTCCCCATACTGATGCTCGGTTTGAACTGCAGGAGATTGTCTTGACCATGTCTACATGCCTAAATGCACTGAGTTGCCGCCATGTGATTGGCAGATTAGAAATTAAGTCTTAACACACAGTTGGACAGGTGTACCTAATAAAGTGGCCAGTGAGTGTATATATGACTTGTTTCTGTTGCGGTTTCTTCAGGTGACATTTATAATTGCGGCTGTTATAATTAATGACTCCAGGACCCTCCCGGTGTCATCACTCTGTATTTCTGCCGGTCTCCTCTATATTTCTGGGCTCCCTGTGACCTGAGTGGCTCCTGTAGTGATAATCTCCTCCACTCCCCATGTAGATGGCAGATTCTGGGGGGCGGACATAAAGCACACAGCGTTCAGACCACGCTCCATCTTTATCGTATCTATCCCACTCTTAGGCTATGTGCACACGTAGCAGAAAGTTTCTGCTTAAAAACCGGACTCCCTTCCCAGACATCGCGTGTATTTTTCTGCGCGTTTTCCATGCGTTTTCCACGTGGTTTTTGCACAAAAAACGAGCGGTTTTTATGCGTTTTTTTTCCGCGCGGTTCTAGACCCATAGAAATAGCCAGAAATGCAGAAAAATCCGCGAAATTAATGAGCATGCTGCGTTTTTTACCGCAAAGCGTTTTTTTCGCGGTAAAAAACGCATCAATATGCACAAAAATTGCAAAATGCATAGAAATGAATGGGAAGCTTATTTTTAGCATTTTTATAGCGGATTTATTGACAAATCCGCTAAAAAAACGCTGTGTGTGCACACAGCCTTAGCGTCTCCACTCTCCTGTCCCCATATCTGATCAATTCACAATGACACAGCAGCAAATAACAGACTTCTAGATAATTCAGATACTTGGTAGAAAAGCAATAAAGTCTTACACTATGTAATTAGACTGTCCAGGTAGAAACAAAAATTCCCTCCACTCCAGCGTTAGTTTTAATTTTTAAGGTAGAGAACCAAGATCCTGTCCCAAAATGTAGTAGGTGTAATAATAATAATATTAGCAAATACCTACAATTAGAAATGTAGCATAGTTTTTCTGATTCGCTATGTCTCTTTCCTCATGGGCAGGCATTGCAGGACTTGTAATTGTTGGACCTGTCTCTTTACGGAACAAGTCAGTATAAATAAATATAAATAGACACTTCATCCTAAACCTTCAATTTAACATCCAAAAATGAGATCTCTCGATGATATGTGTAGGTGAGCCTGATGCTGGAGTCATTGCGATTAAGTGCAGGCATAAAAAGTTGGAGGTCACTGATAGATCCTTGCCATATGATGAGGATGTCGTCGATATAACAATATCATCTGGGGAGTGGCATGTGTGCCCTCTTTGAATATGACCCTCTCCCAGTCTCCCAGAGAAAAGTTAGCATTAGAAGATGCAGATGACGCTTCCAATACTGTACCCCATTTCTGAAGAAAAAAATCTGAATGTAAAAAAAAAAGTTGTGTGTTGGCATGAATCGCAACAACTCCAGCATCAGTCCTTTAGTATCCACATTGAAATTGCTAGACTCAAGAAAGAATTGTGTCACTTCTAATCCATCCTCATGGCGGATGCTGGCATAGAGTGAATATACATCCGCCAAGATGAGGAGCATATGCTGTTCTAAGCCGATACCATCCAGATGTCTCATGACGTCCGTTGTGTCTCTGACTTTGTGGCTGAATTCAAGAGGAAGCACAAGAAGGCATCATTGACTTACAAGAGAACTGTTCGCCGTCTCCGCACTGCCTGCGAGCGAGCAAAGCGTACCATGTCATCGAGCACCCAGGCTAGCATCGAGATTGACTCCCTGTACGAAGGAATCGACTTCTACACATCCATCAACAGAGCTCGCTTCGAAGAGCTGAACGCCAATCTCTTCAGAGGAACCCTGGACCCAGTAGAGAAGGCTCTCTGCGAGAGTTGTAGCATAGCTTGGAGTGTTATTTGCTTTTGAGATAGAGTTTTAACATGGCTTTTAGTGTTATTTGCTTCTGAGTTACGGTATGGCTTGGAGTGTTATTCACTTTTTTGAATTAGAGTTTAATATGGAGTGCTAATTGCTATACACTGGCGATGTGGGCTTAAGTATAAGTAAGTGTAATAGAACACTGTTGGAGAGGCTTAAACTACCACCTAAAGCTAAATAGAGTATTGTTTGGGCAATGTCTCACAGTACAGGGCGGATTCTCTGCCATATCTAAAAATACCTATGTACATGTCTTGATAGGATATTAACAGAGGGCTCTATCCGTGAGAAATATTATCTCATACTCTGTCTCTATTTTGGAACACATTGATTTGGGTAATATCTTGTAACATAGGGTGGACACTCTGTCATACTCAATGACATCCATATATTCTATGTTCTATTATGTGCTTTGCCAGGGAGAAATACATGTGGGTGCTACATTTGATTCACTTGCCAACTCGTCCAGTGTGCCTTTGTTTTTCCAAACTGAATAACCCCAAGTTTAAAAACCTGTCTTTATATTGAAGTCCACCCATTCCCTTAATAACTTGGGTCGCTCTTCTCTGCTCCCACTCTAGTTCAGCAGTGTCCTTCTTATACACCAGAGACCAAAATTGTTTACAATCCTTTGGATTTTCTTGGAAGCTTTTTACATGGGATTCTTTATGATTTTCCATGTTCTTCCTATTTAGATCCCTACAATATTGGATCCAATCTATCTTCTTTATAACAGAATTCTCCTGATTGAGCCATCAAGGATGGATAGGGACAGGGACAAGATGGCGGAGGGGATATTACACCTCACCCTAGAGATCCTCTTCCGGCTTACTGGAGAGGTGAGAGATTCTGATGACGTCACATTACATCATTCTTATCTATGGGAATAACAGATGGACAGAACTGGAGAGGTGAGGACTCTGGAAATGTCTGTAGTGAGATTTATTAATGTGTCTCTCCATAACCAGGATTACACAGTAGTGAAGAAGACCTCTAGTGAGCGCTGTCAGGCCCCTGTGTCTGAGGGATGGGGAAGACCCCTGAGCCCAATCACGGGGCCTCCACCTCACCCCCTGATACATGAGGACATCAATGACCAGAAGATCCTAGAACTCACCTACAAGATGATTGAGCTGCTGACTGGAGAGGTGACACTGCTGGGAATGCTGGGACATTATACAGTAATGCTATGGAGGGATCGGGGGATGACGGTATCATTGTATGTGTCAGGTTCCTATAAGGTGTCAGGATGTCACCGTCTATTTCTCCATGGAGGAGTGGGAGTATTTAGAAGGACACAAAGATCTGTACAAGGACGTCATGATGGAGGTTCCCCAGCCCCTCACATCACCAGGTAATACACAGGACTAAATACACTTGGCCTATAATTATCTGAACATAAAAAATTAATTCAGTCCCTGTATGTGTTTCTTCCAGTTATATCCTGTAAAAGGACAACACCAGAGAGATGTCCCCGTCATCTTATTCCACAGGACTGTAAACCAGAAAATCTTGATGTTATTCAGGATCATCAGGTAAATCGAGAGAATGTGACATGAGATATCCCCTATTATGTGTAGTAGACTGTGATGATCTTGTGTTGTCTTGTTCTATTCACTAATATTAGACGTTTTTATACTTGGTGGAGATGACTGGTTTTCTGCTTACCAATAACATTAGATGTTGTCTGGATCTTCTCGCAGTTTTCTGATTATGGAGACTGACCTTTAAAATTAGGAGCTGACAGGTTGGATTTATACAGGAGACCTGCACCAGTATTATACACTGAATGGCCTATTTAGCAGACACTGTCAGTCTCTTGATTAGAGCTTTTCTGTTTGGAAATTAGACCCATGACCATGAGTACAGTATAACATGAAGTAAACAATTTTCATTCTCATTCCACATAAGAATTGAAAAATTGAATGATTTTGAATGAGGCATGGTTATCAGTGCTTGATTAGCCAGTATTTAAAAAAAAATAAATAAAAAGAACCTGCCAAACTCATGTTTTTATGGGCAATGGCGTTAAGACTATACTGAGATTATTGTTAAGGAGGAAAAGCATCCCATGACAAAGTATCCTGCGGATGAAAACAACTCGTCAAGGGAGATATCAAATAATCGTTGAGAAAAATTGGTGCAGTCATGCAAATTGCTTCTGAATACAGTGCTGGTGTCCAAGCAATGTGTCCGGATGCACTCTTTGTTCTTTAGCACGCATGAGATATAGCAGCAGACGATCAGTTCCAGTATCATTGCATTCTATTTTCAGTGAGTAAAAGAGCCTAAAATTCTATTACTGGGCATTGGAAAACATTGGTCAGATGAATCCAGTTTTTTGCTGCATCATGCTGATGGTAGGGTCAGAATTTGGCAGAAGGCTACTGGCGGTAGCTCTTTTCCCTATGACAGAAGGACGGACAATGCACCATGTACAATGTGCATATAGTCATGGATTGCTACAAGGAACATGAAAGTGTGGTTTTCCTTGCTTCCCCGGCCTTCAGACTCCAGATCTTAATTTTGTAGAAAATCTCACAGACAAGTTAAAACCGGTTGTTATGAGAATGTCAGCTCCACAATCAAATTTGCAGCAACTTAAAGAATCTATCTTATTGACATGGGTTAGTATTGATGCAGAAAAATCAACGACTAGTGGAATCTGAGATGAATTGTTGAAGATCTCATGGCCAAAGATGTTCCATTGTTCTACCATATGAGCTTCTCTAATAAAGTGACCATTCAGAGTATGTTTTATACTTGGTGGAAAAGACAAGATAAAGCTGATCATAGACACTAGATGTTGTCTGGATCGTCTCATAATTTTTTGGTTATGGAGACTGCTGGTTAGATTTAGGAGCCAAAAGGTTTGATTTATACAGGAGACAAGCAGCTAAGTGATAACTACTGCTGTAGATTGTGGTTGTCATGTTAATTTTTGATCTTTTCTCTTCTTTGAATAATTTCTTATGGCCTCTCCATTTGTCTGTGACTTTTACAATATTTGTTTCAGGGTAGAATTCTGACCCATGCTAATACTACAGAGACTTATGTGAGGGGTGATGAGCAGTCTAAAGAGAAGATTCCCAAAAATAACCATACAGGTAACCACACACGTAACCACCAAATGCTGACAAGTACAGTGGTTCAGTAAAGTTTCCAAATGATTGAGAATTTTTCATATTTCTGCACTTATTTGACCTAAAACTACATTATATATTTTCTGATAAGTCCTAAAAGTAGATAAATAGAATTAAATAAAAACAAATGAATCAAACATATTAGCCTGGATGATTCTCCTCATTTTAAAATACAATATCACACATTTGTGAATGGAAAAGTATGGGAACCTTTAAAATTAGTAGATTATTGGAAGATGAAATTAGAGTCTTATCAATTTAATCGATATGTTGACAATCAGGTGTTAAGGTTCCGTTACATTTAGCGATGCACCAGCAATGCTGAAAACGATACGACCCGGTCAGGATCGCTGGTGCATTGCTAAATGGTTGCTAGTGAGCTGCCAAACAGGCAGATCTCACCAGCGACGCAGCAGCCCATCGGCGGTCGTTACTTACCTGTCAGACGCAGCGATGATGACGTCTTCCGCCTGTGTCCATGCGTCGCTCGTCGGCGCCAATGGGATGCCAGCGGGAAGCCAGCGAGAAGAAAATGGGCCTGGACGTTCTTGCGCGATCAACGATATCCAGCGGCGGGCCGGGTCACAGGTACGTGTCACATGTAGCGAGATCGCTAGCGATATCGCTGTTGCATCACAAAATCGGTGACGCTTTAGCGATATCACTAGCGATCTTGCTATGTGTGAAGGGGGCTTTAGTTGTCAACCTGCTTTTATTCAAAGTCTGATGGTAACAACATGTTTGTGGAATTTTATCATGATAAGAATGTCACCCCATTTTAGCCCTATCAGCTGCCGGCACCGCCATCAGGGGCTTATCTACAGCATTTTGTAATGCTGTAGATAAGCCCCCGATGAAACCTGAAAGATAAGAAGAAAGAGTTATACTATACTCACCCGGCGTTCGGTCCGATGGGTGTTGCCATCCCGTCCGGTGCCTCCCTTCTTCATACAATGATGTCCTCCTTCTTGCTTCTCCCTCTTCTCCTGCGCATGCGTATTTTATCTCCCCTGTTGAGGGCAGAGCAGAGTACTGCAGTGCGCAGGCGCCGGACCTCTGTGACCTTTCCCGGCGCCTGCGCACTGCAGTACTCTGCTCTGCCCTCAACAGGGCAGATAAAGTATGCCTGTGCAGGAGCCAAGGGAGAAACAAGGAGGAGGACATCATGGTATGAAGATGGGAGGTGCCAGACCGGACCGCGATACCCACCTCACCCGACTCTGCCCCCGGTGAGTATAATCTAACGTGTTTTTCTTATCTTTCTGGTTTCATCAGGGGCTTGTCTACAGCATTACAGAATACTGTAGATAAGCCCCCGATGGCGATGGCCCCAGCTTATAGGGCAAAAATGGGGTGACAGATTCCCTTTAAAACTGTTGTTGCTTGTGAGGCTGGAAAAGGTTACAAAGTCATTTCTGAAGAGTTTGGACTCCACCAATTCAGAGACAGATTGTGTAGAAATGGAGGAAATTTAAGGTCATTATTACCCTCCTCAGGGGTATTCGATCAAAAATGATCACTCCAAGTGAAGGCATATAATAATCTACAAAGGTCACAAAGGAATCTATTCTAACCTCTGAGCAACTAATGTCCTCTTAGCTAGAATAAATCCATGAGTCCACCATCAGGTAAATATTGTCAAGGGTGCGCATGGCAGAAATGCAAGGACAATGCAACCGTTCTCCAAAAATAACATTGCTGTCCATCTGCAGTTTGCTAAAGATCAAGTGGACAAACTAGAATGGATCAATGTTTTATGAATGGATGAGGCAAAAAATAGTTTTAAATGAGAAGCGTTACGTTTGGAAAAAGAAAAACACTGCACTATAGCATAAAAACCTCATAACATTTGTGCAACACGGTACTGGTAGTACCAAAAGAATGGTTGCAAAAGAATAAAGTTAAATTTCTGGAATCAACAAGTCACAGTCCTGACTTTAACTGCTTCACGACTTGCACTGTACATGTACGGCGCATGTCGGGTCTCCCCCCATTTGATGTTAACTCCCTGCTGGGCACACATCTTTTTTGGCACATGACAGCTGATTTTTGTAGCTGGCATGTGCTCCTAACAGCCACGGGTGGAATCGCGATCCACCCATGGTTGTTAACCTGTTAACTGCCGCTGTCAATCTCTGACAGCAACATTTAACATGATGGTGTCGGAAGCGCGTCACTAATCCCACCCATCGGCGCCAGTGTCACATGACCGTGGGTCGTCGATGGGTTGGCATTACAACCTGGGGTTCACAGGAGACTCCTGTGGTTGTCATTGCCCAGTGGTCAGCGCGCATAGCAAGTGAGCATTTCTGCTACACATAGCAGGGCTGCAGCTGCAGACTATTAAAGCAAGTGTAAGGTAAAAAAAACTTTTAAAAAAACATATAAAAGTTTAAGTCACCCACCATTCGCCCCATTGAAAACAAGACTATTCAAAAAAATAAAAAATACATATATTTTGTATCGCCACATTCAGTATCGCACGATCTATCAATAAATAAAAAGAATTAATCCGACGGCGTAACGAGAAAAAAGTCAGGACGCCAAAAAAAAATTTATAGTCTTAATATTTATTCATTTTTTTGACTCATATTTTTATTTTATTCTCTTTATCTACTTTTAGGACATGAGTGTAAATCTGATGTAAGTTTTAGGTCACATTTATGCAAAAATATGGAAAATTATGATTCACATACTTTCATGCACCACTGCATATGATGAATTTTTAGGATTTATTCACACAGTTATTTTATGTGGATATTCTGCTTGAATTTGTATACCTCTGTCTTCTTCTGTGGTGATGGACAGTGCATGCTTCCCCAGAGGTAGCTTTGTCTCAAGGGAGAGCTTGTACTCACGCTCATTCTGCTGCACATATGACACATGAATTTGTAAAAAGTTACACATGGACCAAAAATGTCAATCTAATAAGGTCAGGATTGAGGCTGGAGTTTCACACTGGAGAGATTCATCATAACGTTCCCACAGGTATCCCTGCTGGAACAACTGGCCCTAGAAACAGAAGTCTTAAATCTAATATAAAAATACGTCTTATTAGAAGTCCCACCAGAAGAAAGGAAGAAGGGGTTCTACTCCTCTGTATTTCTGATAAAGAAACTGGACAATACTTTCAGGACAATAATAAATTTGAAGGCACTGAACAGATTCCCGAAAATTCCTATGTTCAAAATAAAATCAGCCAGAAAACTGCTGTTTCCAGGATGCCATATGGACCTAAAAGACGCCTACTACCATGTATCAATACATGTAGAATATCAAAGGTTTCTCGGGGTAGCAGTAACAGTAAAAGTTGTCAGGCATTTTCAATACAGAGCACTTCCCTTTTGTCTAGCAGTGGCCCCTTGGGTTTTTACAAACATATCAGAAGTCACAGCCCACCTTCATGAGAGAGATAAATTGATTATTCCATATCTAGGCAACTTTCTAGATAGTAGGTTCCATGATTCGTCATTGTCAGAGACAGGTGAAGAAAGTCTGCAACACCCTAAAGAGCTTAGGATGGTGTTAGGTGAAGAAAGTCTGCAACACCCTAAAGAGCTTAGGATGGTGTTAGGTGAAGAAAGTCTGCAACACCCTAAAGAGCTTAGGATGGTATTTAAACCTGGAAAAAAACTAATTTAACCATTGAAAGCACAGATTTTTTCAGGTCTCATAATAGACTCCAACCATCAAAAGTGCCAATTCCCAAGTGAAAAAATGGAAAAGATAGCCAACCTGTTTTCGTAGTGATATAAAGTCCTGTCATGTCCCTCAGGACGACGATGTCACTGCTAGATTCCCTCACCTCCTGTATTCTGGCCGTCAGATGGGCCCAGTTGCACACGAGGGTTGCAATAGAGCATCCTAGAAAATGAAGTAGCCTTGCAAGTGCGACTGGTAGGCAAATTAACAGTTTCCCAAGAGGTAATCCACTTTCCTTTGGTAGTTAAGAATAGGGTCGTTTCCAAAACGAGTACCCTTGGTATGCAACATTTCTACTCACCACAGATACTAGCCCTAGAGGATGGGGGGCTCATCTTGACAACCATCTGGTTCAGGGGACATGGTCAGAGGAAGAGAAATTAGCCTCTTTAAATATGTGGGAACTTTTATGCAGTAGAGTATGTGCTAGACAGGCTACTGCTACTCCTGCAGGGTCACCATGTGAGTGTTCTCTCGGACAACCAGGTCACAATAGCCTACATCACCAGGGAGGCACCCGTTCCAGGTCCCTGATGTCACTGGCGAGAAGAATATTTTTACTGGCAGAAGAACATTTCCTCTTGTTATAAGCCCTTCATATCAAAGGGAAAGTAAATTACAAGGCAGACTTCTTGAGCTGAAAACAGCTGCGACAAGGCGGGTGGTCACTAAAGAAGTCAGTTTTTGACCAGATTGTAGACATGTGGGGGTCTCCCAAAAATAGATCCTTGTGCAACCAAGGAAACCAGAAAAGTTGAGAAATTCTGTTCCATGAATCCAAATGAGAGCCCTCATATGGTAGATGCTTCCTGATAATATGGAACTTCAGTCTGGCATATGAGTATCCTCCAGTATGTCTGATTCCATCAGTGCTAAAGAAGATCAGAGAGGACAAGGCGAGGATTATTCTTATAGCCCCCATCTGGCCCAAGAGAGGCCTTGTTTTCTTGGGCTGAGGACAATGTCAATCACAGACCCCTGGGTTCTTCCAGATGGTCCGAACCTTCATCTCTCAAGGGCCAGTGCATCATCCTCACGTGATTGGGCTGCATTTGACAGCCTGGAACTTGAAAGGTCGATACTAGAAGGTAAAGGTTTTTCCTCTAATGTAGTTTTTACTTTGCTCAGTAGTAGAAAACTAGTTACCACAAGAATATATGGTAGGAGCTAGAAAAAATTCCTGTCCTGTGCAGGGGCTACCCTAGGCAGGAAGGTACCACTTTAATATCTTAGAGTTCCTCCAGAATGGACAAGAGCAGGCTCTTTCGGTCAGCACCCTTAAAGTTCAAAATTCAGGACGCTGAATACTTTTGACCTAGCAGGCAACAAGCGGGTTTCTAGATTTATAAAAGCATGTACTAGGTCCAGGCCTTTTCCAACATCAAGGGTACCCCCTCAGGATTTGAATCTGATTCTGATGTCATTAACAGTATCACCTTTTGAATCTTTAGATTATTTTTCAGCAAAACAAATCTCCCTGAAAACAGTCCTGTTCGTAGCCTTGACATCAGCCCATAGAGTGAATGACATCTAGGCTTTGTCGACAGATCCTCCTTTTACCCAGATTCTGGAGGATAGAGTAATTTTGAATCTAAACCCGGCTTATGATCCCAAAGTAATTTCTAAATTTCATAGGTCACAAAAGATAGTTTTACCATCCTTTTGTTCTGATCTGAAAGATCATAAAGAGGAAAGGTTACATACTTTAGATGTCAGAAGGTGTCTATTACAATATATAGCAGTCACAGAACCTTGGCAAAAGGATAGGGCTCTCTTCGTCTCCTTTCAGGGACCTAGAAAGGGAAAAAAAGTATCAAAAAGTACTTTGACGAGATGGATCAGAGAAACCATTAAGGTAGTATGTGTGGGCAGGTAGGGCTGTTCCGGAAGGTATGAAAGCCCACTCCACAGGAGCGATGGCAGCATCTTGGGCAGAGAAGTCAGATATCTCCATCAAACACATCTGTAAGGCAGCAAAATTGTGTCTTCCCCTTCCACCTTTTAGAAGCACTATAGGCTGGATCTCTCTTTTTCTTCTGACCTAACATCTTGTGATGCTGTCATGGGTGACAGAAAAATATGATGTTACTTACTGGTAATCTGTTTTTCAAAACACCTCAAAACACATTACAGCACCCTTAGATTGCCTCCTGTTACTAAGCTGTATTCACTATTCTGGTTGGTGGGACTCACTTGATGGGTGAAGGTTAAGAGAATGCATATAATGTGTGTAATTAACTATTGGAGGTCCTCTCATATTCTGTGATCCAAGAAAGGTGCCTCCACTTTTTATCCTGAAGGTTTCCTGTCCTTGAAGGGCAGATCACCTTTCTCATGGTGCTGTCATTGGTTTAGAAAAAAAACACATTAGCAAGCAAGTAACTTCGTATTCATTTGGCTCCATGTGTAGCTTTATGTTTTCATTGTGGGAAGGATTTTTCCTTGCTGATGGAAATTTAAATTTGTTTTTCGTATATAAATTTATCCTGCTGGAATTTTTTTGCTCCTGGGCCATCAGACATCATTTTCTTTATAGTGCAGAACTCCACAGTGTGAAGAGGATGACTGACAGATGTTAAACCTGTCTGGCAATTTATGGCCGGGGTTACAGTGGCTTGCAAAAGTATTCACTCCCCTTGGATTTTTACCTATTTTGTTACCTTATAACCTATGTTTAAATATTTTTGTCAATGCAAGAAAGCGGGCGGCACCGCTATTACCGTACCATACTGAGATCCGTGGCTGGCAGCAGGCGGAGAGCTCACATGCAGGATTCCCGGGTGCTTGACCTCATAGCAAAACGATAGTGGTATCCAAGAGAAAAAGGTCGCACTCTGCGGGATAATGAAGAATGTTTATTGACACTGAATTACATGTCACGTCGGGGATGTGAAGGAGAGTGTGTCAAATGGCTGACTACGGCCGTTTCACGCTACTCGAGCGCTTCCACGGGTCAAAGTGCAGGAGGAAATGACGGGTACTTATGCACACCAGTCACTCCTCCTGCCAGCCACTATAAAACTAACAAGTGAAACAAATGAGTGTTAAGTGCAGACATATAAAAACACATGCAATTTACCGCCTCAGCGGGAACAATTCCTTTACATGTAAAATTACAAAGATTACAAGGAACAATAAATCATTGTCAGCATTACTAAATAACCCCTATTGTTACATTAACTCTTCTGGATAATCTATTCCGAAATAACTGCTAGATCAGTAGCAAGTATATGCTTCCATTAAATATAATGTAATCATAATATATTGCAACTATGCCATAACTCCTGCCACCAGGATAAAAATCACTGACACCTATCTTTTGGCCATTTATATTATAATGATGTCCTAGAAAAACTATATTATCCCGATTAAATCGGACTAAGACAAATTTTACCATATAATACAAAATGAAGCAAATAATAAACTACCCAAATTTTTGTATATTTTTTATCAACCAAAATACTATGCCTAATGTCATCAATTTATATGCCTCCTAGACATGATTCTTATATTATAACCTCATGATGTTACGCAAAATACATCTCTGTGAATCAGTTATCATAAAAAAATGGCCATGTCTACTTTATCATTGAAACCTACGGGACCCGTCGCCCGTGTATCCATGATCCATTTCGATTCCCGCTGCAATAATAATTTATGCAAGTTCCCCCCTTGTGGGGGTAACATCACTTTTTCAATACCCGCAAAAGTAAGGACACCCGGATCCATCCCATGTACAGTCCTGACATGGTCAATAAGACGTGGCACTCCTTTTCCAGATTTTATCGACTTAAAGTGCTCCCGAAATCGAACATAAAGCGGGCGTATTGTCTTTCCTATATAAAAAAACCGACATGTACAGAAGATAACATAAACCACATGATCAGTCTTGCATGTAATTAAACTGGACACTGTATGTCTAACTGCATCCATTTGCAGTGTACGATCAGTACAATGATACCTACAATAGGGACATTGTCCACATTTATAATTACCTTTAGGTATTCCTTGATTTAACCATGTGTCACGTTGAGTAATTAAACGATTCTGGACTAAAACGTCCCTGATCCTTGTACTGCGTCTATTGGAAATCAAAAGTCCTCTAGACACTATATCAATCAACTCCCTATCTTGTTCTAAAACATGCCAATGTTTCCTTATTACGGATCTGATTTGTCTATCCATTGGGCCATAACGGAAACAGAAGGTGAATCTTTTTTCTTTCTTACTTTCTTTACTCTGTTGATTTACTATACATCTCCTATTGTCATCCCATTGTGATTTCACTTTTTGAAGTATAGTATCTAATAAATGGTCAGGGTACCCTCGTTGTCTCAATCTCTCATGTAATTCTCTGGATTGTCGTTCCCGACCCTCGACTGTATTATTGACACGAAATATTCGTAAAAATTGACTATATGGTAGTGAATTGACAGTATGTGTGGGATGATAACTGTCAAACCGCAATACAGAGTTGGTAGCTATAGGTTTCCTAAAAACAGATGTACATATAGTATCATCCTTGATCTCCAAAAGAACATCAAGAAACTCCAACTTGGCACCTCCAAAATTATATGTGAATACCATGTTCATGTGGTTCATATCATTAGTATATAAATATTTTTGTAATACGTATATTTGTGTGATTCACGACGCTATGCTGAGCAGATGTATACAAAAAAAAAAGGAGGAAACAAATACTTAACAGCAGTTATACGTACTTACTTAAAAATGAAGTTGATGTAGAATATTCTGTGTAAGTTGAGATGTCTACGTGGTAAGTAGTTTGCAGGTTATCTGATGGTAGGGATCTCGTTTTTGATAGCTGCTGATGCCATTGGAACAATGATATATTAAGGTACCAATAAAACATACAAAAGGTCACACCACTCCTTGCATGTCCACCATACTCAACCATCAGATTGAGCTATATGCTTTTTAGATAAAATTATTAAAACATTAATCTTATTTTTTATAATTTTTTTTTATTTTTTATTTATTTAGTTTTTTTATTTATTTTTAATACACTTATTGTTATTTCTATCTACATTTTATGAAACATACAATAAAGGATGTACATACTACATCCGTGCGTCAGTTTTCATCTGTATCCATATTTTCTTTATATAGAGATTCACGACGAGTACCATATGGTCAAATTAGTCCTTCCCCCCCCCGCCATTTCTATCCTTTTTTCCGGTTTGTTTTTTTTCTTTTTTTTTTATTTCTTTTTTTGCTAAAGTGCTGGTAGCACACATATACTTTTTAGAAAATATAGGTATCTATTTTATTAACGTGCGGAAGGTCAATCTGCTCGTGTAACCCTCCATACTCATGTTTTATTTATTTAGTTCCAGTAAAATTATTTGAAATTATCTTAAAATTGGTATAAATAAAAGTTATGTTTTAGTTTAGTATATTATGCACACAAGTTAGGTATACTTTTATTATTTAGGAGACAAAGCAGACTATCCATTTTAATAAATCAACAATATAATATTGTAATTATAGCAGCAAGGCATATCTTGAGGCAACAATACACACAGAAAAAAAAAAACCCATACATTTCTGCCCAAGACTAATGATTGGTATGGGTTGCAGCTGGGTGAGCTATTATATAAGGACGGGCTGACAGGCATTCAGCATAGCCCTGACGAAGAGGGAAGCCCCCCTCGAAACGCGTTGGTTGGTTTGTGCCTCTCGTGCACCTGTCCTCCTCCCTGCCTGTGACGTCACAGTAGCTCCGCCCCCCCACTCTCGCCGCGTCCTCGTCAATACTTCCGGCCGGAGTACACGAGGTGCTGGCGTCTACCCGCTCCCCTACTACACGCTGCATAGCTTATCGCTCCATCAGCAGCCGCTGCCTCAGCCGCTGCCTCAGCCGCTGCCTCAGCCAGTGTCAGTATCTAGTCCTGGAATCTGTTTCTCTTGCCCTTAGACTTGCCCTTAGTTAACATGGATCTTGATGTTCCACGTCGGCCATCTTGCTTCCTGCCAAAGCTGTATATAAAGCCAGCACCTGCTCTGATTCATTGCTTGTATATTATGTATTGGACTTTGTGCCTCTGCAGTCCCAAGCCTGGACTTACTATCCCTGTTGGTCCTCTCTTAACGGCGGAGTCCTCTGCCAACCTGCACGTCTGGATCCCTGCCTGCTGACCGAGTGATTGCTGAACACTTGACTTCAGGAACCTCTGCCTGACTACACCTGCGGTGAAGTAAGAACTCCAGCCAGCTAGTGTGTTCCTCCGCTCTGCAAGAGTCTGTGTCTTGTGCCCGCATTGCTCAGTGACTTTGCATGCTGTGTCGCAGAGTATCAGCTCTGCTATCATATTGACTGAACATTTATCTGGACTTATATGCTATATTGCATTCAGATCATTAATACAATATTGCTTGCGCAACCCACTGTGTCTGTAGTCTCTTTGACCTAGCCACTGGTGTCCAGTTGTATCCACTAGTATCGTGACAGGATACACAAGCCTTAAAAATGGATGCCGCTGGGTCAGAGACTTTAGAAGTGCGTGTTAAGAAGCTAAATAATATCACTGCCACTGTACACGCTGAAGTGCAGACATGGAAGAGCAGAATAGAAGGCCTAGAGGGGCAGACTAAATATGATATACAAGTACTCAGTCAGACCCTTCAGGAATTGCGTGGCCGAGCTGCGGCTCTGGAGGCACAATCTCAGGCTTCTGTTCCTACCATCCCCAAACTACCGCCATTTAGGTTTGGTGGCGACCGAGACAAGTACCGTGGGTTTCTGAACCAGTGTCGTTTATACTTTGCTGCACATGTCACACAGTTTCCTACAGACCGATCCAAAGTATTGACTATCATCATGTTGCTGACTAATAAGGCCCTTGCCTGGGCAAACCCTCTGATAGAATCACAGGATGCATGTCTGAATGACTTCAATATGTTTATCGCCGCCATGGGGCAGATGTTTGACGATCCGAACCGTGGCCTTACAGCTGAGACGGCCCTGCTGAATTTGCGTCAAGGTAAACGCCCAGTGACTGAGTATGCTATGGATTTTAGAAGGTGGGCTCAGGACACCACCTGGAATAGTGCAGCGAAGTACTCTATATTTAAGAAGGGGTTGTCCAGTTCCATCAAGGACGAGCTTGCACGTGCGGAGGCTCCCACTGCTCTAGGTGATTTCATCAATCACTGTATTCGCCTAGACGCTCACATCTCCGAACGAAAACTAGAAAGGTGGTCTGAGATGAACCGCAGCAATAAATCGCTTCTTCCTTTCCTTCCTAAGGAGATTCCGGACCCAAGTCCTCAGGAGTCCACACCTGAGCCGATGCAGGTAAATTCCCTATGAAGTCGAGTAAGTGACGAACGGAAGGAATTTCGCTTCAAGGAGAATTTATGTTTTTACTGTGGGAAGTCAGGACATTTTATTATCAACTGCCCCAATCGTTCTCGCAGAACAACCGCAGCCGTGATAGAACGCGACTTCTCTGAATCATACTCCATGACTTCCGAATCAGGGCCACCCGAAATTGCAGCAACCGCTCCTGATTATGACTTTTCAGATATGAACTCTGTTACATCCGAAACGATACTACCCATTAATGCTGTTATTCTATCTTCTGCAGTTTCATACCCTTGCAATAAGAAAAAAGATTCACATTGTTACCTTCCTATCAAGATCTGGATTGACTCCCGTTGGGTGAACAGTTCCGCCATGATAGACTCTGGGGCTAGCGGTAACTTCATGGACACTTCTTTTGCTAGGGAATATGGAATCCGATCACAGAGAAGAGTGTCTTCAATTCTGATGGAGACTGTGGATGGGTCCCCTTTGACCTCGGGGCCCGTAGACCAGCAGACTGAACCACTGAAGGTCCTCATGGGAGATGATCACCAGGAGAAATTGCCCTTCCTTCTGATTTCCTCTCCACATTTCCCTATTATCTTGGGTTTACCCTGGTTGCAGGCTCAAAATCCCATCATTGACTGGGAGACTAAGAGATTGCACTTCCCAGCTAAAGAGGTAACTTCTGAGAAATCGACTGATCCATCTCCGGCCAACCCATCATCGGACCTAGAGTTACCGGCAGTTTATAAAGAATTTTCGGACGTGTGCGATAAAAAGAATGCAGATAAATTACCACCACACCGCTCTTATGACTGCCCAATCGAGCTTCTGCCTGCTGCTACCATTCCTTTTGGTAATATTTATCCATTGTCCGGTCCTGAGCTCAAGACTCTCAAAGAATATATCGACGAGAACCTGTCTAAGGGGTTTATACGCCCCTCATCCTCTCCAGCCGGTGCACCCATCTTTTTCGTTAAAAAGAAGGATGGATCCCTCAGACCCTGTGTTGATTACCGGGAAATTAACAAGGTAACCATCAAGAACCGCTACCCCCTGCCATTAATTCCGGAGCTTCTCGAGAGAGTTCGTCAGGCCAAGGTCTTTTCAAAATTGGACCTACGCGGGGCATACAATCTAGTCCGTATAAGACCTGGAGATGAATGGAAAACAGCATTTAGGTCTCGATATGGACACTTTGAGTATTTGGTCATGCCATTTGGACTTTGCAATGCCCCAGCAACGTTCCAACATCTCGTAAATGATATTTTCAGAGACATTCTTGATATTTTTGTCGTAATCTATTTGGATGACATTCTGATTTTTTCTAGCTCCATGGAGGAACATCAGCAACATGTCAAGACTGTCTTGCAGCGGTTGAGGGAACACCAGCTGTACATCAAGCTGGGGAAATGCGAATTTCACAAGTCGGAGATTCAATTCTTAGGTTATGTAATTTCTCCACAGGGTCTGAGTATGGATAACAGCAAGATCAAGGCAATTCAGGAGTGGCCAATCCCCAAGAACGTCAAGGAGGTCCAACGTTTCATCGAGTTTGCTAACTTCTACAGACGTTTCATCAAGAACTTCTCTGACATCGTCTCGCCCATCACCCGGTTGACACAGAAGAAGACAGCATTTATTTGGTCCCTTCAAGCCCAAGAAGCATTCTCTCGGCTCAAGACCAAGTTCACGTCAGCACCAGTACTGATCCACCCTGACCTGGAACTCGCCTTCATTATTGAAGTGGATGCCTCAAACTGTGCCACCGGGGCTATACTGTCCCAAAGAATAGGTGAGAAGAATTTACTTCATCCTTGTGCTTTTCTTTCCAAGCGACTGTCTCCTGCCGAAAAGAACTACGATGTAGGAAATAAAGAATTACTGGCTATCATCGCCGCCTTCAAGTAGTGGAGACATCTTCTGCAAGGAGCCTCACAGCCGATCGTGGTCCTCACGGATCACCGCAACCTTGAGTTCATCAGGTCAGCAAGATGCCTGACCCCACGGCAGGCCCGCTGGAGTCTTTTCCTTAATCAATTCAATTTTACAATCTCTTATAGACCAGGTTCTCGCAATGGAAAAGCAGATGCTCTATCCCGGATGTTCTCCACTGACGCTGTTCCAGATGCTCCACCTAAGACCATACTTTCTGATTGCAATTTTGTAGGAGTCATTCAGAATCAAGATTTGCTGCAGGTCATCAAAGAAGCTTACAACTCTGATCTTTTCCTGTCTCAGCCATCTGATGAGGTAAGCCTTCTTTTTAGGAATGGAGTTTGGACCCGGGAACGGCGCCTCTACATTCCTGAAACCGTGAGGTTAAGAGTGTTGAGATTGGTTCATGATTCCAAGGTTGCAGGGCACAGAGGAATTCAGAAGACTCAAGAATTCTTATCTCGCTTCTTCTGGTGGCCAGGTTTTCGGAAGGATGTCCAGAAGTACGTTTCATCTTGTGAGGTATGTGCCAAATTCAAGGTTCCACGTGCCTCCCCTACTGGTCTGTTATAGCCTTTGCCGGTGCCGTCTCGCCCGTGGGGATCCATTTCTATGGACTTTATTGTAGAACTGCCCCTTTCTGAGGGAAAGAGTACGATTTTGGTGGTGGTCGATCGCCTGACCAAGGCGGCCCATTTCATCCCTTGTTCCGGTTTACCCTCTGCGAAGGACACTGCTGACCTAATTATCCAGAACATCTTTCGCCTGCACGGGGTTCCGGATGAAGTTGTTTCTGACCGTGGAGTTCAATTTACTTCAAAGTTTTGGCGAAGCTTTTGTTCAGCATTAGGCATAGAAGTTAACTTATCTTCTGCTTTCCACCCACAGTCCAACGGGCAGACAGAACGTACCAACCAAACACTAGAGCAATACCTTCGCTGCTATGTTTGCCATTTGCAAGATGATTGGGTAAGGCTACTCCCCTTGACCGAATTCTCTTATAACAACTCCCAAAGTGCCTCCACCAAACAGTCTCCATTCTACGCTCACCTGGGATATCACCCTAGCATTCTTCCCAGATTACCGGTAGATACATCTTTACCAGCAGTTGCCAACAGGATCTCTTCACTTCAACAGAACCTTGAACTTCTGAAAGAGACTTTGGGTTCCGCACAAGAGAGGTACAAGAATGCAGCTGACAGATTTCGCAAACCAACACCAACATTTAAGGTAGGAGATTTAGTCTGGTTATCTACGAAGAATTTAAAGATGAAGATCCCTTCCCCTAAGTTGGGACAGAAGTACATTGGTCCTTATAGGATCAGTGGTCTGGTAGGTGCTGTTGCATGTCGCTTAAAACTCCCAAGAACACTGAAGATACATCCTGTCTTTCATACTTCCCTACTAAAGACTGTAGTACCAAATCCTTTTCCAGGACGTTCATCTCCTCCTCCCGATCCCGTTCTTGTGGATGGTCAAGAGCAGTTCATCGTTGAGAGGATTCTGGATTCAAGAATCTACAGAAATCGACTGCAGTATTTGATTAAATGGCAAGGCTATTCCTCATAGGAGAATTCCTGGGAACCCGTGGATAATATTAACGCCTCCCGACTGATTGAGCAGTTCCATCAAAGGTACCCTGGCAAGCCTGGTTTAGGGTCGTCCGGAGGCCGTTCTTGAGGTGGGAGTAATGTCAGTATCTAGTCCTGAAATCTGTTTCTCTTGCCCTTAGACTTGCCCTTAGTTAACATGGATCTTGATGTTTCCACGTCGGCCATCTTGCTTCCTGCCAAAGCTGTATATAAAGCCAGCACCTGCTCTGATTCATTTCTTGTGTATTATGTATTGGACTTTGTGCCTCTGCAGTCCCAAGCCTGGACTTACTATCCCTGTTGGTCCTCTCTTAACGGCGGAGTCCTCTGCCAACCTGCACGTCTGGATCCCTGCCTGCTGACCGAGTGATTGCTGAACACTTGACTTCAGGAACCTCTGCCTGACTACACCTGCGGTGAAGTAAGAACTCCAGCCAGCTAGTGTGTTCCTCCGCTCTGCAAGAGTCTGTGTCTTGTGCCCGCATTGCTCAGTGACTTTGCATGCTGTGTCGCAGAGTATCAGCTCTGCTATCATATTGACTGAACATTTATCTGGACTTATATGCTATATTGCATTCAGATCATTAATACAATATTGCTTGCGCAACCCACTGTGTCTGTAGTCTCTTTGACCTAGCCACTGGTGTCCAGTTGTATCCACTAGTATCGTGACAGCCAGATTGCGCCAGAGCAATCACCAGAAGTAAGTGCATAGAAGTCCTATTAGGACTAACTGATTATTGGAACGCTAGCACAATTAGGGTGTCTAGTGGATCCCTCCTTACACTGCATCGCTTATCACTCTATCAGCAGCTGCTGCCTCAGCCAGACTGCGACAGAGCAATTACCAGAAGTAAGTGCATAGAAGTCCTACCAGGACTAACTCTCTACTGGAACGCTAGCACTATTTGTGGGTTTAGTGGATCCCTCCTTACCCAGCACTTTGTCATTTTTTTCAACAGTGGATATCGTCCCTGCACTGGCTCTAAATAAAGCCAACAAAGACCATTATAGAGAATCTATCAGGATTTACACCTGGGTAGCATAACAAATCTAGCACAAGTAAGTGCATATGTACCCCAGGAACTGGGACTGAATATCAAGGTTGTGGTCACTGTTAGTAATTGAAATTCTCTTCATATTTAGTATTTTATCAATTGATCCACCATAAAGGGAACACCCCGAAGAGAATATAAACGTTAAGATACAACCAGTGAGTATGGTGGACATGCAAGGAGTGGTGTGACCTTTTGTATGTTTTATTGGTACCTTAATATATCATTGTTCCAATAGCATCAGCAGCTATCAAAAATGAGATCCCTACCATCAGATAACCTGCAAACTACTTACCACGTAGACATCTCAACTTACACAGAATATTCCACATCAACTTCATTTTTAAGTAAGTACGTATAACTGCTGTTAAGTATTTATTTCCCCCTTTTTTTCTTTTTTTTCTTGTATACATCTGCTCAGCATAGCGCGGTGAATCACACAAATATACGGTTCGCTCAGACTTTATAACAGGAGCCGACACAGTCCTGTCTCTTCACCAGCTGCATAAGAGTTTTTTGGACAGGTAGCGCCCGTGTTACTTTACCATAATTATTTTTGCAATACGATTTGTGTGTCATGCATCCGGACTAAATAGTCTAAGTTGATGAAGTAAAGTAAGAAAAATATAGGCATAAATTAAATTTATGGGATACACTAACTAAAAATTGTCATGTGCATATATATTCACCCCTTTTGCTATGAAGCCCACCAAAATTTATGGTGCTAGCAATTAACTTCACATGCTTAGTGAAAGGAAGTTCATCTGTATGCAATCTATATGTCACATGCTCAGTCAGTATATACACAGCTTTTCTGAAAGGCCACACATGCTGCGAAACCATTAAGCACGAGGCACCACTGACCAAACAACACTATGAAGATAAAAAAAAGTGCCCAACAAACACTGTATGATACCCACACAGTGACTTCCTCCACAGGCACAGTATGATGACCCTACTGTACCCCGCCTCAACTCCCCTGGCAAAGAATGTTGACCCCAATACAGTATGATCCCCCAATTGTGACCCTCCTACGCGTACATATAGTATAACGGCCCCCACACATCACCACACTGTATTATGGCCCTCACTAGTCCTCCTAACAGTCATATTGTTAGGAACGGCAGAACGCACTAAATAAAAATAAATAATAAAGTACGTTCACCGCTCCGGGTCCACCGTGCAGTAGGTGTTACACCGCTGCTAGGTATTGACAGAGGAGCAATATGGCGGAATAATGCAAATGGGTTCAACTTCACCCGGAGTGCGCAGAGCGGGCTCTGTTCACACACAGAGGTGCCGTAACAAAAACAAAAAATGCTGAGCCTGTTAGTGACACAGGCCTCAGGTAAATGCACACACGGTATCTGGTCACAGGAGCAGGACCCAAGACAGAGGAGCTGCGTCCCTCTAGACCTACCGTGTGTGCGGCGTCACTTCTGCGAGCGCCAAGAAGGGCTGCAGCGCGGCGTAGGACATTGCCGCTCGACGACAAAGCCAGAATGCAAGCGCAATGTCAGCCGCTAGCGTAGCAGTGCGGTGTGCACAGTGGCTTAAGGCTTGCCACTGACTGGCCCTGACTGCTAAACTAATTCCCTATCCACATGCGTAATATCAGAGGGAAGGGGTTTTATAATGAGTCAGTCACCAGAAACATACATCCGTCACCATTCACACTGTTATGAATGAGTCAATGGAGGAGGAAAAAACAAAAATGCAAGCTAAGTCCAGAAAACCGGAGAGGTTGGTAGCTAGCAGATTGTAGACCCCTAATCCTATTCACAACAACTAACAGTAGCCGTGGAGCGTTCCTACGGTGGTCCTAGACGCCTCTTCACAGCCGGAGAACTAAATAAGCCTAAAGAAAGAAAGGGGAACTCTAAACTGCCCCAGAGCAGACCCCAAAGCAATAGACAGCCCCCAACATGTATTGTCGGTGAAAACAGATGAAAACACAAACACAGACAGAAAGACAGGCAGAGCAAACGATGGGGCCCAACTAACTAGATAGGAAAGGACAGAAAAGATGCTGGCTGTAATCCGCAAAAACCCTACCAAAAATGTCCCAACATGTTTGATAGGAAAAATGGCCCTGAAGTCACTAGACTTCAAAATCCCTATATCAGCACTCTGATGTATTCTGAAGACAGAACAAAAGAGATTTAACCGATCAGGGACAAAAATGGAAATTCAGCAGAGCCCCAGCCGGGGCTGGCAGAACACAAAACTAAGCAAATCAGACAAAATCTCATGGAACAATAACAGAGCAAAACTTAGCTTTAGAAGACAGGAACTTAACTGGAGGCCAGAGCTCAGAGCAGAGAAATCACCAGCAACCCTACAGGGCGTAGGCTGCCTTATATCCACTCAGAGATTCCGGATGTCCAATCGCAATACACCTGTTCAGGTGACAGATTTCTCCCATCCAAATCAGTTTCACCACCTCCTTTCACTAGCAGAGGGAGCTCATCGGACATCAAAGGTGAACGAGAAAATGAGCTCACAACACACACATAGCAAGTATAGTCTATACTAGCGCATGGCGGAACGGCCATGCGCACTTTTTATAGCCGTGCGGGACCTTCCAGATCTATGAGATGGACCAATGAGATCTGGAACAGGATCTAGACACATGACTCCCGATCTCCAATGGGAGATCGTCTCGTGAGCATTCCCAGTAGGAGCACAGAGGGACTTAGTCTCTGGAGCGGTCTGCTGCAAAGTAATCTCCTCTGCAGTAGAAAGACAGCAGGAGACCGCAGAATGTGAGGCTCTGGATTCCTGCAGAGCAGATGCAGAAACCTGACGCCTAACACATATAGCCCCAACACAGCCTTTCATGCAGTATGATGGATCCCACAGAAATCTTCATACTGTATAATTGCTTGCATACAGAATAATGCCCCCCACATATCCCTCCAAATATTATAATGTCCCCCACATAGCCCTCCAAATATTATAATGTCCCCTATGTAGCCCTGCATATATTATAATGGCCCCCACATAGCCCTCCAAATATTATAATAGCCCTCACATAGCCTTTTATATTATATATACTGTTATATACTGTGCCACATAATAATTCATATAGTATACTGCACCCTATAATCTTTCATATAGTGTAATGTACTCTCCATAGTCCTCCATATAGTATAATGCACTCCTCATAGTCCTCCATACAGTATAATGGACACTATAGTCCTCCATATAGTATAATGCACTTCCCATAGTCCTTCATATAGTATAATGCACTCCCCATAGTTCTCCATACAGTACACTGGAATTCCAAAAGTCCCCCATATAGTATAATGAATGCCCAATAGTCCTCCATAATACAGTATAATGCACCCCATAGTCCTCCATATCTCATAATGCACCCCATAGTCCTCTATATAATATAAAGCAATACTTTTTTCATCATTACTTTCAACTGTGTACAGTTGAACGTGCAATGACGGGTGGCTCAGGGGGCCAATGCTGGCATCGGGCCCCATAGCAGCTGTGTACCTGCTGCCATTGGAGGTGTGCCACTGAGCGACATTAACAACATGCTTGCAGAGGGGCGTGTTATTCAAGGCTATCTTCGGAGCACCTGTGATGTGGTCGCATATCACTGATGGGTTGCCATGACAGCAGGGGGTCTGTTGAAAACCCCTGTGCTTGTTATTACAGCGCTCCCTTGAAACCCTTTCTGTGGCTGGGCTTCAAAGGATTTTCACTATATGCAGCAATGCTGTGACATTGGTGGATATATCACAAGCGATCAGAAGCATTGCAGCTTCAAGCCCCTAAGGGAACTAACAAGTGCAGTGAAAAGTTCAAATCGTCCACCTCCCCCACCATTGAAAATAAAGATAATGATAAAACAAACATATATAAGGTGTTGCTGTGTTTAGAAAAGTATGATTGATCAAAGCATAAAAATAATTAACCTGATTAAACACCATAAACAGAAAAAAATGTGTTTTTGGACATTGCAATACAACAAAAAATGCTACAACAAGCGATCAGAAATGTCTTATCGTCCCAAAATGGTATCAATAAAAACTTCTCATCCCGAAAAAAATATACCATTGCACTGCTCCATCGATCAAATACTAAAATTGTTATGGGTCTCACAAAATGACGATACAACCCTCAAATTCTTTTTTTTTCAAACTTCTGATTTTTTTCACCACATGTTTGGTATCCCCGTAATCGTACTTATGAGCAGAATCACATTGCGAGGTAATTTTGACTACAAAATGTACGCCATAAAAACAATTCCCAAAAAACAATGTCAGGGTTGTTTTTTTTCACAATTTCACTGTACTTGGAATTATTTCCCATTTTCCAGTACAGTATGTGGTATAATAAATGGTGTCATTCAAAAGTACAACTTGTCCGACAAAAACGAGCTCTCATATGTCTATGTAGACAGAAAATTAAAAAAGTTATGGCTCTGGGAAGAAGGGAGGAAAAAACTGAAATGCAGAAACGGAAATTTTTATTCTGTAAAAAAAATACTACAATACCTTTCTCTAGCTCCAAAACCATGGCTTTTTCTTTTTTTGGAACTACTGCTCCCCTCCTCTGCCATGTTCTGTGCTAGACTGCATGTAAGGAAGGGTCTGGAAGGGTATAAGCTGGACACCACCTTTTTATAAGTTTTTAGTCAACAAGTAACTGGAAATGACTGGTGACAAGTAGAGTGAAACATGATCCTATGGAGAAAAAACTTCAACAGAGAAGCGAAAAATTAAAACGCACAACCTGATGGCCAACATATAATCTATTAATCCCTGTTTTGTGGCCTATTGTCTTCATCTGTTGATAATTGAATTGCATTACACTTTGCACAAAAATGCAATTTTTGCATATTGCACAACTCCTGGCAAAAATTATGGAATCACTGGCCTTGGAGGATGTTCATTCAGTTGTTTAATTTTGTAGAAAAAAAGCAGATCACAGACATGGCACAAAGCTAAAGTCAATTCAAATGGCAACTTTCTGGCTTCAAGAAAAACTAAAAGAAATCAACATCAAAAAATGTGGTAGTCAGTAATTGGCTAGTTTTTTAGACCATGCAGAGGGGAAAAATTATGGAATCACTCAATTCTGTGGGAAAAAAATATGGAATCATGAAAAAGAAACAAACAAAAAAAAATACTCCAACACATCACTAGTATTTTGTTGCACCACCTCTGGCTTTTATAACAGCTTGCAGTCTCTGAGGCATGGACTTAATGAGTGCCAAACAGTACTCTTCATCAATCTGGCTCCAACTTTCTCTGATTGTTGTTGCCAGATCAGCTTTCAGGTTGGAGCCTTGTCATGGACCATTTTCTTCAACTTCCACCAAAGATTTTCAATTAGATTGAGATCCGGACTATTTGCAGGCCATGACATTGGCCTTATGTGTCTTTGTTCAATGAATGTTTGCACAGTTTTTGCTCTATGACAGGATGCCTTATCATTGTGAAAAATGTTTTCATCATCCCCAAATATCCTTTCAATTGCTGGGATAAGAAAAGTGTCCTAAATATCAACATAAACTTGTGCATTTATTGAAGATGTAATGACAGCCATCTCCCCAGTGCCTTTACTTGACATGCAGCCCCATATCATCAATGACTGTGGAAATTTACATGTTCTCTTCAGGCAGTCATCTTTATAAATCTCATTGGAACGGCACCAAACAAAAGTTCCAGCATAATCACTTTGCCCAATGCAGATTCGCGAATCATCACTGAATATGACTTCCATCCAGTCATCCACAGTCCACGATTGCTTTTCCTTAGCCCATTGTAACCTTGTTTTTTTCTGTTTAGGTGTTAATGATGGCTTTCACTTAGCTTTTCTGTAGGTAAATAACATTTCCTTTAGGCGGTTTCCCACAGTTCAGTCACAGACGTTGACTCCAGTTTCCTCCCATTCGTTCCTCATTTGTTTTGTTGTGCATTTCCTGTCTTAGAGACATATTGCTTTAAGTTTCCGTTCTTGACGCTTTGATGTCTTACTTGGTCTACCAGTATGTTTGCCTTTAACAACCTTTCCATGTTGTTCGTATTTGGTCCAGATTTTAGCTGACTGTGAACAACCAACATCTTTTGCAACTTTGCGTGATGATTTAATCTCTTTTAAGAGTTTGATAATCCTCTCCTTTGTTTCAATTGACATCTCTCATGTTGGAGCCATGATACATGTCAGTGCACTCGGTGCAACAGCTCTCTAAGGTGTGATCACTCCTTTTTAGATGCAGACTAACGAGGAGATCTAATTTGATGCAGGTGTTAGTTTTGGGGAGGAAAATTTACAGGGTGATTCCATATTTTTTTCCCACAGAATTGAGTGATTGCATAATTTTTCCCCTCTGCATGGTCTAAAAAAATAACCATTACTGACTACCACATTTTTTGATCTTGATTTCTTTTAGTGTTTCTTAAAGACAGAAAGATGCCATTTGAAATGACTTTAGATTTGTGCCATGTTTCTGATCTGCTTTTTTCTAAAAAATTAAACAACTGAATGAACATCCTGTGATTCCATAATTTTTGCCAGGGGTTATAAAAGAAGAATATATATATTCATATAATTGAAATGACTTGTTATAGAAAAATAATAAAATTAGTTTTGTTCCTGGCAGATGGCTGTACCTGGAGCTCGGGGACAAATCTGATATTTTCAAATTTTGTATCAGATAATTACGGTATCACACCAGATAAACGTGAAGAAAATACCTTTGTCCCAGAAGTACCTCCTGTCCCTCACAGAAAACAGCTATCATCTGATCCTTTACAACAGGTCCTTTCTTCTACTTCATCACAGACCGATATGGAAAACATATGTCACACAAGGGGTGTGGAATATCAAATGGCTCAGATAGTGGAGAAACCATTTTCATGTACAGAATGTGAGAAAAGTTACAGTTTTAAATCAAGACTTGTTGCACATCAGAGAAGTCACACAGGGGAGAAGCCATTTTCATGTTCAGAATGTGGGAAATGTTTTAGTGAGAAATCCATACTTGTTAAACATCAGAGAAGTCACACAGGAGAAAAACCATTTTTATGTTCAGATTGTGGGAAATGTTTTAATCAGAAAACCAATCTTATTACACATCAGATAATTCACACAGGGGAGAAGCCATTTTCATGTTCAGAATGTGGAAAATGTTTTAATCGGAAAACAAATCTTGTTACTCATCAGAGAATTCATGCAGGGAAGAAGCCATTTTAATGTTCCAAATGGAAAAATATTTTTTTTTTGCAGTAAACAGTCTTATTACACATCAGAAAACTCACACAAGGGAGAAACCATTTTCATATTCAGAATATGGGAAATGTGTAACAGAGAAATTTTGCCTTTTTAAACATTAAATAACCCACATGGGGCAGTAGCCATTTTCTTTTCTTTCTCATTGACAATATGTTCAATCAGTGATGACAGCCATCCTGGGCCAAATGCAGCAAAAAGGGCTTAAACCATACTACCATCACTGTGTTCCTCAGCTGGTATCAGGTTTTTATGCTGTAATTTGGTGTTTTTATCACTGCAAACATAATGCTTTTCATTTAAAGACAAAAAAGCTTTATTTTAGTCTCATCCACAAAATATTGGTCCATGACTTGTCATGTAATATTGAGAAAACTGCTTTAACTCTTGTTATGTTTGTTTTTTTCTTCCCCATGAACTGCTCTAGTCAGGTCCTTCCACAACATTTCTATAGTACACAGGTCATAACTGTCACTTGTCACTTCTTGACTTTTGCACTTTGGGTTGTTGTCTTCCTGCATGACTGACATTCACTTCAGTTTCAGCTTATAGACAGATGTCTTGACATTTCCATCAATAGTGGCAAGTTGTCTTGGCCCAGATGTAGCAAAACAGGTTAAAGCCATGATACTTCCACCACTGTGTCCACCTTCTGGCTAGTACAGGTAATCTTAAATAAACTGGAGATGGGCAGCAAGGTTCTTTTTGGAGAGTAGAGGCTTTCTCCTTGAAATCTTGTCATGCACACTATTGTTGTTTAGTGTTGTTCTAATGATGGACTTTAGTTGCTTGGAGGTCATCTTGGGTTCCTTTGTAAACAATTATACGTTTTGCTGTTGGAGTGGGGTTTTTTTCAGTCCACTACTCCTGGGACGGCTCATTATGGTCTTGAATTTCCATCATTTGCACACAATTTGTCTGACTGTGGGTTGATGGATTCAAATTCTTTAGACATGGTTTTGTAACGTTGTTCAGCCTGATGAGCAACAACAACTCTTCTCCTGAGGTCCTCCGAAATCTACTTTTTTTTATGCGGTGATACATTTCCACAAGCATATGTTGGGAAGATCAGACTCTGATAAATTCCATTTCTTAAAATAAAACAAGCTGCCCACTCACAACTGATTGTCATCCTATGGATTGAAAACACCAGGCTAATTTCACCAGCAATCTGCTAATCAGTTAGGTTCACATACCTTTGTCACTCAAAGTTATGTCAAATTGGATCATTTTCTTAAATAAATAAAATGACAAAGTTTAATGTTTTTGAATCATTTGCTTGATTTGTTTCTCCTGACCTACTTTTAGGGCTTGTATAAAAACTTGATGTAGCTTTAGGTCAAGTGTATGTGGAAATATGAAAAATTCTTAAGAGGTCACAAATTTCAAGCACCATTGTATATAAAATATTACATTTTCTATATACTTTATAACTGCAGCTCTGCTCTATCTAGTATGTCCCATTCAACATCGGCCATAGAGAGATGCTGCTATATATGATTGGGACAGTTGCTGAAGCAGCCATCCAATGCCCAGCTTGTCTCATCTAATTAATATAGTGACCAATTAGATAAAACCAGGTTCATGCAAAGAAATCTTGGCTATGCTCCTAGAAAAACTACAAATTGGAAATCCACCCCTACACTAATTTCCTCAGGTGTCAGCTGTACATGGCAGCTGACACCCTGTGGTATCGGCCCCAGGTGCTTTTGAAGCCGATCAGGGTCGATAAAATCCTTAAATACCGCTGTTAATCGTGACAACGGTATTTAAGTTGTTGTAAGGGCTCACAAGACCCCATTAGTAACCATCGAACCCCCGCGATGAGAACCGCCGGTCTTGATGGTTACCATGGTACCCTGATGTCCCCAGGGTACAGTGGCCTGTGAGATCCAGCTATAAGCTGGGTCTCACAGGCAGTAAGTGAGATAATGACAGTCTCATGCACTGCTGTACACAATTACTGCAGTGTATGAGACCAGTGATCAAAATGAAAACAGGAATGACCCACTCAATAAAACTGGTACGTTGTTTATTCTGTGTGGCAAACTCCATAAGAAAAAAAAAAATGCAAAAATGTAACTTTTTCATCTTATGGACTTACAAAATGGTGAGTAAAAAGTGATCAATAAGCCATATTAAAAAAAATGGTATTGTAACAATTATGTGGGTACTATGGAATCTGATTGCATGGGATAAAACGAATCTGAGACCAAAGCTGAGGCAAACAAGTGTATTTAACAACATAAGAAGTGGAAACAAAACTAACAGAGATCTTCCTGCTATTGTAATGAAGTGCACAGCACACTATCAAAATGTTCAGCAAACTAGCAAGACCCAAACACTAATACGAACCAGTCCAGCAGTAATATGGCGCAGGAGTTCGCATGGCACTTAAACATGGAAGTCCAGCAATAATATGAGTATGAATGCACCCAGCACTTAAACATGGAAGTCCAGCAATACTATGAGTGAGAATGCACACAGCACTTAAACGTGGGAGTCCAGCAATACACAGGTGGAGCGTTAGCAGGAGAAGGTCTTTAGATGTACCTTTAGGGCTGAAAAGTCCCGCTCAAGTCCAGCATCGCAACCCAACAGACATAGTCCAGGAAGAAATAATGGTGTCAGAATTTCTTACTGACCATAGCAGTTCCAGAGGCGAGTAGCTCCACACCAGAAGTCTAGACAATGGGTAATCCTGGTCAGGATCACGGAGCAGCACAGAGTACTCAAGGTAGCAGAATGTGGAGAGGTAGAGCACTGAGTAACGAGCAGCAGCAACAGCAAGGTGTCCAGAAGAAACAAGCAGAAGCTCAGGAGCCAACAGCAACAAAATACTCAGGCAAGGAGGATCTCCCGACCTGGACTTAAATAGCAGGACAAACACTAAGTTCCAGGACAGGGCGATGTACCAGACTCCATTTTGGACAAGGGCAAAACAGGCTCCAAGTAACATCCAGAATCCTTACAGGTATAAATGAAAACACCAAACCATCCCGCAAAAAACAAGCTCTAATATGACTAATTCGGCAACAAAAAAAAAGTTACAGCCCTCAGAATATGATGATGCAAAAACAAATCATTTTTGTAAAACCTTACTGGGCACAATGTATTCGGGCGCTACAATATATGGGGATTCTTTATTGTATGGGGGCATAAGGTATGTGCACTAAACTGGCATATTTGCAATTCTCCCAAAAAAAGTCTGGCATGGATTTTACAAAATAGTCACTGCAGCCGTAGATTAATTCATTGAGAGATGCAATTTCTACAACGGGGTAACTTTTGCGGTCTTTCTGCTGTTCTGGCACCTTTTGGGGCTCTGCAAATGTCGCCCATAAACTATTCTACCAAAATCTATGCTCCAAAAGCCAAATAGCACTCCTTCCTTTTCAGCCTTGACGTGTGGCTTAACAGTAATTTCTGACATGTGGGGCATCACTGTGTTCATGAGAATTTGCGCAATAAATTATGTGGTCCAGTTTCATAAATTAACGCTTGTGCACCTAACAAATTTGTAGCAAATACAAAACTTACATTTTTACCACAAAAATGTCATATTTCCACATATCAATGTTATAAACTTCCGTGAGGCACCTATGGGTTCAAAACACTAACTACACCCCTAGAAGAATTCCTTAGGCAGAATATGGGGTCACCTGGGGTGTTTCTACTGTTCTGGCACCTCAGGGGCTCAGCTAATGGAGCCCACAATCTATTCAAACAAAATCTGCATTTTAAAAGCTAAGTAGGGCTCGTTCCCATCCAATCTCTGCAGTGTGCTCAAATAGTTGTGAACAACCACATATGGGGTACTGCCACATTCAGGAGAAATTGCATAACAACTTGTGGGGTCCAATTTCTCCCACTACCCCTTGTCTAAATAATACATTTGGTGCTAAAACAGTATGTTAGTGGAAACAGTGTATTTTTTTGCTCTCACATCTAAATATTGTAAAGTTTCGTGAATCACCCGTAGGTTAAAAATGCTCAGTACATTCCTAAATGAATTCCTACAGGGGTCTAGTTTCCAAAATGGGGTCACTTGGGGGGTTTCTGCTATTTTCGCATGTCAAATGGGACAAAACATCCACTATCTATTCCAGACAAATAGCACTCTTACCTTTTCTAGCCCCGCCACGAGCCTAAACAGAAGTTTTTGACCACATATGGGGTACTGTCACGTTCAGGGACAATTGCATAACAAATAGTGTTGAGCATTCCGATACCGCAAGTATCGGGTATCGGCCGATACTTGCTGTATCGGAATTCCGATACCGACTTCCGATATTTTTTCAATATCGGAAGTCGGCATCGGAATCGGAAGTTCAAAGTTGATTGACAGCCTGACGTCATCATGATGCGCGGTGTGTGCGCATCATGATGCGCCATCATTTCGGGCCTTCCGGGGGTCTCTGCCGGCCTGCCGGGGGGCTGTGTGGACTGCCCGGGGTCTGTACCGGCCTGCCGGGGGGCTGTGCCGGCCTGCCGGTGGTCTGTGCACCCTGTGGGGGTCTGTACCGGCCTGCCGGTGGTCTGTGCACCCTGTGGGGGTCTGTACCGGCCTGCCGGGGGGCTGTGCCGGCCTGCCGGGGGGCTGTGCTGATGTCCGGGGGTCTGTGCAAGCATCGTCCGATGGGACTACAAGTCCCATCTGGCGATGCCTGCTACCATGACAGTGATTGACACATTAGCCAATGATGGGACAGTAGTAGTCCCATCATCCGGCTAATGTGTTAAATGTTAAAAAAAAAAAAAAAATACTACATACATACTACATGCATGCTACATACATACTACATGCTACATACATACTACATACATACTACATACATACCACATATATACTACATACATAACACATATATACTACATACATACTACATACATACTACATACATACTACATATATACTACATGCATGCTACATACATACTACATGCTACATACATACTACATATATACTACATACATAGTACATGCATGCTACATACATACTACATGCTACATACATACTACATATATACTACATGCATGCTACATACATACTACATGCTACATACATACTACATATATACTACATACATACTACATACATACTACATGCATGCTACATACATACTACATGCTACATACATACTACATATATACTACATGCATGCTACATACATACTACATGCTACATACATACTACATATATACTACATACATACTACATACATACTACATGCATGTTACATACATACTACATGCTACATACATACTACATATATACTACATGCATGCTACATACATACTACATGCTACATACATACTACATATATACTACATACATACTACATGCATGCTACATACATACTACATGCTACATACATACTACATATATACTACATGCATGCTACATACATACTACATGCTACATACATACTACATATATACTACATGCATGCTACATACATACTGCATGCTACATGCATGCTACATACATACTACATACATACTACATGCTACATACATAAAACATATATACTACATACATACTACATACAATACATTCATACAATACATACATAGACATACAGTACATATAACATAGAGTAACATACTTACCAATACTTGTCACATTGTTCCCCGAAGCCATTGTCTTTTACGGAATAAATATTAACATAACAAACCACAAAAATACTCACCCACGATCCGAAGCAGTCCACGAGTGTGTCCCACGACGATCTTGGGTAGAGAACTGCAGCATCAGCTGTTGCTGCCGTTCTCTACGGGCTGCAGGAATCCAATGACGGAAGGTAGGTATCCTTCCGCACTGTATTCCTCCGCCACTTAAAAAAAAAAAAAGTCCCTAGTCTCACTTTATGCCATTGCTGTGTGGGAAATGGCATAAAGTGAGACTAGGGACTTTTTTTTTTTTTAAGTGGCGGAGGAATACAGTGCGGAAGGATACCTACCTTCCGTCATTGGATTCCTGCAGCCCGTAGAGAATGGCAGCAACAGCTGATGCTGCAGTTCTCTACCCAAGATCGTTGTGGGACACACTCGTGGACTGCTTCGGATCGTGGGTGAGTATTTTTGTGGTTTGTTATGTTAATATTTATTCCGTAAAAGACAATGGCTTCGGGGAACAATGTGACAAGTATTGGTAAGTATGTTACTCTATGTTATATGTACTGTATGTCTATGTATGTATTGTATGAATGTATTGTATGTAGTATGTATGTAGTATATATGTGGTATGTATGTAGCATGTAGTATGTATGTAGTATGTATGTAGCATGCATGTAGCATGCAGTATGTATGTAGCATGCATGTAGTATATATGTAGTATGTATGTAGCATGTAGTATGTATGTAGCATGCATGTAGTATATATGTAGTATGTATGTAGCATGTAGTATGTATGTAGCATGCATGTAGTATGTATGTAGTATATATGTAGTATGTATGTAGCATGTAGTATGTATGTAGCATGCATGTAGTATATATGTAGTATGTATGTAGCATGTAGTATGTATGTAGCATGCATGTAGTATGTATGTAGTATGTATGTAGTATATATGTAGTATGTATGTAGCATGTAGTATGTATGTAGCATGCATGTAGTATATATGTAGTATGTATGTAGCATGTAGTATGCATGTTGCATGCATGTAGTATATATGTAGTATGTATGTTGCATGTAGTATGTATGTAGTATGTATGTTGCATGTAGTATATATGTAGTATGAATGTAGCATGTATGTAGTATGTAGTATGAATGTAGCATGTATGTAGTATGTATGTAGTATGTATGTAGCATGTAATTTTTTTTTTTTTTTTTACATTCAACACATTAGCCGGATGATGGGACTACTACTGTCCCATCATTGGCTAATGTGTCAATCACTGTCATGGTAGCAGGCATCGCCCGATGGGACTTGTAGTCCCATCGGACGATGCCTGCACAGACCCCCGAAGCCTGCACAGCCCCCCGGCAGGCCGGCACAGCCCCCCGGAGCCTGCACAGCCCCCCGGCAGGCCGGCACAGCCCCCCGGCAGGCCGGCACAGCCCACCGGAGCCTGCACAGCCCCCCTGGCAGGCCGGCACAGCCCCCCGGCAGGCCGGCACAAACCACCGGAGCCTGCACAGACCCCCTGGCAGGCCGGCACAGCCCCCCGAAAGGCCCGTACAGACCCCAGAGAGGCTGTACAAGGGAAAAACAGGATTTTTCTTATTCCGATACCGGAAGTCCCATAGACTTGAATGGGACTTCCGGTATCGGAATCGGCGATACCGATACTTTTTTTTAAGATCGGCCGATCCATTCCGATCCGATACTTTGAAGTATCGGACGGTATCGCTCAACTCTAGTAACAAATTAAGGGGTCCGTTTTCTCCTATTATTCATTGTGAAAATTACGGGCTAAGACAACATTTTTGTGGGAAAAATTTTTTTCAGTATGACGACCTAATGTTATAAAATTATGTGTACTACCTGTGGGTTCAAAATTTTCACTATACCGCTGAATAAAATTCTTGAGGGGTGTAGTTTCCAAAATGGGATAACTTGGGGTTTTTTCACTATTTACATTTGGATTCTCCCTGAAGCAGTAGTCAATAAAAATTGCCCCTCTATTTGGGGGTCTTAAAAGATCATTTCCCATAAACTGTAAATATGATACGTTCCCTCCATGAACAGTATTCATATGTTTGGCCAGGGAGTTATCTCAACCATTACATATATCCTCAAGGTGTTCTCCCACCCGTCTGCGGAGTTGTCACGTGGTTTTTCCCACATATATCCCTTCCTCATCTACACGTGACCTTATAAAGCACACCTTTAGCCTTGCAATATATAAAGTCATTAATGTTATATTCGCTCTGTGTGACCTGACTGGTAAGGGCTCATACTCACTTGCGAGATACTCGCACGATTCGCATGAAAACCTGGCACTGCCACCGGTACTCGGACCGGAGTGTGTGGCTACATGTATTTCTATGCGGCCGCACGCTCCAGTCCCAGTGCTGGCGGCAGTGCCAGGTTTTCATGCGAGAGACTTGTGTGAATCTCTCGCAAGTGAGTATGAGCCCTTAAGGTATTTCCAATATCCATAATGGGACAGACAACACATCCTTTGCATTTATAGCAACCTTTTGGTCTCTTTGATAGCCATGTTTCAGTCGTCCGCCACAAAGTGGCTATGTGCTATTCGGTTCTTAATTGATCGATTTTTTTTTAGGGGTGTCTCCAACCAGATCCCCCACATTCTTAGCCCATGAGAGGAATTGCATTAGGATAGGTCCCAGCAGAGAGAATCGCCTTATCGTGGCTGCTGGGCACACATGAATTGGACGATTTATGTGCTAAGTATTCTCATTTTTTCCTATTTTCTAGAGCAGAAAGGCAATTCAAATTTCATATATTTCATGTGTGCATGCTATAGCGGAACAGAGTCCTACTTTATTTGTTAGTTATACATGGAGATGGATACTGTTAGTAAGCACCTAACACACCTGTTTTCTGTTTGGAAGTGACGGTCAGTTGTTTGATATTTATAAGCCATGAAAATTAAAAATCAATTTTTTTCCACAAAAATGTTCTTTTAGCCCCAATTTTTTTATTTTCACAAGTGTACCAGGAGGAAATGGACAATTTCTCCTGAGTACGCCAGTACCTCATATTTAGGAAAACTACCTCTGGGTGAATGACTCTTACGAAAAGGAGAACTGTATGACTTTTTGAATTAAAAAAATGTCTGTAATCGATAGCGAATGCTAAGACCCATTTAGAGAGCCCCTGATGTGCTTAAACAGTGGAAGCCACAGGTGCTTCAGAGACGTTTGTAATGTAAAGCCGGGAAAATAAAAAATCACATATTTAGCACAAAAAATGTTCTTTTAGCTCCAAATTATTTTCACAAGGGTAACAGGAGAAAATGCACCATATAATCTGTTGTGTAATTTCTCCTGAGTACAACAATACTCCTTATGTAGTCGTAAACTACTTTTGAGGTACAGTGCAAACTCAGAAGGGAAGAAGTGTTATACTGGAGTTCAGATTTTGCTAGAATGGTTTGCAGGTGCCATGTCACATTGGCAGAGCCCCTGGGTAGCCAGAACAGCAGAACCCCACATAAGTGAAGCCACTTTACAAATTACACCTTTCAATAAATTCATATAGGGATGCAGTGAGCATGTTTACAACACGTGTCTCAGAAATTTATACCATTGGGTGGTGAAATGTGAATAATTAAAACTTTTACTGCTAAAATATTGTTTTAGCCCCAAATGCTTAATTTTTATGAGGTTTAGTAGGAAAAAATGGACCTCACAGTTTGTTGTGCAATTTCTCCTGAGTACGCCAATACCTTACATGTAATTAGGAACTACTTTTAAGGAACAATGCAAAGCTCAGAAGGGAAGTGCAAATTTTACTGTTATGGTTTGCGGGTGCCATGAACCACTGAGAGAGCCCATAAGGTGGTACAACAGCAGAACTCTATAAGTGACCTCATTTTCCAAACTACACATCTCAATTAATTGATCTAGGGGTGCAGTGATCATATTGACACCACGGGTGTGTCACAAAATTTGATACCATTGTGCAGTGAAGAAAAAAATACTGTATACTCGAGTATAAGCCAACCCGAGTATAAGCCGACCTCCCTAATTTTTCCACAAAAAACTTGGAAAACTTATTGACTCGAGTATAAGCCTAGGGTGGAAAATGCAGCAGCTACTGGTAAATTTAAAAAATAAAAATAGAGGCCAATAAAAGTAAAACTAATTGAGACATCAGTAGTTTAAATGTTTTTGAATATCCATATTGAATCAGGAGCCCCATAAGATGCTCCATAGAATAATATGCCCCATATGCTGCTCCATAAAGGTTATGGCCCCATAAGATGTTCCATAGATTATGCCCCATAAGATGCTCCATAGAATAGGCCCCATATGCTGCCCCCATAAGATGTTCCATAGATTATGCCCCATAAGATGCTCCATAGAATAGGCCCCATATGCTGCCCCATAAGATGCTCCATAGATTATGCCCCCATATGCTGCCCCCATAAGATGCTCCATAGATTATTCCCCCATATGCTGCCCCCATAAGATACTCCATAGATTATTCCCCTATATGCTGCCCCTATAAGATGCTCCATAGATTATGCCCCTATATGCTGCCCCCATAAGATGCTCCATAGATTATACCCCTATTATGCCCCCATGTGCTGCTGCTGCATTTAAAAATAAAAAAATGACATACTCACCTCTCCGTCGCTGGGGCCAGGTGCTGGTAGCTGAGATATTCACCTGTCCCCCGGTCCATCGCTGCTTGCTGCTGTCTGGCATGTCATCTGTCAGTGATGTTCAGAGTACTGCAGGGGGCGCGGCGCACTATCCACATCACCATGCCCTCTGCTGTCTGAACATCACTGACAGATGACATGCCAGATAGCAGCAAGCAGCGATGGACCCTGGACAGGTGAGTATCACTATACTTACCCATCCTGGTACGGGGCGATCTCCCTTCCTGCCTTCAGCAGTCACATGGTACCGCTCATTGCACTCATGAATATGTGCATATTCATGAGTGTAAGGAGCGGTACCATGTGACCGCTGAAGGAAGGATGGGAGATCGCGGAGAAGCTGGGGGCTGCGGAGAAGCTGGGGGCTGCAGAGACCGTGCCAGGATGGGTAAGTATGACCTGACACCCCCGCCCCCCTGGTGTATATGATTCGAAAATAAGCCGAGAGGGGGACATTCAGCCAAAAAAAATGGGCTGAAAATCTCGGCTTATATTCAAGTATATACGGTAATTACATTTTTACCACAAGAATTTTGTTTTAGCCCCAGATTTTACATTTTCAACAAGAAGTTGGTAAAAATGGCACCAAAATTTGTCACACAATTTCTGTTGAACGTGGAAATACCCCATATATGGCTGTACAGTACTGCTTAGCCACATGGTGAGACTAGACCTCTATTTGCCTCCTGGTGTGCAGATTTTCCTACAATAGTTTGCGGACTCCATATACAGAGCCCTTAAGTGCTAGAAGAGCAGAATCCCCCCTCAAGTGATCCGATCCCATTTTCCAAATTATACCCCTGGAAAACATGTGGAAGATAAATGTGGTTTAAGCACACTGTGGGGCTCAGATGGGGAGGGGCATTTGTATTTGGGAGCGCAGAATTTGCTGGATCTCTTTTGGGGGGTAAGAAGCCATTTCACTTTTCCAGAGCCTTTGTACTACCACCAATACGGATGCCCCTATATTTCAATTAACAAATGATGGACCTGAGTGTGGAATCTTTTATTGGGTACATTTTACATAACGTTTGGATCACATTTATCCCTATGCCCTACGCGGAGTACTTACATTGGGGTTTCCATCTAAATCTCCAAATGACGTGATTCAGATGAAACCCCCGAGGGATCCATTCATTATAATGAGGCAACAGAGTTATTCTGGACTCCGTCAGGCCTCTGTTCAGCAGTGTCCTTCTTTTCACAAGTGCACAAAACTGTGGTTGACAGCTCTATTATGTAATCCTAAAAAGATGGACACCATCAGATCATAGGCCCAGACTATGTCCACAGTGCGTCCATCTGCCTCATTATAGGGAATCTTCCACCAGAGGTTCTGTCTGAATCACATATTTCAGAGATTTACACTGAAATCCCGGTGTAAGCGCTCAATGCAGAGCACATGATAAATGTGTACCTGTCCTTACTGCAATCTTTAGGAGGCAGAATGAACAAATCAGTCATAGGTGAAGAATTGGTTTTATATCTTTTTTATGCCGTTCCTTCATGCAGGATAAGTGATGATACGACTTTATTCTTGGGGTCGGTGTGATTACAGCGATACCAAATTTATTGTGTTTTTTTTATGTTTGGCAACTGTCTCATGCTAAGGCTGTGTGCCCACGATGCGATTTTTAAGCATTTTTACCGCGATTTTTGGCACGAAAACGCTGCGAAAACGTTTAAAAATCTTGTACAGAATGCACCCCATGCATTCCTATGGCATTCCGCACATGCCATGCTAATGCTGCGCTTTTTTCCGCGGCGGAATCGCAACGCGGAAAAAATCGCAGCATGCTCATTCTTTTGCGTGGAATCGCAAAGAATTGCCGCGATTCCGCACCCATAGGAATGCATGAGAATCGCTTACTTCCCGCATGTGGCTATGCCCACCATGCGCGACGTTAAGCGTCTCATGTGCGGCTGGTACCCACGGTGTGGAGGAGAGGAGACTGTCCTCCAGGCCCTGGGTACCATACCCCTGTAAAAAAAAGAATAAAAAATAAAAAATCGGGGTATATTTACCTTCCGACGTCCCGCGCTGCATTCCCGGCCTAAGCGTTCCCAGTAATGCCTTGCGGCAAGGCCCTGTAATGACGTATCTCGCGTGACTCTAGCGGTCTCGTGAGATCGCTATAGCAACACGAGACCAACGTCATCACAGGTCTCACAAGGCATTACTGGGAACTAGAGTTGAGCGAAACGGGTCGAAAAAATTCAAAAGTCGCCGACTTTTGGCAAAGTCGGGTTTCATGAAACGAAACCCGACCCTAGGATGAGGTCGACGACTTACGCGCCAAAGTCGCGTTTCAAAAGTTTGTTTTGCACTCTTTTTCAGCCAATCAGGATCCACGGACACTGTGGGCAACGTGATGACATAGGCACGGGTCACCACCATCTTTCTGAAGGGCATGCAAGTGATTGGCTTGCTTTGGGGGGCGTCACAGGGGGTATAAAAGGGCGTGCACGGTGACCGCCATGTTACTCATGCTGATCTCAGAATAGGGAGAGCTGCTGATGATGATGATGATGATTTTGTAGGGAGAGCGTTAGGCAGGGAAGAAGACACCAAAAACTGCTTCTGCTGCTAGCGATTTTGCCTGTACAACACACCAGTCACTGTGCAGTGCAAGGGGAGGCTATATAGTGGTGTATCAGTGGTGTTGGTTGTTGGGCTGCCTTCTAAGGCTTCCTGACATTCCTGCATTGCTGTTTACCCACTGCTCCGGAAACTGCTTTTTTAAAAGCAATCCCAATTTTTTTTTTTGTCCTGCTGAGAAGAAGAAAAAAAAACTGCTTCTGCTGCTAGCAATTTTGCCTGTACAACACACCAGTCACTGTGCAGTGCAAGGGGAGGCTATATAGTGGTGTATCAGTGGTGTTGGTTGTTGGGCTGCCTTCTAAGGCTTCCTGACATTCCTGCATTGCTGTTTACCCACTGCTCCGCAAACTGCTTTTTTAAAAGCAATCACAATTTTTTTTTTTGTCCTGCTGAGAAGAAGAAAAAAAAACTGCTTCTGCTGCTAGCAATTTTGCCTGTACAACACACCAGTCACTGTGCAGTGCAAGGGGAGGCTATATAGTGGTGTATCAGTGGTGTTGGTTGTTGGGCTGCCTTCTAAGGCTTCCTGACATTCCTGCATTGCTGTTTACCCACTGCTCCGCAAACTGCTTTTTTAAAAGCAATCACAATTTTTTTTTTTTGTCCTGCTGAGGTACTGAGCGTGCATTTTTTCACACCATACAGCGGTGTACGCTCCTCACACAGTACCGTGTAACGGCTGTTATCACAGCCACAGTGAAGCTATCAGTGAGTCACTCTGTGAGAATAAGTCGAGGACATGTTCCGTTCTTACAGACCTGCACTCTAGGGAGATTCCAATTCTGCCCAATTCTACATACGCCTTGTAGTTTGTGATACACTAGCCAATTTCTGCCTGTGACAAAGCGCTCAGATACTCAGTGGGCCTCACACAATCCATAAGTGTCCAGTGTCCACAAGTGTGTGCAGAAATTCAAAATCTCCCTTATCCTCTAGTCACTTTGGTCACAGCTCTGCCATCGAGCCTGTGACAGAGCGCTCAGATACTCAGTGGGCCTCACACAATCCATAAGTGTCCAGTGTCCACAAGTGTGTGCAGAAATTCAAAATCTCCCTTATCCTCTAGTCACTTTGGTCACAGCTCTGCCATCGAGCCTGTGACAGAGCGCTCAGATACTCAGTGGGCCTCACACAATCCATAAGTGTCCAGTGTCCACAAGTGTGTGCAGAAATTCAAAATCTCCCTTATCCTCTAGTCACTTTGGTCACAGCTCTGCCATCGAGCCTGTGACAGAGCGCTCAGATACTCAGTGGGCCTCACACAATCCATAAGTGTCCAGTGTCCACAAGTGTGTGCAGAAATTCAAAATCTCCCCTGTCCTATAGACACCTTGTACCTTGTTTTACATTACTATATAGTTTGTTGGATTTTGTCTACATTTCTACCAAAAATGAGGAAGGCTGGTGGAAGAGGCCGTGGAATTGGGAGGGGGTTGGCAGCTGGTAATGATGGTGTTGGTGGTGGATCTGATGGTAGTGGCAAGAGCAAAATAGGACCGAATGCAGGAGGTGTTGAGCCTGCATCATCGTCTGGCTACATAAGGCCTCGAACGCTTAGTTTTCTAGGAGTTGGCAAACCGCTTTTAAAGCCAGAGCATCAGGAAAAAGTTTTGTCTTACAATGCTGACTCAGCCTCCAGCTCTATTGCCTCCTCTTCTTCAGTTGTAAAAAGTAAAAGCACTGAATCGTCATTGGAGGCTCATGTTCATGAACCACACCTTTCCTTGTGTCCTTCACCCCAACCAAGATTGAAGGATGACGCAGGCCATACTACTGATTACTCCATGGAGCTGTTTTCACATACCATGCCTGGATTATCAAGTGAAATGGTGAATTACCCAGGCCAAGATGAATCTGACATGGAGTGCACTGATGCACAGCCGCTGATGGATGATTCTGCTGGTACATTCACTCAGAGCACTACATTGTCCTCGCAGTGTACAGAGCCAGATTCTGACCCTGATGAGACTCAGGTGCCCCTTCCCGCACACTATACCACCATACACGGTGACACAGAGGAAGGTGCACATGACATAGAAGAGGAGGTGATGGATGACCCAGTTGTTGACCCAGATTGGCATCCATTGGGGGAAGAGGGTGCTGCTTCCAATAGCTCAGATGAGGAGCATCCACAGCAGACATCGACATCGCAACAGCTGTTATCTGGCAGGCCCGGAGCACTCCAAAGACAGGTTCCAAACATCAAAAGAGTTGCTGGACAGCTTGTCCAGATGGTCAAAAGATCACAGCGTGCTAGGCCGCAAAATGTCTGCCAAAGTAGGAAGAGTGCAGTGTGGCACTTTTTTGAACAAAATCCTCATGATCAGGCCAAGGTTATCTGTAAGAAGTGCGCAAAGACCTTTAGCCGAGGGAAAAATCTGAAAAATTTGAATACCAGTTGCATGCTTAGACATTTAACCAGCATGCACTTGCAAGCGTGGACACAACACCAAACCTCAAGTGCCACATGTGCAACTGATCACAACGAAGGTAGTCAGCAACGCTACATTGTTTCCCCCACTGTAAGCCCACCGGTTAGCACAGCAGCAAATGTTGAGGTGTCATTGCAATGCCACAGCAGTCAGGGAATCCCACTGTTATATCAACGAAAGACTGATTCTAGGCCATCAGAAAGAACAACAACTCCATCACCATCATCAACCCTCTCTCAGTCCGCCCTGTCCACCGCTACTTCCACCATATGCAGCTCTCAAGTCCAGCTCACCCTCCCAGACACTATGAGTAGGTCAAGAAAGTACTCAGTCTCTCATCCGCGTACACTGGGTTTGAAAGCCCACATTGCCAAACTAATCTCGTTTGAGATGATGCCCTTTCGGTTGGTGGAAAGCGCAGCTTTCCGCGAACTCATGGCCTATGCAGTACCACGCTATGACCTACCCAGTCGCCACTTCTTCTCTCGCAAAGCCATCCCAGCCCTCCACCATCATGTGAAAGACTGCATTGTCCATGCACTCAAGCAGTCAGTGAGCGGAAAGGTGCACCTCACAACTGATGCATGGTCCAGTCGGCATGGCCAGGGCCGTTACGTGTCCATCACTGCGCACTGGGTTAATGTGGTGGATGCAGGGTCCACAGGGGACAGCGGTGGTGGGACAGTGCTGCCTAGCCCACGGTATAGGAAACAGTTGGCTGTAGGCGTTCGACCCTCCTCCTCCTCCTCCCCCTCCAGAAGCGAAAGCTTGTCCACAGAGCGCAGTCGTACGAGCACTCCATCTGCAGCTGCCACTGTCGCACACGATGTGTCCTCCTATCGAGTAGCTAGTGGAAAGCGTCAGCAGGCTGTGTTGCAGATGATGTGTTTGGGCAACAGACAAACCGCCGAGGTACTGGCCGAGTACTTGAAGCGACAAACTGAGTCATGGCTGGGCAGTGTACATCTTGAGGCAGGCAAGGTAGTTAGTGATAACGGCCGTAATTTTGTGGCAGCCATAGCCCTTTCAAAACTCAGCCACATACCTTGCTTGGCTCACACCTTGAACCTGGTGGTTCAGTGCTTCCTCAAAAATTATCCGGAGTTAACAGCCCTGCTCCAGAAGGTGCGAAGACTGTGCGCGTACATCCGCCGGTCGCCTGTACACTCCGTTCGTATGCAGAAGCTGCAGCGATTGCTCCACCTTCCCAACCACCGCCTCATTATCGACATTGCAACACAGCCCAGCATGGTTTATAGCCCCCCCCAGAATGGTGTAATACAGCCCAGCATGATATAATACAGCCCAGCATGGTATATAGCACCCCAGAATGGTGTAATACATCCCAGCTTGGTATAATACGGCCCAGCATGGTATATAGCCCCCCCAGCATGATATGATACAGAATGGTGTAATACAGCCCAGCATGGAATATAGCCCCCCCAGCATGGTATGATACAGCCCAGCATGGTATATGGCCCCCCCAGCATGGTATGATACAGCTGAGCATGGTATATAGCCCCCCCAGAGTGGCCCCACAGTCCAAAAAAAAAAAACACACTCCTCACCTTCTCCTCGTGCCCGCGCTGCTGGCTGCTCCTGTCTCTTCCTGCTCTGTCTGGCACACAGTGAGAGCGCAATGACGTCAGCGCGCCCCCGCTGTGTCAGAGGCAGAGCGGGGAATGATGGGAGAGGGAGCCTCAGCTGACGCTCTCTCCTCCATCACTGCCTCCTTCAATGCGGCGGCGGCGGGAGTCGGCGCTGGGGGCAGGCAGGCCCCCCTGCCTCACAGGGGCCCCATAGCGGCTGTGTGATGTGCCGCTGGCTGGGGGCCCCTGGAGGAGCAGGGGCCCAAGGCAGCTGCCTGGTCTGCCTGCCCCTAACGCCGGCCCTGCCCAGGGCACATGAAAACCTGGAGCCAGCCCTCCCCCCCCACAACTTTAGCCAAATAACCCCCATTTTTCAGTGCGTAACTTGTATTATGAAGTTAATTAAGGTTGACAAGCTTAAGTAAGAAGAATTGATGCTTTTGGCATTCAAATGGGCACTGTAGGTGTGTTTCCTGTCCTCCTCTCACTGCCGACTTTTATTCCCCATTGACTTACATTGGGTTTCGTGACGACCCCGACTTTTCCCTATAATCGGACGATCTTGCTCGACCCGACTTTTGGAAAAGTCGGGTTTCACGAGACGAAACTCGACCCTAAAAAACCAAAAGTCGCTCAACTCTACTGGAAACGCTGAGGCCCGGGATGGCAGCGCGGGACGTCGGAAGGTAAATATACCCCGATTTTTTATTTTTTAATTATTTTTTACATTCTTTCTTTTACTATTGAGGCCGCATAGGCGGCCTCAATAGTAAAAACCTGGTCACACTTGTCAAACACTATGTTTGACGAGTGTGACCAACCTGTCAATCACATTCCAAGCGATGCTTCAAATCGCTTGGAAAGTGCTTGAATATTGCATGCGAAAATCGCGGCAAAATCGCGAACATAATCGCTGTAAAATCGCGCAGAAAAAAACGCGCGATTTCTGGGAAGGAGTCCGGTTTTCATTGTCCGGATTTAAACGCTACGTGGGCACATAGCCTAAAAGATGCTTTTTATTGCAAAAAATAGTTTTTGCCTCAACTATATTTTGAGCGCTATAGTTTTTCAATATTTCTGCCGACAGAGTTATGTGATGGCTTGTTTTTTGCAGAACGAGTTGACTTTTATTGTTACCATTTTTAAGAACATAATATTTTTTGATTGCTTTCTATTATGACTTTTGGGAGACAGAAGGAACAAAAAAACAGCAATTAGGGAATTGTATTTTTTTGTTTTTTTGTTTTTTTTTAATGCCGTTCCTCATGTGGTAAAATTGATAAGGCAGCTTTATTCTTCAAGTCAGTATAATTACAGTGATACCATATTTAGATAATTTTTTATGTTTGGCGCATTTACACACTAAAAACTATTATATAGAAAAAAAAAATTTTTAAACGCTTTATTCTAAGAGCTATAACTTTTTATCTTTATGCTGAGGGTGCTGTATAGTCTCTTTTTTTGCGGGTCAAGATGATATTTTCAGTTATACCATTTTTATTTACATTCGTCTTTTTGATCACTTTTTTTGCAGCAAGTATGTTGTAAAACCATGGTTTGCTGCCTTTTTTATGGCGTTCACTGAAGGGGTTAACTAGTACAACAGTTTTATATATTGGGTTGTTCCGGACATGGCGATACCAAATATGTGAACTTTTTTCATTTATTTTTTTACATAAAAATGTGTATTTATTGGTATTTTTGTATTATTTTTTAAAAATATTTTTGCAATTGTTTTCTTTTTTTACTTACCATTTATACTCGTGTATAAGCCAACCCGAGTGTAAGCCAAGGCACCTAATTTTACCACAAAAAAATAGAAAAACGTATTGACTCGAGTATAAGCTGGGTATACATTGTCCCCTCATCCCCATTCTGGTATGCTGGGTCCCTCATCCCCATCCTGGTATGCATGACTCCTCATCCCTATCCTGGTATGCGTGGCTCCTCATCCCTATCCTAGTATGCATGGCTCCTCATTGCTATCCTGGTATGCATTGTCCTCTCATCCCTATGCTGATATGCATGGCTCCTCATCCCTATCCTTGTGTGCTTGGCCCCATCCCTATCCTTGTCTGTGTGGCCCCATCACTATCATTGAGTGCATTGTCCCATCCCTACCCTTGAATGCATGGCTCCATCCCTATCCTTATATGCATGGCCCCATCCCTATCCTTGAATACGTGGCTCCATTACTATCCTTGTATGCATGGCCCCATCCATATCCTTGTATGCATGGCCCCATCCCTTTCCTTGTATGCATGGCTCCCTCCATATCCTTGTATACATGGCTCCATCCCTATCCTTGAATGCATGGCTCCATCCCTATCCTTGTATGCATGGCCCCATCCCTATCCTTGAATACATGGCTCCATTCCTATCCTTGTATGCATGGCCCCATCCGTATCCTTGCATGCATGGCCCCATCCCTATCCTTGTATGCATGGCTCCCTCCCTATCCTTGTATGCATGGCTCCCTCCCTATCCTTGTATACATGGCTTCATCCCTATCCTTACATGCATGGCTCCATCCCTATCTATGTGTGCATGACCCCATCCTTATCCTGTTATGATTGGCCCCCATCAAAAAACAAACCATTATACTTAGTCTTGTTCTGGTGCCAGCAGCTGCCTTATGCTTGTAAATAGCACATGGCAGGGACGTCATGCGCTGCTCACAAGCAGAGCATAGCTGCTGGAATACTCACCTCTCCCCACTCCGGAACTATGCGCAGTAAGTATTCATTACTCGCTCTTTAGTAGCGTGGACAGTGTCAGCTGCCGAGCGGTCTTGTGTGCCGCTACTTAAGAAATATGAATATTCACCTCTCTCTACTTCCGTGGGCATGGAGAGAGGTGAATATTCATTTCCATTAAGTAGCGTGCACACGTGACAGCCAGCAGCTGCAGAAGCTGGCTTCTGTGGCTGACACAATGCGCGCTATTACAGAGAAATAATATTCACTGCCAGTGCAGTGAATATTCATTTCTCTTTAGGCCTGTTTCACACATCAGTTTTTTCTGTCAGTCCGCTATTTTGGAATAGAAAGAAAGAAACGGGGGACAGCGGATCGGCGGATGTACGGATCCGCCGATGGTAAAAATTTAAAGGAACCGCGGCAGGAAAAAATAAAAATACAAAAAAATTAATACCGGTCATCTCGCGGGATGGGGCTGGAGATCGTGCGGTCATCTCGCGTGATGTGGCTGGAGATCGGCGGTCATGTCACGCGATGTGGCTGATCGCGCGGTTATGTTGCGGGATGGGGCTCGCGTGACCATGTCGCGCGGTGTGGCTGGAGATCGGTCATCGCGCGATCAGAGATGGGGGTTGGAGATCCCATCGCGTGAGAGGAATGGAGGTTGCGGGTAAGGAGAGAGAGAGAGAAATTTTCAACCAGGAGCGAAACTTTTTTCGGGGGTAAAAGGCAAAAATGCGGATCCAGACTGCAAAAAAACGTTGCATGGTCCGTTCGGTGATCTCTGCGGACACAAAAATTTTGGCGGATCCGCAGAAATATGGATGCAACGGACAGTCATCAGTCAAAATCCGCCGATAATGAAAGTCTATGGGGAAAAAAACGGATCCGCAAGGAAAATTGGCGGATCTGTTTTTTTCACAAAACGGCACATCTTGACTGATTGTGAAAAACTGAAGTGTGAAACAGGCCTTAGCAGCGGACAGAGGCTTTAGTCACAGCAGCCAGCTCCTTCCTCCTGTGACCCACTGCTACACCTCTGCCACTCCCCTTCCATGTTCTGGACCCTCATTCGAGTATAAGCCGAGTGGGGTGTTTTCAGCACAAAAAAGTGCTGAAAAACTCAGCTTACACTCGAGTATATACTGTACTCCCTCTATGGGACTTTCACTTTTTTTTACTTTGATCTTTGGGACCATGGTCTAAAATGCTTTCCGTGGCCTGGTGTGGTGACTTGAGTCATCAAAAATGAGACCCCACAATAACGTCACGGGGCGACGATCTGAAGGGAAATGGAGCCCCTCCCTCTCCCTTCCTCCTAAAAAATGTGATTGTAGAATTTAGGGGGTTAAACAGACAGGGGCGGTGCTGGCACTGTCCCTGGCTGTTACTATAGAAGCTCGGCCACTAGTAGCAGCTAGTAGCATTGAACTTCTGCTGTGATCGGGTGTAAGGTGCTGATATTTCAGCACCTGCGCGATCATGCTGTGATTAGTCAGATCGTTCAGCTGCTGTGTGCCACAAACTGAAATACACAGCAGTCCGGGGCTGGCGAACATTTCTGTTGTAATTTTTGCCACTTTTGGGGACTAAAACATAATGAATTTGTCATGCGTGCTTGGCCATGCTCAATTTGAATTTCACGCACATTTAAAAATGCTTAAATTGCCAAAATTCATAACATTTTCTAAGCTAATTATGAAACATTTCAGGTCATTTTACAACTGAAAACTGGGAAAAACTGTGATGAACGAGGGACCAAGTGTCCAGAACTGTAGTCACAATTCTGCTTGTTGGTGGCAAATAAAAATCCCAGTGGGAGCATCACAGAAACATGAACAGAAAGGATCCTCTCTATACACATGGCTTTATTCTGTACACGTTGTACAAACGCGGCTCCGCTCTGTACACATTATACATACACAGCTCCGCTCCGTACACATCGTACAAACATGGCTCTGCTGCGTACACATCATATACACGCAGCTCCACTCCTTCCACCTCGTACACACGTGGCTTCTGTACACGTCGCACAAACATGGCTCCCCTCCGTACACGTCGTACACAAGTGGCTCCCTTCCGTACAGGTCATACACACGCGGCTCCGCTCCATACACGTCGTACACACGTAGCTCCCCTCCATACACGTCTTACACACACGACTCTCCTCCGTACACGTCGCACACACGCGGCTCCCTTCCGTACATATCATACACACGCGGCTCCCCTTCTTACATGTACACACGCGGCTCCCCTCCATACACGTCGTACACACACAACTCCAGTCTGTACACACGCGACTCTGCTCCGTCCACCATGTACACGCGCGGCACCGCTCCATACACATCATACACACGCAGCTCCCCTCCGTACAGCTTTCCCTACTTTGCTGAAGACTGCTTCCCAGCTTCTTCCTGGCCTAACCCGCAGGGAGATCTTATAAGGTAGTTACATCCTCTACGCACCGAAGTTCGTGTCCTACGCGTGGGACAGCTGTCCTGGGGGTAAGCTCCCCCTTTCCTTGAGGGAAGTACAGTCTTTCTCTTATTAGGCTTCAGCCGAAGAGACAGTCTCTGCTTTTCCAGCAGAATGGGCGCAACAAAAACAAGAGTCCATAAGCTTCAGATAAAATACCCAGCTCACAGTCCTCCAGGCCAAAACAAATAAACATAAAAAAAACAAATGGAATGTCCTCATGACCAGTTTTGGCCACGTAACTCCCCCATCCTTTGATAGGATAACATCAGGGCTTTTCCTCTACCCTGAAGGATGCAGAACAGTCCTTCAACAAATTCTATAGATAGCGCAACGTGCGCAACACTTTTTTTTTTTTTTAGCAAATGGACAACTTTTTCAATGGCGTGCTTTCCGTGCCTCTTTCGTCAGTTTCCATGCCCTGGTATGGTCCGAAGAGGATCCTGCAGCCGCAGAGTCCAGGGACTGCCCAGGTGTAGTAGTTCCAGCGCAAAATTGTGACATGGACGGGAGTGGGTTCTCTGCCGCATGGGCCGAACAAGAAACGTTCAGCTTAGCACTACTACTAGCCACCGGTCGGGTCCCCAGTGGCTACACGACAGGTCCAGAGGACCACTTTTTGATTCCTTCAACAGGAGAATGGGCTGACCCCACAGGAGCCAAGGTGCACTTACCACCTCTCAATACAGCATCTGGCACTCACCAGTCCCGCAACAATTATCTTCTTCTACATTTGCGCGGTCTGGTTCCCAGAGATGTAATACTGTTTCCGGCCTAGCTTCTGGCACGGGTCCCTCCGGGGCAGTCACCACTTCCATTCCTCTGATTTCCAACTCCCAGCAACTTGGTTCCGGTTCCTGGCAAGTCTTCATGTCCTTCTGTGACGGCGCCTAACATCGCAAATGTCCAGACTCCATCGGGGAAGGCTCCACTTGCCACTGATATTCCATCTCTGGAAGAAGGCGTTCTGGTTCACGCTTCTCCAGTTCACTGACCTTCTGCGGTGAGTGATGTTGTTCGCGGCCGTACTCCAACCTCTCTTCTGTGCCCCACCCGTTTACAGGTGGAACCGCCTCTGACAACTCCACCCATTTGTTGTTAGTCAGTGGCAGAGGGTGGGATTTTCTCTTCTTCATCCGCACCCACCAGGGGCGGACTGGGGAATATTGACAGGCAGTTTTTGGTGCCAGGGAACGGCTGCTCTGGGGCATATTGACAGGCAGTTTTTGGTGCCAGGGAACGGCTGCAACGCCCACGAAAGACGCAGTTCTTGTTGTCTCCTTCATCACCATCTCCCGCCAATTACACAGCCGCCATCTTTGTCACAGTAATGGTGTCAGACTCTCTCATCAAATAAACCAAGTCCAACTTGGTAGTCAAGTCCGGTGTTGTCACAGAATCTTTAGCAGTCAAAACCAGTGTTTCGTCCATGTTTACAAAATCTTTTCTTTCTCCAAATACAGCAACCACTTGCTCCTCTTCCTGGTCATCTTTCAGGGGCATAGCAGTCGCACACACAACATCATTAACTCTTTTCTTTGCGGGTTCTCCGCATTGCGAGGTAGTCGCATACTGCTGACCACGCCAAATGTAAGGGTCGGCCAGGACTATAGTCATGGCCAAAGACACTAAAGCATCAGTGTCCAGGCCTTCCCTCACAGAAAAATACAATCCACTGTACAACCTACCTGCGTCTCCGAGTTCGGGTCCCAATGGGCACTTCCCAAGGGACGATGGCCCCTCTCTGAGGTGACTCCCAGTAACTGAGACACAGCCATGGTAACTTGAACGGTCTCTTTACTGACAACTTCACACAATATATCCACAGTTGGCACATCATTGATAACATATCCGTCTTTACTTGCTTCCTCAGCTTTCCCTACTTTGCTGACACTTCTATACGGCACATACCCTGACCGAACCGTCTTAGACTGCTTCCTAGCTTCTTCCTGGCCTAACCTCACCATTATGACAATTCCTTCTGCCTGTGTCTCCCCAGGCTTGAAATCATCCGTCACCTGGTTTAGTTGCCTCTGGAAAAGCAGCCGACCCGTTTTTACCGCTCCCTGTGAAGCTCCAGCATCCTTATGTTCCTCACTCCGTCTAACTCCCACCCTAAAAGCGACCGCCCAGGCTACGAGTCACCACATACTTTCTAATGTCTTGCCTCACTGTACTGATGTCCAATAGCCGTGGATAACTTGGACTGTCGCTACTTAATGTTGCTTGGCTGCCAAGCCATCCTGGGCCTATAACCCATGTGAACACTTCGGGCACCCTGGCCCATTCTGAACTAACTTCCTTCTAACCTTGCCTTAACTCCCGGATGCCCCTCCTACACTTAACCTTATCCTACTAAGAGCTCCATATACTAAAGTGCCACCCTCTAGTGTCCAAAGGGTGCACTACACTTTCCCTATCTAAAACATAGCATTATACAATGAAACACAACATATTTACAGCAAATGGTAACACATATAACAGTGTGGCAATACCATTGATTCTGGGTGATAATACATGACGACATGTAGCAGTAGCACCAGATTATTATAAAAACATTAGCAACATTAAAGGAGAAAGAGCAAGGTAATAGTATCATTCCACCCCCTTACACACACGCGGCTCCACTCCGTACACATTGTACACACACAGCTCTGCTCCATACATATCGTACACACATTATTATTATTAAACAAGCGGCTCTGCTCCCTACACCTCGTACACACACGTCTCTGCTACATCCACCCTGTAAACCCCTCCTGACCCCACACAGAAACTTCCCCTCATCCAGCACCATGACACCCAGCACAGCAGAGTCCTGCACACTGAGACCCCTGATCATGTGACCCCTGACTCCTCCCCTCCTGTGACCTCATCCCCGGTCCTGTGCGCACAGAACAGCCATATATGTGGTGTGCGGCTCTGCAGGTGGAGGTAGGTGCTGGAGATTCCCCATTACTGGGCGGGGGCAGGGGACATTAACCCCTTAATGACAGCCAATACATCTTTTTCTGACCTGACAGCTGTTGGCTGTACACTATAGCTGACAGCTTGCTGCATCAGTAACAATCGGTGCTGGCATTGTCCATATCTGTTTAACCCCTTAAAATGCTGCTGTCAATATTAACTACAGCATCTAGATCCTGAGATCATGTGGTCCTGATGTTTGCAATGGCAAATCCTGGCTAAATAATGTCCTTAGAGTCTGCCGTCTACACTGACCTGTTCAGAAGTTATAAACATTTAGGTGGTAAAAATCAACTTCTTCATTCCGGTATCGCCACTTTTCATTAATTACTGGAAAGCACCTGAAGGGTTAATAAACTACCTGAAAGCAATTTTGAACACATTGAGGGGTGTGGTTTTTAAAATGGTATCACTTTTGGGGGTTTCATATATGTAGCACCCCCAAAGTCACTTCAAAACTGAACAGGCCCCTAAAAAAATAATTTTTGTAAATTTCCTTGGGAAAAATGAAAAATTACCTCTACATTTTTAAACCTTCTAAAAGGCTAACAAAATAAAAGAACATTTTACAAATGGTGCTGATGTAAAGCAGACATGTGGTAAATGTTATTTACTATTGTTTTGGTGTGGTCTTAGTATCAGGATTAACCCCTTTCCGACATCGGGTGTAAAAACACGCCGATGTCGGACTCCCTCCCTTTGATGTGGACTCCGGCGGTGAACCCACATCTTTCCCGGGACATGTCAGCTGTTTTGAATAGGATGAGGCAAAAGAGGAAAGTAGCGCAAGAAATGGTGCACACACATCAACGTAGTCAAACAAGGCTTTATTAGAAGCATAAGTGCCAAAGAAAAACCATAAAAACATTTAAAAACCAAGCACCCACATGAGTGACTGACCCAGTGAGCGCCCACACCTGTGGGTGGCGTCCATTGGGTATCTGCCAGAAGGAGCAAAAACAGAGCTTCGATGAACAGGAACTCGATGCGTGTCACAAGTCCCGGAAGTGATCATGTGCGTTTCAGCAAGGGGAACAGCCAGAGCAGATGCGCAAAAAAAGACTAAATACGTGTCACAAATACCGGAAGTCCAAATTTGCGTTCCAACAAAGGGAAGTGACGAATAATAGCAAACTAGAGCAAGCGCAGATAGAGCTCCATGCGTATCAAGTATGCTGTAGATGGAAATGAATACGTGTCAGCTGACAAGATAATAACAATGTAGCGCATGCGCTAAAGTACTTAGTACATGCCACAATTTCCAAAAAGGAATGCACAAAAGTGTAAAAGGAACTTGATGCGTATCACAAGTTCCAAAAGTAAACGTGCACTTCATGCTTGTTCTGTCATGCCGCCGTAGGATTAGCACTTCATTAATAACATGAATTATTTGTGTTATACAGAGGTGGCGTGTCAGATTGGCACCATTTGGTTTCCCGTCCATATCTAACTAAGCACACATATACAACATTTTCTACCTATTTGTATTTACTGCATTTTTCACTGTGACTTTTCTGTTCATTAATTATCTTGAATCAGTAGGGGTATTTGCTGCCCACGTCTTTTCCAACAGTCACTCATGTGGGCGATTGGTTTTTAAGGTTTTTCTTTGGCACTTATGTTTCTAATAAAGCCTTGTTTATTTGACTACTTTGGTGTGTGCGCACTATGTCTTGAGCTACTTTTCTCTTTTACCTCATCAGTTATACAGCGTAATTAGTTGCACCCCCTTTTTCCATTCTCCATTATTACTGGTGGTGCCCACTTTCCCCACAGGCTGTTTTGAACAGCTGACATGTGCCTGGAACAACCGCAGGAGGAATCAAGATCCACCCTCGACTATTAACCTATTAAATGCTGCTGTAAAACGCTGACGGCAGCATTTAACATGCGCTTCTGGCATTCGCGCCGGAAATCCGCCCATTGGTGACCCCCGTCACATGATCGCGGATCACTGGTGTGTTGGCATGACAGCCAGCGGTCTCCTGAAGATCTCTATGGTTGTCAATGCCGGATTGCTATGAGCGCCGCCCGGTGGTCAGCATTCATAGCAAGTGAGGTATATTGCCACATACAGGCGGTCTGATCATCAGAGCCCATCGGGTTGTGGCAGCTTCTAGTCTCCCGTGGAGACTATTGAAGCATGCCAAAAGTGAAAAAAATGTTTTTAAAAATTTTAAAAAATTTAAAAAAATAAAAGTTCAAATCACCCCCCTTTCGCCCCATTTAAAATAAAACAATAAAAATAAAGTGCATATTTGGTATCACCACATTCAGAATCGCCCAATCTATCAATAAAAGAAATATTAACCTGTTTGCTAAACGGTGTAATGAAAAAAAAGTAAAAACACCAGAATTAAGTTTTTTTTGGTCGCCACAACATTGCATTAAAATACTATAACAGGTGATCAAAAGATCGTATCTGCAACAAAATGGTATCATTAAAAATGTCAACTTGGTGCGCAAAAAATAAGATCACGAAAAATGGAGACGCTATGGGTCTCGGAAAATGGCGCAATTTTTTTTAACAAAGTTTTAACATTTTTTCACCACTTAGATCAGGGGTGGGCCCCAAGGCCATTTACGGCCCTCGATGACCTTTTATCTGGCCCCCGATCAGATTCTCAGGGACCACAGTGCTTTGGAAGGGAGCTGTCTTTTGATTGCCACCAGCTCATTAATTTCTTCTTGCTCTGTTAGCACACTCACTACTGAACACTGAAGGGCATGCAATGAAAGATTACGTCCTGACACCAGTGCCAGAGTCAGGATGTACTTTGTGGGCGGAGTTTGTATGGCCCCGGAAGGATAATATAAATATCCAAACGGCCCTTGGCAGAAAAAAGATTCCCCACCCCTGACATAGATAAAAAAGAAGCTAGACATGTTTGGTGTCTATGAACTCGTAATGACCTGGAGAATCTTAATAGCAAGTCAGTTATAGCATTTAGTGAACATAGTAAAAATGCAAAACAAAAAAACAACTATGGGATTGTACTTTTTTTGCAATTTCATCACACTTGGAATTTTTTTCCCGTTTTCTAGTACACGATATGTTAAAACCAATGATGAGGTTTTTCGCATACAGGTGATGCAGAGCATCTGGCTTACAGCCTATTTTTCAGGGTGCATTCGGGCCCAGATGGCTATGTACACTGTGGCCTCTGTTCACATAGGATGCATTTTGGTTAGCACTGGCAGCCCACCTGATCTAAGAGTATGGACATCACCAATAGGCTGTAAGCCAGATGCTTTGCATCACCTGTATGTGAATAAAGGCACATACAGATTATTAACTTTTGTGCACTAATATACGTATCAAACAAAACCGCCCTCCATGGATTGGTAGGTTGAGAGTGATTGTTTCATCTGTATTGCTGCACCTGTGTTGCTGCCATCTTTAGTCGGGCCTACTGCACCTTGATAGTGCATTTGTTTGGAGGCCTGGGCAAGAAAGCATCTCTGCCTTTTTTCTGGTGTTTTTTGATAAAGTGACATGTCAGATTTAAAAAAAATTAGCTCAGTCACTAAGGCTGGTTTCACACTTGCGTTTTTTTGCGCTGCTTTTTAGCGCAAAAAAAAGCATGCGTTTTTTCCCCTATACTTTAACATGGGTGCGCATATGTGAGCATACATATGCGCACGTACGCGTTTGTATGCGTATGCGTTTTTTTGCAGTGTGCGCTCGGGCGCACAAAATGCATCCTGTTGCATTTTTTGTGCGTCCGACTTGCCCCAAAAAAGCGCATGCGCACGCAATGCGCTTTTTTACAGCAAAACACCCATTAAAGTCTATGGGTGTGCATACGTGCGCGCATTGTAATGCGCACGTATGCGCAAAAAAAGCATGCATTTTTAAAAAAAAAAATGCAGCAAAAACCCGCCAAAAAACGCACACAAACGCATGATGCGTTTTTTTCATGCATTTGTGTGCGCAAAAAACGCGCAGCAAAAAAACGCAAGTGTGAAAGTAGCCTAAGGAGTTAACCCCCTCATTGCTGATCCTGTGATGAATCTCTGTATGTGACTATAATGGGACTGTGTGTTATACCGGTGGCACGACGTGGCCAGGACTGGATGTAGTGATGAAGTGAAGCCGGTAACAGCTCCGGAGATTTCTTACATGGGATCTTTATGATGTTACATCGTCATCTTCTCCCCATTCAGGTCCCGACATTATCGGATCCTCTCAGAGAAGATCTATATAAAAGAATTCTCCTGAGTGACCCTACAAGGATGGATAGGGACAGGGACAAGATGGCAGAGAGGATATTACACCTCACCCTAGAGATCCTCTTCCGGCTTACTGGAGAGGTGAGAGATTCTGATGACGTCACATTACATCATTCTTATCTATGGGAATAACAGATGGACAGAACTGGAGAGGTGAGGACTCTGGAAATGTCTGTAGTGAGGTTTATTAATGTGTCTCTCCATAACCAGGATTACACAGTAGTGAAGAAGACCTCTAGGGAGCGCTGTCAGGACCCTGTGTCTGAGGGATGGGGAAGACCCCTGAGCCCAATCATGGGGCCTTCACCTCACCCCCGATACATGAGGACATTAATGACCAGAAGATCCTAGAACTCACCTACAAGATGATTGAGCTGCTGACTGGAGAGGTGACACTGCTGGGAATGCTGGGACATTATACAGTAACGCTATGAAGGGATCGGGGGGATGACGGTATCATTGTATGTGTCAGGTTCCTATAAGGTGTCAGGATGTCACCTTCTATTTCTCCATGGAGGAGTGGGAGTATTTAGAAGGACACAAAGATCTGTACAAGGACGTCATGATGGAGGTTCCCCAGCCGCCCACATCACCAGGTAATAGACAGGACTAAATGCACACGGCCTATAATTATCTGTATGTAAAGAATGAATTCAGTCCCTGTATGTGTTTCCTCCAGTTCTATCCAGTCAGAGGACAACACCAGAGAGATGTCACCGTCCTCTTCTTCCACAGGACTGTAAACAAGAAGATCCCAATGTTCCTCAGGATCATCAGGTAGATAATAATAATAAATTTTATTTCTATAGCGCCGACATATTCCGCAGCACTTTTCATTTCAGAGGGGACTTGTACAGACAATAGACATTACAGCATAACAATAATCACATAGATCATAACAGATACCAAGAGGAATGAGGGCCCTGCTCACAAGCTTACAATCTGTGAGGAAAAAAAGGTAGACATGAAAGGTGAGTGGTAACAATTGCCCTGATTGCTTGGATCAGCCATAGTGTTAGGTATGTAACAGTACAGACACAGAGGGCTGATAGATACATAAAGCATGTGGGAACGATACGGGGAACCTGGTTATGGTAAAACTTTTGACTGTGCCACACAGGGATAGTTAGGTTAATGTGTTGAGGCAGTAGGTCAATCTGAATAAATGCGTTTTCAGGGCACGCTTAAAATTGTAGGGATTGGGAACTAATCGTATTGACCTGGGAAGTGCATTCCAAAGAATTGGCGCAGCACGTGTAAAGTCTTGGAGACGCGAGTGGGAGGTTCTGATTATTGAGGATGCTAACCTCAGGTCACCAGCAGAACGGAGGGCACGGGTAGGGTGGTAGACTGAAACGAGGGAGGAGATGTAGGGTGGTGCTGAGCCATGGAGTGCTTTGTGGGTTAGGGTGATAAGTTTGTACTGGATTCTGGAGTGGATGGGTAGCCAGTGTAACGACTGGCACAAGGTAGAAGCATCGGTGTAACAATTGGCAAGGAATATGATCCTGGCTGCAGCATTCAAGACAGATTGGAGGGGGGAATGTTTGGTAAGAGGGAGACCGATTAGAAGAGAGTTACGATAGTCCAGACGAGAATGAATAAGAGAAACAGTAAGAGTTTTTGCGGACTCAAAGGTAAGAAAAGGTGAATTCTAAGAATGTTTTTTTTGAGATGCAGATAACAAGAGCGAGCCAGTGATCGGATGTGGGGGGCAAAGGAAAGCTCGGAATCAAGTATGACCCCAAGACAGCGGGCATGTTGCTGAGGAGTAATAGTGGAACCACACACAGAAATGACAGTGTCGGGTATAGGTACATTAGTAGAGGGAGGAAACACAAGGAGTTCAGTCTTTGACAGGTTCGGTTTCAGATATAGTGAGGACATGATGTTAGACACAGCGTTTAGACAATCGCTGGTGTTTTCTAAAAAGGCTAGAGAGGTAGATGGAGAGAAGATGTCATGAGATCTCCCCTATGATGTGTAGAAGGCTGTGAAGGTCTTGTGCTCAGTCTTGTTTTATCCACCAGTATTAAACACTGAATGGCCAATTTATTAGAGACACCGACCCTTTCTTAACTAGAACTTTTGGAAATTAGACACATGATATAGAAATGACTAAAATAAAGAATTAGAAAACTTCTGTAAATGACCCTCAGCGCAGCATAAAATGAAGTGATCAATTTTCATGGTCATTCCACATAAGAATGGAAAAATCTAGCGATTTTAAAGAGCTTATTATTAGGTCTCGATTAGCTATGGCCAATATATTAAAAAAAATACAAAAAACTTTGAAACTCATGTTTTTATGTGCAATCTTATGCAGACTATACTGAAAATATTTAATAACATATGTCCAAAAATGCAACACATAGGATGCTAGACACTTCAAATGAAGTTTAACCCCTTTCTGCCATTAGACGTACTATCCCGTCCATGTGCCCTGGGACTTAATTCCCAAGGACGGGATAGTACGTCTAATGCGATCAGCGGCGCCCACGTGGTGTTTGATCGCGGCCGGGTGTCAGCTGATTATCAAAGCTGACACTCGGCACAATGTGTCAGGGGCGGTCACGGACCGCCCCCGACACGTTAACCCCTTGTACACCGCGATCAAACACGATCGCGGTGTACCGGGAGTTAAAGGGAAGCTTCGGCAGGGAGGGGGCTTTCTCCGTGCTTCCCTGAGCCCCCCACGGCAGCGCAATGTGCAGCGCTGCTGCGGGGGGCTCTTTCCCTACAGGCCCCCGGATCCAAGATGGCGACGGGGGCCTTCAGGGGCCTGTAGGGAGCTGACTTCCTCACTGCCTGCAAAGCGCAGGCATGAGGAAGTCTGCAGAACTGCCTGTGACAGATTTCTGATCTGTCACAGTGATCTGTGATGTGACAGATCAGCGATCTGTCACAGGACAGTGATGTCCCACCTGGGACAATGTAATAAAGTAAAAAAAAAAAAAGTGTAAAAATAATTTTTAAAAAATCGCTAAATAAATTAGTAAAAAAAAAAAAATATTCCCCAATAAATTCATTTTTTGAAAATAAAAAAAAAAACAATAAAAGTACACATATTTGGTATCGCTGCGTCCGTAGTGACCCGCCCTATAAAACTGTCCCATTAGTTAACCCTTTTAGCGAACCCCTTAAAAAATAAAAATAAAAAACGAAGCAAAAAATAATGATTTATTATCATACCACCGAACAAAAAGTGCAATAACGCGCGATCAAAAAGACGCATATAAATATCCATGGTACCGCTGAAAACGTCATCTTGTCCCGCAAAAAACGAGCCGCCATACAGCATCATCCGCAAAAAAATAAAAAAGTTATAGCTCGCAGAATAAAGCGATGCAAAAATAATTATTTTTTATATAAAATTGTTTTCATTGCAAAAAAACGACAAAACATAAAAAAACGACCTAAATGAGGTATCGCTGTAACCGTACTGATGCGAATAATAAAAGCGCTTTATCAATTTTACCGCGCGCGGAATGGTGTAAACGCACCCCCCCAAAAGAAATTCATGAAACGCTGGTTTTTGTTCATTCTGCGTCCCAAAAATCGGAATAAAAAGCGATCAAAATATGTCACGTGCCCGAATATGGTACCAATAAAAACGTCAACTCGCCCCGCAAAGAATAAGACCTCACATGACTCAGTGGGTCAAAATACGGAAAAATTATAGCTCTCAATATGTGGTGATGCAAAAACTATTTTTACAATAAAAAGCGTCTTTTAGCGTGCGACAGCCGCCAAACATAAAAACCGCCATAAATAGTAAATCAAACCCCCCGTTATCACCCCCTTAGTTAGGGAAAAATAATAAAATTTAAAAAAAGTATTTATTTCCATTTTCCCATTAGGGTTAGGGCTAGGGTTAGGGTTAGGGCTGGGTTAGGGTTAGGGCTAGGGCTAGGGTTAGGGCTAGGGCTAGGGTTAGGGCTCAGATTAGGGTTAGGGGTGTGTTGGGGTTAGGGTTGGAGTTATAATTGGGGGGTTTCCACTGTTTGGGCACATCAGGTGCTCTCCAAATGCAACATGGTATCTGATCTCAATTCCAGCCAATTCTGCGTTGAAAAAGTCAAATGGTGCTCCTTCCCTTCCAAGCTCTGCCATGCGCCCAAACAGTGTTTTACCCCCACATATAGGGAATCAGCATACTCAGGACAAATTGCAAAACAACTTTTGGGGTCCAATTTCTTCTGTTACCCTTAGGAAAATAAAAAATTGGGGGCAAAAATATCATTTTTGTGGAAAAAAAATGATTTTTTTATTTTCACGCCCAGGCGTTATAAACTTCTGTGAAGCACTTGGGGGTTCAAAGTGCTCACCACACATCTAGATAGTTTCCAAAATGGGGTCGCTTGTGGGGAGTTTCAATAGTTTAGGTACATCAGGGGCTCTCCAAACGCACATGACACCCGCAGACCAAGCCATCAAAGTCTGCATTCCAAAACGTCACTACTTCCCTTCCGAGCCCCGACGTTTGCCCATACAGTAGTTTTCTCCCACATATAAGGTATCAGCGTACTCAGGACAAATTGGACAACAACTTTTGGGGTCCAATTTCTCCTGTTACCCTTGGGAAAATAAAAAAATTGGAGACTAATTGATCATGTTTGTGGAAAAAATACGATTTTTTTATTTTCATGCCTGGGCATTATATACTTCTGTGAAGCCCTTGGGGGTTCAAAGTTCTCACCACACATCTAGATAAGTTCCTTAGGGGGTCTAGTTTCCAAAATGGGGTCATTTGTGGGGGGTTTCCACTGTTTAGGTACATTAGGGGCTCTCCAAAGGCAACATGACACCCGCAGACCATTCCATCAAAGTCTGCATTCCAAAACGTCAATACTTCCCTTCCGAGCCCCGACGTGTGCCCATACAGTAGTTTTCTCCCACATATGGGGTGTCAGGGTACTCAGGACAAATTGGACAACAACTTTTGGGGTCCAATTTCTCCTTGTACCCTTGGGAAAATGAAAAAATTGGTGACTAAAAGATCATGTTTGTGGAAAAATTAAGATTTTTGTATTTTCACGCACGGGCGTTATAAACTTCTGTGAAGCACTGGGGGGTTCAAAGTGCTCACCACACATCTAGATAAGTTCCTTGGGTGGTCTAGTTTCCAAAATGGAGTCATTTATGGGGGGTTTCTACTGTTTTGGTACATCAGGGGCTTTCCAAACGCGACATGGTGTCCGATCTCAATTCCAGCCAAAAACGTCAAATGGCGCTGCTTCCCTTCTGAGCTCTGCCATGCGCCCAAATAGTGGTTTACCCCCACATGTGGGGTATCAGCGCACTCAGGACAAATTGCACAATATCTTTTAGGGTCCTGTTACCCTTGGAAAAATAAGAATTGAGGGTGAAAAGATCATTTTTGTGGAAAAAATATGATTTTTTAATTGTACGGCTGTATGTTATAAACTTCTGTGAAGCCCTTGTGGGTTCAAAGTTTTCACCACACATCTAGATAAGTTCCTTGGGGGGTCTAGTTTCCAAAATGGTGTCATTTGTGGGGGGTTTCTACTGTTTTGGTACATCAGGGGCTTTCCAAACGCGACATGGTGTCCGATCTCAATTCCAGCCAAAAACGTCAAATGGCGCTGCTTCCCTTCCGAGCTCTGCCATGCGCCCAAATAGTCATTTACACCCACATATGGGGTATCAGTGTACTCAGGACAAATTGCACAATAACTTTTAGGGACCTACTACCCTTGGAAAAATAAAAATTGGGGGTGAAAAGATCATTTTTGTGGAAAAAATATGATTTTTTAATTGTACCGCTGTACGTTATAAACTTCTGTGAAGCCCTTGTGGGTTCAAAATTCTCACCACATATCTAGATAAGTTCCTTGGGGGGTCTAGTTTCCAAAATGGGGTCACTTGGGGGGGTTTCCACTGTTTAGGTACATCAGGGGCTCTCCAAACACGACATGGCGTCTGATCTGAATTCCAGCCAATTTTGCATTGAAAAAGTCAAATGGCACTCTTTCCCTGCTGAGGTCTGCCATGCGCCGAAACAGTGGTTCCCCCCCACATATCAGGTATCGGCGTACTCAGGACAAATTGCACAATAACTTTTGCCATCCAATTTCTCCTGTTACCCTTGGTAAATTAAAAAAAATTGAACCTGAAGTATTTTTTTAGTGAAAAAAAGTTAAATGTTCATTTTTTTTTTAAATATTCAAAAAATATCTGTGATGCACCGAAAGGGTTAATAAACTTCTTGAATGTGGTTTTGAGCACCTTAAGGGGTGCAGTTTTTAGAATGGTGTCACTTTTGGGTATTTTCTATCATATAGACCCCTCAAAGTGGCTTCAAATGTGATGTGGTCCGTAAAAATAAAATGGTGTTGCAAAAATGAGAAATCGCTGGTCAACTTTTAACCCTTATAACTTCCTAACAAAAAAAAATTTTTGTTTCAAAATTGTGCTGATGTAAAGTAAACATGTGGGAAATGTTACTTATTCAGTTTTTTTTGTGCTATATCTCTGTGATTTAAGGGCATAAAAATTAAAAGTTGGAAAATTGCGAAATTTTCAAAATTTTCGCCAAATTTCTGTTTTTTTCACAAATAAACGCAAGTTATTTGAATGAAATTTTACCACTAACATGAAGTACAATATGTCACGAGAAAACAATGTCAGAATCACCGGTATCCATGGAAGCGTTTCAGAGTTATTACCTCATAAAGGGACAGTGGTCAGAATTGTAAAAATTGGCCTGGTCATTAACGTGCAAACCACCCTTGGGGCTTAAGGGGTTAAACACGCACCGTCACTGACAGCTATGAATAATGCCGCAGGACACAAAAGAGATTTTAGCTAAAAAAATAGAATAGTATTTTATATTGATACAAAAATCATAAAAAATTTACAAAACATGGTGGGAAAAGAACTCCAATGGGGGGAGGTGCAAAGAGGAAGGCCGGGGTCAGACTTGCGATAAACTTGCACGAGTCTCGCACATCAATACCCGGCACTGCTGCCGGCACACGGATTGGAGCGTTCAAATGCATAGAAATACATGCAGCTGAATGTTCCGATCTGAGTGCAGGCGGCAGTGCCGGGTATTGACGTGCGAGACTCGTGCGAGTTTCTCGCAAGTCTGACCCCGGCCTAAGGCTCGATTACCTCAAGGTCCCTGAATACAAAACCACTATATATGTGAACTAATTGCAGAAAAATAGCTGACGAGTAAGTGAGCAATGTTTAGTAGTAGACATAAACAATATCTAGGCCAGAAAATAAAGTGCATAGTGCCTAAATTATAAAACAGTTTCTGCCAATATTATTGTGCCTATTAGAATATACTGAATGCTCATAACACAGGATGGAACATATAGTCGCTGTAATTGGACATAGGGGATATGCTACTCCTAGTACACTGAATAATACCCAAAAATCCCATGTATAAATACAGTATCCACCTAAGTGGTATAACACTCAATGCATGAAGAGATACATGGTATCAAGGTATATGATGAGCGGGGAGACACGGGGCACCTCATTCCGCTATCCAAAACCACATGGACCAGGGATCTTCCCGCCGAACTCCCGCTCTCCTTTTAATGTGGGCGTAACGCTACTGAGACAACACAGGGTGAGGGTAAAACAGTGTGGCCTTTGAACCACAAAATGCAGGCAGATAACCCATGGAACAGTCCCAGCACTGTACCCAAGATGGTACATATTACAGAGTCCCACCCTTCCGCTGACTCGCCAGGATAATGGCAGATGTTACTTCAGAGCTCCCAGGGTCACTACCCCACCTGTGGCACCCACACAGAGAGGAGGTACCAACAAGCATAGGGTGATGACAGTCCATTCGGGCAGCACAATGGCTCAGTGGATATCACTGCAGCCTTGCACCACTGGAGTCCTGGGTTCAAATCCTACCAAGGGCAACATCTGCAAGGACTTTGTATGCTCTTACCGTGTTTGCATGGGTTTCCTCCAGGTTCCTCGGTTTCCTCCCACATTACAAAAACATACTGATAGAGAATTTAGATTGTGAGCCCCATCAGGGACAGAGTTGATAATGTGTGCAAAAAATGTAAAGCGCTGCGGAATATGTTGGCGCTATATAAATAGAGATAATTATTATTATTCAGGTACAAGACTAGTTGACCTGAGAGTCACAACCTGGCTTCTCCGAACATCTCCCTGGAGCAAGGCGACCAGCGGGTCCCAATCCTGGCTTTCTCCAAACGTATCCATGGTTCGGCGATGGTCAATGGAGCAGATCTGTATTTTTCCAACCGGAGCCGAAATCCCCTTGGTTGTTTCCTGTAGAATGATAGATCCATGTCCCTTTTGATGGTGCCATGATATTGACTGCTGTCCTGTCTCTGGTCCTTTCTATATGTCTTGGCAGAATCTCAGGCTGTCTCTCTTAGTCTCTCTGTCTCTGTGTCTTTTTATACAGAGGCATGTAACCTATTTTTAGATTTAACAAGTGTCCTTCAGTCCAGCATCACAGATAAGGAGAACAATGGTGATGAGATCAAGTAGCATTACTTGATTATTTAGTTTATTTGCATAGTTTTTCCCTCTCTGCTTTCGAAGTCAACCAAATAGCTCCATAATATAATGCATAAATAGCATATCAGCAAACATCACTAGTCATCAAAGATAAGAGCACACTATGTTACATGAAATATCAGCTTACAAGTCACTATTACAAGTTAGAATTCTCTAACTTGGTATCTCTTTCCCTTATATTCCTTAACCAAGTTATATACCCCTCCCTCCCCTCCATTCTCATTCTCCTCTTTTTTGTGTTTCCTCACTTCCCCCATTATATTAAAATTTAATAAATATACTTGAAAAACAAGTCACTATTACAGGCTTGCACAAGCAAAAGTATAGATAACAGCATACTCTTCTTGGTTTGCTAAAACTAGTCATCTGGGTAATTAAGATGTAATCCGGAATCCGGTTTCTTCACAGTGAGTGCATCACCTAAAGCAGTACTGTTGCCAGGACCTTGCATCAAACATATGGATTGCCGAACCTCCCCGCGAATACACCGTTTCGCTTACACTTCTTCTGGGGGTGAAGGGTAAGCGGGGGTGAGCAGTGCAAAACATTATTTGTCAGATGAATCCAGATTTCTATTGCACCATGCTTATTGGAGGGTCTGAATTTCATGGTAATCAGCATGAATCCATGTTCCCTTCTTGTTGTCACGTATCAACATTTCACATGGTACATCCTGGGTCATCTGATATCTGTGGATGGATATTTGGATACTAAAGGTATCTTACACATTGTGACCTACTAAGTTTATCACTTGATGTCAGTGGTTTACCCTTTGGTAGGAGGACTGTGTACCTTGTCACTAGGGTGGTATGCTCATGGATTGTTTCCAGGTACCTGTCAGAGAACAAGCCAGTACCTCCATCTAATGTGCAGCATCTGCAAAAATAGCTACCCTGTCAGCATATGCCAATACTTATGCAACACCAAGTGGAATCTGACATGATGAATTGCTAAAGTTCTGAAGGCAAAATTATATCCAACACCCTACTACATGGATGTTTTTAATAAGGTGGCCATTCAGTGTATGTTCAGTAATTGGTGGAGATGACAGGATTAATGCTGAATGGTTGGATTCCTTGTCATATTAATTGATCTTTTATGTCTTTTCAAATAATTTCTTACAGCTTCTTCATTTTTTGTGACTTTTACATTTGTTTCAGGGTAAAGATCTGCCCCATATTAATACTACAGAGACATATGTGAGGGGTGATGAGCGGTGTAAAGAGGAGATTCCTACAGATATCCGCACAGGTGAGTAGTGACCACTAAATGCAGAGAAGTACAGTGGTGCTTGAAACTTTGTGAACCCTTCAGAATTTTCCATATTTCGACACAAATGTGAACTAAAATTACATCAGATTTTTACAGATATAGAATCAAATAAAACAAATGACTCAAATATTAAGACTTTTTCATGTTTATATGAGGAAAATAATCAATATGACAGTGGCAAAAGTATATAAACAGTTTGAACTAGCAGATAATTAGGTGAAATTAGTCAGGTGTATTCAGTACATGGAATGACAATCAGGAGTGGGTGAATTGTTTTTACTCTAAAGGTACCATCACACCTAGCGACGCTATAATGATCCCGACAGCGATACGACACGATAGGGATCGTTGCTGCATCGCTATGTGGTCGCTATTGAGATGTCAGACAGTCCAATCTGCCCAACGACGGAGCAACGATCTAGCGTGTCATAGCGACCTTTGTAACGATGTTGGTGGTCGTTGGGACTCTGTCACATTACATGTTCCATTGACGATTCACATCTCGACGAGGGATGTACTGTGTGACGCAATATTTACACAGGCGTGGATTGCGCTCCCTTTCTCACCGCCCCCTCAGCTGTGAATGGTGGACGCTACCGCGTCCTGATTGGCCGTGCATTTAAAAGAAGGTGACGTACTAGTGCTTCATTTCATTGTTCACGGTTTTTTTTGGTTAGCAGAAGTGTTCTATTTGCGTTCAGCTCCTGGCCTAATAGCGTTCACCGGCTGTCCAAATAGCGTTCACGGGCTGTGATTCCAGATAGATACCAGACGCCCACTCAGTGTTGACGGTATGTATCTTTGGGGTATATTTTGCTGTACTTGAGGGTGGGCTATTGTTTAATCGCCTATCGTATGAAAGCCATTTTGGTGGGTTCATATCTGGCTCGCCCATATGCAATGGAATGCGCTCCCTTTCTCACCGCCCCCTCAGCTGTGAATGGTGGACGCTACCGCGTCCTGATTGGCCGTGCATTTAAAAGAAGGTGACGTACTAGTGATTCATTTCATTGTTCACGTTTTTTTTTTGGTTAGCAGAAGTGTTCTATTTGCGTTCAGCGCCTGGCCTAATAACGTTCACCGGCTGTCCAAATAGCGTTCACGGGCTGTGATTCCAGATAGATACCAGACGCCCACTCAGTGTTGACGGTATGTATCTTTGGGGTATATTTTGCTGTACTTGAGGGTGGGCTTTTGTTTAATCGCCTATCGTATAAAAGCCATTTTAGTTGGTGGGTTCATATCTGGCTCGCCCATATGCAATGGAATGATCAGCAATCAGTGTAAAAGCACGTATATTGCCATGCCCGGTAATACGATGGTATAGAATTGCATTTGTTGTTAAAGCCACACCTGGGTAAGGTGTTATGCAAGGTTACACGTAGCTTGTTGTAATTTCTTTACTGTGTAAATAGTTAAAATATTTCAACTTTTTTTTTTTTGCAGTTCGCTCCATCATGAACAAGGCGCAGTGTTCGGTAGTGGTGGCTGCCTTGCTGGCTGAGGAAGCTCGCCGTCGTGATGAGGCCCAGACCCTGGAGAGGCGTTCCAAAAGGAAACGTCGAATGTGGACCAGAGAGTGGCTGCAGAGGAGGTCCGAATTCTCACACATGCAGCTCGTCAGACAGCTGCAGGACAAAAATCCACACGATTTCCGGAACTTCCTGCGGATGTCGGAGGAAACATTTATCTATTTATCGGAGCTAATTTCTCCACTTATTCAAAGGAGGGATACAAGAATGCGTTCTGCCATCCCCGTAGATGAAAGATTGGCAGTCACGCTGAGATTCCTGGCCACGGGGCGCTCATTTCAGGACCTGCATTTCTCTGCCGCTATTTCAAGGCCCCTCCTCAGTGTTCTTATTCCGGAGACATGCAGAGCGATTTTCGAGTGTCTACGCAGCTTCATGGTATTTCCTAAAACGGCCGAGGATTGGAAACAGATAGCCTCCGATTTCGAGGAACTCTGGCAGTTTCCAAATTGTGGTGGTGCCTTGGACGGGAAACATGTCCGCATCACCCAACCACCAAACAGCGGGTCATACTTCTACAATTACAAGGGCTACTTTAGTATCATCTTGATGGCCCTTGTAAACGCAAAGTATGAATTTATTTATGTGGACGTGGGGATGAACGGAAGGGTTTCCGATGGGGGGGTTTTGGAACATACCCATTTCGGAGAAAGTTTATTTGGCTCTGCCCTTCAGTTGCCTTCAAACTCGGACACTCGAGGAAACATGAACTTTGTGTTTGTGGGCGATGAGGCCTTCCCACTTAATCCACATTTGCTGAAACCGTTCCCCCTAAAAACTATAACGCCAGAAAGACGTATTTTCAATTACCGCTTGTCAAGGGCACGCCGAGTGGTTGAAAATGCCTTTGGGATCATGGCCAATCGGTTCCGTGTATTGCACACGCCAATGAACATGAAACTAGACTCAATTGACTCTGTGGTGATGGCCTGCTGTGTGCTACACAACTTTCTCCGTCGGCGAGATTCCAGTTCGTACTGCCTGACAGGGTTCATGGACTCTGTGGACGCAACAAATGGCGAGGTTCAGCTGGGTGAATGGCGTTCGAACGCACCCGCAATAGCGGACCTTAGACCTCTTGGACCAGGCAGATACACCCAGGATGCCAAGGCCTGCCGTGAAGAGTATTGCCATTATTTCAATGGTCCTGGCGCTGTTCCTTGGCAGCATCAGCAGTGAATTGTTTTAAATTGTTTGTTTTGGTTGTACCATGTTTTTAAATAAACTCCTTTTTACATTCTGTCGTAACAAAATAAATTTGTATTCACCAATATTAGTTTGCTGTGTATATTTCTTCTAAAAGCAGATTAAGGTACATGCAACTGTGAAAAGTGGTTTGCTTTTGGAACGCAATAGAGTCCCATTCTGGGGTTTTATGGCGCGGTAAAAACTTTAAGGTCGCTATAGCGTCCTATAAACCGCCGCATGGCAACAATAAATCAGGGTGGAGCTGTAGCGTCGTGGGCGTGTGTTATGACCTAACTGCGGCCTAGACTTTTTGACATGGCGACCAGGCGGCGCTCAAGTCACTGGGGTGATGCAGAGGTGCGGTTTCTAATCAGGGAGGTGGATGAGCAGGATTATGCATGCACGCAGCTGCATCCACACCCTGTACTCCATAAGCAGGCAGTACTCCGTTGCATTAGGCGGGGCTTGGCCAGACAATTTGGAGTGGATCGGTCGACCACACAGATCAGGAAAAAGCTTGCCGATCTGCGCTACCGCTCAAGCAATCGTATTGCCCATGTCCGTACCCAGATGGTCTCCCAGCGTGGTAAGTGCACATTGTACAGACACCCGCACACTAATAGCACAGACACACGGACCCCAATATAGTCGCTGAAAACTCCCTCCCAGAACTCGCACACACCCGCACACTACCAGCACAGACACACGGACCCCATTATAGTTGCTGAAAACTCCCTCCCAGAACTCGCACACACCCGCACACTACCAGCACAGACACACGGACCCCAATATAGTCGCTGAAAACTCCCTCCCAGAACTCGCACACACCCGCACACTACCAGCACAGACACACGGACCCCATTATAATCGCTGAAAACTCCCTCCCAGAACTCCCACACACCCGCACACTACCAGCACAGACACAAAAACCCTTAGTCCCTGAATTTATTTTTTTTCTTTTTTGCATACAGATATCGCGAACCAAGTGGGAAGAGAAGATGAAGAGCCAGAGCCACTGCCAGACACACCGGAAAACGAAGGAGAGGATGCACGAGGCTCCGGTTGGGACATTAGCCCCTCATCCTCTGAAGAATCGGAGGCAGGGAGAAACCGTAAGAGTTTATTAAACAAATAAATTAACCGATAATTTGTATCATGTTTTGTATTGTAAAGTTAGAAAATTTCATACCATAGGAACCCCAACACCTGAAGAGCTCCTGCAGTCACTGAGGAGAGTGACAAAAGCAGTGGAGGAACACAAACAGCTGCTGTTAAGGGCGGCGGCGGCCCAAGCACGTGGCGCAAGACGTTAATTTTTTTGTTGTTGTTTTTATGTAAGTTCTTGTTTCAGTTGCTGAAAAGACGGCGATAAAAAAAAATTTACAAACATCAACACTTGTTTGCAATTTTTGGATAAAAAAAAAAAACACTCGCTGTAATGCATGATAACGCTTTTCATTCCTATTGCGACACATTTTTGTTAATCAACGTCAAAGTAAAAAGAAGAATTCATTCCAATAAAGTAGAAACACAGGAAAAGTTTATTAAAACACAACAACCAATAAAGAATAACATTGCTTAGATTATATAAAAAAATTTTAAACAATTAAATAATTTTTACACAGATTATTGAACAAAAATTTAACAAGTTACAATTCTTGACACTGATTTTCAGAATTTGAAAAAAACCGTCTTGGCGGAGAAGCAAGTTGGGAGATAAAAGACTGCGAGTATTGAGGAAAATGGTGGTTGGGTGGGGTTTGCAGATGATTTAGCTGTGGCCCAATCCTCCGCACTGGTGTGCTCCGAAGTGGCTCTTGAACTTCTGGCCAAGAAGGCTCATGGGTGATCGATCTTTTTACGGTTGAGGTTTCATCCAATCGACCGGAATCAGCTTCACTCAATGTTTCAAATATCACCCGTTCAGCATGTTTACGCTGGTTAGCATCCAGCTTTCCCAGGCGATCAGCCATGAATTGGGCAAAGGTGTCCATGGCCGAGCTTGCCATTATATGCTTGGCCAAACACATAAGGTCTGGGGATGTGGGCAAAGTTTCCTTCCTCTTCGGAGTCTTTTGCCGTCGGCATTGGGGAGCAGGTTGTTGACTTGAGCCCTCCGATGCGTCATCCAAACTACGATCACACTCCATTATGGTGTCACTCCCTTGCGTCGACGAATCTTGTTCATGCTGATGCTGTGGTAACAAAGAAAACAAAACATTAGATGTTTAACAAACACTGTCATATATGGAGCAAATTTCAATGACTTCTGGGCCAGAGGGTAATGTTAACATTTTTTTCACTAAAAATACGGAATGTACATGCAATTAAATTATTCATTAACTTTTTAAAAACAATATGGTACTTACATCTCCAACTGGGGCAGCTGGATCATTCACGATCTCTGTGTCAAGGTGCACATTTGGCCGCATTGAAGACACTGTTTTCCTTGGAATTTCTTGGTCGCGGGTGAAGCTGAGTAGGTCGTAGTACCAGAGCGTGGGCACATAAACCTCATCTGTGCCGGCACCCGACTTCCTCGACTTCTCGACCTTGATGAGCTCTTTTTTATATACAGTGCGGAGAGACTGGATTTTTTTCCGTACTATGGTTTCGTCCACTTTCTCGCTTGGGTTGTGACGCTTAAATAGGCAAATCATCTTTTCATACGCCTCCCTTTTCTTAATCCTGTTACTGTACTCTGCGCACTTTATCTTCCAAAGACAAGGAAGAGATCGATACAGCTCGATCATCTCCCGAATGAACTCCTCGCTGTTGTAAGACATCTGCAAAGAGGAAAATACGGTTTACAAACCATGAACACCAATGGAACATTAAGGTATTTCACAAAAAAAATAACAAAAAAAATACAGGGTCTTGGGAGTGTTCACTTCATATAGCCTAAAATGGCAACCCAGATATGGCTCTTTGTTCGCACAAGGAAAATAAACAAAAAAACAACAAAATAAAATAAACCCCCCCAAAACATATATATAAAAAAAAATATATATATATGTGGAATCGCTGTTGAGACCCCAAAAAATACCTACCGTTAACTGTAGAGATAACTAGAGAAGCTACGAAGATGGCAAAGCAGATGATCTAAAATGGAGTCGCAGCCGTCGGACAAAAAACAGGATCTCAACTGGGACACACCCGGGTCAGGAACAAAGAAGTGAAGCGCTACTTTGCTTAGCTTCTTTTAAGGAAGCTCTCCAATCAGGACGCTGTAGTGACCACCAATCGGAGCTGAGGTAGGCGTGGAAATGGGAACGCTAATCCCGTCCCCCTTTTCTTGTTTGTGAGTCGCTAACGAGGTCGTTAGGCTGGTGTCAAACGTGATGATACAAGCGACTCAGCGGGATATGAGCAACCAAAGAAATGTCCAGACATTTCGGGCACGATCAGCGATTCCCGGCAGGGGGCCTGGTCTCTGTCACACACAGCGATCTCCCTGATAAGATCGCTATAACGTCACTGTTCTAGTGACTCAGCAGTGATCTCGCTTAGTGTGACGGGGCCTTAAGGACAGGGATCAATCAAAGACAGATCTTCGCAACATGTTTATGGAAGTGTGTCATGGCACAAACATAGGAGATTTCTGAGGACCTCAGTAGAAGAGTTGTTGATGCTTTTGAGGCAGGAAAAGTTATAAAATTGTCTCTAAAGAGTGTGGACAGATTGTTTACAAGTAGATGAAATTCAAGGCCATTATTACCCTTGAGAGGTTGACCAACAAAGATCACTCCAAGAGAAGGTATGTAGTAGTCCACCAGGTCACAAAGAAACCCAAGGGGTAATGTCCCACAATTCTGTACTAATATACCCCATCTTGGTATATATCCCCATCCTGGTGTATATGGCCCCTAGTTCAGGTATACATAGCCTCCCTTCCACATCTTGGTATACATGGTCATCATCCCCATCCTGACATACATGACCCTCATCCCCATCCTGGTATACATGGTCCGCTCTTCCCCATCTTGGTATAGATGGTCCCCTCATCCTGGTATAGATGGTCCCCTCAACCCCATCCTGGTATACATGGTACTCTCATCCCCATCCTGGTGTACATGGTCCTCTTATCCCCATCCTGGTGTACATGGTCCCCCATCCCTATCCTGGTATAAATTGTTTTTCCCCCATCCCTATCCTAGTATACATGCCCCCCTTTCCATCACTATCCTTGTATAAATTGTTTTTCCCCATCCCTATCCTAGTATACATAATCCCCCCATCCCATCATGGTATATATGGCCCCCACATCTTCATCCTGGTATACATGGCCCCAACATGGTGCACACATAAAAAATAAACAATTCTACTCATCTTCCTTCCTCTTCCTCGCAGCGCTGTGTCATGCCAGCACATGATTTCAGCATGTAGGCAGCGCATGACATCACTGCCATGCGCCCCCACACTTCGAGATCAGCTGTCGGAATATTCACTCATCCCCATGCCCAGCACTATGGGAGTGGGGAGCAGTGAATATTCATTCTGTATCATAGCAGGCACACATGATCGCCCAGCATCTTCAGGAACCGGAGGCTGCGGCTAATATTGTGACCGCAATTAAGCAGAATGAATATTTACAGCTCCCCCTACCTATAGTACCTCCTACCTCTAGGTGTTGGCTTCAGTGCATAGAGGGGTGAGGGAGTATGGGTTTGGGGAGCTGTGAATATTCATTCTCTTTAACAGCGGGCACACGTGTTAGCTGCAGCAGCCGGCTCCTGCCTCCAGTGACCCTCTGCTCCGACACTGCTGCACCCATCCCCCCCAATCCAAACCCACACTAGAAGGTACATCTGGACTATAAGACGCACTCACCACTTTCCTCCAAAATGTTTGAACAAAAAAGTGAGTCTTAGGCCAAGATCACGCTACCGTCTGTGATGCGAGAAACTCGCACGAGCCTCTCGCATCAACACCCGGCGCTGCCGCTGGAACTCAGGACATGAGCTGCGGCTGAATGTGTTTCTATGCAGCCTCAGCTCCGGTCCTGAGTGCTGGCAGTAGCGCCGGGTGTTGATGCGAGAGATGCATGCAAGTTTCTTGCATCGCATACAGTAGTGTGATCCCGGGCTTACAGTCCAAAAAATACAGTAAGCTCTGGACTCAGATTTTCAGTGAGATTTAAGCCCGGCCCATAGATCTTAACAGCTAATTTACATATTAAGAAAAACGTGGATTTTTGTGGAATAAGACATCAGATCACAGATATCAAGGTATAACTTAATTCAACTTTCCATGACCTGCACACCCATATAGATGGCTTAGGAGGGTTAACCCCATTTCAGATGCCCTTGAAGCATGAAACTATGAAGAAAACTGCTTCAACCGGGAAATAAACAATTAAAATAGCACAACCTGGTGATCTAATATTGTAATCTATTAGTTCCTGCTTTATGGTCTACTGTCCTAGTCAGTTGATAATTGAATATAAGAATAAGAATATAAATATAATTTAAATGCAGTTTAATTGAAAAATTATAAAATTAGTTTTTTTTCTTGGCAGATGACTGTAACAGGAGCTCGGGGACAAATCTGATATTTTCAAATTTTGTAGCATATGATTATGATATCACACCAGCTAAACGTGAAGAACATGCCATTGTCCGAGACATACCACCTGCCCTTCACAGAAAAAATCTATCATCTAATCCTTTACAAGAGCCCTGTTCTTCTACTTCATCAAAGACCAATGCAAAAAACAAAAGTCACAGAAGTGGTGTTGATTATCAAATACCTCACACAGAGGAGAAAAAGTTTTCTTGTTCAGAATGTGAGAAAAGTTACAGTTTTAAATCAAGACTTGTTGGACATCAGAGAGGTCACACAGGAGAGAAGCAATTTTCATGCTCAGAATGTGGGAAATGTTTTAATCTGAAAGCAAATGTTGTTACACATCAGAAAAGTCATACAGGAGAGAAGCCATATTCATGTTCAGAATGTGGGAAATGTTTTGTAATGAGATCACATCTTATAATACATCAGAGAAGTCACACAGGGGAGAAGCCATATTCATGCTTTGAATGTGGTAAACATTATAGCGAGAAATCCAAACTTGTTAAACATCAAAGAACTCACACAGGGGAGAAGCCATATGTATGTTCAGAATGTGGGAAATGTTTTGTAGTGAGATCACATCTTATTTCACATCAGAGAATTCACACAGGAGATAAGCCATTTTCATGTTCACAATGTGGGAAATGTTTTAATCGGAAAACAAATCTTGTTACACACCAGAGAATTCATACAGGAGAGAAGCTATTTTCATGTTTAGAATGTGGGAAATGTTTTAATTGGAAAACAAATCTAGTTAAACATGAAAGAAGTCACACAGGGGAGAAGCCATTTTCATGTTCAGAATGTGGAAAATGTTTTACAGAGAAATCAAATCTTGTAAAACATCTGAGAATTCACACAGGGAAGAAGCCATTTTAATCTTTCACATATGAGACATTTTTAGCATTAAATTAAGTTTATTACACAACGGAATGCACACAGGGAGAAACCATTTTCATGTTCTGAATGTGGGAAATGTTTTACAGAGAAACAGGGCAGTAGGTTTTTTTTTTTAATTTTATTTCATTGACACTATGTACAAGAAAAAACACAAGTTTTAGTCAAGTAAATTTATACCTATACAAGAGAAAGAGAAAGCAATTTACAGTAGTAAATGATTATTTAAAATGATATAAATACCAATAGCCATTTGCTACTAAAAAGCAATTGGTGTCTAAATAATATACTGTAAATGCGAAAAGGGAAATCACACGCTCACCTATGTTTTCAAGTTTAGATTTTGGAGAGCCTGGAGCAGAAACCATTGCAAGTCATTGATCAATTATAAAAAGGAGGTGGGTTTGTCCAGTTTGATCCAAGTAGGTTAAAATTAGCACTTTATTTCATACATTTACAATCTATAGAGTGACTAGAAGCAATGGGATGAAACTGAATGGGAGGAGCCACAGATTAGATATTAGAAAAAACTTTTTGACAGTTGAGAGTGATCAATGAGTGGAACAGGCTGCCACGAGAGTTGGTGAGTTCTCCTTCAATAGAAGTCTTCAAACAGAGGCTGGACAGACATCTGTCTGGGATAATTTAGCGAATCCTGCTTTGAGCAGGGGGTTGGACCAGATGGCCCAGGAGGTCCCTTCAAACTCTACCATTCTATGATTCTATGGATACCGACCATCAACGCGTTTCAAACACTATATGCGTTCTTACTCAAGATGAAGAGTATTAACCTAGTTGGATGGAGCTGGACAAATTCACCTATCTAAATAATACAGTGATATATGTAGCGTATACAGTGGTGCTTGAAAGTTTTTCAATCTTTCAGAATTTTCAATATTTGTGTAATTTTGACCAAAAACTACATGATATTTTCCAACAAGTCCTAAAAGTAAATGAAGACATATCAAACAAATGAGAAATATTAGAGTTTGTCATTTTATTTTATTAAGGAAAATTATCCTACACAGGGCCGGCGTCAGCACCCGGCGCACCGGCGCCAGTACCGGGGCCCTGGCGAGACGGGGGTGGGCCCACTCACGCTGTCTGGGAAGCCATACATAGCTCCCAACCTTCGCCGCCATGCCCCCCATGCACAACCCCATCCTCACTCTCCCCAAAGAGACCCACACAGCCCCTCACAGCCAGCAATGAGTCATCGCTACGGCTGTTCTCTTATGTGCGGCACAGGACCTGTGATGAGATCACAAGAGGGGAGGAGTCAGGGGTCACATGATCAAGGGCCTCTGTGTCTGCACTCTGCAGGACTCTGCTGTGCTGGTCCTCATCATGGTGCTGGATGAGGGAAGTTTATGTGTGGGTTCAGGAGGGGTTTACAGGGTGGATGTAGCAGAGCTGTGTGTGTGCAAGGTGTACAGAGTGGAGCCCGGAGCCATGTGTGTACGAGGTGTACAGAGTGGAGCTGTGTGTGTACGAGGTGTATGGAGCGGAGCCATGTGTGTGCGAGGTGCACGGTGCGGAGCTATGTGTGTACGAGGGGTACAGAGCAGAGCCATGTGTGTACGAGGTGTACAGAGCGGAGCCGTGTGTGTACGAGGTGTACAGAGCGGAGCCGTGTGTGTACGAGTTGTACAGAGCAGAGCCGTGTGTGTACGAGGTGTACAGAGCGGAGCCGTATGTGTACGAAGTGTACAGAGTGGAGCCGTATGTGTACGAGGTGTACTGAGCGGAGCCACGTATGTATGAGGTGTACAGAGCGGAGCCGTGTGTGTACGAGGTGTACGGAGCGGAGCCGTGTGTGTACGAGGTGTACAGAGTGGAGCTGTGTGTGTACGAGGTGTACGGAGCGGAGCCATGTGTGTGCGAGGTGCACGGTGCGGAGCTATGTGTGTACAAGGGGTACAGTGCAGAGCCATGTGTGTACGAGGTGTACAGAGCGGAGCCGTGTGTGTACGAGGTGTACAGAGCGGAGCCGTGTGTGTACGAGTTGTACAGAGCAGAGCCGTGTGTGTACGAGGTGTACAGAGCGGAGCCGTATGTGTACGAGGTGTACAGAGCGGAGCCACATATATATGAGGTGTACAGAGCGGAGCTGTGTGTGTACGAGGTGCACGGTGCAGAGCTATGTGTGTACGAGGGGTACAGAGCAGAGCCATGTGTGTACGAGGTGTACAGAGCAGAGCCTTGTGTGTACGAGGTGTACAGAGTGGAGCCGTGTGTATACGAGGTGTACAGAGTGGAGCCGTGTGTGTACGAGGTGTACAGAGTGGAGCCGTATGTGTACGAGGTGTACTGAGCGGAGCCACGTATGTATGAGGTGTACAGAGCGGAGCCGTGTGTGTACGAGGTGTACAGAGCGGAGCCGTGTTTTTGAGGTGTACAAAGCGGAGCCGTGTGTGTACGAGGTGTACAGAGTGGAGCAGTTTGTGTATGAGGTGTGCGGAGCCGTGTGTGTACGAGGTGTACGGAGCGGAGCCCGGAGCCGTGTGTGTATAAGTTAAGCAGAGCCCGGAGCCATGTGTGTATGAGGTGTACGGAGCGGAGCCATGTGTGTACGAGGTGTACGGAGCGGACCCGTGTGTGTACGAGGTGTGTGGAGTGGAGCCATGTGTCTATTAGGTATACGGTGCGGAGCCCGGAGCTGTGTGTGTACAAGGTGTGCGGAGTGGAGCTGTGTGTGTACGAGGTGTATGGTGCAGAGCCTTGTATGTACGAGGTGTACGGTGTGGAGCCATGTACGAGGTGTACGGTGCGGAGCCGTGTGTGCACGAGGTGTACGGAGTGGAGCCCGGAGCCGTGTGTATGAGATGTGCAGAGCGGAGCCCGGAGCCATGTGTGTACGAGGTGTACAGAGCAGAGCCATGTGTGTACGAGGTGTACGGAGCGGAGCCATGTGTGTAAGAGGTGTACAGAGCGGAGCCATGTGTGTGCGAGGTGTACGGAGCGGAGCCGTGTGTGTACGAGGTGTACGAAGTTGACCCGTGTACGAGGTGTGTGGAGCAGAGCCGTGTGTGTACAAGGTGTACGGTGCGGAGCCCGGAGCCGTGTGTGTGCGAGGTGTGCGGAGTGGAGCCGTGTGTACGAGGTGTACAGTGCGGAGCCGTGTGTGCACGAGGTATGCGGAGCGGAGCCACATGTATACAAAGTGTACTGTGTGGAGCCCGGAGCTGCATGAGTATGAGGTGTATGGAGCAGAGCCACGTGTGTACGAGGTGTACCGGAGCGTAGCCGTGTGTACGAGGTGTACGGTGTGGAGCCCGGAGCCATGTGTGTACGAGGTGTGCAAAGCGGAGCCAAGTATGTATGAGGTGTGCGGAGCCGCATGTATCCAAGGTGTACAGAGTGGAGTCGGATGTGTATGAGGTGTATGGAGCGGAGCCCTGTGTGTACGGGGCTGAGCCATGTGTTTACGGAGCGGAGCAGAGCCGGGTGTGTATGGAGCATATCCGCGTGTGTAGAAGGTGTACGGAGCGGAGCCGTGTGTGTACGAAGCATACAAAGCGGAGCCGTGCATGTACGAGGTGTATGGTGGGGAGCATTCATACCTCCCAACCGTCCCGGATCCAGCGGGACAGTCCTGATTTTCAGAGAGAGACTGCCCCAGCTGGGAGCTTACTTTTCCCGCGGACACAGGAGTACACGGCGGAGCCCCAAAGAGCACTTTAAAACTCGCACGTGACGTTCTACCGGAAGTGACGTGCTGGAAGCTAGCCAGAAATTAGGTAATTTCGGGAGAAGATTGTGACGGAACCATGGAGGCACTTCAGGGAATGCTTCAGATCCATCACCGTGTCCTCTGACAGCGCAGACAGCAGGATCGCCTTGGAATCGGGGATGCCGGCCATGTGAGCGGATCATGATATGTCCTGCACCAGGAGGGTACTACAATGGGAGCCGGGCTGCTATGTTATCTTTATAGAATATTTCTTTCTCTGTTTCTCTCTCTCTGTTCTTTCTTCCTCTCTGTTCTTTCTCTCTAATCTTTTTTTTTCTTTCTCTCTCTCTGTTCTTTCTTTCTCTCTCTGTTCTCTTTCTTTCCCCTCTTTCTTTCTCTGTTCTTTCTCTCTCTGTTCTTTCCTCTCTTTCTTTCTCTCTCTGTTCTTTCTTTCTTTCCCATCTTTCTTTCTTTCTCTCTCTGTTCGTTCTTTCCCCTCTTTCCTTCTTTCTCTGTTCTTTCTCTCTCTGTTCTTTCCCCTCTTTCTTTTTCGCTCTACCTCTCAGTTCTTTCTTCCCCTCCTTCTTTTTCTCTTTCCTTGTTCTTTTTTCTGTCCACTCTTTCTTTCTCTTCTCTTTTCTTTCTTTATCCGTTCTTTCTTTCCTTCCCCTCTTTCTTTCTCTCTCCCTCTCTGTTCTTCTTTCCCCTCTTTCTCTCTCTCTGTTCTTTTTTTCTGTCCACTTTCTTTCTCTCTGTTCTTTTTCTTTCTTTTTTCTTTCTCTCTGTTCTTTCTTTCCCGTCTTTCTTTCTCTGTTCTTTCTTTCTTTACCCTCTTTCTTTCTTTCTCTGTTCTTTCTTTCTCTCTCTGTTCTTCCTTTCTATCTGTTCTTTCTTTCTCTGTTCTTTCTTTTCCCTCTTTCTTTCTTTCTCTCTTTCTGTTCTCTCTCTCTCTGTTCTTTCTTTCTCTCTCTCTCTGTTCTTTCTTTCATACATACACTACTAATCAATAGCCTCCTTCACATGAATGTGTTTTGCCACAGAGCGAGTGTCCATGTGAATCACATGCATGTCCGTGTGATCCACCGGAGACAAGTACGTTTTTGGCCAGCACCACGGATGTCACACGGTATGAATAGTGGTATGTGTTAAAGGGGGGCCCACAGAGACTCTTTCACCCAGGGCCCTCAAAAACCTGGAGCCGGCCCTGATCCCACATCACATTCCTGTGAGTAGCAAAAGCACGTGAGCCTTTGCTTGCAACTTCTGGTGTGATTTCCCCCTCCCCCTTGTGTAGCAATAGCTGCATCTAAACATTTCAAAAAAGTGTTGATTAGTCCTGCACATTTACCTGGAAAATTTTTAAGACCATTCCTCCATACTGGTATAGAAGAGTTAATGGTTTGCTTTTATATCCCTTTAAATGCCTTTAATTCTCCATTTGCCTTTTGCCTTTCATTCATTCTTATGATGCTGCAGTTTTGCCTATCTCCTCTTCAAGGAGAAAATGCTTCTTATTATATATGTTCTCAAAAGTCAGCAACAGCGTGTTCTGGGTACATTGTAAACATGGTATGACCCTGAAGGTGATGGTGGGGGCCACAAGCGCGCCATAGAATTTCATATTGTTGTAAATGGTATAAAAGATTGCCTTGTATTTCATTACGTCAGATAAAGTGATTTGACCACGGCTTGCGTGTTGAGTCTCTTGTCTCCAAGAGCTTGTCATCAGAAGGGAGAAAAACCTCATAATCCAGACTCACTGGTGATCTGGCATACCTGAGGCTTGGTCAGAGCAAAAAGCAGCTATAACAATACAAAAAAGCATCAATTCTGTTATCTTAGTGAGTTTTCTTCAATTAACTGGTTGTCTTAGGTCTTTCCACAAAAATTGTACATATTCAAGGTCTGGACAATATCTTGGCCTTCTAAAAAATGAATGTTTTTACTTTTTTCTTCTTTAACCATACTTTGTAGAACAACTTATGTGCCTTGGGTTATTGTATTACTGCATGACTCACCTTCTCTTGAGATTCATCTCCAAGACAGATGTCCTGACATTTTCCTGTAAAATGTATAATTCCTTGTTCCATTAATGATGGCAGTGTCACGATTCCACCCCTTAGTGTGCTTGGGATACAGTTACTAATGGCCCAGCCATCCAATCTGGTAAGTGTTTTGATTGACAGCTCTACCATCCAATCTCAAACTGGGGGGTGCTGGCTTTCTCCAGGTGTTCATTGTCACAGATTATTTCCCAGCTACTTAACTGGGCTGTTGTCCCTTACCTCTGCCAGACATACATTCAGTTTTTATGTGGTTTGTCTCTCTGTGCCTTGTGTTTTGTGAATTGATCGTTGCCTGACTTTGGAGCTCGTTCTGACCATCGGTCTGTTTAACCCCTTTGTTCTGATGCTTAATCTTCCTGCTATTTGACCTTGGACCATTACCTGACTAAACCTTTGTCTCTTCCTTCTGTTTATGACGTACCCTCCTAGCTTTTGACCTCAGACTCCTTGACTATCCAGACTCACAAGTTGCCCGTGAGAAGTGACTCGGTGTCTCATTATGTATGGCCCATAGCTTTTTCTTTTTTACCAGTATGGATTGTGTTCACACACTTAGTGACCAGATGGCAAATTTGATGCAGATGAATCCGGATCTGGAGTCCTCACAATATGAGTTGCAGGGTCAGATAATTCATTTTCTAAATACATCCTGTAGTCCTCCACTACCACCAGTGGCTTTGACTTATGTACTCTCTAATGTACAGTTGGTCTCTCTCGGACCTGTAATGGCTCGCCCTCAGGGCCGGCTCCAGGTTTTCATGGGCCCCGGGCGAAAGAGAATGGGTCACTTTAACACATACCACAATTCATGATGCACAGATACAGCAGAGAAACATAGGTATAGCACAATGCCAAAGATTTTACGTCTTACATTACATGAGTGATGCCAATAGCTCAGAAACTGGATAGTATGGTCCTCCATAAAGTATTGTTTCTTCTTCACCCACACCCATTTCAGGCGGACATTAATCACAATGGGATGTGGCATCCTTCCTTTTGGCGCCAGTTTCTTTCTAGGACGCCCACGAAGAAAGGTGGCACCGCTCTCCATTTTCACGCCACTGACTGTCTCCTTCTCGACAGTGTTTGGCGCCATCTTGGACCACAATTTAGTTATCAGTCCACAAGTCCCAGGAATCTATTCCACCAATTCTGTAGCTGCAGTGCTTCTGGATTCCATTCTGCTGACTATGCAAAATGTAACAAGGTGGCATGGGGTGGTAGTCACCCCTGCACATGAAAAGACAGGTCAAGTCCCAGTCCTGCGGTACCGTTAGTAACCTTCAGCACACAGTCACTCGTTGGAGGGGACAAGGTCTCAGGAAACACCACAAGCCACATGTCTGCTCCAGCGGTAAAAACTTTACTGAACACGGTGCAAACAAGACAATATTTCCTGCTCTTTCCCGGCGACTTCAGAAGGCTGCACAACACCAACTCCTGTTCTCGTCCTGAACCCCGTATTTCACCTGGGGTTGATCCCGTTGAGCGAGAGTCCATCCACACTGCCTGTCAAGCTAGGAAAGCCTACATCCCACAAGCGGGGAATCTTCTGTCCTCACTACGGTGCATGTCTTGCCCTGGGCAAGCCTGCCCAGGCTCTGCTGTAAGAGCAGGAAGTCCTTTTCCTAAGCTCAGAGGCTTTGCACCATCCCCCTTTAAACTCCTCCCAACTATTTAACCCTTAACTCTATCCCTATGCTAAACATGTACAAATACATTCACATTACAGTGTAAAACATTAAGAGAACATATACAGTACATTGCACATTAGAAGAACATTAGAAAACGTCAGGAAGCCGCACTCAACACCGGTGCTCGTTATTCAGGAGAGAGAAGGCAATTGAGGGTCCCTGCCACCTCCTTACAGGAGCACAGTATTAACAACCAAAAATTAGATTTTAAACTCTGCACCACCTCTGCAAACAGCTGAATTTCAGCGACAGTAAATTCAAAGTTGAAATATGGTGTGCTGTATTGTGTTAGTCACAGAAAAAAATATTTTATCTTTGGACCAAGGGTCAGGCCTCGATGACACACTAGATGCTAAAAACTATTTTTCAAGTCAGGTCCCTTACTGTATGACTTTAATAACAGAAAAAAAATGTTGTGGTCTATCTATCAGGCCTCTATAACTCACTAGATGCTACAAACTCTTTTTAAACTCAGGTCCCTTACTGTATGACTTTAATAACAGAAGAATTTTTTTTGTGGCCTATGAATCAGGCCTCTATAACACACTAGATGCTACAGACTTTTTTTAAAGGTAGGTCCCTTAATGTATGACATTAATGACAGAAGAATTTTTGGGGGGACCAGGGATCAGGCCTCTATAACATACTAGATGCTACAAACTATTTTTCAAGTCTGGTCCCTTACTGTATGACAGTAATAACAGAAGAATTTGTTTGTGGCCTCTGGATCAACTTAATTTCAACCCAAACAAATGACAATGTGTTTTACGGCGGGCTGTCTAACTTTTTGCAACTGAAAAATTATAATTTGATTTTAATGTGCCTTAGGTCTGCAGACAGGTTACTATCGCCGCCACAAAATGACAACGTGGGATACAGCAGGCTGTTTCACATTTAGCAACTGAAAAAAATATAACTATTTTAATGTGCCTTAGGTCTGCAGACAGTTTTACTTCACCACAGCACTAAATTACAAGGTGGGATAGATCAGCCTGTTTAATATTTTTTTACTAGCTACATGTCAATTAGAATGCTATACTTGTGCATGGATCACAATAGAAGCAGTGCGCAACACGTGCCCTGCTGGATTTGTTTCTGCACCTCAGTATGGCTAAAAAAGAAAAAAAAGGGCTGGAAGGTAAATTTAACAGCCATACTGGACACTAGCTACCTACAGTACCTGACTGATATACAACCACTTATCTAACTAGCTAAAATGTGGGAAACAGCAGGCTTTTTCACATTTACCTACTGAAATATTTAGAATGCTAAACTCGTGCTTAGAGCACTATAGAAGCAGAGAGAAACACACTTGTAGGACATGTGCTCTGGTGGCTTTGTCTGAGAACCTCAGTTATGCCCCGAAAAAAAAATCCGTAAGATAAATTTTACAGCCACACTGGACACCATCTAGCTACACTGTCTAACTAATATGCAACCACCTACCTAACTAGCTACAATGTGGGATACAGCAGACTTTTCCACATTTAGCTACTGATATAATATTTAGAATGCTATACTTGTGCATGGAGCACTTGTAGGACATGTACCCTGCTGGCTTTGTCTGAGAACCTCAGTTATGCCCCTCCGCTCCCACACACACATACAAAAAGAAAAATCGGAAAGTATATTTTACAGCCACACTGGATAATATCTAGCTACACTATCTGACTGATATACAACCACCTAACTAACTAGCTGAAATCTTGATGCAAACAGTGACAGTGTTAGGAGCAGCCTCTCTGCTTTGTATGTGTCAAAATTGCTCTAAAGCAACATGTCCCCTATTGATATGCAGAGGGACATGTGATTTCAGCAGATGACACAAGCCGTTTTGTCAGGACATTGTGGGTATTTCCTGCGCTCTGATTGGCTAGCCGCAATGTGCACACATAAAGTTAGGGGAAAAAACATTACTGCTTTGCTTACAAAAACACAGCTCCTCTGAATTCTCTGCAAACCCCCTACCCTCATCAAACACGTGCCAAATGCTCATGATACACCATTATCGTTCCTAAATATTTTGGTAGCAACACAAATATTTTCCCGCACTTTTACCGAATGCTACAGATTTTTTTTACCGAATTTATGAAATTTTGCTCGGATTAACGATCACAAATCCGAATGTGCCATATTCGTGCCGAATTTATGTTTGGCAATCATTCTCCGAACATATTCGCTCATCTCTAGTCATTATGATTTAAAAACAGAAAACACAGTAGTTTGACAATAAATAGCTTCACCCAACCACTAACCATGAGTGAAGAAAAAGTTTTGGTATTATCATTCGCATTCTATGAAAAAAAGACCAAGAAAGCCAGAAATTCTGCTGGAGTAGGTAAACTTTTGAGCACAACTGTATCTGAGGTTGCCAAGCTTTAGAGCTGCCATCAGGTTACTGCCATTGTCACATACGACCATGCCTGGTTTTAGTTTCAGGTGTGAGAGCCACAGATAAGTCTGGTTTGTTAGACCTTTCCACAACTCCGGCAGTGTGCAGTTTGTTTCCTAAGCAGATTAGCTTCAGAAGAGCTTTTTGCCATTTGGCCGAAACAGTTCTTCATCGTTTCCAGCTTGTGACTGGTGTTGATGTTTCTGAGGTGGAGGAGGACGTGCATGAACTGCTGTAGAAGGTGGGGGCAATACTGATTGAACCAGGGCCCACAATCCTCAGTGTCGGTAGCATGTGTTCCATCCCGGATCCAACTGGGTCTCGGCTTCCACAATGTTCACTCATTGTGCCGTCAGGGAAACGTAGCATCCCTGGCCACAAACACTTGTCCAGTTGTCCGTGGTTAATTAGACTTTGCCAGTAACAGCATGATGATATGGGACATGTACTTGCGTAAGGCGGGAGGCACACCGGGAGAAATAGTGGTGGCTGGGGAATGAGTACTGATGGACAACCGCCACCAAGAGGTTGCGGAATGGCTCCATCTCCACAACCCTAAATGGCAACATTTCTAGGGCAAGCAGTCTGGAAATGTTGCTGTTTAGCATTGTAGCCTGTGGGTGGCTGCGTATTTACATTTTCCAAGGACTGTGGTAGAGACAACTGAACGCTGCACTGCGACAAGGATGTGGACGCTGACGGTGGTTGCAAGTGTGCAATGACAGTTGTAGGGTAGGAGTCATCTTCGCCTACGTCATGGACAGAGGATTTGTATGCATGTAGAACGTGAAGACGCTGTAGTGTCACCCGCAGACACTGTTTCTGGACCTTGGTGTTCGGCCCACAGTCGGGTTCTTTGCTTGCATGTGCCTGAACATGCTGCTGGTGGTCAGGCTGGTAGTTGTGCTGTCCCTGCTGATGTGGGCATGGCAGTTGTTGCAAATGGTCTTTTTTGTGTTAACTGGATTGTCTTCATAAAAGCACCATACTTGGGAACACCTAACCCTTGGCAACTTCACCTGTGTTGGTAGTCTGGGGAACAGTTGCCCTCCTTGTGTCTCTGGCCATCCCATTGTCTCTTCCTGTCTGTTGTGGTGCTGTCGATTTTTCCCTCTGTGCACTGCTGTCCTTGTTTTGCATATCACCTCCCAGGTTGGTTCAGTGACTTTGTCATACATCACCTTATCTTCCATGTCTGCACCCTGTTCGTCCTTCTGAATTGCTGACATAACAACACCGCTTACTGGCAATTGTGTCTCATCATCATCCAGCTCTTGCGACAGTAATTGCATTTTCCCACTGTCATCTTCTTGTGTTCGTGGCTGCTCAAATATTTGGGCATTGCTACATGCAAATCTCATGTCCTGCTTGAAAAGGGCAATTTCACTGCTGAAAAAAATTGCAGTATTACAATGTCAGGAAAATTTTCCCACTTCAGATGGACGCATAAGACTGCAGTATCAATATAGTAATGCTATTTGTAACCAAATAATAATTTTTGGGGGTGTTTTGAGGCACATTTACAGCACGATAAATGCCTTATATAATTTAATTGCTTAAAAAAAATTGTATTACTATTGCAGGAAAATTTGCACAACTCAGATGGAAGTATAAAGCCCCCGTTACACACTGCGATATCGCTAGCAATATCGCTGTAAAGTCACCGATTTTGTGACGTTGCAGCGATATTGCTAGCGATATCGCTGCATGTGATACTTACCTCCGACCGCTCCCCCGCTGCTCATCGTTGGTCGTGCGAGAACTCCCTGGACCATTCCTCATCGGCCACTTCCTGCTGCGCTTCTTGTGGCGCCGACGAGCGAGGCGGGCGGGAGGACGTCAGGATCGCCGCGTCTGACAGGTAAGTAGCGACCCCTGACCCCTGCTATGTCGCTGGTGAGATCTGCCTGTGTGGCAGCTCACTAGTGACCACTTAGCGATGCACCAGCGATCCCGACAACGATATGGATCGCTGGTGCGTAGTTTCTGTAGTACATATAATAAAGAACTTGAAAGATTTATATGGATTTCTGAAGAATTCTTATCACTAAAGCAGCACGGATGCTCAGAAGTGCTTTTCTTGGATCCTCAACTTATGATACCTAGTGGACGCTGTCCACCTGCACGAGCTCTGCATCAGCTATATGACTGCAACAAACGTTGAGAGTGGTTGTGTCTGAACACAACCCATAAAGGGTGAGTACTCCAGAGTACTTTTATATTTTAATTGATTTATGCCAGATGAAGCCCTATGTCTGCGCCCCCGCCCTTGTTTTCTCTTATTCAGCTGGAATATAAACCTTCTGGAATCTTCCTACATGCCTCCTACAGTCAAGTTCGAGCTATCTGAGGACATCACTCTGTGTGTGACCGTTAAAAAAGGCAACCTAGAAACGGTGTCTCGGCACCCTACACTTGGAGCTTAGTTATTGAGTTAGAATAAAGTTCTACATATTGCAGATTTTTAATTAGAGTAGTGTTTCACAACCCTCAATGCTACAAACTGACCATGTTTTCAGGATTTTCTTAGTATTGCACAGTTGATGGGAGTTGTTATGTGAAATTGCCACAGGTTCTCTCACCTGTGTAATACTAAGAAAATTATGATGTAGTGGGGATAATGGAGAAATGGCTTGACCAGAGCTATGATTGGGCTGTTAGTTTACAGGGATTTACTTTATTCTAAAATGATTGTACAAATAATCGAGAAGGGGTTTGTTTATATGTAAAATTTTCCTCAAACCCATCCAGCGTGATAATATATGTGTGGTCAACGAAAGAATAATAAAATACTGATATGGGTTTGTTATAAGTCTCCAAATATAACCATGCAAGCACCACCTCCGGAATATGCCTGCCTGAAGCAAACCAACGAGGGAGAAACTAGGATCTGACTTCCTCCTGTGCAAAGTCCGTTAGGAGGGGGTCCATCTACTAGAGATGGGTCGTCTCGTATATACGGTGAAGATTAGTTAGTTAGGTTCCAGCATTGTTGAGATTGGTAGGCCGGGAGGACAGATCAATAGGTTCGACGAGATTAGGATTTTGATTTTGCATATCTCCAAAGGAGGGACTGTTAAGGGGAGAATATATGGCATATGAATATATACAAGAATCAAAAGTTATACCACTATATGGACGCTTTGCTCAAATATTAGAATCATATAGCTTTAAGAATCATGTAGCTTTAAGATATTCTTGATTTTCTAAGACTTATTTCTGTATCCACCTAGTCTCCTCGATAATGGGTTAGGCTAGGCTAGAAAACGATAATTATGTGCAAAATGATTATGTAGCGGATATAGGACATATGAGATCATATGAGATCAATACTAATTTGCTTTTTGGTGTAAACAGTAATTTGGGAAAGAACCCATGATGTAACACAATAAGACAGCTCGATTTCTGTTATAAAAACTGTACATCTCGGATTAAAGATAGATAAGAATCATTTGACATGATATACCTTGTCTTGCGTATTCTTTTCTCCATGCACGTATAATCTCTGCCAGAGATCCAATTCGGCCACAGACAATTAAGATGACAACACACGCATTGTGTGTGCCATATCAATATCAATATCATTTATATCAATGGAAGTGCCAGAAAATATCCTGATAAAGAAAATAGGTGAGGCAGCAAATCATGGATAAGTCATTATTATGGAAGACTTCAACAACTGTTAATTGGGGATCAGAAAACTGCAGGTATAGCAAAGGAAACAGTTTTTTTTTATAATGATGAAAGATAATTACTTTTCACAGCTGGTGCAGGACCCAACAAATGGCGAGGCACTTCTATACCGAATTTGAACCAATAGGCCAAGTAGAATATGAAATGTACAGGTTTGGAGTCATTTAGGCAATAGTCATATAATAATAAGTTTTTACTAGAGATAAACAGATTAGGCAAAGTTTGAATTCGCCTGGTAATGCAATTTTTCCTGGGAAATTCTACATAGTCGCATGGGACATCAACAGTGCACATCGTGGCATCATGATGCCATCGACCCCCAAGTAGCTCCTCAGAACATTCCTGGGCGCCATAACACCGGGACGTCCAAAGCCACACAAGTGGCCTGAAGATTCCAAAATGAGCAATGGAGGATCAGAAGATTCAGTGAGGATTGTCCAGTGGTGGTGAGTAGCGGAGGAGCTAGAGAGGTCATAGGTAAGGTGAGCGTCGCAATTTTTTTCTTTATTTAAGTGATAGACCCCTTCCATACATCCAGGTCTTTAAGTACTATTTCTATAAAATAGTTTTTATTTTGTAAAAACGCCAAAACATAAAAAAATATAAATGTGGCATCGCTGCAATTGCACAAACGGTTAGAAACCAACTCCATGAGGATGTTCTGAGTGCCCAATGTCCACAGATGGGGGTTGTGCTCACAGCCCAACATCGTGCAGGACGCTTGGCATTTGCCACAGAACACCAGGATTGGCAAATGCACCACTGGCGCCCTGTGCTCTTCACAGATGAAAGCAGGTTCACACAGAGCACATGTACAGACATGACAGAGTCTGGAGATGTCGTGGAGAGCGATCTGCGGCCTGCAACATCCTTCAGCATGACCGGTTTGGCAGTGGGTCAGTAATGGTGTGGGGTGGCATTTCTTTGGAGGGCCACACGGTGCTGGGCTGTGAGCACAACCCCCATCTGTGGACGTTGGGCACTCAGACCATCCTCATGGAGTCTGTTTCTAACCGTTTGTGCAGACACATGCACATTTGTGGCCTGCTGAAGGTCATTTTGCAGGGCTCTGGCAGTGCTCCTCTTGTTCCTCCTTGCACAAAGGCGGAGGTAGCGGTCCTGCTGCTGGGTTGTTGCCCTCCTACGGCCCCCTCCATGTCTCCTGGCCTGTCTCCTGTTAGCACCTTCAGCCTCTGGACACTACGCTGGCAGACTATCATGATCCATGCTGGATTATAACTGATAAAAAGCACAGGTAACCTTTTTTTCTGTGCTTAAGTGTGGTTTTTTGCCCCCAGTGGCCATTAGGATTATTGCACTGTGGTGTCGTTTGTTGAAGTTTGCACCCGGTGGTGGTGAGCGTCATTGCACTCTGTTTCTTTAGTTAAGTGCACGTTTCTAATGCAGGTGTGATTGCTGGCTCTGCTATAAAAGAGTCACAGGTGTTGCAATCAGCATTGGTGATATTGTTCATTTCAACCATCCTTGGTGGAGGAAGGGGCTGGAGAGCGTTCCTTACAGCTCTGTCTTAGGCCTGGTATGGAAGGAGTCATAGGGGATTTCCTTGTAGCTCTGACAGAGCTTGGTGGCAGTGATTCAGGAGGAGAGCTGCATTCTGGTGGTGGACTCTGTTGCCAGAAGCAAGTGCAACAGAGTAAAGCTAAGTTGTGTTTCCCAGTTTGTGTTTTTCCTTAGTGTGTATTATTACAGCGGTGGGGCCAGTGCCTGCGCCACCCAGCTCCCTAGCAAGGGATAGGTGTAGGGTGTGCTAGGGCAACAGGTATCCTGAGCGGCGCCCTGTGCGGAACCGGCATAGGGAACGTTAGGAGCGTTAGGGACACTGACTCAGGGGTGTGCAGGAGGTCTCCACCTCCCCTTTCCCTATCGCAGGGCCCACCGTTGTAACTGTTTCCCTACCCCTTGTCTTGTCGTTTTAGTTACCGGCCTGTGAGCCGTGTCACACAGGACAGTATCACGTGCCGCGTCCTGTTGTTTTAGTTACCGGCCTGCTGGTCGCTTCACACAGGATGGGTCCACGTGACACAGACACGGCAAACCTTCTTGCCACAGCTCGCATTGATGAGCCATCCTGGATGAGCTGCACTACCTGAGCCACTTGTGTGGGTTGTAGAGTCCGTCTCATGCTACCACGAGTGTGAACGCACGACCAACATTCAAAAGTGACCAAAACATCAGCCAGAAAGGATTGGTACTGAGAATGATCTGTGGTCTCCACCTGCAGAATCACTCCTTTATTGAGAGTGTCTTGATAATTGCCAGTAATTTCCATCTGTTGTTATTCCATTTGCACAACAGCATGTGAAATTGATTGTAAATCAGTGTTGCTTCCTAGGTGGACAGTTTGATTTCGCAGACGTTTGATTTACTTGGAGTTATATTCTGTTGTTTAAGTGTTCTTTATTTTTTTCATCAGTGTATATATATATATATATATAAAAAACTAATTTTCGCAGCACTCATTCTTCTAAAAACAACCTAAAATACAAAGATTGCATATACATGTGTATATATATATATATATATATATATAAAATCTTTGTATTTTAGGTTGTTTTTAGAAGGATGAGTGCTGCGAAAATTAGTTTTACTTATGTGTCATACTGTTTCTGTGACAACATAAACGAGCTTCTGGGAGAAGGAAGAAGAGGAGCCATTACCTTGTGGAGCATATCTAAATGGTGTCATGTTGTCTGTATGCTAGAGCTGTATCAATTTTTCCCCAGGCTTGATAAAGGCCAAGTTTTTTGGGTTTTTTTTAACCAAGGGTTCGCTGTAGTGATGCCTCAACTTCCCTGAACTTCTGTATATTTTTCTGCATGAGGAGAGACACTAAAATTTGTTGAGGACCAGTTTTGTGGCTTCATACTATACTGATAGCCACATTCGGTACATTATACAGTGGTGAGGAGCCCAATGGTGGCCTCATACTGAATAGGGAACATACGAGGGGCATCATCCTGTATTGGGGGACACTGGCTGCCTTATCATGCATAGGGAGAAGTGTGGTGGCTTCATAAGGCATTAAGGGCACCGTGGGGACATCATAATGTGTGTGAGAGGAACTATGAGGGGCATATATGTACAGTCATGGCCAAAAGTTTTGAGAATGACACAAATATTAATTTTTACAAAGTCTACTGCTTCATTTTTTCTAATGGCAATTTGCATATACTCCAGAATGTTATAAAGAGTGATCAGCTTAACAGCAATTACTTGCAAAGTCAATATTTGCCTAGAAAATGAACTTTATCCCCCAAAACACATTTCAATATCATTGCAGCCCTGCCTTAAAAGGACCAGCTAACATCATTTCAGTGATTGCTCCATTAACACAGGTGTGGGTGTTGATGAGGACAGGGCTGGAGATCAATCTGTCATGATTAAGTAACAATGACACCACTGGACACTTTAAAAGGAGGCTGGTACTTGGCATCATTGTTTCTCTTCTGTTAACCATGGTTATCTCTAAAGAAACACGTGCAGTCATCATTGCACTGCACAAAAATGGCCTAACAGGGAAGAGTATCGCAGCTAGAAAGATTGCACCTCAGTCAACAATCTATCGCATCATCAAGAACTTCAAGGAGAGAGGTTCCCTTGTTGCCAAAAAGGCTCCAGGGCGCCCAAGAAAGACCAGCAAGCGCCAGGACCGTCTCTTAAAAGTGTTTTAGCTGCGGGATCGGGCTACCAGCAGTGCAGAGCTTGATCAGGAATGGCAGCAGGCAGGTGTGAGTGCATCTGCACACACTGTGAGGCGGAGACTCTTGGAGCAAGGTCTGGTCTCAAGGAGGGCAGCAAAGAAGCCACTTCTCTTCAGGAAAAACATCATGGACAGACTGATATTCTGCAAGAGGTACAGGGAGTGGACTGCTGTAAAGTCATTTTCTCTGATGAATCCCCTTTTCGATTGTTTGGGACATCTGGAAAACGGCTTATTCGGAGAAGACCAGGTGAGCGCTACCACCAGTCTTGTCTCATGCCAACTGTCAAGCATCCTGAAACCATTCATGTGTGGGGTTGCTTCTCAGCCAAGGGAATGGGCTCTCTCTCAGTCTTGCCTAAAAACACAGCCATGAATAAAGAATGGTACCAGAATGTCCTCCAAGAGCAACTTCTCCCAACCGTCCAAGAGCAGTTTGGCGATCAACAATGCCTTTTTCAACATGATGGAGCACCTTGCCATAAAGCAAAGGTGATAACTAAATGGCTCAGGGAACAAAACAGAGATTTTGGGACCACGGCCTGGAAACTCCCCAGATCTTAATCCCATTGAGAACTTGTGGTCAATCATCAAGAGACAGGTGGACAAACAAAAACCTTCAAATTCAGACAAAATAAAAGCATTGATTTTGCAAGAATGGACTGCTATCAGTCAGGATTTCATCCAGAAGTTGATTGAGAGCATGCCAGGGAGAATTGCTGAGGTCCTGAAGAAGGGTCAACACTGCAAATATTGACTTGCTGCATTAACTCATTGTAACTGTCAATATAACCTTTTGCTACTCATAATATGATTGCAATTATATTTCTGTATGTGATAAAAACATCTGACAAACACACATAAAAACCTGAGGCCAGCAGATCATGTGAAAATATATTATTTGTGTCAGTCTCAAAACTTTTGGCCATGACTGTACCTACCGTCAATGTAATGCCTTTATGCATCTGTATCTGTACTTGCTCCTGCCTTGCTGCTGTAATGCTCTGAATTTCCCCATGGTGGGACGATTAAAGGATTATCTTATCTTATCAGACTGTGTGGGAGAGCCGAGGGGGCCTCATTATGTAAGGGAATACACAGTGGAGGCATCATATTGTGCATGTGGGGATTTAAATAGGATTAAAATGTCTATGTGGAATTGTGGGGACATACTCTGTGGGGGGCATTTTGTGGGTGCTATACTGGGTGACGGCCATGGAACCTGTATCGTAGTGGGTGGGGCACTAAGAGACATCACTATTTTTGTTTCATAAAATACATTTCTCTTTTTCCTCTATTTAAAAGGGTAAGTGATTTGAAGGAGTTTTCAATTCAGACTTTTCCTTTGACACCTCATGATTTCTATGTAGGTCCCTGATCAATATCAGATTGGATGTAAAAAGCAACCCTACATTTGTAGTTATACAAATGTAAAATAAAATGTAAAATACATACTTTGTTCAAATATAGGCATACTAGCTATTGAACCTGTTCTACACTTGAATAGCAAACATTTTAAATTGCACATTTCCAGAGCCAGTTAAGACTGTGTTTGCGAATTTGCATATAGTTTCTTCAATAAAATGGCGCCTGATAGTACGGTATGTGCACGCGCTGACTCGGCGCCACTTTTAAGTATTTAATGCAGACAACGTGCTGCTGGGGAGCGAGGAAAAGGTGAGCAAGAGTGTTTGTTGTTTCTTTTGTTTCTATGTATTGAACAACAGCAGTGCATGCAAGATGGGGGAGCATATTTTGTTGAAAACACTGTGTGAGACTTTCTTCAATAAAATGGCTCCAAAGACCGCAGTATGCACTGCCACCGAATCCGGCATCACACTCCTCCTCCAGCCTCGTCCTCATGGTGCCACACTCCTCCTCCAGTTGTCCTTCTCTCTATCAAGTTGAGTCACTGGACCACCGGTGTATTGACGTTGGATGCGCCCTTCTGACTCAGGCCTCAAAAAGTAATGGGAACACTTAAACAACACAATGTAACTACATGTCAATCACATTTCTGGGAATTCAACCTGTCCCGTTACCAAGCAACACCGATTGTGAATCAATTTCTCCTGCTGTTGTGCAAATGGAACAGACAACAGGTAGAAATGATAGGCAATTAGCAAGACAACCATATGGTGTGGTTCTGCAGGGGATGAGCACAGACCATTTCTCTGTTCTCATCCTTTTTGGTTGTTGTTTTGGTCATGTTTGCATTTTGTCATTGCTCTCAACCCTAGAAGTACTGTACAGTAGTATGAGATGGTGTCTGCAACCCACAGAAGTTGTTCAGGTAGTGCAGCTTATCCAAGATGGCACATATATAAGGAGAAGACCCGGACCAGGCCTACCTCCTCCGTGATGGATCCGGAACTGTCGGAGCTGTCACCCAGGTTTCACAGGGGAAAGCTTAAAGCCCCAACCTCTGCACTTAGGAGTAGGGGGCATGGCTAAGATAAAAGGGCCACAGCTTGTGGCAAATCAGTTAGTTGCCGTGGGAATGTGAATCACGCAGGAGGGCAGTGTCAGGGCTTCTGTGGGGGGGCCAACTGCCAGAGCAGGCAAAAAGCTGGCAACAGAGACTGCCGACGACGTACCTGGACCCCGCTGACATCACTGACAGGACACCCAGTCAGGACATAAGCCTGCGCAAGCACCGATGGGAGAATCGGGATACCCGCTGTGAGGGGTTTCCCTTTGTACCTGAATCGAGTATCTCGTTGTCCCTGTACGCTGACGGGGGAAAGACTGAGCTCTGTCCGGCTCATCGTTTCCTGATACACCGATCACCGACCGGACCACAAGGAATCACCGTCGCCGCCAGGAGCCAAGTCGTCATCTTTTCCAGAACTACTACACCGGACCATGAGGAAAAACCTCTGTCGCCAGGATCCAGGACACCATCTTTTCCAGGACCATACCGGCCCCCTTATGTCACTGCTTTGGTGCCAATGTCCACAACCTGAACTAACCGCATTCTGAAGTCGTCAGACTGATAAGTTTTCTATCCTTGAACTTCCTACCCTATGCTTCACACCCGCTTCCCCAGAGTTACGTCCCCTGTGTTCCTTTATACCGTTTTATCTGTTTTCTCCCTGCGAGGAGTATACCTGTTAAATTAAACCCCAAGTTAACGCTTGCTCTGTTTCCGACCCGTTACTGCATCTTTCTACCTGCTCACATATACGCACACATACATATATACACACACTAGCTATGAACACATTCTATGCCCGTGTGGTGAGTCTGTGTCTCTTTCTCCCCCTACTCCGACCCCCCTGGTGAAGCTGCTGCTGCTCTAACAGACATCCTTGCATGCGTTGGAGGCTTCGGACAGAAGGACACATCTCCGGTTACATAGGTGTATTATTTTATTCTTATTAGTTGTCAATAACATAATAACAAATGGTAACTGGTAATTTTATACATTTTCTAATAACCATAATAGTGAACCAATTTTTTTTGTAGATGAGTGATTTCCTATAACTTATTTTTTTAAAATAAAAATTGTCACTAAAACGATTAAAAAAAATAAAGGCTACTTCCTTGTGTGAGTTCCCTGATGTATTCTAAGTTTGTCTTTCACACTATAACATTTCCCACATTCTGAACATGAAAATGGCTTATCTCCTGTGTGAATTTTCTGATGGGTAACAAGAATTGTTCTGGTGGTATAGCATTTCCCACATTCTGAGCATGAAAATGGCTTTTCCCCTGTGTGACTTCTCTGATGTATTACAAGTCGAGCTTTTAATCTAAAACATTTTCCACATTCTGAACATGAAAATGGCTTTTCCCCTGTGTGAATTCTCAGATGTTTATCAAGACATGCTTTCCAAAGAAAACATTTCCCACATTCTGAGCATGTATATGGCTTCTCCCCTGTGTGACTTCTCTGATGTGTCACAAGGCTTGTCTTACTACTATAATATTTTCCACATTCTGAGCATGAAAAAGGCTTTTTCCCTGTGTGAATTTTCTCATGTAGTGTTAAAACTGATTGCCGTTTAAAGGATTTCCCACATTTGGAGCATGAAAATGGCTTCTCTCCTGTGTGAATTCTCTGATGTATTTTAAGGTTGGCTTTCACCCTATAACGTTTCCCACATTCTGAACATGAAAATGGATTATCTCCTGTGTGACTTCTCAGATGGGTAACAAGAGTTGTTTTCAGGCTAAAACATTTCCCACATTCTGAGCATAAAAATGGCTTTTCCCCTGTATGAATTCTCTGATGATCTTCAAGTTTTGCTTTCACTCTAAAATGTTTCCCACATTCTGTACATGAAAACGGCTTATCTCCTGTGTGAACTCTCAGATGTGTAACAAGACTTGCTTTCCAATGAAAACATTTCCCACATTCTGAGCATAAAAAAGGCTTTTCCCCTGTATGAATTATTTGATGTTTAACTAGATATGATTTTTCTGTAAAACATTTCCCACATTCTGAACATGAATACAGCTTCTCCCTTGTATGGCTTCTCTGATGTATAACAAGGCTTGATTTACTACTGTAATATTTTCCACATTCTGAACACGAAAATAATTTCTCTCCTACGTAAGCCATTTCATTTTCACCAGCAATTTTTTGACTTTCAATTTGCTTATTTGTCTTTAATGATTCAGTAGAGAGGACTTGTTGAAAAGGATCAGAGCACAGATTTTTTCTGAGATGATCTTGTTGTGTATCTGAGAAAATTACATGTTCTTCACATGTATCTGGTGTGCTACTACAATTATCGGTTGCAAAATCTGAGAAGATCCAATGCCCCTCAAAGCTCCTGGTACAGTCATCTGCCAAGAAAAAACCTGATTTTTATTATTTTCAGATAACATTGCATTTGAATTATATTAATATTTATTTGGAAATATTAACTAACAGAAATCAATTATCAACAGACTAAGGCATTAGACCACAAAATAGGTGCTGATAGTTTAGGGTGTTAGTCCACCAGGTTGTGCTTTTTCAAATTTTCACTTCTCTGCAGGTTAAAGGGAACTTGTCATCAGGTTTGGCTGATAAAAGTTACAGCCATCACCTTTCAGGGCTGATATACAGTATTCTATAATGCTGTATATCGGCCCCCAATGCGAGCTGTAGAAAGAAAAATTACTTTTATTATACTCACCTGCAGGCGGTCCAGTCCGAGGGTTGTCCCTGGTCCTCGTCTGGTGCCTCCCATCTTCATGCGATGCTGCCCTCCTGCTTAGTTTGTGTCGCGCTCCTGCGCAGGCGTACTTATCTGCCCTGTTGAGGGCAGAGCAAAGTACTGCAGTGCGCAGGTGCTGGGAAAGGTCAGAGAGGGCCAGTGCCTGAACACTGCAGAACTTTGTTCTGCCCTCAACAGGACTGAGAAGTATGCCAGCGCAGGAGTGCGATGCGAGGGGACTGTTTGGATGACGCAGGGATGTGTCATCCACACGAAGCAAGCAAGAGGACGGCATTACAGAAAGACGGGAGGCGCCTGGCCAGGACCAGCGAAACCTTTTGGACCGAACCGCCCCGCAGGTGAGTATAATAAAAGTCAGTTATTTTTCTTCTCTTCCAGGTCAGATGGGACAGATATACAGCGTTATAGGATGCAGTATATCAGCCCTGAGGTGATGGCCAAAACTTATATCGGCCAAAACTGATGACAGTTGTTTCCCGTTAATGTTTCACTGTGTCAAAAGAATGATGTGATGTCAAAAGAAGATGTGTATAATTACGTGTCATGAGCATATACAATATATGGTACTCAAAAATGAATATGCTGATGGTTTGTCCAAAAAAGGCAAAAAAGGCCGTGTATAGAGAGAAGAGGGTCTAGGACCGAACCTTGAAGAACCCTGCCAGAATCCGGTCTGTAATTAGTAGGGCAATCCTAGTTGAGGGATTTTTTTTTTTTTTTTTTTTTTTTAGCCCTTTCGCACCAAAGCCTGCTTTCACCTTCGTGACCAGGTCAATCTTTATAATTATGACCAATGTCACTTTATGATTTAATAACTCTTGAACACTTCAACAGACGCTAGTAATTCAGAGAATGTTTTTTGTTACATACTGTTATTTTTACGTTTTGGACGATATTTTTTTGTGTTTATTTGTGAAAATATTGAAATTTTAAAGATGCAGCCGTTTTCAAATTTTTCATTTTTATGCCCTTAAACCAGAGAGTTATGTCACACAAAATAGTTAATACATAATATTTACTACATGTCTACTTTACATCTGAATCATTTCTTTAAACAATTTTTTTTGTTAGGAACTTAGAAGGGTTACAGTTCCGCCACTGATGGTGTACTAGGGACGATGTGAATGACAGCTCCATTGCCCTATGGATTCGAGAGCTGACTGAGCCGCCCAATCTGATGCAGAGGTGTAAGTACTGTGATTGGCAGCTCATCCTTCCTACCTGGCTGGGTCTGTGGGATCTCCTCCAAGTGCCATTTGATCAGGGTTATTTAGCACTCTGACAATTGTCAAACCTTTGCCAATTGTAGCTTTGCTCAAGTGGTTTGTGTGCTTGCCTTAAGTTGTGTTCTGATCCCCGTTGCTGACCTTGGATTTACATTTTTGATCATCCATTTGACTTACCCCTTTATCAAGATCCACTACCTTCCTAGTACTCTGGCCTCGGACTGTTACCTCAATACGCTTTTGTCTCTTCAGTCTTTTCAAGCCTTCTTGGCACTGATCCCGGACCTCTTCACTATTCTACCTTAGTAGTCCATGAATCATACAAAAAAAAGAATGGAAGCTATATACCATAAAATCAGTAAAGTTTTATTAGGAATAAGCTAAAAATGCCTTATAGCACAGTACAATACATATGGGGGCAATAAAATGCAAAAAGAAATAGGCCTTAAACACCAGAACATGAGGTTCAAAAAGATATATACATGTATTCTATTATTTAGGGGTGCCACGGCCTTCCAGGTATACCATCTATTTATCAGCAGTAAACCCTTTCCTTTTCCTTTCTGGCTGTCTACATACTTTGCCTTATCTAGCCAGCATGTTCATTTTTTGCACTATGCATTACCCTGTATAGCATGTCTGTCTATATGCTGCACTATGCACTTATACCGCATATGGCTATCATAGCCATTTCAGGATTAGGATTTAGCTGATTTCAATGGGGTTTTTACATATGATCAATTGTTATTTATTCATATATTGACCTGCTTTAGGAGTCATTCCTTTTGGAAGCCTTATATTACCAGCTCCATTAATTATTTATTTTTTGGGACACCTTTATGGATCAATAATTGAATACATGTATATATCTTTTTGAACCTCATGTACTGGTGTTTAAGGCCTATTTCTTTTTGCATTTTATTGCCCCCATATGTATTGTACTGTGCTATAAGGCATTTTTAACTTATTCCTAATAAAACTTTACAGATTTTATGATATATAGCTTCCATTCTTTTTTTGTATGATTTGTTGACAATCGGAAGTGCCTCATATCTAGGCAATATATAATGTTGTGATTTGCTTAGTAGTCCATGAGTAGTGACTAGCATCACACCCAACACTAACAATCTTCAAAAGTATATTTAGAGGCAAAAATAATGTCAAAATGTGTTTTTTTTTTATTTTTAAACAATACTATTTACCTGTGATGTTATCTGTTGGAATCTCCTCTTTACACCGCTCATCATCACTCATATATGTCTCTGTAGTATTAATATGGGGCAGATCTTCACCCTGAAACAAAGATTGAAAAAGTCACAGACAGAAGAAGTTGTGTGAAATGTAGCTTATACAGTAAAGTTATTAGACGACATTGATGAAAAGTACTGTGATTATATGGTTAATGCTATGGGTAATTCTAATCACTTTTTAGTGATAGGTATGAGAGAGTTGCAGCTGGGCAGGGAGAGTTGCAGAGGGTGAGCTCAGGGCTGCTACTAGGAATTACAGGGCCCTATACTGGCAAAAATTTTTGGCCCCCTTGGCACCCAGGCTCTACCCCAGCTTTGCCTCCAGCCTTCGAACCTTCCACAGTCCCACCCCCCAGTCTTGTCTTGGAAAAACTCCACTTTTGTACCAAGTCCTCACCAATCACACATTAACAGTTCCAATTGACCACCATATCTCATTTAAGGGAATGAGTCATATAATTTTTTTTTGAAATGACCATTAATACCACATACAAGGAACAAATACTGCCACACCATGACCAGACCACATGTTACCATTACATAGCGACCAAATACTACAATACTAATCATATAAAAAAACAACACAAAATTAAGTGACATAATACACAAGAGATTTGTATATAGTGTACAGTGATCACCAGTGACAATATACACAGGAGCTCTGTACATAGTATGCAATGTATGGTGTCAGGGTACAGGTAACACACTGACTCACTAGTGCCATCTCTAGCTGAAGTCCTTCATCTTTTCTTTTCTTTTTCATCCAGCGCAGACCGCCATTACTTCTTTCAGCGAGGACTCATCTAAGCATAAAATATCACACTTTTTAACTTTCTTCAACAACACATAGCTGAATACAGACGTACACCCATCACTAATATATAATTAGATATTATGCAACCCACTATTCCAAATATAAATTGCAATCCACCACTTTGCCCCCACTAACTTTACATAGCCACTTTCCCCAATTAATATATAATTTAATTAGCACCTGTACTTTCCCCAAATTTAAAATCAGTCACTGCATCCTCAACGCACTCCACTCTGTACCTCTCCCTCCCCCATTCATTATATTTACATGCCCCTTCCGCCCCAATTCATTATGTCATATCTTCTCTCCCACCCCACCCTCTATTTATCATCAACTGCTCTCCACTACATTCTTCATTTACTCTCCCCACCATCAATTTATCATTATTTGATGCCCCACCACCAATTCATCATCATCAGTTGTTCCTCACCCTCAATTCATCATTTACTGTCCCCCACCCCCAGTCTCAATACATCATTTACTCCACCCAACCCTCAAAACTCATCTGCTCTCCCTAGGTCATCAGCTGTCCCCCATGCCCAACCCTCAATTCCTCATTTGTATTCTCCAGTCCCTTACCCTCAATTCAGTATTGGCTGTCCCCACCACTCACTTCATCATTTGCAGCCCCCTCCCCCACTCACATCATCATTTGCAGTCCCTCCCCTCCTCTTCTTCATTTCATCATTTGCAGTCCCCCATCCCCTCTGTCACTTCATCATCTGCACTCCTCCCCCCTCCTGCACTTAATTATTTGCAGCTCCCCCTCCCCCACTCACCATCCTTTGCAGTTCCCCCTCCCTCCATTATTTGCAGTCCCTTTCCCCCACTCACTTCTTAATTTGCAGTCCCCTCCCGCATTCACTTCATAATTTGCAGTCACCCTCCACTCCCTCACTTCATCATTTGCAGTCCCCCTCACTTCATCTTTCATCATTTGCAGTCACCCTTCCCCACTCATTTCATCATTTGCAGTCCCTCTCACTTCATCATTTGCAGTCCCCCTCCCCCACTCACTTCATCATTTGCAGTTATGCTCACCCCCATCACGTCATCGTTTGCAGACCATCCCCTTCCTCCATTATTTGCAGTCCCCCTCCCCCCACTCACATCATTTGCAGTTCCGCTTCCCTAGCTCGCTTCATCATTTGCAGTCCCCCTCCCTTCATCATTTGCAGTTCCCCTCCCCCACTCCATCACTTGTAGCCCTCCTCCCTCCATTCCTTTCATTTGCAGTCCCCATCCCCCACTCACTTTATTTTTCAATCCTCTCCCTCAATCAGTTGCAGTCCCTCTCCCTCCACTCACTTCACTTTTTGCAGTCCTCCACCCTCCACTCACATCATTTGCAGTCCCCCTCCCTTCATCATTTGCAGTTCCCCTCCCCCACTCCATCATTTGCAGACCCCCTCCCTTCATAATTTTCAGTCCCCCCTCCATCATTTGCAGTCCCCTTCCCCCCACTCACTTCATCATTTACAGTTCCCCTGATCCCCTCACTTAATCATTTGCAGTACCTCTCCCCACCCTGACTTCTTCGTTTGCAGTCCCCCTCCCTTCAATTACAGTACCCCTCTCGCCACTCACTTCATAATTTGTAGTACCGCTCCCCATCCTCACTTCATTTGCAGTCCCCCTACCTTCACTCACTTCATCATTTGCTATACCCCTCCACCATTTAATTTTATAAAGAAATTTTAAAAAAAAATTGTCAGACTTACCTCACTGACGATCCCCCTACAGGTCCAGCTCTTCTTCTGGTGTTCTCGTACATGTTGGTGCATATGTGATGATGTCATCGCATTTGCACAGTCACCTGACCAGAAGTCTAGAGAAGGCGGAGGGAGCTGGATCTGCGCCGTGGTTCAGGTTAGATGGCTATGCAGCTTTGGGACGCTCCCAGCGCCATGGTGTGCAAAGCACCTTATTGCACCATGGGGCCCGGTAAGCAGAAGCACAAGAGGGGGGCCCAGACTGTGTCCAGGCCTCCCCCCCTCTGTACTGCTGCTCACCGGACCCTATACAGCAGTAAGGGCAATAATGCCCTGATGGTGGCCTGGGTAAGCCCTTCAGCTGGGCTGGAGATCGTTACAGAGGGTCAGCCCTGCAGCTGGGTGGGGGGGTTACTGAGGGTCAGCCCTGCAGTTGGGCAGGGGAGGAGTTACAGAAGGTCAGCACTGCAGCTGGGCAGCAGAGTTACAGAGATTTAGCCCTGCAGCTGGGCAGGGGAGAGTAATGGCTCCGTCACACAGTGACTCACCAGCAATCCCGACAACGATATGAACTTGTCAGGTTCGCTGGTGTGTCGCTACATGATCGTTGTGGAGCTGCCAAACAGGCAACTTCACCAGCGATCAGGACAGCGACACGTGGGTAACAAGCGACGCACGGCGCTTATTTACCCACAGTGTACGTTAAGATACCAGCGCGCTGGTGCAGGGAGCTGGTAACCAAGGTAAACAGCGGGTTTCTAAGCGCCGCATGGCGCTTAGAAACCCGCTGTTTACCTTGGTTACCAGTTCCCTGCACCAGCGCGCTGGTATCTAACGTACACTGCGGGTAAATAAGCGCCATGCGGCGCTTAGAAACCCTATGTTTAGGCCGGTTTCACATTAGCGCTTTTTAAGCGCACGCACGGCCGGGGGTAGCTCCGCCCCCGAGCCGGCTCTCTGCCCGGCGTGCCCGCCCCTTGCTTGTAGCGCCGCCTACTAGCGGACAGCGGCGCCTGCGATCGGCGCACCCTATCTTTAGCATAGGGTGCGCAGATCGTGCGCAGGCCGTGCGCTAGTTGCGCTTTGACCTGCGCTGCGCACTTTTGACGGTGCGCCGTGCGTGCCAAAATCCGAAAAGTTCGATTTTGGCGCGCACGGCGCACCGTCAAAAGTGCGCAGCGCAGGTCAAAGCGCAACTAGCGCACGGCCTGCGCACGATCTGCGCACCCTATGCTAAAGATAGGGTGCGCCGATCGCAGGCGCCGCTGTCCGCTAGTAGGCGGCGCTACAAGCAAGGGGCGGGCACGCCGGGCAGAGACCCGGCTCGGGGGCGGAGCTACCCCCGGCCATGCGTGCGCTTAAAAAGCGCTAATGTGAAACCGGCCTTACCTTGGTTACCAGCTCCAGCTCGCTGATCTCCCGCCTGCCACACACAGTGATGCGTGCTGGCCAGCAGGAGACCAACAATCAAAAAAATGTCCAGGCCATTCCAGCATGATCTGCGATACCCGGCAGGGGGCCGGTCGCTGATAAGTGTCACACACACGGCCGTAGTCCGCATTCAGCACATTTCTCCCGTGCCGATTATTTTTACCTTTTGAATAAAGTCTTCAATATTTGAAAGGTGAGTGCCAACCTTCATTTCTTCTCATTTGGATATTGGACTTGTTTGTTTCATGGATTCAGCACCCGTTTATTGTGGGTTCATGGCGTTTTGTATGGGTCTGTAATTTAACCTCTAAGCACATTTCAGAGGTGGTGGCTATGCAGTAGTGCCAAATCTTTTCTCTGTATATGGATTTTTATACATGGGGCAGATTGTACCCTGGAGCATCACATATGGAGCCCGTTATACACTGAAGCATCATATATTGGGCCCATCATATACTGGAGCATTATATGGAGCCCATCATATTGTATGGAAAATTATATGGGACCCATTATGTATGGAGCAATATATGGAGCTCATTACGCTTTATGGAGCCCATTATACAGTATGGGGCCTATTATATCCTGTATGGAGCAATATATGGGGCTCATAATACAGGGTGGGCCATTTATATGGATACACCTGGGTAGTCCATTTATAAAGTTGGAATCCAAAATAGCCGACTTCAGCTGCCATGGTCACCACCCATCTTGAAAAGTTTTCCCCTACCCATATACTAATGTGCCACAAACAGGAAGTTGATATCACCAACCATTCCCATTTAATTTAGGTTTATCCATATAAATTGCCCACCCAGGTGTATCCATACTGTATGGAGCAATATATGGGCCTCATTATTTTGTATGAAGCCCTATGTGGTGCCCATAATACTGTATTGAAGACTATACTGTCCGGTTTCAGAGCTATCGATATCACTCATGTAATGTAAGAAGTAAAATCTTAGGCATTGCACTATACCTATATTTCTCTGCCATATCTGTGAGTCATGAATTGTGGCATGTGTTAAAGGGGCCCACTGAGACTCTTTCGTCCAGGGCCGACGAAAACCTGGAGCAGATTCTGCAGGCACCTCACTGTCAATGTACATTGTATATACAGAGCTGGGGGGGTGCAGGGGGCAGATTTTCAGATCTTTATTGCCAAATCTAAAAGCTCTAATTGTGTCAGAATGGCTTCACTCAGTAATCCAAGTGATACCTCCTTAGCTTCAGCTTCTCTTTCCATACATCAGGCTGCTCTCAAACGAAATAGCAAAAACCTACTGACAACTTCCCTTTAAGGCTGTGTGCCCACGTAAGCGTTTTTTTCACGCTTTTAAGCGTTTTTTTCCTTGCAAAAACGCTTAAAAAATGCATACATTAAGCATCCCATCCTTATAATGCATTCTGCAATTTTTGTGCACATGATGCATTTTTTTTCCCGCATAAAAAACGCATCGCGGAAAAAAACGCAGCATGTTCATTAATTTTGCGTAAAAAAAACGCATTTCCAACTATATTTAATGAGAATGTGAATGCTTCGGAAAAAAGCAAGCAAAAACGCGACAAAAGCGCAAAAAATAAAAATGCGGATTTCCTGGGAAGTGATCAGGTTTTGCTCAGGAAATTTCTGCATACGTGGGCACATAGCCTAATAGAATCCTTTCTAGCCTATATATTACATCTGAGGTATCTGGGTCACCTGATTGTATATAGCCATACTGGAAAACATCTGCAAAACTTAACACACATACCGAGGAACCCATTTCACTGGTGTTTAGGGTCGCAGTGCAACACATGACTGTGCGATCTTTATACTGCAAGCAATCCATGATTACACGATCCTTGTGACTTAAATCTTTGCATTTTACTGTCAACAGCTGACATGAAGAGATGAACTTGGCAGGACACAATACTAGGTAAGCCCTAGTGTCAAGACATCTATCCACAAATATCCAAGGACCCAGGATGTGCTCAGACAATATTTCCCACAAGCCAGAAATGTTGACACTTTACAAGAAAGGAACATGGATTCATGCTGTTTGCATGAAATTCTGACCCTCCCACGGTGCAACAGGAAGGTCATCAGAACTGATGATGCTCTGTGAAATCACAGTTGCTTTCTCTTGCCCAATGAAGTTTTTTCTTTCTGATTTGCTGGAAAGGATTGGCACTGGAACTGGTCAGCTGTAGATATAGCCCAGTTGTGCTAAGGAAGGATGAGTGCATCCGGACTCATTAGTAGTCATCTAAAATTTTTATGACAGTGCACCACCTGTTCTCAGAACAATTCTCGATATCTTCGTTGCTTATATCCACAAGATCTAATATTACTAATGTTTTTCTTTATTCACACTATTCTCAGTAGACTCTTGACAAGAAGCCACAGGAGCTCTAGGCGGAGGAGGACATCACTTTGGGAGGGGTGGACCTTTAACTCCTGCAGCTTTGTTTGTATAGCGGTGTAGATTTTAAGCAAGAGTGATGTTGCTTTAAGGCTACTTTCACATTAGCGTTTTTTAGCGCTGAGCTCCGTGCGCAATAGAAACGCATGAAAAAAATGCATCATGCGTTTTGCATGCGTTTGCGTTTTTTAGGTGCATGCGTTTTAACCAGTTTCTAGCCATATTAACTCTTAAAACGCATGCAATTTCAAATGCAGGCGTGCGCATGTCCATGCGCACACCTGCGTTCCCATAGACTGTAATGTGTTATTTTGGAGCATTCCGTGCGCAAGTGTGTGCATACGTTTTTTTGACGCCGTTGGATGGACCCAAAAATGCAACAGGTTGCATCGGGCGTGCCTAGGCGCACACTACAAAAACCGCATGGGTACGAAAACGCATACGAACGCGTGCAAACGCTAGTCCATGCGCCCGCCATGTTAAACATAGGGGCGCATGGACGCGTACGATGCGCTGCGCTAAAAAATGCTAATGTGAAACCAGCCTAAGAAGATGTATGTCTGAGCCTGGTGTGCTACTGTGAGGAGGGTGGGGCTTATATAGAGGCGGTAACTCTGGCTCTCTCCCTCTTTCTCTCACAGGATCAACTGGAGGAAATAGGTCTGCAGTTTCAGGGAGGATAATTTTGGGGTTATCACCTCACATTACTGATGATAGGAGCACATTCACCTCACACATCATGTACTAGTGTAGTGTCAGCTCCTACTATATATATGATCAATATTACCTCAGAAATTCACGTAGCTGCCATGTTCCCTCATGTGTTTTCTACATTTTACCTCACACACTGCCGAGACAGCTTCTGTGTGACCTCCCTGCAGACACGGCTTATATACTACTCCACATTCACCTCAGACATCCTGTACTAGTGTAGTATCAGCTCCTATATCATATATGGGATCAATATTACCTCAGAGATTACTGTAGCTACCATGTTCCTTCTTTTCTACAACTTACCTCACACAATGCAGAGACATCTTCTGTGTGACCTCCCTGCAGACACGGCTTATATACTACTCCACATTCACCTCAGACATCCTGTACTAGTGTAGTATCAGCTCCTATATCATATATGGGATCAATATTACCTCAGAGATTACTGTAGCTACCATGTTCCTTCTTTTCTACAACTTACCTCACACAATGCAGAGACATCTTCTGTGTGACCTCCCTGCAGACACGGCTTATATACTACTCCACATTCACCTCAGACATCCTGTACTAGTGTAGTATCAGCTCCTATATCATATATGGGATCAATATTACCTCAGAGATTACTGTAGCTACCATGTTCCTTCTTTTCTACAACTTACCTCACACAATGCAGAGACAGCTTCTGTGTGACCTCCCTGCAGACAGGGCTTATATACTACTCCACATTCACCTCAGACATCCTGTACTAGTGTAGTATCAGCTCCTATATCATATATGGGATCAATATTACCTCAGAGATTCATGTAGCTGCCATATTCCTTCATATCTACAACTTACCTCACACACTGTAGAGGGCAGCTCCTGTGTGACCTACTTGCAGACAATGGCTGTTGTATCATATTTCTGCTGTGTTATACAGAGTCTTCTTGAGTTCTGGGTATATGTATGATAGCACAGAGCATTGACACATACAGTGTCTGCCACTGAGCTGGGCAGTCACAGGTACTAGAGACACTGGATGGTATATGTATGATGGTGAGAGGCTGCTCTTCATGTCAGTGCAGTGTATACTGACCCTGCTGTGTGCTGATTATTCCCTCCTTCCTATTTCTGGAGTCTGGTGACCTGTATGTGACCTCATTTCTGCTACATACTGTGATGCTGGGTGAACAGATCCAGTGTAACCAGGTTACTCTCACTATATATGTGTAAAGGCTGCATCCCTGTGCAGTATAGTTAAGTATACAGATCCAGTATATTCAGGTTACTCTCACTAAATAAGTGGTATATGTGTAAAGGCTCCATTCCTGTGCATATATACAGACCTGCTGTATAAGTTATCACTCCTCACTCTGCTATATATGGATCATGCTGTGTTTACAGATCCTGTGTATCCAGGTTATTTTCCCCGCAGTATATATAATCTGTACATGACTTCTAGCTCAGTGCTTTATTTCTGTAGCTATGGCAGGGACGGACTAAAAAGAATGAAGAAAAGGAATGAGGAAAAAGAATGAACATAGTAACTTACAGGAAATCATCACAAATCCCATATAAACAGGTGTATATTATATTCCCTGAGCTTTATAGGTGGGGAATGAACACAAAATACAAGTAGATAATAGAGGAATGATCACATATCCCATATAATCAGTTGTATATTATATTCCCTGAGCTTTATAGGTGGGGAATGAACATAAAATATGTGTAGATAATAGAGGAATGAACACATATCTCATATAATCAGTTGTATATTATATTCCCTGAGCTTTATAGGTGGGGAATGAACATAAAATATGTGTAGATAATAGAGGAATGAACACATATCCCATATAAAGAGGTGTATATTATATTTCCTGAGCTTTATAGGTGGGGAATGAACACGAAATACATGTAGATAATAGAGAAATTAACACATATCCCATTTAAACAGGGGTATAATATATTCCCTGAGCTTTATAGGGGGGAATGAACATGAAATATATGTAGATAACGGAGGAATGAACACAAAACCCATATATACAGGTGTATATTATATTTCCTCTGCTTTATAGGTGGGGAATGAACATGAAACGTGTAGATAATAGGGGAATGAACACATACCCAATATATACGGCTGTATATTATATTCCCTGAGCTTAATAGGTGGGAAATGAAGATGAAATACATGTAGATAATAGGGGCATGAACACATGTCCCATATAAACAGGTGTATATTATATTCCCTGAGCTTTATAGGTGGGGAATGAACATGAAATGTGTGTAGATAATAGGGGAATGAACACATATCCCATATAAACAGCTGTATATTATATTCCCTGAGCTTTATAGGTGGGGAATGAACATGAAATAAGTGTAGATAATAGAGGAATGAACACATATCCCATATAAATGGGTCGCCCTCACACCCAGGGCAGCGGGGTACTCGGTACCGGGCCGGTGTCAGGGGGAGGGTGTCACAGCAGCAGTGACCCGGTCCGTGACCTTGGGCACCCAATATCAATGGCGGTGATGTTAATGGTGTTAGTTCGTGACGCCACCCGTGGTGTTTGGCAAAGGACATGGTAAGCCAACGCTGCGTACAGATCCGCTGGGACTGATGGTGTGGTGCAGCAAAGATGGTATAGCTCCCCACAGGTGGAGCTGTAGTCCCAGGGCCGTGTAGGTGCAATGGATGAGGAGAGGCGCAGAATAGTATAGATGCTGGTACCCAGATGTAGCGGTGCTGAAGATGTTAACGGCGAATGAATGGAGGACACCAGGGCTTGCAGTTTCAAAACTTTACTCACAGTTCGTGGTACCCACTGGAGACTGCCTCCGTGCCGTGTCCTCCGGGGTAGAGACTCAATCAACCTCCTGGGCAAGTCATGTGTTTATTACTCTATTATTTTCATATATTTCATGTTCATTCCCCACCTATAAAGCTCAAGGAATATAATCTACACCTGTTTATATGGGATATGTGTTCATGCCCCTATTATCTACATATATTTCATCTTCATTCCCCACCTATAAAGCTCAGGGAATATAATATACCCCTGTTTATATGGGATATGTGTTCATGCCCCTATTATCTACATATATTTCATCTTCATTCCCCACCTATAAAGCTCAGGGAATATAATATACCCCTGTTTATATGGAATATGTGTTTATTCCCCTATTATCTACATATATTTCATCTTCATTCCCCACCTATAAAGCTCAGGGAATACAATATGCACCTGTTTATATGGAATCTGTGTTCATTCCTCTATCATCTGCATATATTTCGTGTTCATTCCCCACTTATAAAGCTCAGGGAATATAATATACACCAGTTTATATGGGATATGTGTTTATTTCTCTATTATTTACATATATTTCATGTTCATTCCCCATCTATAAAGCACAGGGAATATAATATACAGCTGTTTATATGGGACATGTGTTTATTCCTCTATTATTTACATATATTTCATCTTCATTCCCCACCTATAACGCGCAGGGAATATAATATACAGCTGTTTATATGGGATATGTGTTCATTTCTCTATTATCTTCATATATTTCATGTTCATTACTCACCTATAAGGCTAAGTTAACACATAGCGGAATTCCCGCGGAAGTTACCGCGAGAATTCCGGAATTCCATTCCGCGGGAAAATCGCATTTTAAATTCCCTCGATTTTCCCGCGGAAAAAGTAGCGTTTTGCAAGCGTAATTAGCTTGCAGAATGCTAGCGTTTTTCAAGCGATCTGTAGCATCGCTTGGAGAACTGATTGACAGGTTGGTCACACTCGTCAAACATAGTGTTTGACGAGTGTGACCAACTTTTTCCTATTGAGGCTGCCTATGCAGCATCAGTAGTAAAAAGATCTAATGTTAAAAATAAAAAAAATAAATAAAAAAATCGGGTTATATTCACCTTCCGAGGTCCCACGCAGCATCCCCAGGCCTCCGCGATGCTCCAATAGGTCCCGTTCCCAGTGATGCAGTGCGGCAAAGACCTTTGATGACGTCGCGGTCTCGCGAGACCGCTACAGCATCACGAGACGCGACGTCAGCAAAGGTCATCACAATGCATTACTGGGAACGGGAGCTTCCGCGTGTATCGCTGAAGCCTGGGGACACTGCGCGGAACGTTGGAAGGTGAATATATTATTTTAATTCTATTTTTTACAGGGATATGTACCCAGAGCCTGGAGGAGAATCTCCTCTCCTCCGGACCGTGGGTACCATCGGCAAATGTTCTGCTTACTTTTCACATGGTGAGCACAGCCACATACGGAAAGTAAGCAGAACAATGCATTTCTATGTGGGCGGAATCGCAGCGATTTCGCAAATTAATGAGCATGCTGCGGATTTTTCCGCGATGCGATTCCGCCGCGAGAAAATCCGCAGCATTAGCACAGCCTTGCGGAATCCCATAGGATTGCATGGGCTGCTGTTTTTTTTTGCGTTTTCGCCAGGGCTGTGGAGTCGGAGTCGTGGAGTCGGAGTTAGTTTTGGTTGGAGTCGGTAGAAATGTACCGACTCCAGCTTTAAAAAAAATGTATTAATATTTCATAATTGAACTTTCATATGAATTTTATAAATGTTACTCAAATATATATGTTCTATCAAACTATCAACAACAGTGATAAGCAGTTCTGCTGGAGATAGAGACATTTCTTACTTCTTGTGTGTCACTGTTCTCCACTGCCCTTATCTAATCTTATACTTGGTTAACCTCATGCTGCCCCAACCCCCCTACTTACAATGTATGAAACTGAAAGTGAAAATGTGTTGCAAATTCTTAGTAGTAAAGCTCCTCCTCTAGACTAGATCATACTAGGTGTGCGTCTTCCAAGCATCTCACAGCTGCCTGCTACTCAGAAGAGGAAGACTGTAAGTAGTATTATCCTTTCAACAAACTTTGCATCAGTTAACTGTGAGTACATGAGGAATAATAACAGTATTACTGACCACTATATCAGTTGTACGACCTGGCAATAATTTTGTACAATTGTTTTTAGGAAAAACAATTGTCATTTGGATTGTGAATGCAGAATTAAAAACCTGAGAATGTCAAAGAAGCATCACATTAAATCAGCTGTATTTGAACATTTCACCATCACTCAAGATAGAAAACATTATGTCTGTCAGTGTATGACAAATGATCCAGACGAAAACAAATGCTGTGAAGCCAAGATGAGTGCATATTCAGGCAAAGCTAAAAATGCTCCTACCAGAGCTTCTAATCTAAAGAGACATTTACAGCGCTTTCATCCAGAAGTACTGAAAGCAGTGGATGAGAAAGACTGCATCCAAACCAATGAACCAGTGCCCAGCTCTTCCAGCCAAACAAAGGAGCAGAGAACTTTGCAGCCATCAGTTGCAAGATATTTTGTCAGTGACAAAGTTACTGTGACAATGACAGTAGATACATTTAAAAAAACAGATCATAGAGCTTGTTGTAAAGGATAGTGTGCCTATTTCATTATTTTCACGACCAGCTTTTATGTGTCTGAATGGGGAAATGGCCCGCAAGCTTGGTGTTTCTCTGGAGAGAGTATTAGAAAATTAGTAATCGAAGAAGCTTTTAAACAAAAGGAAGAACTTAAAAAAACTCTCAAGGGACGCTTTCTGTTTCTTAAAATGGATGCCTGCACACTTCACAGAGTGAACAATTTTGCCATCAATGTCCGATTTGTTTGTGACAAAAATGAAATAGTTACCAAGACATTGGCAGTAAAAGACACCAAAGCTCACCACACCAGTGAGTTTCTCCAGGTCTTGGTGGAAAAGGTTCTGTAAGATTATGAACTTAAAAAAGAGCAAGTTCTTTCTGTCGTAACTGACAATGCTTCAAATATGATAAGTACTATTAAGCTAATGAATGAGAGTAATGATGGTGACCAGCAGCTAGAAGAACATTCTGGGTCCACAGACACAAAAATGTTTGAAATAGAGGAACACAGTATTGTAACTGAGGAGCAAACTGAAGTTGCTTCAGATGAACAGCAACATGATAGTTTAGATGATCTTGTTGAAACTGTGTCAATATGTTCTTTCATTCATCACATGCGCTGTGTTGTGCATACGCTACAGCTGGCTATAAGAGACAGTCTGCAAGAAGGACATGCTGCTGCACTGATTGGCAAGGTGAGAAAATTGGCTACTGTTGCCAGAACCCCTAAAGTTGACTCAATTTTGAAGAGACATGCTGGAAAAGGGGCAATTATTGATCAAGCCACACGATGGGGCAGTACTTACTTAATGATTCAGCGCTTGGTTGAACTGAAAACCTTTCTTGTAGACATGGCTAACCCTCAACTGACGCTAAATGAAAGTCAGTGGAATCAGGTGACTGAGCTGGAAAAATTGCTAGAGCACCCATTTACAGTGACTAAAAAATTACAAGCAGAGGACTTAACTCCAGGTATTTTCTTAAAGGAGTGGAAGAACCTGAAGTTTCGCCTGTCCCAAAGAGGAGGGTTAATTGCAAGTGGCATTGCTACATCAATGAAACGGAGAGAGGAGCTATTATTACAAAATAACATTCTTTTGGCAGCTGTTTATGTAGACCCAATGCATCGGATTCTTCTAGATGATCAACAGCTAAGTAAAGGAAAAGAAGCTCTATTTGAAATAGCAGTAAGGATGAAAGGGTTGCAGAACAGTCAGGAGAGGAACAAGAAGAATTTGGTCGTCCTGCCACATCTTCACCCTCATCATCAACTAATGAAGAATTTAATTTCGAAAAATATTTGGATCACAAGGACCGTGCAAAGCGTTCCCGCATAGAAGAGTCATCCCCATCAAGGAACACAGCAAGTACATTTCAGCAGAATTTTTCATGTGCACTAAAAGAAATTGAGAAATTTGACCGTTCATCAAAAATAACAGTGCAACAAGCGATTCCTCTGTATCCTGACATTGTCAGAGATGTTGCCCGAGTGGTTACTGCTTTGCCACCAACACAAGTTAGTGTAGAGAGGTTGTTCTCTGCTCTCAAAATAATTAGATCAGATTTGAGGGCATCCATGAAGGAGGATCTGACAGAGGCAATACTTTTTCTGAGGACAAATTTATAGATTTCTTCTTATTAACTGCATAAAAGTGTTTATTGCATATTTACTTACAGTTTAGAAAAGTTTATAAAAGTTATTTGCTATATTCTAATTGTATTCTAATAAAAGTAGTTTTTGCTCTAAGTGGTCTGATTACTTATATGATGGTGAGAAACTGAATAAGCACGATGTTTAATATTTTACAACAGTAAATTTGTTGTTATGAATTGGCCATTTATGAAGGAGTCGGAGCCGGAGTCGGAGCCGGAGCCTGATAAAATCCAGGAGTCCGAGTCGCAACTGTGGCTTACCGACTCCACAGCCCTGGTTTTCGCGGCAAAATCGTGCGGAAAAAACCGCCGTGAAAATGCGAAAAAACCTGAACGTGTGAACGCAGCCTAAAGCATAGGGAATACAATATTCACCTGTTTATAAGGGATATTTGTTCATTCCTCTATTATCTACATATATTTCGTGTTCATTCCCCACCTATAATGCACAGAGAATATAATAAACACCTGTTTATATGGGATATGTGTTCATTCCCCTATTATCTACATATATTTAATCTTCATTCCCCACCTATAAAGCTCGGGGAATATAATATACACATGTTCATATGGGATATGTGTTAATTTCTCTATTATCTACATACAGTATATATCATGTTCATTCCCCATCTATAAAGCTCAGGGAATATAATATACCCCTGTTCATTCTCCTATTATCTACACATATTTCATGTTCATTCCCCACCTATAAAGCTCAGGGAATATAATATACACCTGTTTATATGGGATATGTGTTTATTCCTCTATTATCTACATATATTGAATGTTCATTCCCCACCTATAAAGCTCAGGGAATATAATATACCCCTGTTTATATTGGATATGTGTTCACCTATTATTTACATGTATTTCATCTTCATTCCCCACCTATAAAGCACAGGGAATATAATATACACCTGTGTCTATGAGATATATATAGATAATAGGAAAATTAACACATATTTCAAGTTTTTTCCCCTCCTATAAAGCTCAGAGAAAATAATATACACCTGTTTATATGGGATATGTGTTCATTCCCCTATTATTTACATTTATTTCATCTTCATTACCCACCTATAAAGCTCAGGGAATATAATATACAGCTGTTTATATGGGAAATGTGTTCATTCTCCTATTATCTACACATATTTCATGTTCATTCCTCACCTATAAGGCTAAGTGCACACATACCGGAACTCTCGCGGAAATTACCGCGAGAATTCCGGAATTCCATTCCGCGGGAAAATCGCATTTTAAATTCCCGCGATTTTCCCGTGGAAAAACTAGCATTTTGCAAGCGTATTTAGCTTGCAAAATGCTAGCGTTTTCCAAGCGATCTGGAGCATCGCTTGGAGAACTGATTGACAGGTTGGTCACACTCGTCAAACATAGTGTTTGACAAGTGTGACCAACTTTTTACTACTGAGGCCGTCTATGCGGCATCACTAGTAAAAGATAAAATGCAAAAAAAAAATAAAAAATGGTGTTATTCTTACCTTCCGACGTCCCGCGCAGCCGTTCCCAGTAATCCTTTGCGAAAATGCCCGCGATGACGTCAGTTCTCGCGGGATCGTGATGTCTCGCGGTCATTCGCGATGACGTCGCACGAATGACCGCGAGACTTCGCGATCCCGCGAGAACAGACGCCATCGCGGGCATTTTCGCAAAGGATTACTGGGAACGAGAGCGTGGAGAGAGGCGGGAAGGCTGCGCGGGACGCCGGAAGGTGAGAATAACAATATTTTTTATTTTAAATTCTATTTTTTACAGGGATATGGTAGCCAAAGCCCGGAGGACAGTCTCCTCTCCTCCGGACCGTGGGTACCATCCGTAAATGTTCTGCTTACTTTCCGCATGGTGTGCACAGCCACATGCGGGAAGTAAGCGGAACAATGCATTCCTATGGGTGCGGGATCGCCGCGATTCCGCAAAATTAATGAGCATGCTGCGGTTTTTACCGCGAAGCGATTCCGCCGCGGTTAAAACCGCAGCATTAGCACAGCATTGCGGAATCCCATAGGAATGCATGGGATGCTTATTTTTCGCGTTTTCGCGGCAAAATCACACGGTTAAAACCGCCGCGGAAACGCGAAAAAAACCGCCACGTGTGAAGTCAGCCTAAAGCTCAGGGAATATAATATACACCTGTTTATATGGGGTATGTGATCATTCCTCTATTGTCTACATATATTTCATGTTCATTCCCCACCTATAAAGCACAGGGAATATAATACACCCCTGTTTATATGGGATATGTGTTCATTCCCCTATTATCGACATTTATTTCATCTTCATTCTCCCCGTATAAAGCTCAGGGGAAATAATTTACACCTGTTTATATGGGATATGTGTTCATTTCCCTATTATCTACATATTTTTCATGTTCATTCCCCACCTATAAAGCTCAGGGAATATAATATACACCTGTTAATAGGGAAATGAACACATATCCCATATAATCAACATATATTTCATGTTCATTCCCCACCTATAAAGCACAGAGAATATAATATACAGCTGTCTATATGGGATATGTGTTCATTCTCCTATTATCTAACATATTTCATGTTCATGCCCCACCCATAAAGCTCAGGGAATGTAATATACACCTGTTCATATGGGATCTGTGATGATTTCCTATAAATTACTATGTTCATTCTTTTTCTTCAATCCTTTTCTTCATTCTTTTTAGTTCGTCCCGCTATGGCAGCCTTTAGTCTTCTTATGTTACATGCTGTCATGCCTGATATATCCATCCTGTTTCTGTATATTGTCCACATCATATGTTGCATGATCTGTGTATACCCACCGAGTGTTTATTTTATATTACCTAAGATGATGGATAGCACAGGCCTGTGTGGATTACCTGGAGCCTTACTATATATGTTTTATCAGATGTCAAATTATTCGGGGAGGACCTCAGCACCAGGGCTGTGGAGTCGGAGTCGGAGCTCATTTTGGTGGAGTCGGAGTGGGAGTTGGAGTCGGTATAAAATGGACCGACTCCTAAAATATATAATAAATTGGGTACAATAGTTCAATGCAGAATATGCTGAATATTTTTTCATAGGAATTTGGAAAAGCTATGAAATGTCCTATAAATGGCTGTTCTATTGCTGACCTAAGGCTACATTCACATACAGCGTTTTTGCTGTGTTTTTTGAGGATACGTTTTTCAGCTGCAAAAGCAGATCAGCTTTTTTAAAAAAAAATTGCATCACCTGAAAGGTTTTTGAGCTCATAGATAATGTTTTCAATAGCAAAAGCAGATTAGAAAAACGCCGCACAAACTGACATGCTCATTCTTTGTGAGGATCCATTTTTGAGCCCAAAAACAGATCCTCACAAAACGATGTGTCTGAATGTCATATCTTGAAACCCACTGACTTCGCTGGGATGCCCAGAGTCACTGCATTTTACTGCAAAAACACTGTGTGTGAATCATGGCCATAGCCAGCGAGGGGCAGGGGGGGGGGCAGCTGCCCCCCCTAGAAGCAGGGGCACGCACCTATTAAAACTCACTTGTATGCTGCAGTGCTCCCGTCCTGCACAGGCTCTAGACTGCAGGGGGCAATCTCCCCTCCTCCTGTCTTCTGCCGTCTTCACCAGAGAGAGGAGGGGGAGGGGTGCCTGCCCCGCACAGGATCAGATTACTGGACCCCGAGCTGGAGAAAGTGAGAAAGTGAAAGTACTACTGCTCATCTCTGTCACAGGAAGGTAACTAATGCTAATATTGTAGGTGATTACTATGTGCTCTCTGTAAAAGGAAGATCTTAAAAAGACTCTCAAAAGACGCTTAATGTTTCTTAAAATGGATGCCTGCACACAGAGTGAACTATTTTGCCATTAATGTTCAATATGTTTATGACAAAGAAATTGTTACCAAGACACTGGCAGTAAAAGATACTAAAGTTCATCACAGCAGCCTGTTGGTCAATTCAGTTTTTTGTGGTCAGCCAGCCCCTGCTGGGGTTGTGCTGAATTTCCACTCCTATTTATCTGTATTTGCCTTTTGGTCCCTTATTAGATTGGCCGCTTTTTGCTCTGTCTCAGAATATTTCAGAGTGCTGATATAGTGGGAGAAGTCTAGTGACTTCAGGGTTAATTTTGCTATCAGAAGTGTTGGACATTATTTTGGTAGGGTTTTTGGCAGATTGCAGACAGTGTCTTTCCTTTCCTGTCCTTTCTAGTTAGTTAGTCGGGCCCCATCATTTGCTCAGCCTATTTTTCTGCCTTTGTTTGTATTTTCATCTTGTTTCACCGTCAATACATGTGGGGGGCTGTCTTTCCTGTGGGGTCTGCTCTGGGGCAGTTAGTTTTCCTCTTTTCCTGCTTTAGGCTTATGTAGCTCTCCGGTTGTGACGAGGCATCTAGGAACATCGTAGGTGCGCTCCACGACTGCTGCTAGTTGTGTGGTAAGATCAGGGATCTGCAATCTGCATAGTTACCAACCTCTCTAGTTTTCTGAGACTTGGCTTGTGTTGTTTTTTCCTCCTCGGTGACCCATTCATAACAGGTAACCATCTCGGGTATGGCCCCCTGGTGTGGAGGGGGTATCCATCTCGGGTGTGGCCCCCTGGTGTGGAGGGGTAACCATCTCAGGTATGGCCCCCTGGTGTGGAGGGGCAAACATCTTGGGTATGGCCCCCTGATGTGGAGGGGTGACCATCACAGTATGGCCCCCTGGTCTCCAGAAGCATTTAAATTTTATAGGACCCTGTTAGGGTAAAGTCCCTGGGGTCATGCCAATCATATTTTGCATGCCTACAGATTAAATTGGCTTCTAGCCAGGAACAGCAGCTGGAGGGGAAAAGAAAAAAGGGTAGGCATGTTTTTCAATACAATCTGTAGCTTCAAGGACACTCTCTTTTTTCATGTGACTTGAGAATGCTGAGGCACGGATTTGGACTGTTTATATTGACCTGTTTCTTTCAAGGTTGTCATCTGGATAATGCATTAATCCAAAGAGCAATGTACATAATCTGGGTGCCCTTGAATCAGTGGGAGCGACTAAGGGTAAAGTAATCAAGTGCATTAACACCAAGGACAATCTGCCTATTCCTGGTGCCCTTGAGCTGGTGGGAGTGGCTAAGGGTAAAATCATGTGCATCAACGGGCAATATGCCTCTTCCCGATGCCCTTGAGCCATTGGTTGTGGTTAAAGGTCAAAATCTAGTGCTATAACACAACGGGCAATATGCCTATTCCCGGTGCCCTTGAGCCAGTGGGAGCGGCTAAGGGTAAATCATGTGCATTAACACAAAAGGCAATATGCTTATTCCTAATGCCCTTGAGCCAGGGGGAATGGCTAAGGGTAAAGTAAGCAACTGCATTAACACAAAGGGCAATATGCCTATTCCCGATGCCTTTTTACCCAGTTGGAGTGGTTAACGGTAAATGTTATCAAGTGCCTGGAAAGCAATGAGCAATGGCGTGGCAGGGTTATTAATAATGCCTTAGGAAATTTTTCTGCTATAGGCCTATTTCAATTACTATGTCCAAATATTACAAAAGTTATTTAATGGTTGGTTATAATGGTGAGGTTATATTGTGTATGGCTTTTAATTACGCCTTATTTATAGTATTTTTCTCCTTATATATACTGTTCACTTTTCGGGTAGTAGTAGTAAGCGGGTTTAAGAAATTATTACTGCACAGCTACTGTACATAATGGTGGTTTCTAGAACCAAAATCTGTGAATTGGTGAATTATTAGAGCTGGCTACAATACGTGCGGTATAATAGTTTTTGAGGCATGACAGATGTCAGGTATTCAGACTGTGGCTACCCCCTTTATTATGGTTTCTTTCCACATTCCCCATTATGGGATCCTCATTGTAGGATGTTTAGCGACTGTTATTTTGCTGTAGTTACCGTATTATCGATCATAATTTGGTAGAGTTGCATTGATAAAATCTGTCGTAGTCCTGGACTTTTGTTACTTGTATGCACAGTCTTTCCATAGCATGTAGAAATGGTTGATGTCTTTATTAGGCATGGTTGATGGGGGTTGAGTCCATTCAAGGTGTCAAATGGCCTCGTTGATGGCGGTTTAGGAATCAGGTGGAAGTTGCAAACAAGTTAAGGTGGACTCATTTTAACTAATAGAGGATGTAAAACCTCATGGTGGTGAACATGCTCAGCTTTGGCGGACAGCCTTAAGGACGTTGTAATGGTAATGTCAATCGGGGCGGGCACAGTTGTTAAGCATAGGAGTGAGGATAATAAGGTCATTGGTGCCCTGGCTCTGCTTCAGTGGCAAGTCAATGCATGCCACCCCTTTATGGCTGTCTGTCCTGGTGCTGTATGTCAGACAGCTGGGGATATCACAGTACTTGTGAATCCCAATGTACTAGCACTTCACCTGACTTCTACTGTGATTGTTTAATCCTGTGATTTAAAAAAAGCTGTGGCCATTTTGACAACCAAAATAATGAGTTTGTGCATAAATTTGCTGCAGTTATGGTGGTTTTAAGATGGAGTGGGGTCCGTCCCATATCCAAAAGTCATGATTGCACGTAAAAAAACAAAGCAATCTAGCAATCATGACCTTATGCAAAGTCATATTGCTTAATCTTCACATTTCGAAAACTGATCATTTCATACTTCACACCGAGGTCATGTGTCTAATAAGTTTCAGTTAAGAAAGGGCCTGTGTTTCTAATAAATTGGCCATTCAGTATACAGTACTATTAGATAAAATAAGACTATTCACAAGACCTTCACAGCCTTCTAAACATTATATGGAAGATTTCATGACACTTTCCATCTACCTGATGATCCTGAGGAACATTGGGATTTTCTGGTTTACAATCCTGTGGAAGAAGAGGACGGGGACATCTCTCTGGTGTTGTCCTCTCACTGAATGGATCTGTAAGAAACACATACAGGGACTGAATTAACTCTTTACATACAGATAATTATAGGCCGTGTGTATTTAGTCCTGTCTATTACCTGGTGATGTGAGGGGCTGGGGATCCTCCATCATGACGTTCTTGTACAGATCTTTGTGTCCTTCTAAATACTCCCACTCCTCCATGGAGAAATAGACGGTGACATCCTGACACCTTATAGGAACCTGACACATACAATGATACCGTCATCCCCCGATCCCTCCATAGCGTTACTGTATAATGTCCCAGCATTCCCAGCAGTGTCACCTCTCCAGTCAGCAGCTCAATCATCTTGTAGGTGAGTTCTAGGATCTTCTGGTCATTGATGTCCTCATGTATCAGGGGGTGAGGTGGAGGCCCCGTGATTGGGCTCAGGGGTCTTCCCCATCCCTCAGACACAGGGTCCTGACAGCGCCCCCTAGAGGTCTTCTTCACTACTGTGTAATCCTGGTTATGGAGAGACACATTAATAAATCTCACTACAGACATTTCCAGAGTCCTCACCTCTCCAGTTCTGTCCATCTGTTATTCCCATAGGTAGGAATGATGGAATGTGACGTCCTCAGAATCTCTCACCTCTCCAGTAAGCCGGAAGAGGATCTCTAGGGCGAGGTGTAATATCCTCTCCGCCATCTTGTCCCTGTCCCTATCCATCCTTGATGGGTGAATCAGGAAAATTCTCTTTTATAGAAGGTTTCCACTGAGATGATTTGATATTATAGGGAAACAACAAGGGAAAGCTATTAAAGTTTTAGGCTTTAATACAGAAAAGGTGCAGTGCTTAATATGTATGAAAAAATAGGGAAATAACAGATATACATGAAGGGTGGAAAAACAGTTGTAAAAAGAAAACATGAAAAACACAGGAAATTTCTGTATACTTAGAACTCCTGTGTAACAAAGTCCTTCCCTGCTCTCAAGGACATGGATTAGAATGTGCACAAGTCCAATTGGACTGGGTCCCCAATTTGTGTAAATGTAAGAGAAATAATCCATTCATTATTATCCTCTTTTCTGGGTCCAACCATGAGAGGGTCCTTCATTACCCATGCACCATACCACTATCCCCTTCATCTATATATTACCCATATGATATGAATCTTGCCTGAAAGATGTTAGTCACAGGATGTCGCTCATTTTGGGGAGAAGCCATTTGCTCCCACTAGACTACAGGTTGAATTTACAAAGCAATGGGGTGTTTGAGGTGTCAAAGGTGGAAGTCATGCTTTAATGGTGTTTCCCCAAGCAGGATGAAGGAGACACATTTCACAGACATTCAGAAGTCATATGATATGGGGAATTAGAAGTGACATACCATATTTTATACAATACACATACATTACAGTGGCATATCTTCACTACAGTCACATACAGAGATTTATCACAGAATATATAGATATGAACACGATCTCCAGGGTTCTTTTAGGGTATGTGCCCACGATCCAGAATAGCAGCGGTTTCGATGTAGCTCAGCTGCGCTGCGTCCAAACCACTGCGTTCTCGTTTACAAGCACAGTGGATGGGGTTTATAGAAATCCCATGTCCACTGTGCTTCTACTTGACGTCGTGTAAACTTACCCGCGATGCGGGTTTATAAGCCGCAGGATGTCAATTATCTGCATCAGAGACCCTAGTCTCTGCTGCCTAGTTTCACCCCTAGCCATTCAGTACATGAAATAAATCTGCATGGTACAATGAACACATGCGGATTTATCTGCGTGATTAGAACATAGTGTTTTGGATGCAGCAAAAATACGCTGCGTCCAACATGCTGCTATATCCTGATCGTGGACACGTAGCCTGAAAGTGTGTGAACTCTTAAAAATTTTCAACATTTTTGTAAAAAGGTACTTAAATCTACGTCAGTTTTTTCAGTCCTAAAAGTAGATAACAAAGAAAATAAAGTGTGATAAAAATTTGAAAATAATCCAATATCACATGTCTGCGAGATTAAAAAGTTTGGGAACGCTTAGGCCGCATTCACACGTTTCAGTATTTGGTCAGTATTTGACATCAGTATTTGTAAGTCAAAATCAGGTGTGGATGAAAAATGCAGAAGAGGTGACGTGTTTCTATTATTCTCTCTGATTGTTCCAATCCTGATTTTGACTTACAAATACTGAGGCAAAAAAAACTCAACGTGTGGACATGGCCTTAGGATTAGCAAATATTGGGTGGTTTTTGGTTTTCTCTGTGTAAAGGTCATGTGTTTATATGCATTTACATTTTGCATACACATTAATTTACTTTTTCAGCTCAGACCCAGTTTCTCATTTAGTTCAGTGTGCATTCAGTGCATATAAGGGTGTGACCGCCCTGTTTCTGAGTTGGGAAATCCATCCTGTCTGGCCTATGCTTTTATTGGTGGTTCAGTCCCTCAGTCCTTGTTCACATTAACGCGAAAACGCTGCGAAAACGTTTAAAAATCTTGTACATGACGCACCCCATGCATTCCTATGGCATTCCGCACATGCTGTGCTAATGCTGCGCTTTTTTCCGCGGCGGAATCGCATCGCGGAAAAAATCGCAGCATGATCATTCTTTTGTGCGGAATCGCAAAGAATTGCCGCAATTCCGCACCCATAGGAATGCATGAGAATCGCTTACTTCCCGCATGTGGCTATAATAATAATAATCTTTATTTATATAGCGCCAACATATTCCGCAGCGCTTTACAGTTGAACAGTTTTAAACACAATAGTCATAAGTAACAACGTTAACAATACAATAATTAAAGCAAAATAAGATGACCCTGCTTGTGGGAGCTTACAATCTACAGTCATGGCCAAAAGTTTTGAGAATGACACAAATATTAATTTTTACAAAGTCTACTGCTTCATTTTTTCTAATGGCAATTTGCATATACTCCAGAATGTTATAAAGAGTGATCAGCTTAACAGCAATTACTTGCAAAGTCAATATTTGCCTAGAAAATGAACTTTATCCCCCAAAACACATTTCAACATCATTGCAGCCCTGCCTTAAAAGGACCAGCTAACATTGTTTCAGTGATTGCTCCATTAACACAGGTGTGGGTGTTGATGAGGACAGGGCTGGAGATCAATCTGTCATGATGAACTAAGAATGACACCACTGGACACTTTTAAAAGGAGGCTGGTGCTTGGCATCATTGTTTCTCTTCTGTTAACCATGGTTATCTCTAAAGAAACACGTGCAGTCATCATTGCACTGCACAAAAATGGCCTAACAGGGAAGAGTATCGCAGCTAGAAAGATTGCACCTCAGTCAACAATCTATCGCATCATCAAGAACTTCAAGGAGAGAGGTTCCCTTGTTGCCAAAAAGGCTCCAGGGCGCCCAAGAAAGACCAGCAAGCGCCAGGACCGTCTCTTAAAAGTGTTTCAGCTGCGGGATCGGGCTACCAGCAGTGCAGAGCTTGATCAGGAATGGCAGCAGGCAGGTGTGAGTGCATCTGCACGCACTGTGAGGTGGAGACTCTTGGAGCAAGGCCTGGTCTCATGGAGGGCAGCAAAGAAGCCACTTCTCTCCAGGAAAAACATCATGGACAGACTGATATTCTGCAAGAGGTACAGGGAGTGGACTGCTGAGGACTGAGGTAAAGTCATTTTCTCTGATGAATCCCCTTTTCGATTGTTTGGGACATCTGGAAAACGGCTTATTCGGAGAAGACCAGGTGAGCGCTACCACCAGTCTTGTCTCATGCCAACTGTCAAGCATCCTGAAACCATTCATGTGTGGGGTTGCTTCTCAGCCAAGGGAATGGGCTCTCTCTCAGTCTTGCCTAAAAACACAGCCATGAATAAAGAATGGTACCAGAATGTCCTCCAAGAGCAACTTCTCCCAACCGTCCAAGAGCAGTTTGGCGATCAACAATGCATTTTTCAACATGATGGAGCACCTTGCCATAAAGCAAAGGTGATAACTAAATGGCTCAGGGAACAAAACATAGAGATTTTGGGACCATGGCCTGGAAACTCCCCAGATCTTAATCCCATTGAGAACTTGTGGTCCATCATCAAGAGACGGGTGGACAAACAAAAACCTTCAAATTCAGACAAAATAAAAGCATTGATTTTGCAAGAATGGACTGCTATCAGTCAGGATTTGATCCAGAAGTTGATTGACAGCATGCCAGGGAGAATTGCTGAGGTCCTGAAGAAGAAGGGTCAACACTGCAAATATTGACTTGCTGCATTAACTCATTCTAACTGTCAATATAACCTTTTGCTACTCATAATATGATTGCAATTATATTTCTGTATGTGATAAAAACATCTGACAAACACACATAAAAACCAGAGGCCAGCAGATCATGTGAAAATATAATATTTGTGTCATTCTCTAAACTTTTGGCCATGACTGTACAATGAGGTGGGGGAGATACAAAGCACAGGTTTGTATTTACAATGATGTATTTACAATGATGGTCCAGCCATCTTCAGGGGGTGGGGGTTAGATGGAGATAGTGAATGGGCTACACACACACACACAAACATAACATGACTTTAATTACTGAATGTGATAGGCCGCGCTGAACAGATGTGTTTTGAGCGAGCGCCTAAAACTATGCAAATTGTGGATGGTCCTAATATCTTGGGGTAGAGCATTCCAGAGAATTGGCGCAGCACGGGAGAAGTCTTGGAGTCGGGAGTGGGAGGTACGGATTAGGGCAGAGGTTAGTCGAAAGTCATTTGCAGAGCGCAGCGGTCGGTTAGGCCAATAGACAAATGAGGGAGGAGATGTAAGGGGGTGCCGCACTGTGGAGCGCTTTGTGGGTGAGAACAAGTACTTTGAATTGTACCCTGTAATGAATTGGCAGCCAGTGTAACGACTGGCGAAGAGCGGACGCGTCTGAGTAACGATTAGCCAGATGGACAACCCTGGCTGCTGCATTAAGGATAGACTGGAGAGGGGAGAGTCGAGTGAGAGGGAGGCCAATTAATAGAGCATTACAGTAGTCCAGGCGGGAGTGGATCAGGGCGACAGTGAGAGTTTTTGATGTTTCCATGGTGAGAAAAGGGCGGATTCTAGAGATGTTCTTTAGGTGTAAGCGGCACGAGCGGGCAAGAGATTGTATATGGGAGGTGAAGGAGAGATTGGAGTCAAACATAACACCCAGACAGCGCGCCTGCTGTCAGGGTGTTATTATGGTGCCACCCACAGAGAGGGAAATGTCAGATTTAGGGAGGTTGGTAGATGGTGGGAGCAGAAGAAGTTCAGTTTTGGAGAGGTTGAGTTTCAGATAGAGAGCAGACATGATGTTGGAGACTGCAGACAGTCAGTGGCGTTCTGTAGTACAGCGGAGGTAAGGTCAGGGGATGATGTGTACAGTTGTGTGTCATCAGCATAAAGATGGTACTGAAAGCCAAATCTGCTGATGGTCTGTCCAATTGGGGCTGTGTAGAGAGAGAAGAGAAGGGGGCCAAGGACTGAGCCCTGAGGTACCCCGACAGTGAGAGGAAGAGGAGATGAAGTGGAGCCAGAAAACAGAGCCCACCATGCGGGAAGTTAAGCGTCTCATGTGCGGTTGGTACCCACGGTGTGGAGGAGAGGAGACTGTCCTCCAGCCCCTGGGTACCATACCCCTGTAAAAAATGAATAAAAAATAAAAAAATCGGGGTATATTTACCAACGTCATCACAGGTCTCGCAAGGCATTACTGGGAACGCTGAGGCCCGGGATGGCAGCGCGGGACGTCGGAAGGTAAATATACCCCGATTTTTTATCATTTTTAACATTTTATCTTTTACTATTGATGCCGCATAGGCGGCCTCAATAGTAAAAAGCTGCTCACACTTGTCAAACACTATGTTTGACGAGTGTGAGCAACCTGTCAGTCACTTTCCAAGTGATGCTTCAAATCGCTTGGAAAGTGCCTGAGAAAATCGCGGCAAAATCGCGAACAGAATCGCGGTGAAATCGTGTGGGAAAAAAACGCGCGATTTCTGGAAAGGAGTCCGGTTTGTGCGTTTTAAAACGCTACGTGGGCCCATAGCCTTAGGCTATGGGCCCACGCTAGCGTTTTTAAACGCTCAGGAAAAGGATCCCCTTCCCAGAAAACACGCGTTTTTTTCCGTGTGGTTTTTGACGCGTTTTTTGACACGCGATTTCTCGGATCATTGGGGATGGCTAAAAACGCTGAGCAATGCGGGAATTAATGAGCATGCTGCGTTTTTAGCCGCTAAGCGATTCCTGAGCGGTTAAAAACGCATGCATTGGCACAAAAAGCCAAAAACGCATGTTAATTAATTGGATGCATCTTTTAAGCGTTTCTGCAGCATCTGAGCCGGCTCAAACGCTGCGGAAACGCTTAACAAAATGCATCGTGGGCACACAGCCTAAATGAGGTTTTTTTCTTAGCAGGCAGCATATATTATATTGCGTATGGCCGTCACCTTTATATCCAGTCTCTGTATCATGGAAATTCCCCTTATTTGATGTCTCCACAGATATAAGGAGTTCCCGACCTTTCAGGCTCCGCTGTATATTCTAGGGGTCAGAGAGCCCCCGCCCTTCAGCCCATTAGGGTTTAGTCCTGTTCCCCCATCACACACTCCCTGCCCCCTCATTACCTGTCACCAGCGCAGACTCTTCTCTTATATAGTGTCCCATCCTACACTTCCTGCAAAATGGAGCCTGGCTCCTCCCCTCCATGGGACTGATCACATGACTGTGACCTCACCACAGGTCCTGTGCACACAGAACAGCCATATATGTAGTGTGCGGCTCTGCAGGTGGAGGTAGGTGCTGGAGATTCCCCATTATGTTTCCTCTCGGACGTTCTCCTCCTCAGTAATAATTATCTAATTGTATTCTTACATGGGATCTTTATGATGTGACATCGTCATCTTCTCCCCATTCAGGTCCCTACAATATCGGATCCTCTCAGCGGAGATCTTCTATATAAGAGAGATAAAGGCTCGGACCTCAAAGGTAATATTTTTCTTAACTACTGTCTGTACCACGTGCCATGCCAGAGATGCAGCGGGAGATTAGGGAGGTGAATCTCTGGAATTAGTGCAGGAAGCTGTGCTTTGGGTTCCTGGAGTACTGGGCTGACTTCTCTGATGGTTACAGCCTCTACGCTAAGGATGGGCTGTACCTCAGTGGGAGGGTGCAGTTATGCTAGGAGAAAAAATGGATAGAAAGTTGGAAGAGTGTTAAAACTAGGGACTTTAGGGAGGACAAACACAGTACAGGAAGGGAAGATTGTGTAGATAGCCACCTGGGCTTAAGTGAAAGTGGTGGCGGCATTGGGGAAGAGGTTAGAAAAGCCAATACACATAGGAGGAATAGCGGTACAGAGAAATATGCTGACGAGCAAAATGGTAACAATGTTTTGAACTTGTGACTTTCAGGCTCCATATCTCATTATCCACTTCTGCTTTGATCGTGACACCACCATCATTTTATAGACAATTCCCTTGGCTATATCATACATAAATTTCACTATTTAGCACATGATTAGTGATGCAGATTCTTGTCATGACACTCCATTGATACTGTTTTTGCTCCTGGATTGGAAAAAAATTTTTCTTTCTGTACACTACAAAATACAACTTGTTCTCACATTCCCTAATAGCTCTGTGTGTTATTAGGTTGATTCCCTAATTCGAATTGAGGAGCAGTCATGAAGAAGATTTCCCAAGAAAAGAGAAAAAGCATCATCCAGCTCCTAGATAGCGGTCTCTCGGCCAAGAAAATTGCCAAACTGCATGATGTAAGCGCCATGACAGTTGGAAGAATACGAAATGAAGTCCGTCCATCCATTAAAAAGCCGAGAGGTGGACGTCCAGGCAAAATCTCAAAGTCAATAAGTCGGCTTATCACAAAGTCTATTAGTTCTGGCGCGATAAGCACGGCAGTGGAGGTGGCTCGTATGCTTCGTAATAGTGAGATTACAGACGTCCATGCAAGCACCGTGCGACGCTCGTTACACAAGTCTGGAATGGTGGCTCGAAAAAAGGTGAAGAAGCCTCGACTTCAATATAAGAAGCGTCAGCTCAAGTTTGCCAAAAACTACGAACAGTGCACAGAAAGTGCATTAACTCTAATGCCAGCAGCCTCACAAACAAGATAGGGGAATTAGAATTAAAGAAGGACTCCCATCAAAATTGTTATCCTCTTAACATATTACAATCATCATATTATATAGCGCATTTTGCCTTTTTATCCAGCTAATTCTTCTCTTTTCCATTAGGTCTATGCCATCATGAGATTAAAAACTGACTAGCTGAATCCTTGTATGCTGTATGTAGAAACAGGAGGTCAATTTTCTCTGCACAAGTTATGAGTCACTGCAAAAGTCTATATCAGAGGAAAAGAGCAGAGCAGCTGGGACAGTAGTTGAAGAGGGGACTGATAAATTGAGGGACAAGATATTTCCTGTTTCTACCTAGTGCTGAGAAAACAGAAAAAAATTGCTGCGTAGAAGGGCAAAATGAGCAATTGTAAGTACACACTGCTGTATAATATGATTATTGCAGTATATTAATAGGACAAAAACTTTGAAGGGAGGAGTGCTTCTTTAAAGAGGTTGTCTACTACTTTAACATTGATAGCTTATCCTTAGGATGAATCATCAATGTCTTATCAGTGAGCGGCATTAGGAACTGCCCAGTTATGGAGCTGCACAATCCAGCGCCTTTGACTGTATAGTGGCCACGGCGGGTACTGCACTTCTGCCCCATATTCAAATTGGATGTGCAGTACCTGGCTGCAGCCACTATACAGTAGGTGGAGCTGCACTGCAAAGGGACACACATATGACTTCTCAGATATAACTCCAGCCCTTCACAGTAAAAATTTATCATCCGATCCTTTTTTAACCGCTCAGATCTTCTGATTCATCACAGACTGTTAAGCAAAATAAAAATAATAGAAGGGATGATGAACATCTAATAGCTCACACTGTTAAAAAACGCATATTCATGTTCAGAATGTGGGAAACGTTTTATATAGAAATCAAATCTTGTTATACATCAAAGAAGTCACACAGGGGAGGAGCCATTTTCTTGTTCAGAATGTGGGAAAGATTTTATAGATAAATCACATTCTTGTTAAACATCTGAGCATTCATGAGTATAAAATATTTCACATTTTAAATGCACTAACTGTGTTTTATCTGTGTTCTATGCTTCTGCCCGAAACAACATTAGTCGTGGAGAGAAGCTGCTATACTCGATTAGGACCATTGCCAAGGTAGCAATTGGCAACTGTCTGGATCACTCAGCATTGTCCTCCCATGACTCAGATCAGGTGGGAGAGTTGTTTGGACAAACCTTTTAACTATGTCTGTGTGGACCCTGTTCTACTCTGCAGTGATGCTTTAAAACTTTATTGCATAGTCCAGCAGCTACAGGAGCAAGGTGCTTTCAGGCACAGCCAGACTCCTCATAGATAAGGCACAAAGTGTTTATCTGTCTCCCTTATCGCTGTATACACAGGGCTTAATAATTGTTCTATAGTCAGTAAGAGGAAGTGCTGTCAGTGCATCCTCCTCCTCACCCAGAGGTAATGAGAGTATGGGTGTACGGACAAAGTGGGAGCTGCTGGGTTCTAGCAGTGTAACTAAGCAGGCTTGCTGTGCATCCAGGAGGCTGAATTTCCTCTGTAACTGGGTCTAATATACCAGCAGCCACAGTTACATGAAAAATCCTATAAAGAAAAAGATATTAAATATTGAAACAGACTTATGCGGGCTTATTATTCTAGAGACACAATAACATTTTAAATTACACCATTCATTTTATGATCATTGTTCTGGAAAAACATGTAAAAAATTATGTGAAAATGATGCAAAAAAATAAATTCCACAATTGTTTTCTACCTTTGTTTTTACAGTGATCATTGTGCTATAAAAATGACCTTACAATATGATGCTAGTGGTGAGTACGATAAGGGTGGCACCAAACTCATATAAACTTACAGATTTTATTTTATTTCTCAAACACATTTCTTTACACTGGCCAATCACCTCACTTATCTAACTATTCCCGTTTTGCCCATACAAAATTTTCTTCAAAATCATGACCCTCATAGCATCTGTTTACAGCCTCCAAGCACTTTTATTAGCCCTCTGTGACTGTACCGTGCATATACTGGCTAATAACCGATTCAGGCAGCATTGTGTGCATACCCTATTTAGTACAATATGAGCACACTTTATCATTTACCTTTCCTATCCCCTCTATTTCCTCATAGATTGTAGCTTGTAAGCAGGGCCCTCATTGCTGGTATCTGAGTTATGTGTTATTCTGTAATGTCTGATACTGTCTGTACACGTCCCCTCTGTAATGGAAAGTGCCGCGGAATATGTTGGCGCTATAGAAATAAAATTATTATTAAAAGAAAATTCAGAAATTAGTAAAAGAAAAAAAAATTCCCTTGTGTCCCCATTTCCTGAGATCTTTCATTTAAATGATGCTGGAGTTGTGTGAGGCTTTCTATTTTCTGTGTCCAAAGTATGATATGTATGGATGGGAGTCCCGTGTATAAGATGTGTATGGAGCGGAGCTGTGTGTATGATGTGTACAGAGTGGAGCAGTTTGTGTATGGAGCGGAGCCTTGAGTGTACGACGTGTACGGAGGGGAGCAGTTTGTGTATGGAGCAGAGCCGTGTGTACGATGTGTACTGAGCGGAGCAGTTTGTGTATGATGTGTACGGAGCAGAGTCGTGTGTGTATGATGTCTACGCAGGGCCAGCTTTAGGGGTAGGCAAACTAGGCATTTGTTTAGGCCCCCACGTCCCCAGGCCCCCAGAGTCTACAACAAAAATAAGATTGATAATATCAATCAAATTTCAGATGCTTTGACAGCTAAGGACCTTCCATGACATCACAGTTATGTTATTGTGATGTCACCACAGGTATTGTACCTTTGTACTCTGGGGGACTTTAGGACCCTTAGTGCCATCATGAACATGTTACCAGTCATGTGTCTGTGGTGTCACTACAGGTCCTCAAACGTGCGGGAGTTTAGAAAAACTGAAGACGAGGGAGCAGGTAAGCATTCTAGTGTGTGTGTGTATATATGTGTATGTATATACAGTGGGGAAAAAAAGTATTTAGTCAGTCAGCAATAGTGCAAGTTCCACCACTTAAAAAGATGAGAGGCGTCTGTAATTTACATCATAGGTAGACCTCAACTATGGGAGACAAACTGAGAAAAAAAAATCCAGAAAATCACATTGTCTGTTTTTTTTTCATTTTATTTGCATATTATGGTGGAAAATAAGTATTTGGTCAGAAACAAAATTTCATCTCAATACTTTGTGATATATCCTTTGTTGGCAATGACAGAGGTCAAACGTTTTCTGTAAGTCTTCACAAGGTTGCCACACACTGTTGTTAGTATGTTGGCCCATTCCTCCATGCAGATCTCCTCTAGAGCAGTGATGTTTTTGGCTTTTCGCTTGGCAACACGGACTTTCAACTCCCTCCAAAGGTTTTCTATAGGGTTGAGATCTGGAGACTGGCTAGGCCACTCCAGGACCTTGAAATGCTTCTTACGAAGCCACTCCTTCATTGCCCTGGCGGTGTGCTTTGGATCATTGTCATGTTGAAAGACCCAGCCACGTTTCATCTTCAATGCCCTTGCTGATGGAAGGAGGTTTGCACTCAAAATCTCACGATACATGGCCCCATTCATTCTTTCATGTACCCGGATCAGTCGTCCTGGCCCCTTTGCAGAGAAACAGCCCCAAAGCATGATGTTTCCACCACCATGCTTTACAGTAGGTATGGTGTTTGATGGATGCAACTCAGTATTCTTTTTCCTCCAAACACGACAAGTTGTGTTTCTACCAAACAGTTCCAGTTTGGTTTCATCAGACCATAGCACATTCTCCCAAAACTCCTCTGGATCATCCAAATGCTCTCTAGCAAACTTCAGACGGGCCCGGACATGTACAGGCTTAAGCAGTGGGACACGTCTGGCACTGCAGGATCTGAGTCCATGGTGGCGTAGTGTGTTACTTATGGTAGGCCTTGTTACATTGGTCCCAGCTCTCTGCAGTTCATTCACTAGGTCCCCCCGAGTGGTTCTGGGATTTTTGCTCACCGTTCTTGTGATCATTCTGACCCCACGGGGTGGGATTTTGCTTGGAGCACCAGATCGAGGGAGATTATCAGTGGTCTTGTATGTCTTCCATTTTCTAATTATTGCTCCCACAGTTGATTTCTTCACTCCAAGCTGGTTGGCTATTGCAGATTCAGTCTTCCCAGCCTGGTGCAGGGCTACAATTTTGTTTCTGGTGTCCTTTGACAGCTCTTTGGTCTTCACTATAGTGGAGTTTGGAGTCAGACTGTTTGAGGGTGTGCACAGGTGTCTTTTTATACTGATAACAAGTTTAAACAGGTGCCATTACTACAGGTAATGAGTGGAGGAAAGAGGAGACTCTTAAAGAAGAAGTTACAGGTCTGTGAGAGCCAGAAATCTTGATTGTTTGTTTCTGACCAAATACTTATTTTCCACCATAATATGCAAATAAAATGAAAAAAAAACAGACAATGTGATTTTCTGGATTTTTTTTTCTCAGTTTGTCTCCCATAGTTGAGGTCTACCTATGATGTAAATTACAGACGCCTCTCATCTTTTTAAGTGGTGGAACTTGCACTATTGCTGACTGACTAAATACTTTTTTTCCCCACTGTATATATATATATAGTTATTGTGTGCATGCATGTCTCCATATGTATGTGCATGTGACAAACCACAGTTAGCTTATGTTTTAAGAAGGGGACAATCACTTTTTCACACAAGGCCCTATAGGTTTGGAATTCTTTTTCCCTTAATAATAGACCTTCATTTAAAAACTGCATTTTACTTGTTTTATCTTTGTCTAATATTTATATTTGTTTGGTGATTGAAAACATTTCAGTGTGACAAACATGCAAAAGAATAGAAACTCAGGAAGGGAGCATGTGTGTGTGTAACATACAGTGTTTGTGTCACATACTGTATCATCTGCCTTTATAAATCCCGGCAGTGCCGGCAAGAGTCCATAGGTGTAAACATTAGTGGTGAGCGAGCATGCTCGTCACTACTCGGCACTCACCCCAGCATCTCACTGCTCGAGATGCTAGGATCTCGCCGAGTGTTTCCGGGGTTGCTCGGCGGGAGCCTCGGGTCCCCTCCCTGCATATTTGGCGATCTTTAGAGAGACAATAAACATGCAGGGATTGTCTGCCACACACTTTAATGCCGAACCCATGTTGGTTGTGGCATTACAGTGATTGGCTGGCTGCACAGCGTCATCAGGTCTATATCAGACCTGGCACCGCCATGCTCGTCACAGTCTATTCTGGAATCAGGCAGTGTAGGGAGAGGTGCTGCTGAGCTTTGTAGAGATTTGCTTGTTTCTTAGTGTAGGTATACCACAATATATTCTGCACATATCTATCTCAGCTAACAGTCCTTCTGAGAACTAATCCAGCTGCATAGATATCAGTGCTAGGCAGTATTTGGCAGCTGCGGTGCATATAGCAATAGAGTCCATTCCAGTTCTGTCTGCTGCTGCTGCTTTTACAGATATTTCTAGACATAGCCCAGGTATTAGAGGCCAGGAATAATTTTTGGGGGATCTTAAACCTGATTATTTGCTTAAAAAGCAATCCAGAGATCACCGTTTTTCTGCTCCATTTGCTTCTTGGCACTGCAGAGTACAGCCAGATCCTTTCCATATTACAGTACTAAAAATCCATCTGTTTAAAACTGTGGTCTGTCACACAGAACACATATATATTGCGCTCAAAATTCTGCCATTTCTGGCCTCCATTTAAATTTTGTTGCAATGTGTTAGCGCAGTTATTGACATCAGTTTTCTGTTAAAAATAGTTACCAACAGGCCAGTTATTTAAAACTGTGGTTTGTCCGTCACATGGATCGCTTATAAGTTCACTCCAAAGTCAGCCATTTGTAGCAAACGTGGAAAATATTGTCCTCCATTTAAAATGGGCAAGGTTCGTGGCAAGGGATGGGGAACTGGACATGATGATGATGGCAATGGTGCATGCAGAGGCCAAGGCCAAGCTAAAATTGTGCAACAACAAACACCCACATCTTCACGCCTGACATTCCTGTCCCAATAACTAGGGGAACACAACTCACCACGATTGAAACCAGAGCAGTGTCAAAAGGTTGTTGGTTAGATAGCGGATAATGCTTCCAGTCACTTTGCCACCACCACCCTGTATTCCACAAAGTCAAGTCTCAGTAGCCGTGAGTCTGGACCGCATATTCCTCACCCTGATCCACCTTCCTCCTACCATGCCGAATACCCGGAGACAACTGATCCCACACTTGGACACTCCAAAGAGCTGTTCACTTTTCCATTTATAGGTTTGGGCCTCTCGCCCAGTCCACTTGAAGCGTGGCAAGAAGAGATCGCATGTAGCGATGCCTAAATATTTGAGCAGTCACGGTCACACAAAGGCAATAGTGGGAAAGTGTCATAAGAGGTGGACGATGATGAGACACAATTGCCAGAAAGTCAGGAGGAGAACCAGGGTGCGGAAGTGGAAGACGAGGTGGTGGATGATATAGTAATTGACCCACTTGGCAGGAGGACATGCAGAGCGAGGACAGCAGTACATAGGGGGAGGGAGGCGTAGCAGCACAACAAGCAGGAAGAAGCAGTGTGGAGCCGCAGACAGAAGGCGGGAAACCATTCCCCGTAACACCAACATGACAGAAGTTGCCAGTACAACTGTTAGGTCTTCCCGTGTCTGGTTGTTTTTTAAAGACTCTGCCGGTAACCCCAAAAAGGCCATTTGCACCACCTGCCAGGCCAGCATCAGCAGGGGTAGCAAAGTTACCAGTCTGACCACCACCAGCATGATCAGGCACATGGCAGCAAAGCACCCGACTTTGTGCGCTGAACCCCTGGGTCCAGGAACAGTGTATGCGTGTGACACCACTGCTTCTTCCGCTGTTGTGCATGCAAGCCAATCCCCTGTCCATGGTGCATGCAAAGATGCCTCCTGCACTGCACCTGTGGTTGCACACACTCAACAAGCACCATCAGCAAGCATGTCCACGTACTTGACCCAGCACAGTGTTCAGTTGTCCATACCCCAGTCCTTGGAACGCAACGCAAATACGCAGCCAATGCCCCAAAGGCCACACTACTAAATTCCCACGTTTTGCTACTGCTTGCTCTTGAAATGTTGCATTTCAAGCTCGTGGAGTTGAAAGTTTTCCACAACCTGATGGTGGCGGCAGTCCCTCGGTACTCGGTCCCCAGCCGCCACTATTTCTCCCGGTGTGCCGTCCCCGTATTACACAAGCACATGTCCCACAACATTAGCCGTGCCCTCAACAATGCAGTTGCTAGGAAAGTCCACTTAGCCACGGACACGTGGATAAGTGCTTGAGGGCAGGCACAGTACATCTCACTGACGGCACACTGGATTAACATAGTGGAAGCCGGGACCTAGTCGGACCTTGGGATGCAGCACATTCTCCCGACGCTGAGGATTGTGGGCCCTAGGTCAATCAGTGTTGCCCTCACAGTCTACAGCTCCTGCACCTCATCCTCCTCCTCTTCAGCCTCCATCTCCTAAATGACCACATCAGTTACAAGCTGGAAGCACTGCCTCAGCGAAGCGGCAACAGGCTGTGTTGAAGCTAACATGCTTAGGTGACAAACTGCACAATGCTGAAGAGTTGTAGACCGCTCTGAAAGAGCAGGCAGATCTGTGGCTGACACCGCTGAACCTACAGCCAGGCATGGGTGTGTGTGACAGTAACCAGAACTTGGTGGCAGCTCTGAGGCGAGGCAAGCTCAAACACGTACCATGCCTGGCCCATGTGCTTAACCTCGTGGTTCAGTGATTTCTTAAAACCTTCCCGGAGCTGCCGGATCTGCTCGTCAAAGTACACCCCCTGTGTGCCCATTTTAGAAAGTTAGCTACAGCTTCTGCTGCCCTTGCCATGCTTCAGCAGCGTTTGCAGCTTCCGGTTCACCAACTGGTGTGTGATGTCCCCATGCATTGGAACTCTACACTGCAACTGTTGGGAAGGATGTGTGAGCAGTAGGGGGCAGTTGTTGACTACCAGCATCAACAAGGCTGTCGGTATTTAGTTCAGTCTCCACACATAAGACCTCAGGAGTGGACATGGATGTCAGACATATGTACCATCCTCCAAAACTTTGAGGACACTACCAAAATGGTGATGATGACTCCATAATTAGCATCACCATCCCCCTTCTCTGTGTTCTAAAATTCTCTCTGCTCACAATCAAAGAGGATGCATTGCAGGTGGAGCACAATGAGAAGGAGCAAGGAACCATACAGGGTGATTACACACCGCCCAGCCTCATCTCATCCCAACGTGGATTGGGTGACAATGAGAAGGAGGAGGAGGAACAGGAGCTAGTTTCATGTGCTATTGATGGTACTACCTACACAACTGTCATACCATCTATTCAGCATGAATGGCCTGAGGACAGGGAGGTGGAGGAGAGCATGGTCAGTCATACTTTTGGTGAGGACACGGAATTCTTGCCTGTTAGCAGCCTGGCTCACATGGCTGAGTTTATGTTACGCTGCCTTTCCCATGACCCTTGTGTTCTCAAAATTTTGGGTGACAGTCATTACTGGTTGGTGACGCTTCTAGACTCACTCTACAAGGAGAACTTTATCGCTTTTTCCTAAGGCGGACAGGTCTACTAAAATGGGGCAGTACCAGAAGGCCCTTGTTGTGGAATTATTAAAACAAATTCCCATCTGAAAACAATGGCGGCAGAGGTCATAGTTCTTTGAACAACCAAGGAGTACAGGCGAGAGGGACACAACTCCAATCCAGCAGAGGCAGGGGAACACTGTCAAAGTTCTGGGAGAGTTTTCTCAGACCCTCCCATCGCACAGGCCCTGAAGCGCGGAGTACTGTCACAAGGAGTGCAAAGTTTGGGAAGATGCTAAGGGAGTACCTTGCTTACCGTACCAACATCCTCCGTGATTCCTCTGTGCCTTATAAATATTGGGTATCCAAGCTGGACACGTGGCTCTACGCCTTGGAGGTTTGGAGGTCCTGGCCTGCCCTGCTGCTTTTGTCAGAGCGGGTTTTTAGTGCCGCTGGTGGAATTATAACTGATGAGCAAATCCGCCTGTCAACTGGAAATGTTGATAGGCTGACGCTTATAAAAATAAATAAGGGCTGGATTGGGCCAGACTTCTCAACCCCACCGAATGATAGCAGTCTAACATAAACTCAAATCCAGTGTCTTTTTTGGGAGGTCTATTCCCATGCACCTTTTCACACCCACACATGGGTATACACTTCCTGATTTTGGCTATTTGCTGTTGTCCTCCTCCTTCTCCTCATTCTCATCCACTACCATATCACCAGGGTGACCATGGTCCGAGATGCAACACCCACATAATTTTTTTAAAGGGTGTTTATGATGCCCGCAAAAAAATTTGTTATACAGTCTGTTCATGTATACCCCCCAGGGGTAAATGTTTGACAGCCCATACACTTAATGCATGGGCATTACAAGTATAGGAGACCAGCTCCTTTCTATTTTGAATATTTTTTTATGAGACCCTCCTTCACGTCTCTTCCCAGGGGCATTGGAGTGCCTCCAAATTTTTGGCAGCCCTTGCATTCACTGCTTAGGCAAACACTATGGGAGACCTGCTTCCTAATAATGGGAACATTTTTTCATGAGGCCCTCCTCTACGTCTCTTCAAAGGGACCTTGGTGTGCCTCCAAATTTTTGGCAGCCTTTGCATTCACTGCATAGGCAAACAGTATGGGAAACTCACTTCCTAATAATGGGAACATTTATTAAGGAGGCCCTCTTGTATGTCTCTTCAAAGGGGTATTGCAGTGAGTCCAAATTTTGGACAGCCCTGCCACTTACTGCATACGCAATAACAATATAGGAAACCCACTTTAATAATGGGAACAACAAAGCATAGCCGACTGATGGCTCTCTAAGAATAGTGAGGGCCGACTTGCTTGCCCTTTAAGAATTGTAAAGGCTGCCTGACGGCCCTATAAAAATAGGCTTTGTTACTTTCACTTTCAGAGTCCCTCCTTCATAAAAGAAACAGGATGTGCCTGATGATGTGGCACACACCACATGGCCAGATGAGTTTGTAAAGTGTTAAAATGACATTTCCCAGAGAATGCATTTGTCTTGGTTGAAAGCAATGCTAAAATTCAAAAACGCATCAAAAAACACTACCTGTGAACACAGACCAAGATGTGGAGGAGCATTTTTGTTTTTGGTTATTTATTTTGCCTTATATACAATTCATTACCCTGGAAAGGATGTTCCTTAACAAATGTCCCAGGAAAATCCATTTGTTTTTGTTTTTGCATGTTTTATTGTGAGTCTGTAAAAGTAGCGTAAGACTTTGACAACATTGTTCACAGCAGTGACCTGGGAGTCAGCAATGCTTCCAGGGGTCTTCCCCATGCTGTTCCCATCGATTTCCACAATTTGTATTCCCTCTGCAGACCGCCAGGGAGGCCGCCAGAAAAATGCTCGAGTTTCCCATAGATTTACATTGGGCTAATTACTCGATTCGAGCACCCGAGCATTCCAATATGCTCAACCCAAGTACCGAGCACCCGAGCATTTTAGTGCTCGCCCATCACTGGTAAACATGTCATGATCATTCTGTGCCCATTGTTCTTTCTCAGGCAGTGTGCAGAGCCCGGCAAACAAAGACATGAATTTTGTCAATGACGCTCGTTTAACAGCCTGAACTCAGCACATGTGAATGTAGCCAAAATGTTTCTGTGTGCTGGTGCAATATGTGGGCATTTGAGGCCCCATTTTAAACTTTTGCACAGGGGCCCATTTTGTCTAAAACTGTGTGTATGGCGCAGAGTTGTGTAAGATATGTACAGAGCAGAGCCATGTGTGTATGATGTGCACGGAGCGTAGCTATGTGTATGTGATGGCTGCGGAGCGGTGTGTGTATGATGTGTATGGAGCGGAGCCGTGTGTGTTCTAAAATGTTCCAATAAACATGCCTGTTTTGTGATCAGGCAGAGTCCAGGAGAGAAGAGAAAATCTCCTGAAGTTTTTTCACTTCTCTTTTGTAATTTTTTTTACGATATTGCCCGTTCCCATAAAGGAGCTACTAGAAAGTGCAAGGAAAACACTGAAAGAAAAACAGTAACAGACCACAGACTGAAGTATTGGTGCGGCATGTACGTATATCAATTTGTATTTATAAAACAGGTTTGCCAAAACTCAGCACTGTGTGTGACATGCACAACTTGTGAGTCAGTCACAATGTTATTGTTTTTTCCAGCATTATTGGTGGCTTACTTTTGCATAAATAGAACAAAAGTGTAAATAAATTGTAGCAGCAGCATTATAACCACAATGATCAGCAATCTGCAGCTCATGTCCCTTTCTCACCTACCTATAGTGACTCTCCTACCACTTTCTCACTATCAGTTGAGTCTGTGTTATTAGTTTTTCTCACACAATAATCTTCCTCTGTGCTGTCACACACTATCTGTACAGATCGTTCAGTACTTTGTGTTTTTCTCTCTGTCTCTATGGCTGTGAGTTTTAATATCCTTCCACAGACAAAATTGCTGTTCCATTTTCTGCTTTTATACAGGCTGTGATAGTCTCTCCTAATTGGCTGTGCTCTGCAAAAACTCTTACTGTTACTCTTGTTCATTCTTGTCTGGACTATTGTAGCTCTCTACTAATTGGTCTCCCTCTTACTAAACTCTTCCCTCTCCAACCTGACCTGAATGCAGCAGCCAGGACCATATTCCTCACCAACCGTTACACCGATGACTCTAACTTGTGCCAGTTGTTGCACTGGTTACCCATCCACTTCAAAGTTCATCAAAAACTTATCAATCTCACTGACAAACCTCAGTCTCATTCTCAATAATCTGAACCTCCCATTCCCGTCTCCAAGACTTCTTGTGTGCTGCGCCAATTCATTGGACCGCACTGCCAAGGACAATTTGTTTAATCCCCAATACCCAGTTTTAAGCGTGCCCTAAAAATGCATTTCTTCAGACTGGCCTATTGCCTCAACACACTTATCTAACTATTTCTGTGTTGCCCATATAAAATTTTCTTCAAAACCAGGACCCTTGTATCATCTGTTCTCACACCCTTCATGCAATTAATAGCCAGAGGTGTATCTAGGGGGAGGCAGCCAGGGCATGTGCCCCGAGCACAGCCAGTAGGGGGGGACAGTCGGGCCACCTAATGTGGCATTCTGAAGTGTCTCCCAGAGAAACTGCACAGAGGCACAGAGAAACTGCCGCACTCCAGCTCCCAGTGTTCAATAGTACTTGCGTCTAACAGACACAAGTACAACTGAATCTCTGACTGTTGGGTCAGAGAGACGTTAGCAGTCTGATCATGTCACGTGATCACGCTGCTAATGCCAGTTGCCGGAACTGCAGAGGTGCAGATGGGTGGTAAGTGTTCCACGTTAGTGGAGCTGAAGACACCAGAGATAGGAGGGGGGATTTACTGGGTGGTGTTTACTGAGGGATGGTGTATTTAGTGTGGGAGAGGTATTTGCTGTGTGTATATGTGTGTACGGGGAGGGGGGTATTTGCTGTGTGTATGGGGTATTTGCTGTCTGTGGGGGGGTTTACTGAGCATGTGGGGCAGGGCGTATCACACACATGTATCACACAGCTCACACACACAGCTCACGCTCACACACGTTTCACACAACTCACACACAAGTAGCTCACACACACAGCTCACGCTCACACACGTTACACAGCTCACACACATAGCACACACACACATAGCACACACACAAGTAGCTCACACTCACACGTATCACACATGCATGTATCACACAGCTCACGCTCACACACGTATGTATCACACAGCTCACACACACAAGTAGCTCACACACACAGCTCACACTCACACAAGTAGCTCACACACAGGTCACGCACACACAGCTCACACATCACACATGCATGTATCACAGCTCACACACACAAGTAGCTCACGCTCACATATCACACACACATATCACACACTTAACTCACACACACATTTATCACACAGCTCACACACGCATGTATGACACACACAAGTAGCTCACACACACAGCTCACACACACGCATGTATCATACAGCTCACACAGCTCACACACATATGCATGTATCACACAGCTCACACAGACAAGTAGCTCACGCTCACATATCTCACACACACATATCACACACCCATTTATCACACAGCTCACACACGCATGTATGACACACACAAGTAGCTCACACACACAGCTCACACACACACACACATGTATCACACAGCTCACACACACGTATACCACACACGTATCACACAGCTCACACATATCACACACGTATCTCAAACACATGTATCACACAGCTCACACACAGCACACGCACACACACACCTCACACACACACGTAGCTCACACACACAGCTCACATTCACACACAGCTCATGCACAAGTAGCCCACGCTCACACAGGCATGTATCACACAGCTCACGCTCACACACGCAGGTATAACAGCTCACACACAGCTCACGCTCACACACACGTATCTCACACGCACACGTATCACACACACAGCTCACACACACATGTATCATACAGCTCAAATCAACAAGAAAAAAGAACATGCATATATACAGTGGGGCAAAAAAGTATTTAGTCAGTCAGCAATAGTGCAAGTTCCACCACTTAAAAAGATGAGAGGCGTCTGTAATTTACATCATAGGTAGACCTCAACTATGGGAGACAAACTGAGAAAAAAAAATCCAGAAAATCACATTGTCTGTCTGTTTTTTTTTCCTTTTATTTGCATATTATGGTGGAAAATAAGTATTTGGTCAGAAACAAGCAATCAAGATTTCTGGCTCTCACAGACCTGTAACTTCTTCTTTAAGAGTCTCCTCTTTCCTCCACTCATTACCTGTAGTAATGGCACCTGTTTAAACTTGTTATCAGTATAAAAAGACACCTGTGCACACCCTCAAACAGTCTGACTCCAAACTCCACTATGGTGAAGACCAAAGAGCTGTCAAAGGACACCAGAAACAAAATTGTAGCCCTGCACCAGGCTGGGAAGACTGAATCTGCAATAGCCAACCAGCTTGGAGTGAAGAAATCAACTGTGGGAGCAATAATTAGAAAATGGAAGACATACAAGACCACTGATAATCTCCCTCGATCTGGTGCTCCACGCAAAATCCCACCCCGTGGGGTCAGAATGATCACAAGAACGGTGAGCAAAAATCCCAGAACCACGCGGGGGGGGGACCTAGTGAATGAACTGCAGAGAGCTGGGACCAATGTAACAAGGCCTACCATAAGTAACACACTACTCCACCATGGACTCAGATCCTGCAGTGCCAGACGTGTCCCACTGCTTAAGTCTGTACATGTCCGGGCCCGTCTGAAGTTTGCTAGAGAGCATTTGGATGATCCAGAGGAGTTTTGGGAGAATGTCTGATGAAACCAAACTGGAACTGTTTGGTAGAAACACAACTTGTCGTGTTTGGAGGAAAAAGAATACTGAGTTGCATCCATCAAACACCATACCTACTGTAAAGCATGGTGGTGGAAACATCATGCTTTGGGGCTGTTTCTCTGCAAAGGGGCCAGGACGACTGATCCGGGTACATGAAAGAATGAATGGGGCCATGTATCGTGAGATTTTGAGTGCAAACCTCCTTCCATCAGCAAGGGCATTGAATATGAAACGTGGCTGGGTCTTTCAACATGACAATGATCCAAAGCACACCGCCAGGGCAACGAAGGAGTGGCTTCGTAAGAAGCATTTCAAGGTCCTGGAGTGGCCTAGCCAGTCTCCAGATCTCAACCCTATAGAAAACCTTTGGAGGGAGTTGAAAGTCCATGTTGCCAAGCGAAAAGCCAAAAACATCACTGCTCTAGAGGAGATCTGCATGGAGGAATGGGCCAACATACCAACAACAGTGTGTGGCAACCTTGTGAAGACTTACAGAAAACGTTTGACCTCTGTCATTGCCAACAAAGGATATATCACAAAGTATTGAGATGAAATTTTGTTTCTGACCAAATACTTATTTTCCACCATAATATGCAAATAAAATGAAAAAAAAACAGACAATGTGATTTTCTGGATTTTTTTTTCTCAGTTTGTCTCCCATAGTTGAGGTCTACCTATGATGTAAATTACAGACGCCTCTCATCTTTTTAAGTGGTGGAACTTGCACTATTGCTGACTGACTAAATACTTTTTTGCCCCACTGTATATAGGATCACTATACACAATACCAATGGATTTAGAAAAAATATATAGTTTATTGTTTACAGAACCAGAAAGCAACACACAAATTAAAAACACTTAAAAAGTCCAAAAGACTAGGACATACATAGTCCACAACAATGCAATATATGACAATCAATATTACAATACCGCTGGCCATTCAATAATTTATTATTACACTGGAAATATATCATATGGGCATGCTGCTAATAAAAGCTCCAAAAATATATGAGATGTGACCAAAATATAATCCACATTCTCAATGCGGCGACACACATAAAGGTGATTACAACTAGCAATCAAATCCCACTGTATGCTGTACTCACAAACTCTGAATACAATGGTGGAAAAAGCTGCTATGCCAGAATGGAGACAGGCAGACTAATACATCACCATGAACCAGTCCAGTCAGAGAAAGATAAAATTGGTCGCCCCGTCATCTGATGGTCAGCCATGCAGCAAGAACGGAATAAAGAGACCCACGCGTTCCGACAGTCATGGTGTCTTTTTCAAGGTGAGCGTATCTGGCTCTGCTAAGCCTATCTATTTAAGCATAAATAATTAGCAACGGATTCTTACCAGCTGACAGCCGGCGGCAGGAGATCAGCGTGAAGCATTGTGGTGACACATAGTAGGCAACCCGGAAGCTGTCACTCAACGGGGTCGGAACACATAGTGCGCTTGCGTGCTCTTAGTATATTATGGAAGTCACATATGTGAATCTGGCGCATGCGCAGTATCTCGCCCACAATCACTGTGGGCAATGTTGTTTTAGCGAATGTGCATGCTCGCGGTGATATGCGAATAGACATACATAGACATCCCTAAATAAGCACCAATAACGTTCTTAACATAAATAAATATGGCTCAAAACTAATGTAGCTTATTAGAGTCGCCTACGAGAGTCCAGTACATGCGCAATATCTCATTCACAAAGGAGTATGGTAGCGCTACAAATATTCACACTATCATTTGTATTTTATAGAGATATGAGACACAGAGTAAAGACATATATAGCTGACAGCTACATATATCAGAAAGATTACAAAAGAGTGTATGGAGGTTTTTAAACATACATAGTTAAAAGGTCCATTTTGACCAATATTATGCAAAGATATATCTATTCACAATAACTGAAAGTAGTACAGTCATGGCCAAAAGTTTTGAGAATGACACAAATATTATATTTTCACATGATCTGCTGCCCTCTGGTTTTTATGTGTGTTTGTCAGATGTTTTTATCACATACGGAAATATAATTGCAATCATATTATGAGTAACAAAAGGTTATATTGACAGTTAGAATGAGTTAATGCAGCAAGTCAATATTTGCAGTGTTGACCCTTCTTCTTCAGGACCTCTGCAATTCTCCCTGGCATGCTCTCAAACAGCTTCTGGATCAAATCCTGACTGATAGCAGTCCATTCTTGCAAAATCAATGCTTTTATTTTGTCTGAATTTGAAGGTTTTTGTTTGTCCACCCGTCTCTTGATGATTGACCACAAGTTCTCAATGGGATTAAGATCTGGGGAGTTTCCAGGCCATGGTCCCAAAATCTCTATGTTTTGTTCCCTGAGCCATTTAGTTATCACCTTTGCGTTATGGCAAGGTGCTCCATCATGTTGAAAAAGGCATTGTTGATTGCCAAACTGCTCTTGGACGGTTGGAAGAAGTTGCTCTCGGAGGACATTCTGGTACCATTCTTTATTCATGGCTGTGTTTTTAGGCAAGACTGAGAGAGAGCCCATTCCCTTGACTGAGAAGCAACCCCACACATGAAGGGTATGTGCACACGCTGCGGATTCTGCTGTGTTTCCGCAGCGTTTTTGGCTCTGCAGAAACGCAGCAGATTTTGCTGCGATGTACAGTACCTTTATTTCCTATGGAAATAAAAAAAAGCTGTGCACATGCTGCGTTTTTTTCCGCGCGGTTTTGCTGCGGTTTACAATCCGCAGCATGTCAATTGTTTGGTGCAGAAACGCTGCGGTTTTACACCTCATCCATTATGAGGTGTAAAACCGCAGGGCAAAACCGCAGAAAAAACGCAGATAATCCGCAGATAAACCGCAGGAAAACCGCAGCACTTTGTCCTGCGGATTTCCTGCGGTTTTCTCTACAAAATCCGCAGAGACTAAAAACTACGTGTGCACATACCCGAATGGTTTCAGGATGCTTGACAGTTGGCATGAGACAAGACTGGTGGTAGCGCTCACCTCGTCTTCTCCGAATAAGCCGTTTTCCAGATGTCCCAAACAATCGAAAAGGGGATTCATCAGAGAAAATGACTTTACCCCAGTCCTCAGCAGTCCACTCCCTGTACCTCTTGCAGAATATCAGTCTGTCCATGATGTTTTTTCTGGAGAGAAGTGGCTTCTTTGCTGCTCTCCTTGAGAACAGGCCTTGCTCCAAGAGTCTCCGCCTCACAGTGTGTGCAGATGCACTCACACCTGCCTGCTGCCATTCCTGAGCAAGCTCTGCACTGCTGGTAGCCCGATCCCGCAGCTGAAACACTTTTAAGAGATGGTCCTGGCGCTTGCTGGTCTTTCTTGGGCGCCCTGGAGCCTTTTTGGCAACAAGGGAACCTCTCTCCTTGAAGTTCTTGATGATGCGATAGATTGTTGACTGAGGTGCAATCTTTCTAGCTGCGATACTCTTCCCTGTTAGGCCATTTTTGTGCAGTGCAATGATGACTGCACGTGTTTCTTTAGAGATAACCATGGTTAACAGAAGAGAAACAATGATGCCAAGCACCAGCCTCCTTTTAAAGTGTCCATTCTTACTTAATCATGACAGATTGATCTCCAGCCCTGTCCTCATCAACACCCATACCTGTGTTAATGGAGCAATCACTGAAACGATGTTAGCTGGTCCTTTTAAGGCAGGGCTGCAATGATGTTGAAATTTGTTTTGGGGGATAAAGTTCATTTTCTAGGCAAATATTGCTTTGCAAGTAATTGCTGTTAAGCTGATCACTCTTTATAACATTCTGGAGTATATGCAAATTGCCATTAGAAAAAATGAAGCAGTAGACTTTGTAAAAATTAATATTTGTGTCATTCTCAAAACTTTTGGCCATGACTGTAGTAGCAGCCAATTTTTGGCAATAATAGATAAATGAAAAGATGGAGAATGACCCATATAAATATAGATATACAATACTATAATTAGCATATGGCTCAGATATAGTATAACAAATCAACAGTCTTCTAGTAAGATTCGGCGCATGCGCAGTATCCCACTCACAAAAGAGTATTTTACTGCTGCTACTATTCACACTGGACGTGTGTATTTCACAAAAGTGCGAGATACCTAGGAAACACAGGTACAGTGGTTGGGGTACCTGGCCAAAGTATATATCATTAAATAGTACATTTTATCCAGTATGTTACACAAGTCTAAGCCTATTCATGTTGACTAAAGATAGTACTGATAGCCAAAATTGGCAGTAATGGATAGGAGAAACGACCTATATGCATACAAATATACAGATAGAAATGTATACGAATTCATACAGACAGGTATATAGGTATACATATTCAAATAGACACATGGCTTACTCATAGAGTAACCACTAACTAAAAGATGTAATATATCAAGGCATCAGATATTGAAAGACAATACATCTTCCAAAAAGTTGGAAAAAGATGGTAGGCAGAATATTGGCAGCATAAGGCTACTTTCACACATCAGGTTTTCGGCGTCAGGCGCGATCCGGCGTCGTGCCGGAATGCCGGATCCGGCAAATGGTTTGTAAAACCTGATGTGCCGGATCCGGTTTTCTGCCGGATCTGTCTTGTTCTTGACAGACAAAACCGGATCCGCCTCATCCGGTTCATCCGTTTTTCTATCCGTTTTTCGACGGATTACGCCGGATCCGGTTTTTAAAATTGACTCTTGTGGCCCCTCAAGGCAGAGTACACTGGCAGGATGACAGAGTGTGAAAGATTTGTGCCCTAACCAAACTTGTGTACCTTCTGGACCAACAGTATATACCTTTGCCAACCAAAGTTGGCTATCTTGTCATGGTCTACTATTTTTAGCTTTAGGCCACAGGTATGTACCTGGTTGTGTTTTATGCAAAGTATTTCACCTTTTAACAAAAGTTGTGTACATTGTTAGGAAATCACCAACAATAAACACAACTTTTTAGGTGAAATACTTTGCTTCAAACACAACCAGGAACACAACTGTGGCAAAAAGCTAAAATTTACCCACAGCTATATACCTGGTTTTGAATACCTTTTTACCTTTGAAATACCCTGTATTTAACCTTTTTTTTAAGCATAGTTCGCCGCAGAAAGAAAAGACAGACAACCATTGTGAAACGATAATTTAACTTTTATTTAAAATTTTTTTTTTTTTTGTAAAATGTTTTTAAAGTGCAAAAAACTTTTTTTAATAAAGGTTTTAAACCCAATGGGCATTTTTATTACAAAACACATCATAAATCTGTGTAGTGTGGGGTGGAAATACTGCTGGAGGGGCTGCGGGACACTTCGACACTGGGTGTGTGGAGAGAGGACTGGGATCGTGGTGGGGAAGGAACAGTTAGAGGTGAAGGTGTGGAAAAAGCTACAGAATGGGTGGACATGTTGGAGGCAGAAGAGGTGGTGGGCGGTGGAGTGGAGGGTTGGGCAGGGACTGTAGGAGCAGATGATGTTGATGGAAAGTTGTATGGGGAAGGAGTTTGGTACGGGGAAGGAGTTTGGTACGGGGAAGGAGTTTGGTACGGGGCAGGTTGCTGGAAGTGGGGAGATGTCTGGTACTGGGGAGGTTGCTGGTACTGGTGAGATTGCTGGTATGTAATAGGAGGGGGAGGATGGAAAGTGGCTGGAGGGGGTGCAGATGTAATAGGAGGGGGAGGATGGAAAGTGGCTGGAGGGGGTGCAGATGTAATAGGAGGGGGAGGTTGGAAAGTGGCTGGAGGGGGTGTAGGTGGAGGAACTACAGTGGTGGGAGGTGGAGGTTGGGAGGTAACCTGCTGTAGAGCACCGTGGCACGAATGCATTACATGCATCTGCTGGGTAGGAGATAGTGTTGCCATGCGCTCCACAACAGACCTGAAAAAGGTGTGGTTTGGCGAAGATCTTGCTTCTGAATGCATGGTTTGCAGAAGTGTCTTCACCTCCAGAATGCTGGAGTTGATCTGCTGAAAGCCTGCGGAGATTTGCTCTGACAAGACTTTTAGACAGTTCTGGAAAGATGCATTCAGATGCAAGAACTCTTGCGCATAACTCTTTTCCTGACCCCTCTGCCGCTGCCGCCCAGTACCCGCAGGTGTACTAGAGGTGGCAGGGGCAGAAGGGTGGGATAAAGGGAAAGCGATCTCCTCACCAGCAGCTTCATGTAATGTAGGCGGCCACGATGCTCCTGTGCTGGTGGATGGGACAGATGGGTCGAATGTGTGGGAAGGCTGGGAAGGTGCAGATGTACCGGGGCGGTCGAAGTGTCCCTCGGTGCCGGTCTCCTCAGGGATCGCCTCAGAAGGGTCCAATCGTGCAGGCTCCCGAGTGCTGCTCACCGTGCTGTGGAATAAAGAGAAAAAAAAACAATTAAAATACTGACATGGTATGGCCCTGGCTGAAAAAAAAAAGTTACATCTAACATTTTTTTTCACATGTGGTGTGTAATATTTACCTTCTGGTGAGCATTGTTTCCCGGAGGAACGACAGGGCTTGTGCGTACTTGTACTTGCTCCTGCGTCCTCCAGATCCACTCGGGGCCCGCATCTCTTTATTGAACTCCTTCTTGAAACGATCCCTCACAGACCGCCACCGATTCACAATTCTGTTCCCTGAAATGAGAAAGGAGTGGTTAGTATACAACATCAGTGTTTCACAAACTCCAGTCCTCATGGTCCCCAGGGGTCATGTTTTCAGGATTTCCATAGTAAATAGAAATCCTGAACACATGATCCGTGGGGACCACGAGGACTGGAGTTCGGGAAACACTGGTTTACATCAAGCAACCGGTACTGTATATACTTACGCTCTTTAATCTGGGCCCGAACATCGAGGTCCTCCCAGCGGCCCACAAGGAGTGAACAGATTTCCTCCCAGAGTCGTCGGGTAACGATAAGGTCAGCATGCCGGTGGTCAGCCATATTCCAGAGCGGCTCCCTTTGTCTGACGAGATCGATGAGGTGGTCCACATCGAGTCCTCCATCCTCACCGTCAGAGTCGGGAGCACGCTGTGAAGGCTGTTAAAGAAAAAGACAAAAATAACATTAGCCTCCACAAAAGAAATGAAATAAAAAGTGCAAAAAAACAAAGCAAAAATATTTATACTTACACGCTGGTGACCGCCGCGTTGCTGTCGCCGACGACCCTGGGAGGCACTGCGAGGACCTCTTGGCCGAGCACCAGATTGGGAAGACTAGAGAAGAAAACAAAAAATGTTATGTCTTTGGATGTAGGCATTTGTTTGCTGTGTGTGGTCTGCAGAACATTGTTTTCTATGTGTTGTGTGTAGTGTGATGTTGTGTTTCTGCGTTTGATGCAAAAAACTTACCAATTGTGAGCCCACTCCAGGTGTCTGTCCACCCCTTCCTTCTTCTTCTGGGAGCTCCTCTTCATCTTGTGATTCCTGTTTTGAAATAAAAGGCAATGAATAGACATATATTACAGAGATGATGGATTTTGGAAATAAAAACTTACCGTCAAACGCTGACGATGCGAGGGAGGGCTCCCAGAAGAAGATGTGCTGTCCTGTTGATGGCCAGACTCCATGGCTGTGGGTATTGCTGCTGCTGTTGCTGCTGCCAGTGATGCCATTTCTGCTGCTGCTGCTGCTGCATCTCTTTGGCGGCTGTTGAATAAAGAGAAACAAAGGGCCAATGAATATCTTGATATTCCATGGCCCTAGTTTGGAGGAATGGGGGATTTGATAATTACCGTCTCTCATCTGCTGCTGGACTCCCCTCCTCAGCATGTTCCATTTGCTGCTCCATTTGGGGTGGTGCTGATGGTGCTGCTGCTGCAGATGTCTGCTGCCTTCTCCTGCTCCTGGTTCTTGGCTTGGGTGGCATGTTGGGTGTGGCTGAGGGTCCCATTGTCTTGCTTTTATATATCTCCTGTGGGCAGAGCTTCTGAGCATGCTCAGACCAAAAAACCGGATCCGGCCGCCGGATCCGGCTTTCGCTGGATCCGGCGCATTGCGGCGCTCATAGGCTTTCATTGTGTGAAAAAGACGGACGCGCCGGATCCGGCGTGTCCGGCTTTTTCGCCGGAGACAAAAAACGTTACAGTAGCCGTTTTTTCCAGACGCCGGATCGCGACACATTGCCGGATCCGGCGAAAACCGGATGAAACGCATGGCCATCCGGCGCGATCCGGCGCAAATGCAAGTCAATGGGGGGGAAACCGGATCCGGCATTGCATTTCGCCGGATTCGGTTTCTGTCAAAAGCGCCGGATCGCGCCTGACGGCGAAAACCTGATGTGTGAAAGAGGCCTAACAATGTATTAAAGGCCCCATGAGATAATGTCCTAGACCCACAAGAAAGATACTAAGCCAAAAACAAGTCATGTATAGGACGCATAAAAATTATTGTAATATACAGATGGAAGTGCATATTCGTTTAACAAACAACCATTCAAAATTCACTTATTCCAATAGATGTTATATAATATAACCACAATGGTTGTTCTATAAGGGTAACCGTTTGGCCCAACCCAAAAAGAAATACTGTAAAAAGGTTGTTGAATTTTCGAAACAAATTCAAATTTGTAACAGATTAAATAAAAATTTTTAATAAAGCAGTAGGCCATATACTAGCAGCATAACCATATGATCAGAGCCCCATAGGGTGGTGTCCTTAGCCCACAAAGGGGTGTTACAACAATAACAGATCATCTTGTTCAAAATACAGAAAAGCAGAAGAAACAACAATTAAAATAACTGAATATCCAACAACTTTTAGACAATCTGTGCGGCACAAGTCTTACGGGTTCATGGTGATTTCTTCACCCCAAATATTGTAAATTCCTCAGGATTCCACTTCAATACTAGACCTAGGCAAAAGAGATCTAGAAAAAGAAAACACAAGAGAGTCTCTGTAAGAGGAAAAGAGTAAATAAAACAGGAATCCCAGGCACTCTGCTATTGCTGCCCACCAGTCCGACAGGAAAAAACAGAGAAAAGTCCAGGTCTTCCTGTAAAAACCGGTGTACAGCAATTCCTCATTGAGGCCATCCGGTGAGAGGCAGCCCAGATGGTAAATCCATCTGGCTTCTTGTCGGAGGCGCTCATCTGTAACACTGCCCCCCTGATGTTAATATGGACCCCTTCTAAACCCATAACTCTGAAGTAGTCAAAGAAGCCCCCATGTTGCTCTAAAAAATGAGCAGCCACAGAGGTGATGGATTTACCTTTGCCCTTCTGCGTCGCAGTTCTTGCGTTTTCTGCCCAACGTATATTTTGTTACATCCACAGACCAGGGCGTAAACCAGATTACGTGATCGACAATTGAAGTACGCCTTCGACTGTAGCTGTGTGGGCAGATGAAGCAGAGAAGCAGCTCGATTTGAAATGATCAAGGGGCAAATAGAGCAACCTCCACAGGGAAAAGACCCTCTGTTATCATGACCCGTTCTTATTCTAGTTACAGGGCGTCTAAAATGACTTTTGGTTAAGTGATCATTTAAGTTCTTCGCTCTCCTGGCCACCACTATGGGCCATTCACCAATAAAGTGCCGTAATCTTGGTTCCCTCAATAAAATGCCCCAATTATTCCCAAGAATCCGATATATATCGCTCCACTGGTTATTAAACCTCGTGATTAGGCTAACTCTATTGGGTGCTGTTCTTACCCATGGTTTTAGGGCATCCTCTCTGGATTTATTCATTGAAAATTCAAAGGCTCGCGATATAATCCTCTTAGGTTTCGTGAAAGGGGGTACCCGATTAGTGAGTTGACGGGATTCCTTAATAAAATCCTCAGTGTGGCTACAATTCCTCCTGAGTCTCAAGAATTGTCCTTTCAGTATTCCCTTCCGTAGGTGTGCTGGATGAAAGCTGTTAAAGTGCAGCACATTATTCGTAGCCGTTTCCTTACAGAATAGCGTAGTGACAATATGATTTTGGCAAATCCGTAGTCTCAGGTCCAGAAAGTCGACTGAGCTGGAAGAAATAGAGGATGTTAATCTAATATTCCAACAGTTATTATTTAGTTCGCCAATAAAGACATCAAGTTGCTCCCGAGTCCCAGACCAGATGATGACAATGTTGTCAATGTATCGATGCCACTTTACCACAAATTTGGAGAACATGTCCTGTTTGTACACATGTGTCTCCTCCCACCAACCCATAAATAGTCTAGATAAGAACAAAGTTTCTCATATAGTCTCCCCAACCCCGAAATTATTGGCCTACCTGGAGGCCTGGTTAAAGACTTATGCACTTTAGGTAACATATATAGAGTTGGTACCACAGGGTAACTAGTAGACAGAAAATCCAATTCTTTTTTATTGATGATACCACAGGAGTGAGCCCTCAATAGTAATCTATCCAACTGTCCTTTGAAGATAGTGGTAGGGTCGGACGGCAGTAATTGGTAGTGTTGGACATTATCAAGCTGTAGCCTGGCTTCAAGACAGTACATGGTTTGGGGCCAAAGGACAATATTTCCGCTCTTATCTGCTTCTTTAATTTCAAAAAGATCATTGCTTTTTAACTTATTAAGGGCAAGTCTTTCATCCTGGCTCAAATTATTTTGACAGTGTTTGTCTAATTTCATTCCCCTAATGTCCCTACAGGTCTTGTCAAAAAAGATTTGAATTACCGGAAACAGAGAGAATTTGGGGGTTGCTTGTGACGGTAGTCTACCATTAAATCTTCTTCTACTTTGATCACTCTCATTTTCTCTTAGTAGATCTAGTAGATCACGAAATACTTGTCTATCTTGGTCTGGGAGTTCATCAATAAGTGACGGCTGATGATAGAGCATCTTGAACGTCAGTTGTCTACAAAATAAGTATAGATCTTTTGTTAGTTCAAATTTATCAAGGCAGTTTTTAGGTGAGAAAGATAATCCCTTTGTAAGTAGATTAACCTCAAGCTCAGAGAGTTCATAGGTCGAGAGGTTAATGATACGCAGCTCACCTTTGTCAAAATTATGATCATTTCGAAGGTTCGGATCTATAAACGTCTCCGATTGTTGAACCTCGTTTCTCTTTTTGAGCTTGGTGACCAAGCTCGAAAATTCTTGTTTCTTTTTACGCGGGGTCTTAGGTTTCCTTCGCCCCCTTCTATGCTGCTTTCTCTGTCGCTCGTGTTGGTTGATAAAAAATCACTACTTAAGGTGGGTGCTAGTCCATTATCGGTTCCATTAGTCTTATTGTCAGAAGTCTTAGTGGTTTTTCTCCTTATTTTTCCCTAGTGAGACCACTTAAATACTCTTTGTTTATCTAGGTCAGTCTTATCATGTTGGAACTTGCTCTTTTTGCCCCTAATAATATCGTTCTCATAGCGGTCTATCAGTTCCTTACGGTGGATTTTGAAAGGATCCACCTGTGTTTTTTTGTCAAAAACTTCCAATTTGGACTCCTTATCCCTAATATCTTCCCTGATCTTGGACAAAAACACCCGATCCTGCTCAATAAGCATGTCAATAATTATGTATGAACATTTCTTTAGACCATTTTCCCACATATCCTTGAAACCTTGGTCAACCTCCCATGCTGGGAAAATCTGATCTCTCAGACCACGGGGTATAAGACCTAAACTCTCTAGGCTTTTGATGTTCCACCACGTCTTAGTCAATTTTTTATGTAAATTTGTTAGATCTGACATCAAGATTTGAAAGTCCACATCACCACTACCACTTGCGATTTCTGTGGCACCTGCCAAACCAAAAATCTCTTTAACCTGTTCCTGCCAGGCTGCTTCTCTGGCATTAAGATAGTAGCGCTGAACATCTGTTTATCTGACCACAACATTTTATTGGGTCCTGCTGTCTCAATTTAGTTTGATTAACAAGAAGAGAGCGAGCACAAAAAAAAACAAACAATCCTTAGCCTCCTATATATTCAGACATAGCTTGGGGAAGGCATTTATGCAGGGGGCATTTATGCACATGTAATCGAAGTACATGTATCAAAATACTGGCAGTTATAACATGGCAGTTAGACAGGGCAGGAGACAGGTAAGACATTTATATACATCTACTCCCTGTACATTTGGAATACAACAAATATATACCATATGCATTTGTGTAATTTATATCCTGGCCGCTGCATTCACACACATCCACCGCCCTGGCATTAACTCTCTACACTCCATCCATATCGGCCCCTCGCTTCTTTCCTCTCCTATGTATAGCACTCACGCTCTTTTCACATTGTTAAATTGCACAGATCCAGTCAGTCCCACCATTCAACATAAGAGACGCTCTCACAAATCACTTAACCATCTGCTCACTCTTTCTATCCTCCTTCTCCTAGTCGCAGGAGACATTGCTCCCAACCCTGGTCCCCCATGTTATAGAATGTCAAACCCCCCAACTGCTACGCTCAGAAACCCCTCTAATCTTATTAATATTCCCTGCATGCCATCTGTCTCTCTTAATTGTGCACTTTGGAATTCTCGCTCCGTGTGTAACAAACTCTCCTTCATTCATGACTTTTTCCTTTCTAATTCTCTTAACCTCCTGGCTCTTACTGAAACCTGGATCCAGCAGTCAGACACTACCGCTGCTGCTGCTCTTTCATGCGGGGGACTACACTTCTCTCATACCCCAAGATCAGACAATAGAGCAGGTGGAGGCGTTGGTCTGCTTCTATCACCAAAATGTACCTTTCAGGTTATCCCTCAACTACCCTCACTTGTCTTCCCTTCTTTTGAAGTCCATGCCGTCAGACGCTACACCCCCTTCTCCATGCGAGTGGCGGTGGTATATCGTCCTCCCGGCCCCTCCCATCAGTTCCTGGATCATTTTGCCACTTGGCTTCCACATTTTCTCTCCTGTGACATCCCTACCCTCATCATGGAAGATTTCAACATCCCCATTGCTCTTCCCCTCTCCCCATCTGCTACTCACCTTTTATCTCTAACCTCCTCGTTTGGCCTTTTGCAGCTTACTAATTCTCCAACGCATGAAGACGGAAACTCCCTCGATTTGGTCTTCTCTCGGTTTTGTGCAGTGGATGATTTTGCAAACTCCCCTCTCCTGCTCTCTGACCACAATCTTCTTTCATTCTCTATCAAGAACTGCCAGGCTGCTCAGGTCACCCCCTCTGTCCTTATTTATAGAAACATACAGGCCATTAACCCCCAGAAACTTATGAAGAACTTGCAGTCTTCATTGGCCCCTATCTCCTCCCTTTCATGTCCTGATTCTGCACTGAAGCATTACAATGAAACACTTCAAAGTACCCTGGATGAATTTGCACCCGCTATAAATAGAACACCACAACACAGACGGCGAAAACCCTGGCACACCCTGTAAACACGTTTCCTGCAGCGGTGCTCCAGGTGCGCTGAACGTCTGTGGAAAAAATCCAATCTACACAAAGATTTCATCCATTATAAGTTTATGCTTAGAACATACAACACTGCCCTTCACCTCTCCAAGCAAACCTATTTCAACACCCTCATCACCTCACTGTCCAATAGCCCGAAACGTCTCTTTGACACTTTTTATTCTCTACTCAACCCAAGAGTACAGGCCCCAACCACGGAGCTCCAAGGTGACGATCTGGCCAATTACTTCAAAGAAAAAATTGACCAGATTTGACAGGAAATTATCTCCCAATCACCTCATACCATGCACTGTCCTCCCTCCCCCACTGCATCTAGCTCACTCTCTGATTTTGAGCCAGTCACAGAAGAAGAAGTAAGCAGGCTCCTTGCATCTTCTCGCCCAACCACTTGCATCAGTGACCCATTTCCGTCACATCTCCTCCAGTCCCTTTCCCCTGCTGTCACCCCTCACCTAACTAAAATATTTAACCTCTCTCTCTCTTCTGGTATCTTTCCCTCCTCATTTAAGCATGCCATCATACATCCAATACTTAAAAAACCATCCCTCGTCCAAAACTGTGCCGCTAACTATAGACCTGTCTATAATCTTCCCTTCATCTCTAAACTCCTGGAATGCCTGGTCCACTCCCGTCTTATCCGCTATCTCTCTGATAACTCTCTTCTCGACCCTCTCCAATCCGGTTTCCGCTCCTTACACTCTACTGAAACTGCCCTCACTAAAGTCTTTAATGATCTACTAACAGCTAAATCAAATGGTCATTACTACTTGCTAATTCTCTTGGATCTCTCTGCAGCATTCGACACTGTGGATCATCAGCTCCTCCTCACTATGCTCCATTCCATTGGCCTCAAGGACACTGTTCTCTCCTGGTTCTCCTCGTATCTCTCTGACCGCTCCTTTACTGTATCTTTTGCCGGTTCCTCCTCCTCTCACCTTCCGCTTACTGTTGGGGTTCCTCAAGGATCGGTTCTAGGCCCCCTCCTCTTCTCCTTGTACCCTGCCTCTATTGGTCAAACAATCAGTAGATTTGGTTTCCAGTACCATCTCTATGCTGATGACACCCAATTATACACTTCTCCTGACATCACGCCAGCCTTTCTAGAAAACACCGGCGATTGTCTAAACGCAGTGTCTAACATCATGTCCTCACTATATCTGAAACTGAACCTGTCAAAGAATGAACTCCTTGTGTTTCCTCCCTCTACTAATGTACTTATACCCGAAATTGCCATTTTCGTGTGTGGTTCCACTATTACTCCTTACTCCCCAGCAATATGCCCGCTGTCTTGGGGTCATACTTGATTCCGAGCTTTCCTTTGCCCCCCACATTCTATCACTGGCTCGCTCTTGTCATCTGCACCTCAAAAACATTTCTAGAATTTGACCTTTTCTTACTTTTGACTCTGCAAAAACTGTTACTGTTTCTCTTATTCATTCTTGTCTCGACTATTGTAACTCTCTTTTAATCGGTCTCCCTCTTACCAAACTCCCCCCTCTCCAATCTGTGTTGAATGCTGCAGCCAGGATCATATTCCTCACCAATCGTTACACCGATGCCTCTACCTTGTGCCAGTCATTACACTGGCTACCCATCCACTCCAGAATTCAGTATAAACTTATTACCCTTACCCACAAAGCCCTCCATGGCTCAGCACCACCCTACATCTCCTCCCTTGTTTCAGTATACCACCCTACCCGTGCCCTCCATTCTGCTGATGACCTGAGGTTAGCATCCTCAAAAATCAGAACCTCCCACTCCCGTCTCCAAGACTTTACACGTGCTGCACCAATTCTTTGGAATGCACTTCCCAGGTCAATAAGATTAGTCCACAATCCCCACAATTTTAAGCGTGCCCTGAAAACGCATTTATTCAGACTGGCCTATCGCCTCAACACATTAACCTAATCTATCCCTGTGTGGCACAGCCAAAAGTTTTACCATAACCAGGTTCCCCGCTTCATGTTTCCACATGTTTTATGCATCCATTAGCCCTCTGTGTCTGTACTGTTACACACTTAACATTATGGCTGGTCCATACAATCAGGGCAACTGTTACCACCCACCTTTCGTGTCTACCTCTTTCCTCCTAGACTGTAAGCTTGCGAGCAGGGCCCTCATTCCTCTTGGTATTTGTTATCATCTATGTGATTATTGTTATGCTGTAATGTCTATTGTCTGTACAAATCCCCTCCGAAATGTAAAGTGCTGTGGAATATGTCGGCGCTATAGAAATAAAATTTATTATTAATTTTATTATTAAGATCCATATCAATATCACTATGATGTGCCACCACTTAAAGAGAAATACTCACTAAAGGTGAGAAAAAGGCAACAGTGGTGATGTATTAGTCTGCCTGTCTCCATTCTGGCATAGCAGCTTTTTCCACCATTGTATTCAGAGTTTGTGAGTACAGCATACAGTGGGATTTGATTGCTAGTTGTAATCACCTTTATGTGTGTATTGATGGTCATATATTGCATTGTTGTGGACTATGTATGTCCTAGTCTTTTTGACTTTTTAAGTGTTTTTAATTTGTGTGTTGCTTTCTGGTTCTGTAAACAATAAACTATATATTTTTTCTAAATCCATTGGTATTGTGTATGGTGATCCTATATATATATATATATATATATATATATATATATATATATATGGATGGTCTTTTTTCTTGTTGATTTGGTATGTTTAAATACATGCATTTTAGTGATCCCAGGTGGTTTATTCCCTTTGCTATTATAAGGATGGTGCCCACTTGATCCTTTTGTCCACAAATGTATCATACAGCTCACACACAAGTAGCTCACACACACATGTATCACACAGCTCACACACACAGCTCACGCACACCTCACACACACACAGCTCACACACACGCATGTATCACACAGCTCACACGCACAAGTAGCTCACGCTCACACACAGCTCACACGCACAAGTAGCTCACGCTCACACACGCATGTATCACACACCTCACACACATAGCTCACGCTCACACATGCAACTCACGCTCACACATGCAACTCAAGCTCACACGCAGCTCGCGCTCACAAACGCATGTATCACAGCTCACACACAAGTAACTCACACACAAGTAGCTCACTCACACACAGCTCACGATCACACACACAGTTCACACGTATCACACACGCATGTATCACACAGCTCACACATGAATGTATCCCACACACACAAGTAGCTCACACACACAGCTCACGCTCACACACACACAGCTCACGTTCACACACGCATGTATCGCACAGCTCACACACAGCTTATGCTCACACACACGTATCACACAGCTCACACACAAGTAGCTCACACTCACACACACACACACAGCTCACACACACGTATATAACACACACACATATCACACAGCTCACATACACAGCTCCCACTCACACACTCAGCTCATGCATGTATCACACGGTTCACACACACACACGTAGCTCACACACACAGCTCACACACGCATGTATCACACAGCTCACACACAGCTCACGCTCACACGTATCACACAGCTCACACACACATACACACAGCCAGACACATACACTCAGCCACACACATACAGTACAGACCAAAAAATTTGGACACACCTTCTCATTCAAAGAGTTTTCTTTATTTTCATGACTATGAAAATTGTAGATTCACTCTGAAGCCATCAAAACTATGAATTAATACATGTGGAATTATATCATTAACAAAAAAGTGTGAAACAACTGAAAATATGTCTTATAGGTTCTTCAAAGTAGCCACCTTTTGCTTTGATTACTGATTTGCAAACTCTTAGTATTCTCTTGATGAGCTTCAAGAGGTAGTCACCGGAAATGGTTTCCACTTCACAGGTGTGCCCTGTCAGGTTTAATAAGTGGGATTTCTTGCCTTATAAATGGGGTTGGGACCATCAGTTGTGTTGTGCAGAAGTCTGGTGGATTCACAGCTGATAGTCCTACTGAATAAACTGTTAGAATTTGTAATATGGCAAGAAAAAAGCAGCTAAGTAAAGAAAGATGAGTGGCCATCATTACTTTGAGAAATGAAGGTCAGTCAGTCCGAAAAATTGTGAAAACTTTGAAAGTATCCCCAAGTGCAGTGGCAAAAACCATCAAGCGTCACAAAGAAACTGCCTCACATGAGGACCGCCCCAGGAAAGGAAGACCAAGAGTCACCTCTGCTGCGGAGGATAAGTTAATCCGAGTCACCAGCCTCAGAAATCGCAGGTTAACAGCAGCTCAGATTAGAGACCAGGTCAATGCCACACAGAGTTCTAGCAGCAGACACATCTCTACAACAACTGTTAAGAGGAGACTTTGTGCAGCAGGCCTTCATGGTAAAATAGCTGCTAGGAAACCACTGCTAAGGACAGGCAACAAGCAGAAGAGACTTGCTTGGGCTAAAGAACACAAGGAATGGACATTAGACCAGTGGAAATCTGTGTTTTGGTCTGATGAGTCCAAATTTGAGATCTTTGATTCCAACCACCGTGCCTTTGTGCAATGCAGAAAAGGTGAACGGATGGACTCTACATGCCTGGTTCCCACCGTGAAGCATGGAGAAGGAGGTGTGATGGTGTGGGGGTGCTTTGCTGGTGACACTATTGGGGATTTATTCAAAATTGAAGGCATACTGAACCAGCATGGCTACCACAGCATCTTGCAGCTGAATGCTATTCCATCCGGTTTGCGTTTAGTTGGACCATCATTTATTTTTCCACAGGACAATGACCCCAAACACACCTCCAGGCTGTGTAAGGGCTATTTGACCAAGAAGGAGAGTGATGGGGTGCTACGCCAGATGACCTGGCCTCCGCAGTCACCAGTCCTGAACCCAATCGAGATGGTTTGGGGTGAGCTGGACCGCAGAGTGAAGGCAAAAGGGCCAACAAGTGCTAAGCATCTCTGGGAACTCCTTCAAGACTGTTGGAAGACCATTTCCGGTAACTACCTCTTGAAGCTCATCAAGAGGATGCCAAGAGTGTGCAAAGCAATAATCAAAGCAAAAGGTGGCTACTTTGAAGAACCTAGAATATAAGACATATTTTCACTTGTTTCACACTTTTTTGTTAATTATATAATTCGACATGTGTTAATTCATAGGTTTGATGCCTTCAGAGTGAATCTATAATTTTAATAGTCATGAAAATAAAGAAAACTCTTTGAGTAGGTTTGTCCAAACTTTTGGTCTGTACTATACACACACAGCCACACAGCCTTACATATACAGCCTCACACATACACACAGCCTCACACACACTCTCCTCTGTGGTGCGGGGGAGGCTGGTGTCCACGTGCAGCTCTTCAGCTTCTCCTTCTCACAGTAGCACTGTCTAGCACATCCCCTGTCTCTCCTCTCTACAGGGATAGCAGATGAGAGCAGGAGAAGCTGTCACCGTGCTGACAGGAGCTTATCTCTCCCTGGGAGCAGCCACCTATGCTGACCTCAGCTGCACAGGAGGACAAGAGCCCCAGAGCTTTCATGTTAGCGATGCCCCTGGAGGAGAGCAGAGAGGCGTCCTGTGTGCACTCAGGTGGCCTTTTTTGAAATTTCTGACCTGCGACCTGTGTGCGCGCACTCACCTGCTTGCCTGCACTGAGGGCCGCGGCCGTGCTCATACACTGACGCATGCCGCTGCGGGCCTTATCAGCGCGTGCACCAAGAGAGCACTAGCGCACACAGGGCCTAGTCAGAAGTTTTAAAGGGCCGGCGGCCCATCTTGTAGTTCAGAGCCGCCGGCCCACCGGGAATCTGCCCGATTCGGCAGATTAGCAATCCGGGCCTGCTGTGGGGGGTATTTACTGTGTGTGGGTGGAGTAATTACTGTGTGGGGTAATTACTGTGTGTGTGTTGAGGGATATTTACTGTGTGTGGGGGGTATTTACTGTGTGTGGGAGTGTATTTACTGTGTGTGTGGGGTATTTACTGTGTGGGGAGATTTACTGTGATGAGTTTTAGTGTAACGGGGCTGGGTGAGATTTTGTGTAATGGGATGATTTGAGGACACAAATTTGAGGAGCAAAGAAGTGACAGGTGCAGAAACAATATGGAGAGCAGGAGAAATTTGATGCTACAATATGAGAAGGAAGGTATGAGATAAGGCATGTATAGGGGAAGGGTGCAGACACAGTACAGTATGGTGAGTGGTGGTATGGGTGTGGACACGATATGAGGAGCGAGGGGAAAATGTATGAGGACACAGTATGGGGGAGATGGGATGGGTGCGCACACAGTATGGGGTGTTGGAAGGATGTGTGAGGAGACAGTATGGAAAGTGAGAGGGTAAATGTATGAGGAGGGAGGGGGAACATGCAAGAAGACAGTATGGGGGAAAAAGTGTGAGTGGGCACAGAATAGAGACTGAGTAGTGTGGGGGTGTAGCATGGGGCAACAGTGTAAGGGCATATCCAGGAGGTGACAGTATACCAATGGAGGGGTGTGATGAGGGGGCACAGTTTCTATGGGCCCTATAGGGGGGATTCAGTGTGAGAGAACAGTGTGGAGACAGGGCCCAGTATGAAAAGGAGGGAGCAGAGTGGAGAGCATGTACCATAAGGGGAACAGCGTGGCGTCATATGTGTAGGGAATATAGTGAGGGTCAACCATTTATTCAGCAGCTCAGCATAGGGCACATATTTTTATTTGGGAGCATTATAATGACAGTGCTATCTTTAAGGGCGTTGTGTGGGGATGTGATGCACAAGACCGGAGAAGATGGAAGTCTGCAGGTACGGCTGTGGAGGAGAAAACTCATGGAGTCTCGACTAGATGAAGAAGAAAAGAAAGAGAACAATTCCAGAGACCATGTCATCTATAAGGTACCTGAATATAAATTTTTTTTGTGATACTAATTCTCATACTTTTTATGTTAGGAGCATTAAAGGGGTTGTCCAAGTTTGTGATGAATCTGCAGTCATTCTGTGTGACTGCAAACTTCTGAATTTTCACAGTACACGTTGCACGCTGTCAGGATTCTCTGGTTCCCATGATTTACATACAGTGGGTACCAAAAGTATTCAGACCCCTTTAAATTTTTCACTCTTTGTTTCATTGCAGCCATTTGGTACCCTCTGCATCCCATCTTGACTGAAAAAAAAAAGAAATTTAGAATTTTTTGCAAATTTATTAAATAGAAAAACTGAAATATAACATGGTCATAAGTATTCAGCCCCTTTGCTCAGACACTCATATTTAAGTCACATGCTGTCCATTTCCTTGTAATCCTCCTTGAGATGGTTCTACTCCTTCATTGGAGACCAGTTGTGTTAAATTTCCGTACCCACTGTACATGCGGTCACTAGATATGCATGGCTTCACTCAATGGAAATGAATTGAGCGAGGCCGGGCACGTCTAGTTGTGGCCAGAAGTATCGAAATCACATACTTGTGCAACAGAGAATCCTAAAAGTGTGCAGCGCATGCACTGTGAGAATACAAAAGCCTGCAGCCACATATAGTGACTGCAGATTTTCATCTCAAACCTGGACATGCCCTTTAGGGTGTGTGCACAACCCCCACGCTTGCACCAACCAGCCAAGGCGCCAGCATGACAGTTTGTTCAGGCCATGGTCCCCGCTGAGTCCCATGTCCTTTCGCTCTCGGAGCGAGATTAACTTTTACGCCAGTATGGGCAACTGAATAAATTTACCCGGTCTGAAGCCCGATCCATCACTGCTCCACCCACCATTGTGGTTTCCAATAGACTGTTCAACTGGAGGCTGGCATACCTAAAGTTGAACCCCCTCGGACCCGCCAAGATATGATGGGGATCCTAAGCAATGTTGTGTCTTTTTGGAGCAGTGCTTACGCTACTTTCAGTGGCATGCTCCCTTCTTCGCCACCGATCAGGTAAAGGTACGATTCATAATGTCCTACCTAACAGGAGATGCCTTGCAGTGGCTTAACCCCCTCTGGGAAGCGGGGGATCCCATCACCTCGAGTTTACTGGCCTTCCTGGCGGCCTGCAAAGCCTTCTACAAGCCAAGTACAAAGTCTCCTGAAGAGTCTAACCCTCAAGCTTCCAGAGATGGACCAGATGAAAGAAACCTGTGGGTTAATCATCTCTTCTATCTATGACTGTCCATGACTCACCTGTTCCACAGCCTGCCAAGGCGGCCTCCCGTGCAAAATCCAAGAGGTCTAATAAAAAGGGGCTGGCAAAGTTGCAGTCGGAGTATGGTCTTGAGAAGGAACATCCTGGCAGTCTCTGCCCTGTGAAGCCTGTACTCCAAAACCCTGGGCCAGTAGGAGAGGCTGCCCTTGGTGAGAGCACTCCCTCTCCATTAAAGTCGACTGTTTTTCTGCCCTCTGGGAGCTTTCGTGTATATAAGCCACAAGCCATACAGAGTCAGCATGTTATTTCCTTGCTCCAGAACCCGGTGTGGGCATTGTCTAGTGATGGTCGAGCCCTACTCAAGAACAGTCTAGTCCTGCAAGGACTACAGCTCCAAGTCGGAGCATTGTACACAAAGAAGTTTGTCTTCCATTTGCTGTCTGGTGTGCCCATGGGTCATTCGGAGCCAGAGATTCTTGTACCCATTCAGGTCTGGAGACCCAGCACGGTGCTTTGGTTGAAACAACCAAGTGACAAGAGATGTCTGGTTCCCTTGCATTAGAGTCAGTCAGCAAGGTCGTCTTCTTCATCTGGTCTGCTAGTCGTTGAGTCAAGAGGTAATCACGTCTCCGAATAAGGGGAAGCGGTGGCATTCTCCTCACAGGTCTCTAGAGACTATACCAGTGACCTGCTCTTAGGAGCATCCATGCCTCTTGATTGTCTTCCCCTGGATAACGGGCTGAAGATGGGTCCTAAGTGTATGCTTTCAGCTCCTGTGTGGCCAGGGAGTGAAGATACCAGGACAGAGGTTTACTCACTGTAACGGGGTCTGAATGAAGGACGCTGGCTGGAATTCCTCTGAGTGCATGGGCGCATATAAAAGATCACTGCTTCTCCATGTATTTCCAGTCTGACAACACTTTACTCACAGGACACAGAATATATCACACAGATACAGAGGGCCGGCCAATAGACAAGCGTCAGGCCAGACATACATTACAAAAGCCGCAGGTGGCCGGAGCCTGCCGATGTTTGCTGTAGGAATTACAAAGGTGGGGGGAGGGCAGACAAAAGGAGAATATCATGTCCCCTCTGCCCAGAGGTGCAGTCTGTGGGCTGATACATTAGGGACATGCATCTCACATGGAACCTATTATATATACATATAACTGCACAACATATTCTGGGTGCTGAGTGGTTCTGTAACACGGCTCCCCCTTTTCAGCGACGCGATCGGCATACACAGTCTGATCCTCAACGGATCGGTTTGGGGATGACCGAAGTTTATGGGGTTGGTACAAGTTCCGTTTGTCGACTTAGTCCATCGGCGTTACCATTTTGTTTGCCGGGTCTGTGGTGGATGGTGAAGTCCAGAGGTTGTAGGGCTAAACTCCACCGCAGCAATCTGGCATTGTCTCCGGAGACCCGATTAAGCCAGACTAGGGGATTATGGTCCGTTAGGAGGGAAAACTGTCGTCCATACAAATATGGTTGCAACTTCTTGAGTTCCCATACTACCGCCAGGCACTCCTTCTCGATGGCCGCATAGCTTATTTCACGGGGCAGTATTTTCCGACTCAGGTAAGCTACCGGGTGTTCTTGGCCATCCGGCCCAACTTGGCTCAGTACTGCCCCCAATCCAAACATAGAAGCGTCTGTGTGAACCAGGAAAAGTTTAGTTGGATCGGGTGCAGCCAATACAGGGGTATTGGTGAGGGCGTCCTTTAGTTGGCGGAAGGCTTCCTCACACTCTGGGGTCCGGGTTACCTGGCGGGGTTGGTTCTTACGGGTCAAATCAGTGAGGGGCTTGGCTATGCTGCTGTAATTGGGAATGAATTTCCTGTAATACCCCGCTGTCCCTAAAAACGCCATGACCTGGGTTTTAGTGCGTGGGATGGGCCATTTGGCTATGGCCTCAATCTTGGCTGGTTCTGGTCTCTGTTTCCCACTTCCCACCCAATGCCCTAAATACTGAACCTCTGCATTGCCCACGTGACACTTGTTTGGGTTCAGGGTGATTCCGGCCTGGTGGATCCTGTCCAATACTGTCTCTAGGTGATTTAGATGCTCTTCCCATGTCGCACTGTAGATGGCGATGTCGTCCAGGTAGGCACAAGCCTAGTCTTGGTGACCATCCAGAAGCCGGTCAGCCAGCCTTTGGAAGGTCGCCGGGGCATTCTTCATCCCGAATGGCATAACTCGAAACTGGAATAAGCTGAACGGGATGACAAAAGCCGACTTGGGAATAGCGTCAGGACTAAGGGGAATCTGTCAGTAGCCTTTGCATAGATCGATGGTGGTCAAATACTTTGCCCCCGCCAGCCGGTCTAACAACTCATCCACACGTGGCATGGGATATGCATCCGTCACTGTTTTCTCATTGAGCTTACGATAGTCTACACAAAACCGTGTAGTCCCATCCTTCTTGGGCACTAACACTACGGGGGATGCCCAGGGACTATCTGACTCTTCAATGACCCCTAAACGCAACATCTCTTGTATCTCTTGTCGCATCCCCTCTCGTACAGACTCAGGGACGCGGAAGGGGTTTTGTCGCAAGGGGGTCTGATCCTGGGTCTCAACCTTGTGTTGTGCTAGGCGAGTGTACCCCGGTCTCTCTGAACACATCCTCTGTCGCAGCCTCAACAACGCCTCCGCCTGCTGTCTCTCCCGGGGGCCTAGGTCTTCACCCAAGTGTACCTGGTCCCATGTTTTAGACTGAGTCCTTTCCCGTAAGACATCCGGCAAGGGAAGTCTGGCTAAATCTTCTGCTTCAGGTGCACAGATGGCCACTACCTCTTCAGGGCGCTCCCGGTAGGGCTTCAGCATATTCACGTGGAACATGCGGATAACCCTGGGGTCGTCACAATCGGCGACATTATAGGTTGTGTCGGCTATTTTCCCCACCACCTGGTAGGGCCCCTGCCATGCAGCTTGGAACTTGTTCTGCTTAGTGGGCTCTAACACCAGGACCTTCTGTCCTATTTCCAAGGTGCGCTCTCTGGCCCTCCGATCGTACCATACGCGCTGGCGCCGCTGGGTCGCCTGAAAGGTTCTCGCGTACAACCTGGGTCAGCTCCTGTAGGCGGTCCCGGAATTCCAGCACATAGGGTACAATAGGTACCCCTTCTAAGAGGCCCTCCCCTTCTCAGTGATCCAGCACTAAGTCTAGAGGTCCCCTTACCCGTCTCCCGTATACCAGCTCGAACGGGGAGAACCCCGTGGATTCTTGGAGCACCTCCCGATAGGCAAACAGGAGGTGTGGCAAGAATTTCTCCCAGTCCCTGTAGGTCCTGGTAAAAGTCCCAATGAGCTGTTTTAATGTCCCGTTAAAGCGTTCACACAACCCATTGGTTTGCGGGTGGTACGGGGCGCTTTTAATGGACTTTACGCCGCACAGCTTCCACAGTTGGTTGGTCACCTCTGCTGTAAACTGGGTACCCTGGTCCAAGATAATCTCCCGGGGAAATCCAACCCGTGAGAAAACCTGGAGCAGGGCGGCCGCCACCGTCTCTGCCAGTATGTTAGTGTTACAGAACCACTCAGCACCCAGAATATGTTGTGCAGTTATATGTATGGATAATAGGTTCCATGTGAGATGCATGTCCCTAATGTATCAGCAGTGTCCGCCCTCCCCCCACCTGGCCTGACGCTTGTCTATTGGCCGGCCCTCTGTATCTGTGTAATATATTCTGTGTCTTGTGAGTAAAGTGTCGTCAGACTGGAAATACATGGAGAAGCAGTGATCTTTTATATGCGCCCATGCACTCAGAGGAATTCCAGCCAGCGTCATTCATTCAGACTCCAGCCAACGCAGAGCGGACCTCCGAAAACACGTGGTGGTACTGAAGACCCCGTTACGCTGGTGGCAGACAGCGGGATTTGATACCCCTTCTACAGGAGGAAAGGAATGAATGGAAAATAACTACCAGAAGTTAAAGAGGGCTACATTAAAAGATCTGGTGGAAGCCCGAGGTTGATCGCCAGCAACAAAACAAAAGCGGATTTGATAGCAGCCATCATGGAACACGACAGTGCAGTGCCCCCCAATGTGAACGTGGAGGAGACCGAATTCCAGAGGGAGGTAAAGAACAGTCTGGCGTTCTATGGCCCAAACCCTGCAGTAGAGATCATACGAGAGGTGATGGCTGATGTGCGTACTGATCTGAAGGAAAAGATGGCCGAGCGGACCAGGATAGAGCTAGCCAAGATGGAAATGGCAGAGCAGACCAAAGTGGAGCTGGCCAAGATGGAGATGGCAGAGCGGAGAGAGGAGAGTCAGCGAGCAGGGGGAGCTCTGGCCTTCGACCAGGTACCTTCAACAGTAAGCCACAAAAAGATCCAGTACAATGCCTTCCGACAGTTGGGGGAGGCAGAGGAAGACATTGATGGCTTTCTGCAGGACTTTGAGCGGCAGTGTGCCCTTCATCAAGTAAAGCTGGAGGAATGGGTTTAGATTCTGGCCAGCAAGCTGACAGGCCGGGCAGCGGACGCCTATCGCACGGTACCTGATGCGGACTGTATGGACTATCAGCGGATCAAAGAAGTGATCTTGGCCCGGTATGTGCTGACACCAGAGGCCTACCACCTGAAGTTCCGCGGACTTATAAAACGCGTAACGCGATACCGTGTGGCATAATCTACCACTGTCAATATATACCTTTTCCCTGACGGACTGGGTTTGGCTAACGGCCCTATCAGATCGACCACTACTCGGCTAAATGGTTCCTCCACAATGGGGAGGGGGCATAATTTGGCCTTGCATCGATCCCCCCTCTTGCCAATGCGCTGGCAACTGTCACAGGTCTGGCAGTACTGACGAACATCATAGGTTACCCCCGGCCAAAAGAAGTTTTGTGTCAGACGATGCCTGGTGCGACTGACGCCGAAGTGCGGCCAAGGTTATATCATGAGAGATTCGCAGTAACTCCTGCCTAAACTTCTTGGGAACTACCAGCTGTCGTTTTATAGTGGGGCTCGTCCCTGTGTGGTGCTGCTCTGTGATCCGGTAGAGGAGTCCCTGCTTCCATACAAACTGTTCCCCTTCCAGTACCCCTCTCCCCTCCTGTGCCTTCCCACGATATCCCTCAAGTAACTCCCTCTTAAATTCATCTGGGGTGGCCCAAGAAATGTGTCTGGCTATGGGAATACGTGCAGGGCTGGGATGTCTTACCTGGGCCTCCTCTGAGTGTGATTCCGCCTCCGCAGCTCGAGCTTGTCTCCGGGTGGTCACAGGATAGGTCTCAGCCAGAGGGGCCACCGAGAATGCAGACAACATGGGCCCCAAGTCATTTCCCAGCAAGACGTCTGCAGGCAAATCCTCCATCAAGCCGACCTCAACAAGGCCATCCCCGACTCCACAGTTCAGGTGAATCCTGGCAGTGGGTAGTCGATGTATGGCTCCCCCTGCTACACGGACTGCCACTGTCCGGTCCGTCTTCTCTTGGTCCCGGACGAGATGAGGCTTCACAAGAGTCAAAGTTGCCCCGGAATCTTAGTCCCAGCATACGTTTCCCATTAACCCACACGACCTGTCGATGCTGTTGTCGATTATCTGCCCGGGCTGCCTGCACGGGGTCTACTTCATGCAGCACTTCCTCTGTCTCTTCCACCCCTTGGTTAATCATAGCCCCCAAAGCCGGGTCAGCTTTGCCTTGGTAGCAGTGTACAGCAGCTCGGCTGACGGTAGCTGTTCCCGCCTTTGGCCACTGGGTATGCTGAGTCCGGTTGGGGCATTGTCTTTGCAGGTGGCCCAGCTGACGACAGGTGTGGCATCGCACCCCAGGGGGACTGTGGTAGGCCGGGTTTCTAGCTGGTCCCCCTACAATCTTCGGTGGTTTGGGGCCCTCCAGGTCCATGGGCGGGCCCCTAGTGACCACCTTTGATCCGGACAACTGCGGCCTCCTGGCATCATGATGTTCATTGGCCAGACGAGCGGCTTCCTCAAGAGTCGTTGGCCGCCTGTCCCGAAGCCATTCCTGTTTCTCGGGGTTTAGTCCATTAAAGAATCGTTCTAAACGGAAGAGCTGGAGGACGTCCTCCTTAGTGGTTGCTTGGCTCCCTTGTACCCACTGTAGCAGTGACCGCCATAATTTACAGGCCCATTCAGCGTGGGTATCGGTTAAGCGTTTTAAAAGTCCGCGGAACTTTTGGCGGTAGGCCTCTGGTGTCAGCGCATATCGGGCCAAGATCACTTCTTTGATCCGCTCATAGTCCATACAGTCCTCATCAGGTACCAAGCGATAGGCGTCCGCTGCCAGGACTGTCAGCTTGCTGGCCAGAATCTGAACCCGTTTCTCTGGCTTTAGTTGATGAAGGGCACACTGCCGCTCAAAGTCCTGCAGAAAGCCATCAATGTCTTCCTCTGCTTCCCCCAACTGTCGGAAGGCATTGCACTGGATCTTTTTGTGGCTTACTGTTGAAGGTACCTGGTCGAAGGCCAGAGCTCCCCCTGCTCGCTGACTCTCCTCTCTCCGCTCTGCCATCTCCATCTTGGCCAGCTCCACTTTGGTCCGCTCTGCCATTTCCATCTTGGCTAGCTCTATCCTGGTCCGTTCGGCCATCTTTTCCTTCAGATCAGTACGCACATCAGCCATCACCTCTCATATGATCTCTACTGCAGGGTTTGGGCCATAGAACGCCAGTCTGTTCTTTACCTCCCCCTGGAATTCAGTCTCCTCCACATTCACATTGGGGGGCACTGCACCGTCGTGTTCCATGATGGCTGCTACCAAATCCGCTTTTGTTTTGTTGCTGGCGATCAACCCTCGGGCTTCCACCAGATCTTTTAATGTAGTCCCCTTTAACTTCTGGTAATTATTTTCCATTCATTCCTTTCCTCCTGTAGAAGGGGTATCAAATCCCGCTGGCTGCCGCCAGTGTAATGGGGTCATCCAAGCTGGGGTACCTCTTTCAGTACCACCCCGTGTTTTCGGAGGTCCACTCTGCGTTGGCTGGAGTCTGAATGAAGGATGCTGGCTGGAATTCCTGAGTGCATGGGCGCATATAAAAGATCACTGCTTCTCCATGTATTTCCAGTCTGACAACACTTTACTCACAGGACACAGAATATATCACACAGATTCAGAGGGCCGGCCAATAGACAAGCGTCAGGCCAGACATACGTTACAAAAGCCGCAGGTGGTCGTAGCCTGCCGATGTTTACTGTAGGAATTACAAAGGTGGGGGGAGGGCAGACAAAAGGAGAATATCATGTCCCCTCTGCCCAGAGGTGCAGTCTGTGGGCTGATACATTAGGGACATGCATCTCACATGGAACCTATTATATATACATATAACTGCACAACATATTCTGGGTGCTGAGTGGTTCTGTAACACTCACCCTCTAACCTGTAACAGGAGGACCAGTTTTTTCAGGGTAACAGGCTGAAGTTGCTTCCTGAATGTATGCCTTCTGCGTCCAGGTGGCCGGTTGGTGAAGATTCCAAGACAGAGGGCTACCCATCCTCTCTCCTGGAAGAGGAGGACCAGTTTTTTCAGGGTACCAGGCTGAAGATGCTTTTAGAATGTATGCCTCCAGCTTCCATGTGCCCGATTGGTGAAGATCCCAAGGCAGAAATTTGCTCTTATCTGCTGTCCACCAGTCTAGAGGAGGAGGCCCAGGTCATTGTGGAGGTTGACTCCATTGGGCACCAAAAGACTTGGCACTCTGTGATTCCTGATGGTACGCCTACTTCACCTTACCTGAAGGATGTTGTCGGCTTGGACTGTGTGTGGTCCTATACTCCTTCTGCAGGTCATCCTGGCACATTTGAAGAAGAGGGGCCGCAAAGGGTGGGTACTGTAACAACCCTGCCAGCATCACTGCATGGCCTCCCATCCCCCACACACCAACTTACTCACTGCTCCAGGCCTTGCTGTGTGTTCTGTCAGCTGCCGGCTCCATGTGTGCCTCTTGCTTCCTGCCTGCTCTCTGCATGCTTCCTGGCTGTGTGAGTAGGGGGGCGGCGCCAGAACTCTCTGGTTCTTATGGAATCAGGGTGCACCTGTCTAATATGTCCCTGGCCAATTACCAAGAGGCCTCTAGTATTTAGGGCAGCACCACCTGTTGTAGCTGCCTGAGCAAAGCTTTAACTCAGTGTCTTGCTGCTGAGTAAGCCAGGTCCTGTCCTATGTTTCGCTTTCTCTGGATGCTTTATTCCTAATCTCTGTGTCTCTGTACCTTGCCTAGTACCTCCGTCCGCCCTCCAAGAGGCAGAATATCCTGATCTGTGTCTCTAACTTGCCCAGTACCTTCATCCACCCTCCAAGAGGCAGAATATCCTGATCTCTGTACTATAGTTTCTTACCTTGCTTTGTACCTCTCTGTCCGCCCTCCAGGAGGCTGAATATCCTGATCCCTGTGCTAACATGCCTTGCAGATGTCCTCTCTGCCCACTAGGAGGCAGTATGTCCGGCTCCCTGTGTCTTTGTTCCTATACCTTGTCTCGTACCATTAACTTGTGTGAACTCAGTCCTACCACTGTCTCTTGGTCTCCTCATCTGTGGCTACTTTCCCTGCTGTGTCTATCCTTGTGTCCTCTCCATCTGCCTGTGCTCCGTACTCTTGTGACTCTGCCTGTGCTCCGTACTCTTGCGGCTCTGCTTATGCTCCGCACTCTTGCGGCTCTGCCTGCTCAGTACCCTTGTGACTCTGCCTGTGCTCCGCACTCTTGCGGTTATGTCTGCTCTGTACTCTTGCGGTTCTGCCTGTTCCCCGCTTCCACTGCTGCCGAATCTCTTGCTGCAAATTGCAGCTCCTCTACGCAGTCTTGCAGTTCGCTTGCTGTGTGAACACTCCTGCCTGCCCTGTGTCTGTGCTGTGCCTGCCTGCCCTGTGTCTCAGCCGTGCCTAACCTGCCTTGTGTCTCAGTGGTGCCTGCTTGCCCTGTATCTCAGCCGTGCCTGACTGCCTGGATACCAGCCGTGCCTGCCGTGCTCACCTGCCTGCCTGTCAGTCGCACCTGTCCAAGTGACCTGTCCCCCAGTGGGATCAGCAGCCACAGCAAGACACCACCCTGGAGTGGCACATGGCAGCTACCTGCCACACAAGCCTTACCTCACCATCAGAGGCTCCAGCGAAGACCGAGGTAGCTGTCTTAGTCACGCCCCTTCCAGGGTAGTCTGGTTTGTGGCAGAGTGGGGCCACAACCCCCTCGCTCACCCCAACCAGCCAAGGCACCAGCGTGACACACATTTGCACTGACGAGGGGCAGTAGCCCAAAACACAGTGTCTGCAAATTGAGATTCTGGTTTTGGCTTTTTTTCCTAAGTCATGTGACAAGGCTCGTTAAAAGGTCAACATTGACTTCTAGGATTGCTACTTCCTATAGGTGGCACTAGAGTTGTAGTCCTCTTCCTATTTGAAGAGACAATTTGCATATTTCCCAGAGGGGCATTGTGGCTTAAAAGTTTCCTCATCTCGGCATGCTTAACATGTCAAATACCAGTTCTATTTCAAAATGATTCAGTTTAATTCACAACCGATATGATGGATCATTACAGATAGAAATCAATCCAACGTTTCGGCAACATTCGTCGGTATAAGTCCGGTGCTTCAATCATTTTGAAGTAGAACTGGTATTTGACTTATTGAACGCCGAAGGTCTTCACTTTATTATATACTTGCTTTTCCTTCAGAGCACCATTATTGCATATTGAGTGCACCACTTCTCACCGATTTTGCTTAACATCTCACTCTCCGCAAGGAGAAACGACACCCCTTGGATCCTGATAAAAATTTGTCAAAAAGTCGATATCTTTCAATAAGGTTCAATGCTTATTATGTTAAAAAGCAGCAAAGCATAAAAAACGGACTATTATTGGACGCAACAAATTGGCTAACCTTTTACTTCTATTTTCTCTATACTCTACTTCAATTTTGATCCCCTTCTTTCTTCCCCATTGGTGTCTGTTACGGTTCCAACCCTCAGGGTGTCTGGGATACAGTTACTGACAGCTCGGCCGTCCATCCGGTACAGGGGCGTGCTGAAGCTGTCTGTACTTTAATGGACAGCATGGCCATCCAGTCTGGTACAGAGGCGTGCTGAGCTGTGTGTGTTGATTGGCTAGTCGAGCTGTCAATCTGTGACTGGGAGGCACCGGCTGTCTCAGGTGTTCACTATCCTGGGTAACTGCAATGCCTACTTAACTGAGCAGCTTCTCCCAGACCACTGCCAGTCATACATTCATCTTGTGAGGTTTGTGCTCTGTGTTCTCCTGTGCCTTGTGTTCTGTTTGCTTGATCTGTTGCCTGACTTTGGACGTCGTTCTGACCATCCTCCTGTTTAACCCCTTCAGTTCTGATGTTAACCTCCCGGTACTTTGACCTCAGAATGTTACCTGACAATGCTTTTGTCTCTTCCTTCTGTTTATTAAGTACCCTCCTAGCTTCTGACCTTGGACTCCTTGACCACTCCGACTCACGGCTTGGCCGTGAGAAGTGACTAGCATCACAGTTACAATGTCTTTATTATTAAAACGTGTTAAAATTCTTAATAGCAGTTACACATAAAAGAAAACCATAAAAACCTACATCAAACAGTAATAAACAGCAGAGTGTGCACACAGAAAGCGAAGATAAGGAGGCACATGGGAGCTGGAAAGAATTGTGGTTGAACTACCAGAAGGGTCGGGCCTTCCTAACTGATTTGTTGTTTGCAGGAAATGGGTAGATTAGAAGTGGTCAGGACCCACTGAAGAATTATATTGGCCAGTCTTGTGTCTGCTTTTATCCTATTGTTAAAAAATAAAAATCCACACTCTTCAACATTGAATTGAAACACCAAGAAGGAAAAATGTGAATTTATGCGAATCACAGGTTTGATATACATGTTAATGATATGCAAATGATAAAAAAACAATATTTTCCATACATCTTAATAATAATAATAATTTTTATTTATATAGCGCCAACATATTCCGCAGCACTTTACAATTAATCTACATTAATTTACATCTTGATTTAGTAAGCATCAGGTATGTGCATCATGCACATAAATGCATGCACTTACAGCCTTGGCTGCTAAAAATTAGCTTTTTAACCCCTTCACGACATGTGCTGTACTAATACTGTGCATGTTATGTCTCCCCTTTTGATGTTGGCTCTGGCGCTGAGCTCACATCTTTCCTGGCGCATGTCAGCTATTTTGAACAGCTGACATGTGCTCGAAACAGCCGTGGGTGGAATCACGATCCACCCATGGATATTATCCAGTTAATGCTGCTGTCAAACTCTGACAGCGGCAGTTAACATGCATCCGGGAAAAGCGTAGGAAATCCACCCATCGGTGACCCCCGTCAAGTGATTGCGGGTCACCGATGGGTTGGCATGACAACCAGAGGTCTCCTGCAGACCTCTATGGTTGTCATTGCCGGACTGCTATGAGCGCCACTACATTCTGCTACATACAGGCAATCTGATCTCGTTTGTATGTAGGAGAGCCAATCGGGTAATGGCAGTTTCTAGTCTCCCATGGAGACTATTGAAGCATGTCAAAAGTAAAAGAAATGTTTTTAAAAATATTAAAAAAATAAAATATAAAAGTTCAAATTACCCCCCTTTTGCCTCATTCAAAATAAAACAAAAAAAAAATCAAACATACACATATTTGGTATCGCCGGGTTAAGAATCGCCCGATCTATCAATAAACAAAAAAATAATTAACCTGATCATTCAACGGCGTAATGAGAAAAAACTAAAAATGCCAGAATTACTTTTTTGGTTGCTGCAACATTGCATTAAAATGCAATAACGGGCAATCGAAACATTGTATCTGCACCAAAATGGTATAATTAAAAACGTCAGCTTGGCACGCAAAAAATAAGCCCTTATTTAACCCAAGATCATTTTTAAACAAACTTTGTTTTTTTCTTCACCACTTACCGTATATACTCGTGTATAAGCCGAGATTTTCAGCCCATTTTGTTGGGCTGAAAGTCCCCCTCTCGGCTTATACAAGGGTCATATACCTGGGGGTCGGCTGGGGAGGGGGAGCGGGGGTATCAGAGATCATACTTACCTGTCCTGCCACGGTCTCTGCAGCCTCGCTTCTCCACTGTCTCGCTTCCTGTCTTCAGCGGTCACATGGTACTGCTCATTACACTCATGAATATGCGCATATTCATGAGTGTAATGAGCAGTACCACGTGACTGCTGAAGACAGGAAGGGAGACAGTGGAGAAGAGAGGCTGCAGAGACCGCGGCAGGATGGGTGAGTATAGCGATATTCACCTGTCCCCCGGTCCATCGCTACTCACCGCTGTCTCTGCTGCATCCTGTGTCAGTGACGTTTAGGCAGCAGGGGGCGCGGTGACGTGGTTAGTGCGCGCCACCCCTCTGCTGGCTGAACAGTCACTGACACAAGAAGCGGCAGACAGCGGCGATGGACCCAAGAGAGGTGAGTATGGCTTTTTTTGCAGCATATGGGGGCATATTCTATGGAGCAGCATATGGGGACATAGTCTATGGGGCAGCATATGGGGGCATAAACTATGGAGCGGCATATGGGGGCATAGTCTATAGATTCCACCCTTGGCTTTTACACGAGTCAATAAGTTTTCCCAGTTTTTTGTGGCAAAATTGGGGGGGGGTCGGCTTATACACGGGTATATACGGTGAATTTTTGGTGTGTATGAACTCGTAATGACCTGGAGAATCATAATGGCAGGTCAGTTTTAGCATTTGGTGAACATGGTAACAAAAATCCAAAAAACAGTTGTGGAATTGTACTTTTATTGCAACTTAACCGCACTTGGAATTTTTTTCCCGTTTTTGAGTACACAACATGGTGAAACCAATGGTGTTGTTCAAAAGTACAACTCATCCCTCAAAAAACAAGCCCTCACACAACCATATTGACGGAAAAATAAAAAAGTTTTGGCTCTGGGAGGAAGGGGAGTGACAAAACCTTGTATCATCCAGATTACTCAGAGCTTATTCCATTTCTTTTTTGAAAGAACTCTCATATCCATTGTGTCCACGCAGTGTCCTCCGCATCCCGTAGTTCCTGGATAAAATCCCATTCAATCCGTTGAAGCTGGCACAGCTCCTGTAGTTGCAGTTTCTTTTTGAGGTTATACATCCACTCTGATCCTCTTTGCAAGACAGAGTTGGTGGGATTGGACATAGTTGTATCCCAAACCTGCTGTCAATGTCTCATCAATGGTCTACTTGGTCTGTCTGTATACCTCTCTGGTTGTGGAGCCCTGGATGGTGTCTGAGAACATCAGTCCCCTGCAGCTGTCCTGGATCTGAAAGCCTGAGTAGTATCCCACTGTTACCACCATAATGTGGAGACATGGAGGGTCAGCAAGTGCCCTGGTCCACTAGCCGAGACCGCATGGACCACTCTCCTTTTAACGTGGGCATAACGCTACTCAGACAACACAGGATGAGGGGGAAACACTGTGGCAATACTTTATTTAACCACAAAACAGGCAGATAACACATAGAACAGACCCAGCAAAATACCCAAGATGGTGCAAATCACAGAGTCTCACCCTTCCGCTGACTTGCCAGGATAGGAACAGCTGTGACGTCAGAGTTTCCAGGGCCACCCGCAGCATGCACAGAGAGGAGGTAACTACAAGCTTAGGAAGATGACAGTCCATTGAAGTACAAGGCCAGTTGACTGGAGAGTCACAGCCTGGCTTCTCCGAACATCTCCATGAAGTCAGGCGACTGGTGGATCAAAATCCTGACTACCCAAATCGTATCAATTGATATGCATTGCAGATCTGTATTCTTCCAGCCGGGGCCATGCTCCCCTAAGCTGGCATCTCGTAGAATCGTGGAATGATAAATCTGTGTCCCTTATGATGGAGCCATGATGTCTTGGATGCTGTCCTGTAGAGAGTCTCTGATTCTTTGGATCTCTTGGCTGTCTGGAGGTATCTTTTTCCTTTTTATAGTTAATAACGTCTACCAAGTTCTCTTAGCTCAATTCTGTCCCTCTCTGTTTGCATCAAGTGGTCATAACTAGCAAGATGATAAACAGGAGGCATCACACAATAATGTCACAAGTCTTAATCAGATTTTTGAGACGTCATGTGCTTTTATGTCTTTTATGTCCCTCCCACGTGCTACAGATTGGAGCTAGATGCTTGAAAATGTGATCATTTTCAGATCTTAGTGACAGCTGCTACTCCCTCAATTTGCATAACTTTATACCTCTTGGTGCTGCAATTTCAATGTTGAGAAGTGAATATAACCTACCTGGAAAAGAAGGCGGAAGATACCACCTAATATAAAAGAATGAACAATAATAAAACAAAACTGCAGGACACCATCATGAAGATAAAATTCCTGCAAAATCCCCAAACTTATCTATAATAATAAATGCCCTAAGCAACTTCTGGTTGTAACAACTTCCATCCAGTTGTAACCGGTGACGTCACCGCACACCTCTTTCCATGTTAACCCTCAACACACACACTCCTCTCACCTTTCACCATCTCCACTCACTCTTTCACGCCACATACGACCCTTTCTCTCACTCAGTCTCTCATACTCACGCTGTCATCGCCGACATCTTCCGCCGGCGCCATTCTGGATCCAGACGTCCTCCACGCCGGCGACATGTTCTTGCGGCGACGCCATTTTGGATCGGCGAAATCCCGCGATAGTCAAGATGACGTCGCCGCAAGAACATGTCGCCGGCGTGGACGACGTCGGGATCCAAAATGGCGTCAGCGAAATCTCGGGAGATTTCGCAGACGCCATTTTGGATTCCGACGGCATCCACGCCGGCGACATGTTCCTGCGGCGACGCTATTTTGGATCGGCGAAATCCCGCGATACTCAAGATGGCGTCGCCGCAAGAACATGTTGCCGGAGAGGACCACGTCGGGATCCAAAATGGCGTCGGCGAAAACTCGCGAGATTTCGCCGACGCCATTTTGGATCCCGACGTCGTCCACTCCGGCGACATGTTCATCCGGCGACGCCATCTTGACTATCGCAGGATTTCACGATACTCAAGATGGCGTCGCCGCAAGAACATGTCGCCGGCGTGGACAACGTCTGGATCCAGGATGGCGCCAGCTGAAAAAGATGTCAGGGATCGTGGAGCAGCGGCGATGACGGCGTGAGTATGAGAGACGGAGTGAGAGAAGGGGTCGTATGTGGAGTGAAAGAGTGAGTGGAGATGGTGAAAGGTGAGAGGAGAGTGTGTGTTGAGGGTTAACATGGCAAGAGGTGTGATGCTATCGCATCCTCCCGATGCGATAGCATCGGGCCATAATCTAGTAAATAATAAATGGTTATCATGATATTAAAACAACATAAATACTTTTATGTAAAAAAAAGATAAAAGTATTTTATGAGTGATATCTTTATTGGCTAACCAAAAAATTATATATGCAGAGGCTCCTTCTTCAGGTATGTTTACAAAAGTATTTACAAAGAATTTTCTGGCTAATATAGTGTTACAATATACTTTTTTTATTGTACATCGATATTAAAACATTCATAAACACACTGGATATGATAAAATTACTGTAAAGAAGGGCAGAGAAGCAGGGGAACGGAGAATAAATACTAACTATAGATGAGAGAAATGATTTGCAGGACTGTAGTCGCTCGGCCAGGTCAGTAATGTGACCATTGGATGGAAGCTCTGTAAATATCCTTACCGCCCGACATTCCCAGGCACACACCACTAATGATGTGGTTTAGGAATATATTCTTGAGAATACAAATTACAAATTATTTGCTCTGTATCAAATATAACAGTTTGAACAGACAATCCGGAACCCTGACTACATTTTTTGTTGCTTATACTTCTGTTATTCTCTAATTGTACATTACGTGACTATATAACTCAAAACAAACATATTGTACATAATTTTCAAGGCAAGTTTTTGATACTCAACTATTCTTATCCAATGTTGAACATTTTCAAGTCCAATGGTATCGGCAACACAGATCCAATTGCATGCAATGGTGGAACAGAGAGTCATCAGCTTGTTGCTGCTCCATCATTCAGCCAGGGTGTCTAAGTTATGGCATGGCAAGCGATATCATCATGCCTTTTTTGTGTAGCCTCAGTCCTCACACAGCAAAGACTGGAGCAGCACATAATGGAAACAAGGCTGTATGATTTTTTTTATTGTATCTATACATTTTCCTGTATGAGGAGGAGGGACAATAAAATGTATTGTGGAAAGAAATGAGCGAACCTGAACAGTAAAGTTTGGTGTCTGTACCGAACTCCTACTGTTCGGGCTTGGACACCGAACACATATTTCACCAGTAAGTCCGTGTTACTGTTCGGGCTCGGTTACCTGAACACCGGGTGTTTGTCGAGTTGTCATGTTCAAGACAGTGCGACAAACACTGCTTCTAATTGGTGGTAAAATCATTACCGCCAGTCAGACAGCCACGATTGCCATGATGTCTAATGACAGCGTGAGCCTGCGGCTGTGATCGGAGGTATAAAGTTCACCTCTGGTGTCGGCTGATGTGACTAATACTCCCATCAGCCAATGCCTGCTGCCGCTAATAACAGTGAGAGGAGGAGAGGCTGATGGTAGTATTCATCTGCCACCACCTAAGCTGTAAATAAATAATTAAAAAAAGGCATAGGTTCCCCTGTATTTTTGATAACCAACCAGGCAAAACTCACAGCTGAGGGCTGCAACCCTCAGTTATCAGATTTAGCAAGGATGGTTATCAAGAATAGAGGGGTCTCCACGTTTTTTTTTTTTTTTTAATTATTTAAATAATTTAAAAAACAGCGTGGGGCCCCCCCCATTTTTGACATGCAGCCTTGCTAAAGCAGACATCTGGGGACTGTTATTCTCAGGCTTGTAAGTGGCCATGGATATTGGCTACTCCAGCCTAAAAATAGCAGCAAACAGCCACCCAGAAAAGTTACATCTATTAAATGCATCAATTCTGGTGCTTTACCTGGCTCTTCCCACTTGCCGTTTAGAGGTGGCAAGTGGGGTTCATATATGTGGGGTCGATGTATCATGCTTTATTCGGGACACTGTGGCAGCCTCATCATGTATTGAGATCTGAGAATTAATAGGATGAGACAAGCAGGTCATTGAATGGTTACTTTGGCAACTGTCCAGATTACCTATAACATCATCTCTCCATGGTCAATGTCAAATCGGATGGAAGAAAGCGTAAACAGACAACACTTTTATACTGTAACTATACAAATGTAAAATACATACTTTGTACAAATATAAGTGTTTTATTTTATACTTCTTAGTTTTCAATAACAAATGGTTATTAAAAAATGTATCCAATTACCAATGACAATTTAGTGCACTAAGTTGCTTTTCTTTTCGTTTGTAATTGAGTGACTTTACTATAACTTATGTTTCTCTAGTACATGTCAATTAAACAATTAAAAATGGCTATTTCTCTGTGTGAGTTCGCTGATGTCTTACAAGATTTGATTTCTGAATAAAACATTTCCCACAATTTGAACAAAAAAATGGCTTTTCCCCTGTGTGAGTTCTTTGATGTACAGAAAGTACTGATTTGTGCCTAAAACCTTTCCCACATTCTGAACATGAAAATGGTTTCTTACCTGTATGAATTTTCTCATGTGTGACAAGAATTGATTTCAGATGAAAACATTTCCCACAATTTAAACATGAAAATGGATTTTCCCCTGTGTGAGTTCTATGGTGTTTAGAAAGATCTATTTTATTTCTGAAACATTTCCCACATTCTGAACATGAATATGGTTTCTCCCCTGTGTGAATTCTCTGATGTAGAACTAGACTTAATTTTCTAATGAAATTTTTCCCACATTCTGTACGGGGAAATGGTATCTTCCGCCTGTGTGAGATAACTGATGTGCAGCAAGAGCTGATTTCTGCCGAAAATATTTCCCACATTCTGAACAGAAAAATGGCTTCACCCCTTTGTGACCTCTCTAATGTAATACAAGTTGGGCTTTTAATCTAAAATGTTTCCCACATTCTGAACATGAAAATGGTTTATCTCCTGTATGACTTCTCAGATGTGAAACAAGGTGTGCTTTTTCTGTAAAACTTTTTCCACATTCAGAGCATGAAAATAGTTTTTCCCCTGTGTGACGCCTTTGATGTAATACAAGTTGGGCTTTCAATCTAAAACATTTTCCACATTCTGAACATGAATATGGTTTCTCCCCTGTGTGAATTCTCTGATGTAGAACTAGACTTAATTTTCTAATGAAATTTTTCCCACATTCTGTACATGAAAATGGTTTCTTCCCTGTGTGAGTTAACTGATGTGCAGCAAGAGCTGATTTCTGACGAAAATATTTCCCACATTCTGAACAGAAAAATGGCTTCACCCCTGTGTGACCGCTCTGATGTAATACAAGTTGGGCTTTTAATCTAAAATGTTTCCCACATTCTGAACATGAAAATGGCTTCTCTCCTGTGTGAATTCTCTGATGTATTTTAAGTTTGTTTTTCACACTATAACATTTCCCACATTCTGAACATGAAAATGGTTTTTCCCCTGTATGAATTCTCTGATGTTTATCAAGAGATGATTTTTCTTTAAAACACTTCCCACATTCTGAACATGAATATGGCTTCTCTCCTGTGTGTCTTCTCTCCTGTGTGTCTTCTCTGATGTTTAAAAAGGTTTGATTTACTACTGTAATATTTTCCACATTCAGAACATGAAAATGAATTCTCCTTTATATAAGGTATTTCATTTTCAACAGCACTTCTATGACTTTCATTGTGCATATTTGCCTTTGATGATGCAGAAGCGAGAACCTGTTGTAAAGGATCAGATGACAGATTTTCTGTGAGATGAACTTGAGGTGCATCTGTGAAAATTACTTGCTCTTCACATGTATCAGATGTGCTACTATGATTATCAGCTGCAAAAGCAGAGAATATCACATGTCCTTCGGAGCTCCTGGTACAGTCATCTGCCAATAATAAAACTGATTTTATTAGTTTTAAATAACATTGCATTTTAATTATATTGATATTTATTTTGTTATATACTTTATAACACTTCTATACAAACTGTAATAGAATGCAATTATCAACAGACTAAGACAGTAGACTGAAAGAGGCCTGTATTTAGTTTTATTAAGCGATGCCATCTCATGCCCTCTTTGACAGGTACAAGCACTCTAGCATGGAAGAAAGAACATGGGAATAGCATAGACTTAGCATGCACACGTTGTTAGGGCTGTCAAAGGCCGCAGGCTCAAAAAAGCTGCCTTGAAGAGATTTGGCGCAAGCCACTCCGTCTGGCACATTCCAGAGGAACTACAGCCTTCACCCCTTAATCCCTGTACTTGGATCTGGTCTTACAATTGGGTCATTTGGATTGCTTCCTTAGAAGAGCTGGGATTTGGAGGAATAAACTAGAGGTAAGAAAATGATTGGGTAGTCAGATCTGAATCAGGAGATGTGTGCAGGGACAAAATCGGAAAGAAGAACAGTTAAAAAATTGAGCTGAGGTAAAAAAAAATCAGGAATTTTCACAGACACAAGTCAGATTATAACTGGCAGTGGACAGCAAGATTTCATAAGCTTAAATAGCTTGCAGATCCACCCAGACAAGAGCAAACTCTGACAGAAGTTAACTCTATATTCAGGGTTGCCAACCTATCATTACATTTTTTCTGGACAACTGAACCAAAATTCACAGAAGGTCAACATTTTTTACAGATATTTGCCACATGCCTAATAAAGACCACACCCTTTAAAAGCCACATCTCAAATAATTTATATATACAGGTGTTTCTCACAAAATTAAAATATGATCAAAAAGTGAATTCATTTCAGTTCTTTAATACAAAAAGTAAAACTCATATTATATGGAGTCATTACAAAAAGAGTGATCTATTTCAAGTGTTTATTTCTTTTAATGTTTATGATTATAGCTTACAGCCATTGAAAGCCCAAAAGTCATTATCTCAGTAAATTAGAATATTTAGCAAAAAATACCTGCAAAGGCTTCCTATGCATTTAAAAAGGTCCCTTAGTCTATTTCAGTAGGCTCCACAATCATGGGGAAGACTGCTGACTTGACAGATGTCCAGAAGGCAGTCATCAACACACTCTACAAGGAGGGTAAGCCACAAAAGGTCATTGCTAAAGAAGCTGACTGTTAACAGATTGCTGTATCCAAGCATATTAATGGAAAGTTGGGTGGAAGGAAAAAGTCTGGTAGAAAAAGGAGTACAAGCAACCGGGATAAGCACAGCCTTGAAAGGATTGTTAAGAAAAGGCCATTCAAAAATTTGGGGGAGATTCACAAGGAGTGGACTGCTGCTGGATTCACTGCTTCAAGAGCCAACACACACAAATGTATCCAGGACATGGGCTACAAGTGTCGCATTCCTTGTGTCAAGCCACTCATGACCAACAAACAACACCAGATGCGTCTTACCTGGGGCCAAGGAGAAAAAGAACTGGACTGTTACTCAGTGGTCCAAGTTGTTGGTTTCAGATGAAATACATTTTGCATTTCACTTGGAAATCAAGGTCCCAGAGTCTTTAGGAAGAGTGGAGAGGCACGCAATCCAAGCTGCTTGAGGTCTAGTGTGAAGTTTCCACAATCAGTGATGGTTTGGGGAGCCATGTCATCTGCTGGTGTAGGTCCACTGTGTTTTATTATAACCAAACTGGTCTTGGCCAGCAAACTCGCCTGACTTCAACCCCATAGAGAATCTATGGGGTCTTGTCAAGAGGAAGATGAGAGACACCAGACCCAACAATGCAGACGAGTTGAAGGCTGTTATCCAAGCAACCTGGGCTTCCATAACACCTCAGCAGTGCCACAGGCTGATCGCCACCATGCCACACCGCATTGATGCAAAAGGAGCCCCAACCAAGTATTGAGTGCATTTTACTGAACAGGAATTTCATTAGGCCAACATTTCGGATTTTAAAATAATTTTTCAAGCTGGTGTTGTAACATATTCTAATTTACTGAGATAATGACTTTTGGGTTTTCATTGGCTGTAAGCCATAATCATCAACATTAACAGAAATAAACACTGGAAATAGATCACTCTATTTGTAATGATTCTATATAATACTGTATATGAGTTTCACTTTTTGCATTGAAGAATTTAAATAAATTAACTTTTTGATGATATTCTAATTTTGTTAGACATGAGGCCATTATCTTCAGTGATTTGAAAACCACAAGTTTGCAACAGCACATCGTGTTGATAGGGTTTAATCTTCAATTTGAAGGGCTGAGTTTTTGTGGACAACCATACAGCAGGTGGGAGGTCTTCCACCGTATCTCCACCCCAGGGTGTGGTCTGGGGTTTAGTCAGCCTCCGGAGGCATTCAGTATTCAGTGGAGCTGGAAGCTAAAGAGAAGTTTTTTTTGTGTTAAACTGTATTGGTTGTTACATCCTGAGCGGCTGTGGATCCCCGCAGCTGCAGAGACTGTATACTATTATGCTTTGTTTTTCCCAAAGGCCCGTGTTTATTTTCACTTCGCATTGGTTTATGCCACATGTATAATTCCCCAGATTTAAAGTGACAGTTTACCTGTGTTTATATTCGTGTGCAGCCGAATGAGCCAATCTACCACAATAAATATATATATATATATATATATATATATACACACACACCCATAGCGTGCGATCTAAATATTGGAAACATCACCAATTTCAAAGCAAATATATTTCAAAAGGTGCTATTGACATGAAATTCTGACCAGATTTCGACACATTGCCAATTTTGCAAGTTTTCCCACCTACAAAGAATAGAGAGGTTTGTAATTTTTATCAAAGGTACACTTCAACTGTGAGAGATGGAATCTAAAAATTAAAAAAAAAGAAAATCACATTGTATGATTTTTAAATAATTAGATTGCATTTTATTTTAAGAAATACCATATATACTTGTGCAGAAGCCAAGATTTTCAGCACTTTTTTTGTGCTGAAAATGCCCCCTCAGCTTATACACGAGTCATTGTGCAGAAAGCCGGCGGGGGAGGAGGAGCAGTGGCTTGAGAAGGTGGCTGGGACATCATACTCACCCTATTGTGCCATCGCTGAATGTTCCCTGTATCCTCCGTTGTGCCAGGGCTGGCAGCTTCTTCCTGAGTTGAGAGGTCACATGGTACCGCTCATTAAGGTCATGAATATAGACGCGACTCCTCTCCCATAGGCATGGAGACATATTCAAGATAAGATAAGATAATCCTTTAATCGTCCCACCATGTGGAAATTCAGAGCATTACAGCAGCAAGGCAGGAACAAGTACAGATACAGATGCATAAAGGCATTACATTGACAGTAGGTAGGTACATATACGAAAAAAAAAGATATAACCGGACTATCACAACTTTGGATCTACCAGTTCACTGTTTGGGTCGTTCTCCGTTTTGGACAGTGCTGGTTATACAGCCTAACTGCAGCAGGAAGGAAGGACTTTCGATAGCGCTCCCTCTCACATTTAGGATGAAGTAGCCGGTCACTGACATTACTGCACATCTTTGTCACGGTCTCATGCATGGGATGGGAATCATTCTGCACCATGTAGCTCACCTTGGCCAGTATCCTCCTGTCGCCTACTTCCTGAACTGGATCAAGGGGGTATCCCAGGACAGAGCTGGCCCTTCTAATCAGTTTGTCCAGCCTATTCCTGTCCCTGGTTGCTATGCCACTACCCCAGCACGCCACACCAAAGAAGATGACTGATGCCAACAGAGTTGAAGAAGGATGCAAGGAGTGCCCCCCTAACTCCGAAGGCTCTCAGCCTTCTGAGCAGATAAAGCCTACTGTGGCCTTTCCTGTACACTGCATCCAAGTGATGGGCCCAGTCAAGCTTATTATTGAGGATCACACCAAGGTACTTATAGGTGTCGACTATTTCAATGTCATTTCCCTGAATGTTCACCACTACTGGTGGATTTTTTCCCTTGCGAAAGTCCACCACCAATTCCTTGGTCTTCCCGGAATTAATCCTAAGGTGGTTCCTCTGACACCACTCCACAAAAGCTTGGTTAGTATCTCTGTACTCTCTTTCATCTCCTCCTGTGATGAGGCCTACTATTGCAGAGTCATCAGAATATTTCTGCAAGTAGCAGCTAGATGAGTTGCACTTAAAATCCGCAGTGTACAGTGTGAAGAGAAAAGGGGCAAGAACTGTACCTTGAGGTGCCCCTGTATTGCAGATCACCGTGTCTGACACACTGTCCCGAACCTTTGCAAACTGAGGTCGGTTCGTGAGGTAGTTAAGGATCCAGGTGGAGAGTTGGAGGTCCACGCCAACAAGGCCCAGCTTGTCTCTCAGTAGACCTGGCTGTATGGTATTTAAAGCACTAGAGAAATTGAAGAACATTATTCTCACAGTGTTCCCAGGTTTCTCCAGGTGAGAGAGAGTCCTATCTAGAAGGTGGATAATGGCATCATCCACACTAATGCCCGGCCTGTAGGCAAACTGGAGAGGGTCCATATCCGAGCTCACTAGAGGACGGAGACGTGTGAGAACCAATCTCTCTAGTACCTGTGATGTTAATGCTACAGGTCTATAGTCATTAAGGTCTTTCGGATAAGGTTTCTTCGGAACTGGTACCACACACGATAATTTCCACAGTTGTGGTACTATACCTATTCTCAGGCTCATATTGAACAGATATGTAATGATCTTACCCAGCTGGTGCTCATTACCTTAATGAGCAGTACCATGTGACCTCTCAACTCAAGAAGAAGCTGCCAGCCCTGGGACAACGGAGGATTCAGGGATGTTCAGCGATGTCACAGGCAGGTGAGTATGATGGAGGAGGACGGGGGGAGCACGGAGGCGCTCGGAGGAGGACGAGGGAGCACAGAGGATGACGGGGGTGCACGGAGGAGGACAGAGGAGCACAGAGCAGGATGGGGGAGCATGGAGCCGAATGGGGGAGGACAGGGGAGCACGAAAGAGGACGGGGGAGCACAGAGCAGGATAGAGGAGCATGAAGGAGTAAGGAGTAGGACAGGGGAGCACAGAGGAGGACAAGGGGAGCACTGAGGAGTACAGAGGAGAACGAGAGAGCATGGAGCAGGATAGGGGAGCATGGGGGAGAACAGGCAGCTGAGCCATACATAGAAGGATGGGACGGGGGAGCCAAGCCATGCATACTAGGAGGGGGGAGAGCCACACAGAGCAGGACAGGGTTGAGGGGATAATGCATACCCGGCTTATACTCAAGTCAATAAGCTTACCCAGTTTTCCGTGGCAAAATTAGGGGCCTCGGCTTATACTCGGGTCAGCTTATACTCAAGTATATACGGTAAGTGTTTGATCACCTACCACCCAGCTAGAATTCTGGCTCTCATAGACCTGTTAGTTTTTCTTTAATAAGCCTCCTACTTATATTAATTGCAAATGTTTGGAAATGTTACCTGTATAAAACACCTGTCCATGCAATCAATCACATTCCAATCTCTCCACCATGGCCAAGACCAAAGAGCTGTATAAGGCCACCAGGGACAAAATTGTAGACCTGCACAAGGCTGGGAGGGGCTACAGAACAATAGGCAAGCAGCTTGGTGAGAATGCAACAACTTTTGGCACAATTATTAGAAAATGTAAGAAACACAAGATGACTGTAAATCTTCCTCTGTCTGGGGCTCCATACCTGGCCATGAGAGTCAGTGTTTGTTGTGTATTGGGAGAGCAGAAACTCCCATGTAGCTCTCGCAGGAGCTAAAGGACTGTGCGGGACAACTGCAGGTGAACCCTGCAGGGAATGGACTCATAAGGACTGTGTTTTTGTTTGTTTTACCGTTATGCCAGCAAGGCTCTGTTTATTTTGATGAACTCTGCCAAGGTTTAGGTCATCCCCAATAAACCAGCAGGTAATTCGCTACCTGAACGGTTCCTGTGTCTACCTGAGGAAGCGGCTGAGTGAGTCAACCCCTCACAGAGCTTTGACAATGGGTCGTGGCTGGGTCTTGCAGCATGAGAGTGACCCGAAACATACAGCCAAGACAACTATGGAGTGGCTCCGTAAAAAGCATTTCAAGGTCCAGAAGTGGCAGTGAGGAGAGACAGACAGCGAGAAGAGACAGAGAGGAGAAGAGACAGAGAGGAGAAGAGACAGAGAGGAGAGACAGACAGCGAGGGGAAGAGACAGCAAGGAGAAGAGAGACAGCGAGGGGAAGAGACAGCAAGAAGAGACAGTGAGGGGAAGGAGACAGCGAGGGGAAGAGAGACAGCTTTGACAATGGGTCGTGGCTGGGTCTTGCAGCATGAGAGTGACCTGAAACATACAGCCAAGACAACTATGGAGTGGCTCCGTAAAAAGCATTTCAAGGTCCAGGAGTGGCCTAGCCAGACTCCAGACCTAAACCCAATAGAAAATCTTTGGAGGGAGCTGAAACTCAATGTTGCCCAGTGACAGCCCCGAAACCTGAAAGATCTGGAGAAGATCCGTATGGAGGAGTGGGCCAAAATCCCTGCTGCAGTGTGTGCAAACTTGAAAGACAAGAAAGGTCTGACCTCTGTAATTGCAAAGGTTTCTGTACCAAATATTAAGCTCTGATTTTCTATTTTATCAAATTCATATTTCATGCAATAAAATGCAAATTAATTATATAAGAATCTTACAATTTGATTTTCTGGATTTTTTTAGATTCCATCTCTCACAGTGTTGTGTACCTACGATAAAAATTACACACCTCTCTCTCCATTCTTTGTAGGTGGGGAAACTTGCAAAATTGGCAGTGTATCAAATACTTATTGTCCCCACTCCTGCCAAGTGTATGTTATAGTGTTTGTTATTTTTAAATAAATTTGTAAAACGGTGTGTATTTTTATTTCAAATACTCATTTTCCCCACTGTATGACTGTTCAGTGCGCACAGGACCTGTGATGATGTCAGAGTCATGTGATCAGTCACATGGAGGGGAGGAGCCAGTCTCCATTTTGCAGGAAGTGTAGGTTGGGACACTATATAAGAGAAGAGTGCGCTGGTGACAGGTAATGAGGGGGCAGGGAGTGTGTGATGGGGGAACAGGACTAAACCCTAATGGGCTGAAGGTTGGGGGCTCTCTGACCCCTAGAATATACAGCGGGGCCTGAAAGGTCGGGAACTCCTTAGAATGTTCCGTATTTCTGCATTAATTTGACCTAAAACTCCATCACTTTCTCACACAAGTCCTAAATGTATTAACCCCTTTACCCCCAAGCCTTTTTCCGCTTTTCTGACCAGGCCATTTTATGAAGTAATATCTCTGGAACACTTCAGCAGATCCCACTGATTCTGAGAGTGTTTTCTTATGACATATTGTATTTCCTGATAGTTGTAAAATTTGTTCAATGTAACTTGAGTTTATTTGTGAAAATATAAAAATTTTTGCAATTTTCAAACTTTTAATTTTTATACTCTTAAACCAGGGAGATATGTCACACACAGTGAAATAACATTTCCCACATGTCTACTTTACATCGGAACAATTTTTAAAGCATAATTTTTTTCGGTTAGGAAGTTATAAGGGTCAAAAGTTGACCAGCGATTTCTCATTTATTTTTCCAACAAAATTTACAAAACCATTATTTTTAGGGACCACAGCACATTTGAAGAGACTTTGAGGGGTCTATATGACAAAAAATTCCCAAAAATGATACCATTCTAAAAACTGCACCCCTCAAGGTGCTCAAAACTACATTCAAGAAGATTATTAACCCTTCAGGTGCTTTACAGGAATTTTTGAAATGAGGGAGGAAAAAATGAACATTTAACTTTTTTCACAAAAAATTAACTTTAGCCCCAACTTTTTTTTTCACAAGTGTAATTGGAGATAATGGACCCTAAAATTTGTTTGCAGTTTCTACTGAGTACGCTGATACCGGTATGTGGTGGAAAACTACTGCTTAGGTACACGGCAGGGCTCGGAAGGGAAGGAGCACCAATTGACTTTTGAAACGCAAAATCGGTTGGAATAATTAGCAGACGCCATGTCGCGTTTGCACAACCTCTGATGTGCATAAACTGTGAAAAAAAACCCATAAGTGGCCCTATTTTGAAAACTAAACCCATCAGGGAACTTAACTAGAGGTGTGATGACCACCTTGATCCCACAGTTGCTTCACAGAATTTTATGTTGTTGAGCTGTGAAAATGAAAAAATACACTTTTTCCACAAAAATGTTGCTTTAGCCATAAATTTTTCGTTTTTACAAGGGTAACAGGAGAAAATTAACCATATAATTTGTGGTGCAATTTATCCTGAGTACACAAATACCCCATATGTGGTGTAAAACTACTGTTTGGGCACACGGCAGACCTCGGAAGGGAATGAGTCAATTGAATCCATGACTCCAATTTTGTCTGGAACAGATTGAGAATGACCCTATCTTGTCAAAACAGTAGAAACTCCCCCAATGACCCCATTTTGGAAACTACACATCTTGAGGAATTCATCTAGCTGTGTAGTGAGCATTTTAACCCTCAAGTAATTATTATTATTATTTATATAGCACCATTGATTCCATGGTGCTGTACATGAGAAGGATTTACATACAAATTACAGATATCACTTACAGTAAAGAAACTAACAATCACAGACTGATATAGAGGGGAGAGAGGAACCTTCCCTTTCGGGCTTACATTCTAGAGGATGGTGGGGAAGGAGAGAGTAGGTTGGGGGGTTGCAGCATCTCCAGTGATGGTGAGGCGGTAGCTCCAGTAGTGGTGGGGAGGCAGCGGGGATCATTGCAGGCTGTAAGCTTTCCTGAAGAGATGGGTTTTCAGGTTCCATTTGAAGGATCCGAATGTGGTTGATAGTCAGACGTGTTGGGGCAAAGAATTCCAGAGGATGGGGGATATTCGGGAGAAGTCTTGGAGGCGGTTGGGTGAGGAGCGAATAATTGTTGAGGAGAGAAGGAGGCTTTGAGAGGACCGGAGATTACGTGAGGGAAGATATTGGGAGATTAGTTCAGAGATATATGGAGGAGATAGGTTATAGATGGCCTTGTAGGTCAGTATTAGTAATTTGAATTGGATACGCTGAGGGAATGGGAGCCAATGAAGAGATTTGCAGAGGGGAGAAGTTGAAAGGTAGCGAGGAGAGAGATGAGTTAGTTGGGCGGCAGAGTTAAGGATGGACTGGAGAGGTGCGAGGGTGTTAGCAGGGAAGCCACAGAAAAGGATGTTGCAATAGTCGAGGCGGGAGATGATGATGGCATGCACAAGCATTTTAGTAGATTGAGTGTTGAGGAATGGATGGATTCCGGAAATATTTTTGAGCTGGAGGCGACAGGAGGTGGAGAGAGTTTGGATGTGCAGTTTGAAGGACAGGGCAGAGTCAAAGGTTACTCCGAGGCAGCGGACCTCTGGTACGGGGGAAAGCATGATGTTGTCAATTGTTATAGATAGGTCGGGTAAGGAAGATCTGTGAGATGGGGGAAAGATGATCAGTTCAGATTTGTCCACATTGAGTTTGAGGAAGCGAGAGGCGAAGAAGGAGGTTATGGCTGATAGACACTTCGGGATTCTGGACAGCAGAGAGGTGATGTCTGGGCCAGAGAGGTAGATCTGAGTATCATCGGCATAAAGGTGGTACTAAGGGACTTTATGAGTTGCTCCAGGCCAAGTGTATAAATTGAGAAGAGTAGGGGTCCTAGAACAGAGCCTTGGGGGACTCCAACAGAGAGAGGGTGGGATGAAGAGGTAGTGTGAGAGTGGGAGACGCTGAATGTGCGGTAGTGGTCAACTGTGTCGAAAGCAGAGTACAGGTCTAGAAGGAGGAGTATAGAGTATTGTCCGTTAGTTTTGGCTGTATAAGTAGGTTGTTGGTAATTTTGGCCAGGGCTGTCTCAGTGGAACGATGAGGATAGGAACCAGATTGTAGATTGTCAAAGAGCAAGTTAGATGAGAGGTGGGAGGAAAGTACAGCATGAACATGCTGCTCCAGGAGTTTAGAAACGAATTGGAGCAGCAATATTGGGCAATACCTGGACGTGGCTGTTGGGTCGAGGGTTGATTTTTTTAAGGATAAGCGTCATTGTGGCATGTTTGAAAGCAGAAGAGAAGGTACCAGAAGTTAGTGATAGGTTGAATAGGTGGGTTAGGGATGGGATAAGAGTGGTGGTGATGTTGGGGAGGAGGTGGGATGGGATAGGGTCAAGTGCACAAGTGGTGAGGTGTGATTTGGAGAGAAGATGAGCAAGCTCCCCTTCAGTGATGTTAGATAGGAAGGTTATGGGGTTTGGGCATTGGTCTGGTGTGCAAAGGGGTTGTGGTGGTTGAGTAATAAAGACTTGCCGTGTTTGGTCTATTTTGTTTTTGAAGTGTGTGGCAAAGTCCTCGGCAGAGATTAGGGAAGTCGGAGGGGGCAGTGGTGGGCGGAGAAGGGAGTTAAAAGTATTGGACAACTGTTTGGGGTTGTGGGATAAGGAAGATACAATGGATGTAAAGTAGGCCTGTTTAGCAGAGGTGAGGGAAGATTTGAATGCAAGTGTTGCTTGTTTGAATGCAGTGAAGCCATCTTGCGAATGTGTTTTCTTCCTGCGACGCTCTGCAATTCTGGATGTTTGCCGAAGCCAGGGCTGTCTATTGATTCGTCGCACTCTGTTGTGCATGACAGGGGCAGCCGGGTCGATGGCTGATGCAAGAGTGGCATTGTAGAAACTAGTGTCAGTGTCGTGAAGTGAAGATATAGAGGACAGTGGTAGAATAGAGTCAGAGAGCGTGTGGGTGTCTAGGTGTGCAAGGTTTCTGCGGGGGGTGTGCATGTTGCTGGACATGGGTGCCAGGAGGACAGGGATGAGAAAGTGAGTAGATGGTGGTCAGATAGAGGGAGAGGGGAGGTTCACAGAATTGTATTTCCATTGAGACAATGGAAAATTCCTATTTTTTCTACTAAAATGTTACTTTGGCCTCAAGTTTTCAATTTTCAAAAGGGATAATAGGAGAAAATGGACCACAAAATATGTAATGCAACTTCTCCTGGCTGTGCCAATACCTCATATGTCGTCGGAAACTACTTTAGAAGCACAGTGCAAAGCTCCGAAGGGAAGGAGCACCATATTGTAGTGCACATTTTGCTAGAATGATTTGAGGGTGCCATGTCACATATGGCAAAACCCCTGTGGTGCCAGAACAGTAAATCCAACCCATAAGTCACCTCATTTTACAAACTACTCCTCTCAATTAATTGATCTAGGGGTGCATTGATGACAATGACACCACAGATGTATCAAAGAACCTTACACCATTGGGCGGTGAAGAAAAAAATAATTACAGTTTTACTACAAAAATTTAGTTTTAGCCTCAGATCTTACATTGTCACACAATGAAATGGGAAATGGGTAAAAATGGCACCAACATTTGTCACACAATTTCTACTAAACGTGGCAATAACTCCATATGTGGCTTTACAGTACAGTGTTGCTTAGCCACATGTCGAAATGTGGAAGGGAAGGAGCGCTTTTTGACTCTATTATCATATATTATCATAGAATAGTTTCCGGGCTCCATATACAGAGCCTCTAAGTGTTAGAAGAGCAAGAAAACTGCACACCTCTAGGAATTTATCTACAGGTGTAGTGATGATGTTAACTCCATGGGTGTTTTCCAAAAACAAGCAGCATTGGATGTAGCTGAGTGAAAATTGCAAATCTGCCTGTGTAGTAGCCATACATTGTAGTACCCAGTACGTTGTAGTCACCAGTACTTTGTAGTGACCGTACATTGTGCCCAGGCTGTGCTTCTGGAGACATGCACCTATAAATTAGGCAGGCTCTCATCACTACAGAAATGACAAACATGGATGTGAATTATGATTTATGCACACTGTAGGGCTCAGAAGGGAGGGGGCATTTGGATTTGGTTGCGCAGGATTCGCTGGATTTCTTTTGGGGGGCAAGGAGTCATCGCTTTTCCAGAGCCTGTGTGTTACCAGTAACGTGGAAGCCCCCTATATTTCCTTTAACAGATAATGAACCTGAGTGGGGATATTTTGTGGATTGATTTGACACTTTTGTTGGGAACATTTTGAATAACATTTGGGATTATATTTATCCTGCGCTATACGCTGAGCACTTACTTTGTGGTTTCCATCTACACGTCATGTGATTCAGATGAAATGCCCGAGGGATCCATTCAATATAATGAGGCACTGACAAAGAACAGAAAACCGAGATACAGTTAGAGAAGTAAGTTTCCAACACTAGTATGCATTTACTACCCTGAATTTGAATCCTTTCCTTGGTGTTACATACCCTAAAACACTTTGCCTAGCATTTACCTTTATATCCCTGTTATGAATGAGTCACCGAAGGAGGAAAAAACAAAAATACAAGCTAAGTACAGAAAACCGGAGAGGTTGGTAGCTATCGGATTGCAGACCCCTGATCCTATTCACACAACTAACAGTAGCCGTGGGGGGTTCCTACGGTGCCCTAGACCCCTCGTTCACAGCCAGAGAACTAAATAAGCCTAAAGAAAGAAAGGGGAAATCTAAACTGCCCCAGAGCAGACCCCACAACAATAGACAGCCCCCAACATGTATTGTCGGTGAAAAGCAGATGAAAACATAAACACAGACAGAAAGACAGGTAGAGCAAACGATGGGGCCCAACTAACTAAATAGGAAAGGACAGAAAAGATGCTGGCTGCAATCCGCAAAAATTCTGCCAAAATAATGTCCAACACGTCTGATAGAAAAAAGGCCCTGAAGTCACTAGACTTCAAAAACACTATATCAGCACTCAGGTATATTCTGAAGACTGAGCAAAAGATCAACTTGACCAGAGACAAAAATGGAGCTCAGCCTGTACCAACAAGGGCAGGCAGAACACAAACACTAAGTAAACTGATAATATCTCATGGAAAAATAAGAGAGCAAATACTTAGCTTTCAGAAGACAGGTACTGATCTGGTTTGCAAGAGCTCAAAGCAGAAAGGATCACCAGCACCCCTGTAGGGTGTCGGCTGCCTTATATCCACTCAGTGATTCCGGGTGTCCAATCAGGCTCCACCTGTTCAGATGACAGGTTCTTCCCAACCCAATCAATTTCACTACCTCTCTTCACCAGCAGAGGGAGTTCATCAGACATCAACGGTGAAGGGGAAAATGAACTCACAACATATCCCCATGATATGTGTCTGTATTTATAATTGTCTATACTTTGTGGATTTCACATGCTCCCTTTGACATCATATGTGAACTAATATATCCTGTAAGGCAGTGAGGGAGTCATATATGAGGGTCGCTATGTGTCCCCTAGGATGCGGGCGGGAGTCCTATTAGACCTGCTGGAGTGCCTTGTGTTCACAGCAGGACGCCTGTGAGTCACAAGGCAGAGATAAAAGTGAGCATGGATCTGGTCAGGTTATTTGGTCAAGGCGTTATTCAGTAAAACCCAGCATGGGCTTTTATTTTTGGAGTGATCTACAGGATGGTAGTGGGGCAGGTCACTCCACTCCAGTGCCAAGTCTTACAAGTGGCCATGGCCACAGATTCCTGTTTAAACCCAGCAGTATTGGGTTTTGGGTGTGTCAGTTTAGAGTGTTGTAACCTGCAGAGCAGAAAGCTTTTGCAGAGCTCCATCTGTGTGAGGAATCAAAGAGGCCAGCAGAGCGAACTCCTGGCACCCCGCAGAGTGATATGGTGGTGCAGTCGCTCTCAGTAACTGTACGCACTTATGGACTGTTGTGTTTTCCCGGCTGTGATCCGGAGGATACTGTGTGCTGTGTGTTGCTGTGAGTAAGCATTAAAAAGACTTTTGTTTGAACTTTGCTGGGTCACTGCCTCATCACTGCACATCGTGTCTACCGCTGTACTACAATCCCCTTTTGGATTACCATTTATACTTCAGATTTTTTTGCCGTATATTCAAGGTCATATAAGTACCTTTTGTTGTTGATCGCCCGCCAGGGCAGTGGGGTACTCGGTACCGGGCTGGTATCTCAGAGGGAAGTGTCACAGTAACGGTGACCCGTCCGTGGCCCTGGGCGTCCATGTAAAAGGGGTTAAGCGTGGCTGATTAAAGTCTATAAGTGGATGATACGTGACGTCGTTAAGCCGACGCTGCAGGCAGATCCTCTGGGACAGATGGTATAAGGCAGCAAGATGTAATAGCTCCCCACAGGTAGAGCTGTAGTCCTAGGGCAGTAGTAATAGGTGTTGACGAAGAGGGTGCAGTGTTAGGCACAGAGATGTAGCAGTGCTGAAGAGGTTGCAGGAAGAAGGCAGTGACACAACAGGGTGCAGTTTCCTTTACCTTTGCTTTGCAAGTGCAGTCCAGGATCCAGATTACAGATGGAACAGGAGTTGGCCAGCCTGGAAGCAACTCAGGAATCTCTCTATGCAGATGGGTTGTGTAGTCTCCTTTCTAGCGCTTATCTGAGGTACATGCAGTACTGAGTTACACTGAAGTTCCTCTTGCTTGCTCTCTTTTAGAACCCCCTCGTATGGCAGACAGCTGTAGCCTCCTTCTTCTGGCTCACGCGTTGCTGTTGTGCCTCCGCGTCTTATGTGGGAACAGAGCATTTACAGCTTCCTATTCCTCTGGTTTCTGCTGCAGGAACATCAGTATCCATACAACCTCGGAGACCGGACTCCGGACCATGCGCTACGCTAGAAGTGAGCCTGAACTCTGCTCAATCCTCCAGCTGTTCTTCTCCCATCCACACACTTTGCCCTCCTCACACGAACTGACTAACTTCCCCTTCCTGTCTCCCCGAGAGCAGCTCCTCCCCCAGTTTTGGTTCAGAGCTCCCTCTGCTGGCCTGGAGTGGGAACCGTGCTGTGTGTTGAATTTACCTGACAGAGAGACTCTTTATTGCTTCCAAGCATGACATCACACTTACTAGGAGGAAGGTAATGCCACTGTGGCGACCATACTCCTGGGGGCGCCACATTTGCTTCTTGTGCTTCACACTTTATTGATACAGTATATTTATGGGTACAGTATATTCCTCTATTATACAGAACCTGCGGCTATCCAAGAAGTGTTGTTTCTCCTTGCGGAGATTAACATGTGAAGCTGAGGAGACTTAAAGCCGCAATGCTCCTCTGGGAAATATGCAAATTGTCTCTTCAGAGAGGAAGAGGACAAGAACTCTAGTGCCACCTACTGGAAGTAGCAATCCTAAAAGTCAGTGTCGACCCTTTAACGAGCCTTGTCATGACTTAGGATAAAAGCACTGTGTTTTGGGGTACTGCCGCTCGTTACTGCAAAGTGTGAGATCTAGTTTGGCTATGTGAGAGGTGTCTGACCGATATGCAAAGGGCCCCGTCACACAAGTTTTGTGACACAACAGCGATCTCACCAGCGAGATCGCTGTGTGTGACAGCAATCAGCGACTGGCCCCCCTGCCGGTATCGCTGATCGCTGCAAGAAACCTCTGGACATTTCTTTCGTCGCTGATCTCCCGCTGGCCAGCACGCATCGCTGCGTGTGACAGGCGGGAGACCAGCGATCAGCTGTTAACTAACGTACACATCGGGTATCCAAGGGACGGGCGTCCCTTAGATACCCGATGTGTACGTTAGTTACCAGCGCGCTGATGCAGGGAGCTGGTAACTAATGTACACATCGGGTATCTAAGGGACGCACGTCCCTTGGATACCCGATGTGTACGTTAGTTACCAGCTCCCTACATCAGCGCGCTGGTAACTAACAAACACAGCGACGCCGCGCGCTCGGCGTCGCTGTGCTGATCGCTGGTGAAGCTGTCTGTTTGGCAGCACACCAGCGATCATGTAGCGACTCACCAGCGATCCTGACACGTTGATATCGTTGTCGGAATCGCTGGTAAGTCTCTATGTGTGACTCCAGCTAAAAAGTATCGTTTCTCCAATCCAAACCAGCCAAACCAGATCTCACACTTTGCATTGATGATTTGATCATCACCATTCTTCCCCTTATCTGTGATGCTGAACTGAAGGACTCTTGCTAAATATAAAAAGAGATGATATACCTCTGTATAGTCTGACAGAGAAAAAAAAAGTAATTCAGCTCACCCTTGGTCAGTTCCTTATGAATTCCAAAGAAGCACAGGGTCGCGTCTCTACCAGACGCTGGATTGATGCTTCTGGAAAAAAAGATCCAGATTCTTAGATAAAATCAAAACTTTTATTCAGATCTATCAAAATGAAGAAATTAGCTGCAAAGACATAATCAGCCGGAGTGAACCAGAGGAAGGGTGACAATGAAGGAACTGAACGCATTTGATATGCGATGTGCCGACGTGGTGGTATTCCACTCTTCACATATTGCAGCGATTGTGGCAGCAGCTCCGAGCCCTGGTGCAGTATGTCCTTTTACATACTCTGGGCTAGCATAGTACAGACGTGGTGCAAATCACACTTGCAAAATGGGCACGGAAGAAGGACCTCTGCACTCTTCTGCACAGTTTCGAAATGGCTACTAAGGCTACTTTCACACTTGCGTTTTTTTGCTGCGCATTTTTCGCGCACACAAACGCATGAAAAAACGCATCATACATTTGTGTGCGTTTTTTGGTGCATTTTTTAAAAAAACTCATGCGTTTTTTGCGCATACGTGCGCATTACAATGCGCACGTATGCGCACCCATAGACTTTGATGGGTGTTTTGCTGTAAAAACACGCATTGCGTGCGCATGCGTTTTTTGGGGGCAAGTCGGACGCACAAAAAATGCAACAGGATGCATTTTGTGCGCCCGAGCGCATACTGCAAAAAAAACGCATGTGCATACAAACGCGTACGTGTGCATATGTATGCGCACATATGTGCACCCATGTTAAAGTATAGGGGAAAAAATCGCATGCTTTTTTTGCGCTAAAAAGCTGCGCAAAAAAACGCAAGTGTGAAACCAGCCTTAGATGGTTAACGCTGATAATGCCATCCTCAGCATCACTATTCCAGTCATCTACATGCTGGAGTACACTTTGAATAGTCTGCGGGAGGAGGTGATGGTCCTAGTAGAAGAATTGGAAGCAGAGGAGGATGGAGAAGGGATAACCATACCTTGAAGTTCCGGACTGTCGTCGCACAGGCGGGTGCCATGGGAGGGTTTCTTACAGTGATCGAGGGGGGCTCATGGTACCAGATAAACTGTTAGTAAAGGTGCAGGAGCTGTGGAACAAATTGAAGAGAATGAGATGGAAGAGGTGATGGGAGCGCAACAGTCAGGAGATGAAAAGGATAATGATCTTGTCTCTGTTGTCTGTGGTTGGTGGGAGGGGACATAAGAAGCCAGCTTAATTGTTACCCCACCATCAACACACCATGGACTTGGACTTAATGGAAGCACGTGACACAAGTTCCTTCTTGCTGCACTGTCTGCAGACTGGTCAGACTAGGCAATGGTGTCATATTCAGTGTCATGCATCAATCTAGCCTTATTGCAGTTTGTGACACCTTTGTTGTGGCCCACTGCTGCTACTGATGCTTATGTTAGAAACTATTTTTGGAAATGTGGAGACACCAAGTAGGGTCTCCATCTGGTGCGTTGCCTGTAGTGGAAGGGGTGTCAGAACCTCATTATACTATTTTTACTCTGGGGAAATTGATGCTACTTTAGTGGTGTGTGACAATATTTTTTGGAAATGTGGAGACTTCAAGTAGGGTCTCCATTTGGTGGGTTGGAGAAATTGATGCCACTTTAGTGGTGTCTGCCCCTATTTTTTTTAAATATTTGGACTCCAAGTTGGGTCTCCTTCATGTGAGTTGCCTGAAGCAGTAGAGCCCCGAGACCAGTCGGCCTGCATTTACGTTCAGTCAACAACCTGTGTTACTATCCTTAAATGTTTCTAACAACAGTAGTCTACGAAACTGATGCTTGTGGCACCTAAGTGTGGCTGAGCAAAAATCCAGTTTGAGCTGTTGCATGAGGTATCAGGGATCCCAGCAAAGCAGGCTTAGACTGGTCCCTCACCCACCTCATCTTAATTTAAACTTAAATTCAAAGCTGTAAATGCTGGCCCAGACCCTGATACCTCATACATGGCCCATGATTGGTGCAGTGCCATTATCAAATTTCTACTGTGGGTCAATTTTCATTTTTGGAAATGTATGGAATACAAGATGGGTCTCCATCATGTGTGTTGCCTGAATGTGGCAGGCCTCCCACAGCACCACACCTGTCACTCACACTCCTGTTACTGATCAATGTTTCAGCTAGAAATTCTGGTCCAAGCCCTATCCCATGCATCCATGCTGCACAATTATACTATTTGTACTTTGGGTCAATTGACACTTTTCCTGGTGTCTGACTCTAATTTGGCTGTTGGCCCCCCCGAAGGTGTTATCTATGCGTTTGATTTGATTGAATTCAATAGGTTTGGGGTATGTATTGCGAACCACTGGGCGAACATAGGGATTGATCGGGAGGTTTGCTCATCTCTAAATGAGACTGTGGATATGATAGATATGATACTTGAGCAGTGAACAATGTGAAAAAGACTAATATGTAGGGGACAGAAAAAAAAAATAAGATTAAAAATGTTACACAGTGCTGAAACAATATGCAGGTGATGAAACACACCTGGTGTAAGTGAGTAACGTGCACAACATAAAGAAGGATTTTTCCAGCGTCTCCAGGAGATAAAATAATAATTGCTTTATTGAGAATATAAAATCTTCATACCATCAGGTAAAAACGACATAAAGAGGCGTATGGAGGGGAGCAATTTCCTACGCGTTTCACCCTAAGAGGGCTTAATCATGGAATGAATAACGTGCCCAGACAGATGAGGAACAAATGTGAATAACAAATAAGAACAAGACAAGTAACCAGATAACAGTGTTTACATGACTAAGTGGTTGACAGTTGAGTGCACACGCACACCGCCACTGACAGTGTGGATGAGTGACAATGCTTCTGCAGCTTCCATATCTCAAGTACATGTACAGCTTCTTAACACTGTAAAGGGGGTACCTAAAACTAAAGCCCCCGTCACACATAGCGACGCACCAGCGATCTCGACAGCGATATGACCTGGTCAGGATCGCTGGTGTGTCGCTACATGATCGCGGGTAACAAGCGCGTGCATCGCTTAGTTACCCTTGTTTTATCTTGGATACCAGCTCCAACTCACTCATCGATGGTCTCCTGCTGCAAAACGCAGCGATGCGTGCTGGCCAGCGGGAGACCAACGATCAAAAAAATGTCCAGGGCATTCGAGCACGATCAGCGATACCCGGCGGGGGGGGGGGGCGGTCGCTGATACATGTCACACACAGCGAGATCGCAGGTGAGATCGCTGTTGCGTCACAAAACTTGTGACTCAGCAGCGTTCTCGCTGTGTGTGACGGGGGCTTAAGATGGATGACCATTTTATATTGCTGCCCCATAGCCACACCTCTGACCCCTCTTCCTCCAAGACCTGACCCCAGCTCCACCTCTGTACCAGTCTGTTAACCCCCGATCTACAAAATGTCCCTCCAACTCCCTATATTCCCACATCAACCCTGTCCTGTCGGCCTACCTTCAAGGCCAGGGGTCCAGTACTGCATCTTTTGACAGTGATTATAAATTGATCTTGTGTTATACTACAGGTGGCAAGAGAGACCCATAACTGTATGTAGTGATCATGAATGTGAAGCCGATAACAGGTCTGTAGATTTCTTACATGGGATCTTTATGCTGTTACGTCGTCATCTTCTCCCCATTCAGGTCCCTACAATATCGGATCCTCTCAGTGGAGATCTTCTATATAAGAGAATACTCCTGATTGACCCTACAAGGATGGATAGGAACAGGGACAAGATGGCGGAGAGGATTTTACACCTCACCCTAGAGATCCTCTTCCGGCTTACTGGAGAGGTGAGAGATTCTGATGACGTCACATTACATCATTCTTATCTATGGGAATAACAGATGGAGAGAACTGGAGAGGTGAGGACTCTGGAAATGTCTGCAGTGAGTTTTATTAATGTGTCTCTCCATAACCAGGATTACATATTAGTAAAGACCTCCAGTAAGTGCGGTCAGGCCCCTGTGTCTGAGGGATGGGGAAGACCCCTGAGCCCAATTACAGGGCCTCCACCTCACCCCCTGATACATGAGGACATCAATGCCCAGAAGATCCTAGAACTCACCTACAAGATGATTGAGCTGCTGACTGGAGAGGTGACACTGCTGGGAATGCTGGGACATTATACAGTAACGCTATGGAGGGATCGAGGGATGACGGTATCATTGTATGTGTCAGGTTCCTATTAGGTGTCAGGATGTCACCGTCTATTTCTCCATGGAGGAGTGGGAGTATTTAGAAGGACACAAAGATCTGTACAAGGACGTCATGATGGAGGTTCCCCAGCCCCTCACATCACCAGGTAATAGACAGGACTAAATACACACGACCTATAATTATCTGTATGTAAAGAATGAATTCAGTCCCTGTATGTGTTTCCTACAGATCTATCCAGTGAGAGGACAACACCAGAGAGATGTCCCCGTCCTCTTCTTCCACAGGACTGTAAACAAGAAAGTCCCAATGTTCCTCAGGATCATCAGGTAGATGGAGAGAAGGTGTCATAAAATCTCTCTCATGATGTGTAAAAGCTGTGAAGGTTTTGTTTAGTCTTGTTTTATCCATCAATATTATGCAATGAATGGACAGTTTATTAGGAACATCTGCTCTCTCCCAACTGGAGGTTCAGTGCGTGGAAATTAGGCAGCAGCCCTTTTTTGTAACTTATACACGTGTATCCAAGCAAAAAAGAGTGTTTCCAGCGAGTGTAGAATTAACAGCAGTAGACATTTTTGCAAAGAACTCTTCAATATTTAGTGAATCCAAAAATGTTACATGTATAGACAAAAAATGTTTTCCCATCATTTTCTCTTACCTTTTATGTTCTAGTAATAGATGACTCGCTGGTGTCATTGAGAGATAAAGGCATAGCAGACTAACATATTTTAATTATATTTATTTATTTATTTTTTTACAACTATTTAGGTTTTGTCCCTATAATGGTTTTACCTGTAGTACATGTTAGTTGCAAAACATTTAAATACTAATAGTCCCATGCAGTACATGTACAATGGAAATCCTTGAGACCTCATTAGAACTGTTGTTTTATGATTCTTCTGTGAAATTATGTAATAGCAAGAAACAGTTTATAATTTTGGTGAGGGGGTCAATTTTTTGTCTATACATGTAACATTTTGAAATCATTAAATATTGAGGAGTTCTTTGCAAAAACGTCTGCTACTGTTCCTTCTACGCTCGCTGGAAACACTCTTTTTTTGCTTGGATACAGCTGTGCTTAGCCTGGACTGAAATACTTCCTCGCTGAAGCGTCTGAAACGGCCGTCATAGTGGTGAGCTGAAATTGTTCATATTTTTCCTTTATTAGACAGATTACCCCGACGTGCAGTATGAGATCAGTTTTCAAAATTTGACGTTTAAGCAATCTGAACGACTTTGCACAAGGTCATCACTGCTAGATTATGGGGTACGTATGTGCATTGATGTCAAAAGTATAATGAGTATAGTGTGTGATAAAGGAAAAAATTCCAGTGTTATTAGATCTTATAGATATAAGCAACTCATCAACAAAAACAACAGGAGTTATTCCAAAAACAAGTGGTGCACAGCCATGCAAATTGTAGATGAATACTAATCTGTCCGGATGCACTGATCATTCCTTATCACAATTGGGCTATAGCAGCAGATGACCAGTTCCAGTGCCATAGCTTTCCAGCAAAACAGTAAGAAAAAAACTTCATTGGTCTAAAGAAAGTAATAGTTATTTCAGAGCAGCGGAAAACATCTGTTCGGATAAAATTTCTGTTGCACAGTGCGGATGGGAGGGTCAGAATTTCATTTAAGCAGCAACATGAATCCATGTTCCTTTCTTGTCAGGTGTCAACATTTTTCCTGCTGGTGGAGATGGATTAAAGGTGTGGAAAATGTTATCTGAGCACATCCTGGGTCCTCTGATGTCTGTAGATGGATATGTTTAGATACTACGGCTTACCTGAGTATTGTGTCTGACCAAATTCTTCCCTTCATGTCAGCTATTGAGTCTATTGTATAAGTACAATGATCTATGTCACAAGGGTCATGTAGTCATGAATTGCTTCCATTAAAAAAGTTCTTGTAACGTGGAGTGAGGTGGTAGCCGCGGGCGAGGTACTCTTATCTGACACCTCGGTAAGTTACATGAAGGGTGGGGGTCCTGGTTAAGTGTGGAATAGGCCGCATGTTAGCGATGACTTGACTTTGGTTGGCCAGGACCAGATGGTTGACAGTTCAATGAGGGAGACCACCAGTCAAAAATAAACTTTTGTACTAAACAATAATTTGGTGGTGATCATATACAGCAGTAAATAGCGGGAATACAACTTTAAGAAAATTCCCTCTATAATACAGAGCATTTTCCACACACAGTTCTGATTCCTTTCTATTTAGTCACTTATCCTATATCTTCACCATTCCTCTTTACTTCACCACAGCCCAGTACAGTAATTACTGTCCAGTTATCATCAGTCCTATTCTCAACCTGCGGTTCCATTTCTTGATTCTGCTCCAGGGAACTATATTGCCAGTATGGACGGTACTTCACTTCTGTCACCGATGCCTTGGCCTGTTTCAGCCTCCGACTCCATCTTCCTTCACTGACCATCCTCACTCTCTCTTGGAAATGCAGAGATGATTCCTCTCCTTCCCTTCCTCGTGCCTGTGTCTGCTCCGGATATGATACTGCCTCTAAGGCCCCCGGAGTCACAGACATGTGAACATGAACCAAGGCTCCGGCCATAATCAGAACGATGGTCAAATCCCTCTGTGTTCCACCAATGCCATGGTTGTTGTACCCCCAAACTAACTGGCCTACATTTTTCTTTCACAGGCCCTCTCTAGTTGTTATATATGTAACAAGGTGGCACAGGGTGGGCGAGTTCACTAAGCAACAGTCAGTGAGCACCCCAGCACCTTGTACATGAAAAGATAAGGGAGGTCTCAGTCCTGCAGTACATTCGGTTACCTCCATTTCTCGTCCACTTCAGCTGCTGGAGACCAGATCTCAGGAAACACCACAAGCCACAACTCTGTTCCAACGGTTAAACTTTACTGTCGCATCTGTGACACGTTGCAAACAAGGCAATGTTTCCTCTGCCTTCCCTGCTGCCTATGTAGGCTTCACACCAATGGCTTCCATCTGGGTCTGTGACCCCATATTCCTCCTGGAGACGATCCCACAGAACCAGTGCCCGTCCACACTGCCCGTCAGACTATGGCAGCTTGTATCCCCAAGACTGGGGCACCCTCCGTTCCTTGCTGTGGCGAGCATCTTGCCATGGGCAAACCTGCCCGGACTCTGGCTCCAGGCAGGAAATGCTTTCTTCTATGACCGTGAGGTTTTGCACCGTCCCTCTCTTTCTCCTCCCAACGGTTTAACCCTTTGTACCTCATTCTGTCCCTGAGCTAAATATATACAAATACATTCACATTAGAAAACAGCATGTTACAATGATATTAATAAGTGACATAACAGTAATAAAACATTAGTGAAACATCAGAGTGCCACATGTGCTCAGTATCCAAGAGATAGGAGGCACGTGAGGGTCCTCGCCTCCTCCTTACATATACGTACAGGAGTGGCAATACCCTCGTGCACCACACTAGCCACAAACCATCCTCAGGGGCCACCCATCTTGCGTAATATCACTCACGTACCTGGTGGGAGGTCGTGCAACCTCTGTGGCAAGTGACTAGTCTCTACCATTTTCTTCTGCAAGTCGATATGGTGGCCGATCCCAAATTCATAGATGAACCCATGTTCTCGCTGCAGATCATAGCTATGAACTTCCCCTTGGGAGACTAATTCTCCGTAACTTTCAGCCAAGGAGCCTACCAACATATTTCTGGCTCAGGTTTGGAACAGCCTCTTCTCCGCAATCATAGTAACATAGTTATTACAGTTGAAGGAAGATTTTAAGTCCATCTAGTACAACCCATACCCTATCCTAACCTGCCCTGACATGTTGATCCAGAGGAAGGCAAAAAAACCATGTGGCAAACGGTAAGCTTCACATTGGGGAAAAAAATTCCTTCCTGACTCCACCTATGGCAATCAGACTAGCTCCCTGGATCAACGCAATATCAAGGAAACTAGTGTATATAAACTGTAATATACTTTTCAAGAAAGGCATCCAGTCCCCTCTTAAATTTTAGTAGGGAATCACTCATTACAACATCATATGGCAGAGAGTTCCATAGTCTTACTGCTCTTACAGTAAAGAATCCGCGTCTGTGATTATGATTAAACCTTCTTTCCTCCAGATGTAGAGGATGCCCCCTTGTCCCTGTCACAGGTCCCTCACATCGCTGACAAGATGCTGGACCTTCGTTCTTCCTTCCTCATTTCTTTTGAAGCCCGGAGGTGTGGCTGCATCTTTCCTTCAGGCCCCATCCTACTATTGGAGCTGCCTTGTTCCGGTCTGGACCCCTGTAGCAAGATGCTGTTTCACCCGCAGGAGAGCTAGCCAGTTCTGGGTCCTTGGCACCTCCTTCTGACCCTTGGGCTGAGCAGTCTGACTTTGCGCTTACATCTTTGATTGTATTCTCTTACAATTCCAACTGATAAATGACGCCATCTCTTTCGACGCTTGTCGTTCTACGTAGTGGCTCAGACTTTTGCTTGTTGGGGTTCTCTTCCGCTCACCATCCTATTTCTCTCCCTCCTCTGCCCATTTTCTTGAATCACACCTTCCACTTCCCTTTACTGCAGTGGCCACTACTCATTTTAAGCTGGTACTTCCAGTCCTGATACTCCCTCCAGCAGGCGTAACCTCTGGAGGGCTGGACAGTTCTTCACTCCGCCTTTTGTTTCTTCTATGCCCATTGGCGGGACCTTCTTGCTTTTCTCTGCCACTAACCTTCATTACAAAGTTTGTGCTCTGTGCCATCTTAGACAGCGTAGCAGTCGCTATCCTCCATGCAACTCATGTCTTCCCCACATTACTTTGCTCTTCCTGCTGCAAGACTCGATCTTGCAGACTACATCAAATATAACATGGTGCAGGAAGCTAGCCGTGGGTGAAGTACTTGTTTCTGACATCCCGGCAGGTTACATGAAGGTGGGGGTCCTGGCTAAGTGTGTGGACTTGTGCTATGGGGGCTACGTCCTTGCAGGTCACATATTACCAATGAGTTCCGTTGGCCAGGACCAGATGGTTGATAGTTCAATTAGGGAGACCAGTAAAAAAAAATCTTTTCACTCCTTGTCTTAATAATGATTTCAATCTTTCCTATAGGAGTGTGTGGGATTCGAAATTAAAGATATATAGGTATTTTAATCAGTTAATTGTTGATTGGCGCACAATTTTGAAAACAAACTAATGGTAGAATATCCTAAAACTATACTGATATTTTATTCCCCAAATCCATAAATATATAGACAATCCACCTATTAGGCCCTGTAATAGCGGGACGGGGTTCAGTGACTTCTACAGATATTTGGACTGTATGTTATGCCCATTGGTTAAGAAAACTCCCTCGTATATACAGGACACGTGAATTTTTGTTACAAATACTGGACCAGCTTAGTTGGTAAGAAGGATTCCAGCTGGCAACAATCGATATTGAGACCCTGTATAAACATCCTACAGGATGCTGGTATACAGGCTGTAAGACATTGATTGAAGAGTAATAATACTGAAGGCTAACTATTGGAATTTATGTGTAAATACTTATACATTCTTTCGGGACATAATTCCTATCAATTTGCAGACCACTGGTACCGTAATGGATACACCAGTGGCCTCGACATTTGCAAATATATTTTTGTGGTATTTTGAAATTTGACCGTATGAGCTTGGATAAAAAAATATAAAATGATGCATCATTAGTGAGTGCCATTCATTTTTATTCTACTTTCGTAATTTTTGAAGATTGTATTGCTGCACAGTTGAGCACCTCCACATCTGGTATTCTCTTTTAACCAGCATTGCATACTCCATTGTTTTATACTTTCAGCATTGCCAGTCTGCTTATCTTTTGAATTGGATATAAAGCTGATCATAGACACTAGATGTTGTCTGGATCTTCTCACAATCATCATGTTAAATGTTTTTTTCTGTTCTTCTAAATCATTCCATACATCTTCTCCGTCTTTCTGTGACTTTCACAATCTTTCTTTCAGGGTGAAGATCTGCCCCATATTAATACTACAGAGACATATGTGAGTGGTGATGAGCGATGTAAAGAGGAGATTCCTACAGATAACCGCACAGGTGAGAAATGACCACTACCACTACTACTCAGTCAATGGTTTTAGAATTTATGTATTGAATGGTTTTATGTTTTTTATACAGAGCTTTACATGTGGACTTCACACGTAAAGATTTAGTGTTTAAAAATAAAAATCACTTTTTGCCATAATCACTTCGGAGTTGCTGTAGAGGAGATCTTTCTGTATTCACAGTCCTGTCCCATCACAGGACACTGTGCTCAATGGAAGCCTCCAAATATACTTATGAAGACTGTTAGTGTTGGGAACCTCAGAGCAATATAGAAGAAAATGGCGAACAGGGGCGCTGAGGATAATGATCGTCCAAACAATGAAAGATGAAATCATTAAGACATAAGACATTCAGTCTACACATCACAATACCGAATTGGCATCTTCATCAGGTCACATACCAGTTCAGTATCAAAACACGCAGCCTCAATGTTTTACCAATAAAGGAACCTACTTCATCTTCTACTATTTGGATGGTCGTTATCAGCAGCGCCCATGTCTTTCAATTTTTTCGATATTGTTATGTATTTTATGGTGTTTTTTCCTTGACATCACTTTGGAAAGGAGCAGCAGCTGACTGACCATAACTCTACAAGCCTTTACCAGGGTAATGTCAGTAGATGCACAATTCCAGGAGGTGAATTATCCACCACTAATCTACCTATGTCTCCACTTTGTAGCAATTATTAGTTTTCATACAGAAGGCAGCAACATTACAAGTCAGTTACAAACTAGAGAATATTCTCAACCTAAAAATCTCAATGGCAATTTTTTACATGCAGAATATCCTGGTCTATACTTATTACTATTATTATTAATAATAAGCATTGCTTATACAGCGCTATCATATTCCACAGCGCTTTGCATACATTATTATTTTGGTCCCAAATCTTAATTCCCTATCAGTATGTCTTTGGGGTGTGGGAGGAAAACGGAGAACCTGGAGGAAGCTCACGCGACATGGGGAGAACATACAAACTCCTTGCAGATGTTGTCCTTGGGGTCCTGGTTTCAAATCCCACCAACGCTGCAAACCAACAGTACTAACCACTGAGCCACTGTGCTGCCCAACATCTCCATATGGCAGTACATTATAAGATGAAGTAAGGGTGCAACATAATTACAATAAACAAGGACATAGTGTGTGCAATTTTACAACCTATACAATGCAGTGAGCACATTATTTATGGTGAGCAGTAAATGGTGTGACTGTAATCAGGTTGCGGGATTCAGTGACACAAGGGAGGCAGATCAAGGGTTAACAATTAAACAATTTCATTAACACACTAGAGAAACTCCTCGCAGGGACATAAACAGTTAAATGGTAAAGAGAAATTGCAATATAACAGCAGTCGTCCAATTATCAAACTTATCGTGTCCATATGTTCCTCCACCGCAGATGATCCTTTGGGGTTGTGGCACCGGCAACAGCCGTGACAGTATCCACATATGGGATCACACCGACGAAGGTCCAACTTCTGGTGGCAACGGGCGGTCTCCGGTTTTACCCGTTGAGCCCCTAGTCCATGAGCCTGTGCAGTTAAAACAAAGAGAGCCTCAGCAATTCTGGGGTTAAATGTGTTCTGATATGCACTGTCCGGCAGAAAGGACCGCAGCTTACTGTCCTGTACCAGGCCCTTGCTTCTCTGCACGTGCGTGGTCTTAACTGTCACTAGGCGCACAGCACTCACTGTCCCGCTAATGGTATCGGAAGATGTCAGCTGCAGTACGTCACAGCGCCGGCGCTCAGGGTGCAGAGCCCGCTGCTCACCCTCCTGCTCTCTCCCTGACGGCGGGAAAACCTCTTCCACTTTGCGCGCTTTCTGCTTAGCTTCCGGTTCACCCGGGCCCCCTCCTTCCGGGTCATGGGGCCTGTGCGGTCCCCTATTCCTTCCCCCGGGCAACATGGGACGCAGCCTCGACAGTTCCGGACACGGCTCAATACAGGTACCCGCAGCCCGGTCTTCCTCCTTACATGACCATAATGGTTGAATTCTTTTTATCCATGTCCGTTGTTTTATATAATGGTAAAAAATGCGTCTTGCAGAACTTTGTTTTCTATTCTAAATATTGATATATTATGACATCCAGACGAACCCCATAATACTCAGTTTTGCCACTTTGCTTTCTTTAATCAGTTGAGCAACAGATCACCTATTATTCTATCTTTTTTGTAGCAGCAGCCGAAGTACCGCAATTCTGACATTTTGTTTTTTCTTTCTCATTACGCCATTTTCCGACGGGTTACATTCATGTTATATTTTGATAGATCATTTTTGGAATATTTTTTATAAAACATTTTTTTCACTTTCCACTCCATTTGTTAGTACCCTTAGGGGACTTGAACCTCTGATCAACCGATCATTTGTGCGATATACAGCAATAGTTCAGTATTGCTGTATATAGCAAAAATCATGGTATCCTCTGAATGCCAGCATCAGGCTGACTTTCACAGGAGCACCGGCAAGATAAGCGTAGGCGTCTTCAGCAGACCCCTAGACATCAAGGTAACACATCGGCACCCGTGATTATGTTACGGGAGCTCTAATGGGGGCATGCTGTAAATTCCGCTTTCATAGATTGACAGGGTTTACCAGGTTAACAGCCATGGCTGCCTGCACCTGTTATAGGCAAATGATGGCTGATTATCACAGCAATCATCTGCTGGCGAAGATGCATGTTCGGCTTGTGAGCCTGCATCAAAGTCATGGAGCCGGCATATGTTTTACATGGTAAGTTATCAGTCGGTAAGCAGATAAACTCACTGATTCAAGTGAATGTGTGTGAAAAAGACAGAGCACTGTGTGCCGTCTGTGTGTCATCTGAGTGCTGCTCTGTTTACACTGAGCAGTTGATAGAAGTCTGAAAAACCTCTCGATTTTTTTTTTTTCCTGTGAGAGAAAACAACTAATGACCACATGGATTGCAGTCAAAAATATATTGGCCATGCATGGCCTTTTTAGTTTCGGGAGATACAAGAAAACTCATAAGGATTAAGCAAAATAACAATAAATTATGTTGTGAAGGAATAAAAGGAATCACGCTCATCAGGGTCCTTCACTTTGCACTTAAAGGTTTCAAGAAAAATAATAAAAAGGGGAAGGAGAAGGAAAGACAAAAGATGGAAAGTGGGAGGGAGGTAAGATGTAGAGGAGAGAATTGACTTTATTTGGTTTGTGAGCATTTCCTAGGCAAATGTCTCCTAAAACGACCCATCCCAGGTCTAGTTGCTGAGCGTAGAGGTAGTTATGAGGACCCTTTATCTGCTTCCTCACTTTTTAAACTCTGCTCGTTCTTTGATATTGATAGGATTGGTGCAGGTCACACTAATGATAGTAGGTAGACAGCATTACCTTCATGCTTAATGTGGGATGATTGCTGCATGAGAGATGATTGGTGGATGAAGGTCGATGACTGGTAGGATTTTGTCATTGATGATCGTCAGGGTTTGGTCTCGCTCTTGGAGCTGAATTTAGGTAGTCACCTAATGGAGCGTGCTGTACCATGTAGTCTGAAGTGTGTCATGAGATATCGCAATGACTAAGTTTGGGTCAGAGTCTTAAGCTGGAACTTGTGCCTCGGCTTCTGCTGCTGCCTGCTTCCTTGTCCATTGTGAGTTTTGCAAGGTAGGCTTCAAGATGTGCTTTTTTCTTCTTTATTTTCAACTCTTTTTCAGCGAAGGCAGCTCTCACTTTGGCGACTTCTGGCTTTGCCAAGGCGGTGTCAATTGCAGGACTGCTCGCAGACTTCCTTGAGATCCTCTAGCTGACATGTCTGTATGCAGCTTGACTTCTCTTTGATACAAGCCTATGTATGTGCTTCAACCACGTTCTATAGTAGTCGTTTTACTGTTCTGGCACCGTTACTCTGTTCAGGGAGATTGAGTTGACAGACAGCTAAACTCTTTCCTATAGATGCTTTGAGATAGACATACGGGGTCCTTTACAACTTTTATTGATAGGATCAGTGCAAAACTACAAGAAAAATGAAAGTACTCAGTACAAAGCATACAGTATATCTGAGGTACATAGCATTAGATATGGTACAGGAGACACACAACGTAACTATATCACGTAGCGGAGATACTTATAATGACAGAAGATAGACTATTCGATGAAGAACACAACACCTGCATCATACAGTATGGTGAGTGCTTACAAGGGGAACATAATAACTCACTGACTGTGTTGTGTTGAGATAAAAAAACCAAAAGGGCTGAAAATCCAGAGAGATAATCAGCATGTCAGCTTCCAAGGGACCAAGATGGCTGCTGAAGAAAGATTGGGTAAGGCTAATGCAGAGGCTGTTGGGAAACTATGGCAGCCTCAAGGAGAAAAGTTAGACTGCACAGTAACAATGGAGCAGAAATAAACAGGCTGCCATAAGAGAACATGTCAACAAATGACACTGTTGGAACAGTTATCACAAGACTCTACAATTCAATGATGTAACAAAGGCATAGGTAAAACTGGTTACACGCATTTCTCTGAAGGTATGATACTTGGCGCAGGTGGCGCCGCACTCTTTTTGCAGTTGACACATGGCTACAGTTCTTGTTATGTGTCCACTATTAGTGTTGCTCTCTGCTGTGTGGTTTGGGTGGGACTACTAGCTATTTTTGCTCCAGAAATCCTGCTGTCCACTGCCAATTATAATCTGACTTGCCTCTGTGTGTGTTATGATCCAGGCCGAGGTTTGTTTCTGGTTATTCTCTCCCAGGTCTCGTTGTGCAGGAGTTAACTTTTTCTGCCTCGTTTGGGTTCTGTGGGGCTATTTCAGTCTTCTGTGGCCTGCAGACCAATGTCAGTGATAGTTCATGCTCCCAGGCTAGAGCAGCTGACCCCGTGATACCGTGCTTTGTCCTCTGCCTGTTTACTCTAATCCCGTGACATCCCTTTCCTGCCACCCCGCTTGCCTTAGTGTTCATTCCCTGTGCTTGGACCTTTTGGTATGTGACACGGCTTGTCTTCTGACCTGTTTGACTGTCTCACTTCTCTGCTATCTTTGTTCCCATCTGGTTTTGACTTCTGGCTCATATTTGACTATGTGTAGTGGGACCTCTGGTACTTCGCTCCATCTCGGTTTCTGACTCGGCTCGTTTGACCTCTCTTTCACCACCAGGTGGTGCTTGTGATTCTGCTCAGTGGTGCTGCGCTGTGTGTGCAACCTCTCTTCCTTCACCAGCACTCCCTGGTGGAGATTAGTGATGGGCAGTCCGGCTCTTTTTGGTGATCCAGCTCTCACGGCTCCACTCATCAAAAAGAGACGGCTCTTTTTCGGCTCTTTTTGGAGTCTAAATGGATCCCTATTGTATATGTGTTCAGGCGTCCGAAACTTCGCCCACCTACCGCATAAACCCCTGCTGTGAACGACGGGAGTCGGCACCCCAGTGAGAGCCACTAAAATCCATGAATGGCTCTCACTGGGCGTAAAATCCTGGTGTTCAGCAGATGTAACTCCTCCCACCGGAACAAAACTCCGCCCACTAAGCAATCTAATTGGTTCCTAGCAAGTGGGCGGAGTTTTGTTCTGGTGGGAGGAGTTACATCTGCCGAACACCGGTATTTTACGCCCAGTGAGAGCCATTCAAGGATTTTAGTGGTTCTCACTGGGGTGCTGACTCCCGTCGTTCACAGCAGGGAGCCGGCTCTTTGTGTCGGATCGTTCGCGAACGACACATCACTACTGGAGGTTATGCTGTACTGCACTGCAGCACCATTACAGTGTAATTGTGCCTTGCTATTCTCCAAGTGGACAGTCCTGTTCTTTGACCTCGGTTAATTTTTTGATTATTCTTCTTTGATTTTGTCCGTACACTGACACTGACCTGGCCTTGGGTTCGCTCCTCCAAACAGCAGCACTTCCGAGTAAGAAATCTATTGGAACCTGTTTTAAGGCCAGATCCTTGTAGTGAGGTTAAAGGATGAAGGCAGGGGTTCCTCTTAAATCTCTGCTAGATGAAGTGACTTGTACCAAGTTTATCAGAGGTAGCCTTTTTGAGCCTGTGGCCTCTGACAGACATAACAGTATAGCTGGCTATATGTTTCACCTACATGCAGTCAAGGATAACATGCAAGACCAGGTCAAGATGGTCCACTATCTTGACGTTTGGTTTCAGCATAATGAAATCGGATAGGCCCAAGCCTTTGCAGCACTTTTCCTTAATTTTTTTTTCTGAAGTCAAGGTTGACTTAAATGACCAATTTTCAGGTGACCGTAGGAATTCTCTTTTTTTTAGGGAAAGTTGTTGCCTGCATTTGAGGCTCCGCTCACATTTGTCTCATTCTGAAAGCCAGCTTGTTGGAGTTATAATTTCCCTCCTGCAGTGTGACCCCCCCTTATTTTGCACTTTTTCTCTTTTCCCTGGCTCTCCAGAACTCTCCACAGTTGACTCCTATTTTGTAAAATTAGTGCTCCAGTTCAACGGCCCTAACCATGTAGCTTTGGCAAAAAAAGTAAATAGCCTGCCCTCCTTCAGTGGAAAAGTACCGCTGAGGATTACTTTGAAAAGTTTTGGCAAGGAACCATAGACTCACAGTAGAATGACCAGGCCCTACGCCGTCAATTTTGTACTGGACATTCAGACCAAATAAAGGATAAGTTAGTTCAGTTCCCACTCCCTAAACCTCCTCTTGACTCTGCCATGTCCCTGGCAATCTGACTCTATAGCCTTGACAACACCAGCTACACCCAGAACAACATGAAACAAACAACAGCAACCTTGGTATATGCTGCAAACACATTTTCAACAGTAGTGATTAAGGTGTGCCGAACATCAGTTGAGAAAATCACTTTCAGCAGAAGACTTCATTCACTATAAGTTCATACTCAAAATTTATAACTCTCCTTTCCCAAACAAGCATACTATCCAACAATCCAAAACAACGATTCAAAACTTTCCACTCCCTCCTGAGCCTAAAAGTACAGGGCCCCACCACCAACTTCAGTACTGTTGATCTGATCACTTATTTCCAAGAAAAAAATCAACCATATCCGTCAAGACATTTTCACAGAATCCCCTCTGAGCTTGTATCCCCTACCATGCCGCACCCCAAGTTCACTTTCCACCAGAATTTACTAAGCTCTTCACTTCTTTTCACCCTAGAATCTGCACCAAAGGCCCTATTCCCTCACATTTGCTTTAGTCTTTCTCCCCAACTATCACTACCTACCTAACTAAAATATTTAACCTCTCTCTTTCTTAAGGGATTCTTTCCTTCCTCATTCAAACAATCATAACCCCTTTACTTGAAAAAAAACATCTCTCCACCAGAACTGCACTGCTAATTACAGACCGGTCTCTAATCTCCTCTTAATCTTTAAACTCCTGGAATGCTTGGCACATTCTAGTCTAATCTACTATCTCTCATATAATAATAATATAATAATAATACATTTTATTTCTATAACGCCGACATATTCCGCAGCACTTTACATTTCAGAGGGGACTTCTACAGACGATAGACATTACAGCATAACAATAATCACATAGATCATAGATCTTTGATCTGATGTTGAAATTGCCTTGACTGGTTCAACCATACCTCCCAAGCAGCATGCTCTGTTTTGGCGTCATATTTGACACAGAACTTTCCTTTATTCCCTATATCCAATCACTCGCTCATGTCACCTCCACCTACAAAACATCTCCAGAATCCGGCCTTTTCTCACCTTTGAAACTGCAAAATCTTTTACTGTCGCTCTTATTCATTTTCGATTGGACTACTGCAACTCTCCACTGATCGGCTTACCAAACTTTCTGCTCTCTTACTATACATGCGGTCTTTCCAAAACTCTGTCTGATGAACAAATGCACTACTAGCCGGATGCAGCAGGCCTCCACTAATAAAAGCAAGGGGCAGCACAGGTGCAAGCTACTAATAAAAATAGCCACCCCACACCTACCAGATTTTGGAGGGGTTGACTGCCTAGTAGAAAACAATGCACACTAATAAGGCCTGCATAAGACGCTGTTCACACAGATAAGTATGATGCAATGCAATGTGTCTGGTTCAAAGCCTATTAATGACGCCCATAGTTTTATCAGGTGGGCTATCCAGCACTATAATATGCACCATATAGTGACAGACGCCCTATTAAACCAAGCCAGCAGAAAGAGGCCTAGCTGCATCCTGCAAAGCGATATTAATAAATAGTGCAAAAAATAATGCAGAAATGATAAATACCGTATATACTCGAGTATAAGCCGACCCAAGTATAATCAGAGGCTCCTAATTTTGCCACGGAAAACTGGGTAAGCTTATTGATTTGAGTATAAGCCGGGTATGCATTGTCCCCTCATCCCTGTCCTGCTCTGTGTGGCTTTCCCCCTCCCAGTATGCATGGCTCGGCTCCCCCATCCCATCCTTCTATTTATGGCTCAGCTCCCTGTCCTCCTCAGTGCTACCTCGTCCTCCTCTGTGCTCCCCCATCCTCCTCTGTGCTCTCCCCATCCTCCTCTGTGCTCCCCCCTCCTCTGTGCTTCCTCGTGCTCCCCCATCCTGCTCTGTGCTCTCCCGTGCTTTCCCTGTCATTCTCCATGCTTCCCCCATCCTCCTCCATGCTTCCCCCGTGCTTCACCCATCCTCCCCCGTGCTTCCCCCATCCACCCCGTGCTTCCCCATCCTCCTCTGTGCTTCCCCTGTCCTGCTCCGTGCTCCCGTGCATCCTCCATCCTGCTCCGTGCTCCCCTGTCCTCCCCACACTTCCCCCGTCCTGCTCTGTGCTCCCCCGTGCTTCCCCTTTGCTCCTCCATCCTCCCCTGTGCTTCCCCGTCCTGCTCCGTGCTTCCCCCATCCTCCCCGTGCTTCCTCCAACCTGCTCCGTGCTTCCCCCATCCTGCTCCATGCCCCCCCATCATACTCACCCTCCTGTGCCATCACTGAACGTCCCTGCATCCTTCGTTGTCCTGGTGCGGCAGCTTCTTCCTGTGTTGAGTGGTCACATGGTACAGCTCATTAAGGTCATAAATATGGACACCACGCCTATGGGAGTGGAGTTGCTTCCATATTCATGACCTTAATGAGCAGTACCATGTGACCGCTCAACACAGGAAGAAGCTGCCAGCCCTGGGACAACGGAGGATGCAGGGGACGTTCAGCGATGGCACAGGAGGGTGAGTATGATGTCTCAGCCACCAGCTCCTGCCGCCGCTCCCCCTCCCACGCTGGTTTCGGCACAATGACTTGTGTATAAGCTGAGGGGGCATTTTCAGCACAAAAATGTGCTGAAAATCTTCACTTATACACGAATATATACGGTACATTAAATGAGGTCTTGGTTAATATTTTGGCCAAAATAGATAAGCTCGCAACCTACGTCACAGGTCCTCATACTTGGGAGTCCTAACACTAATATCAAAAACTGCTAACATAAAAAAATTCAAAAAATCACACACCATACAGATGTGGCCTTTCCAACACCCTGTCTGATGAATAAATGCATTACCAGCAGGATACAGTAGGCCTCCACTAATAAAAGCAAGGGGCATGCACAGGTGCAAGCTACTGATAAAAACAGCCACCCCACACCTACCAGATTATGGAGGGGTTGGCTGCCTAGTAAAAAACAATGCACACTAATAAGGCTTGCATAGGACACTGTTCACTTTCTGCTCTCCAATTCTTCCTGAATGCAGCAGCCAGGGTTGTATTTCTGTCCAACAGCTACATCGATGCCTCCAACTTATGCTACTAATTGCATTGCTTATCCTTCCACTGCAGAGTACAATATAAACTTATTTCTTTCTCCCACAAAGCTCTCCACAGCTCGGCACCATAATACATCTCCTCCCTCTGTGTATCACGCTTCCTGTGCTTTCCATTCTGCAACTGACCTAGGACTCACATCCTCCAAAATCTAAATCTCCCACTTATATCTCCAAAACTCCTCTTGTGTTGATTTTCTGGAATGTACTACCCCAGATCAACCAATAAATATCTAGCTCCCCCATTTGTAAGCATGCTTGAAAAACACATTTCATATAACCTCATTCCACTCATATAACTTTTCAATGTTCACCCTTTCTAAAAATTTCCTCAGAATCTGGGTCCATCTACTCATGAGAGAGAGTTAGTTTTTTGCTGCTTCCCAAACGGCGTTTGGGGCTAAAATGCAGAAGATTTAGTTGGTTCTAATACTTCGTACCTGTATTATTCTGTGTGCATGTAGAAGATTTAGTTGGTTCTAATACTTTGTACCTGTATTATTCTGTGTGTATGTTGAAGATTTAGTTGGGTCTAATACTTTGTATCTGTATTATTCTGTGTGTATGTTGAAGATTTAGTTGGGTCTAATACTTTGTATCTGTATTATTCTGTGTGTATGTAGAAGATTTAGTTGGGTCTAATACTTTGTATCTGTATTATTCTGTGTGTATGTAGAAGATTTAGTTGGGTCTAATACTTTGTATCTGTATTATTCTGTGTGTATGTATATGTTTGTGTGTGTATATATACAGGGTGTAATTATAAATATATATCATCTTATTTTTTACATTTGGGGCATGGTATTTGAGGGTGTGGCAAATTTACATAGTAAGTTGGTAACCCTGAATTAACTCTCTGTGTTTGTTTTCTGTTGTATGGTCTGGGTGGGGCTGCAAGCAATTTAAGCTCCTAAAATTCTGCTGTCCACTTCCAGTTAAGAGCTGACTTGCTTCTGTAAAACTGGTGTGGCTTGCTACTTTCCCAGTAAATGTTTCTGTTGTTTTACCTTAGCTCACTTTTTTTTACTATTCTTTTTTACAAATTTGGCATTACATTGACCTCCTGGATCTCACCTGACTACCTGACCACTCTCTTGCTTCTGGTACACTTCTCTGGATAGCATCTCTTCCAAGGAAGCATTCAAGTTGACCCAATTGTAAGACCAGATCCCTGTACAGGGTTTAAGAGATGAAAGTCTTAGTTCCTCCCGATTGTTCCAGTCGTGGTGGCTTTCAATAAGTCTGCAGCCTCTGACAGACATAACAATGTGTACATGACCAGTCCTGCTCCTGCAATGTTATTTTCCCCATTCTAGGGTGCTTGTATCTGTCAGAGAGTACATGATATGGAATCACCTAATTAAAATTATTAGAGGTCTCTTTATGAGTCTCTTCTGAAAATGTAATTGGAAATGATTGGTGACAAACACAGTGAAACATGAACCTACAGAGAAGATTGCTACAATAGAGAAGAGAAAATTTGAAAGCTCATAATCTGGTGGCCTAACACCATAAACTATGAGCCTCTCTTTGTGCTCTACTGCCTTAGTGTTTCAGTAATTGGATTTTATTACAGTTTTTATGGAAATTATATAAAGTATATAAAAAATAAATATTAATTAAAATGCAGTGTTATATAAAAATAATAAAATCAGTTTTATTCTTGGCAGATGACTTTACCAGGAGCTCCGAGGGACATGTGCTATTCTCAGATTTTGCAGCTGATAATCGTAGTAACACACCAGAACCTGTAATTTTTGCAGATACACCTCAAGCTCTTCTCCAAAAAAATCTGCCATTTGATCCTTTTGAAAAGGTTCTCACTTCTGCTTCATCAAAGACAAATATGCAAAATGAAAGTCAGAAAAGTACTGTGGAAAATGAAATAGCTTACAGAGGGAAGAAATCAGTGAAATGTTCAGAATGTGGAAAATATTTCAGTAGTAAATCAAGTCTTGTTATGCATCAGAGAATTCACACAGGGGAGAATCCATTTTTCTGTTCAGAATGTGGAAAATGTTTTAACCAGAAAGCAAATTTTATTAGACATCAATTAACTCACTCAGGAGAGAAGCCATTTTCATGTTCAGAATGTGGGAAAAATTTCATTAGTAAAGCAAGACTTGTTGGACATCAGTTAACTCACGCAGGGCAGAAACCATTTCCATGTTCAGAATGTGGGAAAAGCTATAGGGATAAATCAGAACTTGCTGTCCATCAGAGAACTCACACAGGGGAGAAGCCATTTTCATGTTCAATTTGTGGAAGCTGTTTTATTCGGAAATCAAATCTTGTCATACATCAGAAAAGTCACACAGGGGAGAAAAAATTTTCATGTTCAAATTGTGGGAAAGGTTTTAATCGGAAAACACATTTTGACAGCCATCAGAAAACTCACATGGCGAAGTAGCCATTTTATTTTTTTAATTGTCTTATTGACAACATGTAATAGAAAAACATATAAGTTATAGTAAAGTCAGTCATCTACAAAAGAAAGGGGAAGCAATTTATTGCACTAAATAATTTTTTTTTTTTTGAATCAGATACATTTTTATTAACAAAATTCAAACAGAGAACAAAGTCCTGACATTGAAATGCCCAACAAGGTCACATATTTTCAATTACAGCGCATCCCTTCCCTCCCCCTTTATAGAAAAACAGCAAGACATACTCAGAAGTACGTCCTCCTTTTGGGATTATCGACTCTCCATCCACAGTGTCCACAATGAGTTGAAAATTTTTTCCGTTTTTCTTTTGTCATAAATACCTTTTTTCATATTTACAATAAAGTCTGATTGTCTAATAAATTCTTGTATCGTCGGCGGTTCTTCATTTATCCAGTGCCTGGCTATTAATTTACATGCAATGTATAACAATCTAGCAATCGCCAATTTGAACTGATTTTTGTCATGATCTCAGTGTGGGTTTGACTCGCACATGTAGGGTTAATGTCTGGAACCAGTGCTGATGACTGGCATTTCTGGGGTTAAAGGTTGTGATCCTTGTTGTGAGTTCATTTTTCCCTTCACCATTGAGGTCTGATGAACTCCCTCCTCTAGTGAAGGAAGGTAGTGAGACTGATTACCAAACACCTGGGCAGCTAGATGATGACTGGGTGGCTGGAATTGAGGACTGGATATAAGGCTGCCGACGCCCTTCTTCCTGGCTGGTGATTTTCCTGCTGGATTCTTGGAGACCAGTCTGATTCCTGCATCTCAAAGCTAAGTTTTTCTGCTCTGCTTTGTACTCCAGTTTTGTTTTTGTTTTGCCTTGTTTTTTGGGAGTTCTGCCATCCCCGGCCGGGGGTGAGCTGAATTCCATTTTTGTCTCTGATCTGTTGATATTTTGCTCTGTCTTCAGAATATACCAGAGTGATGATATAGTCTTTTGAAGACTAGCGACTTCAGGGCCTGTTTTTCCTATCAGTCGGTTTGCTCATTTTGATATGGTTTTTGCGGATGGCAGACAGCAGCTTTCCTATCCTGTCCTATGTAGTTAGCTTGGGCCCCATCATTTGCTCAACCTATCTTTCTATCTGTGTGCCTATTGCTTTGGGGTCTGCTCTGGGGCAGTTTAGTTTTTCCCCTTTCTGTCTTTAGGCTATATAGTTCTCCGGCTGTGATCGAGGGGTCTAGGGCACTGTAGGAACCCCCCACGGCTACTGCTAGTTGTTGTGGATAGGTTCAGGGGTCTGCAATCCGATAGCTGCCAACCTCTCTGGTTTTTCTGGACTTAGCTGGTATTTTGTTTTTTCCTCCTTCGGTGACTCATCATAACAGAATCACCAGCCATACCGCAGATCCTAGGGTACTCAATAGCAGGAGAGAATTGTAAAAAAAAAAGTGTCAGAATTTTTTTTTTGTGTGCATATTTTTTCCTCTATATCTCTGAGGCCGTAGGGGGAATTTTTCTCTCAATGGAGATGAAGCAATTGTCTGATCGTGTGGAGCAGCTCGCTGCTGAAGTGCGGGGAATTTCCGCCTATCTTGCTCATTCACATGCTGCTGAACCAAAGATTCCTTCTCCTGATGTATTTTTGGGGGATCGGTCTAAATTCTTGAATTTCAAGAATAATTGTAAATTATTTTTTGCCTTGAAGCCTAACTCGTCGGGGAACTCCGCGCAGCAGGTTAAAATTGTCATCTCTTTGCTGCGCGGCGATCCCCAGGATTGGGTGTTTTCTTTGAAACCTGATGATCCTATGCTGAATAATGTGAACGCATTTTTTCAAGCCTTGGGGTTGTTGTATGATGAACCTAATGCTATTGATCAGGCTGAAAAGACCCTGTTGGCATTAAGCCAGGGTCGGGATTCGGCAGAGTTGTACTGTCAAAAATTCCGAAAGTGGGCGGTCCTTACTACCTGGAATGATGGTGCCTTGGCAGCCCTCTTTCGGAAGGGTTTGTCAGAAACTGTAAAAGATACTATGGTGGGATTTCCTGTTCCCTCTGGTCTTGACAAATCTGTCATTAGCCATTCAGGTGGATCGGCGTTTACGTGAACGCAAAACTACACGAGAGATGTTACCACCTATTGAACAAATGTCTGAACCTATGCAATGTGATAGAGTTTTGTCTAGGGCGCAATGTCAGGAGTTCAGAAGGCGTAATAAGCTGTGTTTTTTTTGTGGAGATGCCTCGCATATTATTTCTGTCTGCCCTAAACGAGAGAAACGTTGTGCACACACGTTTTCTGTGGGTGGTGTTCATCCTAAGTTTCTTCTGGCAATTACTCTGATCTGCTCCCTGTCCACATTTTCTGCCAAGGCTTTTGTGGATTCAGGAGCAGCTCTGAACCTGATGGACTTGAATTTTGCTAAACGTTGTGGATTTCCTATGACACCTCTGCGGACGCCTATCCCTTTGAGGGGTATTGATGCTACTCCTTTGGCGAAGAATAAACCTCAGTTTTGGACCCAGGTGGTAATGCGGGTCGCCCCAGACCATCAAGAAAATTGCAGATTTTTGGTGTTGCATAATTTGCATGATACCATTGTTCTGGGGTTTCCCTGGTTGCAAATCCATAATCCAGTTCTGGATTGGAAATCTTTGTCTGTGGTGAGTTGGGGTTGTCGGTGTGCCCTTAGTGATGCTCCTGTTTTCTCCACCTCTCCCCAGTCACATGATGTTCCTGACTATTTGGCTGACTTTTATGATGTATTTAGTGAGAATGAGTCTGCGTCTTTGCCTCCTCATAGGAGTTATGACTGTGCTATTGAGCTGAACCCGGGGTGTAAATTCCCCAAGGCTCGGCTTTTCAATTTATCTGTACTCGAGCATGAGGCTATGCGATCCTATATTAAGGAGGCATTGGAGAAGGGTCATATTAGACCATCCTCTTCACCCTTAGGTGCTGTTGTTTTTTTTGTGGCTAAAAAGGATGGTTCATTAAGGCCTTGTATTGACTATCGTGCCCTCAACAAAATTACTGTTAAATATCAGTGTCCGTTACCCCTGATTTCTGATCTATTCTCCAGAGTTAAAGGTGCTTGCTGGTTTACCAAGCTTGACCTCAGGGGGGCGTATAATCTTATTCGCATTAAGCATGGGGATGAATGGAAGACGGCGTTTAATACTCCGGAGGGACATTTTGAGTACCTGGTGATGCCTTTTGGGCTCACTAATGCCCCTTCTGTCTTCCAGTGCTTCATGAACGATATATTCCGAGACTTTGTGGATACATTTTTGATTATCTATCTGGATGATATTTTGATCTTCTCCAAGAATTGGGACTCTCATGTGGAACATGTTCGGACTGTGTTCCGGACTTTGAGGGAGAATTCCCTGTATGTCAAGGGATCGAAATGCCTTTTTGGGGTACAGAGGATTTCATTTTTGGGATTTATTTTGTCTCCGTCAACTATTGAAATGGACCCGGCCAAGGTACAGGCCATTTATGATTGGGTTCAGCCCACTTCTTTGAAGGCCCTCCAGAAGTTTTTGGGTTTTGCTAATTTTTATCGGAAATTTATAGCTAATTTTTCTGGTATTGCCAAGCCATTGACGGATTTGACTAGGAAGGGTGCTGATGTGCTGAATTGGTCTCCGGAGGCTGTTTCTTCCTTTCAGGAGCTGAAGCGAAGCGAAGAGGGCCTTGGAAAGGAATGTCTTGCCCGAGTTTATGCACTTGAGCGAGGCCTTTCATGCCAGCCTCAAGTCGCTGTCCGACAGAGTGGAAGGCGGTTTTTCACTCATGGAACGTGGTTTTAACCACATGGAAAACCGCTTCCACTCTGTCGACCAGCACTTCGAGCGTCTGGAGGCCGACCTCAACAGACCAGCGCACCATTTTTTTAGTAAAATTGAAAAGGGCATGGCAGAACACCTTAGTCCTGAGCAACAGCTGAGTGTGTTGCAGGCCTGCAACACTGCTTACTTGCAGGCTATGCAGCAGAATCGGTATGTGCAGCAGTCAGTAGTGGCATTTCCAACAGTGCCACCGCTGACTCGCTACACCTCCCTACCGACTTCTGCTGCATACCACTGCACGGCGACCTGCATTCCAAGCCAAGCCGGACACCACTACACCACCCCAAGTCCAAGTGCTGCTGGACACTCCTCCACCACCACCACTATGGCAAGCGCTGCTCCTGTATGGAGCACCACCACTGCCACTGCACCACCTGCTTGGAGCACCGCCACCACAGAACATGCTTGCGCCACAGACACCTATTCTTATGTTCAGAGCACCGCCACTATTTCTCCGTCTAGGAGCACCGCCACCACCACTCAACATTATCAAAGGAGCACCGCCACTACTCCTCATCAGAGGAGCACTGCCACTACTCCTCATCAAAGGAGCACCACCACTACTCCTCATCAAAGGAGCACCGCCACCACTCCTCATCAAAGGAGCACCGCCACCACTTCTCATCCAAAGAGCACAGCCACTAATTCTCCTCTTAGGAGTCCCGCCAGAACTTCTCCTGCTCTGATCACCGACACGCATCCTCCTTCTAGGAGCACCGACACGACTTTGTCTCCAAGAATCACCGCCACTTCATTGAGCACCGACATGAGTTTGTCTCCTCGTATCACCTCCACCGCCGCCACTTCTAGGAGCACCGACACAACTTTGTCTCCTTCTAGGAGCACCGCCACTGCCACTTCTAGGAGCACCGCCACCACAGAGCATCAGAGGGGCGACCAACATTCCCTCTTTTTCAGGTCAACGCCACGGTCCACCAGCTCAAGGAGGTCGAGCAATGTAAGGCGGTCACACGGTGGAAGTCGGTCCAGTCAGGATACTCCTGCGCCAAAAAAAAAAAAAAAGACTTTGTTTGTCCATCCACCCTCTCCTCCTAATGTGTCTCAAATTGCCTCCATGTCCATTCCAGAGTTCCCTTCCCCCAGTACTTTCATCGCCCCTTCTCCTAGAACCCCTTCCTCAACTTCCAGCCGTTCCTTGTCTCTCCACACCCCCAAAGTATCCCAATCTTCCCCCAAACGTCATTCATAATAAAATCTTTTCTTTTTTTTTTTTTGGAAAAATAAATGTGCAATTCTGCTTTCAAAAAATTTGGTTTGATTACTGTGTCAATCGCCGAATAGATACACTGCGCCGTACACTTAGCGTTTTTGACACCAGATATCTCTATTACTGAGACATGTTTCTTGTGTAAGTCTTGGACATATGTGTTGTCAAAAAAACAAATCTATATGACTTGTATTTTCCACACCATTCTCTACATTCTTCTAATATTGCACAGACTGGATCGAGCAGGGTTCCCCAACTCCAGTCCTCAAGGTCCACCAACAGATTATGTTGTAAGGATTTCCGTTTTTTTTTGGCTCATGTGAAGCAGTTATCACCGGAGCAATGGAATTCCTTACAACATTATCTGTTGGTGACCCTTGAGGACTGGAGGACAAATCATGTTTTAAGGAATTACATTACTCCGGTGATAAATGCTTCACCTGAGGCAAAAAAAAGGGAAATTCTTAAAACATGATCTGTTGGTGAACCTTGAGGACTAGATTTTGGAAACCCTGGCATAGAGGATGGTGTTGAGTGCAAGGCATATCTATTGTTACCTTGCCTATTTTTTTTTTTTTTTACCATCATCATTTAACTATTTTTGAGACAAGGCGAGGGGATTGTAGATATACCTAGTAATTAACAACATGCTCTATTAAGTGTGTGGAATAAACTGATGACCTGATGCTGAAAATAAATGCTAAATTTACTTCACCAATACTCTGGCCTTGTATCATCACTATCACACCTGGGCAGGTGAATACACATGAATTTTAACCTGCAGCGTTGCTTCAGTCTCCATATATTTGAAGCAGACTTTAGCTATGCTTCAGTTTAAGTCATATGTGTATTCTCCTGCCCATGTGTGATAACTTTGTGAAGTCATTATGCATTAGTTTGTGCATCCTCACTTCAGCATGACACCAGGTCTGGGTATGGTAGAAGTTGTATAAACTCTATTAAGTCTCCAGTGTGCGTTCAAACTCAAGCCACAGTGGTGATCCTACAAATAATATTTATAGTCACATGTTTTGGTGTAATAAAAAGTAAAGGATGCCAGTGCTTCCACAAATCATTTTTTTTTAAATTGGCACATGTGACAAAAATATTAGTTGTATTATCTCCACCGTCGCTGCTAGTTGAACACACACTGTCAAAATGATAAAGGTCATACAACTTGTGTGTGTGTATGTATAGACACCTGGTCAGGAGTACTAGTAAATTTATGATGCACAAAACACAGCATCATAATTTCACTGGTACACCTGGCGAGTTGATAAAAGTATTGGGAGTGTAAAAAGACACAATACACTCAGTACAGGTATCAAAACATTGTTTACTAACACAACAACAAGAAATTTTTTTACACCATTTGCTCTTGCCACGTCTGAGATGAAGTAGGCCGCAAATTGGTCCCTCATTTGGCCAACTTCAACCGATGACCTGAGAGGGTGCTGAGTAAATTCAGGCAATGGGTTAGGAGCAACAGCATCAAGATCTAAGTTCGGATGCTCTCTAGCCATGACAAAATTATGTAGAACCACACAGGCCTTCACCACCTCATCCACTGTTTCCAGTTTTAGATTTATGGCTGTGGCGAGAATGCGCCATCTGGATACAAGAATACCAAAGGCACACTTAACAGTTCTTCTGGCCCTGGTCAGTCTGTAATTAAAACTTCTTTAGGTGTGGTCCAAGTCCCGGCTGGAGTAGGGCTTGAGCATGTTTTGGCACATCTGGAATGCCTCATCCCCAACCATTACAAAGGGCTGTGGCGGACCTTCAGTGTTGGGAAGAGGCCGTGGCATGGGAAAATTAAATTGGTTGCCATACAATCTACGGCCCATGTCAGAGTTCTTAAAGGCCTGGGAGTCATTTCCACGGCCAAATCCCCCAATGTCCACTGCTACAAACATACAGTCTGCATCAGAAAATGCCATGAGTACTGTAGAAAAGTACTTTATATAGTTGTAGTACTCCGATCCAGTTCTTTTTGGCTTGATAATCCGGATGTGTTTCCCGTCCACCGCTCCCAAACAGTTGGGGAAATTGCAGACTGTCCAGAATTTTTCGGCAATTTCCAACCACTTTTCTGCGGTGGACAGGGGCATGAATTCTGGACAGAGAACATTCCACAAAGCCCGGCAGGTGTCCGCTACAATTCCAGACAACGTGGATATTCCAAAACGGTACTGGAAGTGGAGTGAAGAGCGGGTCTCTCCAGTTGCCAGGAATCTGGGAAACAGAGAAAAAAACAACAATTATTACTTCTGTATATGGATTTTTAAAACACCAACAATAAAATAAAAAAAAGTTAATAAAAATACATCTGCAGCCTTTTGTTCACTGCATGCCTTAAAAAAACACAGCTTTTTGTTAAATACATGGCAGAACTATAATTCTGCCAGATTTGTAATAGTACATGTCACACCAAAGAAAATTCTGCAGGCATTGGTTTTGCAATACTACATACCGTAATGTAACCAGGAGCCGTTCCTCATGAGTAATCGCACAACGGAGCTGCGTGTCCTGTCTCCGGATGGCTTCTTGGACCCGACCAAGCAAATCGTTAAAGCTTTGTTGGGACATCCGGGTATAATCTGTAAATTTCTCCGGATTTGCCTGTAGCTCACTGTAGAGGGTGTGGTACGCTCCACGGCTCTCCCGGAGTTCAATAATCGGATGTATCCACAAACGCCGCCGCTGCTGTCTTCGCTGTCTCTCTCTCTCCCTTTGTTGATGGCAAGCAACTGCATAAGCCTGAGCCATCCTGATGTCCAGATCCAAGTCAAAGTAAAAACTCTTCCAGTGCAGATCCATGTTTCACAAGGAGAATGCAAGCAAATGTGAAGAATTCAGCTGTAAACAGGGTCTATATAAAGAATTTCCATAACACACGCCCACTGCTGTCCCATTGGTGGAGTGTGTTGCAAGAATTTTTCAAGGATTTTCCTGTGAAATGTGACACCATTGCACATAAAAAATGCAAACGCATGAAAAAAACGCTTACAAACGCATAAAAACGCTGCAATTTTTTGTCGTAATGCGCACAATAATGCTAAAAAAACGCGTTTACAAGTGTTTGCACGCGCTTTTGACATGCGTTTCATGTGCACTCGATACGCTGCGCAAAAAGGTGCAAGTGTGAAAGTAGCCTTAGACCCTCCTCTTTGCCCATAGCGGTGTGGTTCTTCTTTGTTGAGAAGAAAGATGGGGGCTTGCGCTGCTGTTGCTGAGAAATTAGGCTGCAGCACCGCTCTCCCAGAGAGAGGATTCCCTGTCAGAGCACTGAGACTGAAATACGAGCCATAGTAAGAGCTGTATGTGAGTATGGGGACTCGGGAGCCTGCATAACCAGATGAGACTTCCCCCTGACAATGCAGAGACAGTGACCCAAGCGCGCAGCCTCGGTCAGGGCCGCCATCAGGGCATTATTGCCCTGACTGGCGTATGGGGCCCGGTGGGCAGAGGGGGCCCACTTCGGGTCTGGTCTCCTCTGCTCACCGGGCCCCTACCGGCAGGTAAACCGGGCCCTTAGTGCGGCGCTGCGGGCGGCAGCTAAATGCTACTGACATGCGGGCCCGCACGTCAATAGTTAACAGCCGCCAGCCAATCGGAGGCTGGCAGCTGACGCTAGCTGCAGCGCACACATTGCCGGCGTCTGACGTCTGTGTTAGTCAAAGGCTAGAGCGCGCTTCAGCAGCGTGGAGGGACGGAGCCTCGCCCGCCGCTGAAGCGCGTCCAGGTAAAGAGAACTGTTTTTTTTTGTTTGTTTTTTTTTTTACAGCGGCGATCCGGGGGGCCGGGGGCAGAATGCTGGACATGGGGCAGAATGCTGGACACGGGGCAGAATGCTAGAGACTGGGACAGAATGCTGGACTGGGGCAGAATGCTAGACAAGGGGCGGAATGCTAGAGACTGGGGCAGAATGCTAGAGACTGGGGCAGAATGCTGGACATGGGGCAGAATGCTGGACATGTGGCAGAATGCTGGATTGGGGCAGAATGCTGGAGACTGGGGCACAATGCTCGAGGCTGGAGCAGAATGCTGGTCATGGGGCAGAATGCTGGAGACTGGGGCAGAATGCTGGAGACTGGGACAGAATGCTGGACATGGGGCAGAATGCTGGACATGGGGCAGAATGCTGTAGACTGGGGCAGAATGCTGGACATGAGGCAGAATGCTAGACACGGGGCATGATTGGAGACAGATCGCACAGGATCATGGGGCAGGATGGATATGATGGAGATCATATGGGGAAGAATGGATACTCATGAGGGCGGCATGGGAGAACATATGGCTAAAGCCAGGAATGAGACACACGGGGGTCAGGATGGGGGATATTATTACCATAGGGGCTAATTAAGGGATATTATTACTGCAGTGATGTATTTAATTTTTTGAGGATACTGTTTTAAATGGGGGGGCGGTCCTGTTACTGTGCAGAGCGATACTATGTCGCCTTTTTTTTCATGTGGTGTAATGTAGAAGTTGGGAAAAAATAAGTAATGTGTTCTGCAAGCGGAGCTCTAGATAACTGTGTTATTTCCTGCAGAGACGAGCCCTGGCTGGAAGAAGTGATGGCGATCTGTGCTGGATGAATGAAAAGCAAGGATGAAGGACTTCACCTAGAGACATCACTGGTGAGTTAGTGTGTTACCTGTACACTGACACTATACATTGTATACTATATACAGAGGTCTTGTGTATAATGTCACCAGTGATCACTGTATTACCTGTACATTATATACAGAGCTCCTGTGTATAATGTCATTGATCACTATATTACCTGTACACAGACACTGCATACTAAATACAGATCTCCTGTGTATAATGCCACTTATGGTGATAGTATTATGTTTTTTTATTAATGCTCAGTATTGTAGTATTCAGTCACCATGTGGTGGTAATATGTGGTCTGGGCATGGTGTGGCGGTATTTGTTCCTTGTGCTATTATTTGGTCACTTTGTGGTGGTAATATGTGGTCTGGTCATGGTGCGGTGGTATTTGTTACTTGTATGTTGCATTATAGGTCACTATGTGGTGGTAATATGTGGTCTGGACATGGTGCGGTGGTATTTGTCCCTTGTATGTGCTATTATTTGGTCACTTTGTGGTGGTAATATGTGGTCTGGTCATGGTGCGGTGGTATTTGTTCCTTGTATGTGATATTATTCGGTCACTATGGTAGTAATTTGTGGTCTGGTCATGGTGTGGCGGTATTTGTTCCTTGTATGTGGTATTATAGGTCACTATGTGGTGGTAATATGTGGTCTGGACATGGTGTAGCGGTGTTTGTTCCTTGTATGTGATATTATTGGTCATTCTAAAAATTGAAAAATAAATAAAAATATACCTAAATTGAATTGCATATTTTAACAACTATTTAACAGGTTACAGTAGAGCTCGGCCAAAAGTTTCTCCACCTGGTGCCCGTTATCTCTCCTTGGTAAGCCTGACAATTTGCTCTATTCCATGCTGAGTTCTTGATTCACTTGATAATACTAAAAGCTCGGTCTGGTCAGCGTTACCTTTGCTACTATTTTTTCTGATTCAACATCCACCGTTCAGGCTTACTTTCATTTTGACAAACATGTGATATGTTTCTAATATTGTTTAAGAGGCAACTGGGCACTTGGGGATAGTTTTCCTCTCTGCATTTTTCACTGGTACTTGTGTATTGATATTTAGATATGTGTTATTATTACTAACTATTTAAAAATAAATATTAATTTTTATTCATAATGCTCAAGATACCACTGGCTCTTTCTTTCTCCTCTGGCACTGATTGTTTTTGAGCTGGTACTTTTTTCTTCTTTTGGACTGGTGATGAGATCTAGCAAATTATGTATTGGGAATTTTGTGCTTTAAATGCTGCTACAGTGTCTGATGTCCCCCATTTGGAAAGCTCCAGCATATGATGGGCCTCACGGATGATGCTCTAGTGTACGATTGGTCCAAATAATGCTCCATATATAATCTGCCCCATTTACAATGCTCCAGTATATGATAAGCCCAATGGATGATGCTCCAGTGTCTTATGGGCCCAAATAATGCTCCATATATAATGGGCCCCATTTCTAATGCTCCAGTGTATAATGGGCCCTGTAAATGCTGCTCCAGTGTCTGATGTCCACCTTTGGAATGCTCCAGTGTTTAGTGGGCCCCATATATCATTCTCCAGAGTATAGTGCTCCCCAAAAATTGCTCCCAACCTTTAGAATAATTAAATAAGTCTCCTCGCTAGGGAATCCCTGTACTCTGGACTCCTCGTCGTCCCCATCTTCCATCTCTCTGCACTTGGACTGTTTAGGCAGAGGGCGTACAGACGTGATGTCATCGCGCTCTCTGACCAGAATGTCACTGTCAGGAAACGCGGAAGACGTCACGGCGGTGGAGCAGGGAGAGGTAAGTATTTCAACTTTGCAAGTGCTGTGATCCTGAGCAAGCAGTGGGGCCCACTCGTTGGTGACGGCACTGGCACAGGGCCCCTCATAGTACGGTCGTGTGTCTGACGGCGGGTGGGCCCTCCCCGGGTGGGCCCTCCCCCTGCCCCTCCCACCGGCAAAGACACTTTTGCGTACTATGAGGGGCCCTGTGCCAGTGCCGTTGCCCATGAGTATGCCCCCTCACCTGCTTAAGGAACCTGCACTTTCATCTGCATCTTCCTCTTTGTCACCGTGTAAGGTGGTATAGTATGCGGGAAGGGGAACCTGAGTTTCATCAGGGTCAGATTCTGGCTGTGTAGAGTGCGAGGGGAATGTAGTGGTCTGGGTCAATGTACCAGCAGAATCATCTAGCAGTGGCTGGGCATCAGTGCACTTGTGGCACCCCCAGGAGTACGGTCGCCACAGTGGCATTACCTTCCTCCTAGGGAGTGTGATGTCATGTTTGGGAGCAACGAAGGATCTCTCTACCAGTTAAACCAACACACAACACAGTTCCCACTCCAGGCCAGCAGGGAGACCTCTGAACCTGACTGCTGAGGAGCTGCTCTCTGTGGTCGGGAGGTGGGAAGTTAGGGAAGTCTGTGAAGGGAAGGGGAAGTGTGGATGTGAGAAGGGGAGCTGGAGGATGAGCAGAGTTAAGGCTCACACCTAGCTGGAGCGCATGGTCCGGATTCCGGTCTCCGAGTTTGTAGGGACACTGACGGTCCTGCAGCAGAAACTGGAGGAAGTAGCAGCTGTAAATGCTCTGTTCCCAACTAAGGCTCTGAGGCCCCAGCAGCAACTTGTGTGAGCCAGAAGGAAAAGGCTACGGCTGCCTGCCATATGAGAAAGTTTCAAAAGAGAGTCAACAGGGGGAACTTCAGTGAACTCAGTACTGCAAGTACCTCAGATAAGCGCTAGAACGGAGGCCACACTACCTATCTGCAGAGACAGAATTCCAAATTTGCTTCCAGGCTGACCAACTCCTTCTCCATCTGTACTCTGGGTCCTGTACGGCACTTACCAAGTACAGGTAAAGGAACTGCACGACTGTGTTTGCCATCTTTCTCCTGCGCCTGGCGCATGGCTCTGCTACATACTGCACTGCACTGTAAGGCGTCGGGTTCCTGTTGCTGCACAGCGGGAATCCCGAGCCCTGCTCCCGGCGGTCTCCCATTCCTCCCCAGCCGCAGAGGAGGTTGCTCAGTGAACTCGTCAGTCCCGGCGCTCTGCCCAGACCAGCTCTGTGGGTTTGCTTGCTGCTTCCACCTCTGGCACAGCTATGGCAATGCATGCTGCTCAGCAGCGAGTTTCTCCAGGGACTAAGTCCCCATGTCGGGCCACTGAGCATGCCCGTGGAGTGATCTCCCATTGGAGATCGAAGGTCATGTGGTCAGGTCCTGTGCATGTTCGGATTGGCCCATCTGAGAAGCCAGGAGGGTCCCGGACGCGCGCGGCTATAAAAGGTTCGCATGGCCGCTCGGCCATTCGCTAGGATAGACTGTAATTTCAGACTATGAGGAGTCAGTGGTGTATGCACGTATGAATGTCTCTGTGACTGACTCATTATGAAACCCCTACCCTTGGTACGCATGTGTTGTGCAGCCTAGCCTGCTAGCGCCCAGGCTTAGGTGTAGGTAGGTCAGAGTCTGAGTCAGGCTTTAGGCATCATCAGTGACGTGGCACGCCTCAATGCACGTGCTCCACACTTCATTGCCAGCGTCTATAGCGGCGTTCGTGGCAGCGACGCCGCGCACTCAGAGGGCCTAGAGGGACTCTAACCCCATGTCCTTGGGGTAGAGTTCTGTGGCTGCTTTCTGTGCGCACTTTAGCCGGCCTCTGTGAGCTAAACAGGCCCCGGCATTTATGTTCAGCGGTAGTGCGGCTCTGTGAGTTAACAGAGTTCGCTCCTGTTCACACGGGTGACGTAACCCACGTGGGACCTTTCCACACCGCTTTATACTTCCGCCATTACCTAGCAGCAGTATACCACCTCTGCACGGTGGACCCGGGCAGCGAACGCACCTACTATTATTTTATAATTTGGTGTGTTCCGCCAGCCCTAACATGCACACCATCTACCAACTCTTTCATCTGCCCTGCGACTACGGCCCTACCTGTGCAGGGCTTCTACATCTTAGCTGCACCACAACATCTGTCCCAGAGAAGCGACACTGCAGCGCGGGTCAATCTGATCAGAGACCACAGGTGGCGTCACGTATCATTCACCTATAAACGTTATTCACCCCTTTGCTTGGAAGCCCATGCCCACGGACCGGGTCACCACCACCGTGACTCATCCCTCTGAGACACCGGCCCGGTACCGATTAACCCCACTGCCCTGGCTGGCCACCCACACTCGATGTCAGAATCATATTGGACTGGGGAATTCACGATTTGACTTGATAACCTAGGCATGGTATGTGGGAAAGAGCTACATGGACTAATGTGAAGTGTGGCCTGCTGCATCATTCACTTTTGGTGGGGGTGAAGGACACAAGGAAAGGGGTTCTTCCTGACCAGGAGCCAGCACTTGATGACTCAGTGCTTGCATTTTTTGAAACTTCAGAAGAGGAGGGCATATTTGCTGGAGTCTGTTTCGGCAATGTAAGCCAAAACCAGTTCCTGATGCTCCGACTTTAAAAGCGGTTAACCTACTCCCAGAAAAGGTAGCCTTCCAGGCGTTCCAGAGCCAGACCATGACGCAGGCTCAACACCTCCTGCCTTAGCTGCAATTGTGCTTTTGCCACTACCAGCAGATGCACCACCACCATCAGTACCAGCTGGCAACCCCCGCCCACTTCCACGGCCTCTTCCACCATACTTCCTCATTTTTGGAAAAATGTACTCAAAATACCACCAGCTATATGGTACTGTAAAACAAGGTACAATGTGTATATAGTATTGGGGAGAATTGGAAGCTCCCTAGAGATTTTAGGAGGCTGAACTATTATCTCAGGCCCACTATAGATTACACCTCAATTTAACAGGCTGAAATTGGCTGGTGTATGACAAAGTACAAGGTGTGTATATAGTATTGGGGAGAATTGGAAGCTCCCTAGAGATTTTAGGAGGCTGAACTATTATCTCAGGCCCACTACAGATTACACCTCAATGTAATAGGCTGAAATTGGCTGGTGTATGACAAAGTACAAGGTGTGTATATAAAATTGGTGAGAATTTGAATCTCACTAGAGATTTGAGGACGCTGAACTAGTATCTCAGGGCCAGTAGAGATTACACCTCAATGTAACAGGCTGAAATTGGATGGTGTATGACAAGGTGGAGGGTGTATATAGTATTGGTGAGAATTTGAATCTCACTAGAGATTTGAGGACGCTGAACTACTATCTCAGGGCCAGTAGAGATTACACCTCAATGTAACAGGCTGAAATTGGATGGTGTATGACAAGGTGGAGGGTGTCTGTAGGACTGGTGAGAATTTGGATCTCACTAGAGATTTGAGGACGCTGAACTAGTATCTCAGGGCCAGTAGAGATTACACCTCAATGTAACAGGCTGAAATTGGATGGTGTATGACAAGGTGGAGGCTGTCTGTAGGACTGGTGAGAATTTGGATCTCACTAGAGATTTGAGGACGCTGAACTAGTATCTCAGGGCCAGTAGAGATTACACCTCAATGTAACAGGCTGAAATTAGATGGTGTATGACAAGGTGGAGGGTGTCTGTAGGACTGGTGAGAATTTGGATCTCACTAGAGATTTGAGGACGCTGAACTAGTATCTCAGGGCCAGTAGAGATTACACCTCAATGTAACAGGCTGAAATTGGATGGTGTATGACAAGGAGGAGGGTGTATATAGTATTGGTGAGCAGGGGCTGGCTGGCACTTTTCAGCCTGGTGGGCAATCACAAGGCAGTGGATCCTTCAGTCGCGGAGCTTTTACCCTCCTTATCTCTGGCCACTGAATTAAAGAAGCATAGATAACAGGCTTTAAAAACAGGGTGGTACATACATATGGGAACAGAACGAAGCTAGCTGCATATATATGGAAGCAGAACCAAGTTGCTGCCTACATAGATACTGTAACAGAAGCAAGCTGACTACATAGACACGAGACTGGAACCAAGATTGCTACGTAGATAAGGAAACTAACTGGAGCTTACTACAGAGATATGGGAGCCGAACCAAGCTTACTACAGAGATATGGGGGCAGAACCGAGCTTACTACAGAGATATGGGAGCCGAACCGAGCTTACTACAGAGATATGGGGGCAGAACTGAGCTTACTACAGAGATATGGGAGCAGAACTGAGCTTACTACAGAGATATGAGAGCAGAACCGAGCATACTACAGTGATATGGGAGCAGAACCAAGCTTACTACAGAGATATGGGAGCCGAACCAAGCTTGCTACAGAGATATGGGGGCAGAACCGAGCTTAATACAGAGATATGGGAGCCGAACCAAGCTTACTACAGAGATATGGGGGCAGAACTGAGCTTACTACAGAGATATGGGAGCAGAACCGAGCATACTACAAAGATATGGCAGCAGAACCGAGCTTACTACAGAGATATGGGAGCAGAACACAGCTTACTACAAAGATATGGCAGCAGAACCGAGCTTACTACAGAGATGTAGGAGCAGAACCGAGCTTACTACAGAAGTATAGGAGCAGAACGGAGCGTGCTACAGAGATTTGGGAGCAGAACGGAGCTTACTATAGAGCTATGGGAGCAGAACCGAGCTTACTACAAAGATATGGGAGCAGAACCGAGCTTACTACAGAGATATAGATGAGAATGGAGAATACTCCAGAGATATGGGAGCAGAACGGAGCTTACTACAGATATATGGGTGTAAAACCGAGCTTACTACTGAGATATAAGAGCAGAATCGAGCTTACTACAGCAGTATGGGAGCAGAACCGAGCTTACTACAAAGATAAGGGAGCAGAACCGTGCTTCCTACAGAGATTTGGAGCAGAACCAAGCTTGCTACAGACATATGGGAGCAGAACCGAGCTTACTACAGAGATATGGGGGCAGAACCAAGCTTACTACAGAGATATGGGAGCAGAACCGAGCTTACTACAGAGATGGGAGCAGAACCGCGCTTACTACAGAAATATAGGAGCAAAACGGAGCTTACTACAGAGATATAGGAGCAGAACCAAGCTTACTACAGAGATATGGGAGCAGAACCAAGCTTACTGCAGAGATATGGGAGCAGAACCAAGCTTACTACAGAAATATAGGAGCAAAACGGAGCTTACTACAGAGATATGGGAGCAGAACGGAGCTTATTATAGAGATATGGGAGCAGAACAGAGCTTACTACAGAAATATAGGAGCAAAACGGAGCTTACTATAGAGTTATGGGAGCAGAGCTGAGCTTACTACAGAAATATGGGAGCAGAACCAAGCTTACTACAGATGTATAGGAGCAGAGCAGAGCTTACACAGAGATATGGGAGCAGAACTAAGCTTACTGCAGAGATATGGGAGCAGAACCAAGCTTACTACAGAGATATGGGAGCAGAACCGAGCCCTAAGAAAAATATAATGGAACCTGAGTGCCCCTATCAAAACTAATAATGTCCCCATTTATAGCAAATAATGTCCTCTGAGTGCCCACAAAGCTCTGAACATACAGAATAATGGCCCTACATACCACAAAACACAATTTGATGGTCCCCAAAGCCGTGTATTATACATTGAGGACTCCAGAACTCCCTATATATAGTAAAATGGCTACATAGCCCCTATAAAAAATAAGATGTTCCCATTGCCCCTAAATATAGTATGATGGTCCCCAATGACCCTATATACATCATGAAGGTCCCCCTGCCCCCTATATATAGTATGAAGGTCCCCACTGCTCACTTTATATAGTATGAAATCCCCACTGCCCCCTATGTGTATACAGTTGAAACCAGAAGTTAAATCCACTATATATTGTATAAAAATACAAATCTGCATGTTTTTCTCTATCTGACATGAAATTAGAATAAACATTTCCCGTTTTAGGTCATATATGACTTTTTATATAGTGTATGGAAACTTCTGGTTTCAACTGTATAGTATGATAGCCCCACTGCCCTGTATATATAGTATAAAGGTCCCCACTGCACCAAATAAATAGTTTGGTGGCCGCAGTTGCCCCCATGTTTATAGTAGGATGGTCCCAGTTCCCCCATATATATAGTATGATTACCCCAGTTCCCTCTTATATAAAGTATGATGGTCCCACAGCCCCATATATATAGTATGGAGGCACTAGTTCTCCCCATATATACAGTAAGATATAAAAAACAATAAAAAACAATAAAAAACAGATATATATGGGTAAGATATGCCCAGCTCACCCCATATATTTGTTGACCCCAGTTCCCATATATATATGTGTATATATATATATATATATATATATATATATATATATATATATATATACAGTATATATATATATATAGTAGAATGGCTCCAGTTCCCCCATGTATATAATAAGGTGCCCCTAGTTCTCCCATATATATAGTATGATGACCCCAGTTCCCTCATATATATAGTATGAGGGCCCCAGCCCCCATATATACAGTATGATGGCCCCTCAGTCCGTTCATAAATACAGTGTGATGGCCGCAGTTTCCCCCCATATATACAGCATAATGGCCACAGTTTCCCCCCATATATACAGTATAGTGGCCCCAGCCCCATATATAGAGTATGGTGGAGGGTGTCTATAGGATTGGTGAGAATTTGGATCTCACTAGAGATTTTAGGAGGCTGACAATGATGCTCTCAGTCCAAGTATGGACGCAGGCAGCCTAATAAGCAGGACTGCTGCACACAAAAGGGTGGAAAAATGAACGCTTGGTAACTGTGCAGAAAAGAGGAAGAAAATTATTTTTGCTTTTAAAAAAGCAGCTTGCACAGCAGTGTGAAAAAAGCAATGCAGCTATCAGGGAGCCTTAGGCCGGAGTCACACTAGCGATTAAATCGGACGAATGCAATGCGATAAAAAATCGCATTGCATTCGTCCCTATGTTATTCTATGTTGCTGCTCCCATCATCCGTTTTTTTCTCGGATCCGTTCCTCGGACCAAGACAATCGCAGCATGCTGCGATTGTCACCGATTTTCGGATCGGATTCGCCAATGCAAGTCTATGGATGCGATTAAAAATCACATTGAAAACGCACCACACGTGTGACTTGCGATTAAATCGCAAGACTTCTCCAGGTCAACAGGAAAGAGCATCAGGCATTGGTATTGGATGTCAATTTGATGCTTTGATGCGAATAAAATCGGTTCATCGCTGGAAAATGGGATGACAGACGAATCTCTGGACAAGAAACCTTTCTGCGATTTCGGACCATTAAAATCGGACCGATTTTTTAATCGTTTGGTGTGACTCCAGCCTTATAAGGCAGCCTAATAACCAACAGAGCTGATGCACAAAAATAGAGCCTCCCCTGTCACTGCACACAAAGTGTTGTGTTGTAAGTGGAAATCGCTAACAGCAGAAGCAGTTTTTTGGTTCTTCTTCCCTGCCTAACGCTCTCCCTTATTCTGAATCAGCAGCAGCAACCTCTCCCTAATGCTAAGAACGGCAGAAGATGGCGGTCGGCGTGCACGCCCCTTTTATAGCCCCTGTGACGCCACACAAAGCCAGCCAATCACTTGCATGCCCTTCTCAAAGATGGTGGTGACCGATGCCCATGTCATCGCGTTGCCCACAGTGTGCGTCCTCCATCATTGGCTGAAAAAGGGCGCTGGAAGCATCATTTGAAACGCGACTTTGGCGCTCGGGTTGCCGACCTCGTGGCCGACCTCACGCTATGGTCGGGTTTCATTTCATGAAACCCGACTTCTGCGGAAGTTGCAGACTTTTGAATTTGACCGACCCATTTCGCTCAACTCTACTCATTACCTGTATTAATTGCACCTGTTTGAATATGTTACCTGTATAAAACACCTGTCCACGCAATCAATCACATTTCAATCTCTCCACCATGGCCAAGGCCAAAATTCTGTCTAAGGACACCAGGCACAAAATTGTAGACCTGCACATGGCTGGGATGGGCTACAGGACAACAGGTAAGCAGCTTGGTGAGAGTGCAAAAACTTGTGGCACCATTATTAGAAAATGTAAGAAACACAAGATGACTGTCAATCTCCCTCGGTCTCAGGCGCCATGCAAAATCTCACCTCGTGGGGTAAGGATGATTCTGATAAAGGTTAGGAATCAGCCCAAAACTACATGGGAGGACCTGGTCAATGACCTGAAGAGAGCTGGGACCACAGTCTCAGACATTACTGTTAGTAACACACTACGCCATCATAGATTAAATTCCTGCAAGGCATGCAAGGTATGCCTGCTCATGCCAGCACATTTGAAGTTCTCAATGAACATCTATATTATCCAGAGGAGGCATGGTAGAAGGTCATGAGGTCAGAGGAGACCAAAGTAGAACTTTTTGGTATCAACTCCACTCCCCGTGTTTGGAGGAAAAAGAATGAGTACAACCTCAAGAACATCATCCCAACTGTGAAGAATGGTGGGGAAACATCATACTTTGGGGGTGCTTTTCTGCAAAAGGGACAAGACGACTGTACCGTATTGAAAGGAGGATCGATGGGGTCATATATAGTGAGATTTTGGCCAACAACTTCCTTCCTTAAGTAGGAGCATTGATGATGGGTTGTAGCTGGGTCTTACAGCATGACAATGACCCAAAACACACATCCAGTACAACTAAGTAGTGGTTCCGTAAGAAGCATTTCAAGGTGCTGGAGTGGCCTAGCCAGATTCTACACCTGAACCCAACAGAACATCTTTGGAGGGAGCTGAAACTCAGTGTTGCCCAGCGACAGCCCCAAAACCTGAAAGATCTGGAGAAGATCTGTATGGAGAAGTGGGCCAAAATCCCTGCTGCAGTGTGTGCAAACTTGGTCAAGAACTACAGGATACATCTGACCTCTGTAATTGCAAACAAAGGTTTCTGTACCAAATACTAAGTTCTGTTTTCCTAGTGTATCAAATACATATTTCATGCAATAAAATGCAAATTGATTATTTAAAAATTATACAATGTGATTTTCTGTTTCCTCAGGTGGGAAAACTTGCCAAATCGGCAGTGTATCAAATTCTCATTTTCTCCACTGTATTAGTGATGGGTAGTTCATGAGTGAGTGAGTAGTTCAAAATGAACTAATCTTCAGAGTGAACTAGTTCAGCTAGTTCACCATCCTGACAGAGATTAGTTCATTGTGAACGAAACAGCAAGTGGGAGGAGACAGAGAGTGATCCCTCATCCAGCTCCAGGAAGCTCCGTGGTCTGTCTCACACTTGCTCTTTATAGCTCCTGATGCTGGAAAAGAAGGTAGTAAAACGCTATACCACACATCAAATACAAATATAATAGTAATAATAATATTATTAATAAAAACTGAAATTGCACAGTAGATAGACACAGCTCATAGAGTTTCTATGTGTGGTTCATGCCCCTCACCTGTCTTTGTGATAAGATTAGCCTCCTGTAGAGGATCAGCCTCCTGTAGCCTAGAAGATCAGTCTTGCTAAAATCTTTACCACTGGCTCCTATTCTGTTCTCAAAATGGTGGATGCTGAACTGCTTCTCCGCTCCCTCATACACAGTCATTAGGAGTCAGTACTCTACACTACCACAGGTGGCGCTGCTGGGCTCAGTGAGATGCATCAGCTTGAACTAGGCTGTCCGGATTCATTCTCAATAGAACATTTAGTTCAGCAGTTCATTTAGTTCACAGGTCACATGATGCATTTCCTATCAGCTCCTCACAGGATAGGGGGGAGAATTATCAGGCTGTCTTAGGCCTCTTTCACACTTCCGTTTTTGTCAGTCAAAATCCGCCATGTTTTGAAAAAAACCTATCCGCTGAAATCCTTTCTCTCTCTCTCTCCCTCCCTCTCTCTCTCTCTCTCCCTCCCTCTCTCTCTCTCCCTCCCTCTCTCTCTCCCTCCCTCTCTCTCCCCTCTCTCTCTCCCCTCTCCCCTCTCTCTCTCCCCTCTCTCTCTCCCTCTCTCTCCCCTCTCTCTCTCCCCTCTCTCTCTCTCTCTCCCTCCCTCTCCCTCTCTCTCTCCCTCTCCCCCCTCTCTCTCCTCTCTCTCCCCTCTCTCTCTCTCTCCTTTTGAATTTTTTCCTCCAGACTGAGTCCCCCTTTACCAAGAGTTTGTTATATAATGATCAGATGTATTAACTATTTCTGATCGTTTTAACAAAACTATAACTCATCCTAGGAGCCACAGCTTCTGTGTGATGAACTAGAACTGATCAATCTCTTCTCAGCAGAATCCAGAGAAATGCTGAACTAAAGGAACTAATCTTTCCAGTGAACTAGTTCATCGTGAACTAATCACCAAAATGAACTAGATTGCCCATCACTACTTGTTACTGTGTGACTGTTCTGGGCGCACAGGACCTGTGATGATGTCACAGTCATGTGATCAGTCCCATGGAGGGGAGGAGCCAGTCTCCATTTTGCTCCATGTGAGAGAAGAGTCTGCGCTGGTGACAGGTAATGAGGGGGCAGGGAGTGTGTGATGGGGGAACAGGACTAAACCCTAATGGTCTGAAGGTCGGGGGCTCTCTGACCCCTAGAATATACAGCGGAGCCTGAAAGGTCGGGAACTCCTTAGAATTTTCCTTATTTCTGCATTAATTTGACCTAAAACTCCATCAGATTCTCACACAAGTACTGAATGTATTAACCCCTTTACCCCCAAGCCTTTTTTCGCTTTCCTGACCAGGCCATTTTATGAGGTAATATCTCTGGAACACTTCAACGGATCCCACTGATTCTGAGAGTGTTTTTCTTATGGCATATTGCATATTGCACTTCACGATAGATAGCTGATACACCATATCGACGCCGCCGGTAGCATGGGAAAAAGAGGCATAAGTGAAATAATGTTCTATTAAAATATCAATTTATTAATCATAAAAATAAAATAAAACAAGGGAATTTCACAAATTACATATGCTGGGAATAAACCAAGAACCAGGGGCTACAAAAAAAGTGACAACATTAATCTAATAAACACTAATGTCAAGATATGATTACCAATGATTTGTAAAAAGTGCCTAGTGCTAAATAAATCATCATAGTAAAAAGTAAATACCCCTGACAAAGTGAAAAAGAACAAATATTATACGCAAAGTACTAAGTGCAAAATATACCTTCTCATAGGTAACTGCCCATAATCATAAAAAATCTGTATTATTTATATAAGTGGCAATATATAACCCATCATAGGGAGAATTAAATATACATGACAGGATGCAGAAGAAGCAATATTACGCGCAAAATGCAAAAAAAAAGCCTTGTCATAGGCAGCTGCCCATGAACGTAAAAAATGTGTTACATAAGTATCAGTCCCGGTCTAGAATACCCCTCAGCAACCCCGACAGTGCCATTTCTCCGTAATGGCTTCCTCAAATAGGAACGCATGCCCGGGTCCAAGCGCAACTTCCAGTTGCTGGAGTGCACGCCGACAGCACTGACACGCACGCGTCACTTCCGGCATGTACGCCCTCAGCGTTTAGTGCTTGTCTTTACCCGGAGATTACCACGCAGATGATCAAACACTCCATCTCCGTCGTAATTGGGACTACAAACACTAATATCCCACATCACCCCCTCAGAGCCACCGGACCATTACCCCTAATATCCCACATCATCCCATCAGAGACACCAGACTACTACCACTAATATCCCACATCATCCCGTCAGAGCCAATTTTATAGGAAAAAGATTTGTTTTTGTGTCGCTTTATTCTGAGATGTATACATTTTTCCGCTGATAGAGCTTTATGGCAGCTTGCTTTTTGCGGGATAAGATTTTGTTTTTAGCTATATTATTTTTATTTACATTTGACTTTTTGATCTCATTTTAATTCACTTTTTGTTCAGCAATATGATGAAAAAGCATAATTTTTACCAGGCTTTTTGTTATTTTTTTTTCCTGTGTTCAATGAAGGGTTAACTAATGAGACAGTTTTATGGGACGCTTTGTTCTAGATGCTGCAATACTAAATATGTGTACTTTATCTTTGTTTTTACATACATTTATTTACTGGTTTCATATTTTTCCTTTTCTTTGCTCTTTATTTTTGTGATTTTTTTTAAATACATAGCCCTCTATATATTATAATGATCCCCCACATTGCCTTCCATATAGTATAATGCACTTTCCATGGTTCTCCATATAGTATAGTACATACTCTCTAGTGTTCTCCAAATAATATAATGCATTCCCCATAGTCCTCCATATAGTATAATGCACCCTGCATAATCCTCCATATAATATAATGCACCCCCCAGTCCTCCATATACAGCTCTGGCAAAAATTAAGAGACCACTGCAAAAATTTCAGTTTGTCTGATTTTTCTCTTTATAGGTATTTTTTGGAGTAAAATGTAAATTGCTCTTTTATTCTATAAACTACTGACAACATGTGTTCGAATTTCTCAGCACTAAATTTTGTATTTATTTTCAGACAAAGAGAAATGGTCAAAATAACAAAAAAATGCAGTGCTTGCAGACCTCAAATAATGCTAAGAAAACAAGTTCATAATCAATTAGAAACAACAATACTAATGTTTTATCTCAAATAAAGTCCGTGGAGCCTCATTTAAGAGTCTCAAACACAGGACTAGCCAGATCTTCCTCCAGGGAAGGACCCAGCCAAGGGGTGGCTCCTTTCGGAAACCACCATTACCGTCATGTTAAGTGGCCCTTTAATTCAATATCCAGCTCTTTACGAGTTTACAGATATGACAAGGGAAGTACCAAGGCCAGGTATCCATCCACAGACAGCTGTTTCGGGGTGTTGCCCCTCATCAGTGTGGAGTAGGATTCTGGCTAGGTGGGAGCAATGCCTAGTAGACCAACATCACGAAACAATCACTGACCTCAGGGAGACCAGTCAAAGAAAACACTGTGGCAGCCGGCAAAGGCGCTCAATCAGTGAAATCCTAGATGCATCGTAATGTTTTATCTCAGGAAGAGTTCATAAAGAAATATTTTGTGAAATAACCATGATTTTTAATCACAGCTTTCATGTGTCTTGGCATACTGTCCACCAGTCTTTCACACTGCTTTAGGGTGACCTTATGCCACTCCTGGTACAAAAATGTAAGCAGTTCTTAGTTTGATGGATTGTGACTATCCATCTTCCTCTTGATTACATTCCAGTAGTTTTCAGTGGGGTTCAGGTCTGGAGATTGGGCTGGCCATGACAGGGATTTGATGTGGTGGTCCTTCATCCACACATTGATTGACCTAGCTGTGTGGCATGGCGCATTGCACTGTTGGAAAAACCAGTCCACAGAGTTGGGGAACATTGCCTGAGCAGAAGGAATCAACTATTTTTCCAGGATAACCTTGTATGCGTGGCGTAGCGCCTACTGTGTGTGTTTGGGAACACTCGCTAAGCAGCAGATTAACGTAGTCAGGCACAGGTTTTTCTTACAAAACAGTCCATACAGTTTATTTAAACCTCATAAACCACACTGTAAGCCAGGTTTCACATCACCGGGTTACACATAGTCCATTACTTCATCACGTGTGGCTTTATAAAGCATTCACTAGCATTCACGCCAGACTCTCTCCAGTCACCGGGTGATTGCACAGTTCAGTAACAAAACATTGTCAATGCACAAAGTTCTTTCCCCATACCCGGGGTTACCACTCAGGAGCTCCTGCTCCACAGGCTGACTCCTCATCAGTCCAAGGTCCTCAACAGTACAGCATCTTTCTCAGTGTGGGGCCGTCCCAAGCTCTACATACACATGTGGCCTGACCTGGTGCTATTCAGGACACTTGTCCAACACCCAGGCCACCAGGTCCAAGGTCTCACCACTTGCTCCAGAAATACGATCCTACTCCCACGATCTTCCAACACAGACCTTCCAGTACCTTGCACCCTGAACCAATCAGGTACACACACTGTGTCCATGTGACCAGACCTCAGTCACATTATATGGTTGTAACCACCCCCATGGATGGGCATTGCATGTGTGGTATGTCAATTCCTGACCAGCTCTTTGACTAACCCTATAAGCCCCCTTATAAGTAATACACAACAAATACTTGTGGAACTATAAGTCCTGGCATAACCATATCTGTTATGAATGAGTCACCGTAGGAGGCAAAAAACAGAAATACTAGCTAAGTCCAGGAAACCAGAGAAGTTGGCAGCTATCAGATTGCAGACCCCTGAGCCTAACAACAACAACTAGCAGTAGCCCCCACAGATAATGCTGCCCCCCCATAGAATACAATGTAGCCTCCTCATATAGTATAATGTAGCCCCCTCATAGAGTATGATGCAATCACCGCCCATAGAATATAATAAATATAATACACCCCCCCATAGAATATAATGTAGCCCCAAATAGAATAAAATACTGCCCACCTCCCCATAGAATATAATGTAAGCCCCCATATTATATAACACAGCCTCCCCCATAGATTATAATGTAAAATGTACCCCCTTGGTATATAACTCAGCTGCATAGTATAAAGCACAGCACCACCATGGTATATAGAACAGCCCACCATGGTATATAGCACAGTACCACATGGTATATAGCACAGCCCACCATGGTATATAGCCCAGCATGGTATGTAGCCCAGCACCACATGGTATATAGCCCATCATGGTATATAGCCCAGCACCACATGGTATATAGCCCAGCACAGTATACAGCCCAGCATAGTATACAGCCCAGCACAGTATACAGCCCAGCATAGTATATAGCCCAGCACAGTATAGAGCCCAGCATAGTATACAGCCCAGCATAGTATATAGCCCAGCATAGTATAGAGCCCAGCACAGTATATAGCCCAGCACAGTATATAGCCCAGCACAGTATATAGCCCAGCATAGTATACAGCCCAGCATACTATACAGCCCAGCACAGTATACAGCCCAGCACAGTATACAGCCCAGTATAGTATATAGCCCAGCACAGTATACAGCCCAGCATGGTATATAGCCCAGCACAGTATACAGACCAGCATTGTATATAGCCCAGCATAGTATATAGCCCACCATAGTATACAGCCCAGCATGGTATATAGCCCACCATAGTATACAGTCCAGCATGGTATACAGCCCAGCACAGTATACAGCCCAGCATGGTATATAGCCCAGCATAGTATACAGCCCACCATAGTTTATAGCCCAGCATGGTATATAGCCCACCAATGCCACAATAGTATATAACCCAGCACAGTATACAGCCCAGCATGGTATATAGCCCAGCATAGTATACAGCCCACCATAGTTTATAGCCCAGCATGGTATATAGCCCACCAATGCCACAATAGTATATAACCCAGCACAGTATACAGCCCAGCATGGATAAAGCCCACCAATGCCACCATAGTATATAGCCCAGCACAGAGTATAGCCCAGCATAGCATATAGCCGCTCCCCCCCAGAATGGCCCCACAGTCCAGTACTCACACTGATATATTAAAAAAAACCAAAAAACTATTCTCACCTTCTCCTTGTGCCCGCGCTGCTGGCTGCTCCTGTCTCCTGCTCTGCCGGCACACAGTGAGAGTGCGATGATGTCATCGCGCACCCGCTGTGTCAGTGGCAGAGCGGGGAATGATGGGAGAGGGAGCGTTGGCTGACGCTCTCTCCTCCATTATTGCTTTGAACTGTACTGGCAGTCGCCGGTATAGTTCAATGCGGTGGCGGGGGGAGTCGGCACTGGGGGAAAGCGGGCCCCCTGCTTCAAGGGGCCCTATAGCAGCTGTGTGATGTGCCGCTAGCTGGGGGCCCCTGGGGGAGCGGGGGCCCTAGGCAGCTGCCTGGTCTGCCTGCCCCTAACGCCGGCCCTGCATGGGAGGGTTTCTTACAGTGATCGAGGGGGGCTCATGGTACCAGACAAATTGTTAGTAAAGGTGCAGAAGCTGTGGAGCAAATTAAGGAAAATGAGATGGAAGAGGTGATGGGGCTACAACAGTCAGGAGATGAAGAGGATAATGATCCCATCTCTGTTCTCTGTGGTTGGTGGGAGCTCCTTATTGCTGCACTGCCCGCAGACTGGGCAGACTAGGCGATGGTGTTGTTTTCAGTGTCATGCATTAATCTCACTTTATTGCTTTTTGTGACACCTTTATTGTGGCTTCTGTGCCTACTGCTGCTTATGTTACAAACTATTTTTTCCCACATCAACCCTGTCCTGTCAGCGTCCCTTCAAGGCCAGGGGCCCAGTACGGCCTCTCTTGACAGTGATTATAAATTGATCTTGTGGTCTGTAGATTTCTTACATGGGATCTTTATGATATTACATTGTCATCTTCTCCCCATTCAGGTCCCTACAATATTGGATCCTCTCAGTGGAGATCTTCTACATAAGAAAATTTTCCTGACTGACCCTACAAGGATGGATAGGGACAGGGACAAGATGGCGGAGAGGATATTACACCTCACCCTAGAGATCCTCTTCCGGCTTACTGGAGAGGTGAGAGATTCTGATGACGTCACATTACATCATTCTTATCTATGGAAATAACAGAAGGACAGAACTAGAGAGGTGAGGACTCTGGAAATGTCTGTAGAGAGATTTATTAATGTGTCGCTCCATAACCAGGATTACACAGTAGTGAAGAAGACCTCTAGGGAGCGCTGTCAGGCCCCTGTGTCTGAGGGATGGGGAAGACCCCTGAGCCCAATCACGGGGCCTCCTCTTCACCTCCTGATACATGAGGACATCAATGATCAGAAGATCCTAGAACTCACCTACAAGATGATTGAGCTGCTGACTGGAGAGGTGACACTGCTGGGAATGCTGGGACATTATACAGTAATGCTATGGAGGGATCGGGGGATGACGGTATCATTGTATGTGTTAGGTTCCTTTAAGGTGTCAGGATGTCACCGTCTATTTCTCCATGGAGGAGTGGGAGTATTTGGAAGGACACAAAGATCTCTACAAGGACGTCATGATGGAGGTTCCCCAGCCCCTCACATCACCAGGTAATAGACAGGACTAAATACACACGGCCTATAATTATCTGTATGTAAAGAATGAATTCAGTCCCTTTATGTGTGTCCTACAGATCAATCCAGCAAGAGGAAAACACCAGAGAGATGTCCCCATTCTATTCTTCAACAGGACTGTAAACATGAAAATTCCAATGTTCCTCAGGATTATAAGGTAGATGGAGAGAAGGTGTCATGAAGTCTCCCTCATTATGTGTAGAAGTGTGTGAAGGTTTTGTTTAGTCTTGTATTATCCATCAATATTATGCAATGTATGGCCAATTTATTAGAAACATCTGCTCTTTTCCAACTTAAAGTTCAATGTGTGGAAATTAGGCAGCAGCCAATTTCCATCTGTAACTTATTAGACACATGACCCCGACGTGAGGGTCCTGGCTAAGTGTGTGGACTAGACCGCATGTTATCGATGACTTTGGTTGGCTAGGACCAGATGGTTGACAGTTCAATAAGGGAGACCACTAGTCAAAAATAAACTTTTTACTAAACAATAATTTGGTGGTGATCATTTACAGTAAATAGAATACAACTTTTTGAAAATTTCCTCTACAGTACAGAGCATTTTCCACACACAGTTCTAATTCCTTCCCTTTTAGTCGCTTGTCCTATATCGTCACCGTTCCTCTATACATCACTACAACCCAGCACAGTATTACGGTCCAGTTATTAAGAGTCCTATTCTAAACATGCGGTTCCGTGTATTGTTTCCGCTCCAGAGAACTATATTACCAGTATGGATGGTACTTAAATTCTGTCGCCGATACCTTGGCCTGTTTCAGCCTCCGACTCCATCTTCCTTCACCGATCATCCTTGCTCTCTCTTGGAAATACAGAAATGATTCCTCTCCTTCCGTTCCTCGTGCCCGCTCCAGATGTGACACTAACTCTAAGGCTCCCGGAGTCCCAGACATGTGAGCATGAGCCAAGCCTCCAGTCATAACCTGGAAGATGATCATATCCCTCTATGCTCCACCAATGCAATCAGGCCCGCATTGATAATCTGCCCAGGCGGGCAGATGCCTGCTGGGCCGCTGGCCCATTTTGAAGCTCACATCCGCCGGCCGGAGGCTCTGAGCTTCAAAATGGGCCGCTGGCACTTTAAATCTTCTGCACAGGCCCTGGTGCGAACGTACTCTCATTACATGCTTTGACCAGGGCTGCGGCGGCCTGCGTCAGCTCGTGAGCGCGGCCTTCGCTCATCGCGTGGCTGCGGCCCTCGTCAGTGCAGGCAAGCAGGAGATTGCGCACCAGGGCCTGAGCAGAAGTTTGAAAAGGCCACCGCGGCGAGCCTAACAACATATTTCTGTTTTAGGTTTGGGCCAGCCTCCTCTCTGCAATCGACCATCCCAGGCCTCTCATGTTGCTGACAAGCTGCTGGACCCTTGTTCTTCCTTCCTCATTTCTTTTGAAGCCTGGAGGCGTGGGCTGCGTGTTTCCTTCACGTCCCATCCTACTATTGAAGCCGCCTTGTTCCTGTCCAGACCCCCGTAGCAAGATGCTGCTTCACCCGCAGAAGAGCTAGCCAGCTCTGGGTCCTTGGCACCTCCTTCTGACCCTTGGGCTGAGCATTCTGACTCTTTGCTTCCATCTCTGATTGTATTCTCTTCCACTTCCAACCGATAAATGGCGCCATCTCTTTTGATGCTTGTCATCCTACGTAATGGCTCAGACTTTTGCTAGGTGGGGTTCTCTTCAGCTCACCATCCTATTTATCCCCCTCCTCCACCCGTTTTTCTTGAGTCACACCTTAATGGTCAAGGCTTTTCCTTGAACTTCACTTTACTGCAGTGGCCACTCCTCATTATAAGCTGGTACTTCCAGTCCTGATACTCCCTCTGGCAAGCGTAACCTCTGGAGGGCTAGACAGTTCTTCACTCTGCCTTTTGTTTCTTCTATGCCCATGATGCCTTTTTAGACAGCATAACAGTCGCTATCCTCCATGCAACTCATGTCTTCCCCACATTACTTTGCTCTTCCTGCTGCAAGACACGATCCTGCTGACTACAGCAAGTGTAACATGGTACAGGAAGATAGCCGTGGGTGAAGTACTCGTATCTGATATCCCAGCAGATGAAGATGGGGGTCCTGGCTAAGAGTGTGGACCTGTGCTATGGGGGCTACGTCCTTGCAGGCCACATTCCAATGAGTTTCGTTGGCCAGGACCAGATGGTTGATAGTTCAATTAGTGAGACCAGTAAAAAAAAAATCTTTTCACTCCTTGTCTTAATAATGATTGCAATCTTTCCTATGGGAGTGTGTGGGATTCGAACTTAAAGATATATAGGTATTTTAATCACTTAATTGTTGATTGGTGCACAATTTTGAAAACAAACTAATGGTAGAATATCCTAAAACTATACTGATATTTTATTCCCCAAATCCATAAATATATAGACAATCCACCTCTTAGGCCCTGTAAAAGCGGAACGTGGTTCATTAACTTCTACAGATATTTGGACTGTATGTTATGCCCATTGGTTAAGAAAACTCCCTCGTATATACAGGACACGTGAATTTTTGTTACAAATGCTGGACCACATAAGTTGGTAAGAAGGATTCCAGCTGGCAACAATCGATATCGAGACCCTGTATAAACATCCTACAGGATGCTGGTATACAGGCTGTAAGACATTGATTGAAGAGTAATAATACTGAAGGCTAACTATTGGAATTTATGTTTAAATACTTATACATTCTTTCAGGACATAATTCCTATCAATTTGCGGACCACTGGTATACCCAGACAGCTGGTACCATAATGGGTACACCAGTGGCCTCGACATTTGCAAATATATTTTTGTGGTATTTTGAAATTTGACTGTATGAGCTTGGATAAAAAAATATAAAATAATGCATCATTAGTGAGTGCCATTCATTTTTATTCTACTTTCGTAATTTTTTTATTGTATTGCTGCGCAGTTGAGCACCTCCACGTCTGGTATTCTCTTTTAACCAGCATTGTATACTGCAGTGGTATATACTTGCAGCATTGCCGATCTGCTGATCTTTTAAATTGGTTGTAAAGCTTATCATAGACACTAGATGTTGTCTGGATCTTCTCACAATCATCATGTTAAATGATCTTTTCTGTTCTAAATCATTCCATACGTCTTCTTCGTCTTTGTGTGACTTTTAAGTTTTTTTGTTTCAGCGTAAAGATCATATTAATACTACAGAGACATATATGAGGGGTGATGAGCGCTGTAAAGAGGAGATTTCTACAGATTACTATCCAGGTGAGAAATGATCATTAAATGCAGAGCATAGGTTCTACTCAGTCAATGGCTTTTAGAATTTATGTGTTGCATGTTTTTATACAGGACTTTACATGTGGACTATAAGGCTATGTGCACAAGTTGCAGATTGTAAGCGTTTTTGCAGCGTTTTTTCGCCGCAAAAACGCTTACATAACGCAACCCATTGAATTCAATGGCATTCCGCAATGCTGTGCTAATGCTGTGTATTTTTCCGCGGCGGAAAAATACACAGCATGCACATTCTTCCGCGGAGGAAAAATACACAGCATGCACATTCTTTGTGCAGAATCGCGGCGATTCCGCACACATAGGAATGCATTGATCCGCTTACTTTCCGCATGTGGTTATGCACACCATACGCAAAGTAAGAGGATCACGTGTGGATGGTACCCAGGGTCTGGAGGAGAGGAGACTGTCCTCCAGGCCCTGGGTACCATATCCCTGGTAAAAAAGAATTAAAATAAAAAATAGTGATATTCTCACCTTCCGGAGGCTCCCGCACCCATCCCAGTCCTTACCGATGCTCCCGGCAACTCCTGTTCCAAGTGATGCCTTGCAACAATGACCTGTGATGACGTAGTGGACTCGTGTGATGCTACGTCATCTGGGGTCATTGTCGCAAGGCATCCCTGGGAACGGGAGTTGCCGGGAGAATCGCGAGGATCGGGAAGGCTGCAGGTGCCGGCGTAAGGTGAGAATATCACGATTTTTTATTTTTTTTATTGTTTTTTACATTCTATCCTTTACTATTGATGCCGCATAGACAGTCTCAATAGTAAAAAGTTGGTCACACTAGACAAACACTATGTTTGACGAGTGTGACCAACCTGTCAATCAGTTTTCCAAGCGATGCTACAGATCGCTTGATAAACGCTAGCATTCTGCAAGCTAATTACGCTTGAAAAACGCTAGTGTTTAGCTGGAATACGCATGCTAATTCCACATGCGTATTTCCCGCGGCTGGGAGTTGCGGTATTGCCGCGGGAATTTCTGCGGAAATTCTGAACGTGTGCACATAGCCTAAACGTAAAGATTTAGTGTTTAAAAACAAAAATCACCTTTTGACACTATTTTTTCCATAATCGCTTCAGAGTTGCTTTAGAGGAGATCTTTCTGTATTCGCAGTCCTGTCCATCACAGGACATTGTGCTCAATGGATGACTCTAAATATACTTATGAAGACTGTTAGTGTTGGGAACCTCAGAACAATATAGGAGAAAATGGCAAACAGGGGCGCTGAGGATAATGATCGTCCAAAGAATAAAATAAGAAATCATTAAGACATAAGACATTCAGTCTACACATCACAATGCCGAATTGTCACCTACATCAGGTCACATACCAGTACCATATCAAAACACGTAGCCTCAATGTGTTACCAACAAAGGAACCTACTTCATCTTCTACTATTTGGATGGTCGTTATCAGCAGCGCCCATGTCTTTCATTTTTTTCGCTATCGTTACGTATCCTACAGTGTTGTTTCCTTTACATCACTCTGGAAAAGAGCAGCGGCTGACATACTATAATTCTACTGTAATGTCAGTAGATGCACAATTCCAGAAGGTGACTTATCCACCACTAATCTACCTATGTCCCCCCCCCCTGTTTTGAGTTTACAGCACATAGGAGGTACCATGTCTGTTTTTTAAAAACAAATTCAAAGGTTGCACTGTTATATTCTAGAGAATATTCTCAGTCTAAAAACCTCAATGGCATTTTTTTACAAGCAGAATATACTGGTCTATAATAATAATAAATATTATTTATCATTGCTTATATAGCGCTATCAGATTCCATAGTGCTTTACATACATTATCATCACTGTCCCTAATGGGGCTCAAAATCGAAATACCTGAAATTCCCTATCAGTATGTCTTTGTAGTGTGGGAGGAAACCAGAGAACCTGGAGAAAACCCATGCAAACATAGAGGGAACATACAAACTCCTTGCAAATGTTGTCCTTTGTGGGATTTGAAACCAGGATCCCAACGCTGCAAGGCTGAAGTGCTAACCACTGAGCCACTGTGCTGCCCAATATCTCTATATGGCAGTACATTATACGATGAAGTAGAGATGCAAAATAATTACAATCAACATGGACATAATTTGTGCAATCGTAACAACCTGTACAATACAGTGAGCACATTATTTATGGTGAGTGGTAAATGGTGTGACCATAGTGGTTGAATTCTATTTATCCATGTCCACTGTTATTTTCCATTCTCAGGCTGTGTGCCCACGTTGCGTTTTTTAAGCGTTTCCGGCGGTTTCTTTCTTGAAAGCAATCTCTGTGTAGTAGGGATCGACAGGATTGGTGCAGGTCACACCGATGGTAGTAGGTAGGCAGAATAACCCTCATGCTTAATCTGGGATGATTGCTGGATGAGGGTCGATGTCTGGCAGGATTTTTCATTGATGATCGTCATTTTTTGATCTCACTCTTGGAGCTGAATTTAGGTAGTCATCTAATGGGGCGTGCTGTAGCAAGTAGTCTGAAGTGTGTCATGTGATATCGCAATGACTAAGTTTGGGTCCGAGTCTGAAGCTGGAAGTTGTGCCTCGGCTTCTGCTGCTGCCTGCTTCCTTGTCCATTGTGAGTTTTGCAAAGTAGGCTTCAAGATGTGCTTTTTTCTTCTTTAATTTCAACTCTTTTTCACGAAGGCAGCTCTCACTTTGGCGGCTTCTGGCTTCTCCCTGGCGGTGGCAATTGCAGGACTACTTGCTTGAAACTAATGAGCTTACATGGGAGCATGTTGGTAATCTTCAGATCCTCTATCTGACATTGTGTCTGTATGCAGCCTGACTGCTCTCTGATAGAAGCCAGTGTCTGTGCTTGAATCCAGTTCTATAGTAGTCGTTTTGCTGTTCTGGCACCGCTCACTCTGTACAGGGAGATTGAGTTGATAGACAGCTAAACTCTTTCCTATAGGTGCATTGAGATCGACACAGGGGGTCCTTTGCAACTTTTTGATAGGATCAGGGTAAAACGATAATAAAAATGAAATTACTCAGTACAAAGCATACGGTACAGTATATCTGAGGTACATAGCATTACATATGGTACAAGACACTTACAAGGAAAGTAGTGGAGATAGTTATAGTGACAGAAGAGAGACTATTCGATAAGAAAACATGAAGAACACAACATCTGCATCATACAGCATGGGGAGCGCTAGCAAGGGAAACATAATAACTCACCGACCATGCTATGTTGAGGTAAACAACAGAAGGGCTGAAAATCCAGAGATATAATCAGCATGTCAGCTTCCAAGGAGCCAAGATGGCTGCTGAAGAAAGAATGGGTAAGGCTAGTGCAGAGGCTGTTGGGAAACTATGGCAGCCTCAAGGAGAAAAGTTACACTGCACAGTAAGGATGAAGCAGAAATAAACAGAGAACATGAAGACAGATGGCAGTGTTGGAAAAGTTATCACAGGACATTACAATTCAATGATGTTGCAAGGGCAGAGGTAAAACTGGTTACACGCATTTCTCTGAAGACATGACACCTGTTGCAGGTGGCGCCGCACTCTTTTTGCAGTTGACACATGGCTACAGTTCTTGTTTTGTGTCCTCTATCAGTGTTTGCTCCGTGCTGGAGCTATTTATGCTCCAGAAATCCTGCTGTCCACTGCCAAATATAATTTGACTTGCTTTTGTGTACTTGTGCCTCGCTTTTCTCCCAGTGGACATTCCTGTTCTTTGACCCCAGCTCATTTTTTCATAATTATTTTTCTTTATGATTTTGTCCGTACACTGACCTGACTACCCGACCATTCTCTTGCCTCGGGTTTGCTCCTCCAAACAACAGCGCTTCCGTGTAACAAATCTATTGGAACCCTTTTTCAGACCAGATCCTTGTACTGAGGTTAAAGGGTGATGGAAGGTTTCCTCTGGAATCTCTGCTAGATGAAGTGGCTTGTACCAAGTTTATCGGAGGTAGCCTTTTTGAGCCTGTGGCCTCTGACAGACATAACAGTATAACTTGCCATATGGTGGTGGATAACATGCAAGACCGGACCAAGATAGTCCACTTTATTGCTGTATGGTTTCAGTATAATGAAATTGGTTAGGCCCAAGCCTGTGCAGCTCTTCCCGTTATTTTTTTTTTCTGAAATCAAGGTTGTCCTCAATGATCGATTTTCAGGTGACCATAGGAATTCTTTTTTCTTTAGGGAAAGTTGTTGCCTGCATTTGAGGCTCCAATCACATATCTCTCATTCTGTAAGCCAGCTTGTTGGATTTATAATATCCCTCCTGCAGTGTGACCCCCTAGGTTTGCACCTTTTCTCTTCTCCTTGATGCTCCAGAACTCTCCACAGTTGACTCCTATTTTGTAAAATTAGTGCTCGAGTTTGACAACTCTAACCATGTAGCTTTGGCAAAAAAAGTAATTAGCCTGTCCTCCTTCAGGAGTAAAGTACCGCTGAGGATTACTGTGAAAAGGTTTAGCAAGTAAAAGACTCACAAAAGAATGACCAGGCCCTACGCCCATCGGTTTTGTACTGGACATTCAGACCAAATAAAGGACATGTTAGTTCAGTTCCCACTCCCTTAACCCCTTCACCTTGAAGCTTGTTTTCACCTTCTTGACCAGGCCAGTTTTTACAATGCTGACCACTCTCACTTTATGAGGTCATAACTCTAGAACTCTTCAATGGATCCTGCTGATTCTGAGAATGTTTTCTCGTGACATATTGTACTTTATGATAGTGATAAAATTTATTTGATATGATTTGCGTTTATTTGTTTAAAAAACTGAAATTTGGCTAAAATGTTTAAAATTTTGCAATTTTTAAACTTTTAATGTTTATGCCCTTAAATCAGAGAGTAGTGTCACTTCCCACATGTCAACTTTACATCAGCACAATTTTGGAAACACAATTTTTTTGGTTAGGAAGTTATAAGGGTTAAAAGATGACCAGCGATTTCTAATTTTTACAACAAAATTTGCAAAACCATTTTTTTAGGGAGGACCTCACATTTGAAGTGACTTTGAGGGGCCTATATGACAGAAAATACCCAAAAGTGACACCATTGTAAAAACTGCACCCCTCAAGGTACTCAAAACCACATTCAAGAAGTTTATTAACCCTTCAGGTCCTTCAGAGGAATTTATGGAATGTGGAGGAAAAAAATAAACATTTACTTTTCTTTCACAAAAATTTTCCTTTAGACCTATTTTTTTTTACTTTCGCAAGGGTAACAGGAAAAAATGGACAATAAATTTTGTTGTACAATTTCTCCTGAGAATGCCGATACCCCATATGTGGGGGAAATCTACTGTTTGGGCACACAGCAGGGCTCGGAAGGGAAGGAGTGCCATTTCACTTTTTGAATGTAAAATATGTGGGAATAATTAGCAGATGCCATGTAGCGTTTGGATAGCCCCTGATGTGATGTGCATAAACAGTGGAAATCCCCCAAAGTGGCACCATTTTGGAAATTATAACCCTTTGGAAATTTATCTACAGATATAGGGACGATTTTGACTCCATGAGTATTTTCCAGAAACAGGCAGCAGTGGATGTTACTGAGTGAAAATTGCAAATTGCTGTTGTCATGACCAGTACATTGTGCCCAGCTCATGCTTCTGGAGAAACGCACTTGTAAGGTAGGCAGGCTCTCATCACTGCAGAAATGCCAAACATGAGGCCCTTAGTAAGATGGAGGGGACTGTGAGATTTGTATCAGTGCCTGGGCTTCCAGCCTTTGCTTCTGACACCAGTTTTAGGTTTATGTCCTCTGGGACTTGTAGTTCCGTCCAGGCTGGGATATATAGACTGGGTTACCAACCATCGGTAAATTTACAGACAGTCCATGAAAAGCAGATGCTTTTTTCTACCATCTGTAGTGTCCGGAAGAAGAAGCACCGCCTGTGATTTTTTTTTACCATCCAAAGCTTACCAGTATGCATGTGCAAACACTCTTCTCCAGATGGAGATGAGATGAGGATCAGTAGACGTCAGCTAATCAGTGGTAAGCATGGGCTTCTTTCCTGTGCTTACCCTCTTCACCGCCCTTCATCCTCTTCTGTCTGTCTCAGAACAAGAGACACCATTCTGGCATCTGACGTCCCGCACTTTCGCTGAGCTCCCTCCTGTACCTGGGCTGGGAAGCTCTCTCGTTTCTCCCCGTAGCTGCTCCACAATTCATTGTGCCCTATCATTGTGGTTCCAATTGTATGGCCTGATGACTCCCACCACCAGACATCACACATTAGCAGTCCGCTGGCGCCATCATCGACTGACTCTCCAGGAAAGACTGTGAAGAGCACAGGGCGCCAATGTAGAATCTGCCAATCTTGGTGTTCTCTGGCAAATGCCATTCGCCTTGGTGACTTGCTGGAGGTCATTTTGCAGAGCTCTGGCACTGCTCCTCCTGTTACTCCTTGCACAAAGGAGGAGGTAGCGGTCCTGCTTCTTTTTTGTTAGCCTCCTGTGACCCCCTCCATGTCTCCTCATGTTCTGACCTGTCTCCTGGCATCTGATCCATGCTCTGGACACTGTGCTGACTGACACCGCTATCCATCTTGTCACAGCTTGCATTAATGTGCCATCCTGGATGAGCTGCACTACCTGAGCAACTTCTGTGGGTTGTAGACACCGCCTCAAGCTACTGTACAGTACCTCTAGGGGTGAGAGCAATGACAAAATGTACACGCATGGTCAAAATTGTTGGTTGAAAAGCAATGTCTGATTTTCATTTGTTCACTTTCATAGTTTATTATTACTTTTGTCAGATTCAAGTTATTTCTGTGACCATTGTGGGTTTTTCTGTCATTAAACGAGGGGTACCAACAATTTTGATCACGTGTGTAAAAGTGACCAAAACAGCCAACAAGGATGTGAAAGATAAATGCTCTGTGGCCACCACCTGCAGAACCACTCCGTTTTAGGGGTTTTCTTGCTAATTGCTTTTCATTTCTACCTGTTGTCTGTTCCATTTGCACAACAGCAGGAGAACTTGATTCACAACCGGTATTGCTTCATAGCTGGACAGGTTGTTTTCACAAAAGTGTGATTGACTTGAAGTTACATTGTGTTGTTGAAGTGTTCCCTTTATATTTTTGAGCAGTCTATAGCATAGTAAGCATGGCATTATGATAGCATCACATATTGATATGTATATTAATTTCTTGGTGGGCAGCGTGGAGACACGGGGGGTTGGCAGGTGCCCAGGTCTGCTAGCTGGAACTGCATGGAACAGGGATTGTCCCGTCGAACGCCCGCTCTCCCTTTAACGAGGGTATAACGTCACTCAGACAACACATGGTGATGGTAAAACAGTATGGCAATGCTTTATTGAACCATAAAACAGGCAGATAACATGTAGAACAGTCCCTGCAAAATACCGCAAGATGGTGTACATTACAGAATCTCACCATTCCACTGTCTCACCGAGATAATGGCAGATGTTACTTCAGAACTCCCAGGGTGGGCTACCCCCCACCTGTGGCACGCACACAGAGAGGAGGTAACAACAAGCATAGAGAGATAACAGTCCATCCAGGTACGAGGCCAGTTGACCCGATTGTCACAACCTGGCTTCTCCGAACATCTCCCTGAAGCCAGGCGACCGGCGGGTCCCAATTCTGGCTTTCTCAAAGCGTATCCATGGTTCAACGATGGTCAATGGAGTAGGTCTTTATTCTTCCAACCGGGGCCGAGGTCTCCTAGGTTGTTTCCTGAAGAATGATAGATCCGTGTCCCTTGTGATGGGGCCATGATGTATTGGCAGCAGTCCTGTAGGGTCCCCTGGATGTTTGGATGACTTGGCAGAATCTCTGGCTGTCTTTCTCTGTCTCTGAGTCTCGCTTTGCCTCTTTGAGGCATATCACCTCTTTTTATGTTTAACCAGTGTCCTTCAGTCCAGTATCACAGATAAGGGGAAGAATGGTTATGACCAAGTCACCTTGTTTGATTATGTAATCTATTTGTATAGGGTTTTCTCCTCTGTTTAAAAATGTTACAAACTATCTGGGCTACCCAATGCATAATTAGCATATCAGTAGTCATCAAGGATAAGAGCACACTATGTTATATCACATATCAGCTTACAAGTTAATATTACAGGTTTACACAAACAAAATTCTGCTTTCTTGACCCGCCAGAAAGAAATGCTTAAATTCAAAAGCGAATATACAGATAACAGCCTATTCTTGGTTTGCTAAAAATAGACTGACTAATTAAGATTCAATGCTGTGTCTCCACAGGCAGAATAATGGCTCAGTGGTTAGCACTGCAGCCTTGCAGCGCCGAGGTCCTGTGTTTAAATCCCACCAAGGACAACCTCTAAAAGGAGTTTGTATGTCTGTTTTTTCAGTGACTACCGCTGACGTCACTTAGGCTGCGCAGACTCCCCGCCTGACCTGAGGTGAACTCGACAGCGTGGGAAAATGTTCAGAAACTTTATGGTCAGGCGGGGAGACTGCGCAGGCAGGTTTTCATTAATTCCTCTGTGGTTTACAGCCGGCCTGTCGCATTAGCACCGCTCCCGGTTGTAAACTATTTAACCCCTTCAGATGGATTGCGCCGTGGGACATGACTGTATGGCGGATAGGTATGGGATATTTTTGCTTTTTTATTTTGGATTTTTTACAGGAGAACGATGGCTTTGATTGGATTGGGAGTTAAATAAAGATGGTAAAAATATGTGTTTATTTATTTCATTAAAAGACTTTATTCTTAATGTGTGTGTGTTTTTATAACCCTTTCAGACAATTGGATTAACTATAGCAAGGTGACATTAACCCCTTATTACCCCATGTGCCACCCACTACAGGGCAATGGGAAGAGAGAGTGTAAGTGCCGGAATTGGTGCATCTTACAGATGCGCCTTTTCTGGGGTGGCTGGGGGCATATTTTTTTAGCCAGTGGGGGGGCCAATAACAATGGTCCCTCTCTAGGCTATTAATATCTGCCCTCAGTCACTGGCTTTTCCACTCTGGTGGAGAAAATTGTGCGGGAGCCCACGCAATTTTTTTTTCTGTTAATTCTTTAGTTTAACACTTGCAGCTTCAATATTTTACACACATACACTACTAACATTATTAGTTAGGGACATATATATTTAACTGTATGTAAACCATGTGTCATATCCTGTTGGGTTCTGTAATGATTTTACAAAAGCCAACAAATTAATTATCACCTATTTTACTATGTATCTTTCTATGAAATATAAAGATATATATATATGTGTGTGTCACTGACATATATATATATATATATATATATATACACACACACACACACACCTATTCTATGTGTATACATGTATTCTATCTTTTGTATTCTAACATGTCAGTGTGATTTTACTGTATAGCCATATATGAATTGCTGGCTTTTCAAAGGACACCGGTGCGTAAAAATCGGAGCGCACTCGCATGGTGCAAGTGCTGTCCGATTTTTTTCTCGCACCCATTGACTTGCATTGGCGAGTCTCATCTGAGAATCGCAGCAATACGCAGGATGCTGCGATTTTTTTTCTCAGTCCAAATTCGGCTGAGAAAAAAAAAATCGCAAATTAGATGTTACCTATTGAATAGCATTGGTCCGAATGCAATCCGATGTTTTTTTTATCGGTTTGCACTCGTCCATATTTATCGCCAGTGAGTATGAGCCCTAAATGTTCCTGCTGTTTTACCTCAGCTCACTTTTTTTTTTACAATATTTTTTTTTACAAATTTGTCACTACATTGACCTCCTGGATCTTAACTGACAACCCGACCATTCTCTTGCCTCTGGTTCGCTTCTCCAGACAGAATCTCTTCCAAGGAAGCATTCCAGTTGACCCAATTGTAAGACCAGATCCCTGTACAGGGGCTAAGAGATGAGATGAAAGTCATAGTTCCTCTAGAATGTGCCAGTCGTGGTGGCTTTTGAGAAGTCTGCAGCCTCAGACAGACATAACAATGTGTACATGACCAGTTCTGCTCCTCCAATGTTATTTTCCTCCATTCTAGGGAGTTTGTACCTGTCAGAAAGTGCATGATATGGAATCAAATAATTAAACTTATTAGAGTCCTCTTTATGAGTCTCTTCTGATAATATAATTGGAAATGATTGGTGATAGACACAGTGAAACATGAACCTACAGATAAGATTGCTACAAAAGAGAAGAGAAAATTTGATAGCTCAACCTGGTGGCCTAACACCATAAACTATCAGCTTCTCTTTGTACTCTACTGCCTTAAGCCCCCTTTACATTTAGCAATGCACCAGCGATCCCGACCACGATATGGCCCGGTCAGGATCGCTGGTGCATCGCTAAATGGTCGCTAGTGAGCTGCCAAACAGGCAGATCTCACAGCAATGCAGCAACGCAGCAGCGGTCGTTACTTACCTTTCAGATGCGGCGATGATGACGTCCTCCCACCCGCGCCCACGCGTCGCTCGTCGGCGCCAGCAGGAAGCAGCCCCGACGAGAAATGGACGTGGACGATCTCGCGCGATCAGCGATAGCCAGCGGGGGAGCCGGTCGGAGGTAAGTATCACACATAGCGATATCGCTAGCAATATCGTTGTCGCGTCACAAAATTGGTGACGCTTTAGCGATATTGCTAGCGATATCGCTATGTGTAAAACCCCCTTTAGTCTGTTGGTAATTGGATTTTATTACAGTTTTTATTGAAATTATATAAAGTATGTAAAAAATATACTTTTTATAGTGTTATATAAAAATATTAAAATCAGTTTTATTTTTGGCAGATGATTTTACCAAGAGCTCCGAGGGACATGTGCTATTCTCAGATTTTGCAGCTGATAATCGTAGTAGCACACCAGATACATGTGAAGAACCTGTAATTTTTGCAGATACACCTCAAGGTCATCTCAGAAAAAATCTGTCATTTGATCCTTTTGAAAAGGTTCTCACTTCTGCTTCATTAAAGACAAATATCCAAAATGAAAGTCAGAAAAGTGCTGTGGAAAATGAAATAGCTTACAGAGGGAAGAAATCAGTGAAATGTTCAGAATGTGGAAAATATTGCAGTAGTAAATCAAGTCTTGTTATGCATCAGAGAATTCACACAGGGGAGAATCCATTTTTCTGTTCAGAATGTGGAAAATGTTTTAATCAGAAAGCAAATTTTATTAGACATCAATTAACTCACTCAGGAGAGAAGCCATTTTCATGTTCAGAATGCGGGAAAAATTTCATTAGTAAAGCAAGACTTGTTGGACATCAGAAAACTCACACAGGGCAGAAACCATTTCCATGTTCAGAATGTGGGAAAGGATATAGGGATAAATCAGAACTTGCTATACATCAGAGAACTCACACAGGGGAGAAGCCATTTTCATGTTCAATTTGCGGAAAATGTTTTAATCGGAAATCAATTCTTGTCACACATCAGATAACTCACACAGGGGAGAAAAAATTTTCATGTTCAAATTGTGGGAAATGTTTTAATCGGAAAACAAATCTTGTCAGCCATCAGAGAACTCACACAGGGAAGTAGCCATATTATTTTTTTAACTCTTATTGACAACATGTAATAGAAAAATATATAAGCTATAGTGAAGTCATTCGTCTACAAAAGAAGGGGGAAGCAAGTTAGTGCACTAAATGATTATTAGAAAATGTATATGTGGCGCCCCTGTGGTCTCAGTCGCCACAGGGTACTGCACTTCATCCAGAGGTGTGGTACTCTGCTCTCAGGTAAGGAAGGGGCACTGCCAGGACTCACACACTATCACCCAACACTAGTCCCCATCTGGCCAGGGGGGAGTTAATTAGAGGGTGTGGGTGGAGAAAGTAGAAAAGGGGCGGAGTTTAGGTAGTGACAGTTGGTGGGAGGAGTTAGTGCTGAGGTAAAGAGATTGTTCTGGAAGGAGTCAGTCAGAGAGTGGTATGAGAGGACAGAAGTCAGTCAGGAGGGAGAGAGAGAGAAGGAGTAGCTTGTAGAGATTGAAGCTGAGTGCAGCTAGTCTCCAGACTAAAGAGAGTGAGACAGAGTGAAGATAGAGAAGAAAGGTAAGAAAGCTCCAGGAGGAGAGGAAGGAAAGGTCTTAGGAGCAATCCATCTGTGGGGCCCGCATCGACCAGTGTAGTCGGTGGAGGGACCAGTTTGCAGTTAGGGGACCGGCCCCAAAATTAGTGAGAGACTAAGGACTCAGCTAGGAAACCGGAGGAGGCAGTATAATTAAGTGCTGCAGCTGACCCCACACTCATTCGCTGAAAAGGCAGACACATAGGATCCAGGGGTCTGCCCAACGTTGCCCAGCAAGATCCGAGTCTGCTGGCTCAGGACACTGTGTGTAAAGACGCAGGGCAGGAGAGGTGGTAGCCAGCGTAGTGACACGGCGAGGAAAGGAACATCAAAGGGAGCCCTGGCAACGTACACCCCAAGCTACCTGAGAGCTGTCTTGATCACAAGCCTGGAGCACCCAGCACCCCGGCTGGGGACTGTAACCACAGAACTGTGAGTAAAAGTGTAAAGACTGCACCCTGCTGTGTCCTCAGTTTATTTGCTGCGTCATCTGCCCTGCACTACAACCACCATTATTTTCAACACCATAATCTGCCTTGGGGAATTGCTCTGCCTGTGGAGAGCGAACCAACTCTGCTGCATGAACAACTGCCCCAGTGGACTGAATCTTTAGCGTCGGCTAACACCTTACTTGTCAAGTACCACAGGTTGCGTCACAAATCTTTTCTAAACTTTAAACCCCTTTTCATCATTTTTATTGGACGCCCAGGGCCATGGGACCGGGTCACTGCTGCCATGACACATCCCTTTAACAACTGACAGGGCCCAGTACCGAGTATCCCCACGGCCCTGGCAGGCGCTCCATTTTGGCATCACAAGCATGATTCGTACCCGGCATTGCTGGGTATAAAATGCCATGGACTTATTAAAATTGTGAAATGGCTGCCATTCCCCAGGCACACGGCGTGCGGGAAGAGCAAGGCTTGTCGTCGTGGGCGGAACCTGGAAGAAGTGTGCGAAAAATCATGCCTGCCCACTGCACATATTTTGATGTGACCAAAACATGGCCGACGGCCAGGGAGATCTGCCTCCTGGCCTGGTATGGTGGCAAAAGAAGAAGGAACGGCCCACGAAGGTGGGGGCAGGAAGAACTGACGGGAAAGCGTGCAGCAGGAAGGAAGGCGACGGACCCGGAGGACGCCATGGCAAGTGGTGAGCGGAGGCCTAAAGAGGGCAGGGTGGAAGCAATGGACTCACCCAGCCAACAAGATGAAGGCCCCGATCGGCTGCCATGCGGTGGATCTGGCGCTCCTCGGAGATGAGGTGCAGGAGTAGACGCGCCAGGACCTGGGCACGCAGATTACCGCAATGACAAGATGGAAAGCGGCCTCATTACCAGCATCCCTGACTCCAGTGGAGGAGGATCTTAGCACCGGAGAGACACCAGAAGCAGGTATAGTGATCAACCCTGCCCCAGTGACCAACGGGACCCTTTTAGGCCCACTGCAACCCCTTTCAGTCCACAAAACACCTAAGTCAGTGGCTGCCAGTCCAGAAAGGATGCCAGAATCTCTTACCTCAGATGCTACACCGGATCCTGCAGTAGCACCAACCGCTGCACCAGCCCAAGCCAAATCGAATCCTACAGAAACACCAACATCGGCACCAGCCCTGCAGTTCCACCCAGACCAAAAATGTGCGATCAGGCTACCCACACCCAGGCAATAGGACCTGAACAACTTGTGATAACAGGAATAGTTCTGCATCAAAAACTTTCCCGGCCAGGGAGTGGCCAGCCCCAGGTATTATCCTGGAAACAGCAGAAACCATAGAAAAGTAAACAGTATGTGACTATATATATAGTTAAATTTACCTGGATAGGTTTTGTTCCTTATTGAAGTTAATAGACACTGTGGTCATGGACAGTGAGTGACCAGAACTTCCTTGTAGGTTCTCCTTGTTGGCTTTACAGTTTAAATAGTGAGTGTTGCACTCACATTCAGGTGACCAAAGAACTAAAACCGTCTGGTGTGGCTGAAAAAGTGGTCCAACGAGGTGACCAGCAAGCCTTGTAGCCACGCCCAGGCCTAGGTTGAGGGTTTGAGACGGGTCCCCCATATTGCGCTAAAGACTAAAAGAAGAAAACTGAAGTTTATTGAACTTGATAGAAGTGTTATTTATAGTAAAGCTTTATTGAGTATTTATATTAAAGTTATATTATAGTAGTATTATGCAATGTTCAAGTGAAAGTGCCTCCTATAAAGGGAAGAGGAGTTACCTAGTGGCTGTTATACTTGTTGAGATGCATCTCAGAAAATTTTGCATGTTGTTAACATCTGTTTTTGCTCTGTTCCAGCTCGAGGACGTGCTGTGCTTAACGGGGGAATCTGACTCCCCTGTGGTCTCAGTCGCCACAGGGTACTGCACTTCATCCAGAGGTGTGGTACTCTGCTCTCAGGTAAGGGAGGGGCACTGCCAGGACTCACACACTATCACCCAACACTAGTCTCCATCTGGCCAGGGGAAAGTTAATTAGAGGGTGTGGGTGGAAAAAGTAGAAAATAGGTGGAGCTTAGGTAGTGACAGTTGGTGGGAGGAGTTAGTGAGGAGGTAAAGAGATTGTTCTGGAAGGAGTCAGTCAGTCAGAGAGTGGTGTGAGAGGACAGAAGTCAGTCAAGAGAGAGAGAAGGAGTCGCTTGTGGAGATTGAAGCTGTGTGTAGCTTGTCTCCAGACTAAAGAGAGTCAGAGAGACAGAGTGAAGATAGAGAAGAAAGGTAGGAAAGCTCCAGGAGGAGAGGAAGAAGAGGTCTTAGGAGCACGGATAGTGAGCAATCCATTTGTGGGGCACACATCCATCGGTGTGGTCAGTGGATGACCCAGGTCACAGTTAGGGGACCGGCCCCAAAACTAGTGGTGAGACTAAGGACTCAGCTAGGAAACCGGAAGATGCAGTATCTTTAAGTATTGCAGCCGACCCCACACTCATTCGCTGAAAAGGCAGACATATAGGATCCAGGGGTCTAACCAACGTTGCCCAACAAGATCCGAGTCTGCTGGCTCAGGACACTATGTGTGAAGATGCAGGGCAGGAGAGGTGGTAGCCAGCGTAGTGACACAGCTAAGAAAGGAACATCAAAGGGAGCCCTGGCAACATACACCCCAAGCTACCTGGGAGCTGTCTGGATCACAAGCCTGGAGCATACAGCACCCCGGCTGGGGACTGTAACCACAGAACTGTGAGTAAAAGTGTAAAGACTGCACCCTGCTGTGTCCTCAGTTTATTTGCTGCATCATCTGCCCTGCGCTACAACCACTATTATCTTCAACACCATAATCTGCCCTGGGGAAATGCTCTGCCTGAGGAGAGCTGAACCAACTCTGCTGCATCAACAACTGCCCCAGTGGACTGAATCTGCAGCGTCGACTAACACCTTACTTGCCGAGTACCACAGGTGGCGTAATGATGAATCTTTTATAAACTTTAAACCCCTTTTCATCATTTTTATTGGACGCCCAGGGCCACGGGACCGGGTCACTGCTGCCGTGACACATCCCTTTAAGGACTGACTGGGCCTGGTACCGAGTATCCCCACAGCCCAGGTGGGCGCTCCATATACAATTACCAATGACCCTTTGTTATTGAAAATGAATAAGTATAAAGGCCTATATTTGAACAAAGTATATATTTTACATTTGTATAACTACAGTGTAAAAGGATTGTCTGATGCTTTCTTCCATCCTATTTGACATTGACCATGGAGAGATTATTCTATACATGATCATATAACACCTGCTTGTCTCATCCAATGCAGGGCAACTGTTAAGGTACTGCCACACTTAGCGATATACCAGCGATCCCGACCAGCGATATGACGCGGTCAGGATCGCTGGTACATCGCTAAGTGGTCGCTAGTGAGCTGCCACACAGGCAGATCTCACCAGCGACATCGCTGGGGACCGGAGTCGCTACTTACCTGTCACACTAGGCGATCCTGCGTCCTCCCGCCCGGCTCCACACTCGTCGCTCGTCTCTCCATAGGAAGCGTCGCAGGAAGCTGACGACAAGAAACAGTCCTGGACGTTCTCGCGCGATCAGCGATAACCAGCGGGGGAGCCGGTCGTTGGTAAGTATCAGACACAGCGATGTCGCTAGCAATATCGCTATAACGTCACAAGTTATAGCGATATTGCTTAGTGTGACAGTACCTTTAGAAGAGCTAAGATATGATTGATAAGATATACCTATGATTAAGGACATGTAATATCTGTCTGAAACGCGTAAGGTAGCCTTGCCTGACATGGTGGCTTAATATGATTTTAAAACCTTCCTAATAAATGTGAGTTGTATCTTTTTTCACTAATTTTGGAGCTGGAGACCCGCTCTTTTTTCCTTTGGATTTGGATTTCTAGTGCCAGTTGAACTGCACTGGACATCTCCTGTGTCAGAATCCTGTCAGCGCCGGCGTGCAGCCTCCACTGAGCAGGGACTCACCCGCACTGTAGGGGGGCCCGGGGTCAGGTACAGCCAGAAAGTACAGATACACAGGACCTGTGGACGCTGAAGTTTAGCAAGCAGTCACAGGACCTACAGTCATGTGACTGCAAGGGGGCGGGGCTTAGCGTCCTGCTTTCAGAGATGGCAGGACACTACAGAAATACTCAGAGTCAGGCAAAGCGGAGGTCATACACAGAGATATCAGTAAAGTACCAGGGATGAGACAGAACGGATAGCCAGGGCCAAGCAGAAGTCAAAACCAAACAGACATAGAAGGTACCAAGCAGAATCCAAAGCAATATCCAGAGAACAGACCGAGTCGTACACAGAATCAAGCAACCAGAACACAGCACAAACACACTCAGGGGTCACCACACAATGCCAAGGGCGAAAGTATAACTGACGGGGATGGGAGCGTCCTGAGACTATAAGAAGCCTCTCCCAGAACCAGAGAGAGGCCACAATCACAGCCACTGGGATCACAACCTTTAACCCCAGAAATGCCAGTCATCAGCACTGGTTCCAGACATTAACCCCACGTGTGCGAGTCAAACCCGCACTGAGATCATGACAGTACTGACAGTACACCCCTCTCAACGGGGGGGCCTCTGGACCCCCAGGCTTGCCTGGGTACTTAGTATGGAAAGCCCGCACCAGGCGATCAGCATGCATCAACCGGGCCAGTACCCAGGACCTGTCTTCCGGTCCATACCCCTTCCAATGAACCAGGTACTGTATCGACCGCCGTACCAACCTGGAATCTACGCTATGACCAACCTCGTACTCCACCTGCCCCTCGACCAAAACAGGAGGAGCAGTGGACTCGGAGTCTCCCCGGACTGCTTCAAAAGGTTTCAGTAGAGATTTGTGAAAGATGTTAGGGATCTTGAAAGAGGGTGAAAGGCACAGCCTATACGCCACTGGATTGATTTTTTCCACAATCTTGTATGGGCCAATGAATTTGGGCCCCAACTTGGCTGAAGGAACCTTCAACTTAATGTTTCGCGTGGAGAGCCAAACCTTGTCTCCAACCTGAAACGTGGGTGCTGGTGTTCGTTTCCTGTCCGCGAAAAACTTATACCTGCCCTGAGACCTAGATATACTCCGCTGAACTTCTGCCCACGTATTCTGTAATCGCTGAACAGAGCCCTCAGCCCCGGGACACCCCAAGTCCAGACGAGAAAACTCACCAAAATGAGGACTGAACCATAATTGATCAAAAAAGGAGTCATACCCGTGGATTGACTCACCCGACTATTGAAGGCAAATTCAGCCAACGGCAGTGCATCGCACCAGTCATCCTTTCTAGCAGAGGTTAGACACTGAGGATCTGTTCCAGGGACTGGTTAGTGCGCTCCGTCTGACCATTGCTCTCAGGATGGTATGCAGACGAAAAGGACAGAGACATCTCTAATTTTTTGCAGAAAGCACGCCAAAACTTAGCCACAAACTGCACACCGCGATCAGACACCACATTCAGGGGTACCTGTTGTGAGTTCATTTTCCCCTTCACTACTGAGGCCCGAGGAACTCCCTCTTCTGGTGAAGAAAGGTAGTGAGCTTGATTGTCAAACACCTGGGGCTGATGATGATGACTGGCTGAGTGGAGTTAATGACTGGATATAAGGCTGCCGACGCCCTTCTGGCCTGCGGGTGATTTCTCTGTGGACTTCTAGGAAACCAGTCTGATTCCTGCTCATCTAAAGCTAAGATTTCTGCTTTGCCTTTTTGCATTAGTGTTTTGTTTTCCTTGCTTTTCTGGATTCTGCCATTCCCTGCTGGGGTGAGCTGAATCTCCATTTGCCTGTTGCTCTGTCTTCAGAATATTCCTGAGTACTGACATAGTTTTTTTGAAGCCTAGCGTCTTCAGGGCCTTTTTTACTATCAGTTTGTTGGCTCTTATTTTCATAGGGTTTTTCACGGATTGCAGACAGCAGCCTTCCTGTCCTTTCCTATCTAAGCTAGCGTGGGTCCCATCTTTGCTCAGTCTATCTTTCTGTCTGTGTTTTGTTCTTTCTTCTTGCTTCACCGTCATTATATGTGGGGGGCTGCCTTTTGCTTTGGGGTCTGCTCTGGGGCAGTTTAGATTTCCCTTTCTGTCTTTAGGCTATGTAGTCCTCCGGCTGTGATCGAGGGGCCTAGGGCATCGTAGGAGCCCCCCACGGCTACTGCTAGTTGTGTTGATAGGTTCAGGGGTCTGCAATCCGATAGCTGCCAACTTCTCTGGTTTTCTGGACTTAGCTAGCATTTCTATTTTTGCCTCCTACGGTGACTCAATCATAACAGAATCACCTGCCATACCGCAGATTCTAGGGTACTCAATAGCAGGAAAGAATTGTATAAAAAAAAAAAAATAAAAGAAAAGTGTGTATATTTTTTCCTCTATATCTCTGAGGCCGTAGGGGGAATTTTTTTTTTCTCTCAATGGAGATAAAGCAATTGTCTGATCGTGTGGAGCAGCTCGCTGCGGAAGTGCGGGGAATTTCCGCCTACCTTGCTCATTCACATGCTGCTGAACCAAAGATTCCTACACCTGATGTATTTTTTGGGGATCGGTCTAAATTTTTGAATTTCAAAAATAATTGTAAATTATTTTTTGCCTTGAAGTCTAACTCGTCAGGGAGCTCCGCGCAGCAGGTTAAAATTGTCATCTCTTTGCTGCGTGGCGATCCCCAGGATTGGGCGTTTTCTTTGAAACCAGATGATCCTATTCTGACTAATGTGAACGCATTTTTTCAGGCCTTGGGGTTGTTGCATGACGAACCTAATGCCATTGATCAGGCTGAAAAGACCCTGTTGGCATTGAACCAGGGTCGTGATTCTGCAGAATTGTACTGTCAAAAATTCCAAAAGTGGGCAGTACTTACTACCTGGAATGATAATGCCTTGGCTGCTCTCTTTCGGAAGGGGTTGTCAGAAGCCATAAAAGATACTATGGTGGGATTTCCTGTTCTCTCTGGTCTTGACGATTCTATGTCTTTAGCCATTCAGGTTGATCGGCGTTTACGCGAACACAGAGCTGCACGAGAGGTGTTGCCACCTGTTGAACAAATGTCTGAACCTATGCAATGTGATAGAGTTTTTTCCAGAGAGCAGCGTCAGGAGTTCAGAAGGCGTAATAAGTTGTGTTTTTTCTGTGGAGATGCCTCGCATATTATTTCTGTCTGTCCTAAATGCGAGAAACGCTTTGCACACACGTTTTCTGTTGGTGGTGTTCAACCTAAGTTTCTTCTGGCTATTACTCTGATCTGCTCCCTGTCCACATTTTCCGCCAAGGCTTTTGTGGATTCGGGAGCAGCTCTAAACCTAATGGACTTGGATTTTGCTAAACGTTGTGGATTTCCGATGACACCTCTGCAGACGCCTATCCCTTTGAGGGGGATTGATGCTACTCCTTTGGCTAAAAATAAACCTCAGTTTTGGACCCAGGTGGTAATGCGGGTCGCCCCAGACCATCAAGAAAATTGCAGGTTTTTGGTGTTACATAATCTGCATTATACTATTGTTCTGGGGTTTCCCTGGTTACAAATTCATAATCCAGTTTTGGATTGGAAATCTGTGTCTGTGGTGAGTTGGGGTTGTCAGCGTGCCTTTAGTGAGGCTCCGGTGTTTTCCACCTCTCCTCAGTCGCATGATGTTCCTGATTATTTGGTGGACTTTTATGATGTATTTAGTGAGAATGAGTCTGCATCTCTGCCTCCTCATAGGAGTTATGACTGTGCTAAGGAACTGAGCCCGGGGTGTAAATTTCCCAAGGGTCGGCTCTTCAATTTATCTGTACCCGAGCACGAGGCTATGCGATCCTATATTAAGGAAGCGTTGGAGAAGGGTCATATTAGACCATCCTCGTCACCCTTAGGTGCCGGGTTTTTTTTTGTAGCCAAAAAGGATGGATCATTAAGACCTTGTATTGATTATCGTGCCCTCAACAAAATTACTGTTAAATATCAGTATCCGTTACCCCTGATTTCTGATCTATTCTCCAGAGTTAAAGGTGCTTGCTGGTTTACCAAGCTTGACCTCAGATGGGCGTATAATCTTATTCGCATTAAGCATGGGGATGAATAGAAGACGGCGTTTCATACTCCGGAGGGACATTTTGAGTACCTGGTGATGCCTTTTGGGCTCACTAATGCCCCTTCTGTCTTCCAGTGCTTCATGAACGATATTTTCCGAGATTTTGTCGATAAATTTTTGATTATCTATCTGGATGATATTTTGATCTTCTCCAAGGATTGGGATTCTCATGTGGAACATATTCGGACTGTGTTCCGGATCTTGAGGGAGAATTCCCTGTATGTCAAAGGATCTAAATGCCTTTTTGGAGTACAGAGGATTTCTTTTTTGGGATTTATTTTGTCCCCGTCAACTATTGAAATGGACCCGGCCAAGGTACAGGCCATTTACGATTGGGTTCAGCCCACTTCTTTGAAGGCCCTCCAGAAGTTTTTGGGTTTTGCTAATTTTTATCGGAAATTTATAGCAAAATGTTCTAGTATTGCCAAGCCATTGACTGATTTGACTAAGAAGGGTGCTGATGTGTTAAATTGGTCTCCGGAGGCTGTTTCTTCCTTTCAGGAGCTGAAGCGAAGATTCACCTCCGCCCCGGTTTTGCGGCAACCTGATGTCTCACTTCCGTTCCAGGTAGAGGTGGATGCTTCTGAGATTGGTGCAGGAGCTGTTTTGTGGGGAATCGGGAACTGTTAGCCATGAAATGGGCATTTGAGGAGTGGAGACATTGGTTGGAGGGAGCTAAGCATCAAGTCGTGGTCCTCACTGACCACAAGAATTTGATTTACCTAGAGTCGGCTAAGCGCTTGAACCCTAGACAGGCTAGGTGGGCCTTGTTTTTTACACGTTTTGATTTTGTGGTTTCTTTTCTTCCTGGAACTAAGAATGTCAAGGCTGACGCCCTCTCTAGGAGCTTCTTTGCTGATTCTCCTGTGGTGACCAAGCCTGCTACCATCTTAGGCAAAGGGGTAGTTTTTTCTGCCATCTCGCCCGATTTGAGACGTGCTCTGGAAGAGTTCCAGGAGGACAAACCTGAGCGTTGTCCCAGTGGAAAGTTGTATGTCCCTGACCAGTGGAAGAAGAGAGTGATGTCTGAAGTTCATTGCTCTGCTTTGGCTGGTCATCCAGGTATTTTTGGTACTAGAGATCTGGTGAGTCGGTCTTTTTGGTGGCCCTCCTTGTCTCGTGATGTCAGGAATTTTGTGCAGTCGTGTGGGACGTGTTCCCGGTCTAAATCGTGTTCTTGCTCTAGTGGGTTGTTGATGCCTTTGCCTGTCCCCAAGAGGCCATGGACCCATATTTCAATGGATTTCATCTCTGATATGCCTGTCTCTCAAAGGATGACTGTTATTTGGGTGATTTGTGATAGGTTCTCTAAGATGGTTCATCTTGTACCACTCCCTAAGTTGCCGTCTTCCTCTGAATTGGTGCCCCTGTTTTTACAACAGGTGGTTCGCTTGCACGGGATTCCTGAGAACATTGTATCTGACAGAGGAGTGCAGTTTGTGTCTAGATTTTGGAGAACTTTCTGTTCCAAGCTGGGAATTCAGTTGTCCTTCTCCTCTGCGTTTCACCCTCAGACCAATGGGCAGACAGAGAGAACAAACCAGACCTTGGAGTCATATTTGAGATGTTTTATTTCTGCTGATCAGGATGATTGGGTTTCATTTTTGCCCTTGGCCGAATTTGCTTTAAATAATAGAGCTAGTTCTGCCACTTTGATGTCTCCTTTTTTTTGTAACTTTGGGTTTCATCCTCGATTTTCTTCAGGGCAGGTGGAGCCCTCTGCCTGCCCAGGGGTTGACACTGTGGTGGAGAGAATGCACCAGATCTGGGACCAAGTGGTGGATAAGTTATCTCTCTCCCAGGATAAGGCCCAGCGGTTTTCCAACCGACATAGGACCATTGGTCCCCAATTTAAGGTTGGTGATATGGTGTGGTTATCATCAAAAAATATTGCTATGAAGGTGGCTTCTCCTAAGTTTAAGCCTAGATTTATTGGACCTTACAAGATTTTGGAGATTATTAATCCGGTCTCTTTTTGTTTGGCTCTTCCTGTCACATTTAAAATCCATAATGTGTTCCATAAATCTTTGTTGAAGAGGTTTGTTGAACCTGTTGTTCCGGGAGTTGCACCTCCAGACCCTGTATTGGTTGAAGGTAACATGGAATATGAGGTAGAGAAAGTACTGGATTCCCGTCTGGCTAGACGGAGACTCCAGTATTTGGTTAAGTGGAAGGGTTATGGTCAGGAGGATAATTCCTGGATCTCTGCCTCTGATATTCATGCCAAAAGATTGGTGCGTGCCTTTCATCGGGCTCACCCTGATCGCCCTGGTGGCGTGGTTGAGGGTTCGGTGACCCCTCCTCAAGGGGGAGGTACTGTTGTGAGTTCATTTTCCCCTTCACTGCTGAGGCCCGAGGAACTCCCTCTTCTGGTGAAGAAAGGTAGTGAGCCTGATTGTCAAACACCTGGGGCTGATGATGATGACTGGCTGAGTGGAGTTAATGACTGGATATAAGGCTTCCGACGCCCTTCTGGCCTGCGGGTGATTTCTCTGTGGACTTCTAGGAAACCAGTCTGATTCCTGCTCATCTAAAGCTAAGATTTCTGCTTTGCCTTTTTGCATTAGTGTTTTGTTTTCCTTGTTTTTCTGGATTCTGCCATTCCCTGCTGGGGTGAGCTGAATCTCCTTTTGCCTGTTGCTCTGTCTTCAGAATATTCCTGAGTACTGACATAGCTTTTTTGAAGCCTAGCATCTTCAGGGCCTTTTTTACTGTCAGTTTGTTGGCTCTTATTTTCATAGGGTTTTTCACGGATTGCAGACAGCAGCCTTCCTGTCCTTTCCTATCTAAGCTAGCGTGGGCCCCATCTTTGCTCAGTCTATCTTTCTGTCTGTGTTTTGTTCTTTCTTCTTGCTTCGCCGTCATTATATGTGGGGGGCTGCCTTTTGCTTTGGGGTCTGCTCTGGGGCAGTTTAGATTTCCCTTTCCGTCTTTAGGCTATGTAGTCCTCCGGCTGTGATCGAGGGGCCTAGGGCATCGTAGGAGCCCCCCACGGCTACTGCTAGTTGTGTTGATAGGTTCAGGGGTCTGCAATCCGATAGCTGCCAACTTCTCTGGTTTTCTGGACTTAGCTAGCATTTCTATTTTTGCCTCCTACGGTGACTCAATCATAACAGGTACCCCATGCAACCGGATCACATGCTGCACAAACAACCTGGACAACGTCTCAGCTGACGGAGGTGCGGACAGGGGTACAAAATGAGCCTGCTTAGAAAACCTGTCCACCACTATGCATACCACTGTATTACCCTTAGATGGAGGGAGATTGGTAACAAAATCCATGGATAAGTGAGTCCATGGTCTTTCGCACTGCCAAGGGCATCAGCTCCCCTGCCGGCCGGCTATGAGCTTTTAGAATGAGCGTAGACCCCACAACCAGCAATTAATTTTTTATGTCCGAGCCAAGGGTAGGCCACCAAAAGATCCTAGCCACCGCCAGACGCGTGGCTGAAATACCAGGGTGAGCACTCAGCTTGGATTCATGGAACTCCTGCAAGAGATTTACGCAAAGTTGCTCTGGGACAAACAACTTCCCCTCCGGCTTGGCCGCCGGGGCCCGCGACTGGGCCCCCTGAATCTCCTGTTCCAATTCAGATGAGACCTTTGCTATCACAACCCCAGGGTGAAGAATGGAGGACGGTGGCTCAGAGGGCGATACCGGCTGAAAACTGCGCGATAAGGCGTCAGCCTTGACATTCTTAGACCCTGGACGAAATGTAATCGTAAACTGAAAACGGGAAAAAAAAAGTGACCAACGGGCCTGTCTGGGCGTTAGTCTTTTAGCAGACTCAGTGTATGACAAATTTTTGTGATCCGTGATCACCGTAACCGGGTGACTGGCCCCCTCCAAAAAGTGCCTCCATTCTTCAAACGCCAATTTGACCGCAAGAAGCTCTCTATCGCCTACGTCGTAATTTCTTTCCGCAGCAGAGAACTTCTTGGAAAAGAAAGCACATGGCCTGAGGTTGGTTAGAGTGGCAGGCCCTTGGGACAACACCGCCCCCACCCCCACCTCAGAGGCGTCCACTTCCACGACGAATGGTTTGGACTGATCTGGCTGTACTAACACGGGAGCAGACATAAAGCTTCTTTTCAGGGTCGCAAAGGCCTCTTTTGTGAGCGAGGACCAGTTTCTCACATCTGCACCTTTACAAGTAAGATCTGTGAGAGGTTTGACCACCTGTGAAAACCCCCGAATAAATTTGCGGTAATAATTGACGAACCCCAAGAAGTGCTGAAGACCCTTAAGGTCTTGGGGTTGCACCCAATCCGCAATGGCCTGCACCTTCTTGGGGTCCATGCGAAAACCCTCACAGGACACAATCCCAAAAAAGACAATTCTTGAACAAAAAACACATTTCTCCAATTTGGCATACAGATGATTTTCCCTCAGTCTTTGGAGAACGGTTCGTACATGATTCAGATGAGATTGACTGTCGGGAGAGTATATCAGAATATCGTCTTAAGTAAATAACAACAAAACGACCAATGAGATCCGAGAATACCACGTTGATGAAATTCTGAAATATTGCTGGGGCATTGGTAAGACCAAACAGCATGACTAAATTTTCAAACAGTCCCTTGGTCGTGAGGAACGTGGTTTTCCATTCATCCCCCTCCCGGACCCTTATCAAATTATATGCCCCCCGAAGATCCAGTTTGGAGAACCATTTTGCCCCTGAAAGTTGGTTACACAAGTCGGGACTCAACGGAAGGGGGTACGTATTTCGTACAGTAATCTTGTTGAGCTCACGAAAATCGAGGCAGGGACATAAACCACCATCTTTTTTCTTTACAAAAATAACCCTGCCGCCACAGGTGAGACTGAGGGACGTATGTGTCCTTTGCGAAGACTCTCATCAATGTAATCTTTCATGGCCAAGCGCTCATGGCCAGATAAATTAAACAGACGGCCTTTAGGCAATTTAGCCCCCGGGACTAACTCGATAGCACAGTCAAAGGGTCTATGTGGCGGCAACGTCTCGGCCTCGCTTTCAGAGAACACATCTTCGAATTCTTTCCTCGACAGATGACACAGGTACAGATTTAACAGGTTCAACCAATAGTGCAGACTTATCACATAACATCAAATCATTAAACCCCCACTGAACAATCTCCCCCGTTTTCCAGTTAATGACTGGGTTATGGCGTTGTAACCAGGGCATGCCCAACACCAATCCTGCTGGTAGATTGTTCAGAACCAAACAACTTAATTTTTCCACATGGGTAGCGCCCACTTTGAGTGAAAACAAGTCAGACAAAGAGAATTCCCTCTTTAGTGAGGGGGGAGGAGTCAATGGCCACCACTTTGATCGGAACCTTAAGTCTACTGTAACTGTCCCTATCTTAGAGCGTGTGACCAATTGGGAGTCAATAAGATTGATGGATGATCCGCAGTCCACAAAAGCTGTAGAGGGAAAACAACAATCGTCCACTAACAGTTCCACATGAAGCAACACCTTAGAAAACGAGGAAAAGGGTACCTGAGGGTCTGAGTAGTCTCCCCGCTGACTACCCAGACCTAGTCGTTTCCCGTCGACCGAGTTGAGGATGGACAATCAGGACACTCCCTTTTCCAATGTCACATTTTACCACAGTAAAAGCATAACTGCTTTTCTCTCCGGCATTGTCTCTCCTTTTCCTTCAGGGAGAGAGCCCCTACGTCCATGGGCACAGAAACAGTCTCTTTTCCACTTGGGAACAAGGGAGTCTCCGCCTGCATCACCCCCTGGCCCGCAGGCTGCGGTGCATCCGGACGGCCTGGGTCATGGCGTCCTCGAGTGAGTTAGGTGGGGGATGTAATGCCAAGGCATCCTGTAACCGCTCGGACAAGCCTCTGCAAAAGAGTCCTCGGAGTGCATCGTCGTCCCAAGAGACCTGTGGCCCAGCGGCGGAATTCTGTACAAAACCACTCAGCCGAGTGTTTCCCCTGACAGACACTCATCACCATGTCCTCTGCCAATCGCACTCGGTCCGGCTCATCATATATGTGCCCGAGGGCCTCAAAAAATGCATTCACAGACACTCTCAGGGCAGTGAGTGGAAGGGAGAAAGCCCAAGCTTGTGGAGACCCTCTTAACAGAGACATAATGACCCCAACCTTCTGACTTTTGTCCCTAGAGGAACGTGGCCTCAAACTAAAGAAGAGTTTGCACCCCTCCATGAAGACCCTGAAATCCTTTTTGTTCCCAGAAAAGAAATCAGACAGTTTAACAGGTGGTTCTGGGGACACCAAAACAACATCACTCGCCCCAGCCCCCAGAGACCCAGCAGCTAAAGCCCCCCGCACTGTCTCAGAAAAAACTTAATGGTCAGTTATAATGTCAGGATCCTGTCAGCGCCGGCGTGCAGCCTCCGCTGAGCAGGGACTCACCCGCACTGTAGGGGGGCCCGGGGTCAGGTACAGCCGGAAAGTACAGATACACAGGACCTGTGGACGCTGAAGTTTAGCAAGCAGTCACAGGACCTACGGTCGTGTGACTGCAAGGGGGCGGGGCTTAGCATCCTGCTTTCAGAGATGGCAGGACACTATACAGAAATACTCAGAGTCAGGCAAAGCGGAGGGCATACACAGAGATATCAGTAAAGTACCAGGGATGAGACAGAGCGGGTAGCCAGGGCCAAGCAGAAGTCAAAACCAAACAGACATAGAAGGTACCAAGCAGAATCCAAAGCAATATCCAGAGAACAGACCGAGTCGTACACAGAGAATCAAGCAACCAGAACACAGCACAAACACACTCAGGGGTCACCACACAATGCCAAGAGCGAAAGTATAAGTGACGGGGATGGGAGCGTCCTGAGGCTATAAGAAGCCTCTCCCAGAACCAGGGAGAGGCCACAATCACAGCCCCAGGTGTGCAGGTAAGCCTGCACTGGGATCACAACCTTTAACTCCAGAAATGCCAGTCATCAGCACTGGTTCCAGACATTAACCCCACGTGTGCGAGTCAAACCCGCACTGAGACCATGACATCCTAGCATCAGACCGCTTATGGACTATATGGACACTGATGTACGGTAGGCTGAATATATTTTTTCTTTTTTTTTTTTGCTATTTAGAAGAGCTAAAGCCAGTAATGAAGTAAGGCTTGCAAGGGAGACAAAAAGCAGTAAAAAATTATTTGGGGGATGTGTTAAAAATAGAGTTGAGCGACTTTAGTCGGATCGGGTTTCATGAAACAAAATTTGTTTCAGATGAAACTGGTCCGACTAGGGCAAAAAAAAAGTCGGAGTTTCGTCCGAAACCCGACCCCAATGCAAGTCAATGGGGATTAAAAGTTGGCATTGAGAGGATGAATGTCGCTCAACTCTAGTTAAAAACAAAAGAAAAGTCAAAGATGCATTAAGATTTTTACAGGATGAAAAGGATGAAGTGGTCAAACATTATGTTGAGAAGGCCAAACTTTTAAATTTATATTATGAAGGAATAAAATAATCCACTATCCATAAACAGAGAGGTGGTGAAGGAACACTTGGCTAATTTACATGAGTTTTTAAGTCTCCTGGTCCAGATGAATTACATCCTAGGGTACTGAAATTGTTAGCAGAGGAAATTGCAGAACCGCTAGCCAGAATCTTTGAAAAATTCTGGAAAACGGGAGAACGGCAAATGTTTTCCCTATCTTGAAAAAAGGAAAGAAACCGGAGCCAGGATATTACAGGCTAGTGAGCCTTACTTCAATACCAGGAAAATATATTTAACCCCTTTACCCCCAAGGGTGGGTTGCACATTAATGACGGCCAATTTTTACAATTCCGACCACTGTCCCTTTATGAGGTCATAACACTGCAACGCTTACATGGATCCTGGTGATTCTGACATTTTTTTTCTCATGACATATTGTACTTTATGATTGTGGTAAAATTTAATTCATATAACTCGCGTTTATTTGTAAAAAAATGGAAATTTGGTGAAAATTTTGAAAATTTCGCAATTTTCCAACTTTGAATTTTTATGCCCTTAAATCACAGAGATGTGGCACACAAAAAACTTAATAAGTAACATTTCCCACATGTTTACTTTACATCAGCACAATTTTGGAACCAAAATTTCTTTTTGTTAGGAAGTTATAAGGGTCAAAATTTGACCAGCGCTTTCTCATTTTTACAACACCATTTTTTTGTTAGGGACCACATCACATTTGAAGTCACTTTGAGGGGTCTATATGATAGAAAATACCCAAAAGTGACACCATTCTAAAAACTGCACCCCTGATGGTATTCAAAACCACATTCCAGAAGCTTATTAACCCTTCAGGTGCTTCACAAAAATGTTTTGAATGTTTAAGAAAAAATGAACATTTAACTTTTTCACAAAGCGTATTTTTCGCTTTATAAGACGCACCCCAAATTTTGAGGAGAAAGATAGGAAAAAACTTTTTTTTAATAAAATGGTGGTGCTTCTTATAATCCAGGCATCTTATTGCTTACCGGGGGTGGTAGGAAGTGTGGTCCCAGGGTTGCTGCTGGAAGAGGCAGGAGTGGAACGTTGCTGCTAGGATGAGGGGATGTTTTGAAGTGAGGGTGTCAGATGCTGCCTGACAACCCCAGCGGCAGCACAAGTAAGGTATATCCACATTGTAAGTTGAACCCCTATTTTCCCCCCAAATTTTTTGGGGAAAAAAGTATCTTACAAAGCAAAAAATACGATACTTCAGGTCCAATTTTTTTATTTTACCTAGGGTAACAGGAGAAATTGGACGGCAAAAGTTATTGTGCAATTTTTCCTGAGTGCGCTGATACCTGATATATGGGGGGAACCACTGTTTCGGTGTATGGCAGAGCTTGGAAGGGAAGTAGCGCCGTTTGACTTTTTCAACGCAAAATTGGCTGGAATTGAGATTGGACGCCATGTCACGTTTGATGTGTCTAAACAGTGGAAGACCCCCACAAATGACACCATATTGGAAACTAGACCCACCAAGGAACTTATCTAGCTGTGTCGTGAGAACTTTGAACCCCCATGGGCTTCACATAAGTTTATAACGTACAGCCATAAAATTAAAAAATCATATTTTTTCCACAAAAATGATCTTTTTATTTTCCCAAGGGAAAGTTATTGTGCACTTTGTCCTGAGCACGCTGATACCCCATATGTGGAGGTAAACCACTGTTTGGGCGCATGGCAGAGCTCGGAAGGTAATGAGCGCCGTTGACGCAAAATTGGCTGATTTTGGAGAGCCCCTGATATGCTTGAACAGTGGAAACCCCCAAGTGACCCCATTTTGGAAACTAGACCCCCCAAGTAACTTATCTAGATGTGTCGTGAGCACTTTGAACCCCCAAGTGCTTCACAGATCACATTGCGCTGTTCCAAGGGTCTCAGGGAAGCATGTAGGGAGCCACCTCCCTGCATGATTCTTTCCTATGCCCCCGGTACACTGCGATCATGTCTGATTGCACTGTGCCAGGGGTTAATGTGCTGGGTGTCAGCTGTGATAATCAGCTGCCACCCGGCCGCGATCAGCAACGCTCCCCTGTGAGCGCCACTGATCACGGTGACATACTATCCCGCCCCCGGTCATATGGGCCCGGGTACCGTCGACGGGATAGTCTGTCAGAAAGGGGTTAAACAAATTATTAAACAGCATGTATGTAAGTACTTTGATAAGAATACAGTAATTAACCACAGCCAGCATAGATTTATAGCAAACAAGTCATGTCAGACTAATCTAATTTCCTTCTATGATGGAATCACTGAATGGGTGTGTAAGGAGGTGGCATGGACCCTCATTTGCCACCTCTATCTTATATGTCGGGCATGTGTGCCCCGTGCGGTATCCTGATGGTTTATCTGTATATTAATATTATGTATTACTGTTTTATTAATGTAATGTGCTGTGTCTGTATGTACTGTATATGTAATCTGTTGTATGTGTTATGGTTTTGGACATAAAGGGTTAAGTAAAAAGGGGGTTGGTCCATCAGGCTGAAAAAGCAGGAATTTCCTGCTTCTGCAGCAGAGCTGGACAGGCTTGCCCAGGGCAGGACGCTCCATATCATTGGGAGCTGAGGACACCCCAGGAGGGGAACAGAAGGACTACCAAGGGCTGCCAGGCAGCAGTGAAATTGCCCGCAGAAGGACTGTTTGGTTCCCAGAGTCCGGATGGGAGCTGTGGATGTTGCAATGCTTGGGAAATATACATGGAAAGTGCAGGAAGCATTACCTCATTTAACCTCCTGTTCATTAAAAGTTTTTCCACCGTTGGAACAGAATCGTGGTGTGTGGTGCATTTAGAGAAGACTTTGCCAGCATGGAAAGTGACCATGCAATTGAGGTAACCGACTGTGCGCCAGGGTTGGGACTTCAGCTGTCTATTTATGTGCAAGGGGCCGGGGTGCCTCCTGACTGTGACTTAGTGAACTCGCCCATGACTACCACCCCATGCCACCTTGTTACAGTTGTATCAACAAAATGTGGTAAATATAGTATATCTCAACTTCAGCAAAGCACATGATATAGTATCTCATACTATCCTTATTAAAAAAATGACCAAGTATGGGATTGACAGGGCTACGGTTAGGCAGAAGAACTTTCTCATGCTCGCGGTGCCCTCAGAAAGGGAATAGCAGTTCACAGGTAGACACTGAGCACATGATGCTCAGTGTCTACTGGATGACAGGCTGCATGGTCGCATCATGCAACCATGCAGCCTGTTATCTAGATGTAGCAAAAATAGACATGTCGTGGGACAAATGGAATAGCAGCATCTCTGTGGAAAGGAATATTGTTTGTTTTTTAACCTCTTTTGCAGATGACGAGGGCATTGGGGGAATAGGCGAGGTCGCAAGTGTGGTTTAATTAAGATTAATAAAGGAGTCTGTCTTTCTTTCAATTAAAGGACTTTTTTCTAGGTGTCTATGTTTTCTTACAATGTGACTATGGGGTTAGTAATGGGGGCATCTTATTGATGCCTGTCCATTACTAACCTCGGGGCTGGATGTCACCTGACAATACAAAGGTGACATCAGCCCCCAACTATCATCCCACTTGACACCGCTACAGGGCAAGTGGGAAGAGCAAGGCTAAGTGACAGGATTGGCCCATCTTAGAGATGCGCCTTTTCTGGGGTGGCTGAGAGCTGATGTTTTTAGCCTGGGGGGGCAGCCAGCAGCTGTTTGCATAGCCTTTTCTGGTTATTAATTATAGGGGGACCCCATGTCATTTTTTGGGGGTGCCCTCCATTTTAATAGCCAGTAAAGGCTAATTATACAGCTGTGAGCTGATATTAATAGCCTGGGAAGCTTCATATACAGTAAGCTGCACACACTGTGCTAATTGTATTTATCACAGACATCTATATATCTACCTGTTTTATTTGTACTTACTGTATGTAATGCATCTCTTCTATTCTGTTGGATCTTAGAGTGATTTTTACAGTACACGGTACATGAATTGCTGGCTTTTCTTCTATCCATATAATATATATACACAGGGTGGGATTCAAATTTTTAACAGGTTCTGTGTTTATGTGTAAGAAAACCCACACCCATTTTAAGCCACACCCATTTTAAGCCACACCCATTTACACACACCTTTTCCTCAAACATATACAAGTAGGGGCGCAGTCAAACAGTTGAAAAAAAATAAATTGGAATGAGATCAGAACAGTGCTCATTCTGGCCAGCAGCTCTCCTGACCCGAGTGTGACAGCTGCATATATTTCTATGCAGCTGTCTCACTTGACTGACCGGCTGGCCAGGCTGTGCAATACATTCTGATATTAACAGTTCCCATCAAACACCAGATCACTCATATAACCAGCAGCTATTCTTCTGGCCAAAATAATTTTTAAGCTGATACCACGAAACGGGAGACTCTTTCGGCCGGGCCCTACGGTACTCTAAGCTATTAAAAATAAATATTTATTTATGTATTTTTCTTTAAGGGAGTGAGTCACATACATTTACTTTTTTTTAAACAACCATTAATACCACATACAAGAGACAAATATCGTCACACCATGACCAGACCACTTATTACCACCACATAGTCACCAAATAATACCACCTACAAGGAACAAATAACGCCGCACCATGGCCAGAACACATATTACCACCACATAGTCACAGAATAATACCACATACATGGAACAAATACCGCCGCACCATAGCCAGACCACATATTACCACCACATAGTGCCTGAATAATACCACATACAAGGAGCAAATACCGCCACACCATGGCCAGACCACATATTACCACCACATAGTCACAGAATAATACCACATACAAGGAACCAATACCGCCGCACCATGGCCAGACCTCATATTACCACCACATAGTGCCTGAATAATACCACATACAAGGAACAAATAGCGCCACACCATGACCAGACCACATATTACCACCAGATAGTGACTGAATACTACAATACTGATCATTAATTAAAAACAATACTAAGTGCAATTGTATACAGGAACTCTGTATTTAATGTCAGTGTACAGGTAACACACTGACTCACCAGTGATGTCTCTAGCTGAAGTCCTTCATCTTTGTTTTCTTTTTCATCCAGCACAGACCGCCATCACTTCTTCCAGCCAGGACTTGTCTCTGCATGAAATAACACAGTTACCTAGAGCACGGCTTCCAGAGCACATTCCCCACTTTTTCCCTTCTACACTACACATCTGATTACAGACGTACACCCACCATTAATACATAATTGTTTTTTATGCAACCCACGATTCCAAATATAAATTATAATCCACCACTGTGCACCCACTAACTATAAATGCAACTTTCCCCATTTAATATATAAATTAGCACCTGTACTCTTTCCCCCTATTCATTACCAGGCACTTCAACCTCAACGCCCCCCACTATGCACCTCCCGCTCTAACACTAACCCATTATATTTACATGGCCCTCCCACCTCAATTCATTGTCTTGTCTTTCTCTCCCACCCTCTATTCATTATCAACTGCTCTGCCCCACATTCAATACATCACTTACTCCCCCACACTCAAAATTCTTTGTTTTCCAGATAGATCATTTGCTCTCCTCACCCCCCACCTTCAATTCATCATTTGCTCTACTCACCCCTCACCTTGAATTAAATTGCTGTGCCCCGTCACTCACACTGAATTCATCATTTGCAGTCCCCCCACTTTAATTTGAAGTCCCCTTACTTCATCCATTGCAGTCCCCTATCATCCCTCACTTCATCTGTAGTGCCCCTTCATTTGCAGCCCCCTATCCCCCTTCCATTTCATCATGTGCAGTCCCCCTTACCCCCCACTTCATCATGTGCAGTCTCACTTACCCCCCACTTCATCATGTGCAGCTCCACTCCCCCATCATCATGTGCAGTCACTCTTACCCCCGCATCATATGCAGTCCCCTTTACCCAATTCATGTGCAGTCCCCCTTACCCCCCAATTCTTCCTGTGTAGTCCCCCTTACCCTCCATTTCATCCTGTGCAGTCCCCCTTACCCCCACTTCATCATGTGCAGTCCCCCTTCAGCATGAGCAATCCCCCTTACCCCCCATCAAGTGCAGCTGCACTTCATCATGTACAGCCCCACTCCCCCTTCATCATGTGCAGCCCCACTCCATCATGTACAGCCCCACTCCCCCTTCATCATGTGCAGCCCCACTAACCTAACTCCATCATGTACAGCCCCACTCCATCATGTACAGCCCCACTCCATCATGTACAGCCCTACTCTCCCCACTCCATCATGTACAGCCCCACTACATGTACAGCCTCACTCCCCCCACTCTATCATGTGCAGCCCCACTCACCCCCCTCCATCATGTACAGCCCCCGCACCCCCCTCCATCATGTGCAGCCCCATTCACCCCCCTCCATCATGTACAGCCCCTGCACCCCCCTCCATTATATGCAGCCCCATTCACCCTCCTCCATTATGTACAGCCCCCGCACCCCCCTCCATCATGTGCAGCCCCATTCACCCGCCTCCATTATGTACAGCCCCCACACCCCCCTCCATCATATGCAGCCCCATTCACCCTCCTCCATTATGTACAGCCCCCGCACCCCCCTCCATCATATGCAGCCCCATTCACCCCCCCTCCATCATATGCAGCCCCCGCACCCCCCTCCATCATATGCAGCCCCATTCACCCCCCTCCATCATGTGCAGCCATATTTACCCCCTCCATCATGTACAGTTGCCCCTTTCACCGCCCTCCATCATGTGCTGCCCCCTCACCCACTGAATTCATTTAAAAAAAAACAGTTTCCCATACTTACCTCACAACCGCTCCCCAGCAGCTCCTCTCTGCAGCCAGCGTCCAGGTACATGTCGGCGTCTGCGCTATGATGTCATCGCGCAGGCCTGACACCTGACCCAGAAGCAGAGGGAGCGGGAGCTGTGCAGCTGTCAGCTGTGTGACGGCCGTGCACAGCTCCCTCCCCGATACACTGTGACGCGGGCGGCTGTGTCTGCTGCCAGCCGAGTCACAGAACATAGGGCACGGCCGCACACAGTTCCAGATCGCGGCTGTGAATCTCCCTCGTTCAGGGAACCAGCTGCTTTTTTAACAACCGGTTCCACCGAACCGGGGAGAACCAGCTGAATCCCACCCCTGTATATACATATATATATGTGTGTGTCACTGACATCTATATATCTACGTATTCTATGTATATATATCTACTCTATCCATTCTAACCTGTCACTTTGTGTCACTCTGGCACATGAATTGTCATTTTTTCTTGTATCTATGCAATATAAATACATAAATATACTGTACTAGCTGAAGAGCCCGGCGCTGCCCGGGCATAGTAAATAACTGTGGTTAGTTATAACAAATTATAATTATCCTCCATCCCATAGTCCCGTGCCCATATACCCATCATACATATCCACCATCCCATAGTCCCATGCCCATATACCCATCATACATATCCTCCTTCCTATAGTCCCATGCCCATATACCCATCATACATATCCTCCATCCCATAGTCCCATGCCCATATACCCATCATACATATCCTCCATCCCATAGTCCCATGCCCATATACCCATCATACATATCCTCCATCCCATAGTCAAGTGCCCATATACCCATCACACATCCTCCATCCCATAGTCCCATGCCCATATACCCATCATACATATTCTCCATCCCATAGTCCCATGCCCATATACCCATCATACATATTCGCCATCCCATAGTCGAGTGCCCATATACCCATCATACATATCCGCCATCCCATAGTCCCGTGCCCATATACCCGTCATACATCCTCCATCCCATAGTCCCATGCCCATATACCCATCATACATATTCTCCATCTCATAGTCCCATGCCCATATACCCATCATACATATCCTCCATCCCATAGTCCCGTGCCCATATACCCATCATACATATCCACCATCCCATAGTCCGGTGCCCATATACCCGTCATACATATCCTCCATCCCATAGTCCAGTGCCCATATACCCATCACACATCCTCCATCCCATAGTCCTGTGCCCACATACCCATTATGATATCATCATCACCATGGCAACCGTTATGACATAACCGTCACCATTGCAACCTATTAAGACATCATCGTCACCATGGCAACCATAGTGACAGCTAGAGTTGAGCGAAACGGGTCGAAAAATTTCAAAAGTCACCGACTTTTGGCAAAGTCGGGTTTCATGAAACGAAACCCGACCCTAGGATGAAGTCGGCCACGAGGTCGGCGACTTACGCGCCAAAGTCGCGTTTCAAAAGTTTGTTTTGCGCTCTTTTTCAGCCAATCAGGATCCACGGACACTGTGGGCAACGTGATGACATAGGCACGGGTCACCACCATCTTTCAGAAGGGCATGCAAGTGATTGGCTTGCTTTGGTGGGCGTCACAGGGGGTATAAAAGGGCGTGCACACCGACCGCCATCTTACTTCTGCCGATCTTAGCATAGGGAGAGGTTGCTGCTGATTCTGTAGGGAGAGCGTTAGGCAGGGAAGAAGAAAAAAAAACTGCTTCTGCTGCTAGCGATTGTGCCTGTACAACACACCAGTCACTGTGTGTGCAGTGCAAGGGGGAGGCTATATTGTGGTGTATCAGTGGTGTTGGTTGTTGGGCTGCCTTCTAAGGCTTCCTGACAGCTGCAGTGCTGTTTACCCACTGCTCTGCAAACTGCTTTTTTAAAAGCAATCCCAATTTTTTTTTTTTGTCCTGCTGAGGTACTGAGCTGCAAACTGCTTTTTTAAAAGCAATCCCAATTTTTTTTTTTGTCCTGCTGAGGTACTGAGCGTGCATTTTTTCACACCATACAGCGGTGTACGCTCCTCACACAGTACCGTGTAACGGCTGTTATCACAGCCACAGTGAAGCTATCTGTGTCACTGTGAGAATAAGTCGAGGACATGTTCCGTTCTTACAGACCTGCACTCTAGGGAGATTCCTACTCTGCCCAATTCTACATACACCTTGTAGTTTGTGATACACTAGCCAATTTCTGCCTGTGACATAGCGCTGTGATATTCAGTGGGCCTCACACAATCCAAAAGTGTCCAGTGTCCACAAGTGTCTGCAGAAATTCAAAATCTCCCTTATCCTCTAGTCACTTTGGTCACAGCTGTGCCACCGAGCCTGTGACATAGCGCTCAGATATTCAGTGGGCCTCACACAATCCAAAAGTGTCCAGTGTCTGCAGAAATTCAAAATCTCACTTATCCTCTAGTCACTTTGGTCACAGCTGTGCCATCGAGCCTGTGACATAGCGCTCAGATATTCAGTGGGCCTCACACAATCCAAAAGTGTCCAGTGTCCACAAGTGTCTGCAGAAATTCAAAATCTCCCTTATCCTCTAGTCACTTTGGTCACAGCTGTGCCATCGAGCCTGTGACATAGCGCTCAGATATTCAGTGGGCCTCACACAATCCAAAAGTGTCCAGTGTCCACAAGTGTCTGCAGAAATTCAAAATCTCACTTATCCTCTAGTCACTTTGGTCACAGCTGTGCCATCGAGCCTGTGACATAGCGCTCAGATATTCAGTGGGCCTCACACAATCCAAAAGTGTCCAGTGTCTGCAGAAATTCAAAATCTCACTTATCCTCTAGTCACTTTGGTCACAGCTGTGCCATCGAGCCTGTGACATAGCGCTCAGATATTCAGTGGGCCTCACACAATCCAAAAGTGTCCAGTGTCTGCAGAAATTCAAAATCTCACTTATCCTCTAGTCACTTTGGTCACAGCTGTGCCATCGAGCCTGTGACATAGCGCTCAGATATTCAGTGGGCCTCACACAATCCAAAAGTGTCCAGTGTCTGCAGAAATTCAAAATCTCCCTTATCCTCTAGTCACTTTGGTCACAGCTGTGCCATCGAGCCTGTGACATAGCGCTCAGATATTCAGTGGGCCTCACACAATCCAAAAGTGTTCAGTGTCTGCAGAAATTCAAAATCTCACTTATCCTCCAGTCACTTTGGTCACAGCTGTGCCATCGAGCCTGTGACATAGCGCTCAGATATTCAGTGGGCCTCACACAATCCAAAAGTGTCCAGTGTCCACTAGTGTGAGCAGAAATTCAAAATCTCCCCTGTCCTATAGACACCTTGTACCTTGTTTTACATTACTATATAGTTTGTTGGATTTTGTCTACATTTCTACCAAAAATGAGGAAGGCTGGTGGAAGAGGCCGTGGAATTGGGCGGGGGTTGGCAGCTGGTAATGATGGTGGTGGATCTGATGGTAGTGGCAAGAGCAAAATAGGACCGAATGCAGGAGGTGTTGAGCCTGCGTCATCGTCTGGCTCCATAAGGCTTCGAAGGCTTAGTTTTCTAGGAGTTGGCAAACCGCTTTTAAAGCCAGAGCATCAGGAAAAAGTTTTGTCTTACATTGCTGACTCAGCCTCCAGCTCTATCGCCTCCTCTTCTTCAGTTGTAAAAAGTAAAAGCACTGAGTCGTCATTGGAGGCTCATGTTCATGAACCACACCTTTCCTTGTGTCCTTCACCCCAACCAAGATTGAAGGATGACGCAGGCCATACTACTGATTACTCCATGGAGCTGTTTTCACATACCATGCCTGGATTATCAAGTCAAATGGTGAATTACCCAGGCCAAGAGGAATCTGAAATGGAGTGCACTGATGCACAGCCGCTGATGGATGATTCTGCTGGTACATTCACTCAGAGCACTACATTGTCCTCGCAGTGTACAGAGCCAGATTCTGACCCTGATGAGACTCAGGTGCCCCTTCCCGCACACTATACCACCATACACGGTGACACAGAGGAAGGTGCACATGTCATTGAAGAGGAGGTGATGGATGACCCAGTTGTTGACCCAGATTGGCATCCATTGGGGGAAGAGGGTGCTGCTTACAAAAGCTCAGATGAGGAGCATCCACAGCAGACATCGGCATCGCAACAGCTGTTATCTGGCAGGCCCGGAGCACTCCAAAGACAGGTTCCAAAAATCAAAAGAGTTGCTGGACAGCTTGTCCAGAGGGTCAAAAGATCACAGCGTGCTAGGCCGCAAAATGTCTGCCAAAGTAGGAAGAGTGCAGTGTGGCACTTTTTTGAACAAAATCCTCATGATCAGGCCAAGGTTATCTGTAAGAAGTGCGCAAAGACCTTTAGCCGAGGGAAAAATCTGAAAAATTTGAATACCAGTTGCATGCTTAGACATTTAAACACCATGCACTTGCAAGCGTGGACACAACACCAAAAGTCAAGTGCCACATGTGCAACTGATCACAACGAAGGTAGTCAGCAACGCTACATTGTTTCCCCCACTGTAAGCCCACCGGTTAGCACAGCAGCAAATGTTGAGGTGTCGTTGCAAGGCCACAGCAGTCAGGGAATCCCACTGTTATATCAATGAAAGACTGATTCTAGGCCATCAGAAAGAACACCAACTCCATCACCACCATCAACCCTCTCTCAGTCCGCCGTGTCCACCGCTACTTCCACCATATGCAGCTCTCAAGTCCAGCTCACCCTCCCAGACACTATGAGTAGGTGAAGAAAGTACTCAGTCTCTCATCCGCGTACACTGGGTTTGAACGCCCACATTGCCAAACTAATCTCGTTTGAGATGATGCCCTTTCGGTTGGTGGAAAGTGCAGCTTTCCGCGAACTCTTGGCCTATGCAGTACCACGCTATGACCTATCCAGTCGCCACTTCTCTCGCAAAGCCATCCCAGCCCTCCACCATCATGTGAAAGACCGCATTGTCCATGCACTCAAGCAGTCAGTGAGCGGAAAGGTGCACCTCACAACTGGTGCATGGTCCAGTCGGCATGGCCAGGGCCGTTACGTGTCAATCCCTGCACACTGGGTTAATGTTGTGGATGCAGGGTCCACAGGGGACAGCGGTGGTGGGACAGTGCTGCCTAGCCCACGGTATAGGAAACAGTTGGCTGTAGGCGTTCGACCTTCCTCCTCCTCCTCCAGAAGCGAAAGCTCGTCCACAGAGCGCAGTCGTACGAGCACTCCATCTGCAGCTGCCACTGTTGCACACGAGGTGTCCCCCTATCGAGCAGCTAGTGGAAAGCGTCAGCAGGCTGTGTTGCAGATGATGTGTTTGGGCGACAGACACACCGCCGAGGTGCTGGCCGAGTACTTGAAGCGACAAACTGAGTCATGGCTGGGCAGTGTACATCTTGAGGCAGGCAAGGTAGTTAGTGATAACGGCCGTAATTTTGTGGCAGCCATAGCCCTTTCAAAACTCAGCCACATACCTTGCTTGGCTCACACCTTGAACCTGGTGGTGCAGTGCTTCCTCAAAAATTATCCGGAGTTAACAGCCCTGCTCCAGAAGGTGCGAAGACTGTGCGCGCACATCCGCCGGTCGCCTGTACACTCCGTTCGTATGCAGAAGCTGCAGCGATTGCTCCACCTTCCCAACCACCACCTCATTATCGACATTGCAACAAGGTGGAACTCCACCCTGCACATGGTGGAGCGGCTGTGCGAGCAGAGGCAGGCCATAATGCATTTGTGGGAGGATACACGGCCAGGCACTTTGAGAGCAAACATGGAGTTGACAGGTGTGCAGTGGTCGAAGCTGAAAGACCTCTGTAAAGTCCTTCAGTGTTTTGAGGAATGCACAGGGCTGGTAAGCGCAGACGACGCCATCCTAAGCATGAGCATCCCACTTATGCGTCTGCTCATGCAAACTTTGACGCACCTTAAGGAGCAGGCTTCTGCAGCCAATGTTGATGAGGAGGAAGAGGAGGAGGGAATCCTTGATGACATTCAGCCATTGTCTGCTCAGGGACCTCTCCTGGACGAGGTGGAGGAAGAAGAGGAGGAGGAGGATGATGGGGATGATTACTTAGGGGAGGAGGATGCATCTCGTGGGGCAAGTGAAAATGTTGGCGTGGCAAGGTCTGGTACAGGGTTTGTGCGTGACTGGAGGGATGTGGATTTGCCAGAAAGTGCTCCTCCAACCAGCACTCGCAGTGCATCATTGACACCGGGAACATTGGCCCACATGTCAGATTATGCCTTGCTGATCCTAAAAAGGGACCCCCGCATTGCCAAAATGATGAACGATGACGACTACTGGTTGGCCAGCATCCTGGATCCACGCTATAAAGGCAAATTACAAAACATCATGCCACAGGAGAACCTTGACCTAATATTGGCTAATAAACACGCAACTCTGGTAAATCGGTTGCTTGAGGCATTCCCAGCACACAGCAGCGGTGATGGTTCTCATACGGGCCGGGGGCAGCTTGCCAGAGGTGTTCGTGGTGCACACAGCAGAAGTGGCGTTGGAGACAGGGGTTTCATGACAATGTTGTGGACTGATTTTTCAAGTACCGCTCACACAACTGGTAATACTGCATCGATGGAAAGTGACAGGAGACAGCAGTTGTCAACTATGGTTACAAACTACTTTTCCTCCCATATCGATGTTCTCCCACACAGGTCATTCCCCTTTGACTATTGGGCCGCTAAACTGGACACCTGGCCTGAATTGGCACAATATGCCTTACAGGAGCTCGCTTGCCCAGCTGCAAGTGTGCTATCGGAAAGAGTCTTCAGTGCAGCTGGATCAATCCTGACAGAAAAAAGGACCTGTCTGTCAACCCAAAATTTGGATGATCTAACCTTCATTAAAATGAACCACGCATGGGTTTCCAAGGATTTTGTCCCACCTTCCCCTGATGACACATAGGGTGACAGAAAAATGGCTTGCTTTGGTCCACCTCTTCCTGGGACTTGACCTATTTCACCTTTTGCGTCAGCTGAATGTCCAACATCAACATATGCCACTTTCTAAAACTCCCTAACTGTGCTGCCTCCCCCCCCCCCATGGCCGGGGTCACCACCTAGCGCACGACACCGCGCGAGTGCCGTTGCCCTGGACAGGTGGGTAGCCCGCCTCTTGGGCGCGGGCACTGGCACAGGGTCCCTTATAGTGCAATCAAGTGTCTCTGATGGTGGTGGTGCACACCCACCGTCAGACACACCGCCGTACTATGAGGGGCCCAGTGCCAGTACCGACGCCCACGAGTGGGCCCCCCTTGCTTGGGCAGGGCCCCAGCATTTGCAATCTTTACCTCTCCCTGCTCCTCCGCTGTGTAGTCTGGGCCGTTAAATCCATACTGTGCCTGACACCGTTTGAGCCTGCCTCCTGCTGTATAGACATATATTTTGAATGTGTACGCTATCCATACATGTTATCTGGGGATACGGTACCCTTTCTAACCTTTGTGCAATCATGTGCAATCCATACTGGGCCTAACACCGTCTGAGCCTGCCTCCTGATGTATAGACATATATTTTGAATGTGTACGCTATCCATACATCTTATCCGGGGATACGGTACCCTTTCTAACCTTTGTGCAATCACGTGCAATCCATACTGGGCCTAACACCGTCTGAGCCTGCCTCCTGATGTATAGACATATATTTTGAATGTGTACGCTATCCATACATGTTATCTGCGGATACGGTACGCTTTCTAACCTTTGTGCAATCACGTGCAATCCATACTGGGCCTAACACCGTCTGAGCCTGCCTCCTGATGTATAGACATATATTTTGAATGTGTACACTATGCTATCCATACATGTTATCCGGGGATACGGTACCCTTTCTAACCTTTGTGCAATCACGTGCAATCCATACTGGGCCTAACACCGTCTGAGCCTGCCTCCTGATGTATAGACATATATTTTGAATGTGTACGCTATCCATACATGTTATCCGGGGATACGGTACCCTTTCTAACCTTTGTGCAATCACGTGCAATCCATACTGGGCCTAACACCGTCTGAGCTTGCCTCCTTATGTATAGACATATATTTTGAATGTGTACGCTATCCATACATGTTATCCGGGGATACGTTACCCTTTCTAACCTTTGTGCAATCACGTGCAATCCATACTGGGCCTGACACCGTTTGAGCCTGCCTCCTGATGTATAGACATATATTTTGAATGTGTACGCTATCCATACATGTTATCTGGGGATACGGTACCCTTTCTCACCTTTGTGCAATCACGTGTAATCCATACTGGGCGTGAGAACGGCTGGCGAGCTGTTAAGCAAGCTACAGCACCTGTGGTTTGCACACGTAAGTTTTTCATTTTTTCAGGAATGACGGTTAGGCCTAATTCCGGAACTGCGGTTGACCTGCACTTACTGGGAAATCATTGTTCGCGGGTAATAATTGTAATCAGTGATCCCCATCACTAACGTTGTTCAGCGGGTTATCTGCACCTGTAAGCGACAAACGCTGGCCTTTTCAGTGTAGCGCACATGCAGCCACGGACATCTAAGGGCATGACACACCAGTTATTGGCCAATCTCATGTGCCAGAGCCTCACGTGTCCCTCTAGTAAGCCGGAGTCGGACCGCGGGGCATGACGGAGTCTCGTTCGTTAACGGAATTAAGCTTGCAATGTGTGCATCTGTTCTGTAGCTAGCATGTTTGAGGTTTCCCAGGTGGAGTCGAATTTAACCGTAGACTCCACTCCTGGTGGTGCCCTTCTGGACATTCCTTTAAGGTTCAGCTTTGCAACCATACTGCCCACGTAAAACAAACACTTTGCCTTCATGAACGCTGTTTGGAGGGTCATGACTCGTGGGAATAACGCCGCCCAATCAGTTAACCTGCTAGAGAGATCGTTCGTTGCTCCCAAGCATGACATCACACTCCCTAGGAGGAAGGTAATGCCACTGTGGCGACCGTACTCCTGGGGGCGACACAAGTGCACTGATGCCCAGCCACTGCTCGATGAATCTGCTGGTACATTGACCCAGACCACTACATTCCCCTCGCACGCTACACGGCCTGAATCTGACCCTGATGAAACTCAGGTTACCCTTTCCATATACAGTTCTATCTTACACGGTGACAAAGAGGAAGCTGCAGATGAAAGTGCAGGTTCGGCCCACCTGCCATCAGACACACCACCGTACTATCAGGGGCCCTGTGCCAATGCCGTCGCCAACGAGTGGGCCCCCCCCCTGCTTGCTCAGGATCACAGCACTTGCAAAGTTGAAACACTGTGCAGTGAGATGGAAGATGGGGACGACGAGGAGTCCAGACAAGTACAGGGATTCCCTAGCGAGGAGACTTATTTGATTGTTTTCAATGTTGGGACAGCAATTTTTGGGGAGCACTATACTCTGGAGAATGATAGATGGGGCCCACCATACACTGGAACAATCCAAAGGTGGACATCAGACACTGGAGCAGCATTTACAGGGCCCATTATACACTAGAGCATTAGAAATGGGGCCCATTATGTTTGGAGCATTATTTGGGCCCATAAGACAGTGGAGCTTCATCCATGGGGACCAACATATACTGTAGCATTATGTGGAGCTCATCATATACTGTTTCAAACATTATATGGGACCAATGATTCTGTATGGAGAAATAGATGGGCCTCGTCATGAGATGTAAAAAGTGAAGTATTTTTCATTGTACTATACCGCTATTTCTCTGCCGTATCGGAGCATGATGAGTTGTGGTATGTGTTAAAGGGGCGCTCTTTCGCCCAGGGCACATGAAAACCTGGAGCCAGCCCTCCCCCCCCACAACTGTAGCCAAATAACCCCCATTTTTCAGTGCGTAACTTGTATTATGAAGTTAATTAAGGTTGACAAGCTTAAGTAAGAAGAATTGATGCTTTTGGCATTCAAATGGGCACTGTAGGTGTGTTTCCTGTCCTCCTCTCACTGCCGACTTTTATTCCCCATTGACTTACATTGGGTTTCGTGTTTCGGGACGACCCCGACTTTTCCCTATAATCGGACGATCTTGCTCGACCCGACTTTTGGAAAAGTCGGGTTTCACGAAACGAAACGCGACCCTAAAAAACCAAAAGTCGCTCAACTCTAGTGACAGCATCTTCGCCGTTGCAACCTATTATGACATTAGCGTGGCCATGGCAACCATTATGACATCATAATGAGGGGCGGGGCTTGATACACACACACTTTTTCCCCATTATGTAGATAGGGGCAAAATTGTTTGGTGAATTGGAACGCGCGGGGTTAAAATTTTGCCTCACAACATAGCCTATGACGCTCTTGGGGTCCAGACGTGTGTGTTAGCGTGGGTGATCTGGAGCAGGAAACTCCGGGAGTGGACCCTCTGGACCGTGGCACCGAGGGTCCCCGGGCGAGCTGCCAGGTGGAACCGACCCCTATACCGGAACCGTTAGGAGCAGGCCCTGGGGTTCGAGTACCACGGTAGCCGGTACCGAGAGGGGCGGCTCAGGATGGACCGGAGTAAGACTGAGACTGGAGTAGGACGGCAGGAACACTGAAGGCAGGACTGGAGTAGGACAGCAGGAACACTGAAGGCAGGACTGGAGTAGGATGGCAGGAACACTGGAGGCTGGACTGGAGTAGGACAGCAGGAACTCTGAAGGCAGGACTGGAGTAGGACAGCAGGAACACTGAAGGCAGGACTGGAGTAGGATGGCAGGAACACTGAAGGGAGGACTGTAGCAGGACGGCAGGAACACTGGAGACAGAACTGCGGAAGAGAACAAGGAACACGGGTAGCAGGACTGAGAAGCTGCTGCGAGGAGCAGCCGACACTGGAACTGCAGGAGCAGGGTGCATGCGATGATGCGAGGCCAGAGTGTTAGGAAACACAACGATCAGGTGCCTCCCTCAGGGGGAAGCGGCCTGATATGGCCCCGTCTGGTCAGCCATTTGTCCAAAGGTGCTTCCGGGTCAGGGCACAGCCGGAGCATAAGAAGCAGGAAGGAGGCGCGGCCTATGGCGCATGCGCATAGCATGCAGGGAAGGCATCGGTCGCGAGCCCATCTCAGGTGACCGCCGCGGCCGTCGGGTGGAGAGAGGCTGCGGCATGGTAGCGGAGGCCGGGTGAGTATGGCGGAGCGGTGTAACAGTACCCCCCCTAAGCTGCCCCCCCTGGAGGTTAGCAAGAAACCTTGAGGATACGGGGAGCATTGATATTCTCCCGAGGCTCCCAGGATCTCTCCTCAGGACCAAAGCCCTTCCAATCAACAAGAAAGAAAGTCCTACCTCTAACCCTCTTCACAGGGAGAATGTCCTGCACTTCAAAAACGTCATCGGCACCCATCGGCTGAGGACCAGGATCAAGCGAGGAATGGAAATGATTCAGCACCATAGGCTTCAGGAGAGAGACGTGAAAGGTGTTCGGGATCCGGAGCGAAGCAGGCAACCTCAATTTGTAGGCGACTTCCTTAATACATTCCAGAATTTCAAACGGACCGATGTAGCGTGGGCCCAATTTGTAGGAGGGCAGTTTTAATCGGACGAATATGGAGGAGAGCCTAGACCTTGTTACCAACACGATACAGAGGAGAATCCAACCTCTTTTTGTCTGCATAGTTCTTCATCTGATCAGCGGATCTCTTGAGTGATGTGTTGGTCTCAGCCCAAATCTTAGAAAATTCCGAGGACAAGGCGTTGGCCGCGGGTACCTCGGAGGCAGGAGTTATCGGAAGAGGAACACCAGGATGTCTGCCAAAAACAATGAAAAATGGAGACTTGGCCGAAGACTCACCAGCATGCGAACTCTGCCCAGGGGAGTAAGTTGACCCAATCGTTCTGGTGGGCGTTAGAGAAGTGACGTAAGTATCCCATAAGCATCTGGTTGGTACGCTCTACCTGTCCGTTGGACTGGGAATGGTAGGCCGAGGAGAAGTCGAGGGAAACGTTCATGAGCTTACAAAGCGAACGCCAGAACTTGGAGGTAAACTGAACCCCTCGGTCAGACACAATGCGTCGAGTTAGTCCATGAAGTCTGAAGATTTGACGAATGAAGATTTTGGCCAGCTCCGGCGCTGAGGGAAGACCGGGCAGAGGGATGAAGTGAGCCATCTTGGAAAAACGATCCACCACCACCAGGATTACTGTGCAGCCCGCAGAGCAGGGTAGGTTGGTGATGAAATCCATGGCAATGTTTTCCCAAGGAACCGTAGGGACAGGCAACGGAAGCAACAAGCCAGACTGAGATCTCTGTGGCACTTTGTTTTTTGCACAGGATGGACAAGAAGCCACAAAGTCGAGTACATCTTGGCGAAGCGTGGGCCACCAGTAGTGACGCGTGATAAGGTCAAGGGTCTTCTTAGTTCCGGCATGGCCGGCCAGTTTGGAGGAGTGCCCCCACAGAAGAAACTTTCGCTTGAGATTCTCTGGCACAAGCGTCTTGCCAGGTGGGGGAGGAAGCCAGTTCACCGGAGCCACGCTGATGATCCTAGTGGGATCAATGATATGCGAAGGTTCCTCCGTGGATTCGTGTGGCTGGAAGACCCTGGACAGGGCATTGGCTTTGGAATTCTTGTTGCCAGGACGGAAGCGGAGCTCGAAATCAAATCGGGCGAAAAATAAGGACCATCTGGCCTGGCGAGGGTTAAGTCTCTGGGCAGACTGGAGATAGGCCAGATTCTTGTGGTCCGAGAAGATGACAAAAGGATGGACAGCTCCTTCCAGGAGGTGGCGCCATTCCTCCAAGGCCAACTTGATGGCCAAAAGTTCCCGGTCGCCGATCGAGTAGTTACACTCGGATGGAGAAAAGGCCTTCGAGAAGAAACCACAAGGGTGCAGGCGACCAGAGGCGGTTCTCTGGGACAGTACCGCCCCGGCACCCGTCGAGGAAGCGTCCACCTCGAGTACAAAAGGTCGATCGCTCTCAGGACGATGCAGGACCGGAGCCGTGGAGAAAGCCCGTTTTAGGGTCAGAAAGGCCTCCTCTGCCTCAGGAGACCAATCCTTGGAAGTAGACCCTTTACGGGTGAGCGCAGAAATGGGTCTTGTGATCGCGGAGAAGTGGGAGACAAATTGCCGGTAATAGTTGGCGAACCCGAGGAATCGTTGTATCGCCTTTAATCGGACGGGGCGAGGCCATTTTAGGATGGCAGACAACTTCTCGGGATCCATCCTTAGACCAGCGTCGGAGATAATGTATCCCAGGAATGGCAGAGAGGTCTGTTCGAAGAGACATTTCTCGATCTTCGCAAACAGGAAGTTCTCCCGAAGACACTGAAGGACCAGACGGACACTCTTTCTGTGGGACGAGAGGTCCGGCGAGAAGACGAGGATGTCGTCTAAGTACACGACCACACAGGAGTACAGGAGATCCTGGAAGATCTCATTGACGAACTCTTGAAAGACTGCAGGAGCATTGCAAAGACCGAAGGGCATGACCAGGTACTCGTAATGGCCATCTCGAGTGTTGAAAGTGGTCTTCCACTCGTCACCTGCACGGATACGGACCAGATTGTAGGCTCCTCTGAGGTCCAGCTTGGAAAAGACCCGAGCCCCTCTGAGATGGTCAAATAGCTCCGAAATGAGTGGAAGAGGGTACCTGTTCTTGATGGTAATCTCATTCAAGCTCCTATAGTCAATGTACGGCCGTAGAGTTCCGTCCTTCTTTTTGACGAAGAACCCGGCTCCCGTGGGCGAAGAGGATTTCCGTATAAAGCCTTTGGTGAGGTTCTCTCGGATGTACTCGGACATGGCGGTGGTCTCTGCGGGAGACAGAGGGTAGATTCTGCCCCTTGGAGGGGTTGAACCAGGAGCAAGTTCAATTGGGCAGTCAAACGGCCGGTGTGGAGGGAGGACCTCCGCTTCCTTATCAAAAACATTGGCGTAGGAGCTGTAAGCTGGAGGAAGACCCGGGAGGTCTGGAGGTGACTGAGGAGCGGCCGCCAGGCGGACAGGAGTCAGGCAGCGAGCTTGGCACGGGTGCCCCCAGCGGAGTATCTCCCCAGAAGACCAGTCGAGAACCGGCTGATGAGTCCTTAACCATGGAAGACCGAGTAGAATGGCGTGAGAGAGCCTAGGTAAAACGTAAAAGGCTATCTTCTCTCGATGTAAGGCACCGACTTGCAACTCCACCTCTTCAGTGACCAAGGTGACGGTCACCTGTAGCGGTTTGCCATCCACGGTGGCAATCTGAATTGGGTTAGATAGAGTGAATACAGGAATTTGGTATTTGTCCACCTCTTCCGGCCAAATTAAGTAACCCGCTGAGCCCAAATCCACGTAGGCCACCTCTGATCCACGCCTCCCTCCTGAAACCAAAAGCACAGAAATCGTAAGGGGTTGAGAGGGATCATCTCTTACCTGATCTAGGTGGAGTCGTTTCCCTGTCTCTTAGGACAGGTGCGGATATAGTGTGACGAATCACCGCAATAGAGGCACAGACCTTGTGCCCGTCTCTCTCTCTGATGCAACTCGGCCAACCTGAGACGATCTATCTGCATGGGCCCACCCAAAGAGAAGGAAGAGGACCCGACCGAACGGGAGCTGGCTGACCGGGTGAAAGGGGAAACTGACCTGGAGGACCGCCTGTCTCTCGCTGACTCCCGAGCGTGCTCCAGAAAGCGCAGCTCAATGCGGGTAGCCAGCGAGATAAGGTCATCTAAGGTGGATGGGGTATCTCGACCTGCGAGTTCATCCTTTATTCTACTAGAAAGACCGCGCCAGAATGCCCCCACCAAAGCCGCGTTATTCCAGCCGAGCGCGGAGGAGATAGTGCGAAAGCGAATAGCGTACTGTCCGACAGTGAGAGCCCTGGTGTAAGTTAAAGAGTGACTCGGTGAGAGAGGCTAACCGACCCGGCTCATCGAAAACTTACGAAACGTATCCAGGAAAACCGGGGGACTCGAGCCGACCGGGTCGTCACGTTCCCAGAGCGGGTTTACCCAAGACAGGGCCTCTCCCTCCAGATGGGACATGATGAAGGCCACTTTGGCCCGATCCGAGGGATATTGCTGCAGCAGCCATTCAAAGTGGAGACTACACTGATTTAAGAACCCCCTACAGAGCTTGGGATCCCCAGAGAAACGAGGCGGCTTGGCGAGGCGGGGCGTCGGGAGAGCAGTAGACGCAGGAGGAGTCGGCACTGCAGTGGCAGCCTGGAGGGCCGACAAGCGACTATCAAAGGAGGCCATGTAGGACAAAATGTGGGCTTGAGTATCTTGCTGCTGACCCAGCTCCTCTTGGTGACTGGCCAGCTGAGTGGCATTTCCAGGATCGGCCACCTGTAAAGCCGACAAATGGGTGTCCATCGACTTCATGACTGACATAATGCGCCCCTGATTCTCCCATAGGAATAGCAATTCTTTCTGGGTAGCAGCCATAGTACCGGCAGAGTCCATGGCCTGATCGTACTGTTAGCGTGAGTGATCTGGAGCAGGAAACTCCGGGAGTTCACCCTCTGGACCGTGGCACCGAGGGTCCCCGGGCGAGCTGCCAGGTGGAACCGACCCCTATACAGGGACCGTTAGGAGCAGGCCCTGGGGTTTGAGTACCACGGTAGCCGGTACCGAGAGGGGCGGCTCAGGATGGACCGGAGTAAGACTGAGACTGGAGTAGGACGGCAGGAACACTGAAGGCAGGACTGGAGTAGGACAGCAGGAACACTGAAGGCAGGACTGGAGTAGGATGGCAGGAACACTGGAGGCAGGACTGGAGTAGGACGGCAGGAACACTGAAGGCAGGACTGTAGCAGGAACACTGGAGACAACTGCGGAAGAGAACAAGGAACACGGGTAGCAGGACTGAGAAGCTGCTGCGAGGAGCAGCCGACACTGGAACTGCAGGAGCAGGGTGCATGCGATGATGCGAGGCCAGAGTGTTAGGAAACACAACGATCAGGTGCCTCCCTCAGGGGGAAGCGGCCTGATATGGCCCCGTCTGGTCAGCCATTGGTCCAAAGGTGCTTCCGGGTCAGGGCACAGCCGGAGCATAAGAAGCAGGAAGGAGGCGTGGCCGTGGCCTATGGCGCATGCGCATAGCATGCAGGGAAGGCATCGGTCGCGAGCCCATCTCAGGTGACCGCCGCAGCCGTCGGGTGGAGAGAGGCTGCGGCGTGGGAGCGGAGGCCGACTGCGGCGTGGGAGCGGAGGTCGGGTGAGTATGGCGGAGCGGTGTAACAGTGTGACTGTGCCAAATTTTGTGGCTGTAGCTGCGACGGTGCGGATGCCAATCCCGGACATACACACACACACACACACATACATAGACACCCACTTTGAGCTTTATATATTAGATGTGTTTATCACTGACATATATATATTTGTGTATTCTATGTGTACATATTTATTCTGTCTGTTCTATTCTAACCTGTGAGTGTGATTTTACAGTACACAGCAGATTAATTGCCGGCTTTTCTTCTATCTAACTATGTAATATATATATATATATACATATAGCTCTGGCAAAAATATATGAGACCACCAAATCAAAACCCTGTTATGGGCAGCCCATTCTCCAGACCTGAATCCCACTGAAAACCTCTGGAATGTATTCAAGAGGAAGATGGATAGTCACAAACCATCAAACAAAGAAGAACTGGTTAATTTTTTGCACCAGAAGCAATGTGAAAGACTGGTGGAAAGCATGCCAAGACGCATGAAAGCTGTGATTAAAAATCATGGTTATTCCACAAAATATTGATTTCAGAATTCTTTCTGAGTTAAAACATTAGTATTGTTGTTTCTAGATTATTATGAACTTGTTTTCTTTGCATTATTTGAGGTCTGAAAGCACTGTTTGTTTGTTTTTTAATTTTGACCATTTTTCTTTGTCAGAAAAAAAAATACACCACACTCTGACTAAAAAAAAAAGCCTTTGCTCCCCATAGTAACTAATCACAGTGCAGCATCCAGTTATACCAAAGCTGTGCTCTGATTGGTAGCTATGGACACCACCACACTGTTACGAACTGTGACTTAAAAAATCTGTGTTTACAGCCCTTGACAACCAATCACAGAGCAGCTTTAATTTCTTATACTGCTGAGGTAAAATGAAAGATCTACTATGACTGGATGCTATGGACACAGCCCCATTTTTTGGAAGCTGGGTTAAGAAAATCTCTGCCCACAGCAGCCAATCGCAGCACTCCATCCATTTATTTCAAACCAATCTAATGACACCAAAATCATCCAAAGGACACGCAAAGGGGTCAAAGTATGGTGCAAGAAAAAGCCTATGGAGTCAGTGTTTGTAAAAAGATATTTTTTCAGCAAAAGTATAAATATATATAAGTATATATATACACAGTATATAAAAAAAATCACCTTTTACTTTTCAAACTATTTTACCCTTTCAGACCTGTTATTTTTATGTACACATGAATGAGAGTGGGGCTAGTAACAGCAATTTGCATTGGCAGCAGGTTTTTTTTAATTTTCCTGCTTTTTGTGTATTTTTATTAATGTATTTTCATTTATTTCACAAATTTTGCCACCCTTAGATAATAAAAGACATTTGGGGGACTCTTCAGCATTTAACATGCTTTTAATTTATTGGAATGTTTCCTGTAACTGCGGCTAGTATATTAAACCCTGTTACAGAGGAAAGCAGAGCTGATTGGTTCCACTTCTAGAACCCAGCAGCTCCTACTTTGTCCTTACACTCATATTTACATGACCTCTGGGTCAGGAGGAGGAGGCACTATCAGCGCTTCTGCTTACGGACTAAAGAACAACTGCTAAGCATTGTGTATACAGCGAGAATTTAACATCTGTGCTGGTTTCTGCTTCTGCCGCCGTGGCACCGTGTCATTGTTGCAAGAGATACTTAATAGCATCAGTCCTATTTTATTACTGGGAATTGTGTAATTTCTATTCTATTAATGTAATTTCTGTTGTGGAGACTAGCATTTCTGTAATAGAAATTGATATGCTGTTGGAGCGCCCTCACTCACCAGGGCCGTGGGGTACTCGGTACCGGGCCGGTTGATCTTCTCAACGGGGGGTTATCACAGCAGCAGTGACCCGGTCCGTGGCCCTGGGGCTCCATTGCAAAGGGGGTTGCTTCAGTGTGCTTATGGTGGTGAAAGTTTATAAGTGATTCATGACGCAACCTGTGGTGTTCGGCAATAGAGATGTAAGCAGGCAGATCCTCTGGGACAGATGGTGTGGTGCAGCAGTGATGTTATAGCCCTCCACAGGCAGGGCTGTAGTTCCAGGGCAGTGTAGGTGAAGAGACACTTAGATGTTGTAGTGTCAGGCGCAAGGGATGTAGCAGTGCTGGACAGGTTGGCGCAGGAATAAGTGGAGGACACCAGGGCATGTAGTTCCAAAGCTTTACTCACAGTCTGTTGCAGGTACAGGTGCCTGCACCCGTGCCGTGTCCTCCGGGTCAGGAGCTCAGCCAACTTCCAGGCGAGATGAAATACTCCTTTCCAACACTCCGCCAACATATGTGCCTTTTCTGAACGTCTCCTCTTATAGCGCCTAAGAATGAAGTACTCTCAGTACTGAATTACACTGGAGTGCCTCCTATCAGATGTTCCTATGAACTCTACTTGTACGGCAGACAGCTGTAGCCTGCTTCGGGGACTCCTCGCTACTAAGTCCCGGCTCACTAATACGTTGCTGTCATGCCCCTAAGTCTTGTGTGGGAGTAAAGTGGTCACTACTTTTATTCCTCTGGTGTCTGCTGCAGGACCATTAGTATCCGTACAACCTCGGGGACCGGACCCCGGCCTTGCGCTTAGAACTTGAAAAGGGTTCTCCTCTAACCCTGGTTATGTTCCGTGCTAATCCTTCTTTCCAATGGAGAATCAAGCTTTCTTTCTCTGTCTCTTTCCTGTGCCAGCAGACCCAGATCACTGTGGCCTGCTGCAGCACTTCCTTCTCCCATCCCTCTCCCAGGGATCTTCTCTGTCTCACACTCCGTCCATCTACATCCTCACTCTCTGACTGAGTGCAAGGACTGACCGACTAACTCAACTCTTCCCGCTCTTTTGTGTCAACTAAACTCCACCCACCTCCCAGCACGTTTCGTGTTCCAAGCAGGGAGCCATCAAGGGGTGCTATGCTATACTCCAAGCAGGGAGCCGCGGAAGGTGCTTTGCTACACTACTTTGTGGTGTGGGGTGCAGGTGTTAGAGCGTGGTCAGGTGTCTCCACCTTACCTGGATGGTGGGGTGTTATGATGAGTCACCGAAGGAGGAAAAAACAAAATACTAGCTAAGTCCAGAAAAACCAGAGAGGTTGGCAGCTATCGGATTGCAGACCCCTGAACCTATCCACAACAACTAGCAGTAGCCGTGGGGGGTTCCTACGGTGCCCTAGACCCCTTGATCACAGCCGGAGAACTACATAGCCTAAAGACAGAAAGGGGAAAAACTAAACTGCCCCAGAGCAGACCCCAAAGCAATAGGCAGCCCCCAACATATAATGACGGTGAAGCAAGATGAAAACACTAACACAGATAGAAAGATAGGTTGAGCAAATGATGGGGACCAAGCTAACTAAATAGGACAGGATAGGAAAGCCGCTGTCTGCCATCCGCAAAAACCCTATCCAAAATGTGCCAACCGACTGATAGGAAAAACAGGCCCTGAAGTCGCTAGGCTTCAAAAGACTATATCAGCACTCAGGTATATTCTGAAGACAGAGCAAAAGATCAACAGATCAGAGACAAAAATGGAATTCAGCTCACCCCCGGCCGGGGATGGCAGAACTCCCAAAAAACAAGGCAAAACAAAAACAAAACTGAAGTGTACAAAGCAGAGCAGAAAAACTTAGCTTTGAGATGCAGGAATCAGACTGGTCTCCAAGAATCCAGCAGGAAAATCACCAGCAAGGCAGAAGGGCGTCGGCTGCCTTATATCCAGTCCTCAATTCCAGCCACCCAGTCATCATCTAGCTGCCCAGGTGTTTGGTAATCAGTCTCATTACCTTCCTTCACCAGAGGAGGGAGTTCATCAGACCTCAACGGTGAAGGGAAAAAATGAACTCACAACAGTACCTCCCCCTTGAGGAGGGGTCACCGAACCCTCATCCATGCCACCAGGGCGATCTGGGTGAGCCCGATGAAAGGCACGCACCAATCTTTCGGCATGAATATCAGAGGCAGAGACCCAGGAATTATCCTCCTGACCATAACCCTTCCACTTAACCAAATACTGGAGTCTCCGTCTAGCCAGACGGGAATCCAGTATCTTCTCTACCTCATATTCCATGTTACCTTCAACCAATACAGGGTCAGGAGGTGCCACCACAGGAACTACTGGTTCAACAAACCTCTTCAACAAGGACTTATGAAACACATTATGAATTTTAAATGTGACTGGAAGAGCCAACCAAAAAGAGACCGGATTAATAATCTACAAAATCTTGTAAGGTCCAATAAATCTAGGCTTAAACTTAGGAGAAGCCACCTTCATAGCGATATTTTTTGATGACAACCAAACCATATCACCCACCTTAAACTGGGGACCAACGGTCCTACGCCGGTTGGAAAACCGCTGGGCCTTTTCCTGGGAGAGAGACAACTTATCCACTACTTGGTCCCAGATCTGGTGCATTCTTTCCACCACAGTGTCAACACCTGGGCAGGCAGAAGGCTCCACCTGCCCTGGAGAAAATCGAGGGTGAAACCCAAAGTTACAAAAAAAGGTGACATCAAAGTGGCAGAACTAGCTCTACTATTTAAAGCAAATTCGGCCAAGGGCAAAAATGAAACCCAATCATCCTGATCGGCAGAAATAAAACATCTCAAATATGACTCCAAAGTCTGGTTTGTTCTCTCCGTCTGCCCATTGGTCTGAGGGTAAAACGCAGAGGAGAAGGACAACTGAATTCCCAGCTTGGAACAGAAAGTCCTCCAAAGTCTAGACACAAACTGAACTCCTCTGTCAGATACAATGTTCTCAGGAATCCTGTGCAAGCGAACCACCTGTTGCAAAAACAAGGGCACAACTCAGAGGAAGATGGCAACTTAGGGAGTGGTACAAGATGGACCATCTTAGAGAATCTATCACAAATCACCCAAATAACAGTCATTCTCTGATAGACAGGCATATCAGAGATAAAATCCATTGAAATATGGGTCCATGGCCTCCTGGGCACCGGCAAAGGCATCAACAAGCCACTAGAGCGAGAACAAGGTTTAGACCGAGAGCAAGTCCCACAGGACTGCACAAAATTCCTGACATCATGAGACAAGGCGGGCCACCAAAAAGACCGACTCACCAGATCTCTAGTACCAAAAATACCTCGATGACCAGCCAATGCAGAGCAATGAACTTCAGACATCACTCTCTTCCTCCACTGGTCAGGAACATACAACTTTCCACTGGGACAACGCTCAGGTTTGTCCTCCTGAAACTCTTCCAGAGCACGTCTCAAATCGGGCGAGATGGCAGAAAGAACTACCCCCTCGCCTAAGATGGTAGCAGGCTTAGTCACGACAGGAGAATCAGCAAGGAAACTCCTAGAGAGGGCGTCTGCCTTGACATTCTTAGTGCCCGGAAGAAAAGAGACCACAAAATCAAAACGTGTGAAAAACAAGGCCCACTTAGCCTGTCTAGGATTCAAGCGCTTGGCTGACTCCAGGTAAATCAAATTCTTGTGGTCAGTAAGGACCACGACTTGGTGTTTGGCTCCCTCCAACCAATGTCTCCACTCCTCAAATGCCCATTTCATGGCCAACAGCTCCCGATTCCCCACATCATAGTTACGTTCGGATGGGGAGAACTTTCGGGAAAAGAAAGCACAAGGATTCATTTTAGATGCCACAGGATCCTTTTGGGACAAAACAGCTCCTGCACCAATCTCAGAAGCGTCCACCTCTACCTGGAACGGGAGTGAGACATCAGGTTGCCGCAAAACCGGGGCAGAAGTGAATCTTCGCTTCAGCTCCTGAAAGGAAGAAACAGCCTCCGGAGACCAATTCAGCACATCAGCACCCTTCCTAGTCAAATCAGTCAATGGCTTGGCAATACCAGAAAAATTAGCTATAAATTTCCGATAAAAATTAGCAAAACCCAAAAACTTCTGGAGGGCCTTCAAAGAGGTGGGCTGAACCCAATCATAAATGGCCTGTACCTTGGCCGGGTCCATTTCAATAGTTGACGGAGACAAAATAAATCCCAAAAATGAAATCCTCTGTACCCCAAAAAGGCATTTCGATCCCTTGACATACAGGGAATTCTCCCTCAAAATCCGGAACACAGTCCGAACATGTTCCACATGAGAGTCCCAATTCTTGGAGAAGATCAAAATATCATCCAGATAGATAATCAAAAATTTATCCACAAAGTCTCGGAATATATCGTTCATGAAGCACTGGAAGACAGAAGGGGCATTAGTGAGCCCAAAAGGCATCACCAGGTACTCAAAATGTCCCTCCGGAGTATTAAACGCCGTCTTCCATTCATCCCCATGCTTAATGCGAATAAGATTATACGCCCCCCTGAGGTCAAGCTTGGTAAACCAGCAAGCACCTTTAACTCTGGAGAATAGATAAGAAATCAGGGGTAACGGATACTGATATTTAACAGTAATTTTGTTGAGGGCACGATAGTCAATACAAGGCCTTAGTGAACCATCCTTTTTAGCCACGAAAAAAAAACAGCACCTAAGGGTGAAGAGGATGGTCTAATATGACCTTTCTCCAACGACTCCTTAATATAGGATCGCATAGCCTCGTGCTCGGGTACAGATAAATTGAAAAGCCGACCCTTGGGGAATTTACACCCCGGGTTCAGCTCAATTGCACAGTCATAACTCCTATGAGGAGGCAAAGACACAGACTAATTCTCACTAAATACATCATAAAAGTCAGCCAAATAGTCAGGAACATCATGCGACTGGGGAGAGGTGGAGAAAACAGGAGCATCACAAAGGGCACACCGACAACCCCAACTCACCACAGACAAAGATTTCCAATCCAGAACTGGATTATGGATTTGCAACCAGGGAAACCCCAGAACAATGGTATCATGCAAATTATGCAACACCAAAAATCTGCAATTTTCTTGATGGTCTGGGGCGACCCGCATTATCACCTGGGTCCAAAACTGAGGTTTATTCTTTGCCAAAGGAGTAGCATCAATACCCCTCAAAGGGATAGGCGTCCGCAGAGGTGTCATAGGAAATCCACAACGTTTAGCAAAATCCAAGTCCATCAGGTTCAGAGCTGCTCCCGAATCCACAAAAGCCTTGGCGGAAAATGTGGACAGGGAGCAGATCAGAGTAATTGCCAGAAGAAACTTAGGTTGAACACCACCCACAGAAAACGTGTGTGCACAGCGTTTCTCTCGTTTAGGGCAGACAGAAATAATATGTGAGGCATCTCCACAAAAAAAACACAGCTTATTACGCCTTCTGAAATCCTGACGTTGCGCCCTAGACAAAACTCTATCACATTGCATAGGTTCAGACATTTGTTCAACAGGTGGCAAGATCTCTCGTGTAGTTTTGCGTTCACGTAAACGCCGATCCACCTGAATGGCTAATGACATAGAATCGTCAAGACCAGAGGGAACAGGAAATCCCACCATAGTATCTTTTACAGTTTCTGACAAACCCTTCCGAAAGAGACCTGCCAAGGCACAATCATTCCAGGTAGTAAGGACCGCCCACTTTCGGAATTTTTGACAGTACAACTCTGCCGAATCCCGACCCTGGCTTAATGCCAACAGGGTCTTTTCAGCCTGATCAATAGCATTAGGTTCATCATGCAACAACACCAAGGCTTGAAAAAATGCGTTCACATTATTCAGAATAGGATCATCTGGTTTCAAAGAAAACGCCCAATCCTGGGGATCGCCGCGCAGCAAAGAGATGACAATTTTAACCTGCTGCGCGGAGTTCCCCGACGAGTTAGGCTTCAAGGCAAAAAATAATTTACAATTATTCTTGAAATTCAAGAATTTAGACCGATCCCCAAAAAACACATCAGGAGTATGAATCTTTGGTTCAGCAGCATGTGAATGAGCAAGATTGGCGGAAAATCCCCGCACTTCAGCAGCGAGCTGCTCCACACGATCAGACAATTGCTTCATCTCCATTGAGAAAAAATTCCCCCTACGGCCTCAGAGATATAGAGGAAAAAATATGCACAAAAAAAAAATTCTGCCTCACTTATTTCTTTCTTTTTTTTTTTTTACAATTCTCTCCTGCTATTGAGTACCCTAGGATCTGCGGTATGGCTGGTGATTCTGTTATGATGAGTCACCGAAGGAGGAAAAAACAAAATACTAGCTAAGTCCAGAAAAACCAGAGAGGTTGGCAGCTATCGGATTGCAGACCCCTGAACCTATCCACAACTAGCAGTAGCCGTGGGGGTTCCTACGGTGCCCTAGACCCCTCGATCACAGCCGGAGAACTACATAGCCTAAAGACAGAAAGGGGAAAAACTAAACTGCCCCAGAGCAGACCCCAAAGCAATAGGCAGCCCCCAACATATAATGACGGTGAAGCAAGATGAAAACACTAACACAGATAGAAAGATAGGTTGAGCAAATGATGGGGCCCAAGCTAACTAAATAGGACAGGATAGGAAAGCCGCTGTATGCCATCCGCAAAAACCCTATCCAAAATGTGCCAACCGACTGATAGGAAAAACAGGCCCTGAAGTCGCTAGGCTTCAAAAGACTATATCAGCACTCAGGTATATTCTGAAGACAGAGCAAAAGATCAACAGATCAGAGACAAAAATGGAATTCAGCTCACCCCCGGCCGGGGATGGCAGAACTCCCAAAAAACAAGGCAAAACAAAAACAAAACTGAAGTGTACAAAGCAGAGCAGAAAAACTTAGCTTTGAGACGCAGGAATCAGACTGGTCTCCAAGAATCCAGCAGGAAAATCACCAGCAAGGCAGAAGGGCGTCGGCTGCCTTATATCCAGTCCTCAATTCCAGCCACCCAGTCATCATCTAGCTGCCCAGGTGTTTGGTAGTCAGCCTCACTACCTTCCTTCACCAGAGGAGGGAGTTCATCAGACCTCAATGGTGAAGGGAAAAAATGAACTCACAACAGTGGGGTACCACACCTCAGGAGGAGGTGCAATACCTCTGTGGCGACTGAACCCTCAGAGGCGCCACACTGTGGTCTTGAAAGATGCGCCACATGTCAGTGTCTTCGGGTAATCCGCAGGTGGCTATGCATGCATAGTGGACATGCGATTTCTTGAAATCCCATACACTATGCTGTAATATCTGGCTGCTGCGAGTTTGACTGCATAAATACACAGCATCAAACCTGCAGCAGTTCCTGATCGTCGGCACATACCCTTAGGATACTCTGCACCAGGCTGTATTAGGTTATTCTCTACCAGGCTGTATTAGGGAATTCTGCACCTGGCTCTGTTAGGGCACTCTGCACCAGGCTTTATTACGGAACTCTGGATCAAGCTGTATTAAATTACTCTGCACATGGCTGTTTGGGAACTTTGCATCAGTCTCTGTTGGGGTACTCTTCTCCAGGCTGTGTTAGGTCACTGTTTACAAGGCTCTATTACAGTACTCTGCACCAGGCTGTTAAGGTTCTCTGCACCAGGCTCTATTAGGGTACTCTGCACCAGATTGTATTACGGTACTCTGCACCAGGTTCTGTTAGGGTACTCTGCACCAGACTGTATTACGGTACTCTGCACCAAGCTCTGTTAGGGCACTCTGCACCAGGCTGTATTACGGTACTCTGCACCAAGCTCTGTTAGGGCACTCTGCACCAGGCTGTATTACGGTACTTTGCACCAGGCTGTGTTAGGGCACTCTGCACCAGACTGTATTATTTCACTCTGCACCAGTCTCTGTTAGGGTACTCTGCACCAGGCTGTATTAGGTCAATGTGCACCAAGCTGTATTACAGTACTCTGCACCAGTCTCTGATAGAGTACTGTGCACCAGGCAGTATTATGGTACTCTGCACCTGTTTCTCTTAGGGTACTCTGCATAAGGCTCTAATTCGGCTCTCTGCACCAGGCAGTATTTGACTATGTGCGCACGTTGCGGATTTATCTTCCCCTGATGAAGCTACAGGGTGTAGCGACACGCGTAGGGACGGGCAGTGCAATATAACAATCATTGGTGAGTATGGCCGTTTCTGCATTTATATAATATGCATGGAACCACAGTATTTGACACAGTATTAGGTGCTCACATATCTTTGCATTGCCAGGGGCGATATTTTTTATTATGGGCTATTATTTATTGTGCCATATGTTGACAAATGTATGTTTTTCTATTTAAGAATTACGTATTTACTATCATAATGATTTTCTGCATACTTGGTAGGACGTTAATTGTATCAAGACCATAACATCACTTGCTATTGTAATAAAGCAGATTATATTGTTTGTCAACATATTGTTGCTATCTACAGTATGTCACACAGCCTGCACAATGGTTTTAAAAGATTTTTTAAATGGTTTTAATTAGTGTGTGCACTATTGTTACAAAGCCTTTTTTTCACTTTGTTAATCAGGTGGTTGCGCCTTATTGTGCCGTCTTTCTTCTTTCTTGTTCCCATACACGTTGTGGATTTACTTGCAGAAATTTCTGCACAGTTTCCGCATCTCTTGGCAGAAAACACTGTGGAAAATCCGCGTGTTTATTAGGCGATTTTGATGCATTTTTGTTGCTGATTTTCATGCAGTTTTGTATGAGTTTTTGTAAATCCATAGAGCTAAATAAAGATATATTATTTAAAAAAAAGAAAAAAGAATTGTGATTTCATTTTCTTGTTCAACCTCTTCTTTTTCATTCTCTATTGAAGACCATAATATCATTATATACCATGTGCAAATTTATAATGTTTCTACACACAAAACAAATATGAATGAATACTAGCTTGGCCCATGCAAAATTTTCGCACATTGGTCATCGGGGGGCGCAGGAAATTTCAGAAAAAGCAAGCTGGTCAAATGTAAATGTATTTCATGAGCTGATGAACACAGACAGGTATTTACATATGTAGATTGGTAATACAATAAATTGTTTTGATAAGTAGAGGCCAAAAAATGTCTTCCGGTTGAGGTGCCACCTGCAGGTCATTGTGTCTTTCTGCAGGTTTATGAAAATGAATGTCTAAACTGTATTTAGTGATAAAATCGTGAATGTGTGGTTTGTTTGGCTGTTTTCTTGCTGAAGGGAGCAAGTTTACCTTTCAAATGGTGTATCGTGTGTGTGTTTGGGGCAAAGTAATCAGCGAAAAAGCAGTGCATGTTTACAAATGTGTTGGTAGTGTACTTTGGGGTACTGTGGTGCCACCTGCAGGTCATTTTTCCTTACTGCAGGTTTAGGAAAATTAATGTTTAAACTGTATTTTGTGATCAAATTGTGGATGTGTGGTTTGTTTGGCTATTTTCTTGCGGAAGGGGGCAAGGTTACCTTTCAAATGGTGTATCATTTGTGTGTGTGGGTGCAGTATGAATGGGGATACAAAGGAATCACCAAAAAATAGTGTTTAGAAATAATAGAATATATCTAATATATAAAGCTCAAAGTGTGTATGTATGTGTGTATGTATGTGTGTATGTCCGGGATAGGCATCTGCACCGTCACAGCTACAGCCACAAAATTTGGCACAGTCACACGTCTGGACCCCGAGAGTGTCCTAAGCTATGTTGTGAGGCGAAATTTTAACCCCGCGCGTTCCAATTCACCAAACAATTTTGCCCCTATCTACATACTGGGGGGAAAAGTGTGTGCGCGTCAAGCCCCACCCCTCATTGTGATGTCACAATGCCCCTATTTGCATACTGGGGAAGCAGTGTGTGCGTATCAAGCCCCGCCCCTCATTATGATGTCACAATGGTTGCCATGGCGACGCTGATGTCATCAAAGGTTGCAAGCCCTGCCGCCGCTCATTATGATGTCATAATGGTTGACTATGGCATGGAGGATGTGTGATGAGTATATGGGCACCGGACTATGGGATGGAGGATATGTATGACAGGTATATGGGCACGGGACTATGGGATGGAGGATATGTATATGGGCACGGGACTATGGGATGGCGGATATGTATATGGGCACGGGACTATGGGATGGAGGATGTGTGATAGGTATATGGGCACTGGACTATGGGATGGAGCATATGTTTGACGGGTATATGGGCACGGGACTATGGGATGGCGGATATGTATATGGGCACGGGACTATGGGATGGAGGATGTGTGATGGGTATATGGGCACTGGACTATGGGATGGCGGATATGTATGATGGGTATATGGGCACGGGACTATGGGATGGAGGATATGTATGATGGGTATATGGGCCTGGGACTATGCGATGAAGGATTTGTAATGGGTATATGGGCACTCGACTATGGGATGGCGAATATGTATGATGGGACTATGGGATGGAGAATATGTATGATGGGTATATGGGCATGGGACTATGGGATGGAGAATATGTATGATGGGTATATGGGCATGGGACTATGGGATGGAGGATATGTATGATGGGTATATGGGCACGGGACTATGGGATGGCGGATATGTATATGGGCACGGGACTATGGGATGGAGGATGTGTGATGGGTATATGGGCACTGGACTATGGGATGGAGGATATGGATGACGGGTATATGGGCACGGGACTGGGATGGCAGATATGTATATGGGCACGGGACTATGGGATGGAGGATGTGTGATGGGTATATGGGCACTGGACTATGGGATGGAGCATATGTTTGACGGGTATATGGGCACGGGACTATGGGATGGCGGATATGTATCTGGGCACGGGACTATGGGATGGAGGATGTGTGATGGGTATATGGGCACTGGACTATGGGATGGAGGATATGTATAATGGGTATATTGGCACGGGACTATGAGATGGCGGATATGTATGATGGGTATATGGGCACGGGACTATGGGATGGAGGATATGTATGATGGGTATATGGGCATGGGACTATGAGATGAAGGATGTGTGATGGGTATATGGGCACTCGACTATGGGATGGCGAATATGTATGATGGGTATATGGGTATGGGACTATGGGATGGAGGATATGTATGATGGGTATATGGGCACGGGACTATGGGATGGAGGATAATTATAATTTTCTATAACTAACCACAGTTATTTACTATGCCCGGGCAGCGCCGGGCTCTTCAGCTAGTATATATATATATATCCATCCCATAGTCCCGCAGCTGTCTGCATAACCTTTCTGGCTATTAATTAAAGGGGGACCCCATGTCATTTTTTTGGGGGGCCCTATTTTAATATCCAGTAAAGGCTATGCAGACAGCTGCGGGCTGATATTCATAGCCTGGGAAGATCCATTGGTATTACCCCCTTCCCAGGCTACAAATATTGGCCCCCGGCCGTCAGCTTTCCCTCTTTGGTGCAGAAAATTGCACGGGAGCCCACGTCATTTTTTGGGGGGCCACCATATTTTAATATCCAGATAGATCTATGTATCTATAGATATATCTGTCTATCGATAGATGGATATATCTATGTATCTATAGATAGATAGATAAATCTATAGATACATAGAAATATTTATAGATCAATCTTTCTATATATCTTTCTATCTATAGACCTATCTATCTGTCTATCTGTGTGTGTAATGTAGTGTGGGTTGGACAAATGTTAAAGAGGAGGTTGGACCAGAATTGACATCACAAATCTTTTTTTTTGTTAAATATATCTTTATTTAGCTGACAAAAAATCGCATACAAATCCGCATGAAAAAAACGCATGTAAAAATGCATCAAAAATGCAGGTGACCTGCAAGTGACCTCTGATGCAGATCTGGTGCAGATTTTACCTGCGCCAAATCCTGATGCAATCCTGACAGTGGAAACATACCCTAAGTCTTGCTCATTGAGGCGTAATACAGCTTTTCTCATATAGAAAGCAGATTTCAACCTTGTGGGAGTGTAATACCATTTAGTTAGAAATTGAAAAGAAGGACTAATTTAGAGTGGCATTAGTTGTAGCTGTATAAATAAGTTTAAAGCGAACCAGGCATTGTCAGTTTGGCGCTGTTACACCTATTAAAATGATACCTGGGTTGGAGAAATCTGTCTTGTGTTTCTTTCTTTAATCTGTGTTTGAATTTTTAAGTTAATGAAATGCTTCATGCCAGACAAAGAGAAGTTCCTGATTCTGGGCTCCCCCTGCAATCTGCGTCAGAGGGTGGTCTGTGTCAGCACGGTAATAAATTGTTATTTTCAGCTTTACAGAAGGACGAAAACACCATAGAAATGAGAATATAATAGGCCTCAGTTACCACAACTGTCTACAAGGAACACTGTTGCTCATAGCAACCAATCACAGCTCAGCTTTCATCTTTTAACCCCTTGATGACGGAAGCTTTTTTTGATTTTTCGTTTTCCGCTCCCCTTCTTTCCAGAGCCATAACTTTTTTATTTTTCCGTCAATATGGCCATGAGAGGGCTTATTTTTTGCGGGACGAGTTGTACTTTTGAAAAACATCATTGATTTTAGTATGTTGTGTACTCGAAAACGGGAAAAAAATTCCAAGTGTGGTGAAATTGCAAAAAAAGTGCAATCCCACACTTGTTTTTTGATTGGATTTTTTGCTAGGTTCACTAAATGCTAAAAAAAACCAGCCATTATGATTATCCAGGTCATTCCAAGTTCATAGACACCAAACATGTCTATGTTCTCTTTTATCTAAGTGGTGAAAAAAAATTCCAATATTTGCTAAAAAAAAATGCACAATTTTCCGAGACCAGTAGCGTCTTCATTTTTTGTGATCTGGGGTCGGGTGAGGGCTTATTTTGTGCCAGCCGAGGTGATGTTTTTAATGATACCACTTTTGTGCAGATACATTCTTTTGGTCGCCCTTTATTGCATTTTAATGCAATGTCACGGCGATCAAAAAAATAATTCTGGCATTTTTAATTTTTTGCTCGCTACGCCATTTAGCGATCAGGTTAATGCTTTTTTTTATTGATAGATCGGGCGATGCTGAACGCGGCGATACCTAATATGTGTATGTTTGATTTTTTTTTAATTGTTTTATTTTGATTGGGTTGATTTGAACTTTTAGTTTTTTTTAGTTTTTTTAATTTTTAAACTTTTTTTTTTACTTTTGGCATGCTTCAATATACTCCATAGGAGGCTAGAAGCAGGCACAACACGATTGGCTCTGCTACATATGGGCGATGAGCAGATCGCCCATATGTAGCAGATTTACTGCATTGCTTTGAGCGTCGGCCACCGGGCGGCGCTCAAAGCAACGTGCCTGCAACAACCATATTGGTCTCTATGAGACCTCTGGTTGTCAAGGCAAGGCGTCGCCGACCCCCGATCACGTGACGGGGGTCAGCGATGAGCTCACTTCCGACCCGACGGCCGGAAACGCTGCTTAAATGCCAGCTGTCAGCGCTCGACAGCGGGATTTAGCTACTTAATAGGCGTGGGCAGATGGCGATTCCGCACGCGCCTATTGCGGGCACATGTCAGCTGTTCATAACAGCTGACATGTTGCAGCTTTGAGGTGGGCTCACCGCCGGAGCCCACCTCAAAACAGGGGAGTCTGACTGCTGACGAACTCTCCCGTCAGCAGTCAGAAAGGGGTTAAACAACTCTAGTGAAATGGAAAATGCTTGGTGATTGGTTGCTATGGGCAACACAGGCAGTGTAACCTGTTGTGGTCAAGAAGATGTGCCTATAAAACAGATATATTAGATATCATATACACTGATTTACAATCAATTTCACATGCTGTTGTGCAAATGGAATAGACAACAGATGGAAAGTATTGGCAGTTATCAAGACACCCTCAATAAAGGAGTGGTTCTGAAGGTGGGGACCACAGACCACATCTCAGTACCAATGTGTTATGAAAAGGTCACCGAAGAGGATAGTAGGCCCAGGCTAAGCCACACAAAACTAGAGAGGTTGGAAACTAAGCGGATTGCAGACCCCTGATCCTATCCACACAACTAGCAGTAGCCGTGGAGCATACCAACGATGATCCTAGATGCCTCGGCCCAGCCGGAGAGCTAACTAAGCCTAAAGCAAGAAAGGGGAAATCTAAACTGCCCCGGAGCAGGCCCCAAAGGAGTAAATAGCCCCCAAACATATATTGTCGGTAAAAACACAAATGCAGGCAGGAAAATAGACTGAGCAAATGATGGGGCCCACACTGACTAGACAGGAAAGGAAAGGAAAGACACTGTCTGCAATCTCACAAAAAACCATGCAAAAAGTCCAACACGTCTGATGCACAAAAAACACTGAAGTCGCATGACTTCGCCCTCACTATATCAGCACTCTGGTATATTCTGAAAGCAAAGCAAAAAGAGACCAATATAACGGGACAAAACAAACTGGCACAAGTAGTAACATATGGGCGGTGATTCAGCACAGCCCCAGCCGGAGCTGGCTGACCCGCACAAAACAGAGATAGGCAAAACCAGATCAAATGCAAACAGAATAGCAAATGAACCACTTAGCTGAACCATGCAGGGACAGAGCAGGAGACATCAGACCTCAGAAGGCACAGGAAGAAAATCACCAGCAGGGATAGAGGGAGTCAGCTGTCTTAAATCCCAATCTGAAACCCCAGATCTCCAATCGTCATCCTCATTATCAGGTGGCCAGCCTCTGTCAATCAGATCAGCTCCTCTACCTCCAGTAACCACTAGAGGGAGCCCAGAAAGAGAACTCTCAACCCCTCTGTCAATCTGACCAGCTCTACTACCTTCAGTAATAACCAGAGGGATGCCAGAAAGAGAATTCACAACACCAGTGCTTTCTGGCTGATGTTTTGGTCACTTTTCAATGTTGGTTGTGATTTCACACTGGTAGCATGAGCCAGACTCTAGAACCCACACAAGTTGCTCAGATAGTGCAGTTCATCCAGGATGGCACATCAGTGCGAGCTGTGGCAAGGTTTGCTGTGTCTGTCAGCGTAGTGTCCAGAGGCTGGAGGCGCTACCAGGAGACAGGCCAGTACACCAGTAGTCGTGGAGGGGGCCGTAGGAGGGCAACAACCCAGCAGCAGGACCACTACCTCCGCCTTTGTGCAAGGAGGAACAGGATGAGCACTGCCAGAGCCCTGCAAAATGACCCCCAGCAGTCCACAAATGTGCATGTGTCTGCACAAATGCTTAGAAACCGACTCCATGAGGATGGTTTGAGGGCCCGACCTCCTCAGATGGGGGTTGTGCTCACAGCCCAACAATGTCCGTGCAGGACGCTTGGCATTTGCCACAGAACACCAGGATTGGCAAATTCGCCACTGGCGCCCTGTGCTCTTCACAGATGAAAGCAGGTTCACATTGAGCACATGTGACAGACATGACAGAGTTTGGAGACGCCATGGAGAGTGATCTGCTGCCTGCAACATCCTTCAGCATGACCGGTTAGGCAGTGGGTCAGTAATAGTGTGGGTTGGCATTTCTTTGGAGGGCTGCACAGCCCTCCATGTGCTCGCCAGAGGTAGCCTGACTGCCATTAGGTACCGAGATGAGATCCTCAGACCCCTTGTGAGACCATATGCTGGTGCGGTTGGCCCTGGGTTCCTCCTTATACAGGACAATGCCAGACCTCATGTGGCTGGAGTGTGTCAGCAGTTCCTGCAAGATGAAGGCATTGAAGCTATGGACTGGCACGCCCGTTCCCCAGACCTGAATCTGATTGAGCACATCTGGGACATCATGTCTCACTCCATCCACCAATGTCACGTTGCACCACAGACTGTCCAGGAGTTGGCAGATGATTTAGTCCAGGTGTGGGAGATCCCTCAGGAGACCATCTGCAACCTCATCAGGAGCATGCCCAGGTGTTGTAGGGAGGTCATACAGGCACGTGGAGGCCACACACAATACTGATCCTCATTTTGACTTGTTTTAAGGATATTGCATTCCACTTTAATTTTGTGTGTGACTCCAAATCCAGGCCTCCATTGGTTAATGTATTTGATTTAAAGTATACTGATGATTTTTGTTTGATTTTGTTGTCAGCACATTCAACTTTGTACAGAACAAAGTATTCAATGAGAATATTTCAGTTATTCAGATCTAGTATGTGTTATTTGAGTGTTCCCTTTCTTTTTTTGAGCAGGGTATATATATTAGATTAGATATTTATTATATATATATGCATTTATTAGATATTTATTATATGGGACTTTGCGTGTGGGGTGAGTGTGGCTATGTGGAGTGGGCGTGTCTTGATACACACACACACTCATTTGTACATATATAGATAGATAGATAGATAGATAGATATGTAATACCAAGCCAGAGGTTTAGTAATGCACAGGTGTCAGCCAGATTTCCTCATTAATAAAACGGTACATAAAGAGTTAAGTAAACACACACACACAAAATCCACGACAGCTGAGGGTTGATGTTAATATTCTGGGAAGGAGCCAACAGCCATAAAGATTCCCAGGCTATTAATATCAGCTCACAGATGTTTGCTTAGCATTTACTCACTAGTTTACAGGGGAACCCCAGAAAAAATGACATAGGGTCCCCCTGTAAAATCGAACCAGCAAAGGCTAAGCAGACAGTTGCGGGCTGATATTAATAGACTGGGAAGGGGACATATATATTGGCACCCCACCAGGTTAAAAATATGAGCTCTCAGCTGCCCCAGAAATGGCGCATCTTATAGATACACCAGTTCTGGAACTTAGCCTCACTCTTCCCACTTGCCCTGTAGCGGTGGCAAGTGGGGTTCATATTTGTGGGATTGATGTCACCTTTGTATTGTCAGGGGACATCAAGCCCACAGGTTAGTAATAGAGAGGAGTCTATAAGACACCTATCCATTACTAATCCTATAGTTATATGGTAAATAAATACACAGCCAGGAAAAAAGGCCTTTATTTGAAGTAATCACAGACTCCTTTATTGAATCTTAATTAACCATACTTACTGAATGCCTAGTCCCCGACACCCTCATCTCCTGCAACAAAATTTAAATAATAAACCAACATATAATACAATCCTGTCCCCCGTAGTCCATTCATCAGCTCCGGTGCTCTCACTTATGACACTACCGCTGTGTGAGAACTTTCCCATGTAGCGGTGCAGTGAGAGCACCGGGGCTGATCAGCTGATGTACTCGAGTGAACTCTCACGGCGGCTCAGTGATACACTGTGGGAGCAATTACCTCCTGTCAGTGTATCGCCGGCGGCCAGGTAACATGGACGTGGGACACTCAGTATTTAATGGACTACGGCGGACAGGGAGTATATGTTGGTCTATTATTTTTGATTGCTTGCAGGAGACGCGGGCATCAGGGATTAGGTGTTCGGTGAGTATGTATGATGTATGTGACTATGTCAATGTTTTGATTTTTTTTTTACAATTGAACTCAGGCGCCGAATGATGAGGCAGCAGACATAGCCAGATGGGAGTAGTAGTCCCATCAGACGACGCTTAAGTACAATCACTATGGGCTGTTCGTCACATGGGTACACACACCCGCACACGCACGCAGACACGCACACAGCGGCAGACACTCACAAACAGAAACAGAAACATGTACATATTCTCCACTCGCACACTCTTCCTCCTTCTGGCATAATTTCCTTTGATAATTTTGCATTGTTTTTGGCAACAAATCCGCAAACCTTTTTACACCTGCATTTTTGCTGCCGATTTCACTGACTCAATGGAAGTCAATGGGTGAAAAACGCTGCAGATCCGCAAAAAGAATTGACATGCTGCGGAAAATAAAATGCTGCAAATAAGGACGGACATTTCTGCATGTGCACAATTCACGTATGCCATTGATTAACTAACATTGCTTAAGTAATTCATTGCGTTTTTGGAGCATTTCCGTGGGGAAACACCGCCGCATAAACGCAACAAATCAGCAACATGTGCACAAAGCCTTAGGGTACTCTGCACTAGACTGTATTACGGCACTCTCCACCAGGCTGTATTAGGGTACTGTGCACCAGACTGTATTAGGGCACTCTGCATCATGCTTTATTACGGAACTGCGCAGGGCTGTTAGGGCACTCTGAATCAGTCTGTTAGGGTTCTCTGTTTCAGGCTGCATTATGGAACTCTGCACCTGTCTCTGTTAAAATACTCTGCAAGAGGCTCTAATTCTGCACCAGTCAGTATTAATGTATTCTGCACCAGGCTGTATTACGGCACACTGCACCAGGCTGTATTAGGGAACACTGCACCAGGTTGTATTAGGGCACTCTGCACCAGATTGTATTATGTCATTCTGCACCATGCTGTATTAGGGCACTCTGCACCAAGCTGTATTAGTGCACTCTGAACCAGGCATCTAGGGCACACTGCATTTTCTGTATTACAAAACTCTGCACCAGGCCGTATTAGGGTACTCTGCACCAGGCTGTATTAGAGTACTCTGCACCAGGCTGTATTGGATTACTCTGCACCAGGCTGTATTTGGGCAGTCTGTGTTACACCCGCAGTAGTGCACGTGGATTAGTAGACTTCACTGTGCCACAGGATCGGGCCTGCCACAGAAGGGGCGTGGCTAAGCAACTACCTGGTGTTCAGTGGAGCCTCTAGTGGTGAGGTCAGGCTTGTGCTGCAGGTAGCCGTCAGGTACCACTCCTAGGCAGAACCCGGTACTGCAGCTGCTGACTCCCAGGGTCAGATACGCTGTTACTGAATAGGGCTCCGTACAGATTAATAAGTTCAGTTCAGGATCACTGCAGAAAGGTTACAGAAATGGAGATTCAGATAGGGAAACATTCAGATACTAGCTGTACCGGGCCAGGGGACTTCGGGAAGAGGACTGGCTGCAGCAGGACCAGGGGACCATATTCAGGACTCTGGCCGCATCAGGACCAGGGATTCAGTTTCAGGACCTAGCCAAACTGGGACCAGGTATTCAGGACATAGATCCAGTTGCATACAATGGTGGAACAGGGAGCCGTCAGCTTGTTGCTCCATCTTTCAGCCAGATTGTCAAAGTTTTGGCACAACAAGTGATATCATCGTGCCTTCTTTGTGGAACCTCAGTCCTCACATAGCACAGACTGAAGCAGTGCATAATGGGGACAAGGCTGGGTGACTTTTTTTTATTTTGCCTGTACATTTTCCTACATGAAGAGGAGGGACACTAAAATGTATTGAGGACCACTTTTGTGGCTTCATAGTGTACTTGTAGACACATTGGGCACATTATACTGTATTGAGGAGTCACATGGTGGCCTCATAGGGAATTAGGGAACATACTTGAGGCATCATGCTGTATGGAAAACACTGACAGCCTCATCATGCATTGAGGGAATTGAGGTGGCTTCATAAAGTACTGAGGGCACTGTGGGGGCATCAATGTATGTGAGGGGAACTATGAGAGATATCATACTGTGTGGGTGAACTGAGGGGGCATCATTGTTGAGGGAAATGCACAATGAAGGCATCATACTGTGCATATGTTAATGTAGGGGTAAAATGCATAGTTGAAATTGTGGGGACATTATACTATGTGGGGGGCACCATACTTTGTTGGGGGTGTTCTACTGGGTGGACGCCATGGAAGGTGTATCATAGTGGGTGGGACATCAAGGCTAGGTTCCCACGATGAGCTTTTAGTGCGGTTTCATGTTACAGAATTTCTGCACCTGAAACGGAGGCCAGGGGGGTAGTCATGGCTGAAGGTGGCCATACTGGCACACCATGACTCTCCACCACATTAACACATTATAGTCCACTCACTTTTAAATCAAGGTCCATTCCACACTGCCGGGGCTCCCTTTCTCTTAACACCATACAATGATAGTCAGAGTCCAAGTTCATCTTCAAAAAAACAATTTTATTCAGTCAGCTAGTCTAGTTTAGTCACAGAAACAGCACAAGATTCTTCGCAGAATATAATCATTCTGTTCTCTGTACTGTCCCTCACTCCTCCAGGAATATCACATTTCTGCACAGAATCCACCGGTACCGCAGCTTCCTGACTGGTCAGACTAACCCACTTCAGGAGTTTTCCGCCCCCTTCCCTCTCTGAAGGTAAAGTTGAAGGATGGCTCTTCCATTCCTTGCTAGGCCGTATGTCTCGGACCTTTAGGGTTGTTCCCATGAAGTTAGATGCTACCATTCTTATGCTGCCCTGATATTCCTCCACAACTGTGTGATTGACAGCTCTTAGGGTCCCGTCACACACAGCGATCTCGCTAGCGAGATCGCTGATTTTGTGACACGCCAGCGAGATCGCTGTGTGTGACGGGGATCAGCGACTGACCCCCTGCAAGTCTTACACTATCCCTATACAGGTGCATCTCAGAAAATTAGAATATCATGAAAAAGTTAATTTATTTCAGTTCTTCAATACAAAAAGTGAGACTCATATGTTAGGGTGATTACAATCAATGTCAAGTGTTTATTTCCGTTAATGTTGATGATTATGGCCAATGAAAACTCAAAAGTCATTATCTCAGTAAATTAGAATACTTTATAACACCAGCTTGAAAAAATGATTTTAATATCTGAAATGTTGGCCTAGTGAAATATATATTCAGTAAGTGCACTTAATACTTGGTCGGGGCTCCTTTGGCATCAATTTCTGCATCAATGAGGCGTGGCATGGAGGCGATCAGTCTGTGGCACTGCTGAGGTGTTATGGAAGCCCAGGTTGCTTTTAAGGTGCACAGGTGAGCACTTTGATATAAAGTACAGTGGGCACGAGATTTCTATAAATCCCATCTACTTTGCTAGAACTGTAAGATGCTGCGTTTTTTGAAGCAGCAAAAATGCAACAAAAACTCATCGTGGGAGCCTAGCCCAAGGGGCATCACTATTTTTGTGTGCACCGCACAATACATTTCTCTGTTTCTTGTCTTTTAACCCTTCATCCCTGGGCGAATTTCCATTTTTGCGCCCCTTCTTTCCAGAGCCATAACGTTTTTTATTTTTCTGTCTATAACCGTATGAAGGCTTGATTTTTTTGGGACGAGTTGTACTTTTGAATTACACCATTGATGTGACTATATACAGTACTGGAAATCAAAGCAAAAAATTCCAAGGGCAGTGAAATTGCAAAAAAAAAAAAGTGCAATTCCACAAATGTATAATTTTTTTTTATTTGCCATGTTCAATAAATGCTAAAACTGACCTGCTATTATGATTCTCCAGGTCATTACAAGTATGAAGATACCAAAACATGTATAGGTTCTTATTTAGGTGGTGAAAAAAAATTCCAAAGTTTGTATGGAAATTTTTTTCTTTTACATTTTCTGAGACCAGTAGCAGCTCTATTTTTCAGGATCTGGGGCTGGGTGAGGGCTTATTTTTTGCACGCCAAGCTGACATTTTTATTGATAGATACGATGTTTTTATTGCCTGTTATTACATTTTTTTATTGCAGGGGCCAAAAAACTAATTCTGGGGTTTTGATTTTTATTCTCATTACGCCGTTTACCTATCGAATTAATTTAGTTAGCTTATATTGTGATAGATCGGGCGTTTCTGAATGCAGTGATAGCAAACTTGTGTTTTTTTAATTGTTTTATTTTGAAATCGGGCAAGAAGGGGGTGATTTGAACCTTTACATTTTAAATTTTTGTAATATTTTTTAAAACTTTGTTTTTTTTACTTGCTTCAATAGCCCCCTTAGGAGACTTGAAGATGCAAGCATTCGATCGCCTGTGCTACACATAACAGGGCTTCAGCTATGCTATGTGTAGGAGAAATGATCATCTCCTATGAACATTGGCTATGGGTCAGCGTTCACAGATCCGCAGTGACCAGCACAGGGGTCTTCTGTAGTCCACCGGCTGTCATGACAACCCATTGATGCCCTGCGATCACTGGACATACGAGCCAATGGGCGTGTCTTGTGATGTGCTTCCACAGGGAACAATTTAAATGTCGCTGTCAGAGACTGACAGCAGCATTTAACATGATAGCAGCGGGTGCACAGCGATTCCACCCGCTGCTGGCAGATGCACATGACGGCTGACCAAATCAGCTGTCATGTGCAGGGAAAGATGCAAGCTCAGTGCCAGAACCCGCACCAAAGGCAAGAACACGACCGATGACGTCTAGACGTCATCAGGCGTGAAGGGGTTATAAATTGTGAATTTCACTCAAGACCATGCTAAATAATTATTTCATGCCTAAACAACTGGTTTAAAGGAGTTTTTAATTCAGACTTTTCCTTTGACACCTCATGATTTCATTCTACGCCCCTGGTCTCATCTCTAGGTGACTGCTTTTTTAATTGGATAAGACAAGCGAGGCATTAAATGGTTACCTTGGCAATTGTACATATCATGCTTAACATCATCTCTCCTTGGTCAATGTCAAATAGGATGGAAGAAAGAGTCAGACAACCCTTTTACACTGTAGTTATACAAACGTAAAATACATACAGTACTTTGTTCATATATACAGTGGGGAAAAAAAGTATTTAGTCAGTCAGCAATAGTGCAAGTTCCACCACTTAAAAAGATGAGAGGCGTCTGTAATTTACATCATAGGTAGACCTCAACTATGGGAGACAAACTGAGAAAAAAAAAACAGAAAATCACATTGTCTGTTTTTTTTTCATTTTATTTGCATATTATGGTGGAAAATAAGTATTTGGTCAGAAACAAGCAATCAAGATTTCTGGCTCTCACAGACCTGTAACTTCTTCTGTAAGAGTCTCCTCTTTCCTCCACTCATTACCTGTAGTAATGGCACCTGTTTAAACTTGTTACCAGTATAAAAAGACACCTGTGCACACCCTCAAACAGTCTGACTCCAAACTCCACTATGGTGAAGACCAAAGAGCTGTCAAAGGACACCAGAAACAAAATTGTAGCCCTGCACCAGGCTGGGAAGACTGAATCTGCAATAGCCAACCAGCTTGGAGTGAAGAAATCAACTGTGGGAGCAATAATTAGAAAATGGAAGACATACAAGACCACTGATAATCTCCCTCGATCTGGTGCTCCACGCAAAATCCCACCCCGTGGGGTCAGAATGATCACAAGAACGGTGAGCAAAAATCCCAGAACCACGTGGGGGGACCTAGTCAATGAACTGCAGAGAGCTGGGACCAATGTAACAAGGCCTACCATAAGTAACACACTACGCCACCATGGACTCAGATCCTGCAGTGCCAGACGTGTCCCACTGCTTAAGCCTGTACATGTCCGGGCCCGTCTGAAGTTTGCTAGAGAGCATTTGGATGATCCAGAGGAGTTTTGGGAGAATGTCCTATGGTCTGATGAAACCAAACTGGAACTGTTTGGTAGAAACACAACTTGTCGTGTTTGGAGGAAAAAGAACACTGAGTTGCATCCATCAAACACCATACCTACTGTAAAGCATGGTGGTGGAAACATCATGCTTTGGGGCTGTTTCTCTGCAAAGGGGCCAGGACGACTGATCCGGGTACATGAAAGAATGAATGGGGCCATGTATCGTGAGATTTTGAGTGCAAACCTCCTTCCATCAGCAAGGGCATTGAAGATGAAACGTGGCTGGGTCTTTCAACATGACAATGATCCAAAGCACACCGCCAGGGCAACGAAGGAGTGGCTTCGTAAGAAGCATTTCAAGGTCCTGGAGTGGCCTAGCCAGTCTCCAGATCTCAACCCTATAGAAAACCTTTGGAGGGAGTTGAAAGTCCGTGTTGCCAAGCGAAAAGCCAAAAACATCACTGCTCTAGAGGAGATCTGCATGGAGGAATGGGCCAACATACCAACAACAGTGTGTGGCAACCTTGTGAAGACTTACAGAAAACGTTTGACCTCTGTCATTGCCAACAAAGTATTGAGATGAAATTTTGTTTCTGACCAAATACTTATTTTCCACCATAATATGCAAATAAAATGAAAAAAAAACAGACAATGTGATTTTCTGGATTTTTTTTTCTCAGTTTGTCTCCCATAGTTGAGGTCTACCTATGATGTAAATTACAGACGCCTCTCATCTTTTTAAGTGGTGGAACTTGCACTATTGCTGACTGACTAAATACTTTTTTTCCCCACTGTACAAGTATTATTTTAAACTTTTTAGTTTTCAATAAATGGTCATTGATACGTAATGGTATATATTTTCTAATAATCATTTATTGCACTAATCACTTTCCCTTTCTTTTGTAGACTAGTGACTTTAAAATAACTTATGTTTTTCTAGTGCAAATATGGCTACTTCCCTGTGTGAGTTTTCTGATGTCTGACAAGAATTGATTTCCGATGAAAACATTTCCCACAATTCGAACATGAAAATGGCTTCTCCCCTGTATGAGTTCTTTGATGTATATAAAGTTCTGATTTATCCCTAAAACATTTCCCACATTCTGAACATGAAAATGGTTTCTGCCCTATGTGATTTCTCTGATGCACAACAAGCCTTGAATTACTAATGAAATTTTTACCACATTCTGCACATGAAAATGGCTTCTCCCCTTTGTGAGTTAACTGATGACTAACAAGATTTCCTTTCATAGTAAAACATTTTCCACATTCTGAACAGGTAAATGGCTTCTCCCTTGTGTGAATTTGCTGATGTTCAACAAGATTTGATATGTCTATAAAACAATTCCCACATTCTGAGCATGAAAACTGCTTCTTCCCTGTGTGAACTTTCTGATGTCCTGTTAAAACTGATTGCTGTTTAAATGATTTCCCACATTTGGAGCTTGAAAATGAATCCTCCACTGTGTGAATTCTCTCATGCATTTCAAGTTCCTCTTTCACACTGTAACATTTCCCACATTTTGAACATGAAAATGGCTTTTCCCCTGTGTGAATTCTCAGATGGGTGACAAGAGTTGCTTTCCGGTTAAAACATTTCCCACATTCTGAGCATGAAAATGGCTTTTCCCCTGTGTGAGTTCTTTGATGGTCTATAAGTATGAATTTTTGACTATAACATTTCCCACATTCTGAACATGAAAATGGCTTCTCCCCTGTGTGAATTTTCTGATGCCTACGAAGACTTCCTTTCCAATTAAAACATTTTCCACATTCTGAACATGAAAATGGCTTTTCTCCTGTGTGAATTCTCTGATGTTCAACCAGATATGATTTTTCTGTAAAACATTTCCCACATTCTGAACATGAATGTGGCTTCCCCACTGAGTGCATTCTCTGATGTGCAACAAGGTGTGATTTAGTACTGTAATATTTTCCACATTCTGAGCATGAAAATGATTTCTCCCATATGTAAGCCATTTCATTTTCAACAGCACTTCTTTGACTTTCATTTTGCATATTTGTCTTTGATGGAGCAGAAGAGAGAATCTTTTCAAAAGTATCAAGTGACAGATTTTTACTTAGATGAGCTTGAGGTGTATCTGCGAAAGCTTCATGTTCTTCACATGTATCTAGTGTGCTACCCCAATTATGTTCTGCAAAATCAGAGAATATCACATGTCCCTCGGAGCTCCTTGTACAGTCATCTGTCAAGAATAAAACTGATATTTTTAACTAACACTGCATCTGAATTATGTTAATATTTATATACTTTATCATTTCCATACAAACCGTAATAGAATTCAATTCTATACAGACTTAGACGGTAGACCACAAAAGAGGGGCTGATAGTTTATTGCGTCAGACCACCAGGTTGTGAGCTTTACAATTTTCACTTCTCTTTTGTAGCCTTTTTCTCTGTAGGGTCATATTTCACTGTGTCTGTCACCAATCATTTCCAGGAGAGACTCATGAGGCCTCTAATCAGTTTTATTAGTTGATTTCATCTCATGCACTCTCTGACAGGTACAAGCACTGTAGCATGGAGGAAAAAACATGTAAAAAGCAGGACTGGTCTTAGCCATATTGTTGTGTCTGTCAGAGGCTGCTGGTTAAAAAAAAAAAAAAAGCTACACTGGACAGATTTGGCACAAGCCACTCCATCTGGCAAGTTCCAGAGGAACTATGGCCTTCACCCCTCAAACCTTGTATAGGGGATCTGGTTTCACAATTGGGTCAACTGGATTGCTTCCTTCGAAGAGTTGCTATCCAGAGAAGTGAACCAGAGGCAAGAGAATGGTCGGGTAACCCGGTCAAAACCAGGAGGTCAATATCGTAAAAAAGCATTGTAAAAAGTGATCTAAGGTAAAAAAATCAGGACTGTCCACACACATTTCAGAGAAGCAAGTCAGATTATAACTTGCAGTGGACAGCCGGATTTTAGGAGCTTAAATAGTTTGCAGTCTGACTCAGACAATACAGCAGAGAACAAACACTGATAGAAGTTAATTATACTTGTATATTCAGGGCTACCATCCAACCATTATATTTTTTCTGGACAAAAATTCACAGATGCTTAAAATTTACCACACCTCCAAATGTAAACAATAAGAGTTTATACTTAGAATTATACCCTATAGACATACACACTGAATAATACAGACACTGAGAAGTACACCCAATTACATTTTCTGAACTCCAGCAGTTCTATATACATTAGCATGGTGCACCACAGTTACATAGCTCTACTGTATATAAAATAATATATATTATGTGTGGTGCTATAATATCACCATTCTTACTACAATATAAATTTCTAATATAACAAATCTCCAAATCATACTTACCTATCCAGTTGTGGTGCAATCGTCACCCTTTTACCCAGAATGCATCAAAGCAGCGACTCATATTTAGATGAGAAAAACAGAGGAATAGAGTCTATGCTATTTTAGAAAAATAGTAAAGTTTATTTATCACAATAAAATTCATATATATGCAAAAAACGTTTACAGAGTATGAGTGAGCAGAGGCAATTAACAAAAAGTATGTGAGCATCATACAGTGACCTATATAGCCTAGACCGTAACAGGGGTACCCCGCTTCCACACTAAGACATGTTAGGCATATAGTAAGAGCCACAGATTAAAAGTCATCATCTTTTGGGCCAAATAGTCCTAAATTGTAAGTATATCCTAAAATGGAATAGTGAGAATAGGATACTCAGGTTTTCCAAGGTGCTGGCTGCCAGGAATAAAACACCCCAGACCAATGCCTATAATTACATTGGTCCTATATAGTACTAGTGGCAAGTCAGACCATTGGAGAACAAGAGCAGCCAAGGAAAGAGGCCTTATTTTATTTATAAAATCCGAGACTACATAGTCATAGATTGTCAAATTAAATAAATAGGCTAGCTAGATTAGTCATTACCCATCATGTTTAGGAGGTGGAGGCAGGAGAACCGATCCCCAACGCATATTTCGGTGTGGACTTCCTTCTTCAGGGGAAGAGAAAACGGGACTTGTACTATATAGGACCAATGTAATTATAGGCATAGGTCTGGGGTGTTTTATTCCTGGCAGCCAGCACCTTGGAAAACCTGAGTATCCTATTCTCACTATTCCATTTTAGGATGTACTTACAATTTAGGACTATTTGGCCCAAAAGATGATGATTTTTAATCTGTGGCTCTTACTATATGCCTAACGTGTCTTAGTGTGGAAGGAGGGTACCCCTGTTACAGTCTAGGGTATATAGGTTGTTATGTCCCATGAATGAGACATTTTACAGACTGTCCTGTGCATTTGACATGCTGTATTGCAGTCTCTCATATTGTTTTACTGTTGCTATGTGTTCCTGTGTTTTGCATAGCAAAAATCCTCCCTTTCCATCAAGTTTGTCCCTTCTGTGTCTCTGTCTCCCTCTTCTGGGTGTGATGTCACTTCCTTCTTCTTCCTCAAGTGTCTCATTCTCCATCTTGGCTTCATTAGAAGCACATATGCTTTCAGCCTGTCTGAAGAAAGTCTTTTTTACCTGCTGCTGTTTGTATGCATTCAACAAGAATTCTTAAAGAAATCAAAGTCTCTTCTGGATTCTTCATAACATGTGTGCCGGCAGCTGAGTTGAGCTATCTGTGACCGTCGCCAATTGTAAGTAAGGTGAAGAGATCCAGCATATCACAGAGCCATATTTGCAGCCACAGGCCCCGGGGACAGAATAGTAAAAAAAACTTACCAGATTCATCTTTAAAGCCCACAGCTTCTATAAAGCTTCAGAACTTCCTGCAGAGCATCCACTCTCGGCATATAAGAGACTATACAGCTCCCCTTCTCCCTGTGAATCAGGATGGCTGAAGGAATGACTACACGGTCTCTGCCAGATCCATTGTCAGAGGAAGAGTGCATAGAACTTGATCCACCATTTAGTGAGAAGGCTAGACGTCCCACAAAGCCAACATGGAAAATAAGGGAAAATCTAGAATCCAGTAAACATGATCTTCTTCGTGCTACAGCAGAGCTATGGCAAAAACTGCCGATTCACAGACAGCCTGTCTCAGCCGGCTTCTCTCCAACGACCACCAGAGGGAACCCTTGCACAACTGTGCGCAGATTATCAATGTTATGCAAAAATAGCAGACCAGTACATCTCAGTGTTAAAGAGACTTAATCCATTAGTTACCTGCAAAGAGCTGCAAGCTTTCCAACAACTTAACTCAGAGAGAAAGCATGGTGCGCAATATAAAAGCCAAGACAGAGGCAAGAATCGCGCTAATGGCCGAGATGTCATCTTGTATTTCTGGCTCGGCCAGACAGTCAAAGCGATTATCTAAATCACGCTCCTCAAAATCTTCAACCCTCAGCGAACAGCTCATAAAGGCACATGCAGAAGCCGAGGCCACTAAAATACAAGCTGCCTTCGCTCAAAAGGAAACTGAGATGAAAATAGAGGCCCTAGAGAATTAACGCGAACACGCCATAGCCATGGCAAGGTTAAAGGTCCTGGAACAAGCCATCAGTGGGAGCCAAAGAGACAGCATCAGTTTAAGTGATTTTGATACTGAAGACCCTCTTAAGCGTACTTGAGACTATGTACAAAGCCAGTACAGTGCTACCCCTGCTCCTACAATCCTTCCTGACCGCACAGATGCTCCCCTGAGACAACAGGACACAGATTGCTTACCCGCATCCTGCGCTGAAGGTCAGTACAATACGCTGCCAACCTTGCATCCTGATCCTCCTCTGTGCACCGAAATGTACCGGAAACCTGCACCTCACCAAATCTCATACACAGAAACATATGTGCAGGCCAATATGCAGGCAAGTCACCACACTCCGGTCAGTCACACAATTCCAGTCCCATGTGTGGCAGAAACTAAGCTCATTAAGCCAGTTAATGGACTGAACGCCTACGCTGCCCCATACGTACCTGCATTCCAAGGTCAAAGCACAGACAGTAGGAACAATGCTATCCAGCCAGCAACGGTTCTTCCAAAATTGGAGAATGCAGATATGACCGGCCTTGCAAGGTACATGATTCGGCGTGATCTAACTAAGACCGGTCTTACAAAGTTTGACGATAAACCTGAGAACTACAGGGGTTGGAAGTGCACCTTTAAAACCATAATCAGTGACCTCGGCATCACCGCCGCTGAAGAGCTAGACCTGCTAATCAGGTGGCTTGGACCACAATCCACGGATCGGGTCAAGAGACTTAAATCCGTCCACATCAGTTATCCCATTGCGCGTCTCTCCGCTGCATGGAAGAGGCTAGAAAGAAGCTATGGCAGTCCTGAGGCCATAGAAAAGGCCCGGTTCAAGCGACTAGAGGATTTTCCAAAGGTATCTAATAAGGACAGTACAAGGTTCCAAGAGCTCAGCGACCTCCTGTTAGAGCTTCAGCTGGCCAAAGCAGACCCGTACGTGTCTGGCCTCAGCTACCTGGACACTGCTCATGGGGTAAACCCAATGGTTTCCAAGCTGCTGTCCAATATCCAAAATAAGTGGGCCATGCTAGAATCAAAATACAAAAAGGGAAAAACAAGTCTCCTTCCCTCCATTTTCCTACTTCTGCGAGTTCATCGAAAATATTGCAGAGTGTAAGACCGATCCAAGTTTTCCTATGGAGAACACAGCGACCCTGTTTCATCTCCTAAACACGACAGTCCATGTCCTAACTACAGGAACCGCCGAGCTCCAATGTCCGTCAACAAGACGGATGTTCTTCCCACACCTTCAGTATCACAAGATAAGAGCGACAAAGGTGAGAAGGTTGAGAATCCTAATCATATGTGTCCCATTCACAAGAAACCTCATCCCATAAAGAAGTGCATCGGCTTCAGAAAGAAACCACTCCAGGAACGCGAAGAGCTTCTGAAGAACTTTGGGATATGTTACAGGTGCTGCGCTTCTACTGAACACTTTGCTAAGGACTGTAAAATATCTATTAAGTGTTTGGAGTGTGACAGGGAAGAGCATGTGCAAGCGCTCCATCCATCCCAATCTAACACTGCACAGCTTATGCCTTCCCACACCACGAGGCAAGGCGGGGAGTACGCTATTCAAACAGTGAGTTCTATCTCAATTTCTTCTTCATGCACAGAAGTCTGCGGAGAAGGCCTCTGTGACAAGTCGTGTTTGAAGATATGCCTGGTGAATGTGTATCCCAAGGGTTGACCAGAGAAAACCGCAAGGGTGTATGTTATCCTGGACGATCAGAGCAACCGGTCACTTGCAAGGTCAGAACTCTTTGATATATTTGAAGTAAAGGGAAACTCTCGCCCCTACACCATAGGCACCTGCAGTGGTGTTACGGAGGTCTCTGGGAGAAGAGCCAATGGACTCATGGCGTCTTCTCTTGAGAACAATGTGGAGATACCCTTACCCTCTCTGGTCGAATGCAACCAGATACCGTCCAACAGAGGAAATTCCAACTCCAGAGGCTGCACTCCATCACCTTCATCAAAAGACTTTGGCAGGCAAGATACCAGCTCTCGACAACAGCGCAAACATCCTGATCCTGCTTGGCAGAGACATTCTGCAACTTCACAAGGTACATCAGCAAATCAATGGGCCACACGATGCTCCATTTGCTCAACACCTTGACCTAGGTTGGGTTATCATAGGCAATGTCTGTATAGAAAAGATGAAGAGACCCACGAGGATTTCCTCAATTAAGACTCACGTCCTACCGAATGGTCGCAGCACTTACTTTCAACCATGCCCATATCATTACTGGGTGAAAGAGAAGATAAGCGACAAGTGGAAGAAAGAAACCTATGACGACACAAACATATTCCTGTCCCGTAATGATGACCTCAGGTCAACAGTGTTCAACTCTACAAGAGAAGACAACCAGCTAGCACCTGCAAGGGAGGACAAAGAATTTATAAATATTATGGAAAAGGAATTTGCCCAAGACGATTCAAATAGCTGGGTAGCACCTTTCCCTTTTCGTTCTCCAAGAACAAGGCTACCTCATACTCTGCAACAAGCAACAGCAAGGTTTTCATCCCTAAAACGCACCTTAAAGAGAAGGCCAGAAATGGAGAAACATTTTGTCGACTTCATGCAGAATATCATAGAATCATAGAATCGTAGAGTTGGAAGGGACCTCCTGGGCCATCTGGTCCAACCCCCTGCTCAAGGCAGGATTCTCTAAATCATCCCAGTCAGATGTCTGTCCAGCCTCTGTTTGAAGACTTCCATTGAAGGAGAACTCACCACTTCTCGTGGCAGTCTGTTCCACTCATTGATCACTCTAACTGTCAAAAAGTTTTTTCTAATATCTGATCTGTGTCTCCTCCCATTCAGTTTCATCCCATTGCTTCTAGTCTTTCCTTGTGCAAATGAGAATAAAGTTGATCCTTCTACAATGTGACAGCCCTTTAGATATTTGTAGACAGCTATTAAGTCTCCTCTCAGTCTTCTCTTTTGCAAACTAAACATTCCCAAATCCTGCAACCTTTCCTCATAAGATAGGGTTTGCAGACCGGTCACCATTCTGGTCGCTCTTTTCTGAACTTGCTCCAGTTTGTTGATGTCTTTTTTAAAATGTGGTGCCCAAAACTGGACACAATATTCCAGATGAGGTCTGACCAAAGAGGAGTAGAGGGAAATAATGACTTCACGTGATCTAGACTGTATGCTTCTGTTAATACATCCTAGAATTGCATTTGCCTTTTTTGCTGCTGCATCACACTGTTGACTCATATTCAGTCTGTGATCTATTAGTATACCCAAGTCTTTTTCACATGTGCTGTCACTTAGCCCTATTCCTCCCATTCTATATATGCTTTTTTCATTTTTATTGCCCAGATGTAGTACTTTGCATTTCTCCCTGTTAAAAACCATTCTGTTAGTTGCTGCCCACTTCTCCAGTTTATTTAAATCTTTTTGAATCCTCTCTCTCTCTTCTCTAGTATTAGCTATCCCTCCTAGCTTTGTGTCATCAGCAAATTTAATCAGTTTACCCTCAATTCCTTCATCAAAATCGTTGATAAAGATGTTGAACAATACAGGGCCCAGGACAGAGCCCTGTGGTACCCCACTTGAGACATTCTTCCAACTGGATGTGCAGCCATTTACGACCACTCTTTGGGTCCGATCACTTTGATCTTTGATAGAGGTCACGCGGAACCCGCACCCTCGCTAAAAGGTGAAGACTGCTGGTATCTTCCATCCTTTGGTGTCTACCATCTGCGCAAACCTGACCAAATCAGAGTGGTGTTTGACTCCAGTGCTCAGTATGAAGGCATCTCCCTAAATAGCCTGTTCCTCACTGGGCCTAATCTAAACAACAGCCTTATAGGAGTACTGATTCGCTTCAGACAAGAATGTGTCACAGTAATGGCCGACATTCAACAAATGTTTTATTGCTTTACCATGAGAGAAGACAGCAGAAACTACCTCAGATTCATATGGCACAAAGACAATGACGTCCGCAACAAGGTCATAGACTACAGGATGAAGGTGCATGTCTTCGGGAACAGCTCCTCGTCTGCAGTGGCCATCTATGGACTAAGACGGACAGCACGGGAAGGTGAGATAGAGTATGGGTCTGATGCTCGTCTATTTGTGGAAAGAAACCTCTACGTAGATGATGGGCTTAAGTCTCTTCCCACAAGTGAAGAGACTATCAATCTGCTCTCTAGGACTCAGGAAATGCTGTCAACAGCGAACCTTAGACTCCACAAAATCATCTCCAACAGTGAAAAGGTAATGAAAGCATTTCCATCTGTGGATCACGCTGCTGGTGTAAGGGATCTTGTTCTGGGTTCTGACGTTCCTCCCACGCAACGCAGCCTCAGTCTGCTTTGGGATATTAAGCAGGACACATTCACTTTCCAGGTGTCAGCTTGCGATAAACTTTTCACTAAAAGAGGAGTCCTATCTGTTGTGAACAGCATCTATGATCCTCTCGGGTTTATCGCACCCATCACCATTCAAGGCAAGATACCGTTGAGACAGTTGACCGCCGAGAGTACGGATTGGGACACTCCGCTACCGTCCCAGAAACAACAAAGGTGGGAGCCGTGAAAGAAGTCTCTGAAGGTCTTAGAGCACTTCCAAGTCCCACGTTGTTATTCCCCAGGCACCCTTTCAGCCACCATCAGAAGAGAAGTCCACATTTTCCCCGATGCTTCTACAGAGGCTATAGCTGCCGTAGCCTACCTGAAGACTTTGGAAGAAGGTAACAAGGTGCATTGTGGATTCATCCTCGGTAAGGCAAAACTAACCCCGAAACCTGCTCACTCTGTTCCAAGATTCAAACTTTGTACCGCCGTTCTGCCAGTGGAGTTAGCTGAAGCTATAAAGGATGAAATGGACATTGCTATTGATTCATTTACCTTCTAAGACAGTAAAGTGTTACTTGGTTATAGCTATAACCAAACAAAACAATTTTATGTCTGTGTCAGCAATAGAGTAGAGCATATCAGAAGCTTTTCTACCCCTGACCAGTGGTACTACATCCCTAATGACATGAATCCAGCTGACCGAGGGACGAGACTCACCGCAGCGTCTAAACTCAATGACAACATATGGGTGTCACCTCCAAGGCTCCTGTACGAGGATCCCAGTTCAAGGGACTCCAACAACATTTACGAGCTGGTGGAACCAGAGTCTGACAAAGAGATCAGACCAATCATTTCTACTCACTACACTTCTGTGATACCAAAATTGAAACTGAGGTCTCTCCATTTGAGCGCTTCTCAAGATGGTCAGAAGACATCACATGAAAGTTGTTGTTTATGGACACAGCTCACGCCGGGGAGCCTACCACCATATATTCCTTCAGCTGTGTTGGAACATTCTAACATTTGAACTTTCTCCAGCGGATTGTTGGGTTGGTGGAAGTGTTTGCACGTTGCGGCTTCCCCAATCTGAAGATGGGTTTACGTTTGGACTTGGACTAGTCCGCTGTTGAGGACTTCATGCCTCCAACTGAAGATTGGACCATGCCAACTGGACTACAACTGGTGTTGTTATTTACTTGTATGTTTGTTTTCCCTTTGTTTTTCAGGCCTACAGCGGCATCTCCAGAGGACATTATAAAAATTATGAAATCTATAGATTTCAGACGGGGAGTGTTATGTCCCATGAATGAGACATTTTACAGACTGTCCTATGCATTTTACATGCTGTATTGCAGTATCTCATATTGTTTTACTGTTGCTATGTGTTCCTGTGTTTTGCATAGCAAAAATCCTCCCTTTTCATCAAGTCATCAAGTTTGTCCCTTCTGTGTCTCTGTCTCCCTCTTCTGGGTGTGATGTCACTTCCTTCTTCTTCCTCCTGTGTCTCATTCTCCATCTTGGCTTCATTAGAAGCACATATGCTTTCAGCCTGTCTGAAGAAAGTCTTTTTTACCTGCTGCTGTTTGTATGCATTCTACAAGAATTCTTAAAGAAATCAAAGTCTCTTCTGGATTCTTCATAACATGTGTGCCGGCAGCTGAGTTGAGCTATCTGTGACCGTCACCAATTGTAAGTAAGGTGAAGAGATCCAGCATCTCACAGAGCCATATTTGCAGCCACAGGCCCCAGGGACAGAATATAGGTCACTTTATGATGCTCACATACTTTTTGTTAATTGTCTCTGCTCACTCGTACTCTGTCAACATTTTTTGTCAACATTTTTTGCATATATATGAATTTCTATGTCATTTTATTGTGATAAACAAAACTTTACTATTTTTCTAAAATAGCCTAGACTCTATTCCTCTGTTTTTCTCATGTAATATATAAAGCTCAAGTGTAAGTGTAAGTGTAAGTGTAAGTGTGTGTGTGTGTGTGTGTGTGTGTGTGTCCGGGATTGGCAACCACACCGTCGCAGCTGCAGCCACAAAATTTGGCACAGTCACACGTCTGGACCCCGAGAGTGTCCTAGGCTATATTGTGAGGCGAAATTTTAACCCCCGCGCGTTCCAATTCACCAAACAATTTTGCCCCTATCTACATAATGGGGAAAAAGTGTGTGTATCAAGCCCCGCCCCTTATTATGATGTCATAATGGTTGCCATGGCGACGCTGATGTCATCATAGGTTGCAATTCCCGCCGCTCATTATGATGTCATAATGGTTGACTATGGGATGGAGGATGTGTGATGGGTATATGGGCACTGGACTATGGGATGGAGGATATGTATGATGGGTATATGGGCACGGGACTATGGGATGGAGGATTTGTGATGGGTATATGGGCACTGGACTATGGGATGGAGGATATGTATGACGGGTATATGGGCATGGGACTATGGGATGGAGGATATGTATGATGGGTATATGGGCATGGGACTATGAGATGAAGGATGTGTGATGGGAATATGGGCACTCGACTATGGGATGGCGAATATGTATGATGGGTATATGGGAATGGCACTATGGGATGGAGGATATGTACGATGGGTATATGGGCACGGGCCTATGGGATCGTGAATATGTATGATGGGTATATGGGCACGGGACTATGGGATGGAGGATAATTATAATTTGCTATAACTAACCACAGTTAGTTACTATGCCCGGGCAGCGCCAGGCTCGTCAGCTAGTATAACATAAATTTCTCTACAGCTCCAGTGGATCCATGTAACTGTGTGGTGCACTGTGCTATGTATATAGAACGGCGTGAGTCCAGGTGATTGCTATATATACACAGCGCCATAATAATATACATAGCTTCAAGGGAGCTGTATAGAACTACATACCATATGGTGTGGTGATAGGGGGAGATATGGTATATATTATTACGGCGCTGTGTATATAGCAATCCCCTGGACTCAAGCTGTTCTATATACATAGCACAGTGCACCACACAGTTACTTCCACCACTCGCGCTGTATAGACATATATTACAATAAAAGTGGTGATATGATAGCACCACACATATTATAATATATACTTTTTTCTGTACAGTTCCAAGAGGGCTATATAACTGTGTGGTGCTATTCATATGCCCATCTTAACGGACAAATACTATTTTCTGAATTCAGCCTTACTAATTGGCACCAGCAGGAGAATGGAGGGGAGAGATGGTGCCGATGGACTGCTAATGTATGACCAATTCAAAAAGAGCACTTCCAGTCTTAGTAGTGGACGACTCTGTGAAATCTTTTCATCAGGTTGTCCTCATTAATGTTAGTAGCTGAGACCCATGATTTTTCATTTGGCCTATAACCCTTCCAATGAACAAGATATTAAAGAGAACCTTTCACAAACAGAGAGTCAAGGATTTTTTGTACCTCGTGCTCAAGACTGCCCCTGACCTGGACGGGTGGAGGAGGATTATTGACAGGGTAAACAGGGGAACATATAATAATGACTATTTATATTGTGCCAACATATTCAGCAGCACTTTACAGTTAAGCGGAGACATGAACAAATAATAAGGACATTATAACGTAACACATAGTTCAACAGTTACAGGAGGAGTTAGGGCCCTGATCAAAAGCTTACAATTTATGAGGAAATAGTGGGATACATTAGATAAAAAGTGCTTGTCCTGTATGGTCCATCATTATAATTAGGGGTTATGACAAAGCTGTATGATTCGGTTAGTCAGTATTTATACAGTTACCAAGCGCTATTGAGTGCATGGAGGGTGTGGAGACAGATGAATAGGAGAAACCAGATTATGAGGAAATTTTAGAAAGGGTGAACAGTGAAAAGTTAGATTACTGGAGTGAGGTTATAAACCTGTCTAAAGAGACGTGTTTGTAAAGCACCCTTAAAAACTTGGGGCTAGGTATTAAGGAGGTTATCCATTACTTTTACATTTATGGCCTATCCTTAGGATAAGCCATCAATGTCTCATCGGCTGGGTTCCAGCACCTAGTTGATCAGCTGTCATCGGTGGTGGTGGCAGCCGCTGGCCGGAAGTACTTACTTGCGGAGCTTGTCTGTCTATTTGTAGAGGCCAGGGCATGTTATTGTATATCCGCCTCCTATTGATTTGTATAGGAGACAGATGTGTAGTACGCTGCGGTGGCCAATACAAATATTTGGTCAGCACCATAAGTAAGCACTTCCGGCCCGCAGCTGCCGCGGCAGTTAAAAGCTGATCAGCTGGGGGTGTTGGGTGCCGAATCAGATATTGATGACTTAAGGTCCCGTTACATTTAGCGATGCATTAGCGATCCCGACAACGATACGACCCGGTCAGGATCACTGGTGCATCACTAAATGGTCGCTAGTGAGCTGCCAATCAGGCAGGTCTCACCAGCAACGCAGCGATCCTCGGCGGTCATTACTTACCTGTCAGACGGCAGCGCTGATGACATCTTCCGCCTGCGTCCATGCATTACACATCGGCACCAGCGGGACTCCAGCGAGAGGAAAACGGCCCAGGACGTTCTCGCGAATCAGCGATATTCAGCGGGGGGGGGGCCAGTCGGAGGCAAGTGTCACATGTAGCAAGACCGCTAGCGATATCACTGTTGCGTCACAAAATTGGTGATGCTTTAGCGATATCGCCATGTATAAAAGGCCCTTTATCCTTAGGTCATCATCATAGATCATCAATGTAGAAGTAGTCTACAACCTCTTTAATTGGATCATCCGGGGAAATGCATTCCAGAAAATAGGCACAGCACAAGAGAAGTTTTGGAGACTGAAGTGGGAGGATTAGATTTTGGAGGATGTTAGACCTAGATCAGTTGCAGAACAGAGAGAACGGGTAAGGCGATACACTGAAGGAGAAGATGCATGGTGGTGCCGAACTGTGGAGAGCTTTGTGGGTGAAAGATATGTTTTTATTGTAACTGGCATAAGGTGAAGACATTGATGTAGCTGCTTGACAGAAATACAAGAAATACAATCCGGGCTGATGCATTCAGAATGAATCTGAGAGCAGAAAGTTTGGTAAGCGGGAAACCAATCAGTAGAGGGTTGCAGCAGTCCAGACAAAATGATTAAGAGCGACAGTAACATTTTTGCAGTTTTAAAAGGTGAGAAAAGGTCGGATTCTGGAGATGTTTTTAAGATGCAGATAACATGAAAGATTGAGTGATCGAATATAGGGAATGAATAAAAGTTATTTGTCAAATATTACCTCAAAACTTCAAGTATGCTGCTTGGGAGTTATAGTTGAACCACCCAAGGCAATTTCAACATCAGGCATAGGTAGGTTAGTAGAGGGAGTAGAGGGAGAAAACATGAGAAGGTCAGTTTAGGAGATCTTCCGTTTCAGATGGAAGGAGGAAGTGATGTTAGAGTCAGTGGCAGATAATCACTGGTATATTGTACTAGGTTGAGAGTGATGTCAGAAGAAGAGGTGTATAATTGGGTGTTATCAGTATGTAGATGGAAACAAAATCTGCTGATAGTTTGTTCTAAAGGGGCAGTGTATAGACAGAAGAGGAGAGGGCTTAGGACAGAACCTTGAGGAGCCTCGACAATAAGTGGAAACTTAGAGGAAGAATAACTGGCAAATTATACAGTAAAGGAGTTGTCAGAAAGGTAGGAGGAGAACCAAGAGAAAATGGTCTCCATGAGGCCAATGAAGTAGAACATGGTGAGGAGGAGCTGATGGTCCACAGTGTCAGATGCTGCAGAGATCCAGGAGAATTAGCAGGGAGTAGTGACCTTTGGATTTACCTGTTAGTAGATAATTACAGACTTTAGTAAGGGCAGTTTCATTAGAATGTAAAGAATGGAAACCTGATTGTGAAGGGTCAAGTAGAGAGTTATCTGAGAGATAGTGGATTAGACAAGCATGTATCAAGTATTTCAGGAGTTTAGAGATGGAAGGGAGATTAAAGCCACATCTGTAATTAGCAGTGCAGTTCTGGTGAAGGGATGGTTTTATATGTAAGGCTGAGTGCAGACGGAGTTTTGAGCCCTGTGGATTTTTCCGTGCAGAATGGAAGAAAACCGCAGGTCAAATGACCTGCATTTTTCCTGCGGATTTCTTCCATTTTTCACGCGGTTTTCATGCGGTTTTTGTGCGGTTTTCCATTGCGGTCTTCCCCCTGCGGATTTGGTAACAGGGGAGATAGAAAACCGCACAAAAGGAGTAACATGCTGCGGATTTTGTACCGCAGGAAAACCGCGCGGAAAAATCCGCAGCGTCTGCACAGCGTTTTTTTTTTTCCATTCATTTTAAAGGTACTGTACATCACAATGCGGATATGCAACGTTTCTGTGCGGTAAAATCCGCTGCGGAAACGCTGCAAATCTGCATCGTGTGCACATGGCCTTAAGGTGTTATGAAGGGAAAGTATCCATTAAGACAGAGTTTAAATATTTTAGTTAGGTACAGTTGAAACTAGAAGTTTACATGCACTATATAAAAAGACACATAAGTAAATAAAAAATGCCTTAAAAACATTCTCTCTCATTATTCTGGCATTTGGCAAATGTTAATAATTATGGTAATCCTAATTGACCTAAAGAGGGAAAGGTTTATTCTGATTTCATGTCAGATATTGAGAAAAACATGAAATGTGTCTTTTTATATAGTGTATGTAAACTTCTGGTTTCAACTATAGGTAGTGACAGTCTTGGAGAGGGACTAAAACAGATGTGAAGGAATACGGTCATTTTGTTGCCAATTTTCCGAAACCCGTAATGTTTTTTGGGATATGGGGCTGTGTAGATGAGTTTATAGTTTGCGCCTTGATCTGATGTTTTTACTGATACTATTTAAGGGTAGATACAATGTTTTAATCACCTTTTATTGCATTTTGTTGCAATGTTGTGGGGACCAAAAAACAAACAAACCGTAATTCTGGGGTTTTGATTTTTTTCTCTCTTTACTGTTACACCATATGCTTATTGTTTTTAATATTTTGATAAATTGGACATTTCTGAATGCGGCGATACCAAATATGTGTATTGTATTTTTTTGTTTAATTTTTAATGGGGCAAAAAGGGGATGATTTGAACTTTTACATTTGTTAAAAACTTTTCTTTTCTTACTGTATTTAATAGTATCCTTAGGTGACATGGAGCTTGACACATTCCTCAAGGTAAAACAGCTGCAGCTCCTTCTCGTTAGATGGTTCCCATGGTGCACAGCAATCTTCTAATCTGACCACAGATTCTCAATTGGATTAAGGTCTAGGCTTTGACTAGTCCACTCTAAAACATGTATATGTTTCACTTTTGGATTATTGTCCTGCTGGAAGGGGAATCTCAGTCAAGTCAATGACAGACTGAAACAGGTTTTGCTCAAGAATATCCCTGTATTTCACACTATTCATCTTCCCGTCAACTCGGGCTATTTTCCCTGTCCTTGCTGCCGAAACACATCCCCACAGCAAGATGCTGCCTCCACCGTGTCTCACTATGGGGATGATGTTCTTGGGGTGATGAGCTTTGTTGGTTTGGCACTTACCTTAGTGGCCAAAAAGTTCACTTATGGTCTCATCGGACTACAGCACCTTCCAACAAACATATGGGGAGTCCCTCACATGTCTTTTGCAAACTCAAAAAGAGCCTTACAATTTTTGTGTGTAAGCAAAAGCTTTTTTCTACCCACCCTCTCATAAAAACCACCTCTATGGAGTGTATGGCTTATTGTGGTCGTATGGACTGATACTCCAGTCTCTACTTGGGAACTATGCAGCTCCTTCAGTGTTACTTTTGGTCTCTGTGCTGCCTCTGTGATAAATGCCCTCCTTGCCCAGGCTGAAAGTTTTGATGGCTGGCCCTCTCTTGTAAGGTGTCATGGTTAGGACATGGTTAATGTCCTGTTCTCACAGGGTTAACTTTTGCCGGCCTCTCTTTGGATCTGGGAGGGGTATTTATACTCACTCCAGACTAGCATTCTCTGTCAGCTATACTGTTACTCTGGCTGTGTGTCTGACCGACCCCCCTGGTGTGCGTGTATTCTGCATTGCTTGTTGATTCCCGTGTATGACCTGGCCTGTTCCCTCACTCTGTACTCAGTCTCTCGTTTTGGTACTATTGTCTTCTCCGGTTCTGACCTCCTGGCTTGGCTATTGTTACTCCGTAGCAGTTTGTACCGTCCATTGCCCATCTGGTTTTCTGATCTATTGCTACGTCCTGACTATTCGCTCTGTCTAACCCTTTGGTACTGTCCTGCTATCTCGTGCTTTGACCCGGCTTGATCTGATTTCTGTCTCTGTCTATGCCCCTTGGTAACATTGTCCTGTAGTTACCTTTCTAGGAGTTTCCCTGCAGCTCCTAGCTCTGTGGAGCTTAGGCCACGCCCCCAGCAGTCACGTGCTTCAGGTCCTAACAGTCTGAAGTACGCATCGTCACCGCTGCTGCCCCGCTCCACAGGTATCTTTGAGCACTGTTTTTGTACTCAGGACACACGCACTGGCTGAGTGAGCAAGTGCAGTGCGGTGTTCCTGACATAAGGTTTTTTGTAGTATCATGTTCTTTACATTTGATGGATGATAATAGATTTGATGGTGCTTTGGGGGATCATCAGAGATTGAGTTAATTTTTTACAGCACAACCCTGACTTGTATTTCTCAACAACTTCTCCCTGACTTGTATGGAGATCCCCTTGGTCTTCATGGTGTTGTTTTGTTAATGGTGCCTATTGCTTAATGGTGTGGGAACCTCTGTGACTTTCAGAAAAGGCGTGTATATATTGACAGACCATGTGACACTTAGATTTCACACAGGCGGATGTTACAGCAGCACCAGTGCCCCTATGTGGGTCCCGTTCCTTCCCCCTGGAGGGACACTGGCATGTTAACTTTACTATCCGCACTCCCACGGCAACTGCTTCCCCCCCAGGACCTCTGCATGGCATGCAGGTCTCCTGAAAGTGTGCTTAAGGCGAGCAATCCCTGCCACTAAAAACGTCCCTAGTCAATAGCTGGGAAGCGTTTGGTATATAAGACATCCTTCCCTATTGGGGGTTACCTTAGCAACTTTAGTAATCAGTATTTATCCTGTTAGCTATTTGTTAGGTCCCTGTACCCATGCTTTCTGATCCTGTCTGCCCTGTTTGCACCTGTCCCAGTCCATCCTGCTGAATCCATCTTGACTTGCCTAGTCCTGCTCCTGAAGCTGTGTACCTGCACCTGTGATCCCGTACCTGTGTTTCTGTATCAGTCTTGCTTTTCCTGATCCCGCATCTGTCTACCAGCCATACCCTCCTGCTAACAAGTTCCTGGCTGGTGCTGCTTCCCTGTCCCCTCTTGGTGGTCAGCTGCCATGGCTCTGTGGGTATCTCCTGGAGTAGCACCTGGCGTCTATCTGGAGTCAAATCTAACCCATCAGGGGCACTAGCGAAGAGTCACGTGGTCTCTTAGTTTCACCCCTCCAGGCTCTCCCAGGACTGTGGCACAGTGGTTCCTCAACCATGTGCATAACAGTTGAATTCCTTTCAATACGCATGTGACTTATAACGGTAGTTGCTTGCACCAGAAATTTTTAGGGGCTTCATAGCAAAAGGAGTAAATACACATGCCAATTTTTATTTAGTTTATCCCATAAATTTAACTCTGGCCTATATTATTCTCACTTCAACTTATTTAGTGTTGATGCATGACATACAAATCGAATTTTAAAAAAAATTTCAAAACAGGTTATAGTGAAAAAAATAGGTAAAAGCCAAGGGGGGGAAAACTTTTGCAAGCCACTGTATATTTAGAGGCATCCACTGAGCACTGTCTTCTGTGATGGACAGCACTGTGAATACAGAAGGATCTCGTCTACAGCAACTCAGAAGCGATTATGGCAAAAACAGCGTCGAAAGGTGTTTATTTTTAAACTCAAACTTTACCTATGGAATCTACATGTAAAGCTCTGTATATCAAGTCCTAAAAACATTAAACATATAAAGTAATTATACAAGCCATACACTTGGGTAGAACCGGTCACTACTAACCTGGGTAGTCATATGTAGGTTTCTCCTCTTTACACCGCTTGTCAGCCCTCACAAATGTCTCTATAATATCAATATGGGTCAGATTTTTACCCTGAAACAAAGATTGTAAAAGTCAAAAACAGATGGAGACATCGTGTGATAAGATTTAGAAGAACAGAAAAGATCAATTAACATGATGACCAAAAGTGACATTACAGCAGTAGTTATCACATAGCTGCAGGTTTTCTGTATAAATTCAACCTGTTGACTCCTAATTCTAACCAGCAGTCTCCAAAGCTAGAAAATTGTGAAATGATTCAGACAGCTGGTACTCAGCACTGGCGCATTATTTTGTGCTTTTTTATTCCATGGTTATATGGTCAAATATCAAAATACCACAAAGATATTTGCAAATGTAGAGGCCACTGGTGCACCCATTGCAGTACCCGCTGCCTGGGTATACTAGTGCACAAATATCAAAAAAACTGATTATCACTTCCAAACAGAAGTCAGATGTGTACAGGTGTTACTAAGAGTAGCCATCTCCATAAAGAACCAACAAAAGATATTAGCACTCTGTAGCCTTATAGCCAGGGGCTGGCTGGCACATTTTAGCCTGGGGGGAAAGCACAGCAGTGGCCCATGAGTAGCGGCCCATCCTTAAAGGGGTTGTCGGATTTTAAAGGGAACCTTTCAGCAGTTTGGGCCGCTATAAGATGCGGCCACCGTCTTTCAGGGCTTATCTACAGCATTCTATAATGCTGTAAATAAGCCCCCCTCCAACCTGCAAGATAAGAAAAATAAGTTTTATTATACTCACCCGGGGGGGGCGCGGTCCAGTCCGATGGGTGTCGCAGGTCCAGGTCCAGTGCCTCCCATCTTCTTGTGATGCCGTCCTCCTACTTGCTTCCTCATCTCTTTCTGGCGCAGGCGTACTTTTCTGCCCTGTTGAGGGTAGAGTAAAGTACTGCAGTGCACAGGCACCGGGAAAGGTCAGAGAGGCCCAGCGCCTATGCACTGCAGGAATCTGCTCTGCCCTCAACAGGGCAAATCAGTACACCTGCGCAGGAGCGCGACACGAAGCAAGCAGGAGGACGACATCGCATGAAGATGGGTGGCGTAGGCCCCGGACCTGCGACACCCATCGGACTCAACCGCATAGGACCGCCCCCCGGGTGAGTTTAATAGAACTTATTTACTTTATTTTTCAGGTCGTATCGGGGGGCTTATCTACAGCGTTATAGAATGCTGTAGATAAGCCCTGAAAGGCGGTGGCCGCATGTTATATCGGCCAAAACAGGCGACAGGATCCCTTTAAGCTACATGTCTAGTCACTATGTTTGAATCCTCACATCGTGCACACTGTGCTCTGTGAGGATTCTCCGATGCCGGCACCGGGAACAGGTGGTCTTGTGGCCGCAAGCATGCTATACAGTACAGACCAAAAGTTTGGACACACCTTCTCATTCAAAGAGTTTTCTTTATTTTCATGACTATGAAAATTGTAGATTCACTCTGAAGGCATCAAAACTATGAATTAACACATGTGGAATTATATAATTAACAAAAAAGTGTGAAACAACTGAAAATACTGTATGTCTTATATTCTAGGTTCTTCAAAGTAGACACCTGTGTGCCCACGTTGTGCTTTTTAAGCGTTTCTGAAGCGGCAAGGCCACCGCGGAAATGCTTAAAAAATACTAATTAAAACACATCCCATGCAATCCCAATGGGATTCCACAGTTACTGTGCCAATGTTGCGGATTTTTCCACTGCTGAATCGCATTGCGGAAAAATCCGCAGCATATCCATTAATTTGGCGGAATCACGACGATTCCGCTGCCATAGGATTGCATTGAAATGCTCCCTTTACGCATGCGGCTATGCCCACCATGCATGAAGTGAGCGCTTCATGTGCAGATGGTACCCAGGGTCTGGAGGAGAGGAGACTCTCCTCCATGCCCTGAGTACCATATCCCTGTAAAAAGTAGAATTAAAATAAAAAATAGTGATATACTCACCCTCTGTCAGCTCCCGGAGTCCTCCCAGTCCTCAGCGGTGCACGCAGCGGCTTTGTTCCCAGGCGTGCTTCGCACCAAAATGACCTTTGTGATGTCGTGGTTGTGTGACCGCTGCGTCATCAGAGGTCATTCTCGCAATGCTGCATCACTGGGAACGGAACTTGCCGGCAGCACCGCTGAGGAGTGCCACTGAGGAGGTCGAGGGCGGATTTCCACATTTATCATTATTTTATTTTTTTAAATTCTATCTTTTACTACTGATGCCACATAGGCAGCCTCAATAGTAAAATTTGGTCAAACTTGTCAAGCGCTATGCTTGTGTGTAACCAACCTGTCAATCACTTTTCCAAGCGATGCTACAAATCACTTGGAAAAGCACAAGCATTCTGCAAGCTAAAAACACTTGTATTTTGCAGGGGGGGTTGCAGAATGCTGCGGACAATTCCACAGTATTTTTGCAATGTGGGCACATAGCCAAAAATACAGAAAAAAAAAAGAAGATAAGGAAAAGAAAAGGAAAAAAAAACGTGAATATGTCCTGGAGGTGGGAACAAATAAGATATGGACTGCAATGAACATGGAATGTCAGTAAGGCTATGTGCACATGCTGCGGATTCACCAACGTATTTTTCCGTGCGGATCCGCAGGTAAAACCGCAGCTAACATGACCTGCGGTTTTCCTGCGGATTGGCCTGCGGTTTGACACCTAGACAATGGAATAGGTGGCAAACTGCAGCGGAATCCGTAGAAAGAATTGACATGTCAATTCTTTCTGCAGATTCAAAACCGCAGCTTTTCTGCAGTGAAGAAACCGCAGCATGTGCACTGCGGAATGTAAGTCACATAGACTTACATGGTACTGTACACTGTCTGCAGAACTGCTGCGGATCCGAAGAGGCCAAATCCGCGTGTGCACATAGCCTAAAGGTGAGGAGAAAAGTTAGGCTATGTGCACACGTTGCGGATTCTGCTGCGGATCCGCAGCGTTTTTGGCCCTGTGGGTCCGCAGCAGTTTCTGCTGCATTGTACAGTACCATTCTTTGCAATGTTGAAACCAAAAACGCTGTGCACATGCTGCGGATTTTTCCGCGCGGATTTGCTGCGGGTTGCAATCCGCAGCATGTCAATTCTTTGTGCGGAATCCGCAGCGGTTTCACACTTTCTCCATTGTAGAGGTGTGAAACCGCAGGGCTAAACGGCAAGTCTTTTGACCTGCGGATTTTTCTAAAACTGTACGGAAAAATCCGCAGCACTTCAAACTACGTGTGCACATAGCCTAAGGGTTTCTGCTGTGGATCCGCAGCGGATTTGGCACTGCAGATCTGCAGCAGTTTTTGCTGCGTTGTACAGTACCATTATAACCTATGAAAAACAAAAATCGCTGTGCTCATGCTGCGGATTTTTCCGCTCGGATTTGCTGCAGTTTCAAATCCGCAGCATGTCACTTCTTTGTGCGGAATCCGCAGCGGTTTTACACCTTCTCCATTGTACAGGTGTGAAACTACATAATCCGCAGGTGAATCCGCAGCGTGTGCACATACCCTTATTGATAAGGCACATAAGGATTAAAGTAGGTGAGCAAGTCAAGGAAGTGGACTAGGTATAGAAAGTGAGGGGAAAAAAAAGAAAACAGAGGGTGATAAAATAATTATATAACAGAAGGGGTAAATAAAGGTAAGGATGAAAAAAAAAAAAAAAAAAGAGAACAAAAAGGCCAGCAATAAAATGGAGAGCACAGGCTAAAATATGTAATGCAGCAAACAATTATGATTGAAGATGAAGGCAAACAGGAGGGAACTAGGTGTAAGGAGAAATGAGGACTGCAATGCAATGAACAGAAATACTCAAATACAGGGGGAGGAGGCGTCACAAGCACTCACCAGGCAGGGGAGACTGACGGCCATCTGCTGCTGAAGATGCAGGTGGTGTCAGGATCAGCCAGCCAGTGGTTTGAATAAGCCGCTGCTGCTGCAGGAGATGACGTCATGCTGAGAGCCTTCATAGTGCAGGACGGAAGTGGGGCGGGGGAAGGAGGACGGAACACACTGAGAAAAATGCCCAACGAACATTGCTCAGTCCAACCCTGACCTGTCTGTCCACCAGCGGCCCTGTGCAGCTGCTTAGGCACCGGCCCGTGGGGCATATACCCTCCTGCCACCCGGCCCAGCCCGCCCCTGCTTATAGCACGCAACCATGAAATATATGAAATTTAAATTACATTACTGCACTAGATATTAAAAAAAAAAACTGAGAATACTTGGTGCATTGGCCAAATCTTGTGTATCCAGAAGCTTTGATAAGGTGATTCTCGTATTTGGGACCTATTCTGTTGGGCCTCCTCTCTCAGCTTATAAGAGCCATTCCCACAGGATAGGTCCCAGTAACTTTGAATCACCTTATGGCTACTCTTAATAAGCATTTGTACACACCTGATGTTTGGAAGGGACAGTCTGTCTTTTGATATTTGTATACATAGGCTCACTGAGCACTCAACCCTTTAGCCTATGGCGGTTTTAATTACAGCAGGATCCTACCTTCCCATATAAATGTAGGCTATCAACCCATGAGAGGGGTTCCCACAGGATAGGTCCCAGCAACGAGAAACACCTTATCGCAGCTGCCGGGTAAACATGACTTGGCCAATTCTTAATTTTTCATATTTTCTAGTGCAGTAATGCAATTCAAATTTCATACATTTCATGTTTGCATGCTACAGCGCTACAGAGTACTATACTTTGATGTCTGCCATCCTTGACCTTCATTGGAACCCAGCCTGCGACTGGGCTTCAAAGGGGACTGTGATTTTTACTATGACATTGGGGGCAGTTTGATGGCAATAAATGTGAAAATTTCCCTTTAAATGCTGCTGTGATTGACAAGGGGATTTAACAGCCGAGGTTGGTCCACTGATCCACCCACGGCTCTTAGGCCACATTCACACGTTCAGCATCTGGTCAGTATTTCACATCAGCATTTGTAAGTATTCAGGTCAGTCAGTAGTATTTGTAAGCCAAAACCGGGAGTGGGTGAACAATACAGAAGTGGTGACATGTTTCTACATTTTTCTTCTCTTCCACTTCTAGTTTTGGCTTACAAATACTGAGGTAAAATAACGACCAAATACTGAACGGTGCAAAGGCAGGGACAAGATATATGATGGAAATATACGTCATGCATTGTGAAGGTGTAAAAATAAAGAAAATTAAAAAAAACACATTTGATATCGCAAAAAAAAAAAAAAAAAAAACATCTTGATATACCGAAAATTGAATTACGGGTTTTGGAAAATGGTGACAATAGTACCGGCATTTTATTATTTCTTTTTTTTTGTTTTACAAATTTCGATTTTTTGATTTATTTTTTTACTACTAAAAATGAAAGATAAAAAATTGGACATGTTTGGTGTTGCTGTAATTATACAAAATGAGAACATTTTTACCAGTTCCCAAAAAACAAAATGTCATAATTTGAGTGTTTTTCACCACCCTCGGAATTTTTTCCCCAAATTTGCCAGTACACTTTGGGGTAAAATGAATGGTGTCACTCAAAAGTACAACTGCAAAATAACAAGCCCTCTTACATCTATATGAAGAGAAATATAAAAAAAATGGTATGGACCTTGGAAGAAAGGAGCGGTAAAAAAACAACAGAAAAACAAAAGCTGGCCAAGTCGGGAAGAAATAAATACACATGACACATACACACCATTACAAAGATAAGCGGAATTATCAAATACAAAGTCTTCAGTAAGGGTAGCAGTTGTGCAGTTATGTTTCTACAGATGAGCTATTCAGACACAGCAGAGCTTATATTGTGACATCTAAAATATATGTTGCAAAGAGGTCTGTCCACATGTAGCAGAGCTGTATTTGTCAGTGCAGCAGAGATGAATATGACAAATTCAACTCAGCAACATCTTTGTTGTATATTGAGATTTTGTGTGGAAGTCAGTTGTCACATAACTGCCTTGCCAGCTGCCTCTTCCTCCTGCCCCCTCCCCATATAACCCAGGATCACTCACTGTCTCCTAAGGCTGCTTTCACACATCCGGCTTTTTGAGTCCGGCACGATGCGGCGAAAAGTGAAAACCGGGTCCGGAATTGGATCCGGTTTTGGCACATAGAATTTAATGATCGCCGCATCGTGTCGGAAGGACATGCGGCACCTCCGTTTTAAGCCGGAAACGGCAAACCTGCGCCGTCCGGCGTCAGCAAAAAACGTTGCCTGCAACGTTTTTTTGCAGCGCCGGAACGGCTTTTTCTATAGCGCATGCGCGGACACTGTGAGGGTTAACCCACAAGTGCCCGGCACGCGTATCTCTCTCCCCCTGCATACCGCCGCCTCTCTCGTCCCCGGTGTGGCACTTTTTAAAGCTTTCCAAGCCGGATCAGGCGCCGCATCTGCATCCGGTGTCACCGCTGCAGGCCTGATCTGGCGGTCCGGCTTTCCACCGCACGCCCCCGGAACAAAACCACCGGATGTGTGAAAGCAGCCTTATCTGTCTCCTGTCATGTCTTTCCCTCACTGCCTTCTTATCACACCATCTCCATTGCTGTGAGATTTCTGTTTGCTAGGCAGTGTAGACCCAGGAGATCAGAGAGAGAGGTGTGGATGGGGCTGTGTCAGGCAGTGTAGACCCAGGAGATCAGAGAGAGGGGTGTGGATGGGGCTGTGTCAGGCAGTGTAGACCCAGGAGATCAGAGAGAGAGGTGTGGATGGGGCTGTGTCAGGCAGTGTAGACCCAGGAGATCAGAGAGAGAGGTGTATATGGGGCTGTGTCAGGCAGTGTAGACCCAGGAGATCAGAGAGAGAGGTGTGGATGGGGCTGTGTCAGGCAATGTAGACCCAGGAGATCAGAGAGAGAGGTGTGGATGGGGCTGTGTCAGGCAGTGTAGACCCAGGAGATCAGAGAGAGAGGTGTGGATGGGGCTGTGTCAGGCAGTGTAGACCCAGGAGATCAGAGAGAGAGGTGTGGATGGGGCTGTGTCAGGCAGTGTAGACCCAGGAGATCAGAGAGAGAGGTGTGGATGGGGCTGTGTCAGGCAGTGTAGACCCAGGACATCAGAGAGAGAGGTGTGAATGGGGCTGTGTCAGGCAGTGTAGACCCAGGAGATCAGAGAGAGAGGTGTGGATGGGGCTGTGTCAGGCAGTGTAGACCCAGGAGATCAGAGAGAGAGGTGTGGATGGGGCTGTGTCAGGCAGTGTAGACCCAGGAGATCAGAGAGAGAGGAGTGGATGGGGCTGTGTCAGGCAGTGTAGACCAAGGAGATCAGAGAGAGAGGTGTGGATGGGGCTGTGTCAGGCAGTGTAGATCCAGGAGATCAGAGAGAGAGGTGTGGATGGGGCTGTGTCAGGCAGTGTAGACCAAGGAGATCAGAGAGAGAGGTGTGGATGGGGCTGTCAGGCAGTGTAGACCCAGGAGATCAGAGAGAGAGGTGTGGATGGGGCTGTGTCAGGCAGTGTAGACCAAGGAGATCAGAGAGAGAGGTGTGGATGGGGCTGTCAGGCAGTGTAGACCCAGGAGATCAGAGAGAGAGGTGTGGAGTGGATGGGGCTGTGTCAGGCACTGGAGCTTTGGGAGGATACAATTGGACTGAATGCAGCCAGAGTCAGGGCAGTGTGTGAAGAGGACAGGGTATGTGTCCTGTGTAAGGCCCTCATTGGACATTGTGACCAGCTCCTGCAAAATCAAGAGAGCTAGTCACATACTGAAGTGTGGTATCTAGGCAACAGTGCAGAATGCGGACAGTGAGTATATTACACACTGTCAGCATTCTGCAGCCTAGGTACACACATACACTATTATAAAACCTCAGAAAACCCCTTTAAGTATCTCGGAGCAGGGCTGCAGCAGCATTGTATTAGCCAGCTCAGAGAACTGCCGACTCTCAGTGTGGGGATACGGCCACAGGGAGAGACACTTTGGACTGCCGCATTACGTGGCCCGACTGCACCCACCTGCTGTCTGCGCACACTCCAGATACGCCTCTGCATAAAAGGTATATTTGTGATGCTGCAAAATCTACTGCTATTACAGGACACTGATTAAAACTGCTGCAATGGTATGGTTAAAGCTACAGATTATCGTATCCCTTTTATGTGAAAGGTATAGAGTGTAGGCAACTTGGCAGGAGAAAATTGCAGAGGGTCAAGCCTGCAGCTGGGCACGGAAGAGTTACAGAGGGTCAGCCCTGCAGCTGGTAGGGGGTCTTGCAAGATGTTTCTAAGTGATTCACTGTTTAGTGTTAATTGTATATACAATAGATTGTAATTGTAAAGCATGTTTCCTATGTGGGTCTCTGTCAAGTGAGGTTGTGGCACCATCTACTGCTCATTTTTGCCACCTGGGGCATAGTATTAGGTATACAGACAAATTTGGGAAAGAGGAGGAGAGGTTTACTCTATAAATAGACCCCTAGGTGCTGTTAGAGCTCTGTTGTAGATTGAGAGTTGAAGAGAAGTGAGAGACTGAGAAGCAAAAGAGAGCTTGAATGGAGTGAGTGTGATAAGGAAAGATGAGGATATGGTGCTTCTAATTGAGCATGGATACTGATAAGCAGCTGGAAAAATTATAGAACACCTAGTAAGGCCTGGGACCAGGTCAGAGATCTGGTGAGAAAGAAGCATCTCTAGTCATACTGAGCCCGAGGTCCAGAAAAGTATCCAAGGGCTTAGTGTGACTCTAAGACAGGGGAGGGGGAACCTCAGGCCCGAGGGCCATTTATTTCCCTTGATGACATTTCATCCGGGCCCCCAGGGTAGATTCCCAGGGACCGCTGTGCTTGTGTCGGCAATGTATGTTGCCGGCTGCAGGCCCATTAATTTCCTATTGCTATGTGAGCATGTGCACACAAGTGTTCAGTACTGAATGTTGGAGGCACGTGCAGTGAAAGATTACATCTTGACAAGCATCAGGATGTACTTTGAGGGTGGATTTGTGCGGCCACCGAAGGATGGTATAAATATCCAAATGGCAATAGCGACAGAGTGCCCTGGCTCCCTGTTGAAGGGCTAGGACCTTGTCTCGAGGGAGAATCACTAACACTCGGTTGGTGTCCAGGATCATTCTCAAGAAGGAAATTTCTTGAGCTGGGATCGGGAAAGATTTAAGTTTATCATCCAGCCCAGATGAGGAGAGAAAGTGTGTCCAAAGTGATACAGATGCAGTCCGTCCATGCTTGAAATGACAGGCCCTTGATTAGGGCCCCCCCCCCCCCAAAAATTGACATGATGGCCACCATGACCCTCATGAACACTCTTGGAGCAGAGGCGAGACCGGAGGGCAAAGCTGCAAATTGGAAATGTTTTTCACGAACAGCAAAGCGCAGGAACCTCTGATTGGGGGGGGGGGAATAACCGGGATATGCAGATAAACATGCCAGATGTTGATGGATTCCATCGAAGAGATGACAGAATGGAGGAACTCCATCCTGAAGTGTTGCACTTTGACAAACTTGTTTAGGAGCTTCAGGTCCAGGATGGGTTGCACCGCCCTGTCCTTTTTCGGAACCACGAATAGATTAGAGTAGAATCTCTCGAACCGCTCTCTCTGGAACTGGAATGATGACCCCGTTTTGTTGTAGCAAATCGATGGCTTGGTAGAAAGACCATGCCTTTGTTTTGGGCGGGTGAGAGGGGAAGAATCGTGTTGGATGATGGGAAGAAAATTCTATTTTGTAACCGGAAGACACCAGGTCCCTGACCCATTGGTCATGAACGACGGAGAGCCAGGTATGGCGATATAGAAGTAGATGATGTTGACCGAATAATGCAGCGAGTCGTTGAGCTGAGAATCTGTGGGACCTGGTTCCCTTAGATGTGGATTGTTTGGGGCGGTTTCTCCATGAATGGCTGGATATATTAGAACCTGGGGGGGGCCCTGTCCCCACGGGAAGAGCGTCCCGAGCCGGAAGAGGTAGCTGTATTGGACCAAACGGGATTGCTGCGGAAGGATCGGAAGCCCGTCTGCTGTTGCCAATGAAAAGGACGTCTAGTCCTCTGCTGGGGGAGAAATTTGCTTTTTTCTCCTGTGTCCGAGATAAGCTGATCCAGCTTTTCTCCAAATAAATGCCCGCTCTGGTAAGGCAGAGATGTTAGGGATTTCTTAGAGGCAGAATCCGCTCGCCAATCCCTGAGCCACAATGCCCGTCTAATAGAGATGGCATTTGCAGCTGCAAGAGTGATACAGTTTGCCATGTCCAAGGAAGCATGAATCAAATAGTCCCTGGCTAAGGAAATCTGATTTGCCAGATTCGCTGTCTGTTGGGAGAACACTATTTTGGATCGTTCTGGTTAGGGCATCTGCCCAAGAGACCATTGCTTTAGCTACCCATGTTGCGGCAAAGGAGGGAGAAAGCGCCGAGCCCGACGCTTCAAAAAAACTGAACGGGCAAGATTCTCTGATGGTCCATGGGGTCTTTGATGGAAGAACCGTCCGGCAAGGATAGGAGAGTTTTGGTGGACAAGCGTGATACCGGTGGATCAACTGGGGGAGATTCGGCCCACTCTTTCCGTAGTTCCGATGAAAATGGATCTCTCACTTCCAGCAGTTTCTGACCTGTGACGCGTTTGTCCGGTCGATCTCTATGCCGCCAAACTATTTCCTGAAATTCGGGATGGTCGGAAAAAACCCTATGAGAGTGTTTGGTCCTCTTGAAGGACACCGCGTGATCTGGGACAGAATTAGAGTCCTCGTCAATTTTCAAAGTGTGATTGATGGCCTCAATGAGACTGTCCACAGTCGCGTGATAGTCTGGAGACTCTAGATCAAGCGGCATATCAGTATCGGACAGAGTCCTGGTTACTATGAACCTCGGGAGAAGGGGAGCGGGAATCAGAGCTCACTGATGCCAAGGCGCGAGAGGGCCCAGGAGACGAGCTGTGTATCAGTTTCCTGGATACCTGTGGAGTTTTTGAGCAAGCACGGCCCCTGCTGGCTGACAGTTCCTGTGAGGTAGAGGAACTTTTCAAGATAGGCAAAGAAATGCCCCGACCTGTAGCAGGATCTTGGAGAGACTCAATTACTCTAGTCAGAGAGGCCATGGACTGCGACAGTGACAAAGCCCACACAGGGGGGCTAGGTACGTACACTGGGCTCGATGGCGGCGGCGAGCTCCTGAGCACAATCGGGGTCACAGGTCTTGTACAGTGGCGTACTCTGTCCCCATGGTAGTGCAGACTGGCAGGTGGTAAAAGAGGTGAAAAACAGTATGTGTTTTGCTAGCCTTTTTAGCAATATAGACATGGTGCACTTTAGAATGTTCCTGATCCCACTGATGTGCCCCAATAGGGAGGAAGGTGTATTTTAAGGCCCAGAGGCTATAAGGCAGAGAAGGGGAAAATGATTTGTATATAGTGTAGCCCAGTCTTACGCCGGTCCTGTGACCCTGCTGAGTGATCGTCCTGATGAGGCACTGGCAGGCTGTAGGAGTAGAGAGCCGTCTGATGAAAGTGTTCGCTGTGTGCGGTGGCTGCACGTGTGGATCTGCATCCAGCATGGAAAAAATGGACGCCGAGGCTTCAAAGAGGAAGTCTTGTAGTGTACGAGATGCGCCATGGAGAGGGCAGAGCCAGCGCCGCTATATCTCCACTGCGGCTATGAGATCAGGGAGAGGAAGTCTCGCAGCCTGCGAGACGCATCAGATATAGAAGGAGGAGCCGGCGCCACTGCATCCCCGGTGGGCAGCACTCTGCCAGAAGTCATAGAAAAGGGGGACGGAGCTTCTGCATGCGGCGTGGAGTAGGCCGAAGCCGGAACCTAAATTTGTACGCCAGCCGCATGTGCCTAGGGGAGAAAGAGATAGCGCTGCATACGCTGTAACAGGAGACCTCTGCCTGCCAGAAACTGCCACGCTGACCATGCCACTGTCCGGACCCAAACTTATCAGAAGGTGTGCGTCCCGGTATTGAAACCGCAGCAGCGGACTATGGAGACGAATCACCATATAGGTTAGCTTGGATGGTTCAGGGAACCCTTAATCCACCATGCCTTTGACAGGGAGGTGGAGAGGGACCGTCTGATACCATGAGGGCCGCACGGACACCAATGGAGCCTCTGGGCATCCAATGGGTTCAATCCTCTATGATGGAACAGAGCTGTTGGTCCGGCTGAATATGCCTGTATTCAAAGGGGGGTAAATGGAGGTGACACTCCATGTTCCCATCTGTTGTAGGTGCGGGGAGAACGGTGCCCTGAAGGGTACCGTCACCCCTAAAAAAATTTCGGGCAGCCACAGGCAACAGTGCAGGAAGGGGTACGTGGAGGCGACACTCCACGTTCCCGCCTGTTGTAGGTTTGTGGATAGCGGAGCCCTTAAGGGATCCGTCGCCCCTGTAATCCATTGAAGATGTTGAAGTAAAAAATAAAAATAAAATAAAGTTATAGATGAAGATCAGACCACATTGATTTTAATAAATTGGCCACTCAGTGTATAATACTAGTGGATAAGAGAAGACTGAACACAAGACCTTCACAGCCTTCTACACATCATAGGGGAGATTTCATGACACAGTCTAAGCATCTACCTTATGATCCTGAGGAACATTGGGCTTTTCTTCTGAACAATCCTGTGGAAGAAGCGGACAGGGACATCTCTCTGGTGTTGTCCTCTTTCTGGAAAGATCTGTATCAAAGACATACAGGGAATGAACTCATTCTCCATATACAGATAATTATAGGCCATATATTTAGTAATTTCTATTACCTGGTGATGTGAGGGGCCGGGGAACCTCCATTATGACGTCCTTGTATATATCTTTGTGTCCTTCTAAATAATCCCACTCCTCCATGGAGAAATAGACGGTGACATCCTGACACCTTATAGAAACCTGACACATACAATGATATCGTCATCACTCCGATCCCTTCAAAGAGTTACTGTATAATGTCTCAAAATTTCCAGCAAAGTCACCTCTCCAGTCAGCAACTCAATCATCTTGTAGGCTAGTTCTAGTATCTTCTGGTCATTGAGGTCCTCATGTATAAGGGGGTGAGTTGGAGGCCCCGTGATTGGGCTTGGGGATCTTCCACCTCCCTCAGACACAGGGGCCTGACAGCGCTCACTAGAGGTCTTCTTCACTACTGTGTAATCCTAGTTATGGAGAGACACATTAATAAATCTCACTACAGACATTTCCAGAGTCCTCACCTCTCCAGTTCTGTCCATCTGTTATTCCCATAGATAAGAATGATGTAATGTGACGTCATCAGAATCTCTCACCTCTCCAGTAAGCCGGAAGAGGATCTCTAGGGTGAGGTGTAGTACCCTCTCCGCCATCTTGTCCCTGTCCCCATCCATCCTTGTAGGGTCAATCGGGAAAATAGACTTATATAGCAGATCTCCACGGAAAGGATCCGATATCGTAGGGACCTGAATGGGGAAAAAGATAACAATGTAGCATCAAAGTTCCCGTGTAAGAAATCTCTGGAGCTGTTACCAGCTTCACTACATCCAGTCATGGCCCTGTCCTGCCACTGGTATAGCAGACAATCAAATTATAGTCACTGTCATGGTCAGGCCCTCACTTAGCCTATGCTGTGACATGGAATGAGGTGACTATAAGGGGTCCACATCAAATTTACAGGTCAATCTCACACTTGCCCCTCACTCGAGCTACAGATTGGACACATAACATACCCCCAATAAGGCCATACACACAGCAAGTTGAATGCTTACCGAACGGACGTTAAGTCCCAATGTCATGCACACAATGTAGTCACAGATCCCAAGCCATACACAGGTTCCTTACACAAAATACCACCAAGTCAACACAGAGGACACTTAGGATCTTTATGGCAACAAGGCAAAGCTGTTGAAGTTTTTTGCTTTAATGCACAAGAAGAATGTGGTGCCCCTGAGGGGTCAGTCGCCACAGAGGTACTGCACCTCCTCCTGAGGTGTAGTATCTCACTTCCCAGGTAAGATGGAACACCTGACCAGCCTCCAACACATCCAGGACAGACACCTTAGAACAGCAGAGCACCCTTTAAGGCAGTTGCTCTGGTTCATGAAGGGTACTGGGTGGTGGGTGGAGCTTAGAGACACTAAGAGGGGAAAGCTGACAGGAAGTAAGAGCAGATTGAGAAGGAGATTCAGAAAGGCAAGAAAGAAGCAGAGAGAGAGGAGAAAGAAGGAGTTAAGTTGTTCATAAGGAAGATAGATTAGTGCGGAATGTAAGGAGAAGAGAACTAAGGACTAGGGTCAGAGCAGAGCCCTGCCTCAAGTTTGAAGCGCATGGCCGGAGTCCAGTATCCGAGGCTGTTTGTGAAACTAATGTTCCTGCAGGAAAAACCAGAGGAATAGGAGTTGTGACCACTCTATTCCCCAAAAGACTTGAAGACACGGTGGCAACCTAAGTGTGAGCCGGGACATGATGGATGGAGTCCCCGAAGCAAGCTACAGTCACTTGACATGCGAGTGGAGTTTGAGTAACAACAAGCAGGAGGAACTTCAGTGTAACTCAGTACTGCAAGTACCTCAGATAAGCGCTAGAAAGGAGACGTTCAGAACAGGCACACGAAAGGGAGTACTGGAAAGGTTACTTCCATCTGCCTGGGAGTTGGCTGAGCCTCTGGTCTGGAGACTGCGGCATTGAAGCGGGCACCTGTCTGTGCCAAGAATGTGAGTAAAAGAACTGGAACTGCACTTAGCTGTCTCATTGCATTCTTCCTGCGCCAACCCACTCAGCACTGCTACATCCATGTGCCTAACACTGCATCAACACCTATTACTACTGCCCTGGGACTACAGCTCCACCTGTGGGGAGCTTCAACATCATTGCTGCACCACACAATCTGTCCCAGAGAAGCAACCCTGCAGCGCTGGCCAAGCTGACCAGAAACCAAAAGGTGGCGTCATGAATCATCTCAACAACTTTATCTCCATCACTCTACCCCTTTTACATTGACTGCCTGAGGCCATGGACCAGGTCACTGGAACTGTGACATCTCCCATTGAAGTCAGCGGGCCCGGCACCGAGTACCCCACGGCCTCTGGGGGCGAGTCAAGTATATTACTTAATATGTAGAAAAAAAATAGAAAAATACTACAATAAGGTTGCAAAAATAGTTATAAAACAAAAAGGTGAAAAAAGTAGGAAAGTTTTATACTTAGCAGTCCTCTGTAAGCAATTGATTCCTTGCTCCAAATTGGTCTAGGTCCACAACTTATGTCAACAGAAGAGAAATAATCCATTTAATACATACAGTCCATCCTTGAGGAGGGGTTGAACGTTATTCTCCTACTTCCGTGGTCCACCTATGTGAGGGTTCTTCAGTGATCATGCACACCTGCAGTGGCGTAACTAGAGTCAGATAGACCCCGATGCAAAATTTGGATCTGTCCCCCATCTCCCCACACACCCCACCCCCCCAATGTTGGTCAGATGTATGGACCCTTGTAGCTTTCTAAATCCTATAGTAGCTTTCTAACTCCTATAAGTACATACGAATTGCCCCCCCCTTCCCCATTATGTAGTAATGTCTCCCATATTTTGGGTCCTTCATGGTACATACAATATGACCCTCAACCTGGGCCCATCCTAGTATATATGTCCGCCATCGTAGTATAAATGTCTCTCATCCTGGCCCCATTCTAGTATATATGTTCCACATCCTGATATACACTCACTGGCCACTTTATTAGGTACACCTGTCCAACTGTGTGTTAAGACTTAATTTCTAATCAGCCAATCACATGGCGGCAACTCAGTGCATTTAGGCATGTAGACATGGTCAAGACAATCTCCTGCAGTTCAAACCGAGCATCAGTATGGGGAAGAAAGGTGATTTGAGTGCCTTTGAACGTGGCATGATTGTTGGTGCCAGAAGGGCTGGTCTGAGTATTTCAGAAACTGCTGATCTACTGGGATTTTCACGCACAACCATCTCTAGGGTTTACAGAGAATGGTCCGAAAAAGAAAAAAAATCCAGTGAGCGGCAGTTCTGTGGCCGGAAATGCCATGTTGATGCCAGAGGTCAGAGGAGAATGGGCAGACTGGTTCGAGCTGATAGAAAGGCAACAGTGACTCAAATTGCCACCCGTTACAACCAAGGTAGGCAGAAGAGCATCTCTGAACGCACAGTGCGTCGAACTTTGAGGCAGATGGGCTACAGCAGCAGAAGACCACACTGGGTACCACTCCTCTCAGCTAAGAACAGGAAACTGAGGCTACAATTTGCACAAGCTCATCGAAATTGGACAGTAGAAGATTGGAAAAACGTTGCCTGGTCTGATGAGTCTCGATTTCTGCTGCGACATTCGGATGGTAGGGTCAGAATTTGGCGTAAACAACATGAAAGCATGGATCCATCCTGCCTTGTATCAACGGTTCAGGCTGGTGGTGGTGGTGTCATGGTGTGGGGAATTTTTTCTGGGCACTCTTTGGGCCCCTTGGTACCAATTGAGCATCGTTGCAACGCCACAGCCTACCTGAGTATTGTTGCTGACCATGTCCATCCCTTTATGACCACAATGTACCCAACATCTGATGGCTACTTTCAGCAGGATAATGCGCCATGTCATAAAGCTCGAATCATCTCAGATTGGTTTCTTGAACATGACAATGAGTTTACTGTACTCAAATGGCCTCCTCAGTCACCAGATCTCAATCCAATAGAGCATCTTTGGGATGTGGTGGAACGGGAGATTCGCATCAGGGATGTGCAGCCGACAAATCTGCGCCAACTGTGTGATGCCATCATGTCAATATGGTCCAAAATCTCTGAGGAATGCTTCCAGCACCTTGTTGAATCTCTGCCACGAAGAATTGAGGCAGTTCTGAAGGCAAAAGGGGGTCCAACCCCTTACTAGCATGGTGTACCTAATAAAGTGGCCAGTGAGTGTATATAACCTCCATACTGGTATATATGTTTCCGATCCTGGTATATACTGTATATTCCCCATCCTGGTGTATATGTTTTCCATCCTGCACCCATTCTGGTATATACAGCGCTGGCAAAAATTAAGAGACCACTGTAAAATTTTCAGTTTGTCTGATTTTTCTCTTTCTAGGTACCGTATATTTGAGTAAAATGTAAATTGCTCTTTTATTCTATAAACTACCGATAACGTCTCCGAATTTCCAAGCACAAAATTTTGTATTTACAGCATTTTTCGAACTATAAGACTCACCAGACCATAAGACACATCCCAAATTTTCAGAAGGAAAATAGGGAAAAAATAATGTGTCAAATGGGGGTCCGTCTTACAGTCCAAATTCAGCTTACCAGGGAAGGGATCCGGCACAGGTGGAGGAGTGGTCACAGGGGTCGTTCGGTGTTCCGGGCTGGTGCAGTGGGCTCTAGGAAATCCCATCCCAAGCTGGTGCAGTGGCGGCTCTGTGCTGGGGCAGGGGTGCTGTGCTGGGGTGCTGAGGGCACTGTGCTGGGGCACCATGCTGTGCTGGGAAGGGGGGCTGTGCTGTGGGCACCGTGCTGTACTGGGGGCACTGTGCTGTGGCGCTGTGCTGGGAAGGGGGGCTGTGGGGTGCCGTGTTGTGGGCTCTGTGCTGTACTGGGGGCACTGTGCTGGGGAGCGCCGTGCTGTGCTGGGGGCTCTGTGCTGTACTGGGGGCATTGTCCTGGGGCACTGTGCTGGGAAGGGGGGCTGTGGGGTGCCGTGCTGTGGCTCTGTGCTGTACTGGGGGCTGTGGGGCACTGTGCTGGGAAGGGGGCTGTGGGGTGCCGTGCTGGGGGCTCTGTGCTGTACTGGGGGCTGTGGGGTACCGTGCTGTGCTGGGGGCTCTGCGCTGTGCTCAGGGGCGCTGTACTCTGGTGCAGGGGCAGCGGCTCCGGTGCAGGGGCGGAGGCTCCGCCGGCATTTTCTCACAGCCCGGAGGCCCCCGCACATCTGTAGCTGCCATGTTGCGGTGGCCTCCGGGAACTTGGACGCAGGGAAGATGGCCGCCGGTCCGGGTACTGCGCATGCTCAGGTACAGATCTCATCCCGAGATCTTGGGAAATGAGATCTCGGGACGAGATCTCGTTGCCGAGATTTGAATCTAGTCTCCTGAGATCTTAGGACGAGATCTGTACCTGAGCATACGCAGTACCCGGACCGGTGGCCATCTTCCCGGCGTCCATGTTCCCAGAGGCCACAGCAACATGGCAGCTACGGATGTGAGGGGGTCTCCGGGCTGTGAGAAAATGGCGGCGCCTCCGCCCCACAGAGAACAGAGAGCCGCTGCCCCTACACCGGAGCACAGCCCGCCGCCGCCGCCACCACCACACTACAGAGCCACGCCGCACCAGTGTGAGTATATTGCGACCATAAGACGCACCCCCAACTTTCCCCAAAAATTTTGGGGGAAAAAAGTACGTCTTATGGTCCGAAAAATACGGTATTTTCAGAAAATGAGAAATGTTCAAAATAAAAAAAATGCAGTACTTGCAGACCTCAAATAATGCTAAGAAAACAAGTTCATAATCATTTAGAAACAATACTAAGGTTTTAACTCAGGAAGAGTTAAAAAATATGAAAATTTGGTGAAAACAGTAAAAAAAAACCCTCGGTTTTCAAAATTTTGATTTTTATGTCCATAAACTAGAGTAAATAACATTTCCCATGCCTATTTACATCAGCACAATTTTTGAAACTTTTTTTTTTTTTCCCTTAGGAAGGTAAAAGGGTTAAATATTGACCATTGATTTCTCATTTCTTCAACAAAATTTACAAAACCATTTTTTAGGGACCACATCACACTTGAAGTGACTTTGGGGAGCCTATAGGAAAATAAAACCCAAAAATGACACTCCTCAAAGGCCTCAAAACCACATTCAAAAAGTTTATTAATCCTTCAGGTGATTCATAGAAATTAATGTAATGTGGCAAGAAAAAAAAAAAATGAACACTAATTTTTTTTTTCCACAAAAATTTAAATTTACCCCAAAATTTTTTATTTTCGAAAGGGTAAGAGGAGAAAATGGACCACAAAATTTGTTGTGCAATTTTTCCCCCGAGTATGCCAATACTCCATATGTTGGGGAAAACTACGGTTTTGATGCACAGTGGGGCTCAGAAGGGAAGGAGCATCAAGTAACTTTTTGAACACAAAAATAGCTGGAATTGAGAGTGGACTCCATGTGGACTCCCATGTCGCATTTGGAGAGCCCCTGATGTGCTTAAACCATGGAAACCCCCCATAAGTGACCCTATTTTAGAAACTAGACCCCTCAAGGAATGTATCTAGATGTGTGTTGAGCACCTTAAACCCACAGGTGCTTCACTAAAGTTAATAAAGTAACTGTGAAAGTGAAAAATATATATATTTTTAATGCAAAAATGTTGCTTTTGCCCCAAATTAAGCATTTTCAAAAGGGTAACAGGAGCAAAATGGACCCAAAATTTATTGTACAATTTCTTGAGTACAAAGATACCACATATGAGGTTAAAAACTACTTTTGCGGTACTGTGTAATGCTCAGAAGGGAAGAAGCATCACACTGGATTTCAGATTTTGCTGGAATGGTTTGAGGGTGCCAGAACAGCAGAACCCCCCCCCTTTAAGTGACGTAAAGAAAGAATAATTACATTTTTAGTGCTAAAATGTTGTTTTAGCCTCAAATTTTACATTTTTATAAGGGCTAATATGAAAAAAATGGACCGCTCAGTTTTTTGTGCAATTTCTCCTGAGTACAACAATGCCATACGTGTAATCGGGAACTACCGTATATACTTGGGTATAAGCAGGGTTTTTCAGCACATTTCTTAAGCTGAAAAAGCAACACCTCGGCTTACACTTGAGCAAAGGTCCAAAATGATGGGAGTGGGAGCAGCGGGTCAAGAAGGCAGTAGCTAACTCCTGTGCTCGCGGTTAAAGAGAAATGAATATTCACTGCGCTCACAGTGAATAATAATTTCTCTTTGGCTACTTTCACACATCAGTTTTTGTGCATCAGGCGCGATGCGGCGAAAAGTGTAAAAACCGGATCCGGCGCCTGTTGCCACCGGATCCGTTTTTTTCCCCCATAGAGTTTCACTATCGCCGCATCGCGCCTGATGCCTATGAGGCGTATCTGGTTTTTGCCAGATCCGGCAAAAACAGCCGGTCAGGCGTCTGGAAAAAACGTTCTCTGCAACGTTTTTTCTCAGCGCCGGACGGGCTTTTTCCACAGCGCATGCCCGGACTCTGTGAATGTTAACCCCACAAGTGCCCGGTGAGAGAGAGAGAGATCTCTGTCACCCAGACACTTGTGAGAGATCTCTCTCGCCGGGCACTTGTGGGGTTAACACTCACAGTGTCTGGGTGAGAGAGAGAGATCTCTCTGTGGGGTTAACCCCACAAGTGCCCGGCAAGAGAGAGAGAGATTCTCTCGCCCGGACACTGAGTGTTAACCCCACATGTCTCTCTCTCTCTCCAACCCCCTCTCCCCTCCCCTCCCCTCTCCTCTCCCCTCCCCTCTCCTCTCCTACCCTCCCCTTCAGCAGCTGTCTCTCTCAGCGGCTGTCTCTGTCCACCTCCTGCTGCGGCTCCTTTAAATCACGTCCGAGCCGTATCAGACGCCGCACACACATCCGGTGTCACGGCTGCAGGCCGGATCCGGCGGCCCGGCTTTTCGCCGCACGCCGCCGGACCCCACACACCGGATGTGTGAAAGTAGCCTTTAATAGCGGGCAGAGTAGTAGCAGCTGCCAGCTTCCTGCAGCGGCCAGGCAAACACATGTGCCCACTACTCAAGTGAATGAATGGGCGTGGAGTGCAGTGAATATTCATTCCCTTTAGTAGCGGGCACCCGGCCGCTGCTGGCATCGGAACAAGACACTGCGAGGGAGCGCAGGGACAGTAAGCAGGATGGTTTTTGTTTCATGTTTTCCTGATGAGGGCAATACAAACTAGGATAGAGTTGAGGGGGGGGGGGGGGTCACACATACCAGTATAGGGATGAGGGGTACATGCATACCAGTATATGGTCTCATAACCACTTGCAATGAAATCGGACGAATTCAATCCAATAAAAAAAAAAAAAAGTCGAATTGAATTCGGACCAATGTTATTCTATGATTGTGTGTTCATCTGCTTTTATTTTCCCCAGCTCAAATCAGATCACGAATAGGCTGGGGTATAAAAAAAAAAAAAAGTGGATCGCATCCCGCAATAGAAGTCAATGTGTGCGATAAAAACAAAAAACAAACAGTGAAAAAGAAAGGGAAAGTAGTACATCCAAATATGGAAACTCCAAGAAATATGATAAAATATAAATTTTATTCATGACATGTACACAAAACAGCAAAAAGACATTTAAAAACATTAAAAATGCAATCATGAGACACTGATGTAGTGACTCTCCCACAACAAAAACCCCATGTTACAACATTAATGTATAACAGACCACCTCAAATGCAATAATTATAACAGACATATAAAGGCGCTACCATATATTCTGATGGGAATGATGGGAAAGAGTGTCATGTGAACGCGTCAGTTGAATGCAGTGGTGGCAGGGAGAGTTGGCACTGGCGGGCCCCCCCAACTCACGGCCCTCACAGCGGCCACTGGCCGCTAATGCCGGCCCTGCTCAAGAGTTCACCTCGGGTCAGGCTGGGAGGCTGTGCTGACGTCACTGATGCCGACACCTTCTCATTCATTCTTCACTGGTTTACATCCGGGGCGGTAGCATTAGCACCGCTCCCGGTTGAAAAACTATTTAACCCCCAGATATGGATTACGCCGTGGGACTGTTCGCTGGACAGGTATGGTATATTGTTGTTTTTTTTTTATTTATTACAGGAGATCGAGGGCATAGTTTGGATTAGCAGAAGAATAAAGATGGCAAAACTGTGTGTTCTTTCATTTCATTAAAATACTTTATTCTACATGCGTGTGTTTATTTAACCCTTTACAAACTTTAAGATTAGTAATGGAGAGGTGTCTTATTGACCTCTCCATTACTAAGCCAGGCTTAATGTCACCTTACAATACAAAGGTGACATTAACCCCTTATTACTCCATATGCCTCCTCTACAGGGCAGTGGGACGAGAGCGGCTAAGTGCCGGAATTGGCACATCTTACAGATGCTGGGGCAGATTTTTTTAGCTGGGTGTGTGCCCAATAACCATGGTCCCTCTCTAGGCTATTAATATCTGCTCTCACTCACTGGCTTTCCCTCTCTGGCTCAGAAAATTGCGCAGGAGCCCATGCCAGTTTTTTCCATGAATACATTCTTTTAGTAAAATACATACAGGTCCCAAATTTTACAAACACATACTACTACCAGTATTAGACACTGACATATATAAATCTAACTGTTCTGCATGGGTTTACTGTATGTAAACCATGTCTCCTATCCTGTCAGGTTCTGCAATAATTTTACAGATGCCGACAAATGAATTATCGGCTATTCTGCCATCTATCTTTATAAAATACTAGCTGAAGAGCCCGGCGCTGCCCGGGCATAGTAACCAACTGTGGTTAGTTATAACAAATTATAATTCTCCTCCATCCCATAGTCCCGTGCCCATATACCCATCATACATATCCTCCATCCCATAGGCCCGTGCCCATATACCCATCATACATATCCTCCATCCCATAGTCCCATGTCCATATACCCATCATACATATCCTCCATCCCATAGTCCCATGCCCATATATCCATCATACATCCTCCACCCCATAGTCAACCATTATGACATCATAATGAGCGGCGGGGCTTGCAACCTATGATGACGTCAGTGTCGCCATGGCAACCATTATGACATCATAATGAGGGGCGGGGCTTGATACACACACACTTTTTCCCCCCCATTATGTAGATAGGGGCAAAATTGTTTGATGAATTGGAATGCGCGGGGTTAAAATTTCACCTCACAACATAGCTTAGGACACTCTCGGGGTCCAGACGTGTGACTGTGCCAAATTTTGTGGCTGTAGCTGCGACGGTGCGGATGCCAGTCCCGGACATACACACCTATACTATGTGTATATTTCTATTCTATTGTAAGCTGTCAGTGTGATTTTACTGTACACAGCACTGAATTGCCGGGTTTTCAAAGGACACAGGTGCATATTTCTCACAAGTCACACTGATGGTCTGTGTGGTGTGCCAGTTTTTAATCGCACCCATAGACTTGCATATGGTGATGGGAGCTGCCCCACAGATTAACAGTGGTCCGATTGCTATGCGATTTTCTTCTCGCATAGCACTCGTCCATATTCCTCTCTAGTGTGACTCTGGTCTTATGGTTTATGGGTGCCATGACCCACTGAAAGGGCCCCTGAGGTGGCAGAACCTCCCATAAATGACCCCATATTACAAACTACACCTCAATTAATTCATCTAAGGTTGCAGTGATCACATTGACATCATGGGTGTGTCACAGAATGTTACACCATTGGACAGTGAAGGAAAAAATAAAATATTTACCAAAAAAAAAAAATAGTTTTAGTTCCAGATTTTATAATTTTTCCAAGGGGAAATAGGTAAAAATGGCACCAAAATTTGACACACAATTTCTGCTGAACATGAAAATGTCCCATATGTGGCTGTACAGTACTGCTTAGCCACATGGCGTGACTCGGGACACAGCGCTATTTGCTTCCTGGAGCGCAGATATTCCTAAAATAGTTTGCAGACTCCATATACAGAGCCCCCAAGTACCTCTCTTGGAATTTAGCTACAAGAGTAGCGATGATTTTACTCCATGGGCGTTTTCCCAGAAACAAGCAGCAGTGGATATTGGAGAGTAAAAATTGCAAATCTGCTATTGTAGTACCTGAACATTATGCCCAGCTCGTGCTTCTGGAGACATGCAACCATGAATGAAGCGGGCTCTCATCACTACAGAAATGCCACTCATGTGGGTGCTAAATGTGGTGTAGGCATACTGGGGCTCAGAAGGGAGGGGGGCATTTGGATTTGGGAGTGCATAATCTGCTGGATTTCGTTGGGGGGGGGGTGAGGAGCCATAGCACTTTTCCTCAGCCTTTGTACTACCAGCAACGTGAAGCCCCCTATATTTCCGTTTAACAGATGACTGACCTGAGTGAGGGCTTGCTCTTTTTTGTAGATTGAGTTTAAGCTTTTATTGGGAACTTTTTTCATAACATTTGGGATGATCATAAAGTGTCAGATAAATGTGAACACTTACATTGGGGTTTCCATCTAAATCTGTGAATGACGTGATTCAGATGAAACCCCCGAGGAATCCATTCACTATAATGAGGCAGCAGAGTTACTCTGGTACCCTCAGCAGTATCCTTTACAGAGGTGCAGAAAACTGTGGCCGACAGCACTTTTATGCACAACTAAAAATATTGACACAGCCGGATCATAAGTCACACAATGTCTAAAGTGACTCCATCTGTCTCATTATAGGGAATCTTCCATCAGGGGTTCCGGCTGAATCACGTATTTCAGACATTTACACGGAAACCCCAATGTAAGTGCTCAGCGCAGGAAAAGTATGCGGCGTCCCTTACTGCTATTTTTGGAAGGCAGAATGAACAAATCAACAGCAGGTCAAGAATTGGTTTGAATTATTTTTTTACGCCATTCCTTGTGCTGTATAAGAGATTAGACGACTTAGTGCTACTACAGCGATACCAGATTTATATTTTTTTTCTATTTGGCTGCTATCACAGACTGAAAGATGCTTTTATTTTTTTTCCAAAAACTAGGCTTAGCAACGCCATATTTTGAGAGCTATAATTTATCTATATTTCTGCCGACAGTCATGCGAGGGCTTGTTTTTTGTGTGACAGGTTGACGTTTTTATTGGTACCATTTTCAGGCACACAACGTTTTTTGATCGCTTTCTATTCCGATTTCTGTGAAGCAGAATGAACAAAAAAACAGCAATTCAGTTTTTTTTTTTTTACAAAGTTTTTTTTTGCATCGCTTTATTCTGATAGCTACAACTTTTTTATTTTTCCTCTTGTTTTTGTGGGACAAGATGACGTTCTCAGCTATACCATTTTTATCTACAAGTTTCTTTTTGTTGCATTTCATTACACTTTGTTGTTTTTTTGTTTTTTTACGGTTTTCACTGAAGGGGTTAACTAGAAAGACAGTTTTATAGGACGGGTCGTTCTGGAAGCAGCGATACCAAATGTGTGTCTTTCTTTCACAAAAATGCACATTGTTGTATATATACCTATTATACCTGTATTTCTTCTCCTGCTTTGCTATGCTCAGATGTGCGGCCTTCACTCCTCTCTGACACCGTGACGTACTCCGTGCTGATCTATTGTACATATATTAGATTGTGAAAACAAGCAAAGGAATGCTTGATGGTGGCAGGATATCAGTGTACTTTGAAATCAAATTACAGTATAAAATAAAAATAATGTCCCAGCGACCAAGAATCCCAGACCTAAGTAACAATATGTGGACAGTCAGAGAATATACAAGAAACGAAAGAGGGGAAAAAAAGGCAGCATGCCAAAAAGCGCTTTGGGGAGGACGCCATTCAGGAGTCTGAGATCTGCACTGTCATTGTATGTTACACTCCATTTTGGATTGACTTCCTTATAATTTCACATGGTCTCTTTTTTCCGCCACAGTACACTTAATGCTGCTATTGTGCCCTGATATTTTAAGATGATTTATACATTCTAAACAACCATGGACTTATGTTAAACTACTGGTGTTATGCTGCACTAGCACGTTACTGACTCAAACACTGCACATTCTTGTTATATATACACACATGCATTTGATTTATTCATCATTATACCTTTAATTATATCTTTGCAATATTTAGGCTACGGGCACACGTTGTGGTATTGCCGCGGAAATTTCCGCGGGAATTCCATTCCGCGGGAAATATGCGAGAAAACCGCATTTTAATTCCCGCCTATTTCCCGCGTAAAAACTAGCGATTTGCAAGCATAATTAGCTTGCAGAATGCTAGCGTTTTCCAAGCGATCTGTAGCATCGCTTGGAAAACTGATTGACAGGTTGGTCACTACTCGTCAAACATAGTGTTTGACGAGTGTGACCAACATTTTACTACTGAGGCTGCTTATGCAGCCTCAGTAGTAAAAAGATCTATAATGTTAAAAATAATTGAAAAAAAAATAATAAAAAATCGTGTTATTCTCACCTTCCGACGTCCCTCGCAGCGTTCCTGAACACCGCAATGTTCCCGGCAGGTCCCGTTCCCAGTGATGCATTGCGACAATGACCTTTGATGACATCGCAGTCTCGCGAGACCTTTGATGACGTCGCGGTCTCGCGAGACTGCAATGTCATCAAAGGTCATTGTCGCAATGCATCACTGGGAACGGGACTAGCCGGGAGCATCGCTGAGGCCTGGTGACACTGCGAGGGACATCAGAAGGTGAGAATATGACTTTTTTTATTTTAATTCTATTTTTTACAGGGATATGGTACCCAGAGCCTGGAGGAGAATCTCCTCTCCTCCGGACCGTGGGTACCATCCACAAATGTTCCGCTTACTTTTCGTATGGTGGGCACAGCCACATGCGGAAAGTAAGCGGAACAATGCATTCCTATGTGTGCGGATTTTCCCGCGATTCCGCACAAAGAACGAGCATGCTGCGTATTTTTCCACGATGCAATTCCGTCACGGAAAAATCCACAGCATGTGCGGAATCCCATAGGATTGCATGGGATGCTTTTTTTTTTTTTTTTTTTTTTATTATTATATAAACAACCAAGAAAAAGAAACATGCAAGAACACAGGGATCACCACAAAATACCAAAAAAAAAAAAAAAAAAAAAAAAAAATTATAAATTTTATTATGCGACACAATTCACAACACTGCAAACACTTTAAAATCCTTTAAAATTGCAAACAAGCAACAAAAATGAGAAACGTGACCCGCAATAGGGTCATGCCCTTGTCACTCCACAACAGATAATTACACTCGCTATATATGCAAATTGCCTCTTCAGAAAGAAAGAGGACTTACTCTACGGCACCACCTATTGGTAGTAGGTCTCGATATATAGGCACTATGAACAGAATTGAAAAAAAAATTATTTTCAATGTTAACCCTTTGACTTTTAAAAACGCACACGGACAGCATCCGTGTGTGGTACGTGTTTACACGGACCCATTGACTTGTATGGGTCCGTGTGATCCGGCTGTTGCACAAAAACGGACATGTCAGCGTGTTTTACACACGGTCCGTGAAAACACGCTGACATCTGCATAGACACATTCATTCAAATGTGTCTACGTGTGTCAGTGTCTCCGGTACGTGAGAAAACTGTCACTACATGTACCGGAGCCACTGACGTGTGAAACTGCCCTTACATAGAGGAAAAGAAAGAGAAAGTGCACCTTTCATGGTGAAAATGCTCACCTAAAATGGTTGTGCAGCTGCAGGCACAACACTGAGCAAGTTGCAAGTTAGGGCGTGTAATCCACTGGCTGCTGCTCCACCACGCTGGGCCCTGTCCAGAGATCCAGAATTATAATCCAGGGAAAAGCAAGTGGCTGCGTATAGCGCTGCTGGTATGGATTATGATGCCACCAAATGTATTATAAAATTTATTTTTTATTTAATGCTAGGCGTTTCAGAGCCAGTTTAGCTCCTTCCTCAGGCAGGTATCCATACAAAATACTTTCAAAACATTATATACACTCACAAAAGAGCGTCAAATAGGCTCAATGTTGGAATTAATTACTGAACATCTGTGGCATTAATGAATAGCGGACCTATTCAACATGACTACTGTTAAAACTGAAGTTACATACACTATTTAAAATGACAAGCATGTTTTTTCCTCAATATCTCACATGAAATCAGAATAAAACTTTCATGTTTTAGGTGAATTAGGATTACCGTAATTATTAATATTTGCCAAATGCCAGAATGAGAGACAATGGTTTAAGGCATTTTTATTACTCACTGCAAAGTCAAAAGTTACATAAAATAAGATTACTATGCCTTTAAACAATTCTGGACTGCCCATATGATTTCATGAGTTTAGAAGCTTATGAGTTTTTTTGGCAACATCTGAGTTAGAGACACACCTGTGGAAGTATTTTAATGCACACCTGAAACACATTGCTTCTTTGTGTAGCATCATGGGAAAGTCTAAAGAAATCAGCCAAGATATCAGGAAGAGAGTTGTGGACGTGCACAAGTCTGGCTCATCCTTGGGTACAATTTCAAGATACCTGAAGGTGCCTCGTTCATCTGTACAAACAATTATATGCAAGTACAACCAAGATGGGAATGTCCAACCATCATACCGCTCAGGAAGGAGACCGGTATTGTGTCCCAGAGGTGAACGTCCAACATGTCCGCTTTGGTCCGACATGTGCAAATCATCCTAAGGACAAAAGACCTTGTAAAGAGGATGGTGGAAGCTGGTAATATTGTGTCAATATCCACAGGGAAACGAGAACTGTATCTGTACTGGGATAGATGGGGGGGGGGGGATGCTAGGTTGGAGCTGCAGGACAATGAAGCCGCTAGCTGGGTTACAGAAGGCGGGGTAGAGGGAAGAGCACCATTGAGGCTAGTCCTGATCTGGCACACCCCAATAAGTTGGCAGATGAGGGGAGTGTTAGTGCAGGAGTAGCACTGCTGCAGCAAGGCATGTCCTCTGAAAGCCAGAGGAGTGTCTGCTCCAGTAAGGGGGGAAATAGGAGAGCAGGGCAGGCCAGACTCAATTATTAGGGGAACAGATAGGGCAATCTGTCACAAAGACAGGGATCGTCGAACGGTGTGCTACCTACCTGGCGCTCGAGTCCGACACATCGCTGATCGGGTTGACAGATTACTGGGAGTGGCTGGTGAGGATCCAGCGGTCATGGTGCACATTGGCACAAATGACAACGTTATAGGTAGGTGGAAGGTCCTTAAAGAGGATTTCAGGGAATTAGGCTGTAAGCTTAAAGCAAGGACCTCCAAGGTGGTATTTTTGGAAATACTTCCTGTACCACGTGCCACGCCGGAGAGGCAACGGGAGATTATGGAGGTTAATAAGTGGCTCAGGAATTGGTGTAGGAAGGAGGGGTTTGGGTTCCTGCAGAACTGGGCCGACTTCTCAGTTGGCTACAGGATCTATGCTAGGGATGGGCTGCACCTCAATGGGGAGGGTGCAGCTGTGCTGGGGGGAGAAAATGGCTAGAAGGTTGGAGGAGTGTTTAAACTAGGGACGGGGGGGAGGGTATTCCTTTTATAGGAGGGGAAGACAGTGCAGATAGAGACCTGGGCACAAATAATGACATTGGGGGTGGAGGTGGCATGGGGGGGGTGGGGTTAGAACAGTTAATAATTTAAGAAAGAATAGAGGTACAGAGAGATACATAAAGTGCATGTATACTAATGCCAGAAGCCTCGCCAACAAGATGGAGGAATTGGAGTTAATGTTGTTGGAACATAATTATGACATGGTGGGGATATCTGAGACATGGCTGGACGAGAGCCACGACTGGGCGGTTAATTTACAGGGATATAGTCTGTTCAGAAATGACCAAACAAATAAGCGAGGGGGAGGCGTGTGTTTATATGTAAAATCATCCTTAAAACCCATCCTTCGTGATAATATATATGAATCTAATGAAAATGTAGAGTCCCTGTGGGTAGAGATAAGGGGAGGGGGGAAAAATAATAAATTACTGATAGGGTTTTTTTATAAGTCTCCAAAAATAATGGAAGCAACAGAGAATATCCTCATAAAGCAAATAGATGAAGCTGCGACTCAAGGAGAAGTCATTATTATGGGGGGACTTCAACTACCCTGAAATACATTGGGGAACCGAAACCTGCAGTTCCAGCAAAGGTAATAGGTTTTTGACAACTATGAGAGACAATTACCTTTCACAACTGGTTCAGGACCCAATAAGAGGGGGGGCACTGCTAGACCTAATATTAACCCACACGCCAGACCGCATATCAAATGTAAGGGTTGAGGGTCACTTGGGTAATAGTGATCACAAATTAATAAGTTTTCATGTATCTTTAATAAGATGTGTAGCAGAGGGGTTACAAGGACACTAAACTTCAGGAAAGCAAATTTCCAACGGATGAGAGATGATCTTGGTGCAACTAACCGGGACGATGTCCTGAGACATAAAAATACACAAAGAAAATGGGAGACGTTTATTAGCATCCCGAATAGGACCTGTGCACAATATATACCTAATGGGAATAAACATGCGAGAAATAGGAGGAAACCACTATGGCTAAATAGAGCTGTAAGGGGCGCAATAAGAGATAAAAAATAAAGCATTTAGAGAATTAAAGCAAGTAGGACTTGTAGGACTGGACCAAGGGAATGCAGTGGACGTGGTGTACATGGACTTTTCAAAAGCTTTTGATATGGTGCCACACAAAAGGTTGATACATAAAATGAGAACAATGGGGATAGGGGAAAATATGTGTAAATGGGTTAAGAGCTGGCTCAGGGATAGGAAACAAAGGGTGGTTATTAATGGAGCACACTCGGACTGACCACAGGGTCAGTTTTGGGCCCGCTTCTTTTTAACATATTTATTAATGACCTTGTAGGGGGCATAGAGAGTAGAATTTCAATATTTGCAGATGACACTAAACTCTGCAGGGTAATCAATACAGAGGAGGACAATTTTATATTACAGGAGGATTTATGTAAACTAGAAGCTTGGGCTGATAAATTGCAAATGAGCTTTAATGGGGATAAATGTAAGGTCATGCACTTGGGTACAACGAACAAGATGTATAATTATGTGCTTAATTGTAAAACACTGGGCAAAACAGTCACTGAAAAAGACCTGGGTGTATGGGTGGACGACAAACTCACATTTAGCGGCCAGTGTCAGGCAGCTGCTGCAAAGGCAAATAAAATAATGGGATGCATTAAAAGAGGCATAGATGCTCATGTGGAGAACATAATTTTACCTCTATTTAAGTCACTAGTGCGACCACACTTAGAATACTGTGTACAGTTCTGGTCTCCGGTGTATAAGAAAGACATAGCTGAACTGGAGCGGGTGCAGAGAAGAGCGACCAAGGTTATTAGGGAACTAGGGGGTCTGCAATACCAAGACAGGTTATTACACTTGGGGTTATTTAGTTTGGAGAATCGAAGGCTTAGGGGTGATCTTATTACAATGTATAAATATATGCGGGGACAATACCAAGACCTTTCTAATGATCTTTTTACTCTTAGACCTGTGACGGGGACAAGGGGGCATCCTCTACGTCTGGAGGAAAGAAGGTTTAAGCATACTCACAGACGCGGATTCTTTACTGTAAGAGCAGTGAGACTATGGAACTCTCTGCCATATGATGTTGTAATGAGTGATTCCCTACTAAAATTTAAGAAGGGACTGGATGTCTTTCTTGAAAAGTATAATATTACAGGGTATATACACTAGTTTCCTTAATATTGCGCTGATCCAGGGAGCTAGTCTGATTGCCGTATGTGGAGTCGGGAAGGAATTTTTTTCCCCAATGTGAAGCTTACTGTTTGCCACATGGAGTTTTTTTGCCTTCCTCTGGATCAACATGTTAGGGCAAGTTAGGATAGGATATGGGTTGAACTAGATGGACTTAAAGTCTCCCTTCAACCTTAATAACTATGTTACTATGTAACATGGGCTGAAAGGCCATTCTGCCAGGAAGAAGCCATTACTCCAAAAGAAACATAAAGAAGCCAGATTAATGTTTGCAAATGCACATAGGAACAAAGACTTTAATTTCCTGCAGCAGTCTGATGATAATAAAATTTAACTTTTTGGGCATAATGACCATCCTTACGTTTGGAGGAAAAAGGGAAAATCTTAAAAGCCTAAGAACACCATCCCAACTGTGAAATACGGGGGTGGCATCGTAATGTTGTGGGGTTGTTTTGCTGCAGGAGAGACTGGTGCACTTCACAAAATAGATGTTATCATGAGAAAAGAAGATCATGTGGTAATACTGAAGCCATCTCAAGACATTAGCCGGGAAGTTAAAGCTTGGGTGAAAATGGGTCTTCCAAATGGACAATCCCCCAAGCATACTGACAAAATGGTAACTAAGTGGCTTAAGGATAACAAAGTCAATGTTGTAGAGTGGCCACCACAAAGCCCTGATTTCAATCCTATTGAAAATTTATAGGTAAAGCTGAAAAGGCCGGTGCGAGCAAGGTGACCTACAAGCCTGGATCAGTTACACCAGTCTTGTCAGGAGAAATGGGCCCAAATTCCAACCAACTATTGTGAGAAGCTTGTTTAAGGAGATCCCAAATGTTTGAACCAAGTCATTCAGTTTAAGGGCAATGGTACCAAATACTAATGAAATTTATGTAAACTTTTGACTTTGCAGTAAATAATAAAAATGCCTTAAAACATTCTCTCCCTCATTATTCTGTAATTTGAAAAATAATCATAATCCTAATTGCCAGAAACAGGAAAATTTTATTCTGATTTCATGTCAAATATTGAGAAAAATATGCATAAGTGACTTTTTATATAGTATATGTAAACTTCTAGATTCAACTGTAGATAAAAACCTGTACTATAAATATTAAAGCCTAACTTTATAATATGACTAGCTGAAGAGCCCGCCATTGCCTGGGCAGTCTCCCCCTGCATGTCGTCTCCCCCTGTATATTGTATATACCTGTACGTCTCGCAGGTTCCCTCCCGTCTGTACACGGTGGAGGCGCAGTCTCTGCTGAGATGTTTCAGTGGCCCTTGAGGAAGCAGCTCTTGCCTCCCTTTCTTCCATTTCTGTACTTGTTTCTGTAAGTCTTGGCTCCCTTTCTTCTTTCTGTAAGTCTTGGTCATTGAGGTGACAGCTTTTCTCTTAGAGAAAGCAGATTTCAACCTTGTGGGAGTGTAATACCATTAAGTTAAAAATTGTAAAGAAGGACTAATTTAGAGTGGCATTAGTTGTAGCTGTATAAATAAGTTTAAAGCGAACCAGGCATTGTCAGGTTGGCGTTGTTACACTGATTAAAATGATACCTGGGTTGAAGAAATCCGTCTTGTGTTTCTTTTTTTTAATCTGTGTTTGAATTTTTAATTTAATGAGTTGCTTCATGCCAGACAAAGAGAAGTTCCTGATTCTAGGCTCCCCCTGCAGTCTGTGTCAGAGGGTGGTCTGTGTCGGCACAGTAATAAATTGTGTTATTTCCAGCTTTACAGAAGGACGATAACACCATAGAAATGATAAGAATAATAGACCTCAGTTACCCAACTGTCTACAAAGAAAACTGTTGTTCATAGCAACCAATCACAGCTCAGCTTTCATCTTTTAAACAGCTCTGCTGAATTGAAAGAGGCTTAGTGATTGGTTGCTATGGACAACACAGGCAGTGTAACCTGTTGTGGTCAAGAAGATGTGCCTATGAAATAGATATATTAGATTAGATATTTATTATATATTAGATATTTATTATATGGGGCTTTGCATGCGGAGTGAGTGCGGCTATGTGGAGTGGGGATAGATAGATAGTATTTCATATCTATCTATTAGATACTCGTACATGAAGAATGAAAGAAAAAAAAAAAAAACTGCTCTGCTGGAACTGCATTCCCGCAAATAGTGCCCGCGGCGATCAGGTGCAGATGTCAGCTCCGTGTGAGAGCTGACATCCCGCAATAAGGCCCACGATCGGTGCGTGCATTTAACCACTCATTCCCTGCACGCTTCCATGAGGACAATGCGATCGCATTCTCCTGATGGTCTCCATGGAGACCCCGAACGCAAGATGGCTACGGGGTCCTTCAGGGAAGGTGGTGTGTCAGTCACTGCTCAGAGAAGCACCGAAGATGGCTCCTTCCCTGTCTGTCACCCTGCAGTGCAGATGCATTGCAGAACATCAGGTCAGCGATCTGATGATATAAAGTAATGTCCCATACTGTGACAATATAAAAAATATATATATAAAATTAACAAAAGTGTAAAAATATTTTTTTTAAAAATCCCCAGAGAAAAAATTTTTTTTTTCAAATAAATACATTAATGCAAATAAACAAAAGTACACATATTTGGTATCACCGCGTCTGTAACGGCCCGCTCTATAAAAAACTGTCTGACTAGTTAACCCCTTCAGTAAACACCATAAAAAATATAAAATACAAAGCAAAAAACAATGTTTTATCATCATACTGCCGAACAAAAAGTGCAATTAAACGTGATAAAGTCAAATGTATATAAAAATGGTACCGCTAAAAAGTCACCTTGTCCCACAAAAAAAGCCGCCATACAGCGCCATCAGCAGAATATAAAAAAGTTATAGCTGTCAGAATAAAGCGATGCAAGAGTAACTATTTTTTCTATAAAATAGTTTTCATTGTGTAAAACCGCTAAAACAAAAAAATATAAATTGTCCTGAACCAAAGAATAAAGCTGCCTTATCAATTTTATCATACGCGGAACGGTATATATATTATACATACACACACAGTATATACTCGAGTATAAGCTGACCCGAGTATAAGCCGAGGCACCTAATTTTGCCATGGAAAACTGGGTAAGCTTATTGACGCGAGTATAAGCTGGGTATGCATTGTCCCCTCATCCCTGTCCTGCTCTGTGTGGCTCTCCCCCCACCCAGTATGCATTGCTTGGCTCCCCCGTCCCATCCTTATATGTATGGCTCAGCTCCCTGTCCCCCCAGTCCTCCTCAGTGCCCCCCATCTTTGTGCCATCACTGAACGTCCCTGCATCCTTCGTTGTCCTGGGGCCGGCAGCTTCTTTCCTGTGTTGAGCGGTCACGTGGTACCGCTCATTAAGGTAATGACTATGCCTCCACACCTATAGGAGTGGAGTCACGTCCATATTCATTACCTTAATGAGCGGTACCATGTGACCGCTCAACTCAGGAAGAAGCTGCCAGCCCCGGGACAACGGAGTATACAGGGGACGCTCAGCGATGGCACGAGGAGGGCAAATATGATGACCCAGCCACTGGCTCCTGCCGCCACTCCCCCGCTGGCTTTCTGCACAATGACTTGTGCATAAGCTGAGGGGGCATTTTCAGCACAAAAAAGTATATATATTAGAATGGGTTTTTTTGTTTCCCAAATAAATCGTAGTAGAAAGATGAAAAAAAGTCATATGCCCGAAAACGGTACCAATAAAAACGTCTACTCATCCCTCAAAAAACTTGCCATAACATGACTGTCAGCACATTTATCCTGCGCTCTGCGCTGAGTGCTTAGACTAGGGTTTCCGTGTAAATCTCGAAAAAACGGGATTCATAAGGAACTCTCGGCGGAAGATTCCTGATAATGAGTCAGATGGAGTCACTGTAGGTGCCATAGAACCGGTGATCCCACTGGGTCCGTCTTTTTAGGATTGCATAAAAGTGTCGTCGGCCACAGTTTTGTGCGCTTCTGAAAAGAATCACACTGCTGAACAAAGAAGGCAGCCAGAGTAACATTGCTGCCTCATTATAGTGAACGGATCAATCGGGGGTTTCATCAGTCACATCATTCGGAGACTTAGATGGAAACCCCAGAGTAAGTAGTCAGCATAGAGCGCCGGACAAATGAGATCCAAACTGTTATGTAAAATGTTCCCAATAAAAGCTTCAATACAATGTACAAAAAAAGCAAGCCCTCCCTCAGGTTTGTCATCTGTTAAACGGAAATATAGGGGGCTTTCATGTTACTGGTAGCACAAAGGCTCTGGAAAAGCTAAATGGCTCTTCACTCCCCAAAAGAAAATCAGGAAATTCTCAGTTCCCAAATCCAAATGTCCCCCTCCCTAGTGTGCCTAAACCACATTTATCACCCATATGTTTGGTGTTTCTGTAGTGATGAGAACCCGCCTAATTTACAGGTGCGTGTCTCCAGAAGCACGAGCTGGGCATAACGCACTGGTCACTACAATAGCAGTTTGCAATTTTCACTGAGCAACATCCACTGTTGCCTGTTTCTGGAAAACACGCATGGAGTCAGAATCATCACTACATCTGTAGATAAATTCCCAAAGGGTTATAATTTCCAAAATGGGGTCACTTTAGAGGGGGGATTCTGCTTTTCTAGCACTTAGGGGCTCTATATAGTCTAGGAAAATCTGCGCGCTAGGAGAGAAATAGCGCTCCGTCCCTTCCGAGTCTCCCCGTATGGCAAAGTAGTATTGTACAGCCACATATGGGGTATTGCCACATTCAGTAGAATTTGTGGGGCAAAGTTTGGTGCCATTTTTACCCATTTCCCAGGATGAAAATGCAAAACTTGGGGACAACACACAATCTTGGTGGTAAAAATTATTATTTTACTTCACTGCTCAATGGTATTAAAGTCTGTGACCCACCTGTGGTGTCAATATACTCACTGCAAAAATTATTATACATGGGAGGAAATCCTTTTCCTCCACATGCAGAGGCGTATCTAGGCTTTCTGGCACCCGGGGCAAGAATTTGGTTCGGCGCACACACACACACACACATTAACCCCCATCCCCACTCATTAACCCTCCACACATTAACCCCCATCCCCACATTAACCCCCTTCCCAACTCATTAACCCCCATCCCCACTCATTAACCCTCCACACATTAACCCCCTTCCCAACTCATTAACCCCCATCCCCACTCATTAACCCTCCACACATTAACCCCCATCCCCACATTAACCCCCTTCCCAACTCATTAACCCCCATCCCCACTCATTAACCCTCCACACATTAACCCCCTTCCCAACTCATTAACCCCCATCCCTACTCATTAACCCTCCACACATTAGCCCCCATCCCCACTCATTAACCCTCCACACAATAACCCCCACACACATTAACCCCCCCACACACATTAACCCCCTTCCCAACTCATTAACCCCCATCCCCACTCATTAACCCTCCACACATTAGCCCCTATCCCCACTCATTAACCCTCCACACATTAACCCCCACACACATTAACCCCCCCCCACACATTAACCCCCTTCTCCACTCATTAACCCCCCCCCACACACATTAACCCCCTTCCCAACTCATTAACCCCCATCCTCACATTAACACCCCCCATCTTCGGTGTCTTCAGCTCCACAGTGGAGCACTTACCACCAGCGTTCGCTCTGGGCGCCGGGGAGTGATGTCAGCAGCGTGATCACATGACCTGATCACGCTGCCGACGTCGCTCTGGCCCGGCGGTCAGAGCTTCAATTGTACTGGCGTCTGTATAGACGCAAGTACAATTGTTCCCTGGGAGCTGGCACGCGCACCTTCTCTGCGCCAGCTGTCAGCTTGACAGCTGACACAGAGAACCGCCGACTCTCAGGCCGGGGGGGCGGCACAACGCAGCCGCCAGGGAGGACACTGCGGACCGCTGCATTAGGCGGCCCGACTGCGCCCCCTGCCAGCTGAGTCCGGGGCAACTGCCCCGGCTGCCCCCCCTAGATACGCCCCTGTCCACATGAGAAGTGTTCCACACTAACCCTGTCCAGACATGTGTGGTACTGGTACTGCTCTGCGGGAGGTACGTTTCCACAAACAGCAGTACTAGTATGGCGCAACGTTTTTAAAGTGCACGCCGTGATACGAAAATGCAAAAACAAAAATACCTCCGGGGGTTAAGATTTCCACACAAACCCAATGCTTTGAAGGAGGGCATAGACAACAAAGCATAGAATTAGGGTATGTGCACATGCTGCGGAATGTTCTGCGGATTTGACCGCACAGATTTTGTAAAATCTGCAGGTAAATCTGCAGGTCAAAAGACCTGCGGTTTTACCTGCGGATTGCTGTGCGGTTTTTCCATCTCCACAATGGAGGAGATGGCAAACCGCAGCGGAATCCGCAGAAAGAATTGACATGTCAATTCTGCGGTTTTGAAACCGCAGCGTTTGCACAGCGTTTTTTTTTCCATAGCTTAGAATGCTACTGTACACCGCAGCAAAAACTGCTGCAGATCCACAGCATGTGCACACACCCTTAGAGAACATTTAACAGGAATTTTTTTTTCTTTCCATACAGGGCCGGGTATCGAATAGGATTTTATATCACATTATAATAGTGTTAGCCTATAATATTTATAGTGCAGGTTGTTTTATATCTGTATATTACTCATGTTGAATAGGTCCGCTATTCATTAATGCCACAGATGTTCAGTAATTAATTCCAACATTGAGCCTGTTTGATGTCTCCCTTTTGGGAGTGTATGTAATGTTTTGAAAGCATTTTGTATAGATACTTGCCTGAAGAAGGAGCTAGACCGGCTCTGAAACGTGAAGCATTAAATAAAAAACAAGTGCTATAACAATAATACATGTGACGGCATCATAATCCTTACCAGCAGCGCTATACCCAGCCACTCTCTGTTCACCTGCATCTTCAGAGAGACCCGAACCTTCAGCCCATTGGGGTATGTTCCCACAGTCAGTAAACACTGCGAGTTGGACGCTGCGTACACCTGCAACGTCCAGATGTTACAGCACAATGGAGGGGATTTCATGAAATCTCATCTCCCCTATGGGGGCAGGGACGCCTTCGGTGTCCCTGCGTAACCGGACATGCGGCGCGTCTTTCCAGAATGCAGCATGTCTATTTATCTTGCGAAGACTCTACTTCTCCGCAAGATAAAGTCACCCATAAAATGTACAAGACGCGGTGATTCCGCATGGTCCAATGAACACATGCAAAATCACCGCAAGTACAAAATTCAGCAGCGCTTTCAACGGAGCGGACATGTGCTGCATCCAAAGTTCTGCCAACACTGACCGTGTACACATACCTTCACACTCCCTGCTCCCTCATTACCTGTGAAAAGCACAGACGTCTTCTATCACATGGAGCAAAATGGAGACTGGCTCCTCCCCTCCATGGGACTGATCACATGACTGTGACCTCATCACAGGTCCTGTGCGCACAGAACAGCCATATATGTGGTGTGCGGCTCTGCGGGTGGAGGTAGGTGCTGGAGATTCCCCATTACTGGGCACAGGGGACATTATCCCCCTCAGTGCTGAGCCTGGGATAAATCTCTGTGTGTGACTATAATGGGACTGTGTGTTATACCGGGGGCAGGACGGGGCCATGACTGGATGTAGTGATCATGTGAAGCCGGTAACAGTTCCGGAGATTTCTTACATGGGATCTTTAACAAGGCTGAAGTTGGTTTCTTATTCGGCAATTTTTTCTCTTCTGTTTTTATAGGTTAAACAACAAAAAATAATCATCAAAATAATAACACACAATGCATACCTCCCAACCTTTGAAGAAGGGAAATAGGGACAAAGCGCCCCGACCACACCCATTTCACAACTAGTCACACCCATGTCCATGCCCAACTGCACCCATTTAGCACTGCTGATCACACAGACTGGTACTGAGGAAAAGAAAGAAAGAAAACAGAGAGAAAGAAAACAGAGAGAAAGAAAACAGAGAGAAAAAAAGAAAACAGAGAGAAGAACGAACAGAGAGAAGAACGAACAGAGAGAAGAAAGAACAGAGAGATGAAGATGAAAGAACAGAGAGAGGAAAGAAAGAACAGAGAGCGAAAGAAACAACAGAGAAAGAAAGAGGGGAAAGAAAGAACAGAGAGAGAAAGAAAAGAGGGGGCAGAAAAAAGAACAGAGGGAGAGCGAAAGAAAGAAACAGAGAGAGAAAGAAAGAGGGGAAAGAAAGAAAGAACAGAGAGAGAAAGAAGTAAAGAAAGAAAGAGAAAGAACAGAGAGAAAGAAAGAGGGGAAAGAAATAGAAAGAAAGAGGGGAAAGAAAGAAAGAGAGAAAAAAAGAAAGATTAGAGAGAGAAAGAACAGAGAGAAAGAAAGAGAGGGAAAGAAAGAACAGAGAGAGAGAGAAAGAAAAGGAAAAGAAAGAAAGAACAGAGAGAACGAAAGAGGCTAATGAAAGAACGAAAGAAAGAACAGAGAGAGAAAGAAAGAGGGGACAGAAAAAAAGAACAGAGAGAGAGAAAGAAAGAACAGAGAGAAAGAAAGAGGGGAAAGAAAGAAAGAGGAGAGAGAACAGATAGAAAGAAAGAAAGAAAGAAAGAGGGGAAAGAAAGAACAGAGAGCGAAAGACTAGAGAAAAAGAAGGGAAAGAAAAAACAGAGAGAAAGAAAGAGGGGAAAGAAAAAAGAGAGAAAGAGGGGAAATAAAGAACAGAGAGAGAAAGAAAGGGGGACAGAAAAAAAGAACAGGGAGAGTGTTAGGCATCGGATTCCTGACACTGCACAGCGGGAATCCAGAGCCAGACATCCAGCAGTCTCCCATTATCCTCCGACCGCCCCGGGTGCTGCTCAGACTTGCTCTGACAGCCTGGATGTTGCTGCCACCTCTGGTGCAGCAATGGTAGCGCAACCTGTTCTGCAGGGAACCGCTCCAGAGGCTAAGTCCTCGTGCCGTGCTACTGGGCATGCCCGCAAGGTGACCTCTCACTGGAGAGCAGGGGTCACATGCTCAGGTCCTGCGTCGGATCTGATTGGTCCTTTCCAGGGTACTGGAAGGTCCCGGAAGCGCATGGCTATAAAAAGCTTGCATGGCGGCTCGGCCATGCGCTAGTGTAGCATATTATGCTGTGTGTGTATGGTGATGGATGCATGGACTGGTGACTGACTTATTATGAAACCCCTTCCCTTGGATACTACGAATGGTGACTGTGTGTTGGGTTAGTCAGCTTCAGATTGTGGCAAGCTACACGCGACTGTGCTTTCCACGCCTACACTAGTGTCCGTCGGTGCCTGGTTCTCGGCGCTGACGCTTGCGGCTATAGTTGCCGCTGCGCTGCATTAACAGCAGCTGTTGGTGTTCGCGGCTGTGACGCCATACGCCGGCTCCTGTGACGTTAACAGGGCCAGCGTCTTTACATTTATTTCTGCCAAGCAACTCTGTGTCTGAACAGAGCCGCTCCTAGCGTTCGGGTGACGTTAACCCGTGCACACTACTTCACCTTCTGGTGCATCTGCCATTGCCCAGCAGCGGTCTTACCATCTACTGCACGGTGGACCCCGGGCGGCGAACGCACCTCCTATTATTTTATATCTGGTGCATTCCACCGACCATAACATTACACTAGCGCCAGGGTCTGATTGGCAATGGCAGACGTGCAGCAGTTGCAGCGCTATATTCGGCAGCTGGAGAGCAGGTTGGCGGCTATTGAGAGCGCCAACTCAGCTGCGAATACCGCGCTAGCTGCTGTCCAGACAGTCGCCGAGGCTGGCTCATGTGCGCCCGCTCTTTTGCCCATGCCGACACTTTCTCGCCTCCCGCTTCCTGACAAATTTTCAGGTGACAGCGCCACCTGTAGGGGATTCGTCAGTCAGTGCTCAATTCAGCTCGAGTTACTGGCTGCACGGTTTCCTACAGAACGGGCTAAGGTGGAGTTTATTGTGTCACTTTTGTCTGGCAGAGCATTACAGTGGGCCACGCCATTGTGGGAACGTGATGATCCCGTGGTTCAGGGTGCTGCACAGTTCCTCGCGGCCCTGAAGCAGGTCTTTCTGGGACCACGGATCATGCACGACACCTCTATCCAATTACTCTCTCTAACACAAGGGTCGCTCTCGGTTAGCCATTATGCCGTCCGGTTCTGGACACTGGCTTCCGAATTAGAGTGGCCGGACAAAGCATTAGTCCCGGTGTTTTGGAGAGGGTTAGCTGAGCACGTCAAAGATGCTCTAGCTACCAGAGAGTTTCCCACATGTCTGGAGGAATTAATTGCCGTCGCCACCCGTATTGACCTCCGGTTTATGGAGCGCGGGCTGGAACGTCCACAATCCAGACGCAGGGTTAAATTGGCTCCCACATTCACTGAGCCGCTAACATACCCCTCACAGGAGCTTTCACCCTCCGAACCTATGGAGGTGTCTTGCACCGGCTCTAAGCCACGTCTGATGCGAAGCTCTATACGTTGCTATCAGTGCCGACAATTTGGTCACTCGGCTAGCACGTGTCCTCTGCGGGCGAAAAAACGCCCACATCCTGTGGCCGTAGGTGGTGGGCAGTCCAATACGAAACCCTTCTCACCCAAACCGGTATTCCGGGGTGCCCTAGACATTGGGGCCTCCACCTGGGAGCCAGAGGTTACCGTGGACTCTGGGGCCGAGGGTAACTTTATGTCTTCTACCTTTGCCCAGAAACACGCCATTCCCCTGGTACTATTACCTCAGCCTCTGACCATCAGGGTGGTTAACGGAGCACCGTTACCCTCTCAGGTGACCCATCAGACAGCTCCACTAGGGCTCACTATCTCACCCTCTCATCATGAGACTCTGTCCCTGCTAATCCTGCCAGACGGCATCGATCAGGTTCTGCTCGGGGTTCCCTGGCTTCGGTGCCACTCTCCTCATATCGAGTGGGCGACAGGGAAGATACTGGCCTGGAGCAAGGACTGCGAGGGGAGATGTCTGAGGGGCAGTCTTCGGGTGGCTTCCACTGAAGTGCCTGCGGATCTCTCTGCGCTACCTAAACCCTACCACCAATATGCGGACGTCTTCTCCAAAAAATCTGCAGAGACGCTCCCGCCGCACCGTCCTTACGACTGCCCGATAGACCTCACGCCAGGCACAGAACCTCCTAGAGGCTGTGTGTATCCACTATCTCTCCCTGAGACAGAAGCTATGTTACAATACATCCGGGAGAACCTGGCTAGAGGCTTTATCAGAAAGTCGGTGTCACCGGCTGGTGCAGGGTTCTTCTTTGTTCAGAAGAAGAGCGGAGAGTTACGCCCTTGCATTGACTACCGAGGTCTCAATGCGATCACGGTTAAAAACAAATACCCTCTACCGTTGATCTCTGAGTTGTTTGACAGGTTGCGAAGGGCCCGGATCTTTACTAAGTTGGATCTGCGAGGGACATACAACCTGATCCGCATTCGCGAAGGAGACGAATGGAAGACAGCTTTTAATACCAGGGATGGCCATTACGAATATCTGGCTATGCCTTTTGGCCTTTGTAATGCGCCAGCTGTCTTCCAGGATTTTGTCAATGACGTCTTCCGCGACATGCTTTCTACCTCGGTGGTGGTATATCTGGATGATATACTCATCTTTTCGCCAGACATGACTACCCACCGGAGGGACGTCTGCAGGGTCTTCGACCGTCTGCGGGCGAATTCCCTCTTTGCCAAGCTGGAGAGCAGGAGTCCTTGCCGTTTCTGGGCTATATCATCTCGGCCCAGGGGCTGGCCATGGATCCTGCCAAACTACAAGCGGTAATGGACTGGCAGAAACCTCATTCACTTAAAGCGGTGCAGCGCTTTTTGGGGTTCGTGAATTACTACCGCCACATTATACCACATTTTTCCACACTGGTGGCTCCTTTGGTTGCTCTCACCAAGAAAGGAGCTAACCCTAACGCTTGGTCTGAAAAGGTCTCCAAGGCCTTCTCGGCTATAAAATCTCATTTTGCTGGCGCTCCCATTTTACATCGTCCCGATGTGAATAAACCATTTATTCTGGAGGTAGATGCCTCTTCCGTCGGTGCAGGAGCAGTCCTGTTCCAGCAGGATGCCCAAGGTCAGAAGCATCCATGCTTCTTCTTCTCGAAGACCTTCTCACTGGCGGAGAAGAATTACTCCTTTAGTGACAGGGAGGTGCTGGCCATGAAGTTGGCCTTTTCAGAGTGGAGACATCTCCTGGAGGGGGCTCGCTTTCCCTTCCAGGTATATACGGATCATAAAAATTTGGTCTACTTGCAGACGGCCCAGCGCCTGAACTCACGTCAAGCTAGGTGGTCGTTCTTTTCTCGCTTCCGCTTCACCCTGCACTATCTATCAGGGGAAAAGAACGTCCGTGAGGATGCTCTCTCACGCTCGGTGGTCTCAGCGGAAGAAGGAGAGGCTGAGCCTCGGTTAATTCTCCCGCCGGAGAGTTTTACGACCGTGACTCCAGTCGCTCTCGAGTCATTGCCACCAGGCAAGACATTGGTGCCTCCTCAGCTACGGACGGAGGTTCTCACCTGTGCACACGCCTCCAGGGTAGGTGGCCATTTTGGCAATAAACGGACCACCGAACTCCTGGCTAGGTCATACTGGTGGCCACATATGGCTCGAGATGTTAAGGAATACGTGCAAGCATGCATCTCATGTGCTCGGAACAGACCCTCTAGGCAGAGGCCGGCGGGGCTGTTGTATCCCTTGCCAGTGGCGGATAGACCGTGGGAGATGGTTGGCATGCATTTCATAGTTGGCCTGCCAAGTCTGGTAGCAGTATGGTCATCTGGGTGGTCACCGACCAGTTTTCCAAAATGGTACATCTGGTGCCACTCGCATGCTTGCCTTCTGCTCGTGGTCTTGCCACTTTGTTCATTAAGCACGTATTCCGTCTGCATGGCATGCCGGACAAAATCGTGAGTGACCGAGGTCCCCAGTTTGCGTCTCAGTTTTGGAGAGAGCTCTGCAGCTTACTCAGCATCGAGCTAAATCTGTCCTCTGCTTACCATCCCGAGACGAATGGCTTGGTCGAGAGAGCCAATCAGACCTTGGTTACCTACCTGCGGCATTTTGTCTCTGCCAGGCAGGATGACTGGGCATCCTTGCTACCTTGGGCTGAATTTGCCCTAAACAATGCGGTGGCTGATTCCACTGGTCAGACGCCCTTCCTCTTAAACTACGGCCAACATCCACGCGTCCCTGTTCCGATGCCAGTGTCCTCCACTGACGCCAGGGTGGCAGACTGGGCAGTGGAGGCCCGGGACATTTGGGATCGCACTCAGGATGCTATCCATGCTTCTAAGGAAAGGATGAGGGCGTCCGCCGACACCCATCGGCGACCTGCTCCTAGCTTCTCCCCTGGCGACATGGTGTGGCTCTCCACCCGAAATATCAAACTACGGGTCGAGTCCCCTAAGTTCGCTCTGTGATATATTGGACCGTTCAAGGTCCTCGAGCGAATTAGCTTGGTGGTCTACCGTCTGGCTCTTCCTCCACATTTAGCCATTTCGGACATGTTTCATGTGTCCCACCTCAAACCAGTTCACGTGGCCCAGTTTTCTGAGTCATCGGCCGGGTCGTCAGACTTGTTGTCTCACGAGTTTGAGGTTAATGCCATCGTTGGGCTCAGGTTTGTCCGTGGCAAAAAATTTTATTTAGTGGATTGGAAGGGTCATGGGCCCGAGGCTCGGACCTGGGAGCCGGTGGACAACATCCACGCACCGCTCCTGATCGCAGCTTTTGAGCGCAGTGAAGCGCAGAGGGGAGGGGGCCTTAGGAAGGGGGGTAATGTTAGGCGTCGGATTCCTGACACTGCACAGCGGGAATCCAGAGCCAGACATCCAGCGGTCTCCCATTATCCTCCGACCACCCCAGGTGCTGCTCAGTAATCACGGCGAGCCAGGCGTCCTGCTCAGACTTGCTCTGACAGCCTGGATGTTGCTGCCACCTCTGGTGCAGCAATGGTATCGCAACCTTTTCTGCAGGGAACCGCTCCAGAGGCTAAGTCCTCGTGCCGTGCTACTGGGCATGCCCGCAAGGTGACCTCTCACTGGAGAGCAGGGGTCACATGCTCAGGTCCTGCGTCGGATCTGATTGGTCCTTTCCAGGGTACTGGAAGGTCCCGGAAGCGCATGGCTATAAAAAGCCCACACGGCGTCTCAGCCATGCGCTAGTGTAGCATATTATGCTGTGTGTGTATGGTGATGGATACATGGACTGGTGACTGACTTATTATGAAACCCCTTCCCTTGGATACTACAAATGGTGACTGTGTGTTGGGTTAATCAGCTCCAGATTGTGGCAAGCTACACGCCACTGTGCTTTCCACACCTACACTAGTGTCCATCGGTGCCTGGTTCTCGGCGCCGACGCTTGCGGCTATAGTTGCCGCTGCGCTGCATTGACAGCAGCTGTTGGTGTTCGCGGCTGTGACGCCATACGCCGGCTCCTGTGACGTTAACAGGGCCAGCGTCTTTACATTTATTTCTGCCAAGCGACTCTGTGTCTGAACAGAGCCGCTCCTAGCATTCGGGTGACGTTAACCCGTGCGCACTACTTCACCTTCTGGTGCATCTGCCATTGCCCAGCAGCGGTCTTACCATCTACTGCACGGTGGACCCCGGGCGGCGAACGCACCTCCTATTATTTTATATCTGGTGCGTTCCGCCGACCATAATAGAGAGTGAAAGAAAGAAAGAGGGGAAAGAAATAACAGAAAGAAAAAGAAGGAGGGGAAAAAGAAAAAATAGAGAGAGAGAAAGAAAGAGAGAGAACAGAGAGAGAAAGAAAAAGGGGAAAGAACAGAGAGAGAGAAAGAAAGAGAATAAAAAAGAAAGAAAGAACAGAGAGAGACAAAGAAAGAGTGGAAAGAAAGAACAGAGCGATAGAGAGAAAGAAAGAACATAGAGAGACAGAAAGAACAGAGATAGAGAAAGAAAGAAGGAAAGAAAGAAAGAGAAAGAACAAAGAGAAAGAGAGGAAAGAGAAAGAGGGGAAAGAAAGAACAGAGAGAAAGAAAGAGGGGAAAGTAATAGAAAGAAAGAGGGGAAAGAAAGAAAAGAGAGAGAGAAAGAAAAAAGAAAGATTAGAGAGAGAAATAACAGAGAGAAAGAGAGGGAAAGAAAGAACAGAGAGAGAGAAAAGGGAAAGAAAGAAAGAACAGAGAGAACGAAAGAGGCTAAAGAAAGAACGAAAGAAAGAACAGAGAGAGAAAGAAAGATGGGACAGAAAAAAAGAACAGAGAGAAAGAAAGAACAGAGAAAGAAAGAAAGAGGAGAGAGAACAGATAGAAAGAAAGAGAGGAAAGAAAGAACAGAGAGTGAAAGAACAGAGAAAGAAAGAAAGAGGAGAGAGAACAGATAGAAAGAAAGAGAGGAAAGAAAGAACAGAGAGTGAAAGAACAGAGAAAAAGAAAGGGGAAAGAAAAAACAGAGAAAGAAAGAAAGCGGGGAAAGAAAAAAAGACAGAACAGAGAGAGAAAGAGGGAAAATAAAGAACAGAGAGAGAAAGAAAGGGGGACAGAAAAAAAGAACAGGGAGAGTGAAAGAAAGAAAGAGGGGAAAGAAAGAACAGAAAGAAAAAGAAGGAGGGGAAAAAGAAAAAATAGAGAGAGAGAAAGAAAGAAAGAGAAAAAAGAGAGAACAGAGAGAAAGAAAGAGGGGAAAGAGAAAGAACAGAGAGAGAAAGAAAGAGAATAAAAAAGAACGAAAGAACAGAGAGAGACAAAGAAAGAGTGGAAAGAATGAACAGAGCGATAGAGAGACAGAAAGAACAGAGATAGAGAAAGAAAGAAGTAAAGAAAGAAAGAGAAAGAACAGAGAGAAAGAGAGGAAAGAGGGGAAAGAAAGAACAGAGAGATAGAGGGGAAAGAAACAGAGAGACAGAAAGAACAGAGAGAAAGAAAGAGCGGAAAGAGAGAAAGAAAGAGGGGAAAGAAAGACCAGAGAGAGAAAGAAAAAAAGAAAGATTAGAAAGAGAAAGAAAGAACAGAGAGAAAGAAAAAGAGTGGGAAAGACAGAACAGGGAATGAGAAAGAAACAGAGAGAAAGAAAGAAAGAACAGAGAAATAAATAAATAAAGACTCTGTAAAGATACTATAGCAGCCCGGCTCCCATTGTAATTCCCACCTGAGCCTCCCGGTGCAGGACATATCATGATCCACTCACATGGCTGGCATCCCTGATTCCAAGGCGATCCTGCTATCTGCGCTGTCGGAGGAGGACACGGTGATGGATCTGAAGCATTCCTGGTTTCGTCACAATCTTCTCATAAAATTACCTAATTTCCGGTCAGCTTCCAGCACATCACTTCCGGTGGACCATCATGTGCGAGTTTTAAAGTGCTCCTCGGGGCTCCGCTGTGTACTCCTGGGTCCGTGGGAAAAGCCCGCTTTGTATGCCTCGTACACACTTGGCTCCGCTCCGTACACCCCGTACACATGTGGCTCTACTCCATACACACATGGCTCCACTCCGCATACCCCATACACATGCGGCTCCGCTCCGTACACCAAGTACTCATACAACTCAGCTCCGTACACCTCATACACGCGCGGCTCCGCTCCGTACACCTGCGGCTCCTCTCAATACACCGCGTACACCCCTTCGGCTCTTCTCCGTACACCTCGTACACATGTGGCTCCGTACACCTCGTACACGCGCAGCTCCGCTCTGTACACCTCATACACACGTGGCTCTGCTCCGTACACCTCGTACACACGGGGTTCCGCTCCATACACCTCGTACACATGCGGCTCCGCTCCGTACACATGCGCCTCTCCTCCGTACACTTCATACACACATGGCTCCATACACCTCGTATATGCGCGGCTCCGCTCTGTACACCTCATACACATGTGGCTCTGCTCCGTACACCTCGTACACACGCGGTTCCGCTCCATACACCTCGTACACACGCGGCTCCACTCCGTACACCCCACTCCGGGTGGGGGGGTGTCAAAAACGGGACTGTCCTAAGAGAATCGGGACGCTTGGGAGCTATGCACAATGCAGTGAGGATGTGATGTGAATACACTTAAAAACAGTTACTAAAACTGGTACAAAAATGGGCACCAAAGGGTGTTAATGAAAGGGTTAAATGACTTTGGGCCACTGATGTCACACTAAGAATACACAGATAGTGATGCTCCGCATCAAACTCAGGTCCCTCCAGCCTGGTCCAAATGGGTTCTGTGCATCAGAATTGGCATCAAAGTGGGCAAACAGCTCATTTTCACAGATTTGAATAAATAACTGATGTTTTTAAGGGGTTAAATGACTTTGGGCCACTGATCTCACACTAAGCATACACAGATAGTGATGCCCCACATCAAACCCATTACCCTCCAGCCTGGCCCAAATGGGTTCTGGGCATCAAAACTGGCATTAAAATGGCAGACAGTTGATTTTAGCCATTTGAATAAGTGATGTTTTTAAGGGGTTAAGTGACTTTGGGTCACTGATCTCACACTAAGAATACACATCTGTATACCCTTGTGAGATCAGTGGCCCAAAAGTCATTTAACCCTTTCATTAATGCCCTTTGGTGCCCACTTTGATGCCCATTTTTGTGCCAGTTTTATAGTTTTTGTTGCTGCTTTTACGTGTATTCACATCAGGGTGCCTCGTGGCATTGTATGTTATTATTGTGATGATTATTTTTTGTTGTTAAATCTATAAAAAACAGAAAAGAAAAAATTTCCGAATAAGAAACTGACGAATAAGAAAACAACTTCAGCCTTGTGGATCTTTATGATGTTACATCGTCATCTCCTCATTCAGGTCCCTACACTATCGGATCCTCTCAGTGGAGATCTTCTATATAAGAGAATTCTCCTGAGTGACCCTACAAGGATGGATAGGGACAAGATGGCGGAGAGGATATTACACCTCACCCTAGAGATCCTCTTCCGGCTTACTGGAGAGGTGAGAGATTCTGATGACGTCACATTCCATCATTCTTATCTATGGGAATAACAGATGGACAGAACTGGAGAGGTGAGGACTCTGGAAATGTCTGTAGTGAGATTTATTAGTGTGTCTCTCCATAACCAGGATTACACAGTAGTGAAGAAGACTTCTAGTGAGCGCTGTCAGGCCCTGTGTCTGAGGGATGGGGAAGACCCCTGAGCCCCATCACAGGGCCTCCACCTCACCCCCTGATACATGAGGACATCAATGACCAGAAGATCCTAGAACTCACCTACAAGATGTTTGAGCTGCTGACTGGAGAGGTGACACTGCTGGGACCAGTAGTGTAGCTACCGGGGGGACTGAGAGGGCGGTGGCCCCAGGCCCCGTGCTCTGTGGGGACCCACCCGGAGCTATGCTACTGTAAGTGTATTGGCGTGCGCAGCGCGCCGATACAGTTACATTCTGCGGCAGAGCAGGGAGAATCGATCTCCCTGCTCTGCCGCCCGGCTGCTATGGGCCCCTGAGCAGGCAGTGGAGGGCCCGGTGCCAGCAGTGGGCCCCCCGCCCGTCATCGCAGGGTCAGCTGAATCGGCATCTAGCCGATACAGCTGACCGCATTGAAGAGAGAAGGAGCAAGCACTCCTTTTCCCATCATCCCCCTCTCAGCGTCTGACAGCGGGTGCGCTGACGTCACTGTCTGGCGCCCGCTGTCAGGAGATGAGCGGGAGAGCAGGGAGCAGCGCAGGAGCCGGGAGCAAGAGAGGTGAGTATTTATTTATTTTTATGGGGGGTGCATTATTTTACAGTCTGCCTATGGGGGGTGCCCTACTTATCAGTTTGCCTATGGGGTGGTGCTGCCTTAACTATAAGTCTGCCTATGGGTGGTGCTTCCTTACCTTTAATTCTGCCTATTGGGGGGGCTTCCTTACCTATAATTCTGCCTATTGGGGGGTGCTGCCTTACCTATAAGTCTGCCTATGAGGGGGTGCTGCCTTAAATTACAGTCTGCCTATGGGGGGTGCTGCCTTACATTGCAGTCTGCCTATGGGGGGATGCTGCCTTATATTATAGTCTGCCTATAGGGGGTGCTGCCTTACATTACAGTCTGCCTATGGGGGGTGCTGCCTTATATTACAGTCTGCCTATGGGAGGGTACTGCCTTACATTACAGTCTGCTTATGGGGGGGCTGCATTATGCTATAGAGTCTGCCTATGGGGAGTGCATTATACTGTATTGAGGACTATCTGGTGTACTATGCTATATTAATGCTATCTAGGGGGCCATCATATCTCCTCCTTTGTTTCAGTATACCACCCTACCCGCGCCCTCCGTTCTGCTGATGACCTGAGGTTAGCATCCACAATAATCAGAACCTCCCACTCCCGTCTCCAAGACTATACATGTGCTGCGCCAATTCTTTGGAATGCACTTCCCAGGTCAATACGATTAGTCCCCAATCCCCACAATTTTAAGCGTGCCCTGAAAACTCATTTATTCAGACTGGCCTACCGCCTCAACACATTAACCTAATCTATCCCTGTGTGGCACAGCCAAAAGTTTTTACCATAACCAGGTTCCCCGCTTCATGTTCCCATATGCTTTATACATCCATTAGCCCTCTGTGTTTGTACTGTTACACACTTAACATTATGGCTGGTCCATACAATCAGGGCAACTGTTACCACCCACCTTTCGTGTCTCCCCTTTTTTCCTCATAGATTGTAAGCTTGCGAGCAGGGCCCTCATTCCTCTTGGTATCTGTTATAATCTACTGTATGTGATTATTATTATGCCGTAATGTCTATCATCTGTACAAGTCCCCTCCGAAATGTAAAGTGCTGCGGAATATGTCGGCGCTATAGAAATAAAATGTATTATTGTTATCATTATCATACAGTGTTGGAGCCATCAAAAAGTTTCGCTGATAGTAAGGGGTCAGTATATACAGTATACAGTGAGGGGGCATTATACTGTGTATAGGGGAGCTGTACAGGGGGGACTCTGGACATTAATAAATGTAAAGTGAGCACTTATTGTTATAGGGGAACTCAGGTTACCGTGACTGTCAAAGGGGCACACAGAGGGCAATATTACTTTATAGGGGGCAAAATGTGGGCAGTTTTCTGTGGGCACTTGCATTTCATTATTTTTCCCTAACTAAGGGGGTGATAACGGGGAGTTTGACTTACTATTTATAACGGTTTTTATGTTTGGCAGCTGTCACACGCTAAAAGACGCTTTTTATTGTAAAATAGTTCTTGCATCACCACATCTTGAGAGCTATAATTTTTCCATATTTTGACCCACCGAGTCATGTGAGGTCTTATTTTTTGCGGGACGAGTTGACGTTTTTATTGGTACCATTTTCGGGCACGTGACTTTTTTTGATTGCTTTTTATTCTGATTTTTGGGACGCAGAATGAATGAAAAACCAGCATTTCATGAATTTCTTTTGGGGGGTGCATTTACACAGTTCCGCTTGCGATAAAATTGATAAAGCGGTTTTATTCTTCGGGTCAGTACGATTACAGTGATACCTCATTTATGTCTTTTTTATGTTTTGGCGCTTTTATGCAATAAAAACAATTTTATATAAAATAATTATTTTTGCATCGTTTTATTATGTGAGCTATAACTTTTTTATTTGTTTGCTGATGATGCTGTATGGCAGTTCAATTTTTGCGGGACAAGATGATGTTTTCAGCAGTACCATGTTTATTATATACGTCTTTATTGCACTTTTTGTTCGGCGGTATGATGATAAAGCATTGTTTTTTGCTTTGTTTTTTATTTTTATTTTTTAAGGAGTTCACTAAAGGGGTTAACTAGTGGGACAGTTTTATAGGGCGGGTCTTACAGACACGGCGATACTAAATAGGTGTACTTTTATTGTTTTGTTTTTTTTATTTCCAAAAAATGAATAATTTAGGGAATTTTTTTTGTATTTATTTAGGGATTTTTTATAAATTATTTTTACTTTTTTTTACTTTATTATTTTGTCCCAGTGTGGGACATCACTGTGATCTGACACAGGCACTGCAGCAGGCTTTCTCGGTGCCTGCTCCCTGCAGGGAAGGAGACCCTCCGAGCAGCGCAGCACATCACGCTGCTCGGGGGGGTCTCAGGGAAGCACGCAGGGAGCCCCCTCCCTGCACGATTGTTCCCTAATCCCCCGATACACTACGATAATGTTTGATCGCAATGTGCCAGGAGTTAATGTGCCGGGGGCGGTCCGTGACCGCCCCTGACACACAATGCCGGGTGTCAGCTGTGATAATCTGCTGACACCCGGCCGCAATCAGCGGCACTCCCCCCCGGGGGTGCCGCTGATCGCTTAGACGTACTATCCCATACCCGGTCATGCGTACCCGTGTACCGTGGACTGGATAGTACGTCTGATGTCAAAAAGGGGTTAAGATTGGAGGCTAGGTGGATTTACAAGCTTAACACGGTAGCTCGTCACGGCATTCATGAAGACCTGTTATCCACAGGGTTCTTGATGCCGTGATTTAGTATATGGTCCTTTAGCCCCCCCAGGGTAGTCATTGTGGGTTTCAGGATCATGTTTGTTTTGGTTCTTGTATGCTTTATCACTGACTATGGTTAGATAGTGTATAAGTTGCTGTGTTACATCAATTATCATTAGATAGGTTACCACCATAGAGTATTGATAGTGTTAGCACCGTTTAAATGTGGGGGTACTGGGTATCTCATGTTAGGATTTTTTTGCAATGATAAGTTTATTTATTACATTTACTTTAATCAGTGGTACAGATTTTACATAGACCTGATGCTGTCTTCTTTATAGGAGCAGTGCCTATTGTTATTGGCAGTATAAGGCTAATTTAATATATTCCGCTTCTTTTGACATATTGCGCAGCGTACAGCTTCTTTCTACGCACGCGTGGCATTATGATGAGGCGGAGCTATCAGGCTTTAACTTTCAACTTTCGACGCATGCGCTATGTAATACCTTTGGCTTCTGGAACGCATAATGACATTCAAGCTGACAAGCAACGCGATAACTTACGTGTTTTTCCATCTTCTTGGCCTTTTGCGCATGCGTACTAGTCCATTTCCGGTGCAAGACACGCATGGTGACCCGCACGCTGACCGGCACCACAGCAATTAATAAATCCAGCGCATATGGCTGTCAGAACTTTTTTCCTGGGCCGCCAACACAGGTGTTGACGATCTTGGTAACATCGGTGCACTTACCTCTATTTAAATCAGACTTTTGGCATATTACACCATCTCTCCCCCTGACAAAGCTACACAAGGTAGAGATACACATAGGAATGGTCTACATGGCTCTACATTAAGCACCTGGCAAGTATTTTTCTCTTTATCTAAAAGCATACTAAGCTGATATTTCTGGGTGATAAAAGGTGCTTATATTGGGTTGCATGACAGGCTGTGATTTTCCATTCTTTTGGTGATATTATTTGTATCTACCATGTTGACATATGTACGGTATATTTGTAGGTAGGTTATATGTAGTTCCTACCACTTATGTGGCATTATTTATGGTATTTTACTTATATTATGCATCTTCAAGTACTACTATTTTATAAGTGGCTTGGTGTTTATTAATATCATATACCGTATATACTCGTGTATAAGCCAACCCTTGTATAAGCCGACCCCCCTAATTTTGCCACAAAAAACTGGGAAAACTTATTGACTCATGTATAAGCCGAGGGTGGAATTCATAGACTATGCCCCCATATGCTGCTCCATAGTTTATGCCCCCATATGCTGCTCCATAGTTTATGCCCCCATATGCTGCTCCATAGTTTATGCCCCCATATGCTGCTCCATAGTTTATGCCCCCATATGCTGCTCTATAGTTTATGCCCCCATATGCTGCTCTATAGTTTATGCCCCCATATGCTGCTCCATAGAATATGCCCCCATATGCTTCTCCATAGTTTATGCCCCCCATATGCTGCCCCATAGACTATGCCCCCATATGTTGCTCCATAGAATTTGCCCTCATATACTGCTCCATAGACTATGCCCCCATATCTTACTCCATAGAATATGCCCCCATATGCTGCCCCATTGAATATGCCCCATATGCTGCTCCATAGAATATGCCCCCATATACTGCTCCATAGACTATGCCCCCATATACTGCTCCATAGACTATGCCCCCATATGCTGCCCCATAGAATATGCCTCATATGCTGCTCCATAGAATATGCCCCCCATATGCTGCCCCATAGACTATGCCCCCATATACTGCTCCATAGACTATGCCCCCATATGCTGCCCCATAGAATATGCCCCCATATGCTGCCCAATAGAATATGCCCCATATGCTGCTCCATAGACTATACCCCCATATGCTGCTCCATAGAATATGCCCCCATATGCTGCAAAAAAAAAAAGCCATACTCACCTCTCCTGGGTCCATGGCCGCTGTCTGCCGCTTCTTGTGTAAGTGACTGTTCAGCCAGCAGAGGGGCGGCGCGCACTAATCACGTCACCGCGCCCCCTGCTGCCTAAACGTCACACAGGATGCAGCAGAGACAGCAGTGAGCAGCAATGGACCGGGGGACAGGTGAATATCGCTATACTCACCCATCCTGCCGCGGTCTCTGCAGCCTCGCTTCACCACTGTCTTCATTCCTGTCTTCAGCGGTCACATGGTACCGCTCATTACACTCATGAATATGCGCATATTCATGAGTGGTAATGAGCGGTACCACGTGACCGCTGAAGACAGGAAGGGAGAGACAGTGGAGAAGCGAGGCTGCAGAGACCGCGGCAGGACAGGTAAGTATAATCTTTGACACCCCCGCTCCACCTCCCCCACCGACCCCCAGGTATATGACCCGTGTATAAGCCGAGAGGGGGACTTTCAGCCCAAAAAAATGGGCTGAAAATCTCGGCTTATACATGAGTATATACTGTACCTCCAAGCACCACTATTGTTGTAAGGTACTTGGTATTATTTATGCATACATGTGTCATCATGAATCATTACAGCCATATTGTCTGTGGTTTTAGTGTTTTTAAATGTGGTTTTAGATATATGTATGTGCACTTCTTTTTGTTACAATAAAGACTTTTTCACGATTATACCTGGAGAGTGCACCTCTTTTTGTGCCTTCTTTTTTCTTTCATATACTTATGTTATGGGCGCAATGGTAGCACCCTGGCTATTAGATATGTATACTATCTAGCTGTGCCCGCTGTTTTTCTCTTTAGCTACATTAGGATGTGGCCCATGCACCCGTTCAAAACCCTGACAGACTGAGAGCCCCCTTTCACTTACACGACTGAAACAGCGCCTGATCAGCCTGGTTGGACTGCCACCAGTTCCTCGTCAGACATAAGCCTGGTCCATTAATGGGATTATATTTGGACAGAAACGAGCCCCGATAGAATGCAGAGTTCAGCTGAGAACATGGACATGGATCAAGATAAAAGAGTAGCCCAAGGCTGGTGGTCCCCTCTGTTCCTTGACTTCTCCCTACACGATATTTCGTCATTACCTCCCCGGAAAAAATAAAAAGGCCATGCTTTACACGAGTATTTAACCCCTTATTATTACTCCCCTCCTGCCACCTGGGCTGGACTGAAAACCTCTCCCCTTTTATCTAGCAGCTAAAAACTCCAAAACCTAAGATGGGTCATAACTTCTTAATGTACTGTCCTAGGAAGGCGGTTTTGGTGCTGTAGGATCAGGAAGAACCCCCTGCTACACATTGAGATCAAACATGACTTTGCTACCTGGCTCCTACTAGCCATTCTACGTATCCTCAACCTGGGATGCTAGAACAGGTCACGATCCTGGAAAGCATTTAACCCGTTCCAGACATCTCGAAAATGTAACCGGTGTGTGGCTGGGTAGTACATTTTTCTAAGCTAAACAAGACCAACTTTTCCAACCTCTCATTATATGAGAGGTCAACATCCCTTGTAATAATCTAGTTGCCCGCCTTTGAAGTGACTCTAACTTCTGAATATCCTATGTACAATGCGGAGCCCAAAACTAGATCCCATATTCTAGATTTGGCCTCACAAGTGATTTATCAAGGTTGTATCAAGGAAGGCGGTTTTGGTGCTGTAGGATCAGGAAGAACCCCCTGCTACACATTGAGATCAAACATGACTTTGCTACCTGGCTCCTACTAGCCATTCTACGTATCCTCAACCTGGGATGCTAGAACAGGTCACGATCCTGGAAAGCATTTAACCCGTTCCAGACATCTCGAAAATGTAACCGGTGTGTGGCTGGGTAGTACATTTTTCTAAGCTAAACAAGACCAACTTTTCCAACCTCTCATTATATGAGAGGTCAACATCCCTTGTAATAATCTAGTTGCCCGCCTTTGAAGTGACTCTAACTTCTGAATATCCTATGTACAATGCGGAGCCCAAAACTAGATCCCATATTCTAGATTTGGCCTCACAAGTGATTTATCAAGGTTGTATCAATACATTGGGATCACGGGAACCAAAGTAGGTGGTTCCCAGTCGCAACTACTTTTCCAGGTGGGCCATCCCTTCCCTGCACGAACATGTTGAGCACAAAATCACAAGTGCACTGTGCAAAACCATCAGTGTCAATGTAAACATAACCACCAATATGTTGACAGGTAAGCACAGGCAGGAACTTTATATCTCCCTATCTGCCCACTGAGTAAAAATATTGGTGGCTGGCCCTGAGCGGAAAGTGTATTGTTGCATTGTCCTTCCAGACTGTTCTGAAAATCATCTGCTTGGGGGAAAAAAACGCACACCGTGCAGGAGCTGTGGATGGGGATAAAAAAACAGACTGATAAGTGATTGGTGCCGCTGAACTTCAATCCCGGCCTGGTGGTGTGTGATAAACGGCGAAATCTTTTATGCAAACCATATGGATTTGCGTACTTCTTTCTCTCTTGATTTTTGCTTACATTATTTAGTATGCATTAGGTTGATGATACCTGTAACATATACAGCTCTGACAAAAATTAAGAGACCACTGCAAAATTTTCAGTTTGTCTGATTTTTCTCTTTATAGGTATATTTTTGAGTAAAATATAAATTGCTCTTTTATTCTATAAACTACTGACATGTCTTCGGATTTCCAAGAACTAAATTTTGTATTATTCAGAAAATGAGACATGGTCAAAATAACAAAAAAACGCAGTGCTTGCAGACCTCAAATAATGCTAAGAAAACCAATTCATAATCATTTAGAAATAACAATACTAATGTTTTAACTCGGGAAGTTTAAAAATCATGGTTATTCCATAAAATATTGATTTATGATGACAGCTTTCATGCGCCTTGGCATGCTGTCCATCAGTCTTTCACACTGCTTTTGGGTGACTTTATGGCACTCCTGGTACAAAAATTTAAGCAGTTCTTCTTTGTTTGATGGCTTGTAACTATCCATCTTCCTCTTGATTACATTCCAGAGGTTTTCAATGGGGTTCAGGTCTGGAGATTGGGCTGGCCATGACAGGGATTTGATGTGGTGGTCCTTCATACACTAAAAACAAACAAAAGCCAGCTCACCAAATGTAGACCGCAGACCTCGGAGCTCCGTCTGGACTGACGTGTGATCAATAGGAAAAAGCAATTAGTTCCAGCTGCGTGTAAAAAAATTTCTTCTTTATTTCAACATTAAAATTATGTCATCTTCATAGTATGCCATACACACGGACACGGCAACGCGTTTCGATCTGTAAGATCTTTGTCAGAGCCATCATGATGGCTCTGACAAAGGTCCTTCATACACACATTGATTGACCTAGTTGTGTGGCATGGCGCGTTGTCCTGCTGGAAAAAAACAGTCCTCAGAGTTGGGGAACATTGCGTGAGCAGAAGGAATCAACTGTTTTTCCAGGATAACCTTGTATGCGGCTTGATTCATACATCCTTCGCAAAGATTAACCTGCCCAATTCCAGCCTTGCTGAAGCATCCCCAGATCATCATTGATCCTCCACCAAATTTCACAGTTGGTGCAAGACACTGTAGCTTGTATGCCTCTCCAGGTCTCTCTCTAACCATTAGATGACCAGGTGTTGGGCAAAGCTGAAAATTACATTCATCAGAGAAGATTACCTTACTTTGTTAAAAAAACACCTTCCCAGTGCAAAAAAGACCTGGCAAATGCCAAAAAATTGAATTGAAAAAAGACCTTGTCTAAAGTGCTGCACAGCCCTATATTAGGCCTCGCTGATACCTTCCTAGCCGTGGAGGTTGGCACCCTAAATAGTACGATATTGGCACCCCCACTCAAAGAGGACTGTCCCTCACTTCCCTAACAGTCCCTGATATCACAGGAAGGAAAACAATATATCAAATAGTGCAGAGATGAAGACAACAAAATGCCCTAGAGCTAATGCAAACAAAAATATAATAGTAAAAATTCCATATCATGATACTAAATGACATAAATACCCTAACATAGCAAGGTACATTGTTCTTCCCGCTAAAGGGGATACAGGCAGTAAATTACAAAGATTGGTCACTTCTCATGTTTCTAAAGATGCCTCATAATAGAGGTACATATATCAATGTGACACAAAAAATCTTCACATGGTAAGGTACATAATAACCTCCACTCAGTGAGATATAAATAATCAGATACACTATAAAGACTGTTATCGTCCCTTCTTATGCCCATAAAGAACCCTCACTCAGGGGGATATAAACAATCAGATACATTATAAAGATCGGTCACTTATCATGTCTATGGAGAACCCTCAACGCGTTTCCCCGCCGTAGCGGTTCATCAGGAGGAATAACCAATGCTTTCACCGATATTGTTGCTGCTCCATGCCTGATATTTTGATAATGGAAGCATCAGAGGTCAGACCAAGCGGATTTAAATAACCGCCATGATAATGCTAACGCGCCACCCACCATCTGGTGGCCCAATTAGTGAAAAGGTGTAGATAATTAGAGCCCATATGTGCAATCCAAATGTACCTGATAGTCCGGTGTTCCGCCGCTAACAAGAGTTAAACTTTAGCGTGCGCTCCACACTGGAGCGCATCCAAGATGGCGCTGGGACTTCCGGTCATGTGATGTAAATCATGCCTCAGTAGTTACCCGATCATCCGGAACTCTGTTTACCTGACAAAATTAGCGGGGACCCCTTCAAAGGCGCTCAGCACTGGAGCGCACCCAAAATGGCGCCGGAACTTCCGGTCGCATGATGTCATATCCCCCTCTAGCTGTTGCCATGGAGCATACAAGACGCTCACCGGACAATCAGACCGGGCTCATCAGATAGCGCGCAGTCTGCTGACATATATCGCCCCCAATGCCGAAAAATAGAAATACAAAAATGATTAAAGGGTCAGGGCAGGACACATTAGATATAGTCCCACAATAGTGTCATAATATGAAGATAGATAACAAACAACATGTCAGTTTTATAGACACTCTTGTGTTGTGAGTTCATTTTCCCCTTCACTACTGAGGCCCGAGGAGCTCCCTCTTCTGGTGAAGAAAGGTAGTGAGCCTGATTATCAAACACCTGGGCCTGATGATGATGACTGGCTGAGTGGAGTTACTGACTGGATATAAGGCTGCCGACGCCCTTCTGCCCTGCGGGTGATTTCTCTGTGGGATCCTTGGAGACCAGTCTGAATTCCTGCTCTTCTAAAGCTAAGTTTTCTGCTCGGCTTTTTGCATTTGTCCTTTGACTTTGTTTTGCCTTGTTTTTCTGGATTTCTGCCATTCCCTGCTGGGGTGTGCTGAATTCCTTTAGCTCTGTCTTCTGAAAATACCTGAGTGCTGATTTAGTTTTTGAAGCCTAGCTGCTTCAGGGTCTTTTTTCATATCAGCTTGTTGGCTTATGTCTTTGAGAGGGTTTTGGCAGATTGCAGACAGCAACCTTCCTTTCCTGTTCTGTATAGTTAGCTTGGGCCCCATCATTTGCTCAGCCTATCTTTCTATCTGTGTGAGTGTTTTTTCATCTTGCTTCACCGTCATTATATGTTGGGGGCTGCCTTTTACTTTGGGGTCTGCTCTGGGGCAGTTTAGATTTCCTTTTCTGTCTTTAGGCTATTTATCTCTCCGGCTGTGATCGAGGGGTCTAGGGCATCGTAGGAACTCCCCACGGCTACTGCTAGTTGTGTTGATAGGTTCAGGGGTCTGCAATCTGATAGTTGCCAACTTCTCTGGTTTTCTGGACGTAGCGTCTATTTTTGTGTCTGCCTCCTACGGTGACTCAATCATAACAGAATCACCAGCCATACCGCAGATCCTAGGGTACTCAATAGCAGGAAAGAATTGTAAAAAAAAAAAAAAAAAGTGTGTATATTTTTTCCTCTATATCTCTGAGGCCGTAGGGGGAATTTTTTTTTCTCTCAATGGAGATAAAGCAATTGTCTGATCGTGTGGAGCAGCTCGCTGCGGAAGTGCGGGGAATTTCCGCCTACCTTGCTCATTCACATGCTGCTGAACCAAAGATTCCTACACCTGATGTATTTTTTGGGGATCGGTCTAAATTTTTGAATTTCAAAAATAATTGTAAATTATTTTTTGCCTTGAAGCCTAACTCGTCAGGGAGCTCCGCGCAGCAGGTTAAAATTGTCATCTCTTTGCTGCGTGGAGATCCCCAGGATTGGGCGTTTTCTTTGAAACCTGATGATCCTATTCTGACTAATGTGAACGCATTTTTTCAGGCCTTGGGGTTGTTGTATGATGAACCTAATGCCATTGATCAGGCTGAAAAGACCCTGCTGGCATTGAACCAGGGTCGAGATTCTGCAGAATTGTACTGTCAAAAATTCCGAAAGTGGGCAGTACTTACTACCTGGAATGATAATGCCTTGGCTGCTCTCTTTCGGAAGGGGTTGTCAGAAGCCGTAAAAGATACTATGGTGGGATTTCCTGTTCCCTCTGGTCTTGACGATTCTATGTCATTAGCCATTCAGGTTGACCGGCGTTTGCGCGAACGCAAAGCTGCACGAGAGGTGTTGCCACCTGTTGAACAAATGTCTGAACCTATTCAATGTGATAAGAGTTTTCTCCAGAGAGCAGCGTCAGGAGTTCAGAAGGCGTAATAAGTTGTGTTTTTTCTGTGGAGATGCCTCGCATATTATTTCTGTCTGTCCTAAACGAGAGAAACGCTTTGCACACACGTTTTCTGTTGGTGGTGTTCAACCTAAGTTTCTTCTGGCTATTACTCTGATCTGCTCCCTGTCCACATTTTCCGCCAAGGCTTTTGTGGATTCGGGAGCAGCCCTAAACCTAATGGACTTGGATTTTGCTAAACGTTGTGGATTTCCGATGACACCTCTGCAGACGCCTATCCCTTTGAGGGGGATTGATGCTACTCCTTTGGCTAAAAATAAACCTCAGTTTTGGACCCAGGTGGTAATGCGGGTCGCCCCAGGCCATCAAGAAAATTGCAGATTTTTGGTGTTGCATAATCTGCATGATACTATTGTTCTGGGGTTTCCCTGGTTACAAATTCATAATCCAGTTTTGGATTGGAAATCTGTGTCTGTGGTGAGTTGGGGTTGTCGGTGTGCCTTTAGTGAGGCTCCGGTGTTTTCCACCTCTCCTCAGTCGCATGATGTTCCTGATTATTTGGCGGACTTTTATGATGTATTTAGTGAGAATGAGTCTGCGTCTCTGCCTCCTCATAGGAGTTATGACTGTGCAATTGAACTGAGCCCGGGGTGTAAATTTCCCAAGGGTCGGCTCTTCAATTTATCTGTACCCGAGCACGAGGCTACGCGATCCTATATTAAGGAGGCGTTGGAGAAGGGTCATATTAGACCATCCTCGTCACCCTTAGGTGCCGTTTTTTTTTTTGTAGCCAAAAAGGATGGATCATTAAGACCTTGTATTGATTATCGCGCCCTCAACAAAATTACTGTTAAATATCAGTATCCGTTACCCCTGATTTCTGATCTATTCTCCAGGGTTAAAGGTGCTTGCTGGTTTACCAAGCTTGACCTCAGGGGGGCGTATAATCTTATTCGCATTAAGCATGGGGATGAATGGAAGACGGCGTTTAATACTCCGGAGGGACATTTTGAGTACCTGGTGATGCCTTTTGGGCTCACTAATGCCCCTTCTGTCTTCCAGTGCTTCATGAACGATATTTTCCGAGATTTTGTCGATAAATTTTTGATTATCTATTTGGATGATATTTTGATCTTCTCCAAGGATTGGGATTCTCATGTGGAACATATTCGGACTGTGTTCCGGATCTTGAGGGAGAATTCCCTGTATGTCAAAGGATCTAAATGCCTTTTTGGAGTACAGAGGATTTCTTTTTTGGGATTTATTTTGTCCCCGTCAGCTATTGAAATGGACCCAGCCATGGTACAGGCCATTTACGATTGGGTTCAGCCCACTTCTTTGAAGGCCCTCCAGAAGTTTTTGGGTTTTGCTAATTTTTATTGGAAATTTATAGCAAAATTTTCTAGTATTGCCAAGCCATTGACTGTTTTGACTAAGAAGGGTGCTGATGTGTTAAATTGGTCTCCGGAGGCTGTTTCTTCCTTTCAGGAGCTGAAGCGAAGATTCACCTCCGCCCCGGTTTTGCGGCAACCTGATGTCTCACTTCCGTTCCAGGTAGAGGTGGATGCTTCTGAGATTGGTGCAGGAGCTGTTTTGTCCCAAAAGGATCCTGTAACATCTAAAATGAATCCCTGTGCTTTCTTTTCCCGAAAGTTCTCTCCATCTGAACGTAACTATGATGTCGGGAATCGGGAACTGTTGGCCATGAAATGGGCATTTGAGGAGAGGGAGCTAAGCATCAAGTCGTGGTCCTCACTGACCACAAGAATTTGATTTACCTAGAGTCGGCTAAGCGCTTGAACCCTAGACAGGCTAGGTGGGCCTTGTTTTTTACACGTTTTGATTTTGTGGTTTCTTTTCTTCCTGGAACTAAGAATGTCAAGGCAGATGCCCGCTCTAGGAGCTTCTTTGCTGATTCTCCTGTGGTGACCAAGCCTGCTACCATCTTAGGCGAAGGGGTAGTTCTTTCTGCCATCTCGCCCGATTTGAGACATGCTCTGGAAGAGTTCCAGGAGGACAAACCTGAGCGTTGTCCCAGTGGAAAGTTGTATGTTCCTGACCAGTGGAAGAAGAGAGTGATGTCTGAAGTTCATTGCTCTGCTTTGGCTGGTCATCCAGGTATTTTTGGTACTAGAGATCTGGTGAGTCGGTCTTTTTGGTGGCCCTCCTTGTCTCGTGATGTCAGGAATTTTGTGCAGTCCTGTGGGACGTGCTCCCGGTCTAAATCGTGTTCTCGCTCTAGTGGGTTGTTGATGCCTTTGCCTGTCCCCAAGAGGCCATGGACCCATATTTCAATGGATTTCATCTCTGATATGCCTGTCTCTCAAAGGATGACTGTTATTTGGGTGATTTGTGATAGGTTCTCTAAGATGGTTCATCTTGTTCCACTCCCTAAGTTGCCGTCTTCCTCTGAGTTGGTGCCCCTGTTTTTACAACAGGTGGTTCGCTTGCACGGGATTCCTGAGAACATTTTATCTGACAGAGGAGTCCAGTTTGTGTCTAGATTTTGGAGAACTTTCTGTTCCAAGCTGGGAATTCAGTTGTCCTTCTCCTCTGCTTTTCACCCTCAGACCAATGGGCAGATAGAGAGAACAAACCAGACCTTGGAGTCATATTTGAGATGTTTTATTTCTGCTGATTAAGATGATTGGGTTTCATTTTTGCCCTTGGCCGAGTTTGCTCTAAATAATAGAGCTAGTTCTTCCACTTTGATGTCACCTTTTTTTTGTAACTTTGGGTTTCATCCTCGATTTTCTTCAGGGCAGGTGGAGCCCTCTGCCTGCCCAGGTGTTGACACTGTGGTGGAGAGAATGCACCAGATCTGGGACCAAGTGGTGGATAAGTTATCTCTCTCCCAGGAAAAGGCCCAGCCGTTTTCCAACCGACATAGGACCATTGGTCCCCAGTTTAAGGTTAGTGATATGGTGTGGTTATCATCAAAAAATATTGCTATGAAGGTGGCTTCTCCTAAGTTTAAGCCTAGATTTATTGGACCTTACAAGATTTTGGAGATTATTAATCCGGTCTCTTTTCGTTTGGCTCTTCCTGTCACATTTAAAATCCATAATGTGTTCCATAAATCTTTGTTGAAGAGGTTTGTTGATCCTGTTGTTCCGGGGGTGGCACCTCCAGACCCTGTATTGGTTGAAGGTAACATGGAATATGAGGTAGAGAAAGTACTGGATTCCCGTCTGGCTAGACGGAGACTCCAGTATTTGGTTAAGTCGAAGGGTTATGGTCAGGAGAATAATTCCTGGGTCTCTGCCTCTGATATTCATGCCAAAAGATTGGTGCATGCCTTTCAGGGGAAGAGTCTTGAGGAAATCATTTGCATATTCCCAGTGCCTTCTGGGATAAGTGAAGAGTCTCCGCGAGCTCAACGATCACTGGGTTTTGGCCGTTGCAGCTGAAAAGAGGAAATCGGAGAAACCAGGGGAAGAGTCTTGAGGAGATCATTTGCATATTCCCAGTGCCTTCTGGGATAAGTGAAGAGTCTCCGCGAGCTCAACGATCAATGGGTTTTGGCCGTTGCAGCTGAAAAGAAGAAATCGGAGAAACCAGGGGAAGAGTCTTGAGGAGATCATTTGCATATTCCCAGTGCCTTCTGGGATAAGTGAAGAGTCTCCGCGAGCTCAACGATCACTGGGTTTTGGCCGTTGCAGCTGAAAAGAGGAAATCGGAGAAACCAGGGGAAGAGTCTTGAGGAGATCATTTGCATATTCCCAGTGCCTTCTGGGATAAGTGAAGAGTCTCCGCGAGCTCAACGATCACTGGGTTTTGGCCGTTGCAGCTGAAAAGAGGAAATCGGAGAAACCAGGGGAAGAGTCTTGAGGAGATCATTTGCATATTCCCAGTGCCTTTTGGGATAAGTGAAGAGTCTCCGCGAGCTCAACGATCACTGGGTTTTGGCCGTTGCAGCTGAAAAGAGGAAATCGGAGAAACCAGGGGAAGAGTCTTGAGGAGATCATTTGCATATTCCCAGTGCCTTCTGGGATAAGTGAAGAGTCTCCGCGAGCTCAACGATCACTGGGTTTTGGCCGTTGCAGCTGAAAAGAGGAAATCGGAGAAACCAGGGGAAGAGTCTTGAGGAGATCATTTGCATATTCCCAGTGCCTTTTGGGATAAGTGAAGAGTCTCCGCGAGCTCAACGATCACTGGGTTTTGGCCGTTGCAGCTGAAAAGAGGAAATCGGAGAAACCAGGGGAAGAGTCTTGAGGAGATCATTTGCATATTCCCAGTGCCTTCTGGGATAAGTGAAGAGTCTCCGCGAGCTCAACGATCACTGGGTTTTGGCCGTTGCAGCTGAAAAGAGGAAATCGGAGAAACCTCGCGCCTATCGGCGCGCGAATTTTGGCTCATCTTTCATCTTTTTAAGAAATCTCAAGATGGAAGAGGCCAGGAGCCATTTGGTGAGCTGCATTTCTTGCTACATGTTCACAGATTTACCAGTGGAAAAGCCAAACTTCACATGCCACAAATGCAAGCTTGTGACCCTGTTGGAGGAAAAGTTGCAAAATCTCGAAGAGAGGTTAGCTACGTTGAAGATCATTAAGGAAGGTGAAGAGTTCTTGGACAGAGCAGAATTATCTCTTCATGTTACAGAAAGAGAAGAAATTCGAAGTGCACCTGAAGAAACAGAGGAATGGAGACATGTGACCCAGAGAAGCAGGAGGATCAGGAGGCAGTCAGCACCCATACTGCTCAGGAACCAGTACCAGGCTCTCACGCAGGAAAACAATGAAGAAATACATCAGGATAAGACTTTGCCAACAAACAGCAACCTTGTACGCCTTCAGAGTCCTCCTGGATGGAGAAAGAAAAATGTTGTGAAGAAGAAACGGAGAGTGGTGGTCATGGGGGATTCCCTGTTGAGAGGAACAGAGGCCGCTATCTGCAGACCGGATATAACTTCAAGAGAAATGTGCTGTCTTCCAGGTGCAAAAATTAAAGATGTGTCTGACAGGATATCAGGACTCTTCAGACCTACAGATGACTACCCATTCCTGCTACTACATGTGGGGACAAATGACACCGCAAGAAACTACCTGGAAACCATCTGCAGAGACTTTGAAGACTTAGGCAAGAAAGTGAAAGAACTGGGAGCGCAGGTGGTCTTCTCTTCCATCCTCCCAGTGGATGGCCATGGAACAAGGAGGTGGAATAAGATTCTGCAGGTGAACAACTGGCTACGTCGATGGTGCCGTCAGCAACGATTTGGATTTCTGGATCACGGAGTGAACTACTTATACGATGGACTACTTGCTAGAGATGGGGTGCACCTTACGAAGACTGGAAAGCAGGTATTTGGAAGTCGCCTTGCTACACTTGTAAGGAGAGCTTTAAACTAGAACAACATGGGAAGGGAAGCAAAAGACCAGAAAAAGCCATACACCTGACAAATGCTACTGAGAACTCTGCTATTAGAAGTGGAAAGGAAGAACAAAGACGAAAGAATCTAATTAAAAAAAATATTGGAGAAAGAGAAACCAATCACAAACTAAAATGTTTCTATACTAATGCACAAAGCATGGGCAACAAACAAGGAGAATTGGAACTACTAACACAGGAAAAGAAATATGATGTCATTGGAATCACTGAAACTTGGTGGGACAATACACATGATTGGAATACAAGACTAGAAGGATACAACTTATTTGCAAGAAACAGACTTGATAAACGAGGAGGGGGTGTCGCATTGTATGTTAGAAATGCGTATATCTGCACAGAGATTGAAGCTTCAGAGACTGGGAGTTCTGTGGAAACTGTTTGGGTAAGAATACAAGGACAGAACAATGGAAAGGACACCATTGTAGGCATTTACTACAGGCCGCCTGTGCAAGCTGAAGATATGGATGAACTCTTTATGCATCAAATGGCCAAGTTCTCCAAAAAATATGACATAGTTGTCATGGGAGATTTCAACTATCCAGACATTTGTTGGGAATCTCTCTCAGGCAAAACTAACAGGTCAAGGAAATTCTTATCCTCTCTTGCTGACAACTTTATCTTCCAAAAGGTAAAGGAAAAAACAAGGGGAACTGCTACCTTGGATCTAATCCTTATAAACAGGGAGGAAATGGTTGAGGAGGTAAAAGTGACTGGGACCCTAGGAGGTAGCGACCATGCTATTTTAGAATTTTGGATAACTAGAGGCGGAAGACCTGTGAAGACTCAGACGTCAAGGTTAGATTTCAGAAAGGCAGATTTTAAGGGATTCAGAAAGAGAATTGGAGGGATCCAATGGCTGGATATCCTTAAAGACAAAAATGTCCAGGAAGGATGGGAAATCTTGAAAAATGAAATTCTCAAAGCACAGTTGTTAACAATTCCGAAAAGAGGGAAGAATAGGAAGCATTTAAGGAAACCAGGATGGATGAACACATAACTTAAGCACATGCTAAAAAGGAAGCAAAAAATGTTTATAAAATGGAAAGAAGGAGGCATATCTAAAGAAGAATATAATGCTGTCTGCAGAACCTGCAAGGCACAAATCAGATTATCTAAAGCTGAAAATGAATTGAGGCTTGCAAGAGATGTCAAAAGCAATAATAAAGGATTTTGGGGATATGTCAAAAGTAAAAGAAAAGTCAAAGATGCTATAGGATTTTTACAGGATGAAAATGATGAAATGGTAAGACAGGATGTTGAGAAGGCTGAACTTTTAAATTCCTATTTTGCATCTGTTTTCTCTCAGAAAGGAAATGTAACATCAACTGTTATTCACTGTCCTATTAAGGGAATAGAAGAATCCAGGATATCTATAAACAGAAAGATAGTGAGGAAACACTTAGCTAACCTAAATGTATTCAAGTCTCCAGGTCCAGATGAATTACACCCCAGAGTACTGAAGGAGATAGCAGAAGAAATTTTTGAACCCCTCTCCATAATCTTTGAAAATTCTTGGAGAACAGGAGAAGTGCCAGAAGACTGGAGAAGAGCAAATGTTGTTCCTATCTTCAAAAAGGGGAAGAAGGTGGACCCAGGCAACTATAGGCCGGTGAGTCTGACTTCTATACCAGGAAAGATCTTTGAACAAATTATTAAACAACATGTATGTCAATACCTGGATAAGAATGAAGTGATTAAACAGAGTCAGCATGGGTTTGTAACTAATAAGTCATGTCAGACTAATTTAATTTCCTTCTATGATGGTATTACTGATTGGGTGGATCAAGGAAATGCTGTAGATATAGTATATCTTGACTTCAGCAAAGCATTTGACAAAGTCTCTCATACAATCCTTATTGAAAAAATGACTAAGTATGGAATGGACAAGGCAACTGTTAGGTGGATTCATAACTGGCTTAGTGATCGGACCCAAAGAGTGGTCGTAAATGGCTGCACATCCAGTTGGAAGAATGTCTCAAGTGGGGTACCACAGGGCTCTGTCCTGGGCCCTGTATTGTTCAACATCTTTATCAACGATTTAGATGAAGGAATTGAGGGTAAACTGATTAAATTTGCTGATGACACAAAGCTAGGAGGGATAGCTAATACTAGAGAAGAGAGAGAGAGGATTCAAAAAGATTTAAATAAACTGGAGAAGTGGGCAGCAACTAACAGAATGGTTTTTAACAGGGAGAAATGCAAAGTACTACATCTGGGCAATAAAAATGAAAAAAGCATATATAGAATGGGAGGAATAGGGCTAAGTGACAGCACAGGTGAAAAAGACTTGGGTATACTAATAGATCACAGACTGAATATGAGTCAACAGTGTGATGCAGCAGCAAAAAAGGCAAATGCAATTCTAGGATGTATTAACAGAAGCATACAGTCTAGATCACGTGAAGTCATTATTTCCCTCTACTCCTCTTTGGTCAGACCTCATCTGGAATATTGTGTCCAATTTTGGGCACCACATTTTAAAAAAGACATCAACAAACTGGAGCAAGTTCAGAAAAGAGCGACCAGAATGGTGACCGGTCTGCAAACCCTGTCTTATGAGGAAAGGTTGCAGGATTTGGGAATGTTTAGTTTGCAAAAGAGAAGACTGAGAGGAGACTTAATAGCTGTCTACAAATATCTAAAGGGCTGTCACATTGTAGAAGGATCAACTTTATTCTCATTTGCACAAGGAAAGACTAGAAGCAATGGGATGAAGCTGAATGGGAGGAGACACAGATTAGATATTAGAAAAAACTTTTTGCCAGTTAGAGTGATCAATGAGTGGAACAGGCTTCCACGAGAAGTGGTGAGTTCTCCTTCAATGGAAGTCTTCAAACAGAGGCTGGACATACATCTAACTGGGATGATTTAGCGAATCCTGCTTTGAGCAGGGGGTTGGACCAGATGGCCCAGGAGGTCCCTTCCAACTCTACGATTCTATGATTCTATGATTCTATGATTCTATGATTCATCGGGCTCACCCTGATCGCCCTGGTGGCGTGGTTGAGGGTTCGGTGACCCCTCCTCAAGGGGGAGGTACTGTTGTGAGTTCATTTTCCCCTTCACTACTGAGGCCCGAGGAGCTCCCTCTTCTGGTGAAGAAAGGTAGTGAGCCTGATTATCAAACACCTGTGCCTGATGATGATGACTGGCTGAGTGGAGTTACTGACTGGATATAAGGCTGCCGACGCCCTTCTGCCCTGCGGGTGATTTCTCTGTTGGATCCTTGGAGACCAGTCTGAATTCCTGCTCTTCTAAAGCTAAGTTTTCTGCTCTGCTTTTTGCATTTGTCCTTTGACTTTGTTTTGCCTTGTTTTTCTGGATTTCTGCCATTCCCTGCTGGGGTGTGCTGAATTCCTTTAGCTCTGTCTTCTGAAAATACCTGAGTGCTGATTTAGTTTTTGAAGCCTAGCTGCTTCAGGGTCTTTTTTCATATCAGCTTGTTGGCTTATGTCTTTGATAGGGTTTTGGCAGATTGCAGACAGCAACCTTCCTTTCCTGTTCTGTGTAGTTAGCTTGGGCTCCATCATTTGCTCAGCCTATCTTTCTATCTGTGTGAGTGTTTTTTCATCTTGCTTCACTGTCATATGTTGGGGGCTGCCTTTTACTTTGGGGTCTGCTCTGGGGCAGTTTAGATTTCCTTTTCTGTCTTTAGGCTATTTATCTCTCCGGCTGTGATCGAGGGGTCTAGGGCATCGTAGGAACCCCCCACGGCTACTGCTAGTTGTGTTGATAGGTTCAGGGGTCTGCAATCTGATAGTTGCCAACTTCTCTGGTTTTCTGGACGTAGCGTCTATTTTTGTGTCTGCCTCCTACGGTGACTCAATCATAACACTCTTGTTTATAGCAGGGCACAATTTCTCTCACACATATAAGCACTAGTACCCTTAGAAACATAGATATATCCGCAAAATATAATAAACCTATTATGCCAGACAATGTGGAATGGTGGATTCCGTTTATCAACCTCTGGGCCAGATATATTGATGACATTCTTATATTTTGGTCTGGCCCAGAGGTTGACTTCCTCCGTTTCATTGAGTGCATTAATAAGAACAAGGTGGGATTGAGATTTACGTCAGAGTGTCATATTGGAAGTATTAATTTTCTTGATCTAACGATCTCCAAAATGGCTGATGGAAGGATTAGCACATGCACTTACAGGAAACCCACTGCAACTAATAGTTTGCTAAGGTGGACAAGCCATCACCCTGAACCCCTAAGGAGGGGGATACCTAAGGGACAGTTCCTTAGGATCCAGAGGAACTGCTCTGACTTGAATGTCTATAGGAAGCAGGCTGATGATTTGTACAAGAGATTTAGGACGAGAGGCTACCCCGCATGTACCCTGGATGGACCAAGATTTGAAGCCTTTACAGCAGATAGGTCATCACTCCTTCTCCCTAAAAAGGAAAATACATCTAATGATACAGCTATTAGGCTTATTGGCACATATGATGGCCAATTGGACAGGGTATATCAGGTTTTGAAAAAACATTGGGGCATTTTGTTAGCTGATCCCAATCTGAGGGGACTTATATCGCCAAAAACAGAGGAGAGGAGGAGATCTGCATGGAGGAATGGGCCAACATACCAACAACAGTGTGTGGCAACCTTGTGAAGACTTACAGAAAACGTTTGACCTCTGTCATTGCCAACAAAGGATATATCACAAAGTATTGAGATGAAATTTTGTTTCTGACCAAATACTTATTTTCCACCATAATATTCAAATAAAATGAAAAAAAAACAGACAATGTGATTTTCTGGATTTTTTTTTCTCAGTTTGTCTCCCATAGTTGAGGTCTACCTATGATGTAAATTACAGACGCCTCTCATCTTTTTAAGTGGTGGAACTTGCACTATTGCTGACTGACTAAATACTTTTTTTCCCCACTGTAAATCCTTCAAGAGTTCACATAATGGTAAAACTTTTTATATTAGAGATTTTGGAAATTGCAGATCGACAGGCCTAGTCTATAAGGCCACATGTACCTGCCCCTTGGATTATGTGGGAAAAACCACCAGAGAACTGAGGGTGAGAGTGTGTGAACACCTGGGGGATATCAGGAACAAACGTGATACCCCTGTCGCCAGACATGTTAATACTGTGCATCAGGGCCGGTTAGGCAACATTTCCTTCAATATGATTGAGCTGGTTAAACCAAAAACAAGGGGAGGAAATCTTGACAATCTGATTCTGAGACGGGAGTGTGAGTGGATGTTTAGATTACAATCCGTCTCTCCGGATGGGATGAATGAATATATGTCATATACATGTTTTATATAAATTCCTGTTTGGCAGAATGTGTTTTCTGGTGGGTGGTGGGGGTTTTTATCTGTCTGCCGTATGATGCTTGTATGGCATAGTCCACATTGTCTGGAGTAATAGGTTTATTATATTTTGCGGCTATATCTATGTTTCTAAGGGTACCTGTGCTTATATGTGTGAGAGAAATTGTGCCCTGCTATAAACAAGAGTTTCTATAAAACTGACATGTTGTTTGGTATCTATCTTCAAATTATGACACTATTGTGGGACTATATCTAATGTGTCCTGCCCTGACCCTTTAATCATTTTTGTATTTCTATTTTTCGGCATTGGAGGCGATATATGTCAGCAGACTGCGCGCTATCTGATGAGCGCGGTCTGATTGTCCGGTGAGCGTCTTGTATGCTCCATGGCAACAGCTAGAGGGGGATATGACATCATGCGACCGGAAGTTCCGGCGCCATTTTGGGTGCGCTCCAGTGCTGAGCGCCTTTGAAGGGGTCCCCGCTAATTTTGCCTGGTAAAGAGTTCCGGATGATCGGGTAACTACTGAGGCATGATTTACATCACATGACCGGAAGTCCCAGCGCCATCTTGGATGCGCTCCAGTGTGGAGCGCACGCTAAAGTTTAACTCTTGTTAGCGGCGGAACACCGGACTATCTGGTACATTTGGATTGCACATATGGACTCTAATTATCTACACCTTTTCACTAATTGGGCCACCAGATGGTGGGTGGCGCGTTAGCATTATCATGGCGGTTATTTAAATCCGCTTGGTTTGACCTCTGATGCTTCCATTATCAAGATATCAGGCATGGAGCAGCAACAATATCGGTGAAAGCATTGGTTATTCCTCCTGATGAACCGCTACGGCGGGGAAACGCGTTGAGGGTTCTCCATAGACATGATAAGTGACCGATCTTTATAATGTATCTGATTGTTTATATCCCCCTGAGTGAGGGTTCTTTATGGGCATAAGAAGGGACGATAACAGTCTTTATAGTGTATCTGATTATTTATATCTCACTGAGTGGAGGTTATTATGTACCTTACCATGTGAAGATTTTTTGTGTCACATTGATATATGTACCTCTATTATGAGGGGTCTTTAGAAACATGAGAAGTGACCAATCTTTGTAACTTACTGCCTGTATCCCCTTTAGCAGGAAGAACAATGTACCTTGCTATGTTAGGGTATTTATGTCATTTAGTATCAATGATATGGAATTTTTACTATTATATTTTTGTTTGCATTAGCTCTAGGGCATTTTGTTGTCTTCATCTCTGCACTATTTGATATATTGTTTTCCTTCCTGTGATATCAGAGACTGTTAGGGAAGTGAGGGACAGTCCTCGTTGAGTGGGGGTGCCAATATCGTACTATTTAGGGTGCCAACCTTCACGGCTAGGAAGGTATCAGCGAGGCCTAATATAGGGCTGTGCAGCACTTTAGACAAGGTCTTTTTTCAATTCAATTTTTTGGCATTTGCCAGGTCTTTTTTGAACTGGGAAGGTGTTTTTTAACAAAATATTGAATTAAGTTGTATTTTTTAATGGGATTTGCATGTTCACCTACTTCTTATTCAAATCTCTTTGAATTTTGATTTTTTCTTTATAAGATTACCTTACTCCAGTCCTCTATGATCCAATCCTTAAGGTCTTTGGCAAACTTCAGATTGGCTCTCCTTTGCCTCTCATTGATGAAAGGCTTTTTTCTAGCTTTACATGACTTGAGCCCTGCTTCTAGGAGCCTGTTATGAACTGTTCTTGCAGTGTACTTCACCCCAACTGCCATTTGCCATTCCTTTTGTAGGTTACTTAATGTCATCGTGCGGTTGCTGAGTGACATTCGAATAAGATGACGGTCATCCCAGTCAGTGGGGAGTCGTTTCGCCCTCTGTAGCTTTATTGTTCCCAATGTCTGCTGCTTGACCTTGTTGTAATGAACTGCCGTCTTAGAAATTTTAAGGATGGAGGCAACATGACGTTCAATGTATCCCTCAGCTAGTAAAGCCAACCCTTCTTTTCCTCACTCGAGACTTTTCTTTTCAACTCCTTTTCCATGTTTAAAAGTTATTTTTTCATTCCTATTACTTTTCAGATATTACTAGCACTTGTTTTGCCATCCAGCTTGTCCTATTGCAAGAGGATTCTGAACACCACAGCAGGGTTTTTTATACTTTCCTTCGTTAGATAAGATTTGGTTCAGGTGATCAACTAATCAGAAGCACATTAAGTAGAATGAGGTGTACTCTGGTTGGAATTCAACTGACACTGGAATGGAATGACTGTCAGACATGTAGAGAAGCTGATTTTTTATAAAATTGTGCAGTAGACAATTTTTGCCAGAGCTGTATATTTTTTGTGGTTCTTAAGTTCTAATTATATTTTGCTAACGGGCAAAATCTTGTAGCAGCTCTGGGCCTAGCTGATTTGACGTACATCCCTTCCCTTGTGCATACGCTGAATTTGATGGTGCACAGCACCCAGAAAAAATACCCAAATATTTCAGTTACTGAAGAAAGTGCAGGCTATTTGTGCATGCTTTCGGCATTCTCACCCTTCTGAAGCTCACCTGTCTGCGCTGCAGTGTCACTTCTGCTTTCCCACTCACTGCCTAATATGCGATTTAACCAAAAGGTGGAACTCCACCTTGCATATGATGGAGAGACTGTGCTTGCAGCAGCAAGTGATACTGGAGTTTCAACTGCAGCACACATAGGTCGCTCTGTGAAACACCACTTCACCACCCACCAAGTGGGCCTCCATGAGGGACGTGCATGCCATGTTGCATTACTTCGAGTGCTCCACGAACATTGTCAGTGCTGATGATGCCATCTTGGGCGTTATTATCCCACTTCTATGCCTCCTTGAAAAAACGTTTCAGGTGCTGATGGATGAGGAGGTGGCACAGTAGGAAGAGGAGGAACAGTCACCATTCACACCATTATCAGGCCTGTCGTCCACACATGGCTCAGAGGGTGGGTTCCTGTACCACCAGCAGCCAGGTACACAATTTTCCAGCCAGAGGACAGTTTTGGAGGATGCGGAGGAGGTGGAACTGTGTTTACCTCAGGGTAGAACTCAAAGCGACACACGGTTATCAGTGGATCATGGCTGGGGGATACAGAAAACACAGACGATACACCTCCCACCGATGACAGCTTATCGTTGCCTTTGAGCAGCCTGGCACACATGAGCAAATATATGCTGCGGTGCATGTACAACGACCGCAGAGTTGCCCCGATTGTTACCAGTGCTGATTACTTGGTTGGCCATACTGCTGGATTCCCACTAAAAGGACAACTTGCCATCCTTACTTCCATCACTGGAACATGATTGAAAATTGTGGGAATACAAGTGCACTCTGGTAGATACGCTATTAACGGTGTTCCCACCTTGACAGTGGGGGCTCAATGGAAACACAGAAGGAAGTCTTCAATGCAGCTGGGACACCGGCAGCATCTCATAAGGGATGGTTAGCCTGGCTGAAATGTACACTGGTTAAAAAATAAAGGGAACACTCAAATAACACATCCTAGATATGAATGAATGAAATATTCTCATTGAATACTTTGTTCTGTACAAAGTTGAATGTGCTGACCACAAAATCACACAAAAATCATCAATGGAAATCAAATTTATTAACCAATGGAGGCCTGTATTTGGAGTCACCCCCAAAATTAAAGTGGAATGTAATGTCCTTAAAACAAGTCAAAATGAGGCTCAGTAGTGTATGTGGCCTCCACGTGCCTGTATGACCTCCCTACAACGCTTGGGCATGCTCCTGATGAGGTTGCGGAAGGTCTCCTGAGGGATCTCCTCCCAGACCTGGACTAAAGCATCCAACTCCTGAACAGTCTGTGGTGCATCGTGACATTGGGGGATGGAGCGAGACATGATGTCCCAGATGTGCTCAATCGGATTCAGGTCTGGTGAACGGGTGGGCCAGTCCATAGCTGCAATGCCTTCATCTTGCAGGAATTGCTGACACACTCCAGCCACATGAAGTCTGGCACTCTCCTGCATTAGGAGGAACCCAGGGCCAACAGAACCAACATATGGTCTCACAAGGGGTTTAAGGATCTCATCTCGTTACCTAATGGCAGTCAGGCTACCTCTGGCGAGTACATGGAGGGCTGTGCGGCCCTCCAAAGAAATGCCTCCCCACACCATTACTGACCCACTGCCAAACCGGTCATGCCGAAGAATGTTGCAGGCAGCAGATCACTCTCCACGGCATCTCCAGACTCTGTCACGTCTGTTACATGTGCTCAGTGTGAACCTGCTTTCATCTGTGAAGAGCACAGGGAGCCAGTGGTGAATTTGCCAATCCTGGTGTTCTGTGGCAAATGTCAAGCACGGTGTTGGGCTGTGAGCACAGCCCCCATCTGTGGATGTTGGACCCTCATACTGTACCATCCTCAAGGAGTCGGTTTCTACTGTAACCGTTTGTGCAGACACATGCACATTTGTGGCCTGCTGGAGGTCATTTTGTAGGGCTCCTCCTGTTCCTCCTTGAACAAAGGCAGAGGTAGCGGTCCTGCTGCTGGGTTGTTGCTCTCCTACGGCCCCCTCCACGTCTCCTGGTGTATTGGCCTTTCTCCTTGTAGCGCCTCCAGCCTCTGGACACTATGCTGACAGACACAGCAAACCTTCTTGCCACAGCTCGCATTGATATGCCATCCTGGATGAGCTGTACTACAATACAGTACCACAAGTGTGAAAGCACAACCAAGATTCAAATGTGACCAAAACATCAGCCAGAAAGCATTGGTACTGAGATGTGGTCTGTGGTCCCCACCTGCAGAACCACTCCTTTATTAAGTGTCTTGATAATTGCCAATAATTTCCATCTGTTGTCTATTCCATTTGCACAACAGCATGTGAAATTGATTGTCAATCAGTGTTGCTACCTAAGTGGACAGTCTGATTTCACAGAAGTTTGATTTACTTGGAGTTATATTCTGTTGTTTAAGTGTTCCCTTTAATTTTTTGAGCAGTGTACAAAACCTTCCTCAGCACTCCACAACATCCAGCAGCACCATCTGATAGTCTGTATTAGCAGGACGACGCGTTTCAACATGATGGAAGAGTATGTGTCCACATGTCTCCACGTAGTGAGTAATGCCCCGTATATCTTCTGGGTCTCCAAACTGGACACATGGCCTGCGCTTGCCTTTTACACCTTGGAGGTGCTGGCCTGACCTGCGATAGGTATACTGTCAGAGCACACGTTTTTAGTATGACAGGGGGTGTGATCACAGACACGTGCATCTGCCTGTCCACAGCCAATGTAGACAAGCTCATTTATCGGGCAAGTTCATTAAGTGAACTAGGTGTGGATCCCACAGGACTTGTCCCTTCCTTTGGCTGAATATATTAAGTCTAACTAACCGCACCCAGTCATTATTATACTCCACCATAGTTTATACATTATATTTGTCATTCTTACTGTTTTGGTGCCTCCCCAAATTTATTAAAAAAAAATAACCAGGTTGTTTTGCAGAGTGCCCCTACAAAGGCTGTTTTCAGAGTACCCCCAACAACGCTAGTTTGCAGAGTACACACAGAGAGCCTGTTTTCAGAGTACCCCCACAAAGACGGATGCAGAGTACTAATATATAGGGGGGGAATTTGTTATTTAGTGTTTTGTGACGCACACACTGTGGGAGGAGCTAATTTTTTTCAGGGGTCTGGGAAAATTTCTGTTCGAAACAGCGCACTCTGCGGCCTCAAATGTCACTTCTGAGAGGGTCTACACAAAAAAAGTTTCCTTAAATCTGGCTATTGCATGTTTTTTTGGCCCCATAGACAGCTCAACTTTAAAAAATTGTTGAAAATGTGTATCTGTGGAAATTCCACAAGGTGTCATTGTTGCCCAACTTTTTTTTTTTTTTTTAAGTACAGGAGTGTAAGGCTGAGTTCACACGTGGCGTTTTTTTCGCGTTTCCGCGGCGGTTTTAACCGCGCGATTTTGCCGCGAAAACGCGAAAAATAAGCATTCCTATGGGATTCCGCAATGCTGTGCTAATGCTGCGGTTTTTACCGCGGCGGAATCGCTTCGCGGTAAAAACCGCAGCATGCTCATTAATTTGCGGAATCGCGGCGATCCCGCACCCATAGGAATGCATTGTTCCGCTTATTTCCCGCATGTGGCTGTGCACAACATGCGAAAAGTAAGCAGAACAATTGCGGATGGTACCCATGGTCCGGAGGAGAGGAGACTGTCCTCCAGGCTTTGGGTACCATATCCCTGTTAAAAATAGAATTTAAAATAAAAAATATTGTTATTCTCACCCTCCGACGTCCCGCACAGCATTCCCGCTTCTCTCCACGCTCCCGTTCCCAGTAGTCCTTTGCGAAAATGCTCGCGATGACGTCCGTTCTCGCGGGATCGCGAAGTCTCGCGGTCATTCGCGCGACGTCATCGCGAATAACCGCGAGACGTCGCGATCCCGCGAGAACTGACGTCATCGCGGGCATTTTCGCAAAGGATTACTGGGAACGGATGCGCGGGACGTCGGAGGGTGAGAATAACACCGTTTTTTATTTTTTTTTTACATTCTATCTTTTACTACTGATGCTGCATAGGCGGCCTCAGTATTAAAAAGTTGGTCACACTCGTCAAACACTATGTTTGACGAGTGTGACCAACCTGTCAATCAGTTCTCCAAGCGATGCTACAGATCGCTTGGGAAATGCTAGCATTTTGCAAACTAAATACGCTTGCAAAATGCTAGTTTTTCCGCGGGAAAATCGCGGGAATTTAAAATGCGATTTTCCCGCGGACTGGAATTCCGGAATTCTCGCGGTAATTTCCGCAAGAGTTCCGGTACGTGTGCACTTAGCCTAAAAACCTCAGATGGTGCTGTTGCTCCTTCTAATGTGTTACATCCTGTCAATGGGTCATTCAGCCAGGTAAAGAGACGATTTTGAGTTCAAATTGCCGGCTGTCATAAAAATGAGAGCCGGCTCACTAGACACATATGAATTCCAATAGCAAACTGTCATAATCGGATTTTTTTTTTTTTTTTTAATAAAAGGTGAGGACCGGTCTTGCAGTAGCCAGCCCTCACCCTCAAAATAGGTTTTCTTTAAAGGTGAGGGCTGGCTACCTGGACTTCTATGACTTTCCCTCGGAAGTTTTTTTTTAAAGGTGAGGGCTAGATCTTGGGTATATTTTTACCTCAAATAGCCAGCCCTCATTGAAAGTTTTTTGGGATGAGGGCTGTCTACTGGGATTCATTTGATTTCCAAAAGCCGTCTTTCATCATTGGGATCATCTATACATGGGAACAGTATTGTGGAGAGGCTGCCCAAAGAGTTTTCTCGTTTTTGCCATCACAGTTTTGCGCAAGTCTTATCGCTTTTACAGAAAATATATGCAAATTGAATTAAAACCGCTCTGATAAAACATGTTTTTTTGACCATGCAAATGTGCATACAGATTTGCTAATCTGAGCATTTTGCAGCCAAAAAGATGTGCTTTTACCCACACGAATTTGATGTGAAAATACACAGACAGTAAAACTACATCCCCCCCACCACAATCTTACAGATAAAGTAACAACATGTCAGAGGTCATGGAAGGACAAGTAAAAATGTTTGGTTACACTGAGCCAGACAATTGGACATATTTCAGTCCCGTGAGTAGACTCATCTTGAGTTTCCTCTGGGCAACAAGCCATTTCTATAGATGGTTAGCAGCCTCTCATCTTGGGTTCATACCCCACTATGATGTCATAATACTCGACTTTGCTATAATAACACTCCAATATGGTGTCATAATTTACCATTGTAATTTCATAATACCCCATTTTGATGTCTTAATACCTCAGTGTGATATCATAATACCCCACTATATCGTCCGTCAAAATACGCCACTTCACTATAATACCCCACTTGACTGTAATGCCCCATTGTGATGTCATCATACTTCACTATATCATATCTTACTGTAATATCCCATTGTGTTTTCATAGTACTCCATTTTCCTCTAATAATACCTCACTGTGATATACCTCACTATGATGTCATAATGCCCCACTATGACATCAAAATACCCCACTTCACTGTAATATGCCATTATGTCAAAATACCCCATTGTGATGTCATAATACTATATTGTGGTGTCATAATACCTCACTGATATAATAATACCCCACTATAATGTTGTAATACCCCATTGTGATGTAATACCTCATAATGATGTCATAATACCTCACTATGATGTAATATCTCATTATGATGTCAATATACCCCACTATGATGTCATTATACCCATTGTGATGTCATAATACACCACTATGATGGCATCGTGCCATATTGCAGGGGTCTCCAACTCCAGGCCTCGAGGGTCTCCAACAGTGTAGGTTTTCAGGATTTCCTTAGTATTGCACAGGTGGTAGGTGATGATTCCAACCCCTGTGCAATACTAAGGAAATCCTAAAAATCTGCACTGTTGGTGGCCCTAGAGTTAGGGACCCCTGCCCTATTGTGATGTCTTAAAACCCCACTGGGATGTCATAAGACCCCATTGTGATATCATAATACCCCACCATGATGTCATAGTACCCCATTGGAATGTAATAATACCCCGTTGTGATGTAATACCCCACTATGATGTCATAGTAATAAAATCTTTGGTTACATTGAGCTGGACAATTGGACATTTCAGATTACCATCTGCTGGCTGTCATCTTTAATTGTCAGTGATTAAACACAAAATCTAAAGGGTTAACAGGGATCCGATCGATGCTGTTAGCTTCATGTGTCAGATGATCAGCTGACATGTGTGGGGGTTGATGCGAGCTCAGAGCGTGCGCTCGTCTAAAATGGAGGGAGGAGGCCAAGGTCATGAAGCTTCTCTAAATTGCTTCTGTTTCAATCCATAATCGAACAACAGTTCTGCACCTGGTTTGATATTGCAATTAGCCACAAAAAGCATTGATGGGGTGTTATCATCAATTATATATTTCAGTACAGGTTTCACGTTGTAATTTTTCTGTGAATGATTAATCTTTCGCCCAAATGTTGAAGCCATGTGCGGGTGACAACTGCATGGAGCCTCCCGGGAATCAAAACACCACACCTTTTCACCAATATTAAAAAAAAACATATAACATTCGTGCTGACGCACAGTTGCCTGTAATTTTTCAGCCTCGTCTCCTTCTTTAAGCACTCCATGGTAGTCACAAATTATGTCTCCCTTTGTAAAAGCACAAGTTGTGTGCAGTCCTTCGCCTTTACTTCGATCATTTGTAATTACTAGGCCTTTCCAGTTTTGCAATTTCACCAATTCTTGAAGTTTGACAACGTGCTCTAGATCCCCTCTTTTTGGTTTAGGTTTCCATCCACGTTGGACATCATCTAGGCCAGGTAGATTTGTTGTCCAGTGCTGTTTATTCAGATATCGCTTTAGATCATCTTCTTTGGGGAAATGCCTGAAAAAATCTACAAGATAAAAAAACAATACTGTAAAATATTCAGCAAACATAATATATTCAGGCAGCACATCCCAAAGAATACAATAACATCAACTAGACAGATTTCAAATTAAAATAAGAAAAAAAATACATTAAAAAAAAAATAAAAAACTTACCGACAGCATTTGAAACCCTTAAATTATACTGGTGCCGCCTCCATTTATCCTTACAGTACTTTGCAAAATGCTTTGTGTACCGACTGCAGGTGGCCAGGGATGGTGGTCGATTGTCTACTCCTACAGGGTACTTTTTAATTAGTCTGTTGAAATGGAACTCTTTTTGAGCATTGTCAGTCTGTTGAACCGTCTCTTCCTTGTCTATTTGTTCCGCATCAGAATGTCCCTGATTGCTTTTTTCTTTTCTTTTGATGCCAATGGAACTTCTGTAAAGTTAAAAAGAAAGATCGTAAGTTATAATATACTGAAAAAGGTGTTGTTCTTCACTGGACTACTTAACCAAGAATTTGGTATTAATCATATGCTAAAAGACATAATTATTTAAAGGGAAGGTGCCGCAATTTCTTTATTTGTATTAAAAATTATTGATTATATAATCAATTTTTGTTTAATACAAAATTAAATATATTAACTATTATTGACAATAGGGCCCCATTATGTTATGGAAGACAGGACTGTAGGGCCACATTACGCTACTGATGACAGGACTGTAGGGCCAGATTACGTTATGGAGGACAAGACTATAGGGCCATATTATTCTATGGAGGGACAGGACTATAGGGCCACATTATGCTATATGCAGGAGTAAAGATGCTACATTATGCTATATGGAGTATTATAGAGGCTGTATCCTATACAGATGATTATAGAGGCTACATTATGCAATATGGATAATTAAAGAGGCTACAATTGACTATATGGAGGATTATAGAGGCCACAATATACTATATGATGAACTATAGAGGCTGCTTTATACAAATACTATGGAGATTACATAATATTATTATTATTAGAGGCTGCATTATAATATATGGAGGTTACATTAAATTATATGGAGGACTATGGGTGGTGCATTATAATATGTGGAAGACTATGGAGAAGCATTATCCTATATAGATGGCAATGGGGGGTGCATTGTACCATACTATCTAGGGCCCATTAGCCTTCCATAAGGTATGTGGGGCCATTATACTGTATATATTTAAATGGCTTTGTGGAGGGCATTATAATATGTGGATGGCTATGATGGAGCCTTTATACTTTATGGAGGCCTATTTGAGGGCCACTATATAGCATGCAAGCAAATATACAGTGTGAATGTTTGTATGGGGTCCATTACACTGTGCGGAGAGCTGTGTGGGGGTCATTATACTATGTGCAGTGATAGTAGGGGCCATTATACTGTACGTAGGCCCCTTGCACGGCATGGAGGGCTGTATGGGGGTCACCATTTATTGCCAGGATAGTTGAGGGGGATACAGTTGGGTCATCATACTGTGTGTGGATGGTACTGTGGAGGAATTAATTGTGGGGGAATCATACAGTGTCTGTTAGGTCTCCCACCTGGCGCCTTCTGTCTCTTCCTCATCGGTTTGTCCCTCACTGTCTTCTGCTCCCTTGATCCTCCTCCTCTTGGGCAATGTACATCTGTGAAGTTAAAAAAGACAGATAAATTATGAAAAACTGATAAAAGTGTTGTTACCTAGTAGACTATACTATAAGACATAATTACTTAAGTCTCATGCAATGAAAAGATGGATTTTGGGAATGCCTGTGGGGATAAAGTTAGGTCCCTTACTCGGAGGTTCCTGCTTGATCATCTCCCTTCAGTGTAGCCACTAATAACATCCCTGTAGCCAATGGAGATGTATCCACAATGTCTGGTCTGGTCACAAAGTGCACATATGCGTTGGCCTGGTCTCTTTCCACCTGCGAAAGACATTCTTCAGCCCAATTTTTGTATACTATTATTGCCATCCTCCATGATATTATGGGCTGCTGATACCTGTGGAAAAAAACATTTGTTAGTAATGGTAAATGCTTGCCAGAGAAGCCAAGGAGGGCCTCATTTATTACTAACTTCTTCTGGAAACGCTCCATGTCTTTGCCGGAATTCATGATTCGTTGTCCCTTGCAGGACACAAAGAATTCAGGCGCCATATTTACATCCTTAGGCTGATTAGTTGGCCTAATCTTCTCGAAATATGTACGGAAATTCTGCCAAAGGGAAACGTTGTGTTAATGATGCGATTGCCAATGGCAAAACCTTGAAGAACATACATCACAGCATTATATGTTTTTAACATTTACCTGCTCATCCTCATCTTGCAGTATAAAAAGATTTTTTTTTGTCTTTACAACTGTTACTACCTGTCCATCAACATCTAATTGCTCCCTCTCAATCCATTCTTTTACCTATAAGAGGAGGAATATAGAAAATACATAAGATAGGGTGAAGCAGCATCTGTCAGCAATAAGCTAAGTTGGTTAATTATATTAAGCCTACCATTAGATTTTTGGCCTCAGATGGGTTACGTAGATGCTTAAAGATAAGAACAGCCTGAAGGTAGTAACATGCCAGGGTCTTCTCCTTATCACTCAACTTCTTACTCAATTGTGCCCGTGTAAAGATATCAGTCATGTGACGTTTGGCCACTGTCAAAACTTTGCGACAATCAGCCATGGTGGGAGGCGTGGATTCCAATCTGTGGGTGATAAAAGTAGGTATGCTACAGGTTCATTCTTTTTATTCTTTTTTGTATAATAGCCCATGAGATACATTTAACATTCTTTGTTTCCATCATTCGACAGATCTTTTTTCTAGGGTTTCTATTTTACCGATCCCATAATGGAGCCAGAAGATGGAACCTTAGCACATTTGTGATTATGACATCGTTTTAGCAAGTTAGGATGTTTTGAATTGATTTGCTGGCATGGAAATAGGGGATTTGCCTGAGCTTCTAAGAGCTAAACATTACTTTGTTCCAACCTTGCAGCGCAGCACAAGTAATAATTAAACCTACACTTTGTTAATCCATCTTTCCTTTTCCATGATGTTTTTATGGCATTTTCCAACCCCATGACAGTAGAAATTCAAACTGCAGGTGTAGTTTAAACATGAGTTACATACCCCCTCTTCCTGCCTTTAGCAAGCTTCTGGTTTAATTTATTTTCTATGACCTTTAGAGTCTCCTTAAAGGGGCCAACTGCATTTTTTGTTTCTTCGTCAAGGCCACTGAGGTAGTCCTCTGAGAGTATGAAACGTATAAAACTCCGCAGGTGACCAATATGCTTTTTAACCGTTTCTTCGCTTGTCTTCAAGCTTTCCAGGGAAATAAAATATTCTTTGGTAGCCCTCAAGTTCTTTAAAAAGTCCACAGAGATCTCTTCCGAGTTTACAAAATAGAGAAAGCGGGAAACGATTTGTATCTAAAATTAATCAAATGATCATACATTAGGGTTTACATCTGCAAGGATTCATCAAATACATGCAAACTGATTAAAAAAAAAAATCAGACTTACCATTGGCTTTATGGTCAATTCTGAAAATTTTCCATTCAAATAGTTTTTAAAACTCAATAAAAGTGAGGATTTTAAGTTGTGCTTATTGTGAAACCCAACCACAGTAATTTTTTTCCGCAGGGGCATATTGGTACTTGAACTGCAAAAGGCAAGAAAATATTAGGGTGATTGACACCAGAAGCTTCCTTTACCGATAGTGAAGCTATTACAAATGTTTTTAGAAATCTGGTACATAGTTCTTACCTAGCTTCTTCAACCACAGGAGGAAGACTAATGGGCTCTTCTTCCTCAGTGGATGGCCTAAAAAAGAAAACCAAAATCTGTATTAATTCATCTATAAATGAGATTAAGAACATATAGAACTTTGTAGACTACTTGGAAGGTTGGTAAAGGCCCTTTACCACTACGGTGGTGCCTGTAGTGCCATTAGTGTCAACCATCTTAGTTTTGGCCTAATTACAAAGGAGGGCTTTGAGATATCTGATTTAGGAGTAGAATTTCAACAGAAAGGACATTTCGAGCTCATCTTGTAAATGTGCAAGTGCTACATGGGCAAAATAAAGCCAGAGCAATATGGAAAAAAATATACCATATTTTGCGATTATAAGACGCACCCCAAATTTTGAGGAGAAAAATAGGAAAAAAACCCTTTTTAAAAAAAAATAAAATGGTGGTGCGTCTTATAATCGGGGTAAGAGTGGAGCATTGCTGCAGGCCGCAGGCTGGGATAAGGTGGTGTTCGGATGTGCGGGGCGCTGCTGCGGGTGTCTGATGCTGCGGGGGCTCTGCTGACATTTTGTGAAAGGCCAGTGCTCCTGCAGTTACATGGTTTCCTATGCGGTGGACTGGGAGAAAATTGCTGCCGGAGGTGGTGCATGCACAGATGGAGATCTCGGGAGATGAGATCTCAGCACTGAGATTTTAAGTTAAGGGTGCTGGAAGTCGGAACCAACGAGATGCAGGGCACGAAGGAGGGTGAGTAGGATGTCTTTTGGAAGTCTGCTCCTGCCTCTGTCATCCTCTGCTACGCCGCTCCCCCGCCAGAAAGCTGGGACAACCGATTTGTGTAAAAGCCGAGGGGGGCTGTTATGAATGAGTCACCGTAGGAGGCAAAAGCAGAAATACAAGCTAAGTCCAGAAAACCAGAGAAGTTGGCAACTATCAGATTGCAGACCCCTGAACCTATCAACACAACTAGCAGTAGCCGTGGGGGGTTCCTACGATGCCCTAGACCCCTCGATCACAGCCGGAGAAATACATAGGCCTAAAGAAAGAAAGGGGAAATCTAAACTGCCCAAGAGCAGACTCCAAAGCAATAGACAGCCCCCAACATATAATGACGGTGAAGCAAGATGAAAATACTAACACAGGCAGAAAGATAGACTGAGCAAAGACGGGGCCCGAAAACTACCTAGATAGTAAAGGACAGGAAGGCTGCTGTCTGCAATCTGCCAAAACCCTATCAAAGACAAAAGCCAACCAGCTGATAAGAAAAAGGCCCTGAAGCAGCTAGGCTTCAAAAACTGAATCAGCACTCAGGTATTTTCAGAAGACAGAGCTAAATGAATTCAGCACACCCCAGCAGGGAATGGCAGAAATCCAGAAAAACAAAGCAAAAACAAAATCATAGCACAAAAGCAAAAGGCCGAGCAGCAAACTTAGCTTTGGAGGAGCAGGAATTCAGACTGGTCTCCAAGGATCCCACAGAGAAATCACCCGCAGGGCAGAAGGGCGTCGGCAGCATTATATCCAGTCCGTAACTCCACTCAGTCAGTCACAATCATCAGCCTCAGGTGTTTGACAATCAGGCTCACTACCTTTCTTTACCAGAAGAGGGAGTTCCTCGGCCTCAGTAATGAAGGGGAAAATGAACTCACAACAGTACCTCCCCCTTGAGGAGGGGTCACCGAACCCTCAACTATGCCACCAGGGCAATCAGGGTGAGCCCGATGAAAGGCACGCACCAATCGTTTGGCATGAATATCAGAGGCGGAGACCCAGGAATTATCCTCCTGACCATAACCCTTCCACTTAACCAAATACTGGAGTCTCTGTCTAGCCAGACGGGAAGCCAGTACTTTCTCTACATCATACTCCATGTTACCTTCAACCAATACAGGGTCTGGAGGTGCCACCCCCGGAACAACAGGTTCAACAAACCTCTTCAACAAAGATTTATGGAACACATTATGGATTTTAAATGTGACAGGAAGAGCCAAACGAAAAGAGACCGGATTAATAATCTCCACAATCTTGTAAGGTCCAATAAATCTAGGCTTAAACTTAGGAGAAGCCACCTTCATAGCAATATTTTTTGATGATAACCACACCATATCACCAACCTTAAACTGGGGACCAATGGTCCTATGTCGGTTGGAAAACCGCTGGGCCTTCTCCTGGGAGAGAGATAACTTATCCACCACTTGGTCCCAGATCTGGTGCATTCTCTCCACCACAGTGTCAACACCTGGGCAGGCAGAGGGCTCCACCTGCCCTGAAGAAAATCGAGGATGAAACCCAAAGTTACAAAAAAAGGTGACATCAAAGTGGCAGAACTAGCTCTATTATTCAAAGCAAATTCGGCCAAGGGCAAAAATGAAACCCAATCATCCTGATCAGCAGAAATAAAACATCTCAAATATGACTCCAAGGTCTGGTTTGTTCTCTCTGTCTGCCCATTGGTCTGAGGGTGAAAAGCAGAGGAGAAGGACAACTGAATTCCCAGCCTGGAACAGAAAGTTCTCCAACATCTAGACACAAACTGCACTCCTCTGTCAGATACAATGTTCTCAGGTATCCCGTGCAAACGAACCACCTGTTGTAAAAACAGGGGCACCAACTCAGAGGAAGACGGCAACTTAGGGAGTGGTACAAGAAGAACCATCTTAGAGAACCTATCACAAATCACCCAAATAACAGTCATCCTCTGAGAGACAGGCATATCAGAGATGAAATCCATTGAAATATGGGTCCATGGCCTCTTGGGGACAGGCAAAGGCATCAACAACCCACTAGAGCGAGAACACGATTTAGACCGGGAGCACGTCCCACAGGACTGCACAAAATTCCTGACATCACGAGACAAGGAGGGCCACCAAAAAAACCGACTCACTAGATCTCTAGTACCAAAAATACCTGGATGACCAGCCAAAGCAGAGCAATGAACTTCAGACCTCACTCTCTTCTTCCACTGGTCAGGAACATACAACTTTCCACTGGGACAACGCTCAGGTTTGTCCTCCTGGAACTCTTCCAGAGCACGTCTCAAATCGGGCGAGATGGCAGAAAGAACTACCCCTTCGCCTAAGATGGTAGCAGGCTTAGTCACCACAGGAGAATCAGCAAGGAAGCTCCTAGAGAGGGCGTTTGCCTTGACATTCTTTGTTCCAGGAAGAAAAGAAACCACAAAATCAAAACGTGTAAAAAACAAGGCCCACCTAGCCTGCCTAGGGTTCAAGCGCTTAGCCGACACTAGGTAAATCAAATTCTTGTGGTCAGAGAGGACCACGACTTGATGCTTAGCTCCCTCCAACCAATGTCTCCACTCCTCAAATGCCCATTTCATGGCCAACAGTTCCTTATTCCCCACATCATAGTTACGTTCAGATGGAGAGAACTTTCGGGAAAAGAAAGCACAGGGATTCATTTTAGATGTTACAGGATCCTTTTGGGACAAAACAGCTCCTGCACCAATCTCAGAAGCATCCACCTCTACCTGGAATGGAAGTGAGACATCAGGTTGCCGCAAAACCAGGGCGGAGGTGAATCTTCGCTTCAACTCCTGAAAGGAAGAAACAGCCTCCGGAGACCAATTTAACACATCAGCACCCTTTTTAGTCAAATCAGTCAATGGCTTGGCAATACTAGAAAATTTTGCTATAAATTTCCGATAAAAATTAGCAAAACCCAAAAACTTATGGAGGGCCTTCAAAGAAGTGGGCTGAACCCAATCGTGAATGGCCTGTACCTTGGCCAGGTCCATTTCAATAGTTGACGGGGACAAAATAAATCCCAAAAAAGAAATCCTCTGTACTCCAAAAAGGCATTTAGATCCCTTGACATACAGGGAATTCTCCCTCAAGATCCGGACCACAGTCCGAATATGTTCCACATGAGAATCCCAATCCTTGGAGAAGATCAAAATATCATCCAGATAGATAATCAAAAATTTATCGACAAAATCTCGGAAAATATCGTTCATGAAGCACTGGAAGACAGAAGGGGCATTAGTGAGCCCAAAAGGCATCACCAGGTACTCAATGTCCCTCCGGAGTATTAAACGCCGTCTTCCATTCATCCCCATGCTTAATGCGAATAAGATTATACGCCCCCTTGAGGTCAAGCTTGGTAAACCAGCAAGCACCTTTAACTCTGGAGAATAGATCAGAAATCAGGGGTAACGGATACTGATATTTAACAGTAATTTTGTTGAGGGCACGATAATCAATACAAGGTCTTAATGATCCATCCTTTTTGGCTACAAAAAAAAAACCGGCACCCAAGGGTGACGAGGATGGTCTAATATGACCCTTCTCCAACGCCTCCTTAATATAGGATCGCATAGCCTCGTGCTCGGGTACAGATAAATTGAAGAACCGACCCTTGGGAAATTTACACCCCGGGCTCAGTTCAATTGCACAGTCATAGGAGGCAGAGACGCAGACTCATTCTCACTAAATACATCATAAAAGTCCGCCAAATAATCAGGAACATCATGCGACTGAGGAGAGGTGGAAAACACCGGAGCCTCACTAAAGGCACACCGACAACCCCAACTCACCACAGACACAGATTTCCAATCCAAAACTGGATTATGAATCTGTAACCAGGGAAACCCCAGAACAACAGTATCATGCAGATTATGCAACACCAGAAATCTGCAATTTTCTTGATGGTCTGGGGCGACCCGCATTACCACCTGGGTCCAAAACTGGGGTTTATTTTTAGCCAAAGGAGTAGCATCAATTCCCCTCAAAGGGATAGGCGTCTGCAGAGGTGTCATGGTAGGCGGAAATTCCCCGCACTTCCGCAGCGAGCTGCTCCACACGATCAGACAATTGCTTTATCTCCATTGAGAGAAAAAAAAATTCCCCCTATGGCCTCAGAGATATAGAGGAAAAAATATACACTTTTTTTTTTTTTTTTACAATTCTTTCCTGCTATTGAGTACCCTAGAATCTGCGGTATGGCGGGTGATTCTGTTATGAATGAGTCACCGTAGGAGGCAAAAGCAGAAATACAAGCTAAGTCCAGAAAACCAGAGAAGTTGGCAACTATCAGATTGCAGACCCCTGAACCTATCAACACAACTAGCAGTAGCCGTGGGGGGTTCCTACGATGCCCTAGACCCCTCGATCACAGCCGGAGAAATACATAGGCCTAAAGAAAGAAAGGGGAAATCTAAACTGCCCAAGAGCAGACCCCAAAGCAATAGACAGTCCCCAACATATAATGACGGTGAAGCAAGATGAAAATACTAACACAGACAGAAAGATAGACTGAGCAAAGACGGGGCCCGAAAACTACCTAGATAGTAAAGGACAGGAAGGCTGCTGTCTGCAGTCTGCCAAAACCCTATCAAAGACAAAAGCCAACCAGCTGATAAGAAAAAGGCCCTGAAGCAGCTAGGCTTCAAAAACTGAATCAGCACTCAGGTATTTTCAGAAGACAGAGCTAAATGAATTCAGCACACCCCAGCAGGGAATGGCAGAAATCCAGAAAAACAAAGCAAAAACAAAATCAAAGCACAAAAGCAAAAGGCCGAGCAGCAAACTTAGCTTTGGAGGAGCAGGAATTCAGACTGGTCTCCAAGGATCCCACAGAGAAATCACCCGCAGGGCAGAAGGGCGTCGGCAGCATTATATCCAGTCCGTAACTCCACTCAGCCAGTCACAATCATCAGCCTCAGGTGTTTGACAATCAGGCTCACTACCTTTCTTTACCAGAAGAGGGAGTTCCTCGGGCCTCAGTAATGAAGGGGAAAATGAACTCACAACAGGGGGCGTTTTCAGCACAAAAAATGTGCTGAAAAACTCTGCTTATACACGAGTATATATGGTATATTATATTACATTATTATATTATATATAAACGCCAAAATAACGGTTGTTTTTGGTTTCCACAACATTACAATAAAATGCAATAATGGGTGATAAAAAGACTGTATCTACTTAAAAATTGTATGTTTAAATACATTAGCCCTGGGGGGTCTCTGGGAGTTTTGGGTTATATAGGGAGACTAGGCAGGGGTGTCCGCTGTCGCCGCTGCTTTTCGCGTTGGCAGTGGAGCCCCTGGCACAGACAATCAGGAATTCGACTTTGGTTAGGGGGTTCCGATATGGCATGATAGAGGAGAAAATAGCCCTATACGCAGATGACATGCTATTATTCTTAGAAAATTCTGGAGAGGCATTGGAGGGGGTGATGAACATTCTTAGGGCATTTGGGGATGTATCGGGTCTGGATATTAATTGGGCAAAGTCAAATATCTTGCTGGTAGATGAGGGGGCGGGGATATTCCTATGGCACTGGAGGGTAGCAGGTTGCCGGTGGTTCAGCGGTTCAAATATCTGGGAGTTCAGGTGTCTCTTCCTCTTTCGAGTTATGTCGATTTAAATCTGTCCCCATTGTTGGACAAATTTAGGAAGAAAGTAGGGGTGTGGTGCAGGCTGTGCCTCTCTGTGGTGGGTAGGATAAACTTAACAAAAATGATTCTTATGCCTCAATTGTTATATATATTGCATAACTCCCCCGTTTGGTTTCCCCGAAAGTGGTTTCATACCATCAATTCTATATTTCATGACCTTGTTTGGGGGAAAAAACAGCCAAGAATTAGGCTGGAACTCCTGCAGAGGCCTAAAGATGGGGGGGGGACTGGCTCTTCCGAATCCTTGGATTTATTTTTTGGCAGCACAGGGTCAACAGTTGAGAGGATGGAGTGAGGAGAATGGATTGGGTTCGGTCCAAAGGATTATGGTTTGGTTGGTGGGAAGGGACCCATTGGTTCAGGGTCTGGAGGCAGGGAGTTTTGGGAAGTTTGGTGCGACCTATCCTACTTTGATGCTAGTCCACAGAGATTGGGGGGCAATTAAAAGGACAAGAGAAGTGGGAGCATTAACAAATCTCTCCCCAATTTGGAATAATGAAGTACTACCTGAATTTATTAAAATGGGGGAATTCAAAAATTGTATATCACTAGGTATACTATATGTAGATCAGATTCAGGATGCACGGGGGCTGTTGTCCTTTGAGACTCTGCAGGGGAGGTATGGGTTGCGGGAGACCAGTAGGTTTCAATATGGACAGCTGAGACATGCCTATCTGGTGCAGAGTAAAATGATGGATATGAAAATTAGTAGGGATATTCTAGTGGACTATGTCTGTGCGGCGGGAGGAACGAAAGGGGTAGTTTCAGATATTTACAGGGATTTGTTACATACCTTTCTTAATAGATTTCCCATTAAAGCAAAAGAGAAATGGGAGGAGGAGTTGGGAAGGATAGAGGATATATGGGAAGATGTCATGGCGTATATTCCTCAGTTGTCACTAAGCGAGCCGGGTAGACTTTCACAATATTATGTACTTCACAGAGTATATAGAACTCCAGATAGGCATTATAAGGCAGGGTTGAGACAGACTTCTGAATGTCCTAGGTGCCGGTCTGAGGGAGCGGGGATTCTGCACATGCTATGGCAGTGTACGAGACTGAATACATACTGGTCGGAGGTGGGAGAAGCAATTGGGAAATCGTATAGATGTACAATCACATGGGATCCTGTGGTATGCATTTTGGGGTATGTAGAGGAGATCCGAGTTCCAAATCATCATAAACTGGCCATAGCTAGATTATTGTATGTTGCACGTAAATTGATTGCCAGACATTGGTTGAGTGGGGAGCCGCCGACTCTGCGGGAATTTTATAGACAGTCTGATGTAGGGATTAAAATGGAAAAGGATATTTATAAGAAAAGGAAAAGTGTGAAATCTTTTGAATCACTTTGGAAACCATGGGTGGAGAGAAACTGATTCCAGAGGGATGCTGTTTTAACGTGTAAGCAATGGGTGTTAATGTCTCATTATCGTTTATAGAGGATTTAAGGGAGGGAGGGAGGGAATTGGGGGATTGGTTTTAAAATGTTTGTAAACAGGTCTATGCCCCTTTTTTGTTCCTTTTTTTTGGACACAATTGTGTGCAATGTCAATTTGAATCCTGTTAATAAAAATTATCTGATTTAAAAAAAAAAAATACATTAGCCCTAGCCACAAAGCGCAATTCTTTTTCTTTAAAAACTTCAGAATTATTTTCAACACTTACATAAAAGCAAAATTATACATTTTTGATATTGACAAAGTCATACCGACCTGGGGCATCACACCAACATATTAGTTTTACCATATAGTGAACATGGTGAACACAAAAAAAAACAGTAATAGCAATTTTTTGCAATTTTACCACAATTAGGGTGTGTGCACACGTAAGCATTTTTTTTCACGTTTTTTAAGAAATTTTACCGGCAAAAACACTTAAAAAACGCTTACAAGAAGCATACCATTCATTTTAATGAATTCTGCACTTTTTGTGCATATTGATGCGTTTCTTCCATTAAAAAAACGCATCGCGGTAAAAAACACAGCATGCTCATTAATTTTGTGGAAAAATCCGCATTTCTAACTATTTTCTATGAGCCTGGGGACACACCGGAAAAAAATGTATAAAAAACATAAAAAATGCGCGGAAAACACGTGGAAAAAAACGCGCGTTTTCTGAGGAGTCCGGTTTTCAGTCAGGAATTTTCTGCATACGTGGGTAAATAGCCTTAGAATTTTTTCCCCATTTTACAGTACAATATGTGGTTAAAGTACAACTCATCCTGTTGTGAGTTCATTTTTCCCTTCACCATTGAGGTCTGATGAACTCCCTCCTCTGGTGAAGGAAGGTAGTGAGGCTGATTACCAAACACATGGGCAGCTAGATGATGACTGGGTGGCTGGAATTGAGGACTGGATATAAGGCTGCCAACGCCCTTCTTCCTGGCTGGTGATTTTCCTGCTGGATTCTTGGAGACCAGTCTGATTCCTGCATCTCAAAGCTAAGTATTTCTGCACTGCTTTGTACACTTCAGTTTTGTTTTTGTTTTGCCTTGTTTTTTGGGAGTTCTGCCATCCCCGGCCGGGGGTGAGCTGAATTCCATTTTTGTCTCTGATCTGTTGATCTTTTGCTCTGTCTTCAGAATATACCTGAGTGCTGAAATAGTCTTTTGAAGCCTAGCGTCTTCAGGGCCTGTTTTTACTATCAGTCGGTTGGCTCATTTTGATAGGGGTTTTGCGGATGGCAGACAGCAGCTTTCCTATCCTGTCCTATGTAGTTAGCTTGGGCCCCATCATTTGCTCAACCTATCTTTCTATCTGTGTTAGTGTTTTCATCTTGCTTCACCGTCATTATATGTTGGGGGCTGCCTATTGCTTTGGGGTCTGCTCTGGGGCAGTTTAGTTTTTCCCCTTTCTGTCTTTAGGCTATTTAGTTCTCCGGCTGTGATCGAGGGGTCTAGGGCACCGTAGGAACCCCCCATGGCTACTGCTAGTTGTTGTGGATAGGTTCAGGGGTCTGCAATCCGATAGCTGCCAACCGCTCTGGTTTTTCTGGACTTAGCTGGTATTTTGTTTTTTCATCCTTCGGTGACTCATCATAACATCATCCCATGAACAAAACAAGCCCTTATATGGCTATAGACAGAAAAAGAAAAGTATAAAGTGTGAAGCTTACTTGGATAGGGGTAGACTTTTTGGCACTGTGTTGGCATGTCTGTCAGACATTTTGATGGCACTCAACTAAGATATATAGTGCATAAAAATATCTATATAGCTAAAAATTTAAATTACATGTGTAAAATTAGGATTGGTAATCAATAGTTAAATGCTAGAAAACCTTGAAATATTATGAAGAAACATATACATACCTTTCAGAAGGTTTTCCTGTCACAATGCAACCACGACTTTCCAAAAATTCTATGAAGAAGTCCTGGGCATTTGTAAATTGGCTGTTTTTGAAGCTGTCATAAGGCACAACAGACAGGGATTGGGCCACCTTGTGCATGTTCCTTTTTGCATTCTTGACTTCATGGTTGATCTCTGCCTTAGAGGTTTTCTTGCATACATTGTTGAGATGCTTTCCAGAAGACGCCATTTTCTGGTAATAGTAAGAAATAGTAAGCTGCTCCTTCAAGAACCTGAATAGAGTGATATTTTGACTACTGTAGGCTACCTTATATACACTGAGGAAGCATTTGAAAAAACTATAAGGTTTGTATGGTAATTCAACCCATGAGATAAAGCTTCTGAAGTACTTGTGTATGTGTAGATGTAGATGTGTGTGTGTATAATAAAATATATATAATATAACTCAAAAAAATTAGAACAGCACAAAAATTACCTTACAGTAGCGCAACACTTTCTCAACCACCAAGTGTCCATCTTATTATACAGTGAAAAAAATGAAGTTACCTTACAATACTGCAACGTTTTTTCAAACACCAATCCAAGTGTCATTCTTATGATATAGTAAAAAAATGAAAAAAAAACCAGCACAAAAAATATGGTAAATGTGGACTTCATTGCACAATGGCATGGCAACGTTTCGGATATAGTATATATACTCGGATTCAGATATAGCTTGAAATAGGATACTATATCCGAGAAGCAATGGAAGTAATTCAGAAACGCTTCAGGCAGGGCCGGACTGACCATCGGGCACTTCTGGAAAATGCTCTCTCTGCTCTTTCTTTCTTTCCCCTCTTTCTGTTCTTTCTTTCTCTCACTCTCCTTTCTTTCTCTCTATTTTCTTTTTTCTCTCTCTTCCTTAGTACCAGTCAGTGTGCCCACAGTACCAGCAAATGTGCCCATAATGCCAGCCACTGTGCCCTCAGTACCAGTCAGTGTGATCAGCAGTGCTAAATGGGTGCGGATGGGTGTGGACATGGGTGTGACTAGTTGTGAAATGGGTGTGGCCGAGGCTGACCTAAAATTTGCAGCGCTGCAGTCTTTGTCCCTCTTTCCCTTCGCACTCGCCTTTTCTGGCGCCATGGGAGTGATTCAGAAACGCTTCAGGTACAGTTTGCATTTAATGTGGTCTTGCTTTTAATACATTTAGGAGGCCGTAATGGCACAGCGAATATAAAAAACATAGAGTAGGACTGCCCCATATGAGAATGCCTTGGCGTGGCGGGGTGGCTCAAAAATTGATCAATTGTTTGCTAAATGTCTCATTTTGAAATACAGTTAGAAATCAATATGTGCATATGCACTTTATGTATTGCGTTCTGACAATAGGCAGCGCTGGCTTCGCTCTCTTTTTTATTTTATATCCAAAACGTCACCACGCCATTGGGCAATAAAGTCCACATTACCATATTTTTGTGCTGTTTTTTTTTTTTTTTTACATAATGGGGATAAAAAGTTTGGAGTGTCACTGTTTTCTTCATTTTCACAGATTTTTGATTTGTTATTACATTTGTCACATTAAAGTTATTTCTGTGACCATTATGGGTTTTTCTGTCATTATACGAGGGGTACCAAGAATTATGACCACGTGTGTGTGTGTATATATATATAATAATATATTTTATATATACACACACACACACACACACACACACACATACATACATACATACACCATACTTGTAAAGAGTTTATACTATTACTTTTCAAACTTGCAGTTGATTTTGGAGCATATTTCCTTCATTGCCATGATTCCAACTTAAGTTTTGAGAGGTCACATTCCTCTCTGATATTTGACCCCTGAGTTATTAATCCACAAAGGTTGTGTCAGTTTCCATGAGATTATCTTGAATTTTCATTGAGCCGCAACATTAGCAACTTATCCAGCTGGATGTAGGCAAAGAAAAGTGTCTGCTAATGTAAAGGGTAAGTAGCCACATTTCCTTAAAATTGACAGTCAGTTGACATTAAACTTGACACATGCTCTTTATTCGATCAAGTAATGACGTGCTCTGGCATGCTCTATGCGGGTGCTCATACAAAATGCTTGAATCCCAGTCAACCCAAAATCTGGGCAGACTATGGACCCCCTTTGCTCTGGTTAAAAATTTGAACGGACAAATTGCATGCTGAGGTTGCCCAGGCAACCTCTGTTAATGCCAATGAGGTGGGCATAGAATCCAGAGATTCCAAGCATATTTTAAGACATTGAGAAACTGAGATACTAGACACCAACAAATTTATGCAACTTTTTTGAAATTTTGTTAAGAAAAGGTAAAATAGTACATGATGACAAGATAGCAACTTCACACAAAGAGACACTACAGGAGAGAAAAGCGCCAATAGGGTCTTATCCAATGACTATTTCAAGTTCTTAATCAGTTTGCACTCACCCGAAATTTCTTGATATTAAGGCATATAGACTCATCAGAGTTGACAGCTGCTGCAGATCCACAGGTCAAACCAATGACCAAATCATAGTATTAGAATAGGAGAATTTGTGGGTATCATCCGCGCTGCTGTACAAATAATGGGGTCCAGGCGTATAGAAGGTAAAGAATGGTGTTTTATTCTTTCAACGCGTTTCAAAGTCAATGGGACTTCTTCGTCAAGAGATGCTACAAGTGTACAATATCTCTACATACTGTTTAAATAGATTACACATTCAAATCTGGCACCAAAGTGAATCACATGATATTGTACACTTATAGCATCTCCTGACGAAGAAGTCCTATTGCGATGGATTGCGAGCTTATCTGTTTGGGCTAAAATAGTAACCAATACCTCATTGAATGCATTTATTATATGCATTTTTTTGTATCTTTTTATTGCACTTTTTATCATTTTTTGCAGGATGCAGCTGGGCTCCTTTTTGATGGCTGGTTTTTCTGTGTGATGCATATATAGTGCTGAACAGCCCACTTTCCATTATAGGTGTTTTTAACCCCTTTCTGCCATGAGACGTACTATCCCGTCCATGTGCCTTGGGACTTAATTCCCAGGGACGGGATAGTACGTCATAGCGATTAGCGCGCTCACGTGGTGAGCGCCGCTGATCGCGGCCGGGTGTCAGCTGATTATCACAGCTGACACCCGGCACAATGTGTCAGGGGCGGTCACGGACCGTCCCGACACGTTAACCCCTTGTACACCGCGATCAAACACGATCGCGGTGGATCGGGGGTTAAAGGGAAGCATCGGCAGGGAGGGGGCTCCCTCCATGCTTCCCTGAGCCCCCCACGGCAGCGCAATGTGCAGCGCTGCTGCGGGGGGGCTCTTTCCCTACAGGCCCCCGGATCCAAGATGGCGACAGGGACCTTCAGGGGCCTGTAGGGAGCTGACTTCCTCACTGCCTGCAAAGCGCAGGCATGAGGAAGTCTGCAGCAGTGCCTGTGACAGATCAGCGATCTGTCACAGGACAGTGATGTCCCAGCTAGGACAATGTAATAAAGTTAAAAAAAAAAGTGTAAAAATAATTTTTTAAAAATCGCTAAATAAATTAGTAAAAAGAAAAAAAAAATTCCCCAATAAATTCATTTTTTTAAAGTAAAAAAAACAATAAAAGTACACATATTTGGTATCGCCGCGTCCGTAACGACCCGCCCTATAAAACTGTCCCATTAGTTAACCCCTTTAGCAAACCCCTTAAAAAATAAAAATAAAAAACGAAGCAAAAAATAATGATTTATTATCATACCACCGAACAAAAAGTGCAATAACGTACGATCAAAAAGACGCATATAAATTTCCATGGTACCGCTGAAAACGTCAGCTTGTCCCGCAAAAAACGAGCCACCATACAGCGTCATCAGCGAAAAAATAAAGTTATAGCTCGCAGAATAAAGCGATGCAAAAATAATTATTTTTTATATAAAATAGTTTTCATTGCATAAAACCGCCAAAACATAAAAAAAGAACTAAATGAGGTATCGCTGTAACCGTACTGACCTGAAGAATAAAACGCTTTATCAATTTTACCGCGCGCGGAACGGTGTAAACGCAACCCACCCCAAAAGAAATTCATGAAACGCTGGTTTTTGTTCATTCTGCGTCCCAAAAATCGGAATAAAAAGCGATCAAAAAATGTCACGTGCCCAAAAATGGTACCAATAAAAACGTCAACTCGTCCCGCAAAGAATAAGACCTCACATGACTCGGTGGGTCAAAATACGGAAAAATTATAGCTCTCAATATGTAGTGATGCAAAAACTATTTTTACAATAAAAAGCGTCTTTTAGCGTGTGACAGCTGCCAAACATAAAAACCGCCATAAATAGTAAATCAAACCCCCCGTTATCACCCCCTTAGTTAGGGAAAAATAATAAAATTTAAAAAATGTATTTATTTCCATTTTCCCATTAGGGTTAGGGCTAGGGTTAGGGGTGAGATTAGGGTTAGGGGTGTGTTGGGGTTAGGGTTGGAGTTATAATTGGGGGGTTTCCACTGTTGGCACATCAGGGGCTCTCCAAATGCAACATGGCGTCTGATCTCAATTCCTGCCAATTCTGCGTTGAAAAAGCCAAATGGTGCTCCTTCCCTTCCAAGCTCTGCCATGCGCCCAAACAGTGTTTTACCCCCACATATAGGGTATCAGCATACTCAGGACAAATTGCAAAACAACTTTTGGGGTCCAATTTCTCCTGTTACCCTTAGGAAAATAAAAAATTGGGGGCAAAAATATCATTTTTGTGGAAAAAAATGATTTTTTTATTTTCACGCCCAGGCGTTATAAACTTCTGTGAAGCACTTGGGGGTTCAAAGTGCTCAACACATATAGAGAAGTTCCGTGGGGGGTCTAGTTTCCAAAATGGGGTCACTTGTGGGGAGTTTCAATAGTAGGTACATCAGGGGCTCTCCAAAAGCAACATGACACCCGCAGGCCATTCCATAAAAGTCTGCATTCCAAAACGTCACTACTTCCCTTCCAAGCCCCGACGTGTGCCTATACAGTAGTTTTCTCCCACATATCAGGTATCAGCATACTCAGGACAAATTGGACAACAACTTTTGGGGTCCAATTTCTCCATGTACCCTTTCGAAAATAAAAAAATTGGTGACTAAAAGTTCATGTTTGTGGAAAAAATACAATTTTTTTTATTTTCACGCCCGGGCGTTATAAACTTCTGTGAAGCACTGGGGGGGTTCAAAGTGCTCTCCACACATCTAGATAAGTTCCTTGGGGGGTCTAGTTTCCAAAATGGTGTCATTTGTGGGGGGGTTCTACTGTTTTGGTACATCAGGGGCTTTCCAAACGCGACATGTGTCCGATCTCAATTTCAGCCAAAAACGTCAAATGGCGCTGCTTCCCTTCCGAGCTCTGCCATGCGCCCAAATAGTGGTTTACCCCCACATGTGGGGTATCAGCGCACTCAGGACAAATTGCACAATATCTTTTAGGGTCCTGTTACCCTTGGAAAAATAAGAATTGAGGGTGAAAAGATCATTTTTGTGGAAAAAATATGATTTTTTAATTGTACGGCTGTATGTTACAAACTTCTGTGAAGCCCTTGGGGGTTCAAAGTTCTCACCACACATCTAGATAAGTTCCTTGGGGGGTCTAGTTTCCAAAATGGTGTCATTTGTGGGGGGTTTCCACTGTTTTGGTACATCAGGGGTTTTCCAATCGCGACATGGTGTCCGATCTCAATTCCAGCCAAAAACGTCAAATGGCGCTGCTTCCCTTCCGAGCTCTGCCATGCGCCCAAATAGTCATTTACAACCACATATGGGGTATCAACGTACTCAGGATAAATTGCACAATAACTTTTAGGGTCCTGTTACCCTTGGAAAAATAAAAATTGGGGGTGAAAAGATCATTTTTGTGGAAAAAATATGATTTTTTAATTGTACCGCTGTACGTTATAAACTTCTGTGAAGCCCTTGTTGGTTCAAAGTTCTCACCACATATCTAGATAAGTTCCTTGGGGGGTCTAGTTTCCAAAATGGGGTCACTTGTGGGGGGTTTCCACTGTTTAGGTACATCTGGGGCTCTCGAAACACGACATGGCGTCCGATCTGAATTCCAGCCAATTTCGCATTGAAAAAGTCAAACGGCGCTCCTTCCCTTCTGAGGTCTGCCATGCACCGAAACAGTGGTTCCCCCCCACATATCAGGTATCAGCGTACTCAGGACAAATTGCACAATAACCTTTGCAGTCCAATTTCTCCTGTTACCCTTGGTAAAATAAAAAAAATTGAACCTGAAGTATTTTTTTTGTGAAAAAAAGTTAAATGTTCATTTTTTTAAAATATTCAAAAAATTCCTGTGACGCACCTAAAGAGTTAATAAACTTCTTGAATGTGGTTTTGAGCACCTTAAGGGGTGCAGTTTTTAGAATGGTGTCACTTTTAGGTATTTTCTATCATATAGACCCCTCAAAGTGGCTTCAAATGTGATGTGGTCCGTAAAAATATAATGGTGTTGCAAAAATGAGAAATCGCTGGTCAATTTATAACCCTTATAACTTCCGAATCCTAACAAAAAAAAATTTTGGTTCCAAAATTGTGCTGATGTAAAGTAAACATGTGGGAAATGCTATTTATTAAGTTTTTTGTGTGCCGTATTTCTGTGATTTAAGGGCATAAAAATTCAAATTTGGAAAATTGCGAAATTTTCAAAATTTTCGCCAAATTTTCATTTTTTTTCACAAATAAACGCAAGTTATATGAATGAAATTTTACCACTAACATGAAGTACAATATGTCACGAGAAAACAATGTCAGAATCACCGGGATCCATGGAAGCGTTTCAGAGTTATAACCTCATAAAGGGACAGTGGTCAGAATTGTAAAAATTGGCCCGGTCATGAACGTGCAAACTACCCTTGGGGCTTAAGGGGTTAAATAGGCTGTCATCCAGACACTGTGCATCGCACTTTCCTGTGTGACTTATAGTATGTCCTAAGCAAGCTCCATCTTTGTGCTTTTTTCCATTAGGCAGCAAACACCTTCATCATCACTGCTATAGCGATAGGGTGGCTGTTCACATCAGTGGTGGGCACCTGTGCTGCTCGAGCCTTTATCTTTGGGAGCCTGCTGAATCCTGCTAGTGCATTAGTCACTGGACAAGGTTTGGTGAGGCCATTTTCTATGATGCGTTTTTGCTTAAATTTACAGGATTTTTAAGTCCTTTTTTCCCTCTCTGTGAGCTTTTTCATCCAGTGCACACCCCCATCACTTCTTCCAGCCAGGATTCATCTCTGCAGAAAATAACAGTTATCTAGAGCACATTCCCCAATTTTTCCCCAACCTCTACACCACGCCAGATGAAGAAAAAAAGCGACCATGTCACCCTGCACGGTAACATGAGCTCTTCTCCCCCACACTGAAACAGGGATTTTTGTGATATTCACCGTAAAATCCTTTTCTCCGAGATGCTCATTGGGGGACACAGCACCCACCCTGTTAGCCAATTGGCTCCTTTTGTTGTTTGTTAATATGTATTTATGATAGTAAGTGGATTTTCTAGACATGTTACCTGCATTAAGGTTGATTTTGCCTGTTTTTTTGTTCTCCTACTGCTATTGCACCAAACTGGTCTCGCCGGCAACTAGGGCGAGGGTGTATACTGAGGAGGAGGAGCTAACCTTTTTTTCATTCACTTAGTGTTGTCAGCCTCCTGGCGGCAGTAGCATACACCCACAGTCCACAGTCCCCCAATGAGCATCTCGGAGAAAAGGATTTTACGGTTTCTACTTCGCCTCATTGAAGGACACAAGACTGTGGGACGTCATAAAGCAGTCCCTGTAGAAAAAATAAAGACGCGCACTCGTGCTGTAGGAGGAGGTGCTGACTGAACGTGGATATATCACAGGTAAAAGTCAATGGGTAGACAGTCGCACTCAAAATTGAATATCACTTGCATCAGAGTCATTAAAGGAATTACTATGATTTTCATTTATTTTTTCAATTAATCAAAAAAAGTGAAAAAACACCGCAAACAAAGATCAGATTCCAAACATGAGTATTACACGGATTACACGGTTACGTTTCGACCTATACCTAGGTCTTTCTCAAACCATACTCAATAGGAGTGTCAAGGCATAAGGAAAGAAGACAATTTTTTTCAGAGTCCCAAAGCAGGGGCTGTGGCAAGAGAGTGGCAGGGGTCTGCGGTCCATAAAGCAGTCCCTGGGTGGGAAGTCGACTCACCGGTCCAAGCTATATGCACCTCATGTCTAAAGGTGCGCCACCCCTGCTTGGAGAATCCTACCCAGGCTCGCATCTGCTGAAGCCTGAGTATGGATATTGTAGTGCTTGGAGAATGTGTGCAAACTGGACCAGGTTGCCGCCTTGCAGACCTGTTCCGCTGATGCCTGGTGCCGAAGAGCCCAAGAGGCGCCCACCGCCCGGGTGGAGTGTGCTCTGATCTCTGCTGGAACAGGTGCGCCTCTGATGCAGTAAGACTCCTGAATAGTCAAATGAATCCACCTGGCTATGGTCGATATTGAGGCAGCAAGTCCCTTCCTGTGACCCTCGGGGAGCACGAACAGCATGTGTGTCTGATGAAGGGATGCCGTCCGTGACGCGTACCTCCTGAGGGCTCTCACCAGGTCCAACGTATGAAGAGCCTTTTCCACACGGTGTACAGGTGCTGGGCAAAAAGAGGGTAAGACCATGTCCTCATTAATGTGAAATGAGGAAACGACCTTAAGCAGGAAAGGGGGAGCTGGCTTGAGAACCACCTTATCCTTGTGAAAAATCAGGAACGGAGCTCGGCAACATAGAGCCGCCATCACCGAGACCCGCCTGACTGATGTTATAGCTACGAGGAACACCACCTTCCAGGAAAGGTATGTCAAAGAGACATTCTGTAGTGGCTCAAATGGAGATTCCTGCAGAACACTTAGGACTAGGTTAAGGTCCCTGGCTTCCAGAGGAGCCCTATAGGGAGGTACCAAGTGGCAGACTCCCTGGATAAAGGTCTTTACCTGCAGATGGTAGCAATCCTGCGCTGGAACATGACAGATAAGGTAGATATCTGTCTTCTGAGGGAATTGGAGCTAGCCCCGAGTCTAGGCCAGTCTGGAGGAAAGCTAAGATGTTGGGAATGGAGAATCTCAGCGGGCAATAACCGCGGTCCTTACAACATGCGAAAACCTTCCAGGTGTAGTGGTAGATACGTGCTGAGGCGGGTTTCTGGGCGCTAACCATTGTAGTGACCACATTCTGGCAGAACCCAGCCTGGGTGAGAATCCAAGATTCAATGGCTACGCTGTCAAACACAGGGCCCCTGAGTTCTGGTGGCAGATCGGGTCCTGGGAGAGCAGGTCTGGGCACTCTGGCAACCGCCAGGGGATGTCGGCGAGTAGCTGCACTAGGTCTGCGTACCACGCCCGAAGAGGCGAATCTGGGGCAATCTGAATTACTGGGACCCTCTCTGCCTTGACCTTCCTGATGACCCTCGGAAGTAGTGGCAGCGGGGGAAAGAGGTACAGGAGGTGAAACTGGTTCCATGGTAGAACCAACGCGTCCACGGCGATTGCCTGTGGGTTCCGGGATCGAGCAACAAACGTGGGCACTTTGGCATTTACCCTGGAGGCCATCAGGTCCACATCCGGCCTTCCCCAATGTTCGCAAATCTGCCGGAAGACCTCGGGGTGTAGTGACCATTCCCCAGATGCAAGACCCTGCCGGCTGAGGAAGTCTGCCGCCCAGTTCTCTACACCCGGGATGTGGACTGCCGAGATCACCGAGTGGTTTCTCTCGGCCCAGAGGAGAACTTGCTCCTCCTCGTGCATGGCTGCTCTGCTGTGGGTGCCCCTCTGATAATTTATGTAAGCGACGTTCGTGGCATTGTCCGATTGAATCCGGATGGGGTGGCCCGTTAGAAAGAAAATGACGGAAATGCTGCAAGGCCAGCAGGATTGCTTGTATCTCTAGCAGGTTGATCGAGAGGCATGATTCCCGTGGTGACCAATGTCCCTGAGCTGTATGGTGTTGAAAAACAGCTCCCCAGCCGAGAAGACTGACGTTGGTTGTGACCACCAGCCAATGGTCCATGGGAAAAGGCTTCCCTGAAGAAGGGAAGAACTCCTCGTCCACCACCTGAGTGTCTGCCTGACCTGTGCGGACAACCGACACCGGTGGTCGAGAGTAAATGGGTTCTTGTCCCAAGATGCCAAGAGGGCGTGCTGCAGGGGACGAAAATGTAGTTGGGCAAATGGAACTGCTTCCATTGCTGCCACCATTTTCCCTAAGACCCTCATGCAAAAACGAATGGTACGAGGGACTGGTTGGTGAAGTGCCTGGATTCCCTGCCGAAGGGCTAGGGCCTTGTCCTGAAGGAGAATTACCGACCCTCGGGAGGTGTCGAAGATCATCCCTAAAATGGAAATCCTCTGAGTTGGAACAGGGGATGATTTCTTCAGGTTGACCAACCACCCTAAGCGGGAAAAAGTATCCAGCATGATGTTGACGCTCTCCTCGCATGCTCCTAATGACAGGCCCTTGACCAAGAGGTCGTCTAAGTAAGGCAAGACGATGCCCCGGGAGTGCAGGATGGCCATGACGACCGCCATGACCTTTGTGAACACTCTGGGGGCAGTGGCTAGCCCGAAGGGCAGGGCTGCGAACTGGAAATGTAGGCTGTTGATAGCAAAGCGCAAAAATCTTTGATGCGGAGGGAAAATGGGGATGTGCAGGTAGGCATCTTGAATGTCGATAGAGGCCAAATACTCTCCCTGTCCTATGGCAGATATGACCGAGCAGCGAGACTCCATCCAGAAATGTCAGAACCTGACAAATCTGTTCAGGAGCTTCAGGTCCAGGATGGGCCTGACAGTCCTGTCCTTTTTGGGGACCGTGAACAGGTTGGAATAGAAGCCCTGAAATCTTTTGTTTTCCGGTATGGGAACAACCCGGTTATGCTGGAGCAATTTGATGGCCTTGAATAAAGCCCTTGTCCGGGTATCTATTTTGGGAGGACAAGAAAGAAAAAAACGTCTTGGGGGGTGCTTGACAAACTCTAACTTGTACCCCGAGGACACCAGCTCTCTTACCCATGTGTCGTGTACAACAGTGAGCCAGATGTGGTGAAACCAGATTAGGTGGCCGCCTACCCTGCTGGTGTCCCTAGACATTGCCTCGAGTCATTTGGCTGAAGATCTTTGGGATCTAGGTCCCCTTGATTTGCGCTGATGGCTTTGCATCCTCCCCAACAGGTTGGCTCTTTATGAGATTTGACAATCTCTGTCCTGGTTGGGACAACCTGAAATGGCGGGTTTGGCCACTGCAGCCCACCCGGGGTTGTGAAAAGACCGAAAACGTTTCTGAAGCTGGTGACGAAAAGGCTGTTTAACCCTTTGCTGAGGGAGAAAACGGCTCATCCCCCTGTGGAGTCAGAGATGAGCTGATCTAACTTCTCCCTGAATAGGCGGCCACTCTGATAAGGTAAAGAAGTTAAGGATTTCTTGGACGTTGAGTCTGCCCGCCATGTCCTCAACCACAGAGCCCTCCTAATGGAAACTGCATTCGCGGCAGCGAGTGCCGCACAGTTAGCCGCATCTAAAGATGCATTGATTAAGTAGTCTCTGGCTAAAGCAATCTAATTTGCGATCTCTGATACCTCTGACGGTAGGTCCATACCCTGCAAGGCTCTGTTTAATGATACTGACCAAGAAACCATGGCCTTGACTACCCAAGTTGCCGCGAATGAGGGAGAGAGTGCTGAACCCGATGCCTCAAACACTAAGCAAGCCAGGCCCTCTACGAGACGGTCAGTAGGGTCCTTGATAGGGGAACCATTAGGTATGGATAACAGGGTCTTAGAGGCCAAGAGCGACATGGGTGGGTCTACCGCAGGAGATTCCGCCCACTTTTTACAAAGATCAGGAGCAAATGGGTATCTTGCCTCAAGCGCCTTCTGGCCTGAGAAACGCTTGTCTGGCTGCTGCCTGTGTCGTTGCACTATGTCCTCGAACTCTGGGTGAGTGCAAAATACTCAATGAGGCCGCTTGACTCGTTTAAAAGTCACCTTGTGGCCTGAGGCCAAGGTGGATTCATCATCAATCCCCAGGGTCTGATTGACGGTCTTGATGAGGCTGTCAACTGTTTCCTTGTAACCCGTAGTATCCAAGTCAAGGAGCTCGTCCGAGTCTTAATCGGAGCTTCGATCGTTAACAACCACTGGTGAAGGTGAGCGAGAGGCAGAACTCATGGATGCCGAGGCACCAGACGGACCGGGAAACGCTGTGTGAGTTAGTTTCCCCCACGTCTGCCTAGTGAGAGAGCAGCCCCTGCAGGCCGGAGGCTCCTGTGAGGTGGAGGATCCCTCCAAAACAGGCGAGCCGCTGTCCCTGCCCCTGTCTGGAGCTCGAAGGAACTCGATTGCTCTTGTAAATGACGCCATAGACTGCGACAGAGAGCCCATTCCGGGGGACTAGGCACACTGTGCTCGGTCACAGGGGAGGGCTCCTGGGCATGTTCGGAATCGCAGGCTTCACATATTTGTTTGCTTTGTGCCTGTGGGAAAATGGACCAACAGGAGGTGCATGGGGTAAATAAGACAGTGTGCGCCTTAGTCTTTCTGGACATGGTGGCCCTGCTAGGTGATATGTCTGCAGGGGGGAGATAAGCAAAGACGCTTAGCTCTGGAAAAGCAGGGACGGGCCCTGCCAACAAACGGGGGGTGGCCCTCCTCCTTCGGAAGTAGCACTTACCCCAGTCCTGTGTCCCCTTAGGCGTCCAGGCTGCCGAACAGTTGCTCTCTTTTCGAAAAAGTGCGCCTCGGCGTGTGGGTGGGTCCGCCGGAAGATGCGACTGCCGATGACGTCATAGGGTGGGGCTTCTGCCCGCAGCCTAGCTCTGGCTGAAGCCGGGGACTAAATTTCCAGCGCCCGCCCTGCCATGGGGTGGGCCCGCCGGAAGTAGACGCGTCGCGGGAGGCGGGACTTCCGCCCGCGGCCTAGTGCTGACTGAAAGCTGGGGACAAAATTTTCGGCGCCCACCCGGGTATGGGTGCGGGACCGCCGGAAGCAGGGGCCTGGGCCAGGTATGGCGCTGCCGATTCTGAGAGTGCCTGCTGGCGCCTGTACTAGCGCAAAAGCCCGGGAATGTGGCCAGAAAGAGGGGCCACTAGCCTATGCCGCCTGCCACGGGGACCTCCAGGAGCCCTCCAAGACCACCTCCTTCCGCGCCTCACCCCTGGATGCGCTGACAGCCTCAAGTTGGGGGGGAAAGGGGGGTTGCATAAAAACAAGGATGGTGCAGGCACTCTAACTCCACCTTCCCTCCAAGGGATGAGGAGAGGGACCGTCCGCCTCCTTCCACCACTGCAGTCCTTGCATTGGTGGTGCAGTGGGGGCCGCACAGACTGTACCTGTGCCTCTCTACAGTCTAGGGTTTCTCTACCTCAGGGTGGTCAGAGCTGAGTCTGGCATCATGTCCCACGTTGCGGGAGAGCATACGTGGAGACGACACTCCACGTGCTCGCCCGTTCATGGTTTGGGGAGATCGGACCTTTTCAATAGGGTCCGTCACCATTGTCTCATCTTCATGGAAAGGAAAAAAAAAAAAAGAGAGTCTGGGAAAAGACCAGACGTGTGCCTCCTACGGACACTAAGGCTGTGTTCACACGTAGAGTTTTTTTTGCGTTTTCTTGACGTTTTTAAACTCGCGATTTTGCTGCGAAAACGCAAAAAAAGCATCCCATGCAATCCTATGGGATTCTGCAATGCTGTGCTAGTGCTACGGATTTTCCCGTGGCGGAATCTCATCGCAGAAAAATACGCAGCATGCTCATTAATTTTTCGGAATCACGGCGCTTCCGCCCACATAGGAATGCATTGTTCTGCTTACTTTCCGCATGTAGCTGTGCCCACCATACGAAAAGTAAGCAGAACATTTGCAGATGGTACCCACGGGTTGGGGGAGAGGAGATTCTCCTCCAGGCTCTGGGTACCATATCCCTGTAAAAAATAGAATTAAAATAAAAAAATTGTCACATTCTCACCTTTCCATGTCCCGTGCAGCGCTCCCAGGCCTCACCGATGCTCCCATTCCCAGTGATGCATTGCGATATTGACCTTTGATGACATTGCGGTCTCGCGATACCGTAGCGGTCTCGCGAGAACGCGACGTCATCAAAGGTCATTGGCGCAATGCATCACTGGGAACGGGACTTGCCGGGACCATCGCGATGATTGGGAGCGCTGCGCGGGATGCCGGAAGGTGATAATAACACAATTTTTTATTATTTTTAACATTATATCTTTTTACTACTGATGCTGCATAGGCAGCCTCAATAGTAAAAAGTTGGTCACACTTGTCAAACACTATGTTTGACAAGTGTGACCAACCTGTCAATCAGTTTTCCAAGCGATGCTACAGATCGCTTGGAAAACGCTAGCGTTCTGCAAGCTAATTACGTTTGCAAATCGCTAGTTTTTCTGTGGGAAATAGGCGGAAATTAAAATGTGATTTGCTTGCATATTTCCCGCAGAATGGAATTCAGGAATTCCCTCAGAAATTTCCGCCGCAATTCTGCAACATGTGCACATAGCCTAAGAATGAACTGGTCTCGCCGGCAACTACGGTGAGGGTGTATACTGAGGAGGAGCTAACCTTTTTTTCATTCACTTAGTGTCAGCCTCCTGGCGGCAGTAGCACACACCCACAGTCCACAGTCCTGTGTCCCCCAATGAGGCGAAGGAGAAAACAAAATCCTCAAAAATAATATCCTTTAATTAGCCCCTACAGTAATAATATCCCACATTCTGGACCCCACATGTCCTCCCATTCTGCCTCGTGTCTCGCCATACTTCCCCATGTCCCTCCATATTGCCCCCATAGTCATTCATAATAGTATAATGTACCCTGTTATGAATGGGTCACCGAGGAGGGAAAAACCTAAACATGCTAAGCCCAGAAAAACCAGAGAGGTTGGTAACTATGCAGATTGCAGATCCCTGATCCTACCACACAACTAGCAGCAGCCGTGGAGCGTGCCTACGATGAACCTAGACGCCTCGTCACGGCCGGAGGACTAAATAAGCCTAAAGCAAGAAAAGGGAAAACTAACTGCCCCAGAGCAGACCCCAAAGGAATAGACAGCCCCCACACATGTATTGACGGTGAAACAAGATGAAAACACAAACACAGGTAGGAAAATAGGCTGAGCAAACGATGGGGCCCAAACTAACTAGAAAGGAGAGGAAAGGAAAGACACTGTCTGCAATCTGCCCAAAACCCTACAAAATAATGTCCAACACTTCTGATAACAAAATTAACCCTGAAGTCACTAGACTTCTCCCACTATATCAGCACTCTGAAAAATTCTGAGGCAGAGCAAAAAGAGGCCAATCTAATAAGGGATAAAAAGCAAATTGGCAAACACAGATAAATAAGAGTGGAAATTCAGCACAGCCCAAGCCGGGGCTGGCTGACCACACAAAAAACTGAATAGAACAACAAAATCAAGTGTGAACATTAGCAGAGAAACTTAGTTTGAGCTGACTGGAACAGAGCTGAGAACCAAGACCTGACAAGCAGAAGGAATCACCAGCACCAGAGTAGGGCATCGGCTGTCTTAAATCCAATCTGAGATTCCTGAGGTCCAATCGTCATCCTCATTATCAGGTGGCAGATCTCTACTGATTAAATCAGCCTCACTACCTCCTGTTACCACCAGAGGGAGCCTGACTGGTAGACCAGAAAATGAACTCACAACAGTACCCCATAGTGATATATAGCAGTACAATGCACTCCCATGGTAGTATGCATTACCCCCATGGTGGAATAATGCACCCCCATGGTGGAGTAATGCACCCCCATGGTGGTATAATACAGCCTCATAGCCGTATAATGCACCCCCATAGTGTAATGCACCCCCATGTCATATATAGTATAATGCACACGATACCGTGGCTTTACAAGAAAAAAAAAAAGTTTCTCCTTACCTGTCCGAGGTACAGCGATGTCCTCCGCTACGATTCAGATGGGGCACGCAGCGTTGTTCCGCTGTATGACAGTAATGTCATAAGTCGGCGACTTGCACGCTGACATCACTTACCGGCCTTTAATTGGCTGTTGGCTGTTAACTGTTGCGGGAGAAATCTAACACACGGAACATGGGAACATGGTTTCATGCTGTTTGAGTGAAATTCTGACCCTCCCATCAGCACGGTGCAACAGAAATCTCATCTGAGCAGAAGTTGTTTTCCACTCCTCTGTGAAATAACTATTACTTTCTTTTGCCGAATGAAGTTTTTATCTAACTGTTTTGCTAGAAAGTAATGGCACTGGACCTGGTCTATAGCCCAATTGTGCTAAGGAACGATGAGTGTATCCAGACACATTAGCATTCATTTGCAATTTGTATGGCTGTGCACCACCTGTTCTTAGAACAATTCTTGATAATTTTCTTGATGAGCTGATTATATCCACAAGACAAATAGCAATTAAAGTTTTTCTTTTATCACACTATTTTCAGTATACTCTTGACATCGTACGTAAAAACCCAATAATCTAGCAATGATGGCCTTGTACAAAGTCATTCAGATTTCTTAATCTTCACATTCTGAAAACTGATCAAGTCATTTCATACTGCATGCTGGGGTCATGTGTCTAATAAGTTTCAGTTGGAAAATGGCTGTTGATTCTTATAAATTGGTCACTCGGTGTATAGTACTAGTGGATAAAACAAGACTGAACACAAGACCTTGACAGCCTTCTACAGGAGATCTCATGACACAGTCTAAACATCTACCTTATGATCCTGAGGAACATTTGGATTTTCTTCTGAACAATCCTGTGGAAGAAGCGGACAGGGACATCTCTCTGGTGTTGTCCTCTTTCTGGAAAGATCTGTATCAAAGACATACAGGGAATGAACTCATTCTCCATATACAGATAATTATAGGCCATATATTTAGTAATTTCTAATACCTGGTGATGTGAGGGGCCGGGGAACCTCCATCATGACGTCCTTGTATATATCTTTATGTCCTTCTAAATACTCCCACTCCTCCATGGAGAAATAGACAGTGACATCCTGACACCTTATAGGAACCTGGCACATGCAATGATACTGTCATTACCCCGATCCCTTCAAAGAGTTACTGTATAATGTCCCAGCATTCCCAGCAGTGTCACCTCTCCAGTCAGCAGCTCAATCATCTTGTAGATGAGTTCTAGGATCTTCTGAACATTGAGGTTCTCATATCCCAGGGGGCGAGTTGGAGGACCTGTGATTGGGCTTGGGAGTCTTCCACCTCCCTCAGAAACAGGGGTCTGACAGTACTTACTAGAGGTCTTCTTCACTACTGTGTAATCCTGTTTATGGAGAGACACATTCAAAAATGTCACTAAAGACATTTCCAGAGTCCTCACCTATCCAGTTCTGTCCATCTGTTATTCCAATGCATAAGAATGATGTAATGTGACATCATCAGAATCTCTCACCTCTCCAGTAAGCTGGAAAAGGATCTCTAGGGTGAGGTGTAATACTTTCTCCGCCATCTTGTCCCTCTCCATCCTTCTTGGGTCAATCGTGAAAATACTCTTCTATAGAAGATCTCCACTGAAGGGATCCAATATTGTAGGGACCTGAATGAGAAGATGACGATGTAACATCATAAAAATCCCACGTAAGAAATCTCTGGAGATGTTACCGACTTCACAACATTCAGTTATAGCCCGGCCTGTCCCCTGGTATAAGGGTGGTTTCACAATAGCGTCTAAGGCCGCAGCGTCGGCCTGTGCATGGCCGCCGCTAAGCCCTGCCCCTGCCACGCCTCCGTCGGTAGCTCCGCCTACGGGCGCATGACGCTGCATGCGTCCTGCATCCCCTATCTTTAGCACTGGGGACGCAGGCCGTGCGCAGGTATGCGTTTGGCGGCGCATGCGTCCTTTTGACGGGTGCGCCAAACGCAACCTGTTGCAATTTGGTGCGCTCGGCGCACCGTCAAAAGGACGCATGCGTCGCCAAGCACATACCTGCGCACGGCCTGCGTCTCCAGTGCTAAAGATAGGGGACGCAAGACGCATGCAGTGCACAGGCCGACACTGCGGCCTTAAACGCTAATGTGAAACCACCCTAACAGATAATCAAATTTTGTCACCGTCATGGTCAGGCCCTCACTTAGCTTACGCCGGGACATGGGATGAGGTGACTTTAAGGGGTTTACATCAATTCTACAGGTCAATCTCACACTTGCCCCTCACTTGAGCTACAGATTGAACACATAACACACATAAGATACCCACAATTAGTCCATATACACAATAAGTTGAATGCTTACTGAAAGGAAATTAAGCCCTAATGTCATGCACATAAAGTACCCAAAGATCCCAAGCCATACATAGGTCACTTGCACAAAATACCACCAAGTCTTTAGGGAGACACTTAGGATCTTTATGGCAACAAGGCAGAGCTATTAAAGTTTTTTGCTTTAATACACAAAACGTACAGTGCTTAATATGTAGAAAAAATGAGGAAAATACCACAATAAGGGTGCAAAAACAGTTATAAACCAAAAGGTGAAAAAAGTAGAAAAGTTTTATACTTAGCAGCTCTCTGTAAGAAATTCCCTGCTCCCAATTTGTCAACAGAAGGGAAATAATCCATTTAATATATACAGTCCATCCTTGGGGAGGGTTTGAACGTTATTCTACTTCCTTGGTACACCTATGTGAGGATTCTCCGGTACATATGCACACATGCAATGGCATAACTAGAGTCTGAAAGAACCCGATGCAAAATTTGGACCTGCCCCCTCATCTTCCCACACACACACACACATCCCCCAACCCTGCATGTTGGTCAGATGTATGGGCCCTTGTAGGAACCAGGATAGGGATGAGGGGCCATGCATACCAGCATAGGGATGAGGGGGCCATGCATACCAGCATAGGGATAAGGGGGCCATGCATACCAGCATAGGGATGAGGGAGCCATGCATACCAGCATAGGGATAAGGGCGCCAGACATACCAGGATAGGGATGAGGGCGCCAAGCATACCAGGATAGGAATGAGTGCGCCATGCATACCAGGATAGGGATGAGTGCGCCATGCATACCAGCATAGGGATGAGGGGGCCATGCATACCAGGATAGGGATGAGGGCGCCATGCATACCAGGATAGGGATGAGGGCGCCATGCATACCAGGATAGGGATGAGGATGCCATGCATACCAAGATAGGGATGAGGACGCCATGCATACCAGAATAAGGAGGAGGGCGCCATGCATACTCGGCTTATACTCGAATCAATATATTTTTCCCAGTTTGATGTGGTAAAACTAGGTGCCTCGGCTTATATTCAGGTCGCCTTATACTCGATTATATACCGTACTTTTTAGGCACAGTGCAACTTAGAAAGGAAGGAGCACAAACAAATTTAGTGCAGATTTTATGGTTATGGTTTATGGGTGCCATGACCCACTGGGAGAGCCCATGAGGTGCCAGAACAGCAGAACCACCTATAAATGACCACATATTACAAACTACACCTCTCAATTAATTCATCTAAACGTATAGCGATAATATTGACATCATGGGTGTGTCACAGAATGTTATATCATTTTTACCACAAAAATCTGTTTTAGGCCCAGATTTTATAGTTTCCAAGGGGAAATAGGTAAAAATGGTACTGCTTAGTCACACGGCGTGACTCGGGACACCGCGCTATTTGCTTCCTGGAGCTCAGATATTCCTAAAGTAGTTTGCAGACGCTATATACAGAGCCGCTAAGTGCTAGAAGAGCAGAATCCCCCTCGAGTGACTACACAAGCAGCAATGGATATTACATTATATTGTTTACGTACATTGTAGTGCCCAGTACGTTGTAATGCCCAGTACACAGGGCAAAGTGGGGCCTGGGCAAAAGTTTAAAATGGGGCCCCAAATGCTGACATACTGCATAAGCCGAGAGGGAGACTTTCAGCCCCCAAAAATGGGCTGAAAATCTCGGCTTATACACGAGTATATACGGTACTCTGAGTTCAGGCTGCTAAATGAGTGTGATTGACAATATGGAAGTAGTTTGACACTTGTTTCCCAGGCTCCTTACACCGGCTGAGGAACAATGATGGGGATAGAAGAATCACTATTAGATCAGTCTTTTCCCATACAGTATCATGTTCTCAGCAGCATATCTGCAGTTTTCACTGGGCGATGTGCTGCTGAGAACAATGATTTTTGTTCAAGTATAAAAAATCCAATCACTAGATGAATAGGCAGCATTTTGCTTGTTTAGTATAATACACCTCATAGTCTTCCACATAGTATAATGCAACCTACAGTCCTCCATATAGAATAATGAGCACCACCGTCCTCCATGTTGTATAATGCACACCTCATAGTCTTCCATATTGTATAAGGCACACCCCATAGTCCTCCGTATAATATTGTCACATGGACCCGTCCTGTGTGACACGACCCACAGGCCGGTAACTAAAACAGCAAGACATGGCACGTGTAACTGTCCTGTGTGACACGACCCGCAGGCCGGTAACTAAAACAACAAGACACGGGGGAAGGGGAAACAGTTACAACGGTGGGCCTTGCGATAGGGAATGGGGACGTGGAGACCTCCTGCACTCCCCTGAGTCAGTGTCCCTCACACTCCTGACGTTCCCTATACAGGCTCCTCACCTGTCGCCGAGCCGGAACCTGTCACCCTAGCACACCCTACACCTATCCCTTGCTAGGGAGCTGGGTGGTGCAGGCACTGGCCCCGCCGCTGTACTAATACACACCAGAGAAAAATGCAAACAGGGAAACACCACTTAGCTTTGCGCTGTTGCTACTGCTCCCAGCAACAGAGTCCACCACCAGAATGCAGCTTTCCTCCAGAATAGCTGCTACTTCTCCAAGCTTTATCAGAACTGCAAGGAACACCTCTCTGTAATTCCTTCCTAAACCAGCCTTTACACCAGAGCTCCCCTGAGCTGTTCTCTGTAGTTCCTTCCTTCACCAGTCTTGGTTGGAAATGAGCAATATCGCCAACAGTGAGTGAAACCACCTGCTACACCTTTATAGGCAGGACCCAAGGAATCACACCTGCTTCATTATCATGTGCAAAAACACTAACCACCACCGGAGGCAAACTTGAACAAAAGACACCACCGTGCAATAACCCCAATGGCCACCGGGGGCAAAACCAACTCCAAGCAACCAGCTCAAAGGAAAAAAAAGGTTACTTATTCAAAACCTGTCATAATCCAGCATGGATCATGACAGTACCCTCTCCTTAATGAGGGTCCTCCGGACCCTCAAGACCGCTCCTCATCAGGGAACCACCTACAGAGGGGACGCCCAGATCCAGAGTTCACCTCTGCAACTACCTGTACCTCAGGTTAATGACAAATGGGCACTGGTGGTATTGGCAATGTATGTTCTGGCAGCATTACACATCCCCAGAGCACCGTCCTGGGAAGCGAGTTGTGTATGAGCATGTTTGGAGGCAAAAAGCTGACAAGACTCTGCACACACTTCCACTGGATGTTATTTGGTGGACACCCATACACACTCGTTCACACACTGGTCCGGACCAGGACGTTAATTGCCACTCATTACTTTGTCAAATACTGTGAACTTTTACTGGAACTGACAATAGAGGTGTCCCCCTGTGTCACCACACTCACACCCCGGCTATTCACCAAGGGAAACACCACCTTCCAACCCCTGCTACTACGAGGCCTGCGCCTCTCTAGGTTGGCTAATGGCGAGGGTTGAGACTTGCCCCTACTCCCTGGCAGCACCTCTGCAGCCACAACTGGAGGAGAAGGGGACGGGGATATGGAGGAAATATATACACTCCCTGGTCGCCTTCCTCCACACGACCAGGAGGGGGCGGCTTCTTCGGTGGTGTGGAAGGTTTGGCGTGAGCCCCGCGGACTATAACACAAATCTGCCCACCACAGGGACATACCCCTTCACCTCGGGGAATACCAGGCAGCACCATGGGGACACCCACTCCTCCCACCTGTCTGGGTGTGTCCACGTGCATGAGCAAGTCCCGTTCACCAGCAGGGACTCTGGGGGCTACTTTGCCAGAGCCGAAATTTGATTTTCTGGTTGAGCCAGAGGGAAGGCCCCAGACCCTGATAACTGCTGCTGGAACTGCTTCAACACACCATGCAGCTCCTCACTCACCTCAGTGAGGCCCAGCAGCAATTACTCACCGGCCTGAACTTGGCCAAAGGCCTACCAGGAAAAAAAAATGTAGGGTTGGTGATAATGTCATGGTCACGTGTGACTGGACACACCGCCTCCAGCAGGGCGAATTTATATGACACGCGTGACCCTGGATACACCGCCTCCAGCAGGCAAATTTCAGTACTACAGGTATGTCTGGATACACCGCCTCCAGCAGGGCGAATTTCAGAATAACGGTTAAAACCAGGAAAACAATTACAATGGTGGCCCTGCGATAGGGAACGGGGACGTGGAGACCTCCTGCACTCCCCTGAATCAGTGTCCCTCACACTCCTAACGTTCCCTATACAGGCTCCTCACCTGTCGCCGAGCCGGAACCTGTCACCCTAGCACACCCTACACTGTTGTGAGTTCATTCTCTGGTTCACCAGTTGTGAGTTCTCCTTCCAGACTCCCTCTGGTGGTAACAGGAGGTAGTGAGGCTGATTTGATTGCTGGAGATCTGCCACCTGAGAATGAGGATGACGATTGGACTTCAGGAGTCTCAGATTGGATTTAAGACAGCCGACGCCCTGTTCAGTTGCTGGTGATTCCTTCTGGCTTGTCAGCTCTTGGTTTTCAGCTCTGTTCCAGTCATCTAAAGCTAAGTTTTTCTGCTAATGTTCACACTTGATTTTGTTGGTCTATTCAGTTTTTTGTGTGGTCAGCCAGCCCCGGCTGGGGGCTGTGCTGAATTTCCACTCTTATTTATCAGTATTTTGCCAATTTGCTTTTTATCCCTTACTAGTTTGGTCTCTTTTTGCTGTGTCTCAGAATATTTTAGAGTGCAGATATAGTGGGAGAAGTCTAGTGACTTCAGGATTAATTTTGCTATCAGAAGTGTTGCACATTATTTTTGTAGGGTTTTTTGCAGGTTGCAGACAGTGTCTTTCCTTTCCTTTCTAGTTAGTTTGGGCCCCATCGTTTGCTCAGCCTATTTTCCTGCCTGTGTTTGTGCCTTCATCTTGTTTCACCGTCAATACATGTGTGGGGGCTATCAATTCCTTTGGGGTCTGCTATGGGGCAGTTAGTTTTCCCTTTTTCATGCTTCAGGCTTATTTAGTCCTCCGGCTGTGACAAAGCGTCTAGGAACATCGTAGGTACGCTCCATGGCTGCTGCTAGTTGTGTGGTAGGATCAGGGATCTGCAATCTGCATAGTTACCAACCTCTCTGGTTTTCTGTGACTTAGCTTGTTTTGCTTTTTTCTACTCGGTGACCCATTCATAACAGAATCACCAGCCATACCGCAGATTCTAGGGTACTCAAAAGCAGGAAAAAGTTGTTTAAAAAAAAAAAAAGTGTCAGAATTTTTTTTTTTTGTATTTCTTCCTCTTTTTCTCTGGGGGCGTAGGAGTATTTTTATTTCTTTTTCCTAAATGGAGATTAAGCAATTGTCTGATTGTGTGGAGCAGCTGGCTGCTGACGCTCCTGTTTTCTCCACCTCTCCTCAGTCTCATGATATTCCTGATTATCTAGCCGATTTTTCTGATGTATTTAGTGAGAGCAAGTCTGCGTCTTTGCCTCCTCATAGGAGTTATGACTGTGCAATTGAGTTGATGCCTGGGTGTAAATTTTCCAAGGGTCGGCTTTTCAACTTATCAGTACCCGAACAAGATGCTATGCGATCCTATATTAAGGAGTCATTGGAGAAGAGTCATATTAGACCATCCTCTTCACCTTTAGGTGCTGGGGGGTTTTTTGTGGCCAAGAAAGATGGTTCATTAAGACTGTGTATTGATTATCGTTCCCTTAACAAGATGACGGTTAAATATCAGTACCCGTTACCTCTGATGTCTGATTTATTCTCCAGAGTTGAGTGCCTACTGGTTTACTAAGCTTGACCTCAGGGGGGCGTCTAATCTTATTCGCATCAAGCACGGAGATGAATGGAAGACGGCGTTTAATACTCCGGAGGGACATTTTGAGTACCTGGTGATGCCTTTTGGGCTCACTAATGCCCCTTCTGTCTTCCAGTCCTTTATGAATATTTTCCGTGACTTTGTGGATAAGTTTTTGATCATCTATCTGGATGACATTTTGATCTTTTCTAGTGATTGGGATTCTCATGTGGAACACGTCCGGACTGTGTTCTGGATTTTGAAGGAGAATTCCCTGTTTGTAAAGGAATCGAAATGCCTCTTTGGTGTACAGAGGATTTCATTTTAGGGATTTATCTTATCTCCATCGACTATTGAAATGGACCCGGCCAAGGTACAGGCCATTTATGATTGGGTTCAGCCTACTTCTTTGAAGGCCCTCCAGAAGTTTTTGGGTTTTGCTAATTTCTATCGTAAATTTATAGGTATTTTTTCTGGTATTGTCAAACCACTGACTGATCTGACCAAGAAGGGCGCTGATGTGCTGAATTGGTCTCCTGAGGCTATCTCAGCATTTTAGGAGCTTAAGCAGAGATTTACTTCAGCTCCAGTTTTACGGCAACCTAATGTCTCACTTCCATTTCAGGTGGAGGTAGATGCTTCTGAGATTGGTGCAGGAGCTGTTTTGTCCCAAAAAAGACCCTGTGACTTCTAAGATGAATCCCTGTGCCTTCTTTTCTCGAAAGTTCTCCCCATCTGAACGCAACTATGACGTGGGGAATCGGGAATTGTTGGCCATGAAGTGGGCATTTGAGTGGAGACATTGGTTGGAGGGAGCTAGACATCAAGTTGTGGTCCTCACCGATCACAAGAATTTGATTTATCTGGAGTCGGCCAAACGCTTGAATCCTAGACAGGCTAGATGGGCCTTGTTTTTCACGCGTTTTAATTTTGTGGTCTCTATTCTTCCGGGCAATAAGAATGTTAAGGCAGACGCCCTTCCTAGGAGTTTCTTTGCCGATTCTCTTAGTGTGACCGAGCCTACTACTATCCTAGGTGAGGGGGTAGTTCTTTCAACCATTTCGCCTGATTTGAGACGCGCCCTGGAGGAATTTCAGGAGGATAAACCTGAGCGTTGCCCTATGGGAAAATTGTATGTTCCTGATCAGTGGAGAAAGAGAGTGATGTCTGAAATTCATTGCTCCGCATTGGCTGGTCATCCAGGTATTTTTGGTACCAGAGATTTGGTGAGTCGGTCCTTTTGATGGCCTGCCTTATCTCGTGATGTCAGGAATTTTGTACAGTCCTGTGGGACTTGTTCTCGGTCTAAACCCTGTTTTTGTTCTAGTGGGTTGCTGATGCCCTTGCCGGCGCCCAAGAGGCCATGGACCCATATCTCAATGGATTTTATTTCTGATCTTCCTGTCTCTCAGAGAATGACTGTTATCTGGGTGATTTGTGATAGATTTTCGAAGATGGTCCATCTTGTACCACTCCCAAAGTTGCCATCTTCCGCTGAGTTGGTGCCCTTGTTTTTACAACAGGTGGTTTGGTTACATGGGATTCCTGAGAACATTGTGTCCGACAGATGAGTCTAGTTTGTTTCCAGATTCTGGAAAGCCTTTTGTTCCAATCTGGGAATTCAGTTATCCTTCTCCTCCGCGTTTCATCCCCAAACCAATGGACAGACTGAGAGAACAAACCAGACCTTGGAGTCTTATTTGAGATGTTTTATATCTGCTGATCAGGATGATTGGGTCTCATTTTTGCCCTTGGCCGAATTCGCACTGAACAATACAGCTAGATTTTGTTGGTCTATTCAGTTTTTTGTGTGGTCAGCCAGCCACGGCTGGGGGCTGTGCTGAATTTCCACTCTTATTTATCAGTATTTTGCCAATTTGCTTTTTGTCCCTTACTAGTTTGGTCTCTTTTTGCTCTGTCTCAGAATATTTTAGAGTGCTGATATAGTGGGAGAAGTCTAGTGACTTCAGGGTTAATTTTGCTATCAGAAGTGTAGGACATTATTTTTGTAGGGTTTTTTGCAAGTTGCAGACAGTGTCTTTCCTTTCCTTTTCTTTCTAGTTAGTTTGGGCCCCATCGTTTGCTCAGCCTGTTTTCCTGCCTGTGTTTGTGCCTTCACTGTTATGGATGAGTCACCGAAGGAGGAAAAAACAAAAATAATAGCTAAGTCCAGAAAACCAGAGAAGTTGGAAGCTATCGGATTGCAGACCCCTGAACCTATCCACAACAACTAGCAGTAGCCGTGGGGGGTTCCTACGGTGCCCTAGACCCCTCGATCACAGCCGGAGAACTAAATTAGCCTAAAGACAGAAAGGGGAAATCTAATCTGCCCCAGAGCAGACCCCAAAGCAATAGGCAGCCCCCAACATATAATGACTGTGAAGCAAGATGAAAAACACTAACACAGATAGAAAGATAGGTTGAGCAAATGATGGGGCCCAAGCTAACTAAATAGGACAGGATAGAAAAGCTGCTGTCTGCAATCCGCAAAAACCCTATCCAAAATGAACCAACAGACTGATAGGAAAAACAGGCCCTGAAGTCGCTAGGCTTCAAAAAGACTATATCAGCACTCAGGTATATTCTGAAGACAGAGCCAGAGATCAACAGATCAGAGACAAAAATGGAATTCAGCTCACCCCCGGCTGGGGATGGCTGAACTCCAAAAAACAGGGCAAACAAAACCAGAACTAAAGTGTACAAACAGCAGAGCAAAACTTAGCTTTGAGAAGCAGAAATCAGACTGGTCTCCAAGAATCCAGCAGGAAAATCACCGGCAAGGCAGCAGGGCGTGGGCTGCCTTATATCCAGTCATCAGTTCCTGTGACCCAGTCATCATCTACCTGCTCTGCTGTTTGGTAATCAGCCTCACTACCTTCCTTCGCCAGAAGAGGGAGTTCATCAGACCTCACTGGTGAAGGGAAAAATGAACTCACAACACTTCACCTTGTTTCACCGTCAATACATGTGTGGGGGCTATCTATTCCTTTGGGGTCTGCTCTGGGGAGGTTAGTTTTCCCCTTTTCATGCTTCAGGCTTATTTAGTCCTCCGGCTGTTACGAAGCGTCTAGGAACATCGTAGGTACGCTCCATGGCTGCTGCTAGTTGTGTGGTAGGATCAGGGATCTGCAATCTGCATAGTTACCAACCTCTCTGGTTTTCTGTGACTTAGCTTGTTTTGCTTTTTTCTCCTCGGTGACCCATTCATAACACTACAACTATCCCTTGCTAGGGAGCTGGGTGGTGCAGGCACTGGCCCCACCGCTGTACTAATACACACCAGGAAAAAATACAAACAGGGAAACACCACTTAGCTTTGCTCTGTTGCTATTGCTCCCAGCAACAGAGTCCACCACCAGAATGCAGCTTTCCTCCAGAATAGCTGCTACTTCTCCAAGCTTTGTCAGAGCTGCAAGGAACACCTCTCTGTAATTCCTTCCTTCACCAGACTTTACACCGGAGCTCCCCTGAGCTGCTCTCTGTAGTTCCTTCCTTCACCAGTCTTGGTTGGAAATGAGCAATATCCCCAACAGTGAGTGAAACCACCTGCTACACCTTTATAGGCAGAACCCAAGGAATCACACCTGCTTCATTATCATGTGCAATAACACTAACCACCACCGGGGGCAAACTAGAACAAAAGACAACACCGTGCAATAACCCCAATGGCCACCGGGGGCAAAACCAACTCCAAGCAACCAGGAACAAAAAGGTTACTTATTCAAAACCTGTCATAATCCAGCATGGATCATGACAAATATAATGTGCCGCCTAGTCCGCCATATATATATTATAATGTGCCCCATAGTCCTCCATATAGTATAATACCCTCCTCATAGTCCTCCATATAGTATAATAGACTTCTCATAGTCCTCAATATAGTACAATACACTCCTCATAGTCCTCAATATAGTACAATACACTCCATATATTACAATACACTCCTCATAGTCCTCCATATAGTATAATGCACTCCTCATAGTCCTCCATATAGAATAATACACTCCTCAGTCCACCGTACAGTATAATGCACTCCCGATAGTCCTCCATGTAGTACAATTCAATTCCCATAGTATAATGCACCCCATAATTCTTCATATAGTATAATGTATTCCCCATAGTCCTCGATACAGTATAACGCAGGTTCCATGTAGTACATATACTATAATGCACTGCTCATAGTCCGATAGAGTATAATGCAGCCCCCATATACTATAATGCAGCCACCCCATAGAGTATAATGCAGCTACCCTACAGAATATAATGCAGCCCCCCCATAGAATATAACGCAGCCTTCTCACAGACCATAATGCAGCCAACACCATGGAATATAATATAGCCCCCTCATAAGGTATAATGTAGCCACCCGTTCCCCCCTTAGAATATAATCCTGCCCCATAGCCCAGTACTCACTGATAAATTAAAAAAATAAAAAATAATACTCACCTCACCTCTTTTCCTGCGCTGTTCAAGGCTCTGTGCTCCGATCTCAGCAGCTGCACTGCCCGGCACACAGTGGGTGCGCGATGAAGTGATGTCATCACCCGCAGTGTCAGAGGGGGAATGATGGGAAAGGGAGTGTCATCTGATGCTCTCTCCTCCATCATTGCTTTCAACTGTATCAGCTTCTATGATGCCAATACAGTTGAATGCGTTAGTGACAGCGTCGCTGGCGCCGTGCGGGCCCCCTGACTCACGGGCCCCATAACAGTCATGTGGTGTGCTGCCCTTGGAGGAGCGGTGTCCCTAGGCAGCTCCCTTGTCTGCCTGCCACTAACGCCGGCCTTGCCAATGCATTAAGTCCAGCTCATGCTTCTGGAGATATGCACCCATAAATTAGGCAGGCTCTCATGGCTACAGAAATGCCACACATGTGGATGCTAAATATGGTTTAGGCACACTGGGGCTCAGAAGGGAGGGGGGCATCTGGGAGTGCATAATTGGCTGAATTTCTTTTGGGGTGTTAGGAGGCATAACGCTTTTACAGAGCTTATGTTCTACCAGTAACGAAGCCCTCTATATTTCCATTGACAGGTAACGGCTCTGAGTGTGGACTTGCTATTTTTGTGGATTGAGTTGAAGCTTTTATTGGGAACATTTTACATAACATTTTGGATCACATTTATCTGGTACTTTATGCTGAGCACTTACAGGTGCGTCTCATAACACCTCAGCAGTGCCACAGGCTGATCTCCTCCATGCCACCCCGCATTGATGTAGTAATTGATGCAAAAGGAGCATTTACTGAATATACATTTCAGTAGGCCAACATGTTGGATTTTAAAATCATTTTTCAAGCTGGTGTTATAAAGTATTCTAATTTACTGAGATAGTGACTTTTGCGTTTTCATTGGCTGTAAGCCATAATCATCGACATTAACAGAAATAAACACTTGAAGTATACCACTCTGTTTGAAATTACTATGTAATATATGAGATTCACTTTTTGTACTGAAGAACTGAAATTAAATTTTTGATGATATTCTAATTTTGTGAGATGCACCTGTACATCGGGGTTTCTATCTAAATCTGTGAATGACGTGATTCAGATTAAACCCCCGAGGGATCCATTCACTATAATGAGGCAGCAGAGTTACTCTGGACTCTGTCTGGCCTCTGTTCAGTAGTATCATTCTTTTCAGAGGTGCAGAAAACACTGGCGAACAACACTTTTATACACACCTAAAAATACAGACACAGCCGGATCATAGACCACACAATGTCTAAAGTGACTCCATCTGTTTCATTATAGGGAATCTTCCATCAGGGGTTCCGTCTGAATCACGTATTTCAGAAATTTACACGGAAATGCCAATGCTCAGCGCAGGATAAGTATGCGGTGTGCCTTACTGCTATCTTTGGAAGGCAAAATGAACAAATCAACAGCAGGTCAAGAATTGGTTCGATTTATTTTTTTACACTGTTCCTCTGCTGTATAAAGAGATTAGATGACTTTATTCTTCATCTTAGTGCTACTAGAGCAATACCAGATTTATATCTTTTTTGTATTTGGCTGCTGTCACACACTGAAAGATGCTTTTTTTTTCTTCAAAAACTAGTCTTAGCATCGCCATATTTTGAAAGCTATAAATTTATCTACTTTATATTTATTTCTGCAGACAGAATCACGTGAGGGCTTGCTTTTTGTGTGATGGGTTGATGTTTTTATTGGCACCAGTTTTGGGCACATAACGTTTTTTGATCGCTTTCTATTCTGATTTCTGTGAAGCAGAATGAACAAAAACAGCAATTCAGGAATTGTTTTTTTTTTTTTTTTCTTTGTGCTGGTTCGCGAGTGGTAAAATTGATAATGCAGCTTTAGGTTATGTGCCCACGTATGCAGAAAAAAACCGCACTTCTTCCCAGGAAAAACATGCGGGTTTTTTTGCATCTTTTTTGTACGTTTATTTTGCGTTTTTCCCGCGATTTTCGCGTGCGAAATTCAAGCACTTTCCAAGCGATTTGAAGCATCGCTTGGAATGTGATTGACAGGTTGGTCACACTCGTCAAACATAGTGTTTGACGAGTGTGACCAACTTTTTACTATTGAGGCTGCCTATGCGGCATCAATACTAAAAGAAAGAATGTTAAAAATAAAAAAAAATAAAAAATAAAAAATTGGGTTATATTCACCTTCCGGCATCCCGCGCAGCCTCTCCGGGCCTCAGCGATGCTCCCGTTCCCAATAATGCCTTGCGAGATGCTGTTGCAATCTTGGGAGGAATAGGGACCGCTACATTATCTCGAAATCGCGACGTCATCAAAGGTCTCGCAAGGCATTACTGGGAACGGAAGCAACTCTGAGGCCCAAGAAGGCTGCGCGGGATGCTGGAAGGTGAATATAACCCAATTTTTTATTTTTTATTCTTTTTTTTACAGGGATATGGTACCCAGGGCCTGGGTACCATCCGCACATGAGCCGCTCACTTTGTGCATGGTGGGCATAGCCACATGCGGGAAGTTAGCGAATCTCATGCATTCTTATGGGTGAGGAATCGCGGCAATTCTTTTCAAAATTGCGGCGATTCCACAAAAAGAATGAGCATGCTGCGTTTTTTTCCGCAATGCGATTCCGCCGCGGAAAAAAATCACAGCATTAGCACAGCATGTACGGAATGCCATAGGAATGCAGCAAAAACGCTTAAAAATCGCAACGTGTGCACACAGCCTTATTCTTCAGGTATTCTTCAGTACACAGTTATATCATTTATCATAGAATCATAGAATGGTAGAGTTGGAAGGGACCTCCTGGGTCATCTGGTCCAAACCACTTGCTCAAAGCAGGATTCATTAAATCATCCCAGACAGATGTCTGTCCAGCCTCTGTTTGAAGACTTCCATTGAAGTAGAACTCACCACCTCTCATGGCACCCTGTTCTACTCATTGATTACCCTGTCAAGAAGTTTTTTAATCTGTGTCTCCTCCCATTCAGTTTCATCCCATTGATTCTAGTCATTCCTTGTGCAAATGAGAATAAAGATGATCCTTCTACAATGTGACAGCCCTTCAGATATTTGTAGACAGCTATTAAGTCTCCTCTCAGTCTTCTCTTTTGCAAGCTAAACATTCCCAAATCCTGCAACCTTTCCTCATAAGACAGGGTTTGCAGACCGGTCACCAATCTGGTCACTCTTTTCTGAACTTGCTCCAGTTTGTTGATATCTTTTTTTAAAATGTGGTGACCAAAACTGGACACAGTATTCCAGATGAGGTCTTACCAAAGAGGAGTAGAGGGGGATAATGACTTCACGTGATCTAGATTGTATGCTTCTGTTAATACATCTCAGAGTTGTATTTGCCTTTTTTGCTGCTGCATCACGCTGTTGACTCCTGTTTAGTTTATGATCTGCTAGTATACCCAAGTCTTTTTCACATGTGCTGTTGCTTAGCCCTATTCTTCGCATTCTTTATATGCTTTTACATTTTTATTGCCCAGATGTACTACTTTGCATTTTTCCCTGTTAAAAAGCATTAAGTTAGTTGCTGCCCAATGCTCCAGTTTATTTATATCTTTTTGAATCCTCTCTCTCTTCTCTAGTATTAGCTATCCCTCCTAGCTTTGTGTCATCAGCAAATTTAATCAGTATACCCTCAATTCCTTCATCTAAATCTAATATATAAAGCTCAAGTGTGTGTATGTATGTATGTATGTATGTATGTATGTATGTATGTGTGTATGTCCGGGATTGGCATCTGCACCGTCGCAGCTACAGTCACACGTCTGGACCCCGAGAGCGTCATAGGCTATGTTGTGAGGCAAAATTTTAACCCCATGAGTTCCAATTCACCAAACAATTTTGCCCTTATCTACATAATGGGGAAAAAGTGAAAGGAAAAGTGTTAGAGGCAAATTGACAGCTGCCAGATGTGAACAAGGGGGACTTAAAGAATGAGAGCGATGGCGCCAAAGAGTATATACCGTACAGTTGCTAAGGTGGGGCCCTGACAAGGGATACTCACCACACACGGGGATATGAACACACACACAAAATGCGCCACACACTACCACGTGCTTCAACACATATACCACCCTCAGCACACATTTCACCACACATACACCAACCTCGCCACATAAAAGTCGAAACACAAAAGTCGCCACGCTGTCCCAGAGCTGTTTAAAAGATGAAAAATGAGCTGTGATTGGTTGCTATCAGCAACAGTTTTCTTTGTAGACAGTTGTGGTAACTGAGGCCTATTATTCTTATCATTTCTATGGTGTTATCGTCCTTCTGCAAAGCTGGAAATAACACAATTTATTACCGTGCCAACACAGACCACTCTCTGACACAGACTGCAGGGGGAGCCCAGTATTACACAGGATAGGATTAGATACACGGCTCAGCAGTCAGTATCACACAGGATAGGATTAGATACACAGCTCAGCTGTCAGTATCACACAGGAAAGGATTAGACACAAGGCTCAGCAGGCAGTATCACACAGCATAGGATTAGATACACAGCTCAGCAGTCAGTATCACACAGGATAGGATTAGATACACAGCTCAGCAGTCAGTATCACACAGGATAGGAATAGATACATGGCTCAGCAGACAGTATCACACAGGATAGGATTAGACACACGGCTCAGCAGTCAGTATCACACAGGATAGGATTAAATGCACATTTTTTTGTGCAATATAATCATAATTTGTTATAACTAACCACAGTTGGTTACTATGCCCAGGCAACGCCGGGCTCTTCAGCTAGTCATTGATAAAGATGTTGAACAATACAGGGCCCAGAACAGAGCCCTGTGGTACCCCACTTGAGACATTCTTCCAACTGGATGTGCAGCCATTTACGGCCACACTTTGGGTCTGATCACTAAGCCAGTTATGAATCCACCTAACAGTTGCCTTTTCCATTCCATACTTAGTCATTTTTTCAATAAAGATGGTCTGAGATACTTTGTCAAATGCTTTGCTGAAGTCAAGATATACTATATTTACAGCATTTCCCCGATCCACCCAGTCAGTGATTCTGTCATAGAAGGAAATTAAGTTAGTCTGACATGGCTTAGTAGTTACAAACCCATGCTGACTTACATACGTGTTGCTTAATAATTTGTTCAAAGATCTTTCCTGGTATAGAAGTCAGACTCACTGGCCTATAGTTCCCTGTATCCACCTTCTTCCTCTTTTTGAAGATAGGAACAACATTTGCTTTTCTCCAGTCTTCTGGGACATCTCTTGATCTCCAAGAATTTTCAAAGATATGGAGAGTGGTTCAAAAACTTCTGCCATCTCCTTCAGTACTCTGGGGTGTAATTCATCTGGACCTGGAGATTTCAATTCATTTATGTTAGCTTTGTATTCCCTCACTATCTTTCTGATTATAGATAGCCAGGATTCTTCTATTCCCTTGATAGGACAGTGAAGATCAGTTGATGTTACATTTCCTTTAGTAGAGAAAACAGATGCAAAATAGGAATTTAAAAGTTCGGCCTTCTCAACATCCTTTCTTACCATTTCATCATTTTCATCTTGTAAAAATCCTATAGCATCTTTCACTTTTCTTTAACTTTTGATATATCCCCAAAATCCTTTTTTATTGCTTTTGATGTCTCTTGCAAGCCTTAATTCATTGTCAGCTTTAGATAATCTGATGCATGCCCTGCAGGTTCTGCAGACAGCATTATATTCTTCTTTATCTACGCCTCCCTCCTTCCATTTGATAAACATTTCTTTCTTCCTTTTTAGCACGTGTCTAAGTTCTGTGTTCTTCCATCCTGGTTTCCTTAAATACTTCCTATTCTTCCCTCTTTTCGTAATTGTTAACGACTGTGCTTTGAGAATATAATTTTTCAAAATTTCCCATCCTTCCTGGACATTTTTGTCCTTAAGGATATCCAGCCATTGGATCCCTCCGATTCTCTTTCTGAGGCCCTTAAAATCTGACTTTCTGAAATCTAACCTTGAAATCTCATTCTTCACAGGTCTTCCTCCTCTAGTTATCCAAAATTCTAAAATAGCATGGGACCGCTACCTCCTAGGGTCCCAGCCACTCTTACCTCCTCAACCATTTCCTCCCTGTTTATAAGGATTAGATCCAAGATAGCAGATCCCCTTGTTGTCTCCCCTACCTTTTGGAAGATAAAGTTGTCAGCAAGAGAGGATAAGAATTTGCTTCACCTGTTAGTTTTGCCTGAGATTCCCAACAAATGTCTGGATAGTTGAAATGTCCCATTACACTATGTCATATTTTTTGGAGAACTTGGCCATATGAAGCATAAAGAGTTCATCCAGATCTTCAGCTTGCACAGGCGGCCTGTAGTAAATGCCTACAATGGTGTCCTTTCCGTTGTTCTATCCTTGTATTCTTACCCAAACAGTGTCCACAGAACTTCCAGTCTCTGAAGCTTGGATCTCTGTGCAGATATACGCTTTTCTAACATACAATGCGACACCTCCTCCTTTTTTATCAAGTCTGTTTCTGGCAAATAAGTTGTATCCTTCTAGCCTTGTATTCCAATCATGTGTATTGTCTCACCAAGATTCAGTGATTCCAATTACATCATTTCTTTTCCTGCATTAGTAGTTCCAGTTCTCCTTGTTTATTGCCCATGCTTTGTGCATTTGTAAATAAACATTTTAGTTTGTGTTTGGTTTCTCTTTCTCCAATATTTTTATTATTTAGATTTTTTTGTCTTTGTTCTTCCTTTCCACTTTTAATAGCAGAATTCTCAATAGCATTTGTCAGGTGTATGGCTTTTTCTGGCCTTTTGCTTTCCTTCCCACATTGTTCTAGTTTAAAGCTCTCCTGATGAGTGTAGCAAGGCGACTTCCAAATAGATGTCTTGGCGCTTTTAGACAAATACTTTTTTTTCTGTAAATCGTTTTTTTTTGCATCTCTTTACTCTGAGAGCTACAACTTTTTTATTTTTTCGCTGAAGGAGCTGTGTGGGAGCTTGTTTTTGTGGGACAAGATGACGTTTTCAGCGATACCATTTTTATTTACTTTTCTTTTTTATTGCATTTTATTACACTGTTTGTTGTTTGTTTTTTATGGTTTTCACTTAAGTGGTTAACTAGAGGGACAGTTTTATAGGGCGGGTCGTTCTGGATGTAGCGATACCAAATATGTGTACTTCTTTCTTTCACAAAAATACAAATTGTTGTATATATACCTACAGTTGTGGCCAAAAGTATTGACACCCCTGCAATTCTGTCAGATAATACTCAGTTTCTTCTTGAAAATTATTGCAAACACAAATTCTTTGGTATTATTATCTTCATTTAATTTGTCTTAAATGAAAAAATACAAAAAGAATTGTCCTAAAGCCAAATTGGATATAATTCCACACCAAGCATAAAAAAGAGGGTGGACAAAAGTATTGGCACTGTTCGAAAAATCATATGATGCTTCTCTAATTTGTGTAATTAACATCACCTGTAACTTACCTGTGGCACCTAACAGGTGTTGGTAATAACTAAATCACACTTGCAGCCAGTTGACATGGATTAAAGTTGACTCAACCTCTGTCCTGTGTCCTTGTGTGTACCACATTGAGCATGGAGAAAAGAAAGAAGACCAAAGAACTGAGGACTTGAGAAACCAAATTGTGAGGAAGCATGAGCAATCTCAAGGCTACAAGTCCATCTCCAAAGACCTGAATGTTCCTGTGTCTACCGTGTGCAGTGTCATCAAGAAGTTTAAAGCCCATGACACTGTGGCTAACCTCCCTAGATGTGGACGGAAAAGAAAAATTGACAAGAGATTACAACGCAAGATTGTGTGGATGTTGGATAAAGAACCTCGACTAACATCCAAACAAGTTCAAGCTGCCCTGCAGTCCGAGGGTACAACAGTGTCAACCCGTACTATCCGTCGGCGTCTGAATGAAAAGGGACTGTATGGTAGGAGACCCAGGAAGACCCCACTTCTTACCCCGAGACATAAAAAAGCCAGGCTGGAGTTTGCCAAAACTTACCTGAAAAAGTCTAAAACGTTTTGGAAGAATGTTCTCTGGTCAGATGAGACAAAAGTAGAGCTTTTTGGGCAAAGGCATCAAGAGAGTTTACAGGAGAAAAAAAGAGGCATTCAAAGAAAAAAAACACGGTCCCTACAGTCAAACATGGCGGAGGTTCCCTGATGTTTTGGGGTTGCTTTGCTGCCTCTGGCACTGGACTGCTTGACCGTGTGCATGGCATTATGAAGTCTGAAGACTACCAACCAATTTTGCAGCATAATGTAGGGCCCAGTGTGAGAAATCTGGTCTCCCTCAGAGGTCATGGGTCTTCCAGCAGGACAACGACCCAAAACACACTTCAAAAAGCACTAGAAAATGGTTTGAGAAAAAGCACTGGAGACTTCTAAGGTGGCCAGCAATGAGTCCAGACCTGAATCCCATAGAACACCTGTGGGGAGATCTAAAAATGGCAGTTTGGAGAAGGCACCCTTCAAATATCAGGGACCTGGAGCAGTTTGCCAAAGAAGAATGGTCTAAAATTAAAGCAGAGCATTGTAAGAAACTCATTGATGGTTACCGGAAGCGGTTGGTCGCACTTATTTTGGCTAAAGGTTGTGCAACCAAGTATTAGGCTGAGGGTGCCAAAACTTTTGTCTTGCCCATTTTTGGAGTTTTGTGTGAAATGATCAATGTTTTGCTTTTTGCTTCATTCTCTTTTGTGGTTTTTCATTTAAGACAAATTAAATGAAGATAATAATACCAAAGAATTTGTGTTTGAAATCATTTTCAGGAAGAAACTGAGTATTATCTGACAGAATTGCAGGGGTGTCAATACTTTTGGCCACAACTGTATATACCTATTATACCTGTATTTCTTCTCCTGCTTTGCCATGCTCAGATGTGCGGCCTTCATTCCTTTCTGACACCGTGACTTACTCCGCACTGACACAAGATCTGATCTATTGTACATATACTTTATTGTGTATTGCTGTCACCTTTTTATCCAGTCTCTGTATCATGGAAATTTCCCATTATTTTATGTCTTTATAGACATATATTTTTTATGAATTAAGTTTATATTATTATGTAACGTGATGATCTTCAGTCTTACATAGAGGAAAAGAAAAAGTGCACCTTGTGCAGATCACAACAGGCAAACAGAAAAAAACCTCCATGGTGAAAATGCTCACCTGAAATGGTTATGCAGCTGCAGGCACAACACTGAGCAAGTTGCAAGTTAGGGCGTGTAATCCACTGGCTGCTGCTCCACCACGCTGGGCCCTGTCCAGAGATCCAGAATTATAATCCAGGAAAAAGCAAGTGGCTGCGTATAGCGCTGCTGGTATGGATTATGATGCCACCAAATGTATTCTAAAAATTGTTTTTTTATTCAATGCTAAGCGTTACAGAGCCGGTTTAGCTCCTTCCTCAGGCAATAATCCATACAAAATGCTTTCAAAACATTATAAACACTCCCAAAAGAGTGTCATCAAACAGGTTCAATGTTGGAATTAATTACTGAACATCTGTGGCATTAATGAATAGCGGACCTATTCAACATGTCTAATATACATACAGTTGAAACTAGAAGTTTATATACACTATATAAAAACACATATGCATGTTTTTCTCAATATCTGACATGAAATCAGAATAAACCTCTCTCGTTTTTGATCAATTAGAATTACTGTAATTATTAAAATTTGCCAAATGCCAGAATAATGAGAGAATGTTTTAAGGCATTTTTCATTATTTACTACAAAGTCAAAAGTTTAATACACTAAGATTACTATGCCTTTAAACAATTCTGGACTGTCCATATGATGATATGTTTTATGAAGCTTCCTGTAGGTTTCTTGGCAACATCTGAGTTAATTAGAGACACACCTGTGGAAGTATTTTAATGCACACCTGAAACACCCTGCTTCTTTGTGTAGCATCATGGGAAAGTCTAAAGAAATCAGCCAAGCTATCAGGAAGAGAAATGGGGACTTGGACAAGTCTGGCTCATCCTTGGGTACAATTTCGAGATACCTGAATGTGTCTCATTCATCTGTACAAACTATTATACACAAGTGCAATCAAGATGGGAATGTCCAGCCCTCATACTTCTCAGGAAGGAGACGGGTTCAGTGTCCCAGAGATGAATGTGCTTTGGTCCAACATGTGCAAATCATCCCAAGGACAAAAGACCTTGTAAAGAGGATGGTGGAAGCTGGTAAGATTGTGTCAATATCCACAGTGAAACGAATACTGTATAAACATGGGCTGGAAGACCATTCTGCCAGGAAGGAACCATAACTCCAAAAGAAACATAAAAAAGCCAGATTAATGTTTGCAAATGCACACACTAACAAAGACTTTCATTGTTGGAGGCATGTCCTGTGGTCTGATGAAACTAAAATTTAACTTTTTAGGCATAATGACCATCGTTTCGTTTGGAGGAAAAAGGGAGAAGCTTGGAAGCCTAAGAACACCATCCCAACTGTGAAACATGGAGTGGTAGCATCATGTTGTGGGGTTGTTTTGCTGCAGAAGGGACTGGTGCACTTCACAAAATAGATGGCATCATGAGAAAAGAAGATGTGGCAATACTGAAGCAACACCTGAAGACATCAGGCAGGAAGTTAAAGCTTGGGTGGAAATGAGTCGTCTAAATGAACTATGACCGGAAGCATACTGACAAAATGGGAACAAAGTGGCTTAAGGCTAACAAAGTCAATGTTTTGGAGTGGCCATCACAAAGCCCTGATCTCTATCCTATTGAAAATTTATGGGTAAAGCTGAAAAGGCCGGTGCGAGCAATGCGACCTACAAACCTGGATCAGTTACACCACTTTTGTCAGGAGGAATGTGCCCAAATTTTGACTAACTATTGTGAGAAGCTTGTGGAAGGATATCCCAAAATGTTTGACCCAAGTCATTCAGTTTAAGGGCAATGGTACCAAATACTAATGAAATGTATGTAAACTTTTGACTTTGCAGTAGGTAATAAAAATGCCTTACAACATTTTCTCCCTCTCATTATTCTGGCATTTGGCAAATATTAATAATTATGGTAATCCTAATTGCCCTAAAATGGGAGAGGTTCATTCTGATTTCATGTCAGATATTGAGAAAAACATGCATGTGTGTCTTTTCATATAGTGTATGTAAACTTCTGGTTTCATCTGTATATAAAACAATCTTTACTATAAATATTACAGCATAACAATTTTATAATATGATAAGAAATACTATAAGATACTCATATATGGAGAAAGAAAGAAAAAAAAAAGAAAAAGGAATAAACTTCCTGTTAAATGTTCTCTAATTCTATGCTTTGTTGTCTATGCCTTAGTTCAAACCATTTAATGAGTTCCCTGTGTGCTTTCATCAGGACAACGCGATGCGATCGAGTTGTCTGGATGGTCTCCATGGAGACCCCCGGCCGCAAGATGTCCGCGGGGTCCTTCAGGGAAGGTGTTGTGTCAGTGCCTGCTCAGAGAAGGACCTGAGATGCCTCCTTCCCTGCCTGACAGACACTGCTCTGGTACCCTGCAGTGCAGATGCATTGTAAAACATCAGGTCAGCGATCTGATGATATACAGTAATGTCCCATACTGGGACAATGTAAAAAAATACATATATATATTAAAGTGTAAAAATATTTTTTTTAAATTCCCAAAGAAAAAAAATATTTTTCCATTATATACATTTATGTAAATAAAAATAAACAATAAAAGTACACATATTTGGTATCACCGTGTCTGTAACGACACGCTCTATAAAACTGTCTAGTTTACCCCTTCAGTGAACACCGTAAAAAAATAAAAATGGTAGCACTGAAAACGTCATCTTGTCTTGCAAAAACAAGTGATTATACAGTTCCATCAGCAGAAAAATGAAAAGGTTATAGCTCTCAGAACAAAGCGATCGATGCAAAAATATATTATTTTCTATAGTTTTTATTGTGTAAAAGCATCAAAACATTAAAAAAAAATTGGGTATTGCTGTAATCGTACTAACCCGAAGAAGAAAGCGGTCTTACCAATTTTACCACAAGCAGAACAGTATATATCTATTAAACAAAAGCAATTCCTGAATTGCTGTTTTTTGTTCATTGTGTCTCCCAAAAATCGGAATAGAAAGCGATCAAAAATGTCACATGCCTGAAAATGGTACCAATAAAAACGTCAGCTCATCCCGCAAAAAACAAGCCCTCACATGACTGTCAGACGAAATATGATAAACTTATAGCACCTAAAATATGGGGATGTGGGTCGCCCTCCCAGGGCTGTGGGGTACTCGGTACCGGGCCCGATGAGCTTCAATAGGAGATATCACGGCGGCTGTGACCCGGCCCGTGGCCCTGGGCGCCCATTGTAAAAGGGGTTGTTTCAGTGTGCTTGTAGTGATGAAAGTTGATAAGTGATTCGTGACGCCACCTGTCCTCTGGGACAGATGGTGTGGTGCAGCAGTAATGGTATAGCCCTCCACAGGCAGGGCTGGAGTCCCAGGGCAGAGTAAGTGGAGTGACACGTAGATGGTGTAGTGTCAGGTACAAGGGGTGTAGCTGTGCTGGGCAGGTTGGCGCCGGAATAAGTGGAGGACACCAAGGCATGTAGTTCCAAAGCTTTACTCACAGTCTGTTGTACAAACAGGTGCCTGCCTCCGTGCCGTGTCCTCCGGGTCTGGGACTCAGTCAACCTCCAGGCCAGATGGAATACTCCTTTCCAACACTCCGCCAACATGTACCTTTCTGAACGTCTCCTCTTATAGCGCCTTTAGGTGAAGTACTCCTAGTACTGAGTTACACTGGAGTTCCTCCTGTCCGATGTTCTTAAGAACTCTACTTGTACGGCAGACAGCTGTAGCCTGCTTCGGGGACTCCTTGCTACTAAGTCCCAGCTCACTATTTTGTTGCTGTTGTGCCCCCAAGTCATGTGTGGGAATAAAGTGGTCACTACTTCTATTCCTCCGGAGTCTGCTGCAGGACCATTAGTATCCGTACAACCTCGGGGACCGGGCCCCGGCCTTGCGCTTAGAACTTCTAGGAAGGGTTCTCTTCTAACCCACGTCCTCTGTTCTCTTTTACTCCTCACGTTCCGCACTGATCTTTCTCTCTATGGAGAGTCAGGCTTCCAGTCTACGTTGCTCTCTCTCTCTCTTCCTTTCCCGTGCCAGCAGACCCAGGTCACTGGGATCTGCTGCAGCACTTCCATCCATCTATCCCTCTCTCCAGGGATCTTCTTCTCTCCATCCCTCTAACCAACTTACTGACTCCACTCAACTAACTGTTGTCCTAAACTCTTCCCGCTCTTTGTAATGTAAGCTAACTCCACCCATCTCCCAGCACGTTTCGTGTTCCAAGCAGGGAGCCACCAATGGGTGCTTTGCTATACTCCAAGCAGGGAGCCGCCGAAGGTGCTTTGGTACACTACTTTGTGGTGTGGGGTGCAGGTGTTGGAGCGTGGTCCGGAGTCCCCACCTTAGCTGGATGGTGGGATACCACACCTCAGGAGGAGGTGCAGTACCTCTGTGGCGACTGAGCCTCAGGGGCGCGACAGATGCAAAACCTAGTTTTTGCAATGAAAAGCATCTTTTAGTGTGTGACAGCAGCCAAACATAAAAACCTGATAGCATTGGTACTGAGATGTGGTCTGTGGTCCCCACCTGCAGAACCACTCCTTTATTGAGGGTGTCTTGATAATTGCCCATAATTTCCATCTGTTGTCTATTCCATTTGCACAACAGCATGTGAAATTGATTGCTCCTAAGTGAACAGTTTGATTTCACAGAAGTTTGATTTACGTGGAGTTATATTCTGTTGTTTAAGTGTTCCCATTATTTTTTTGAGCAGTGTATATATGCGTCTCAATGACGTGTGTGTGTGTGTGTATATATATATATATATATATATATATATATATATATATATATATATATATATATGAGAACAACGAAGAAATCCAGCAAGGACTCAGCAAACCAGGATTGGAGTAAAATACTTTTCTTTATTTGTTCAAAAAGTTTAAAAAGACGACCCACAAGGATCAGGAACCAGAGTGCGTGGCAGAAATAAACGCAAATGGGACAAATTTGTCCCATTTGCGTTTATTTCTGCCACGCACTCTGGTTTCTGATCCTTGTGGGTCGTCTTTTTAAACTTTTTGAAGAAATAAAGAAAAGTATTATTTTACTCCAATCCTGGTTTGCTGAGTCCTTGCTGGATTTCTTCGTTGTTCTCCTATTGAAGGATTTACTCCTAATCCAGTCCGTGCAGGAACTTGATCACCAGGAGTCTCATTGCTGCAGCTGGACACTGACATACATACTCATATATATATATATATATATATATACTCTATGTGTCTATATCTATTCTTTATTAAACCTGTCAGTGTGATTTTACTGTATCGCGCACTGAATTGCCGGCTTTTGTTAAAGGACACCAGTGCGTATTTCTGGCAAGTCACATGTCTGGTCCGTGTGTAATCCGTGTATTTCTCGCCCCCATAGATTTGCATTGGCGCATTTTTGGAGGAATACGTTGACAATCACAGCATGCTGCGATTTTCTCAGCCCGTTAAATACAGCTGAGAAATATACGGTAGATGGGAGCTGCCCTATAGAGAATCATTGGTCCGTGTGCAATGCGTGGGTTTTGCGCCTCTCATTCGTCCGTATTTCTCTCTAGTGTGATGCCGGCCTTACTCTGTAAGAGCCTGGACCATATCTCCAAGGAATCACTTATATGAGAATCTTCTCCAGCGCCGGCGGATGTCACCGCACTGACTAATTTAGAAACCACATGGACAAATATCAGATATTAGAGAATAACACAAGTCACAATACAGACAGGAGCGAGGGCCGGGACCCAGGAGCTACAATCTGAGAACATGGCTAAAAAGCCTTCACTAGACACCTAGCCAGCTGTATACTGAGGCCCAGGCTTTATAGTGAAGAGACTGGAGTGATAATAGTGGGAAAAGAGCCGGACTGCAGCGCTTTGGACGGAGCGGACATGTGCTGCATCCAAAGCACTGCCGATACTGACCGTGTACACATACCCTCACACTCCCTGCTCCCTCATTACCTGTGAAAAGCGCAGACGTCTTCTCTCACATGGAGCAAAATGGAGACTGGCTCCTCCCCTCCATGGGACTGATCACATGACTGTGACATCATCACAGGTCCTGTGCGCACAGAACAGTCATTATCTAGGGTTGTGCTTAGATCGGAGTTGATTTTAACCACTCCGACCTAGACAGCTCACTAGTGAAGTGACTATATCGGAGTTTCTGGGGCGCGGCCCTCACATTCCCCCTCCGCTGCAGGCAGCTCAGCACTCAGGCGTCTAGAATGGAGTGGCTATGGGGAGCTCCTCCTCCAGTCTCCACGTCTGTGCTCTGCATCAGCCACAAATCTCTTAACAGTACGGTGATCACGCTTAAGTTTTCGGGAAATATCTATTGTTTTCATCCCTTGACCGAGGCATTGCACTATTTGATGCTTTTCGGCAGCAGAGAGATCCTTTTTCTTTCCCATGGTACTTGAAAACTGTTGCCTGCTCAATAGTGTGGAACATCCAGTTTTCCTTTTATTGGGCTCACATGGCAAACTAATTATCACAGGTATCTGAGATTGATTTCAGTGATCCAAAGAACCCTGAGACACAATCCAATCAATGGGTTCCAAAGAACCCTGAGACACAATACCATCAATGGGTTTCATTAAAAAAAAAAAACGCCATGACACTTAAAAAGACTTTGCATAATACTTTGGAACATGGTATATATAGATATATATGTGTGCTTTGGAGAATATTTAGTTTTAAAACGATGTGTAAATGACAGAGAAGTGCTCCATGTAAAAGCTCATGTTAAAATCGCATTGCAGTCTGATGTAAATCGGATGCTAGGTGTGAAAAATCGGATTGGACTCACACACTCACATGACAATTGCATTACACTCCTCCAACTCTCCTGCATCAAAATCGGACCGATTTTTGAATCGCTAGTGAATCGCTAGTGTGTCTCTGGCCTAAAGAGGAAATTCCTACAGAAAATCACACAGGTGAGTTGCAGGTTGTATTGCAGCGAAGGTAAAAGCATCTGATATTGCGAGTGAAAGAATTTGTCGTGAGTAATTTGTTCCCATGTGATTTGGCACAAGAGTGTGACTTTTCATTCACTGACTTTGGATTCAAGCAGTTTAGAAGGGATAATGTATACTATTTCATTGTTGGTATTCACGTATGTATATTTATGTGCTGTGTTATCCCCTTTAGTAATATATGCTCCGTGATTGACAGGCATCCAGTGTACATCTTGTCACATGTATGCAATACGTGACCACTCATGTGAGGGTGCATATTGCTGTGTGACATGTGTGCACGTTGTACATTTGGGAGGCCGGGTACTGAATCTAAATAAACTGCTGGCAACTCTGAGATCCATGCTCAATATGGAAAGAAGGCTGCTGCTTACTGAGCAGGTGCTCGCTGGGGTAGATGTGGGGGAGGATCATAGTATGGAGCTTCGGGACAGTGAGGCAGCTAGCTTGGTGATCATTAGAGAGAGAGAGAAGCTGCAGCCCGGACTTCTGCTTCATGTTCGATTTGTCCAAAGGCGGGGACAGTGACGCCGGTGCTGATTGGGCGCCGTGGGCACATGTCACACCAACCGCACGAGAGTCCCAGGACCGCGAGTGCTGATTTAGGGGTATAGGGGCTAGGTTAATGCCCTGCACTCCTTGCATATGTCCCTGGTAAAAGTGGTATATTTGACACGTCGTGTAATATATATATATAGTGTATTGCATTGTAACCATGTTTATGTGTTGTAAAGATTTAGGGATAGTGTAGGGATTAGTTAGATCAATAGGATTTGTCTGGTTAGGAGGGACTAGGAAAGAATAGTTGGGGAGCTTCCTGGTCAGTGTGAGCCGGGAGCAAGGATAGAACAGTCATGCCCAGGGGAACTTTTAAGTAGAGGAGCCCAGTGGTCCAGGGCCTAAGAGCTAACAGTCACACGGTGGTGGAGGAATATCAGACAAGCATAAGACTGGTAGCAGCTAACTTTGTGGGAACAACCCTAAACATCCGAGGCCTACGGCCTAATAAGGAATTGAAGAGCCATTCCTCAACTTCACCTTTGGAGAGGGACGCGGGCAGGGAACTCCTGAAGTGGGTTAGTCTGACCAGTCAGGAAGCTGTGGTACCATCGGATCCGGTGCGGAAATGTGATATTCCTTGAGGAGTGAGGGACAGTACAGGGAATGGAATGGTTATATTCAGCAAAGAATCTTTTGCTGTTTCTGTGACTAAACTAGACTAGCTGAGTAAAATTATTTTGTTGAATATGAACTTGGACTCTGACTGTCATTGTGTGGTGTTAAAAGAAAAAGGAGCCCAGGCAGTGTGGAATGGACTATAACTCTCAAGTGAGTGGACAACAATATGTTAATGTGGCGGCGAGCCAGGGTGTGCCAGTACTGCCTCCGCCAGCCACAACTACCCCCCTTGCCTCCGTTACACTGACACCGCTGGAGCGGTGCTGGCACAGGGTGCGAGTATAGGATTTTTTATTATATAGGTGCCAAACATTTAGATGAAAAAAGGTTGTCCAAGTAGTAGGTAGTATTTTTTTTTATATACTGCTGTCACGGACGTGGTCTGTGGAACCACTATGCCATGGACCGTGGAGAGCCTGGGGGGTGTGAAAGCGAACATCTGACTGTTCACTAGAGCCTCTGATGGTGAGGTTAGACTGGGCTCCCAATTAACACCAGGTGCCAATCCTGGAAAGACCGATGGACACGCAGCAGGAGGACCCAGCGGACAGACTGGAGGAAGCAACTGGCAGAGTTTGTATTAGAATGCGGCAGACAGAGTTCGCATCAGAGTGCCACAGGCAGTGTTTGTATCAGAGTTCAGGCAGGATCTGCATCAGAGTTCAGCAGGCAGGATTTGCATCAGAGTGTAGCAGGCATGATCTGCATCAGAATGCAGCAGGCAGGATCTGCATTAGAGTGCAGCAGGCAGGATCTGCATCAGAGTGCAGCAGGCAGGATCTGCATCAGAGTGCATCAGGCAGGATTTGCACCAGAGTGCGGCAGGGACTGATATGTAACCTTACACAACTTAGACTGCTAAACAGAAAGGTTGCTCAGGCACCTCCCCAGTGAGGAGGAAGCAATACATACATACTGCCCCACAGCCATTGGCTGGGGAGGAAATGGCAAATGCACGTGCTGGCTCTTTAAGAGGGTTTGAGCGCGCGCTTACTCTAAGGGCATAGCTAGAGGCCCGGCTGGAAGCTCTGCTGGGACCATGTGCAGCATGAGAAAGGGGAGAACTGACTGAAGCGCAGGTGAGTGAAGTGACACACCAGAGGCCTTGCCTGTCAGAGCTGGGATCTGGCATGGTGCTAAAAACTACTTGTTCCACCTGCCATGCCAAAGAGAGAGTTGAGAAGAGGGAATTGAATAAGTGGCTCGGGACTTGGCTAAGGAAGATGTGTTATTGGTTACTGGAGGACTGGGCCAACTACTCTGTTGACTACAGGATCTATGGTAGGGAATGTGGGAATGGAGACTTTGCAGTTATGCTGTTGGGTAGAATGGCTATAAGGTTGGTTGAGAGTTTAAACTAGGGACTGGGGTATTGGGCATTTACTGTACAGGAGGGCAAAAAGGTGTAGATAGTGACCTGGGTATAGGTAATGAAACTGGTGGTTGCATCAGGGACGGGGTTAGAAAAGTCAATACACAAAGGAGGAATAGAGGTACAGAGAAATGCATAAAGTGCATGTACACTAATGCCAGAAGCCTAACCAACAAGATGGGGGAATTAGAATTAATATTGTTGGAAGAACATTATGACATGGTGGGGATATCTGAGACATGGCTGGACAAGAGCTACGACTGGGCGGTTAATTTACAGGGCTATAGTCTGTTCAGAAATGACCGAACAAATAAGCGAGGGGGAGGCGTGTGTTTATATGTAAAATCATCTAAAAGCCATCCAGCGTGTTAATATATGTGAGGTTAATGAAAATGTAGAGTCCCTTTTAGTGGAGATAAGGGGAGAGAGAAAGAATAGTAAAATACTGATGGGGTGTTAGGAAGCTGTTATAAGGCTCCAAAGCTAATGGAAGTGGAAGTAAATCTCATAAAGTAAATAGGTGAGGCAGCGAAACAGAGAAGTCATTATTATGGGGGACTTCAACTACCCTGATTCAAATTAGGGAGCAGAAACCTGCAGTTCCAGCAAAAGAAACAGGTTTTTTACAACAAAGAGAGACAATTACCTTTCACAACTGGTTGAGGACCCAATAAGAAGGGGCCGGAACACTTCTATACTGAATTTTAACCAATAAGCCAGATAGATTATAAAATGTACGGATTTAGAATCACTTTGATAATAGTGGTGAAATAATAAGTTTTTACCAGAGATGAGCGGATCAGGCGAATGTCTAATTTGCCTGTTCACGTTTTTCCCAAGAAATTCTACACAGGAGTGAGGGATATCAGCGGGTCACGATGTGACTTCATGACATTATTGATTCCGCGCACCTCCACAGAATTCTGCTGGACTCCATAACACCCAGATTTCCAGCACAGCGTTAGAGGACCAAAGATTTCAAAGCGAGCAGAGGGGAATCAGAAGATGGTTCAAGGACGGACGTTTGGTGGTGAGTAGGGGATGGTCCGGAGAGGTCAGCGGGGAGGTGAGCATAACGATTGTTTTCTTCTTTTTAAACAATTTAATGGCACATCATGATTCAGAAAAATATAGGCCGCCATTTTGTTGAATACAGAAGTGGAATTACAAATTATCCGCATTATAGCGAATGCCAATTTTTGCATAATTTTAGCAGAATTCAATCCACTCTATTTTTTATTTTTTTTGCTAATCTCCCCTGTTTTCACATATTCTTTAATAAAACGTTTAGCAAAGGGTCTACCAGTACACTAAACTTCAGGAAGGTATCATGTTTCTCCCTATTGCTTGCAATTTTATTTGTAGGATGGTGGGAGGGACGGCTCATTTTTTTCTCTAGACAATCCATTTACAGTGTTTAATTTGGTATGGTCGCTAAATGGACGACATACTAATGAGTTTTGGCCGGTAGTATAGTGACCGTGACAAGTTTAATTGATTACCTTAATTAGAAAAACCAAAACAGAGGAATAAAAGATACCAAACAATTTTAAATCAATTTTAATTAATAAAAATTATTCTATTATAAAAATCTTAGGAGTAAAAAAAGGAGTACTGCTGTGCGCAGGCGCCGGGAAAAGTCAGAGAGGTCCGGCGCCTGCGCACTGCAGTACTTTACTCTGCCCTCAATAGGGCAGATATAGTATGCTTGCGCAGGAGCCACGGCAGAAGTAAGGAGGAGGACGTCATCGCTAGAAGATGCGAGGCGCCAGACCCGGACCGCAACACCAATCGGACCGGAGTATAATCTAACTCGTTTTTCTTATCTTTCAGGTTACATCGGAGCTTATCTACAGCATTAAAGAATGCTGAATACGTTATGATGGCCCCTGGGCATCTGTCTTTCACCAGTGCAATCAATCTCTTCCACTTGTATGTCAAGGTCAGGTGGATGGTCCACAGAACCACAGCCAGTGGAGTCTTCAAAAAGCAGAATTGACTGCTGCATGACTTCAAGCTCAGACTGCTTGTCTGATTTGTACTGATGCCCAACCACTTGTTCTATGTGAGGATGAGTACATGTGAGGGGTAGTATAAGCGGTCAGTGGACTACCGCAGCTCATCTCTCATGATGATGATGAAACACAGGTTTCAACAGCTGCGGCTTTTTGCTGTGTGCAGGCCAGCAAGGAGAGCAGGGGTGTGTTTTACCACGTCAAAGTGACAGGGCGGGTACGCCCTTACTTACGTAACGCTCACTAATATACAAATTAGGCACACTGAATACAGTTTTATGGTAAAACAATAATGTAACAATTTATTAAGATTACATCAGGATAATGCTGAATTATGGAATGGCACATATAAGATTACCCTGTTTTGTTAATTCATTTCATGTGAATCATACAATTAATATGAATTACAGTACATAGAGAAATAAGCATCAAAACATTACCAAGTATTGTAACATCATTTCTCCACTGGAGGGACCACAGTGTCAGCCAGAAGGAAATACTCTGGTCTTGTCATCATAGAAACCGTGTGTCCACGATACCTTCTGGAAATGTCCCTACCTCGCTGAACCGGGTCCCCTTTTTTATACACAAGTCCCACATCCTCCCCTATCACATCTGTGCAATATGTTTAGGCTGAATCATCAGTATCTTGCCATTGCGCAATAGGTTGTTTTCTTGATAACAGCACAAGACTTCAAGGTCTGTTTGTTATAGACTCCTACAATCTTAAAGTTTGTTTCCACCAACCCAAGATTTATTTGCCACTGGCATGTCTCTTAACAATAGCACAATGCTTCAAGGTTGTCTGTCACTGTTCAAAGTTCCCCCCATATATTGCTTGTCACAAAGTTAACTCTTCATGATCATAGCATAACGCTCTAAGATGGTGGCATGTGATCAGCATGACTTCCATAATCACCTATTCTGAAAACTGGATACCTATTGTAACCCAGGCACACACTCATACTTGTCTCATTTGTATCACAATCGGTCCTTGATTATTGATGTCATGCATGACCATTGATACATGAGACCATCAAAACATTTTGGTCTCCCTTGTCTCCTAGCATCACACTATTATTGAACACAAGACTTCCTTGTTCAAGCAGCATGAATATTCATTATCTGTACAGTTGTTACTTTTCCTATTGTCTTTGTAATTTTTCCCAGCACATGTGTAAGAATACACCACACAACTCTTATATTAGAGTACCACACAGAATTAGTTGGAAAGCTCCTTGTAGAATTCCCATCAACCACCCACCAATTCCTTTTAACACAATTGGCAGGGTATAGAAAAGTATTCAGTATCACTGTGTGTCAAAGCAAATATCACAGGGGTCACTTGTGTGCAAATCAGGATAATGAATCTTTGAAACACAGAGCTTTAAAGACCATAGAATAATCAACCTTGTCTTACGGTATTAACACAGAGCAAACACTTTGTGGCTCAGCATCAATGATATTACACTGTAGTATATTGCAATATATAGTGTTTGGATTCAAACAACCATATTTCATATTTGCAATATATTCCACCCTTGGTCTAGTGACCACACTATATCAAAGCATATAAACAATATATTACAATATGTAGGCTATAAGATATCCATACTTTTATTAGCACCACAGGGTGAGGATTGGGTTATTATTTAATTTATTTTTATAGCACCACTGATTCCATGGTGCTGCACATGAGGAGGGGATACATTCAAAACCTAAATAGAAATTAGAATGAACAAACTAATAGTGACAGATTAGTACAGAGGGGATAGGACCCTACCCTTATGGCCTTACATTCTACAGGATACTGGAGGAGACAGTAGATTTGGGGGTTGTTGCAGCTCTGGAGTTGGTGAGGCAGCAGCTCTGGTAGTGGTGAGGTGGCAGCAGATGGGTTTTCAAGTTCCGCTTTAATGTTCTCAATGTAGTTGATAATCGGACATGTTTGGGAACAGAACTCCAGAGGATGTGGGATATTTGGGAAAAGTCTTGCAGGCGATTGGATGAGAAATGTATAATTGTGGAGGAAAGAAGGAGGTCTTGGGAGGACCTGAGGTTACGTGTTGGGAGATATCCTGAGCTAAGTTCAGAGATACATGGGGGAGATAGATTATGGACGGATTTGCAGATTTGTGTTAGTAGCTTAAAAAAGATACGTGATGTTATGGAATTGGGAGCCAACAAAAGGATATGTAGAGGGGAGAACTGGAGGACAAGTGTCGAGAGATGGATTAGTCAGGCAGCAGAGTTAAGGACAGACTGGAGAGCTGCGATGATATGGCCCTGGATCCCACGTGTAGTCAAGGGCCAAGGTCATCCAAGTGATGTGGGCAGTTTAGATGAAGAGGTGGCAGTCACGCTGCACTAGCTGCACAGCAAAAGAGGGAGCAGGGTGCAAAAGCACAGTGGCCGGCCCCTGGGCAGTATTTGGCTGTAACTGCCCACTGCGCCGACGAAATGCGCACACCAAAGCCAGATCAAATGAGCACCCTGGCATGACATTTCTTCAGGCAATGAGCTGACGACAAGACACAGGGGGCTTGCACGCTGTGCCGTCAGAGACTGAGACGAGGCATAAATGTTCTTAACCTGAGCACTATCTGCATGACGAGGAATCTGAATGCACAGCACAAGCTGCACTGGAATACGCACCTGAAAAACTCCACCTTGCATATGATGGAGAGACAGTGCTTGCAGCAGCAAGTGATACTGGAGTTTCAGCTGCAGCACACATAGGTCGCTTTGCGAAACAACACCACTTCATCAACAACAAGTGGGCCTCCATGCGGGACGTGCATGCCGTGTTGCACTTCTTTGAGTGCTCCACGAACATGGTCAGTGCTGATGATGCCATCTTGGGTGTTATTATCCCACTTCTATGCCTCCTTGAAAAAACGTTTCAGGGCGATGATGGATGAGGTGGTGGCACAATAGGAAGAGGAGGAGGAACAGGGACCATTCACACCATTATCAGGCCTACCGTCCACACATGGCCCGGAGGGTGGGTTCCTGTACAAACAGCAGCCAGGTACACACTTTTCCAGCCAGAGGACAGTTTTGGAGGATGAGGAGGAGGTGGACCCGTGTTCACAGCAGGGTGGCACTCAAAGCAGCTCATGGTTATCACTGGGGCATGGCTGGGGGATACAGAGCACATAGACAATACACTCCACACCAAGGACAGCTTGTCATTGACTCTGAGCAGCCTGGCACACATGAGCAAATATATGCTGCAGTGCATGTACAACGACCGCAGAGTTGCCCGGATTGTTACCAGTGCTGATTACTAGGTGGCCACCCTGCTGGATCCCCACTACAAGGACAAAGTGCCATCCTTCCATCAGTGGAGCATGATTGAAAATTGTCAGAATACAATCGCACTCTGGTAGATGCGCTACTGACAGCGTTCTTAACGGACAGTGGGGGTTCAATGGAAGCACAAGGCATAGGAGGAGGAGGAAGTCTCCAACACAGCTAGGGCATTGTTAGCACCTCAGAAGAGAGGGTTAGCCTGGCTACAAATTGTGGCATTTCATGCCTCCATTCAACTGTTTTCGCTGTCTGTTACCCTAGTTATATACACTATTTTGAGTTAAAAAAAATACAGGCCACATATTGAACAGTGTGGTATCTCCGTCAGACACCTCATCTATCTGTTGGCTACAAATTGTGGCATCTGAGACCTCCCTTCAACTGTTTTGGCTGTCTGTTAACCTAATTCTATACACTATTTTGCATTAAAAAACAAAAAATACAGGCCACATATTGAACAGTGTAGTATCTCCGTCAGATGCCTCATCTATCTGTGGCCTACAAATTGTGGCATTTGAGGACTACATTCAACTGTTTTTGCTGTTTGTTACCCTAGTTCTATACACTATTGTGCGGAAATAATAAAAAAAGCCACATTTGAACAGTGTGGTATCTCTGTAAGACACCTCACCTATCTGTTGCCTACAAATTGTGGCATTTCAGGCCTCCATTCAACTGTTTTTGCTGTGTGTTACCCTAGTCCTATACACTATTGTGCAGTAAAAAAAGGCCACAGGAAAACAATGAAGAAATACATCAGGATAAGACTTTGCCAACAAACAGCAACCTTGTACGCCTTCAGAGTCCTCCTGGATGGAGAAAGAAAAATGTTGTGAAGAAGAAACGGAGAGTGGTGGTCATGGGGGATTCCCTGTTGAGAGGAACAGAGGCCGCTATCTGCAGACCGGATATAACTTCAAGAGAAATGTGTTGTCTTCCAGGTGCAAAAATTAAAGATGTGTCTGACAGGATATCAGGACTCTTCAGACCTACAGATGACTACCCATTCCTGCTACTACATGTGGGGACAAATGACACTGCAAGAAACGACCTGGAAACCATCTGCAGAGACTTTGAAGACTTAGGCAAGAAAGTGAAAGAACTGGGAGCGCAGGTGGTCTTCTCTTCCATCCTCCCAGTGGATGGCCATGGAACAAGGAGGTGGAATAAGATTCTGCAGGTGAACAACTGGCTACGTCGATGGTGCCGTCAGCAACGATTTGGATTTCTGGATCACGGAGTGAACTACTTATACGATGGACTACTTGCTAGAGATGGGGTGCACCTTACGAAGACTGGAAAGCATGTATTTGGAAGTCGCCTTGCTACACTTGTAAGGAGAGCTTTAAACTAGAACAACATGGGAAGGGAAGCAAAAGACCAGAAAAAGCCATACACCTGACAAATGCTATTGAGAACTCTGCTATTAGAAGTGGAAAGGAAGAACAAAGACGAAAGAATCTAATTAATAAAAATATTGGAGAAAGAGAAACCAATCACAAACTAAAATGTTTCTATACTAATGCACAAAGCATGGGCAACAAACAAGGAGAATTGGAACTACTAACACAGGAAAAGAAATATGATGTCATTGGAATCACTGAAACTTGGTGGGACAATACACATGATTGGAATACAAGACTAGAAGGATACAACTTATTTGCAAGAAACAGACTTGATAAACGAGGAGGGGGTGTCGCATTGTATGTTAGAAACGCGTATATCTGCACAGAGATTGAAGCTTCAGAGACTGGGAGTTCTGTGGAAACTGTTTGGGTAAGAATACAAGGACAGAACAATGGAAAGGACACCATTGTAGGCATTTACTACAGGCCGCCTGTGCAAGCTGAAGATATGGATGAACTCTTTATGCATCAAATGGCCAAGTTCTCCAAAAAATATGACATAGTTGTCATGGGAGATTTCAACTATCCAGACATTTGTTGGGAATCTCTCTCAGGCAAAACTAACAGGTCAAGGAAATTCTTATCCTCTCTTGCTGACAACTTTATCTTCCAAAAGGTAAGGGAGAAAACAAGGGGAACTGCTACCTTGGATCTAATCCTTATAAACAGGGAGGAAATGGTTGAGGAGGTAAAAGTGGCTGGGACCCTAGGAGGTAGCGACCATGCTATTTTAGAATTTTGGATAACTAGAGGCGGAAGACCTGTGAAGACTCAGACGTCAAGGTTAGATTTCAGAAAGGCAGATTTTAAGGGATTCAGAAAGAGAATTGGAGGGATCCAATGGCTGGATATCCTTAAAGACAAAAATGTCCAGGAAGGATGGGAAATCTTGAAAAATGAAATTCTCAAAGCACAGTTGTTAACAATTCCGAAAAGAGGGAAGAATAGGAAGCAGTTAAGGAAACCAGGATGGATGAACACAGAACTTAAGCACATACTAAAAAGGAAGAAAAAAATGTTTATAAAATGGAAAGAGGGAGGCATATCTAAAGAAGAATATAATGCTGTCTGCAGAACCTGCAGGGCACAAATCAGATTAGCTAAAGCTGAAAATGAATTGAGGCTTGCAAGAGATGTCAAAAGCAATAATAAAGGATTTTGGGGATATGTCAAAAGTAAAAGAAAAGTCAAAGATGCTATAGGATTTTTACAGGATGAAAATGATGAAATGGTAAGACAGGATGTTGAGAAGGCTGAACTTTTAAATTCCTATTTTGCATCTGTTTTCTCTCAGAAAGGAAATGTAACATCAACTGTTATTCACTGTCCTATTAAGGGAATAGAAGAATCCAGGATATCTATAAACAGAAAGATAGTGAGGAAACACTTAGCTAGCCTAAATGAATTCAAGTCTCCAGGTCCAGATGAATTACACCCCAGAGTACTGAAGGAGATAGCAGAAGAAATTTTTGAACCCCTCTCTATAATCTTTGAAAATTCTTGGAGAACAGGAGAAGTGCCAGAAGACTGGAGAAGAGCAAATGTTGTTCCTATCTTCAAAAAGGGGAAGAAGGTGGACCCAGGTAACTATAGGCCGGTGAGTCTGACTTCTATACCAGGAAAGATCTTTGAACAAATTATTAAACAACATGTATGTCAATACCTGGATAAGAATGAAGTGATTAAACAGAGTCAGCATGGGTTTGTAACTAATAAGTCATGTCAGACTAACTTAATTTCCTTCTATGACGGTATCACTGATTGGGTGGATCAAGGAAATGCTGTAGATATAGTATATCTTGACTTCAGCAAAGCATTTGACAAAGTCTCTCATACAATCCTTATTGAAAAAATGATTAAGTATGGAATGGACAAGGCAACTGTTAGGTGGATTCATAACTGGCTTAGTGATCGGACCCAAAGAGTGGTCGTAAATGGCTGCACATCCAGTTGGAAGAATGTCTCAAGTGGGGTACCACAGGGCTCTGTCCTGGGCCCTGTATTGTTCAACATCTTTATCAACGATTTAGATGAAGGAATTGAGGGTAAACTGATTAAATTTGCTGATGACACAAAGCTAGGAGGGATAGCTAATACTAGAGAAGAGAGAGAGAGGATTCAAAAAGATTTAAATAAACTGGAGAAGTGGGCAGCAACTAACAGAATGGTTTTTAACAGGGAGAAATGCAAAGTACTACATCTGGGCAATAAAAATGGAAAAAGCATATATAGAATGGGAGGAATAGGGCTAAGTGACAGCACATGTGAAAAAGACTTGGGTATACTAATAGATCACAGACTGAATATGAGTCAACAGTGTGATGCAGCAGCAAAAAAGGCAAATGCAATTCTAGGATGTATTAACAGAAGCATACAGTCTAGATCACGTGAAGTCATTATTTCCCTCTACTCCTCTTTGGTCAGACCTCATCTGGAATATTGTGTCCAGTTTTGGGCACCACATTTTAAAAAAGACATCAACAAACTGGAGCAAGTTCAGAAAAGAGCGACCAGAATGGTGACCGGTCTGCAAACCCTGTCTTATGAAGAAAGGTTGCAGGATTTGGGAATGTTTAGTTTGCAAAAGAGAAGACTGAGAGGAGACTTAATAGCTGTCTACAAATATCTAAAGGGCTGTCACATTGTAGAAGGATCAACTTTATTCTCATTTGCACAAGGAAAGACTAGAAGCAATGGGATGAAACTGAATGGGAGGAGACACAGATTAGATATTAGAAAAAACTTTTTGACAGTTAGAGTGATCAATGAGTGGAACAGGCTGCCACGAGAAGTGGTGAGTTCTCCTTCAATGGAAGTCTTCAAACAGAGGCTGGACAGACATCTGACTGGGATGATTTAGCGAATCCTGCTTTGAGCAGGGGGTTGGACCAGATGGCCCAGGAGGTCCCTTCCAACTCTACAATTCTATGATATTGAACAGTGTGGTATCTGTTACGGTTCTGCAGCACAGGACTAGGGTAAGAGGGGGAAATCTGACCCTGCACTGCGACTAGGCTGATACCCTAAGATAGAGTGGGCGACCCATTCCTTGTGAATAGACCCACCGACGATCCTAGGCTAATCTCAAGCGAAGACCTATAGCTAGGGGGAAGGGGGTCCCTGAAAGATATAAGGACTGGGTACAAAAATGGGTCACCTCTTAACAGAAAACACAAATAAGGCTGCAGAAACGAACTGAAAACAGAAACTAAGACTAGCAGAACCAGAGGTCCCAGAACTACATTAATTAAACACACAGAAAGCAAAGCAAGGCTCCAAGACAGACTTCAAGCGGATTAACACTGTTGTCCAGCAAGGAATAAGAGACAGGTACAGGTTAATAAAGGGTGATACAATCACCTGACCAAAGACAAACCCAGCACCAGGGGAAAAAGACCAGCAGCCAGAACACTACAAGAAAATGGCGGATAGTCACAAACTGATCAGATTCTAACTGTATCTCCGTCAGAAGCCTCATCTATCTGTGGCCTACAAATGGTGGCATTTGAGGCCTCCATTCAACTGTTTTGGCTGTCTGTTACCCTAGTTCTATACACTATTTTGTGTTAAAAAAAAGTACAGGCCACATATTGAACAGTGTGGTATCTCCGTCAGACTCCTCATTTATCTGTGGGCTACAAATTGTGGCATTTCAGGCCTCCATTCAAGGTTTTTGCTGTGTGTTACACTAGTTCTATACAGTATTTTGCGGTAAAAAAAAATACAGGCCACATATTGAACAGTGTGGTGTCTCAGTCAGATGCCTCATCTACCAGTGGGCTACAAATTGTGGCATTTCAGGCCTCCATTCAACTGTGTTTGCTGTGTGTTAAACTAGTTCTATACACTATTTTGCGTTAACAAAAATACAGGCCACATATTGAACAGTGTGGTATCTCTGTCAGACACATCTTTCTGTGGGCTACAAATTTCAGGCCTCCATTCAACTGTTTTTGCTGTGTCTTACCCTAGTTGTTGACACCAGTTTGCAAGAAAAAAATTGTTACCTACAGTCCAGATATTTTAAACTGTGGTATTCCCGCACACGGATCACAAATTCAGCCATTTGTAGCGAACGTGGAAAACATTGCAGTTCATTTGAAATGGGCAAGGTGCAAGGCAAGGGATGGGGAAGTGTACGATGTGATGGTGAATGCAGAGGCCAAGGCCGTGAGCAAGCTGAAATTGTGCTACAACCAACACTCACATCTTCTCGCCCGACCTTCCTGTCCGAATTACTAGGGGACCGCAGAACACCACTATTGAACCCAGGGCAGTGTCAAAAGGTTGTTGGTTGGACAGCGGATAATGCTTCCAGTCTCTTTGCCACCACCAGCACCCTGTCTTCCACACAGTCAAGTCTGAGTAGCCTTGAGTCTGGACCGCATATTCCCCACCCTGATCCTCCTTCCTCCCCCCATGCTGAGTGCCCGAAGACAACTTATCTCACACTTGGACACTCCAAAGAGTTTTTCACTTTTCCATTTATAGATTCGGGCCTCTCGCTGTGACGACTCCTGGAGTGGACCCTCTGGGTTGTGGCACCAACCCTCCCAGGGCGAGCTGACCTAGTGAGGAGCACCCCCTATACAGGGAGTGTCAGGGGCAAGCCCAAGGGGGTAAGGTACCACGACTGCTGGCACCAGGTGGCCGGCTCACAGGAGACACGAATGAGTGTGTCTGCAGGAACGTGTAAAGCGTGGACACAGGGACACGTGGTGTACAGGACGGTACAGGGTGTACTCGGGAACACAAGGCGTTTACACCGGAGTGCGCTAGATACACGATAGTGCAAGACGGGTACACGAGAGCACGTATGGCGTGCAGCGACTAGTACGTCCGGGTGTGCGCAAAGCAGGACGCGTGCAAAGAAGCACGTCAGAGTACTGAGTTAGGCAGCAGGTGTGCCAGGAGGTGTAACAGAGTACAGGAACAGAGTGTGTGCCAGGAGGAACAACTGAACATAAGACAGAGTACAGGATCAGAGCATGTGCCAGGAGGCACAACTGAGTATAAGACAGAGCACAGAATCAGAGTGTGTGCCAGGAGGCACAACTGAGTATAAGACAGAGCACAGGATCAGAGTGTGTGCCAGGAGCCACAACGGAGCACAAGGCAGAGTGCAGGTTCAGAGTGTGTGTCAAGAGGCACAGCAGAGTACAAGGCAGAGGACCAGAATACAGCGCACAGCCAGGCAGGGACATGGCAGACCAAGTCAGGAAGTACAACAATAATCAGGCACGTCCCATAGGAAGAGGTAGCCTGATATAGCACATGATCACTAGGGCTTCCGGGTCAAGTCCTCCAATACCATAGACAGGACGGACCTGGAGACAGAGCTGAGAAGAGCGCGTGTGCACACACAGAACATGGAGAAAACATGAACCTAAGTACGAGAGGTGCGCGTGCGCACCCGCCGGGACCCCCGAAGTGGCCGCAGCTCAGGAAGAGATGACGTCGGGACCGAGGTCCCGCCCCCAGGTGAGCGCAGTGTGACAGTACCCCGCCTTTATGCCCCCTCTTTCTAAAGCTGAAGAGGAACTTAGACAAAATCTGGGGTGCGTGGATATTCTCCCTGGGTTCCCATGACCTTTCCTCAGGGCCAAAACCCTTCCAATCAATCAAGAACATGGTTCTCCCTCTTACCTTCTTCATGACCAAAATGTCATTCACCTCAAACTCATCCCCCATGCCAACAGGCTGGGGTGTGTGGCCTGGAGAAGGATGAAATCGGTTAAGTAGCACAGGTTTAAGGAGAGACACATGGAAGGAATTGGTAATACGGAGCGAAGGAGGTAGCTTCAGTTTGTATGCAACATCATTAATACGCCTGAGGACCTCAAAAGGACCAATGTAACGGGGACCCAGTTTGCAAGATGGTACCTTAAGGCGGACGTATTTGGTGGAAAGCCACACCTTGTCACCAGGGAGATATGGAGGAACATCCAGGCGCCTCTTGTCAGCATGTAATTTCATTCTGTCCCGTGCTTTCTCGAGAGCGGTTTTGGTCTCCTGCCATATCCTGGAGAACTCCACAGACAGAGAATCGGCAGCAGGTACCCCCGAGACAGGAAGTACCGGTAGAGGCACACTGGGATGCTGTCCAAAGACGATGAAGAAAGGAGACTTGGTGGACGATTCAACTGAAGTGATTATTGTAGGCGAACTCAGCCCAAGGAAGTAGACTGACCCAGTCATTCTGATGAGCATTTGAAAAGTGCCAGAGGTAGGATGTAAGGATCTGGTTGGTACGTTCCACCTGCCCATTGGTTTGGGGGTGATAGGTGGAAGAGAAATCCAATGACACTTTCATGAGTCCGCATAGAGCTCTCCAGAACCGGGAGGTGAATTGGACCCTTCTGTCCGACACGATGTGCCGAGGGAAGCCGTGAATTCTGAAGATATGAGAAATGAAGATCTTCGCCAAGTTAGGAGCAGAGGGTAGTCCGGGAAGAGGAATGAAGTGGGCCATCTTTGAGAATCAGTCTACAACCACTAAGACCAGAGTACAACCGGAAGAACGAGGCAGATCAGTAATGAAATCCATGGCTATGTGCTGCCATGGAGCCGACGGAATGGGAAGCGGGAGCAGAAGACCATAGGGTGGTTGTCTGGGTATCTTGTTCTGGGCACAGGAAGAGCAAGATGCCACAAAGTCTTTAACGTCCTGGGAGAGAGAAGACCACCAATAATAGCGAGAGATTAAGCCCAAAGTCTTTTTGACACCAACGTGGCCGGCAATCTTGGACGAATGTCCCCAGTTTAAGACTCGTTTTCGGTTATTCTCAGCCACAAAGGTTCTTCCCGGAGGTAACGTGGTTAACTTGATAGGAGCCACGGTAATTACTTTGGACGGGTCAATGATATGAGAAGGTTCTTCTTCTGCATCTGACGACAGGAATGATCTTGACAACGCATCCGCTCTAACGTTTTTATTGCCGGGCCGAAAATGTAGTTCAAAGTCAAAGCGGGTGAAGAATAAGGACCACCTGGCTTGCCGAGGATTGAGCCTCTGTGCGGACTGGATGTACGCCAGGTTCTTATGGAAGATCTTGAACGGATGTATGGCACCTTCCAGTAAGTACCTCCAGTCCTCCAAGGCCAGTTTAATGGCCAATAGCTCTTTGTTGCCAATGGAGTAGTTCTGCTCAGTGGAGGAAAATACTTTAGAAAAGAAGCCACAGGTGACAAAACGTCCAGAAGAAGATTTCTGCAGAATGACTGCGCCAGCCCCGGTAGAGGATGCGTCCACCTCGAGATTGAAAGATCTACTAACCTCAGGTCGATGAAGCGCCGGAGCTGAGGCGAAGGCTTGTTTCAACGACTGAAAGGCCTCTTCAGCCTCAGAGGGCCAAGCCTTTGGGTTAGCTCCTTTGCGGATAAGGGACGAGATGGGGCGAACCAACGAAGAGAAATGGGGAACGAACTGTCGGTAGTAGTTCGCAAAACCAAGGAAGCGTTGGATTGCCTTCACCCCATGGGGCCGTGGCCAATCGAGGACGGGGGACACCTTTGCCGGATCCATGCATAGACCAGAATCTGAGATAATGTACCCCAAGAATGGCAGGGATGTTTGCTTGAAGGCACATTTCTCGAGCTTGATAGAAAGGCGGTTCTCCATCAGGCGCTGGAGGACTTGACGCACGTTCTTTCTGTGGGCGGAGAGGTCTGGAGAAAAAACGAGGATGTCATCCAAATTGACTACCACGCAGGAGTACAGCATATCCCGGAAGACGTCATTCACGATCTCCTGGAACACCGCTGGGGCATTGCAGAGGCCGAAGGGAATGACCAAGTACTCGTAGTGACCATCTCGGGTGTTAAAGGCGATCTTCCACTCATCACCGGAACGAATGAGGATCAAGTTGTAGGCTCCACGAAGATCCAGTTTGGTGAAAATTCAAGCTCCTCTAAGCCGGTCGAAGAGCTCCGGGATCAATGGCAATGGGTACTTGTTCTTGACCGTGATATCGTTCAGCCCTCGGTAGTCTATGCAGGGACGGAGGGAGCCGTCCTTCTTTTTGACAAAGAAAAACCCCGCTCCTGCGGGTGAGGAGGACTTATGGATAAAACCTCTAGCAAGGTTCTCCTGGATTTACTCAGACATCGCTTGGGTTTCAGCAGGGGATAGCGGATATATTCTACCCCTAGGTGGCGTAGAACCAGGAACGAGATCAATCGGACAGTCGTATGGCCAATGGAGGGGCAGAGTCTAGGCCTCCTTCTTGTCGAAGACGTCTGCAAAGGACCAGTAAGCCGACGGCAAACCCGTAGGTGCCGAGGACGGACAGGCAGATTTCATCGGCTGGACGGGCAACAGGCACTTCTCCTGACAGAACGGTCCCCAGCGGAGTATATCGCCCGACCGCTAGTCCAGGGTTGGCTCATGAGTCCGTAGCCAAGGGAGACCTAGAACGAGCGTGTGAGACATAGTAGACATGACGTGGAAGGAGATCTTCTCCCGGTGCAGGGCTCCGACCTGCAGCTCGATCTCTTCGGTGGCCTGGGTAACGATCTCCTGCAAGAATGTACCATTGACCGAAACTATCGATTGAGGAGTCTCCAGGGATCTGACAGGAATCCAGTATTTTTTAACCGCCTCGAGTGTGATAAAATTCCCATCCGCGCCGGAATCCAGAAAAGCCTCCTCTGAATAACGCTTGGTACCAAGATTCAGTAACACGGACACGACCAGGGAGGGAGAGGAGTCACGTACACCAAGAGAGGCCTCTCCCAACAATCCTAGGCAGAGAAGTTTCCCGGCTTCTTGGGACAAGAACGAAGGAGGAGAGAGGAAGTCCCACAGTAAAGGCAGAGACCAAGAGTAAGCCTCTCCTCGCGACGCTGTTCGACCGACTTGCCACGGTCCACCTCCGTAGGCTCTGAAACGGAGGTCGCAGAAGGCACGAGCTGCGAGTGGAGAGGTCTGCGGGTTGTCGACGGGAGGCGGGAAGGCCTTCTCTCTCTGGCTGATTCACGGGCACGCTCCTGGAACCGCAGGTCTATGCGTGTCACCAGAGAGATCAGATCCTCTAAAGAGGTGGGAGTATCCCGTCCTGCCAGTTCATCTTTGATCCGACCAGACAGACCACGCCAAAAGACCCCCACGAGGGCCTCGTTGTTCCAACCGAGTTCGGAGGACAAGGTACGAAAACGGAGGGCATACTGTCCCACCGATAGGGTACCCTGATGGAGGTTAAAGAGGGACTCGGTGGTGGAAGCCAGATGACCCGGCTCGTCGAACACCTTGCAAAAGTTGTCCAAAAAGGTGGAAAGCTGAGAGACGAGAGGATCGTTATGTTCCCAGAGGGGATTCACCCATGCTAACGCCTCCCCCTCTAAGTGGGAAACAATAAAGGCAATTTTGGCACGCTCGGTGGGATAGTGCTGCGGAAAAAATTCAAAATGTAACTGGCATTTGTTCAGAAATCCTCGACAAAACTTAGGGTCACCACTATATCGGGGTGGCTTGCATAAGCGCGGCAGCAGGTGTGGAGCCGAGGACTGGGCAGAAACGGATTGTATGGAAAGGAGCTGATTATCTACCGACGCCACATAGTTGAGGATATGGGTCTGGGTGTCGCGTTGATGTGAGTTCTTGCTGGAGGCTGGCCAACTGGGAAACATTCCCAGGGTCAGGGGACTGTAAGGCAGATAAACGGGACTCCATGGACTTAAGAAATGACATAATCCTAGTCTGGTTTTCCCGGAGGAACACCAGCTCCTTTTGGACGGGAGCCGCGGTACCAGCGGGGTCCATGGCCTGATTATACTGTGACGACTCCTGAAGTGGACCCTCTGGGTCATGGCACCAACCCTCCCAGGGCGAGCTGACCTAGTGAGGACCACCCCCTATACAGGGAGGGTCAGGGGCAAGCCCAAGGGGGTAAGGTACCACGACTGCTGGCACCAGGTGGCCGGCTCACAGGAGACACGAATGAGTGTGTCTGCAGGAACGTGTAAAGCGTGGACACAGGGACATGCGGTGTTCAGGACGGTACAGGGTGTACTCGGGACCACAACGCGTGTACATGGAAGTGCGCTAGATACAGGATAGTGCAAGACGGGTATACGAGAGCACATATGGCGTGCAGTGACTAGTACGTCCGGGTGTGAGCAAAGCAGGTTGCGTGCAAAGGAGCATGTCAGAGTACTGAGTTAGGCAGCAGGTGCGCCAGGAGGTGTAACAGAGTACAGGAACAGAGTGTGTGCCAGTTGGCACAACTGAGCATAAGACAGAGTACAGGATCAGAGCGTGGGCCAAGAGGCACATCTGAGTATAAGACAGAGCACAGGATCAGAGTGCTTGCCAGGAGGCACAACTGAGTATAACACAGAGCACAGGATCAGAGTGTGTGCCAGGAGGCACAACTGAGTATAAGACAGAGCACAGGATCAGAGTGTGTGCCAGGAGGCACAACTGAGCACAAGGCAGAGTGCAGGTTCAGCGCGTGTGCCAAGAGGCACAGCAGAGTATAAGGCAGAGGACCCGAATACAGCGCACAGCCAGGCAGGGACATGGCAGACCAAGTCAGGAAGTACAACAATAATCAGGCACCTCCCATAGGAAGAGGTAGCCTGATATAGCACATGATCACTAGGGCTTCCGGGTCAAGTCCTCCAATACCATAGAGAGGACGGACCTGGAGACAGAGCTGAGAAGAGCGCGCGTGCGCACACAGAACATGGAGAAAACATGAACCTAAGTACGTGCGCACCTGGCGGGACCCCCGGAGCGGCCGCAGATCCGGAAGAGATGACATCGGGACCGAGGTCCCAACCCCAGGTGAGCGTGGCGTGACAGGAGGCGTGACACTCGCCCCGGTCCACTTGAAGCGGGGCAAGATGAGATCGCATGTAGCGATGCCCAAATATTTGAGCAGCCACGATCATATGAAGGCGATGGTGGGAACGTGTCACAAGAGGTGGACGAAGATGAAACATAATTGCCAGAAAGTCAGGAGGAGGAGCAGAGTGCGGAAGTGGAAGACGAGGTGGTGGATGACATAGTAACTGACCCAACCTGGCAGGAGAACATGTAGAGCGAGGACAGCAGCACACAGGGGGAGGGAGCCTTAGCACTCCAACAGGTAGGAAGAAACAGTGTGGTGGCCGAAGACAGAAGGTGGGCAACTGTTCTTCGTAACACCAACACGACGGAAGTTGGCAGTACAACTGTTAGGTTTTCCAGAGTCTGGATGTTTTTTAAAGACTCTGCCGATAACCCCAAACAGGCCATTTGCACCACCTGCCATGCCCGCATCAGCAGGGGTGGCAAAACTACCAGCCTGACCACCACCATCATGATCAGGCACATGGCAGCAAAGCACCCGATTTTGTGGGCCGAACCCCATGCTCCAGGCACAGTGACTGTGGGTCACACCACTGCTTCTTCCACTGTTGTGCGTGCAAGCCAATCCCCTGTCCAAGGTGCATGCGAAGATGCCTACTGCCCCAACTAGCACCATCATCAAGCAGGTACACGTCCTTGTCCCAGCGCAGCCTTCAATTGTCCATACACCAGTCACTGGAAAGCAAGCGGAAATACACAGCCAATGCCCTACAGGCCACAGTACTAAATTCACACATTTCTCGTCTGCTTGCGCTCAAAATGATGCCTTTTAGGCTCGTGGAGATGGAAGCTTTCCGCAACCTGATGGCGGCATCCATCCCAAGGTACTCGGTCCCCCTCCGCCACTATTACTCCTGGTGTGCCATCCCGGCATTACACAAGAACGTTTCCCACAACATTACCCATGCCCTCAACAATGCTGTTACTGGAAAAGTCCATCTAACCACGGACACGTGGACAAGTGCTTGTGGGCAGGGACGGTAAATCTCACTGATGGAACATTGGGTTAACATAGTGGAAGCTGGGACCCAGTTGGACCTTGGGATGGAACATGTCCTCCAGACGCCGAAGATTGGGGGCGCTACATCAATCAGGGTTTCCCCCACAGTCTACAGCTCCTGCACCTCCTCCTCCTCTTCAGCCTCCATCTTCACAATGAGCACATCAGTCACTAGCTGGAAGCACTGCAGCACTGCCTCAGCCAAGCGGCAACAGGCTCTGCTGAAGCTAATATACTTAAGTGACAAACCGCGCAATGGTGAAGAGTTGTGGACAGCTCTGAAAGAGCAGGCAGATTTATGTCTGACACTGCTGAACCTACAGCCAGGCATGGTCCTGTGTGACAATGGCCGGAACCTGGTGGCGGCTCTGAGGCGAGACAAGGTCACACACGTACCATGCCTGGTCGATGTGCTTAACCTCGTTGTTCAATGGCTTCTCAAAAGCTCCCCGGAGCAGCCAGATCTGTTTGTGAAAGTACGCCGCCTGTGTGCCCATTTTAGAGAGTCAGCTACAGCTTCAGACGCCATTGCCATGCTTCAGCAGCGTTTGAACCTCCCGGCTCGCCGACTGGTGTGTGATGTCCCCACGCATTGGAACTCTACACTGCATATGTTGGAAAGGATTTGTGAGCAGAAGGCAGTTGTTGACTACCAGCATCAACAAGGCTGTCGGTATTCAGTTCAGACTCCACACATAAGACCTCAAGAGTGGACATGGATGTCTGACATATGTACCATCCTACAAAACTTTGAGTACTCCACCAAGATGGTGATCAGCGATAATGCCAAAATTAGCATCACCATCCCGCTTCTCTGCATTCTGAAAAGCTCTCTGCTTACTATGAAAGAGGATGCATTGCAGGTGTAACATCCCTGCTGGAATCACTGCATGGCTTCCCATCTCCCATCTTACTCACCACTCTGGGCCATGCTGTGGGTTTTGTCCTCTGTCGGCTCCATGCTCTGGGCCTCATGTCATTGCTTGCTGCCTGACTTCCTGTCCCCATATACCACTCATACCTGCCCGTGTTTTTGTCCCTTCCAAATCAGTTCCTGTCCCTCTAATTCGAGCTGTGCCAGCCTGCCAGCTGTGCCCTCCTGCCTACCAGAGTGCCAGCTATGCCTGCCTGAGTGCCAGCCGTGCCTGCCTGCCAGAATGCAAGCCATGCCCGCCTGCCTGCCAAGAGTGTCAGCCGAGCTTGTCTGTACTTGCCCGCACCTGCTATTAGTGTTCAGTCCCTCAGTGGGATCAGCTGCTACAGCCAGACTCCACCCTGGAGTGGTACCTGGCAGCTACCTGCCGCACAAGCTTGACCTCATCATCAGAGGCTTCAGTGAACACCAAGGTAGCTGCTTAGTCACACCTCTTCCAGGGTAGTCTGGTTGTGGCGTAGTGGGGCCACAATCCCACGCTCGCGCCATCCAGTCTGGGCACGAGCGTTACACAGGGTGATTACACACAGCCCAGCCTCATGTCATCCCAATGTGGATTGGTTGACAGTGAGAAAGAGGAGGTAGAACAGTAGCTACTTTTATGCGCTATAGACAGTACTACAAGCACAACTGTCATACCGTCTGTTCAGCATGGATGCCCTGAGGACAGGGAGGAGGACAGCATGGTCAGTCCTGTTGGTGAGGCTTGTAGTCTGGCATGCATGACTGACTTTATGTTGCGCTGCCTTTCCCATGACCCTCTCATTATCAAAATTTTTGGTGACACTCATTTCTGGTTGGTGACACTTCTAGACCCTTGCTACAAGGAGAAATTTCAATCTCTTCTTCCAGAGGCAGATAGGTGTACTAAAATGTTGCAGTATCTGAGGGCCATTGTTGTGGAATTATTAAAAAAATTCCCATCTGAAAACGCTGGCGGCAGAGGTCACAGTTTGTTGGACAACCAAGGAGTACAGGTGAGAGAGACATAACTCCAATCCAGCAGAGGCAGGGGAACACTGGCAAAGTTCTGTGAGAGTTTTCTCAGACCTTCCCATCGCCCTGGTCCAGCGGCGTGGCGTACTCTCACAAGGAGTGCAAAGTTTTGGAAGATGCTGAGGGAGTACCTTGCTGACCGTACCAACGTCCACCTTGATTCCTCTGTGCCTTTTAATTATCAGGTATCCAAGCTGGAAACGTGGCATGCACTGACTCTCTACCCCTTGGAGGTCCTGGCCTGCCTTGCCGCTAGCGTTTTGTCAGAGTGGGTTTTTAGTGCCGCTGGTGGCATTATAACTGATAAGCGCATCCACCGAATGATGACGGTGAAACATAACCTCCAATACAGAGTCTTTTTTGGGAGGTGTATTCCCATACACCTTTTCACACCCACACATTGGTATACGCTTCTTGATTTGGGCTATTTGGTGTTATCCTACTCCTTATCCTCATCCTCCACCACCACTAGATCACCAGGGTGACCGTGTTCCATGATGCAACAGCCTACTAAAAGGGTGTTTTGATGCCTTTAAAAAAAAATGTTTACACAGTATGTTGATGTGTACCCCCCAGGGGGAAATGTTTGTCAGCCCATACACTTAGCGTCCGTTGTGCTCTTTTATGATGGCTGTCGGTTGCGCTCTGCTATGATGCCTGTCGGTGGCGCGCGCTTTCTCCCCGTGAAGCTCCGCCCACTCCTCACAATGTCGCGGCTGCGGACAGGACGGTGACAGACGGGACACGTCACATTCTGGTGACACTGAACAATCAGCGCTGAGCGGAATCTCTATATATAAAACTGAATGTATGTATGTGTGTATCACCAACCAATAACGAAGCATCTTTCATTTTACCAGAGCTGTTTAAAAGAAGCTGAGCTGTGATTGGTTGCCATGAGCAACAGTTTTCCTTGCAACCAATCACTAAGCATCTTTCATTTCACCAGTGATGTTTAAAAGAAGCTGAGCTGTGATTGGTTGCAATGAGCAACAGTTTTCTCACTCCACGACAAAACCTCAGCAGACACTGACAGGGTGGGAGAAATCTAGCAACCCCGGGAACGTAAGCTCCCAGCCATTGTCTGCCCCCAGAAAGGAGCAGCGAGCACATGACAGAAATGAATCACCCCCTCCAGTGCCCATATACCCATCCTCCATCCCATAGGCACATCTTCCCTCTTAAAGGGATCATTGGTATGGAAGTTAGGGCAATTCCCCTAAGCACTCTGGTTCTGACCCCAGGCCCCTCTTAAAGGGATCCCCGGTATGGAAGTGAGGGCAAATCCACTCTGCGCTTTGGTACTGATCCCATGCCTCTCTTAAAGGGATCTCCGGTATGGAAGTTAGGCCGGGATCACACTTGCGATTTAAACGGCCGAGTCTCGCATGGTAATACACGGCGCTGCCGCCGGGACTCAGGAGCGGGGCGTGCAGCTCCATGTATTGCTATGCGGCCGCAAGCCCCGCTCCTGAGTCCCGGCGGCAGCGCCGTGTATTACCATGCGAGACTCGGCCGTTTAAATCGCAAGTGTGATCCCGGCCTTAGGGTAAATCCCTCAGCGCTCAGATTCTGACCCCAGGCCTCTCTTAAAGGGATCATTGGTATGGAAGTCTGTGCAAATACATCCAGCGCTTTGGCTCTGACGCCAGGCCTCTTTTAAAGGGATCCCTGGTATGGAAGTCAGGGTAATTGCCTTCAAATGCTCTGGTACTGACCCCAGGCCTCTATTAATGGGATAATTGGTATGGAAGTCAGGGCAAATCCATCCAGTGCTTTGGTTTTGACCCCAGGCCTCTCTTAACGGGATCCCCGGTATGGAAGTTAGCACCGTTCCACTTAGCACTCTGGTTCTAACCCCAGGCTGACGGGATGATGTGGGATATTGGGGGTAGTAGTCCGGTGGCTCTGGCTGATGGGATGATGTGGGATATTAGGGGTGGTAGTCCGATGGCTCTGGCTGACGGGATGATGTGGGATATTAGGGGTAGTAGTCCGGTGGCTCTGGCTGACGGGATGATGTGGGATATTAGGGGTAGTAGTCCGATGGCTCTGGCTGACGGGATGATGTAAGATATTAGGGGTAATAGTCCGGTGGCTCTGACGGAATGATGTGGGATATTAGGGGTGGTAGTCCTGCGGCTGTGACGGAATGATGTGGAATATTAGTGATAGTTGTCCGGTGGCTCTGGCTAAAGGCATGATGTGGGATATTAGGGGTAGTAGTCCAGTGGCTTTAACGAGATGATCTGGGATGTTAGGGGTAGTAGTCCAGTGGCTCTGGCTGACGGGATGATGTGGGATATTAGTGGTAGTAGTCCGGTGGCTCTGGCTAACGGGATGATGTGGGATATTAGGGGTAGTAGTCCGGTAGCTATGGCTGACGGGATGATGTGGGGTATTAGGGGTAGTAGTCCGGTGGCTCTGTCTGACGGGATGATGTGGGATATTAGTGGTAGTAGTCCGGTAGCTCTGACGGGATAATGTGGGATATTAGGGGCAGTAGTCTGGTGGCTCTGGGTGAGGGGATGATGTGGGGTATTAGGGGTAGTAGTCCGGTGGCTCTGTCTGACGGGATGATGTGGGATATTAGGGGTATTAGTCCGGCGGCTGTGACGGGATGATGTGGGATATTAGGGGTAGTAGTCCGGTGGCTCTGACGGGATGATGTGGGATATTAGGGGTAGTAGTCCGGTGGCTCTGGCTGACGGGATGATGTGGGATATTAGTGGTAGTAGTCCGGTAGCTCTGATGGGATGTGGGATATTAGGGGTAGTAGTCTGGTGGCTCTGGGTGAGGGGATGATGTGGGGTATTAGGGGTAGTAGTCCGGTGGCTCTGTCTGACGGGATGATGTGGGATATTAGGGGTAGTAGTCCGGTAGCTATGGCTGACGGGATGATGTGGGGTATTAGGGGTAGTAGTCCGGTGGCTCTGTCTGACGGGATGATGTGGGATATTAGGGGTAGTAGTCCGGCGGCTGTGACGGGATGATGTGGGATATTAGGGGTGGTAGTCCGGTGGCTCTGACGGGATGATGTGGGATATTAGGGGTAGTAGTCCGGTGGCTCTGGCTGACGGGATGATGTGGGATATTAGTGGTAGTAGTCCGGTAGCTCTGATGGGATGTGGGATATTAGGGGTAGTAGTCTGGTGGCTCTGGGTGAGGGGATGATGTGGGGTATTAGGGGTAGTAGTCCGGTGGCTCTGTCTGACGGGATGATGTGGGATATTAGGGGTAGTAGTCCGGTGGCTCTGTCTGACGGGATGATGTGGGATATTAGGGGTAGTAGTCCGGTGGCTCTGTCTGACGGGATGATGTGGGATATTAGGGGTAGTAGTCCAGTGGCTCTGGCTGACGGGATGATGTGGGATATTAGGGGTAGTAGTCCGGTGGCTCTGGCTGACGGGATGATGTGGGATATTATAGTGAATGTGGCTATGCGGAGTGGGCGGGGCTCTACACTCAGCTTTATAGAGATAATCATTATAATTTGTTATAACTAACCGTAGTTAGTTACTATGCCCGGGCAGCGCCGGGTTCTTCAGCTAGTTAGTTATATTACAAAAAGTGACAATAAAAATGTAAGATTTATAAATCAGGAAAAAAAGAATTTTGCTCAAATCCATAAACTCTAGAGCAGAGGAAAGACCCTTCCTGTCTGACCTGTGAGTCTGTGCCATTATAACCTGCAGCCATTCCAGAAAAAAAAATTAAAAGCCAAATCAGGGGACTAGATTGGAGACTGTGAGAAACCTGGAGCCTACTCCATTCTGTCCTGTCAGCGCTGAGCTGCCTGCAGCGAGGCTCCAGTGAGAGCCTCAAAAAATCAACTCCACTCTAGGAGGTGCAACCAAATGCTTGTTCTGTGCGCACAGGACCTGTGGTGATGTCACAGTCATGTGATCAGTCCCATGGAGGGGAGGAGCCAGTCTCCATTTTGCTCCATGTGAGAGAAGAGTCTGCGCTGGTGACAGGTAATGAGGGGGCAGGGAGTCTGTGATGGGGGAACAGGACTACACCCTAATGGGCGGAAGGGCGAGTGTGCGCGATCACCAGCGGGTGTTCAGCTTCCATGACCTCTGAGACCGGACTCTGCCAGGAGCGTCCCACCCTGCCCCTGGCATTTAACCCTCTAAGGGTCTGCACACGATCAGGATTGGCTCAGTATTTGGCGCAGGTGAAATCTGCGTTTTTGATGCGTTTTTTCATTGCATGTGTTTTTTTGTCACTTGAAATAAAGCTCAGTGAATGTTGGCTTCTGGGAGGTATAACACGTGACTTCCTGTTTGCAGCTGTATTGGGGCATGTTCCCAATCATCGGTAAACGCTGCGGGTTGGACGATGTGTACAGCTGCAGCATCCAATCGGCAGGGGCCAGATGTTACAGCGCAGTGGAGGGGATTTCATGAAATGCCATCTCCACTCTGCGTGCAGGGACGCCTCCGGGTTCCCGCTGTATATACGCACATGTGGCGCCTCTTTCTAGACCGCAGCATGTCTATTGTGGAGACGCTCAGCCTCCGCAAAATAAATATCGCAGTCTATGTATAGTATGTGGTGATTTCGCACGGTTTAAAAGCCGGCAGCGATTTGGAGGGAGCGGACATGTGCTGTGTCCATAGCGCTGCCAGTTTCTGCCCGTGGGAACCTACCCTTAGATGCGGTAAAACCGCATTATCTTCCTAGTCACATACATATAACAGCAGGAACATAGCTTACTACGCATGTGTACTAATTTACATAATGGGGAATCTTGTGACACGACACAGGAAGTGGAGGAAAGCACAGAGAGAGAGCGTCCTCCCCTTTTTTAATAAATAATTAAAAAAAATTAGCGTAGCGTCCCCCTATATTTGTTAACCAGCCAGAGTAAAGCAGACTACTGGGATTGGCATTTCAGGTTGGTAAGGATCCATTATTCGTGAACCTTACCACCCTGATAATACCAGGCCACAGCAGTCTGCTTACCTTGGATGGTTAGCAAAAATTGTGGGATCCCCTCCAAAAAAAGTAGCATGGGGTTCCCCCTATTTTTGTTAACCAGCCAAGGAAAAAGCAGACAGCTGCAGCCTGGTATTCTCAGGCTGGTGAGGCCCATGGATTTTGGCCTTCACCAGCCTAAAAATAGCTGTCCGCGGCCACCCCACAATTGACACATCCACAGATGTGCCAATTGTGGCACTTTGCCCGGCTCTTCCTACTTGTCCTGTAGCGGTGGCAAGTGGGGTAATATTTGTGGAGGTGATGTCACCTTTGTATTGTCAGGTGACATCAAGCCCATGGCTTAGGAATGGAGAAGCGTCTATAAGACACCTATCCATTACTAAGCCTATAGTTACATGGTAAATAAAGACACAGCCAGAATAAAGTCCTTTAATTGAAATAATGACACAAAACCATACTTACTGCATCGCCTACTCCACCGACGCCCTCAATCTCCTGGAAGAGAAATAAAATAAAAAAACAACAATATCCTTACCTGTCCGCCGAGAGCCTATTCATACTGTCCCATGACGAGTCCAGCTTTGCTACATCTGGATTCCTGTGGATGAACAGTACCATTATGCCGCCATCAACCTGACACCCAGACACAGCGGCGCTTGAAGATGATGGCCAAAGATAGCTCGGTCACTGGCGGTCACATGCACTGCAGTTCTCGTGGTCAGCTGACCATGGGAACTTGCCTAGTGACCGGAGATAACCCTGTCCACAAATTTTTTGCTAGAAAAATCGGAATTTTTCATTTTCACAGTTCAACGTTGTAAAATTCTGTGGAGCACCTGTGGGTTAAAAGCACCACACGTAAAAATAAATTCCTACAGGCGTCTAGTTTCCAAAATGGGGTCATTTGTGGACGGTTACCACTGTTTAGGCACATCAGGGGCTCTCCAAACGTGACATGGCGTCCACTCTCTATTCCAACCATGTTTGCTTTCCAAAAGTCAAACACTGCTCCTTCCTTTCAAGGGCCCTGTCATGCGCCCAAACAGTAGTTTTCCCTGCAGGTCCCCGGATCCAATATGAGCGCAGGCATGAGGAAGCCTGCAGCAGTGCCTGTGACAGATCTCTGATCTGTCACAGCGATCTGTGATGTGACAGATCTGTGATGTGACAGCGATCTGTCACAGGACAGTGATGTCCCCCATGGGACATTATAATAAAGTAAAAAAAAAAAAAAAAAAAAGTGTAAAAATAACTTTAAGAAATAGCTAAATATATTTAAAAAAAAATATTCCCTAATAAATTAATTTTTTTGAAAATAAAAAAGAAAAAAACAATAAAAGTACACATATTTGGTATCGCCGCATCCGTAATGACCCACCCTATAAAACTGTCCTATTAGTTAACCCCTTTAGCGAACCCCTTAAAAAATAAAAAACGAAGCAAAAAATAATGATTTATTATCATACTGCCGAACAAAAAGTGCAATAACGCGCGATCAAAAAGATGCATATAAATATCCATGGTACCGCTGAAAACGTCATCTCGTCCCGCAAAAAGCGAGCCGCCACACAGCATCATCAGCTAAAAAATAAAAAAGTTATAGCTCGCAGAATAAAGCGATGCAAAAATATTTTTTTATATAAAATAGTTTTCATTGCATAAAACCGCCAAAACATAAAAAAATGACATAAATGAGGTATCGCTGTAACCGTACCGACCCGAAGAATAAAAGCGCCTTATCAATTTTACCGCACGCGGAACGGTGTAAATGCCCCCCCAAAAGAAATTCATGAAACGCTGGTTTTTGTTAATTCTGCGTCCCAAAAATCGGAATAAAAAGCTATCAAAAAATGTCACGTGCCTGAAAATGGTACCAATAAAAACGTCAACTTGTCCCGCAAAGAATAAGACCTCACATGATCAGTGGGTCAAAATACGGAAAAATTATAGCTCTCAAAATGTGGTGATGCAAAAACTATTTTTGCAATAAAAAGCGTCTTTTAGCATATGACAGCTGCCAAAAATAAAAACCGCCATAAATAGTAAATCAAACCACCCGTTATCACCCCTTTAGGCTAGTTTCACATTTGCACTTTATAGCGCAGCGACGGCATGCTGCGTTCGGCGCACACGGGCGCACCTTCAAAAGTGCGCAGCGCATGGCAAAATCCTGCTAGCGCACGTCCAGCGCACGATCTGCGCACCCTATGCTAAAGATAGGGTGCGCAGATCGCAAGCACCCATGTGCGCTAGTAGGCGGCGATGATCGGATGGGGCGGGCAGGGGGCGGGGCTTAGCGGCGGCCGTGCGCAGGCCGTCGCTGCGCTATAAAGCGCAAATGTGAAACTAGCCTTAGTTAGGGAAAAATAAAATAATTTTTTTTTTTATTTATTTATTTCCTTTTTCCCATTAGGGCTAGGGTTAGAGTTAGAATTGGGGGGTTTCCACTGTTTTGGCACATCAGTTTTGGCAACATGGCGTCCGATCTCAATTCCAGCCAAAAAAGTTAAATGGCGCTGCTTCCCTTCCGAGCTCTGACATGTGCCCAAATAGTGGTTTACCCCCATATATGGGGTATCAGCATACTCAGGACAAATTGAACAATAACTTTTGGGGTCCTGTTACTAACAATTGGGGGTGAAAAGATCATTTTTGTGGAAAAAATATGATTTTTTTAATTGTACGGCTGTACGTTATAAACTTCTGTGAATCCCTTGGGGGTTCAAAGTGCTCACCACATATCTAGATAAGTTCCTTGGGGGGTCTAGTTTCCAAAATGGGGTCACTTGTGGGGGGTTTCCATTGTTTAGGTACATCAGGGGCTCTCCAAACGTGGCATGGCGTCCAATCTGAATTCCAGCCAATTTTGCAGTGAAAAAGTCAAACGGCGCTCCTTCTCTTTCGAGCTCTGCCATGCACCGAAACAGTGGTTCCCCCCCACATATCAGGTATCAGCGTACTCAGGACAAATTGCACAATCTTTTCCAGCCCAATTTCTCCTGATACCCTTGGTAAAATAAAAAAATTGAACCTGAAGTAATTTTTTTTGTGAAAAAAAGTTAAATGTTCATTTTTTTAAACATTCAAAAAATTCCTGTGAAGCACATGAAGGGTTAGTAAACTTCTTGAGAGGTGCAGTTTTTAGAATTGTGTCACTTTTGGGTATTTTCTATCATCTAGACCCCTCAAAGTGACTTCAAATGTGATGTGGTCCTAAAAATAAAATTGTGTTGTAAAAATGAGAAATCGCTGGTCAACTTTTAGGCTACTTTCACACATCCGTCTTTTTTAATCCGGCACGATGCGGCGAAAAGTGTGAAAACCGGATCCGGAACTGGATCCGGTTTTGTCACATAGAAAGTAATGATCGCCGCATCGTGCCGGATGTACATGCGGCGGCCCAGGTTCTTTCCGGATACGGCAAAAATGCGCCGTCCGGCTTCTGCAAAAAACGTTCCCTGCAACGTTTTTGGCAGCGCCGGAACGGCTTTTTAAAGTGCGCATGCCCGGACACTGTGTGATTTAACCCCACAGGTGCCCGGCAAGCGCAAGACTCTCTCTCCATACCTTTCTTTGTCTGACTACTCGTACCCCCGTTCTCTCCAGATGGCTCTCATCGCTGCGGCTCCCGTCTCTACAGCGCGGCTCTCGTCGCCCGATGCTGCGGCTCCTTTAAATTTTATCCAGGCCGCATCCGGCGACGCATCCACATCCGGTGTCACCGCTACAGGCCGGTTCCGGCGGCACGGCTTTTCGCCGCACGCCGCCGGAACCCTAAACCGGATGTGTGAAAGAGGCCTTAGCCCTTATAACTTCCTAACCAAAAAAAATTTTGGTTCCCAAATTGTGCTGATGTAAAGTAAACGTGAGAAATGTTACTTATTAAGTTTTTTGTGTGCCGTATCTCTGTGATTTAAGAGCATAACAATTCAAAGTTGGAAAATTGCGAAATTTTCGCCAAATTTCAATTTTTTTCACAAATAAACGCAAGTTATATGAATGAAATTTTACCACTAACATGAAGTACAATATGTCACGAGAAAACAAAGTCAGAATCAGCGGGATCCATGGAAGCGTTCCAGAGTTATTACCTCATAAAGGGACAGTGGTCAGAATTGTAAAAATTGGCCCGGGAATTAACATGCAAACCACCTTTGGGAGTAAAGGGGTTAATTGCTGTCACGCACCTGAAAGGTTAATAAACGTCTTTAATGTGGTTTTGAGGGATGCAGTTTTTAGAGTGGTGTCACTTTTGACTACTTTCAGTCATATAGACCCCTAAACGTCGCTTCAAATGTGATGTGGTCCCAAAAATAATCGTATTGTAATTTGTTGGAAAAATGAGAACTCGCTGATCAACTTATAGCCCTTCTATCTTCCTAACAAAAAAAGTTATGTTTAAAAAATGATGCATATATAAAGTAAACGTGGGAAATGCTGTGCACTAACTATTTTTGAGTGCTATAACTCTCTGATTTAAGGGCATAAAAATCAAAAGTTTGAAAATTGTGAAATTTTGAAATGTTTCGCAAAATTTCCATATTTTCACATATAAACGCATGTCGTATTGAACAAACTTTACCACTGTCATAAAATTAACCCAAAAAAGTCCACCAATGCTGCAATGGCACTTCCTTAACAATGTACATAAACCAAGAAGACAGTGTTTAGACTGACTCCTAATGAAGAGAACCATAAATGGATAACAAATAATTTTATTTAGCCTATTAAAATACATAAAATGCTACCTGTATTTATTACAAACAAACATACCCCAGGGGAATGGCACAATACAGGAACACAATAACCTCAAAAGATGTTCATAAAGTTCCCTTGAGCACACCATATATAAAGTGGAATAATAAACAGGTCAATTTACATATGGAGCGAGGGCCCAAAAAGTCTTATTATTACTTGCCAACGGCATTAAATTACTAAAGTGCCCTTTTTCCTATAATTGACCACATGTAATAAAGTTATACCGCAATAAATATATTGCAAATCGCATAAGTGCCAATGATTTAAGAGAGGTGTACTTACTAAAGGGAAAAGAGGTGATTGCAGCCCACAGTGCTGACCCCGCGCCCCAACGCGCGTTTTGCCCGCTTGCTTCTTCCGGGGGTGTTCCTGTATTGTGCCATTCCCCTGGGGTATGTTTGTTTGTAATAAATACAGGTAACATTTTATGTATTTTAATAGGCTAAATAAAATTATTTGTTATCCATTTATGGTTCTCTTCATTAGGAGTCAGTCTAAACACTGTCATAAAATGCAGTATGTCATGAAAAAACAATCTCAGAATCAGTGGGACCCATTGAAGCGTTCCGGTAGTTATTACCACATGAAGTGACACTGGTTAATAATTCATCTTGTAAAAAACGTATCCATGAAGACATATAAAATAAGGGGTCACTTCCATGATACACAGACAGGATAAGACGGTGACTGCAATCCCATAATATAAATATTAGCTTTGAACTATTTTGCATATGTCAGTGCAGTGCAAATCACGGTATCAGAGAGGCGCGAAGACCACACATCTGAACATAGCAAAGTAGTAGAAGAAATACAAGTATAATAGGTATATATACAACAAGACTGCAAAATACACACAGGAATGAATCCTATGACCATGCACTAAAACCAGAGGTCTCATTTGCACAAGGAAAGACTAGAAGCAATGGGATGAAACTGAATGGGAGGAGACACAGATTAGATATTAGAAAAAACTTTTTGACAGAGTGATCAATGAGTGGAACAGGCTGCCACGAGAAGTGGTGAGTTCTCCTTCAATGGAAGTCTTCAAACAGAGGCTGGACAGACATCTGACTGGGATGATTTAGCGAATCCTGCTTTGAGCAGGGGGTTGGACCAGATGGCCCAGGAGGTCCCTTCCAACTCTACCATTCTATGATTCTATGATTCATTGACGCGCGTTTCACATTCAGCTTCCTCAAAGGGGGCTGTAATAATGTGTAAAAGAGGGGTGTTTTTTGTAGAGACAGATGCCCAATAGCTGAAAAAAAAGCTATACCTGTGATCCCGCAGCTGGTTCTGGTGCTCAAGCGGAGCGATCCGAGTGCTCCCGAGTTCAGCGTTCAGTGAAGCGCTGATTTGACCCTTCGAGATGTGTCATGTGGATGAGGGGATTGGCGGTTGAGAGTGAAAACATCAGCAAGGAGTCTGTGACAAGGCTACTCTAGGGTGAGCACACGCTGCGTGACGAAAGAAAAGCATTAGGAGTTAATAGACAATCAGACAGACTGACGCTGCATTCACACCATAGCAGCTAATCAAGAGGTCTGGAACAGAGAAGGGGCGCGATAATAAGTATGTACAGAAAAATGTGTGTCAATATAATAATAAGTAGATATATACAAGGGAACCTGTCAGCAGTATTGTGTACAGTAACCTACAGAAAGTGTCAGGTTGGCGCTGTTATACTGATTAAAACTGATTAAAATGATACCTTGGTTGATGAAATCCGTCTTGTGGTTGTTGTTTAATCTTTATTTTCAGTTTCCAGTTAATGATATGCTCATGCTTCAGGACGGGCCTGTGGGGGGGTCTTCGGGAGGGCGGTAATGTCACGATGGGGGCAGGCTTTGCAGCGTTGAGAATCTCTCCCCCCATGTGCTCACCCACCTGTCCACTCTCTCTTTCCCCATGTGCTGACTTCTCCTGTCTGTGCTCTCTACTTTGACCTGTCTACCCCATGTGCTATCTCCCTTGTCTGCTGTCTCTCTCCTTCCAGTGCTGTGTTTTCCCCTTATGTGCTGTCCTGTTTGAGCTGTCTCCCCCCTGTGCTCTGTCTCTCTCACCCCTGTGTCTGACCATGTACGGAACATACCACATCTCCTGGGCAGGGGAGGAAGCAAAAGACAATACTGACATTACAGCAGGAGTTCGCAGAGGATACATTTTGTGAGGTAAAATATTGTTTAAAAACAGTCAGTGAAATATTTTACTTCACAAAATGAATCCTCTGTGATCCCCTGCTGTAATGTCAGTATTGTCTATTGCTTCCTCCCCTGCCCAGGAGATGTGGTATGCTCCATACACGCTCAGACACAGACAATTTTTAAAATGAAGTTTCGTTCCTGGGAAAACCCCTTTAATGTGACCGGCTTTCTCTGACTGTAGACACGTCGCCCATCTGCCGCTGCGATCAGCTGAATGATTCACTGCGCCTGCGCAGAATTCGCACAGGCGCAGTGCGACGATTTTCTGCTGTTGGTACCACGCAAGAGGCTGCGTGAGTGAGTGTGGTGCGACGGTGTTCCGCTGGTGGTACCGCGCAATAGGTTGGTACGAGCAGCAGTTTCCATATTGTGACACCCATCACTTGGGTGTCCCAATATGGCGGTCGGTGAACTTCCTCCGCTTGGAATTCTGGGATACGGTGACATCTGGACAGAACAGGAAATGAGAACATTACAAGGCAATTATATAAATAGATATCTTGGGGGGAAAAATTCTTCTTATGCAGGCAGACACCGGCGGCTTCTGCGCTGCAGCCTGATCGCACGTATAATGTTTCTGTAATCCTTTTCTTTTATGTTATTCATAAAAAAAAAAATAGCTGCTACTGTGCAGGCACGGCCAGCAACATTTTCAAACTGAATTTTATTTTTTTTAGGAATTAAGAGATACATAAAAGAGGATTTTTTTTCCCAACATATAATGTATATAATATATTTCATTATGTAATCTAGGGGGCAGGTAAGTGAGGGATCAGTGACCTGTCAGACCATACATATGATTAGCTAATCAGAGCACCACATGAAGACCCCCCCCACAGGCCGCTGCGGAGCACGAGCATATTAATAACGCAACGCTGAAACTAAAGATCAACAACCACAAGACGAATTTCATCAACCAAGGTATCATTTTATAACGGCGCCGACCTGACAGTGTCTGTAGTTTACTGTGCACAATGCTGTGCATTTCTGCAACTCCCCGCCGCGGGTAAATCGTACACGGAATTCGCATGCGTTTTCCCACAAAACACAAGCGTTTTTAGCTTGCAGAATGCTTGCGCTTTTCCATGTGATTTGAAGCATCGCTTGAAAAAGTGATTGACAGGTTTGTCACACTTGTCAAGCATAGCGCTTGACAAGTGTGACCAACTTTTTAGTGTTGATGCTGTCTATGCAGCATCAATTGTAAAAGATAGAATGTTAAAAATAATTTAAAAAATAGGGATATACTTACCCTCTGTCAGCCCCCGGAGTCGTCCCGGCCCTCATCGGCGCTGCCGGCAACTTTCGTTCCCAGGGATGCATTGTGCGAATGAAATGCATCCCTGGGAACGGAAGCTGCTGGCAGTGCCATTGAGGGCCGGGACGACTCCGGGGGCTGACAGAGGGTAAGTATATCCCTATTTTTTATTATAATTCTATTTTTTTACAGGAATATGGTACCCAGAGCATGGAGGAGAGTCTCCTCTCCTCCAGACCCTGGGTACCATCCGCACATGAAGCGCTCACTTCACGCATGGTGGGAATAGTCACATGCGGAAAGTGAGTGTTTCAATGCAATCCTATGGCGGCGGAATCACCACGATTCCGCAGAATTAATGGACATGCTGCGGATTTTACTGCTATGCGATTCCGCAGCGGATAAATCTGCAGCATAGGCACAGCAAATGCGGAATCCCATCGGACTGCATGGGAATACATTTTGTTAGTGTTTTTTAAGCGTTTCCACGCGGAAAAAACGCAACGTGGGCACACAGCCTAAGTGTAGAGAAAAAGTATCAGGCAGCAGCATTCTGGTGACATTGACAAATGATTTTATGGAGTGATTAAAAAAGTGTAAAATAAGAGAAATAAAATATTTCCTGCCCCAGATCTTATATTATCATACAGGTATGCATGTTTGCATCTTCAATGTAATAGTGTCTACCATTGCTGTGAATATGATCTGCAGCTTCGATGTTCTGAATCCATATACCATATTGTTCACTTCTAGCTGCCGCAGGAACTGCGTCAGACCACAGTCTGATATAGAAGACCTGTCCTGGGGATGGGCCATCATCATCTAAGTATTGAAAATTTCCTTTACGCTTAGTACATGCAGCGAAGGATTAGTATATTATTTACTTTTAGATCACCATTGATTCCACGGTGCTGTACATGAGAAGGAATTTACATACAAAATACAAATATAAATTACAGTGAATAAGCTAAGAATAACAGACTAGTACAGAGGGGAGAGGGTCCTGCCCTTCCGGGATTACAGTTTACCAGGTAGCGGGGAAGGAGACAATATGTTGGTGGTGAGGTGGTATTGGGGTTATGGCAGGTTGTAAGCTTGATTTGAAGAGATGTGTTTTCGAGTCCCGTCTGAAGGTTCCAAAACTGGCGAATAATAGGATGTTTTGGGGCACGGAGTTCCAGAGATTGGGGGTTGTTTGGGAGAAGTCTTGGAGGCGATTGGGTAAGGAATAGTGATGAGCGAGTATGCTCGTTGCTCGGGTGTGCTCTGAGTATTTTGGCGTGCTCGGAGATTTAGTTTTTCTCATCTCATCTGCATGATTTGCGACTTGTAGACAGGCTCAATACATGTGGGAATTACCTAACAAACAGGCATTCCACACATGTATTCAGGCTGTCTAGCAGTCGCAAGTCATGCAGCGGAGATGACGAAACCTAAATCTCCGAGCACGCCAAAATACTCAGAGCACACCCGAGCCACGAGTATACTCGCTCATCACTAGTAAGGAGCGTACAAGTGTGAAGAAGGTCTTTAGAGGACCGGAGAATACGTGTTGGAAGGTAATGGGAGATTAGAGAAGAAATTTATTCCAGCAGCAGGCAGATCCTTTAAAAAATTCCAGTGTTTATGAGCATATATAATCCATAGCAAACCTTAACCACCACCACCACCTCTAAAATTGAAGTCTGGCAGATGCATTTTGGATACATGTCCTTAGCCATTGCACTGAACAAACTAAAAAAAAGGCATGTTATGTCATAGCATGAGGATGTCAGCTGACTCAGTTTGACCTATTACAAAGGAGATTCAGGTGTACAGGTACAAAGTCCTTACTCATAATGATAGATCAGGTCTTCCCCTGGTGATCATGTTTTAAGGATATACAGCCACCATGTTTCCCAGTTAATGAGGTTTTTCTTATCGTCTCTTCTATATGGTTGTTTAACCCTTTCTGTGCCTTGTATTTTAAAGGCAGACACATTCACTTTATGCACTGTTGCCAAGTGTTTTGATACTGCAGAACTTTGAAACAATAATTTATTGACTGCATCAGATAAGTGTCTCCTAATTCTAAATTTGAAAGGGTCAATTTTGCAGCCCAGATTTTGAATATTGCAATTGTTGCAGGTGATCAAATAGACTACATATATAGTATTACATTTGGTGTTGAGATATATATATAACTATACAATATGTTTTATTTGTTACGGACAATAAAAACTGTTTAGTATTCTGCAAGTACTTACAGCATGTGCAAATAGTGTGTCCACACTTACAGTTAGGTCCATATATATTTGGACAGAGACAACATTTTTCTAATTTTGGTTCTAGACATTACCACAATGAATTTTAAACAAAACAATTCAGATGCAGTTGAAGTTCAGACTTTCAGCTTTCATTTGAGGGTATCCACATTAAAATTGGATGAAGGGTTTAGGAGTTTCAGCTCCTTAACATGTGCCACCCTGTTTTTAAAGGGACCAAAAGTAAATGGACAAATTAAATAATTGTAAATAAAATGTTCATTTCTAGTACTTGGTTGAAAACCCTTTGTTGGCAATGACTGCCTGAAGTCTTGAACTCATGGACATCACCAGACGCTGTGTTTCCTCCTTTTTGATGCTCTGCCAGGCCTTCACTGCGGTGGTTTTCAGTTGCTGTTTGTTTGTGGGCCTTTCTGTCTGAAGTTTAGTCTTTAAGACGTGAAATGCATGCTCAATTGGGTTGAGATCAGGTGACTGACTTGGCCATTCAAGAATATTCCACTTCTTTGCTTTAATAAACTCCTGGGTTGCTTTGGCTTTGTGTTTTGGGTCATTGTCCATCTGTAGTATGAAACGACGACCAATCAGTTTGGCTGCATCTGGCTGGATCTGAGCACACAGTATGGCTCTGAATACCTCAGAATTCATGTAATACATGTAAAGCGCCATGGAATAAATGGCGCTATAACAATAAATAATAATAATTCATTCGGCTGCTTCTGTCCTGTGTCACATCAATAAACACTAGTGACCCAGTGCCACTGACAGCCATGCATGCCCAAGCCATCACACTGCCTCCGCCGTGTTTTACAGATGATGTGGTATGCTTTGGATCATGAGCTGTACCACGCCTTCGCCATACTTTTCTCTTTCCATCATTCTGGTAGAGGTTGATCTTGGTTTCATCTGTCCAAAGAATGTTCTTCCAGAGCAGAACAGAGGTAGAACAGAGTTGGAGAGCATGTGAATGTGTTGGTGCGTTATGTTTCTGTGGGGGTGTGCTAGTTTCTGAACATGTCAGGCAGCTGAGGAGGACAGGGATGAGAAACTGAGTAGATGGTGGTCAGATAGGGGGAGAGGTGAAGCTCTAAGATTAGATAGGAAGCAGAGGCGGGTGAAGATGAGGTCTAATGTATGTCCATCTGTGTGGGTGGCTGCCGAAGACCACTAAGACTAATTAATGAAGCAAGGGACCGGAGCTTGGAGGCTGCAGGCTGACAAGTGTCAGCGGGGATGTCAAAGTCACCCATGACAATGGTGGGAATGTCAGCAGAAAGTGTAGAAGCTAGATGGAGAAGTGGTCAGTAAAGGCAGTGGCCGGGCCTGAGGCTCGGTATGACGGCCACTTGGAGCTTTGAGGGAGAGTAGATATGGACAGCGTGAACTTCAAAGGAAGAGAGAATGATGGAGGGTAAAATTGTGATTGGTTGAAGGTACAGTTGTTGGAAAGAAGACCCACTCCTCCACCATATCTGTTGTCGGTAGAAAGAGTTTGAATGAAATGAAGGCTACCGTAACACAGGACTTGCTGCATGGCAATAGTTATTCATTGGCGATAAAATTAGTACCCCCAGCGATCAGGAGGTTATCCCCTATCCCTCACATGGGTGATAGCTTTCAAACTTGAAGTCACCCCTTTAAGGGTCGGGATCACCTTGTGTAAAGAAGCCATTACTGTGCTATTTGAGTGTCAGTGTTTACTGTTGTTTTGTATTAGAATCTTCTCTCTACGAGCACCACAAGTGATACGGAGTGCCGACCATCCCCCATCTTCAATTACTGTAGTTCTGTCATTGTATTCATTAACCAGCAGGCTTTGGATAGATGCAAAGGTCCCTCAACCATAGGGGAGTGTGTGTTGCAAAGCAGGAAATTACATAGAATCAGGGAATGTTAGAGTTGGAAGGGACTTCAAGGGTCATCGTGTCCAACCCCCTGCGCAAAAGAAAACTGAATTCATAGTAACTGATATAGCAATACCTATATTGCTTCTGGAGCTCTCATCTATGGAGGTCCTGGCTGGAGGGGTCATGCTGTGACTCCCCTGTCTGTATTCCCCATCACTTGCATTCCTGAACTCTTTGAAAACATAGTTGTGCTATTATTTAGCCTCTTGGCTCCCAGGTTATAAGCAGCATGCAGTGAATTATCTCTGAAAACTTAGCAAGGTCAGTTCAAGTGGACACAGGAACATTCAGGGTGAGAAAAGTACAGTATGTCAGAAAGAGCCATCCAAAGTCTGCACCTCACTGTTGGCGCTTATCTTTTTTTTACTGGTACCCCAAGAATAACATCTTCACAGTAAAATCACTAACTGATTAGACAAACGTAGAAGAACCGAGAAGGAAACGGAGTGGAATAGGTATTACTACAGTGTGGTGGCAGCGAGCATTGCATAGAGTATCTTGCACCTATCAATCATCCTTCACATTAGTTTGGCAGCCTGTGCACCATGCGACCGCATAGGTGGCACAAAGCTAATCCTGGACATAGATCCAGGCCCAGATGCAGTAAAACAGTCCCAAACAATGATACTTCTTTGTCCAAACATTTCTGACTTAAACCAAAAAGTTCTATTTTGGTCATATCTGTCTGTAAAACATAGTAACATAGTTTTGAAGGCTGAAGGAAGACCTTATGTCCATCTAGTTCAGCCTATTTTTAGTGCAGCTCCTGGGGAAGGCAAAAAACCCACAGAGTAGAAGCCAATTTTCTCCATAGGGAAAAAAATTTCCTTCCCCTAAGCTGGGTCAACCATCTACCTATAATATTCTGTTATTCGTAACCTTCTATACTGTTACTCACAAGAAAAGCATCCATTCCTTTCTTAAATTCATTCAGTGAGTTGGCCATCACCACTTCTTCAGGAAGAGAATTCCAGAGCCTCACTGCTCTTACCGTGAAGAACCCTCTTCTATGCTGGTGCAGAAATTGTCTTTCCTCCAAACGAAGAGAATGCCCCCTTGTTCTTGTCACAGTCCTTGGTACAAACAGTTCATTGGAGAGATCTCTGTATTGTATTGCCCTCTGATATACTTGTACAGTTGTGGCCAAAATTATTGACACCCCTGCAATTCTGTCAGATAATGCTCAGTTTCTTCCTGAAAATGATTGCAAACACAAATTCTTTGGTATTATTATCTTCATTTAATTTGTCTTAAATGAAAAAACACAAAAGAGAATGAAGCAAAAAGCAAAACATTGATCATTTCACACAAAACTCAAAAAATGGGCCAGACAAAAGTATTGGCACCCTCAGCCTAATACTTGGTTGCACAACCTTTAGCCAAAATAACTGCGACCAACCACTTCCGGTAACCATCAATGAGTTTCTTACAATGCTCTGCTGGAATTTTAGACCATTCTTCTTTGGCAAACTGCTCCAGGTTCCTGATATTTGAAGGGAGCCTTCTCCAAACTGCCATTTTTAGATCTCTCCACAAGTGTTCTATGGGATTCAGATCTGGACTCATTGCTGGCCACCTTAGAAGTCTCCAGTGCTTTCTCTCAAACCATTTTCTAGTGCTTTTTGAAGTGTGTTTTGGGTCATTGTCCTGCTGGAAGACCCATGACCTCTGAGGGAGACCCAGCTTTCTCACACTGGGCCCTACATTATGCTGCAAAATTTGTTGGTAGTCTTCAGACTTCATAATGCCATACACACGGTCAAGCAGTCCAGTGCCAGAGGCAGCAAAGCAACCCCAAAACATCAGGGAACCTCCGCCATGTTTGACTGTAGGGACCGTGTTCTTTTCTTTGAATGCCTCTTTTTTTCTCCAGTAAACTCTATGTTGATGCCTTTGCCCAAAAAGCTCTACTTTTGTCTCATCTGACCAGAGAACATTCTTCCAAAACGATTTAGGCTTTTTCAGGTAAATTTTGGCAAACTCCAGCCCGGCTTTTTTATGTCTCGGGGTAAGAAGTGGGGTCTGCCTGGGTCTTCTACCATACAGTCCCTTTTCATTCAGACGCCGACGGATAGTACGGGTTGGCACTGTTGTACCCTCGGACTGCAGGGCAGCTTGAACTTGTTTGGATGTTAGTCGAGGTTCTTTATCCAATATCCGCACAATCTTGCGTTGTAATCTCTTGTCAATTTTTCTTTTCCATCCACATCTAGGGAGGTTAGCCACAGTGCCATGGGCTTTAAACTTCTTGATGACACTGCGCACGGTAGACACAGGAACATTCAGGTCTTTGGAGATGGACTTGTAGCCTTGACATTGCTCATGCTTCCTCACACTTTGGTTTCTCAAGTCCTCAGACAGTTCTTTGGTCTTCTTTCTTTTCTCTTCTTTCTTTTCTCGATGCTCAATGTGTTACACACAAGGACACAGGACAGAGGTTGAGTCAACTTTAACCCCTTCACTACCAAGGGTAGTTTGCACGTTAACTCCCGGGCCAATTTTTACAATTCTGACCACTGTCCCTTTATGAGGTCATAACTCTGGAACGCTTCCATGGATCCCGGTGATTCTGACATTGTTTTCTCGTGACATATTGTACTTCATGTTAGTGGTAAAATTTCATTCATATAACTTGCGTTTATTTGTGAGAAAAACGGAAATTTGGCGAAAATTTTGAAAATTCCGCAATTTTCCAACTTTGAATTTTTATGCCCTTAAATCACAGAGATATGGCACACAAAAAAGTTAATAAGTAACATTTGCCACATGTTTACTTTACATCAGCACAATTTTGGAACCAAAATTTTTATTTGTTAGTAAAATATAAGGGTTAAAAGTTGACCAGCGATCTCTCATTTTTGCAACACCATTTTGTTTTTACGGACCACATCACATTTGAAGCCACTTTGAGGGGTCTATATGATAGAAAATACCCAAAAGTGACACCATTCTAAAAACTGCACCCCTTAAGTTGCTTAAAACCGCATTCAAGGAGTTTATTAACCCTTCAGGTGCGTCACAGGAATTTTTTGAATATTTAAAAAAAATTAACATTTAACTTTTTTTCACAAAAAAAATTACTTCAGGTTCAATTTTTTTTATTTTACCAAGTGTAACAGGAGAAATTGGACTGCAAAAATTATTGTGCAATTTGTCCTGAGCACGCTGATACCTGATATGTGGGGGGGAACCACTGTTTCGGCGCATGGCAGAGCTCAGAAGGGAAGGAGTGCCGTTTGACTTTTTCAATGCAAAATTGGCTGAAATTCTGATCGGACGCCATGTCGCGCTTGGAGAGCCCCTGATGTACCTAAACAGTGGAAACCCCCCACAAGTGACCCCATTTTTGAAACTAGACCCCCTAAGGAACTTATCTAGATATGTGGTGAGAACTTTGAACCCACAAGGGCTTCACAGAAGTTTATAATGTACAGCGGTACAATTAAAAAATCATATTTTTTCCACAAAATGATCTTTTCACCCCCAATTTTTATTTTCCCAAGGGTAACAGGACCCTAAAAGTTATTGTGCAATTTGTCCTGAGTACGCTGATACCCCATATGTGGGTGTAAATGACTATTTGGGCACATGGCAGAGCTCGGAAGGCAAGCAGTGCCATTTGACTTTTTTGGCTGGAATTGAGATCGGACACCATGTCGCGTTTGGAAAGCCCCTGATGTACCAAAACAGTGGAAACCCCCCACAATTGACACCATTTTGGAAACTAGACCCCCCAAGGAACTTATCTAGATGTGTGGTGAGAACTTTGAACCCCCAAGTGCTTCACAGAAGTTTATAACGCCCAGGCGTGAAAATAAAAAAAAATTTTTTTTCCACAAAAATGATATTTTTGCCCCAAAATTTTTATTTTCCTAAGGGCAGCAGGAGAAATAGGACCCCAAAAGTTGTTTTGCAAATTGTCCTGAGTAGGCTGATACCCCATATGAGGGGGTAAAACACTGTTTGGGTGCATGGCAGAGCTTGGAAGGGAAGGAGCACCATTTGACTTTTTCAACGCAGAATTGGCTGGAATTGAGATCAGACGCCATGTTGCGTTTGGAGAGCACCTGATGTGCGCAAATAGTGGAAACCCCCAATTCTAGACCTAACCCTAGCCCTAACCTTAACCCTAGCCCTAACCCTAGTGGGAAAATGGAAATAAATACATTTTTTTAATTTTATTATTTTTCCCTAACTAAGGGGGTGATAACGGGGGGTTTGATTTACTATTTATGGCGGTTTTTATGTTTGGCGGCTGTCGCACGCTAAAAGACGCTTTTTATTGTAAAAATAGTTTTTGCATCACCACATATTGAGAGCTATAATTTTTCCATATTTTGACCCACCGAGTCATGTGAGGTCTTTGCAGGCATTGAGGAAGCCAGCTTCCTGCAGACCCCCGGAGGTCCCCGTCGCCATATTGGATCCGGGGACCTGCAGGAAAGGAGCCCCCCGCAGCAGCGCTGCACATTGCGCTGCCGTGGGGGGCTCAGGGAAGCACGGAGGGAGCCCCCTCCCTGCCGATGCTTCCCTTTAACCCCCGGTACACTGCGATCGTGTTCGATCGCGGTGTGCAAGGGGTTAACGTGTCGGGGGCGGTCCGTGACCGCCCCTGACACATTGTGTCGGGTGTCAACTATGATAATTAGCTGACACTCGGCCGCGATCAGCGGCGCTCACCACGTGGGCGCCGCTGATCGCGATGACATAATATTCCGTTCATGGTAATTAGGTCCATGGTCACATGGACGGAATATTACGTCAATTGTAGGTAAGGGGTTAATCCATGTCAACTGGCTGCAAGTGTGATTTAGTTATTGCCAACACCTGTTAGGTGCCACAGGTAAGTTACAGGTGCTGTTAATTACACAAATTAGAGAAGCATCACATGATTTTTCGAACAGTGCCAATACTTTTGTCCACCCTCTTTTTTATGTTTGGTGTGGAATTATATCCAATTTGGCTTTAGGACAATTCTTTTTGTATTTTTTTAATTTAAGACAAATTAAATGAAGATAATAATACCAAAGAATTTGTATTTGCAATCATTTTCAGGAAGAAACTGAGTATTATCTGACAGAATTGCAGGGGTGTCAATTCTTTTGGCCACAACTGTACATATATGTTAAGTCTCCCCTAAGTCTTCTCTTTTCTAGAGTAAATAGACCTAATTTTGATAACCTTTCTGGGTGTTGTAGTGAACCAACTCCATTTATCATTTTAGTAGCCCGCCTTTGAACCCTTTCAAGTTCAGTAATGTCTTTCTTGAACACCGGCTTCCGAAATTGCACACAATACTCCAAGTGTGGTCTGACGAGTGATTTGTACAGAGGGAGAATTATGTTTTCATCTCGTGTCCCCAGACCTCTTCTAATGCATCCCATTTGTTTGAATAGCCTTCTGACTTGTCCAGATGATCTTTTAAGAACTGCAGATGGGCAGCAATATTCTTATGGAGACCAGTAGATTTCTCCTTGCTATCCTACCATGCTCTCCATTGTTGTTCAGTATCCTCTTCATAGTGGGCTCAAGAACATTACCGTTTGCTAATGTGATAGAGGCCTTTATTTGCTTAGAGTTTACCTTGGGTTTCTTTATGACCTCACCAACTGTTATATGCCTTGCTTTTTAGGTGATCTTTGTTGATTGACTCCTCCAAGGTAGGCCAAAAATGTTCTTGAATGTCCTCTTTTTCAGTCACCAGTGACGGCACCACGAGAGAGGGGATCCGCCCTCCAAGGACAGGAAACTTTCAAAATATAAGGGCGGCTCCTCTCTCCGCATCAATTGGTTTCCGGTCCTTGATGGGAAACCCTCAGTAAGATTGGAGGTGAAGACTGAAGAGGATGCCTGGGCTTGTGACTGTCGGGGTTTGGTCTGCTGCGACTGTCGCCAGGTATCGGTAGCGCCATGGAAGTCCCCGTAGGGTGTCCTCCCTGAGTGAGTGTGTGCTGACATTTGTTGGCCACGCTGCCCTAGTGTGCATCGGTGCTCCGGGTGAAATCACTTCAAGAGGATGCCTGGGGTGGTCGGGATGGGGCATATGGGGGTCTGCTGCGGCCGCCGCCAGGTGCCGGTGGTGCCACGGAGGTCCCTATAGGGTGCCCTCCCTGAGCGGATATTTGCGGGCCGGTGCCTGAGCAGCATTGACGGTATGTGCCGGGGAGGACCGGCAAGCAGCGGTGGAGCCTCACCTGTCGGGTGGCAGGGCTTCCTCCATGGGTAAGAGCGCAACAGGCCAGCACAGGAGCACGCATCGGAAGTCGTGCCTGGATGATGCGTAGGGTCAGCAGAACGTCTCGAAAGTGGATAATGACTGACGGCTTCCAGAGTAAGGGGCAGTACCCGAGGCAGTGCGAGCCGGCCAGCGGTCCCATGTGAGTATGAAAAGGGACTGCCAGCAGGCAGATGTTGGCGTCAGGATGAAAGCTCAGCAGTCGCCTGAGCAGCTTCAGTCACCACATCAGCAGGAACAACAAGATTTGCCCCAGCAGCCAGACAACAGATGCCCGCCACATTCTCATCAAAGGAGGAACCAAGCACCCCTGCAGCCTCACTGAGTCAGCAGCAGTGGGTGCCACCTGGGCAGCGCATTGGGTATAACTGACGGCCGTTACAGTGCCAGGACGGAGGTATCTGCAGTCTCCAAGGGAGATCTTTCTGAGATCAACCAGCCTCCGGATCAGGTACCCGTATAAAGCGTCCGAGTGGTGAGTGAGCCACGAGAAAGTACAGCAGACTAATATCCGGTTTTCTTTCTATTTCTTCTCTTTTGTTGTCTTTTCTCCACTCTCTCTATTATTTTGTGGGGCTGGATTAGGGGGTCCCTATGAAATGCAGGTCCAAGTCAAATCATAGGGAGTGCTCCCTCGGCGGACACAGTTGGATAGGTTTTGCCAAGACTGTATTGAAAATACAATTTCAGAGGAATTCCCTACCTTCTCGGCCAGCCTAAGAACCTTGATAAGATCAGAGGTGCAAAAAACTATTACTGCACTAAGCCCTCCAGAGGATAAAGGATAAAAGGGGTAGAGATAGGAAATCCAGTCTGTCCTTTTCAACACCCGAAGAATCTTTGGGGTCTGAGGAAGAGGACCCTTGGGATTCTGACCAGACCGATTCTTCAGACAGCAGCACAGAGGACAGTCACTGCTTCCCTGTAGAAGGGACAGATAAACTGGTGAAAGCCATACGATCCACAATTGGACTAGTGGATCAGAAAACAAAGAAATCTGCACAGGATTTAATGTTCGGGGGCCTGGGACATAAAATATGTAGAACCTTCCCGGTGAACGAGCACATACAAAACCTCATTGAAGAGGAAGCTTCTTCCTCGTGGGATAAAGCCCCAAAACTGGATGTGGCGATATCCAAGATTTCAAGAAGATCTTCCTTACCTTTTGAAGGCTTGGGGTCGCTAAAAGATCCGCTGGACAGAAGGACTGATAGCTTCCTGAAAGCGGATTGGGAGTCCTCAACAGGGGCCTTTAGGCCGGTCATCTCTGCCACATGTGTGGCCAGATCTATAAAAGTCTGGCTATCTGGAGGACCAGTTGGAGCAGCAGGTACCACGAGAGACCATTTTGGTGTCAATACCGACTCTCAAAGGAACAGCTGCATTTCTAGTGGACGCCTCTGCGGATTCAGGAAGATTAGCGGCTAGGTCAGCTGCATTATCCAATGCAGGTCGCAGAACGGACTGGCTCAAAGTTGGCAGGGGGACATACAAGCAAAGACCAAACTTTGTACCTTCCCTTATGAAGGAAAATTTTTGTTTGGTTCGGCCCTAGATGAAATCCTGGAAAAAGCGGTGGATAAAAAAAAAGGGTTTCCTGGTGCACCCTTTTTATCCTTTCCTTTCTTTCGTAGAGGTCGCTATGCACGCAGCAGACCAGGACAATCCATAGGAGCGACCCAAGAAAAAAGGAGGCGTCTTCTTTGGAAAACCCTCCCGGGAATCCAAGAAGCCATCTTGGTGACTGATCCTCCCAGGAAGAGGGAAAGGCTTTCATTCTTCCTCCCTCCCGGCCTGGGAGAGGATTTCTTCCAGTGCCTGTATCCTTCAGATAGTAGAATTAGGCCTGAAGTTGAAGTTCCAGACCCTACCTCCAGACAGATACCGTATGTGGAAACCCCTGTACAGCCATCCTCACACAGACAACTGATACTGGAGGAAGAGTTCCTGTGTCTCATGAAAAAAGTGAGTTTTGGAAGAGATTCCCCCAGGGGAGATAGGAAAGGGGTTCTACGCCCCCGTATTTCTGATAAAAAAAAAAAAAGCCAGACGCATCCTTGAGGACAATTCTCAACCTAAGCGCATTGAACAAATATTTAGCCATCCCCTCATTCAAGATGGAATCAGTGAGTTCAGCTGTGAAAACTGTATTTCCAGATTGTTATATGGCAGTCCCGGACCTCAAGGATGCCTATTATCACGTCCCAATTCACGAACGATATCGAAGGTTTCTCAGGATGGCATTAAACATCTGGTCACAAATGAGACATTTTCAATACAGGGCTCTTCCCTTTGGCCCGGCAATAGTCCCCCGGGTATTCACAAAATTTATTTCAGAAGTGACAGCTCATCTTCGGGTAAAAGATATTCTGGTCATACCATACCTGTACAACTTCATGATCATAGGGGATTCATTTCTCCAGTGCCAATATCAGGTCAGGATGGTGAGACAGATGTTAGAGACCTTAGGATGGCATTTCAACCTGAAGAAATCCAGGCTACAACTAGTAACGTCCCAGATTTTTCTAGGTCTTACAATAGACTCAGTAAAGCAAGAATGCCTTCTTCCAGAGGAAACAGAGGTATCAAGACCCTTGTCTCATCAACCATGGCAAACCCAAGAATGTCCCTCAGGAGAGTGATGTCTTTATTAGGATCCCTAACCAGCTGTATACTGGCAGTCAAATGGACAGAGATTCACACATGGGTCCTACAGTGGTACGTGTTGGAAAGCGAGATACGCTTGCAGGAGCAGTTGGAGGGGAAGTTAAACCTACCAGAGACAGTGGTTGACTCTCTCCGATGGTGGCTACATATCAGTGCAGAACCCAGGGGAGTCCCTTGGCCAGTCAAGGTGTCCAAGACAGTTAGGACGGATGCCAGTCCCTGAGGGTGGGGAGCCCACCTGGAAGAGCACTGCCTACAGGGGACCTGGTCACAGGAGGAGAGGTCACGCTCCTCAAACAACTGGGAACTCTTGGTGGTGGACATGGCATTAGACGGACTGTTACCCTTCCTGCAGTGCCACCATGTGAGCGTACTCTATGACAGCCAGACTACGGTGGCTTATGTAAATCACAATTGAGGTACTCGTTCTTGCCAGCTAGTGTCAGTGGCAGAGTGGGTATTTTCAAAGGCAGAAAGACTAGAAGCAATGGGATGAAACTGAATGGGAGGAGACACAGATTAGATATTAGAAAAAACTTTTTGACAGTTAGTGATCAATGAGTGGAACAGGCTGCCACGAGAATGGAAGTCTTCAAACAGAGGCTGGACAGACATCTGACTGGGATGATTTAGCGAATCCTGCTTTGAGCAGGGGGTTGGACCAGATGGCCCAGGAGGTCCCTTCCAACTCTACGATTCTATGATTCTATGATATTTCCTCTCATTATCAGCCCTGCATATCAAAGGGGCAGAAAACGTCAGGGCAGACTTCCTGAGTCGCAAACAACTAAGCCAGGGAGAATGGTCCCTGAAGGACAGTATGTTCAGGCAGATAATAGAGATGTGGGGTTGCCCTTGAATAGAACTTTTTGCTTCCAAAAACAGGAAGGTCCAAAAATTCTGCTCTCTGAATCAAGAGGACAATCCTCTCATGGTAGACGCTTTCAGGATGTGATGAACCCCAGGACTGTTCTATGTCTTACCTTCAATATGCCTCATCCGGGCTGTCTTGAGGAAGATCCGAGAAGACAAAGCAAGGGTCAGCCTGATGGCTCCGTTTTGACCGAAGAGGCCATGGTTTAATTGGCTGAAGACAATGTCTGTGTCGGATCCATGGGTCCTTCCAGAGGATCAGGACCTGTTGTCACAGGGGCTGTTTCTACATCCTCAGATGTCTGTGATGCATTTAACAGCCTGGAATTTGAGAGGTCAGTATTAAAATAGAAGGAATTCTCAGCTAGATTAATTTCTACCCTGCTTAGTAGCTCTAAATTGGTCACTGCAAAAATCTACGGGAGAACTTGGCAAAAGTTCCTATCCTGACCTTGGGAGGAGGGAGGCTCCAGCTACATTGATACTATAGTTCCTCCAGAAAGGGCTAGATAGGCCTCTCCATGAGTATCCTTAAAGTTCAAGACTCGGCCCTGGGGGCGCTGTATGACACCAAGAAGAAAGGATATACAGCTCACCCCTCGTAGTTCATCCTGAACTTCAATGCATCCGAGCACGGACACGTCTCTGCCAGAAACGTCTTTGAATGTTTCAAGTGAAAAAGGGTCCAGCTCCAGGAATAAAATTCAATGCTTTATTAATAAACTTTAAAACATTTACATGGCTGCTGTGATCATTTAATCGGTATATCTCTTACTCAGTTACTTTGAGTCTAAGAGCAGTACATGCTCGAAACGCGTACAGAGCTCCTCTGAATTATCCCTATGCGGTAATCCCTGTTTCCGGATATACCGATTAAATGATCACAGCACAACCTGATGAGCTTGAACAACTCTTCTTCTGAGAAATCTCCAATATTCATGTTAGTATTCACTTCCACAAACATAGAATCCTACAATGAAATTGTAGCATGATGCCTCAAAGTATCATGTGAGATGAGAAACACAATAATGTAATAGTAATATTGAAAAATTTATTAATTACTCACTGACATATAAAAACAATAGATACAAACATAGTGAAAAATGGGTACCACTGGTGAAGACCAGGCAAGCAACATCATCAATAATAGCTTTTCTCACATTGCAAAAAAGCCCAGGCTTCAAAAGATGGCACACATCCCAAAATGCATGGCGCAAAGAGAGTAAAAACTGCATATAAAATTGAAAGGCTCACTAGCAATTGTGTGCAAGCTAAGAGAGAATTGTGAAATAGTCATTGGATATGTGAAGTTAATGAAACTATATTAATTTAAGTTAGACTTTGTTGTCCCACAGTGTGTATCCAGAAGGGCAAGCAAATCAAAATCCTCCAATAGAACCATTCGTGGAATGTTAATTAGCAAAACTTTTACTATGCATAAAGTGCTATTGAATTTGACAGTGCTGTTGCAAGTGCTTACCCATGTGGGATAATGAGCGTTTGCCACAGCCCCGACGTGCATTTCGCGTGATAGGCTTCCTCTGGGGGCTGCCATTGGTGAAGACCAGGCAAGCAACATCATCAATAATGGCTCATGTCACATTGTAAGAAAAGCACAAGGGGTCAAAAGATTGCACACATCCCAAAATGTATGGCGAAGAGAGTAAAAACTGTATATCAAATTGAAAGGCTCACTAGCAATTGTGTGCAAGCTAAGAGAGAATTGTGAAATAATCTTTGAATATATTTATCTATATCATACCTCCACAAACATGTATTGTGAAGATAAGACTTTGATAGATCCTTGTTCTTTAAATAAAACAGGTTCCTCACTCACACCTGATTGTCATCTCATGGATTGAAAAGAACAGACTGTAATCTGAATTGGGACCTGTCGCCCTTTCGGTAAGTAGTGTCAGGTACTGTAATCTAGTGTTTCTTCCAGTGTTCAATTTGTAGCCTGAGTGAGGGGCGAGTATGAGATGGGGCTGTAGAGTGATGTTGACCCCATATAGTTAGCCCCTTCCCGTCACAGCGGAGGCTAAGAAAAGGCTTGACGACAATAGTGACTATAATTGGATTTTGTGTTAGGACTTTGTACATGACTGGTTGTAGTGATCATGTGAAGCAGATAACACACTGCGGAGATTTCTTACATGGGACCTTTATGATTTTATATCTGCTCATCTTCTCCCCATTCAGGTCCCTTCAATATTGGATGACCTCAGAGATTTTCTATATAAGAAAATTTTCCTGCGTGACCCTACAAGGATGGATACGGACAGGGACAAGATGGCGGAGAAATTATTACACCTCACCCTAGAGATCCTCTTCCAGCTTACTGGAGAGGTGAGATATTCTGATGACGACACATTACATCATTCTTATCTATGGGAATAACAGATGGACAGAACTGGAGAGGTGAGGACTCTGGAAATGTCTGTAGTGAGGTTTATTAATGTGTCCCTTCACAGGATTACCCAGTAGTGAAGAAGACCTCTAGGGAGCGCTGTCAGGCCCCTGTGTCTGAGGGATGGGGAAGACCCCTGAGCCCAATCACAGGGCCTCCACCTCACCCCCTGATACATGAGGACATCAATGACCAGAAGATCCTAGAACTCACCTACAAGATGATTGAGCTGCTGACTGGAGAGGTGACACTGCTGGGAATGCTGGGACATTATACAGTAACGCTATGGAGGGATCGGGTGATGACGGTATCATTGTATGTGTCAGGTTCCTATAAGGTGTCAGGATGTCACCGTCTATTTCTCCATGGAGGAGTGGGAGTATATAGAAGGACACAAAGATCTGTACAAGGACGTCATGATGGAGGTTCCCCAGCCCCTCACATCACCAGGTAATAGGACTAAATACACACGGCCTATAATTATCTGTATGTAAAGAATGAATTCAGTCCCTGTATGTGTTTCCTCCAGATCTATCCAGTGAGAGGACAACACCAGAGAGATGTCCCCGTCCTCTTCTTCCACAGGACTGTAAACAAGAAGATCCCTATGTTCCTCAGGATCATCAGGTAGATAGAGGGAATGTGTCATGAGATCTCCCCTAAGATGTATAGAAGGATGTGAAGGTATTGTTTCATCCACCAGTGTTATACAGTAAACGGCCAATTTATTAGAAAACCGGTTGTTTCCCAACTGAAACTTATTTGATGCATAACCCCGGGGTGCAGTATGAAATGACCGGTTTTCATAATGTGAAGATTAAGCAAACTGAACAACTTCGCACAAGCTCATCATTCCTAGGTTATGGAGTTTTTACGTGCAAAATTAGAGATGAGCAAGCTTTAAAATTTCTAGAACCGAGAAATTCTTAATGCTCGCATGCTCGTATCGAATTGCGAGTATAATGGGGGTCAATGGGAAAGCTGAGCTTTTTTCCAGCAGACCCTACAAAGAGGTCTAGGGGGCAGTGCAAATGTTCAAATGGATGGGAAAAGTGCTGAATGGAAGGAAAACAGCATAGGGAAGACCCTTGGAAGCATCTTTAACTCACAGATCGCTGGTGAGAACAATGATGCCACACTTTTGCTCCACTTTAAGGACTGACAATAAAACATTGCAAACCGATGAGAACTTGTATTTTACAGGTAAAAAAAAAAGTTAAGAAACATTTTTTCCTGTACAATAACTTGTAAATAGACCTAAATTTAAAAAGAATTTAAAAATATGTAATGTAAGTAAACTAAAATTTATGTTTTTATTAAAAAATAGGAAATTTCAGTGTAATTTATGAAGGAAGCAAGAACTGCCAAAAATAAGTGACTCAGATACACCCTATATTAGACATAAAGGAGGGCCCCATATACATTCTGTTCAAATTGTCATCTATTGGTACCCTAGACTCATAAAGACTATGCACTTTTGAGGGTTATATACCATGGAAATGAACTCCAGACCACGGAATAGTCTATGGGTGAACAAAATACCGATAAGGGTATGTGCACACGTTTAGTAAGATTTCTGCACCACTTCTGCATCTCTTGGCAGGATAAATGCAGCTGCAAAAACTCACATCTTTTGTATGTTTTTGATTGATTTTAGTGAAGCCAATGTTGAAAAATTCAGTGCAAAAATGCTCCGAGAATGGACATATAGTAGATTATTTTCTGCACCAAATCTGCAAATCAGAAATACTCAACGGTTGCATGACAAGTCAGGTTTCTCGTTCAAATGTTTTTTGAGACTTTTATATTAAGGAAATTGACTTTTGTACAAGTTTTTTGAGGATTATATACTAATGAAATGAACCCAAGAACATGTAATACTATATGGTTGAGAAATGTAACCCAGCAAAATTTTTTTTTGAGTCTTATATACTGCAATAATGTACCGCAGAACATGGAATAGTGTATTGGGAAGAAATGTGAAAGAACAAGCAACTTTTTAAAATGCTTTTTTGTAGTGTTGTAGGCCACCAAAATTTGACAGAAAGCACGTAATACTCTATGGATGAGTAGTCTATTCCTGAAATATTTTTCTATACTTTTTCTACTTATTACGTACCACCATAATGCAACAATAACTATTAAACTGTGTGAATGAGTCATTGATTCCACATAAAAAAAATTTTGAACGAAAATATTTTGAAAGTGAAATTGATGTACTTATACAGTCATAAAGGTTTTACAGAAAGTGCAAAGCCGGACTGGAATTATGAAGAGGGTCTTCCATAGAGCCTTAAAAAAGCAGCAACTGGCGGACCTCATTAAAATATTGATTATTACAAACACTTTATGTGCTGCAGTCATCTGATGGTGTGGAAAAAGTGGGGTCCTGTCCAAACTTTGTTCATTTTTATGAGAGTGAGCCTGACTGCGGAATCAGGAAAAAAGGAGATTGACGGCACTCCAGAAATAAAGAAAAAAAATACATTTTATTGTGGCAAATTAAGCCATATTAAAATCAAGTTGCCTGACGCGTTTCGAGTGCCTGGTGTGCACTCTTAATCATAGGATCCTATGACTAAGAGTGCACACCAGGCACTCGAAACGCGTCAGGCAGCTTGATTTTAATATGGCTTAATTTGCCACAATAAAATATATATTTTGTTCTTTATTTCTGGAGTGCCGTCAATCTCCTTTTTTCCTGATTCCGCTATGCTAACTAACTTGGACGTGCACCCTCCACATGTGAATTGGCTCGTCTAATTTGGATTCATCTCGTGGCAGCTCCAAGTCCTCCCTAAATGAGCCTGACTGCATTCTTTGTTGACAGGCGAAAGTTAATGTCTGTTATGACGTGGTGACAAAAAGCTTCCCAAACAGCTAAAATTAAGGGCAGACACCATGAAAAGTGGCATCAATTGACCCACAGTAGAAATTTGCAAATGTCACAGCAGTAGTCAGCCATGGTCCACGCATGAGGTATCAGGGCCTGGCCCAGCATTTACAGCTGGAAATTTAAGTTTCAATGAGGACCTTTTGGTTAAGGGAGCAGTGTAAGCCTTCTTAGCTGGGAGACCTCATGCAACACCTCCAATTTTTTTTTTTTCCAGCCACACTCAGATGGCACAAACATCAGTTTCATACAGTAGATCAGTAGAAAAATATAAGGAAAGTAAAACAGGTAGTTGACTAAAAGTAGATGCAGGCCTGCATGTCTGGGAGGCCTACTTACACTGGCAATCCACCAGATGGAGACCCAACTTGGAGTTTCCACATTTAAAAAAAAAAATAATTGTCATACAGCACTAAAGAGGCATCAATTTCCACAGAGTAGATACAGTATAATAGGCCTCTGAAACACCTTCTTCTACAGGCAACTAACCAGATGGAGACCCAACTTGGAGTTTCCACATTTCAAAAAATTGTTTGTAACATCAGCAGTAGCAACAGCCGACACAGAAGACACCACATAGATGGCACAGACTACAATAACGCAAGATCAATACATGACACTAAAAACAACACCATCGCCTAGTCTGCCCAATCTGCGACTGGGGTGCAAAAGTCATCAGAGATCCATGACTTGTTCATTTTAATGAAAATTAGGAGGTAGGATGCGCTGAAAACACGTGAGAGAACACTGGCTGCCGGGCATGACAAAACCTTGAAGGCGTGACAGGCGAGCTCAGGCCACTCGTCCATTTTTCAAGACCAAAATGTAAAAGGATCCAACCCCCACCCCCCATGGCATTGATATTGCGCTCCAGATACTTCTGCAACATCCTCTCCAGTTGTTCACAACGTGTGAGACTTGTCATGGTTTGAACAGGGTTCTTGCCCTGCACTCACAGGGTTAAGTGTTCGTGGCCTCTTTCTGGATCTGGGAGGGGTATTTATACTCACTCTTTACCAGGGTTCTCTGTCAGCTATACTGTTGTTCTGGTGTGTCTGACCCCTGGTGTACGTGTATTCTGCGTTGCTTGTTTGCTTCCCGTGTATGACCCGGTCCGTTCCCTCACTCTGTACTCCGTTTCTCGTTTCGGCACTATTGTCTTTTCCGGTTCTGACCTCCTGGCTTGGCTATCGTTACTCCTTTACAGTTTGTCCCTATTGTACCGTCTATTGCCCGTTCTGGTTTTCTGATCTATTGCTACGTCCTGACTATCCATTCTGTCTAACCCTTTGGTACTGTATTGCTATCTCGTGCTTTGACCCGGCTTGATCTGGTTTCTGGCTCTGTCTATGCCCCTTGGTTACACTGTCCAGTAGTTACCTTTCTAGGAGTTTCCCTGCAGCTCCTGGCTCTGTGGCGCCGAGGCCACGCCCCCAGCAGTCACATGCTTCAGGTCCTGTGAGCTTGGAGCATGCATTGTCACCACTGAGACCCCGCTCCGCAGGTATCTTTGTACTCAGGACACGCGCACTGGCTCAGTGAGCAAGTGCAGTGCGGTGTTCCTGACACTTGTACTCTGTTCTGCTGGTGCATGGACTGTTCTAAAAAATGTGTGAAATGACTCATAGAAATTGGTTATGCCACTTACACTGCTGCTGCTAATGTTTTGTCGATGACGCCTGGACGTTCTAGGGGTTGGCTGTCTTCAACTGGGATGCATACTGTGTGCCTCACTGTTGTCTTAAGAAAAAACACCCTTAAAATTGTCTACAAGCGTATTTCGATACTCCCAACATGCATGCATCCCTTTCCGGGGAAGGGGGGAGGAAGCATCTGGTTAAATTTAATTTTGTACTGTGGATCTAACAAGAGTGGCAACCCAGTAGGCAGCACAATTTCTAAAAATACGGGCATCGTGCAGCAAGAAGGTGCTCATGTGTCAGGCGCTTCCATGAGGTCCAAGTCCATGCTGTGTTTGTGACAGGAGAACACTCAAGGTTCCTTCCTCCTTCCCCTCCTGCCAACCAATAACAGAGCGCATATCATTATCCTCTTCATCTCCTGACTGTTGCGTGTCCATAACCCTGTCGTCCTCAATTTGTTCCTCGGCTCCTGCAACTTCACTAGCAGTTTGGCTGGTAGTGTGAGCCCGTTTGATCGCTGTAAGCTACCTTCCCATGGCACCCTCCTGTGCGACGATAGTCTGGAAATTTGAGATGTTGTTATCCCTTCCACATGCTCCTGTTCTTCCAACTCTTCCTCTGGGACCATCACTTCCTCACGCAGACTATTAAAAGAGTGCTCCAGCACATAGATGACCGCCATAATGATGTTGATGACAGCATTGTGAGCGCTAACCATTTTAATACCCATTTCAAAACTGCAGAAGGGTGCAGAGGTCCTTCACCTGTGCCAGCTCCACAAGTATGATTTACACCACGTCCGGACTATGTTGGCTCAGGCTATGCAAAAGGACATACTGCACCAGGGCTCGTCGCTGCTGCCACAGCTTCTGCAACATTCGTAGAGTAGAATTCCACTGTGTCGGAACATTGCTAATCAAATGATTAACCGGTAGGCTGAAAGATCTCTGTAGCGGTGCAAGTCGATGACCTGCAGGTTGCAATCATTGGAAGTGAGCACACAGCGACTGTGCTTTCTGCAGCAGCACATCCAGGCTGTGATAGTGGCATATAAATTGCTGTACCACCAGGTTGAAGAAGTGAACCATACAAGGCGTAGGGCCACCACCAGGTTTGCACCAATATCACATATGGCCTTCCCTGATTTCAGGTTTAGGGAAGACAGCCTTTGCTCTGACTCAGCTTGGATACCTGTCCACAGCCCTTGAGCTGTGTGACAGCGATATCCAAGGCATATTAATTTAAACACTGCCTGATAGCGGTGAGCCATGGCTGTGCAGTACGGAGGTGGGAGAGAGTCTATCTGCACTGTTGGAACGTGTGTCTGATTAAGGGAAAGGTTGATGGCACAGTTGGAGGCCCTAGAGGAGGTAGAGGAGGAGGCAGAAGCAGTGGTGTAAGTGTGAAACATAGAGGTTTGTCCTGCAAGCCTTGGGGATTCCAAAACTTGTAGAGCAGCCCCTTGACTGCCTGCCCCCACAGCCAACAGAGTCACCCGGTGCCCAGTCTGCAACATATAACAAGCCTGCTCATGTTTGCTCATCCAGGTGTCAGTGGTGAAATGTACCCTGGCAGACATAGATTTTGTCAGGGAACTGGTGATGTAGTCTGCAACATGCTGGTGTAGCACAAGTACAGCTTTCTTACAGAAGTAATGGCGACTGGGCAGCTGGTACTTGGGGACTGCGACGGCCATCAACTTTCGGAAACTGTCTCTATCCACCAGTTGGAAAGGCAGCATTTCCATGGCAAACAGATTGGAGATGGTGGAGTTCAAGCTTTAAGCTTTGGAAACATTCTTTTTCATGGCCACAACTGCAGGACAGAGAGCTGGCTGCTGTGCTGAGAGAGGGAGAAGTACGGAGAACAGCACAAACTGCTGGACTTGAGTGAAGTGCAGGCTGAGATGTTATGGTGGATTGAGAAAGTTGTGTTGTGCTATGTGACACAAAAGCAGCAGTCATGTCTACTTCCATCACAGCTGACCGGCTCTAACTCACCCCGACTGTGGTGGGTAAACAGTTGTAGTTTCTGCGACTGGAGACCTGAGTGAGAAGACTTGGAATGGTGAAGGAGGAGGAAGAAGCAGTAGCAGTTGGGGTTGATGGAACAGCTGGTAGTTGGCGAGGCTGCTAGTCTGCATTTTAGCGCAGTGAGATTAAGGCATGTTGATCGCACATGTGCTGGTTCATGCATGTAGTTGTCAAATTATTGCAATCTTTGCTGCTGCTGAGTTTTTTTTTGGCAAATTTGACAGATAACGTGTGTTGGGTCATCTTTTGTGGTCTGAAAAAACGTCCAGGCTAGGTAGCCCTTGCACCCCTGCGAACTGCACACTCGTGACCAGTGTTCGCCACACCCAGAGTTGGGGCTGACGTCGCAGTGCTTATTGTGGATTGCATCACTTCGTGTCTGTGTGGGAAGCAGCAACGTAACCTCCTCATCTTCATCCTCCTCCACCTTCTATGCTGAGCTACTCAGCTGCGTACATCTGGGTTCACACCAAGTGGGATCTACAACCTCATCGTCACCCTCTGTGTTCTCACACGCCTCACCCTGAGAGTAACCCTTTTCGTCTTCCTGCCATGTCACCACTGTACAGTCCACGTGCGCCTCTGGTATCTGAGTGTCATCAGGATCATCTCCATCCTTGGTGGTTAACGTCTGGTGATGAGGGACTGGATTCTGGTCGGAACCTACTTCATCCTGCCCCGGATCCAACATGAAAAAATTTTGGACATTGGTGCACATGCTTTTCTTCCTGTGGATTCTGTGATTCTTTGGCACATACCTCTGATTCCCATGGAATAGAATGTGTGAACAGCTCTTCAGAATGGCCCATCTGAGGTTCCCCGCAGTCCATCATTTTTAACGCTGGGAGAAACAAGGGTGATTGGGGTGTCACCACTGAGGATAGTACTGGGTGTGATGTTAAGGTGGAGGAAGAGGTGGAGAGGTCTTTGATGCAGAGCTTGCCATCTACTGGAGCACATGCTCTTTATGAGCCTCATCTACAAGGCGTACCACTGTGTGGCTGCTAAAGAAAGGGCCACGGGTAGGCCGGCCAGTAACAGATGTCAGTGGTCTTTGGACAGGACGAGATGGTGTTTGTTCAGTTGAGATTTCATTCACATTAACACCTAACCCAAGAACATGTCGAACACCAAGCCTATTTTCCCTTCCACCATGATCTCGCCTTTTCCCACTCATGTTGTAAGTGCCTTCCCCTCTTGTACCCTGCTGGCCCTCAACTGTCAGTCACCGCTATTTATTTTTTTAGTTAGTATGCCTGAACAACATTATTATGCCTAATGATTTTTAAATGGAAATCTGGCATTCTGATTTGCCACTGAAACACAAGTTTAGCACAATCGATTTGGTGTAGCAAATGGGGCTTCCGGAGACTGCCACACAGGTTCTCCTTCGCCTCATTGGGGGACACAGATACTGTGGGTGTATTCTTCTGCCACTAGGAGGCTGACACTAAGTGAAAAAAAGAGGTTAGCTCCTCCTCCGCTGTATACACCCTCGCCCCCATTGCGGGCGGAACTCAGGTTTTTGCTTAGTGTCCATGGAGGCACACGTCTGTTTTTTTTCTCCAGACTTTTTTCTTTTTCCCATGAAGATTAGACAGGGGCCACGGATCCTATTGAAAGGGTCCGATTTCCCCAAACCAACAACAGGCGAGCACGTGCGAGTGTCGCCTCCACGTATCCTCTCCCGCGTCGTGGGACACAATGCCGGACTTAGCCCTGACCACCCTTAGGTATTGAAACCATGGGCTGTACAGAGGCACAAGACTAGGCCATGCGGCCCCCACTGCTCCACCAATGCTGAGACTGCGGAGCTGCAAGGTGGCGGACGGTCCCTCTCCTCACCCCCTGAAGGGGTTAGACGGAGCTAGTGTGCCTGCACGTCCTATTTTTTCGAGGCCCCCTCACATACCTGAGCTCAGGAAGCTGAAGAGGATCGTCGGTGAGAAGAGGGCCTGGGAGGGCTCCTGCAAAGATCGGGGCTGGAGCCCTTAGCTGGGAGGCCACCGGCCATTCAGGGCAGAGCGTGGCGGCATCGTCAGATGGCGTGACAGCAGCAGCAGCCTGCGCCAGTAAACAGCGCCATTTTTTGGCGCCATGGAAGTCCGCGACCAATGTGCCGAACCCCCCGGAGTGGGCCCTATCACTGTCACAGTCCATGGCATCGCTTACTAGGGCAGTCGAGTCCCTTTAGGCCCCAGATAGGGGCAGGGACAATGGCTCGCCGACCTTAGAGGGAACCTCCACCTCACGAGCCTCCGGCCTGCAGGGGCTGCTCTCATTCCAGGCAGACCCGGGGGAAACGAATCCACGCGGTGTCGCCCAGTCCATCCGGTGCCCTGGCATCCGTAAGCTCTGCTTCTCTCTCTCCGTCACCAGTGGTTGATAGCGAGCAGACCTCAGATTTCGACTCAGATGAGCCCCTTGACCTGGACACTCCAGGGTCACGTGAAACAGTGGACAGCCTCATAGAAGCCATCAATCAGACCTTGGGGATTGAGGAAGATCCCGCAGCGGCTACGGGGCATAAGGTGGCATTTAAGCGAGTAAAGCGGCCGCACAGAATTTTTTCCTCTCACCCCGAGGTTGAGGACATAGTGCAGCAACACAGAGAACGGCCAGACAGGCGTTTCTCGGGCCAAAAGGCACTCGAAACAAGGTATCCATTTGCCCGGACATCCGTAAAAATTGGACGGAATCTCCGATGGTGGATCCACCGGTTTCGCGCCTAGCCACTAAAACCCTGTTATCCGTACCTAGTGTTTCCTCTATTAAGGATCCCACGGATCGTCTCATAGAGAGCTTAGCTCGCTCAGTATATGAAGCGTCAGGGTCAGCACTCGCTCCCTCGTTCGCAGCAACTTGGGTAGCCAAGGCTATGATCTCATGGTCAGAATCGTTAAACAAGGTCGCGCAGGAGCAAGATCTACCTGCAGAGATATCGGAGATCGCGAGTCAGATGGCGATGGCCGGAGAATACGTAATCAATGCATCTTTGGATGCGGGCAATTGCTCGGCACTTGCTGCCGCTAGCACAATTTCTATCAGAACAGCTCCATGGTTAAGGACATGGCGGGCCGATTCTACTTCCAAGAAGTCCTTGACTTCTCTGCCTTATCAGTGCGGCCGTCTTTTCGGAGAGGAGTAGGATCAACTCATCTCCGACTCCACAGGAGGAAAGAGCGGGTTTCTCCCTCAACAAAAGGTCAAGCCGTTTTTTCGTCACACGTTTCAGGCACGTTTTCGGGCCTTTCGCAAACCCCGAGTGGACCACAGCGGCCAACTCCGCCGCTTCAGGCCGCTCCAACCAGGATAGGGAGCGGCAGGTCTCATATAGAGCCAACCCATTGGGGAGAATGCGTGCTCAACAGCCCAGATCGAGGGGATCCAGATCCCAAAGATCGTCAGCCAAATGACTCAAGGCGTTTACCAGACGACACCAGCAGGGTGGGCGGCCGCCTACTCTGGTTACACCACGTCTGGTTCAGTGTCGCACGCGACGAATGGGTAAAGGAGTTGGTGACCTCAGGTTACAAAATAGAATTTGTCAGGTACCCTCCAAGACGGTTTTTTCATGCTCGTCTTCCCAGGGTGGATGCCCAGGCAAGGGCTCTATTAGGAGCCATCGAATCGCTCCAGCACAACGGGGGCATTGTTCCTGTACCAGAACACAAAAGAGCTCAGTGCTTCTATTTCAACCTGTTTGCGGTTCCCAAAAAGGACGGGTCTGTCAGACCTGTTTTGGACTTGAAGCTTCTGAACAAATTCATCAGGATCAGGAATTTCCGGATGGAGTCCCTTCGCTCAGTCATATCGACCATGGAGCAGGGAGAATACTTGGCCTCGATCGACATCCAGGACGCATATTTGCATATTCCCATTTTTCCTCTTCATCAGAGGTTCCTACGCTTCGCCATCAACGGTCGACATTTTCAGTTTGTAGCGCTACCCTTCGGGCTAGCCACGGCTCCCAGAGTGTTCACAAAGGTTATGGCAGTTGTCATGGCCATACTGCATTCTCGAGGCATAGTCGTCTTGCCTTACTTGGACGACCTATTGGTCAAGGGCCCTTCAATACGGGCATGCGAGGAAAATGTCAACATCACGCTAGATACTCTTGCCCGCTTAAGGTGGTTGGTCAATGCGAAGAAGTCATCCCTTGTGCCAGCTCAGAGGATTTCCTTCTTAGGAATGATCTTCGACACTTGCCGAGGGTTGGTAATTCTCCCTCAGGAAAAAGCACTAGCGCTCCGGCAGGGAGTTCGGACTCTTCGCCATCCAGTCCCTCATACCATTCGTTTTGGGATGAGGATTCTAGGAAGAATGGTGGCAGCGATGGAAGCGATACCGTTTGCTCAGTTCCATTTTCGCCCCCTGCAGCACGCTCTCTTGTCAGCCTGGGACAAGAATCCTTTCACGCTCGATCGGCGGTGACGACTGTCCTCTCAAGTCAGGCAGTCGCTCGGTTGGTGGATAACCAGTTCCTCTCTGACCCAGGGGAAACCCTTCCCCCCAGACCATTGGTTGGTGATAACAACCGACGCCAGTCTCCTCGGCTGGGGAGCGGTGTTTCGCCACCACACGACCCAGGGACGGTGGTCGCCACAGAAGGCATGCCTCCAGATCAACTTATTGGAAATACAAGCAATTCGGCTGGCTCTGCAGCAGTTTCATCACTTCTTAGCAGGCCACCCCGTCTGGATCCAATCGGACAACGCCACGGCGGTGGCTTACATAAATCACCAAGGGGGCACCCGCAGCAGAGCAACTATGCGCGAGGTGGGGCATGTTCTTCAGTGGGCCGAGGCAAACCACTCGGTGATTTCGGCAGTCCACATCTCGGGCGTGGAAAACTGGGTGGCAGACTTTCTCAGCCAGCAGGGTCTTGCATCTGGAGAGTGGTCACTACATCCTGAGGTCTTCCAGCAGATTTGTCAGCTGTGGGGAACTCCAGATGTGGACCTGATGGCGTCCAGAGTGAACGCCAAGGTGCCCACATTTGTGGCTCGGGCCAGGGACCCGCAAGCAATTGCTGTGGATGCGTTGGTTCTGCCATGGAACCAGTTCCACCTCCCATATCTATTTCCCCCGCTGCCACTACTCCCGAGTGTCATCAAGAGAATCAAGACGGAAGGGGTTCCGGCGATTCTGCTGCCCCCGGACTGGCCCCGTCGAGCGTGGTACGCAGATCTAATGCGGCTACTTGCCGACGTTCCTTGGCGGCTGCCAGAGCGCCCAGATCTGCTTTCTCAAGGGCCGATTTGCCACCCGAACTCAGGGGCCCTGTGCTTGACGGCATGGCTGTTGAATCTTGGATTCTAACCCAGGCAGGGTTTGGGAGCAGGGTGGTCGCTACAATGGTTAGCGCCCGGAAGCCTGCTTTAGCACGAATTTAACACCACACCTGGAAGGTGTTCTTTGCTTGGTGGCGAGGCCAGAGTGTTTCTCCGCTAAGATGCTCGATTCCTAACATCTTGGCCTTTCTCCAGTCGGGCCTAGACTCGGGCTTGGCCCTAAGTTCCCTCAGGAAACAAATATCGACCTTATCCGTACTGTTCCAGCGCAGAAATGCTACCAATTTGCAGGTGAAGACTTTCATCCAGGGAGTCTTCCATTTGGTACCTCCCTATAAGGCGCCTATGGACGCCTGGGCCCTTATCCTGGTCCTAAATGTTCTGCAGGAAGCTCCATTTGAACCACTTAAGGATGTCTCTTTGAGGTACCTTTCCTGGAAAGTGGCGTTAGAATCATAGAATCATAGAATCGTAGAGTTGGAAGGGACCTCCTGGGCCATCTGGTCCAACCCCCTGCTCAAAGCAGGATTCGCTAAATCATCCCAGTTAGATGTCTGTCCAGCCTCTGTTTGAAGACTTCCATTGAAGGAGAACTCACCACTTCTCGTGGCAGCCTGTTCCACTCATTGATCACTCTAACTGTCAAAAAGTTTTTTCTAATATCTAATCTGTGTCTCCTCCCATTCAGCTTCATCCCATTGCTTCTAGTCTTTCCTTGTGCAAATGAGAATAAAGTTGATCCTTCTACAATGTGACAGCCCTTTAGATATTTGTAGACAGCTATTAAGTCTCCTCTCAGTCTTCTCTTTTGCAAACTAAACATTCCCAAATCCTGCAACCTTTCCTCATAAGACAGGGTTTGCAGACCGGTCACCATTCTGGTCGCTCTTTTCTGAACTTGCTCCAGTTTGTTGATGTCTTTTTTAAAATGTGGTGCCCAAAATTGGACACAATATTCCAGATGAGATCTGACCAAAGAGGAATAGAGGGAAATAATGACTTCACGTGATCTAGACTGTATGCTTCTGTTAATACATCCTAGAATTGCATTTGCCTTTTTTGCTGCTGCATCACACTGTTGACTCATATTCAGTCTGTGATCTATTAGTATACCCAAGTCTTTTTCACATGTGCTGTCACTTAGCCCTATTCCTCCCATTCTATATATGCTTTTTTCATTTTTATTGCCCAGATGTAGTACTTTGCATTTCTCCCTGTTAAAAACCATTCTGTTAGTTGCTGCCCACTTCTCCAGTTTATTTATATCTTTTTGAATCCTCTCTCTCTCTTCTCTAGTATTAGCTATCCCTCCTAGCTTTGTGTCATCAGCAAATTTAATCAGTTTACCCTCAATTCCTTCATCTAAATCGTTGATAAAGATGTTGAACAATACAGGGCCCAGGACAGAGCCCTGTGGTACCCCACTTGAGACATTCTTCCAACTGGATGTGCAGCCATTTACGACCACTCTTTGGGTCCGATCACTAAGCCAGTTATGAATCCACCTAACAGTTGCCTTGTCCATTCCATACTTAGTCATTTTTTCAATAAGGATTGTATGAGAGACTTTGTCAAATGCTTTGCTGAAGTCAAGATATACTATATCTACAGCATTTCCTTGATCCACCCAATCAGTAATACCGTCATAGAAGGAAATTAAATTAGTCTGACATGACTTATTAGTTACAAACCCATGCTGACTCTGTTTAATCACTTCATTCTTATCCAGGTATTGACATACATGTTGTTTAATAATTTGTTCAAAGATCTTTCCTGGTATAGAAGTCAGACTCACCGGCCTATAGTTGCCTGGGTCCACCTTCTTCCCCTTTTTGAAGATAGGAACAACATTTGCTCTTCTCCAGTCTTCTGGCACTTCTCCTGTTCTCCAAGAATTTTCAAAGATTATGGAGAGGGGTTCAAAAATTTCTTCTGCTATCTCCTTCAGTACTCTGGGGTGTAATTCATCTGGACCTGGAGACTTGAATTCATTTAGGTTAGCTAAGTGTTTCCTCACTATCTTTCTGTTTATAGATATCCTGGATTCTTCTATTCCCTTAATAGGACAGTGAATAACAGTTGATGTTACATTTCCTTTCTGAGAGAAAACAGATGCAAAATAGGAATTTAAAAGTTCAGCCTTCTCAACATCCTGTCTTACCATTTCATCATTTTCATCCTGTAAAAATCCTATAGCATCTTTGACTTTTCTTTTACTTTTGACATATCCCCAAAATCCTTTATTATTGCTTTTGACATCTCTTGCAAGCCTCAATTCATTTTCAGCTTTAGCTAATCTGATTTGTGCCCTGCAGGTTCTGCAGACAGCATTATATTCTTCTTTAGATATGCCTCCCTCTTTCCATTTTATAAACATTTTTTTCTTCCTTTTTAGCATGTGCTTAAGTTCTGTGTTCATCCATCGTGGTTTCCTTAAATGCTTCCTATTCTTCCCTCTTTTCGGAATTGTTAACAACTGTGCTTTGAGAATTTTATTTTTCAAGATTTCCCATCCTTCCTGGACATTTTTGTCTTTAAGGATATCCAGCCATTGGATCCCTCCAATTCTCTTTCTGAATCCCTTAAAATCTGCCTTTCTGAAATCTAACCTTGACGTCTGAGTCTTCACAGGTCTTCCGCCTCTAGTTATCCAAAATTCTAAAATAGCGTTCCTAGTGGCCATCACTTCTATCAGGCGGGTTTCAGAGCTGGCGGCCCTATCCTGCCGAGCTCCGTTCCTCAATTTCCGTAGGGATAAGGTGGTGCTCAGACCAGCCCCTCCTTTTCTGCCGAAGGTCATGTCCTCTTTTCACATTAATGAAGATGTTGTTTTGCCTTTTTGTCCAGCACCGGTGCACCGTGTGGAAAAGGCTCTTCACACGTTATACCTGGTAAGAGCCCTCCGGAGGTACGTGTCGAGGACGGCGTCCTTTCGTCAGACGGACACACTGTTCGTGCTCCCCGAAGGGCGCAGGAAGGGACTCGCTGCCTCAAAATTGACCATAGCCAGATGGATTCGTTTGACGATTCAGGAGTCCTACCACGTTAGAGGCGCGCCGATTCCAGCAGGGATCAGAGCGCACTCTACTAGGGCAGTGGACGCCTCTTGGGCGCTTCGGCACCAGGCTTTGACGGAACAGGTTTGCAAGGCAGCAACCTGGTCCAGCCTGCACACATTTAACAAACATTATAATATCCACACTCAGGCCTCGGCGGATGCGAGCCTGGGTAGAAGGATTCTCCAAGCAGCGGCGGCGCACCTTTAAACAAGAGGTGCATGTAGCTTTGATCCATCTTGCTGGAGAATAGAAAAAATGTTCTCCTCCAAGATGGCGCCTCCCGCATGTACTGTATAGATAATCAACTTGTACATCATAAAATAGCGGTTGAGGGTTTAGTTACTGAGCCTATTTAAACTGGATGTTTTGTCCATTGTTTGAGAAAACTCTCTAGTTTATAAAGGACACAGGATTTTTTTTTTATCAATATGAAACCAGTTTGATTGTCAAGAAGGATTTCAGTTCTTGATGATCAACGTTAAGAGTCTGAACACAAGCCTACAGGAAGGCTGTGTACAGGCAATGAGACATTGATTGCAGCATAATAATACCGAGGGCGAACTGCTGGAATATATCTGTAAATCCTTATGCTTTGTGTTATGACCTTCCTTTCAATTGGCAGAACACTGGTATACACACGCTAGTGGTACCGCAATGGGTACGCCAGTGGGCCCGACTTTTGCAAATATATTTTTGGGGTATTTTGAAAATTGACTATATGACTTTGTAATTGAAAAAGAACAATATAATGTGCCAGAGGGCAATGCCACTCAATTTTTTTATACTCGGAATTTTTGTCGATTCTGTTGCTTTACAGTTGAGCACCACTATGCCTGGCATTCTCTTTTAACCAAAATTGCATACTCCATTGGTATATAATTGCAGCAATGCTCCGTGTTAGAATTAGTAGCCGAGAGGTTGGATTTATAAAAGATCCCAGCAACTATGTGATCACTATTGCTGTCATTTGGGGTTTTAATGTTAATTTAAGATCTTTTTTATTCTTCTAAATCATTTCACAAGACTCCATTTGTCTATGAATTTTTTGTTCCAGGATGAAGATCTGATCCATATTAATACTACAGGGACATACGTGAAGGATGATGAGCAGTGTAAAGAGGAGATTTTTACAGATAACTACACAGGTGAGTAGTGACTAAATGCAGAGATTCTACTCAGTCAATGGCTTGTAGAATTACTTTATATGTTTAATGTTTTTAGTGTATGTTATACAGAGCTTTACGTGTGGATTTTACACTTTTAAATTTAGGGTTTAAAAATAATAAACACTTTTGACTCTTTTTTGCCATAATTTCTTCTGAGCTACTGTACAGTAGATACTTCTTTGTTCACAGTCCTGTCTGTCACCGGTCACTTTCTGTGCTCAATGGATGCCTCAAAATATACTTTTGAAGATTGTTAGTGTTGTGAACCTCTGATGCAGAATGATATAGAAGGAAATGAGGGGCTTAAGGGCTGCGGATAATGACCATCTAAAGAATAAAAAAAATGCAATCATTAACCCCTTCATTCCCAAACCTGTTTTCACCTTCCTGATCAAACCAAATTTTACAATTCTGACCAGTGTTACTTTATGTGGTACTAAATCTGGAACGCTTCATCAAATCACAATAATTGAGACAGTTCTTTTTAGTAACACTTTATGATGGTGTTAAATTTAGATCAGTTTTTTTTTTCTTGCATTAATTTGTGAAAATATTGGAATTTTGGCACAAAATTTGCAATTTTCAAACTTTCAATTTTTATATTCTTAATGCATCCCGGATATTTGCCATATACAGTACAGACCAAAAGTTTGGATACACCTCATTCAAAGAGTTTTCTTTATTTTCATGACTATGAAAATTGTAGATTCATGCTGAAGGCATCAAGACTATGAATTAACACATGTGGAATTATATAATTAACAAAAAAGTGTGAAACAACTGAAAATATGTCTTATATTCTAGGTTCTTCAAAGTATCCACCTTTTGCTTTGATTACTGCTTTGCAACTCTTGGCATTCTCTTGATGAGCTTTAAGAGGTAGTCACCGGAAATGGTCTTCCAACAGTCTTGAAGGAGTTCCCAGAGATGCTTAGCACTTGTTGGCCCTTTTGCCTTCACTCTGCGGTCCAGCTCACCCCAAACCATCTCGATTGGGTTCAGGTCTGGTGACTGTGGAGGCCAGGTCATCTGGCGTAGCACCCGATCACTCTCCTTCTTGGTCAAATAGCCCTTACACAGCCTGGAGGTGTGTTTGGGGTCATTGTCCTGTGGAAAAATAAATGATGGTCCAACTAAACGCAAACCGGATGGAATAGCATGCCGCTGCAAGATGCTGTGGTAGCCATGCAGGTTCAGTATGCCTTCAATTTTGAATAAATCCCCAACAGTGTCACCAGCAAAGCACCCCCACACCATCACACCTCCTCCTCCATGCTTCACGGTGGGAACCAGGCATGTAGAGTCCATCCGTTCACCTTTTCTGCGTCGCACAAAGACATTGTGGTTGGAACCAAAGATCTCAAATTTGGACTCATCAGACCAAAGCACAGATTTCCACTGGTCTAATGTCCATTCCTTATGTTCTTTAGCCCAAACAAGTCTCTTCTGCTTGTTGCCTGTCCTTAGCAGTGGTTTCCTAGCAGCTATTTTACCATAGAATCATAGAATCGTAGAGTTGGAAGGGACCTCCTGGGCCATCTGGTCCAACCCCCTGCTCATAGCAGGATTCGCTAAATCATCCCAGTCAGATGTCTGTCCAGCCTCTGTTTGAAGACTTCCATTGAAGGAGAACTCACCACTTCTCGTGGCAGCCTGTTCCACTCATTGATCACTCTAACTGTCAAAAAGTTTTTTCTAATATCTAATCTGTGTCTCCTCCCATTCAGTTTCATCCCATTGCTTCTAGTCTTTCCTTGTGCAAATGAGAATAAAGTTGATCCTTCTACAATGTGACAGCCCTTTAGATATTTGTAGACAGCTATTAAGTCTCCTCTCAGTCTTCTCTTTTGCAAACTAAACATTCCCAAATCCTGCAACCTTTCCTCATAAGACAGGGTTTGCAGACCGGTCACCATTCTGGTCGCTCTTTTCTGAACTTGCTCCAGTTTGTTAATGTCTTTTTTAAAAATGTGGTGCCCAAAACTGGACACAATATTCCAGATGAGGATATGCAGGCCATGAAGGCCTGCTGCACAAAGTCTCCTCTTAACAGTTATTGTAGAGATGTGTCTGCTGCTAGAACTCTGTGTGGCATTAACCTGGTCTCTAATCTGAGCTGCTGTTAACCTGCGATTTCTGAGGCTGGTGACTCGGATGAACTTATCCTCCGCAGCAGAGGTAACTCTTGGTCTTCCTTTCCTGGGGTGGTCCTCATGTGCCCTTGAAGGTTTTTGCCACTGCACTTGGGGACACTTTCAAAGTTTTCCCAATTTTTCGGACTGACTGACCTTCATTTCTTAAAGTAATGATGGCCACTCGTTTTTCTTTACTTAGCTGCTTTTTTCTTGCCATAATACAAATTCTAACAGTCTATTCAGTAGGACTATCAGCTGTGTATCCACCAGACTTCTGCACAACATTACTGATGGTCCCAACCCCATTTATAAGGCAAGAAAGCCCACTTATTAAACCTAACAGGGCACACTTGTGAAGTGAAAACCATTTCCGGTGACTACGTCTTGAAGCTCATCAAGAGAATGCCAAGAGTGTGCAAAGCAGTAATTAAAGGTAAAGGTGGCTACTTTGAAGAACCTAGAATATAAGACATATTTTCAGTTGTTTCACACTTTTTTGTTAATTATATAATTCCACATGTGTTAATTCATAGTTTTGATGCCTTCAGAGTGAATCTACAATTTTCATAGTCATGAAAATAAAGAAAACTCTTTGAATGAGAAGGTGTGTCCAAACTTTTGGTCTGTACTGTATATATACCATATTTTCCGGCGTATAAGACAACTTTTTAACCCCTGAAAATCTGCTTAAAAGTCGGGAGTTGTCTTATACGCCAGGTGTCGTCTTATACGCCGAGTGCATATGGGGGGAGTGGTCCCGATGAACAAGGAAGGGTGTAAGTGGTGTTATCATCCCCCTTTTACCTCATTGGTGGCAGCGGTGCAGCGGCTCCTCCTTCAGCAGTGTGGCGGCTCTGTGCTGGGGGTCGGCGGCGGCGGCTCCTCTTTGTCCAGCATGGAGGCGCTGTGCTGGGGGGCGGCTGCAGAGGCTCTCTGTCCAGTGTCGAGGCTTCTCCGGCATTTCCCCAAAGCCCGGAGGCCCAGGCAGCTCCATTGCTGCGATGTGGTGGCCTCCGGGAAAATGGCCGCCGGAGCCCACGCATGCTCAGATTCAGATCTCGTCCTGAGATCTCGGGAGACGAGATCTGAATCTGAGCATACACGGGCTCCGGCGGCCATTTTCAGGGAGGCCACCGCATCGCAGCAATGAAGCTGCCTGGGCCTCCGGGCTTTGGGGAAATGCCGGAGGAGCCCCGACGCTGGACAGAGAGCCTCCACAGCTGCCCCCAGCCAAAAAGGAACCGCCGACCCCCAGCACAGAGTCGCCACAGTGCAGATGGAGTAGCTGCCGATCCCCAGCACAGAGACCCGCAGACAGCATCGCTGCCACCAATGAGGTAAAAGGGAGATGATAACTCCACGTACACCCTCCCTTTGTCATCGGGACCACTCCCCCGCACCTGGCATATAAGATGACACATGGCATATAAGAAGACCCCTGACTTTTAAGAAAATTTTCTATTTTAGCTGGAAAAGTTGGGGGGTCGTCTTATACGTCGGAAAATACGGTACATATATATATAGCGCCATTAATTCCTCTGCGCTTTACAGACATTATTGGCACTCTCGCCAATGGGGCTCACAGTCTAAATACCCTATCTTTGGAATGTTGGAGGAAACCAGAATAACCGGAGAAAACCCACTCAAACACGGGGAGAACATACAAACTCCTTGCAGATGTTGTCTTTGGTGGGATTTGAACTCAGGACCCAGCACTGCAAGGCTGCAGTGCTAAATACTGAGCCACCTTGCCGCCCAGTCTACTTAGAATAGAATCATAGAATGTTAGAGTTGGAAGGGACCTCAAGGGTCATCGTGTCCAACCCCTTGCTCAATGAAGGATTCATTAAACCATCTCAGACAAATGTCTGCCCAGCCTCTGTTTAAAGACTTCCATTGAAGGAGAACTCGCTCGCCACCTCTCGTGGCAGCCTGTTCCACTGGTTGATCACCCTCACTGTCAAAAAGTTTTTTCTAATATCTAATCTGTATCTTCTCCCTGTCGTTTCATTCCATTGATTCTCATGTTTTCATGTGTAAATGAGAATAATGATGATCCCTCTACACTGTGACATCCTTTCAGATATTTGTAGACCGCTATTAACTCTTCTCTTAGCCTTCGTTTTATGGAAGCTAAACAACTCCAGATTCTTTAACCGCTTACCATCCTGGTAGCTCTTCTCTGAATTTGCTCCAGTTTTTCAATGTCTTTTTTAAAATGTGGTGCTCAGAACTGGACACAGTATTCCAGATGAGGTCTAATCAAGGAGGAGAAGAGGATAATTACTTAACATGATCTAGACTCTATGCTTGTCTTAATACATCCTAGAACTGTTTGCATTGTTTGCTGCTGCATCACACTGTTGAATTGAGTGCAGTCTGTGATCTATTAGTATATCCAAGTCTTTTTCACACATGCTGTTGCTTGTTGCTTAGTTCTATTCCTCCCATTCTATACATGTAATTTTATTTTTCTTGCCCAGATGTAGAATTTTGCATTTCTCCCTGTTCAATACCATTCTATTAGTCGCTGCCCATTTGATAGCAGGTTGCGGAATGCAGTGACAGACGGAAGGTAGAGCAACGGTTAACAAACTAATCAGTTTGATGGGGGTGTGGCCTAACCAGCAATGTGAGCGGTCGCAGCTCAGAACCCTCCCGCCTGTAACTCAGCTGGTGAGCTGAGACTGCCGCTATAAAGGGCTTATTAATCACCGGAAGTGGTGAGTGGAAGACCCCTAGACCCTAAAGGTATTCCTGGTGCCGAGCGGGACGTCAGCATGACCCGCAGACAGTAGAAAGATGCCGGCATCCCCGAGGGCTGCAGGATCCAAGATGGTGCCGAGGCGCTGGAGGACGCGGCGAAGGAGAATTCTGCTTGTGCCAGGAATATGTCAGTGGCTGCACGCCTGGAAAGGTTTGCAAAAGTGGAGGTGAAGGAGCGGTCAGTCAGGGAGAGGGGGGAGCTGGAGATCAGGAGCAGGGCAGGAAAGAGCCCATGGTGGGGTATGAAAGCATGTCTGGAAGCCCATGTGTGAGTGGAGGAGCTGGTGTTTCAGGAGATTTGGCTGCCAATGTTATTACTGAACCCTTTAAAGATGTTTTCGCATTTGTAAACTTTTGTATGGAGACCCTCGCCGCGCTAACTCAACAGGTTGATGGCATTCAGGCTGAGATGGTGAGAATGAGGGCTGCTTTGCAAAAAGCAAATGCCAGGACTGGAGAAGTGGAGGAAAGAGTTGATACTGCTGAGGATCAAATAGTTAAATTGCAAAAGGCGCATAAACAATGTGCTAAACAACTGGCTGAAGTGATTGCTAAAAATGACGATTTGGAGAACCGCTCTTGGTGGAACAATATTCGGATAGTGGGAGTTCCAGAAAAAGCTGAAGGCTCAGATCCCACTGAATTTATTGAAAAATGGTTATTACAAAAAAATTGGCGCTGATGTACTCTCTAAGGTGTTTGTGGTAGAGAGACCCCACAGAGTACCGCTAAGACCCCTGCCCACTGGCGCAGCTCCCCGTACTATTCTGGCGAAGATCTTGAATTATCGGGATAGAGGCTATATTCTGAGGAAAGCTTGGAATGCTAACGACATGATGATTGATGGTCAGAACGTCTCCATCTATTCTGATTATTCTGCAGCGGTACAGAAACTAAGGATGAGGTTTGGTGACGTGAAAAAGAGACTGCGAGGTTTCGGCATCTCATATTCTATGCTGTATCCCGCAAAGCTCAGAGTAGTGGCATTTGAAAAGATTCATTTTTTTCAGTCCCCGGAGGAAGTCATGGAGTGGATCAAACGCAATGATAAGCAGCTGAGAGATTTGGGAGCTGGCTGAGAGGAGTCAGTTTTGAATATTTTTTTCAATTTTTTGTGTGTTTTTTTTTACGGTTCTGGGCACAATAGGAGAAAATGTTCTTTCTGGACTAGAATTGTGAACCGTCACCTGTTAAGCTGGGACACTGGGCGAATTGTTCTAGCTTACAATGAGTGCTGTTATTATCTGAACGGTTTACTAAAGGCAGGAGGGGGAGGAGGGGTATATTTATTGTTTTTTACAGTTTTATAAGAGAGTGATTTGTGGGTTTGCTTAATCGTAGAGGCGAGCAGAGGTGCTGGATATAGCTGCTTTTACCCACTCTCAGATAGAGAGATGCTAATTTTTGGGGGGTCTGGGTGTCGGTAGGGGGGATTGTTTGGCAGTTTGGTTGGGGGTGGGGAGCGTAGCATGTGAGAATTGAAGTTCTTTTAGGAACCAGTGCTTGGTATAACTGTTGTTATTGGAAGATGGCTAGACAAGTAAGGATAATTAGCTGGAATATTTGGGGCCTTGCTGATAGGAGTAAGGCTACTTCCACACATTAGGTTTTTTCCAACAGGCAGGATCCGGCTATTTGTTAAAAAACAGGTTTATATCTGTTTCCTGGGGGCTGGCCAATTGGATCTGAGCATGCGCAGACTTAAAAAAAACGGATCCGGTGGCCGGATCCGTCACATTTCGGCACCCATAGGTTTCCATTATAGCAAAAAAACGGAAGCGTCGGGTCCGGTTTGTCGCCGCAGACAAAAAACATTACTAGAGACGTTTTTTCCAGACGCCGGAATGAAACATTTAGCCGGATCCGGCGAAAACCGGAAGACACGGAAGGCCATGCGGCACGATCCGGCGTTAATACAATTCAATGAGAGAAAACCGGATCCGGCAGCAGCTTTCGCCGGATCCGTTTTTTTAACAAATAGCCGGATCCTGCCTGTCGGAACAAACTTGATGTGTGAAAGTAGCCTAAGAGAGCGGTTGTTCGGCGGCATGTCCTTTCTTTTAAACCGTCTATTATTTGTCTAATGGAAGCACACCTGGTCAGGGAGAGGATTGGGGTTCTGGCTAGGAGGTGGATTCGACATTCATATCATGCTACATGCAGGGGGGGTATCGGTTCTAGTTCATATGTCGGTGCCATATGAGGAAGTGGAAGTGCGTTTGGATAAGGATGGACAGTATGTATATTTAGTATGTCTTGTGTATGGGTATTTGTTGTGTTTGGCTGCAGTGTATTTTCTGCCATCATATATGGGCTCGAAACTAAAAGAAATCCTGGAACTCATGAGGCTCAGAGTGGGGATACCGTTGCTGATAGTTGGGGATATGAACAATATTCTGCATTGGGAGTTAGATGGGGGTGGCGTGAGGGACAAGGGAAGAGACGGTGAAACCTCCTTTGCAAAACATATAAGAGAAGTTGGATTGGTGGAGAGATAGGAATTTAAATGTGAGGTGTTACTCGAGTTTCTCGCCCTCTCATAACAGTATATCCCAAATTGATTTAGCGCTTGGAAATAGACTTTTGGATGGGTGGGATAGGAAGGTGGATTACTTACGTAGAGTGGCCTCAGACCATAAACCGTTAGAGGTGGTAATTCAGATTGAGTCGGGTAATATGGGACAAAGTGGGGGGTGGAGAGTTCACCCAGCCTAGCTAAGATCTATTGACTTAGAGGGAAATAAGGGGGAGGTGGAGCTATTCTTCCAGGATAACGAAGGGAGTGCGAGTGAGGGGATTGTTTGGGACGCCATGACGGCCTTTGTTAGAGGTCTGTGCATAAGAGATGAATCAGGCGGTAGCTATTGTTGAGCGGTTTGGCGTCTGTCACCATCAGTCAAAGTCTGCCGTTTTGCTAAAAAAAAACAGATCCGCCATTTTTCTTGGCGGATCCGTTTTTTTTTCCCATTGAGTTGCATTACCGGTGGATCTTGACGGATGGTTATCCGTTGGATCCGTTTTTATACGGATCCGCCAAAATTTTGGCGTCCGCCGACTTGCCCTGATGGACAATGAAACGTTTTTTTGGCCGGCCTGATCCGCATTTTACATTGCGCATGCCCGGAGGAATTGACTCAGCCAGAAATTTAACCCTGAACTCGGTTCTGGCGGCTGCTGAAAAACTCTCTCTCTCTCCTCTCTCTCTTTCCTCTCTCTCTCCTCTCTCTTCTCTCTCCTCTCTCTCTCCCTCCTCTCTCTCCTCTCTCTCTCCCTCCTCTCTCTCTCTCCACGGTTTCCTTTAAATTTCTGCCTTATCCGGATCCGTCAAAATAATGGTCCGGTAACACCCGTTTGTTTCAATCCGCCAACGGATCCGTTTTTCAACTGAGCTAAAAGACGGATGTGTGAAACAGGCCTTTGGAGTTATGTCTGACCTGAGGATGAATTGGGATAAATCTAATTTTATGATGGTGGACAGGGATAGAATGGGTGAGTTGGGAGAGTTTGGTTGTTCTAAACAGAGAGTTGTTGATCAGTTTAGATATCTGGGAATTCAGATTGTTTTACCGATCAAGGAATATTTTAGGTTAAATGTGCTTCTGGGAAAATTTAAAGATAAAGCCCAGGCTTGGTGCAGGCTGCGTCTCTCAGTGGTGGGTAGGACGAACTTGTCCAAAATTATACTTATGCCGAAACTCCTGTATGTGCTTCTTAACTCACCGGTCTGGCTCCCTTGGGGTTTATTCCAAAGACTTAACTCCATATTTTGAGATTTGGTTTGGGGTGGACGTCAACCCTGGAATAATTGCAGAGGTCTAAAGATGGGTGGGGGGTCTGGCTTTGCCAAATCCTTGGCTATACTTCCCGGCATCCCAAGGCCAACACATTAAAGGTTGGAGGTCAGTTGACGGGAGGAGTTCAGTGCAGGCTGTCCTTAAAGGGAAGGTGCCATCCAAAAAATTTTTTTTCAGCAGTTGAAAAAATGTGAAGAATTAATGTTTACATTTTCTTAAAAAAATATTTGTTTTTAATTTTGTAAAATATGAAAAATAATTTTAAAAAGTTTGGCATTTCTACTTGTTAACACTAGGGGGAGCAGCTACTGAAATTTGGCGCAAAAACCTAGTGTACAACTAGCTCACATTACTGCCCTGCAGTAATTATGGGCGGAATCTGCGGACATGGGTGTGATGTCACTCCTCTCCTCCCCTTCTGGGTGTTTGCTAATGGAAAAGATAGGATGACATCTAGGAACACAGTGAGCAGCCATTTTGATGGGGCCTGCAAAGTTACTGACAGTCTTTGCATGCAAATTCAGGATCAGAACAGGCCACCAATCAGCAGAAATGTTTCCTGGATTTCTGTGGAGCAGGCAAGCAGACGGTCCATTCATGTGTATAAAAGACAGCGCTCTATGTACAATCCCTGGCACCGAACAGGGTGCCCCCCATAGACCAGCACACTGCTCTCCTGAAATACTCTGTGCTGCTGTCACCCTGCTCCTTCCACCATATATCAGACCCCTGTCGCCTCGCTTTCACACATCGCCAGGACAGGATCTGAGGAGAAGAATGGGGTCTTCGGTCACCGAGGATGGCAGGCAGCAAGGATTCTGGGAGCAGGGTGACAGCAGCACAGAGTATTTCAGGAGAGCAGTGTACTGGTCTATGGGGGGCACAGAGGGAGATATATGGGGGAGGAGCAGGGTGACAGCAGCACAGAGTATTTCAGGAGAGCAGTGTGCTGGTCTATGGGGGCACAGAGGGAGATATATGGTGGAGGAGCAGGGTGACAGCAGCACAGAGTACTTCAGGAGAGCAATGTACTGGTCTATGGGAGATACATGGCTCAGCAGTCAGTATCACACAGGATAGGATTAGATACACGGCTCAGCAGTCAGTATCACACAGGAGAGGATTAGATACACGGCTCAGCAGTCAGTATCACACTGAGGATTAGATACACGGCTCAGCAGTCAGTATCACACAGGATAGGATTAGATACACGGCTCAGCAGTCAGTATCACACAGGATAGGATTAGATACACGGCTCAGCACACAGTATCACACAGGAGAGGATTAGATACACGGCTCAGCTGTCAGTATCACACAGCAGAGGATTGAATACATGGCTCAGCTGTCAGTATCACACAGGATAGGATTAGATACACGGCTCAGCAGTCAGTATCACACAGGATAGGATTAGATACACGACTCAGCAGTCAGTATCACACAGGATAGGATTAGCTACACGGCTCAGCACACAGTATCACACAGGAGAGGATTAGATACACGGCTCAGCTGTCAGTATCACAGGAGAGGATTGAATAATGGCTCAGCTGTCAGTATCACACAAGAGAGGATTAGATACATGGCTCAGCAGTCAGTATCACACAGGATAGGATTAGATACATGGCTCAGCAGTCAGTATCACACAGGATAGGATTACATACACGGCTCAGCAGTCAGTATCACACAGGAGAGGATTAGATGTCCAGCAGATTGCCAAGTGTTTTGAAACAGCAGGGAGCAGCTCCTCCTATGTTTTGCAAGAGCAGGGGCTGCAGCTGGTCGGGTGATTTGGAAAGAGCAGCTCGGTCTCCAGGAGCTCGTCCTGGTTCCTCTCCTGCAGCTGGTATGTGCAGAGTGAACATCCAAGCCGTTATGCTGGAACAGTACAGCATCCAGGGCTTGCAATAGAGTGTAAATGGAGCTAAAAGGAAAGCACTGGGCTCTAATAAGATGGCGCCTGGCCACACCTACAGCTGTGAATTGAGCTGCCGACAGAGGCGTGCCCAGTTCACAGCTGATGCTGCTGCAATGATACAGACAGGGGTCGGGAGCCAACTGTTATATCTTATGCCCAGGGACTGCCGTAAATGAGCATGGAAAGTGTCGTTCAGCAGCCAGAAAGGTAAGATGGCAGCCCCCAGTGGCTGCATTAATATAGTAAAAAAAAAAAAACATACACACCACTGAGTCAGGCTTAGGGGACAATATTTTTTTATACTATTTTCTTTTTTACATTAAATTATGAAAAAACACGGCACTTTCCCTTTAAATGTGTGGTTCGGTGTTTTCCTTTGGTGCAGGGGTTGGAAGATGGAAGTTTTGGGCGGATGGGCAGGAGGTTACCCACTCTGGGTCTTGTGCAAAATACGTGGTCTAGGATTAAACAGATTAGAAGGATTTCTGAATTGACTATATATACTCCTGTTTGGTTGAATGAAAATTTGGGTGAACGTCATAAATTGGGAGAGCAAAAATCTTGGTCGCAGAAAGGGATTTATTATCTATCGCAATTATTGGTGAATCAGGTGTTGAGGTCATTTGAATCCTTACAAGAGGAATTCCAGGTGCCAGATACGGACAGCAGAGGAAGATTAGTGGACTGATGGTTCAGAAAGATATATTTGTATGGAAGGGACCACGAAAAGGGTTTTCTCCACGATCTATAAGGACCTGCTGCAGTCCTCTTTAATGTGACACCCTTTTCGGGCAAGGAGTAGATGGGTGCAAGAATTGGGAGTATTGGAAGATGAAGTTTGGGAGTCTATTTTAGAATATATTCCAAAATAGTCACTTAGTGAGCCTGGTCGTATGTCACAATTATTAACTGTTCATAGAGCTTACAGATCACCTGAGTTTTTATATAGGGTTGATGTGAGAAGCACTTCAGAATGTCCGAGATGCTTGAACGAACATGCGTGTATTTTGCATATGTAGTGGGAATGTCCCCGCGGTTGCAGGCTTTTTGGATTGTGGTGATTTGTATGATTGAGGGATGCGCAGTGCCTAGGACTCCGTTGGTTTGCGTGTTGGGATATGTTGACGAAATTGTAACTACTATTTCAAAGAAGGTGGCGGTGGCCAGGCTGCTGTTCCTGGCCAGGAACTTAATCCCCGGATGTTGGGTGAGGCCTGAACCACCCTCTAGGACGGAATATAGTCGCCAAGTGGATTATATAGTGTCTTTAGAAGAGGATGTTTATCGGAGAAGGAATGCATCGGATAGGTTTGTGCAAATTTGGGCATCTTGGTCGCAGATGGCGTAAGTGTGTGGACGGTTTGGAGGTGCATAAAGGTTTTTTGGTATGTGCCCTGATCCCGCTATATAGAAAAGGGGGGGGGGTGTATACTGCAATTCATTTTTTTTGGCTCCCGGAGGGAGAGGGTCAATGTTATTGATGTCTAATGAGAGGGGGTAGGGGTATTTTTTTTTTTTTTTTAATTTTATAAATGCCTAACTGTATGTTTGTTTATTGGCGTAAGTTGTATTTGTTTTATCGATTTATTTGTTGAATAAAAAATATCTGATTTAAAAAAAAAAAATAAACAGTTTAATTCAACAAGGGATTATCTCCTCGTAGGGAGACAAATGATTAAGGCTATGGGCCCACGTTGCGTGTTAAAACGCACAATGAAAACCGGACTCCTTCCCAGAAATCATGCGTTTTTTTCCCGCGCGATTTCACCTCGATTTTACCGCGATTCTGTTCGCGATTTTGCAGCGATTTTTCTCAAGCACTTTCCAAGCGATTTGAAGCATCGCTTGGAAAGTGATTGACAGGTTGGGTCACACTCGTCAAACATAGTGTTTGACAAGTGTGACCAGGTTTTTGCTATTGAGGCTGCCTATGCGGCCTCAATAGTAAAAGATAAAATGTTAAAAATGATAAAAAAATCGGGGTAGATTTACCTTCCGACGTCCTGCGCTGCCATCCCGGGCCTCAGTGTTCCCAGTAATGCCTTGCGAGACCTGTGATGACGTTGGTCTCGCGTTACTATAGCGATCTCGCGAGACCGCTAGAGTCACGCGAGACTACGTCCTCACAGGACCTTGCTGCAAGGCATTACTGGGAACGCTAGGCCGGGAATGCAGCGCAGGACGTCGGAAGGAAATATACCCCGATTTTTTTATTTTTTATTCTTTTTTTTACAGGGGTGTGGTACCCAGGGCCTGGAGGACAGTCTCCTCTCCTCCACACCGTGGGTACCAACCGCACATGAGATGCTTAACTTCCCCCATTCTTATGGGTGCGGAATCGCGGCAATTGTTTGCGATTCCGCACAAAAGAATGATCATGCTGCGATTTTTTCCGCGATGCGATTCCGCCTCGGAAAGAAGCGCAGCATTAGCACAGCATGTGCGGAATGCCATAGGAATGCATGGGGTGTGTTCTATCCAAATTTTTAAACGTTTTCGCGACGAAAATCGCAGCAAAAACTATTAAAAATCGCATCGTGGGCACACAGCCTAAGTCTATGTGCGCATGCTAGCGTTTTTAAACGCTCAGGAAACTGATCCCATTCCCAGAAAACGCGCATCTTTTTTCTGCGCGATTCTTGCGCGTCTTGTGCAAAAAAGCCGTGCGTTTTTGATGCGTTTTTTGACACGCGTTTTCTGGGAACATTGGGGAAGGCTAAAAACGCGGACCAATGCGGAAATTAATGAGCATGCTGCGTTTTTAGCCGCTAAGCGATTCCTGAGCGGTTAAAAACACATGCATTGGCACAAAAAGCCAAAAAAGCATGCAAATTAATTTGAAGCATCTTTTAAGCGTTTCTACAGCGTCTGATCCAGCACAAACGCTGCGGAAACACTTAAAAAAACGCAACGTGGGCACACAACCTAAGGGGAAAATGTACAGAACAATAAGTGCAGATTGAGAACAGTCTTTTTAGAAATAACTTATCGTGTCCTTGGTACTCCTCCACGACAGATAGAATCATAGAATGGTAGAGTTGGAAGGGACCTCCTGAGTCATCTGGTCGAACCCCCTGCTCAAAGCATGATTCACTAAATCATCCCAGACAGATGTCTGTCGAGCCTCTGTTTGAAGACTTCTATTGAAGGAGAACTCACCACCTCTCATGGCAGCCTGTTCCACTCATTGATCACCCTCACTGTCAAAAAGATTTTCTAATATCTATTCTGTGTCTCCTCCCATTCAGTTTCATCCCATTGCTTCTAGTCTTTCCTTGTGCAAATGAGAATAAAGATGATCCTTCTGCAATGTGGCAGGCCTTGAGATATTTGTAGACAGCTATTAAGTCTCCTCTCAGTCTTCTTTTTCGCAAGCTAAACATTCCAAAATCATGTAACCGGTCTTCATAGGACATGGTTTGCAGACCGGTCACCATTTTGGTCGCTCTACTCTGAACTTGCTCCAGTTTGCTGATGTCTTTTTTAAAATGTGGTGCCCAAAACTGGACACAGTATTCCAGATGAGGTCTGACCAGAGAGGAGTAGAGGGCAATAATGACTTCACGTGATCTAGACTGTATGCTTCTGTTAATACATCCCAGAATTGCATTTGCCTTTTTGCTGCTGCATCACACTGTTGACTCATGTTCAGTTTATGTTCTATTAGTATATCCAAGTCTTTTTCATATGTGCTGTTGCTTAGCCCTATTCCTCCCATTCTGTATATGCTTTTTTCATTTTTATTGCCCAGATGTAGTACTTTGCATTTCTCCCTGTTAAAAACCATTCTGTTAGTTGTTGCCCACTGCTCCAGTTTATATCTTTTTGAATCCTCTCTCTCTCTCTCTTGTATTAGCTATCCCTCCTAGCTTTGTGTTATCAGCAAATTTAATCAGATGATCCCGCAGGGAGTTGCAGCGTCAAGAGAGGCTGAAATGATGTCCAGAAGTGAATCCTTCAGGTGGCGGTCCGTCTCCTGGCGGCAGTGGTCGGTGTCCGGTACCTTCCGCTGAGCCCCTATTCCATGAATTGCTGTGGCCGAAGTAAACAGGGCCACGGCGTCTCTCAGGTTCAGGGTGTACCTGCCGAGGTTCATTGGCAAGGAGGGCTGCAGGTATTTGTCCGGTATCTGGCCTCCTCTACTCTGTGCACCCGCTCACAGTACTGGAGCGCACCGCACCTTTCTTCTCAATGATGGTGTGCAGGAGGCAGAGCACTCTGCTTCGCCTGCCGCTTGCTGCCTGTTCACACTAAAACTGACTGCTTCCGCGTGCGCTGCTGCTTAGCCAAAAATCAGAATAAATAGCGATCAAAAAATGTCATGTGACTGAAATTGTTACTAATCAAAACATCAACTCGTGCTTCAAAAAACAAGCTTTCACATGACTGTCAGCAGAAATATGTAAAAATTATCGCTATCTAAATATAGGGATGCAAAAACTTGTTTTTGCAATAAAAAGCATCTTTTAGTGTGACAGAAGACAAACACAAAAAAAGATATAAATCTGGTATCGTTGTAATCTCACTGAATAAAGTTGTCTAATGACTTATACCGCACGAGGAATGGTGTAAATAATACCAGTTCTTGACCTACTACTGATTTTTTTCATTCTTCCTCCCGTCACAGTAAGGTTGAGCTCACATGTATCCTGCGCACCTCGGTTTCCATGTAATTCTCTGAAATACGTGATTCAGGCAAAAACCCCAGCTGAGGATTCCCTATAATGATGCAAATGGAGTCACTTTGGACGTAATCTGACTTATGATCCGGTGGTGTCCATCTTTTTAGGCTTGCATAAAAATGTGTTCGGACAGTTTTCTGCACCTCTGAAAAGAAGGACAACGCTGAACAGAGGCCAGACGGAGTCCAAAGTTAACTCTGCTGCCTCATTATAGTGAATGGATCCTTCTGTGGTTTCATCTGAATCAAGTCTCTTGGATAATTAGATGAAAACCTCAAAGTTAGTGCTCAACATAGAGCACAGGATAAATGTGATGCCAAACATTATGGAAAATGTTCCCAATAAAAGCTTAAACACAATCCACAAAAAAGCAAGTCCCCGATCAGGTCCTTCACTTGTTAATGGGAATATACAGGGGTTCTATGTTACTCATAGCACAAAGGCACTGGTAAAGCGCTATGGTTCCTCGCCCACCAAAAGAAATCCAGCAAATTCTGCACTCCCAAATCCAAATGCCCTTTCCCTTCTGAGCCCCAGTATGCCTAGGCCACATTTGGCATCCACATTTTTGGCATTTTTTTGTAGCGATGAGAGCCCACTTAATTTATGGATGCGTGTCTCCAGAGGCATGAGCTAGACACTACCATGCTCTGGGCACTACCACGTACTGGGCACTACAATGGCAGTTTGCAATTTTCGCTTGGCAACATCCATTGTTACCTGTTTCTGGAAACCACCCATGGAGTAAAAATTGTCACTACTCCCGTGGATAACTTCCCAAAGAGGTATAATGTCATAAATGGGGTCTCTTGAAGGGGGCTTCTCCTCTTTCTGTACATGGGGTCCGCAAACTATTCTAGGAAAAGCTGTGCTCCTGGAGGCAAATGGAGACAAAAAGATACAGTTAGGTCCATATATATTTGACAGAGACAACATTTTTCTAATTTTGGTTCTAGACATTACCACAATGAATTTTAAACAAAACAATTCAGATGCTGTTGAAGTTCAGACTTTCAGCTTTCATTTGAGGGTATCCACATTAAAATTGGATGAAGGGTTTAGGAGTTTCAGCTCCTTAACATATGCCACCCTGTTTTTAAAGGGACCAAAAGTAATTGGACAATTGACTCCACCTAGTCGTGTGCATGGATAACGTGCCTTAGCATGCTGGTGGTGGTCAGGCTGGTAGCGGTCAATCCCCTGCTGATCTTGATACAGCACACGTAGCAAATAACTGTTTTCTTGTCTTCCGCACCTTCTGTAAAAATGCGCATGCCTGAGGAACACCTAACCGTTGGCCTGGGATTTTGCTGCGTGTCGGTGATCTGGGGAATAGTTGCCCCCCATTCCTGTAATGCACTATTATCCCTTCTCCAGCAACTCTCCCTACTGTTTATGGGGTACAATGTGACAAGCATCGTGTCACCGGGTCTTATATAGACCCTATGACATGATGTAGCTGGTCAGTCAGAGTAGTGCCAGTAGCCAACATGGCTATGGCATTACCGTGGGTGGCAGGCAATCCCCCCATGTTTAGTGGCTGAAAAACAGCGAGGACTCAAGCATTTTCTTATGCACCTGGCATATGCGATCGAGTACCGACTATGCCCAAGCACCCCTATGCTTGATGCAGTACTGGGCACGCTCGCTTAGCACAAGATGCTAACATTAACCCCTTTCCTACATTAGACATACTATTCCGTCCATGTGACCTAGGACCTAAGTCCCAGGGACGGAATAGTACGTCTAGCGCGATCAGCTGCGCTCACGGACCGCCCCAGACACGTTAACCCCTGGCACACTGCGATCAAACACGATCGCAGTGTAACGGGGGTTTAGGGAAGCATCGGAAGGGAGGGGGCTCCCTCCGTGCTTCCCTGAGACCCCCACAGCAGCGCGATGTGTAGCGCTGCTGCGGGGGTCTCCTTCCCTGCAGGTCCCCGAATCCAAAATGGCGACGGGGACCTTCGGGGGCCAGCAGGAAGGCGGCTTCCTCATGCCTGCAGCACTGCCAGCGATCTGTGATGTGACAGATCAGCGGTCTGTCACATGACAGTTATGTCCCCCCTGGGACATTGTAATAAAGTTATTAAAAAAAAGTGTAAAAATAATTTATAAAAAATAGAAAACGAAGCAAAAAATAAAGCTTGATCATCATACCGCCGAACAAAAAGTGCAATAACGCGCAATCAAAAAAACGGATATAAATCACCATGGTATCGCTGAAAACGTCATCTTGTCCCGCAAAAAACGAGCCGCCACACAGCATCATCAGCGAAAAAATAAAAAAGTTATAGCTCGCAGAATAAAGCGATGCAAAAATAATTATTTTTTATATAAAATTGTTTTCATTGCATAAAAACGCCAAAACATAAAAAAACGACATAAATGAGGTATCGCTGTAACCGTACTGACCCGAAGAATAAACCGCTTTATCAATTTTATCGCACGCGAAACGGTGTAAACGCACCCCCCAAAAGAAATTCATGAAACGCTGGTTTTTGTTCATTCTGCGTCCCAAAAATCGGAATAAAAAGCGATCAAACAATGTCACGTGCCCGAAAATAGTACCAATAAAAACGTCAACTCGTCCCGCAAAAATTAAGACCTCACATGACTCGGTGGGTCAAAATATGGAAAAATTATAGCTCTCAATATGTGGTGATGCAAAAACTATTTTTACAATAAAAAGCGTCTTTTAACGTGCGACAGCTGCCAAACATAAAAACCCGCCATAAATAGTAAATCAAACCCCCCCGTTATCACCCCCTTAGTTAGGGAAAAATAATAAAAAATTTTAAAAAATGTATTTATTTCCATTTTCCCGTTAGGGCTAGGGGTGTATTGGGGTTAGGGTTGGAGTTAGAATTGGGGGGTTTCCACTGTTTTGACACATCAGGGGCTTTCCAAACGCGACATGGCATCCAATCTCAATTGCAGCCAAAAAAGTCAAATGGCGCTGCTTCCCTTCTGAGCTCTGCCATGCGCCTAAATAGTGGTCTACCCCCACATATGGGGTATCAGCGTACTCAGGACAAATTGCACAATAACTTTTGGGGTCCTGTTACTCTTGGGAAAATAACAATTGGGGGTGAAAAGATAATTTTTGTGGAAAAAATATGATTTTTTAATTGTATGGCTGTACGTTATAAACTTCTGTGAAGCCCTTGGGGGTTCAAAGTGCTCACCACATATCTAGATAAGTTCCTTGGGGGGTCTAGTTTCCGAAATGGGGTCACTTGTAGGGGGTTTCCACTGTTTAGGTACATCAGGAGCTCTCCAAACTTGACATGGCATCCGATCTGAATTCCAGCCAATTTTGCAGTGAAAAAGTCAAACGGCGCTCCTTCCCTTCCGAGCTCTGCCATGCACCGAAACAGTGGTCCCCCCCCACATATCGGCGTACTCAGGACAAATAGCACAATAACTTTTCCAGTCCAATTTCTCCTGTTAAAAATTGAACCTGAAGTAATTTTTTTGTGAAAAAAAGTTAAATGTTCATTTTTTTTCATTTTTTTTTAAGCATTCAAAAAATTCCTGTGAAGCACCTGAAGGGTTAATAAACTTCTTGAATGTGGTTTTGAGCACCTTGAGGGGTGCAGATTTTAGAATGGTGTCACTTTTGGGTATTTTCTATCATATAGACCCCTCAAAGTGACTTCAAATGTGATGTGGTCCCTAAAAATAAAATGGTGTTGTAAAAATGAGAAATCGCTGGTAAACTTTTAACCCTTATAACTTCCTAACAAAAAAAAAATTTGTTTCCAAAATTGTGCTGATGTAAAGTAGACATGTGGGAAATGTTATTTATTAACTATTTTGTGTCACATAACTCTCTGGTTTAAGGGCATAAAAATTCAAAGTTTGAAAATTGCAAAATTTTCAAAATTTTTGCCATATTTCCATTTTTTTTCATAAATAAACGCAAGTTATAGCGAAGAAATTTTACCACTAAAGTGAAGTACAATATGTCACGAGAAAACATTCTCAGAATCGCCTAGATCCGTTGAAGTGTTCCTGAGTTGCTACCTCATAAAGGGACAGTGGTCAGAATTGTAAAAATTGGCCCGGGAGTTAACGTGCAAACCACCCTTGGTAGTAAAGGGGTTAATGCTGACAAACTCATCAAATTCCACCAATACTTTCCAGATAAGCCTGGCTTTAAGGGTCCAAAAGCCCCTCATTAGATGGCTGTATCTGTATCAGTGCCACTATTCCTGCCTTTGCTTCTGTCACCAGGCAGCTGTTGCGATCGACACAAGTAGACAGTTGTAGTTTTGTGACCTCTTGGACTCATAGTTCCATTGAGGCTTGGAGATATAGACTGCGTTGCCAACCGTCCATAAATTTATGGACAGTCTGTGAAAAGCAGGTACTTTTTTTTGCTGTCCATTGTGTCCAAAAGAAAAAAACTCAATCCATGATTTTTTTTTTTTTAATTTTGTTCCAAAACTTACCATTGTGCATGTGCAAATGCTCCTCACTTCACTACAGTGACCTTGAGAGAGGTGAGCGGCCAGGACGGAGCCTAGGGAGGAGCAATAGACATCAGACAATCAGTACTAAGCACACACTTACCGTCTGAACTCCCTTCGTTTTCCTCTGCCAGTTTCTGAACCAGAGACACCATTCCGGCATGTGGTGTGCAGCTACTGCTCTCTGGCTGAGCTCCCTCCTGGCCTAGTGCCAGGAGCTACTCTGCAGCCTCTCCACAATTCATTTCGACCTGCCATTGTTGTTCCAATCGTTTTGTCCCATGACTTCCACCGTCAGACATCACACACTAGTAGTCTGCTGGCGCCATCTTTGATTGTTGTTGACTGACTCTCCAGGAGGGTCTGTGCCCCCTCCATGAAGGCTGAATGCGGTAAACAGTATTGGTCAGTTTAGGGTGGGGATTGGAGAAGGAGTAGCATGGTGCACCACACAGTTACATTATAGCTCCCCTGGAACTGTATGGAAAATAGTATATATGATAACATAGCATCACATTTATTATAATATATGCTTCTGTGTATATGTAATGCTGTGGTGTACCATGCAATGTATATAGAACTGATGGAGTCCAGAGGATTGCTATATACACAGCACCATAATCATATATACAAGGCCCCGAGAGACCTGCTTTCAAAAAATAGAATCTGCTCCATCCCATATGGCAGCCAGTTTCCAGAAATTGGAAGACAATAGGTGTAAGCAGGCAACAAAAAGAATGGATTCCCTCATTTTCTTGCTGAAGTTAGGAAGCGTTCCTTTCGGAGGAGGAAGTTTAATGGGGGACATCCCTCCAGGAGAAAGAAAGGGGTGGACATTCAAGGGTAGAAAGGAGTCCGGGTATATGTTCAGCGGACCCTCTATATCTTCCAAAATGCCCTCCAAATGACGTCAGGTCAGCGGTAGGGGGAAGGCTCTCCTTCTTTCTCCCTGCCTGGGTGAACATCTCCCAGTCTCTGCATCTTAGGTATTATCAGGGGCGGTCTGAAGATAGAATTTGTCCATTTACCTCACGAGACCTTCGTATTAACACCCTTCAGGAATTCACCAGGAGAACAGCTGGCCCTGGAGGCAAAGATCACGGGATTCTTACAAAAGTGTGTTTCATAACTGTACTACTCCTATTGGACGGTCAGAGGTATCTGAGACAATGTACTGACGCGCCTTATGAAAAAGGTCATTTCTTTCACTCAATTTTGAGCAGCGGACTGTCCGCTTTAGGAGCCGCCCCTATTAGACGCAGCAGGGGATGGTCTTTTTAAAGTCTTTATTAAAGCACGATCATATGGTTGCACAGCCTGCTTGCTATCGGGCACATTGTTAGGCAAGACCATTTTACCCCTTTGAGTCTAGAGTGCCTCCGCACCATTCTACTTTCGCTTGAATATTTCCCCCTTAATACACTCTCCCCTGATGAGGCCTATGAGAAGTAGGGACTTTAAAGTTCATTATACCAGGGGACAACAGGAACCAGATATCCCCTTCGCCTCCAGAGTGGTCCTTGGTTATTGATCTCCACAGGAATGGGTGAGGTCTATCCAATTTCTTTTTATTTTGCACGGTTATTGCTGTGGAGATGTTCCTTGTAATGACATGTTCCTTGTAATTTTGTCATAAGTTTTATAACTTGATTGGTGTTTTGTCTGTTTATGTAAGCAATTTTAACTTATGATAGTAAAAGTTAAGCTTTATGGTTCCCATGCTACATATTGACTATTACCTTAGGTATTCAGGTAACATATCCTAATTACCACATTTGCTTCTATTCTTGTTTTAGGCAAGTCTATTCTCTAAATATTTATGCAGCAGCCTACACCACTCCAATGTGTCTTTTACTGTCTAGTTAAATTTTTGCCTGTAATTCACTTACATTTTGTGTAATTTATTGTCCAGACCGCACTGCAAGTGAATGGAGCCTTTTGATGAGCATGCGCAGTAGCATGCACTTGTGTTGCATTCACTGTCCCGGCTTCCGTCCCAGACAATAAAGTTTCTTGAAAGGCTGAATGCAAGTCAGCTAATCAACAAACTTTGTGGCTGTAGCCCCTCCCTCAGTCATTACCAAAGGTTGCTAATGGCGAAGCAAAGGAGAAGGTGCACAGCGGAATGCACAGGGATTTGCTCATCCCTAGCAGCAATGTATTAAACGTTAATAAAATATTGTTTTATGTTTTCTATTTAGGCTTTCCACAGTTTTAGTCATGGGTTCTAAAGTGCCGTCAAATCGGCATATGTTGATTGGGTTTTATTTCCTGCACTATACAGAATCGCAACCAAAATGTATCAGTGCTACTTTGGTTCTGGGAAAAAGCGCAAATACAGTCATATGTAAAAGTTTGGGCACCCCTATTAATGTTAACCTTTTTTCTTTATAACAATTTTGGTTTTTGCAACAGCTATTTCAGTTTCATATATCTAATAACTGATTGACTCAGTTATATTTCTGGATTCAAATGAGGTTTATTGTACTAACAGAAAATGTGCAATCTGCATTTTAACAAAATTTGACCCGTGCAAAAGTATGGGCACCTAAACATAAAAGTGACATTAATATTTTGTAGGTCCTCCTTTTGCAAAAATAACAGCCTCTAGTCGCTTCCTGTAGCTATTAATGAGTTCCTGGATGAACGTATTTGTGACCATTCCTGTTTACAAAACAGTTCCTGTTCAGTTAAGTTTGATGGTCGCCGAGCATGGACAGCCCGCTTCAAATCATCCCACAGATGTTCAATGATATTCAGGTCTGGGGACTGGGATGGCCATTCCAGAACATTGTAATTGTTCCTCTGCATGAATGCCTGAGTAGATTTGGAGCGGTGTTTTGGATCATTGTCTTGCTGAAATATCCATCCCCTGCGTAACTTCAACTTCGTCACTGATTCTTGCACATTATTGTCAAGAATCTGCTGATACTGAGTTGAATCCATGCAACCCTCAACTTTAACAAGATTCCCGGTGCCGGCATTAGCCACACAGCCCCAAAGCATGATGGAACCTCCACCAAATTTTACTGTGGGTAGCAAGTGTTTTTCTTGGAATGCTGTGTTTTTTAGCTTCCATGCATAACGCCTTTTTGTATGACCAAACAACTCAATCTTTGTTTCATCAGTCCACAGGACCTTCTTCCAAAATGTAACTAGCTTGTCCAAATGTGCTTTTGCATACCTCAGGCGACTCTGTTTGTTGCGTGCTTCCTGAAACGGCTTCTTTGGCATCACTCTCCCATACAGCTTCTCCTTGTGCAAAGTGCGCTGTATTGTTGACCGATGCACAGTGACACCATCTGCAGCAAGATGATGCTGCAGGTCTTTGGAGGTGGTCTGTGGATTGTTCTTGACTGTTCTCACCATTCTTCTTCTCTGCCTTTCTGATATTTGTCTTGGCCTGCCACTTCTGGGCTTAACAAGAACTGTACCTGTGTTCTTCCATTTCCTTACTATGTTCCTCACAGTGGAAACTTATCTTTAAAATCTCTGAGACAACTTTTTGTATCCTTCCCCTGAAAAGCTATGTTGAATAATCTTTGTTTTCAGATCATTTGAGAGTTGTTTTGAGGAGCCCATAATGCCACTCTTCATAGGAGAATCAAATAGGAGAACTACTTGCAAGTGGCCACCTTAAATACCTTTTCTCATGATTTGATACACCTGGCTATGTAGTTCGAAGCTCAGTGAGGTTACAAAACCAATTTAGTGCTTCAGGAAGTCAGTAAAAAGTAGTTAGGAGTGTTCAAATCAAGAAAATGATAAGGGTGCCCATACTTTTGCACCGGTCAAATTTTGTTTAAATGCAGATTGCACATTTTCTGTTAGTACAATAAACCTCATTTGAATCCAGAAATATAACTGAGTCCATCAGTTATTAGATATATGAAACTGAAATAGCTGTTGCAAAAACCAAAATTGTTATAAAGAAAAAAGGTTAACATTAATAGGGGTGCCCAAACTTTAACATATGACTGTACATAGTACAATAGTAATTAAGGTTGAAGGAAGACTTTAAGTCCATCTAGTTCAACCCATACCCTATCCTAACCTGCCCTAACATGTTGATCCAGAGGAAGGCAAAAAAACCCATGTGGCAAACAGTAAGCTTCACATTGGGGAAAAAAATTCCTTCCCGACTCCACATACGGCAATCAGACTAGCTCCCTGGATCAACGCAATATTAAGGAAACTAGTGTATATAACCTGTAATATTATACTTTTTCAAGAAAGGCATCCAGTCCCTTCTTAAATTTTAGTAGTGAATCACTCATTACAACATCATATGGCAGAGAGTTCCATAGTCTCACTGCTCTTACAGTAAAGAATCCGCGTCTGTGAGTATGCTTAAACCTTCTTTCCTCCAGACGTAGAGGATGCCCCCTTGTCCCCATCACAGGTCTAAGAGTAAAAAGATCATTACCTTCAAGGTAACAATATCACGTGATCAGTAAGGTGAATAGTCTGATCAATGGAAGAGTCTTAAGAACTAATGCTAAACGGTGAAACCCAAATACAAGAATCCAAGGAGAAAGAATTTGTTAATAAACTTGATGATTTGTTTGATGTCGCTCATGCTGATGCCATTACATTAATGATTCAGGGAGACTGTGACTTCTTGCTTGTTCAAAATGAAAAAGGTCTTTGTGGAAGCATGGGACCATTAGGTAGAAAGCTGGCCAAGGTCGAGGAAAGAATATTTGAGAGAATTACAAGCAGATAAATGAAGAAAAAAGGAAACTGAGCAAGTTCAGCAGTTGACAGCATCGGCTGAACTCTGCTGTAATGGTAGAAGTTGCAGCAACAACGGCGCTTCGGACAACAATGGTTATGAGGGCAAAGGGGATTTTAGTCACAAGAAACTTAAATCTGTAAGATCTGTCAACATTGTGACTCTGGAATTTGCTGCCGCTCTAGACAGACCTAATACCAGTGATAGAAAAGCGACCAACCTGCACGCTGCTGCTGCTTCTTAGTCCCTTGGCCATGATCCAGGCAATCTTACTTTGAATAGGGAATCTATCAGACAATCTTGTCACCAGCATCAAGTGATTGCAGAAAATACTATTAAAGCTTCCTTTGATCGCAGTGATCTACTGACTGTACACTGGGACGGGAAAAGGTTTGCAAGATAGACCCGCAATTAGACTGCTGAGCGACTGGCAGTACTAGTGTTAGGAGAAGGAACTGAGAAGTTGTCCGTACCAGAGATACCTAATAGCACAGGAGCAACACAAGCTAAGGCTGTATTCGAGGTTCTGCAGGATTGGCAGCTCTTTGATAAAGTGAAGTTTATTTAATTTGACATGACCAGTAGTAACACTGGTACAACTACTAAGTTTGCCATTGATGCACCACATTCACAAAATAATTATTGCAAGTGTGTTTGATAAATTGTGGCCAGCATCAACAGGTCCAAATATAAAGTTGTTCCAGAGATTTTTGGCTGGAATGGAAGATGTCATAGTTTCAACTGCGCTAAGTCCACTTAAGGAGTGTCTTGTTAAATTTTGCACCAACCAGCTAGCACAATGCCATCCAAGAGATGGTTAAAACTTAATACTGGCTTGGTTCACCAGCAAAGACAGACGTACACATCAACAATACTCCCATTCGCCTACCATCGTGCCCAATGGATGGCCAAAGTGATATGTGCTCTGAAGATCTTCATATTTGTCACCAATTTCATTTAACTTTAACAGCGTTAAAAATTTTTTGGACTTTTACTGTCCGCTTATACTTGAAGGCTTGGTACGTTTGTCAGATCCCAGCCACATCACCGCAAAATAACTTAACATTACTGTAAGAACTTGTAGCATTCAAAGAAAACAAAGCACCTGTTGCAGAGGCCGCAATAAAAACTTTCAACAGACACGTGGTACCTCAGTGAATTTATGGTGGGTCTGACTTTTTTGACAGTGAGGTTCCAACCGCAGAAAAGGTTGAGGCTCTACAAAGGAAGATAATTTTTTTCCTTACGTTTCATCCACGTTAGTGGGGCATGATCTGACACAAGCGTAAATCTACGCAAGAGGTAATACTTCAAAGATTTTAGTGCCCACTTTACTGCTAAACATTCGCGCTCTACGATGGCATAGCTTTTTTTTCTGCCTAAGTCAACTTCCTGCTCAAATATAGTACTGGATGTTCTTCTCTATTTATAGTTTGAGGCTGGACTGCTCCCAACCATGTGTCCAAGGTGTCTGTCTGGACCAAGAACTCCTTTTGAAAATCTGGTGTAACTAACACAGATGGCTCTCACAGCATTGACTTAAGGCACTGAAAGGCTTGTTCCGCTTCAGGAGACCATGACACCATAATGGATTACCCTCCTTTTGTCAGGCGCTGCCCTTGAGGCAAAGTTTGGTTTGAACCTCCAATAGTACCCGAAGATCCCTAAAAAAGTCTGCACTTGTTTCTTAGTTACTGGCTTAGGCCAACTCTGTATGGCCTCAACTTTATTAATTTGAAGTTTGATCAAGCCCTTGCCAATAATAGTTGTCTTCCTCTAGCTCTAAGACACATTTTTCTGGATTTATTGTGAGACCTGCCCCACTGATCACATCTAGCACGGCTTGCACTTTACAGATGGCTTCTCCAGTTAGTACTGAAGACAGCTACATCATCTAGGTAAGCTGCTGCGTAACGATTATGTGGCCTGAAAATTAAATCCATCACTCTCTGAAAATTTTTATCAGATGAGTAATCTCATGCAGGTCAGAGAACTTCGTTTTGTTCCTCTGGAGGAATTGTTATGCTTCTTGTCATTGGTCCTTAGAAAGGGCATCCCCCAATTTCACCACCTGAATCAGTTGTGGTGAAACACTACACTTAAGACCAGTAGCATCCAAGGATTCCCTGTTTTTCCACAGTTTAATTAGATTCACATGATATAGCTGGCATGGTTTACTTTGTCCCTTTTGATGTATCTTATAATTTACTTCTCTAACCTTCTAGACTACCTGCTATGGACCCTGCCACTTCCCCAACAACTTGCTTTCAACTGTCAGCACCAAGACTCTATCTCCTGGTTTGAAGTTCCTGATTTTGGCGATCCTATTATACACTCTGCTTTTGGCCTCTTTGGCCCTCTGCATGTGCTCTCTGACAATAGGTAAAACTTTTTTGATTCAGTCCTGCATCTACACTACGTGACCAATAACACTTCTATGTGGTGTTGGCCGCATCTTCCTATGTTTCTTTCGTTATGTCTGGCAGACCTCTTGGGTGTCTACCATACACTAACTCGAAAGGCGAGAAATCTGTATAAGCTTGCGGTACTTCTCTCACGGAGAACATTAAATATGGCAAAAGATAATCCCAATCACGTCCCATCTTTTCACTACCTTTTTAAACGTGCTTCAGCGTCTTATACCAAGGTACGTATGTGCGCTATCTTCAGCATTTGGCACAGCTCCTTTATTACCTTTAACATGAAGGGTGTGACTTTGTCTGTAAGGATTTTCTTTGGAATCCTCGTTCGAGAAAACAAAAAATAGCTCACGGGCGATTCTTTTGGATTTGTTATTTCTTACGGATAGTGTGTGACATAATCTATTATGACAAGGATAAACTTGTGCTCCCAAGCTGATTTTAGAGTTGGCCCACCAGATCCATCCCAATCCTCTCAATGGGTATTTCAATGATTAGGAGAGGAACAGGCAGGGTGAAAAAATGTGTCACAGGCGCAGTTATTTGGCATGCGGGGCAGGACTTAAAATAATCCTTATTCTCCTTGTACATCCCCATCCAGAAGAACCTCTGAAGAATTCTGTCCTGGGTTTTCGCAGTGGCTTTTCATGCAGCCCGCGGGCAGGTCCCTGGAGTCCCCAATGTTCGGGCGGCAGCTGTATCCTCTCAGCTGCCGGCCCTTTAACCCCCAAGTGCACGGCACGCAGCGTTCATTACAAAACGCTGCCTGCCATGCACATGAATGATGACGACGTCGTCTGGGTGGGCGGGGTTAACGTCTGGGTGGGCGGGGTTAGCGCCCAATGCTCTCCTGTCCACATGTCCCGGAAGAGGAGATGCTGCCAGAAAGTCCACAGCGATCTCTGTGCGTGCCCGCAGCTCTGTGCCTCCCCAGGGATCTCTGTGCTGGCAGCTGTGTACTTTTCTACTTGTAATCTGTGCCCCTCAGCTATGTGCCCCCCAGCTATGCAGCTATGTGCCCCCCATGATCTCTATGCTACCCAGCTATGTTTCCACATGTTATCTGTGCCGCCCACCTATATATACCCCCTGTGATCTGTGCCCTCCAGCTATGTGCCCCCTGTGATTTGTGCCACCCCAGCTTTATGCCCCCCTGTGATCTATGTGCCCTCCATCTATGTGCCCCCCCAGCTGTTTCCCCATGTGATATCTGTGCCCTCCAGCTATATGCCCCCCGTGATCTCTGTGCCCCCAGCTATGTGCACCCCTGTGATATCTTTGGCTCCCAGCTTTGTGTCCCCTGTGATCTATGTGCCCCCTGTGATTTTTTTTTCCCCGTGATCTGTGCCCCCTAGCTATATGCCCCCCGTGATCTCTGTGCCCCAGCTATGTTTCCACATGTGATCTGTGCCCCCCACCTATATATACCCCCTGTGATCTGTGCCCTCCAGCTATGTGCCCCCCTGTGATCTGTGCCACCCCAGCTATATGCCCCCCTGTGACCTATGTGCCCCCCAGCGGTTTCCCCATGTGATATCTATGCCCCCTGTGATCTGTGCCCTCCAGCTATATGCCCCCCTGTGATCTCTGTGCCCCCAGCTATGTGCACCCCTGTTATATCTTTGGCTCCCAGCTTTGTGTCCCCTGTGATCTATGTGCCCCCTGTGATTTTTTTTTTACCCGTGATCTGTGCCCCCTAGCTATATGCCCCCCATGATCTCTGTGCCCCCAGCTATGTGCACCCCTGTGTTATCTGTGGCTCCCAGCTTTGTGCCCCCTGTTATCTATGTGCCCCCCTGCTATGTACCCCCTGTGATGTTTGTGCTCCCATGTGCCCCATATGATGTCACCCAAAGCTATGTGCCTCCCAGCTATATGCAACCCTGTGATCTCTGTGCCCCACCTCTGTGATCTTCGTGTCACCCCTCTGTGATCTGTCCCCCCCAGTGATCTTTGAGCCTCCCTGATGATCATTGTCCCCCCCAGTGCTATATATCCCCCCACAGCTGTATGTGCCCCCCAAGTGATGTGTATATTTCCCAGTGCTGCATTTACCCTGAAAGTGCTGTATATCCCCTTGAGTACTGTATATCCTATCACCTGTGATATATATAGCCCCCCAGTGATGGAGAAGCAGCTCCAGTCGTCACATTAAGGGTGAGTTACCATAATTAATTGTTTGACTAAATATACCTGGGTAATTTTCAAGGTGATCATTTTTATGTGGCCCTCGAATGATGGTAGAAATTTCCAAATGGCCCCCGGATGGAAAAAGGTTCCCCACCCCTGCCCTGGAATATGACTATGAACCATGTCAAGCATCCTGCTCCAATAGGCCTTGGATACCAGCAATTGCTCAATGATTTCCAGATCTTTCTTGTTCACTCTATGCAAGAGCTCATTATTCATAGCAAAGTGGAGAAACCGTTGGTCAGCTTCTGGTTATTGGGAAACTCCATTAACGATGACAACGACATTCTACTTGGCATATCCCAAGGCTTGGCATGTCCCATGGCTTCCAGTACCACCTGCATGTGGACGACACTCAGATCTACCTCTCTGGCCCAGATGTCACCTGTCTGCTGTCCAGAATCCCGGAGTGTCTATCAGCATATCCTCCTTTTTCACCTCTCGCTTCCTAAAACTCTATGTAGACAAAACTGAAATCATTATCTTTCCTCCATCTCGCGTATCTTCCCTACCCGATCTATCTATTATGGTAAACGGCATCTCGCTCTCTTCCGCACCTCAAATCCGCTGCCTCGGAGTAACTCTCGACTCTGCCCTGTCCTTCAAACCACACGTCCAAACTCTTGCCACCTCCTGTCGCCTCCAACTCAAAAATATTTCCAGAATCCGTCCCTTCCTCAGCACTCAATCTACTAAAACTCTTGTACATGCCCTCATTATCTCCCGCCTTGACTACTGAAACACTCTCCTCTGTGGCCTCCCTGCTAACTCTCTTGCACCACTCCAGTCTGTCCTCAACTCTGCTGCCCGACTAATCCACCTCTCTCCTCGCTACTCCCCTGTCTCTCCCCTTTGCAAATCCGTCCACTGGCTCCAAATTCACCAACGAATCCAGTTCAAACTACTAACACTGACTTACAAAGCCATCCACAACCTATCCCCTCCCTATATCTCTGAACTAATCTCCCAATATCTTCCCTCACGTAATCTTCGATCCTGCCAAGACCTCCTAATCTCCTCCACACTTATTCGTTCCTCACACAACCGCCTCCCAGATTTCTCCTTAATATCCCCTTTCCTCTGGAATTCAATGCCTCAACACGTCCGATTATCCACCACCCTCGGATCCTTCAAACAGAACCTGAGAACTCATCTTTTCAGGAAAGCTTACAGCCTGCAATAACCATTCTGCCGCGTCACCACCGCCCGAGCTGCTGCCTCAAAACAACCAGAGCTGCTGCACCCCCGACCTTCTGTCTCTTCCCCACTATCCCATAGAATGTAAGTCCGCAAGGACAGGGTCCTCTCCCCTCTGTACCAGTCTGTTATTGTAAAATTGTTTACTGTTAACAATATCTATAACTTTGTATGTAACCCCCTTCTCATGTACAGCACCATGGAATTAATGGCGCTATATAAATAATTTATAATAATATCTAAGGGTTTCATCATTCAATTGAGCGCTGGCATGAGGCAGTTGGTCTGCTCCAAGAGTTTAACAACTTTCTTCATAGTATGGGCTTGTGACTGCATAATAAACAGAGATTGCACCCAAGACATCAACCAGACATGCCCGAACCCGCCGACTCCCCCCAAACGCTTCTTCCGCCGCCAGTAATTTTTGTGAGCCCACCGATTCACAGGAACAGCAGATTGCAACCCTCACTGTCCTGTGAAGCCTTTGTGTCATGCCATTGCCCTTAGCAACCTGCATAGACGCATTCTCCACTATATTGTAATGCTCTAGGGACATTGTAGGGTGGCATGGCAATGTACATAGTCCATAAGGATAATGTGTGGCTTTATTTTCAGCCAAAGTGCAGCAAACAACAAAGCAACCAAAAAACAACAGACTTGCCTGGCTAGGAACTACCTAATACATCATTCTTCTGACACATGCTACCAAGGATGAGTGGCGGGCTTAATTCTCACCAACTCGGCATTTAGCACATTTATCCGTTGTGCATCTCCATCTCAAAAGTACACCATATCAGTCTGGAGGCTGTCTCTCTCTGAAGCTGTTTTCCATCCTTTTCTCTGCCTATAATGAGGCGACCTCTGTCAGATGAGCTGGATAAGCCTCCAGCACTACCTGTACTGGAGCTGGAGTGGGAGTGATGAGTCCCACCACAGAATCTCCTAATCACTTCAATAAAACCCGGCTGGGACTACCATAAATAAAACGGCTCAACTTCTAAGCTGCTGAACCAATCAGTACTACCCAGTTTTAATATCTAGTGCAGTTTAACTTTTTGGGAGAGATATACACTCCATCCAGTGTCCTACCTTTCAGCCGCCTATATATAAATATATTTATGTATATGTAATGTATATATAATGTTTATTTCTAAGTATATCCTCCTTTTTTACATTTGTCGGCATGGCTTCAGGGGGCCTGGTCTGCATTAGGGGGGGTGGCAAATGTTCATAAAAATTTTTTGACCAACTGTGAATTTTGGTTCAGTTGTCCAGAAAAAAAATGTAATGATAGGTTGGCAGCTCTAAATATAGAGTTAACTTCTGTCAGCGTTCTCTCTGCTGTGTGGTCTAGATGGGTCTCAAAGCTATTTAAGCAACTGAAATCTTGCTGTCCACTGCCAGTTATAATCTGATTTGCTTCTGTGAAACTTGTATGCTTTCCTATTCTCCCAGTGAACTTTCCTGATTTTTTTTTTTTTACCTCAGCTCACTTTTTTGCAATTCTTTTTGATTTTGTCTCCACACCGACATCCTCATTCTGATCTGGCTACCTGACCATTCTCTTGCCTGTGGTTCGCTTCTCCAGATGGCAGCTCTTGCAAGGAAGAAATCCAGTTGACCCAATTGTAAGACCAGATCCCTGTACAGGAGTTAAAGTTTGAAGGCCAGAGTTATCCTGGCATGTGATAGATGGAGTGGCTAGCGCCAAGTCTGTCTGAGGTAGCTTTTTTGAGCCTGTGGCCTCAAACAGACATATGAATATGTACATGAACATTCTGTGCTTCTCCCATGTGATTTGCTCTGTGCTAGAATGCTTGTACCTGGCAGAGTGTACATAAGATGGAATCCCCTAATAAAACTTATTAGGGGTCTCTTTATGAGTCTCTTCTCAAAAAGTAGCTAGAAATGATTGGTGACACACAGTGAAACGTGGACCAATGGAGACTATGGCTACAATAGAGAAGTAAAAATTTGAAGGAGTACAACCTGGTGGCCCAATACTATAAATTCATCCAAAATTTTGTTATCTATGCTCTTAGTCTGTCCATAATTGAATTCTTTACAGTTTGCATGGAAATGTTATAAAGTATATAACAACACAAATATCAATCTAATTCAAATGCAGTGTTATTTGAAAATAATAAAATCTGTTTTTTTCTTGGCAGATGACTGTACCAGGCACTCTGAGGGACATGTGATATTCTTAGATTTTGCAGCTGATAATTGTAGAAGCACACCAGATATATGTGAAGAACGTGTAATTTTCCCAGATACACCTCAAGCTCATCTCAGAAAAAAACTGTCATCTGATCCCTTTCAACAGATTCTCTCTTCTGTTTCATCAAAGACAAATATGCAAAATGAAAGTCAGAGAAGTGTTGTTAAAAATGAAGTAGCTTACATAGGGAAGAAATCATTTTTATGTTCAGAATGTGGTAAATATTACAGTAGTAAATCAAGCCTTGTTACACATCAGAGAATTCACACAGGGGAGAAGCCATATTCATGTTCAGAATGTGGTAAGTGTTTTACTGAAAAATCATATTTTGTTGTACATCAGAGAATTCACACAGGGGAAAAGCCATTTTCATGCTCAGAATGTGGGAAATGTTTTAACCGCAAATCATTTCTTGTTAGCCATCTGAGACTTCACACAGGAGATAAGCCATTTTCATGTTCAGAATGTGGGAAATGTTATAGTCAGAAAGGTAAACTGGTAATACATCAGAGAAATCACACAGGAGAAAAGCCATTTTCATGTTCAGAATGTGGGAAATGTTTTAACCGCAAATCAAATCTTGTTACACATCTGAGAATTCACACAGGAGACAAACCATTTTCATGTTCAGAATGTGGGAAATCTTATATTATGAAAGCCAGCCTTGAAGTACATCAGAGAGTTCACACAGGAGAGAAGCCATTTTCATGTTCAGAATGTGGAAAATGTTATAGTGAGAAAGGTAAACTTGTAATACATCAGAGAAGTCATACAGGGGAAAAGCCATTTTCTTGCTCAGAATGTGGGAAATGTTTTAGCTTTAAAACAAATCTTGTTACCCATCTGAAAATTCACACAGGAGATAAGCCATTTTCATGTTCAGAATGTGGGAAATGTTTTACAGAAAAATCATATCTGATTAAACATCAGAGAATTCATACAGGGGAAAAGCCCTTTTCATGTTCAGAATGTGGAAAATGTTATAATGAGAAAGGTAAACTTGTAATACATCAGAGAATTCACACAGGAGAGAAGCCATTTTCATGTTCAGAATGTGGGAAACGTTATAGTGAGAAAGGTAAACTTGTAATACATCAGAGAAGTCATACAGGGGAAAAGCCATTTCCATGCTCAGAATGTGGGAAATGTTTTAGCTTTAAAACAAATCTTATTACCCATATGAAAATTCACACAGGAGATAAGCCATTTTCATGTTCAGAATGTGGGAAATGTTTTACAGAAAAATCATATCTAATTAAACATCAGAGAATTCATACAGGGGAACAACCATTTTCATGCTCAGAATGTGGGAAACGTTACAGTGAGAAAGGTAAACTTGAAATACATCAGAGAGTTCACACAGGAGAGAAGCCATTTTCATGCTCCGAATGTGAAAAATGTTTTAAATACAAATCAGATCTTGATAAACATCAAAAAGTTCATTCAAAGGAGAAGTCATTTTCATGCTCCGAATGTGGGAAATGTTTTGCAGAAAAATCATATCTGGTGAAACATCAAAGAATTCACACAGGGGAGAAGCCATATTCATGTTCAATTTGTGGGAGATGTTTTAGACTTAAATCACATTTAGTCACACATCATAGAATTCACACAGGGGAGAAACCATTTTCATGTTCAGAATGTGGGAAAAATTTTAGGACTAAATCAGAACTTTCTATCCATCAAAGAACTCACACAGGGGAGAAACCATTTCCGTGTTCAATTTGTGGAAAATGTTTTGGTCGTAAATCAAAACTTGTCACACATCAGAAAATTCACACAGGGGAGAAACCATATTCATGTTCAGAATGTGGGAAATGTTATAGGGATAAATCGGAACTTTATATACATCAAAGAACTCACACAGGGGAGAGGCCATTTTCATGTTCAGAATGTGGGAAATGTTTTTATCGGAAATCAATTCTTGTCAAACATCAGAGAATTCACACAGGGAAGTAGCCTTTTTTTCATAGAATCGTAGAGTTGGAAGGGACCTCCTGGGCCATCTGGTCCAACCCCCTGCTCAAAGCAGGATTCGCTAAATCATCCCAGTCAGATGTCTGTCCAGCCTCTGTTTGAAGACTTCCATTGAAGAACTCACCACTTCTCGTGGCAGCTTGTTCCACTCCATTGATCACTCTAACTGTCAAAAAGTTTTTTCTAATATCTAATCTGTGTCTCCTCCCATTCAGTTTCATCCCATTGCTTCTAGTCTTTCCTTGTGCAAATGAGAATAAAGTTGATCCTTCTACAATGTGACAGCCCTTTAGATATTTGTAGACAGCTATTAAGTCTCCTCTCAGTCTTCTCTTTTGCAAACTAAACAATCCCAAATCCTGCAACCTATCCTCATATGACAGGGTTTTCAGACCGGTCACCATTCTGGTTGCTCTTTTCTGAACTTGCTCCAGTTTGTTGATGTCTTTTTTAAAATGTGGTGAACAAAACTGGACACAATATTCCAGATGAGGTCTGACCAAAGAGGAGTAGAGGGAAATAATGACTTCACGTGATCTAGACTGTATGCTTCTGTTAATACATCCTAGAATTGCATTTGCCTTTTTTTGCTGCTGCATCACACTGTTGACTCATATTCAGTCTGTGATCTATTAGTATACCCAAGTCTTTTTCACATGTGCTGTTGCTTAGGTCTATTTTAACTGTGTTATTGACAACATGTACTTACAAGTTATGTAAAGTCACTCATCTACAAAAGAAACGGAAAGCAATTTAGTACACTAAATGAATAGTAGAAAATCTATACAGTTACCAATGACCATTTGTTATTAAAAACTGGTAAGTATAAAATGATATACCTATATTTGAACAAAGTATGTATTTTATATTTGTATAACTACAGTATAAAAGTTTTCTGTTGACTTTCTTCCATCCTTTTTGACATTGACCATTGAGAGTTGATGCTGTACATGATCAGAACAGTTCCAAGTTAACCGTTCAATGAATGCCCCGCTTGTCTCATCCAATTATGAATATAATGCAATAATAATTTATAATAAATAAAAATAAAGTATATTGTGGTACTGTTTTAACCAGAAAAATCAATGAGCTTTTGTGCCCTGAAAGCCTGCAAATATAATCTTTCTGGTTAGCCAATAAAGATATCACTCATAGAGTACTTTTTCCTTTTTTGGACATAAAAGTATTTACATTGTTTTAATATTGTACTAATCAACTGTACCGAACAATAAATAAAGGTTTATATTTGTGCTTTGTAATTGCTTTGATATTTGTTATAAGTTTGAGATTTTGTAGGAATTTGATCTTCATGATGATGTCCTGCAGTTTGGTTTTATCGTTCTTCATTCCTTTATATTATTATTATTTATATAGCACCATTAATTCCATGGTGCTATATTATGTGGTGTCTTCCTCCTTGTTTTCCAGGAATGTTATATTCCCTTCACAACATTGAAATTACAACACTTAGAGGGATAAAGTCATAGAGTTATGCAAATTGAGGGAGTAGAAGGTGTCACTTAAATCTGAAAATGATAAAATTTTCAAGCAGCTATTTCCAATCTGTAGCTCGTGGAAGGGACATAAAAGCCAGATTGAAAGCAATTTTTTTAGGCACATGAAAGTTCAAAAATCTGATCAAGACTTGTGAGATGATTGTATGTCGACTTGCTTGTTATGACCATTTCTTGCAAACATAGGTAAAGAATTGTTGAGCCAAAAGATCTTGGATTATCACCTTTGCTCACGTAGGCCGAGATATGATTGTTCCATGTTTTGTGTGCTAGTGATTGGGAGAACAAACACAAATTGGAATTATAGCAAGAGGTGCACAGAGGCAAACCTCTGCACGGATTGAATGACAAATTAGAAGAATGGCGCATAGTGATCACTTATGTACTATGTTATGTAAATTATATTGGACATCACATACCAAGCTTAAGGGATCAAACATTGACTTCACAAACCATCAAAAGGTGTTTGCACGAAATTGGCCTATAATCCAGACTTTACTCCACTACTCTGAAAGCCTATCATGATGCAGGAATGATAGCAATGGAGGCCTATCATTTACAGCAATGATCCACTCTGATCTTGGATGCAATGCTAGTCAGAGATTAGTCTATAGACCTCGTGGGTATCACCAAAGAGACTTTCACAAAGAAATGTCATACCTGTCCTATTCATAAGATTATGGTTTTGGGTGGCATAATGTATTGTAGCCAAACTCCTTTAGCCTTCATTCCAGGTACACTATTCGGCGTTACATTGATTTGGTCGTGGAACCGGTGGTATGGCCATTTCTTCAATTGATTCCAGGAGTTTTTCAACACAAAAACACCAGGCCAGGCTGCATGATGGTGGTGCCACTGTGCTAGTCTGCTAGGCTTAAATGTGCCACTATGGTCTGAAGCGTCTCTGGACTTGTCTCCCATCAAGCACAGTTGAGACTTCACTAGTTGTCAATTGTAAATGTAGCTTCCAGCAGCAGACACTGATAATTTGCCAAAAATGCATTGTGTAGAGTATTTCTCAACCATTAATAGCCTCATTTATAGTAGCCAGGGCATGTAAGTGCATGCATTTACGTGCAAGACAAATATACTTGATGCTGAATAAATCGAAATGTATGGAATTTTTTATCATTTGCATATCATTAACATGTATATCCTGCATGTTATTTAAGAACAGCAAATAGCAAAACTGTGGTAAACAACTGGTCTAAAACGAAAAGATTCATATATAAAACTTAAATATTTATTGAAATACTACTTAAAATTAAAAAGGCATAGGTCCACAATGCACAAAATACCCAGTAGGGGAAACTTCAACACATACCCTATCAAATGAAGTAAATGGCTGAAGTGAGACTCACCGAGAAGGCATAAGATAAAAGTAGAGGTTTGGTAAGCACAGTGCAGCAATTAGGTAGGCAAATTACACCTATTCCAATAGCAGCATAAATGTTGAAAAAATAGCTGTGCAAACTATAAAGATAACCAATGGGGTAGAATATAGAGGTTACATAACGTCATTGAGTGCTAATAACATTCCTAAATAAAATGTGCTCTGTATAACTGCACAACCCCGCAGACATCAAGAATATGCCATGGCGAAATATGTAAAGACAAAAAAGGATTATAATGCCTGGACTCTGGAGAGGCAGTGCAGAAAAAGATAATGGTGGGTAGATTGGCCATTGACCCTTACCCCGACGTGCGTTTCACCGTATGCTTTCGGGGGCTTGAAGAAGCTCACGGCGAAATGCGCGTCGAGCTGAATGGGAACGTCCAATCTACCCACCTTTACCCTTTTTTGCACTGCCTCGCCAGAGTCCAGGTATTATTATCCTTTTTATGTCTTTATTTCGCCATGGCATTATATTCTTGATGTCAGAGGGGTTGTGCAGTTATAGAGCACGGTTTATTTAGGGATGCTATCAGCCCTCAATGACGTTCTGTATCCTCTGTACTCTACCCCATTGGTTATCTTGCTATGCTGTACATGACATCTGATTACAGTATAGTTTGCACAGCTATTTTTTCAACATTTATGATGCTATTGGAATAGGTGTAATTTGCCTACCTAATTTCTGCACTGTGCTTACCAAACCTCTATTATGCCTTCTCTGTGAGTCTCATTTCAGCCTTTTACTTCATTTGGTAGGGTATGTGTTGGAGTTCCCTCTACTGGCTATTTTGTGTATTGTGGATCTATGTCTTTTTAATTTTATGTAGTATTTGAATAAATATTTAAGTTTTATATATAGATCTCTTTGTTTTATCCCAGTTGTTTACCACAGTTTGGCTATTTGTTCTAGTTATTGAAGTGCCATATACTAGTTACTTGGACATCTTTTGAGTTGTTTCTTATCCTGCGATTTGCATAACCACAATTTTTCATCAGTTTTTCTTTCATGGTGATTCAATTTCAATGTTGAGGATGATGGTTTCTTTGTTTTACAAAAAGACAGAGTCCTACTGGCTCACAGAGGATTGTTCAGTGGATCCTGACCACTGCAAAGGACAAATCAGTTATGAAGGCCCCACCCTCCCAATAGTTGATCCACTATTCTTTCCTGATTGTCCTATAACACTTCCACATGCCTTCTTATCTTCTCTTTGAACAATTCTTCCTGTATACACACTTACAGTTTGGCGCTACCTATTTTATATAGGTTTTGTTTAGTTTTTGCTTTTAAAATTAAAAACATTGAACCTTATTGAATACTGAATTTTTGTCAAATTTTTAGTAATCAGCAGAAGCTGACAATGTTCAGAAATCTTAAAAAAACACCGTCATTTTATGAATTGCAAAGGATTGCATGAGCCAGAGACTGATCTCATGAATGCAGTGCCCAGCCCATTGGGCTTCTCCATAATGCCATGCGGCTGTCACATATGGTATAGCCCAGGCTTTATAAAAGCAGAAAATGCCACAGCAATTTTGTCTATGGGAAGACATCAAAGCTCGCAACCATAGAAACGGAGAAAATTACAGTGGCATGTAAAAGTTTGGGCACACCTAGTCAAAATTACTGTTATTGCGAACAGTTAAGAATGTTCAAGATGAAATGATTTTTAAAAGACTTAGTTAAAGATGACACATTTCCTTGGTATTTTAACAATTTTTAAATCTGAGATTCCTGGGTTGTCTTTCAAGCACTACTCTTTTGAGTTCTAGTCAGAGATTTTCAATGATGTTCAAGTCAGGGAACTGAGAGGGCCAATGTAAAACTTTCATCTTGCTCCTTTTGAGGTAGTCAGTTGTGGATTTTGACATGTGTTTGGGATCTTTATCCATTTGTAGAAGCCATCCTCTTTTCAAATTGGGCTTTTTTTTTTACGGATGGTGTTATGTTTGCATCAAGAATTTGTTGAAATTTCATTGAATCCATTCTTTCTTCTACCTGTGTAATGTTCCCCGTGCCATTGGCAGCAACAGAAACCCAAAACATGATTGATCCACCCCCATGATTAGTGGTTGGTGAGATGTTCTTTTCCTGAAATTCTTTGAACTTTTTTCTCCACACATACGTTTTGATCATTGTAGCCAATAGTTCTATTTTAACATCATTGGGCCATAGAACTTGTTTCATAGAATCGTAGAGTTGGAAGGGACCTCCTGGGCCATCTGGTCCAACCCCCTGCTCAAAGCAGGATTCGCTAAATCATCCCAGTCAGATGTCTGTCCAGCCTCTGTTTGAAGACTTCCATTGAAGGAGAACTCACCACTTCTCATGGCAGCTTGTTCCACTCATTGATCACTCTAACTGTCAAAAAGTTTTTTCTAATATCTAATCTGTCTCCTCCCATTCAGTTTCATCCCATTGTTTCTAGTCTTTCCTTGTGCAAATGAGAATAAAGTTGATCCTTCTACAATATGACAGCCCTTTAGATATTTGTAGACAGCTATTAAGTCTCTCAGTCTTCTCTTTTGCAAACTAAACAATCCCAAATCCTGCAACCTTTCCTCATAAGACAGGGTTTGCAGACCAGTCACCATTCTGGTTGCTCTTTTCTGAACTTGCTCCAGTTTGTTGATGTCTTTTTTAAAATGTGGTGCCCAAAACTGAACACAATATTCCAGATGAGGTCTGACCAAAGAGTGGAGGGAAATAATGACTTCACGTGATCTAGACTGTATGCTTCTGTTAATACATCCTAGAATTGCATTTGCCTTTTTTGCTGCTGCATCACACTGTTGACTCATATTCAGTCTGTGATCTATTAGTATACCCAAGTCTTTTTCACATGTGCTATTGTTTAGGCCTATTCCTCCCATTCTGTATATGCTTTTTTCATTTTTATTGCCCAGATGTAGTACTTTGCATTTTTCCCTGTTAAAAACCATTCTGTTAGTTGCTGCCCACTTCTCCAGTTTATTTATATCTTTTTGAATCCTCTCTCTCTCTTCTCTAGTATTAGCTATCCCTCCTAGCTTTGTGTCATCAGCAAATTTAATCAGTTTACCCTCAATTCCTTCATCTAAATCGTTGATAAAGATGTTGAACAATACAGGGCCCCAGGACAGAGCCCTGTGGTACCCCACTTGAGACATTCTTCCAACTGGATGTGCAGCCATTTGCGACCACTCTTTGGGTCCGATCACTAAGCCAGTTATGAATCCACCTAACATTTCATAATGCATCAGCCTTGTTTAAATGATCTTTTGCATACTTCTAATGCTGAATTTTATGGTGAGGACGTAGGAGAGGATTTGTTCTGATGACTCTTCAGAAAGGCCATAGTTCTGCAGGTATCTCTGAAGAGCAGAACAATGTACCACAACTCCAAAATCTAAATCTTTCTGAAGAAAAATAGAAAAGAGATACTGGGAAAATGATCAATCAAATAGAAATAATAATAATTGGGACAAAAAATGAAGAATAATCAAGTAAAAATGCCTTTATTATCAATAAATATAAATTTTACACATGAATCGGTCGGTTTTTACCGAACCCCGCTTTTGCGATCGCCGTTATTAACCTTATAACAGCGACCGCAAAAAAAAAAAAGCTGCGATTTTACATTTAATTTCTCTCCTCTGATGTGATCGCACATCAGAGGAGAGAGAAATAGGGTCCCTGATCCCCCCCGGTACCTCTCCGTGGCCCTCCGTCCCCTCCCGGTGGTCCCACGTCCCGCCAGCATCCTCCGATGGGCGCCGCCATCTTGAAAATGGCGGGCGCATGCGCAGTGCGCCCGCCGGGAATCTGCCGGCTCCGGCTGGCAGATTCCATTCATTATTTTGATCACTATGATAAACGATCATAGTGATCAATATAAAAAAAATAGTACATAACCCCCCCGTTTATCACTCCCTTATATAGGCCAATATAATGAAATATAGAAAATATTTTTTTTTTGTTTTCCATTAGGGTTAGGGTTGGGCTACGGTTAGGGCAGGGTTAGGGCTAGGGTTGGGCTAGGGTTAGGGTTGGGCTAGGGTTAGGGTTGGGCTAGGGTTAGGGCTAGGGTTAGGGTTGTGCTAGGGCTAGGGTTGGGCTAGGGTTAGGGCTCGGGTCACGGCTAGGGTTAGAATTAGGGTTAGGGCGAACTAGGATTAGAATTAGGATTAGGGATTAGGGTTGGGATTAGGGTTAGGGTTGGGATTAGGGTTAGGGGTGTGTTGGGGTTAGGGTTGGAGCAAGAATTGAGGGGTTTCCACTATTTGCCAACTTTGGGGGTCCAAAAAAATCACTTTTGTGGAAATAAAAAAACACTTTTTATTTTCACGGCTCTGCGTTTATAAACTTTTGTGAAGCGCTTGAGGGTTCAAAGTGCTCACCACACATCTAGATAAGTTCCTTAGGGGGTCTAATTTCCAAAATGGGGTCACTTGTGGGGGGTTTCCACTGTTTAGGCCCATCAGGGGCTCTGCAAGCGCAACATGATGCCCGCAGACCATTCCATCAAAGTCTGCATTCCAAAATGGCACTCCTTCCCTTCCAAGCTCTCCCATGCGCCCAAACAGTGGTTCCCCCCCACATATGGGGTATCGGCGTACTCAGGACAAATCGCATAACAACTGTGCGGGTATGATTTCTCCTGTTACCCTTGTAAAAAATAAAAATTTGGGGGCGAAAAGATCATTTTTGTGGAAAAAAATAGATTTCTTATTTTCACGGCTCTACGTTATAAACTTCTGTGAAGCCCTTGGGGGTTCAAAGTGCTCACAACACATCTAGATAAGTTCCTTAATGGGTCTAGTTTCCAAAATGGGGTCACTTGTTGGAGGTTTCCACTGTTTAGGCACATTAAGGGCTCTCCGAACAGAACATGGCATCCGATCTCAATTCCAGCCAATTCTGCGTTGAAAAAGTCAAACGGCGCTCCATCCCTTGCGAGCTCTGCCGTGTGCTGAAAAAGTGGTTTACCCCCACATATAGGGTATCGGCGTATTCAGGAGAAATTGTACAACAAATTTTGTGGTTGATTTTCTCTTTTAACACTTGTGAAAATAAAAAAAATTGGTTCTGAAGTAAATTTTTTGCAAAAAAAAGTAAAATGTTAATTTTTTCCTTCCACATTGCTTTAGTTCCTGTGAAGCACTTAAAGGGTTAATAAACTTCTTGAATGTGGTTTTGAGCACCTTGAGGGGTCTAGTGTTTAGAATGGTGCCACTTTTGGGTATTTTCTGTCATGTACACCCCTCAAAATGACTTTAAATATGATGTGGTCCCTAAAAAAAATGGTTTTGTAAATTTTGTTGTAAAAATGAGAAATCGCTGGTCAGCTTTTAACCCTTATAACTTCCTAACAAAAAAAATTTTGCTTCCAAAATTGTGCTGATGTAAAGTAGACATGTGGGAAATGTTATTTATTAAGAAATTTGTGTGACACATCTCTCTGATTTAAGGGCATAAAAATTTAAAGTTTTAAAATTGCAAAATTTTTGCCATATTTCCATTTTTTTCATAAATAAACACAAGACTTATCGAAGAAATTTTACCACTAACATGAAGTACAATATGTCACGAAAAAACAGTCTTAGAATCAGCGGGATCCATAAAAGCGTTCCAGAGTTATAACCTCATAAAGGGACAGTGGTCAGAATTGTAAAAATTGGCCTGGTCATTAAGCTGCAAACTGGCTCTGTCGCTAAGGGGTTAAAATACATAGTGTCAAGAAATGTAGAAGTAAAGTTCAAAATAATATACCATATATATATATATATATATATATATATATATATATATATATATACACCGCATATACTTGTGTATAAGCCGACCCCCCTAATTTTGCCACAAAAAACTGGGGAAACTTATTGACTTGTGTATAAGCCTAGGGTGGAAAATGGAGCAGCTAATGGTAAATTTCAAAAATAAAAATAGATACCAATAAATGTAAAATAAATTGAGACATCAGTAGGCTAAATGTTTTTGACTATCCATGTTGAATCAGGGGCCCCATATAATGCCCCATACAGTTCATGATGGGCCCATTAAGCTGCTCCATAGAAAATACACCCCACATAATTCTGCACAAATGTTAATAATGGCCCCATAAGATGCTCCATAGAATAATATGCCCCATATGCTGCTCCATAAAGGTTATAGCCCTATAAGATGCCCCATAGATTATTCCCCCATAAAATGCTCCATAGATTATGCCCCATAAAATGCCCCCATAAGATGCTCCATAGATTATGCCCCCATAAGATGCTCCATAGATTATGCCCCCATAAAATGCTCCATAGAATAGACCCCATAAGATGCTCCATAGATTATGCCCCATAAGATGCTCCTTAGATTATGCCCCATAAAATGCTCCATAGATTATGTCCCATAAAATGCTCCATAGATTATTCCCCTATAAAATGCTCTATAGATTATGTCCCCGTAAGATGCTCCATAGATTATGCCCCCATAAAATGCTCCATAGATTATGCCCCCCATAAGATGCTCCATAGATTATGCCCCATAAAATGCCCCAAAGATTATGCCCCCATATGCTACCCCATAAGATGCTCCATAGATTATGCCCCATAAGATGCTCCATAGATTATGCCCCATATGCTGCTGCAAAAAAAAATGACATACTCACCTCTTGTCCCTGGGGGCCAGGTGTTGGGGCCCGAGCAGGATGAGACACCGGCGCGCTAAGGGGGACAGATGCTGGTGTCGTCGCTGCCTCAGGACTCAGCACGAGATATTCACCTGTCCCCGATCCATCGCTGCTGTCTGCCGCGTCGTCAGTGAGTGTGTTCAGGCAGCAGAGGGCGTGGTGCGCACTAACCACGTCATCGCACCCTCTGCTGCCTAAACGTCACTGACAGAGGACGCAGCAGACAGCAGAAAGCAGCGATGGACCGGGGACAGGTGAATATTGGATATACTTACCCCCTCCTGGTGTGGTCTCTGCAGCCCCCCGCTTTTTCCACGGTCTCCCTTCAGGGGTCACATGGTACCTCATTAAACTCATGAATATGCGCATATTCTTGAGTTTAATGGCGGTACCACGTGACCGCTGAAGGAAGGCAGACTGCGGGGGGACTGCAGAGACGCATCAGGGGGGATCAGTATCATCTCTGACACCCCCGCTCTCCCTCCCCCGCCGACCCCCAGGTATATGACTCGTGTATTATTATTTATTATTATAGCGCCATTTATTCCATGGCGCTTTACATGTGAGGAGGGTTATACATAATATATACAAGTACAGTAATCTTAAACAATACAAGTCACGACTGGTACAGTCGTATTTGTTAATGCACATCTGACTGGCTCTCACCTACTGGCCTAACTCTGACATCACTCTGTCTCACGTCTCTGGTACTTCAGCTCTCGTCTGGTTCAGACCCTCGGCTTGTATTTGACCACGAGTTCTGTTTTCTCCTTTAAATATTACGCTTACTGACCGTTACTGACTTGGCTCGTTTTGACCACTCTCTATCACCACCTAGTGGTGCTGTACAGCTGCACTCTGCTGCAGGTGCGACCTCTCTTCTCTCACCAACACCGCCTAGTGGAGTCTGCACATACCTGCAAAACAGCTGCATTACATTATCACTGACCCTAACATTTAAACAAGAGTTTGCACTTTTTTTTCTCTCTGGTCATGGATTCGCTGCATGCCTTGGCTGACCAAATGACTATCCTGACACAGATGATGCAAGCATTATCTGTGGAGCATAGGACCTTGGCTACCTCTCAGAATCAGGTGCAGAGGGAGCTTGCGGAGACAGTTAAGGCCTCTTTCACACTTCAGTCTTTTAGAATCAGTCACAATCCGTCAAAGGGTTGAAAAAACGGGTCCTGTGCAGATGGTAAAAAACTGATGCATCAGATTCATTTTTTTACGGATCCGTCGATGCAGGAGAAGTAAGAATTTTAAAGAAATCGCATTGTTAGGTGTCTGGCTTCTGCGTCTGCTCTGCAGGAATCCAGAGCCTCACATTCTGCGGTCTCCTGCTGTCTACTGCAGATTACTTTGCAGCAGACCGCTCCAGAGACTAAGTTCCTCTGTGCTCCTACTGGGCATACCCACGAGGCGATCTCCCATTGGAGATCGGGAGTCATGTGCCCAGGTCCTGCTCCAGATCTCATTGGTCCATCTCGGAGATCTGGAAGGTCCCGCATGGCTATAAAAAGCGCGCATGACCGTTCAGCCATGCGCTAGTATAGACTATACTTGCTATGTGTGAATGTTGACGGATGTATGATTCTGGTCACTGACTTATTAAGAAACCCCTTCCCTCTGATATTACGCATGTGGATAGGGAATTAGTTCAGCAGTCAGCGCCAGTCAGTGGCAAGCCTTAGGCCACTGTGCTCACCGCACCACTACGCTAGCGTCCGACATTGTGCCTGCTTTGTAGCTGTCATCCTGCGGCAGTGTCCTACGCCTTGCTGCAGCTCTTCTTGGCGCTCGCAGTAGCGACGCCGCACACACGGTAGGTCTAGACGGACGCAGATCCTCTGTCCTAGGTCCTGCTCCTGTGACATGATACTATGTGTGCATTTACCTGAGCCCTGTGATACTAACAGGCTCAGTGTTTTTGTATGTTTATGTTGCGTCGCCTTTTGTGTGTGAACAGAGCCTGCTTTGCGCACTTCGGGTGAAGTCTAACCCGTGTGCATTATACCGCCATATTGCTTGTCTGTCATTACCTAGCAGCGGTGTAACATCTACTGCACGGTGGACCCCGAGCGGCGAACGCACTTTATTTTTATTTAGTGCGTTCCGCCATTCCTAAACATTATACTAGCGCCAGGGTCTGGCTAGTAATGGCAGATCAGCAGCAACTCCTTCAGTGCATTCGCCAGCTAGAGGGCCGGTTGGCTACTCTTGAGAGTGTTATCTCTGCGGCGAAGTCTTCGGAGGCTGCTGTACAGGCAATCGCAGACGCGGTTTCACGTATGTCCACGTCCTCCCACGCGCTGACAGTTACCCGCCTCCCGTTGCCCGATAAATTTTCTGGCGATGGCGCCTCCTGTAGGGGTTTCGTCAGCCAGTGCTCTATCCAGTTGGAGTTACTGGCTGCGCGATTCCCTACAGAACGGGCCAAGGTGGGGTTGTTTCCCTTCTGTCGGGCAAGGTGTTGGAGTGGGCTACGCCACTATGGGAGCGTGGTGACCCAGAGGTTCGGACCGCTGCTCAGTTTTTAACAGCTATTAAGCAGGTCTTCCTGGGACCACGGGTCACGCACGACACCTCTCTTCAGCTACTTTCTTTGACTCAGGGATCCCTCAGTTAGTCAGTATGCCGTTCGTTTTCGGACACTGGCTTCCAAGCTGGAGTGGTCTGACAAAGCCCTCATCCCTGTGTTTTGGAGAGGTTTGGCGGAGCATGTTAAGGATGCTCTACCAGAGAGGTTATTGCAAGTTTGGAAGAGCTGATTGCCATTTCCATCCGCATTGATCTCAGTTTTTCGGAGCGCGGCCTGGAGCGTGCTCAATCCAAACGGAAGGTTACCTCGGCTCCCAACTTTTTTGAGCCTTTGGAACCACCCGAGCCAGAAACTCCACTTCCGGAGCCCCTGGAGGTGTCTCACGCCGTTCTCGGGGTGCGTCCGACACAAAACGCCTGTCACGCCGGCGCCATTACCGGCGCTGCCATTACTGGTGCCACCTGTCTCACCAGGTCCCGCTGCTGCTCCCAGGGTCCCCCCTCAGATCCCTGCTTACCGCTTTGCCTGCCGCGCTCTACCTTCAGCCTCCCGTCCTGCAGCCTGGGTTCAGCACGTAGGGTCCTCTTCCTGTCATGCTCCTGCTCCGGCTTCAGGTATGTGCCTTAGGCCGCGAGTGCGCGCCCTTCCCTCCTCTTAACCCTTTCGGCACCACCCCTGTGCAACGAGCACCAATCTATCTCCTGCACAGGGTATATCAGGCGGCTCCTCCCACATGGAGGCGCCCGATTATCGTGTGCCTTTCATTACGGTACTCTGGCCCCGTCTGGTCACACCTGTCTCCAGTCGCTCCTGACTCCGGTCGCTCCTGACTCCTGTCTCTCCTGTCCTTTGGCCTTGTCTGTCTCTTCCGTTCCTGAGCCGCCCCACTTGGTACCAGCTGTCACGGTATTCGACTCCTTCGGGCTTGCTCCTAACGGTCCCTGTATAGGGGTCGGCACCACCTGGCCAGCTCGCCCCAGGGATCCCGTTACCGTGACCCAGAGGGTCCACTCTTGCTACCCATAACAGTATAATCAGGCCATGGACCCCGCTGGTGCCTCGGCAGCCACCCAAAAGGAACTACTCTTTTTGCGGGAGAACCAGACCCGGATTATGACTTTTATGAAGTCCATGGACACTCGGTTATCCGCCATTCAAACCTCCGATCCAGGGAGCGCCCCTCTGCTGGCGGGAGGTAGGTGGGGATCCGAAATTATGCCGGGGGCTTCTTAACCAGTGCCGCCTACATTTTGAGCTGCTGCCCTAGCAATACCCGTCTGATAGGGCTAAGGTGGCATTTATTGTGTCCCATCTCAAGGGGGAGGCCTTGGCATGGGTGAACCCCCTGTGGGAGCGGGATGATCCGGTGGTATCCCGCCTACACGACTTCTTGGATACTTTCCGCCGGGTCTTTGACGATCCCGGGCGTTTGGCCTCCACCACGGCGTCCCTTTTCAATCCCCGACAGGGAACTCTTACCGTGGGACAGTACGCCATCTGCTTCTGGACCCTGGCCTCAGAGCTGGGGTGGAATAATGAGGCGTTGGTAGGGGGCTTTTGGAGGGGGCTTTCGGGGAAGATCAAGGACGAGCTTGCTGGTCGGGACACCCCCACCTCTCTAGGGGACCTTATATCCCTGGCCACTTGTATTGACTTACAGTTCCAGGAATGCTCCCGCGAGACTGTCAGGGAGAGAGGCCAGTCTAGGTTCAACCCTGCCCCCAGTCCTCGCTCGCTCAAACCGGCCAGTAGTTCTGCCCCGGAGCCCATGCAGGTGGATCGCGTTAAGTTATCAGAGCTGCGGCGCAGGGAGAGGTTAGAGCAAGGGTTATGCCTCTATTGTGGTGGAACCAACCACTTCCTGCGTTTCTGTCCTGAGAGGCCGGGAAACTCCACCGCCTAGGCCAGGTAAGAGAGGCCTTCCTAGGTGACTCTGTTCCCTCTCTACCCCTTACTATCTCAGCTTTAATTCTCTTAGGTCAGGAGCGTAGATATGTGGAGGCGTATGTGGACTTGGGTGCGGCGGGCAACTTCATTCGGATGGAAGAGGTGGACAAGTTTCGAATTCCTGTCGTCACCCTTGAAGAACCGCGTGTGATCACTTCGGTGGATGGCAAGCCGTTACCTGTTCCCGTCACCACGGTCACTCTCGAGCTGGAAATGCAGATTGGAGCTCTCCACCGTGAGAGAATTGTTTTTTATGTTTTGCCTAATTTGTCTCACGCTCTGCTCCTTGGCCTGCCCTGGCTCAGGTTGCACGAGCCAGTCCTTGCTTGGCGCTCCGGGGAAGTCCTTCGCTGTGGTCATTCTTGCCAAGAACTTTGTCTGCTGCCTGTTACCCGTTCCAGTCTGCACCAAGCGCCCGAGGATCTGCCGGTGCTTCCCGTGGCCTACCATTTGTTTGCGGATGTCTTCAACAAGAAGGAAGCTGAGACCCTTCCTCCGCATCGGGCCTACAATTGCCCAATCGAGCTAGTTCCTGGAGCTACTCCTCCCAGGGAAAGAATATACCCGTTGTCACCTGCAGAGACCTCAGCCATGACGGAGTACATCCAGGAGAATTTTGCCAGGGGTTTTATCCGGAAGTCATCTTCTCCAGCAGGAGCCGGGTTTTTCTTTGTTCGTAAGAAGTATGGGTCCCTTCGACCTTGCATTGACTACCGAGGCTTAAATAACATCACGGTCAAGAATAGGTATCCTCTACCACTTATCCCCGAACTGTTTGACCGCCTGCGTGGTGCCCGGATCTTTACCAAACTGGATCTACGGGGGGCCTACAATTTGGTCCGAACACGTGCCGGAAATGAGTGGAAAACCGCCTTTAACACGCGAGATGGCCATTATGATTATTTGGTCATGCCCTTTGGTCTTTGTAACGCCCCAGCGGTCTTCCAAGAATTTGTTAACGCCGTCTTCCGGGACCTTCTCTACTCGTGCCTCGTGGTGTACTTAGATGACATCCTCATCTTTTCACCAGACCTTTCCTCTCACAGGAGTGTTCGCCTGGTTTTGCAACGTCTGCGGGAGAATCAACTTTATGCCAAGTTGGAAAAATGCCTGTTCGAGCAGACCTCCCTGCCCTTCTTGGGGTATATCATCACGGACTCGAGGATGCGAATGGACCCAAATTGTCTGCGGTGCTCAAATGGCCACGATCTGTCGGAGTGAAGGCCATTCAATGATTCTTGGGCTTCGCCATTTACTATAGGCAATGCGTCCAGCACTTCTCTGCTTTAACCAAGCCTATTGTTGCCCTTACCCGGAAGGGAGCAAGACCAAACATCTGGTCCTCGGAAGCTGAAGACGCGTTCCTCACCTTGAAGCAGGCCTTTGCCACGGCTCCGGTTTTGCATCGGCTAGAGGTCGGCAAGCCCTTCATCTTGGAGGTAGACGCATCTTCTACTGGGGCTGGGGCGATTCTTTCCCAAAAGACGTCCACTGGGTGCTTGGCTCCGTGCGGGTTCTTCTCCAAGTCATTTTCACCCGCAGAATGTAACTATACGATTGGGGATCGAGAGTTGCTGGCCATAAAGATGGCACTAGAGGAGTGGCGTTATCTTCTGGAAGGGGCAGTCCATCCCTTCACCATATTCACCGACCACAAAAACTTGGCCTACCTCCAGTTGGCTCAAAGACTCAACTCCAGACAAGCCAGGTGGTCATTGTTTTTCTCTCGCTTCGACGTTGACCTCCACTTCCGACCCGGTAACAAAAATACCAAGGCAGATGCTCTCTCCCGGTCCCTGCAGTCACCCGAAGTGGAAGAGGCTCCGTCGTATGTTATCGATCCCGCCCGAATTATCACGGTAGCTCCCGTGAATCTTCATTCCGTGCCACCGGGTAAGACCCTCGTCCAGCAAGACAAAAGGGCAGAAGTACTAGGCTGGGGCCACTCTTCCAAGATCGCTGGACATGTTGGCATCAAGAGGACCCTTGCGTTGGTTTCCCGTTATTACTGGTGTCCTTCTCTACGCCAAGATGTGTCAGACTTCGTGGCCTCCTGCTCAATTTGTGCCAGGAACAAGGTACCTAGAAGTTTGTCCCCGGTCTCCTTCAGCCATTGTCTGTGCCCGAAGCTCCTTGGCAACACATCGCCATGGATTATGTTACCGACTTACCCCACTCTTCTGGATGCACGACGGTCCTGGTGGTAGTTGATCGGTTTTCCAAAATGGCCCAATTTGTCCCGTTACCTGGCTTGCCCACGGCCTCCGAATTGGCTAAAGTCTTCATTCAACAGGTTTTCAGACTACACGGGCTTCCTCAGCGAATCGTGTCTGACCGCAGGGTACAGTTTACCTCCTGCCTCTGGAGAGCACTCTGTAAAATCTTGGGCATATCCCTGGATTTCTCTTCTGCTTATCATCCACAGACCAACGGGCAAGTCGAACGGGTCAACCAAGTCTTGACCTCCTACCTGCGGAACTTCTCTAATGCCCACCACGACAATTGTGTCGAACTTCCATGGGCAGAGTTCGCCCATAACAATCACTCCAATGAATCCACCACCAAGTCTCCGTTTTTTGTGGTCTCCGGTCAGAATCCAGGTGTGCCTCTTCCAGTATCTTCATCCTCCGGCGTACCCGCGGCCAATGCCCTCTCCCAAGAATTTTCCCAGGTCTGGAGGAAGACCAAAGAGGCTCTTGTACAAGCCGCGGCCCGGATGAAGAGACATGCCGACGAGACGGAGGGATCTCCCGCCATACCATCCAGGTGACTAAGTCTGGCTGTCAACTAAGCACATCCGCTTGAAAATCCCTTCTTATAAGCTGGGCCCCCGATACATCGGCCATGCTGCAGTTGCAGCCCTTCTTGGCGCTCGCAGTAGCAATGCTGCACACATGGTAGGTCTAGACGGACGCAGCTCCTCTGTCCTAGGTCCTGTGACCTGATACCGTGTGTGCATTTACCTGAGGCCTGTGATACTAACAGGCTCAGTGTTTTTGTATGTTTATGTTGTGGCGCCTCTGTGCCCACTTTGCACACTTCGGGTGAAGGGTGCGCTTTATACAGCCATATTGCTTGTCTGTCATTACCTAGCAGCGGTGTAACATCTACTGCACGGTGGACCCCGAGCGGCTTTATTATTTATTTTTATTTAGTACGTTCTGCCGTTCCTAACACGCATGGTCCGGCTTTCCCTTCAGTACCTTATTCATTGGAGGGGTTACGGTTCTGAGGACCGGTCCTGGGTTCCGGCGCAGTTGGTCCATGCGGATCGTTTTGGTCCGGGCCTTTCACACGCGCTATCATGGGAAACCTGGGGGTCTGGAGGCCCCTCTTGAGAGGAGGGTACTTTCATGACCAAGGTCGGGGTTTGCTTCCTGCTTTTCCTTTTCCGGCCTGGTCATGGCGGGGTTAACTATTTCTGCCTCTCTTTGGTTTGCAGGTGGCTATTTCTTGATGCTCTTGCAGGAAACCCATGTCAATGATAGCTTTGGTCCTTGGCTTGAGCAGCTGACCAGTTATACCATAGTGTTCCTTCTGCTTCTAACTTCCTGTACTTGTGTCTGACCTGTACCCTGTACCTGACTTAGGCCGGGATCACACACAGCGAGATACGGCCGAGTCTCGCAGGTTAAAACCAAGCTCTGGCGCCGGCACTGCGGAGCGGAGCGTGCAGCCGCACAGCAATACATGGAGCTGCACACTCCGTTCCGGAGTGCCGGTGCCAGAGCTTGGTTTTAACCTGCGAGACTTGGCCGTATCTCGCAGTAGTGTGACTCCGGCCTTAGTGTTACTCTGGTGTGTATTCCCCTCTGTGTATGACTCGGCTTGAACTCTGACTTCGCCTTCTGTCTCCCATATTTGTTACCGCATGTCTGACCGCTCTGGCCTAACTCTGACATCACTCTCTGTCTCACGTCTCTGGTACTTCAGCTCGTCTGGTTCAGACCCTTGGCTTGTAAATGACCACGAGTTCTGTTTTCCCCTTTAAACAATACGGTAACTGACTAACTTGGCTCGTTTTGACCACTCTCTATCGCCACCTAGTGGCGCTGTGCAGCTGTACTGTGCTGTAGGTGCAACCTCTCTTCTCTCACCAACACCCCCTAGGGGAGTCTGCACATACCTGCAAAGCAGCTGTGTGTGTATGTATCAACCCCCGCCCCTTATTAAGATGTCATAATCGTTGCCATGGCGACGATGTCATAATAGGTTGCATTGGTGACAGTTATGTCATAATGGTTGCCATGGTGACGATGATGTCATAATAGGTTGCCATAGCGAAGATGATGTCTTAATAGGAACAATCTAAGAAACAGAGAGCTTATTTGATCCCATTAACAACAATATACTCCAAAAAGTTTTCAGTAATGAAAAGACAAGCTTTCGTAGGCCGGTTTCACATTAGCGCATTTTCAGCGCGCGCACGGCCGGGGGTAGCTCCGCCCCCGAGCCGGCTCTCTGTCCGGCGTGCCCGCCCCTTCCTTGTAGCGCCGCCTCCTAGCGGACAGCGGCGCCTGCGATCGGCGCACCCTATCTTTAGCATAGGGTGCGCCGATCGTGCGCAGGCCGTGCGCTAGTTGCGCTTTGACCTGCGCTGCGCACTTTTGACGGTGCGCCGTGCGCGCCAAAATCAAACTTTTCAGATTTTGGCGCGCACGGCGCACCGTCAAAAGTGCGCAGCGCAGGTCAAAGCGCAACTAGCGCACGGCCTGCGCACGATCGGCGCACCCTATGCTAAAGATAGGGTGCGCCGATCGCAGGCGCCGCTGTCCGCTAGGAGGCGGCGCTACAAGGAAGGGGCGGGCACGCCGGGCAGAGAGCCGGATCGGGGGCGGAGCTACCCCCGGCCGTGCGCGCGCTGAAAATGCGCTAATGTGAAACCGGCCTTAAAAGTGCAAATTGTCTTTATTAAGTGTAACAATGATATTTATATAAAAAAAATCAAAGGCTAAAAATTAGCATAATAAGGAACAAGCGGGCAATTAATGCCATGGCGGGTGTCAAAATGAATGTAACACGCTTTTCGCTGTGGCTTCCTCGGGGGCACAGTGAAACGCGCGTCAGGGCATCTGCGCTCTGGATTGGACTTTCTGGCATGGGTAAGGATGTACTTTAGCTATATACCATACAGTGCGTTACTGCACACTGATCGTTACTGAGCAGAATTGCTGATGTTGTGTTAGTGTTAGTACTGGTACATGTTGTTCAGTGTGATGTTGTGGGATTAATCTCTAACCCTCTTCCTTACTCTGGCCTGTCTTTACCGTTTGCATACACGCATGTTAATTGGCTATATTATGCTGCTGTATATTGCACTATGCACTTTAGCAATTGATGTATGTTTACATGCCTACTTACATTCATTTTGACGCCATCCATGGCATTATGGTTGTATCACTGCCTGCTTTTTCCTTATTACGCTAATTTTTAGCCTTTGATTTGTTTTATATAAATATCATTGTTACACTTAATAAAGACAATCTGCACTTTTACGGAAGCTTGTCTTTTGATTACTGAAAACTTCTTGGAGTATATTGTTGTTAATGGGATCAAATAAGCTCTCTGTTTCTTAGATGGTTCTCATTATTGTTTGAGAGTATCCTATAGGTAGAGTATGTATATCGTAACCCAATTTTTCCCATATGTCTATATTGATGTCTTAATAGGTATATGGGCACTGAACTATGGGATGGAGGATATGCATGATGGGTATATGGGCAAGGGACTATGGGATGGAGGATATGTATGATGGATATATGGGCACTGGACTATGGAATGGAGAATATGATGGGTATATGGGCACAGGACTATGGGATGGTGGATATGTATGTTGGGTATATGGGCACGGGACAATGGGATGGAGGATATGTATGATGGGTATATGGGCACTGGACTATGCGATGGAGGATAATCATTATAATTTGTTATAACTAACCACAGTTAGTTACTATGCCCGGGCAACTTCAGCTAGTTTATTCTATACAGTAAATGCTGATGGGAAGGAGGAGAGGTCTGCTTCCAGTGAAGGGCGATCAAACACTTTCCTGCTGTAAGGAACAACTTGGCTGATTTTTTTCCCATTACCTTAGGGGAAACATTTAACAAATATACACTACCATGCAAAAGTTTAGGGTCACTTAGAAATTTCCAGATTTTTGAAAGAAAGGCACAGTTTTTTCCAATGAAGCTAACATTAAATAATTTAGAAATACACTCTATACATTGCTAATGTGGTAAATGATTATTCTAGCTGCAAGTGCCTGGTTTTTAATGCATTATCTTCATAAGTGTATAGAGGCCCTTTTCCAACAACCATCACTCCAGTGTTCTTATGGTACTTTGTGTTTGCTAACTGTGTAAGAAGGCTAATGAATGGTTAGAATATCCTTGAAAACCCTTGTGCAAGTACAGCTGAAAACAGTTTGGCTGATTAGAGAAGCTATAAATCTGACCTTCCTTTGAGCTAGTTGAGAATCTGGAGTATTACATTTTTTGGCTCCATTAAACTCTCAAAATGGCCAGAAAAAAAGAACTTTCATGTGAAACTCGACCGTCTATTCTTGTTCTTAAAAATGAAGGCTATTCCATATGAGAAATTGCCAAGAAACTGATTTCCTACAACAGTGTGCACTACTCCCTTCAGAGGAGTGCATAAACAGGCTGTAACCAGAGTAGAAAGAGAAGTGGGAGGCCCCGATGCACAACTGAGCAACAAGACAAGTATATTAGAGTCTGTAGTTTGAGAAATCGATGCCTCACAGGTCCTCAACTGGCAGCTTCGTTAAATAGTACACGCAAAACGCCAGTGTCAACGTCTTCAGTGAAGAGGCGACTCTGGGATGCTAGCCTTCAGGGCAGAGTGGCAAAGAAAAAGCCATATCTGAGACTGGCTAATAAAAGGAAAATATTAATATGGAATAAAGAACACAGACATTGGACAAAGAAAGATTGGAAAAAACTTATGGACAGACGAATCCAAGTTTGAGGTGTTTGGATCACACAAAAGAACATTTGTGAGACGCAGAACAATTGAAAAGATGCTGGAAGAGTGCCTGACGCCAACTGTCATGCATGGTGGAGGTAATGTGATGGTCTGGGGTTGCTTTGGTGCTGGTAAAGTGGGAGATTTGTAGAAGGTAAAAGGGATTTTGAATAGGTAAGGGATCATTCCATTCCATTTTGCAACGCTATGCCATACACTGTGGACAGCGCTTGATTGGAGCCAATTTCATCCTACAACAGGACAATGACCCAAAGTACACCTCCATATTATGCAAGAACTATTTAGGGAAGAAGCAGGCAGCTGGTATTCTATCTGTAATGGAGTGGCCAGCGCAGTTATCAGATCTCAACCCCACTGAGCTGTTGTGGGAGCAGAGTGACCGTATGGTACGCAAAAAGTGCCCATCAAGCCAAACCAACTTGTGGGAGGGGCTTCTGGAAGCATGGGGTGAAATTTCTCCAGATTACCTCACCAAATTAACTGCTATAATGCCAAAGGCCTGCAAATGCTGTAATTGCTGCAAAGGGAGCATTTCTTTTGACGAAAACAAAGTTTGAAGAAAATTTGAACCAACTTGTGGGAGGGGCTTCTGGAAGCATGGGGTGAAATTTCTCCAGATTACCTCACCAAATTAACTGCTAGAATGCCAAAGGTCTGCAATGCTGTAATTTCTGCAAAGGGAGTATTTTTGACGAAAGCAAAGTTTGAAGAAAATTATTATTTCAAATAAAAATATTTCTTTCGAACCTTGTCAATGTCTGGACTAGATTTTAAATTCATTTGGCAACTCATTTGATTAATAAAAGTATGAGTTTTCATGGAAAACAGAAAAATTGTCTGGGTGACCCCAAACATTTGAACGGTAGTGTACAATCGTGTCAAGCCCTACCTTGCTAATTAGTACTCTCACTTCATCCCAAAAACCTGTGTTCACTGAGCAAGACCAAAAAATATGGTAATAAGTGCACAACGCAGAACAGCAGCACCAACATAGGTTTGACAGTAGAGGGTTCAATCTGTGGAGGAGGTCAGGTGTGTGATACCAGAACATCAGTATTTTATACTGAATTTCTTTATAAAGAGTAAATATGGAGGATTTAGCCACTTTTTCCCAAATAAGGTGCCAACTTTGAGGTGATATCCTCTCTCCCAGAATAGACTCCCATCTGCTCATATAGGAATGTTTTAGTTGTTGGCCTTCCTGGGGAAACCCCAGAATCTTATACATTTCTGATTAGTTCTTTAGTTGACAGCCCTCTTCTGCAAAACCTCTTGAAGTCCCTTTGGTAAGCCATAAAGCGAAGAAACAAAGTGTTTGATCTGCAAATACTGGAAGAACTCTTTATTAGAGATGGCAAGCTCCAGGGTGTCCCCATCTACTAGATCCGCAAACCTAAATAATCCTGCAGTGCTCCATGGGTGATCCATCCCATGATGCATACTATTTGGTGATAATGGCTGATATATGAATGAGATCATTGGCGAGTTAGGGGAGGCCAAACTGAACCTCTTCATACAAGAAAGCCATATCTCCCTCATAGCATAGGGCCCAGCAAAGGCACCAAAATTCTACTGGTCCAAGTTGACCATAATAGCAAATTCGGATGAATTGGTGCTAGCCATAACTTTGTTATTTGTGTCCATTTGTTGTATGCCCATAATGAAGCCCATGAGGGAATCCTACATAAATACACAACCCATTAATATTTAGTAATATTAGGGACTGAGAGGCCCCTTGTGATTTATGAAAGACACGGACACGCTTGGAGATGCGGTGATGATTCTCTTTCCAAATGAACCTCATCTTGTGTTGTGAATTCTCTTACTTCTGAGTCGGGGCTCCCTCTGGTGGTTACTGTGGGTAGTGGAGCTGGCCAGATTGACAGAGGTTTGCCACCTGATGATGATGATTGGAGATCTGGGGCTACTGATTGGAGTATTTCAGTCAGCAGGCTTCCTTCAATCCCTGCTGGTGATTAGTTTTCCTGTGCATTCTGAGGTCTGAGGTCTCCTGCCCTGATCCTGCATTTTTCAGTTAAGTTGTTCATTTGCTAATCCTTTGCATCTGATCTGGTTTTGCCCTTTTCTGCTTGTTGTGAAGGTTCAGCATGCTCCCCGCTGGGGGCTGTGCTGGACCCCGCTCCATATGTTACAGCTTGTGTCAGTTTGTTCAGTCCCCTGTTATATTACTCTCTTTTGCTTTGCTGCCAGTTCATACCAGAATGCTGATATAGTGGGGGTGAGGTCGTGTTTTTTGGTACATCAGACGTGTTGGATTTTTTAGGGTTTTTGCGTGATTGCAGACAGTGTCTTTCCTTTCCTATCAGCTCGGGCCCCATCATTTGCTCAGTCTATTTTCTGCCTGTGTTTGTGTTTCATCTTGTCTCACTGACAATATGTTTGGGGCTTTTTATTTCTTTGGGGTACTACTCCGGGGCAGTTTAGACTTCACGTTTCTTGCTTTAGGCCTAGTTAGTTCTCCGGCTGTGTCGAGTCGTCTAGAGCATCGTAGGTACGCTCCACGGCTACTGTTAGTTGTGTTGTTAGGATTAGGGGTCTGCAATCCGTTAAGTTACCAACCTTTCTGGTTTCCTGGTGGCCTAGCCAATCTGCCATCCTCCTCGGTGACCTGTTCATAACAGAATCACCAGCCATACTGTAGACTCTAGGGTACTCTAAAGAAGGAAGGAATTAACCCCTTACCTACAATTGATGTAATATTCCGTCCATGTGACCATGGACCTAATTACCATGGACGGAATATTACGTCATCGCGATTATCATAGCTGACACCCGGCACAATGTGTCAGGGGCGGTCACGGACCGCCCCCGACACGTTAACCCCTTGCACACCGCGATCAAACACGATAGCGGTGTACCGGGGGTTAAAGGGAAGCATCGGCAGGGAGGGGGCTCCCTCCGTGCTTCCCTGAGCCCCCCACGGCAGCGCAATGTGCAGCGCTGCTGCCGGGGGCTCCTTTCCTGCAGGTCCCCGGATCCAATATGGCGACGGGGACCTCTGGGGGCCTGCAGGAAGCTGGCTTCCTCAGTGCCTGCAAAGCGCAGGCATGAGGAAGCCTGTGCAGTGCCTGTGACAGATCGCTGATCTGTCACAGTGATCTGTGATGTGACAGATCAGCGATCTGTCACAGGACAGTTATGTCCCCCCTGGGACATTGTAATAAAGTAAAAAAATAAATAAAAAAAAGTGTAAAAATAATTTAAAAAAAAAATCGCTAAATAAATTAAAAAAAAAAAAAAATATTCCCCAATAAATTCATTTTTTGGAAATAAAAAAAAACAAAAAACAATAAAAGTACACATATTTGGTATCGCCGCGTCCGTAACGACCCGCCCTATAAAACTGTACCAATAGTTAACCCCTTAAGCGAACCCCTTAAAAAATAAAAAAAAAAAACGAAGCAAAAAATAATGATTTATTATCATACCGCCGAACAAAAAGTGCAATAACGCGCGATCAAAAAGACGCATATAAATATCCATGGTACCACTGAAAACGTCATCTTGTCCCGCAAAAAAACGAGCCACCATACAGCATCATCAGCGAAAAAATAAAAAAGTTATAGCTCGCAGAATAAAGTGATGCAAAAATAATTATTTTTTATATAAAATTGTTTTCATTGCATAAAAGCGCCAAAATATAAAAAAAGACCTAAATGAGGTATCGCTGTAACCGTACTGACCCGAAGAATAAAACCGCCTTATAAATTTTACCGCACCCGGAACGGCGTAAACGCATCACCCAAAAGAAATTCATGAAACGCTGGTTTTTGTTCATTCTGTGTCCCAAAAAACGAAATAAAAAGCGATCAAAAAATGTCAGATGCCCGAACATGATACCAATAAAAGCGTCAACTCGTCCCGCAAAAAATAGGACCTCACATGACTCGGTGGGTCAAAATATGGAAAAATTATAGCTCTCAATATGTGGTGATGCAAAAACTATTTTTACAATAAAAAGCGTCTTTTAGTGTGCGACAGCTGCCAAACATAAAAACCGCCATAAATAGTAAATCAAACCCCCCGTTATCACCCCCTTATTTAGGGAAAAATAATAAAATTAAAAAAATGTATTTATTTCCATTTTCCCATTAGGGTTAGGGCTAAAGCTAGGGTTAGGGCTAGGGTTAGAATTGGGGGTTTCCACTATTTGCGCACATCAGGTGCTCTCCAAACGCAACATGGCGTCTGATCTCAATTCCAGCCAATTCTGCGTTGAAAAAGTCAAATGGTGCTCCTTCCCTTACAAGCTCTGCCATGCACCCAAACAGTGTTTTACACCCTCATATGGGGTATCAGCCTACTCAGGACAATTTGCAAAACAACTTTTGGGGTCCTATTTCTCCTGTTGCCCTTAGGAAAATAAAAATTTTGGGGCAAAAATATCATTTTTGTGGAAAAAATGTTTTTTGTTATTTTCACGCCTGGGCGTTATAAACTTCTGTGAAGCACTTGGGGGTTCAAAGTTCTCACCACACATCTAGATAAGTTCCTTGGGGGGTCTAGTTTCCAAAATGGGGGCATTTGTGGGGGGTTTCCACTGTTTTGGTACATCAGGGGCTTTCCAAACGCGACATGGTGTCCGATCTCAATTCCAGCCAAAAAAGTCAAATGGCGCTGCTTGCCTTCCGAGCTCTGCCATGTGCCCAAATAGTCATTTACACCCACATATGGGGTATCAGCGTACTCAGGACAAATTGCACAATAACTTTTAGGGTCCTGTTACCCTTGGGAAAATAAAAATTGGGGGTGAAAAGATCATTTTGTGGAAAAAATATGATTTTTTAATTGTACCGCTGTACATTATAAACTTCTGTGAAGCCCTTGTGGGTTCAAAGTTCTCACCACATATCTAGATAAGTTCCTTTGGGGGTCTAGTTTCAAAAATGTGGTCACTTGTGGGGGGTTTCCACTGTTTAGGTCCATCAGGGGCTCTCCAAACGCGACATGGCGTCCGATCAGAATTCCAGCGAATTTTGCATTGAAAAAGTCAAACGGCGCTACTTCCCTTCTGAGCTCTGCCATGCGCCGAAACAGTGTTTCCCCCCCACATATCAGGTATCAGCGTGCTCAGGACAAATTGCACAATAATTTTTGCAGTCCAATTTCTCCTGTTACACTTGGTAAAATAAAAAAATTGAACCTGTGAAAAAAGTTAAATGTTAATTTTTTTTAAATATTCAAAAAATTCCTGTGACGCACCTGAAGGGTTAATAAACTCCTTGAATGTGGTTTTAAGCGCCTTAAGGGGTGCAGTTTTTAGAATGGTGTCACTTTTGGGTATTTTCTATCATATAGACCCCTCAAAGTGGCTTCAAATGTGATGTGGTCCGTAAAAATAAAATGGTGTTGCAAAAATGAGAGATCGCTGGTCAACTTTTAACCCTTATATCTTACTAACAAATAAAAATTTTGGTTCCAAAATTGTGCTGATGTAAAGTAAACATGTGGCAAATGTTACTTATTAAGTTTTTTGTGTGCCATATCTCTGTGATTTAAGGGCATAAAAATTCAAAGTTGGAAAATTGCGGAATTTTCAAAATTTTCACCAAATTTCCGTTTTTCTCACAAATAAACGCAAGTTATATGAATGAAATTTTACCACTAACATGATGTACAATATGTCACGAGAAAACAATGTCAGAATCACCGGGATCCATGGAAGCGTTTCAGAGTTATTACCTCATAAAGGGACAGTGGTCAGAATTGTAAAAATTGGCCCGGTAGTTAACGTGCAAACCACCCTTGGTAGTGAAGGGGTTAAAAAAAAAAAAGTGTCAGCATTTTTTTTTTTGTATATTTTTTCCTCTTTTTCCCTGAGGCCGTAGGAGGATTTTTTTTTCTAAATGGAGACTAAGTAATTGTCTGATTGTGTTGAGCAGCTCGCTGCTGAAGTGCGGGGAATTTCTGCCTATCCTGCTCAATCATCTGCTGTAGAACCAAAGATCCCTACTCCTGATGAGTTTTCTGGGGATCAGTCTAAGTTTTTGAATTTTAAGAATAATTGTAAACTATTTTTTGCTTTGAAACCTATCTCATCAGGAAGCTCTGTGCATCAGGTTAAAGTTGTTATCTCCCTGCTGCGCAGCGATCCCCAGGATTGGGCTTATTCTTTGACACCTGCAGATCCTATTCTGGCTAATGTGGATGCGTTTTTTCAAGCCCTGGGGTTGTTGTATAATGAACCTAATGCTATTGATCAAGCTGAGAAAACCTTATTGGCATTGAACCAGGGTCAGGATTCTGCAGTTATATTGTCAAAAATTCCAGAAGTGGGCTGTCCTTACTAAACGGAATGATTATGCCCTAGCGGCTCTCTTTCGGAAGGGTCTGGCAGAAACCGCAAAAGATGTTATGGTGGGATTTCCTGTCCCCTCTGGTCTTGATGACTATGTCAAGGGAGGGGAATCTCAGGCCCCAGGGCCATTTACAGCCCTTGATGACCTTTTATCCGGCCCCCGGGCAGATTCTCAGGGACTGCAGTGCTTTGGCAGGGAGTTGTATTTTGATTGCCACCAGCTCATTAAATTCTTCTTGCTCTGTGAGCACATGCGCAGTATTCACTACAGAACACTGAAGGGCATGCAATGCAAGATTACGTCCTGACACCAGTGCCAGAGTCAGGATGTACTCTGTGGGCGGAGTTTATATGGCCCCCGAAGGATGGTATAAATATCCAAATGGCCCTTGGCAGAAAAAAGATTCCCCACCCCTGCTCTATGTCATTGGCTATTCAAATTGATCGACGTTTATGTGAACGTAAAACTACACGAAAGGCCGTGCCGCCTTTCGAACAAACTTCTGAACCCATGCAATGTGATAGGGTTTTGTCTAGGGCGCAATGTCAAGAGTTTAGAAGGCTTAATAAGTTGTTTTTTTGTGGGGACGCCTCTCATACTATTTCTGTCTGCCCTAAACGAGAAAAGCGTTTTGCTCACGCATTTGCGGTGGGCAGTGTACAGCCTAAGTTCCTTTTGGCGGTTATCTTGATCTGCTCCTTGCCTACATTTTCCGCTAAGGCTTTTGTTGATTCAGGAGCAGCTTTGAATCTGATGGATTTTGACTTTGCCAAATGTTGTGGTTTTCCCATGGTACCCCTGCGGACTCCTATCCCTTTGAGGGGTATTGATGCTACTGCTTTGGCAGAGAATAAACCCCAGTTTTGGACTCAGGTAATAATGCGGGTCACTCTGGACTACCAAAAGAATTGTACATTTTTGGTGTTGCACAATTTGCATGATATTATTGTTCTGGGTTTTCCCTGATTGCAAACCCATAATCCTGTTTTGGATTGGAAATCTGTGTCTGTGGTGAGTTGGGGTTGTCAATGTGTTCTTAATGACACTCCCGTTTTCTCCACCTCTCCCCAGTCTCATGATATTTCTGACTATTTGGCTGATTTTTCGGATGTATTTAGTGAGAGTAAGTCCGCGTCTTTGCCGCCTCATAGGAGTTATGACTGTGCAATTGAGTTAATGCCAGAGTGTAAATTTGCCAAGGGTCAGCTTTTCAACTTATCGGTACCTGAACATGATGCTATGCGATCTTATATCAAGGAGTCGTTGGAGAAGGGTCATATCGGACCATCCTTTTCACCTTTAGGTGCTGGGTTTTTTTTGTGGCCAAAAAAGATGACTCATTAAGGCCATGTATTGACTATTGTTCCCTTAACAAAATCACTGTAAAATATCAGTACCCGTTATCCCTGATTTCTGATTTATTTTCCAGAGTTAAGTGTTTGTTGGTTTACCAAACTTGACCTCAGGAGGTGTATAATCTTATTCGCATTAAGCACGGGGATAAATGGAAGATGGCGTTTAATACCCCGGAGGGACATTTAGAGTACCTGGTGATGCCTTTTGGGCTCACTAATACCCCTTCCGTCTTCCAGTCTTTTATGAACGATATTTTAAGGGACTTTGTGGATAAGTTTTTGATCATTTATCTGGATATTTTGATCTTTTCCAGTGATTGGGATTCTCATGTGGAACATGTCCGGACTGTGTTCCAGATTTTGAGGGAAAATACTCTGTATGTTAAGGGATCGAAATGTCTCTTTGGTGTACAAAGGATTTCGTTTTTGGGATTCATTTTGTCCCCGTTTGCTATTGAAATGGACCCGGCCAAGGTACAGGCCATTTATGATTGGGTTCAGCCCACTTCTCTGAAGGCTCTCCAGAAGTTTTTGGGTTTTGCTAATTTCTACCGTTAATTTTTTAAGTAATTTTTCTGGTATTGTTAAACCACTGACGGATTTGACCATAAAGGGCGCTGATGTGGTGAATTAGTCTCCAGAGGCAGTCTCAGCATTTCAGGAGCTTAAGCGGAGATTCACTTCTGCACCGGTTCTACGGCAACCTGATGCCTCACTCCCATTTCAGGTAGAGGTAGATGCTTCTGAGATTGGTGCAGGAGCCGTTTTGTCCCAAAGAGAACCGGTAACCTCTAAGATCAATAAGATCAATCCCTGTACCTTCTTTTCTCGAAAATTTTCCCCATCTGAACGTAACTATGACGTGGGGAATTGGGAATTCTTGGCCATGAAATGGGCATTTGAGGAGTGGAGACATTGGTTGGAGGGAGCTAGACACCAAGTTGTGGTCCTCACCGACCACAAGAATTTGATTTATCTTGAATCAGCCAAACGCTTGAATCCTAGACAGGCTAGGTGGGCCTTGTTTTTCACGTGTTTTAATTTTGTGGTCTCCTTTCTTCCGGGCAGTAAGAATGTTAAGGCGGACACCCTTTCTAGGAGTTTCTTTGCGGATTCTCTTGATGTGACCGAGCCTACTACCATTCTAAATGAGGGAGTAGTTCTTTCCGCCATCTCACCCGATTTGAGACGTGACCTGGAGGAATTTCAGGAGGACAAACCTGAACGATGCTCTATGGGAAAATTGTATGTCCCTGATCAGTGGAGGAGAAGAGTAATGTCTGAAATTCATTGCTCTGTGTTAGCTGGTCATCCAGGTATTTTTGGTACAAGATTTGGTGAGTCGGTCTTTTTGGTGGCCTGCCTTATCTCGTGATGTCAGGAATTTTGTGCAGTCCTGTGGGACTTGTTCTCGGTCCAAACCCTGTTCTCGTTCTAGTGCTTTGTTGATGCCCCTGCCGGTGCCCAGGAGGCCATGGACCCATATCTCAATGGATTTTATTTCTGATCTCCCTGTCTCTCAGAGAATGACTGTTTTCTGGGTGATCTTTGATAGATTTTCTAAGATGGTCCATCTTGTACCACTCCCAAAGTTGCCATCTTCTTCTGAGTTGATGCCCTTGTTTTTACAACAGGTGGTTCGTTTGCACAGGATTCCTGAGAACATTGTGTAGGACAGAGCAGTTCAGTTTGTTTCCAAATTTTAGAGAGCTTTTTGTTCCAAACTGGGAATTCAGTTATCTTTCTCCTCTGCATTTCATCCTCAGACCAATGGGCAGACTTGAGAGAACATACCAGACTTTGAAATCCTATGAGATGTTTCATATATGCTGATCAAGATGACTGGGTCTCATTTTTGCCCTTGGCCAAATTCGCGCTAAACAATAGGGCTAGTTCTGCCACTTTGATGTCTCCTTTATTCTGTAACTTTGGGTTTCATCCTCGATTTTCTTCAGGGCAGGTGGAAGCATCGGCCTGCCCAAGTGTGGATTCTGTGGTAGACAGAAAGCAGCAGATTTGGGACCAAGTAGTGGATACGTTGTCCCACTCTCAGGAAAAGGTCCAACGGTTTTCCAACCGGCATAGGACCATTGGTCCCCGGTTTAAAGTGGGTGATGTGGTTTGGTTGTCTTCAAAAAATATTCCTATGAAGGTCGAGTCTATGAAGGTTGGGGGGGGGGGCGGTTGTGAATTCTCTTACTTCTGAGTCAGGGCTCCCTCTGTGATTACTGTGGGTAATGGAGCTGGCCAGATTGACAGAGGTTTGCCACCTGATGATGATGATTGGAGATCTGGGGTTACTGATTGGAGTATTTCAGTCAGCAGGCTTCCTTCAATCCCTGCTGGTGATTAGTTTTCCTGTGCATTCTGAGGTCTGATGTCTCCTGCCCTGATCCTGCATTTTTCAGTTAAGTTGTTCATTTGCTAATCCTTTGCATCTGATCTGGTTTTGCCCTTTTCTGCTTGTTGTGAGGATTCAGCGTGCTCCCCGCTGGGGGCTGTGCTGGACCCCGCTCCATATGTTACAGCTTGTGTCAGTTTGTTCAGTCCCCTGTTTTATTAGTCTCTTTTGCTTTGCTACCAGTTCATACCAGAATGCTGATATAGCGGGGGCGAGGTCGTGAGACCTCAGTGTTTTTTGGTACATCAGACGTGTTGGATTTTTTAGGGTTTTTGCGTGATTGCAGACAGTGTCTTTCCTTTCCTATCCTGTCAGTTCGGGCTCCATCATTTGCTCAGTCTATTTTCTGCCTGTGTTTGTATTTCGTCTTGTCTCACCGACAATATGTTTGGGGGCTTTCTATTTCTTTGGGGTTCTACTCCGGGGCAGTTTAGATTTCACATTTCTTTATGGCAGAGTGGCACAACGGAAGCCTCTCCTCAGTGCAAGACATATGAAAGCCCACAAAGAGTTTGCTAAAAAACACATGAAAGACTCCCAGACTATGAGAAATAAGATTCTCTGGTCTGATGAGACAAAGATAGACCTTTTTGGTGATAATTCTAAGCAGTATGTGTGGAGAAAACCAGGCATTGTTCATCACCTGCTCAATACAATCCCGAAATGAAACATGGTGGTGGCAGCATCATGCTATGGAGTGTTTTTCAGCTGCAGGGACAGGACGACTGATTGCCATTGAAGGAAACATGAATGTGGCCAAGTACAGAAATATCCTGGATGAAAACCTCTTCCAGAGTGATCTGGGCCTCAGACTTGGCGGTTCACCTTCCAACAAGACAATAACCCTGTTAGGAATGGCGGAACAAAAATAAATAATAAAGTGTGTTCGCTGCTCAGGTCCACCGTGCAGTAGGTGTTACACTGCTGCTAGGTAATGACAGAGGAGCAATATGGTGGTATAATGCGCACGGGTTCAACTTCACCTGAAGTGCGCAGAGCGGGCTCTGTTCACACACAGAGGCGCCGCAACATAAACGTACAAAAACACTGACCCTGTTAGTGTCACAGGCCTCAGGTAAATGCACACACGGTATCTGGTCACAGGTGCAGGACCTAAGACAGAGGAGCTGCATCCATCTAGACCTACCGTGTGTGCGGCGTCGCTACTGCGAGCACCAAGAAGGGCTGCAACTGCAGTGCGGCGTAGGACACTGCCGCTCGACGACAAAGCAAGAAAGCAAGTGCAATGTCGGACGCTAGCATAGAGGTGCAGTGTGCACAGTGGCCTAAGGCTTGCCACTGACTGGCGCTGACTGCTGAACTAATTCCCTATCCACATGCGTAATATCAGAGGGAAGGGGTTTTATAATGAGTCAGTCACCAGAATCATACATCTGTCACCATTCACACATAGCAAGTATTGTCTATACTAGCGCATGGCGGAACGGCCATGCGCGCTTTTTATAGCAGTGCGGGACCTTCCAGATCTCCGAGATGGACCAATGAGATCTGGAACAGGACCTGGGCACATGACTCCCGATCTCCAATGGGAGATCGTCTCGTGAGCATGCCCAGTAGGAATACAGAGGAACTTAGTCTCTGGACAGCAGGAGACCGCAGAATGTGAGGCTTTGGATTCCTGCAGAGCAGACGCAGAAACCTGACGCCTAATATTACCCCCCCTCCTAGCGCCCCCTCCTCTCTGAGCCTTCCAATCCACCACCCTGTGCCCATCAGAGGTATAGGCCTCAGACTCGTCCGAAGGCAAGTCTGATGTCCCGGTAGGTGACAGGGAAAACCGGGACACGTGGAAGGCATCAGAGGCGGCAAGATCGCCAGGTTTAAGAAGGGACACGTGGGACACAACGGGAGCGGCAAAACCACCCGGAGCATAAGCTGAAGTGGGACGCCGCGGTGTGTCGGTGGATGTCTCCACTCTCTGTTTATGGAGGCTTACCCGAGCACAAGAGTCGCATGCCTGAATATATTTTTTAATGTCCCTAGCCCTGTGCAGCCACCAATATGACCCTGCCAGTTTTGTGGTCTGCATGTAACCACTGTGACCACTCGCCCTGGACGCGTGTGCCCACACGAGAACCTTCGGCCGAAGGCGAGGGGGAACAAAGCTCTTGCCCACGGCACAGAGTTTGGCCATTGCGGGGCCCCGTTATCCTGTGGAACAGAGTGCTGACAGTAGTAGCCGCAAGTGGAGCTTAGTGCCGGACGCGCCTCGAGACAGGCGCGAGACACCTCGATGGGCTCTGGGAGTGAACACTCTGGCTCGGGTGATTCCAGAGGTTCAAAAAGGATGGGAGACGCAGTAACCCTCCGTCTGGATTGAGCACGCTCCAGCCCGCGCTCCGAGAAACGGAGATTAATGCGGGTGGCAATGGCAATCAGCTCCTCCAGACTTGCAGGAACCTCTCTGGTACATAGAGCATCCTTAACATGCTCCGCCAAACCTCTCCAAAACACAGGGATGAGGGCTTTGTCAGACCACTCCAGCTCGGAAGCCAGTGTCCGAAAACGGACGGCATACTGACTAACCGAAAGGGATCCCTGAGTCAAAGCAAGTAGCTGAAGAGAGGTGTCGTGCGTGACCCGTGGTCCCAGGAAGATCTGCTTAATAGCTGTTAAAAACTGAGCAGCTGTTATGATTGAGTCACCGTAGGAGGCAAAAATAGAAATGCTAGCTAAGTCCAGAAAACCAGAGAAGTTGTCAGCTATCGGATTGCAGACCCCTGAACCTATCAACACAACTAGCAGTAGCTGTGGGGGGCTCCTACGATGCCCTAGGCCCCTCGATCACAGCCGGAGGACTACATAGCCTAAAGACAGAAAGGGAAATCTAAACTGCCCCAGAGCAGACCCCAAAGCAAAAGGCAGCCCCCCCACATATAATGACGGTGAAGCAAGAAGAAAGAACAAAACACAGACAGAAAGATAGACTGAGTAAAGATGGGGCCCACGCTAGCTTAGATAGGAAAGGACAGGAAGGCTGCTGTCTGCAATCCGTGAAAAACCCTATGAAAATAAGAGCCAACAAACTGACAGTAAAAAGGCCCTGAAGACGCTAGGCTTCAAAAAAGCTATGTCAGTACTCAGGAATATTCTGAAGACAGAGCAACAGGCAAAAGGAGATTCAGCTCACCCCAGCAGGGAATGGCAGAATCCAGAAAAGCAAGGAAAACAAAACACTAATGCAAAAAGGCAAAGCAGAAATCTTAGCTTTAGATGAGCAGGAATCAGACTGGTTTCCTAGAAGTCCACAGAGAAAACACCCGCAGGCCAGAAGGGCGTCGGCAGCCTTATATCCAGTCATTAACTCCACTCAGCCAGTCATCATCATCAGCCCCAGGTGTTTGACAATCAGGCTCACTACCTTTCTTCACCAGAAGAGGGAGTTCCTCGGGCCTCAGTAGTGAAGGGGAAAATGAACTCACAACAGCAGCGGTCCGAACCTCTGGGTCACCACGCTCCCATAGTGGCATAGCCCACTCCAACGCCTTGCCCGACAGAAAGGAAACAATAAACCCCACCTTGGACCGTTCCGTAGGGAATCGCGCAGCCAGTAACTCCAGCCGGATAGAGCACTGGCTAACGAAAACCCCTACAGGAGGCGCCATCGGCAGAAAATTTATCGGGCAACAGGAGGCGGGTAACTGTCGGCGCGTGGGAGGACGTGGACATACGTGAGACCACCTCTGCGATCGCCTGTACAGCAGCCTCCAAAGACTTCGCCGCTGAGAGAACACTCTCAAGAGTAGCCAACCGGCCCACCAGCTGGCGAATGCACTGAAGAGTTGCTGCTGATCCGCCATTACTAGCCAGACCCTGGCACTAGTATAGTGTTAGGAACGGCGGAACGCACAAAATAAAAATAAAAAATAAAGTGCGTTCGCCGCTCGAGGTCCACCATGCAGTAGGTGTTACACCACTGCTAGGTAATGACAGAGGAGCAGTATGGCGGTATAATGCGCACGGGTTCAACTTCACCCGAAGTGCGCAGAGCGGGCTCTGTTCACACACAGAGGCGCCACAACATAAACATACAAAAACGCTGAGACTGTTAGTGTCACAGGCCTCAGGTAAATGCACACACGGTATCTGGTAACAGGAGCAGGACCTAAGACAGAGGAGCTGTGTCCGTCTAGACCTACCGTGTGTGCAGCGTCGCTACTGCGAGCGCCAAGAAGGGCTGCAACTGCAGCGTGGCGTAGGACACTGCTGCTCGACGACAAAGCTAGAAAGCAAGTGCCATGTCGGACGCCAGCGTAGAGGTGAAGTGTGTACAGTGGCCTAAGGCTTGCCACTAACTGGCGCTCACTGCTGAACTAATTCCCTATCCACATACGTAATATCAGAGGGAAGGGGTTTTATAATGAGTCAATCACCAGAATCATACATCCGTCACCATTCACACATAGCAAGTATAGTTTATACTAGCGTATGGCGGAATGGCCATGCCGCTTTTTTATAGCCGTGCGGGACCTTCCAGATCTCCGAGATGGACCAATGAGATCTGGAACAGGACCTGGGCACATGACTCCCGATCTCCAATGGGAGATCGTCTTGTGAGCATGCCCAGTAGGAGCACAGAGGGACTTAGTCTCTGGAGCGGTCTGCTGCAGAGTAATCTCCTCTGCAGTAGAAAGACAGCAGGAGACCGCAGAATGTGAGGCTCTGGAAACCTGACGCCTAACAAACCCTAAGCACACAGCTAAAATAAGAAAGGAGTGGCTTCAGAACATTCCTGTGACCATTCTTGACTGGCCCAGCCAGAGCCCTGATCTAAACCCAATTGATCATCTCTGGAGAGACCTGAAAATGGCTTCTCGCAGTTCGAGCTTCTGTATGGTCAACATCCATGGGGGCTCCTGGACATCACCAAATGCGGCCTGGTCTGCATTTTGTTGTTATTTTGTCCTTTTCTCATTTTCTGAAAATAAATACAAAATTTAGTGCTTGGAAATTCGAAGACATGTTGTCAGTAGTTTATAGAATAAAAAAGCAATTTACATTTTACTCAAAATATTGCTATAAAGAGAAAAATCAGACAAACTGAAAATTTTGCAGTGGTCTCTTGTGGCCAGAGCTGTATGGGTAGGGAACAAGGTACAATGCCTTGCGAAAGTTTTCGGCCCCCTGGAATTTTTCAACCTTTTCCCTCAAATCATGCTTCAAACATAAAGATACCAAATGTAAACTTTTGGTGAAGAATCAACAAGTGGAACACAATTGTGAAGTTGAACAAAATTTATTAGTTATTTTAAATTTTTGTGGAAATTCAAAAACTGAAAAGTGGGGCGTGCAATATTATTCGGCCCCTTTAACTTAATACTTTGTTGCGCCACCTTTTGCTGCGATTACAGCTGCAAGTCGCTTGGGGTATGTCTCTATCAGTTTTGTACATCGAGAGACTGAAATTCTTGCCCATTCTTCCTTGGCAAACAGCTCGAGCTCAGTGAGGTTAGATGTAGATCGTTTGTGAACAGCAGTTTTCAGCTCTTTCCACAGACTCTCGATTGGATTCAGATCTGGACTGTGACTTGGCCATTCTAACACCTGGATACTTTATTTGTGAACCATTCCATTGTAGATTTTGCTTTATGTTTGGGATCATTGTCTTGTTGGAAGACAAATCTCTGTCCCAATCTCAGGTCTTTTGCAGACTCCAACAGGTTTTCTTCAAGAATGGTCCTGTATTTGGCTCCATCCATCTTCCCATGAATTTTAACCATCTTCCCTGTCCCGGCTGAAGAAAAGCAGGCCGAAACCATGAAGCAGCCACCACCATGTTTGACAGTGGGGATGGTGTGTTCAGGGTGATGAGCTGTGTTGCCTTTACGCCAAACTTATCGTTTAGTATTGTTGCCAAAAAGTTCGATTTTGGTTTCATCTGACCACAGCACCTTCTTCCACATGTTTGGTGTGTCCCCCAGGTGGCTTGTTGCAAACTTTAAACACCTTTTATGGATATCTTTGAGAAATGGCTTTCTTCTTGCCACTCTTCCAAAAAGGCCAGATTTGTGCAGTGTATGACTGATTGTTGTCCTATGGACAGACTGTTCTACCTCAGCTGTAGATCTCTGCAGTTCATCCAGAGTGATCATGGGCTTCTTGGCTGCATCTCTGATCAGTCGTCTCCTTGCTTGAGATGAAAGTTTAGAGGGACAGCCGGGTCTTGGTAGATTTGCAGTGGTATGATACTCAACTTGGATATGGACATCAGGATGGCTCAGGCTTATGAAGTTGCTTGCCATCAACAAAGGGAGAGAGAGAGACAGCGAAGACAGCGCCATTTGTGGATACATCCCATTATTGAATTCCGGGAGAGCCGTGGAGTGTACCACACCCTCTACAGCGAGCTCCAGGCAAACCCGGAGAAATTTACTGATTATACCCGGATGTCCCAACAAAGCTTCAGTGATTTGCTTGTAATCAAGAAGACATCCGGGGACAGGACACACAGCTCAGTCGTGCGATTTCTCCGGAGGAACGGCTCCTGGTCACATTACAATTCCTGGCTACTGGAGAGAGACACTCTTCACTCCACTTCCAGTACCGGATTGGAATATCCACCTTGTCTGGAATTATTGCGGACACCTGCCGGGCTTTGTGGAACGTTCTCTGTCCTGAATTTATGCCCCTGCCCACCGCCGAAAAGTGGATGGAAATAGCAGAAAAATTCTGGACAGTCTGCAATTTCCCCAACTGTTTGGGAGCGGTGGTTGGGAAACACATCCGGATTATCAAACCAAAAAGAACTGGATCTGAGTACTTTAACTACAAAAAGTACTTTTCTACACTACTCATGGCCATTTCGGATGCATACTGTATGTTTGTTGCAGTGGACATTGGGGCATTTGTATGAAAACACCGGCGATTGTCTAAACGCTGTGTCTAACATCATGTCCTCACTATATCTGAAACTGAACCTATCAAAGACTGAACTCCTTGTGTTTCCTCCCTCTACTAATGTACCTATACCCAACATTGCCATTTCTGTGTGTGGCTCCACTATTACTCGCCAACAACATGCCCGCTGTCTTGGGGTCATACTTGATTCCGAGCTTTCCTTTGCCCCCCACATTCGATCACTGGCTCGCTCTTGTCATCTGCACCTCAAAAACATTTCTAGAATTCGACCTTTTCTCACTCTTGAGTCTGCAAAAACTCTGTTTCTCTTATTCATTCTCGTCTCGACTATTGTAACTCTCTTCTAATCGGTCTCCCTCTTACCAAACTCTCCCCTCTCCAATCTGTCTTGAATGCTGCAGCCAGGATCATATTCCTCACCAGTCGTTACACCGATGCCTCTACCTTGTGCCAGTCATTACACTGGCTACCCATCCACTACATAATTCAGTATAAACTTATTACCCTCACCCACAAAGCCCTCCATGGCTCAGCACCACCCTACATCTCCTCCCTTGTTTCAGTATACCACCCTACCCGTGCTCTCCGTTCTGCTGATGACCTGAGGTTAGCATCCTCAATAATCAGAACCTCCCACTCCCGTCTCCAAGACTTTACACGTGCTGCTCCAATTCTTTCGAATGCACTTCCCAGGTCAATACGATTAGCCCCCAATCCCCACAATTTTAAGCGTGCCCTGAAAACGCATATATTCAGACTGGCCTATCGCCTCAGCATATTAACCTAATCTATCCCTGTGTGGCACAGCCAAAAGTTTTACCATAACCAGGTTCCCCGCATCATGTTCCCACATGCTTTATGCATCCATTAGCCCTCTGTGTCTGTACTGTTACACACTTAACATTATGGCTGGTGCATACAATCAGGGCAACTGTTACCACCCACCTTTCGTGTCTCCCTTTTTTTTCCCTCATAGATTGTAAGCTTGCGAGCAGGGCCCTCATTCCTCTTGGTATTTGTTATAATCTATGTGATTATTGTTATGCTGTAATTTCTATTGTCTGTACAAATCCCCTCCGAAATGTAAAGTGCTGCGGAATATGTCGGCGCTATAGAAATAAAATGTATTATTATTATTACTCCTTAAACTTCAATATGATCACTTGCACAGTGCTCCTTGGGATGTTTAAAGTTTTGGAAATCATTTTGTATCCAAATCCGGCTTTAAATTTCTCCACAACAGTATCACGGACCTGCCTGTTGTGTTCCTTGGTCTTCATGATGCTCTCTGTGCTTCAAATAGAACTCTGAGACTATCACAGAGCAGGTACATTTATACGGAGACTTGATTACACACAGGTCGATTATATTTATCATCATTAGTCATTTAGGACAACATTGGATCATTCAGAGATCCACAATGAACTTCTTGAGTTTGCTGCACGGAAAGTAAAGGGGCCGAATGATATTGCAAGCCCCACTTTTCAGTATCTTAATTTCAACAAAAATTTAAAATAACCAATAAATGTTGTTCAACTTCACAATTGTGTTCCACTTGTTGTTGATTCTTCACCAAAAATTTACATTTGGTATCTTTATGTTTGAAGCATGATATGTGGGAAAAGGTTGAAAAGTTCCAGGGGGCCGAATACTTTCGCAAGGCACTGTAGATTGGTTATTAACTGGATAAAGGCTTTTAACAAATTGGTCCTGTAGATTACGTGGGCGGCAAGCTGTAATGGTAGGCTGATCAGGTAAATAGTGTTTCAAAGTGGGATCACTCATATGTATGGGCCAATGTTTGCAGATGACACTGCGCATCAGGTGACATTGGGAATTAAATTGCGTAATCATTCGTACCTTATTCAGTAACATGGTAGTCCGTGTACGGGGTTCGGTACCAGACACTTGGTGTCCAGTACAAACCGCACAAACTTTACCGTTTTGGTTCGCTCATCCCAACACATAGCCCTGATTGTTCAGTTTTGATAGAACACAACTTTTCCTGTATGTACTCAAGTTTTGTCCATTTCCAGAGCAGGTGGAGATGTGCGGGGAGAGTCACGACAGTGACGGAGCGTTGCCGACAGAATCATCATAATTCACATCACAAAAGTGGCATAAATAACAGAAATGTTCTCCAGTGACCTCAGACATTTCTGTAATAATTTATGTCACTTCTGTGTAGCATATTATGATGACTGTCAGTTGCGCTCTTTTACGCCTTTCCTAGCAAAGCACCACCCACTCTTCAAAAATGTCGCTGCTGTGAACAGGACTGGTGGACATACGGGAAAAGTCACATGCTGGCAAAATGGAACAATCAGTGCTGTGTGCAATTTTTTATATTACAAAAAGTGATAAAAAAATGCAAGTTTTATTAATTAGAAAAATAATTTTGCCCAAAATACGTTAAAAAATATGTGTGACAAAAAATTCATGCATGACTTTGAATGTTTGCTCAATTGAAAACTTCTGCAAGTCGCTAAAAAAAAAAAATAAGAAAAAGCCAGATGAGGTGACTAGACTGGAGACTATGAGTATCCTGGAACCAACTTCATTCTGTCCTGTCCTGAACTGCTCATGTGAGGATCTCACTCAAGCAACTGCACACGTCACCTCAGCACTGGTCCCTTCTGCGACTGTCACCTCAGCACTCGTCACATCTGAGTAACCTTCACTTTGGCACTTGTCACCTCAGTGCTCGTCATCTCAGCGACCTTCACTTTCGCACTTGTCACCTTAGCGACCTTCACTTTGACACTTGTCACCTCAGCGACGTTCAACTCAGTGCTTGTCATCTCAGCGACCTTTACCTCAGTGCTCGTCACTTTAGCGACCTTCATTTTGGCATTTGTCACTTCAGCGACCCTCACCTCAGCACTCGTCATTTCAGCGACCTTCACCTCAGCGCTCGTCATCTCAGCAACCTTCCACTCAGCGCTCGTCACCTCAGGGACCTTCACTTTGGCATTTGTCACTTCAGCGACCCTCACCTCAGCAACCTTCACTTTGACACCTGTCACCTCAGCAAACTTCACCTCAGCACTCGTCACTTCTGAGCAAACTTCACTTTGGTACTTGTCACCTCAGTGCTCGTCATCTCAGCATTCATCACCTCAGCGACCTTCACTTGGACACTTGTCACCTCAGCGACCTTCACCTCAGTGTTCGTCACCTCAGCGACCTTCACCTCAGTGCTCGTCACCTCAGCGACCTTCACTTTGGCACTTGTCACCTCAGCAACCTTCACCTCAGTGCTCGTCACCTCAGCGACCTTCACTTTGGCACTTGTCACCTCAGCAACCTTCATTTTGGCACTTGTCACCTCAGCGACCTTCACTTCAGCGCTAGTCACTTCAGCAACCTTCACCTCAGCGCTCATCACCTCAGCGACCTTCACTTTGGCACTTGTCACCTCAGCGACCTTCACTTTGGCACTTGTCACCTCAGCGACCTTCACTTTGACACTTATCACCTCAGCGACCTTCACCTCAGTGCTCGTCACGTCAGCGACCATCACTTTGACACTTGTCACCTCAGCGACCTTCACTTTGACACTTATCACCTCAGCAACCTTCACCTCAGCGCTCGTCACCTCAGCGACCTTCATTTTGGCACTTGTCACCTCAGCGACCTTGACCTCAGCACTCGACATCTGTCTAGAGATGCAGTGGACTCTAAAATCTCTACTTAACGCTAGCTATGTGACTGTTCTGTGTTTCCAGGACCTGTGATGATGTCACAGTCACATGATCGGCCACATGGAGGGGAGGAGCCAGGCTCCATTTTGCAGGAAGTGTAGGACACGGCTGCTCCGTATGAGAGAAGACGTCTGCGCTGGAGACAGGTATGAGGGCGCGGACCGTCCCGAGTGCTCCTGGGTCCAGCGTTCAGTGCAGCGCTGGTCCACCCCGTCGAGATGCGTCATGGTTAGGAGGTGATCGGTGCTTCGCTTGTGTCCCCTTAGAAGACCCACGTGACAGCAGCTGCGTCTTCTTCATTGGCTGAGCAGCCACATCACTGCATTTATAGGCACCGTCCCCACTGTAGTGCTCCACTAGTCCCTGACTACAGCCCAGCCTCACTGTAATCCACTTGTTTTGTTTTTGCTCTTCATCTCTGAGAAACGTTCCCCTGTCTAACTCTTCATCACCATATGCTTGAATATGATATCTTATTGCACCAACTCTCCTTTCCCTTATCACAGGCTGAGCACAGATTTGGGTATCCTGACCCAGTCTGTACACACATGCAGGTTTTTTAAAATTCGCAGCATATCAGGTGTGTTTGGGAATTATTTTTATGCATGCGCACAACGGCAGAGCGCCTGATGAAGACACTTGGGCATGGCGGGTATTTTGTCCCCTTTAAGAGCACATTTGCACAAGCTGCAACAAACATTCCTAGGAACGCTTGTTTCCCAATTATCAATCTTTTTAAAGAGGCCACCAATCACCCAACGAATAAATAGAATCTTTGATGAGCTGAAATGATTTTTAAGGTTGCTGAAAAATCAACGTTCTCAGGCCGCATACACGATAGACCAGTGTTTCCCAAACTCCAGTCCTCACGGACCCCACGGGTCATGTTTTCATGATTTCCTTATTATTGCACAGATGGTGGAAGTATCAAGGCATCAGGAATTCTCTCAACTGTGCAACTGTATGGAAATCCTGAAAAAATGACTCGTGGGGTCTGTGAGGACTGGCGTTTGGGAAACACTGCATAGACCGTGAGCCAATCCCACCAATATCACAATATGTGTGTGATGGCCTACAGCCTTTCTTTCTCACAACTCTAATCCATGTCCTAATCGTAGTGCTAGTATAGAGACAGACTTCCGTATAACTCGTGCGATGATCGCATCGCATTGCACAGACAAGACCAGTACCTCTCCTGACCTGAGCGTGACAGCATGATGTATATCTATGCAGCTGTCAAACTTCGGTCAGGAGAGAAGGTAGCCAGTACTAGGATTGAGATGCGATCCTCGCACGAGTTATACGGCCATCTGTCTCTGCCCTAACACTCATCCTTGTATTAACCTTAGTCCCAATCTTAGTCCTAACTCTCATGACTGCACATCCTGATGGAAGAATGTCTCAAGTGGGGTACCACAGGGCTCTGTCCTGGGCCCTGTATTGTTCAACATCTTTATCATTGATTTTGGAGGATTCAAAAAGATATAAATAAACTGCAGCAGTGGGCAGCAACTAACAGAATGGTTTTTAACAGGGAAAAACAAAGTACTACATCTGGGCAATAAAAATGAAAAAAGCATATACAGAATGGGAGGAATAGGGCTAAGCAACAGCACATGTGAAAAAGACTTGGGTATACTAATAGATCATAAACTGTGATCATGAGTCAACAGTGTGATGCAGCAGCAGAAAAGGCAAATACAATTCTGAGATGTATTAACAGAAGCCTACAGTCTAAATAACATGGTCATTATTGCCCTTTACTCTTTGGTCAGACTTCATCTGGAATACTGTGTCCAGTTTTGGGCGCCACATTTTAAAAAACGGCATCAACAAACTGGAGCAAGTTCAGAGAAGAGCAACCAGAATGGTGACCGGTCTGCAAACCCTGTCTTATGAGGAAAGGTTGCAGGATTTGGGAATGTTTAGCTTGCAAAAGAGAAGACTGAGAGGAGACTTAATAGCTGTCTACAAATATCTCAAGGGCTGTCACATTGTAGAAGGATCATCTTTATTCTCATTTGCAAAAGGAAAGACTAGAAGCAATGGGATGAAACTGAATGGGAGGAGACACAGATTAGATAATAGAAAACACTTGACAGTGAGGGTGGTCAATGAGTGGAACAGGCTGCCACTAGAGGTGGCAAATTCTCCTTCAATGAAAGTCTTCAAACAGAGGCTGGACAGACTTCTGTCTGGGATGATTTAGTGAATCCTGCTTTGAGCATGGGGTTGGACCAGATGACCCAGGAGGTGCCTTCCAACTCTACCATTGTATGATTCTATCATAGTGTTAGTCCTAACCCTCGCCCTAAGGCTAGGTTCACATGACCATAAAAAAAATCTGTTTAATTTTAGTGATGAGCAAGTACATTCGGCACTATTCATTACTTGCACGAATAGTACGCTATTCAGTACTCGGCGACTAATTTAGTATTCACCTTGGTATATTCGAGTTGCCCGCCCAGCATGTTTGATGCTTTATTTGTAGCCAGTGAACAAGCTGTGCTAGCTTACCAATCACAGTAATGCCGGCACCTTCTTTGGTGTGGCGTTACTGTGATTGGCTGGCCAGCGTCATAGGGGATATTTAATCCCTGCCAGCGACATCTTGCGCACATTGCAGCCGTAAACCGCGTAGTGTGAGATTAGCGAGAGTGAAAGAAGTGTATAGGGAGATTTCTTGATTCCAAAAAGCTCTTTTAAAGGGATCATGTCACCGGTTTTGGCTGCTATAAGATGCAGCCACTGCCTTTCAGGGCTTATCTACAGCATTCTATAATGCTGGAGAAAAGCCCCCGCCGATCCGACCTGCAAGATAAGAAAAATAAGTTTTATTATACTCACCTGGGGGGGGGGGGGTCCAGTCCGGTCCAATGGGTGTTTCTATGTATCTCATGTATTTCTGTGCAGCTGAACGCTCTGATCCGAGTGCCCGCAGCAGTGCCGGGTATTGACGTGCGAGACTCTTCCAAGTTTCTCGCAAGTCTGAACCCGGCCTAAGAGTCATCCTGTCAGCATTTTCAGTTAACATGCAGATGTGCTTATCAGTTATAATTCCCCAGCAGCACTAAAGACCCACTCTGACAAAATGCTAGCGGCAGGGCTAGCCAGGACCTCCAAGGTGTAGAGAGCCAGTTCATGCCATGTGTCCATCTTGGATACCCAATAATTAAAAGGCACAGAGGAATCACGGGGGACGTTGGTACGGTGAGCAAGGTACTCCCTCAGCATCTTCCAAAACTTTGCACTAATTGTGAGAGTACCACGCTGCTTAGGGCCTGTGCGATGGGAGGGTCTGAGAAAACTCTCCTAGAACTTTGCCATTGTTCCCGTGCCTCTGCTGGATTGGAGTTGTGTTTCTCTTGCCTGTACTCCTTGGTTGTCCAACGAACTGTGACCTCTGCCATCAGCATTTTCAGATGGCAATTTTTTTTGATAATTCCGCAACAAGGGCCCTCTGGTACTGCACCATTTTAGTAGACCTCTCCGCCTCGGGAATAAGAGATAGAAAGTTCTCCTTGTAGTGTGAGTCTAGAAGTGTCATCAACCAGTAATGACTGTCACCCAAAATTTTGAGAACGCGAGGGTCAGAAGAATGGCAGCGTAACATAAACTCAGCCATGCCTGCCAGACTGCTAACAGGCAAGACTTCTGTGTCTTCATCAAGAGGACGACTAACCATGCTCTCCTCCTCAGGCTGAACAGATGGTATGACAGTTGTGCTTGTAGTACCATCTATAGCGCATGAAATTAGCTCCTGTTCTTCCTCCTTCTCATCACCCAATCCACGTTGGGATGAGATGAGGCTGGGCTTTGTGTAATCACCCTGTATGGTTCCTTGCTCCATCTCATCGTGCTCCGTCTGCAATGCATCCTCTTTGATTGTGAGCAGAGAGCGTTTCAGAACACAGAAGCGGAATGGTGATGCTAATTATGGCGTCATCACCGCTCACCATCTTGGTGGAGTCCTCAAAGATTTGGAGGATGGTACATATGTCTGATATCCATGTCAACTCCGGAGGTCTTATGCGTGGAGTCTGAACTGAATACCGACGGTCTTGTTGATGCTGGTAGTCAACAACTGCCCTTTTCTGCTCACAAATTCTTTCCAACATCTGCAATGTAGAGTTCCAATGCTTGGGGACATCACACACCAGTTCATGAGCCGGAAGCTGCAAGCGCTGCTGAAGCACGGCAAGAGCAACTTATGGTGTAGCTGACTTTCTAAAATGGACACACAGATGGCGTACTTTCACAAGCAGATCCGGCAGCTCCGGGTAGCTTTTGAGAAACCGTTGAACACATGGGCCAGGCATGGTACGTGTGTGAGCTCGCCTCAAAGCCGCCACCAGGTTCCGGCCATTGTCACACACGACCATGCCTGGCTGTAGGTTCACTAGACACAATATTGTCCACACAACAATAAACTTGGACTGAGAACTCAACCATAGAGTATAGTCCAAAAAAATTTAAATTTTTATTCAAAATACAAATGGAAATATATCATAAAACAGAGGCCACTATTTCACCAAAAACAAGACAATATCACTGGCAAATGTATGCCACCATAATTCAAAAAACTGCACGATGCCCTTTAATAAATACAGTATGTGCAAAATATGCAATTTTAGTAAGGTATCTGTGCAAAAAAATAAAAAAATAATTTTTTAAGTCTCATGCAGTTACAATATATTATTAATAAATTACAAACCCCATTAATAATAAAATGACGTGCACAAAAAATTAATAATTAATAAGCCTAGTTATAAATGCATGTGCAAAAATACAAATTTAACAAGGTATGTTTGCAAAAACTTGCCATGTGCACCAAAAGTTAATCAACATACTCAGCAAAGTGGATTATATCTAGGCTAGATACTTAATAGTCATAGGTAAAAAAGGGGACTAAAATCAATCACATATAAAGCAGCATTTGCAAAGAAAACTTACATGTAGCCAGTGAATGTCAAAACACCCCAACGCACGTTTCGTGTCTCACTTCATCAGGAGGTGTGTTCTGATTGACGTAGGGCCCAAAATCCTCGGCGTCAGGAGGACGTGTTCCATCCCAAGGTCTGACTGGGTCCCGGCTTCCACTATGTTAACCCAGTGTGCTGTCAGCGAGATGTACCGTCCCTGCCCAGAAGCACTTGTCCACATGTCCGTGGTTAGGTTGACTTTCCAAATAACAGCATTGTTGAGGGCACGGCTAATGTTGTCGGACACTTGCTTGTGTGATGCGGGGACCACACACCGTGAGAAATAGTGGCGGTGAGGAACCAAGTACCGAGGGACGGCTGCCGCCATCAGGTTGCGGAAAGCTTACGTCTCCACGGCTATGTGCACACCTGCGGTTTTTGCTGCGGTTCCGCTGCGGTTTTGGCCGCAGCAGAACTGCAGCAGTTCTGCAGACAGTGTACAGTAGCATGTTATCCTATGGGATTAACATTCTGCTGTACGCACGCTGCGGATTTTTAACTGCGGAAAAGCTGCGGTTTTGAATCCGCAGAAACAATTGACATGTCAATTATTTCTGCGGATTCTGCTGCGGTTTGCCACCTATTCCATTGTCCAGGTAGCAAACCGCAGGGCAAAACCGCTGGCCAAACCAAAAGATAAAAATCCGCAGACCAATCCGCAGTGTGTGCACATAGCCTAAAAGGCAACATTTCGAGCTCAAGGAGACGAGAAATGTGTGTATTTAGTAATGTGGCCTGTGGGGCATCTACAGCGTATTTCTGCTTGCGTTCCAAGGACTGGGGTATGGACAACTGAACACTGCGCTGGGACAAGGACGTGGACATACTTGATGGTGGTGGTAGTTGAGTGTGTGCAGGGCAAGAGGCATCTTCACATGCACCATGGACAGGTGATTGGCTTGCACGCACAACAGTGGAAGAAACAGTGGTGTTATTCACAGACACTGTTCCTGGACCCTGGGGATCGGCCCACAAAGTCGAGTGCTTTGCTGCCATGTACCTGATCATGCTGGTGGTGGTCAGGCTGGTAGTTTTGCTACCTCTGCTGATGCGGCATGGCAGGTGGCGCAAATGGCCTGTTTGGGGTTATCGGCAGAGTCTTCCGTGGTGTTACGGGAATCGGTTGCCCGCCTTCTGTCTGCGGCCACCATGCTGCTTCTTTCTGCCTGTTGGGGTGCTACGCCTCCCTTCCCCTGTCTGCTGCTGTCCTTGCTCTGCATGTCCTCCTGCCAGGTTGGGTCAGTTACTAGGTCATCCACCACCTTGTATTCCACTCCCGCACTCTGGTCCTCCTCCTGACTTTCTGGCAATTGTGATTCATCATCGTCCACCTCTTGTGACACATTCCCACCGTCGCCTTCATGTGATCGTGGCTGCTCAAATATTTGGGCATCGCTACATGCGATCTCTCCTCAGTTGTCTCCAGGCACCCTGCATGGTGGGAGGAAGGAAGATCAGGGTGAGGAATATGCATTACAAACTCACGGCTTCTCAGACTTGTCTGTGTGGAAGACAGGGTTGTGGTGATGGTGGCAAAATGACTGGAAGTATTATCCGATATACAACTAACAACCTTTTGAAACTGCTCTGGGTTCAATAGTGGTGTGCTGCTGTCCCCTAGTAATTGGGACAGGAAGGTCGAGTGAGATGTGAGTGTTTGTTGAGGCCCAATTTCAGCTTGGTCTCGGGCTCTGCATGCACCATCACGTTCATTTCCCCGTCCCTTGCTATGCGCTTTATTGTACTCCTTAAAATGCAGTACAATATTTTCCACGTTCACTGTACAAATGGCTGAATTTGGAGCGAACTTATATGTGATCCATGTGCGAGAAAACCACAGTTTAAAATATCTGACCTATATCTTTGTACCGTGTTAGCCAGTAGATAGATAAATATTCAGGATTGAGAGTCCTCAGTAGTTGATACCATCTTTTCAGTTAGCCATTAAAAGGTAACACATTGCAAGCTTTCGAGACTACTCAGGTCTCTTCATCAGGCTAGCCTGATGAAGAGACCTGAGTAGTCTCGAAAGCTTCCAATGTGTTACCATCTTTTCAGTTAGCCATTAAAAGGTATCAACTACTGAGGACTCTCAAGCCTGAATATTTAAATATCTGACCTGTCACTATCATTTTTTTTTTTTCAGCAAAATAGTGTCAATAACTAGGCTAAGACACAGCAGAAACAGTTCAATGGAGCCCAAAAAATGCCACAACTTTTAGCCCACATATAGGTGAGGCGTGTGACGGAGATCCCCACTTTTAAATAATATCTAGCCTGTTTGTTTGTTTTTTTTTAATTTCACAGCAAAATAGTGTCAATAACTAGGCTAATACACAGCAAAAACAGTTCATTGGAGCCAAAAAATGCCACAATTTTTAGCCCACAGATAATGAGGCGTGTGATGGAGATACCTGACATTAAAATATCTGGCCTGTATTTTTTTTCACAGCAAAATAGTGTCAATAACTAGGTGAAGACACAGCAAAAACAGTTCAATGGAGCCCAAAAAAGTCACAATTTTTAGCCCACAGATAGATGAGGCATGTGACGGAGATACCCGACTTTAAAATATCTGGCCTGTATTTTTTTTTTTTCTCCTTCGTCTCATTGGGGGACACAGAGACTGTGGGTGTATGCTACTGCCGTCTGGAGGCTGACACTAGGTATACAAAAAACAGGTTAGCTCCTCCTCCGCCACATACACCCTCGCCCCGGTACCGGGCGGAAACCAGTTTTTTGCTTAGTGTCTTTGGAGGCACACGCAGTCTGGAGTTCTCCAGACTATTTTTTTTTTTTTTTTTTTTATTCCTTTTCGGTTCTCTCGCTATGAAGAGGAGACAGGGGCGACGGATCCTATAGAAAGGGTCCGATCTCCCCAAACCAACAACGGGCGAGCACGCGTTGAGCATCGCTCCGCGTATCCTTTCCCGCACCGAGGGACATCTCTGGGACTTTTCCCCAGACATCTATTTTTTCCGTGTTTGTTATTTTATGAAGATAAGACAGGGGCAACGCATCCTATTGAAAGGATCCGATTTCCCCAAACCAGCAACGGGCGACCACGTGCGAGTGTCCCTCCACGTTTTCCTCTCCCGCGACGTGGGACATTATGCCAGACAGCCCTGTCCACCCCTAGGTATGGAAACCATGGGCTTGCACAGTGGCACAAGACTAGTCTGTGCGCCCCCACTGCTCCACCAACGCTAGACGGCGGTGCTGCATGGCGGCGGACGGTCCCTCTCCTCCCCCCTGCAGGGCAGACGGAGCTAGGGTGCCTGCACCGTCCAGAGAGTAAATACCCTGGTAGGTATGCAGCTGGGGAGGGCTCTGGGCGGCGAGTAGGAGCCAGGGATCCCTTCGACCCTTCGCCCCCCGCCTCAGAGTACCTGCAGCCGGGGTAGTAGGTCCCCGCGGGCCTGTGCGCCGTCGGGGGGTGAGTGTTGGGCCGGTTGGTAGGCCGCGGTTTCGGCCTGGGCGCCGGTGGAGGGTCCCGCCCCCGGACGCGGCGTCCTATCTGGCGCCGCCTCCCGGCGCAGCGGCGCCGCCCCCGGCGTGACATCATATCCGGCACCGCCCCCCAGGCTAGGGCGGGCACTGGTTTAAATCAAGGCCCCGGCTTCAGAGCAGGGTAGGCCGCATCTGGAAACAGACGCGGGCGACCTACCCAGAGGCAAGGAGTCACGCTGGAAGGGGGGCTCACAGAAGCAGGGTAAGTGCGACCCTGTCCTGGAACTGCGCGGGTACATTTAAGGGTTACCCTCCTCCTCCTCCTTTCCCCTTTAACTTGTGATAGGAGTAGGCGGCATTATGTCTGGAAAAGGGAAAACGCACACGTTCCTTTATGCCGCATGCGTTTCCTGTGGGGTTATGTTCCCACGAGCACAGACTATCAAATTGTGTGAAGCCTGCGACTCCGAACGCGCCCAGGAGCCCTCCCCTGCGACAGAGCCCAAGGGTCTGGATCCCCCGGAATGGGCGTTGTCACTGTCTCGGTCCATGGTTTCACTTACGATGGCGATTGAGACCTTTCAGGCCCCGGATAGGGGTAGAGACGACGGCTCGCTGGTTTGGGAGGGGTCGTCCACCTCACAGGAGCCTCCGGCCTGCAGGGGCCGCACACTCTCTAGGCAGACGCACAGGAAAAGAACCCATACTGTGTCTCCAGGCCCCTCCGGTGTGTCAGCATCCGCGAGTGTGGCATCACGCTCACCGTCACCTTTTTCCGGGAGCGAGCAGAGTTCAGGTGACGACGTAGAAGAATCCTTGAACCTGGATATACCGGGGTGTCGGGAGACGGTAGACAGTCTTATTGAAGCTGTCAATCAGACTCTGGGGATTGAGGATGATGTCTCCCCAGCTGCAGATCATAAGGTGTCTTTTAAAAAGGCCAGGAGACCACATAGAGTGTTTAGCACTCATCCTGAGTTCGAGGACATTGTGCAGCGGCACAGGGAACGTCCAGATAAGCGTTTTTCGGGACAAAAAACGCTAGAATTGAGGTATCCGTTCGCATCAGAACTCTGTAAAAGATGGGCGGAATCCCCGGTAGTGGATCCCCCAGTGTCTCGCCTAGTCTCAAGATCCCTGTTGTCAGTTCCCAGTGGTTCCGCCATTAAGGACCCCACGGATCGGCTCATAGAGGGGTTAGCCCGCTCGGTGTATGAGGCATCAGGATCAGCACTCTTTCCTTCTTTTGCAGCGACATGGGTAGCCAAGGCCATGATGTCATGGTCGGATTCTTTAAACAAGATCCTGCAGGATAGAGAGTTGCCGACAGAAGTAGGCGACATAGCAAGTCAGATCGCAATGGCAGGAGACTATTTAATTAGTGCATCTTTAGATGCGGCTAATGGCGCAGCACTAGCGGCGGCAAAAGCAATCGCCTTTAGGAGAGCCTTATGGTTAAGGCTCTGGCGGGCTGATTCAATCTCTAAAAAATCGTTGACTTCTCTGCCCTTTCAGGGGGACCGGTTATTTGGGGAGAAATTGGCACAGGCTTTGCTAGAGGCCATCGAGGTGCTGCTGCGCAACGAGGTCATTGTCCCCGTGCCAGAGGGCGAAAAAACCCGGGGTTTTTATTCCAACCTGTTCGCAGTACCCAAGAAGGATGGAACAGTAAGGCCGGTTCTGGACTTAAAGCTCCTGAACAGGTTCATCAAGGTCAGGCATTTCCGCATGGAATCTCTCCGGTCAGTCATATCGTCCATGGAGCATGGAGAATATTTGGCCTCCATCGATATCCAGGATGCCTACCTGCACATCCCTATTTTTCCCCCGCATCAAAAATTCCTGCAGTTCGCAATCGATGGGCGACATTTCCAGTTTGTAGCCCTACCTTTCAGGTTGGCCACGGCCCCCAGGATATTCACGAAAGTGATGGCGGTCGTTATGGCCACTCTACATTCTCGGGGCATAGTGGTTTTGCTGTACCTGGACGACCTTCTGGTAAAGGGTCCGTCCTTTCGAGCTTGCGAGGAGAATGTCAGCATCACTCTGGATACCCTAGCTCGCCTAGGATGGTTGGTCAACGGGAAGAAATCATCCCTTCAGCCCAGAGGATTCTGTTTCTAGGGATGATTTTCGATACTTCCCGAGGGTTGGTGATTCTCCCTCAGGACCAGGCTCGGGCACTTCGGCAGGGGGTTCGAACCCTTCAACAGCCGGGGCCCCACACTATCCGGTTTGGGATGAGGGTTCTAGGGAAGATGGTGGCGGCGATGGAAGCAATTCCGTTTGCGCAATTTCATCTCCGTCCCCTGCAGCATGCTCTCTTAGCGACATGGGACAACAGTCCGTTCTCGCTCGATCATCAGTGCAGGTTGTCCTCTCAGGTCCGAAGGGCGCTTCAATGGTGGATGCGCGACTCCTCTCTCCGGCAGGGGAGGCCCTTTCCCCCGGATCAGTGGTTAGTGATCACGACCGATGCGAGTCTTTTCGGTTGGGGGGCAATCTTCCGCCACCACACGGCCCAGGGGCAATGGTCGCCTCAAGAGGCGCGTCTCCCAATCAACTTGTTGGAGATTCGAGCAGTACGGTTGGCACTGCAGCAGTTTCAGCACTTGCTGGCAGGGCACCCGGTCCGGATTCAGTCAGACAACGCCACGGCAGTAGCATACGTGAATCACCAGGGAGGCACGCACAGCAGGGCAACCATGCGTGAGATAGAGCATGTACTCCACTGGGCAGAGAGGAACCACTCGATGATCTCAGCAGTTCACATACCAGGCGTGGAAAATTGGGCAGCAGATTTCCTAAGCAGGCAGGGGATTGCGGCCGGGGAATGGTCTCTGCATCCCGATGTCTTTCAGCAAATTTGCCAGCGGTGGGGGACTCCGGACGTGGACCTGATGGCCTCCAGGGAAAACGCCAAGGTGGGCGTGTTTGTCGCCCGGTCTCGGGACCCGCGAGCGATCGCAGTAGATGCGCTGGTCCTGCCATGGAACCAGTTTCGGCTCCCGTACTTGTTTCCCCCGCTGCCACTTCTCCCGAGGGTCATCAGAAAGATCAAGACCGAGGGGGTTCCAGCTATTCTGCTGGCCCCAGATTGGCCCCGTCGGGCATGGTATGCGGATCTGGTGCAGCTCCTCGCAGACGTACCCTGGCGGCTACCAGAACGTCCAGACTTGCTGTCTCAGGGACCGAACTGCCACCCGAACTTAGGGGCCCTGTGTTTGACGGCGTGGCCATTGAATCTTGGGTTCTGACCCAGGCGGGGTTCGGGCGTGATGTGGTGGCTACAATGGTTAGCGCCCGGAAACCGGCCTCGGCGAGAATCTATCATAACACTTGAAGGGTTTTCTTTCAGTGGTGTCGAGAACACGGAGTGGCGCCATTATCCTTCTCGGTCCCCAACATCCTGGCCTTTCTCCAGTCCGGCCTAGATGCAGGGTTGGCTCCGAGTTCCCTTAGGAGGCAGATATCGGCCTTGTCGGTCCTTTTTCAGCGGAAGATCGCTACCATCATGCAGGTCAGGACGTTCATTCAAGGGGTTTCTCATTTGGTACCCCCCTTTAGGGCACCCTTGGAGGCCTGGGACCTGAATCTGGTACTGAGTGTCCTGCAGGAGGCCCCGTTTGAGCCGTTACAGGAGATTTCGTTGGCATATCTCTCGAGGAAGGTGGTATTCCTGGTAGCCATAACTTCAATTAGGCGGGTCTCGGAGTTGGGGGCATTGTCTTGTAGGGCTCCATTTTTGACTTTTTTTAAGGATAAGGTAGTCCTTAGACCGCCGCCTTTTTTGCCGAAGGTCGTGTCCTCTTTCCATATTAATGAGGACATTGTTCTGCCATCGTTTTGTCCGGCACCAGTTCACAGAGTGGAGAGAGCGCTCCTCACGTTGGACCTGGTAAGAGCTCTCAGGAGGTATGTGTCAAGGACAGCATCTTTCCGCCAGACAGACTCGCTGTTTGTGATCCCTGAAGGGCGCAGGAAGGGGCTCGCAGCTTCACGGTCAACCATAGCCAGATGGATTCGCCTAACTATTCAGGAGGCTTACCGTCTTAGATTCACGCTGGTTCCTACAGGAATAGGGGCGCACTCTACTCGGGCAGTGGGCGCCTCTTGGGCGCTTCGGCACCAGGCTTCGGCAGAGCAGGTATGCAAGGCAGCAACCTGGTCCAGCCTGCACACTTTTTGTAAACACTACAATGTGCATACTCAGGCTTCGTCTGATGCGAGCCTGGGTAGGAAAATTCTCCAGGCAGCAGTGGCACACCTTTAGACAGGAGGGCATGCGGCTTGGAGCGGTGAGTTGTCTTCCCACCCAGGGACTGCTTTAGGACGTCCCACAGTCTCTGTGTCCCCCAATGAGACAAAGGAGAAACATGGATTTTTGTGAGTACTCACCGTAAAATCCTTTTCTCCGAGACGCTCATTGGGGGACACAGCACCCACCCTAATAGCCAGGTGGCTTTCGTTTATTTAATTAATATAATTCCTTGTTTAAGGTAGGGTGGTCCTTTTTCAGACATATGTTTGGCATAAGGTTAATATTATGTTTATGTCCTCCTACTGCTTTTTGCACTAAACTGGTTTCCGCCCGGTACCGGGGCGAGGGTGTATGTGGCGGAGAAGGAGCTAACCTGTTTTTTTGTATACCTAGTGTCAGCCTCCAGACTGCAGTAGCATACACCCACAGTCTCTGTGTCCCCCAATGAGCGTCTCGGAGAAAAGGATTTTACGGTGAGTACTCACAAAAATCCATGTTTCACAGCAAAATAGTGTCTATAACTAGGCTAAGGCTACTTTCACACATCAGTTTTTTGCCGTCAGGCAGGATCCGGCTATTTTTAGAAAAAACGGATCCGGCATAAATTTTGGAGAACTGTAGAAACGGATCCGTTTTTCTGCTGGATCCGTCTAGCAGGTTATATCTGTTTCCTGGGGGCTGCCAATTGGATCTGAGCATGCACAGACTTTAAAAAACAGATCCGGTGGCTGGATCCGTCTTTTTCTGGATCCGGCGCCCATAGACTTTCATTGTAGCAAAAAGCCGGAAGCGTCGGATCCGGCGCTTCCGGCTTTTTCGCCGGAGACAAAAAAAGTTACAGTAGCAAATGTTCTGCTTACTTTCCGCATGGTGTGCACAGCCACATGCGGGAAGTAAGCGTAACAATGCATTCCTATGGGTGCGGGATCGCCGCGATTCCGCAAATTAATGAGCATGCTGCGGTTTTTACCGCGAAGCGATTCCGCCGCGGTAAAAACCCCTGCATTAGCACAGCATTGCGGAATCCCATAGGAATGCATGGGATGCTTATTTTTCGCGGCAAAATCGCGCGATTAAAACCGCCGCAGAAACGCGAAAAAAACACCACGTGTGAACTCAGCCTAAATATAACAGGTCCATTACTCACACCCGATTGTCATCTCATTGATTGAATTCAACAAAGTCTAATTTGAGTTGAAAACTTGTCACTCTTCTGATAAGTAGTGGCAGCTTTGTGTGTATTTAGTGTGTGAAGTGGTTGGGGGTTCATCCTGTGTTCAATCTGTAGCCTGAGTAGGGGCGAGTGTGAGGATGAGCTGTAGAGTGACATGGGTCCCATGCCACATTACGGCAGAGGTTGAGTGAAGGCCTGACTGCGATAGTGACTATAATTGGATTGTGTGTTGTACTGTGGGCAGGATGGTTCAACTGACTGGATGTGATAATCGTGAAGCAGATAACATATTCTGGAGACTTCTTACATGGGATCTTTATATCTGCTTTTCTTCTCCCCATTCAGGTCGTTAAAATATTGGAAGTTATCAGTAGATTTTCTATATAACAAAATTTTCTTGATTGACCCATCAAGAATGGATGCGGACAAGGACAAGATGGCAGACATGATATTGCACCTCACCCTAGAGATCCTCTTCCAGCTTACTGGAGAGGTGAGAGATTGTGATTACGTCACATTACGTCATTCTGATTTATAGGAATAACAGACAGAACTGGAGAGGTGAGGACTCTGGAAATATCTGTAGTGAGATTTATTAATGTTTCTTTCCAAAACCAGGATTACACAGTAGTGAAGAAGACCTATAGTGAGCGCTGTCAGGACCCTGTGTCTGAGGGACGGGGAAGACCCCTGAGCCCAATCACAGGGCCTCCACCTCACCCCCTGATACATGAGGACATCAATGACCAGAAGATCCTAGAACTCACCTACAAGATGATTGAGCTGCTGACTGGAGAGGTGACGCTGCTGGGAATGCTGGGACATTATACAGTAACACTATAAAGGGGTTCAGGAGGATGACAATATCATTGTATGTGTCAGGTTCCTATAAGGTGTCAGGACGTCACAGTTTATTTCTCCATGGAGGAGTGGGAGTATTTAGAAGGACACAAAGATCTGTACAAGGATGTCATGGTGGAGGTTCCCCAGCCCCTCACATCACCAGGTAATAGGACTAAATACACACGGCCTATAATTATCTGTAAGTAAAGAATGAATTCAGTCCTTGTATGTGTTTCCTCCAGTTCTATCCAGTGAGAGGACAACACCAGAGAGATGTCCCCGTCCGCTTCTTCCACAGGATTGTAAACAAGAAGATCCCAATGTTCCTCAGGATCATCAGGTAGATATAGAGAAGGTGTCATGAAATCTTCTTCTATGATGTGTAGAAGGCTGTGAAGATCTTTTCTGCAGTCTTGTTTATCCACCAATACACTGTATTACATTGAAAGGCCAATTTTATTAGAAATACGATCCTTTCCAAACTGAAACTTTTTAGACACATGACCTCGGCGTACAGTATGAAACGTAATGATTCTATTTCAGAACATGAAGATTAAGCAACCTGAACAACTTCACACAAGGTCGTCATTGCTAGATTGTTTTTTTTTTTTTTATGCATACAATGATGTCGAGTATACTGAGAATAGTGTGATAAAAGAAAAGCATCCACTAATATTAGATCTTGAGTATAAAAGCCACTCATCAGCAAAGATATTGAGAATTCTTGTAAGAATAGGTGGTGCACAGTCATGCAAATTGCAGATGAATACTAATCTGTCCGGATACACTCATAGTTCCTTATCACATTTGGGCTTTAGCAGCAGATGACCAGTTCCAGTACCATAGCTTTCCAACAAAACAGAAAAGAGCTGCATTGAGCAAAAAGAAAGCAACAATGTTTTCACAGAGCAGTGGAAAGTATTGTCTGCTTGGATGAGATTTCTGTTGCACCGTGCTGATGGGAGGGTCAGAATTTCATGCAAGCAGCATGAATCCATTTTCTCCTCTTGTGAGGTGTCAACATTTCTGACTGGTGGAGGTGGAGCAATGGTGTGGAGAATATTTTTGAGCACATCCTGGATCCTCTGATATCTGTGGATGGATGTCTCAACACTAGGGCTTACCTAACTATTGTGTCTGACCAAGTTCATCTCTGTAAGTTAGTTGTGACTACTGTATAAGTACAATTGCCCAAGTTACAAGGGTCATGTAATCATGGATTGCTTTCAGCATAAGGGTCGCACGGACTCTAAACACCGGTAAAATGTGTTCCTCATGGTATATGTTAAGTTGTGCAGATGTCTTCCTGTTTGGCTACATATAATCAGATGACAGACACTCCAGATGTAATCCATAGACAAATGACTGCTTTAATGTTATGAAAATAAACTCAATCCAACTGAAGAACTTGATGTAACAGATACAATATAGAGAGAATATCAGGTACATAACTTGTCACCCACATCTTCTGTTTCCAACAGAGGCACATACTTAATGTTTTCATGTAGCAACACATATGTTATACAGTATCCAGTAGTTACAATCATTAATTGTCTCCATCTTTCCTGATAACACTTCCCTTTTCCTTCTCTCTACAGCCCTCTCCCAGTGTACGATCTGTGCCCCATCTTGACTATCTAGACTTCTTTTTTTAGATTCCAAGTCAACGTCATACATAGCCTCCATCCTTGATGTCTCAGGGTCCCCACAAACCTTTGGTTTCCTTTCTGGACCTCTGGCTCAGTACCATTAGAAGTGTTCTTTCCTCATTAGATCCCTGAGCTGATCCCAGGTCTTACCAGCTGTTCTCTAATTTTACAGCCATGTATCAGTATCATTATTCCCTCCTTCCTAATCTCACACACCCTCTGTTCCAGCTCTCTCATTGCTTCTCAGTTTCTCACTTCTCTGATCAACTCTCAATCTACAACTGAGCTCTAACAGCTCCTTTTCCCTGCCCAGCTGCAGGACTGACCCTCTGTAACTCTCCCCTGCCCAGCTGCAGGGCTGACCCTCTGTAACTCTCCCCTGCCCAGCTGTAGGACTGACCCTATGTAGTGCTCCCTGTCTAGCTACAGGGCTGACCCTCTGTAACTCCCCCTTGCCGAGCTGCAGGGCTGACCCTCTGTAACTCTCCCCTGCCCAGCTGTAGGACTGACCCTCTGTAGTGCTCCCTGTCTAGCTACAGGGCTGACCCTCTGTAACTTCCCCTTGCCGAGCTGCAGGGCTGACCCTCTGTAACTCTCCCCTGCCGAGCTGCAGGGCTGACCCTCTGTTACTCTCCCCTGCCGAGCTGCAGGGCTGACCCTCTGTAACTCTCCCCTGCCGAGCTGCAGGGCTGACCCTCTGTAACTCTCCCCTGCCGAGCTGCAGGGCTGACCCTCTGTAACTCTCCCCTGCCGAGCTGCAGGGCTGACCCTCTGTAACTCTCCCCTGCCCAGCTGCAGGGCTGACCCTCTATAACTCCCCTGCCCAGCTGTAGAACTGACCCTCTGTAGTGCTCCCTGTCTAGATACAGGGCTGACCCTCTGTAACTCCCCCCTGCAGGGCTGACCCTCTAAGTCTCCCCTGTCCAGCTGCAGGACTGACCCTCTGTAACTCTCCCCTACCCAGCTGCAGGGCTGACCTTCTGTAAATCTCCCCTGCCCAGCTGCAGGGCTGACCCTCTGTAACTCTCCCCTGCCCAGCTGTAGGACTGACCCTCTGTAGTGCTCCCTGTCTAGCTACAGGGCTGACCCTCTGTAACTCCCCCCTGCCCAGCTTCAGGGCAGACCCTCTGTAACTCTCCCCTGCCCAGCTGCAGGGCAGACCCTCTGTAACGCTCCCCTGCCCAGCTGCAGGGCTGACCCTCTGTAACTCTCCCCTGCCCAGCTGCAGGGCTGACCCTCTGTAACGCTCCCCTGCCCAGCTGCAGGGCTGACCCTTTGTAACTCTCCCCTGCCCAGCTGCAGGGCTGACCCTCTGTAACGCTCCCCTGCCCAGCTGCAGGGCTGACCCTCTGTAACGCTCCCCTGCCCAGCTGCAGGGCTGACCCTCTGTAACTCTCCCCTGCCCAGCTGCAGGGCTGACCCTCTGTAACTCTCCCCTGCCCAGCTGCAGGGCTGACCCTCTGTAACTCTCCCCTGCCCAGCTGCAGGGCTGACCCTCTGTAACTCTCCCCTGCCCAGCTGCAGGGCTGACCCTTTGTAACTCTCCCCTGCACAGCTGTAACTCTTGCATAATTTTCACGTATAGGAATTACAATAAACCATAGCATTAGCCATGTAGTTTTGACAGTTATTTTTTTTGCTTCCTCGGCCTTCATAGTCCTCGGATCTTAATCCTATAGAGCTCATAGGTCAACCCCAAGGCCTGCTAGCCAAATCTGGTCCGCCCCTATATCGTGATGCAGAGGAACGAGACTTTGACGAAGACAGAATTTTTCAGTGAACCAGGCTTTGATTAAGACTTAATATTTCAGAGAATAAAAATACCAAACTATTATGGAACAACTATAGAAAAAAACACAAGTGAAAAACACTGATTATTGTACAGCGGACTCTGGCTCAGATTCCAGTATTAAATAGATTTTCCTACAATCAAAATTATCATTAATAACATTTTAATAAATATAATACTAATTTCTCTTAAACAATATTTTTATTAGAGTTTCCAGAGTAATAAAATGTAAAATGTACATTCATATAATCATATCCAAATGAAATTTGGAGTAATGTAAATCATAACATCACAGTATAATACTATTACAATCATATCAGCACTTGAAATGAGTGCGATTAACAATGAACCGAACAGGACAAAAAGACAATTGTAAAAGCACAGGCAGACACCTAGATATATAAAATTTTGGCACCTAATGAATAAAAGAGAGAAAACAAAGGTTCAGGATGACACCAACAGGTCAAACACATATACATGGTTTTTTTACTTGTACATCTACCATGGATTAATTACGGATTCAACTACCTATCACCAAAAACACATAAACTAAACCAAGAAAATGGTGAACACAAGGTCAAAATAATATATAAAAAATACAATTTTATTAAAGCATCTAATAAAATCCAATCGACAGGTACATATGGGAACCATGTAGAAGAACGCACACATAGTGGTGGTACATAAGCACATGCAAAGTGACGTACACATCCAGATTAATATATAACAGCATTAGATATACTAATCACACAATTGTGATTTAACCCACATGGGGAAAAAACCGCTATAATGTATAATAATATCACAGGGAAAATGATGGACATAACAGTGCACAACAGGGATAAATACCACAATCATTTCCCTTAGCAATGTCCATAAAGATCCCACCCTGCTAGCAGTAAGTGACCTCCATGTATTAATCACTACCCCAGAGTTACCATTCCAATAGGGGGTTAAATTACCAGCAGGTCACAGCGGCAGCAGGAACTATAAAGTATCCCGGATGAGCACGTCAGCCCCGACGCGCGTTTCGATCCTCCTTCATCAGGGGGCATAACTACATTGATGGCTGCCTGTCTTTATATACCGCCCGGTCAAAGCGTGTTTAACCGCGCGACCGGAAGTAGCGGTCTCGGACCGGAAATGATGCGCTCCGTCAAGACGCCAGCCAGCGTCGGCGTCATGCTGGAGGAGGGGCCGCAAGGAACCACCAACGCATGAAGACGCCGAAAGCAGGCGGGCGCAGGAGGCGATGACAAACAGGCGCGTACAGGTCGGGAAAGCTAGTCACACAGAAATAGACCAATCAATTAAAAAATACATCAGAGTGACAAAATGTAAAACTGGAAGTATCATAAATAGAGGCTTATACAAAAATACACAGAAATATAGATACCACATATATACAGGAAAAAGAAGAGGGATTAACAAAATCCTAATATTTATTAACAAAGTAGACATGTATATGGATATCAGTCACATCTTCTTCAGCGCTTCCAATGCCGATCATAGGACGTAGTTCCTCATACATTGTCAGGAGATACGCTAGTCCAATACACATCCTGCACACATGAGCCATCATCATGATGATAGTTAAACTAAAATATAAAATCAACAATTAAAATATGGACCACACAAAACCTGAGCGTTCTCCCTAAATCAGAACAGTGTGATCAAAGGAATGGGGCAAAGCTAATATGTTCATTTAATCCAGATGGATGGACGGTGCCCAATGTCCAAATCCACCTGGATTCCAACTGGGCCAACCTCTTAGACGTACTTCCACCACGAATACCAACATTCAACATGTCAATACCTCTAACCCTGAGAAGACTACCAATGCAGCCATGGAAACTCCTGAAATGGCGGGGGATGGTTTTTAGCGATGTGGGGTCCTCAGTGGACACTGCTGCCTCAATCCCCAATACGTGCTCGCGTATACGTTTTTTAAGCTGTCTAGTGGTCATGCCCACATATATCAAGTTACATGGGCAGACCGCATAATAAATCACATTTCGACTTTCACATGTGATATGTTTTTTAATTTTATATTCACGTACACCGTCCTGGCTAGTAAAAACCTCAGTGCGTTCCATATTGGGGCAGGCCACGCAATGCCCACAAGAGGAACTCCCACATCGCCTAGCCATCCGATCCAAAAATGTCTCCGGCATCACACTCGTGTAGTGACTACTGACTAATGTATCACGTAAGTTCCTAGATCTCCTAGCCGCAATGGCAGCCCTCTCAGGGAGAAACCCAGATAATACCGGGTCAGCCTTCAAAATATGCCAGGATTTATCCAATATTCGCCTCATACGAGAAAAGTGTGAGTGAAAATTGGTGACAAATCTAACTTTATTTGTCTCACCCCTAGATTTCTGCCCATATAAGAGCACATCTCTCGATGAGTGTCTAGCCCTGTTGAATGCTCGTTTAATCCTTCTATTACTATACCCACGTTCAGACAGTCTTACTTTTAAGTCATCACTCTGTCTAAAGAAATCCTCGTCAGTGGAACATAATCTGCGTAGTCTCAAAAATTGACCCGTTGGAACAGATTGGATCATGTGGTCAGGATGGGAAGAGGTCGCATGCAATAACATATTTGTGGAAGTTGGCTTCCTAAATATGTTGGTCTGTATTTCCCCTCCAATATCTTTTTTCAAGGTGACGTCCAAAAATTCAATCGTCACGGGATCGAATTTGTACGTAATGAAAATATTCATTCCATTAATAAGTGACCTCATGAAAGAATGGAGATCGTCACCTGAACCCTGCCAGATTATTAAAATGTCGTTGATGTACCGCGAACAGGAAAGGCCCGGCACATCGGCGATGATCCATCTGGCAGGGGGAGGTCCCTCTCCCACAGCCCCAGGAACAGGTTAGCATACGCGGGGGCGAAAGACGCCCCCATAGCTGTCCCCTGGAGCTGTAGGAAGAAGGACCCCTTAAAAATAAAGAAATGAGTTAACGTAAAAGTTAATAACTCCAAAATCAGTTCTCTGTCACCCGGAAGATTTGACATATTGAGGAAAAATGATGTGGCGCGAATGCCATCTTCATGCTTAATACTGGTGTAAAGAGACTCAACGTCCCCAGTCACCATTAACATGTCATCCTCCAGTTGGAGTCCATCAACACGCCTAAGTAATTCACCTGTATCCTTCAAAAATGATGGCAACCCCTCCACAAGCTGCAGTTTGGAGTCTATCCACCGATTGACATGTTCTAAATAATTACCTCTCCCTGAGATAATTGGGCGACCCGGGGGCGTCTGCGCGTCCTTATGGATCTTGGGTAATAAATAAAACGTAGAAATAGTTGGTTCAGATACAATTAAAGCACTAGCCAACTCCTTAGATATTACACCAGCCTCATTAGCTCTATTAATAATTTTAGAGAGCTGTGTGGAGTAGGCGGACAAGGGGTTAAATGTTAATTTCTTATAACATATTTTATTGTCAAGTTGTCGAAAGGCTTCCTGCTCATAAAGCACCTTTGGCCAGACAACCACATTACCCCCCTTGTCCGCCGGCTTGAACACAACATCATCAAGATCCTGTAGGGCGCGCAGACGTCCCCGCTCCTCTCTAGTCAGATTGTCGCCATAGATATATCGTGGAATCTCAAGAAATTCCCTACTCACAATCTGTACGAAAAGATCCACATTCGGACAAGAAGATAGAGGAGGGAATTTCCTAGACCTGGGGCATATCGATGGTGGTACCTTACCTCCTTCAGGGGTGTCATGTTCGGCGGATAGTTCCTCCAAAGTCTGCAGCGCTATTTGCTCTTCTTCTGTGGGAAATAATTTGGAGAGGTTGCCATCAAAAAAATGTTTCTTGAAGATAAGGGAACGGGCAAAAAGATGTAAGTCTTTCACTGCCAAAAATGCGTCAAAAGGCGCGGCAGGTGAAAAAGAAAGCCCCTTTTCCAAAATAGCCAAATCTACACCAGTAAAGATATGTGAGCTCAAATTGATTACCTTATTATTATAATTGGTGACATTAGGAGAACGATGTTGCCGTCTATACGGATGAAAGCCACGTCCGTGTTGATTGTCTGACCATCCCTGACCTAGTGGCCATGGAAGATCCAGAAATGTCTGATACATCACTCATAGAGGATATAGATGTTTGGGATGAACCACGTCCCATTCGATTTCCCTGCGGACTCGGCTTTCTCCATAAATAGACAGAGTTGTTCTCATAATCTCGACGGTCACGATTAATTTTATTCAACCGGGTGGTCTGTATCCGTTTGACCACTGATTCCACAATTTCGTTAGTCTCATCCTGAAAACTAGTCCATTTTTCAGCAGTACCAGAGGACTTAAGATCTTCCTCAATAGTTTTAATAGATCCATCCAATCGTGAAATCAGACCGCCATTATGTCTACTGAGGAGTTGCATTAGAGTCTTAGAACACTCATTGCAGGCCTCTTCCCACCTGGCCACAAACTCGTCATCCTCCACTGGAAACGTAGGTATAACACGAACCCTTAACCCTCGTGGTATAATCTTCTTAACCAAATACCTATCCAGGAAGGTTCGGTTCCACCACAGTTTAGTTCTCTTAATTACTAATTTCTGTAATACTATTCCCTGATCATCCCATTTCACACCACCGCTCTGTTGGATGTTGATTCCATCACCCCCAAACACCTGATCGATCTGGGATAGCCAGGATTTCTCCTTAGCTTGGAAATCCATGTTGAACCAAAAGCCTGTGCAAAACACAGCAAGAATTAAATGACACCAACAGGTCAAACACATATACATGGTTTTTTTACTTGTACATCTACCATGGATTAATTACGGATTCAACTACCTATCACGAAAAACACATAAACTAAACCAAGAAAATGGTGAACACAAGGTCAAAATAATATATAAAAAATACAATTTTATTAAAGCATCTAATAAAATCCAATCGACAGGTACATATGGGAACGATGTAGAAGAACGCACACATAGTGGTGGTACATAAGCACATGCAAAGTGACGTACACATCCAGATTAATATATAACAGCATTAGATATACTAATCACACAATTGTGATTTAACCCACATGGGGAAAAAAACGCTATAATGTATAATAATATCACAGGGAAAATGATGGACATAAAAGTGCACAACAGGGATAAATACCACAATCATTTCCCTTAGCAATGTCCATAAAGATCCCACCCTGCTAGCAGTAAGTGACCTCCATGTATTAATCACTACCCCAGAGTTACCATTCCAATAGGGGGTTAAATTACCAGCAGGTCACAGCGGCAGCAGGAACTATAAAGTATCCCGGATGAGCACGTCAGCCCCGACGCACGTTTCGATCCTCCTTCATCAGGGGGCATAACTACATTGATGGCTGCCTGTTTTTATATACCGCCCGGTCAAAGCGTGTTTAACCGCGCGACCGAAAGTAGCGGTCCCGGACCAGAAATGACGCGCTCCGTTGTCAAGACGCCAACGACGCCAGCCAGCGTCGGCGTCATGCTGGAGGAGGGGCCGCAAGGAACCACCAACGCATGAAGACGCCGAAAGCAGGCGGGCGCAGGAGGCGATGACAAACAGGCGCGTACAGGTCGGGAAAGCTAGTCACACAGAAATAGACCAATCAATTAAAAAATACATCAGAGTGACAAAATGTAAAACTGGAAGTATCATAAATAGAGGCTTATACAAAAATACACAGAAATATAGATACCACATATATACAGGAAAAAGAAGAGGGATTAACAAAATCCTAATATTTATTAACAAAGTAGACATGTATATGGATATCAGTCACATCTTCATCAGCGCTTCCAACGCCGATCATAGGACGTAGTTCCTCATACATTGTCAGGAGAGCCGCTAGTCCGATACACATCCAGCACACATGAGCCATCATCATGATGATAGTTAAACTAAAATCTAAAATCAAAAATTAAAATATGAACCACACAAAACCTGAGCGTTCTCCCTAAATCAGAACAGTGTGATCAAAGGAATGGGGCAAAGCTAATATGTTCATTTAATCCAGATGGATGGACGGTGCCCAATCTCCAAATCCACCTGGATTCCAAACTGGGCCAACCTCTTAGACGTATTTCCACCACGAATACCAACATTCAACATGTCAATACCTCTAACCCTGAGAAGATATAAACTCCTCTTCTATTTTAGACTTGAGTTTCAACCACTTATACCATCTGTCACCAAATAATTTTATTGATAGGTTATTAATATAGTAAATTTTTTCATAAGTACAATGCTTATCAACCAGCATAATCAGTGTGACAATATCCGGAGGTTGCATGTTGTTCCAACCTTTCGCTATAAGATACACTGCAGACATTAGAATGTGGGCGACCAGAAACTTTTCTTTTTTGAGTTTGTGAATACCAATGAGTAGCAGGGCTAAGGCAGGGTGTGGTTGGACACGCCAGTTACATATGATCGAGATTAAGTTAAAAACCCTGAGCCAGTATATTTTCAATACAGGGCATCCCCAAAAAACATGGAGCAAGTCAGCTTGAGATCCACATCCACGCCAGCATAGTCCAGATCCCCCCCCCCTCCAAAATATCTGAGTCTATTCGGGGTAAGATAATATCTATGGACCAATTTATAGTGTGTCTCAAGTATGTTCATACACTTTGTGGACTTTGTCGCAATTTTAAAAGATGTTGTCCATTGGGGGATTTGTATCTGTTTCTGCAGAGTGGTTTCCCACCTCTCAAAACATCCCCTACTAGAAAAGTTGTATTTACCAGTTAGGATGCTGTATAAGGGTTCAAGAGATCTCTTGTGACTGGGAGATGTATTAGTTAAGAAGTTATGGATGGTATGGTTAATCAAAACCACTCCGCAGAAGTGTTTCTTATACTTACTATATTCCTCTTTGAGCAAGAGATATTTCATATATTCAGTATTGGGGACTCCAAACTTGATTTTAACCAGCTCAAAGGGCACAACTCTATTATTCTCCAGTAAGTCATCCACAAATGTGATGGGGAATTTTGTCCAACTGTCAAACATTGGTCTTAAAACAATCTTGACAGGTGACAAAAAAGGGAGTCTCAACTTTTTAGTTGAAAGAGGAGAAATATTAAACCTTCTTCTGCATATGTGTGACCAGCAAAGCATAGATGCTCTAAGTATTGGGTTCTTTATGTTCATGATCTCTTTTCTGTGCAGAAGGAAATAGGATATAAATAGTGTCGGTTCTCTGTTAGGCATCAGGTCTCTCTCAATCTCTGGCCATCCCAACTCAGTCTGTTTTGTGAACCACATTTTTGTTAACTCAGTCGTGGTGGCAAAGTAGTATGCCTCAAGATCTGGAAGGGCTATCCCACCATTTTCCTTGGATTTGAGTAGTGTATGTTTCCTCACTCTAGGTTTCCGATTATTCCAAATAAATTTATTCATTTGGTGAGTTAGTTTCTGTATGGACTGCATTGAAAGAGGTAGGGGAACATTCCTATAAAAAAAACAGCACCTTTGGAAGGCAGAACATCTTATACATGACTATTCTATCCATCCAAGTGGCCGGGGTTTCTGACAGTTCTTCCAACTTAAGGTCGAGAGACTGCAAAAGACAATCAGTGTTTATCTCGCTCATATGTGTGAGGTTACCTGTAAGCCAAATTCCTAGATATGGGATCTTGGTACAATCCCAATTGAAAGGGTACTTGTCCCTTATTTGCTGCTTAATGGGGGCTGAAATACAAAGTGACAAAACGTTAGTTTTCTTTACATTAAGTTTGTAGTATGAGACCGAACCAAACAAATCTATAATATCCCAAATCTCCCTCAACGAATCAACAGGATCCGTCAGTGTGAGTATGATATCATCTGCATATAGGTTTATTTTATGCTCTGAGTCTCCTAGCCGTACACCATGTACCCCATCCGAATCTCTTATCATTTGAGCCAATGGCTCCAGACTCGGGATGAAAATAATTGGGGACAGAGGACATCCCTGTCTTGTCCCTTTTGTTATAGAAAATTTTTCTGACATCGTACTATTGACCAGCACAGAGGCAGACGGCTGAGAATACAAAGCTCGAACACTCCTCAACATCTCTTCACCAAAACCCATCTTCTCCAGTACTGCAAATGTATAAGCCCAATTGATCCGATCAAAAGCTTTCTCGGCATCAAGGGCTACAAACAGACTGGGAATTTTTTCCTTATTACATAAATGTATGTGGTGCAGGACACTTCTAGAACTGTCAGAAGTTTGTCTATATTTTACAAAACCCACTTGATCGGGATGTATGAGATATGGAATAACATCCTGCACTCTCTCTGCTAGTATTTTTGCATAGATTTTGATGTCTGCATTCAGAAGGGATATGGGTCTATAGTTTTCAATTTTTGTGGAGTCTTTGTCTGGCTTGGGAATTACCACTATTGTGGCCCTCAGCATATCTGCACTGCATGTACCTTTTGACTTTATAAAATTTAGGGTATTTGTTAAGTGTGGGACAAGATCTTTTTGAAATGTTTTATAATATTCTACAGGAAAACCGTCTGGGCCTGGAGCCTTATTACTTTTTAGATTACTAATTACTAGAGAGACTTCTCCCTCCGAAAAAGGTGCATAAAGGAGTTCCCTCTGTTCTGGAGATAGGGATCCCAACTTTACCTTTCCCAGGAAGTTATTTATCATCTCTTCTGTAGGGGGGGATGAGCCCCACTTTCCCCTATGTTATACAAGTTTGAGTAGAATTTCTCAAAGGCCAAGGCTGTTTCTTTTGGTTTTTCTATAGTCAGTGAGTTCTGGGATATTTTTTTGATTAGATGTTTTTTATTTATGGGTTTAAATCTATTTGCCATAATCTTTGAGGTTTTATTATTGTTTACATAAAACCCTGCTCTGTTGAACAGAGTCTTTTTCTCGTAAATATTTATAAGAAGATTTCTAAGTTCCAATCTGAGAGAATATAGCTCATTATATTTAGTAAAATTTTTATCTGTTTTGGCTTGGCCCTCTAATTTTTTGATTTGTTCAAGTAAAGTCCTTTGTTTGCTTTCTCTTTCCTTCTTTTGTCTTGAGGCCATCTGAATCAAGTGACCCCTGATGACACACTTATGTGCCAGCCATAAAGTTTCAGGTGTGATCTCCTGAGAATTATTCTCTTTAAAATAATTCGTTAGGGTATTTCTTATTGTTGATATATTATCTGGAGAGTCTACAACAAATTTGCTGTATCTCCAGTTGTAGTGTCTTTGAACTAATGAGGAAATACGTAATGTCAGCAGAATCGGAGCATGATCTGACCATGTGATGGGGCCAGTTTGAAAGTCTATATACGAGTCCAGTAACGAGAAACTGGTAAATATGTGATCTATTCTAGTATAGGATTTATTATGGGGGCAGAATCGGGTGTATTCTTTTGAGGTAGGGTTCAATATTTTACAACTATCGTGTAAGTTGGAATTTCCCAACTACTTCCCCAGATTCACACTCCTATAGTATGGAGCAGAGGAAGAGCAATCAGTGTCTGGGTTAACAATACAGTTAAAATCCCCTCCCCATATGATTTGTCCCTTACTAAAGTTGGATAATTTTCTTTTGACTTTGTTAAGGAAGCTAATTTGTCTTACATTAGGGGTGTATACATTGACTACAGTATATTCCATACCTTCTAAAGTAAAGTTGATGGCCAACCAAATGTCTGCCTTTGTTATCTCTCTCTCTCTGGTACAATTATCAATGTTAGACAAGGCAAAGGTAGTGTTCTCCTTCATAACCAATATTTTCGTGGGAAAGCCCCATCTGTACAACACCTTGTGCTCCCTCAGGTGGGTAGTGATAGGGAAAAAGTCTCTCCTTTTCTGCAAAGTGGCTTTTGAAAAGTCTGCAAAGATCCTAATGTCCTCATACGGCCTTGGTAAGATAGGTGACTGTTTACTTTTCCTCAGAATGTCCTCCTTTGTCAGGAAGTAGTGAAAATAAGCAATAACATCCCTTGGAGCCTTTTCCGGGGCATACTTGGATTTTGGATTTACGTTCCATTAAAAGATCCCCTTTGGTGGCCCCCGGGAGCATAGTATGGAGCATTTTTTGCACGTATGAGTTAAGATCCCTGTCTTTGATATTTTCAGGTATTCCTCTGAATTTAAGGTTATTTCTTCTACTTCTGTCCTCTTGTTCTATCATCCTTGACTTTAAAAAAGTAACCTCTTTTTCTAAAGCATAGTGTTCGTCTATTAGGGTATTATGAGACTTGACCATTTTCCTCCATTTTGGACTCTAAGTGGTCCACCCTCTGGCCCAGACTGTCTGTTATTTTGGAGGTTCGTGTTGTAGCCCTCTATTTGTTTTTGAAATGTCTTTGCAAGAAGGCATATCATATTCTTTATGAATAATTCTGAGGCTGCATTGCTGGTAGCCTCTACCTCTGTTAATACATGTAAAATGTTTTCAGATACGACAATGTCTAAGGAGCATGAGTCCTCCAATTGTGACTCTTGTTGCAGCTCAGCTGAGCTGCTGCTTAATCTGCGGCTATAATGTGAAGAAGGGGACAGTTCCCTCTGTGGCGGCGTTAGAGGGGTATCTGATATGTTAGAAATGTCTGGGCAAGAAGAGGCACTTCTCATTATATTTGTTTCCTTGATTGCAGCGGTGAGCGTTACTGCTGCACTAGATTTTGTAGACTGCGCAAGATTCTGGCTTAAGGTGCGCAATTTGCGTACTTGCTGCGCAATCCCGCCTGTCCCCCTGTCAGTCTCGCGATATTTCGCTTGCTTCTTCACAGCGCTGCTTTTAACATTAAAATTACCACTTTCTTTATCTGATAGAGCGGCGGTTTTAGCAGGGTTGGGGGCAGACTTACCCCCTGACTTGAATGCCGCATGTTTCAGCCTCTGTGGCGTTCTCTCCCGCTGTGTGCCGCTCAGGCTTGGGCTGCAGGCTGTGGCTGCTGTGAGGCGGGCGCCATCTTGGCTCCTCAGCATAAGGGGAGAGCGCTCCAGCTTTCTTGTTTTTTCTGCTCTTTTACTGAGCGGATCCATGATGTGAGGCCACCGCTGGTGTCTGTGGAGGTTCCGCAAACTTTCCACGCCAGTCCTGGCTTATATCTCGCTTTCCTTCCCCGCTTGGTAGGCCGCCCTGGAGAGGAGCACAGAGCTCAGACGCTGGCCAGGCCCCCTCCCCAATATAATACTAATTTCCACAATTTCATGTGTTTTAAATAAACTCTTCCTGTGCTGTGCGCTGTGTAATGGCTGTGTCTGACCCTACAGGGACATGGGCTGATCATACCATATCTCCTGAGCAGGGTAGGAAGCAAAAGAGGCTATACAGACATTTCAGCAGGGGATCGCAGATTATGCTTTCTTTGAGGTAAAACATTGCTTAAAAACAGGCAGTGAAATGTTTTGCCTCACAAAAAGAATGATTTGCAATCCTCTGATGTAATGTCTGTATATTCTCTTTTGCGTACTCCCCTGCCCAGGAGCTGTGGTATGATCAGACCATGTTCCTGCACGGAGACGCAGCCAGTACACAGTACACAGCAGGAGCACATTTGTAAGATTTTCTCAGCACAGGAATATTTTTTTATTAACACATCCAATTGTGGAAATTATTTTTTTCCCAAGATCTATTAATTAAAATGAACAAGAACCAATTTAATGATGAAATAGCATGTCATAAACATATGACTAATCTGGAAATAGGAGGAAACTCAGCTCCTTTTAGTTGTTCAGTCTGTGTGGACTGGCAAAAACAGAAGACATACGAGAATTTTCATGTATCGGAAAATGTTACTTATACTAATGTCATTCGATTTTCTAAGGTACAGTTATCCGATGTATGTTTAGCAGTGTTACTGTACCTAAAGGGTTAATTGGTTAAATTTTTGTGTTAAAAATTATGAACTTGAAGTGGATCTTTATAAGGCAGAAAGGAAATAAAAAACAAGGCAGGTGAACAACAGACTGTTTTGGGTTATATTATTAGTCCAAATTTTCAAGACTCTGATATTAAAGTTTTACATATCTTAACCCCTTTCTGACATCGGACGTAATAATCCGTCCATGTAACCTGGCACAATTTGACCATCATTACGACGATCGTGGCTGGGTGTCAGCTGATTCTCACAGCTGACACCCGGCACTAGATGCCAGGAGCGGAGCGGTCCCGGCACTTTAACCCCCGAAATACTGCGATCAAACAAGATCGCAGCATTCCGGGAGCCAGCGCAGGGCTGACAGCCCCTTTGCCTTTGGATCGGAGACCCTGCGGCGTGATGCAGGGTCCCGATCGTTGCCATGGGGAGCCGATGTCGTTAGGAAAGAGCATTATCAGCAAGTCTTCCTGTCAGTGCAGCACTGACAGCTTCTATGGCATGCAGATGCTGCTTCATCTGCATGTATAGAAGTGATCAGCCTGCTAAAACAATGATTGTCCCATAGTGGGACAAAGTGTAAAAGTTAGGAAAAAGTTAAAAAAAAAAGTTTTAAATAATTGTAAAAATATATAAACATAATAAAAAAAATCAATATATTCTATCACTAAATAAATTAAAATAATAATTAAAAAAAACGGTGCGGGGTCCCCCCTATTTTTGACAAGCAGCCTTGCTAAAGCAGACAAGTGGGGACTGGTATTCTCAGGCTGGTAAGGGGCCATGGATATTGACCCCTCCCCCCAGCCTAAAAATAGCAGCTCGCAGCTGTCTAGAAAAGGCATATCTATTTGATGCGCCTTTTCTGGTCGCTTTGCCCGGCTCTTCCCACTTGCCCTGTAGCAGTGGCAAGTAGGATAATATTGGTGGGTTTGATGTCCCCTTTCAGGTGATATCAAGCCCACGGCTTAGTAATGGAGAGGCGTCTATAAGGCACCCATCCATTACCAATTCTATTGTTGTATTGTAAATAAACACAGACACTCAGAATAAAGTCCTTTACTTGAAAAAAATGACCCAGACTCCTTTATTAATCTCAATTAAACCATACTTACAACCACGCCTAATCCAAGCGAAACCCTCGATCTCCTGTAATTAAAAAAAAAAATAAAAAAGCAACAATATACCATACCTGTCTGTCCTTGTGTCCCACACCGTAATCCATGTCTGGGGGATAAATAGTTTTCAACCTGGATGGTTTCAAGATGTGACTGTCCAGGCTGAAAACCACTGGTGAATGAGCTGGGGAATGCAGCGTCTGTGACCGGGGGTGACGTCCTAGAGATTACCTTCGGTCACTGAGCTCCGATCCCAGCCAGGCTGAGCTGCGATCGGATCCCTGCTAGCACAGTGAGCACTCATGGCTCACGGTGCTAGCGGGGATCTCACTGAAGTCACCGCAGCTCAGCCCGACTGGCAACGCAGCGTCAGTAACCGAGGGTGACATCATAGAGTTTACCTTTGGTCACTGAGCTCCGTTCCCAGCCGTGTGTGGGACATTTTATGGCTCGTGTTGACATTAAAAACTGACATGTCAGCGTGTTTTGCCCACGGACACACGGTCCGTGGAAACACACTGACGTGCACAGACCCATTCACTTGAATAGGCAAATAGCGCTCCGTTCCTCCCGAGTCTCTCCGCATGGCCAAGTAGTACTGTACAGCCACATATGGGGTATTGCCATGTTCAGATGAAATTGTGGGACAAACTTTGTTGCTATTTTTACCCACTTCTTGGATGAAAATGTAAAATGTTTGACTAAAACAAAATTTTGGTGGTAAAAATGTAGTTATTTTGTCCTCACTGCCCAATTGTATAAAATTCTGTGACACACCCATAGTGTCAATATGATCACTGCACCCCTAGATGAATTCATTGAGAGGTGTAGTTCGTAAAATGGGGTCACTTATGGGGGGTTCTGCTGTTTTGGCACCTCATGTGCTCTCCCAGTGGGTCATGGCACCTGCAAACTATAATATGGCGCTCCTTCCCATCTGAGCTCTGCCATGCATCCAAACTGGTTTACCCCCACATATGGGGTATCAACATACTCACGACAAATTGCTCAACAATTCTCAACAATTTGATTTTTTTTATTTTTACGGCTCTACGTTATAAACTTCTGTGAAGCACTTGGGGGTTTAAAGTGCTCACCACACATCTAGATAAGTTCCTTAGGGGGTATAGCTTACAAAATGGTGTCACTTGTGGGGGGTTTCCACTGTTTAGGCACATCAGGGGCTCTCCAAATGCAACATGGTGTCCGATCTCAATTCCAGCCAATTTTACATTGAAAAGTCAAATAGCGCTCCTTCCCTTCCGAGCTCTGCCATGCGCCCAAACATTGGTTTACCTGCATATATAGTGTATCAGCATACTCAGGAGAATTTGCATAACAGCTATTGGGGTCCAATTTCTCCTGTTACCCTTGGTAAAAAAAAAAAAAAATTGGATCTGAAGTAAATATTTTTGTGAAAAAAAAAAGTAAATTTTTTTTTTCTTTTTGTTAAACATTCCAAAAATTCCTATGAAGCACCTGAAGGGTTAATAAACTTCTTGAATGTGGTTTTGAGCACCTTGAGGGGTGCAGTTTTTAGAATGGTGTCACTTTTGGGTATTTTCTGTCATATAGACCCCTCAAAGTGACTTCAAATGTGATGTGGTCCCTAGAAAAAAAAAATAGTGTAAAAATGAGAAATCCTTGTTTAACTTTTAACCCTTGTAACTTCCTAACAAAAAAAAATTTTGGTTCCGAAATAGTGCTGATGTAAAGTAAACGTGGGAAATGTTACTTATTAAGTATTTTATGTGACATATTTCTCTGATTTAAGGGCATGAAAATTTAAAAGTTGGAAAATTGCAAAATTTTCTCCAAATTTCCGTTTTTCTCACAAATAAACGCAAGTCATATCAAAGAAATGTTACCACTAACATGAAGTACAATATGTCACAAGAAAACAGTGTAAGAATCACCGGGATCCATGGAAGTGTTCCAGAGTTATTACCTCATAAAGGGACAGTGGTCAGAATTGTAAAAATTGGCCCGGTCATTAACATGCAAACCACGCTTGGGGGTAAAGGGGTTAATTGAAATCCCAAATATAGCATCAGCAGATAACAAAATTACTCTTTACAGGTGAGATCCTCTCTTCATTATGTCCTCCCTTGCTTGCTGGCTCTTCTTTGGACCTGTTTTACAAACATGTTGTGAGAGATGTTAAATCTTTACTGTACCTTTGTGGGTAGCCCAATATGAGGACCAAAGAGCCGTAGGCTCTCAATTGGTTGAGCTCCAACAGTGACATAGTTATAAAGCCAGCAGACATGGGGTGTAATATTGTTGACCTGTTCCGTGCATACTTTATGGCTTAAGCCAATTGTCGATAAAGTGCTAAACATACCTATATATCTTTAAATTCAGATCCATCAAACTCTTATAGAGAACGATTGCGAACATTAAGACAAGAATTTGAGAAAGGGGTATTATTATATAATTTTGCAAACAAACTAATGGTAGAGTATCCTACAAAACCCATACTGGTATTTTAATCCCAAAATCCATACATGTATAGATAATCCACTTGGATGTCCTATAATTGTGGATGAAGGTTCAGTTACTGAGCCTATTTGGGCTGGATGTTAAACCTACTAGTGGCGAAAACTCCCGCATGTTTAAAAGACGCATTGTTTTTATTAATACTGGAATAGTTTGATTGGCAAGAAACATTCTAGTTGGTGATGATTGACGTAGAGAGCCTGAACTCCTGCACCACACAAGATGCCGGTGTACAGGCAGTAAGACATTGACATAATTTCTTTCAATATGCGGAACACTGGTATACCTAGGCAGCTGGTACCGCAATGGGTACACCAGTGACCCCGACTTTTGCAAATATATTTTTGGAGTATTTTGAAACTTTACCGTTTGACCTTGGAATTTCGAAAAATTACAAAATAGTGCGTCAGTGCGGAATGCTACTCCTTTTTTTTCCTACTCTTTTAATTTTTGAAGATTGTATTGCTGCACAGTTGAACACCACCATGTCTGTCATTCTCTTTTAACCAACATTGCATACTGCAGTGGTATATACTTGCAACAATGCCTGTCTGCTGAGCTTTTGGAATGGATGTAAAGCTAATCACGCTACATGTTGTCTAGATCTTCTCACAATTTTTATAGAAGATACCTACAGCTATGTGATGACTACTGCTGTCATGTCATTTTAAGTTTTAATGTTAATTTAAGATCTTTTTCTGTTCTTCTAAATTATTTATCTGTCTGTGACTGTTACAATCTTTGTTTCAGGGTAAAGATCTGCCCCATATTAATACTACAGAGACATATATGAGTGGTGATGAGCAGTGTAAAGAGGAGATTCCTACAGATAACAGCACAGGTGAGTAGTGACCACTAAATGCGTTATGTATCTTGTGGTGGTGTTTTATCTTTCATCACTAAAAAAAGAGCAGTCATCACATTGCAAAAGGGACGGATATGAATAGACCTACGAGAAGTACCTTGTAGACATCATCTGTATGTCTCGAATGATTATGAATTTGTTCCTGTGTCTATGTAGGATCATGTCCTAAAATATACTGGTCATGCCCCTGAGCCTTGCTCAGAGACACCTTGAGGCATGACTTTTAGGTTGATATCTATTGGGTAGATTACTATCTAATGGTATATTAACTCATTTTGGTCAAGCACATACTCTCAGGAGGTTTATTGTTTATATTATCTGTCTAAATGGTTTATTAAAAGCCAATTGGGCCAGTGCAATATACTGTTTCTCTATTACAGGGGTCACACAGGTCTTGTATACATAATTAACAATTTGATGTTCTCATCATATTGCTCACTATTCAGATTTTTTATTTTATCAAAGTTTGTGACTTTGTACCAGATTTTTGTCATTTAGTTATACCCTAGACATTTTAAATTGTTTTGGTGTCTTATTGCACTTGTTCATCTATTGGATTTGGTAGGCGCAGTTGTCTGTAATATAGTGAATTTCCTCTATCGGTAAGACCTAGCAGGGTGACAAAGGGAAAGCTGGCGTTAAGCAGGGGTGCCACTTCGCCTTTTACGGTGCCAACCTCCGCGGCAAGGCAGGGATAGTACTAGGATGAACACATTAGGGTCAGTATCCAAGCTGTTTATATAGTTTTGACTGTGTCAAAACTATATAAAAAAAAGGCGAAAGAATCTAATTAATAAAAATATTGGAGAAAGAGAAACCAATCACAAACTAAAATGTTTCCATACTAATGCACAAAGCATGGGCAACAAACAAGGAGAATTGGAACTACTAACACAGGAAAAGAAATATGATGTCATTGGAATCACTGAAACTTGGTGGGACAATACACATGATTGGAATACAAGACTAGAAGGATACAACTTATTTGCAAGAAACAGACTTGATAAACGAGGAGGGGGTGTCGCATTGTATGTTAGAAACGCGTATATCTGCACAGAGATTGAAGCTTCAGAGACTGGGAGTTCTGTGGAAACTGTTTGGGTAAGAATACAAGGACAGAACAATGGAAAGGACACCATTGTAGGCATTTACTACAGGCCGCCTGTGCAAGCTGAAGCTATGGATGAACTCTTTATGCATCAAATGGCCAAGTTCTCCAAAAAATATGACATAGTTGTCATGGGAGATTTCAACTATCCAGACATTTGTTGGGAATCTCTCTCAGGCAAAACTAACAGGTCAAGGAAATTCTTATCCTCTCTTGCTGACAACTTTATCTTCCAAAAGGTAAGGGAGAAAACAAGGGGAACTGCTACCTTGGATCTAATCCTTATAAACAGGGAGGAAATGGTTGAGGAGGTAAAAGTGGCTGGGACCCTAGGAGGTAGCGACCATGCTATTTTAGAATTTTGGATAACTAGAGGCGGAAGACCTGTGAAGACTCAGACATCAAGGTTAGATTTCAGAAAGGCAGATTTTAAGGGATTCAGAAAGAGAATTGGAGGGATCCAATGGCTGGATATCCTTAAAGACAAAAATGTCCAGGAAGGATGGGAAATCTTGAAAAATGAAATTCTCAAAGCACAGTTGTTAACAATTCCGAAAAGAGGCAAGAATAGGAAGCAGTTAAGGAAACCAGGATGGATGAACACAGAACTTAAGCACATGCTAAAAAGGAAGAAAAAAATGTTTATAAAATGGAAAGAGGGAGGCATATCTAAAGAAGAATATAATGCTACCTGCAGGGCACAAATCAGATTAGCTAAAGCTGAAAATGAATTGAGGCTTGCAAGAGATGTCAAAAGCAATAATAAAGGATTTTGGGGATATGTCAAAAGTAAAAGAAAAGTCAAAGATGCTATAGGATTTTTACAGGATGAAAATGATGAAATGGTAAGACAGGATGTTGAGAAGGCTGAACTTTTAAATTCCTATTTTGCATCTGTTTTCTCTCAGAAAGGAAATGTAACATCAACTGTTATTCACTGTCCTATTAAGGGAATAGAAGAATCCAGGATATCTATAAACAGAAAGATAGTGAGGAAACACTTAGCTAGCCTAAATGAATTCAAGTCTCCAGGTCCAGATGAATTACACCCCAGAGTACTGAAGGAGATAGCAGAAGAAATTTTTGAACCCCTCTCTATAATCTTTGAAAATTCTTGGAGAACAGGAGAAGTGCCAGAAGACTGGAGAAGAGCAAATGTTGTTCCTATCTTCAAAAAGGGGAAGAAGGTGGACCCAGGTAACTATAGGCCGGTGAGTCTGACTTCTATACCAGGAAAGATCTTTGAACAAATTATTAAACAACATGTATGTCAATACCTGGATAAGAATGAAGTGATTAAACAGAGTCAGCATGGGTTTGTAACTAATAAGTCATGTCAGACTAACTTAATTTCCTTCTATGACGGTATCACTGATTGGGTAGATCAAGGAAATGCTGTAGATATAGTATATCTTGACTTCAGCAAAGCATTTGACAAAGTCTCTCATACAATCCTTATTGAAAAAATGATTAAGTATGGAATGGACAAGGCAACTGTTAGGTGGATTCATAACTGGCTTAGTGATCGGACCCAAAGAGTGGTCGTAAATGGCTGCACATCCAGTTGGAAGAATGTCTCAAGTGGGGTACCACAGGGCTCTGTCCTGGGCCCTGTATTGTTCAACATCTTTATCAACGATTTAGATGAAGGAATTGAGGGTAAACTGATTAAATTTGCTGATGACACAAAGCTAGGAGGGATAGCTAATACTAGAGAAGAGAGAGAGAGGATTCAAAAAGATTTAAATAAACTGGAGAAGTGGGCAGCAACTAACAGAATGGTTTTTAACAGGGAGAAATGCAAAGTACTACATCTGGGTAATAAAAATGGAAAAAGCATATATAGAATGGGAGGAATAGGGCTAAGTGACAGCACATGTGAAAAAGACTTGGGTATACTAATAGATCACAGACTGAATATGAGTCAACAGTGTGATGCAGCAGCAAAAAATGCAAATGCAATTCTAGGATGTATTAACAGAAGCATACAGTCTAGATCACGTGAAGTCATTATTTCCCTCTACTCCTCTTTGGTCAGACCTCATCTGGAATATTGTGTCCAGTTTTGGGCACCACATTTTAAAAAAGACATCAACAAACTGGAGCAAGTTCAGAAAAGAGCGACCAGAATGGTGACCGGTCTGCAAACCCTGTCTTATGAGGAAAGGTTGCAGGATTTGGGAATGTTTAGTTTGCAAAAGAGAAGACTGAGAGGAGACTTAATAGCTGTCTACAAATATCTAAAGGGCTGTCACATTGTAGAAGGATCAACTTTATTCTCATTTGCACAAGGAAAGACTAGAAGCAATGGGATGAAACTGAATGGGAGGAGACACAGATTAGATATTAGAAAAAACTTTTTTACAGTTAGAGTGATCAATGAGTGGAACAGGCTGCCACGAGAAGTGGTGAGTTCTCCTTCAATGGAAGTCTTCAAACAGAGGCTGGACAGACATCTGACTGGGATGATTTAGCGAATCCTGCTTTGAGCAGGGGGTTGGACCAGATGGCCCAGGAGGTCCCTTCCAACTCTACGATTCTATGATTCTATGAACTTATTATTTTTTCATATATTTGAATTTTTACTTTCTATTACACTGTGTTAGCAAGGTTTTGTCCCTCGGACAATTTTGAGTGTTACTGATAGATTTTTTCTCCTTCGTCTCATTGGGGGACACAGATACTGTGGGTATATGTTTCTGCCGCTACGAGGCTGACACTAAGTGAAAAAAAAAAAGAGGTTAGCTCCTCCTCCATCGTATACACCCTCAGTTTTTTGCTTAGTGTCCTTTGGAGGCACACACATCTGGATGTCTCCAGACTATTTTTTTTTTTTCTTCCCATGAAGATGAGACAGGGACGACGGATCTTATAGATAGTCCGATCTCCCCAAACCATCAACGGGTGAGCACGCGTTGAGTATTGTCTCCGCGTATCCTTTCCCGCACCGTGGGACATATCTGGGTCTTTTTCCCCAGACTTCTATTTTTCTTTTTTATTTTATGAAGATAAGACAGGGGCAACGCATCCTATTGAAAGGATCTGATTTCCCCAAATCATCAACGGGCGAGCACGTGCGAGTATCCCTCCACGTATCCCCTCCCGCGACGTGGGACATAATGCTGGACTTGGCCCTGTCCACCCCTAGGTATTGAAACCATGGGCTTGCACAGAGGCGCAAGACTAGTCTGTGCGGCCCCCACTGCTCCACCAACGCTAGACGGCGGTGCTGCATGGCGGCGGACGGTCCCTCTCCTCGCCCCTGCAGGGGGGACGGAGCTAGGGTGCCTGCACCGTCCAGAAATTTACCCCATCCCCTCTACCTGGTGCGCTGGTCGCAGGTATGGAGGACTGTGGAGGGCCCTGCGGCAGCGTTCCAGGAGCTCCATTGAGAAAGCCCCAGGCGGAGGGTTGTGCTCACCTGGTCCACAGCATTTCCTTTCCTCAGTCCTACCCCCCCAGGCGGGGGCCGCCAGCGCGGATGTCGGTCCATGGAGCGGCTCAGAGAATGGCCGGTGGGATCGCCATAGTTGCGGGGCCGCCAGCGCGCGGCCCGGCAAAATTTAGCCCGCGGCTTCAGCCGTGACTAAGCCGCGGGTGGAAGTCCCGCCCCCGGCGTGATGTCATTTCCGGCCGCCCCCCGTGACTAGTGCGGACGCGAACAAATTGAGCCCCCGTTCTCATTATAGGGTAGGCAGCGACCGGGAGAGGACGTCTCGGTCTACTCAGGGGAAAGGAGCGCAGGAGAGCGCAGCGCAGAGGCAGTGGCAGAAGCACGTGGACACAGGATCAGGGTAAGTGCGACCCCGACCCTGGAGCCGCGCTACGTGCGATAAAAGGGGGTTTGTTTCCTCCTCCTCCCTTCCCTCAACCCTCTTATAGAAAACAGGGGGTGTTATTGAGCCTGGCAGCAATATGACCGGAAAAGGGAAATCGCACACGTTCCTTTATGACGCATGCATTCCTGTGGGGCCAGTTTTCCACGAGCACAGAGTAAAAAATTATGTGAAACCTGTGACTCCGAACGCGCACAGGAGCCCTCCCCTGCCACCAAACCCACAATGCTGGTGTGGGCAGACCGCAGAGGACAAGGTTCGGGATTCCCACTGTGCAGCGCCCGGAACCCGACGCCTAACAGAACCTCAGTGTCCGTCCTCCACTGCGACTGCGACCAATGTGCCAAGCCCCCCAGAGTGGGCCCTATTACTCTCTCAGTTCATGCAACTGAGTCCCTTCAGGCCTCAGGTGGGGTACAGGGACAGTGGCTCGCCGGCCTTAGAGGGGACCTCCACCTTACAAGAGCCTCCGGCCTGCAGGGGCCGCTCTCACTCCAGGCAGACCCGAGGGAAACAAATCCACACGGTGTCGCCCAGTCCATCTGGTGCCTTGGCATCCGTAGGTTCTGCTTTTCGCTCCCCGTCTCCAGTGGTTGATAGCGAGCAGACCTCAGATTGTGACTCAGATGAGCCCCTTGACCTGGATACTCCAGCGTCACTCGAAGCAAGGTATCCGTTTGCTCCGAACCTCCGTAAAAAATGGATGGAATCCCCGATGGTGGATCCTCCGGTTTCGCGCCTAGCCACTAAGACCCTGCTATCCGTCCCTAGTGTTTCCTCAATTAAGGATCCCACGTATCGCCTTATAGAGAGCTTAGCTTGCTCAGTAGATGAGGCGTCAGGGTCAGCGCTCGCTCCCTCATTCACAGCAACTTGGGTAGCCAAGGCTATAATATCATGGTTAGAAACATTAAACAAGGTGGCGCAGGAGCAGGATCTACCTGCAGAGATTTCAGAGGTCGCAGGTCAGATGGCGATGGCCGGAAACTATGTAATCAATGCGTCTTTAGATGCAAACAATTGCTCGGCACTTGCTGCCCCTAATGCAATTTCTGTCAGAAAAGCCCTATGGTGAAGGACATGGCGAGCCGATTCTACTTCTAAGGCCGGTATCACACATCGGTTTTTTGCTTCAGTTAAAATCCACTAAAATGGCGGACAACGGATCCGTTCTTGGCCGGATGACAACGTTTGTCACCGGACCGTTATTTTAACGGGTCTGTCGAAGGAAGAATTTTAAAGGAAACGCTGCTTGAGAGGGAGAGAATTTTTTGCGCCACCAGAACAGAGTTTAGGGTTAAATTTCCGAGCGAGGCAAATCATCCGGGCATGCGCAATGTCAAATGCAGATCCGGCCGCCGAAAAAACGTTGCATGGTCCGTTCAGGCATGTCGGCGGATGCCAAAATTTTGGCGGATCCGCAAAAAAACGGATCGAACGGATGGCCATCCGTCAAGATCCGCCGGTAATGCAACTCAATGGGAAAAAAAACGGATCCGCCAAGCAAAATGGCAGATCCGTTTTTTTGCACAACGGCGGATTTTGACGGATTTCAAAAAACTGATGTGTGAAACAGGCCTAAGAAGTCCTTGACTTCCCTGCCTCATCAGTGCGGCCACATATTTGGGGAGAAGTTGGATCAACTTATCTCTGACTCCACAGGAGGAAAGAGAGCGGGTTTCTCCCTCAACAAAAGGTCAAAACGCTGTTTCGTCACCCGTTTTCAGGCACATTTCGGGCCTTTCGCAACCCCGGGTGGTCTACAGCGGCCAATTCTGCCGCCTCAGGCCGCCCCAACCACGATAGGGAGCGGCAGGTCTCATATAGAGCCAACCCATTGGGGAGAATGCATACTCAGCAGCCCAGATCGAGGGGATCCAGATCCCAAAGATCATCGGCCAAATGACTCGTGGCCTTTACCAGACGACACCAGCAAGGTGGGCGGCCGCCTACTCTGGTTTCACCACGTCTGGGTCAATGTCGCTCACGACGCATGGGGAAAGGAATTGGTGGCCTCGGGTTACAAAATAGAATTTGTCAGGTATCCTCCAAGACTGTTTTTTCTTTCCCGGCTACCCAGGGTGAATACCCAGGCAAGGGCTCTATTGGGAGCCATCAAATTGCTCCAGCACAATGGAGTCATTGTTCCAGTTCCGGAACACGAAAGAGCTCAGGGGTTCTATTCCAACCTTTTTGCGGTTCCCAAAAAAGGACGGGTCTGTCAGGCCTGTTTTGGACCTGAAGCTTCTGAACAAATTCATCAGGATCAGACATTTCCGGATGGATTCTCTCAGTTCAGTCATATCGGCCATGGAGCAGTGAGAATACTTGGCCTCAATAGGCATCCAGGACGCATATCTGCATATTCCCATTTTTCCTCCTCATCAGGGGTTTCTACGCTTCACCATCGGCGATCAACATTTCGTAGCGCTACCCTTCGGGCTAGCCACGGTTCCTAGAGTGTTCACAAGGGTTATGGCAGTTGTCATGGCCACACTGCATTCTCGAGGCATAGTCGTCTTGCCTTATCTGGATGACCTCTTGGTCAAGGGCCCGTCAATACGAGCATGCGAGGAAAAGCTCAACATCACGCTAGATACTCTTGCCCGCTTAGGAGGGTTGGCAATGCAAACAAGTCATCCCTTGTGCCAGCTCAGAGGATCTCCTTCCTAGGAATGATCTTCGACACTTGCCGAGGGTTGGTAATTCTCAGGAAAAGGCGCTAGCTCTCCGGCAGGGAGTCCGGACAGTTCGCCAACCAGTCCCTCATACCATCCGATCCGGGATGAGGATTCTAGGGGAAATGGTGGCAGCAATGGAAGCGATACCTGTCGCCCAGTTCCACCTTTGCCCCCTGCAGCACGCCCTCTTGTCAGCCTGGGACAAGAATCCTTTCACGCTCGATCGGCGGTGCCGACTGTCCTCTCAAGTCAGGCAGTCGCTCGGATGGTGGATAGCCAGTTCCTCTCTGACCCAGGGGAAACCTTTCCCCCAGATCATTGGCTGGTAATGACAACCGACGCCAGTCTCCTCGGTGGGGGAGCGGTGTTTCGCCACCACACAACCCAGGAACGGTGGTCGCCACAGGAAGCATGCCTCACGATCAACTTATTGGAGATACGAGCTATTCGTCTGGCTCTGCAGAAGTCTCATCTCTCTAGCAGGCCGCCCCGTCCGGTTTCAATTGGACAACGCCACAGCGGTGGCTTAAGTAAATCATCAAGAGGGCACCCGCAGCAGAGCAACCATGCGCGAGGCGGGGCACATTCTTCAGTGGGCCGAAGCAAACCACTCTGTGATTTCGGCTGTCCACATTCCGGGGCGTGGAAGATTGGACGGCAGACTTTCTCAGCCGGCAGGGTCTTGCATCAGGAGAGTGATCTCTATATCCCGACGTTTTTCAGCAGATTTGTCAACTGTGGGGAGCTCCGGATGTGGACCTGATGGCTTCCAGAGTGAATGCCAAGGTGCCCGCATATGTCGCTCAGGCCAGGGACCCACAGGCATTCGTGGTGGACGCGTTGGTTCTGCCATGGAACCAGTTTCGCCTCCTATATCTATTTCCCCCACTGCCACTACTTCCGAGAGTCATCAAAAAGATCAAGTGAAAAAGTGATTTTTTTTTTTTTAACCCCTTCACCCCCAAGGGTGGTTTGCACGTTCATGACCGGGCCAATTTTTACAATTCTGACCACTGTACCTTTATGAGGTCATAACTCTGGAACGCTTCCATGGATCCCGGTGAGTCTGACATTGTTTTCTCGTGACAAATTGTACTTCATGTTAGTGGTAAAATTTCATTCAAATAACTTGCGTTTATTTGTGAGAAATACGGAAATTTGGCGAAAATTTTGAACATTTCGCAATTTTCCAACTTTGAATTTTTATGCCCTTAAATCACAGAGATATGGCACCCAAAAAACTTGATAAATAACATTTCCCACATGTTTACTTTACATCAGCACAATTTTGGAACCAAAATTTTTTTTGTTAGGAAGTTATAAGGGTTAAAAGTTGACCAGCGATTTCTCATTTTTACAACACCATTTTATTTTTACGGACCACATCACATTTGAAGCCACTTTGAGGGGTCTATATGATAGAAAATACCCAAAAGTGACACATTCTAAAAACTGCACCCCTCAAGGTGCTCAAAACCACATTCAAGAAGCTTATTAACCCTTCAGGTGCTGATACCTGATATGTGGGGGGGAACGACTGTTTTGGCGCATGGCAGAACTCAGAATGGAAGGAGCGCCGTTTGACTTTCTCAATGCAAAATTGTCTGGAATTCAGATCGGACGCCATGTCACGTTTGGAGAGTCCCTGATGTACCTAAACAGTGGAAACCCCCTACAAGTGACCCCATTTTGGAAACTAGACCCCCCAAGGAACTTATCTAGATATGTGGTGAGAACTTTGAACCCACAAGGGCTTTACAGAAGTTTATAACGTACAGCTGTACAATTTAAAAAATCATATTTTTTCCACAAAAATGATCTTTTCACCCCAATTTTTATTTTCCCAAGGGTAACAGGACCCTAAAAGTTATTGTGCAATTTGTCCTGAGTACGCTGATACCCCACATGTGGGGGTAAACCACTATTTGGGCGCATGGCAGAGCTCGGAATGGAAGCAGCGCCATTTGACGTTTTTGGCTGGAATTGAGATCGGACATCATGTCGCGATTGGAAAACCCCTGATGTACCAAAACAGTGGAAACCCCCCACAAATGACCCCATTTTGAAAACTAGACCCCCTAAGGAACTTATCTAGATGTGAGGTGAGCACTTTGAACCCCCAAGGGCTTCACAGAAGTTTATAATGTCCGGGCATGAAATTAAAAAAAATCGTATTTTTTCCACAAACATGATCAATTAGTCCCCAATTTTTTTATTTTCCCAAGGGTAACAGGAGAAATTGAACCCCAAAAGTTGTTGTCCAATTTATCATGAGTACGCTGACACCCCATATGTGGGCGAAAACTACTGTATGGACACACGTCAGGGCTCGGAAGGGAAGCAGTGACGTTTTGGAATGCAGACTTTGAGGGAATGGTCTGCGTGTGTCATGTTGCCTTTGGAGAGCCCCTAATGTACCTAAACAGTGGAAACCCCCCACAAGTGACCCCATTTTGGACACTAGACCCCCCACGGAACTTATCTAGATGTGTGGTGAGCACTTTGAACCCCCAAGTGCTTCACAGAAGTTTATAACGCTCGGACGTGAAAATAAAAAAATCATTTTTTTTCCACAAAAATGATATTTTTGCCCTCAATTTTTTATTTTCCTAAGGGTAACAGGAGAAATTGGACCCCAAAAATTGTTTTGCAATTTGTCCTGAGTAGGCTGATACCCTACATGTGGGGGTAAAACACTGTTTGGGCGCATGGCAGAGCTTGGAAGGGAAGGAGCACCATTTGACTTTTTCAACTCAGAATTGGCTGGAATTGAAATCAGACGCCATGTTGCATTTGAAGAGCCCCTGATGTGCCCAAACAGTGGAAACCCCCAATTCTAACTCCAACCCGAACCCCAACACACCCCTAGCCCTAACCCTATCCCTAACCCTAATGGAAAAATGGAAATAAATACATTTTTTTTATTTTATTATTTTTCCCTAACTAAGGGGGTGATAACGGGGGGTTTGATTTACTAATTATGACGGTTTTTATGTTTTGGTGGCTGTCGCACGCTAAAAGACGCTTTTTATTGTAAAAATAGTTTTTGCATCACCACATTTTGAGAGCTATAATTTTTCCGTATTTTGACCCACTGAGTCATGTGAGGTCTTATTTTTTGCGGGACAAGTTGACGTTTTTATTGGTACCATTTTCGGGCACGTGACATTTTTTGATCGCTTTTTATTCCGATTTTTGGGACGCAGAATGAACAAAAACCAGCGTTTCATGAATTTCTTTTGGGCGGGTGGGTTTACACCGTTCCGCATGCGGTAAAATTGATAAAGCGGTTTTATTCTTCGGGTCAGTACGGTTACAGCGATACCTCATTTAGGTCATTTTTTTATGTTTTGTCGGTTTTATGCAATGAAAACTATTTAATATAAAAAATAATTATTTTTGCATCGCTTTATTCTGCGAGCTATAACTTTTTTATTTTTTCGCTGATGATGCTGTGTGGCGGCTCGTTTCTTGCGGGACAAGATGACGTTTTCAGCGGTACCATGGATATTTATATGCTTCTTTTTGATTGCGCGTTATTACACTTTTTGTTTGGCGGTATGATAAATTGTTATTTTTTGCTTCGTTTTTTATTTTTTAAGGGGTTCGCTAAAGGGGTTAACTAATGGGACAGTTTTATAGGGCGGGTCGTTACGGACGCGGCGATACCTAATATGTGTACTTTTATTGTTTGTTTTTTTTTTTGTTTTTTTTCAAAAAATGAATTTATTTGGGGGAATATAATATTTTTTTTTTGTAATTTATTTGGCGATTTTTTTAAAATTATTTTAACACTTTTTTTTTATTTTTTTTTTACTTTATTAAATAGTCCCAGGTGGGACATCACTGTTCTGTGACAGATCGCTGATCTGTCACATCACAGATCACTGTGACAGATCAGCGATCTGTCACAGGCAGTGCACAAGGCTTCCTCATGCCTGCGCTTTGCAGGCACTGAGGAAGTCAGCTTCCTGAAGGCCCCCGTCGCCATCTTGGATTCGGGGGCCTGCAGGAAAGGAGCCCCTGGCAGCAGCGCTGCACATTGCGCTGCCGTGGGGGGCTCAGGGAAGCACGGAGGGAGCCCCCTCCCTGCCGATGCTTCCCTTTAACCCCCGGTACACCGCGATCAAACGGGTTAACTTGTCGGGGGCGGTCCGTGACCGCCTCGGACACATTGTGCCGGGTGTCAGCTGTGATAATCAGCTGACACCCGGCCGCGATCAGCGGCGCTCACCACGTGGGCGCCGCTGATCGCGGTAGACGTACTATCCCGTCCATGGGCATAGGGGCCCGGGTCCCATGGACGGGATAGTACGTCTGATGTCAGGAAGGGGTTAATATACAGTACATACAGTATAGACGTTTCGGTCACATTGACCTTCATCACAGTACTGCAAAAAATAACTGAAATAATCAAAATAACAGAAGTATATACAATAATCAGAGGATTTTTGGGGGCAAAAATGCTCTTTTTGAAATATAATCATGTATGTGCTACTAATGTCTGATATGTTACGGACATCATCTGCAACCTTCTTTGTTTCCCACATACTCTGATTATTGTATATACTTATGTTATTTTGATTATTTCATTTATTATTTTTTGCAGCACTGTGATGTAGGTCAATGTGACCGAAACGTCTATACTGTATGTACTGTATATTAGAAATCACTTTTTTCACTGGAAATCATATATACTGTGTGTGCCAAGTTTCTATATTCATATGATTACGGACTAGGATCCTACTTGTTGCACCACCACTTTATGGCTGTGCTAAACGGTTTTGTGTTATATCAAAAAGATCAAGACGGACGGGGTGCCGGCCATTCTGCTGGCCCCAGACTGGCCCCGTCGAGTGTGGGACGCAGATCTAATGCAGCTGCTCGCCGATGTTCCTTGGCGCCTGCCAGAGCGCCCAGATCTACTGTCTCAAGGGCCGATTTGGCACCCGAACTCAGGGACCCTGTGTTTGACGGTATGGCCGTTGAATCTTGGATTCTAACCCAGGCAGGGTTCGGGAGCGAGGTGGTCACTGCAATGATTAGCGCCCGGAAGTCTGCTTCAGCATGAGTTTACCACCACACCTGGAAGGGGTTCTTTGCTTGGTATCAATGCCGCGGTGTTTCTCTGCTGAGATTCTCAATCCCCAGCATCTTGGCTTCGCTCCAGTTGGGCTTAGAGAGCCCGGATAGCTCAGTCAGTAGAGCATTAGACTCGGGCTTTGCCCCAAGTTCTCTCAGGAGACAGATTTCAGCCTTATCCGTCCTGTTCCAGCGCAGAATTGCTACCAATTTGCAGGTGAAGACTTTTTCATTCAGGGAGTCTCCCACTTGGTACCTCCCTATAAGGCGCCTTAAGGACGCCTGGGACCTTAACATGGTCCTAAGTGTTCTGCAGGAAGCGCCATTTGAACCGCTTCAGGATATCTCTTTGAGGGACCTATCCTGGAAAGTGGTGTTCCTAGTGGCCATCACTTCCATCAGGCGGGCTTCAGAGCTGGCGGCCCTATCCTGTCGAGCTCCGTTCCTCACTTTCCATAAGGATAAGGTGGTGCTCAGACTAGCCCCTCCTTTTCTGCCGAAAGTCGTGTCCTCTTTTCACATTAATGAAGATGTTGTTTTGCCTTCATTTTGTCCAGCATCGGTGCATCGTGTGTAAAAAGCTCTTCACACGTTAGACCTGGTAAGAGCTCTCCGAAGGTACGTGTCGCAGACGGCACCCTTTCGTCAGACGGACACGCTGTTCGTGCTCCCCGAAGGGCGCAGGAAGGGACTCGCTGCCTCAAAATCGACCATAGCCAGATGGATTCGTTTGACGATTCAGGAGTCCTACCACGTTAGAGGCACGCCGATTCCAGCAGGGATCAGAGCGCACTCTACCCGGGCAGTGGGCGCCTCTTGGGCGCTTCAGCACCAGGCTTCGACGGAATAGGTTTGCAAGGCAGCAACCTGGTCCAGCCTGCACACATTTGCCAAACATTATAATATCCATGCTCAGGCCTCGGCGGATGCGAGCCTGGGTAGAAGGATTCTCCAAGCAGCGGTGGCGCACCTTCTAAACAAGAGATGCATGTAGCTTGGATCGGTGAGTCAATCTCCCACCCAGGGACTGCTTTAGGACGTCCCACAGTATCTGTGTCCCCCAATGAGACGAAGGAGAAACATGGATTTTTGAGAGAACTCACCGTAAAATCCTTTTCTCCGAGACGCTCATTGGGGGACACAGCCCTATTAGCCAGTTGGCTCTGTTTTTGTTTAGTTAATATGCATTTATTTATGTGATAAAAGGGTGGTCCTTTTCTGGACATGTTGTTCCTGTAGTAAGGCTGATTTTGTTGTCCTACTTTTGCTTTGGCACCAAACTGAGTTCCGCCTGCAATAGGGGCAAGGGTGTATACGACGGAGGAGGAGCTAACCTCTTTTTTTTCACTTAGTGTTAGCCTCCTAGCGGCAGAAGCATACACCCACAGTATCTGTGTCCCCCAATGAGCGTCTCGGGAAAAAGGATTTTACGGTGAGTTCTCACAAAAATCCATGTTTCATGCTGATTTCAGAAATGACTTCAGATTTTTCCTATCACGTAAGGTTTTTGAAAAATGATATGAAACATTATAATATTCTGTTATCATTCTAAAAACTCATGAACTTTTTTTGAAAGCGTATATTCTGAATTTTCCACTGAAATAGCATAAATCACTGATCTACACATATGCAAGCACTTATTTTGCGAATTCCACGCAGGCGCATTGAATCATTCAGCTGACCATGTACGGAGCATACTACATCTCTTGGGCAGGGGAGGAATCAAAAGACAATACTGACATACTTAGAGCATGACTGAATGGATCACGACCTTCAATGCCGTTCGCTGTCCCAATGATATGGAGAGAGCAGGGAGATCATGTAAAAGATTGCTACTTCTGCCTTGCAAATGTAACAGGATATTCAGCAAAGAACAAGAAATCAATAGAATATCTTAATCTTCCTTCAGCCATAAGACCAGTGCCACACAATGAAAGTCTTTGTGTTCGAAAGCCGACCAAAGTATGGACAATGGAGGATGACGAAGGAATGTCAGTGGAAAATGAAACTGCTGCAGACCCAGACTTTGAGCCTTCTACATCTAATCCACATCTGTTCAGTCAAGCTGATCTGAGTGACTTGGTCAGAGATTTGAAATTGTCATAGAGGCAGGCAGAATTATTGGGTTCAAGGCTACAAGAACGGAATTTCTTATTACCAGGAACAAGAGTTTCTGTTTTTCACAGTTGTGAAGACCTTAATCAATTTTTAAATCCATGTCGACAGTTTAACTTTTTGCAACGATGTCTTAGAGTTGTTTGGTGCTCTTGGATGCGAAAATGACCCGAAGGAATGGTGACTGTTCATTGACTCGTCAGTTTTACGTCTGAAGGCTGTTTTACTACAAAATGGAAATATGTATCCTTCTATACCTATTGGACATGCCGTACACATGAAAGAAACGTATAAGAATATGGAGTTACTCTTGACCCACAATAATTATAGAAATTATAACTGGAACATATGTGATGATCTAAAAGTTGTTCCACTTCTTCTTGGACTGCAACTTGGATATACCAAGTATTGTTTTATTTGTTTGTGGGACAGTCGTGCATGAGAATTGCACTATTTCAGAAAGGACTGGCCACTCCGCGAAAACCTGGTTGCTGGACAGAAGAATGTTAAACATAATCCTCTCGTTAATCCAGAAAAGATATTTCTCCTCCTTTGCATATTAAACTTGGGCTTATGAAGAATTTTGTCAAAGCAATGAGCAAAGAATCGGAAGTCTTTTCTTACTTGCGACAGAAATTTCCAAGAATAAGTGATGCAAAGATTAAAGAAGGTATTTTTATTGGCCCACAGATCAGAGATATAATGAAGGACTGTAGCTTTGATGGTACTTTGCAAGGTGCTGAACAAGTGGCATTTAAAGATGTGACCTTCAACTTCCTTGGCAACAGCAGGGCACCGAACTTATAACAACTAGTGGACAACATGCTCACAGCATATCATTTGATGAAATGCATTATGTCACTAAAAATGCATTTTCTGCATTCTCACTTGAACTTTTTTCCAGCCAATCTTGGTGCCGTTAACGATGAACACGGTGAAAGATCTCACAAAGACTTTGCGCTGATGGAGAAAAGGTACCTGAGAAAGTGGAGTACATCAATGCTGGCTGACTATTGCTGGAATCTTATTCAAGAAGCATTTGACACAGATTATAAACGAAAGTCGTCTGCAAAACACTTTTAAACAATTGCTTTTGCTACTGACATCGATGCACATGTATGTGTTATGATTGGGTCACCGAGGAGGAAAGCAAGCCCAAGCTAAGCCACAGAAAACCAGAGAGGTTGGTAACTAAGCGGATTGCAGACCCCTGATCCTATCCACACAACTAGCAGTAGCCGTGGAGCTTACCTACGATGATCCTAAATGCCTCGACACAGCTGGAGAACTATATAAGCCTAAAGCAAGAAAGGGGAAATCTAAACTGCCCCAGAGCAGACCCCAAAGGAATAGATAGCCCCCAAACATATATTGTCGGTGAGACCAGATGAAAACACAAACGCAGGTAGGAAAATAGACTGAGCGAACGATGGGGCCCACACAAACTAGAAAGGAAAGGAAAGACTCTGTCTGCAATCACGCAAAAAACCCTGCAAAAAATGCCCAACACGTCTGATTAAAAAATACTGAAGTCACTAGACTTCGCCCACTATATCAGCACTATACAATCAGGTATATTTTGAAAGCAGAGCAAAAAGAAGCCAATCTAATAAGGGACAAAAACAAACTGGCACAAGCAGTAACATAAGGATGGAAATTTAGCACAACCCCAGCCGGAGCTGGCTGAACACACAAAACTGAATAGACAAAACCAGATCAAATGTGAACAATAGCAAAAGAACACTTAGCTGAGCATGCAGGGACAGAGCTGGAAACTAAGACCTCAGGAGGCAGGAAAAAAATCACCAGCAGGGCTAGAGGGAGTCGGCTGTCTTAAATCCAGTCAGAAACTCCAGATCTCCAGTCATTCTCATTATCAGGTGGCAGGCCTCTGTTAATTAGATCAGCTCCATTACCTCCAGTAACCACCAGAGGGAGCCCAGAAAGAGAACTCACGACCCCTCTGTCAATATAACCAGCTCCATTACCTTCACTAGTAACCAGAGGTAGGCCAGAAAGCGAATTCACAACATGTATGTAGTGTATCGGACGTCATAATGTAGACTATAAACTGTTGTTTCTTAAAAACCTTACGTGATACAGACTTTTGGAGCACATATTCATGTTTAGCATATCAAAATCTATAAGATACAATAAAATGTTCTCAGGGGACAAGAACTTCCCTGAAATTTGTTGCGCAGTGTTGTTATAACTACTTTTAATTTTTTTTTTTTTTTTTTTTCCTGATAAGCAATATCTTTTCCACCGTTGAAGTCCATAAGACATATGTGAGCTGAGTCTAACTGGGTTGATTATTTAAACCCACACTGTTTCTGCAATAATTTTGGTTTATTAGTGTCACATATATACAGTTGTGGCCAAAAGTATTGACACCCCTGCAATTTTGTCAGATAATACTCAGTTTCTTCCTGAAAATGATTGCAAACACAAATTCTTTGGTATTATTATCTTCATTTAATTTGTCTTAAATGAAAAAACACAAAAGAGAATGAAGCAAAAAGCAAAACATTGATCATTTAACACAAAACTCCAAAAATGAGCCAGACAAAAGTATTGGCACCCTCAGCCTAATACTTGGTTGCACAACCTTTAGCCAAAATAACTGCGACCAACCGCAACCGGTAAACATTAATGAGTTTCTTACAATGCTCTGCTGGAATTTTAGACCATTCTTCTTTGGCAAACCGCTCCAGGTCCCTGATATTTGAAGGGTGCCTTCTCCAAACTGCCATTTTTAGATCTCTCGACAGGTGTTCTATGGGATTCAGGTCTGGACTCATTGCTGGCCACCTTAGAAGTCTCCAGTGCTTTCTCTCAAACCATTTTCTAGTGCCTTTTTGAAGTGTGTTTTGGGTCATTGTCCTGCTGGAAGACCCATGACCTCTGAGGGAGACCCAACTTTCTCACACTGGGCCCTACATTATGCTGCAAAATTTGTTGGTAGTCTTCAGACTTCATAATGTCATGCACACGGTCAAGCAGTCCAGTGCCAGAGGCAGCAAAGCAACCCCAAAACGTCAGGGAACCTCCGCCATGTTTGACTGAAGGGACCGTATTCTTTTCTTTGAATGCCTCTTTTTTTCTCCAGTAAACTCTATGTTGATGCCTTTGCCCAAAAAGCTCTACTTTTGTCTCATCTGACCAGAGAACATTCTTCCAAAACTTTTTAGGCTTTCTCAGGTATGTTTTGGCAAACTCCAGCCTGGCTTTTTTATGTCTCGGGGTAAGAAATGGGGTCTTCCTGGGTCTCCTACCATACAGTCCCTTTTCATTCAGACGCCGACGGATAGTACGGGTTGACACTGTTGTACCCTCGGACTGCAGGGCAGCTTGAACTTGTTTGGATGTTAGTCAAGGTTCTTTATCCAACATCCACACAATCTTGCGTTGAAATCTCTTGTCAATTTTTTTTTTCCGTCCACATCTAGGGAGGTTAGCCACAGTGCCATGGGCTTTAAACTTCTTGATGACACTGCGCACGGTAGCCACAGGAACATTCAGGTCTTAGGAGATGGACTTGTAGCCTTGAGATTGCTCATGCTTCCTCACAATTTGGTTTCTCAAGTCCTCAGACAGTTCTTTGGTCTTCTTTCTTTTTTCCATGCTCAGTGTGGTACACACAAGGACACAGGACAGAGGTTGAGTCAACTTTAATCCATGTCAACTGGCTGCAAGTGTGATTTAGTTATTGCCGACACCTGTTAGGTGCCACAGGTAAGTTACAGGTGCTGTTAATTACACGAATTAGAGAAGCATCACATGATTTTTCGAACAGTGCCAATACTTTTGTCCACCCTCTTTTTTATGTTTGGTGTGGAATTATATCCAATTTGGCTTTAGGACAATTGTTTTTGTTTTTTTTCATTTAAGACAAATTAAATGAAGATAATACCAAAGAATTTGTGTTTGCAATCATTTTTAGGAAGAAACTGAGTATTATCTGACAGAATTGCAGGGGTGTCAATACTTTTGGCCACAACTGTGTATGTGTATGTATATATATATATAATATATATAGCCATCGCTGAGTGGGGTCACCAAATTGTGACTTAGGGTGACAAAGAAGGGTAATTGTGAGTCTGGCAATAGGGCCAATACCGCCATTTTTTTCCTTCCTTGCTCTCCCTGTAAAAGTCCCCTTTTTTATTATAATGTGTCAGTAAAGTTGTATATAGTAGGAGGGTTTTTTGTTTTTAGTTATTTTTGGACCTGCTAAGGTTTATAGTTTTCTTGTGGTCTTTTTTATACATGCAGCTTCCCATGGCTTGGTTATATAGTCGGGCCCCGGTGCTGCTTGGGCCTTATTCACATTGAAGTCATTTTTGACATACGGTAACATTTTAATAGTAAAGGTTGGGACAATCCCAATTGGGTACATCTTGTTGCTCGTGGGATGGCATTTACGCTTTTTCAATTAAAAACACTGTTTACAAAGTACCTTATGTTATTTACATACACTATTGCTTTTTACTAGTAATGAGCGACGGCTAAAGAACTTGAGTACTTGAATCGAGCAGGTCGGATGCCGGACGAGTTTACACATAGTGTGAACACTGTTTTCTGCAGGATACTCACCAAATGGCACAATAGAAATCTTTTGATTAGTGCATTTTTGCTGGTTTTTCTCCTAGTTTGATGCATTTTTTGTGCAGATGTGAAGCCGCGTTTGTAATGTGTTTTTGTAGTAGAGAAAAGCTTTCATTCTGCACTTAGCCCCTTAATATCCAATGACGGACACAGTTCGTCATTAGACATCTCCCCTGCTTTGATGAGGGCTCCGGCGCTGAGCACGCATCAAAGCCTGGACATGTCAGCTGTTATGAACAGCTGACATGTGCCCGCAATAGGCGCAAGAAGAATCGCCGTCCGCCCCGCCTATTAACTAGTTAAATCTCACTGTCAAAGCTGACAGCGGGCATTTAAATAGCATTTCCGGCCACCGGGCCGGAAATGACCTCATCGCTGACCCCTGTCATGTGATCGGGGGTCGGTGTCATGTTGCCTGGACAACCAGAGGTCTCTGCTCATCGCCCATATGTAGCAGAGCTGATCGGGTTGCGCATGCTTCTAGTTAAAAAAAAAAAGTTTAAAAATAAAAAAAAATTTAAAAAACCTAAAAGTTCAAATCACCCTCCTTTCGCCCCAATCAAAATAAAACAGTAAAAAAATTCCCACATGCACATATTAGGTATCGCCGCGTTCAGAATCGCCCGATCTATCAATAAAAAAAGCATTAACCCGATCGCTAAACGGCGTAGTGAGAAAAAAATTCAAAACGCCAGAATTACGTTTTTTTGGTCACCAAAACAATTGCATTAAAATGCAATAACAGGCGATCAAAAGAACGTATCTGCACAAATGTGGTATCATTAAAAGCGTCAGCCCGGCACGGAAAAAATAAGCCCTCACCCAAACCCAGATCATGAAAAATGGAGACGCTACGGGTCTCGGAAAATTGCACAAATTTATTTATTTTTTTTTAGCAAACTTTGGAATTTTTTTTCACCACTTAGATAAAAGAGGACATAGACACCAAACATGTCTATGAACTCATAATGACCTGGAGAATCATAATGGCAGGTCAGATTTAGCATCTAGTGAACCTAGCAAAAAAGCCAAGCAAAAAACAAGTGTGGGATTGCACTTTTTTTGCAATTTCACCGCACTTGGAATTTTTTTCCCGTTTTCGAGTACACGACATGGTAAAACCAATGGTGTCATTTAAAAGTACAACTCGTCCCGCAAAAAATAAGCCCTCACATGGCCATATAGACGGAAAAATAAAAAAGTTATGGCTCTGGAAAGAAGGGGAGCGAAAAACGAATGCGAAAAATCGAAAAAAGCTCCGGTCATTAAGGGGTTAAAAAGGGACTGCAGCTTTTTACATGCGTTATTTTTTTAAGGCTACACAGCCTCTATAGAAAAAAAAAACACCAAAACCGCACAGTTCTGCAGCATGTTTAGATCACTGGGGGCGCAGTTTTCATGAAAGTACATCCACTTTGCTTGGACAATTAAACAGCATTCCGCCGTACATACCCATCCCGTTTAGAACCATTTCCTGCCATGACCAACTCACGTTATCAAATGCTTTCTCAGCATCCAGTGTCACAAACGCTGTGCGTCCTCGGTTCCCCTTTTCGAATTTTACCGCATCCATAATCAGCATAGCTCTTCTAATATTAGTTACTGCAGATCTACCTTTTATAAAACCAGCTTGGTGTGGCATAATTATTCTGGGCAGAACCACTGTCAGTCGATCCGCCAAAATTTTGAAAATCAACTCCAAATCCTGGTTAATTAGTGAAATTGGTCAGTAGCTGGAAGGGTCCCCCAAATTCTTCTCTCCCTTTGGCAGTAATTTTATATATGCCATATTAGCATGATTTGAGATTAAAGTCTGTTGTCTCCGTCCCCTAGCCAGGTTAGCTAACATCTTCCCCGCCTTGTTCCCAAATCTATGAAGTGCCACCTCCTTTTGTGACCAAAAAAACTGCTCCCTTTTCTCAGCCCAAGAGTCAGTTATTTTTGGCCTCCAGCCACCCCTTTTTTGCTGAAATAGAGCGATCCGCCAAGAATGTCGTGTACGCCACTCTTAAGCTCTCACTAGTCCTTAAATGTTGTTTGCTTGTTTTTCTTTTGAGTGCGATCATGTACCCTCATAAACAACCCCGTAAGACCACCTTAGCCGTGTCCCAGTATAACACCGGACTCCCCTCATGCTCTCCATTCGTCAACCTATAGTCCTCCCACCATTCCCTCAAAATCCTGTGAAAGGGATAGGCCAGGGGTCACAACCGTACGGACAGCAGAAGTACCATGAGCGTAGACAGGAGGGTATCCAGAGACATATCTGAAATCTTAAGTTAGAAACCAGGAGAACAGACACACAGTACTGAATCAGCAATCAAGAACACAACAGGCAACAGCCCGAAAAAAAACAAAACAGGTAATCAGGCAGAAAAGCAGGCTCACGGCACTAGCACAAACGCACAGGGGTCACTTAACTAAGCCTATGGCTAGAGCATAACTGACAAGGATGGAGGTCCACAGTGGCTATAAAAACCCTCCCCATGCCCAAAACAAGGGGCAGAGTTAACCCTCAAGGGTCCAAGTCTAACTTCACCACAGGATCATGACAGCGTGACCAACTCTCATTCGGGTGCGAGTAATGTGTATACTCCCTCACATTAGGATGCTGCAATCGCCATACATCTCTGAGAGTCAGGCCTTCCTCTGACATGCATTTACAACCTTTCAACCCCCCCCTTTTTATTGCCTGGACCTTTCTGTGTTCTATCCTCTGCGTGACAAGGAACCCCATTGAAGTCCCCTCCTATAAAATGATCATTGTCTTTTAAGACATTGTTTTATAATTCCTCGAACAAAAAGGTGGACCCTGATCTGCATTAGGGGCATATAAGTTGTGTCTTGTATGCTCAGTCTCCCAAACAATCCTGAGATCACCACGTGTTGCCATCTCCCTTCTGAATCGTGCTCCTCCAGTAACAGCTATATCCGTTCTCAACCTCTTTAGGTGCCGCAACACCATAGATCTTTTTCTCAGTGATCCCAGTCCCTTCACATTCCACGATATGATCTCAACCATTGTTGAAAATAAACTTGATCTGTCTAGATCAGTGGTCCCCAACCTTTTTTGCACCAGGGACCGGCTTGAACCAAGACCATTCTTCCATGGCCCGGCAGGGCGGGGATGGAGGTGTGACAGGGGCGGGGCTTTGGTCATAAGGGGGCGGGGCTATGGACGCGGTTGTAGTTTAGCAGTGCATATTTATCATTTAATTATAACATTTTTAATGTGACTCAACTCACCATAGGTTTTGAATGAGTGTGAGCACCTGGCTTGTTTCTGTTTCAGTGAGAGCACTGGGCTACTTCTACTGATGACCGTCACTGCTAATGATGATTGGAACCTACAAGGAAATGGAGCATTGAGCACTTAAGAAAAATTGTACTGGAGTTCTGTACATGCTGATTATTTTCTAATCATCAGAAAATGTATGTGTGGTCCCCCCCGTCCAGCTCTGTGTGGCTCCCCCTGTTGTATGCATGGCTCCCCTGTCCCATCCTGTATACATGGCTCTGCTCCCACTCTCCCATCCTGTATACATGGCTCCGCTCCCATCCTGTATACATGGCTCCGCTCCCATCCTCCCATCCTGTATACATGGCTCCCCTGTCCCATCCTGTATGCATGGCTCCGCTCCCACTCTCCCTCCCTTGTATACATGGCTCCGCTCCCACTCTCCCGGCCTCCCTTGTATATATGGCTCCGCTCCCACTCTCCCTCCCTTGTATATATGGCTCTGCTTCCACTCTCCCTCCCTTGTATATATGGCTCCGCTCCCACTCTCCCTCCCTTGTATATATGGCTCCGCTCCCAGTCTCCCTCCCCTGTATATATGGCTCCGCTCCCACTCTTCCTCCCTTGTATATATGGCTCCGCTCCCACTCTCCCTCCCTTGTATATATGGCTCCGCTCCCACTCTCCCTCCCTTGTATATATGGCTCTGCTCCCACTCTCCCTCCCTTGTATATATGGCTCCGCTCCCAGTCTCCCGGCCTCCCCTGTATATATGGCTCCGCTCCCATTCTCCCTCCCTAGTATATATGGCTACGCTCCCACTCTCCCTCCCTTGTATATATGGCTCCGCTCCCATTCTCCCTCCCCTGTGTATATGGCTCCGCTCCCATTCTCCCTCCCCTGTGTATATGGCTCTGCTCCCATTCTCCCTCCCCTGTGTATATGGCTCCGCTTGGCTCCCCCATCCTCCCCATCATACTTACCCTCACGTCGCTGAACTTCCTTCCCGTCGCTGCACGTCCCTGCATCTCGCGGCGCTTCAGCTCCTGTGCGGAGCGGTCACGTGCTACCGCTCATTAAGGTCCATGAATATGGACGCCACGCCTATGGGAGATGAGTGGCGTCCATATTCATGACCTTAAATGAGCGGTAGCACGTGACCGCTCAGCGCTGGATGAAGCCGCCGCGGGATGCAGGGTGAGTATCAGCTGCTGCACCGCCCCCCGGCTCCCCTTGTGTCCGCGGACCGGCAAGGGCACTGCAACGGCCCGGTGCTGGGCCGCGGACCGGCGGTTGGGGACCCCTGGTCTATATAACCACATAATGAGTATACCCATAGTCATATTATATGTCTGACCCGGGACATGGCTATCCCTCCCCCTCCTCCTCTCCCTCCCCCCAATAACTTAAATCTGAAGAGAAAAACAATTCTGTACATTCATTTGTATGACTTCCCTTAATCTGACCGCTGAATCCTCATCTGATCCCCCCCTTCACGTTGTTTAGAATAAATGACCTGAAGACCTGTGTCCCCACTCTAATAAATTATTTCTTCCTTACCCCCTCACGTAAAAGTCACAGACAGGGAAGGAGAGAAAGAGAAAATAAAGAGGGATCAGAACACGAGACGAGGGTTTTCAGTCAGAAACCTCCTGAAATTATATGTCAAGAAATATTGGTCAATCCAATCTTTAGTCTATATTCACAAATTCCATAGGCATCTCTCCTCTCCACCTCGAATCATTCTTCTTCAGTACTGCTGTTCTACAAGTTCTCAAATTATGGCTCCTCCACTGTCCGGCGACCCCTGTCTCCTCTCCCTGTGTTCTGCTGCGGTAGACGAAGTGGGCTCTTTCTCGTGGCGACTCCAATTCTTGTCACAGATTCCTTTCCGCAGACGGTAACAGTTGAGCCTCCGCTTCTTTGTGGCTTTTAAAAAATTTAAAGGGAGGCGGGGCTTGCCTTCAGGAGAGACGAGACGTGGCTGCTGGGAGCTCCAAGAAAATTAAAAAAAAAAAAAACACCGGGAATTACACAAGCCCACGGCTTGGATTTGTCCCCTGGAGCTGATTGGAACACAGCCTGCATCCTTGGAGGAAGAAATAAAGGTTAAATTGTCATCCCCAGCTGCCCCTGTCTGAGCGGTTAGAGGACCAAGGGGACACAACTATAATAGTACAGACGCCATCTTGCCATCTCTGAAAACTGAGGAGGACTGCAGACTGCTGCAGGGAGTTTTAACAGGAGAGGTATTGTCTGATAGAAGCACTGGGCTTCTCCTTGTCTCTGTCTGGCCCCTCTGACACATACTGACCTCAGGCGCGCTGCAGGGCTTCCCCTGCCTGCTTCTCTTATCTCCTGCATGCATGGAGGACTTTGGTTGCTAGAGGAACCACCGCACCTGCTCAGGGTAGGGAGACGCAGCTCCTTATCTCTAATCCTGCTGCAGCTTGCCGCTGGGACGGGACCCTGGGGGACTGTAGTGGGGGCAGTGAAAGAGGCACTGGAGGTTCTCTCTGCATTTCCCGCCATATTCAGCACCATTTGCAAAGGCACCATACTTTTTAGGGACAGCCAGCCAGTCCCAATATAAAAGGGAGTTGAGGTTTGCCTCCTTAGTGTCTATTTCAGCATCTAAATTTGCACACCACTAGCAGAAAATAATATACCATATTGGACCAGAAGTTAATTGAAAAAGTCTGTATTTGCCCTCATTATCACTTCAGTGAACCTCTGCTGACATCTAGTGGACATTTCAAGAATCTACCCACTTTAAATTTCTATTATTGGTAATACTCTTCTCTACAAAGAATCATTCATTTCATCGGACTTCCGGGAGGCGGAGCTTGAAGGTGGCCACATTTTAGTAGAGCTCCCTGACGGCAGAACTAAATCCACTGCCATCACACCGCTACACTAAGCGGGCAGCAGGGATAAGGCCCGGGCAAGGTTCCCCCGATAGCGGGGCCAGCTCTCCGGGAGCTCCGGAGGTCCTAGGTGCAGGCAGCGCTGAAATCCACGTGACACGTGGCCTCTAACAGAAGCGGCTGCGACCGGCCGCACTGAAACACGGAGCACACGCTGGAGTACCCAGCGCCACATCACCGGATCGCAAGGTAACCAGGGCAGCTACATACCTGCAAAGGAACAGGTGCGTGGACGGGCACATAGAGGTATAAACTGCAGATGAGCTGCCCTCTGCTGGACGTGGGAATAGTGGTTCCTTGAATGTGAGGCAGATATTCAATAGCGACGCCACTACCAAACTTACACGAGCTCATTAGGTCTCTTTTTCACTATGGAAAAATTCGTAGCCAAATCTGGAAAATCAAATCGACCCTTGACTAGGCACCAGAATACTACCTCCCCACCTAAGATAACTGCTGATGCAGAACGGGAGGATACGCAATCAATTGCTCAGGCCATTACAGATATTCTAATGCCGAAAATAGACTCTCGATTGGTGGCATTTCAGTCGACTCTAGATGCAATTGTCACCCAGGTTAACACACAAGGGGCACGCATAACAGCTGCAGAACAAAGAATGTCAGATCTGGAAGACATAGTTACAGAACTCTCCGGGAAGTTAGACCGGAGGGATAAAGGTGTCACATTTCTTCTAGATAAGGTCGAGCATCTAGAAAACAGATCTCGGCGTAATAACTTGAAACTTGTTGGTCTCCCCGAATCGATTAAAACGCCTGATTTGATGGGAATAGTGTCAGAATGGCTCCCGAAGGCACTAAATTTACCACTGCATTCAAGTGCTCTGAAGATCGAGAGAGTTCATCGCCTGGGCCCTCCTAGGAATGATACGGGTTCCAGACCACGTCCGGTAATCTTCAGGGTCCTGGATTTCCAAGATAAAGTTAGATTGCTATCGGCATACAGGAAGAAGCAACCATTATCCTCTGATCTTCACAAACTGTTTCTCTTCCAGGATTATTCGGCTGCGGTGGCAGCCAAACGTAAGGCTTTTAATCCCGCATGTGCCATTTTGGTGGGAAAAAATATTTGTTTTGGGCTACAGTTCTCTGCAATTTTACGCTTTTCTTTGAATGGGAAAAACTGGATCTTTACAGAGCCGGAAAAGGCTTTACAACATCTTCAAGCAGATAGTCAAGCTGCAGTGCAGTCGTCGGATGAGACCTGATGAATGCAATTGATGTTCTTCACCATTTTGTCACCTAGCAGGGAGGCGTCGCTTTTGCTGCTTTGTCACTTTGTTGCATTTGTGTTAAATCTTGTTGAGATATTAATCTCTTTTCTTCAAACAGGTTCACGCTCGTAATTACTTTGAGCATGGTTCTTTGCGGGTTTAGATTAGGGGTGGGGGGGTTCCTGCATGTGTTCATCGCACCTTTTTGTCAATGTGGCCTCTACGCCCACTCGCTGGGATGGGTGTGAGGTTCATACGAATCTGATATTATTCAGGAAGGTTACACCACGTTCTGGTATAGGTTAAATGATAGATAATGGTAGTACTTCTCTGTCCACAATGCATTCATTGTATTGGTGCTCTTGGAATGTGAATGGCCTAAACACGCCAGTCAAGAGAAAAAAGGTTATGCATTACTTACAACGCTCTAATTTCCATATAGTTTTCTTACAAGAAACTCATTGGGTAAGGGATAATCATTCATCTTTATTTAGCAAAAAATATTTATTGTGTGCTGAGGCATCGTATTCCAAAAAACAGAGGGGGGTGGCGATACTTATCAATAAATGTCTCAATTATGATATTTTGGACACTTGGGAGGATCCAATGGGGAGAATTTTAATAGTCAATATAAAAATAGAAGGAGTTTGCTATAACCTGGTAAATGTCTACGCACCTAATGGCCCAGATTTGCAGTTTCAGACTCAGTTACTCTCTAAGTTGGCAGGTTGGGACACAACCAATTTGATAATTGGGGGGGGGATTTTAATGAGGCACATGATATATCTATGGATAGATCAGGATCACACAGTCATGGAGCTACAATACATGAAGGTCTCATCCAGAGGCTGATGGATCATTTGGGGTTGACGGATATTTGGAGGTGGCAGCATCCTACTGATAAGGATTTCTCGCACTACTCTCATATTCATAATACACATGCAAGATTAGACTATTGGTTATTGGGCTTATCGACGGTGTCCCTTGTTCTAGCGACAGATGTCTTGGATATTCAGATATCTGATCATGCCCCGGTGGTTTTCAAATCTAGATTGGTAAATCCGACATGCAAGGAAAGGAGGTGGAGGTTTCCCTCTTATCTATACTCGTCTGATGATGTTAAGGCTTATTTGCAGATGTCTTGGAACACATACAAAGAGGACAATAGGGAGCACTGTGCTGATCCTCATTTATTTTGGGCCACCTCTAAGGCAGTTTTAAGGGGACAATTCATCTCCTATGTCGGGAATAAGCGGAAAAAATTATTAGAGGCCACGTTAGTAGCTCAGGAAGAATTGACCCAGGCATATAAAAATTTTAAACATTCTAATACCCCCGCAAATAAACAAAAATTCATAGAGGCTAAAGAGACTGTCAAAAATATTGAGCACGAGAGAGCGTTGTATAGTCTAGATATCAAAAACACGAATACTTTAAATGGGGGAACAGGCCGGGGAGGTTACTGGCCTCTCTAACTAAACCTTTTAGACAAGAAACTAGGATTACCAGGATTCGTAATCAAAATGGCATAGTCACAACGGGCAATGAACAAATAATAGAGGAATTTAGACTTTTTTTTTGGATCTTTGTATGCAGGAGGGGGAGAGGAGATTATGGAGGCGGCATGTTTCTTTGGGGATGGGGTGGCTCCTGGCATTACGGAGGATCAGAGAAACCTGCTTAACTCTGAAATAAAACTAATCTACTTTAGTTTAGTGAGCATTTGAGTTAGAATTGGTGACTACAATGTGAAGTATTTATATGCCATTCATTATCTGATGGCGGTAGATATCAATCATAACTATATGTGGGTATAAGATTGATATTGATCGGCTAAAAAACACTAAAGCCCCTATGCATCATCGTTTTGTAAAATAATACTAATCCCATTCATTTGACAGATGAAGAAAGAACTGTTAATAGATGTGCATGTTAAGGGTATATAAATTTATAAGTGCTCCCATAAGATAATCCTGTGATAGGAGGGACCTTTGTGCATTTATAAATTATAGCTTGCAAAGAAGCGGCTGTTTGTGGAGTGCGCAGGCGCGGTAAGGGACTTGCGTGCATTAAGAAGTTAAAGCCTGCAAAGAAGCGGCTATGGTTGGGAGTGCGCAGGCGCGGTAATTCCCCTGATGCTGATATAATGATGGAAGTGAATAGGCGCCGTGACGTAAGAAAGAGGGTTGGACGTGACAAAGAAGAATGCGCATGCGCTAAAAAAAAGGTGACGTCAGTGCGTTACTATGCAACCCGATAAAGAAAAGAGTGCGCACGATCATGTGTTTTAAATGGAGGTCGATGTAATCGCATACTACTAATATGCTATGTGAGTAAGTGAGTAAGTGATGTGAAGGAATATATGAGTAACGGGCTTGTCACTATAGTGACACAGAAACAGGAAGTGGTCACGGGCATACACCCGCCCATCTTTATGAGGCGGGAACACACTAAAGAGTGCATGCTATAAAAAGCGGTTAAATGAACAGCCCAGTGATGGCATTTTTCTCATGTAGGCATAACGCTGTACTCAGTACTCCCCTGATGATCTGGTTGGTGAAACGCGTAGGGAGAAGGGAGCGTCACATGGAGGAACCCATGAATGTAAAGATTTGGGTGAGATCTTTCCATGATATACTAGATGACATAAAAAATCTGTAAAGGTGGTGAACTGCATGATCTAAAGAGGAATGTTTAGGTTCACACCCTGGTTTCATAATTACAGACTGTATATTATGCCATTCTTTATTTTTAGGCGATTATTGAAATAAGGCTGTTACTATGAAATTTGTCCAGGATCATTGTTAGTGATGATTATGTATGTTACACAGAAGTGGCACATAAAGAACAATGGATCTGTAAAAGACATTTTTCTAGCACCATGAGAGTGTGATTTCACAAAAGAAATTTACACTAAGCAGATACTCTGAGGGAGTGTCTATGTATAGTTGGATAACGACACTAAGGGTATACCGGTAAGGTGTTTGAAAGTTTGGTCTTACCGCATTTGACTGAGCGGTTGTTTCTTGTAAGTGTTTGTCTTTTTGTACATGTACATTTTTATGAATGGACAAAGTCCTTTTTAAATCTAATTTTGAATAAAGTAGATTAGTTTTATTTCTGGTATTTTTCTAGCTTGCTGGTGTAGATATAGTCTTCTAGCTAGTAGATCACTCGCTGTTAACCAAACCTGCTTAACTCCCCTATTACCATTATGAAGGTCCTGTCAGCCATTTCTACTCTTAAGATTTCTAAGGCACCGGGTCCAGATGGCTTTAGTGGAGAATATAAGATCTTAGGCCCATGGGCAGGTCCACACCTAGTTGAGTTATTTAATGGAATCATGGAAAAGGGTTATATTCCAGATAGATTTAATGAGTCTTGTATTATTATGCTTCCTAAGCCTAGGAAAGATCCATTGCAGGTGGAGGGATACCGCCCAATCTCACTGCTCAATGCAGATTTTAAACTCTTGACAAAAATATTGGCAACCAGGGTTCAGCAAATTATTCCTGAGTTAATTTCACCACATCAGACGGGGTTTATACATGGAAAATCAATAACCTATAATATAAGAGCAGCAATAGGTACTATATCTAGTTGTAGAGTCAATAAGGGCAAAAGGAACATAGTGGTGGGTCTTGACGCAGATAAGGCCTTTGATAGTTTCCTGGAATTATTTATATAAGCTGTTAGAGGTCAGAGGGTTTGGGTCATGGTTCTGCAATGCTATTAAATTGTTATATAGGGACCCCACACCTAGGCTTTTTATAAACAACACCCTGTCGGTGCCCTTTGCCATTCGGAGGGGCACGAGGCAGGGATGCCCATTGTCTCCATTATTGTTTAATTTAGCATTAGATCCCTTGTTGAGAACTCTTCAAAATATGCCGGATTTTCATGGGATTCCTACAGGGAACACGGAAACAAAATTATTGGTTTTTGCCGATGATATTTTATCATTTATTGCCAACCCAACACAAGCTATCTCAACCATAATTTCGACAATTGAAGAATTTGGACATCTTACTGGCTTTAAAATAAATTATAATAAGTCAGAAGCATTAGCGATATTTAGGGCGGGCAGAATAGCTGAGAGCTGGTTTCCCTTTCAATGGAAGAGCGAGTCTATTGGATATCTGGGCATTAGACTCCCAGCGGATCCACATAAATTGTATTGCCTTAATTATAGACCCATTATGAATAAGGTTACTAGCCTCCTCAACTCCTGGAAACATTTTATCTGGTCTTTTACCGGGAAATGTCACTTAATTAAAATGATAATTTTTCCTAAATTATTATATTTATTTCAAACATTACCACTTCTATTATCCAAATCAGACATTAACCTATTGAATAGGACATTTCGACAGTTTATATGGGGAATGGGGGGCCGTTCACGCATTGGGTTATGTAAGTTACAACTTCCAAGATCTGAGGGGGGCATTAACTTCCCTGATATTGCTAGATACAACATAGCAGCTAACTTGCGATATGTAAGAGATTGGATGCGGGGAACATCCCACTTCGCCAATACTCATCTAGAGGGGCAGATTTATCCACATATATCTTTAATGGCTTTGTTACATCTGACTAATGAAGAACTCCCTGATGAAATTAGAGATCATCCGATACTTTGGCAAACTATTTTGTCCTGGAGAAGAGGGAGGAAATTGTGTAATTTGGGAGGTAGATTGTCATCATTCCAGCCTTTTCTAGGTAACCCACTATTTTTGAAAGGTAAACCACCTAAAATCTATGAAATTATGGCACAACAGAAGTGTTTTTGGGGTGGATTTATTAGACCATAGTTTCTCTACAATCACTTTTGATGAGGCTGTGTCCCGTTATCCTGTATTTGAAGGATGACCGTTCTTATTTCTGCAGACACGTAATCTGGTTCTTAGGTTTGTGGCTAGCAGACAGAGAGAGAGAACAGGCGATAAATTGGACACTCTTCTCAGAACGGGTAGGTCTCATTTGGTGTCAACTAGCACCATGTACAGTATTCCACTCTGGGGAAGGAATGGTCTTGGGATGCTAAAACCTCGGGTCCAGCGAGATGGATAAAGGATATGGAGGGGTTGGAGATATATTAGAAGCTACTTAGACACAAAGGAAAGTTATTCCATATAATACAGTTAGGTCCATATATATTTGGACAGAGACAACATTTTTCTAATTTTGGTTCTAGACATTACCACAATGAATTTTAAACAAAACAATTCAGATTCAGTGGAAGTTCAAATTCTCAGCTTTCATTTGAGTGTATCCACATTAAAATTGGATGAAGGGTTTAGGAGTTTCAGCTCCTTAACATGTGCCACCCTGTTTTTAAAGGGACCAAAAGTAATTGGACTGATTAAATAATTGTAAATAAAATGTTCATTTCTAGTACTTGGTTGAAAACCCTTTGTTGGCAATGACTGCCTGAAGTCTTGAACTCATGGACATCACCAGACGCTGTGTTTCCTCCTTTTTGATGCTCTGCCAGGCCTTCACTGTGGTGGTTTTCAGTTGCTGTTTGTTTGTGGGCCTTTCTGTCTGAAGTTTAGTCTTTGACAAGTGAAATGCATGCTCAATTGGGTTGAGATCAGGTGACTGACTTGGCCATTCAAGAATATTCCACTTCTTTGCTTTAATAAACGCCTGGGTTGCTTTGGCTTTGTTTTGGGTCATTGTCGAGCACACAGTATGGCTCTGAATACCTCAGAATTCACTCAGCTGCTTCTGTCCTGTGTCACATCATCAATAAACACTAGTGACCCAGTGCCACTGGTAGCCATGCATGCCCAAGCCATCACACTGCCTCCGCCATGTTTTACAGATGATGTGGTATGCTTTGGATCAGGAGCTGTACCACGCCTTTGCCATACTTTTCTCTTTTCATCATTCTGGTAGAGGTTGATCTTGGTTTCATCTGTCCAAAGAATGTTCTTCCAGAACTGTACTGGCTTTTTTAGATGTTTTTTTTTACCAAAGTCCAGTCTAGCCTTTTGATTCTTGATGTTTGAGTGGCTTGCACCGTGCAGTGAGCCCTCTGTATTTACTTTCATGCAGTTTTATCTTTATGGTAGATTTGGATATTGATACGCCTACCTCTTGGAGAGTGTTGTTCACTTGGTTGGCTGTTGTGAAGGGTTTTCTCTTCACCATGGAGATTATTCTGCGATCATCCACCACTGTTGTCTTTTGTGGGCGCCCAGGTCTTTTTGCATTGATGAGTTCACCAGTGCTTGCTTTCTTTCTCAGGATGTACCAAACTGTAGATTTTGCCACTCCTAATGTTGTAGCAATTTCTCGGATGGTTTTTTCTGTTTTTGCAGCTTAAGGATGGTGTGTTTCACCTGCATGGAGAGCTAATTTGACCGCATGTTTCCTTCACAGCAAAACCTTCCAAATGCAAGCACCACACCTCAAATCAACTCCAGGCCTTTTATCTGCTTAATTGAGAATGACATAACAAAGGGATTGACCACACCTGTCCATGAAATAGCCTTGGAGTCAATTGTCCAATTACTTTTGGTCCCTTTAAAAGCAGGGTGGCACATATTAAGGAGCTGAAACTCCTAAACCCTTCATCCAATTTTAATGTGGATACCCTGAAATGAAAGCTGAAAGTCTGAACTTCAACTGCATCTGAATTGTTTTGTTTAAAATTCATTGTGGTAATAATGTCTAGAACCAAAATTAGAAAAATGTTGTCTCTGTCCAAATATATATGGACCCTAACTGTAGTTATACCGATATGGCCATATTATTACTACATAGAGCTTATTTTACCCCGTATGTCCAATCCAGAATGTCTCCTACAAATTCTTATCAGTGTGTTAAATGTGGTTTACATAATACTGACATCTACCATCATATGTGGGGTTGCCCTAAAATTCAAAAGTTATGGCGAGATATTCACTCTGAGTTACAACAATTGAGTGGTTTTGAGTTCCCTCTTACCCCGCAATGGGCTATTTTTAATATTCTAGAGGAGACCCCAAGAGTATTACCAAAGCACACCAAGGCCATGTTAGTGATTTGGGCCTCAGCAGTAAGAAAAAGTATATTACATCAATGGTTAAACTCAAATGTTCCGTCAAAATCATTAATATTGACAAAAATTCATTTTCTGTCTAAAATGGACTGGTTGGAAACCTTGACTAACAAAGAAAGGTTAACAGAGAAGTTTTTCACCAGATGGTCATTTCTTATTCCTCCTTGGATACAGAGTCTAGGAACAGACTTAGGAAACAATTCGAGAGCACCAGATGGTACTTGCTACAAAGCATTGGAGGACATGCACCAATTTAAGGAATCTTTTTAAATGATGACATTTGCAGGAAGGGGAGGGGGGGTGGGATTATGATTTAATGTCATGAACATGTTGTAATTGTTTGTACCCCTTTTCCTTGTTAAATTAATAAAAACCGTTTAAAAAAAAAAAAAAATGTAAAGGAGCCATCATGTTGTCACACCTTCAGTGTGGCAGGATAGAGGAGCTGAAAATGTATCTTTTTGTGGTGAAGTGATGTGCACTCCTTGCTAAAAGCTTTTCTCCTCCTCGTTACCTGCGCTGAATCGTCTCCAAACAGCAAAAGTTTGTGTCCTTTAATCTGTAATGGCTGCTGTCTCTCCCTAAAGGCTCTCAGCAACTCCTACTTATGTTTGTTGTCAAGATATTTAACTATGAGTCGAGTTGTCCCGATAACACAGATTCCGGAAGCCCCACTATGCTCAGACTGTTACGCCTGGAGCGGTGTTCAAGTTCATCAACCTTCTCACAGTTTATCTGATAGGGTCGGTAGGTCCCGTATATGCTTATTCAAGGAGACTATGGTATCTTCAGCCTCCGATATTCTCTGCTCAGCTTCCTTTATTTTATTATCATGTCTCTCATATTTCGCCTCCAGCCTAGGATCAGGGGTCTGCAATCCGCTCTCCGGTTTTCTGGACTTAGCTTGTATTTTTGTTTTTTCCTCCTCCGGTGACTCATTCATAACAATCTGGGATAATCGCAGCCTTGAAATCATCTGGGATAATCGCAGCCTTGAAAGGATTGTTAAGAAAAGGCCATTCAAAAATTTGGATGAGATTCACAAGGAGTGGACTGCTGCTGGAGTCATTGCTTCTAGAGTCACCACACACAGACGTATCCAGGACATGGGCTACAAGTGTTGCATTCCTTGTGTCAAGCCACTCATGACCAATAGTCAACACCAGAAGCATCTTACCTGGGCCAAGGAGAAAAAGACCTGGACTGTTGCTCTGTGGTGTTTTCAGATGAAAGTAAATTTTGCATTTCATTTGGAAATCCAAGGTCCCAGCATCTGGAGGAAGAGTGGAGAGGCACACAATCCAAGCTGCTTGAGGACTAGTGTGAAGTTTCCACAATCAGTGATGGTTTCGGGAGCCATGTCATCTGCTGGTGTAGGTCTACTGTGTTTTAGCAAGACCAAAGTCAGGCCAGCCGTCTACCAGAAATTTTTAGAGCACTTCATGCTTCTTTCTGCCGACAAGCTTTTTAGAGATGAAAATTTCATTTTCCAGCAGGACTTGGCACCTGTCCACACTGCCAAAATTACGAATGCCTGGTTTAAAACCAGTATCAAACTTGCCTGACCGTATCCCTATAGAGAATCAGCGGGGTATTGTCAAGAGGAAGATGAGACACCAGACCCAACAATGCAGACGAGCTGAAGGTTGCTATCAAAGCAACCTAGGCTTCCATAACTCCTTAGCAGTGCCACAAGCTGATCGCCTCCATGCCACACCGCACTGATGCAGTAATTGATGCAAACGGAGCCCTGACCAAGTATTGAGTGCATATACTGAACATACATTTCAGTAGGCCAACATTTCGGATTTTGAAATCATTTTTCAAGCTGAGATAATGACTTTTGCGTTTTTATTGGCTGTAAGCGATAATCCTTAATATAAACTGAAATAAACACTTGAAATGGATCACTCTGTAATGACTATATAATGAGTTTCACTTTTGGTATTGAGTAACTGAAATAAATTAACTTTTTGATATTCTAATTTTGTAAGAAGCACCTTACACCTTCATTTACTTAGAATTTAAGTAGAGACATGTTCAATACTTTCGCTGTGTGTGTGTGTCTCCTGTGCTGTATACAGGGTGTACTTTTAAGTATATCCTTTTATTTTTTACATTTGGGGGTGTGGTCTTTATTGTGAGTGTGGTCTTTATTAGGGGTGTGACAAACGTCCGTAAACATTTTTTACCTTTTGTGAATTTTGGTTCAGTTGTCCAGAAAAAAATGTAATAATAGTTTGGCATCCCTGAATATAGAGTTAACGTCAGTGTTTTTTTTTCTCTGGTGTGTGATGTGGAGGGGTCTCAAAACTACCGTATTTTTTTTTTTTTTTAACTATAAGGTGCACTTTTTTCCTCCAAAAATTTAGAGGAAGATGGGGGGGGTGAGTCCTATAGTCCGGATGTACCTGCTGTGGATTGAGAGGTGGAGGAGCTGGTCAGACGAGGCAGGAGCCAGCTGCTGCGGCTAACCCCTATGCCTGCTGTTAAAGAGAAATGAATATTCACTGCTCCCCACTCCCATAGTCCCTCCCTCCTCTATGCACTGAAGCTGGCGCCGAGATGTGGGAGGAACTATGGGCGTGGGGAACTGTGAATATTAATTTCTTTTTAATAGCAGGCACACTGGTAAGCAGCAGCCGCTGGCTTCTTGTGGCAGCCAGGCGATCAAGTGTCTTCACTACTTAAGGGTATGAATATTCACTGCTTTCCACTTCCATGGGCGTGGGCAGCAGTGAATATTTATTTCTCTTTAATTTTGGGCCTAGTAGCCACAGCCACAGGGTTCCTGCAGCATCTGGGCGATCATGTGTGCCCGCTATTAAAGAGAATGATCCCCATGCCCATGGGAGTGGAGAGCAGTGAATATTCTTTCCCTTTAGTAGCGTGCACATGTGATCGCCCAGCCGCTACAGGAAGCCGGTGGCTGCATTGAACCGTGTGTCTATTAAAGAGAAATGAATATTCACTGCTCCACACACCCTTAGTTACAGGCATGGGGAGCAGTGAGTATTCCATCAGCTGTCCTTGGCTCGTTAGCAATGCATGACGTCACTGCCATGCGATGCTTGTGTAAGGAGGTGGCGGGGACACTCAATTGCCTTCTCTCTACTGAATAACGAGCACGTGTCACGTGCGGCTTCCTAACGTTTTATTAATGTAATGTGCAGTTTTCCATTGTTCTTGTATTATGTAACGTGCTGTATTAGAATGTGATGTTTATTACTGTAATGTAAAATGTATTCTTTAGCTCATGGACAGAATGGGGTAATAAGGGTTAGACAGTTAAGAGGAGTTAGAGAGAGACAATGCAAAGCCTCAGGGCTATAGGGAGAGGATTTCCGGCCTTTAGAGCAGAGCCCGGGCAGGCTTGCCCAGGGCTAGACATGCACTATAGCGAGGACAGAAGATTCCCCGGTCGTGAGGATAAAAGCTGCCCTAAGTTGACGGGCAGCGTGGATGGACACTGGCACTGCGGGATCGTCCCCAGTAGAAATACGGAGTTCGGGACCAGGATAGGAGCTGGTGGTGTGCAACATAAAGAGGCCGCAGGGAAAGTACAGGAAACATTGCCTTGTTGGTACCGTGTCATGGGTGTGACTGTTTTACCATTGGAACAGAACTGTGGCTTGTGGTATTTCCTGCAACCGAAGTGAACATGTGATGGAGGTAACTGACTGTACTGCAGGACTGGGACTTCATTTGTCTTTCCATGTACAAGGTGCCAGGGTGCTCACTGACTGTTGCTTAAGGGACTCACCTATGACAACCACCCCGTGCCGCCTTGTTACACTTATGACCTGGCTACCCAACCTTCCTCTTGCCTCTAGTTCACTACTCTAGATAGCATCTCTTCCAAGGAAGAAATCCAGTTGACCCAGTTGTAAGACCAGATTCCTGTACAGGAGTTAAAGCTTGAAGGGTGGAGTTATTATGTAATGTGCCAGACAGAGTGGTTCTCGCCTAGTCTGTCTGACGTAGCTTTTTTGAGCCTGCGGCCCCTGACAGACATAGTAAGGTATACATGACCAGTCTGTGCTTGTCTTTTCTGATTTACTTTGTGCTTGCACCTGACAGAGTGCATGAGAAGGAATCGCATAATAAAACTGATTAAAAGTATCTTTGAGTCTTCTATAAATGTAACAGGACATGATTGGTGACAAACACTGTAAGACATGAACCTACAGAAAAGATGGATAGAATACAGAAGTGTAATTTGTTATCGCATAACCTGGTGGGCTATCACCATAAACTGTTAGCCCCTATTTTGTGGTCTATTGCCTTGGTCTGTCAATAATTGACTTGTGTTACAGTTTGTATGGAAATGATATAAAGTATATAGAAAAATACATATTAATATAATTCAAATGCGGTATTATTTAAAAATAATAAAACTGTTTTATTCTTGGCAGATGACTGTACCAGGAACTCCGAGGGACATGTGATATACTCAGAGTTTACAGATGATAATCATAGTAGCACATCTGATACATGTGAAGAACATGTAATTTTCACAGCTACACCTCATGCTCATCTCAGAAAAAATCTGTCACCTCATCCTTTTCAAAAGGTTCTCTCTTCTGCTTCATCAAAAACAAATATACAAAATAAAAGCTGTGGAAATGCTGTAAAAAATGAAATGGCTTATGTAGGGGAGAAATCATTTTCATGCTCAGAATGTGGAAAATATTGCAGTAGTAAATCAAGCCTTGCTACACATCAGAGAAGTCACACAGGGGAGAAGCTGTATTCATGTTCCGAATGTGGGAAATGTTTTGCATACAAATCACATTTTGTTAAACATCAAAGAGTTCACACTGGGGAGAAGTCATTTTCATGTCCAGAATGTGGGAAATGTTTTAAATGGCAAACAAATCTTGTTACACATCAAAGAATTCACACAGGAGATAAGCAATTTTCAAGTTCAGAATTTGGACAAAATTATAGTGAGAAATCCATACTTATGAAACATCAGAGAAGTCACACAGGAGAAAAGCTATTTTCATGCTCAGAATGTGGGAAATGTTTTCATCGAAAATCACATCTTGTTACACATCAAATAATTCACACAGGGGAGAAGCCATTTTTCTGTTCAGAATGTGGAAAATGTTTTAATCTAAAAGCAAATTTTGTTAGACATCAGTTAAGTCACACAGGGGAGAAGCCATTTTTCTGTTCAGAATGTGGGAAATGTTTTAATCTAAAAACAAGTCTTATTAAACATCAAAGAATTCACACAGGGGAGAAGCCATTTTTCTGTTCAGACTGTGGGAAATGTTTTAGTCAAAAATCAAATCTTGTTGCTCATCAGTTAACTCACACAAGGAAGAAACCATTTTCCTGTTCAGAATGTGGGAAAGGTTTTAGGAATAAATCAGATCTTTTTATACATCAAAGAACTCACACAGGGGAAAAGCCATTTTCATGTTCAAATTGTGGGAAATGTTTTAGTCTGAAATCAAATCTTGTCACACATCAGAGAACTCACACAGGAGAGAAACCATTTTCTTGTTCAGATTGTGGGAAATGTTTTAATCGGAAATCTACTCTTGTAACACATCAGAGAACTCACACAGGGGAGAAGCCGTTTTCATGTTCAGAATGTGGGAAATGTTTTAATCGGAATTCAAATCTTGTTACCCATCTGAGAATTCACATAGGGAAGTAGCCATTTTTTAAAATTGTTTTATTGACCACATGTACTAGGAAAACATATATGTTATAGTGAAGTCACTCGTCTACAAAAGGAGGGGTAAACAATTTGGTCTTTGAAATGATTATTAGAAAATGTATGCAATTACCTATGATCATTTGTTATTGAAATCTAATAAGTATAAAATAATACACCTATATTTGAACAAAGTATGTATTTTTATTTGTATAATACAATTTAAAAGGGTTGTCTGTAGATGTACTCTTCCATCCTTTTTGCCATTGACCATGGAGACATTATACATGATAAGGACAGTTGCCAAGGTAAACATTCAGTGCCCCACTTGTCTCAATCCAATTAGTAGTGACTTAATTAGATGAGATCCAGGGCTTAAATAGAAATCATGAGGTGTCAAAAGAAAAGTCTGAATTGAAAACTTTAGATTACTCACCCCTAAACAAGAGTATAATTCTTAACTTTGAAAGAAGGAATAGAGGAATATATTGTTGCAAGCACACAAAAATAGTGATTTCCCATAGTGTCCTACCCACTGCGATACACCTTCTACGGCATCCACCCAGTTGAACGCCCACAAGATGGCTTTCAATGAAGTAAAATGCTTCTCGTATAGTAAAATGTGCCCACAATTCCAACTACATATTTTACTCCAACTTTAACCCCCAAATGCACATTATGATGCCTTCTCTGCACATTTCCTGACACAATGATGCCCCCTCAGTTCTGCTACACAGTATGATGCCTTTCATAGTGCCCCTAACATACATTATTTATGCCCCCACAGCGCCCTCGATGTCTTATGAAGCCACCACAGTTCTCCCAATACATGATGATGCTGCCGCAGTGTCTTCAAAACAGCATGATTCCCCCAGTATGTTCCACAGTTCAGTATGAGACCACCATTGCGCTCCCAATTCAGTATGAAGCAGCGAAATTGGTTTTAAATATGTGTGTCCCTCCTCATTCAGTAAAATGTAGAACCACAATAAAAAAATCACCTGGCCTTTTCCCTATTATGTGCTGCTCCAGTCTGCACAGTGTGAGGACTGAGGCTACACACAGAAGGCATAATGATATCACTTGCAGCTCCAAAACCTAGACACCTTGGCTGAATGATGAAACAACAATCTGATTGCTCTGTGTTCGACAATTGTATGCAACTGGATCTATGTCCTGAAGATGCAGAATCAAATAGTAGCCTTGACAACTGTCCCAATAATATACAATAAGTTTTGAGTTATATACAGGGTGGGCCATTTATATGGATACACATGGGTGGGCCATGTATATGGATACACCTAAATAAAGTGGGAGTGGTTGGTGATATCAACTTCCTGTTTGTGGCACACTAGTATATGGGAGGGGGAAACTTTTCAAGATGGGTGGTGACCGTGGTGGCCATTTTGAAGTCGGCCATTTTGGATCCAACTTTATTTTTTCTAATGGGAAGATGGTCATATGATACATCAAACTTATTGAGAATTTCACAAGAAAAACAAAGTGTGCTTGGTTTTAGCGTAACTTTATTCTTTCATGAGTTATTTACAAGCTTATGACCACTTATAAAATGTGTTCAAAGTGCTGCCCATTGTGTTGGATTGTCAATGCAACCCTCTTCTCCCACTCTTGACACTGATCACAAAAAGTACAGTTGTAGAATACCAGAAATACAGTGTCTGTAAAGTCATGATGCACTTTTGACCAGTCACTGGAAAGCAACAAAAGACGATAGAAATGTGAAATCTGCTCCAAATAAATGAAAAACTCACAGTTTCATACCTATTCATACCTATTCAGTGCAGTTCGATGTGGGCTCCATTTGTTGCCCTACACACATCCAAACGATAGTGAAGTTCTTGCCACACATGGGTAAGGGCGTCTGGTGTAACAGAGTGAAAAACGTCTGATTCTCTGACATTGATAATGGAGCCCACATCGAACTGCACTGAATAGATATGAAACTGGGAGAGTTTTTCTTTTATTTGGAGCAGATTTCACATTTCTATCATCTTTTGCTTTCTAGTGACTGGTCAAAATGCACCATGACTTTACGGACACACTGTATAAGAAACAAGAAATGTAGTCCGGGTCCAGTTTGTGAGTTTGAGCTGTTAAATTTTAAACAGAGCAGTAATTTATAATCTGTGTCCTCTAGAACATATTCCTAAACCACATCATTACTGTCAGAGTGCTGTGCGCCTGGGAATGCCAGGAGGGAAAGACATTCACAAGACTCCTGTCCAGCGGTCACAGATTACTGACCTGGCCGAGCGATCACAGTCCTGCACATCACTTCTCCCAACTGTCACGATGACCCGTCCTATGTGACGTGACCCGCAGGCCGGTAACTAAAACAACAAGATGCAGCACGTGATACTGTCCTGTGTGACACGGCCCGCAGGCCAGTAACTAAAACAACAAGACAAGGGGAAACAGTTACAATGGTGGGCCCTGCGATAGGGCAAGGGGACGTGGAGACCTCCTGCACTCCCCTGAGTCAGTGTCCCTAACGTTTCCTATGCCGGTTCCGCACCGGGCGCCGATCAGGAACCTGTCGCCCTAGCACACCCTACACCTATCCCTTGCTAAGGAGCTGGGTTGCGCAGGCACTGGCCCCACCGCTGTACTAATACACACTAAGGAAAAACACAAACAGGGAAACACCACTTAGCTTTACTCTGTTGCACTTGCTCCTGGAAACAGAGTCCAGCACCAGAATGCAGCTCTCCTCCTGAATCGCTGCCACCAAGTTCTGTCAAGGCTACAAGGAAATCCCCTATGACTCCTTCCACACCAGGGCTAAGACAGTGCTGCAAGGAACGCTCTCCAGCTCCTTCCTCCACCAAGGATGGTTGAAATGAACACTATCACCAACACTGATTCAGTCCTGATCCAGCATGGATCATGACACCAACACTCTTTAATGCTTTAGTACTCCTCTACCCTGCTATTCAGTAACTTAATTATGTCCAGTGTGTGTATGTGTGTTTTAATATCGATGTACATTAAAAAAAAAAAAGTGGGTTTTGATTAGCCAGAAAAATCTATGTAAATACTTTTGTAAACCTGCCTGGAGAAGGAGCCTCTGTGCTCTGAAAGCTTGCAAATATATTTTTTTTAATTAGCCAATAAAGATATCACTCATACATAATAGCATTTATGTTTGAATATTGTGATAAACAACTGTACCTCACACCGAATAAAGGTTTGTATTTGTGTTTTTCGATTGATTTGCTATCTATTTATTATAAATTTGGAAATTTTGTAGGAATGATAGCCTGAGAAAAAAACAACAGCATTTGAGAGTAGAAAAAGCATGTCAGTTAATGTTTTGGCTATGACTGAAAAGTTCTTGAGCTTCCGATAATAATGTGCAAACCCAGAAATCTCTGTAATGCTTTCAGATAAATTGGTTGAACCAGTCATGGACAGCTTGCAACTTAACAGGACCCATCCGAAACCCCGATGTAGAAACCAAATGCCCAGGAACTGGACCTTCTCAAATAAATAGTTTTATGACATAGGATTTGGAGAACCTGTCTGATATGCTCATGATGCTCCTCCTGAAAACATGAGTAAATGGATTCAATACGTAACACTCCTACCTTCATACATTTTCAACCTTCATAGTAAGTGACTGAGAAAGAGAAGTGTTATCCATTGACAAAACATGAATGGGAAGGCCGAGTGTAGAGGCATCATAACCCAAGTTTACATAAAAATCATGATCAACTTAATTTAAAGCAGAACCTGAATAAACAATTCCAGGCTTAAAGATAAAAACATTTAGTTTCCAGTGATACCTGTAAGCAAAACCTGGTAGCCTGTACAATAGATAATCTCAGATTCTTGGATCCTGTACCTTTACACTGTAAAGTCTTTTTTTCTTTTTTAGAAATTCATTTTTAGATTTGAAACTTTGAACCACATTGTGACCCAAACAACCACAGTGTAAACAAAACAGAGCAGATGCTCAGCGTTCCATACCCCCTCTGGAATCTTTCCAATTTGCACAGATTCACCAATTTCAACAGATAACGAGGAAAATGCCACTGAAACGCCTTTAAATGTGTCTATATTTCTCAGTTGTCTATCTAAATGACCAGCCAGTGTCATAGCTTCCTCCAGGGACTGCTTCCAGGAACTGTAGACTAGAATGTCCTTAATCTAATCTGAAAGTCCCTGGCAGAATTGATTCCGTGGGGCGGGGTCTTTCCAGAAGGCCTCTACTGCCTAGTGTCTAAACTCTAAGCAGTAGTCCTCAGCTTTACCATCAGAATGAGCCAATTTACTGATGTTTCATTCATCTACGAGACTCTGACCGGGTCATAATAAATCAGTTCAAGAGTCATGAAAAATGCCTCAACAGAAGACCATGTCGGGGAATTTTCACGTAAAGAAAATGCACAAGCCTGTGGAGTGGATCCCCGAAGAGCAAAGACAAAATATTGCCCACTCTCACACCCAGAGGAAATAGGATGGAGGCGAAAATATAATTACACAAGGCAAAAAAAAACCCCTCAAAGCATTCAGGTAACTTTACCTTTTGGCTCAACTGTGCCACTGTGATTAGCAGGACTTGTGAGATGTTGATGGCTCTTGAAGTTCTCAATGTTCAGGCTATGTGCCCACTTATGCAGAAAATTTCTGCATGAAAACCGGACTCCTTCCCAGAAAACGCATTTTTTTGAGCGTTTTTGCACAAATTTCTGCGTGTCCCCAGACACATAGAAAATAGCTAAAAACGTGGACTTTTCTGCAAAATTAATGAGCATGCTGCGTTTTTTACTGCAAAACATTTTTTTCGCGGAAAAAAACGCATCAATATGCACAAAGTGCAAAATGCATTAAAATAAATGGAATGCTTCTTTTGAGCGATTTTTAAGCGTTTTTTGCTGGTAAAAATGCTTAAAAAACGCGGAAAAAAAACATCTATGTGGGCACACAGCCTCAAGGATAAGGCTTGATGTGTGACCAAAGCATTCAAGAAATCTATAATGACACCCCAGCACACCCTAATGGGCTGGTGTGATGACAGCGTCACCCTAGCCTGGTGCGGTGGTGAATTATTCTTAATTTATGCCAGACATGTTCCTTTGTTCAGTAGGTTATTGAACATGAGCCATTGTTTTATATCAGGCTGTACGTTGACTCTGTTAATCTGTGGTATATGTTGTTGACTTGGTGGTCCAATAAAGTACTACCGCAGTGTATTAACCTCACCCTGTGTTGTCACAGTAGTATTCTACCCAAGAGGAAGGAGTATGGGTGTTTTGTGGGATGAGCCCTGGCCCATGCTGTCTTTCTAAAGACAGCCAGACCAGCAGAGGAGAGCAACCCCTGACCCTTGTGTCTCCAGTAAAGGAAAGTTACGAGGTCAGATACCAAGAGAGCTCATAAACAAAAGGGGTAAGGCAAAGGCATAGTCAGGTCATAGTTTGAGGTCAAAGTCCCAGGAAGGTAGCAGGTCAAGACTAAAGGACAAGGCAAACGGGTGGTGAAAGGCAAGGTCTAGGGTCGGACAGCAAAGATCAAATAAAGACAGTACACCCACTTGAGCTAAGCTACAACTGGTACTAATTGTAAGCAGAGAGCCAGCTAAATAGCCAAGTAATCACTAGAATAGCAGACACAAGGAGGAAACCTTAGCATGTCCCAACCCTGATTGGATAGCTGAGTTATCACTCCACACACTAACAGCTCGGCACGCCCCAGCCTCCGATTAGATGGCTAAGCTGTCCATAACCATAGTGACAGCTCAGCAGACCCATGTTCTAAATTGGATGGCTAAACTGTCACACTGCCACCAGCCACAGCAAAACTATGACAGTATCACCTCTTTTAGAGGCCACCGTACCCCCAGGTTTCTCAGGGAACATGATTGAAGGCACTGACCAGATGATGAGTCTTCATAGAAATAACCAGCACCCAAGATCTCTCTTCGGGTCTATATTCACTCCAATGAACAAGATATTGGAGATAATTTTGGCGCCTCCGAGAATCCACGAAGCTCTACACCTCGTATTCCAAACCTCCATAGACAGAAACACGGAGGCAGAGACAAGGCAAACAACACTGATGGGACAAATTCAACAAAAATTTAGTTAGAGGAAGTCTTAGTTTAAAGGCCATCAGATTAACTACTTCCAGAATCTCATACGGACCAATAAATTTAGGACCCAAATTCATTGATGTATTTTCAGCTTAAGATTGCAGGTCCCTTCTTCACCTACTTTTTGACAGAGTGATCAATGAGTGGAACAGGCTGCCACGAGAAGTGGTGAGTTCTCCATCAATGGAAGTCTTCAAAGAGAGGCTGGACAGACATCTGTCTGGGATGATTTAGCAAATCCTGCTTTGAGCAGGGGGTTGGACCAGATGGCCCAGGAGGTCCGTTCCAACTCTACGATTCTATGAAGATGGGACCTGCTGAACGTTTCCTATTGGCTTTCCATTTTTTGCGAGGCAGAGCCATCCCAATATTCTTCTGAACCTCCCTCCAGACATCCCCAAGCTTCTGTATGGCCACCCCGGTCACTCAGAACTCATCCTAGAAAATGCACTAAAATAGGGTTTAAAACCATAATTGCAAAAAAAGATGAGGTTCCAGTGGACTGATTGATACAATGGCAAACTCAGCAAGAGGTAACAACGAGGACCCGTCCTCTTGCTAAGCCACAATGAAACACCTTAAAATTTGTTCCAATGATTGGTTTGTCTTTTCTTTCTGACCATTGGTGTTTGGGTGGCAAGAAGAGGAAAATCTCCAGTTTCCTACAAAATGATCTACAAAATTTGGAGACAAATTGCACCCTCTTATCAGATACAATGTTCAGAGCGATTCCATGCAATCTCACCACATGATTGGTAAACAACCAGGAAAGTGTTCCAGCATTTGAAAATCTAGGTAACAGAATAAAGTGATCCTGTTTACTGAATCGATAAACTACCACTCAAATGACAGTTTTCTCTCCAAAGGCAAATCTGTGATGAAATTCATGGACAAATGAAATTTCAAAAGCTATAGTATGCCTAGATTCGTGGCAACCTCCAAATACTGAAACATCACAAAAAAAAAATGGGAAGCTATTTTGCCGTAAAAATACATGAAATTTTATTGAATCTCAGTTAAAATTTGTACAACAAATTAATAAAAAATGGGGACAGAAAAATGCAAAAAATGGCCATTAAAGGTGCAGAAACCCGAATATTCCTGTTTAGACCATAAATTATGCATATAATCCCACAAGAAAAACTATAATATATGTATTTTTTTTAGTAAGCAGCTAAATGGTCCAAAAGCAAAGTTCATATGAAACCGAAAAAATGTCTTTCTAATGACCACAATATCAAAGTGCATAAAGAATGGGGGTATACCATGCAAAAAGTATGTAACAGTGGCAAGATGATATTGCCCATGTGTAATCCATGTTCGGGTTAACCAGCTATATTGCCTAGTAATCAAGTGCCCTAAAAACAGCTGCCCTAAATATAAATGAAGTGCAATGGTAGAAATATACAAAAGTGAAGCATGAGGGATAAATGAGAGTAAATAGTAATGGCAGCTGGATGTTTGGTACCGTACCTCTAATGAACCGTGTCACCCCGATGCGCATTTCGCGTTCAGCTTCTTCCAAGGGTTGTGTTGAAAGCCGATTTATATACATTTGCGGTGTGTCTTTGAAGATGCTATGAAAGAAGACTTGCAGGCACAACAATACCTAAGGGATCACTGACTACACGCTTTAATAATGGAATACTTGGAAAACAAAGAAGTGTTTATGAAAAGTCAATATAACCAATAATAAAATCTGGTAAAATTGATTGATGAATAAAACAAACAACAAAAACCAAATTTCTAATAACAAAAAGCCGATAAGGGCCGATACAGCCTGCTATATCCCACGTTGTAATTTTGTGGCAGTGAAATGAAGCTGTCGGCAGAGCTCCCTTTCTCATTAAAAAAATACTTTTATCTGTTGCTAAATGTGATCTAGCCAGCCATATCACACGTAATTTTGTGGCAGTGAAATTAAGCTGTCTGCAGACCTCACGTACATAAAAAAAATAATTGCTACTAAACGTGATACAGAACTCCATATCCCACGTTGTTATTTTGTGGCGGTGAAATTCCACTGTCTGCATAGCTCATGTAGATTTAAAAAAAATAACATTTCTGTTGCTAAACGTGATACAGCCTGCCATATCCCACGTTGTAATTTTGTGGCAGTGAAATGAAGCTTCTGCAGAGCTACTGCACATTAAAAAAAATATTTTTATCTGTTTCTAAACGTGATATAGCCAGCCATATCACATGTTGTAATTTTGTGGCAGTGAAATTAAGTTGTCTGCAGACCTCACGCACATTAAAAAAAATGCTGCTAAACGTGATACAGCCTTCCATATCCCACATTGTTATTTTGTGGCAGTGAAATGAAGCTGTCTGCAGAGCTCATGCACACTCAAAAAAAAATTATGTTGCTAAACGGGATAGTTACTAACGTTCTAAAGTAGAGGATATCTCACTTTGTAGCATCTAGTCTTTGTCATACAGGCCTCATCCCCACTCAGACAATTCTTTCTACTGTTACTAATGTCATACAGTAAGGGAGATCTCATTTTTAAATTGTTTGGAGCATATAGTCTATGTTATACAGGCCTCGTCCACAGGCCCAAAAAAAACATTTCTTCAGTTACTAACGTCATACAGTAGGGTAGATCTCACTTTGAAATTGTTTGGAGCATCTAGTCTCTGTTATACAGGCCTCATCCACAGGCCAAAAAAAAACATTTCTTCAGTCAGTAACGTCATACAGTAGGGTAGATCTCACTTTGAAATTGTTTGGAGCATCAAGTCTATTTTATACTGGCCTCGCCCACACCAAAAAAAATATGTCTTATGTTACTAACGTCATACAGAAGGGAGTTTTCATTTTCAACTTGTTTGGTGCATATCTTCTTTGTCATACAGGCCTCATCCATACTCAAACAATTCTTTCTTCTGTGAATAACACGATTCAGCACGCCATATTTCACCTGTCATTTAGTTCAGATGCAATTTAGTTGTTTGCAGAGTAAAAAATCTAATTTTTTGTTGCTAATACTGTGCATCATGACTGGGGAAAAGGGAGGTTGTGGTGGAAGGGGGATTAGGCTTGGTGTTCAAGGTGTGTGGGGGTAGGTGGTAATGTTTGTGAAAGCACTGGTGAACCAACAACGTCACATCCTTTACAAAGACAACTGACAACTTCTGTTCCTGGACGTGCTACTCCACTACCTTTCTTTGGCAGACGCCTAGTGGTACAGCTTGTTGACGAGGCACAGAAAGAGCATGTGGTTGGGTTGATAGCAAGCGCCGCTTCAAGTGGCCTCTCCTTCTCTTCTTCTATCTCAACATCACACCCAGTACAGTCACTAGCACCCCAATTACCCTTGCTTCCTCCCATGTCACAACTCTCTGCCCAACTGACTGTAGGGTAACCACAGATGGATGAGTCTGCAAAGCTGTTCACACGTAAGAAGTGTACTCAAAATCTTCACAGAGTCAAGAGAAGGAAATCATCTGCGCCGATGCCCACATTCTTTTTAAATTGGATCCTGGGCAGAATGACGTAGGGTTGGAGCAGCATCCTGGCCCTCGTCACTAGATGTTAACCCCCGGGGGAGCAGTTAACCTGATGAGACTCAGATATCTGAGGCTCACCTGGACTGGACTGTGCTGTCAGGGCAGGAAGAGGAGGAGGGTGACACAAAGGATGATGAGGTGGAAGATACCAGTTGGCATGAACACAGAGGCACGCATCTGAGTAGGTAATCTCTGGAGGTGGAGGAGGAGGAAGACGAGGAGGTTACATTACGCTGTACGATGCAGACATGTAGTGATGCAGCCACGACGAGCAATATATCCTCGGCAGGGTTGGACTGGCCCACCGGAGAACCGGAGGATTCTCTGGTGGTCCCAGGCACTGACATCTGCTGACATACAGGGCCAGCAGCTGCCTAGCACTCCCACTGCTCCAGGGTCCCCCAATCAGTGGCATGTCGCTAATAGCGGCACACCACACAGCTGCTATGGGGGCCCCTGTGCCAGCAGAGCAGCAGCGGATGACAGGAGGCAGAAGCCGGCTGCTGCGGCTTCTAAAGAGAAATTAATATTCACTTCTCCATGCCCCCATGGGCGTGGAGAGGGGTGAATATTCATTTCACTTTAATAGCAAGCAATGTTTGCCGCAGGCTGCAGCTAACACTGTCCGCTATCAGGGCTGGCAGACCAGGGTCCCCCAGCCTATGCGGCCGCTATGGGGCTGTAAGACAGGGGTGCCCAGCGCCAGCACTGCCCCGCAATGTGCGCCTCTTTCAACTGTATCGGCATCAAAGATGGAAAGCAATAATAGATTCTTGGTTGCATTATACCCTGTGAGGGGGCAGCACTATACCCTATGCAAAGGGTTGCATTATACCTATGAGGGGGCAGCATTATACCTTATGAGGGGGGCAGCATTATACCTTATGAGGGGGGCTGCATTATACACTGAGGGGGCTACATTATATTCTGTGGGGGCTACATTATACTATATGAGGGGGCTGCATTATACTCTGAGATAGCTACATTATATTCTGTTAGTGGGCTGCATTATACTATATGAAGGGGGCTGCATTATAATCTATGAGGGGGCTACAGTTGTGGCCAAAAGTATTGACACCCCTGCAATTTTGTCAGATAATACTCCGTTTCTTCCTGAAAATGATTGCAAACACAAATTCTTTGGTATTATTATCTTCATTTAATTTGTCTTAAATGAAAAAACGCAAAAGAGAATGAAGCAGAAAGCAAAACATTCATCATTTCACACAAAACTCCAAAAATGGGCCAGACAAAAGTATTGGCACCCTCAGCCTAATACTTGGTTGCACAACCTTTAGACAAAATAACTGCGACCAACCACTTCCGATAACCATCAATGAGTTTCTTATAATGCTCTGCTGGAATTTTAGACCATTCGTCTTTGGCAAACTGTTCCAGGTCCCTGATATTAGAAGGGTGCCTTCTCCAAACTACCATTTTTAGATCTCTCCACAGGTGTTCTATGGGATTCAGGTCTGGACTCATTGCTGGCCACCTTAGAAGTCTCCAGTGCTTTGTCTCAAACCATTTTCTAGTGCTTTTTGAAGTGTGTTTTGGGTCATTGTCCTGCTGGAAGACCCATGACCTCTGAGGGAGACCCAGCTTTCTCACACTGGGCCCTACATTATGCTGCAAAATTTGTTGGTAGTCTTCAGACTTCATAATGCCATACACACGGTCAAGCAGTCCAGTGCCAGAGGTAGCAAAGCAACCCCAAAACATCAGGGAACCTCCGCCATGTTTGACTGTAGGGACTGTATTTTTTTCTTTGAATGCCTCTTTTTTTCTCCTGTAAATATTAGCACATTTTACCGCACAACTGGTGGTCTTGTATTTATTTCTATGTAGCTACAGTGGGCCCCAAGAATGATTTTCTCTGGTGGGCCCAAGGTCTTACAGTCCAACGCTGATCCTCAGCCACAACTGTGGCTGTGGCCAGCGGCGTTTGCGGGTCTGCAGTTCTCAGGAGCGACAAGGGTTTGCCAAGCCTGCCAATACTGCCTTTCCACCTAGTAGATACAGAAGGTTTCCAAAAGTTGATGGCCATCGCAGTCCCCCAATACCAGTTGCCAACTCGCCATAACTTCTCTAAGAAAGTTGTGCCTGCGCTACACCAGCATGTTGCAGTTGCAGACAACATCATTCGTTTCTTGATTACATCTATGTCTGCGAGGGTGCATTTCACCACAGACACTTAGATGAGTAAGTATGGCCAAGGGCGTTACATCTCGCTGACTGGGAACTGGGTCACTGTGATGGCTGTGGGGGCAAGCGGGGAAGGTGTTGCTCCACAAATCTTGGAATTCTCAAGGCTTGCAGGACAAACCTCCATTTCACACTTCCTTCACTACTTCTGCCTCCTCCTTCACTGCTTTTAGTGCCTCCACCTGCGCCCTTAACCTGTGCCTTAATGAGACAAGCGTTCCAACAGTGCAGAGCGAATCCCCACCACCTCCATACTGCGCAGCTAGGGCTCACCACAAGCAGGCAGTGTTAAAATTGATATGCCTTGGAGATTGCAGTCATACAGCTGAAGAGTTGTGGACAGCTCTCCAGTCCGCGTTTGAGCAATGGCTGTCTCCATTGACCCTGCATTCAGGGAAGGCTATGTCCGATAATGGTGCAAACCGCGTGGAGGCCCTACGTCGAGGCAAGCTCACACACGTGTCTTGCATGGCTCACATCCTCAACCTTGTGGTAAAGCATTTTCTCCGCCACTAGCCTGGCCTGGGGGAGCTGCTCCAGAAAGCATGGAAGCTGTGTGCTCACTTCCGCCGTTCACACCCCTCAGGTCATTGACTTGCATCGATACAGAGGTCTTGTCCATGCCAGTTAATAGGTTGATATTGTCATGATCCCAGTGCAGGTTTTTGAGCTGCACACCGGGGGTTAATGTCTGGAGCTCTGTGCAGGTTTTGACCTGCACACTTGGGGTTAATGATTGTGGCCTCTTTCTGGTTCTGGGAGAGCTTCATAAACCTCTGGGTAGCTTCAATCCCTGCCAGTTATACTTTTGCCTTTGGCCTAGTGTGCTAACCCCCGTTTGCCTGTTTGTTGCTATAGCTTGTTTATATGGTTCTGACCCGATTCTGTTTCCTGTTGTGAGTTTGCCTGTTGTTTTTGTACTGCGTTATTATCTGTGTATGACTCATTGCCTGTGACCTGACTACTCTCTGCTCGCCCCTCTGGTACCTTGCAGCTATCTCTGTGTGTGACTCATTGGCTACATCCTGACTATTCTCCCTGTCTATGCCCCTTGGTAACTTTGTCTCGCAGTTACTCTGCTAGGAATTGTCTTGCAGCTCCTAGCTCTGTGGAGTTTAGGCCACGCCTCTAGCAGTCACGTGCTTCAGGTCCTGCGGCTCTGAAGTACGCATCTATTCGGTTGCTGCCCGCTCCACAGGTAGCTTTGAGCACGCTTTCGCTTTACTCAGGGCACGCGTACTGGCTCAGTGAGCAAGTTCAGTGCGGTGTCTCTGACATTATAACTGGCCTACAATTTTTTATTTTTTTTTCTCTCCTCACTTCTGCAGCATGGACCCAAGGTGTGCTTTATCTGAGCAGGTGAAAAGCTTGACTCAGTCACTGCAGAAGCTTAGTTTGGAACACCAAGCTCTGGCCCAGTCCCAACAGCGGGTTGAGGACTCAGTTCAGGGGGTACTTTCCGCTGGCTTCCAGCAGGTGGGGAATAGAGATGTCATTTTAGTCCCACCTGAATCCCCGGTTAAATTACCAGATGTTTTCTGGTAACAAGGATGATTTCAGGGCATTTAAGGAGGGCTGTAAGCTTTTTTTTTCTTTGAGACCCCGCTCCTCTGGGGATGAGAAACAGAGGGTGGGGGTGGTGATGTCCCTGCTTAGCGGGTCCCCACAAGCCTGGGCAGTCTCCCTTTCCTCTTCTGCCCCTGAGAGAATGTCTGTGGATGCATTTTTTTGAAGCCTTAGGGCTTATTTATGATGAGCCTGATAGAGTGCGGTTGGCTGAGGACAAAGTGATGAGTGTCTGTCAGGGGGAGCACTCGGCCGAATGGTTCTGTACTGAATTCAGACGTTGGGCAGCGGAGATTTCTTGGAGTGACGCCGCCCTGCGGGGGCTGTTCCACAGAGGCCTGTGTGAACGTCTGAAGGATGCTTTGGCACTTCATCCTCCGCCTGACTCCTTGGAGGATGCCATGGTCCAAGCGGTTCGCATGAATCGCAGGCTGCGGGCTAGAGGCATTATGCAACGGGAAACGCCCTTATTTTTCAGTGGAGATGAGACCCAGACTCTTCCTGTGGCTATGGAGGTGAACGCTGTCACCTGTGAGGGAAAGGAAAGAAGACGCCGCCGGGAAAAGCAGTTGTGCTTCTATTGTGGGAAATCTGGACATTGGAAGAAGGACTGCCCCTCCTGTCCGTCATCCTCCAAGATGGCGGGAAACGACTAGGTCTGGGTAGTAACCGAGGAGGCTACCCAGACCTTCAGGTACAATTTTCCTCATGTGCAAAAATGGTGCTGCAGGTGGAACTGGAACTTGGTTATGGTCCTGTTCAGACTACTGCTTTTATTGACTGTGGTTCGGCTGTGAACCTGATTGATACCAAGGTTATGACTCTTTATAAGATAGGGACAGTCAGGCGTCACGATCCTGTTAAACTTGTGGCAATTGACTCATCTCCTCTTACCCAAGACGGTATCTGTTGCAGGTCTGAACTTTTTTCTCTAAAAGTGGGTTCCACTCATGTGGAGAAACTAAGTTGTCTGGTGGTAGATAACTTGCCTGCAGGACTGGTACTGGGGATGCCTTGGCTTCAACGCCATAATCCTACCAATGATTGGGTTACAGGGGAAATCACTCAATGGGGATGCAATAGTAAATGTGGTAACCGGGGACATCTTGTTAACACTGTTAAATCAGTGTCTGTGTCGTCTGTCGATCTGGAAGGTATTCCGGAGTACCTGAAAGATTTCGAAGATGTTTTTTCCGAAAGTGAGGCTGAGGCGCTGCCACCACATAGACCCTATGATTGTGCCATTGATTTAGTACCCGGAGCCAAGTTACCTAAGGCTCGATTGTTCAATTTGTCTGGGCCTGAGCGCCAAGCCATGAAGGAGTACATAGCTGAGAGTCTCCGCAAAGGGCATATCAGGCCTTCTGTGTCACCTGTGGCAGCAGGGTTCTTCTTTGTGAAGAAAAAAGATGGTGGTTTACGGCCGTGCCTTGACTTTCAGGAACTGAACAAGATAACGGTTAGGAACTCTTACCCGCTTCCCCTCATCCCAGACTTATGTAACCAGTTAGCTGGGGCGCAATGGTTCTCCAAGTTGGATCTGCGGGGGGCCTACAATCTGATAAGGGTTCGGGAAGGGTCGAGTGGAAAACGGCATTCCTCACATCAGAAGGACTCTTCGAGAACCTGGTAATGCCATTTGGGTTAACTAATGCACCCGCTATTTTCCAAAATTTCATCAATGTTGTGTTTTCTGATCTGATAGGCCGTTTTGTTATTATTTATTTGGAAGATATTTTGGTGTATTCCCCGGACAGTCAATCTCACTTGCAACATCTAAGGACTGTTCTCCAGAGACTCAGGGAGAACCAATTGTTCGCCAAATTGGAAAAATGTTCATTTTTTGTACAGGAGCTGTCTTTTTTGGGGTTGATTGTGTCCTGTGAGGGGTTTCGTATGGATCCTAAGAAGGTGCTGGCGATCGCTGACTGGGTTCAGCCTAGAGATCTCAAGGGGCTCCAGCGCTTCTTAGGATTTGCGAACTATTACCAGAGATTCATTAAAGGTTTCTCACAAGTGGTTAAACCACTCACGGATCTTACCCAGAAGGGAGCTGATGTAAAAAATTGGTCTGTACTCGCTAAGGAATCCTTCTCAGCAGTTAAGAAATGTTTTATGTCTGCCCCGGTGTTGGTGCAACCTGACCCGTCCAAACCATTCATTGTGGAGGTGGATGCTTCTGAAGTGGGGGTGGGGGCTGTGCTGTCCCAGGGTCCGGCCACCCTTACCAATCTCAAACCCTGTGCCTTCTTCTCCAAGAAGTTCTCTTCAGCTGAGAAAAACTATGATGTAGGCAATAGAGAACTTCTTGTGGTCAAGCTGGCATTTGAGGAATGGAGGCACTTTTTGGAAGGGGCGGCTCACCCTATCACGGTTGTCACGGATCACAAAAATTTGGCATACCTTGAATCTGCTAAGAGGCTTACTCCTAGACAGGCCCGTTGGTCACTTTTTTTTCACGATTTCAGTTCTCAATTACTTTTCGACCGGGATCCAAAAATGTTAAAGCGGATGCCCTGTCCAGAAGTTTTGATCCAGTGTCTCCCCCTGAGCCGCCGTCCTCCATTCTTCCCCCAAGGGTGGTAGTGGCGGGGGTCTCAACTGAGTTGGAACAAGAAATCCTAAGGGCTCAGGCCCTAGCTCCGGCAACCAGGCCAAGCGATAAACTGTTTGTTCTAGATTCATTGCGGCCTAGACTTCTGCAGGAGTTTCATGATTCTAGGCTGAGTGCTCAGCCAGGTATCACGGCCACTAGAGAGGCAGTAACCAGGGGTTTTTGGTGGCCTTCATTAAGGTCCAATGTCAAGGAATTTGTTTCTGCTTGTGGCATGTGTGCCCATTCCAAAAGCTCGCATAACCGACCGGCTGGGGAACTCATACCTTTACCGGTTCCTGATAGGCCATGGACTCATCTTTACATGGATTTTATTACCGGTCTTCCACCTTCCAGGGGCAATACCGTGATCTGAGTGGTGGTGGACAGGTTTTCTAAACAGGCCCATTTCATTCCCTTGGCAGCATTACCTTCAGCAGAAACATTGTCAAGGTTGTTTGTGCAGCATGTGGTCCGATTGCATGGGGTACCCCTGAATGTTGTGTCTGACAGAGGTGTGCAGTTTGTGGCCAAATTTTGGAGGGCGTTCTGTATGAAATTGGGCATCTCACTCTCCTTCTCGTCGGCATATCACCCGGAGAGCAATGGTCAGACGGAACGCACCAATCAATCCCTGGAACAACCGGGTGAGTCAGTCCACCAACATGTCCCCATTCCTGATTAACTACGGCTTTAGTACGCATTTTGGGGAGTTTTCTCGGGTGGATTCCGGTTGTCCAGGAGCAGAGGGATCCGTTCAACGGTTAAAAAACCTCTGGGCTGAAGTCCGGCATAATATCTCTCGGGCCCATGGGAGATACAAATATTTTGCGGACAAAAAGAGAGCCTCAGGAGACATGTTTCAGGTGGGAGAGAAGGTTTGGCTCTCCACGCGTAACATCAACTTAAAGGTACCATCAGTGAAGTTGGGACCAAAGTTCATTGGTCCGTACGAGATTATGGAGATAGTCAACCCTGTGGCATATAGGTTGCGTCTCCCCGCCTCCTTAAAAATATCTAATGTGTTCCATAAGTCTCTGTTGAAACCAGCAGGATCTGTCAAAGAGAACTCTGAGACTGTTGTTCCTCCAGTGCTGGTGGAGGGTCAATTGGAGTATGAGGTCGGACATATTGTGGACTCTCGGCGGGTGCGCCGCTCTTTGCAGTACCTGGTCCACTGGAAAGGATATGGACCAGTAGAGCGCTCATGGGTCCCTGCTCGTTCGGTACATGCAGATCGCCTGGTTCGGGCTTTCCATGCCAAGTACCCGGGGAAGCCTGGGGGTCCAGAGGCCCCCCGTTGAGAGGGGGGTACTGTCATGATCCCAGTGCAGGTTTTTGAGCTGCACACCGGGGGTTAATGTCTGGAGCTCTGTGCAGGTTTTGACCTGCACACTTGGGGTTAATGATTGTGGCCTCTTTCTGGTTCTGGGAGAGCTTCATAAACCTCTGGGTAGCTTCAATCCCTGCCAGTTATACTTTTGCCTTTGGCCTAGTGTGCTGACCCCCGTGTGCCTGTTTGTTGCTATAGCTTGTTTATATGGTTCTGACCCGATTCTGTTTCCCGTTGTGAGTTTGCCTGTTGTTTTTGTACTGCGTTATTATCTGTGTATGACTCATTGCCTGTGACCTGACTACTCTCTGCTCGCCCCTCTTGTACCTTGCAGCTATCTGTGTATGACTCATAGCCTGTGACCTGACTACTCTCTGCTCGCCCCTCTGGTACCTTGCAGCTATCTCTGTGTGTGACTCATTGGCTACGTCCTGACTATTCTCCCTGTCTATGCCCCTTGGTAACTTTGTCTCGCAGTTACTCTGCTAGGAATTGTCTTGCAGCTCCTAGCTCTGTGGAGTTTAGGCCACGCCTCTAGCAGTCACGTGCTTCAGGTCCTGCGGCTCTGAAGTACGCATCTAATTGGTTGCTGCCCGCTCCACAGGTAGCTTTGAGCACGCTTTCGCTTTACTCAGGGCACGCGCACTGGCTCAGTGAGCAAGTTCAGTGCGGTGTCTCTGACAGATATGAAGTGTTCCAACACTTTGGAATTCCATGCTGCACACAATGCAGTATTTCATGTCGTATAACCTGGGCCAATGCAGTATGGACGTGGTGCATATCACATTTATGGAGTTGGCACAGATTTAGGACATCTGCACCCTTCTGCACAGTTTCGAAATGGCTACTAAGATGGTTAGTGCTGACGATGCTGTCATCAGCGTCAGTATTCTGGTCATCTATATGCTGGAGCAGACTTTGAATAGCCTGCGGGAGGAGGTCGTGAGCCCAGAGGAAGAGGAGGAAGAAGAGGAGGATGCGGGAGGGATAACATTATCTCAAAGTTCCAAGCTGTCGTCACACAGGCGGATGCCAAGGGAGGGTGGATTACTGCGATCGAGGGGGCTGCTGATAACAGACAAACTGTTAGTGAAGGTGCAAGATCCGAGGAACAAATGGAGGAAGAGGAGGTGATAGGTGAGCAACTGTCAGGAGATGAAGAGGATAATTGTGGAGACACGGGGCTCGGTGGGTGCCCCAGGTCCACTAGCCGAAACCGCATGAACCTGGGATCATCCCGCTGAACTCCTGCTCCCCTCACAGGGTGAGGGTAAAACAGTGTGGCAATGCTTTATTGAACCACAAGACGGGCAGATAACACATAGAACAGTCCAAGCAAAACACCCCAAGATGGTGCATATTACAGAGTCTCACCCTTCCGGTGACTCGCCGTGATAATGGCAGCTGTTACATCAGAGCTTCCAGGGTCTACTGCCCCACCTATGGCACGCACAGAGAGAAGGTAACGACAAGCGTAGGAAGGTGACAGTATAATCAGATACATTGGCCAGTTGACTGGAAGGTCACAACCTGGCTTTTTCCAGGGTCAATTACCCCACCTGTGGTACACACAGAGAGGAGGTAAGGACAAGCTTAGGAAGATGACAGTCCCATGAGGTACAGGCCAGTTGATCCGAGGGTAACAACCTGGCTTCTCCGTACATCTCCATGGAGTCAGGCTACCAGCGGGACCCAAACCTGGCTTTCTCCAAACGTATCCATGGTTCAGAGATGGTCAATGGTGCAGATCTGTATTCTTAAAGCCGTAGCCGTAGTGAAAGAGATATCGTTCTCCATTATACTATTTCTATTCTGGTGAAATTGATGCTACTTCAGTGGTGTCAGACCCTAATTTTTGGAAATGTCAACACTCCTGATTGGGTGGAAAAGATGTCGCTCCCCACTATACTATTAGTACTGTGGTGAAATTAGTGCCACTTTGTTGGTGTCTGCCACAAATTGTTGGAAATGTGAACACTCCAGGTTGTGTGTCCATCTGCTGGATTGGCTGTCATGGAAAAGATGACGCTCCCCATTATAATATTTCTACTGTGGTGAAATTGGTACCACTTTGTTGGTGTCTGCCAATAATTTTTGGAAATGTGTACACTCATAGTTGGGTGTTCATCTGCTGGGTTGGCTGTAGTGGGAAATGTGTCAGTCCCCATTATACTATTTCTACTGTGGTGAAATAGAGGCCGATTTGGTGGTGTCTGCCACTATTTTTTGGAAATGTGAGCACTCCTGTTTGGGTGTCCATCTGCTGGGTTGGCTGTAGTGGAAGATATATCAGTACCTATTATAAAATTTCTACTGTGGTGAAATTGATGCCACTTTGGTAGTGTCTGCCACTGTTTGAAATGTGAACACTCCAGATTGGGTCTCTCCATTTACTGGGCTGGCTGTAGAGTAAGAGGTGTCAGCCCTATTATACTATTTCTATTGTGGTGAAATTGATGCCACTTTGTTGGTGTCTGCCACTAATTTTTGGAAATGTGAACACTACTGGTAGGGTGTCCTTCTGCTGGGTTGTCTATCATGGAAAAGATATCGCTCCCCATTTAACTGTTGCTACTGTGGTGAAATTTTTGCCACTTTGGTGGTGTCTGTCAATAATTGTTTGAAATATGAATACTATTGATTGGGGCTCTCCATCTGCTGGGTTGGCTGTAGTGGAAGAGATGTCAATCCCTATTATACTATTTCTACTCTTGTGAAATGTATGCCAATTTGGTGGTGTCTGTCAATTTTTGGAAATGTGGAAAGTCTTAATTTGGTCTCTCCATCTGTGGGGTTGGCTGTAGTGAAAGACATATCGTTCCCCATTATACTATTTCTATTCTGGTGAAATTGATGCTACTTCATTGGTGTCAACACTCCTGGTTGGGTGACCATGTGATGGATTGGATGTAGTGGAAGACGTGTTGGTCCCCATGTTTCTAGTTATACTGTATTGAAATTGATGCCGCTTTGGTGTCTGCCACAAATTGTTGGAAATGTGAACACTCCTGATTGGGTCTCTCAATCTGCTGGGTAGGCTTTGGTGGAAGATGTGTCAGTCCCTAATATTCTATTTCTATTATGGTGAAATTGATGGTACTTTTGTGTCTGCCACTAATTTTGGAAAGTGTGAACACTCCTGGTTGGGGGTCCATTTGCTGGTTTGGCTGTAGTGGAAGATGTGTCGGTCCCTACTATACTATTTCTACTGGGGTGAAATTGATGCCATTTTGGTGGTATCTGCCACTAATTAATTGAAATATGAACACTCCATCTGCTGGGTTGGCTGTATTGTAAGAGATGTCTTCAAAGGCGGGCTACTAAAATGATAAATGGAGTTGGTTCACTACAATACCCAGAAAGGTTATCAAAATTAGGTCTATTTACTCTAGAAAAGAGAATACTTAGGGGAGACTTAATATATATGTACAAGTATATCAGAGGGCAATACAGAGATCGCTCCAATGAACTGTTTGTACCAAGGACTGTGACAAGAACAAGAGGGCATTCTCTTCGTTTGGAGGAAAGACAATTTCTGCACCAGCATAGAAGGGGTTCTTCATGGTAAGAGCAGTGAGGCTCTGGAATTCTCTTCCTGAGGAAGTGGTGATGGCCAACTCACTGAATGAATTTAAGAAAGGAATGGATGCTTTTCTTGTGAGTAACAGTATAGAAGGTTACGAATAACATAATATTATAGGTAGATGGTTGACCCAGCTTAGGGGAAGGAATTTTTTTCCCTATGGAGAAAATTGGCTTCTACTCTGTGGGTTTTTGCCTTCCCCAGGATCAACAATGCAGAACAGCTGCACTAAAAATAGGCTGAACTAGATGGACATAAGGTCTTCCTTCAGCCTTCAAAACTATGTTACTATGTTACTATGTCGGTCCCTATTATACTATTACTACTGTGGTGAAATCGATGCAACTTTTTTGGTGTCTGCCACTAATTTTTGTGTAGACTCCTGGTTGGGTCTCCTTCATGTGTGTTGCCTGTATCAATAGGCCTCCGAGACCGGCAGACCTCCACTACTTTTGAGTCAACTACCCATGTTTCCTTAGATTTTTCTGACAATAGTAGTCTACAAAACTGATATTTGTGGCACCTGAGTGTGGTGCAGTATGAAAGCATGGTGAGCTGTTGCATGTGGTATCAGGGCTCCCAGCACAGCAGGCCTACTCCAATCCCTCACCCACCTTGTCTTAATTTGAAGCTTAATTCAAAGCTGTAAATGCTGACCCAGACCCTGATACCTAATGCATGGCTGATTGCTCCCATGCTATTCTAAAATTTGTACTCTGAGTGAATTGAGGCCACTTTCCTGATGTCTGACCCTCATTTGATGTGTTTTGGCAGCTTTTGGGCCCTTTTGAAGGTGTTTTTTATGCGTTTATTTTTGCCTCCTATTGACTATAATGGCATTCGGCTATGTTTAGCAAATATTCGATGAATAAATCGGTGGATATTGCAAATTTGGCAATCGTAATCCAAACCGAACATTGAAATATTCGCTCATCCCTACTCCTCATCCTCCAAAATAAATTCAGCAAATTGTGCACTCCAAATCCAAATGCTATATAGCGTAAACATGTTTGGCATGACCTCCGGGAGGCAGAGCCAAGGAATGGGTGCATTCTAACAGAGCTCCCTGGCTGTAGAGGAAAATCCCTCTCCATCCCCTTAACTGGGGCATCAAAAATCCGGGATAAGGACCAAACAAGGGCCTCCACTTACAGACCCAACTCTTCGGAGACCCCGGGGTCGATAGGCGCAGGCAGCGCCATAAAAAACAGCAGAACTCCAAAGAAGGGAGCAAGAGCGCTGAGGACCACACTACTCACAGGGTCTTGAGAACAGCACAAGGGCTGCGGAACGGATCATTGTCCATCTGCGGGTGCTTGGCGGCGACGTGAAAGGCGGGCGGAAAACGGAGGCCAGGACGACCAGGTGAATGGTGGTGAGTGCTCGAGACGAGTCGGCATTGTGCAGGCACCGTTCCCCCTCAACCTCCTGAAATGTGAGGGAGCAGTACTGGAACAGATAAAGGCTAGATGATTCAGGCTGAGTGGGCCCTGAGGCTCCTCTTATTGAAGATAGTTTGGGACACAAGTGAGACAGGCTGGGAAACCCCATGAGCTGGCACTTGAGTGTGTGAGAGTGTGCTAGAGACTGGGAGAGACTCTGACCCGGGAACACCGCTACCCCCAAGGTGGGCAATGCAATATAACACCATCCACAACTCAGAGGAGATAGTAAGACAAGAGAACACTTAACACCTCTGAAACCCCTCAAGTGCCTGCTCCAGTGACTCATACCAAGGGACAGGATATACACTGCTCAAAAAAAGGGAACACTCAAGTAACACATCCTAGATCCGAATGAATGAAATATTCTCATTGAATACTTTGTTCTGTGCAAAGTTGAATGTGCTGAGAACAAAATCACACAAACATAATCAATGTAAATCAAATTTATTAACCAATGGAAGCCTGGATTTGGAATCACACACAAAATTAAAGTGGAATGTAATGTCCTTAAAACAAGTCAAAATGAGGCTCAGTATTGTGTGTGGCCTCCACGTGCCTGTACGACCTCCCTACTGTACAACGCCTGGGCATGCTCCTGATGAGGCAGCGGATGGTCTCCTGAGGGATCTCCTACCAGACCTGGACTAAATCCACCAACTCCTGGACAGTCTGTGGTGCAACGTGACGTTGGTGGATGGAGCAAGACATGATGAACCAGATGTGCTCAATCGGATTCAGGTCTGGGGAACGAGCGGGCCAGTCCACAGCTTCAATGCCTCCATCTTGCATGAACTGCTGACACACTCCAACCACATGAGGTCTGGCATTGTCCTGCATTAGGAGGAACACAGGGCCAACCGCACCAGCATATGGTCTCACAAGGGGTCTGAGGATCTCATCTCAGCACCTAATGGCAGTCAGGTTACCTCTGGCGAGCGCATGGACGGCTGTGCGACACTTCAAAGAAATGCCACTCCACACCATTAGTGACCCACTGCCAAACTGGTCATGCAGAGGAATGTTGCAGGCAGCAGATCGCTCTCCACCACGTCTCCAGACTGTCACATGTGCTCAGTGTGAACCTGCTTTCATCTGTGAAGAGCACAGGGCGCCAGTGGTGAATTTGCCAATCCTGGTGATCTGTGGCAAATGACAAGCGTCCTGCATGGTGTTGGGCTGTGAGTACAACCCCCATCTGTGGACGTCGGACCCTCAGACAATCCTCATGGAATCGGTTTCTAACCGTTTGTGCAGACACATCCACATTTGTGGCCTGCTGAAGGTAATTTTGCAGGGCTCTTGCAGTGCTCCTCCTGTTCCTCCTTTCACAAAGGCGGAGATAGCGGTCCTGCTGCTGGGTTGTTGCCCTCCTATGGCCCGCTCCAGGTCTCCTGGTGTACTGGCCTGTCTCCTGGTAGCGCCTCTAGCCTCTGGACACTAGACTGACAGACACAGCAAACCTTGACTCAGCTCGCATTGATGTTCCATCCTGGATGAGCTGCACTACTTGAGCCACTTGTGTGGGTTGTAGAGTCCGTCTCATGCTACCACGAGTGTGAAAGCATAACCAACATTCAAAAGTGACCAAAACAACAGCCAGAAAGCATTGCTACTGAGATGTGGTCTGTGGTCCCCACCTGCAGAACCACTCCTTTATTGAGAGTGTCTTGATAATTGCCAATAATTTCCATCTATTGTCTATTCCATTTTCAAAACAGCTTGTGAAATTGATTGTCAATCAGTGTTGTTTCCTAAGTGGACAGTTTGATTTCACAGAAGTTTGATTTAATTGGAGTTATATTCTGTTGTTTAAGTGTTCCCTTTATTTTTTTGAGCAGTGTATGACCATCAAATAATCTGCATAACTTCTCTGCCAGGCACTGGAGAGTGGCTGTGAAACATTTAATACATCCAGTTCTTTGAAGTCATTTACTTCTTTAAGCATACCATTACTGCAGCAGGAGCCAAGGTGGAATACATATGTACACACTCTGCCCTAGTGCTGCTCTAACCAGTCTTTCTTCTGAATCAGCAAATATTCCTCTATGTAGCTCACAACTACCAGCATCTTGGCTGATCTGCCTTACAAGGCTATATGTTATTACTAAGTCACCAATGATGTAACTGCCTTCTATACAGGAATACATTAGTGACTCTATACACCATGGATAAATTTGTGGGCAAAAATAGCAAGGGAGGCTAGACCCTCGACACGTACTCAAACCGCAAATTCCCTCACAAAGCTGGCAAATGATAACAGCAGAGACGACCCACAGCCCATAGCCCAAGCTATAATGGACCGTCTAACGCCAGAGATTGACAACCAGCTGGTGGCTTTCCGAGCCTCGCTGGAGATGATAGTGTTGCACATCAAGACACAGGGGTCACGTCTCACTGAGGCAGAGCAGAGAGTTTCTGATCTGGAGGATGCTGTAAAGGACATCACAGGAAGACTAGAGGCCAAAGAAAAAGAGACTTCTTTTCTAGGTCGATGACCTAGAAAATAGATCTCGTCACAATAATTTAAGGCTGGTGAGCCTCCCCGAGTCGGTCCCATCATCTGATCTCATTAACATCACATCAGAATGGCTTCTGAAAGCATTGAATTTAAACCTAGCTTCAGGGGAAATTAGGATTGAGAGAGCCCACCATGTGGGGCCATCAAGGAATGGTGAGAAAGACAGATGGCGACCGGTCATCTTTAGGGTCCTGGACTTTTAAGACAAGCTATGAATACTATCAGCCTTCAGGAAGAAACAGAAGTTATCCTATAACAACAACAAGCTCCTTCTTTTTCAGGACTACTCTGCTGCCCTAGCGGAGAAACGTAAAGCCTTCAGCCTAGCATGCAAAATCCTGGTGGATAGCAACATTTGGTTCAGACTAGAATGCGTGGCTGTCATACGTTGTACCACATCCGGAAAGAATTGGGCTTGTGACGATCCAATAAAGGCCCTAAGCTATCTATGTTCTGAGATCCAGTCATCACCTCGATATCTGGGTGACACTTGAACACGCGGGGTCACCATGCTTACTCATTTCTTTGACATCACTGAATTTTAAAGGCAGTGGCTATTTTCACACGTTTTACATTACCGTTATGTTATGGTTGTTTTTATTTTTTTCAAGTCATAATAGTTTGTGGGAAAAATTATTGTTGACAAGGGAGGGGGAGGGTCTCTGTGTGCTCCTATACAGCTTACAAGTTTCAGCAGCTCCAATACTTACTTGCTGAGATGAGTGGGGAGATGGAACACAAATATTGATAATTTCATGTCTGTTTCAGCGCTCTGGGATAGGATAATGGTGGATACATCTAACTCAGAGGCATCCATAACACAATCTCTTTATTGCTGTTCTTGAAACGTAAACGGACTTAACTCAACTGTAAAAAGGAAGAAAGTCCTGAATTATTTACAACGTGCAAACTTCCATATTGTTTTCTTGCAGAAAACGCATTGGGTAAAAAATAACCTTCCTTCTTTCCTTAGCAAACAATATACCGTATACACGGAGGCCTCTTATGTCAAAAAACAAAGAGGAATGTTTTTCATCCTCAATTTCAGCCACAATTAATGGCAAGCATAACCAGCTGGGAAACATTCAGTTTAATAGTGGGGGGACTTCAATGAGGCCCATGATGTGCCATTCGATAGGTCCAACCCCCACACCTCTCACCAGTCATCACAGAGCGGTTACATACAGTATCATCTGGATCATTGAATCATCTGGGATTGACTAACATATGGAGACTGCAACACCCCATAGAGAGGGATTATTCATATTACTCTCACGTACACGACTCCCATGCTGCATTGGACTGCTTGTTGCTGGGCACATCTATGCTGCCATTGGTGCTTCAATCAGATATTTAGAATATCCATATATCAGATCATGCCCCTGTGACTTTTAGATCCCACTTGGTGAGCCTAATGAAGAGGCAGAGAAGTTGGAGATTTCCTGCATATTTACATAAATCAGATGATGTCAGAGCATTTCTGCAAACCTCTTGGGACACTTATAAGAATGACAATCAGGAGCAGAGTCAAAATGCTCCCTTATTTTGGGCAGCCTCCAAGGCTGTGATAAGAGGGCAAATTATCTCCTATATAAGTAATAAAAGGAAGAAATTAATGGAAAACACCATAGAAACACAAGAGTTGCTGACACTAGCATATAAGAACGTTAAACCCAACAATACTCCCATTAACAAACAAAAATTCTTGGAGGCGAAAGAAGTAGCGGACACATTGGCACACAAAAAGGGCAATGCATAATTTAGACTACCGAAAGCATAAGTATTTTAAAAGGGGTAACAAACCAGGACGGTTGCTAATATCCCTTACTAAACCAAACCCTTCAGAGCACAAACTAGGATAAATAGGATTCACAAAAAAAGTGACCAGACAGCATCTAAAAACGAGATCCAGACAACGAACAAGACAGTGGACGAGTTCCAGAGGGTGTAGGGGGACTTGACAGTGACTCGTGCTTTTTACGGAGCGACGTTACCCCTGCACTCACAGCAGAACAAAGAATAGCTCTTAACACACCCATCACTCCAACAGATGTGGTGCAAACCATCAATACTCTAAGTATATCTACAGCTCCTGGACTGGATGGGTTTGATAATGAGCATTACAAACTATTAGGAGCTGCAGTAGGCCCACACCTATGCGAGGTGTTCAGTGGAATAGTGAGAGATGGTCAATTACCCGAGCGGTTTAATGAGGCTAATATTATTGTATTGCCAAAACTGGGTAAGGACCTCCTAAAGGTCAATGGGTATAGACCAATTTCTTTACTCAACTCTGATTTTAAAATCTTTGCAAAAATCTTGGCAAATAGAGTAAAATAGATGATTCCTGATCTAATATCACCATACCAAACAGGATTTATCCACGGAAAAGCTATCACATATAATATCAGGACAGCGATAGGGGTGGTATCCTCTAGCAGAATGCATGGACACAAAAAAAGCATTGTGGTCAGCCTTGATTCACACAAGGCCTTTGACCGAGTATCTTGGCTCTACTTGCATAAATTGCTAGAATCTCGCAATTTTGGTCCATGGTTCTGCGAGGCTGTCAAGCTAATATATAAAAAACCCACATCCTGGCTCTACTTAAACAATACATTTTCCAAACCCGTTCAAATACAAAGGGTTGCGAGACAGGGCTGCCCACTATCCCAATTATTATTCAACCTAGCATTGGACCCCCTCCTCAAAACCCTTCAAAATTTACCTGGTTTCCAAGGAATTACAGTGGGAAACATATTAGTTAAATTACTAGCCTTTGCTGACTTGTTGTTTATTGCTATCCCAGCTCAAACCATCCCAGCCATAATGAGGATCCTGGTCTCATTTGGAGGAAATTCTGGCTTCAAGGTAAACTAGTCGGAGGCTCTAGCTCTGTTCCGATCGGGCAGGATAAAAGATACAGCTTTCCCATTCCACTGGAGTGAGGAATCCATTATGTATTTGGGCCTTCGACTCCCGTCAGACCCTTCAAAGTTATATTAAACTAATTTTAGACCACATATAGTATTGATAATTGGTCTTTTATACTCATGGAGACATTTTGCACTATCCTTTTCAGGTAGATGCTATTTGATTAAAGTGGTCATCTTTCCAAAGTTGCTATACTTATTCCAAGCTCTCCCGCTGCTATTGTCACAACCAGATATTAGACAATTAAATGGAGCCTTTAGGAGGTTCATATGGGTTGAGAAAGGAAGAACGCATATAGGATTGTTCAAGCTACAATTGTCCAAAAGAGTGGGAGGAATTAATTTTCTGGATATTGGAAGATACAATCTGGCAGCTAACTGTAGGTACATTGGGGATTGGATTTGTGGGGTCTCCTATTTTGCTAACGTACAATTGGAGCAACAGTTGAGCCCTCGGGTGTCACTAACCACTCTGATCCATCTGGGTAACGATGAGCTCCCTGATGATATTAGAGGGCACTCAGTTTTGTGGCAAACTATTTTGACATGGAGGTGAGGGAGAAAAATTCGTGGAGGGACAGATGATCTATCTCCCTTACAGCCATTTCTAGGCAACCCTAAATATATGAATAATTGTCCACCTGTACATTATGCAACCTTGGCAATACAAGGATGCACCATGGTGGCTGACATGCTGGATCAGAGTCTCTCTCTGCTACTACTATCTTTTGAAACAATGACACAGCGCTTTCCTTCTTTTAGACACAGGTTGTTCCTCTTCCTTTAGGCACGTAGCCTAGCCCAAAAATATATTAGTGATAGGAAAGACACAGCTCAGACGAATAACATAGAGGTCTTTCTTAAAACCTCGAGGTTGCAGAATGCTTCAACGAGTAAAATATACTCCATACTACATCAGCGTTGATCTTGGGAGGGGAGAGACATCAGGCCTTCTAGATTGGTGAGAGATATCCAAGGGTTTGAAGTTGGGGGCTTTTTGAATGCTATGATGTCACAGAAGAAATTTATTCCCTATAGTAGTTACACGGACATGGCTTTATTGATTCTCCATAGGGCATACATCACTCCGTCAATGCAGGCCAAAAGGACACCGACAACATTATACGCGTATACTTGCTCAAAATGTGGAACACACAACACAGACATCCTCCATCGCCTGAATATAAGAATATAAGATCTGTGGCATAGGATACATGTAGAACTACAGACTACCTTTCATATTACATTCCCACTTACACCGCAATGTTCAATCTTCAATATGCTAGGGGAATCTCAGCAAGTATAATTTCCAAAATGGGGTCACTTGATGGGGAATTCTGCTCCGCTAGCGATTAGGGGCTCTATATATGGAGTTCTAAAACTGTTCTAGGAAAATCTGTGCTTCAGGAGCCAAAAAGCGCTCCACTCCCCCCCGAGTCTCTCCATATGGCTAAGTAATACAGCCACATATAGGGTATTGCCATGTTCAGTAGAAATTGTGGGACAAATTATGGTGCCATTTTTACCCACTTCTTGTGAGAAAATGTAAAATGTGGGGCTAAAGCAAAATTTTGGTGGTAAAAATGTAGTTATTTTTTCTTCACTGCCCAATGGTATAATATTCTGTGACACACCTGTGGTGTCAATATGATCATTGCACCCCTAGATGAATTCGTTGAGAGGTGTAGTTTGTAAAATGGGGTCACTTATGGTGAGGTGCTGCTGTTCTGGCAACTCAGAGGCTCTCCCAGTATGTCATGGCACCCGCAAACCATAATAGTAAAGTCTGCACTACTATAGTAGTAAATATTTCCCGATTACATGTAGGGTATTGGCGCACTCAAGAAAAAATGGACCTCAGTTTGTTGAAAAAAAAAATCCTATTAGCTGTTAGAAAAATTAGAAGCTTGGGGCTAAAACAACATTTTAGTGGCAAAAATGTAATTTATTCTTTCTTCACCACTCATTGGTATAAAATTCAGTGAGGCACATGTGGTGTCAATATGATCACTGCACCCCTAGATGAATTCATTGGGGAGTGAAGTTTGTAAAATGAGTTCACATATGGGAGGTTTCTGTTGTTCTGATACCTCATGGGCTCTGCCAATGTGACATGGCACCCTCAAACCATTCCAGCAAAAATTGGAACTCCAATATGGTGCCTCTTACGTTCTGAGCTTTGAACTGTGCCTTAAAAGTAGCATTCCCCTACATATGGGGTATAGGCGAACTCGGAAGAAATTGTACAACAAATTGTATGGTGCTATTTCTACTGTTACCCTTATGAAAATGCTAAATATTGTGCTAAAATAACATTTTTGTGGTCACCACGCATCTAAATACATCCCTTGAGGGGTCTAGTTTCCAAAATGGGTCACTTTTGGGGGTCTTGAACTGTTTAGGCACATTAGGCTCTCCAAATTGGACATGACGTCCGCTAATGATTCCATGAAATTTTACATTCAAAAAGTAAAACGACACCCCTTCTCTTCCGAGCCTTGCTGTGCACCGAAATGCAACATTTGCGGCTAAGATAACATTTTTGTAGGGAAAATGTGATTTGTTTTTTTATTTTCACTGGTCAACTTTATAAACTTCTGTGAAGCACCTGAGATTTCAATGTACTCATCATACAACTAGATCAGTTCACCGAAGGGTTCTAATTTCCAAAACAGTGTCACTTGTGGGAGATTTGTACTGTTTAAACACATCAGGGCCTCTCCAAATGCAACATGGTGTCTGCCAATTGTTACAGCAAATTTTGTGCTCTGACGTGCGCCCAAACAGTGGTTTTCCCACATATATTGGTATCAGCATGCTCAGGAGAAACTGAACAAGTTTTTTTCTCCATTTTTTTCTGTTACCCTTGTGAAAATAAAAAATTGGCATCTAAAGTTAATTTAATTAAAGTTCATTTTTAAATGTTCATTTTTTTCCACATTCCAAAAATCCCTGTGAAGAGCCTGAAGGGTTAATAAACTTCTTGAATGTGGTTTTGGGCACCTTCAGGGGTGCAATTTTTATAATGGTGTAATTTTTAGGTATTTTCTATCATATAGACCCCCCAAACTCACTTCAAATGTGAGGTAGTCCCTAAAAAAATTGTTTTGTAAATTTTGTTGGAAAAAGGAGAAATCGCTGGTCAACTTTTAACCTTTATAACTTCCTAACAAAAAAAAATTGTTTTACAAATTGTGCTGATGGAAAGTAGACATGTGGGAAATGTTATTTATAAAGTATTTTGCGTGACACATCTCTCTGATATAAGGGCATAAGAATTCATAGTTTGAAAATTGCAAAATTTTCAAAATTTTTGCCAAATTTTCATTTTTTTCACAAATAAACGCAAGTTATATTGAAATTTTTTTACCACTATCTTGAAGTACAATATGTCACAAAATAATCTCAGAATTAGTGGGATCAGTTGAAGCGTTTCAGAGTTATTAAAGTGACAGTGATCACAATTGTAAAAATTGGCCTGGTCATTAACGTGCAAACCACCTTGGGAGGTAAAGGGGTTGAATTAGGATAAAACAAGTATATGGAGGATATATATAAAAAATAGGAATATACTTTATTAATGTAACAATCACCCTGTATTTTATACTAAAAATTAAGAAAAAATAAAATTCCCACATTTTTAACAAATAGAAGAAACACACACAGAAAATCTCTATCTTATGAAAAATAGATGGTTTATATAGGGCTCATGCTATTTTATGAGATATTTTATGAGGTGGGTCTTTCAACACTCAGAGATACAATCGATGGGCTGTAGGAGAAATCAGCACAAATAGGGTTTTATTCGGTAGACACAAAGAGTGTTTTCTCAAATTATGCTAACCTGATGTACCCGCTGTAAAGACATAGAATGTGAGCATCAGTTGCAGCAGATCCACAGTACTTGTAGATGGTACATGTGGCCATATCCAGAGGAAGAAGTAATTTTGTACTTCAAAACGTGTTGAATAAACCACTACTTTTTTATCTCACCATACTAGGATATAAAGTACATCTCAGTCTATTCAGCAGCACGGAATTTATCCACAGAAATCCTTTGATTTTGGAACACTCAGAGAAAGGCTTTCTTTTAAAAAAAAACTATACCAAAGATTAGTACAAAATACTGTTGTTAACCCCTTCACCCCCAAGGGTGGTTTGCACGTTCATGACCGGGCCAATTTTTACAATTCTGACCACTGTACCTTTATGAGGTCATAACTCTGGAACGCTTCCATGGATCCCGGTGATTCTGACATTGTTTTCTGGTGACATATTGTACTTCATGTTAGTGGTAAAATTTCATTCAAATAACTTGCGTTTATTTGTGAGAAAAATGGAAATTTGGCGAAAATTTTGAAAATTTTGCAATTTTCAAACTTTGAATTTTTATGCCCTTAAATCACAGAGATACGGCACACAAAAAACTTGATAACTAACATTTCTCACATGTTTATTTTACATCAGCACAATTTTGGAACCAAAATTTTTTTTTGTTAGGACGTTATAAGGGTTAAAAGTTGACCAGCGATTTCTCATTTTTACAACACCATTTTATTTTTAGGACCACATCACATTTGAAGCCACTTTGAGGGGTCTATATGATAGAAAATACCCAAAAGTGACACCATTCTAAAAACTGCACCCCTTAAGGTGCTCAAAACCACATTCAAGAAGTTTATTAACCCTTTAGGTGCATCACAGAAATTTTTTTGAATATTTAAAAAAAAATGAACATCTAACTTTTTTTCATAAAAAAAATACTTCAGGTTCAATTTTTTTTATTTTACCAAGGGTAACAGGAGAAATTGGACAGCAAAAGTTATTGTGCAATTTGTCCTGAGTACGCTGATACCTGATATGTGGGGGGGAACGACTGTTTCGGCGCATGGCAGAGCTCAGAATGGAAGGAGCGCCGTTTGACTTTTTCAATGCAAAATTGGCTGGAATTCAGATCGGACGCCATGTCATGTTTGGAGAGTCCCTGATGTACCTAAACAGTGGAAACCCCCTACAAGTGACCCCATTTTGGAAACTAGACCCCCCTAGGAACTTATCTAGATATGTGGTGAGAACTTTGAACCCACAAGGGCTTTACAGAAGTTTATAACGTACAGCGGTACAATTAAAAAATCATATTTTTTCCACAAAAATGATCTTTTCACCCCAATTTTTATTTTCCCAAGGGTAACAGGACCCTAAAAGTTATTGTGCAATTTGTCCTGAGTACGCTGATACCCCACATGTGGGGGTAAACCACTATTTGGGCGCATGGCAGAGCTCGGAAGGGAAGCAGCGCCATTTGACGTTTTTGGCTGAAATTGAGATCGGACATCATGTCGCGATTGGAAAACCTCTGATGTACCACAACAGTGGAAACCCCCCACAAATGACCCCATTTTGGAAACTAGACCCCCTAAGGAACTTATCTATATGTGTGGTGAGAACTTTGAACCCCCAAGGGCTTCACAGAAGTTTATAACATACAGCCGTACAATTAAAAAATCATATTTTTTCCACAAAAATGATCTTTTCACCCTCAATTCTTATTTTTCCAAGGGTAACAGGACCCTAAAAGTTATTGTGCAATTTGTCCTGAGTACGCTGATACCCCACATGTGGGGGTAAACCACTATTTGGGCGCATGGCAGAGCTCGGAAGGGAAGCAGCGCCATTTGACGTTTTTGGCTGGAATTGAGATCGGACACCATGTCGCGATTGGAAAACCCCTGATGTACCTAAACAGTGGAAACCCCCACAAATGACACCATTTTGTAAACTAGACCCCCAAAGGAACTTATCTAGATGTGTGGTGAGCACTTTGAACCCCCCAGTGCTTCACAGAAGTTTATAACGCCCGGGCGTGAAAATAAAAAATTCGTATTTTTTCCACAAACATGATCTTTTAGTCACCATTTTTTTATTTTTCCAAGGGTACCAGGAGAAATTGGACTCCAAAAGTTGTTGTCCAATTTGTCCTGAGTACGCTGACACCCCATATGTGGGAGAAAACTACTGTATGGGCACACGTCGGGGCTCGGAAGGGAAGTAGTGACGTTTTGGAATGCAGACTTTGATGGAATGGTCTGCGGGTGTCATGTTGCCTTTGGAGAGCCCCTAATGTACCTAAACAGTGGAAACCCCCCACAAATGACCCCATTTTGAAAACTAGACCCCCTAAGTAACTTATCTAGATGTGATGTGAGCACTTTGAACCCCCAAAGGCTTCACAGAAGTTTATAATGCCAGGGCATGAAAATAAAAAAATCGTATTTTTTCCACAAACATGATCAATTAGTCCCCAATTTTTTCATTTTCCCAAGGGTAACAGGAGAAATTGCACCCCAAAAGTTGTTGTCCAATTTGTCATGAGTACGCTGACACCCCATATGTGGGAGAAAACTACTGTATGGACACACGTCGGGGCTCGGAAGGGAAGCAGTGACGTTTTGGAATGCAGACTTTGATGGAATGGTCTGCGGGTGTCATGTGCGTTTGGAGAGCCCCTGATGTACCTAAACTATTGAAACTCCCCACAAGTGACCCATTTTGGACACTAGACCCCCCACGGAACTTGTCTAGATGTGTGGTGAGCACTTTGAACCCCCAAGTGCTTCACAGAAGTTTATAACGCTCGGACGTGAAAATAAAAAAATCATTTTTTTCCACAAAAATGATATTTTTGCCCCCAATTTTTTATTTTCCTAAGGGTAACAGGAGAAATTGGACCCCAAAAATTGTTTTTCAATTTGACCTGAGTAGGCTGATACCCTACATGTGGGGGGTAAAACACTGTTTGGGCGCATGGCAGAGGTGGGAAGAAAAGGAGCACCATTTGACTTTTTCAACTCAGAATTGGCTGGAATTGAGATCAGATGCCATGTTGCATTTGGAGAGCCCCTGATGTGCCCAAACAGTGGAAACCCCCAATTCTAACTCCAACCCTAACCCCAACACACCCCTAACCCTAATCTCAGCCCTAACCTTAACCCTAGCCCTAACCCTAACCCTAGCCCTAACCCTAGCCCTAACCCTAACCCTAAAGGAAAAATGGAAATAAATACATTTTTTTATTTTATTATTTTTCCCTAACTAAGGGGGTGATAACGGGGGGGTTTGATTTACTATTTATGGCGGTTTTTATATTTGGCAGCTGTCGCACGCTAAAAGACGCTTTTTTTTGTAAAAATAGTTTTTGCATCACCACATATTGAGAGCTATAATTTTTCCGTATTTTGACCCACCGAGTCATGTGAGGTCTTATTTTTTGCGGGACGAGTTGACATTTTTATTGGTACCATTTTCGGGCATGTGACATTTTTTGATCGCTTTTTATTCCGATTTTTGGGACGCAGAATGAACAAAAGCCAGCGTTTCATGAATTTCTTTTGGGGGGGTGCGTTTACACTGTTCCGCGTGCGGTAAAATTGATAAAGCACTTTTATTCTTTGGGTCAGTACGGTTACAGCGATACCTCATTTAGGTCTTTTTTTATGTTTTGTCGGTTTTATGCAATGAAAACTATTTTATATTAAAAAATAATTATTTTTGCATCGCTTTATTCTGCAAGCTGTAACTTTTTTATTTTTTAGCTGATGATGCTGTGTGGCAGCTCGTTTTTTGTGGGATAAGATGACGTTTTCAGTGGTACCATGGATATTTATATGCGTCTTTTTGATCGCGCGTTATTACACTTTTTGTTTGGCGGTATGATAATAAATCATTATTTTTTGCTTCGTTTTTTATTTTTATTTTTTAAGGGGTTCACTAAAGGGGTTAACTAATGGGATAGTTTTATAGGGCAGGTCGTTACGGATGCGGCGATACCTAATATGTCTACTTTTATTGTTTTTTTTTTTTTTTATTTCCAAAAAAAGGATTTATTTGGGGAATATATTTTTTTTTTTCTAATTTATTTGGCGATTTTTTTAAATTTATTTTAACACTTTTTTTTTATTTTTTTTTAACTTTATTAAATAGTCCCAGGTGGGGCATCACTGTCCTGTGACAGATCGCTGATCTGTCACATCACAGATCACTGTGACAGATCAGCGATCTGTCACAGGCATTGAAGCAGACTTCCTCATGCCTGCGCTTTGCAGGCACTGAGGAAGCCAGCTTCCTGCAGGCCCCCGAAGGCCCCCGTCGCCATCTTGGATTCGGGGGCCTGCAGGAAAGGAGCCCCCCGCAGCAGCGCTGCACATTGCGCTGCCGTGGGGGGCTCAGGGAAGTACGGAGGGAGCCCCCTCCCTGCCGATGCTTCCCTTTAACCTCCGGTACACCGCAATCGTGTTTGATCGCGGTGTGCAAGGGGTTAACGTGTCGGGGGCGGTCCGTGACCGCCCCTGACACATTGTGCCGGGTGTCAGCTGTGATAATCAGCTGACACCCGGCCGCGATCAGCGGCGCTCACCACGTGGGCGCTGCTGATCGCGGTAGACGTACTATCCTGTCCATGGGCATAGGGGCCCAGGTCCCATGGACGGGATAGTACGTCGGATGTCAGAAAGGGGTTAATATATTGTATGAGCAAATGTGGGAGATCAATTCTATGTATGTTGTGTAGGGATTCGCTCTGGTAGGTAATGGCAGGGCTGCAGTAACGAGGCAACACACAGGCTTAAAGTCCAATTTCAGTGGTTTAATGTCACGTTGCAAACAGCAGATTAACAGAAAGTAAGGAAAAACATAGATATACTCCAGCTTGGAGAACCACTGGTCCCAGACTCACCCCTTGCATGGGACAGGCTTAACTAAGCGGCTGCCAGATCCGCGGCATCCGCCAAGTGCCATTCCCAGGGTTGTTGAGAGTCTTGCTGCACGGGGATCCTGTATACAAGTTCATGCTAAGTCCAGCCAAGTTCCTGTAACTTCCAGACACACTCATCATGTGCCAAACACTAACCTCCATTACATAGCCCATAACCCCTACTACAAGTGAGGTAAATATCATATGGGCTGATCAACGTGACCATGACATCATCGCAGATCCTAGGGAAAAACCTGGCCAAACATTAACCTGCTAGGAGAAATGTATCTCCCATCCAGTAAAACACCCTTTACTGTACCACAGTTGTTACAAAAGTTGTTGATTGCATTATATATATATATATATATACAGTATATATAGATATATATATTTATATATATATTATACACACATATATAGATATATATTATACACACATACGATACAAGAAAGAAAGAAACTAAGGGAAGATATAGAAAGACGAAAAAGTGAGGACAGGTGCTCTGAAAGTAATTGCTATGCAAAGGAGCTCCACATACTACTAGAATCGGAAAAGGTATAATAAGTTGCATGTTTCATTATTGAGCTACTTCCTGACGAAGGCTGACTCAGCCAAAACCCGTTGTGTTTTTATATTTGCAGAATCCTTGAAACACAGAGTGGAAGTTCCAATTTGTTGTATTTTTTGTTTAAACATGGACCACTCTTTTATATTGCCCCTCTGTATTACAAGCTGTCCTGCTATTTGACCTCGGCCCTCTTGATTACTGACTCCTGACTTGTCTGTGAGTAATGACTCAACACATCACACATTACTCCACTAAATAAAGGTTCACCCCTAAACAAGTGGTTTAATGGAGTTTTCAATTCTGACATTTCCTCAGGATATCTATGTATGCCCAGGTCTCATCTATAGGTGACTGTTTTAATTGGTTAAGCTAAGCAGGGCATTAAATGGTTACCTGGACAACTGCCCTGCTCATGTACAGCATCATGTCTCTATGGTCAACATCAAATATGATGGAAGAAAGCGTAAATAAACTACCATTTTACTCTGTAGTTATACAAATGTAAGAAACATACTTTGTTCAAACATACCGTATATACTCGAGTATAAGCCGAGGCACCTACTTATGCCATGGAAAATTGGGTAAGCTTATTGACTCAAGTATAAGCCGGGTTTGCATTGTCCCCTCATCCCTGTCCTGGTATGCATGGCTCCCCGTCCCTGTCATTGTATGCATGCCTCCCTGTCCCTGTATGCATGACTCCTCGTCCCTGTCATTGTATGAATACCTCTCCTGTTTCTGTCATTGTATGCATGAAAGCCTCCCCCTTTCTGTCCCTGTTTGCGTGGCACCCCCGTCCCGTCCCTGTATGCATGGCCCCCCGGTCGGTCCCTGTATGCGTGGTTCCCTCATCTAGTCCCTGTATGCATAGCTCCTTATCCCCTATCCCTGTTTGCATGTTTCCTATTGAAAAAAACAAACAAATATCCTACTCACCAACCTGCGCTCCCTGAGTGCTTGCACTGCATCTCGTTCCGGCCGCTGACGCCTGCAGCTCTTCCTGCTGAGTGGTCAAGTGGCACTGCTCAGTAAGATAATGAATATGTGCTCCACGCCTATGGGAGTGGAGAGCAGTGCATATTCATTACTTTAATGAGATGGGCCACGTGACCACTCAGCAGGAAGAGCTGCAGGCGCTGGTGGCCGGAACAAGATGCAGTGCCAGCAACGAGGGCACGCAGGTAGGTGAGTATGATGTCTGTGTGCTGGAAGCCGGCGGCTGCGGCTGGCACTGTGCGCTATTACAGCAGCAGCACAAGCTTTAGCCACAGCTGCCACCTGTTGCCTCTGTGACCTATCGCTCCCCCTCCCCCACCAGCTTTCTGGGACAATGACTCATGTATAAGCTGAGGGAGGCATTTTCAGCACAAAAAAATGTGCTGAAAAACTCGGTTTCATACACGAGTATATACGGTAGGTGTATTATTTAATGCTGAGGCCTCTTTCACACTTCAGTTTTTTGCATCAGTTATAATCCGCCAAAAAGGCGGACAAGCGGATCCGTTCTCAACTGATGTGAACGGATAGCACAGGATCCGTTTTTAGACGGATCCTGAAAATGAAGAAATTTAAAGGAACTGCTGGCCGGGAAGGAGAGAGAGAGAGAGAGAGAGAGAGATTGAGATTTTTTTCTTGTTTTGTCCGGCACCCAGAAAGAAATTCGGGTTAAATCAGTGTCTGCAGGATCCGCCAGAGAAAAAAACGTTACAAGCTCCGTTTTGAAATCTTTGAGGATGGTGACGGACAGCAACTTTTGCCGGATCCTCACAAAAAACGGATGCAAAGGACAGCAATCCGTCACAATCCGCCATTAATGCAAGTCAATGGGAAAAAAACGGATCCTCAAAAAAAAATTGAGGATCCGTTTTTTTTCAAAACCTGGCGGATTGTGACTGATTGTAAAAAACGGAAGTGTGAAAGAGGCCTAGTTTTTCTCCTGTGTGAATTATCTGATGTGTAACAAGATTTGATTTTGTATTAAAAGATTTCCCACATTCTTGAACAGACAAATAGCTTCTCTCGTGTGTGATTTCTGTGATGTATTCTAAGTTTTGATTTCTCACTATAATATTTCCACATTCTGAGCATGAATATGGCTTTAGCCCTGTATGAATTCTCTGATGTATTTCGAGGGTGGTTTTCAAACCTACTGTATAACGTTTCCCACATTCTGAACAAGAAAATGGCTTTTCTCCTGTGTGAATTCTCAGATGTCTAACTAGACCTTCTTTCCAATAAAAACACTTGCCTCATTCTGAGCATGAATATGGCTTCTCCCCTGTGTGACTTCTCTGATGTGTAACAAGGCTTGATTTACTACTGCAATATTTTCCAAATTCTGCACATAAAAAAGGTTTCTTCCCTGTGTGAATTCTCTGATGTTTATCAAGATCGGATGTGCCTTTAAAACGTTTCCCACATTGTAAGCATGAAAATGTTTTTTCCCTGTGTGAATTCTCTCATGTCCTGTTAAAACTGATTGCTGTCTAAATGATTTCCCACATATGGAACATGAAAATGGTTTCTCTCCTGTATGAATTCTCTGATGGGTAACAAGATTTGTTTTCAGGTTAAAACATTTCCCACATTCTGGACATAAAAATGGCTTTTCTCCTGTGTGAATTCGTTGATGATTTACAAGTTTGCCTTTCACTCGAAAACCTTTCCCACATTCTGAACATGAAAATGGCTTATCTCCTGTGTGAATTCTCTGATGGGTAATAAGACTTGCTTTGCCATTAAAACATTTCCCGCATTCTGAGCATAAAAATGGCTTTACCCCGGTATGAAGTCTTTGATGTTTACACAGATATGGTTTTTCTGTAAAACATTTCCCACATTCTGAACATGAATATGGCTTCTCCCCTGTGTGTATTCTCTGATGTGTTACGAGGCTTGATTTACTACTGTAATATTTTCCACATTCTGACCATGAAAATGATTTTTCTCCTATGTAAGCTGTTTCATTTTCATCAGCACTTTGACTTTGATTTTGCACATTTTTCTTTGCTGAATCAGAGGAGAGGACTTTTTTATAAGGATCAAATGACAGATTTTTTCTTAGCTGAGCTTGAGGTGTATCTGTGAAAATTACATGTTCTTCGTTTGTATCTGGTGTGCTACTATAATTATCAGCTGCAAAATTAGAGAATATCACTTGTCCCTTGGAACTCCTGGTGCAGTCATCTGCCAAGAATAAAACTGATTTTATTATGTTTAAATAATATTGCATTTAAATTATATTATTATTTACTTTTTTACATATATTTACATAGTTTCCATGCAAAATGTAATACATATACATACACTGCTCAAAAAAATAAAGGGAACACTAAAATACCACATCCTAGATATCTCTGAATGAAATATTCCAGTTGCAAATTTTTATTCATTGCATAGTGGAATGTGTTCGGAACAATAAAACAACAATTATCAAAGTAAATCAAAACGAATATCTCATGGAGGTCTGGATTTGGAATGATACTCAAAATCAAAGTGGAAAATCAACTTACAGGCTGATCCAACTTCAGTGGAAATGCCTCATGACAAGGAAAAGATGCTCAGTATTATGTGTGGCCTCCACGTGCCTGTATGACCTCCCTACTGTAGAACGCCTAGGCATGCTCCTGATGAGGCAGCAGATTGTCTCCTGAGGGATCTCCTCCCAAACCTGGACAGTCTGTGATGCAACGTCACGTTGGTGGATGGAGCGAGACGTGATATCTCAGATGTGCTCAATCGGATTCAGGTCTGGGGAATGGGCGGGCCAGTCCACAGCTTCAATGCCTTCATCTTGCAGGAACTGCTGACAAACTCCAGCCACATGATGTCTGGCATTGTCCTGCATTAGGAGGAACCCAGGGCCAACCGCACCAGCATATGGTCTCACAAGGGGTGTGAGGATCTCTTCTCGGTACCTAATGGCAGTCAGGCTACCTGTGGCGAGCACATGGAGGGCTCTGCGGCCTTCCAAAGAAATGCCACCCCACACCATTACTGACCCACTGCCAAACCATGCAGAAGGATGTTGCAGGCAGGACATCACTCTCCATGGCGTCTCCAGACTCTGTCACGTCTGTCACATGTGCTCAGTGTGAACCTGCTTTCATCTGTGAAGAGCACAGGGCGCCAGTGGAGAATTTGCCAATCATGGTGTTCTGTGGCAAATGCCAAGTATCCTGCACGGTGTTGGGCTGTGAGCACAACCCCCATCTGTGGAAGTCAGGCCCTCAGACTATCCTCATGGAGTCGGTTTCTAACCGTTTGTGCAGACACTTGGACGTCTGTGTCCTGCTGAAGGTCATTTTGCAGGGCTCTGGCAGTGCTCCTCCTGTTCCTCCTTGCACAAAGGCAGAGGTAGCGGTCCTGCTGCTGGGTTGTTGCCCTCCTACGGCCCCCTCCATGTCTCCTGCCTGACACTATGCTGACAGACACAGCAAACCCTCTTGCCACAGCTCGCATTGATGTGCCATCCTGGATGAGCTACACTACCTGAGCCACTTGTGTGGGTTGTTGAGTCCATCTCATGCTACCACGAATGTGAAAGCACAACCAACATTCAAAAGGGACCAAAACATCAGCCAGAAAGCATTGGTACTGAGATGTGGTCTGTTGTCCCCACCTGCAGAACCACTCCTTTATTGAGGGTGTCTTGATAATTGCCAATACTTTCTATCTGTTGTCTTTTCCATTTGCACAACAGCATGTGAAATTGATTGTCAATCAGTGTTGCTTCCTAAGTGGACAGTTTGATTTCACAGAAGTTTGATGTACTTGGAGTTATATTCTATTGTTTAAGTGTTCCCTTTATTTTTTTGAGCAGTGTATATAAGATAACGTTCCTAATTTGTCAGAATGAAAGAAAAAAAAAGGTTTTCTGCAATGCGCACAATGTATGGTAATTTCCACAATCGGAAAAAAGAAAAATTAAAAAGTCAAGACCAAAAATGAACAACAAAGCCTGAAAATACAAAAACTGGTATTGCATCCAAAATTAAAGGATGTTCCAATTGTGCAAACAGGATGGAAGCTGAAAAACTACCAGCTGGATTGTAACCAGCTCTCACAATGAAAATACATAAAACCAGTGGTCGATAGACAAATAGTACAAAAGTTAGATGTAAAAAGCTGTGATAGGTAAAAAAAAGCCCACTCACACTCACCCCTGTGGAAACCTGCAAAATTCCCAAGACCGGTGTATACATTTGGTTGGTGCAATATTGTCCAGTAAATGTCCCACATGCAGGTCATCTACGGAGTGCGTTTGTGGAGGCAGAGAGTGTGGGCGAGTCTTATTCAAGTAAAGTATTTTTTCTGTGTGTTTTTATTTTTAATTACTGGGTTAGTAATGGGGTGTCTGATACTAACCCCCAAGGCTTGATGACAGCTGTGATATTTGACAAATCACAACTGTCACCAATCCCAACTACCATTACCCTCATTGTCACCGCATCATTGCAATCGGGAAGAGTCGATCAAAGTACCAGAATTGGGGCATCAAATGTGATGGCCGATTCTGGGGCGTCTGCGGGCTGGTATTTTTAGGCTAGGAAGGGACCAATACCCAGGGACTTAGTGCACATGAAAGGCAATAAAGGGTGTAAGTTTATCATATGTAGGGGGCTTGTGATGTTATATATCTACTGGATATCTATCTATCTATTCCATATATCTTTCTAGTATGAAGGTCCTGGCTGTGAGTTTACTGTACTCGGCTGATTAATTTTCGGGTTTCCTTTGAGATATGTGTGTAAAAATCGGGTGGCATACACATGGTCATTGTGAAGTCTGATTTTTTTCTCACTCCCATTGACTTGCATTGACGATTCCGTCCGATACACGGGGCCACTCACAGCATGCTGAACACTGACTCATTTAATAACATTGGCGTGAGAGCAAAGAAATGTTTTCTCACATTGCACTTGTCCGATTTAAACACAAATGGGAGCGAGCCCTTAGAAAGAGAGCGGTTAAATGTTTTCGTTAGGTACATAGCAACAGTCGGGAGAGCGACTGAAGCAAATGTGAGGGAATAGGGTAATTTTGTTGCCATTTTCCAGAGACACATAATGTTTTCATTTTTTGGGACTGAGACTGGTCGGGGCTTATTTTTTCCTATCTGAGCTGACCTCTTTACTGATACTTTTTTGAGCTACATACAATGTTTTGAACAAAAAAATCGTAATTCTGCTTTTTCCTCGTTTTTTTTTATATCGTTTACTTTAAATTTTGATAGATTGGACATTTCTGAACGTGGCAATATGAAATGTGTATTTTTTCAATTTTTTTCTTTTTAATGAGACAAAAGAGGGGTGATTTGAACTTTAGCATTTTTTTATGTTTTTAAAAACTTTTTTCTTTTTACTGTATTTAGGAGACTTGAAGCTCTAATTTCCAGATAACCTGTGCTATACATAGCAGTGCTTGAGCACAGGAGGATCGTAATGACAGGCATGGGGGTCTTCAGAAGACCATCAGCTGTCATAACCACCTATCCGCGCCCCATGATCATGTGATGGGCGCGCTTATGAGTGAGATCAATGATGCGCTTCATGTCTGCGCATGTTAGCTAGTTAACAGTCGTGTGTGGATGGGAGAAAAAATTTAAATCAGTCATCAAGTGTGGGGAAAGATTCAGCCTAAGTTTGTGAGCCCGCATCAAAGGCTGGGACATGGCCGATGACGTGAAGGGGTTAAACGAAACAAAAATTATGCATGTTTGGCATCTCTATAATCATTCTGACCTTGAGAATCATATTGTAAGGTCACTTTAACAGTAAAATGAATGATTTAGATAAAAAAAACTATTGTGGAATTGTGCTATTTATGCTATATCACCACTAGAAATGAGCAAATATTTCAATTTTCGGTTCACGATCGCTGAATTTGCAATATTCGCTGATTTAATTGTCAATTAAATTGCCGAACATAGCTAAACATACACAGCACAAAAGCCAGTGTTTCACACGCTGTGTGACATTGTGGGAAATACCAGCATAGCACTTCTGATTGGCGGTGAAATCATCCCCGCCGGTCAGAGAGCCACGGTTCCCACGCTGTCAGAAGACAGCATGTGCTCAGCTGTGATCAGAGGTACAAAGTTTAACTCTGGTCACTGGTGTCAGCTGATGGGACTACTGATCCCATCATCCGACACCTGCTGTCACTAGAGTTGAGCGAAACGGGTCGAAAAAATTCAAAAGTCGCCGACTTTTTGCAAAGTCGGGTTTCATGAAACGAAACCCGACCCTAGGATGAGGTCGGCCACGAGGTCGGCGACTTACGCGCCAAAGTCGCGTTTCAAAAGTTTGTTTTGTGCTCTTTTTCAGCCAATCAGGATCCATGGACACTGTGGGCAACGTGATGACATAGGCACGGGTCACCACCATCTTTCAGAAGGGCATGCAAGTGATTGGCTTGCTTTGGTGGGCGTCACAGGGGGTATAAAAGGGCGTGCACGCCGACCGCCATCTTACTTCTGCCGATCTCAGTATAGGGAGAGGTTGCTGCTGATTCTGTAGGGAGAGCGTTAGGCAGGGAAGAAGACCAAAAAACTGCTTCTGCTGCTAGCGATTTGGCCTGCACAACACACCAGTCACTGTGTGTGCAGTGCAAGGGGAGGCTATATAGTGGTGTATCAGTGGTGTTGGTTGTTGGGCTGCCTTCTAAGGCTTCCTGACAGGCTGGCATTGCTGTTTACCCACTGCTCCGCAAACTGCTTTTTTAAAAGCAATCCAATCTCCCTTATCCTCTAGTCACTTTGGTCACAGCTGTGCCATCGAGCCTGTCACATAGCGCTCAGATATTCATTGGGCCTCAAACTGCTTTTTTAAAAGCAATCCCAATTTTTTTTTTTGTCCTGCTGAGAAGAAAAAAAAACTGCTTCTGCTGCTGATAGCAATTTGGCCTGCACAACACAACAGTCACTGTGTGTGCAGTGCAAGGGGAGGCTATATTGTGGTGTATCAGTGGTGTTGGTTGTTGGGCTGCCTTTTAAGGCTTCCTGACAGGCTGGCATTGCTGTTTACCCACTGCTCCGCAAACTGCTTTTTTAAAAGCAATCCAATCTCCCTTATCCTCTAGTCACTTAGGTCACAGCTGTGCCATCGAGCCTGTCACATAGCGCTCAGATATCAGTGGGCCTCACACAATCCAAAAGTGTCCAGTGTCCAAAAGTGTGTGCAGAGATTCAAAATCTCACTTATCCTCTAGTCACTTAGGTCACAGCTGTGCCATCGAGCCTGTCACATAGCGCTCAGATATTCATTGGGCCTCACACAATCCAAAAGTGTCCAGTGTCCAAAAGTGTGTGCAGAGATTCAAAATCTCACTTATCCTCTAGTCACTTAGGTCACAGCTGTGCCATCAAGCCTGTCACATAGCGCTCAGATATCAGTGGGCCTCACACAATCCAAAAGTGTCCAGTGTCCAAAAGTGTGTGCAGAGATTCAAAATCTCACTTATCCTCTAGTCACTTAGGTCACAGCTGTGCCATCGAGCCTGTCACATAGCGCTCAGATATTCATTGGGCCTCACACAATCCAAAAGTGTCCAGTGTCCAAAAGTGTGTGCAGAGATTCAAAATCTCACTTATCCTCTAGTCACTTAGGTCACAGCTGTGCCATCAAGCCTGTCACATAGCGCTCAGATATCAGTGGGCCTCACACAATCCAAAAGTGTCCAGTGTCCAAAAGTGTGTGCAGAGATTCAAAATCTCACTTATCCTCTAGTCACTTAGGTCACAGCTGTGCCATCAAGCCTGTCACATAGCGCTCAGATATCAGTGGGCCTCACACAATCCAAAAGTGTCCAGTGTCCAAAAGTGTGTGCAGAGATTCAAAATCTCACTTATCCTCTAGTCCCTTAGGTCACAGCTGTGCCATCAAGCCTGTCACATAGCGCTCAGATATCAGTGGGCCTCACACAATCCAAAAGTGTCCAGTGTCCAAAAGTGTGTGCAGAGATTCAAAATCTCACTTATCCTCTAGTCACTTAGGTCACAGCTGTGCCATCGAGCCTGTCACATAGCGCTCAGATATCAGTGGGCCTCACACAATCCAAAAGTGTCCAGTGTCCAAAAGTGTGTGCAGAGATTCAAAATCTCACTTATTCTCTAGTCACTTAGGTCACAGCTGTGCCATCGAGCCTGTCACATAGCGCTCAGATATTCATTGGGCCTCACACAATCCAAAAGTGTCCAGTGTCCAAAAGTGTGTGCAGAGATTCAAAATCTCACTTATCCTCTAGTCACTTAGGTCACAGCTGTGCCATCGAGCCTGTCACATAGCGCTCAGATATCAGTGGGCCTCACACAATCCAAAAGTGTCCAGTGTCCAAAAGTGTGTGCAGAGATTCAAAATCTCACTTATCCTGTAGTCACTTAGGTCACAGCTGTGCCATCGAGCCTGTCACATAGCGCTCAGATATTCATTGGGCCTCACACAATCCAAAAGTGTCCAGTGTCCAAAAGTGTGTGCAGAGATTCAAAATCTCACTTATCCTCTAGTCACTTAGGTCACAGCTGTGCCATCGAGCCTGTCACATAGCGCTCAGATATTCATTGGGCCTCACACAATCCAAAAGTGTCCAGTGTCCAAAAGTGTGTGCAGAGATTCAAAATCTCACTTATCCTCTAGTCACTTAGGTCACAGCTGTGCCATCGAGCCTGTCACATAGCGCTCAGATATCAGTGGGCCTCACACAATCCAAAAGTGTCCAGTGTCCAAAAGTGTGAGCAGAGATTCAAAATCTCACTTATCCTCTAGTCACTTAGGTCACAGCTGTGCCATCGAGCCTGTCACATAGCGCTCAGATATCAGTGGGCCTCACACAATCCAAAAGTGTCCAGTGTCCAAAAGTGTGTGCAGAGATTCAAAATCTCACTTATTCTCTAGTCACTTAGGTCACAGCTGTGTCATCGAGCCTGTCACATAGCGCTCAGATATTCATTGGGCCTCACACAATCCAAAAGTGTCCAGTGTCCAAAAGTGCGTGCAGAAATTCAAAATCTCCCCTGTCCTATAGACACCTTGTACCTTGTTTTACATACTATATAGTTTGTTGGATTTTGTCTACATTTCTACCAAAAATGAGGAAGGCTGGTGGAAGAGGCCGTGGAATTGGGTGGGGGTTGGCAGCTGGTAATGATGGTGTTGGTGGTGGATCTGATGGTAGTGGCAAGAGCAAAATAGGACCGAATGCAGGAGGTGTTGAGCCTGCGTCATCATCTGGCTACATAAGGCCTTGAACGCTTAGTTTTCTAGGAGTTGGCAAACCGCTTTTAAAGCCAGAGCATCAGGAAAAAGTTTTGTCTTACATTGCTGACTCAGCCTCCAGTTCTATCGCCTCCTCTTCTTCAGTTGTAAAAAGTAAAAGCACTGAGTCGTCATTGGAGGCTCATGTTCATGAACCACACCTTTCCTTGTGTCCTTCTCCCCAACCAAGATTGAAGGATGACGCAGGCCATACTACTGATTACTCCATGGAGCTGTTTTCACATACCATGCCTGGATTATCAAGTCAAATGGTGAATTACCCAGGCCAAGATGAATCTGACATGGAGTGCACTGATGCACAGCCGCTGATGGATGATTCTGCTGGTACATTCACTCAGAGCACTACATTGTCCTCGCAGTGTACAGAGCCAGATTCTGACCCTGATGAGACTCAGGTGCCCCTTCCCGCACACTATACCACCATACACGGTGACACAGAGGAAGGTGCACATGACATAGAAGAGGAGGTGATGGATGACCCAGTTGTTGACCCAGATTGGCATCCATTGGGGGAAGAGGGTGCTGCTTCCAATAGCTCAGATGAGGAGCATCCACAGCAGACATCGACATCGCAACAGCTGTTATCTGGCAGGCCCGGAGCACTCCAAAGACAGGTTCCAAACATCAAAAGAGTTGCTGGACAGCTTGTCCAGAGGGTCAAAAGATCACAGCGTGCTAGGCCGCAAAATGTCTGCCAAAGTAGGAAGAGTGCAGTGTGGCACTTTTTTGAACAAAATCCTCATGATCAGGCCAAGGTTATCTGTAAGAAGTGCGCAAAGACCTTTAGCCGAGGGAAAAATCTGAAAAATTTGAATACCAGTTGCATGCTTAGACTTTTAACCAGCATGCACTTGCAAGCGTGGACACAACACCAAACCTCAAGTGCCACATGTGCAACTGATCACAACGAAGGTAGTCATCAACGCTACATTGTTTCCCCCACTGTAAGCCCACCGGTTAGCACAGCAGCAAATGTTGAGGTGTCGTTGCAAGGCCACAGCAGTCAGGGAATCCCACTGTTATATCAACGAAAGACTGATTCTAGGCCATCAGAAAGAACACCAACTCCATCACCATCATCAACCCTCTCTCAGTCCGCCCTGTCCACCGCTACTTCCACCATATGCAGCTCTCAAGTCCAGCTCACCCTCCCAGACACTATGAGTAGGTCAAGAAAGTACTCAGTCTCTCATCCGCGTACACTGGGTTTGAACGCCCACATTGCCAAACTAATCTCGTTTGAGATGATGCCCTTTCGGTTGGTGGAAAGCACAGCTTTCCGCGAACTCATGGCCTATGCAGTACCATGCTATGACCTACCCACCACTTCTTCTCTCGCAAAGCCATCCCAGCCCTCCACCATCATGTGAAAGACCGCATTGTGCATGCACTCAAGCAGTCAGTGAGCGGAAAGGTGCACCTCACAACTGATGCATGGTCCAGTCGGCATGGCCAGGGCCGTTACGTGTCCATCACTGCGCACTGGGTTAATGTGGTGGATGCAGGGTCCACAGGGGACAGCGGTGGTGGGACAGTGCTGCCTAACCCACGGTATAGGAAACAGTTGGCTGTAGGCGTTCCACCCTCCTCCTCCTCCTCCAGAAGCGAAAGCTCGTCCACAGAGCGCAGTCGTACGAGCACTCCATCTGCAGCTGCCACTGTTGCACACGATGTGTCCCCCTATCGAGCAGCTAGTGGAAAGCGTCAGCAGGCTGTGTTGCAGATGGTGTGTTTGGGCGACAGACATACCGCCGAGGTGCTGGCCGAGTACTTGAAGCGACAAACTGAGTCATGGCTGGGCAGTGTACATCTTGAGGCAGGCAAGGTAGTTAGTGATAACGGCCGTAATTTTGTGGCAGTCATAGCCCTTTCAAAACTCAGCCACATACCTTGCTTGGCTCACACCTTGAACCTGGTGGTGCAGTGCTTCCTCAAAAATTATCCGGAGTTAACAGCCCTGCTCCAGAAGGTGCGAAGACTGTGCGCGCACATCCGCCGGTCGCCTGTACACTCCGTTCGTATGCAGAAGCTGCAGCGATTGCTCCACCTTCCCAACCACCGCCTCATTATCGACATTGCAACAAGGTGGAACTCCACCCTGCACATGGTGGAGCGGCTGTGCGAGCAGAGGCAGGCCATAATGCATTTGTGGGAGGATACACGGCCAGGCACTTTGAGAGCAGACATGGAGTTGACAGGTGTGCAGTGGTCGAAGCTGAAAGACCTCTGTAAAGTCCTTCAGTGTTTTGAGGAATGCACACGGCTGGTAAGCGCAGACGACGCCATCCTAAGCATGAGCATCCCACTTATGCGTCTGCTCATGCAAACTTTGACGCACCTTAAGGAGCAGGCGTCTGCAGCCAATGTTGATGAGGAGGAAGAGGAGGAGGGAATCCTTGATGACATTCAGCCATTGTCTGCTCAGGGACCTCTCCTGGACGAGGTGGAGGAAGAAGAGGAGGAGGAGGATGATGATGGGGATGATTACTTAGGGGAGGAGGATGCATCTCGTGGGGCAAGTGAAAATGTTGGCGTGGCAAGGTCTGGTACAGGGTTTATGCGTGACTGGAGGGATGTGGATTTGCCAGAAAGTGCTCCTCCAACCAGCACTCTCAGTGCATCATTGACACCGGGAACATTGGCCCACATGTCAGATTATGCTTTGCGGATCCTAAAAAGGGACCCCCGCATTGCCAAAATGATGAACGATGACGACTACTGGTTGGCCAGCATCCTGGATCCACGCTATAAAGGCAAATTACAAAACATCATGCCACAGGAGAACCTTGACCTAATATTGGCTAATAAACAAGCAACTCTGGTAAATCGGTTGCTTGAGGCATTCCCAGCACACAGCAGCGGTGATGGTTCTCACACGAGCCGTACGGGCTGGGGGCAGCTTGGCAGAGGTGTTCGTGGTGCACACAGCAGAAGTGGCGTTGGAGACAGGGGTTTCATGACAATGTTGTGGACTGATTTTTCAAATACCGCTCACACAACTGGTAATACTGCATCGATGGAAAGTGACAGGAGACAGCAGTTGTCAACCATGGTTACAAACTACTTTTCCTCCCATATCGATGTTCTCCCACACAGGTCATTCCCCTTTGACTATTGGGCCGCTAAACTGGACACCTGGCCTGAATTGGCACAATATGCCTTACAGGAGCTCGCTTGCCCAGCTGCAAGTGTGCTATCGGAAAGAGTCTTCAGTGCAGCTGGATCAATCCTGACAGAAAAAAGGACCCGTCTGTCAACCCAAAATGTGGATGATCTAACCTTCATTAAAATGAACCATGCATGGGTTTCCAAGGATTTTGTCCCACCTTCCCCTGATGACACATAGGGTGACAGAAAAATGGCTTGCTTTGGTCCACCTCTTCCTGGGACTTGACCTATTTCGCCTTTTGCATCAGCTGAATGTCCAACATCAACATATGCCACTTTCTAAAACTCCCTAACTGTGCTGCCTCCCCCCCCATGGCCGGGGTCACCACCTAGCGCACGACACCGTGCGAGTGCCGTTGCCCTGGACAGGTGGGTAGGCCGACTCTTGGGCACTGGCACAGGGTCCCTCATAGTGCAATCAAGTGTCTCTGACGGTGGTGGTGCACACCCGCCGTCAGACACACCGCTGTACTATGAGGGGCCCAGTGCCAGTACCGACGCTCACGAGTGGGCCCCCCTTGCTTGGGCAGGTCCCCAGCATTTGCAATCTTTACCTCTCCCTGCTCCTCCGCTGTGTAATCTGGGCCGTCAAATCCATACTGTGCCTGACACCGTCTGAGCCTGCCTCCTGAGACATATATTTTGAATGTGTACGCTATCCATACATGTTATCCGGGGATACGGTACCCTTTCTAACCTTTGTGCAATCACGTGCAATCCATACTGGGCCTAACACCGTCTGAGCCTGCCTCCTGAGACATATATTTTGAATGTGTACGCTATCCATACATGTTATCCGGGGATACGGTACCCTTTCTAACCTTTGTGCAATCACGTGCAATCCATACTGGGCCTAACACCGTCTGAGTCTGCCTCCTGAGACATATATTTTGAATGTGTACGCTATCCATACATGTTATCCGGGGATACGGTACCCTTTCTAACCTTTGTGCAATCACGTGCAATCCATACTGGGCCTAACACCGTCTGAGCCTGCCTCCTGAGACATATATTTTGAATGTGTACGCTATCCATACATGTTATCCGGGGATACGGTACCCTTTCTAACCTTTGAGCAATCACGTGCAATCCATACTGGGCCTAACACCGTCTGAGCCTGCCTCCTGAGACATATATTTTGAATGTGTACGCTATCCATACATGTTATCCAGGGATACGGTACCCTTTCTAACCTTTGTGCAATCACGTGCAATCCATACTGGGCCTAACACCATCTGAGCCTGCCTCCTGAGACATATATTTTGAATGTGTATGCTATCCATACATGTTATCCGGGGATACGGTACCCTTTCTAACCTTTGTGCAATCACGTGCAATCCATACTGGGCCTAACACCGTCTGAGCCTGCCTCCTGAGACATATATTTTGAATGTGTACGCTATCCATACATATTATCCGGGGATACGGTACCCTTTCTAACCTTTGTGCAATCACGTGCAATCCATACTGGGCCTAACACCGTCTGAGCCTGCCTCCTGAGACATATATTTTGAATGTGTACGCTATCCATACATGTTATCCGGGGATACGGTACCCTTTCTAACCTTTGTGCAATCACGTGCAATCCATACTGGGCCTAACACCGTCTGAGCCTGCCTCCTGAGACATATATTTTGAATGTGTACGCTATCCATACATGTTATCTGGGGATACGGTACCCTTTCTAACCTTTGTGCAATCACGTGTAATCCATACTGGGCGTGAGAACGGCTGGCGAGCTGTTAAGCAAGCTACAGCACCTGTGGTTTGCACACGTAAGTTTTTCATTTTTTCAGGAATGACGGTTAGGCCTAATTCCGGAACTGCAGTTGACCTGCACTTACTGGGAAATCATTGTTCGCGGGTAATAATTGTAATCAGTGATCCCCATCACTAACGTTGTTCAGCGGGTTATCTGCACCTGTAAGCGACAAACGCTGGCCTTTTCAGTGTAGCGCACATGCAGCCACGGACATGTAAGGGCATGACACACCAGTTATTGGCCAATCTCATGTTCCAGAGCCTCACGTGTCCCTCTAGTAAGCCGGACTCGGACCGCGGGGCATGACGGAGTCTCGTTCGTTAACGGAATTAAGCTTGCAATGTGTGCATCTGTTCTGTAGCTGGCATGGTTGAGGTTTCCCAGGTGGAGTCGAATTTAACCGTAGGCTCCACTCCTGGTGGTGCCCTTCTGGACATTCCTTTAAGGTTCAGCTTTGCAACCATACTGCCCACGTAAAACAAACACTTTGCCTTCATGAACGCTGTTTGGAGGGTCATGACTCGTGGGAATAACGCCGCCCAATCAGTTAACCTGCTAGAGAGATCCTTCGTTGCTCCCAAGCATGACATCACACTCCCTAGGAGGAAGGTAATGCCACTGTGACGACCGTACTCCTGGGGGCGACACAAGTGCACTGATGCCCAGCCACTGCTCGATGAATCTGCTGGTACATTGACCCAGACCACTACATTCCCCTCGCACGCTACACGGCCTGAATCTGACCCTGATGAAACTCAGGTTACCCTTCCCATATACAGTTCCATCTTACACGGTGACAAAGAGGAAGCTGCAGATGAAAGTGCAGGTTCGGCCCACCCGCCATCAGACACACCACCATGCTATCAGGGGCCCTGTGCCAGTGCCGTCGCCAACGAGTGGGCCCCCCCTGCTTGCTCAGGATCACAGCACTTGCAAGGTTGAAATACTGTGCAGTGAGATGGAAGATGGGGACGACGAGGAGTCCAGACTAGTACAGGGATTCCCTAGCGAGGAGACTTATTTGATTGTTTTCAATGTTGGGACAGCAATTTTTGGGGAGCACGTTAGTCTGGAGAATGATAGATGGGGCCCACCATACACTGGAACATTCCAAAGGTGGACATCAGACACTGGAGCAGCATTTACAGGGCCCATTATACACTAGAGCATTAGAAATGGGGCCCATTATGTTTGGACCATTATTTGGGCCCATAAGACAGTGGAGCTTCATCCATGGGGACCAACATATACTGTAGCATTATGTGGAGCTCATCATATACTGTTTCAAACATTATATGGGACCAATGATTCTGTATGGAGAAATAGATGGGCCTCGTCATGAGATGTAAAAAGTGAAGTATTTTTCATTGTACTATACCGCTATTTCTCTGCCGTATCGGAGCATGATCATTGATGAGTTGTGGTATGTGTTAAAGGGGCGCTCTTTCGCCCAGGGCACATGAAAACCTGCAGCCAGCCCTCCCCCCCACAACTTTAGCCAAATAACCCCCATTTTTCAGTGTGTAACTTGTATTATGAAGTTAATTAAGGTTGACAAGCTTAAGTAAGAAGAATTGATGCTTTTGGCATTCAAATGGGCACTGTAGGTGTGTTTCCTGTCCTCCTCTCACTGCCGACTTTTATTCCCCATTGACTTACATTGGGTTTCGTGTTTCGGGACGACCCTGACCTTTCCCTATAATCGGACGATCTTGCTCGACCCGACTTTTGGAAAAGTCGGGTTTCACGAAACGAAACGCGACCCTAAAAAACCAAAAGTCGCTCAACTCTAGCTGCCACTAATAACAGTGAGAGTAGGAGCAGTGGATGGAAGCATTCATCAGCCGTTCCTGCGCTGTAAATAAATAATTAAAAAAAAAACCTGTGTGGGTTGCCCTGTATTTTTGAAAACCACCAGGCAAAACTCACAGCTGGGGGCTGTAACCCTCAGCTGTCAGCTTCAGCAAGGCTGTTTATTAAGTATAGAGGGGTCCCGATGCCATATTTTTAATTATTTTAATAAATAATGAAAAAAACAGCGTGGGGTCCCCCCATTTTTGACATCTAGCCTTGCTAAAGCAGACAGCTGGGGGCTGGTATTCTCAGGCTGGTAAGAGGTCATGGATATAGCCTCCCCCCAGCCTATCAATAGCAGCCCGCAGCTGCCCATAAAAGGCAAATCTATTAGATGCACCAATTCTGGAGCTTTGCATGGCTCTTCCCACTTGCCCTGTAGCGGTGGCAAGTGGGGCTCATATTTGTGCGGTTGATGTCACCTTTGTATTGTCTAAGACTAAACACTGTATTCCATTTTATTTAAAAATAACAAGCACAGTTATACTCACCTAACGCATAATTCTACCGAAGCCCTCGTTCTTCTGTAATAAAAACAAAAATAAAGCAACAATAATGCAACCGTCCAGGCTGAGAACCACTGGTGAATGAGCTGCTGCGTGCGCAGCCTGAGTGACTAGCGGTGACATCACTGAAGTTACCTCCAGTTACTGAGGCTGCGTTCTCTGCAGGGCTGAACTGCCGTGACTTCAGCACCGTGGGAAGTCAGTGATGAGGTCACCGCAGTTCAAGCTCAGTGACTTCACAGCAGATCACTGTGAGGTCCTATATACACCTCTCCATTACTAAGCCGTGGGCTTGATGTCACCTGACAATACAAAGGTGACATGAACCCCACAAATATGAACCCCACTTGCCCTGTGCATCTAATAGATGTGCCTTTTCTGGGCAGCTCTGGGCTGCTATTTTTAGACTGGGGGGCCAATATCCAGGCCCCTTACCAGCCTGAGAATACCAGCCCCCAGCTGTCTGCTTTAACAAGGCTAGTTGTCAAAAATGGGGGGACCTCATGCCATTTTTTTAATTATTTATTTAAATAATTAAAAAAATACAGTGTGGTGACCACTCTATTCTTGTTAACCAGCCTTACTGAAGCTAACAGCTGAGGGTTGCAACCCCCAGCTGTGAGTTTTGCCTGACTGGTTATCAAAAATACAGGGGAACCCATGCAGGGTTTTTTTTAAATTATTTATTTACAGCGCAGAAGCAGCTGATAAAGGCCGGTGCCTCGCAACCATAGAATACGGGCGAGTGCTATGAGAGAAAATATTGCATAGCACTCGGCCCAGTGTTAATCTATAGGCTCATACTCATTTGCTAGAAAAACGGACAAGTTATTCAATGGGTTACATCTCATATACAATTTTTTTCTTAGCTGAAATCATAAGGAGAAAAAAACCTCAACTTACTGCGATTTGTTGCATGTCTCGGACAAGACTCACCAATGCAAGTCAATCGATGCAAGAAAAAAATCTAACAGCATTCGGACCATGTGAGTGCTGTCCGATTTTTATGCACCGGTGTCCTTTGAAAAGCCGACAATTCATATGACGCATACAGTAAAATCACGCTGACAGGTTAGAATAGAATAATAATAAGCTTTATTTTTATATAGCACTAACATATTCCGCAGCGCTTTACAGTTTGCACACATTATTATCACTGTCCCCGATGGGGCTCACAATCTAAATTCGCTATCAGTATATGTCTTTGGAATGTGGCGGGAAACCAGAATACCCGGAGGAAACCCACGCAAACAGGGGGAGAACATACAAACTCCTTGCAAATGTTGTCCTTGGTGGGATTTGAACCCAGGACTCCAGCGCTGTAAGGCTGGATTATAATACACACTTTTTTCCCCATCATTTTTGGGGAAAATGGGGGTGCATCTTATAATGCGTATATACCTTACCGGTATCGTTGCTGCAGGCTGGGATGAGGGGGTGTCTGGCAGTCCTCTTTTGAGTGGCAAGGAGCCTTTTTCGCTTTGCCAGAGCCTTTGTACTACCAGTAACGTGGAATCTCTCTATATTTCCATTAACAGATGACAGACCTGAGTGGTGGCTTGTTTTTTTTTTGTAGTTTGAGTTAAAGCTTTTATTGCTTAGCACTTAATCTGGGGTTTCCATCTAAATCTCAGAGTGACGTGATTCAGATGACATCCCCAAGGGATCCATTCACTATAATGAGGCAGCAGAGTAACTCTGGACTCCGTCTGGCCTTTATTCAGCGTTGTCCTTTTCATAAGTGCACAATACTGTGGCCGACGGCACTTTTATACAATCCTAAAAAGACAGACATCACCGCATCACAGGCCAGACGGCATTCGCAGTGCCTTCATGTGCCTCCTTATGGTAAATCTTCCAATGGGGTTCTGTCTGAATCACATATTTCAGAGATTTACATGGAAACCTCGGCGCAAGCGCTCAGCGCGGTGCGCAGGATAAATGTGCACCAAGCCTTACTGCGATCTTTGGGAGGCAGAATGAACAAAACACCAGGTGAAGAATTAGTTTTATTTATTTTTTACTCCTTTTATGATCCTCGTGAGATATAAGTTATTAGACGACTTTATTCTTTGTGTCGGTGCGATTACAGAGATACCAGATTAATATATATTTTTTTATATTTGGCTGCTGTGACTCACTAAAAGATGCTTTTTTATTGCAAAAAAAAACAGTTTTTGCATCACTATATTTTGAGAGCTATAATTTTTCCAGTCACATTGGTACCATTTTCAGGTACATTACATTTTTTGCTCTCTTTCTATTCCAATTTTTGGTTGGCAGAATGAACAAAAACCAGCAATTCAGGATTTTTTTTTTTAAATTTCTTATGTCATTCTGTGTGTGATAAAATTGATAAGGCAGTTTTATTCTTCGGGTCAGTATGATTACAGTGATACCCCATTTATATATTTTTTTATGTTTTGGTGCTTTAACACGATAAAAACTATTTAATAGACAAAATTATTATTTTTGCATTGCTTTATGCTAAGACCTATAATGTTTTGTTATTTTTCTTTTAATGGAGCTGCTTTTTTGCGGGAAAAGATGACGTTTTCAGAGGTAGCATGTATATTTATATTCATATTTTTTATCACATTTTATTACATTTTTTGTTCCGCGGAATGATAAAGCATTGTTTTTTTACTTGTTTTTTATATTGTTTTTATGGTGTTCAATAGAGGGGGTAATTAGTAGGACAGTTTCATAGGTCGGTTCGTTCTGGACACGGCGATACCATATGTGTGTGTGTGTGTGTGTGTATATATATATATATATATTTCATAACAATATTTATTTATGGGTACAATATCTTTTTTTATATATTTTTTTTAAAAATTAAACTTTTTAAACTTTTTTTAAACTATTAATGTCATGATCACGTGTGTCAGGACGCAGATGATGTCGCAAGGCGAACCCATAACTCACGTGACCCTGGATAGACCGCCTCCAGTGGGGCGAATTTAAATAATAAAGCGTGCAGGTGGATACGCCGCCTCCACCTGGCGGATTTAGGTATTACACGCTATGCATACATATATCTGGAAACACCGCCTCCAGTAAGGCGCATTTAAATAATAAGGGGGGAACCTGGGTAACTTTAACAATGGTGGGCCCTGCGATAGGGAATGGGGAAATGGAGACCTCCTGCACTCCCCTGAGCCAGTGTCCCTGCACTCCTCACATTCCCTATACAGGCTCCTCGCCTGTCGCAGCACGCGTGCCTCAATACCCTAGCTCGCCCTAAACCTAAACCCTCACTAGGGAATAGGTCGGTGCGGAGACTAATCCCACCACTGCACTAACAACACACATGAGGAAAGAGACAATACAGGGGAAACACCACTTAGCTTTGCTCTGTTGCGTACGCTCCTAGCAACAGAGCCCACCACCTGTGTGCATCTTCTCCTCCACCCTGATCCATCACCATAACTGGATCCATCACCATCGTGCAGCCTGGGAGCAGAGTCCATCACCACTTGCAGCAGTCCAGTACACAGAGTCCCAAGATGAGTCCAGCCTCTGCCAAGAATCCAAGCACGCTCGAGTCCAGTTCTCAGCAACCAAGTTGAGCATGCTGAGTGCAACTCTCTTCCTAGTCGCCACTCCTCTAAGCCATGCCCGCACTTCCCGCCGACACCATAAACTGCGACTCCACCAGGCCATGCCAGTCCTTTCTGCAGACACCATTAGCTGGCACTCGTTCTCTCTGGCTGACTGCGCAGGACTCCTATCCAGCTCCATCCTTCCACCAGGCTCTCCAACAACTCAGCAAGAAATATCACCAGCAGTGAGTGAACACCCTGAGACCCATTTATAGAGTCCCACACCTGAACCATAATTAAGTGCAACCTAACTTAAGGTGCAATACCACTAACCACCACCGGGGACAGTCAAAACACCTTTAAACTTAACCAAAGTAAAAAAAGTTCACCTTGTGCTTTTAATACCGCCAGATCCAACACTGGATCATGACAATTTTACTTTGTCCCACTATGGGACTTTCATTTTTTTGCAGGCTGATCACTTGTATAGCATAGAGACACAGGGGCAAAGTTAGTGATCATGCTTTGAGCTAGCTCTGGTGAGCTGGATATTGTCATGATGACATTGGGTCACCATAGTAATGATTGAGACCCCACGATGACGTCTCTGATCCAATAGCAGAAGGGCTGTCTTCCATCTGACTGCCTGCTCCCGAAATGCTGTGATTCAGTTCAATTGCAGCATTTAGGGGGTTTAAGTTCCGGGAGCAGTGCAGGACCGCTCCTGGCACTGAGTGCCGGGTGTCAACTGTCAGAATCAGCTGACACCCGGTGGTGATCGGGTTAATAATAATATTAACTCCTACATTCTGTAAACCGCAAATAGTTGGGGGAATGGGTAAATTAGTGGGGGATGAGCTCACCTTCTGGAGTTGTGCATCTACAGACACGACTGAAAAGGCTCGTATACACGAAAATGCTTAGAATTAAAGCTTGTCAGCTGCTGTTCCTTTCCACTGTGATGACCATTTAAAGAGTAGAAAATGTAGTAAAAGCTCTTTTATTGGTAACACATTCAAGCAATGCGCTTTGATACTGAACTGGTATTTTGCTTGGTGAAGATGCCAAATCGGTATCGAAACACGCAAACTGACTGTCTTATGCTTTAATGATTTCATCTTTTATTCTTCGGACGATCATTATCCGCAGCGCCCCTGTCCTCCATTTTCTTCTATATAGTTATGTATCAGAGGTTTCCGACGCTAACAATTGTCAAAAGTTTATTTAGAGGCATCCACTGAGCGCAGTGTCCTGAGAAGGACAGGACTGTGAATATAGAAGGATCTCCTCTACAGCAGCTCAGAAGTGATTATTCTCAAAAATAGTGTCAAAATGTGTTTTATATTTTTAAAAACTAAATCTTTAAGTGTAAAATCCACATGCAAAGCTCTGTATAAAAAGCATTTAACAGATAACATATTTCTACATTCCAATGACTCAGCAGAATCTGTGACTTCTCTACATTTAGAGGTCCCTACTCACCTGTGCGGTAGATTTCTGTAGGAATCTCCTCTTTACACCGCTCATCATCCCTCACATATGTCTCTGTAGTATTAATATGGGGCAGATCTTTATCCTAGAACAAAAATTGTTAAAGTCAAAGACAGATGGAGACGTCTTATGGAATGATTTAGGCTAAGTGCACACGTACCGGAACTCTCGCGGTAATTACCGCGAGAATTCCGGAATTCCAGTCCGCGGGAAAATCGCATTTTAAATTCCCGCGATTTTCCCACGGAAAAACTAGCATTTTGCAAGCGTCTTTAGCTTGCAAAATGCTAGCGTTTTCCAAGCGATCTGTAGCATCGCTTGGAGAACTGATTGACAGGTTGGTCACACTCATCAAACATAGTGTTTGACGAGTGTGACCAACTTTTTTACTACTGAGGCCGCCTATGCGGCATCAATAGTAAAAGATAGAATGTAAAAAAAAAATAAAAAATACTGTTATTCTTACCTTCCGACGTCCCGCGCATCCGTTCCCAGTAATCCTTTGCGAAAATGCACGCGATGACGTCCGTTCTCGCGGGATCGCGACGTCTCGCGGTAATTCGCGATGACGTCGCGCGAATGACCATGAGACTTCGCGATCCCGCGAGATCGGACGCCATCGCGGGCATTTTCGCAAAGGATTACTGGGACCGGAGCGTGGAGAGAAGCGAGAATGGTACCCTCTCCTCTCCTCTTCTCTCCTCCGGACCGTGGGTACCATCCGCAATTGTTCTGCTTACTTTCCGCATGGTGTGCACAGCCACATGCGGGAAGTAAGCGGAACAATGCATTCCTATGGGTGTGGGATCGCCGCGATTCCGCAAAATAATGAGCATGCTGCGGTTTTTACCGCGAAGCGATTCCGCCGCGGTAAAAACCGCAGCATTAGCACAGCATTGCGGAATCCCATAGGAATGCATGGGATGCTTTTTTTTCGCGTTTTCGCGGCAAAATCGCGCGGTTAAAACCGCCGCGGAAACGCGAAAAAAACGCCACGTGTGAACTCAGCCTCAGAAGACCAAAAAAGATAGTTTAACATGATGACCAAAAATGACATTGCAGCAGTAGTTATCACATAGCTGCAGATTTTATGTATAAATTCAACTTTTTGGCTCCTAATTCTAACCAGCAGTCTCCATAACTAGAAAATTGTGAGATGATCCAAACAACATCTAATGTCTATGATCAGCTTTACATCCAAATCAGGAGATCGACAAATCAGCAATGTTGGTATAGAAGAGAATGGCAGATGTGGAGGTGCTCAACTGTGTAGCAATACAATCTTCAAAAATTATGGAAGTAGAGTAAAAATGAGTGGCACTCTCTAAGGCTACTTTCAGACTTGCATTATGAGGCGCAGCGCAGGGCCGCCACTAAGCTCCATCCCTGGCCGCACCTCCTCCGGTCAGCTCCTCCTATGGGCGCATGACGCTGCATGCGACCAGCGTACCCTATATTTAGTGTTGGGTATGCTGGCCATGCGCTGGTATGAGTTGGGTATGCTGGCCATGCGCTGGTATGATTTTGCCAGCGCGTGCGCCGAACGAACAAAAATGCAACATGTTGTGTTTGGCACACGTCGGCGCACGCGCCGGCAAAATCATGCCAGCGCACGGCCAGCGTACCCAACGCTAAATATAGGGTACGCTGGTCGCATGCGGCCCTGTGCTGCGCCTCATAACGCAAGTCTGAAAGTAGCCTAATAATGTATTTTTTTGTGTTTTTTATTCGAAGGTCATACGGTCAAGTTTCAAAATACCACAAAAAACATTTGCAAATGTCGGGGCCACTGGTGTACCCGTTGCGGTACCAGCTGCCTGGGTAGAACAGTGATCCGCAAATTGAAAGGAATCATGTCCCCCCAAAAATATAAGTATTCCAATAGTTAACCCTCGGGATTATTATTTTTTAACCGATGTCTTCCAGCCTGTATACTGGTACCCTGTGGAATGTGGGGTGCAGGCTGTCAATGTTGATTGTTTCCAGCTGGAATCTTTCTTGCCAATCAAGCTGATCCAGTATTTGTAAAGAAAATTCCTGTGTGATGTACTCTATATACAAGGGAGTTTTTTAAAACAATGCGCGTAACATACAGTCCAAATATAGGGATAGAAGTAATTGAATCCCGTCCTACTATTACAGGATGTACAGGTGGATTGTCTATACATTTATGGGTTTTGTAAATAAAATACCAGAATAGTTTTAGGAGATTCTTCCATTAGTTTGTTTAACATTGTGTGGTAATACACCTTGTCTTAATAATGATCGCAATTGTTCCCTATGGGAGTGTGAGGGATCTGAACTTAAACATAAATATAGGTATTTTTATTACTTAATTATTGATTGGCTTCAGCCATATCGTATGCACAGGACAGGGGGAACAAACTATGGGTGGAAGAAAGGCAATTTCTGGCAGCTAGGTAGGAAAGTGTAGTTTATAGTTAGAGCAGTCAGACTGTGGAATGCCCTGCTGTAACAGCTTTTAGAAAAGAAGTGGATGTTTTCTTTAGCACAAATGGCATTGTGGGTTATAGATAATTTAATGACAAAGAATTTAAAATTGTTGGAGGAAGGTTGAACTTTATGGACCTTGTTTTTTTTCAACCTATGTAACTGTCACTTTTTAACATGACCACAGTATTACACCCCTTGTCTGCTAGCTTTATAACTATGTCTCTGTTGGAACCTAGTCAATTGTTGCTCCTTGGTCCTCAGATTGTGCGCCCTCAAGGGTTCACTCAGGGGTACATTAAAGATTAAAAAGGTTGTCCGACCCTCTCTCAGGCAAAAGTAGTGGGTCCAGAAAATTCTTATCTTCTCTTGCTGACAAGTTTATCTTTCAAAAGATAGAAGAGAGAACAAGAGGATCTGCAATTGATCTTCACGGTGCCATTGAATGAATAAAAAAATCCCACACTATCTATAAACAGAGATATGGTGAGGGAACACTTAGCTAATTTAAATTATTTTAAATCTCCTGGTCCAGATCACGGAGTGTGACTGACCAGTGTGACAAGACCCAACGGTTGGTCTGTCATCAAACGGCACAAACACAAAGCTGATGCAATAGGGGAAAGGAAGGCCCTGACAATAGGGAATCAAGGACAGTCACCTCCTGAGCTCCAACCTGAGCCTGTCCCTGTCCTCACCCAACACCCTATGCAGGTCCTTCCCCCTGCCGACGTCAGGATACCTCGTCCCTATTTGCCACCTAGATCTGCCCTGGCTGTCAAGGAGCTCTAGCCTCCCCTCTGCAGATAAAACACACAGAGGGAAGTGCAAATAAAGTCCATAGAGCCTCATTTAAGAGTCTCAAACACAGGACTAGCCAGATCTTCCTCCAGGGAAGGACCCAGCCAAGGAGTGGCTCCTTTCGGAAACCATCATTATCACCATATTAAGTGGCCCTTTAAGTCAATATCCAGCTCTTTACGAGTTTACAGATATGACAAGGGAAATACCAAGGCAAGGTATCCATCCACAGACAGCTATTTCGGGGTGTTGCCCCTCATCAGTGTGGAGTAGGATTCTTGCTAGGTGGGAGCAATGCCTAGTAGACCAACATCACGAAGCAATCACTGACCTCAGGGAGACCAGTCAAAGAAAACACTGCGGCAGCCGGCAAAGGCGCTCAATCAGTGAAATCCTAGGTGCATTGCTCCCTGGGAAATACGAATATGCAAATAAAGTCCGTGGAGCCTCATTTAAGAGTCTCAAACACGGGACTAGCCACCATATTAAGTGGCCCTTTAGGTCAATATCCAGCTCTTTACAAGTTTACAGATATGACAAGGGAAATACCAAGGCCAGGTATCCATCCACAGACAGCTGTTTCTTTTTTTTTTTTTTTTTAAAAACATTCAGGTTAGTTATAAACAACTCAATATAAGCTCATCAACTTAAACGTCGTTGTTTCAACTCTCATCATCATGATTCATATTTATTTTAGTATAATAAACCAAGGGTATACACAAAAGACATCCTGAACATCAATAAACATCACTAAAATTCACTGATATTTGATCAGGTGCTGCCATTTTTTAAATTTCCAGACACCCACTGCATCAGAACCACCACCACCTTCGCTGTCTAATTTATAAATCAAGTATGATCCAGAAAGGATCAGCCCGACACACTTATTCACAGATACATGCTTCTCTTTCAAAATTCCTAAATTCCTCACATCCCACAAACTCTGCATCACACAAGTCATAATTAACCATAGGATTCTATTTTTTTACACGACCACATGCACCAATTCCAAACATCGCAACACGCCAGTCAATAAAACTCACATCTGCTAACTCCTTACACAACCCACCTACACACTTCCACACACTGCACGCGTAATCACAGTCCCACATAGTATGCCACACAGTTTCACATCCACCACATCCTTCCCTCGGGCACACATCAGTTCTGGTCAGACCTCGTTGTCTCTTCTGAACCTGTCACACAGGCAAAATATTGTGCAAGGACATCCATACAATATCCCTTTGTCTATTAGACATCCCGTGCGTTTCCAAACTCTTCCATGCAACCGAAACTTCATTCCCTCTCAACCCCACAATATTACATTCCACATCATTCTTACGTATTATTTTCATCACATTCTTAGCCATTCTAAAATCATTCATCGGTATACTCAGCAAATCATGCTTCCTCACAAACTTCTCAATCACCTCATACCAGACCAGACACTTGAAAGCAACAGGCACTCTAGTATCCCTCTTTCTCCAACATAAGCCATATAACATCCAACCAGCAGAATAACTTGCCATATATACGCTCCCTTATTTCCTTTATTCAGCAAAATAACAACAGTTTTGATATACTGAAGCCCCAGAAAAATCTCAATGTTTGGAAAGGCCATGCCACCATGGTGACACGCCTTGAAAAGACTCTCTCTCTTAAGTTTCTCTATTTTACTGCTCCAGAAAAAAGTAAAAACTAACTTTTCCACTCTTTTTATTTTCCTACATGATGGTGGAAAAACTGTTGCAATAAAAAGCAAAATCGGAAGAATCATCGCTTTTATGACCAAAATCTCCAAGGTCAAGTCTCTCAGTCGCCAAAAATTTAACTTACGCTCTATGCGCAATCCACACTCCTCCCAGCTCTCCTTACTTTCCAAGTCCTTATTAAATAATACTCCCAGCACTTTGATAGCACCCTCCTCACACTTTACCCCCTCCATTTTAACCCTGTCATCCCCAAAACATTTAAAACTACATTTATTCCAATTCACTCTAAAGCCAGATGCACCACAGAAAAACTCCAGAAGCAACTTAACCCTACTCATAGACGCAACACTTTCACTCACAGCCACAACATCATCTATATATCCAAGAACTTTCACATGCTTCCCACCACTCCCAGGTACCAACAAACCTCGCATCATTTTATCACGTCTCACCAAGAACAACAAAGGTTCAATCACACATACAAACAAGACAGGGGACATGGGACACCCCTGCCTTACATCAGACTTAATATTTGTTACGTCCGTCTGCAAGTCTGGGCTGCAGAAAGACAGCGCCCCGAGTAGCACCGACACCCTTTACCCCTATACAGGGATCTGGATTTACTGCAGAGCCCAGGAAGCGCTGTCTGAACAGGAGCAGAGTACCAGAGCAGAACGGTCGCAATAGAAAAGCAGTGAGGGAGCCAAAAATGGAGTCGGAAACCAGGCGAGCAGTGGAGGTACAGAAACGGCAGGCAGAGGCAGAGTCGAGAGTCCAGGCAGAGGTCACAAACCGGGAGAATAGCGGAGGTACAAAATCGTCAGGCAGTAGAGGGGGGTCAGGAATCCAGGCCAAGGTCAGCGTCAGTAATCAGGAGAAATGCAAGGTACAAAAACGGCAGGCAATAGTCAGAAATTCAGGCTGGGGTCAGAGTTAACGATAGGCAACCACAAAGTAACACGTAGGGGAACCAAGAATATATCCGGCGGCTTGCAAGACCAGTCCCAAAGTATTTGAGGGATCAGGTCATCCCTCACAGGCTCCCGGACTGCTGATGTCATCAGAACCGCCCCCAGGACCAGACCCGATGATGATGCACAAACCCCTTCATGACAGACAGCGGAGCGGAGTCTGCGTCCACTAGATGCCTGCGCAGGAACCCTTTCACTGTTGCTGCCATCCCTCGGGCGCGAACCACGGTGCCTCCCAATGGCCGAGGCGGGAACAACAGGCCCTGAGCTCGACGGCGATGTGTCAGTCCAGTGCCTCCTGGTGGTCGAGGCCCGGACCGCAGCCCCCGAGCCCACAGGCAGCGTGACCGTCCGTCGCCTCCTCGTGGCTGAGGGCGGAACAGCAGGCCCCGAGTCTGATGGCGACGTGACAATATTCACTTTCTCACTCAACCACCCATTAAAAACTCACTTGACACACAATCATACAAAGACATTATCCCATTCACAAATTTTTGAGGAAATCCCATTCTATCCAGAACTTTAAACAAAAACACATGCGAGACCCTATCAAACGCTTTCTCAAAATCAATTGACAGAACCATACACTTCCGTTTCCTTCCCATGCAGTCTCCAATCAAATCCCTTAATAACAATAAGTTATCACTCATACTTCTTCCAGGCACAGCACACACTTGATCCTCATCCACAACACTACCAATCACCTCACGCATACGATTCGCCAACAATTTGCTATAGATTTTGTAATCTGCGTTCAGCAATGTTATAGGTCTCCAATTCTCTAAACACTTTCTCTCACCTTTCTTATGCACAAGCACAACCACCCCCTCTTTCATTGATTCACACAACTTACCACTCTCCCACATATACTTACATATCTCAGTCAAATCAGCACCGAGAAAATCCCACACCTTCACATAGAATTCTACCGGCAATCCGTCTTTACCTGGAGTCTTATTCTTTTTAGCACTCTTCATCACATTTTCTACTTCTTCCATAATTACGTCCTCATTCAAAATATCACATTCTCCACTATCCAACTTGTTCTCTAACCCATTCAGCACTTCTGAAACAAGACCAGAATCAATCCATTTTTTATCATATAATTTGCTATAGAACCTATTCACCTCCTTTATCACATTGTCACCTGACACACACAAACCATTCCTATCCAGGATTTTATCCATATCAGCCTTTCTCCCATTCATTTTCTTAGAAAAGAACCTCGTGCACTTTTCATCTTTCTCAAGATGTTCTATTTTGGTGTGATAGATGATTTCTTTCCCTTTTTCATCCATAACACTCTTTAATTCACTCTTTGTCTCAGCTAGCAGATCAGACACATCCATGCCACTTTCTCCACACTTCCTTAACCAGTCTAAGCGCCTGTTTAAATCATTAAATCTACTCCGATAAATAGCAGCTTTTTTATAGCCCCACTTTTTGAAGAATTTTTTGCAACACACCTTAACCCAGTCCCACCATTCCAGTACACACGCAAAATCCCTCTTACATACTCTCCACTCTTTATACTTTATTTTTAATTCATTCATCACATCCTCATCTTCTAACAATCTTACATTCAGCTTCCAAACCCCACCCCCATACACACGGTCATCAATCGCACTAAACACACCTCTCAAACACTCATGATCAGAAAAAGGTACAGCATTTTGTTCAAAATTCATACACAACATATTTTTGGAAAACAAAATTTTATCTATCCTGGATGCAATACCACCCCTATCAGCATGGCACGTTGGCAGTGGTGGATGCCAAATTTCAGAGCAACAGCATCTAGAAGGGAAAAATCAGAAATAAGATTGGATAACTTTTTACCAGTTATGTCACAATTCCCTTCTGTGGTGCAATTAAAGTCTCCAACTAAAACTGTAAGCATTTTGCCCGGAAGAAACAAACTTAATTTTTCCAAAAGAGCCAGACGCTCCTTTTTCCTGTCGTGTCCTGATGGACAGTACACATTAATAATTCTAGCCCGCCACCCCCTATAGCTAACATGTGCAATTATACATCTACCCACCTCTACCACCGTGTAGCTATCTAAACTAATCTCCCTGTTACCCATTAATATCCCTACACCATTTTTCCTATTAACACATGAGCCAGACCATACATGCTGTCCGTAAGGCCAGTCCTTATCGCTTGGAGCATCCACAATCCCACATTCCTGAAGACAAAAGATGTGAGCATTCATCTGTTTAATATAATCTAGAATGATTGCCCTCCTGAATTTGGATCTAATTTGCCTGACATTCAGGGACGCAATGCCCCAACCAGCTTGGGGAGCCATAACATGACTGTGTTATTTACATGACGACAAACACGCCACTTCCTCTTCAGCCGTTTTCGTCTTCCATCTGGAACTGCAACTCCTTGAATCTGTTTACGTCTGCGGGAATGCCTAAAAAGGCATTGGTGTCAGGAGAAAAGACATTCTGTGGGTAACTACGTTACCGGACTTAAACCAACTTCACCGGGGTCTGCCCAATCCGTTCTGGGCTTCTTACAGGAATTTCCAGGCTCCTCATCCTCAGAGGACCTCGCAAGAGTGAAGTCACCTTGATCTCCACAACTGGCCAACTCCTCAGTAGCAAACCAAGATACACTGGGGGTATTGCAAAGAGTACTCTCCAACTCCCCCTCCCCACAGACATCAGACTGAAGAGGGAGCTCACATTCAACATCAGTAGCTTCAAAAACTGCCACCTCTGGGCTGGGAGACTCCGTTTGGGGCAGGGCCTCCTCATGTGCATCCATGATTTCAGGTTCCTCAATAAGTTCCGGGTCTGAAACCTGTGGAATGTCAACAACAGCAGCAGGGGGTGCAGCTGCCCCACCTGAGACCTCAGCGTAAGACCTAGGACTGATCCTGGCCTTACAGTCCCGATACTTATGGTCCTCCTCACCATAAGCATTACACATAACAGGATTTGTGCAGTCTTTTGCCATATGGCCAGAAGCATTGCAATTCCTGCAAGATGGCATCTCCTTGCAACTATCCTGGGTATGCCCGAAATTTTTACACCTCCTGCAATACATCGGGGCATCTGGAAAGAACAAAAAAACAGTATTTTTCCCAATTGAAAAATTAAGAGGGGGGTAATGGATGCCTCCCGGGCCTTGGGGATCCATCCCAAATCTCACAAAAAATTTGTACTTCCCAGTCCAGAGCCCTTCTCCATTCAGGACCCTGTGGGAGTACTGAACATAAATGCAATGTCTTTTCAAAAATAAAGCAATGTCCTCCAGGGAAACAAAAGGGTTGTGCATGAAAACTACAAGTGGGAGTACAGCACAGTAAAGGTAAGACCTTCCAGCAAAGGATTTGCCACTCCATTTTACAGGGCAGTAAACAAATTCTGGCAAGCCGCCATAGAAGATAGCACCAGTACATACCTGCCTTCTCTCCTAAACTCCTGCAGGCATATTATATCGGACTTCCGAATCTTCAGGATGTTATAAAACACCATGTTGACCAAATATCCCAGGGAAAAATGCAACTTCTTATCTTCAGCGATGTCAATCCTGAATCCATTTTTGACCCGGCTATCACCGGTCCCAGAGAATTGAAGTCGGACTCCCATCGTCCACAACTCCAAGAGTCTCCTCCCTGAAACCTCCTGGCTATCTCCCAAAAGCAGCGACCGGCTTAAGCCACCGAAGTGGCGATGCCGGAAGGCCAAGAGACAACACTCAAGGTATTCAGGAAACTCCGCACCTCATCAGTGTGGAGTAGGATTCTTGCTAGGTGGGGGCAATGCCTAGTAGACCAACATCACAAAACAATCACTGACCTCAGGGAGACCAGTCAAAGAAAACACTGCGGCAGCCGGCAAAGGCGCTCAATCATTGAAATCCTAGGTGCATTGCTCCCTGGGAAATACGAATATGCAAATAAAGTCCTTGGAGCCTCATTTAAGAGTCTCAAACACGGGACTAGCCAGATCTTCCTCCAGGGAAGGACCCAGCCAAGGAGTGGCTCCTTTCGGAAACCACCATTACCACCATATTAAGTGGCCCTTTAAGTAAATATCCAGCTCTTTACAGATATGACAAGGGAAATACCAAGGCCAGGTATCCATCCACAGACAGCTGCTTCGGGGTGTTGCCCCTCATCAGTGTGGAGTAGGATTCTTGCTAGGTGGGAGCAATGCCTAGTAGACCAACATCACGAAAAAAATCACTGACCTCAGGGAGACCAGTCAAAGAAAACACTGCGGCAGCCGGCAAAGGCGCTCAGTCATTGAAATCCTAGGTGCATTGCTCCCTGGGAAATACGAATATGCAAATAAAGTCTGTGGAGCCTCATTTAAGAGTCTCAAACACAGAACTAGCCAGATCTTCCTCCATGGAAGGACCCAGCCAAGGAGTGGCTCCTTTCGGAAACCACCATTACCACCATATTAAGTGGCCCTTTAAGTCAATATCCAGCTCTTTACGTGTTTACAGATATGACAAGGGAAATATCAAGGCCAGGTATCCATCCACAGACAGCTATTTCGGGGTGTTGCCCCTCATCAGTGTGGAGTAGGATTCTTGCTAGGTGGGAGCAATGCCTAGTAGACCAACATCACGAAACAATCACTGACCTCAGGGAGACCAGTCAAAGAAAACACTGTGGCAGCCGGCAAAGGCGCTAAATCAGTGAAATCCTAGGTGCATTGCTCCCTGGGAAATACGAATATGCAAATAAAGTCCGTGGAACCTCATTTAAGAGTCTCAAACACGGGACTAGCCAGATCTTCCTCCAGGGAAGGACCCAGCCAAGGAGTGGCTCCTTTCGGAAACCACCATTACCACCATATTAAGTGGCCCTTTTAGTCAATATCCAGCTCTTTACGAGTTTACAGATATGACAAGGGTAAAACCAAGGCCAGGTATCCATCCACATCCACAGACAGCTGTTTCGGGGTGTTGCCCCTCATCAGTGTGGTGTAGGATTCTTGCTAGGTGGGAGCAATGCCTAGTAGACCAACATCACGAAACAATCACTGACCTCAGGGAGACCAGTCAAAGAAAACACTGCGGCAGCCGGCAAAGGCGCCCAATCAGTGAAATCCTAGGTGCATTGGCCCCTGGGAAGTACAAATATGCAAATAAAGTCCGTGGAGCCTCATTTAAGAGTCTCAAACATGGGACTAGCCAGATCTTCCTCCAGGGAAGGACCCAGCCAAGGAGTGGCTCCTTTCGGAAACCACCATATTAAGTGGCCCTTTAAGTCAATATCCAGCTCTTTACGAGTTTACAGATATGACAAGGGAAATACCAAGGCCAGGTATCCATCCACAGACAGCTGTTTCTTTCTTTTTTTTTAAAACCATTCAAGTTAGTTATAAACAACTCAATATAAGCTCATCAACTTAAACGTCGTTGTTTCAACTCTCATCATCATGGTTCATATTTATTTTAGTATAACAAACCAAGGGTATACACAAAAGACATCCTGAACATCAATAAACATCACTAAAATTCACTGATATTTGATCAGGTGCTGCCATTTTTTAAATTTGCAGACACCTTCTGCATCAGAACCACCACCGCCTTCGCTGTCTAATTTATAAATCAAGTATAATCTAGAAAGGATCAGCCCGACACACTTATTCACAGATACATGCTTCTCTTTGAAAATTCCTAAATTCCTCACATCCCACAAACTCTGCATCACACAAGTCATAATTAACCATAGGATTCTATTTTTCACACGACCACATGCACCAATTCCAAACATCGCAACACGCCAGTCAATAAAACTCACACCTGCTAACTCCTTACACAACCCACCTACACACTTCCACACACTGCACGCGTAACTACAGTCCCACATAGTATGCCACACAGTTTCACATCCACCACATCCTTCCCTTGGGCACACATCAGTTCTGGTCAGACTTCGTCTCTTCTGAACCTGTCGCACAGGCAAAATATTGTGCAAGGACATCCATACAATATCCCTTTGTCTATTAGACATCCCGTGCGTTTCCAAACTCTTCCATGCAACCGAAACTTCATTCCCTCTCAACCCCACAATATTACATTCCACATCATTCTTACGTATTATTCTCATCACATTCTTAGCCATTCTAAAATCATTCATCGGTACACTCAGCAAATCATGCTTCCTCACAAACTTCTCAATCACCTCATACCAGACTGGACACTTGAAAGCAACAGGCACTCTAGCATCCCTCTTTCTCCAACATAAGCCATATAACATCCAACCAGCAGAATAACTTGCCATATACGCTCCCTTATTTCCTTTATTCAGCAATATAACAACAGTTTTGATATACTGAAGCCCCAGAAAAATCTCAATGTTTGGAAAGGCCATGCCACCATGGTGACACGCCTTGAAAAGACTCTCTCTCTTAAGTTTCTCTATTTTACTGCTCCAGAAAAAAGTAAAAACTAACTTTTCCACTCTTTTTATTTTCCTACATGATGGTGGAAAAACTGTTGCAATAAAAAGCAAAATCGGAAGAATCACCGATTTTATGACCAAAATCTTACCACTCAAGGTCAAGTCTCTCAGTCGCCAAAAATTTAACTTACGCTCTATGCGCAATCCACACTCCTCCCAGCTCTCCTTACCTTCCAAGTCCTTATTAAATGATACTCCCAGCACTTTGATAGCACCCTCCTCACACTTTACCCCCTCCATTTTAACCCTGTCATCCCCAAAACATTTAAAACTACATTTATTCCAATTCACTCTAAAGCCAGATGCACCACAGAAAAACTCCAGAAGCAACTTAACCCTACTCATAGACGCAACACTTTCACTCACAGCCACAACATCATCCATATATCCAAGAACTTTCACATGCTTCCCACCACTCCCAGGTACCAACAAACCTCGCATCATTTTATCACGTCTCACCAAGCACAACAGAGGTTCAATCACACATACAAACAAAACAGGGAACATGGGACACCCCTGCCTTACACCAAACTTAATATTCACTTTCTCACTCAACCACCCATTAACAAGAAACTCACTTGACACACAATCATACAAAGACATTATCCCATTCACAAATTTTTGAGGAAATCCCATTCTATCCAGAACTTTAAACAAAAACACATGCGAGACCCTATCAAACGCTTTCTCAAAATCAATTGACAGAACCATACACTTCCGTTTCCTTCCCATGCAGTCTCCAATCAAATCCCTTAATAACAATAAGTTATCACTCATACTTCTTCCAGGCACAGCACACACTTGATCCTCATCCACAACACTACCAATCACCTCACGCATACGATTCGCCAACAATTTGCTATAGATTTTGTAATCTGCGTTCAGCAATGTTATAGGTCTCCAATTCTCTAAACACTTTCTCTCACCTTTCTTATGCACAAGCACAACCACCCCCTCTTTCATTGATTCACACAACTTACCACTCTCCCACATATACTTACATATCTCAGTCAAATCAGCTCCCAGAATATCCCACGCCTTCACATAGAATTCTACCGGCAATCCGTCTTTACCTGGAGTCTTATTCTTTTTAGCACTCTTCATCACATTTTCTACTTCTTCCATAATTACGTCCTCATTCAAAATATCACATTCTCCACTATCCAACTTGTTCTCTAACCCATTCAGCACTTCTGAAACAAGACCAGAATCAATCCATTTTTTATCATATAACTTGCTATAGAACCTATTCACCTCCTTTATCACATTGTCACCTGACACACACAAACCATTCCTATCCAGGATTTTATCCATATCAGCCTTTCTCCCATTCATTTTCTTAAAAAAGAACCTCGTGCACTTTTCATCTTTCTCAAGATGTTCTATTTTGGTGCGATAGATGATTTCTTTCCCTTTTTCATCCATAACACTCTTTAATTCACTCTTTGTCTCAGCCAGCAGATCAGACACATCCATGCCACTTTCTCCACACTTCCTTAACCAGTCTAAGCGCCTGTTTAAATCATTAAATCTACTCCGATAAATAGCAGCTTTTTTATAGCCCCACTTTTTGAAGAATTTTTTGCAACACACCTTAACCCAGTCCCACCATTCTAGTACACACGCAAAATCCCTCTTACATACTCTCCACTCTTTATACTTTATTTTTAATTCATTCATCACATCCTCATCTTCTAACAATCTTACATTCAGCTTCCAAACCCCACCCCCATACACACGGTCATCAATCGCACTAAACACACCTCTCAAATACTCATGATCAGAAAAAGGTACAGCATTTTGTTCAAAATTCATACACAACATATTTTTGGAAAACAACATTTTATCTATCCTGGATGCAATACCACCCCTATCAGCATGGTACGTTGGGGGTGGTGGGATGCCAAATTTCAGAGCAGCAGCATCTAGAAGGGAAAAATCAGAAATAAGATTGGATAACTTTTTACCAGTTATGTCACAATTCCCTTCTGTGGTGCAATTAAAGTCTCCAACTAAAACTGTAGGCATTTTGCCCAGAAGAAACAAACTTAATTTTTCCAAAAGAGCCAGACGCTCCTTTTTCCTGTCGTGTCCTGATGGACAGTACACATTAATAATTCTAGTCCGCCACCCCCTATAGCTAACATGTGCAATTATACATCTACCCACCTCTACCACCATGTAGCTATCTAAACTAATCTCCCTGTTACCCATTAATATCCCTACACCATCATTCCTATTAACACATGAGCCAGACCATACATGCTGTCCGTAAGGCCAGTCCTTATCGCTTGGAGCGTCCACAATCCCACATTCCTGAAGACAAAAGATGTGAGCATTCATCTGTTTAATATAATCTAGAACGATTGCCCTCCTGAATTTGAATCTAATTTGCCTGACATTCAGGGACGCAATGCCCCAACCAGCTTGGGGAGCCATAACATGACTGTGTTATTTACATGACGACAAACACGCCACTTCCTCTTCAGCCGTTTTCGTCTTCCATCTGGAACTGCAACTCCTTGAATCTGTTTACGTCTGCGGGAATGCCTAAAAAAGCATTGGTGTCAGGAGAGAAGACATTCTGAGGGTAACTACGTTCACTCACCGGACTTAAACTAACTTCACCGGGGTCTGCCCAATCCATTCTGGGCTTCTTACAGGAATTTCCAGGCTCCTCATCCTCAGAGGACCTCGCAAGAGTGAAGTCACCTTGATCTCCACAACTGGCCAACTCCTCCTCAGTAGCAAACCAAGATACACTGGGGGTATTGCCAAGAGTACTCTCCAACTCCCCCTCCCCACAGACATCAGACTGAAGAGGGAGCTCACATTCAACATCAGTAGCTTCCAAAACTGCCACCTCTGGGCTGGGAGACTCCGTTTGGGGCAGGGCCTCCTCATGTGCCTCCATGATTTCAGGTTCCTCAATAAGTTCCGAGTCTGAAACCTGTGGAATGTCAACAACAGCAGCAGGGGGTGCAGCTGCCCCACCTGAGACCTCAGCGTAAGACCTAGGACTGATCCTGGCCTTACAGTCCCGATACTTATGGTCCTCCTCACCACAAGCATTACACATAACAGGATTTGTGCAGTCTTTTGCCATATGGGCAGAAGAATTGCAATTCCTGCAAGTTGGCATCTCCTTGCAACTATCCTGGGTATGCCCGAAATTTTTACACCTCCTGCAATACATCGGGGCATCTGGAAAGAACAAAAAACCAGTATTTTTCCCAATTGAAAAATTAAGAGGGGGGTAATGGATGCCTCCCGGACCTTGGGGATCCATCCCAAATCTCACAAAAAATTTGTACTTCCCAGTCCAGAGCCCTTCTCCATTCAGGACCCTGTGGGAGTACTGAACATAAATGCAATGTCTTTTCAAAAATAAAGCAATGTCCTCCAGGGAAACAAAAGGGTTGTGCATGAATACTACAAGTTGGATATCTCCCTTAGAGTACAGCACAGTAAAGGTAAGACCTTCCAGCAAAGGATTTGCCACTCCATTTTTCAGGGCAGTAAACAAATTCTGGCAAGCCGCCATAGAAGATAGCACCAGTACATACCTGCCTTCTCTCCTAAACTCCTGCAGGCATATTATATCGGACTTCCGAATCTTCAGGATGTCATAAAACACCATGTTGACCAAATATCCCAGGGAAAAATGCAACTTCTTATCTTCAGCGATGTCAATCCTGAATCCATTTTTGACCCGGCTATCACCGGTCCCAGAGAATTGAAGTCGGACTCCCATCGTCCACAGCTCCAAGGATTTCCTCCCCGAAACCTCCTTGCTATCTCCCAAAAGCAGCGACCGGCTTAAGCCACCGAAGTGGCGAGGCCGGAAGGCCAAGAGACAACACTCAAGGTATTCAGGAAACTCCGCACCTCATCAGTGTGGAGTAGGATTCTGGCTAGGTGGGAGCAATGCCTACTAGACCAACATCACGAAACAATCACTGACCTCAGGGAGACCAGTCAAAGAAAACACTGCAGTAGCCGGCAAAGGCGCCCTATCAGTGAAATCCTAGGAGCATTGCTCCCTGGGAAATACGAATATGCAAATAAAGTCCGTGGAGCCTCATTTAAGAGTCTCAAACACGGGACTAGCCAGATCTTCCTCCAGGGAAGGACCCAGCCAAGGAGTGGCTCCTTTCGGAAACCACCCTTACTTACACACTGCATACCGCGATCTCGGGCGCCATACTTATATACTTATCTGACCGGGAGGAGCGTTAACGCGGCGCTTCTCTTCGGCCGGAGATCAGGGCAGGAGTGCGCGTGGGAATTGCACATGCGCATAGGGCTATCCAGCGCCATTTTCGTGAAGACACATTTGCATTGTGCTTTCAGCAACATGGCGCCGGACAGCGTGGTATGGGCATGCGTGTACTCCAGTGCCAGACTCCTCCCCCCCGGACTCCGGCAGAACAGGACAGCGCTGGACATGGAAGAAAGGTGAGTATAAATTTTTTTTGTATGTGCGCAGTTTAATAGGGGTGAGGGGGACCATGCATATCAGGAAAGGGGGGTGAGGGGACCATGCATATCAGGAAAGGGGGGTGAGGGGAACCATGTATACCAGGATCGGGGGCTGGGGGGACCATGCATACCACAAAAGGGGGGTGAGGGGACCATGCATACCAGGATAGGGGGGGTGAGGGGACCATGCATACCATGAAAGTGGGGTGAGGGGACCATGCATAGCACGAAAGGAGGGTGAGGGGACCATGCATACCACAAAAGGGGGGTGAGGGGACCATGCATACCACGAAAGGGTGGTGAGGGGACCATGCATACCACGGAAAGGGAGTGAGGGGACCATGCATACCAGGATTGGGGGGTGAGAGGACCATGCATACCAGGTTTACGAGGTGAGGGGTAGCATGCATACCAGGATTGGGGGGTGAGGGCACCATACATACCACGATAGGGATGAGGGGGTACTGTTATGAATGAGTCACCCTAGGAGGCAAAAGCAGAAAATACAAGCTAAGTCTAGAAAACCAGAGAAGTTGGCAACTATCAGATTGCAGACCCCTGAACCTATCAACACAACTAGCAGTAGCCGTGGGGGGTTCCTACGATGCCCTAGACCCCTCGATCACAGCCGGAGAAATACATAGGCCTAAAGAAAGAAAGGGGAAATCTAAACTGCCCCAGAGCAGACCCCAAAGCAATAGGCAGCCCCCAACATATAATGACGGTGCAGCAAGAGGAAAATACTAACACAGACAGAAAGATAGACTGAGCAAAGACGGGGCCCCAAAACTACCTAGATAGGAAAGGAAAGGAAGGCTGCTGTCTGCAATCTGCCAAAACCCTATCAAAGACATAAGCCAACCAGCTGATATGAAAAAGGCCCTGAAGCAGCTAGGCTTCAAAAACTGAATCAGCACTCAGGTATTTTCAGAAGACAGAGCTAAATGAATTCAGCACACCCCAGCAGGGAATGGCAGAAATCCAGAAAAACAAAGCAAAAACAAAGTCAAAGCACAAAAGCAAAAGGCCGAGCAGCAAACTTAGCTTTGGAGGAGCAGGAATTCAGACTGGTCTCCAAGGATCCCACAGAGAAATCACCCGCAGGGCAGAAGGGCGTCAGCAGCATTATATCCAGTCCGCAACTCCACTCAGCCAGTCACAATCATCAGCCTCAGGTGTTTGACAATCAGGCTCACTACCTTTCTTTACCAGAAGAGGGAGTTCCTCGGGCCTCAGTAGTGAAGGGGAAAATGAACTCACAACAGGGTACCATGCATACCACGATAGGGATGAGGGGGTACCATGTATACTAGGATTGGAGGGTGAAGGGACCATGCATACCAAGATGAGGAATGGGGTGCCATGCATACCAGGATTGGGGGGTGAGGGAACCATACATACCAGGATAGGGATGAAGGGTACAATGCATACCAGGACAGGGATGAGGGGTGCCATGCATACCAGGATAGGAGGGGGGCAGCACATACCAGGATGGGAGACCAGATACCAATAAAAATGCTCGCCACCTGGGCGTAGAACGGGTTCATAGCTAGTATATTATATTGTGTATTGATGCCACCTTTTTATCCAGTCTCTGCATCACGGAAATTCCCCTTATTTTATGTCTCCACAGACGTCTATATTTATCAGGTGAATTAATAAACATTTGTATTATTCTGTAAAGCGACGATCTTCAGTCTTTATACTTTTCTGTCTCATTCCATGTAGGATTTATACATTTAGGACTTGTGTGAGAATCTGAGGGAGTTATAGGTCAAATTAATGCAGAAATATGGAAAATTCTAAAGAGTTCCCAACCTTTCAGGCCCCGCTGTATATTCTAGGGGTCAGAGAGCCCCCGACCTTCAGCCCATTAGGGTTTAGTCATGTTCCCCCATCGCACACTCACTGCTCCCTCACTACCTGTCACCAGTGCAGACTGTCATGATCCAGGTTGGATTATGACAGATAAATGCACTAGTAACCTTTTTTTTTTTACCTGACACACCTTTATAGGCAGGACCCAAGGAATCACACCTGCTTCATTATCATGTGCAATAACACTAACCACCACCGGGGGCAAACTAGAACAAAAGACACCACTGTGCAATAACCCCAATGGCCACCGGGGGCAAAACCAACTCCAAGCAACCAGCTCAAAGGAAAAAAAAGGTTACTTATTCAAAACCTGTCATAATCCAGCATCATGACACAGACGTCTTCTCTCATATGGAGACATGTCCTAGTACATTCCTGCAAAATGGAGAATGGCTCCTCCCCATGTGACTGATCACATGACTGTGACATCACAGGTCCTGGAAGAACAGAACAGCCATATATCTAGTGTGCGGCTCTGCATTCTGGTTCAATCTCAAACAGACAAGGACCAGTGCAAGAGAGGCAAATAGCACTACTAGAGAAACGCCTCCAAATCAGGAAACAATGCACAGTACTAGTGAATTAGCACATACAGTTGTGCTCAAAAATTTACATACAATGCTGCTGACTGGCATTATCAATTCCATGGATATCTTTTTGTATACCTTTCCTATTTTATACAGTTTAACTACCTTTTACCATAGATCAGTTGACAATTCTTTTGCTTTCCCCATGACTCACAATCCAGAAATGTCAGTGGCTGGATGAAAGATGCAAGAGTCTGTCTGGATCACAGAAACTTTTATGCACACACACTGATTACAAGTAAACAAGTCACAGGTGAGGATGTTACGTTTAGTAGCCATTCAAACCCATTTGTGACAACTTGTGTGCATGTTATCAGGCCAAAATCGCCAGGGCATGTGAATTTTTGATCAGGGTCATTTGGATGTTTTCAGTTGCCATTATGATTTAAAAAGAGAAAACACAGTAGTTTGACAATAAATGGTTTCACCCAACCACTAACCATGAGTTGCGAAAAAGTTTTGGTGTTATCACTCATTTTCTCTGAAAAAAGGCCGAGAAAGCAAAAATTCTGCAGGGGTATGTAAACTTTTGAGCACAATTGTACCTATGTGCAAGGGATTTTTCCACTTGATGTAGCATTTCCTAGATAGGAGGCTTCAGATTTTAATACTCTATTCATCTCTGAATTTAATGCCATACCTGGTATAAATGTGGAGGTGAAAGGTTTTTGATAAGTTATTTTTTAAAATTTGTTTATGACTAGAGATGAGCAAGCCTTTCAAGGTTCAGTTCAGCGAACATACCCAAACCCCATTAAATTCCATGGGAGGCAAAACCAAGCAAATACACAACACCTTAAGGGTGGGCACAAATCTGTCAAAGCAGCTAAAATTAGGGGCAGACACCAGGAAAAGTGGCATCAATTGACCCAGAGTACAAATAGTATAATTGCGCAACATGAATGTGTGAGACAGGCCTTGGACCATCATTTCTAGCTTAAACATTGATCAGCAGCAGGTGGATGAGTGACAGGTGTAGGCCTGGTGCTCTGAACTGCCTGTTTTCTCTCTTCAGTCAGGTGTTTTGTACCTTCAACAATACAGTAGCCTAAAAATGTCACCTTTTGTTTGCAATGCTGTAATTTGTCACGTGAGACTTTTGCAACCCTTTTCTACTAAAAAGCATAGCAAGGAAACTGTATCTTCCTTGCAGGACATCCGGGCAGCAGATCAAAAGGTCATCCACGTACTGTAATAGTACAATCTGTGGATGAGGTGGTTGCCACTGCTCCAGGATCCCTGCCATTGCTGTTGAATAGATGCTAGGGGAGTTCATTACTCCTTGTGGGTGGACTGTCCAACTGTAGGTAATAGCAGGTACGCAGGATGCAGTGACGAGACGCGAGACTGAGTTGTACTTTGGGGAGAAACATTTATAAATTTAAGCCGCTAGGGCTATACTAAGCAACCAAAACAAAGTAACAGCTATTGTCCTCGCAGGAACTCTGCACAAACACTTTTAAAGAGAACACGACTAACCCTGCAAAGGCCGGTTAATATAGGGCCACGATATGGCCGACTACGGGTACTTATTTTCCTATAATGTCACTTATCTGTCCTGACGTCCCTTGGCGTCTCTGTTGGAGCGGCTTTGGCGTTGCAGCACGGCCTGGACCTGGGCAAACAGTTTCTCCGTAGGCAAGGAGTAGGCCCCAACTGCCGACTGCAGAGGGGTGATGTCAGCTGCGGGCGATGAACAGGCCGTAGCCGCGGGCTGAAGCGGGGCGGCAGTGGGCAGGCCGCAGCCACGGGCTGGCGTGAAGCGGCAGCGGCCGCGAGAGGTGGCAGACAGGCCGCAACGGGCTGGAGCACAGCGGCAATGGCTGCGGACGACCACGGGCAGGTCGTGACCCCGGATTGGAGTGAAGCGGCAGTCTCTTGTCGGTAAGTTCGGCGCTTCCTCTCCGCAGGCCACTGTAAATCTCCCCTCTGCCTCTGGTCTCCTCTCTGGTCACCGTCTGTCACTCTGGCCCTCTCAAACTCCCACAGTCTCTTGCTTCGTGTCTGCCGTTCCGCCAACTGACTCACTCCCCTGCACGCTCCCTGTCCCTTTTATACTCGCTCCTCCCCTTGTTGTCCTGTCACTCCCAGCAGTCCACTCTCCTCCTCCGTTCCCCGGGTACAGTTCCCTTAGGAACCTAGATGGCAGTCCCCTTTGTCCCGGCTCGGACACTCTGCGGGGGGCCCTCCTCCCTACACAACAGTACTGTTTACCTTTGTGAGTAAAAGCAAAAAGATACTGACAACCAGGGTGTAGGTGTATAGAGAAGAATGCATTTGCCAAATCAATGACTGTGAAACATTTTGACATTACTGGGATCTGTGACAGTAAGGTGTGTGGGTTAGGAACAATTGAGGTCACACTCTCTGTAACATCAGTAATAGCCATTAAATCATGAACCATTCTGTAAGTGTCAGGGGAACCCTTGGGTTCTTTTTTGTTAATGGGATACAAAGGGGTGTTGCAGGGGCAAGATCTTTGCACCAGAGCCCCTGCCTTGACATACTCTTTTATATCCCTGGTCAGGGCCATTGAATTGGCTAGGCTTAAGTGGTATTGTTTTAAACAAGGAGGAGTCGTCCTCTTTTAATTTAATCATGACCGGGGGGAATGAGCAGCTGACCCACATCAGTTTTTCCCTTTGCCCAAATGGTGTTTGGTACCTGACCCATTTCCCTGTCCTCAGACATTCTGGTGTCAGTTCTACTTTCACTGCTTTTGTCATATACACCGTTGCCTCAATCTTACACAAGTGTTTATCTGAAAGTGGACTTGTGACTGTAATACCCTTAGGAGAGTACTGTATGGTGGCCTGGATAGCACTCAACACATCTGCTCTTAGCAAATTAATAGGAGTATTCTCACTAACAATAAGCTTTGTAAGCACATCTTGGCTATCTAGTAATTTTAGTTTTATTTGTTTAGTCAGAGGGGTTTCAGTCACTTGTCCCTCTACCCCCACACATTCCACAATCTCATTAGTAATCATGTCTGGCATTATCAAGTTTTTGTGCACCACAGTCCCGGCTGCCCCAGTGTAAATAAAAAATTCTGCCTCTTTCCCACCCCCCACATTGTCATGGTCGTCATCAAGGTAGGACAAGGTCTGGATGGGACGAGAACAGGGCACACATTTGTCACTGGGTTGCCAATTTCCTAGTCTGAAGGCAAATGAAGTGGAAGATTTGTCTGCTTAGTCTCCTTTTTTGGGTTTTTGCAGTGTTTTGGCGTATTGTCCATTTTCTCCACAATTCCAGCACCTCACTGTTCCTAGGTCATTAGGTCCCCTACTATGTCTCCACTGTTTCCCTTGTGCTCTAGCATACATGTTAGGTTGCCATGCCCTTCTTTGTTCAACTCCTTTTGCCACCTTTAGGAGACCTTTTGAATCTACGTTTCTCCACTCACGTCTGGCTGTCTGTACTTCGTCCCGTAAGCCTTTGTTCAAACCGTCAATGAATGCATTTACCAGTATTTTATTGCATCAAGTGGGTTCATGGGATTGTACCCCATGTCTGCCCACTTCAGCTGGATCTGTCCAAAGTACATCTCTATACTCTCTCCTTTTTGCTGTGTCACATCAGTCAGGAGTACAGACTGCTCTGTTTGTTTCCCTGTAGCCCATTGTTTTAGTAATTCACAGTACATCTCCCTGGACCATGAAGATTGATCATTCATGCCCCATGCTTAATCCTTTGTCACATCTGTATGTGTCTTAATTATGTATGTGTCCTAGTACATCACCTGCCTTCGCACTCCCCAAACTCTCTAGGTCTGTCCAGGTGCACTTATATTTCCTTTATTTTTCTGTAAAATGGGAGAGGTTGGTTCTCAGGGTCAGGCAACTGTTTTAGCATAGCTAGCTGGTCAGAGGGGCTCGAGGGATAATACTCCTGTGTCTATCTTACTCTAGTCACTAGAGTTGAGCGATACCGTCCGATACTTCAAAGTATCGGATCGGAATGGATCGGCCGATCTTTAAAAAAAGTATCGGTATCGCCGATTCCGATACCGGAAGTCCCATTCAAGTCTATGGGACTTCCGGTATCGGAATAAGAAAAACCCTGTTTTTGCCTTGTACAGCCTCTCTGGGGTCTGTACGGGCCTTTCGGGGGGCTGTGCCGGCCTGCCAGGGGGTCTGTGCAGGCTCCGGTGGTCTGTGCCGGCCTGCCGGGGGGCTGAGCCGGCCTGCCGGTGGTCTGTGCAGGCTCCGGGGGGCTGTGCCGGCCTGCCGGGGGGCTGTGCCGGCCTGCCGGTGGTCTGTGCAGGCTCCGGGGGGCTGTGCCGGCCTGCCGGGGGGCTGTGCCGGCCTGCCGGTGGTCTGTGCAGGCTTCGGGGGTCTGTGCAGGCATCGTCCGATGGGACTACAAGTCCCATCGGGCGATGCCTGCTACCATGACAGTGATTGACACATTAGCCAATGATGGGACAGTAGTAGTCCCATCATCCGGCTAATGTGTTGAATGTAAAAAAAAAAAATAAAAAAAAAATTACATGCTACATACATGCTACATACATACAACATGCATACTACATACATGCTACATTCATACTACATACTACATACATGCTACATTCATACTACATAAATACTACATGCAACATACATACTACATATATACTACATACACTCACTGGCCACTTTATTAGGTACACCTGTCCAACTGTGTGTTAAGACTTAATTTCTAATCAGCCAATCACATGGCGGCAACTCAGTGCATTTAGGCATGTAGACATGGTCAAGACAATCTCCTGCAGTTCAAACCGAGCATCAGTATGGGGAAGAAAGGTGATTTGAGTGCCTTTGAACGTGGCATGATTGTTGGTGCCAGAAGGGCTGGTCTGAGTATTTCAGAAACTGCTGATCTACTGGGATTTTCACGCACAACCATCTCTAGGGTTTACAGAGAATGGTCCGAAAAAGAAAAAAAATCCAGTGAGCGGCAGTTCTGTGGCCGGAAATGCCTTGTTGATGCCAGAGGTCAGAGGAGAATGGGCATACTGGTTCGAGCTGATAGAAAGGCAACAGTGACTCAAATTGCCACCCGTTACAACCAAGGTAGGCAGAAGAGCATCTCTGAACGCACAGTGCGTCGAACTTTGAGGCAGATGGGCTACAGCAGCAGAAGACCACACTGGGTACCACTCCTCTCAGCTAAGAACAGGCATCTGATGGCTACTTTCAGCAGGATAATGCGCCATGTCATAAAGCTCGAATCATCTCAGATTGGTTTCTTGAACATGACAATGAGTTCACTGTACTCAAATGGCCTCCTCAGTCACCAGATCTCAATCCAATAGAGCATCTTTGGGATGTGGTGGAACGGGAGATTCGCATCAGGGATGTGCAGCCGACAAATCTGCGCCAACTGTGTGATGCCATCATGTCAATATGGTCCAAAATCTCTGAGGAATGCTTCCAGCACCTTGTTGAATCTCTGCCACGAAGAATTGAGGCAGTTCTGAAGGCAAAAGGGGGTCCAACCCGTTACTAGCATGGTGTACCTAATAAAGTGGCCAGTGAGTGTACATACTACATATATACTACATGCATGCTACATACATACTGCATGCTACATACATACTGCATGCTACATACATACTACATGCTACATACATACCACATATATACTACATACATACTACATGCATGCTACATACATACTACATACATACTACATACATACTACATGCATGCTACATGCATGCTACATGCTACATACATAACACATATATACTACATGCATGCTACATACATACTACATGCTACATACATACCACATACATACTACATGCATGCTACATACATACTACATGCATGCTACATACATACTACATGCTACATACTACATATATACTACATGCATGCTACATACATACTACATGCTACATACATACTACATATATACTACATGCATGCTACATACATACTACATGCTACATACATACTACATATATACTACATGCATGCTACATACATACTACATGCTACATACATACTACATATATACTACATGCATGCTACATACATACTACATGCTACATACATACTACATATATACTACATGCATGCTACATACATACTACATGCTACATACATACTACATATATACTACATGCATGCTACATACTACATGCTACATACATACTACATATATACTACATGCATGCTACATACATACTACATACATACTACATGCATGCTACATACATACTACATGCTACATACATACCACATACATACCACATATATACTACATGCATGCTACATACATACTACATGCTACATACATACTACATATATACTACATGCATGCTACATACATACTACATGCTACATACATACTACATACATACTACATATATACTACATGCATGCTACATACATACTGCATGCTACATGCATGCTACATACATACTACATACATACTACATGCTACATACATACCACATATATACTACATACATACAATACATTCATACAATACATACATAGACATACAGTACATATAACATAGAGTAACATACTTACCAATACTTGTCACATTGTTCCCCGAAGCCATTGTCTTTTCCGGAATAAATATTAACATAACAAACCACAAAAATACTCACCCACGATCCGAAGCAGTCCACGAGTGTGTCCCACGACGATCTTGGGTAGAGAACTGCAGCATCAGCTGTTGCTGCCGTTCTCTACGGGCTGCAGGAATCCAATGACGGAAGGTAGGTATCCTTCCGCACTGTATTCCTCTGCCACTTAAAAAAAAAAAAGTCCCTAGTCTCACTTTATGCCATTGCTGTGTGGGAATTTCCCACGCAGCAATGGCATAAAGTGAGACTAGGGACTTTTTTTTTTTTAAGTGGCGGAGGAATACAGTGCGGAAGGATACCTACCTTCCGTCATTGGATTCCTGCAGCCCGTAGAGAACGGCAGCATCATCTGATGCTGCAGTTCTCTACCCAAGATCGTCGTGGGACACACTCGTGGACTGCTTCGGATCGTGGGTGAGTATTTTTGTGGTTTGTTATGTTAATATTTATTCCGGAAAAGACAATGGCTTCGGGGAACAATGTGACAAGTATTGGTAAGTATGTTACTCTATGTTATATGTACTGTATGTCTATGTATGTATTGTATGAATGTATTGTATGTATGTAGTATATCTGTGGTATGTATGTAGCATGTAGTATGTATGTAGTATGTATGTAGCATGCATGTAGCATGCAGTATGTATGTAGCATGCATGTAGTATATATGTAGTATGTATGTAGCATGTAGCATGTATGTAGTATGTATGTGGTATGTATGTAGCATGTAGTATGTATGTAGCATGCATGTAGTATGCATGTAGTATGTATGTAGTATGTATGTAGTATGTATGTAGCATGCATGTAGTATGTATGTAGTATGTATGTAGCATGCATGTAGTATGTATGTAGTATGTATGTAGTATGTATGTAGTATGTATGTAGCATGCAGTATGTATGTAGCATGTATGTAGTATGTATGTAGTATATATGTAGTATGTATGTAGCATGTAGTATGTATGTAGCATGCAGTATGTATGTAGCATGCAGTATGTATGTAGCATGCATGTAGTATATATGTAGTATGTATGTAGCATGTAGTATGTATGTAGCATGCATGTAGTATATATGTAGTATGTATGTAGCATGTAGTATGTATGTAGCATGCATGTAGTATGTATGTAGTATGTATGTAGTATTTTTTTTTTTTTTTTTTAACATTTAACACATTAGCCGGATGATGGGACTACTACTGTCCCATCATTGGCTAATGTGTCAATCACTGTCATGGTAGCAGGCATCGCCAGATGGGACTTGTTGTCCCATCGGACGATGCTTGCACAGACCCCCGGACATCAGCACAGCCCCCCGGCAGGCCGGCACAGCCCCCCGGCAGGCCGGTACAGACCCCCACAGGGTGCACAGACCACCGGCAGGCCGGCACAGCCCCCCGGCAGGCCGGTACAGACCCCCACAGGGTGCACAGACCACCAGCAGGCCGGCACAGCCCCCCGGCAGGCCGGCAGAGACCCCCGGAAGGCCCGAAATGACGGCGCATCATGATGCGCACACACCGCGCATCATGATGACGTCAGGCTGTCAATCATTTTGAACTTCCGATTCCGATGCCGAATTCCGATATTGAAAAAATATCGGAAGTCGGTATCGGAATTCCGATACAGCAAGTATCGGCCGATACCCGATACTTGCGGTATCGGAATGCTCAACACTACTAGTCACCCTTCTTGGTCCTGATGTGGATGGTTGTCTGGTGGTGGAGGTGACCGGATGGTCGGTGGGGGTGACATGATGTTCTACAACTTCCTCCCTCTGAGAACTACTTTCAGCTTCTTCCCCAAAAGTCAATGCTCCCACTACTAAGTCAGATTCTTCTGTCACTACATGTGATCTTGTCCAGACAGGATTGAGTGTAATTCGCTTAGCTCGGGTTGCAGTACAGGTCACACAAGTATCTCTCCAGTCTGGGTTTGGCTGACCCCAGTGTTTACAAGTCCATCTGTCTTGTCTGGTTCTCTGGTTATACAGAGGTAGAGTGATAACAGTCATAGTCATAGATTTTTGTGCATCAAAGCAGTCATAATACACCTTATGTACCACTGTAGACTCTTTATTTCCATACTGTTGTATTTCCTCTGCCACACGACACCATTTATTCACTTGCTGCTCTCTTTCCTTGTCTTTTATCCAACCTTTATTCTCTTCCCTGAAACTGTGCCATTTTTGTACATCCAAACATCCACACTGGCATGTTTGCCTTTTTCAATATTGGTCCCACATCCTTCATTGCATCTTTTCTTTTTCTGTATTTTACAATCTGTATAGCTGTTTTGGATCCCATTAGGGCCCTTGACTGCACACAGAGCAAGTTGCCCATGGCTTCAACTTATTCTCCAGATAGCTCACCTTTCTGCAAATGCCCTCTTAGTGTGCCTGGACCTTGTTGACAGGCCACACTCTAGCAAGTCAGACTAAACTGTTTGGTTACAGCAGGGTTTTTCTCATTTTGTATTTTGTAGGTTTTGTATGCTTTGTGGTCAATGTGAACATGAGTTTATATGCTGCATCTATACCAACCCAAACCAAGCTCAATTTTTGTGTTTTTTTCTTTATATTTTTGCATTCTGTGCAAGCTGGGGTGTGGCCTCCCAGTCCTGTGCTAGAAACTGTATTTAAAGGCTTCCCCTGACTGGTGTCCAGTCCACAGGTTGGGACCCGGTCCCATTGTCTGCCCTTATTCACACACTAACGTCAACTTTGACACAGGATAAGGTTTTTAATATTAGACAGTGTAGGACTGCCCCGACCACAGAGTCACCTTGTCGATGGTGGGACGGCTTTTATGCTTTATTTGATCAAATGCCGTATTACTAAGAACTCTGTATTACTTAAACGCACTTTTGCTTTTTATTTGTTTGGTTACAGCAGGGTTTTTCTCATTTTGTCTTTTGTAGGTTTTGTATGCTTTGTGGCCAATGTGAACATGAGTTTATATGATTCATGTATACCAACCCAAACCAAGCTCAATTTTTGTGTTTTTTCTTTGAACTGTCAAGGTGTAGCAGAAATGCTCTCATGGCTGTCTCACCCAGTAGACCTACAGGGTGAAATGGGAAGGCTCTTTCAGCTCTCTCAGCCACTAGACCAGCTGACTAAAGTAAGAAGGCCCAGGTGTGATAGGCCTCTCACCTACTAGACCAGCTCCTTGGACAGTGGGAAGGCTCACGTGGCTCTCTCACCACATAAAAATGCTGACTAAAGTAGGAAGGCCCAGGTATAATAGGCCTCTCACCTACTAGATCAGCCGTGCAGTTTGTTACCCCCTTTTGCTGATCCTTAACCAGCTGTACACGAATCACACAACTAGAAGCAGATACCACCACACACTGATGACCAAACAATCACAAGTTTTCTCTAAAATAGGCACAATTCTCTTTCCACTTCAGTACAGGTCTGTTGCTTTAAATGCACAAATCTCTCAGCGCACACTACACCCAGGACAGAAATACAGAGACCTTGTATGCAGCTTCATCACCCCTCCAGCCATGTACTACAAAGTTAAGAGGACTTGCAGTATCTTTTACACAGAACAGAATGTAGTAATTCTTAGACTAAAGGCCCCTTTACATTTAGCGATGCACCAGCGATCTGACCAGCGATCCGACCCGGTCGGATCACTGGTGCATCGCTAAATGATCGCTAGTGAGCTGTCACACAGGCAGACCTCACAGCGATGCAGCAGCGACGCAGCGCACGATACTCACCTTTCACACACAGCGATCCTGACATCCTCCCGCCCGCCTCCACGCGTCGCTCGTCGTCACAGCAGGAAGCTGACGACGAGAAATGGAGCCGGACATTCTCGCGCGATCAGCGATGAACAGCGGGGGAGCCGGTCGGAGGTAAGTATCACACATAGCGATATCACTAGCGATATCGCTATAACGTCACAAAATCGGTGACGTTATAGCGATATCGCTAGCGATATCGCTATGTGTAAAACCCCCTTTATTTGATTTCTACAAAACCTTCATTCTCCTCTTGGAAGGTATTTCACTATAAGGGCAGATTACTGCACGATTTGAATAATCTGACCGCGTCTGGCCAAACACATACAGGAACCTGTCCAATGTCATACCATATACAAAACTGGCTTCATTATTACACAATCTCAGATGTAGATTAAAATATCTTTAATGCATCCGTCCTGGCCCATCTGCAATAATTGGCAAAGTAATGGCATCAGGAATCCATGAAAAAATCCTGTAGGGCTCTGCTTCTTGACACACTACACCCAAGATACCTTTACACCCTTCACAGAATGGAGTGTGATGATTCATTCATACGTGCTCATTCAGGGATTATTTTCCAGCTATCTGAAATCGGCTGATTTTACACAAACAAAAGATCAGAATCCCTTATCCCAATCACTACGCCTGATCCAGCTCAAAGTGAATTGAATAATGTCCTCTGTCACATACACAGGACCACACCTAATCGAACCCCTCATCAATCAGAGACTTATTTATTTGTCCCTTTATACTCAGTTATTCATCACTCAGGTCATTCAGACGTTCTCATAAACATACATACAAGAATTCAGATAGCCTGCCTAACATACCTAGGAACTAGCACAGTTTATGAGGACTGCAGTGCCCACTGACACTCTGAGAATGCCATAGCCAGCCAAGTACATAAACACAGCCTTATACAATGTACTGCTAATCCAAGATGACCAAAGCAATAAAACTGCAGAGACTGTCCCAGCTCTGCACTACACAACCAGTTAGTAGACTGATAGATAACACAGAAGACACTTATTATCTTATAACTCTATTATTCAGCTCTCATACAGACATAAACAGACAAAAATCACGAAACTCACTGGTGATGTTGGTTCTTGAACCGTGTTTGCAACCTTTGCCCATTGATATGGAGAGATCCAGAGAGATTGCAAGTACAAAAACAAAAGTGTAACAATAAGGTTTTCTACCTTGCTGCAGCTGGAATCGGTATGTCCAATCTCTCAGGAAACTCCCACATACGGATTCCTAATAGGCTAGTTACCACGGCCTCGTGTAGTAGCTGTTTTCGTTTATTCATAAAAGAAGCAGTATTTTACACCATTTACAGCAATGTAACTCAATATAACTCATGTAGCCCCCCCATTACCCAGGTCATGATGACCTTTATTTACTATGTACCCAAAACATGTAAGTGAAATCCTTGAATCGGAGACTATAAGGTTACAACAATAAAAGAATAAATTCTAGCAAAAGAAGGAAAAACATTAACCCTTCTATATCAATAGGTATGACCGCTGCAATTCAGTCCTGCATATTGACCATGGGCTCAATGACACTCTTATGTAGCGTAGGTTCCTGCTCCCACGTTTCTTTGGCTACGTCAAGGTATCCTGTGATACCTTGCGAATGGCGAACATCAAGTAGGGCAACAACATGTCCCAATCCCTTCCATCCTTGGAGACTACCTTCTTCAACATGGATCTCAGGGTTTTGTTGAAGCGCTCGACTAGTCTGTCGGTCTGAGGATGGTACACTGACGTGCACAACTGTTTTATCTTGAGGAGCCTGCACAGTTCCCTTGTCACCTTGGACATGAAAGGAGTCCCCTGATCAGTGAGGATCTCCTTCGGTAGCCCAAGGCGACAGAACATGGCAAACAACTCCCGGGTGATAAGCTTGGCCGAGGTGTGCCGAAGCGGAATGGCCTCCGGGTACTGGGTGGCGTAGTCTTCGACTACTAATATGTGTTGGTGGCCCCGGGCAGATTTTACTATTGGCCCTACCAGATCCATCGCAATCCGCTCTAAAGGTACCTCTATAATGGGCAGAGGCACCAATAGACTCCGGTAGTTCGCGGCAGGTGAGTTTAGTTGGCACTCCGGACATGTATCACAGTACCTCCAGATCTCAGCATAGACCCCAGGTAAAAAAAAATGCCCCCAAATGCCCTTCCAGCATGTGGGTGTGAGCAATGTCGAGCACCGCCCGACATTATTATTGGGGCACTACCAGTTCTTCTACCACCTCATCCCAGATTTTATCAACCCTGTATAATAACTCCTGGTTGATCGCCATATGTGGGAACACTGTCTCCACACCCGGTTAAAGAGCCACCCCATTTACCTCAATTACTCGTTCTTGTGCCCGGGTCAGAATGGGATCCTGGAAATGAGCTGTCCCAAACTTACCAGCAGACATTTTCAGCTCGGGGATCGGTGGCGTCTCCTTGACCTCCCCTGCCAATACCTCTAGGGGAAACCTATCGAGGTTACACTTTGTCCCTAGGTTGGCAACCCTTATGACAGGATCTTTGGGTTCCGCACCCGAAATAACGTTTACCCTGGGAGGGCTAACCCTAGTCTCCCACAGGGACCAGAACAGGGGTAAGTCTCTTCCCAATACAGTCCTATATGGAAGTTTTTGCCACTCCCACCACATGTCTTATCTCTCCACATAGGGTGGAGAATGTAACCTCCACGGTCGGGTACACTCGGACTTCCCCATGTATGCATACCACCACTACCTTCCGTCCATTGGGGTTGTCGCCAGCAACAAGGAACCCATGTACCAGAGTCACTAAGATCCCTGAGTCCAAGAGAGCGTCCTTCTGATAACCATTAACAAGTACCTTACACAGCTAGGCTTCAGTACCGGCAGTGCCTGTAGTGGCAATGCAAACTGGTTGGGCAAACATCTACACCCGGCGCATATAAAGTCCTGAGTGGCTTTATACCGCTCAATCAGTCCTACCACCTGGTTCAGAGTGCCCGGGTCCCCTTGTCCCATCCAATGCTGTATGGCAGCTGGTAGAGCCCTCACCAGCCGGTCGACCACCACCCTCTCTACCATCTGGAAAGGATTTAAGGTTTCAAGCTGGAGCCATTTTTTAACCAACTGCAGCAAGTCATATGCCTGAGACCTGACGGGACGCGACTCCACAAAAGACCGCTGGAATACCTGTTGAGCCCGCACATAAGTATTAACCCCCAGTCGGACAAGGATCTAACCTTTCAGCTTCCTATAGTCCAGGGCCTCATCCTGACTGAGGTCCAGGTAGGTCTTCAGGGCATCTCCTGTCAGGAAGGGGGCCACCACTTCAGAAAACTGGGTCAATGGCAGGCTCTCCCGCTCTGCTTTGCGCTCACAGACGGTAAGAAAGGCCTCCATGTTGTCCTCAGGACCCATCTTGCTCAGCGCTGACTGGACTTTATACTGTGCCTCTGAACGGATTGAGGTTGCTGGTGGGGCTGCCTCTTGCACAGCCGCGATCTGCTGCATGAACAGGTTGTTCGTCTGCTCCTGCTGACGTTGCTGCTGCTCATGTTGCCGCTGCAGAGCGAGGACCAGCTTTTTCAAAGCAGGTTTGAGCTGCAGGTTTGAGCTGCAGGGTTGTCGGCTTAATTACTGACGTGCAGCACGCTTTAGGTATGCCTCAGTACACACTGCCTGCGTTCTCCACTATATGTAATGCAGCAGGGTTGGTGCAGTATGACAGATAGGCAGGGAGCACAGGAAAGTTCACAGGAAACATCAGGGACTTATCTACAGCATTATGTAATACTGTAGATAAGCCCATGATGTAACCTGAAAGATAAGAAAAACAAGTCATATTATACTCACCTGGGGGGCGGTCCGGTCCGATGGGTGTCGCAGGTCCGGTACCTCCCATTTTCTAGTGATGACGTCCTCATCCCTGCTTCTGTCGCGCTCCTGCGCAGGCGTAATTCTCTGCTCTGTTGAGGGCAGAGCAGAGTACTGCACGGCGCAGGCACCGAGAAAGGTCAGAGATGTCTGGAGCCTGCGCACTGCAGTACTTTACTCTGCCTTCAACAGGGCAGAGAATTACGCCTGTGCAGGAACACAATAGAAGCAAGGAGGAGGATGTCATCGCTAGAAGATGGGAGGCACCAGGACCGCAACACCCATCGGACCGGACCGCACCCCCCGGGTGAGTATAATATAACTCGTTTTTCTTATCTTTCAGGTTACATCAGGGGCTTATCTACAGCATTACAGAATGCTGTAGATAAGCCCCTGATGGCGGTGGCTGCACCTCATCGGGCAAAAATGAGGTGACAGATTCCCTTTAAGGTTCAAAAACTCACACAGTGCACAGCACACGGTATCCTCCGGATCGCAGCCGGGGCATCACAACAGTCCGTACACGAGACCAGTTGCCGAGGGCGACTGCGCCACCATATGATGCTGTGGGGTGCCAGGCGTTTGCTGCTGTAGACTCTGTGTTACCTCACACAGGCTGGACACTGCAGAGCCACCTGCTCTGCTACTTCCAAACACTAACACACCTAAACCCTTCCTGCAGGGTTTTTCTAAACTTGAATCTGTGGCCATGTGTCACTTGTAAGATCGGGTCTGGAGGAAATGGACCGGCCCCACTACCTTTCTGCAGTCTGTTTAAAAAATAAAAGCCCTTACTCGGTTTTCCTTAACAATGCCTTGGCCAAATAGCTTGACCAGGTTCATGCTTACTTTTATTTTGGCTTGTGACTCACAGGTGTCCTGCCGTGATCACAAGGCACTCCAGCGGGTCTAATACGCTTTTGAGCGCATCCTGGGGAAACATAGCAACCCTCACAAATAACACCAGTCGCTGCCTCACACAGCCTTATCATGTATTGTATTGGCTGCAGAATTATTATTATTATTTATTTATATAGCACCATTAATTCCATGGTGCTGTACATGAGAAGGGGGTTACATACAAAGTCATAGACATCGTTAACAGTAAACAAATTTACAATGACAGACTGGTACAGAGGGGAGAGGACCCTGTCCTTGCGGACTTACATTCTGTGGGATAGTGGGGAAGAGACAGAAGGTTGGGGTGCAGCATCTCTGGTGGTTTTGAGGCGGCAGCTCAGGCGGTGGTGAGGCAGCAGAATGGTTATTGCAGGCTGTAAACTTTCCTGAAAAGATGGGTTTTCAGGTTCCGTTTGAAGGATCCGAGGGTCGTGGATAATCGGACGTGTTGAGGCTTGGAATTCCATAGGATATGGGATATTCAGGAGAAATCTTGGAGGCGGTTGTGTGAGGAACGAATAAGTGTGGAGGAGAGTAGGAGGTCTTGGGAGGATCGAAGATTACGTGAGGGAAGATATTGGGAGATTAGTTCAGAGATATAGGGAGGGGACAGGTTGTGGATGGCTTTGTAGGTCAGTGTTAGTAGTTTGAACTGGATTCGTTGTTGACTTGGGAGCCAGTGGAGGGATTTGCAGAGGGGAGAGACAGAGGAGTAGCGAGGAGAGAGGTGGATTAGTCGGGCAGCAGAGTTGAGGACAGACTGGAGTGGTGAAAGAGAGTTAGCAGGGAGGCCACAGAGGAGAGTGTTGCAGTAGTCAAGGTGGGAGATAATGAGGGCATGTACAAGAGTTTTAGTAGATTGAGGGCTGAGCAAGGGACGGATTCTGGAAATATTTTTAAGTTGGAGGCGACAGGAGGTGGTAAGAGTTTGGACGTGAGGTTTGAAGGACAGAGCAGAGTCGAGAGTTACTCCGAGGCAGCGGATTTCAGGTGCCGGAGAGAGCGTGATGTCATTTACCACAATAGATAGATCGGGTAGGGAAGATACATGAGATGGAGGAAAGAAAATGAGTTCAGTTTTGTCTACATTGAGTTTTAGGAAGCGAGAGGTGAAAAAGGAGGATATGGCTGATAGACACTCCGGGATTCTAGACAGCAGAGAGGTGACATCTGGACCAGAGAGGTAGATCTGAGTGTCGTCCACATACAGGTGGTACTGGAAGCCATGGGACTTTATGAGTTGTCCTAGGCCAAGAGTATAGATGGAAAAAAGTAGGGGCCCCAGGACAGAGCCTTGGGGGACTCCAACAGAGAGAGGGCAGGATGAGGAGGTAGTGTGTGAGAGGGAAACACTGAATGTGCAGTCAGAAAGGTATGAGGCAATCCAGGACAGGGCAAGGTCTTTGATGCCATGGGAAGAAAGAATCTGTAGCAGTAGGCAGTGGTCGACTGTGTCGAAGGCAGAGGACACGTCAAGAAGGAAGATGGAGAACTGTCTGTTAGCTTTGGCTGTGAGTAAATCATTAGCAATATTAGTCAGGGCAGTTTCAGTGAGTGGTGGGGCGGTAGCCAGATTTCAGGATGTCAAGGAGGGAGATAGATGAGAGGTGGGAGGAAAGTTGAGCATGGACATGCCGTTCAAGGAGTTTGGAAGCAAACGGGAGCAGTGATATGGGGCAATAGCTGTGCATAGCAGTTGGGTCGAGATTTGATTTTTTTTTTTCAATAAATGTATTTATTAAAATTTTTAAACAGTAAGAGTAGTGAAAAGAATCATTGCAGAGTCATTACAATGTCCAAAGCTATACATTACAACTCTGTAAAAGCAGCACATGTGTAGCCAAACAAAGGCTCTGGCGAGGTTTGATTTTTTGAGGATGGGTGTTATGGTGGCATGTTTGAAGGCAGAGGGGAAGGTACCAGAAGATAGGGATAGGTTGAAGAGATGGATTTGGGCTGGAATGATCATGTTAGTGAGGTTGGGGAGCAGGTGGGAAGGGATGGGGTCAAGTGCACAGGTGGTGAGGTGTGACTTGGAAAGGAGATGAGGAAGCTCTCCTTCGGTGATGTTGGAGAGGGAGATTATTAGGGAAGGGCAGAGGCCTGGAATGTGGAGTGGTTGGGGTGGTGAAACAGTAAAGGTTTGCCTTGTTTGGTCGATCTTATTTTTGAAGTAGGTGGCAAAGTCCTCAGCAGAGATGAGGAGAGTTGGAGGTGGCAGTGGTGGGCGGAGGAGAGAGTTAAATGTGCTGAACAGTTGTTTTGGGTTGTGGGATAATGAAGATACAAGGTTTGTGAAATAGGTCTGTTTAGAAGAGGTGAGGGCTGATTCGAAGGCAAGTGTAGCTTGTTTGAAAGGAGTGAAGTCGTCTGGCAGGCGTGTTTTCTTCCAACGCTGCTCCGCAACCCTGGATGCTTGTTGAAGTTTTTTTGTGAGGTTGTTGTGCCAGGGTTGCCTATTGATTTGTCGCAGTTTGACATGCATGAGAGGGGCGACTGAGTCTATGGCTGATGTGAGGGTGACGTTGTAGAAAGCGGTGGCACTGTCCATGTCGTGGAGTGAAGATATGGAGGACAGAGGTAGAAGAGAGTCTGAGAATGTCTAGGTGTGCAAAGTTTCTGCGAGGATGTGCTAGTGGCTGGACATGGGGGGCAGGTGATAAGGACAATGATGAGGTGAGTAGATGGTGGTCAGACAGGGGGGAGAGGTTGTGAGATTGGGTAGGGAACAGAGGTGGGTGAAGATTAGGTCTAATGTATGTCCATGTGTGTGTGTGGCTGTAGAAGACCATTGAGTAAGTCCAAAGGATGAGGTAAGTAACAGGAGTTTGGAGGCTGGTGGGTGTCAATGGGGATGTTGAAGTCCCCCATGATGATGGTAGGGATGTCAGCAGAGACGAAAGTGGAGGAGCCAGGAGAATTGGTCGCTGAAGGCAGTGGCTGAGCCCGGTGGTCGGTATATGACAGCTATTTGGAGATTAGAGGGAGAGTAGATACGGACAGAGTGAACCTCGAAAGGAGGAAGGATAAGGGAGGGTGGGGGGTGGATAGGGTTGAAGGAGCAGTTTTTAGAAAGAAGGAAACCCACTCCTCCACTATGTCTGTTGCCAGGGCGAGGAGTGTGGGTAAAGTAAAGTGGAGGCCGCCATAACTCAGTGAGGCCGGGGAGGCAGTGTCAGGGGGTGTCAGCCAGGTCTCAGTGAGGGCCAGGAAGGAAAGGTTGCGAGAAGTAAAGAGGTCGTGGATCAGGAGCTTGTTGCAGATGGAGCGAGCATTCCAATGTGCTCCAGAGAGAGGGTGCGGGTCAGTGGCACAGGTTTTAAGTGTGAGGGATTGCGGTAGTTTCTCTTAGTGTGAGAAAGATAGGGGTGAGGATTAGTGGGATGAATGGGGGGCAGGATTGGAGGATATGTCACCAGCAGTGAGAAGAAGCAGAGAAAGGGAAAGCAGGTGGGTGAGGGAGAGTGATCGTCTTGTATTGTATTTTAGTAGGAGAGGTCTGAGGTTAAGGAGTATGTCTGCAGATAAAGCGAGGAGGGGGGGAAAGAAAGAGGGGGGAGATAGTTATTTGGTTCAAGGATGCAGGGGTTTGGGGATAGCGAAGAAGAGTGAAGATTAGTGGAGCAAAAATGGTGATGACAAATGTGAGCATGGTTAAAGAGCAGGGTAAGAAAAGAAAGGCAAATAAAATTAGAAAGTAGTGGTTATTCTTACCTTCTGACCGATTTCTGGACTATTTCTGATGTAACACTTTAAAGATGTCACACTTCAAATGATGTCAAATCTCACCAAGGTCTTATCTGACCTGCTCTGTTCAACTTATACCATTCAAATGTCCATGAAATGAAGCCAGGTGAGTGAGAGAGGGAGGATCGATGTGAATACTTTTCCACCCAATAATGACAAAAGTATTCTCAGAGTGATACCTTTATTGGCTAACCAGAAAATAATATGTTTGCAAACTTTCAGAGCACAGAGGCTCCTTCTTCAGGCAACAAATGGATTAATAAGAAAAAAGCACATTTAAGGGATACTACAGTAGGACATTTGTTCATTAGGTGGGAGGTGTGATGCCTTCTAAAGATAAGTCTTATCTTTCCATTTGTTATCTTGCCTGAAGAAGGAACCTCTGTGCTCTGAAAGCTTGCAAACATTATTTTCTCATTAGCTAATAAAGGTATCACTCTGAGAATACTTTTGTCATCATTGGGAGGAAAAGTATTCACATTGCTTTTTATGGTTAACACGGTACCACAATATAATTTATTATTGTACATCAGAGGGAGGAGGAGAAAGGGGCTGGAGGACAGTTCACAGAAGGGAGCAATTAACAGATTGCAGGTAATAGGACATTTGACAAGCATCAAAGCTGGAAAAAGAGGCAGAATAAGATGTTAAGATAATACTATGTGTGAAGAGCATGGGCATATCAGTATGCATACACTAAGTTTGAAGCATGATATATGGAATTAAAGTCAGGGAAAAAAACAGAGTACAGACATACCAATTAAAAAACAGATGGTGAGGAATGCATGGAGGTTCAGGGGTGCAGTGGGTATTCTGGATTATGCGGGTTCAGACGCACCAATTAAAAAACAGAGGGTGAGGAATGCATGGGGATTCAGGGGTGCAATGGGTATTCTGGATTAAGTGGGTTCAGAGGTACCTGTGGATGAAAGCAGATGGATCAGGACAAGGCAGCATGAAGGAGAATATACCATGGTTTATCAATCTGGTATATTTCTGATGTAACACTTTAAAGATGTCACACTTAAAATGATGTCAAATCTGACCAAGGTCATATCTGACCTGCTCTGTTCAACTTATACCATTCAAAATGAATTGAGGGCACTATGGGGGCATCATAATGTGTGCGAGGGGCACTATGAGGAGCATCATACTGTGTGGCAGAACTGAGGGGCATCATTGTGTTGGGGAATGCAGAATGAAGGCATCATATTGTCCATGTGAGGGGTAACGAAGGAGTAAGGCCTCTTTCACACATCAGGTTTTCGCCGTCAGGCGCGATCCGGCGCTTTTGACAGAAACCGGATCCGGCGAAATGCAATGCCGGATCCGGTTTCCCCCCCATTGACTTGCATTTGCGCCGGATCGCGCCGGATGGCCATGCGTTTCATCCGGTTTTCGCCGGATCCGGCAATGTGTCGCGATCCGGCGTCTGGAAAAAATGGCTACTGTAACGTTTTTTGTCTCCGGCGTAAAAGCCGGACACGCCGGATCCGGCGCGTCCGGCTTTTTCACACAATGAAAGCCTATGAGCGCCGCAATGCGCCGGATCCGGCGGCCGGATCCGGTTTTTTGGTCTGAGCATGCTCAGTAGCTCTGCCCACAAGAGATATATAAAAGCAAGACAATGGGACCCTCAGCCACACCCAACATGCCACCCAAGCCAAGAACCAGGAGCAGGAGAAGGCAGCAGACATCTGCAGCAGCAGCACCATCAGCACCACCCCAAATGGAGCAGCAAATGGAACATGCTGAGGAGGGGAGTCCAGCAGCAGATGAGAGACGGTAATTATCAAATCCCCCATTCCTCCAAACTAGGGCCATGGAATATCAAGATATTCATTGGCCCTTTGTTTCTCTTTATTCAACAGCCGCCAAAGAGATGCAGCAGCAGCAGCAGCAGCAGAAATGGCATCACTGGCAGCAGCAACAGCAGCAGCAGCAATACCCACAGCCATGGAGTCTGGCCATCAACAGGACAGCACATCTTCTTCTGGGAGCCCTCCCTCGCATCGTCAGCGTTTGACGGTAAGTTTTTATTTCCAAAATCCATCATCTCTGTAATATATGTCTATTCATTGCCTTTTATTTCAAAACAGGAATCACAAGATGAAGAGGAGCTCCCAGAAGAAGAAGGAAGGGGTGGACAGACACCTGGAGTGGGCTTACAATTGGTAAGTTTTTTGCATCAAACGCAGAAACACAACATCACACTACACACAACACATAGAAAACAATGTTCTGCAGACCACACACAGCAAACAAATGCCTACATCCAAAGACATAACATTTTTTGTTTTCTTCTCTAGTCTTCCCAATCTGGTGCTCGGCCAAGAGGTCCTCGCAGTGCCTCCCAGGGTCGTCGGCGACAGCAACGCGGCGGTCACCAGCGTGTAAGTATAAATATTTTTGCTTTGTTTTTTTGCACTTTTTATTTCATTTCTTTTGTGGAGGCTAATTATGTTATTTTTGTCTTTTTCTTTAACAGCCTTCACAGCGTGCTCCCGACTCTGACGGTGAGGATGGAGGGATTGATGTGGACCGCCTCATCGATCTCGTCAGAGAAAGGGAGCCGCTCTGGAATATGGCTGACCGCCGCCACGCTGACCTGATCGTTACCCGACGACTCTGGGAGGAAATCTGTTCGCTCCTTGTGGGCCGCTGGGAGGACCTCGATGTTCGGGCCCAGATTAAAGAGCGTAAGTATATACAGTACCGGTTGCTTGATGTAAACCAGTGTTTCCCGAACTCCAGTCCTCGTGGTCCCCACGGATCATGTGTTCAGGATTTCTATTTACTATGGAAATCCTGAAAACATGACCCCTGGGGACCATGAGGACTGGAGTTTGTGAAACACTGATGTTGTATACTAACCACTCCTTTCTCGTTTCAGGGAACAGAATTGTGAATCGGTGGCGGTCTGTGAGGGATCGTTTCAAGAAGGAGTTCAATAAAGAGATGCGGGCCCCGAGTGGATCTGGAGGACGCAGGAGCAAGTACAAGTACGCACAAGCCCTGTCGTTCCTCCGGGAAACAATGCTCACCAGAAGGTAAATATTACACACCACATGTGAAAAAAATGTTAGATGTAACTTTTTTTTTTCAGCCAGGGCCATACCATGTCAGTATTTTAATTGTTTTTTTTTCTCTTTATTCCACAGCACGGTGAGCAGCACTCGGGAGCCTGCACGATTGGACCCTTCTGAGGCGATCCCTGAGGAGACCGGCACCGAGGGACACTTCGACCGCCCCGGTACATCTGCACCTTCCCAGCCTTCCCACACATTCGACCCATCTGTCCCATCCACCAGCACAGGAGCATCGTGGCCGTCTACATTACATGAAGCTGCTGGTGAGGAGATCGCTTTCCATTTACCCCACCCTTCTGCCCCTGCCACCTCTAGTACACCTGAGGGTACTGGGCGGCAGCGGCAGAGGGGTCAGGAAAAGAGTTATGCGCAAGAGTTCTTGCATCTGAATGCATCTTTCCAGAACTGTCTAAAAGTCTTGTCAGAGCAAATCTCCGCAGGCTTTCAGCAGATCAACTCCAGCATTCTGGAGGTGAAGACACTTCTGCAAACCATGCATTCAGAAGCAAGATCTTCGCCAAACCACACCTTTTTCAGGTCTGTTGTGGAGCGCATGGCAACACTATCTCCTACCCAGCAGATGCATGTAATGCATTCGTGCCACGGTGCTCTACAGCAGGTTACCTCCCAACCTCCACCTCCCACCACTGTAGTTCCTCCACCTGCACCCCCTCCAGCCACTTTCCATCCTCCCCCTCCTATTACATCTGCACCCCCTCCAGCCACTTTCCATCCTCCCCCTCCTATTACATCTGCACCCCCTCCAGCCACTTTCCATCCTCCCCCTCCTATTACATACCAGCAACCTCACCAGTACCAGCAACCTCCCCAGTACCAGACATCTCCCCACTTCCAGCAACCTGCCCCGTACCAAACTCCTTCCCCGTACCAAACTCCTTCCCCGTACCAAACTCCTTCCCCATACAACTTTCCATCAACATCATCTGCTCCTACAGTCCCTGCCCAACCCTCCACTCCACCGCCCACCACCTCTTCTGCCTCCCACATGTCCACCCATTCTGTAGCTTTTTCCATACCTTCACCTCTAACTGTTCCTTCCCCACCACGATCCCAGTCCTCTCTCCACACACCCAGTGTCGAAGTGTCCCGCAGCCCCTCCAGCAGTATTTCCACCCCACAGTACACAGATTTGTAATGTGTGTTTTTTGTAATAAAAATGCCCATTGGGTTTAAAACCTTTATTAAAAAAGTTTTTTGCACTTTAAAAACATTTTACAAAAAAAAAAAAAATTTTAAATAAAAGTTAAATTATCGTTTCACAATGGTTGTCTGTCATTTCTTTCTGCGGCGAACTATGTTTAAAAAAAAGGTTAAATACAGGGTATTTCAAAGGTAAAAAGGTATTCAAAACCAGGTATATAACTGTGGGTAAATTTTAGCTTTTTGCCACAGTTGTGTTCCTGGTTGTGTTTGAAGCAAAGTATTTCACCTAAAAAGTTGTGTTTATTGTTGGTGATTTCCTAACAATGTACACAACTTTTGTTAAAAGGTGAAATACTTTGCATAAAACACAACCAGGTACACACCTGTGGCCTAAAGGTAAAAATAGTAAGACCATGACAAGATAGTCAACTTTGGTTGGCAAAGGTATATACTGGTGGTCCAGAAGGTACACAAGTTTGGTTAGGGCACAAATCTTTCACACTCTGTCATCCCAGTGTACTCTGCCTTGAGGTGACATAAAGTATAGCGGAAAATTGTCCCTGAAACCGTCACAGAACTTCTAGTGGTAATATTTCCAATGACAACATCCATCTTCGCCAGTAACTTGCTCTTCTCTCCAACCTGCACTTTCTTCTCTACAACCTGTCAAAGAAGGGCTGTAGGAACATGCTATATATAGTTTTCCAGTAGCCAATCCCGTTCGGAAGGCCACAAGGGTCAATTTTAAAAACCGGATCCGGCGTAATCCGTCGAAAAACGGATAGAAACACGGATGAACCGGATGAGACGGATCCGGTTTTGTCTGTCAAGAACAAGACGGATCCGGCAGAAAACCGGATCCGGCACATCAGGTTTTACAAAACATTTGCCGGATCCGGCACGACGCCGGATCGCGCCTGACGCCGAAAACCTGATGTGTGAAAGTAGCCTAAAATGTGTACATGGAATTGTGGTGACATTATATGATGTGGGGGCACCAAATTTTGTGGAGATCTATCATTGGGGTGATGTACTTGGTGGATGCCATGGAACATGTATTATAGTGGGTGGGACACCAAGGGTATGTTCCCACAGTGAGCTTTTGGTGCATTTTTGATGTTGCAGAATTTCAGCACCATTTCTGCAAATATTATTTAAATTAGGTTACTTGTGTTTTTTCATTGTGTTTTTGTGTTTTTTTAAACATGCGTTTTTATTGCATTTTTTGTCTGTTTGCTGGGTCATGCTTTAAATAAATCTGCTTTGTTTTTGATACATCCTGTGTTTTTATTTTGACAATACTTTATTGACATAGTTGTGAGGATTACATGTGCTTTTGATACGCTTCTGCTGTGGAAACGCACTTAAAACGCATATGCGTTTTTGAATTGGTGAATCTCTGCACCTAATTCATCTCTATGGCACGAGTCACACTGCCGTATTTCATGTGCGATAATCGCATCGCACTGCACGGACTGGCCGGCAGCTCTCCTGACCTGAGCATGACCGCATGATGGATTACTATGCAGCTGTCAAGCTCAGGTCAGGAGAGATGACAGCCAGTGCGAGTTTTACGATGCGATTCTCGCACGAGAAATACGGCAGTGTGTCTTTGCCCTTAGGGGAAATTCAGCTCAGAAAACTCAGTGTGACTGCAAGAGAATTTGACATGCTACAGATTTGAAAAATGCACCACAGGTGAGTTTCATAGTGTAAAAAAAGCACTGTGATCGTGAGAATTCCATAAATCCCATCCACCTCGATAGACTGTAAGACATGTCAAACATGCACTAAAAGCTCATCGTGGGAACGTAGCCCAAGGGGCATCACAATTTTTGTATGCATGACACAATATATTTCTCTTTCCACCTTTAAAGGTTCTGAATTATACTCTAGATCAGACCTGGGCAAGGGGCAGCCCCCCACTGCCTGTGACCGGCCCGCGGAGGGGTCCGGGACTTCTCCGGTTCCTGCTTTCCTCATGAATCATTCATGAGGAAAGCAGGAAGCAGAGGAGTCCCGGAAGACGCGGAGTGGACCCCGACCTCCTGTGAGCGGCGCAGAAACATTGCCTTCAGCACACCGCCCACACACCAGACCTGCGGCGCTGACTGGTCGAGGCTGGAGGGGGGCGTGGTCTGAGAGAGGGCTGCGTAGATGTCGTTGGTGGTGTCTGCTTGCAGCAGTATAGATCACACCACGCCTCCAACTCTGTGCTAAAACGTGCGGGCGTGGAGGTGTGGTATGATCTATACTGCTGCAAGCAGACCAGTGACACTGTGGTGCAACGTAAGGCTAGCATCAATTACTTTAGACTGGGTGTTTGGGTCTGGACTGGGTGTTTATGTCAGGCCAGGGTCCATATTTTCATTGTATTGTAAATCTTTGCATTTTCTAACATACTGTTTGTTTATGAAAAGACAGCATATGTATACTATATTTTATATACATATATAGTATTGGGTACAACTGAGTTAGTTATATTAGTCCGGCCCTCTGACACCATCCCAATTTCTAATGCGGCCCCATGGCAAAATTAATTGCCCACCCCTGCTCTAGATCATGCGAAAATTGTTTCACCACTAAACAAGTTGTTTAAAAGAGTTTTCAATTCAGACATTTCCTTTTACACTTTAGGATTAGTGGTGAGCATGCGTGCTCGGATAAGGTGCACGCTCATTTCCTAATCAAGTATTTTCAACATGCTTGAAAAAATGCTTGACTCACCACGGCTGCATGTCTCGTAGCTGTTCAACAGATGCAACACATGCAGAGAGTGCCTGTTAGGATTTTTTTCAAGCATGCCGAAAATACTCGATTAGAACATGAGCATGCTCACTCATTAATACTCAGGATATCTATGTATGCCCATGGTCTCACCTATAGGTGACACTTTTAATTAGATGAGACAAGTGGGGCATTGAATGGCTATCTTGGCAACTGATTATGTATAGCATCATATCTGCATAGTCAATGTCAAATAGGATGGAAGAAAGCATCAACAGACAACCTTTTTATACTGTAGTTGTAGAAATGTAAAAACATACTTTGTTCAAATATAGATGTATTATTTTATACTTATTAGTTTTCAATAACAAATGGACATTAATAATGGTATATAATGGTATATATTTTCTATTAATCATTTAGGGCACTAAATTGCTTTCCCTTTTTTTGTAGATGAGTGACTTTACTATAACGTATATGTTTGTCTAGTACATGTTGTCATTAAAACAATTAAAAAAATAAAATGGCTACTTCCCTGTGTGAGTTTTCTGATGGCTGACAAGATATGCTTTCCGATTAAAACATTTTCCGCAATTTGAACATGAAAATCGCTTTTCCCCTGTGTGAGTTCTTTGATGTATAGAAAGTTTTTGTTTATCCCTAAAACCTTTCCCACATTCTGAACATGAAAATGGTTTCTCCCCTGTGTGAATTCCCATATGTCTAAAAAGATTTGCATTCTGATTAAAACATTTCCCACATTCTGAACAGACAAATGGCTTCTCTCCTGTGTGAATTCTCTGATGTGTAACAAGACTTGCTTTTTGTTTAAAATATTTCCCACATTCTGAGCAGACAAATGGCTTCTCTAATGTGTGACTTTCCTGATGCGTTCCAAGTTTAGATTTTTCACTATAATCTTTTCCAGACTCTGAACTTGAAAATGGCTTCTCCCTAGTGTGAATTTTCTCATGTAGTGTTAAAACGGATTGCTGTTTAAATGATTTCCCACATTTGGAGCATGAAAATGGTTTCTCTCCTGTGTGAATTCTCTGATGTATTTCAAGGTTGGCTTTCACCCTATAACGTTTCCCACATTCTGAACATGAAAATGGCTTATCTCCTCTGTGAATTCTCAGATGGGCAACAAGACTTGTTCTGCAGGTAAAATATTTTCCACATTCTAAGCACGGATATGGCCTTTCCCCTGTGTGACTTCTCTGATGTATTACAAGTCCGTCTTTCATGCTATAACGTTTCCCACATTCTGAGCATGAAAATGGTTTTTCCCCTGTGTGAATTCTCAGATGTCTAACAAGACATTCTTTCCATTTAAAACATTTCCCACATTCTGAGCATGAATATGGCTTCTCCCCTGTGTGAATTCTCTGATGTCTAACAAGGCTTGATTTACTATTGTAACATTTTGCACATTCTGGACATGAAAATGTTTTTTTCCCTGTGTGATTTCTCCGATGTTTAACAAGATGTGTTTTGTCTATAAAACATTTCCCACATTCTGAGCATGGAAATATCTTCTTTCTTGTGCGAATTTTCTCATGTCCTGTTAAAACTGATTGCAGCTTAAATAATTTTCCATATATAGAACATGAAAATGGCTTCTCTCCTGTGTGAATTCTCTCATGTGTTTCAAGTTTCTCTTTCACACGGAAACGTTTCCCACATTCTGAACATGAAAATGGCTTATTTCTTGTATGAATTCTCAGATGAGCATCAAGACTTGCTTTCCAATTAAAATATTTCCCACATTCTGAGCATAAAAATGGCTTTACCCCTGCATGAATTCTCTGATGTTTAATCAGATATGATTTTTCTGTAAAAGATTTCTCACATTCTGAACATGAATATGGCTTCTCCCCTGTGTGAATTATCTGATGTTCAGCAAGGCTTGATTTACTACTGTAATATTTTCCACATTCTGAACATGAAAATGATTTCTCCACTATGTAAGCTATTACATTTTCAACAGCATTTCTTTGACTTTCATTTTGCATATTTGTCTTTGATGAAGCAGAAGAGAGGACCTTTTCAAAAGGATCAGATGACAGATATTTTCCTTGATGAGCTTGAGCTGTATCTGCAAAAATTACTTGTTCTTCACATGTATCTGGTGTGCTACTACGATTATCAGCTGCAAAATCTGAAAATATCAGATGTCCCTCAGAGCTCCTGGTAAAGTCATCTGCCAAGAATAAAACTGATCTTATTATTTTTAAATAACATTGCATTTGAATTGTATTATTTATTTTTTATATATTTATATCACTTCCATACAAATTGTAATACAACTCCATTATCGACAGACTAAGGCAGTAGACCACAAAAGACAGGCTGATAGCTTATGGCAGGGGTCGGAAACCTTTTTGGCTGAGAGAGCCATGAACACCACATATTTTAAAATGTAATTCTGTGAGAGCCATACAATATGTTTAAAACTAAATACTAGTAAATGTGTGCATTTTATTTGTTGATATTAGCCACAATGGTATGGTAGACAGCAGTGTTTACCTTATCTTCCACCGGATTTTAGGCTACATACCATTGTGGAAGAAATGAGATGTTGTTTGTAGGTATTGCTGTGGAGTAGATGAGGTAAGGAGAGGATCGGAGCACTGTGCCGGCAGGTGACAGGCGCTCCATGCGGCTCTATTGGGCAGGCGTGGATGTTCAGGTGCTGCGGTCAAGTCATGTGGTAGGGTGGGGACCGGAGATTGCAGGACCTGCGTGACATCAGTGGTCACGTGTAGCCCACATGACTTCCGCAGGTACGAGGCGCCGTAAGGACCAAACTTATCCTACGCATTTCGGAAATCAGCGGTTTCCTTCATCATTTTTTTGTTAAATATTAGAAATGGGTGGACCCCTGGATGTTCGGGTACCAAAACAGTACCCGGACCCGAACCCAGACCCCATTCACTTGAATGGGGGCCTGAACATCCAGTGTTTGCCACAATGTCATGTGCATGACAGCATAGCAAACGCCACGATCAGAGAGCTGCGGTTCCTACACTGTCAGAAGACAGCGTGAGTGCTCAACTGTGATCAGAGGTGTAAAGTTTACCTCCGTTTACTGGTGGCAGCTGATGGGACTACTGATCCTATCATTCGCCAACTGCAGCCGCTAATAACAATGAGAGCAGGAGCGGCAGATGGGAGTATTCAACAGCCACTCCTGCGCCGTAAATAAATAATTAAAAAAAGAAACCAGCATGGGTCCCTCTGTATTTTTGATAACCAGCCAGGCAAAACTCACAGCTGGGGGATGCAACCCTCTGCTGTCAGCTTCAACAAGGCTGGTTATCAAGAATAGAGGGGTGCCCATGCAATTGTTTTTTAAAATTATTTAAATAATTAAAAAAAAAAACATTTCTGACAACCAGCCTTGCTAAAGCAGACAGCTGGGGGCTGGTATTCTCAGGCTGGTAAGGGGCCATGGATATTGCCCCCCAGCCTTAAAATAGTAGTCTGCAGCTGCCTAGAGGAGGCACATCTATTAGATTCTGGTGCTTTGCCTGGCTGTTCCCTCTTGCCCTGTAGCGGTGGCAAGTGGGGTTAATATTTGTGGGGTTGATGTTACCTTTGTATTGTCAGGTGATATCAAGCCCTCGAATTAGTAATGGAGAGGCATCTGTAAGACACCTATAGATTACTAATCCTATAGTTACATGCTAAATAAAGACACAGCCAGAATAAAGTCCTTTATTAGGTATAAAACAAAACAAAGTTTTCCATTTTTACTTAAAAATAGCAAGCAGTTATACTCATCCAATGCCTAATTCCACCGAAACCCTTTATATCCTGTAATAAACAAAAAACAATATACCATACCTGTCTGTCGTTCTGTCCAACGCCGTAATCCATGTCTGGGGGATAAACAATTTTCAACCTGGACAGTGCCAAGATGCGACCGTCCAGGCTGAGAATCACTGGTGACTAAACTGCTGTGAGTGCAGCCTGAGTGCCCGGTGTTGGCGTCATTGAGGTTACATCCGGTCACTGAGGATCCATTCCTAGCTGGGCTGAACTGCCGTGACCTCGGTGAGATCTCCGCTAGTATCGTGAGAGATGTGCCTTTTCTGGGCAGCTGCGGGCTGCTATTTTTAGGCTGGGGGGCCAATATCCATGGCCTCTTACCAGCCTTGGGCTCACCAGCCCCCAGCTGTCTGCTTTAGCAAGTCTGGTTGTCAAAAATGGGGGAACCACACGCCGTTATTTCTCATTATTTATTTAAATAATTTAAAACAGTGTGGGGACCCCTCTATTCTTGATAACCAGCTTTGTTGAAGATGACAGCTGAGGGTTGCAGCCCCCAGCTGTGAGTTTTGCCTGGCTGGTTATCAAAAATGCAGAGGGACCTACGCCAGTTTTTTTTATTATTTATTTATAGCGCAGGAGCGGCTGATGAATACTCTTATTCGGATAATAGAAAAATGTTTGTTGTGCTAGTCATTATATACTGTAGGTTGCTCTTAAATATCACCAAATGACTATTAAATAGGTTATTGCCAATCGGTGAACCAAATTCAGTAAGCCAAATAACACATCAATATGCTTTATGCTTAATCCTCTAATGAAGGAAAAAAAAACAGTAAGAGTATGCAATGTGAATAACTGCACCATTTAGTTAAAGGAGCTATGAACAAACACTATAACTCTATTTGCCCCTCAACATAAAAGGGGGATCAGAAGTAATAATTGCGGGGAAAAAAAAGTCATGGTGCCTCCTATGTGCTGTAAACTTAAAAATCCAAATATGGTTAGATTAGTGGAGGATGTGCTAACCTTCTGGAGTTGTGCATCTACAGACATGTCCCTTGTAAAGGTTTATAGAATTAGGCCATGTGCACATGTTGCGGATTCTGCTGCGGATCCGCAGCGCTTTTGGCCCTGCGGATCTGCAGCAGTTTCTGCTGCGGTGTACAGTACCACTATAGTCAATGGAAAATGAAAAACGCAGTGCACACGCTGCAGATTTTTCTGGGCGGATTTGCTGCGGTTTTAAATCCGCAGCATGACAATTCTTTGTGCGGAATCCGCAGCGGTTTTACACCTACTCCATTGTCCAGGTGTCAAACCGCAGGGGACAACCGCAGGCTAATCTGCAGGTAAAACGCAGGTCTTTTGACCTGTGGATTTTTCCAAATCCACGCAGAAAAATCCGCAGCACAATCCGCGTGTGCACATGGCCTTATGGTCTCTCAGCCGCTGCTCCTTACTAGAGTGATGAAGGACAAACATCGTAAGATGCACAATAATATGGCAAAAAATGAAGGACACAGGCGCTGCTGATAATTACCATCCAATTACCAACCAGTAGAAGACTGTTCTGTCTCCGACATATAATTTCTAATCTCTGATTGTCTGTTTATTTACTAGTGAATATACAGAATGTACAGTTTTTTTATAGATTTCAATGTTTTCAGTGTTTGTGGCTCCCTCTAGTGACCAGTGTCATAATAGCAGTCTTCTCTTGTTTTACTTTCACTTTGCTTGTATTTTTCCTTCTGTTGAAGTGCATTCTGGTAGCCTTTTGCAAAGGATTATGGTACTTTCCCTCCAGTTCTTCATTTTCCTTCAGCCTGCATTCAGGAAGCATCTAATTTCTCTTCTCCCTTTGTGATTGCATCGCTGGTACGTATTTATGCTTCCTGTAGCTAATTCCTGTCCCATATTAGACTGGTTAATCTGTCCTTCCCCTGGTTAACTATTAGTGCAGATGTTGATTTATAATGTATTATGCATAATTTGAATTCCTGATGTACCCTGTACTGACTGATTGTATATATTATGTTTGCTTGTAGTTTCACCGCGCCAATATATCAAGTTCAATAAAAGCACAGACTCAACCTACATTTTCCTTATTGGACCCCGGTATAGTGGTTTAGCTGCCTGTATAGCTACATGAATTCTGCTTCATTTAGTGAGGACAGAACAGTGAAACAGCGGCCATCCAGCTAGTGGGAACTCAAGACAGCCTTCCATCCAGCTTGCAGGAACTAGTGAAGCTGCAGCCATCCACCTAGTGAGATTCAAGTCACCAGCTACAGCAATCTCTGCACAGCCAAGAATTTCCCCCAAGATACCATGTCCCACAAATCACACAGGACAAAATCTGTTACATCTGTCTCCTCAAAGACTATATCCATCAGCAGCGCAGTCACCACTGCACGCGCAAATGCTGAAGCCGCCAAAATGCGAGCAAGCTATGCTGAAGAAGAGATGCAACTCAAAATAGAGAAGGCACGCGTGGATGCCGCCTTGGAAAGCCTAGAAGCAAAAAGAGAAGCTGCTGCAGCCCTAGCCGAGGCAGAATCTCTAGAAGCCGCGCAAAACCCTGAGCGGCATAGCCGAAGCAGTGCATCAGGTCTGGAGCTTCCACTGCAGGACTCATCACAATGCACATCTCAGTATGTTAATGAACTTCCTGATCCAAACTATAACCAAGAACACGACATCTCCAGTGAAGCGAGTGAGAGTCATCATGAGGCTCAGCTTCAGGAAAACGTGAAGCAAAACAACTCTGCTAATGACTACTTTGCCCCTCACCAGGTAACCAACGTGAATCACCTTGCTGACACACCGCACGTCAGACCGAAGCAATATGACACCGGCTGGTGCCACTCTGAGGATACTAACAGGTATGAACGAACCTCACATCACTATCAGGGTGACCCATCACCAGTATACTCTGCTGACAACCGGTTCACAACAGAATTTGCTAAGTTCTTCACATGATGTGAACTGATTGCCAAGGGACTCATGAAATTCACTGACCACGCTGAATGTTACAGAGCTTGGAAAGCTTCCTTCCAAAATGTCACTAGAGACTTGGGGCTACAACACAGGGAAGAGATAGACCTCTTAGTCAAATACCTAGGAGGAGAGTCAGTTAAACACACAGTAAGGATCAGAGAATATAAACCGCCCTGAAAATGGCCTCAAAGAGATCTGAAAGAGGCTAGATGAGTGTTATGGCTCAGCAGAGGTAACAGAGAGAGCCTTGTTCAAAAGAATCGATGACTTTCCTAAAATATCCAACAAAGGTCCACAGAAACATAGAGAACTAAGTGACCAGCTAAAGGAAGCCCTAGTTGCCAAATGTGAAGGTGACCTACAATGATTTGCATTCCTTGACACAGCCAAAGGTGTTAACCCTATAGTACAAAAGTTGCCATACAATCTACAGGAGAGGTAGCTCACACATGGTTCCATGTACAAATACAAACACAGTTTTCCATTCCCTCCCATCTCAGTTTTTGTAGACTTTATACACAAACAAGCGACAATCAGAAATGCTCCCAGCTTTGATTTTGCAATGTCATATGCCACACCATCTCCAGCTGCAAACCCATGCAGAATGTCCGTGGCAGTGCACAAGACTTATGTCTCTTCACCAAGTTTCAATTACAGGTCTGCTGGCCGCTCTCAATCAGAGACAAAAGTGCAGGACTCTGACAAGCACTACCCGCTCCATCAGAAGCCTCATCCTCTTCTGAAATGCAGAGACTTCAGGGGAAAATCTATGCCAGATCGCAGAAGCTTCCTGAAAGAGAATGGTATCTGCTACAAGTACTGCTCATCCACCACTCATCTCGCCAAGGATTGTAAGGTCAGTGTAAAATGCACAGAATGTGGCACCACAGATCATAACACTGCTCTACACCCTGGCCCAACTCCATGGAATGCACAAAACAAGCTAGCTGACAGTGAGCATGGAGGGGAGCAAAGGAACACTGATGCAGCTACTCCAGAGATCACTTCACAATGTACTGAAGTCTGTAAAGGCACAATAGACAGTAGGTCCTGTTCAAAAATATGCCTCGTCAGATTGTACCCAAAGGGTCATAGAGACAAAGCTGTAAGACTGTATGCTATCTTGGATGATCAAAGTAATTGATCCTTGGCTATATCAACATTCTTTGACCTATTCAGCATCAAAGGGCCAAGCACCCCCTACTCATTAAGGCTATGTGCACACGATGCAGATTTGCTGCGGATCCGCAGCTGATTTTTCCGCGCAGAAACACTGCAGATCCACACTGTGATTTACAGCACAATGTAAATAAATGGAAAAAAAAAAGCTGTGCAGATGGTGCAGAAAAATCAGTGCGGAATTGCTGCGGATTGAAAAGACGTGCATGTCACTTCTTTTGTGCAGATCTGCAGCGTTTCTGGACCCCTCCATGATAGAAATCCGCAGTGGCAAAAACTGAAGAAAATCCACATCAATTCCGCGGCAAATCCGCATAAAAACAGCGGCAAATCCGCGGCTGCAGATTCTGCCAGGAGATGCGGATTTTGTGCAGAAAATTCTGCACCACTTTTCCTACGTGTGCACATAGCCTAAAGACGTGTGCAGGTACTGTGACAACAGCAGGCAGGAAAGCTACTGGCTACCAAATTGAGTCCTTAGAAGGACAATTCTGCCTACCACTACCTACAGTCGTCGAGTGTAATCAAATCCCAGACAACAGATCTGAAATCCCTACCCCAGATGTGGCAATCCATCATGCTCACTTGAAACGCATAGCACACCTTACACAGGAACTCGACCATCAGGCACAGATAATACACTTGTTGGGGAGAGATATCCTACAGGTTCATAAAGTGAGAAGTCATATCAATGGACTCCACAATGCTCCCTATGCCCAAAGGCTAGACCTAGGATGGGTCATAATAGGAAACGTATGCTTGGGACGCATGCACGCCCCATCTTCTGTGACAAGCATGCTGACAAATACATTGGAGAAAGGACGCCCATCTCTGTTTCAACCTTGCAACAACGCGTTCCATGTCAAAGAACTACCAAACAGCATCCAACTGCCCAATCATTTAATAGACTTTACTCATGACAGCAGTATTGTGTCAGGAAGCTATAAGGATCACTTGGGGTGCACAGTCTTCCAGAGAACTAAGCAGGACAACCAAGTGGTAGTGTCAGTAGAGGACAAGTTATTCTTAGAGGTAATGGACAAGGGACTTGTAAAAGATGAGACCAACAGCTGGGTCACACCTCTTCCCTTCAGAACCCACAGACCACGTCTACCGAACAACAGAAATCAAGCATTAAAACGTTTCTCCTCTCTCAAACATAATCTGCAAAGGAAACCGGAGATGAAAGATCACTTTTTCTCATTCATGTCAAAGATTGTTTAGTACTGCCATGCAGAACTAGCTCCCACTCTCAAAGACTCTGAAGAATACTGGTTCCTAACCATGTTTGGAGCAAACCACCCTAAGAAACCGGACCAGATTAGAGTGGTGTTTGACTCCAGTGCTAAGTTTGATGATGTCTCCCTGAATGATGTTCTACTGTCAGGACCAGACCTCAATAACAAACTGCTGGGAGTACTTATGCGCTTCCGTAAGGATTCCATTGCTTTCATCTCTGACATCCAGCAAATGTTCCATTGTTTCCTTGTGAGAGAGAGACAAGAACTTCTTAAGATTCTTCTGGACAATGATCCTACTAAAGAGGTCACAGAGTACCGCATGAGAGTGCACATCTTTGGCAATAGTCCTTCACCTGCAGTCGCCATTTATGGACTCAAAAGGTCGGCTCAAGAAAGAGAAACAGAATATGGATCAGATGTCAGACAATTCGTAGAAAAAGACTTTTATGTTGATGACTGTCTGAAAGCCATGCCATCAAATGAGGCTGCCATCAGTCTTCTCAGGAGAGCCCAAGAGATGCTTGCTTGCTCCAACCTCAGGCTTCACAAAATAGCCTCAAACAGCCAAGAACTCATGAAAGCATTCCCTTCACAAGACTGGTGTAATGGTCTCAGAGACCTGGACATGGGGTCAGACCCCACACCAATGCAACCCAGCCTCGGGCTTCACTGGAATCTACAGTCAGACACTTTCACCTTTCAGGTCAGCCAGGAAGAAATGCCGTTCACACGCAGAGGTGTCCTGTCTACCATCAACAGCCTGTACGATCCCTTGGGTTTTGCAGCTCCTGTTACTATACAAGGCAAAGCCTTACTAAGAGACTTAACTAAGGAGACCTCTGACTGGGATGCACCTCTGCCACCTGATAAGATAATCCAGTGGGAAATATGGAAGAACTCTTTAGCAGCTCTCTCCAACCTGAATGTGCCAAGACCATACACCCCTGTGCCATCTACAGAAATACAAAGCAAAAGACTGTAGATGCTTCTGTCAAAGCCACATCAGAGCCACATCGGATTCATTATGGGGAAGGCCAAACTTGTTCCACAACCAGAGCACACTATACCAAGGTTAGAGCTTTGTGATGCAGTCTTAGCTGTTGAGTTAGCAGAGTTCATCGCATCCGAGATGGACATCGACCTGACACAGGCCAAGTTCTACTCAGACAGCAAAGTAGTCCTGGGATACATCCACAATGAAACTAGACAATTCTATGTTTATGTCAACAACAGAGTGCTATGAATTAGGAGATCAGTTCATCCAAAACAGTGGCATTACATTGAATAAGACAAAAATCCTGCAGATCACTTTGAAGAACCTAAAATATAAGACATATTTTCAGTTGTTTCACACTTTTTTGTTAATTCTATAATTCCACATGTGTTAATTCATAGTTTTGATGCCTTCAGAGTGAATCTACAATTTTCATAAGTCATGAAAATAAAGAAAACACTTTGATTGAGAAGGTGTGCCAAACTTTTGGTCTGTACTGTATATATACATGTATATATATATACACACATACAGTGTATATATATAGTGTGTATATATATATATACACACACACACACACACACACACACACACACTATGACTTATCTCAGCTAAGATAAAGCCTAGATCCTCAGGATACATTCACACTATGGGCGTAGCCAGGATCAAACCTGGGGGGGGGGGGAGAACCTCATACTGTTCTGCAGAATTTCATACTGCACACCTCAGCTGCTGCAGAACCTCATACTGCACACCCCTACACTTGAAAATAAAGCCTGCACCTTAAGAAGATGTGGTGGTGAATGCAGTCTATTTATTCTATCAATTGATGTTGATGTGTTACTGAAGACGAGCAATGCCTGTCCTGGGCGTCCTTTTGCGCAGCTATGAGGTGTACCTGACTGGTGCTAAGAAAAAGGAGTGTTAGTCTGTGTGCTATCCGGCTTTCATTCTTTTTGGTACAGATATGATATGGATAGACAGATATGGATAAATGGATAGATAGAGCAGATTTCTAATCTGCTTTTGCTATTGAAAACATTATCTATGAGCTCAAAAACCTTTCAGGTGATGCCGTTTTTTAAAAAGCTGATCTGCTTTTGCAACTGAAAAACGTATACTCAAAAAACGCAGGAAAAACGCTGTGTGTGAATGTAGCCTTAGATCAGGAATAGAACCGTCATTTATAGGACATTTCATAACTTTCCCAAATTCCTATGAAAAAATATTCAGCACATTCTGCATTGAACTACTGTACCCAATTTATTATATATTTTAGGAGTTGGAGTTGGTCCATTTTATACCGACTCCAACTCCGACTCCACCAAAATGAGCACCGACTCCGACTCCACGACTCCGACTCCACAGCCCTGGTTACCGCTTAGTTGCTTTTTATTCAGGACGTCCGTCCCGTCCTGGGGACCGTCCAACACACACCGGCCTCACTGGTTACAAAGTTTCGCCATGTGCTCCAGGGATCCAATCCTCCTTCCAGGATCTCCCAGCACAGATCTTCCAGGACCTTACAGTCTGCACCATTCAGGTACACACACTCTCTCCATGTGACCCACCCTGGTCACATTATATGGTCCATAACCACACCCACAGGTGAGGTATGGATCACACGATCATGACCTCACTAAAGGTCCTATTCCACACAGCCACACACACATAGGGTTTTCTTTGGGCGTTCAGACCCCCGCCCATGGGTGGGTTTGTAGGTGACTGGTCCCATCCATCTCACCAATTTACCTGGAAGCTTCCCCCATACACAGCAACAAACCCTCTGCAGTATATCTCTGCTGATCAATACATATTCCAGCTTCCATCACAGGGCACCCACCCCTGTGATACATAGCGGTCATTTACAAACCTGCCGCTCATCATTTCCTGATCACAATAATGGAAACGCCTGTATGCATGTCCTGGGAAGCCCATACCGCGCCCCCCAACTGTCACAGGGGTCACTGCACCACACTATATTACCTGGGACTTTGAATTTTTTCAGAAACCACATCATCTTCACTGTTCAAAGAGAAACCTACTCTGTGGAAATCCAATGTCTTACTAACAAAGCTCTAATACCAGCGAGCAGCGCATTGAGAAAACTCGACCCATTCATCGACAACTACGGCCTGCTGAGAGTAGGAGGTCGACTCAAAGAAGCTAAAATGGAGTTTGAGGAGAAATTCCCTCTTATCCTTACCCAGTAAACAGGACTATCCAGTGCCCCTCCAGGAGGATTCAATGCTAAGGACCTCTACAAGCGCCAATGGAGACAGGCACAAAGTCTTGCAAATACTTTCTGGGACAGGTGGCACCAACAATATTTGACTACCCTGTAGAAATGGACAAAGTGGCAATCTACTAGGCCTAATCTGGGCATTGGTGACCTCGTCCTTGTGAAAGATTGTCAAGTCCACTGAAACCAGTTGCCACTTGTAGAGATGAGCGACTTTGCCTTTTTTAGGGTCGAGTCGGGTTTCATGAAACCCGACTTTCTCAAAAGTCGAGCCGTACGAAAGTGGCCGACTATCGTGAAAAGTCGAAGGTCCGACTGAAACACGAAACTCAATGCAAGTCAATGGGAAAAAAAAGTCGGCAGGGAATGGAGGACAGTTAACACACCTACATGCCGGACCGCTTTTTTAAAGTGCGCGAAAACTCTCTCTCTCCCCGGATGCTGCACGTCATCTTGTTGCCCACAGTGTACGTCCTTGCTCAGTGGCTGAAAAAAGTCACATGCAAGCATTCTGGGAAATCCAACTTTGCCGTCCACATGGCCGACTTCACGCTATGGTCGGGTTTCAGTTGGCGAAACCTGACTTAGCCATAAGTCGGCGACTTATGAATCTGGCCGACCTATTTCGCTCAACTCTAGCCACATGGTCAAATGACCGCAACATTCCCAAGTAAGGATGGCAATGTCCACAAAGTTGAATTAAGGATGGCCAAAGGGAATGAACTTAAGACATTCTTCAGACCGGTAACTGAACTGGTCCTATTGTTGTCTTCGGAGAAAAAGGATACTGACATCCGTTGATGCCAGACGGGGAGTGTTCTGTCTCCGACATCTAATTTCTAATCTCTGATTGTCTGTTTGATGATTTACTAGTGAATATACAGAATGTAGAGTTTTTTTATAGATTCCAATGTTCTCAGTGTTTGTGGCTCCCTCTAGTGACCAGTGTCATAATAGCAATCTTCTCGTTTTACTTTCACTTTGCTTGTATTTTTCCCTCCGTTGCAGTGCATTCTGGTAGCCTTTTGCAAAGGATTATGGTACTTTCCCTCCAGTTCTCCATTTTCCTTCAGCCTGCATTCAGGAAGCATCTCATTTCTCTTCTCCTCTTGTGGAGAGGGTACATATTTATGCTTCCTGTAGCTAATTTCTGTCCCATATTAGCCTGGTTAATCAGTCCTTCCCCTGGTTAGCTATTAGTGCAAATGTTGATTTATAATGTATTATGTATAATTTGAATTCCTGATGTATCCTGTACTGACTGATTGTATATATTATATTTGCTTGTAGTTTCACCGCACCAATATATCAAGTTCAGTAAAAGCACAGACTCAACCTACAGTCTCCGTATTGGACCCAGGTATAGTGGTTTAGCTGCCTGTATAGCTACATGAATTCTGCTTCATTTAGTGAGGACAGAACAAAGACATAGTAAAAGGTTATATTGATAACACAATGAGGCAACACGTTTTGATACTGAACTAGTGTTTGGCATGGTGTAGATGCCAATTCAGTATTGAAACATGTTGAATGAATGTCTTATGCCTTAACCCCTTTCTGACATCGGACGTAATAATCGGTCCATGTGACCTGTCCATGTGACCATGGACAGATCATTACGTCATCGCTATCAGCCGCGTTCACGGGGGGTGAGCAGCAGGCAATCGCTGCTGGGTGTCAACTGATTCTGACAGCTGACTCCCTGCACTAATCCCTTGGAACACTGCGATTGAACAAGATTGCAATATTCCAGAAGCCGACAGAGGGCTGACTGCCCCTCTGCCTTTGGATCGGAGACCCCGCAGCATGACGTGGGGGTCTCGATCTTTGTCATGGTTACCCGATGATGACATCTGGGACACCAGAGCTAGGAAGCTTGTTGATCATGTGCATTACACGATCAGCAAGTCTCTCTGTCAGTGCAGCGCTGACAGCTTCTATGGCATGGCGATGGTGCTTCATCGCTATGCTATAGAAGGGATCAGTCTGCAAAAACTGATTGTCCCATAGTGGGACAAAGTAAAAAAGTTAGAAAAAAGTAAAAAAAAATTAAAAAGTTGTAAAAATATTTTTTTTTAAAAAATCAAAAATAATATTACAAAAATCAATATATGTTCTATCTCTAAATTAATATTTGAATGAAAAAAAATCTAAAACAATAAAATTACACATATTTGGTATAGCCACGTCTGCAATGACCTGACCTATAAAACTGTCCCCTTTAGTGAACACCATTAAAAAAATAATAAACAAGACAAAAACCAATGCTTTATCATCTTACTGCCGAACAAAAGGTGGAATAACACGCAATCAAAAAGACGGATATAAATAAAAATGGTACCGCTGAAAACGTCATCTTGTCCAGCAAAAAACAAGCCGCAATACAGCTCCATCAGCAGAAAAATAAAAAAGTTATAGCTCTCAGAATAACGTGATGCAAAACTTATTATTTTTTCTTGGCATCACAGACTTGGCCCTAACCTGGATCTCATCATACCTAACAGACTGAACATTTAGTGTCTCCCTCTCACACACCACCTCCTCACCTTGTCTGTTGGTGTTCCTCAAGGCTCTGTCCTAGGACCCCTACTATTCTCCATCTACACCTTTGGCTTGGGACAGCTCATAGAATCCTACGGTTTGCAGTATCACCTCTATGCCGATGACACGCAGATCTACCTATCTGGACCCAACCTCGCCTCCTTACTGACTGAAATCCCACAATGTCTGTCTGCTATCTCAGCCTTCTTCTCTGCTCGCTTTCTCAAACTGAACAAGGACAAAACAGAATTCATCATCTTTCCCCATCACACTCTACCCCTCCACAAGACCTATCCATCAATGTCAATGGCTGCTTTCTTTCCCCAGTCCCGCACGCTCGGTGCCTTGGGGTGATCCTCGACTCTGCGTTCTCTTTCAAACCACATATCCAAGCCCTCGCCTCCTCCTGCCGCCTCAAACTCAAAAATATTTCCCGGATCCGCTCATTCCTCAACCACGAAACCACAAAAACACTAGTGCATGCTCTTATCATCTCCCGCCTCGACTACTGCAACCTCCTACTCTCTGGCCTCCCCTCTAGCACTCTGGCTCCGCTCCAGTCCACCCTACACTCTGCTGCCCGACTAATCCACCTGTCTCCCCGCTATTCCCCAGCCTCCCCCCTATGTCAGGCCCTTCACTGGCTTCCTATTGCCCAGAGGCTCCAATTCAAATCCCTAACCATGACATACAAAGCCATCCACAACCTGTCTCCTTCTTACATCTGTGACATGGTCTCTAGGTACCTATCCGCATGCAACCTTCAATCATCTCAAGATCTCCTTCTCTACTCTCCCCTCATTTCTACTTCCCACAACCGCATACAAGACTTCTCCCGTGCTTCCCCCATACTCTGGAACCCCCTGCCGCAACACATCAGGCTCTCACCATCAACAGAAACCTTCAAGAAGAACCTGAAGACCCACCTGTTCAGACAAGCCTACAGCCTACAATGATCCTCGGTCTACTAAACCACAGCAAGACCTGCTCTACCCTCTCCTACTGTATCCTCACCCATCCCTGTAGACTGTGAGCCCTCGCGGGCAGGGTCTCCTCTCCTTATGTACTTGTGTGTCCCTTGTCTTACACATGTTTATTATACTTGTCTATATTTCCCCTTTTCACATGTAAAGCGCCATGGAATAAATGGCGCTATATAAATGCATAATAATAATAATAATAATAATATAAAATAGTTTTTATAGTATAAAAGCGCCAAAACATAAAAAAAAGATATAAATGAATCGCTGTAATCGTACTGACCTGAAGTATAAAACTGCCTTATCAATTTTAACACACACAAAACAGCATAAACCTCCCAAAAAAAGAAATTCATGAATTGTTGGTATTTGTTCATTCTGCCTCCCAAAAATCAGAATAGAAAGCGATCAAGAAATGTAATGTGCCCGAAAATGGTACCAATAAAAACGTCAGGTCGTCCTGCAAGACCTCACATGATTTTGTGGGCCAAAATATGGAAAAACTATAGCTCTCAAAATGTGGTGATGCAGAAACTATTTTTTGCAATAATAAGTGTCTTTTAGTGTGTGACAGCTGCCAAACATAAAAACCCGCTTTAAGGCATCTTTCACACGTCCTGATATTTCCGATACCGGAGATGTCAGTGTCCGTGTGTGTAATATTTGCGGCACACGTAATGAAACAGAGAAAAGAGCAACCCCATAGAAAGGAACACCTCAATTGCACACAAGTAGCTACATATACAGTGGGGAAAAAAAGTATTTAGTCAGTCACCAATAGTGCAAGTTCCACCACTTAAAAAGATGAGAGGCGTCTGTAATTTACATCATAGGTAGACCTCAACTATGGGAGACAAACTGAGAAAGAAAAATCCAGAAAATCACATTGTCTGTTTTTTTTTCATTTTATTTGCATATTATGGTGGAAAATAAGTATTTGGTCAGAAACAAAATTTCATCTCAATACTTTGTGATATATCCTTTGTTGGCAATGACAGAGGTCAAACGTTTTCTGTAAGTCTTCACAAGGTTGCCACACACTGTTGTTGGTATGTTGGCCCATTCCTCCATGCAGATCTCCTCTAGAGCAGTGATGTTTTTGGCTTTTCGCTTGGCAACACGGACTTTCAACTCCCTCCAAAGGTTTTCTATAGGGTTGAGATCTGGAGACTGGCTAGGCCACTCCAGGACCTTGAAATTCTTCTTACGAAGCCACTACTTCGTTGCCCTGGCGGTGTGCTTTGGATCATTGTCATGTTGAAAGACCCAGCCACGTTTCATCTTCAATGCCCTTGCTGATGGAAGGAGGTTTGCCGGGTCGGGTCGAGCAAGATCGGCCGATTATAGGGAAAAGTCGGGGTCGTCCCGAAACACGAAACCCAATGTAAGTCAATGGGGAATAAAAGTCGGCAGTGAGAGGAGGACAGGAAACACACCTACAGTGCTCATTTGAATGCCAAAAGCATCAATTCTTCTTACTTAAGCTTGTCAACCTTAATTAACTTCATAATACAAGTTACGCACTGAAAAATGGGGGTTATTTGGCAAAAGTTGTGGGGGGGTAGGGCTGACTCCAGGTTTTCATGTGCCCTGGGCGAAAGAGCGCCCCTTTAACACATACCACAACTCATGATGCTCCGATACGGCAGAGAAATAGCGGTATAGTACAATGAAAAATACTTCACTTTTTACATCTCATGACGAGGCCCATCTATTTCTCCATACAAAATCATTGGTCCCATATAATGTTTGAAACAGTATATGATGAGCTCCACATAATGCTACAGTATATGTTGGTCCCCATGGATGAAGCTCCACTGTCTTATGGGCCCAAATAATGCTCCAAACATAATGGGCCCCATTTCTAATGCTCTAGTGTATAATGGGCCCTGTAAATGCTGCTCCAGTGTCTGATGTCCACCTTTGGAATGTTCCAGTGTATGGTGGGCCCCATCTATCATTCTCCAGAGTATAGTGCTCCCCAAAAATTGCTGTCCCAACATTGAAAACAATCAAATAAGTCTCCTCGCTAGGGAATCCCTGTACTAGTCTGGACTCCTCGTCGTCCCCATCTTCCATCTCACTGCACAGTATTTCAACCTTGCAAGTGCTGTGATCCTGAGCAAGCAGGGGGGGCCCACTCGTTGGCGACGGCACTGGCACAGGTCCCCTGATAGTACGGTGGTGTGTCTGATGGCGGGTGGGCCGAGCCTGCACTTTCATCTGCAGCTTCCTCTTTGTCACCGTGTAAGATGGAACTGTATATGGGAAGGGTAACCTGAGTTTCATCAGGGTCAGATTCAGGCCGTGTAGCGTGCGAGGGGAATGTAGTGGTCTGGGTCAATGTACCAGCAGATTTATCGAGCAGTGGCTGGGCTTCAGTGCACTTGTGTCGGCCCCAGGAGTACGGTCGCCACAGTGGCATTACCTTCCTCCTAGGGAGTGTGATGTCATGCTTGGGAGCAACGAAGGATCTCTCTAGCAGGTTAACTGATTGGGCGGCGTTATTCCCACGAGTCATGACCCTCCAAACAGCGTTCATGAAGGCAAAGTGTTTGTTTTACGTGGGCAGTATGGTTGCAAAGCTGAACCTTAAAGGAATGTCCAGAAGGGCACCACCAGGAGTGGAGCCTACGGTTAAATTCGACTCCACCTGGGAAACCTCAACCATGCCAGCTACAGAACAGATGCACACATTGCAAGCTTAATTCCGTTAACGAACGAGACTCCGTCATGCCCCGCGGTCCGAGTCCGGCTTACTAGAGGGACACGTGAGGCTCTGGCACATGAGATTGGCCAATAACTGGTGTGTCATGCCCTTACATGTCCGTGGCTGCATGTGCGCTACACTGAAAAGGCCAGCGTTTGTCGCTTACAGGTGCAGATAACCCGCTGAACAACGTTAGTGATGGGGATCACTGATTACAATTATTACTCGCGAACGATGATTTCCCAGTAAGTGCAGGTCAACCGCAGTTCCGGAATTAGGCCTAACCGTCATTCCTGAAATAATGAAAAACGTACGTGTGCAAACCACAGGTGCTGTAGCTTGCTTAACAGCTCGCCAGCCGTTCTCACGCCCAGTATGGATTACACGTGATTTCACAAAGGTGAGAAAGGGTACCGTATCCCCGGATAACATGTATGGATAGCGTACACATTCAAAATATATGTCTATACATCAGGAGGCAGGCTCAGACGGTGTCAGGCACAGTATGGATTTGACGGCCCAGACTACACAGCTGAGGAGCAGGGAGAGTTAAAGATTGCAAATGCTGGGGCCCTGCCCAAGCAAGGGGGGACCACTCGTGGGCGTCGGTACTGGCACTGGGCCCCTCATAGTACGGCGGTGTGTCTGATGGCGGGTGTGCACCACCACCGTCAGAGACACTTGATTGCACTATGAGGGACCCTGTGCCAGTGCCCGCGCCCAAGAGTCTGCCTACCCACCTGTCCAGGGCAACGGCACTCGCACGGTGTCGTGCGCTAGGTGGTGACCCCGGCCATGGGGGGGGGGAGGCAGCACAGTTAGGGAGTTTTAGAAAGTGGCATATGTTGATGTTGGACATTCAGCTGATGCAAAAGGCGAAATAGGTCAAGTCCCAGGAAGAGGTGGACCAAAGCAAGCCATTTTTCTGTCACCCTATGTGTCATCAGGGGAAGGTGGGACAAAATCCTTGGAAACCCATGCATGGTTCATTTTAATGAAGGTTAGATCATCCACATTTTGGGTTGACAGACGGGTCCTTTTTTCTGTCAGGATTGATCCAGCTGCACTGAAGACTCTTTCCGATAGCACACTTGCAGCTGGGCAAGCGAGCTCCTGTAAGGCATATTGTGTCAATTCAGGCCAGGTGTCCAGTTTAGCGGCCCAATAGTCAAAGGGGAATGACCTGTGTGGGAGAACATAGATATGGGAGGAAAAGTAGTTTGTAACCATAGTTGACAACTGCTGTCTCCTGTCACCTTCCATCGATGCTGTATTACCAGTTGTGTGAGCGGTACTTGAAAAATCAGTCCACAACATTGTCATGAAACCCCTGTCTCCAACACCACTTCTGCTGTGTGCACCATGAACACCTCTGCCAAGCTGCCCCCGGCCCGTACGGCTCGTGTGAGAACCATCACCGCTGCTGTGTGCTGGGAATGCCTCAAGCAACCGTTTTACTAGTTGCTTGTTTATTAGCCAATATTAGGTCAAGGTTCTCCTGTGGCATGATGTTTTGTAATTTGCCTTTATAGCGTGGATCCAGGATGCTGGCCAACCAGTAGTCGTCATCGTTCATCATTTTGGCAATGCGGGGGTCCCTTTTTAGGATCCGCAAGGCATAATCTGACATGTGGGCCAATGTTCCCGGTGTCAATGATGCACTGCGAGTGCTGGTTGGAGGAGCACTTTCTGGCAAATCCACATCCCTCCAGTCACGCACAAACCCTGCACCAGACCTTGCCACGCCAACATTTTCACTTGCCCCACGAGATGCATCCTCCTCCCCTAAGTAATCATCCCCATCATCATCCTCCTCCTCCTCTTCTTCCTCCAACTCGTCCAGGAGAGGTCCCTGAGCAGACAAAGGCTGAATGTCATCAAGGATTCCCTCCACCTCTTCCTCCTCGTCAACATTGGCTGCAGACGCCTGCTCCTTAAGGTGCGTCAAAGTTTGCATGAGCAGACGCATAAGTGGGATGCTCATGCTTAGGATGGCGTCGTCTGCGCTTACCAGCCGTGTGCATTCCTCAAAACACTGAAGGACTTTACAGAGGTCTTTCAGCTTCGACCACTGCACACCTGTCAACTCCATGTCTGCTCTCAAAGTGCATGGCCGTGTATCCTCCCACAAATGCATTGTGGCCTGCCTCTGCTCGCACAGCCGCTCCACCATGTGCAGGGTGGAGTTCCACCTTGTTGCAATGTCGATAATGAGGCGGTGGTTGGGAAGGTGGAGCAATCGCTGCAGCTTCTGCATACGAACGGAGTGTACAGGCGACCGGCGGATGTGCGCGCACAGTCTTCGCACCTTATGGAGCAGGGCTGTTAACTCCGGATAATTTTTGAGGAAGCACTGCACCACCAGGTTCAAGGTGTGAGCCAAGCAAGGTATGTGGCTGAGTTTTGAAAGGGCTATGGCTGCCACAAAATTACGGCCGTTATCACTAACTACCTTGCCTGCCTCAAGATGTACACTGCCCAGCCATGACTCAGATTGTCGCTTCAAGTACTCGGCCAGCACCTCGGCGGTGTGTCTGTCGCCCAAACACATCATCTGCAACACAGCCTGCTGACGCTTTCCACTAGCTGCTCGATAGGGGGACACCTCGTGTGCAACAGTGGCAGCTGCAGATGGAGTGCTCGTACGACTGCGCTCTGTGGACGAGCTTTCGCTTCTGGAGGAGGAGGAGGAGGGTCGAACGCCTACAGCCAACTGTTTCCTATACCGTGGGCTAGGCAGCACTGTCCCACCACCGCTGTCCCCTGTGGACCCTGCATCCACCACATTAACCCAGTGCGCAGTGATGGACACGTAACGGCCCTGGCCATGCCGACTGGACCATGCATCAGTTGTGAGGTGCACCTTTCCACTCACTGACTGCTTGAGTGCATGGACAATGCGGTCTTTCACATGATGGTGGAGGGCTGGGATGGCTTTGCGAGAGAAGAAGTGGCGACTGGGTAGGTCATAGCGTGGTACTGCATAGGCCATGAGTTCGCGGAAAGCTGCGCTTTCCACCAACCGATAGGGCATCATCTCAAACGAGATTAGTTTGGCAATGTGGGCGTTCAAACCCTGTATACGCGGATGAGAGACTGAGTACTTTCTTGACCTACTCATAGTGTCTGGGAGGGTGAGCTGGACTTGAGAGCTGCATATGGTGGAAGTAGCGGTGGACAGGGCGGACTGAGAGAGGGTTGATGATGGTGATGGAGTTGGTGTTCTTTCTGATGGCCTAGATTCAGTATTTCATTGATATAACAGTGGGATTCCCTGACTGCTGTGGCCTTGCAACGACACCTCAACATTTGCTGCTGTGCTAACCGGTGGGCTTACAGTGGGGGAAACAATGTAGCGTTGATGACTACCTTCTTTGTGATCAGTTGCACATGTGGCACTTGAGGTTTGGTGTTGTGTCCACGCTTGCAAGTGCATGGTGGTTAAATGTCTAAGCATGCAACTGGTATTCAAATTTTTCAGATTTTTCCCTCGGCTAAAGGTCTTTGCGCACTTCTTAGGCCGGTTTCACATTAGCGCTTTTTAAGCGCACGCACGGCCAGGGGTAGCTCCGCCCCCGAGCCGGCTCTCTGCCCGGCTTGCCCGCCCCTTGCTTGTAGCGCCGCCTCCTAGCGCACAGCGGCGCCTGCGATCGGCGCACCCTATCTTTAGCATAGGGTGCGCAGATCGTGCGCAGGCCGTGCGCTAGTTGCGCTTTGACCTGCGCTGCGCACTTTTGACGGTGCGCCATGCGCGCCAAAATCAAACTTTTCGGATTTTGGCGCGCATGGCGCACCGTCAAAAGTGCGCAGCGCAGGTCAAAGCGCAACTAGCGCACGGCCTGCGCACGATCTCCGCACCCTATGCTAAAGATAGGGTGCGCCGATCGCAGGCGCCGCTGTGCGCTAGGAGGCGGCGCTACAAGCAAGGGGCGGGCACGCCGGGCAGAGAGGCGGCTCGGGGGCGGAGCTACCCCCGGCCGTGCGTGCGCTTAAAAAGCGCTAATGTGAAACCGGCCTTACAGATAACCTTGGCCTGATCATGAGGATTTTGGTCAAAAAAGTGCCACACTGCACTCTTCCTACTTTGGCAGACATTTTGCGGCCTAGCACGCTGTGATGTTTTGACCCTCTGGACAAGCTGTCCAGCAACTCTTTTGATTTTTGGAACCTGTCTTTGGAGTGCTCCGGGCCTGCCAGATAACAGCTGTTGCGATGTCGATGTCTGCTGTGGATGCTCCTCATCTGAGCTATTGGAAGCAGCACCCTCTTCCCCCAATGGATGCCAATCTGGGTCAACAACTGGGTCATCCATCACCTCCTCTTCAATGTCATGTGCACCTTCCTCTGTGTCACCGTGTATGGTGGTATAGTGTGCGGGAAGGGGCACCTGAGTCTCATCAGGGTCAGAATCTGGCTCTGTACACTGCGAGGACAATGTAGTGCTCTGAGTGAATGTACCAGCAGAATCATCCATCAGCGGCTGTGCATCAGTGCACTCCATGTCAGATTCATCTTGGCCTGGGTAATTCACCATTTCACTTGATAATCCAGGCATGGTATGTGAAAACAGCTCCATGGAGTAATCAGTAGTATGGCCTGCGTCATCCTTCAATCTTGGTTGGGGTGAAGGACACAAGGAAAGGTGTGGTTCATGAACATGAGCCTCCAATGACGACTCAGTGCTTTTACTTTTTACAACTTCAGAAGAGGAGGCGATAGAGCTGGAGGCTGAGTCAGCAATGTAAGACAAAACTTTTTCCTGATGCTCTGGCGTTAAAAGCGGTTTGCCAACTCCTAGAAAACTAAGCCTTCGAAGCCTTATGGAGCCAGATGATGACGCAGGCTCAACACCTCCTGCATTCGGTCCTATTTTGCTTTTGCCACTACCATCAGATCCACCACCAACACCATCATTACCAGCTGCCAACCCCCGCCCAATTCCACGGCCTCTTCCACCAGCCTTCCTCATTTTTGGTAGAAATGTAGACAAAATCCAACAAACTATATAGTAATGTAAAACAAGGTACAAGGTGTCTATAGGACAGGGGAAATTTAGATTTTCTGCACACACTAGAGGACACTGGACACTTTTGGATTGTGTGAGGCCCACTGAATATCATAGTGCTATGTCACAGGCTTGATGCAGCAGGTGTGAAAAAAGTGACTACAGGATAAGGGAGATTTTGAATTTCTGCAGACACTTGTGGACACTGGACACTTGGATTGTGTGAGGCCCACTGAATATCAGAGCGCTATGTCACAGGCTCGATGGCACAGGTGTGAAAAAAGTGGCTACAGGATAAGTGAGATTTTGAATTTCTGCAGACACTTGTGGACACTGGACACTTGGATTGTGTGAGGCCCACTGAATATCAGAGCGCTATGTCACAGGCTCGATGGCACAGGTGTGAAAAAAGTGACTACAGGATAAGGGAGATTTTGAATTTCTGCAGACACTTGTGGACACTGGACACTTGGATTGTGTGAGGCCCACTGAATATCAGAGCGCTATGTCACAGGCTCAATGGCACAGGTGTGAAAAAAGTGACTACAGGATAAGGGAGATTTTGAATTTCTGCAGACACTTGTGGACACTGGACACTTTTGGATTGTGTGAGGCCCACTGAATATCAGAGCGCTATGTCACAGGCTCGATGCAGCAGGTGTGAAAAAAGTCACTACAGGATAAGGGAGATTTTGAATTTCTGCAGACACTTGTGGACACTGGACACTTTTGGATTGTGTGAGGCCCACTGAATATCAGAGCGCTATGTCACAGGCTCGATGGCACAGGTGTGAAAAAAGTGACTACAGGATAAGGGAGATTTTGAATTTCTGCAGACACTTGTGGACACTGGACACTTTTGGATTGTGTGAGGCCCACTGAATATCAGAGCGCTATGTCACAGGCAGAAATTGGCTAGTGTATCACAAACTACAAGATGTATGTAGAATTGGGCAGAATAGGAATCTCCCTAGAGTGTAGGTCTGTAAGAACGGAACAAGTCCTCCACTTATCCTTCCACAGTGACACACAGATAGCTTCACTGTGGCTGTGATAACAGCCGTTACACGGTACTGTGTGAGGAGCGTACACTGCTGTATGGTGTGAATAAATGCACGCTCAGTACCTCAGCAGGACAAAAAAAAAAATTGGGATTGCTTTTAAAAAAGCAGTTTGCAGAGCAGTGGGGAAACAGCAATGCAGCTGTCAGGAAGCCTTAGAAGGCAGCCTAACAACCAACACCGCTGATCCACCACAATATAGCCTCCCCTTGCACTGCACACACAGTGACTGGTGTGTTGTACAGGCAAAATCGCTAGCAGCAGAAGCAGTTTTTTTTTCTTCTTCCCTGCCTAACGCTCTCCCTACAGAATCAGCAACCTCTCCCTATGCTAAGATCGGCAGAAGTAAGATGGTGGTCGGCGTGCACGCCCTTTTATAACCCCTGTGACGCCCACCAAAGCAAGCCAATCACTTGCATGCCCTTCTGAAAGATAGTGGTGACCCCTGCCTATGTCATCACGTTGCCCACAGTGTCCGTGGATCCTGATTGGCTGAAAAAGAGCGCAAAACAAACTTTTGAAACGCGACTTTGGCGCGTAAGTCGCCGACCTCGTGGCCGACCTCATCCTAGGGTCGGGTTTCGTTTCATGAAACCCGGCTTTGCCAAAAGTCGGCGACTTTTGAAATTTTTTGACCCGTTTCGCTCAACTCTAGTAGCTATACAATACCAATAATGGGTCCAACAGCATTCACGATAGAAAGAGAATTATATCTTAGTAGGATAAACCTATGGTAACCCCTAAAGAGGGCTTGTTGGCTGAGCCATAGACAAGCCACACATTAAATAAAAAAGGTGGTTGCTTGAGAAGACAGTTATAAAGAGACACATGCAGGCCAGCTGGAAAGAATAATAGTGTAAGCCCAGTGGACAATGATATGTCCAGGAGTGAAGGAATAGAGCAGCCAGCAGCGCCACAGGGATAACGAGAACCAAAGAGTGGGATGAGATCTGTTTCATTACATGCTTTTTTGCATACCCAGTGAACCCTCTTGCCTTTATTTGCTCTTATTTATACATTTTGCTAGTAGTGCTCTCCATTCTGTCTATAAATCATTTGCGGCACACGTGTGGCATCCGTGTGCCGCATCAGTACTATCCATTACTAATCCTATAGTTGTATTGTAAATAAACACAGAGCCAGAACAAAGTCCTTCATTAGAAATAATACTAATAGATCACAGACTGAATATGAGTCAACAGTGTGATGCAGCAGCAAAAAAGGCAAATGCAATTCTAGGATGTATTAACAGAAGCATACAGTCTAGATCACGTGAAGTCATTATTGCCCTCTACTCCTCTTTGGTCAGACATAATCTGGAATACTGTATCCAGTTTTGGGCGCCACATTTTAAAACAGACATCAACAAACTGGAGCAAAAGAAAAGAGCGAACAAAATGGTGACCGGTGTGCAAACCCTGTCTTATGAGGAAAGGTTGTAGGATTTATGAATGTTTAGCTTGCAGAAGAGAAGACTGAGAGGAGACTTAATAGCTGTCTTCAAATATCTCAAGGGCTGTCACATTGTAGAAGGATCATCTTTATTCTCATTTGCACAAGGAAAGACTAGAAGCAATGGGATGAAATTGAATGGGAGGAGACACAGATTAGATATTAGAAAAAACTTTTTGACAGTTAGAGTGATCAATGAGTGGAACAGGCTGCCACGAGAGGTGGTGAGTTCTCCTTCAATAGAAGTCTTCAAACAGAGCCTGAACAGACATCTGACTGGGATGATTTAGCGAATCCTGCTTTGAGCAGGGGGTTGGACCAGATGGCCCAGGAGGTCCCTTCCAACTCTACCATTCTATGATTCTATGAAACAAAACACAGTTCTTCGATCTTCTGTAATAAATAAAAAATAAAAAAAATAATATACCATACCTGTCTGTCGTTCTGTCCCACGCCGTAATCCATGTCTGGGGGACAATTAGGCTATGTGCCCACGTAGCGTTTTTCAAGCATTTTTTTCTTGAGCAGAAACGCATGCCCTTGCCAGGGAAAACGCATGCGCTTTTTGACACGTGTTTTTGACGCGACGGAGCGTTTTGACATGCGTTTTCCTATGCGTTCTTACAATTACAGGGTATGTATGCGGAATCGCACGCGATTCCGCACAATTAATGAACATGCTGCGTTTTTTTCCGCTAAGCGTTTCCACAGCGGAAAAAAACGCACCATTAGCACAACATGTGCGTTTTCCATTCTATTACATTAGATGCTTTTCTTAAGCGTTTAAGCAGCAGAAACGCTCATCTAAAAGCGCTGCGGAAACGCTTAAAAAAATGCAACCTGGGCACACAGCCTTAGTTTTGAACTTTGGACAGTGCCAAGATGCGACCGTCCAGGCTGAGAACCACTAATGAATGAGCCGCTGGGAAAGCAGCGTCACGGACAGGGGGTGATTTCATAAAGGTTACCTCCGGTCACTGGGCTCCATTCCCAGCCGGGCTGACGGTGCTAGTGGGGATCTCACCGCAGCTCAGCAGGGGTTTTTAATGTAATAGACAAACCATTATTTCTTATATTTAGGGACTCTATAGTGACGGGGTCTGTTTCACAGGACTGGCGCATAGCAAATGCGGTACCAATATTCAAAAAGGGCTCTAAAAGTGAACCTGGAAATTATAGGCCTCTAAGTTTAACCTCTATTTTTGTTAAAATATTTGAAGGGTTTCTGAAGGATGTTATTCTGGATTATCTCAATGAATATAAATGTTTAACTCCATATCAGCATGGGTTTATGAGGAATCGCTCCTGTCAAACCAATCTAATCAGTTTTTATGAAGAGGTAAGCTACAGACTGGACCAAGGTGAGTCATTGGACGTGGTATAGCTTGATTTTTCCAAAGCGCTTGATACCGTGCCACACAAGAGGTTGGTACACAAAATGAGAATGCTGGGTCTGGGGGAAAATGTGTGTAAATGGGTAAGTAACTGGCTTAGTGATAGAAAGCAGAGGGTGGTTATAATTGGTATATTCTCTAACTGGGTCGCTGTGACCAGTGGGGTACCGCAGGGGTCGGTGTTGGGACCTACTCTCTTCAACATATTTATTAATAATACATCCAAAACGAAAAAAAGATGAAGCAATGTCTAAAAATTCAAGCTTTACTAGAACATAATTGTAAAATATCTCAAGAAAAACAAGAAAAAAAGTCTTTTATTATTTATATTATCTTTTCATATGCATATAATAGCCGCACAATTATAATCAGTATATCTATGTATTATTTTGGCCCCATTTAGGCTTTTATTTGTATTTAAAGGCTTGTATGCATATGGCTCTTTATTGCAAACTCCTATAAGAGCATTTCTATTGATGCATATATATGTAGCATTGCCGTTTACCCTAAGGTGCGGTTACCTGTTTGTTATGTCCTCCATTTTATCTGTAACATGTTTTTCTTGAGATATTTTACAATTATGTTCTAATAAAGCTTGAATTTTCTGAGATTGCTTCATCTTTTTTTCGTTTTGGATGTACAATTTTTGAAGCGTTTTGTCTACTAAGGCATTTGCTATTTTGAATAAATATTTATTAATGATCTGGTAGAAGGTTCACACAGTAAAATATCAATATTTGCAGATGATACAAAACTATGTAAAGCAGTCAATACAAGAGAAGATAGTATTCTGCTACAGATGGATCTGGATAAGTTGGGAACTTGGGCCGAAAGGTGGCAGATGCCGTTTAACAATGATAAATGTAAGGTTATACACACGGGAAGAAGGAATCAATATTCACCATTACACACTGAACAGGAAACCACTGGGTAAATCTGACTTGGAGAAGGACTTGGGGATCCTAGTTAATGATAAACTTAGCTGGAGCAGCCAGTGCCAGGCAGCGGCTGCAAAGGCAAACAGCATCATGGGGTGCATTAAAAGAGGTCTGGATACACATGATGAGAGCATTATACTGCCTCTGTACAAATCCCTGGTTAGACCGCACATGGAGTACTGTGTACAGTTTTGGGCACCGATGCTCAGGAAGGATATAATGGAACTAGAGCGAGTACAAAGAAGGGCAATAAAATTATTAAAGGGGATGGGGGTGTAGGGAAGGTGACCTGACAGACGGACTGACTGGTCAGATTTAAAAAGGGAAAACAGCTAGGAAAGTGTAGGTGACGTGCAGTACCTTGAACTGACATTAAAGGGCAGGGAGGAGTGTGAGCATAGGACTTGACATCAGCTTAGGCCTAAGAAACCGTTGGTCATGGGGGGCGGAGTTATAGGGAACCGGGAAAGCTATAAATTTGACAGGAGGGTTCTAGAAAGGTCCAGTCCCCAGGGGGAGCTCAAGTGACGAAGAGAATGTGACAGTTGCTGCACTGTGAGGAAAACCCAACCAGGGGGACTGAGGAGAAAGAAAGTCAGGGGGGTGGTCCTGACATAAAGTACCGCAGTATAGACGAGGCTCCGGGTGTAGGACACCGTATTTGGAATGACGTTTGACCAGTAAAATTACTGTTGGTGCACAGGCCTACGACGGCCACAGTGACGGAGCTGTCAGAAGCGTCGCAGAGTGTAAAAGGGGACGCTACGTAAATATACGTCCCTGGAGAAAGTGTGTCACCCGGTGTTCTGTAACCGGAGAACTGTGAAGGAAAGTGTGGTGTGCTGTGAGGCCGTCTGGCGGACGGTGAGGGAAAGAATAAACTTGGACCTGTTGCACCCGAAACTTGCCTCCAGAGTATGTCTGTACGTTGCTGCACGGTATCCAGAGGGACCACCCCTCAGCCCGGCCCACCGACCCTACAGGGGAACTACAATACCCAGATAGATTAGCAAAATTAGGATTATTTAGTCTAGAAAAAAGACAACTGAGGGGCGCTCTAATAACCATGTATAAGTATATAAGGGGACAATACAAATATCTCTCCTAGGATCTGTTTATACAAAGGAAGGTGATGGTCACAAGGGGGCATTCTCAGTGTCTGGAGGAGAGAAGGTTTTTCCACCAACATAGAAGAGGATTCTTTACTGTTAGGGCAGTGAGAATCTGGAATTCCCTGCCTGAGGAGGTGGTGATGGCGAACTCAGTCGAAGTGTTCAAGAGAGGCCTGGATGTCTTCCTGGAGCATAAATATATTGTATCTTACAGTTATTGTTAGGTTCTTTAGAAGGACATAGATCTGGGGATTTATTCTGACGGAATTTAGGCTGAACTGGATGGACAAATGTCTTTTTTCGGCCTTGCTAACTACAGTGCCTTGCGAAAGTATTCGGCCCCCTGCAACTTTTCAACCTTTTCCCACATATCATGCTTCAAACATAAAGATACCAAATGTATCACGGACCTGCCTGTTGTGTTCCTTGGTCTTCATGATGCTCTCTGTGCATCAAACAGAACCGTGAGACTATCACAGAGCAGGTGTATTTATACGGAGACTTGATTACACACAGGTGGATTATATTTATCATCATTAGTCATTTAGGACAACCTTGGATCATTCAGAGATCCACAATGAACTTCTGGAGTGAGTTTGAAAGTAAAGGGGCCGAATAATATTGCACACCCCACTTTTCAGTTTTTGAATTTCCACAAAAATTTAAAATAACCAATAAATTTCGTTCAACTTCACAATTGTGTTCCACTTGTTGTTGATTCTTCACCAAAAATTTACATTTGGTATCTTTATGTTTGAAGCATGATATGTGGGAAAAGGTTGAAAAGTTCCAGGGTGCCAAATACTTTTGCAAGGCACTGTATGTTACTATGTTACTAAGTATGGTTTAATTAAGAGTATTAAAGGAGTCTGTGTCATTTTTTTTCAATTAAAGGACTTTATTCTTGGTGTGTGTGTGTTTTTATACAATGTGACTATGGGGTTAGTAATGGGGGCATCTTATTGACGCCTCTCCATTACTAATCTCAGGGCTTGATATCACCTGACAACACAAAGGTGACATCAACCCCACAAATATGAACCCCACTTGCCACCGCTGCAGGGCAAGTGGGAAGAGCTGTGCAAAGCGCCAGAATTGGTGCACCTTTTCTGGGCAGCTGCGGGCTGCTATTTTTAGGCTGGGTGGGTAAATATCCAAGGCCCCTTACCAGCCTGAGAATACTAGCCCCCAGCTATGAGCTTTAGCAAGCCTGGTTGTCAAAAATGGGGGGACCCCACGCTGGTTTTAAAACAGTTATTTAAATAATTTTTTAAAAAAACAGCGTGGGGACCACTCTATTCTTGATAACCAGGCTTGCTAAAGATGACAGCTGAGGATTGCAACCCTCAGCTGTGAGTTTTGCCTGGCTGGTAATAGAAAACACAGGGGAACCCATGCCGTTTTTTCATTCATTTACTTATTTATAGCGCAGGCGGCGGCTGATGAATACCCCCATCAGCCGCTCCTGCTGTCACTGTTATTAGCAGCAGCAGGGGTAGGCTGATGAGAGTAATAGTCCCATCAACCACCACCTGCTGTCTCTTTTATCGCTTAAATGTAACTCATCATTCTCCAGTGCTCGCACCGATTGCTTCAGAGCAGGGGAGAATGATGAGAGCCGTGTTCAGCACCCAATGCCGGGGAACAGCGCTTACTGTAACGCTTCTTCCCCGACACCGATGCATGTCACATGGATGACATCCATGTGGGTTATGCATATGCACGTCTGCAGGACGTTTTGTGGCCCGTGCTGAAATTAAAAATCGGACATGTCAGCGTGTTTTTCCCACGGACATATGGTCTGTGGAAACACACTGACATGTGCACAGACCCATTCATTTGAATAGGCAAATAATGCTCAGTTCCTCCAGAGTCTCTCCGCATGACTAAGTAGTACTGTACAGCCACATATGGGGTGTTGCCATGTTCAGTAGAAATTGTGGGACAAATTATGGTGCCATTTTTACCCACTTCTTGTGTGAAAATATAACATTTTGGCTAAAACAAAATTTTGGTGGTAAAAATTTAGATATTGGGGGTAAAGGGGTTAATGACTGCATGTGTTAATCTTTGGACGATCATTAGCCGCAGCACCCATGTCCTCTATTTTCTTCTATATTGTTCTGTATCAGAGGTTCCTAACACTAAATCTTCAAATGAATATTTAGAGGCATCCACTGATCGCAGTGTCCTGTGATGGACAAGACTGTGAATACAGAAAGATCTCCTCTACAGCAGCTTAGACGCGATTATGGCAAAAACAGCGTCAAAATATGTTTTTTATTTTTAAACATTAAATCTTTACATGTAAAATCCACAAGTAAAGCTTTGTATAAAACATTTAACATATAAAGTAATTCTACAAGCCAGTGACATATTAGAACCTGTGACTTCTCTGCATTTAGTGGTCACTACTCACCTGTGCAGTTCTCTGTAGGAATCTCCTCCTTACACCGCTCATCACCCCTCATATATGTCTCTGTAGTATTAATATGGGGCAGATCTTTACCCTGAAAGAAAAATGGTACAAGTCAAAGAAAGATGGAGACGTCTTGTGGAATGATTTAGAAAAACTACAAAGAGCAATTACCATGATGACCAAAAATGACATTACAGCATTAGTTATCACATAGCTGCAGGTTTTCCAAATAAATCCAACCTTTTGGCTCCTAATTCTAGCCAGTAGTCTCCATAACTAGAAAATTGTGAGGTGATCCAGACAACATCTAATGTCTATGATCAGCCTTACATTCAATTATAAAAATAAGCAGATCAGCAATGCTGCAAGTATATACCACTGCAGTATACAATGCTGGTTGAAAGAGAATTCCAGACGTGGTGGTGCTCAACTGTGCAGCGATATTTTAAAAAAATTAAAAAAGTAGAAAAAAAATGAGTGGCACTCAGCACTGGCGCATTATTTTATTGTACTTTTTTATTCCAAGGTTATATGGTCAAGTTTCAAAATACCACAAAGATATATTTGCAAATATTGGGACCATTGGGGTACCCATTGCAGTACTAGCTGCTTGGTATACCAGTGGTCCGCAAATTGAAAAGAATTATGTCCTAAAGCAAAGCATAAGGATTTACATATAGTGTAAGTTGTAATAGTCAATCCTTGGTATTATTATTCTTCAATCGATGTCTTTCAGCCGGTATACTGGCACCCTGTGGAATGTGGGTGTACGGGCTCTCAATATCGATCGTTGCCAGCTGGAATCCTTCTTGCCAATCAAGCTGGTTCAATACTTGTAACAAAATTCCCGCATCCTGTATATACAAGGGTGTTTTCTTAACCAATGGGTGTAACAACCAGTCTAAATATCGGGATAGAAGTAACTGAACCCTGTCCCGCAATTACAGGACATACAGACGGATTATCTATACATTTACGGATTTTAGGGAAAAAATAACAGTAAGGTTTTAGAATATTCTACCTTTAGTTTGTTTTCAAAATTGTGTGATAATACCCTTTTCTCAACTCCCTGTCTTAACATTACGATCGCAATCGTTCCCTATGGGAGTATGAGAGATCTGAATTTAAAGATATATAGGTACTTTTAGCACTTAATTGACGATTGTCATCAGCCATAAAGTATGCACGGAACATGATCAAAGAGGTTGTCTGTCCTCAAAATCCAATTTTTTTTTAAGCTAATCTGTACTGTATTATAATATATGACAGCCCTATAATTTATGTTTTTGGGTTCTACCTTTAGTTTCTCCTGAATTTCACTTCATTTCTTGCACCCAGTTTGTTTACAGTCTACTCTCCCAGATCAGGCAGCTTCCTGAGCTTTTGTTTTCTAACCTCACAGCGCGGGATGCCTGTGTACACCCACTGCTGTACATATGTGGGAACTAGAGAGGGCCAGGGAAAGAAACATGGAGGCCAATCAGTTTAGGGGTACAAAACCTATTCCATCGGTGGAGCATAGGAGGATGGCCAAGCTGGCGCAATGGTCAGTTACTGTCCAGGTTATGGCAGGAGCCTTGGCTCATCTTCACATGCCCAATACTCTGGGAGCCTTAGAGGCAGTATCGAAGCAGGAGCAGGCGCGAGGAGGGAGAGGAGTCATCTCTGCTTTCCCAAGAGAGAGAGGAAGGTCGGTGAAGGACGATGGAGTCAGAGGCTGAAACAGGCCATGTTGTGCTTGCTGCACCTAATGATTGGGACAGTTTCAGCCTCCTAAAGGCCACAGTTGAGCGGTTCTAGAACCCATATGCATCTAGGACTTTCCCACCCGCTGTGTGAACAGGTCTCTACCTGTTCCTTCATATACCACTCCAGCTTGCCCTGTGTCTCTCCCGTGCCAGCCTGACCTGTGTCTCTCCCGTGCCAGCCTGACCTGTGTCTCTCCCGTGCCAGCCTGACCTGTGTCTCAAGCCGTGCCTGCTTGCCCTGTGTCTCAAGCCGTGCCTGCTTGCCCTGTGTCTCAAGCCGTGCCTGCTTGCCCTGTGTCTCAAGCCGTGCCTGCTTGCCCTGTGTCTCAAGCCGTGCCTGCTTGCCCTGTGTCTCAAGCCGTGCCTGCTTGCCCTGTGTCTTCAGCCTTGCCTGCTTGCCATGTGTCTCAAGCCGTGCCTGCTTGCCATGTGTCTCAAGCTGTGCCTGCTTGCCCTGTGTCTTAAGCCGTGCCTGCTTGCCCTGTGTCTCAAGCCGTGCCTGCTGTGCCTACCTGCCTGCCAGTCACACCTGTCCAAGTGCTTTGACCCCGAGTGGGATCAGCAGCCACAGCCAGACACCACACTGGAGTGGCACCCGGCAGCTACCTGCCGCACAAGCCTGACCTCACCATCAGAGGCTCCAGCGAAGACCAAGGTAGCTGTCATAGTCACGCCCCTTCCAGGGTAGTCTGGTTTGTGGCACAGTGGGGACGCAACCCCCGGCTCGCGCCAAGGCGCGAGCGTGACACCTTATACTGTAAGAAATCCATGACTACATGACTCTTGTAACTTGGGTGATTGTACTTAAACTGCAGAGTCAACAGCTGACATGAAGAGATGAATTTGGTCGGAAACAATACTCAGGTAAGATCTAGTATCCAAACATCCATCCGCAGGTTTCAAAGGACCCATGATGCGCTTAGACAATATTATCCACGCCATTAATCCACCTCCACCAGCCAGAAATGTTAACACCTGACAAGAAGGGAACATGGATTCCTGCTGGTTGCATGAAATTCTGAACACTCCATCAGCAATGTGCAACAGAAATCTTATTTGAGCAGATTGTTTTCCACTGCTCTATGAAATAACTGCGGCTTTCTTTTGCCAAGTGAAGTTTTTTCTTACCGTTTGAGAGCAATGGCACTAGAATTGGCTGTCTGCTGCAAAAGCCCAATTGTGCTAAGCAACAGTGAGTGCATCTGGACACATTAGTATTCATCTAGAGATGGGGTGCACCTTACGAAGACTGGAAAACAAGTATTTGGAAGTCGCCTTGCTACACTTGTAAGGAGAGCTTTAAACTAGAACAACATGGGAAGGGAAGCAAAAGACCAGAAAAAGCCATACACCTGACAAATGCTATTGAGAACTCTGCTATTAGAAGTGGAAAGGAAGAACAAAGACAAAAGAATCTAAATAATAAAAATATTGGAGAAAGAGAAACCAATCACAAGCTAAAATGTTTCTATACTAATGCACAAAGCATGGGCAACAAACAAGGAGAATTGGAACTACTAACACAGGAAAAGAAATATGATGTCATTGGAATCACTGAAACTTGGTGGGACAATACACATGATTGGAATACAAGACTAGAAGGATACAACTTATTTGCAAGAAACAGACTTGATAAACGAGGAGGAGGTGTCGCATTGTATGTTAGAAACGCGTATATCTGCACAGAGATTGGAGCTTCAGAGACTGGGAGTTCTGTAGAGACTGGGAGTTCTGTGGAAACTGTTTGGGTAAGAATACAAGGACAGAACAATGGAAAGGACACCATTGTAGGCATTTACTAAAGGCCGCCTGTGCAAGCTGAAGATATGGATGAACTCTTTATGCATCAAATGGCCAAGTTCTCCAAAAAATATGACATAGTTGTCATGGGAGATTTCAACTATCCAGACATTTGTTGGGAATCTCTCTCAGGCAAAACTAACAGGTCAAGGAAATTCTTATCCTCTCTTGCTGACAACTTTATCTTCCAAAAGGTAGGGGAGAAAACAAGGGGAACTGTTACCTTGGATCTAATCCTTATACACAGGGAGGAAATGGTTGAGGAGGTAAAAGTGGCTGGGACCCTAGGAGGTAGCAACCATGCTATTTTAGAATTTTGGATAACTAGAGGAGGAAGACCTGTGAAGACTCAGACGTCAAGGTTAGATTTCAGAAAGGCAGATTTTAAGGGATTCAGAAAGAGAATTGGAGGGATCCAATGGTTGGATATCCTTAAGGACAAAAATGTCCAGGAAGGATGGGAAATCTTGAAAAATGAAATTCTCAAAGCACAATTGAAAGAAATTCCGAAAAGAGGGAAGAATAGGAAGCATTTAAGGAAACCAGGGTGGATGAACAGAGAACTTAAGCACATGCTAAAAAGGAAGAAAGAAATGTTTATAAAATGGAAAGAGGGAGGCATATCTAAAGAAGAATATAATGCTGTCTGCAGAACTTGCAGGGCACAAATCAGATTATCTAAAGCTGACAATGAATTGAGGCTTGCAAGAGACGTCAAAAGCAATAAAAAAGGATTTTGGGGATATGTCAAAAGTAAAAGAAAAGTCAAAGATGCTATAGGATTTTTACAGGATGAAAATGATGAAATGGTAAGACTGGATGTGTCAAATTGGTACTATAGGTTCTATGGAACTCGGTAGCATGGGTCAGAGAAGACAGACACAGTATATGTTCAAAGGTTCAGTATTGTATTGTAGCAACAGGTCACAATACTATGCAAAGATAGTTCAGGGGTATTGCAGGAAGCAGGCTTCAGTATTACACGGTAAGCAGATATAAGTTCTGGCAACAGGTAGAGTCTGTACGAACCAACTGGCGAGAGTCTGAGGTCCGGGAGCACACAGTCCTAAAGTCCTCAGCCTGGACCAGGCTTCAAGCGGAGAGCAGGCCGCAGAGATGAATGAAGCAGAGCAGATCCGGACAGGAGAGGCGGTCAGGCAGGACAGCAGGTAAGTAACAAACGGGGAATCCCGAGGTATAGAAGAAGCAGGCACAATGCGAGTTCTCCAAGCTTGGCAGCAGGTGAAGATCCAGATACACAAGCACAGGTATAATGTGCTGAGTCCCTTTTGTACACAGCAGGCAGGAAACAGGAATAGTCAAACAGGAACAAGATGGCCCCTTGTGAAGCTACTTACTCCATCTTTGATAAGGGCAAAAGTAAGGGCAAAGTCAAACAGGAACAAGATGGCCCTTTGTGAAGCTACTTACTCCATCTTTGATAAGGGCAAAAGTAAGGGCAAAGTCAAACAGAACAGGAACATGGCTCAGAGCCTCACAGGATGTTGAGAAGGCCGAACTTTTAAATTCCTATTTTGCATCTGTTTTCTCTCAGAAAGGAAATGTAACATCAGCTGTTCTTTACTGTCCTATTAATGGAATAGAAAAATCCAGGATATCTATAAACAGAAATATAGTGAGGAAACACTTACCTAACCTAAAAGAATTCAAGTCTCCAGGTCCAGATGAATTACACCCCAGAGTACTGAAGGAGATAGCAGAAGAAATTTTTGAACCCCTCTCCATAATCTTTGAAAATTCTTGGAGAACAGGAGAAGTCCCAGAAGACTGGAGAAGAGCAAATGTTGTTCCTATTTTCAAAAAGGGGAAGAAGGTGGACCCAGGCAACTATAGGCCGGTGAGTCTGACTTCTATACCAGGAAAGATCTTTGAACAAATTATTAAACAACTTGTATGTCAGTACCTGGATAAGAATGAAGTGATTAAACAGAGTCAGCATGGGTTTGTAACTAATAAGTCATGTCAGACTAACTTAATTTCCATCTATGACGGAATCACTGATTGGGTGGATCAAGGAAATGCTGTAGATATAGTATATCTTGACTTCAGCAAAGCATTTGACAAAGTCTCTCATACAATCCTTATTGAAAAAATGACTAAGTATGGAATGGACAAGGCAACTGTTAGGTGGATTCTTAACTGGCTTAGTGATCGGACCCAAAGAGTGGTCGTAAATGCCCGATTTAGATGAAGGAATTGAGGGTAAACTGATTAAATTTGCTGATGACACAAAGCTAGGAGGGATAGCTAATACTAGAGAAGAGAGAGGATTCAAAAAGATAGGCTTTTAACAGGGATAAATGCAAAGTACTACATCTGGGCAATAAAAATGAAAAAAGCATATACAGAATGGGAGGAATAGGGCTAAGCAACAGCACATGTGAAAAAGACTTGGGTATACTAATAGATCACAATCTGAATATGAGTCAACAGTGTGATGCAGCAGCAAAAAAGGCAAATGCAATTCTAGGATGTATTAACAGAAGCATACAGTCTAGATCACGTGAAGTCATTATTGCCCTCTACTCCTCTTTGGTCAGACCTCATCTGGAATACTGTCCAGTTTTGGGCACCACATTTTAAAAAAGACATCAACAAACTGGAGCAAGTTCAGAAAAGAGCGACCAGAATGGTGACCGGTCTGCAAACCCTGTCTTATGAGGAAAGGTTGCAGGATTTGGGAATGTTTAGTTTGCAAAAGAGAAGACTGAGAGGAGACTTAATAGCTGTCTACAAATATCTAAAGGGCTGTCACATTGTAGAAGGATCATCTTTATTCTCATTTGCACAAGGAAAGACTAGAAGCAATGGGATGAAACTGAATGGGAGGAGACACAGATTAGATATTAGAAAAAACATTTTGACAGTTAGAGTGATCAATGAGTGGAACAGGCTACCACGAGAAGTAGTGAGTTCTCCTTCAATGGAAGTCTTCAAACAGAGGCTGGAGAGACATCTGACTGGGATGATATAGCGAATCCTGCTTTCAGCAGGGGGTTGGACCAGATGGCCCAGGAGGTCCCTTCCAACTCTACGATTCTATGATTCTATCTGCAATTGGAATGACTGTACAAACACTACCTATTCTCAGAACAATTTTTGATATCTAGGTTGAGGAGTTTCTTATATCTATAAGAACTAATAACACTGGAAGTTTTTCTTTTATCACAATATTATCAGTATACTCCTGACAACATTGAAAGTAAAGGCCCCATCTCACATAACGAGATCGTTAGTGAGATCGCTGTTGCGTCGCCGACCACGTAGCGACGCACCAGCGATCCCTACTAGGTCATATCGTTGTCGGGATCGCTGGTGCGTCGCCAAGTGTGTCGGTACCCTAAGAACTCCATAATCTAGCAGTGATGACCTTGTGTGAAGTAGTTAAGATTGCTTAATCTTCACATTCTGAAAACTGATCATTTCATACTGCACGGTCATGTGTCTAATAAGTTACAGATGAGAAAGGGCTGCTGACTAATTTCCACACATTGAACCTCCAATTGGGAAAGAGCAGATGTATCTAATAAATTGTCTATTAGGTGTATAATTGTGGTGTATAAAACAAAACTGAAGACAAAACCTTCACAGTTTCTACACACTGTAGGGGATTTTTCATGACACTTTCTCTCCATTGTAAGGATGTGTGCACACGCTGCGGCTTCTGCTGCAGATCGCAGCGGATTTGGCCCTGCGGATCCGCAGCAGTTTCTGCTGCGGTGTACAGTACCATTAAAACCTATGGAAATCAAAAACCGCTGTGCAGACGGTGCGGATTTTTCCGCGTGGATTTTCTGCGGTTTCTAATATATTATTGACATCAATTCTTTCTGCGGATTCCGCAGCGGTTTACCATCTCCTCCATTGTAGAGATGATAAACCGCAGGGAAAAACTGCAGGCTAATCCGCAGGTCTTTTGACCTGTGGATTTTGCAAAATCCGCGCTGATCAATCCACAGCAGAATCTGCAGCATGTGCACACACCCTAAGTTGGCTGCCGGACACATAGCGGATGGGAGATATGTATCACAGAGGTGAATGTCCTCTGTGATGTAAATGTGGAGTAATGCTCTAGTATAAAAAGTACTAAGAGGGGTTAATAGGCCATGACAGGGCCAGGCTTAATGTGAACAACTGAAGAGTTGGGCTGGACAGCTGCTCACCATATCTCCACCCTTGGGTGTTTTTCATATTCTAAAATGGGGCCGGTTTGTCTCACACATGGTCTCTGTGTGGAGGTGTGCAGGCCTCCACGATTGTGTCCCTTTGCCAAGAGACTAAGAAGCTGGACTATTGTATGGAGTTTTTACTTTATGTTTCACTTTGTGCCGGACAAGGGCTGTATTTAAGTTTTCCTGTAATGTGGTTTATGAGGAGTGAAGTAAACCAGCTGGACTTTTAAATAGAAACAATTCCTGTAATACCTGATCCTGCTCCCAAATGAGTAACTTTGTTACACCATCTACCAGATGATCCTGAGAAACATTGTGAATTTCTTGTTTACAGTCCTGTGGTAGAAGAGGAAGGGGACATCTCTCTGGTGTTATCCTCTTATTGTATGGGTCTGTAGGAAACACATACAGGATCTGAATTCATTCCTTACATACAGATAATTATATGCTGTGTGTATTTAGTCCTGTCTATTACCTGGTGATGTGAGGGGCTGGGGAACCTCCATCATGACGTCCTTGTACAGATCTTTGTGTCCTTCTAAATACTCCCACTCCTCCATGGAGAAATAGATGGTGACATCCTGACACCTTATAGGAACCTGACACATACAATGATACCATCACCCCCCGATCCCTCCATAGAGTTACTGTATAATGTCCCAGCATTCCCAGCAGTGTCACCTCTCCAGTCAGCAGCTCAATCATCTTGTAGGTGAGTTCTAGGATCTTCTGGTCATTGATGTCCTCATGTATCAGGGGGTGAGGTGGAGGCCCCGTGATTGGGCTCAGGGGTCTTCCCCATCCCTCAGACACAGGGGCCTGACAGCGCTCCCTAGAGGTCTTCTTCACTACTGTGTAATCCTGGTTATGGAGAGACACATTAATAAACCTCACTACAGACATTTCCAGAGTCCTCACCTCTCCAGTTCTGTCTGTTATTCCCATAGATAAGAATGATGTAATGTGACGTCATCAGAATCTCTCACCTCTCCAGTAAACCGGAAGAGGATCTCTAGGGTGAGGTGTAATATCCTCTCCGCCATCTTGTCCCTGTCCCTATCCATCCTTGTAGGGTCACTCAGGAGAATTCTCTTATATAGAAGATCTCCACTGAGAGGATCCGATATTGTAGGGACCTGAATGGGGAGAAGATGACGATGTAACATCATAAAGATCCCATGTAAGAAATCTCCGGAGCTGTTACCGGCTTCACATGATCACTACATCCAGTCATGGCCCCGTCCTGCCCCCGGTATAACACACAGTCCCATTATAGGCACACACAGAGATTTATCCCAGGCTCAGCACTGAGGGGGTTAATGTCTCCTGTGCCCAGTAATGGGGAATCTCCAGCACCTACCTCCACCTGCAGAGCCGCACACCACATATATGGCTGTTCTGTGCGCACAGGACCTGTGATGATGTCACAGTCATGTGATCAGTCCCATGGAGGGGAGGAGCCAGGCTCCATTTTGCAGGAAGTGTAGGTTGGGACACTATATAAGAGAAGAGTCTGCGCTGGTGACAGGTAATGAGGGGGCAGGGAGTGTGTGATGGGTGAACAGTACTAAACCCTAATGGGCTGAAGGGCGGGGGCTCTCTGACCTCTAGAATATACAGCGGAGCCTGAAACGTCGGGAACTCCTTAGAATTTTCCATATTTCTGGATTAATTTGACTTAAAACGCCATCAGATTCTCACACAAGTCCTAAATGTATAAATCCTACAGGGAACGAGACAGAATAGATTGTCGCTTTACAGAATAATAAGTGTTTATTAATTCACCTGATAAATCTAGAAGTCTGTGGAGACATCAAATAAGGGGAATTTCCATGATACAGAGACTGGATATAAAGGTGACGGCCATACACAATATATGTACAATAGATCAGATTCTGTCAGCGCGGAGTAAGTCACGGTGTCAGAGAGGAGTGAGGGCCGCACTTCAGAACATAGCAAAGCAGGAGAAGAAATACAGGTATAATAGGTATATACTGTAGACAACAAGGCTGTTACCCCCTTCACCCCCAGCCTCATTTCACCATCATGACCGGGCCAAATTTTACAATTCTGACCACTGTCACTTATGCGGTAATAACTCTGGAACGCTTCAATGGAGCCCATTGATTCTGAGATAGTTTTGGTGACTGTTAGAATAATTGTAATAAAGTCCTTTTATGTGTGTGCATATATATCTATATACATATGTGTATATGTGTGAGTAGATATATATACACAGTATATACACATGATTGCATAAGCCAGTTATTTTGCCTAGACTTTGAAACTCTTTTTAGCTTAGGTATTGTGAATATATGGTTGTTACCTTTGGGTGTTACTTTTTGTGAACGTTAGCTGGTTTTCCTTGTCTTGCGTGACTTCTCTGGTAGCGCAGATAAGGATAGCTAACAGCTAAGCAAATTGTATGTGCCATTTCTGCAAACGCAATATGTTTCAACACCCTTTCGGCTTTGCTATTTAAACTCCAAGAATATGTATTGAAGTTAGACAAAGGACGGCCCACACCTGGTGTGGCCAGCATTCTCCCTCCATGCCGGCATGACCAAATAAAGAAGCATCTTACTTATTCAGGTCTGGACGATTTCTAATTGGAACATAAAAAATCCCTGACATTTGGTGCATTGGCCGGGAATCCAACACCTTTCCCTCACCGGTGAGTACTGTAAACCGTGCACGGGGGAGTCTGGGACTCCTTAAGTAAGTCCTCCGCCTTGACATTAGGCGTCACCAGGGGCATTAATCAGTTATCCCGGTCTGAGGGAAAGTGACGGATTTCGTATAGTCTAAGAATCTCTGGGAATCGTCTGTATCTGAATACAGGTAAGAACATGTAATAATTTTCATTATATTCGGTAACCTTGTTAATCCAGTATGAATGTTATTCTTGGAATTGAATGGGGACTGTGATTGTGGACTTTTCCAATTGGGGTTTGTGATTGGCTCCTGTAAGTTGGAAGTTTACATGCAATTGGAGTTATAAGAACTCCTGTAAGTTGCTAAGCTCCATAGGAATGAGGTTTGTTGTTCTTGTAAAATATTCTGAAGAATAATAGTAATCTTTATTTTTTAGACAGAGGACGGCCCACACCTGGTGTGGTCGTCATTCTCTCTCCATGCCGGCATGACCAAATAAAGAAGCATCTTACTTATTCAGGTCTGGACGATTTCTAATTGGAATATAAAAAATCCCTGACAGTGACACATTGTACTTTATGTTAATGGTAAATTTAGGCCAATAATCTTTGCTTTTATTTGTGAAAATATCGGAATTTTGGAAAAAAGTGCAAATTTCAAACTTAATTTTTATGCCCTTAAAAACCAGATAGTTACTGTATTTTGCAGACTATGAGACACACCCCAAATTTTGGTGAGGAAAATAGGAAAGAAATGTTTTTGTTTTTTTTTTTAAATAAAATGGGGGTGCGCCTTATAGTCCCATTTTTTTTGTTAGCTTACCTGGGAAGGGAGGTCAGCTGTGGTGGAACAGGGTCATTGGAGGCAGAAAGCGGGCAGTGGCAGCAGGAGTGGGGCAATGCTGCAGTGGGCCCTGGGCTTTCAGAAAATGTTGGTGATGTCCCCGCAATTGCCATTGTTTTCACTGCCGTGGACTTTGGGAAAATGGCCGCCAGAGTCTGTGCATGAGCAAATTTGATTTGTTGTGCGATTCCTCCTGAGTATCAGGGCTGTGGAGTCAGAGCCGTATAGTCAGTTGTGCATTTTGGTGGAGTCGGAATGAAATTGACCAACTCCGACTCCTAAAATATATAATAAATTGGGTACAGTAGTTCAAAGCAGGATGTGCTGTAAAGGTTTTCATAAGACTTTTGAAAGTTATGAAACGTCCTATAAATGCCTGTGCTGTTCCTGACCTAAGGATCTTGGCTTTTAGTTTAGATGAATCTGTGCTGCACTTTATGTACATGCTCAGTAGTGACCAGTGCTGTGGAGACGGGAATTGGGGAAATTGAGAAGTTGGAAGTTTGGCTTACGGACTCCGTAGGCCTGCTGAGTTATGTGGATACCACATATATGGTGGAAAACTACTCTTTAGGTGCACAGCAGGTCTCAAAAGGTAGAAGCACCATTTGACTTTTGGAGTACAAAATAAGCTGGAATAGATAGCGGACGCCATGTCGCATTTGCAGAGTTCCTGATGTGACTAAACAGTGGAAAAACCACAAAAGTGACCCCATTTTTGAAACTAGACCTCATAAGGAATTTTTGTTTGGGCACCCGGCAGGGCTCAGAAGAGAAGGGGAACCAACTACATTTTGGAGCTCAATTTTTGTTGTTAAGATTGCGGATTCCTTGTCCCATTTGAAAAGCCCCATGACAAAACAGCATAAATCCCCACAAGTGACCCCATTTTAGAATCTACACCTCGTGTGTGGGTGCATTGAGCATTTTTAAGCGTCAGGCGATTCACAGGACTGTATAATATTAGGCTGGGTAAATGGAAAATTACCATTTTTTGGCCCCAAGTATTTAATTTTCAAAAGGGGTAATAGAAGAAAATGAATGGTACAATTTGTTGCGCAATTTCTCATAATTATGCCAATACCTCATATGTGGTTGAAAACTACTTTTAAAAGAAACCTGTCTGCAGGATTGTGCCCAGTAACCTACTCACAGTGTCAGGCCAGCGCCATTACAATGATACCTTGGTTGATGAAATCTGTATTATGGTTGTTCTTTAATCTTTATTTTCAGTTTTGTGTTAACGAGATTCTCATGCCATAAGGCCGGCGTTGGTGTATGCAGTATTGGATTATAATGAGGTCAATCTGGGCGGTAGCCCAGGGCCCAGTGGTGTTGGGGGGTCCTCCAGCCCAAGGAAAATTGCCCCATTATAATCGGCCACCATAGCGCCACGCCCCCCCATGTACCGGCCCCTTCCTCCCCCTCCCAGACCCACCGACCACCACAGCGCCAGCCCCTCACTAATAAATCCCTGCTCTGTGCACACAGGACCTGTGATGAGGTCACAGGAGGGGAGGAATCAGGGGTTACATGATCAGGGGCCCTTCAGTGGATCATGTGACACCTGACTCCTCCCCTCCTGTGACCTCATCACAGGTCCTGTGCACACAGCCCTCAATGTATTGTATGTGGGACTGCTGTGCTGGTTGTCATGGTGCTGGATGAGGGAATTATGTGTGGGGTCAGGAGGGGTTTACAGGGTGAATGTAGCTGTGTGTGTGCGAGGTGTACAGAGCAGAGCCGCATGTATGCGAGGTGTACGGAGCAGAGCCGCGAATGTGCGAGGTGTACGGCGCGGAGCTGCCGTGTGAGAGGTGTACGGAGCAGAGCTGCGCGCGTGAGCGGTGTATGGAGCGGAGCCGTGTGTCATGGTTAGGACATGGTTAATATCCTGTTCTCACAGGGTTAACTTTTGCCAGCCTCTCTTTGGATCTGGGAGGGGTATTTATACTCACTCCAGACTAGGATTCCCTGTCAGCTATACTGTTATTCTGGCTGTGTGTCTGACCCCCCTGGTGTGCGTGTATACTGCATTGCTTATTTGATTCCCGTGTATGACCCGGTCTGACCCCTCACTCTGTACTCCGTCTCGCGCGTACTGAGCGGAGCAGCGTGTGTGTATGAGGTGTACGGAGCAAAGCCGCGTGTGTGTACGGAGCGAAGCCGCGTGTGTGTACGGAGCAAAGCCGCATGTGTGTACGGAGCAAAGCCGCATGTGTGTACGGAGCAAAGCCGCATGTGTGTACGGAGTGAAGCTGCGTGTGTGTACGGAGCGGTGCCGCATGTGTACGAGGTGTATGGAACGGAGCCCTGTGTGTGCAGAGCTGAGCCGTGTGTTTACGGAGCGGAGCCGCGTCTGTGCGAGGTGTACTGAGCGGAGCCGCGTGTGTGTGCGAGGTGTACGAAGCGGAGCCGTGTGTGTGTAGGAGGTGTACGGAGCGAAGCCGCATGTGTGCGAGGTGTACGGTACGGAGCCCTGTGTGTACAAAGCTGAGCCGTGTGTTTACGGAGCGGAGCCGCGTGTGTACGAGGTGTATGGAGCAAAGCTGCATGTGTACAAGGTTTACAGAGCAGAGCCATGTGTGTACAAGGTGTACAGAGTGTGGCCGCGTGTGTATAAGGTGTACGGAGCAGAGCCGCATGTGTACGAGGTTTACAGAGTGGAGCCGTGTGTGTGCGAGGTGTACGGAGCGAAGCCATGTGTACGAGGCATACAAAGTGGAACCATGTGTGTATGAGGTGTGCGGAGCCATACGTGTACAAGGTGTATGATGTGGATCATTCATACCTCCCAACCGTCCCAGATTTTGAGAGTCTGCCCCGACTGGGAGCCTACTTTTCCCGCAGACACAGGAGTATACTGTGGAGCACCGAAGAGCACTTGAAAGCTCGCACGTGACATTCCATCGGAAGTGACGTGCTGGAAGCTGACCGGAGATTGTGACGGAACCATGGAGGCACTTCAGGGAATGGTTCAGATCATCACTATGTCCTCTTCCGACAGCGCGGACAGCGGGATCTCCTTGGACTCTGGGATGTCGGCCATATGCGTGGTTTATGATATGTCCTGCACCAGGAAGCTCAGGTGGGCACTACAATGTGAGCCGGGCTGGTATAGTATCTTTATAGAATCTTTCTTTCTCCTCTTTCCTTGTCTTTCTTTCTTTCTCTCTCTGTTCTTTCTTTCCCTTTCTGTTCTTTCTTTCTCTTTCTTTCTCTCTCCCTCTCTGTTCTTTATTTCCACTTTCTTTTTTTCTCTCTTTGTTCTCTTTCTTTCTTTCTTTCTCTCTTTCTTTCTCTCTTTGTTCCTTCTTTCTCTCTCCCTCTCTGTTCTTTCTTTCTTTCTTTACCCTTTCTTTCCCCTCTTTCTTTCTTTCTCTCTGTTCTTTCTCTCTCCCCCTCTCTGTTCTTTCTTTCCCCTCTTTCTTTTTTTCTCTGTTCTTTTTTCTGTCCCCTCTTTCTTTCTCTCTGTTCTTTCTTCCTTTCTCTCTGTTTCTCTCTTTCTTTATTCTTTCTGTTCTTTCTTTCTCTCTCCTTTCTTTCTTTTTTCTTTTTTCTCTCTCTCTCTGTTCTTTATTTCTTTTCCTCAGTACCAGTCAGTGTGCCCACAGTACCAGCCACTGTGCCCTCAGTACCAGTCAGTGTGATCAACAGTGCTAAATGGGTGTGGTTGGGGCGTGGACATGGGTGTGACTAGTTGTGAAATGGGTGTGGTCGGGCGGCCAGTAACCAATCATCATAGTGGAAGTCATCTGTTTCCATCAACTTTGTTATATGTGGGCACGAGATGGCAGGTCTTGTCACCTCTGCCTCACACATAAGTTACTATGAGGTGTACTTTATTCCTGCCACATTTCTTTCTTGGCCTACTGAGAGAAATGTTTTGACCAGTTGAAAGTTAAACAACCTGAGGATTGTGCATGTGTGCGCTGCCCGCATATATATATACAGTGGGGCAAAAAAGTATTTAGTCAGTCAGCAATAGTGCAAGTTCCTCCACTTAAAAAGATGAGAGGCGTCTGTAATTTACATCATAGGTAGACCTCAACTATGGGAGACAAACTGAGAAAAAAAAATCCAGAAAATCACATTGTCTGTTTTTTTTTCCTTTTATTTGCATATTATGGTGGAAAATAAGTATTTGGTCAGAAACAAAATTTCATCTCAATACTTTGTGATATATCCTTTGTTGGCAATGACAGAGGACAAACATTTTCTGTAAGTCTTCACAAGGTTGCCACACACTGTTGTTGGTATGTTGGCCCATTCCTCCATGCAGATCTCCTCTAGAGCAGTGATGTTTTTGGCTTTTCGCTTGGCAACACGGACTTTCAACTCCCTCCAAAGGTTTTCTATAGGGTTGAGATCTGGAGACTGGCTAGGCCACTCCAGGACCTTGAAATGCTTATTACGAAGCCACTCCTTCGTTGCCCTGGCGGTGCGCTTTGGATCATTGTCATGTTGAAAGACCCAGCCACGTTTCATCATCAATGCCCTTGCTGATGGAAGGAGGTTTGCACTCAAAATCTCACGATACATGGCCCCATTCATTCTTTCATGTACCCGGATCAGTCGTCCTGGCCCCTTTGCAGAGAAACAGCCCCAAAGCATGATGTTTCCACCACCATGCTTTACAGTAGGTATGGTGTTTGATGGATGCAACTCAGTATTCTTTTTCCTCCAAACACGACAAGTTGTGTTTCTACCAAACAGTTCCAGTTTGGTTTCATCAGACCATAGGACATTCTCCCAAAACTCCTCTGGATCATCCAAATGCTCTCTAGCAAACTTCAGACGGGCCCAGACATGTACAGGCTTAAGCAGTGGGACACGTCTGGCACTGCAGGATCTGAGTCCATGGTGGCGTAGTGTGTTACTTATGGTAGGCCTTGTTACATTGGTCCCAGCTCTCTTCAGTTCATTCACTAGGTCCCCCCGCGTGGTTCTGGGATTTTTGCTCACCGTTCTTGTGATCATTCTGACCCCACGGGGTGGGATTTTGCGTGGAGCACCAGATCGAGGGAGATTATCAGTGGTATTGTATGTCTTCCATTTTCTAATTATTGCTCCCACAGTTGATTTCTTCACTCCAAGCTGGTTGGCTATTGCAGATTCAGTCTTCCCAGCCTGGTGCAGGGCTACAATTTTGTTTCTGGTGTCCTTTGACAGCTCTTTGGTCTTCACCATAGTGGAGTTTGGAGTCAGACTGTTTGAGGGTGTGCACAGGTGTCTTTTTATACTGATAACAAGTTTAAACAGGTGCCATTACTACAGGTAATGAGTGGAGGAAAGAGGAGACTCTTAAAGAAGAAGTTACAGGTCTGTGAGAGCCAGAAATCTTGATTGCTTGTTTCTGACCAAATACTTATTTTCCACCATAATATGCAAATAAAAGGAAAAAAAACAGACAATGTGATTTTCTGGATTTTTTTTCTCAGTTTGTCTCCCATAGTTGAGGTCTACCTATGATGTAAATTACAGACGCCTCTCATCTTTTTAAGTGGTGGAACTTGCACTATTGCTGACTGACTAAATACTTTTTTGCCCCACTGTATATATATTTACCTACTCCGACCCCTATATAAACCCTGCCCCTCTGACCGCCGTCCACTTTCCCATGCTCCTGTTCCAATCCTGGGGTCTTTTTTGGTCCCCCCTTGGTCCTCCACATGCTGAACATCTGGGACATGACTAACATTGCGCAATGTGCGCTTGTTTGTCGCCAGATGCAGCGTCGTGTCCAGTGTGTGAGGAGACGGCGACTTGTCTGTGGCATTAACCCCTCTGCTGACATGTTGGGCACAGCCTGTGATGAGGAGCGTCTCTTCCTGTGTATCTGACCACAGGCTGCACATCGGAGGCTGCTTCTTCTATCTGGGGAAGTTCATGAAGCAGAAGCCTCTGTGTGATTCATGTGAAGTAACTTGTCTGACAGGTCATGGGTCCAGGTCAGCAGGTGATTGCAGACTATCAGCTGGTTTCGATGTTAGGTACAGGTGAGTCGTCAGGACTAGATGTTGGGTGGAAGCCTTCCAGTATTTGTAAGGCCTCGTGCACACGCTGAGTATTTGGTGAGTTTTTACCTCAGTATTTGCAAGGCCTCTTGCACACGCTGAGTGTTTGGGGAGTTTTTCACTCAGTATTTGTAAAGCCTCATGGACACACTGAGCATTTGATGTTTTTTACCTCAGTATTTGTGAGGCCTCATGCACACGTTGCCTATTTGCAGAAGTTTTTTTACCTCCGTATTTAAAGGGGTTGTCCGGGCTTTTCACATAATCTCAGTGCATATCTGGGCTGCAGAATGCTGACAATAAGTAATTTACCTTCTGTGGCCAGTCTGCACGGTTTCCAAGATATCATCTCTTGCTTGTAAGAAAAACGTCCAGGGGGGGTGTGTTCTGGCATTGAAATGAGAACTGGTTGTTTCCTCCTACTCTACTAAAACATGCCCTCTATAGCAACAACCCCACCCTCCATAGCAACAGGCCCTCCCCGACCACATGAAGAAGCCCTCCTCACACAGTAACAAATCCTCCCCCTCTAGCAGCCTCACTGCAGAGAGCAGCTGCTCCTCCCCCAGACACACGCTGAACAGTGATCTATGGAAAGTGAAACTAGTGAGGAGGAAACGACCAGTTCTCATTTCAATGCCAGAACACACCCTGGACGTTTTTGTATCAAGCAAGAGATCATATCTTGGAAACCGTGCAGACTAGCCACAGAAGGTAAATTACTTATTGTCAACATTCTGCAGCCCAGATATGTACTGAGATTATGTGAAAAGCCCGGACAACCCCTTTAACCCCTTCCCGCCCCTTGACGCACCGTAGGCATCATGAAAACTAGTGACTTCCCGACCCTGTCACATGACCGGGGGCCCACAGAGTATGAACAGCCTGGGGCCCTAGCTACCCTTAATACACCCCTGGGTGTATGTGGTACTCTGATTAGATATAGAGTTGAGTGAATTTGTTCAGGCTCCCCTTTATTCGGCAAGCTATAGCAGTTACCGAATAAGCTACAATGGGAACCCCGATATATGAAGCTCACCGGCAGATCGGGGCAGTAGTTGCATGTGTCGCGACTGTGTCACAGCACATGCATGGAGAGCCTGTGTGTTAAAGCAATGAGTATTCACTTCTCTCCACTCCCTGCATACCAGCATCAGGATAAGGATGAAGCCATGCATACCAGTACAAAGATTGGGGACCCTGCATACCAGGATAGGGATAAGGGGGACAATTCCTATCAGGATGGGGATGAGGGCGGCATGCACACCAGGATAGGGATAAGGGGGCTATGTATACCAGGACGGGGATGAGGGGACCATGTGTATCAGGATGGGGATGAGGGGACCATATATGCCATTAACTACAGAATTGACCACATTTTTTGCTTCAATTATTCTTTCCAACTTCCTCCTCTAAAACCTAGGTGCGTCTTATGGTCTGAAAAATGCGGTAGTTACATTTTTTTCTCTGTCAGAAGCCACCTTGAACACAGATCAGACAAGCCAGACTGTTTTCTCAGTCTTCCTGTTTAACATTGAAATAATAACAAAATATTTGGTTTCAGTTTTTCAGTCGATCTTATTTGTGAGTGACTATGCGTTTTAACTTATCCCCTTCATGACCGGAGCTTTTTTCGTTTTCTGCTCCCCTTCTTTCCAGAGCCATAACTTTTTTATTTTTCCATAAATATGGCCATGTGAGGGCTTATTTTTGTGGGACAAGTTGTACTTTTGAACAACACCATTGGTTTTAGCATGTCATGTACTTGAAAATGGGAAAAAAATTCCAAGTGTGATGAAATTGCAAAAAAGTGCAATCCCACACTTGTTTTTTGCTTGTCTTTTTTGCTAGGTTCATTAAATGCTAAATCTGACCTGCCATTATGATTCTCCAGGTCATTACGAGTTCATAGACACCAAATATGTCTAGGTTCTCTTTTATCTAAGTGGTGAGAAAAAATTCCAAAGTTTGCTAAAAAAAAGCGCATTTTTTCAAGACCTGTAGCGTCTCCATTTTTCGTGATCTGGGGCCGGTTGAGGGTTTATTTTTTGCGGACCGAGCTGACGTTTTTAATGATACCACTTTTGTGCAAATACGATCTTTTGATCACCTATTATTGCATTTTAATGCAATGTCGTGACGACCAAAAAAACGTAATTCTGGCGTTTCGAATTTTCTTTTCTCGCTACGCCGTTTAGCGATCGGGTTAATCCTTTTTTTTATTGATAGATCAGGCGATTCTGAATGCGGCGATACCTAATATGTGTGATTTTTTTTATTGTTTTATTTTGATTGGGACGAAAGGGGGGTGATTTGAACTTTTAGTTTTTTTTAGCTTTTTTAATTTTTAAACTTTTTTTTATGTTTGGCATGCTTCAATAGCCTCCACGGGAGGTTAAAAGCATGCAACACTTGATCGGCTCTGCTACATATGGGCGATGAGCAGATCGCCCATATGTAGCAGATTTACTGCATTGATTTAAGTGCCCACCATCGGGCGATGCTCACAGCAATGTGCCTGCAACAACCATAGAGGTCTCTATGAGACCTCTGGTTGTCAAGGCAACGCGTCGCCAACCCCCGATGACGTGACGGGGTCGGCGATGCGCTCACTTCCAGCCGGAAGCGGTAGTTAAATGCCCACTGTCAGCGTTTGACAGCGGGATTTAACTAGTTAATCATATGAACCCGGTAACAGTCTCAGGAAATTTCTTACATGGGATCGTCATGATGATACATCGTCATCTTCTCACCTTCAGGTCCAATATCGGATCCACTTAATGGAGATCTTCTATATAAGAGAATTTTCCTAACGTACCCATTAAGGATGGATAGGAACAGGAACAAGATTGCACAGAAGATATTTCAGCTAGCCCTAGAGATCCTCTTCCGGCTTACTGGAGAGGTGAGAGATTCTGATGACGTCACATTACATCATTATTATCTATGGGAATAACAGATGGACAGAACTGGAGAAGTGAGGACTCTGGAAATGTCTGTAGTGAGATTTATTAATGTGTCTCTCCATAAACAGGATTACACAGTAGTGAAGAAGACCTCTAGTGATCTCTGTCAGGACCCTGTGTCTGAGGGATGGGGAAGACCCCTGAGCTCAATCATGGGGCCTCTACCTCCCCCCCTGATATATGAGGACATCAATAACAAGAAGATCCTAGAACTCACCTACAAGATGATTGAGCTGCTGACTGGAGAGGTGACACTGCTGGGAATGCTGGGACATTGTACAGTAATGTTATGAAGGGATCGGGGGGGATGACGGTATCATTGTATGTGTCAGATTCCTATAAGGTGTCAGGATGTCACCGTCTATTTCTCCATGGAGGAGTGGGAGTATTTAGAAGGACACAAAGATCTGTACAAGGACGTCATGATGGAGATTCCCTGGCACCTCACATCCCCAGGTAATAGCCAGGACTAAATACACACGGCCTATAATTATCTATATGGAAGGATGAATTCAGTTCTTGAATATGTTTTCTGCAGGTCTATTCAATAAGAGGACAATACCAGAGAGATGTCCCCGTCCTCTTCTTCCACAGAACTGTAAACAAGAGGATCCTGATGTTCCTCAGGATCATCAGGTAGATGGAGAGAAGGTGTTATGAAATCTCCCCTATGATGTAACATAGTAACATAGTTTTGAAGGCTGAAGGAAGACCTTATGTCGATCTAGTTCAGCCTAGTTTTAGTGCAGCTGTTCTGCATTGTTGAAGCCAATTTTCTCCATAGGGAAAAAAATTTCCTTCCCGACTCTTAAGCTGGGTCAACCATCTACCTATAATATTATGTTATTCGTAACCTTCTATACTGTTACTCACAAGAAAAGCATCCATTCCTTTCTTAAATTCATTCAGTGAGTTGGCCGTCACCACTTCCTCAGGAAGAGAATTCCAGAGCCTCACTGCTCCTACCGTGAAGAACCCTCTTCTATGCTGGTGCAGAAATTGTCTTTCCTCCAAACGAAGAGAATGCCCCCTTGTTCTTGTCACAGTCCTTGGTACAAACAGTTCATTGGAGAGATCTCTGTATTGCCCTCTGATATATTTGTACATATATATTAAGTCTCCCCTAAGTCTTCTCTTTTCTAGAGTAAATAGACCTAATTTTGATAACCTTTCTGGGTATTGTAGTGAACCATCTCCATTTATCATTTTAGTAGCCCGCCTTTGAACCCTTTCAAGTTCAGTAATGTCTTTCTTGAGCACCGGCGTCCAAAATTGCACACAATACTCCAAGTGTGGTCTTACGAGTGATTTGTACAGAGTGTGTAGAAGGCCATGAAGGTCTTGTGTTCAGTCTTGTTTTATCCACCAGTATTATACTCTGAATGGCCATATTATTAGAAACACTGGCTATTTCCCAACTGAACCTTATTAGAAACATGACCCCGGGGTGCAGTATGAAATTATCAGTTTTCAGAATGTGAAGATTAAGCAATCGGAACAACTTTGCACAAGGTCATCACTGCTAGATTATTGTGTTTTACATGCAATGATGTCAATTGAGAATAGTGTGATAAAAGAAAAACACTGTGGTCGCACAGACCACGGTGCTGCATGCAACCATAAACACCAGTGAAATGGGTTCCTCAGGGGGTGTGTTTTAAGTTCTGCAGATGCTTTCCTGTACTGGCTGTGTAACGTGTGTATGTGTGTGGGAGGGAGTTTTTTACACTCCTACATGTTAAATTAAGAAGGGGGTTTTGGCTGGATATGTGGACTGGTGTTATAGGAACTACACTGTGTGCAGAATTATTAGGCAAATGAGTATTTTGATCACATCATCCTTTTTATACATGTTGTCCTACTGCAATCTGTGTAGGCTTGAAAGCCAACTGCCAATTATGTAAATCAGGTGATTTGCTTCCCTGTAATGAGGAGAAGTGTGGTCTAAAGACATCAACACCCTATAAAAGGTGTGTTTAATTATTAGGCAACTTCCTTTCCTTTGGCAAAATGGGTCAGAAGAGAGATTTGATGGACTCTGAAAAGTCAAAAATTGTGAGATGTCTTGCAGAGGGATGCAGCAGTCTTGAAATTGCCAAACTTTTGAAGCGTGATCACCGAACAATCAAGCGTTTCATTGCAAATATCCAACGGGGTCGCAAGAAGCGTGTTGATAAAAAAGACGCAAAATATCTGCCCATGAATTGAGGAAAATCAAGCTTGAAGCTGCCAAGATGCCATTTGCCACCAGTTTTGCCATATTTCAGAGCTGCAACGTTACTGGAGTATCAAAAAGCACAAGGTGTGCCATACTCGGGGACATGGCCAAGGTAAGGAAGGCTGAAAAACGACCACCTTTGAACAAGAAACATAAGATAAAACATCAAAACTGGGCCAAGAAATATGTTAAGACAGATTTTTCTAAAGTTTTATGGACTGATGAAATGAGAGTGACTTGTGATGGGCCAGATGGATAGGCCTGAGGCTGGATCAGTAAAGGGCAGAGAGCTCCACTCCGACTCAGGCGCCAGCAAGGTGGAGGTGGGGTACTGGTATGGGCTGGTATCATTAAAGATGAACTTGTGGGACATTTTCGGGTTGAGGATGGAGTGAAGCTCAACTCCCAGACCTACTGCCAGTTTCTGGAAGACACCTTCTTCAAGCAGTGGTACAGGAAGAAGTCGGTATCATTCAAGAAAAACATGATTTTCATGCAGGACAATGCTCCATCACATGCATCCAAATACTCCACAGCCTGGCTGGCCGGTAAAGGTCTAAAAGAAGAAAAAATAATGACATGGCCCCCTTGTTCACCTGCTCTGAACCCCATAGAGAACCAGTGGTCCCTCATAAAATGTGAGATCTACAAGGAGAGAAAACAGTACACCTCTCGGAACATTGTCAGGGAAGCTGTGGTGGCTGCGGCACGCAATGTTGATCGTAAACAGATCAAGCAACTGACAGAATTTATGGATGGAAGGCTTTTGAGTGTCATCGTAAAGAAAGGTGGCTATATTAGTCCCTGATTTTTTTTTATTTTTTTTTGTTTGTTTGTTTGTTTGTTTTTGAATGTCAGAAATGTTTATTTCTAAATTTTGTGTTATATTGGTTTACCTGGTGAAAATAAACAAGTGAGATGGGTATATATTTGGTTTTTATTAAGTTGCCTAATAATTCTGCACAGTAATAGTTAATTGCACAAACAGATATCCTCCTAAGATAGCCAAATCTAAAAAAAACCCACTCCAACTTCCACAGATATTAAGCTTTGATATTTATGAGTCTTTTGGGTTGATTGAGAACATAGTTGTTATTCAATAATAAAAAAGAATCCTCTCAAATACAACTTGCCTAATAATTCTGCACACAGTGTATATGCCCTTGCTGCCCACATGTAACTGATATTGCTGTCTTGCCAGGACCACATATTTTACAGTTCAAGGACAGAGAGAACTAGTTCTTTAAACGGAATCTGTCACCCCTTTTTTGAGATATCATATAATGATATCATTCAATTGTGTGTCACATAAGGATTCTCTTAGTACTTTTGCTTCCCCCTGACCCCGTACCTTTCATGCATAAATACCTTTTTTATATCAGTTCAGATGTATGTAAACTGCCGCTGTCTGGTCCGCTGGGCGGGGCTTATTCAACTGCTCCCCCCCTCCCTGTCTTGCTCTACGCATTTCTTCTTGTATGGAGCAAGACATGGTGGGGGGAGCAGTTGAATAAGCCCCGCCCATCGGACTGGACAGCGGCAGTATACATACATCTGAACCGATATAAAATAAAATTTATGCATGAAAGGTGCGGGGTCAGGGGGAAGCAAAAGTACAAAGAGAATCCTTATGTGACACAATTGAATGATATCATTATATGATATCTCAAAAAAGGGGTGACAGATTCCCTTTAAGAACGCAGTTTAACTGAACAACAGTCTGATGAAAACTATATACAAGCGCTAGCGGGAACATTTATTCTAGTACGTTTCAACATCACAGAGGATATCCATACATATTCAATGCACTTCCCTGGTTCCAGACTCCACTAGTCCCATTTGCTCTTGCAGATCCTGGCCTCGTACCACATTACAGTCTATGAAAGTCCTCTTTTCCTCTCGTGGTTCCGTTTCTGTTTCCCTCTTAAAGGGATGGGGTCAATATGACCAAAACCAGATTTGTAGCTGGATGACGCTTAAAGAACTCCCGCCTGTGACATTCACTTCATTCACATTTTGCTCCATCCAGTACTAGAACCCGTTTCACTCATTCTCTTAGTGCTTCGGTCAGTCCACTGACCCGTCTTACCTTGATCACTCTGTAACTCGGTCTCCCTTGCCTCTTCCACCTACACGGCCACATCTACCTCATCCTCCACGTGGAACTCTTCAGCCTGGTTTGCGATTATTTTTTATTCTCTGCTTCGCGTAGGGACAGGAAGCAGCTGTAGTGAGGAACAGTATTGGGTTTTGGGTGTGCGCAGATTTCCAAACACTCTCTATGTGTGCTCTGCACCCATATCTGTGATAGTACTGTAAGTACCAAAACATTTTTCTAATTTGCAACAGTGTCTGTGGGAGTCATGTGCATAAAAAAAAATTGACTCTCATGCACCCATGTCTCAGCTAGTAATGTGGGTAAAAACAAATTTTTCGAATCTTATTCTCCGATAGTCCTGGGCCTAAAAATAAATTTTTCTATTCTGCAACCATGTCTGTGGGAGTACTTTGCCTAAAAACCACTTTAAAAAAATCAGGAAAGCATCAAAAAAGTGACGTGGATGTCAATTTCTTGATTTTTTTTTTTTTGCCATCTTGTTTTGTTAGTTGTGTCATATCTGTATCATCTGCTGGAAATCAGTGTTCATTCTGGTCACATAATTCTCTTCCACAGTCCACAACATAATGGCTTTTTCCATACATTCATTGACAGATTCATGTTTTTTTTTTATGCAGATCTGTAGCCAGAAATTCATCATAGCAGGTGTAATATGCTGCAGGTTCTGAGGATGTCGCCACGGATCCTAGACAGACCAAGAGTTAAATGGTTTATTGACAGGGCCTTTACTCTCCACGCAGAGAGAAGCAATGGGGAGTTAAATGAGACTGGCTAGGTGGTTCTGGTTACGGAGCAGAGAAGGTAACCCCTTTTTGACTCTTCTTCCTCTTCACGTCCTTACATTCTCCCTCTCTTAAAACTCGCCATTCCACGGGCGAGGGTTTGCTGTACTCTGTGATGTCCACCTGAAGACCTACAGCTGCCCACAAGTTTCGCAACTCCTCCTGTCTCACTGGTCCCAATTTCTTCCAGTAAGGCTGGTCGAAGATACTCCAGTCCTCATCTTCAGCAGTTGCAGAAGAAAATACTTCGGCTGAACTTGGCTTTATCTTCTTCTTTTTAGCTTTTCCGCTAGCTGATGTTTGAGTAAACGGTTCGTCCTTTTCTCTGTCATTATCGAAAACTTTAGGGATTCCTTGCTCGGGTTCCTCAGTCTGGGGGCTTAGTACAGGTGCTTCTTCTCCATAGCTCCCCACCCCTTTGACAGGAGCACTCTCGTCAAAACTAGAACCAGATGGATTAAGACAATACAGGCCGGAACCTTCATCATCTGCGCCGGGCTCTGCGGGTGTCACTTCCCATGGCTCCTCAGCCACACTCCTTGTCTTACACAGCTGCTTCATGTCTTCCATCCGGTCAGAGTCTTGTGAGCGGACGGCTGGCAAACTTTCCGCCTCAGGGGACGACACTAGCGGTTCTTCCTTCTCATTGACGAGAACCGTAGGAGCGTGCGTTTAGGGAACTCTTGTCACCTCTTCCGCTTTGACGGTAGCTTTCTTCTTATCTTCAGCCGTGAATCACCTGTCCATGTCGTCTCTTCTTCTTTCGGGCTGAGTACTCCACAGTTGTAGCATGTGGGCGGTCTCTCTCGCACCAGTGGGCTGGACTCTACAGCAGGGGTCCTCTTATATTCAGCCATTCCTTCACGGATCCACTTAATCTCCTTCAAGTCTTCCACCCATTGGGGGGCAGCGGTCATGGTGGAAGCTACCTCCCCATGCCATACCTTCCCAATCGGCACTATAACTCCCTGCTCCTGCTTGCGCGCCTCACTCCCAACCTCAGGAAAAAGTCATGCCTGGCTTAACCCGCATACACTCTCGCAGGGCCTGCTGCATCATCACATCTCCCAGCTGGTCTCGTAGCACAACGTCAATTGGCCCTACATCTATGCCGTCCTTCCGTACAATGGCAGTATGGAGTTCCTGCAGTTACTGACTGTCTTTACATGCAAAGTCTGGATCAGAGCAGGCCATGAATCAGCAGAAATGTGTCCTGGATTTCTGTGGAGCAGACAGTCCATCCATGTGTATAAAACACAGCACTCTATGTACAATCCCTGGCACCGAACAGGGTGCCCCCCCATAGACCAGCACACTGCACTCCTAAAATACTCTGTGCTGCTGTCACCCTGCTCCTTCCACCATACATCAGGCTCCTGTCGCCTCGCTTTCACACATCGCCCGGACAGGATCTGAGGAGAGTAATGGGGTCTTTGGTCACTGAGCATGGCAGGCTGCAAGGATTCTGGGAGCAGGGTGACAGCAGCACATAGTATTTCAGGAGAGCAGTGTGCTGGTCTATGGGGTGCACAGAGGGAGATATATGGGGAGGAGCAGGGTGACAGCACCACAGAAATCCAGGAAACATTTCTGCTGATTGATGGCCTGTTCTGATCCAGACTTTGCATGCAAAGACCACATTCTCCTCCTCAGATCCTGTCCTGGCGATGTGTGAAAGCGAGGCGACAGGCGCAGTCTGGGGTGACGCTGGGAAGCAGGATGGGGGGAAATGTAGCCATTCAGTAACGATAAAAATGAGACCCCTCTCTTCAGCTGCCTCACCAGCCCTCCCCTGACTGCACCTATTACCCCTGACCCATGTGCAGGTGCTCAGTCAGAACCACCCTAGAATGGGTCCCCTTTTAGCAGATAATACTGCCATAGTGTTCTCACATAATACCACCATATACTTCACACATAATACCGCCATATAGTTCATACACAATACCACCATGTAGTTCACACATAAATCCAGCAGGGTGACAGCAGCACAGAGTATTTCAGGAGAGCAGTATCACACTGGATAGGATTAGATACACGGCTCAGCAGTCAGTATCACACGGGATAGGATTAGATACACGGCTCAGCAGTCAGTATCACACGGGATAGGATTAGATCCACGGATCAGCAGTCAGTATCACACAGGATAGGATTAGATACACGGCTCAGCAGACAGTATCACACAGGAGAGGATTAGATACACGGCTCAGCTGTCAGTATCACACAGGATAGGATTAGATACATGGCTCAGCAGTCAGTATCACACAGGAGAGGATTAGATACATGGCTCAGCTGTCAGTATCACACAGGATAGGATTATAGATACACGGATCAGCAGACTGAATCACACTGGATAGGATTAGATACACGGCTCAGCAGTCAGTATCACACGGGATAGGATTAGATACACGGCTCAGCAGTCAGTATCACACAGGATAGGATTAGATACATGGATCAGCACACAGTATCACACAGGAGAGGATTAGATACACGGCTCAGCAGTCAGTATCACACAGGAGGGGATTAGATACAGGGCTCAGCTGTCAGCATCACACAGGATAGGATTAGATACACGGATCAGCAGACAGTATCACACAGGAGAGGATTAGATACACAGCTCAGCAATCAGTATCACACAGGTTAGGATTAGATGTCCAGCAGATTGCCAAGTGTTTTGAAACAGCAGGGAGAAGCTCCTCCTATGTTTTGCAGGGGCAGCAGCTGGCCGTGTGTTTTGGAAAGAGCAGCTTGGTGTCCAGGAGCTCGTTCCTCTCCTACAGCTGGTATGTGCAGAGTGAACATCCAAGCCGTTATGCTGGAACAGTACAGCATCCAGGGCTTGCAATAGAGTGTAAATGGAGCTAAAAGGAAAGCACTGGGCTCTAATAAGATGGCGCCTGGCCACACCTACAGCTGTGAATTGAGCTGCCCACAGGGGCGTGGCCAGTTCACTCCTGATGCTGCTGCAATGAAAGAGATAGGGTGGGGAGCCGACTGTTATGTCTTATGCCCAGGGACTGCCGTAAATGAGCATGGAAAGTGTCGTTCAGCAGCCAGAAAGGTAAGATGGCAGCCCCCAGTGGCTGCAATAATACAGTAAAACAAACAAACCATACACACCACTGAGTCAAGCTTAGGGGACAATATCTTTTTATACTATTTTCTTTTTTACATTAAATTATGAAAAAACACGGCACCTTCCCTTTAAGGGGTTAAATCAAATCCGCTTCACAATCTTTTAAAATTTGTCCCAAAATTTTTTATAGGCCAAGTTAAATTCTTGCTTTTTAACTTCTTGTTGTGTTTCTTGTTTTGTCCTTGGTATCACCTGATGGAAATGAGTGTTCATTCCGGTCACATACATCTCTTCTATAGTTTTTATCTGGATAGCTTTCTTCCATACATTCTTTGAAAAATTCATGTTTTTTACAGTGATCTGTAGTGAGAAATGTATTTACTGATTTTACTTATATAGCACCATTAATTCCACAGTGCTTTACAGACATTTTAAGTACTGTCCCCATTGGGGCTCACAATCTTGATAACCTATCAGTATGTCTTTGGAGTGTAGCAGGAAACCGGAAAACCCATAGGAAACCGATGTAAACACAGGGAGAACATACAAATTCCTTGCAGATGTTGTCCTTGATGTGATTTTAACCCAGGACCCAAGCGCTGCAAGGATGCTGTGCTAACCACTGAGCCATTGTGCAGTCAAATTTAACTCCTTTAATGACAATTCGCAGTTTCACTGTACCACCCGGCATAGATAGGAGACTTTATTGTAGTGTTTGCCACTGGAGCTGGAATTACGGTGGCTGCTGACACCAGGTTTGCCCTCCAATAGATGTTCATTAAAGGATTTAACTATTCATTCCAATTACAGAGCATCTAAATTGTCATAGATGGCTATTCTGTCTTGCAACATCAACTGCAGACTCAGTTGAGGAGTAGTTAATTTGCTTTACAACTACCTTCCTTGGATGTGCTACCTGTTTATCAGGCTGCCTCTCCGGAGACAAAGTACACCAATAATGCCGGATGCCCACGATATGGAAGTAACAGCGCTTTGGACGCACCGTATGTTTGCTGCGTCCAAAGCGCTGCAGTCTATTAAACACAGGTAAATCCGCATGTGTTGACTGAACCATGCGGATTTACCGCACTCAATGCATTCTATTGATGTAATTTCTCAAGATAAATTGACATGCTGTTATCTGGAAAGGCTCACCTCATGTCAGTCTCCGCTTGCGACTGTGGACGCATAGTAGACATTTGATTTCTTGAAATCCCATCCACTATGCTGTAACAGCTGGCCGCTGTGGGTTTTATGTTGCATAAATACGCAGTGTCAAACCCGCAGCAGTTCCTGACCGTGGGCACATACCCTTAAAGGGAATCTGTCACCCCATTTTTGCTCTGAGCTGCGGCCACCGCCATCAGGGGCTTATCTGTAGCATTCTGTAATGCTGTAGCCCCCAATGTAACCTGAAAGATAAGAAAAACAAGTTAGATACTCATTGGAGGTGGGTGTCGCGGTCCGGTCCGACGCCTCCCATCTTCTAGCAATGACGTCCTCCTTCTTACTTCTGCCTCGACTCCTGCGCAGGCGTACTTATTCTGCTCTGTTGAGGGCAGAGCAAAGTACTACAGTGCGCAGGCGTCGGGAAAGGTCAGAGAGGTCCGGAGCCTGCGCACTGCAGTACTTTACTCTGCCCTCAACAGGGCAGATACAGTACACCTGCACAGGAGCCGCGACAGAAGTAAGAAGGAGGACGTCATTGCTAGAAGATGGGAGGCGCCAGACCGGTCTGCGACACCCATCGGACCGGACCCCTGGGTGAGTATAATCTAACTCGTTTTCTTATCTTTCAGGTTACATCGGGGGCTTATCTACAGGACTACAGAATGCTGTAGCTAAGCCCCTGATAGCAGAGCAAAAATGGGGTGACAGATTCCCTTTAATGAAATAATTTAGAGGTGCAGTGAGCATATGACACCATGTGTGTTTCACAAAATTTTATACCATTGAGCGTTGAAGAAATATTACATTTTTAAAATTATAATGTTGTTTTAGTCCCAGATTTTACATTTTTACAAGGGGAAATGGGTAAAAATGATCATATAATTTACCCATCGTATCATATAATCCCGGTGAGACTTGGGATGGAAGAGCAATATGACTCCTGGAGAACAAATTTTCGTAGAATAGTTGGTGTACTCCATATACAGAGCCCCTAAGTGCCAGAAGAGAAGGATCCCTCAAGAGACCTCATGTTAGAATTTATCCCCTCTGGGAGTTAATCTACATCCCCTTGAGAAAGCGACGTTGTGTGCCTGAAAAACGCGCATCGGGGTTCTGACATCCATTCCAGGGTCATCATTATTGTCATGTCGGACGCTGTTCACACCACAGCGTCCGGCAGGCAGAGGTAGTTCCACCTCCGTCCACTATAGCCTCAGTGGTGCCAGCTTGATCTTCAGGCTCTCGGGGGTTAATCTTGCTGGAGACCAGGTTGGATGTTTAGTCACGCCCACGGTCTTTAAATAGTCATGCTGGCCTATGGGCATCGCCGATTATAGCTTGTGTTTCATACCAAGTGGTTCCGGTCTGGAGTGGAGGTGTTGAAGAGAGAGCGATTCGTATCTGGTGGCGTATGATCCGTTGTTTTCCTTTCTCCTTCCCATATTTGTGTTTAGTTGTGCCCTGTTCACATTACTGTATATTCCTGTGTGCGTGTGGTGCAGTGCAGTTTAAGTTCTCCCTGTCTGTCATAATTTGTGTGGGGGCTTTGGTGGTGTGTCTCCTCACTGGGTGGAGGGTGGAGGGTTAAGTGCAGGGCTGAGCAGGAGATAAGGAAAGGTTGGAGGCTCAGGCATTTGCACCATCAGCAAAAACCCTGGGTTGAGGGTCAGACAGGGTTTCTCCTAGTTAAAGGGACATCACAGGGGCCCCGGGTATTTCAGCCTTAGTTGAACTAAGCCCCGCGTGACAATTATACTGCTACATACCGCTGTTAAGCTCTGCCCTTTGGCATTACTTCACATTATATTGCCGTTTGTTACATGCTTCTCTTATTCATTTAGAATGGTTTCCACCTGATTGTGGTCTCATTTTTGTGTATATATTTAACATCTGATCTTCTCACTCTTAATGGGTGACCCTGGTATATCTGCACGGTCTTGTAGTTCTGTTACTGTATTGTACCGATTTTTTTTTTTTTTTTTTACTCTTATCTTTGATAAATTTATACTGGATTTTACCTAATTATCACCTGTTACTTTTTTTCTCCTTATTTCCATGTCTTTTGGAGTTGGTGTTGGTCTTTACAGGGTGGGTCACTAATAGTGCTACCTCCCTGGTATTTAGCATGCACCTGGGTTTTGCTGTCATCGTTCATCTTACAAGTGTAGTGAAGATTTTGACTCTATGGGTGTTTTCCAGAAATAAGCAGCAGTAGATGTTGTAAGTACAAATGCAAATCTGCCACTGTAGTGCCCGTACATTGTGCCCAGTAGGTTGTAGTGCCCTTACATTGTAGTGCAGTTTAGGCACACTGGGGATCAGAAGGAGGGGTATTTGGGTTTGGGTGAGCAGATTTTGCTGGATTTCTTTCGAAGGGAGCCATGTCACTTTTAAAGAGCCTTTGTGCTACCAGTAATGTGGTCACTCCCTATATTTCTGTTAACAGATGACAAATTTGTGTAAGGACTTGGGTTTTTGTGGGTGGAGTAGAAGCTTTATTGGTGGCATTTTGGGGTACAGAACATTTCGGATCAGTTCACATTTATCCTGTGCTCTACGCTGAGCATTTGTATCTGGGATTCCATGTAAATCTACAAAATATGTGATTCTGATGAAACTTCCAAGGGATCCATTTACTTATGAGGTTATACAGTTGCTCTGGACTCAATCTGGCCTCGGTTCAGCTGTGTCCATCTTTTAAGAAGTGCACAAAACTGTTGCCAACCGTTCTTTATGCACGCCTAAACGATGGGCATAGTCTACATTGTCCCCATCTATCTCATTATAGGGAATTTTCCGCCGGGGTTCCGTCTGAATCACGTATTTCAGAGATTTACACAGAAACCATGTTGTAAGCGCTAAGAGTAGAGCACAGGATAAATGTGAGCCGAGCCTTACTGCGATCTTTGGGAGACAGAATGAACAAATCAACACCATTTGAAGAATTGGTTTTATTTGTTTTTTAATCCGTTCATTGTGCTGGGTCAGTGCGGTTATAGTGATACCAGATTTCTATCTTTTTTAATGTTTGCCTGCTGTCTCACACTAAAAAGAAACCCTGCTTTTTACAAAAACTAGTTTTTGCATCATATTTTGAGAGCTATTATTTTTTCATATTTCTGCTGACAGTCATGTGGGGGCTTGTTTTTTGCAGAACGAGTTGATGTTTTTTTCGTACCAATTTTGAGCACATGACATTTTTATATCTTCCTATTTCAAATTTTTTATGCCATTCACAGTATGGAAAAAGGAATAAAGCATATTTATTATTCGGGTCAGTACGATTACAGTGATACCACATTTATATCAATTTTTTTATGTTTTGTTGTTTCTGCACAAACATTTTTTTAATCCCTTAAGGACCAAGTAATTTTGTAGTTTAATGACCGGGCCTCGTTTTTTTAAAATCTGACCAGTGTCACGGAGGTAATAACTCTGGAACGCTTCAACGGATTTTTTAGGGACCACATCACTTTTGAAGTGACTTTGGGGGCCTATATGACAAAATACTCGGAAGTGACACCATTCTAAAAGCTGCACCCCTCACTGTCCTCAAAACCACTTCAAGAAGTTTATTAACCCTTCAAGTGCTTCACAGGAATTAATGCAATGTGGAAGGAAAAAATAAGCTTTTTACTTTTTTTTTCACAAAAATTTTAATTTGGCACCAATTTTTTTATTTTCACAAGGGTAACAGGAGAAAATGAACCTCAAAATTTTTTGTTTAATTTCTCCTGAGTATGCCAATATCCCATATGTGGGTGAAACTACTGTTTGGGTGAGATTTTTATTGGTACCATTTTCGGGCACATGATATTTTTTTTTATCGCTTTCTATACCGATTTTTAGGAGGCAGAATGAACAAAAACCAGCAATTCGGGTATTGTGGATTTTTTTTTTGTCATGTCGCATGTTGTAAAATTGATAAGGCGACTTTATTCTTTGGGTCAGTACGATTATATTTACCGTATATCATTTGTTTTGTTTTACCGCTTTTACACAATAAACTTTTACAGAAAAAAATATATTTTTACATCGCTGTATTCTGAAAGCTATAACTTTTTATTTTTTTACACTGATGGAGCTGTTTGACGTCTTGTTTTCTGTGGGATAAGGTGAGGTTTTCAGCAATACCATGTTTATTTACATTCATCTTTTTTATCGAGATTTTTTTCCAGCGGAATGGTGAAAAAGCATAATTTGCCATTTTTAATTTATGTTTTCTCCATCGCTTCATTGGGGGACACAGAAACCATGGGTGTATGCTGCTGCCACTAGGAGGCTGACACTATGCACAGAAAAAGGTTAGCTCCTTCTCCGCAGTATACACCCCACCGACCGGCACTAATTTCCTCAGTTTAGCTTAGTGTCAGTAGGAGGTGGACACGGGTCTTTCATTAGACCCATATCTACCTCAGCGTGCGTCGTTCCCTTGCAGGTTTCGGAGGGATACGGAGTGAATAGTCACATCTGTAGTCCCACAAAGAGACTATGAGTATGGCGTGTACTGCCACCCCATATCCTCATAGCTCTCCACGGCAGGACCAAGAGCTCAGCACGGATGCGTGTCAGGCGATCCACCTGGTCCTCGCCCCCCGTCTCCCACCCACTCGCCCACCAGAGCCTGTCGGTCTGGATGAGACGCAGACCTCCTTCTATGGAAGAGGACAGGATCATAAGGTACAGGTTTTTGCTGTGAGGTAAGTATGGGACCCCGGAGTGTCACCTCCTCTCCCTAGCCTCCCACGTCTCTCTCTCTTATATTCGCCAGCCATGCTGCAGGCTTGGATACCTTGCGGAGCGGGCGCCCTTAGTGACATCCCCAGGAGTCACGGCTCCTTTCAGCAGCCTCTTCCTCTCTCTGCGCCCCCCTCCCCGGCTGCACTTATCTTGTTTCGGCTCAACAGCCGGGCGGCAGGCATGGATCCATTGCGGGGCGATCGCGCGGCAGTGCAGCGTTGCCTCCGCGCCGCCCCGCGCTCCCCGCCGGCAGCCGCATCTACTCCAGGCCCCGGCTTCTATTGCGGCCTTGTTCGGCGTCGTGGCCACACCCCCGCCTTTTTCCTTAGGCGGGCTTCTCTCCCGCCCGTTCTAAGCCCGCCCACCGCTCGCTCCCTCCCATTCTAGGCCACCCTCCGCTCTTTCCCTTCACGTCTGCGCTCCGGAGGCGGCGCTCAGCAGCAGGCGGTACCACCTTTGGCTGCAGTTAACCCCGCCCTCCTTGTCTCCACAAGGAAGCGTGCGTTTTTTCTACCAGGCCGCCATTTTCTCCAACCTGCCAGCCGGACTCCTTCGCCTCTTCTGTGGCCCTACAGATATGGACGAGCTGTGCAGCAGCGCTCACTGAAAGCATCCACAGGACACAGGACCGTGAGTAGCTCTGCATCTGCAGACTGACACTCTCCTCTGCCTCCTGTCCCCCATCCTTCCGGCACTGCTTCAGTGACTTTCCCCCCATCCAGCCCGCTGCCCAAGAGCCCCCTATTGCTCCACGTGAGAGCGAATCTCCCATTCCTGACTGGGCTTCTTCCCTATCTCAATCAGTGGCATATCACCAGGGTGTCCTAGTGGCCATTCTTCATAAGTTGTCCCTGGACTCCTCTGCAGGACCCAGCAGGTCACAAGAGGTTCCACCTGAACCAGCCACCATGAGCCGCAAAAGACCCAGGCAGGATCTCCGGCAGGAATCCTCCCCTCGCTCCATCTCACCACATAGTCCTTCCCAGCAGTTTCCTTCCCGTGCATCCTCACCTGAGTCAGGCGAAGCGTTCTCGGATGCGCCATCCGAGGAGATTTTAGAGCTGGATTCGGACCATACCGCGGACATGAAGGTTACGGTACAGAACCTCATTGCAGCGATTAACCATACTTTCGAGATCACAGACTCCCCTGCGAAACCCTCAGATCAGGAGGTTTCGTTCAGACGGGCATAAACACCTTCCGGAGTCTTCGCTCCTCATTCTGAGTTTGCCAAGCTCCTCACCAGGAAAGGGAAAATCCGTCCAGGCGCTTTCAAAGAGGGAAGCGCCTCGGCGTGCTGTATCCATTCTCTCGAGCTTACCGACAACTGGTCGGCTTCTCCCTCTGTAGACGCTCCTGTGTCCAGACTATCTAACAGCACGGTCCTTCCGATTTCAGGTGTGGCGGCTTTGAAGGATTCTAACGACAGGATCATAGAATCCTTAGCAAAGTCAGCATTCGAAGTGGCTGCGACGGTGCTAAGCCCAGCCTTTGCCTCCACTTGGGTAGCAAAGGCCAAAGCTGCTTGGGCGGAAGATCTCGGCCAAGGCATTCTTGATGGAGCCCAACCAGAGTGTTTGGCCGAGATCTCCAACCAGATCTCCCATGCCGGGGATTATCTGGTCTCGGCCTCCTTGGATGCCGCCTCTTGTGCAGCTCAAGCGTCCAGCAACTTAGTTGCAATCCGGCGTACAATTTGGCTCAAGGCTTGGCAGGCGGATTTGTCGTCAAAAAAATCCCTTACCAATCAGCCCTTTTCAGGGTGCGCGTCACTTTGGATCCAAGCTGGACCAGATTATAAAAGACGCCACTGGGGACACAAGCTCTCTTCCACAGTCCAAGCCTCGTAGACCCCCTCCAGGGTGTCAGTTTCGGTCTGTCCGCCGCGTCGCGACGGCAGAATCTTTTTCCAACCAACAAAGGCCGCAAGCACGCCAGGATAGGAAGAAGGTCTCCTTTATGCCCACTTCATCCTGGCGATCTCACTCCTCCCAGGGCAGAGGGTCCAGAACTGGAAGGTCCACCTCGGCATGACTAGCTACAAAGCCTGAGGTGCCTTTCCAACTGGGCGGCCGACTCCTTTTCTTCAGGGACATCTGGCTTGCCTCGGTGGAAGTCGCTTGGGTCAGGGAAGTTGTATCCTCAGGATACAAGATAGAGTTCGTGTCTCGGCCCCGGGATCGCTTCTTCGAGTCCCATCCTCCAAAAGACCCCGCCTTAGTTCCGGGCGTCTTTGCACCCATCGACTCGCTTCTCCGTTCCGGGGTCATTGTGCCCATTCCCGAAACAGAGCGATTCACAGGGTTTTACTCAAACCTGTTTGTAGTGCCGAAAAAAGGCGGCGCGGTTCGGCCCATTCTGGACCTCAAACTGCTGAACAAGAGGGTCCGCCTGCGTCATTTCAGGATGGAGACCCTTGTTCAGTAATCGCTTCCATGGAGGCGCAGGAATTCATGTGTTCAATAGACATTCAAGATGCCTATCTGCATGTCCCCATCTTTTACAGGCATCGGATATTTCTGCGTTTTGCGATTCATCAGGACCACTACCAGTTTGTCGCCCTGCCGTTCGGTCTTGCCACCGCGCCCAGAGTGTTTACAAAGATCATGGCGGCGTTGATGGCCCTGTTGAGGATCAGAGGTCTCGTACTCTTCCCGTACCTCGACGCCATTCTAATCAAAGCTCCGTCTTTTCACCATACTCTCCAAAGCCTTACCATCGTTCGACACCCTGTCCAGTTTTGGGTGGCTCGTAAACAAGAGGAAGTCCTGCCTCGTTCCGACTCAACGTCTTGTGTTTCTAGGCTTATTGTTCGACACCCGTCGATCGAGGGTCTTTCTCCCGGAAGAGAAGTTGATCTCTGCGGCAAGATGTTCGATCGCTGTAGAGCCTAAAGCTTCCATCTTTCCGGTCAGCCATGAAAGTCTTCGGAAAGATGGTGGCGACGACGGAAGCGATCCCCTTTGCTCAATTTCACACGAGACCGCTTCAACAGGCCATTCTGTCTTGGTGGAACAGGTCCGTTCTCTCCCTAGATCGTCCAATTCGCCTCTCGTTCCGGGTCAAACAGTCCCTCAATTGGTGGCTGACGTCACCCCTCATTTCCCTGGGCCGGTCATTCCTTCCGATTTACTGGCAGATTGTGACAACGGACCCCAGCCTTCTCGGCTGGGGAGCTGTGTTTCGCAATCAGATGGTTCCGGGTCGGTGGTCGACCCAAGAGACAACTCTGCCGATCAACGTCCTCGAGATACGGGCGATTTATCATTCACTGGGAAAGGCTTCTCTGGGGTCTGGCGGTCCGGATTCAGACAGACAATGCCACAGTGGTGGCATATGTGAACCACCAAGGGGGGACATGGAGCCCCTCGGCTCTAGCGGCAGTGTCCAGGATTCTCCACTGGGCAGAGGTATTGGTCCCAGCGATATCCGCAGTGCACATTCCCAGTGTGGACAACTGGGCCGCCGATTTTCTCGGCCGTGAGGGTCTCACGGCGGGAGAGTGGTCCTTACATCCGGACGTCTTTCATCAGCTTTGCCGTCGTTGGGGGACTCCGGACGTGGACCTGCTGGCGTCTCGCCTGAACAGGAAGGTCCCACAGTTCGTATCCAGGGCCTGAGATCCTCTCGCAGTGGGCGCCGATGCTCTGACCATTCCCTGGTCGCAGTTCAAGCTCCCTTATCTGTTCCCTCCCCTTCTTCTTCTTCCCAAGCTGTTGAAGAAAATCAAGGTGGAGGGGTACTAGTCATCCTCATCGCTCCGGATTGGCCCAGAAGGGCTTGGTTCGCGGACATCGTCAATCTTCTCGCCGACGCCCCCTGGAAGCTTCCAGACAGAGCGGATCTGCTGTCTCAAGGTCCAATCTGCCATCCCAATTCTCTGCCACTTAATTTAACGGCGTGGCTGTTGAAACCGCGGTTCTGAAGTGGTCACGTTTTTCAGATCGGGTTATTCACACCATGATCCGGGCTAGAAAACCATCATCTTCGAGAATTTATTATCGTACATGGGAGGCCTATTTCACTTGGTGCGAGGCCAATGACGTTCCGCCCATGTCCTTTTCTCTCCCTTCTATCCTGCGTTCCTCCAGGCAGGCCTAGATGCAGGCCTTGCCCTCAGTTCTTTGAAGGGTCAGGTTTCAGCGCTCTTCATTCTTTTTCAGAAGATGTTGGCCTCCCGTCCGCAGGTCAAAACCTTTCTTCAGGGAGTGGCTCATACGGCACCTGCGTACCGCTCTCCCGTGGATCCATGGGATCTCAATCTGGTTCTGGAGGCTCTTCAACGGTCTCCCTTTGAACTTCTCAGGGAAGTCTCCCTGTCCCTTCTCTCCTGGAAAGTGGACTTTCTGGTGGCCATCACCTTCATCCGGAGCGTGTCGGAAATGGTGGCCCTTTCTTGCGCCCCCCTTTCCTGGTGCTCCATCAGGACAAGGTGGTCCTGCAGCCCCCGCCTTCCTTCCTAAGGTGGTGTCCACTTTTCACCTAAATGAGGACATTGTTCTCCCGTCCTTTTGTCCGGGTCCAATCCACCCTCTGGAACGCTCCTTGAACAAGCTAGACCAGGTCGGGGCCATGAAGGTCTACCTGGCTAGGACGTCTCCCTTGCGGAAGACAGACTCTCTTTTCATCATTCCAGATGGTGCGCGGAAAGGTCAGCCGGCCTCCAAGGTGACCATTGCTCGCTGCATCAGATCGGCAATTTTGGAGGCCTACCGGGTCAAGCATCGAGTGCCCCCTCTGGGAATTAGAGCTCACTCTACCCGGGCAGTGGGTGCCTCCTGGGCGGTGCACCACAGAGCTTCTGCGCAGCAGCTCTGCAAAGCGGCAACCTGGTCTTCGATCCACACGTTTGCCAAATTTTACAAGGTCCACACCTATGCTTCGGCGAATGCCAGCCTAGGCAGAAGGATCTTGCAGGCGGCGGTGGTGAGTCCGCTGACCTGATGGAAGTTTGTTTCCCACCCCAGGGACTGCTTTGGGACGTCCCATGGTTTCTGTGTCCCCCAATGAAGCGATGGAGAAAACAGGATTTTTGGTTGCTTACCGTAAAATCTGTTTCTCGGAGCCTTCATTGGGGGACACAGCACCCTCCCATATTCTTGCAACTCCTGTTCTTAGGTTGTTTGTTGATTACAGTTGAGCTGTCTGTTCTGTTTTCATTCTGTTTTGTTACTTCTCCTACTGCTTTCTCACCAACTGAGGAAATTAGTGCCGGTCGGTGGGGTGTATACTGCGGAGGAGGAGCTAACCTTTTTCTGTGCATAGTATCAGCCTCCTAGTGGCAGCAGCATACACCCATGGTTTCTGTGTCCCCCAATGAAGGCTCCGAGAAACAGATTTTACGGTAAGCAACCAAAAATCCTGTTATTCCGTTCACTGAAGGGGTTAACTTGTGTGACCGTTTTATAGATCAGGTCGTTCTGGACGTGGCAATACCTTATATGTACTTTTTTTTACTCAATGAGTTGGTGTAATTTTTTTTTAAACTTTTTTTTTATTTTTTAAATAATTTTTAATTTTTTTTTTACTTAATCCGTCTTAGACTGTCACTTTTTTCACTTTGATTCCAGTTTTAATGCACTGCAATGCTCCAGTTTTATTTATTTTACACTTTATTAATTCCAAACACATACATAACATAAACATATAAAAACATTTAATGTAAATAAAGGGCAAGCGAGTACTGAAAGATTACCCTTATACAACAAAGCCAGTAGCATAGCTACCGAGGGGGCAGAGGGGGTTGTTGCCATGGGCCCCGAGCTCTGAGGGGGCCCACCCGGAGCTACACTACTGTATCTGTATCCCGGACGCTATGAGGCCCCTGATCAGAAGGAGGACCAATGCTGTCACCGATACAGCTGACTGCATTGATGGGAGTGGGAGCGTTAACGTCACAACTCGGCGCCTGCTGTCCAGAGATGTGCGGGCGCTCAGAGCTGCAGAGGAACTATTAGGAAGAGAGGTGAATATTTTTATTTAATTTTTATGGAGGTGCTCTATATTATATAGAGTCTGCCTATGGGGAGTGCATTATACTATATAGAGTTTTCCTATGGGGAGTCTATTATACTATATAGAGTCTGCTATGGAGGCCGATGGGGAGTACATTATACTATATGGTGGCCTATGGGTAGTGTATTATACTATATTGAGGAATATTTGGTGCATTATACCAGGACCAGGGAGTCGGTGTTGTGGAAATTGAGGAGTCCGAGGTTTGGCTTACGACTCCACAGCCCTGCATTATAGTACATTATATGGAGGCTATCTACGGGGCCATCATACAGTGAAGAGATTACAGTCAAGGGGTCATCATACAGTGTTGAGCCATCAGTTTGGGGGATACTAAGAGGTCAGTAAAGATACAGTGAGGGCGCATTATACTGTGTATAAGATAGCATCATACTGTATATAGGGGAGCTATACAGGGGGAGAATCGGAACATTATTAATGTAAAGTGGGCACTTATTGTTATAGGGAAACTCATATTATTTTTTAGGTGACAAAATGTGGGCAATTTTTCGTAGGGCACTTGCACACGGCATTACTATATTCTAGAGGATTGCTTTAGAATTTGGAGGGCACACAGAACCACACAGCAAGTGCAGGAGAAGGGGACACATACGGCAGCAGCTCAGATAATGATAGGACGGTCAAAAAGGAGCACCAGCCGTGCGAAATAAGGGGAATAATGCAATTCCAGCCGGGTACCTCAAAAGAGGGAAGTAGTTGCAATTGTAGGTGATAACACGGTCAAAGAGGAGTGCAAAAAAAAGGGGGGAATGGTCAAATATAATCTTTTTATTGCATATCCACAACGCGTTTCAACAGAATCGTCTGTCTTCCTCAGGTGGACGTCTGCCACCTGAGGAAGACAGACGATTCTGTTGAAACGCGTTGTGGATATGCAATAAAAAGATTTTATTTGACCAGTCCCCCCTTTTTTTGCGCTCTTTGACCGTGTTATCACTTACAATTACATACGGCAGCAGCGGCTCAGTATTTGGGTATCAGCAGGATGAGGAGTTTGTGCAGGTTGGGAATAGTCCCATTGGGGACAGTGCTGAAAATGAGACGTGAAATGTGTCTTTGTTGTAATCTCTGCAGCCGAGTCGTGGCTGGAAGAAATTGTCACGTCGGTCTGGGCTAGATGGAAAAGACGTGAAAAGTGAACGATTCCATCAGAAAAAACATCCTCTGTCAGTAGGACTGGTATCTACCACTGATCATATGTTAGTAATATCCATGTTGGTCTTTATATAGAGATTATTTTCAGTAACAGCGCCGTCATCTGCAGAGGTTCTCGTACATCCACTATTGAGGAGCGTCACCCAGTTGTAATCAAGGTTACCTGGTTAGGGACCCACTCAGAAGTCCCCCCCCCCCCCGAACCAAAACCCTAGATACGCCTCTAAACAAAGCACATTTATTATTTTACAATAGACAAGGCTAAAGGCGCAAGACTAAGTCCCACATGGATAATAAATACACACTTAATGATATAGATTAAATAAGGGTTGTACACGGCACCATAAGGCTCTGTACACACGGTGCGGATTCTGCTGCGGATCCGCAGTGGAATTGCCGCTGCGGATCTGCAGCAGAACTGCAGGTGATGTACAGTACCATTATAGCCTATGTAAAAAAAAAAAAAAACCACTGTGCACATGCTGCGGATTTTTCCGCGTGGGTTTTGTGCGGAAAAAAAAGCAGCATGTCACTTCTTTTGCGCGGTTTTGCTGCAGTTTTCCACCTGCTCCATTCTACAAATCCGCAGGTGGAAAACCGCACAAAAACCGCAGTAAGGCCATGTGCACATGATGCATTTTTCCTGCGGATCCGCAGCAGATTTTACCGCGCAGAAACGCTGCGGATCCGCAAAGTGATTTACAGTACAATGTAAATCAATTTAAAAAAAAAAACGCTGTGCAGACGCTGCAGTCTTTTCCGCGCGGTTTTTGTGTGGTACAAAAAATGCAGAATGTCACTTCTTTTGTGCGGTTTTCCACCTGCTCCATTCTCCAAATCCGCAGGAGGAAAACTGCAGTGGAAAACCGCACAAAAACCGCAAGAAAACCACACAGAAACAGGAAGAAATCCGCAGGAAAAATGCAGGTCATTTGACCTGCAGATTTAGTCAAATCTGTGCGGAAAAATCCGCGGGAGGATCCGCACTGTGTGCACATAGCCTTAATCAGTTTTTGTACAAAAGTATTCAATCTGTTACAAAAAATAGTGACTTACTATAAGTCATACAAGTCAAGATGCCTATGTGAGTATAATACTCACAAAAACAGTGGCATGCTGGAAAGAAAAATTTATGACTTCAGTAACTAATTGGAAATATTTAGATAGTAATAAAACATCCAGAACACTGATCTGCAACCCACGATATAGACCTGTAGAAGGGAGAGAGCCAAGGACCCCATGTGTTAGACCACAACCATGTGGCTTCCTCAGGGGTGACGTAAGTGTGAGCAACGTTAGACCTTTTCCCACAGCGCTTGTCCTGACTTAATTGAGGTGAAAAGAGTACATTGGCTCTGAACTCCGATGGCCTTACTGACGGCACTGCAAGCGTAAGAATTTTCTCACGATCGTGCTGATGTCTGTGAGGTGAAAAGAATTCATTGGATATGAACCCCGCTCCATGCCACTGTGAGGCACTGATCTGAGCAAGTACACACAGCTCAGTGTCTCTGCTGGATGACAGGCTGTATAGTCGCATCATGCAACAATTCAGCCTGCCATATAGATGTAGCAGAGATGGATGCGTAGCTGGACAATTGGATTATTATCTTGGTTTTTATTATTTTAATTAGAGTTGAGCGAAACGGGTCGAAAAATTTCAAAAGTCGCCGACTTTTAGCAAAGTCGGGTTTCATGAAACGAAACCCGACCCTAGGATGAGGTCGGCCACGAGGTCGGCGACTTACGCGCCAAAGTCGCGTTTCAAAAGTTTGTTTTGCTCTCTTTTTCAGCCAATCAGGATCCACGGACACTGTGGGCAACGTGATGACATAGGCAGGGGTCACCACCATCTTTCAGAAGGGCATGCAAGTGATTGGCTTGCTTTGGTGGGCGTCACAGGGGGTATAAAAGGGCGTGCACGCCGACCGCCATCTTACTTCTGCCGATCTCAGTATAGGGAGAGGTTGCTGCTGATTCTGTAGGGAGAGCGTTAGGCAGGGAAGAAGACAAAAAAACTGCTTCTGCTGCTAGCGATTTGGCCTGCACAACACACCAGTCACTGTGTGTGCAGTGCAAGGGGAGGCTATATAGTGGTGTATCAGTGGTGTTGGTTGTTGGGCTGCCTTCTAAGGCTTCCTGACATTCCTGCATTGCTGTTTACCCACTGCTCCGCAAACTGCTTTTTTAAAAGCAATCCCAATTTTTTTTTTTTGTCCTGAGAAGAAAAAAAAACTGCTTCTGCTGCTAGCAATTTGGCCTGCACAACACACCAGTCACTGTGTGTGCAGTGCAAGGGGAGGCTATATTGTGGTGTATCAGTGGTGTTGGTTGTTGGGCTGCCTTTTAAGGCTTCCTGACAGGCTGGCATTGCTGTTTACCCACTGCTCTGCAAACTGCTTTTTTAAAAGCAATCCAATCTCCCTTATCCTCTAGTCCCTTTTGTCACAGCTGTGCCATCGAGCCTGTCACATAGCGCTCAGATATTCATTGGGCCTCACACAATCCAAAAGTGTCCAGTGTCCAAAAGTGTGTGCAGAGATTCAAAATCTCCCTTATCCTCTAGTCACTTTGGTCACAGCTGTGCCATCGAGCCTGTCACATAGCGCTCAGATATCAGTGGGCCTCACACAATCCAAAAGTGTCCAGTGTCCAAAAGTGTGTGCAGAGATTCAAAATCTCCCTTATCCTCTAGTCACTTTCGTCACAGCTGTGCCATCGAGCCTGTCACATAGCGCTCAGATATCAGTGGGCCTCACACAATCCAAAAGTGTCCAGTGTCCAAAAGTGTGTGCAGAGATTCAAAATCTTCCTTATCCTCTAGTCACTTTGGTCACAGCTGTGCCATCGAGCCTGTCACATAGCGCTCAGATATCAGTGGGCCTCACACAATCCAAAAGTGTCCAGTGTCCAAAAGTGTGTGCAGAGATTCAAAATCTCCCTTATCCTCTAGTCACTTTGGTCACAGCTGTGCCATCGAGCCTGTCACATAGCGCTCAGATATCAGTGGGCCTCACACAATCCAAAAGTGTCCAGTGTCCAAAAGTGTGTGCAGAGATTCAAAATCTCCCTTATCCTCTAGTCACTTTGGTCACAGCTGTGCCATCGAGCCTGTCACATAGCGCTCAGATATCAGTGGGCCTCACACAAACCAAAAGTGTCCAGTGTCCAAAAGTGTGTGCAGAGATTCAAAATCTCCCTTATCCTCTAGTCACTTTGGTCACAGCTGTGCCATCGAGCCTGTCACATAGCGCTCAGATATTCATTGGGCCTCACACAATCCAAAAGTGTCCAGTGTCCAAAAGTGTGTGCAGAGATTCAAAATCTCCCTTATCCTCTAGTCACTTTGGTCCCAGCTGTGCCATCGAGCCTGTCACATAGCGCTCAGATATCAGTGGGCCTCACACAATCCAAAAGTGTCCAGTGTCCAAAAGTGTGTGCAGAGATTCAAAATCTCCCTTATCCTCTAGTCACTTTGGTCACAGCTGTGCCATCGAGCCTGTCACATAGCGCTCAGATATCAGTGGGCCTCACACAATCCAAAAGTGTCCAGTGTCCAAAAGTGTGTGCAGAGATTCAAAATCTCCCTTATCCTCTAGTCACTTTGGTCACAGCTGTGCCATCGAGCCTGTCACATAGCGCTCAGATATCAGTGGGCCTCACACAATCCAAAAGTGTCCAGTGTCCACAAGTGTCTGCAGAAATTCAAAATCTCCCCTGTCCTATAGACACCTTGTACCTTGTTTTACATTACTATATAGTTTGTTGGATTTTGTCTACATTTCTACCAAAAATGAGGAAGGCTGGTGGAAGAGGCCGTGGAATTGGGCGGGGGTTGGCAGCTGGTAATGATGGTGTTGGTGTTGGATCTGATGGTAGTGGCAAGAGCAAAATAGGACCGAATGCAGGAGGTGCTGACCCTGCGTCATCGTCTGGCTACATAAGGCCTCGAACGCTTAGTTTTCTAGGAGTTGGCAAACCACTTTTAAAGCCAGAGCATCAGGAAAAAGTTTTGTCTTACATTGCTGACTCAGCCTCCAGCTCTATCGCCTCCTCTTCTTCAGTTGTAAAAAGTAAAAGCACTGAGTCGTCATTGGAGGCTCATGTTCATGAACCACACCTTTCCTTGTGTCCTTCACCCCAACCAAGATTGAAGGATGACGCAGGCCATACTACTGATTACTCCATGGAGCTGTTTTCACATACCATGCCTGGATTATCAAGTGAAATGGTGAATTACCCAGGCCAAGAAGAATCTGACATGGAGTGCACTGATGCACAGCCGCTGATGGATGATTCTGCTGGTACATTCACTCAGAGCACTACATTGTCCTCGCAGTGTACAGAGCCAGATTCTGACCCTGATGAGACTCAGGTGCCCCTTCCCGCACACTGTACCACCATACACGGTGACAAAGAGGAAGGTGCACATGACATAGAAGAGGAGGTGATGGATGACCCAGTTGTTGACCCAGATTGGCATCCATTGGGGGAAGAGGGTGCTGCTTCCAATAGCTCAGATGAGGAGCATCCACAGCAGACATCGACATCGCAACAGCTGTTATCTGGCAGGCCCGAAGCACTCCAAAGACAGGTTCCAAACATCAAAAGAGTTGCTGGACAGCTTGTTCAGAGGGTCAAAAGATCACAGCGTGCTAGGCCGCAAAATGTCTGCCAAAGTAGGAAGAGTGCAGTGTGGCACTTTTTTGACCAAAATCCTCATGATCAGGCCAAGGTTATCTGTAAGAAGTGCGCAAAGACCTTTAGCCGAGGGAAAAATCTGAAAAATTTGAATACCAGTTGCATGCTTAGACATTTAACCACCATGCACTTGCAAGCGTGGACACAACACCAAACCTCAAGTGCCACATGTGCAATTGATCACAACGAAGGTAGTCAGCAACGATTAGTGTTGAGCATTCCGATACCGCAAGTATCGGGTATCGGCCGATACTTGCTGTATCGGAATTCCGATACCGACTTCCGATATTTTTTCAATATCGGAATTCGGCATCGGAATCGGAAGTTCAAAGTTGATTGACAGACTGACGTCATCATGATGCGCGGTGTGTGCGCATCATGATGCGCCGTCATTTCGGGCCTTCCGGGGGTCTCTGCCGGCCTGCCGGGGGGCTGTGCCGGCCTGCCGGGGGGCTGTGTGGACTGCCCGGGGTCTGTACCGGCCTGCCGGGGGGCTGTGCCGGCCTGCCGGTGGTCTGTGCACCCTGTGGGGGTCTGTACCGGCCTGCCGGGGGGCTGTGCCGGCCTGCCGGTGGTCTGTGCACCCTGTGGGGGTCTGTACCGGCCTGCCGGGGGGCTGTGCCGGCCTGCCGGGGGGCTGTGCTGATGTCCGGGGGTCTGTGCAAGCATCGTCCGATGGGACTACAAGTCCCATCGGGCGATGCCTGCTACCATGACAGTGATTGACACATTAGCCAATGATGGGACAGTGGTAGTCCCATCATCCGGCTAATGTGTTAAATGTTAAAAAAAAAAAAAAAAAAAAATACTATACATACTACATGCATGCTACATACATACTACATGCTACATACATACTACATATATACTACATACATACTACATACATGCTACATACATACTACATGCATGCTACATACATACTACATGCTACATACATACTACATGCATGCTACATACATACTACATGCTACATACATACTACATGCATGCTACATACATACTACATGCTACATACATACCACATACATACTACATACATACTACATACTACATATATACTACATGCATGCTACATACATACTACATGCTACATACATACCACATACATACTACATACATGCTACATACTACATACATACTACATACATACTACATGCATGCTACATACATACTACATACATACTACATGCCACATACATACCACATACATACTACATGCTACATACATACTACATATATACTACATGCATGCTACATACATACTACATGCTACATACATACCACATATATACTACATACATGCTACATACATACTACATATATACTACATGCATGCTACATACATACTACATGCATGCTACATACATACTACATGCTACATGCATGCTACATACATACTACATACATACTACATGCTACATACATACCACATATATACTACATACATACAATACATTCATACAATACATACATAGACATACAGTACATATAACATAGAGTAACATACTTACCAATACTTGTCACATTGTTCCCCGAAGCCATTGTCTTTTCCGGAATAAATATTAACATAACAAACCACAAAAATACTCACCCACGATCCGAAGCAGTCCACGAGTGTGTCCCACGACGATCTTGGGTAGAGAACGGCAGCATCAGATGATGCTGCCGTTCTCTACGGGCTGCAGGAATCCAATGACGGAAGGTAGGTATCCTTCCGCACTGTATTCCTCCGCCACTTAAAAAAAAAAAAGTCCCTAGTCTCACTTTATGCCATTGCTGCGTGGGAAATTCCCACACAGCAATGGCATAAAGTGAGACTAGGGACTTTTTTTTTTTTTTAAGTGGCGGAGGAATACAGTGCGGAAGGATACCTACCTTCCGTCATTGGATTCCTGCAGCCCGTAGAGAACGGCAGCAACAGCTGATGCTGCAGTTCTCTACCCAAGATCGTCGTGGGACACACTCGTGGACTGCTTCGGATCGTGGGTGAGTATTTTTGTGGTTTGTTATGTTAATATTTATTCCGGAAAAGACAATGGCTTCGGGGAACAATATGACAAGTATTGGTAAGTATGTTACTCTATGTTATATGTACTGTATGTCTATGTATGTATTGTATGAATGTATTGTATGTATGTAGTATATATGTGGTATGTATGTAGCATGTAGTATGTATGTAGTATGTATGTAGCATGCATGTAGCATGCAGTATGTATGTAGCATGCATGTAGTATGCATGTAGTATGTAGCATGCATGTAGTATATATGTAGTATGTATGTAGCATGTAGTATGTATGTAGCATGCATGTAGTATATATGTAGTATGTATGTAGCATGTAGTATGTATGTAGCATGCATGTAGTATGTATATGGTATGTATGTAGCATGTAGTATGTATGTAGCATGCATGTAGTATATATGTGTTATGTATGTGGTATGTATGTAGCATGCATGTAGCATGTATGTAGTATGTATGTAGTATATATGTAGCATGTAGTATGTATGTAGCATGCATGTAGTATGTATGTAGTATGTATGTAGTATATATGTAGTATGTATGTAGCATGTAGTATGTATGTAGCATGCATGTAGTATATATGTAGTATGTATGTAGCATGTAGTATGTATGTAGCATGCATGTAGTATATATGTAGTATGTATGTAGCATGTAGTATGTATGTAGCATGCATGTAGTATATATGTAGTATGTAGCATGTAGTATGTATGTAGCATGCATGTAGTATATATGTTATGTATGTAGCATGTAGCATGCATGTAGCATGCATGTAGTATGTATGTAGTATATATGTGGTATGTATGTAGCATGCAGTATGTATGTAGCATGCATGTAGTATATATGTAGTATGTATGTTGCATGTAGTATTTATGTAGTATGAATGTAGCATGTATGTAGTATGTAGTATGAATGTAGCATGTATGTAGTATGCATGTTGTATGTATGTAGCATGTAATTTTTTTTTTTTTTTTTTTACATTTAACACATTAGCCGGATGATGGGACTACTACTGTCCCATCATTGGCTAATGTGTCAATCACTGTCATGGTAGCAGGCATCGCCCGATGGGACTTGTAGTCCTATCGGACGATGCCTGCACAGACCCCCGGAGCCTGCACAGACCACCGGCAGGCTGGCACAGACCACCGGCAGGCCGGCACAGCCCCCCGGCAGGCCGGCACAGCCCCCCGGAGCCTGCACAGCCCCCCGGCAGGCCGGCACAGCCCCCCAGCAGGCCGGCACAGCCCCCCGGAGCCTGCACAGACCACCGGCAGGCCGGCACAGACCACCGGAGCCTGCACAGACCCCCTGGCAGGCCGGCACAGCCCCCCCGAAAGGCCCGTACAGACCCCAGAGAGGCTGTACAAGGGCAGGAAAGGGTTTTTCTTATTCCGATACCGGAAGTCCCATAGACTTGAATGGGACTTCCGGTATCGGAATCGGCGATACCGATACTTTTTTAAAGATCGGCCGATACCATCCGATACGATACTTTGAAGTATCGGACGGTATCGCTCAACTCTAGCAACGATACATTGTTTCCCCCACTGTAAGCCCACCGGTTAGCACAGCAGCAAATGTTGAGGTGTCGTTGCAAGACCACAGCAGTCAGGGAATCCCACTGTTATATCAACGAAAGACTGATTCTAGGCCATCAGAAAGAACACCAACTCCATCACCATCATCAACCCTCTCTCAGTCCGCCCTGTCCACCGCTACTTCCACCATATGCAGCTCTCAAGTCCAGCTCACCCTCCCAGACACTATGAGTAGGTCAAGAAAGTACTCAGTCTCTCATCCGCGTACACTGGGTTTGAACGCCCACATTGCCAAACTAATCTCGTTTGAGATGATGCCCTTTCGGTTGGTGGAAAGCACAGCTTTCCGCAAACTCATGGCCTATGCAGTACCACGCTATGACCTACCCAGTCGCCACTTCTTCTCTCGCAAAGCCATCCCAGCCCTCCACCATCATGTGAAAGACCGCATTGTCCATGCACTCAAGCAGTCAGTGAGCGGAAAGGTGCACCTCACAACTGATGCATGGTCCAGTCGGCATGGCCAGGGCCGTTACGTGTCCATCACTGCGCACTGGGTTAATGTGGTGGATGCAGGGTCCACAGGGGACAGCGGTGGTGGGACAGTGTTGCCTAGCCCACGGTATAGGAAATAGTTGGCTGTAGGCGTTCGACCCTCCTCCTCCTCCTCCAGAAGCGAAAGCTCGTCCACAGAGCGCAGTCGTACGAGCACTCCATCTGCAGCTGCCACTGTTGCACACGATGTGTCCCCCTATCGAGCAGCTAGTGGAAAGCGTCAGCAGGCTGTGTTGCAGATGATGTGTTTGGGCGACAGACACACCGCCGAGGTGCTGGCCGAGTACTTGAAGCGACAAACTGAGTCATGGCTGGGCAGTGTACATCTTGAGGCAGGCAAGGTAGTTAGTGATAACGGTCGTAATTTTGTGGCAGCCATAGCCCTTTCAAAACTCAGCCACATACCTTGCTTGGCTCACACCTTGAACCTGGTGGTGCAGTGCTTCCTCAAAAATTATCCGGAGTTAACAGCCCTGCTCCAGAAGGTGCGAAGACTGTGCGCGCACATCCGCCGGTCGCCTGTACACTCCGTTCATATGCAGAAGCTGCAGCGATTGCTCCACCTTCCCAACCACCGCCTCATTATCGACATTGCAACAAGGTGGAACTCCACCCTACACATGGTGGATCGGCTGTGCGAGCAGAGGCAGGCCATAATGCATTTGTGGGAGGATACACGGCCAGGCACTTTGAGAGCAGACATGGAGTTGACAGGTGTGCAGTGGTCGAAGCTGAAAGACCTCTGTAAAGTCCTTCAGTGTTTTGAGGAATGCACACGGCTGGTAAGCGCAGACGACGCCATCCTAAGTATGAGCATCCCACTTATGCGTCTGCTCATGCAAACTTTGACGCACCTTAAGGAGCAGGCGTCTGCAGCCAATGTTGATGAGGAGGAAGAGGAGGAGGGAATCCTTGATGACATTCAGCCATTGTCTGCTCAGGGACCTCTCCTGGACGAGGTGGAGGAAGAAGAGGAGGAGGAGGATGATGATGGGGATGATTACTTAGGGGAGGAGGATGCATCTCGTGGGGCAAGTGAAAATGTTGGCGTGGCAAGGTCTGGTACAGGGTTTGTGCGTGACTGGAGGGATTTGGATTTGCCAGAAAGTGCTCCTCCACCCAGCACTCGCAGTGCATCATTGACACCGGGAACATTGGCCCACATGTCAGATTATGCCTTGCGGATCCTAAAAAGGGACCCCCGCATTGCCAAAATGATGAACGATGACGACTACTGGTTGGCCAGCATCCTGGATCCACGCTATAAAGGCAAATTACAAAACATCATGCCACAGGAGAACCTTGACCTAATATTGGCTAATAAACAAGCAACTCTGGTAAATCGGTTGCTTGAGGCATTCCCAGCACACAGCAGCGGTGATGGTTCTCACACGAGCCGTACGGGCCGGGGGCAGCTTGGCAGAGGTGTTCGTGGTGCACACAGCAGAAGTGGCGCTGGAGACAGGGGTTTCATGACAATGTTGTGGACTGATTTTACAAATACCGCTCACACAACTGGTAATATTGCATCGATGGAAAGTGACAGGAGACAGCAGTTGTCAACTATGGTTACAAACTACTTTTCCTCCCATATCGATGTTCTCCCACACAGGTCATTCCCCTTTGACTATTGGGCCGCTAAACTGGACACCTGGCCTGAATTGGCCCAATATGCCTTACAGGAGCTCGCTTGCCCAGCTGCAAGTGTGCTATCGGAAAGAGTCTTCAGTGCAGCTGGATCAATCCTGACAGAAAAAAGGACCCGTCTGTCAACCCAAAATGTGGATGATCTAACCTTCATTAAAATGAACCACGCATGGGTTTCCAAGGATTTTGTCCCACCTTCCCCTGATGACACATAGGGTGACAGAAAAATGGCTTGCTTTGGTCCACCTCTTCCTGGGACTTCACCTATTTCGCCTTTTGCATCAGCTGAATGTCCAACATCAACATATGCCACTTTCTAAAACTCCCTAACTGTGCTGCCTCCCCCCCCATGGCCGGGGTCACCACCTAGCGCACGACACCGTGCGAGTGCCGTTGCCCTGGACAGGTGGGTAGGCCGACTCTTGGGCGCGGGCACTGGCACAGGGTCCCTCATAGTGCAATCAAGTGTCTCTGACGGTGGTGGTGCACACCCGCCGTCAGACACACCGCCGTACTATGAGGGGCCCAGTGCCAGTACCGACGCCCACGAGTGGGCCCCCCTTGCTAGGGCAGGGCCCCAGCATTTGCAATCTTTACCTCTCCCTGCTCCTCCGCTGTGTAATCTGGGCCGTCAAATCCATACTGTGCCTGACACCGTCTGAGCCTGCCTCCTGAGACATATATTTTGAATGTGTACGCTATCCATACATGTTATCTGGGGATACGGTACCCTTTCTAACCTTTGTGCAATCACGTGCAATCCATACTGGGCCTAACACCGTCTGAGCCTGCCTCCTGAGACATATATTTTGAATGTGTACGCTATCCATACATGTTATCTGGGGATACGGTACCCTTTCTAACCTTTGTGCAATCACGTGCAATCCATACTGGGCCTAACACCGTCTGAGCCTGCCTCCTGAGACATATATTTTGAATGTGTACGCTATCCATACATGTTATCTGGGGATACGGTACCCTTTCTAACCTTTGTGCAATCACGTGCAATCCATACTGGGCCTAACACCGTCTGAGCCTGCCTCCTGAGACATATATTTTGAATGTGTACGCTATCCATACATGTTATCTGGGGATACGGTACCCTTTCTAACCTTTGTGCAATCACGTGCAATCCATACTGGGCCTAACACAGTCTGAGCCTGCCTCCTGAGACATATATTTTGAATGTGTACGCTATCCATACATGTTATCTGGGGATACGGTACCCTTTCTAACCTTTGTACAATCACGTGCAATCCATACTGGGCCTAACACCGTCTGAGCCTGCCTCCTGAGACATATATTTTGAATGTGTACGCTATCCATACATGTTATCTGGGGAAACGGTACCCTTTCTAACCTTTGTGCAATCACGTGCAATCCATACTGGGCCTGACACCGTCTGAGCCTGCCTCCTGAGACATATATTTTGAATGTGTACGCTATCCATACATGTTATCTGGGGATACGGTACCCTTTCTAACCTTTGTGCAATCACGTGCAATCCATACTGGGCCTAGCACCGTCTGAGCCTGCCTCCAGAGACATATATTTTGAATGTGTACGCTATCCATACATGTTATCTGGCGAGACGGTACCCTTTCTAACCTTTGTGCAATCACGTGCAATCCATACTGGGCCTAACACCGTCTGAGCCTGCCTCCTGAGACATATATTTTGAATGTGTACGCTATCCATACATGTTATCTGGGGAAACGGTACCCTTTCTAACCTTTGTGCAATCACGTGCAATCCATACTGGGCCTGACACCGTCTGAGCCTGCCTCCTGAGACATATATTTTGAATGTGTACGCTATCCATACATGTTATCTGGGGATACGGTACCCTTTCTCAACTTTGTGCAATCACGTGTAATCCATACTGGGCGTGAGAACGGCTGGCGAGCTGTTAAGCAAGCTACAGCACCTGTGGTTTGCACACGTAAGTTTTTCATTTTTTCAGGAATGACGGTTAGGCCTAATTCCGGAACTGCGGTTGACCTGCACTTACTGGGAAATCATTGTTCGCGGGTAATAATTGTAATCAGTGATCCCCATCACTAACGTTGTTCAGCGGGTTATCTGCACCTGTAAGCGACAAACGCTGGCCTTTTCAGTGTAGCGCACATGCAGCCACGGACATGTAAGGGCATGACACACCAGTTATTGGCCAATCTCATGTGCCAGAGCCTCACGTGTCCCTCTAGTAAGCCGGACTCGGACCGCGGGGCATGACGGAGTCTCGTTCGTTAACGGAATTAAGCTTGCAATGTGTGCATCTGTTCTGTAGCTGGCATGGTTGAGGTTTCCCAGGTGGAGTCGAATTTAACCGTAGGCTCCACTCCTGGTGGTGCCCTTCTGGACATTCCTTTAAGGTTCAGCTTTGCAACCATACTGCCCACGTAAAACAAACACTTTGCCTTCATGAACGCTGTTTGGAGGGTCATGACTCGTGGGGAATAACGCCGCCCAATCAGTTAACCTGCTAGAGAGATCCTTCGTTGCTCCCAAGCATGACATCACACTCCCTAGGAAGAAGGTAATGCCACTGTGGCGACCGTACTCCTGGGGGCGACACAAGTGCACTGATGCCCAGCCACTGCTCGATGAATCTGCTGGTACATTGACCCAGACCACTACATTCCCCTCGCACGCTACACGACCTGAATCTGACCCTGATGAAACTCAGGTTACCGTTCCCATATACATTTCCATCTTACATGGTGACAAAGAGGAAGCTGCAGATGAAAGTGCAGGTTCGGCCCACCCGCCATCAGACACACCACCGTACTATCAGGGGCCCTGTGCCAGTGCCATCGCCAACGAGTGGGCCCCCCCTGCTTGCTCAGGATCACAGCACTTGCAAAGTTGAAATACTGTGCAGTGAGATGGAAGATGGGGACGACAAGGAGTCCAGACAAGTACAGGGATTCCCTAGCGAGGAGACTTATTTGATTGTTTTCAATGTTGGGACAGCAATTTTTGGGGAGCACTATACTCTGGAGAATGATAGATGGGGCCCACCATACACTGGAACATTCCAAAGGTGGACATCAGACACTGGAGCAGCATTTACAGGGCCCATTATACACTAGAGCATTAGAAATGGGGCCCATTATGTTTGGAGCATTATTTGGGCCCATAAGACAGTGGAGCTTCATCCATGGGGACCAACATATACTGTAGCATTATGTGGAGCTCATCATATACTGTTTCAAACATTATATGGGACCAATGATTCTGTATGGAGAAATAGATGGGCCTCTTCATGAGATGTAAAAAGTGAGGTATTTTTCATTGTACTATACCGCTATTTCTCTGTCGTATCGGAGCATGATGAGTTGTGGTATGTGTTAAAGGGGCGCTCTTTCACCCAGGGCACATGAAAACCTGCAGCCAGCCCTCCCCCCCCACAACTTTTGCCAAATAACCCCCATTTTTCAGTGTGTAACTTGTATTATGAAGTTAATTAAGGTTGACAAGCTTAAGTAAGAAGAATTGATGCTTTTGGCATTCAAATGGGCACTGTAGGTGTGTTTCCTGTCCTCCTCTCACTGCCGACTTTTATTCCCCATTGACTTACATTGGGTTTCGTGTTTCGGGACGACCCCGACTTTTCCCTATAATCGGACGATCTTGCTCGACCCGACTTTTGGAAAAGTCGGGTTTCACGAGACGAAACGCGACCCTAAAAAACCAAAAGTCGCTCAACTCTAATTTTAATGCTTCGGTGGATCTGGCATTGATGTGAGTATACATGTTTTTGCGAAATTTAGATTCATTAAAGGAGTCTGGGTGTTGTGTTTTTTTTACAATTTGACTATGGGGTTAGTAATGGGGGCGTCTTATAGACACTTCTCCATTACTAACTATCATCTCACTTGCCCTCACACTGGGCAAGTGGGAAGAGCGAGGCTTTTGCTGGCTATTAATTATAGGGGGACCCTACGTCTTTTTTTGGGGGGGTCCCCCATTTTAATAACCAGTAAAGGCTAAGTATACAGTTGTGAGCTGATATCAATAGCCTGGGAAGCTCCATGGGTATTACCCCCTTCTCAGGCTATAAACCTCTGCCCGCAGGCTGTCCGCTTTCCCGCTGGTGGTTAATAAAATGTTGGGTGATCCCACGTCATTTTTTTGGAAAATAATTTTAGTAAAAATATACATATACAATAAGCTATACATGCACTGTACTAATTATATATGTCACTGATATCTTTATCTGTTCTATGTGTGTATACTGTATGTATTCTTTCTATTCTATTATGTCGGGTCGTGCTGTGATTTTACTGTACGCTGCTGATGAAATGTTGAATTTTCAAGGACGTGGGTTTGTAAAAAAAAAACAAAACAAAACAAAAACATGGCCCGAGTGCTGTCCGTTTTTTTTATCACACCCATTGACTTGCATTAGCAAGTCTCGTCCGAGATACGAGGACAATCGCAGCATTCAGAGATCACAAATCCTAGATTTACATTGGTCAGAGAGGAATTCTATTTTATTTTTGCTAGTGAAAAATTGATTATTGTCATCCATAGAGTATTATGTGCTTTGTCGTACATTTCAGTGTTATGTGGCAGTCCAAAAAAAACAATGAAAAATTTTTCGGGATTGAATTTGTCATCCATACACTTTTGTGTGGTTTGTGTCACATTATGGTGGTATTAAATTCTAAAAAAAAGCTTTGACTGCTGGAGTTATTACATATAAACATAGTTTCAAGAGACCTAGCAATTAGAAAATGCGAAAGGTGTGCTGTAAAGTATGGGGAAGTGAAGGTGCTGATAATGGTGCACACAGATGTAGGGGAAGTGGGCTGACATACGGACCTGTCTGCAGAGGAAGGGTTAATGTACACTGTGCTGGACATAGACTGCTGTAAATGAAGGTGGGAGACAGGCAGAGGTGAAGTACTGGGTTTTGCCTCTAGGGGGAGACCAAGGACAGTAGAAGAGTAGGAAGGTGCAGTACTGCAGTTTGGCCACAAGATGGGAGTAGAGAGCTGTGAGGAAAGGACTGAACATCAGCTTAGGGCTACGAAACCGCACAGTCATGGGGGGTGGGGTTACAAGGACTCTAGGGGGAGTTCCCAAGGAGGGGGATAAAAGGAAGGCAGAGTTCTAGAAGCGGTCAGTCCAGGAGAGGAGAAGACTAAAGGGAGAGGTGAACAAAGAAGAAGCCCTGGAAGGGACTGGCAACAGAGACAGTCAGGGGGGTGGCCCTGACGGGAGAAGCCACAGACAGAGTGAGAGCCTGGGGTACCACAAGACGGACGGACTCGGATGGGTGAAGCGCTGTGGTGGGAGGCCTAGGGCAGCCACAGTGGAAGAGCCGTGAGGGACGTCAGACAGGAAAGGAAGGAACTGAAGGTACCCTGGCCTGTGTGTGGAGTCGAGTAGCTGCTGTGTGGTGCTGCGGAGTCGAGCAGCTGCTGTGTGGTGCTGCGGGTCATCAAGAGGACGGCCAATAAAGAGGAGCTGTTGGACACACTACAGTCTCTGTCTCAGTCTGTTCGCGGCGGTAAGAGGACCACCCCCCAGTCGGCTCACCTACCTACATTTGGCATAGTAGGCAGGATCATCGCCGCCAATACACCATCTTCAGCGGTAAGCCTGCACAGAAGACCCAAGCTGAACGGGTTGAAGAATTTCCATGTTGATTACAAAATTAGACTGTGACCAGGATTGTCGGTTTTCATCAGGTGGATCCGGAGCGGAAAAGAACTTGACAGAATGAATGTGGCACTCCAGCGCCAGAAAGAAGCACAAGAGTTTGTAGCTACATTGGACAATCTGGGACCATGTCGCACCCGCCCCTGGGGGGAGCGGCGTACATCTGGAGACAGCCGCCTCCTCATGCTGGACCCTGGAAGATGGGTGGAGAGGCCGACCAACGCCCCACCCGAGAACGGGAGTGGCCAAGGTGGAGAGGCTGGGTGCGGCTGCTTGGCGCCATTAAGCTTCTGGACATCGGACGAGAGGCAACGCTGCAGCTGCCGTGGTCTCGGATGCCTGGAATGGAAGTGGCGTCAGGTGATCGAGTCCCATAGGGAGAGCTGCCCATGGAAGCCACTGTCAGTACCCCGGACGCCTATCAAGGAAGAGGAGCGACCCCGGACCCTGTTGAGAAACGGCCACTGGAAAAACCGCCATGGAGTTTCCCTGTGGAACCACCGGGCCTGGAGGTTGGCCCTGCCGGACGACGGGGTGAAGATCGTCGGCTCCTGGAGGAGCTGCAGGATGGTTTGTCGGAAGCCGCGGCATCGGGGAAGGTGAGCGTTCCCCCGGCTCAGCCGGCGGCACTGCAGGCAGCTTCCTTTCAACCCGCCTCGTGCATGAGCCAGGTCCAGGGGCGCCGCCATCGGCTCCCGGCCTCCCCGCTCGGCCTCCTGCCCTCCCGCGACCAAGGCTCTGGATGACTTCGTGGCCCTGACGGGGCCGACCACCGTTCCCATCCACGACCCCGCTCTGTCCCGCGTCGCTGGTGCGGAACAGACACGCGGCGACTCCTGCCGCGCTCCACACTCCGGCTGCGGCCTACTCCGCGGCCGCCCCGGCTCCACTTGTGGTGTTGGCCGCGGCCTGCCTGCTGACGGCTACGGACGTCTCTGCCCCACGCCAGGCCCCTGCTGCGGCCTATGGGAAGACATCTGCGGCCGCCCCTGCCCCGCTGCCAACTTTGGCCGCGGCCCGCTCGCTGGGCTCTGCGGCCTACACCGGACCCTCCGCCTGGGTTGCGGAGGTCATTGAGCAGAAGAAGGCCAAAGAGCGGGAAGTGTGGGCGCTGCTGCACGAGAAGGGGGAGGCAGCCATGTCTACCCCTCGATCGTATGGCCGGCTTGTGCACACCAACACCGTAAAAGGTTACGGATTTATTCGGGACCTCGCAACCGGCCACAAAGTCTATCTCAACGTGGCTTCTATCAAGCACGGGAGGGAGACCTGGTCTCCTACTATAAGGAGTACTGTCCCCGCAGCTACTATGCGGTGGTGGTCATCGCATACCCTGAGGGGTATGAGCCCCCATAAAAGTGAAGAGGACTCCTGGGTCTTGGGCATCAGGAACACTCGGGGCCCAGAACAATTCAAGCATCTCGGGGACTTCATGGCTGTGGAGTTCCCTGCTGATTGGCGAAACATCGGCCGCCAGGAGGTGGCCTGGAGTATCCTTCAAAATGGACCGCCAGGACTGCTGTGCGCTGTTGCATAGCCTGGGGACAGTTCTGCATCCTCAAAGTGGGTGAAAAATGCCCACTCCTGATGTGGTGGGGATGCATATGGGGGAATGCTCTCCATAAAGGAAGGGGGAGCACTAATGATCATGTTTTGTTAAAAAAAAAAAAAAAAATAATATGTCTTATTTGAAAATACTGAAAGTAAAAGAAAAGTTAAAGGCGGTAGTAGTATTGAAACATAGAATAGTTAAAAACTATGTATAGTATATAATAGTAGACTTGAAATGTTTTGCATCTAAAAAATAAAACGTTCAACAGGTCCCGGGTACTAAGGGTACAGAGGAAAAACGCCGACCAGGACTATTCAATTTGACAGGACAAAGAGACAGACGGAATTGTAACAGACAGCGATCCATGGGTCAGGCCCAAGTACCACGAACACCCCAAAAGGAGAGGAGGATGCTGACGATGACCTGGTAGGCTTGAGTGTTATGATGAGTCACCGAAGGAGGAAAAAACAAAATACTAGCTAAGTCCAGAAAAACCAGAGAGGTTGGCAGCTATCGGATTGCAGACCCCTGAACCTATCCACAACAACTAGCAGTAGCCGTGGGGGGGTTCTTACGGTGCCCTAGACCCCTCGATCACAGCCGGAGAACTACATAGCCTAAAGACAGAAAGGGGAAAAACTAAACTGCCCCAGAGCAGACCCCAAAGCAATAGGCAGCCCCCAACATATAATGACAGTGAAGCAAGATGAAAACACTAACACAGATAGAAAGATAGGTTGAGCAAATGATGGGGCCCAAGCTAACTAAATAGGACAGGATAGGAAAGCTGCTGTCTGCCATCTGCAAAAACACTATCCAAAATGAGCCAACCGACTGATAGGAAAAACAGGCTCTGAAGTCGCTAGGCTTCGAAAGACTATATCAGCACTCAGGTATATTCTGAAGACAGAGCAAAAGATCAACAGATCAGAGACAAAAATGGAATTCCGCTCACCCCCGGGCGGGGATGGCAGAACTCCCAAAAAACAGGGCAAAACAAAAACAAAACAGAAGAGTACAAAGCAGAGCAGAAAAACTTAGCTTTGAGACTCAGGAATCAGACTGGTCTCCAAGAATCCAGCAGGATCACCAGCAAGGCAGAAGGGCGTCGGCTGCCTTATATCCAGTCCTCAATTCCAGCCACCCAGTCATCATCTAGCTGCCCAGGTGTTTGGTAATCAGCCTCACTACCTTCCTTGACCAGAGGAGGGAGTTCATCAGACCTCAATGGTGAAGGGAAAAATGAACTCACAACAGTACCTCCCCCTTGAGGAGGGGTCACCGAACCCTCATCCATGCCACCAGGGCGATCCGGGTGAGCCCGATGAAAGGCACGAACCAATCTTTCGGCATGAATATCAGAGGCAGAGACCCAGGAATTATCCTCCTGACCATAACCCTTCCACTTAACCAAATAATGGAGTCTCCGTCTAGCCAAACGGGAATCCAGTATCTTCTCTACCTCATATTCCATGTTACCTTCAACCAATATAGGGTCAGGAGGTGCCACCACAGGAACTACTGGTTCAACAAACCTCTTCAACAAGGACTTATGAAACACATTATGAATTTTAAATGTGACAGGAAGAGCCAACCGAAAAGAGACCGGATTAATAATCTCCAAAATCTTGTAAGGTCCAATAAATCTAGGCTTAAACTTAGGAGAAGCCACCTTCATAGCGATATTTTTTGATGACAACCAAACCATATCACCCACCTTTAACTGGGGACCACAGGGTCCTACGCCGGTTGGAAAACCGCTGGGCCTTTTCCTGGGAGAGAGACAACTTATCCACTACTTGGTCCCAGATCTGGTGCATTCTCTCCACCACAGTGTCAACACCTGGGCAGGCAGAAGGCTCCACCTGCCCTGAAGAAAATCGAGGGTGAAACCCAAAGTTACAAAAAAAAGTGACATCAAAGTGGCAGAACTAGCTCTATTATTTAAAGCAAATTCGGCCAAGGGCAAAAATGAAACCCAATCATCCTGATCGGCAGAAAAAAAACATCTCAAATATGACTCCAAAGTCTGGTTTGTTCTCACCGTCTGCCCATTGGTCTGAGGGTGAAACACAGAGAAGAAGGACAACTGAATTCCCAGCTTGGAAGAGAAAGTCCTCCAAAATCTAGACACAAACTGAACTTCTCTGTCAGATACAATGTTCTCAGGAATCCCGTGCAAGCGAACCACCTGTTGCAAAAACAAGGGCACCAACTCAGAGGAAGATGGCAACTTAGGGAGTGGTACAAGATGGACCATCTTAGAGAATCTATCACAAATCACCCAAATAACAGTCATTCTCTGAGAGACAGGCATATCAGAGATAAAATCCATTGAAATATGGGTCCATGGCCTCCTGGGCACCGGCAAAGGCATCAACAAGCCATTAGAGCGATAACAAGGTTTAGACCGGGAGCAAGTCCCACAGGACTGCACAAAATTCCTGACATCATGAGACAAGGCGGGCCACCAAAAAGACCGACTCACCAGATCTCTAGTACCAAAAATACCTGGATGACCAGCCAATGCAGAGCAATGAACTTCAGACATCACTCTCTTCCTCCACTGGTCAGGAAAATACAACTTTCCACTGGGACAACGGTCAGGTTTGTCCTCCTGAAACTCTTCCAGAGCACGTCTCAAATCGGGCGAGATGGCAGAAAGAACTACCCCCTCGCCTAAGATGGTAGCAGGCTTAGTCACAACAGGAGAATCAGCAAGGAAACTCCTAGAGAGGGCGTCTGTCTTGACATTCTTAGTGCCCGGAAGAAAAGAGACCACAAAATCAAAACGTGTGAAAAACAAGGCCCACCTAGCCTGTCTAGGATTCAAGCGCTTGGCCGACTCCAGGTAAATCAAATTCTTGTGGTCAGTAAGGACCACGACTTGGTGTTTGGCTCCCTCCAACCAATGTCTCCAATCCTCAAATGCCCATTTCATGGCCAACAGTTCCCGATTCCCCACAACATAGTTACGTTCGGATGGGGAGAACTTTCGGGAAAAGAAAGCACAAGGATTCATTTTAGATGTCACAGGATCTTTTTGGGACAACACCGCTCCTGCACCAATCTCAGAAGCGTCCACCTCCACCTGAAACGGCAGTGAGACATCAGGTTGCCGCAAAACCGGAGCAGAAGTGAATCTTCGCTTCAGCTCCTGAAAGGAAGAAACAGCCTCCGGAGACCAATTCAGCACATCAGCACCCTTCCTAGTCAAATCCGTAAATGGCTTAGCAATACCAGAAAAATTAGCTATAAATTTCCGATAAAAATTAGCAAAACCCAAAAACTTCTGGAGGGCCTTCAAAGAAGTGGGCTGAACCCAATCATAAATGACCTGTACCTTGGCCGGGTCCATTTCAATAGTTGACGGAGACAATATAAATCCCAAAAATGAAATCCTCTGTACCCCAAAAAGGCATTTCGATCCCTTGACATACAGGGAATTCTCCCTCAAAATCCGGAACACAGTCCGAACATGTTCCACATGAGAGTCCCAATTCTTGGAGAAGATCAAAATATCATCCAGATAGATAATCAAAAATGTATCCACAAAGTCTCGGAATATATCGTTCATGAAGCATTAGAAGACAGAAGGGGCATTAGTGAGCCCAAAAGGCATCACCAGGTACTCAAAATTTCCCTCCGGAGTATTAAACGCCATCTTCCATTCATCCCCATGCTTAATGCGAATAAGATTATACGCCCCCTGAGGTCAAGCTTGGTAAACCAGCAAGCACCTTTAACTCTGGAGAATAGATCAGAAATCAGGGGTAAAACGGATACTGATATTTAACAGTAATTTTGTTGAGGGCACGATAGTCAATGCAAGGCCTTAATGAACCATCCTTTTTAGCCACGAAAAAAAACCCAGCACCTAAGGGTGAAGAGGATGATCTAATATGACCCTTCTCCAATGACTCCTTAATATAGGATCGCATAGCCTCGTGCTCGGGTACAGATAAATTGAAAAGCCGACCCTTGGGGAATTTCCACCCCGGGTTCAGCTCAATTGCACAGTCATAACTCCTATGAGGAGGCAAAGACGCAGATTCATTCTCACTAAATACATCATAAAAGTCAGCCAAATAGTCAGGAACATCAAGCGACTGGGGAGAGGTGGAGAAAACAGGAGCATCACTAAGGGCACACCGACAACCCCAACTCACCACAGACAAAGATTTCCAATCCAGAACTGGATTATGGATTTGTAACCAGGGAAACCCCAGAACAATGGTATCATGCAACACCAAAAATCTGCAATTTTATTGATGGTCTGGGGCGACCCGCATTACCAGCTGGGTCCAAAACTGAGGTTTATTCTTCGCCAAAGGAGTAGCATCAATACCCCTCAAAGGGATAGGCGTCCGCAGAGGTGTCATAGGAAATCCACAACATTTAGCAAAATCCAAGTCCATCAGGTTCAGAGCTGCTCCCGAATCCACAAAAGCCTTGGCGGAAAATGTGGACAGAGAGCAGATCAGAGTAATTGCCAGAAGAAACTTAGGTTGAACGCCACCCACAGAAAACGTGTGTGCACAACGTTTCTCTCGTTTAGGGCAGACAGAAATAATATGCGAGGCATCTCCACAAAAAAAACACAGCTTATTACGCCTTCTGAACTCCTGACGTTGCGCCCTAGACAAAACTCTATGACATTGCATAGGTTCAGACATTTGTTCAACAGGTGGCAACATCTCTCGTGTAGTTTTGCGTTCACGTAAACGCCGATCCACCTGAATGGCTAATGACATAGAATCGTCAAGACCAGAGGGAACAGGAAATCCCACCATAGTATCTTTTACAGTTTCTGACAAACCCTTCCAAAAGAGGGCTGCCAAGGCACCATCATTCCAGGTAGTAAGGACCGCCCACTTTTGGAATTTTTGACAGTACAACTCTGCCGAATCCCGACCCTGGCTTAATGCCAACAGGGTCTTTTCAGCCTGATCAATAGCATTAGGTTCATCATACAACAACCCCAAGGCTTGAAAAAATGCGTTGACATTATTCAAAATAGGATCATCAGGTTTCAAAGAAAACGCCCAATCCTGGGGATCGCCGCGCAGCAAAGAGATGACAATCTTAACCTGCTGCGCGGAGTTCCCCGGCGAGTTAAGCTTCAAGGCAAAAAATAATTTACAATTATTCTTGAAATTCAAGAATTTCGACCGATCCCAAAAAACACATCAGGAGTAGGAATCTTTGGTTCAGCAGCATGTGAATGAGCAAGATAGGCAGAAATTCCCCGCACTTCAGCAGCGAGCTGCTCCACACGATCAGACAATTGCTTCATCTCCATTGAGAGAAAAATTCCCCCTACGGCCTCAGAGATAGAGGAAAAAGTATGCACAAAAAAAAAAATTCTGACACACTTTTTTTTTTCCCTTTTTTTTTTTTTTACAATTCTCTCCTGCTATTGAGTACCCTAGGATCTGCGGCATGGCTGGTGATTCTGTTATGATAAGTCACCGAAGGAGGAAAAAACAAAATACTAGCTAAGTCCAGAAAAACCAGAGAGGTTGGCAGCTATCGGATTGCAGACCCCTGAACCTATCCACATCAACTAGCAGTAGCCGTGGGGGGTTCCTACGGTGCCCTAGACCCCTCGATCACAGCCGGAGAACTACATAGCCTAAAGACAGAAAGGGGAAAAACTAAACTGCCCCAGAGCAGACCCCAAAGCAATAGGCAGCCCCCAACATATAATGACGGTGAAGCAAGATGAAAACACTAACACAGATAGAAAGATAGGTTGAGCAAATGATGGGGCCCAAGCTAACTAAATAGGACAGGATAGGAAAGCTGCTGTCTGCCATCCGCAAAAACACTATCCAAAATGAGCCAACTGACTGATAGGAAAAACAGGCTCTGAAGTCGCTAGGCTTCGAAAGACTATATCAGCACTCAGGTATATTCTGTAGACAGAGCAAAAGATCAACAGATCAAAAACAAAAATGGAATTCCGCTGACCCCCGGCCGGGGATGGCAGAACTCCCAAAAAACAGTACAAAGCAGAGCAGAAAAACTTAGCTTTGAGACGCAGGAATCAGACTGGTCTCCAAGAATCCAGCAGGATCACCAGCAAGGCAGAAGGGCGTCGGCTGCCTTTTATCCAGTCCTCAATTCCAGCCACCCAGTCATCATCTAGCTGCCCAGGTTTTTGGTAATCAGCCTCACTACCTTCCTTCACCAGAGGAGGGAGTTCATCAGACCTCAATGGTGAAGGGAAAAATGAACTCACAACACTAGAGCCTCTGTCATTGCGCTCCAAATGTGCAAAATGTCACAGGACGGGAGAAAAGTAGGAAGTACGCACCCATAGAGGAATCCGGGTGGTCTTAGCCCAACCAGACGGAATTGTCATAGTGGCGTATGCAGCGGCGGGTAGCCGTAAGCTACTCGGAGCATGGTTGCTCCCGATTTGGTTCATCCCCCCCGCGTATCGCGGGCCTGGTTCAACAACCAGTCCGACAAAAGAAGGTGGGGAAGTTTCAGAACAGAAAAGAGGGGAACGAGATTGTCGAGGACGACAATGGTCAAAGGAAGGGGAGTGCAGGGGAAGTGGGCTGACATACGGACCTGTCTACAGAGGAAGGGTTAATGTACACTGTGCTGGACATGGACTGCTGTAAATGAAGGTGGCAGACAGGCAGAGGTGAAGTACTGGGTTTTGCCACTAGGGGGAGACCAAGGACAGCAGAAGAGTAGGAAGGTGCTGTACTGCAGTTTGGCCACAAGATGGGAGTAGAGAGCTGTGAGGAAAGGACAGGACATCAGCTTAGGGCTACAAAACCACACAATCATGGGGGACGGGGTTACAAGGACTCTAGGGGGAGTTCACAAGGAGGGCGATAAAAGGAAGACACAGTTCTAGAAGCGGTCAGTCCAGGAGAGGAGCTCAGGAGAGGAGAAGACTAAAGGGAAAGGTGGACAAAGAAGAAGCTCCGGAATGGACTGGCAACAGAGACTGTCAGGGGGGTGGCCCTGATGGGAGAAGCTGCAGACAGAGAGAGCCTGGGGTACCACAAGACGGACGGACTCGGACGGGTGAAGCGCTGTGGTGGTAGGACTAGGGCAGCCACAGTGAAAGAGCTGCGAGGGACGTCCGACAGGAAAGGAAGGAAGTGAAGGTACCCAGGCCTGTGTGCGGAGTCAAGCAGATGCTGTGTGGTGCTGCGGAGTCGAGCAGCTGCTGTATGGTGCTGCGGGTCATCGAGAGGACGGCCAATAAAGAGGACCTGTTGGACGCACTACAGTCTCTGTCTCAGTCTGTTTGCGGCGGTAAGAGGACCACCCCCAGTCGGCTCACCTACCTACACAGATGCCGAGGATGTGAGGCAGATGCCAGATGCGGCTACGCCTGTTACTGGAGCACAAGAAACACGCCCATCCATGACACATAAGTTCCTGTCCCATTTTGCAGGGAGTCACGGTGCACCACTTCTTAAGCCAGAGCAGTGCAAACAAGTGGTCAGTTGGATAGCAGAAAATGCTTCCTGCATGCTTGGCAGCATGACCCAATCTTCCACATGGTCCAGTCTCATCAGCCAACAGTCTGGATCACTTAATCATCACTCTGATCCTTCTTCCTCCCACCATGTTGATTCACAGGAGACAATTAATCTCACACTAGGACACTCCGAGGAGCTCTTTACAACATCGCTGTTTGATTGTGGCTTCTCCCCTGCATGTTCCAGAAGGGACAAGAGGAGATGCTGTTTAGTGATGCACAAAACTTGGAACAGTCACTGCGACAAGGAGATGACGATGGTGGGGGAACAGCAAATTTTGTCTAAGGAGGAATATGATGTTGACACAGTTGCCAATAAGTCAGGTTGTTGTTAAGTCGCCAAGTCAGGAAGACCAGGGTACGGCAGTGGATGACAGTCTCTAACCCAATCTGGCAATCAGAGCAAGACCAGCGACGCTGAGGGAGAGCGATCGGCCGCACTAGCGACGCTGAGGGAGAGCAATCGGCCACACTGAAACAAGCAGGAAGTGGCGGTGGGGTGACCAGGAGTATGCGGGCAACTTTTCCACAATGAAGAGACACTCAGAAATTTCTCCATGAAAGAGATAGGTGTTCTCCAGTCTGGGACTATTTTAGAAAGAGTTCTGAGACAAAAAAATGGTAATTTGCAACCTGTGCCATGCCAAAATCAGCAGGAGCCTGACCACTAAGAACCTAACCACCACTAACATGATAAGGCACATGCCTGGGTCCATGATTGGTGCCAGTGGGTGTCACCACTGCCTCTTCCCCTGTGCCAGGTGCTTCCCAATTCCCTGTCCATGACCCTGGCACAGATGCCTCCCACCCTGCACCCGTCCTTGTACTTTCTGATGCACCATCATCAGACGTTTACAAATTCTTGTTCCAGTTCAGCGTTCAGCTGTCCCTACCCCAGGCCTTGAAACGAAAGAGAAGGTTTCTAGCCACCCAGACACAGGCCCAAAGGCTTAATGGGCACTTTTCCAGGCTGCTTGCCCTGGAAATGGTGCTGTTTAGGCATGTTCACATGGAAGATTTCCAGCAGCACATGGTGGCATCTGTCCCTCGGTACTCTGTCCCCAGCTGCCATTTTTTCTCCCAATGTGGCATCCCCGCCTTGTACCAGAATGTGTCCAGGAGCATCACCTGTGCCCTTAACATCGTGCTTACTGGGATTGTCCACTTAATGACATGTGGACAAGCGCTTGTGGTCAGAGATGCTACGTTTCCCTGACAACACACTGGTTGAATATTGTGGGGGTTGGGGCCAAGTCCCACCCAGGCACGTCACATGTGCTACCGACGATGAGGATCGCTGACCTTCTATCAGGATGTTTTCCACCTCCTACACCAGTTCCTGCACCACCTCCTACTCCTCATCCTCCATCTCCGATGTGCTTTATCGGAGTATCAGTCAGAAGCTGGAAGTTCTGCAGCACTAGCTTAGTGAAGCAGCAACAGGCTCTGCTCAAGCCAATTTGTCTAGGAAGCAAACCACACACCACAGCAGCATAATTGAAAGGAATAACAGACCAGACAGATTTGTGGCTCTCGCCAATGAACCTCCAACCAGACATGGTTGTTTGTAATAATGGGCGTAATCTATTGCGGCTGTAAAGTTTGTCAAGCTAACATACGTACCATGCTTGGCCCAAATGCTAAACTTGGTAGTTCAGCAGTTTCTGAAAACCTACCCAGATTTGCCAAAGCTTCTGGTCAAGGTACGCCTCATCAGCCCCTATTTCCGCAAATCGGCTACAGCTGCCGCCATTCTGCAGCAGTGCATGCAAGTGCCAGCTCACCGACTGGTGTGCGATGTGACTATGTGCTGGAACTTCACACTGCACATGTTTGCATTGCTTTGTGAGCAGCAGAGGCCAGATGTGGAATACCAGCTCCAACACGCTGGTCAGTACTCTGGTCAGCCTCAACACATATAACTGAAGAGTGAGCATGAATACCTGACATTTTGCAGTTCTCCATGACTTTGAGGACTCCACGGAGATGTGGAGTGCCTACTTTAGGCTAGTTTCACATTAGCGTTTGGAGGCGCAGCGTACACTTGCTGTGAAGCTCAACCCCCTGCCGCGCCTCCTCCGGTCAGCTCCGCCTATGGGCGCATGCCGCTGCATGCGGCCTCCGTACCCTATCTTTAGCACTGGGTACGCAGGTCATGCGCAGGTATGCTTTTTCCGCCGCATGCGTCCTTTTGACTGTGCGGCGATTGCACCAAAATGCAACACGTTGCATTTGGCGCATGTCGCCGCACCATCAAAAGGACACTTGCGCCGGCAAAAGCATACTTGCGCACGGCCTGTGTATCTAATGCGAAAGATAAGGTATGCAGGCCACATGCGCCCATAGGCGGAGCTGACCGGAGGAGACGCGGCAGAGGGCGGAGCTTCACGGCGAGCATATGCAGCGCCTCCAAACGCTAATGTGAAACTAGCCTTAAAAAGTTGCTATTGACAATTTAAACATGAAGCTTTGCTGCTCCCATGCATTGAAGACCAGGTATTTTTGTTGAAGAGGGAAAAGATTTTAAAGATGGTCAAGCAATACCTGGTGTACAAAACCAGCGTACTCCCTAATTCCTCTTTAGCTATTGGGCCTCAAAGCTGGACACCTGGCATGAGCTGTTTCTCTATTCCTTTGAGGTGTTGTGCTGCACTGCAGTTAGTGTCTTTAGTGCCCCCAGGGAAGTCATAATAGACAGGTGCTTTTGCCTGTAAACAAAGTGCTGACCGGCTCACTCTGATAACAATGAACAAAGCCTGGATTAGACCCAACTTTTCCACATAACCAGATGACGGCAGCAAATAGTATTTTTAATGTTCATATATTTGAGGCCCGTCAGTTGTTGCCTTCTGGGGTCTATGGAGGACTGGACCCTACTTATCATTGCAAAGCATTTATGAGTGTAGAAGTGCCACAATGACACTTTCTTAATTTTTTTATGAGGCAATCCAGTTGGTGCCTTCAAGGGTGTATGGACAGCCCTGCCTATAATTATTGGCAGGCTTTGCACTGTGTGCATAGCTTATGAGTTTAGGAGTAACACAGCTACACTTTGTTCACAATATTTGAATGATACACTACAGTTGGTGCCTTCAAGGGTATGTGGATGACCCCGCTTGTAATTTTTGGGAGGATTTGCACTTGGTGCATAGCCTTTGAGTACAGGAGTACCACTGCATTACAATTTAACAGAATGTGTATGAGGCCCTCCTTTATGTCTAATACAGGGGGTGTATTTGAGTCCCTCTTAGTCCCTAATTTTAGCACTTCTTGCTTCCTTCATAAATTTCACTGAAATTTCCATTTTTTTAATTAAAAATTCAATTTCAGTTTACTTAAATGTAATTGTTTTCTAAAAGTTTGCCTGATATACAAGTTATTATACAGGAAGTGTATGTATGTTTTTTTCCTGTAAACTCAAATTTCTCTTCAATTTTGAATGTTTTGTTGTTAGTCCTTAAAGTGGAGTAAACGTGTGACACCATTGTCCTCAGCAGCGATTTGGGAGTCACAGATGCTTTCAGGGGTCTTCCCCATGCTGTTCTCCATCCATTCAGAACTTTTTCCATCCAATTCAACATTTTCATTGCCCCCTAAACTTCTTTGTAGGGTCTGCCGGAAAAATGCTTGTATTTTCCATTGACTCCCAGTATACTTGTTACTCGAAACAAGCATCTGAGCATTAGAAATTGCTTGGTTTACGTAACGAGCATTCGAGCATTTTAGTGCTCGCTCATCTGTAGTAACAATGTTTTGAACATATGAATTCAGGCTCCAGATCTCATCATCAGCTACAGCTTCGAACGTGCGACTACCAATATCTTATACATAAATTTGACATGTAACTATTTAGCATATGGTTAGTTATGCAGATTTCGATCATGTCACTGCGTTCTAACGGTTTTGCTCTTGGTGGTGGAAAAATCTTTTTCTTCCAGTATGCTACAGAATAGAACCTGTTCTTCCATTCCCTAAAAGCTAAGTGCGTTATTAGGTTGATTCCCATGCCAAAGGTCACTGGTTTGAATCGGGGAGCAGCCATGAAGAAGATTTCCAAACAAAAGAAAAACCGCATCATCCAGCTCATCGACAGCAGTCTCTTGGCCAAGAAAATTGACAAACTGCATCATGTGAGTGCCATAACAGTTGGAAGAATATGAAATGAAGTCCATCCATCCATTCAAAAGCCAAGAGCTGGCCGTCCAGGCAAAATATTGGAGTCAACAAGACGGCTCATCACAAGGTCTATTAGTTCAGGCTCGTCAAACACCTCAGTGAAGGTGGCTTGTATGTTTCATAATAGTGAGATCACGGACATCCATGCAAGCACCGTTCAATGCACGTTACACAAGTCTGGAATGGTGACCAAAATTAAAAGGGAAGAAGCCTCGATTTCAATATCGTCATAAGAACTTGAATTTGGAAAAAAAAATATGAAAAGTGAACAGTAAAAGCTTGGAATCGGGTGATTTGGAGCGATGAGACGAAAATCAATAGACTAGGCTCTGATGGGTGCAAATGAGCCTGGAAGAAACAAGGGAAAAAAGGCCAGGCAGATCAAGAAATTGAAGGAACTATCAAGTTCAGTGGAGGAAGCCTGACGAGAGAAGAGGCAATTTGCATATTGTATTTCCCAGAGGAGCATTGCATGGCGAATAAGCCTCCTTACATTTGTATGGCAGGGCCGGTGTATCTCTCTCTCCACAAGGAGAAATGTTATCCCTTAGACATCAGTCCGAAGCCTCTCACGGATCCAAATCCGTTCTCATACTTTTTTTTTTAATTCGTTTATTAAGCCACAAACGGTATGCAATGCACAGACTTGTACATGGTATATAAAATATTGTACAGAATATACATGTTCCATATGACATAAAATACAAAACACACTATGCATACCAGTCGTATTACAGAATAAAGCAATGTCAATTAAAGCATACTGGTCTTTGTGTTATTGCTCAAGTGGTAAAAAACATCTAACTTTTAAACTAAACCTATATCTGCAAAAAGAAAAAGAAAAAAACTTATTTCGCAGCCTATTACCCATGCTTAACCATCTATTATGCGATACCTCCAATCTGCAAGGTGAGGTGAGAGGCGTTCCATCTCTCCCAAATCTTCTCGAATTTACCCAGGCATCCTCCATTTTGATACAGCGTGCGCTCATACGGGATGATAGAGTTCACTAAATTGATCCAGAACCCAAGAGAGGGAGACGAACCTCCCATCCACCGCAGTGCCAGTACCTTTCATGCCATAAACAGCGTCTCCTGCAAAAAGATCCCAGTATATTGATCCCCATGTCTCCTCATCCCATACCCCAAATAAACCAGTGGCTCAAGGGGAATGGGGACTTGTACCAGGGATGTTGATAATGATGTCACCTCCTTCCAATATTGTGCAATAATAGGACACTGCCAGATCATGTGAATAAAATCTGCATCCAAAGAATGGCATCTTAAACATTCTGATGATTGGTATCGGCCCATCTTAAAGAGCCGAGTTGGAGTCAAATATGATTGATTAATAATATATAATTGTATCATCCTATTATTGACAGACAGAGATACCTTGATCGGAGACTCCAAGATTTCCTCCCACTCCTCTCCCTGTACATTAGGGATGAGCCTTTCCTATTTCCCCTTAACCAAATTTATGGCAAACTCTGACCCCACTGATAGCATGTATGTATACAGAGAGGAGATACGACCCTGGGGGCCCTGTGACTTAAGAATTCCTATCAAGGGCAGAGACGAGATAGCATTGTCTATACCTACTGATCTCATGTGTGACTGAAAGGCTGACCTTAACTGTAGATAACGAAAGAACTGGGATCTCGGGACATTGCATTTAACCTGTAGTTGTTCAAAAGGTATCAGAGTTCCGTGGTCATGTAGATCACCTATCGTATAAACAGTATATTGAATCCAGAATTCGGCAGATGTGTGTTCAATAGAGTTGAGCGACTTTGGTTGGATCGGGTTTCATGAAACAAAATTTGTTTCAGATGAAACTGGTCCGACTAAAGCAAAAAAAGTCGGAGTTTCGTCTGAAACCCGACCCCAATGCAAGTCAATGGGGAATAAAAGTCGGCATTGAGCGGATGACATTCATCTACTCAATGCTGACATATATTCCCCATTGACTTGCATTGGGGTCGGGTTTCGGACGAAACTCCGACTTTTTTTGCTTTAGTCGGACCAGTTTCATCTGAAACAAATTTTGTTTCATGAAACCCGATCCGACCAAAGTCGCTCAACTCTAGTGTTCAAGTAATGTCGGAAGATAACCATTATTCCACAGAGGCATCTCAGCTATGATATCTCTAAATCCAATCACCCTTTTAATCTGTTTCCATACTGTTCGTGCCAGGCGAAGTAGTTGTAACAAACGAGGAACATTTATTTTCTCCAGTTCCAAAAATCCCAGGGGACAATCCGCCCGTGCAGCATGAAGCAAATGATGTTCAGAATTAGGGAGGTGACCCCCGGGCATCCACACACTTATAGCTCTGGCCTGCCCAGCCAAATAATACAGAAAAAAGTCTGGTAATGTGCCCCCCCCCCCTTTTTAGGTCTCTGCAGAGTGGACAGCCTGAGTTTGGGTCTGGTCTTCCCCGATATAAAGGATGTAATTTGGGAATTCAAGTTCGCAAAAAAGGATCTGGGCACCACCACGGCACTATGTTGAAGAGAGTAACTGAGTTTAGGAAGTAGTATCATTTTAATTAAGTTGATACGCCTGGCCACTGACAGCGGGAGTTTACTCCAAATTGTAAACTTGACCTTGACCATCTCCAGTAGTGGGTGTATGTTAAGTTGCAAGTCAAGTGTACTGCCTTTAGAAATATGGACACCTAGGTACTTAAAATTGGATATGATGGGCAATGACGAGAGGTTCTCAAGTTGTGGCATTGGGGCAAGGGAGAGAGGCATCAGAGCAGAATTCTCCCAATTTATATACAAGCCAGAATATTTACTGAATTTATTTATAGTGGTGATCACTCTTGTCAGTGTTTCTTCCGCTCTGTCCATAAATATCACCATGTCATCAGCATATAAACCTATGGTATCTATCCTATCGCTATTTCTATGCCCACAATACTAGGGGAGGATCTTATGCGCATTGCCAGTGCTTCGATTGCAAGAGCAAAAAGGGCCGGGGAGAGGGGACACCCCTGGCGGGTTCCCCTGTGTAGTGAAAAGGGCTCAGATATGGAACTATTTACAATGACCTGGGCTCTGGGCTTCATATATAGTATACTAATCCATTTTAAAAATCTCTCCCCAAATCCATATTTCTGTAAACATGCATGAAGGAAGGGCCATTCAAGGGAGTCAAAAGCCTTAGCTGCATCCAACGATGCAAATGCCCATTTGTTGTCTGGCACCAGGGAACTATATTGGACCACCGACTGAACTCTTCTAATATTAATGGAAGTGCTCTTACTGGGCATAAAGCCAGTTTGGACAGGGTGTATAAGTTCTAATATAATTGAATTCAACCTGGTAGCCAAGATCTTCCCCTCCTTTTTAAGCACTATTATATTAACTTCATAAAAGGACTCCGGCATATATCTCCCCTCCCAAATCCCCCGAAACACTGACAGTAAAAGTGGCGCTAATATCTCTTGGTATTTCCTGTACAGTTCAATAGGAAACCCATCCGGTCCAGGGGCCTTCCCAGAGGCCATATCCTTCTATCTTCTCTAAGGTGAACTCAGCATCCATAAAGGCCCTCTGGGAAGAATTTAGTATGGGGAACGCTATATCAGACAGGTAGTCTAGACACCCCCGGCTATCAACCTCAGTCTTAGAGTTATACAATGAATTATAATAATCATGGAAACAGCTCAATATTTCTTCAGTTGAGGATACTAAGGTGCCATCCAAGTTACGGATCTGTAATATTGTATTAGTCGTATTATGCTGACGTACCAAATAGGCTGGAAATTTACTCGCCTGATTTCCCAGCTCAAAGTAGGATTGTCGGGCAAAGAATAATTTACGTTTGGATTTGGTGTCAATGTGCTGGGTGTATAGCCTTTGAGCGGTCAACCATTCCACCCTATTACCACTAGTCTGATCAGATATGTAGGCTGCCTCTGTATCTTTCAAATGTTGCTCCACCTCATCATCCTCTTTTGATGTCACTCGCTTAATATAAGAGATCGTGGAGGATAGACATCCCCTGAGATATGCCTTAAGGGTGTCATGATCCAGGTTAGATATGACAGGTTTTGAATAAGTAACCTTTTTTTTCCTTGGAGCTGGTTGCTTAGAGTTGGTTTTGCCCCCGGTGGCCATTAGGGTTATTACACAGAGGAGTCTTTTGTTCTAGTTTGCCCACGGTGGTGGTGAGCGTTATTGCACGGGAATCTCTAACATGTGTGAAACTCTGGCTCCTAACTATAAAGGTGTGTCAGGTCTTCTCACTCACTGTTGGTGATATTGGTGTTTTCCAACCATCCTTGGTGAAGGAAGGAGCTAGAGAGAGTTCCTGGCACTCAGTCAGAATCCTGGAATGGCAGCTATGGTGTCAGCGAGGAGTTCTGGCAAAGCTTGGAGGAGTGGCAGCTATGGTGTCAGCAAGGAGTTCTTGTAAAGCATGGTGGAGTGGCAGCTATGGTGTCAGCGAGGAGTTCTTGCAAAGCTTGGTGGAGTGGCAGCTATGGTGAAAGCTGCACTCAGATGCTGGACTCTGTTGCTGGAAAGCTGCACTCAGATGCTGGACTCTGTTGCTGGAAAGCTACACTCTGATGCTGGACTCTGTTGCTGGAAAGCTGCACTCAGATGCGGGACTCTGTTGCTGGAAAGCTGCACTCAGGTGTTGGATCCGGTTGGAGGAAAAGATGCACTCAGGTGTTGCACTCTGTTGCTGGAAAGCTGCACTCAGATGCTGGACTCTGTTGCTGGAAAGCTGCACTCAGATGCGGGACTCTGTTGCTGGAAAGCTGCACTCAGGTGTTGGATCCAGTTGGAGGAAAAGATGCACTCAGGTGTTGGACTCTGTTGCTTGGAGCATTAGCAACAGAGCAAAGCTAAGTGGTGTTTCCCTGTTTGTCACTTTTCTCAATGTGTCTTTTAGTGCAGTGGTGGGATTAGTGTCTGCACCGTCCACTTTACTAGTAAGGGATTGGTTCAGGTCGAGCTAGGGATTTCAGGTATCCTGATTGGCGCCCGCTGCAGAACCGGCCTAGGGATCGTTAGGAGTGTAGAGACACTGACTCTGGGGAGTTGAGGAGGTCTCCACGTCCCCGTTCCCTATCGCAGGGCCACCATTGTAATTGTTTTCCTGGTTTTCCCCTTTATTCTGAAATTCGCCCTGCTGGAGGCGGTGTATCCAGACATACGTGTACTACTGAAATTCGCCTGCTGGAGGCGGTGTATCCGGCTGCACATTTTATTTAAATTCGCCCTGCTGGAGGCGGTGTATCCAGGGTCACGCGTGTCATATAAATTCGCCCTGCTGGAGGCGGTGTGTCCAGTCACATGCGACCATGACAAAGGGTATCCCAAAATAAATTGATGTTCAGGGTGGGACGAGATGAAGCAATGCAACTGACTGATCGTTCTGTCGGGCGCTTTCACTAGTTTTAACCAGAAAGGGTTCAATTTCCATGTTATCCTGTTATTCAACGATCCATATTTAAGCTTAAGAATAACCGGACTATGATCCGAAATCCCCCTACTGCCATGCTCAATACTATCCACCCACATTGCCAGACTGCTGGATCCAAAGATATAATCTATGCGAGACAAGGAACGCTTAGTGGATGAATGGCAAGTACAGTATATTCTCTCGTCTCAGGATGACGCAGTCTCCATAGATCCAGCCACTCACTACCTTCCATAAATTGTGACAATTGGGATGTAGCCGGCGGTGGGGCCCCACTCTGTATACCATCACCCAGTCTTAATTTGTCTAGACGGTTATTCATGACCAATTTAAAATCACCCATGCAAATGACATCTGCATCTGGATAATTCAGGGCGAAACTCAATGCCTTTTGGAGAATTAACACATTGGCCGGAGGGGGGTTATAAATACATAGAATTACATATTTCCTAGAGTTGATCAGTGCATATACAAACACAAAACGCCCCTCAGGATCTTTTCGGGCCTCCCTAATTTCCCACCTAACATCCTTATGTATTAGTAAGGATAAAAAGTGATAGAAAGCAAAGAGTGGTTATTAATGGTGCATACTCAGATTGGGCCAGGGTTACTAGTGGGGTACCACAGGGTTCTGTATTGGGCCCCCTACTATTTAATATATTTATTAATGATCTAGTGGATGGCTTACACAGTAAAATATCAGTATTTGCAGATGATACAAAACTAGGTAAGGTAGTTAACACAAAGGAGGACAGTTTGTAACCACAGACAGATTTGAGTAAATTGGAGAATTGGGCTGAAAAATGGCAAATGAGGTTTAACACAGATAAGTGTAAGGTTATGCACATGGGAAGGAGAAACAGATGCTACAATTACTTACTAAATGGGAAACTGCTGGGGAAATCAGACATGGAAAAAGACTTAGGCATCTTAGTCAATAATGTCATGGTCACGTGTGTCTGGTCGCAGATGATGCCGCAAGGCGAACCCATAACACACGGGACCCTGGATACGCCGCCTCCAGTGGGGCGAATTTAAATAATAAAGTGTGCAGGTGGATACGCCGCCTCCACCTGGCGAATTTAGGTATTACGCATTATAAATATATTTCTGGAAACACCGCCTCCAGTAAGGCGCATTTAAATAATAAAGGGGGGAACCTGGGAAACTTTAACAATGCTGGGCCCTGCGATAGGGAATGGGGAAATGGAGACCTCCTGCACTCCCCTGAGCCAGTGTCCCTACACTCCTCACATTCCCTAAACAGGCTCCGCACCTGTCGCCGCACGCGTACCTTAACGCCCTTGCTCGCCCTGAGCCTAAACCCTCACTAGGGAATAGGTTGGTGCGGAGACTAATCTCACCACTGCACTAACAACACACATGAGGAAAGAGACAATACAGGGGAAACACCACTTATCTTTGCTCTGTTGCATGCGCTCCTAGCAACAGAGCCCACCACCTGTGTGCATCTTCTCCTCCACCCTGATCCATCACCATAACTGGATCCATCACCATCGTGCAGCCTGGGAGCAGAGTCCATCACCACTTGCAGCAGTCCAGTACACAGAGTCCCAAGATGAGTCCAGCCTCTACCAAGAATCCAAGCATGCTCGAGTCCAGTTCTCAGCAACCAAGTAGAGCATGCTGAGTGCAACTCTCTTCCTAGTCGCCACTCCTCTAAGCCATGACCGCACTTCCCGCCGACACCATAAACTGCGACTCCACCAAGCCATGCCAGTCCTTCCTGCAGACACCATTAGCTGGCACTCATTCTCTCTGGCTGACTGCGCAGGACTCCTATCCAGCTCCATCCTTCCACCAGGCTCTCCAACAACTCAGCAAGAAATATCACCAGCAGTGAGTGAACACCCTGAGCACACCTTTATAGGGAGTCCCACCTGATCCATAATTAAGTGAACATTAACCTAAACCTAAGGTGCGATACCGCTAACCACCACCGGGGACAGTCAAAACACCTTTGAACTCAACCAAAGTAAAAAAAAGTTCACTTTGTGCTTTTAACACCGCCAGATCCAACACTGGATCATGACAGTACCCCCTCCTTAATGAGGGGCCTCTGGACCCTCAAGACCACCCCTCATTAGGGAAACACCTACAGCGGGGACGCCCAGACCCTGAGTTCACCCCACCATCCCCTGACACTTCAGGTTTATGACAAACACCGCTGATATTGGCAATATATGTTCCTTTTGGAGGCACCACTCATCTCCACAGCGCCGACCTGGGGAACGAGTTAATGTATGTGTAGGTTTGCTCAGAGCTGATCAGACTCCACAACACATTTCCACAAGATGTTTTTTGGTGGCACCCATACATGCTCGTTCACACACAGGTCCGGACCTGAACGTTTATTGCACACATACATTGGTCATTTTTTGGTGAACTCACTCTGGACTTGACCGAGGCGTCCCCCTGTGTCACCACACTCACACCCCCACTATTCACCAAGGGACACCACCCTCCAACCATTTCACCATGAGGACTGCGCCTCCTAGGGATGGTTAATGCCGAGGGTAGAGATTTGTCCCTACTCCCCCGCAGCACACCTGCTGCACACACCAGGAGGAGAAGGGGACCGGGAAATGGAGGAAATATACTCTCGCTGGTCACCTCCACACGACCAGGAGGGCGGCTTCTTCGATGGTATGAAGATTTGGCGTAAAACCCTGCGGACTATCACACCAGTCAGCTCACCACAGGGGCGTACCCCTTCACCTCGGGGAATACCAGGCAGCTCCGTGGGGCACCATTCCTCCCACCTGCCTGGGTGCGCCCGCCTGCATGAACCAGTCCTGCTCCCCAGCAGCGACTCTAGGGGGTTTTAGTACCATAGCCGCAGGAATATGGAGGAAAATATATATATATACTCGCTGGTCGCCTCCACACGACCAGGAGGGGCGGCATCGAAGATTTGGCATGAGCCCCGTGGACTATTCACCAATCTGCTCACTACAGGGACGTACCCCTTCACCTCGGGGAATACCAGGCAGCTCCGTGGGGCACCATTCCTCCCACCTGTCTGGGTGCGTCCCCTGTAAGAGCAAGTCCCGCTCCCCAGCAGCGACTCTACACCTAGTCTGCTCACCACAGGGATGTACCCCTTCACCTCGGGGAATACCAGGCAGCTCCGTGGGGCACCATTCCTCCCACCTGCCTGGGTACCTCCCCGTGCGAGAGCAAGTCCCGCTCCTCAGCAGCGACTCTAGGGGCTTTTGCCAGACCGCAGCCGCCATTTTTGTTTCTCTGGTTATCTGAGCAGAGGCCCCAGACCCTGATAACTGCTGCTGCAGCGGCTTAAACACACCTTGCCGCTCCCCACTGCACCTCAGTGAGGCCCGGCAGCAAATACCACAGGTCTCCACATGGCCAAAGCTCACCAGAGAAAAAAAAAGTAAGGGCTGGTGATAATGTCATGGTCACGTGTGTCTGGTCGCAGATGATGCCGCAAGGCGAACCCATAACACACGTGACCCTGGATACACCGCCTCCAGTGGGGCGAATTTAAATAATAAAGCGTGCAGGTGAATACGCCGCCTCCACCTGGTGAATTTAGGTATTACACGTTATAAATATATTTCTGGAAACACCGCCTCCAGTAAGGCGCATTTAAATAATAAAGGGGGGAACCTGGGAAACTTTAACAATGCTGGGCCCTGCGATAGGGAATGGGGAAATGGAGACCTCCTGCACTCCACTGAGCCAGTGTCCCTACACTCCTCACATTCCCTAAACAGGCTCCGCACCTGTTGCCGCACGCGTACCTTAATGCCCTTGCTCGCCCTGAGCCTAAATCCTCACTAGGGAATAGGTCGGTGCGGAGACTAATCTCACCACTGCACTAACAACACACATGAGGAAAAAGACAATACAGGGGAAACACCACTTATCTTTGCTCTGTTGCGTGCGCTCCTAGCAACAGAGCCCACCACCTGTGTGCATCTTCTCCTCCACCCTGATCCATCACCATAACTGGATCCATCACCATCGTGCAGCCTGGGAGCAGAGTCCATCACCACTTGCAGCAGTCCAGTACACAGAGTCCCAAGATGAGTCCAGCCTCTACCAAGAATCCAAGCATGCTCGAGTCCAGTTCTCAGCAACCAAGTAGAGCATGCTGAGTGCAACTCTCTTCCTAGTCGCCACTCCTCTAAGCCATGACCGCACTTCCCGCCGACACCATAAACTGCGACTCCACCAAGCCATGCCAGTCCTTCCTGCAGACACCATTAGCTGGCACTCATTCTCTCTGGCTGACTGCGCAGGACTCCTATCCAGCTCCATCCTTCCACCAGGCTCTCCAACAACTCAGCAAGAAATATCACCAGCAGTGAGTGAACACCCTGAGCACACCTTTATAGGGAGTCCCACCTGATCCATAATTAAGTGAACATTAACCTAAACCTAAGGTGCGATACCGCTAACCACCACCGGGGACAGTCAAAACACCTTTGAACTCAACCAAAGTAAAAAAAAGTTCACTTTGTGCTTTTAACACCGCCAGATCCAACACTGGATCATGACAAATAAAAAGCTAAATTGGAGTGCCCAGTGTCAGGCAGCTGCCACCAAAGCAAATAGGGTCATGGGATGCATTAGAAGAGGTCTGGGGACACGAGATGAAAACATAATTCTCCCTCTGTACAGATCACTTGTCAGACCACACTTGGAGTATTGTGTGCAATTTTGGACGCCGGTGCTCAAGAAAGACATTACTGAACTTGAAAGGGTTCAAAGGCGGGCTACTAAAATGATAAATGAAGTTGGTTCACTACAATACCCAGAAAGGTTATCAAAATTATGTCTATTTACTCTAGAAAAGAGAAGACTTAGGGGAGACCTAATATATATGTACAAGTATATCAGAGGGCAATACAGAGATCTCTCCATTGAACTGTTTGTACCAAGGACTGTGACAAGAACAAGGGGGCATTCTCTTCGTTTGGAGGAAAGACAATTTCTGCACCAGCATAGAAGAGGGTTCTTCACGGTAAGAGCAGTGAGGCTCTGGAATTCTCTTCCTGAGGAAGTGGTGATGGCCAACTCACTGAATGAATTTAAGAAAGGAATGGATGCTTTTCTTGTGAGTAACAGTATAGAAGGTTATGAATAGCATAATATTATAGGTAGATGGTTGACCCAGCTAAGAGGAAGGAAACTTTTTTCCCTATGGAGAAAATTGGCTTCTACTCTGTGGGTTTTTTGCCTTTCCCAGGACTCACAATGCAGAACAGCTGCAGTAAAAATAGGCTGAACTAGATGGACATAAGGTCTTCCTTCAGCCTTCAAAACTATGTTACTATGTTAGTAGTGAAACCCCCCTTGAATAACTGTTATGAAATGTATGAATAGACTGTTGTACCCACGGCTTTTGAACACACCGAACTGTATCTCTAGTCAGATGTGTCTCGACCAAAGCCACAATGTGAGGGCGGTATTGCCTAATTTGTGAGAACACCTTAATTTTCTTCTGAGGGGTCTTTATACCTCTCACATTCCAGGTCATACATATTAATTCAGACCCCATTCTCACCCATTTGGATATAATGCAGGTTAATGTTCAAGCAAGATTCAGAGATATCACACAGATAATAGAACTGACACTGGCAGCGATTGCTACCTAGGTAACAACAAGAACTAAAACATTTAACAAATAAAAAAACAAGGAAAAAAGAAAACAAAATAAAAAGCTAACAGTATAGGAGCCAAGTCCCACGCTCCCATATAAAACTAAACAAGGGGATACCATCACTGAGCTCAGTGTCCGGTATTGTTGGTAACTGGACACCCGCAAGGAAGGCTCCAATTATATCTTCAATAGAAGGATACGAGTTAGCAGTAAATACATTAGAATTCCTTCACAGGGGATCACTTATGGGACCGCAGCCACTCAGTCGCCTCCGCCGGATCCGTGAAAAACACAGAGGAGCCTCCGTGGACAACCCGAAGTCGGGCCGGATAGATCATCGAATACATGATGTTCCTCTCTCTGAGCCACTTCTTGACTTCAATGAATTGTGCCCACTGTTTCTGGAGTTCCATGGAGAAATCCGGGAAAATCGAGATCACAGCCTTATCGAACTTGATGGGACTTTTTTGCCGCGCGAGGCGCAGAATGGTGTCTCTATCCTTACAATTGAGGAGATGTGCCAGGAAGGGTCTGGGTGGGGTTCCCGGAGGAAGGGGTTTTGTAGGAACCCTGTGAGCTCTCTCGACGGTGAATACTGGAGAGAACTCATCTCCCAAAGAGGTTTTGAGCCAGCCCTCCAGAAATTGCTCAGGGTGCTGACCTTCCAAGCGTTCCGGCAGACCAATGATACGGATATTATTCCGGCGCATTCTGTTCTCCACATCATCTGCCTTCTGCCTCCAGGCATTCACAGAGCCTGCCACCTTGGTTAATTTGGCCTCCATAGGCGTAATGGTGTCTTCCACCTGGGACACTCTTGTCTCCACTTCAGTAATGCGTCCTCTCATGGCTTGCAAATCTTGTCGAAGTCACCCCACCTCAATGTAAACATCCTCTATTTTATCAGTCAGGGATGTTCTTGTCAGGGAAATGGCCTGCATCAGTTGTTCAGATGCCTGTTTGAGAGTTAGTTCCTCCTGCTCGCTCTCTTCCTCATCCCCAGGGGGACGATTTTTGCGCTGAGCTTGTAGAGGATTATTTCTAAGAGACCGTGCACTTTCAAAGGGGTCGGGTCTGACAAACTCTTTTAGCTTTTCTGCTGCTGCTGATCCTTTAGACTGATTCATGGCCATTATTGATGTGGCACAGCAGGATATCCAGAGGTATATGTCCCGGAGGATTTCCCCTCCAGTTGTAAGCAGAGCAGGGCTGATGTTAAATAATTATGTCCCAAGAGCAGCCCCTGCGCTGGAGGGGGGATCACACAGATCAATAGGCACAGTATCTGGTGCTGAATCGATGAAACCTCTTGTGACCAGGGAAGAGGAGAAGCAGGTAGCCCCACAGGGACAGCAGCGGTGAGGGGAGCATAAGTCCCCACAGTAATGGTGCCAACAGGCAAGTAAATCTATTAGTGAGAGGGGGGAACGAGGGGCCCAATTTTCCAGGGCACTCACCTCATATCCCCTAAGTGTTCCGGATATAGGCCACTGCCCGGCAGCGCTGCAACGGTGAAGGCTGGACGCTGCAGCTCTCACTGATAGAGCGCGCGTCTAAGATGGCCGCCGCCTCGTGCAGGCCCCACCGCTCACTCCAGTCCCTCCAGCCACCAGCACAACAGAGCCACTATATGTCCTCCTGCGGGGGGGCCTAGGGGGGTCCCGACGTCCAGGTGTCGCCAGAGATGTCACAGTGAGAAGATCTGGTGCAGGATATGCAGGAGCTCCCTCAGCGTGCGTCCTCTCTCTTCGGCTACATAGCCACGCCCCATCCATTCTCATACTTTGCACTGACGAGAGGTAATATCCCAAAACACAGTGTCTCAAAATCGAGATTCTGATTTGGCTTTTGTCCTAAGTCATATTGCAAGACTTGTTGATAGTGACTTGTAGGATTTCTGCTTCCAACAGGTGGAACTATACAGTAGAGTTCAAGTCCTCTTCCTCTCCAAAGAGGCAATTTGCATATTAAATTTCCCAGCGTAGCATTGAATGGCAAATAAGCTTCCATACATTAGTAAATCAGAGCTGGTATGTTACACTCCACAAGGAGAAGCGTTACCCCTTAGACTACTGCTGTCATGTAATTTTTGATTTGCTAATTTATGCACTTTTCTGTTCTTCTAAATCATTTATCGTGACCTCTTCTGTCTGTGACTTTCACAATCTTTGTTTCAGGGTAAAGAACTGCTCCATATTAATACTTCAGAGACATATGTGAAGGGAGATGAGCCGCATAAAGAGGAGATTCCTACAGATAGCCACACAGGTGACTACTGACGACTAAATGCTGAGAAGTCACAGGTTCTACTTTGTCAGTGGCTTGTAGAAATACTTTATATGTTGAATGTTTATTATACAGAGCTTTACGTTTGGATTTTACACTAAGCTTTAGTATTTAAAAATATATTTTTACAGTATTTTCCATAATCGCTTCTGAGCTGCTGTAGAGGAGATCCTTCTGTATTCACAGTCATGTCCATCACAGGACACTGCGATCAGTGGATGACTCTAAATATTCTTTTGAAGATTTAGTGTTGGGAATCTCTGATACAGAAGTGTCGCACCGCCTTGTGGGATGCAGGGCCTACTACCTCGGAGGGTGGTTCAGTCACGGTGACTCTGATGGCTCTAACAATCCCTAGGTTAGGTGGCAATTAATAAAGGGGGAGAGTTGACGGATATATGAGTCTGAGAATTATGTTGATGCCCGCAAGATATGAGGCCGCGGACGAAAGAAGCATACACCAGGGGTCCCGTGCAAACTTGAAAGATGAACTTTACTGAATACTTGTAACAATTCTTATGTTTTTCAATGTAACAGTCTTGGATAGCAGATACAATTTTCCTTACACTTTGTGTCAGTCAAAGCCTTTTCTTGGTCCCGGCCTTGGGAGGATGGCAGTAACTTTTCATTTGTGCAGCGTGAAGGGGGAGGATTAGCTAACCTTAATCAGATCGGAGTATCCAGAAAAATCTGCTGCGCAGTTGTGCAGTTCCTTCTCTTGTCCCAACACTCTGTTGCTGTAAATGCGGGGCACTCCTAAAAGGGTGCTATTTGTACTACCCGCTTGGTCTAGACGAGGAGCCTCAATTTCCTACCTCCTCTCACCACCAAAGCCGCACGTAACACTACCTTTTCAGTCTCCCTCACACCTCCAACTGCCACTTATTTTCAAATCAGTTTAGCAAGTTGCAATGCCAAACTAAGGCAGAAGAGGGCAGTATAGAACTACAAGTTGTAATACCAAAACAAGGAGGGCAGCATAATATTAAATAATTTACCTCCTCCCAAGGCTAGACGGGAAATCGGTGTTACAAATGCAATCATGTAAGGAATAGAGAACACATTTACCATATGACATATGACATACATTAGTAATGGTTTTTCTGGTCACTACAGAAGGATATAGAAGAAAATAGAGGATGGGGCGCCGTGGATAATGATCATCCAAAGCATAAATGGCCTAAAGAGAAATGGAGAAACATTTTGTGGACTGATGAAAGTAAAATTGTTCTTTTTCTAGTCATCTTCCATGACAGCCATATCGGAGGATGTCTCCCCGCCCTAATGGGGGACAGGAAACACACAAGAGGTTAAATACCCCTCCCCCTTCCTGCTATCTCCAGTGTTTTTCCTGTCCCCTATGGGGCATGAAGAGGTCCTGATAGTGCTGCCGTGGCCGGTGACCGGAGGCACTATTTCATCTACCTGTATGCCGGGCAGACAACGGTCGGGGGCTCTGCTCTCCTCCGCTGAAAAGGGCTGCTCCCGTCTCCGCTTCTGGTGGTACTCGGGACCCCTGCCCGCCCCTCCTGCACCTCTGCAGTGCGGTAAAGCGGGGCGGTGATGTGTGGCCGGGGTCCTCCCCTCCCATGCAGCTGTATCCAGGGCCATGCGCACCGGAAATGACGTCAGGACCGTCACCGAACTTCCGCGTTCCAGGCTGGAATGCACGCGTGGCCTGTAATTATCGGGCCGCTGGCGGCGGTTCCGGGGCCCCATCAGAGCAGCTGGAGCACCACCGACCCTCACAGGGCATCACCCGACGGGGTGAGTGAGCCCCAGCAACCCCACGGGGTTGATGGATGGGACAGCCGCTGAGCAGCTGGGGAATCAGCTGTGGAGAAGGGGTGATTGAGATAACCCCCACCTGTGGACCGAGGGGAGGAGCACAGAACACGCTGGTGGACCTCGGTTATTTAAATCCTGTTCTGAGTGCGTCCAGGTAAGGCCACTATCTGTACAGGTGACTGTGACAGACTGACCATGGACGGCGACAAACCCTTACTGCCTGCTTCTGCGGAGCCCAGCATTCACCCTCCTACTGTAAGTAGTGGGGTGGGTCCCCCCTTTTCTGTCCGGGTAGTTTCTGAGGTGACTTAGTATGCCTTCTCTCTGTTTTAGGGAGACATGGCCTCTGCCCTTAAAATGATAAACCAAGCCGCAAGTGTGTGTGTGGTTCCAGACTTCCCTCTGCATATAGGAAGAAGCTTTGTCAGCCCTGCACGGACGATGTATTACGTGCAGAGCAGCCCTCCCTACTGGACAGTATAAAAATACTCATCAGACAGGAAATCCAATCTTCTATGACAACATTTTCCCAGACCCCGACACCACAGCCCCCTCCTACTCGGAAAAGGAAAATGGCACCTGTGGAATCTGACTCGGGCGAGATTGATACCTTTCAGAAGATGCTTGGGAAAATGAGGGTTACACTTCCGCCCCTAAATCCGATAAGAAGAAATACTTTTTCTCTTCCGAGGATATGGGAGAATTAGTTAGTATGGTGAGGGGCACTATGGGATTTGAAGAGGAGGAAGTGGAATACTCTATACAGGATGAGATGTTTGGGGGGGCTGAAGCCTAAAGCCCAAAAGGGGTTTCGCCTGAACCAAGACGAAGAGAGGTCCCTGGAAATTTTACAGTCCTTGGGTTGGATCCCAAACTTGGAGAAATCAGACCTTCATCCTTCATCGAGGAAGAAGTTCTTAGGAATACTCCTGGACTCAGAAAAGAGAACGTCTTTTTTACCCAGGGAACGACAGCTCGACCTAGTTCAGAGGATCTCCAGGTTCAGGGATCAGAGAGCACCCACCCTGAGGGACTCGATGTCCATCCTGGGTTCACTTATAGCATGCATCCAAGCTGTCTCCTGGGCTCAAGCCCATACTCAGATTCTTGAGTCCCATGTACTCCGGTGTTGGAACTCACTGACCAAGAGAACCCCCCCTTCGGGTCATGTGAAGGCTTCTCTCCTACGGTGGCTTGACTACCAGAACCTCCAGCGGGGTGTCAGCTGGGATCAGCTTCCCCTAAAAATCCTCACCACAGACACCAGAGGCTGCGGTGCTATAGTGGAGAGATCACACTTCCAAGGGGTATGGACCCCAGGCATCAGAGCCAGCTCAAATGTGAGAGAGCTTAAAGCGGTAGAGGAGGCGTTGAAGGCAGCATCAACCCTTGTCCGAAATCATGTACGCGTCAGCTCAGACAACTACAACTAACTACAGTGGCCTACCTCCAACACCAAGGAGGCACGAAATACCTCAATCTAAAATTAGTGGTTGCAAGATTTTTTTCCTGGGCAGAGAAACATCTGTTGTCCGTATCAGCAGTACATCTGAGGGCATCGTACAATACACAGGCGGACTTCCTCAGCAGGAAGGACGTTAATCCCGGGGAATGGTGCATGAACCAAACAGTATTTTTGTCTCTGGTGTCAAGGTGGGGAAATCCCGATGTGGACCTTTTTGCCAGCAGTCAAAACGCGAAGGTGGAAAATTTTTTTTTTCCCCTCAGTCCCACCAAAGGATCATGGGGAGTGGACGCCCTCTCCCATCCTTGGTAGTTCGGTCTGGCTTACACCTTCACACTGATTCCCATGATAGCAACAACACTACAGAAGATACACTCAGAACAGGTCACTACAATCCTGGTGGCTCCCATGTGGCCAGGGAGAAGTGTTATGAACTAGTCACCAAGGAAGATGGCAGGAATAGGCTAGGCCACCAGGAAACCAGAAAGGTTGGTAACTGAGCAGATTGCAGACTCCTAATCCTAACGACACAACTAGCAGTAGCCGTGGAGGGTACCTATGATGCCCTAGATGCCTCGACACAGCCGGAGAGCTAACTAAGTCTAAAGCAAGAAAGGTGAAATCTAAACAGCCCCGGAGTAGACCCCCAAAGGAATAGACAGCCCCCAAACATATATTGTCGGTGAGACAAGATGAGACACAAACACAGGCAGAAAACAGACTGAGCAAATGATGGGGCCCAAACTGTCTAGACAGGATAGGACAGGAAAGACACTGTCTGAAATCACGCAAAAACCCTGAAAAATCCAACACGTCTGATGTACAAAAAACACTGAGGCCTCACGACCTCTCCCCCACTATATCAGCATTCTGGTGTAATCTGGCAGAAAAGCAAAAGAGACTAATATAACAGGGGACTGAACAAACTGACACAAGCTGTAATATATGGAGCGGGGTCCAGCGCTGCCCCAACAGGGAGCACACTGAACCCTCAAAGCAAAGCAGCAAGCAGAAAAGGCAAAACCAAATCAGATGCAAAGGATTAGCAAAAGAATCACTTACCTGAAGAATGCAGGATCAGACAGGAGACAGCAGACCTCAAAATGCACAGAGAGAAACTAATCACCAGCAGCCACTGAAGGAAGCCTGCTCACTTAAATACTCCAGTCTGTGACCCCCTGATTTCCAATCATCATCGTCAGGTGGCAAACTTTCATCAACCCAGCCAGCTCCACTACCCACAATAACCACCAGAGGGAGCCCCGACCCAGAAGTCAGATTAAGAGAATTCACAACAGAGAAGCTGTTACGGAGCTCTACACAATATGGCTCAGGAAGGCCCAATATTTCTGCCCCAGAAGGTCAGCCTCCTTCACCAGGGTCCTCTGCTGCGCCCAGACCCGCACAAGTTGAACCTTGCAGCCTGGCTACTGAAGCCAGAATTCAGAAGGCTAAAGGCCTTTCCGAGAAAGTGATTCAAACTCTACAGAGAAGTAGAAAACCCATGACTAATGCCATTTACGGAAAGGTTTGGAAAAAGTTTTCATCTTGGTGTTTCCCAGTTACTCCAGATCCCTTCCATCCTAATATCACACAGATATTAGAGTTTCTTCAAAACGGCTTAGATTTAGGAGTCACACCTAGTATACTGAAGGTATAGGTGTCAGCTCTTAGTTCATTTTACGATCAAGATCTGGCGTCCATCAATGTGTCAAACGCTTCATGACCTCAGCAACTAGAATCCGTCCTAGACTTCATAGTCAAGTTCCCTCCGGGACTTGTATCTAGTTCTTAAAGGTTTGACCAAGGATCCGTTTGAGCCTCTGTCATCCATAACTCTAAAGAACTTAACACTTAAAACTGTGTTTTTGGTAGCAATTACTACCGTGAGGCGTGTAGGAGAATTACAGCCCCTGTCAATACAAGAACCCTATTTGACTATCACGGAGGTTAGTATCATCCTAAGATTGGATCCCTCCTTTATGCCTAAAGTAGTCTCGAACTTTCATAGGTTTCAGGACATTGTGTTGCCTTGCTTCTGTCCAAATCCCTCCAATGTGAGGAAAGAAGTCTTCCACACCATCAATATCCGTAGGGTAGTTTTCTTCCACCTCCAGCAGACGGAGAGTTGGAGGATTGACCAGAATTTATTCGTTCAGTTTTCCGATCGGAATTAAGTTCAAAAAGGCGGCAAAGAATACAATTGCAAATTGGATCAGGCAAGCTATAAGCCTCACATATTCATCAAAGAACGTTCCTCCTCCTACATCTCTGAAAGCCCATTCTACTTATTCAGTTTCAACATCATGGGCAGAGAGAGGGGACGCATCTTCTGAGCAGATATGCAGAGCCGCCACCTAGTCGTCTGTCCATACATTCACCAGACACTATAGACTAAATTTCAACAGGGATTTAATATTTGTTAGACGAGTTGTGCAGGCTGCTGTCCCTCCATAAGAAATTAGTTGTTGGTACTCCGATATGGCTGTGGTGGAAGGTGACTAGAGAAAATCGAATTAGTCTTACCGGCAATTCGGTTTCTAGAAACCTTCCATGACAGCACTATTTTCCCTCCCTATCTAATACTCTTATTGGATGATACCTGCACTTTGGTGGTAACTATACATGCTAGTCTGACCAGAAAAAACACTGGAGATAGCAGGAAGGGGAGGGTTACTTAACCTCTTGTGTGTTTCTTGTCCCCCATTAGGGCGGGGAGACATCCTCCGATATGGCTGTCGTGGAAGGTTCCTAGAAGCCGAATTACCGGTAATACTAATTCTATTTTTTGGGTCCAAGGGCCGTAGACAGTTCGTCAGATGACCCCCAAACTCTGCATTTAAGCCACAGTACACTCTGAAGACAATGAAACGTGGTGCAAGCCTCAAGATATGGGCATGTTTCTCTTACTATGGTGACAGACCTTTTTAACGCTTACCAGAGATCATGGACCAGTTTGCATATATTAAAATACTTGAAGAGGTCATGTTGCCTTACGCAGAAGACGATATTCCCTTGAAATTGGTGTTTCAACAAGACAACAACCCTAAACACACCATAAAACAAGCAAAATATTGGTTCCAGTCCAACAAAATTGAGGTTATGAAGTGTTCAGCCCAATCCACGGACCTTAATTCGATAGAACGCTTGTGGGGTGACACAAAAAATGCCGTTTCTGAGGCAAAGCTAACAAATGGCAAGAAATTGTGGGATGTAGTCCAAGCATTCTGGGCTGGAATAACAGTTGACAGGTGCCAGAAGTTGTTTGGTCATCTGTCTCATATCTAGGGCCACTAGGCTTTCAATAGGGATAGTGGATATAGAAGCGGGGGGAGCTTATTCTTGCTATCTCTACATAGGGTGCCTGCCCCCGCAGACAGGAAGGTGCTTCTACGGCTCAGATCTTAGGATCAGACCACCTCACTGATAAGTTTGTTTTCAATCTTTTTGCACTTTTGCACTTTTTTCACTCTTGCAGGATCGTATTGTAGTACTTGTTTAATAAAAGTTAATTTTTATAAGGGTTATTTACAGTAATCCACCTGATTCACACCTGTTTCATCACAGAATGATTGACCTCACTAATTGAACTCCACACTGCTATTATTTTGAACACACCCTTTCAATTAATTTTTCTTATACACACAGTCAAAAACATGCATGTCATGAATGCCGAGTCTGTTGGTTTTCTTAGAATCCAGTGCACCAACCGGTAAAGTGTTTGACATGTAGTAATACAATTTATACCAAAAACAGTGATTAATCTGGTTAGTCATATTGGACTGCTATATTTTGAATACTACTGTAAAATACAGCAATAATAATTACTGGTAATCTATCACCACAACTAGATTATTACTGATTTTGTGCCTGCGCACTATGCTTTGACCTGCTGTGGGCACATGCACACTTATATTTTCGACTCTGTCCACAGTATGGCAAAGCATAGTACGCAGGCGCAAGCTGCGATTTCAGTGCGCAAGCGCAAGATTTTGCCCAGCAATGTGAATGATGTGAGGAGTCTTCCGGGGAGCGATGGCAGCACCTGCCCAAGAGTGACAACACTATACCACGTGACACAGTATACTTTAATATCTATGGCTAAGTCCTCTCGCTGTGCTACTGGGCATGCCCGCAAGATGACCTCTCAGTGGAGAGCAGGGGTCACATGCTCAGGTCCTGCGTCGGATCTGATTGGTCCTTCTCAAAGTACTGGAAGGTCCCGGAAGCACATGGCTATAAAAAGCCCGCATGGCGGCTCGGCCATGCGCTAGTGTAGACTTATCTGCTATGTGTGTATGGTGATGGATGCATGTGTCTGGTGACTGACTTATTTGAAACCCCTTCCCTCTGGTATTATGAATGGTGACAGAGTGTTGGTATTAGTCAGCTCCAGGTTGTGGTAAGCTATGCGCCACTGTGCTTACCGTGCCTATCACTAGCGTCCGACGGTGTCCGGTCTCCCGGCACTGTCGTTAAGCGGCTGCAGTTACTGCCGCACTGCGCTCAGCTGCACCTCTTGGCGTTTGCAGCTGCGACGCCACACGCTGGCTGGCCCTGTGAAGTCAACAGGCCCAGCGTGTACTCCTAATTTATATTAGGGCTTCTCTGTGCCTTTAACAGGAGCCTGCCTTAAGTGCCTCGGGTGACGCTAACCCGAGCGCAGTACTCAACCTCCTGGCGAGTCTGCCATTAGTCAGCAGTGGTCTTCCCATCTACCGCACGGTGGACCCCGGGCGGCAAACGCACCTCCTATTATTTATATTTGGTGCGTTCTGCCGTCCCTAACACTTATTATGTACAATACAAAATAATATTGTGGTACCGGGTTAGCCAGAAAAATAGATGTAAATACTTATGTCCCCCCCAAAAATTGAGAAAAGTATTCAAGGAGTGATACCTTTATTGGCTAACCAGAGAAATTAGATTTGCAAGCTTTCAAGGCTCAGAAGGCTCCTTCATCAGGCAGCCTGATGAAAGGGCCTTCTGAGCCTTGAAAGCTTGCAAATCTAATTTCTCTGGTTAGTCAATAAAGGTATCACTCCTTGAATACTTTTCTCAATTTTTTTTGGACGCAAGCTTATTACATATCTGGGACACAAATAATCTACATCATTCAATGAGGGGACAAGCAAATCTGGCGTCTAGACCTGGGAGTCTTATTTAAACTCTGCATGTGGTTACCACCAGACATATCAGGAAGACAATGTTATAAGCACATCAATGCTTGTTTCTTCTATGAAGTTATCTGCAATGACATTCTTTTTGATGACGTCCGATAAGCACCTTTAGCCTCCCAATGAACCGTAGGAAAAAATAAGGAAACTTGTTGAGGCGACTTCAGCGACATAAGTGCTAGATCTATTTTTCTTATGAATCATATGAGTCATATTGATTTGAATCTGTACTGAATCTATATTAATCACATTATTTCAACTCTTACATCTATCTGAAGGAGACATATTGAAAGGTTTTTGATATAATTTAGTAATACAATCTGACCTACAATATGCCTTTCCACCCTTTTTCACTATCATGATCTTAAAGAGATGGGGCAGAATCATTTAGTAGCACAGTGTGAACACTATCTGAATATAGTTGCCACAATCAATTCCTGTTGTGCCTATAAACCTTTTCTGTATTCATAACTCCTTTGTTTTAGAGACAGATCTTACCTGTGATATAAGGGAGAGCCGTTGTCAAGCAGAGGCTAAATTTACTATCTTAGGGTGCCAAGTTTAGGTGCAAATCAGGGCGTTATAATTTTTTTTCTTGGCTGTGATCAGTCCCTTCTTTTTCTGAGACTACATAAATTTCATATTTATCCTTGCACAAAAAGCATTTTTTAGTTTTGGAGTATTTTAATTATAACAATAAAAATCTAATTTTTAAGGGAATATATGTTCACTTACATTCAAAGGCTTTTCACAAAGTGCAAAGCCAGGACAAAATTGTAAGTAGGGTCATCCATAAACCCTAGAAGGCAACAACTGGCGGACCTTATTCAAATATTAAACATTAAAGACACTATGTGCTCCTGTCAGCACTTTCTATTGACTGACGAAAGCACCTGTCTATTATGACCTCCCCAGGTGGCACTAAAATCCTGCTTAGACAAGACGCTAGTGGCAGGACAGCACAACACCTCCTTAGAGGGATAGCTCATGCCAGGCGTCCAGCTTTGAGACCCAATAGCTGAAGTTCACATAGGAATTGGGGAGTACGTTGGTTTTGTTATCCAGGTATTGCATGATCACATTTAAAAACTTTTCCCTCCTTGTCAAAATTACCCAGTCTTCAGGGCCTGAATGCTGGGAGGGTTTCATGAAATTGGACCAAGCCTTTGACAGTGTACAACTGTCTCATCTGTACCTGGTGTGTGTCTCCCCTGCCTCTTCTTGGTTGGGCAAGGAAGCTTGCCCCCTGCTGCTACCGTTTTCTCATTTTTTCAACAATTTTCCACAATGGCCTTCTGGTATATAGCACCAGCTTAGAAGACCTCTCCGCCTCAGGAAGAAGAGATGCAAAGTTCATCTTGTAGTGTGGGTCTAGCAGGGTGAAGAACCAGTGCTATTTTTTTGGCCAAGATGAATGTAACGTCATGGGAAAGCCAGTGGTTCATAAATTTGCCCTATGTTCCAAGCTCCCTACAGCCAACACTTCCCTGTCTCCACCATGATGAATCCTTCCCATTTCCTCCTACATCTCTTCATCCTCATTCCCCTTCTCAGCTCATCCACATATGAGGGAAGCTACAAAGGTTGTGTGTGTACTAGCCACCAGCTCCTGTTCCTCCTCAGATTCCACATCATCAGTGTTACCCAATACATGCTGAGCAGATGAGATGAGGCTGGGATGGGTAATATCTCCCTGTCATGTGTTTTCTCATCTCCACCTGGTCCATATGCAAAACTTCATGTTTAATTGTTAGAAGTGACTGTTTAAGTAGGCACAGAAGTGGAATTGTTTCCATGACTATGGCATATTCACCGCTAACCATCTTTGTGGACTCAATTTCTTGGAGAAAAGCACAAATGTCAGACATCCATGCCCACTCTTCAGTTATGTGCAGAGGCTGACCAGAATACCAACAAGCAAGTTGGAGCTGGTACTCAACAGCTGGCCTCTGCTGCTCACAAAGCCTTGCCAGCATGTACAGTGTGTGAATTCCAACACGTGAGCATGTCGCATACCAGTCGGTGTGCTGGCACTTATATGTTCTGCTGTAGCTGACTTGCGGAAAAGGGCGCTGATGCAGTGTACCTTGCCCAGACGTTCAGACAAATCTGGATTAGTTTTGCAGAAACCGCTGAACTACCAAGTTGACCACGTAAGTCAAGTATGGTACTTGTGTGAGGTTGCCAAGCTTCACAGTCGCCACCAGGTTACAGCCATCATCACACACGACCATGCCTGGTTGGAGGTTCAGCTGCAAAAGCAACAGATCTGTCTGGTCTTTTATTCCTTTAAGTAACTCTGTCATGGTGTAGGTTTGTATTCTAGGCAAATTAGCTTTACTAAAGTCTGTTGCTGCTTTGCTGAGACAGTGCTTCAGAGCTTCCGACTGATGTGAACAATGTACTCTTGGATAACACATCAGAGAAGGGGGATGAGGAGGGTGCAGTAACTGATGTAGGAGGTGAAGGAAATCCTGATACAAGAAGGGCCAGGAATCCTTGGCATTGGGAGCACATGTGCCGTGCCAGGGTGCGTGGGACTCTACCTCAGCTTCCACAATATTCACCCGTTGACCCATCAGGGAAATGTAGTGTCCCTTACCACAAGCGCCTGTCCACGTCTCGGTCATTAAGTGGACAATCCAAGTAACCACATTGATAAGGGCACAGGCGGTGTTCCTGGACATATGCTGACACAAGGTGGGGATGCCACACTGGGAGAAAAAGTGGCGGCTGGGGACTGAGTACCAAGGTACAGCTGCCTCCATGAGTCATCGGAAATCCTCCTTGTCGACAAGCAGCCTGGAAATGTGCCCGTTTAGTGTTTGGGCCTGTGGGTGGCTGGAGAATTTCTCATTTGTTCCAAAGCCTGAGGTTGGAACAGCTGAATGCTGTGCTGGGACAAGGATTTGTAAGTGCCTGATGATGATGCGTCAGAAGGACAGGTCCAGGATGGGATGCATCTGAGCCATTGTCACGGACAGGGGAATCGGAAGCACATAGCACAGGGGAAGAGGCAGTGATGTCGTCTGCTGGCACCAATCATGGACCCAGGCGTTCGGCCCACGGATTCTGATGCTTTGCCTGATTATGCTGGCTGTGGTTAGGCTCTTAATGGTCAGGCCCCTGCTGATCTTGGCTTCCCACGTGTTGCAAATGACTGTGTTTTTTTCTCTAATTCTAATTAAAACTCTAATTAAAAAAGTCACAGACTGGGAAACATCTAACTCTTTGACGGACAAATTCCAGAGTGTCTGTTCTCTGCAGAACAGTTGCCTGCCTTCTCCCTCTGGACACCCTACTGCCTTTTCTTGCCTGTTTCAGTGCTGCTGATCCTTCCCCCCTCAGTGTTGCTGGCCTCGCTCTCAAGTTGAGTCGGTGACTTCGTCATGCACCACCTCATCTTCCACCACCTCACCCTGGTCCTCCTGACTTGGTGACTTACCAACAACCTGACTTATTGCCAACTTTGTCTTATCATCATCTTTATTCTCTGTCTGTGGACTGAAGGTTCGGATTAATGCTATTATAGCTTTATTCTAGATATCCGTCCCTTCTGATCTGAGCACAGGCTTGGGACATCTTCCAGCATCACTCTGCATTATTTCCACATTTCAAGCACTTGACACTTTTACAATATTGGTCTGCACTTTATGTGCTATGCTACTCCCTGAGATGTTTGGCATGACATTTGTCACCCATCAATAGTAACTGCTGCAATATTAGGTATTGCTTGCAATAGGTGTTTACCCATTTTTGCAGACATTCTATTTAACAATATTGATGATTTATTTCCTTGCACAGTGTCTTTCGTATTCTGTGCACTGTACAGCATGTGTGGCCGTCTCCTTTCTTTCTTTGTTTTATGTCATTATTATGTATTTAAAGGGAACCTGTCAGCTGTTTTGGCTACTATGAGATGTGGCCACTGCCTTTCAGAGGTTATCTACAGCATTTAAAACCTACAAGAGAAAAAGTGAGCAAAAACCCTGATGTAACTAAGTAAACAGAAACCAAAAAGTGCATTTAAATAACAGAGTTTTAGTAATACTTTTTTTTATCAAAAATAGCATAAAAGCCATTCCACCATGACAAGGTAACTCTGATCGGGACAGTCCTACACTGTCTAATATTAAAAACCTTGCCATGTGTCAGTGTTGACCTCAGTATGTGAATAAGGGCAGACAAAAGGACTGGGCCCAATCAGTGGAACACCAGTCTGGGGAAGCGTTTGTATACAATTTCCAGCTCAGGAGAGGGAGGTCACACCCTGGCTTGCACAGAATGCAATAATACAAGGAAAAAACACAAAAATTGAGCTTGACCTGAGTTGGTACTTATGCAGAGCTCAATTTTTGTGTTTTTTCTTTGTATTACCTCATTCTGTGTAAGCCAGGGTGTGGCTTCCTCTCCTGAGCTGGAAATTGTATATAAGGCTTCCCCAGACTGTTTTGTGGCCAATGTCAACATGCGATTATGTTCTGCATGTGTATCAAGTCACGTCAAGCTCAATTTTAGTGTTTTTTGTTATCTACAGCATTCTATAATGCTGTAATAAGCCCCCAATCTGACCTGCAAGATAAGAAAAATAAGTTTTATTATATCCACCCTGTGGGGGAGGTCTGGCTTCGGCGCCTCCCATCTTCTGTCCACCGCCCTCCTACTTGCTTCATGGCTCCTCGGCATCACACTCCTGTGCAGGAGTACTTCTCTGCGTACTGAAGTACTGTGCTCTGCCCTCAACAGGACAGAGACGTACGCCTGCGCAAGAGTGCGATGCCGAGGAGCCATGAAGCAAGCAGGAGGGCGGCGTCTCAAGAAGATGGGATGCGCTGGACCCGGACCTGTGGCACCCATCGGACCGGACGCCCCCCCGAGTGATCATAATAAAGCTTATTTTTATTCTCTTGCAGGTTGGATCGGGGGCTTATCTACAGCATTATAGAATGCTGTAGATAAGCCCTGAAAGGCAGTGGCCGCATTTTATAGCGGCCAACACAGCTGACAGGTTATCTTTAAATTACATTGGTAACTAAATACGATTAATTCTTATTTACCGCATATACTTGTGTATAAACCAAGTTTTTCAGCACTTTTTTTGTGCTGAAAACGCCACCCTCGGCTTATACATGAGTCATTGTGACAGATGACAGAGGGGGAAGTGGAACGGGGGAGCTGCAGGTCACAGGAGGCAGGAGCTGGCTAATGTGGCTAACTCCTGTGTCCGCTGCTAAAGAGAAATGAATATTCACTGCACTGGCAATATTCATTTCTGTTACAGCGTGCGCAGTTGCAGCCACCGGCTTCCAGCAGCTCCTACGCCCGTGTCCCTGCTCATTAAGGTAATTAATATTCACCTTTGGGAGTGGAGAGAGGTGAATATTCATTCCCTTAATGAGCAGGGACAAATGATTGTCCAGCTGCTGGCACTGGTATTTTTTGACAAGGATGGGACTAAGGAGCCATGCAGACAAGGATGGGAATAAGGAGCCATGCAGACAAGGCTGGGAATAAGGAGCCATGCAGACAAGGCTGGGGATAAGGAGCCATGCAGACAAGGCTGAAGTTGAGGAACCATGCAGACAAGGATGGGATTAAGGAGCCATGCATACAAGGATCGGGATGAGGAGCCATGCGTACAAGGCTGGGGATAAGGAGCCATACAGACAAGGATGGGAATAAGGAACCATGCATACAAGAATGGGGATGGAGAACCTGCATACCAGGATAGGGATGAGAGGAAAATGCATTCCCAACTTATACTCGAGTCAATAAGTTTTCTCAGTTTTTGTTGCAAAATTAGGTGCCTCGGCTCATACTCGGGTTGGCTTATATACAAGTATATATGGTATTTTGTTTTTGGAGTATTCTCACGGTCCTCTTGTTATTATAGAGGGTTCGTTTTTTACTTAAGTTGAAAAAAATCCAAAGTTTGCAAAAAAAAAAAAATAGCACCATTTTCCGAGACCTGTGGCATCTCCATTTTTCCGAATCTGGGGCTGGATGAGGACTTATTTGCTTGCCAATCTGACGTTTTTATTGATACCATTTTGGGATAGGTACAATATTTTGATTTCCTGTTATTGCATTTTAGTGCAATGTTGTGGATACCAAAAAAATGACTTTTTGATTTATTTTTTTTTTCTCGTTATGACTTTTTACCTAATGGATTCATTCTTTTTATATTTGATTAGGCGATTCTGAACTCGGCAATACCAAATATACTTTTTTGGGTTTTTTGTTTTATTTTGAATGGGGCGAAGGGGGGTGATTTGAACTTTTACAATTTTTTTAATTTGTTAAACATTTTTAAAAACTTTTTTTCACTTTTTACTGGCTTTAATAGTTGCTGTAGGAGGCTAGAAGCTGTGATTATCATCTGTTAAGAGTGCCGGCCACAAAGCTGCGCTAATAGCAGATAGGCGATGATAACCACAGGAGTCTTCTGTAGACCCTGACTTGTCGTGCCAACCTATCAGCGCCCTGCGGTCATGGGACATGAGTGCCGATGGGCGGGAATAGTGATGATTCTGGTTCGGATATGTTAAACACATCTGTAGAAGATAGCAGCATTTAACATGTTAACAACTGCACATGTCAGCTGATGAAAATGTAGGCTCATTTCTGGAGCCCACATGGAGTGCAGGGATATGAAATATGTTGTATAAATGCGTCCTAAGTCATGAAAGGATTAAAAATATCTGTTTTGTTTTTGGCAGATGACTGTACCAGGAGCTCCAAAGGACATGTGGTATTGCCAGATTTTTCAGCTGATAATCGTAGGAGCGCACCAAATACATATGAAGAACCTGTAATTTTCACAGATACACCTCAGGTTCATCTCAGAAAAGATCAGTCACCTGATCTTTTTCAACAGGTCCTCTCTTCTGTTTCAAAGACAAATAAACAAAATGAAAGTCTGAGAAGTGCTGTTGAAAATGAAATAGCTTTCGTATGGGAGAAATCACTTTCATGTTCAAAATGTGGAAAATATTACAGTAGTAAATCAAGTCTTCTTTCACCTCAGAGAAATCACTCAGGGGAGAATCCATTTTCATGCTCAGAATGTGGGAAATGTTTTATTCAGAAAGCAAGTCTTGTTAACCAGAGAGTTCACATAGCAGATAAGCCATTTTCATGTTCAGAATGTGGGAAATGTTACAGTGTGAAAGCCAAACTTGAAATACACCAGAGAAGTCATATAGGGGAGAAAACATTTTCATGCTCACAATGTGGAAAATGTTTTAACCAGAAAACAAATTTTGTTACCCATCTGAGAATTCACACAGGTGATTCACCATTTTCAAGTTCAGAATGTGGGAAATGTTATAGTGCAGAAGCCAAACTTGAAATGCATAAGAGAATTCATACAGGAGAGAAGCCATTTTTATGCTCTGAATGTGGAAAATATTTTAAATGCAAATCAGATCTTGGTAGACATCAAAGAATTCACACAGGAGACAAACCATTTTCTTGCCAAGTATGTGGGAAATGTTTTACAGGCAAATCATATTTTGCTAAACACCAACTAATTCACACAGGGGAGAAGCCATTTTCATGCTCAGAATGTGGGAAATGTTTTAATAAGAAATCCTATCTTATTACACATCAGATAATTCACACAGGGGAGAAGCCATTTTTCTGTTCAGACTGTGGGAAATGTTTTAATCAAAAAGCAAGTCTTGTTAAACATCAGAGAATTCACACAGGGGAGAAGCCATATTTATGTTCATACTGTGGGAAAGGTTTTAATCAGAAATCAACTCTTGTTAGACATCAGTTAACTCACACCGGGAAGAAACCATTTTCATGTTCCGAGTGTGGGAAAAATTTTATAAGTAAATTAAGTCTTGTTATACATCAGAGAAGTCACACAGGAGAGAAACCATATTCATGTTTAGAATGTGGGAAAGATTATAGGAATAAATCAGATCTTTCTATACATAAAAGAACCCACACAGGGGAAAAGCCATTTTCATGTTCAAATTGTGGGAAATGTTTTACTCGGAAGTCAATTCTTGTCACACATCAGAGAACTCACACAGGGGAGAAACCATTTTCATGTTCAGAATGTGAAAAGGGTTTTAGAAATAAATCAGAACTTTCTATACATCAGTTAACTCACACAGGGGAAAAGCCATTTTCATGTTCAGAATGTGGAAAAAGTTTTAATAAGAAAGCAAATCTTGTTAGACATCATTTAACTCACACAGGGCAGAAACCATTTTCATGTTAAGAATGAAAGTAGTAATGTTTTAATTGTTTTCTTGACAACATGTACTATAAAAATACATAAGTTATAGTAAATTTACTAGTCTATAAAATAAATTTTAAATAATTTACTCCACTAAATAATTAGAAAATGTATACAATTACCAATGACCATTTGTTATTGAAAACTAATAACTGTAAAATAAAGCATCTTTATTTGAACAAAATATGTATTTTACATTTGTATAACTACAGTATTAACTCTTTCTTCCATCCTATTTGACATTGACCATTGCGAGAGAGATTGTTATACATGATCAGAACTTTTGCAATGTAACCATTTAATGCCCCACTTGTGTCATCCAATTAATAGTGATCTAAAAATTAGATGAGACCCAGGGGGTACACACACCAGAATCATGAGGTGTCAAAGTAAAAGTCTGAATTGATCACTCCTTAAAACCACTGACCCCTAAACAAATCAATTATGTAGCGTGGTCATCAAATGTAGAATTCACAACTTTTAAAGACAAGGAAGAGAGAAATGTATTGACATACATACAAAAATAGTGATTTCCCTTAGTGTACCACCCACAACGATACACCTTCCATGGCATCCACCCAGGACAACATCCCCAAGATGCCCCCATAAGATATAATGCCCACCCCAATTCCATATACACATTTTACCCCTATGTTAACCCACACATGCACAGTATGATGTCTTCACTGTGCATTCCCCTACACAATGATGCCCACTTGGTTCTCCCACACAGTATGATGTGCCTCATAGTGCCCCTCACACAGATTATGATGTCCCCATAGTGCCCTCAATGCCTTATAAAGTCACCACAGTTCTCATAATACATACGGTTACCACATTGTCCCAAATACGGCATGATGACCTCAGTATATTCCCTAATTCAGTATGAGGCCACCAATGGGCTCCCCGATACTGCATAATGCGCCAAATGTGTTGGGCAATATAATATGAATCCACAAAAAATAGTCCTCCAATACATTTGTGTCCCTCCTCCTTTTGCAGGAAAATGTACAGACGATAAAAAAAATCACCTAGTCTTAAAGGGAATCTGTCACCTTTTTTTCTTTGCAGCTGCCGGCATCGACATCGGGGGCTTATCTACAGCATTCTGTAATGGTGTAGATAAGCCTCCGATGTAACCTGAAAGAGAAGAAAAACACGTTATATTATACTCACCGGAGATTGGCGGTCCGGTCCGATGGGTGTCGCCGTCCCGTCCGGCGCCTCCCTTCTTCATGCGATGACGTCCTCTTCTCCCGTCCTGTAATGGCTCCGGCGCAGGCGCACTGCTCTGCCCTGTTGAGGGCAGAGCAGAGTCCTGCAGTGCGCAGGCGTCGGGAGAGGTCTGGCGCCTGCGCACTGCAGAATTCTGCTCTGCCCTCAACAGGGCAGAGCAATGCGCCTGCGCCGGAGCCATTTCAGGACGGGAGAAGAGGACGTCATCACATAAAGAAGGGAGGCGCTGGACGGGACCGCAACACCCATCGGACCGGACCCACCTCCGTGAGTATAATATAACGTGTTTTTCTTCTCTTTCAGGTTACATCGGAGGCTTATCTAGAGCATTACAGAATGCTGCAGATAAGCCCCCAATGTCTATGCTGGCAGCTAATAGGGGAAAAAAAAGGTGACAGATTCCCTTTAATGCTGAATGAGGACTGAGCCTCCTCACAGAAGGCACAATGATATTGCTTGCCATCAAGGCTGCCACTAGAAATTTCAGGGCCCCATACTGGCAAAATTTTCGGTATCCCCTTGAGACTCCTCCCATGCTCCACCCCAGCCCCGTCTCCACCCCTCGTACTGTCCACAGTCAAAAGATTTTTTTAAGCAGCCACCACAACAAGTTAGACCCTTTTGGCCGAGCACTACCCTACTCTAACCTATTAAACATTTGTTAAAATATCCTATACAATTTAGGTACATTTTTTATTTATTTTTCAATTTTTAAAATGACCAATAATATCACATACAAGGGACAAATACCACTGCACCATGACTAGACACCATATTACCACCACATAGTGACCTATAATACCACATACAAGGAACAAATACTGCCACACCATGTCCAGACCACCACAGTGACCAAAGAATATCACATACAAGGGACAAATACCACCGTACCATGTCCAGACCACATCTTACCACCACATGATGCCCAATAATATCACATACAAGGAACAAACACCACCCCACTACGACCAGACCACATATTGCCACCACATAGTGACCAAATAGCACATACAAGGAACAAATGCCGCCACATCATGACCAGACCACATATTACCACCACAGTGACTGAATAATATCACATACAAGGTACAAATACCGCCACACCATGTCCAGACCACATATACCACCACAGTGACCGTATAATATCACATACACTACCGTTCAAAAGTTTAGGATCACTTAGAAATTTCCTTATTTTTGAAAGAAAAACAGTTTTTTCCAATGAAGCTAACACTAAATGATTCAGAAATACACTCTATACATTGTTAATGTGGTAAATGACTGTTCTAGCTGCAAACTTCTGGTTTGTAATGCAATATCTTCATAGATGTATATAGGCCCATTTCCAACAGCCATCACTCCAGTGTTCTTATGATTCTTTGTGTTTGGTAACTGTGTAAGAAGGCTAATGGATGGTTAGAATACCCTTGAAAACCCTTGTGCAAGTATGTTAGCACAGCTCAAAACAGTTTGGCTGATTAGATAAGCTAGAAACCTGACCTTCCTTTGAGCATTACATTTGTTGGTTCTATTAATCTCTCAAAATGGCCAGAAAAAAAAGAGCTTTCATGTGAAACTCGACAGTCTATTCTTGTTCTTAGAAATTAAGGCTATTCCATATGAGAAATTGTCAAGAAACTGAAGATTTCCTACAACAATGTGTACTACTCTCTTCAGAGGAGAGGACAAACAGACTCTAACCAGAGTAGAAAGAGTAGTGGGAGGCCCCGCTGCACAACTGAGCAACAAGACAAGTAAATTAGAGTCTGTAGTTTGAGAAATCAACGCCTCACAGGTCCCCAACTGGCAGCTTCATTAAATAGTACACGCAAAACGCCAGTGTTAACGTCTACAGTAAAGAGGCGACTCCGGTATACTGGCCTTCAGGGCAGAGTGGCAAAGAAAAAGCCATATCTGAGACTGGCTAATAAAAGGAAAAGATTAATATGGGCAAAAGAACACAGACATTGGACAGAGGAAGATTGAAAAAAAGTGTTATGGACAGACGAATTCAAGTTTGAGGTGTTTGGATCACACAAAAGAACATTTGTGAGATGCTAAACAACTGAAAAGATGCTGGAAGAGTGCCTGGCGCCATCTGTCAAGCATGGTGGAGGTAGTGATGGTCTTGGGTTGCTTTGGTGCTGGTAAAGTTGGAGATTTTTACAAGGGATTTTGAATAAGGAAGGCTCTCACTCCATTTTGCAACGCTATGCCATACACTGTGGACAGCGCTTGATTGGAGCCAATTTCATCCTACAGGACAATGACCCAAAGCACACCTCCAAATTATGTAAGAACTATCTAGGGAAGAAGCAGGCAGCTGGTATTCTATCTGTAATGGAGTGGCCAGCACAGTCACCAGATCTCAACCCCATTGAGCTGTTGTTGTGGGAGCAGCTTTACCGTATGGTACGCAAAAAGTGACCATCAAGCCAAACCAACTTGTGGGAGCGGTTTCTGGAAGTATGGGGAGAAATTTCTCCAGATTACCTCAGAAAATTAACTGCTAGAATGCCAAAGGATTGCAATGCTGTAATTGCTGCAAAGGGAGTATTCTTTGATGTAAGCAAAGTTTGAAGGAGAAAATTATTATTTAAAATAAAAATCTTTTTTTCGATCCTTGTCAATGTCTGGACTAGATTTTAAATTAAGTTGGCAACTCATTTGATTAATAAAAGTATGAGTTTTCATGGAAAACACAAAATTGTCTGGGTGACCCCAAGCTTTTGAACACTAGTGTACAAGGAACAAATACCACCACACCATGACCAGACCACATATTACCACCACATAGTGACCAAATAATAGCACATGCAAGAAACAAATACTGCCACACCATGGCCGGACAACATATTACAACCACATAGTGACTGAATACTAAAATACAGATCAGTAATAAAAAAACCCACAATACTAATATCACCATAAGTGCCATTATACACATGAGATCTGTACTTAGTGTGCAGTGTCTGTGTACAGGTAATACAGTGATCACCGGTAGCATTATACACAGGAGCTCTGTATATAGTGTAAAGGTAATACAGTGATCACTGGTCACATTGCACACAGGACTGCTGTATATAGTGTATAGTGTCAGTGTACATGTAACACACTGAATCACCAGTGACGTCTTTAAGTGAAGTCCTTCATCTTCACTTTTCATCTTCATCCAGCACAGACCGCTGTCACTTCTTCCAGCCAGGGCTCGTCTCAGAAGGAAATAACACAGTTATCTAGAGCACCGCTTGCAGAACACATTATTTTTTTTTCCCAAATTCTAAACTACACCAGATGGAAAAAAAGGCAACAGTGTTGCTCTGCACAGTAACAGGACCGGCTCCCCCATTTAAAACAGTATCCTCAAAAAATAAAATACATCACTGCCCCCGTGTCTCATTCCTGGCTCCAGCAATATGTTTTCCAATCCTGTCTCCATGTTATTTCCCATCCTGCCCCATCTGTCCCATGATCCTGCCCCATCTGTTTCCATCGTATCCATCCTGCACCATGTGTTCCCATCCTGCACCATGCTCCTGCTCCATCTGTCTCCATCTTGCCCCCTAAGTCTCCATCCTGCCCCCTGTATCTCCATCCTGCCCCCTGTGTCTCCATTCTGCCCCATCTCCATTCTGCCCCATCTCCCATTCTGCCCCCATGTCTGCCATTCTGCACCTGTGTCTCTCATCCTGCCCTGTGTCTGTCATCCTGCCCCTGTGTCTCCATTCTGTCCCTGTCTCCATCCTGCCCCCTTGTCTCCATTCTGCTCCTGTCTCCATTCTGCCCCACCTCTCAAATCTTGCCCCGTGTCTCCAATCCTGCCCCATATTCCTGCCACCTGTGTTTCTCATCCTGCCCCGTGTCTCTCATCTTGCCCCCGTGTCTCCATTCTGCCCTGTGTCTCCAATCTTTCCCCCATGTCTCCCATTCTGCCCTGTGTCTCCCATTCTGCCCCCGTGTCTCCATTCTGCCCCGTTCTCCAATCTTTCCCCCATGTCTCCCATTCTGCCCCCGTGTCTCCCATTCTGCTCCTGTGTCTCCAATCTTTCCCCCATGTCTCCCATCCTGCCTCCATGTCTCCCATCTTGCCCCTGTGTCTCCCATCTTGCCCCCGTGTCTCTCATCCTGCCCCCGTGTCTCTCCTGCCCCTGTGTCTCCCATCCCCTATGTCTCCATTCTGCCCCATCTCCATCCTGCCCCCGTGCCTCAAATCCTGCTCCATCTCCATCCTGCCCCATATTCCTGCCCCCTATGTCTCTCATCCTGCCCCGTGTCTCCCAACCTCCATCTCTCCCATTCTGCCCCGTGTCTCCCATCCCCCTGTGTCTCCATCCTGCCCCATCTCCATCCTGCCCCATATTCCTGCCCCGTGTCTCTCATCCTGCCCCCATGTCTCTCATCCTGCCCCGTGTCTCCATTCTGTCCCTGTCTCCATCCTGCCCTGTGTCTCCATTCTGTTCCTGTCTCCATCCTGCCCCGTGTCTCCATTCTGCCCATGTCTCCATTCTGCCCCTGTCTCCATTCTGCCCCGTGTCTCCAATCTGTCCCCCGTGTCTCCCATCCTGCCCCTGTGTCTCCATTCTGTCCCTGTCTCCATCCTGCCCTCGTGTCTCCATTCTGCCCTGTGTCTCCCATCCTGCCCCTGTGTCTCCATCCTGCCCCGTGTCTCCATCCTGCCCCGTGTCTCCATTCTGCCCGTCTCCATTCTGCCCCGTGTCTCCAATCTGTCCCCCGTGTCTCTCATCTTGCCCCCGTGTCTCCATTCTGTCCTTGTCTCCATCCTGCCCTCGTGTTTCCATTCTGCCCCATGTCTCCCATCTTGCCTCCTTGTCTCCCATCCTGCCCCCGTGTCTCCCATCCTGCCTCCATGTCTCCCATCCTGCCCCCGTGTCTCCCATCCTGCCTCCATGTCTCCCATCCTGCCCCCATGTTTCTCATCCTGCCCCCATGTCTCTCATCCTGCCCCCGTGTCTCCCATCCCCCTGTGTCTCCATTCGGCCCCATCTCCATCCTGCCCCCGTGTGTCAAATCCTGCTCTGTCTCCATCCTGCCCCATATTCCTGCCCTCTGTGTCTCTCATCCTGCCCCGTGTCTCCCAACCTGCCTCCATGTCTCCCATCCTGCCCCGTGTCTCCCATCCCCGTGTCTCCATTCTGCCCCATCTCCATCCTGCCCCATATTCCTGTCCCCTGTGTCTCTCATCCTGCCCCGTGTCTCCCATCCTGCCCCCATGTCTCTCATCCTGCCCCATGTCTCCATTCTGCCCCTGTCTCCATTCTGCCCCATGTCTCCAATCTGTCCCCCGTGTCTCCCATCATGGCCCTGTGTCTCCATTCTGTCCCTGTCTCCATCCTGCCCTCGTGTCTCCATTCTGCCCCGTGTCTCCCATCCTTCCCCCGTGTCTCCATTCTGCCCGTCTCCATTCTGCCCCGTGTCTCCAATCTGTCCCCCGTGTCTCTCATCTTGCCCCTGTGTCTCCATTCTGTCCTTGTCTCCATCCTGCCCTCGTGTCTCCATTCTGCCCCGTGTCTCCCATCTTGCCTCCATGTCTCCCATCCTGCCTCCATGTCTCCCATCCTGCCTCCATGTCTCCCATCCTTCCTCCATGTCTCCCATTCTGCCCCCGTGTCTACATTCTGCCCCGGTGTCTACATTCTGCCCTGGGCAAGATCAGGGCCGCCATCAGGGTATTACTGCCCTGACTGGCATATGGGGCCCAATCTCTCCTGCTAATCTGGCCCCAGGGACAGGATTCTGTCGGTGCAGTAACTGAACCGGCGTCCGAGACGCAGGTTCAGTTACTCTATTGCCGTACTGGCCCACAAGGCAATAGTTAAAGCCACCAGCCAATCGGAGGCTGGCAGCTGACATCAGCGTGCACATCGCCGGCGTATGACATCACTGTCATTCGCCGGTGAATGCGTGCTTGAAACGCCTGGAGGGAACTTCGATGTAGGAGCGCGGCCAGGTAAGGAGAAAGGTTTTATTTAATTTTTATTGAAAGCGGCAAGCTGCATTATGTTTCTCCGGCAGGATGGAGACACACGGACCGTGTATCTCCATCCTGCCCAGGGCTGGCTCTAGGAGTTTTGGGGCCCCATACTGGCAAAATGTTCGGGGGCCCCTTGAGAGTCTGCCCAGGCTCCACCCCTCGAACCGTCCAAAGTCCCACCGCCCTCTCGGAAAAACTCCACTTCTGCACCACATCCTTACCAATCACACATTAAGAGTTCCCATCACCAAATCACAAACATAGCCAGTAGATTTTTTAATCCACCACCATGACAATGAAGACTCTTTTGACCGAGCTCTACTCTATTGTGTAACTTATTAAACATTTGTTAAAAAATCCAATACAATTTTGGTATATTTTTATTTTTCAATTTTTAATATTACCAATAATATCACAAACAAGGAACAAATACCGCCACACCATGACCAGACCACATATTACCATGTATGTACCATGTAGTCTACAAACTTCTGACAACATGTCTCCGAATTACCATGCAATAAATGTTGTTTTTTTTCTGAAAAGGAGAAATGGTCAAAATTTAAAAAAATTGCTTTCAGACCTCAAATAATACAAAGAAAACAAGTTTATAATCATTTAGAAACAACAATACTAATGTTTTAACTGGGGAAGAGTTCAGAAATCAATATTTTGTTTACATTCCAGAGGTTTTCACTGAGGTTCAGGTCTAGAGAATGGGCTGCCCATGACAAGGTTTTGATGTGGTGGTCTCTTAATTTTTGCCAGAGCTCTACATACAAAGAACAAATACCACCACACCATGACCAGATCACAAATTACCACCACAGTGACCGAATAATACCACATACAAGGAACAAATACCACCATACCATGACTAGATCACATATTACCACAACATAGTGACCGAATACTACAATACTGATCATTAATTAAAAAAAAACAATACTAATATCACCATAAGTGCTATTATACACAGAAGATCTGTATGTCGTATACAGTGTGTGTGTGTGTACAGGCAATATACAGTGATTACCGGTGACATTATATACAGGAGTTCTGTATGTAGTGTATAGTGTCAGTGTAGAGGTAATACAGTAATCACCAGTTACATTCTACACAGGAGCTCTGTATATAGTGTATAGTGTGCAGATAATACAATGATCACCAGTGCCATCATACACAGGAGCTCTGTATATAGCGTATAGTGTACAGGTAATACTGTGATCACCAGTGACATTATACACAGGAGCTCTATATAGTATACAGTGTATAGTGTCACTGAACAGGTAAAACAGTGACTCACCGGTGACATCTTTAGTTGAAGTCCTTCATCTTGATCCAGCCCAGACTGCCATCACTTATTCAAGCCAGGAATCGTCCCTGCATAAAATAACAGTTATCTAGAGCACATTCCCCAATTTTTCCACAGCCTCTATACTACACCAGATGAAGAATAAAGCAACTGTGTCACCCTGCACGGTAACAGGACCTCTCCTCCCCACACTGAAAACAGTATCCTCAAAAATGATATCCTTTAATTAGCCCCAGTAACAGTAATAATATCCCACATTCTGAACCCCATGTGTCCTCCCATTGTGGACCCCATGTGTCCACCAATTCTGCCTCCATAGTCATCCATAATAGCATAATTCATCCCATAGTCATATATAGTAGTATAATGCAGCCCCATAGTAGTATAATCCAGCCCTATAGTGGTATAACGTAGCCACATAGCAGTATAATGCAGCCTATAATATAATGCACCCCAGTAGGTGTATAATGCAACCCCATAGTAGTATAATGCAGCCCCATACTGGGGCTTTACAAAAAAAAGCTTTTCCTTACCTGGCCAGCGGTGGCCTCCTCTCTGATTCAGATAAGGCGCACAGCATTGTTCCAGCATATGACAGTGATGTGCGCGCTGCTGTCAGCTGCCGGCCTGTGATCGGCTGGTGGCTGTTAACTGTTGCCGTGTGGGAGGAATCTCCCACACGGCAACAGATTTCAACTGATTGGAGGAAGCACGATCAGTTACTGAAGCGTCAGGATCCTGCCGCTGGTGCCCGGTGAGCAGAACAGTGGTGCCACGGAGGACCCCCTCAGCTCATCGGGCCCCATACGCCAGTAAGAGCAGTAATGTCCTGATGGTGACCCTGTTCACTAATGTAAGAGTCCCATTTCTTACAAAAGGGAAACAATTTCAGAAATCTCATGCACACGATTTCTTACTCCTTTTTTTCACTACTGAAATAGAAAACAGTTGCATTTTTGAAAGAAGGAGCATGTTAATTCTTTCAGCGGTTTTGCCCAATGAAAAAGTACAAAAACGCTGTGTGTGAACATAGCCTGTGGGACGGAGGAGGCTTTTTTTTTATATTTCTCTCTTTTTACTTGCCTTATATACAAGTTATTATACTGGAAGGAATGTTTTCTAACCTTTTTTTCCAGTAAAATCCATTTTATCTTTGGTTTGTTTGGTTTGTGGACCCCATGTGTCCACCAATTCTGCCTCCATAGTCATCCATAATAGCATAATTCATCCCATAGTCATATATAGTAGTATAATGCAGCCCCATAGTAGTATAATCCAGCCCTATAGTGGTATAACGTAGCCACATAGCAGTATAATGCAGCCTATAATATAATGCACCCCAGTAGGTGTATAATGCAACCCCATAGGAGTATAATGCGGCACCATAGGGGTATAATGCAGGCCCCATAGTAGTATAATGTACCCCCATAGTAGTATAATGCATAGTAGTATAATCTTTGGTTTGGTATGTTTTATTGTCAGTCCCTAAAGGTGGCATACTTCTATCACAACATTGTTCCCAGCAGCGACCTGGGAGTCAGAGATATGTCCAGCTGTCTTCCCCATGCTGTTCCCAGCTGCCCCCATCCCAAAACATCCTGGGAGGGTCTGCAGGAAAAATGCTTGAGTTTCCAATTGACTTCCATTATGCTCGCTACATGAGTCAAGCACTCAAACATTACGAATAACATTACTGAAAGAGACCGTCCAAGGGGAAACGTAATGGGGAATCTCCACCCGCAGGGCCGCACGCTAGATATGACTGTTCTGGGCGCACAGGACCTGTGATGAGGTCACAGTCATGTGATCAGTCACATGGAGAGGAGGAGCCTGTCTCCATTTTGCTCCATGTGAAAGAAGACCTCTGCGCTGGTGACAGGTAATCTCTTGTATTGACTGCTTTACATAGTTTAGTATAATAATAATAATAATCTTTATTTTTATATAGCGCTAACATATTCCGCAGCGCTTTACAATTTGCACATATTATCATCACTGTCCCCGATGGGGCTCACAATCTAAATAAGTATCATCTGAAAATATCGATATTTTACTGTTAAACCTTCTACCAGATCGTTAATAAATATCTTGAAGAGAAAAGGTCCCAACACCGACCCCTGCGGTACCCCACTGGTCACAGCGACCCAGTTAGAGAATATACCATTTAAAATCACCCTCTGCTTTCTATCACTAAGCCAGTTACTTACCCATTTACACACATTTTCCCCCAGACCCAGCATTCTCATTTTGTGTACCAACCACTTGTGTGGCACGGTATCAAACGCTTTGGAAAAATTAAGATATACCACGTCCAATGACTCACCTTGGTCCAGTCTGTAGCTTACCTCTTCATAAAAACTGTTGGACCGCCCCGACCACAGAGTCACCTTGTCGATGGTGGGACGGCTTTTATGCTATGTTTGATCAAGTACAGTATTACTAAGAACTCTATGATTTAAATGCACTTTTGCTTTTTACTTATTTAATTATAGCAGGGTTTTTTCATTTTTTCTTTTGTAGGTTTTGTCTTCATAAAAACTGATTTAGATTGGTTTGACAGTTATTCTCATTGATATAATCCAGAATAACATCCATCAGAAACCCTTCATATATTTTACCAACAGTAGAGGTTAGACTTACTGGCCTAATTTCCAGGTTCACTTTTAGAGCCTTTTTTGAATATTGGTACCACATTTGGTGTGCGCCAGTCCTGTGGAACAGACCCCGTCTCTATAGTGTGTGTGTGATGGGGGAACAGGAATAAACCCTAATGGGCTGAAGGTCGGGGGCTCTCTGACCCCTAGAATATACAGTGGAGCCTGAGAGGTCGGAAACTCTTTAGAATTTTTCCGTATTTCTGGATTAATTAGATCTAAAACTCCATCAGATTCTCACACAAGTCCTGAATGTATAAATCCTACAGGGAACGAGACAGAAAAGATCGTCGCTTTACAGAACAATAGAAATGTTTATTAATTCACCTGATAAATATAGAAGTCTGTGGAGACATAAAATAAGAGGAATTTCCATGATACAGAGACTGGATATAAAGGTGACGGCCATACACAATATAATATATGTACAATAGATCAGATTCCATGTCAGTGTGATATACAATGAATTGCAATAGTATTCACCCCCAATTGGGATTTTTCAGGTTTTGCTAACAACCTGGAATTTCACTGTTTTTTGAGGGTTTGCATCAGTTCATGTAAAGAGCATGCCTACAACTGTGGACATTTGGTTTTCTTTTTATTGTGAAGCAAACAACAAATTGAGCAAAATAACTGAAAGCTTCATTGTGCATATTCACCCCCCTAACGTCAGTACTTTGTAGAGCCTTTATAGTGGCCATTACAACTGCAAGTGGCTTTGGATAAGTCTCTATGAACTTTCCACACCATGTTACTGGGATTTTTGCCCATTCTTCAAGGCAAAACTGCTGCAGCTCCTTCAAATTAACTTTGTTCCTTTGTTGAATCGCAATCTTCTAATCTGACCACAGATTCTCAATTGGATTAAGGTCTGGATTGTTACCTGGCCGCTCCAAAATATTTACACATTTTCCCTAAACACTCGGGTGTTGCTTTAGTATTATGCTTTGGGTCATTGTTTGTTAGGAGATGAACCTCCATCCCAGTCTCATATCACTGACCGACTGAAGCAGATTTTGCTCAAGAATATCCCTGCGTTTTGCACAATCCATTTTTCCTGTCTCTGCTGATGAAAAACATCCCCACAGCATGATTCTGCCACAACCAAGTTTCACTGTGCGGATGGTGTTCTTGGAGTGATAAGTTGTGTCGGTTTGGCGACAGACATAACGATTACCTTGTGTCATGGTATCTGGAATTTTGGTCTGACAAGCGAAGGGTTAATATCATGGTATCTGGAATTTTGATCTGACAAGTGAAGGGTTAATGGTTGGAGCCTCTCTTTGGTCTCAGGGAGGGTATTTATGGCCGCAGGCGAGCAACCTTCCCTGTCGTTTATACTTCATACTTGAGTGTGTCCAACCCTGCCTTTGCTAAGTGCCTCTCGCCTGTTTCCGTGTTTGTGGTGTGTATGAGCTGGTCTGGATTTTGGTTTTTGTCTCTTGGCTTCCTGATTTGGTACCGTCCTGCTCGACCTGTGTTCTGACCTTTGGCTCCCCTAGACTACTCTCTGACTTTCTTATTTTGTACTGTGCAGCCCGACCCTTGTCTGACCTCCTGCTTCCCTGACCATTCTTGCTCTGCCTGACTCTGTACCGCATTGATTCTCCTGTGTATGACTTCTGGATTGCCTGACTATCACTACTGTATAAACCCCTGGCTCTCTGAGCCCTCTGCCTGTCACTTCAGGGTCCCTGCGATAAGCTCCACCCCCTCTGACGTCACAGGTCACGTGGTGCTAGGTCTTGCAGCCTCTGAGTGCTTCTGCAAGCGCTCTGCCCCCTCCACAGGTCCTGCGACCTCCTAAGCTGGGCTCCTGCACTGGTTCCTCTGACAGCCCCGTGGTCCGAGTTCCTTCCCCAACGCCGGGACCGCTGACCAGTCACGCTACACTCCTGCAGATAAGGGTAAGCGTGATATTATAAACGACCTTATTACTTTTCCTCCCCCCCACTCATCCTTCTGTTACTACCTGTGTGTGAGTGTGTGGTGGGTCTGCTGCAGTCATGGACCCGATGCAGGCATTGTCAGAGCAAGTGAAGCAGCTCTCTCAAATGTTCCAGAAAATGAGTGTTGAACAGCGCAGTATAGCTAATACCCAGCAGCAGCTGGTTAATACTGTGCAAGGGGCTATGTCTTCCGAGAGTAGAGATGTATCCCTTACGTCCCCTGAATCCCCGGTTAAACTGCCTGACTCCTTTTCTGGAGACAAAAAGGAGTTCAGAGCGTTCCAGGAGGGGTGCAAATTATTTTTCTCCCTGAGACCTCGCTCATCCGGGGGAGAATTTCAGAGGGTGGGGGTAGTTATCTCCCTGTTGCGAGGTGCCCCACAAGCCTGGGCATTTTCGCTAGCACCCACCGCACCAGAACGTATGACTGTGGATGCGTTTTTTGAGGCCTTGGGCCGTATCTATGATGAGCCTGATAGAGTACGACTGGTGGGGGACATGGTGATGAGCGCACGTCAGGGTCGGCACTCTGCAGAGTGGTATTGTTCTGAGTTTCGGCGGTGGGCAGCGGAAGTCACCTGGGACGATGCGGCTCTCCGCGGTCTATTCCGTAGGGGCTTAGCAGAACGCCTTCAGGATGCCCTAGCCCTGCATCCGCCTCCTGATACCCTGGAAGATGCCATGACACAGGCAGTTCGGATGGATCAACGGTTAAGGGCCAGAGGGGTGATGCACTCCGAGTCCCCTCTGTTCGCTGGGAGCAAGGAAGTTGGGGCTAGTGCGATACCCATGGAGATTGGTGCCACATCCATCAAAGAGAAAGAGAGGAACCGCCGGCAGGATAAACAGCTGTGCTTTTATTGTGAACAAGCAGGACATTGGAGGAGAGACTGTCCGTCCTGTCCCTCGTCTTCCCAGCCGGCGGGAAACTTCTAGGTCTGGGTAGTGATCGAGGAGGCTGCCCAGACCCGCAGGTACCTTTTTCCTCATGCCCCAAGCTGTTGCTTGATGTTGAACTGCTGGTAGACAAATGTCGTTTTTTTTCCACAGCTTTGGTGGACTGCGGTTCCTCTCTAAACCTGGTCAGTGCCAGCACCGTCTCCAGGGCCAAGATAGGGACAGTCAGGTTAGAGACCCTGTTGAAAATCGTGGCAATTGACTCCTCCCCTCTCACCCGTTCGGGGATTCGTTATGCCACCAATACCTTTGTGTTACAGGTTGGCTCCTCCCATGCGGAGGAGATGAAATGTTTTATTATGGATAATCTACCTGAAGGGTTGGTGTTGGGTATGCCGTGGCTTCAGCGGCACAACCCGGTAATTGACTGGGAGAGGAGGGTAATTGTTAAATGGGGTCTGAAATGTGATGACTGTTCCTATAAAGCTGTGTGTTGTGTTTCCCCTGCAAATCCTGTTTTGGAGTCTTATGTGTGTCTGGAGGGCATTCCGGAGTACCTGAAAGACTTCGAGGACGTGTTCTCTGAAAGCGAGGCCGAGGCATTACCCCCACATAGGCCTTTTGATTGCAACATTGATTTAGTCCCAGGGGCCAAATTACCTAAAGCCCGTCTGTTTAATTTATCTGGGCCTGAACGTTTGGCAATGAAAGCGTATATAAAGGAAAGTCTCCGGAAAGGGCATATTAGACCTTCGGTCTCTCCAGTAGCAGCGGGGTTCTTTTTTGTTAAAAAGAAAGATGGTGGCCTACGTCCCTGCCTCGACTTTCGGGAACTCAATAAAATCACTGTTAAAAATGCATATCCCTTACCGTTGATTCCCGATCTGTGCAATCAGCTCTCGGGAGCAAAATGGTTCTCCAAACTAGACCTTAGGGGGGCTTATAATCTTATTAGGATTAAAGAGGGGGATGAATGGAAAACGGCATTTCTTACTACTGAAGGGATGTTTGAGAATCTTGTGATGCCATTCGGTCTCGCCAACGCACCAGCGGTTTTTCAGAATTTTATTAATGTGATTTTTGCGGACCTGATTGGCCGCTTTATTGTCATTTATTTAGACGATATCTTGGTTTTCTCCACAGACGAGCAGTCTCACCTATCTCATGTTAAGATTGTTCTCCAGAGACTCAGGGAGAACCAATTGTTTGTTAAATTAGAAAAGTGTACCTTTTTTGTGCAGGAGCTAACTTTTCTAGGGCTTATCATTTCTCCACAGGGGTTTCGTATGGATCCCAAGAAGGTGCAGGCCATTGCGGATTGGGTCCAACCCCAGGACCTGAAGGGCCTGCAGCGTTTTCTAGGGTCCGCAAATTATTATCGAAGGTTTATCAAGGGTTTTTCTCAGATAGTGAAACCTCTTACTGATCTTACATGTAAGGGGGCTGATATAAAGAATTGGTCCCTTCCGGCCAAACAAGCTTTTGTGAATCTGAAGAATTGCTTTATGTCCGCGCCAGTTCTGGTGCAGCCTAATCCGTCTCAGCCGTTTGTGGTAGAGGTAGATGCGTCCGAGGTGGGGGTGGGGGCTGTTTTGTCTCAAGGATCGGCTACATTAACTAATCTCAGACCCTGTACTTTTTTTTCCAAGAAGTTCTCTCCGGCAGAGAGAAATTATGATGTGGGGAACAGAGAGCTCTTGGCTATAAAACTAGCGTTTGAAGAATGGAGGCTTTTTTTGGAGGGGGCAGAACATCCAATTACGGTTATCGCTGACCATAAAAATTTGGAGTACATTAACACAGCAAAAAGGTTGACTCCCAGACAGGCTCGGTGGTCACTTTTTTTTTCCCGGTTCCAGTTCTCCATAACTTTCCGGCCTGATTCTAAGAACGTGAAGGCGGACGCATTGTCACAAAGTTTCGAACCTCTTTCTGCCCCGATCCTCCCTCGTCCATTCTTCAACCCGGGGTGGTAATAGCCGAGCTTTCGTCAAAGTTGGAGCTAGAGATTGTGGGGGCTCAATCTTGAGCTCCAAGGGCCAAACCGCCTAATAAATTGTTTGTACCACAGGTCTTACGGTCCAAGCTCTTACGAGAATTTCACGATTCTAAGTTGGGGGCCCACCCAGGTATTGCGGCCACTTATGAAGCAGTAAAGAGAATGTTTTGGTGGCCATCAATGTGTTCAGAAATTAAGGGGTATGTCATGGCCTGTGGGGTGTGCGCCCGTTCTAAGAGCTCTCATTGCCGGCCGGCCGGGGAATTGGTACCACTGCCAATTCCAGAAAGACCATGGACCCATTTGTCCATGGATTTCATTACCAACCTCCCCCCCTCCAAGGGTAATACCATCGTTTGGGTAGTAGTTGATAGGTTTTCAAAGATGGCACATTTCGTACCCATGTCTAAACTACTGTCTGCTGAGGTTCTTTCTAAACACTTCCTTTCCCAAATCATTCGTCTCCATGGGGTACCTATCAATATCGTTTCGGATAGGGGGGCACAATTTATAGCAAAATTTTGGCGAGTGTTCTGTAGGAAGTTGGGGATATCTTTGTCTTTTTCCTCAGCCTATCACCCGGAGAGTAATGGCCAAACGGAGCGCACCAACCAGTCTTTGGAACAAATCCTTCAATGTTTGACCTCAACACTGCAAGACGACTGGTGTGATGCATTATCATTGGCGGAGTTCGCCTTTAATAACCGAATTAACCAGTCCACCGGTAGGTCACCTTTTTTTATTAATCTTGGATTAAATCCTCATTTTGGTGAGTTCTCGCGGTTGGACTCAAATTGTCCAGGGGTAGAGGATTCGGTTAGGCAGATCAGTGGTTTATGGTCAAGGGTTCGCGCAAGTATTGAAAAGGCTCAGGGAAGGTACAAACGTTTTGCTGATAGAAAGAGGGGTCCGGGTCAGGACTTGCATTGTGGGGACAAGGTGTGGCTCTCAACACGGAATATAACGCTAAAATTGCCATCAGCAAAGTTGGGTCCCAAATTTATTGGTCCCTACGTCATAACGGAGGTGATTAACCCGGTAACTTATCGGCTATGTCTCCCATCCTCCCTGAAGGTGCACAATGCTTTTCATAGGTCCTTGCTTAAGCCGGTAGGTTCAGTAAGGGAGGAACATACTCCTCTACCACCGCCTATATCAGTGGACGGCCACATGGAGTTCGAGGTGCAAAAAATTGTGCAATCTCGATGGGTTCGTGGCTCTTTGCAGTACCTCGTCCATTGGAAAGGGTATGGCCCGGAGGATCGTTCCTGGGTACCGGCCAGATCAGTGCACGCAGATCGCCTGGTCAGAGCATATCATGCTCGATACCCAGGAAGACCTGGGGGTCCGGAGGCCCCCTGTTGAGGGAGGGGTACTGTCATGGTATCTGGAATTTTGGTCTGACAAGCGAAGGGTTAATATCATGGTATCTGGAATTTTGGTCTGACAAGTGAAGGGTTAGTGGTTGGAGCCTCTCTTTGGTCTCAGGGAGGGTATTTATGGCCACAGGCGAGCAACCTTCCCTGTCGTTTATACTTCATACTTGAGTGTGTCTGACCCTGCCTTTGCTAAGTGCCTCTCGCCTGTTTCCGTGTTTGTGGTGTGTATGACCTGGTCTGGATTTTGGTTTTTGTCTCTTGGCTTCCTGATTTGGTGCCGTCCTGCTCGACCCGTGTTCTGACCTTTGGCTCCCCTAGACTACTCTCTGACTTTCTTATTTTGTACTGTGCAGCCCGACCCGTGTCTGACCTCCTGCTTCCCTGACCATTCTTGCTCTGCCTGACTCTGTACCGCATTGATTCTCCTGTGTATGACTTCTGGATTGCCTGACTATCACTACTGTATAAACCCCTGGCTCTCTGAGCCCTCTGCCTGTCACTTCAGCGTCCCTGCGATAAGCTCCGCCCCCTCTGACATCACAGGTCACGTGGTGCTAGGTCCTGCAGCCTCTGAGTGCTTCTGCAAGCCCTCCGCCCCCTCCACAGGTCCTGCGACCTCCCAAGCTGTGCTCCTGCACTGGTTCCTCTGACAGCCCCGTGGTCTGAGTTCCTTCCCCAACGCCGGGACCGCTGACCAGTCACGCTACACTCCTGCAGATAAGGGTAAGTGTGATACCTTGGTCTGACAGCAGCACCTTTGTCCATCCTTTCTTGGAGTGTCCCATATATCTTTTGGTAATCTGAAAATGAGCCTTACAATTTTTGTGTGTAAGTAAAGGCTTTTTTCTGCCCACTTTTTCATGAAGGCCACCTCTATGAACTTCAGGGTTACCTGTGATCTCTTTGCAGCCTCTCTGATTAATGCCCTCCTTACCCGGGCTGAGCATTTTGGTGGGCGACCCTCTCTTTGCCGGTTTGTTGTGGTACCTTGTTCTTTCCATTTGATGATAATAGATTTGTTGTTGCTCCAATGGATCATCAGAGACTGGGATATTTTTTCTAGCCCAACCCTGACTTGTTCTTCTCAACTGTCTACTACCCTTGACTTGTTTGAAGATCTCTTGGTCTTCATGGTGTTTGGTTAGTGGTGCCTCTTGCTTAATGGTGTTGCAGCCCCTGTGGTCTTTCAGCTTTGAGCAGGAGATGACACGCCTCTACCCTGCCTGTGATGCACTTTTCTAATACTCTGCAATTCAAAAGCATTGCAGACAATTGAATCGGCAATCATGACCGGGAAATTTGATGTCCCATCTTGGCACAATGTAAAAGTTGATTAAAATATATATATTGTGGTGTAGTTACCACTGTGTCGGCTAGGGGGCGCTGTGTGGGTGTCCCAGGACGGGTGTACAGGCACATTCAGTGTGGTAACAGGAGCAGGGTCCTAAATGACCATTGTGGGTCTCAAGGTGGGTGGCCTTGGGATGCAGGCTCCAGGGTGTATTGATCAGCAGAGGTACTGCTGATCTTTCTGTTACACTGTATCAGGGAAGCCTGTGTGTCTATACAACCTTTGGTGATGTCATAGCCATGTGATCCCCTTTGGGTGTGGTTACAGGGCTATGTAATTGAGGTGTTTGGCACATGTGAGAGAGTGGAGTGGGTCTGTCTGAGTGTGGACAGACTTCCATGTGTCCAGGTGGGACACTACAGAGAGTGTATATGGGGAGGACTACAGCTCCCAGCATGTGCTGAGACTCTCAGTCCGAGTCTGAAGCCACGGACATTTCTGTTCCTTTGCCTGAAGTGAAGGTTTCATTTCAGTGTTATGCTGTCTATGGTTTATGGAGTAATAAACCTGGTGGAATTTTAAAGGAACGTGCCTCATGTTTGTCTCCCGCTGCACCTGAGCGAGTCGCATCCTTACAATTGGTGACAGACTGCGGGCAGCGATTCCCAGGAGCACAGACGGTATGGAAAATCGTGAGTAATACTGACCGAGGTCAGAGGAAATGACTGTATGGAGATTTGTGGGATGCCTATGAGGAGAAGAGGTACCCGAGAACCTGTGTGGCTGACACCAGCAGGTAACGGACAGGAATCCGTGTTGCACTGACCAGAGTCAGTGAGAGACTGTGCTTGTGGTTTTTTTTCCCTTTTCCTCGCTTCTCTGCAAAAAAAAAAAAAAAATCCTGAAAGTGCTTGCTGTGGCTCAGTACGCTCACGAAGGTCTCGCAGCGTGGGGACCTGATGTTTTTTCTTTTTGGGATCTCCTATTTGAGCATTGGTAGCAGACGCTGTCTGTCTACACCATCCTGCTGCAGCTTTATGGCATATGACTAAGCGGATACAGTAGTTGTGGCTTTCCACAACTATTAAGGGTGAGTACCCTGTATTATTGCTGCATAACCCATTATACCTGCACTGGTAAGGCCCTATGGGCGCGCTTTTGTGGTTTTTTTATCTTTGAGGGTGACAAGTGGCTTCCGGTGGATCGGCGGGTCCTCGAAGATGACGCAGCAGGAGCTGCAGAAACACCAGCAGCTGCTTGTGAGCGACGGCAGGAGCTGGGGCAGTGCCAGAAGGAATTGGTGTGGTGTCGTGCTTAAAGGGCCAGTACCAGAAAAAGGCATAAACTGTACTGTGTGAACTGTGGCCTAAGAGGTTCTGCAGGACAGACATGGGGAGATCCCGTAAAGGGGTGGAGTCCCAAAAGGGGGAGGTGGCCCAAATCGGGGAGGTAGCCCGTAAAGGGGTGGAGTCCCAAAAGGGGGCGGTGGCCCAAATCGGGGTGGTAGCCTGTAAAGGGGTGGAGTCCCCAAAGGGGGCGGTGGCCCAAATTGGGGTGGTAACCCAAAATGGGGTGGAGTCCCGGGAGGGGGCGGCAACCCAAAGCGGGGTGGTGGTCCAGAAAGGGGCCAAGTTTGAAGAAGTGACAGCACTAGGTGACTCAGTAGGTACGTCTGGAGTACCGCAGTGTATGTGCAGGTCTTTTTCAGAATGTGGAATATCCTTTCCAGGTAGTAATGACGGGCCACAGATGTGTACAGTGATGCTGCACCGGGAAGGAGCCTTTGGTCGGCTGGACTCAGAGAGTCAGGTGACTCTGACAGGAACGCCTCTCGTTTTCTCTCTGACCGAGAAAAACATCAGGGTTCGCTGTAAACATGGGGTCACGGTGAACTACGCAGTAGACACAGTAGTGTTTGAGGGGACCAAAGGTGGTGAGTGCCAAGGTAGAGGGATACCACGGGACTTAGTCTATGCCTGGGAGAGGGGCCGGGACTTTCTTTTGTTTGATGACATTTGGTCGGATGATGGAGATGCTTCGACTGTGGGGCCAGCGGACACTGAGACAGTGACGGCTCCTGACATGGACAGGTCAGAGGTAGAACTGACCAGAGGAAGAAGTACATCTGCCCAACTGACGGACCTGACGTCTCGTGATAAGACAGATGGTGGGCTGGGAGATGAGACTACTGGACTAGACACATTGGTGCTGGACGGTAACTGGAGGGTTCACTCGACTGGTGTGACTGACCCAGTGGTACCCTTTGATGATATAATTAAAGAGGTAGTGGTGAGACACGTGCTGGCCAAAAGAGAACAAGATCACGAGATACAGCTGATAAAGGAGACTGTAACAGAACATGTCGAACGGGAAAGAGTCCTAAGGCAAGCAGCTGAGCACAGAGTGGATGAGCTGGAGAAGGAAGTCTCTGAGCTCAGAGGTCACCTGTCGGCATGTAAAACCATGAACAAGACCCTGTTGGAAGATATGGAGGTGCTCAGAGAGGCCCAAGAGAAGCATCAACAGGAGATTCTCAGGAGAGAGGATCAGCGTCGCTACCTGGCAGAGGAGCGAGATAAAGTTCTGCAAGAACTCAGTGGAGTAGTAAAAGGTCTTCTGCAGAAGAAGTGGATGGGTGAAGACGTACAGCGGCCGTGCCCGACTGATAGCAAGGCAGAACTGCCAAAGCCCATCTTGGAAAAGGGTCCTGAAGACTGTAAATCTCAGGAAGATGGTGAACCAAGAGCTGCACAAGACAGTCACCCGGTCTTGGCAGATACCTTGAGGGAAGTGTCCGTGGGGAACCCAGAGCCATCTGTCCAGGATGAGAGCAAGTCCATGACCTTCAAGTGCGTGATGGAGGTACCCGAAGACGTGCGAGAAGCGTGTGCCAGCGAAGGTGTGCATGAGAATTTTAAAAAGGCAGTAAAGGCCTATAGTGTGAGCTGGGCACCAGAAACAGACCAGTTGGTGATACTGGCAGAAACGGAAGACACAGAGAGAAGGGTGGCTGTCCTGAAGGAGATGCACCTACAATGTCTCCGCACGAAACAGATGCTCGTGGAGCGTAATAGGAAAGCCGCTCGACGTCTGGAGCTTGCAAGGGAAGCACAAAGTCGGCTGGGCTTTGTGGAAGACATAATTCCGGTACCCAGAAATCTGGTGGGGAAAGTCGTTGGCAGACTTGGAAAGGTGATGCAGGAGATGGTGAATCGATCCTGTGTGAAGAGAGTGAGGATCCCACCTGCTGGTGAAATCCAAGTCGTTATTGAAGATGACATGGTTCCTGTCATTGTGGTTGGTTCGGTGGAAAGCATTGGGAAGCTTCGCATGCTCCTGGAATATCGGGTAGCGTACCTGAAGGAGATTGAGCAGCTAAGACAGGATCGACTGCAGATGAATGAGCAGATAGAGAACGTCAGGTGGCGTCCACCTCCAACCCAAGGTGTAAGGACCCGAAGGGATCCTCCAAGGAATGAAAGGACAGGTAGTCGAAGGCAAGAACGTCGAGAGTCCGCAAGTGGCCGTTCTAATCGTAGTAACATAGGCACGAGACCCGGTGGTGGACATAGTGACAGAGGGTCAGACTCAGACCAGCCAGTTGGCCCAGCTGGACGTGGGACTCATGACAGTGTGAACTGGGAGAGCCGGCCGGTGAGAGAAAGGTCGGGTGACGGAGCGCACTGCAAACAGGTGGAGACTAAAGAGTGTCTGATCACACTGACGGACGTTGACGGGAAGGCCAAAGCCCAAGGCCGAGATACTGACCGCTGGGGGCGGGGGAGGCCTAACGTGAATATGAGGCAGTTTGACTACCGAAACAGACGGAGATGGTCCTCTCGACTTGTAGGGCAAGGTGACATGGGTGCCAGGTCTCAAGATACCTGGGTGATGTCATGTGTTCAACCCCACAAGTTTGAACAGAGGGGGGAGGTATGTGGTGTAGTTACCACTGTGTCGGCTAGGGGGCGCTGTGTGGGTGTCCCAGGACGGGTGTACAGGCACATTCAGTGTGGTAACAGGAGCAGGGTCCTAAATGACCATTGTGGGTCTCAAGGTGGGTGGCCTTGGGATGCAGGCTCCAGGGTGTATTGATCAGCAGAGGTACTGCTGATCTTTCTGTTACACTGTATCAGGGAAGCCTGTGTGTCTATACAACCTTTGGTGATGTCATAGCCATGTGATCCCCTTTGGGTGTGGTTACAGGGCTATGTAATTGAGGTGTTTGGCACATGTGAGAGAGTGGAGTGGGTCTGTCTGAGTGTGGACAGACTTCCATGTGTCCAGGTGGGACACTACAGAGAGTGTATATGGGGAGGACTACAGCTCCCAGCATGTGCTGAGACTCTCAGTCCGAGTCTGAAGCCATGGACATTTCTGTTCCTTTGCCTGAAGTGAAGGTTTCATTTCAGTGTTATGCTGTCTATGGTTTATGGAGTAATAAACCTGGTGGAATTTTAAAGGAACGTGCCTCATGTTTGTCTCCCGCTGCACCTGAGCGAGTCGAATCCCTACAATATATTCACTAAAATACTGAGGAGAACTTGCACAACAAATTTTGTTTTCCATTTTTTTCCTGCTATCCATGTGAAAATGAAAAAATTTGAGGCTAAAACAACATTTTTGTGGGAAAAAAATATTTTTCATTTTCACAGTTCAACCTTGTAAAATTCTGTGAAGTACCAGTGGGTTCAAGGTGCACACAACAAATATAGATACATTCCTTGCGTGGATTAGTTTCCAAAATGGGGGAGACTCCACTGTTAAGGCACATTAGGGGCTCTCATGGCATCTGCAGAACATTCATAGAATCATAGATTGGTAGAGTTGGAAGGGACCTCCTGGGCCATCTGGTCCAACCCCCTGCTCAAAGCAGGATTCGCTAAATCATCCCAGTCAGATGTCTGTCCAGCCTCTGCTTGAAGACTTCCATTGAAGGAGAACTCACCACTTCTCGTGGCATAATTCATAATTATCTGTGTTCCAAAACGTCACTCCAACCTTTCTTAGCCCTACCATGCACCCAAACACTAGTTTTCCCCCACAAAAATGATTTTTTATTATTATAAATCAGGTTCAAAAAACAATGCAACATACAAAGCTAATTAAGTATAATAAACAGCAAGAAGGGACGCAAGCCCAGGAGAAGGTAAATACAAACTTCTCTATGATATAAATATAACCTGTGCTGCAGAACAGTATAATAGTATCATATATTCACTCTGGCTAAAGTAACATGCGCAAGTGCAAATAATCAAATAAATGACCAATACTACTGAGAATATAATAGTACCTAGTGTTCATAAATAGTGACATTTGGTAGGTGAGAAGTGGAGTTTTTCCAAGAGAGAGCGGTGGGACTGTGGACAGTTCGAGGGGTGGAGGCGGGGCTGGGTGGAGCCTGGGCAGAGTCTCAAGGGGGCCCTGAAAATTTTGCCAGTATGGGGCCCCGAAATTCCTAGTGGCAGCCCTGGGTATTGCAGCACATTATGTGATATCAAAAAATAAAAAGGTAATAGTCCCAATACTCATAAGAGCAACATTAAAAATGGTGAAGCAGACAAAATATATATAAATACGTGCAACAAAAGACCCATACAAGTGGAAAAAATATTAAAAGTGTCAGTAAACTCACTGGGTAGTATGGCACGTCTGCTCCTGGATGGCGGCCACCACAATGCGCATTTCGGCACGTAGCCTTCATCTTCCTGACAAATCTGCTGCTGTGTGAAGACATCAGTGACACAGAGCTGTCTCATTCACACAGCAGAGGCTTTGTCACAGAACAGATTACATCAGTGACTGCCATCCCCTGTGCAGATTAGAAGCTACAGTCCCCCATCACTGGCCATCACACAGTCTGTTCTCACTGCTGCCAGCAGCCTGGGACAGTGAGGGAAGGAATTACTGATAATGAGTTATGTATTGTAATCATGGAGTGGCAAATCAGCAATGGAGAAATAACATAAAACATAACTTTTAATAATTAATATAAAAGCTACCAAAGATAATAGTGCAAAATAAATCACTAGATCAAATGCCACAGACCATAATGGAGGTAACTGTATAAGTCTCTGTAACAGATTACTACCAATATATACATGTGGCTATTCCAAGTCCAAAGATTTGAAAAGATTGGACCAAAAAAGTGCTTGGTCTAAATCAATAAGAAGAAGACCAAAAAAAAAAAATGAACAGTTTCCTTATCAGAGGAACTAAAAAGACCTCTACCCTGTAAAGTTTATCAAGGAATATGCCTATTCATGTATATAAAAAAGACATCAAAATAATAAAGCCATCAACTTAATGTGAAAAGGAAAGATCTCACCACATGAAGATGGAAGATGTCCAGGGTCAGATGTCCCATCAGAGTCATGTCAGGTCAGGAAGAAAAAAGGGGGGTTCACCCTATTCAGGCCCTGTTTGAGCTACAAATTCTAACACCCATGACTCCCGCCCTAGCAAGGGCAGTTCACATCTAATCCCTATAAACCATAGCCCTACAAAGTCCCTGTGCATCCCGACGCGTTTCGTCACTTATTGACTCTTCAGGGGACCTATTAGCACAAATTGGACATCATCACAGAGTATACAGGCTGTCTCCTAAGATGACAACAGCTCAAACAGGGCCTGAATAGGGTGAACCCCCCCTTTTTTCTTCCTGACCTGACATGACTCTGATGGGACATCTGACCCTGGACATCTTCCATCTTCATGTGGTGAGATCTTTCCTTTTCACATACGTAAGTGATCCTCTGATCACTGGGTCTAATTGTGCTGAGTAGTAAGCTATTGCTGTCTGTTTCCCTCCTTGTTGTGTCAGTACTGCGGTAGCATATCCTCCTTGCTCTGTGCAAAACAAGGAAAATGGCTGGTCATATTTTAGAATGCCTAAGGCTGGGACTGACACACTGAGCAGTTTGAGAGAATGGAAGGAAACAATTGCTTCTTGAGTGAGATCATAGGGGTCTGTGTGAGGTCCCGGGTCTGATGACAACCAGTCATAAAGTGGATTTGAACCTTTCTGTAAGTGTCAGCAAACCCTTCGGTCCTTTTTTCTTAATGGGATACAAAAGGGTGTTGCAGGGGGAAGATCTTTGCACCAGAACTCCTGCCTTAACATACTCTTTAATATTCCTGCTCAGGGACAGTGATTTGGCTAGGCTCAAGGGGTATTGCTTTAAACAAGGAGGAGTGGTTCCTTTTTTTTTTCAATTTAATCATGACAGGGGGAATGGACAGCCGACCCACATCAGTTTTTCCCCTTGCCCAAACAGTGTCTGACACCTGTCCCATTTCCTCATCCTCAGGCATTTTTGGTGTCAGGTGTTAGTTTCACTGCTTTTGTCATATACACCATTTCCGCAATCACAAATGTTTATCTGAGAGGGGACTTGTGACTGTAATACCCTCAGGAGAGTACTGTATGGTGGCCTGGATCGCACTCAGCACATCTGCTCCCAGTAAATTCATAGGGGTATTGTCACTAACAATAAGTTTTGTAAGTACCACAATTCCAACACTTCACTGTTTCTAGGTCCCTTGGTCCCCCATTACGTCTCCACTGTTTTCCTTGTGCTCCAGCAAAAATGACAGGCTGTCTTATCGTCCTTGTTTGCTCAACTTCTTTAGCTACCTTAAGGAGGTCTTTCGGATCTACATATCTCCATTCAGTTCTGGCTGTCTGTACTGCGTCTCGTAAGTCTTTGTTCATACCGTCAATGAATGCATTCACCAGTATTCTAACATCAAGTGGGTTTATGCAAATGTACCCCATGTCTGCCCATTTCAGCTGTAACCGTCCAAAGTACATCTCTACACTCTCTCCTTTTTGCTGTGTCACGTTAGTCAGGAGTACAGACTGCTCTGATTGTTCTACTGTAGCCCATTGTTTTAGTGATTCACAGTATGTCTCCCCAGACAGTGCAGATTTATCATCCATGCCCCAATCCTGATTCTTTGCCACATCTGTGTGTCTTAATTATATGTCCTCTCTAGGTCTGCCCAGGTACACTTATATTTCTGCTGTATTTCCTTTATGTGTCTGTAAAATGGGAATGGTTGGTTTTCAGGGTCAGGCAATTGCTTTAGCATAGTCAACTGGTCAGAGGGGCTCCAGGGATAATTCACCTGCATCTTTCTTACTCTAGTCGCCTTTTCAGGTCCTGATGTGGTTGGTCGTCTGATGTCTACTGCCGGCTTACTCCTCAAAGGTCAATGTGCCCACTACCCACTATTATGTCAGCTTCTTATGTCACTACATGTGATCTTGTCCGGACAGGATTTAGTACAATTTGCTTACGTCGGGTTGCAGTACAGGTCATACAAGTGTTTCTCCAGCCTAAGTTTGAATGACCACAGTGTTTGCAAGTCTAACTGTCTTGTCCCAGTCTCTGATTATGCAGAGGTGGGGCGCTAGCAGTCATAGATTTTTGTGTATCAAAACAGTCATAATACATCTTACTTCCCATTGTAGTCTCTTTACATCCATACTGTTGTATTTCCTCTGCCAAACGACACCATTTATTCACTTGTTGCTCTTTCTTTTTGTCTTTTATCCACCCCCTATTCTCCGCTCTGAAACTGTGCCATTTCTGTACATCCAAACATCCACACTCTGGCATTTTTGCCTTTTTCAATATTGGTCCCACATCTTTCACTGCTTCCTTTCCTTCTCTGTCTTTTACAATCTGCATAGCTGTCTTGGATCCCATTGGGGGCACCGACTGTACACAGAAAAAGTTGCCCATGGCTTCAACTTTTCCAACTGACAGCTCACCTTTCTTCTGAAATGCCCTCTCAGTGTGCCTGACTTTGTCTTACAGGCCACACTTAGCAAGTCAGAGAGAGCCTGCCAATGTGTAGCGGGAAGGCTCCTTGCCTCTCACCCGGTAGACCTACAGGATGTAAGGAGAAGGCTCTCTGCCTCTCACCCGTTAGATCAGCTGGCTAGAATAGGAATAGGCCTTTTTCCTTCCAGCCGAGCTCCATGGATTGTGGGAAGGCTGCTTCAACTTAGACTGCTCATCTTTCTTCTGAAATGCCCTTCTATGTGTCTGGACCTCTGTCTTACAGCCCACACATAGCAAGTCAGAGTGAGCCTGCCAAGGTGTATCCAGAAGGCTCCTTGCCCTCACCTCTCACCCACAACAAAAAACCCGCTGACTAAAGTAAGAAGGCCCAGGTGTGATAAGCCTCTAACCTACTTTATCAGCCATACAGTCGGCTACCTCCTTTGTTGATCCACAATTTGCTATACAAATCAATCACACAACTAGAAGCAGGTTCAAACACATTAATGACCAAGCAATCACTTACAAAATTTAATTCCACTTCAATTAAGTACTGTTGCTTTAAAATGCACAAATCTAATAGCGAGCATTACACCAAGGACAACCACAGAGAATCTTGAGCGCAGCTCTGTGCCCCCTCCTACTAAACACTCAGCAGAGATTAGACGAGAGGAGCGAGAGGAGAGGAGAAGAGAAACCGCGCAGCGGCATCATTCCCCCTCCCATCAGAATGTAGTGTCCTTCATAAAGTAACAGAATGCCGTAGCTCTTTAAACTAGAAGAGGGGATGGGAGGAAAAACAGCAGACAAGAACATGCAGCAGAAGGACAAACTAATCAAGGATACTAGATGTGGTAAAGAGGACCCAAGACGGTACTCAGAAGGAAGCTATGAAAAAGGAAGCAAAACTTCTTTCCTGCATGCTGACCAACGCAAGAAGACTGACCAATAAGATTGAAGATCTGGAGTTGGTGATGTATGAGGAAAAATACGACATAGTAGGAATAACTGAGACATGGTTAGACGACAGCTATGACTGGGCGGCTAACTTGCAAGGATATGATTTGTTTAGGAGGGATCGTACAAAAAGGAAAGGGGGTGGAGTCTGTCTATATATAAAGTCCACTTTAAAGCCCACACTAAGAGAAGATATACAAGAGAGAAATGAAGAGGTGGAGTCTCTATGGGTGGAAATACATGGAGGGAAAAGTAATAAAATCCTCATAGGGGTTATTTATAAGCCACCAAATATAACAGAAACCACTGAAAATGTATTATTGAAACAAATAGACAAAGCAGCAAATCACAATGAGGTGAATATTATGGGGGACTTCAACTACCCCGACATAGACTGGGAAACTGAAACCTGCGTATCTCAGAAAGGAAACCAATTTCTGTCAGTGACCAAGGATAATTATCTGTCACAACTTGTGCAGGGCCCAACTAGAGGGACAGGCCTTCTGGACTTAATTTTAAGCAACAGGCCAGATAGAATAACAGAAGTATGAGTCGATGGGCACCTAGGGAACAGTGACCACAATATAATACAATTCCACTTGTCCTTCAGTAAGGTGCCCTGGAAGGGGGTTACGAAAACGCTGAATTTCAGGAAAGCAAAGTTTGTTCAGCTTAGAGGACCTTCGCCGAATTGATTGGGACAATGTCCTCAAAAATAGGAGCACAGAAAATAAATGGGAAATATTTAAATCAGTTTTACACACCCACTGTGAGCTAGCCATACCGTACAGAAATAAAAGGACTAGGAACAGGAGAATACCAATGTGGCTAAATAAGGATGTAAAAAGGGCAATAAATAACAAGAACAATGCATTTAAGAAGCTAAAACAAGAAGGCAATGAAGAAGCATTAAAAAGTTATAGAGAAAAAAATAAAATGTGTAAAAAACAAATGCATTTAGCAAAAGTGGAAACTGAGAGACTCATTGCTAAGGAAAGTAAAACAAACCCCAAACTATTCTTTAATTATATAAACAGTAAAATGATTACAATTGAAGGTGTCGGCCCTTTAAAGAACAATGAGGGTGAAATCATAGAGAGTAGAGTTGAGCGACTTTTGGTTTTTTAGGGTCGAGTTTCGTTTCGTGAAACCCGACTTTTCCAAAAGTCGGGTCGAGCAAGATCGGCCGATTATAGGGAAAAGTCGGGGTCGTCCCGAAACACGAAACCCAATGTAAGTCAATGGGGAATAAAAGTCGGCAGTGAGAGGAGGACAGGAAACACACCTACAGTGCCCATTTGAATGCCAAAAGCATCAATTCTTCTTACTTAAGCTTGTCAACCTTAATTAACTTCATAATACAAGTTACGCACTGAAAAATGGGGGTTATTTGGCTAAAGTTGTGGGGGGGGAGGGCTGGCTGCAGGTTTTCATGTGCCCTGGGCGAAAGAGCGCCCCTTTAACACATACCACAACTCATCATGCTCCGATACGGCAGAGAAATAGCGGTATAGTACAATGAAAAATACTTCACTTTTTACATCTCATGACGAGGCCCATCTATTTCTCCATACAAAATCATTGGTCCCATATAATGTTTGAAACAGTATATGATGAGCTCCACATAATGCTACAGTATATGTTGGTCCCCATGGATGAAGCTCCACTGTCTTATGGGCCCAAATAATGCTCCAAACATAATAGGCCCCATTTCTAATGCTCTAGTGTATAATGGGCCCTGTAAATGCTGCTCCAGTGTCTGATGTCCACCTTTGGAATGTTCCAGTGTATGGTGGGCCCCATCTATCATTCTCCAGAGTATAGTGCTCCCCCAAAATTGCTGTCCCAACATTGAAAACAATGAAATAAGTCTCCTCGCTAGGGAATCCCTGTACTAGTCTGGACTCCTCGTCGTCCCCATCTTCCATCTCACTGCACAGTATTTCAACCTTGCAAGTGCTGTGATCCTGAGCAAGCAGGGGGGGCCCACTCGTTGGCGACGGCACTGGCACAGGGCCCCTGATAGTATGGTGGTGTGTCTGATGGCGGGTGGGCCGAACCTGCACTTTCATCTGCAGCTTCCTCTTTGTCACCGTGTAAGATGGAACTGTATATGGGAAGGGTAACCTGAGTTTCATCAGGGTCAGATTCAGGCCGTGTAGCGTGCGAGGGGAATGTAGTGGTCTGGGTCAATGTACCAGCAGATTCATCGAGCAGTGGCTGGGCATCAGTGCACTTGTGTCGCCCCCAGGAGTACGGTCGCCACAGTGGCATTACCTTCCTCCTAGGGAGTGTGATGTCATGCTTGGGAGCAACGAAGGATCGCTCTAGCAGGTTAACTGATTGGGCGGCTTTATTCCCACGAGTCATGACCCTCCAAACAGCGTTCATGAAGGCAAAGTGTTTGTTTTACGTGGGCAGTATGGTTGCAAAGCTGAACCTTAAAGGAATGTCCAGAAGGGCACCACCAGGAGTGGAGCCTATGGTTAAATTCGACTCCACCTGGGAAACCTCAACCATGCCAGCTACAGAAAAGATGCACACATTGCAAGCTTAATTCCGTTAACGAACGGTCCGAGTCCGGCTTACTAGAGGGACACGTGAGGCTCTGGCACATGAGATTGGCCAATAACTGGTGTGTCATGCCCTTACATGTCCGTGGCTGCATGTGCGCTACACTGAAAAGGCCAGAATTTGTCGCTTACAGGTGCAGATAACCCGCTGAACAAGGTTAGTGATGGGGATCACTGATTACAATTATTACCCGCGAACGATGATTTCCCAGTAAGTGCAGGTCAACCGCAGTTCCGGAATTAGGCCTAACCGTCATTCCTGAAAAAATAAAAAACTTACGTGTGCAAACCACAGGTGCTGTAGCTTGCGTAACAGCTCGCCAGCCGTTCTCACGCCCAGTATGGATTACACGTGATTGCACAAAGGTGAGAAAGGGTACCGTATCCCCGGATAACATGTATGGATAGCGTACACATTCTAAATATATGTCTATACATCAGGAGGCAGGCTCAGACGGTGTTAGGACAAGTATGGATTGCACGTGATTGCACAAAGGTGAGAAAGGGTACCGTATCCCCGGATAACATGTATGGATAGCGTACACATTCAAAATATATATCTATACATCAGGAGGCAGGCTCAGATGGTGTCAGGCACAGTATGGATTTGACGGCCCAGACTACACAGCGGAGGAGCAGGGAGAGGTAAAGATTGCAAATGCTGGGGCCCTGCCCAAGCAAGGGGGGCCCACTCGTGGGCGTCGGTACTGGCACTGGGCCCCTCATAGTACGGCGGTGTGTCTGACGGCGGGTGTGCACCACCACCGTCAGAGACACTTGATTGCACTATGAGGGACCCTGTGCCAGTGCCCGCGCCCAAGAGTCGACCTACCCACCTGTCCAGGGCAACGGCACTCGCACGGTGTCGTGTGCTAGGTGGTGACCCCGGCCATGGGGGGGGAGGCAGCACAGTTAGGGAGTTTTAGAAAGTGGCATATGTTGATGTTGGACATTCAGCTGATGCAAAAGGCAAAATAGGTCAAGTCCCAGGAAGAGGTGGACCAAAGCAAGCCATTTTTCTGTCACCCTATGTGTCATCAGGGGAAGGTGGGACAAAATCCTTGGAAACCCATGCATGGTTCATTTTAATGAAGGTTAGATCATCCACATTTTGGGTTGACAGACGGGTCCTTTTTTCTGTCAGGATTGATCCAGCTGCACTGAAGACTCTTTCCGATAGCACACTTGCAGCTGGGCAAGCGAGCTCCTGTAAGGCATATTGTGCCATTTCAGGCCAGGTGTCCAGTTTAGCGGCCCAATAGTCAAAGGGGAATGACCTGTGTGGGAGAACATCGATATGGGAGGAAAAGTAGTTTGTAACCATAGTTGACAACTGCTGTCTCCTGTCACTTTCCATCGATGCAGTATTACCAGTTGTGTGAGCGGTACTTGAAAAATCAGTCCACAACATTGTCATGAAACCCCTGTCTCCAAACCCACTTCTGCTGTGTGCACCATGAACACCTCTGCCAAGCTGCCCCCGGCCCGTACGGCTCGTGTGAGAACCATCACCGCTGCTGTGTGCTGGGAATGCCTCAAGCAACCGATTTACCAGAGTTGCTTGTTTATTAGCCAATATTAGGTCAAGGTTCTCCTGTGGCATGATGTTTTGTAATTTGCCTTTATAGCGTGGATCCAGGATGCTGGCCAACCAGTAGTCGTCATCGTTCATCATTTTGGCAATGCGGGGGTCCCTTTTTAGGATCTGCAAGGCATAATCTGACATGTGGGCCAATGTTCCCGGTGTCAATGATGCACTGCGAGTGCTGGTTGGAGGAGCACTTTCTGGCAAATCCACATCCCTCCAGTCACGCACAAACCCTGTACCAGACCTTGCCACGCCAACATTTTCACTTGCCCCACGAGATGCATACTCCTCCCCTAAGTAATCATCTCCATCATCATCCTCCTCCTCCTCTTCTTCCTCCACCTCGTCCAGGAGAGGTCCCTGAGCAGACAATGGCTGAATGTCATCAAGGATTCCCTCCTCGTCAACATTGGCTGCAGACGCCTGCTCCTTAAGGTGCGTCAAAGTTTGCATGAGCAGACGCATAAGTGGGATGCTCATGCTTAGGATGGCGTCGTCTGCGCCTACCAGCCGTGTGCATTCCTCAAAACACTGAAGGACTTTACAGAGGTCTTTCAGCTTCGACCACTGCACACCTGTCAACTCCATGTCTGCTCTCAAAGTGCCTGGCCGTGTATCCTCCCACAAATGCATTATGGCCTGCCTCTGCTCGCACAGCCGCTCCACCTTGTGCAGGGTGGAGTTCCACCTTGTTGCAATGTCGATAATGAGGCGGTGGTTAGGAAGGTGGAGCAATCGCTGCAGCTTCTGCATACGAACGGAGTGTACAGGCGACCGGCGGATGTGCGCGCACAGTCTTCGCACCTTCTGGAGCAGGGCTGTTAACTCCGGATAATTTTTGAGGAAGCACTGCACCACCATGTTCAAGGTGTGAGCCAAGCAAGGTATGTGGCTGAGTTTTGAAAGGGCTATGGCTGCCACAAAGTTACGACTGTTAGCACTAACTACCTTGCCTGCCTCAAGATGTACACTGCCCAGCCATGACTCAGTTTGTCGCTTCAAGTACTCGGCCAGCACCTCGGCGGTGTGTCTGTCGCCCAAACACATCATCTGCAACACAGCCTGCTGACGCTTTCCACTAGCTGCTCGATAGGGGGACACCTCGTGTGCAACAGTGGCAGCTGCAGATGGAGTGCTCGTACGACTGCGCTCTGTGGACGAGCTTTCGCTTCTGGAGGAGGAGGAGGAGGGTCGAACGCCTACAGCCAACTGTTTCCTATACCGTGGGCTAGGCAGCACTGTCCCACCACCGCTGTCCTCTGTGGACCCTGCATCCACCACATTAACCCAGTGTGCAGTGATGGACATGTAACGGCCCTGGCCATGCCGACTGGACCATGCATCAGTTGTGAGGTGCACCTTTCCACTCACTGACTGCTTGAGTGCATGGACAATGCGGTCTTTTACATGACGGTGGAGGGCTGGGATGGCTTTGCGAGAGAAGAAGTGGCGACTGGGTAGGTCATAGCGTGGTACTGCATAGGCCATGAGTTCGCGGAAAGCTGCGCTTTCCACCAACCGATAGGGCATCATCTCAAACGAGATTAGTTTGGCAATGTGGGCGTTCAAACCCAGTGTACGCGGATGAGAGACTGAGTACTTTCTTGACCTACTCATAGTGTCTGGGAGGGTGAGCTGGAATTGAGAGCTGCATATGGTGGAAGTAGCGGTGGACAGGGCGGACTGAGAGAGGGTTGATGATGGTGATGGAGTTGGTGTTCTTTCTGATGGCCTAGATTCAGTATTTCGTTGATATAACAGTGGGATTCCCTGACTGCTGTGGCCTTGCAACGACACCTCAACATTTGCTGCTGTGCTAACCGGTGGGCTTACAGTGGGGGAAACAATGTAGCGTTGCTGACTACCTTCTTTGTGATCAGTTGCACATGTGGCACTTGAGGTTTGGTGTTGTGTCCACGCTTGCAAGTGCATGCTGGTTAAATGTCTAAGCATGCAAGTGGTATTCAAATTTTTCAGATTTTTCCCTCGGCTAAAGGTCTTTGCGCACTTCTTACAGATAACCTTGGTCTGATCATGAGGATTTTGTTCAAAAAAGTGCCACACTGCACTCTTCCTACTTTGGCAGACATTTTGCGGCCTAGCACGCTGTGATCTTTTGACCCTCTGGACAAGCTGTCCAGCAACTCTTTTGATTTTTGGAACCTGTCTTTGGAGTGCACCGGGCCTGCCAGATAACAGCTGTTGCGATGTTGATGTCTGCTGTGGATGCTCCTCATCTGAGCTATTTGAAGCAGCACCCTCTTCCCCCAATGGATGCCAATCTGGGTCAACAACTGGGTCATCCATCACCTCCTCTTCAATGTCATGTGCACCTTCCTCTGTGTCACCGTGTATGGTGGCATAGTGTGCGGGAAGGGGCACCTGAGTCTCATCAGGGTCAGAATCTGGCTCTGTACACTGCGAGGACAATGTAGTGCTCTGCGTGAATGTACCAGCAGAATCATCTATCAGCGGCTGTGCATCAGTGCACTCCATGTCAGATTCATCTTGGCCTGGGTAATTCACCATTTGACTTGATATTCCAGGCATGGTATGTGAAAACAGCTCCATGGAGTAATCAGTAGTATGGCCTGCGTCATCCTTCAATCTTGGTTGGGGTGAAGGACACAAGGAAAGGTGTGGTTCATGAACATGAGCCTCCAATGACGACTCAGTGCTTTTACTTTTTACAACTTCAGAAGAGGAGGCGATAGAGCTGGAGGCTGAGTCAGCAATGTAAGACAAAAATTTTTCCTGATGCTCTGGCTTTAAAAGCGGTTTGCCAACTCCTAGAAAACTAAGCCTTCGAAGCCTTATGGAGCCAGACGATGACGCAGGCTCAACACCTCCTGCATTCGGTCCTATTTTGCTCTTGCCACTACCATCAGATCCACCACCAACACCATCATTACCAGCTGCCAACCCCCGCCCAATTCCACGGCCTCTTCCACCAGCCTTCCTCATTTTTTGTAGAAATGTAGACAAAATCCAACAAACTATATAGTAATGTAAAACAAGGTACAAGGTGTCTATAGGACAGGGGAGATTTTGAATTTCTGCACACACTTGTGGACACTGGACATTTATGGATTGTGTGAGGCCCACTGAATATCAGAGCGCTATGTCACAGGCTCGATGGCACAGGTGTGAAAAAAGTGACTACAGGATCACAGAGATTTTGAATTTCTGCACACACTTGTGGACACTGGACACTTATGGATTGTGTGAGGCCCACTGAATATCAGAGCGCTATGTCACAGGCTCGATGGCACAGGTGTGAAAAAAGTAACTACAGGATAAGGGAGATTTTGAATTTCTGCACACACTAGTGGACACTGGACACTTTTGGATTGTGTGAGGCCCACTGAATATCAGAGCGCTATGTCACAGGCAGAAATTGGCTAGTGTATCACAAACTACAAGGTGTATGTAGAATTGGGCAGAATAGGAATCTCCCTAGAGTGTAGGTCTGTAAGAACGGAACAAGTCCTCCACTTATCCTTCCACAGTGACACACAGATAGCTTCACTGTGGCCGTGATAACAGCCGTTACACGGTAATGAGAGGAGCGTGCATGTACACGGCTGTCCGGTGTACGTAAAATTGTCAAGCTCCGTGTTTTCTAAGTATACGGACTGACACACGCTGTCTCTCTATAGTTTTGAATGTGATCAAACAGCAAATATATTTAACTGTTTGAAAGCTAGACAAAACTAGTAGGTGCAGGTCTGTAAGAACAGAACATGTCCTTGACTTATTCTCACAGAGTGACACACAGATAGCTTCACTGTGGCTGTGATAACAGCCGTTACACGGTACTGTGTGAGGAGCGTACACCGCTGTATGGTGTGAAAAAATGAACGCTCAGTACCTCTGCAGGACAAAAAAAAAAATTGGGATTGCTTTTAAAAAAGCAGTTTGCAGAGCAGTGGGTAAACAGCAATGCAGCTGTCAGGAAGCCTTAGAAGGCAGCCTAACAACCAACACCGCTGATCCACCACAATATAGCCTCCCCTTGCACTGCACACACAGTGACTGGTGTGTTGTACAGGCAAAATCGCTAGCAGCAGAAGCAGTTTTTTTTCTTCTTCCCTGCCTAACGCTCTCCCTACAGAATCAGCAGCAGCAACCTCTCCCTATGCTAAGATCGGCAGAAGTAAGATGGCGGTCGGCGTGCACGCCCTTTTATAACCCCTGTGACGCCCACCAAAGCAAGCCAATCACTTGCATGCCCTTCTGAAAGATAGTGGTGACCCCTGCCTATGTCATCACGTTGCCCACAGTGTCCGTGGATCCTGATTGGCTGAAAAAGAGCGCAAAACAAACTTTTGAAACGCGACTTTGGCGCGTAAGTCGCCGACCTCGTGGCCGACCTCATCCTAGGGTCGGGTTTCGTTTCATGAAACCCGACTTTGCCAAAAGTCGGCGACTTTTGAAATTTTTCGACCCGTTTCGCTCAACTCTAATAGAGCGATGTGAGAAAAGCAAATGTTTTAAATACTTTTTTCTCAACAGTGTTCACACAGGAAAAGGATTTGCCAGGGGAAATGCAGAGTGATAATGTAAACTCCCCATTAAGTATTACCTGCCTAACCCAGGAAGAAGTGCAGAACCGCCTTAGTAAGATTAAAATTGACAAATCACCAGACCCTGATGGCATTCACCCTCGGGTATTAAGGGAGTTAAGTAATCTGATAGACAGTCCTCTATTCCTTATATTTAAAGACTCTATAGAAACAGGGTCTGCTCCTTTTGATTGGCGGCAAGCAAATGTGGTACCAATATTCAAAAAGGGGTGTAAAAGGGAACCTGGAAACTATAGGCCGGTAAGCTTAACATCTGTTGTGGGTAAAATTTTTGAAGGGTTTCTAAGGGATACCATTATGGAATATCTCAATGTTAATAAATGTTTAACTCCATATCAACATGGATTTATGAAGGATCGCTCCTGTCAAACTAACCTGATCAGCTTCTATGAGGATGTAAGCTCTCAAATGGACCAAGGAGAATCATTGGATGTCATTTATCTTGACTTCTCTAAAGCATTTTACACTGTCCCACATAAAAGATTGGTAAGTAAGATGAGAAAGCTTGGGCTAGGGGAAAATGTGTGTAGATGGGTAGGTAGCTGGCTTAGTGATAGAAAGCAAAGAGTGGTTATTAATGGGGCATACTCAGATTGGGCCGGGGTTACTAGTGGGGTACCACAGGGTTCTGTATTGGGCCCCCTACTATTTAATATATTTATTAATGATCCAGTAGATGGCTTACACAGTAAAATATCAGTATTTGCAGATGATACAAAACTATGTAAGGTAGTTAACACAAAGGAGGACAGTTTGCAACTACAGACAGATTTGAGTAAATTGGAGAATTGGGCTGAAAAATGGCAAATGAGGCTTAACACAGATAAGTGTAAGGTTATGCGCATGGGAAGGAGAAACAGATGCTACAATTACTTACTAAATGGGAAACTGCTGGGGAAATCAGACATGGAAAAAGACTTGGGCATCTTAGTCAATAAGAAGCTAAATTGGAGTGCCCAGTGTCAGACAGCTGCCTTCAAAGCAAATAGGGTCATGGGATGCATTAGAAGAGGTCTGGTGACACGAGATGAAAACATAATTCTCCCTCTGTACAAATCACTCGTCAGACCACACTTGGAGTATTGTGTGCAATTTTGGACGCCGGTGCTCAAGAAAGACATTACTGAACTTGAAAGGGTTCAAAGGCGGGCTACTAAAATGATAAATGAAGTTGGTTCACTACAATACCCAGAAAGGTTATCAAAATTAGGTCTATTTACTCTAGAAAAGAGAAGACTTAGGGGAGACCTAATATATATGTACAAGTATATCAGAGGGCAATACAGAGATCTCTCCAATGAACTCTTTGTACCAAGGACTGTGACAAGAACAAGGGGGCATTCTCTTCGTTTGGAGGAAAGACAATTTCTGCACCAGCATAGAAGAGGGTTCTTCATGGTAAGAGCAGTGATGCTCTGGAATTCTCTTCCTGAGGAAGTGGTGATGGCCAACTCACTGAATGAATTTAAGAAAGGAATGGATGCTTTTCTTGTGAGTAACAGTATAGAAGGTTACAAATAACATAATATTATAGGTAGATGGTTGACCCAGTTTAGGGGAAGGAATTTGTTCTCCCTATGGAGAAAATTGGCTTCTACTCTGTGGGTTTTTTGCCTTCCCCAGGATCAACAATGCAGAACAGCTGCACTAAAAATAGGCTGAACTAGATGGACATAAGGTCTTCCTTCAGCCTTCAAAACTATGTTACTATGTTACTAAATCAAAATCAATTTCTACAAGAAAAACTCAATCACGGGATTTAACTGTAAGAGCAGATAACTGCATAATGTGAGTAACCGAGTCTTGCCCTTTCCTGGCTAAATGCATTCAGGAAACTTTACAATGTAAAGTCCCTTGACACAAAATGATGTGTGATGATTCATTCATACGTGCTCATTCAGGGATTTTTTTTTTCTCTCACTTTTCAGCGGTCATTTGATTTTACAAAGAGAAGATAACAAAAATCCCTTATACTCAATTACTCCTCTCTCATCTCATTCAGAGGTTCTCATAGACATATATATAAGGATTCACACAGCCTGCCTATCTTGCACTTTGGATTTGACACCTTAACCTACAGCAGTGTCCACTGACACTCTGAGAACACCAAAGCCAACTTCTTAAACAACAAGAATCAATGAAAACCAAAACAACCAAAAACCACAGGCCTATACAAAATACCGCCTCATGTGATTTACTGCCAATCCAAAATAAACACTGTACAGAGTCTATCCCAGGCTCTGTGCTGCACAGTACACCAGTACACAACCAGTTAGTATATTAGTATATTGCCAGAATAGATTGACAGATAATACAGATGACAATTATTATCTTATTACTCTATTATTCAACTCTCATATGGACAGATTGCAAACGCAAAATCAATGTAAGACTAAATGTTCTCACCTGCTGCAGCCTGGATTTTGAATATTCAACCTCCCAGGAAACTCCCACATATGGATTCCAAATAGGCTGGTTTCCACGGTCCCCGTTGGGCATCAAAACTGTCGTAGCTGCTTTTTGTTCTGACCAAGAGTCAGGTATGCCAGATCACCAGTGAGGCCAGATTAGGAGTTTTCGCCCATAATTTACAAGCGCTTGGAGACAAAAGAGACTGCTCACACACACGGACCATGGGCAGATCATTTTATCTGATGTAATGAAATGCAAGGCAATATTTTATACCATTTACAACAAATGTAACTCTATGGAGCTCATGTAGCCCTCCACCCCTCAGGGTCATACCTTGTTTACAATGTACCCAGAACATGTTGTTACTGACTATTGAGAACATATATATGATAACAAGTATAGTTTTCTTGAAAACAGAGACTAATAGTCTACATAAGAATAATTCTAGCAATAATAGGCAAAAGGCAATTGAAGTCTTAAAGGCAATTAAAGAGATATAAAGGCAAACCATTAACTCTTCTATATCACAGGCGTGCCTCTCCTGTCGCTGTCGCCAAACGGCTTTTCTTGGCTTGACTGTAGGTGAAGTCTCTCTTGCTAGGGACAGAGAGGATCGGGCCTCAACTTTTGACAGGCGCAGTCCAACCTTGGAGGCTTGCCCAGCGCAGACCGCAGATTACTGCTCTGACCAGCGTAAGCCGTACACGGAGATATCTTCCGGGAGACCTGGACCTTGCCAGGTGGAGACCAACAACCAGGTAGCACAGACTCCCTGCTGAGGCCTGTCACAATGGTCTCAGTGGAGTCTCTAGAGCACGTCTGCTCCTTTCTTTTTCCTGGCACCAAATCTACCTGTGGTTTGGCGTGCTGGGCTTTTATATCAGGGCAATTCTTACAAAGGGTCACCTGATGTGGTCCAGCAAACAAGGTTCCTGTTAGGCGTCAGGTTTCTGCGTCTGCTCTGCAGGAATCCAGAGCCTCACATTCTGCGGTCTCCTGCTGTCTTTCTACTGCAGAGGAGATTGCTTTGCAGCAGACCGCTCCAGAGACTAAGTCCCTCTGTGCTCCTACTGGGCATGCTCACGAGACGATCTCCCATTGGAGATCGGGAGTCATGTGCCCAGGTCCAGTTCCAGATCTCATTGGTCCATCTCGGAGATTTGGAAGGCCCCGCACGGCTATAAAAAGCGCGCATGGCCATTCCGCCATGCGCTAGTATAGACTATACTTGCTATGTGTGAATGGTGACGGATGCATGACTCTGGTGACTGACTCATTTGAAACCCCTTCCCTTTGATAATACGCATGTGGATAGGGAATTAGCTTAGTTGTCAGCGCCAGTCAGTGGCAAGCCTTAAGCCACTGTGCTCACCGCTACGCTAGCGTCTGACATTGCGCTTGCTTTGTGGCGTTGTCGTCAAGTGGCAGTGTCCTACTCCACGCTGCAGTTGCAACCCTCCTTGGCATCCACAGAAGCGACGCTGCACACACGGTTGGTCTAGAGGGACGCAGCTCCTGTCTTGGGTCCTGCTACCGTGTGTGCATCTACCTGAAGCCTGTGTCACTAACAGGTTCAGCGTTTTGTATGTTTTTTGTTGCGGCACCTCTGTGTGTGAACAAAGGCCACTTTGCGCACTCCGGGTGAAGTTTAACCCGTGTGCATCATACCGCCATATTGCTTGTCTGCCACCACTTAGCAGCAGTTATACCACCTACTGCGCGGTGGACTCCGAGCGGCGAACGCACTTTATTATTATTTTATTTAGTGCGTTCCGCCGTTCCTAACAGTTTCTCCCTCTGCAAATCTTTCAGCACGCTTTAGTTCCGCTTGATTTTGCCTGGCCAGCAGATGGCAGTCTTTCCTCATTAATGGCACACCTTGCACCAATTTTCCAGACTGCTCATGTTGTCTGGTTGCACATGCCCTGCTATTTTGAGATCTAGCCACAGATTTTCAATGATGTTGAGATCAGGGAACTATGAGGGCCATTGTAAAACCTTCAGCTTGCACCTTTTTAAGGTAGTGCATTGTGGATTTTGACGTGTGTTTAGGATCACTATACATTTGTAGAAGCCATCCTCTTTTCAACTTCAGCTTTTTTACAGATGATGTTTTGTTTGCATCAAGAATTTGTTGAAATTTCATTGAATCCATTCTTCCCTCTGTCCATGAAATGTTCCCATACCGTTGGTTGCAACACAGCCCCAAAGCATGATTGAACCACCCCCCATCCTTAACGGTTGGCAAGATGTTCTTTTCCTGAAATTCTGTTCCCTTTTTATTTCTCCACACATACCTTTAATGATTGTGGCCAAAAATTTCTATTTCTCTTTCATCTCATTGGGGGACACAGGAACCGTGGGTGTGTGCTGCCACTAGGAGGTTGACACTAGGCATGAAAAAAAAAATGTTAACTCCGCCTCCGCAGTATACACCCCTCCGACCGGCTGTAGGACAATCAGTTTTTGCTTAGTGTCAGCAGGAGGTGGACAGAGGTCTCTCGCAGACCCATGCCTACCTCAATGTGCGTCGTTCCTTTTTTAGGTAACCATGGAGGGATACAGAGTAGATATGCTACATCTGTATTTACTCACCGGGATTATGAGTACGGTGTGTACTGCCACACCGTATCCTCTTGAATCCCGCGGGCAGGACCCTATCCCCTAACACAGGACTCGTGTTCAGGTGGCAGCTCCTGGTCCTGACCTTCCTCTCCCATCACTCGCCCACCAGAGCCTGATGATCGAGAGAGACGGCCTGCAGAAAAGGTTTGGGACAGCAATCTTTTCATGCAGGTAAACCAACCCCTGTTACGGGGTGAACTGGAGGTTAGAGGCTGCAGCATTTTATGATCTGCTCACCAGCCGCTCTGGCTGAATGTGACCGCTGTAATCAGCACTCGGGCTTGCAGCCCATGGCTCTATACTTAGTTTAAGAGCCAACACTTACTTTCAAGCACGTAGTGCAGCACGGTTCCAGCTTCCTCCCATGGCAGCATTATGGCCCTGGGCTCCAGCAGGAGCCCAGGGCCATATTTGACCAATATTTTGGTCAAATATTTTGTATGTACCAAATGCAATGTCAGGCTTCCTTCAGGTCAGTCCTTGCCACTCTTCTCAGCTTGCAGCAGACCTATGGTGTCACCTACGCTAGAGAGCAGGTGCAGCCCTCCCGCTTTGCCTGTCAGAGCTCCCACATTACCCCTGGAGCAGGAGGAAGCTACCTTGCCTGCCACCCAGGGGCCATCCATCGCCATGGAAGACAGCGAGTGTCCAGGATGGGCCTCTTCCTTATCTAAGTCCGTGACCGACCTTACCAAGGTATCACAGACCTTGGTAACGGTGCTTAACAGATTGCCACTTCAGACTCCAGTGGACACAGGAGCACCAAAGGAGCCTCCTTTTGGGCCTTCTAGAGGCCGTAAAAGGTTTAGACAGGACCACCAACCCAGGTCCCCTTCTCACTTCATCTCACCGCCAGAATTCCTCTGGCCATCTGCCTCCCGGTCCTCATCCCCGGAATCAGGTAAGGCATTATCAGAGACATACTCAGAGGATGGTTCTTAGTACGGACCAGAATAGTCCCAGGTCAAGGATATGGTTCAGGGCCTTATTGCCGCACTCAAAGAGACTTTTAACATTGGGGACACCACATCAAAACCTAATGATCAGGTTTTTTCATTTAAGCATCATAAGTCCCCCTCTAGGGTCTTCGCCTCCCACAAGGATTTTGAGGAAGTGTTGGCCAGGAAAAGGGAAAACCCAACCAGGCGGTTTCAGAGAGGGAATCGTTTTGGGATTCTATATCCCTTCCCTCCAGATCTCACCACCAACTGGACCGCCTCCCCTTCGGTGGACCCACCAGTGTCCAGACTCGCTACCAGTACAGTCCTCCCACTCGCCAGTGGGGCAGCCCTAAAAGATCCCAATGATAGGAGGATAGAATCCCTGGCAAAATCCGCCTTTGAGGCAGCAGCCGCTACATTGTGTGCAGCCTTTGCCTCAGCCTGGGTAGCTAAGTCTGTTACAGAATAGACCAAACAGCTTAGACAGGGCATATTGGCCGGGGCACCACCAGTGGAACTGGCGGAGTTCGCAGATCAAATCTCTCATGCCGGGAGGTATATGGTATCAGCAGCCCTGGATGCTGCGTCTTGCGCAGCTCAAGCATTCACTAACATGGTAGCCGTCCGGCGGACGGTCTGGATAAAGGCTTGGCAGGCTGATTTGTCCTCAAAGAAATCACTGACCAATCTGCCGTTTCAGGACACCCGGCTCTTTGGGTCAATGTTAGATCAAATCATTAAGGATGCAATGGGGGGTACAAGCTCCCTTCTCCCTCAGGCCAAACCTCGTCGATATGTTTTCAAATGTAGGGCTCAGCCCTTTCAGCCCTTTCGCCGTACCCCAGCGACAGGCACCTATGCTCAGGGCCCGCAGAGGTCGCAAGCACCGAGAGATAGGAGGAAGGTATCATTTCGGGCCACCCCGTCATGGCATTCCCGCAGTTCCAACAGCAGAGCTACCAGGTAAGGGCCGGGCAGAGCTACTTCAGCTTGACGCCAGCAGGGAGTCCAACTCCCTTCCCAGTACCTCTCCCAGACTAGGAGGCCGCCTTCTCCTCTTCAGAGATGTCTGGCAGAATTCAGTAGAGGATATCTGGGTAAAGTAGGCAGTATCAACAGGATGCAAGATAGACTTCAACGCGCTTCCGCGCAATCGCTTTTTGATATCGCAGCCACCAAAAGACGCTGCTATGGCTCTAGGTTTTTTTGCGGCAGTAGACTCTCTCCTCAATGCAGGAGTAATCGTCCCCGTTCCCGAGCAGAAACGTTTTACAAGCTTTTACTCAAACCTGTTTGTGATACCAAAAAAGGATAGCTCAGTTCGTCCCATACTAGACCTCAAAAGGCTAAACAGATGGGTCCGCTTACGCCATTTCAGGATGGAATCGATACGGTCGGTAATTACGTCTATGGAGGATCAGGAATTCCTATGTTCCATAGATATCCGGGACGCCTACCTACACATCCCTTTTTTCAGGGACATCAGAGGTTTCTGCGTTTTGCTGTCCAAAAGCAGCATTTCCAGTTTGTGGCCCTGCCATTTGGGCTGGCAACAGCCCCCAGAATTTTTACAAAGATTATGGCAGTGATGATAGCTATATTTAGGGTCAGAGGAATAATATTGGTAACATATCTCGACGATATTCTCGTCAAGGCGCCCTCCTTCGCTCAGGTCCAAGAAAATCTTGCGGTAGTTTTAAACACGCTCTCCCGGTTTGGTTGGATCATAAAAAGGGAAAAATGCCACCTAACGCCAACACAACTCCTAGAATTCTTAGGACTGGTAATTGACACCCGCCGCTCAAGGGTTTTTCTCCCAGAAAGAAGGTGGATTACCCTCCAGCAGGGAATTCGCTCTCTGTTGAAATTCCAGCTTGTATCCTTTCGCGCTGCCATGAGAGTCCTGAGAAAGATGGTGGCAGCTTCAGAGGCAATACCCTTTGCCCTGTTCCGTTCCAGGATACTGCAGAGGAACATCCTCCTTCAGTGGGACAGGTCCATCTCTTCGCTGGATCGCCCCTTCCTCCCCTCCATTCAGACCAGGGAGTTCCTCAAGTGGTGGCTGACCTCCCCCCTTGTTCATCTGGGACGGCCTTTTCCCCCTGTCCACTGGCAGGTAGTAACTACAGATGCCAGTCTCCTGGGCTGGGGTGTGGTATTCTGCCACCTGAGTGTCCAGGGAACATGGTGGAGGCAAGAATCCTCACTATCAATCAACATTCTAGAACTGAGCGTGGTCTTTCTAGCACTTCTACATTGGGGAAGATACCTCAACAACCAGCCAGTCCGGATTCAAACGGACAATGCCACGGTGGTGGCATACATGAATCGCCAAGGGGGAACCAGAAGTCCCTGGACACTGGCCGAGGTATCCAGAATCTTCAACTGGGCAGAAACCGCAATTCCGGCAATTTCGGCAGTTTACATTCCCGGCACATACAACACGGCTGCCAACTTCCTCAGTCGGGAGGGGCTCGTGGCAGGGGAATGGTCCTTACACCAGGAAGTGTTCCGTCAGATATGCCAGTTATGGGGGACTCCAGATGTGAACCTCCTGGCATCGCGACAGAACAGAAGGGTCCAACAGTTTGTCTCAAGATACCGCGATCCTCTAGCAATAGTGGTCGGACGCGCTTGTTATTCCTTGGAGACAGTTCAGACTCCCTTACCTGTTCCCTCCCCTTCCTCTCCTGCCCAGGCTGCTAAAGAAGATCAAGGCAGAAGGGATGCTGGTCATATTGATCGCCCCGTACTGGCCCAGGAGGGCCTGGTTCGCAGAAATGATCAATCTTCTCACAGGCACCCCCTGAAGACTCCCCGACAGACCAGATCTTCTGGCTCAGGGGCCGTTTTACCACCCAAATTCCCGGTTGCTCAATTTGATGGCATGGCCGTTGAAACCACGGTACTGAGAGCAGCGGGTTTTTCGGACCGAGTCATTAATACAAAGATCCAGGCTAGGAAGCCTTCCTCTTCCAGGGTCTATTAACGAGCCTGGAAGGCCTATTTTGGCTGGTGTGAGTCTAATCATGTCACACCTATGCCCTGTTCCCTGCCATCTGTCCTAGCTTTTCTCCATGCAGGGTTAGATGGCGGTCTGGCCCTAAGTTCCTTGAAAGGCCAGGTATCTGCTCTCTCTATTCTTTTTCAAAAGAATTTGGCCTCCCACTTACAGGTTAAGACCTTTCTGCAAGGAGTGGCACATGCGGCCCCTCCTTACAGATCCCCTGTGGCTCCATGGGATCTTAACTTGGTCTTGGAAGCCTTGACAGGTTCACCCTTTGAACCCCTACAGGAAGCTCCCATGTCTTTGTTGTCCTGGAAGGTGGTATTTCTCGTAGCCATCACCTCTATTAGGCGGGTTTCAGAATTAGCGACATTGTCCTGTCGTCCTCCATTCCTAATTATGCACCAGGACAAGGTTGTTTTGCGGCTTCCTCCTAACTTTCTTCCCAAGGTGGTATCGGCCTTCCACCTGAACGAGGATATAATCCTTCCGTCATTTTGTCCCGCTCCAACCCATCCTCTGGAGCGTTCTTTGAATAAGCTAGACTTGGTCAGGGTGATAAGGATCTATCTGGCCAGGACCGCTCCTTTCAGGAAGGCGGACTCGCTCTTTGTTATACCCAATGGGGTGAGAAGAGGCCTGCCGGTCTGTAAGGCAACAATTGCCCGCTGGATCAGAATAGCAATTCTGGAAGCCTACCGGGTAAAGGACAGGGTGTCCCCTGCTGGGGTCAAGGCCCATTCAACCCAGGCGGTGGGCGCCTCCTGGGCGGTACACAACAGGGCATCAGCCATGCAGTTGTGCAAGGCTGCCACATGGTCGTCCGTGCATACCTTTTCAAGGTTCTATAAGGTCCATACCTATGCTTCAGCGAACGCCAGCCTAGGCAGAAGAATCTTGCAGGCGGCAGTGGTGAGTTCTCTGACCTGAAGGAAGTTTCTGTCGTTTCCCACCCCAGGGACTGCTTTTGGACGTCCCACGGTTCCTGTGTCCCCCAATGAGACGAAAGAGATAACAGGATTTTGGTTGCTTACCGTAAAATCTGTTTCTCAGAGTCTTCATTGAGGGACACAGCGCCCTCCCATGATTTTATTACGAGTAATGAATATATGATGACTTATATGATAATGTCTCCTCCTACTGCTTTTTCACTAACTGATTGTCCTACAGCTGGTCGGAGGGGTGTATACTGCGGAGGCGGAGTTAACATTTTTTTTTCATGCATAGTGTCAACCTCCTAGTGACAGCAGCACACACCCACGGTTCCTGTGTCCCCCAATGAAGACTCTGAGAAACAGATTTTACGGTAAGCAACCAAAATCCTGTTTTAAACCTCATTGGGTTTCTTTAGCTGTTCTTTTACATACTTCTGATGCTGAATTTTATGGTAAGGTAGCAGGAGTAGAGAGAGAGGAGGCTAAGTGAAAGCCTGAAACAAAAACCTAAAGAAATGAACTGGAACATGTTCACACTGACAAAACTTGACATAAAAACCAAAATAAGCAAATACTCTGCAGTAAATACATAGCAATATTGCATGAAAATAATAACGTAGTGTATTTGGTTAACATAATAAAAAAAAAAAGTAAATCTTATCCCACCACGCCACAGTGACCCTGTTCAGGACGGTCCTAACCTCTAGTATTAAAACCTTACCATATGTCAAATGATGTAAATATGAATGAGGACCTTAAGGATTTTAATATGAGAAATTAGGACTGTCCCGAATATTATCACTGTGATGTGGTTAGATGGCTTTTACGTTTCTTTTTTTGTTCAAAATTATGTTCACCAAGTATCCTATGTTGTTTTCCTGCACTATTACTATTTACTTATTTACGGCAGAGTATTTGCTCATTTTGTTTTTATTTTGGGTTTTGTGTTTAAAAGTTTCAAAAACTGACCATCACATCCAAGCATAGTGTGAACAGGTGCTTAACCTAGAGTCACCAACTCATATACATTCAAGCAAAAAAGGAAGCACACTGTAGCGCCATAACATGCAAATATGAAAAATGAATTGCATTACTGCATTAGAAATATGAAAAATTGAGAAAGTTTAGCGCATAAAATGGCCAAGTTATGTGTACCTGGAAGCCACGTTAAGGCATTTCTCGTTTTCCAGGAAAATGAGAAATGCCTTAATGTGGCTTCCAGGTACACATAACTTGGCCATTTTATGCGCTAAACTTTCTCAATTTTTCATATTTCTAATGCAGTAATGCAATTCATTTTTCATATTTGCATGTTATGGCGCTACAGTGTGCTTCCTTTTTTGCTTGATTGTGTTTAAAAGTGGCGGCCTGACCTACCGAGGGCAGGATGGTTCACATGGCCATCCTGATGAGCAACCTGACATGACCGACGGTGCACATGACCGGATGTAGTGATTATTTGAAGCCGGTAACAGATCCAGAGATTTCTTACATTGTAGCTTTATGATGTTAATATCTGTTCATCTTCTCCCCATTCAGTTTCATACAACATTGGATCCTCTCAATGGAGATCTTTGATATAGGAGAATTTTCCTGATTGACCCATCAAGGATGAATATGGACAAAGACAAGATGGCAGAGAGGATGTTTCACGTCACACTAGAGATTCTCTTCCGGCTTACCGGAGAGGTGAGAGATACTGATGACATCACATTAAAATATTTCTGTTCTATGGCAATAACAGATGGATAGAACTGGAGAGGTGAAGACTCTGGAAATGTCTGTAGTGAGGTTTATTAATGTGTCTCTCCATAACCAGGATTACACAGTAGTGAAGAAGACCTCTAGGGAGCGCTGTCAGGCCCCTGTGTCTGAGGGATGGGGAAGACCCCTGAACCCAATCACGGGGCCTCCACCTCATCTCTTGATTCATGAAAACATCAATGAGCAGAAAATCCTAGAACTCACCTACAAGATGATTGAGCTGCTGACTGGAGAGGTGACACTGCTGGGAATGCTGGGACATTATACAGTAACGCTATGGAGGGATCAGGGGTTGACGTTATCATTGTATGTGTCAGGTTCCTGTAAGGTGTCAGGATGTCACCATCTATTTCTCCTTGGAGGAGTGGGAGTATTTAGAAGGACACAAAGATCTATACAAGGATGTCATGGTGGAGGTTCCCCAGCCAATCACATCACCAGGTAATAGACAGGACTAAATACACATGGCCTACAATTATCTGTATGTACAGAAAAAATTCAGTCCCTGTATGTGTTTCCTCCAGTTCTATCCAGTAAGAGGACAACATCAGAGAGATGTCACCGTCCTCTTCTTCCGCAGGACTGTAAGCAAGAAGATCCCAATGTTCCTCAGGCTCATCAGGTAGATGGAGAGAAGATGTCATGAGATCTTCCCTTTCATGTGTAGAAAGCTGTGAAGGTCTTGTTTTATCCACCAGTATTATACATAAAGGGGTTTATACCCATATGGAGTCTGTCTGGTGGAGGTGTGAATTGTATCCGTGTAGTCAGGGCCAAATTTAGGCAAAGTGGGACTCTGGGCAAAATTTAAATTGTGGCCCCAAATGCTAACATATTGCACATCACACAGAAGCATTTTGGTTGTATTTACATGCTCTGAGTTCAGGCCGCTAAACCACTGTGACAGTATTGAAGTCGTTCGATGCTTATTTCCCAGCCATTTTCCACCGGCTGAGTAGTAATGATGGGGACAAAATGATCCCTAATAGATTAATCTGTCCCCATACAATATAATGTTATCAGCAGCATATCTGCAGTTTTCACCGGGTGATGTGCTGCTGAGAGCAATGATTTTTGTTTCGGCATAAACAAGCCAATCACTCGATGAATAGGCAGCATTTTGCTTGTTTTGTATAATACACCCCACAGTCGTCTACATAGTATAATGTGCACCACAGTCCTCTATATTGTAGAATGCATACCCCATATCCTCCATCTAGTATAATACACTCCCCATAGTCCTCCTTATAGTATAATATACTTCCCATAGTCCTCGATATACAGTGAAGGAAATAATTATTTGATCCCTTGCTGATTTTGTATGTTTGCCCACTGACAAAGACATGAGCAGTCTATAATTTTAAGGGTAGGTTAATTTTAACATTGAGAGATAGAATATCAAAAATAAAATCCAGAAAATAACATCATATAATTTATATACATTTATTTGCATTTTGCAGTGAGAAATAAGTATTTGATCCCTCTGGCAAACAAGACTTAGTACTTAGTGGCAAAACCCTTGTTGGCAAACGCAGCAGTCAGACGTTTTTTGTAGTTCATGAGGAGGTTGGCGCACATGTCAGTTGGAATTTTGGGCCACTCCTCTTTGCAGATCATCTCTAAATCATTAAGATTCCTGGGTTGTCTTCCATGCCCTTTTTTTAGTTCTAGTCACAGATTTTCAATGATGTTCAGATCAGGGGACTGTGAGGGCCATTGTAAAACCTTCATCTTACACCTTTTTGAGGTAATCCATTGTGGATTTTGATGTGTGTTTGCGATCATTATGTGAAGGAAGAATCCAGCTTCATCCAATAAAATCAAAAGTATTTATTTGTTTAGCATATAAAAGAATTGCTGCTATGATATATTGAGCCGGAATCAACTGGAGGAAAGGTGACAAAATAGAACTCGATGCATTTTGAACACGGTGTGTGTCCTTAATCTCAGTATGGGACTTTTTTGATTTTATTGGATCAAGCTGGATCTTTCCTTCCTTCACAAGTGTTCACACTGGCGTCTGGCAGAGACGTGATCCCATGCTTCTCCTCAAGTTCATCAGGAACTAATTAAGGGTGAGCTGAAACAACTCTTTCATTTTCTTAGGATCATTATAGACTTGTAGAAGCCAACCTGTTTTCAACTTCAGCTTTTTTTTACAGATGGTGTTATGTTTGCATCAAGAATTTGTTGAAATTTCATTGAATCCATTCTTCCCTCTACCCATGAAATGTTCCCTGTGGTTTTGGTTGCAACACAAACCCAAAGCATAATTGATCCATCCCCATGCTTACTGGTTGGCGAGATGTTATTTTCCTGAAATTCTGTGCTCTTTTTTTATTCTCAACACATTTCTTTGATCATTGTGGACAAAGTTCTATTTTAACCTCATCGGGTTTGTTTAGATGTTCTTTTGCATACTTCTGATTCTGAATTTTATGGTAAGGAAGCAAGATTAGAGGGGGGAGGAGGCTAAGTGAAAACCTAAAGAAATGACCTGGAATATAAGTTGTTATACATGCAGCTTGTAAGTACATGTTCACACTTGAGACTAAACCACATCATGGTGACCCTATTCAGGACGGTCCTAACCTCTTGTATTTAAACCAGACCATATGTCAAATGATGTAAATGTGAATAAGGACCTTAAGTATTTTAATACTAGAGGTTAGAACTGTCCTGAATATTATCACTGTGATGTGTTGGGATGGCTTTTACATTTTTTTTGTTCAAAATTATGTTCACCAAGTACCTTATGTTATTTTTGTGCGCTATTGCTATTTACTTATTTACGGCAGGGTATTTGCTCATTTTGTTTTTATATTGGGTTTTGTTTTTAAAATTGACATACTGACATACCAAGGGCAGGACGGTGCACATGACCGTCCTGATGAACGCCCTGACATGACCGATGGTGCACATGACTGGATATTGTGATTACTTGAAGCCTGTAACAGCTCTGGAGATTTCTTACATGGGATCTTTATGATGTTACATTGTCATCTTTTCCCCATTCAGGTCTCTACAATATCAGATCCTCTCAGTGGAGATCTTCTATATAAGAGAATTCTCCTGAGTGACTCTACAAGGATGGATAGGAACAGGGACAAGATGGCGGAGAGGATATTACACCTCACCCTAGAGATCCTCTTCCGACTTACTGAAGAGGTGAGAGACTCTGATGACGTCACATTACATCATTTTTATTGTTGGACTATGTTTGGAGCAACAACTCCATTCCTGTCTATGAGTGTTTAGTTGCTAGATTTGTGTGCTGTTCGTAAAGTTAGAACAAAAAAAACTCCTAGAGGCTCACACAGGAAGAGCATGTGACTGTATTTCCTGTTTTTCCTTTGTCTGTGTATGAGAGAAACAGCCTGCTGCAGATGCTGCACTGATTGAGACACACAAATGATTTATTCCTGATCTGTTAAGCTTATCATATATTGTTCCTGATTGTTCCTGAACAAAGAAGCTCTATTGTCACAGGCTTGGAAAGAATCTAGAATAATCTGCTGCCAACACTTATCTATGGGAATAAGAGATGGACATAACTGGAGAGGTGAGGACTCTGGAAATGTGTGTAGTGAGATTTATTAATATGTCTCTCCATAACCAGGATTACACAGTAGTGAAGAAGACCTCTAGTGAGCGCTGTCAGGCCCCTGGGTCTGAGGGATGGGGAAGACCCCTGAGCCCAATCACGGGGCCTCCACCTCACCCCCTGATACATAAGGACATCAATGACCAGAAGATCCTAGAACTCACCTACAAGATGACTGAGCTGCTGACTGGAGAGGTGACACTGCTGGGAATGCTGGGACATTATACAGTAACGCTATGGAGGGTTCGGGGGATGACGGTATCATTGTATGTGTCAGGTTCCTTTAAGGTGTCAGGATGTCACCGTCTATTTCTCCATGGAGGAGTGGGAGTATTTAGAAGGACACAATGATCTGTACAAGGACGTCATGATGGAGGTTCCCCAGCCCCTCACATCACCAGGTAATACACAGGACTAAATACAGACGGCCTATAATTATCTGTATGTGAGGAATGAATTCAGTCCCTGTATGTGTTTCCTCCAGTTCTATCCAGTAAGAAGACAACACCAGAGAGATGTCCCTGTCCTCTTCTTCCACAGGACTGTAAACAAGAAGATCCCGATTATCGTAAGGATCATCAGGTAAATGAAGAGAAGTTGTCATGAGATCTTCCCTTTCATGTATAGAAAGCTGTGAAGGTCTTATTTTATTCACGAGTATTATACATAAAGGGGTTATTCCCGTATGGAGTCTGTCTGGTGGAGGTGTGAATTGTGTCCGTGTAGTCGGGGCCGGTTTTAGGCAAAGTAGGACCCTGGGTAAAATTTAAAATGGGACTCTAAATGCTAACATATTGCCCATCACACAGAAGCATTTTGGTTGTATTTACATGTGCTGCGTTCAGGCCTCTAAACCACTGTGATCGAAAATATTGAAATAGTTCGACGCTTGTTTACCAGCCTTTTTCCACCAACTGAGGAATAATGATGGGGACAGAATGATCCCTAATAGGTCAATCTGTCCCCATATAATATCATGTTATCAGCAGCATATCTGCAGTTTTCACCGGGTGATGTGCTGCTGAGAACAATTTTTGTTCCAGCATAAACAAGCCAATCACTCGATGAATAGGCAGCATTTTGCTTGTTTGGTATAATACACCCCATAGTCCTCCACATAGTATAATGTGCACGACAGTCCTCTATATTGTATAATGACACCATATAGTCCTCCATATAATATAATGTGCCCCATTGTCCTCCATATAGTATAACACCTTCCCCATAGTCCTCCATATATTAAAATACACTCCTCAGTTCTCCATATAGTATAATAAAATCCTCCCCATACATGCACCCCATAGTTCTTCATACAGTATAATGTGTTCTCAATAATCCTTGATACAGTATAATGCGGCCACCGCACAGAATATAATGTAGCCCCCTCAAATAGTATAATGGAGCCCCTATAAAACATAATGTAGCCCCTTCATAGAATATAATGGAGCCCCCATAAAATATAATGTAGCCCCCCCTCATATAGTATAATGCAGTTCTCTCATAGAATATAATGCAGCCCCCTCATAGTATAATGCAGCCCCCTCACAAAATTAAATACAGTTCCTCCCCCTATAGAATATAATCCAGCCCCCCACCCTCTCCCCCATAGAATATAATCCAGCCCCACAGTCCAGTTCTCACTCACTGCTATATTAAAAAACGCCAGCTCTGCGTGTAGTGAGTGTACATGATACAATGTGCAAGGTGCCCTGGATGTATGTATGAAACCATGCAAAAAGTACAAACAAGGCTGAATATACACAGACACACAATCAGGAATGAACTGGACACGCTTGTGGGAAAACATTTCTCTGGACATGGACACTATGACAGATTTAAAAGTTTACTACTAAAAGGTCATTTAAGGACAACAGAGAGAAGAATTAAAACTGATAAGGTTGATTAATTCTCTGACAATAACTCAACTTAATACCTGGACATCTTCAAGGACACAATTCACACCTCAACCAGAAGGACTCTAAATAAGTAAGGGAACAATTCCACCTCCTCTCCATGTTTTCATTTGTAGCAAAAGCCCTAATTTGATATCCTTGGCTTATCTTTAGGAGGCATCACCCCTTTCACCTCATAAACAAATGTCATGTAATATCTATTTAGGGTGTGTGCACACGTTGCGGATTTTGCTGCGGATCCGCAGCGGAATTGGCCCTGCGGATCCGCAGCAGTTTCTGCTGCGTTGTACAGTACCCTTTTAATCTATGTAAAATGAAAACCGCAGTGCCCACAGTGCGGAGTTTTCGGCGCGGATTTGTGCGGGTTTAAATCTGCAACATGTCACCATGTCATGTCAACATGTCTTTTGACCTGCGGATTCAGACAAATCCACGCGGAAAATTCCACAGTAGATTCCACAACGTGTGCACTTACCCTATATGTTGTGGTCATCTTATCGTAAAATTGCCTGAAGAAGGAGCCTCTGTGCTCTGAAAGCTTGCAAATATATTTTGTATGGTTAGCCAATAAAGGTATCACTCATTTTTGGGCATAAAAGTATTTACCGTATTTTTCGGATTATAAGACGCCCCGAATTGTAAGACGCACCCCAAATTTTGAGAAGAAAAATAGGAAAAAATTTTTTTAAATAAAATGGTGATGCTTCTTATAATCCATGCGTCTTTTCGCATACCTGGGGTGGTGGCTTTAGTGAAGCGGGGTCTCAGGGTTGCTGCTGGAGGAGGCAGAAGTGGGGTGATGCTGCAGGCCGCAGGGTGGGATGAGAGGGTTACGATGTGCAGTGCGCTGCTGCGGGTGTTCGGCGCTGCGGGCTTCCCCAGCTGGAGTGTGCTGCTGCCCAAGGTGTCCGCCGCCGCTGCCCGGGGTGTCCACCACTGCGGGGGGACTCTGCTGACATTTCGTGAAAGGCCAGAGCACCCTTCAGTTCCATGATTTCCTCCTGTGCGGTGGACTTTGGGAAAATGGCCACCGGGGAGCGGCGCATGCACAGATGGAGATCCCGGCACCAAGCTCTCGGGAGATGATATTTCAGTGCTGAGATCTCATCTTCCGAGATCTTGGTGCCGAGATCTCCATCTGCACATGCGCCGCTCCCCGGCAGTCATTTTCCCAGAGTCCACCGCACAGGAGGAAACCACGGAACTGCGGGGGGCTCTTGCCTTTCACAAAGTGTTGACAGAGCTCTTCCGCAGCGGCGGACACCCCGGGCAGCCTCATCGGACACCCCGGGCAGCAGCGATGGCGGGCACTCCCTCATCCCAGCCTGCCGCAACGGTAACCGTTAAAGTATACACATTATAAGACACACCCCCATTTCCCCCCAAATTTTGGGGGAAATAAATGTGTCTTATAATGCATAAAATGTGGAACATCAATTTTTAAAGATTGTGTTGCTGCACAATGAAGCAACACCACATCTGACTTTGTTTTGTAACCAGCATTGCATACTTGCAACAATGCCGGTCTGCTGATATTTTAAAATTGGTATAAAGCTGGTCATACGTACCATATTTCTCGGGTTTTAAAACGCACTCTTATGATCTCCAAAATTAGAGGGGAAATGGGGGTGCGTCTTATAACCCTAACACTGTTCTTACCGAGGGGTTAATGCTGCGGGCCCAGAGCTTGGGGGTCTTGCGGTTGTGGTGCGGCGGTCCTCCGGTGTGCAGCGGTGGTGGAGCAGTGGAGCCAACATCTCCATCCGTGCCTTCCTCTACATGATGTCTGTAGGAAAATAGCAGCGGATTCGGCGCATTCGCAGATGGAGCTTTCGGATTACTGAGCTCTCAATCTGCACAGGCGCTGCATCCGGCAGCAGTGTCCAGGCAATTCTCCGCTGCAAACGGAGCCCTAAAACAGAGGAGAGAGAGAAGAGTGATTCTCCTCCTTCTCTACAGGGATGGTTAGTGATTGGTGGAGGGAACTGTTGCTGAGCTGCCTCCACCAATCACATATCTGTCCCTGCACAATGTTTAATGTTGCAACTACAGTACTCAAGTCCCAGATCCTTTTAGGAAAGGTGAGAAAACAACCCCCATCTTCCTTCAGAATCTACTGTATCAATGGGTATATTCTGAAGAATGATGGGGGTTCTATCCATATTTAGTGTAAATATACACTGTAATGTAGTGGCCAAAGTGTTTATTGCAAATGTGACTACCACCTCCCTCATCTTTCAGAATACATCCATGTATACAGTAAGTAAATATACGGTACTGTAGGCACTGTACTGTAATTCACAGATCCCCCATAACAGAGCGTCTCCCACATATCCCCCCATAAGAGAGCGTCTCCCACATATCCCCCCATAACAGAGCATCCTTCACAGATCCCCCCATAACAGAGCGTCATCCAGATCCCCCATAAAAGCATGTTGTCATCCACAGATCCCCCATACCAAAGCGCCATTTGCGAATCCCCCATAAAAGCACGTAGTCATCCACAGATCCCCCGTAAGAGCGTCATCCACAGATCCCCATAACAAAGAGCCATCTGCAAATCCCCTAAAAAAGTGCGCTGTCATCAACAGATCCCCCATAAAAATATTTTTTTCTTATTTACCTCTCTAAAATATAGGTGCGTCTTATAATCAGATGTGTCTTATAAAGCGAAAAATACGGTACTAGAAGTTGTCTGGATCTTCTAACAATTTTATTGTTATGGAGACTGCTGTTTAGAATTAGCATCCGATTTATACAGGACACCTGCTATAGTGTAATTTTTTAGTTTTCATGTTAATTTATGACCTTTTCTGTCCTTCTAAGCCATTTCACACAACTTCTTCCCCATCTGTCTTGATACAAAATGGAGGATACCACAATGTACCGCATCTTTATGGAATTAAAACCACTTCTGAAGAAACGTGCACAAATGGACAGCGACATTTTTTCTTATCTAAATGCAAAAAGGAGAATCTAATTCCCAAAGGACTCTGGATTACAAACCCAATTCTTCATATCTACAATACCCATTATGCACAAAACCTTTGTCACAGGACTTCTGAGAGACTAAGGAACCACCTTTTACATGTCTGCTGCAGCATAAGGAGTAAAGTCCAGGGGCAATTTGAAACTCTGAGGAAAACACTTACAGAAAGCACAGAGCAAAAATTACAACAATACTACAACAAACTACGGACCTTTCTGGTTCATAACAAGGAAAAGAAACTACCCAGACTGCGTCTCAATTCAGGACTCTGTACAAACAGATGCAAAACAAATCCAAAACCTGACAACTTGGACAACCACTCCATTCCAGACACAAAAGCATGTAACTGTGTCATCAATCTCTCGGATTATAAACCCAACACAGTGGAACTGGCCGTGCTTTCTAGAGGACTCTCATTTTGTCCCACTAAGGCCCTAAATAAATCTGAACTCTGCAGTGATATGGGACATTATTTCAGGAGACTGCGCCTGAGGGAATATTTCAATGATACAGAAGATTCAGAGAACACTCAGACCGAAGGAAAAGAGATCCTAACAACCAAGAAGAGGTTAGACTGGACACCTCCACCTGGACACAACCCTCATTTGGATAAATATATAGACTCCTTCAGACATTTGATAAAATCCAAAATCATAGACACTAACAGGAGACAAGCATCCAACATCAGTGCCCAGGAGAGAAAGGCCATACGGTCTTTAAAAACCAACAAAGAAATCATCATTAAACCTGCTGACAAGGGAGGTGCAATAGTCATGATGAATACGTCAGACTACATGAATGGATGCAAACAGGCAACTTATGGACACACGCTACTATAGAAAACTGGAGTCGGATCCTACACAGGACTATTACAAGGAACTAAACAAGTTGGTATCTTGTCTGCCTGACCAGTCCATAAGAGCCGGTGATGACCTGATACCAGAGAGTCCAAGAATAGGGACATTCTACATGCTTCCCGAAATCCACAAATCTGGAAATCCAGGAAGAACAATTATTTGGTGTGTGGGCACCCTTACTGAGCAGGTATCTGGATGGGTAGAGGGTATTCTTAAACCACGGGTGAAGGATACATCCAGCTACATTCAGGACACAACTGACCTATTGAATAAACTAGCAGCAATAGGTCCTCTACCAGAAAGAACCTTCCTGGCCACCATGGATGTGGAATCTTTGTTCTCTAATATCCCACACCAAGATGGATTAAATGCCTGCAAATTCTTCATGGAAAACACAGGGACTGATGCTGATGCTGTGGTGAAACTTATCAAATTCATCCTCACCCACAATTACTTTGAATATGAACTGGTCCAATATTTATGTTTCTCCCTCTCCCATATTGATAGTTCTGCTTCACGTCACTTGTCTCATCTATTGCATTTTTTTCTGTGCTGTATTGTGCATAAATATGTGACTCTTCAGATGTTGTATTAGTCTAGCCTGATGAAGAAACCTGAGTAGTCTCAAAAGCTTGCAATGTGTTACCATCTTTTCAGTTAGCCACTAAAAGGTATCACTGAGGACTCTCAATTCTGAATATTTTTCGCATCTGTCTGTGACTTTACAATCTTTATTTCAGGGTGAAGATCTGCCCCATATTAGTACTACAGAGACATATATGAGGGGTGATGAGCGGTGTAAGGAGGAGATTCCTACAGATATCCGCACAGGTGAGTAGTGACCACTAAATGCAGAGAAGTCGCAGATTCTACTCAGTAAGTGGCTTGTAGAATTTCTTTATGTATGGAATATTTTTAGAGTTTCTTTACAGAAGGCTTTATAGAAGACTTTTCTTGTGGATTTTACACTTAAAGATTTAGTGTTTAAAAATAAAAAAACACATTTTTACACATTTTTTTTTCACCATAATCGCTTCTCAGTTGCTGCAGAGTTTCATACTTAGCATAAATATCTTGTGAAGTACATCACAGAAGGTATTGTGTAAATCAAAAATAAATAAAAAATAAATCAGGACCTACCTATAATAGGGAAAAATTGCATATAACAGCAAAAACTAAGAAAAATAGGACCAAAATCCAAGTATGCAAAAGTATAACAATATTTATTTGGGATATACAAATACATGGAGGGGGAAAGTTACCCCAAAGAGGCACAAGTTGGAAAAGGACGCAGAGTGGATCAAAGCATACATAATATATATACTGGAAGAGCAAATAGATAAATAGGGTGGTCCCCGATAGGATATTGAATCATAGATAGGAAAGGAATGTCACATAATGAATAATACACAAGCTAAATAGCAATCATTAAAAATCAGGCTAAAAGGACCATATAGACAAATAATACCATATCTATTATCAGTGCACCAAACCACAGGACTTAGTTCAGTATGCAATGCAGCAACCCACACTCCAAATAGTTTTGTAAGGTGGCTAGTACCTGAAATAAACACAGGGGGCAGGAGCCGGATCCAGGAGCGTCACCCCGACGCGCATTTCGGCTGAAGAGCCTTTCTCAAGGGGCGTAACCATGAAAGGAAGAGGAAGAGTACAAAAAGGCCCAGCAGCCAATCAAATGGCTGCAGTATAAGGTCGTCATGGAGATGGATCAACCAATCGCAGAATTCAAGCATGTATCACGTGTGAAGAGCACCTACCCAGACTCCGTGGAGTGACGTATGCGTTAACCAGGCCAAGAGATAGGCGGCGGCGGCGTCACGCGATGCACAACGTCGGCTGACGTTGCCGTGGCAGCAGGGACGCCGTGAGTCGGCACGCGGGTCAAGACACTAGTGCGCATGCGTGCCGGGTCTGGGGATAATAACAGCGTCATATGACGCGCGATGCCAGCAACAATTGCCATGGCATCAAGAACGTCAAGGGGCAGCACCAAAAGGGCGATAGTAACAGCGTCACAGGACGCATAATGACAACCATGATGAACATAACAAAAAGGGCATCAGGAATTGGCATGCCGATCAAAAGCAGTACTCACATGCAGCAGTGATCAGGATGGAAAAACTAGAGTAGAAAAATTACCCACATTATGTAAATTAAATTAGGTATAAAGCATCATGGCTGTCATGCCAACAGGGGCGTCAGAAATAGGCACACTTGATCAGAGCAGTAATGCAAATACAGCACCAATAAAGATGGAACACCAAGAATAAAGATGTTAGCCACATCATAAGTATTATATTAAATATAAAGAAAGATTTATTAGAACATACAAAGAAGAAAGTGTTACTGAGGGAGTGCAAAATTGCAATAACACAACCATATAGTAAGCCCATTATAATGCTTAGACAAAATATATTTACGGGTTCATAGTTTACCAGACCACATAACTAAGCACAAAGAAAGGGGGGGGGGCAGACAAATCAATATGTACCCCGACATATTATATAGTAATATCACTATATTCAATTTCTTGTTTAAAATTAGTTGTGCCCACATATACAGCCAACTACAATGTGTAAAGACGACATAATGAAATCACTTCAATACATGTATAATACATACATTACAATAAACATATAGCGTAAACATCATGGCACATGTTGTATATAAGTAGAAAGCTGCTGTTGGTAACACTTTCATGTCTGTTTCCTTCTCATGAAGTAGTGTGCATTATATAAAGGCCTTCACCACGGAACACGAAAGACAGAAGACGACCAATATAATAAGGGCTGAAAAGAATAAAAAGAATTAAAAATATATAAAACACACAATAAAATACAACAAGTGCACTGAACTATCAGGGCTAATCACAAAAATTGGACAAAGCTTAAATTCTCATTTAGTCCTTTGGGCTGGACCGTGTCAAGAGCCCAAATCCATCTAGTCTCTCGTTGGGCTAGCCTAACACTAATTTTGCCACCCCGAATTCCAGGATCAATGGCATCAATACCACGAAACCTGATAAGTGAACTGTCACAGTTATGGTGTCGTTTAAAGTGACGGGGAAGGGTCCTTAGTGTGGATACATCATCCTGGTCGGCGGCAGATATGATCCCCAAAATGTGTTCACGGACACGTATTTTAAATTGCCTCGTGGTTAAACCCACATATATAAGATTGCAGGGGCATACTGCAAAATAGATGACATTTTTAGTAGTGCAGGTAATCGATTTTCTAATATCGTACATTCGAGATCCGGATGAGTTGAAAAATTGGTTGGTAGAATCAATATTGGGGCAGGCTACACACCGACCACAGGGCCTGCACCCACACGCAGGACCCATACCGTCAATGAATGAATTTCTGGACTTGCACTGGTAGTGGCTCCAAACTAGGTGATCCCTCAAATTTTTTGACCTCCTGATAGTAATACTGGGTTTCTCAGGGATCAGTTGTTTAAGTATAGGATCTACCTGAAGAATAGGCCATGCACGTTTGAGACATTCACGCAAACATGAAAATTGTGCATGATAGTTGGTGATAAACCTCACCTGATTCATTGGTCGATGTTTTTTACGCACATACAACAATGAATGGCGGGTAGAGTACTTGGCTCTATGATATGCACGTTTAAGGATGCGTCTCCCATACCCTCTTTCTTTAAATCTATCAAAGAGATCTTTCACCTGATTGTCAAATTCATCGTCATTGGAGCAGATCCTCCGCAAGCGAAGGAACTGTCCAATGGGTATGGAGTTGGTCATATGTCTCGGATGTGATGAGGAAGCATGCAGTAACATGTTTGTGGAGGTCTCCTTCCTGTAAATGGTGGTCTGTAACATGGAATCATTATCCCTCCATAGTGTCACATCCAAAAAGTTAATTCTTTCCACATCACATTGGTAGGTGAGATGGATGTTCTTATCGTTGATATTTAACAGTCCCAAAAATTCATCCAGCTGCTCACAGGTCCCCTGCCAGATCAGGAAAATGTCGTCGATATACCGCATCCAGAGGGGGATGCGGTCCATCGACAACTGATCTGACAGGGAGAGGTCCATCTCCCACAGCCCCAGGAACAAGTTGGCATAGGCTGGGGCAAAGGAAGCACCCATGGCAGTGCCCTGGAGCTGCAGGTAGAAGGACCCCTTGAACACAAAAAAATTGTGTGTCAGAGCAAATTCCAAAAGTTCCAAAGTCAGGCAGATGAGTCCACGTGGAAAATTAGACATCTCCAAGAAATATTTGGTTGCCATCAGCCCATCACTATGTTTAATGTTAGTATAAAGTGATTCAATATCACATGTAACCGTAAGTGAGGCAGGTTCCACGTGGAGACCATCAACCCTCCTCAAGAAATCACCGGTATCAAGCACAAAGGATGGGAGTCCCTCAACTAGTGGTTGCAATTTGGATTCAATCCAAAGATTGACATTTTCTAAGAAATTTCCAGATCCCGATATAATCGGACGACCCGGTGGTTGTTCAAGATTTTTGTGTATCTTTGGCAATAAATATAATGTAGAGATCGCTGGTTCCTGTACTTTTAATGCCAAAGCTAGTTCCTTTGTAATTATTCCACCAGTGACTGCAGTGTCGAGAATCCTATGTAGTTGACTGGTAAAGGATAACAGGGGGTTAAATGTTAAACCTTTGTAACACGTATTATTATTAAGTTGTTTAAAGGCCTCCCTCTCATAGAGGTCTATCGGCCAAATCACAATGTTCCCCCCTTTATCCGCTGGTTTAAATACTACGTAGGGGAGGGAACTCAAAAAGTCCAATCTGTTGCGTTCCTCTCTACTTAAATTGTCGTGTGGGACCCCCATAGATATTTTACGAAAGTCATCCTCTACAACACGAACAAAAATATCGATGCTAGAACAACTGGACAGAGGGGGAATTTTTTTAGATTTAGTCCTAGTTGATGGGGGAATCTTACCTCCCTCCTCCAGTTGATGTTCGTTGGAGAGATAGTCCAAATCCTGGAAAGCTAATTGTTCTTCCTCTGTGGGAAATAAGGTATTAAGATGGGAATCAAAGAAATGTCTCTTAAATAACAGTGACCTAGAAAAGACATGAAGGTCTTTAGTAGCAGTAAAGTTATCGAATTTAGATTTGGGTGAAAAAGTTAATCCTTTATTTAAAAGTGTTAAATCACTATCAGTAAGAATATGAGAACTGAGATTAATTACCTTATTTCCCGTCTTTTTTCGTTCAGGTGACTTATATTGCATGCGTCTATACGGATTGAAATTGGTATCCCTCACCCTATTCAATCTAGAGCCAGAGCGAGTCATAACTGATGGGTTAGACCACTCAGAGGAATCACTAATATTAGATAATGAGCTCTCAGAGGGTGTACGGGACACATTGCGTTCTGGGCGGACGCCGAAGAAATTTAGGCCCCGGCTTCAGGCCAAAGCTAGGCCGCACATGGAAGTACCGCCCCCAGGATCCCTTTTTTCTTCTGGGGGCCTGCCCGCAGTTGTGGCGCGCAGAATGAAGCGACGCCTCGCACGCTAGGACACAGGACTGGGGTAAGTGCTGCCCCCTAGCCCCACAGAGAGGCCACGCTAGGAGAAACGAAGAGCTCCCTCCCCCAGCGTTTTTTTCAGCACGGATGCCTGACAGGTACAGCATGTCAGGAAAACCTAAGACGCATAGATTTTTATACGCTGTATGCATCTCCTGTCGTTCCGCTTTTCCGCATGTGCAGACCAAGCGAGTATGTGAAGCCTGCGAGTCCGAATGCGCCCAGGAGCCCTCCCCTGCGAATGAGCCCAGTGTACCAAGTCCCCCGGAATGGGCGTTATCGCTGTCGCAATTCATGGCGTCACTTACGAGAGCAATCGAGCCCAGATAGGGGCAGGGACAGTGGCTCGCCTGTCTTAGAGGGGTCCTCTACCTCACAGGAGCCTCCGGCCTGCAGGGGCCGCTCTCACTCCAGGCAGACTCGGGGGAAACGAACCCACACGGCGTCTCCCGGTCCATCCGGTGCCTCGGCATCCGTGAGTTCTGCTTCTCGCTCCCTGTCACCAGCAGTCGATATCGAGCAAGGCTTGGACTATGACTCGTACTAACCCCTTGACCTAGATATGCCGGGTGGTCAGGAAACGGTTGACAGTCTCATAGAAGCCGTCAACCAGACTCTGGGGATTGAGGATGATTCCACCCTGGCTTTGGGCCATAAGGTGTCATTTAAGCGAGTCAAGCGTCCCCATAGAGTATTTTGCACTCACCCTGAATTTGAGGACATAGTGCAACGACACAGAACGGCCGGACAGGCGTTTCTCGGGCCAGAAGACACTCGAGGCGAGGTATCCTTTTGCCCCAGATCTCCGTAAAAAGTGGACGGAATCCCCAATGGTGGATCCACCTATGTCGCGCTTGGCTACAAAAACTCTACTATCCATACCTAGTGGTTCTTCTATTAAGGATCCCACTGATCGTCTTGGCTCACTCAGTTTTTGAGGCATAGGGATCAGCACGCTCTCCCTCGCTCGCAGCGTGGGTAGCCAAGGCCATGATTTCTTGGTCAGAATCATTGAATAGAGCCTTGCAAGACATAGACCCGGGGCATAGTCGTATTTCCCTACTTAGACTACCTCTTGGTCAAGGGTCCTTCAAGGCGGGCATGCGAGGAAAGTGTCAGCATCACGCTAGATACTCTTGCCCGCTTAGAGTGGTTGGTCAATGTAAAGAAGTCATCCCTTGTTCCAGCTTAGAGGATTTCCTTTTTAGGGATGATCTTCGACACTTTCAGAGGGTTGGTAATTCTCCCTCTAGACAAGGCCCTAGCCCTCCGGCAGGGAGTGCGGATACTGCGCCAACCAGTCCCTCACACCATCCGTTTCTGCATGAGGATTCTAGGAAAAATGGTGGCAGCGATGGAAGCGATCCCGTTCGCCCAGTTCCATCTTCGCCCCCTGCAGCACACCCTCTTGTCATCCTGGGACAAGAACCCGTTCACGCTCGATCACCGATGTCGGTTGTCCTCTCAGGTCAGACAGTCACTAGAGTGGTGGACAATCAGTTCCTCCCTTCTTCAGGGGTAACCCTTACCCCAGATCAGTGGCTGATGGTCACAACCAACGCCAGCCTCCTCAGCTGGGGAGCGGTTTTCGCCACAACACACGACCCAGAGACGGTGGTCGCTGCAGGAGGCATGCCTCCCGATCAACTTGTTGGAGATACGGGCGATCCAGCTTACTCTGCAACGTTTTCATCACCTTCTAGCAGACCGCCCAGTCCGGATCCAGTCGGACAACGCCACGGCGGTGGCTTACATAAATCACCAAGGGGGCACCCGCAGGAGGGCAACCATGCATGAGGTAGGGCACGTTCTTCACTGGGTCAAGAGTGCCGCACAGTGATACAGGCAGTCCACATCCCGGGTGTAGAAAACTGGCCGGAAGACTTCCTCAGCCGACAGGGGCTTGCGTCCGGGGAATGGTCATTACACCCTGAGGTCTTTGAGCAGATTTGCCAACGGTGGGGAACACCGGATGTGGATCTGATGGCTTCCAGGGTGAACGCCAAGGTGTCCGTATTTGTCACCCGATCCCGGGACCCGCAGGCAATCGCCGTGGATGCGCTGGTTCTGCCATGGAACCAGTTTCGCCTCCCATACCTATTTCCCCCACTGCCACTACTTCTGAGGGTCATCAAGAAGATCAAGGCAGAAGGGGCGCCAGCGATTCTGCTGGCCCCAGACTGACCTCGTCGAGCGTGGTACGCAGATCTAGTGCAGCTGCTCTCTGACGTGCCATGACGACTACCAAAGTGCCCAGATCTACTTTCTCAGGGGCCGATCTGCCACCCGAACTCAGGGGACCCGTGTTTGACGGCTTGGCTGTTGAATCTTGAATTCTGACTCAGGCGGGGTTTGGGTGTAAAGTGGTTGCTACAATGGTTAGCGCCCGGAAGCCTGCCTCGGCACGAATTTACCACCACACCTAGAAGGTTTTCTTTGCATGGTGTCGAGGCTGCGGTTGTTCTCCACTGAGATTCTCTATCCCTAACATCTTGGCTTTTCTCCAGTCTGACCTAGACTCAGGCTTGGCCCCCAGTTCTCTCAGGAGACAGATATCGTCTTTATCCATCCTTTTTGAGCGCAGGATTGCTACCAACTTGCAGGTAAAGACTTTCATTCAGGGGGTCTCCCACTTGGTACCTCCCTATAAGGCGCCTATGGACATCTGGGACCTTAACCTGGTCCTAAGCGTTCTGCAGGAAGCTCCATTTGAGCCGCTACAGGATGTCGCTCTGTCATACCTTTCCTGGAAGGTGGTGTTCCTTGTAGCTATAACATCAATCAGGCGGATCTCTGAGCTGGCAGCCCTTTCTTGTTGAGCCCCATTTCTGGCTTTTCACAAAGACAAGGTGGTTTTTAGACCAGCCCCTCCCTTTATGCCAAAAGTCGTTTCCTCGTTTCACATTAATGAGGATATTGTCTTGCCTTCTTTTTGTCCAGCACCGGTATACCGTGTGGAAAAGGCCCTGCATACGTTAGACCTGGTGAGAGCACTCAGGAGGTACGTGTCGCGGACGGCACCCTTTTGTCAGTCAGATGCGCTGTTTGTGCTCCCTGAAGGTCGCAGGAAGGGACTCGCTGCCTCAAAATCGACCATAGCCAGATGGATTTGTTTGGCTTTTCAGGATTCCTACCGCATCAGAGGCGTGCCGATTCCAGCGGGGATCAGCGCACACTCTACTCGGGCAGTGGGCGCCTCTTAGGCGCTTCGGCACCAGGCTTCGACGGAACAGGTTTGCAAGGCAGCAACCTGGTCCAGCCTGCACACGTTCACTAAACATTACAATATCCATACTCAGGCTTCAGCGGATGCGAACCTGGGTAGGATTCTCCAAGCAGTGGTGGCGCACCTTTAGACAGGAGGTGCATGTAGCTTGGATCGGTGAGTCAACTTCCCACCCAGGGACTGCTTTAGGACGACCCACTGTACCTGTGTCCCCCAATGAGAAGGAGAAACATGGATTTTTGTGATAACTCACTGTAAAATCCTTTTCTCCGAGACGCTCATTGGGGGACACAGCACCCACCCTGATAGCCAAGTTGGCTTCTATTTGTTTAATTAATATGCTCTCTGTATGATATTAGGGTGGTTATTTTCTAGACATGTTGTTACCTGCATTAAGGTTGATGTCTGATTTTTGTCTGATCTCCTACTGCTTTTGCACCAAACTGGTTTCCGCCCGTAATCGGGGCGAGGGTGTATACGGCGGAGGAGGAGCTAACCTCTTTTTTTCACTTAGTGTCAGTCTCCAGGTGGCAGTAGCATACACCCACAGTATCTGTGTCCCCCAATGCGTCTCGGAGAAAAGGATTTTATGGTGAGTTATCACAAAAATCCATGTTTCACATCACGAAAGATAGCAATCTTCATGACACATATCTCCCCTCACATACTGTGCCAATGTCCCTGTCACAGTACATATCTATTCTATCCTATTTTGTCAGGTCACACTGTGATTTTCCTGTAGACGGATTGCCGGCTTTTCAAAGGACATCGGTGCATAAAAATTGGACAGTACTCGTATGGTCCAAGTGCTATGCAATTTATTTTTTTCTCACACACATTGACTGGCATTGGCGAGTCTCATCTGAGATACAAGGACAGTCGCAGCGTGCTGCAATTTTTTTTCTCAGTCCAATTTTTAAGTGAGAAAAATTCGCAGATGAACTGTAACTCATAGATTAACATTGGTCAGAGTGGAAACTGATTTTTTTTTAATCAGATTGCACTCTTCTGTTTTCCTCATAAAGGAACCTTGGCTACACTTTCTACTCTTTGGATGGTCTTTATCAGGAGCGCTCCTGTATTTTATTTTCTTCTTTTGCATAATTTGCATAATTAGCATATTTCCCAGAGGAGCATTGCGGCTTTAAGTCTCCTCACCTCGACATGCTTAGCATGTCATTCTCCGCAAGGAGAAATGATACTTCTTGGATATCGGTCAGACGCCTCTCTCACAGCCAAACCTGATCTCCCACTTTGCACTGATGAGGGGCAGTACCCCGAAACACAGTGTCTGCAAATGGAGATTCTGGCTTGACTTTTATCCTAAGTCATGTAACTAGGCTCGTTAAAGGGTCAACATTGACTTTTAGGATTGCTACCTCCAATAGGTGGCACTAGAGTTCTAGTTCTCTTCCTCTCTGAAGAGACAATTTGCATAATTAGCATATTTCCCAGAGGAGCATTGCAGCTTTAAGTCTCCTCACCTCGACATGCTTAGCATGTCATTCTCCGCAAGGAGAAATGATACTTCTTGGATATTTTCTTCTTTATCATATATCTTGATGTTAGTGTACTTTGTTTGTCATCACTCAAGAAAGGAGCAGCCACTGACAGACCAAATTCTACAAGCCTTTACCATGGTCATGTCTGTAGATGCACAACCCCATTTTTTTATGTTTAAGTTTATTGCGTGTAGGAGGCACCGTATCTGTTTTTTTTTTTATATATATATTTTATTTTTTCTTGCAGCAGTCACTACTTCTGATACAAAAGACAGAAACTTTACCAATCAGCCAACGGTTGCACCGTTATATACTAGAGAATATTCTCAGCATAAAAACCTTTATGACATATTTTTTTACAAGCACAAAATACTGATTTATACAGATATCACTATAATCCAGTTTAGAAGATAAAATAAAGATGCAAAACATTTACAATAAACATGGACATACTTTGTGCAATCGTAACAACCTGTACAATACACTGAGCACATTATTTTTGGTGAGCAGTAAATGTTGTGACCATGGTGGTTCAATTACGCTTTTGAATAACACGTCAGTTTTAACACATGATGTACTGGAAAGCAGGAAAAAAAAGTGTGGCAAAAAAAAGAGCAATTCCACAATTTTTTTTTATTATTATTATTCACAGCGTTCATTTTACTGTAAAAATGATATGGCTACAGTTCTTTCTTTTGTGACCTCGGGACTTGTAGTTTTGTCCAGACCGGGAGATACAGACTTAAATTCTGTTAATGTTTGCTCCATGCTGTGTGATCTGGTTGATGCTACAAGTTATTTAAGCTCCTGAAATACTGCTGTCCACTACCAGTTATAATTAGACTTGCCTTTGTGTACTTGTGCCTTTTTATTCCCCCAGTGTCTTTTGACATCAGTTATCATTTTTTTTTTAACAAATACATTTTTATTACGTTTTCAACCGATACAAGTCATACAGTCAGAGCAGAGATAATAGAATCGGTAATAGGTACATCACATATGACTTGGTTCATAGAAAAAAGGAAGAACCAAGGAAAACTGAAATACAAAAAATAGGGATCATATGAAATAATTGGGGGGAGGAGGAGGTGGGGTGAGAGGGAAAGCTAGACCCTTTATTGCTTCCAAGCATGACATCACACTCCCTAGGAGGAAGGTAATGCCACTGTGGCGACCATACTCCTGGGGGCCCCACATAAGCATTGGATTAGCATGTGATTACAAGTACTTATTTTTTGGACCATAAGACAAACATTTTTCCTCCTAAAATGTGGAGGAAAATGGGAGGTGCGTCTTATAGTCTGGATGTACCTGTTCTGGCTGTAATGGGGAGGTGGGAGAGTGGCAGCAGTGGAGCAGCGGGTCACAGGAGGAACCGGCTGCCGAAGATAAATGAATATTCACTCCATTCCATTTGTTGTGCACTTTCTTCTGAGTACGGTGATACCCCATATGCGGAGGAAAACTACTGGTGCATGGCAGGGCTTGAAAAGGAAAGAGTTACATTTTGGAACACAGACTTTGATTGAATGATCTGCGCAGAGCCGCCACCAGGATTTTCGGGGCCCTATACTGGTAATATTTTTGGGCCCCCTTGAGACTCCGCCCAGGCTCCAACCCAGCTCCGCCTCCAACCTTGAACCTTCCATAGTCCCACTGCCCGCTCTTAGAAAAACTCCACTTCTGCCCCACGTCCTCACCAATCACACGCTAACAGTTACCATGGAACACTAGATCACACATATAGCCAGCAGTTTTTGTTTTGGCCAAAAGATTTTTTTAAGCCTCCACCACGACAAGGTAGACTCTTTTGGTCGAGCCCTACTCTACTCTAACCTAATAAACATTTCTTGAAATTTACAATACTCTTGTTAGCTATATTTTTCTTTATTTTTCTTTAAGTGAATATGTCACATACATTTTTTAACACCATGGCCAAATCACATATTACCATCACATAGTAACCGAATAATACCACATATAAGGAACAAATACCGCCACACCATGACCAGATCACATATTATATCACAGTGACAGAATAATACCATATACAAGGAACAAATACCACTGCACCATGGCCAGACGACATATTACCACCACATAGTGACTGAATACTACTACAATACTGATCAGTAATTTAAAAAAAAACAAAACACTAATATTACCATAAGTGACATTATACACAGTATATAGTGTCAGTGCACAGGTAATACAGAGATCACCAGTGATATTATACACAGGAGCTCTGTATATATTGTCAGTGTACAGGTAATATACAGTGATCACCAGTGAACTTATACATAGGAGCTCTGTATATAGTGTATAATGTACAGGTAATACAGTGATCACCAGTGACATTAAATGCAGGAGCTCTGTATAACGGTCAGTGTACATATAATACAGTGATCACCAGTGACATTATACACAGTAGCTCTGTATATAGTGTCAGTGACATGTAATACAGTGATCACCAGTGACATTATACACAAGAGCTCTGTATATAGTGTCTATGCAGGTAATACAGTGATCACCAGTGACATTATGCACAGGAGCTTTGTATATAGTGTCAGTGTACAGGTAATATACAGTGATCACCAGTGACATTATACATAGGAGCTCTGTGTATAATGTACAGGTAATACAGTGATCACCAGTGACATTAAATGCAGGAGCTCTGTATAATGTGTCGTACATATAATACAGTGATCACCAGTGACATTATACACAGGAGATCTGTATATAGTGTCAGTGACAGGTAATACAGTGATCACCAGTGACATTATACACAGGAGCTCTGTATATAGTGTCAGTGTACAGGTAATACAGTGATCACCAGTGACATTATTCACAGGAGCTTTGTATATAGTGTCAGTGTACAGGTAATACAGTGATCACCAATGACAATATACACAGGAGCTCTGTATATAGTATACAGTGTGTGGTGTAAGTATACAGGTAACACACTGACTCACCAGTGACGTCTCTAGTTGAAGATATTCATCTCCGCTTTGCTTCTTCATCCAGCACAGACCGCCATCAGTTCTTCCAGCCAAGACTAGTCTCTTCATAAAATAACGCAGTTATGTAGAGCACATTCCCCAACTTCTATACTCTGCCAGATGAAGAAAAAAGTGAGTGTCGGGAAGTGAGTAGGGGAGGGGAGGTCCTGCACAGTAACAGGACCTCCTCTAACATTGAAAACAGTATTCTCAAAAACAAAATATATCACAGCAGTAATTATATCCCTTAATCAGCCCCAACAGTAATAATGTCCTAAGTCCTGCCACGTTCCTGTAATTAATGTCCCCCATCCTGGCCCCCATGTGTCCTCCCATTATGGTCCCATGTGTCTGTCCTCCCATTCTGGCCCCATGTGTCCTCCCATCCTGCCTCCCCATATATCTTCATCCTGGCCCCATGTGTCTCCATAATGCCACCATATATGTCCTCCCATCCTGGCCCCATATATGTATCCATTCTGCCCCCATATGTCTCCATCCTTCCGATATATGTCCGCATCCTTCCCCCCTATATGTCCTCTCATCCTGGCCCCATGTGTCTCCATAATGCCACCATATATGTCCTCCCATCATGGCCCCATATATGTATCCATTCTGCCCCCATATGTCTCCATCCTTCCGATATATGTCCGCATCCTTCCCCCCTATATATCTTCTCATCCTGGCCCCATATGTCTCCGTTCTGCCCCCATATATGTCCTCTCATCCTGACCACCATATTTCTCCATCCTGCCCCCATATTTGTCCTCATACTGGCCCCATATGTCTCTATTCTGCCCCATATGTGTCCATCCTGCCCCCCATATGTGTCCATCCTGCCCCCCATGTGTCCATCCTACACCCTATATATGTCTCCATCCTGCCCCCCATATGTCTGCATCCTGCCCCATATATCTCTCCATCCTTCCCCATATATGTCTCCATCCTGCCCCTTCATGTGTTCTTTCATCCTGTCCCATATGTCCATCCTGCCCCCATATGTCCTGTCATCCTACCCGCACCTCCATATGTCTCTCCATATTGCAGATTTCAGTGAAAAAAAAAAGTTTCTGCTTACTTGGCCACGGTCCAGCGGTGTCCTCTTCCTTAACCATTTGAGGCACTGGTGCATGACAGTGATACTATATGCCGGCCATGTGAGCTGCCGACCTCTTAGGGTACATTCTCTTAAGATTAGGAATTGCTGCGGTTTTGATACTGCATATTTATGCAGCGTCAAGACCGCAGTGGTCAGATGTTGTAGCATAGTGGATGGGATTTCTAAAATCCCATGTCCACTATGAGTGCATGTGCGCTTGTGGATCACGTGCGGACACTGACAAGCGGCGGAGGTTTACGAGCCGCAGCATGTCAATTTCTCTTGCGGAGACGCTAGAAATTTCAACAATAGAAATGTATTTGGATTCAGTAAATCCGCATGGTTCAGTGAAAACATGTGGATTTATCTGCGTGATTAGAACGCAGTGCTTTGGATGCAGTCACAATGTACATAATCCAAAGTGCTGCTACTTCCTGATGGTGGGAACATAGCCTAATTCTGATGGCTCCTATTGCCGAGCAGGAAAAGGTCCTGCACGACAATAGATTTCAACTGAATGTGTGTCACGTTCGGTTCCTGAGCGAACGGCTGACTCCTGTCCCTGGGGCCTGGTGACGAGCGGAGTCTGGACTGATGATGAGGGGAGCCCGGACTGAGGGCACATTCAGTTACTGATCGAACGGCTGAATCCCGCTCCTGTAGCCCTGACTGGTGAGGAGAGGGGCCCGGACTGGTGAGGAGAGGGGCCCGGACTGGTGAGGAGAGGGTCCCGGACTGGTGAGGAGAGGGGTCAGGACTCTTGAGGCGAGGGGCCGAGACTGGTGAGGAGAGGGGCCCGGACTGGTGAGGAGAGGGGCCGGGACTGGTGAGGAGAGGGGCCTGGACATAGGACACATGTTAAGTAAAAATAGGCGGCACACAGAACGGGATCAGGGTTCCAGCAGTAATTTGAACAATCTGTTCCCCCAAACTGGACGAATACCACCCCTGGTTATGTCCTCTCCTGACAGCCTATAACATCATAGGCTGCAGCCAATAGAAAAGGGACACACAATAATACATTCAATTTTGTCATACATGACAAGCAGCACTGGCATGTATGGACAATATACTGCAGCCAGACAAGAGGGAGGACATTGCAGGAAAAGGGGTAAAAGTGTCTTATATTCAGCCCCCTCACCTGTCTCTCTGGTGTCTCATTCCTCTCTTGTCTCCTGCCTCTTTCTTGTCACTTCTCCCATCTTTTCTATCTCCCGCTCTTTTCTTTCTTTCCTTCTGCCAGTTTGTCTGTGGCTCCATGTTATTCCACACTCCACAGCCTGATAGCTGTGACGCTGCTGGAGGGGAGAGATTGGCTGCCCGTCTCCTGGCTCCGCTGCTGACTTCAGGCTGGGGTGAGTGATATTGCCTGTGGCAGGACTGCTCCTGCCCAGCCTGCACTGCAGCACAGAGTGCAATATCTCAGGGGTCAGCACAGAGCTTCTGCTGCAGAAGGATTGTGCAGCCCCCTGAGAGACCATGGGAGCGCAGATGCCAACATTAGAACCGGACCGGAGAACCTTTTCTTGCCGTTTCTGCAACTGATTCTGCAGAAGCATCTGAATTCCATCCCTGATCAAAAATAAAGTGTGTTTTAAACTGCCCGGTGAGCAAAAGCAAAAGAAGGGGAGCAGAGTGTCTCAGCCAGTCCGGGTTCCTCCTCTTTGCTGCTATTCAGCGGGCCCCTTACACAAGTAAGGGTAGTAATGACCTGATGGCGGCCCTGGATCTGCGGGCATTATATCACATTTGGAGAGCCCCTGATGTGTCTAAACAGTGAAAACCCCCAACAAGTGACCCAATTTTGAAAACTACACCCCTCAAGGATTTTATCCAGGGGTATAGTGAGCATTTTAAACCCACGGGTACTACACAGAATTTGATAAAATTAGTTTGCCATATTGAACATTTTCATTTTTTTCACGAAAATGTTGTTTTAGTCTCACATTTCTAATTTTCACAATGGATAAAAGGAGAAAACTGACACCATAATTTGTTGCACAATTTGTCTCAAATGCAAGTATACCCCCTATGTGGTCAGAAACTTCTGCTTGGGCACATGGCAGGGATAGGAAAGGAAAAAGCTATTTGCCTGGGATAGATTGTGAATGCCATGTCACATTTGAAGAGCCCCTGACATGTGTAAACAGCAGAAACCCCAACATAAGTGACCCCATTTTGGAAATTAGACTCCTCATGAAATTCTTCTAGGGGTGTAGTGAGTATTTTGAACCCATAAGTGCCTCGCAGAATTTTATAACAGTGAAACATGGAAAAATAACATGTTAGAGGTAAAAATGTAATTTTTGTATTGGCTGCAAATTTGTCAGGTAGACAAGGGTTAATAGGGGAAACTAGACCCCACAATTTATTGCTCAATTTCTCCCGAATGCAGTGCTGCCCCCAGAGCCGGTTTTAGGCAAAGTAGGGCTCTAGGCAAAGTTTAAAATGGGGCCCCAAATGCTAACATATTGCACGTCACAGAAGCATTTTGATTGTATTTACATGCGCTGAGTTCAGGCTGCCAAATGAGTGTGATCGACAATATTGAAGTCGTTCAACACTTGTTTCCCGGCCTCTTTCCACCGTCTGAGAAAGAATGATGGGGATAGAATGATCACTAATGGATCACTAACAGATCACTATACAGTATCATGTTATCAGCAGCACATCTACAGTTTACACCCCATAGTCCTCCATATAATATATTGTGCTCCATAGTCCTCCTTATAGTATAATACACTCCTCATAGTCCTCCATATAGTATAATACACTCCTCATAGTCCTCCATATAGTATAATACACTCCCCATAGTCCTCCATATAGTATAATACACTCCTCATAGTCCTCCATATAGTATAACACACTCCTCATAGTTCTCCATATATTAAAATACACTGCTCAGTCCTCCATATAGTATAATACAATCCTTATAGTGCTCCATATAGTATAATACACTCCCCATAGTCCTCCATATAGTATAATACACTCCTCATAGTCCTCCATATAGTATAATACACTCCTCATAGTCCTCCATATATTAAAATACACTGCTCAGTCCTCCATATAGTATAATACACTCCTCATAGTGCTCCATATAATATAATACACCGCCAGTCTTACAAGTAGTACAATTCACTTCCCATAGTATAATGCACCCCTTAGTTCTTCATATAATGTATTCCTCATAGTCCTCGATACAGTATAATGCAGCCCACATGTAGTATAATGCAGCCACCCCATATAGCATAATGCAGCCACCCCACAGAGTATAATGCAGCCACCACAGAGTATAATGCAGCCCCGCCATACAATATAAAGTAACCCCCATAGAATATAATGCAGCCCCCTCTTATAGTATAATGCAGCCACTCCATAGAATATATGGCAGCCCTGTCAGAGTATAATGCAGCCCCCATAGAATATAATGCAGCCCCTTATATAGTATAATGTAGCCCCTCCATAAAATACAATATTGCCCTCCTCATATAGTATAATGCAGCCCCAATAGAATATAATGTAGCCCCCTCATAAAGTATAATGAAGCCCCCATACAATATAATCTAGCCCCCATAGAATATAATGCAGCCCCCCATAGAATACAATGTAGCCTCCTCATATAGTATAATATAGCCCCCTCATAGAGTATGATGCAATCACCCCCCATAGAATATAATGTAGCCCCGAATAGAATATAATACAGCCCACCTCCCCATAGAATATAATGTAGCCCCCATATTATATAACACAGCCTCCCCCATAGAATAATGTATAATGTACCCCCCATGGTATATAACACAGCTACATAGTATATAGCACAGCACCACATGGTATATAGCACAGCACCACATGGTATATAGCACAACCCCACATGGTATATAGCACAGCACCACATGGTATATAGCTCAGCACCACATGGTATACAACACAGCCCCACATGGTATATAGCACAGCACCATGGTATATAGCACAGTACCATGGTAGACCACAACCAAGTACCAAGGATAACACCTACCAAAAATTTGTAAGTAGATGACATGCTTTAAAGATGGCAATTAACTTATTAGTTGATATTATCATGTCTATTGTCCTAAAACAATTGACAGAGATATAATTACCCATATTAAAAATAAAAATGTGTATGATGTACAGCAATATTTCTAAGACCATGGAAGAACTCTGCCACTTTGTCGCTATTTGATGGAACATTTTAAAGGGAATCTGTCATCATTTTTTTGCCTATTAGCTGCAGCCGCAGCCATCAGGGGCTTATCTACAGCATTCTGTAATGCATTCTGTAATGCTGATATTAACACAAAGTATCATACCTAAAATTGATCAAAATATTGGACTTTAGTCCAAAAAAGGGGGGGCAACTCTATAATCAAATACACTTCCAGAGAACCAAATGAGTTTGAAAAATGCCCAAATAATAATCATTACATAATCATGAATTAAATACACAGAGAACTATGTCTTGTGCAAAAGGTATAAATATTTTATTCACAAATTACATCTCTAAAATATCAGTAAATACAAAATATGAATCCTATATGGTGGAAGACAGTATGGCCAGGCCACCCGACAAAGTTGGTAGTAAAACAACCAAATGGACAATTAATAGCTCTCAGGGAAGGGTTAAGCAAGAAAAATACCCCCAAATTCCTGTCTAGACACTTTAAGTTAAACTACCCATCTACTTATGCACTGCATTCAAGTGCCATATCTATGGAGGATTTCTATATGCAAAATTGAAAGGCTCAGTGGCCAACCAAATAACCCCAATTACTAAAACCTAAGCTCCTATCAACAGACCACTGGTGTATGTATAACAAAGGAAATTTTCTCACCCATAGTGGGAGTCGGGGGGTCCTCGCCAATGCCCCTAAGGGCTTCCTCGGGGGGGCCGTATGGCTAATTATAAGGCTGAGGGGTCTTTTATAGGGATCTTAGTATCAGTGTAAATTGGAAATGAGTGCGCGCGGCCATTTACAGCCGGCGCATGCGCAGTGGACACGGCAATCCAGCCGCGTCACTTCCGGAAGTCGACGCACGTCAGAGCTCGCATGGTTACCATGAGAACCCAACACTGCGCTGACACCGTAAGGACGCCTTTCATAACGCGGCAGGCGCGTACACCGCGCACGCGCATAGCGGCGCCGCCATTACTATTTAGAGCACCAAATGTGGGCAACATATATTATAGGCGCCACCATTGTTATTAAGGGCACAACCGTGAGCAACATATATTAAAAGGCAGCAGATAACAAAATACATAAAATCAAATAGATCACATTGACTGAAACATCTGTGCCAATATTTAGACATAAAATACAGTCTATAGAGGATATTTACATACACCAATACATAATATTCGCGTGCATATATATGGAATATAACACCAAAAAATACACAGCAATCCAAGAAGATTATTTTCCTTTTTCAAAGGAATAGATCCCAATCTTCAGAGCTTGATAATACATATACACCTTCAGAGGTCAAGATAAAGAGTTCATATTTACTCAAACTGATAAAATATAAAAAAAGAGAAAAAAACACAACCATTAAAAACAACCCAAAACCAATTAAAAATAATAAAAAACAGAGGACTAGTTCACTATGTTATCTCTTAGAGGAATGGTGAAAAAGTTAATTTTTCATTAAGGCCAGACGGGGCCATTGTACCAAGCAAGACGATCCATCGACATTCCAACTGCGCTAATATTTTTTTCATATCACCGCCCCTAATGCTGCAGCGGACCCGATCTATACCCCGTACTTGTAAACCAGATGGATTCGAATCATGGTGCAATTTAAAATGTTTAGGGATAGTTTTAAGGATAGATACATCAGTAATTTCCCTTGAGGCCTTGATATTCTTTCGTATTTTAACATATATTTCTTGCAGCTCACGGTATGTCGTATATTATGCAACATGCCCTTGTAATTTGGTGTATGTGGGGTTGACGTCGCGAGAGTTGCGTGTGAGGACTCGAGAGCACGTTAGGGATATCATGGCCTCAAGGGAAATTACTGATGTATCTATCCTTAAAACTATCCCTAAGCATTTTAAATTGCACCATGATTCGAATCCATCTGGTTTACAAGTACGGGGTATAGATCGGGTCCGCTGCAGCATTAGGGGCGGTGATATGAAAAAAATATTAGCGCAGTTGGAATGTCGATGGATCGTCTTGCTTTGTACAATGGCCCCGTCTGGCCTTAATGAAAAATTAACTTTTTCACCATTCCTCTAAGAGATAACATAGTGAACTAGTCCTCTGGTTTCTTTATTTTTAATTGGTTTGGGGTTGTTTTTAATGGTTGTGTTTTTCTCTCTTTTTTATATTTTATCAGTTTGAGTAAATATGAACTCTTTATCTTGACCTCTGAAGGTGTATATGTATTATCAAGCTCTGAAGATTGGGATCTATTCCTTTGAAAAAAGAAAATCATCTTCTTGGATTGCTGTGTATTGTTTGGTGTTATATTCCATATATATGCACGCGAATATTATGTATTGGTGTATGTAAATATCCTCTATAGACTGTATTTTATGTCTAAATATTGGCACAGATGTTTCAGTCAATGTGATCTATTTGATTTTATGTATTTTGTTCTCTGCTGCCTTTTAATATATGTTGCTTATGGTTGTGCCCTTAATAACAATGGCGGCGCCTATAATATATGTTGCCCACACTTGGTGCTCTGAATAGTAATGGCGGCGCCGCTATGCGCGTGCGCGGTGTACGCGCCTGCCGCGTTATGAAAGGCGTCCTTACGGTGTCCGCGCAGTGTCGGGTTCTCATGGTAACCATGCGAGTTCTCACGTGTGTCGACTTTCGGGACAGCTGGAAGTGACGCGGCGGGATTGTCATGTCCACTGCACATGCACCGGCTGTAAATGGCCACGCGCACTCATTTCCAATTTACACTGATACTAAGATCCCTATAAAAGACCCCTCAGCCCTATAATTAGCCATACGGCCCCCCGAGGAAGCCCTTGTGTGCGAAACGCATAGGGGCATTGGCGAGGACCCCCGACTCCCACTATGGGTGAGAAAATGTCCATTGTTATACATACACCAGTGGTCTGTTGATAGGAGCTTAGGTTTTAGTAATTGGGGTTATTTGGTTGGCCACTGAGCCTTTCAATTTTGCATATAGAAATCCTCCATAGATATGGCACTTGAATGCAGTGCATAAGTAGATGGGCAGTTTAATTTAAAGTGTCTAGACAGGAATTTGGGGGTATTTTTCTTGCTTAACCCTTCCCTGAGAGCTATTAATAATTGTCCATTTGGTTGTTTTACTACCAATTTTGTCGGGTGGCCTGGCCATACTGTCTTCCACCATATAGGACTCATATTTTGTATTTACTGATATTTTAGAGATGTAATTTGTGAATAAAATATTTATACCTTTTGCACAAGACATAGTTCTCTGTGTATTTAATTCATGATTATGTGGTGATTATTATTTGGGCATTTTTCAAACTCATTTGGTTCTCTGGAAGTGTATTCTGTAATGCTGTAGATAAGCCCCCAATGTTACCTGAAAGATAAGAAAAACGAGTTAGATTATACTCACCGGGGGGCAGTCCTGGTCGGGTTCGGGTCCGGAGGGAGTCGCGATCCGGCGCCTCCCATCTTGCAGCAATGACCTCTTCATTACTGCCAGTCGCGGCTCCGGCGCAGGCGCACTGCTCTGTCCTGTTAAGGGCAGAGCAGATTACTGCAGTGCGCAGGTGCCGGAAGAGGTCCAGCGCCTGCACACTGCAGGACTCTGCTCTGCCCTCAACAGGGCAGAGCAGTGCACCTGCGCCGGAGCCGCGACGGGCAGGAATGAAGAGGACGTCATCGCTGCAAGATGGGAGGCGCCGGACTGGAGCAAAACTCCCATCGGACCCGGACCGGACCCCCGGTGAGTATAATCTAACTCGTTTTTCTTATCTTTCAGGTTACATCGGGGGCTTATCTACAGCATTACAGAATGCATTACAGAATGCTGTAGATAAGCCCCTGATGGCTGCGGCCACAGCTAATAGGCAAAAAATTTATGCCAGAATCCCTTTAATGTACATCCAAACAATAAAGAATATACAAATAAGCAAGCTGTACAGCATCCTCCAACATGAATTTTTGAGGGTACTAGACCTTGCTGTGTTGAGGTGCAGACACAGTTACAAAAAAAAAAATCACCAGTGACCTGACCAGTCATGTAATTGTATTGACATGTTGTCTATGGAAGCCAGGAACACTTCTCCTGGTCGGCAGCTCAGCTCCTAATGTTTCCTGACAGGCGCTGCTGTGCAATGTCAGGACGACGTCAGCGGTCAGGTGACCATGTGGAAGGTCCTGCGGCAGGACTCCTGCCGCTGAACAACAGCTGCCAGCCCAGGACACAGTATAAATTATAACACAGAAGCTGGCTGTAGGAGTGATGAGTGAAGATGGATGGCCATAGCGCAGAAGCACAGGATAACATGCAGAGCGCAGGACAGGTCAGTATAACACGCCTGACTGCTTCTGCCTCCGGCCCCGGAATCACAGCAGACATTACCATTACTATACATAACACAAGGCAGTGCAGCGCCTGGGAAAGGCTTGCATTGCAGAACAGATAAGATGCACTTACATCTGTCTCTTCTGCAAAGCGAAGCACTGTCTTGTGCTATTTGGATTTGTAGAACCAGGCAGCAGCCGGGGGCCCCTTCAGTGCCTGGGGGCCCTAGGCAGCTGCCTGGTCTGCCTGCGCATAGCGCCGGCCCTGGCTGCCCCTTATGTTGTCAGAAATGACTGTTAGGCCATATGTCAGGGTGAGAAGGAAGAAGTGCTCTTTGGCTTTTGGAGCACAGATTTTGCTAGAATAGTTTTGCTGATGCCAGAACAGCAGAAAAAACACAAGTTACCCCACTGTAGAAATGGCACCTCTCAATAAATTAATCTATGGCTGCAATTACTATTTTATACAGTGGCTTGCAAACTTTTCAACCTTTTCCCACATATCATGCTTCATGCCAAATGTAAATTTTTGGTGAAGAATCAACAACAAGTGGGACACAATTGTGAAGTTGAACAAAATTTATTGGTTATTTTAAATTTTTGTGGAAATTCAAAAGCTGAAAAGTGGGTCGTGCAATATTATTTGGCCCCTTTAACTTAATACTTTGTTGCGCCATCTTTTGCTGTGATTACGGCTGAAAGTCGCTTGGGGTATTTCTCTATCAGTTTTGTACATTGAGAGACTGAAATTGTTGCCCATTCTTCCTTGGCAAACAGCTCGAGCTCAGTGAGATTTGATGGAGATCGTTTGTGAACAGCAGTTTTCAGCTCTTTCCACAGATTCTCGATTGGATTCAGGTCTGGACTTTGACTGCCATTCTAACACCTGGATATGTTTATTTATGAACCATTCCACTGTAAATTTTGCTTTATATTTGGGATCATTTTCTTGTTGGAAGACAAATCTCCGTCCCAGTCTCAGGTCTTTTGCAGACTCCAACAGGTTTTCTTCAAGAATTTTCCTGTATTTGGCTCCATCCATCTTCCCATCAATTTTAACCATCTTCCCTGCCTCTGCTGAAGAAAAGCAGCATCAAACCATGATGCTGCCACCACCATGTTTGACAGTGGGGATGGTGTGTTCAGGGTGATGAGCTGTGTTGCCTTTACACCAAACATATCGTTAGGTATTGTTGTCAAAAAGTTCGATTTTGGTTTCATCTGACCAGAGCACCTTCTTCCACGTTTGGTGTGTCTCCCAGGTGGTTTGTTGCAAACTTTAAACGACACTTTTTATGGATATCTTTGAGAAATGGCTTTCTTCTTGCCACTCTTCCATAAATGCCAGATTTGTGCAGTGTACCACTGATTGTTGTCCTATGGACAGACTGTCCAACCTCAGCTATAGATCTCTGTAGTTCATCCAGAGTGATCATGGACCTCTTGGCTGCATTTCTGATCAGTCTTCTGCTTGTTTGAGATGAAAGTTTAGAGGGACTGCCGGGTCTTTGTAGATTTGCAGTGGTATGATACTCCTTCCACTTCAATATGATCGCTTGCACAGTGCTCCTTGGGATGTTTAAAGTTTTGGAAATCATTTTGTATCCAAATCTGGCTTTAAACTTCTCCACAACAGTATCACGGACCTGTCTGTTGTGTTCCTTGGTCTTCATGATGCTCTCTGTGCTTCAAACAGAACCCTGAGACTATCACAGAGCAGGTGCATTTATATGGAGACTTGATTACACAACACACAGGTGGATTATATTTATCATCATTAGTCATTTAGGACAACATTGGATCATTCAGAGATCCACAATGAACTTCTGGAGTGAGTTTGCTGCAATGAAAGTAAAGGGGCTGAATAATATTGCACGCCCCACTTTTCAGTTTTTGACTTTCCACAAAAATTTAAAATAACCAATACATTTCGTTCAACTTCACAATTGTGTTCCACTTGTTGATTCTTCACCAAAAATTTACATTTGGCATCTTTAGGTTTGAAGCATGATATATGGGAAAAGGTTGAAAAGTTCCAGGGGGCCAAATACTTTCGCAAGGCACTGTAATATCCACGCCAGGCTTATTTTATGGAGAATTGCAAATCTGCCAATCTAGTACCCATACATTATGTCCCCATACAGTGTAGAGTCCCATATATTTTGCCCCCCCCTATATAATGTACCCAACTTGTGCTTCTGGTGATACGCACCCATAAATTAAGTGCCTTCTCTCCATTACAATAACGCCAAACATGTGGCAGCTTACTGTGGTTTAGGCACAGTGGGGTTCTGAAGGAGGGGGCATTTGGAATTGGAAGCGTAGAATTCACTGGATTTTATTTCAGGGAGGGGAGCCAAGTTGCTTTTCCAGAGTCTTTGTTCTACCAGTAACGTGGGAAAACCCTTCAGTTATAGTGACAGATGCCGGACCTGAGTTGGGGCTGGTTTTGTGCCGGATAAGTTATCATTTTATTGGTAACATTTTGGGGTACATTATATTTTTCAATCGCTTCCAGAATAAGGCTGGATCTCATTCTTATGTTCTACACTGTGCACTTACCTCAGGGTTTCCAAGTAAATCCCACAAAAATACAATTCAGACAGAACTTCTGACGGCACTACCCACCATGGGGCAGATGGAAACACTTCGTCTTCCATTTGGCATCTGCTCTGGTGGTATCCATCTTTTTAAACGTGCACAGATCTGTGGTTGCCCACACTTGTGCACTAAAAAGACACCAAAAATGATGGGACACTGGTGGAACACAGACCTGTCCAAAGTGACGACATCTGTCTCATAAGTGAATGATTCCATCCAGGGTTTTATCTGAATCTCGGTTTTGGGGAATTTGCACAGAAGTCCTGACTTAAGTGCTCAGCGAAGAGCGCATGATATATATGAGCCAAGCCTTATTCCAGTTTTTGAGAGGTAGAATGAACAAATAAACAGTATTAGAAGAGTAGTTCTTATTTTTATTTTTGCACGGTTCACCGTGCGTTATTAGTGATAAGGCGGATTTATTCTTCGGGTCAGTGTGATTACAACGAAACCAGATTTATATAGTTTTTTTAGGTTTTGATGCTATCACATGGTAAAAATGATTTTTTATAAAAATTAGCTTTTTGTAACCATATTCTGAGAGCTGTAACTATTTTATGGCAAACAGCTATGTGAGGGCTTATATTTTGCAGGACGAGTTGCAGAATTTTTTAGTGCCATTTTGGGGTACATAATAATTTTTGATCTCTTTTTATTCAAATCTTTCAGACATAGAATGAATAAAACCCAGCAAATCATTAATTATTTTTTTAATATTTTTTTGCGCCAGTCACCGTGCTGCCGTGATAAGACTGACTTGTTTGTCGGGTCGGTACAATTACAATGATACCAGTTTTTTACCAATTTGTGTACTTTTCTTTGTTTATTTTTGTTTTATCACAAACGCTGCGTTTTGAATGGCAAAACAGGTTTTCGTAATTTGTGTGCATTTTTTTGTGTACTTTTTTTTACCTTTTTACATATTTTATTTTACACTTTTTCAGTGTGGGACATGTATATTTTTTATTTTGATCACTGGTCTCATACAGTGCTGTACTCATTTACAGCAGTGCATGAGAGCAGTCAGTGTCTTACTGGCTGTGCTGTGAGACTGAGCTTAAAGCTCAGGGTACATGACCTCAGGGTATTATGGTAACCATCGGGACCTGCAATTCTCAATTCGCGAGGGTCCGATGGTTACTAAGGACTTCTTGTGACCTCCTTGTAACAATTTAAATAACGCTGTTGCGATTGACAGCGGTATTAAAGGGATTAATCAGCCCTGATTGATTGCAAAATCCAGACGTGGTCCATACCATGGGTTGTCAGCTGTCACATACAGCTGACAGCAGCAGAAATAGCGCTATACTCTTTTTTTTCAGCGCCGTTAAAAAGTGATGCTGAGAAATAAGTACCCTTAACGACCACAGTTAAAAGGCGTATTGTGATCGTTAAGGGGTTAAAAGGGTTGTCTAGTCAGGAAATATTGATGACCCCTCCACCGGATAAGATTAGCGGGGGTCCGACGCTCAGCACCTCAGTAATCAGATGTTATTTCTTATGGCACCTGCTGGAGGTAAATTCGATGAATGTGTTTTGGCCGCTGGATTAGAAGCCTTTCTGTAGTACTAAGCAGCTCCATTAAGCGTGCTTACCTCTGTCAGCTGCCATAAAAATAACAGGTGATTGGTGGGGGTGCTGAGTGTCGGACCCCCACTAATCTTACACTGATGACTAATCCTGTGGAATGAACATTAGTATCTCCTGAACCCTTTAACTTTTTCCTTACGCGGTTATAACATTAACCCTCCGTCAGGCGCAATATAGATTCTCCTCAGTTCATGCGCAATGTGCCTGACAAGCACAGGTCAGAAAACCAAATATAGTAGCTACATATTTCAATTTCAGGACTATAGAAGTAGTCAGTGACCTTCATAGGAATGTATTAAAAGAGATTACACCAAATCAGATGCAAAAAAAAACATTTATTAACCATAAACTTATTAAAACTAAAAGTACCACTTTTCGGTAGTACCGCCAAATAGGCTCCAGTTATCTTTACTTAACTATTGCTTAAATATAAAATTATGGAAAAAAACTTAAAGGATATTGCACTTAGATGTTACTTAATTATTTTCTACTCATCTTCAGTGGTTTCAATTGCAGCAGAAGCAGCACAGGTACACTTAGAAAAGCAAGGCTGGCAGACGAAAGTTGCATGGGAAAGGCAGATTGATTCTTTACATATTTTGCAGTCATATTTAGAAAGCCTTCTGAAACCAGATACAAATGAGCAGGTAGTACAACTGCGTCTTTTAGAAGGTGGTAGAGTCGGTGTTTGTTCTGGAACGTCCTTGGGACGATATCTCTTCAACCGGTGTTGCAGGGCAAGGGGCATTCCAACCGTCTTTGTACTTCTTAGGCTAAGCTCTCCACTCACCAGTTAATTAGCCAATTGTTTTAGGTACATTCTTCTGCGCATTTGTTTAAGTTCATTACCGAGGTAAATTACTTGTGAGTTGATGCCACCCACATTCAGCATTGTAAAGAAGATTACCATCGGCCAGCGTTTGGTATTTCGACTTACATTGAAATTGCCACACATTTGGTCAGCAGTGTCAACGCCGCTTTTGGTCAAATTATAAAAAGTTATGATTTCTGGTTTCCTTAGCTCCCCAGACTCTGGATCAATGGTGTAATCATTATGTAATGAAGAGACCAAAATCACATTTTTCCTCTCGCGTGGGGTGTAAGAAACTAAAATCTTTCCATTACTGAACCCAAACATAGTGCTATACTGTTGTTTGCCTTTTGTATATAGAAAATCTGTCGGCAACTGCCTTTTGTTTTTTCTAACAGTTCCCACATATGACAGCTTTTTCGTTTTTAAAAAATCAATCAGATCAAAGTCAGTAAACCAGTTGTCAGCAGTGATATTTCGACCAGATCCAAACATTGGCTCAGCAATTCTCTTTACCACATCACTAGGCTTGTTGCTCACATTGAAAGGACCTGGTGGCTGTCTTCCACAATAAACTTCCATGTTCATAGTGTACATCATCCTTGCATCAACCATGGCAAAAATTTTAATTCCATATTTGTTTGGCTTTGATGGTATATATTGCCGAAAACCACATCTTCCACGGAAACCTGGAAGCATCTCATCAATAGTGAGGTTTTGCCCCGGGCAATAGCTTTTTTGACAATTCATAATAAATTGTTGAAATATGTCCCGAATTGGTGCAAGCCGGTCATAACCTTTTCGTTCTGTCCGGGTACTTCGATCATCGAAACGGAGGCAACGGATCAGGACTTTGAATCGTTTCAGATTCATCACAAGGCTGAATTTTTCGATGCCATCACCGTCTGTCCCCCACAGCTCCTCCAAACTTTGTCTATTTGCTCTGAAAGCACCAGCTAGGTATAACAAGCCAATAAATGCCTTGAGTTCAATCACTTCAGTGTTTTTGATGTCCCTCTCTCTGGAGAATTGCTCTTTGATTGTGTCAATATACTGGTTAGTGAACCGAACAATAGTTTCCAACATGCTATCTGTAATTAGATTACTCCAACATTCCACTGCAGTTTTAGCTTTTCTAGCACTTCCAATAACTCCAGGAAGGTGTGTAATAATATTGTGGGATTCTCTGCGCTGTTTGTTCTTGGGTGCCTTTTTGTTCCACTTTGCATTTTTATCTTTGCCCAAATAATAAGCTAGATCTGTGTCTGTTTCCTCTGTATCAGTGTCATCACCATCCTACTCTGTTCCAGAATCAGTGTTACATTCTGCTACCTCATCTTCAGATGAAATGTCACTAGATTCCTCTAAATCCTCAGTTACTGCTGGTTCTTCCTCATCTTCTAACAAAAAAATCTTCATTTCTTCTAAATGAAGGGGTTTAGATGAATCATACTGTTTTCTGGCCATTGCAGCAGAAAATCTGAAGCAAGAGAGAAAGAGTATGTGTTAGGGCGCAATGTGCCTTAGAAGCCACCCTCCTTTTGTCTAAGAAAACAGTACTTATGTACACTAACTTAGCATTAATCCTTCATAAAACAAGCTAAATACACAATCGTGATGAATAAAAAAAGAAAATACTAACCTTTCAATTTGTGTTGAGATCAGGCGCAATGTGCCTGAGAAGCCAAAGTGATGATATCTGCTCACTAGAAGGTCTGCTGAGTCACTGTGATATCAGGTTTCACAGAGCCTGTAGAGTCAGGAGATAACTAGGAGGGGTGGGGTTTTCTGATAAGTGGGCAAGGAGAGAGAAGTGAAACTAATTACTGTGTGCCTGTCAGATCTATTGCGCCTGACGGAGGGTTAAGGGCTCGCTCACACGATCGATGATTGCCAGAAAAACAGAGGCTGGAGATGGTTTAGTGAATCCTGCGCTGCATTGAGCTGGGGTTGCCTGCCCTGCTTTCTGCTTCTATCCCCAGGCAGCACCGCTCTCTAGTTGTGGGCAGTGCAGGGAAACAGTTCTAGTTTTGTGTCCTCTAGGACTTGTAGTTCCGTCCAGGTTGGGAAAGTAGTCGGTGAAAAGCAGGTGCTGTAATGGGCATCTGCAGGGAAAGGTGAAAGAGTGTCGGCACATGCGCACTACAATACTTTGCTCTGCCCTCGGCAGTGCAGAGAAAAGTACGCATGTTCAGGAGTGCTATACCGAGGACACTGTGTGGTTATGTAGGACGCGTTATCCACACGATGAAGAAGAGAGGTGTCGCCAGACCAAGATCAGTGATGCCCTGCGGACTGGACTTCCATGTAAGTGAGTATAATAAAATCTATTTTTTTGTTTGTAGAGTGTGAATTGCGGACATGTAGACAGCATTCTTGAATGCTGTAACAGAGAGCTTACAGGTGCTGGCCATACTTTATAAAACCTTGTGCCAGGTTCTCTTGAAGCTCCATAGATTCTGCTGTCCACTGTCAGTTATATGTATACATGCGAAGAAACGGAGTAACAAATCCACCACAACAGTAAAATCAAGATAATTTTTATTTGACTAGTAGATATAAGGCACCTATAATGACTCCTGGAGTGGACCCTCTGGGTCGTGATACCAACCCACCCTGGGCGAGCTGACCTAGTGAGGACCACCCCCTATACAGGGAGCATCAGGGGCAGACCCAGGGGGATAAAGTACCACGATTGCTGGCACCAGGTGGCCGACTCAAAGGAAGCGTGAGAAACCGTGTCCAACAGGGCACACAGGGTACAGGAGTGCGTAAAGCGTGTACACGGGGTCGCAGGGTACAGGATAGTGCTAAGCGTGCACATGGGGCATGCTGGGTACAGGAGTGTGTAGAGCGTGTGCACGGGGACATGCAGGGTACAAGACAATACAGAGTGCGTACTAAGAGGCACGCCAGAGTACTAGACTATGCAGAGCACGTACTAGGAAGCACGCCAGAGTACAAGGTAGTGCAGAGCGTGTACTAGGAAGCATGCCAGAGTACAAGGTAGTGCAGAACGTGTAGTAGAAAGCACGCCAGAATGCAAGGTAGTGCAGAGCGTGTACCAGGAAGCACACCGGAGTACAAGGTAGTGCAGAGTGCATAGTAGGAAGCACGCCAGAGTACAATGTAGTGGACCTCAGTGTAGGGTTCGAGCAGGCTCACAGGATGCAGTGACGAGACACGAGACTGAATGTGGGGTGAAATATACTTTTATAAGTTTAAAGCCGCAAGGGCTAAACTGCTTCGATGAAACAAAAGGGGAAACACCTATTTGTCCTCGCAGGGACTCGTAAAACAAACATTCAAAACAAAAAGGGTCCTTATACTCTATAATGCACTTAGCCTCCCGGGCGTCGCTCGAGTCCACGAACACTCAGGGATTGTAGATGTGGCTGCCTTGTAATCCAAGATTTCACGGAAGGACTTGGGCTCGTCCGGCCCTGAAGAAACCAAAACGGTGGGGCGCAGCAGGCCCTGAAGGAACCGGAACGATGGGGCGCAGCAGGCCCTGAAGAGACTGGACGGTGGGGCGCAACGGGCCCTGAAGAAACCGGAACGTTGGGGCGCAACAGGCCCTGAAGAAACTGGTCGGTGGGGCGCAACGGGCCCTGAAGAAACCAGTACGATGGGGCGCAACAGGCCCTGAAGAAACTGAACGGTGGGGCACAATGGGCCCTGAAGAAGCTGGAATGGTGGGGCGCAATAGGCCCTGAAGAAACTGTTCGGGGGGATTAATCTCCCAGGCGTCCGTTTAAAGGCGCTCGTCCCCCAGCCAGGTCATGACGCAGTCCAAAAACATAAAATCTTAACAAACTCTGCTCAGTGTCCCCTCAGTAAGCGGGACAGGGGCTCTGCGGCCGCCTATAGCGAGGTGGCGTCCCCTGATGTCGGTAATGACGGGGTCGCAGCTGTGGGAGAAGACAGGGGGGCAGTGTCCTGGCCACTATACCGGATTGCTGTCTCGTCGCAGCGGTTGCCTGAGATCCCGGTCCTGTCACAGCACGGAGGGAATCAGCGGGCATCAATTTATCTGTATGTATCCGGGGAGGGACTCCCGGGAAGAGTCTCTTATGCGCCGCTCTTCGGACAGTCTCAAATTTTCCTTTGACAGTCTCCTGCCTGTCTCTCTTCCCCACACCGTCAGTTGCCACAGTCCTCCCCCTGCCACACGGCTCTCTCTCTCCTGTCAGGCTCTCTTCCAACTGCCACCTCAGCGCGTCCCCTGCTCCTTTTACCCTCGCCCCGCCCCCTGTTGCCCTGACAACTTCAGTCGCATGTCTCCCTTTGTAATCCCCCTGATGTGGTTTCTTCAACAACCCTGATGGCGGTCCCCCTGGTTCTAGCCCAATCACTGTATGGGGGTCCTCCTCCCCACATTCCCCCACCCTGTAAGCTCGCCAGTCCTCGGGCGAGGGTGTTAGTCTATTGAGATTGGTCTGTAAAGGTGTCAATATTTGTTGCCATACGAACTGGTCTTGTTCATACCGTTCGGGGGGTTTGCCGGCTGTTGACCGCTCGGAGCGTCTAAGTTCGACTGGGGTGGAATCTTCTGGGGTGGTGGACGTCGGTGAGCTGCAAGATGCCGGTGGGTTAATTGTGTCAACTGGCTCATTATTGGGTGGAGGGCCCTTGGGAACTGGAGGGAAATCCTCGTCGTCTGAGTCCCAGCATATGGACTCCGGTTCGGATGTCTTCGGGACGGGTTCCAGTTGCTTCGGGTCGGAAGAAATACACAGGCGTAACATATTACGATGCACAATGCGAGTGGGCAGTGTTTCATCCTGCTCGGGCTGCATTTCGTACACAGGTCCTTCTGAATGGATACGGCGTAGTACCCGATAAGGACTCTCTTCCCAACGTGACTCCAGTTTATTCTGGGGGCGTTGATCTAGTACAAGCACACGGTCCCCGCTTTGGAGATGGGGAGGGGAGGTTGTATTCTTCCCGGGGTGTTCCCAGTCTTGAAGTTTGGTATGTACAATTCGGTGAAGAGTTTGCAACCTGTGGCGATGATTTCGGACCCAAGACGACACTCCGGTCCAGGGCCGAGGCTCTTCGGGGTCCAACTCTACCTCCGTGATCCCTTTACCCTCTCGTCCGAACAGCAGGAAATAAGGAGTATAGCCCGTTACTCGATGTACCCGATTATTATAAACCCACACTAATTCAGAAACATATTCAGGCCAACGAGCTTTCTTGTCACTCTCCAGAGTGCGTAGCATTTGAATCAATGTCCGATTAAATCGCTCACAAGCCCCATTCCCTTGCGGGTGATATGGTGTGGTCCGGGATTTATCAATCCCATAAAGATGATGTAGTTCCTCCATAACTTTCCCCAAAAAACATGCTCCCTGGTCGGAATGTATGCGTTGAGGACAGCCGTACACTTGTATAAAATTTCTGCAAATTGCGGAGGCGGCTGACTCCGCGGTCTGGTCTCGAGTAGGGGTGACCACAGCGAATTTAGTGAAATGATCCACCATGACGAGGCAGTGTTCGTATCCCTGGAATGCGGGACCAATGTGCAGATAATCCACCGTCAAGAGCTCCAAGGGTTCTGAAGTCACAATCGTCTGTGTTGCGGCCCTCTGAGCAGGCGGTTTGGCCAATTCACATAAGCGGCAAGTACGACAAACTTCGTCCACAACAGCCGACAAGCGTGGGTGATAAACTTTCTGTTGTAACCATTGCAAAGTCTTTTTGACTCCAAAGTGGGCCCCTTTTTCGTGAGCCTCTCGAGCCAGTTCGTGTAGTTGAGCTCCGGGCGTAACCACCTGCCAAACAGTCGTTGAGGTTGTTTGCGAAGTGATCTTACGGTACAGTAATCCCCTTCGGATAATCAGTCTCTCCCATTGTCGCAGCATCAGCGACAGGTCTTGGGTCAAAGCTTGTCGTTGAGTGTCAGTGGGTAATTGACCAGCAGCGACCCATTTCCGGAGAAGTCCAACTTCTTCATCTTCTTGTTGCTGTTGTATCCACTTATTACGAGATTGTTCCAGGATGCCCCTGTGGGCCTCTGGGGAAGATACTTTTGCATCAACATTGGTGAGCACGGCAGCGGTAAGAGCGAACGGTATTTCCTCTCCTTCTAATTCTTCGTCTCGATTCTGTCCAGGAGTTGTATGTCGAATCCTAGAGAGAGCATCTGCATGAACATTCTCGGCCCCTCTTTTGTAAATAATCTTGTAATTGTACTTCGCCATTCGGGCCACCCATCGCTGCTCCAAAGCCCCCAACTTGGCGTTTTCCAAATGAGCCAGTGGGTTATTGTCAGTTCGCACTACCACCTCGGAGCCCGCTAGGTACTCTGCGAATCTCTCCGTCATAGCCCACACCACTGCGAGGAGCTCGAGCTTAAAAGAGCTGTAATTGTCAGGGTTACGCTCGGAGTCATGGAGTGAACGGCTTCCATATGCGATCACCCTTTCCCGGCCATCCTGAACTTGTGACAACACAGCTCCTAGCCCGTGAAGACTCCCGTCAGTGTGCAGGATGAACGGCTGAGAAAAATCCGCATAAGCCAACACTGGGGCATCCGAGAGTGCAGCCTTGAGATCTCGGAAGGCCTCTTCCTGAGGGTGTTGCCACTGGATTTTCCGCCCATTGGCCCCAGCGGGAGCCCCCTTCAGCAGGTCATGTAGGGCTCGAGCTCGACATGCAAAATTCTTTACGAAACGACGGTAATATCCAGCTAACCCCAGAAAAGCCCGCACGTCTTTCACCGTCTCGGGGGTAGGCCATTCCTGGATAGCAGCAATCTTCTCCCGGGATGGCCTCACACCCTCTGCCGAAACGACATGACCCAGATACTCAATCTGAGAGCGAAATAGGTGACATTTCTGAGGCTTCACCTTCAACCCGTACTTTTGCAGCCGGCTGAGTACCTGTCCCAACCGCTTCAGGTGGTCCTCGAAGGAGGCGGCATAGACGATGATGTCGTCCAGGTAGATCAACGTGGCCTCAAAATTGAGATCCCCTAGACATCGCTCCATCAATCGCTGAAATGTCCCGGGGGCGTTGGCCAGCCCGAATGGCATTCGATTAAACTCAAACAGTCCCATGGGCACTATGAACGCCGTCTTAGCTCTGTCCTCTTCTGACATAGGCACCTGCCAGTACCCACTGGCCAAGTCCAGGGTCGAAAAATATGTTGCTTTACCCAATGCAGACAGAGATTCTTCTATGCGGGGCAGTGGGTATGAGTCTTTAATAGTGCAAGCATTCAATTTACGATAATCCACACAGAATCGTAGTGTACCATCTTTCTTCCGAACCAACACGATGGGGGCCGCCCAAGGGCTTTGACTTTCCCGTATCACCCCTTTTTGTAGCATCTGAGCCAGCAAAGTTTTCACCTCCTGATAGAGTTGTGGCGGGATCTGTCGATATCGTTCTCGGATAGGGGCCGCTCCTGCTGTGGGGATCTCATGAGTGATGGCGGTGGTACACCCAAAGTCGTCCTCATGACTAGCAAATACTTCATGGTACTGTCCCAGCAATGCTTTTACTTGTGAAAGTTGGGCCGCAGTTAGTCCAGAAAGCTCGGCCCGCATCTGCTCCAAAATATTTCGGCCCTTCTCTTGTGTCGAGACTTCGTGGGCCTGTAGGGTTCGTATTGTTACCTCCCCGGGATCCTCGGGGTGTACTCGTAATTGAACCGCAGCACTTCTTCTAGAGGCTTTACTAGTTTGGCCAGTACAGTCCGTGCTTTCAGAATGATATCTCGGTCTTCAAGGTTAACGCAGCGGACCAGGGCGGTTCCTTTTCGCACCGTAGCGAGGGAACGGGCCACCAGTATGCCAGGAGGTAAGTGCTCTGAGTGACACGGCTCCACCTGCACCTCTACGCCTTCCAAAGGTATCGGGGCCCGAATTGGCAGGGCCACCACTGTCTGTCCAGGAGGCAGCACAAGCAGGGGTGCCGCTGTCGCGATGACCTTGCCCAGAGCCTCACCCTCCTGGCAGTCCCGATGCACCCGCGCACCTCGCACCAGCTGCTGGAATACCTGTCCCTGAGCTGTGCGAGAACCCCACTGCTTCAGTGTCCTTTGTGTGGGATCATTAAGCAACAGGTTACCAAACTCTTTTAAAATATTCATGCCTAGGGTGACGGGGTGTCGTTGATCAGCTTCTCCTTGAGTCAGCACCACCCCTCTGCGGCCGAGGGGTTTACCGCACAACGTCACATGCACCCAATGACCCCTGACCTGGAAGCTGAAGTGGCACTCATGGTGAGAAATAAATAAATAAACTTGGACCTGTTGCACCCAGAATCTGCCTCCATCGTGTCTCTGTTGTCATCTCTGCGCGGTATAAAAGTAGGACCACCCCCCCCAGCTCGGCACCCCACCACCGACACTACATTTGGCGTAGTCGGCAGGATCGCCGCCGCTAATACGCTATCTTCTGCGGCAGGCCTGCAACTGAAGGACTGAGGAAAACTTGGACTGCTCTATTTCGGATTATAAACACCTGTGGACTAAAAATTACTGACCTGTGGATTACAAATTGGGACGCTGTGTCGGATCTGTGTTGCTTGCAGAGGATCCAAGGCAGTAGCTGATTCTGCCCAAGATGGCGGTATTACTTCAGCGCAGAGGAGAGGTCCGGGTGTTTGCAGTTGTTCAGAATGGACTGGGACCCCCTCCAACGTACCCCAAAAGGAAGCAATATATGCCCGGAGACCGACGTTTCCATATATTGGACCCTGGCAGATGGATGGAAAGGTCTGCCAACGCCCCACCCAGCAGGAGGAGTGGCACAGAAGAAAAACTTGGCTGCGGCTGTCTGACGCCATTCGAGTGCTGCCCAACGGACGGTATGAGATGCTGCGGGTGTCGGGGCATCGGCCGCCTAGAGTGGCAATGGCGGCGAGAGATGGAGCTGCATCAGAAGTCATCTTCAGATTTACGGGCAGGCAGCGGGATGCTGAGCCGGGGAGCGGAGCCTGAGGGGAGTCAGCGAGAACGGCTGCCACCAATACCAGCAGAGGACTTCTCAGCGGAGCCCCCGAGTCCGGAGGGAAGGCCCGCAGGACAGTGGAGCAAGGAACGGAGGCTGCGGGGGAAACTGCGTGATGATGAAACGGAGGCCGCAGCGCCGGGGAAGGTGAGAGTACCCCCGGCCCTACCAGTGCCTCCGCAAGCGGCCCCCACCATTCTGCTGCAGCACGCTGCCCCCTGCGCACCGGAAGGCCTAGTTACCACGGGCCCCGTGGTGTATGCAGAGCTGAGCGAGGTCCCCGCTCATGTCCCCGAACTACCCCGCCCGGAGTCACCAGTGCAGAGCTCACCCAAAGAAGATGCTGCTGCGCTTTCCCTGCTAATAGCAGCTGCATTGTTGAAATCGGCCGTTACTCCGACTCCGTTGGAAGTAGTGGATGCGGCCTGTCCTGAGGCCGCGGTTATGCCGCTGCTGGAGTCGGCTGCGACCGATTTAGCGGGCCCTGTGATTCCAGCCCCCGAGGACCCGGTTCTCCCCATTTGCCACCTGACCCCAGCGGCTGCTGGGCCGCAGAAATCTTCGGCCGTTTCTGTCTTGCGGTCTTTTTCAGCGGAGTCCCGCCCACCGGACTCCAGGGCCCGTGCTGTTCCCTCCGTGTGGGAAGCGGAGGTGATCAGGAAGAAAAAGGCCCGGGAGCAGGAAGTGTGGAACCTGCTCCACACTCAAGGAGAGGCCGTCATGGAAAAGAAGAGGACTTGAATGGACACCCTCAGTATCCCCGTGGAGCCCTCACCTCTGTCCATTGAGAGTGGTATAGACTGTCAGGAGTTCGATGCACCGTTGTGCAGATTATAAGGACAGTTGCATTTAGAAAAAAGTTTTGTTGTTGTTTAACTGATGCAACTATTTTCTCTCTTTCTTTCTTCTTTCTATGTTCTTTATATACGAAAATATGTTTACCTGACAGAACGGGGATACGGAAAAGTGGAGGAGTGTCCAGGTCCAAGGAAGGGGGGGAGGAAGAAAGAGGAAATGCAATGTTATGTTATATTTTGGTTTTAAAAGTAAGAGAAAATGGAAAAAAAAAAATTATAAAAAAAATGGGTACTTGTGCTATTATAAAGTTGTATGATGTATAATATGCAAAGTAAAATGCAACAGGTCCGGGTAAGGGAAGGTCTGCGGGACCAAAGGAAAGTGTGAGATCCGGTAGGGATCTAAGAGTTGAGGTCTGGGAGACCGGGACGCCGACCATGACATGTAATTGAAAGAAGGAAAATGAATGGGAAGATGTGAGAAAGACAGCCGTCCTAGGTCAGGTCCCCGACACCACGGACACCCCTGAAGAAGGAAAGGCGGGCGCCGGCAATGATCTGGTAGGTGAGTGGCCTCGATCATGGCGTACCGGATAGTGAAAGGTAACAGTAGGGGAGAGTAGGGGAAAGATACACGCCGTAGAGAGAATACGGGTGTACCTTGCCCAATTTGAAAGACGTTGTCATGTGGCGTGCGCGCTGGTGAGTAGCAGTAGGCTGCTCAGAGCATAGTGCTCCCAGTATGGTTCGGCCCCCGCAGATAGTGGGTTTGGCTCAACTTCTGGTCCGACAACAGAATGTAGGTGTAGATTCAGAACGACGAAGGCAGGGATGACGATTGTCGAGGACGACAATGGACAAAGGAAGGGGGAGTGTAGGGAAGGTGACCTGACGGACGGACGGACTAGTCAGAGTGAAGAAAGATAGGTTTGCACAGTGTAGGTAGGAGACAGTGATTACAGTGGGGAAACAACTAGAAAAGTGTAGTGGACGTGCAGTACCTTGGGATGACCATTAGATGGCAGGGTGGAGTGTGAGCAAAGGACTTTACAGCAGCTTAGGGCTTTAGAAACCGTTGGTCATGGGGGGCGTGGTGACAGTTAGTGACAGTTTCAAGGAACCGGGGAAGTTATAAATACTGAGGGAGGGTTCCAGAAAGTTCCAGTCCCCAGGGGGAGCCCAGGTGACAGGAGGACTTCGCCAGTCTGTGTGCCCTGAGGAGAATCCGACCAAGGGGACTGAGGAGAGGAAACGTCAGGGGGTGGTCCTGACAGAAAGATACCGCAGAAGAGACGAGGCAGTGAGTGCCATATACCGTATTTGACACGACGACTGACCAGTGAAAGCGCTGTTGGTTATTGGGCCTAGGGCGGCCACAGTGGCGTACCTGTCAGGAGCGTCGAACAAGTGAAGGAGGGACAGTACGCATATGTACGTCCCTATTGTAAAAGTACGGTGTGTAAACGGCTCTGGAAACGGAGGGCCGATAAGTGAAGAAACGTGCGGTGTGCTGCGGAGGCCGTCAGGCGGACGGCAAGTAATGAAATAAACTTGGACCTGTTGCACCCAGAATCTGCCTCATCGAGTCTCTGTTATCATCTCTGCGCGGTACAAAAGTAGGACCACCCCCCCCCAGCTCGGCACCCCACCACCGACACTACACTAGGAAGCACGCCAGAGTACAAGGTAGTGCAGAGCGTGTACTAGGAAGCATGCCAGAGTACAAGGTAGTGCAGAACGTGTAGTAGAAAGCACGCCAGAATGCAAGGTAGTGCAGAGCGTGTACCAGGAAGCACACCGGAGTACAAGGTAGTGCAGAGTGCATAGTAGGAAGCACGCCAGAGTACAATGTAGTGGACCTAAGTACAGAGAGCGACCATGCAGGTACCAAGGAGGCCTAGCAAGGAAGCAAGAAAATAATCAGGCGCTGCCTACAGGAAGAGGCCACCTGATATAGGGATTGCGCGCTGAGATTTCCGGGTCAGGTCCTCCAGGACCATAGAGACGTCAAGGTCGTGTGGGCACAGTCAGATCTGCGGGTTGTGCGCAAGCGTGCCCAGAGCCAGGCGCGCAACCGCAGAGTCAAGAATGCGCGGCATGCGCTCGCACCCTACGGGACCCTAGCGCCGGCCGCGAGACTGGAAATGAAGATGTCAGGCGGTGTGCTCCGGCTCTGGAGGCACGTGGTGAGAGCGGCGTAACAGCACCAAACAACAGACATAAAAAGAGTCATATCAAAGACAGGGTTTCAGTTAGACAAAGACTCAGGTGCAGCAAAATACGTGCAATCAAGCAGCACAACCTAGCAAGATAGGGTAATAGGATATACAGTTTCCAATAAAGTGACAGTGCTTCAAGTATAACCCAGTATAGTAAATCAGTGAAGCAATGAATAGCCGTGTCAATTTAAATATAAAGAATGTCGTATATTGTATAACATAGTAAGAGTCATAAGTGCAATCATATAATCCCTTTAAAAATATGAAACTTTAATAAACTGAGGTAAAAAATACCCCACTAGTGCAATAGCACAATTAACAAACACTATACAATAATAACCTACGGTAGCCCTACACTAGCCTGCTTTCCCTTCCTGACAGTGGAGGTTGGCACCCTAAAAGAAACTATTTGGCGCCCCCACTCCACGGCGGCTGTCTCAGACTCGCCCTAAATGACCCTTATAAACTACAGGTGGGGAAACAATAAGCAAATAAAAGAGAAACAGAAACAGACACAGTGTTTTTGTGTGCTTTAAGTTTGCAGCTCTGTGTCCTCAACAGAGCTTGCTTTGGTGCACTCTGGGTGCAGTTAACCCCGTGCACATTAACGCCACAGTGCTCTGCCTCTCTAGCAGCGATCATTTCACCTGCCGCACGGTGGACCCGAGTGGCGAAGGCACTTTAATTATTTTTTTTTTTTAGTGCCTTCCGCCACTCCTAACATTAAGACCAGATTCCTGTACAGGAGATAAAGGGTGAAGGCCGTAGTTCCTCTGGAATGTGCCAGATGGAGTGGCTTGCAACAAGTACCTATCAGAGAGTGCATGAGATGGAATCACCTAACACAACTGATTACAGGCCTCTTTAGGAGTCTCTTTAGAAAATGTAACTGTAAATGATTGGTGACAAACACAGTGAAACATGAACCTACAGAGAAGATGGCAACAATACAGAAATGGAAATTTGAAAGAGCAAAACCTGGTGACCTAACACCATGAACTATCAACCTTAATTTTGAAGTTTATTGTCTTAGTTTAATAATTGAATTTTTATTACAGTTTGTATGGAAATGTTATAAAGTATGTAACAAAATACATATTAATATAATTTAAATGCAGTGTTATATAAAAATAATTATGGTAAATCCATTTTATTTTTGGCAGGTGACAGTACCGGGAGCTTTAAGAGACATGTGATATTCTCAGATTTTACAGCTGCTAATCATAGTAGCACATCTGATACATGTGAAGAACGTGTAACTTTTGCAGATACACCTCAAGGTCATCTAAGAAAAAATCTGTCACCTGATCCTTTTCAACAGGTTCTCTCTTCTGCTCCATCAAAGACAAATATGCAAAATGAAAGTCAGAGAAGTGCTGTTAAAAATGAAATAACTTACAGAGGGAGGAAATCATTTTCATGCTCAGAATGTGGAAAATATTACAGTCGTAAATCAAGCCTTGTTAGACATCAGAGAAGTCACACAGAGGAAAAACCATTTTCATGTTCAGAATGTGGGAAATGTTTTAACCAGAAATCAGATCTTGTTGCACATCTGAGAATTCACACAGGCCATAGGCCGTTTTCATGTTCAGAATGTGGGAAATGTTATAGTGTGAAAGCCAAACTTGAAATACATCAGAGAATTCACACAGGAGAGAAGCCATTTTCATGCTCTGAATGTAGAAAATGTTTTGCATACAAATCAGATCTTGGTAGACATCAGAAAATTCATTCAAGGCAGAAGTCATTTTCATGCTCCGAATGTGGGAAATTTTTTAAATACAAATTAAGTTTTGATAAACATCAAAGGATTCACTCAGGAGAGAAATCATTTCCATGCCCAGAATGTGGGAAATGTTTTAAATTGAAAACAAATCTTGTTACACATCTAAGAATTCACACAGGGGAGAAGCCATTTTCTTGCTCAGAATGTGGGAAAAATTATAGTGAGAAATGCATACTTGTAAAACATCAGAGAATTCACACAGGAGAGAAGCCATTTTCATGCTCCGAATGTGGAAAATGTTTTAGATTGAAAGACCAACTTGTATTACATCAGAGAAGTCACACAGGGGAAAAACCATTTTCATGTTCAGAATGTGGGAAATGTTTTACCCGGAAAACAAATCTTGTTACACATCTGAGAATTCATACAGGACATAAGCCATTTTCATGTTCAGAATGTGGGAAATGTTATAGTGTGAAAGCCAAACTTGAAATACATCAGAGAATTCACACAGGAGAGAAGCCATTTTCATGCTCCGAATGTGGAAAATGTTTTACATACAAATCAGATCTTGGTAGACATCAGAAAATTCATTCAAGGCAGAAGTCATTTTCATGCTCAGAATGTGGGAAATGTTTTAAATACAAATTAAATTTTGATAAACATCAAAGAATTCACTCAGGAGAAAAATCATTTCCATGCCCAGAATGTGGGAAATATTTTAAATGGAAAACAAATCTTGTTACACATCTGAGAATTCACACAGGAGAGAAGCCATTTTCATGTTCAGAATGTGGGAAAAATTATAGTGAGAAATCCATACTTGTAAAACATCAGAGAAGTCACACAGGAGAGAGGCCATTTTCATGCTCAGAATGTGGGAAAAGTTTTCATCAGAAAGCAAATCTTGTTGCACATCAGTCAACTCACACAGGGGAGAAGCCATTTTTCTGTTCAGAATGTGGAAAATGTTTTAATCTGAAAGCAAGTCTTGTTAAACATCAGAGAATTCACACAGGAGAGAAACCATTTTTCTGTTCAGACTGTGGGAAATGTTTTAGGCAGAAATCAAATCTTGTTTCACACCAGTTAACTCACACAGGCAAGAAATAATTTTCATGTTCTGAATGTGGGAAAAGTTTCATTAGTAAATTAAGTCTTGTTTTACATCAGAGAAGTCACACAAGGGAGAAACCGTATTCATGTTCAGAATGTGGGAAATGTTTTAGGAATAAATCAGAACTTTCTATTCATCAAAGAACTAACAGGGGTTAATGCCATTTTCATGCTCAAAATGTGAGAAAGGTTTTAATTGGAAAGCAATGCTTATCTTATCACACATCTGAGAACTCACACAGGGAAGTAGCCATTTTCTAAATTTTCACTGACATGTAGTAGAAAAACATAAGTAATAATAAAATCACTCGTCTACAAAAGAAAGGGAAAGCAATTAAGTGCACTAAATGATTATTAGAAAATTATACAATTACCCATTACCATTTGTTATTGAAAACTAATGTCACGGTTCCTAGAGTGGACCCACTGGATCACGGGACCGACCGGTCCCGGCGAGCTGACCAGGTGGAACCGCCCCCTATACAGGTAGCATGAGAAGCAGGCCCGGGGGGTAGCTACACCGCAATGGCTAGTACCAGGGACCGACTCGTAGGAGACAGAGACCAAGGCGGCGCAGGTTGCGCACTGGTAAATGTGACGGAGATCAGGGCAGAGCGCGTACCATAGAATCATAGAATCGTACAGTTGGAAGGGACCTCCTGGGCCATCTGGTCCAACCCCCTGCTCAAAGCAGGATTCGCTAAATCATCCCTGTCAGATGTCTGTTCAGCCTCTGTTTGAAGACTTCCATTGAAGGTGAACTCACCACTTCTCGTGGCAGCCTGTTCCACTCATTGATTACTCTAACTGTCAAAAAGTTTTTTCTAATATCTAATCTGTGTCTCCTCCCATTCAGTTTCATCCCATTGCTTCTAGTCTTTCCTTGTCCAAATGAGAATAAAGTTGATCCTTCTACAATGTGACAGCCCTTTAGATATTTGTAGACAGCTATTAAGTCTCCTCTCAGTCTTCTCTTTTGCAAACTAAACATTCCCAAATCCTGCAACCTTTCCTCATAAGACAGGGTTTGCAGACCGGTCACCATTCTGGTCGCTCTTTTCTGAACTTGCTCCAGTTTGTTGATGTCTTTTTTAAAATGTGGTGCCCAAAACTGGACACAATATTCCAGATGAGGTCTGACCAAAGAGGAGTAGAGGAAATAATGACTTCACGTGATCTAGACTGTATGCTTCTGTTAATACATCCTAGAATTGCATTTGCCTTTTTTGCTGCTGCATCACACTGTTGACTCATATTCAGTCTGTGATCTATTAGTATACCCAAGTCTTTTTCACATGTGCTGTCACTTAGCCCTATTCCTCCCATTCTGTATATGCTTTTTTCATTTTTATTGCCCAGATGTAGTACTTTGCATTTCTCCCTGTTAAAAACCATTCTTTTAGTTGCTGCCCACTTCTCCAGTTTATTTAAATCTTTTTGAATCCTCTCTCTCTCTTCTCTAGTATTAGCTATCCCTCCTAGCTTTGTGTCATCAGCAAATTTAATCAGTTTACCCTCAATTCCTTAATCTAAATCGTTGATAAAGATGTTGAACAATACAGGGCCCAGGACAGAGCCCTGTGGTACCCCACTTGAGACATTCTTCCAACTGGATGTGCAGCCATTTACGACCACTCTTTGGGTCCGATCACTAGGCCAGTTATGAATCCACCTAACAGTTGCCTTGTCCATTCCATACTTAGTCATTTTTTCAATAAGGATTGTATGAGAGACTTTGTCAAATGCTTTGCTGAAGTCAAGATATACTATATCTACAGCATTTCCTTGATCCACCCAATCAGTGATACCGTCATAGAAGGAAATTAAGTTAGTCTGACATGACTTATTAGTTACAAATCCATGCTGACTCTGTTTAATCACTTCATTCTTATCCAGGTATTGACATACATGTTGTTTAATAATTTGTTCAAAGATCTTTCCTGGTATAGAAGTCAGACTCACCGGCCTATAGTTGCCTGGGTCCATCTTCTTCCCCCTTTTGAAGATAGGAACAACATTTGCTCTTCTCCAGTCTTCTGGCACTTCTCCTGTTCTCCAAGAATTTTCAAAGATTATGGAGAGGGGTTCAAAAATTTCTTCTGCTATCTCCTTCAGTACTCTGGGGTGTAATTCATCTGGACCTGGAGACTTGAATTCATTTAGGTTAGCTAAGTGTTTCCTCACTATCTTTCTGTTTATAGATATCCTGGATTCGTCTATTCCCTTAATAGGACAGTGAATAACAGTTGATGTTACATTTCCTTTCTGAGAGAAAACAGATGCAAAATAGGAATATAAAAGTTCAGCCTTCTCAACATCCTGTCTTACCATTTCATCCTGTAAAAATCCTATAGCATCTTTGACTTTTCTTTTACTTTTGACATATCCCTAAAATCCTTTATTATTGCTTTTGACATCTCTTGCAAGCCTCAATTCATTTTCAGCTTTAGCTAGTCTGATTTGTGCCTTGCACGTTCTGCAGCCACCATTATATTCTTCTTTAGCTATGCCTCCCTCTTTCCATTTTATAAACATTTTTTCTTCCTTTTTAGCATGTGCTTAAGTTCTGTGTTCATCCATCCTGGTTTCCTTAAATGCTTCCTATTCTTCCCTCTTTTCGGAATTGTTAACTGTGCTTTGAGAATTTCATTTTTCAAGATTTCCCATCCTTCCTGGACATTTTTGTCTTTAAGGATATCCAGCCATTGGATCCCTCCAATTCTCTTTCTGAATCCCTTAAAATCTGCCTTTCTGAAATCTAACCTTGACGCCTGAGTCTTCACAGGTCTTCCGCCTCTAGTTATCCAAAATTCTAAAATAGCATGGTCGCTACCTCCTAGGGTCCCAGCCACTTTTACCTCCTCAACCATTTCCTCCCTGTTTATAAGGATTAGATCCAAGGTAGCAGTTCCCCTTGTTTTCTCCCCTACCTTTTGGAAGATAAAGTTGTCAGCAAGAGAGGATAAGAATTTCCTTGACCTGTTAGTTTTGCCTGAGAGAGATTCCCAACAAATGTCTGGATAGTTGAAATCACCCATGACAACTATGTCATATTTTTTGGAGAACTTGGCCATTTGATGCATAAAGAGTTCATTCATATCTTCAGCTTGCACAGGCGGCCTGTAGTAAATGCCTACAATGGTGTCCTTTCCATTGTTCTGTCCTTGTATTCTTACCCAAACAGTTTCCACAGAACTCCCAGTCTCTGAAGCTTCAATCTCTGTGCAGATATACGCGTTTCTAACATACAATGCGACACCCCCTCCTCGTTTATCAAGTCTGTTTCTTGCAAATAAGTTGTATTCTTCTAGTCTTGTATTCCAATCATGTGTATTGTCCCACCAAGTTTCAGTGATTCCAATGACATCATATTTCTTTTCCTGTGTTAGTAGTTCCAATTCTCCTTGTTTGTTGCCCATGCTTTGTGCATTAGTATAGAAACATTTTAGTTTGTGATAAGTTTCTCTTTCTCCAATATTTTTATTAATTAGATTCATTTGTCTTGGTTCTTCCTTTCCACTTCTAACAGCAGAGTTCTCAATAGCATTTGTCAGGTGTATGGCTTTTTCTGGTCTTTTGCTTCCCTTCCCATGTTGTTCTAGTTTAAAGCTCTCCTTACAAGTGTAGCAAGGCGACTTCCAAATACATGCTTTCCAGTCTTCGTAAGGTGCACCCCATCTCCAGCAAGTAGTCCATCGTATAGGTAATTCACTCCGTGATCCATAAATCCAAATCGTTGCTGATGGCACCATCGACGTAGCCAGTTGTTCACCTGAAGAATCTTATTCCACCTCCTTGTTCCATGGCCATCCACTGGGAGGATGGAAGAGAAGACCACCTGCGCTCCCAGTTCTTTTACTTTCTTGCCTAAGTCTTCAAAGTCTCTGCAGATGGTTTCCAGGTCATTTCTTGTAGTGTCATTTGTCCCCACATGTAGTAGCAGGAATGGGTAGTCATCTGTAGGTCTGAAGAGTCCTGATATCCTGTCAGACACATCTTTAATTTTTGCACCTGGAAGACAGCACATTTCTCTTGAAGTTATATCCGGTCTGCAGATAGCGGCCTCTGTTCCTCTCAACAGGGAATCCCCCATGACCACCACTCTCCGTTTCTTCTTCACAACATTTTTCTTTCTCCATCCAGGAGGACTCTGAAGGCGTACAAGGTTGCTGTTTGTTGGCAAAGTCTTATCCTGATGTATTTCTTCATCGTTTTCCTGCGTGAGAGCCTGGTACTGGTTCCTGAGCAATATGGGTGCTGACTGCCTCCTGATCCTCCTGCTTCTCTGGGTCACATGTCTCCATTCCTCTCTTTCTTCAGGTGCACTTCGAATTTCTTCTCTTTCTGTAACATGAAGAGATAATTCTGCTCTGTCCAAGAACTCTTCACCTTCCTTAATGATCTTCAACGTAGCTAACCTCTCTTCGAGATTTTGCAACTTTTCCTCCAACAGGGACACAAGCTTGCATTTGTGGCATGTGAAGTTTGGCTTTTCCACTGGTAAGTCTGTGAACATGTAGCAAGAAATGCAGCTCACCAAATGGCTCCTGGCCTCTTCCATATTGAGATTTCTTAAAAACGATGAAAGATGAGCCAAAGTTTTCCGATTTCCTCTTTTCAGCTGCAACGGCCAAAACCCAGTGATCGTTGAGCTCGCAGAGACTCTTCACTTATCCCAGGTAATGTATGTAAGACTTGGACGTATCAGAGCGCGCAAAGGGTAAAGTACAGGAGACCAGTACAGAGCAGGGTATGCATAGGATAAAGTACTGGAGATATGAGAGAAAGCAAAGCATGCACCCTGGGGAGAGTGGGGGGACCTGAGACACATCAGTACAGGGTATGCACCCGAGTGAATCACCAGGCACCGATGTGAGAGAAAGAGAGACAGAAATACTGGCGCCAGACACATAGGAGGAGAGCACTTCCAGGTCAGGTTATCTGGAAACCAAACAAAGTAACTAAGCAAGTACGCGCCCGCAGCCTAAGGAAGCACACGGCGAGGACACCCATGGAGGTACGCAAGCTCGGAGGCACCCGACATGACCCTGTAGGGTGGCCGGCCACAGCGGTAACAACTAAGTATAAAATAAAATACCCATACTTGAATAAAATATGCATTTTACATTTGTATAACTACAGTATAAAAGGTTGTCTGGCTGATGCTTTCTTTCATCCTATTTGACATTGAACATGGAGGGATGATGCTATACATCATCAGGACAATTGCCAAGGTAACTATTTAATGCCCCACTTTTCTCAACCAATTAATAGAATAACCTTATAATTAGATGAGACCAGGGGCGTACATAGACATCATGAGGCGTCAAAGGAAAAGATAGTCCTCAATACATTTGTGTCCCTTCTCCTCATGCTGGAAAATGTACAGACACAATAAATAAATCACCTAGCCTTGTCCCCATTATGTGCTGCTCCAGTCTGTGCTGTGTGAGGACTGAGGCTCTACAAAGAAGGTACAATGATATTGCCTGCAGCACCAAAACTTAGACATGCTGGCTGAATGATGGAGCAACAAGCTGAGGGATCCCTGTTCCACCATTGTATGCAATTGGATCTATGTCCTGAAGATGCAGATACCATTGGACGCGAGAATGTTCAGCACTGGATGAGAATAGTTGAGAATCAAGTAGTGGCCTTGACAACTGTCTCAATCGTGTACAATATGTTTTGAGTTATATAGTCCCAAAAAGTGCAATTGGAGAATAACAGAAATTTGCAGTTTGAGCTGTTACTTGTGCCCTCCAGGACATATTCCTAAACCACATCATTCCTATCGGAGTGTTGTGCGCCTAAGAATGCCGGGAGGGAAGGATATTTACAGAGCTCCCCCTCCAGTGATCACAGATTACAGACCTGGCCGAGCGACCACAGTCACGCAATTCATTTCTCCAATCTCTATTTAGTACTTCTTCTCTGTTCTCCTGCTCCTCTGCCCTGCTAGTCAGTAATGTAATTATGTCCTGTGTGTTTATGTATGTTTTTAATATCGAAGTACAATAATAATAGATAAAAATAAAATATATTGTAGCACCGTATTAGCCAGAAAATTCAATGTAAATACTTTTGTAAACCTGCCTGAGGAAGGAGCCTCTGTGCTCTGAAAAGTAGCAAATGTAATTTTTCTGGTTATCAAAGATATCACTCGTAAAATATTTTTTATGGACATAAAAGTATGCACATTTTGTGATAATCGACTGTACCCTGAATAAAGGTTCATACTTGTGTATTTTGATTGCTTTGATATTTTTTTTTATTATAAGTTTGGAGATTTTGCAGGAATTTAATATTCATAATGGTGTCCTGCAGTTTGGTACTGACAATACCAAATGGAAGGACACCATCATGAATATCAAATTCCTGCAAAATCTCCAAAATTCATTATTTTGTATTAAATTATCTATGTATCTTCCTCCTTGTTTTATGGAAAATCCTGTTATTATGTTACAGACCCAGTTATCATAGAATATTAGAAATAATGGTCTGTCTATCGCGGTGCTAACCGTGTTTTTCGGACTATAAAATGCACCCCAAATTTTCAGAAGGAAAATAGGGGAAAAAAATAATGTGTGAAATTGGGGTCCGTCTTACAGTCCAAATTCAGCTTACCGGGGGTGGATATCACAAGTGCTGGTGGAGCGGGGTAACAGGAGGTGTTCGGTGGTCCGGTGATGATCTGGCTCCCAGGCTGGTGAGGCAGGTTTGGCGGTGCGTGGGGCCCCGCTGATATTTTGTAAAAGCCCCTGCAAATCCATTACTGCAATGTGTTGGCCTCGGGGAAAATGGCTGCCGGAGGCACTGCACGTGCAGATTGACAGTTCGGCATTGAGATCTTGTCGCCGAGATCACAATCTGCACATGTGCCGCCACCAGCGGCCTTTTTCCTGGAGGCCACCGCATTGCAGCAATGGAAGTATGGGGACCCCAGGCTTTCACAAAATGTCTGCGGAGCCCTCGCACCACCGAACCTGCTGCTCCAGCCTGGGATGGGAGTCAGATCATCGCCCTGAAGCATCGGACCACTGAACACCTCTTATTCCCAGCACAAGCCCGGCAGAATCGCCCAACTCCTTCTGCCATCACACTCCTGGTAGGTACATTTGATCTGTAAGACGCATTCTCATTTTACCAAAAATTTCCTGCAATACTAGGGGGTGTATGCCATTTTGGTGAATTGTCTGCTTTCGTGTTTTTGAGGTGATGCTGTATTTCCTTCTCGGTTAAGCAGGTGACATTTAATGGAGATTTCTGGTAGCCCTGATCATGTCATCTGTCATGGAATTTTCTTGTATAGATACTGTAGAGAAGAAGGCGTTCAGCAAATTGGCCTTTCCCTCATCCTATTTCATAATTTCTTCCAAATTATTTTTGAGAGGCCAACACTATCATTTTTTAGTTTCTTAGTGTTTATGTAATTGCAGAATACTTTTAGATTCTTTTAACTTTCTTTGGTAATGAGCTGTCTCAGTGTTTGCTACTTTTTTTTTTTTACATAACTCTAAAGAAAAAAATAAATTATATATTTCTTCATCACTACGTCTCACTTAGATATATCTCAGCACGTGATGTGCGGTGTGCCTGCAAGGGTTTAATATATTTTCCCTCACTGAGTCTAGTGTAGGGAAGGTGACCAGATGGACGGACGGACGTGTCAGAATAGAGAAAGAGGTTTGCATAGTTTAGACAGGTGTCAGTTACTACAGTGGGAAAACAACTAGGAAAGTGTAGTGGACGTGCAGTACCTTGGGTTGACCATTAGATGGCAGGGAGGAGTGTGAGCAAAGGACTTGACATCAGCTTAGGGCTTTAGAAACCGTTGGTCATGGGGGCAGAGCTACAGTGACAGGGGACCGGGAGAGATATAAATACTGAGGGAGGGTTCCAGAAGGGTCCAGTCCCCAGGGGGAGCTCAAGTGACAGGAGGACTGCGACAGTCTGTGCACTCTGAGGAAAACCAAACCAGGGGGACTGAGGAGAGGGAACGTCAGGGGGGTGGTCCTGACAGGAAAGTACCGCAGAATAGACGAGGCATCGAGGTAAAGCATACCGTACTGAGAGAGACTACTGTTCAGTAAAAGTACTGATGGTTACAGGCCTAGGGTGGCCACAGTGACGGATCTGACAGGAGTGTCAATGTGTGAAGGGGGGACGGTGTATGCATACACGTCCCAGTGTAAAGTACGGTGTGCGGGAAACGGCTCTGGAAACGGAGGGCCGACAAGTGAAGCGAAGTAAAGTGAATTGCTTTGAAGTGTGGTGTACTGCGGAGGCTGTCAAGTGGACGGCCAGAGAATAAAGCTTAGAATCATAGAATGGTAGAATTGGAAGGGACCTCCTGGGCCATCTGGTCCAACCCCCTGCTCAAAGCAGGATTCGCTAAATCATCCCAGTTAGATGTCTGTCCAGCCTCTGTTTGAAGACTTCCATTGAAGGGGAACTCACCACTTCTCGTGGCAGCCTGTTCCACTCATTGATCACTCTAACTGTCAAAAAGTTTTTTCTAATATCTAATCTGTGTCTCCTCCCATTCAGCTTCATCCCATTGCTTCTAGTCTTTCCTTGTGCAAATGAGAATAAAGTTGATCCTTCTACAATGTGACAGCCCTTTAGATATTTGTAGACAGCTATTAAGTCTCCTCTCAGTCTTCTCTTTTGCAAACTAAACATTCCCAAATCCTGCAACCTTTCCTCATAAGACAGGGTTTGCAGACCGGTCACCATTCTGGTCGCTCTTTTCTGAACTTGCTCCAGTTTGTTGATGTCTTTTTTAAAATGTGGTGCCCAAAATTGGACACAATATTCCAGATGAGGTCTGACCAAAGAGGAGTAGAGGGAAATAATTACTTCACGTGATCTAGACTGTATGCTTCTGTTAATACATCCTAGAATTGCATTTGCCTTTTTTGCTGCTGCATCACACTGTTGACTCATATTCAGTCTGTGATCTATTAGTATACCCAAGTCTTTTTCACATGTGCTGTCACTTAGCCCTATTCCTCCCATTCTATATATGCTTTTTTCATTTTTATTGCCCAGATGTAGTACTTTGCATTTCTCCCTGTTAAAAACCATTCTGTTAGTTGCTGCCCACTTCTCCAGTTTATTTAAATCTTTTTGAATCCTCTCTCTCTCTTTTCTAGTATTAGCTATCCCTCCTAGCTTTGTGTCATCAGCAAATTTAATCAGTTTACCCTCAATTCCTTCATCTAAATCGTTGATAAAGATGTTGAACAATACAGGGCCCAGGACAGAGCCCTGTGGTACCCCACTTGAGACATTCTTCCAACTGGATGTGCAGCCATTTACGACCACTCTTTGGGTCCGATCACTAAGCCAGTTATGAATCCACCTAACAGTTGCCTTGTCCATTCCATACTTAGTCATTTTTTCAATAAGGATTGTATGAGAGACTTTGTCAAATACTTTGCTGAAGTCAAGATATACTATATCTACAGCATTTCCTTGATCCACCCAATCAGTAATACCGTCATAGAAGGAAATTAAATTAGTCTGACATGACTTATTAGTTACAAACCCATGCTGACTCTGTTTAATCACTTCATTCTTATCCAGGTATTGACATACATGTTGTTTAATAATTTGTTCAAAGATCTTTCCTGGTATAGAAGTCAGACTCACCGGCCTATAGTTGCCTGGGTCCACCTTCTTCCCCTTTTTGAAGATAGGAACAACATTTGCTCTTCTCCAGTCTTCTGGCACTTCTCCTGTTCTCCAAGAATTTTCAAAGATTATGGAGAGAGGTTCAAAAATTTCTTCTGCTATCTCCTTCAGTACTCTGGGGTGTAATTCATCTGGACCTGGAGACTTGAATTCATTTAGGTTAGCTAAGTGTTTCCTCACTATCTTTCTGTTTATAGATATCCTGGATTCTTCTATTCCCTTAATAGGACAGTGAATAACAGTTGATGTTACATTTCCTTTCTGAGAGAAAACAGATGCAAAATAGGAATTTAAAAGTTCAGCCTTCTCAACATCCTGTCTTACCATTTCATCATTTTCATCCTGTAAAAATCCTATAGCATCTTTGACTTTTCTTTTACTTTTGACATATCCCCGACATCTGCTGTTGTACCCGACATCTGCCTCCATTGTCTCTGTTACATCTCTGCGCGGTATAAAGAGGGACCACCCCCCAGCTCGCCCCAGCACCTCTACATTTGGCGTAGTCGGCAGGATCGCCGCCGCTAATACATCATCTTCTGCGGCAGGCCTGCCTTAAAGAATGGAGAAGGACTTGGACTATGCTGCTTGGATTATAAACACCTGTGGATTACAAATTACTTACCTGTGGAATATGCATTGGGAGCGCTGTGACAAATCTGTGTGGCCAGCAGAGGATCCGGGGCGGTACCAGGTACTGTGTAGTATGGCGGTATTGCTTCAGCGCAGAGGAGAGGTCCGGGTGTCCGCAGTTGTTCAGAATGGACTGGAACCCCCTTCAACGTACCCAAAAGGGAAGCTGTATGTGCCCGGAGACCAACACTGCAATATATTGGACCCTGACAAGTGGGTGGAGAGGCCTGCTGATGCCCCACCTCACAGAGGGAGTGACACCGAAGAAAAGCTTGGGTGCGGCTGCTTGGCGCCATTTGATTGCTGCCCACCGGTCGGTATGAGACGCTGCGGGTGTTGGGGCATCGGCCGCCTGGAGTGGAAGTGGCGGCGGGAAAATGAACTGAGCCAGAAGACGTCATCCTCGGGTCCATGGACAAGAAGCGGAGCCTGTGCGGAGCCCGTGCGGGGCCAGAAGGAGCGGCCGCCATTGATACCAGCGGAGAACTTCCCCGCGGAGCCCCTGAGCCTGCAGGCTAGGCCCGCTGAGCAGCGAGTTGGAGACCGGAGACTGCGGGAGGAGCCGCGTGGTGATGTGACGGAGGCCATGGCACCGGGGAAGGTGAGAGTTCCCCCAGCCCTGCCGGCGGCTTCACAAGCGGCCCCTACCATTCTGCCAGACCATGCAGTCTACAGCGTACCGGAAGGTTTGGCCGCGGAGGGCCCTATGGTGTACGTGGAGTTGAGTGAAGCCCCTGCCCCCGTCCAAAAGTTGTCCCGCCCGGAGTCACCAGCGCGGAGCTCGGCTACAGAAGACGCGGCTGTGCTACCTCGGCCGGTAACAGCTCCATCACTAGAACCGGCCGCCACCCTGGCCCTGTCAGAGGTTTTGGATGCGGCCTACCCTGCGGCCACGGCTATGCCAACATTACAACTGGCTGCGGCCTGTTTGACAGGCCCTGCAAACCAGTCCCCCGGAAACACGGCTGCTCCTCTCCACCACCCGGGCCCAGCGGCTGCTGGGCCGCAGATATCATCGGCCGCTTCTGCCCCATGCCCTTTCTCTGCAAGGTCCCGCCCACCAGACTCTGGGACTGGCGCGGCACCCTCCGTTTGGGTCGCAGAGGTGATAGAACAGAAGAAGATTCGGGAGCAGGAGGTATGGAGCCTGCTTCACTCAAAGGGGGAGGCTGACATGGCAGTGGAAAGATCCCGGGGACGGCTGGTATACACCAATGTGGACAGGGGGTATGGTTTTATCCGTGACCAGTCTGGCCAAAAAGTGTATGTAAACGTAGCCTCCATATGTCACAGCCAGGCCCTGAAAGTAGGGGAATTTGTCTCCTATTATAAAGAATACTGCCCCCGCGGGTATTATGCGGTGGCAGTACTGGCAGAGCCCGAGGAAGGCGAACCCCGTGAGAAGGACTGGTATGGACACTCTCGGTTCCCCAAGGAGTACGATGCATCGTTGTGCATGTCTTATGGACAGCTACGTGGAGAGAGAGAATATTGTTGGTGTTATTTGTTATTCTGTTTTTCTTTCTTTCTCTTCTCTGTATCTCTGTTAAAGGAAAATGTGAAAAAAAAAGGAAAAATGTTTGCCTGACAGAGCGGGGGGTACGAAGAAGTGGGAGAGTGTCCAGGTCCAAGGAAGGGGGGAGGAGAACTTGGGATGTTATACTGTTGTATGTTGAGTTTCAAAGCAAAAGAAAATGAAAAAAAATATATAAAAAAAAATGGGGTACTTGTGATATTGTAAAGTTATTTTGTTGTATAATATGCACAAGTAAATGCTCCGGGCAAGAGAAGGTCTGAGGGACCAAAGGGAAATGTGAGATCTGGAAGGGGTCTATGTGTTGAGAAGGTCTGAGAGACCAAGACGCCGACCATGACATGTAACTGAAAGAAAGGTAAAAGATGGAAGACGTGAGAAAGACAGCCATCCTAGGTCAGGTCCCCGACACCACGGACACCCCTGAAGGAGGAAGGCGGGTGCTGGTAATGATCTCGTAGGTGTGAGACCTCAATTATAGCGTACCGAATAGTGGAAGGTGACAGTAGGGGAGAGTAGGGGAAGGTACACGCCATGGAGAGAATATGGGTGCACCTAGCCCATTTTGAAAGACGTCATGTGGCGTGCGCGCTGGTGAATAGCAGTAGGCTGCTCAGAGCATGTGCTCCTAGTTTGGTTCGGCCCCCGCAGGAAGTGGGTTTGGCCCAACAGCTGGTTCGACAACAGAGTGTAGGTGAAGCTTCAGAACGACGAAGGCAGGGATTACGAATTGTCGAGGACAATAGACAACGGAAGGGGGAGTGTAGGGAACGTGACCTGATGGACGGATGTGTCAGAATAGAGAAAGATAGGTTTGCACAGTTTAGACAGGTGTCAGTTACTACAGTGGGAAAACAGCTAGGAAAGTGTAGTGGACGTGCAGTACCTTGGGTTGACCATTAGATGGCAGGGAGGAGTGTGAGCAAAGGACTTGACATCAGCTTAGGCCTTTAGAAACCGTTGGTCATGGGGGCAGAGCTACAGTGACAGGGGACCGGGAGAGATATAAATACTGAGGGAGGGTTCCAGAAGGGTCCAGTCCCCAGGGGGAGCTCAAGTGACAGGAGGACTGCGACAGTCTGTGCACTCTGAGGAAAACCAAACCAGGGGGACTGGGGAGAGAGAACGTCAGGGGGGTGGTCCTGACAGGAAAGTACCGCAGAATAGACGAGGCATCGAGGTAAAGCATACCATACTGAGAGAGACTACTGTTCAGTAAAAGTACTGTTGGTTACAGGCCTAGGGCAGCCACAGTGACGGATCTGACAAGAGTGTCAACGTGTGAAGGGGGGACGGTGTATGCATACACGTCCCAGTGTAAAGTACGGTGTGCGGGAAACGGCTCTGGAAACGGAGGGCCGACAAGTGAAGCGAAGTAAAGTGAATTGCTTTGAAGTGTGTACTGCGGAGGCTGTCAAGTGGACGGCCAGAGAATAAAGCTTGGACCTGTTGTACCCGACATCTGCCTCCATTGTCTCTCTTACATCTCTGCGTGGTATAAAGAGGGACCACCCCCCAGCTCGCCCCAGCACCTCTACATTTGGCGTAGTCGGCAGGATCGCCACCGCTAATACATCATCTTCTGCGGCAGGCCTGCCTTAAAGAATGGAGAAGGACTTGGACTATGCTGCTTGGATTATAAACACCGGTGGATTACAAATTACTTACCTGTGGAATATGCATTGGGAGCGCTGTGACAGATCTGTGTGGCCAGCAGAGGATCCGGGGCGGTACCAGGTACTGTGTAGTATGGCGGTATTGCTTCAGCGCAGAGGAGAGGTCCGGGTGTTCGCAGTTGTTCAGAATGGACTGGGACCCCCTCCAATGTACCCCAAAGGGAAGCTGTATGTGCCCGGAGACCAACACTGCCATATATTGGACCCTGACAAGTGGGTGGAGAGGACTGCTGATGCCCCACCTCACAGAGGGAGTGACACCGAAGAAAAGCTTGGGTGCAGCTGCTTGGCGCCATTTGATTGCTGCCCACCGGTCGGTATGAGACGCTGCGGGTGTTGGGGCATCGGCCGCCTGGAGTGGAAGTGGCGGCAGGAAAATGAACTGAGCCAGAAGGCGTCATCCTCGGGTCCATGGACAAGAAGCGGAGCCTGTGCGGAGCCCGTGCGGGGCCAGAAGGAGCGGCCGCCATTGATACCGGCGGAGAACTTCCCCGCGGAGCCCCTGTGCCTGCAGGCTAGGCCCGCTGAGCAGCGAGTTGGAGACCGGAGACTGCAGGAGGAGCCGCGTGGTGACGTGACGGAGGCCGCGGCACCGGGGAAGGTGAGAGTTCCCCTGGCCCTGCCGGCGGCTTCACAAGCGGCCCCTACCTTTCTGCCAGACCATGCAGTCTCCAGCGTACCGGAAGGTTTGGCCGCAGAGGGCCCTATGGTGTACGTGGAGTTGAGTGAAGCCCCTCCCCTGTCCAAAAGTCGTCCCGCCCGGAGTCACCAGCGCGGAGCTCGGCTACAGAAGACGCGGCTGTTCTACCTCGGCCGGTAACAGCTCCATCACTAGAACCGGCCGCCACCCTGGCCCTGTCAGAGGTTTTGGATGCGGCCTACCCTGCGGTCGCGGCTATGCCAACATTAGAGCTGGCTGCGGCCTGTTTGACAGGCCCTGCAAACCAGTCCCCCGGAAACACGGCTGCTCCTTTCCACCACCCGGGCCCAGCGGCTGCTGGGCCGCAGATATCATCGGCCGCTTCTGCCCCATGCCCTTTCTCTGCAAGGTCCCGCCCACCAGACTCTGGGACTGGCGCGGCACCCTTCGTTTGGGTCGCGGAGGTGATAAAATAGAAGATCCGGGAGCAGGAGGTATGGAGCCTGCTTCACTCAAAGGGGGAGGCTGACATGGCAGTGGAAAGATCCCGGGGACGGCTGGTATACACCAATGTGGACAGGGTGAGAAAAATTGGTGAGAAAAATGGACGCATGCAATCCAAAAAAATCGAATTGCACTCTTTTAATCTATGAGTCCCTGCACATCTGTGATTTTTTTCTCAGCTCAGATCAGCCTGAGAAAAAATTGCAGTATACTGCGATTGACCTCTAATCTTCGACGAGACTCGCCAATGCAAGTCAGAGTTTGATAAAAAAAAATGCACAGCACTCAGATCGTGCGAGTGCCGTCTGATTTTTACCCACCCATGTCCTTGAAAACCCAATACTTTATCGGCCACATACAGTAAAATCACAGCGTGACCCGACAAAATAGAATAGATAGAATACATATGTCACTCAAATATATAATTATTGCAGTGCTTGTGTAGCTTAATGTACATGTATTTTATTACTAAATTATTTTCTGAAAAAAAGATGTGGGATCTCCTGAAATTTTAATAACCAGCAGAAGGAAAGCGGACAGCTGGGGCCAGATGTTTATAGCCTGGGAAGGAGGTAATAATCATGAAGCTTCCCAGGATATTAATATCAGCTCACAGATGTATACGTAGCCTTTACTCGTTATTAAAATGGGGACCCTCCCAATAAAATGACGTAGGGTACCTCTATAATTAATAACCAGCAAAGGCTATGCAGACAGCTGTGGGCTGTTATTAACAGGCTAGGAAGGGGGCCATGGATATTAGCCCCATCCCATAGTAAGAACATCAGCTCTCAGCTGATCCAGAAAAGGCGCATCCATATTATCTATTTGCCAATATGAAGTAGACACTACCCCAAAACTATCATTTCACTTGCCAATGCACCAGGGAAAGTGTGAAGAGCGAGGCTAACCACCAGAAATGGCGCATTTTATGGATGTGACTTTTCTGGGGCGGCTGGGAGCTGATGTTTTTAGTTAATTATAGGGGGACCCTATGTCATTCTAATAAGAGCAATAATCTATGTAAAGGCTCATGTTGATGAAAATCGCATGACACTTGTCCCACTTTTCTTGACCAACATTGGAATGTTGTTATTTTTATGATGATGGGTATGAGCCCTTATATAGAAAGTCTCCACTGAGAGGATCCGATACTATAGGGATCTAAATGGAGAGAAGATGATGTTGTCACCAGGTAATGTGGAACTTTTTGAGACTTTGTGTCTGCTCCAAATTAAATTGTAGAATCTAAATAAGTGCACGGTAGAACCACACTGATAGATTGAGCATCTAAGCAGATCTCTCTTTATTACATCATAGGTTAGTGTTTATATAGGCATTCTCTGGACAAACATTATAGCAATTTAATTTGCTCAGCTTATCTCTACATATGTGCTGTCATTAGCATACACACATCTCATTGGCTAAAGCTAATCATGTCTACCCCCAGCTGAAGAGTTTAGGAGTGGTACCTCTTAAGGCCCTGTTACACATAACGATGTCCCAGCGATCCCACCAACGATCTGACATGATGGGATCGCTGGGACATCGTTAAGCTGATCGCTGGTGAACTTTCACAAGACAGCCCCTCCAGCGATCAGGACCAGCGACGCTGGTTTCTAATGTAAACATCGGGTATCCAGGAGCTGCGGCTACTGGATACCCACTGTTTACCTTGGAAACCGGCATACACGCTGGTTTCCAAGGTAAACCGGGTATCTAAGAGCCACGCGACTCATGGATACCTGATGTTTACCTTGGAAACCAGCGTGTACGCCGGTTTCCAAGGTAGACAGCGGGTATTCAGGAGCCGTGGCTCCTGGATACCCGATGTTTACATTAGAAACCAGCGTCGCTGATCGCTAGTCTCTCGCTGCCACACGCTGCGATGCGTGCTGGCCAGCGGGAGACCAGCAATCGAAAAACGGCCCAGGCCGATCCTGCACGATCAGCAATAACCGGCAGGGGGGCCGGTCGCTGATCCCCGTCACACACAGTGATCTCGCTGGCGAGATCGCTGTGGCGTCACAAAATTAGCGATCTCGCTTGCGAGATCGCTGTAAGTAACGGGGCCTTTACTTTCACTTTCCTATGTGTTATCTCTATGGGCTCTTTCACACATCTGTGTCTCGAGTACGTGTGGTGACAGTTTTCACACGTAATAGAGACACTGACACATGTAGATACATTGAAATCTAGGTTGCTGTACACATGTCCATGTGCTTCCACAAACCGTGTGTCTGTGTGACCCACACATAGACATGTCCGTTTTTTCACTGGCAGCACGGACAGCAAAATGTGCCTGCACAATAAGACTCTGGGATATCATCCGTGTGACACGTCCCGGCGCCTGACAAGCAGTGGAACAGTAAGCGCTGTTCCCCGGCGCCTGGTGCTGAAGATGGCTCTCATCATTCTCAAACTGCTCTGCTGCCGATCAGCACGAGCAGGGGAGAATGATGAGAGTTACATTTAAGTGCTAAAAGAGACAACAGGCGGCGGCTGATGGGACTATTACTCCCATCAGCCTACCCCTGCTGCTAATAACAGTGATAGCAGGAGCGGCTGATGGGGGTATTCATCAGCCACCGCCTGTGCTATAAGGCTATGTGCCCACGTAGCATTTAAAACCTGCAAACCAGTCCCCCGGAAACACGGCTGCTCCTTTCCACCACCCGGGCCCAGCGGCTGCTGGGCCGCAGATATCATCGGTCGCTTCTGCCCCATGCCCTTTCTCTGCAAGTTCCCGCCCACCAGACTCTGGGACTGGCGCGGCACCCTTCGTTTGGGTCGCGGAGGTGATAAAATAGAAGAAGATCCGGGAGCAGGAGGTAAGGAGCCTGCTTCACTCAAAGGGGGAGGCTGACATGGCAGTGGAAAGATCCCGGGGATGGCTGGTATACACCAATGTGGACAGGGGATATGGTTTTATCCGTGACCAGTCTGGCCAAAAAGTGTATGTAAACGTAGCCTCCATATGTCACAGCCAGGCCCTGAAAGTAGGGGACTTTGTCTCCTATTATAAAGAATACTGCCCCCGTGGGTATTATGCGGTGGCAGTACTGGCGGAGCCCGAGGAAGGTGAACCCCGTGAGAAGGACTGGTATGGACACTCTCGTTTCCCCCAGGAGTACGATGCACCGTTGTGCATGTCTTATGGACAGCTACGTGGAGAGAGAGAATATTGTTGGTGTTATTTGTTATTCTGTTTTTCTTTCTTTCTCTTCTCTGTATCTCTGTTAAAGGAAAATGTGAAAAAAAAAGGAAAAATGTTTGCCTGACAGAGCGGGGGGTACGAAGAAGTGGGAGAGTGTCCAGGTCCAAGGAAGGGGGGAGGAGAACTTGGGATGTTATACTGTTGTATGTTGAGTTTCAAAGCAAAAGAAAATGAAAAAAAATATATAAAAAAAAATGGGGTACTTGTGATATTGTAAAGTTATTTTGTTGTATAATATGCACAAGTAAATGCAACAGGTCCGGGCAAGAGAAGGTCTGAGGGACCAAAGGGAAATGTGAGATCTGGAAGGGGTCTATGTGTTGAGAAGGTCTGAGAGATCAAGACACCGACCATGACATGTAACTGAAAGAAAGGTAAAAGATGGAAGACGTGAGAAAGACAGCCATCCTAGGTCAGGTCCCCGACACCACGGACACCCCTGAAGGAGGAAGGCGGGTGCTGGTAATGATCTCGTAGGTGTGAGACCTCAATTATAGCGTACCGAATAGTGGAAGGTGACAGTAGGGGAGAGTAGGGGAAGGTACACGCCATGGAGAGAATATGGGTGCACCTAGCCCAATTTGAAAGACGTCATGTGGCGTGCGCGCTGGTGAATAGCAGTAGGCTGCTCAGAGCATGTGCTCCTAGTTTGGTTCGGCCCCCGCAGGAAGTGGGTTTGGCCCAACAGCTGGTTCGACAACAGAGTGTAGATGAAGCTTCAGAACGACGAAGGCAGGGATTACGAATTGTCGAGGACAATAGACAAAGGAAGGGGGAGTGTAGGGAACGTGACCTGATGGACGGACGTGTCAGAATAGAGAAAGATAGGTTTGCACAGTTTAGACAGGTGTCAGTTACTACAGTGGGAAAACAGCTAGGAAAGTGTAGTGGACGTGCAGTACCTTGGGTTGACCATTAGATGGCAGGGAGGAGTGTGAGCAAAGGACTTGACATCAGCTTAGGCCTTTAGAAACCGTTGGTCATGGGGGCAGAGCTACAGTGACAGGGGACCGGGAGAGATATAAATACTGAGGGAGGGTTCCAGAAGGGTCCAGTCCCAAGGGGGAGCTCAAGTGACAGGAGGACTGCGACAGTCTGTGCCCTCTGAGGAAAACCAAACCAGGGGGACTGAGGAGAGAGAACATCAGGGGGGTGGTCCTGACAGGAAAGTACCGCAGAATAGACGAGGCATCGAGGTAAAGCATACCGTACTGAGAGAGACTACTCTTCAGTAAAAGTACTGTTGGTTACAGGCCTAGGGCGGCCACAGTGACGGATCTGACAAGAGTGTCAACGAGTGAAGGGGGGACGGTGTATGCATACACGTCCCAGTGTAAAGTACGGTGTGCGGGAAACGGCTCTGGAAACGGAGGGCCGACAAGTGAAGCGAAGTAAAGTGAATAGCTTTGAAGTGTGTACTGCGGAGGCTGTCAAGTGGGCGGCCAGAGAATAAAGCTTGGACCTGTTGTACCTGACATCTGCCTCCATTGTCTCTGTTACATCTCTGCGCGGTATAAAGAGGGACCACCCCCCAGATCGCCCCAGCACCTCTACACACTACGTGTCACGTAGATACATCTCAGCACGTGATGTGCGGTGTGCCTGCAAGGGTTTATTTTCCCTCACTGAATCTAGCACTCAACCTCTGTTATAGAGTATAAAGTGAGTATTTGTCACACCCCGACACAGTCCACTCACCCGGCTACACAACACGCTGCCATCACTCATCAAAGACAGGGGGTAATGAGTCCCTGAAATATACTACTATCTGACAATCAAAAAGGTCACACACTCTCTGAAAGTCTATGGATTCTTCAGAGAATAAAAGTTTTTAGCTTTAATATAAAATGTACAGTGCTTACTTGAAAAGATATAGGAAAAATGTGAGTGCTGACACCACTGCAACGGAGTCAGCATGGTGAGTATAAGCTTTTTTTATTAGATGGATTTCTTACATATTACCTGGCGATGTGAGGGGCTGGGGAACCTCCATCATGACATCCTTGTACAGATCTTTGTGTCTTTCTAAATACTCCCACTCCTCCATGGAGAAATAGACGGTGACATCCTGACACCTTATAGGAACCTGACACATACAATGATACCGTCATCCCCCCGATCCCTCCATAGCGTTACTGTGTAATGTTCCAGCATTCCCAGCAGTGTCACCTCTCCAGTCAGCAGCTCAATCATCTTGTAGGTGAGTTCTAGGATCTTCTGGTCATTGATGTCCTCATGTATCAGGGGGTGAGGTGGATGCCCCGTGATTGGGCTCAGGGGTCTCCCCCATCCCTCAGACACAGGGGCCTGACAGCGCTCACTAGAGGTCTTCTTCACTACTGTGTAATCCTGGTTATGGAGAGACACATTAATATATCTCACTACAGACATTTCCAGAGTCCTCACCTCTCCAGTTCTGTCCATCTGTTATTCCCATAGATAAGAATGATGTAATGTGACGTCATCAGAATCTCTCACCTCTGCAGTAAGCCGGAAGAGGATCTCTAGGATGAGGTGTAATATCCTCTCCGCCATCTTCTCCCTGTCCCTATCTATCCTTGACGGGTCAATCAGGAAAAATCTCTCAGGGTTCATACTCATTGGTAGGAAAAATGGACGCATGCAATCCAAAAAATCGAATTGCACTCTTTTAATCTATGAGTCCCTGCACATCTGTGATTTTTTTCTCAGCTCAGATCAGCCTGAGAAAAAATTGCAGTATACTGCGATTGACCTCTAATCTTCGACGAGACTCGCCAATGCAAGTCAGAGTTTGATAAAAAAAAAATGCACAGCACTCAGATCGTGCGAGTGCCGTCTGATTTTTACCCACCCATGTCCTTGAAAACCCAATACTTTATCGGCCACATACAGTAATATCACAGCGTGACCCGACAAAATAGAATAGATAGAATACATATGTCACTCAAATATATAATTATTGCAGTGCTTGTGTAGCTTAATGTACATGTATTTTATTACTAAATTATTTTCTGAAAAAAAGATGTGGGATCTCCTGAAATTTTAATAACCAGCATAAGGAAAGCGGACAGCTGGGGCCAGATGTTTACACCCTGGGAAGGAGGAAATAATCATGAAGCTTCCCAGGATATTAATATCAGCTCACAGATGTATACGTAGCCTTTACTCATTATTAAAATGGGGACCCTCCCAATAAAATGACGTAGGGTACCTCTATAATTAATAACCAGCAAAGGCTATGCAGACAGCTGTGGGCTGTTATTAACAGGCTAGGAAGGGGGCCATGGATATTAGCCCCATCCCATAGTAAGAACATCAGCTCTCAGCTGATCCAGAAAAGGCGCATCCATATTATCTATTTGCCAATATGAAGTAGACACTACCCCAATACTATCATTTCACTTGCCAATGCACCAGGGAAAGTGTGAAGAGCGAGGCTAACCACCAGAAATGGCGCATTTTATGGATGTGACTTTTCTGGGGCGGCTGGGAGCTGATGTTTTTAGTTAATTATAGGGGGACCCTATGTCATTCTAATAAGAGCAATAATCTATGTAAAGGCTCATGTTGATGAAAATCGCATGACACTTGTCCCACTTTTCTTGACCAACATTGGAATGTTGTTATTTTTATGATGATGGGTATGAGCCCTTATATAGAAAGTCTCCACTGAGAGGATCCGATACTATAGGGATCTAAATGGAGAGAAGATGATGTTGTCACCAGGTAATGTGGAACTTTCTGAGACTTTGTGTCTGCTCCAAATTAAATTGTAGAATCTAAATAAGTGCACGGTAGAACCACACTGATAGATTGAGCATCTAAGCAGATCTCTCTTTATTACATCATAGGTTAGTGTTTATATAGGCATTCTCTGGACAAACATTATAGCAATTTAATTTGCTCAGCTTATCTCTACATATGTGCTGTCATTAGCATACACACATCTCATTGGCTAAAGCTAATCATGTCTACCCCCAGCTGAAGAGTTTAGGAGTGGTACCTCTTAAGGCCCTGTTACACATAACGATGTCCCAGCGATCCCACCAACGATCTGACATGATGGGATCGCTGGGACATCGTTAGGCTGATCGCTGGTGAACTTTCACAAGACAGCCCCTCCAGCGATCAGGACCAGCGACGCTGGTTTCTAATGTAAACATCGGGTATCCAGGAGCTGCGGCTCCTGGATACCCACTGTTTACCTTGGAAACCGGCATACACGCTGGTTTCCAAGGTAAACCAGGTATCTAAGAGCCACGCGACTCATGGATACCTGATGTTTACCTTGGAAACCAGCGTGTACGCCGGTTTCCAAGGTAGACAGCGGGTATTCAGGAGCCGTGGCTCCTGGATACCCGATGTTTACATTAGAAACCAGCGTCGCTGATCGCTAGTCTCTCGCTGCCACACGCTGCGATGCGTGCTGGCCAGCGGGAGACCAGCAATCGAAAAACGGCCCAGGCCGATCCTGCACGATCAGCAATAACCGGCAGGGGGGCCGGTCGCTGATCCCCGTCACACACAGTGATCTCGCTGGCGAGATCGCTGTGGCGTCACAAAATTAGCGATCTCGTAAGTAACGGGGCCTTTACTTTCACTTTCTTATGTGTTATCTCTATGGGCTCTTTCACACATCTGTGTCTCGAGTACGTGTGGTGACAGTTTTCACACGTAATAGAGACACTGACACATGTAGATACATTGAAATCTAGGTTGCTGTACACATGTCCATGTGCTTCCACAAACCGTGTGTCTGTGTGACCCACACATAGACATGTCCGTTTTTTCACTGGCAGCACGGACAGCAAAATGTGCCTGCACAATAAGACTCTGGGATATCATCCGTGTGACACGTCCCGGCGCCTGACAAGCAGTGGTACAGTAAGCGACGTTCCCCGGCGCCTGGTGCTGAAGATGGCTCTCATCATTCTCAAACTGCTCTGCTGCCGATCAGCACGAGCAGGGGAGAATGATGAGAGTTACATTTAAGTGCTAAAAGAGACAACAGGCGGCGGCTGATGGGACTATTACTCCCATCAGCCTACCCCTGCTGCTAATAACAGTGATAGCAGGAGCGGCTGATGGGGGTATTCATCAGCCACCGCCTGTGCTATAAGGCTATGTGCCCACGTAGCATTTAAAACCTGCAAACCAGTCCCCCGGAAACACGGCTGCTCCTTTCCACCACCCGGGCCCAGCGGCTGCTGGGCCGCAGATATCATCGGTCGCTTCTGCCCCATGCCCTTTCTCTGCAAGGTCCCGCCCACCAGACTCTGGGACTGGCGCGGCACCCTTCGTTTGGGTCGCGGAGGTGATAAAACAGAAGAAGATCCGGGAGCAGGAGGTAAGGAGCCTGCTTCACTCAAAGGGGGAGGCTGACATGGCAGTGGAAAGATCCCGGGGATGGCTGGTATACACCAATGTGGACAGGGGATATGGTTTTATCCGTGACCAGTCTGGCCAAAAAGTGTATGTAAACGTAGCCTCCATATGTCACAGCCAGGCCCTGAAAGTAGGGGACTTTGTCTCCTATTATGAAGAATACTGCCCCCGTGGGTATTATGCGGTGGCAGTACTGGCGGAGCCCGAGGAAGGTGAACCCCGTGAGAAGGACTGGTATGGACACTCTCGTTTCCCCCAGGAGTACGATGCACCGTTGTGCATGTCTTATGGACAGCTACGTGGAGAGAGAGAATATTGTTGGTGTTATTTGTTATTCTGTTTTTCTTTCTTTCTCTTTTCTGTATCTCTGTTAAAGGAAAATGTGAAAAAAAAAAGGAAAAATGTTTGCCTGACAGAGCGGGGGGTACGAAGAAGTGGGAGAGTGTCCAGGTCCAAGGAAGGGGGGAGGAGAACTTGGGATGTTATACTGTTGTATGTTGAGTTTCAAAGCAAAAGAAAATGAAAAAAAATATATAAAAAAAAAATGGGGTACTTGTGATATTGTAAAGTTATTTTGTTGTATAATATGCACAAGTAAATGCAACAGGTCCGGGCAAGAGAAGGTCTGAGGGACCAAAGGGAAATGTGAGATCTGGAAGGGGTCTATGTGTTGAGAAGGTCTGAGAGACCAAGACGCCGACCATGACATGTAACTGAAAGAAAGGTAAAAGATGGAAGACGTGAGAAAGACAGCCATCCTAGGTCAGGTCCCCGACACCACGGACACCCCTGAAGGAGGAAGGCGGGTGCTGGTAATGATCTCGTAGGTGTGAGACCTCAATTATAGCGTACCGAATAGTGGAAGGTGACAGTAGGGGAGAGTAGGGGAAGGTACACGCCATGGAGAGAATATGGGTGCACCTAGCCCAATTTGAAAGACGTCATGTGGCGTGTGCGCTGGTGAATAGCAGTAGGCTGCTCAGAGCATGTGCTCCTAGTTTGGTTCGGCCCCCGCAGGAAGTGGGTTTGGCCCAACAGCTGGATCGACAACAGAGTGTAGGTGAAGCTTCAGAACGACGAAGGCAGGGATTACGAATTGTCGAGGACAATAGACAAAGGAAGGGGGAGTGTAGGGAACGTGACCTGACGGACGGACGTGTCAGAATAGAGAAAGATAGGTTTGCACAGTTTAGACAGGTGTCAGTTACTACAGTGGGAAAACAGCTAGGAAAGTGTAGTGGACGTGCAGTACCTTAGGTTGACCATTAGATGGCAGGGAGGAGTGTGAGCAAAGGACTTGACATCAACTTAGGCCTTTAGATACCGTTGGTCATGGGGGCAGAGCTACAGTGACAGGGGACCGGGAGAGATATAAATACTGAGGGAGGGTTCCAGAAGGGTCCAGTCCCAAGGGGGAGCTCAAGTGACAGGAGGACTGCGACAGTCTGTGCACTCTGAGGAAAACCAAACCAGGGGGACTGAGGAGAGAGAACATCAGGGGGGTGGTCCTGACAGGAAAGTACCGCAGAATAGACGAGGCATCGAGGTAAAGCATACCGTACTGAGAGAGACTACTGTTCAGTAAAAGTACTGTTGGTTACAGGCCTAGGGCAGCCACAGTGACAGATCTGACAGGAGTGTCAACGTGTGAAGGGGGGAAGGTGTATGCATACACGTCCCAGTGTAAAGTACGGTGTGCGGGAAACGGCTCTGGAAACGGAGGGCCGACAAGTGAAGCGAAGTAAAGTGAATTGCTTTGAAGTGTGTACTGCGGAGGCTGTCAAGTGGACGGCCAGAGAATAAAGCTTGGACCTGTTGTACCCGACATCTGCCTCCATTGTCTCTCTTACATCTCTGCGCGGTATAAAGAGGGACCACCCCCCAGCTCGCCCCAGCACCTCTACATTTGGCGTAGTCGGCAGGATCGCCACCGCTAATACATCATCTTCTGCGGCAGGCCTGCCTTAAAGAATGGAGAAGGACTTGGACTATGCTGCTTGGATTATAAACACCTGTGGATTACAAATTACTTACCTGTGGAATATGCATTGGGAGCGCTGTGACAGAGCTGTGTGGCCAGCAGAGGATCCAGGGCGGTACCAGGTACTGTGTAGTATGGCGGTATTGCTTCAGCGCAGAGGAGAGGTCCGGGTGTTTGCAGTTGTTCAGAATGGACTGGGATCCCCTCCAACGTACCCCAAAGGGAAGCTGTATGTGCCCGGAGACCAACACTGCCATATATTGGACCCTGACAAGTGGGTGGAGAGGCCTGCTGATGCCCCACCTCACAGAGGGAGTGACACCGAAGAAAAGCTTGGGTGCGGCTGCTTGGCGCCATTTGATTGCTGCCCACCGGTCGGTATGAGACGCTGCGGGTGTTGGGGCATCGGCCGCCTGGAGTGGAAGTGGCGGCGGGAAAATGAACTGAGCCAGAAGACGTCATCCTCGGGTCCATGGACAAGAAGCGGAGCCTGTGCGGAGCCCGTGCTGGGCCAGAAGGAGCGGCCGCCATTGATACCGGCGGAGAACTTCCCCGCGGAGCCCCTGAGCCTGCAGGCTAGGCCCGCTGAGCAGCGAGTTGGAGACCGGAGACTGCGGGAGGAGCCGCGTGGTGACGTGACGGAGGCCGCGGCAACGGGGAAGGTGAGAGTTCCCCCGGCCCTGCCGGCGGCTTCACAAGCGGCCCCTACCTTTCTGCCAGACCATGCAGTCTCCAGCGTACCGGAAGGTTTGGCTGCGGAGGGCCCTATGGTGTACGTGGAGTTGAGTGAAGCCCCTGCCCCTGTCCAAAAGTCGTCCCGCCCGGAGTCACCAGCGCGGAGCTCGGCTACAGAAGACGCGGCTGTGCTACCTCGGCCGGTAACAGCTCCATCACTAGAACCGGCCGCCACCCTGGCCCTGTCAGAGGTTTTGGATGCGGCCTACCCTGCGGCCGCGGCTATGCCAACATTAGAACTGGCTGCGGCCTGTTTGACAGGCCCTGCAAACCAGTCCCCCGGAAACACGGCTGCTCCTTTCCACCACCCAGGCCCAGCGGCTGCTGGGCCGCAGATATCATCGGCCGCTTCTGCCCCATGCCCTTTCTCTGCAAGGTCCCGCCCACCAGACTCTGGGACTGGCGCGGCACCCTTCGTTTGGGTCGCGGAGGTGATAAAACAGAAGAAGATCCGGGAGCAGGAGGTATGGAGCCTGCTTCACTCAAAGGGGGAGGCTGACATGGCAGTGGAAAGATCCCAGGGACGGCTGGTATACACCAATGTGGACAGGGGGTATGGTTTTATCCGTGATCAGTCTGGCCAAAAAGTGTATGTAAACGTAGCCTCCATATGTCACAGCCAGGCCCTGAAAGTAGGGGACTTTGTCTCCTATTATAAAGAATACTGCCCCCGTGGGTATTATGCGGTGGCAGTACTGGTGGAGCCCGAGGAAGGCGAACCCCGTGAGAAGGACTGGTATGGACACTCTCGGTTCCCCCAGGAGTACGATGCACCGTTGTGCATGTCTTATGGACAGCTACGTGGAGAGAGAGAATATTGTTGGTGTTATTTGTTATTCTGTTTTTCTTTCTTTCTCTTCTCTGTATCTCTGTTAAAGGAAAATGTGAAAAAAAAAGGAAAAATGTTTGCCTGACAGAGCGGGGGGTACGAAGAAGTGGGAGAGTGTCCAGGTCCAAGGAAGGGGGGAGGAGAACTTGGGATGTTATACTGTTGTATGTTGAGTTTCAAAGCAAAAGAAAATGAAAAAAAATATATAAAAAAAAATGGGGTACTTGTGATATTGTAAAGTTATTTTGTTGTATAATATGCACAAGTAAATGCAACAGGTCCGGGCAAGAGAAGGTCTGAGGGACCAAAGGGAAATGTGAGATCTGGAAGGGGTCTATGTGTTGAGAAGGTCTGAGAGACCAAGACGCCGACCATAACATGTAACTGAAAGAAAGGTAAAAGATGGAAGACGTGAGAAAGACAGCCATCCTAGGTCAGGTCCCCGACACCACGGACACCCCTGAAAGAGGAAGGCGGGTGCTGGTAATGATCTCGTATGTGTGAGACCTCAATTATAGCGTACCGAATAGTGGAAGGTGACAGTAGGGGAGAGTAGGGGAAGGTACACGCCATGGAAAGAATATGGGTGCACCTAGCCCAATTTGAAAGACGTCATGTGGCGTGCGCGCTGGTGGATAGCAGTAGGCTGCTCAGAGCATGTGCTCCTAGTTTGGTTCGGCCCCCGCAGGAAGTGGGTTTGGCCCAACAGCTGGTTCGACAACAGAGTGTAGGTGAAGCTTCAGAACGACGAAGGCAGGGATTACGAATTGTCGAGGACAATAGACAAAGGAAGAGGGAGTGTAGGGAACGTGACCTGACGGACGGACGGACGTGTCAGAATAGAGAAAGATAGGTTTGCACAGTTTAGACAGGTGTCAGTTACTACAGTGGGAAAACAGCTAGGAAAGTGTAGTGGACGTGCAGTACCTTGGGTTGACCATTAGATGGCAGGGAGGAGTGTGAGCAAAGGACCTGACATCAGCTTAGGGCTTTAGAAACCGTTGGTCATGGGGGCAGAGCTACAGTGACAGGGGACCGGGAGAGATATAAATACTGAGGGAGGGTTCCAGAAGGGTCCAGTCCCCAGGGGGAGCTCAAGTGACAGGAGGACTGCGACAGTCTGTGCACTCTGAGGAAAACCAAACCAGGGGGACTGAGGAGAGAGAACGTCAGGGGGGTGGTCCTGACAGGAAAGTACCGCAGAATAGACGAGGCATCGAGGTAAAGCATACCGTACTGAGAGAGACTACTGTTCAGTAAAAGTACTGTTGGTTACAGGCCTAGGGCGGCCACAGTGACGGATCTGACAGGAGTGTCAACGAGTGAAGGGGGGACGGTGTATGCATACACGTCCCAGTGTAAAGTACGGTGTGCGGGAAACGGCTCTGGAAACGGAGGGCCGACAAGTGAAGCGAAGTAAAGTGAATAGCTTTGAAGTGTGGTGTACTGCGGAGGCTGTCAAGTGGGCGGCCAGAGAATAAAGCTTGGACCTGTTGTACCTGACATCTGCCTCCATTGTCTCTCTTACATCTCTGCGCGGTATAAAGAGGGACCACCCCCCAGATCGCCCCAGCATCTCTACACACTACGTGTCACGTAGATACATCTCAGCACGTGATGTGCGGTGTGCCTGCAAGGGTTTATTTTCCCTCACTGAATCTAGCACTCAACCTCTGTTATAGAGTATAAAGTGAGTATTTGTCACACCCCGACACAGTCCACTCACCCGGCTACACAACACGCTGCCATCACTCATCAAAGACAGGGGGTAATGAGTTCCTGAAATATACTACTATCTGACAATCAAAAAGGTCACACACTCTCTGAAAGTCTATGGAATCTTCAGAGAATAAAAGTTTTTAGCTTTAATATAAAATGTACAGTGCTTACTTGAAAAGATATAGGAAAAATGTGAGTGCTGACACCACTGCAACGGAGTCAGCATGGTGAGTATAAGCTTTTTTTATTAGATGGATTTCTTACATATTACCTGGCGATGTGAGGGGCTGGGGAACCTCCATCATGACATCCTTGTACAGATCTTTGTGTCTTTCTAAATACTCCCACTCCTCCATGGAGAAATAGACGGTGACATCCTGACACCTTATAGGAACCTGACACATACAATGATACCGTCATCCCCCCGATCCCTCCATAGCGTTACTGTGTAATGTCCCAGCATTCCCAGCAGTGTCACCTCTCCAGTCAGCAGCTCAATCATCTTGTAGGTGAGTTCTAGGATCTTCTGGTCATTGATGTCCTCATGTATCAGGGGGTGAGGTGGATGCCCCGTGATTGGGCTCAGGGGTCTCCCCCATCCCTCAGACACAGGGTCCTGACAGCGCTCACTAGAGGTCTTCTTCACTACTGTGTAATCCTGGTTATGGAGAGACACATTAATAAACCTCACTACAGACATTTCCAGAGTCCTCACCTCTCCATTTCTGTCCATCTGTTATTCCCATAGATAAGAATGATGTAATGTGACGTCATCAGAATCTCTCACCTCTGCAGTAAGCCGGAAGAGGATCTCTAGGATGAGGTGTAATATCCTCTCCGCCATCTTCTCCCTGTCCCTATCTATCCTTGACGGGTCAAATCAGGAAAAATCTCTCAGGGTTCATACTCATTGGTAGGAAAAATGGACGCATGCAATCCAAAAAATCGAATTGCACTCTTTTAATCTATGAGTCCCTGCACATCTGTGATTTTTTTCTCAGCTCAGATCAGCCTGAGAAAAAATTGCAGTATACTGCGATTGACCTCTAATCTTCGACGAGACTCGCCAATGCAAGTCAGAGTTTGATAAAAAAAAATGCACAGCACTCAGATCGTGCGAGTGCCGTCTGATTTTTACCCACCCATGTCCTTGAAAACCCAATACTTTATCGGCCACATACAGTAAAATCACAGCGTGACCCGACAAAATAGAATAGATAGAATACATATGTCACTCAAATATATAATTATTGCAGTGCTTGTGTAGCTTAATGTACATGTATTTTATTACTAAATTATTTTCTGAAAAAAAGATGTGGGATCTCCTGAAATTTTAATAACCAGCAGAAGGAAAGCGGACAGCTGGGGCCAGATGTTTATAGCCTGGGAAGGAGGTAATAATCATGAAGCTTCCCAGGATATTAATATCAGCTCACAGATGTATACGTAGCCTTTACTCGTTATTAAAATGGGGACCCTCCCAATAAAATGACGTAGGGTACCTCTATAATTAATAACCAGCAAAGGCTATGCAGACAGCTGTGGGCTGTTATTAACAGGCTAGGAAGGGGGCCATGGATATTAGCCCCATCCCATAGTAAGAACATCAGCTCTCAGCTGATCCAGAAAAGGCGCATCCATATTATCTATTTGCCAATATGAAGTAGACACTACCCCAAAACTATCATTTCACTTGCCAATGCACCAGGGAAAGTGTGAAGAGCGAGGCTAACCACCAGAAATGGCGCATTTTATGGATGTGACTTTTCTGGGGCGGCTGGGAGCTGATGTTTTTAGTTAATTATAGGGGGACCCTATGTCATTCTAATAAGAGCAATAATCTATGTAAAGGCTCATGTTGATGAAAATCGCATGACACTTGTCCCACTTTTCTTGACCAACATTGGAATGTTGTTATTTTTATGATGATGGGTATGAGCCCTTATATAGAAAGTCTCCACTGAGAGGATCCGATACTATAGGGATCTAAATGGAGAGAAGATGATGTTGTCACCAGGTAATGTGGAACTTTTTGAGACTTTGTGTCTGCTCCAAATTAAATTGTAGAATCTAAATAAGTGCACGGTAGAACCACACTGATAGATTGAGCATCTAAGCAGATCTCTCTTTATTACATCATAGGTTAGTGTTTTTCTATAGGCATTCTCTGGACAAACATTATAGCAATTTAATTTGCTCAGCTTATCTCTACATATGTGCTGTCATTAGCATACACACATCTCATTGGCTAAAGCTAATCATGTCTACCCCCAGCTGAAGAGTTTAGGAGTGGTACCTCTTAAGGCCCTGTTACACATAACGATGTCCCAGCGATCCCACCAACGATCTGACATGATGGGATCGCTGGGACATCGTTAAGCTGATCGCTGGTGAACTTTCACAAGACAGCCCCTCCAGCGATCAGGACCAGCGACGCTGGTTTCTAATGTAAACATCGGGTATCCAGGAGCTGCGGCTACTGGATACCCACTGTTTACCTTGGAAACCGGCATACACGCTGGTTTCCAAGGTAAACCGGGTATCTAAGAGCCACGCGACTCATGGATACCTGATGTTTACCTTGGAAACCAGCGTGTACGCCGGTTTCCAAGGTAGACAGCGGGTATTCAGGAGCCGTGGCTCCTGGATACCCGATGTTTACATTAGAAACCAGCGTCGCTGATCGCTAGTCTCTCGCTGCCACACGCTGCGATGCGTGCTGGCCAGCGGGAGACCAGCAATCGAAAAACAGCCCAGGCCGATCCTGCACGATCAGCAATAACCGGCAGGGGGGCCGGTCGCTGATCCCCGTCACACACAGTGATCTCGCTGGCGAGATCGCTGTGGCGTCACAAAATTAGCGATCTCGCTAGCGAGATCGCTGTATGTAACGGGGCTTTAACTTTCACTTTCCTATGTGTTATCTCTATGGGCTCTTTCACACATCTGTGTCTCGAGTACGTGTGGTGACAGTTTTCACACGTAATAGAGACACTGACACATGTAGATACATTGAAATCTAGGTTGCTGTACACATGTCCATGTGCTTCCACAAACCGTGTGTCTGTGTGACCCACACATAGACATGTCCGTTTTTTCACTGGCAGCACGGACAGCAAAATGTGCCTGCACAAAAAGACTCTGGGATGTCATCCGTGAGACACGTCCCGGCGCCTGACAAGCAGTGGTACAGTAAGCGCCGTTCCCCGGCGCCTGGTGCTGAAGATGGCTCTCATCATTCTCAAACTGCTCTGCTGCCGATCAGCACGAGCAGGGGAGAATGATGAGAGTTACATTTAAGTGCTAAAAGAGACAACAGGCGGCGGCTGATGGGACTATTACTCCCATCAGCCTACCCCTGCTGCTAATAACAGTGATAGCAGGAGCGGCTGATGGGGGTATTCATCAGCCACCGCCTGTGCTATAAGGCTATGTGCCCACGTAGCATTTAAAACCTGACACCTGAAACCGGACTCCTTCCCAGAATACGCGCGTTTTTTATCCATGCGTTTTCAAGCACTTTCCAAGCGATTTGAAGCATCGCTTGGAAAGTGATTGGCAGGTTGGTCACACTCGTCAAACATAGTGTTTGACAAGTGTGACCAACTTTTTACTATTGAGGCTGCCTATGCGGCATCAATAGTAAAAGATAGAATGTTAAAAATACTAAAAAAATAAAAAATCGTGATATTCTCACCTTCTGACGTCCCGCTCAGACTTCCCAGGCCTCAGCGATGCTTCCGTTCCCAGTAATGCTTTGCGACACCATTGATGACATGAGGTCTTGCGTTACTATAGCGGTCTCGCGAGGAATAGGGACCGCTACAGTATCGCGGGACCGTGACATCAAAGGACTCACAAGGCATTACTGGGAACATGAGCATTGCTGAGGCCCGGCAATGCTGCGCGGGACGCCGGAAGGTGAATATAACCCGATTTTTTTTTTTTTTTTTTACAGGGATATGGTGCCCAGGGCCTGGAGGACAGTTTTCTCTCCTCCACACCGTGGGTACCATCCGCACATGAGACGCTCACTTTGCGCATGGTGGGCATAGCCACATGCGGGAAGTAAGCGGATCTCATGCATTCCTATGGGTGCGGAATCGCGGCAATTCTTTGCAGAATCGTGGTGATTCCGCAAAAAGAATGAGCATGCTGCGTTTTTTTCCGTGATGCAATTTTGCAGCGGAAAAAAATGCATCATTAGCACAGCATGCGCGGAATTCCATAGGAATGCATGGGGCACATTCAGTATGAGTTTAAGCGTTTTCGCAGCAAAAACGCTTAAAAAACGCAACGTGGGCACACAGCCTTAATAAATAAATGAAAAAAACGGCATGGGTTCCCCTGTATTTTCTATAACCAGCCAGGCAAAACTCATAGTTGGGGGCTGCAATCCTCGGCTATCAGCAGGGCTTGTTATCAAGAATAGAGTGGTCCTCCCCATTTTTGACAACCAACCTGGCTGAAGCTGACATATATACCGGCTCCGACTCCATTTTACAGAAGAGGAGATGCATCTAGAGTAACCAAAATGGAGTCAATATAGATAAATAAGTCCTGCTCTCACAATGATGATGTAACATCATAAAGATCTATGTAATAATACAATGAGATACTTATTACTGAGGAGGAGAACGTCCGAGGGGAAACTGATGGGGAATCTCCACAGACCTCATATATGACTGTTCAGTGCGCACAGGACCTGTGATGATGTCACAGTCATGTGATCAGTCCCATGGAGGGGAGGAGCCAGTCTCCATTTTGCAGGAAGTGTAGGTTGGGGCACTATATAAGAGAAGAGTCTGCGCTGGTGACAGGTAATGAGGGGGCAGGGAGTGTGTGATGGGGGAACAGGACTAAACCCTAATGGGCTGAAGGCCGGGGGCTCTCTGACCCCTAGAATATACAGCGGGGCCTGAAAGGTCGGGAACTCCTTAGAATTTTCCATATTTTGGAATTAAGTCTGTGGAGACATCAAATAAGAGGAATTTCCATGATACAGAGACTGGATATAAAGGTGACGGCCATACACAATATATGTACAATAGATCAGCTCCTGTGTCAGCGCGGAGTAAGTCACGGTGTCAGAGAGGAGTCCTGTGTACAGAGGCGCATTACTGTGTCAGTGGTTACCAGGGCTGCCACTAGGAATTTTGGAGCCCCATACTGGCAAAATTTTCAGGGCCCCCTTGAGACTCTGCCCAGGCTCCACCCCTCAAACTGTCCACAGTCCCACCGCTCTCTCTTGGAAAAACTCCACTTCTCACCAGTCACACATTAACAGTTCCCATCACCAGATCACACATATAGCCAGCAACTTTTGCTTTGGCCAAAAGATTTTTTTAAGCCGCCACCATAACAGGGTAGACACTTTTGGCTAGGCCCTACTGTACTGCAACCTATTAAATATTTGTTAAAATATCCAATACAATTTAGGGATATTTTTATTTATTTTTCAATTTTTAAAATGACCAATAATATCACATACAAGGAACAAATACTGCTACACCATGTCCAGACCACATATTACCACCACATGGTGACCTATAATATCACATACAAGGAACAAATACCGCCACAGCATGACCAGACCACATATTACCACCACAAAGTGACCAAATAATATCACATACAAGGGACAAATACCGCCACACCATGACCAGACCACATATTACCACCACAAAGTGACCAAATAATAGCACATACAAGGGACAAATACCACCACACCCTGCCCAGACCACATATTACCACCACATGGTGACTGAATACTACAATACTGACCATTAATAAAAAAACAATACTATGACCATAAGTGCCATTATACACAGGAGATTTCTGCCCCCAGCGTCCATCCTGCCCCCAGTGTCCAGCATTCTGCCTTCGTGTCTGCATTCTGCCCCAGTGTCCAGCATTCTGCCTCAGTGTCCAGCATTCTGCCCCCGTATCTGCATTCGGCCCCAGCGTTCAAAATTCTTCCCCAGTGTCCAGCATTCTACCCCCGTGTCTGCATTCTGCCCCATTGTCCAGCATTCTGCCCCAGTGTCCAGCATTCTACACCCATGTCTGCATTCTGCCCCAGTGTCCAGCATTCTGCCCTAGTGTCCAGCATTCTACACCCGTGTCTGCATTCTGCCCCAGTGTCCAGCATTCTACACATGTGTCTGCATTCTGCCCCAGCATTCACCATTCTGCCCCAGCATCCAGCATTCTGCCCCAGTCTCCAGCATTCTGCCCCAGCGTCCAGCATTCTGCCCCAGCGTCCAGCATTCTGCCCCAGTGTCCAGCATTCTGCCCCAGTCTCCAGCATTCTGCCCCAGTCTCCAGCATTCTGCCCCAGCATCCAGCATTCTGCCCCCGTCTCACAGTCTGCCCCGAGCCCCCGGATCACCTCTCCCAGTCCCACATGGCACACCAAATGAGGAAGTGGAGCAGAGCAGTGTGACATCACGTGAGGGCGGAACTGTGGCTGGACCATTGTGCACAGGGGGGTGACTGCGGTGCTGGCTGGACCATGGTGCGGGGGGGGACGGTCTGGGGGGCCCAGCAGGCAATAGGTTTTCATTTAATATAAAGCTGGAGAAGCCTGAATAAAATGTAGGGGGGTCCTAGCGCAGACCGGCCTGCCAGTGTGGTCGGGCCCCCCTAATCACCGGGCCCCATACACTTGTACGGGCTGTCATGCCCTGATGGCGGCCCTGGTGGTTACTGTAGTTCTGTCATTATATTCATGAACCAGCAGGCTCAGACTGGAAGGAGACAGAGGTCTCTCATCTATAGTGGAGTGTGCGGTGTAAAGCAGGGAATTATATGGCAGAATACACCTGGATCTATAGTGACTGATGTAACAATACCTATACTGCGTCTGGGGGTCTCATCTATGGAAGTCCTGGTGAGAGGGATCATGCTGTGACTCCCTGTCTGTATTCCCCATCATTTGCATTAATGAAATCTTGTCAAATGTACTCGAGCTATAATTCAGCCTCTTGGCTCCATGCAGTCAATTAACTCTGAAACTTTTCCGTTCTGTCATCTCCCAGTGGGGCAGATAGTAAGGTCAGTGCAAGCGACGCCGGTAGCAATCAGGGCCGGGACAAGGAGTAGATCAGGATAGGCGACTGCCTAGGGCGCCACCTCTGGTGTAGCAGGAAGGGATGTAATATCAAAGGAAAAATGTTTTTTTTTTTTTTTTTTTAAATTTGTATGAATCTACACCAGTCCGCCATTGGTCACGTAGCGCTAGTTTCTTATTAACCTGAAGAGCATATCAGTGCTATTATCAGCACTGCTGCTTATGTCACCCATAGGAGAGTGTCGTTGACAGGGCCGGAATTTGGGACAGGCAGACCAGGCAGATGCGTTGGGCCCTCACTCATAAAGGGGGCCCCCTGCATCTGCGGCCCCTTTATGAAATGCACAGAGGGTGTACCGCAGTGAATAACGCTGTGCATCCTCTGTAGCCCCAGAGCGTCTCTCCCAAAACCCCTCTACAGCCCCCTCTCTCTTTCTCCCTGCAGTCAGGTTAGAAGGTGAGAGTGAGGGGTAGGGGCCGATTATAGCACAGCAGAGATCAGAGCCGGGCCAGGAAGATGCCTGCAGCCCTGTGTGTCTGTGTCATCATCTCCTGTGGTCCTCATCATGGCTGCTCATAAGCCACTGTCCTGGGAATGGATCTGTACAAATGAAGCCACAGAACCTGGTAAGTATACATGTGTATGTGTGTGTACATGTGCAGTATACAGTGTGTGTCTATATGTTTATATAGTATGTGTGCGTATATACAGTATATAGTAAGATTGTGTATATCTGTGGTGCATGTGAGTGTATATATGTGTGTGTATATATATATTTGTATATAGTGTATGTATATTATATTCGTATACTGCATGTGTGCTCTATATTTTATAAACATTAAACTGTATACGTATGTGAGCATACTGTATATAAACTGAATGTTTCTGTGTGTATATACTTTATGCATCTGTATACTGTATATACTTTATATATGTGCTTGTAAACACTGTCTGTATACTGTATGTAAAGTATATAGTGTATATTTCTTTATTTATAAAGTATATATAGTGTGTACATGTATAGTGTGTATATGTGCTGCATATATAGTTCTGTAATTGTAGTGTCGCCATAATAGGAATCAGTAGTTTACCATATTTTGCAGATTATGAAAAGCACTCAGGATTATAAGACGCACCACATATTTTGAGGAGAAAAATAGGAAAAAAAATTTTTTTTATTAATAAAATGGTGTTGCCGAGATCTCCATCTGCGCGTGCGCCGCCCCCAGCAGCCATTTTCCCAGAGTCCACCCCATAGGAAACTATGCAACTGCGGGGGCTCTGGCCTTTCACAAAATATCGGCAGTGCACCAAACACCCGCAGCGGCGCACCGCACATGCGATCACCCCTTCATCCCAGCCTTCAGAGACCCTGGGACCATGCTCCACCGCGGCTGGTAAGGTATATCTGCATTATAAGACGCACCCTCATTTTCCCCAAAAATTTTTTGGGAAAAAGTGTCTTATAATCCGAAAAATACGGTATGTCTAATGCCTGTGTCTTACATTAGGGCCTGTTCACACTTTCTACCTGAATCTCCTATAGAGCCATAGATTGCAATGACAGGAATGGAGCTCACATGAATCCCACATGTGATGTTTTTTTTCAGAGTCTGTTTGTTCCAACAGCCACAGAAAAGTAGACACTTTTAGATGAAAAAACACAAACAGACTATGTGGGTAGGTGCACATGATCAGTAATGGCTGCGGGTTGGACGCTGTGTACTTGTGCAGCGTCCAGATGTTACAGCGTAGTGGATGGGATCTAAAGAAATAGAATGTCCACTATGCGTGCACATTAGGGTGACCGGATCTCATATGGGGGGAAAAAATGTCAGAATCTTGTTCGTCTGGACCCCACAAAACGATTCCCCTTTCCAGATATTGAGATAGCCAAAATTTGAGCTCGATCAAACGACGTTAACCCGTGCCGCTCGTCGCTCAAAGTTTGAAAAAATCCAAATTGAGGTATTTTAAGATTTAGGTATTTTGCATAGTCTGTTAGACTATAAAGAATGAAACAACAACATTGCAGAAATAGCCCTGACCAAATTTTCGAACCATTTGTGGTATTTGAATGCAGAGTTGGTGGGATTATCGTTTTTTGATCCCACCATTACAGACAATGAAAAGTTGTTAATGGCTAATAAATTGCTCAGTAGCACAGATGAACCATCAGAGCACGCTAACCTACATGAGTTGATAATTTTACATAGTTATCTAATCTATTCTAGAGCTTTTGTTAAAGTAGTTTTTGAAACGTCAGAATATAATGCTCGGCATTTGCTTACAACTTGCAGGACATATTGCTTTTGTTCTTCATCTTTTGTCAGAAGGTCGTTAAAGTCGGTTACTTCCTACCTCTTTTAATTTTTCTTTCCTAACTTTTGGATTTACAACCCTAGCGTGCTCTGATGGTTCATCTGTGCTACTGAGCAATTTATTAGCCATTAACAACTTTTCATTGTCTGTAATGGTGGGATCAAAAAACGATAATCCCACCAACTCTGCATTCAAATACCAAAAATGGTTCGAAAATTTGGTCAGGGCTATTTCTGCAATGTTGTTGTCACATTCTTTATAGTCTAACAGACTATGCAAAATACCTAAATCTTAAAATACCTCAATTTGGATTTTTTCAAGCTTTGAGCGACGAGCGGCACGGGTTAACGTCGTTTGATCGAGCTCAAATTTTGGCTATCTCAATATCTGGAAAGGGGAATCGTTTTGTGGGGTCCAGACGGACAAAATTCCGACATCGATTTTTTGCGGTCACCCTAGTGCACATACGCCAGAGGATCACCCGTGGAGACGGATAAACGGCGCATCTTTCCAGAACGCAACATGTCTATTTATCTTGTGGAGACGCAATAAATCTCACCCGTACAATGTATTGGACACAGTGAATCCGCATAGTTCAGTGATCACATGTGGAGTCACCTGCGTTCAATAGCCAGCAGCGGACATGTGCTGCGTCCAAAGCGCTGCCAATTCCTGATCGTGTGCTCCTGGCCTAAGAAAATAAATCTGTCAATTTTAGAAAAAAAAATATTCATTTGACCTCTGCTTGTTGTCAGTGCCGTCCGTGGCCCCGTCTGGGATTTATGTGAATCCTATTTTAGGGGTATTCAGGCAGAGCCCCCGGACGCACTGCAGAAGCGCAGTGTGAACAGGGCTTAATATCCTATTGGGTGGAATAGTACAGTCCACTATACTATTCCGCGCTGTCCCAGTGCAGCAGCCAGACACGAACGCCGACCCGACACGGACACCGGCCAGACACTGACACCGGCCAGAAGACACTTTTTTTTACATTTTTTTATTTTACTAAATCTGTTCCTGTAGTCTTTCAGCTTTTCTGCAGCTTTTTTTTTCTCTATTCAAATGAATGGGACACAAAAATGAAAATGAAAAGGCTGCAAGAACGCTGAATATTTCCTGCCAAGACTGACGATCAATCCGTAGCAAAAATGGTTCATGTGAACAGACACTACAGGGGTTTTCTGAAAATGTAAAAAAAATTAGCATGACATGATAAATCCCCCACAGATCCAACACTGATGCTCTGGGGGTCTCCGCCAGTCTCAGCACTGGGCTGCAGTGGTCTTGTGGCTCTGGGGGTCTTTGTCAGTCTTAGCATTAGGCTGCAGGGGTCTTGTGGCTCCAGGGGTCTCCCCCAGTCTTAGGACTGGGCTGCAGGGGTCTTGTGGCTTCACCTTACATTATAGCTGCAAAGTGAATAATAACCATCAGGGCCCCCAAACCATCGGCTACGGAGCCACATGGGATTTAGCAGAGTAGTTTGAGGGACATGTAGGACTTGTTTTTTATTCGCTTTTTATTCTGTAGTTTATGAGGTGGATGTAGAAAAAGACGGCAATTCTGCTGTTTTCTATTATGTGACTGTACAGCCCCTTCACAGGACCTATCATGTTTTTCACAGATGCCACGTGTCCCCTATTTGACCTATGGGGCTGCACTCCATGTTTTTCCAGCAGCACAGATGACAAAGGCCAATACAAGTCTGAGTCCGTGTAAACATGCCGTCCATGTACCGTACGTAAGCCGTACAGTATGTGTGCTGTACATGTGCCGTCCGTGTTTAACATGGAAAGTATATGAGAAGCTTTGTAATTTAATTTCCATTATCCATACCCGAAAAATTTGGATGGCACATGGACGGCACACTGATTGAAAACACTGCTGACACCAAGCTCGGTGTAACATGTACTGTATATACTCGAGTATAAGCTGACCCGAATATAAGCCGAGTCACCTAATTTTGCCACGGAAAACTGGGTAAGCTTATTGACTTGAGTATAAGCCGTGTATGCATTGTCCCCTTATCCCGGTCCTGGTATGCATAATTCCTCTGTCCCTGTCCTGGTATGCATGGCTCCCCCATCGCTGTCATTGTATGCATGGCTCCCCAGTCCCTGTCACTTGTATGCATGGCTCCCCGGTCCCTGTCACTTGTATGCATGGCTCCCCGGTCCTTGTCCTGCTATGCATGGCTCCCCGGTCCTTGTCCTGCTATGCATGGCTCCCCGGTCCTTGTCCTGCTGTACATGGTTCCTCCATCCCGTCCTAGTATGCATGGCTCCTTATCCCCTATCCTACTCACCCACCAGCATGCCCTCGCAGCGTCTCGGTGGTCCCAGCATCTTCGCAACATTTCCATGTTTCCGACTTCCAGCAGCTCTTCCAGCGCGATCACGTGGCGCCGCTCTCTAAGGTAATGAATATGCACTCCACACCTATGAGAGTGGAGATGTGTGCATCGTCATTACCTTAGTGAGTGGCGCCACTTGATCGCGTCGGAAGAGCTGCTGGAAGCTGGAACCATGGAGGTGCTGCAAAGACTCCGTGACCACCGAGACGCTGCGAGGGCACACTGGTGGGTGAGTAGGATGTCTTCTGGATGCCAACGGCTGTCACTTTGCACTTCTATAAGAGAAATTAATATTCATTTCTCTTTAGTAGCGGGCACAGTTACAGCTGCCGACTGTGACCCGCTGCTCCCCCTCCCCCACCGGCTTTCTGGACAATTGACTCATGTATAAGCCAAGGGGGCATTTTCAGCACAGAAAAAGTGCTGAAAAACTCGGCTTATACACGAGTATATACGGTACGTGTTTTATAAGAACATGGGTGCCCCACTTTGAATTTTGCCTAGAGCCCCAATTTGTCTAAAACCGGGCCTGGTTGTCAGTCCTGGTAAGTCTGAGCTCTGCCTGATGCCGCTTACATCCTGAGCTCCAGCATCAGGCACGCTGCAGACTGACTGCTGAACACGGCTTCAGAGGAGAAGAGAAGCAGTGTTCAGCAATCTGCACCCAGGGTGTAAGCGGCGTCAGGCGGAGCTCAGAGTTGCCATGACTGACAGCACTCTCCTGTGGTGACATAGGCAGCAGTGCTGATGACAGCGCAGATACGTGCTAAATAAGAAGCCAGCAAGTAGAGCAGCAGCAGTGACCAGAGATTGCTTGGGCAGTGGGGCTGTTCCCTTAGCAGCAGTTCAGGGCCGCTGGTGCATTAGCGACTTTGTACCTTTAAATCACTGTCGGCCGCTTCATAGCTGTGAGGCTATGTGCACACGTTGCGGATTTTGATACAGATCCGCAGCAGTTTTGGCCGAACGGATTCGCATCAAATCCGCAGTGTAGTGCACAGCCAGTGCAAACCTATGGGAAATGGAGATTTGTTGTGCACGTGCTGTGGAAAAATCCGTGCAGAAACGCAGCATTTTTTTTCCACAGCATGTCAATTCTTTTTGCGGATCTACAACGTGTCTGCGCCCATTGGCTTCCATTGAGTTAGGCACACCCGCAGCAAAACCGCAGATGTAAAAGAGATCTGTGGATTTGCTGCAGATGTGGGTGCTAGAAACGCTGCAGATCGTGAGGAGGGAAGTGTGTTGGCGGAGTGTAGGCGGAGCTATGTGCATGTATGTGTGGGCGGGGGTCTGCGTGAATGTGTGTGTGTGTGTCTGCTGTGTAAGCAGCCATTGTCTGATGGGACTACTGCATTGCCGATGATGGGAAACTAGTCCCATCAGACAATGCATGTCAAGTGTAAAAAAAAAAAAAAAAGAACAAAGAACATATAGTACATGTACACATACATTACAGACAGTGCATACAAAATATTACATAGAGTACATACCATATACTGTACACCTAATTCCCCGAAGCCATTGATCTCCTAATAAAAGTAAAAATAATAAACCAACCTATACTTACCTTTCCGACGTAGTCCAGATAATGAGTGTCCCACTACGATCTCCTGTGTAGAACACTTACATCGGGTGCTCCGACGATGAACTGACAGGAGGAAGTAATCCTCCGCGATGTATCCCTCCACCGCCGGGAAAGAAGTCCCGTAACCCTAACCCTAATTTTCACGCAGCATTGCTGTAAAGTGAGAGCCTGAACTCCGGTAACTCAGTGATGCACTGCAGGAGCCATTGTCTGCTGTTAGTGTGTCACAACATCATCAGGTCTATATCAGACCTGGCGTCGCTCTGCTCGGCCCAGTCGCCTCTGGAATCACAGTGTAGGGAGAGCTGCTGCTGAGATAGGGAGAGATTTGTGCTTTTATTAGTTGGTGTGGGTTATTTTATTCCAAAGCAATCCAGTGCTCCCTTTTTTTTCCTCCATTTGCTTGTTGACACAGCAGAATACAGTCAGAGACTTTGCATAGTACAGCGTGAAAATCCTGCTGTTGGAAAAAAAAGGGGTTGCCCATCCCAGCTGTTAGGAACGGCGGAACGCACTTAATTAAATAATAAAGTGCATTCGCTGCTCGGTGTCCACCGTGCAGTAGGTGTAAACACTGCTGCTAAGTAGTGACAGACGAGCAATATGGCGGAAATGCGCACGCGGGTTGAACGTCACCCAAGTGCATTAAGCAATCTCTGTTTACTTACAGAGGTGTCAGCAGAGGTAAACACAAAAGGCTGAGCCTGTTAGTGTCACATGTCTCAGGTAAATGCACACACGGTATCTGGTCACAGGAGCAGGACCCTAGACAGACGAGCTGCATCCGTCTAGACCTACCGTGCATGCGGCGTCGCTACTGCGGATGCCAAAAGAGGGCTGCAACTCCAGCGCGGCGTAAGACGCTGCCGCTAGTCGACAAAGCAAGGAAGCAGGCGCAATGTCGGATGCCAGCACTGTGGATGATGCTGTAGTGGCTTGAGGCTTGCCACGCGCTGGCTCTAATCTAAGTCCCTGTACACATTCGTAATATCAGAGGAAGGGGATCTTAATGAGTCATTTGCAGGTTCATACATTCATCATCATTCACACAGTAGCAACTAGAGACTATACTATAGCCGGGACCTTCCGGAAGCTTCCAGATCTCCGAGATGGACCAATGAGATCTGGAGCAGAACCTGGACACATGACTCCCGATCTCCAATGGGAGATCGTCTCGTGAGCATGCCCAGTAGGAGGACAAAGGGACTTAGTCTCTGGAGTGATCTGCTGCAAAGCAATCTCCTCTGCGGTAGATAGACAGCAGGAGACCGCAGAATGTGAGGCTCTGGATTCCTGCAGAGCAAATGCAGAAACCTGACGCCTAACACCAGCCATCACATCTGAATGCGCAGAAATTTCTGACATTTTTGTGGTACTGTTAAATTTTTTTTGAGTGTCTTATAGAACTTCTTGACACCATTTTGCTGCCAAAAAAATATTTAGCTACAGGACAGATATTTTACACCATATTTTGTCCACCACACGGATCGCATATCAGTGCACTCAAAACTGTGCCATTTCAGGCCTCCATAGAATTTTTTTTGTTGTCTTACCTTAGCCTTCTTGTTGACACAATTTAGCTGAGCAAAAAATTAAAAAGATACAGGCCACATATTGAACAGTGTTGTATCTCCGTCAGAAGCCTGATCTATCTGTGGGCTACAAATTGAGACATTGCAGTCCTACATTCTATGGTATTTGCTGTCTGTTACCCTAGATCTATACACTATTTGTGGGGTAAAAAATAAATACAGGCCACATAATGAACAGTCTGGTATCTCTGTCAGAAGCCTGATCTACCTTTGGCTTACAAATTGTGGCATTTCAGGCCTACATTCACCTTCTTATGCTGTGTCTTACACTATTTCGATACACTATATTAGGGGAAAAATTAAAAAAATTCAGGCCACATATTGAACAGTCTGGTATCTCCTTCTGATGCCTGCTCTGCGGGCTACAAATTGAGGCATTTCAGGCCTACGTTCTGCTGTTTTTGCTGTGTCTTAACCTAGTTATTGACACCAGTTTGATAACCAAAAATATTTTTTTTACCTACAGTCCAGATATTTTAAAGTGTGGTTTTCCCACACACGGATCACAAACAAGTTCGCTACCAATTCAGCAATTTGTATTGAAGGTGGAAAATATTGTAGTCCATTTAAAATGGGCAAGGCGCGTGGCAAAGGACTGGGAAGTGGACGTGATGGTGCATGCCGAGGCCGTGGGCAAGCTAAAATTGTGCCATAACAAACACCCGCATGTTCTCTCTCGACCTTCATGACTCAGTTACTAGGGGCCTGCAGCAGGACATCACTTTTGAAACCAGAGCAGTGTGAATCGTTGTTGATTGGTTAGCGGATAATGATTCCGGTCAGTTTGCCACCACTACCACCCTGTTTTCCACATGGTCAAGTCTGAGTAGCTGTGAGTCTGAGCCACATATTACTCACCCTGATCCTCCTTCCTCCCACCATGCCAAGTGCCTGGAGACAACTGATCCCACACTTGGACACTCCAAAGAGCTGTTCACTTTTCCATTTATAGATATGGGCCTCTTGTCCGGTCCACTTGAAGCGGGGCAAGATGAGATCACATGTAGCGATGACCAAATATTTGAGCAGCCACGGTCACACAAAGGCAACGATGGGAACGTGTCACAAGAGGTGGACGATGATGAGACAAAATTGCCAGCAAGATAAGCTGCTTTTACACATCCGTCTTTTTGAATCCGGAACGATGCGGCGAAAAGTGTGAGAACCGGATCCGGAATTGGATCCGGTTTTGGCACATAGAATTTAATGATCGCCGCATCGTGCCGGATGGACATGCGGCGCCTCCGTTATTAGCTGGAAACGGCAAACCTGTGCCGTCCGGTGTCAGCAAAAAACGTTGCCTGCAACGTTCTTTTGCAGCGCCGGAACGGCTTTTTCTACAGCGCATGCGCGGTCACTGTGAGGTTAAACCCATAAGCGCCCGGCGAGCGCACGCGTATCTCTCTCTCCCCCCTCCTCCCGCATACCGCTGCATCTCGTCCCTGGTGTGGCTCCTTTAAATGCTTTCCAAGCCGGATCAGGCGCCGCATCTGCATCCGGTGTCACCGCTGCAGGCCTGATCCGGTGGTCCGGCTTTCCGCCGCACGCCGCCGGAACAAACACACCGGATGTGTGAAAGCAGCCTTAGAAGGAGGACCAGGGTGCGGAAGTGAAAGCTGAGGTTGTGGATGATATTAACTGACTCAACCTGGCACTAGGACATGCAGAGCAAGGACAGCAACACACATGGTAGCACCCCAACAGGCAGGAAGAAGCAATGTGGTGGCCACAGACAGAAGGCCGGCAACCGTCCCTCTTAACACCAACACGACGGAAGTTGGCAGTACAACTGTTAGGTCATCCCGAGTCTGGTTGTTTTTTTTAAAGACTCTGACGATAACCCCAAACAGGCCATTTGCACCACCTGCCATGTCCGCATCAGCAAGGGTAGCAAAACTAACAGCCTGACCTCCACCAGCATGATCAGGCACATGGCAGGAAAGCACCCGATTTAGTGGGCCGAACCCCAGTCTCCAGGAACAGTGTCTGTAGGTGAAAACCCTGCTTCTTCTACTGTTGTGCATGCAAGCCAATCTCCTGTCCACGGTGCATGCGAAGATGGCTCCTGCCCTGCATCTGTCATTGCCCACACTCAACTACCACCATCATCAAGCACGTCCACATTCTTGTCCCAGCGCAGCCCTCAGTTGTACATACCTCAGTCATTGAAACTCAAGCGTAAATACGCAGCCTATGCCCCACAGGCCGCAGTACTACATTCACACATTTCTCATCTGCTTGCATTCGAAATGATTTCCTTTTAGGCTTGTGGAGATGGAAGCTTTCCGCAGCCTGATGGCAGCGGCCGTCCCAAGGTACTCGGTCCCTAGCCGCCACTATTTCTCCTGGTGAGCCGTCCCAGCATTACACAAGCTTGTGTCCCTCAACATTACCTGTGCCCTGAGCAATGCTGTTACTGGAAAAGTCCACCCAACCACGGACATGTGGACAAGTGCTTGTGGGCAGGGACGCTACATCTCGCTAACGGCACACTGGGTTAACATAGTGGAAGCCCGGGACCCAGACGGACCTTAGAATGGAATACATCCTCCTGACGCCAAGGATTGCGGGCCCTACGACAGTCAGGGTTGCCCCCCCCCCAGTCTACAGCTCCTGCACCTCATCCTCCTCTTCCTCTTCAATCTCCATCTTCGAAATGACCACATCAGTCACAAGCTGGAATCACTGCCAAACGTCAACTAGCTGTACTGAAGCTAATATGCTTAGGTGACAAACCACACAATGCTGAATGCTGAAGAGTTGTTGGACAGCTCTGAAAGAGCAGGCAGATGTGTGGCTGACACCGCTGAATTTACAAAATGACAAAAATCTTGGCACTCAATGTGTGAAATATTCAGATACTTTTTATTTCGTGCATCCAGACAGAAAGGGTTAAACGTTTTCGGTCCACTATAGGACCTTCATCAGAACAATCTTGTTTACTGAAATATACATACAAAAGGAGAACAAAAACAAAATGTTAATTGCTGTCTGCATCATCACAGAAATACATACTAGCAAAAGACATGACAAAATATATGTTCCAACTTCATCAACAAACTTCCAAGGAGAAAGAGACGGCTAGTGGAGGTCCTATACAAGGGTGCTTTACTGAGTCAGGCGATGGTAACTCCAAAAGTGCTGTGCTGGTTGTTAAGGAAGAGGGAGCCAATAAGTGGGTATGGTTAAGCATAGAGGACTACACTGACCGAATATTGGTGGTAATATAGTGCGACCACCCTTCTTGTGGAATTATTAAAAAAATTCCCATCTGAAAACTCTGGCGGCAGAGGTCACAGTTTGTTGGACAACCAAGGAGTACAGGCGAGAGAGACACAACTCCAATCCAGCAGAGGCAGGGAACATTGGCAACATTGTGGGAGAGCTTTCTCAGACCCTTCCATTGCAGTGGTCATGATGCGTGGCGTACTCTCACAAGGAGTGCAAAGTTTTGGAAGATGGTGAGGGAGTACCTTGCTGACCGTACCAACGTCCTCCAAAATTCCTCTGTGCCTTTTAATTATTGGGTTTCAAAGCTGGATAAGTGGCATGAACTGGCTCTCTACGCCTTGGAGGTCCTGGCCTGTCTTGCCGCTAGCGTTTTTTCAGAGCGCATTTTTAGTGCCGCTGATGAGCGCATCCGCCTGTCCACTGAAAAAGTGGACAGGCTGAGTCTTATAAAAATGAACAAGGGCTGGATTGGGGTAGACGTCTGTACACCACCGCATGATAACAGTGAAACCTAACCCCAAATCCAGTGTCTTTTTTGTGAGTATATTCCCAAGCACCTATTCACACCCACACATTGGGTATACGCTTCCTGATTTCGGATATTTGCTGTTATCTTTCTCATCATCATCCACCACCACTAGATCACCAGCGTGAACGTGTTCTGTGATGCAACAGCCAAGTAATTTATTTCAATGGTGTTTATGATGCCCGTTCCAAAAATGTTTACACTTATACTCTATGTTGAGATGTCCCCCCCTCCCCAGGGGTAAATGTTTGTCAGTCCATACACTTAGTATATGGGCATTACAAGTATAGGAGACCCGCTCCTGTAAACTGGGAAAACAGTTTTAGTAGGCCATCCTCCACGTCTCTTCCGACACCACCACTAGATCACCAGGGTAATCATGGTCCATGATGCAACAGCCGCTATACTTTTTGCCAGGGTGTTTATGATGGCGGTAAAAAAAACATTTACCGAGTAGGTTGATGTGTACCCCCCAGGAGGAAATGTTTGCATTACAAGTATAGGAGACCCACTCCTGCAAGCTGGGAAAACATTTTGTGGAGACCATCCTCCACATTTCTTCCTTGGGGGATTGGATTGTGTGCAAATTTTGGGCAGACCTTGTATTCACGTCATGGACATACTTTGGGTGACTTAAAAAAATCAGAATAATGGGAACTTTGGTTTCATGTGGCCATCCAGTACTTGTATTCAAAGGCTTATTGGGGTGCATGTAACTTTGGTGCAGGGCAGGCCTTGCATTCAGTGCATAAGCAAACCCTATGGGAGTACCAAATGAATACTGGGAATTTGGTTGTATGTGGCCATCCAGTATGTGTGTTCAAAGGCTTATTGACATGCGTGTAACTTTGGTGCAGGTCAGGCCTTGCATTCAATGCATAAGCATAAAGTATGGGAGTATCAAATGAATACTGGGAACTATGGTTGCATGTGGGTCATCCATGACGTCTGTTCAATGGGTTGTTGGGGTGCATCCAAATTTTGGGCAGCCCTGCCACTCACTGCATATCCAATAACAGTATAGGAGACCCACTGTTTAATAATGGTAACAACAAAGCATAGTCGGCTGATGGCTCTCTAAGACAGGGTTCCTGAAACTACGACCCGCGGGCCACTTGTTGCCCCGCCGAGGACTTTTATATGGGCCCGGCCGACATTGAACTTCACTGCAGTTCAATGCCGGAGGGCCCTGTAATCGCGTGCGGAACAACAAGGCGTCGAGAAAAGGCGTTGCGCAGCCCTCTGTATGCAGCGAGCACACACAGACGACGTGATTGTCATCACGCTGCCTGCGCCGCCTGTGCCAGTAGAAGACGGAAACGAGAGGGTGCCTCTTCAGAGCAGCGGGGGACATAGTGCTGCCTGTTCGGGACATTTACCTGCCTACTGGGGACCTGTGCTACCTATTGGCGACATTTACCTGCCTATTGGGGACATTTAACTGCCTATTGGGGACATTTACCTCCCTATTGGGGACCTGTGCTTCCTATTGGGAACCTATGCTGCCTATTGGTGACTTTTACCTGCCTATTGGGGACTATGCTGCCAATTGGGGACTATGCTGCCAATTGGGGACTTTTGCTGCCTATTGGGGACATTTACCTGCCTATTGGGGGGACTCTTGCACCACACCAGTCTGAGCCTGAGGTAAAAGTGAAGTTCAACCAATATGGGCACTGGTGGGGCTGCATTGGTGGGCACTGATCAGACTGCATTGATCGGCAGTGCAGTCTGTATGCCTCTGTGTGGGCAATATTATTGCTGGTATAGTTTTAATTGATTCGAAGTGTAGAATATTCAAAGAACCCATTAAAAAAATCAGTACGTTTGTTGATTTAACTTTACTTCATTTTAAATATTGTACTTGTTCCTGTTTTGTTTTATTACTTCAAAATGGTCCAATGGTCTGAGGGACCGTGATCTGGCCCCCTGTTTAAAAAGTTTGAGGATCCCTGCTCTAAGAATAGTGAGGGCCGATTGCTGGCCCTCTAAAAATAGACTTTGACTTTCAGAGTTCCTCCTTCAAAAGTGAAACACCCCACATGGCCAAAGAAGGTAAACTGTTAAAACGACATTTCCCAGTGAATGCATTTCTCTTGTTAGAGAGCAAGGCTAAAGTTGAAAAACGCATCAAAAATGCAACGTGTGAACATAGCCCAAGTGGTGGCTGAAAATTTTTGTTTTGGGTTAATTATTTTGCCTTATATAAAAGTGAATACTATGGAAAGGATGTTCCTTAACATATTTCCCAGTAAAATCCATTTTGGCTTCGTTTTTGTATATTTTTTGGTGCGCCTGTAAAAATGGAGTAAGACTCTGACAAAATTGTTCACAACTGTGACCTGGGAGTCAGAAATGCTTCCAGGGGTCTTCCCCATGATGTTTCCATGTCATTTGAGCACTGTTTCCATCATTTTTAGATGTTTTTAGACTTTAGAAGGACCCCCAGGAGGGGGGTGGAGGTAAAAATACTCGGTTTTCCCATAGACTTACATTGGGCTCGTTGCTCGGGTCAAGTACCCGAGTATTCCAATTTGCATGACCCCGAGCAACAAGCGCCCGAGCATTTTATTGCTCGCTCATCACTAATTATGAAATAATAGATGTAATTTTTCTGTAAACCTACATTAAAGGTGTCATAAGTAATTGCATCCTCCTCTGGATCTTGAATATTAGAGCCAATCAACAAATTTAAGCATCATATTCGCTTTCAGCACCACAAAATTAGCTACTTTCAGCTGTTTTTTCTCTCTGAACCAACTTGGTTTTAGAACAGTGTCACTTGCTAATCCTAAAAGTTCACATACTTTTGTCTCACACAAACATGTGATATTGGATTATTTTCACGCTTTTGTTTTGATTTTATTCATTATTTAATTTTAGGACTGAAAAACTGAGGTAGTTTTAGGTCAGACTTTTAGAAATATGTTTTTGAAGGGTTTACAAACTTTCAGACATTCCTGTAGCCTGTTTGTAGAACCATTAGCACATGATTTCCACCTCTGCCACCTCACACACCACTTTACTATGTAAAATCAGAATGTAGTTTAGTGGGAGCACATGGCTGCTACACCAAATGAGCAACACCTGTGACTGTTACATCTTTCAGGCAAGATTCATATCATATATGTAATATATCACATACAATATTTGACGGGAGTAAGGGGCAGCGTGCATGTGTAATGAAGGATCCTCCCATGTGTGGACCCAGGAAGAAGGAGAATAATGTTCCACACCAGTACCGTACCACCAATGGCTTCACATCATGCATCCTCTATGTGGCCCGTGAGTATTATTATATATGATCTAATTATGAATGGTGCCTGATTGAGGCTTGAACATAATGGAAATCCCTGCTATTGGATTTACAAACCCCAGTAGGACAATCAGATGAGTATGTGATTATTGCATCCTGCTTATCTATATTTAGTACCCCGTTTTTCTTGAATTATGGGTATTGCTATATATACTTTTGCAGTTTAGGATTATCTATACCTTAGTACCTCCCACTCCCATCTCCAAGACTTTTCACGTGCTGCAACAATTTTTTGGAATGCACTACACAGCTTAATTCGATTAATCCCCAATACCCACAATTTTAAGCTTGCACTAAAAATGCACTTCTTCAGACTGGCCTACCGCCTCAGCACATTAACCTAACTATCCCTGTGTTGAACATTCAAAATTTTTAACATAACCAGGTTCCTCATATCATGTTCTCATACAACTTATGCATTTAATAGCCCTCTGTGTCTGTACTTTTACATTTTCTAGCTGATAACCGGTTCAGGCATCATTACAGGAACACCCGATTACCTACACTTTGGCTGGTCCGAACAAGGAAAGCAATTGTTACCATTCACCTTTCGTGTCTCCCCTATTTCCTCATAGATTGTAAGCTTGCGAGCAGGGCCCTCATTCCTCTTGGTATCTGTGGATTTATGTGATTATTGTTATGCTGTAATGTCTATTGTCTGTACAAGTCCCCTCTAAAATGTAAAGTGCTGCGGAATATGTTGGCACTATAGAAAGAAAATTTATTATCTATATCATAAAAAGAATAATTGATGTCATTTCTTGATGTTACACACAATTATTAGCAGGCTTTCAACCAACTTACTAATATAGCCTACTTGTTTGAGTTTATTACATTCTTGATACTGACAGTGATATAGGTATATCGGTAGCGACCATGCTATTTTAGAATTTTGGATAACTAGAGGTGGAAGACCTGTGAAGACTCAGACGTCAAGGATAGATTTCAGAAAGACAGATTTTAAGGGATTCAGAAAGAGAATTGGAGGGATCCAATGGCTAGATATCCTTAAAGACAAAAATGTCCAGGAAGGATGGGAAATCTTGAAAAATGAAATTCTCAAAGCACAATTGTTAACAATTCCGAAAAGAGGGAAGAATAGGAAGCATTTAAGGAAGCCAGGATGGATGAACACAGAACTTAAGCACATGCTAAAAAGGAAGAAAAAAAGTTTATAAAATGGAAAGAGGGAGGCATATCTAAAGAAGAATATAATGCTGTCTGCAGAACCTGCAGGGCACAAATCAGATTATCTAAAGCTGACAATGAATTGAGGCTTGCAAGAGATGTCAAAAGCAATAATAAAGGATTTTGGGGATATGTCAAAAGTAAAAGAAAAGTCAAAGATGCTATAGGATTTTTACAGGATGAAAATGATGAAATGGTAAGACAGGATGTTGAGAAGGCTGAACTTTTAAATTCCTATTTTGCATCTGTTTTCTCTCAGAAAGGAAATATAACATCAATTGTTCTTCACTGTCCTATTAAGGGAATAGAAGAATCCAGGATATCTATAAACAGAAAGATAGTGAAGAAACACTTAGCTAACCTAAATGAATTAAAGTCTCCAGGTCCAGATTACACCCCTGAGTACTGAAGGAGATAGCAGAAGAAATTTTTGAACCCCTCTCCATAATCTTTGAAAATTCTTGGAGAACAGGAGAAGTCCCAGAAGACTGGAGAAGAGCAAATGTTGTTCCTATCTTCAAAAAGGGGAAGAAAGTGGACCCAGGCAACTATAGGCCGGTGAGTCTGACTTCTATACCAGGAAAGATCTTTGAACAAATTATTAAACAACATGTATGTCAGTACCTGGATAAGAATGAAGTGATTAAACAGAGTCAGCATGGGTTTGTAACTAATAAGTCATGTCAGACTAACTTAATTTCCTTCTATGAAGGAATCACTGATTGGGTGGATCAAGGAAATGCTGTAGATATAGTATATCTTGACTTCAGCAAAGCATTTGACAAAGTATCTCATTCAATCCTTATTGAAAAAATGACTATGGAATGGACAAGGCAACTGTTAGGTGGATTCATAACTGGCTTAGTGATCGGACCCAAAGAGTGGTCGTAAATGGCTGCACATCCAGTTGGAAGAATGTCTCAAGTGGGGTACCACAGGGCTCTGTCCTGGGCCCTGTATTGTTCAACATCTTTATCAACGATTTAGATGAAGGAATTGAGGGTAAACTGATTAAATTTGCTGATGACACAAAGCTAGGAGGGATAGCTAATACTAGAGAAGAGAGAGAGAGGATTCAAAAAGATATAAATAAACTGGAGAAGTGGGCAGCAGCTAACACAATGGTTTTTAACAGGGAGAAATGCAAAGTACTACATCTGGGCAATAAAAATGAAAAAAGCATATACAGAATGGGAGGAATAGGGCTAAGCAACAGCACATGTGAAAAAGACTTGGGTATACTAATAGATCACAGACTGAATATGAGTCAACAGTGTGATGCAGCAGCAAAAAAGGCAAATGCAATTCTAGGATGTGTTAACAGAAGCATACAGTCTTGATCACGTGAAGTCATTATTTCCCTCTACTCCTCTTTGGTCAGACCTCATCTGGAATATTGTGTCCAGTTTTGGGCACCACATTTTAAAAAAGACATCAACAAACTGGAGCAAGTTCAGAATGGTGACCGGTCTGCAAACCCTGTCTTATGAGGAAAGGTTGCAGGATTTGGGATTGTTTACTTTGCAAAAGAGAAGACTGAGAGGAGACTTAATAGCTGTCTACAAATATCTAAAGGGCTGTCACATTGTAGAAGGATCAACTTTATTCTCATTTGCACAAGGAAAGATTAGAAGCAATGGGATGAAACTGAATGGGAGGAGACACAGATTAGATATTAGAAAAAACTTTTTGACAGAGTGATCAATGTGTGGAACAAGCTGCTACGAGAAGTTGTGAGTTATTCTTCAATGGAAGTCTTCAAACAGAGGCTGGACAGACATCTGACTGGGATGATTTAGCGAATCCTGCTTTGAGCAGGGGGTTGGACCAGATGGCCCAGGAGGTCCCTTCCAACTCTACGATTCTATGATTCTATAGAGGTAGTTTCTTTGTTTATATTATACTAGCGGAAGACAAATTATAATGATTATCCTCCATCTCATAGTCCAGTGCCCATATATCCATCGCACATCCTCCATCCCTTAGTCCCGTGCACATATACCCATCATACATATCCTCCATCCCATAGTCCAGTGCCCATATACCCATCATACCTATCCTCCATCCCATAGTCCCATGCCCATATACCCATCATACATATCCTCCATCCCATAGTCCAGTGCCCATATACCCATCATACACATCCTCCATCTCATAGTCCCGAGCAGGGTTGCACTGAAGATGTGCTGTTATGTTACCTGGCAGTGCGGCTCTGTCCGGCCGCTGATGATGCGATTTTCTACGCCGGTAACAACAGAGCGTAGCAGTAATAGAGGAGGGGGTGATTCATTTCTGTTATGTGCTCTTTGCTTCTTTCTGGAGGGCGGACAATGGCTGGGAGCTTATGTTCCCGGGGATGCTAGATTTCTCACACCCAGTCAGTGTCTGCTGAGGTGTTGTGGAGTGGGAAACCTGTAGCTCATAGCAACCAATCACAGCTCAGCTTTCATCTTTTAAACAGCTCTGGTGAAATGAAAGATGCTTAGTGATTGGTTGCTATGGGCAACACAGGCAGTGTAACTTGTTGTGGTCAAGAAGATGTGCCAATGAAATATATATATTAGATATTTATTATACGGGGCTTTGCGTGTGAAATGAGTGTGGCTATGCAGAGTGGGCAGGGCTATGTGGAGTGGGCATGGCTTGATAACACACATAACACTCAGCTTTATATACTGTATATAGATATTCACTTAAAATTTCAAGTATTTACACACACAAAACAAATATAACATGGCATGTAAGCCCACAGGTTAGTAATGGAGAGACGTATATAAGACATCTATCCATTACTAATCCTATAGTTATATGGTAAAGACACAGCCAGAATAAAGTCCTCTATTTGAAATAATCACACATACTCCTTTATTGAATTTTAATTTACCATACTTACTGAATGCCTAATCCCTGACACCCGTGTCTCCTGCAACAAAACTAACATAATAAACCAACATATAATACTATTGTTTCTGATGTAGTCCATTTACCGAGTGTCCCACGACTATCTCATGTGTAGAACCGTCACTTCTGGAGATGTGACTGCTCTACCCAGCCTCTGGCAATACACTTTGGGAGTGATTACCTCCTGTCAGTGTATCACTGCACTGTCGTGAGAGTTCACTGGAGTTCATCAGCTCTGATGCTCTCATTTACGGCAATAAGTAAGTGACAGCAATGGAGCTGATCAGCTGATGTACTCCAGTGAACTCACAGCCGCTCAGTGATACACTTTGGAAGCGATTACCTCCTGTCAGTGTATCGCCGGGTGAAATCGACATGGGACACTCGGTATTAAATGGACTACGGCAAACAGGGAGTATATGTTGGTTTATTATTTTTGATTGATTGCGGGCGTCAGGGGGTTAGGTGTTCGGTGAGTATGTATTGTGTTTGTGATTATGTCAATGCTTTGTTTTTTTTTGTTTTTTTACAATTGAACTCAGACGCCAGATGATGAGGCTACTCTTAAATCATTGGCTCATTCTGTCTCTGTTATATGTGACAGCAGACATAGCCAGCTGGGAGTAGTACAATCACTATGGGCTGTTCGTCGCATGGGTACACAGACTAGCGCACACAGGCGCAGACATATTCTCCGCCCATACACTCTTCCTCCTTCTGACATCTCCTTTTCTGCAGCATTTTTGACAGCAAATCCACTTCCCTTTTTACACCTGTGGTTTTGCTGCAGATTTGACTGACTCAATGGAAGTCAATGGGTGCAGAAGTGCTGCAGATCCTCAAAAAGAATTGACATGCTTCTGAAAATAAAATGCTGCAACTAAGGATGGAAACTTCCACAACACTTCAGGATTGTCATTGATTACCATTGCTTCAGTAATCACTTGCGGTTTTGGAACATTTCCATTTGGGAAAAAACGCCGCGGAAACGCAACAAATCTGCATTGTGCACATAGCTTTAGAGTCTTTCAGTTCATGTTTGATGGATTTTAATCCATTATTCCTTGGATAATTCTTCTAGTTCTGTGAGATTCTTGGGTCGTCTTGCATGCACTGCTATTTTGAGGTCTAGCCACAGATTTTCAATGATGTTCAGATCAGAGGACTGAGGGCCATTGTAAAACCGTCAGCTTACACCTTTTCAGGTAGTCCATTGTGGATTCTGATGTGTATTTTTAGGATCATTATCCATTAGTAGAAGCCAACCTGTTTTCAACTTCAGCTTTTTTACAGATGGTGTTATGTTTGCATTAAGAATTTGTTGAAACTTCATTGAATCCATTCTTCCTTCTACCCTTGAAATGTTCCCGATGCTATTGGTTGCAACCCAACCACAAAGCATAATTGAACCACCGCCATGCTTAATGGTTGGAGAGATGTTCTTTTTCTGAAATTCTGTGCCCTTTTTTCTCCACACATACCTTTGATCATTGTGGCCGAAGAGTTCTATTTTAACCTCATCGGTCCACAGGACTTGTTTCCAAAATGCATCAGGTTTGATTAGATGTTCTTTTGCATACTTATGAAGTGGAATTTTAATGGTAAGAAAGTAGGAGTAGAGGGAGAGGAGGCTAAGTGAAAGCCTGAAACAAAAACCTAAAGAAATTAACTGGAATATAAGTTTTTATAAATGCAACGTGTAGATACATGTTCACACTGACCACTAAATAAACAAAACCTGAGATAAAAACAAAATGAGCAAATACTCTGCAGTAAATAAGTAGCAAGTGTACTTGGTTAACATAATTTTGATAAAAAAACAGTAAAAGCCATCCCACTACATCATGATGACCTTATTCTGGATAGGCCTAACCTCTAATATTAAAACCTTACCATATGTCAAATGGTGTAAATATGACTAAGGACCTTAAGGATTTTAATACTAGAGGTTAGGACTGTCCTGAATATTGTCACTGTGACGTGGTTGGATGGCTTTTACGTTTTTTTGTGTTCAAAATTAAGTTCACCAAGTATCCTATGTTATTTTCATGCACTGTTGCTATTTACTTATTTACTGCAGAATATTTGCTCATTTTGTTTTTATTTTGGGTTTTGTTTTTATAAATGACGTCCTGACCTACCAAGGGCAGGACGGTGCACATGATCGTCCTGACCTGACCGACGGTGAACATGACTGGATTTAGCCTGTAACAGCTCCAGAGATTTCTTACATGGCATCTTTATGATTTTATATCAGTTCATCTTCTCTCCATTCAGTTTCATACAACATCGGATCCTCTCAGTGGAGATTTTCCTGATTGATACCTCAAGGATGAATACGGACAAGGACAAGATGGTGGAGATGATGTTTCACCTCACCCTAGAGATTCTTTTCCAACTTACTGGAGAGGTGAGAGATTCTGATGACAACACATTGCAACATTTGTTTTAAATGGAATAACAAAGTAGATACAGCTGGAGGTGAGGACTCAGTACATGTCTGTAGTGAGATTTATTAATGTGTTCATAACCAGGACTACACAGTCATGAAGAAGACCTCTAGTGATCGCTGTCATGACCCTCTGTCTGAGGGATGGGGAAGATCCCTGAGCCCAATCATGAGACCTCCCCCTCATTTTCTGATTCATGAAAACATCAATGAGCAGAAGATCCTAGAACTCACCTACAAGATGATTGAGCTGCTGACTGGAGAGGTGACACTGCTGGGAATGCTGGGACATTATACAGTAACGCTATGGAGGGATCGGGGGATGACGGTATCATTGTATGTGTCAGGTTCCTATAAGGTGTCAGGATGTCACCGTCTATTTCTCCATGGAGGAGTGGGAGTATTTAGAAGGACACAAAGATCTGTACAAGGACGTCATGATGGAGGATCCCCAGCCCCTCACATCACCCGGTAATAGACAGGACTAAATACACACGGCCTATAATTATCTGTATGTAAAGAATGAATTCAGTCCCTGTATGTGTTTCCTCCAGTTCTATCCAGTGAGAGGACAACACCAGAGAGATGTCCCCGACCTCTTCTTCCACAGGATTCTAAACAAGAAGATCCCGTTGTTCCTCAGGGTCATCAGGTAAATGAAGAAGAATGAAGGTGTCATGAGATCTTCCGTTTCATGTGTAGAAAGCTGTGAAGGTCCTGTTTTATCCACCAGTGTTATACATAAAGGGGTTATTCTCATCTGGAATCCGTCTGGTGGAGGTGTTAATTGTGTCCATGTAGTGAGTGTATATGATTCCTCCAGGGCACCTTGTACATTGTATCTTTATTGGGGAAACCATGTGAAAACTACAAACAAGGATGAAGCTACACAAACACCCAAACCGGAATGAACTGGACATGCCTGTGGGAAAACATTTCTCTGGACCTTGACACTGTGTGGCAGATTTTAAAGTCTTAATACTAAATGGTAATTTTAAGGAAAACAGAGAAGAATTCAAACTTATAAGGATGTTCGATTCTTTGCAATAGGACTCAATTTAACACCTGAATGTACATCTACGAGGACACAATTCACACCATGACCAGATGGACTCTAGATAACTAAGGGAGCATTCCCACCGCCTCTCCATTTCTTCATTTGTAGCAAAAACCCTAATTTGATGTCCTTGGCTTATCTTTAGGAGGCATCACCCCTTTCACCTCATGAACATGTTGTGCTCTTGTCTTATTGTAAACATGCCTGAAGAAGGAGCCTTTGTCCTCTGAAAGTTTTCAAATATATTTTTTATGCTTAGCCAATAAAGGTATCACATTTTTTTTTTTTTATTATTTTGGAATTTTTGAAGATTGTATTGCTGCACAATTGAACGCCACCATGTCTGGCATTCTCTTGTAACCAGCATTGCATACTGCAGTGGTATATACTTGCAACAATGCCAGTGTGCTGATATTTTAAAATTGATGTAAAGTTGGTCATACACACTAGATGTTGTCTGGATCTTCTAACAATTTTAATGTTATGGGGACTGCTGGTTAGTTAGGAGCCGATTTATGCAGGACACCTGCTATAGTGTAATTTTTTGGATTTCATGTTAATTTATGATCTTTTATGTTTTCTAAGTCATTCCACATAACTTCTTCCCCATCTATCTGTGATTTTACAATCTTTGTTTCAGGGTGAAGATCTGCCCCATATTAATACTACAGAGACATATGTGAGTGGTGATGAGCGATGTAAGGAGGAGATTCCTACAGATAACGGCACAGGTGAGTAGTGACCACTAACTGCAGAGAAGTCACAGATACTTCTCGTTCATTGGCTTGTAGAATTTCTTTATGTATGGAATATTTTTAGGGTTTGTTTATGTAAGGCTTTTCTTGTGGATTTTAGGCTATGTGCACACGCTGCGGTTTTTGCTGCGGTTCCACTGGTTTTGACCGCAGCAGGACTGCAGCAGTTCTGCAGACAGTGTACAGTAGCATGTTATCCTATGGGATTAACATTCTGCTGTGCACATGCTGCGGATTTTTAACTGCTGAAAAGCTGCGGTTTTGAATCTGCAGAAGCAATTGACATGTCAATTGTTTCTGCGGATTCTGCTGCAGTTTGCCATCTATTCCATTGTCCAGGTGGCAAACCGCAGGTCATTTTACCTGCGGTTCTGCAGATAAAAATCCGCAGACCAATCCGCAGTGTGTGCACATAGCCTTACACTTAAAGATTTAGTGTTTAAAAATAAGCAGCACATTATGGTACTATTTTTTGTACCATAATCGTTTTTCAGTTGTTGCAGATTTTCATACTTTCGGATCGTGGACCCACTGCTCCTCGGACCGGGCTTACCCTGGAGGGGCATGGTTAAGAGGCTGCCTTATTTTCACTAGAGCTTCTGGGTATAACCTGGGAAGCTCCATGAGTTTTACCCCCTTCCCAGGCTCTAAACAACTGCCCCCAGCTGTCCATTTTACCTCTGCTGGTTAATAAAATGTCGGGGAATCTCACGTCATTTTTAATCAGAAAATAATTTAGTATGTAAAAAAAAAAAAGTACATGTATAGTAAGCTAAACTAGTATTGGACTAGTTATATATGTAACTGCCATCTTTGTATCTATCTAGTCTGTGTGTGTATTGTGATAGGTTGAGTCACTCAACACCTGGGTCAAACACCTGTGGGTTTATTAAAGCACAACATAAACATTAACCCCTTCACACCCGAGCCTGTTTTTGCCTTCGTGACCGGGCCAATTTTTTCAATTCTGACCAGTGTCACTTTATGAGGTCATAACTCTAGAACGCTTCAACGGATCCTACTGATTCTGACATTGTTTTCTCATTACATATTGTACTTCATGATGGTGGTAAAAATTTTTAGATATGAGCTGCGCTTATTTGTTAAAAAAATCAAAATTTGGCGAAAATTTAGAAAATTTTGCAATTTTCAAACTTTTAATTTTTATGCCCTTAAATCAGAGAGTGATATCGCACAAAATAGTTAATAAATAACATTTCCCACATGTCTACTTTACATCTGCACAAGTTTGGAAACATAATTTTTTTTTTTTTTAGGAAGTTATAAGGGTTAAAAGTTGACCAGCGATTTCTCATTTTTACAACAAAAATTGCAACACCATTTTTTTTAGGGACCACCTCACATTTGAAGTGAGTTTGGGGGGTCAATATGACAGAAAATACCCAAAAGTGACACCATTCTAAAAACTGCACCTCTCAATGTACTCAAAACCACATTCAAGAAGTTTATTAACCCTTCAGGTGCTTCACATGAATGAATGGAATATGGAAGGAAAAAATAAACATTTAACTTTTTTTCACAAACATTTTACTTCAAAACCATTTTTTTTTATTTTCACAAGTGTAAAAAGAGAAAATGAACCACAAAATTTTTTGTGCAATTTCTCCCGAATACGCAGATACCCCGTATGTGGGGCTAAACCACTGTTTGAGCACACGGCAGAGCTCAGAACGGAAGGAGCGCCGTTTGACTTTTTCAATGCAGAATTGGCAGGAATTGAGATCGAATGCCATGTCGCATTTGGAGAGCCCCTGATGTACCTAAACAGTGGAAACCCCCCACAAGTGACCCCATTTTGGAAACTAGACCCCTTAAAGAACTTATCTAGATGTGTTGTGAACACTTTGAACCCCCAAGTGCTTCACAGAAGTTTATAACATAGAGCCATGAAAATAAAAAATCATTTTTTTTTCCACAAAATTACCTTTTAGCCCCCAATTTTTATTTTCACAAGGGTAACAGGAGAAATTGGACCCCAAAAGTTGTTGTCCAATTTGTCCTGAGTGCGCTGATACCCCATATGTGGAAGAAAACTACTGTTTGGGCACACGGTGGGGCTCGGAAGGGAAGTAGTGACGTTCTGGAATGCAGACTTTGATGGAATGGTCTGCGGGTGTCATGTGCGTTTGCAGAGCCCCTGATGTACCTAAACAGTGGAAATCCCCCACAAGTGACCCCATTTTGGAAACTAGACCCCCCAAGGAACTTATCTAGATGTGTGGTGAGCACTTTGAACCCCCAAGTGTTTCAGTAAAGTATACAATGTAGAGGCGTGAAAATAAAAAAATCATTTTTTTTCCACAAAATGACCTTTTAGCCCCCAATTTTTATTTTCACAAGGGTAACAGGAGAAATTAGACCCTAAGAGTTGTTGTCCAATTTGTCCTGAGTACGCTGGTACCCCATGGGCTCACGGTGGGGCTCGGAAGGGAAGTAGTGACGTTCTGAAATGCAGACTTTGATGGAATGGTCTGTGGGCGTCATATTGCATTTACAGAGCCCCTGATGTACCTAAACAGTGGAAACCCCCAATTCTAATTCCAACCCTAACCCCAACACACCCCTAACCCTAATCTCAGCCCTAACCATAACCCTAACCACAAACCTAACACCAACACACCCATAACCTTAATCCCAGCCCTAGCCCTAACCCTAGCCCTAACCCTAGCCCTAACCCTAGCCCTTGCCCTAGCCCTAACCTGTGTACCTGCTTTTTTCTTTTTTTTTCTTTACTTTTTTTTATTTTTGTGACAAGATCGCTGCGCTGTGATCTGACTCATAGTAACGCCACTTCTCCTCTGATCTCACTGACAGATGATCAGAGGAGAAGCAGCGTTACTATGTGACAAGATCGCTGCCTGGCACACAGTAACGTGACTTCTCCTCTGATCTCACAATGACAGATGATCAGAGGTGAAGCAGCGTTACTGTGTGACAAGATCGCTGCCTGGCACAGCTGTGCCAGGCAGCGATCTAGTCACACAGTAACGCTGCTTCACCTCTGATCATCTGTCAGTGAGATCAGAGGGAGAAGCCGCGTTACAAAGGGTGAGATCGCCGGGAAACAAGCAGCTTTCCCAGCGATCGCTCCCATTGGCTGCTGTGACGCTGACGTCATCAGGACCTGAACCAATCAGGTCTCGATGACGTCGGGGGTCCCAGCATGCATTGTGATCCCCGCGTTGTAAGGTATGTGGGGGTCCCGGGGGGCACAAAACCGCCAACAGTAGATAAACATTGGCGCTGCACAAAGCCCAGCAAGCGCCAACGTTTATCTACTGTGGGCGGTCGTGAAGAGGTTAACAGGATTTAACAAAACAAAAATGGTCTTTCAGGCATAACGGCAAAGCAAAAGATAACGTATTTCAGAGTTCATAAGACTGCAGGATTTGCCTTCTCAAGATATACTAAATCTTCAGCTCCTCTTGGAGCTACCACCTGGAGACTTGCCTGTCTCCAAACACACACATAGAAAAAATTTTTAGCTGTATATTTAACTTCCCAACCACACCCTTGAGGGGGAAATATGGTGAATAAACATCCCACTTATTTCTTACACTTAATCACAAAAAACCCAAACCCTCATAATGGCAGGTTAACCCCTCAGCACATAGCATGCTGGTGAGAAAGTTATGGGTTTCACAGACGATAGCAATCTTCGTGAGAAATATCTCCCTTCACATGCAGCACCAGTGACCCTGTCACTTATCCCCCCTGCCCAAAGCAGTACCCGGCGGTGGCCACAGAATAGTAGACAACGGAGTTGTGTTGTGCAGCTCTGTAACTTAGCATTTCCAACCAGTACCAAGAACAACTGACAAGCGGGGAGTGCCTGGTGTTGAACCGCCACAGATCAAATTTTTTTTTTTTTTTTTTTAAATCAGATAAATTTTTATTTAACCAAATTCAAGTACAAAACAATAGAACAAAAATGGCAATGAAAACATTAACAATGGTCATTAGGTTCAGAAATTCCCTCCCTCCCTTCCCCTCTCCCCATTACATACAAGAGCAGCAAAAAATGCATGGTGTAACCTAAGATCAGGGTCATCTTCTCTCCACCCAAGGTGTCCACAGTGTCTCAAATGTTCTTATGCTTTTTCTCTTAATGTAAATATCTTTTTCCATATTCACAATATAGTCAGACTGTCTGAAAAATTCCATCAATGTCGGCGGATCTTCATTTATCCAGTATCTGGCGATCAGTTTTCGTGCAATATATAATAAAGTAGCTATAGCCACTTTATATTTATTATGTACCTGGACCTCCTCCACATATCCCAGTATACACACCACGGGATCCCTCTCAATCCTACAACCATACGCGCCTCCTATGGCATTAAGCACCGCCGTCCAATACGGGTTCAGATTTGGACACTGCCATAACATATGGAGAATTCCAGCCCCCCTCCATTCGGCACCGAGGACACTAAGAAGTCTGTCTCAGACCCGCTCTATACAGCCGTTCAGGAGTACTATATACTCTATGGAGTACATATATCTGCGAGAGTCTGCCCGGTTCACTCAGCGATAATTGGGGTATATATTCCATAATCACTTCCCATTTATCTTCCTCTATTCTACCCAACTCCTCCTCCCATTTTCCCTGTGCTCTAATAGGGTAATTATTTAAAAAAGTATGCATTAGATCCTTATAAATGCCCAACACTACCCAACCTTTTGTTCCCCCCTCTGCATATATAATCATTCAATATATCCTTGTGAATCTCCATATTCATCGTCCTACTCTGCGTAACATAAGCATGCCTAAACTGCCTATATTGAAATCTGCAGACCTCCGGTAGCTCATAATCTTCCTGCAACTTTCCAAAGGGCACCAGTCCCTGCGCGTCCTGCACCTGAACCATGTACTGTATTCCCAGTCTCATCCAATTTTTAAATTCTCCCATTTTAACAAATTCCGGTAGAGTCTCGTTTTGCCATATCGGGGAAAAATTTGTCAAGTGTTCCAAACCCCTAATCTTTTTAATTGCCTCCCAGACTTTATGTATCGGCGCTAAAGTAGGATACATCAAACCTAACTTCCTAAAACTTCCTGCCTCCAACCCCTGAACCAAGGGATCCCTCCCCATCACCTGAACCAAGACCCTTTGTGTTGAACCAGCCCCAGACACATCCCTCCACCCCCTCATCTGTTGGCCCTGAGCAGCTAAGTAGTAAATCCAAGGGTTCGGAAGCGCCAGTCCCCCTCCATCCTTGGGCTCTGCAATATCTCAAGTCTTATCCTTGGCTGCTTTTGTCCCCACACAAGATCCCTAAATATAGAGTCAATAGTACGAAACCACCGCCTAGGGAACCAGACAGGGGCATTGTGCAAGACGTATAGCAGTTGGGGCATCAAAATCATCTTAATCAGATTAATTCTTACCACTACTGAAATATACAGTTTACACCACGCCCCTACTTTACTCCTAAACTTACTCAGCAGTGGAATCAGATTCAAATCTGCATAGCTCGAAATCGGAAGTGCCACCTGAATGCCCAGGTATTTAAACTGTCGCAACACTGCAAACCTACTATCCTCTCCAGACACTGGCAAATCAACAACACAATCATCTACAACCATGACAGTGGATTTTTCCCAGTTAATTTCTAATCCCGATATAGACCCAAATGTTTTAATTTCCATTGCTCTCAACAACGACTCTCCGGAGTCCTCCAAATAAAGCAACACATCTGCATACAGTGATACTTTTTCTTCTACCAAGCCATATCTGAACCCTTTAACCGAAGCCGTCCTCCTAATTATCTGCGCCAGGGGCTCCACTGCCAAAGCAAAAAGTAGCGGGGACAGCGGACACCCCTGCCTAGTCCCCCTTTGAAGCGCAAAACTCCCAAACATTTGCCTGTTAACTCTGACCCTAGCGGTCGGGGAAGTATATAGCAACCGTATCCATGAAATAAAGGTCAGCCCAAAACCAAAGCATTCCAATACCCTCCAAAGATACTGCCACTCAACACTATCAAACACTTTATGCGCATCCAATGAAACCACAACCCTACTGCCCCTATTGTCCGACAGCAGCTGCAAATTCAGAAAAAGTCTACGCAAATTAATCGCCGTAGACTTATTTGGCATAAATCCGGATTGGTCCGGATAGACAAGATCCTGAACCATACCCGCCAAACGGTTAGCCAAAATTTTTGCCAAAATCTTTACATCCACCGTCAGCAACGAGATGGGCCTATAAGATTCTGCAAACCTCGGATCTCTTCCCTCTTTTGGAATGACCACCACCACTGCCTCCCTCATGGATGCCGGTAATTCACCCTCCCGAAGAGCCTCTTTAAAAACCTTTTGCGGTCTGGGTGTTACCATCTCAAATAATTGTTTGTAAATTTCACTCGGGATACCATCTGCCCCTGGGGCCCTATTATTAGCCATAGATGTAATATCCATTTCTATCTCTTCTTTTGTTATGAGCACCTCTAGTCTCCCCCTATCACTGTCTTTAATCCTCAGGAGCCCTGCTTCCTGAAGAAAACCCTCTATGTCCCCAAATGAATCCCCCGATCCCGAAGAATTTAATTGATTATAGAATTGTCTAAATTCCTCCAAAATACACTGTGTCCCCCATCTCCCTTCCCTCATCAGTCTTCAATTTATATGCATAAGGCGATTCCCTCTGTGCCGCTACCACCACTGACAACAGATGCCCCACTTTTTCACCATCATAAAATTGCGCTTTCTGGAAGGCCCTCCTCCTCTCTGCTTTCCTCAGATACACCTTATTAACCTCAGCCTATTCTGATTTTCTGCTGACGGGTCCAGTACCATATCCCTCTCCACCCTCTCTAAGGTTTTCATTATTTTCCTGTCTTCTTGCTGAGATTTCGACCTACACCTGGAAATTTCTCGAAACAAAAGACCCCTTAGGACCGCTTTCATAGCGTCCCACACCACCCGACTATCAGCACTCCCTTCATTAATCCGCCAATACTCCTCCAATTCTTCCTTTATAATATTCATATCAATATATTCCAGCCACACTGGGTTCAACTTCCGCCCACCTCCCTTCCCAATCTCCCCCCCCATCCGTCTAATGGACAATTCTATAGGCTTATGGTCTGAAATCACCCTTGGGAGGTATTCCATTCCACAGACCAGTTGTGTCATTACTAGTTCATTTCCCAGTGCCATATCTATTCGTGAGAGAGACCCATGCGTCGCAGAATAGCAAGAGTAGCACACCGCATTCTCATTTCTCACCCACCACAGGTCCATCATTCCATCTCTTTAATATAATTCCCAAATGCCGTCAATTTCCTAATGCTTTTACCTGCACTCTGTTTATGTCTGTCCCACCCCTCATCTATAACATTATTGAAATCACCAATAATAAGTAATGGTAATCCCGTACTCCGCTTAAATCCATAACCTCACATAACTCTTTCCCGCTATATGGCGGTGGTATGTACATAGCTACTATACATAGTGATTGCCCATAGATTCTACAAACAACAAAAATATACTGTCCTTCACTATCAACATGACTTTCAATTTCTTCAAATGGCGTAGACGCTCCTATTAATAAAGAGACCCCTCTAGCATATGAAGAATATGTGGAATGATATGCTCTCCTAATCCACCGCCTCTTAAACACCTCCATCTTTTCCCGTAGTAAATGAGTCTCCTAGAGGCATAGAATATCCGGTCTCCTCTCCCTAGCATATTCCATGATCGCCGTTCTTCGTGTTCCCTCTGACAGTCCTCTTACATTCCAACTAAGGATTTTAATTCTATCACCCATCATACAGTTCTATACATACAAGTTCCCGACCCTTGAAAATATGTTGCAGCTCTCCATATGCAATAAAACTCTTCCCTAAACAATTAACCCCTCCCCCCATATACAGTAACCTAACAAACCATAACAGTTCTCCCGTTGTATTTTTCCCTCTCTTACCTGAGAGTGGGTACTCCAACGTCTAGCTACCCTATAAACGTTACTTCTGAACCACTATCTATATAAAACTCTCCCACACCTCCTCCTCATATGCATATACACATTATTATTACAATCAGTCCCTCCATAGTTCAAATCAGTTAATATGCAGGAACCAGAAACCTCCATATAACAGCACCGTCTTTTAGTTTCTCCTTATCAAAAAACGACATGACAGCGCGGCATTTCACTCCGCTCACTTCCCTCTGTCCTTATCCCCTGGAGCCGCTTGTTGTTTAAGTCAAGCCATTTCACGGCCTCCTCCGGTGTCTGGAAAAAATGCACTGTTCCCAGGGCCACAACCCTGAGCTTTGCCGGATATAAGTTTGAGTAAGCCAAAGCCAAGTCTCAGTCTTTTCTTCACTGCACCATATTGCATCCTCTGCTTTTGCACCTCAGCTGAGTAATCAGGATAAATGGAAATCTTTTGGCCATTAAAGCGCAGATCTTTGGCCGTTCTTGCTTTCCTTAGTATAATATCTCTGTCTCTATAATTAAAGATCCTAGCAAGGATAGTACGGGCGGGATCCCGGCGGGAGGGGTCTCATGGGAACGCGGTGCGCTCTCTCCACCGCATAAAGTTTGGTCAAGTTACCGGCGCCAATTTTAGTGCGGAGCCAGTCCTCAATAAATGCTGTAGGATCAGTTCCTTCTGCCTTCTCGGGGATGCCCACTAATCTCACATTATCACATTATTCCGCCTTGAGCGGTTTTCCAAGTCATCATTTTTATCAGCCATGGCAGCACATCTCTGCAAACATTGAGTGTGAGACTTCTGTATTTGATCTTCCAGCACACTCACTCTCCCCTCCACTGCCCCCACCCTGGCATCAGCTTTTTTTATGGCTGCCTTCATGCTGGACATTTCTTTTTTAACCCCATCAACTCTCTGTGTAAGTGTTGTTAGTGCAGTCTTACAGAATCTAACCAAGTCATATACATCTTTCAATGTGGGTTTCCCTATGACAGGCTCCACAATGTCTTCCTGCTCCACACTCTCCTTTTCCCGCCATTCATCCTCACCCATTAACCCCTCCTGTACCGAATCAGCGTCTGAGTCTTCCTTCTCTTTCTCCTCGGTCTCCCCTTCTCCCCCTTCAAACATCACCTTTGCTGTTCCTTCCAGCCTTGCAAACTTCTCCAATTTAGCTGCTATCTCGAGTCTCCGTGCATAGGAGGCATTTGCTTCATTTGCCCTTCCAGCAGCCTCCAAGCTGTCGACTGCAGCCTCAGCCCTGCTCCCAGCTCCTGTCCTTGCATCTTGCTGCCGTCTTTTTCCCATGGCCTCGGGTCACCACAACACAGCCTATGTGTCAGGATCTGCCTTCACTCTCCTCCTCCACCAGCTGGGATCCTTATCAGCACTCCAGAGGGACTTAGAACAGGATAAATGAAGATATACAGCAGAGAGGTCACAGGAGCCGTCTGCTCACATCGAGTGCTAGGCCACGCCCCCCCACAGATCAAATATTAATGTCCTAAGGATAGTTCATCAATGTTAACGTAGTGTAAAACACCTTTACATATTCATGTTTCCCCCCTCTGGTCCAGCACTGGCTGGTAGCTGACTTCTTGGGCTCATAAAAACTATATTTCCCCATACCAATAACAGCCAGCTAGTTTTTGCACCAGGAAATTATTTGGCCAAGAAGATATTTCTATTGGAACTGTTTTTCCAGGCCTCATAGAAGACATATCAGCCGCTACAAAGTTCACTTTAGACCCCAATATTTTGTTTATGCTGCAATCAGCCTCTGTATGCGATAGGTGTGGGGACAGTGAAGGAATAAAGCTGCATGGGAAGTGATATATAATCACAAACAAGTTCTTTAAGGGGTTTTCCAGGTTTATCATGACAGTCGGCAGTTACTCAATGTAACGGGAGACTTATGAATCCTCACATCGTGCACTGTACACGCTTGGGGGATTCTCCGATGCTGGCGGCCAAACAGAGTGATCATGCCATTACAAGTACTGTATTTTTGGACTATAAGGCACACTTTTTTCCTCCAAAAAATGTAATTCTGTAATTCTTCCGGGGGTACCAGGAGGATTAGAGAAGGTGGCAGTATAGAGTGGCGAAGCCGCACAGGCGCAGTCAGTGCGCACCTGCCTGGAGGTGAAATGTCACTTCCGGGCGAAGAGGAAAAAAAACAGGAAGTTCCTTCTTGTGTCCATCGGTAGGTGGGGCATAAAGCCACCAGCCAGAGCCCTACCAGTGTGCAGCATGGCATCCCCTAGAGATACCACTACGCGCCCATTGGAGGAGAAGGCTGTTATGAATGGGTCACCGAGGAGGAGAGCAAGCCCAAGCTAAGCCACAGAGAGGTTGGTAACTAAGCGGATTGCAGACCCTTGATCCTATCCACACAACTAGCAGTAGCCGTGGAGCGTACCTACGATGATCCTAGACGCCTCGGCACAGCCGGAGAGTTAATTAAGCCTAAAGCAAGAAAGGGGAAATCTAAACTGCACCAGAGCAGACCCCAAAGGAATAGATAGCCCCCAAACATATATTGTAGGCGAGACAAGGTGAAAACACAAACGCAGGCAGGAAAATAGACTGAGCAAATGAAGGGGCCCACACTGACTAGACAGGAAAGGAAAGACGCTGTCTGCAATCATGCAAAAAACCCTGCAAAAAGTCCAACATGTCTGATGCAAAAAACACTGAAGTCGCACGACCTCGCCCACTATATCAGCACTCTGGTATATTCTGAAAGCAGAGCAAAAAGAGGCCAATCTAATAAGGGATAAAAAAAATTCTGGCACAAGCAGTAACATATGGACGGTGATTCAGCACAGCCCCAGCCGGAGCTGGCTGACCCACACATTATCAGGTGGCAAGCCTCTGTTAATCAGTTCAGCTCCATTACCTCCAGTAACCACCAGAGGGAGCCCAGAAAGAGAACTCGCAACCCCTCTGTCAATCTGACCAGCTCCACTACCTTCAGTAATAACCAGAGGGAGGCCAGAAAGCGAATTCACAGCAGTACCCCCCCTTGAGGAGGGGTCACCGAACCCTCATCCACGCCACCAGGCCGATCAGGATGGGCCCAGTGAAAAGCACGAACCAATCTTTCGGCATGAATGTCAGAAATAGAGACCCAAGAATTATCCTCCTGGCCATAACCCTTCCATTTGACCAAGTACTGGAGTCTCCGTCTAGCCAAACGAGAATCCAATATTTCTCTACCTCATATTCCAAATTGCCTTAAACCAATACAGGGTCAGAAGGCACCGCCATAGGAACTACTGGCTCCACAAACCTCTTCAACAAAGATTTATGAAACACGTTATGGATCTTAAACATAGTAACATAGTAAGGCCGAAAAAAGACAATAGTCCATCCAGTTCAGCCTATAAAATTCTGTCAGAATAAATTCCCAGATCTGCGTCCTTCTAAAGAACCTAACAATAACTGTAAGATACAATATTGTTGCGCTCCAGGAAGACATCCAGGCCTCTCTTGAACCCTTCGACTGAGTTCGCCATCACCACCTCCTCAGGCAGGGAATTCCAGATTCTCACTGCCCTAACTGTAAAGAATCCTCTTCTATGTTGGTGGAAAAACCTTTTCTCCTCCAGACGCAGAGAATGCCCCCTTGTGACAGTCACCTTCCTTGGTATAAACAGATCCTCGGAGAGATATTTGTATTGTCCCCTTATATACTTATACATGGTTATTAGATCGCCCCTCAGTCGTCTTTTTTCTAGACTAAATAATCCTAATTTTGCTTATCTCTCTGGGTATTGTAGTTCCCCCATCCCCTTTATTAATTTTGTTGCCCTCCTTTGTACCCGCTCTAGTTCCATTATATCCTTGCTGAGCATCGGTGCCCAAAACTGTACACAGTACTCCATGTGCGGTCTAACCAGAGATTTGTACAGAGGCCGTATAATGCTCTCATCATGTGTATCCAGACCTCTTTTAATGCACCCCATGATCCTGTTTGCCTTGGCAGCCGCTGCCTGGCACTGACTGCTCCAGGTGAGTTTATTATTAACTAGGATCCCCAAGTCCTTCTCCATAACTGGAAGAGACAATTGGAAAGAATCGGGATTAAGGATCTCCAAAATCTTATAAGGTCCAATGAATCTTGGCTTGAATTTTGGAGACGCAACCTTCATAGGAATATAATTTGAAGACAACCAAACCATATCACCCACTTTAAACTGGGGACCAATGATCCTATGTCGGTTGGAAAACCGTTGGGCTTTTTCCTGAGTGGGACAACTTATCCACCACTTGGTCCCAAATCTGCTGCATTCTCTCTACCACAGTGTCCACACTTGGGCAGGTCGAAGATTCCACCTGCCCTGAAGAAAATCAAGGATGAAACCCAAAGTTACAGAAAAAGGGCGACATCAGAGTGGCAGAACTAGCTCTATTGTTTAGCTTGAATTCGGCCAAGGGCAAAAATGAGACCCAGTCATCCTGATCAGCAGATATGGTTTGACCTTCTGAAATTCCACCAGGACACGTCTCAAATCAGGTGAGATGGCGGAAAGAACTGCACCCTCATTTAGAATGGTAGTAGGCTCGGTCACATTAAGAGAATCCGCAAAGAAACTCCTAGAAAGGGCGTCCACCTTAAAAGAAGGCACAGGGATTCATCTTAGAAGTCACCGGATCTTTTTGGGACAAAACGGTTCCTGCATCAATCTCAGAAGCATCTACCTCCACCTGAAATGGGAGTGAGACATCAGGTTGCCGTAGAACCGGAGCAGAAATGAATCTCCGCTTAAGCTCCTGAAATGCCGAGACTGCCTCTGGAGACCAATTCACCACATCAGCTCCCTTTTTGGTCAGATCAGTCAGTGGCTTAACAATACCAGAAAAATTACTTATAAATTTACGGTAGAAATTGGCAAAACCCAAAAACTTCTGGAGAGCCTTCAAAGAAGTGGGCTGAACCCAATCATATATGGCCTGTATCTTGGCCGGGTCCATTTCAATAGCAAATGGGGACAAAATGAATGCCAAAAATGAAATCCTCTGTACACCAAAGAGGCACTTCGATCCCTTAACATACAGAGAATTTTCCCTCAAAATCCGGAACACAGTCCGGACATGTTCCACATGAGAATCCCAATCACTGGAAAAAAAATCAAAATATCATCCAGATAAATAATCAAAAACTTACCCACAAAGTCCCGGAAAATATCGTTCATAAAAGTTTGGAAGACAGAAGGGGCATTAGTGAGCCCAAAAGGCATCACCAGGTACTCAAAATGTCCCTCCGGAGTATTAAACGCCATCTTCCTTTCGACCCCGTGTTTGATGCCAATAAGATTATATGCCCCCTGAGGTCTAGCTTGGCAAACCAACAGGCACTTTTAACTCTGGAAAATAAATCAGGGGTAACGGATACTGATATTTAACAGTGATTTTGTTAAGGGAACGATAGTCAATACATGGCCTTAATGAACCATCTTTCTTGGCCACAAAACAAAAATCAGCACCTAAAGGTGAAGAGGATGGTCTAATATGACCCTTCTCCAACATCTCATTGATATAAGATCGCATAGCATAATTTTCAGGTACCGATAAGTTGAAAAGTCGACCCTTGGGAAATTTACACCCGGGCATTAACTTAATTGCACAGTCATAACTCCTATGAGGAGGCAAAGACGCAGACTTACTCTCACTAAATACATCAGAAAAATCAGCCAAATAGTCAGGAATATCATGAGACTGGGGAGAGGTGGAGAAAAGAGGAGTGTCACTAAGAACACATTGACAACCCCAACTCACCACAGACAGATTTCCAATCCAAAACAGGATTATGAGTCTGCAACCAAGGAAAACCCAGAACAATAGTATCATGCAAATTGTGCAACACCAAAAATTTACAATTTTCTTGGTGGTCTGGGGCAACCCGCATTATCACCTAGGTCCAAAACTGGGGTTTAGTCTCCGCCAAAGGAGTAGCATCAATACCCCTCAAAGGGATAGGAGTCCACAGGGGTATCATAGGAAAACCACAACGTTTAGCAAAGTCTAAATCCATCAGATTCAAAGCTGCTCCTGAATCTACAGAAGCCTTAGCGGAAAATGTAGACAAGGAGCAGATCAGGGTAATTGCCAAAAGGAACTTAGTCTGTACACTGCCCACAGCAAATGTGTGAGCAAAACGCTTTTCTCATTTAGGGCAGACAGAAATAGTATGAGAGGCGTCCCCACAGAAAAACACAGCTTATTACGCCTTCTAAACTCCTGACGTTGTGCCCTAGACAAAACCCTATCACATTGCATGGGTTTAGACGTTAGTTCAAAAGGCGGCAACGCCTCTCGTGTAGTTTTCCATTCACGTAACCGCCGATCAACTTGAATGACCAATGACCTAGTCGTCTAGACCAGAGGGAACAGGAAATTCCACCATAACATCTTTTACGGTTTTTGCTAAACCCTTCTGAAAGAGAGCTGCATCGTCATTCCATTTAGTAACGACCGCCCACTTTTGGAATTTTTGACAATATAACTCTGCAGAATCCTGACCCTGGTTCAATGCCAATAAGGTTTTCTCAGCTTGATCAATAGCATTAGGTTCATCATACAACAACCCCAAGGCTTGAAAAAATGTGTCCACATTAGCCAGAATGGGATCTCCGGGTGTCAAAGAAAAGGCCCAATCCTGGGGATCACCACGCAGCAGGGAGATGACCATTTTAACCTGCTGCACAGAGCTCCCCGATGAGTTAGGTTTCAAAGCAAAAAATAGTTTACAATTATTCTTAAAATTCAAAAATTTAGACCGATCCCCAAAAAACACATCAGGAGTAGGGATTTTTGATTCAACAGCACATGATTGAGCGAGACAGGCAGAAATTCCCCGCACTTCAGCAGCGAGCTGCTCAACACGATCAGACAATTGCTTAGTTTCCATTTAGAAAAAGAAAAAAAATCTCCTCATGCAGTCGCAGGAAAAAAAGAGGAAAAATATACAAGAAAAAAAAAATTCTGACACTTTTTTTTTTTTTTTTTTTAAATTCTTTCCTACTTTAGAGTACCCTAGAGTCTACTGTTAGGCTGGTGATTCTATTATGAATGGGTCACCGAGGAGGAGAGCAAGCCCAAGCTAAGCCACAGAAAGCCAGAGAGGTTGGTAACTAAGCGGATTGCAGACCCCTGATCCTATCCACCCAACTAGCAGTAGCCGTGGAGCATACCTACAATGATCCTAGACACCTCGGCACAGCCGGAGAGCTAACTAAGCCTAAAGCAAGAAAGGGGAAATCTAAACTGCCCCAAAGCAGACCCCAAAGGAATAGATCGCCCCCAAACATATATTGTTGGTGAGACAAGGTGAAAACACAAACACAGGCAGGAAAATAGACTGAGCAAATGATGGGGCCCACGCTGACTAGACAGGACAGGAAAGGAAAGACGCTGTCTGCAATCACGCAAAAAACCCTGCAAAAAGTCCAACACGTCTGATGCAAAAAACACTGAAGTCGCACGACCTCGCCCACTATATCAGCACTCTGGTATATTCTGAAAGCAGAGCAAAAAGAGGCCAATCTAATAAGAGACAAAAACAAACTGGCACAAGCAGTAACATATGGACGGTGATTCAGCACAGCCCCAGCCGGAGTTGGCTATCCCACACAAAAATGAGATAGACAAAACCAGATTAAATGCAAACAGAATAGCAAATGAACACTTAACTGAACATGCAGGGACTGAGCTGGAAACATTAGACCTCAGGAGGCAGAAGAAAATCACCAGCAGGGATAGAGGGAGTCGGCTGTCTTAAATCCCAATCTGAAACCCCAGAATCATCGTCCTCATTATCAGGTGGTAAGCCTCTGTTAATCAGATCAGCTCCATTACTTCCAGTAACCACCAGAGGGAGCCCAGAAAGAGAACTCGCAGCCCCTCTGTCAATCTGACCAGCTCCACTACCTTCAGTAATAACCAGAGGGAGGCCAGAAAGCGATTTCACAACAGACGGCGGTATCAAAACAAGGCAGCCACAGAAGCAGCAGTGGATACTCTAAGCGAAGTGAGTCCACAGTTAAAAGCGGGAAAAGCAGGAAGTCTGGACACTCCACACCTAAGTCCGCACCTAAACCTCCGCAACTGGTACCATATCAACAAAAAAGCTTCACTGGGTGAGTGTTATGATCGCTCCTATTATGCTGATGGTCCCCCTCTTTCTGTATACCCCTAGGCCAAAAGGACTGAAAAGTTTACAGCCCCTTCTGGACAACTACCCCAAAAGACTAAGCCAAATGTGTATCGGACAGACTCTCTAGGAGGAATCCTCAATGAGAGCTGAGGATATTACATTAATGATCCCAGAAGAGTTGCAGGCCCTAGGTAGCTCAAGCAGTCTTAAAGATTCAAGATCAATCAGAGAGTATGACTCCCCAAGATCACCGCAATCCTCAGAGGTCGCCGAAACTGGCTCAGACTCCCGGGAATATCCCTCCTCCGAGGAAGAGCAACAGACATGTTTTCCAGCTGATAGCGTTAATAATTTAGTAAAGTCAATCCGGAAAACTATGGGGATTACGGAACCAAAAGATCTGAAACCCCCCAGGATATCAGGTTCACAGGAATCTCTGGGAAAAAGAGGAAAGCATTTCCGTGATTCCAGCAATTAAAGACCTGGTCAAGAGAGAATGGGAGAAATGGGCAGAAAGGTCTACCCTCGCTATCCTTTTGATGATGATGATTTATCCACATGGATGAAAGCCCCTAAAGTGGATGTGGCTGTAGCCTCCACCTCGAGGCGATCCCTATTGCCAGTGGAAGATTCAGGGACCATACAAGACCCCTTAGACCGCAAAGCGAACGCATTATTAAGATCCTGGGAGTCATGTACAGGTGCACTGAAACCAGCTATATCAGGCACATTTACAGCAAGGTCTATGTTATTGTGGCTGAATGACCTGGAAGAGGGCATAAACGGAGGCCTACCCAGGGATAAGTTGATGTCCCCTCTCCCTCTAATCAGAGGTGCGGCAGCCTTTTTGGCAGACGCCTCGGCCGACTCGATACGCCTTACGGCCAGGTCGGCGTGGTTAACCAATGTAGCTCGCCGAGCTTTATGGCTAAAGGGATGGAAGGGGGGTGCGCAGACAAAATCTAAGCTCTGCAACCTGCCATGCCAGGGTGAGTACCTGTTTGGCACAAAGTTGGATGACATTCTCATTAAAGCAGATGAGAGGAAAAAAGGATACCCTAATTCCTATATTCCATCTTATAGGAAGGCCTTCCGGAAACCTTCATTCACCAGAAGGAAGGATTATAGAAACCAGGACCGCTGGCGCCAAAGAGATACCAAACAGAGAGGTGCCTTATTTGGCAAACGTTCCTTCAGGACAGAGGAAAAAACCACATTAATCCCAACCTACTGGTAGGTGGGAGACTGTCCCTTTTTTTGTCAACAGTGGAGAGGGATAACATCCAACTCATGGGCTATTAGTCTAGTGACATCAGGCTTAAAATTACAATTCTCCCGGGTCCCCCCGGACACCTTCCTATTGACTTCTCTAAGCTCACAATCCCAACAAAGAGCCTTGGAGACAGAAATAAGAAGTTTATTAGCTAAACGGGTTCTGGTGGAAGTCCCAGCGGATCAAAGAGAGAGGGGATTCTACTCCCCTCTGATTCTGATACCTAAGCCAGATGGGTCTTATAGAACCATAATAAACCTAAGGCGACTTAACACATATTTAGAGAACCACACCTTCAAAATGGAGTCAATACGGTCAACTATAAAACTTCTATTTCCTAGGTGCTTTATGGCGGTCCTAGACCTCAAAGATATTGTGGTGTAGTGACCACGGTGTCCGCTAGGGGGCGCTGTGTGGGTGTCCCAGGACAGTCATACAGGTATTTCCATTGTCGTAATGGGAGCAGGAGGATAAATGACCATTATGTATCTCAAGGTGGGTGGCCTTGGGATGGAGGCTCGAGGGTTGATCAGCAGAGGTACTGATCAGTCCGTATGGAAGGTCTCGTCTGGCTGACGTGGCTGCCTTCCTGACAGCACGTGGAGAGACTGTGTATAATGGCTGCATATGTCTGAGAGTTCCCAGGAGAGGGAATGAACGTCAGGACTGAGAAGCAGCTATGAGGTAACCCAGACACGAGTGTAACTGAGGCTAGAGAGCCTGATTGCTGGACATTGCACAACCTGTGTGACCGCAGAGAAACACTTGGTTGCAACAATTTAATGAGCTCACCACTAAGAAGCGAACCAAAACATGAATTAAAAAAGAAATATTTTTTTATTTGCAAAGTTAAATATATAAAAAGGACCATGTCCATGATTCCATCAGAGCATACCCCAAAAGGGGGCAGCAGCAGAAAAATACAAATTCATTGATAGTCTTTTTAAAGGTATACACGGATCTCATATATCACAAAATATCCACAACACATCCATATATGAAGTGCCAATTTAGTAAGTGCCAATATAAGCATCTATCTTAAAATAATCTTATTTAATACCCTAAAGCTTCATATAATCAATGTAGAATATTCATCAGCATGTCCTCATTATCCCTAGATTAGGGCCTCATTAGGAAAATATTTTATTTTATAAAGTGCTATTAATGCTTTATATCCCCATATAAAATGCGGTCTATGCTTGCATATATCCCACAGTGGGGCATCCAGAGAACAAAGGGGGTTCATATGTTGCCCAATAAAGTGCTATTAATGCCTCTATATAATGCGCAGGGGACAACAGCGGGATACTTCACCAGCATTCCATTAGGTAATATTTAAACCTTTTTTCTCCAGAGGTCCCCATTGTGGGAGATATATTAGGCACTAGCCGCACTTTATATGGGGATATTGTATATTGAGGCATTAATAGCACTTTATTGGGCAACATATGAACCCCCTTTGTTCTCTGGAACTTTAACTTTGCAAATAAAAAAATATTTCTTTTTGATAGTGAGGATTCTTGCCTCGACCATCGTCCCTGGCCAGTCAGGTGAAGGAATACTGTACCCCAGCCCAGGAGACTGGCATCTGTAGTTACTACCTGCCAGTGGACAGGGAGAAAAGGCCGTCCCAGATGAACAAGGGAGAGGTCAGCCACCACTTGAGGGACTCCCTGGTCTGAATGGAAGGGGCGATCCAGCGAAGAGATGGACCTGTCCCACTGAAGGAGGATGTTCCTCTGCAGTATCCTGGAACGGAACAGGGCAAAGGGTATTGCCTCTGAAGCTGCCACCATTCTTCCCAGGACTCTCATGGCAGCGTGAAAGGATAGAAGCCGGAATTTCAACAGAGAGCAAATTCCCTGCTGGAGGGTAATCCACTTTCTTCCTGGGAGAAAGACCCTTGAGCGGCAGGTGTCGATTACCATTCCTAAGAATTCTAGGTGGTGTGTTGGCATTAGGTGGGATTTCTCCCTGTTTATGATCCAACCAAACCGGAACAGCATGTTAAAAACTACCGCTAGATTTTCCTGGGCCTGAGCGAAGGAGGGCGCCTTGACGAGAATATCGTCGAGATATGGTACCAGTATTATGCCTCTGACCCTTAATATAGCTACCATCGCTGCTAAATGGCAGGGCCACAAACTGTAAATGCTGCTTTTGGACACCAAAACGCAGAAACCTCTGATGTCACTGAAAATTGGGGACGTGTAGGTAGGCTTCCCTGATATCTATGGAACATAGGAATTCCTGATCCTCCAAAGAGTGGTCGTAAATGGCTGCACATCCAGTTGAAAGAATGTCTCAAGTGGGGTACCACAGGGCTCTGTCCTGGGCCCTGTATTGTTCAACATCTTTATCAGCGATTTAGATGAAGGAATTGAGGGTAAACTGATTAAATTTGCTGATGACACAAAGCTAGGAGGGATAGCTAATAATAGAGAAGAGAGAGGATTCAAAAAGATATAAATAAACTGGAGCAGTGGGCAGCAACTAACAGAATGGTTTTTAACAGGGAAAAATGCAAAGTACTACATCTGGGAAATAAAAATGAAAAAAGCATATACAGAATGGGAGGAATAGGGCTAAGCAACAGCACATGTGAAAATGACTTGGGTATACTAATAGATCACAGACTGAATATGAGCCAACAGTGTGATGCAGCAGCAAAAAAAGGCAAATGCAATCTGGTATGTATTAACAGAAGCATACAGTCTAGATCACGTGAATTCATTATTGCCCTCTACTCCTCTTTGGTCAGACCTCATCTGGAATACGGTGTCCAGTTTTGGGCGCCACATTTTAAAAAAGACATCAACAAACTGGAGCAAGTTCAGAAAAGAGCGACCAGAATGGTGACCGGTCTGCAAACCCTGTCTTATGAGGAAAGGCTGCATGATTTGGGAATGTTTAGCATGCAAAAGAGAAGACTGAGAGGAGACTTAATAGCTGTATACAAATATCTAAAGGGCTGTCACATTGTAGAAGGATCATCTTTATTCTCATTTGCACAAGGAAAGACTAGAAGCAGTGGGATGAAACTGAATGGGAGGAGACACAGATTAGATATTAGAAAAAACTTTTTGACAGTGATCAATAAGTGGAACAGGCTGCCACGAGAGGTGGTGAGTTCTCCTTCAATAGAAGTCTTCAAAGAGGCTGGAAAGACATCTGTCTGGGATGATTTAGCGAATCCTGCTTTGAGCAGGGGGTTGGACCAGATGGCCCAGGAGGTCCCTTCCAACTCTACGATTCTATGATTCTTTTTTAATTCATGTTTTGGTTCGCTTCTTAGCGGTGAGCTCATTAAATTGTTGCCACCAAGTGTTTCTCATTTATACTGAAGTGCCATTTTTTTTGTACTATTGGACATATTGTTGAAATACTCTGTGACCACAGGTCTGAGAGAGCGGAGCTCTATCCTGAACTTTCGGTTGCTGAACTTGAGCAGTATCTGGTTTATGCTTATTAATAAACCGCATGGACTGTTCATGTTTTATGTAATACCCGAGCCGGATCTAGTTATTTGGCTGCCAAGCGAGTATCCCCTAACTGAGTAACAAGCGCTACCTTACAATTGATGGAGAATGCGAAGGGTACTGTTGTAGCTTTGTTGCTAGGGGCAACGGATGAAGTCTGCAAAATTCGGTTGCTAAGGGCAACAGTTCCAAAAGCGCATGTTGCAGTGCTGGCAACGCTGAGCCAGGAGGGCGGACAGTCTTGAAAACCTTGTGATATGCTGACCGGGGTCAGTGGAAGAGATTTATAGGACACCTCTGCGGTAGAGGGGTCCGAGAACCTGTGTGGCCATCACCAACAGGTAACAGACAGGAGTCTGTGTTGTACTGACCGGGGTCAGTGAGAGAGACTGTGTACCTGGATGGTTCAGTGTGCAAGGTCCTGGAGGGTCAGTGTTGGGAGGTTCTGGGAGAAGAATCGGATCCCTGGAGCACGTGCTGTGACCTTGGACCTGATGAGGCGTGTTGGACCATCTCAGGCGGAGACTGATGTCCTGAATAGCACCCGCTGAACCCTTGGACCTGGTGAGGCCGGTGTGTTGGGAAACCTTGGGAGGAGGGTCTGCTCCCTGAATAGCACCCGGTGCGCCCTGTATGTTGAACGGTTTCAGGAGGAGACAGACAACCTGAATAGCACGCAGACAGGACACTTGTGTTTTTGTGTTGTGTGTTTTTTTTCTTTTGTCTCTCCAAACAGCTTCTGGTGGCTCAGCGGGGTCATGAAGTTGACAAGCGGCTTGTTGTAACTCAGCGGGGTTACGAAGGTGACAAGCAGCTTGCTGTAACTCAGCGGGGTTACGAAGGTGATGCCTGCAGCTGTTTGTGAGCGGCAGCCGGAGGTGCCGGTGTTTGGTACAAGCAGGAGCTGGTGTGGTATCGTAACAGACATAAACTGTATAGTGTGAACTCTGGCCTAAGGAGGCCTGTTGAAAGGACATGGGGAGATCCCGAAAGGGGGCGGTGGCCCAAATCAGGGTGGTGACCCAAAAAGGGGTGGAGTCCCCGAGGGAGGTGGTAACACAAAAAGGGGTGTAATCCCAGGGGGGACAGGGACCCAAATCGGGGTGGTAACCCAAAAAGGGGTCGAGTCCCAAAAGGGGGCGGTATCCCAAAATGGAGTGGTAACCCAAAAGGGGGCAGAGCTTCCCAAAGTTTAAAGGGTGGCGCAGACAGACTGCTGCCCGGGGCAAGTGGGCTATATGTGTCCAGTCTGCTATATGAATTGCCCACCCGGTGAGAAGCTTTGGGGATGTGCCCTGCTGATGAATGGGGATGATGTGCTTGGAATGGTTGATTCTGGGGGGTCGGTGACCCTAGTGAGGATTGTGCCAGAGAAATTTATAATGTCCGAAAGGAAGATTGCGGTCACCTGCATCCATGGGTGCACTAAGGACTATGTAGTAGCCATGGTGATACTCGAGACAGACAGGGACATTAAAAACCATGATGTCGCTGTAGTCCCGAACTTAACCTGTCCGGTGATAGTAGGCCGGGACTCTAGGCTGTTTTCAGACATGTGGGATGGGGGGAACTCTTCTACAGCAGGAGGATGGAGGCCTCTCTAGTGATGGAGTGGTGTACCTTAAGGCAATAACACCTCCCACAATGGATGGGTCAGACGTAGGAGCGACTGAAGGAAGGGATGCATCTGCCCAATTTACTGACCAGACGTCACCTGAAGGGTACCACAGTGTGACTGATAATGTGGTAAATAAAAAGAGCGGAGCTGACACCAGGATAGAGAGTATCTTTGGGGCTCACCGTACTGTGTGGTGTGACTCTGACGTGTTGTTGTCAGTAGCAACCACTAGGACTGAGTCTAATGCTGTGCAGACTGAAACTCAGACACAAGGGAATGACAGTGCTTCACAAGATGGAGACGTTTCTACTGTTGGGATAGCAGACACTGAGACTGTGACACCTCCTAAAGTGGACAGGTCAGCTGTAGGAATGACTGGAGGAGGGGGTGCATCTGCCCAACTGACGGACCTGATGGCTCGTAACAGGACTGATGGTGACCTGCTTGACAAGACAACTGGAGTAGAAACACAGTTAGACTGTAACTGGAGGGTTCAGTCAGCTAATGGGGCTGACCCAGTGGTACCCGTTGAAAATATAAAGAAGTAGTGGTGCGATACGTGCTGGCCAAAAGGGAACAGGATCATGAGATACAGCTGATCAAAGGGGCAGTGGAAGAACATGTCGAACGAGAAAGGGTCCTGAGACAAACGGCCGAGCACAGGGTGGAGGAGCTTGAGAAAGAAGTCTGGGAGCTCAGAGGTCACCTATCAACGTGGCAAAGTGTGAACAAGACCCTTAGGGAAGAGATGGAAGAGCTCAGAGGAGCAGTAAGAGGTCTTCGTTCGGAGAAGAGGTTGGACGACGACTTACAGCGGCCGAGCGCGAGTGATGATAAGACGGAACTGCCAGTACCCATATTGGCAAAGGGTCTTGAAAAGGCTAAATCTCATGAAGATTTGGAGCCAGGAGCTGAAGAAGACAATCACCCGGTCGGGACAACTGTAGTGAGGGAAGTGTCCGTGGTAAACCCAGAGCCTTCTGTCCACGAAGAGAGCAAGACCACGACCTTCAAGTCTGTGATTGATGTACCTGAAGACATGCAAGAAGCCTGCACTGAGGATGGTGTGCATGAGGCTTTTAAAAAGGCCATCAAAGCGTGTAAGGTGCACTGGGCACCTGAGACTCGGCAGCTGGTGATAATATCAGCCAGGGAAGACACAGTAAGCCAGGTAGGACGGAGTAATATGAAAGCTGCTCGACGCCTAGAGCTAGCAAGGGAAGCAAAGAAACGGCTGGGATTGGGGGGAGATATAATTCCCGTACCCAGAGGTCTGATTGGGAGAATCATTGGAAGACTCGGGAAGGTAATGCAAGACCTTGTATATATGTCCGGTGTGGTAAGGGTGAGGATCCCTCCGGATGATGAGGTCCAGATGTCGGGTGAGGAGGCCACGGTTCCCATCATTGTGGTTGGCTCCATGGAAAGCCTGAGAAACTTTCGGATGCTCTTGGAGTATCGAGTGGTGTACCTGCAAGAGATTGAGCAGTTGAGGCTGGACCGTCTGCAGATAAATAAAGAGGTGTGGAACATCAGGTGGCGGCCGCCTTCAACCCAAGATGTAAGGACCCGAAGGGTTCCTCCAAGCAGTGACATGGCAGGGGGCCGAAGAAGGTCAACAAGGCCAGGACAGCAAGCGTCTGCAAGTGGCAGTTTGACGGGCGGTACGAGGCTGAGAGACCTTAGTTCCTGTGAGTCACTGAATGAGTCAGACTCAGGCCAGACAGTAGGCTCGACTAAGACTTATGACCGCACCAACCAGGAGAGCTGGTCGGGGAACAGAACAGACAGGGAAAGGATGGAGATTAAACAGTGTCTGATGACACAGACAGACTTTGACGGGAAGGCCAAAGCCCAAGGCTGATATTCTGACCGCTGGGGGCGAGGGAGGCCTAATGTAGAGATGACGAACAAAACAGATAGTTGGTCCTCTCGACTTGTAGGGCAAGGTGACATGGGTGCCCGGTGTCGAGAACCCAGGGTGATGTCATGTGTTCAACCCCACAAGTTTAAACAGAAGGGGGAGGTATGTGGTGTAGTGACCACGGTGTCCGCTAGGGGGGCGCTGTCTGGGTGTCCCTGGACGGTCATACAGGTATTTCCATTGTCGTAATGGGAGCAGGAGGATAAATGACCATTATGTATCTCAAGGTGGGTGGCTTTGGGATGGAGGCTCAAGGGTTGATCAGCAGAGGTACTGCTGAGGTTTCTGTTACAATGCGTCAAGGAAGCCTGTGTGTGGCTGTGTGCAATAGGACCTTTAGTGAGGTCATAGCCATGTGATCACCTGTGGGTGTGTTTATGGACCTTATAAGGTACCTGAGGTCTGGTCACATGGGGGGAATGCTTGGACCCGATTGGTCCGCATGGAAAGTCTCGTCTGGCTGACGTGTCTGCCTTCCTGACAGCACGTAGAGAGGCTGTGTATAATGGCTGCATATGTCTGAGAGTTCCCAGGAGAGGGAATGAACGTTAGGACTGAGTAGCAGCTATGAGGTAACCCGGACATGGGGAAATAACTGTGAGGCTAGAGAGCCTGATAGCTGGACATTGCACAACCTGTGTGACCACAGGTTTGAGACAGCGGAGCTCTATCCTGAACTTTCGGTTGCTGAAATTAAGCCTGTTGCAGTATCTGGTTTATGCTGATTAATAAACCGCATGGACTGTTCATGTTTTATGAAATACCCGTGCCGGATCTAGTTATTTGGCTGCCAAGCGAGTATCCCCTAACTGAGTAACAAGAGCTACCTTACAATACGTATTATCATCTACCAATATATCCCGAGCATCAACAATACCTCTGAGTGACGGTCATGTGGGAGGGGCAAATTTGTCATCTCCAATACACAGCAATACCCTTTGGGCTGTTCGTGGCCCCCAGAGTCTTCACCAGACTGATGTCAGAGGAGATGTCATATTTGAGGGCCTTCTTCCAGAGACTAAAAAATTAACAATAATCAATAAGGTAGGGGTAGCAGTTAACAACCCCACATTGTCCCTTAGACAGGGTATGTCTCTTCTGGGTTCCTTAGTGTCATGTATTCCGGCAGTCCCATGGGCTCAGTTCCATATCAGACAACTCCAAAAAGCCATCATACAGGAGGAAGAGAGATGGCAAGGCCATCTAGAGAATCCAATTAGCCTATCAACAGAGGTAGTCAAATCCCTAGGTTGGTGGATAGAGACAGACCATCTTTCAGAAGGAGTCGCTTGGGTAATAAAACCCTCAATGATAGTCTTTACAGATGCCAGCCCTATGGGTTGGGGTGCACATCTAGGAGAAAAGATGGTTCAGGGAAGGTGGTCGCTCAGGGAGGCAAGCGACTAGTCCAATGGAAGAGAGTTGAAGGCCATTTATCATGCCATACATAAATTTCTCCCACATTTACGAGGGACCCATACAAGGGTGTTAACATCGGTGGCATACATAAACCATCAAGGAGGTACAAGATTGAGGACTGTCATGTCTATCGCGGGCAAAATTCTTACAGTGGCCAAAAGATACCTTTAATCCTTGTCGGCCCTACATGTCAAGGGTATAGACAACGCGAGGGTAGATTTCCTCAGCTGCCACACCCTGCACCAAGGAGAGTGGGTGCTCAACTGGCGTGTGTTCGAAATGATATCAGAAATGTGGGGTGTACCAGAGAGAGACCTTTTTGCAACAAGAAGCAACAGGCAGGTCAGAAGGTTCGCTTCGTTACACAAGAGGAACAATCCGGATGTCTTCGACTCTCTTCAGACCCCATGGACCTTCCGCCTGGCATACGCATTTCCACCAATGATAATCTTTCCAGTAGTCATCAGGAAGATAACGGAGGAAAAGGCGAATGTGATACTAATAGCCCCATTTTGGCCCCGGAGGCCGTGGTTCTCCTGGCTCAGACCCATGGATCCTTCCTTGAGATAAACACCTGCTATCTCAGGGGCCATTCTACCACCCTCACGTGAAGGGCTTACGGCTCACAGCCTGGAATTTGAGAAGCGATTACTGAGGCTAAGAGAATTTTCTGAAAATCTAGTCAATACGTTCTTACAAAGCAGAAAAGAACCACCACCAAAATTTATGCACGCGTATGGGAAAAAATCCTCACATTCTGTTCAGCAGCCCCTTCCACAGAAATACCCATTTCTGCTATTTTAGAGTTCCTGCAGAAGCGGCGGGAGTTAGGCCTTTCAGTTAACACCTTAAAAGTGCAGATTTATTTCGGCCCTAGGAGCCTTATATAATTACAACATTGCAGGAAACAAATGGGTAGCTCGCTTTGTGTCGGCAAGTCAGTGAACAAACCCAGTGCATATTCCCCAGACGCCACCTTGGGATCTCGACTTGGTACTAGAGGCGCTAACAAAAGCCCCGTTTGAGCCGTTACACTCAGCCCCAATAAAGTATGCCTTTTAAAACAGCCCTATTGGTGGCCTTAGTGGCCAGAAGGGTAAGTGACATCCAGGCCTTATCGATAGATCCCCCCCCTTTCTGTCAATCCTTCAGGATAGAGTAGTTCTAAAAATAGACCCTTCGTACCTTCCTAAAGTGCCTACTAGGTTCCATAGGTCTCAAGAGATATTTCTTCCCTCCTTCTGCGATAACCCCACAAATCAGGAGGAAGAAAGACTTCACACATTAGATGTGAAGAGGGCCATCCTTACGTATTTGGATAGGACTAAACCCTGGAGGCAGAGCAGGGCTCTCTTTATCTCTTCCCAGGGCTGCAAGAAAGGTTCAAAAGTCACTAAAGGTATACTGTCCTGATGGATTAGAGACGCGATCGCCTCAGCGTATTCAACAAAAGGGGAAGACGCACCGCAGAATGTTAAAGCACATTCCACTCGGGCTATAGCGTCATCCTGGGCTGAAAGAGCGGATGATCCCATCAAACATACGTAAGGCCGCAACCTGGTCTCCACCTTCCACCTTTTACAGTCATTACAGACTGGTCCTATCTTCTAATACTGACTCGCGCTTTGGTAGATCAATCCTTGACACGGTGGCCCCCCCGGGTGATGGTCTCTGGAATTCTGTCAGTGGGTGCTGTCGTCGCCAAGAGAATTAAATGGATTACTTACCGGTAATATTCTTTTATAGAGTCCACAACAGCACCCCACTCACTTCCCTCCCTAATAAGGGTGACACATATTTCACTAGTAATGGTGGTTGCTTCATACACCTAGGTTATAAAGGTACAAATAAGTGTACATAGTACAGTGCTGTGCAAATTAATTAGTACAAAGCATTTTTTTAAGTAAAATCGTAAGTTGGTTACCAGTCAGTGATTCAAACAAGTTTTAACTGCTTTGAACAAGTGTGAGTGCCTTGCACAGCACTGTAATATTTGGATAGCCCTCTAATTGTGGGCGGATCCTCTAATTCTCTGTAATCCAACTGCGGGAGTGAGGGGGGCCGCCCCTTTTATCTCTCCATAGGGTTTCCTGTTCCTAGGAGCGGATCCCCTCTCTCAGTGGGTGCTGTCGTGGACTCTATAAAAGAGTATTAACGTTAAGTAATCCGTTTTTTTTTTTAACTACCTCCGCCTACCGCTGGATCTCTCCCTACCTTTTTCATCATTTTGAAAACTACACCCCTCAAGGATTTTATCTAGGGGTATAGTGAGCATATTGAACCCACAGGTACTACACAGAATTTGATAATATTAGTTTGTTATATTGAGAATTTTCATTTTTTTCCACAAAATGTTGTTTTAGCCCCACATTTGTAATTTTCACAATGAATAAAAGGAGAAACCTGACCCCATAATTTGTTGCGCAATTTGTCCTGACTGCAAGTATACCCTCTGTGGTCAAAAAATGCTTGGGCACATGGCAAGGATAGGAAAGGAAAAAGCTATTTGCCTGGGATAGATTGTGAATGCTATGTCGCATTTGAAGAGCCCCTGTAGTATTTGTTCTACCAGTAACATGGGAACACCCTATAGTTCCAGTGACAGATGACGGATCTGAGTGGGGGCTGGTTTTATGTGGGATAAGTTATCATTTTTTTTGGTAACATTTTGGGGTGCATAATATTTTTCATTTGCTTTCAGAATAAGGCTAGATCTCATTCTTGTTTTATACACAGTGCACTTACCTCAGGGTTTCCATGTAAATCCCACAAAATTGCCATTCAGACACAACCTCCGACATAACTACCCACCATGAGGCAGATGGAAACGCTTCATCTTCCATTTGGCATCTGCTTCGGATCTGTGGTCGCCCAAACTTGTGCGCTAAAAAGACACCAAAAATGATGGGACGCTGGTGGAACACAGACCAGTCCAAAGTGACTCCATTTGTCTCATAAGTGGTTCCATCACGGTTTGGGGGAATTTACACGGAAGTCCCGACTTAATCGCTCAGCGAAGAGTGCAGGATAAATGTGAGCCAAGCCTTATTCTGATTTTTGGGAGGTAAAATGAACAAATAGACAGTAATAGAAGAATAGTTCTTTTTATTTTTGCGTGGTTCACCGTGCGTTTATAAGTGGATTTATTCTTCGGATCAGTGAAATTACAACAATACCAGATTTATATATATTTTTTTTTAGGTTTTGCTGCTATCGCACAGTAAAAATTTTATAAAAAGTATCTTTTTGTCACCATATTCTGAGAGCTATAATTTTTTTTTATTTTTTGCAAACAGAGCTGTGTGAGGGCTTATATTTTGCCGGACGAGTTGCAGAATTTTTAGTGCCATTTTGGGGTACATAATATTTTTTGATCGCTTTTTATTCACACCTTTCAGACACAAAATTAATAAAACCCAGCAATTCAGGGTTTTTTTAAATATTTTTTTGTGGCGTTCACCGTGCTATAAAAGTCATAAGACCGATTTGTTTATTGGGTCAGTACGATTAGAGCGATACCAGATTTATATTTTTTTTTTTTATTATTCTTTGTTGTTTTTACACACTAAAACCAATATTTTAGCAAAATGAATTTGTTTTTGCATTGTCATATTCTGAGAGCTGTAAATTTTTTTTTTTCTTGCCAAAAGCGCCATATTTAATCTTTTTTTTGGGATGGTTTGGTGGTTTCATCTATACCATTTCATTTTACATATGACTTTTTGATCGCTTTCTATTCACTTTTTTGTGAGTCACTATGATGAAAAGCAACATTTTTGGCGTGTTTTATATTTGTTTTTACAGTGTTCACTTACAGCTGACAGTAGCGGAATCGCTGCTATACTCTTATTCTTCAGCGCCGTTAAAAAGTGATTCTGAGGAATAAGTTCCCTTAACGACCACCATTAAAAGGTGTATTGGCGGTCGTTAAGGGATTAAAAGGGTTGTCCAGTCAGGAAATATTGATAACCCCCTCCCCCGGATAAGTCATCAATATGAGATTCGTGGGGGACTGACGCTCAACACCTCAGTAATCAGATGTTATTTGTTATGGCACCTGCTGGAGGTAAATTTGATGAATATGTTTTGGCCGCTGGATCAGAAGCCTTTCTGTAGTTTTAAGCAGCTCCATTAAGCGTGCTTACCTCTGTCAGCTGCCATAAAAATAACAGGTGATTGGTGGCGGTGCTGAGTGTCGGACCCCACTAATCTTACATTCATGACTAATCCTGTGGAATGAACATTAGTATCTCCTGACTGGACAACACCTTTACCTTTTTCCTTATGCGGTTATAACATTAAGGGCTCGCTCACACGATCGATGATTGCCAGAGAAACAGAGGCTGGGCAGACATCTGTCTGAGATGGTTTAGTGAATCCTGCGTTGCATTGAGCTGGGGTTGCCTGCCCTGCTTTCTGCTTCTATCCCCAGGCAGCACCACTCTCTAGTTGCGGGCAGTGCAGGGAAACAGTTCTAGTTTTGTGTCCTCTGGGACTTGCAGTTCCACCCAGGCTGGGAGATATAGACTGGGTTGCCAACAGTCCGTAAATTTACGGACAGTCGGTGAAAAGCAGGTGCTGTAATTCCTGACTTTTTACTATTCTTCTTTATGATTTTGTCACTACACAAACTTCCTGGTTCTGACCGGGCTACCCAATCGTTCTCTTGCATCTGGTTCGCTTCTCCATATAGCATCTCTTCTCAAGAAGATTTCCAGTTGACTCAACTGTAAGACCAGATTGCTGTACAGGAGATAAGGGTGAAGGCCGTAGTTCCTCTGGAATGTGCCAGATGAAGTGGCTTGCATCAAGTCCAGCCAAGGTGGCTTATTTGAGCCTGCGGCCTCTGACATACATAACAATGTGTTCATGACCAGTCAGTACTCTTCCCACGTGCTTTCCTCCATGATAGAGTGCTTGTACCTGTCAGAGAGTGCATGAGATGGAATCACCTAACACAACTGATTACAGGCCTCTTTAGGAGTCTCTTTAGAAAATGTAACTGTAGTCCTTCGGCAAAACTACTGCAGCTCTTCGCGACAGAAACATTCCCTATAAGTGGGGTTACCCCACAAAATTATTGGCCTTTCATAAAGGGAGAACAATCCCAATATTGCATCCGGAAGATGGAATTGATTTCATCAGATCACTTGGTGGAGTTTCGTCTCACAATGGCAAATGAACCTAAACTTAATCTTGTTCCTCTACTTTGTTGGCTGGCTCTTCGACCTCCACCACAGTTCTGAGGTTTTTCCTCGTATTCCCTTCGGCACGGAATACCCCCAGTAATAAGAGGCAGTCCTCTTAACGTGGACTTCCTGAACAGTTTCCCTTCTTGTAACGTTAATGCTCAACTCTATACTCATTTGTTGAAAGTTGACATTTTCTTTGTTTTATAATTCATATTTCTGCATAACTGTTTACCTTTCTAGACTCATCAAAGGTTTTAGGGCTTATGTAGGCATTGACGAGTTATAGCTGTTGTATAACTTAACATATTTTCACTGGTTAACTTTTTGTCAATATTATGTTAGCAAGTTGAGTCTTACACTTGTTTCTTACAACATTAGGGGTTTGAACAGCCCACAAAAAAGACACACCCTTTGGAGAGAACTTTTAAATGCTAAAGCCGATATAGCTTGTATACAAGAAACGAAAGGCAGGAGTAGCGACCATCAGTGGATCTACTCCTTTCGAAGCCCTGGAGGAATATGGGGATGAAAGTGGTAGATACCACATATTAGTGTGTAAAATCAATGGTACAGAATGCACTTTAGTAAACATCTATGCCCCAAACAGAAACCAAATCAGATTTTTGTCCAAACTGATGAAGAAAATATCAGAAGTGAAAAGAGGGGCTCTGCTACTGTTGGGAGACTTTAATATCACCCCAGACAGCTCCTTAGACTCCTCCTGCAACAAAAGACCTCCCTCTGATAACTTAAATCCCTGGTTGGATAAAAACGAGCTATTCGACTCCTTCAGGTGTTTAAATTCAAATTCTAAAGAATACACACATTTCTCCACAGTTCACCAATCTGCTTCAAGGATCGATCTAATCATAGCTGACATTTTTTCCCTCACTTAAATCACAAAAGTTTCTATTGGACATAGATCAATTTCGGACCACTCCCCGGTCTTTGCAGATTTGTCCCTAGGTCTCCCCTTGAATAGAGCCGGTCTGTGGAAATACAGTTCTTATGTACTACACGACCCCATCAATAAAGAGACCTTGAAAACTGCTATTGACAACTTTTTTGCTGAAAACAAATTTGAAGCCACAAATCCAGCTTTGAATTGGTGTGCCCATAAAGCAGTCATCAGGGGCGTTCTCAATGGCATGTCCTCTAAACTAAAAAAAGAGAAAAAATAGCAAAAATTCAATCTTCTATACGCAGTCTAGAGAACTCCCTGTTAGGCATGGCACTCCCTTCCCCCCCAAATACAGTCAGAACTAACCCAATTAAGACAGGAGCTAAGATCAATCCTGCATTCCCCATATGAAGCAGCATTGAGTTCCTCGAAATATAAGCTATACGCTTCTATTAATAAACAGACATGGCTAATCATATCAAACATAAAAGAATTTATAATAAAATAAACAGAAGTAAAGCTCTTAACGGAGCCTCCAAACTCTCCCATCCACAGGAGATAGCAAATGAATTTGCCAAATACTACAACAGACTATACAATCTGAAACCTGCCCCCTCTCCCCTACAGCTTAATCCTAATGATATTAACAAATATCTCTCAGAAATAAACCTACCCTCTCTGAATGATGAAGACCTTATAAGTTTGTCAGCTCCATTCCCTTAGAAATAGCTGGAGCAATAAAGGAATTAAAAATGCACAAATCCCCCGGACCAGACGGGTTCACCAACGCCTACTACAAGGCTTTTGACGACACCCTGTCACAACAATTGGCTGAGACATTTAAGTACATTTAGAAAAAAAAGGCTTCTTCCCCCCGGAGATGCTAGAAGCGGCAATTACGCTTATTCCAAAGCAAAAGGGAGATCCTGAATCCTTAGATAATTTCCGCCCTATATCATTATTAAATACAGACGTTAAATTATTCTCTAAGACTCTAGCGAACAGGCTTAGCCCACTACTGCCAAAATTAATAAAAAATTACCAAATGGGGTTTACGAAGGGGAGACAGCCGGCCGATGCTACTAGGAGGATAATTGGCTCTATTAAATTAGCCAATATGACAACAACGCCTACAGTTCTAATATCAGTTGACGCTGAGAAAGCGTTCGATCGCTTGAACTGGTGTTACCTAAAATATACCCTAAACAAATTTGTTTTTAATGAAGCCCTTATCACTACCTTTATGGCTCTTTATTAGTGCCCTAAGGCAAAAATTATATGCAATAACCATATTTCTGAGACTTTTGAGATCTCCAAAGGTACCCGACAAGGCTGTCCCTTTTCCCCCTTACTATTCAATATGGCCATGGAGCCATTAGCAGAATACCTATGGCAAAATCCTAACATAACAGGTCTTACCACCCATACCCGCCAACATAAATTGAGTCTATTTGCCGATGATTTAATACTCACTCTTACAAGGCCTGAACTCTCCACTCTTGAAGCCCCCAGAGAAATAGATTCTCAATTCTCTCCAACTTCAAAATAAATCACCAAAAATCAAACATTCTTCCACTTCATGTTCAAAAAGAACAAATCACAACCATCAAAGCTGTAACCACATTGAATTGGTGCGAAAAGGAGTTCACTTATTTAGGCGTAATCATTAATAAAGACCTATCGGAAACAGTCAAATCCAACGTTAAAAAAATAGAAGAATCAATACTTAAAGACAGCAGATCTTTCAAGGACAAAGACTTGACCTGGTGGGGAAGGAATCTTGCGGTAAAATTATTTACTTTGCCAAAAATTCTGTACATCCTGAGATGCTCACCCCTACACATCCCCACCATGTACCTTACGAACATTCAAACACAAATAAACTCAATTATTTGGGGTAATAAAAGATCAAGGACTGACACCAGGTCCCTGTATAAGAAAAAATCTCATGGAGGAATTAGCTTTCCCAATCTCAATGCACATTACCTCACCCTCCTACTCAAACACAGTTTGTCTTGGCTTTCTAATTCACTCGACCCGGCTTGGCTTGATCTTGAAACTGCTATTAACAATAACAAACCCCTTAAATTTTTAATACTGGATAAAGTAACCCGTAGGCAACAGAATCAACAAAAATATCCCGTCTTCCAAGCAATAACTACTGCCTGGCTAAAAATCTTAAAACCTGATGATAAAACTCCAAAAACAAAAATTTTGCAAGACATCCCTTTATCTTTATCCTATACAATAATTGGTCATTCTATTCCGCCTACTTGGGCAGATTTGAATATCAAGAAATTAGGAGATATCTTCAACGGTAGAGACTTTCTAAGCTTCAGCTCTCTCAAGAATAAGTACAATATCCCCTTGTCACTATTCATGGATTTCCTGATTCTAAAAAACAACTTAAGGCTGTTCCTGAATAAGAAACCTACCCTCTCTGAGACTTCTTTGAAACTGCTATGTGTTACATCACCTGCTGCCACGCTCCCCGCTGCTCCCGCTGTGCCGTTCGCAGCCGCGTCCTCTGCTCCGCCTCACGAACACCGGCGCGCTCTCCTCTCCCGGCGCGCTCCCGGAAGGCGCGCGCATCCTCCTGCGTCCTCTCCTCCACCGCCGCTGCCGGCCTTCCGGGCCCGCCGGGTGCGCCTGCGCACTGCGCGCCACTAATCCTGCTTCCACTGCTCCACCTCCTGTCCCCTCCTGACCCGGAAGCGCTGCTTGCCGCCCTATATCTAGCAGTCCCGCCTCCTGCCCGGTGCCTGACTATCCATTGTGCCTAGCACGGCTTATTCAGGTCCCCTCTGCTCAGCACTTCTCCAGCCTAGCGCCTTGTCTTGTTTTCTCTGTGCCCAGTCTCCTCTTGTGATTGCTACCTCTGTTTTTCCCTAGTGTCTGCTTCGTCACCGGTCTCCAGCTCCCGCCGCAGGGTCTACCTCTGTCTGCCTGGATCCGTACCTGCCTAACCTAACCTTGTGGCTATCCCTGTTCTCTCCCTACTGTGTCCCCGGGTACCAGCTTCCGCGGCGATAGTCTCTCCGAGGCTTGCCCCAGACGCTCCCTGTATAGGGGGTGGTCCACTTGGCCAGCTCGCCTCGAGGAGGTTCGTCGTCGCGGTCCTGCGGGTTCACTTCCGGTTCCCCTCAGTTCTACAGCATAACAGTATAGTCAGGCCATGGACCCCGCTGGTGCTCCGACCCCAACCCAAAAAGAGCTCCTATTCTTAAGGGAGAATCAGGCAAGGATAATGTCCTTCCTTAAATCCATGGAGACCCGCTTGTCATCTCTACAGGCCTCTGATCCTGGGACCGCCTCCCAGCTGGGCAGTCTCCAACAGGAGCTGGCTCAGCAGCGAGACACCCAGGCCCATATATTGAATTATATGGCTTCCATAGATAATCGTCTCCTTGCCCTGCAGTCTGTAGCCTCGACCCCGGCCCAGGCAGCGGTATCCCATCCGCCGCCCCGTTTGGCAAAACCCCCGCGTTATAGTGGCGATTCTAAGTCGTGCAGGGGTTTTTTAAATCAGTGTCAGCTCCATTTTGAGCTATTGCCTCTACAGTACCCCACCGACAGAGCCAAGGTGGCCTTTGTCGTGTCCCATTTGGAGGGTGAGGCTTTAGCCTGGGTAAACCCCCTTTGGGAGCGTGATGACCCCTTGGTCTCCCAACTCTCCACCTTCCTCGACTCTTTTCGCAAGGTGTTCGACGAGCCGGGTCGCGTAGCCTCTGCCACCGAGTCACTTTTTAACCTGCAACAGGGCTCGCTCTCCGTGGGTCAATACGCCATTCGCTTCCGTACCCTGGCCTCCGAGGTTGGATGGAACAATGAGGCCTTGGTAGGAGCTTTTTGGCGGGGCCTCTCAGGTCGAATTAAAGACGAATTAGCAGGACGGGACACTCCAACCTCGTTGGAGGATCTAATTTCCCTGGCTATACGCATCGACTTGCGCTTCCAGGAGCGTTCTCGAGAGGCCGCCAGGGATAGGAGGTTTCCTCGTGTTCCAACCGCTGCCCGCAGCCCACCTCGCTCACGCCCTGCCCTGGCGTCGGCATCCCCCGCACCTGAGCCCATGCAAATAGATCGCCTCAAGCCAGTGGAGCAACGCCGCCAGGAGAGGTTCACTCAGGGTCTTTGCCTGTATTGTGGGAGTGCATCACACTTCTTGCGTTCCTGCCCTGTGCGTCCGGGAAACGCCTCCGCCTAGGACAGGTAAGAGAGGTCTCCCTAGGTACCAACGACTCCTCTCTACCCTTGACTCTTTCTGTTCTCTTGCACCTTGGTTCCAAGCGTTTCTCCGAGTGGGCTTACATAGATTCAGGTGCGGCTGGAAATTTCATTCAGCTTGAGGCAGTCAGGAGGCTTTGTATTCCGGTCAGATCCCTGGAGACTCCTCGGCAGATTGCGTTGGTTGACGGCCAACCCCTGCGGGTGTCCGTTACACAGGTCACCGAAGAATTGGACCTTCAGATCGGCGCCTTGCATCTGGAGAAGATTGCCTTCTATGTGCTGCCGACCCTATCACACACTATCCTGTTGGGTCTTCCTTGGCTAAGAAAACACGAGCCAATCTTGGACTGGTGGTCTGGTGACGTCGTACGGTGGGGACAGTTCTGTCACAGAGGGTGTTTGCTTTCTGTCCAGCCAAGAGACTCCTCTCGGCCAACATCGGTATCTCCAGATTTACCTTCGGCCTATTGGGCCTATGCGGATGTCTTCAATAAGAAAGAGGCAGAGGCTCTGCCCCCTCACCGTTCCTACGACTGTCCCATCGATCTCGTTCCCGACTCTACTCCTCCCCAAGGTCGGATTTATCCGCTGTCGCCATCAGAGACCCAAGCCATGTCCGAATTAGTTCAAGAAAACTTGGCCAAAGGCTTCATTCGCCCGTCTTCCTCGCCCGCGGGTGCGGGTTTTTTCTTCGTCAAGAAGAAGGACGGAACCCTGCGTCCCTGCATTGACTATCGGGGACTCAACGATATTACAATTAAAAACAAATATCCGCTTCCTCTCATCCCGGAGCTATTTGATCGTCTCCGAGGGGCGCAAATCTTTACCAAATTGGATTTGCGGGGAGCCTACAACCTAATCCGCATCCGTTCCAGAGATGAGTGGAAAACGGCTTTCAACACCCGCGATGGCCACTATGAATATCTGGTTATGCCTTTTGGTTTATGCAACGCACCCGCCGTGTTTCAAGAATTCGTCAATGATGTCTTCCGGGACCTTCTCTATTCTTGTGTGGTGGTGTACCTGGATGATATTCTGGTGTTTTCCTCGGACCTGTCTTCTCACAGAAAGGACGTCCGTCAAGTCTTGTCGCGCCTAAGAGAGCATCGTCTCTATGCCAAACTTGAAAAATGTGCCTTTGAACAGTCTTCTCTACCGTTTTTGGGCTACATCATTTCTAATACTGGTCTACGGATGGATCCGGGAAAATTGTCGGCCGTACTAAACTGGCCGCGTCCCCAGGGAGTGAAGGCCATCCAACGATTCCTGGGGTTCGCCAATTACTACCTGCAGTTTATTCCACACTTTTCCTCCCTGACCAGCCCTATCTCCGCTCTGATCCGTAAGGGGGCTAATCCCCACTTCTGGTCACCTGAGGCCGAAGACGCATTCCGCTCCCTGAAACAAGCTTTTGCAACGGCTCCCGTACTCCATCGCCCAGAGGCCAACAAACCCTTCACTCTGGAAGTAGATGCCTCTGCCATCGGAGCCGGTGCAGTACTCTCCCAGACGGCACCCTCTGGTCGATTGGTCACCTGTGGCTTCTTTTCAAAGTCCTTCTCCACCTCGGAGAGAAACTATACCATTGGCGATAGAGAACTGCTCGCCATCAAGTTGGCCTTGGAGGAATGGCGGTACCTCCTCGAGGGAGCGGTCCACCCCGTCAGGATCTACACTGACCACAAGAACCTGGCGTACATCCGGACGGCGCAAAGACTCAATCCCCGTCAAGCCAGGTGGTCTCTGTTCTTCGCTCGGTTCGATTTCGAACTCCATTTTCGCCCCGGCGATAAGAACCTCAAGGCAGATGCCCTATCCAGGTCCTTTTTGGTTACCGACTGTGACGAAGAGCCTTCGCACATCGTGGATCCTAGCAAGGTCATGGTGGTTGCTCCTGTAAACCTGACTTCATTGCCTCCGGGTAAGACGTTTGTTCAAGAGAACAATAGGAGGCGAGTCTTACAGTGGGGTCATACCTCCAAACTAGCTGGCCACGGTGGTCTCAAGAAAACCCTCGCCTTCGTCTCTCGTTATTACTGGTGGCCCTCTCTTGCTCAAGATATCCGAAGTTTTGTCGCCTCTTGTCCGTCTTGTGCCAAGAATAAAGTTCCTCGACACTTACCCGCTGGTCTTCTTCACCCGCTCCCGGTTCCTTCGGCTCCCTGGCAGCACATCGCGTTGGATTTTATTACCGATCTACCTCGGTCTTCGGGTCACACAGTCATCCTCGTGGTTGTAGATCGATTTTCCAAAATGGCACATTTCATCTCCCTGCCTGGGTTGCCCTCCGCTCCTGAACTGGCGAGAATCTTCATTTCCCATGTCTTCCGGATTCACGGTTTTCCTCAGCATATCGTTTCGGATAGAGGAGTTCAGTTCACTTCACACTTCTGGCGAGCCCTGTGTAAACGCATGGATGTCACTTTGGACTTCTCCTCGGCCTACCATCCCCAAACTAATGGTCAGGCTGAGCACACGAACCAGATTTTTATAAACTATCTTCGCCACTTCTCCAACGCCCACCACAACGACTGGTCCCACCTGCTCCCGTGGGCCGAATTTGCCTACAACAACCACATCAACGAGTCTTCGTCTAAGTCTCCTTTCTTCATCGTCTACGGGCAACATCCCAGTGTACCTCTGCCGGTACCCCCTGTCTCGGGTGTGTCGGCAGCCGACCTTCTGACCGAGAAGTTCTCCAGGGTCTGGCAGGAAACCAAGTCTGCACTCGAGCTAGCACAGGATAGAATGAAGAGACACGCAGACAAAAGGCGTCTGGATTCTCCGTTGTACCATCCCGGAGATAAAGTGTGGCTGTCCTCCAAGTTTGTCCGCCTCAAAGTCCCCTCATATAAGCTAGGCCCTCGGTATTTCGGGCCTTTTGAGGTCATGGCCCGCATTAATAACGTTGCCTACAAACTAAAACTTCCCGCCTCACTGCGAATCCCCAATTCTTTTCACGTGTCCCTCCTGAAACCTGTCATTTTTAACCAGTTTCATGCCTCTGTTGGTCACTCTCCCCAGCCGGTCTCTGGCCAGGATGTCTTTGAGGTCCAGGACATCCTGGCCGTAAAGAGATCTAGAGGGAAGACCCTCTTCTTAGTTGATTGGAAAGGTTTTGGTCCCGAGGAGAGGTCTTGGGAACCCCGGCAAAACATCCAGGCTCCCCGCATTCTAGCCAGATTCCTTGCCAGTCTCAAGAAGAGGGGGCGTAAAGAGGGGGGTACTGTTACATCACCTGCTGCCACGCTCCCCGCTGCTCCCGCTGTGCCGTTCGCAGCCGCGTCCTCTGCTCCGCCTCACGAACACCGGAGCGCTCTCCTCTCCCGGCGCGCTCCCGGAAGGCGCGCGCATCCTCCTGCGTCCTCTCCTCCACCGCCGCTGCCGGCCTTCCGGGCCCGCCGGGTGCGCCTGCGCACTGCGCGCCACTAATCCTGCTTCCACTGCTCCACCTCCTGTCCCCTCCTGACCCGGAAGCGCTGCTTGCCGCCCTATATCTAGCAGTCCCGCCTCCTGCCCGGTGCCTGACTATCCATTGCGCCTAGCACGGCTTATTCAGGTCCCCTCTGCTCAGCACTTCTCCAGCCTAGCGCCTTGTCTTGTTTTCTCTGTGCCCAGTCTCCTCTTGTGATTGCTACCTCTGTTTTTCCCTAGTGTCTGCTTCGTCACCGGTCTCCAGCTCCCGCCGCAGGGTCTACCTCTGTCTGCCTGGATCCGTATCTGCCTAACCTAACCTTGTGGCTATCCCTGTTCTCTCCCTACTGTGTCCCCGGGTACCAGCTTCCGCGGCGATAGTCTCTCCGAGGCTTGCCCCAGACGCTCCCTGTATAGGGGGTGGTCCACTTGGCCAGCTCGCCTCGAGCAGGTTCGTCGTCGCGGTCCTGCGGGTTCACTTCTGGTTCCCCTCAGTTCTACAGCATAACACTATGTAACTGCGGTCATCCAAGATTTTGGAGTCATAGCTTCTTATATGACAGTTTCAACTGTGACTCAATTTAAAAAAAAACCCTTACATGTTCAACTGGGAAAAACTCTAAATCACACATTCTCCATTGAAGACTGGGAAGACTCCCTTTCTCTAACCTATAGTTTCACTTTATCCATGCCTTTGCAGGAGGCGCATTACAAGGTGTCCTCCCGTTGGTATTATACTCCGGCCAGAATGGCCCATTTTGGTTTGTCAAACTCAGCTCAATGTTGGAGAAACTGTGGGCAAAAAGGAGACATATTTCACATATTTTGGAGCTGCCCAATAGCACACTCCTTTTGGACTCAGATTTTCTCTATTCTAAGCAAACTTGCCGGCTCTACTATGACTGTAAGTCCACAATCTGCACTTCTTTCCTTAGACATAGCAGAATGGGAACCTTCTTTAAAACCATTATTTTTACATATTTGCATGGTAGCAAAAAACTCCATTGCGTACCACTGGAAGGGACCTACACTTCCTAACTCTAATGATATTATACAATTAGTTTCTCGCCATCGCTCCCATGAACTAAAGTTCGCTTTGTCTAACAATCAGTTCAAATCATTTTTTAGTAAATGGCAAAAATGGGACCAAGTCTTCCCATCTCCCATCACTTAAACCCTCCATGTTAGAATTCAGTCCTATCTACCTACTGGATTTATTTCTCTCCTAAGACCCATTAGTGTTATATTGCAATATCTTTATTTCTACACCGTTACACAATCTAAACTACATATTGCTATACAGAGCCGCTATTTTGTATTACCTTGTAAAATTGTTTCTCTCCTTATGCGGTTTAATCTGCATTGCCTTAGTTAATACCCTTGTATTATGCTTCAGATTATAATGCTGACTTTGTTTACAATTCAAGGGTTGCATCCCTTGTCAACTGATACTTGTTCCCTAATTCCCTATTATCTCTTCCCTCCCCCTTCTGTTTAATGTTTAAACAATAAAATCTTTGGAAAAGAAAATGTAACTGTAAATGATTGGTGACAAACACAGTGAAACATGAACCTACAGAGAAGATGGCAACAATACGGAAATGGAAATTTGAAAGAGCAAAACCTGGTGACCTAACACCATGAACTATCAACCTCAATTTTGTTCATAATTGAATTTTTATTAAAGTTTGTATGGAATTGTTATAAAGTATGTAACAAAATACATATTAATATAATTTAAATTCAGTGTTATATAAAAATAATTAAATCCATTTTATTTTCGGCAGGTGACTGTAGCAGGAGCTCCAAAGAACATGTGATATTCTCAGATTTTGCAGCTGCTAATCATAGTAGCACATCTGATACATGTGAAGAACGTGTAATTTTTGCAGATACACCTCAAGGTCATCTAAGAAAAAATCTGACACCTGATCCTTTTCAGCAGGTTCTCTCTTCTGCTCCATCAAAGACAAAAATGCAAAATGAAAGTCAGAGAAGTGCTGTTGAAAATGAAATGGCTTATATAGTGAAGAAATCATTTTCATGTTCGGAATGTGGAAAATATTACAGTCGTAAATCAAGTCTTGTTACACATCAGAAAATTCACACAGGGGAAAACTCATTTTCTTGCTCAGAATGTGGGAAAAATTATAATGAGAAATCCATACTTGTAAAACATCAGAGAATTCACACAGGAGAGAAGCCATTTTCTTGCTCAGAATGTGGGAAATATTTTAGATTGAAAGGCCAACTTGTATTACATCAGAGAAGTCACACAGGGGAAAAACCATTTTCATGTTCAGAATGTGGGAAATGTTTTAACCGGAAAACAAATCTTGATACACATCTGAGAATTCACACAGGACATAAGCCATTTTCATGTTCCGAATGTGGGAAATGTTATAGTGTGAAAGCAAAACTTGAAATACATCAGAGAATTCACACAGGAGAGAAGCCATTTTCATGCTCCGAATGTGGAAAATGTTTTACATACAAATCAGATCTTGGTAGACATCAAAAAATTCATTCAAGGCAGAAGTCATTTTCATGCTCAGAATGTGGGAAACTTTACAGTCGTAAATCAAGCCTTGTTACACATCAGAAAATTCACACAGGGGAAAAACCATTTTCATGCTCGGAATGTGGGAAATGTTTTAACCGGAAAACAAACCTTGCTGTACATCTGAGAATTCATACAGGACATAAGCCATTTTCATGTTCAGAATGTGAGAAATGTTTTAATGTGAAAGCAAAACTTGAAATACATCAGAGAATTCACACAGGAGAGAAGCCATTTTCATGCTCCGAATGTGGAAAATGTTTTACATACAAACCAGATCTCCATAGACATCAGAAAATTCATTCAAGGCAGAAGCCATTTTCATGCTCAGAATGTGGGAAAACTTTTACTGAGAAATCCATTCTAGTAAAACATCAGAGAATTCACACAGGAGAGAAGCCATTTTCATGCTCCGAATGTGGAAAATGTTTTACATACAAATCAGATGTTCGTAGACATCAGAAAATTCATTCAAGGCAGAAGCCATATTCATGCTCAGAATGTGGGAAATGTTTTCATCAGAAAGCAGATCTTGTTACACATCTGTTAACTCACACAGGGGAGAAACCATTTTCTGTTCAGAGTGTGGGAAATGTTTTAGGCCAAAATCAAATCTTGTTACACACCAGTTAACTCACACAGGCAAGAAATAATTTTCATGTTCAGAATGTGGGAAAATGTCATTAGTAAATTGCTCTACATCAGAGAAGTCACACAAGAGATAAACCATATTCATGTTCAGAATGTGGAAATGTTTTAGGAATAAATCAGAACTTTCTATTCATCAAAGAACTCACACGGGTTAATGCCATTTTCATGCTCAAATTGCAGGAAATGTTTTCGTTGGAAAGCTATACTTATCACACATCAGAGAATTCACACAGGGAAGTAGCTATTTTTTAAATTGTTTCACTGACGTAGCAGAAAAACATAAGTTATGGTAAAGTCACTCATCTACAAAAGAAAGGGAAAGCAATTTAGTGCACTAAATGATAATTAGAAAATTATACAATTACCCATTACCATTTGTTATTGAAAAAGTATAAAATAAAACACCTATATTTGAATAAAATATGTATTTTACATTTGTACAACTACAGTATAAAGCAGGGGTCCTCAAACTACGGCCCGTTGCCACATGCGGCCCACTGAGGACTTTTATTCGCCCCCCCCTGGGCCCGGCTGACATTGAACTTCATTTCAGTTCAATGCCGGCGGACCCTGTAATCGCGGGCGAAGAATGGAGCCGCTGAGGAAAGGCGCTGCGCAGGCCTCCGTATGCAGCGAGCACACACAGACGACATGATTGTCATCACGCCGCCTGCGCGGCCTGATGACGTCATGCCGCCTGTGCCTGAAAAAGTCGGAGACAAGCGGTGCCCCTTCAGAGCAGCGGGGGACATAGGGGAGTACTGTTTTTTTTTTTTTAACGCCGGGTCCTATTGGGGACATTTACCTGCCTATTGGGGGCATTTACCTGCCTATTGGGGACCTATGCTATCTATTGGGGTCCTATGCTGCCTATTGAGGACCTATGCTGCCTATTGGAGACATTTACATGCCTATTTGGGACTATGCTGCCTACTGAGGACTTATGCTGCCTATTGGAGACTATGCTGCCTATTGGGGATATTTACCTGTCTATTGGGATTGGGAACCTATGCTGCCTATTGGGGACCAGTGCTGCCTATAAGGACATATACCTGCTTATTGAGGACCAATGCTGTCTATTGGGGACCAATGCTGCCTATTTGGGACCTATGCTGCCTATTGGGACATTTACCTGCCTATTAGAGATGAATGCTGAGCCATTAGAGCCATTTGGTGGCTGAAGCTAGCAGACATTTAATTTCATATATATTTAGCTCTGGCTCGGATAGCACGTGTGCGGGCTCACGCATGCAACAGATATTAAGTGCAACAGGATAAAGTGCTTTGCAGTTAGAAAATGCAGTTGGACAGGGCAGGAGACAGGTAAGGTGCATAACTTTTTCATGCAAACATGCATCTTGGTCAGTCGTACTACATTATGCATTGATCATATCAACCTGCTGCTGGTTTGTCTTAACTTCTGCTTTCTCACAACTCGCCCGCCCTTCTACACATTCTGTGCACTCTCTGCATATCCACCCCTCCCTTCTCCCCTCTCCCATGTATAACTCTGAAGCTCTACTAACATTTCTTACCCACTCCAAACCATCCAATACCTCCATGCAGCACTCAAAACGTTCATACAAATCATCCCACTGTCGAGGTAGCTATTTTGGGAGGGCTAAATTAACCCTTCACGGTTGAGCCTGTGATTTCCAAATTATTCCAGTGTTGCCAGCAACTCAAATGACCACACGGAGACTGGGGTCTCTGTACTGGAGGATCGAGGCAGATCACTAAGCCCCTTTATTTTAGTCACATCTTTTATAATCTTTTGCTTAATTATGCAAGGTTCTCAAGTACCAATAAAATCATTTAACTTTGTAAGCCAATAATATTGCAAGAAAACCGGAAACTACATATATGTCCGTACCTAAATAGCGTAGAAAGTAGTATAATGGCATATTCTTCAGAGTTTTACACCCCCGCCTCCCTTATCTTATACAGATGAGAACAGTCTGGTTTCATGACAGCCCATGCCAATTACAAAAATTTATCTTACAACAACAAAAACGGAGAAACGAAACCTTACAGAGAAATGGAGAAGTGAAACTCAAGCTCTGATTTTAGTATTAACCCTTCACACCACCACCTGCTCTTTCTGTTTTTTCTCCTTTTACTAGTTGCAGGCGACATCTCCCCCAACCCTGGGCCTCCCTCCACCAGCATACATTACTCTCCTCCAGCTGCATATAGAAACCCTGCTAATCTTATTAACATTCAGTGCATGCCTTCTATCGCTTTCCAATGTGCTCTCTGGAATGCACGGTCTATGTATAACAAACTGACTTACATTCACGATTTTTTTTCTCTCTAATTCCCTTAACCTTCTGGCTATTACAGAAACCTGGATCCAGCATTCAGACACCACCGCTGCTGCCGCTCTCTCGTTTGGTGGGCTGAAATTTTCACATACTGCTTGACCTGAGAACAGACAGGGTGGAGGTGTTGGTTTGCTCCTTTCATCACAATGTGCTTTCCAGGTCATACCCCGGTTCCCTCACTTACATTTCCTTCCTTTGAAGTCCACGCCGTCAGACTCTTTAAGCCCTTCTCCTTATGGGTGGCGGTTGTCTATCGCCCCCCCAGGCTCCTGCCACCAGTTTCTAGACCACTTCACCACCTGGCTTACTCACTTTCTATCCTGTGACATCCCCACACTCATCATGGGAGACTTTAACTCCCTATCAATGATCCCCTCTCCCAATCTGCCTCTCATCTTCTTTCTCTAACTTCTTCATTCGGCCTCTCACAGTTTACTAATTCTCCTACGCATGAAGACGGGAATACTCTGGACCTGGTTTTCTCTCGTTCCGGCTCACTGCACGACTTTACTAACTCCCCTCTCCCGCTCTCGGACCACAACCTTCTTTCCTTCTCAGTCAAGAATTGTCTCCTCACCCGGGACACCCCCACTTACCACACTTATCGGAATACACATACCATTAATACCCAGCAACTTATGGACAATCTCCACACATCTTTATCCCCCATCTCCTCCCTCTCCTGTCCAGACTTAGCATTGTCACACTTCAATAATACACTGAAGAATGCCCTAGATCAAGCAGCACCTTCTACATGCAGAAAGACCCGATACAGACAACGGCAGCCCTGGCACACAATGCAAACACGCTTTCTTCAGCGCTGCTCAAGGTGTGCAGAGCGGCAGTGGAGAAAATCTCTCTTAGCAGAAGACTTCATCCACTATAAGTTCATGCTCAAAACCTATAACTCTGCTCTTCATCTGGCCAAACAATCCTACTTCACCACCCTCATCACCTCACTATCCAACAACCCAAGACGACTTTTTGAAACCTTTAACTCCCTCCTGAAACCTAAAGTCCAGACCCCCATCACTAACCTCAGCGGTAAGGATCTGGCCACTTATTTCCTAGAAAAAAATCAACCACATCCATCAGGATATCTCAGCCCAATCTCCTCAGTGCCTGGATCCCCTTCCGTGCCGCACCTCAAGCTCACTAGATATCTTTGAACCTGTTTCAGAAGAAGTTTCCAAGCTCCTCGCTTCCGCTCGGCCTACAACCTGCAACAGTGACCCCATTCCTTCACAGCTCCTGCAGTCTCTCACCAGTGGTCACCACTCACCTGACTAAAATATTTAACCTCTCTCTTCAGGTATATTTCCCTCCTCATTTAAACATGCCATCATAACCCCTTTACTTAAAAAGCCATCCCTGGACCAGAACTACACTGCTAACTACAGACCTGTCTCTAACCTTTCCTTCATCTCTAAACTCCTGGAACACTTGGTAAACTCCTGGAACACTTGGTCCACTCCCGTCTAATCCGCTATCTCTCAGATAACTCTTCTCGACCCCTTACAATCTGGTTTCCGCTCTTTACACTCTACTGAAACTGCCCTCACTAAAGTCTCTAATCATCTAATAACAGCTAAATCGAAAGGTCATTGCTCCCTGCTGATTCTCCTGGATCTCTCTGCCGCATTTGACACTGTGGATCACCAGCTCCTCACTATGCTCCGCTCTATAGGCTTCAAGGACACAGCCCTCTCCTGGTTCTCCTCCTACCTCTCTGACCGCTCCTTCACTGTATCTTTTGCCGGATCCTCTTCCTCTCCTCGTCACCTTACTATCGGGGTCCCCACAGGGCTGTCCTAGGCCCCCTCCTCTTCTCTCTATACACTGCCCCTATTGGACAAACAATTAGCAGATTTGGGTTCCAGTATCATCTCTATGCTGATGACACCCAATTATACACTTCCACCCCTACCCTTATTCAAAATACCAAGGATTGTCTGCTGTCTCTAACATCATGTCCTCCCTCTATCTGAAACTAAATCTCGCCAAAACTGAACTTCTCGTGTTTCTCCCCTCTACTAACCTCACTCTACCTAACATCAAAATAACCCTGGAGGGTTCAACCATAACTCCCAAGCAGCATGCCCGCTGTATTGGGGTCATATTCGACACTGAACTTTCGTTTACTCCCTGTATCCGATCACTCACTCGCTCTTGTCACCTGCATCTTAAAAACATCTCCAGAATCTGACCTTTTCTCACCTTTGAAACTGCTAAGACTCTTACTGTCGCTCTTATTCATTCTCTTCTGGACTACTGCAACTCTCTTCTGATCGGTCTCCCTCTTACCAAACTTTCTCCTCTCCAATCCATCTTGAATGCGGCAGTCAGGGTCATATTTCTGTCCAGCCGCTTCACCGATGCCTCCATCTTGTGCCAGTCATTACACTGGCTACCTATTCGCTACAGGGTACAGTATAAACTCATCTCTCTCACCCACAAAGCTCTCCACAGTTCTGCACCGCCTTATATCTCCTCTCTCATCTGTCTATCGCCCTACACGTGCCCTCCGTTCTACAAATGACCTAAGACTAACATCCCCCCGTAATCTGAACCTTGCATCTCCGTCTCCAAGACTTCTGTCGTGCTGCTCCAGCTCTCTGGAATGCACTTCCCCAGACGATCAGACTGATACCTAGCCCCGACCTATTCATGCGCGCTTTGAAAACCCATCTCTTCAAACAAGCCTACCACATCAACTACTCAGTAAACTAACTTTGCCCTGTTCCCTCCTAAATATTCTGAATCTGCACCCTACTATTCATCTGTCTCCACACCCTCCATGCACGTGATAACTGCACTTGATACTTGACTATTGCACTTAAACACACGGGCTGATGACCGGATCATGCAGCTTTATATAAAAATCCCTATTATAATTGCCAGACCTGAATTAACAAGCACTTCTCACCTACTGTGTCCCCCCCATTTCCTTGTAGATTGTAAGCTTGCGAGCAGGGACCTCACTCCTAACTGTCACTGTTTAAATTGTCTTAACTTGTATTGAATTTATTGTCTGTACATGTCCCCGATTAATTGTAAAGTGCGGCTGAATATGTTGGCGCTATATAAATAAAAATTATTATTATTAATGCTGCCTATTGAAGACCTATGCTGCCTATTGGGGACATTTACCTGCCTATTGGGAACTCTCACACCACACCAGTCTGAGCCCGAGGGTAAAGCTGAGTTCCACCAATATAGGCACTGGTGAGGCTGAAATGATATGGACTGGCAAGGCTGCATTGATGGGCACTGATCAGATGGCATTGATGGGCAGTGCAGTCTGTGTGACTCTGTGTGGGCAATTTTATTGCTGGTATATTTTTTTTGAAGCGCTGTATATATATTGGTATTTTACTAATAGCAATTTGGAATTCCTAAGAAACAATTATATCAAGAAAGAGAAAAATTGCTTCACTTGTTACGACTAGCAGTGACAAATATGGAACCGAACATTGACCATCTCAATAGCCAGAAGCAGGCCCATAGTTCCCATTGAAATACCTATAAGTTTGTTGATTTAACCTTACTTGTTCTTTATTTTAAATATTGTATTTGTTACTGTTTTGCTTCTTTACTTCAAAATAAGATATGTGCAGTGTGCATAGGAATTTGTTCATCGTTTTTTTTAAACTATATTCCGGCCCTCCAATGGTCCAAGGGACTGTGAACTGGCGCCCTGTTTGAAAAGTTTGAGGACCCCTGGTATAAAGGATTGTCTGTCTGATGCTTTCTTCCATCCTATTTGACATTGAACATGGAGGGATGATGCTATACATAATTAGGACAATTGCCAAAGTAACCATTTAATTCCCCACTTTTCTCATCCAATTAATAGAATAACCTTATAATTAGATGAGACCAGGGCCGTACATAGACATCATGAGGCGACAAAGGAAAAGATAGTCCTCAATACATTTGTGTCCCTTCTCCTCATGCTGGAAAATGTACAGACACAATAAATCACCTAGCCTTGTCCCCATTATGTGCTGCTCCAGTCTGCTGTGTGAGGACTGAGGCTCCACAAAGAAGGCACAATGATATTGCCTGCAGTGCCAAAACTTAGACATGCTGGCTGAATGATGGAGCAACAAGCTGAGGGATCCCTGTTCCACCATTGTTTGCAATTGGATCTATGTCCTGAAGATGCAGATACCATTGGTAGTGGCCTTGATAACCATCTCAATCATGAACAATACGTTGAGTTATATGTTCCCAAAAATTACAATTGGAGAATAACAGAAATTTATGGAACAAAAAATGTAGTCAGGGTCCAGTTTGTGAAATAATAAAGTGTATTGTGGTCCGTTTTAGACAGAAAATTCAATGTAAATCCTTTTATAAACCGGCCTGAGGAAGGAGCCTCTGTGCTCTGAAAGGGAGCAAACATAATTTTTCTGGTTATCATATAAAGATAACACTCGTAAAATACTTTTTATGGACCTGAAAGTATGCACTTTGTCGTGATAATCGACAGTACTCTGAATAAAGGTTTATATTTGTGTATTTTGATTGCTTTGTTATTTATTATAAGTTTGGAGATTTTGCAGGAATTTGATATTCTTGATGGTGTCCTGCAGTTTGAATACTGATAATACCAAACGGAAGGACACCACCATGAATACCAAATTCCTGCAAAATCTCCAAAATTCATTCTTTTTTATTAAAATAACTATCTCCTTGTTTTATGGAAAACCCTGTTATTATGTTAGAGACCCTGTTATCATAGAATATTTGAATATTAGAAATAATGGTCTGTCTATCGTGGTGGTGCTTACCGTATTTTTCGGACTATAAGACGCACCGGACCATAAGACTCGCCCCAAATTTTCAGAAGGAAAATAGGGGAAAAAAAATTAATCCGTCGAATTGGGGTCCGTATTGGAGTCCTGAGTCAGCTTACCGGGGGTGGAGATTGAGAGCGCTGTTGGAGCTGGGTCACAGGAGGTGTTCGGTAGTCCGGTGATCTGACTCCCAGGCTGGTGTGGCAGGTTTGGCGGTGCGGGGGCTCCTCCGACATTTTGTGAAAGCCCCTGCAGATCCATTGCTACAATGGTGGCCTCTGGGAAAATGGCCCGCCGGAGGCACCACACATTCAGGTTGAGATCACGTCTGCCGAGATTTCAATCTGTTCAGATTTCAATATGTTCTTGTGCCGCCACCGGCGGCCATTTTCCCGGAAGCCACCATATTTCAGCAATGGAAGTATGGGGACCCCAGGCTTTCACAAAATGTCAGCGGAGCCCCCGCACCACCAACCTGCCGCTCCAGCCTGGGATGGGTGAATTTTCTGCTTTCGTGTTTTTGAGGTGATGCTGTATTTCCTTCTTGGTGAAGTAGGTGACATTTAATGGAGATTTCTGGTAGCCCTGATCATGTCATCTGTCGAGGAATTTTCTTATATAGATACTGTAGAGAAGAAGGCGTTCAGCAAATTGGCCTTTCCCTCATCCTAGTCCCTCATTTCTTCCAAATTATTTTTGAGAGGCCAACACTATCATATTTTAGTTTCTTACTGTTCAAGTAATTACCTGTGGCAATGAGCTGTCTCTGTTTTTGCTTCTTTTTACTTTTTTTACATAACTATAGAGAAAAAAATAAATGATTTATTTCTTCATCACTACGTGTCATGTACATACTTCTCATCACGTGATGTGCAGTGTGCCTGAAAGGGTTTATCTCCTCACTGAATTCAGCACTCAACCTGTCAGAGTATAAAGTGAGTATAAGTCACACCCTGACAAAGTGAACACACCCCGACAAAGTGAACGCACCCCGGCTACACAACACGCTGCCACCACTCATCAAAGACATGGGGTGATGAGTCCGCGAGATATACTACTATCTGACAATCAAAAAGGTCAGACTCTCTGAAAGGGTATGGATTCTTCAGAGAATACGAGGACCAAACTATTTAAAGTTTTTAGCTTTAATATAAAATGTACAGTGCTTATAAGAAAAGATATAGGAAAAATGTGAGTGCCAACACCGCTGCAATGGGTCAGCATGAGTAAAGGCTTTTTTATTTTCACGGAGGCATTCAGATAGATTTCTTACATATTACCTGGTGATGTGAGGGGCTGGGGAACCTCCATCATGACGTCCTTGTACAGATCTTTATGTCCTTCTAAATACTCCCACTCCATGGAGAAATAGACGGTGACATCCTGACACCTTATAGGAACCTGACACATACAATGATACCGTTATCTCCCGATCCCTCCATAGCGTTACTGCATAATGTCCCAGCATTCCCAGCAGTGTCACCTCTCCAGTCAGCAGCTCAATCATCTTGTAGGTGAGTTCTCTTCTGGGCATTGATGTCCTCATGTATCAGGGGGTGAGGTGGAGGCTCTGTGATTGGGCTCAGGGGTCTTCCCCATCCCTCAGACACAGGGGCCTGACAGCGCTCACTAGAGGTCTTCTTCACTACTGTGTAATCCTGATTATGGAGAGACACTGTTAGGGACGGCGTAACACACTAAATAATAAGTGTGTTCGCCGCCCGGGGTCCACCGTACAGAAGGTGTTACTCTGCTGCTAGGTAATGGCCGACAATATGGTGGTATATCGCACGTGGGTTGAACGTCACCCGGTGTGCGCTGGGCGTACTCTGTTGATTCACAGAGGCGCCAAAGCAATAAACATAAATACCGAGCCTGTTGGACTCACAGGTCTCAGCGCAATGCACGCACGGTTTATGGTCACAGGACTAGGGCCCAAGACACAGGGTCAGTGTCCGACTAGACCTACCGTGCATGCGGCGTCGCTACCGCGGACGCCGACAAGTGCTGCTGACTGCAGCGCGGCAATTGACGCCGCTATACGACAATGCCCAGGAGAGGGCGCACTGTTGGATGCTAGTTCTGTGGAGATATGAACTGTGGCTTGTAGCGTGCCACTGACTGGCGCTGACTCTAAGACTAAGTCCCTATCCACACACATAATATCAGAGGGAGGGGAATCTTAATGAGTCATTCGCAGGTTCATGCATCCGTCATCACACAGGTAGCAACTAGAATCTATACTAGCGCATGGCCGAGCGGCCCTGCAAACCTTTTATAGCCAGGACCTTCCGGAAGCTTCCAGATCTCTGAGATGGACCAATCAGATCTGGAGAAGGTCCTGAGCATGTGACTCCTGATCTCCAATGGGAGATTGTCTTGTGAGCATGCTCAGTGGAACGACTGAAGGACCTCTGGAGTGACTTGCTGCTGATCAGCCTGTGCTGCTATTGCTGGCCCAGAGGTGGCAGCAACAGCCAGACCCATAGAGCTGGTCTGAGCAGAGTGTTGGGAACAACGGGGCTGCTAAGCAAGCTCCTCTGCGGTCGATGGAAAATTGGAATCCAGAGGATGTGAGGCTCTGGATCCCTGCTGTACAGTTGCAGGAACCCGACGCCTAACAGACACATTAATAGATCTCACTACAGACATTTCCAGAGAACTCACCTCTCCAGTTCTGTCCATCTGTTATTCCCATAGATGCCCTGCAGAAACATGTGAAGGGAAAAATAAAACATGCGCTACTAAACGCCGTTAGTAGCAAGGTCCACCTGACCACCGATGCGTGGACCAGTAACCATGGACAGGGACGATACCTTTCCCTCACTGCCCATTGGGTCAATGTTGTGGAGCCTGGTACAGGAAAGGTTGCAGGATTTGGGAATGTTTAGTTTGCAAAAGAGAAGACTGAGAGGAGACTTAATAGCTGTCTACAAATATCTTAAGGGCTGTCACATTGTAGAAGGATCAACTTTATTCTCATTTGCACAAGGAAAGACTAGAAGCAATGGGATGAAACTGAATGGGAGGAGACACAGATTAGATATTAGAAAAAACTTTTTGACAGTTAGAGTGATCAATGAGTCGAACAGGCTGCCACGAGAAGTGGTGAGTTCTCCTTCAATGGAAGTCTTCAAACAGAGGCTGGACAGACATCTGACTGGGATGATTTAGCGAATCCTGCTTTGAGCAGGGGGTTGGACCAGATGGCCCAGGAGGTCCCTTCCAACTCTACGATTCTATGATTCTATGATTCTATGATTCTATAGATCTGGAGAGTGGCGCTGTACGTGTTCTGCCAACTCCACAGATTGCAGGAATCCAGTCTGTACACATAGACTCCTCCTCCTACTCAAGTTCCTCAGAAACAGAGCAGCAGGAGCCTGTTACGACCGATATGAGCACAGCTGTGGCCAAACGTCAACAGGCCGTACTCAAATTAATTTCTTTGGGGAATCGAAGCCACACAGCGCAGGAGCTCTGGAATGCCATCAAGCAGGAGAGCGACATGTGGTTTGTTCCAGCGAATCTCCAGCCGGGCTTGGTAGTGTGTGACAATGGCCGAAATCTGGTGGCAGCTCTTGGCCTAGGCAACCTCACTCACATCCCATGTCTGGCACATGTGCCGAACTTGGTCATGCAGAGCTTTCTGAGGGACTATCCGGATCTTGATGCACTGCTGCACAAGGTCCGCATTGAGTGCGCTCACTTGCGGCGTTCCAGCACAGCAACATCACGCCTTGCTGCTCTGCAGCGCCGATCACGCCTTCCGGAACATTGCATCATATGTGACCTACCCACCAGGTGGAATTCAACGTTACATATGTTGGAGCGGTTGTGTGAGCAGCAGGCAGCAGTCATGGAGTAGCAGCTGCATCATGCGCAAACAAGTCGCACTGTGCGCCGGTCACACTTCAGCACCACTGAGTGGGCCTCTATGAAGGACAACTGCCTCGTTTTGCGTGCCTTCGATGATTCCACGCGGATGGAGAGTGCAGATGATGCACTAGTCAGCATGACTGTCCCCTTTATCTGCCTGCTTCAAAAAACACTGCAAGCACTAAGGGATGAGGTTTTGGAAGAGGTGGAGGATGAGGAGTCCCAAATGCCATCTGCTTCTGGACAGTCTGCACTACGTGGTTCCTCAAAAAGGCCTGGGCAGGGGACACTTTGTGAGGAGGATGAGGAGGAGTCGATGGAGGAGGAAGACATCTCTCCAGAGGAGGGAGGTACACAAAGCTCTAGTCAGTATATACAGCGAGGGTGGGGTGATGCAGAGCAGGCAGAGATCACGTCTCAAGCAGGGGACAGCGGTTCTTTGGCAGTTGTGAGTCTGCAGCACATGGTTGATTTCATGCTGCAGTGACTGAGAAACGACCGCTGCATCGCCCACATTCTCTACACGGCTGATTATTGGGTGTACACCCTCCTAGATCCTCACTACCGGGACAACTTACAAAGCCTCATACCAACGTTAAACTGGGAGCGTAAACTGCGGGAGTACCAAGACACACTGGTGCAGTCCATCATGTTTTCCATTCCACCTGACAGCAGTGGTGCTAGTGCTTTACAAAGCAGCTCTGTGCGTCGAGGCAGTGGAGGAAACTCGGCACAAAGAGGCAGCAGAGGCAGCGCCTCAGCACAAGGCAAGACCACGATGGCCCAAATGTGGCAAAGTTTTGTGTGTCCGTCACAATTGTCTACACCATCACAGATGGCTCCAGTAAGCAGGAGGCAATGTTTCTGTCAGATGGTGACAGACTACATGTCTTGCCCTGTCAGTGTACTCCCAGATGGCTCTTCCCCCTTCAAGTTTTGGGTCTCTAAGCTGGATACATGGCCAGTGCTAGCCAGTATGCATTGGAGGTGCTGGCTTGCCCTGCTGCCAGTGTATTATCGGAACGCATCTTTAGTGCCGCAGGTGGTGTACTAAAAGACCGTCGCACACGACTATCTTCCGATAATGTTGACCGGCTTACTTTGCTGAAAATGAACAAGGCCTGGATCTCTACAGAATTTGCCAGTCCTCTTCCCGACTAAATAATTGGTTGGCAACCAACAGGTCTCCTGTTGTGTTCATGTTTCTACCACCTTAACTATAATCCCTGGGCTTCAACACAGCCAGTTGTCGCTCAGATGTGTCGTCTGCACAGAGAAAAACACACTAGCTCCTGTGTTAGTGGGGTTCAGTAATGCCAGCTGCTCCCCTGCTGTGTGGACGGCAAAGTCTCCTGCTCCATCCACATTCAAACTCCTACTGATTTTTAACCGTGCTCCACTTAGACCTCTAGCTCCACTGTCTCTATTATTTCCCCAGGCCTCCAACCCCGCCAGTTGCTGCTCTGAAGTGGCGTCTGCACAATCCACACTTGTTCCTGAGTTACTGGGGCTCAGTCACGTCAGTTGATCCCCTGATGTGTGTCCGGCAAGGTCTCCTGCTCTGTTCACATTGCCATTACTAGTAGTGGGAATGTGGACAGAGCAGGAGACCTTGCCGGACACACATCAGGGGATCCACTGACCTGACAGAGCCCCTGTATCCCAGGAACAAGTGTGGATTGTGCTGACGCCACTTCAGAGCTGTAAGTGGCGGGGTTGGAGGACAGGGGAAATACTAGAGACAGTGGAGCCAGAGGCCTAAGTGGAGCACGGTTACAATCAGTAGTTGTCTACAACCTCTATAAAACCAGCTGCAAGTTGGCCTCCGCCTGCTGCATGCCTCATCCTGGGCTCCAACAACGCCAGTTGGTGTTCAGAAGTGCCGTCTTCACAGAGAAAAACACACTAGCTCCTGTGTTAGTGGGGTTCAGTAACGCCAGCTGTTCCCCTGCTGTGTAGACGGCAAAGTCTCCAGCTCCATCCACATGCCAACAACATCAGGCCTCAGCCTGCTCCATGCCTCAACCTGGGCTCCAACAACGCCAGTTGGTGTTCAGAAGTGCCGTCTTCACAGAGAAAAACACACTAGCTCCTGTGTTAGTGGGGTTCAGAAATGCCAGCTGTTCCCCTGCTGTGTAGACGGCAAAGTCTCTAGCTCCATCCACATGCCAACAACATCAGGCCTCAGCCTGCTCCATGCCTCAACCTGGGCTCCAACAACGCTAGTTGGTGTTCAGAAGTGCCGTCTTCACAGAGAAAAACACACTAGCTCCTGTGTTAGTGGGGTTCAGTAACACCAGCTGCTCCCCTGCTGTGTGGACGACAAAGTCTCCTGCTCCATCCACATTCAAACTCCTACTGATTTTTAATCGTGCTCCACTTAGGCCTCTGGCTCCACTGTCTCTAGTATTTACCCTGGCCTCCAACCCCGCCAGTTGTTGCTCTGAAGTGGCATCTGCACTATCCACACTTGTTCCTGAGATACTGGGGCTCATTCACGTCAGTTGATCCCCTAATGTGTGTCCAGCAAGGTCTCCTGCTCCGTCCACATTCCCATTACTAGTAGTGGGAATGTGGACAGAGCAGGAGACCTTGCTGGACACACATCAGGGGATCCACTGACGTGACAGAGCCCCTGTAACCCAGGAACAAGTGTGGATTGTGCTGACGCCACTTCAGAGCTGTAACTGGCGGGGTTGGAGGCCAGGGGAAATACTAGAGACAGTGGAGCCAGAGGCCTAAGTGGAGCACGGTTACAATCAGTAGTTGTCTACAACCTCTATAAAACCAGCTGCAAGTTGGCCTCCGCCTGCTGCATGCCTCATCCTGGGCTCCAACAACGCCAGTTGGTGTTCAGAAGTGCCGTCTTCACAGAGAAAAACACACTAGCTCCTGTGTTAGTGGGGTTCAGTAACGCCAGCTGTTCCCCTGCTGTGTAGACGGCAAAGTCTCCTGCTGCCTCCACATGCCAACAACATCAGGCCTCAGCCTGCTCCATGCCTCATCCTGGGCTCCAACAACGCCAGTTGGTGTTCAGAAGTGTCGTCTTCCCAGAGAACAACACACTAGCTCCTGTGTTAGTGGGGTTCAGAAATGCCAGCTGTTCCCCTGCTGTGTAGACGGCAATGTCTCCTGTTGACTCCACAGGCCCAAAACATCAGGCCTCAGCCTGCTCCATGCCTCAACCTGGGCTCCAACAACACCAGTTGGTGTTAAGAAGTGCCGTCTTCACAGAGAAAAACACACTAGCTCCTGTGTGAGTGGGGTTCAGTAATGCCAGCTGTTCCCCTGCTGTGTAGACGACAAAGTCTCCTGCTGCCTCCACATGCCCAAAACATCAGGCCTCAGCCTGCTCCATGCCTCAACCTGGGCTCCAACAGCGCCAGTTGGTGTTCAGTGTCGTCTTCCCAGAGAGCAACACACTAGCTCCTGTGTTAGCGGGGTTCAGAAACGCCAGCTGTTCCCCTGCTGTGTAGACGGCAATGTCTCCTGCTCCATCCACATTCAAACTACTACTGATTTTTAACCGTGCTCCACTTAGGCCTCTGGCTCCACTGTCTCTAGTTTTTCCCCTGGCCTCCAATCCCGCCAGTTGCTGCTCTGTAGTGGCGTCTGCACAATCCACACTTGTTCCTGAGTTACAGGGGCTCAGTCACGTCAGTTGATCCCCTGATGTGTGTCCGGCAAGGTCTCCTGCTCTGTCCACATTCCCATTACTAGTAGTGTGAATGAGGACTGAGCAGGAAACCTTGCCAGACACACATCAGGGGATCAACTGACGTGACTGAGCCCCTGTAACCCAGGAACAAGTGTGGATTGTGCAGACGCCACTTCAGAGCAGCAACTTGCGTGGTTGGAGGCCAGGGGAAATACTAGAGACAGTGGAGCCGGAGGCCATAGTGGAGCAAGGTTACAATCAGTAGTAGTCTACAACCTCTATAAAACCAGCTGCAAGTTGGCCTCCGCCTGCTGCATGCTTCATCCTGGGCTCCAACACAGCCAGTTGTAGCTTGGAAGTGCCGTCCGGACAGATAGAAACACTCGCTCCGGTGTCAGTGGGGTTCAGTAACGCCTGCTGCTCCCCTGCTGTGCGGATGGCAAAGTATCCTGCTGCCTCCAAAATCACGCATCATCTTATTTTCTACTTGCTCCAAGTAGGCCTCAGCCTGCTCGAAGCATTGATCCTGGGCTCCAACACAGCCAGTTGTAGCTTGGAATTGCTGTCCGCACAGATAGAAACACTCGCTCCTGTGTCAGTGGAGTTCAGTAACGCCAGCTGCTCCCCTGCTGTGTGGATGGCAAAGTCTCCTGCTGCCTACACAGTCACACTGCTACTGATTTTTAACCATGCTCCACTTAGGCCTCTGGCTCTACTGTCTCTATTATTTTCCCTGGCCTCCAACCCCGCCAGTTGCTGCTCTGAAGTGGCGTCTGCACAATCCACACTTGTTCCTGGGTTACAGGGGCTCAGTCACGTCAGTGGATCCCCTGATGTGTGTCCGGCAATGTCTCCTGCTCTGTCCACATTCCCATTACTAGTAGTGTGAATGAGGACTGAGCAGGAAACCTTGCTGGACACACATCAGGGGATCCACTGATGTGACTGAGCCCCTGTAACCCAGGAACAAGTGTGGATTGGGCAGACGCCACTTCAGAGCATCAACTTGCGGAGTTGGAGGCCAGGGGAAATACTAGAGACAGTAGAGCCAGAGGCCTAAGTGGAGCACGGTTACAATGAGTTGTAGTGTACAACCGATCTAAAACTTGCTCCAAGTAGGCCTCAGCCTGCTCCATGATTGATCCTGGGCTCCAACATCGCCAGTTGCTGCTCAGAAGGGTCTTTGGCACGGGTACTCCCTCCTGCCCAGCCTGGTTCCAGCGCGCCTGCTTTTTTCGGGTAGTGTCAACATCACTTTGCCACCAATACGTTGCTCTGTCGTGTTGCGGTCGGGTTAGCCGAGTCTATGGTGCCTGCAGTTTCGTTGCTTCCTATGTGGGCTGCGGGTTCTGGTAATAAAGGCTGGTTCCGTAGTGCCAATAGGACAAGCACCCCCTGTAGGACTGTGGGTGACGGTAACTGCGGCCGGGTTATGGCCTTGCAACTTAGTTTTTTTCCTGGGTACCTTCTGCAACCCATCCGGGTTCCAGCACCGTCAGCTGGTTCTCGGCAGTGCCTTTGGCCTAGGTGCCTCCTTCTTGGTATCTGAGTTTCAGCAACTTCTGCTGGTCCATGGTAGTGCTTTGTAGCACAGGTACCTCCTGCTTAGTAACCGTGTTCCAGCACCGTCAGCTGCTCCACGGTTGTGCCATTGGCTGTTGTTCCTTCTGCTGCCACTCTGGGTTCCAGCACCGTCAGCTGGTTCTCGGTAGTTCCATTGACTCTTGTAGCTAATGCTACCCATCCGGGTTCCAGCACCGTCAGCTGGTTCTCGGAAGTGTCTTTGGCACGGGCACTTCCTCCTGCCCAGCCTGGTTCCAGCAAGCCTGCTGTTTCCAGGTAGTGTCAACGTCACTTTGCCACCAATACGTTGTCCTGTCGTGTTGCGATCGGGTTAGCCGAGTCTATGGTGCCTGCAGTTTCGGTGCTTCCTATGTGGGCTGCGGATTCTGGTAATAAAGGCTGGTTCCGTAGTGCCAATAGGACAAGCACCCCCTGTAGGACTGTGGGTTTCGGTAACTGCGGCCGGCTCACGGCCTTGCAACTTAGTTTTTTCCTGGGTACCTTGTGCTACCCATCCGGGTTCCAGCACCGTCAGCTGGTTCTCTGCAGTGCCTTTGGCCTAGGTGCCTCCTTCTTGGTATCTGAGTTCCACAACGTCTGCTGGTCCTTGGTAGTGCTTTGTAGCACAGGTACCTCCTACTTAGTAACCGTGTTCCAGCACTGTCAGCAGGTCCACAGTTGTGTCATTGGCTCTTGTTCCTTCTGCTGCCCCTCCGGGTTCCAGCACCGTCAGCTGGTCCTCACTAGTTCCATTTGCTATTGTTCCTTCTGCTACCCATCCGGGTTCCAGCACCGTCAGCTGGTTCTCGGCAGAGCCTTTGACCTAGGTGCCTCCTTCTTGGTATCCGAGTTCCAGCAACGTCTGCTGGTCCTTGGTAGTGCTTTGTAGCACAGGTACCTCCTGCTTAGTAACCGTGTTCCAGCACCGTCAGCTGGTCCACGTTTGTGCCATTGGCTGTTGTTCCTTCTGCTGCCACTCTGGGTTCCAGCACCGTCAGCTGGTTCTCGGTAGTTCCATTGACTTGTAGCTAATGCTACCCATCCGGGTTCCAGCACCGTCAGCTGGTTCTCGGAAGTGTCTTTGGCACAGGCACTCCCTCCAGCCCAGCCTGGTTCCAGCACGCCTGCTGTTTCCGGGTAGTGTCAACGTCACTTTGCCACTAGAGTTGAGCGAAACGGGTTGAAAAATTTCAAAAGTGGCCGACTTTTGGCAAAGTCGGGTTTCATGAAACGAAACCCGACCCTAGGATGAGGTCGGCCACGAGGTCGCGTTTCAAAAGTTTGTTTTGCGCTCTTTTTCAGCCAATCAGGATCCACGGACACTGTGGGCAACGTGATGACATAGGCAGGGGTCACCACCATCTTTCAGAAGGGCATGCAAGTGATTGGCTTGCTTTGGTGGGCGTCACAGGGGGTATAAAAGGGCGTGCACGCCGACCGCCATCTTACTTCTGCCGATCTCAGTATAGGGAGAGGTTGCTGCTGATTCTGTAGGGAGAGCGTTAGGCAGGGAAGAAGACAAAAAAACTGCTTCTGCTGCTAGCGATTTGGCCTGCACAACACACCAGTCACTGTGTGTGCAGTGCAAGGGGAGGCTATATAGTGGTGTATCAGTGGTGTTGGTTGTTGGGCTGCCTTCTAAGGCTTCCTGACATTCCTGCATTGCTGTTTACCCACTGCTCCGCAAACTGCTTTTTTAAAAGCAATCCCAATTTTTTTTTTTTGTCCTGCTGAGAAGAAAAAAAAACTGCTTCTGCTGCTAGCGATTTGGCCTGTACAACACACCAGTCACTGTGTGTGCAGTGCAAGGGGAGGCTATATAGTGGTGTATCAGTGGTGTTGGTTGTTGGGCTGCCTTCTAAGGCTTCCTGACATTCCTGCATTGCTGTTTACCCACTGCTCCGCAAACTGCTTTTTTAAAAGCAATCCCAATTTTTTTTTTTTGTCCTGCTGAGAAGAAAAAAAAACTGCTTCTGCTGCTAGCGATTTGGCCTGCACAACACACCAGTCACTGTGTGTGCAGTGCAAGAGGAGGCTATATTGTGGTGTATCAGTGGTGTTGGTTGTTGGGCTGCCTTTTAAGGCTTCCTGACAGGCTGGCATTGCTGTTTACCCACTGCTCTGCAAACTGCTTTTTAAAAAGCAATCCAATCTCCCTTATCCTCTAGTCACTTTTGTCACAGCTGTGCCATCGAGCCTGTGACATAGCGCTCAGATATCAGTGGGCCTCACACAATCCAAAAGTGTCCAGTGTCCACAAGTGTCTGCAGAAATTCAAAATCTCCCTTATCCTCTCGTCACTTTTGTCACAGCTGTGCCATCGAGCCTGTGACATAGCGCTCAGATATCAGTGGCCCTCACACAATCCAAAAGTGTCCAGTGTCCACAAGTGTGTGCAGAAATTCAAAATCTCCCTTATCCTCTAGTCACTTTGGTCACAGCTGTGCCATCGAGCCTGTCACATAGCGCTCAGATATTCATTGGGTCTCACACAATCCAAAAGTGTCCAGTGTCCACAAGTGTGTGCAGAAATTCAAAATCTCCCTTATCCTCTAGTCACTTTGGTCACAGCTGTGCCATCGAGCCTGTCACATAGCGCTCAGATATTCATTGGGCCTCACACAATCCAAAAGTGTCCAGTGTCCACAAGTGTGTGCAGAAATTCAAAATCTCCCTTATCCTCTCGTCACTTTTGTCACAGCTGTGCCATCGAGCCTGTGACATAGCGCTCAGATATCAGTGGCCCTCACACAATCCAAAAGTGTCCAGTGTCCACAAGTGTCTGCAGAAATTCAAAATCTCCCTTATCCTCTCGTCACTTTTGTCACAGCTGTGCCATCGAGCCTGTGACATAGCGCTCAGATATCAGTGGGCCTCACACAATCCAAAAGTGTCCAGTGTCCACAAGTGTCTGCAGAAATTCAAAATCTCCCTTATCCTCTCGTCACTTTTGTCACAGCTGTGCCATCGAGCCTGTGACATAGCGCTCAGATATCAGTGGCCCTCACACAATCCAAAAGTGTCCAGTGTCCACAAGTGTCTGCAGAAATTCAAAATCTCCCTTATCCTCTAGTCACTTTGGTCACAGCTGTGCCATCGAGCCTGTCACATAGCGCTCAGATATTCATTGGGCCTCACACAATCCAAAAGTGTTCAGTGTCCACAAGTGTCTGCAGAAATTCAAAATCTCCCTTATCCTCTCGTCACTTTTGTCACAGCTGTGCCATCGAGCCTGTGACATAGCGCTCAGATATCAGTGGCCCTCACACAATCCAAAAGTGTCCAGTGTCCACAAGTGTGTGCAGAAATTCAAAATCTCCCTTATCCTCTCGTCACTTTTGTCACAGCTGTGCCATCGAGCCTGTGACATAGCGCTCAGATATCAGTGGCCCTCACACAATCCAAAAGTGTCCAGTGTCCACAAGTGTCTGCAGAAATTCAAAATCTCCCTTATCCTCTCGTCACTTTTGTCACAGCTGTGCCATCGAGCCTGTGACATAGCGCTCAGATATCAGTGGGCCTCACACAATCCAAAAGTGTCCAGTGTCCACAAGTGTCTGCAGAAATTCAAAATCTCCCCTGTCCTATAGACACCTTGTACCTTGTTTTACATTACTATATAGTTTGTTGGATTTTGTCTACATTTCTACCAAAAATGAGGAAGGCTGGTGGAAGAGGCCGTGGAATTGGGCGGGGGTTGGCAGCTGGTAATGATGGTGTTGGTGGTGGATCTGATGGTAGTGGCAAGAGCAAAATAGGACCGAATGCAGGAGGTGTTGAGCCTGCGTCATCGTCTGGCTACATAAGGCCTCGAACGCTTAGTTTTCTAGGAGTTGGCAAACCGCTTTTAAAGCCAGAGCATCAGGAAAAAGTTTTGTCTTACATTGCTGACTCAGCCTCCATCTCTATCGCCTCCTCTTCTTCAGTTGTAAAAAGTAAAAGCACTGAGTCGTCATTGGAGGCTCATGTTCATGAACCACACCTTTCCTTGTGTCCTTCACCCCAACCAAGATTGAAGGATGACGCAGGCCATACTACTGATTACTCCATGGAGCTGTTTTCACATACCATGCCTGGATTATCAAGTGAAATGGTGAATTACCCAGGCCAAGATGAATCTGACATGGAGTGCACTGATGCAAAGCCGCTGATGGATGATTCTGCTGGTACATTCACTCAGAGCACTACATTGTCCTCGCAGTGTACAGAGCCAGATTCTGACCCTGATGAGACTCAGGTGCCCCTTCCCGCACACTATACCACCATACACGGTGACACAGAGGAAGGTGCACATGACATAGAAGAGGAGGTGATGGATGACCCAGTTGTTGACCCAGATTGGCATCCATTGGGGGAAGAGGGTGCTGCTTCCAATAGCTCAGATGAGGAGCATCCACAGCAGACATCGACATCGCAACAGCTGTTATCTGGCAGGCCCGGAGCACTCCAAAGACAGGTTCCAAACATCAAAAGAGTTGCTGGACAGCTTGTCCAGAGGGTCAAAAGATCACAGCGTGCTAGGCCGCAAAATGTCTGCCAAAGTAGGAAGAGTGCAGTGTGGCACTTTTTTGAACAAAATCCTCATGATCAGGCCAAGGTTATCTGTAAGAAGTGCGCAAAGACCTTTAGCCGAGGGAAAAATCTGAAAAATTTGAATACCAGTTGCATGCTTAGACATTTAACCAGCATGCACTTGCAAGCGTGGACACAACACCAAACCTCAAGTGCCACATGTGCAACTGATCACAACGAAGGTAGTCAGCAACGCTACATTGTTTCCCCCACTGTAAGCCCACCGGTTAGCACAGCAGCAAATGTTGAGGTGTCGTTGCAAGGCCACAGCAGTCAGGGAATCCCACTGTTATATCAACAAAAGACTGATTCTAGGCCATCAGAAAGAACACCAACTCCATCACCATCATCAACCCTCTCTCAGTCCGCCCTGTCCACCGCTACTTCCACCATATGCAGCTCTCAAGTCCAGCTCACCCTCCCAGACACAATGAGTAGGTCAAGAAAGTACTCAGTCTCTCATCCGCGTACACTGGGTTTGAACGCCCACATTGCCAAACTAATCTCGTTGAGATGATGCCCTTTCGGTTGGTGGAAAGCACAGCTTTCCGCGAACTCATGGCCTATGTAGTACCACGCTATGACCTACCCAGTCGCCACTTCTTCTCTCGCAAAGCCATCCCAGCCCTCCACCATCATGTGAAAGACCGCATTGTCCATGCACTCAAGCAGTCAGTGAGCGGAAAGGTGCACCTCACAACTGATGCATGGTCCAGTCGGCATGGCCAGGGCCGTTACGTGTCCATCACTGCGCACTGGGTTAATGTGGTGGATGCAGGGTCCACAGGGGACAGCGGTGGTGGGACAGTGCTGCCTAGCCCACGGTATAGGAAACAGTTGGCTGTAGGCGTTCGACCCTCCTCCTCCTCCTCCTCCAGAAGCGAAAGCTCGTCCACAGAGCGCAGTCGTACGAGCACTCCATCTGCAGCTGCCACTGTTGCACACGATGTGTCCCCCTATCGAGCAGCTAGTGGAAAGCGTCAGCAGGCTGTGTTGCAGATGATGTGTTTGGGCAACAGACACACCGCCGAGGTGTTGGCCGAGTACTTGAAGCGACAAACTGAGTCATGGCTGGGCAGTGTACATCTTGAGGCAGGCAAGGTAGTTAGTGATAACGGCCGTAATTTTGTGGCAGCCATAGCCCTTTCAAAACTCAGCCATATACCTTGCTTGGCTCACACCTTGAACCTGGTGGTGCAGTGCTTCCTCAAAAATTATCCGGAGTTAACAGCCCTGCTCCAGAAGATGCGAAGACTGTGCGCGCACATCCGCCGGTCGCCTGTACACTCCGTTCATATGCAGAAGCTGCAGCGATTGCTCCACCTTCCCAACCACCGCCTCATTATCGACATTGCAACAAGGTGGAACTCCACCCTGCACATGGTGGAGCGGCTGTGCGAGCAGAGGCAGGCCATAATGCATTTGTGGGAGGATACACGGCCAGGCACTTTGAGAGCAGACATGGAGTTGACAGGTGTGCAGTGGTCGAAGCTGAAAGACCTCTGTAAAGTCCTTCAGTGTTTTGAGGAATGCACACGGCTGGTAAGCGCAGACGACGCCATCCTAAGCATGAGCATCCCACTTATGCGTCTGCTCATGCAAACTTTGACGCACCTTAAGGAGCAGGCGTCTGCAGCCAATGTTGATGAGGAGGAAGAGGAGGAGGGAATCCTTGATGACATTCAGCCATTGTCTGCTCAGGGACCTCTCCTGGACGAGGTGGAGGAAGAAGAGGAGGAGGAGGATGATGATGGGGATGATTACTTCGGGGAGGAGGATGCATCTCGTGGGGCAAGTGAAAATGTTGGAGTGGCAAGGTCTGGTACAGGGTTTGTGCGTGACTGGAGGGATGTGGATTTGCCAGAAAGTGCTCCTCCAACCAGCACTCGCAGTGCATCATTGACACCGGGAACATTGGCCCACATGTCAGATTATGCCTTGCAGATCCTAAAAAGGGACCCACGCATTGCCAAAATGATGAACGATGACGACTAGTGTTGAGCATTCCGATACCGCAAGTATCGGGTATCGGCCGATACTTGCTGTACCGGAATTCCGATACCGACTTCCGATATTTTTTCAATATCGGAATTCGGCATCGGAATCGGAAGTTCAGTTGATTGACAGCCTGACGTCATCATGATGCGCGGTGTGTGCGCATCATGATGCGCCGTCATTGCGGGCCTTCCGGGGGTCTCTGCCGGCCTGCCGGGGGGCTGTGCCGGCCTGCCGGGGGGCTGTGTGGACTGCCCGGGGTCTGTACCGGCCTGCCGGGGGGCTGTGCCGGCCTGCCGGTGGTCTGTGCACCCTGTGGGGGTCTGTACCGGCCTGCCGGGGGGCTGTGCCGGCCTGCCGGTGGTCTGTGCACCCTGTGGGGGTCTGTACCGGCCTGCCGGGGGGCTGTGCCGGCCTGCCGGGGGGCTGTGCTGATGTCCGGGGGTCTGTGCAAGCATCGTCCGATGGGACTACAAGTCCCATCTGGCGATGCCTGCTACCATGACAGTGATTGACACATTAGCCAATGATGGGACAGTAGTAGTCCCATCATCCGGCTAATGTGTTAAATGTTAAAAAAAAAAAATACTACATACATACTACATGCATGCTACATACATACTACATGCTACATACATAGTACATATATACTACATACATACTACATACATGCTACATACATGCTGCATGCTACATACATACTACATACATACTACATGCATGCTACATGCATGCTACATACATACTACATGCATGCTAAATACATACTACATGCATGCTACATACATACTACATGCATGCTACATACATACTACATGCTACATACATACCACATACATACTACATACTACATATATACTACATGCATGCTACATACATACTACATGCTACATACATACCACATACATGCTACATACATACTACATACATACTACATACATACTACATGCATGCTACATGCATGCTACATACATACTACATGCATGCTACATACATACTACATGCATGCTACATATATACTACATGCATGCTACATACATACTACATGCTACATACATACCACATACATACTACATACTACATATATACTACATGCATGCTACATACATACTACATGCTACATACATACCACATACATGCTACATACATACTACATATATACTACATACATACTACATACATACTACATACATACTACATGCATACTACATACATACTACATGCATGCTACATACATACTACATGCATGCTACATACATACTACATGCTACATACATACCACATACATACTACATACATACTACATACTACATATATACTACATGCATGCTACATACATACTACATGCTACATACATACTACATGCTACATACATACCACATACATGCTACATATATACTACATACATACTACATACATACTACATACATACTACATACATACTACATGCATGCTACATACATACTACATGCTACATACATACCACATACATACTACATACATACTACATGCTACATACATACTACATATATACTACATGCATGCTACATACATACTACATGCTACATACATACCACATACATACTACATACATGCTACATACATACTACATATATACTACATGCATGCTACATACATACTACATATATACTACATGCATGCTACATACATACTGCATGCTACATGCATGCTACATACATACTACATACATACTACATGCTACATACATACCACATATATACTACATACATACAATACATTCATACAATACATACATAGACATACAGTACATATAACATAGAGTAACATACTTACCAATACTTGTCACATTGTTCCCCGAAGCCATTGTCTTTTCAGGAATAAATATTAACATAACAAACCACAAAAATACTCACCCACGATCCGAAGCAGTCCACGAGTGTGTCCCACGACGATCTTGGGTAGAGAACTGCAGCATCAGCTGATGCTGCCGTTCTCTATGGGCTGCAGGAATCCAATGACGGAAGGTAGGTATCCTTCCGCACTGTATTCCTCCGCCACTTAAAAAAAAAAAAGTCCCTAGTCTCACTTTATGCCATTGCTGTGTGGGAATTTCCCGCACAGCAATGGCATAAAGTGAGACTAGGGACTTTTTTTTTTTTTAAGTGGCGGAGGAATACAGTGCGGAAGGATACCTACCTTCCGTCATTGGATTCCTGCAGCCCGTAGAGAACGGCAGCATCAGCTGATGCTGCAGTTCTCTACCCAAGATCGTCGTGGGACACACTCGTGGACTGCTTCGGATCGTGGGTGAGTATTTTTGTGGTTTGTTATGTTAATATTTATTCCGGAAAAGACAATGGCTTCGGGGAACAATGTGACAAGTATTGGTAAGTATGTTACTCTATGTTATATGTACTGTATGTCTATGTATGTATTGTATGAATGTATTGTATGTATGTAGTATATATGTGGTATGTATGTAGCATGTAGTATGTATGTAGTATGTATGTAGCATGCATGTAGTATATATGTAGTATGTATGTAGCATGCATGTAGTATATATGTATGAATGTATGTAGCATGTAGTATGTATGTAGTATGTATGTGGTATGTATGTAGCATGTAGTATGTATGTAGTATATATGTAGTATGTATGTAGCATGTAGTATGTATGTAGCATGCATGTAGTATATATGTAGTATATATGTAGCATGTAGCATGCATGTAGTATGTATGTGGTATGTATGTAGCATGTAGTATGTATGTAGCATGCATGTAGTATATACGTAGTATGTATGTAGCATGTAGTATATATGTAGCATGCATGTAGTATATATGTAGTATGTATGTAGCATGTAGTATGTATGTAGCATGCATGTAGTATATATGTAGTATGTATGTAGCATGTAGTATGTATGTAGCATGCATGTAGTATATATGTAGTATGTAGCATGTAGTATGTATGTAGCATGCATGTAGTATATATGTAGTATGTAGCATGTAGTATGTATGTAGCATGCATGTAGTATATATGTGTTATGTATGTAGCATGTAGCATGCATGTAGCATGCATGTAGTATGTATGTAGTATGTATGTAGTATATATGTGGTATGTATGTAGCATGCAGTATGTATGTAGCATGCATGTAGTATATATGTAGTATGTATGTAGTGTATATGTAGTATGTATGTTGCATGTAGTATTTATGTAGTATGAATGTAGCATGTATGTAGCATGTATGTAGTATGTAGTATGAATGTAGCATGTATGTAGTATGCATGTTGTATGTATGTAGCATGTAATTTTTTTTTTTTTTTTTTTTACATTCAACACATTAGCCGGATGATAGGACTATTACTGTCCCATCATTGGCTAATGTGTCAATCACTGTCATGGTAGCAGGCATCGCCCGATGGGACTTGTAGTCCCATCGGACGATGCCTGCACAGACCCCCGAAGCCTGCACAGACCACCGCCAGGCCGGCACAGCCCTCCGGCAGGCCGGCACAGCCCCCCGGAGCCTGCACAGACCACCGGCAGGCCGGCACAGCCCCCCGGAGCCTGCACAGCCCCCCGGCAGGCCGGCACAGCCCACCGGAGCCTGCACAGACCACCGGCAGGCCGGCACAGCCCCCCGGCAGGCCGGCACAGACCACCGGAGCCTGCACAGACCCCCTGGCAGGCCGGCACAGCCCCCCGAAAGGCCCGTACAGACCCCAGAGAGGCTGTACAAGGGCAGGAAAGGGTTTTTCTTATTCCGATACCGGAAGTCCCATAGACTTGAATGGGACTTCCGGTATCAGAATCGGCGATACCGATACTTTTTTTAAAGATCGGCCGATACCATCCGATACGATACTTTGAAGTATCGGACGGTATCGCTCAACTCTAATGACGACTACTGGTTGGCCAGCATCCTGGATCCACGCTATAAAGGCAAATTACAAAACATCATGCCACAGGAGAACCTTGACCTAATATTGGCTAATAAACAAGCAACTCTGCTAAATCGGTTGCTTGAGGCATTCCCAGCACACAGCAGCGGTGATGGTTCTCACACGAGCCGTACGGGCCGGGGGCAGCTTGGCAGAGGTGTTCGTGGTGCACACAGCAGAAGTGGCGTTGGAGACAGGGGTTTCATGACAATGTTGTGGACTGATTTTTCAAGTACCGCTCACACAACTGGTAATACTGCATCGATGGAAAGTGACAGGAGACAGCAGTTGTCAACTATGGTTACAAACTACTTTTCCTCCCATATCGATGTTCTCCCACACAGGTCATTCCCCTTTGACTATTGGGCCGCTAAACTGGACACCTGGCCTGAATTGGCACAATATGCCTTACAGGAGCTCGCTTGCCCAGCTGCAAGTGTGCTATCGGAAAGAGTCTTCAGTGCAGCTGGATCAATCCTGACAGAAAAAAGGACCCGTCTGTCAACCCAAAATGTGGATGATCTAACCTTCATTAAAATGAACCACGCATGGGTTTCCAAGGATTTTGTCCCACCTTCCCCTGATGACACATAGGGTGACAGAAAAATGGCTTGCTTTGGTCCACCTCTTCCTGGGACTTGACCTATTTCACCTTTTGCATCAGCTGAATGTCGAACATCAACATATGCCACTTTCTAAAACTCCCTAACTGTGCTGCCTCCCCCCCATGGCCGGGGTCACCACCTAGCGCACGACACCGTGCGAGTGCCGTTGCCCTGGACAGGTGGGTAGGCCGACTCTTGGGCGCGGGCACAGGCACAGGGTCCTTCATAGTGCAATCAAGTGTCTCTGACGGTGGTGGTGCACACCCGCCGTCAGACACACCGCCGTACTATGAGGGGCCCAGTGCCAGTACCGACGCCCACGAGTGGGCCCCCCTTGCTTGGGCAGGGCCCCAGCATTTGCAATCTTTACCTCTCCCTGCTCCTCCGCTGTGTAGTCTGGGCCGTCAAATCCATACTGTGCCTGACACCGTCTGAGCCTGCCTCCTGATGTATAGACATATATTTTGAATGTGTACGCTATCCATACATGTTATCTGGGGATACGGTACCCTTTCTAACCTTTGTGCAATCACGTGCAATCCATACTGGGCCTAACACCGTCTGAGCCTGCCTCATGATGTATAGACATATATTTTGAATGTGTACGCTATCCATACATGTTATCTGGGGATACGGTACCCTTTCTAACCTTTGCGCAATCACGTGCAATCCATACTGGGCCTAACACCGTCTGAGCCTGCCTCCTGATGTATAGACATATATTTTGAATGTGTACGCTATCCATACATGTTATCCGGGGAAACGGTACCCTTTCTAACCTTTGTGCAATCACGTGCAATCCATACTGGGCCTAACACCGTCTTCCTGCCTCCTGATGTATAGACATATATTTTGAATGTGTACGCTATCCATACATGTTATCTGGGGATACGGTACCCTTTCTAACCTTTGTGCAATCACGTGCAATCCATACTGGGCCTAACACCGTCTGAGCCTGCCTCCTGATGTATAGACATATATTTTGAATGTGTACGCTATCCATACATGTTATCTGGGGATACGGTACCCTTTCTAACCTTTGTGCAATCTCTTGCAAGCCATACTGGGCCTTACACCGTCTGAGCCTGCCTCCTGATGTATAGACATATATTTTGAATGTGTACGCTATCCATACATGTTATCCGGGGATACGGTACCCTTTCTAACCTTTGTGCAATCACGTGCAATCCATACTGGGCCTAAGCCCATCTGAGCCTGCCTCCTGATGTATAGACATATATTTTGAATGTGTACGCTATCCATACATGTTATCCGGGGAAACGGTACCCTTTCTAACCTTTGTGCAATCACGTGCAATCCATACTGGGCCTAACATCGTCTTCCTGCCTCCTGATGTATAGACATATATTTTGAATGTGTACGCTATCCATACATGTTATCTGGGGATACGGTACCCTTTCTAACCTTTGTGCAATCACGTGCAATCCATACTGGGCCTAACACCGTCTGAGCCTGCCTCCTGATGTATAGACATATATTTTGAATGTGTACGCTATCCATACATGTTATCTGGGGATACGGTACCCTTTCTAACCTTTGTGCAATCACGTGCAATCCATACTGGGCCTAACACCGTCTGAGCCTGCCTCCTGATGTATAGACATATATTTTGAATGTGTACGCTATCCATACATGTTATCTGGGGATACGGTACCCTTTCTAACCTTTGTGCAATCACTTGCAAGCCATACTGGGCCTTACACCGTCTGAGCCTGCCTCCTGATGTATAGACATATATTTTGAATGTGTACGCTATCCATACATGTTATCCGGGGATACGGTACCCTTTCTAACCTTTGTGCAATCACGTGCAATCCATACTGGGCCTAACACCGTCTGAGCCTGCCTCCTGATGTATAGACATATATTTTGAATGTGTACGCTATCCATACATGTTATCCGGGGAAACGGTACCCTTTCTAACCTTTGTGCAATCACGTGCAATCCATACTGGGCCTAACACCGTCTTCCTGCCTCCTGATGTATAGACATATATTTTGAATGTGTACGCTATCCATACATGTTATCTGGGGATACGGTACCCTTTCTAACCTTTGTGCAATCACGTGCAATCCATACTGGGCCTAACACCGTCTGAGCCTGCCTCCTGATGTATAGACATATATTTTGAATGTGTACGCTATCCATACATGTTATCTGGGGATACGGTACCCTTTCTAACCTTTGTGCAATCACTTGCAAGCCATACTGGGCCTTACACCGTCTGAGCCTGCCTCCTGATGTATAGACATATATTTTGAATGTGTACTCTATCCATACATGTTATCTGGGGATACGGTACCCTTTCTAACCTTTGTGCAATCACGTGCAATCCATACTGGGCCTATCACCGTCTGAGCCTGCCTCCTGATGTATAGACATATATTTTGAATGTGTACGCTATCCATACATGTTATCCGGGGAAACGGTACCCTTTCTAACCTTTGTGCAATCACCTGCAATCCATACTGGGCCTAACACCGTCTTCCTGCCTCCTGATGTATAGACATATATTTTGAATGTGTACGCTATCCATACATGTTATCTGGGGATACGGTACCCTTTCTAACCTTTGTGCAATCACGTGCAATCCATACTGGGCCTAACACCATCTGAGCCTGCCTCCTGATGTATAGACATATATTTTGAATGTGTACGCTATCCATACATGTTATCCGGGGAAACGGTACCCTTTCTAACCTTTGTGCAATCACGTGCAATCCATACTGGGCCTAACACCGTCTTCCTGCCTCCTGATGTATAGACATATATTTTGAATGTGTACGCTATCCATACATGTTATCTGGGGATACGGTACCCTTTCTAACCTTTGTGCAATCACATGCAATCCATACTGGTCCTAACACCGTCTGAGCCTGCCTCCTGATGTATAGACATATATTTTGAATGTGTACGCTATCCATACATGTTATCTGGGGATACGGTACCCTTTCTAACCTTTGTGCAATCACGTGCAATCCATACTGGGCCTAACACCGTCTGAGCCTGCCTCCTGATGTATAGACATATATTTTGAATGTGTACGCTATCCATACATGTTATCCGGGTATATGGTACCCTTTCTAACCTTTGTGCAATCACGTGCAATCCATACTGGGCCTAACACCGTCTGAGCCTGCCTTCTGATGTATAGACATATATTTTGAATGTGTACGCTATCCATACATGTTATCTGGGGATACGGTACCCTTTCTAACCTTTGTGCAATCACTTGCAAGCCATACTGGGCCTTACACCGTCTGAGCCTGCCTCCTGATGTATAGACATATATTTTGAATGTGTACGCTATCCATACATGTTATCCGGGGATACGGTACCCTTTCTAACCTTTGTGCAATCACGTGCAATCCATACTGGGCCTAAGCCCATCTGAGCCTGCCTCCTGATGTATAGACATATATTTTGAATGTGTACGCTATCCATACATGTTATCCGGGGAAACGGTACCCTTTCTAACCTTTGTGCAATCACGTGCAATCCATACTGGGCCTAACATCGTCTTCCTGCCTCCTGATGTATAGACATATATTTTGAATGTGTACGCTATCCATACATGTTATCTGGGGATACGGTACCCTTTCTAACCTTTGTGCAATCACGTGCAATCCATACTGGGCCTAACACCGTCTGAGCCTGCCTCCTGATGTATAGACATATATTTTGAATGTGTACGCTATCCATACATGTTATCTGGGGATACGGTACCCTTTCTAACCTTTGTGCAATCACGTGCAATCCATACTGGGCCTAACACCGTCTGAGCCTGCCTCCTGATGTATAGACATATATTTTGAATGTGTACGCTATCCATACATGTTATCTGGGGATACGGTACCCTTTCTAACCTTTGTGCAATCACTTGCAAGCCATACTGGGCCTTACACCGTCTGAGCCTGCCTCCTGATGTATAGACATATATTTTGAATGTGTACGCTATCCATACATGTTATCCGGGGATACGGTACCCTTTCTAACCTTTGTGCAATCACGTGCAATCCATACTGGGCCTAACACCGTCTGAGCCTGCCTCCTGATGTATAGACATATATTTTGAATGTGTACGCTATCCATACATGTTATCCGGGGAAACGGTACCCTTTCTAACCTTTGTGCAATCACGTGCAATCCATACTGGGCCTAACACCGTCTTCCTGCCTCCTGATGTATAGACATATATTTTGAATGTGTACGCTATCCATACATGTTATCTGGGGATACGGTACCCTTTCTAACCTTTGTGCAATCACGTGCAATCCATACTGGGCCTAACACCGTCTGAGCCTGCCTCCTGATGTATAGACATATATTTTGAATGTGTACGCTATCCATACATGTTATCTGGGGATACGGTACCCTTTCTAACCTTTGTGCAATCACTTGCAAGCCATACTGGGCCTTACACCGTCTGAGCCTGCCTCCTGATGTATAGACATATATTTTGAATGTGTACGCTATCCATACATGTTATCAGGGGAAACGGTACCCTTTCTAACCTTTGTGCAATCACGTGCAATCCATACTGGGCCTAACACCGTCTTCCTGCCTCCTGATGTATAGACATATATTTTGAATGTGTACTCTATCCATACATGTTATCTGGGGATACGGTACCCTTTCTAACCTTTGTGCAATCACGTGCAATCCATACTGGGCCTATCACCGTCTGAGCCTGCCTCCTGATGTATAGACATATATTTTGAATGTGTACGCTATCCATACATGTTATCCGGGGAAACGGTACCCTTTCTAACCTTTGTGCAATCACCTGCAATCCATACTGGGCCTAACACCGTCTTCCTGCCTCCTGATGTATAGACATATATTTTGAATGTGTACGCTATCCATACATGTTATCTGGGGATACGGTACCCTTTCTAACCTTTGTGCAATCACGTGCAATCCATACTGGGCCTAACACCATCTGAGCCTGCCTCCTGATGTATAGACATATATTTTGAATGTGTACGCTATCCATACATGTTATCCGGGGAAACGGTACCCTTTCTAACCTTTGTGCAATCACGTGCAATCCATACTGGGCCTAACACCGTCTTCCTGCCTCCTGATGTATAGACATATATTTTGAATGTGTACGCTATCCATACATGTTATCTGGGGATACGGTACCCTTTCTAACCTTTCTGCAATCACATGCAATCCATACTGGTCCTAACACCGTCTGAGCCTGCCTCCTGATGTATAGACATATATTTTGAATGTGTACGCTATCCATACATGTTATCTGGGGATACGGTACCCTTTCTAACCTTTGTGCAATCACGTGCAATCCATACTGGGCCTAACACCGTCTGAGCCTGCCTCCTGATGTATAGACATATATTTTGAATGTGTACGCTATCCATACATGTTATCCGGGTATATGGTACCCTTTCTAACCTTTGTGCAATCACGTGCAATCCATACTGGGCCTAACACCGTCTGAGCCTGCCTCCTGATGTATAGACATATATTTTGAATGTGTACGCTATCCATACATGTTATCTGGGGATACGGTACCCTTTCTAACCTTTGTGCAATCACTTGCAAGCCATACTGGGCCTTACACCGTCTGAGCCTGCCTCCTGATGTATAGACATATATTTTGAATGTGTACGCTATCCATACATGTTATCCGGGGATACGGTACCCTTTCTAACCTTTGTGCAATCACGTGCAATCCATACTGGGCCTAACACCGTCTGAGCCTGCCTCCTGATGTATAGACATATATTTTGAATGTGTACGCTATCCATACATGTTATCTGGGGATACGGTACCCTTTCTCACCTTTGTGCAATCACGTGTAATCCATACTGGGCGTGAGAACGGCTGGCGAGCTGTTAAGCAAGCTACAGCACCTGTGGTTTGCACACGTAAGTTTTTCATTTTTTCAGGAATGACGGTTAGGCCTAATTCCGGAACTGCGGTTGACCTGCACTTACTGGGAAATCATTGTTCGCGGGTAATAATTGTATTCAGTGATCCCCATCACTAACGTTGTTCAGCGGGTTATCTGCACCTGTAAGCGACAAACGCTGGCCTTTTCAGTGTAGCGCACATGCAGCCACGGACATGTAAGGGCATGAAACACCAGTTATTGGCCAATCTCATGTGCCAGAGCCTCACGTGTCCCTCTAGTAAGCCGGACTCGGACCGCGGGGCATGACGGAGTCTCTTTCGTTAACGGAATTAAGCTTGCAATGTGTGCATCTGTTCTGTAGCTGGCATGGTTGAGGTTTCCCAGGTGGAGTCGAATTTAACCGTAGGCTCCACTCCTGGTGGTGCCCTTCTGGACATTCCTTTAAGGTTCAGCTTTGCAACAATACTGCCCACGTAAAACACTTTGCCTTCATGAACGCTGTTTGGAGGGTCATGACTCGTGGGAATAACGCCGCCCAATCAGTTAACCTGCTAGAGAGATCGTTCGTTGCTCCCAAGCATGACATCACACTCCCTAGGAAGAAGGTAATGCCACTGTGGCGACCGTACTCCTGGGGGCGACACAAGTGCACTGATGCCCAGCCACTGCTCGATGAATCTGCTGGTACATTGACCCAGACCACTACATTCCCCTCGCACGCTACACGACCTGAATCTGACCCTGATGAAACTCAGGTTACCCTTCCCATATACAGTTCCATCTTACACGGTGACAAAGAGGAAGCTGCAGATGAAAGTGCAGGTTCGGCCCACCCGCCATCAGACACACCACCGTACTATCAGGGGCCCTGTGCCAGTGCCGTCGCCAACGAGTGGGCCCCCCCTGCTTGCTCAGGATCACAGCACTTGCAAAGTTGAAATACTGTGCAGTGAGATGGAAGATGGGGACGACGAGGAGTCCAGACAAGTACAGGGATTCCCTAGCGAGGAGACTTATTTGATTGTTTACAATGTTGGGACAGCAATTTTTGGGGAGCACTATACTCTGGAGAATGATAGATGGGGCCCACCATACACTGGAACATTCCAAAGGTGGACATCAGACACTGGAGCAGCATTTACAGGGCCCATTATACACTAGAGCATTAGAAATGGGGCCCATTATGTTTGGAGCATTATTTGGGCCCATAAGACAGTGGAGCTTCATCCATGGGGACCAACATATACTGTAGCATTATGTGGCGCTCATCATATACTGTTTCAAACATTATATGGGACCAATGATTTTGTATGGAGAAATAGATGGGCCTCGTCATGAGATGTAAAAAGTGAGGTATTTTTCATTGTACTATACCGCTATTTCTCTGCCGTATCGTAGCATGATGAGTTGTGGTATGTGTTAAAGGGGCGCTCTTTCGCCCAGGGCACATGAAAACCTGCAGCCAGCCCCCCCCCACACAACTTTAGCCAAATAACCCCCATTTTTCAGTGCGTAACTTGTATTATGAAGTTAATTAAGGTTGACAAGCTTAAGTAAGAAGAATTGATGCTTTTGGCATTCAAATGGGCACTGTAGGTGTGTTTCCTGTCCTCCTCTCACTGCCGACTTTTATTCCCCATTGACTTACATTGGGTTTCGTGTTTCGGGACGACCCTGACTTTTCCCTATAATCGGACGATCTTGCTCGACCCGACTTTTGGAAAAGTCGGGTTTCACGAAACGAAACGCGACCCTAAAAAACCAAAAGTCGCTCAACTCTATTTGCCACCAATACGTTGTCCTGTCGTGTTGCGGTCGGGTTAGCCGAGTCTATGGTGCCTGCAGTTTCGGTGCTTCCTATGTGGGCTGCGGGTTCTGGTAATTAAGGCTGGTTCCGTAGTGCCAATAGGACAAGCACCCTCTGTAGGACTGTGGGTTTCGGTAACTGTGGCCGGCTCACGGCCTTGCAACTTTGTTTTTTTCCTGGGTACCTTGTACTACCCATCCGGGTTCCAGCACCATCAGCTGGTTCTCGGCAGTGCCTTTGGCCTAGGTGCCTCCTTCTTGGTATCCGAGTTCCAGCAACGTCTGCTGGTCCTTGGTAGTGCTTTGTAGCACAGGTACCTCCTGCTTAGTAACCGTGTTCCAGCACCGTCAGCTGGTCCACAGTTGTGCCATTGGCTCTTGTTCCTTCTGCTGCCCCTCCGGGTTCCAGCACCATCAGCTGATCCTCGCTAGTTCCATTTGCTATTGTCCCTTCTGCTACCCATCCGGGTTCCAGCACCGTCAGCTGGTTCTCGGTAGAGCCTTTGGCCTAGGTGCCTCCTTCTTGGTATCCGAGTTCCAGCAACGTCTGCTGGTCCTTGGTAGTGCTTTGTAGCACAGGTACCTCCTGCTTAGTAACCGTGTTCCAGCACCGTCAGCTGGTCCACAGTTGTGCCATTGGCTCTTGTTCCTTCTGCTGCCCCTCCGGGTTCCAGCACCGTCAGGTGGTCCTCGCTAGTTCCATTTGCTATTGTTCCTTCTGCTACCCATCCGGGTTCCAGCTCCGTCAGCTGGTTCTCGGCAGAGCCTTTGGCCTAGGTGCCTCCTTCTTGGTATCCGAGTTCCAGCAACGTCTGCTGGTCCTTGGTAGTGCTTTGTAGCACAGGTACCTCCTGCTTCGTAACCATGTTCCAGCACCGTCAGCTGGTCCACAGTTGTGCCATTGGCTCTTGTTCCTTCTGCTGCCCCTCCGGGTTCCAGCACCGTCAGCTGGTCCTCGCTAGTTCCATTTGCTATTGTTCCTTCTGCTACCCATCCGGGTTCCAGCACCGTCAGCTGGTTCTCGGCAGTTCCTCAGCCTTCTTTTCCTTCTGCTACTTTTCCAAGTTCAAGCTTGTGGAAATGGTTTTTGATTCTCACTCTGGATCTCCCTGACAATGACCCTGAAGACGACGACCCTGAAGACCACACAGAAGAATACCTAAAAGATGACCCTGAAGAAGATGACCAAGAGGACGAAGAACATGAAGACAACCACCAAGATGCAGAACAATAAGAGACAGAAGAACAAGAAGCATAAAAACCAAAAGCAGAAGAACATTAAGCATAAGATTAAAATCTGAGCAAATGATATTATCTAATTTATAAGCAGAAGAAGACTAAGCAGTGTATGGGGGTGAGTCCGTTCCTCTTCGTGGTGCCCCTGGAAAAGGCCTGCTGCTGCAAGCCAAACTGAACGCGGACAAATCCTGTTGTAAATCTTTTGTGACAGGCTGAATGGAAGGTGTAATCTTCAAACTTTTATAGATTACAACTACAGGAATGCCTGACACAAGAATATGATGAAGAAGAAGAATAGGAAGAAGATGAAGAAGTAGAATATGAAGAAGAATAATAGTTGAATAAGAAGAATATGAAGAATGTAAAAAAAAAAAAAAATGGAAGAAGGTGAAGAAGAAGAAGATGAATAAAGTGAAGAAGAAGTTGATGAAAAAGATGCTGCTGAGGATGATGAAGGAGAAAGTGTGGGAGAAGTAAAAAAGAAGGTGAAGAGCATGGAAGTATTGAAACATACATATCTGACAAAATATTAAAGACTTTAACATAGTTAATATCTTTGTAACTACGAACGTCTTTAAAAAAAAACAAATTACTGCTATTCCATTTGATTGGGCTAAACCTCTATGGCTTTAATGTCTCCTACACCTCCCACAATGCATTCTACATTATTATTAGTTGTTTTTCTTCATGTAGAATTAACCTACAGGGAAAAAAGGTTTTTTTTTAATTCCGATATTTCTGTTCCATTGACTTGAATGGGACTTCCGGGATCGGAATCGGCGATACCCGATACGATCCGATATTTTTCAGTATCGGGTGGTATCGCTCAACACTAGTAGAGATATGTCTGCTGCTAGAACTCTGTGTGGCATTGACCTGGTCTCTAATCTGAGCTGCTGTTAATCTGCGATTTCTGTGGCTGGTGACTCGGATGAACTTATCCTCCGCAGCAGAGGTGACTCTTGGTCTTCCTTTCCTGGGGCAGTCCTCATGTGAGCCAGTTTCTTTGTAACGTTTGATGCTTTTTGCCACTGCACTTGGGGACACTTTCAAAGTTTTCCCCATTTTTCGGACTGACTGACCTTCATTTCTTAAAGTAATGATAGCCACTCGTTTTTCTTTACTTAGCTGCTTTTTTCTTGCCATAATTACAAATTCTAACAGTCTATTCAATAGGACTATCAGCTGTGTATCCACCAGACTTCTGCACAACACAACTGATGGTCCCAACCCCATTTATAAGGCAAGAAATCCCACTTATTTAACCTGACAGTGCACACCTGTGAAGTGAAAACCATTTCCGGTGACTACCTCTTGGAGCTCATCAAGAGAATGCCAAGAGTGTGCAAAGCAGTAATCAAAGCAAAAGGTGGCTACTTTGAAGAACCTAGAATATATGTTACGGTTGCTGTTACAGGGGCGATAAAGAACAACCCGGGAGTGGACCCTCTGGGTCACAGTTCCAGAGCCCCCGAGGGCGAGCGGCCCAGGTGATGACCGAGCGGCCCAGGTGATGACCACCCCCTATACAGGGAATGTTAGGGGCAGGCCCACGGAGTGTAGAACCGTGACGGCCGGAACCAAAGGGGCGACTGGGGTAAACCTGGAGAGGATACACAGATAATCAGAGCAGCAATGGACCTGGAACAGTGGAGGAGGGACTGCGAGCAGACTCAGAGGATGGCACAGACGGGAGGCTGTAATAGAGAGGGAAAATGGATAAGGCAAAGACAGGGAGACACAGCAGGAGGCAAGCGGACAGAGGGGAACACAGAAGAACAACCAGGCAAGGGAAGGCAGGAGAGATAGCGGCAGACACAAGAAACAGCTCTGGAGGCGCAGACAAGAGGTACGGCCTGGGACAGAGTGAACGCTGCAGGAGACAGCGTCACCGAAGTCGACAGTCAGGCACCTTACCTGATTAAACCCCAATCCTAAATAGCCGTGGACGCCGCCATGTTAGGGGTGACGCCACCGCATCATAATTCCCAGGAGGCAGAGCGCCGGAATCTCCACAGTGCGCGGGTGCCCGACGCCGGGGAACCCAGAAGCCGGGTGTGGGGACGCGCCGGGACCCAGGGACGCGCCGGGAGGAGAGCGCAGCAGCCGGGACCATAACAATATAAGACATATTTTCAGTTGGTTCACACTTTTTTGTTAATTATATAATTCCACATGTGTTAATTCATAGTTTTGATGCCTTCAGAGTGAATCTACAACTTTCATAGTCATGAAAATAAAGAAAACTCTTTGAATGAGAAGGTGTGTCCAAACTTTCGGTCTGTACTGTATATATATATATATATATATATATATATATATATATATAAAGTATATATTTATATATACACCGGTGCATACTTTATAACACCAGCTTGAAAAATTATTTTAATATCTGAAATGTTGGCCTACTGAAATGTATGTTCAGTAAATGCACTCAGTACTTGGTCAGGGCTCCTTTGGCATCAATTACTGCCAATAAAGCACAGTGATACTGTTGTTTTTAAACAAGGAATTGGTACTTTTGGCAGTGTGGACAGGTGCCAAGTCCTGCTGGAGAATTAAATTTCCATCTCCAAAAAGCTTGTCGGCAGAGGGAAGCATGACGTGCTCTAAAATTTCCTGGTAGATGGCTGCACTGACTTTGGTCTTGATAATGCACAGCGGACCTACACCAGCAGATGACATGGCTCCTCAAACCATCACTGATTGTGGAAACTTCACACTAGACCTCAAGCAGCTTTGATTGTGGGCCTCTCCACTCTTCCTCCAGACTTTAGGACCTTGATTTCATAGGTCTAGTGTTAAGTATGCACAATCAATGATGGTTTCAGGAGCCATGTCATCTGCTGGTGTAGATCAGCAAACTCGTCTGACCTTAACCCATGGGTCTTGTCAAGAGGGAAATGAGAGACACCAAACTCAACAATGCAGACGAGGTGAAGGCTGGTATCAAAGCAACCTGGGCTTGCATAACACCTCAGCAGTACCACAGACTGATCGCCTCCATGCCACGCTGCATTGATGCAGTAATTGATGCAAAAGGAGCCCCGACCAAGTATTGAGTGCATTTACTGAACATACATTTCAGCAGGTCAACATTTTGGATTTTAAAATCCTTTTTTCAAGCTGGTGTTATAAAGTATCCTAGTTCACTGAGATAGTGACTTTTGGGTTTTCATTGGCTGTAAGCCATAATCATCAACATTAACAAAAATAAACCCTTGAAATATATAACTCTGTTTGTAATGACTGTATATAATATGAGTTTCACTTTTTGTATTGAAGAATTGAAATAAATTAACTTTTTGATGATATTCTCATTTTGTGAGATGCACCTGTGTGTATATATATATATATATATATACACATAGAATAGATATAAAGATGTCAGTCAAATGCATAATCATTACAGTGCTTGTGCAGCTTGTTGTACATGTATTTTATTACTAAATAAATTAATTTCTAAAAAAAAATGGCTTGGGATCCCCCATATTTTAATAACCAGCAGAGGGAGCTGATGTTTTTAGTTAATTCTAGGGGACCCTACGTCATTTTGGGGGGGTCTATTATTTTAATAAGAGAATTTCTCTATGTAAAAGCTCATGCTAAAATTGCTAGTTGATAGTTGCTAAAAATCGCATTGTACTCGTATGAAAATCACATGATACTTGCATGACACTTGAATGTGTACGCTATCCATACATGTTATCTGGGGATACGGTACCCTTTCTCACCTTTGTGCAATCACGTGTAATCCATACTGGGCGTGAGAACGGCTGGCGAGCTGTTAAGCAAGCTACAGCACCTGTGGTTTGCACACGTAAGTTTTTCATTTTTTCAGGAATGACGGTTAGGCCTAATTCCGGAACTGCGGTTGACCTGCACTTACTGGGAAATCATTGTTCGCGGGTAATAATTGTATTCAGTGATCCCCATCACTAACGTTGTTCAGCGGGTTATCTGCACCTGTAAGCGACAAACGCTGGCCTTTTCAGTGTAGCGCACATGCAGCCACGGACATGTAAGGGCATGAAACACCAGTTATTGGCCAATCTCATGTGCCAGAGCCTCACGTGTCCCTCTAGTAAGCCGGACTCGGACCGCGGGGCATGACGGAGTCTCTTTCGTTAACGGAATTAAGCTTGCAATGTGTGCATCTGTTCTGTAGCTGGCATGGTTAAGGTTTCCCAGGTGGAGTCGAATTTAACCGTAGGCTCCACTCCTGGTGGTGCCCTTCTGGACATTCCTTTAAGGTTCAGCTTTGCAACAATACTGCCCACGTAAAACACTTTGCCTTCATGAACGCTGTTTGGAGGGTCATGACTCGTGGGAATAACGCCGCCCAATCAGTTAACCTGCTAGAGAGATCGTTCGTTGCTCCCAAGCATGACATCACACTCCCTAGGAAGAAGGTAATGCCACTGTGGCGACCGTACTCCTGGGGGCGACACAAGTGCACTGATGCCCAGCCACTGCTCGATGAATCTGCTGGTACATTGACCCAGACCACTACATTCCCCTCGCACGCTACACGACCTGAATCTGACCCTGATGAAACTCAGGTTACCCTTCCCATATACAGTTCCATCTTACACGGTGACAAAGAGGAAGCTGCAGATGAAAGTGCAGGTTCGGCCCACCCGCCATCAGACACACCACCGTACTATCAGGGGCCCTGTGCCAGTGCCGTCGCCAACGAGTGGGCCCCCCCTGCTTGCTCAGGATCACAGCACTTGCAAAGTTGAAATACTGTGCAGTGAGATGGAAGATGGGGACGACGAGGAGTCCAGACAAGTACAGGGATTCCCTAGCGAGGAGACTTATTTGATTGTTTACAATGTTGGGACAGCAATTTTTGGGGAGCACTATACTCTGGAGAATGATAGATGGGGCCCACCATACACTGGAACATTCCAAAGGTGGACATCAGACACTGGAGCAGCATTTACAGGGCCCATTATACACTAGAGCATTAGAAATGGGGCCCATTATGTTTGGAGCATTATTTGGGCCCATAAGACAGTGGAGCTTCATCCATGGGGACCAACATATACTGTAGCATTATGTGGAGCTCATCATATACTGTTTCAAACATTATATGGGACCAATGATTTTGTATGGAGAAATAGATGGGCCTCGTCATGAGATGTAAAAAGTGAGGTATTTTTCATTGTACTATACCGCTATTTCTCTGCCGTATCGTAGCATGATGAGTTGTGGTATGTGTTAAAGGGGCGCTCTTTCGCCCAGGGCACATGAAAACCTGCAGCCAGCCCCCCCCCCACACAACTTTAGCCAAATAACCCCCATTTTTCAGTGCGTAACTTGTATTATGAAGTTAATTAAGGTTGACAAGCTTAAGTAAGAAGAATTGATGCTTTTGGCATTCAAATGGGCACTGTAGGTGTGTTTCCTGTCCTCCTCTCACTGCCGACTTTTATTCCCCATTGACTTACATTGGGTTTCGTGTTTCGGGACGACCCCGACTTTTCCCTATAATCGGACGATCTTGCTCGACCCGACTTTTGGAAAAGTCGGGTTTCACGAAACGAAACGCGACCCTAAAAAACCAAAAGTCGCTCAACTCTATTTGCCACCAATACGTTGTCCTGTCGTGTTGCGGTCGGGTTAGCCGAGTCTATGGTGCCTGCAGTTTCGGTGCTTCCTATGTGGGCTGCGGGTTCTGGTAATTAAGGCTGGTTCCGTAGTGCCAATAGGACAAGCACCCTCTGTAGGACTGTGGGTTTCGGTAACTGTGGCCGGCTCACGGCCTTGCAACTTTGTTTTTTTCCTGGGTACCTTGTACTACCCATCCGGGTTCCAGCACCATCAGCTGGTTCTCGGCAGTGCCTTTGGCCTAGGTGCCTCCTTCTTGGTATCCGAGTTCCAGCAACGTCTGCTGGTCCTTGGTAGTGCTTTGTAGCACAGGTACCTCCTGCTTAGTAACCGTGTTCCAGCACCGTCAGCTGGTCCACAGTTGTGCCATTGGCTCTTGTTCCTTCTGCTGCCCCTCCGGGTTCCAGCACCATCAGCTGATCCTCGCTAGTTCCATTTGCTATTGTCCCTTCTGCTACCCATCCGGGTTCCAGCACCGTCAGCTGGTTCTCGGTAGAGCCTTTGGCCTAGGTGCCTCCTTCTTGGTATCCGAGTTCCAGCAACGTCTGCTGGTCCTTGGTAGTGCTTTGTAGCACAGGTACCTCCTGCTTAGTAACCGTGTTCCAGCACCGTCAGCTGGTCCACAGTTGTGCCATTGGCTCTTGTTCCTTCTGCTGCCCCTCCGGGTTCCAGCACCGTCAGGTGGTCCTCGCTAGTTCCATTTGCTATTGTTCCTTCTGCTACCCATCCGGGTTCCAGCTCCGTCAGCTGGTTCTCGGCAGAGCCTTTGGCCTAGGTGCCTCCTTCTTGGTATCCGAGTTCCAGCAACGTCTGCTGGTCCTTGGTAGTGCTTTGTAGCACAGGTACCTCCTGCTTCGTAACCATGTTCCAGCACCGTCAGCTGGTCCACAGTTGTGCCATTGGCTCTTGTTCCTTCTGCTGCCCCTCCGGGTTCCAGCACCGTCAGCTGGTCCTCGCTAGTTCCATTTGCTATTGTTCCTTCTGCTACCCATCCGGGTTCCAGCACCGTCAGCTGGTTCTCGGCAGTTCCTCAGCCTTCTTTTCCTTCTGCTACTTTTCCAAGTTCAAGCTTGTGGAAATGGTTTTTGATTCTCACTCTGGATCTCCCTGACAATGACCCTGAAGACGACGACCCTGAAGACCACACAGAAGAATACCTAAAAGATGACCCTGAAGAAGATGACCAAGAGGACGAAGAACATGAAGACAACCACCAAGATGCAGAACAATAAGAGACAGAAGAACAAGAAGCATAAAAACCAAAAGCAGAAGAACATTAAGCATAAGATTAAAATCTGAGCAAATGATATTATCTAATTTATAAGCAGAAGAAGACTAAGCAGTGTATGGGGGTGAGTCCGTTCCTCTTCGTGGTGCCCCTGGAAAAGGCCTGCTGCTGCAAGCCAAACTGAACGCGGACAAATCCTGTTGTAAATCTTTTGTGACAGGCTGAATGGAAGGTGTAATCTTCAAACTTTTATAGATTACAACTACAGGAATGCCTGACACAAGAATATGATGAAGAAGAAGAATAGGAAGAAGATGAAGAAGTAGAATATGAAGAAGAATAATAGTTGAATAAGAAGAATATGAAGAATGTAAAAAAAAAAAAAAATGGAAGAAGGTGAAGAAGAAGAAGATGAATAAAGTGAAGAAGAAGTTGATGAAAAAGATGCTGCTGAGGATGATGAAGGAGAAAGTGTGGGAGAAGTAAAAAAGAAGGTGAAGAGCATGGAAGTATTGAAACATACATATCTGACAAAATATTAAAGACTTTAACATAGTTAATATCTTTGTAACTACGAACGTCTTTAAAAAAAAACAAATTACTGCTATTCCATTTGATTGGGCTAAACCTCTATGGCTTTAATGTCTCCTACACCTCCCACAATGCATTCTACATTATTATTAGTTGTTTTTCTTCATGTAGAATTAACCTACAGGGAAAAAAGGTTTTTTTTTAATTCCGATATTTCTGTTCCATTGACTTGAATGGGACTTCCGGGATCGGAATCGGCGATACCCGATACGATCCGATATTTTTCAGTATCGGGTGGTATCGCTCAACACTAGTAGAGATATGTCTGCTGCTAGAACTCTGTGTGGCATTGACCTGGTCTCTAATCTGAGCTGCTGTTAATCTGCGATTTCTGTGGCTGGTGACTCGGATGAACTTATCCTCCGCAGCAGAGGTGACTCTTGGTCTTCCTTTCCTGGGGCAGTCCTCATGTGAGCCAGTTTCTTTGTAACGTTTGATGCTTTTTGCCACTGCACTTGGGGACACTTTCAAAGTTTTCCCCATTTTTCGGACTGACTGACCTTCATTTCTTAAAGTAATGATGGCCACTCGTTTTTCTTTACTTAGCTGCTTTTTTCTTGCCATAATTACAAATTCTAACAGTCTATTCAATAGGACTATCAGCTGTGTATCCACCAGACTTCTGCACAACACAACTGATGGTCCCAACCCCATTTATAAGGCAAGAAATCCCACTTATTTAACCTGACAGTGCACACCTGTGAAGTGAAAACCATTTCCGGTGACTACCTCTTGGAGCTCATCAAGAGAATGCCAAGAGTGTGCAAAGCAGTAATCAAAGCAAAAGGTGGCTACTTTGAAGAACCTAGAATATATGTTACGGTTGCTGTTACAGGGGCGATAAAGAACAACCCGGGAGTGGACCCTCTGGGTCACAGTTCCAGAGCCCCCGAGGGCGAGCGGCCCAGGTGATGACCGAGCGGCCCAGGTGATGACCACCCCCTATACAGGGAATGTTAGGGGCAGGCCCACGGAGTGTAGAACCGTGACGGCCGGAACCAAAGGGGCGACTGGGGTAAACCTGGAGAGGATACACAGATAATCAGAGCAGCAATGGACCTGGAACAGTGGAGGAGGGACTGCGAGCAGACTCAGAGGATGGCACAGACGGGAGGCTGTAATAGAGAGGGAAAATGGATAAGGCAAAGACAGGGAGACACAGCAGGAGGCAAGCGGACAGAGGGGAACACAGAAGAACAACCAGGCAAGGGAAGGCAGGAGAGATAGCGGCAGACACAAGAAACAGCTCTGGAGGCGCAGACAAGAGGTACGGCCTGGGACAGAGTGAACGCTGCAGGAGACAGCGTCACCGAAGTCGACAGTCAGGCACCTTACCTGATTAAACCCCAATCCTAAATAGCCGTGGACGCCGCCATGTTAGGGGTGACGCCACCGCATCATAATTCCCAGGAGGCAGAGCGCCGGAATCTCCACAGTGCGCGGGTGCCCGACGCCGGGGAACCCAGAAGCCGGGTGTGGGGACGCGCCGGGACCCAGGGACGCGCCGGGAGGAGAGCGCAGCAGCCGGGACCATAACAATATAAGACATATTTTCAGTTGGTTCACACTTTTTTGTTAATTATATAATTCCACATGTGTTAATTCATAGTTTTGATGCCTTCAGAGTGAATCTACAACTTTCATAGTCATGAAAATAAAGAAAACTCTTTGAATGAGAAGGTGTGTCCAAACTTTCGGTCTGTACTGTATATATATATATATATATATATATATATATAAAGTATATATTTATATATACACCGGTGCATACTTTATAACACCAGCTTGAAAAATTATTTTAATATCTGAAATGTTGGCCTACTGAAATGTATGTTCAGTAAATGCACTCAGTACTTGGTCAGGGCTCCTTTGGCATCAATTACTGCCAATAAAGCACAGTGATACTGTTGTTTTTAAACAAGGAATTGGTACTTTTGGCAGTGTGGACAGGTGCCAAGTCCTGCTGGAGAATTAAATTTCCATCTCCAAAAAGCTTGTCGGCAGAGGGAAGCATGACGTGCTCTAAAATTTCCTGGTAGATGGCTGCACTGACTTTGGTCTTGATAATGCACAGTGGACCTACACCAGCAGATGACATGGCTCCTCAAACCATCACTGATTGTGGAAACTTCACACTAGACCTCAAGCAGCTTTGATTGTGGGCCTCTCCACTCTTCCTCCAGACTTTAGGACCTTGATTTCATAGGTCTAGTGTTAAGTATGCACAATCAATGATGGTTTCAGGAGCCATGTCATCTGCTGGTGTAGATCAGCAAACTCGTCTGACCTTAACCCATGGGTCTTGTCAAGAGGGAAATGAGAGACACCAAACTCAACAATGCAGACGAGGTGAAGGCTGGTATCAAAGCAACCTGGGCTTGCATAACACCTCAGCAGTGCCACAGACTGATCGCCTCCATGCCACGCTGCATTGATGCAGTAATTGATGCAAAAGGAGCCCCGACCAAGTATTGAGTGCATTTACTGAACATACATTTCAGCAGGTCAACATTTTGGATTTTAAAATCCTTTTTTCAAGCTGGTGTTATAAAGTATCCTAGTTCACTGAGATAGTGACTTTTGGGTTTTCATTGGCTGTAAGCCATAATCATCAACATTAACAAAAATAAACCCTTGAAATATATAACTCTGTTTGTAATGACTGTATATAATATGAGTTTCACTTTTTGTATTGAAGAATTGAAATAAATTAACTTTTTGATGATATTCTCATTTTGTGAGATGCACCTGTGTGTATATATATATATATATATATATATATATACACATAGAATAGATATAAAGATGTCAGTCAAATGCATAATCATTACAGTGCTTGTGCAGCTTGTTGTACATGTATTTTATTACTAAATAAATTAATTTCTAAAAAAAAATGGCTTCGGATCCCCCAAATTTTAATAACCAGCAGAGGGAGCTGATGTTTTTAGTTAATTCTAGGGGACCCTACGTCATTTTGGGGGGGTCTATTATTTTAATAAGAGAATTTCTCTATGTAAAAGCTCATGCTAAAATTGCTAGTTGATAGTTGCTAAAAATCGCATTGTACTCGTATGAAAATCACATGATACTTGCATGACACTAGTCCCACTTTTCTGGACCAACATCGGACTGTTTTTATTTTTTTTGATCATGGGTATGAGCCCTTATATAGAAAATCTCCACTGAGAGGATCCGATATTGTAGGGACCTGAATGGGGAGAAGATTATGCCGTCGCCACGTAATGTGGGACTTTCTGACACTTTGTGTCTGCTCCAAATTAATTTGTAGAATACAAATAAGTGCACGGAAGAACCACACTGATAGATTGAGCATCGAAACAGATCTCTCTTTATTACATCATAGGTTAATGTTTATATAGGCATTTTCTGGACAAACATTGTAGCAATTTAATTTGCTCAGCTTACCTCTACATATGTGCTGTCATTAGCATACACACAGCTCATTGGCTAAAGCTAATCCTGTCTACTCCAAGCTGAAGAGTTTAGGAGTTGTACCTCTTACTTTCACTTTGCTATGTGTTATCTCTTAGCCTGGGTTCACACGTAGCGGAACTCTCTTGGAAATTACCGCGAGAATTCCGGAATTCCATTCCGCGGGAAAATTGCATTTTAAATTCCCGCGATTTTCCCACAGAAAAACTAGCATTTTGCAAGCGTAATTAGCTTGCAGAATTGCTGGCGTTTTCCAAGCGATCTGTAGCATCGCTTGGAGAACTGATTGACAGGTTGGTCACACTCGTCAAGCATAGTGTTTGACGAGTGTGACCAACTTTTTACTATTGAGGCCGCCTATGCGGCCTCAATAGTAAAAGATAGAATGTAAATTAAAAAAAAGATAGAATGTAAATAATAATAATTAAAAAAAATATATTGTTATTCTCACCTTCCGACGTCCCGCGCAGCCTTCCCGCCTCTCTCCATGCTCCCGGTCCCAGTAATCCTTTGCGACAAGAACGGACGTCATCGCGAATGACATCGCGCGAATGACCGCAAGACTTCGCGATCCCGCGAGAACGGACGTCATCGCTCGCAAAGGCTTACTGGGACCGGGAGCGTGGAGAGAGGCGGGAAGGCTGCGCGGGACGTCGGAAGGTGAGAATAACAATATTTTTTATTTTAAATTCTATTTTTTACAGGGATATGGTACCCAAAGCCCAGAGGACAGTCTCCTCTCCTCCGGACCGTGGGTACCATCCGCAAATGTTCTGCTTACTTTTCGCATGGTGTGCACAGCCACATGCGGAAAGTAAGCAGAACAATGCATTCCTATGGATGCAGGATCGCTGCGATTCCGCAAAATTAATGAGCATGCTGCGTTTTTTACCGCAACGCGATTCCGCCACGGCAAAAACCGCAGCATTAGCACAGCATTGCGGAATCCCATAGGAATGCATGGGATGCTTATTTTTCGCAGCAAAATTGCGCGGTAAAAACCGCCGCGGAAACGCAAAAAAATGCCACATGTGAACTCAGCCTAAGGGCTCTTTCACATGTCTGTGTCTCCAGTATGTGTGGTGACAGTTTTCACACATACTGAAGACACTGACACGTGGACACATTGAAATCTAGGTTGCTGTGCACATGTCCATGTGCTTCTACGGACCATGTGTCCGTATGATCCACAAGTAGACATGTCCATATTTTACCGGCAGCATGGGCCACAAAATGTGCACGCACAATGACACACCGGGATGTCATCCGTGTGACACGTCCCGGCGTCCCAATCCTATTGGTCTAACTTGTTCCTATCTTACTCTATTGTATTCTATTGTGCCCCCCCATGGGCTAATCTAAATCCTACACTTTCCCTACACATTAACATATGTACATTGCATTATATGTTATAGCAGCATTACAAGACATATGAGGCAATATATAGAGACATATAAAAGACATTACACGAAACACCAGTTCTGCAGGGACGTATGTGAGGAGTGTGGGGCATGAACTCGACTCCGTACCCTCTTACAGGGTCCCCCCATTTTTGACAACCAGCCTTGCTGAAGCTGACATATACACCGGCTCAGACTCCATTTCACAGAATAGGAGATGCATCTAGAGTAACCACAATGGAGTCAATATAGATAAATAAGTCCTGCTCTCACAATGACGATGTCACATCATAAAGATCCATGTAATAATACAATGAGATAATTATTACTGAGGAGGAGAACGTCGGAGGGGAAACGTGATCTCCACCACAGACCTTCACCTGTACACTAGATATGATTGCTCTGTGCGCAGAGGACCTGTGATGAGGTCACAGTCATGTGATCAGTCCCATGGAGGGGAGGAGCCAGTCTCCATTTTGCTCCATGTGAGAGAAGAGTCTGCGCTGGTGACAGGTAATGAGGGAGCAGGGAGTGTGTGATGGGGGAACAGGACTAAATCCTAAGGCTGTGTGCCCACGTTGCATTTTTTAAGCGTTTTTGCAGCTTTTTTTGCGCAGTGGAAACGCTTGAAAAACGCCATCAAAACGCATCCTATGCAATCCTATGGGATTCCGCAGTTGCTGTGCCTATGCTGCGGATTTTACAGCTGCGGAATCGCATAGCGGTAAAATCCGCAGCATATTCATTATTTCTGCAGAATTGCGGCGATTCCGCCGCCATAGGATTGCATTGAAACGTTCACTTTACACATGTGGCTATGTCCACCATGCGTAAAGTGAGCGCTTCATGTGCAGATGGTACCCAGGGTCTGGAGGAGAGGAGACTCCCACCAATGCCCTGGGTACCATAATACTGCAAAAAATAGAATTAACCCCTTTACCCCCAAGGGTGGTTTGCATATTAATGACCGGGCCAATTTTTACAATTCTGACCACTGTCCCTTTATGAGGTAATAACTCTGAAACGCTTCCATGGATCCCGGTGATTCTGACATTGTTTTCTCGTGACATATTGTACTTCATGTTAGTCGTAAAATTTCATTCATATAACTTGCGTTTATTTGTGGAAAAAAAACGGAAATTTGGCGAAAATTTTGAACATTTTGCAATTTTCCAAATTTGAATTTTTATGCCCTTAAATCACATAGATACGGCACACAAAAAACTTAATAAGTAACATTTCCCACATGTTTACTTTACATCAGCACAATTTTGGAACTAAAATTTTTTTTTTTAGGAAGTTATATGGGTTAAAAGTTGACCAGCGATTTCTCATTTTTACAGCACCATTTTTAGGGTCCACATCACATTTGAAGTCACTTTGAGGGGTCTATATGATAAGAAAATACCCAAAAGTGACACAATTCTAAAAACTGCACTCCTCATGGTGCTCAAAACCATATTCAAGAAGTTTATTAACCCTTCAGGTGCTTCACAGGAATTTTTTGAATGTTTAAAAAAAATGAACATTTAATTTTTTCACAAAAAAATTACTTCAGGTCCAATTTTTTATTTTACCAAGGGTAACAGGAGAAATTGGACTGCAAAAGTTATTGTACAATTTGTTCTGAGTACGCTGATACCCCATATGTGGGGGTAAACCACTGTTTGGGCGCATGGCAGAGATCGGAAGAGAATGAGCGCCGTTTGACTTTTTCAACGCAGAATTGGCTTGACGCCATATCGCCATATTTGGAGAGCCTCTGATGTGGCCAAACAGTGGAAACCCCCACAAATGACATTGTGGAAACTAGACCCCCCAAGGAACTTATCTAGATGTGTGGTGAGAACTTTGAACCCCCAAGGGCTTCACAGAAGTTTATAACGTACAGCCGTAAAATTAAAAAAAAATTTCCACAAAAATGATCTTTTCATCACCAACTTTTATTTTCCCAAGGGTAACAGGGCCCCAAAAGTTATTGTGCAATTTGTCCTGAGTATGCTGATACCCCATATGTGGGGGTAAACCACTATTTGGGCGCATGGCAGAGATCGGAATGGAAGCAGCGCCATTTGACTTTTTTGGCTGGAATTGAGATCGGACGCCATGTCGCGTTTGGAAAGCCTCTGATGTGCCTAAACAGTCGAAATACCCCACAAATGACACCATTTTAGAAACTAGACCCCTCCAAGGAACTTATCTAGATGTGTGGTGAGCACTTTGAACCCCCAAGGGCTTCACAGAAGTTTATAACGCTCGGGCATGAAAATAAAAAAATCATATTTTTTTCCACAAACATGATCCTTTAGTCCCCAATTTTTTATTTTCCTAAGGGTAACAGGAGAATTTAGACCCCAAAAGTTGTTCAACTTGTCCTGAGTACGCTGATATCCCATATGTGGGACAAAACTACTATATGGGCACACGTCGGGGCTCGGAAGGGAAGTAGTGACGTTTTGGAATGCTGACTTTGATGGAATAGTCTGCGGGTGTCATGTTGACTTTGGAGAGCCCCTGATGTGCCTTATCTGTGGAAACCCCCCACAAATGACCCCATTTTGGAAACTAGACCCCCCAAGGAACTTATCTAGATGTGTGGTGAGCACTTTGAACCCCCAAGTGAAGCACAGAAGTTTATAACCTAGAGCCATAAAAATAAAAAAATCATATTTTTTTCCACAAAAATTAAATTTTTGCCCGCAATTTTTTATTTTCCCAAGGGTAACAGAAGAAACTGGACCCCAAAAGTTGTTGTGCAATTTGTCCTGAGTAGGCTGATACCCCACATGTGGGGGTAAACCACTGTTTGGGCGCATGGCAGAGCTTGGAAGGGAAGGAGCACCATTTGAATTTTTCAACGCAGAATTGGCTGGAATTGAGATCAGACGTCATGTTGTGTTTGGAGAACACCTGATGTGTCTAAACAGTGGAAACCCCCCAACACATCCCTAACCCTAATCTCAGCCCTATCCCTAATCCTAACCCTAGCCCTAATGGGAAAATGGAAATTTTTTTATTTTATTATTTTTCCCTAACTAAGGGGGTGTTAAAGGCGGGTTTGATTTACTATTTATGGCGGGTTTTTATGTTTGGCAGCTGTCACACGCTAAAAGACGCTTTTTATTGTAAAAATAGTTTTTGCATCACCACATTTTGAGAGCTATAATTTTTCCATATTTTGACCCACCGAGTCATTTGAGGTCTTATTTTTTGCGGGATGAGTTGACGTTTTTATTGGTACTATTTTCGAGCATGTGACATTTTTTGATTGCTTTTTATTCTGATTTTTGGGAAGCAGAATGAACAAAAAAACAGCATTTCATGAATTTCTTTTGGGGGGTGCGTTTACACCATTCTGCGTGTGGTAAAGTTGATAAAGCGGTTTTATTCTTCCGGTCAGTACGATTACAGTGATACCTCATTTATGTGTTTTTCTTATGTTTTGGCGCTTTTATGCAATAAACGATTGACACAGCGATCTGACACAGGCACTGCAGCAGGCTTTCTCAGTGCCTGCTCTCTGCAGGCACTGAGGAAGCCATGTCACTGCAGGCCCCAGAAGGCCCCTGTGGCCATATTGGATCCGGGATGGGAAGGAGGCCCTCAGACCAACGCAGCACATCGCGCTGCTTTGGGGGTCTCAGGATTCCCTAATCCCCCAGTACACTGCGATCATGTTTGTTCACAGTGTGCCAGGGGTTAATGTGCCGGGGGCGGTCCGTGACCACCCCTGACACATAGTGCCGGGTGTCAGCTGTGATAATCACCTGACACCCGGCCGCGATCAGCGGCGCTCCCCCCAGGGGTCACCGCTGATTGCTTAGATGTACTATCCCGTCCCTGGTCGTACGCGTCCGGGTACCGTGGATGGGATAGTGCGTCTGATGTCAGAAAGGGGTTAAAATAAAAAATCAGGATATACTTACCCTCTGACGGCCCATGGAGCTCACCCGCCTGTCCGCCACGCTGCCAGCATCTTCCGTTCCCAGGAATGCATTGCGAGAATTACCCCAGATGATGTCACGGTCGCGTGACCGCTATGTCTTCTGAGGTGATTCTCGCAATGCATCCCTGGGAATGGAGCTTGCCAGCAGCGTCGCTGAGGGCCGGGGTTCCGTCGGAAGCAGGGCTGTGGAGGTGGAGTCGGAGTCGGTGCTCATTTTGGTGGAGTCGGAGTTGGAGTCGGTATAAAATGGACCGACTCCGACTCGTAAAATATATAATAAATTTGGTACAGTAGTTCAATGCAGAATGTGCTGAATATTTTTTCATAGGAATTTGGGAAAGATATGATATGCCCTATAAATGACTGTTCTGTTCCTGATCTAAGGCTACATTCACACACAGCATTTTTTCTGCGTTTTTTGTGGATACGTTTTTCAGCTGCAAAAGCCGATCAGATTTTTAAAAAACCGCATCACCTGAAAGGTTTTTGAGCTTATAGATAATGTTTTCAATATCAAAAGCAGATTAGAAATCTGCTCTATCTATCCATTTATCCATATCTGTCTCCATATCTTATCTATACCAAAAAGAATGAAAGCTGGGTAGCACACAGACTAACACTTCCTGCCAGGCAAAGGAGGAGGAAAGAGCGTCTCAAACATCATTAACAAGATATTTTGTAAGTGACAAAGTTACTGTAACAATGACAGCAGATATGTCTAAAAGACAGCTCATACAGCTTGTTGTGAAGGACTGTGTACCATTATCATTATTTGCACGACCAGCTTTTACAGCTCTTAATGGAGAAATGTTTCTCTGGAAAGAGAAAGTATTAGAAAATTAGTGATTGAAGAAGCCCTTAAACAAAAGGAAAATCTTAAAAAGACTCTCAAAAGACGCTTCATGTTTCTTAAACTGGATGCCTGCACACGGCACAGAGTGAACTATTTTGCCATCAATGTTCGATATGTTTGTGACAACAAAAATTGTTACCAACACGCTGGCAGTAAAAGATACTAAAGCTCATCACAGCAGCCAGTTTCTCCAGGCCTTAGTGGAAAAAGTTCTGCAAGATTACGAACTCAAAAAAGAACAGGTTCTTGCTATTGTAACGGACCGGACAATGCTTCAAACATGATAAGTACAATTACACTGATGAATGAGAGTAATGAACAACAGCTAGAGGAACATTTAGGATTCAGTATGTTTGAGATGGAAGGCCACAGTGCTGTTCATGTAACTGAGGAACAAACAGATATTACTACAGAAGAACAGCAAGATTATACTGTAGAAATAGATGATCTTGTTGAAGCTGCTTCAAAACACTTTCCTATTCATCACATGCGCTGTGTTGTGCACACGCTGCAGCTGGCAATAAGAGATAGTCTGCAAGAGGGACATGCTGGAAATCTGATTGGAAAAGTGAGGAAATTGGTTATTGCCGCCAGAACCCCTAAAATTGATTCCATCTTGAAGAGACGTGCTGGAAAAGGGCAATTGTTGATCAACTAAAACCGTTTCTTATAGATATGGCGAACCCTCAGGGAACCCTAAATGAAGGTCAATGGACACAGGTGACTGAATTGAAGGAATTGCTTAATCACCCATTTACTGTGACTAAAAAATTACAAGCTGAGGATTTAACTCCTGGCATTTTCATGAGGGAGCGGAAGAACTTACTATTTTGCTGTTTAATCGCAGATAGCATTTCTGTTTCAATGAAACAGAGAGAGACATAGCTATTGGAAAATAAAATTTTTCTGGCAGCTGTTTATGTGGACCCAAGTCATCGTATATTGCTTGATGATCAACAGCTTACTAAAGGAAAAGAAGCTCTGACTGAGGTAGCAGTTAGGATGAGTGGCCTACAGGAGGACTGCCAGGCGGAAGAGGACTCGGGTCCTGACAGTGCTACTGCTGCCATATCTTCATCCTCATCAGATGAGGAGTTTGACTTTGACAAGTATTTGTATGACATGGAGCAGGCAAAGCGTTGCCGCAAGGAAAAAGATTTCACTCTGTCTCCTATAGCAAGCAGATTGACCATATTTCAGCAAAATGTTTCACTTGTTCTCAAAGAAATAGAAAAATTCAACCGTTCATCAAAACTGACTGTGCATGAGGCAATTCCTTTATACACGGAAATTGTTAGAGATGTTGCCCATGTGGTTACGGCTTTGCCTCCAACCCAAGTTACTGTAGAGAGGTTGTTCTCTAGCCTTAAAATTATTAGGTCAGATTTGAGGTCATCTATGAAGGAGGATCTGATGGAGGCAATTCTATTTCTTAGAACAAATTCATAGACTGCATAAATGTTATTTAGTATGTTTTTGTTGAAAACTGTTTTTTGCCACTTATAGTTTATTACATAGTGTTATATATATATATACACACACTATATATATATATATATATATATATATATATATGTGATTAGATATTAGAAAAAACTTTTTGACAGTTAGAGTGATCAATGAGTGGAACAGGCTGCCACGAGAAGTGGTGAGTTCTCCTTCAATGGAAGTCTTCAAACAGAGGCTGGACAGACATCTAATAACTGGGATGATTTAGCGAATCCTGCTTTGAGCAGGGGGTTGGACCAGATGGCCCAGGAGGTCCCTTCCAACTCTACGATTCTATGATTCTATGATCGATATTATATAGTGTATTACATATTTACAATTTATTACAGTTTTTTGTGTTCTAAAGTTGTATTCCAATAAATAGATATTATGTTCTATCTAAATCTCTTTATTATTGTATCATAAAAATGATTTAATGTCTGATGTTCTCATTGTACTAGAATAAATTTTTCACTTAAATATAAGCAATATATGTGGGAGTCGGAGTTGGAGTTGGAGTCGGTGTAAGGAAAATTGAGGTGTCGGAGTCGCAGGTTTGGCTTACCGACTCCACAGCCCTGGTCGGAAGGTAAGTATATCCCTATTTTTTATTTTTTTTATTATTTTTTACATTCTATCATTTACTATTGATGTTGCATAAGCAGCATCAATAGTAAAAAGTTGGTCACACTTGTCAAGCACTATGCTTGACAAGTGTGACCAACCTGTCAATCACCTTTCCAAGTGATGCTTCAAATTTCCGCAGCATTTCTGCAACGTGGGCACCTAGCCTAACGGGCTGAAGGTCGGGGGCTCTCTGACCCGTAGAATATACAGCGGAGCCTGAAAGGTCGGGAACTCTTTAGAATTTTCCATATTTCGGCAATAATTTGACCTAAAACTCCATCAGATTCTCACACAAGTCCTGAATGTATAAATCCTACAGGGAGCGAGACGGAAAAGTATAAAGACTGAAGATCGTCGCTTTACAGAATAATAGAAATGTTTATTAATTCACCTGATAAATATAGAAGTCGGTGAAGACATAAAATAAGGGGAATTTCCATGATGCAGAGACTGGATAAAAAGGTGACGGCAATACACAATATAATATACCGTATTTTTCAGACTATAAGACGCACCGGACCACAAGACGCACCCCAAATTTTGGGGTGAAAATAGGAGAAAAAAAGTTTTTTTATAAGATGGGGCGCCGTCTTATTGTCCGAATTTAAGGTATCTTACCTGAGGGCTGGGGGTGGTACAGCAGAGTCACAGGAGGCATGGTCCCTTCCTCAGTATAAGTCCGGTCCGGTGTCGGCGGTGCTAAAGTTCGGTGTGGGCTGTGGGGAGTACACCTCTGCCGCCGCCACACCACTGCCGCAACCCCCGGGTAAGCCTGCGTTCGCACTATAAGACGCACCCCCCATTTTTCTCACAATTGTTTTGGGGAAAAAGTGCATCTTATAGTCCGAAAAATACGGTATGTACAATAGATCAGATCCTGTGTCAGCGCAGAGTAAATCACGGTGTCAGAGAGGAGTGAAGTCCTGCGTACAGAGGCCATTACTGTGCTATGTGAGTGTCAGTGGTTACTGTAGTTCTGTCATTATATTCATGAACCAGCAGGCCCAGACTGGAAGGAGACAGAGGTCTCTTTTCTATAGTGGAGTGTGTGGTGTAAAGCAGGGAATTATATGGCAGAATACAACTGGATCTATAGTGACTGATGTAACAATACCTATACTGCGTCTGGGGGGTCTCATCTATGGAAGTCCTGGCGGGAGGGATCATGCTGTGACTCCCTGTCTGTATTCCCCATCATTTGCATTAATGAAATCTTGGCAAATGTACTCGGGCTATTCTTCAAGCTGTTGGCTCCAGGTCATAAATAACATGTAGTAAATTATCTTTGAAACCTTTCCTTTCTGTCATCTTCCAGTGGGGCAGATAGTAAGGTCAGTGCAAGCAGAGCCAGGAGCATTCAAGGCCTGGACAAACGGTAGGGCAGGGTACGCGACTGCTTAGGGTGCCACCTCTGGTGAAGCAGGAAGGGGTATAATATCAAAGGAATTTTTTTTTTATAATTTATATGAATCTACACCAGCCCGCCATTGGTCACGAAGCGCTGGTTTCTTATTAACCTGCAGTGCCTATCAGCGCTGTCATCAGCTCTGCTGCCTTTGTCACCCATAGAAGAGTGCTGTCGATCTTGGTAATTCTGAGCTCTGTCTGACGCTGCTTACATCCTGAGCTCCAGCATCAGGCACACCGCAGACTGTCAGCTGAACACAGCTTCAGAAGAGAAGAGAAGCAGTGTTCAGCAATCTGCGCCCAGGGCGTAAGCGGCATCAGGCGGAGTTCAGAGTTTTTAAGACCAACGGCACGCTCCTGTGGAGACATAGGCAGCATTGCTGATGACAGCGCTGATACGTGCTTAATAAGAAGCCAGAAAGTAGATGTTAGGTGTCGTATTTCTGTCGCTACACAGCGAGAATCCCGAGCCTTACTTCCAGCGGTCTCCCATTCCTCTCCAGCCGCAGAGGAGGTTGCTCAGCAACCTCGTCGGTCCAGGCGCTCTGCCCAGACCAGCTCTGTGGGTTTGCTTGCTGCTGCCACCTCTGGCACATCTATGGCAATACATGCTGCTCAGCAGCGAGATTCTCCAGGGACTAAGTCCCCATGTCAGGCCACTGAGCATGCCCATGGAGTGATCTCCCATTGGAGATCGAAGGTCACGTGCTCAGGTCCTGCTCGTGTTCGGATTGGCCCAACCGAGAAGCATGGAAGGTCCCAGACGCTCGTGGCTATAAAAGGTTCGCATGGCCGCTCGTGTTATGAATGAGTCACCGTAGGAGGCAAAAGCAGAAATACAAGCTAAGTCCAGAAAACCAGAGAAGTTGGCAACTATAAGATTGCAGACCCCTGAACCTATCAACACAACCTATCAACCCTAGACCCCTCGATCACAGCCGGAGAAATACATAGGCCTGAAGAAAGAAAGGGGAAATCTAAACTGCCCCAGAGCAGACCCCAAAGCAATAGGCAGCCCCCAACATATAATGACGGTGAAGCAAGATGAAAATACTAACACAGACAGAAAGATAGACTGAGCAAAGGCGGGGCCCCAAAACTACCTAGATATGAAAGGACAGGAAGGCTGCTGTCTGCAATCTGCCAAAACCCTATCAAAGACATAAGCCAACCAGCTGATATGAAAAAGGCCCTGAAGCAGCTAGGCTTCAAAAACTGAATCAGCACTCAGGTATTTTCAGAAGACAGAGCTAAATGAATTCAGCACACCCCAGCAGGGAATGGCAGAAATCCAGAAAAACAAAGCAAAAACAAAGTCAAAGCACAAAAGCAAAAGGCCGAGCAGCAAACTTAGCTTTGGAGGAGCAGGAATTCAGACTGGTCTCCAAGGATCACACAGAGAAATCACCCGCAGGGCAGAAGGGCGTCGGCAGCATTATATCCAGTCCGTAACTCTACTCAGCCAGTCACAATCATCAGCCTCAGGTTTTTGACAATCAGGCTCACTACCTTTCTTTACCAGAAGAGGGAGTTCCTCGGGCCTCAGTAATGAAGGGGAAAATGAACTCACAACACGCTCGGCCATGCGCTAGGATAGACTGTATTTACAGACTATGTGGAGTGAGTGATGTATGCACGTATTAATGTCTCTGGTGAATGACTCATTAAGAAACCCCTACCCTTGGCACGCATGTGTTGTGCAGCCTAGCCTGCTAGCACCCAGGCTTAGGTGTAGGTAGGGCAGAGGTTGAGTCAGGCATCAGTCCTCACCAGGGACGCGGCACGCCTCAGTGCACATGCTCCACTTCATAGCCAGCGTCTATAGCGGTGCTCGTGGTAGCGACGCCGCGCGCTCAGTGGGCCTAGAAGGACTCTAACCCCGTGTCCTTGGGGTAGAGTTCTGTGGCCGTACACTGTGCGCTCTTTTGGCCGGGCTCTGTGAGCTAAACAGGCTCCGGCATCTACGTTCAGCGGTTGTGCGACTCTGTGCATTAACAGAGGTCGCACCTGTTCACATTGGGTGACATAACCCACGTGTGACTGTTTTTACGCCGCTCTATTCTTCCGCCATTACCTAGCAGCAGTGTACCACCCCTGCACGGTGGACCTCGGGCTGCGAACGCACCTACTATCATTTTATAATTTGGTGCGTTCCGCCAGCCCTAACAGTAGAGCAGCAGCAGTGACCAGGGATGGGCTGGGCAGTGGGGCAGTTGCCCCCCGGGCCAGTCCCTTAGCAGCAGTTCATGGTGCATTAAGGACTTTGCACTTTTAAATCACCGGTGGCCGCTTCATAACAGTGAGAGGCCGGAGCACATTTTACAGATTGTGACATGGCCACAGGTGATTGAAAGCAAAGTACAGCACCACTAAAGCACCTGGCAGCCCTGGCCGCTGGGCAGGGTGGATTTGATTTAAATCACGATTTAAATCACTAGTCAGTAAGGCTTGATTTAAATCAGTGATTTAAATCAAAGTTTCTACCTAAACTAGTTCTTGCTACTTTAACATGCAAGTAGATGAAGATTTTTAGAATCACTTTTTATATTACTTTTTTCTCCCCAGTTTAATGGGTTAATCATTCATATTTGGACAGCACTGTTCTGTTGTACTTAGGAAGGAGAAAAATAATCCTGACCTTAATAACAATTTAAATAGATTTATTCAACTGAAACAATAACAACATTACAGCATAAGTTATTTGCTTAAACAAACATCCATGTTTGTTAACTAATTTGGCTAAACAAAATATATATATATATATATATTTTAAGAAACTTAGACTGTCAGCCCAGCCGACACATGAAAAACTTAAATACTACTGTCCCTGCTGTCCTCTGTAGCTCACTTGTCGTCATCTTCATCATCATCTTCTTCTTTGTTCCTATTCATAATCTGGAAAAGAAAAACAAGCTTTCCTGCTTTATTGGGTCCCAACCGATTTCTCAATTTAGAATGAATGAGTCCAAAGGAAGAGAATATTCTTTCAACGCCTGCAGAAGAAGCTACTGCTGTTAAAAGTGAAATCATTACTTGAACAGTAGAGTTGAGCGATACCGTCCGATACTTCAAAGTATCAGATCGGAATGGATCGGCCGATCTTAAAAAAAGTATCGGTATCGCCGATTCCGATACCGGAAGTCCCATTCAAGTCTATGGGACTTCCGGTATCGGAAAAAGAAAAACCCTGTTTTTGCCTTGTACAGCCTCTCTGGGGTCTGTACGGGCCTTTCGGGGGGCTGTGCCGGCCTGCCAGGGGGTCTGTGCAGGCTCCGGTGGTCTGTGCCGGCCTGCCGGGGGGCTGTGCCGGCCTGCCGGGGGGGCTGTGCAGGCTCCGGGGGGCTGTGCCGGCCTGCCGGGGGGCTGTGCCGGCCTGCCGGTGGTCTGTGCAGGCTCCGGTGGGCTGTGCCGGCCTGCCGGGGGGCTGTGCCGGCCTGCCTGTGGTCTGTGCAGGCTCCGGTGGGCTGTGCCGGCCTGCCGGGGGCTGTGCCGGCCTGCCGGGGGTCTGTGCAGGCTTCGGGGGTCTGTGCAGGCATCGTCCGATGGGACTACAAGTCACATCGGGCGATGCCTGCTACCATGACAGTGATTGACACATTAGCCAATGATGGGACAGTAGTAGTCCCATCATCCGGCTAATGTGTTGAATGTAAAAAAAAAAAAAAAAAAAAAAAAAAAATTACATGCTACATACATGCTACATTCATACTACATACTACATACATGCTACATTCATACTACATATATACTACATGCAACATACATACTACATATATACTACATGCATGCAACATGCATACTACATATATACTACATGCTACATACATACTACATATATGCTACATATATACTACATGCATGCTACATACATACTGCATGCTACATACATACTGCATGCTACATACATACTACATGCTACATACATACTACATATATGCTACATACATACTACATATATACTACATGCATGCTACATACATACTGCATGCTACATACATACTACATGCTACATACATACCACATATATACTACATACATACTACATGCATGCTACATGCTACATACATACCACATACATACTACATACATACTACATACATACTACATGCATGCTACATACATACTACATGCTACATACATACTACATATATACTACATGCATGCTACATACATACTACATGCTACATACATACTACATATATACTACATGCATGCTACATACATACTACATACATACTACATGCATGCTACATACATACTACATGCTACATACATACCACATACATACTACATACATACTACATACATGCTACATACATAACACATATATACTACATGCATGCTACATACATACTACATGCTACATACATACCACATACATACTACATACATACTACATACATACTACATACATACTACATGCTACATACATACTACATATATACTACATACATACTACATACATACTACATACATACTACATACATACTACATGCATGCTACATACATACTACATACCACATACATACTACATACATACTACATGCTACATGCTACATGCTACATACATACTACATATATACTACATGCATGCTACATACATACTGCATGCTACATGCATGCTACATACATACTACATACATACTACATGCTACATACATACCACATATATACTACATACATACTACATACAATACATTCATACAATACATACATAGACATACAGTACATATAACATAGAGTAACATACTTACCAATACTTGTCACATTGTTCCCCGAAGCCATTGTCTTTTACGGAATAAATATTAACATAACAAACCACAAAAATACTCACCCACGATCCGAAGCAGTCCACGAGTGTGTCCCACGACGATCTTGGGTAGAGAACTGCAGCATCAGCTGATGCTGCCGTTCTCTACGGGCTGCAGGAATCCAATGACGGAAGGTAGGTATCCTTCCGCACTGTATTCCTCCGCCACTTAAAAAAAAAAACGTCCCTAGTCTCACTTTATGCCATTGCTGTGTGGGAATTTCCCACGCAGCAATGGCATAAAGTGAGACTAGGGACTTTTTTTTTTTAAGTGGCGGAGGAATACAGTGCGGAAGGATACCTGCCTTCCGTCATTGGATTCCTGCAGCCCGTAGAGAACGGCAGCATCAGCTGATGCTGCAGTTCTCTACCCAAGATCGTCGTGGGACACACTCGTGGACTGCTTCGGATCGTGGGTGAGTATTTTTGTGGTTTGTTATGTTAATATTTATTCCGTAAAAGACAATGGCTTCGGGGAACAATGTGACAAGTATTGGTAAGTATGTTACTCTATGTTATATGTACTGTATGTCTATGTATGTATTGTATGAATGTATTGTATGTAGTATGTATGTAGTATATATGTGGTATGTATGTAGCATGTAGTATGTATGTAGTATGTATGTAGTATATATGTAGTATGTATGTAGCATGCATGTAGCATCCAGTATGTATGTAGCATGCATGTAGTATATATGTAGTATGTATGTAGCATGTAGTATGTATGTAGCATGCATGTAGTATGTATGTAGCATGTAGTATGTATGTAGCATGCATGTAGTATATATGTAGTATGTATGTAGCATGTAGTATGTATGTAGCATGCATGTAGTATGTATGTAGTATGTATGTAGCATGCATGTAGCATGCATGTAGTATGTATGTAGTATGTATGTAGTATATATGTAGTATGTATGTAGCATGTAGTATGTATGTAGCATGCATGTAGTATGTATGTAGTATGTATGTAGTATGTATGTGGTATGTATGTGGCATGTAGTATGTATGTAGCATGCATGTAGTATATATGTGTTATGTATGTAGCATGCATGTAGTATGTATGTAGTATGTATGTAGCATGCATGTAGTATATATGTAGTATGTATGTAGTATGTATGTAGCATGCATGTAGTATGTATGTAGTATGTATGTAGTATGTATGTAGCATGCATGTAGTATATATGTAGTATGTATGTAGCATGTAGTATGTATGTAGCATGCATGTAGTATGTATGTAGTATGTATGTAGTATTTTTTATTTTTTTTTTAACATTTAACACATTAGCCGGATGATGGGACTACTACTGTCCCATCATTGGCTAATGTGTCAATCACTGTCATGGTAGCAGGCATCGCCAGATGGGACTTATAGTCCCATCGGACGATGCTTGCACAGACCCCCGGACATCAGCACAGCCCCCCGGCAGGCCGGCACAGCCCCCCGGCAGGCCGGTACAGACCCCCACAGGGTGCACAGACCACCGGCAGGCCGGCACAGCCCCCCGGCAGGCCGGTACAGACCCCCACAGGGTGCACAGACCACCGGCAGGCCGGCACAGCCCCCCGGCAGGCCGGTACAGACCCCGGGCAGTCCACACAGCCCCTCGGCAGGCCGGCACAGCCCCCCGGCAGGCCGGTACAGACCCCGGGCAGTCCACACAGCCCCCCGGCAGGCCGGCAGAGACCCCCGGAAGGCCCGAAATGACGGCGCATCATGATGCGCACACACCGCGCATCATGATGACGTCAGGCTGTCAATCAACTTTGAACTTCCGATTCCGATGCCGACTTCCGATATTGAAAAAATATCGGAAGTCGGTATCGAAATTCCGATACAGCAAGTATCGGCCGATACCCGATACTTGCGGTATCGGAATGCTCAACACTATTGAACAGTCTCTAAATCCAAGCGCTTAAGTGACTTCCATCAGTTTACTGGTGTGACCTTCCTTAAAATATCTTCAGCAAACATATATTTCTTGAATGGTTCCCCCTTAGCTCTGAAGTTTATTATAGTTGGCATTAAAGATGGATGATTGCTTTATACCCATGTCATAGCTAACTCCTCTTCCTCAGCACTTAGGTTTTGACCCTGATATTGGATATTGACAATATTTGCCAAAAAATGAGCTGGAGTCAGTGCTTGTCCCATTCGTTTGTTTACTGCTTGTAATTTAATTCTGTCCATGTGTAGTTCTGTTTTTAAGTGTTCACTCAGTTCCTTCCAAATTTCAACAGCATCCGCAATAAAACAGCTATTTTTCTGTATTTTGTTTAAAGCTTGAGAGATGGGTTTCAGGAAGCTCAGCATATGTTCAACATTTCTCTTAAGCCCAATGTTGAGGATTTTGGCCGTGACAGTGCCATCTATTTTATCTCGATTTTCTTCACAAAGTGTCATCAGAATAGGCCAGTTTTTGATATACTGCTCAAAACAGTCCACCACAGAGTTCCATCTAACATCTTGTGGGAGCGTTAGCTTGGTACCACCCATCCTTTTCAGAGCTGCTGCAGCAAAATGATTATTACGGAAGTATTTAGCAATTTCAACAACATTAGCCTTTATTTCTGGAACACTTAAGTCTTTGGCTAAGAGGTGCAGCAAATGAGCACTGCAACCATATGTTATTAGCAGCTTTGTATTCCCTCCCTGCTCTTCTAAATCTCTTCTCATCTTGGATACGTTTGCAGCATTGTCAGTGACCAAACTGCGTACTAGACATTTGAATTTTTGTTCACATGTCGTTATAGCTTTTACTGCCACTTCTTGTAAGTATTCTGCTGTGTGTGCATTTCCTGACGTATCAGTTGTTTGTGCAAGGAAGACTTTACCTTCTTCTGTTGTTATACAAGCACATACAATAGGATCATTGTGGACATTACTCCACCCATCAATACTTAGGTTAACAATTTTACCCTCCAGAGCTGTTGCACATTGCTCCATTTCTCTGTCATACACTTGATCCAGCAGTTTCCCTGCAACATCAGCTCTGCTGGGTGGACTGTATCCTGGTCTCAGTGACTGAACCATATTAATGAAATGTGGGTTCTCAGTCAGGTGGAAAGAAGAGTTCGTTGCATAAATAAACTGGGCAATTTTTTCATCAATCAATTCTTTTTCTAATCTGCTAGTTCTTATCACAAACCTATCTATGGTGGTTCCAGGAGGTAAAGGTTTTTTCTTCCTTTTGGGTGATGGTGATATGTGGCTGTGGGTGTCTGATGATGATGCTGCTGCTGCTAATGAAGCACTATCCTGGATGGATAACTCTGAAACTGTAGAACAGGATGATGGCGATCTTGGAGGTGGATAGTTTCCAGAATCCATGAATTCCCCTAAACAAAAAAAGTCAATGCTGTTATTTTATTGTTTATACAATTTCTGCTTATTGTACACAACACATCACTGCCCCTGCCCCAAAAGGAATATTTGTTTTTCTTCATAACTGTACCAAATGACAGTAACATGCAGTAATAATAAGAAATATAATTTTTCTCACACATGACAGTTCAGTCTGTAGAAATAGGATTCAATAAAAATGTTTACCAACCTGAAGATCCTGCCTGTTCAGAAGTGTTTCTTTGGTCATCTTCATCACCGCACTTCTCATGATGTTGCCTCATTCGCGCCACCAGGCCTTGCATCTCTTTGTTGCATCGTTTGCATTTTGCACGCATGCCTGCCTTACCGATAGGCGAAGGAGCTTCATTAAAATATTCCCAAACTGGGTCTCTTTTACGGCCTGCTGCCATTATAAGGAAAGAATGTAATAAACCTCAGATCGTACACACAAACAGATCCAGACTTGTCTGTCTGTGGCTATGCTGCAGTATTGTGCTCAAAGTTTCACTTTCATTTTCTTGTCTGCTTGCCCTTCCTCCTCCTCACACTTAGATTCACATTCTTCTTGTGTTGTGCAGATCTATTCCACTCCAAACAATCAGAAACATATTGTCTAACTTCTTGGACTTGGCACTGAAGGGTTTGATTCTGTATTCATAGGTTTGTAGAACAATAGGATTAAGGTCTTTTTCTCAACTCTGTTCATGTTGTAACATTTTTGCCATGAAGAAGAGGCTGGGACCTCTGCGGAGTCAAATTCAGTTTTGAGAACTGCGTAAGTAAAGCGAGCGTCTGTGATAATATAGGAGAGAAACTGCCCACTAATCCTACAGAAACCTCTGGAAGAGCATGGCATTGTGAATGTTACACATATACAGCCTTTATTCTACTGAGTTAAACAACTCAGCTTTATCTCATGATGGAAGAACCTTTGGATGGTAAAATATTTTCCTCAAAAAGCAGTTTATTGAAAAAAATCCGATTTAAATCAAAAAAATCCAATTTAAATCAAAAAAATCCGATTTTTTTGATTTTTTTTAAAAAAACATTGATTTTTATCCACCCTGCCGCTGGGTGATAAAGCGGTGCTGTAACTTTAAATCGCCGCATCAGCTGATGCGTGAGCATGGTACAGTACACTTTATGTGACAGGCCATTTTCTTACCTGCCAGAGAGCTCTCCCGCATCAGGCCGCCACCTCATCATTTGTCCATGGCCCAGGCCGGATGAGACAGAAGAGGACAAGACATGGTTGTAGAGCGCTGCAGTCAGTGGGCATCTTGTCGGGTCACCCTTATAGCTGCACTCTGGATCCTATGGGATGGGGTGAAGAGATGCTAATGGGGAGTCTAATTATTTATGCTATGGGGTGTGGATTATACTTCCTTTGGGGAATAATTCCTGCTATGTGATTATGGGTTATAATTAATATTCTATGGAATGTGTATTTATTGCAAGGGGGTAGTTTACTACAATACTTGAGGAAGAGGGCTTCTGGTGGGCTATGGTTATTGCACTACAATGGGATGGGGAGATCAGGGGTGTGATTACTACAGGGATTTGGAGAGTATATGAATGAATCTGAAGGAGTTTATTATTAAAGGGGATATCTGGAATTTTACAAAAAATGTGCCTAAGCACTAACAGTCAGGCAATTGCAGGGTAACTGTTGGGCATGGCACAGTTCTTCCACGGCACAGACCGAACCTGCCAGGGATTCAGAAGCCTCTGCTGACTTCACATCTCCACAGGGAAGGTTTCTTTTCCGGTCTGCTCTGTCGATGGGGCGGGACTTCCGATTTCATTCTGATTGACAGCTGGCTCTCCCCGTTAGGCAGCGGGTATCCAGCTGTAAATCAGAATGACATCAGCAGTCCCGCCCTGACAACAGAGCGGAGCAGAGAAGAAACCTTAAAATGTATGTGCTAAGCAGCTGTGAGCCACTAATAACCTCCAGCCAACCTCCTTCATATAATCAAATTGGCCACAACTATGTGTATTTAATAGTCAGTTTATGTGAAATGCAAATTATTGCAAAAAACTTACCTACTTGGTGCAGGGCTACAATTTTGTTTCTGGTGTTCTTTGATAGCTCTTTGATCTTCACCATAGTGGAGTTTGGAGTGTTTGAGGTTGTGGACAAGTGTCTTTTATACTGATAACAAGTTCAAACAGATGCCATTACTACAGGTTGTAACGAATGGAAGCGAAAGGCACAAGTGATGAAGTTCACATTCGTTTTTTATTTTTTGAGTGGAACCTCGGGACCTCAGTCTGGGAGGCTCCGAAGGGGACGTAACTAGTGAGCCCCAGGTATCCGTAGTAAGATCCCTCAAACAGGACCAAAGTGGAATACCTGGGGGACACAGGTGCTACCCCCAGTTAGACCCTGGACACGTGGCAGCTGTCCCAGCGGGATAAACAGGTAAACAGATATTATAGATATGGTGGAGCTGACCGTTGGACACAGGTATGAGAGATGAAGCTGTCTCTGGCGAGGGTAGTCAGATTCCGGGTAGATGGGAGGAAGCTGGCTCCAGCAACTTTAGCGTTGTCCAGGGGTTTGGATGGCGAATGGCGTAACAGGATGGCACTTGAGTATATAGGTACAGATGTCCTCTTAGGATAGCCGAACAACTGGTCACTGATATTCTGTGGAAACAGTATAAGCTGTGATGTAGTGACCACTGTGTCCGCTAGGGAGCGCTGTGTGGGTGTCCCAAGACGAATGGATAGCCTTGTCCAGAGTGGTATCAGGAGCAGGGTGCTAAAGGATTGTTATGTATCTCAAGGTGGGTAGCCTTGGGATGGAGGCTTGCTTATGTGCTGATCAGCAGAGCTGATCTTTCGTTCCAATGTGACAGAGAGAAGTCTCCAGGTAGCTGGTGAGATGGGCGGGCGCAGTTACCTACAAACCCACCCAGGGGATGTGTTTAAGAACGCTATTGTAAAGTGTGTATGAGTGGTTGAAGGACCTGTGATGAGGTCATAGCTATGTTACCCCTATGGGCGTGGCTACGGACCATATAAGGTGGCCAGGGTAGGTCACATGGATTGAATGCTGGGACCTGGTTGGTCCGTTTTGAAAGGTCCCGTCTGAGAGAGATTGGGCTGTCTTCCTGACAGCAAGTGAATGCTGTGTCTAATGGCTGCACGCGCCTGATAGTTCCCTGGAGGGAATGGACATCTGCAGTGAGCTGAAGCAGCCATGAGGAAACCCTGACGGGTGAGATAACTGTGAGGCTGAAGAGCCGGTGTATGGAACATTGCATAACCTGTGTGACCACAGGCTGGACAGAGTGAAGCTCTGTCATGGATGCTATGCTGTTTCCTATTGCTTTGATGGTTTATGATGCATGAATAAGCCGCATGGACTGAGATTGTTTTATGGAAAATCCATGCCGGATCTGATTATTTGGCTGCCAAGCGAGTATCTCCTATCTCCTAAGCGCTACCTTACAATTGGTGGAGAATGCTATGGGCAATGTTGTAGCCTTGTTGCTAGGAGCAACGGAAGAGAGCTGCAAAATTCGGTTGCTAAGGGCAACGGTTTCCAAAAAGCACACGGTGCAGTGCTGGCAACGCTGAGCCAGGAGGGCTGACGGTTGTGAAAGCCATGTGATATACTGACAGCAGGTCAGTGGAAGAGACTTATAGGACATCTCTGTGGTAGAGGGGTCCAAGAACCTATGCGGCCAGCAGGTGACGGTCGTGAAAGCCGTGTGAAATGCTGACCGGGGTCAGTGAGAAAGAGACTGGTGATTGCTAGGGTGTCTCTGCGGATATGAGGTACCCGAGGACCTGTGTGGCCGACACAGGTAACGGACAGGTATTTGTGTTGTACTGACCTGGGTCAGTGGGAAAGACTGTGTACCTGGAGGGCTCAGTGAGCAAGGTCCTGGAGGGTCAGTGTTGGGAGGTTCTGGGAGAAGAATCGGATCCCTGGAGCACGTGGTATGACCTTGGACCTGGTGAGGCATGAGTGTTTGGCAGTCTCAGGTGGAGACGGATGTCCTGAAGAGCACCTGCTGAGCCACTGGACCTGGTGAGGCCGGTGTGTTGGGAAACCCTGGGAGGAGGGTCGGCTCCCTGAATAGCACCCAGTGCGCCCTGTGTGTTGGACGGTCTCAGGCGGTGACGGAATGTCCTGAATAGCATACAGACAGGACACTTGAGTTTTGTGTGGTCTTTTTTTTTTCTTGTCTCAACTCAGCTGCGGTGGCTCTGGAGAGTTACGAAGGAGACAAGCGGTTTCCGGTAACTCGGTGGGGTTACGAAGGTGACACCAGCAACTGTGTGTGAATGGCAGCCGGTGGTGTCGGAGATCGGTGACAGCAGGAGCTGTGGTGGTGCCAGCAAGGACTTGTGTGGTATAGTAAGAGACATAAACTGTGTTGTTTGAACTGCGGTCTAAGAAGACCGGTAAAATGGACATGGGGAAATCCCGAAAGGGGGCGGTGGCCCAAATCAGGGTGGTAGCCCAAAAGGGGGTGGAGTCCCAGAAGGGGGCGGTGACCCAAATCGGGGTGGTAGCCCAAAAGGGGGTGCAGTCCCAGAAGGGGGCGGTGACCCAAATTGGGATGTGGTCCAGAAAGGGGCCGAGTTTGCAAAAGGTGCAGCACTGGGTACCTCAGTGGACATGTCTGGGGAACCACAGTGTGTCTTTTGAGGAGTGCGGCATGTATTTTCCAGATAACGACGGGCCACAGGTGTGTACCGTGATGCTGCACTGGGAAGGAGTCTCTGGTAGGCTGGACTCAAAGAGTCAGGTGACTCTGACAGGAACTCCGCTCGTTTTATCTCTGACCGAGAAAAACGTCAGGGTTCGCTGCGACCACAGGGTCATGGTGAATTATACGGTGGACAGGGTCCTGATTGAGATGACAAAGGAGGAGTGCCAAGGTGGTAGCATGCCACCCAACATAGTGCATACCTTTGAGCGTGGTCGGGACTTTGTCTTGTTTGATGATATATGGCAGGAGGATGGAGACGTTCCTACTGTTGGGTTAGCAGACATGGTGACTGTGACACCTGCTAAGCTGGACAGGTCAGTGGTAGAAGTGACCGGAAGAAGGGGTACATCTGCCCAACTTACGGACCTGATGTCTCGTGACTAGAGTTGAGCGATACCGTCCGATGCTTCAAAGTATCGGATCGGAATGGATCGGCCGATCTTAAAAAAAAGTATCGGTATCGCCGATTCCGATACCGGAAGTCCCATTCAAGTCTATGGGACTTCCGGTATCGGAATAAGAAAAACCCTGTTTTTGCCTTGTACAGCCTCTCTGGGGTCTGTACGGGCCTTTCGGGGGGCTGTGCCGGCCTGCCAGGGGGTCTGTGCAGGCTCCGGGGGGCTGTGCCGGCCTGCCGGGGGGCTGTGCCGGCCTGCCGGTGGTCTGTGCAGGCTCCGGTGGGCTGTGCCGGCCTGCCGGGGGGCTGTGCCGGCCTGCCGGTGGTCTGTGCAGGCTCCGGTGGGCTGTGCCGGCCTGCCGGGGGGCTGTGCCGGCCTGCAGGGGGGCTGTGCCGGCCTGCCGGGGGTCTGTGCAGGCTTCGGGGGTCTGTGCAGGCATCGTCCGATGGGACTACAAGTCCCATTGGGCAATGCCTGCTACCATGACAGTGATTGACACATTAGCCAATGATGGGACAGTAGTAGTCCCATCATCCGGCTAATGTGTTGAATGTAAAAAAAAAAAAAAAAAATTACATGCTACATACATGCTACATTCATACTACATACTACATACATGCTACATTCATACTACATATATACTACATGCAACATACATACTACATATATACTACATGCATGCAACATGCATACTACATATATACTACATGCTACATACATACTACATATATGCTACATATATACTACATGCATGCTACATACATACTGCATGCTACATACATACTACATGCTACATACATACTACATATATGCTACATACATACTACATATATACTACATGCATGCTACATACATACTGCATGCTACATACATACTGCATGCTACATACATACCACATATATACTACATACATACTACATGCATGCTACATGCTACATACATACCACATACATACTACATACTACATACATACTACATGCATGCTACATACATACTACATGCTACATACATACTACATATATACTACATGCTACATACATACTACATATATACTACATGCATGCTACATACATACTACATACATACTAACTACATACTACATGCATGCTACATACATACTACATGCTACATACATACCACATACATACTACATACATACTACATGCATGCTACATACATACTACATATATACTACATGCATGCTACATACATACTACATATATACTACATGCATGCTACATACATACTACATGCTACATACATACTACATACATACTACATACATACTACATGCATGCTACATGTTACATACATACTACATATATACTACATGCATGCTACATACATACTACATACATACTACATACATACTACATGCTACATACATACCACATACATACTACATATATACTACATGCATGCTACATACATACTACATATATACTACATGCATGCTACATACATACTGCATGCTACATGCATGCTACATACATACTACATACATACTACATGCTACATACATACCACATATATACTACATACATACTACATACAATACATTCATACAATACATACATAGACATACAGTACATATAACATAGAGTAACATACTTACCAATACTTGTCACATTGTTCCCCGAAGCCATTGTCTTTTACGGAATAAATATTAACATAACAAACCACAAAAATACTCACCCATGATCCGAAGCAGTCCACGAGTGTGTCCCACGACGATCTTGGGTAGAGAACTGCAGCATCAGCTGATGCGACCGCTCTCTACGGGCTGCAGGAATCCAATGACGGAAGGTAGGTATCCTTCCGCACTGTATTCCTCCGCCACTTAAAAAAAAAAAAAAAAAGTCCCTAGTCTCACTTTATGCCATTGCTGTGTGGGAATTTCCCACGCAGCAATGGCATAAAGTGAGACTTGGGACTTTTTTTTTTTAAGTGGCGGAGGAATACAGTGCGGAAGGATACCTACCTTCCGTCATTGGATTCCTGCAGCCCGTAGAGAACGGCAGCATCAGCTGATGCTGCAGTTCTCTACCCAAGATCGTCGTGGGACACACTCGTGGACTGCTTCGGATCGTGGGTGAGTATTTTTGTGGTTTGTTATGTTAATATTTATTCCGTAAAAGACAATGGCTTCGGGGAACAATGTGACAAGTATTGGTAAGTATGTTACTCTATGTTATATGTACTGTATGTCTATGTATGTATTGTATGAATGTATTGTATGTAGTATGTATGTAGTATATATGTGGTATGTATGTAGCATGTAGTATGTATGTAGTATGTATGTAGCATGCATGTAGCATGCAGTATGTATGTAGCATGCATGTAGTATATATGTAGTATGTATGTAGCATGTAGCATGTACTATGTATGTAGTATGTATGTGGTATGTATGTAGCATGTAGCATGTATGTAGCATGCATGTAGTATGTATGTAGTATATATGTAGTATGTATGTAGCATGTAGTATGTATGTAGCATGCATGTAGTATATATGTAGTATGTATGTAGCATGTAGTATGTATGTAGCATGTAGTATGTATGTAGCATGCATGTAGTATGTATGTAGTATGTATGTAGTATGTATGTAGCATGTAGTATGTATGTAGCATGCATGTAGTATATATGTGTTATGTATGTAGCATGCATGTAGTATGTATGTAGTATGTATGTAGCATGCATGTAGTATGTATGTAGTATATATGTGGTATGTATGTAGTATGTATGTAGCATGCAGTATGTATGTAGCATGCATGTAGTATATATGTAGTATGTATGTAGCATGTAGTATGTATGTAGCATGCATGTAGTATATATGTAGTATGTATGTAGCATGTAGTATGTATGTAGCATGCATGTAGTATGTATGTAGTATGTATGTGGTATGTATGTATGTAGTATGTATGTAGCATGCATGTAGTATATATGTGTTATGTATGTAGCATGCATGTAGTATGTATGTAGTATGTATGTAGCATGCATGTAGTATGTATGTAGTATATATGTGGTATGTATGTAGCATGCAGTATGTATGTAGCATGCATGTAGTATATATGTAGTATGTATGTAGCATGTAGTATGTATGTAGCATGCATGTAGTATGTATGTAGTATATATGTGGTATGTATGTAGTATGTATGTAGTATTTTTTTTTTTTTCTTTAACATTTAACACATTAGCCGGATGATGGGACTACTACTGTCCCATCATTGGCTAATGTGTCAATCACTGTCATGGTAGCAGGCATCGCCAGATGGGACTTATAGTCCCATCGGACGATGCTTGCACAGACCCCCGGACATCAGCACAGCCCCCCGGCAGGCCGGCACAGCCCCCCGGCAGGTCGGTACAGACCCCCACAGGGTGCACAGACCACCGGCAGGCCAGCACAGCCCCCCGGCAGGCCGGTACAGACCCCCACAGGGTGCACAGACCACCGGCAGGCCGGCACAGCCCCCCGGCAGGCCGGTACAGACCCCGGGCAGTCCACACAGCCCCCCGGCAGGCCGGCACAGCCCCCCGGCAGGCCGGTACAGACCCCGGGCAGTCCACACAGCCCCCCGGCAGGCCTGCAGAGACCCCCGGAAGGCCCGAAATGACGGCGCATCATGATGCGCACACACCGCGCATCATGATGACGTCAGGCTGTCAATCAACTTTGAACTTCCGATTCCGATGCCGACTTCCGATATTGAAAAAATATCGGAAGTCGGTATCGGAATTCCGATACAGCAAGTATCGGCCGATACCCGATACTTGCGGTATCGGAATGCTCAACACTACTCGTGACATGACGGATGGTGGGCTGGGAGATGAGACGACTGGAGTGGACACACGGTCAGAGGGTAGCTGGAGGGTTCTCTTGGATGATCAGCTTGACTCAGACTGTAGGGGTGACTGTGACTCTAAGAGAGAGAGGGAGCACAGACTAGATGAGCTAGAGAAAGAAGTCTTCGAGCTCAAAGGTCACCTGGCATCGTGGCAATGTCTGAATAAGTCCCTCAGAGAAGAGGTACAGTGGGGGAAAAAAGTATTTAGTCAGCTACCAATTGTGCAAGTCTACCACTTAAAAAGATGAGAGAGGCCTGTAATTGACACCATAGGTAGACCACAACTATGAGAGTCAAAATGAGAAACCAAATCCAAAAAATCACCTTGTCTGATTTGGCAAGATTTATTTTTCAAATTATGGTGGAAAATAAGTATTTGGTCACCTAAAAACATGCAAGATTTCTGGCTCTCAGAGACCTGTAACTTCTTCTTTAAGAGGCTCCTCTGTCCTCCACTTATTACCTGTAGTAATGGCTCCTGTTTGAAATTGTTATCAGTATAAAAGACACCTGTCCACAACCTCAAACAGTCACACTCAAACTCCACTATAGTGAAGACCAAAGAGCCGTTGAAAGACACCAGACAAAAAATTGTAGCCCTGCATCAGGCTGGGAAGACTGAGCCTGCAATAGGCAAGCAGCTTGGTGTGATGAAATCAACTGTGGGAGCAATAATAAGAAAATGGAAAACATACAAGACCACTGATAATCTCCCTCAATCTGAGGCTTCACGCAAGATTTCACCCCGTGGGGTCAAATGATGACAAGGACGGTGAGCAAAAATCCCAGAACTACACAGGGGGACCTAGTGAATGACCTGCATAAAACTGGTACCACTGTAGCAAATGCTACCATCAGTAACACACTACGCTGCCAGGGACTCAGATCCTGCAGTGCCAGACATGTTCCCCTGCTTAAGCCAGTACATGTCCAAGCCTGTCTGAAGTTATCTAGAAAGCATTTCGATTATCCATAAGAGTATTGGGAGAATGTTATATGGTTTGATAAAACCAAAGTAGAACTGTTTGATAGAAACAAAACTCGTCGTGTTTGGATGAGACAGAATGCTGAGTTGCATCCAAAGAGCAGCATACCTACTGTGAAGCATGGGGGTGGCAACATCATGCTTTGGGGCTCTTTCTCTGCAAAGCTACCAGGACGACTGATCCGCGTACATGAAAGAATGACTGAGGCATGTATCATGAGATTTTGAGTGCAAACCTCCTTCCATCAGCAAGGGCACTGAAGATGAAACATGGATGGGTGTTTCAGCATGATAATGATCCCAAGCACACCGCCAGGGCAACGAAGGAGTGGCTTCGTAAGAAACATATGAAGGTCCTGGAATTGCCTAGCCAGTCTCCATATCTTAATCCCATAGAAAACCTTTGGAGCGATTTGAAAGTCCGTGTTGCCCAGCGACAGGCCCAAAACATCACTGCTCTAGAGGAGATCTGCATGAAGGAATCGGCCAACATACCACCAACAGTGTTTGCCAACCTTGTGAAGACTTACAGAAAACGTTTGACCTCTGTCATTGCCAACAAAGGATATATAACAAAATATTGAGATGAATTTTTGTTAATGACCAAATACTTATTTTCCACCATAATTTGAAAAATAAATCTTGCCAACTCAGACAAGGTGATTTTCTGGATTTGTTTTCTCATTTTGACTCTCATAGTTGTGGTCTACCTATGATGTCAATTACAGGCGTCTCTCATCTTTTTAAGTGGGGGAACTTGCACAATTGGTGGCTGACTAAATACTTTTTTTCCCCACTGTAGGAGTACTCACAGAAACTGTAAGAGTTCTTCTGCGGGAGAAGAAATGGGACGAAGACTTACAGTGGCCAGGCCTGAGTGATGAACAGAGTGAAGACAAGAAGAAACTGGAGAGTATGGAAGCAGAGATGATCCATATGCAAGAGAAGCTTGCTGCTGCAGAGCATGCTAAAAGGCAAGCACAGCAGGAAAGAGATGAACTGGCTGATGTGATTGCCAACAACAGTGGTAAAGATGCTCTGGCTTTGGAAGAAAAGAGGCGGTTAGAGTCTCGCATTGTTCAGCTGGAAGAAGAAGTGAAGGAAGAACAAGGCAATGTTGAATTAGCCAATGACAGGCTGAGAAAGGCGACACTTCAGGTTGACCATATGAATGCTAATCTGAAGACAGAACGTAGTAATGCTCAGAAGAATAAGAGTGCCCGTCAACAATTAGTTCACCAGAATAAGGAGATACAAGCAAAGGTTGCACAACTGGAGGAACAGCTTGAGGCGGAAATTAAAGTGCGACAATCTGCAAGCAAACAAGTACATCGTACGGAGAAGAAACTGAAGGTTGTACTATGGCAAATGGATGATGAAAGGCGTAGTTCTGAGCAGTACAAAGACCTGGCGGAGGGAAATAATGTGCGTCTGAAACAGCTGAAACGCCAGGTGGAAGAAGCAGAGAAAGAGGCTCACCGTGCCAATACGTTGCACCGTAGATTACAGTGTGAACTGGAGGATGTTACAGAGACAGGAGGTGCAATGAACCGTGAGGTTAATGCACTGAAAAGCAAACTTAGACATGGTGGGGTACCATTTGCTACAAGACGCTTAGATAGAGAAAGGATGGTGACTAAACAGTGTCTGACAACGCAGACAGACCGTGTGTCAGGAACACCGCACTGAACTTGCTCACTGAGCCAATGCACGTGTCCTGAGTAAAGCGAACTGTGCTCAAAGATACCTGTGGAGCGGGCAGCAGCCGAGTAGGTGCCTACTTCAGAACAGCAGGACCTGAAGCACGTGACTGCTGGGGGTGTGGCCTAAACTCCAGAGAGCTAGGAGCTGGAAGAGAACTCCTAGCAGGGTAACTGCGAGACAAAGTTACCAAGGGGCATAGACAGGGAGGATAGTCAAGACGTAGCCAATGAGTCATACACAGAGATAGCTGCAAGGTACAATAGGGGCGAGCAGAGAGTAGTCAGATAACAGGCAACGAGTCATACACAGAGAGGGTAGCGCAGTACAGAATCAACAGGCAAACTCACAACGGGGAACAGAATCGGGTCAGAACCATATAAACAAGCTATAACAACGAACAGGCACAGGCACACAGGTCACCACACTCGGCCAAAGGCAAAAGTATAACTGACAGGGATTGGAGCTTCCCAGGGGTTTAAGAAGCTCTCCAAGAACCAAAGAGAGGCCACAATCATTAACCCCAGGTGTGCAGGTCAAAACCTGCACTGAGCTCCAGACATTAACTCCTGATGTGCAGCTCAAAAACCTGCACAGGGATCATGACAGTACCCCCCTCTCAACAGGTGGCCTCTGGACCCCCAGGCTTCCCCGGGTACTTGGCATGGAAAGCCCGAACCAGGCGATCTGCATGTACAGAGCGAGCAGGGACCCATGAGCGCTCCTCTGGTCCACATCCCTTCCAGTGGACCAGGTACTGCAAAGAGCGGCGCACCCGCCGAGAGTCCACAATATGTCCGACCTCATACTCCAATTGACCCTCCATCAGCACTGGAGGATCAACAGGCTCGGAGTCCTCTTTCACAGACCCTATGGATTTCAACAGAGATTTATGGAACACATTGGATATTTTTAAGGTGGCGGAGAGACGCAACCTATATGCCATTGGGTTGACTATCTCCATAATCTCGTACGGACCAATGAACTTTGATCCCAACTTAGCTGATGGTACCTTTAAGTTGATGTAACGTGTGGAAAGCCAAACCTTCTACCACCTGAAACATGTCTCCCGAGGCTCTCTTTTTGTCAGCAAAATATTTGTACCTCCCCTGGGCCCGAGAGATATTACGCTGGACTTCAGCCCAGAGGTTTTTTAACCGTTGAATGGACCCCTCTACCCCTGGACAACCGGAATCCACCCGTGAAAGCCCCCCAAAATGCGGATTAAACCCATAGTTAATCAGGAATGGGGATATGTTGGTGGACTGACTCACCCAACTGTTAAAAGCGAATTCCGCCAACGGTAACGCATCACATCCATCCTCCTGTCTGGCGGAGGTCAGACACCTGAGAATTTGTTCCAGGGATTGATTTGTGCGTTCTGTCTGACCATTACTCTCCGGGTGATATGCCGACGAGAAGGAGAGTGAGATGCCCAATTTCATACAGAACGCCCTCCAAAATTTGGCTACAAACTGCACACCTCTGTCAGACACCACGTTCAGGGGTCCCCATGCAATCGCAATTGCTGCACAAACAACCTTAACAATGTTTCTGCTGAGGGTAATGCTGCCAAGGGAATGAAATGGGCCTGTTTAGAAAACCTATCCACCACCACCCAGATCACGGTATTGCCCCTGGAAGGTGGAAGGCTGGTAATAAAATGCATGGAAAGATGAGTCCATGGCCTATCAGGAACCGGTAAAGGTATGAGTTCCCCAGCCGGCCGGTTATGCGAGCTTTTGGAACGGGCACACACACCACAAGCAGAAACAAATTTCTTGACATCGGACCTTAGTGAAGGCCACCAAAACCCCCTGGCTACTGCCTCTCTAGTGGCCGTGATACCTGGATGAGCACTCAGCCTAGACTCATGAAACTCCTGCAGAAGTCTAGGCCACAATAAATCTGGAACAAACAATTTATCCCCTGGCCCTGTTGCTGGAGCTAGGACCTGAGCCCTTAGAATTTCTTGCTCCAACTCAGATGAGACCCCCGCCACTACCACCCCTGGGGGAAGAATGGAGGATGGCTGTTCGGGGGAGACACCGGGTCAAAACTTCTGGACAGGGCATCCTCTTTAACATTTTTGGACCCCGGTCGAAAAGTAATGGAGAACTGAAATCATGAAAAAAAAAGTGACCAACGGGCTTGTCTAGGACTAAGCCTCTTAGCAGATTCAAGGTATGCCAAATTTTTGTGATCCGTGACAACCGTGATTGGGTGAGCCGCCCCTTCCAAAAAGTGCCTCCATTCCTCAAGCGCCAGCTTGACCGCAAGAAGTTCCCTATTGCCTACATCATAGTTTCTCTCGGCTGAAGAGACCTTCTTGGAGAAGAAGGCACAGGGTCTGAGATTAGTAAGGGTGGCCAGACCCTGGGACAGCACTGCCCCCACCCCTATTTCATAAGCATCCACCTCCACAATGAATGGTTTGGACGGGTCTGGTTGGACCAACACCGGGGCGGACATGAAATATTTCTTAATAGCTGAGAAGGACTCCTTAGCAAGTACAGACCAATTTTTTACATCAGCGCCCTTCCGGGTAAGATCCGTGAGTGGTTTAACCACTTGTGAGAAACCTGTAATGAATCTCCGATAATATTTCGCAAATCCTAAGAAGCGCTGGAGCCCCTTGAGATCTCGAGGCTGAACCCAGTCAGTGATCGCCAGCACCTTCTTAGGATCCATACGAAACCCCTCACAGGACACAATCAACCACAAAAATGACAGTTCCTGTACAAAAAGCGAACATTTTTCCAATTGAGCGAACAATTGGTTCTCCCTGAGTCTCTGGAGAACGGTTTTTAGATGTTGCAAGTGAGATTGGCTGTCCGGGGAATACACCAAAATGTCATCCAAATAAATAATAATAAAATGGCCTATCAGTTCAGAAAACACCACATTGATGAAATTCTGGAAAATAGCAGGCGCATTAGTTAACCCAACCGGCATTACCAGGTTTTCAAAGAGTCCTTCTGATGTGAGGAATGCAGTTTTCCACTCGTCCCCTTCCCGAACCCTTATCAGATTGTAGGCCCCCCGGGGATCTAATTTGGAGAACCATTGGGCCCCAGATAACTGGTTACATAGGTCTGGGATGAGGGGAAGTGGATAAGTGTTCCTTACCGTTATCTTGTTAAGTTCCCGAAAGTCGAGGCACGGCCACAAACCACCATCTTTCTTATTCACAAAGACGATCCCCTGCTGCCACGGGTGACACAGAAGGCCTGATATGCCCTTTGCGAAGACTCTCAGCTATGTACTCCTTCATGGCTTGGCGCTCAGGCCCAGACAAATTGAACAATCGAGCCTTAGGTAACTTGGCTCCGGGTACTAAATCAATGGCACAATCGTAGGGTCTATTTGGTGGCAGCGCCTCAGCCTCACTTTCGGAAAAAACGTCTTTGAAATCCTTCAGGTACTCCGGAATACCTTCCAGACCGACAGATGGCACAGATACGGATTTAACAGCGTTAACAAGGTGTCCCAGGTTACCACATTTATCCTTGCATCCCCATTGAGTGATCTCCCCTGTAACCCAATCAATGGTAGGATTATGGCGTTGAAGCCAAGGCATCCCCAGTACCAGTCCTGCAGGCAAGTTATCTAGCACAAGACAACTTAGTTTTTCCACATGAGTGGAACCCACTTTTAGAGAAAAAAGTTCAGACCTGCAACAGATACCGTCCAGGGTAAGAGGGGACTAGTCAATTGCCACAAGTTTAACAGGATCCTGAAGCCTGACTGTCGCTATCTTATTAAGAGTCATAATTTTGGTATCAATCAGGTTCACAGCAGAACCACAGTCAACAAAAGCAGTAGTCTGAACCGGACCATTACCAAGTTCCAGTTCCACCTGCAGCAGCATTTTTGCACGTGAGGAAAATTGTACCTGAAGGTCTGGGTAGCCTCCTCGACTACTTCCCCGTTCTGGGCGTTTCCCGCCATCTTGGAGGATGATGAACAGGAGGGGCAGTCCTTCTTCCAGTGTCCAGATTCCCCACAATATAAGCACAACTGCTTCTCCCAGTGGCATCTTCTTTCCTTTTCCTCACAGGAGACAGCGCTCACCTCCATAGCCACAGGAAGAGTCCGGGTCTCATCTCCACTGAAGAATAATGGTGTTTCCCGTTGCATAACGCCTCTAGCCCGTAGTCTACGATTCATGCGAACTGCTTGGGTCATGGCATCCTCCAGGGAGTCAGGTGGAGGATGGAGTGCCAAGGCATCCTTCAGACGTTCACACAGGCCCCTGGAGGGTGGCATCACTCCAAGAAATCTCGGCTGCCCAATGTCTGAATTCAGTACAGAACCACTCGGCCGAGTGATCCCCCTGACAGACACTCATCACCTTGTCCTCAGCCAAATGCACTCTATCAAGCTCATCATAAATAAGCCCTAAGGCTTAAAAAAATGCATCCACAGACATTCTCTCTGGGGCAGAAGAAGAAAGAGAAAATGCCCAGGCTTGTGGGGACCCCCTAAGCAGGGACATAACCACCCCCACCCTCTGTTTCTCATCCCCAGAGGAGCGGGGTCTCAAAGAGAAAAAGAGCTTACAGCCCTCCTTAAATGCTCTGAATTCATCTTTGTTACCAGCAAACGTATCTGGCAATTTAACCGGGGATTCGGGTGGAACTAAAATGACATCTCTATTCCCCACCTACTGAAAGCCTGCGGATAGCACCCCCTGAACTGAGTCCTCAACCCGCCGTTGGGACTGGGCCAGAGCTTGGTGTTCCAAACTAAGCTTCTGCAGCGACTGAGTCAAGCATTTCACCTGCTCAGATAAAGCACACATTGGGTCCATGCTGCAGAAGTGAGGAGAGAAAGAAAAATTCAAGGTCAGTTATAATGTCAGGAACACCGCACTGAACTTGCTCACTGAGCCAGTGCGCGTGTCCTGAGTAAAGCGAATTGTGCTCAAAGATACCTGTGGAGTGGGCAGCAGCCGAGTAGGTGCGTACTTCAGAACAACAGGACCTGAAGCACATGACTGCTGGGGACGTGACCTAAACTCCAGAGAGCTAGGAGCTGCAGAAAACTCCTAGCAGGGTAACTGTGAGACAAAGTTACCAAGGGGCATAGACAGGGAGGATAGTCAGGACGTAGCCAATGAGTCATACACAGAGATAGCTGCAAGGTACAATAGGGGCGAGCAGAGAGTAGTCAGATAACAGGCAACGAGTCATACACAGAGAGGGTAGCGCAGTACAGAATCAACAGGCAAACTCACAACGGGGAACAGAACCGGGTCAGAACCATATAAACAAGCTATAACAACGAACAGGCACAGGCACACATAGGTCACCACACTCGGCCAAAGGCAAAAGTATAACTGACAGGGATTGGTGCTTCCCAGGGGTTTAAGAAGCTCTCCCAGAACCAAAGAGAGGCCACAATCATTAACCCCAGGTGTGCAGGTCAAAACCTGCACTGAGCGTCAGACATTAACCCCTGACGTGCAGCTCAAAAACCTGCACAGGGATCATGACACCGTGACTGGCGGGTCAAAGATAACGACTGATATTCTGACCGCTGGGGGCGGGGGAGGCCTAACGTAGGGATGAGGCCGTATGACAGATGGAGACAGTTCTCTCGACCTGTGGGGCAAGGTGTAATGAGTGCCCGGTCTCGAGATCCTGGTGTAATGTTGTGTGTTCAACACCACAAGTTTGAACAGAGGGGGGAGGTATGTGGTGTAGTGACCACTGTGTCCACTAGGGGGTGCTGTGTGGGTGTCCCAGGACGACTGGATAACCTTGTCCAGAGTGGTAACAGGAGCAGGGTGCTAAAGGATCGTTATGTATCTCAAGGTGGGTGGCCTTGGGATGGAGGCTTGCTTATGTGCTGGTCAGCAGAGCTGATCTTTCATTCCAGTGTGACAGGGAGAAGTCTCCAGGTAGCTAGTGAGACGGGCAGGCGCAGTTACCTACAACCCCACCCAGGGGATGTGTTTAAGAACTCTATTGTAAAGTGTGTATGAGTGGTTGAAGGACCCGTGATGAGGTCATAGCCATGTTACCCCTGTGGGCGTGGCTATGGACCATATAAGGTGGCCAGGGTAGGTCACATGGAGTGAATGCTGGGACCTGGTTGGTCCGTTTTGGAAGGTCCCATCTGAGAGAGATGGGGCTGTCTTCCTGACAGCAAGTGAACGCTGTGTTTAATGGCTGCACACGCCTGATAGTTCTCTGGAGGGAATGGACGTCTGCAGTGAGCTGAAGCAGCCATGAGGAAACCCTGATGGGTGAGATAACTGTGAGGCTGAAGAGCCAGCATATGGAACATCGCATAACCTGTGTGACCACAGGCTGGACAGAGTGAAGCTCTGTCATGGACGCTATGCTGTTTTCTATTGCTTTGATGGTTTATGATGCATGAATAAACCGCATGGACTAAGATTGTTTTATGGACAACCTGTGCCGGATCTGATTATTTGGCTGCCAAGCGAGTATCCCCTACCCGAATGACAGCGCTACCTTACAAAGCAGAGTGCCAAACGGAATGCTATAACAGCGCAGACAGAAGAGAAACAGAACTGGATATAACAAGAGTAGATACTTGTTGCTCCAGCACCCTCCCTATGATGGAGGGGCCAGAAGTAGTAATCAGTGCGCTGCCACAGATTAATTGACATTTTCAAAAAATGCGTACTGTCCTTTTAAGAGAACGGAGATAAGTGCGCGTGTCCAAAGCATTCTCCTTGGAGGCCTGCTGGCAGCATGCCAGGAAGTGGGGGAGAGAGAAGCAGCAGGATGCCGAGGGACAGAGAGAGCAAGGATCCTGACGGGGACCTCGCAGAGGTACAGGAGCGGGTGAGGTACCAGAACTGGGGGCAGCTCCAGAACCGGGTTTAGCACAATTAATGAGTGGAGGACAGAGGCGCCTCTTAAGAAGTTACAGGTCTTTGAGAGACAGAAATATTGCATGTTTTTAGGTGACCAAATACTTATTTTCCACCATAATTTGCAAAAAAAATCTTGCCAAATCAGGCAAGGTGATTTTCTGGATTTCTTTTCTCATTTTGACTCTCATAGTTGTGATTTACCTATGATGTCAATTACAGGCCTCTCTCACCTTTTTAAGTGGGAGAATGTTGTGAGTTCATTTTCCCCTTTGTCACTGAGGTCTGGTGAACTCCCTATTCTGGTAAAGGAAGTTAATGAGCCTGATTATCAGGCACCTGAGTCTAATGAGGATGACTGGCTGAGTGGAGTCACTGACTGGATATAAGGCTGCCGACGCCCTTCTGCCCTGCGGGTGATTTCTCTGTGGACTTCTAGGACACCAGTCTGATTCCTGCTTCCCTAAAGCTAAGTTTCTGCTTTGCCTGTTTGCATTTATGTTTTGTGTTTGTATTCCTTGCTTTTCTGGATTCTGCCATTCCCTGCTGGGATGAGCTGAATCTCCTTTTGCCGGTTGCTCTGTCTTCAGAATATTCCTGAGTACTGACATAGCTTTTTTGAAGCCTAGCATCTTCAGGGCCTTTTTCACTGTCAGTCTGTTGGCTCTTATTTTCATAGGGTTTTTCACGGATTGCAGACAGCAGCCTTCCTGTCCTTTCCTATCTAGGTAGTTTGGGGCCCCGTCTTTGCTCAGTCTATCTTTCTGTCTGTGTTAGTGTTTTCATCTTGCTTCACCGTCATTATATGTTGGGGGCTGCCTATTGCTTTGGGGTCTGCTCTGGGGCAGTTTAGATTTTCCCTTTCTTTCTTTAGGCCTATTTAATTCTCCGGCTGTGATCGAGGGGTCTAGGGCATCGTAGGAACCCCCCACGGCTACTGTTAGTTGTTGTGATAGGATCAGGGGTCTGCTATCCGATAGCTGCCAACCTCTCTGGTTTTCTGGACTTAGTTAGCATTTTTGTTTTTGCCTCCTACGGTGACTCAATCATAACAAGAGAACTTACACAATTGGTGGCTGACTAAATATTTTTTTCCCCACTGTATAGCTATACGTGGTTGGATCTCAATAGCATCACTATATTGCTCCTGCAGTGTAACCAGTCCATCTGAGGTGTGCAAATTTTTTTGCAATGGTAATACTGCAAATTTTTTTCAGCAGTGAATTTTATATGGCATTTATTGTGGTAAGGGACGGGGAAGTGGACATAATGGTGAACGTAGATGCCGTGGGAAAGGTGAAACTGTGCCTGCCAAGGGAGCACAACAAACACACATCATGTCAATCTAGCTTCCTGTCCCACTTTGTAGGGGGGCGCAGACCATCACTCTTGAAGCCAGACCAGTGTGAAAAGTTTGTTGGATGGATAGCAGATAATGCTTCCAGTCACTTTTCCAGTACCACCATGTCTTCCACATGGTAAAGTCTCAGTAGCGGTGTTTCTGAACCACATAATCTTCCTTCCTCTCACCATGCTGATTTCCCAGAGACAAGTGATCCTACATTTGGACACCCCGAAAGGCTGTTCACATTTGCATTTAAATATTCTGACCTCTCACTCTGCTCTTTTCAAGTGGAACATGAGGTTGCATGTAGCAATGTCCAAATATTTGAGCAACTACGCTCACAAGAAGGCGGGAAAATGGTGGGAAAATGCAATTACTATCGAAAGAGGTGGATAATGATAAGACACTTGCCAGCAAGTGGTGTTGTTACATCAGTTACCAAGGTGAAGGACCAGAGTGTGGAAGTGGAAGACAAGGTGGTGGACAGTGGGGTAGTCAGAGATACAAGGCGGGCAAGTGTTCCCCAGAGCACCAACACGGGTGAACTTGCCATGCCAAATTTTATGTTCACAAGTCTGGCGCTTTTTTAAAGACCGTCCAGTTAGCCCTAAAGCCATTTGCAACATCTGCCATGCCTGCATCAGCAGGGGCAACACTAACCAAACAACACCATGAAGACCACTGAGATCTCCAAACAAGTCAGGGACAAAGTAGTTGAGAAGTACAAGTTAGGGTTGGATTACAAAAAATATCTAATTCTCTTATGATCCCCCGAAGCACCATGAAATCCATTATCATCAAATGGAAAGAACATGGTGTCACAAAAAACCAAAAGAGAGGGCCGCTCACCAAAATTATCAGCTCGTGCAAGGAGGGCATTAATCAGAGAGGCAGCACAGAGACTAAAAGTAACCCTGAAGGAGCTGCAGAATTCCCACGCAGAGAATGAAATATCTGTCCCTACAGCCACAATAAGCCATATACTTCATAGGGGTTTGCCTTATTTGGAGGATGGGCAGAAAAAAGCTTTCCCTTCACACAAAAATTGTAAGGCCTGTTTTGAGTTTGCCAAAAGACCTGTGGGACACTCCTAAAATGTATGGAGGAAGGTGCTGTGGTCAGATGAGACCAAAATTGAACTTTTTGGCTAGCAATGTAAGCACTCTGGTGCCAAACCAACACAGCTCATCATCCCAATAACACCATCCCCACAGTGAAATATAGTGGTGGCATCATCATGCTGTTGGGATGTTTTTCAGCAGAAGGGACAGGGGAAATGGGCCAAGTCAAAGATGGAATACAAGCATATTCTTTATCAAACCCTGTTTCAGTCTGCCAGTAATTTGAGACTGAAATGGAGGTTCACCTTCTAACAACACAATGACCCAAAGCATATTACTTAAGCAACACTCAGGTGATTTAAGGGGAAACATGTAAATGTTTTGGAGTGGCCTAGTCAAAGCCCATACATTAATCCAATTGAGAATTGGTGGTCAGGCTTGAAGATTGCTCTTCACCAGAGGAAACCATCTAGCTTTAAGGAGCTGGAGCAGTTTTGCCTTGAGGAATGGGCAAAACTCCTAGTGGCACGAAGTGGAAAGCTCATAGTAATTTATCCAAAGCGACTTGCAGCTGTAATTGCTGCAAAATGAGGCTCTACAAACTACAGACTTTTGGGGGTGAACAGTTATGCACACCAAAGTTTTTAGTTAATCTGTCTTATTTATCGTTTGCTTCACACTAAAAAGAAAACCAAGTGTTCACAGTTGTAGGCATCTTCTTTACATGAACTGATGCAAACAATAAAAAAACAGGAACATTCCAGGCTGTATGGTGTCAAAACACAAAAAATTCCAAGGGGGGTGAATGATTTCTTAAGCCACTGTACACAGGAGTGCTACATATAGAACTTAGAACTGCTTTTTTCAGTTTTTGTTTTTATAACTTTTTGCATCTTTAGTAAGTCTGTTACTGACTTGCTCTATTTTTTCATACATATTAAGTACAGTACCGTTTGTGTATAAGGCCTAAAACTTTAATGGCTTTTCTTTTTTGTCTCCATAATGACTAATTGGTACTTTGCGTAGGTGACCTGTTTGTGGCCTGCAGGCTATGAGTATATTATTTGTATGGCATGGATTTTGCCGCCTTTTCAGTGTGTGATGTCAGCTTTGAATGTGGTTGATGTGTGGACCGGGTGGCATTGCATTATGTGTTCAATCTGTAGCCTGAGTAAGAGGGGAGAGTTAGATGGAGCTGTAGTGTGACAAGTATCCCTTATAGTCACCTGCACCCCATGTCACGGCTGGAGCTAAGTGAAAACCTGAAACAAAAACATATATAAATGAACTGGAATACAAGTACATGCATGCAACGTGTTCACTGGCCACTAAAATGACAAAACCTAAGATAAAAACTAAATGAACAAATAAAGTAAATAAATAGCAATAGTGCATGAAAATAACATAGGGTTCTTGGTGAACATAATTTTGATTAAAAATAAAGTAAAGGCCATACCACCATGTCATAGTGACTATATTCAAGACGGTCCTAGCCTCTAGTATTACAGCCCTACCATATGTCAAATGACGAAAATGTGACTACGGGCCTTGCGAGTTTTAATACTAGAGTTTAATACCATCCTGAATGGGGTCTTGGTGAACATGGTTTTTAACCAAAAAACGTAAAAGCAATCCCCCCACGACACAGTGACACTATTCAGGACAGTCCTAAGCTCTAGGACAAGCACCCCATGTAATTTTCATCCACTATTATTATTGATTTTCTAACTGCAGAATATTTGCTCACTTTGTTTTTATATTGGGTTTTGATTTTTTAAGTCAAGGTCTGAACTAAGGGGGAAGGATGGTGCACATGACTGGATGTAGTGATCATTTGAAGCACATAACGACTCCGTAGATTTCTTACATGGGATCTTTATGTTTTTGTATTTGTATCAGGTCACCTTCTTCCCATTAAGGTCCCTACAATACTAGATCCTCTCAGTGGACATCTTCTATATAAGAGAATTTTCCTGATTGACCCATCAAGGATGAATATGGACAAGGATAAGATGATGGATAGGATATTTCACCTCACCCTAGAGATTCTCTTCCAGCTTACTGGAGAGGTGAGAGATTCTAATGACGTCAGATTACATCATTCCTACCTATGGGAATAACAGATGGACAGAACTGGAGAGGTGAGGACTCTGGAACTGTCTGTAGTGAGATTTATTAATGTGTCTCTCCATTACCAGGATTACAAAGTCAAGAAGAACACCTCTAGTGAGCTCTGTCATAACCCTCTGTCTGAGGGATGGGGAAGACCCCTGAGCCCAATCACGGGGCCTCCACACCATCTCTTGATTCATGAGAACGTCAATGAGCAAAAGATCCTAGAACTCGCCTACAAGATGATTGAGCTGCTGACTGGAGAGGTGACACTGCTGGGAATGCTGGGACATTATACAGTAACTCTGTGAAGGGATCGGGGTGATTACTGTATCATTTTATGTGTTAGGTTCCTATAAGGTATCAGGATGCCACTGTCTACTTCTCCTTGGAGGAGTGGGAATATTTAGAAGGACACAAAGATCTGTACAAGGATGTCATGATGGAAGTTCCCCAGCCCCTCACATCACCAGGTAATAGACAGGACTAAATACACATGACCTATAATTATCTGTATATAAAGAATTAATTCAATCCCTTTGTGGTTCCTTCAGTTCTGTCCAGTGAGAGGACAACACCAGAGCGATGTCCCCATCCACTTATTCCACAGGACTGTAAGCGAGAGGATCCCAATGTTCCTCAGGATCATCAGGTAGATGGAGAGAAGGTGTCATGTGGTCTTCCCTTTGATGTGTACAGCGCTGTGAAGGTCTTGTGTTCAGTCTTGTTTTATCCACTAACATTATACTTAGAGGTATTCGCATCTCCAAGATACTATCCCAATATGTAATAGGTGTAATGACAGTAGTATTAGCAAATGCCTCCAATTAGAAACATGGTATAATTCTCCTGATTTGCTACGTCGCTTACCCCATATGCAGGCATGTCACTGCACTGGTGGCTGGGAGTGGATTTCCTTACGGATATTATCTATTTTCTCTGTAAAGTGGGAGGCCAGATCATCAGCACAAAGGTCTGTGATAGGGGCTTGTACTTTCGGCCTGAGGAGGGAGTGAAAGGTGTCAAAAAGTTTCTTGGGGTTGTTGGATAGTGAGGAGATAGTGAGGAGATCAGGGTGGTGTAGTAGGTCTGTTTGGCAAGGTGAAGGGCAGAGTTGTAGGTTCTTAACATAAATTTGAAGTCTTCTGGTGTGCAAGTTTTCCTCCATAAGCGTTCAGCACTCCTAGAGCATCGCTGGAGAAATCGAGTTTGCGATGTGAGCCAGGGCTGTTTTACTCTGTGTTTGGAGGTTCTGAGGGTGAGGGGCGCTACCTTGTCCAGGGTGCTTCTGTCATTGTAGTGGTGTACAGCCAGATAAAGACAGGAAAAAGAGGAGATTGGGGACAGTGATGAGTATAGGGAGTCTGAAAGTGTATGAGGGTTAATGGCTTGTAGATTTCTGAATGTATGGTAGGTAGGAGTGTGCTGGGGTGACCGAGGATTTGTGTGAGCGTGAAGGAGAGAATGTTGTGGTCAGAAAGGGGAAGCTGTGAGTTATTTTGGTAGGAGATTGAACAGAGCCGGACAAAGACCAGGTCGAGGGAGTTACCGTCTTTGTGTGATTCAGAGGTTGAGAGCTGTGAGAGGCGTAGAGAAGTGGTTAGTGATAGGAGCTGGGATGCAGATGTGGAAGTGGGGCTGTTAATGGGGATGTTGAAGTCTCCCAGGATAAGGGTTTGTAGTTCTGAGGACATGAAATGTGGCAGCCAGGCCGAGAAGTGGTCAAGGAATTGGGTGGGTGAGCCTGGGGGCCGATATACAGTTAGGTCCATATATAATTGTACAGAGACAACATTTTTCTAATTTTATTTCTAGACATTACCACAATGAATTTTAAACAAAACAATTCAGATACAGTGGAAGTTCAGACTTTCAGCTTTCATTTGAGGGTATCCACATTAAAATTGGATTAAGGGTTTAGGAGTTTCAGCTCCTTAACATGTGCCACCCTGTTTTTAAAGGGACCAAAAGTAATTGGACAATTGACTCCATGGCTATTTCATGGACAGGTGTGGACAATCCCTTCGTTTTGTCATTCTCAAGCAGATAAAAGGCCTGGAGTTGATTTGAGGTGTGGTGCTTGCATTTGGAAGGTTTTGATGTGAAGGAAACATTCGGTCAAAGGAGCTCGCCATGCAGGTGAAACAAGCCATCCTTAAGCTGCAAAAACAGAAAAAACCCATTAGAGAAATTGCTACAACATTAGGAGTGGCAAAAACTACAGTTAGGTACATCCTGAGAAAGAAAGAAAGCACTGGTGAACTCATCAATGCAAAAAGACCTGGGCACCCACGGAAGACAACAGTGGTGGATGATTGCAGAATAATCTCCATGGTGAAGAGAAACCCCTTCACTACAGCCAACCAAGTGAACAACACTTTCCAGGAGGTAGGCGTATCAATATCCAAATCTACCATAAAGAGAAAACTGCATGAAAGTAAATACAGAGGGTTCACTGCACGGTGCAAGCCACTCATAAGCATCAAGAATAAAAAGGCTAGACTGGACTTTGCTAAAAAACATCTAAAAAAGCCAGCACAGTTCTGGAAGAACATTCCTTGGGCAGATGAAACCAAGATCAACCTCTACCAGAATGATGGAAAGAGAAAAGTATGGCGAAGGCGTGGTACAGCTCATGATCCAAAGCATACCACATCATCTGTAAAACACAGCAGAGGCAGTGTGATGGTTTGGGCATGCATGGCTGCCAGTGGCACTGGGTCACTAGTGTTTATTGATGATGTGACAGAGGACAGAAGCAGCCGAATGAATTCTGAGGTATTCAGAGCCATACTGTGTGCTCAGATTCAGCCAAATGCAGCCAAACTGATTGGTCACCGTTTCATACTACAGATGGACAATGACCCAAAACATAAAGCCAAAGCAACCCAGTAGTTTATTAAAGCAAAGAAGTGGAATATTCTTGAATGGCCAAGTCAGTCACCTGATCTCAACCCAATTGAGCATGCATTTCACTTGTTAAAGACTAAACTTCAGACAGAAAGGCCCACAAACAAACAGCAACTGAAAACCACCACAGTGAAGGCCTGGCAGAGCATCAAAAAGGAGGAAACACAGCGTCTGGTGATGTCCATGAGTTCAAGACTTCAGGCAGTCATTGCCAACAAAGGGTTTTCAACCAAATACTAGAAATGAACATTTTATTTACAATTATTTGAACTGTCCAATTACTTTTGGTCCCTTTAAAAACAGGGTGGCACATGTTAAGGAGCTGAAACTCCTAAACCCATCATCCAATTTTAATGTGGAAACCCTCAAATGAAAGCTGAAAGTCTGAACTTCAACTGCATCTGAATTGTTTTGTTTAAAATTCATTGTGGTAATAATGTCTAGAACCAAAATTAGAAAAATGTTGTCTCTGTCCAAATATATATGGACCTAACTGTATGACTGTTGGAGAGGGGACAGAAGAGCCTGATGGTGTGGACCTCAAAAGAAGGGAATGAGAGTGATGGAAGTGCAGCCCCACTTTTCAGCTTTTGAATTTCCACAAAAATTTAAAATAACCAATACATTTCGTTCAACTTCACAATTGTGTCCCACTTGTTGTTGATTCGTCACCAAAAATTTACATTTGGTATCTTTATGTTTGAAGCATGATATGTGGGAAAAGGTTGAAAAGTTCCAGGAGGCCCGAATACTTTCGCAAGGCACTGTATATAGGGGACAGGATTTTTTTACAAATACTGGACCAGTTTGATTGGCAAGAAGGATTCGAGTTGGCTACAATCAAAGTCAAGAGCCTGTACACCCACATCACACAGGATGTCAGTGGTGTACAGGCAGTAAGGCATCGATTGCAGGACAAAATACAGAGGGTGAACTACTGAACTTTATATATACTGTTTTGCATAACTCCTTTCAATTTGCTGAATACTGGTATACCCAGGCAGCTGGTACTGCAATGGATACGCCAGTGGACCCAACTTTGTAGATATATTTTTGGGGTATTTTGAAACTTGACCACATGAACTTAGATTAATAAAGCACAAAATATTGCGCCAATGGTGAGTGCCACCCATTTTTTTTGTACACTCATAATTTTTGAAGATTGTATTGCTGCACTATTGAGCACTACCACATCTGGCATTCTCTGCTAACCAGCATTGTGTGCTGTAGTGGTATATATTTGCAACAAAGCCAGTCTGCTCATATTTTAAAATGTTCTAAAGCTGATCATAGATGCTAGATGTCTGGATTACCTCACTATTTTACTGTTATGGAGACTGCTGGTTATAATTAGGACCAAACAGGGTGGATTTATACAGGAGACCTGCTATCATGTCATTTTTGGGTTTTATGTTACTTTATGATTTCTGTTCCTATTCATTCCACACGACATGTTCATCTGTCTTTGACTTTAACAATTTTTGTTATAGGGTAAAGATCTGACCCATATTAATACTACAGAGACATATGTGAGGGATGATGAGCGGTGTAAAGAGGAGATTCCTACAGATAACTGCACATGTGAGTAGTGGCCTCAGTCTCAAATTCTAATCAGTCAGTGGCTGTAGGATTTTTTTATGTATTGAATATTTTTAGTGTTTGTTATACAGAGCTTTTCTTGTAGATTTTACACTTAAAGATTTAGTGTCAAAATGTGTTTTTTATTTTTAAACAGTATTTTTTGCCATAATCCCATCTCAGTTGCTGCAGAGTTTCATACTTGTGGATCGTGAACCCACTGCTCCACAGGCCAGGCTTACCCTGGAGGAGAGTGACTAAGGGGCTATCTGATTTTCGCTGGAGCTCCTGATGGTGGAGAAACGCTTGAGCAACCAGTAGCCACCAGGTATCACACCATGGTCAGTCCACGGTACTATGGCAGCTGACCCCAAGAGTCAGGATCACAGTCATGGACTGATGAGTCCAAGACAGGACAGACACTGATGTTGCTTCAGGTACCAAGGAAGAGGTTGCAGATTTAGGTACCGCCTGAGCGGTTTCAGGTTCAGTTACAGCCGGAGGGGTTTTAGGTTTAGGTACCGCCACAGTAGTTTTAGGTTTAGGTACCGCCAGAGCTGTTTCAGGTTTAGGTACATCCGCAGTGTTACAACAACAGGGTCTGGTTCTAACCGGACATGTTTAGAAATGGTTTCACAGTAGGCGGTTTCAGGGATCATTTTCAGGCAAAACAGATACAGCAATAGGTTAAGGTTCAGACTGGGACATGTTTAACAATGGGTTCAGACTAGAACCTGTTCAGGAATAGTTTCAGGGACCTGACAGCAAACTAGAGAGTACAAACTCAAACTAAACACTAAAGGGGACGTTGTATAAGCATCTCCTTACAAAGGAGGATGCCATTGGCTTGGGACTAATCCAGAGTGCTTTCACTGCTCCTTTAAGAAGCTTGGAGCGGTCCTCGCTTCTTAAAGGGACAGCATGAGTACTAAGCGTTTGACGAGAAACCTAAGTGCCATATGTAGACCCTGTAAGAAGGATGCGTGGTGGTGAGTATGTCTGCATCCATGCATGGAGAGGGACATTGCAGGGACGCCAGCATTAATGTTACACAGAAGAGATACTTTTGTATTCAAAGTCGTGTCCATCACAGGACATTTAGTTCAGTGGATGCCTTTAAATATACTTTTGAAGATGATTAGTGCCAGAAACTTCTGATATAGAACGATATAGAAGAAAATGGAGGACAGGGTGCTGTTGATAATGAACATCCAAAGAATAAAAGATGCAGTCATTAAGCAATAAGACATTGTCTACACATTACGATACCAAATTGACATCTTCATCAGGCCAAATATCAGTTCAGAATCAAAACAGGTAGCCTGAATTGATCAATAAAGGAATCTTAGAAAGGAATTCCAGAATCCAAATCTTCATAAAAACTCACATTATTGTATAAAATATACATGGACCATGTGTATGCCACCCCATTTTTACAGATCTCAAAAGGAAAAACAACATTTAATCAGCTAGGTACAGTAAATTTACAGCCAGAATCATCAGAATAGATATATAGCACAGATAGAATAGCTAGATGTCCTCTTCATATATTTCACAAGCTCCCCTATATATAATAAACTTGCACCCTTTAGTGCCTTTCATGTTGCACTAAAAAGTGTCTAGTCTTAGTCAACCTATTAAATAAATAATTTAAAAAATACTTGGGATCCCCCCTATTTTTGATAAGCAGAGAGCTGTGGGCTCATATTATCAGATTGGGAAAGTCCCTGGTTATTGTGCGCTAACCATCCTAAAAATACCAGTCTGCAGCCACCCAAGAATCACATGAGATGCACCAATTCTTGGGCTTTGCCTGGCTTTTTCCGATTGCCCTGACATGGTGACAATCAGAATAATGGTAGTTGGGGTTGATGTCAGCTGTGATCTGTTAAAAATCACAGCTGCTATCAAGCCCTGGGGTTAGTAATGGACCCAAATTACAAACACATTATTGAAAAATAAAAACATACAGAAATTAAATCTTTGTTTGAATAAAGACTCCCTGCCGTAGTCCATGTTCCTCGAATCTCGCTTTGCGACTATGAATAGTAGTAAAGTGAACACTATTCACAGGTGCTGAATGGTGAAGAGCAGAGACATGGGAGCAAGTGACCCTTATGAGCTATGTCTTTAGTACACAACATCTGTGATTAGTTGTACTTTACTGATATTCACAGTCACCGGAGCCAGTTTCAGGTAATATGGACTACGACTGCGGAGCTTTGTGTGGACATTTTTGGCAATAAATTGGTGAATGAGGATCTCTGTGGGGGAGTCTTTATTCAAATAAAGTATTTTTTCTGTTTGCTTTAATTTTTGTTTACTTGGTTAGTAATGGGGGTGTCTGATAGACACCTCTCCATTACTAACTCCATGGCTTATTAGCAGCTGTGATTTTTGAAAAGTCACAGGTGTCATCAACCCCCAAATACCAATACCCCAATTTCTACTGCACCAGGGCAAGTGGGAAGAGCAAAGCACCAGGATTGGCACATCTAATGTGATGTGCCAATTCTGAAGTGACTTTGTGCTATTTTTTTAGGCTACGGAACCTTCCCAGCCTGATAATATCAACTCGCAGTTGTCTGCTTCACCTTGACCAACTTTTTACTATTGATGCTGCCTATGCAGCATCAGTAGTAAAAGATAGGATGTTAAAAATAATAAAAAAAAATAAAAAATATGGTTATTCTCATCTTCCGACGGCCCCCGATCTCCTTAGCGGAGCTTCTGGTATGTTCCGTTCCCAGGGATGCTTTGCGTGAAGAACCTTTGTGACGTCACACTTGCGAGACCGTGACGTCATCTGAGGTGATTCGCGCAATGCATCCCTGGGAACAGAAGATGCTGGTGGCAGCGTGGCTGAGAGGCGGGAAGGCTCTGGGGGCCGTCAGAGGGTGAGTATATCACTATTTTTTATTTTAATTCTATTTTTAACAGGATTATGGTACCCAGGGCGTGGAGAAGAGTCTCCTCCAGACCCTGGGTACCAGCTGCACATGAAGCGCTCACTTTACACATGGTGTGCATAGCCACATGCATAAAGTGAGTGTTTCAATGCAATCCTATGGCGGCGGAATCGCCGCGCTTCTGCAGAAATAATGAATGTGCTGTGGATTTTACTGCTATGTGATTCCACAGTGGAAAAATCCACAGCATGGGCACAGCAACTGTGGAATCCTATAGGATTGCATGGGAATGCGCTTTTTAAGCGTTTCCACTGTGGCTATAACATTAAGGTGTCATATTGAAAATTTTCATTTTTATTCACGAAATGTTGTTTTCACCCCAAATTTGTAATTTTCACAATGATAAGAGGAGAAAATGGACCCCATAATTTGTTCTCCAATTTGTCATAAACGCGAATGTACCTCATATGTGGTCAAAAACTTCAGCTTGGGCATATGGCAGGGCTAGGAAAGGAAAGAACGCCATGTCAATGCCATTTCGCACTTGAAGAGCTCCTGAAAACAGCTGAAACTGCCCACAAGTGACCCCATTTTGGAAACTAGACCTGTCAATGAATTCATCTAGGCGTGTAGTGAGTCTTTTGAACCCATAGGTGCCTATAGCACTGAGACGTGGAAATATGACATTTTAGTGGTAAAAATTTAATTTTTGTATTTGCTGCAATATGAATGAATTTGTTTTTGCATCATCCTACTTTGAGACCTGTAACTTTTTTTTTTTTTTTTTTCACGAATGAGCCATATTAAAGGTTTTTGAGCTTTTTTTTGTTGTTGCGGGGTCGGTTTGGCGTTTTCATTTCTACTATTTTTTTTTTACATTTTTTTTTACATATGACTTTTTAATCGCTTTTTATTCACATTTTGTGAGTCAGTCTGATGAAAAAGCTACATTTTTTTTCCATGGCATTCGCCAAACGGAATAAATAACGTGCCAATTTTATAGAGCAGGTGGTTCTGGACACTGCAATGCCAATTATGTGTATTTTTTGTTTGTTTTTGTTTTATCACAAACGCTACGTTTTGAGTGGCAAAACGGATTTTAGTGTGCGCTTTTTTTGTGTGTGTTTTACTTTTTGACATTTTTGACTTTTTTTTTTTTACTTAGTCCCATTGTGAGACATGTATAATTTTTATTTTGATCACTGCTCTCATACACTCATGTACTTCTTTAGGACACAAACTGTATATACAGACAGTGGAAGATGAACATATTTATATACAAGGTTTAGCAAAAAAAAAAAATGGGTGCCAAAGAGACACCTGACATTTCAAAGTTAATTTTTTTTATTTAAAAGAACTGAAGACAGAGAAAACCGGAAAAGAAAAGAGGATTTTCTTGTGAAATAATACTCAATGTGACGGCAGACTTGTAAATATTCACATCACGCCCTATGGAGATTCTCCAATACTGATGGCGATGCAGAGCGGTCATGTGACCACAAGTATGCCATATGCATACCTTCAGCCGCATTTCCATTAGAAGCGTGCAGCCTCGTCAAATTCACTTGCATTGAGCATGGTCGTTCATGTCTAGTCAGAACATGGTCGGGATTATGCATATCACATACTTGTGATCTTATGACTGCTCGGTCTCTCCGCTGTACACAATGTGAGGATTCACAAGTCTGCAGTCACGTAGAATAACTGCTGACTGTGTTGATAAACCTGGACTACCCCTCCAGGAACGCTAGTTTAATAAAAATGTTTGTGTAAACAGGATTCTGATAACTTCCACAATGGCAGCTTATGAGACTTAAGAGATTTTTAACACATCGCACAGTGCACATGGTTTACCATAGTCACCCTGTGTGTACACAGGCTAATAAAGAACTGCCATTCGCTAACGACCTACCAGCTGGTGGTCATCTAGTCCTGCCTGACAGTCCATGTAAACAGAATCCAAGTTAAAGGAGTTGTCCAGTTAGGAATTCCAACCCCACCACCAGATAAGTCATCAATATGAGATTTGTGAGGGTCCGACGCTGAGCACCCCCAGCGATCAGATGTTACTTGTTATGGCACCTGCTGGAGGTAAACACTGAATGTGTTTTGACCGCTGGATTAGAAGCCTTTCTATAGGGCTAAGCAGCTCCATTAAGCGTGCTTACCTCTGTCAGCTGCCATAAAAAGTGATTTTCCAAACACATTCTGTTCTTTTTCTCAATCAATTCTCTTCATTTTCTATTCCGAGAAGCAGGTGAGAATCTGTTTGTGAAATCATATACTTGTGATCACGTGACATCTACTCGACCAGCATAAGAAAGCCAAATTCAATGATTACACTGTTAGTATTCAGCAAGCTGCACTGCTGACTAAATATTTAGGCCCCTTTCACACGTACGGTACACACGTAGACCCATTCAAATGAATGGGTCTATGCACATGTCATTGTGTTTCCATGGACCGTGTGTCCGTGGGCAAAAAGCGCTGACATGTTCCTTTTTTTGCCATCATCATGGACGGCAAAATGTCCCGCACACGGAGAATACACTTTGATGTCCTCCGTGTGACACAAACGGCCGCCGGGGAAGAAGCACTACTGTAAGCGCTCTTCCCCAGTGGCTGGTGCTGAAGCCGGCTTGTCATCATTCTGTCGTTATATTAAAGTCCGAACGACAGCAGGTGGTGGGTTTTGGGACTGTTGCCCCCATCATCTGACATCTGCTGTCACTAATAACAGTGACAGTAGGTGCAGAGGATGGGAATAACAGTCCCAAAAGCCACCATAAGCTGTCATTCAGACTTTAATATAACGCTCATCATTCTCCTCTGCTCACTGGCAGAGAAGGGGAGAATGATGACAGCCGGCTTCAGCACCAGCCACCGGGGAACAGCGTTTACTGTAGCGCTTCTTCCCCGGCGACTGTCCGTGTGGTACTGATGTGGCACACGGTTGCCAAATGTAGTACACACACGGACACGGATATCTCCGTTACAGTTTTTTCCGGTACCAGAAATATACGGATGTGTGAAAGGGGCCTTAAACTAGGTGAAAAAGCCATGTAACTAGATGGGACGATGGTCTGAGAGTATAAATTATAATATATATTTCATACTCTGCCTATTTTACAAGTTTTCCCACCTACAAAGAATGTAGAGGTCTGTAATTCTTAATTGAAGGTACACTTCAACTGTGAGACAGAATCTAAAAATAAAATCCAGAAAATCATGCATTTTATTGCATGAAATAAGTATTTGATACAATAGAAAACAGAACTTAGCCTGTTTACGACCTTTGATGTATAGATACGTCAAAGGTTGTGTCCCCGCACTCCATGCAGGAGCCAGCGCTGAGCCCCGCATGTTTTCCGGTACATGACAGCTGAAATAAAAAATTCACTGATTTGTTATCGCCGCTGTCATAAACGCTCAATCTATCAAAATATAAAAAGATTTAATCTGATCGGTAAATGTCATAACGAGAAAGAAAATCAAAACGCCAGAATTACATTTTTTTGCTTGCCGCAATATTGCAATAACAGCGGATCAAAAGATCATATCAACATCAAAATGCAAAATGGTATCCATAAAAACGTCAGCTCGGCGTGCAAATAATAAGTTCTCACACAGCCCTACATCACGAAAAATGGAGACACTACGGGTCTCGGGGAAAAAGGCTCCATTGTTTTTTTTTGACAACTTTGGATTTTTTTTCACCACTTAAATAAAACAGAATCTGTGAAATTGTAATGAACTGCAGAATCATAATGGCAGATCAGTTTTAGCATTTAGTGAACATGGTAAAAAAATAAATATACATTTTAATTATGTAATTGCACTTTTTTTTTGCAATTTCACCACACTACGATATGGTAAAAATCAATGGTGTCATTCAAAAGTCCAATTTGTCTGGCAAAAAATAAGACCTCACTGGAACATATACAGAAAAATAAAAAGTTATGGCGGAAACGCAAAAACGGGAAACCCCTAGGTTGTGAAGTGGTTAGTATTTGGCACAGAAACCTTTGTTTGCAATTACAGAGTTCAGACGTTTCCTGTAGTTCTTGACCAAGTTTGCACACACTGCAGCAGGCATTTTAGCCCACTCCTCCATACAGATCTTCTCCAGATCTTTCAGGTTTCAGAGAGGTCGCCTAGGCTACTCCAGAACCTTCAAATGCTACTAACGGAGCCACTCCATAGTTGCCCTGACTGTGTGTTTCATGTCATTGTTATGCTGGAAGATCCAGCCACGACCCATCTTCAATGCTGTTACTGAGAGAAGGAGGTTGTTGATCAAAATATCGCAACACATGACCGGCGAATTTGCACTACAATAATTTGCTATGCACTCGGCAGGGCAGAGAGAAATATGCCTGCTCGAAAGCGCAATGCTGAAGACACTGGTGAGGTAGGATGAGTTATCCACACGAAGCAAGGACAGTGACCGCAAGAAGAGCGGAGGAGCTGGACTAAGACCAGCGACGCCATTTGGACAGGTCCTCCCCATAGGTAAGTATAATAAAAGCTTTTTTTTTGTTTTATGGAGAGCACATTGGGGAGATATATACAGCTTTCAGAAATGCTGTAACAGAGGGCTTACAGATGCTGGCCCTACTTTACATGGGAAAAACCTGGTGACAGGTTCACATTAAGCTCGATTAATTCTGGTGTCCACCTGTTAAAGTTAGTGTTGAGCGATACCATCCGATATTGAGAAATATCGGAAGGATTGGATCGGCCAATATCCAAAAAGTATCGGGTATTGCCGATTCCGATCCCGGAAGTCCCATTCAAGTCAATGGGACCGAAATATCGGAATTAAAAAAAAACCCTTTCTTTCCTTGTAGGTTAATTCTACATGAAGAAAACAACTAAGAATAATGTAGAATGTTTTGGGGGAGGTGAAGGAGACATTAAAGGCATAGAGGTTTAGCCCAATCAAATGGAATAGCAGGAATTAATTTTTTTTTTTAAGACGTTCGGAGTTACAAAGATATTGACTATGTTAACCTCTTTTATATTTTGTCAGATATGTATGTTTCACTACTTCCATGCTCTTCACCTTCTTTTTCACTTCTCCCACACTTTCTCCTTCATGTTCCTCAGCAGCAGCATCTTTTTCATCAACTTCTTCTTCACCTTATTCATCTTCTTCTTCTTCACCTTCTTCCTATTATTCTTTTTTTCTACATTATTCATATTCTTCTTATTCAACGATTATTCTTCTTCATATTCTACTTCTTCATCTTCTTCCTATTCTTCTTCTTCATCATATTCTTATTTGTGACAGGCATTCCTGTATTTGTTATCTATAAAAGTTTGAAGATTACACCTTCCGTTCTGCCTGTCACAAAAGATTTACAGCTGGATTTGTCCGCGTTCAGTTTGGCCTGCAGCAACAGGCATTTTCCAGGGGCACCACGAGGAGGAACGGACTCACCCCCATACACTGCTTAGTCTTCTTCTGCTTAGAATTTAGATAATATCTTTTGCTCTGATTTTTAGTCTTATGCTTAATGTTCTTCTGATTTTGGTTCTTCTGATTTTGGTTCTTCTGCTTTTTGTTCTTCTGCTTCTTGGTCTTCTGTCTCTTGTTGTTCTGCATCTTGGTGGTTGTCTTCATGTTCTTTGTCCTCTTGGTCATCTTTTTCAGGGTCATCTTTTTGGTCTTCTTTGGGGTGGTCTTCAGGGTCGTCGTCCTCAGGGTCGTCGTAAGGGAGATCCAGAGTGAGAACCAAAAACCATTTCCACAAGCTTGAACTTGGAAAAGTAGCAGAAGGTACAAGAAGGCTGAGGAACTGCTGAGAACCAGCTGACGGCACTGGAACCCGGATGGTTAGCAGAAGGAACAAGATCAAATGGAACTAGCGGGGACCAGCTGATGGTGCTGGAACCCGGAGGGGCAGCAGAAGGAACAAGAGCCAATGGCACAATCGTGGACCAGCTGACGGTGCTGGAACACGGTTACTAAGCAGGAGGTACCTGTGCTACAAAGCACTACCAAGGACCAGCAGACGTTGCTGGAACTCAGATACCGAGAAGGAGGCACCTCGGCCAAAGGCACTGCCGAGATCCAGCTGACGGTGCTGGAATCCGGATGGGTAGCAGAAGCTGCAAAAGCAAATGGAACTAGCAAGGACCAGCTGATGGTGCTGGAACCCAGAGGGGCAGCAGAAGGAATAAGAACCAATGGCACAACTGTTGACCAGCTGACGGTGCTGGAACACGGTTACTAAGCAGGAGGTACCTGTGCTACAAAGCACTACCAAGGACCAGCAGACGTTGCTGGAACTCGGATACCGAGAAGGAGGCACCTAGGCCAAAGGCACTGCCGAGAACCAGCTGACGGTGCTGGAACCCGGATGGGTAGCAGAAGCTGCAAGAGCAAATGGAACAAGCGAGGACCAGCTGATGGTGCTGGAACCTGGAGGGGCAGCAGAAGCAACAAGAGCCAATGGCACAACCGTGGACCAGCTGATGGTGCTGGAACCCGGATGGGTAGCACAAGGTACCCATGATAAACAAAGTTGCAAGGCCGCGAGCCGGCCGCAGTTACCGAAACCCACAGCCCTACAGGGGGTGCTTGTCCTTTTGGCACTATGGAACCAGCCTTTATTACCAGAACCCGCAGCCCACATAGGAAGCACCTAAACTGCAGGCACCATAGACTCGGCTAACCCGACCGCAACACGACAGGACAACGTATTGGTGGCAAAGTGACGTTGACACTACCCGGAAACAGCAGGCGTGCTGGACACAGGCTGGGCAGGAGGGAGTACCCGTGCCAAAGACACTGCCGAGAACCAGCTGACGGTGCTGGAACCTGGATAGGTAGCAGAAGCTACAGGAGTCAATGGAACTACAGAGAACCAGCTGACGGTGCTGGAACCCAGAGTGGCAGCAGAAGGAACAAGAGCCAATGGCACAACTGTGGACCAGCTGACGGTGCTGGAACACGGTTACTAAGCAGGAGGTATCTGTGCTACAAAGCACTACCAAGGACCAGCAGACGTTGCTGGAACTCGGATACCGAGAAGGAGGCACCTAGGCCAAAGACTCTGCCGAGAACCAGCTGACGGTGCTGGAACCCGGATGGGTAGCAGAAGCTGCAAGAGCAAATGGAACCAGCGAGGACCAGCTGACGGTGCTGGAACCCGGAGGGGCAGCAGAAGGAACCAGAGCCAATGGCACAACCGTGGACCAGCTGACGGTGCTGGAACATGGTTACTAAGCAGGAGGTACCTGTGCTACAAAGCACTACCAAGGACCAGCAGACGTTGCTGGAACTCGGATACCGAGATGGAGGCACCTTGGCCAAAGGCACTGCCGAGAGCCAGCTGATGGTGCTGGAACCCGGATGCATAGCAGAAGGTACCTATGATAAACAAAGTTGCAAGGCCACGAGCCGGCCGCAGTTACCGAAACTCACAGTCCTACAGGGGGTGCTCGTCCTATTGGCACTACGGAACCAGCCTTTATTACCAGAACCCACAGCCCACATAGGAAGCACCTAAACTGCAGGCACCATAGACTCGGCTAACCCGACCGCAACACGACAGGACAACGTATTGGTGGCAAAGTGACGTTGACACAACCCAGAAACAGCAGGCGTGCTGGACCCAGGCTGGGCAGGAGGGAGTACCCGTGCCAAAGACACTGCCGAGAACCAGCTGACGGTGCTGGAACCCAGATGGGTAACAGAAGCTACAAGAGTCAATGGAACTACTGAGAACCAGCTGACGGTGCTGGAACCCAGAGTGGCAGCTGAAGGAACAAGAGTCAATGGCACAACTGTGGACCAGCTGACAGTGCTGGAACACAGTTACTAAGCAGGAGGTACCTGTGCTACAAAGCACTACCAAGGACCAGCAGACGTTGCTGGAACTCGGATACCGAGAAGGAGGCACCTCGGCCAAAGGAACTGCCGAGAACCAGCTGACGGTGCTGGAACCCGGATGGGTAGCAGAAGGTACCCATGATAAACAAAGTTGCAAGGCCACTAGCCGGCCGCAGTTACCGACACCCACAGTCCTACAGGGGGTGCTTGTCCTATTGGCACTACGGAACCAGCCTTTATTACCATAACCCGCAGCCCACATAGGAAGCACCTAAACTGCAGGCACCATAGGCTCGGCTAACCCGACCGCAACACGACAGGACAACGTATTGGTGGCAAAGTGACGTTGACACTACCCGGAAACAGCAGGCGTGCTGGACCCAGGCTGGGCAGGAGGGAGTACCCGTGCCAAAGACACTTCTGAGCAGCAACTGGCGATGTTGGAGCCCAGGGTCAATCAGGGTGTAGGCTAATTTCATCAAGTTTAATATCTGTTGTAAACTACTACTGATTTTAAACGTGCTTCAACTAGGCCTCTTGCTCCACTCTGTCTCTAGTATTCCCCTGGCCTCCAACGCCACTAGTAGTGGTAATGTGGACAGAGCAGGAGACATTGCCGGACACACATCAGGGGATCAGCTGACGTTACTGAACCCCAGTAACACAGGAACAAGTGTGGATTGTGCAGACGCCACTTCTGAACAGCAACTGGCAGGGTTGGAGGCCAGGGGTAATAATAGAGACAGAGTGGAGCCAGAGGCCTAGTTGGAGCAAGTTTGAAATCAGTAGTAGTGTGAATGTGGAGGCAGCAGAAGACATTGCCGTCCACCCAGCAGGGGAGCAGCTGGCGTTACTGAACCCCACTAACACAGGAGCTAGTGTTTTTCTCTGTGCAGATGGCACTTCTGAGCCACAACTGGCTGTGTTGAAGCCCAGGGATTACAGTTCAGGTGGTAGAAACATGAACACAATAGGAGACCTGGATACTGTTGCCAACCAATTATTTATTCTGGAAGAGAACTGGCAAATTCTGGCAAGATCCAGGCCTTGTTCATTTTCAGAAAAGTAAGCCGGTCAACATTATCGGAGGATAGTCGCGTGCGACGGTCTGTTAGTACACCATCTGCGGCACTAAAGACGCGTTCCGATAATACACTGGCAGCAGGGCAAGCCAGCACCTCCAATGCATACTGGCTAAGCTCTGGCCATGTATCCAGCTTAGAGACCCAAAACTTGAAGGGGGAAGAGCCGTCTGGGAGTACACTGACAGGGCAAGACATGTAGTCTGTCACCATCTGACGGAAACGTTGCCTCCTGCTGACTGGAGCCGTCTGTGATGGTGTAGACATTTGTGGCGGGCACACAAAACTTTGCCACATTTGAGCCACACTGGTCTTGCCTTGTGCTGAGGCGCTGCCTCTGCTCCCTCTTTGTGCAGAGCTTCCTCCACTGCCTTGACGCACAGAGCTGCTTTGTAAAGCACTAGCAGCACTGCTCTCGGGTGGAATGGAGAACATGATGGACTGCACCAGTGTGTCTTGGTACTCCCGCATTTTACGCTCCCGATTCAACGGTGTTATGAGGCTTTGTAAGTTGTCTCGGTAGCGAGGATCTAGGAGGGTGTACACCCAATAATCAGCCGTGTTGAGAATGTGGGCGATGCGGCGGTCTTTTCTCAGGCACTGCAGCATGAAATCAACCATGTGCTGCAGACTCCCAACTGCCCAAGAAACGCTGTCCCCTGCTTGAGGCGTCATCTCTGCCTGCTCTGCATCACCCCACCCTCGCTGTACATACTGACTAGAGCATTGTGTACCTCCCTCCTCTGGAGAGATGTCTTCCTCCTCCATTGACTCCTCCTCATCTTCCTCACAAAGTGTCCCCTGCCTAGGCCTTTGTGAGGAACCACGTAGCACAGACTGTCCAGAAGCAGATGGCATTTGTGACTCCTCATCCTCCACCTCTTCCAAAACCTCCTCCCTTAGCGCTTGCAGTGTTTTTTGAAGCAGGTAGATAAGGGGGATAGTCATGCTGACTAGTGCATCATCTGCACTCGCCATCCGCGTGGAATCATCGAAGGCACGCAAAACGAGGCAGATGTCCTTCATAGAGGCCCACTATGCGACTTGTTTGCGCCTGATGCAGCTGGTACTCCATTACTGCTGCCTGCTGCTCACACAACCGCTCCAACATATGTAATGTTGAATTCCACCTGGTGGGTAGGTCACATAGGATACGGTGTTCTGGAAGGCGTAATCGGCGCTGCAGAGCTGCAATGCGCGATCTTGCCGTGCTGGAACGCCGCAAGTGAGCGCACTCTGCGGACCTTGTGCAGCAGTGCATCAAGATCTTGATAGTCCCTCAGAAAGCTCTTCACGACCAAGTTGAACACATGTGCCAGACATGGGATATGAGTGAGGTTGCCTAGGCCCAGAGCTGCCACCAGATTTCGACCATTGTCACACACTATCAAGGCTGGCTGGAGATTCGCTGGCAGAAACCACACGTCGCTGTCCTGCTTGATGGCATTCCAGAGCTCCTGCGCTGTGTGGCTTCGATTCCCCAAAGAAATTAATTTCAGTACGGCCTGTTGACGCTTGGCCACGGCTGTGCTCATATCGGTCGTAACAGACTCCTGCAGCGCTGATTCTGAGGAACTGGAGTATGAGGAGGAGTCAATGTGTACAGACTGGATTCCTGCAATCGTTGGAGTTGGCAGAACACGTACAGCGCCACTCTCAAGATCTGTACCCGGCTCCACAACATTGACCCAATGAGCAGTGAGGGAAAGGTATCGTCCCTGTCCATGGGTACTGGTCCACGCATCGGTGGTCAGGTGGACCTTGCTACTGACGGCGTTTAGTAGTGCATGTTTAATTTTTCCCTCCACATGCTTTTGCAGGGCAGGGACGGCTTGCCTACTGGAATAATAGTGGCTGGGCACAGTGAATTGTGGGACTGCAAATGCAATGAAGTTCAGGAAGGTGTCAGTCTCCACCAGCCTGAATGAGAGCATTTCAAGGGCCAGTAATTTGGCAATGCCAGCATTCAGAGCCTGTGCTTGGAGATGGTTTGCCGAGTATGGCCGCCTTTTCTCCCATGCCTGTGCTACCGATGGCTGTAGAGTGGCCTGGGAGTGTGAGGATGAACGGGAACGTGGTGCTGTGGGTGGAATGTCACTGGATCTCTGGACAACAGTGCCAGAGGTTCTTCCATGGCGATCCTGTGAGGAAGCCAAACCAGTTGTGTGTGAGCTGGAGGAAGAAGCTACAACACGAGCTGAAGAGGTGGTAGGTGGTGCTGTAGGTTGGCCTACGTCTTCAGTGTGTCTCTGTGACTCCACCACGTGCTTGGTCCGCAAATGTTTCCACATATTTGTGGTATTGAGGTTGCTGACACTTTTCCCTCTTTTGACTTTCTGATGACACAGCTTGCATTTGACAAAGCAAATATCATCTGCAACTGTGTCAAAAAAGGACCACACACTGCAAGTCTTGGGAGCACCCATTTTGGCTTTTGGAAGGGGAATGCTCCTAACGGGTGTCAAAGTGGAAGCTACAGGCAACCAAGTCTGAACCCTCCCTCTACCTTTTGTTTTGGCCATTCAGGGAATCTCTTCCTCAGAGCTGCTCCCACCACCTTCCTGTTCCTCACTCCATGATGGGTCTAGGACCTCATCATCTACACTCCCCTCTTCAAACACCTGCTTCTCCTGGGTAGTCTCGCCAGCACCGTACGCACCAGAAAGTGGCACCTGAGTCTCGTCATCATCTGATGTGTACTGAGGTGTGCTGACCAAAGGCACTGGCCCACCCGCCTCTTCAGATTCAGAGGGACAAAGCAGTTGCGCATCACTGCATACTCCCTCTTCTTCACATTCTTGAATGCTGCTTGGCTGGCCCCCTCTTTCCAAGCCAACAGATTCAGAGAACAGAAGTAGAGACTGTGATGGCTCCTGTCCAGGACTCTCTGACTGCCTGGGCAATTTGGCAGGTGGTGAAGAGACAGATGGTTGCTCTTCAGTGCTCTGGCCCTGAGAGGACGTGGAAGTCATTGAAGTCGATGCGTTAGCTGCCATCTATCCGACAACGGCTTCAATTTGTTCCTCCCGCAGCAGTGGGGTACGGCGAGGTCCTACAAAGCTGCACATAAAGGACTGTTGCCTGGTAAAACTCAGGGATGCTGAGTCACTGGTGCCCGTAGCAGGCACAGAATCCCCACGTCCTCTCCCTGCTGAATCCCCACGTCCTCTCCCTGCTGCAACTCCTCACCCACGACCACGTGCCTTACTCCCTGCCTTTTTCATCTTGGTAGACTGATAAAGATAGGCAGAAAAGTACAAAGGGGGGCTTAGTGTGCTTGTTCCTGAACAGCTGCTAACAGGTATAAGAAACACTAATTTTATAAAGTGTGTGGACTACACATTAATATGAGCTAATGTGGCCTACACAACTGTCAAATGGAGTGTTTGGTGAACTTTATTTTGTTTTGTTTTTTCAAAAATCAAAAAGGATGTTACCTAAGATTTGAAAGTGATAGTATCACAAACTTTTTGGAGCTATTACAATGCAGGAAGGTAACCTACAATGCAAAAGATGAGGCTCCAAAAAATAGGGTAATACTAATCTGGCTGTGGCTGAAGGGCACAAGCCAGAAAAAAGGCTCCACTATCTACTCCTATATAGTGTTTGCAACCAACCAATGTCGATGGATACAGATGGATGCACACTAATAGGAGAATGAAAAATGAGCTGCAATATAAGAAAAATATGTGTGAGGCAGTGACGCACGCTGAGCGGCCTGTGAGAATCATGTGGGAATAGTGGATGAGGGCAGGTATATCTCGCCCAGATTCCTTTCCTATGTGGCCTAGTCTGGTCAGTATCGTACCTGCTTACTAATGAATAATGGGAGGTGGATATAAAAGGATGCCAGGTGGTTGTGTGAGTGTCTCAGCCTGGGAACACAGAGAGTCTGTCTGTGTGAGAGACACACGTGAGTGAAAGCAGTGCCCACTGCAACTGTGGTTTGGCTGGACGGGAGAAGCCCGCCAGTTGGTAGTTATGTGGTACCTTGTTTAGTTAGTGCCGGACAGGCAAGGATTTGTTTTATGTTTTATTTCTTTATGCATTGCTTTCACCATTAATAAACCTGACCCAGTGTCAGTTATACCCGAATCCCAGCTCTGCGCCTGAGTTTCATGCTGAACGCACGTGACCTTTGACCCCAGCAAAGGCGATCCCGGAGTGTTTTATCACATTGTGGTGGAGAACGCGGGCATCACGTTGCAAGCATGAGCATGGAGAACGTGGTGAAAGTGCTGGTACAGTCCACCGCCGTCCAGCAAGAAGCTAATCGGGTGATGATGGCCCAGCTGAAGGAGTTGGTGGACATGACAGCTACCGATCGTTCGCTTCTCCAGCAGGTGGCGCAGTGCCTGGCAAGCCTACATGAGGTTAACCTGGAAGCCGAGTCGAGAGTGATTCACGTGAGTCAGTACTGGCAGAAGATGACGACCAAAGAAGACGTCGAGGCATACCTCACCACGTTTGAACGGACGGCGGTGCGAGAAAAATGGCCGAAGGCACGATGGGCCGGCCTGATTGCCCCGTTTCTTTCCGATGAGGCCCAAAAGGCTTATTATGACTTAGAGCCTGAAGCTGTGCAGGACTTTGACAAACTGAAAGCCGAGATCTTGGCCCTGCTGGGAGTGACGACCGCTGTCCGTGCACAGAGAGTGCATCAATGGACTTATCAGCCGGATAAACCACCGCGGTCACAGATGTTCGACCTGATCCACGTGACGAAGTGGCTACAACCCGAGGTGCTGACAGCGCCAGAGATAATCCAGAGAGTCGTCATGGACAAGTACCTGAGAGCTCTACCACCAGCCCTGAGGAAGTGGGTAAGCCATGGAAATCCTACGACGGCAGATCAACTGGTGGATCTGGTTGAACGTTACTCCGTGGCGGAAGGACTCCGAGATGATGCTACCCCACCTCGTTCTTCATCGTCTCCACGTGGAACCGGTAAGACTGTTCCAGGGAGTAGGGGAGACGGAAAAATCCCTAAGACAGTGGGGGAGGAAAACGGGACTGCCCGCACTGCGAGGCCGAGAGTAGCGAACTATGGTCTAAGCAAGGGGCCCATTAGGTGTTTCCGCTGCCAAGAGATGGGAGACATTGTTGCGAACTGTCCGCTCACTACTGAACCCATGCAGTGCGACGTCACAGACTCTAAAAACCGCATGTCTATGGTTGCACGGGTAGTGAGTGTGAATGCTGGTCAAAAGGAGGTGGAAAAACACTTGTGTGATTTAACTGTTGATGGAAAAAATGTGGTGGTATTGTTAGACTCGGGAAGTGTGGTGACTCTGGTGATGGCCAGTCTGGTGTCAGCCCCGACTGGACCATCAGACAAATATTCCGTAACGGGTGTGCATGGAGACACCTGTTCGGACCTCACCACGGTCATATGCATTACTACTTCCTATGGGTCTGTGCAACATAAAGTGGGAATCGTCCCGGCGTTATTGCATGATGTTATCCTGGGCCGGGATTTTTTCCACTTCTGGCAATTGTGGGAGAACCAGTTGATACCCCAGGGTAATAATGTACATGATTCTTCTCCCCGGGCGCGTGTGGGTCCCGAACCCCTGGAAGAGGTCTCCCCGGAAGACTCGGGGGAAGAGTCTGCTGGAAATGACCTACAGTTCCCGTCTTCAGTCATGGCAGGTGATACGGAGGAGACCGGGGAAGAGGAGGAGGCCGACAGCCGTCCACCTCCCCGTTTGCCGGATTTAGAAGTTCAGAAAGATGACTTCCAAAGCGAGCAAATAAAGGATCCTACCCTTTCTCAGGCTAGGACAAATGTAAAAGTGATAAATGGGGTACCCGTAGAACCTGGCTCTAGGCTGGCATATTCTTACATGGTTCTGGAGAATGATTTACTCTATCAGATAGAGAAAAAGGGGGAAGACCCGGTGCAACTATTAGTCGTGCCAAAACCCTACCGGCGGCAGGTGCTGGACCTGGCCCACGGACATGTGATGGGAGGTCACCTGGGTGTCCAGAAAACCACTGAAAGGATATTACACTGTTTTGTTTGGCCAGGCATGCATCACGATGTTCGTGTATATTGTGAGTCTTGTCCTGACTGCCAAGCCTCTGCACCTAAGCCCCGGTTCTGTAGCCCTTTGGTACCCCTACCTATTATTGAAGTCCCGTTTGAGAGGATTGGGATGGATTTAGTTGGGCCCCTTCCACGGTCTGCACGTGGACACCAACATATCCTGGTCATCTTGGATTATGCCACTCATTACCCGGAGGCCATACCTTTGCGTAACACGGCCACCAAGACAATTGCCAAGGAACTGGTGCATGTGTTTAGTCGGGTCGGTATACCAAAACAGATACTCACCGACCAGGGGACCCCCTTTATGTCCAGGGTAATGAAGGAGCTCTGCCGATTGTTACAAATCGAACTGTTACGCACATCCGTGTATCACCCTCAAACAGACAGGTTGGTCGAACGGTTCAATAAAACTCTGAAGCAGATGCTGAGAAAGGTGATAGACAAGGATGGGAAGAACTGGGACTATTTACTTCCGTATTTGCTTTTTGCCATCAGGGAAGTGCCCCATTCTTCCACGGGGTTCTCGCCTTTCGAGTTATTGTACGCCCAACGTCCTCGCGGACTGTTAGACGTTGCAAAAGAAACCTGGGAGGGTCAGGTCACTCCATTTAAAACGGTGATAGATCACGTCACAAAAATGCAGGACCGTATTGCGGCTGTTATGCCTATCGTCAAAGAACACATGATGCAGGCTCAAGGAGCCCAAAAAAGAACCTATGATAGGGGCGCCAAGATCCGTACGTTTGCACCCGGAGATAGGGTGTTGATCCTGGTCCCCACGGTGGACAGTAAGTTCCTGGCAAAATGGCAGGGCCCCTTTGAGATTAAGGAAAGAGTTGGTGAAGTAAACTACAAAGTATACCAGGCAGGTAAACGGAAACCTGAACAGATTTATCATGTAAATCTGATAAAACCCTGGAAAGATCGGTCTGCCTTGTCAGCGGAGCTGGCCCGTCCCATCTGCTCGCATACCGTACCGGAGGTACGGGTTGCAGAGACTCTCTCAGAGCGGCAAAAGACTGAGGTCAGGCAGTTTCTACTTCACAACCAAAAGTTTTTCTCAGAAAAACCCGGGCAGACTACGCTAATGAAACATGACATCGTAACAGAACCTGGTGTCACTGTTCACGTGAAACCCTACAGAATTCCGGAAGCGCGCCGTGAAGCCGTTTCCCGAGAAGTGAAGGCAATGTTAGAGTTAGGTGTCATTGAGGAATCACACAGTGCTTGGTCCAGCCCGATTGTGTTAATTCCTAAACCGGACGGCACAATCCGGTTCTGCAATGACTTCAGGAAACTGAATGCGGTCTCAAAATTTGATGCCTATCCTATGCCCCGGGTCGACGAGTTAATAGATCGGTTAGGAAAAGCCCGGTATATTACGACACTAGACCTAACAAAGGGGTATTGGCAGATCCCTTTGGCGGAGGCTGCCAGAGAAAAGACGGCATTTGCTACGCCGGAAGGTCTATTTCAGTATGTGTATATGCCGTTTGGACTGTACGGAGCACCGGCGACCTTCCAGAGACTGATGGATCGAGTCCTGAGGCCGCATAGGCAGTACACTTCGGCCTATTTGGATGACATTGTCATTTACAGCTTGGACTGGGAGACTCATCTCCAGAAAGTACAAGCTGTGATTGACCACCTGTGGGAAGCAGGTCTAACCACGAACCCCAAGAAATGTCATGTCGGGCTAGAAGAAGCCCGGTATTTGGGGTATGTAATTGGGAGGGGTGTTGTTAAACCCCAGGTTGATAAGATTCAGGCGGTTCAGGACTGGCCACAACCTGTCAACAAGAAGCAGGTGCAAGCCTTCCTGGGGATTGCCGGCTATTATCGCTGGTTCATACCCAATTTTGCAGCCATCGCTACCCCCCTGACGGATCTTACAAAAGGGAAAGGCTCCGTCATGATTAAATGGAGTTTAGCGGCTGAAGAAGCCTTCCATAGCCTAAAACGAGCACTTTGCTCTCAGCCCGTACTGGTGACTCCGGACTTCCGCAGCGAGTTTGTGGTACAAACGGATGCCTCTGATACCGGTATCGGGGCCGTACTCTCACAAGTGAGGGACGGAGTGGAACACCCAGTCCTCTATCTCAGCAGGAAGCTGAATAAACACGAGCAAAGGTATGCAGTCATAGAAAAAGAGTGCCTCGCCATTAAGTGGGCTCTAGAGGCCCTCAAATATTACCTGGTGGGCCGAAAGTTCAGGCTGATCACTGACCATGCCCCTCTCAAGTGGATGCACTTGAACAAGGAACGGAATAGCCGGGTGACCCGGTGGTTCCTTGCCCTGCAGGCCTACACTTTTACGGTGGAGCACCGCCCAGGGGTACAGATGGGGAATGCAGATGCCCTGTCCCGAGTGCACTGTTTGGTGGGTGTCATTGCTCGACCGGAGTGGTCTGAGCAGAGGGGGGGATATGTGAGAATCATGTGGGAATAGTGGATGAGGGCAGGTATATCTCGCCCAGATTCCTTTCCTATGTGGCCTAGTCTGGTCAGTATCGCACCTGCTTACTAATGAATAATGGGAGGTGGATATAAAAGGATGCCAGGTGGTTGTGTGAGTGTCTCAGCCTGGGAACACAGAGAGTCTGTCTGTGTGAGAGACACACGTGAGTGAAAGCAGTGTCCACTGCAACTGTGGTTTGGCTGGACGGGAGAAGCCCGCCAGTTGGTAGTTAGGTGGTACCTTGTTTAGTTAGTGCTGGACAGGCAAGGATTTGTTTTATGTTTTATTTCTTTATGCATTGCTTTCACCATTAATAAACCTGACCCAGTGTCAGTTATACCCGAATCCCAGCTCTGCGCCTGAGTTTCATGCTGAACGCACGTGACCTTTGACCCCAGCAAAGGCGATCCCGGAGTGTTTTATCACAGGCCTACAACCAGACGTAGCTGTAGGACACACTACAGTGTGAGCTGCACTCACACAGAGAGACCTCTCAGACAGCCGTGAACAGTGCAGAAAACTGGGCACTAGCACTGAAAGGCTGAAGAGAGGCTCCGCTGTCTACTCCTATAGTGTTTGCAACCAACCAATTGAGATGGATACGGATGGATGCACACTAATAGGAGAATGAAAAATGAGCAGCAAAAAAATATGTATGAGGCAGTGACACACGCTGAGCGGCCTACAACCAGACGTGGCTGCAGGACACACTATACAGCTTGAGCTGCACTCACACAGACCTTGCAGACAGCTGTGAACACTGCTGCAAGGCAAAAGAAAGCTACAGTGGTTTATTATGTAGCCTGGGTAAAGCACAATATGATTTTGAAAATCGCTATCTCTAACTGTCCCTCAGAGTCTTGAACAGCAGCCTGTCCCTAACTGAATTCACAGCAGAGTGAACCCGAAATGGCGGCGGCGGCTTTTATAGTGCATCATGACATCATTTCGGCAGCCAATCACAGCCATGCCATTACTTAACATGCCTACATGCCTAACAGGATGTGCCCACACTTCTGAGGATTGTCATTGGCTGAATTAAATCAAACTTGCTCATAGCATTATGGGAACTTCCGATTCCGGTATTCGATATGCTAAAAGTATCGGAACTCAGTATCGGAATTTCGATACCGCGAATATCGGCCGATACCCGATACTTGCGGAAACGGAATGCTCAACACTAGTTATAATCTGACTCGCTTCTGTGAAAGACATTCCTGATTTTTTTTTTTTTACCTCCGATCACTTACTATTCTTCTTTACAGTATTGTCCCTACTCCGTCCTCCTGGTTCTGACCTGGCTACCCAACCATTCTCTTGCCTCGGGGTCACTTTTCCAGATAACAGTTCTTCCCAGGAAGAATTCCAGTTGACCCTATTGTATAACCTGATCCCTGTACAGGAGTTAAAGCGTGAAGGCTAGAGTTAATCTGAAATGTGCCAGACTGAGTGGCTTGTAAAAGTCTGTCCACGGTGGCTTATTTGAGCCTATGACAGACATAACAATATGTACATGATCAGTCTATATGCCTCCCATGTTCTTTCTTCCATGCTACAGTGCTTGTACCAATCAGAGCGTGCATGACATGAAATCACATATTAAAATTGATTACAGGCCTCTTTATGAGTCTCTACTGAAAATATAACTGAAAATGATTGGTGACAGACATAATGAAACATGAACCTACAGAGAAGATGTATTGTTATACAGAAATGGAAATTTGAAAGCGCAAAACCTGGTGGTCTAACACCATAAACTATCAGCCCCTCTATTGTGATCTACTGCCTTAGTATGTCAATAATTGAATTTTGTTACAGTTTGTATGGAAATGTTATAAAGTATATAACAAAATAAATATCAATATAATTTCAATGCAATGTTATTTAATAATAGTAAAATCAGTTTTATTCTTGGCAGATGACTGTACCAGGAGCTCCGGCGAACATGTGATATCCTCAGATTTTGCAGCTGATAATTGTAGTAGAACATCTGATACATGTGAAGAACCTTTAATTTTTGCAGATACACCACAAGCTCATCTAAGAAAATATCTGTCACCTGATCCTTTTCAACCAGTCCTCTCTTCTGCTTTCTCAAAGACAAATATGCAAAATGAAAGTCAGAGAAGAGTTGCTGAAAATGAAATAACTTACATAGGGGAGAAATCATTTTCATGTTCAGAATGTGGAAAATATTACAGTACTAAATCAAACCTTGTTGCACATCAGAGAATTCACACAGGGGAGAAGCCGTATTCATGTTCAGAATGTGGGAAATGTTTTAGATTGAAAGCACAAATTGTATTACATCAGAGTATTCACACCGGGGAAAAACCATTTTCATGCTCAGAATGTGGGAAATGTTTTAGATTGAAAGCACAAATTGTTTTACATCAGAGAATTCACTCCGGGAAGAAACCATTTTCATGCTCAGAATGTGGGAATTTTTTTAATCAGAAAACAGATCTTGTTACACATCTAAGAGTCCACACAGGATATAAGCCATTTTTATGTTCAGAATGTGGGAAATGTTTTAACCGGAAAACAGATCTTGTTAGACATCTGAGAGTTCACACAGGAGATAAGCCGTTTTCATGCTCTGAATGTGAGAAACGTTTTAGATTGAAATCCCAACTTGTATTACATCAGAGAGGTCACACAGGGGAGAAACCATTTTCATGCTCAGAATGTGGGAAATGTTTTAACCGGAAAACAAATCTTGTTGCCCATTTGAGTGTTCACACAGGAGATAAGCCATTTTTATGTTTAGAATGTGGGAAACGTTATACGAAGAAATCCCAACTTGAAATACATCACAGAAGTCATACAGAAGAGAAGCCATTTTCGTGCCGAGTATGTGGGAAATGTTTTACAAACAAATCACATTTTGTTAAACATCAAAGTCGTCACATTCCATTTTCATGTTCAAATTGTGGGAAATGTTTTAATCTGAAATCAAGACTTGTTGTACATCAGAGAATTCACACAGGGGAGAAGCCATTTTCATGTTCAGAATGTGGGAAAGGCTTTAGGGATAAATCACAACTTTCTATTCATCAGAGAATTCACACAGGGGAAAAGCTGTTTTCATGTTCAAATTGTGGCAAATCTTTTCATCGGAAATCAACTCTTGTCAGACATCAAAGAACTCACACAGGGAAGTAGCCATTTATTTTGTTAATTGTTTTATTAACAACATGTAAATAGAAAAATATATTGTCACTAGTGAAGAGTGAACGTGTTTGGATAAGGCATTACCTGAGCATGCTTGTGGGCTAACTAAGTGTGTTTGGCATACTCTAAAAATTTGTTTGATTCCCCGATGCTGCGAGAACCAGAACCTGTTGACCCCAGTATGCTCTCTAATTCAGTATGAAGCCAGGATTGGGCTCTCCAATACAGTATAATGTACCCACTGTGTCTGCCAATATAGTATGAAGCACAAAATGTGGTTCTCAATACATTTTCGGGTTCCTTCTCATGCAGGAAAATGTACAGACACAATTAAAAAAGAACCTAGGCTTGTTTTCATTATGTGCTACCTCAATCTGTGCTGTGTGAGGACTATGGCACCACACAGAAGGCGTTATGATATTGTTTGTTGCGCCAAAATTTACACGTGCTGGCTGAATAATGCGGCCACAAGCTGATGGCTCCCTGTTCCACTATTGTATGCAACTGGATCTGTGTCCTGAAGATGTAGATACCATTGGACGTGAGAATGTTCAGCACTGGATAAGAATAGTTGGTAATCAAATAGTGGCCTTGACAGTTGTCCCAATTATGTACAATAAGTTTTGCGATATATTCACAAATAAGTACAAGAATAACTGAAATATAAGCAACAAAAAGTGAAGTCATGGTCCAGATTGTCAGTTTGAGCCATTACATTTGATACAGAGCAATAATTTGTAATGTGTCCTCCAGGACATATTCCTAAACCACATTATTCCTATCGGAGTGGTGTGCACCTTTAAATACCAGGAAGTAAAGATATTCGCAGGGCTCCCGTCCAGTTGTCACAGATTACTGACCTGTCTGAGCCATCGCAGTCCTGCAAATCTTTACACCTATCTATAGCTAGTACTTCTTTGCAGTCTCCCTGCCCCTTTGCCCTGCTAGTAAGTAATGTAATCATGTCCAGTGTGTTCATGTATGTTTTAATATCGGTGAACAACAATAATGAATAAAAATAAAGTATATTGTGATATTGTATTAGCCAGAAAAATCGATGTACAGTGGCATGTAAAAGTTTACGCACCCTATGTCAAAATAACTGATATTTAAACAGTTAATCTAGGCCTTTCCTAACGATGATACTGAACAAGCCATAAACCTAACAGGCTAATTAAAGTCTGAAACCTTGGTCAACGTTAACTGAGCACATAAATCTCCAAGGGTGCTCAAAGTTTTTTTTTTTTTATCGTTTTCATAATATTAACATGTATATCAATCCTGTGATTTACATAATTTCACAAATTTTCCTTCGTGATGTTTCAATGACAATATTGAGGATTATAGTTTCTATGTTTTACAAAAGGATACAAACCGAGTCAGACTGGCCCACTGGAAGAACAGAGGATCCTTTAGTGGGTCCTATCCACTCCTAATCTATTTATTGCCACGGTTCGACCCCTCAGTGTGCCTGGGATGCAGATACTGACAGCTCTGCCATCCAGTCTGGTACATGTGCGCGTCACTTGTCCAGTATAGTGCAGGGGCATGATGAGCTGTCAGTGTTTTGGAGAGAGCCAGTGCCTCCCAGTCTCAGATTGGACGGTTCAGCTGTCAAAGTGCTGACAGCTTAAGCACGCCCCTGTACCAGACTGGACAGCTGAACTCTCAGTAACTGCATCCCAGACACACTGAGGGGTGGATCCGTGAAAGTACCCCCTTTTTGAGGGGGGCCACCAGATGCACAGGTTTCCCAGGAAATTTTAGATAGAAGTGTGGAGGACACAACACAGGACCCGTTCCTCCCACGTCACCAATGTGACGTAACTAAGGCACAGCTCTCCGGCGCCCCCTTGATCTCTCAGGTCAGTAAGGGAACTGCACCTAGAGCAAATGGCCGCCGGGGAGGATGTCCTGTTACCCGCTGGGTATTCTAAGATTCATGATCAGAGTAAAAGCATCAGCCCAAGATTAATTTTATAGTTTAATTGCCTTAAGGGCGCACTAGATAATTACATTAATATACAGAAAGCTATACAATGAAATTACAGTGGATTTGCAGTCAGAGTAAAGTATAACAATAAGGGTACAAGACTTAGAGATATTAAGGTGGAAGTCAATTTACCAGATTGTAGGGTGCATGTGGGTGCCGGGAGCTCTGCAGTCCACAGGTACAAGAATCTTAGTTGCCAGACAGACCCCCAAGGCACGGGCCGCTGCTCCCCTTGGCAGGTCTGTCCCCAGTTCCTTCTTAGATCACCATCGTCTGGTTCTTATGTGTGAGTGTCTGTTTCTGCCATGGGCTGCTAGTTTTAAACACGCTAGGCTCCTCCCCCTGTGTCAGAGGGTGGGCTAATAATCTCCACCCTTTAGCTCTCTGCAGTACTTATTCCCAATATCTAAGAAAGGGGAAGAGTCTTGAGGAGATCATTTGCATATTCCCAGTGCCTTCTGGGATAAGTGAAGAGTCTCCGCGAGCTCAACGATCACTGGGTTTTGGCCGTTGCAGCTGAAAAGAGGAAATCGGAAAACCAGGGGAAGAGTCTTGAGGAGATCATTTGCATATTCCCAGTGCCTTCTGGGACAAGTGAAGAGTCTCCGCGAGCTCAACGATCACTGGGTTTTGGCCGTTGCAGCTGAAAAGAGGAAATCGGAAAAATCGCGAATTTGGGCTCATCTTTCATCGTTTTTAAGAAATCTCAAGATGGAAGAGGCCAGGAGCCATTTGGTGAGCTGCATTTCTTGCTACATGTTCACAGACTTACCAGTGGAAAAGCCAAACTTCACATGCCACAAATGCAAGCTTGTGTCCCTGTTGGAGGAAAAGTTGCAAAATCTCGAAGAGAGGTTAGCTACGTTGAAGATCATTAAGGAAGGTGAAGAGTTCTTGGACAGAGCAGAATTATCTCTTCATGTTACAGAAAGAGAAGAAATTCGAAGTGCACCTGAAGAAACAGAGGAATGGAGACATGTGACCCAGAGAAGCAGGAGGATCAGGAGGCAGTCAGCACCCATACTGCTCAGAAACCAGTACCAGGCTCTCACGCAGGAAAACAATGAAGAAATACATCAGGATAAGACTTTGCCAACAAGCAGCAACCTTGTACGCCTTCAGAGTCCTCCTGGATGGAGAAAGAAAAATGTTGTGAAGAAGAAACGGAGAGTGGTGGTCATGGGGGATTCCCTGTTGAGAGGAACTGAGGCCGCTATCTGCAGACCGGATATAACTTCAAGAGAAATGTGTTGTCTTCCAGGTGCAAAAAATTAAAGATGTGTCTGACAGGATATCAGGACTCTTCAGACCTACAGATGACTACCCATTCCTGCTACTACATGTGGGGACAAATGACACTGCAAGAAACGACCTGGAAACCATCTGCAGAGACTTTGAAGACTTAGGCAAGAAAGTGAAAGAACTGGGAGCGCAGGTGGTCTTCTCTTCCATCCTCCCAGTGGATGGCCATGGAACAAGGAGGTGGAATAAGATTCTGCAGGTGAACAACTGGCTACGTCGATGGTGCCGTCAGCAACGATTTGGATTCCTGGATCACGGAGTGAACTACTTATACGATGGACTACTTGCTAGAGATGGGGAGCACCTTACGAAGACTGGTAAGCATGTATTTGGAAGTCGCCTTGCTACACTTGTAAGGAGAGCTTTAAACTAGAACAACATGGGAAGGGAAGCAAAAGACCAGAAAAAGCCATACACCTGACAAATGCTATTGAGAACTCTGCTATTAGAAGTGGAAAGGAAGAACAAAGACGAAAGAATCTAATTAATAAAAATATTGGAGAAAGAGAAACCAATCACAAACTAAAATGTTTCTATACTAATGCACAAAGCATGGGCAACAAACAAGGAGAATTGGAACTACTAACACAGGAAAAGAAATATGATGTCATTGGAATCACTGAAACTTGGTGGGACAATACACATGATTGGAATACAAGACTAGAAGGATACAACTTATTTGCAAGAAACAGACTTGATAAACGAGGAGGGGGTGTCGCATTGTATGTTAGAAACGCGTATATCTGCACAGAGATTGAAGCTTCAGAGACTGGGAGTTCTGTGGAAACTGTTTGGGTAAGAATACAAGGACAGAACAATGGAAAGGACACCATTGTAGGCATTTACTACAGGCCGCCTGTGCAAGCTGAAGCTATGGATGAACTCTTTATGCATCAAATGGCCAAGTTCTCCAAAAAATATGACATAGTTGTCATGGGAGATTTCAACTATCCAGACATTTGTTGGGAATCTCTCTCAGGCAAAACTAACAGGTCAAGGAAATTCTTATCCTCTCTTGCTGACAACTTTATCTTCCAAAAGGTAAGGGAGAAAACAAGGGGAACTGCTACCTTGGATCTAATCCTTATAAACAGGGAGGAAATGGTTGAGGAGGTAAAAGTGGCTGGGACCCTAGGAGGTAGCGACCATGCTATTTTAGAATTTTGGATAACTAGAGGCGGAAGACCTGTGAAGACTCAGACGTCAAGGTTAGATTTCAGAAAGGCAGATTTTAAGGGATTCAGAAAGAGAATTGGAGGGATCCAATGGCTGGATATCCTTAAAGACAAAAATGTCCAGGAAGGATGGGAAATCTTGAAAAATGAAATTCTCAAAGCACAGTTAACAATTCCGAAAAGAGGGAAGAATAGGAAGCAGTTAAGGAAACCAGGATGGATGAACACAGAACTTAAGCACATGCTAAAAAGGAAGAAAAAAATGTTTATAAAATGGAAAGAGGGAGGCATATCTAAAGAAGAATATAATGCTGTCTGCAGAACCTGCAGGGCACAAATCAGATTAGCTAAAGCTGAAAATGAATTGAGGCTTGCAAGAGATGTCAAAAGCAATAATAAAGGATTTTGGGGATATGTCAAAAGTAAAAGAAAAGTCAAAGATGCTATAGGATTTTTACAGGATGAAAATGATGAAATGGTAAGACAGGATGTTGAGAAGGCTGAACTTTTAAATTCCTATTTTGCATCTGTTTTCTCTCAGAAAGGAAATGTAACATCAACTGTTATTCACTGTCCTATTAAGGGAATAGAAGAATCCAGGATATCTATAAACAGAAAGATAGTGAGGAAACACTTAGCTAGCCTAAATGAATTCAAGTCTCCAGGTCCAGATGAATTACACCCCAGAGTACTGAAGGAGATAGCAGAAGAAATTTTTGAACCCCTCTCTATAATCTTTGAAAATTCTTGGAGAACAGGAGAAGTGCCAGAAGACTGGAGAAGAGCAAATGTTGTTCCTATCTTCAAAAAGGGGATGAAGGTGGACCCAGGTAACTATAGGCCGGTGAGTCTGACTTCTATACCAGGAAAGATCTTTGAACAAATTATTAAACAACATGTATGTCAATACCTGGATAAGAATGAAGTGATTAAACAGAGTCAGCATGGGTTTGTAACTAATAAGTCATGTCAGACTAACTTAATTTCCTTCTATGACGGTATCACTGATTGGGTGGATCAAGGAAATGCTGTAGATATAGTATATCTTGACTTCAGCAAAGCATTTGACAAAGTCTCTCATACAATCCTTATTGAAAAAATGATTAAGTATGGAATGGACAAGGCAACTGTTAGGTGGATTCATAACTGGCTTAGTGATCGGACCCAAAGAGTGGTCGTAAATGGCTGCACATCCAGTTGGAAGAATGTCTCAAGTGGGGTACCACAGGGCTCTGTCCTGGGCCCTGTATTGTTCAACATCTTTATCAACGATTTAGATGAAGGAATTGAGGGTAAACTGATTAAATTTGCTGATGACACAAAGCTAGGAGGGATAGCTAATACTAGAGAAGAGAGAGAGAGGATTCAAAAAGATTTAAATAAACTGGAGAAGTGGGCAGCAACTAACAGAATGGTTTTTAACAGGGAGAAATGCAAAGTACTACATCTGGGCAATAAAAATGGAAAAAGCATATATAGAATGGGAGGAATAGGGCTAAGTGACAGCACATGTGAAAAAGACTTGGGTATACTAATAGATCACAGACTGAATATGAGTCAACAGTGTGATGCAGCAGCAAAAAAGGCAAATGCAATTCTAGGATGTATTAACAGAAGCATACAGTCTAGATCACGTGAAGTCATTATTTCCCTCTACTCCTCTTTGGTCAGACCTCATCTGGAATATTGTGTCCAGTTTTGGGCACCACATTTTAAAAAAGACATCAACAAACTGGAGCAAGTTCAGAAAAGAGCGACCAGAATGGTGACCGGTCTGCAAACCCTGTCTTATGAGGAAAGGTTGCAGGATTTGGGAATGTTTAGTTTGCAAAAGAGAAGACTGAGAGGAGACTTAATAGCTGTCTACAAATATCTAAAGGGCTGTCACATTGTAGAAGGATCAACTTTATTCTCATTTGCACAAGGAAAGACTAGAAGCAATGGGATGAAACTGAATGGGAGGAGACACAGATTAGATATTAGAAAAAACTTTTTGACAGTTAGAGTGATCAATGAGTGGAACAGGCTGCCACGAGAAGTGGTGAGTTCTCCTTCAATGGAAGTCTTCAAACAGAGGCTGGACAGACATCTGACTGGGATGATTTAGCGAATCCTGCTTTGAGCAGGGGGTTGGACCAGATGGCCCAGGAGGTCCCTTCCAACTCTACGATTCTATGATTCTATGATTCTATGAAAGGGGGTAACTTTCAACAGCATGATCGGATCAGGACATGAGAGGTACCAGTGAATGCAGTTTGTTTTGCCTGTCGTGTGGAGAGCAAACATGGCCCCATTGGGTCGCTGTGGAGGACCAATCTATGTATCTCAGGCCAGAACCCTCACCGACTCAGGAGTCACACTGCCAGATGCGCGATTTCCTCAGGGTCACTCGGATATTTTTCAGGAGTCCTTAACTCGAAAGATGTGCTCATAATCCATGATCCCAAGATGGAGCCGGAGAGGCTGGGAGAGACAATGGATGTGTATTTCTGTGTCTAGCTGGCAGGTACCTTCTAATTGAAGCCTTCAGGCATCTTCCTGCCCCATGCTGGCGTGGCTCCTTACCTAAGCTTTGAAGTTCTGTTTTGGGCCTTATCTCATTATCATACTAAAAGGCCTTGCTATTCAGCATTGGAACACTAAATCCTGCTTTCTTCAATATGCTAACAGGCCCTGGGGGGTAGGAGCAGTTAACTCCTTCATCACACCTCCCTGTTATGAATAGGTCACCGAGGAGAAAAAAGAAAAACAAGCTAAGTCACAGAAAACCAGAGAGGTTGGTAACTATGCAGATTGCAGATCCCTGATCCTACCACACAACTAGCAGCAGCCGTGGAGCGTACCTACAATGTTCCTAGATGCTTCATCACAACCGGAGGACTAAATAAGCCTGAAGCATGAAAAGGGGAAAACTAACTGCCCCAGAGCAGACCCCAAAGGAATAGATAGCCCCCACACATGTACTGACGGTGAAACAAGATGAAGGCACAAACACAGGCAGGAAAATAGGCTGAGCAAACGATGGGGCCCAAACTAACTTGAAAGGAAAGACACTGCAACCTGCAAAAAAACCTACAAAAATAATGTCCAATACTTCTGATAGCAAAATTAACCCTGAAGTCACTAGACATCTCCCACTATATCAGCACTCTGAAATATTCTGAGACAGAGCAAAAAGAGACCAAAATAGTAAGGGAAAAAAAGCAAATTGGCTAAATACTGATAAATAAGAGTGGACATTCAGCACAGACCCCAGCCGGGGCTGGCTGACCACACAAAAAACTGAATAGACCAACAAAATCAAGTGTGAACATTAGCAGAAAAACTTAGCTTTAGATGACTGGAACAGAGCTGAAAACCAAGAGCTGACAAGCCAGAAGGAATCACTAGCAACTGAATAGGGCGTCGGCTGTCTTAAATCCAATCTGAGACTCCTGAGGACCAATCATCATCCTCATTCTCAGGTGGCAGATCTCCACCGATCAAATCAGCCTCACTACCTCCTGTTACCACCAGAGGGAGTCTGGAAGGAGAACTCATAACTGGTGATCCAGAGAATGAACTCAACAGTACCCCCCCTTGAGGGGGGTCACCGAACCCTCATCCACGCCACCAGGCCGATCAGGATGGGCCCGGTGAAAAGCACGAACCAATCTAGTGGCATGAATATCGGAGGCAGAGACCCAAGAATTATCCTCCTGACCATAACCCTTCCATTTGACCAAATACTGGAGTCTCCGTCTAACCAAACGAGAATCCAATATTTTATCTACCTCATATTCCACATTGCCTTCAACCAACACAGGGTCAGGAGGTGCTGCCATAGGAACCACTGGCTCAACAAACCTCTTCAACAGAGATTTGTGAAATACGTTATGGATCTTGAACGTAACTGGAAGAGCCAATCGAAACAAAACAGGATTAAGAATTTCCAAAATCTTATAAGGACCAATAAATCTTGGCTTAAATTTAGGAGATGCAACCTTCATAGGAATATTCTTAGACAACCAAACCATATCACCCACTTTAAACCGGGGACCAATGGTCCTATGCCAGTTGGAAAATCGCTTGGCCTTTTCCTGAGAGAGTGACAACTTATCCACCACTTGGTCCCATATCTGCTGCATTCTCTTAACCACAGTGTCCACACCTGGGCAGGACAAAGATTGCACTTGCCCTGAAGAGAATCGAGGATGAAACCCAAAATTACAGAAAAAGGGTGACATCAAAGTGGCAGAACTAGCTCTATTGTTCAGTGCGAATTCGGCCAAGGGCAAAAATGAGACCCAATCATCCTGATCAGCAGATATAAAACATCTCAAATAAGACTCCAAGGTCTGGCTTGTTCTCTCAGTCTGTCCATTGGTCTGGGGATGAAACGCGGAGGAGAAGGATAACTGAATTCCCAGATTGGAACAAAAGGCTTTCCAGAATCTGGAAACAAACTGGCCTCCTCTGTCGGACTCAATGTTCTCCGGAATCCCATGTAACCGAACCACCTGTTGTAAAAACAAGGGCACCAACTCAGCGGAAGATGGCAACTTTGGGAGTGGTACAAGATGGACCATCTTCGAAAATCTATCACAAATCACCCAGATAATAGTCATTCTCTGAGAGACAGGAAGATCAGAAATAAAATCCATTGAGATATGGGTCCATGGCCTCTTGGGCCCGGGCAAGGGCATCAGCAACCTACTAGAACGAGAACAGGGTTTAGACCGAGAACAAGTCCCACAGGACTGTACAAAATTCCTGACGTTACGAGATAAGGCAGGCCACCAAAAGGACCGACTCACCAAATCTCTGGTACCAAAAATACCTGGATGACCAGCCAATGCGGAGCCATGAATTTCAGACATCACTCTCTTTCTCCACTGGTCAGGAACATACAATTTTCCCATAGGGCAACGCTCAGGTTTATCCTCCTGAAATTCCTCTAGGGCGCGTCTCAAATCGGGCGAAATGGCAAAAAGAACTACCCCCTCACCTAGGATGGTAGTAGGCTCGGTCACACTATGAGAACCGGCAAAGAAACTCCTAGAAAGGGCGTCTGCCTTAACATTCTTAGTGCCCGGAAGAAAAGAGACCACAAAATTAAAAGGCGTGAAAAACAAGGCCCATCTAGCCTGTCTAGGATTCAAGCGTTTGGCCGACTCCAGATAAATCAAATTCTTGTTATCGGTGAGGACCACAACTTGATGTCTAGCTCCCTCCAACCAATGTCTCCACTCCTCAAATGCCCACTTCATGGCCAACAATTCCCGATTCCCCACATCATAGTTGCGTTCAGATGGGGAGAACTTTTGAGAAAAGGCACAGGGATTCATCTTAGAAGTCACAGGGTCTTTTTGGGACAAAACAGCTCCTGCACCAATCTCAGAAGCATCTACCTCCACCTGAAATGGAAGTGAGACATCAGGTTGCCGCAAAACTGGAGCTGAAGTAAATCTCTGCTTAAGCTCCTGAAATGCTGAGATAGCCTCAGGAGACCAATTCAGCACATCAGTGCCCTTCTTGGTCAGATCAGTCAGTGGTTTGACAATACCAGAAAAATTACCTATAAATTTATGATAGAAATTAGCAAAACCCAAAAACTTCTGGAGGGCCTTCAAAGAAGTAGGCTGAACCCAATCATAAATGGCCTGTACCTTGGCCGGGTCCATTTCAATAGTCGATGGAGATAAGATAAATCCCAAAAATGAAATCCTCTGTACACCAAAGAGGCATTTCGATCCCTTAACAAACAGGGAATTCTCCCTCAAAATCCAGAACACAGTCCGGACGTGTTCCACATGAGAATCCCAATCACTAGAAAAGATCAAAATATCATCCAGATAGATGATCAAAAACTTATCCACAAAGTCATGGAAAATATCATTCATAAAGGACTGGAAGACAGAAGGGGCATTAGTGAGCCCAAAAGGCATCACCAGGTACTCAAAATGTCCCTCCGGAGTATTAAACGCCGTCTTCCATTCATCCCCGTGCTTGATGCGAATAAGATCATACGCCCCCCTGAGGTCAAGCTTAGTAAACCAGCAGGCACTCTTAACTCTGGAGAATAAATCAGACATCAGAGGTAACGGGTACTGATATTTAACCATCATCTTGTTAAGGGAACGATAATCAATACACGGTCTTAATGAACCATCTTTCTTGGCCACAAAAAAAACCCCAGCACCTAAAGGTGACGAGAATGGTCTAATATGACCCTCCTCCAATGACTCCTTAATATAGGATTGCATAGCATCATGTTCGGGTACTGATAAGTTGAAAAGCCGACCCTTGGGAAATTTACACCCAAGCATCAACTCAATTGCACAGTCATAACTCCTATGAGGAGGCAAAGATGCAGACTTGCTCTCACTAAATACATCAGAAAAATCGGCTAGATAATCAGGAATATCATGAGACTGAGGAGAGGTGGAGAAAACAGGAGCGTCCCTAAGAACACACTGACAACCCCAACTCACCACAGACCCAGATTTCCAATCCAAAACAGGATTATAAGTTTGCAACCAAGGAAAACCCAGAACAATAGTATCATGCAAATTATGCAGCACCAAAAATTTACAATTTTCTTGGTGGTCTGGGGCAACTCGCATTGTCACCTGGGTCCAAAACTGAGGTTTATTCTCCGCCAAAGGAGTAGCATCAATACCCCTCAAAGGAATAGGCGTCCGCAGAGGTGTCATGGAAAAACCACAATGTTTAGCAAAGTCCAAATCCATCAGAGTCAACGCTGCTCCTGAATCCACAAAAACCTTCATGGAAAACGTGGATAAGGAGCAGATCAGAGTAATTGCCAAAAGAAACTTAGGCTGTATACTGCCCACCGCAAATGTGTGTGCAAAACGTTTCTCTCATTTTGGGCAGACAGAAATAGTATGAGAGATGTCTCCACAGAAAAAACACAGCTTATTACGCCTTCTAAACTCCTGACGTTGCGCCCTAGACAAAACCCCATCACATTGCGTAGGTTCAGACGTTTGTTCAAAAGGTGGCAGCGCCTCCCGTGTAGTTTTACGTTCACGTAAACGCCGATCAACTTGAATGGCTAATGACATAGAATCATCCAGACCAGAGGGAACAGGAAATCCCACCATAACATCTTTTACGGTCTCTGATAAACCCTTCCGAAAGAGAGCTGCCAATGCACTATCATTCCATGTAGTAAGGACCGCCCACTTTCGGAATTTTTGACAGTATAACTCTGCAGAATCCTGACCCTGGATTAATGCCAACAGGGTTCTCTCAGCTTGATCAACAGCATTAGGTTCATCATACAACAACCCCAAGGCTTGAAAAAAATGCATCCACATTAGTCAGAATAGGATTTTCAGGTGTCAGAGAAAAAGCCCAATCCTAGGGATCGCCGCGCAGCAAGGAGATGACAATTTTAACCTGCTGCACAGAGCTCCCCGATGAGTTAGGCTTCAAGGCCAGAAATAATTTACAATTATTCTTAAAATTCAGAAATTTAGACCGATCCCCAAAAAAACACATCTGGAGTAGGGATCTTAGGTTCAGCAGCATGTGACTGAATGAGGTAGGTGGAAATTCCTGCACTTCAGCAGCCAGCTGCTCCACACGATCAGACAATTGCTTAATCTCCATTAGGAAAAAGAAAAAAAAATCCTACGGCGCCAGAGAAAAAGAGGAAAAATATAAAAAAAAAAATTCTGACACTTTTTTTTTCTTAACAACTTTTTCCTGCTTTTGAGTACCCTAGAATCTGCAGTGTGGCTGGTGATTCTGTTATGAATGGGTTACCGAGGAGAAAATAGCAAAACAAGCTAAGTCACAGAAAACCAGAGAGGTTGGTAACTATGCAGATTGCAGATCCCTGATCCTACCATACAACTAGCAGCAGCCGTGGAGCGTACCTACGATGTTCCTAGACGCTTTGTCACAGCCGGAGGACTAAATAAGCCTGAAGCATGAAAAGGGGAAAACTAACTGCCCCAGAGCAGACCCCAAAGGAATAGATAGCCCCCACACATGTGTTGATGGTGAAACAAGATGAAGGCACAAACACAGGCAGGAAAATAGGCTGAGCAAACGATGGGGCCCAAACTAACTCGAAAAGAAAGGAAAGACACTGTCTGCAACCTGCAAAAAACCCTACAAAAATAAAGTCCAACACTTCTGATAGCAAAATGAACCCTGAAGTCACTAGACTTCTCCCACTATATCAGCACTCTGAAATATTCTGAGACAGAGCAAAAAGAGACCAAACTAGTAAGGGACAAAAAGCAAATTGGCTAAATACTGAAAAATAAGAGTGCAAATTCAGCACAGCCCCCAGCCGGGGCTGGCTGACCACACAAAAAACTGAAGAGACCAACAAAATCAAGTGTGAACATTAGCAGAAAAACTTAGCTTTAGATGACTGGAACAGAGCTGAAAACCAAGAGCTGACAAGCCAGAAGGAATCACCAGCAACTGAATAGGACGTCGGCTGTCTTAAATCCAATCTGAGACTCCTGAGGACCAATCGTCATCCTCATTCTCAGGTGGCAGATCTCCACCGATCAAATCAGCCTCACTACCTCCTGTTACCACCAGAGGTAGTCTGGAAGGAGAACTCACAAATGGTGAACCAGAGAATGAACTCACAACACCTCCCTGCTTTAGAGGGTGCTAGGGGGTATTACATTCCTGTGTTTCCCCATGCGCCTTTCCGCACCCTCTCCTTGCCGGGACAACCCATCAGCGTTTCCATGGTCCCTGCCTCTTTTGTGGCGAATGGTGAAGTGATACTGTTGGAGAGCGAGGCTCCAGCGTAGCAACCTCCCATTCGTCCCAGAGACCGTGTGTAACCAGCTGAGGGGGTTATGGTCTGTTTCCACAGTGAATTGGCGTCCGTACAAGTATCGCTGCAGGGCCCACACAATTGCCAGATATTCCTTCTCCATCGTGGAATAGGCCACTTCCCTCTGCAGGAGCTTCTAGCTCAGGTATAAAACGGGGTGTTCATGGCCCGTAGGGTCGACCTGGCTGAGCACAGCACCGAGGCCGAAGTCGCTGGCGTCGGTCTGCACTACGAAAGGCCACGTGAAGTCGGCTGCCTGTAGTACAGGAGAGCTAGAAAGGGCAGTCTTGAGCGCCTGGAAAGCTGTCTCGCATGCGACTGTCCAGTCGAATGTGATGGGCAGCCTCTTCTTGGTGAGGTCCGTCAGGGGCTTGGTCAGGGCACTATATTGTGGAACAAACCTCCTATAGTACCCGGCAGTCCCCAAGAAGGACATCACCTGCTTCTTGGTCCTGGGGGTGGGCCAGGATGCGATGGCATCCACCTTCCCGGGCTCTGGCTTCAGAGCTCCCCCACCTACCCGGTGTCCCAGGTAATGGACCTCCCTCATACCCAGCTGGCATTTTAATGGCATAATGGTCAAGCCTGCTCACTGGATCCACCTGAGCACCTGCGCCAGGTGATCTAGGTGAACTTCCCTGGTGGGACTGAAGATGGCAATGTCGTCTAGGTACGTGGACACATACCCTTCCAGTCCCTCGAGCAGCGTGTTGACCATCCTCTGAAAAGTGGCAGGGGCATTCTTCATGCCGAATGGCATCACCGTGGAATCGTACAGTCCGAATGGGGTGATAAAGGCAGAGCATTCCCGTGCCCCAGGGGTCAGGGGAATCTGCCAATACCCTCTGCTCAGATCCATGATGGTCAGGTACTTGGCCCCGGCCAGCTGATCGAGCAGGTCATCGATGCGCGGCATTGGGTACGCATCGGTGACCGTCACAGCGTTGAGCCCCCAGTAGTCCATGCAGAACCGCGTAGTTCGGCCTTTTTTAGGGATGAGGACTACAGGTGAAGCTCACGCACTGTTTGACACTTGGATCACCCCCAGCTTGAGCATCTCATCTATCTCTTGGCGCATGTGCTGCTGCACCTCAAGAGAGACCCGATATGCTGAACGCCGGATCTGGGGGTGATTGCCGGTGTCCACGTCATGGACAGCTGTCTCAGTCTTTCCGGGCAGGCTGCTGAACAGCTCCCGAAAGGGGTGTAGTTTGACCCCCAGCTGGGAACGTTGGTCCTCCGAGAGCTGGTGGCCAACCCCCACATCCTCGATGGATCCACCCGCCTTGGCTTGGGTGAGCAGATCCAGGAGGGTTTCGACCTCTCCTTCCTCTGGAAGGTTGCACACTGGGTGGGCACAAGCCTCCGGCTCATGATGGGCCTTCATCATGTTCATGTGGAAGGCCTTCCTCCTTCCACGGGAGTGGTCCAGGGTGACCAGATAGGTGACAGTGTTGAGTCACTGGTGCACGAGGTATGGACCCTCCCAGGTCACCTGAAGCTTGTTTTGAGGTATGGGGACCAGTACCCACACCTTTTGACCCACCTCGTAAGTCCGCTCACAAGCATTCTGGTCGTACCACTGCTTGTGGTCAGCCTGGGCTTGGGCCATATTGTCATTCACCAGCCGTGTCAAGGCCATCATTCTGTCCCGGAAGCGCACGACATACTCAATGACCAACACTCCAGGGGTTGCCAAATCCCCTTCCCATGCTTCCTTCACCAGAGCAAGGGGCCCCTGTACACGTCGCCCGTACAGGAGCTCAAAGGGGGAGAACCCTGTTGAGGCCTGCGGGACCTCCCGGTAGGCAAACAGCAAGTGTGGGAGATACCGCTCCCAGTCTCTCCCGTGGGAGTCGACCAACATCTTCAGCATCTGCTTTAAGGTGCCATTGAACCGCTCACACAGGCCATTGGTCTGTGGGTGGTACGGGCTGGCTACGAGATGTTGCACCTGTACCTGCTTACAGAGAGACTCCATCAGCTGCGATATGAACTGGGTCCCTCGGTCGGTGAGCATTTCCTGGGGAAACCCCACTCTGGAGAAAATCTCCAGTAAGGCAGTGGCCACTTTGTCGGCCCGAATGGACAAAAAAGCTACCACCTCCGGGTGGCATAGTCCACTACCGTTAGTATGAAGCATTTCCCCGAGCAGCTGGGAGTGGACAGAGGTCCAATGAGATCCACAGCCACCCTCGAGAAAGGCTCTTCGATGATGGGCAGAGATACCAGTGGGGCTTTTGGGCGCCGCCCCGCCTTCCCCACCCTCTGACAGGTGTCACACGAACGGCAGTAGGCAATCACCTCGGTCCTCATTCCCGGCCAGTAGAAATGCTGAGCTAGCCTGGCCCTGGTTTTGGTGATCCCTAGGTGTTCGGCCATGGGAATCTCATGTGCGCTCCGCAACAATTCTGCACTGAATGGATAGGGTACCACTAACTGTCGGTCCCTGGGTCACGCCTCTGGTGAACCCGGCTGGACCATTACCCGGTACAGCCGTCCCTGGTCCCAGACCACTCGCTCGCGGTCGGACTCCAGGGGAGGCTGTGTCGCCTGCTCCTTGAGAGCTTTCAGGCTAGCGTCAGCTTCCAACGCTGCCTGAAATCCCTGACTCGATGTGGCAAGAATTGATGAAACGGCCACATCCTCTGTCAGCTCCCTGGGATCTGGCTCCTGGCCGCTGTCTGACTCGGCAGCCACTTGGTCGGAGAGGGGGAACCGTCAGACCTCCACGAGGCTCCTTGGGCTCCGGTGCTCCTACTCCTGGTAACAGCGGCCACTCCCGCTGAGACCACAGGTAGCACCTGCTTCCCCTCGGCACCCCACCAAGTCGCCAGGTCAGGCAGACTTCCCTGGCCTCCTGACATCCCGGATGCAGGGAACTCCTGCCCTGGGGTCTTACCTGTTGGAGGCACATTTAACACATTAACATTAGCATTCAAAGTAGAGTCATGACATTCTTGGGGAGCCGGACTTGGGGGTTCACTGGCCACATACTGAGACACTAGCCGCCCCAAATCGGTCCCAAGCAACACATTGACAGGAAAATTTGGCGTTACTCCCACCTCCACTGTTGGAGGCACATTCAACACATTAATGTTAGCGGTCACAGTAGGGTCATGACATTCTTGGGGAGCCGGACTTGGGGGCTCAGTGGCCACATACTGAGACACTAGCCGCCCCAAATCAGTCCCAAGCAACACATTGGCAGGAATATTTGGCGTTACTCCCACCTCCCACATTCCCCTCCCGGCGCCCCAGTCCAAAAACACCTTGGCGATGGGCAGCGCCGGTTCAACACCTCCAATTCCGGAGATGGAAAGGGTCTTCCCAGGCACCAAGTCTTGAGAGGACACCACCTCAGGATGTACCATGGTTCGTTCAGTGCCTGTGTCCCGCAGTCCCATGACCGCTGAGCGGCTGATGGTGACGGGTTGGTAATTGTCCAGGGACCTCCCACCACCCCCTCCCACACACAAAACAGTGGACGGTTTCTGGGACAGGGATGGGGCCTTATGGCGCTGGGGACACGCAGCCTTAAAGTGTCCCAGCTGGTTGCAATGATGACTATGTCTGGGTTCTGCTCCTGGCCTGGAGAGGGCAGCAGGGGGGTACACCCCTTGAACTCTGGGGGCTGGGGGGACAGGGGCAGGATTGGGCTTACCCCCTCTCCAGGTGCTGCTCCAGCTTCTTTGGCTCAGAGGCCCTGTTGTTGGCATACTCGTCTGCCAGGGCGGCTTTAGCAGAAGCCCCCTTTGGTTTCCGGTCACGGAGGAACTGCTGGAGGACCTCTGGGCAGTTCCACAAGAACTGCTCCATGACAAACAGTTCCTGGACCTCCTGGCGGGTAGTGAGCTCTAGACCCGAGGTCCAGTGCTCCGTAGCTCTCAGCAGTGTCCACAAGTGGTCAGTCCAGGTGTCCTTTGAGCCACGCTGCAGGCTCCGGAACTTCCTGTGGTACGACTCCGGGGTGAGGTAGTGCTGGATCAGGGCCCGCTTGATGCTGTTGTAGTCCTGCTCCTCCCCGGCAGGTAAGTCCCCCAAAACTTCCGGGGACTTACCCCTCAAATGGGGGGTCAGGTACCTTGCCCACTGATCCAGGGCCAGATGGTGTTGGAGGCAGGTTCTCTCAAAGGCCAGCAGAAAGGAATCCAGGTCTCCATCCTTTTCAAGCAGGGGGAAGTCCTCTGCCCGGACCTTGGAAGCCTTGGTCCCCGGTGGGGCTGGAGCGTCCAGCGGCAGCCCGTGCTGAGCCATCTCCAGTCGGTGCCGGCGCTCTGCAGCTTCACGGCGTTCTGCAGCCTGCAGCACATGTTCGGCATGCTCACGCTCTGCCGCTGCTTGCTCACGCTCCGCTGCGTTCTTTGCTGCCACCAGGAGTCTGTCATGGGTGGCGTCGTTACCAGCCTCGAACTGTGCCTTAGCCACTTGGAAAAGGGCCTCTGATCTGGACAGGCTGGGGCAGGCAGGTGGTGGACAGTCCACTACGGGACTGAGCATGGGGGTCTGACTCCTTGTGGAGCCCTGGCTGAGCTCCCCCTCACCTTCATTGGTATTGTCCTCCACCACCTCCTCATAGACCATAGCATTGGCCTCCCCCTTTGCCTTACTCCTGGTGCCTTCCGCCATCTTGGGAACCTCTGGTTACTGACACAGCTGCAATCTTGACCTTGCACATAACTTATTATATTTGCACTCTGACCGTCTAGTGCTGGGCTGCCCTTAGGACCCCAGCAGTGAAAGTTACCGCTGGTAGTCTTTAGTGTCTGGGAGTAGGGGTCCCACGCACACTATTACTCTGATCCTGCCACCAATGTGGAGGTCACAACACAGGACCCGTTCCTCCCACGTCACCAATGTGACATAACTACACAGGCACAGCTCTCCGGCGCCCCCTTGGTCTCTCAGGTCAGTAAGGGAACTGCACCTAGAGCAAATGGCCGCCGGGGAGGATGTCCTGTTATCCGCTGGGTATTCTAAGATTCATGACTAGAGTAAAAGCATCAGCCCAAGATTAATTTTATAGTTTAATTGCCTTAAGGGCGCACTAGATAATTACATTAATATACAGAAAGCTATACAATGGAATTACAGTGGATTTGCAGTCAGAGTAAAGTATAACAATAAGGGTACAAGACTTAGAGATATTAAGCTGGAGGTCAATTTACCAGATTGTAGGGTGCATGTGGGTGCCGGGAGCTCTGCAGTCCACAGGTACAAGAATCTTAGTTGCAGGACAGACCCCCAAGGCACAGGCCGCTGCTCCCCTTGGCAGGTCTGTCCCCAGTTCCTTCTTAGATCACCATCGTCTGGTTCTTCTGTGTGAGTGTCTGTCTCTGCCATGGGCTGCTAGTTTTAAACACGCTAGGTTCCTCCCCCTGTGTCAGAGCGTGGGCTAATAATCTCCACCCTTTAGCTCTCTGCAGAACTTATTCCCAATATCTAAGAAAGGGGGTAACTTTCAACAGCATGATTGGATCAGGACATGAGAGGTACCAGTGAATGCGGTTTGTTTTGCCTGTCATGTGGAGAGCAAACATGGTCCCATTGGGTCGCTGTGGAGGGCCAATCTATGTATCTCAGGTCCCAGAACCCTCACCGACTCAGGAGTCACACTGCCAGATGCGCGATTTCCTCAGGGTCACTCGGATATTTTTCATGAGTCCATAACTCGAAAGATGTGCTCATAATCCATGATCCCAAGATGGAGCCGGAGAGGCTGGGAGAGACAATGGATGTGTATTTCTGTGTCTAGCTGGCAGGTACCTTCTAATTGAAGCCCTCTGGCATCTTCCTGCCCCATGCTGGCGTGGCTCCTTACCTAGGCTTTGAAGTTCTGTTTTGGGCCTTATCTCATTATCATACTAAAGGCCTTGCTATTCACCATTGGAACACTAAATCCTGCTTTCTTCAATATGCTTACAGGCCCTGGGGGGGTAGGAGCAGTTAACTCCTTCATCACAGAAGAGCCTAACTGTTCAGCTTTCACATCTCCAGCTTGGACCCAGGATCTCTCTTCTGGTTTGTATACCGTCCAGTGGATGAGGTATTGGAGTGAATTTCAGACCCTATGAGTACCCAAAACCTTCTGAACCTCATACTTTAAGGCTATGTGCACACGTATGCCGAAAATTTCTGCATGAAAACCGGACTCCTTCCCAGAAAACGCGCGTTTTTGCAGCGATTTTTGCACGTTTTTTGCCACGATCTTTTCTGTGCGTCCCCAGACACATAGAAAATAGCTAGAAATGCAGAATTTACCGCGAAATTAATGAGCATGCTGCGTTTTTTACTGCAAAGTGTTTTTTTCGCGGGAAAAAACGCATCAATATGCACAAAAAGTGCAAAATGCATTAAAAAGAATGGGAAGCTTCTTTTAAGCGTTTTTTTAAGGTTTTTTTTGTAAATCCGCTGGAAAAAAACGATGTGTGTGAACACAGCCTTAGTCACTGTTGACCGAAACCAAAGGAGGCTTGGATGAGGGAGACAATGTTGAAGGAACAAACTTTTAATAGGGCTTTATGTAACTCGTTAGGCATGCAGGAAGCTTTAATCATTGGATTGACCACATCTAGGATCTCATATGGACCAAAAAACTTTGGATCCAACTTTGCCCATGGCACTTTAAGTTTCATATTCCTAGATGACAACCAAGCCTTATCCCCAATCTTAAAAATAGAATTTGTTCAGTGGGGCTATCCGCTTCTTTTTTTGGCAAATCTGAGCAGTCCTAGTATTCTTTGTAAACTCCCTCCAGACATTCCCAAGTCTTTGTATGTTGACCTCCACCCTGGGACATTTAGCTACAGAGTGGTTTGTCTCTCTGTGACTTCCATTGTGTTTGTAGATCTTTAGTTGCCTAACTTTGCAATATAGCAAAAGGGATGGAATAGCTGCTACACAGTTCAAGGTTCTCACTGATAGAAATCAAAAATTGCAAAATGTGAGAAATTAAACTTCGCTTTCAATAACAATTATGCCACCATGAAAAAGAGAAAGTAAGAACATTCAGAGGCTTAGAAATTACTATCAAGGCTAGGAAGGTCTATCCTCCCTAGGAGTGAAAGTAGAGTGATCAATGTGACTATCCCTGCAGTATGGCAGCCACAATGAATGAAAAAAAACAACTATACTGTACCTTTAAGTAAGTGTATGCACTAAATTTCATTGCAGGTGATGTGCCCCAGGGCCATGGGGTACTCGGTACCGGGCCAGTCGTCTTAAAGGGATGTGTAACAGTGGCAGTGACCCGGTCCGTGGCCCCAGGCGGTCATGTAAAAGAGGAGTATTGATTAGGGATAAAGTTTATGTAGTGATTCGTGACACCAGTTGGAGCGTTCGACTGTAGTATAGCCGGCACTGCAGATGATCCCTGGGGGAGTAGATGGTGATGGCAGTGCAGATGTTTAACCCTCTCCAATCAGGGCTGGCCCCCAGAGATTGTGATGGAATTAGAAGGCAAGGAGTAATAAGGCAGGAGACAAGGAAAGTCACTTTATCATTTAATGTAGTTCAGGTGCAGTTCAGAGAAGATATTACAACTCTCACCAGGTTACAGTCTGCTCTGCAGAATGGGAGTTATCCTTCACTCTGCTGTGACTCGGTGTAAGCTTCCTGCTAATCTAATCCCTTCTGGGACCAAGGCTTCCCGGAGTCTAGAACTTCCAGTATAGCCTCTACTCACTGTGTATGCCTCCTCTGGCAACTTGCAGCTTGGATCCTGTGTGAAGCTCGAGTTCCTTCTTGCACAATCCTTCACTGATCCTAGTTTGCTGCAGTCTTCCCGGGGAAAACACTCCACTGTTGGTTGTATAAACTCACACAGTCTCTCAGCTTACCACCCTGCTCTGAAAGCATGGATGGCTTAGGGGCTGACTCCCTGATGCTTCTTAGCTTTACTACTGGAGGGAGCACATGGCATGGCTTCCAAGAGCGTTCTCCAAATTTCCTCCACCTTCACTGAAAACAACTCTCAACTCCTCCCCCTCCCAGTTAGGGTATGTCTGCAAAGCTCTAAGCTTCAGACAAGTAAGGAAGTGAGGTAAATTGTGTATGTGTGTTGTGATCTCTAGCAGACAAAGCATAACTCCCATTGCTTACAAAATACATACAAAACAGTACATATTTAACCATTTTGTGGCGGTAAAGATGCAGGGCGCCACATTCCTCCCTAGTTAAAGGTAGCACGTCCTCGGGCTACACACGGAACATAAGCATATAACAAAATGACAACACTTAACCTGAGCTGAGTCATGGATTACAGCCCAAAACCACTTCTGATTGGTTGGATCATCCCTGAGTGCAGCTGCAGGGCACACAGCCCATAATATGAAATTCACTGCACTGGCTACTTTAGATGGCTTCCTGCCAAGGCACGATGAATGAGTTTTTCTTCTCAAGTTTAAGAGTCTACTACAAGAGTTCTTGTAGTAGAATAAGGCATATTAACTACTGAAATCTCACATTAGTCCATGTGGGCACAACTTCTTTAACATTTTTAGTAACGTTACCTAAGACAAAGTTCAATGTAAGTACAACTCAAAACTAACTTATTAATCTTAGAATATTTTACAAATCATTTCTTTAGCGAGAAGGGGTTTGGCCCTGTGTGCTATGCTGTGATCTGTGCACGATAGCAATACTAGGCAGCTTCCTACGAATCTTTGAACCTACCATGGGTACAACAGGTTCACTGCTGACTGTGGGCAAGTTTTCTGATTCTTCCACATGCAAAGCGTTAGCGTTTGGCATTAGCGATTCATCGCTTCCAGAACAATTTGGTATCTCTGGTAAAGACCTTTGTGGGAACACCATTACTGGAACTACCACTGCGTTGTTAACTTGTAGCCAAGAACTAGGGAATTCACCTAGAACAGTGCGAATCTTTGTGTCAGTCTTTTCCTTTAACGGAGGATCTTCCTTATTCTCAACTCTATCACGCGGTTTCAGGAGTTAGGACTCCCATTTCTAGGTTGATGGGGAGTTTACCTGGCTGTGCACGCATCAAGTAAGCTGGGGCATGTCCTGTTGTGCTGGTTGGGATATGGTTGTACATTTCAATCAAATCAGGTAATTTCTCAGGCCATTGGTTCCTTTCTTCTAGTGGTAGGATCTGCAATAAATTGATCACCAGATGATTTGGTTTCGCAAAGACCATTGCCTTGTGGATGGTATGGTGTAGTTCTGATCTTTTTACATCCATAGAGGGAGCAAAATTGTTGAAAGACTTCTGCTTCGAAGGCTGGAACTCTGTCTATCAGCACTTGATCTGGGTAACCATGGGGTTTGCAGAAATATTCCTGGAATGCCTTTACAGCTGTTCTAGCTGTTTGGTCTTTTACCGGAACAACCACTAGGAAACGGGAAGTGATTCACTATTGTTAAGGCATAGGTATGCCCTGATTAGCTTGGGGTTAGTTGCATGTGGTCTAAGGCCACCAGTTCCAAAGGTTGTTTAGTGATGATGGGCTTCAAGGGGGCCCTTTGATTGGCAGAATTCTTTCTTCTAAGATTACATGGGCCGCATTCCCTACACCACTGTTCAATAGACCATCTCATACCTGTCCAGAAGAAGCAGTTGCGAATGACTACTTCCAGCTTTTTTCAACCAAAGTGTCCGCTTGATTGTGGTAAGCTTCCAAGACCATGGGCACGTCTTTTCTGGGGACCACGATCTGCCACACCAGTTCATGCGTACGTGGGTTAATACCTCTTCAGATCAACTTGCCTTAAAAAAGGAACAGCTTCTTTCTCTCTTTTCACAACTGTTGGATATCCGCAGGCGCATCAGGAGCTGGAGATGAATCTGCTTCTCCAAGGAGTTCTTTGACCATACATATAGCCGGGTCACTGCTCTGCGTCTCTGCCCAACCATGGTGGGGTACTGGATTAAGGGAAACTTCATGAACGGCAAGACTTCTCTTTGTCATGTGGTTAGAGTCTTGGAAGGCACTGTGGCGGTTGAATGCCGGCATCTCTATTTCTTCCAGGTCTTCTAGATCTTCCACTGGATCAGGAGCATTTGGCATATGGGACAAAGCATCAGCATTGGCATTTTTAGTGTCAGCTCGGTATTTAATGACAAACTCATAATTGGAAAACCGAGCCATCTTTGTTCCAAGGCACCGAGCATGGCGGTCTCCAGATGGGTTAATGGATTGTCTGTATGGATGGTAAATTTAGATGAGGTCAAATAGTGCTTAAACCTCTCGGTCACTGCCCAAATGATAGCCAAGAATTCTAGCTTGAAGGAGCTATAGTTGGTATGGTTCCTCTCAATAGGACGAAGCGTCCGACTGGCATAAGCAATTACTTTTTCCTTACCCTGCTGCACTTGAGATAGGACAGCTCCTAACCCAACATTGCTGGCATCGGTGTGCAGGATAAACGGCTGATCATAGTCTGGAAACGCTAAGATCTCTTCTCCAGTAAGTGCTTGCTTAAGGCTGTTGAACGACTCATCCGACCTTACATTCCACTCAATCAGGGGACTCTTGCCTCTGGCCTTTTTGGGTTGGCCAACTAGGAGATCTTGAAGAGGGGCTGCCAATTTAGTAAAGTCTTTGATAAAGCGTCTGTAGTATCCCACTAGACCTAGGAATTGTCTGACTTCTTGGATGTTGGTGGGTACCTGCCAGTTTCTGATGACAGTCACTTTGTCCGGGTCGGGTGCTACTCCTTCTAAACTCACGACATGGCCTAAATACTGCACTTTGTGCTTTAGATGACACTTAGATGGTTTTACCTTTAAGCCGAAGTTGGACAACACCTCCAAGACCTCTGCCAGATGTTGCAGATGTTCCTCATAGGTCCTGGAATATACAATCACATCATCCAAGTACAATAGCATGGTGTCAAAGCTCATATGTCCCAGGCAACATTCCATAATTCTCTGAAAGGTCCCAGGGGCACTGCTCAATCTGAACGGCATGTAGTTAAATTCACATAGCCGCATAGGAGTAGTGAACGCAGGTTTTTCTTTGTCTGCCTCAGCAACAGGAACCTGCCAGTACCCACTGGTTAAGTCCAAAGTGGAGAAGTACCTAGCTCATTGTAACTCTGCTAGACACTCCTCTATGCACGGTAAGGGGTATACATCTTTGTGAGTAATTTTGTTAAGATGTCTGTAATCTACACACATGCGCATTGTACCATTTTTTTACTAACACCAGGGGAGCTGCCCAAGGACTGTAGCTATCCCTGATTACCCCTGCTTGTTTCATTTCTCTTAGCATACCTTTTGCATACTGATGAGCTGGAGGCACGGGACGATACCTTTCTTTGAAAGGTGGGTGATCCCCGGTAGGGATATTATATTGAAACCCTTTTACCTGCCAAAAATCCACAGTCTCTCAGCTTACCACCCTGTTCTGAAAGCATGGATGGCCTAGGGGCTGACTCCCTGATGCTTCTTAGCTTTACTCCTGGAGGGAGCACATGGCATGGCTTCCAAGAGCATTCTCCATCTTTCCTCCACCTTCTTCTTCACTGAAAACAACTCTCGACTCCTCCCCCTCCCAGTTAGGGTATGTCTGCAAAGCTCTAAGCTTCAGACAAGTAAGGGAGTGAGATAAATTGTGTGTGTGTGTGTGTGTTGTGGTCTCTAGCAGAGAAAGCATAACTCCCATTGCTTAGAAAACACATACAAAACAGTACATATTTAACCATTTTGCGGTGGTAAAGACGCAAGGCGCCACACAGGTCCAATCGCTTAAGAGTGATCTTAGTCAAATGACAGTGGTTAAATAAAATCGCCCTATTAGCAAGAGGACATATCTTTTTGATATTATGCATATATAAAGTACACAAAACCATAATCAAGACTCAAATGTGTTTTCCATCTGTATACATTACCAAGTGTCAAATCCCATTGATCTCTAATGAATTTAGTAGATTGATTATTTTGAATGTCTTTGACCCATGAATCAATTTCTTTATTCAATCGGGTATCGATTGACTGAATTTGTTTGGGAGATAGATCTGATTTGGTATTATTATTATTATTATTAAGTTTAAGGGGTGTGCGCCGCACCTGAACCAACTTCCACTCAGGTAACCTACCTTTCCTTCATTACATTCTAGGCCTCATAGGAGTTGTGCTCTACCTTTATTACTTCCCAGGTCTCATAGGAACTGTACTCTACCTTTATTACCTCCCAGGTCTTATAGTAACTGTGCTCTACCTTATTTAATTAGTCCTTTAACCTCACTGCCTCCAACATCCTGGACACAACACGGCTGATATTTCCACATAACTAATATTTATTTGTATTTAAGGAGCACATACACCCTGACCCTCATATATCAATATATCTTTCCCTTTTGGTTCCTTCTAGTCCTGAGCTCTCAAATTGCTATTGTGGGGCACAGCGCTTCCTGTATGGACTTAGGATATAATTGTGCACACTGAAGCACATAATATACTATTTGTGATATATACTCATATTGATATACATAATTTATTTACTACCTTGTGGTTTGGTTTTTATAATAATTGTTTTACTGCATATGATTATGTCTTTATTAACGGTGCGGGCTCCTCTTGTATGTGGTGTTACCTCTTACCACTTTTGTCAATAAAGGTATTTTATCTTTATATACTTTCTTGTCCCGTATTGTCTTGTTGATCACATGTTCGGCATCTTCTCTTTGGTTTTCACAATTTTTCCGAATGGTCCACCATTCATCCACCCAGCAGATGTATATCACTTTCTCCACAGGCGATTGTATGCACTATTTTGTATAGTTGGATATATCTATTGCTGCACCAATAACTTAGGATAAAAACCAAACCAGAATCTCAATTTATACAAAAATATCAGTACCATCAATACCCATGAAAAAATGGCAACTCTTTCATAAATATTACACTCAGGAGAAAAAAATGAGTAAAAAAATGCCAATAAAAAAATTATCAAAATTGTATTGCACACATCATAAAATAAAAGAAAATTTTTACCAAATCGATATAACAAAAATATACCTAGACATATTTAACCGATGTTCTTTAAATATAAGAACTGTGATGAACTCCAAAAGATGTTCTATGAATGGCCGAAGATAAGGTCAGGAATATGAGCATGTGAATGAGAGGGATATGTAAACAATCATCTGTGGTCAATATATAGGATCCATTAGGAATTCCTTTGGAAATCCATGATTGTAAATATATATTATTGGCATTAATCGCCTCAAAGCATGAACAACCTGGTTAACCTCTATTGCCCTCCATTGCACATACCTATAATAAGCAAAATTAAAGCAAAAATAGCAATTAATTACACGTCATGGATGCTTCGTCCTGCCTTAGCCTTGGCCACGTACCCCAACGCGCGTTTCGCATATGACGTCGCTTCCTCAGGGGACGTGCTAAGCATACCGAGATGAGAAGACTTAAAGTTGCAATGCTCCTGGGAAATATTCAAATTGTCTCTTCAGAGAGGAAGAGGACTAAACTAGTGTCACCTATTGGAAGTAGCAATTCTAAAAGTCAATGTCGACCCTTTAACGAGCCTGCTTAACATGTCAATCTCTGCAAGGAGAAACAATACTTCTTGGATAATGGTCAGACACCTCTCACAGCCAAACTAGATCTCACACTTTGCACTGATGAGGGGCAGCACTCCGAAACACAGTGTCTGCAAATTGAGATTCTGGTTTGGCTTTTATCCTAAGTCATGTGACAAGGCTCGTTAATTGGTCGACATTGATTTTTAGGATTGCTACTTCCAATAGGTGGCATATTTCCCAAAGGAGCATTGCAGCTTTAAGTCTCCTCATCTCGGCATGCTTAGTGTTATGATGAGTCATAAGCTAACTACATAGGACAGGATAGGAAAGCTGCTGTCTGCCATCCGCAAAAACCCTATCAAAATGAGCCAACCGACTGATAGGAAAAACAGGCCCTGAAGGCGCTAGGCTTCAAAAGACTATATCAGCACTCAGGTATATTCTGAAGACAGAGCAAAAGATCAAAAGATAAGAGACAAAAATGAATTCAGCTCACCCCCGGCCGGGGATGGCAGAACTCCCAAAAAACAAGGCAAAACAAAAACAAAACTGAAGAGTACAAAGCAGAGCAGAAAAACTTAGCTTTGAGATGCAGGAATCAGACTGGTCTCCAAGAATCCAGCAGGAAAATCACCAGCCAGGAAGAAGGACGTCGGCAGCCTTATATCCAGTCCTCAATTCCAGCCACCCAGTCATCATCTAGCTGCCCAGGTGTTTGGTAATCAGTCTCACTACCTTCCTTCACTAGAGGAGGGAGTTCATCAGACCTCAATGGTGAAGGGAAAAATGAACTCACAACAGTACCTCCCCCTTGAGGAGGGGTCACCGAACCCTCATCCATGCCACCAGGGCGATCCGGGTGAGCCCGATGAAAGGCACGCACCAATCTTTCGGCATGAATATCAGAGGCAGAGACCCAGGAATTATCCTCCTGACCATAACCCTTCCACTTAACCAAATACTGGAGTCTCCGTCTAGCTAGACGGGAATCCAGTATCTTCTCTACCTCATGTTCCATGTTACCTTCAACCAATATAGGGTCAGGAGGTGCCACCACAGGAACTACTGGTTCAACAAACCTCTTCAACAAGGACTTATGAAACACGTTATGAATTTTAAATGTGACAGGAAGAGCCAACCGAAAAGAGACCGGATTAATAATCTCCAAAATCTTGTAAGGTCCAATAAATCTAGGCTTAAACTTAGGAGAAGCCACCTTCATAGCGATATTTTTTGATGACAACCAAACCATATCACCCACCTTAAACTGGGGACCAACGGTTGGAAAACCGCTGGGCCTTTTCCTGGGAGAGAGATAACTTATCCACTACTTGGTCCCAGATCTGGTGCATTCTCTCCACCACAGTGTCAACACCTGGGCAGGCAGAAGGCTCCACCTGCCCTGAAGAAAATCGAGGGTGAAAACCAAAGTTACAAAAAAAGGTGACATCAAAGTGGCAGAACTAGCTCTATTATTTAAAGCAAATTCGGCCAAGGGCAAAAATGAAACCCAATCATCCTGATCGGCAGAAATAAAACATCTCAAATACGACTCCAAAGTCTGGTTTGTTCTCTCCGTCTGCCCATTGGTCTGAGGGTGAAACGCAGAGGAGAAGGACAACTGAATTCCCAGCTTGGAACAGAGAGTCCTCCAAAATCTAGACACAAACTGAACTCCTCTGTCAGATACAATGTTCTCAGGAATCCCGTGCAAGCGAACCACCTGTTGCAAAAACAAGGGCACCAACTCAGAGGAAGATGGCAACTTAGGGAGTGGTACAAGATGGACCATCTTAGAGAATCTATCACAAATCACCCAAATAACAGTCATTCTCTGAGAGACAGGCATATCAGAGATAAAGTCCATTGAAATATGGGTCCATGGCCTCCTGGGCACCGGCAAAGGTATCAACAAGCCACTAGAGCGAGAACAAGGTTTAGACCGGGAGCAAGTCCCACAGGACTGCACAAAATTCCTCACATCACGAGACAAGGCGGGCCACCAAAAAGATCGACTCACCAGATCTCTAGTACCAAAAATACCTGGATGACCAGCCAATGCAGAGCAATGAACTTCAGACATCACTCTCTTCCTCCACTGGTCAGGAACATACAACTTTCCACTGGGACAACGCTCAGGTTTGTCCTCCTGAAACTCTTCCAGAGCACGTCGAAAATCGGGCGAGATGGCAGAAAGAACTACCCCCTCGCCTAAGATGGTAGCAGGCTTAGTCACAACAGGAGAATCAGCAAGGAAACTCCTAGAGAGGGCGTCTGCCTTGACATTCTTAGTGTCCGTAAGAAAAGAGACCACAAAATCAAAACGTATGAAAAACATGGCCCACCTAGCCTGTCTAGGATTCAAGCGCTTGGCCGACTCCAGGTAAATCAAATTCTTGTGGTCAGTAAGGACCACGACTTGGTGTTTGGCTCCCTCCAACCAATGTCTCCATTCCTCAAATGCCCATTTCATGGCCAACAGTTCCTGATTCCCCACATCATAGTTACGTTCGGATGGGGAGAACTTTCGGGAAAAGAAAGCACAAGGATTCATTTTAGATGTCACAGGATCTTTTTGGGACAACACCGCTCCTGCACCAATCTCAGAAGCGTCCACCTCCACCTGAAACGGGAGTGAGACATCAGGTTGCCGCAAAACCGGAGCAGAAGTGAATCTTCGCTTCAGCTCCTGAAAGGAAGAAACAGCCTCCGGAGACCAATTCAGCACATCAGCACTCTTCCTAGTCAAATCCGTCAATGGCTTGGCAATACCAGAAAAATTAGCTATAAATTTCCGATAAAAATTAGCAAAACCCAAAAACTTCTGGAGGGCCTTCAAAGAAGTGGGCTGAACCCAATCATAAATGGCCTGTACCTTGGCCGGGTCCATTTCAATAGTTGATGGAGACAAAATAAATCCCAAAAAAGAAATCCTCTGTACCCCAAAAAGGCATTTCGATCCCTTGACATACAGGGAATTCTCCCTCAAAATCCGGAACACAGTCCGAACATGTTCCACATGAGAGTCCCAATTCTTGGAGAAGATCAAAATATCATCCAGATAGATAATCAAAAATTTATCCACAAAGTCTCGGAAAATATCGTTCATGAAGCACTGGAAGACAGAAGGGGCATTAGTGAGCCCAAAAGGCATCACCAGGTACTCAAAATGTCCCTCCGGAGTATTAAACGCCGTCTTCCATTCATCCCCATGCTTAATGCGAATAAGATTATACGCCCCCTGAGGTCAAGCTTGGTAAACCAGCAAGCACCTTTAACTCTGGAGAATAGATCCGAAATCAGGGGTAACGGATACTGATATTTAACAGTAATTTTGTTGAGGGCACGATAGTCAATACAAGGCCTTAATGAACCATCCTTTTTAGCCACGAAAAAAAACCCAGCACCTAAGGGTGAAGAGGATGGTCTAATCTGACCCTTCTCCAATGCCTCCTTAATATAGGAGCGCATAGCCTCGTGCTCGGGTACAGATAAATTGAAAAGCCGACCCTTGGGGAATTTACACCCCCGGGTTCAGCTCAATTGCACAGTCATAACTCCTATGAGGAGGCAAAGACGCAGACTCATTCTCACTAAATACATCATAAAAGTCAGCCAAATAGTCAGGAACATCATGTGACTGGGGAGAGGTGGAGAAAACAGGAGCATCACTAAGGGCACACCGACAACCCCAACTCACCACAGACAAAGATTTCCAATCCAGAACTGGATTATGGATTTGCAACCAGGGAAACCCCAGAACAATGGTATCATGCAAATTATGCAACACCAAAAATCTGCAATTTTCTTGATGGTCTGGGGCGACCCGCATTACCACCTGGGTCCAAAACTGAGGTTTATTCTTCGCCAAAGGAGTAGCATCAATACCCCTCAAAGGGTTAGGCGTCCGCAGAGGTGTCATAGGAAATCCACAACGTTTAGCAAAATCCAAGTCCATCAGGTTCAGAGCTGCTCCTGAATCCACAAAAGCCTTGGTGGAAAATGTGGACAGGGAGCAGATCAGAGTAATTGCCAGAAGAAACTTAGGTTGAACACCACCCACAGAAAACATGTGTGCACAACGTTTCTCTCGTTTAGGGCAGACAGAAATAATATGTGAGGCATCTCCACAAAAAAAACACAGCTTATTAAGCCTTCTGAACTCCTGACGTTGCGCCCTAGACAAAACTCTATCACATTGCATAGGTTCAGACATTTGTTCAACAGGTGGCAACATCTCTCGTGTAGTGTTGCGTTCACGTAAACGCCGATCCACCTGAATGGCTAATGACATAGAATCGTCAAGACCAGAGGGAACAGGAAATCCCACCATAGTATCTTTTACAGTTTCTGACAAACCCTTCCGAAAGAGGGCTGCCAAGGCACCATCATTCCAGGTAGTAAGGACCGCCCACTTTCAGAATTTTTGACAGTACAACTCTGCCGAATCCCGACCCTGGCTTAATGCCAACAGGGTCTTTTCAGGCTGACCAATAGCATTAGGTTCATCATACAACAACCCCAAGGCTTGAAAAAATGCATTCACATTATTCAGAATAGGATCATCAGGTTTCAAAGAAAACGCCCAATCCTGGGGATCGCCGCGCAGCAAAGAGATGACAATCTTAACCTGTAGCGCGGAGTTCCCTGACGAGTTAGGCTTCAAGGCAAAAAATAATTTACAATTATTCTTGAAATTCAAGAATTTAGACCGATCCCCAAAAAACACATCAGGAGTAGGAATCTTTGGTTCAGCAGCATGTGAATGAGCAAGATAGGCGGAAATTCCCCGCACTTCAGCAGCGAGCTGCTCCACACGATCAGACAATTGCTTCATCTCCATTGAGAGAAAAATTCCCCCTACGGCCTCAGAGATATAGAGGAAAAAATATGCACACAAAAAAAAAAAAAATTCTGACACTTTTTTTTTTTCCTTTTTTCCTTCTTTTTTTTTTTTTTTTTTACAATTCTCTCCTGCTATTGAGTACCCTAGGATCTGCGGTATGGCTGGTGATTCTGTTATGATGAGTCACCGAAGGAGGAAAAAACAAAATACAAGCTAAGTCCAGAAAAACCAGAGAGGTTGGCAGCTATCGGATTGCAGACCCCTGAACCTATCCACAACAACTAGCAGTAGCCGTGGGGGGTTCCTACGGTGCCCTAGACCCCTCGATCACAGCCGGAGAACTACATAGCCTAAAGACAGAAAGGGGAAAAACTAAACTGCCCCAGAGCAGACCCCAAAGCAAAAGGCAGCCCCCAACATAAAATGACGGTGAAGCAAGATGAAAACACTAACACAGATAGAAAGATAGGTTGAGCAAATGATGGGGCCCAAGCTAACTACATAGGACAGGATAGGAAAGCTGCTGTCTGCCATCCGCAAAAACCCTATCAAAATGAGCCAACCGACTGATAGGAAAAACAGGCCCTGAAGTCGCTAGGCTTCAAAAGACTATATTAGCACTCAGGTATATTCTGAAGACAGAGCAAAAGATCAACAGATAAGAGACAAAAATGAATTCAGCTCACCACCGGCCGGGGATGGCAGAACTCCCAAAAAACAAGGCAAAACAAAAACAAAACTGAAGAGTACAAAGCAGAGCAGAAAAACTTAGCTTTGAGATGCAGGAATCAGACTGGTCTCCAAGAATCCAGCAGGAAAATCACCAGCCAGGAAGAAAGGCGTCGGCAGCCTTATATCCAGTCCTCAATTCCAGCCACCCAGTCATCATCTAGCTGCCCAGGTGTTTGGTAATCAGTCTCACTACCTTCCTTCACTAGAGGAGGGAGTTCATCAGACCTCAATGGTGAAGGGAAAAATGAACTCACAACAGCTTAGCATGTCAGTCTCCGCAAGGAGAAACAATACTTCTTGGATATCGGTCAGACGCCTCTCACACAGCTAAACCAGATCTTACTCTTTGCATTGACGAGGGGCAGTACTCTGATACTCAGTGTCTGCAAATTGAGATTCTGGTTTGGCTTTTATACTGTCATGTGACAAGGCTCGTTAAAGGGTCGACATTGACACATTGAAACATTACCAGTCAGCAAAAGGCTGCACCATTATATACTGGGGAATATTCTCAGCCTGAAAACCTCAATGGCATTTTCTTCACAAGCAGAATATCCTGGTCTATACAGAGATCTTTATAATCCAGTATATTAGAAGGTAAAATAAAGATGAAAAACAATTAGAATAAACATGAACATATCGTATTTTTCGGATTAGAAGGAAAATAGGGGTACATCTTATAATCCGAAGGTAGCTTACCGGTCGGTCGGCGGTGCTGCATTGGGGTCACAGGAGCCATGGTCACTATTTCAGGAAGATGCCAGCGGAGGCAGGAGTGGGGCGATGCTGCGTGCCCCGGGTTGAGAGGAGAGGGTGACCCGAGCCTGCGGGCCCTCTACTTTCCTAAGATGTAGGCGCTGAGCGTATTTCTTTACATAGCTTTCCCTGCGGTGGGCTGCCGGAGGTGGTGCATGCGCATATTAAGATTTTGTCCCTCGAAATTTCAATCCACGCATGCGCCACCTCCGGCGTCTATTGTCTTGAAGCCCACCGCAGGGAAACTGTGTGAAGTAGGACTCCGCTCAGCACCAATATTTTGGACAGTCCAGTTACCGCTGCGCCACAACGTTGCAGTGCCAGAACACTCCTTCCTCCCAGCGGGACTCTGCTCCACTGCCATCGATTCCCCCGGTAAGCAAGTGTAAAATGGGTCTATATCATACCATTTAAAAATGATTTTTTTCCTCCCCAAAATTTGGGGTGCATCCTTGTTTCCTGTGTCAGCATTGCGGTGTCTGTATTGGCATTACCTGTCTACCACCCTGGAGGCTGAATACCCAGGCCAAAACTGTGAACTGATCCTTGTGGCCGCCCTGTCTACACAAGGAGAACTTGTTCCAATGGTTGTCCAGTGTGAACTTGTCCCAAGTGGCCGTTCTGTCTGACATTGTTCCAAGAGGCCATCCTGTCTGGACTTGTCCAGTGAGGCCGTCCTGTATTGTTCGAGTATCTGATGTAACAACTCTGCCCCTTGGGGATCAGCAGCCACTGCCGGTTGTCACCCTGGAGCAGTACCTGGCAGCTACATGCCGCACAAGTCTGATCTCACCACTAGAGGTTCCAGCGAACACCTAGGCAGGTACTTAGCCACACCCATCTACAGTAATATATATTAAAGCAGTGATCGTCCACAGCACCTTATGGAAAAAATAAGGTCAACTTTACCCAAAATTGTAGCCCATGTCCTATTCAAGGAGTCCCTCTTGGAAGAAAGTTCAATGTACATAAACTAAGGAGACAGCGTCTCACAAGTTGGTGAAAATAGAATCACATTTTATTCTGCCTTCTGTAGCGACGTTTCGATCCAATGATCTTTATCAAGCCCAGTACAGAGTGTTTCAAACCCACTTAAATAATAAACATACCAACCCCAATTAGCAAAAACCAATCAAGTGCTCTCTGTAACACCTCAGTGAGGCGAGCTATAAGAGTGGACCCTCTGGACCATGGAACAGATTGCCCAGGGCGAGCCGACCTAGTGAAGACCGACCACTATACAGGGATCGTCAGGGACAGGCCTAGGGATCTCTAAAACCACGTTAGCCGGTACCAAGAGAGACGACTCAGATAGCAGGAGAGACAAGGACTAGAAGGGTAACTGAGGAGACTGACTAACACCGGGGCACTAGGAGCGGACATACGGAACAGCACAGGAGTATAGCAGAGCATGTGCCAGGAGGCACAACAGAGCACCAGGCAGAGTACAGGGACAGAGCTTGTGCCAGGAGGCACAACAGAGTACAAAGCAGAGTACAGGGATTGAGCTTGTGCCAGGAGGCGTGACAGAGTACAAGGCAGAGTACAGGGACTGAGCTTGTGCCAGGAGGCACGACAGAGTAACAGGCAGAGTACAAGGACATGGATGTGCAGGATAGCGCACACAGAATATAGACAGGGGCCTGGGTCGCAGAAGCAGGAGCTTAAACAATAAGCAGGCACCACAGGAAAGAGGAAGCAGGTTCAAATAACCCCAACCTTACCCGGATTGGCTGCTGGAATTTCCGGGTCAGGATATCCACGTGCATAAAGGACCTGGGAGGGGGCGTGGCCACCCGGGTCAGGACATCCGAGAAGCTACAGGACATTGGAGGAGGCGTGACTGCCCTCCAAGAGTGCCAGAGCGCATGTGCCGAGTCCTGGAGTCTCCAGCGGTGCGTGGAGCACGGCAGGACCGAAGGACAGGAACGGAAGAGCGGGCAGCAGCGGGCACGGAGGTAACAGTGGCACGACCAGCCGCAGGGGGAGAGTGGCCAGTGGTGGAAACACTCACAAAAACATATACAAACAATAATAGAGCAAAAACTCTATTAACCTCTGTAAAAATCAATTTGGTTACCAATCGGAAAATCAACTTAATCCCACTTCAAACGCAATCTCTGATCGTCAGAACGTATATTATCCATAAAGATGTGAAAACACACACTCAATGCAGGAATGAATGTGTCACATGGATTTATGTATTTTTACATCAATTAATAAATTTGCTCTTCAAACCTTCTGGGGTCATCACAACACAGAACTAGACCCCAATCAGAGTGCAATAAAACTTTCACACTCCTTATCTATGAACTGCTCCAATATTTATGTTTTTTTGTCTTTTCTATTGCATTATTTCTGTGCTGTTTTGTGTATAAATTTGATTCTTCAGATGTTGTATTAGTCTATGCCTGATGAAGAGACCTGAGCAGTCTCGAAAGCTTGCAATGTGTTACCATCTTTTCAGTTAGCCATTAAAAGGCATCAACCACTGAGGACTCTCAATTCTAAATATTCTATTATTCATAAAGAAATCTATATATCTAATATATAAAGCTCAAGTGTATGTGTGTATGTCCGGGATAGGCATCCGCACCGTCGCAGCTACAGCCACAAAATTTGGCACAATTTGGCAAAATTTGGCACAGTCACATGTCTGGACCCCGAGAGTATCCTAAGCTATGTTGTGAGGTGAAATTTTAACCCCGCACGTTCCAATTGACCAAACAATTTTGCCCCTATCTACATAATGGGGATTAAGTGTGTGTGCATCAAACCCCGCCCCTCATTATGATGTCATAATGGTTGCCATGGCGACACTGATGTCATCGTAGGTTGCAAGCCCCGCCGCCCATTATGATGTCATAATGGTTGACTATGGGATGGAGGATGTGTGATGGGTATATGGGCACTGGACTATGGGATGGAGGATATGTATGACGGGTGTTGTGAGTTCATTTTATGGTCCACCAGTTGTGAGTTCTCCTGCCAGGCTCCCTCTGGTGGTAACAGGAGGTAGTGAGGCTGATTTAATCAGTAGAGATCTGCCACCTGATAATGAGGATCATGACTGGACCTCAGGAATCTCAGACTGGATTTAAGACAGCCGACTCCCTGTGCTGGTGATTCCTTCTGGCTTGTCAGGTCTTGGTCTTCAGGGTTAATTTTGCTATCAGAAGTGTTGGACATTATTTTTGTAGGTTTTTTTGCAGATTGCAGACAGTGTCTTTCCTTTCCTATCCTTTCTAGTTAGTTTGGGCCCCATCATTTGCTCAGCCTATTTTCCTGCCTGTGTTTGTGCCTTCATCTTGTTTCACCGTCAATACATGTGTGGGGGCTGTCTTTCCTTTGGGGTCTGCTCTGGGGCAGTTAGTTTTCCCCTTTTCTTGCTTCAGGCTTATGTAGTTCTCCGGCTGTGACGAAGTGTCTAGGATCATCGTAGGTACGCTCCACGGCTGCTGCTAGTTGTGTGGTTAGGATCAGGGATCTGCAATCTGCATAGTTACCAACCTCTCTGGTTTTCTGTGACTTAGCTTGTTTTGTTTTTTTCTCCTCGGTGACCCATTCATAACAGAATCACCAGCCATACCGCAAATTCTAGGTTACTCAAAAGCAGGAATAAGTTGTTTAAAAAAAAAGAAAAAAAAGTGTCAGAATTTTTTTTTTATATATTTTTTCCTCTTTTTCTCTGGGGCCGTAGGAGGATTTTTCTTTTTCCTAATGGAGATTAAGCAATTGTCTGATCATGTGGCGCAACTTGCTGCTGAAGTACAGGTAATTTCCACCTACTTCATTCAGTCACATGCTGCTGAACCTAAGATCCCTACTCCTGATGTGTTTTCTGGGGATCGGTCTAAATTTTTGAATTTTAAGAATAATTGTAAATTATTTCTTGCCTTGAAACCTAACTCATCAGGGAGCTCTGTGCAGCAGGTTAAAACTGTCATCTCCTTGCTGCGCGGCGATCCCCAGGATTTGGCTTTTTCTCTGACACCTGAAAATCCTATTCTGACTAATGTGGATGCATTTTTTCAAGCCTTAGGGTTGTTGTATGATGAACCTAAGGCTGTTGATCAAGCTGAGAGAACCCTGTTGGCATTAAACCAGGGTCAGGCTCCTGCAGAGTGATATTGTCAAAAATTCCGAAAGTGGGCGATCCTTGCTACATGGAATGATAGTGCATTGGCAGCTCTCTTTCAGAAGGGTTTATCAGAGACCGTAAAAGATGTTATGGTGGGATTTCCTGTTCCCTCTGGTCTGGATGATTCTATGTCATTAGCCATTCAAGTTGATCGGCGTTTACATGAACGCAAAACTACACGGGAGGCGCTGCCACCTTTTGAACAAACGTCTGAACCTATGCAATGTGATGGGGTTTTGTCTAGGGTGCAACGTCAGGAGTTTAGAAGGCGTAATAAGCTGTGTTTTTTCTGTGGCGACGCCTCTCATACTATTTCCGTCTGCCCTAAATGAGAGAAACGTTTTGCGCACACATTTGCTGTGGGCAGTGTACAACCTAAGTATATTTTGGCAATTACACTGATCTGCTCCTTATCCATGTTTTCCATGAAGGCTTTTGTGGATTCAGGAGCAGCGTTGAATCCGATGGATTTGGACTTTGCTAAACGTTGTGGTTTTTCCATGACACCTCTGAGAACGCCTATTCCTTTGAGGGGTATTGATGCTACTCCTTTGGCGGAGAATAAACCTCAGTTTTGGACCCAAGTGACAATGCGAGTTGCCCTAGACCACCAACAAAATTGTAAATTTTTGGTGCTGCATAATTTGCATGATACTATTGTTCTGGGTTTTCCTTGGTTGCAAACTCATAATCCAGTTTTGGATTGGAAATCTGGGTCTGTGGTGAGTTTGGGTTGTCAGTGTGTTCTTAGGGACGCTCCTGTTTTCTCCACCTCTTCTCAGTCTCATGATATTCCTGATTATCTAGCTGATTTTTCTGATGTATTTAGTGAGAGCAAGTCTGCGTCTTTGCCTCCTCATAGGAGTTGACTGTGCAATTGAGTTGATGCCTGGGTGTAAATTTCCCAAGGGTCGGCTTTTCAACTTATCAGTACCCGAACATGATGCTATGCGATCCTATATTAAGGAGTCGTCGGAGAAGGGTCATATTAGACCATCCTCGTCACCTTTAGGTGCTGGGATTTTTTTTGTGGCCAAGAAAGATGGTTCATTAAGACCGTGTATTGATTATCGTTCCCTTAACAAGATGATGGTTAAATATCAGTACCCGTTACCTCTGATGTCTGATTTATTCTCCAGAGTTAAGAGTGCCTGCTGGTTTACTAAGCTTGACCTCAGGGGGGCGTATAATCTTATTCGTATCAAGCACGGGGATGAATGGAAGCCGGCATTTAATACTCCGGAGGGACATTTTGAGTACCAGGTGATGCCTTTTGGGCTCACTAATGCCCCTTCTGTCTTCCAGTCCTTTATGAATGATATTTTCCGTGACTTTGTGGATAAGTTTTTGATCATCTATCTGGATGATATTTTGATCTTTTCTAGTGATTGGGATTCTCATGTGGAACACGTCCGGACTGTGTTCCGGATTTTGAGTGAGAATTCCCTGTTTGTTAAGGGATCGAAATGCCTCTTTGGTGTACAGAGGATTTCATTTTTGGGATTTATCTTATCTCCATCGACTATTGAAATGGACCCAGCCAAGGTACAGGCCATTTATGATTAGGTTCAGCCTACTTCTTTGAAGGCCCTCCAGAAGTTTTTGGGTTTTGCTAATTTCTATCGTAAATTTATAGGTAATTTTTCTGGTATTGTCAAACCACTGACTGATCTGACCAAGAAGGGCGCTGATGTGCTGAATTGGTCTCCTGAGGCTGTCTCAGCATTTCAGGAGCTTAAGCAGAGATTTACTTCAGCTCCAGTTTTACGGCAACCTGATGTCTCACTTCCATTTCAGGTGGAGGTAGATCCTTCTGAGATTGGTGCAGGAGCTGTTTTGTTCCAAAAAGACCCTGTGACTTCTAAGATGAATCCCTGTGCCTTCTTTTCTCGAAAGTTCTCCCCATCTGAACACAACTATGATGTGGGGAATCGGGATTTGTTGGCCATGAAATGGGCATTTGAGGAGTGGAGACATTGGTTGGAGGGAGCTAGACATCAAGTTGTGGTCCTCACTGATCACAAGAATTTGATTTATCTGGAATCGGCCAAACGCTTGAATCCTAGACAGGCTAGATGGGCCTTGTTTTCCACGCGTTTTAATTTTGTGGTCTCTTTTCTTCCGGGCACTAAGAATGTTAAGGCAGACGCCCTTTCTAGGAGTTTCTTTGCCGATTCTCTTAGTGTGACCAAGCCTACTACCATCCTAGGTGAGGGGGTAGTTCTTTCTGCCATTTCGCCCGATTTGAGACGCGCCCTGGAGGAATTTCAGGAGGATAAACCTGAGCGTTGCCCTATGGGAAAATTGTATGTTCCTGACCAGTGGAGAAAGAGAGTGATGTCTGAAATTCATTGCTCCGCATTGGCTGGTCATCCAGGTATTTTTGGTACCAGAGATTTGGTGAGTCTGTCTTTTTGGTGGCCTGCCTTATCTCATGACTTCAAGAATTTTGTACAGTCCTGTGGGACTTGTTCTCGATCTAAACCCTGTTCTCATTCTAGTGGGTTGCTGATGCCCCTGCCGGTGGTCATGAACCCATATCTCAATGGATTTTATTTCTGATCTTCCTGTCTCTCAGAGGATGACTGTTATCTGGGTGATTTGTGATAGATTTTCGAAGATGGTCCATCCTGTACCACTCCCAAAGTTGCCATCTTCCGCTGAGTTGGTGCCCTTGTTTTTACAACAGGTGGTTCGGTTACATGGGATTCCTGAGAACATTGTGTCCGACAGAGGAGTCCAGTTTGTTTCCAGATTCTGGAAAGCCTTTTGTTCCAATCTGGGAATTCAGTTATCCTTCTCTTCCGTGTTTCATCCCCAGACCAATGGACAGACTGAGGGAACAAACCAGACCTTGGAGTCTTATTTGAGATGTTTTATAGCTGTTGATCAGGATGATTGGGTCTCATTTTTGCCCTTGGCCGAATTTGCACTGAACAATAGAGCTAGTTCTGCCACTTTTCTGTAATTTTGGGTTTCATCCTCGATTCTCTTCAGGGCAAGTGCAATCTTTGTCCTGCCCTGGTGTGGATACTGTGGTTGAGAGAATGCAACAGATATGGGACCAAGTGGTGGATAAGTTGTCACTCTCTCAGGAAAAGGCCCAGCGATTTTCCAACCGGCATAGGACCATTGGTCCCCGGTTTAAAGTGGGTGATATGGTTTGGTTGTCGTCTAAGAATATTCCTATGAAGGTTGCATCTCCAAAATTTAAGCCAAGATTTATTGGACCTTATAAGATTTTGGAGATTCTTAATCCTGTTTCTTTTCGATTGGCTTTTCCAGTTACATTCAAGATCCATAACGTATTTCACAAATCTCTGTTGAAGAGGTTTGTTGAGCCAGTGGTGCCTATGGCAGCACCTCCTGACCCTGTGTTGGTTGAAGGCAATGTGGAATATGAGGTAGAGAAAATATTGGATTCTCGTTTGGTTAGATGGAGACTCCAGTATTTGGTCAAATGGAAGGGTTATGGCCAGGAGGATAATTCTTGGGTCTCTGCCTCTGATATTCATGCCAATAGATTGGTTCGTGCTTTTCACCGGGCCCATCCTGATCGGCCTGGTGGCATGGATGAGGATTCGGTGACCCCTCCTCAAGGGGGGGGTACTGTTGTGAGTTCATTTTCTGGTCCACCAGTTGTGAGTTCTCCTGCCACGCTCCCTCTGGTGGTAACAGGAGGTAGTGAGGCTGATTTAATCAGTAGAGATCTGCCACCTGATAATGAGGATCATGATTGGACCTCAGGAATCTCAGACTGGATTTAAGACAGCCGACTCCCTATTCTGGTGCTGGTGATTCCTTCTGGCTTGTCAGGTCTTGGTTTTCAGCTCTGTTCCAATCATCTAAAGCTAAGTTTTTCTGCTAATGTTCACACTTGATTTTGTTGGTCTATTCAGTTTTTTGTGAGGTCAGCCTGCCCCGGCTGGGGCTGTGCTGAATTTCCACTCTTATTTACCTGTATTTGCCAATTTGCTTTTTGTACCTTATTAGATTGGCCTCTTTTTGCTCTGTCTCAGAATATTTCAGAGTGCTGATATAGTGGGAGAAGTCTAGTGACTTCAGGGTTAATTTTGCTATCAGAAGTATTGGACATTATTTTTGTAGGGTGTTTGCAGATTGCAGACAGTGTCTTTCCTTTCCTATCCTTTCTAGTTAGTTTGGGCCCCATTGTTTGCTCAGCCTATTTTCCTGCCTGTGTTTGTGCTTTCATCTTGTTTCACCGTCAATACATGTGTGGGGGCTGTCTTTCCTTTGGGGTCTGCTCTGGGGCAGTTAGTTTTCCCCTTTTCTTGCTTCAGGCTTATGTAGTTCTTCGGCTGTGACGAAGCATCTAGGATCATCGTAGGTACGCTCCACGGCTGCTGCTAGTTGTGTGGTTAGGATCAGGGATCTGCAATCTGCATAGTTACCAACCTCTCTGGTTTTCTGTGACTTAGCTTGTTTTGTTTTTTTCTCCTCTGTGACCCATTCATAACAGATGTGTATATGGGCACGGGACTATGGGATGGAGGATGTGTGATGGGTATATGTGCACTGGACTATGGGATGGAGGATATGTATGACCATATGGGCATGGGACTATGAGATGAAGGATGTGTGATGGGTATATGGGCACTTGACTATGGGATGGCGAATATGTATGATGGGTATATGGGCATGGGACTATGGGATGGAGAATATGTATGATGGGTATATGGGCATGGGACTATGGGATGGAATGTGTGACGGGTATATGGGCAATCGACTATGGGATGGCGAATATGTATGATGGGTATATGGGCACGGGCCTATGGGATGGTGGATATGTATGATGGGTATATGGGCACGGGCCTATGGGATCGTGGATATGTATGATGGGTATATGGGCACGGGACTATGAGATGGAGGATAATTATAATTTGCTATAACTAACCACAGTTAGTTACTATGCCCGGGCAGCGCCGGGCTCTTCAGCTAGTATACACTCACTGGCCACTTTATTAGGTACACCTGTCCAACTGTGTGTTAAGACTTAATTTCTAATCAGCCAATCACATGGCGGCAACTCAGTGCATTTAGGCATGTAGACATGGTCAAGACAATCTCCTGCAGTTCAAACCGAGCATCAGTATGGGGAAGAAAGGTGATTTGAGTGCCTTTGAACGTGGCATGATTGTTGGTGCCAGAAGGGCTGGTCTGAGAATTTCAGAAACTGCTGATCTACTGGGATTTTCACGCACAACCATCTCTAGGGTTTACAGAGAATGGTCCGAAAAAGAAAAAAAATCCAGTGAGCGGCAGTTCTGTGGCCGGAAATGCCTTGTTGATGCCAGAGGTCAGAGGAGAATGGGCAGACTGGTTCGAGCTGATAGAAAGGCAACAGTGACTCAAATTGCCACCCGTTACAACCAAGGTAGGCAGAAGAGCATCTCTGAACGCACAGTGCGTCGAACTTTGAGGCAGATGGGCTACAGCAGCAGAAGACCACACTGGGTACCACTCCTCTCAGCTAAGAACAGGAAACTGAGGCTACAATTTGCACAAGCTAATCGAAATTGGACAGTAGAAGATTGGAAAAACGTTGCCTGGTCTGATGAGTCTCGATTTCTGCTGCGACATTCGGATGGTAGGGTCAGAATTTGGTGTAAACAACATGAAAGCATGGATCCATCCTGCCTTGTATCAACGGTTCAGGCTGGTGGTGGTGGTGTCATGGTGTGGGGAATTTTTTCTTGGCACTCTTTGGGCCCCTTGGTACCAATTGAGCATCTTTGCAACGCCACAGCCTACCTGAGTATTGTTGCTGACCATGTCCATCCCTTTATGACCACAATGTACCCAACATCTGATGGCTACTTTCAGCAGGATAATGCGCCATGTCATAAAGCTCGAATCATCTCAGATTGGTTTCTTGAACATGACAATGAGTTCACTGTACTCAAATGGCCTCCTCAGTCACCAGATCTCAATCCAATAGAGCATCTTTGGGATGTGGTGGAACGGGAGATTCTCATCAGGGATGTGCAGCCGACAAATCTGCGCCAACTGTGTGATGCCATCATGTCAATATGGTCCAAAATCTCTGAGGAATGCTTCCAGCACCTTGTTGAATCTCTGCCACGAAGAATTGAGGCAGTTCTGAAGGCAAAAGGGGGTCCAACCCGTTACTAGCATGGTGTACCTAATAAAGTGGCCAGTGAGTGTATATATACTGTATATACTCGAATATAAGCCGAGATTTTCAGCTCATTTTTTGGGGCTGAAAGTTCCCCTCCTGGCTTATATTCGAGTCATATACGCCAGGGGGTCGGAGGGGGAGCGGGGGTGTCAGGTCATACTTACCCCTCCTGGCGCGGTCTCTGCAGCCCCCCTGCTTGTACCACAGTCTCCCTTCCTTCCTTCAGCAGTCACATGGTACCGCTCATTAAACTCATGAATATGTGCATATTCATGAGTTTAATGAGCGGTACCACGTGACCACTGAAGGCAGGAAGGAAGACAGTGGGAGAACGGAGCTGCAGGACGAGTTAAGTATAGGCTATATTCACCTGTCCCGGCTCCATCGCTGCTTTATTGCTGTCTGATGTATCCTCTGTCAGTGACATTCAGACAGCAGAGGGGGCGGTGACGTGGTTAGTGCGTGCTGTGCCCTCTGCTGCCTGAACGTCACTGACAGATGACGTGGCAGATAGTGGTGAGCAGCAGCGATGGACGCAGGACAGGTGAATGTCTCAGGTGAATGTCATGGCATAAAAAGTTCAGCAGCAGCAGACGGCCAACCCTCCTACATTCCAAGGCCAATCATAGCAGATCCCACACTGTGCCTGCTCCAGCATCCCAATATCATTGGTAAACAATCCTTCAGCCCGATGTGCGCACACGCCAGTGATTTCAGGTTTGTTTTCAGGAGTGCTTTATGGCACGCGCGGGAGGACATTTCAATGCGGCAACTCTATGAGATCTGTGATATTCACAGATCACAATACATACAGCAAGCCGAGGAGGGGGGAGAAGGAGAATAAGCCCCGCCCATCGGATCGGACCGTGGAGATTTACATACACCGCAGGAGAGCTAAAAATGGCATTTATGCATCAAAGGTGGGCAGTTGGGGGTATCAAAAGTACTGCTACAATGTTTGAGTGACACTAAATTGAATGATATCTTTACATCATATCACAAAAAAAAATGGGTGACAGATTCCCTTTAACTTTTGAATATTAAGCAGTAAACATAAGGTATTGGGCAAGGAGGCAATATGAACTGTTACTCCATAATTACACCCAAACTCAACATGTGCATGGTCACACAGGAGCTGGAGATTCCTCCATTACTTTTCTAATTCTCGTCCTGTCTCTGTGAAGTGGGGTGGACATAGGGCTGTGTAAGCAGGGATTCTATATGGGGGATATTCTATTCTTGGCTGCTAAGGACTGAGCCAAAGATAATTAATGTTGACAATTTACGTTAATTCTTTCAACCACTTCTCTAATAGTAAATACATTCTGATCTTTCCATTTAGCCACGAGAGATCGGCTACCCCCTCCCAAAATTTAGTGACTATGGGACAAAACCACCACAGATGACACAATGTGTCTCACCACATCAGCACATATAGCTTTTGATTTCAAATTGTTTTTGACCATCAGAAGTGCTAAAGGGGATGCTCCTGATCATATTCCCACAAGCTAAACATTCTCCACAAGGGAAAAATCCTTTTTGCGGTTTGCTACCAGGAGCGAGAGGGTTGGAACCTAGCTACATAGTGGCTATGCACCAGCATATCTCCAAGATTCCTACCTCTCCTGGCTGCCATCTTGGGTCTTTCTGGTAACTGGGCTATGGGTATTGGATCAGTTTTCAATAAAGACCAAATTTGCAAAGAATATTTTGAATTTCCCTCCAGTGACAATTAAAGGTAGAGATAAAACGGACATCCTAATCATCATTTTTTACTTATTTAGTGAATAGCAGCTGTTGTCTTGTAGTTTTACATGTGGGGGTAAATATGGGGATGCAAGCTATATATGGGTACATGTGGGGTACATATGAGGGTCCAGGCTACCTGTGGGGTACATATGGGTCAATGCAAGCAATACATAGGGGTACATATGGGGGGTGCAGGCTATATATAGGGGTACATATGGGAGGTGCAGGCTATATAGAGGGGCACATATCTGAAGTGAAGGCTATATATAGGGGTACATAAGGGGGGTGCAGGCTATATATAGGGGTACATATGGGAGGTGCAGGCTATATATAGCTTGAACCAGTCACAGAAGAAGTAAGCAGGCTCCTTGCATCTTCTCGCCCAACCACTTGCACCAGTGACCCATTTCCGTCACATCTCCTCCAGTCCCTTTCCTGTGGTGAGTTCATTTTCCCCCTCACCATTGAGGTCTGATGAACTCCCTCTTCTGGTGAAGGAAGGTAGTGAGGCTGATTACCAAGCACCTGAGCTGGATGATGATGACTGGGTGACGGGAATTGCTGACTGGATATAAGGCAGCCGATGCCCTTCTGCCTTGCTGGTGAATTCTCTGAGGGATTCTAGGAGACCAGTCTGATTCCTGCTACTCAAAAGCTAAGTTTTTTGCTCTGCTTTTTGCATTTGTGTTTTGGTTTTGTTTTGCCTTGTTTTTCTGGATTTCTGCCATTCCCTGCTGGGGTGAGCTGAATTCCTTTTTGCTCTGTCTTCAGAAAATACCCGAGTACTGATATAGTCTTTTTGAAGCCTAGCGTCTTCAGGGCTTTTTTCCCTATCAGTCTGTTGGCTCTTGTTTTGATAGGGTTTTGGCGGATTGCAGACAGCAGCTTTTCTATCCTGTCCTATTTAGTTAGCTTGGGCCCCATCATTTGCTCAGCCTATCTTTCTATCTGTGTGAGTGTTTTTTCATCTTGCTTCACCGTCATTATATGTTGGGGGCTACCTATTGCTTTGGGGTCTGCTCTGGGGCAGTTTAGATTTCCCTTTCTGTCTTTAGGCTATTTAGTTCTCCGGCTGTGATCGAGGGGTCTAGGGCACCGTAGGAACACCCCACGGCTACTGCTAGTTGTTGTTGATAGGTTCAGGGGTCTGCAATCCGATAGCTGCCAACTTCTCTGGTTTTCTGGACTTAGCTAGTATTTCTGTTTTTGCCTCCTACGGTGACTCATTCATAACACTTTCCCCTGCTGTCACCCCTCACCTAACTAAAATATTTAACCTCTCTCTCTTCTGGTATCTTTCCCTCCTCATTTAAGCATGCCATCATACATCCACTACTTAAAAAACCATCCCTCGACCAAAACTGTGCCGCTAACTATAGACCTGTCTCTAACCTTCCCTTCATCTCTAAACTCCTGGAATGCCTGGTCCACTCCCGTCTTATCCGCTATCTCTTTGATAACTCTCTTCTCGACCCTCTCCAATCCGGTTTCCGCTCTTTACACTCTACTGAAACTGCCCTCACTAAAGTCTCTAATGATCTACTAACAGCTAAATCAAATGGTCATTACTCCATGCTAATTCTCTAATTCGACACTGTGGATCACCAGCTCCTCCTCACTATGCTCCGTTCCATTGGCCTCAAGGACACCGTTCTCTCCTGGTTCTCCTCCTATCTCTCTGACTGCTCCTTTACTGTATCTTTTGCTGGTTCCTCCTCCTCTCACCTTCCCCTTACTGTTGGCGTTCCTCAAGGATCGGTTCTAGGCCCACTCCTCTTCTCTTTGTACACTGCCCCTATTGGTCAAACAATCAGTAGATTTGTTTCCAGTACCATCTCTATGCTGATGACACCCAATTATATGCTTCTTCTCCTGACATCACGCCAGCCTTTCTAGAAAACACCGGCGATTGTCTAAACGCTGTGTCTAACATCATGTCCTCACTATATCTGAAACTGAACCTGTGAAAGACTGAACTCCTTGTGTTTCCTCCCTCTACTAATGTACCTATACCCAACATTGCCATTTCCATGTGTGGTTCCACTATTACTCCCCAGCAACATGCCCGCTGTCTTGGGGTCATACTTGACTCCGAGCTTTCCTTTGCCCTCCGCATTCGATCACTGGCTCGCTCTTGTCATCTGCACCTCAAAAACATTTCTAGAATTCGACCTTTTCTTACTTTTGACTCTGCAAAAACTCTTACTGTTTCTCTTATTCATTCTCGTCTCGACTATTGTAACTCTCTTCTAATCGGTCTCCCTCTTACCAAACTCTCCCCTCTCCAATCTGTCTTGAATGCTGCAGCCAGGATCATATTCCTCACTAATTGTTACACCGATGCCTCTACCTTGTGCCAGTCATTACACTGGCTACCCATCCACTCCAGAATTCAGTATAAACTTATTACCCTCACTCACAAAGCCCTCCATGGCTCAGCAACACCCTACATCTCCTCCCTTGTTTCAGTATACCACCCTACCCGTGCCCTCCGTTTTGCTGATGACCTGAGGTTAGCATCCTCAGTAATCAGAACCTCCCACTCCCGTCTCCAAGACTTTACACGTGCTGCGCCAATTCTTTGGAATGCACTTCCCAGGTCAATACGATTAGTCCCAATCCCCACAATTTTAAGCGTGCCCTGAAAACGCATTCATTCAGACTCGCCTATCGCCTCAACACATTAACCTAATCTATCCCTGTGTGGCATAGCCAAAAGTTTTACCATAACCAGGTTCCTGGCATCATGTTCCCACATGCTTTATGCATCCATTAGCCCTCTGTGTCTGTACTGTTATACACTTAACGTTATGGCTGGTCCATACAATCAGGGAAACTGTTACCACCCACCTTTCATGTCTACCTCTTTCTTCATAGACTGTAAGCTTGCGAGCAGGGCCCTCATTCCTCTTGGTATTTGTTATAATCTATGTGATTATTGTTATGCTGTAATGTCTACTGTCTGTACAAATCCCCTCTGAAATGTAAAGTGCTGTGGAATATGTCGGCGCTATAGAAATAAAATTTTTTATTATTATTATTATTATTATTATTATTATTATTATATATAGGGGGACATATGGGAGGTGCAGACTATAAATGGGGGTGCATATGGTAGGTGCAGGCTATATAGAGGGGTACATATGAGAGGTGCAGGCTATATATAGGGGTACATATGGGGTGCAGGCTATATATAGGGGTACATATGGGAGGTGAAGTCTATATATAGGGGTACATATGTGGGTGCAGGCTATATAGGGGTACATATGGGGTGCAGGCTATATATAGGGGTACATATGGGGTACAGGCTATACATAGGGGTACATATGGGAGGTGAAGGCTATATATAGGGGTACATATGGGGGTGCAGGCTACATATAGGGGTGTATATGGGAGGTGAAGGCTATATATAGGGGTACATATGGGGGTGCAGGCTATATATAGGGGTACATATGGGGTGCAGGCTATATATAGGGGTACATATGGGGGTGCAGGCTATAACCCGCTCTCGACCCATCCTGCACAAACAACTACAGACCAGTCTCCCCTTCATCTCTAAACTTTTGGAGCACCTAGTTTACTCCCACCTTACCCATGACCTCTCCACTCACTCCCTCCTAGACCCTTCACAGTCCGGCTTCCGCCCCCTACATTCGACTGAAACTGCACTCAAAGTGACCAATGACCTTCTGACAGCAAAACGTAACGGTGACCACTCTCTGCTCTTCTTTTTGACCTTTCTGCAGCTTTTGACACTATTGACCACCATCTTCTACTCTCTAGGCACAAGTCACTAGGCATTAAGGACACTGCTCTCTCCTGGTTCTCTTCCTATCTTTCTGACCGTTTTGTTCTCTGGCTCTATGTCATCTCCTCTTCCTCTCTCTGTCGGGGTACCTCAGGGCTCAGTCCTTGGCCCCCTTCTCTTCTCTCTCTACACGGCCCCAACTGGACAGACCATCAACAGATTTGGCTTTCAGTGCCATCTTTATGCTGCTGACACACAACTATATACGTCATTCCCCGACCTTACCCCTGCTGTACTAAAGAACGCCAGTTGTTGTGAATGGGCCACCAGAAAATCAGAGAGGTTGGTAACTAAGCGGATTGCAGAGCCCTGATCCTATCCACACAACTAGCAGTAGCCATGGAGCGTACCTACGATGCCCTAGATGCCTTGGGACAGCCGGAAAGCTAGCTAAGCCTAAAGCAGGAAAGGGGAAATCTAAACTGCCCCGGAGCAGACCCCAAAGGAATAGATAGCTCCCAAACATATATTGTCGGGTGAGACAAGATGAGACACAAACGCAGGCAGAAAAATAGACTGAGCAAATGATGGGGCCCAAACTGACTAGACAGGATAGGAAAGGAAAGACACTGTCTGCAATCACGCAAAAAATCCAACACATCTGATGTACAAAAAACCACCGAAGCCACACGACTTCGGCCCCACTATATCAGCACTCCGGTATGAACTGGAAGCAAAGCAAAAGAGACCAATATAACAGGGGACTGAACAAACTGACACAAGCAGTAACATATGGAGCGGTGGTCCAGCACAGCCCCCAGCAAGAGCAAGCTGAACCCGCACAACAAGCATAGACAAAACCAGATCAGATGCAAAGGATTAGCAAATGAATCACTTAGCTGAAGAATGCAGGAACAGGCCAGGAGACATCAGACCTCTAAATGCACAGGAAAGCAATCACCAGCAGGGATTGCAGGAAGTCTGCAGAGTTAAATACTCCAATCCGTAACCCCAGATCTCCATTTGTCATCATCACCACCAGGTGGCAGACATCTGTCAATCTGGCCAGCTCCACTACCTCCAGTAACCACCGGAGGGAGCAGGGTAAGCTTCTGCTCAGAAGTCTGAGCCAGGGAATTCACAACAGCCAGTGACTGTCTGTCCGCAGTCTCCAACATCATGTCCGCTCTCTATCTGAAACTCAACCTCTCAAAAACTGAACTTCTTCTGCTCCCGCTGTCTACTAACCTCCCTAAATCTGACATTTCCCTCTCCGTGGGTGGCACCACAATAACACCCCAGCAGCAGGTGCGGTGTCTGGGTGTTATGTTTGACACCAATCTCTACTTCACCTTCCATATCCAATCTCTTGCCCACTCTTGCTGCTTACACCTAAAGAACATCTCACCATGGAAACAACAAAAACCCTCACTGTAGCATTGATCCAGTCTGCCTGGATTACTGCAACGCTTTATTAATTGGCCTCCCCGATACTCGACTATCCCCTCTCCAGTCCATACTTAATGCATCGGCCAGGATCGGCCATCTGGCTAATCGGTACTCGGACATGTCCGCTCTTCGCCAGTCCATACATTGGCTGCCCATTCATTATAGGATCCAATTCAAAGTACTTGTTCTCACCAACAAAGCTCTCCACAGTGCAGCACCCCTACATCTCCTCCCTCATTTCTGTCTATCGGCCTAACCGACCGCTGCGCTCTGCAAACAACTTTCGACTAACCTCTGCACTAATCAGTACCTCCCACTCCCGACTCCAAGACTTCTCCCGCGCTGCGCCAATCCTCTGGAATGCTCTACCCCAAGAAATCAGGACTATCCACAATTTGCATAGTTTCAGGCGCTCCCTCAAAACACTTTTGTTCAGAGCGGCTTATCACGTTCACTAATCACAGTTATTCTATGTGTAAGTGTGCGTGTGTAGCCCATTCACTATCTCCATCCATCCCTCACTCCCTCAAGATGGCTGGACCATCATTGTAAATACGCCATTGTAAATACACACCTGTACTCTGTACCTCCCCCACCACATTGTAGATTGTAAGCTCTCATGAGCAGGGGCGGCTTATTTTGCTTTAATTATTGTATTGTTAACGTTGTTACTTATGACTTATGTCTGGGACTGTTAAACTGTAAAGCGCTGCGGAATATGTTGGCGCTATATAAATAAAGATTATTATTATCATCTAGGGGTACATATGGGAGGTGAAGGCTATATATAGGGGTACATATGGGGGTGCAGGCTATATATAGAGGTACATATGTACATATGGGAGGTGAAGGCTATAAATGGGGGTTGCAGGCAATATCTAGGAGTACAAATGGCGGTGCATGCTATATGTCGGGATACATAATGAGAATGCAGGCTATGTACGCAGCACATGGGATGCAGACTGTAAGTGATATAGAAGATCTCCACTGAGAGGCTCCGATATTGTAGGGACCTGAATGGGGAGAAGATGATGATGGAACATCATAAAGATCCATGTAAGAATAAGAGAAATTTATTACTGAGGAGGAGAACGTCGGAGGGGATACACAATCTCCAGCACCTACCTCCACTCACAGAGCCGCACACTAGATATATGACTGTTCTGCGTGCACAGGACCTGTGATGATGTCACAGTCATGTGATCAGTCACATGGAGGTGAGGACCCAGACTCCATTTTGCAGGAAGTGTAGCTTGGGACACTATATAAGAGAAGAGTCTGCGCTGGTGACAGGTAATGAGAGGGCAGGGAGTGTGTGATGGGGGAACAGGACTAAACCCTAACGGGCTGAAGGGCGGGGGCTCTCTGACCCCTAGAATATACAGCGGAGCCTGAAAGGTCGGGAACTCTACAATTTTCCATATTTCTGGATAAATTTGACCTGAAACTTCCTCACATTATCACACAAGTCCTGAATGTATAAATCCTACATGGAACGAGACAGAAAAGTATAAAGACTAGCGATGATCGAGTAATAAAATGCCCGAGTGGAAGTCAATAGGAAACTAAAACATTTTTCCAGAAGACCCTAAAGAGGGCTGGGGGGCAGGAAAGTCACTGAAATGGATGAAAGCAGCACTCGAATGGGAACAGCATGGGGAAGAAGCAGCTCTGACTCCCGGGTCGCTGCTGGGAACAATGTCGTTACAGTATTACGCCACTTTTACAGACTGACAATAAAACATACCAAACCGAAGATAAAATGAGTTTTGCAGGAAAAAATGTTAGGAAACATCCTTTCCTGTATAATGACTTGTGTACAAAGCAAAATTAAAATGAGGGGGAAAAAAACCCACCTCCTCCAACCCTTAATAGCCGTTCATCTCTCACCGTATTTTCCCGTTGCCTATGATTACAGTAGATGACAGTAGAGGGGGAAATAAAACTACACCAATAGGTAGTTACCGGTATATGTAATATTAACATTTTACTACCTTATCTGGGCATGTGGTGTGTGTGACCATTTCAGATACATCCTGTTTCATTTATGAAACTAGCAAAACCTATGCAGACGGTACTAGAATTGCCAAAAATAAGAAGCAAGAGGGTTTCCGATACACCATGTATTAGACATAAAGGAGGGCCTCATACACATTCCGTTAAAATTGTTAGGCAATGTGACTCCTAGACGCAAAGCCTATGCACTGCATTACACCCTGGAAGACAAAAAAATTGAAAGCGTACCACATGATGACTCTCTACAATTGAGTGATGCTTATTGGTCCTCTAAGAATTTGGAGAGAGTGATGCATAATGGCCCTCTAAAGGTTTGTAGACAGTGACTATAATGACCCGGATGATCCTACATTTGTGTTGGCTTTAAGCTCCCCTGCTGTCATCCCATGAGGTTGAGAATTATGAGCCTATCCAGATCTTGTTCATTTTGAGTGAGGGCTGCCTGATGATCTTTTGTAAATTTTGAGTGAAGGCTGCATGATGACCCTATAAAGATATTGAGCGAGGATCACAGGATATTTGTAAAAAAATTTGTGTGAGGGCTGCATTATGACCCTATAAAAATTTTGAGTGAGAGCCATCTGATGACTATTGATACAGTGGAAGAGGAGGAGGGCAAGAAAAAGAAGAAACCATGAACCATATACCCTTTTATGGGTGGGAAGGGGTGCATGGGAATACGCCAAAAGGGGCACATTTGAATTGGCTTTATGTTCCGCTGCTGTCATCTGGTGGGGTGGAGAAGTCTGGGCCAATCCAGGCCTTGTCCATTTTGGTAAGACTCAGCCTGTCAGCATTTTCAATTGACAGGTGTATGCACCTATCAGTTATTATGCCCCTTCTGGCACTAAAAACCCACTCTTGTCAAAATGCTAGCGGCAGGGTATTCCAGCACCTCCAAAGCGTAGAGGGACACTTCATGCCACAGGTCCATCTTTGAAACACAATAGTTGTACAGCACAGAGGACGCTGGTACAGTCGGCTAGTTTACTCCTTCACCATCTTTAAAAATATTTCCATCCTTCTCAGACCACCCCACGCATCAGGGCCTGGGAGCTGAATCTAATGAAACTGTCCCTGACCTTTAATAATGTTCCCCTGCCTCTGTTGAACCTGGTGTGTGTCTCCTTAATTTCTCCTCCTTGATTGCTCAGGAATCTATGACCTCTGCCGTCAGGATTTTCAGATGTGAATTTTTGTACAAATTATTCTACTACGGCCTTCTGGTATTGTACCATTTTATCAGCCCTCTCAGCCACAGAAAGGAGAGATGGAAAGTTTTTCTTTTAGTGTGGATCAGAAAGGGTAAACAACCAGTGTTGGCCAAAATGCATATGACGCAAGGGTCACAAAAAAGGCATCGGGACATAAAATCAGCCGTGTATGCGAGACTCCTAAGGGGTATGACTTCTCTGTCCCTACCAGGAAGAAGATTCTCCGTCTCCTCCTCCTCTTCAGTTCATCCATGCTGAACAGACGGGATGAAGCTAGTGTAGGTAGTACCGTTTGTAGCACAGGCTGAGAAGATAAGATGAGGCTGGCCTGTGTTGTATCACCCTGTGTACTTTCTTCCTTCATCTCCACCTGGTCCACATGCAAAGATTCCATTTTAATTGTGAGAAATGGGCGTTTGAGTAGACAGAGTGTCATGATCCCAGTGCAGGTTTTGACCTGCACATCAGGGTTTAATGTCTTGAGCTAAGTGCAGGCTTTGACCTGCACGCCTGGGGTTAATTATTGTGGCCTCTCTTTGGTTCAGGGAGAACTTTTTATAGCCCTGAGAAACTCCAATCCCTGTCAGTCATACTTTTGCCTTTGGCTGAGTGTGTTGACCCCTGTGTGCCTGTTTGTTGTCCTCTAGCTTGCTTATATGGTTCTGATCTGGTTCTGTCCCCCGTTGTGAGTTTGCCTGTTGATTCTGTACTGTATATCTGCTTCTCTGGTTTCTGACTTCTTGGCTACGTCTTGACTATCCGTTCTGTCTAGCCCTTTGGTAATTGTCGTGCTATCTCGTGTTTTGACCCCGGCCTGATCTGGTTTATGTCCCTGTCTATGCCAATTAGTAACTTTGTCCTGTAGTTACCATTCTAGGAGTTTTCCTGCAGCTCCTAGCTCTCTGGAGTTTAGGCCATGCCCCCAGCAGTTAGGTGCTTCAGGTCCTTCGGGTCTGAAGCACGCATCTTCTCTGCTGCTGCCCACTCCACAGGTATCTCTGAGCACAGTTTGTCTTACTCAGGACACGCGCACTGGCTCAGTGAGCAAGTGCAGTGCGGTGTTCCTGACATTATAACTGACTGTGAACTTTTTTTTTTTTTCTTCTCTTTCACTTCTGCAGCATGGACCCATTGCATGCCTTATCTGAGCAGGTGAAATGCTTGACTCAGTCGTTGCAGAAGCTAAGTTTGGAGCACCAAGCTCTGGCCCAGTCCCAACGGCAGGTGGCGGACTCGGTTCAGGGGGAGCTTTCCGCAGGCTTTCAGCAGGTGGAGAATAGAGATGTCATTTTAGTCCCACCCGAATCCCCGGTTAAGTTACCAGATACGTTTGCTATTAACAAAAATGAATTTAGAGCTTTTAAAGAGGGCTGTAAACTCTTTTTCTCCTGGAGACCCCGTTCCTCTGGAGATGAGAAACAGAGGGTGGGGGTGGTTATGTCCCTGCTTAGGGGGTCCCCACAAGCCTGGGCATTTTCTCTTTCCTCTTCTGCCCCGGAGAGAATGACTGTGGATGCATTTTTTGAGGCCTTCGGGCTTATTTACGATGAGCCCAATAGATTGCGTTTGGCTGAGGACAAGGTGATGAGTGTCTGTCAGGGGAAGCACTTGGCCGAATTTAGACGTTGGGCAGCCGAGATTTCTTGGAGTGATGCCGCCCTTCGGGGGCTGTTCCATAGAGGCCTGTGTGAACGTCTGAAGGATGCCCTGGCACTCCATCCTCCAACTGACTCCCTGGAGGATGCCATGACTCAAGCGGTTTGCATGGATCGCAGACTGCGGGAAAGAGGTGTTATGCAACTTGAAACATCATTATTCTCCAGTGGAGTTGAGACCCGGATTCCTCCAGTGACTATGGAGGTGAGCGCTGTCACCTGTGTTGAGAAGGAAAGAAGACGCCACCGGGAGAAATAGTTGTGCTTTTATTGTGGGGAATCTGGACATTGGAAGAAGGACTGCCCCTCCTGTCCATCATCTTCCAACGTGGCGGGAAACGACTAGGTCTGGGTAGTAGTTGAGGAGGCTACCCAGACCTTCAGGTACCTTTTCCTCACTTGCAAAAATTGTGCTTTGGGTGGAACTGGAACTTGGTGATGGTCCTGTTCAGACTACCGCCTTTGTTAACTGTGGCTCTGCTGTTAACCTGATTGATGCCCGGATTATGACTCTTAATAAGATAGGGACAGTCAGGCTTCAGGATCCTGTTATACTTGTGGCAATTAACTCGTCCTCTCTTACCCGGGACGGTATCTGTTTCAGGTCTGAACTTTTTTCTCTGAAAGTGGGTTCCACTCATGTGGAAAAATTAACTTGTCTTGTGTTAGATAACTTGCCTGCAGGACTGGTACTGGGGATGCCTTGGCTACAACGCCATAATCCTACCATTGATTGGTGACAGAGGAGATCACTCAGTGGGGATATAAAGATAAATGTTGTAACCTGGGGCCTCTTGTTAACTCTGTTAAAACCGTATCTGTGCCGTTTGTCGGTCTGGAAGGTATTCCGGAGTACCTGAAGGATTTCGAAGACGTATTTTCTGAAAGTGAGGCTGAGGCGCTGCCACCACATAGACCCTATGATTGTGCCATTGATTTAGCACCCGGAGCCAAGTTACCTAAGGCTCGATTGTTCAATTTGTCTGGGCCTGAGCGCCAAGCCATGAAGGAGTACATAGCTGAGAGTCTCCGCAAAGGGCATATCAGGCCTTCTGTGTCACTCGTGACAGCAGGGTTCTTCTTTGTGAAGAAGAAAGATGGTGGTTTGCGGCCGTGCCTCGACTTTCGGGAACTTAACAAGATAACGGTTAGGAACACTTATCCACTTCCCCTCATCCCAGACCTATGTAACCAGTTATCTGGGGCCCAATGGTTCTCCAAATTAGATCTCCGGGGGACCTACAACCTGATAAGGGTTCGGGAAGGGGACGAGTGGAAAACTGTGTTCCTCACATCAGAGGATGCCCCCGCTATTTTCCAGAACTTTATCAATGTTGTGTTTTCTGACCTGATAGGCCGTTTTGTTGTCATTTATTTGGATGACATTTTGGTGTATTCCCCGGACAGTCAGTCTCACTTACAACATCTCCAGACAGTTCTCCAGAGATTCAGGGAGAACCACTTGTTTGCTAAATTGGAAAAATGTTCATTTTTTGTGTAAGGAAATGTCTTTTTTGGGGCAGATTGTGTTAGGAGTCGGATTCCTGCGTTTACTCAGCAGGGATCCAGATCCTCACATTCTGCACTCTCCTTCTATTTTTCCACTGCAGAGGAGATTGCAGAGGAGATTGCCTTGCAGCAAATCTCTCCTGAGGCTAAGTCCTTCTGTCCTCTTACTGGGCATGCTCATGGGACGATCTCCCATTGGAGATCGGGAGTCATGTGCTCAGGTCCCGCTCCAGTTCGCATTGGTCCATCTCAGAGATCTGAAGACATGCAGAAGGTCCCGGCTGCTATAAAAGGCGCGCATGGCTATTCCGCCATACGCTAGTATAGTCATACTTTCTGCTGTGTGTATGAGGACAGATGCATGATTCTGGTGACTGAGGCTGGTTTCACATTTGCGTTTTTTAGCGCTGGAAAAAAACGCTAACCTGCGCATGCGTTTTTTCCCCTATCTTTAACATGGGTGCGCATACTTGCGCGCTTGTAAGCGCATGTATGCGATTTTCATGCGCTGCGTTTTTTTGGGGTGTGCGATTGGATTTTCCAGACGCATCATGTTGCATTTTTTGGCCCTGCAAAAAAGCGCATGCGCACATATGCGCACGTTTTGCGCTAAAAAGGGCCATTATAGCCTATGGATGCGCATATGTGCGCACTGGCATGCTCATGTAAGCGTTTTTTTGCATATGCGTTTTTTTTTTTTAACCATGGAATTTAGGGGTTTGAGTTAGAGTTAGGGTTAGTTAAGGGGGTTTAGGGTTAGGGTTAGGGTCAGGGTCAGGGTTAGGGTTGGGTTTTGGGTCAGGGTTAGGGTTTAGTATGGTTTGGTTAAGGGTTAGGGTCAGGGTTAGGGTCAGGATTAGGGTTAAGTATGGTTTTGTTAAGGGTTAGGGTCAGGGTTAGGGTTAGGGTTAGGGTCAGGGTTAGGGTTAGGGTTAGGGTCAGGGTTAGGGTTAGGGTCAGGGTTAGGGTTAAGTATGGTTTTGTTAAGGATTAGGGTCAGGGTTAGGGTCAGGATTAGGGTTAAGTATGGTTTTGTTAAGGGTTAGGGTCAGGGTTAGGGTTAGGGTTAGGGTTAGGGTCAGGGTTAGGGTTAGGGTTAGGGTCAGGGTTAGGGTTAGGGTCAGGGTTAGGGTTAAGTATGGTTTTGTTAAGGATTAGGGTCAGGGTTAGGGTCAGGATTAGGGTTAAGTATGGTTTTGTTAAGGGTTAGGGTCAGGGTTAGGGTTAGGGTTAGGGTTAGGGTTAGGGTCAGGGTTAGGGTTAGGGTTAGGGTTAAGTATGGTTTTGTTAAGGGTTAGGGTCAGGGTTAGGGTTAGGGTTAGGGTCAGGGTTAGGGTTAGGGTCAGGGTTAGGGTTAGTAAAGTCATGGTTTGGGTAGTGTGAGGGGCCACCTAAAAATGTTGGAAAAAAACGCAAACGCGGTAAAAACGCGCTAAAAACGCATACAAACGCATAAAAACGCTGCGTTTTTTTCATGCATGCTCATAAAAATGCTTGAAAAAAACGCAGCAGTTGTATGCTTATGTATGCGTTTTTTCAATGCGTTTTTTTGCGGGAAAAACGCGCTGCAAAAAAAAGCAAGTGTGAAACTAGCCTGACTCATTTGAAACCCCTTCCCTCTGATATTACGCATGTGAACAGGGACTGAGTTAGTTTCAGTGCCAGCGCTCCTTTGCTTCAACTCGCACAGCTGCTAGCATCCGACATTGCGCTTGCGCCTTGCCTTTGTCATTTGGCGGCAGTGTCCACGCCGCGCTGCAGTAGCAGCCTCCTTTGCGTTTGCAGTTGCAGCGCCGCACACACGGTAGGCTGTTATGATTAAGTCACCGTAGGAGGCAAAAACAGAAATGCTAGCTAAGTCCAGAAAACCAGAGAAGTTGGCAGCTATCGGATTGCAGACCCCTGAACCTATCAACACAACTAGCAGTAGCCGTGGGGGGTTCCTACGATGCCCTAGACCCCTCGATCACAGCCGGAGAAGTAGCTAGGCCTAAAGAAAGAAAGGGGAAAACTAAACTGCCCCAGAGCAGACCCCAAAGCAATAGGCAGCCCCCAACATATAATGACGGTGAAGCAAGATGAAAACACTAACACAGGCAGAAAGATATACTGAGCAAAGACGGGGCCCAATCTAGCTAGATAGAAAAGGACAAGAAGGCTGCTGTCTGCAATCCGAGAAAAACCCTATGAAAATAAGAGCCAACAGACTGACAGTGAAAAAGGCCCTGAAGACGCTAGGCTTCAAAAAAGCTATGTCAGTACTCAGGAATATTCTGAAGACAGAGCTACAGGCAAAAGGAGATTCAGCTCACCCCAGCAGGGAATGGCAGAATCCAGAAAAGCAAGGAAAACAAAAACAAAACACTAATGCAAACAGGCAAAGCAGAAAAACTTAGCTTAGAGGAGCAGGAATCAGACTGGTGTCCTAGAAGTCCACAGAGAAATCACCCGCAGGGCAGAAGGGCGTCGGCAGCCTTATATCCAGTCCGTGACTCCACTCAGCCAGTCATCCTCATCAGGTTCAGGTGCCTGATAATCAGGCTCATTACCTTCCTTCACCAGAATAGGGAGTTCACCAGACCTCAGTGACGAAGGGGAAAATGAACTCACAACAGTACCTCCCCCTTGAGGAGGGGTCACCGAACCCTCAACCACGCCACCAGGGTGATCAGGGTGAGCCCGATGAAAGGCACGCACCAATCTTTTGGCATGAATATCAGAGGCAGAGACCCAGGAATTATCCTCCTGACCATAACCCTTCCACTTAACCAAATACTGGAGTCTCCGTCTAGCCAGACGGGAATCCAGTATTTTCTCTAGCTCATATTCCATGTTACCTTCAACCAATACAGGGTCCGGAGGTGCCACCCCAGGAACAACTGGTTCAACAAACCTCTTCTACAAGGACTTATGGAACACATTATGGATTTTAAATGTGACAGGAAGAGCCAAACGGAAAGAGACCGGATTAATAATCTCCAAAATCTTGTAAGGTCCAATAAATTTAGGCTTAAACTTAGGAGAAGCCACCTTCATAGCAATATTTTTTGATGATAACCACACCATATCACCAATCTTAAACTGGGGACCAATGGTCCTATGTCGATTGGAAAACCGCTGGGCCTTTTCCTGGGAGAGAGATAACTTATCCACCACTTGGTCCCAGATCTGGTGCATTCTCTCCACCACAGTGTCAACACCTGGGCAGGCAGAAGGCTCCACCTGCCCTGAAGAAAATCGAGGATGAAACCCAAAGTTACAAAAAAAAGGTGACATCAAAGTGGCAGAACTAGCTCTATTATTTAAAGCAAATTCGGCCAAAGGCAAAAATGAAACCCAATCATCCTGATCATGGGAAATAAAACATCTCAAATACGACTCCAAGGTCTGGTTTGTTCTCTCTGTCTGCCCATTGGTCTGAGGGTGAAAAGCAGAGGAGAAGGACAACTGAATTCCCAGCTTGGAACAGAAAGTCCTCCAAAATCTAGACACAAACTGAAATCCTCTGTCAGATACAATGTTCTCAGGAATCCTGTGCAAGCGAACCACCTGTTGCAAAAACAGGGGCACCAACTCAGAGGAAGATGGCAACTTAGGGAGTGGTACAAGATGAACCATCTTAGAGAACCTATCGCAAATCACCCAAATAACAGTCATTCTTTGAGAGACCGGCATATCAGAGATGAAATCCATTGAAATATCGGTCCATGGCCTCCTGGGGACAGGCAAAGGCATCAACAACCCACTAGAACGAGAACAAGATTTAGACCGGGAGCAAGTCCCACAGGACTGCACAAAATTCCTGACATCATAAGACAAGGTGGGCCACCAAAAAGAGCGACTCACCAGATCTCTAGTACCAAAAATACCTGGATGACCAGCCAATGCAGAGCAATGAACTTCAGACATCACTCTCTTCTTCCACTGGTCAGGAACATACAACTTTCCACTGGGACAACGCTCAGGTTTGTCCTCCTGGAACTCTTGCAGAGCAAGTCTCAAATCAGGCGAGATGGCAGAAAGAACTACCCCTTCGCCTAAGATGGTAGCAGGCTTGGTCACCACAGGAGAATCAGCAAAGAAACTCCTAGAGAGGGCGTCTGCCTTGACATTCTTAGTTCCAGGAAGAAAAGAGACCACAAAATCAAAACGTGTAAAAAACAAGGCCCACCTAGCTTGTCTAGGGTTCAAGCGTTTAGCCGACTCTAGATAAACCAAATTCTTGTGGTCAGTGAGGACCACAACTTGATGTTTAGCTCCCTCCAACCAATGTCTCCACTCCTCAAATGCCCATTTCATGGCCAACAGTTCCCGATTCCCCACATCATAGTTACGTTCAGATGGAGAGAACTTTCGGGAAAAGAAAGCACAGGGATTCATTTTAGCTGTTACAGGATCCTTTTGGGACAAAACAGCTCCTGCACCAATCTCAGAAGCATCCACCTCTACCTGGAACGGGAGTGAGACATCAGGTTGCCGCAAAACCGGGGCGGAGGTAAATCTTCGCTTCAGCTCCTGAAAGGAAGCAACAGCCTCCGGAGACCAATTCAACACATCAGCACCCTTCTTAGTCAGATCAGTCAATGGCTTGGCAATACTAGAAAATTTTGCTATAAATTTCCGATAAAAATTAGCAAAACCCAAAAACTTCTGGAGGGCCTTCAAAGAAGTGGGCTGAACCCAATCATAAATGGCCTGTACCTTGGCCGGGTCCATTTCAATAGTTGACGGAGACAAAATAAATCCCAAAAATGAAATCCTCTGTACTCCAAAAAGGCATTTCGATCCTTTGACATACATGGAATTCTCCCTCAAGATCCGGAACACAGTCCGAATATGTTCCACATGAGAATCCCAATCCTTGGAGAAGATCAAAATATCATCCAGATAGATAATCAAAAATTTATCGACAAAGTCTCGAAAAATATCGTTCATGAAGCACTGGAAGACAGAAGGGGCATTAGTGAGCCCAAAAGGCATCACCAGGTACTCAAAATGTCCCTCCGGAGTATTAAACGCCGTCTTCCATTCATCCCCCTGCTTAATGCGGATAAGATTATACGCCCCCCTGAGGTCAAGCTTGGTAAACCAGCAAGCACCTCTAACTCTAGAGAATAGATCCGAAATCAGGGGTAACGGATACTGATATTTAATAGTAATTTTATTGAGGGCACGATAATCAATACAAGGCCTTAAAGAACCATCCTTTTTGGCCACGAAAAAAAACCCGGCACCTAAGGGTGAAGAGGATGGTCTAATATGACCCTTCTCCAACGCCTCCTTAATATAGGACCGCATAGCCTCGTGCTCGGGTAAGAAAAAATTGAAGAGCCGACCCTTGGGAAATTTACACCCCGGGCTTAGTTCAATTGCACAGTCATAACTCCTATGAGGAGGCAAGGACGCAGACTCATTCTCACTAAATACATCATAAAAGTCCGCCAAATAGTCAGGAACATCATGCGACTGAGGAGAGGTGGAAAAAAACGGAGCCTCACTAAAGGTACACCGACAACCCCAACTCACCACAGACACAGATTTCCAATCCAAAACTGGATTATGAATTTGCAACCAGGGGAACCCCAGAACAACGGCATCATGCAGACCATGCAACACCAAAAATCTGCAATTTTCTTGATGGTCTGGGGCGATCCGCATGACCACCTGGGTCCAAAACTGAGGTTTATTTTTAGCCAAAGGAGTAGCATCAATCCCCCTCAAAGGGATAGGCGTCTGCAGAGGTGTCATCGGAAATCCACAACGTTTAGCAAAATCCAAGTCCATTAGGTTTAGCGCTGCTCTCGAATCCACAAAAGCCTTGGCGGAAAATGTGGACAGGGAGCAGATCAGAGTAATTGCCAGAAGAAACTTAGGTTGAACACCACCAACAGAAAACGTGTGTGCAAAGCGTTTCTCTCGTTTAGGACAAACAGAAATAATATGCGAGGCATCTCCACAGAAAAAACACAGCTTATTACGCCTTCTGAACTCCTGACGTTGCGCCTTAGGCAAAACTCTATCACATTGCATAGGTTCAGGCGTCTGTTCAACCGGTGGCAACACCCCTCGTGCAATCCTGCTTTCACGTAAACGCCGATCAACCTGAATGGCTAATGACATAGAATCGTCCAGACCAGAGGGAACAGGAAATCCCACCATAGTATCTTTTACGGCTTCTGACAAACCCTTCCGAAAGAGAGCAGCCAAGGCATTATCATTCCAGGTAGTAAGGACCGCCCACTTTCGGAACTTTTGACAGTACAACTCTGCAGAATCTCGACCCTGGTTCAATGCCAACAGGGTCTTTTCAGCCTGATCAATAGCATTAGGTTCGTCATACAACAACCCCAAAGCTTGAAAGAATGCGTTCACATTAGTCAGAATAGGATCATCTGGTTTCAAAGAAAACGCCCAATCCTGGGGATCGCCACGCAGCAAAGAGATGACAATTTTAACCTGCTGCGCGGAGCTCCCTGACGAGTTAGGCTTCAAGTAGGGATAGGCGAATCTACTCGTTAGGACTCGTTACTCTGCGAGTAGTAGGGGACTCGCAGGAGTCGGTACTCTGCGAGTTTCCAAGCGATTACTCGCACAGTAACGAGTCCAATACAAATCAATGGCAATCCTAGTTTTTTCAGAGTTTAATACAAGCAATCCTAGTTTCTTAGCGATTTTGTGTCCCCCTAAAGACACAAAATCGCTAAGAAACTACAATTGCTTGTATTAAACTCTGAAAAAAAAAAAATTGGAGTCTTAGCGATTTTGTGTCCCCCTGCTGACTAGTGTTGAGCTTTCCGATTGGCTGCCGAAATGACGTCATCATGATGCGCTGTCTGTGCGCATCATGATGCGCCGTCAGTTCGGGCCCTCGGGGGGGCTGTGCCGACTGTCCGGGGGTCTGTACCGGCCTGCCGGTGGTCTGTGCCGGCCTGCCGGTGGTCTGTGCAGGCTCCGGTGGTCTGTGCCGGCCTGCCGGGGGGCTGTGCCGGCCTGCCGGTGGTCTGTGCAGGCTCCGGTGGTCTGTGGCGGCCTGCCGGGGGGCTGTGCCGGCCTGCCGGGGGGCTGTGCCGGCCTGCCAGCGGTCTGTGCAGGCTGCGGTGGTCTGTGCCGGCCTGCCGGGGGGCTGTGCCGGCCTGCCGGTGGTCTGTGCAGGCTCCGGTGGTCTGTGCCGGCCTGCCGGTGGTCTGTGCAGGCTTCGGTGGTCTGTGCAGGCATCGTCCGATGGGACTACAAGTCCCATCGGGCGATGCCTGCTACCATGACAGTGATTGACACATTAGCCAATGATGGGACAGTAGTAGTCCCATCATCCGGCTAATGTGTTGAATGTAAAAAAAATAAAAATAAAAAAAAAATTACATGCTACATACATGCTACATACATACAACATGCATACTACATATATACTACATGCAACATACATACTACATACTACATGCATACTACATACATACTACATACATACAACATATATACTACATATATACTATATATACTACTTGTAACATACATACTACATATATACTACATGCTACATACATGCAACATACATACTACATACATGCTACATACTACATGCATACTACATACATACAACATATATACTACATATATACTATATATACTACATGTAACATACATACTACATATATACTACATGCTACATACATGCAACATACATACTACATACATGCTAAATGCATACTACATACATACACTACATGCATGCAACATGCATACTACATATATACTGCATATATACTACATGCATGCAACATACATATATACTACATACAATACATACATATAGACATACAGTACATATAACATAGAGTACATACTCACCGTCACTTGTCACTTTGATCCCCGAAGCCATTGTCGTCTGAGGAATAAATATCAAAATAAAAAAACACCAATATACTTACCCCGATCCGCAGAAGTCCACGAGGGTCCCACGTCCATCTTGCGTGGAGAACAGCAGCATCAGCTGATGCTACCGTTCTCTACGGGCTCCAGGAATACAATGACGGAAGATAGGTATCCTTCCGCACTGTATTCCTCCACCACTTTAAAAAAAAAAAAAAAGTCCCTAGTCTCACTTTATGCCATTGCTGTGTGGAAAATTCCCACGCAGCAATGGCATAAAGTGAGACTAGGGACTTTTTTTTTTTTACAGTGGTGGAGGAATACAGTGCGGAAGGATACCTACCTTCCGTCATTGTATTCCTGGAGCCCGTAGAGAACGGTAGCATCAGCTGATGCTGCTGTTCTCCACGCAAGATGGACGTGGGACCCTCGTGGACTTCTGCGGATCGGGGTAAGTATATTGGTGTTTTTTTATTTTGATATTTATTCCTCAGACGACAATGGCTTCGGGGATCAAAGTGACAAGTGACGGTGAGTATGTACTCTATGTTATATGTACTGTATGTCTATATGTATGTATTGTATGTAGTATATATGTATGTTGCCATTGTCGTCTGAGGAATAAATATCAAAATAAAAAAACACCAATATACTTACCCCGATCCGCAGAAGTCCACGAGGGTCCCACGTCCATCTTGCGTGGAGAACAGCAGCATCAGCTGATGCTACCGTTCTCTACGGGCTCCAGGAATACAATGACGGAAGATAGGTATCCTTCCGCACTGTATTCCTCCACCACTTTAAAAAAAAAAAAAAAGTCCCTAGTCTCACTTTATGCCATTGCTGTGTGGGAAATTCCCACGCAGCAATGGCATAAAGTGAGACTAGGGACTTTTTTTTTTTACAGTGGTGGAGGAATACAGTGCAGAAGGATACCTACCTTCCGTCATTGTATTCCTGGAGCCCGTAGAGAACGGTAGCATCAGCTGATGCTGCTGTTCTCCACGCAAGATGGACGTGGGACCCTCGTGGACTTCTGCGGATCGGGGTAAGTATATTGGTGTTTTTTTATTTTGATATTTATTCCTCAGACGACAATGGCTTCGGGGATCAAAGTGACAAGTGACGGTGAGTATGTACTCTATGTTATATGTACTGTATGTCTATATGTATGTATTGTATGTAGTATATATGTATGTTGCATGCATGTAGTATATATGCAGTATATATGTAGTATGCATGTTGCATGCATGTAGTGTATGTATGTAGTATGCATGTAGCATGTATGTAGTATGTATGTTGCATGTATGTAGCATGTAGTATATATGTAGTATGTATGTTACATGTAGTATATATAGTATATATGTAGTATATATGTTGTATGTATGTAGTATGTATGTAGTATGCATGTAGTATGTAGCATGTATGTTGCATGTATGTAGCATGTAGTATATATGTAGTATGTATGTTACATGTAGTATATATAGTATATATGTAGTATATATGTTGTATGTATGTAGTATGTATGTAGTATGCATGTAGTATGTAGCATGTATGTAGTATGTATGTTGCATGTACAGTATGTAGCATGTAGTATATATGTAGTATGTATGTTACATGTAGTATATATAGTATATATGTAGTATATATGTTGTATGTATGTAGTATGTATGTAGTATGCATGTAGTATGCAGCATGTATGTAGTATGTATGTTGCATGTATGTAGCATGTAGTATATATGTAGTATGTATGTTACATGAAGTATATATAGTATATATGTAGCATGCATGTTGCATGCATGTAGTATATATGTTGTATGTTGCATGCATGTAGTATGTATGTAGCATGTATGTAGTATGTAGCATGTATGTAGTATGTAGCATGTATGTAGTATGCATGTAGTATGTAGCATGTATGTAGTATGTATGTTGCATGTAGTATATATGTAGTATGTATGTTACATGTAGTATATATGTAGTATGTATGTTGCATGAAGTATATATGTAGCATGCATGTTGTATGTATGTAGCATGTAATTTTTTTTTTTTTTTACATTCAACACATTAGCCGGATGATGGGACTACTACTGTCCCATCATTGGCTAATGTGTCAATCACTGTCATGGTAGCAGGCATCGCCCGATGGGACTTGTAGTCCCATCGGACGATGCCTGCACAGACCACCGTAGCCTGCACAGACCACCGGCAGGCCGGCACAGACCACCGGAGCCTGCACAGACCACCGGCAGGCCGGCACAGACCACCGGAGCCTGCACAGACCACCGGCAGGCCGGCACAGACCACCGGCAGGCCGGCACAGCCCCCCGGCAGGCCGGCACAGACCACCGGAGCCTGCACAGACCACCGGCAGGCCGGCACAGACCACCGGAGCCTGCACAGACCACCGGCAGGCCGGCACAGCCCCCCGGCAGGCCGGCACAGACCACCGGCAGGCCGGTACAGACCCCCGGACAGTCGGCACAGCCCCCCCGAAGGCCCGAACTGACGGCGCATCATGATGCGCACAGACAGCGCATCATGATGACGTCATTTCGGCAGCCAATCGGAAAGCTCAACACTAGTCAGCAGGGGGACACAAAATCGCTAAGACTCCTATTTTTTTTTTTTTCAGAGTTTAATACAAGCAATTCTAGTTTCTTAGCGATTTTGTGTCAGCAGGGGGACACAAAATCGCTAAGAAACTAGGATTGCTTGTATTAAACTCTGAAAAAACTAGGATTGCCATTCCCCATTCATTAACATTGGACTCGCTAGACTTGCAACGAATAGCGAGTTTCCGACTCGGACTCGTTACAGTCTAGCGGTTCCGAGTATTTCAGGATTCGCCCATCCCTAGCTTCAAGGCAAAAAATAATTTACAATTATTTTTGAAACTCAAAAATTTAGATCGATCCCCAAAAAATACATCAGGTGTAGGGATCTTTGGTTCAACAGCATGCGAACGAGCAAGGTAGGCGGAAATTCCCCGCACTTCCGCAGCGAGCTGCTCCACACGATCAGACAATTGCTTTATCTCCATTGAGAGAGAAAAAAAAAAAAAATTCCCCCTACGGCCTCAGAGATATAGAGGAAAGAATATACGCACACCTTTTTTTTCTTTTTTTTTTTTTTTAAAACACAATTCTTTCCTGCTATTGAGTACCCTAGGATCTGCGGTATGGCGGGTGATTCAGTTATGATTGAGTCACCGTAGGAGGCAAAAAACAGAAATGCTAGCTAAGTCCAGAAAACCAGAGAAGTTGGCAGCTATCGGATTGCAGACCCCTGAACCTATCAACACAACTAGCAGTAACCGTGGGGGGTTCCTACGATGCCCTAGAACCCTCGATCAGAGCCGGAGAAGTAGCTAGACCTAAAGAAAGAAAGGGGAAAACTAAACTGCCCCAGAGCAGACCCCAAAGCAATAGGCAGCCCCCAACATATAATGACGGTGAAGCAAGATGAAAACACTAACACAGGCAGAAAGATAGACTGAGCAAAGACGGGACCCAATCTAGCTAGATAGAAAACGACAGGAAGGCTGCTGTCTGCAATCCGAGAAAAACCCTATGAAAATAAGAGCCAACAGACTGACAGTGAAAAAGGCCCTGAAGACGCTAGGCTTCAAAAAAGCTATGTCAGTACTCAGGAATATTCTGAAGACAGAGCTACAGGCAAAAGGAGATTCAGCTCACCCCAGCAGGGAATGGCAGAATCCAGAAAAGCAAGGAAAACAAAAACAAAACACTAATGCAAACAGGCAAAGCAGAAAAACTTAGCTTAGAGGAGCAGGAATCAGACTGGTGTCCTAGAAGTCCACAGAGAAATCACCCGCAGGGCAGAAGGGCGTCGGCAGCCTTATATCCAGTCTGTGACTCCACTCAGCCAGTCATCCTCATCAGGTTCAGGTGCCTGATAATCAGGCTTATTACCTTCCTTCACCAGAATAGGGAGTTCATCAGACCTCAGTGACGAAGGGGAAAATGAACTCACAACAGTAGGCCTAGACGGACGTAGTGCCGCTGTCTTGGGCTACTTCTGTGACCGTATACCGTGTGTGCGTTTTTTAATGAGTTCTGTGACTACAACAGGCTCAGTTATTTGTGTTTATACTTTTGGCATCTACGCAAGTTTAACGGAGATTGCTCTGCACACCTGGGTGGAGTTTAACCCTGTGTGCAATTCCGCCATATTGCTCCTGCCACCACTTAGCAGCGGTTATTTCACCTTCTGCACGGTGGACCCCGAGCGGCGAACGCACTTTATTCATATTTTTATATAGTGCGTTCCGCCGTTCCTAACAGATTGTATCTTGTGAGAGGTTTCGTATGGACCCTAAGAAGGTGCTGGCAATCGCAGACTGGGTTCAGCCTCGTGATCTCAAGGGGCTCCAGCGCTTCTTGGGAACTATTACCGGATATTCATTAAAGGTATCTCTCAAGTGGTTAAACCACTCACAGATCTTACCCAGAAGGGGGCTGATGTAAAAAATTGGTCGGAACTCGCTAAGGAGTCCTTCTCAGCTCTTAAGAAATGTTTCATGTCCGCCCCGGTGTTGGACCAGCCAGAACCGTCCAAACCATTTATCGTGGAGGTGGATGCTTCTGAAGTAGGGGTGGGGGCAGTGTTGTCCCAGGGTCTGGCCACCCTTACTAATCTCAAACCCTGTGCCTTCTTATCCAAGAAGCTCTCATCCACCGAGAGAAACTATGATGTAGGCAATAGAGAACTTCTTGCGGTCAAGCTGGCATTCGAAGAATGGAGGCACTTTTTGGAAGGGGCAGCTCACCCTATCACTGTTATCACTGATCACAAAAATTTGGCATACCTTGAATCTGCTAAGAGGCTTACTCCTAGACAAGCCCGTTGGTCACTTTTTTTTTTCACGCTATCAATTCTCCATTACTTTTCGACCAGGGTCCAAAAATGTTAAAGCGGATGCCCTGTCCAGAAGTTTTGACCCGGTGTCTCCCCCCGAGCCGCCGTCCTCCATTCTTCCCCCAGGGGTGGTAGTGGCGGGGGTCTCATCAGAGTTGGAACAAGAAATTTTGAGGGCTCAGTTCCTAGCTCCGACGACCAGGCCAGGGGATAAAATTGTTTGTTCCAGATTCATTGCGGCCTAGACTTCTGCAGGAGTTTCATGAGTCTAGGCTGAGTGCTCATCCCAGTATCACAGCCACTAGAGAGGCAGTAGCCAGGGTTTTTTGGTGGCCTTCACTGGGGTCCGATGTCAAGAAATTCATTGCTGCTTGTGGAGTCTGTGCCCGTTCCAAAAGCTCGCATAACCGGCCAGCTGGGGAACTCATACCTTTACCGGTTCCTGATAGGCCATGGACTCACCTCTCCATGGATTTTATTACCGGTCTTCCACCTTCCAAGGGCAATACTGTGATCTGGGTGGTGGTGGATAGGTTTTCAAAGCAGGCCCATTTCATTCCCTTGGCAGCACTACCCTCAGCAGAAACATTGCCAAGGTTGTTTGTGAAGCATGTGGTCCGATTGCATGGGGTACCCCTGAATGTGGTGTCTGACAAAGATGTGCAGTTTGTGGCCAAATTTTGGAGGGCATTCTGTATGAAATTGGGCATCTCACTTTCCTTCTCGTCGGCATATCACCCAGAGAGTAATGGTCAGACGGAACGCACCAATCAATCCCTGGAACAAATTCTCAGGTGTCTGACCTCCGCCAGACAGTAGGATTGGTGTGATGCGTTACCGTTGGCAGAATTCGCTTTTAACAACTGGGTGAGTCAGTCCACCAACATGTCCCCATTCCTAATCAATTATGGGTTTAATCCTCATTTTGGGGAGTTTTCACGAGTGGATTCCGGTTGTCCAGGGGCAGATGGGTTCGTCCAACGGTTAAAAAACCTCTGGGCTGAAGTCCAGCGTAATATCTCTCGGGCCCAGGGGAGGTACAAATATTTTGCTGACAAAAAGAGGGCCACGGGACACATGTATCAGGTGGGGGAGAAGGTTTGGCTTTCCACACGTAACATCAACTTGAAGGTACCGTCAGCTAAATTGGGACCAAAGTTCATTGGTCCGTACGAGATTGTGGAGATAGTCAATCCGGTGGCATATAGGTTGCGTCTCCCCGCCTCCTTAAAGATATCTAATGTGTTCCATAAATCTCTGTTGAAACCCGTGGGGTCTGTCAAGGAGGACTCCGAGTCTGTTGTTTCTCCAGTGTTAGTGGAGGGTCACTTGGAGTATGAGGTCGGACATATTGTGGACTCTCGGTGGATGCGCCGCTCTTTGCAGTACCTGGTCCACTGGAAGGGATATGGACCGGAGGATCGCTCATGGGTCCCTGCTCACTCTGTACATGCAGATCGCCTGGTTTGGGCTTTCCATGCCAAGTACCAGGGAAGCCTGGGGGTCCAGAGGCCCCCCGTTGAGAGGGTTGAAAGGGGGAGTACTGTCATGATCCCAGTGCAGGTTTTGACCTGCACGTCAGGGGTTAATGTCTTGAGCTCAGTGCAGGCTTTGACCTGCATGCCTGGGGTTAATTATTGTGGCCTCTCTTTGGTTCAGGGAGAGCTTTTTATAGCCCTGAGAAACTCCAATCCCTGTCAGTTATACTTTTGCCTTTGGCTGAGTGTGTTGACCCCTGTGTGCCTGTTCGTTGTCCTCTAGCTTGCTTATATGGTTCTGATCCGGTTCTGTCCCCCGTTGTGAGTTTGCCTGTTGATTCTGTACTGTATATCTGCTTCTCTGATTTCTGACTTCTTGGCTATGTCTTGACTATCCGTTCTGTCTAGCCCTTTGGTAATTGTCGTGCTATCTCGTGCTTTGACCCCGGCCTGATCTGGTTTATGTCCCTGTCTATGCCAATTAGTAACTTTGTCCCGTAGTTACCATTCTAGGAGTTTTCCTGCAGCTCCTAGCTCTCTGGAGTTTAGGCCATGCCCCCAGCAGTTAGGTGCTTCAGGTCCTTCGGGTCTGAAGCACGCATCTTCTCTGCTGCTGCCCGCTCCACAGGTATCTCTGAGCACAGTTTGTCTTACTCAGGACACGCGCATTGGCTCAGTGATCAAGTGCAGTGCGGTGTTCCTGACACAGAGAAGCTGGATGGTTACACTTATTATGGTGGCATTGCCGCTCACCATCTTGGTTGATTACTCAACATTTTGGAGAACCTCACAGATGTAAGACATTCATGGCCACACATCATTTGTTATCTGCAGAGGCTGACTGGTATACCGATGGGCATGTTGTGGCTGGTATTCAAGTACTGCCCTCAGATGCTCACAAAGCCTTGCCAAAATATGTAATGTGGACTTCCAGAGCGCAATTATATCACACACTAGTTGTTGAGCTGGCACTTGCAAGCGCTGCTATAGCACTGTCAGGTTGGTAGCAGCTCTAGCTGACTTATGGAAATGGATACATGTGGCATACCTTCACAAGTAGCTCTGGCAAATCTGAATCACTAAGTTGAGCATGTGAGCCAGGAATGGTATGTACAGCTCTGGCAAAAATTAAGAGACCACTGCACAGTTTTATAAAAATCAGCTTCTCTACATGTCTGACAGCCACTACATTCCAGTGTCAGTTGAATTCCAACCCGACTACACCTCATTCTACTTAATGTGCTTCTGATTAGGTGATCACCAGAACCAAATATTATTTAATGAAGGAAAGTATAAAAATCCTGCTGTGGTGCTCACAATCATCTTGCAATAGGACAAGCTGCATGGCAAATCAAGTGCTGATAATAACCTAAAAGTAATAGGAATTAAAAAAAATAACTTTTAACCATCCAAAGGAGTTGAAAAGAAAAGTCTTGAGTGAGGAAAAGAAGGGCTCAATTCTGACTTTACTAGCAGAGGGATACAGTGAGCGTCATGTTGCCTTCATCCTTAAATTTCTAAGACGGCAGTCCATTATAGCAAGGTCAAGCAGCAGACTTTGGGGACAACAAAGATACAGACTGCCAGAGGGCGAAAACGACTCTCCACTGACCGGGATGGCCGTCATCTTATTCGAATTTCACTCAGCAACCGCAGGATGACATCAAGTGACATACAAAAGGAATGGCAGCTGGGGTGAAGTGCATGGCAAGAACAGTTCGTAACAGGCTCCTAGAGGCAGGGCTCAAGTCATGTAAAGCTAGAAAAAAACCTTTCATCAATGAGAAGCAAAGGAGAGCCAGGCTGAAGTTTGCCAAAGACCATAAGGATTGGACCATAGAGGACTGGAGTAAGGTAATCTTCTCTGATGAGTCTAATTTTCAGCTTTGCCCAACACCTGGTCATCTAATGGTTAGATGGAGACCTAGAGAGGCGTATAAGCCACAGTGTATTGCATCTGCTGTGAAATTTGTTGGAGGATCGGTGATAATCTGATGATGCTTCAGCAAGGCTGGAATTGGGCAGGTTAATCTTTGCGAAGGACGTATGAATCAAGCCGCATACAAGGTTATCCTGAAAAACAATTGATTCCTTCATCTCAGGCAATGTTCACCAACTTTGAGGACTGGTTTTTGCAGCAGGACAATGCGCCATGCCACATATCTAGGTCAATGAATATGTGGATGAAGGACCACCATATCAAATCCTTGTCATGGCCAGCCCAATCTCCAGACCTGAACCCCGTAGAAAACCTCTGTAATGTAATCCAAGAGGAAGATGAATAGTCACAAGCCATCAAATAAAGAACTGCTTAAATTTTTATACCAGGCATGGCATAAGGTCACCCAAAAGCAAAGTGAAAGACTGGTGGAAAGCATGACCAGACACATGAAAGCTGTGATTAAAAATCATGGTTATTCCATAAAATATTGATTTCTGAACTCTTCCTGTATTAAAACATTAGTATTGTTGCTTCTAAATGATTATGAACTTGTTTTCTTAGCATTATTTGAGGTTTGCAAGCACTGCTTTTTTTTGTTCTTTTGACCATTTCTCATTTTCTGAAAATAAATACGAAATTTAGTGCTTGGAAATTCGAAGACATGTTGTCACTAGTTTATAGAATAAAAGAGCAAGTTACATTTTACTCAAAAATATACCTATAAAGAAAAAAATCAGACAAACTGAAAATTTTGCAGTGATCTCTTAATTTTTGCCAGAGCTGTATATGAGCTTGCCAAGTTCCAGAGCCGCCACCAGGTTATGGCCATTATCACACACAACCATGCCTGGTTGTAGATCCAGTGGTGGAAGCCACATATCTGTCTGGTCTCTTATATCTTTCAACAACTCTGCAGCGGTGTGCTGTTTACCACCTAAAAAAATTAGTTTCATCAGAGCCTTTTGTCCCTTCACTGAGGGAGTGCTGCAGTGTTTCCAGCTTGTAACTGATACAGATGACAATTCGGAGATGGAGGATGAGGAGGAGGTTCAGGAGCTGATTGAAGAGGTGAAGAAAAACACGATGGATCTAGGGCCCTCAATTCTCAGCTTCGATAGCACGTGTGCTGTCCCAGGGTCTGACCTGGTCCCGGCCTCCTTTAGGTTCACCCAGTGTGCCATCAGGTAAATTGCACGGGTGATGTTATTGTGTAAGGCGCGGGTGGCACACTAGGAAAAATAGTGCTGTCATGAAGTAGTGGAAACTCTTGGTGTCCACAATCTTAAACAGCAACATTACCAGGGCAAAACAGTTTAGAAATGTGCCCGTTTAGTGTTTTGGGCCTGTGGGTAGGTGGTTGGGTATTTTTGTTTGCATTCACCGACCTGGAGTAGGGACAGCTTAATGCTGCTCTGGGACAAAGAATTGGACGTACCTTTTTGTTGATGCTTGCAAATGTGCAACGTAAGGTGGCAACGGTGTCATCCACAAACACGGATTATAGACTTGTGGTTCGGCCCACCTTGTTGGGTGCTTTGATGACCTTAACCTAACCCACATTTCGGAGGGTTTCAGCTTTCAAAAGAATAATTTATACAACTAATGGATGAATTTAACGTCAGGTTACAAGCGTTTATTTACGTAACATGGATAAGCGACATAACTTCTGTCAGGGAGTGTATTTAGTTATAACAGGGTTATTGTTTATTCAGTTTATTGTAGGTTTTTTCAATGGTTTATAGCCAAAGTGAACATGCGTTTATATGCTGCATGTATACCAACTTTAAGTAAGCTCAATTTTTGTGTGTTTTTTTCAAGTGGTAAATTCGGCCTATAAAAACACCTTAGGGAATAACAGACAATGATTACTGATTCTAAGACCTTAAACGGAGTCTGATTCGATTACAAGACTGATGGGCACCTACAGGGTTGGACTGGCCCACCAGAGAACCGGAGAATCCTCCGGTGGGCCCTGGCTTCTCCTTAAGGAGAGTTCCTAGTGCAAACCTTGCAGCTGCTATGAGGACTTTGAGTGGGGGAGAAAGGTGGGCCCTCAGAATAAAATCCTCTGGTGGGCCCACTGTTCTTCAGTCTGACACTGGGCACCTACGATGGCCAAAAAAAAGATTATGGATATCCTCACGAAACACTGGGGGATCCTAAGTGCTTTCCCAGACATTAATGAATGGATTTCCCCAAACTCGTTGGTCACTTTTAGGAGAGGTAAATTAATGAAAGAGCACAAAGTTCATAGTCACTTCGTTCCACCAAAAAAAGGGTTCTTGGCTTGATGAAAGATCAGTGAGCACCTTTAAATGTGGACACTATAGTTTCTGCCTATATATGTTCACCCTCAGAAACTTTTATAAGCATAGTGACTAATAGGATGTATAGAAACAAGCAGTTCGCTACTGCAAAACATCTGGAGTGGTTTACCTGTGTATCTGTACATGTCCAAAAGATAATGTTGGTAAAACCAAAACATATTTGGGAGTTCGTATTAGGGAATATTTAAAATATATAACAAATAAAAGGGATACACCATTTGCATAAGATATTAATATATTTCATGATACCAATCTTGAATCTATTTCCGAGTAATAGAGGTGGTAGCACCTTTTATCCGCCAAGTGGATTTGAATAGGAGGATCATCTGACATGAAAGTAGATGGAAATTCTGTCTGGAATCTATGAGCCCTGGAGGACTCAATGAACAGCTCAGTTTCAGAAGCTTCCTCTAGCCTATATTTGGTATATTTGTCTCAGGATAGAAATGTACTTCCAGACGAATAGTAGATCTTCCAGACCAGCGTGTGTAGCTAGCCTGTTCATCTCATACATTTTTGGTTATATCTAGGTTCCATGGATGTACGATACCCATAAGTTAAAGAGATTTTGTTTCAAGAGAAAGGGGAAATATTGTCAATATGATTTATTAATAGGAAAGTGTCCAATCTGCCTCCATGGCATATATTGATACAACACAGTCAATCAACTCTTAGATAGATGACCATATTTATATTTCCTTCATTGAAAACAAAGGTTGACATCAGTTGGTCATATAACTAAATATATCACCCCTCCCGATGCTTTTTCTTTTGTCTTTTCTTTTTAATCACATTTATCACAAAAACTTTGATAGCAGCGGTTCATTCAATACGGCAACACTGCAGCTTTTAATAAGATATATGCAGCATTTCACTGACCTGCCCTTTAAAGTGGTAGAGATAGTTGAAATGTTATCATATCAGATTAACCTCCTGTTAGCCCGTTAGCATTTTACGGTCCGTAGAGTGCATTTGCGTTTCACTTTCAAGACTAGCAGATCTGACATCCTATGAGGGCTGTGCAGCTGTGAAGCATCGCACACTTCCCTTGCGTTCCACGATTGGCACTGGTGGATATGATGTCCTATGAAGGCCGTACATTCGAAATACCTCGCATACTTCCCCTAGTGGAATGCCTTTGTGTTTCACGATTGGCACTGGTGTGACGTGCTGCTCTGGTCGCGGCAATTAGGGCATGCCACATGTATTATCCAAGGTGAAGTGCGTCATTCGTTCTACCTTATCCTGACATCAGATCCGGTACTGATGGGCGGACCTTCTGCTATAAATATGGTGGCATTGCAATACCTTCCTGGACATAGACATCAGTCTTTGGGAAGAACAGAGCTGGAAATAACTCAGCCCTTTGATCTACTAAAGTGTTTTAAAAAAAATAATTTAATTCCCTGATGAACCCCTAAATTGAGGGGAGAAGTGCGTCGGCACAAGGTGATAAAGGGATCTAACAGCCAACCATCAAGATCTAGAAAAGTGATCTCCTTGATCTATTCCTATTTAATCTGGGTAATCTGCTAAAGGTTTTTGTATATATATATGAAAGTATGCACTTTGAAACGCTATACAGTGGGGCAAAAAAGTATTTAGTCAGTCAGCAATAGTGCAAGTTCCACCACTTAAAAAGATGAGAGGTGTCTGTAATTTACATCATAGGTAGACCTCAACTATGGGAGACAAACTGAGAAAAAAAAATCCAGAAAATCACATTGTCTGTTTTTTTTTCATTTTATTTGCATGTTATGGTGGAAAATAAGTATTTGGTCAGAAACAAGCAATCAAGATTTCTGGCTCTCACAGACCTGTAACTTCTTCTTTAAGAGCCTCCTCTTTCCTCCACTCATTACCTGTAGTAATGGCACCTGTTTAAACTTGTTATCAGTATAAAAAGACACCTGTGCACACCCTCAAACAGTCTGACTCCAAACTCCACTATGGTGAAGACCAAAGAGCTGTCAAAGGACACCAGAAACAAAATTGTAGCCCTGCACCAGGCTGGGAAGACTGAATCTGCAATAGCCAACCAGCTTGGAGTGAAGAAATCAACTGTGGGAGCAATAATTAGAAAATGGAAGACATACAAGACCACTGATAATCTCCCTCGATCTGGTGCTCCATGCAAAATCCCACTCCGTGGGGTCAGAATGATCACAAGAACGGTGAGCAAAAATCCCAGAACCACGCGGGGGGACCTAGTGAATGAACTGCAGAGAGCTGGGACCAATGTAACAAGGCCTACCATAAGTAACACACTACGCCACCATGGACTCAGATCCTGCAGTGCCAGACGTGTCCCACTGCTTAAGCCTGTACATGTCCGGGCCCGTCTGAAGTTTGCTAGAGAGCATTTGGATGATCCAGAGGAGTTTTGGGAGAATGTCCTATGGTCTGATGAAACCAAACTGGAACTGTTTGGTAGAAACACAACTTGTCGTGTTTGGAGGAAAAAGAATACTGAGTTGCATCCATCAAACACCATACCTAGTGTAAAGCATGGTGGTGGAAACATCATGCTTTGGGGCTGTTTCTCTGCAAAGGGGCCAGGACGACTGATCCGGGTACATGAAAGAATGAATGGGGCCATGTATCGTGAGATTTTGAGTGCAAACCTCCTTCCATCAGCAAGGGCATTGAAGATGAAACGTAGCTGGGTCTTTCAACATGACAATGATCCAAAGCACACCGCCAGGGCAACGAAGGAGTGGCTTCGTAAGAAGCATTTCAAGGTCCTGGAGTGGCCTAGCCAGTCTCCAGATCTCAACCCTATAGAAAACTTTTGGAGGGAGTTGAAAGTCCGTGTTGCCAAGCGAAAAGCCAAAAACATCACTGCTCTAGAGGAGATCTGCATGGAGGAATGGGCCAACATACCAACAACAGTGTGTGGCAACCTTGTGAAGACTTACAGAAAACGTTTGACCTCTGTCATTGCCAACAAAGGATATATCACAAAGTATTGAGATGAAATTTTGTTTCTGACCAAATACTTATTTTCCACCATAATATGCAAATAAAATGAAACAAAAACAGACAATGTGATTTTCTGGATTTTTTTTTCTCAGTTTGTCTCCCATAGTTGAGGTCTACCTATGATGTAAATTACAGACACCTCTCATCTTTTTAAGTGGTGGAACTTGCACTATTGCTGACTGACTAAATACTTTTTTGCCCCACTGTACATTATATGCTGACTATCTAATAATGACCTGACCTATGTAGGGTCCCAAATACAATTCTGAGATGTATTAACAGAAGCATACAGTCTAGATCACGTGAAGTCATTATTTCCCTCTACTCCTCTTTGGTCAGACCTCATCTGGAATACTGTGTCCAGTTTTGGGCGCCACATTTTAAAAAAGACATCAACAAACTGGAGCAAGTTCAGAAAAGAGCCACCAGAATGGTGACCGATCTGCAAACCATGTCCTATGAGGAACGGTTACATGATTTGGGAATGTTTAGCTTGCAAAAGAGAAGATTGAGAGAAGACTTAATAGCTGTCTACAAATATCTCAAGGGCTGTCACGTTGTAGAAGGATCATCTTTATTCTCATTTGCACAAGGAAAGACTAGAAGCAATGGGATGAAACTGAATGGGAGGAGACACAGATTAGATATTAGAAAAAACTTTTTGACAGTTAGTGTGATCAATGAGTGGAACAGGCTGCCACGAGAGGTGGTGAGTTCTCCTTCTATAGAAGTCTTCAAACAAAGGCTGGACAGACATCTCTCTTGGATGATTTAGTGATTCCTGCTTTGAGCAGGGTGTTGGACCAGATGGCCCAGGAGGTCCCTTCCAACTCTACCATTCTGTGAGTCTTGGCTCACTCGCACCCATATAAGATTATGGGTGCGAGTGACACAGCGTACATCACTCGGATATCATCCGAGTGCTGTGCGATATACGCTGACCCTGGCAATGGAGAAATTACTTTCTCCGCCTTTTTCCGCCTCTACGCAGCTTTGCTCCGATCCTCTCTGTGCGAGAGGCTCAGAGCACAGTTTCATGACACTCGGCTCCCGCTCGCAGAAGAGCAGGAGCCGAGGGTCATTACCATATCGCATCGGATGCCATGCGCTAGTGTGACCCCGGCCTTAATACCATTGTTAGATAGATGTGACATTTTGTTCGCTTACATCTTTTTTTGTGGAATTTTGGCAATTTTCTTTTTCGATTACGGAGTTTACCAATCAAGTTAATTGTTTTTATATTTTGATATATCCAACGTTTTTAAACTTATGTATTTTTTATATCTTTATTTTCAATAGGGGAAATGGGTGATTTGAACTTTTAGGGTTTTTTTATTCTTTTTATATTTTTTTACTTTTTTTTAACTTTTCACTATTATTTTTAGTCCCTTTAGGGGACTCGAAGATGTGATCGTCCAATCGAACCCATCGGCGATCCGTAAACATTGGTGGAGGGAATGCCTGCACAAGTTATATGCCACTGTCAGAGACTGAGATTGGGCGGAATACCATTCCACCAGCGATTGGTAGTGGCAGGTCCTGACTGTAATACACATCTATCACCTGCCAATCCATACACCCGCTTCCAACTTGTGTCATACATGTATGGCAGAAGGTATGAAGGAGTTAATAGCTTTACTTTTTTGTCATAAAGTGTCTCCATAAAAACTAAATAGTAATTTGGGCATGTGACCTTTGTGTGGCCTGCGGGCTGTGAGTACATTGTGCTCATTTCATTGAGACTTGTCACTCTTTGGGAATGTGGTGGCAGCTTTGAGCGTGTTTGGTGTAGAACCAAGGAAGAAAGGGACCGAACAAATGGTCAAGAAAAAATAGGACAATTAAAATTTAGGTTAAAATACCTTTATTAGTGAGGGTAATAAGATGAAGCACTACATGCAAAAGAGGTGACCGCACAGGTAGAAAAACATGTTACACAAAATAGTAAAATATAATAAATTATCTTAAAAACCAACACACCTGGTAATGTATACAAGAAAATAATGATATGCAGGTATAGCAGCAAAAATATCTGAAAGCTCACAGACTGTCTTATACTGTCAGTATGACGAGGAATAAGAGTGTGACTGAAATAGTATAGTAAACGTGTCAAAACAATTGTGAATTGTGCAATAAAAATAGAAAGCACTGAATTATAAAACTTTATATATAACAGACAAAATGTCTCTCAAAAAGTGTATGTTCAGAGTGAAAAGGAGTATGGATGCAAGACAAGATATAAAAGTGATAAGATATGATAAAAGTGTTAATTTGTGATTGCAATGAATCACATTAAATAGTCACACTGAATCTCTCAAAAAAGTGCATGTGCAAATTGAGAAGGTGTATATATGCAAGACTAATCAAAATAATAGGGTTAATTTGTGAATGCAATAAGTAGCATTAGATGGTCACACTGAATCAGCTGGCTATGAACAGAGCAGATGCAATGGATCCCATGAAATGATCATAATAAGGCTAGTTTCACACTAGCGTTCTCAGGTGCAGCGCAGGGCCGCCGCTAAGCTCCGCCCCCGGCCGCGTCCCCTCCGGTCAGCTCCTCCTAGGATTGCATGATGCTGCATGCGATCAGCGTACCGTTTATTTAGCGTTGGGTACGCTGACCATGCGCTGGTCATGCCCTGGTATGATTTTACTGGTGCTGTGCCCTTTTGGCGCTGCGCCCAGCGCACAAAAATGCAACACAGCGCGTTTTTGTGCGCTGGGCGCAGCGCCAGCAAAATCATACCGGCGCACGACCAGCGCACGGTCAGCGTACCCAACGCTAAATATAGGGTACACTGATCGCATGCAGCGTCATGTGATCAGAGGAGGAATTGACCGGAGGGGGTGCGGCCGGGGTTGGGCTTAGCGGCGGCCCTGCGCTGCGCCCGAGAACGCTAGTGTGAAACTAGCCTAAATCATATAGAGCCTATAGCTATAGATTTGGGATGCAATGTCTGTTAGATATAGGAGGTGAGAATTGGGCTCAAGTACTATGAGCTAAAAGACAATAAATTACCTGGGTGTGAGGAGGCCAGGGTGGTAGTTGTGGCAAGGAGCTGTCCCCACACTCTGGCTCCTCGCAAATGAAACACAAAGTCCCGTCTGTTGTGTGTGATAGATACCAAGTAGAACTCTCACACTAGATTCCAGGGTTCCTTCTGATTCTGCCATCTCAGCTCCAGATTCACAGTTCACACAAACAACTCCAGACTTCATGTCCATAGGCAACAGTTCAACTTTACTTGAAAACAGGGTTCTCGATACAGACATAGCACAGTTCAAGTACATTGGCATTTCTTGAGCTTTCCCTGCCTTCTCTGACAACTTCCATCCTGAAGACACTTGCATTTCTGTCTCTTCCAACAATCTCTGTCCCGTAGAGACCCCTTTCTCTGCTATGGCATCCGTGCCCCTAGGTCCACCAACTTCCTCCCATTTCCCCTGTCCAGTTTCAATTTGAAAAGGTGCACCCAGCTCTGCCTAGTCCCTGCCGTAGGTCCTGGATCCTGTTTGGAATGGTTTCTTAATTAGATGGTGACCACTCGCCCGCTGCCCAGTCGGGGGTCCCTTATTGCCTCAGCAAACTTCACCCCCACAGCTATCCATGTGCTCTGTCTCACTGCTCCATCACTACTGCTCACTAAACAGGAAGTTCCACACTATAGCTCACTTCTCTGTACTACACCCATCTGTAACTCCTCCCCACCTGGAAAACCCTTTATTCAAACTAAGCTTATCCTGGCACTCTCATTTCCTACCTCTGTTGTACCCCGCTAATCTATTCCCAACATTGTCCTATTCTATTGATACCCTTCTATTCTATCTTCTATCACTATGCCAAGTAAATGTAAAGTACATCACTGTATAATAACATCAAGCAAATATAATAATGTACGTAAAACTCAATGGAACAGCATATATGCAATGCCAACATGGTCAGGAGAGGGAGAGGCACATGGCGGCCTCTGTCACCCCCTTACAGGTGTATGGAGGTCACTTGTGCAGTGCACGTCCCACACGTGTTTGGTGTGTGGATTGGTCAGGGTTGCGTTCTGTGTTCAATCTGTAGCTTGAGTGAGATGCAAGTGTAATATTGAGCTGTAAAGTGACATTGACTCCTTATAGTCACCTCCATGCCAGGTCATGACGGAGGCTAAGTGAAGGCCTGATCTACTGGGGGCAGGACAGTGCAGATGACTGGTTGTAGTGCTGACGTGAAGCCGGTAACAGCTCCATAGATTTCTTACACGGGATCTTTATGATGTTACATCGTCATCTTCTCCCCATTCAGGTCCCTACAATAATGGATCCTCTCAGTGGACATCTTCTATATAAGAGAATTCTACTGAGTGACCCTACAAGGATGGACAGGGACAGGGACAAGATGGCAGAGAGGATATTACACCTCACCCTAGAGATCCTCTTCCGGCTTACTGGAGAGGTGAGAGATTCTGATGACGTCACATTCCATCATTCTTATCTATGGGAATAACAGATGGACAGAACTGGAGAGGTGAGGACTCTGGAAATGTCTGTAGTGAGGTTTATTAATGTGTCTCTCCATAACCAGGATTACACAGTAGTGAAGAAGACCTCTAGGGAGCGCTGTCAGGACCCTGTGTCTGAGGGATGGGGAAGACCCCTGAGCCCAATCACGGGGCCTCCACCTCACCCCCTGATACATGAGAACATCAATGACCAGAAGATCCTAGAAATCACCTACAAGATGATTGAGCTGCTGACTGGAGAGGTGACACTGCTGGGAATGCTGGGACATTATACAGTAACGCTATGGAGGGATCGGGGGATGACGGTATCATTGTATGTGTCAGGTTCCTATAAGGTGTCAGGATGTCACCGTCTATTTCAACATGGAGGAGTGGGAGTATTTAGAAGGACACAAAGATCTGTACAAGGACGTCATGATGGAGGTTCCCCAGCCCCTCACATCACCAGGTAATAGACAGGACTAAATACACACGGCCTATAATTATCTGTATGTAAGGAATGAATTCAATCCCTGTATGTGTTTCCTCCAGATCTATCCAGTGAGAGGACAACACCAGAGAGATGTCCCCGTCCTCTTCTTCCACAGGACTGTAAAAAAGAAGATTCCGATGTTCCTCAGGATCATCAGGTAGATGGAGAGGTGTCGTGAGATATTCCCTATGATGTCTAGAAGAACGTGAAGGTCTTGTGTTCAGTCTTGTTTTATCTACCAATATTATACTTAAAGAGGTATTCCCATCTTCCAGATCCTGTCCCAATATGTAGTAGGTGTAATAATAATAATATTAGCAAATACCTCCAATTGGAAATGCAGTATAGTTTTGCTGATTCGCTATGTCACTTACCCCATCTACAGGCATTGCAGTAGCTTTAGTATCCATGGTTATGACCACTCATATAGTGATAGTTAGGCCGCATTCACACGTTGAGTATGTGGTCAGTATTGTGCATTAGAATTTGTAAGTCAAAACCAGTAAGGGTGATAAATGCAGAAGTGGAGACGTGTTTCTATTATACTTTTCCTCTGATTGTCCCACTACTGATTTTGGCTTACAAATACTGATATAAAATTCTGATCAAATACTGAACTTGTGAACGTGGCCTTAATTAGTTAGCTGTTAGTATCCATAACCAGGGGTACCTAAGCTACTGCAATGCCCTGCACGTGAGGTGAGCAACATGGGAAATCAGGAGAACTGTACTACATTTCTAACTGGAGGTATTTGGTAATACTACATATTGGGATAAGTTGTCGAGTAGGGAATACCCCTTTAATGGTCCACTTATTAGAAACATGGACTTTCCCAACTGAAACTTTTAATTGACGCATGACCCCAGAGTGTAGTATAAAATGAAATGATCAGTTTTCAGAATGTGAAGATTAAGCAATCTGAACGACTTCGCACAAGGTCATCATTGCTAGACTATGGGATTTTTACATGCAATGATGTCAAGAGTCTATTGAGAATAATGTGATAAAAGGAAAACATTGAGTAATATTAGATCTTGTGGATATAAGCAACTCCTCAGTGAAGATCTCAAGGATTGTTCTCAGAACAGGTGGTGCACAGTCATGCAAATTACATATCTATATATATAATCGTCTTATTGTGTCCGTCTGTCTGTCACCGAAATGCCGAGGCGCTGATTGGTCGCTGCCGCAATTGGGCGCAGCGCTCAATCGGGCGCAGGGCTTTGTAAAAAAAGAAAATTAAAATAAAAAATAGTTATATACTCACCTTCCAACAGCCCGCGATCTCCACTCCACGCGCCCGGCCTCGCGGTCCCAGTAATGCTTTGCGCCTTAGACCGGAGATGACATCACTCTCGCGAGAGCGCGACGTCATCAGCGGTGTTTCGCGCAAAGCATTTCTGGGACCGCGAGGCCGGGCGCATGGAGTGGAGATCGCGGGCCGTCGGAAGGTGAGTATATAACTATTTTTTATTTTAACAGAGACCATGCATACCAGGAATGGGGGGTGACGGGACCATGCATACCAGGAAAGGGGGGTGAGGGGGACCACGCATACCAGGAAAGGGGGAAGAGGGTGACCATACATACCAGCAAAGGGGGGTGAGGGGACCATGCATACCAAGAAAGGGGGGTGATGTAACCATGCATACCAGGAAAGGGGGGTGAGGGGAACCGTGCATACCAGGAAAGGGGGGTGATGTAACCATGCATAGCAGGAAAGGGAGGTGAGGAGACCATGCACACCAGGAAAGGGGGGTGACGGGACCATGCATACCAGGAAAGGGGGGTGAGGGGACCATGCATACCAGGAAAGGGGGGGACCATGCATACCAGGATTGGGGGGTGAGAGGACCATGCATTCCAGGATTGGAGGGTGAGGGGACCATGCTTACCAGAATTGGGGGTTGAGGGGTACCATGCATATCAAGATTGGGGGTGAGAGGTCCATGCATATCAGGATTGGGGGGTGAGGAGACCATGCATATCAGGATTGGGGCGTGAGGGGACCATGCATACCAGGAAAGGGGGGTGACGGGACCATGCATATCAGGAAAGGGGGTGAGGGGACCATGCATACCAGGAAAGAGGGGTGAGAGGACCATGCATACCAGGATTGGGTGAGAGGACCATGCATTCCAGGATTGGAGGGTGAGGGGACCATGCTTACCAGAATTGGGTGGTGAGGGGTACCATGCATATCAGGATTGGGGGGTGAGAGGACCATGCATATCAGGATTGGGGGGTGAGGAGACCATGCATACCAGGAAAAGGGGGTGACGGGACCATGCATACCAGGAAAGGGGGGTGATGGGGACCATGCATACCAGGAAAGGGGGTGAGGGGACCAAGCATACCAGGAAAGAGGGGTGACAGGACCATGCATACCAGGATTGGGGGGTGAGAGGACCATGCATTGCAGGATTGGAGGGTGAGGGGACCATGCTTACCAGAATTTGGGGGTGAGGGGTACCATGCATATCAGGATTGGGGGTGAGAGGACCATGCATATCAGGATTGGGGGGTGAGGAGACCATGCATATCAGGATTGGGGCGTGAGGGGACCATGCATACCAGGAAAGGGGGGTGATGGGACCATGCATACCAGGAAAGGGGGGTGAGGGGACCATGCTTACCAGAATTGGGTGGTGAGAGGACCATGCATTCCAGGATTGGAGGGTGAGGGGACCATGCTTACCAGAATTGGGGGGTGAGGGCTACCATGCATACCAGGAAAGGGGGGTGATGGGACCATGCATACCAGGAAAGGGGGGTGAGAGGACCATGCATACCAGGATTGGGGGGTGAGAGGACCATGCATTCCAGGATTGGAGGGTGAGGGGACCATGCTTACCAGAATTGGGGGGTGAGGGGTACCATGCATATCAGGATTGGGGGGTGAGAGGACCATGCATATCAGGATTGGGGGGGTGAGGAGACCATGCATATCAGGATTGGGGCGTGAGGGGACCATGCATACCAGGAAAGGGGGGTGACGGGACCATGCATACCAGGAAAGGGGGGTGAGGGGGACTATGCATACCAGGAAAGGGGGTGAGGGGACCATGCATACCAGGAAAGAGGGGTGAGAGGACCATGCATACCAGGATTGGGTGAGAGGACCATGCATTCCAGGATTGGAGGGTGAGGAGACCATGCTTACCAGAATTGGGTGGTGAGGGGTACCATGCATATCAGGATTGGGGGGTGAGAGGACCATGCATATCAGGATTGGGGGGTGAGGAGACCATGCATACCAGGAAAGGGGTGTGACGGGACCATGCATACCAGGAAAGGGGGGTGAGGGGGACCATGCATACCAGGAAAGGGGGTGAGGGGACCAAGCATACCAGGAAAGAGGGGTGAGAGGACCATGCATATCAGAATTGGGGGGTGAGAGGACCATGCATTCCAGGATTGGAGGGTGAGGGGGCCATGCTTACCAGAATTGGGGGGTGAGGGCTACCATGCATATCAGGATTGGGGGGTGAGAGGACCATGCATATCAGGATTGGGGGGTGAGGAGACCATGCATATCAGGATTGGGGGTGAGGGGACCATGCATACCAGGAAAGGGGGGTGATGGGACCATGCATACCAGGAAAGGGGGGTGAGGGGGACCATGCAATCCAGGAAAGGGGGGTGAGGGGACCATGCTTACCAGGAAAGAGGGGTGAGAGGACCATGCATACCAGGATTGGTGGATGAGAGGACCATGCATTCCAGGATTGGAGGGTGAGGGGACCATGCTTACCAGGATTGGGGGGTGAGGGGTACCATGCATATCAGGATTGGGGGATGAGAGGACCATGCATATCAGGATTGTGGGGTGAGGGGACCATGCATACCAGGATAGGGGGGAAGGGGTACCATGCATATCAGGATTGGGGGGTGACAGGACCATGCATATCAGGATTGGGGGGGTGCATTATTGCATTATTATTAAAACTTCATAAATAAGCTACATACATATTCTAGAATACCCGATGCGTTAGAATCGGGCCACCATCTAGTGTATACAATAAATGTGTCCAGATGTACTCATCGTTCCTTAGCACAATCGGGCTGTAATAGCAGATGACCAGTTCCAGGTATCTGACTATAAAGGTTTAGATACCTTACTAGAAATACCAAATATACCATCATCCGATAACAAAATTACTCCATTTTCAAGTGAGGTTCTCTCCTTATTAAATCCTCCCTTGCCTACTGTCTCTGCTTTGGACCTGTTTTACAAACAGGTTCTCTGAGATACTAAATCTGTACTGTACCTTTGTGGGCAGTCCAATCTGAGGACTGAAGAGCCATAGGATCTCAGTTGGCTGGGCTCCAACGGTGACATAGTTATAAAGCCGCAGATAATGTGGGTAATATGGTGGTCATGCCCAGTGAATACTATGTGACTGGGGTCAACTAAGTGCTAAAAATACCTAAATATCTGTATGTTCAGATCCCCCACACTCCCATAGGGAACTATTGCAATCATTATTAGGTCAAGAAGTTAGAGAGGGAAATTATCATGCAATTTTGCAAACTAATGATAGAATATCCCCCCAAAAAACATACTGGTATTTTATTCCCAAACTCCGTACATGTATAGACAATCCACCTGGAGGTCCTATTATCGAGGGACAGGGTTCAGTTACTGAGCCTCTATCCTGCTATTTAGACTGGTTGTTATGCCCAACAAACCTCCCTCGTATATACAGGACAGAGGAGTTTTTAAAAAAAATACGGTACAGGCTACCCACATCACACATGATGCCAATATACAAGTAGTAAAACATCGATTGCAGGATAATAATATCGAGGATGAACTACTGGAATTTATATGTAAATCTTATGGTTTGTTTTGGGACATAACTCCTTTCAATGAGAAACAGTAGTATAGCCAGGCAGCTGGTACCACAATGGGTACATCAGTGGTCCCAAATTTGTAAATATATTTATGGGGTATTTTGAAACTTGACCATATAACCTTAGTTTTAAAAAAACACAAAATAGTGCATCATTAGTGAGTGAAATTCATATTTTTTTATATTGTTGTATTTTTTGAAGATTGTTTTGCTGCACAGTTGAACACCACCACGTCTGGTATTCTCTTTGAACCAGTATTGCGCACTGTAGTGCTATATACTTGCAACAATGCCGGTCTGGTGATCTTATGAAATGGTTGTAAAGCTGATCATAGACGACACTAGATGTTGTCTGGATCTTCTCACAGTTTAATTGTTATGTAGACGGTTGGTTAGAATTAGGAGCCGACGGGTTGGATTTATACAGGAGACTGCTGTAGTGTCATTTTTGATTTTCATGATAATTTATTATCTTTCCTGTTCTGCTAAATCATTTCCCCATCTCTCTGTGACTTTTACAATCTTTGTTTCAGGGTAAAGATCTGCCCCATATTAATACTACAGAGACACATGTGAGGGGTGATGAGCGGTGTAAAGAGGAGATTCCTACAGATAACTGCACGGGTGAGTAGTGATCACTAAATGTAGAGTAGTCACATAATCTACTCAGTCTTTGGCCTGTAGAATTTCTTTATATATTAAATGTTTTTAGTGTTTGTTATACAGAGCTTGTCTTGTGGATTTTACACTGTAAGTTTTAGTGTTTAAAAATTTTAAAAAAACCACCTTTTCACACTATTTTTTGCCATAATCACTTCTCAGTTGCGGCAGAGAAAGTACACCTGTGTTCACAGTCCTATCCATCACTGGACACTGTGCTCAGTGGATGCCTCTAAATACAGTGGGTACGGAAAGTATTCATTCCCCTTTACATTTTTCACTCTTTGTTTCATTGCAGCCATTTGGTAAATTCAAAAAAGTTCATTTTTTTCTCATTAATGTACACTCTGCACCCCATCTTGACTGAAAAAAACAGAAATGTAGAAATTTTTGCAAAATTTTTGCAAAAGCGAAAAACTGAAATATCACATGGTCCTAAGTATTCAGACCCTTTGCTCAGTATTGAGTAGAAGCACCCTTTTTAGCTAGTACAGCCATGGGTCTTCTTGGGAATAATGCAACAGGTTTTTCACACCTGGATTTGGGGATCCTCTGCCATTCTTCCTTGCATGTCCTCTCTAGTTACATCAGGTTGGATGGTGAACGTTGGTAGACAGCCATTTTCCGGTCTCTCCAGAGATGCTCAATTGGGTTTAAGTCAGGGCTGTAGCTACTAGCTGGGCCAGCCAAGAATGGTCACAGAATTGTGCTGAAGTCACTCCTTTGTTATTTTAGCTGTGTGCTTAGGGTCATTGTCTTGTTGAAAGGTGAACCTTTGGCCAAGTCTGAGGTCCAGAGCACTCTGGAAGATGTTTTCATCCATGATATCTCTGTACTTGGCCTCATTCATGTTTCCTTCAATTGCAACCAGTCGTCTTGTCTCTGCAGCTGAAAAACACCCCCATAGCATGATGCTGCCACCATCATGTTTCACTGTTGGGATTGTATTGGGCAGGTGATGAGCAGTGCCTGGTTTTCTCCCCACATACCGCTTACAATTATCACCAAAAAGTTCTATATTCGTCTCGTCAGACGAGAGATTCTTATTTTTCATAGTCTGGGAGTTCTTCATGTGTTTTTTAGCAAACTTTACGCAGGCTTTCATATGTCTGGCACTGAGGAGAGGCTTCCATCGAGCCACTCTGCCATAAAGGCCGGACTGGTGGAGGGCTGCAGACATAGTTGACTTGACGGAACTTTCTCCCATCGCCCTACTGCATCTGTGGTGCTAAGCCACAGTGATCTTGGGATTCTTCTTTACCTCTGTCACCAAGGCTCTTCCCCCGCGATTGCTCAATTTGGCTGGATGGCCAGGTCTACGAAGACTTCTGGTGGTCCCAAACTTCTTCTATTTAAGGATTATGGAGGCCACTGTCCTCTTAGGAACCTTGAGTACTGCAGAAATTCTTTTGTAACCTTGGCCAGATCTGTGCCTTGTCACAATTCTGTCTCTGAGCTCCTTGGCCAGTTCCTTTGACCTCATGATTCTCATTTGGTCTGACATGCATTGTGAGCTGTGAGGTCTTATATAGACAGGTGTGTGCCTTTCAAAATCAGGTCCTATCCGTTTAATTAAACACAGCTGGACTCCAATGAAGGAGTAGAACCTTCTCAAGGAGGATCACCAGGAAATGGACAACATGTGACTTAAATATGAGTGTCTGAGCAAAGAGTCTGAATACTAATGACCATGTGATACTTCAGTTTTTCTTTTTTAATAAATTTGCAAAAATTTCTACATTGCTGTTTTTTTCAGTCAAGATGGGGTGCAGAGTATACATTAATGAGAAAAAAAAATGAACTTTTTTGAATTTACCAAATGGCAGCAATGAAAGTAAGAGTGAAAAATGTAAAGGGGTCTGAATACTTTCTGTACCCACTGTATACTTTTGTGGATTGTTAGTGTCGGAAACCGCTGATACAGAACAATATAGAAGAAGATGGAGGAAAGGGGCGCTGTGGATAATGAACATCCACAAAATAAAAGATGCAATCATTAAAGCATAAGACAATTTGAAGACAATCTTCATCAGGACAAATACCAGTTCAGTATCAAAACATGTAGCCTGAATATGTTATAAATAAAGGAACCTGGATTTCATTTTCTTCTCTTTGGATGGTCATTATCAGCAGCGCTCGTGTCTGCTGTTAGTGTAGTTTTTCCATCATGGCTTAAAAAAGGAGCAGCCACTGACAGACCAAAATTCTACAAGCCTTTACCATGGTCATGTCTGGAGATGCACAACCCCAGAAGGGGAACATTTCCACCACTAATCTCCCCATATCTACACATTTTGGGGGTTCATTGCACGTAGCAGGCACCATGTGTTTTTATTTTTTTTTTTTCAGCATTCATTACTTTTGATACAGAAGACAGAAACATTACCAGTTAGTCAAAAGCTGCACCATTATATTCTAAAGAATATTCTCAGCCTGAAAACCTCAATGGCATACATCATTACAAGCAGAATATCCTGTTCTATACACATATCTCCATAATCCAGTATGTTAGAAGATAAAATAAAGATGAAAAACAATTAGAATAAACATGACATATCGCATTTTTCGGATTAAAAGACGCAGTTTTTTTCCTCCCAAATTTGGGAGGAAAATGGGGGTGCATCTTATAATCCAAAGGTAGCTTACCGGTGGGTCAGCGGTGGTGCAGCAAGGTCACAGGAGCCACAGTCACTACTTCAGGAAGATGACGGCGGAGGCAGGAGTGGGGTGATGCTGCATGCCCCAGGTTGAGAGGAGGGGGTTACCCGAGGCTGCGGGCCCTGGGCTTTCCTAAGACATAGGCGCTAAGCGTACTTATCCTTCACATAGATTTCCCTGTGGTGGACTGCCGGAGGTGGTGCATGCGCATATTAAGATCTTGTCGCTCGAGATCTCAATCCGCACATGCGCCACCTTTGGTGGCTATTGTCTTGAAGCCCACCGCAGGGAAATCTATGTGAAGTAGGACTCCACTCAGCGCCAATATCTTGGAGAGTCCAATTACCGCAGCGCCACAACCTTGCGGCGCCAGAACACCCTTTCCTCCCAACTGGACCCCGCTCCACCACCACCAATCCTCCGCTAAGCATATGTAAGATGGGACTATAAGACTCACCACCATATCATTTAAGAATTATTTTTTTCCTATTTTCCTCTCCAAAATTTGGGGTGCATTTTTGTTTCCTGTGACAGCTTTGCGGTGTCTGTATCCCAGTGCTGCATCGGCAGTACCTGTCTTCCACCCTGGGGGCTGAATACCCAGGCCAAAACTGTGAACTGATCTTTGTGCTGCCCTGTCCGCACAGGGAGAACCTGTCCCAGTGGTCGTCCAGAGTGAACCTGTCCCAAGTGGTCGTTCTGTCTGACATTGTTCCAAGAAGCAACCTGTCTGAACTTGTCATGTGAAGCCGTCCTGTATTGTCCAAGTATCTGAAGTAACATCTCTGTCCCTTGAGTATGAGCAGCCACTGCCTGATGTCACCCAGGAGTAGTACCTGGCAACTACATGCCTCACAAGTATGAACTCACCACTAGATGCTTCAGCGAACACCTAGGCAGCTACTTAGTCACACCCCTCTAGTCTGGTCAGTGGTACAGTGGGTCCACGAAACACCTCTTGTTCACTGCTCCAGACTTGAGATTTTGACGCAAGCCACTCTGTTTTTCAAACTCTGTCCAAGGTAGCCTTTTTGAGCCTGCGACTTCTGACAGACATATTAGTATAACTAGCCATTTGGTCCCCCTATGTGGTGGTGGCTCAGATGAAAGACGTAGCCAAATTAGTTCACAATCCTGCAGCTTGGTTTCAACATCATGAAACCGGTCAGGCCCAAGCCCCTGCAGCACTTTTCTTTCTTTTTTTTATGCCAAGGTTAACTTAACTGACCGGTTTTCAAGTGACTGTAGGATTTTTTTTTCCTTTAGGGAAAGTTGTCGCCTGTATCCGCTCACAAATCAGCGACTGTGGTCTTGGGCATAATTTGGTTACATACGGCCTCAGCGTATCCCGTGTGATGTGTATATAAGTCGTCCCCAGCGTATCCCATGCAATGTGTATATACATCGGTGCCAGCATATCCCGCGTGATGTGTATATACCTTGTCCCCAGCGTATCCCGTGTGATGTGTATAAAAGTCGTCCCCAGCGTATCCCATGCAATGTGTATATACATCGGTGCCAGCGTATCCCGTGTGATGTGTATATACGTCGTCCCCAGCGTATCCCATGTGATGCATATACGTCGGCCTCAGCGTATCCCGTGTGATGTGTATATACCTCATCCCCAATGTATCCCATGTGATATAAATACGTTGGCCCAGCGTATCCCGTGTGATGTGTATATATGTCGGCTCCAGCGTATCCCATGTAATGTGCATATACGTTGACCCAAATGTATCCCGTGTGATGTCTGTATACGATGGCCCCAGCGTATCCCATTTGATGTGTATTAACGTCGTCCCCAGCGTATTCCGTGTGATGAATATGCACGTCGGCCCCATTGTCTCCCGTGTGATGTGTATATACGTCAGTTCCTGCGTATCCCATGTGATGTACAGTATATATACATTGGCCCCAGTGTATCCCGTGTGATGTATGTACGTCATCCCCAGTGTATCCCCTGTGATGTGTATATATGTTGGCCCCAGCGTATCCCGTGTGATGTATATATATGTCGGTCCCAGCATATCCTGTGTGATGTGTGCCCCAGCATATCCGGTGTGATGTATATACATCGGCCCCAGTGTATACCGTGTGATGTATATACGTCGGCCTCAGCGTATCCAGTGTCATGTGAATATCCATTTGCCAAGCGTATCCCGTATGATGTGAATATACGTCAGCCCCAGCGTATCCCATGTGATGTGTATATACGTCGACCTCAGTGTATTCCGTATGATGTCTGTATACGTCGGCCTCAGCGTATCCCATGTGATGTGTATATACGTTGGCCCAGTGTATCCCGTGTTGTGGATACACATCGGCCCCCAGCATACCCGTGTGACGTATATACACGCCGCCTCCAGCATCTCTCATGTGATGTGTATATATGTCAGTCCCAGTGTCTCCTGTGTGAGGTCTGTATACGTCGGCCCCAACGTATCCCTGTGATGTGTATATACGTCAACCCCAGTGTATCCCGTGTGATGTCTGTATACGTCGGCATCGAATCCCATGTGATGTTCATATGTCGTCCCCAGCATATCCCATGTGATATATGTCCGGCGGCCCTAGCGTATCCCGTGTAATGTGTATATTCGTCAACCTCAGCATATCCCACCTGATGTATATTTTCGTCGTCCCCAGCATAACCCGTGTGAAGTATATACGTCAGCCCCAGTGTATCCCATGTGATGTGTATATACGTCGGTCCAGCGTATCCTGTTTGGTATGTGTATAACTTGACTCCAGCATATCCTGTGTGATGTGTATATACGTCGACCCCAGCGTATCCTATGTGATATGGATATATGTCGACCCCAGCGTGTCACGTCTGATGTATATACTTCAGCCCCAGTGTATCCTGTGTTATGTGTATATATGTCGGCCCCAGCGTATTCAGTGTGATGTGTATATACGTCGGTCCAGCGTACCCTGTTTGGTATGTGTATACTTTGACCCCAGAGTATCCCGTGTGATGTGTATATACGTCGGCCCCAGCGTATCCCGTGTGATGTGTATATACGTCGGCCCCAGCGTATCCCGTGTGATGTGTATATACGTCGACCCTAGTGTATCCTATGTTATGTGTGAACCCCAGTGTATCCTGTGTGATGTGTATATACGTCGACCCCAGCGTATCCTGTGTGATGTGTATATACGTCAGCCCCAGCGAATCCCGTGTGATAGGTATATAGGTCGTCCCCAGGGTGTTCCTCTTTTACCTCAGCTCGCTTTTTTACTATTCTTCTTTATGATTTTGTCATTACATTGACTTCCTGGTTCTGACGTGTCTACCAAACCATTCTCTTGCCTCTGGTTCGCTTCTCCAGATAGCAGCTCTTCCCAGGAAGAATTCTATTTGACTCAATTATAAGACCAGATGTCAGTTTAGGAGTTAAAGGGTGAAGGCCGGAGTTCATCTGAAGTGGGCCAGACTAAGTGGCTTGCAACATTTCTGGTAAAGGTGGCTTATTTGAGCCTGAGGCCTCTGACAGACATAACAATGTGTACATGACCAGACTATGCTCATCCTATGTGCTTTCCACCATGTGCTTGTAAGTGACAGAGTGCATAAGATTAAATAACCTAATAAATCTGATTACAGGCCTCTTTATCAGTCTCTTCTGAAAATGTAACTGAAAATGATTGGTGACAAACCCCTTGAAACATGAACCTAGAGAGAAGATGGTTACAATACAGAAATTTAAACTTTGAAAGAGCACAACCTGGTGGACTATCACCATAAACCCCTCTGTTGTGTTCTACTGCCTTAGTCTATCGATAATTGAAATGTATTACAGTTTGTATGGAAATGTTATATAGTATATAACCAAATAAATATAATTTAAATGCAGTATTATTTAAAAATAATAAAATCATAATTTAATAGTAGTCATTAATTATTGTAATCCTTGAAATCTGTTGAATACAGCCGTGTATGTTATGTTGTATTTTATTTTCTGTAGGTTTCTTGGCAGATGACTGTACCCGGAGCTCCGAGGGACCTGTGATATTTTCAAATTTTGCAGCGGATAATCGTAGTAGCACACCAGATACATGTGAAGAACCTGAAATTTTTGCAGATACGCCTCAAGCTCAACTTAAAAATAATCTGTCACCTGATCATTTTCAACAGGTCCTCTTGTCTGTTTCATCAAAGACAAATATGCAAAATACAAGTCAAAGAAGTGCTGGTGAAAATGAAATGACATATATAGGAGAGAATTTATTTTCATGCTCAGAATGTGGAAAATATTACAGTAGTAAATCAAGACTTGTTGCACATCAAAGAATTCACACAGGGAAGAAGCCGAATTCATGTTCAGAATGTGGGAAAGGTTTTATATTGAAGTCAAAAATTGTAAGTCACACCAGGGAAAAATCATTTTCATGCTCAGAATGTGGGAAATGTTTTAACCGGAAAACAAATCTTGTTACACATCTGAGAATTCACACAGGGGAAAAGCCATTTTCATGCTCAGAATGTGGGAAATGTTTTACCCGGAAAACAAATCTTGTTACACATCTGAGAATCCACACAGGAGAGAAGCCATTTTCATGTTCAGAATGTGGGAAACCTTTTAGATTGAAAGGCCAACTTGAATTACATCAGAGAATTCACACAGGGGAAAAGCCGTATTCATGTTCAGAATGTGGAAAACATTTTAGATTGAATTTCCAACTTGCATTACATCAGAGAGTTCACACAGAAGAGAAGCCATTTTCATGCTCTGAATGTGGAAAATGTTTTAAAGAAAAATCAGATATTGTTAGACATCAGAAAACTCATTCAATGGAGAAGTCATTTTCATGCCGAGAATGTGGGAAAAGTTTTAGTCAGAAATCAAGACTTGTTGCACATCAGAGAATTCACACAGGGGAGAAGCCATTTTCATGTTCAGAATGTGGGAAAGGTTTTAGGGAGAAATCACTACTTTCTATTCATCAGAAAATTCACACAGGGGATAAGCCATTTTCATGTTCAAATTGTGGGAAATCTTTTCATCGGAAATCAACTCTTGCCAGACATCAGAAAACTCACACAGGAAAGTAGCCATTTTTTTTTTAAATTGTTTTATTAACAACATATAATCGGAAAACATATTGTCACTAGTGCTGAGTGAACGTGGTCGGAGCATTTTTTTTTTTTGTAGAAATCATTTCATCTTCAACATGCCACATGTAAATACCCTACCTGAAGAAGGAGCCTTTGTGCTCTGAAAGCTCACAAATATACTTTTTCACCAGCGGCTAATAGAGATACCAATTATAAAATACTTTTTTCTTTTTTTGGACATAAAAGCGTTCAGTTGTTTTAGCATTGAAAGGTTTATATTTGTGCTTTTTGATTGTTTTAATATTTCTTATAAGTTTGGGGATTTTGTAGGAATTTGATCTTCATAATGGTGTCCTGCAGATTGATTTTTTATCATTGTTCATTCTTTTATAGTAGGTGGTATCTTCCTCCTTGTTTTCCAGGTAGGTTATTTTCATTTCTCAACAGAAATTACAACACCAAGACGGACAAAGCTGTAATGTTATGAGAATTGAGAAAATAAGTGTCACGAAGATCTGAACATGATCACATTTTTAAGCATCTAGCCCCAATCTGTAGCATGTAGGAGGGATATAAAAACAATTTGAAAGCAATTTTTGTTAAGCACATGAAACTTCAAAAATCTAATCAAGTCTTGTGGGATGATTGTGTGATTCCTCTTGTTCGTAGATGTGCTAGTTAACACCACTTGTTGCAAACAAAGAGGGATAGAATTGTTAAACCAAAAGACCTTTGTTTATCACCTCTGTAGATCTAGGCCGAGATGTAATTATTCAAAGTTGTATGTTCTAATGGTTGGGAGAACAAACACAAATTGGAATTACAACAAACCTCTGCATGGACAGATTGACAAATTAGAAGAATGGTGCATAGTGATCACTTATGTACTACAAATTATATTGGACATCACACACCAAGCTTAAGGCATCAAACACTGACTACATAAACAATCAAAAGGCGTTTGCGTGACAGTGGGTTACGATTCAGGCGTTAAGTTATAGGTTACCCATTGACTTTTCTCCTACGCTCTCAAAGGCTATCATGATGCAGAAATGATGGCTATGGAGTAGTGTTGAGCGAAACGGGTCGAAAAATTTCAAAAGTCGACGACTTTTGGCAAAGTCGGGTTTCATGAAACGAAACCCGACACTAGGATGAGGTCGGCCACGAGGTCGGCAACTTACGCGCCGAAGTCGCGTTTCAAAAGTTTGTTTTGCGCTCTTTTTCAGCCAATCAGGATCCACGGACACTGTGGGCAACGTGATGACATAGGCAGGGGTCACCACCATCTTTCAGAAGGGCATGCAAGTGATTGGCTTGCTTCGGTGGGCGTCACAGGGGTTATTAAATGGCGTGCACGCCGACCGCCATCTTACTTCTGCCGATCTTAGCATAGGGAGAGGTTGCTGATTCTGTAGGGAGAGCGTTAGGCAGGGAAGAAGAAAAAAAAACTGCTTCTGCTGCTAGCGATTTTGCCTGTGCAACACACCAGTCACTTTGTGTGCAGTGCAAGGGGAGGCTATATTGTGGTGGATCAGCGGTGTTGGTTGTTAGGCTGCCTTCTAAGGCTTCCTGACAGCTGCATTGCTGTTTCCCCACTGCTCTGCAAACTGCTTTTTTAAAAGCAATCCCAATTTTTTTTTTGTCCTGCTGAGGTACTGAGCGTGCATTTATTCACACCATACAGCGGTGTACACTCCTCACACAGTACCGTGTAACGGCTGTTATCACAGCCACAGTGAAGCTATCTGTGTGTCACTGTGGAAGGATAAGTGGAGGACTTGTTCCGTTCTTACAGACCTACACTCTAGGGAGATTCCTATTCTGCCCAATTCTACATACATCTTGTAGTTTGTGATACACTAGCCAATTTCTGCCTGTGACATAGCGCTCTGATATTCAGTGGGCCTCACACAATCCAAAAGTGTCCAGTGTCCACAAGTGTCTGCAGAAATTCAAAATCTCCCTTATCCTGTAGTCACTTTTTTCACACCTGTGCCATCGAGCCTGTGACATAGCGCTCTGATATTCAGTGGGCCTCACACAATCCAAAAGTGTCCAGTGTCCACAAGTGTCTGCAGAAATTCAAAATCTCCCTTATCCTGTAGTCACTTTTTTCACACCTGTGCCATCGAGCCTGTGACATAGCGCTCTGATATTCAGTGGGCCTCACACAATCCAAAAGTGTCCAGTGTCCACAAGTGTCTGCAGAAATTCAAAATCTCCCTTATCCTGTAGTCACTTTTTTCACACCTGTGCCATCGAGCCTGTGACATAGCGCTCTGATATTCAGTGGGCCTCACACAATCCAAGTGTCCAGTGTCCACAAGTGTCTGCAGAAATTCAAAATCTCCCTTATCCTGTAGTCACTTTTTTCACACCTGCTGCATCGAGCCTGTGACATAGCGCTCTGATATTCAGTGGGCCTCACACAATCCAAGTGTCCAGTGTCCACAAGTGTCTGCAGAAATTCAAAATCTCCCTTATCCTGTAGTCACTTTTTTCACACCTGTGCCATCGAGCCTGTGACATAGTGCTCTGATATTCAGTGGGCCTCACACAATCCAAGTGTCCAGTGTCCACAAGTGTCTGCAGAAATTCAAAATCTCCCTTATCCTGTAGTCACTTTTTTCACACCTGCTGCATCGAGCCTGTGACATAGCGCTCTGATATTCAGTGGGCCTCACACAATCCAAGTGTCCAGTGTCCACAAGTGTCTGCAGAAATTCAAAATCTCCCTTATCCTGTAGTCACTTTTTTCACACCTGCTGCATCGAGCCTGTGACATAGCGCTCTGATATTCAGTGGGCCTCACACAATCCAAGTGTCCAGTGTCCACAAGTGTCTGCAGAAATTCAAAATCTCCCTTATCCTGTAGTCACTTTTTTCACACCTGCTGCATCGAGCCTGTGACATAGCGCTCTGATATTCAGTGGGCCTCACACAATCCAAGTGTCCAGTGTCCACAAGTGTCTGCAGAAATTCAAAATCTCCCTTATCCTGTAGTCACTTTTTTCACACCTGCTGCATCGAGCCTGTGACATAGCGCTCTGATATTCAGTGGGCCTCACACAATCCAAGTGTCCAGTGTCCACAAGTGTCTGCAGAAATTCAAAATATCCCTTATCCTGTAGTCACTTTTTTCACACCTGTTGCATCGAGCCTGTGACATAGCGCTCTGATATTCAGTGGGCCTCACACAATCCAAAAGTGTCCAGTGTCCACTAGTGTGTGCAGAAAATCTAAATCTCCCCTGTCCTATAGACACCTTGTACCTTGTTTTACATTACTATATAGTTTGTTGGATTTTGTCTACATTTCTACCAAAAATGAGGAAGGCTGGTGGAAGAGGCCGTGGAATTGGGCGGGGGTTGGCAGCTGGTAATGATGGTGTTGGTGGTGGATCTGATGTTAGTGGCAAAAGCAAAATAGGACCGAATGCAGGAGGTGTTGAGCCTGCGTCATCGTCTGGCTCCATAAGGCTTCGAAGGCTTAGTTTTCTAGGAGTTGGCAAACCGCTTTTAACGCCAGAGCATCAGGAAAAAGTTTTGTCTTACATTGCTGACTCAGCCTCCAGCTCTATCGCCTCCTTTTCTGAAGTTGTAAAAAGTAAAAGCACTGAGTCGTCATTGGAGGCTCATGTTCATGAACCACACCTTTCCTTGTGTCCTTCACCCCAACCAAGATTGAAGGATGACGCAGGCCATACTACTGATTACTCCATGGAGCTGTTTTCACATACCATGACTGGATTATCAAGTGAAATGGTGAATTACCCAGGCCAAGATGAATCTGACATGGAGTGCACTGATGCACAGCCGCTGATAGATGATTCTGCTGGTACATTCACTCAGAGCACTACATTGTCCTCGCAGTGTACAGAGCCAGATTCTGACCCTGATGAGACTCAGGTGCCCCTTCCCGCACACTATACCACCATACACGGTGACACAGAGGAAGGTGCACATGACATTGAAGAGGAGGTGATGGATGACCCAGTTGTTGACCCAGATTGGCATCCATTGGGGGAAGAGGGTGCTGCTTCCAATAGCTCAAATGAGGAGCATCCACAGCAGACATCGTCATCGCAACAGCTGTTATCTGGCAGGCCCGGAGCACTCCAAAGACAGGTTCCAAAAATCAAAAGAGTTGCTGGACAGCTTGTCCAGAGGGTCAAAACATCACAGCGTGCTAGGCCGCAAAATGTCTGCCAAAGTAGGAAGAGTGCAGTGTGGCACTTTTTTGAACAAAATCCTCATGATCAGGCCAAGGTTATCTGTAAGAAGTGCGCAAAGACCTTTAGCCGAGGGAAAAATCTGAAAAATTTGAATACCAGTTGCATGCTTAGACATTTAACCAGCATGCACTTGCAAGCGTGGACACAACACCAAACCTCAAGTGCCACATGTGCAACTGATCACAAAGAAGGTAGTCAGCAACGCTACATTGTTTCCCCCACTGTAAGCCCACCGGTTAGCACAGCAGCAAATGTTGAGGTGTCGTTGCAAGGCCACAGCAGTCAGGGAATCCCACTGTTATATCAACGAAATACTGAATCTAGGCCATCAGAAAGAACACCAACTCCATCACCATCATCAACCCTCTCTCAGTCCGCCCTGTCCACCGCTACTTCCACCATATGCAGCTCTCAAGTCCAGCTCACCCTCCCAGACACTATGAGTAGGTCAAGAAAGTACTCAGTCTCTCATCCGCGTACACTGGGTTTGAACGCCCACATTGCCAAACTAATCTCGTTTGAGATGATGCCCTATCGGTTGGTGGAAAGCGCAGCTTTCCGCGAACTCATGGCCTATGCAGTACCACGCTATGACCTACCCAGTCTCCACTTCTTCTCTCGCAAAGCCATCCCAGCCCTCCACCATCATGTGAAAGACCGCATTGTCCATGCACTCAAGCAGTCAGTGAGTGGAAAGGTGCACCTCACAACTGATGCATGGTCCAGTCGGCATGGCCAGGGCCGTTACGTGTCCATCACTGCGCACTGGGTTAATGTGGTGGATGCAGGGTCCACAGGGGACAGCGGTGGTGGGACAGTGCTGCCTAGCCCACGGTATAGGAAACAGTTGGCTGTAGGCGTTCGACCCTCCTCCTCCTCCTTCTCCTCCAGAAGTGAAAGCTTGTCCACAGAGCGCAGTCGTATGAGCACTCCATCTGCAGCTGCCACTGTTGCACACGAGGTGTCCCCCTATCGAGCAGCTAGTGGAAAGCGTCAGCAGGCTGTGTTGCAGATGATGTGTTTGGGCGACAGACACACCGCCGAGGTGCTGGCCGAGTACTTGAAGCGACAAACTGAGTCATGGCTGGGCAGTGTACATCTTGAGGCAGGCAAGGTAGTTAGTGATAACGGCCGTAATTTTGTGGCAGCCATAGCCCTTTCAAAACTCAGCCACATACCTTGCTTGGCTCACACCTTGAACCTGGTGGTGCAGTGCTTCCTCAAAAATTATCCGGAGTTAACAGCCCTGCTCCATAAGGTGCGAAGACTGCGCGCACATCCGCCGGTCGCCTGTACACTCCGTTCGTATGCAGAAGCTGCAGCGATTGCTCCACCTTCCCAACCACCGCCTCATTATCGACATTGCAACAAGGTGGAACTCCACCCTGCACATGGTGGAGCGGCTGTGCGAGCAGAGGCAGGCCATAATGCATTTGTGGGAGGATACACGGCCAGGCACTTTGAGAGCAGACATGGATTTGACAGGTGTGCAGTGGTCGAAGCTGAAAGACCTCTGTAAAGTCCTTCAGTGTTTTGAGGAATGCACACGGCTGGTAAGCGCAGACGACGCCATCCTAAGCATGAGCATCCCACTTATGCGTCTGCTCATGCAAACTTTGACGCACCTTAAGGAGCAGGCGTCTGCAGCCAATGTTGACGAGGAGGAAGAGGTGGAGGGAATCCTTGATGACATTCAGCCATTGTCTGCTCAGGGACCTCTCCTGGACGAGTTGGAGGAGGAGGAGGAGGATGATGATGGGGATGATTACTTAGGGGAGGAGGATGCATCTCGTGGGGCAAGTGAAAATGTTGGCGTGGCAAGGTCTGGTACAGGGCTTGTGCATGACTGGAGGGATGTGGATTTGCCAGAAAGTGCTCCTCCAACCAGCACTCGCAGTGCATCATTGACACCGGGAACATTGGCCCACATGTCAGATTATGCCTTGCGGATCCTAAAAAGGGACCCCCGCATTGCCAAAATGATGAACGATGACGACTACTGGTTGGCCAGCATCCTGGATCCACGCTATAAAGGCAAATTACAAAACATCATGCCACAGGAGAACCTTGACCTAATATTGGCTAATAAACAAGCAACTCTGGTAAATCGGTTGCTTGAGGCATTCCCAGCACACAGCAGCGGTGATGGTTCTCACACGAGCCATACGGGCCGGGGGCAGCTTGGCAGAGGTGTTCATGGTGCACACAGCAGAAGTGGCGTTGGAGACAGGGGTTTCATGACAATGTTGTGGACTGATTTTTCAAGTACCGCTCACACAACTGGTAATACAGCATCGATGGAAAGTGACAGGAGACAGCAGTTGTCAACTATGGTTACAAACTACTTTTCCTCCCATATCGATGTTCTCCCACATAGGTCATTCCCCTTTGACTATTGGGCCGCTAAACTGGACACCTGGCCTGAATTGGCACAATATGCCTTACAGGAGCTCGCTTGCCCAGCTGCAAGTGTGCTATCGGAAAGAGTCTTCAGTGCAGCTGGATCAATCCTGACAGAAAAAAGGACCCGTCTGTCAACCCAAAATGTGGATGATCTAACCTTCATTAAAATGAACCATGCATGGGTTTCCAAGGATTTTGTCCCACCTTCCCCTGATGACACATAGGGTGACAGAAAAATGGCTTGCTTTGGTCCACCTCTTCCTGGGACTTGACCTATTTCGCCTTTTGCATCAGCTGAATGTCCAACATCAACATATGCCACTTTCTAAAACTCCCTAACTGTGCTGCCTCCCCCCCCCAAGGCTGGGGTCACCACCTAGCGCACGACACCGTGCGAGTGCCGTTGCCCTGGACAGGTGGGTAGGCCGACTCTTGGGCGCGGGCACTGGCACAGGGTCCCTCATAGTGCAATCAAGTGTCTCTGAGGGTGGTGGTGCACACCCGCCGTCAGACACACCGCCATACTATGAGGGGCCCAGTGCCAGTACCGACGCCCACGAGTGGGCCCCCCTTGCTTGGGCAGGGCCCCAGCATTTGCAATCTTTACCTCTCCCTGCTCCTCCGCTGTGTAGTCTGGGCCGTCAAATCCATACTGTGCCTGACACCATCTGAGCCTGCCTCCTGATGTATAGACATATCTTTTGAATGTGTACGCTATCCATACATGTTATCTGGGGATACGGTACCCTTTCTCACCTTTGTGCAATCACGTGCAAACCATACTGGGCCTAACACCGTCTGAGCCTGCCTCCTGATGTATAGACATATCTTTTGAATGTGTACGCTATCCATACATGTTATCCGGGGATACGGTACTTTTTCTCACCTTTGTGCAATCACGTGCAAGCCATACTGGGCCTAACACCGTCTGAGCCTGCCTCCTGATGTATAGACATATCTTTTGAATGTGTACGCTATCCATACATGTTATCCGGGGATACGGTACCCTTTCTCACCTTTGTGCAATCACGTGCAAGCCATACAGGGCCTAACACCATCTGAGCCTGCCTCCTGATGTATAGACATATCTTTTGAATGTGTACGCTATCCATACATGTTATCCGGGGATACGGTACCCTTTCTCACCTTTGTGCAATCACGTGCAAGCCATACTGGGCCTGACACCGTCTGAGCCTGCCTCCTGATGTATAGACATATCTTTTGAATGTGTACGCTATCCATACATGTTATCCGGGGATACGGTACCCTTTCTCACCTTTGTGCAATCACGTGCAAGCCATACTGGGCCTAACACCGTCTGAGCCTGCCTCCTGATGTATAGACATATCTTTTGAATGTGTACGCTATCCATACATGTTATCCGGGGATACGGTACCCTTTCTCACCTTTGTGCAATCACGTGCAATCCATACTGGGCCTAACACCGTCTGAGCCTGCCTCCTGATGTATAGACATATCTTTTGAATGTGTACGCTATCCATACATGTTATCCGGGGATACGGTACCCTTTCTCACCTTTGTGCAATCACGTGTAATCCATACTGGGCGTGAGAACGGCTGGCGAGCTGTTAAGCAAGCTACAGCACCTGTGGTTTGCACACGTAAGTTTTTCATTTTTTCAGGAATGACGGTTAGGCCTAATTCCGGAACTGCAGTTGACCTGCACTTACTGGGAAATCATCGTTCGCGAGTAATAATTGTAATCAGTGATCCCCATCACTAACGTTGTTCAGCGGGTTATCTGCACCTGTAAGCGACAAACGCTGGCCTTTTCAGTGTAGCGCACATGCAGCCACGGATATGTAAGGGCATGACACACCAGTTATTGGCCAATCTCATGTGCCAGAGCCTCACGTGTCCCTCTAGTAAGCCAGACTCGGACCGCGGGGCATGACGGAGTCTCGTTCGTTAACGGAATTAAGCTTGCAATGTGTGCATCTGTTCTGTAGCTGGCATGGTTGAGGTTGCCCGTGTTGAGTCAAATTACGCCGTAGGCTCCACTCCTGGTGGTGCCCTTCTGGACATTCCTTTAAGGTTCAGCTTTGCAACCATACTGCCCACGTAAAACAAACACTTTGCCTTCATGAACGCTGTTTGGAGGGTCATGACTCGTGGGAATAATGCCGCCCAATCAGTTAACCTGCTAGAGAGATCCTTCGTTGCTCCCAAGCATGACATCACACTCCCTAGGAGGAAGGTAATGCCACTGTGGCGACCGTACTCCTGAGGGCGACACAAGTGCACTGATGCCCAGCCACTGCTCGATGAATCTGCTGGTACATTGACCCAGACCACTACATTCCCCTCGCACGCTACACGGCCTGAATCTGACCCTGATGAAACTCAGGTTACCCTTCCCATATACAGTTCCATCTTACACGGTGACAAAGAGGAAGCTGCAGATGAAAGTGCAGGTTCGGCCCACCCGCCATCAGACACACCACCGTACTATCAGGGGCCCTGTGCCAGTGCCGTCGCCAACGAGTGGGCCCCCCCTGCTTGCTCAGGATCACAGCACTTGCAAGGTTGAAATACTGTGCAGTGAGATGGAAGATGGGGACGAGGAGGAGTCCAGACTAGTACAGGGATTCCCTAGCGAGGAGACTTATTTGATTGTTTTCAATGTTGGGACAGCAATTTTTGGGGAGCACTATACTCTGGAGAATGATAGATGGGGCCCACCATACACTGGAACATTCCAAAGGTGGACATCAGACACTGGAGCAGCATTTACAGGCCCCATTATACACTAGAGCATTAGAAATGGGGCCCATTATGTTTGGAGCATTATTTGGGCCCATAAGACAGTGGAGCTTCATCCATGGGGACCAACATATACTGTAGCATTATGTGGAGCTCATCATATACTGTTTCAAACATTATATGGGACCAATGATTCTGTATGGAGAAATAGATGGGCCTCGTCATGAGATGTAAAAAGTGAAGTATTTTTCATTGTACTATACCGCTATTTCTCTGCCGTATCGGAGCATGATGAGTTGTGGTATGTGTTAAAGGGGCGCTCTTTCGCCCAGGGCACATGAAAACCTGGAGCCAGCCCTACCCCCCCACAACTTTAGCCAAATAACCCCCATTTTTCAGTGCGTAACTTGTATTATGAAGTTAATTAAGGTTGACCAGCTTAAGTAAGAAGAATTCATGCTTTTGGCATTCAAATGAGCACTGTAGGTGTGTTTCCTGTCCTCCTCTCACTGCCGACTTTTATTCCCCATTGACTTACATTGGGTTTCGTGTTTCGGGACGACCCCGACTTTTCCCTATAATCGGCCGATCTTGCTCGACCCGACTTTTGGACAAGTCGGGTTTCACGAAACGAAACTCGACCCTAAAAAAACAAAAGTCGCTCAACTCTACTATGGAGGCCTATCCTCTTCAACCATGATTTCCACTTTTTATCTTGGACTCAATGATAGAGATTAGTCTGAAGGCCTCGTGGGTATTTCCATTAAAAAACTTTCACAAGGGAATGTTATACCAGTCCTACTCGTGGGATTATGGTGTGGTGTGGCATAATGTATTTTAGCCAAACTTCTCTAGCCTTCATTCCAGGTACCATTTTTTCAAAGTGTCCCAGAAGTTTTTCAACACCAGGAAAGGCTGCATGTTGGTCGTGCAACTGTCAACAGCTTGTTTGGCCTAAATGTGCCACAACGACCTGAAGAGTCTCTGGACTTGTCTCCTATCGAGCACATTTGAGTCTTCACTAGTCTGCAATTGCAAACATAGCTTCCAGCAACAGATACTGATGATTTGCCCAAATGCATTCAGTGTAGCAGAACATTTCTCAACCATTAATAATCGCAATTGTATCATTTGCATATTATTAATATGAACCACAGCAAGACCTGCTCTACCCTCTCCTACTGTATCCTCACCCACCCCTGTAGACTGTGAGCCCTTGCGGGCAGGGTCCCCTCTCCTTATGTACTTGTGTGTCCCTTGTCTTACACATGTTTACTATACTTGTCTATATTTCCCCTTTTCACATGTAAAGCGCCATGGAATAAATGGCGTTATGTAATTGCATAATAATAATAATAATAATATCGATCCGGTGATTTACATAATTTCACAAATTTTCGACAATGTTTCCTTCTTGATCTTTCAATTTCAGTGTTGAGGATTATAGTTTTTGATTTTACAAAAAAATGCAAAGAAGAGTCAGACTGGCCAGAGGATCCTTCTGTGGGCCCTGACCATTCCTAATCTATTTATTGTCACAGTTCCACCCATCAGTGTGTCTGCAGTTACTGACAGCTCAGCCATCCAGTCTGGTGCAGGGGCGTGCTGAGCTGTCAGTGTGTTGAAGACAGCCAGTGCCTCCCAGTCTCAGAGGGGATGGCCGAGCTGTCAATCACCACACTGACAGCCAAGCACGCCCCTATACCAGACTGGATGACTGAGATATCAAAGTACTGACAGTTTCAGCACACCGACAACCGAAACTGGCATATGCGGGGATGAGGGAGACAATGCTGAAGGGACAGACTCCTTTAATAGGGATTAATCAAACACGTTAGGGATGCGAAGGGATGAAGGAAGCTTTAATCTGAATGCTACTGGACTGAACACATCTAGGATCTCATATGGGCCAATAAACTTTGGACCCAACTTCGCTGACAGCACTTTAAGTTTAATGTTTCTAGATGACAACCAAACCTTATCCTCAATCTTATAAAATGACGCACTGAACTTTTTTTTTGGCCTTCCAGTTTTGGTGAATCTGAACAGCCCTCTAATTTTTTTTTTTTAACCTCCCTCCAGACATCCCCTAGTTTTTGTACTGCTACCTCCACTCCAAGACCCAGGACATTCAGCTACTATGTGGTTTGCTTCTCTGTGACTTGTGTTCTGTTTGTAGATTTTTCATTGCCTGACCTTGGACCTTGTTCTAACGATCCGTCTGTTTAACACCAGATGAGCAAACATGCTTGGGGATACTCAGATATCATTCGATTATCTGGGTGCTCGGATATGCTCAGCACTTGTCAAGTGTCTACCTTTTTTCCTCATAGATTGTAAGCTTGCAAGCAGGGCCCTCATTCCTCTTGGTATTTGTTATGATCTATGTGATTATTGTTATGCTGTAATGTCTATCGTCTGTACAAGTCCCCTCTGAAATGTAAAGTGCTGCGGAATATGTCGGCGCTGTAGAAATAAAATGTATTACTATTATTATAAGCGTTGACTGGTGCTTGGATTGAATGAAGGCTTGAATCCCTGGTCTGCATGTTTGGCACCTGTTACACAGCCAATAAACCTACGTGGATTGCCTGTCAGTCATTATAATACCGTAGCCATCTTGGCAGTGGAATTACTGTGAATGGCTGGCCGCATTACCTCATCAGAGGTAAAAAAAAAAGAACTGGGACAACTGCTGGAGCAAAGAGAGTGGCTGAGTGGCAGAGCTTAGGGATTTGCAGTCCATTACTAAATAGATAGATGCTGCAGGTGACCTTTTTATTGTGAAAAATTTACTGTATTTTCATACATACAGTTTAACGTGCTTTGTGTAAAATTACGTTGTATTAAAATTTTTTAAAACTGCTTACCCTGCTACAGTTAACCACATTTTTTATTCCAAAATTTAACTATTGTCATCTATACAGTGTGGAATGGTGACTGCCCATGTAGTTAATGGGAGGTATGTATCACAGAGGTGCATGGCCCTGTGATGGAAGCTTGGTCTTGGTTTGGCTCAGCAGATCTACTGCTGAGGTTTACTATACATTGGGAGGCTTCAAGGTGACTTGGAGAGATGGGTGGGTCCAGTCACTTACATACCCCACCCCAGGGGGTGTGTCTGAACATCCAAGATGGAGCCTGTGTGTTTGGCACATGGCAGTGAGTGTTTGGGAGTCTGTCAATGTGGACAGATTTCCATGTGTCCAGGCTGGACACTACAGAGTTGTCTGTGACTTGGGAGGGAGAAGGCCTCCTGTGTATGTGGCTCCAAACTGAGCCTGAGGGCTGGACATTACTCCAGACTTGAGTGAGTAAAATCCTTACAGTTGGTGCTAGACTGCAGGCATGTGGAGTCCATGGCGTGCACCCCACGGAGGGATGGTTGCCGAAAGGGGTTGAGTCCCAAAAGGGGGTGGTGACCCAAACAGGGATGGTTGCCAAAAAGGGGGAGGTGACACAAACGGATGGTTGCACAGAAAGGGGTGGAGTCCCAAAAGGGGGCAGTGACCCTAAAGGGGTAGAGCCCCAAAAAGGGGCGGTGACCCAAATAGGGGTGGTGGTCCAAAAAGGGGCAGAAGCAAATGCACCAGTTATCTGTAGCCAGGAACAGCGAAGTTCATGCTATGCAGGTCTACTTTATAGTGTGGATTGCTCTGTCAATGAGGCGTCATGACTGTGTCCCATCTGGCTGGATGGAGAACATGTGATGGGACTGATACACCCATGGAGTGGAGTGTCCTTACTAAGAGCCCCTCTGGAACACTCTAGGTCACCTGGGACGAAAGTAAGTGGCATGTGTGAGGACATTAGACGACGTCTGATAGCCTGTCTCTACATTGTCGTGGCTGAGGTTTCCATGTACCACAAGGTGGGTATAGTCCCGGACTTGCGGTATCCTGTGGTAATAGTTTGGGACTTGGAAGTACTGTGGGACTGCTGGATAAAGGGAGAGGTGTCTGTAGAAATAATGTGTATAAGATCTAATAAAGAGGAGGAAGAAGCACCCCCTAAGGTCGATAGTCCGGAGTTAGGGGTGACCGAACGGAAGTGTGGGTCTGACCAACTCTTGTACTTGGCAAAGGTCACCAAAAGTGTGACCCTTGAAGATGGGGTAGCTCCAGGAGAGGGGTCTGACACCTGTTTAAGTGGGGACTGCTGGTTACAAGATGACAGACTCGGTAGTAGTGACTCCAATTCAGACGGTGACACAAGGGGATAAGAGTGCAGTAAGGTTGACCTGGTTACAAATGGCAAGTCTTCATCTCGTCACCGGGGACACAGCAGCCGCAGAAAGGTAGGTCAGGCTACACCCTCTGAGACGAAAAAGAAGAGACAGGGACAGGTGCCAACCATGTTAATGTCCGTGATAAGGGGGTCACTTTACCACTGACAAACCCTAGCACAGAGGTAGTCGATGAGGTACGGAAGATAAAGCTGACACAGAGTGGCTGAAGAGATTCAACAGCAAAAATTGCAGTAGGGGAAGAACTCCGAGAAAAACGGAGAGCCTGCAGACAAAGATGTCCAAATCGACCGCTGCCACTCGGCAAGGAGAGGATAAAATTGACAAACTGACAAAGGAAACGTGCACGTGGAAGGAGTACGATGAGGTCTGTCAACAGCTGGCGAACGAGAGGTGTCGAATATGGACGCCGCCAATTAAACGCAGCTGGATCAGGTGTGTCACCTGGAGTCTGAGTTCTTGGCAGTTAAGGCTCAGCTCAGAAAGAAGGAAGCGCTGGAGCAAAAGCTGCTTCATACCATCTGCTCCACAGAGGAGAAGCTGCGAGGAACACGTGTCTCAGCTGGAAATGACCTGCTGCAACAAAGCACAGGAGGCCCAGGACCTCACCAAAGAGTAGTCTCATGAGATGCAAAAAGTGACAGATTTTCAGGCCGAATTAAAGCGTCTGAAAGAACAGAAATCTAAGGAGATCGCGACTTTAGAGTCTGGGAGCGAGAACAGTGACTCTTCTGAGAGCCAAGTAGAAACCCTAGAGGCGGTTGAAGGTAATGGAAGGAAGGTCCTGAGAAGCGGCAGAGCACAGAGTGGAAGAGCTGGAGAAGGAAGTCTCTGAGCTCAGAGGTTACCTGTCAACTTGTCAAACTGTGAACAAGGCCATATTGGAAAATATGGAGGTGCTCAGAGAAGCATTAAGAGGACTTCTACAGGAGAAGATGGTGGTCGCAGACTTACAGAGGCAGTGCCAGAGTGGTAAGGAGGCAGAGTTGCAAATGCCCATCTTGGCAAGAGGTCTTGAAGAGTGTGAAGCTCAGGGAGAGCTTGCACTAAGAGCAGATGACTTAATGGACATGTCCAATGCAAAGCAGGAGCCGTCTATCCATGAAGAGGATGAGACCTCGCTCTTCAAGTGCGTAGAAGTGGTACCCGAGGACATGCAGGAAGCTTGTGCCAGTGAGGCTGTGCATGAGGCCTTTAGAAAGGTGATGGAGGCATGTAGCGTGAACTTTTGGGGTTGTGTTTCCCTTGGGAAAATAAAAATTGGGGGTGAAAAGATCATTTTTGTGGAAAAAATGATTTTTTAATTGCACGGTTGTACATTAAAAACTTATTTGAAGCTCTTGTGGGTTCAAAGTTCTCACCACATGTCTAGATAAGTTCCTTGGGGGGGGTCTAGTTTCCAAAAGGGGTCACTTGTGGGGGGTTTCCACTGTTTAGGTACATCAGGGGCTCTCCAAATGTGACATGGAGTCCGATCTCAATTCCAGCCAATTTTTCGTTGAAAAAGTCAAATGGCGCTCCTTCCCTTCTGAGCTCTGCCATGTGCCGAAACAGTGGTCCCCCCCCCACATATCAGGTATCAGCGTACTCAGGACAAATTGCACAATAACATTTGCAGTCCAATTTCTCCGGTTACCCTTGGTAAAATAAAAAAATTGGACCTGAAGTAAATTTTGTGAAAAAAAGTTAAATGTTCATTTTTTTTTTAAACGTTCAAAAAATTCCTGTGAAGTACCTGAAGGGTTAATAAACGTCTTGAATGTGACAATGACCCCAAACACACATCCAGGCTGTGTAAGGGCTATTTGACCAAGGAGGAGAGTGATGGGGTGCTATGCCAGATGACCTGACCTCCACAGTCACCAGACCTGAACGCAATCGAGATGGTTTGGGGTGAGCTGGACCGCAGAGTGAAGGCAAAAGGGCCAACAAGTGCTATGCATCTCTGGGAACTCCTTCAAGACTGTTGGAAGACCATCTCCGGTGACAACCTCTTGAAGCTCATCAAGAGAATGCCAAGAGTGTGCAAAGCAGTAATCAAAGCAAAAGGTGGCTTCTTTGAAGAACCTAGAATATAAGACATATTTTCAGTTGTTTCACACTTTTTTGTTAATTATATAATTCAACATGTGTTAATTCATAGTTTTGATGCCTTCTGCGTGAATCTACAATTTTCATAGTCATGAAAATAAAGAAAACTCTTTGAACGAGTAGGAGTGTCCAAACTTTTGGTCTGTACTGTATATATATATATATAATAATAAATTTTATTTCTATAGCGCTGACATATTCCACAGCACTTTACATTTCAGAGGGGACTTGTACAGACAATATACATTACAGCATAACAATAATCACATAGATCATAACATATATATATATATATATATATATATATATATATATATTAATAGCTTTGTCTCCATAAAAGGAGGGGGGCCCAAACTGTCAGTGTCTGCCCCTGGGTGTGCAGGATGCCTGTGGGGGTACATATGGGAGTTGCAGGCTGCATGTGGGGGGTACATATGAATGTGCAGGTTACCTGTGGGGGTACATATGGTGTGATGCAGGCTACGTGTGAATGTACATATGGGCGTGAAGGTTACATATTGTGGTACAGGCTACATGTAGGTTTACATATGAAGGTGAAGGCTACATGTGGGGGTACTTATGGGGGTGAAGGCTACATATGGGGATACATAAAGGGGTGCAGGCTATATATGGGTACATGTGGGGGTACATATGGGGCAATGCAGGCTACGTGTGAATGTACATACGGGGGTGAAGGTTACATATTGTGGTACAGGCTACATGTAGGTTTACATATGAGGGTGAAGGCTCCATGTGGGGGTACTTATGGGGGTGAAGGCTACATATGGGGGTATATATAGGGGTGCAGGCTATATATGGGTACATGTGGGGGTACATATGGGGCAATGCAGGCTATATATGGGTACATGTGGGGTACAAATGGGACAATGCAGGCTATATGTGGGGGTACATATGGGGGGGTGCAGGCTATATATAGGGATAGATAAGGCGGTGCAGGCTATATGTGGGGGTGAAGGCTGTATGTCTGGTACATATGGAGGGTACAGGCTACATGTGCGCGACACATGGGGTGCAGACTGTATGTGATAGAGATCTCCACTGAGAGGATCCGATATTGTAGGGACCTGAATGGGGAGAAGATGACGATGTCACATCAGAAAGATCCCATGTAAGACTACAAAGAGATAATTATTACACAGGAGGAGAACGTCAGAGGGGAAAGTAATGGGGACCTCCACCCGCAGAGCAGCACGCTAGATATACTGTATTTGTGTTGTCGCTTCTGATGATGTTTTACCTGTACAATTCGTGTTACTGAAGAAGGTCCATTTTAGGAATGAAACATCTGCTTTTAATTGCCTGCACAAATAAATCTACCATTTTACATTTGAGTGCCAAGTTTACTTTACACACTAGATATATGGCTGATCTTTGAGCACAGGACCTGTGATGAGGTCAGAGTCATGTGATCAGTCCCATGGAGCGGAGGTGCCAGTCTCCATTTTGCTCCATGTGAGAGAAGAGTCTGCTCTGGTGACAAGTAATGAGGGAGCAGGACTAAACCCTAAGGCTGTGTGCACACGCTGCGGAAAAGGTGCGGATTCATCCGCGCGGATTTTGTACAATCCGCAGGTGAAACCGCAGGTCAAAAGACCTGCGGTTTTACCTGCGGATTGCTCTGCGGTTTTGCCCTGCGGTTTTTCATCTCCTCAATGGAGGAGATGGCAAACCGCAGGAGAATCCGCAGAAAGAATTGACATGTCAATTCTTTCTGCGGATTGAAAACCGCAGATAATCCGCGCGGAAAATTCCGCACCGTCTGCACTGCGGTTTTTGATTCCCATAGGGAATCATTGTACTGTACACCGCAGCAAAAACTGCTGCGGGTCCGCAGCGGCCAAAACCGCTGCGGAACCGCAGCAAAATCCGCATCGTGTGCACACAGCCTAATGGGCTGAAGGTCGGGGGCTCTCTCGGGAACTCCTTAGAATTTTCCGTATTTCTGGATTAATTTGACCTGAAACTCCCTCAGATTCTCACACAAGGCCTGAGTGTATAAATCCTACATGGAACGAGGCAGAAAAGTCTAAAGACTAGCGATGATCGAGTAGTAAAATGCCTGAGTCCTCGGTGCTCCAATTGAGCAGGACGGACGCTCGGACCGGCTCAACTCAAGTAATGCATATAATAGAAGTCAATAGGAAACGCAAACATTTTTCCAGAAGACCCTAAGGCATGTTTCACATTTCCGTATTTTGACGGCCGGCTAAATCCGCCAGAGCCATTAAATACGGATCCATCTCCCTCGTGTGGCAAACGTATGGCACCGGATCCGAGTATTTGACGGATCCGCTGGAGTCAGCATGCAGGGAAAAGTGAAAGGAACGAGAGAGAGATTTTCTTGCTTCCGGGCATGCTCAGTGTAAAACGTCTGTCCATATTTGTATGTTGTTTGGCCAAATATAATCTATTAATAAAGGCTTTTTTATCAAAGCAATTTTTTTTTTATCTTTATTACTTGATTTATATACATGGCTACTACCAGGTATTTCATCACCATCTTCAGCTGCTTTTTCTATGCCCAGATAAGGTAGTAAAATGTTAATATTACATATACCGGTAACTACCTGTTGGTGCAGTTTTATTTCCCCCTCTACTGTCATCTACTGTAATCATAGGCAACGGGAAAATACGGTGAGAGATGAACGGCTATTAAGGGTTGGAGGAGGCGGGTTTTTTTCCACTCATTTTAATTTTGCTCTGTACACAAGTCATTATACAGGAAAGAATGTTTCCTAACATTTTTTCCTGTACAATCCATTTTATCTTCGGTTTGGTATGTTTTATTGTCAGTCTGTAAAAGTGGCGTAATACTGTAACGACATTGTTCCCAGCAGTGACCCGGGAGTCAGAGCTGCTTCTTCCCCATGCTGTTCCCATTCCATTTGAGTGCTGCTTTCATCCATTTCAGTGACTTTCCTGCCCCCCAGCCCTCTTCTTAGGCCTGTTTCACATTTACGTTTGTTTCCATCCGTCAAAATCCGCCTTTTTAGCAAAAAAAATGGATCCGACATTTTTTTGGGCGGATTCGTTTTTTCCCCCATTGACTTGCATTAGCGGCGGGGATTTTGACGGATGGTCATCTGTTGGATCCGTTTTTTGACGGATCTGCCAAAATTTTGGCATCCGCTGACTGGAGTGGACGGACAATGAAACGTTTTTTGTCTGCACGGATCCGCTTTTTTACACTGAGCATGGCCGGAAGAATTTCCTTGGCAGAAATTTAACCCTGAATCCCGTTCTGGCGGCAGAAAAATTCTCTCTCTCTCTCACACACTCTCTCTCACACACACTCACTCTCACACACACACACACACTCTCTCTCTCTCTCTCCCTCCCGCGGTTCCTTTAAATTTCCGACTTCAGCGGATTCGTCAAAACAACGGTCCGGTGACATACGTTGGTTTCACAACGGAAACGGATCCGTCTTTTGCATTTTTTATGGATTGCAACTAACAAAAAAAAAAAACGAAGTGTGAAAGAGGCCTAAGAATACGTAGATACTGACTGATGCCGCGCATCCGACCCAGCGCCCTACATCCTGGCCCAAATGGGTTCTGTGCATCAGAATTGGTATCAAAGTGGGGTAACAGCCAATTTTCACAGATTTGAATAAGTAACTGATGTTTTAAAGGGGTTCTATGACTGTGGGCCACTGATATCACACTGCAGACATATAGAACAGGGAGCCCGACATCAAATCCAGGCCTCCAGCCTGGCCCAAATGGGTTCTGGGCATCAGAACTGGCATCAAAGTGGGCAGACAGTCCACCAGTTACTTATTCAAATGGCAAAATTGACTGCTCACTTTGATGCAAGTTCTGATGCCCAGAACCCATTTGGGCCAGGCTGGAGAGCTGCAGTGTGATATCAGTGGCCCAAAATCATTTAACCCTTTCATTTACACCCTTCGGTGCCCCCGTTGATGTCCATTTTTGTGCCAGTTTTATAGTTTTTACAGCTGTTTTTAAGTGTGTTCACATCAGGGCACCTCGCTGCATTGTATGTTATTATTGTGATGATGAGTTTTTGTTGTTAAACCTATAAAAAACAGAAAAGAAAAAATTGCCGAATAAGAAACCAACTTCAGCCTCGTGATACACCCCATATTAGACATAAAGAACGGCTTCATATACATTCTGTTAAAATTGTTAGGTAATGGGACTCCTAGACTCAAAACCTATTTACTGCAATACGCCCTGGAAGACAAAAATTTTGAAAGAGTGCTGCTTGATGACCCTCTAAAAATTTGGAGAGATTGATGTACAATGGCCTTCTAAAGGTTTGGAGACAGTGACTATCATCAGCGTTATTATCCTATATTTGAATTGGCTTTAACCCCCGGAGCTTTTTGGTTTTGCGTTTTCGTTTTCCTTCTTTCCAGAGCCATAACTGTTTTATTTTTCCGTCAATATGACCATGTGAGGGCTTATTTTTTGCAGGACGAGTTGTACTTTTGATCGGTATCATTAGTTTTAGCATGTCGTGTACTCGCAAACAGGAAAAAAATCCAAGTGTTGTGAAATTGCAAAAAAAAAAGTGCAATCGCACACTTGTTTTTTTGTTTGGCATTTTTGCAAGGTTCACTAAATGCGAAAACTGACCTGCCATTATGATTCTCCAGGTCATTACGAGTTCATAGACACCAAACATGTCTAGGTTCTTTTTTATCCAAGTGGTGAAAAAAATATTCCAAGGTTTGCTAAAAAAAAAAAAATACGCCATTTTCCTGGACCCGTAGCGTCTCAATTTTTCGTGATCTTGGGTTGGATGAGGGCTTATTTTTTGTACGCCGAGCTGATGTTTTTAATGATGCCACTTTTGTTCTTTTGATCGCCCGTTATTGCATTTTAATGCAATGTCGCAGCAGCCAAAACAATGTAATTCTGGAGATTCGATTTTTTTTTTCTCACTACGCTGTTCAGCGATCGTGTTAAACCTTTTTTTTATTTTCTTTTGGCATGCTTCAATAGCCTCCATGGGAGGCTAGAAGCTGCCATAGCCTGATCACCTCTGCTACATAGAGGCGATGAAAAGATCGCCTTTATGTAGCAGGTTTACTGCATTGCTATGAGCGCCGACCACCGGGTGGCGCTCATAACAATCTGGCATCAACAACCATAGAGGTCTCAAGGAGACCTCTGGTTGTTATGCCGACGAATCGATTACCCCCAATCACGTGACGGGGGTCACCGGTGAGCATATTTCCCGCCGGATGGCCGGGAGCGGTTGCTAAATGCCTCTGTCAGAGATTGACAGCGGTGTTTAACCCCTTCACGACCAATGACGCCACATAGGCGTCATGAAAACTGGTACCAATCTTACCAGTGACGCCTATGTGGCATCATGACTTTAAAGCCCCCCTGCGGGTCGGGTGACCTAGGTCACTGAAAGGTCACCCGACCCGCAGATACAGAGGGCTTTGTACTTCACCACGGGGGGCGTGGCTTCGCCCCCACGTGGCTACGATCGCTCTGATTGGCTGTTAAAAGTGAAACAGCCAATCAGAGCGATAGTAATATTTCATCAATGAAAATTGATGAAATATTACAATCCAGCCATGTCCGACACTGCTGTTTCATCGGAAATGGCTGGTGACACCGATCCGACCCCCCCCACCAGTTAACGGGGCGATCTGCCGCCGCTGTCATCATCTGACCCCCCCGCCTTCCCTCCGTTCACACCACCTTCCAATCGTCCCCCCTCCTACCCCCTGGTACTCACCGAGTGCTGCTATGGCTCCCAGTGTCCTGCGGTCCCGGACCATGGGCGCCGCCATATTGGAAAATGGCGGGCGCATGCGCAGTGCACCTGCTGGCTGCAATTTCCTTTCATTCATTTTGATCACTGTGATAAACTCTCACAGTGATCAAAATAGAATGAAAAGTAAATAAACCCCCCGTTTTTCACCCCCATAGGCAGGAACAACTAATAAAATAAAGAAAAAATATTTTTATTTTTCCATTAGGGTTAGGGTTGGAAAGATGGTTAGGGTTGGAATGAGGTTTAGGGTTAGGGTTGGGGTTAGGGTTATGGTTAGGGATGTGTTGGGGTTAGAGTTGTGGTTAGGGGTGTTTTGGGGTTAGGGTTGGAGATATAATTGAGGGGTTTCCACTGTTTAGGCACATCAGGGGGTCGCCAAACGCGACATGGTGCAACCATTGATTCCAGCCAATTTTGCATTCAAAAAGTCAGACGGTGCTCCCTCCCTTCCAAGCCCCAACGTGTGCCCAAACAGTGGTTTACCCCAACATATGGGGTATCAGCATACTCAGGAAAGATTGCACAACAACTTTGGGGGTGTAATGTCTCCTGGTAGCCTTGGGAAATTAAAAAACTGGGGGCTAAAAAATTATTTTTGTGGAAATTTTTTATTTTTTTTTATTTTCACGTCTCTGCGTTATAAACTTCTGTGAAGCACTTGGGGGTTCAAAGTGCTCACCAGGCATCTAGATAAGTTCCTTGAGGGGTCTAGTTTCCAAAATGGGGTCACTTGTGGGGGGTTTCCACAGTTTAGGTACATCAGGGGCTCTGCAAATGTAACATGATGCCCGCAGACCATTCCATCAAAGTCAGCATTTCATAATGTCACTACTTCCCTTCCGAGCTCCGACGTGTACCCAAACAGTGGTCCCCACCCACATATGGGGTACCAGCATACTCAGGAGAAACTGGACAACAACTTTTGGGGTCCAATTTATCCTGCTACCCTTGTGAAAATAAAAAATTGCGCACTAAAAAATAATTTTTTGAAGAAAATTTTTTTTTTTATTTTCACGGCTTTGCGTTATAAAATTTTGTGAAGCACTTGGGGGTTCAAAGTGCTCACTATGCATCTAGATAAGTTCCATAAGGGGTCTAGTTTCCAAAATGGGGTCATTTGTGGGGGAGCTGCAAAGTTTACGCACACAGGGGCTCTGCAAACACGACATGGTGTCCGCTACCGATTGGAGCTAATTTTCCATTCAAAAAGTCAAATGACGCTCCTTCCCTTCTGAGCCAGCCGTGCGCTCAAACAGTGGTTTCCCCCCACATATGGGGTACCAGTGTACTCAGGACAAACTGGACAACAACTTTTGGGGTCCAATTTATCCTGTTACCCTTGGGAAAATAAAAAATAGCGGGCTAAAAAATCATTTTTGAGGAAAAAAAAATATTTTTTTATTTTCATGGCTCTGCATTTATAAACTTCTGTGAAGCACTTGGGGATTCAGAGTGCTCACTACACATCTAGATAAGCTCCTTGGGGGTTCTAGTTTCCAAAATGGGGTTACTTGTGGGGGAGCTCCAATGTTTAGGTGCACAGGGGCTCTCCAAACGCTACATGGTGTCCGATAACGATTGGAGCTAATTTTCCATTCAAAAAGTCAAATGGTGCTCCTTCCCTTCCGGACCCTGCCATACGCCCAAACAGTGGTTTATGACAACATATAAGGTATCGGTGTACTCAGGAGAAATTACTCAACAAATTTTAGGATCCATTTTATCCTGTTGCCCATGTGAAAATGAAAAAAACTGAGGCTAAAAGAAAATTTGTGAAAAAAAAGTACTTTTTTTTTTTACAGATCAATTTGTGAAGCACCTGGGGGTTCAAAGTGATCATTATGCATCTAGATAAGTTCCTTGGGGGGTCTAGTTTCCAAAATGGGGTCACTTGTGGGGGAGCTCCAATGTTTAGGCACACAGAGGCTCTCCAAACGCGACATCGCAACCACTAAATATTCCAGCATATTTTCCATTCAAAAAGTCAAATGGCGCTCCTTCCCTTCTGAGCCCTGCCGTGCGCCCAAACAGTGGTTTATAACCACATATGGGGTACCAGCGTACTCAGGAGAAATTGCCCAACAAATTTTAGGATCCAATTTATCCTGTTGCCCATGTGAAAATGAAAAAATTGATGCTAAAAGAAAATTTTTGTTGGAAAAATTATAATGTCCATTTTTTCTTTCCACGTTGCTTTAGTTCCTGTGAAACACCTGAAGGGTTAATAATCTTCTTGAATGTAGTTTTGAGTAGCTTGAGGGGTGCAGTTTTTAGAATGGTGTCACTTTTGGGTATTTTCTGCCATATAGACCCCTCAAAGTGACTTCAAATGTGAAGTGGTCCCTAAAAAAAAATGGTTTTGTAAATTTTGTTGTAAAAATGAGAAATCGCTCCATGTCGTGTTTGGAGAGCCCCTGTGTGCCTTAACATTGGAGTAACCCCACAAGTGACCCCATTTTGGAAACTAGACCCCCCAAGGAACTTATCTAGACATTATGTGGTGTGCACTTTGAACCCCCAAGAGCTTCACAGAAGTTTATAACAGAGGCGTAAAAATAAAAAATCATTTTTTTTTTCACAAAAATGATCTTTTTGCCCCATTTTTTATTTTACCAAGGGTAGCAAGAGGAATTGGACCCCAAAAGTTGTGCAATTTGTCCTGAGTATGCTGATACCCCATATGTGGTTGTAAACCTCTGTTTGGGTGCACGGTAGAGCTCGGAAGGGAAAGAGCGCCGTTTGACTTTTTCAATGCAGAATTGGTTGGAATTGAGATCGGACCCCATGTTACGTTTGCAGAACCCCTGATGTGCCTAAACAGTGGAAACTAGACCCCCTAAGGAACTTATCTGGATGTGTGGTGAGCACTTTGAACCCCAAAGTGCATCACAGAAGTTTATAACAGAGCCGTGAAAATAAAAAAAATCACTTTTTTCTCAAAAAATGATTTTTTTAGCCAGCAATTTTTTATTTATACAAATGTAACAGGAGAAATTGGACCCCAAAAATTGTTGTCCAGTTTGTCCTGAGTACGCTGGTACCCCATATGTGGGGGGAAACCACTGTTTGGGCACACGTCGGGGCTCGGAAGGGAAGTAGTGATGTTTTGAAATGCCGACTTGATGGAATGGTCTGCGGAGCCCCTGATGTGCCTAAACAGTAGAAACCCCCCACATGTGACCCCATTTTGGAAACTAGACCCCCCAAGGAGCTTATCTAGATGTGTTGAGCACTTTGAACCCCCAAGTGCTTCAAAGAAGTTTATAATATAGAGCCGTAAAAATAAAAAATCATTTTTTCCCACAAATATTATTTTTTAGCCCCCAATTTTTTATTTTCCCCAAGGGTATCAGGAGAAGTTAGACCCCCATAGTTGTTGTGCAATTTTTCCTGAGTACGCTGATACCCCATATGTTGGGGTAAACCACTGTTTGGGCACACGTCGGAGCTCGGAAGGGAGGTAGCACTGTTTGACCTTTTGGACGCAAAATTGGCTGGAATCAATGGTGGCATCATGTCGCGTTTGGAGACCCCCTGGTGTGCCTAAATAGTGGAAACCCTCTCAATTCAAAATCAACCCTAACCCCAACACACCCCTAACCCTAATCCCAACCATAACCCTAACCACAAGCCTAACCCTAATCCCAACCCCAACACACCCCTAACCCTAACTCCAACCCTAACCCTAATTGCAACCATAAAGGAAAAATAAAAATAAATATATTTTCTTTATTTTATTATGTGTCCCTACCTATGGGGGTGAAAAAGGGGGGCTTTATTTACTTTTTTTGTATTTTGATCACTTTGATAGTTTATCACAGTGATCAAAATGTACCTGTAAAATGAATGAATGAATCCGCCGGCTGGCAGATTTGCGGGCACACTGCGCATGTGCCCGCCATTTTGTAAGCTAGCAATGCCCATGGAAAGAATATGGCAGGACACCGGGAGGTACTGGGACTCATGAGGCACCGGGGGGGCTATGAAGGCAAGGGGAAGCGGAGGGGGAGCAAATACTGACGTCGGCGGCCGATCGCCGCCGTTAGTAGATGGCGGCGGCACATCGCCGCCATCAGTCGTGGGGGGGGGTCGGATCACGATCTCCAGCCATGTCCGATGCTATTGCGGCATTGGACATGGCTGGATTGTAATATTTCACCAAATATCATTGGTGAAATATTACTATCGCTCTGATCAGAGCGATCGTAGCCACGGGGGGGGCTAAGCCACCCCCCCTGTGGTGAAGTACAAAGTCCCCTGTACGTGCGGGTCAGTGACCCCGGTCACCCGACCCGCAGGAGGGCAATTAATTCATGACACCACATAGGCGTCACTGGTTGGATTGGCACCGACTTTTATGACGCCTATGTGGCGTCATTGGTCGGGAAGGGGTTAACTAGTTAATAGGCGCAGGTGGATCGCGATTTAACCCGCACCTATTGTGGGCACATGTCAGCTGTTCTAAACAGCTGACATGTCCCGGCTTTGATGCGGGCTCATCACCGGAGCCCTCATTAAAGCGGGGGTACTCTTCCATCCAATGGCAGTAATGGGTTAAGCTCCCTTGCTGTCATCTGTTGAGGTTGAGAATTCTGGGCCTATCCAGGCCTTGTTCATTTTGAGTGAGGGTCGCCTGATGATCCTCTGTAGATTTTGAGTGTGGGCCACATTATGACCCTATAAAGATTTTGTGTGAGAGCCGCCTGATGACAATATTGATATGGTGGAAAAGGAGAAGGACAAGTAAAAGAGTAAACCATGAACCATGTAGCTTTGGAATACACGGTAAGCCAAAAAAGGAACATTTGAATTGGCTTTATGTTCGCTGCTGTCATCCGGCTGGGTTGAGAAGTCTGGGCCAATCCAGGCCTTGTCCATTTTCATAAGCGTCAGCCTGTCAGCATTTTCAGTTGAAAGGTGGATGTGCCTATCAGTTATTATGCCCCTTGTGTGACTAAAAACCCAGTCTGGCAAAACGCTAGTGGCAAAGCAGACGTAGACGTAGAGGGACAGTTCATGCCACAGGTCCAGCTTTGAAAACCAACAGTTGTACGGCACAAAGGTTTCACAGAGGACGCTAGTACGGTCAGCTATGTACTCCTTCACCATCTTTAAAAATGTTCCTTCCTTGTCAGACTACCCCACAAATTAGGGCCTGGGTGCTGAGTCTAATGAAACTGTCCCAGACCTTTAATAATGTTCCCCTGCCTCTGTAGGACCTGGTGTGTGTCTCCTTCATTTCCCCTCCTTGGTTGCCCAGGAATCTATGACCTCTGTCCTCAGCATTGTCAGGTGTGAATTTTTTGTACTAATTATTCTACTACGGCCTTCTGGTATTGTACCATTTTATTAGAATGCAAGGCAATAAACCAGCTCACCCTCCACCAGCTGCAGCAGGTTCAGGAGTCTGCGATGTGGTGCTGTCTGCAGTGCTGCGAGTGCTCAGTTAGATGCAAGAAAAAAAAAAAAAATTTGGTCCAGCTCCTGATACGTTACAGATAAAATCCACAATTTATTCTTATTCATTTAAAAAAGACATATCCAAAAAACATTTGCCAAAGGATATTTGGAAAAAATGGTGGGAAGCATGGGAGGGAAAAAAGGACATATATTCACCATACGTGCATCAAATCCTCTTCAAAACCGCGTGGATTTTCAACTGTGTTTACTGCCAAGAGAGGAAGACTTCGCGCAGAAATTTACAAAGGCAAATCCGCAACGTGCGCATATACCCTTAAGGGTATGTTCACACTGGGTGTTTTTTCTGCGTTTTTTTTTCTGCAGCAAAACCTGATTTCTTGGCAGGAAAGAAGCTGCTGCAAAAAAAAGCAGGTTTAGTTGCGTTTTTCATTGCGGTTTCTGCACAGTTTTTAGTGCATTTTTCAATGTGGTTTTGTTGCGTTTTTTTGTGTGCGTTTTTTGGTCTATTTTTTTGTGTCTTTGTGCATGCTAAAGAAGTTGAGTTCAGGTCCATGTTCATGTCCAACGTTTTTGCAGCGTTTTTTCAACACCCAAGTGAATGGGTGAAAAACGCCTAAGTATGTACAGACACAGAGGGCTATTAAATGCATAAAGCATGTGAGCACATGATGCGAAGAGCCTGATTATACCAGCATATCGTGCTCATATACTGCCTTATAGTGCTCACATACTGCCTTATAGTGCTCACGTACCGCCATATAGTGCATGAAACGCAATATCTGTTTATTTTTTTAAAAAAAACTTTTAAAAAATTGCATGGGCTCCCGCGTAATTTTCATAACCAGCAGAGGGAAAGCCGATGGCTGAGGGCTGATGTTACTATTCTGGGAAGCAGCCACTGGTCATAAAGGTTCCCAGGCTATTAATATCAGCACCAAAAAAGAGCATGAACCGCACCTCCAAAAATCATATAATCATCTAATGCTACTAGGCAAAAATTTCTATAAATGAACATGACGTTCTTAGTTTAATATTCTGATCAGACTGTATGAAATCCACTGCCACATCATGGCGAACCTCGTAGTGGGTCCTACCACCCTAATGGAGCGGAGCCGCGCACCGACCACCGCCACAGCGGCAATGCATTGGCAGGGCAGACAGCCTGGTGTCCCACGGCGCCCATGCTGCAAGACTGAATCCCTATGACTCCTGACCGCACCAGCCCAAAACCACAGCAACAATGGCCGCCACACAGCACCCACACCAAATGAAAGGATCACTTAAACTCCCCTTCCTCTAGCTAGCTCTTCAGTGAGAGCAGAAATGGGCTAGACCTCTTACTTTGCAGTCTCCTGCTAATTAAAACCACCTGTGCCAAATGGGAGGAGTGGTGATTCAAGAAAGGGGAAAGAACATGGTATACACCAAAAAAGAACATGAACAGCACCTCCAAAAATCATACAATGATCTAATGCCACTAGGCAAAAATTTATATTACTGAACATGAGGTTCTTAGGTTAAAATTCTGATCCGAGTGTATGAAGCCCTCCCTAAAGAGCACCAAAACATGCAGGGCGAGAAGCTGAGCTCCAGCCGAGTAACCCCTTTAATACTCGGCGAACTCCGAGCATTGCGAGCACTGCATGATTGCTCATTACTAAACACCAGGGTTAACAAGGACAGAAGACATCAAATATGGCGTCATGTCGAATGTTTAGGGTGCCAACCTTTGTTATTTTTTAAAAGTTTTTTAGTTTTCGCTGTTATCGTTAGCCCCTTTAGGGGACTTGAAGACGTGATCATCCAATCGCTTGTTTCATAAACAGCGATGCCACAGTATCGCAACAAATGGCAAAAATCACGCTCTCTTTCGGAGCCCAGCTACAGGCAGGGTTTCAAATGAGCTCTGTAATGACCGTCATGGGGGTAATCAACTAACCGCTTGGCTGTCATGACGAACCGTCAGCGATCCACAATCACTGGTGGAGAGAATGCCTGCACATGTTACAGTCATATGTTAAAGTTTGGGCACCCCTATTAATGTTAACCTATTTTCTTTATAACAATTTTGGTTTTTGCAACAGCTATTTCAGTTTCATATATCTAATAACTGATGGACTCAGTTATATTTCTGGATTCAAATGAGGTTTATTGTACTAACAGAAAATGTGCAATCTGCATTGAAACAAAATTTGACCGGTGCAAAAGTATGGGCACCCTTATCATTTTCTTGATTTGAACACTCCTAACTACTTTTTACTGACTTCCTGAAGCACTAAATTGGTTTTGTAACCTCATTGAGCTTTGAACTTCATAGCCAGGTGTATCAAATCATGAGAAAAGGTATTTAAGGTGGCCACTTGCAAGTAGTTCTCCTATTTGATTCTCCTATGAAGAGTGGCATCATGGGCTCCTCAAAACAACTCTCAAATGATCTGAAAACAAAGATTATTCAACATAGCTTTTCAGGGGAAGGATACAAAAAGTTGTCTCAGAGATTTAACCTGTCAGTTTCCACTCTGAGGAACATAATAAGGAAATGGAAGAACACAGGTACAGTTCTTGTTAAGCCCAGAAGTGGCAGGCCAAGAAAAATATCAGAAAGGCAGAGAAGAAGAATGGTGAGAACAGTCAAGGACAATCCACAGACCACCTCCAAAGACCTGCAGCAGCATCTTGCTGCAGATGGTGTCACTGTGCATCAGTCAACAACACAGCGCACTTTGCACAAGGAGAAGCTGTATGGGAGAGTGATGCAAAAGAAGCCGTTTCTGCAAGTATGCCACAAACAGAGTCGCCTGAGGTATGCAAAAGCACATTTGGACAAGCCAGTTACATTTTGGAAGAAGGTCCTGTGGACTGATGAAACAAAGATTGAGTTGTTTGGTCATACAAAAAGGCATTATGCATGGAGGCTAAAAAACACAGCATTCCAAGAAAAACACTTGCTACCCACAGTAAAATTTGGTGGAGGTTCCATCATGCTTTGGGGCTGTGTGGCCAATGCCGGCACCGGGAATCTTGTTAAAGTTGACGGTCACATGGATTCAACTCAGTATCAGCAGATTCTTGACAATAATGTGCAAGAATCAGTGACGAAGTTGAAGTTACACAGGGGATGGATATTTCAGCAAGACAATGATCCAAAACACCGCTCCAAATCTACTCAGGCATTCATGCAAAGGAACAATTACAATGTTCTGGAATGGCCATCCCAGTCCCCAGACCTGAATATCATTGAACATCTGTGGGATGATTTGAAGCGGGCTGTCCATGCTCGGCGACCATCAAACTTAACTGAACTGGAATTGTTTTGTAAACAGGAATGGTCACAAATACCTTCATCCAGGATCCAGGAACTCATTAATAGCTACAGGAAGCGATTAGAGGCTGTTATTTTTGCAAAAGGAGGATCTACGAAATATTAATGTCACTTTTATGTTGAGGTGCCCATACTTTTGCACCAGTCAAATTTTGTTTCAATGCAGATTGCACATTTTCTGTTAGTACAATAAACCTCATTTGAATCCAGAAATATAACTGAAGCAAAAATCCCACAAATGTCAGAAGTGACATCGCACAGATCCAGGTCTGCTAGGAGCTCAAAACACTCAATCAAGTCAAGCTCATCAAGGTACTCAACCCTCAGTGAACAACTCATAAGAGCACGTGCCGAAGCAGAATCTACGAAAGTGCAAGCCATTTTCGCCCAAAAGAAAGCAGAGAAGGAAACAGTATCTGCACGCAAGAAAGCAGAGATGGAAGCTGAATCCACAGGCAAGAAAGCAGAGATGGAAGCTGAATCCGCACGCAAGAAAGCAGAGATGGAAGCTGAATCCGCACGCAAGAAAGCAGAGATGGAAGCTGAATCCGCACGCAGGAAAGCAGAGATGGAAGCTGAATCCGCACGCAAGAAAGCAGAGATGGAAGCCGAATCTGCACGCGAGAAGGCGGAAATAGAAGTCCTGCAGAAGGAATACGAACATGCAGCAGCCGTGGCAAAGCTAAAGGTCTTCGAGCAGGCTCTAGGTGGGAGCCAAGGAGGCAGCCTCAATTCATACAAACTCGACACAGAAGACCCACTTAAGCGCACGAGAAATTACGTGCTGAGCCAAACAAACGAAACCCTGAACATCAACAACCTTCCCGTCAGCACCGACCTCTCTCTAGAGCATCAGGACATTGATCCGGCTGCAGCTTCCAGCTTTCAAGGTCAGTCCAATGGACCACAAACATTCAAACCTGAACCTCCTTCTTGTGTCAATACGCTGCCTGACCCTACACCTCACCAAATGCCATACGCCAACGTCTACATGCAACCTAACATGCCGTCAAGGCACTATGCCCCTGATAACTATGTGGTTCCAGTCCCGCATACAACAGAGACCATATGTCACAAACAGGTTGCTGGTCTAAACGCCTGCGCCACTCCATATCTTCCCATGTTCTTGAACCAAGAAGCTAATACCCACGCTAACAGCATCACTCAGCCAGCAAATGTTTCTCCAAAGTCAGAAAGAACAGACATGGCCGATTTTGCGAGGCTCATGATACGCCGAGAACTCACCAACACCGGTCTCACAAGATTCGACGACCAGCCTGAGAATTACAGAAGTTGGAAATATACCTTTAAAGCCGCAATTAGTGACCTTGGCATCACTGCTGCTGAAGAGCTGGATCTGCTAATCAGGTGGCTCGGACCTCAATCCACGGAGCGGGTCAAGAGGCTCAGATCTGTCCACATCAGTAACTCAGCAGCTGGACTCATGGCTGCATGGGAAAGACTGGAATGTAGCTTCGGCAGTCCTGAAGCCATAGAGAATGCACTGTTTAAGCGTCTGCAGGATTTCCCCAAAATATCTGGCAAGGAGAGTTCAAAATTCCTAGAGCTCAGTGACCTACTCCTAGAGCTCCAGTTAGCCAAGGCAGACACACACCTACTTGGTCTCAGTTATCTGGATACCGCTCGGGGCATTAACGCGATAGTTTCTAAGCTGCCATACAATATACAAGAGAAGTGGGCGACTATTGGGTCAAAGTACAAAAAAGTCAATCAAGTCTCTTTTCCTCCATTTTTCTTCTTCTGTGACTTCATCAAGGAAATTGCAGAGTGCAAAACTGACCCCAGCTTCTGCTATGAAGAACCTAGCGGCTTTGCACCATTCCCTAAGTACAAGAGTTCGTGCTCTCATGACAGCAACCGCAGTTGTCCGGTGTCTGCAAAAAAGACAGAACTTCTGCCTACACCGACATCAGCGCCAGACAAAGGCAGTGAAGATGAGAAGGTTGAAAATCCGAACCGCCAGTGTCCAATTCACAAACTGCCACATCCCCTAAAGAAGTGCATCGGCTTCAGGAAGAAACCCCTTCAAGAACGAAAGGAGCTCTTGAAGAAGTTTGGAGTATGCTTCAGGTACTGCGCCTCTATTGAACATCTTGAGAAGGACTGTGTCATCGCCATCAAGTGTCTAGAGTGCGACAGCGAAGACCATGTACAAGCGCTCCATCCATCACAGCACGACTCTGCATCTACACCTTCTCCCACCACAAGCCATGGCGGGGAGAGTTCAGACCAAGCGACAAGCCAAGTTGCGGTATCTTCCTCATGCACCGAAGTCTGCGGAGAAGGTCTTCGAGACAAGTCCTGAGCGAAGATTTGCCTAGCAAGGGTGTATCCCAAGGGTCATCCAGAGAAGGCAGTCAAGGTGTACGTTAGTCTGGACGACCAGAGCAACAAATCACTGGCCAGGTCAGAATTCTTCGACCTGTTCGACTTAAAAGGAGACGTATATCCTTACACTTTGGGCACCTGCAGCGGCGTTATAAAAACCTCTAGAACAGGGGTCCTCAAACTACGGCCCGCGGGCCAAATGCGGCCCGCGAAGGACTTTTATCCGGCCCCTGCCCAGGCTGACATTAACCGCACTGATTGCACCGCCCTCACTGCCATGGTGAACCAATCAGCGCTGCAGCCGTGATGAACCAATCAGCGCTGCAGCTCACAAACACTGCCACCCCTCTGACACGCCCACTAAAGAACTAGACTACAGAGTGCAGGACGAGGCACCGAGGAAAGGCGTTGTGAAGCCCTCAATATGCAGCAGAGACCACACAGACGACGTGATTGTCATCACGCCACCTGCGCGGCCTAATGACATCACGCCGCCTGTGCTGGAAGAAGACTGAGACGAGCGGGCACCTCTTCAGAACAGCGGGGGACATAGGTGAGTACTGTTTTTTTTTTTTCTTTTTAACTCCGGGTCCTATTGGGGACCTGTGCTGCAAAATGGGGACATTTACCTGCCTACTAGGGACCTGTGCTACGTATTGGGGACCTGTGCTACCTACTGGGGACCTGTACCTGCCTATTGGGGACCTGTATCTGCCTATTGGGGACCTGTGCTACCTATTTGGGACCTGTGCTGCTTACTGGGGACATTTACCTGCCTTTTAGGGACCAATGCTGCCTCTTGGGGATTCTTGCACCACACTAGTCTGTGCCTGAGGTAAAAGTGGAGTTCCACCAATATGGGCACTGGTGAGGCTGCATTGATGGGCACTGATCAGGCTGCTTTGATGGGCACTGATCAGGCTGCATTGATGGTCAGTGCAGTCTGTATGTCTCTGTGTGGGCAATTTTATTGCTGGTATATTGTTTTTGTAGCGCTGTATATATGTTGGTATTTTACTAATAGCAATTTTGAATCCCTAGGAAACAATGATATCAAGAAAGAGAAAAAATTGACTCGAAGTGTAGGATATTCGAAGAACCCAAAAGAATCGGTAAGTTTGATGATTTAACTTTACTTCTTCATTTTTAATATTGTATTTGTTCCTATTTTGTTTTATGATTTCTAAATAAGATATGTGCAGTGTGCATATGAATTTGGTGCTAATTTTTTTTAAACTATATTCCGGCCCACAAATGGTCCGAGAGACCGTGATCTGACCCCCTGTTTAAAAAGTTTGAGGACTCCTGCTCTAGAAGAAGGGCCGGTGGCCACATAATAACTTCTCTTGAGAAGGACGCCATGGAGATACCACTACCCACGCTTGTTGAGTGTAACCAAATTCCATTCAACAGGGAGGAAATCCCAATGCCAGAAGTCGCTCTTCAGCATCCTCACCTCAGAATGATAGCCAAAGAGATGCCACCCCTGGACGACAAGGCAGACATCCTAATTCTCCTCGGCAGAGTCATTATACGACTGCACAAGATGCGTCAACAAATCCACGGACTACTCAATGAACCGTATGCTCAGCGCCTCGAGCTAGGCTGGGTTATCATCGGCAATGTCTGTAGCGACCAGACACAGGATCCTAGCAACATCTCCTCTTACAAAACGCTTATCACGTTAGATCACCATGACTTGTCCCCCCCTGCCAGACCCAGGCCATTACTGGACGAAGGAGAACTCAAATGACACTAAATGTCAGCAACAACCATCTGACAATTCAAGTCTGCGTTATCTTCGAGACTACAACCTTGAGAGAACAACACTCGGTCCTATAACAAAGGACAACTCACCACCAACAGAGGAAGACAAGGTGATCATCAGGGTCACAAGCATCAAACCCACCAATGTCAACTATAACAGCTGGGTAGCTCCCTCACCTTCCCTTCCCACAAATACTGAGTTGCCAAAGGATTCACAGCAAGTATCTGCTGAGTTCTCAACCTTTGACGCCTATCTCCATCACAAACCTGGTCAAGCCGAATCCATGCTAGACTTCAGTGCTCAGAGTGAGAGCCCCTCTCTCAACAGCCTTCCTCTTACCGATGGTGCTAGCATTTGCCCCATGCAATGCAGCTTCAGCATACTGCCGGATGTCGAACAAGGCACGTTCACTTCCCAAGCATCACCCTGTGTTGAATTTCCTATCGAACGAGGAGCCTCGCCTGTTCTAAACAGCATCCATGGTCCTCTGGGGTTCAAAACACCCATTGCAGTTCAAGGCAGGGCATCACTGAGACAGCTCGCTACTCGGGGCATCAACAGGAACACTATGTTACCATCTCAGAGACAGCAAAGGTGGGAGACGGGGAAGAAGTCCCTAAAGGCCTTACAGCAACCTCAAGTCCTGCACCGTAGTTCTTTAAAGATTCTTTCAGCCGTCATCAAGAGACAAGTCTACGTTTCTTACGATGCATCTATGAAGACTACAGCTGCAGGAACCTCTCCAAGTGCTTCAGTTTGCTGGCTCCTTCGAACAGGAGTCACATGAATGTATCTTAGTCACTGGACTTTGCCACGGCGGGGAGCATACCTTCGCATGCTACTGCTGTGCTAGGACACAGGATTATCAGAACCCAACTGAACTTTAACTTCCCCTTATGGACTGGAACTTCTACTGTTGAGTTGGTGGAAGAGTTGGCATGTTGTGGCTTCCCCAATCCGAAGATGGGTTTCTATTGGATTCATTTTTCATTTTTTATTCAAGCTCTACGTTTTTAATACAAGTATGGACTTGATTTCTGCATTGTGCTGCATTGTTTTTCTTTTCTCCTCTCATTGCAGGTTTCACGATGTCAAGGGACAGATTCTCCTTATCTCACACAAGGACTTATGAAATCTGACGATTTCAGATGGGGAGTGTTGTGTCCCACGAATGGGAACAAACTGTAATGCATATTTCTCTTTGTTTTGTTCTTCCTCCAATCAGCAAAATTCCCTGTTGTTGCTAGGTAGAATTAGACTGTGTGAAAATTGTCCCTATGACTCTCCTGTAGTTGAGCTCTGTATTAGGTTCCTCCTCCCTTCTTCTTCAGTTTAGCCTACAGCAGCCATTACTCAAGACGCATGTGTACTCCCCTGTACAAATTACCCCTTTTTACCTACTGTCCATTGTAAACTAATACAAGATTTTGGAAGAAATCAGCATCGTTTCTCCTGGTCTTTCTACAGTTGCATTGCCAGTGGAGTTAATACTACTGAGGACGTCTGGTTTTGTGAGTACAAGTTATACAATTATCTAAGAAGCTGATAGTTAGATCACTTGGGACTCGCAGTCATCAGGAGGAGTCAGAATAGAACACTTGGGCTATGGTTGGTATAAGGGAGCAGACCCCACAGGACAGCAAACCCTACAATGTAGCAGACCCCAGGGGTTGATGACACTCAGCAAGCTCTACAGCTCCAGTTGCTGTGTCACTACAAGTCCCAGCATTCCAGGACTGAGCTCCTTAGTGTTGTAGTCCTGCAGCTCCTCAGGTCTCCTGCCTAATCATCCTACTTTACATTCCAGAGCAGGTTGCAGTAGTGTGAGACTACTTTAGTGATCCAGGGAGCAGAAGAGGAAAGACTGAGGCTGAGCCCCTCCAAGCCGCCTGACACTCATCCCAAGCTCACAGACACTCACCCGGTGCCCCCGACACCCATCCAAAGCTTACTGTAACCCCAAGTCCCCTGACACCCATCCCAAGTCCACTGACACTCACCCCGTGCCCCCTGACACCCATCCTAAACTCACTGACAGTCAGCCCAAGTCCCCTGACACCCATCCCAAGCTCACTGACACTCACCCTGTGCCCCCTGACACCCATCCCAAGCTCACTGACACCCCATGCCCCTGACACCCATCCCAAGCTCACTGACAGTCACCTCAAGTCCCCTGACACCCATCCCAATCTCACTGACACTCACCCCGTGCCCCCGACACCCATCCCAAGCTCACTGACACCTCGTGCCCCCTGACACCAATCCTGTGCCCCCTGACACCGATCCCAAGCTCACTGACAGTCACCACAAGCCCCCTGACACCCATTCCAAGCTCACTGACAGTCACCCCAAGCCCCCTGACACCCACCCCAAGCTTGGTGTCTTTCAGGAAAAGCTGTGAGGATTGTCACCAGGGGCGTACATACAAATCATAGGGCAACATAGCAAAAGGTCTAATTGCCCCCCCAAAAATATAATTGTTGGGGTCACAGAAGGGCATAGCTCACAACTTTCTTGCCTTTACATAGTAATTATACCGCAATATATACAGTATTTATTACCTAATATGACATATAGGTCATACATAATGTCACCATGTATATTTATCACATAATACTCCCATAAAGACCACACATTGTACCTCCATATATATTTATTACATTGTACTTCCATATAGGTCATACATAATGCCGCCAGTTATATCTTTTACATAATACTGTAATATGGACCACACATACTGTACTACTGCCGGATATATTTATTACATAATACTGCCATATAGATCACACATGATGCCACCATATATATTTTTACATAATATTGCCATATAGACCACACTTGATACCTCTAAGTATTATGTGTGATCTGTATGGTAGTATTATGTTAAATCAGTAAGGTGGAATAATGTATATGACGGTATTATATCAGAACTATATTGTGGGATTATGTGTGATCTATGTGGCAGTATTATGTGAGAATTATATGGTGGTTTTATGTGTTATCTACATGGTGGTATTGTGTGTGATCTATATGATGGTATTATGTATGATCTATATGGTGGTATCATGTATAAGTATATAAATGAACAAATACAAATATCTCTCCAAGGGTCGGTTTATACCAAGGAAGGTGACGGTCACAAGGCGGCATTCTCTTTGTCTGGAGGAGAGAAGGTTTTTCCACCAACATAGAAGAAGATTCTTTAGGCTGCGTTCACACGTCGCGTTTTTTTCTCATTTTCGCGGCGGTTTTTAACGCGCGTTTTTGCCGCGAAAACGCAAATAAACAGCATCCCGTGCATGCCTATGGGATTCCGCAATGCTGTGCTAATGCTGCGGATTTTCCCGCGGAAAAATCCGCAGCATGCTCATTAATTTTCAGAATAGCAGGTATTCCTCCCACATAGGAATGCATTGTTCTACTTACTTTCCGCTTGTGGCTGTGCCCACCATACGAAAAGTAAGCAGAACATTTGCGAATGGTACCCAGGGGGTGGAGGAGAGGAGACTCTCCTCCGGGCTGTGGGTACCATATCCCTGTAAAAAATAGAATGAAAAATAAAAAAATCGCATTCTATTCACCTTCCGGCGTCCCACGCAGCCTTCCCGGACCTCAGCGATGCTCCCGTTCCCAGTAATGCCTTGCGAGACCTTTGATGACGTCGCGGTCTCGCGATATTGTAGCGGTCCCTATTCCTCGCGAGATCGCTACCAGGGCTGTGGAGTCGGAGTCCGAGCTCATTTTGGTGGAGTCGGTATAAAATGGACCGACTCCGACTCCTAAAATATATAATAAATTGGGTACAGTAGTTCAATGCAGAATGTGCTGAATATTTTTTCATAAGAATTTGGGAAAGTTATGAAATGTCCTATAAATGGCTGTTATATTCCTGATCTAAGGCTACATTCACACAAGAACAGGTTCTTGCTATTGTAACGGACAATGCTTCAAACATGATAAGTACAATTACACTGATGAATGAGAGTAATGAACAACAGCTAGAAGAAAATTTAGGATTCAGTGTGTTTGAGATGGAAGGCCACAGTGATGTTCATGTAACTGAGGAACAAACAGATATTACAACAGAACAGCAAAATTATACTGTAGAAATAGATGATCTTGTTGAAGGTGCTTCAAATCACTGTCATATTCATCACATGCGCTGCGTTGTGCACACGCTGCAGCTGGCAATAAGAGAATCTGCAAGAGGCACATGCTGGAAATCTGATTGGAAAAGTGACAAAATTGGTTATTGCCGCCAGAACCCCTAAAATTGATTCCATCTCGAAGAGACGTGCTGGGAAAGGGGCAATTGTCGATCAAGCCACTCAGTGGGGCAGCACTTATTTAATGATTGAGGGATTGCTTGAGCTAAAACCGTTTCTTATAGATGTGACGAACCCTCAGGTAACCCTAAATGAAGGTCAATGGACACAGGTGGCTGAATTGAAGGAATTGCTTAATCACCCATTTAGGCTAGTTTCACACTAGCGCTTTTGAGCGCAGCGACGGCCTGCGCACGGCCGCCGCTAAGCCCCACCCCCTGCCGCGCCTCAGCCGGTAGCTCCGCCTACCGGCGCATGACGCTGCATGCGTCCTGTGTCCCCTATCTTTATCACTGGGGGGCGCAGGCCATGCGCAGTATGCATTTGGCGGCACATGCACCTTTTTCACGGTGTGCCGAGCGCAACCAAACTGCAGCAGGTTGTGTTTGGCGCAGGTCGGCGAACCATCAAAAGGACGCATGCGCCGCCAAACGCATACTGCGCACGGCCAGTGCCCCCAGTGATAAAGATAGGGGACGCAGGACGCATGCAGCGTCATGCGCCGGTAGGAGGCGTGAGGCGTGGAAGGGGCGGGGCTTTGCGGCTGCCATGCGCAGGCCATCGCTGCGCTCAAAAGCGCTAGTGTGAAACTAGCCTTACCGTGACTAAAAAATTACAAGCTGAGGATTTAACTCCTGGCATTTTCATAAGGGAGTGGAAGAACTTTCTATTTTGCCTGTCCCAAAGAAGAGGTTTAATCGCAGATGGCATTTCTGCTTCAATGATACGGAGAGAGACACAGCTATTGGAAAATAAAATTTTTCTGGCAGCTGTTTATGTGGACCCAAGTCATCGTATACTGCTGGATGATCAACAGCTTACTAAAGTAAAAGACGCTCTGACTGAGGTAGCAGTTAGGATGAGTGGCCTACAGGAGGACTGCCAGGCGCAAGAGGACTCGGGTCCTGACAGTGCTACTGCTGCCAAATCTTCATCAGATGAGGCGTTTGACTTTGACAAGTATTTGGATGACATGGAGCAGGCAAAGCGTTGCCACAAGGAAAAAGATTTCACTCCGTCTCCTATAGCAAGCAGATTGACCATATTTCAGCAAAATGTTTTACTTGCTCTCAACGAAATAGAAAAATTCAACCGTTCATCAAAACTGACTGTGCAAGGGCAATTCTTTTATACCCGGAAATTGTTAGAGATGTCGCCCATGTGGTTATGGCTTTGCCTCCAACCCAAGTTAGTGTAGAGAGGTTGTTCTCTAGCCTTAAAATTATTAGGTCAGATTTGAGGTCATCTATGAAGGAGGATCTGATAGAGGCAATTCTATTTCTTACAACAAATTCATAGACTGCACAAATGTTATTTAGTATGTTTTTGTTGAAAACTGTTTTTTGCCACTTACATAGTTTATTACATAGTGTTTATATATATATATATATATTGGTGTAGTGACCACTGTGTCCACTAGGGGGCGCTGTATGGATGTACCAGGAGAGTGGATGAATGGCAAGATACTGAATGACCGTTATGTATCTCAAGGTGGGTGGCCTTGAGATGGAAATTTATGTGTGTGTTAATCAGCAGTGATACTGCTGAGGTGCTGGTTCAATGTGTCAGGGACTAGTTACCTACAAACCCACCCAGGAGGTGTGTTTAATAACGCTATTGTAAAGTGTATATATGTGTGTGAAGGACCTGTGATGAGGTCAGTCATGTGACCCGGTGGGCGTGGCTATGGACCATATAATGTGACCAGGGTAGGTCACATGGGGGTGAATGCTGCGACCCGATTGGTCCAGTGTGGAAGGTCCCGCTGAGATGGAGCTTCCTGGCTAACAGTCTGTGAAGTGGCTGTGCTGAATGGCTGCACGTGTCTGAGAGTTCTCAGGGGAGGGAATGAACATCTGCAGTAAGCTGAAGCAGCAATAAGGAGACCCGGACGTGGGTGAGATAAATGAGGCTAAGAGAGCCTGTATGCTGGACATTGTACAACCTGTGTGAACACAGGGTTTACAGAGTGAAGCTATAATGGACGCTCTGCTGTTTATATGCTGAATCTATGGAGTTTATGATATTGCTTTGGTTTATGATGATGAATAAACCGCATGGACTATGTTATGATTTATGAAAACACGGTGCTGGATGTTTTTTGTTCGCTGCCTAGCGAGGATCCCCTATCTGAATGATAGCGCTACTTCACAATATATATACACAGTATATGTAATCGATATTACATAGTGTATTACATATTTACAATTTATTACAGTTTTTTGTGTTCTAAAGTTGTATTCCAGTAAATATATATGTTCTATCTAAATATATTGATTATTGTATTATAAAAATGATTAAATGTCTGATGTTCACATTGGACTACAATAAATTTTTCACTTAAATATAAGCAATATATGTGGGAGTCGGAGTCGTGGAGTCGGTGTAAGGGAAATTGAGGAGTCGGAGTCGCAGGTTTGGCTTACTAACTCCACAGCCCTGATTGCTACATTATCTCGAGACCGCGACGTCATTAAAGGTCTTGCAAGGCATTACTGGGAACGGAAGCACCGCTGAGGCCCGGGAAGGCTGCGCGGGACGTCAGAAGGTGAATATAACACCATTTTTTATTTTTTTCATTATTTTTAACATTAGATCAATTTACTACTGATGCTGCATAGGCAGCCTCAATAGTAAAAAGTTGGTCACACTCGTCAAACACTATGTTTAACGAGTGTAACCAACCTGTCAATCAGTTCTCCAAGCGATGCTACAGATTGCTTGGAGAACACTAGCATTCTGCAAGCTACAAACGCTTGCAAATCGCTCATTTTTCCGCAGGAAAATCGCGGGAATTTAAAATGCGATTTTCCCGCGGAATGGAATTCCGTAATTCGCGGGAATTCCGCAACGTGTGCACATAGTCTTACTGTTAGGGCAGTGAAAATCTGGAATTCCTTGCCTGAGGAGGTGGTGATGGCGAACTCAGTCGAGGAGTTCAAGAGATGCCTGGATGTCTTCCTGGATCATAACAATATTGTATCTTACAGTGATTAGGTTCTTTAGAAGGACATAGATCTGGGGATTTATTCTGACGGAATATAGGCTAAACTGGATGGACAAATGTCTTTTTTCGGCCTTGCTTGCTAACTATATGGCGGTATTATGTATGATCTATATGGCGGTATTATGTGTGATTTATATTGTGGTATTATGTGTGATCTATATGACGGTATTCTGTGTGATCTATATGGTGGTATTGTATGTGATCTATATGGTGGTATTGTGTGTGATCTATATGGTGGTATTATGTGTAATCTAGATGACGGTATTTAGGGATGAGCGAGTATACTCATTAGGATTCGGAACTCGGCGAGTAATGCGGTACTCGCGGTAAATTTCAATACTCGCCTCGCAATATTCGGCACAGCCCACACAGTCCCCGCACAGCCCAGCATAGTCCAGCACAGTCCCCGCACAGCCCGACACAGTCCCAGCACAGTTCCTGCACAGCACAGCCCTGCACAGTCCCCACACAGCCTGGCACAGTCCCCACACAGCCTGGCACAGTCCCCACACAGCCTGGCACAGTCCCCACACAGCCCGGCACAGGCCAGCACAGCCCGGCACAGGCCAGCTCAGCCCCGCACACACACACACAGCCCATTACTCGCATTTCCCATAGACTTACATTGGACTCGCAACTCGTTACGAGTACCCGAGTATTAGGAGCTACTTGTAACGAGTACAGCGAGTCCGAGTATTTCACTACTCGCTCATCCCTAGTGGTATTATGTGTAATTTATATGGCGGTATTGTGTGATCTATATGGTGATGTAAAGTGAGAACACTATGGCGGTATTATGTGTGATCTATATGGTAGTATTATGTGAGAACTATATGACGGTATTACACTATTTGGGGTCACCGAGACAATTTTGTGTTTTCCATGAAAACTCATACTTTCTCTAGTCACCTTCCACGACAGCTATATCGGAGGATGTCTCCCCGCCCTAATGGGGGACAGGAAATGCACAAGATGTTAAATAACCCTCCCCTTCCTGCTATCTCCAGTGTTTTTCCTGTCCCCTATGGGGCATGAAGAGGTCCTGAAAGTGCTACCGTGGCCGGCAACGGGAGGCACTACAACATCAGATACCTGTAACGCCGGGAAGTCAACGGTTGGGGGGCTCTGCTCTCCTCCGTAGGAAGGCTGCTCCCGTCTCCACTTTGGTGGTACTCGGGACCCTTGCCCGCCCCTCCTGCGCCCCCTCAGTGGGGTAAAGCGGGGCGGTGCTGTGCGGTTGGGGTCCTCCTTGAGCTCCCCGGCGTCCTCCACCCCATGCGGCATGCGATCCGGGCGCGCACGTGCACACCGGAGGTGGCGTCGGGACTGGCGCCGAAGTTCCGGTTTACCTTCCACCTGCGTGCCAGGTGGGAACGCACGCGCAGCCTGCAGTTACCGGACTGTGGGCGCGGTCCGGGGCCCCAGCCACCGGCCCTTCTGGGCTGAGCGTGGCTGTTGTCATCAGGCAGCCGCTAAGCAGCTTGAGGCCAGAATGGAGCACCGCCGAGTGTGCAAGGGCAGCCGCTGAGCAGCTGGGGAATTCAGCTGTGGGGAGGGGTGATTGAAATGACCCCCACCTGTGGACCGAGGGGAGGAGGAGCACACAACACGCTGGATGGACCTCAGTTATTCTAATCTTGGTCTGGGTGCATCCAGGTAAGGCCATTATCTGTACAGTGACTGTGGCACACTGACCATGGACGGCGACAAACCCTTACTGCCTGCTACTACGGAGCACAGTGTCACCCTCCTACTGTAAGTAGCGGGGTGGGTCCCCCCTTTTCTGTCGAGTAGTCTCGGAGGTGGCTTAGTATGCCTTCTCTCTCTCCTGTAGGGAGACAAGGCGTCTGACCCTAAAAAGAATAAACCAGGTGTGGTTCCAGGCCTCCCTCTTCATATAGGAGTAGCTTTGTCAGCCCTGCATGGACGATGTATTACGTACAGAGCAGCCCTCCCTACTGGACAGTATAAAAACTCTCATCGGACAAGAAGTCCAATCTTTTATGACAACATTTTCCCAGCCACAGCCCCCTCCTGCTAGGAGGAAATCGGCACCTGTGGAATCTGATTGACTCGGCTGATTTTGATACCTCTAACTCAGAGGATGCTTTGGAAAATGAGGGTTCCACTTCCACCCTCAGATCTGGGAATACTATCTGTCTTCCGAAGGTGCCTCAAGCCTCTAGCTTGAGGCTGGGCCGGGACGGGAATGAGAAACCAGATTACTTAGTACGGGAGGAGGAAGTGGAATTCTCTATATGAGATGTTTGGAGGGGCTGAAGCCTTCACGGCTGGTAATGGGCCCCTCCCGAGAAAGACTTGGTGTAACCTCAGAATTTAGGAATCGTTTTTTCCCTTGGACGGAGATGGCTCCTTATGGGAAGTCCCTAAAGTGGATGTGCAGGAGAGCGGCTCTTCCATTTAAGGGCAACTCTCAATGGCAAGCTTGCTCAGGAACTCCTGGGACGCCTCCACAACCCTGCTTAATACCAATATAACCTCTACTGTGTAGCCGGGTCCCTGTCTGCTGGTGGCATATGCCGGAGGATCACCTCACTCAGGGGACCTCCAGGGAAGAAACTCATGACTCTCTTTCCCTATTACAAAAGCAACAGGGTTCCTAGCAGATGCTTCCGCTAAGTCCGTCCAGGTAGCAGCAAAATCTGTGGTGCCAACCGGCCCTTCTAGGTCCGTCAGGTAGTGGCTGCTAAGCAGCTTGAGCCTGGGCCGGGACCCGAATGGGAGACCAGCCTGCAATCGCAGGTCACGGGTCATGCATTTACCTCTCCAACTCAGCCAGGGGAACTCTGTGGCTGAAAGCTTGGGGAGGAGACTTTTTGTCAAACGTCTATACGTTTCCCTTTCAGGGAAATTATTATGTGGCCCAGCTCTGGATGATATCCTAGAAAAAGCAACTGATAAAAAGAAGTCTCTTCCGGAACCTAGGAAACGATTTTTTCGTCTCCCTCCCCGTGACCTGTCCTCCCAGAATTCACGGTTCTCCGGTCGGGGGGCCAACCCTTGAATTTCATAGATTGTTGCAATCCATAACCTCAAACCAATGGGTCATTCGCACCTTTCACGATGGAATGAAATGCCTAAGAGTGACGTCCTTGCAGGCGTACCTCCAATAATCCTTGCTGTCAGACATAAAGACACTTCTGCTAGGCGATCTCCCCAGTTTCACACTGTGCGTGACTGCTCCCGTCGGGTGTCAATTGCTAGGCGGCTTGGAGCAGGTCCGGGACCAGAATGGGAGACCAGCGGGCAAATCGACAGGAGTTAGGCAGAGGCCACTACTCTCGCCTCTTCATAATTGTAAAACCCTCAGGAAAGCAGGGTTATAATAAACTTAAAACCCTTGAACCAAGTGGTAAAGTACAGATGATTCAGGATGGAGTCGGTTAAGATGGCAATCCCCCTCATAGGACAAATTGGGTGTTGGCTACAATAGACCTGAGGGACACTTACTATCATGTCCCGATTCATCCAGACCACAGGGAATTTCTCAGGTTTGCGGTTTTCCAGGGTACCCGGCTCAACCACTTCCAGTTCAATGTCCTGCCGTTTGGGGTGTCATCAGCCCCTCGAGTGTTTACCAAGTTAATGGCAGAGGCAATGATCTTCATTTGCCAGCAGGGGATTTGCATTGTTCCATACCTAGACAACCTTCTAATAAGGGCTCCATCCATGTCTCGCCTGAACCAGGACTTAGGAAAGTCCCTGGAGATTTTACAGTCCTTGGGTTGGATCCCCAACCTGGAGAAATCAGACCATCTTCCTTTGTCAGGGAAGAAGTTCTAAGGGATACTCCTGGACTCAGGAAGGTGAACATCTTTCTTACCTAGGGAATGACAACTCGACCTTGTTCAGAGGTCCTCCTGGATCGGAGTCCAGAGAGCACCAACCCTGAGACTCAATGTCCATCCTAGGTTCGCTTACAGCGTGCGTCCAAACTGTTTCCTGGGCTCAAGCCCATACTCGGTTCCTTCTGTCCTATGTACTCCGGTGATCGAAGAAGTATCAGAATACTCTGACCAAGAGAACCCCTCTTCCTGGTCATGTGAAGGCGTCTCTCCTATGGTGGTTGGACTACCAGAACCTCCAGCGGGGCGTCAGCTGGGATCAGCTCTCCCTGGAAATTGTCACCACAGACGCCAGTCAGAGAGTCTGGGGTGCTGTAGTGGAGAAATCACACTTCCAGGGGGTATGGCCCCCAGACTTCAGAGCCAGCTCCTCAAATGTGAGAGAACTGAAAACTGTCGAGGAAGCGTTGAAAGCAGCATCAACCCTTGTCCAAATCATCATGTACGTGTCTGCCCAGACAATGCGACTACAGTGTTCTACATCCGACACCAAGGAGGCACAAAATTCTTCAACCAAAAAATTGGTAGCTGCAAGAAATTTTTCTTGGGCAGAGAAACGTCTGTTGTCCATATCAGCAGATGAACTTCCTCAGCAGGAAGGACGTTCATTCTGGGGAATGGAGCCTAGACCAAACAGTATTTTTGCCTCTGGTGTCAAGGTGGGGAAATCCCGATGTGGACCCTTTTTGCCAGCGGTCAAAACGCGAAGGTGGAAACTTTTTTCCCTCAGTCCCACCGACAGAGCGTGGGGAGTATATGCCTTCTCCCATCCGTGGCAGTTCAATCTGGCTTACACCTTCCCTCCGATTCCCACGGTAGCGAGAACACTGCAGAAGATACGGGCAGAACAAGTTGCTACAAACCTAGTGGCTCCCTTGTGGCCAGGGAAAAGCTGGTGCGGAGCCCTACGGAGCATGGCTCAGGAAGGCCCAATACTTCTGCCCCTAGAGGGCCAGTCTCTTTTACTAAGACCCTCTACTGCACCCAGACCCACACAGAATGAACCTTGCGGCCTGGCTACTGAAGCCAGAATTCTAATGGCTTAAGGCCTTTCTGAGGAAGTGATCCAAACTACAGGGCCACCGGCCATTCTAGGCTGAGCATGACTAACACCATTTACGGGAAGATTTGGAAGATGTTCTCATCTTGGTGTTCCCTAAGTGCACTGGACCCCTTCCATCCTAATATCACACAGATCTTAGAATGGCTTAGTTCTAGGGCTCACTCCTAGTACACTAAAGGTACAGGTATCAGCTCTTAGTTCATTTTACAATCAAGATCTGGAAAGCCATCACTGGATCAAGCGATTCATAACCTCAGCAACTAGAATCCGTCACAGACTCCGTAGTCAGTTTCTCCGGGGGACTTGAACCTAGTCCTCAAAGGCTTGGCCAGGGAACCATTCGAGCCACTGTCTTCCACGGCTCTGGAAAACTTAACACTAAAAACTGTGTTTTTGGTAGCAATTACTACCGCAAGGCGCATAGGAGAATTACAGGCCCTTTCAATACAGGAGCCATACTTGACCATCACGGAAGATAGCATCTTCCTAAGGTTAAATCCCTCCTTTATGCCTAAGGTAGTCTCAAACTTTTATAGGTTCCAGAACATTGTATTACCTTCCTTCTGTACAAACCCCTCCAACACGAAAGAAGAAGCCTTTCACACCCTCGATGTCTGTGGAGTAGTTCTCTTCTATCTCCAGCAGACAGAGAGTTGGAGGATTGACCAGATTTTATTTATTCAAATTTCCAGTCGGAATAAAGGCAAAAGGCGGCAAAAATTACAATCACGAATTGGATCAGGCAAGCTATCAGCCTCACCTACTTGTCACAGAACGTTCCTCCTCCTACATCTCTAAAAGCCCACTCTACTCGTCAGTATCAACATCATGGGCAGGAAGAGGGAACGCATCTTCTGAGCAGATATGCAGAGCCGCCACCTTGTCGTCTGTACATACATTCACCAGACACTATACACTAAATTTCAACAGGGATTTAATGTTTGGCAGATATGTTATGCAGGCTGTTGTCCTTCCCTAAGAAATTAGTTGTTGGTATTTCTCCGATATGGCTGTCATGGAAGGTGACTAGAGAAAATAGAATTAGTCTTACTGGTAATTCGGTTTCTAGGAACCTTCCACGACAGCACTAATTTCCCTCCCTATCTGATACTCTTATTAGATGATTCCTACACCTTGGTGGTAACTATACATGCTAGTGTGTCCAGAAAAAAAACTGGAGATAGCAGGAAGGGGAGGGTTATTTAATCTCTTGTGCATTTCCTGTCCCCCATTAGGGCGGGGAGACATCCTCCGATATGGCTGTCGTGGAAGGTTCCTAGAAACCGAATTACCGGTAAGACTAATTCTATTTTTAATAATCAAATGAGTTGCCAAATGAATTTAAAATCTAGTCCAGACATTGACAAGGTTCGAAAAAAAGATTTTTATTTGAAATAACAATTTTCTCCTTCAAACTTTGCTTTCGTCAAAGAATGCTCCCTTTGCAGCAATTACAGCATTACAGACCTTTGGCATTCTAGCAGTTAATTTGCTGAGGTAATCTGGAGAAATTTCACCCCAAGCTTCCAGAAGCCCCTCCCACAAGTTGGTTTGGCTTGATGGGCACTTTTTGCGTACCATACGGTCATGCTGTTCCCACAACAGCTCAATGGGGTTGAGATCTGGTGACTGCGCTGGCCACTTCATTACAGATAGAATACCAGCTGCCTGCTTCTTCCCTAAATAGTTCTTGCATAATTTGGAGGTGTGCTTTGGGTCATTGTCTTGTTGTAGGATGAAATTGGCTCCAATCAAGTGCTGTCCACAGGGTATGGCATGGCGTTGCAAAATGGAGTGATAGCCTTCCTTATTCAAAATTCCTTTTACCTTGTACAAATCTCCCACTTTACAAGCACCAAAGCAACCCCAGACCATCACATAACCTCCACCATGCTTGACAGATGGTGCCAGGCACTCTTCCAGCATCTTTTCAGTTGTTCTGCGGCTCACAAATGTTCTTCTGTGTGATCCAAACACCTCAAACTTGGATTCATCTGTCCATAACACTTTTTTTCCAGTCTTCTTCTGTCCAATGCCAGTGTTCGTTTGCCCATATTAATCTTTTCCTTTTATTAGCTCATCTCGTATATTGCTTTTTCTTTGCCACCCTGCCCTGAAGGCCAGCATCCCGGAGTCGTCTCTTCACTGTAGACGTTGACAGTGGCGTTTTGCGTGTACTATTTACTGAAGCTGCAAGTTGAGGACCTGTGAGGCGTCGATTTGTCAAACTGCATGTCATGGTCACTCGCGACTGTACACACACACCCTCCAGCAGGGCGAATTTATATGACACGCGTGACCCTGGATACACCGCCTCCAGCAAGGCGAATTTAAATAATAGCACGTGCAGTCAGATACACCGCCTCCAGCAGGCGAATTTCAGTAGTACACGTAAATTTGGATACACCGCCTCCAGGAGGGTGAATTTCAGAATAAAGGGGAAAACCAGGGAAACAATTACAATGGTGGCCCTGCGATAGGGAACGGGGACGTGGAGACCTCCTGCACTCCCCTGAGTCAGTGTCTCTACACTCCTAACGATCCCTAGGCCGGTTCCGCACCGGGCGCCGATCAGCATACCTAATATCCCGAGCTCGCCCTGCACCTAGCCCTTTCTAGTGAAGTGGACGGTGCAGAAACTATTCCCACCACTGCACTAACAAACACATAAGGAAAAGTGACAAACAGGGAAACACCACTTAGCTTTGCTCTGTTGCTAATGCTCCCAGCAACAGAGTCCAACACCTGAGTGCATCTTCCTCCGATCGTGTCCAACACCTGAGTGCAGCTTTACAGCAACAGCGTCCAGCACCCAAGTGCCGCCTTGGAGCAACAGAATCCAGCACCTGAGTGCAACTGTCCAGCAACAGAGTCCAGCACCTGAGTGCAGCTTTCCAGCAACAGAGTCCAGCACCTGAGTGCAGCTTTCCAGCAACAGAGTCCAGCACCTGAGTGCAGCTTTCCAGCAACAGAGTCCAGCACCTGAGTGCAGCTTTCCAGCAACAGAGTCCAGCACCTGAGTGCAGCTCTACACCATAGCTGCCACTCCACCAAGCTTTGCAAGAACTCTTCACTGACACCATAGCTGCCACTCCTCCAAGCTATGCAAGAACTCCTCACTGACACCATAGCTGCCACTCCAGGACTCTGACTGAGCTGCCCTGGACTCTCCTCCAGCTCCTTCCTTAACCAAGGATGGTTGGAAAAGACCAATAATATCACCAACAGTGAGTGAGCACAACTGACACACCTTTATTGAGCAATCACACCTGTTAGGCTGGTTTCACATTTGCGTTTTTTAGCGCTGGAAAAAAACGCATACGTGCGCATGCGTTTTTTCCCCTATATTTAACATGGGTGCGCATACCTGCGCGCTGGCATGCGCACGTATGCGATTTTCATGCGCTGCGTTTTTTTGGGGTGTGCGTTGGTATTTTCCAGACACAGCATGTTGCATTTTTTGGCCCTGGAAAAAAGCGCATGCGCACGTATGCGCACGTTTTGCGCTAAAAATGGCCATTATAGCCTATGGATGCGCATACGTGCGCACTGGCATGCGCATGTATGCGTTTTTTTAGCGCTGCGTTTTTTTGGTGGTGTCCACTTGTTGTCCTAGTTATAATCTTCTAAAGTCAAAAAAAAAGTCTATATAAAGGAGGTGCCTGCCAAAACTCTGCCACTACTACACTGACAGATTGAAGAGCAGACAGTCAACTAAGAACCCATTATATCAGCGAAGAATGTGAGTATATTACATTATATGCCTGTCCTTTTAAATTATGTATGTACTAATGATTTTTATTATTTTTACATGCAGTATGTCTTCAGAATCCGAGTATTCCCCATCGCGGCAGGAATTGGCGCAAGCAGACCGTGAGGTGATTATTTTCGTGCATCTGGTAAGTATATCTGCTGCTTCTCCAAATCTCTTACGTTTTTTTCAACTTTTTTAAGACATCGTCATCATCATCTTCTGCGGACGGGACTAGTGAGGGCGAAGAGCAGGAGCAGCGAAGCCAAGTCCCGGTGGTGATACGGAATGTAAGTATCAAATGATTTGTAATGTTCTTTATTTTTTATCTTCTATTTTTACTCTTTTTTATGTTTCTTTCTTTGTAACTTTTTATTCAATTTAAATTTGATTATTCTAATGAATGTGTTTTGTCTAGGTTCCACAACGGGATGAAGACGTCTACCTGGATAATGAGCAGCTCATCAGCCTGGTCCAGGAGCGTTCGCCGTTGTGGGACAGCCGTGACCGGCTGCACAAGGACATTGTGGTGACCCGGCGGCTATGGAATGAGGTGGCCGCAGCGTTGATGGATGGCTGGGACAGCGCCACAGCATCCTCCAAAAAGGCGTTTAGTGAGTATTTCCCTGCTCTGTATTGTGCCGCAGTGACTGTTGTCCTTGACGGCACTGTTGGGTTTCGTGCTAGGCATATTCTAGCAGGAAACCCAACAGTGTCATCGGGGTCTACAGTGACTGCTTTGAGTATTGTATTGCTACATTGTGCCGCAGTGACTGTTGTCCTTGACGGCACTGTTGGGTTTCGTGCTAGGCGTATTCTAGCAGGAAACCCAACAGTGTCATCGGGGTCTACAGTGACTGCTTTGAGTATTGTATTGCTACATTGTGCCGCAGTGACTGTTGTCCTTGACGGCACTGTTGGGTTTCGTGCTAGGTGTATTCTAGCAGGAAACCCAACAGTGTCATCGGGGTCTACAGTGACTGCTTTGAGTATTGTATTGCTACATTGTGCCGCAGTGACTGTTGTCCTTGACGGCACTGTTGGGTTTCGTGCTAGGTGTATTCTAGCAGGAAACCCAACAGTGTCATCGGGGTCTACAGTGACTGCTTTGAGTATTGTATTGCTACATTGTGCCGCAGTGACTGTTGTCCTTGACGGCACTGTTGGGTTTCGTGCTAGGTGTATTCTAGCAGGAAACCCAACAGTGTCATCGGGGTCTACAGTGACTGCTTTGAGTATTGTATTGCTACATTGTGCCGCAGTGACTGTTGTCCTTGACGGCACTGTTGGGTTTCGTGCTAGGTGTATTCTAGCAGGAAACCCAACAGTGTCATCGGGGTCTACAGTGACTGCTTTGAGTATTGTATTGCTACATTGTGCCGCAGTGACTGTTGTCCTTGACGGCAGTTTTTTTTTTATCAACAGTGGACAAAGTCCGAACACGTTGGCGTTCGATCAAGGACCGCTTCAACAGTGATGTTCGTGCTGAGGGCCAGGTTCGCAGTGGATCTGCGTCAAGGACCAGAACTAGATACCGTCACTATCACGCATTGCAGTTCCTAAGACCGGTCCTTGCTGCGAGATCGTAAGTATTATAAATTTTGGGTTTTTATTTTTATTAATCTGTGTTTTTCTAATCCACAGCTGATGCTTCTTGTAAAGGCATGGTAGTAATGATTTTCCTTTCTTCCACAGCACCTGGAGCAGCACCCTGCAACCTGGCCCTGGAGCGGTCCTTCCTCGGACGTCCTCTGACCCGTCCCAGCCATCCGACAGCCAGGAAGCACCTTGCAGGTCAACCACACACACAGCTGGTGACCAGGAAGCTGGGCCATCAGGTGTTCCCCTGTCCCAGGTCTCTGCCACTGGTTATGCGGGCACTACCCGCCAGCGGCAGAGGGCCTTGGACAGGAATGTCTTGCCCGAGTTTATGCATTTGAGCGAGACATTTAATTCCAGCCTCAAGTCACTGTCCGACAGAGTTGAAAGCGGTTTTGCACTCATGGAACGTGGTTTTAACCACTTTGAACACCGCTTCAATTCTGTAGAACAGAGCCTTGACCGTCTGGAGGCCGACCTCAACAGACCAGCACACCATTTTTTTAGTAAGATTGAAAAGGGCATGGCGGAACACCTTAGTCCTGATCAACAGCTGAATGTGCTGCAGGCCTGCAACAATGCTTTCTTGCAGGCTATGCAGCATAATCGGTACGGTCAGCAGTCAGTGGTGTCCTTTCCACCTGTGCCACCATTGACTCGCTTCACCTCAGTACCGACTTGTGCTGCATACCACTGCACGGACACCTCTATTCAAAGCCAGGACACCCACCGTTACACCACCACAAGTCTGAGTGCAGCTGGTCACTTCACCGACACCACCATGGCAAGCGCTGCTCCTGTCTGGAGCACCACCGCCACTCCCATGCATGCGTGGAGCTCAGCCACCACTAGGCAAACATGGAACAGCCCTGCCGCTACAACAACATGTAGTAGCCCTGCCACCACCACTCTGCAAACCTGGACCATCACTGCCGCCACCAGTCCTCCTGCAAGGACGAGCACTGACAACGAAGAGCAGCAGCAGCAGCCACCTCAGCAGCAGCAGCCACCTCAGCAGCAGCCACCTCAGCAGCAGCAGCCACCTCAGCAGCAGCAGCAGCCACCTCAGCAGCAGCAGCAACCACCTCAGCAGCAGCAACCACCTCAGCAGCAGCAGCCACCTCAGCAGCAGCCGCCACCTCAGCAGCAGCCGCCACCTCAGCAGCAGCAGCCGCCACCTCAGCAGCAGCAGCCGCCACCTCAGCAGCAGCAGCAGCCATACCAGCAGACGGGGGACCTACATTCAATATTTGCCCCTAGTTCAAGGCGAAATCTATCAAGGCGGGCATTGGGCCAAAGTCGGTCCAGGCACACAAGCCTACGGTGACATTCCATTACAACTAATGTACCTGAACAGATTTCCTCTCCTCCAAGTGTTCCTAGTTTAATTCCCTGAACTGGACTACCTTCCCCCACAAGTTTTGTTGCCCCTTCCCCTCAAACACCGTCTTCAACTGCAAGTGTTGCATATTCCCTGCACACCCCCAAATTGAAACCATCTGCCCCCAAACGCCGGAAAAAATAATTTTTTGGTTTATTTTTGTGATAAAAAATAAATTTACATTTGTGGTTCACCATTACTAAGTTTCATTAATGTTGTTTGCGCCGCTCACACACACTGATGGGTAAATACATGTTAAAAACCAACCCAAGGCCTAGTATAGTCATATGTGAAATAACACGGACTAGTATAGTCATACCAAGGCCTAGTGTAATAACTCGAGTTTTACCAACTTGGATCTGGTTTCATGAAAAACAAACTGTTGAAACTTGTCTTAAAAATAAGTTTCTTTCTAGTTTCACCAGTTTGTTTTTTGTGAAACAAGATGCTAGTTGTTAAAAATCGAGTTATTACAGTAGGCCTTGGTATGACTATACTAGGCCGTGGTATTTCACATATTACTATACTACTAGCCCCAAGGCCTACTATACTCATATTTGAAATACCACGGCCTAGTATAGTCATTACAAGGCCTAGTGTAATAACTCTAGTTTCACCAACTAGAATCTGGTTTCATGAAAAAAAAACTGTTGAAACTTGTCAAGTTTCACCAGTTTGTTTTTCGTGAAACAAGATCCTAGTTGGTAAAATTCGAGTAGGCCTTGGTATGACTATACTAGGCCGTGGTATTTCACATATTACTATACTACAAGCCCCAAGGCCTACTTTACTCATATTTGAAATACCACGGCCTAGTGTAGTCATTACAAGGCCTAGTGTAATAACTCTATTTTTACCAACTAGAATCTGGTTTCATGAAAAACAAACTGTTGAAACTTGTCAAGTTTCACCCGTTTGTTTTTCGTGAAACAAGATCCTAGTTGGCAAAAATCGAGTAGGCCTTGTTATGACTATACTAGGCCGTGGTATTTCACATATGACTATACTAGTAGGCCCAAGGCCTACTATACTCATATTTGAAATACCACGGCCTAGTATAGTCATTCCAAGGCCTAGTGTAATAACTTGTAAGTTGGAATGGAGCAGATTACATTCATCCACTCAATGCTGACTTGTATTCCCCATGGACTTTCATTGGGGTTGGGTTTTGAGGATTGTGTTTTGAGAAAATCACATACTTTGTTTTCAACTAGTTGCACAATTTTCTCTTGAAAAAAAATGGTTTCCTGATTCATGGCCTGCAGCTTTGCTCGTTCCAATATATTTCACGCAGACTAGCAATGCTGCATTTTAACTCATATGTGTATTTACCTGCCCAGGTGTGTGAACATCAAAAAATTCAGTTATACATGGGAACTTTTTTATTTAATTGGAGTTTAAAAAATATAGTGCACTCAGTAATGGTATCAAATAAGGTTTTTTATTACCATAAACAAACAAAAACATTACACCATTTCATCTTGCCAGTGCACCCGTCCTACATCAGAAATAAAGTAGGCCGCAAATTGGTCCCTCATTTGGCCAACTTCAACGGATGACCTGAGAGTGTGCTGAGTGAATTCAGGCAATGGGTTAGGAGCATCATCGTCCAGTTCAAAGGTCGGGTGCTCTTTAGCCATCACAAAGTTATGTAGAACCACACAGGCCTTCACCACCTCATCGACTGTTTCAAGTTTAAGATTAATGGCCGTGCCCAGAATTCGCCATCTGGAAACAAGAATCCCAAAAGCACACTCGACAGTTCTTCTGGCCCTGGTCAGCCTGTAATTAAATATTTTTTTGGTGTGGTCCAAGTCCCGGCTGGAGTAGGGTTTCAGTAAGTTTCCGCACATTTGAAAAGCCTCATCGCCAACCATTACAAAGGGCAGTGGCGGAGCTTCGGTGTGAGGAAGAGGCCGTGGCATAGGGAAATTAAATTGGTTGCCATACAACCTCCGGCCCATGTCTGAGTTTTTAAAAGCCTGTGAGTCATTACCACGGCCAAATGCTCCAATGTCCACTGCTACAAACATACATCCGGCATCCGCAATCGCAATGAGTACTATTGAAAAGTACTTTTTGTAATTATAGTACTCAGATCCCGTTCTTTGGGGTTTGATGATCCGTATGTGTTTACCATCAACAGCTCCCAAACAGTTGGGAAAATTGCATACTGTCCAGAATTTGTCAGCAATTTCCATCCACTTTTCAGCGGTGGGCAGGGGCATAAATTCTGGGCAAAGAACATTCCAGAGAGCCCGGCAGGTGTCAGCAACAATTCCAGACAAGGTAGAGATTCCAATACGGTACTGGAAGTGTAGTGAAGATAGGGTTTCTCCAGTCGCCAGGAATCTGTGAACAGACAAAGAAGTAAAATTAATATTTATGTATATTATTTTAAAAAACTATAAAATAAAATATTAGTACATTCACGAAAACTAATTACCCAAGGTTTTGAATACTAAATTTAAAAAAAAAACATCAGACCGCACCCCTTGGTTTTTAAAACATACCGTAATGTCACCAGTAGCCGTTCCTCAGGAGGAATCGCACGACGGAGCTGTGTGTCCTGTCTCCGGATGGATTGTTGGACACGAGCAAGCAAATCCATGAAACTTTCGTGGGACATCCTGATATAATCTGTAAATTTCTCCGGGTTTGCCTGTAGCTCGCTGTAGAGGGTGTGGTATGCCCCACGGCTCTCCCGGAGTTCAACAATCGGATGTATCCACATACGCCGCCGTCTTCGCTGCCTCTCTCTCTTCCTTTGTTCATGGCAAGCAACTGCATACGCCTGAGCCATCGCGATGTCCAAATCCAAGTTGAAGTGAAAACTCTTCCAGCGCAGATCCATGGTCACGAGAAGAATCAAGCAAATGTGAAGAATACTGTAGACAGGGTCTATATATTAACATACCACACTCACAATGAAGTCCCATTGGTCTTGTGTGTTGTTGAATGGTTGTTTGTTCATTTTTGTGGGGTTTTTCCAAAATCTGTAAAAAAACGCAAACGCACAAAAAACGCATACAGACGCGCAAAAACGCTGCGTTTTTTTCCTGCATGCGCATAAAAATGCTTGAAAAAAACGCAGCGTTTGTATGCATTTGTATGCTTTTTTTAACGCGTTTTTTTGCGGGAAAAACGCGCTGCAAAAAAAAGCAAGTGTGAAACTAGCCTTAGTGATTCCCATGCAATAACACTAACCACCACCGGGGGGCAAACTAGAACTAAAAACACCAGTGCAATGACCATAACGGCCACCAGGGGCAAAACTAACCTTAAGCACACAGCTTAAGGAAGAAAAAAGGTTACTTGTACCTTTATCTGTCAGATCCAACCTGGATCATGACAGTACCCTCCCTCAATGAGGGGCCTCTGGACCCTCAAGACCGCTCCTCATCAGGGAACCACCTACAGAGAGGACGCCCAGATCCAGAGTTCACCCCTGCAACTGCCTGCACTTCAGGTTTATGACAAACGCACCGCTGGTATTGGCAATGTATGTTCTGGAGGCACCACACATCTCCGAAGCGCCGGCCTGGGGAACGAGTTATGTATGTGGCTGTTTGGTATAAGCTGGTAAGACTCCACAACACACTTCCACTGGATGTTTTTTGGTGGCCACCCATACATGCTAGTTCACACACAGGTCCGGACCTGAACGTTTATTGCCACACATTCGTTTGTCAATATTCGGTGAACTCTTTCTGGGATTGACAACAGAGGCGTCCCCCTGAGTCACCACACTCACACCCCCGCACTCCACCAAGGGGTACATCACCCCCAACCTTTCCACCACGAGGTCTGCACCTCCCAGGGTTGGCAAATGGCGAGGGTTGAGACTTGCCCCTACTCCCCCATAGCGCACCTGCTGCTCACACCGGAGAGGAAGGGGCCTGGGATATGGAGGAAAAATACACTCCATTGTCGCCTTCCTCCACACGGCCAGGAGGGGGCGGCTTCTTCGGTGGTATGGAAGATTTGGCGTGAGCCCTGCGGACCATATCACCAGTCTGCTCACTACAGGGATGCACCCCTTCACCTCGGGGAACCGCCGACAGCACCATGGGGACACCAACTCCACCCACCTGCCTGGGTACATCCGCCTGTATGAGCAAGTCCCGCTCCCCAGCAGGGACTCTAGGGGGATTCTTTGCCGGAGCTGCAATTTGATTTTCCGGTTGAGCCAGAGGGGAGGCCCCAGACCCTGATTACTGCTGCTGGAACTGCTTCAGCACACCATGCAGCTCCTCACTCACCCTAGTGAGGCCCAGCAGCAATTGCTCACAGGTCTGAACATGGCTCTAGGCTCACCAGGGAAAAATGTTTGGGTTGGTGATAATGTCATGGTCACGCGCGACTGGACACACCGCCTCCAGCAGGGCGAATTTATATGACACGCGTGACCCTAGACACACCGCCTCCAGCAAGGCAAATTTAAATAGTAGCACGTGCAGCCGGATACACCGCCTCCAGCAGGTGAATTTCAGTAGTAAACGTAAGTCTGGATACATCGCTTCTAGGAGGGCGAATTTCAGAATAAAGGGGAAAACCAGGGAAACAATTACAATCAATGGTGGCCCTGCGATAGGGAACAGGGACGTGGAGACCTCCTGCACTCCCCTGAGTCAGTGTCTCTACATTCCTAACGATCCCTAGGCCGGTTACGCACCGGGCGCCGATCAGGATACCTAATATCCCGAGCTCGCCCTGCACCTAGCCCTTTCTAGTGAAGTGGACGGTGCAGAAACTAATCCCACCACCACTGCACTAACAAATACATAAGGAAAAGTGACAAATAGGGAAACACCACTTAGTTTTGCTCTGTTGCTAATGCTCCCATCAACAGAGTCCAACACCTGAGTGCATCTTCCTCCGACCGTGTCCAACACCTGAGTGCAGCTTTACAGCAACAGCGTCCAGCACCCAAGTGCTGCCTTGGAGCAACAGAGTCCAGCATCTGAGTGCAGCTGTCCAGCAACAGAGTCCAGCACCTGAGTGCAACTGTCCGGCAACAGAGTCCAGCACCTGAGTGCAGCTTTCCAGCAACTGAGTGCAGCTCTACACCATATCTGCCACTCCACCAAGCTTTGGAAGAACTCTTCACTGACACCATAGCTGCCACTCCTCCAAGCTATGCAAGAACTCCTCACTGACACCATAGCTGCCACTCCAGGACTCTGACTGAGCTGCACTGGACTCTCCTCCAGCTCCCCACCACTCTGCTGCCATCCAGTGGAGTTTGTGTTACTCTGCAGTAACCCTCAGTAATACAGCGTGACATTATAACTGGCCATACTTTTTTTTTCTCTCTCTCTATGGATCTGCTTGGTACTCTTGCGGATCGTATGTCAAATGTGACCCAAATGATGCAGAATTTGTCCGTAGAACATAGAGCCCCTGCCACATCTCATAACCAGCTCCAGGGGGAACTATCTGAAGCTGTTAAATCTTTTCTGGTTTCCATGACACAATCAGCCTTTAGGGAATCTGATCCCATTGATGTTTCTTTGCACTCGCCTGAACCTACGATCAGGCTCACAAATACTTTCTCTGGAGACAAGGAAAAGTTTTGTATATTCAGAGAGAATTGTAAGTTACTCTTTTCCCTTAGACCCAGATCCTCAGGAAATGAGAATCAACAGGTGGGGATAATTATGTCTTTACTCAGGGAGGGTCCCCAGACTTGGGCTTTTTCCCTAACTTCTACTGCCCCTGAACATACGTCTGTGGATATGTTCTTTGAGGCCTTAGGACTGACATGATGAACCACACCAGGTCAGAGTGGCAGAGGACACGATCATGGGTCTCTCCCAGGGTAAACTCACTACAGAATGATATTGTTCAAAGTTTAGACGGTGGTCTACAAAGGTGTTTTGGAATGACTCTGCTCTAAGATGCCAGTTCAGGAGATGACTTTCGGATCATTTCAAGGACGCTCTGGCTCTCCATCTGCCACCCAGTTCTTTGGAGGAGGCCATGACCCAGGCCATTCGCATGCATCAGAGATTTCGGCAGAGAGGAGTTATCCAGCGAGAGGTTCCATTATATCCTGCTAAGTCTGAGGTGATGCTATATACGGAACCTATGGAGGGCTGGGGACACTATCCTCAAGGATAACGAGAGGAAGCGGCGACGCAAAAGAAAATTATGTTTCTATTGTGGAAGTCTGGGACATTGGAAGAAAGACTGCCTCTCTTGCTCACCAACTAGCAAGTTGCCGGGAAACGCTTAAGTCTGGGTGATTGTCGAGGATGTCACCCAGACTGTCAGATACCATTTTTTTCATTTCAAAAGATTCTGTTAGAGGTGGAACTTTGTTGTTCTGTTAGAGGTGGAACTTTGTTGTGGAGATGGTTTCGCACCCACTTCAATTTTAATGACTCTGGTCTGGTGTCCAAGAGTAAATTTGGGACAGTTAGGTTAAAGACTTCCATCCATAGCATTGCCATTGATTCTTATGGAGGGTATTTTGGTGTACCTGAAACATTTTAGAGATGAATTTTCCACAAAGGAGGCTGAGGGCTTGCCACCACATCACCCCTATGATTGTGTTATTAATCTGATTCCGGGTGCTAAATTGCCCAAGGCCCGTTAGTACAATCTTTCTGGCCCGGAACGCACCACTATGAAAGATTATATCTCAGAAAGTTAATGCAAAGGTCACATCCCTCCCTGTTATGATTGGGTCACCGAGGAGGAGAGCAAGACCAAGCTAAGCCACAGAAAACCAGAGAGGTTGGTAACTAAGCGGATTGCAGACCCCTGATCCTATCCACACAACTAGCAGTAGCCGTGGAGCGTACCTACGATGATCCTAGACACCTCGACACAGCCGGAGAGCTAAATAAGCCTAAAGCAAGAAAGGGGAAATCTAAACTGCCCCGGAGCAGACCCCAAAGGAATAGATAGCCCCCAAACATATATTGTCGGTGAGACAAGATGAAAACACAAACGCAAGTAGGAAAATAGACTGAGCAAACGATGGGGCCCACACTAACTAGACAGGACAGGAAAGACACTGTCTGCAATAACGCAAAAAACCCTGCAAAAAATGTCCAACACGTCTGATAGAAAAATACTGAAGTCGCATGACTTTGCCCACTATATCAGCACTCTGGTATAAAAGAAAAAAAGAGGCCAATCTAATAAGGGACAAAAACAAACTGGCACAAGCAGTAACATATGGATGGAGATTCAGCACAGCCCCAGCCGGAGCTGGCTGACCACACAAAACTGAAATAGACAAAACCAGATCAAATGTGAACAACAGCAAAAGAACACTTGGCTGAGCATGCAGGGACTGAGCTGGAAACTAAGACCTCAGGAGGCAGGAAAAAATCACCAGCAGGGATAGAGGGAGTCGGCTGTCTTAAATCCAGTCAGAAACTCCAGATCTCCAATCGTCCTCCTAATTATCAGGTGGCAAGCCTCTGTTAATCAGATTAGCTCCATTACCTCCAATAACCAACAGAGGGAGCCCAGAAAGAGAACTCGCAACCCCTCTGTCAATATAACCAGCTCCACTACCTTCACTAGTAACCAGAGGTAGGCCAGAAAGCGAATTCACAACACCTCTGTCTATCCTGTGGCTGCTGGATTCTTTTTTGTTAAAGCAAAAGATGGTGGTTTACACCCGTGCCTCGATTTTCAGGAACTAAATAAAATTACGGTGAGAAATACCTACCCCCTCCCGCTCATTCCAGGTCTTTACAACCAATTATCTGGGGCTAAGTGGTTTTCCAAGTTGGATCTCAGGGAACCGTATAACCTTATCCGTATTCAGGAAGGGGACGAGTGGAAAATGGCATTTCTCACCTCTGAGGGGTTGTTTGAAAATTTAGTCATGCCCTTAGACTGTTTTGGTGGTGCTCATGTCTTCTGATATCGCCGTGTTTATGTCTACTTGTGATACGTGTGCTCATACTAAAGTCTCCCATAACAGCCCAGCCGGGAGAATTGGTGCCATTGCCAATTCCGGATAGACCCTGGACTCATTTGTTCATGGATTTTATCAATGATCTCCCTCTTTCCAATGGCAAAACAGTGGTCTTGGTTGTTGTCGACAGGTTCAGCGAACAGGTGCATTTTTTTCCCTTGGCAGGACTACCTAATGCTGAAACACTAGCTAAATTGTTTATTGAGTACTTAGCACAGCATGGCGTACCTTTGTCTGACAGAGGGGTGCAATTCGTGTCTAAGTTTTGGAGGGCGTTTTGCAAAAGATTGGGTATCTGCTTGATGTTCTCCTCTGACTACCATCATAAGAAACTGTCAAACTGAGAGGACCAATCAGTCCCTTGAACAGATTTTGCCTTGTGTCTTGCCACGTCTCAGCAGGACGACTGGTATTCCTCATTGCCCGTGACTGAGTTTGCATTCAATAATCAGGTTAATCAGTCCACTGGCACCTTTCCGTTTTTCTGTAATTACGGTTTTCACCCCCATTTTGGTTAATTTTCCAGGCTGGATTAGGGGTGTCCAGGGGCTGATGCGGTGGTTCAAAGGTTGGGGTAGGTTTGTAAGGAGGTTCAGAAGAACATTGGTGTGACCTAGGGCAGACAGAAACTTTTTGCTAATAAGCGACGATCTGTAGGACCTAAGTTTCTGGTAGGAGATAAAGTGTGGTTGTCTACCAAGAACATATGGCTGAAACTTTCCTCCGTCAAGCTGGGTCCCAAGTTTATTGGTCCTTATGAAATAATTGAGGTGGTCAACCCAGTTGCCTTTCGCTTACATCCGTCGCTTCGTATTCCAAATGTATGTCATAGGTCCCGTCTTAAATCGTTTGTACCTTCCTTTACTTAGTCTCCACCTCCTGTTTCTGTGGATGGACAAACAGAATATGAAGTTGAATGTATCGTCGACTCTTGAATGGTTCGCAGCCCGCTTCAGTACTTGGTACATTGAAGGGGTTATGGTCCGGAGGATCAATCTTGGTTCCCGGCGCAATCAGTTCATGCTGATCGTTTGATTCGTGCATTTTATATACATTTTCCTGGGAAACCTGGGGGTCCTGTGGCCCCTCCTTGAGAGGAGGGTACGGTCATGATCCAGGCCGGGTTTTTGTCTTCTCTCCTTTCCTAGTCTGGTCATTACAGGGGTTAGATTTCCCTGCCTCGTTCCTGTGTCTGGGCTGCTATATCTCTGTTCTGCTACCTGTGTGCAGTATCAGTTATATTGCGTACCTTCGGCTTGTTTAGCTGGCTCTGGTGAGTTTCCTGATTTATCCTGCTGCATTCATCTGACCCTACCTATGTCTATTGACCTTCCTCCTACCCGATCCTGCTCCTTATCTCGCTATGTGTTTTGATTCCCCAGTATTTGACTTTAGCTTGTCCCTGACCTCATCCTGTCTCAACCATCTGTTAGTTAAGCTATTGACCGGCACTGACCTTTTGCTCTCTTCTAACTCTGTCTTGGATTTCCCCTTTGTACTGCGTTATTCTCTGGTATCGATTCGGCTCTCTGACTACTCCTCTGCCACCTAGTGGTTGCTTTGCTGTATTTCTGCTGGTCAGCTTCATTGCTGGATATTCTGCTCATCCTTCACTCTGCGGCCATCTAGTGGAGTTTGTGTTACTCTGCAGTAACCCTCAGTAATACAGCATGACAATATTAAGGGAAAGTTGAATGGAAGGAAAAAGTGTGGTAGAACATGGTGTGTAAGCAACCAGGATAACCGCAGCCTTAAAAGGATTAAAAAAGTCCATTAAAAAATTTGGGGGAGATTCGCAAGGAGTGGACTGCTGCTGGAGCCAGTGCTTCAAGAGTCATCTCACACAGACATATCCAGGACATGGGCTACAAGTGTCGCATTCCTTGTGTCAAGCCACTCATGACCAATAGACAACGCCAGGAGTGTCTTACCTGGGCCAAGGAGAAAAAGAACTGGACTGTTGCTCAGTTGTCCATGGTGTTGTTTTTAGATGAAAGTAAATTTTGCATTTCATTTGGAAATCAAGGTCCCAGGGTCTGGAGAAAGAGTAGAGAGGCCACAATCCACCCTGCTTGAGGTCTAGTGTGAAGTTTCCACAATCAGTGGTGGATCTGGGAGCCATGTCATCTCCTGGTGTAGGTGCACTGTGTTTTATCAAGACGAAAGTCAGCTCAGCTGTCTACCAGGAACTTAGAGGACTTCATGCTTCCCTCTGCCGACAAGCTTTTTGGAGATGAAAATTTCATTCTCCAGCTGGACTTGGCACCTGTCCACACTGCCAAAACTACCAATACCTGGTTTACAAACAACAGTGTCACTGTGCCTGATTGGCCCCCAAACTCTCCTGACCTTAACCCCAGCAGATGAGCTAAAGGCAGCTATCAAAGCAACCTGGGATTCCATAACACCTCAGCAGTTAAACAGACTGATCGCCTCCATGCCACGCCACATTGATGCAGTAATTGATGCAAATGGAGCCCCGACCTAGAATTGACCGCATTTACTGAACTTTCAATTCAGTAAGTCAACGTTTCTGATTTTAAAATCATTTATCAAGATGGTGCTATAAAGCAGGGGTGGGCAATTAAATTTTCAAAGGGGCCACTTAAGAAACTGGGACTGTTGTGGAGGGCCGAACCAATTGGGTGATCATAATTCTCCTTAAGGCTATGTTCACACGCAGCGTTTTTGCAGCGTTTTGTTTCTGAAGCCAAAACCTGCTCTCTTGGCAGTAAAACTACTGTGTTCAAAACTCCAGTTTTGCTGCATTTGTTCGCTGCATTTTATTGGGTGTGGATTACACGTGTTTTGTCTACATAACTTGTTTAATGAAGTTGGTTTTATTTCCCAAAAATGCTTAAAAATGCTGCAAAAACAGCTATTGCGTATTTTGCAGTATTTTTGCACTTTCTCATAACTTTCTGTGGGTGACACAGTGGAAAACGCTGAAAGAACCGACATGCTGCAGACCAAAAAAATGCTGCCGTTCTCAAATTCTCGTAGCTTCAGTTCGTACTGTAAAATGCAGCTTTTGATTGGCATTAAAAAATCCCACTGCATATGAACACAGCTCAACAGTGATTTTATCAGTTTATAAAAAGCAGTAAATTATTTTTTTTTTATTTGCCGCTAAAAACCCATAGTTACTTGTATTAGCCTTTAATGAAAGGGGTTTTCCAATTTCAGAAAAGCCTTCTCATTAGCTGCAGTTATAGAAAAAAAGTTTTTTTCCTCCCCTTCCAGGACCAACGATGACTCTCCATGACAATTTCTGGTGCCTTGAGTAATAAAAAATAGAGGTCGACCAGGAGTGCTGTAGATGTGGCCAAAAGAGTAATTGAAAATTCAGGTCCACCACAGCTCCAGCCATAAGCCTTCAAAGAGGATGATTGCGAAACCGAAAGTAATTGACGGTCATAGGAGCGCAGGAATAAGACCAGGACAAGAAGTTTGAAGTTTACCACAACGCGTTTCAATGGTGACTCATCTTCATCAGGTGGAGATTTCACCTGATGACCGTCATTTACTTTCTATTTCTGGTGCCTGTCATTGCCTGCAGTGCTCACTTCACGTCTACAGGGCTGCAGCCAGTCGGTGAGATCATTGGCTGTGAGCAACTCATGGCATCAGCCCACGTGAAGCTGCTGAGCTCAGTTACTGGATCCAGTAGTGTCGACATGACGTCCGTTGTGCAGACAATAACCGGCACCGGAATCAGCAGGTGAACCTGGTAAGGCGAGTAAGAGCTCATTCAGACGTTGGTTGCGCTCTGTTATGGTGACTGTCGGTTGCGCTCTGTTATGGTGACTGTCGGTTGCGCTCTTTTATGATGACTGTCGGTTGCACTCTGTTATGGTGACTGTCAGTTGCACTCTGTTATGGTGACTGTCGGTTGCGCTCTTTTATGGTGACTGTCGGTTGCGCTCTATTATGGTGACTGTCGGTTGCACTCTGTTATGGTGACTGTCGGTTGCACTCTGTTATGGTGACTGTCAGTTACGCTCTTTTATGATGACTATCGGTTGCGCTCTTTTATGGTGAATGTCGGTTGCGCTCTTTTACGGTGACTGTCGGTTGCTCTCTGTTATGATGACTGTCGGTTGTGCTCTTTTATGACTTTCGGTTGCTCTCTTTTATGATGACTGTCGGTTGCACTCTGTTATGATGACTGTCGGTTGCACTCTGTTATGATGACTGTCGGTTGCACTCTGTTATGATGACTGTCGGTTGCGACCTATTATGATGACTGTCGGTTGCACTATGTTATGGTGACTGTCAGTTGCTCTCTGTTATAGTGACTGTCGGTTGTGCTCTGTTATGGTGACTGTCGGTTGCTCTTATGATGACTGTCGGTTGCGCTCTTTTATGATGACTTTCGGTTGCTCTCTTTTATGATGACTGTCGGTTGCACTGTTATGATGGCTGTCGGTTGCTCTCTGTTATGATGACTGTCGGTTGCGCTCTGTTATGATGACTGTCGGTTGCTGTCTGTTATGATGACTGTCGGTTGCTCTCTGTTATGGTGACTGTCGGTTGCTCTCTGTTATGGTGACTGTTGGTTGAGCTCTCTTTTATGATGACTGTTGGTTGCGCTCTTTTATGATGACTGTCGGTTGCTCTCTCTTATGGCGAGTGTCGGTTGCACTCTGTTATGACTGTCGGTTGCGCTCTTTTATGATGACTGTCGGTTGCGCTCTTTTATGATGACTGTCGGTTGCGCTCTTTTATGGTGAATGTCGGTTGCGCTCTGTTATGATGACTGTCGGTTGTGCTCTGTTATGGTGACTGTCAGTTGCTCTTATGATGACTGTCGGTTGCGCTCTTTTATGGTGAATGTCGGTTGCGCTCTTTTATGATGACTTTTGGTTGCTCTCTTTTATGATGACTGTCGGTTGCACTCTGTTATGATGACTGTCGGTTGCGCTCTGTTATGATGACTGTCGGTTGCTCTCTGTTATGATGACTGTCGGTTGCTCTCTGTTATGATGACTGTCGGTTGCGCTCTTTTATGGTGAATGTTGGTTGCGCTCTTTTATGATGACTTTTGGTTGCTCTCTTTTATGATGACTGTCGGTTGCGCTCTGTTATGATGACTGTCGGTTGCTCTCTGTTATGATGACTGTCGGTTGCTCTCTGTTATGATGACTGTCGGTTGCTCTCTGTTATGGTGACTGTCGGTTGCTCTCTGTTATGATGACTGTCGGTGGTGCTCTCTGTTATGATGACTGTCGGTGGCGCTCTTTTATGATGATTGTCAGTTGCGCTCTTTTATGATGACTGTCGGTTGCTCTCTTTTATGAGGACTGTCGGTTGCGCTCTGTTATGATGACTGTCGGTTGCGCTCTTTTATGATGACTGTCGGTTGCGCTCTCTTATGATGACTGTCGGTTGCGCTCTTTTATGGTGAATGTCGGTTGCGCTCTTTTATGATGACTTTTGGTTGCTCTCTTTTATGATGACTGTCGGTTGCACTCTGTTATGATGACTGTCGGTTGCGCTCTGTTATGATGACTGTCGGTTGCTCTCTGTTATGATGACTGTCGGTTGCTCTCTGTTATGATGACTGTCGGTTGCGCTCTTTTATGGTGAATGTTGGTTGCGCTCTTTTATGATGACTTTTGGTTGCTCTCTTTTATGATGACTGTCGGTTGCGCTCTGTTATGATGACTGTCGGTTGCTCTCTGTTATGATGACTGTCGGTTGCTCTCTGTTATGATGACTGTCGGTTGCTCTCTGTTATGGTGACTGTCGGTTGCTCTCTGTTATGATGACTGTCGGTGGTGCTCTCTGTTATGATGACTGTCGGTGGTGCTCTCTGTTATGATGACTGTCGGTGGCGCTCTTTTATGATGATTGTCAGTTGCGCTCTTTTATGATGACTGTCGGTTGCTCTCTTTTATGATGACTGTCGGTTGCGCTCTGTTATGATGACTGTCGGTTGCGCTCTTTTATGATGACTGTCGGTTGCGCTCTCTTATGATGACTGTCGGTTGTGCTCTCTTTTATGATGACTGTAGGTGGCGCTCTCTTAATCCCCGTGAAGCTCCGCCCTCTCCTCACAGTGTCACAGCTGCGGCCAGGACGGTGACAGACGGGAGACGTCACGTTCTGGTGACACTGAACAATCAGCGCTGAGCGGAATTATTTATATTACAGAAAGTGACAAGAAAAATGTAAGATACTGCAGCACGGTGGCTCAGTGGTTAGTGGTCCTGGGTTTGAATCCCACCAAGGACATCATCTGCAAGGAGTTTGTATGTTCTACCCGTGTTTGCGTGGGTTTCCTCCCACACTCCAAAAACTGATAGGGAATCTAGATTGTGAGCCCCATCGGGGACAGCGATGATAATGTGTGCAAACTGTAAAGCGCTGCGGAATATGTTAGCGCTATATAAAAATAAAGATTATTATTATTAAGATTTATAGATCAGGAAAAAAAGAATTTTACCCAAATGCATAAACTCTACAGCAGAGTAAAGACCCTTCCTGTATGACCTGTGATGTCTGCGCCATTATCACCTGCAGCCATTCCAGGAAAAAGCCGGAAGAGGCGACTACAATGGAGACCCAGGCAACTATAGGCCGGTGAGTCTGACTTCTATACCAGGAAAGATCTTTGAACAAATTATTAAACAACATGTATGTCAGTACCTGGATAAGAATGAAGTGATTAAACAGAGTCAGCATGGGTTTGTAACTAATAAGTCATGTCAGACTAACTTAATTTCCTTTCCTTCTATGATGGAATCACTGATTGGGTGGATCAAGGAAATGCTGTAGATATAGTATATCTTGACTTCAGCAAAGCATTTGACAAAGTATCTCACACAATCCTTATTGAAAAAATGACTAAGTATGGAATGGACAAGGCAACTGTTACGTGGATTCATAACTTGCTTAGTGATCGGACCCAAAGAGTGGTCGTAAATGGCTGCACATCCAGTTGGAAGAATGTCTCAAGTGGGGTACCACAGGGTTCTGTCCTGGGCCCTGTATTGTTCAACATCTTTATCAACGATTTAGATGAAGGAATTGAGGGTAAACGGATTAAATTTGCTGATGACGCAAAGCTAGGAGGGATAGCTAATACTAGAGAAGAGAGAGAGAGGATTCAAAAAGATTTAAATAAACTGGAGAAGTGGGCAGCAACTAACAGAATGGTTTTTAACAGGGAGAAATGCAAAGTACTACATCTGGGCAATAAAAATGAAAAAAGCATATACAGAATGGGAGGAATAGGGCTAAGCAACGGCACATGTGAAAAAGACTTGGGTATACTAATAGATCACAGACTGAACATGAGTCAACAGTGTGATGCAGCAGCAAAAAAGGCAAATGCAATTCTGGGATGTATTAACAGAAGCATACAGTCTAGATCACATGAAGTCATTATTTCCCTCTACTCCTCTTTGGTCAGACCTCATCTGGAATACTGTGTCCAGTTTTGGGCACCACATTTAAAAAAAAAAAAGACATCAACAAACTGGAGCAAGTTCAGAAAAGAGCGACCAGAATGGTGATCGGTCTGCAAACCCTGTCTTATGAGGAAAGGTTGCAGGATTTGGGAATGTTTAGTTTGCTAAAGAGAAGACTGAGAGGAGACTTAATAGCTGTGTACAAATATCTGAAGGGCTGTCACATTGTAGAAGGATCATCTTTATTCTCATTTGCACAAGGAAAGACTAGAAGCAATGGGATGAAACTGAATGGGAGGAGACACTGATTAGATATTAGAAAAAACTTTTTGACAGTTAGAGTGATCAATGAGTGGAACAGGTTGCCACCAGAAGTGGTGAGTTCTCCTTCAATGGAAGTCTTCAAACAGAGGCTGGACAGACATCTGACTGGGATGATTTAGCGAATCCTGTTTTGAGCAGGGGGTTGGACCAGATGGCCCAGGAGGTGCCTTCCAACTCTACGATTCTATGAGACTGGAGGAGGAGCTCCCCATAGCCACTCCATTCTAGACGCAACCCACTAGCTATGTGGAAGGAGCCGTACAGTAGTGTCTTCCACCAGTGAGCCGGCTACACTGACTGTATGGGCTGCAGTAAGGACCTGGAAGGAGAACATACAGTCCAGCATTTACTGATATATGACTGTTCTGCGTGCACAGGACCTGTGGTGATGTCACAGTCATGTGATCAGTCACATGGAGGGGAGGAGCCAGTCTCCATTTTGCAGGAAGTGTAGGACGGGGCACTATATAAGAGAAGAGTCTGCGCTGGTGAAGACAGGTAATGAGGGGGCAGGGAGTGTGTGATGGGGGAACAGGACTAAACCCAAATGGGCTGAAGGGCGGGGGCTCTCTGACCTCTAGAACATATAGTGGAGCCAGGAACATTCAGGGTTAGGAAAGTGTGCGCCTCAGGGTGTGTGCACACGTTGCAGGTTTTTTTCTTGGCAGAAACCGCAGGGTAAGCCGCATGCAGTTTTCCTGCGGTTTCCTGTCCTTTGTCCAGCGGAATTGATGCAGATTCTTGTGCGGTTTGGGCCGTGCTGATTGTGGAAGGAGAGAGAGACCGCCACCGGCCTCCATTTTAGTCACATCTGTCCATAAACCTTTGTTCCAGTAGCCTTCTGGCTTGTCCAGATGATCGTTCGCAAAGTGCAGATGATGAGTGTTCTTATAGAGAGCAGTGGCTTTCTCCTTGTTATCTTAACCCCTTAGGGACAGAGCTAATTGGCAGCTCAAAGAGAACCTGTCACCTGTTTTGGCCGCTATAAGATGCTGCCACCGCCTTTCTGGGCTTTTCTGTAACATTCTATAAAGCTGTAGATAAGCCCCCTGTCCGACCTGAAAGATAAGAAAAATAAGTTTTATTTTACTCACCTGGTGGGCGGTCCGGACCGATGGATGTCGCAGGTCTGGGGCCGGCGCCTGCCATCTTCTTGCGATGCCGCCCTCCTGCTTGCTTCATCACTCTCCGGCATTGCGCTCCTGCGCAGTTGTACTTCTCTGCCCTGTTGAGGACAGCACAGTACTGCAGTGCGCAGGCGCTGGGCCTCTCTGACCTTTCCAGGCGCCTGTGCACTGCAGTACTTTGCTGTGCCCGCAATAGGGCAGAGAAGTACGCCAGGAGCGCGATGCAAGCAGGAGGACGGCGTTGCAAGAAGATGGGAGGCGCCGGACCCAAACATGCGACACCCATCGGACTGGACCGCCCTCCAGGTGAGTATAATAAAACTTATTATTCTTATCTTGCAGGTCGGACCAGGGGCTTATCTACAGCATTATAGAATGCTGTAGATAAGCCCTGAAAGGCAGTGGCCAAAAGAGGGGACACAATCGCTTTAATGACCGGGCCAAAATTCCACTGTCACTTTATGAGGTTATAGCTCTGGAACACTTCAATGGATCCCGCTGATTATGAAATTGTTTTTCGTGACATATTGCACTTCATGGTAGGGGTAAAATTTCTTAGATATGACTTGCGTTTATTTCTGAAAAAAAAACAGAAATATAGCGAACATTTTTAAAATTTCACAATTTTCAAACATTTTAATTTTTATCCTTTTAAGTCGGAGAGATATGTCACAAAATACTTAATAAGTAACATTTCCCACAAGTCTACTTTACATCAGCGCAATTTTGGAAACATTTTTTTTTTGTTAGTAAGTTATAACGGTTAAATTTGACCAGCGATTTCTCATTTTTACAACAAAATTTACAAAAAATTTTTTTTAGGGACCACCTCACATTTGAAGTCACTTCGAGGGGTGTACATGACAGAAAATACCCAAAAGTGACACCATTCTAAAAACTGGACCCCTCAAGGTGCTCAAAACCACATTCAAAAAGTTAAATAACCCTTTACGTTTTTCACAGGAACAGAAGCAATGTGGAAGGAAAAAATGAACATTTAACTTTTTTCACAAATATTTTATTTGAGAACCATTTTTTTTTTTTAATTTGAGAACCAAAATTTGTTGTGCAATTTCTCCTGAATATGTCGATACCCCATATGTGGGGGTAAACCACTGTTTGGGCGCACGGCAGAGCTCGCAAGGGAAGGAGAGCCGTTTGACTTATTTCAATGCAGAATTGGCTGGAAATGAGATCGGATGCTATGTCGCGTTTGGAGAGCCCCTGATGTGCCTAAACAGTGGGAAACCCCCCACAAGTGACACCATTTTGGAAACTAGACCACCCAAGGAGCTTATATAGATGTGTGGTGAGCACTTTGAACCCCCAAGTGCTTCACAGAAGTTTAGAGCAGCGTCGTGAAAATAAAAAATCATATTTTTTCCACAAAAATGATACTTTAACCCCCAATTTTTTATTTTCACAAGGGTAATCGGAGAAATTGGACCCCAAAAGTTGTTGTCCAGTTTGTCCTGAGAACGCAGATAACCCATATGTGGGGTAAATCACTGTTAAGGTTCACGGCAGAGCTCGGAAGGGAAGGAGCAACGTTTGACTTTCAACGTAGAATTGGCTGTAATTGAGATCAAACGCCATGTCGCATTTGGAGAGACCCTGATGTGCCTAAACAGTGGAAACCCCCCAATTCTAACTCCAACCCTTACCCCAACATACCCCTAACCCTAATCCCAACCCTAATCACAAACCTAACTGTAACCCCAACTCTAGCCCCAATCCTAACTTTAGCCCAACTCTAACCCTAATGGGAAAATGGAAATAAATTTTTTTATTTTACTATTTTTCCCTAACTAAGGGGGTGATAAAGGGGGTTGATTTTGATCACTGTGATAGGGTCTATCACAGTGATCAAAATGAACCAATAGGAAAAAAATCTCCTATTGTCAGGTGCCGGCCGGCAGATCTCAGCAGGCGCAGTGCGCATGCGCCTACCATTTTCTCCCGGAAGAAGAAGCTGGCGGCCCGGGGGACTTCAGGGAGGCCTGCAAGGACAACGGAGGTACCTTGGGGATGATCGGGGGACCCTATTTTTCTCTCCTCTAATGTGCGATCACATCAGAGGAGAGAGAATTTAAATGAAAAATCTGAATTTTATTGCGGTCGCCGTTATACCTTTAATAACAGAGATCGCAATACCAGTGTTGGTAAAAACTGACCCGAATAATGTTCTCTGGAGTCTCGGCTACCACCAGCAGCTGAAATCCCAAAGAAATTCCGACGCTGGGGGGTGCTATAGCCTTAAACCTCAGCGCAGTTAAAAGTACCTGTAACGTACGCGCCCTGTCTGGTTGGCGCGAGCTTGGGGGTGTGGCCCCATTGTGCCACAAGCCAGACTATCCTGGAAGGGGCGTGACTAATCAGCTACCTTGGTGTTCACTGGAGCCTCTGATGGTGAGGTCAGGCTTGTGCTGCAGGTAGCTGCCAGGTACCACTCCAGGGTGGTGTCTGGCTGTGGCTGCTGATTCCACTGAGGGACTGGACACTGATAGCAGGTGTGGGCAGGTACTGACAGGCACGACTGGTACTCTGACGGGCATGGCTGGCACTCTGGCAGGCACGATTGTGACACTGGCAGGCAGGCACGGATGGATACGAGTGGTATGTGGTAACAGGTAGGGAGCTGTTCACACAGGAGATGCAGGAACTGGTTCGGGAAGGATGGGAATATAGACAGGTATGAGGGAACAGGTTGGGACCTGTTCACACAGGAGAAGCTGGTACTGACTAGGAACCAGTACAGATGGGTAGGACAAGGATCCGCAAGATACGGAACGGAAGCAAAGAAGAACCGCAGGGTTGCAGAGCAGAGAAGAACCGCAGGAAGCAGAGCAGGGTAGAACTGCAAGGCTGCGGAGAGGAGCTGCAGTTTGCAGCAAGAGGTTCAGCAGCAGGAGCCACAGGAGGGGAGCAGAGCAAAACCGCAAGGTATGTGGAGAGGAGCTGCAGCAAGCAGTTCTGCAGGAACGGAACCACAAGGTATGCAGAGAGGAGCTTCAGCAAGAGGTTCTGCAGGAGTGGAGAAAAGCGGAACCACGAGATATGCGGAAAGGAGCTGCAGCAGCAGGTGCTGAGCAAAGGCAGAACCACAAGAGTGCGGAGTGTTGTGAGTTCATTCTCTGGTTCACCAGTTGTGAGTTCTCCTTCCAGACTCCCTCTGGTGGTAACAGGAGGTGGTGAGGCTGATTTGATCGGTGGAGATCTGCCACCTGAGAATGAGGATGACGATTGGACCTCAGGAGTCTCAGATTGGATTTAAGACAGCCAACGCCCTATTCAGTTGCTGGTGATTCCTTCTGGCTTGTCAGCTCTTGGTTTTCAGCTCTGTTCCAGTCATCTAAAGCTAAGTTTTTCTGCTAATGTTCACACTTGATTTTGTTGGTCTATTCAGTTTTTTGGTGTGGTCAGCCAGCCCCGGCTGGGGGCTGTGCTGAATTTCCACTCTTATTTATCAGTATTTTGCCAATTTGCTTTTTGTCCCTTACTAGTTTGGTCTCTTTTTGCTCTGTCTCAGAATATTTCAGAGTGCTGATATAGTGGGAGAAGTCTAGTGACTTCAGGGTTAATTTTGCTATCAGAAGTGTTGGACATTACTTTTGTAGGGTTTTTTGCAGGTTGCAGACAGTGTCTTTCCTTTCCTTTCCTCTCTAGTTAGTTTGGGCCCCATCGTTTGCTCAGCCTATTTTCCTGCCTGTGTTTGTGCCTTCATCTTGTTTCACCGTCAATACATGTGTGGGGGCTATCTATTCCTTTGGGGACTGCTATGGGGTAGTTAGTTTTCCCCTTTTCATGCTTCAGGCTTATTTAGTCCTCCGGCTGTGACGAAGCGTCTAGGAACATCGTAGGTACGCTCCACAGCTGCTGCTAGTTGTGTGGTAGGATCAGAGATCTGCAATCTGCATAGTTACCAACCTCTCTGGTTTTCTGTGACTTAGCTTGTTTTGCTTTTTTCTCCTTGGTGACCCATTCATAATAGCGGAGCACAGGCAGAACCGAAACAACAAGGAACCAGAGCATGGCAGACGAAGAGGACTCAAGGATACACACAGCAGGGAAAGGAGCCACAGATAAGGAGACCAGCAGACAGACGTAGGATTAAGTTCAGACAAGGTCAGGAACAGCATAAGATACAATAATAGGACACAGTACACACATGGACCGACACGGGAACAAATACTGGACAAAGACACAGGCCTGAGAGGCCTGAGTATGCAGCCTTCATGTAGGCGGAGACATAAGTCACAAGCACACGAAAACAGATCTGGGTATGCAGCCCACAGAGAAGGCAGAAACGACCTGGCAACTGAACAGCAAGCCACTGACTGAGGGAAATAGTTGCTCAGGCATCCTCCTATGGGCTAGGCGAGGATGCCTTAAATGCCAGAGGCCTCTTGGCAATTGGCTGGGAACACCTTAGGCAGGTGTACACTGATTCTATAAGAACCAGAGCGTGCCAGCATCACCCCCTATGCACACAGTCAGGAAGTATGCAAAGAGCAGGCAGGAGGCAAGAGGCATACAGCATGGATCCGGCAGCAGACAGAACTCTCAGCATGGCCCGGAGTAGTGAGTAAGGCTGGTGGGTGATGGGAGACCATGTAGTGATGCCAGCAGGGTTGTTGCAGTACCCTTAACTGATGCTGTTAAAAGGCGTATCGGCTGTCATTAACGGGGTAAACATGCACACAATTTTTATACAGTCTCCTCCTCACAGTTGGATCATAAACATTAACATTAGCTAATGTGTGAGAGGCCTTTAGTTGTTTAGAGGTTACATTGAGTTTCTTTATGACCTTGCCAACTGTTAGATGCCTTGCATTTTGGGTGATCTTTGTTGATTGACCACTCCTGAGGAAGTTAAAAATGTTTTTGAATTTCCTCGTTTATACATAGTCTGTCTCACCTTGGATTGGTGGAGTCCAAACACTTTGGTTTGGCAACTGTTCTCTCTTCTGACGCATGTTCACAGTGTGCAATCTGACATACAGTATAAACCTCTTCTGTCTTCTAAAATAAGCAGACCGTTCTCTCTAGTCCAACTTGATAATTTGTCAACAGATGGATGTATAAAATCTAAAATCTATGATTTTTAATAATAAAAAATAATATAACAGGTATCAGTATTGAGCTTAGAATATCACATAACTATGACGTCTACAATTAACAATGAAAGCACACAGCATGATGGAGCTTGTACATATGAACACATGACCTAGCAACAATTTCCGTCTTATTTAACAACAGTTCTGTATAACACAATACCACAGGAACAAAAATTGTTCCCTTACCAAATATACTTTGTCCAGTGTAATGGAGTTCAAGTAAGATGATGCAGGGAACAGGGCACACACGTGTCTGGAAAACTTCTCTATTAAAAGGAATTTCACTCAGCCTTGGTTTCTCCCACAATGCAACTCACTACTTTACAGAGAAAAAAACAAGTAATACTATTAAACATCACCAGATAGTGCTATTACCACATTTGATGTCACTAACAGAGTATTACAGCCTATTAAAGTGACAACAGTAATTTAACCTAATTTTTTGCTCTGATGGGATGAACATTCCTTGCTTGGCATCAATTGATGTCACTGCTATGATCCTTTGGCGAAAACAGCAAAACATGTTCAGCTACTGGCCTGGAGAATAGTTTACTCTCACGAGACTTACTTTTCCATCCTTACTTGGGAACATTTTGTTGACGAGGCCTAGTGGTCACTCATTCCGATGTATCTGGCTATCTTTCATGAGTACATCAACAGTTTTGATATGGAGATTCGAAATCACCATACATAGAACGTATTCCAAGGGCAGATTTTTTTCATAGTCATCAGTGCCTACCAGTTCAAATGTGTCGGATCCAATATTGCAGGTCTTTGAGCGATATAGCAATGCAGGCCCTGTAAACCAGGTTGTGTCCTTAAGGTAGCTTGGTGTGACAGATCTAGTCACGGACTGCAGGATTATGATGTGTATGTATAGTTCCATTGTTTTGGACAGGTGGATCTCCTGATTAGAGATGAGCGAATATTTCAGTGTTCGGTTTGACTCACAGTCGCCGAATTTGCAATATTCATCGATTTAATCATCAGTTTAAATCGGCGAATATAGCTGAACAAACACAGCACAAACATAGTAACATAGTTATTAAGGTTGAAGGAAGACTTTAAGTCCATCTAGTTCAACCCATATCCTAACCTGCCCTAACATGTTGATCCAGAGGAAGGCAAAAAAATCCCATATGGCAAACAGTAAGCTTCACATTGGGGAAAAAAATTCCTTCCCGACTCCACATACGGCAATCAGACTAGCTCCCTGGATCAATGCAATATTAAGGAAACTAGTGTATATACCCTGTAATATTATAATTTTCACCGGTGATTCCCAAGTTATGTGACAGCATGGGAAACGCCGGCGTAGCACTTCTGATCAGCGGTGAAATCATTCCTGCCGGTCAGACAGCTGTGGTTCCCACACTGTCTGAAGACAGCGTGAGCGCTCAGCTGTGATCGGAGGTAAAAAGTTTACCTCCAGTCACTGGTGTCAGCTGATGGGACTACAGCTCCCAGCAGGGAGAGCAGGGGCAGCGGATGGGAGTATTCATCTGCTGCTCCTGAACTGTAAACAAATAATTTAATTTAAAAAACCTGCATGGGTTCCCCTGACTTTTTGATAACCAGCCAGGCAAAACTCACAGCTGGGGGCTGCAACCCTCAGCTGTCAGCTTCAGCAAGGCTGGTTATCAAGAATAGAGGGGTCCCCACACTGTATTTTTAATTATTTAAATAAATTTTAAAAAAATGGTGTGGGGTCCCCCCATTTTTGACAACCAGCCTTGCTAAAGCAGACAGATGGAGGCTGGTATTCTCAGGCTGGTAAGGGGCCATGGATATTGCCCCAGCCTAAAAATAGCAGCCCGCAACTGCCCAGAAATGGCACATCTCAATGACCTGAGGTAACCTCCATGAGGTCACCGCTAGTCACTGAGGCTGCGCTCACACCAGTTTATTCACCAGTGGTTCTCAGCCTGGACGGTCCCATCTTGGCATCGTCCAGGTTGAAAACTATTAATCCCCCAAACATGGATTATGGCATGGGACAGAACGACAGACAGGTGTGATATATTGTTGTTTTTTTATTTTAGTTTTATTACAGGAGAATGAGAGCTTCAGTGCAATTAGGGGTTAGGTGAGTATAACTGTGTTTGTTATTTTCAAATAAAATGAAAAACTGTGTTTAGTCTTATTTCTAATAAAGGACTTTATTCTGGCTGTGTCTTTATTTACCATACAACTATAGGATTAGTAATGGATAGGTGTCATAGACACTTCTCCATTAGTAATCCGTGGGCTTGATGTCACCGGTCAATAATTAAAAAAAAAACCTGCATGAGTTCCCTATTTTTGATAACCAGCCATGCAAAACTCACAGCTGCGTGCGGCAACCCTCAGCTGTCTGTGTTAGTAAGGTTGGTTATCAAGAATAGAGGGGTCCCCACACTGTTTTTTTTAAATATTTAAATAAATAAAAAAAAGGCCTGGAGTCCTCCAATTTTTGGCATCCAGCCTTGCTAAAGCAGACAGCTGGGGGGCTGGTATTCTCAGGCTGGTAATGGGCCATGGATATTGACCCCCCCCCCACCTAAAAATAGCAGCCCGCAGCTGCCCAGAAAAGGCACATCTATTAGATGTGCATATTCTGGCGCATTGACAGGCTCTTCCCTGTTGCTCTCTAGCGGTGGCAAGTGGGTTGATGTCACCTTTGTATTGTCAGGTGACATCAAGCCCCGAGGTTAGTAATGGAGGGGCGTCAATAAGACTCCCTTATCATTAACCGCATAGTCTCATTGTATAAAAACACACACACCAAGAATAAAGTCCTTTAATTGAAAGAATGACACAGACTCCTTTAATAATCTTAATTAAACCATACTTACAACCTTGCCTAATTCCCCCGAAGCCCTCGTTCTCCTGTAATAAAACTAAAATAAAAAACAACAATATACCATACCTGTCTGTCATTCTGTCCCACACCATAATCCATGTCTGGGAGAGAAATAGTTTCCAACCTGGACGGTGCCAAGATGCGACCGTCCAGGCTGAGAACCACTGGTGAATGAACTGCTGTGAGCGCAGCCTCAGTGACTAGCAGTGACTTTGCTATCCAAAAACTCCAGCACCCTCTAACCAAGTAATAATCTCTCCTTCCCTCTTGCCCCCCCACCTGACCTCCTACGCTGACCTGCTCCTCAACCTCAGATCTCTCCTAATAAAACAAAACAAGCCACCCACTCTTCTCCCACCTGCTCTGTCTCTCTGTTTCTCCTCACTGCTGGCGACATATCTCCCAATCCTGGACCCCCACATCTCATACCTCCCATTATTACCCCCTTCTATCGCTCCCAACCCAATAAACACCCAAAATATTGCCCACCTCAAATCCATGCCCTTGGCGCCCACCACCCTGCTTCATCTCTGGATCACTCTGGAATGCCTGCTCCATCTGCAATAAACTCCACGTGATTCACGACCTCTCTACCTCTCATAATCTTACCTTCTTTGGCCTCACTTAAACATGGCTGACACCCTCTGACTCAGCATCCCTTGCTATGCTATGTTACGGCGGCTTCCACTTCACCCACACTCCTCGCCCTGGCAATAAAGGCATATTATCAATTATTCTCTGCAATTCATGGTTTTCAGTTGTTTTGATTGGTTCCCACAAAAAGTATCCCACCACTTATCTGGACAACATCGTGATCTTCAGCCTGGATTTGGGGAAGCACCTGCAGAAGGTTCAGGCAGTACTGGATGCACTAAGGAAGGCAGAGTTTATCATAAACCCAAAGTGTGCCATTGGTAAGGATAAGGAAGAGTCAAAATACTTAAGCTATGTCATCGGAAGGGGCAAAATAAAGCCACAAGTAAATAAGGTGGAAGCAATCCAAAATTGGCCACAAACGGTCTCCAAGAAGCAAGTTCAGGCCTTTCTGGAAATTGTAGGATACTATCGGCGATTTATCCTGTCGATGGCCAAGTGGTCCTCTGAGCGGCATTCCAGGAGTTGAAGCACGACCTATTCAAACAGCCAGTCTTTGTCACACATGATTTCACAAAGGAGTTTGGGGTCCAGAAGTACGCCACAGAGACCAGGGAAGTTACTTGGTAATGCAGATGCCCTATCCAGAGTTCCCTGCTTAGTGAGTAAAGGTGTCGAAATTCCCGGCTTTGGGCAAAGGTGAGGGGATAAGTGGAGGAGAGATACGTTTAACTGATGCTATTAGCTTCAGTGATTTGAAACCTAGACGTTTCCTCCAGCACACTATGTGTGAAGAGGGGTTAGTTAGACATTTTAAAAGCTGGGTTTTTGTGGACAATCATAGAGATCGTGGGAGGTTTTCCACCTTATCTCCACCCCATGTTGTGGTCTAGGGCTTAACTTGTGGACTTCCAAAGGCATTCAGTGTTCAGTAGGGCTGGAGAGAGGAACTCCAGCACTTTGTGTCGTGAGAAGGTAAAACTGAACCAGTGAGTGGTTATTATTCTGAGAGGGAGGAATCCCCGCAGATGCAGACTGTATACCATTTTGGTTTGTTTTCTTGTTTTGCCAGAAGGCTGTGTTTTTCACATCCGGTTGGTTTATACCACAAGAATAATAAACCAACAGAAGATTTAAAGAGACAGTACAGTGGGTACAGAAAGTATTCAGACCCTTTTAAATTTTTCACTCTTTGCTTCATTGCAGCCATTTGGTAAATTCAAATAAGTTCATTTTTTTTCATTAATGTACACTCTGCACCCCATCTTGACTGAAAAAAACAAATGTAGAAATGTTTGCAAATTTATTGAAAAAGGAACTGAAATATCACATGGTCATAAGTATTCAGACTCTTTGCTCAGACACTCATATTTAAGTCACATGCTGTCCATTTCCTTGTGATCCTCCTTGAGATGGTTATACTCCTTCATTGGATTCTAGCTGTGTTTGATGAAACTGATAGGAATTGATCTGTAAAGGCACAACCCTGTCTATATAAGACCTCACAGTGCATGTCAGACCAAATGAGAATCATGAGGTCAAAGGAACTGGCCAAGGAGCTCATGGACAAAATTGTGGCAAGGCACAGATCTGGCCAAGGTTGCAAAAGAATTTCTGCAGTACTCAAGGTTCCTAAGAGCACAGTGGCCTCCATAATCCTTAAATAGAAGTATTTTGGGACCACCAGAAATCTTCCTTGACCTGGCTGTCCAGCCACACTGAGCAATCGTGGGAGAAGAGCCTTAGTGAGAGAGGTAAAGAAGAACCCCAAGATCACTGTGGCTGAGCTCCAAAAATGCAGTAGTGTCACGCTCGTGCCATGACTGATTGGCGCGAGCTGGGGGGGGTTGTGGCCCCACTGTGCCACAGCCCAGACTACCCTGGAAGGGGCGTGACTAAGACAGCTACCTTGGTTTTCACTGGAGCCTCTGATGGTGAGGTCAGGCTTGTGCGACAGGTAGCTGCCGGGTGCCACTCTAGGGTGGTGTCTGGCTGTGGCTGCTGATCCCACTCAGGAACAGGACACCTGGACAGGTGCGAGTGACTAGCAGGCTGAGACACAGGGCAAGCAGGCACGGCTTGGAGACACAGGGCAAGTGGGCACGGCTTGAGACACCAGGCAGGCGCGCACGGCTTGAGACACAGGACAGGCGGGCACGGCTTGGAGACACTGGACAGGCAGGCACGGCTTGGAGACACAGGGCAGGCAGGTGTGGTGTATGAAGGAACAGGTAGGGACCTGTTCACAGCAGGAATGGGTACTGATACAGGCAGGAAGGAGTGGAATATGAAAGAACAGGTTTGGACCTGTGCAGCTATGGATACAGGCAGGAAGGAGTGGAATAGGCGGAGCCGCTGGAGTGTGGAGTAAGCTGAACCACAAGGTCTGCGGACAGAAGCTGCAGCAAGAGGTAATGCAGCAGCAGAGCAAAGCTGAACCACAAGGTCTGTGGAGAGAAGCTGCAGCAAGAGGTTCTGCAGCGGCAGCAGGAGTGGAGCAAAGCAGAACCACAAGGTCTGTGGAGAGAAGCTGCAGCAAGAGGTTCTGCAGCAGCAGCAGGAGTGGAGCAAAGCAGAACCACAAGGTCTGTGGAGAGAGGCTGCAGCAAGAGGTTCTGCAGCGGCAGCAGGAGTGGAGCAAAGCTGAACCACAAGGTCTGTGGGGAGAAGCTGCAGCAAGAGGTTCTGCAGCGGCAGCAGGAGTGGAGCAAAGCTGAACCACAAGGTCTGTGGGGAGAAGATGCAGCAAGAGGTTCTGCAGCAGCAGAGCAAAGCTGAACCACAAGGTCTGTGGAGAGAAGCTGCAGCAAGAGGTTCTGCAGCAGGAGAGGAGCAGGCAGAGCTGCAAGGGTGCAGCGGCACAGACATAGCTGCAAGGGTGCAGAGGATCAGACAGGGAGGGCACAAGGAAGACACAGCAGGGAAGGAAGCCACAGACGAGGAGACAGTACAAGACAAGGTACAGGATATACAGCCTCCTGGAGGGCAAAAGGACAAGAAAGCAAGGCTAGGACCGGGACACAGACCAGGATATGCAGCCTCCTGGAGGGCAGGCAAAGAATACAAAACAAGGCTAGAATTTTCCTCCAGAGACGGAGATACACAGAACATGGCCTGGCTACCTCAGCAGCAAAACACTGAGTATAGATATTGCACAGGCAAGGGTTAGTGGGTGTGGCGACCCTATATAGTAAAGGGCTCCAGGTGATTGGTCGGGGACAGATTAGACCGGTGCACCCTGACTGCATAAGAACCAGAGAGCTCAGGTGCCGCCCCCCTATACACACAGTCAGGAAACATGAAGAGAGCAAGCAGGAAAACAAGAGGCATAGTGCATTGAGCTGGCAGCAGACAGAAATCACCGCATGACCTGGAGCAGCGAGTAAACTGGTGTGCGGGGATGGGAGGCCATGCAGTGATGCCAGCAGGGTTGTTACAATTAGAGAGATGGGAGAAAGATTCATAAAGTCCACTATTACTGCAGCCCTCCACCTGTCGGGCCTTTATGGCAGAGTGGCCCGATGGAATCCTCTCCTCAGTGCAAGCCATATGAAAACCCACATACAGTTTGCTAAAAAAGACAAGAAGTACTCCCAAACTATAAGAAATAAGATTTTCAGGCACTGCTCATCACCTGCCCAATACAATCCCAACAGTGAAACATGGTGGTGGCAGCATCCTGCTATGGGGTGCTTTTCAGCTGCTGGGACTGGACAACTGGTTGCAATTGAAGGAAACATGAATGCGGCAAAGTACAGAGATATCCTGAATGAAACCTTATCCAGAGTTCTCTGGACCTCAGACTTGGCCGAAGGTTCACCTACCAACAAGACATTGACCCTAATCATTCAGCTAAAATAACAAAGGAGTGGTTTCAGAACAACTCTGATCATTCTGGACTGGCCCAGCCATAGCACCGACCTAAACCCAATTGAGCATCTCTGGAAAGACCTGAAAATGGCTGTCCACCAACGTTCACCATCCAACCTGATGGAACTGGAGAGGATCTGCAAGGAACAATGGCAGAGGATCCCCAAATCCATGTGTGAAAAGCTTGTTGCATCATTCCCAATGAAGACTCATGGCTGTACTAGCTCAAAAGGGTGCTTCTACACAATACTGAGCAAAGGGTCTGAATACTTATGACCATGTGATATTTCAGTTTTTCTTTTTTAATACATTTTTAATAAGTATAATGGTGTTTCCCCAAGAAGGATCAAGGTTGCAATTAGTTTTCACAGACATTTGGAAGTCAGCAGAAGATATGGAGACTTAGCCATGACATACCATATTTTATACAATACATAAAAATTACAGTGGCCTATCTTCACTATAGTCAGAGAGATTTATCACAGAGTATATAGATGGGAACACGTTCTGTCTCCTGCAATGTGATGCAGTACTGAAGGCAGTAATGGTGCCAGTACCCAGTAATGGGGAATCTCCACAGACCTCCATTCAGAGAGCCACACATTAGATAAATAGCTGTTTCTAATTTCTAATGAGCTAAAGAACTTTGTTGCCATGTCCAACAGGATTTCACTTTCTCAGCTGGAACTAGTTTTTCAGACCTAAAAAAAAGATAGCAAAACAAAGGAGTCAAAAAAATAGGAAAATACTGAGATATCACATGTTGGTGAAAGGCAAAAGTATGTGAACTTTTATGATTAGCAGATAATTTGAAAGTGATATTTCAGTCTGGTGTTTTCAAACAATGAGATGACAATCAGGTGTTTGTAGAAGTGTAATGTATCATGCCACGTATATGGGAGATTTCTCAAGGGAGTTGTTGAGGCTCATCAGGTAGTAGTAGGATACTGTTGTGCCCATTAGGGCAAAAAATGAAATTACTGCTGTCACTTTAATAAGCTGTAATACTCTGTTATTATTTTTACTATCGCCATGGCGCTTTACATGTGAAAAAGGGGCATACAAAGAGAAGTACAATAAACACGAGCAATACAAGGCACACACAAGTACAAAAGGAGAGAGGACCCTGCCCGCGAGGGCTCACAGTCTACAGGGGCGAAGTGTATAGTGGTAATAGCACCATCTGGTGATGTTTAATTGTATTACATGTTTTTCTGTACTGCAGTTAACTGCATTGTGGGAGAAACCAAGGCATGCTGGATGAAGGTCCCTTTGATAGAGAAGTTTTTTTACACACATATGTGTCTTGTTCCCTGCATTATCTTAGGGTACCGTTACACATAGCGATGCACCAGTGATCCCGACAACGATATGGATCGCTGGTGCATCACTAAGTGGTCGCTAGTGAGCTGCCACACACAGATCTCACCAGCGACATCGCTGGGGTCGGGGGTCGCTACTTACCTGTCAGACGCGGCGATCCTGAAGTCCTCCCGCCCACGTCCACGCGTCGCTTGTCGGCGCCACAGGAAGCCCAGCAGGAAGCGCCCGACGAGAAATGGTCCAGGAGCTTCTCGCGCGACCAACGATGAGCAGCGGGGGAGCCGGTCGGAGGTAAGTATCACATGCAGCGATATCACTAGCAATATCGCTGCAACGTCACAAAATCGGTGACTTTACAGCGATATTGCTAGCGATATCGCAGTGTGTAACGGGGGCTTTACTTTTACATTATCCTTGTCAAACGATCTCTGTTCCGGCAGTGAGTGCAATGTTACACAGAACTGTTGTTAAATCAGACTTTGACTGTGACTAGGTCATCTGTTCACATGTACAAGCTCCATGTTGCTGTGCGCTTTCATTGTTAATTGTAGATGTCATAGGTATGTAATATTCTAAGCTAAATTCTTATACCTGTCATTTTGCATTCTTTTAGTTTTACCACACATACATTTCGGTTTTATACAACCATCTGCTGACAAACAAGTTAGAATACCGAGAACGGTCTGCTTAATTTGGAAGTCAGCAGAGGTTAATGCTGTATGTAAGACTGCACACTGTGTGAACTTGTAAGAAGACAGAACAGTAAAACAGATAGCTGCAAGCAATAGTGGATTGGACTATATGGAGCTGAAATCATCTACACTGTACTGCGTTCGATATTGCAGCGGCCTCCATACAGTCACAAGTAACTAAAGTGCAGCCCTCCAGCAAGTGCAACACAATTCAGAAGGCACTGAAGTCTGTTTCTACCTAGACTCAGGTCCACACAGAGATATTCAGCATACAACACTGAATGTCTGCTAGTATCTTCAGTCAGGATGAGGTCCCAAGCAAGCCACTCTATCAAGTCTTCAGTAAATTAATTTAATGCTCTTACTCATGCAGAAGCTGAGGCGACGAAAGTCAGATCCTCCTTCGCTGCACAAGAGATGCAACTAAAGCTAAAATAAGCTGATAAAGAAGCAGAAAGAGCACCTCTGCGGACATATCAAGATACAGAGATAGCACGCATGCAAGCGTCTCTGGAAATACTTGCTGCAGAGAAAGAAGCAGCAGCTGCAATAGCCAAAGCAGAGTTTCTAGAAGCCGTAGAATTTCCCAAATCTGAGAAATGCAGCAACGTACTCAGACCAGACCTAGATTAACAATATCCAGTACAACACGTCTCCGAGTATATCAACCAGCTTCCACAACAGATGACAACCCCGTTCCACTACATCAAACAACCTATGCAGATTACCAGAGATCCTACCTTAAAATGCTGTACTACAACCAAGAAAGTATGCAACTAAAGGACATTGGACACAACTATCATGCTACAGAAGGTACAGCCACCATTTTGACTTAAAAGGAAACCCTTTGCATCAGAATGGTATTATATGGACTACCTAAGCCAGAGGCTCCGGTATGGTGATACACCACACTCGCAGCATAACAGCAGCAGCTTGCATAAGTGCTGACCAATCCACAATGAACTTTGCAAAGTTTTTTGCACAGCGGTAGCTTGTCATCAAGGGACTTGTAAATGTCACAAATCGTGCTGAGAGCTACAGGGCATTGCGTGCCTAAATCCAGAATGCCATCAGAGATTTAGACCTTTCCAGTAGTGAGGAGTTAGATTTCAAGGTAAAGTGGCTTGGAAGCAAGTTTGCTAAACACATCAAAAGAATCAGAGACATTAACATAAAGTATCCGGACACAGACCTGCGTGTGGTGTGGGAAAGACTTGATGAATGTTATGGGTCAACAGAAGCTATAGAAATGCTTTATGTAAGAGAATTGATAATTTTGTGTTACCAAAAGCTCAGGGAGCAGAGCGACTTGTCAACAGAGGTACAGGTTGTTCAGGCAGAAGGAGATCTGCCAGGTTTGGCAGTACTGGACACCGCCAGAGTTGTCAACACAATTGTTCAAAAGCTCCCTTAAAACTTACAGGAGAAGTGGGTCACACACAGTTCCTGTTATAGACAGATTTATAATGTACCATTTCCTTCCCTCACTGTGTTTGTACACTTAGTCACTCAACAGGTGAGTATTAGAAAAGACCCCAGTTTTGACTTAACTCTGTCGAGTTCCACTGCATCTGGTATCAAACCTTGTAAAACACCTGTGGCAGTTCACAAAACAAATGTGACCACCACAGGTTTTTCTTATGGAGCGGATAAGTCTTCTCAAAAAGAGACAAAAGTTACCAAATCCAAGGTTCTCAGCAAGGAATGACCCCTAAATAGGAAACCTCATTCCCTGCTAAAATGCAGAGCCTTCAGAGATAAGTCTCTAAAAGACCGCAATGGTTTCCTCAAAGAAACAACATCTGTTTCAGATGCTGTGCTACCAAATCGCATATTGCCAGGAACTGTGAAACCAGTGAAAAATTGCGCAGAACGTGGTAGCATAGAACTCTACACAGCTTTACACCCTGGACCACCCTCATGAGCGTCGTCGCAAATGGAGGAACGTGACGAAAAGCTGATGGACACTGACAGACACCCCAGTAGTCACTTCTCAGTGTACGGAAATCTGTAGAGGACTTGTAGGATGAAGGTCTTGCTCAAATATCTGCCTTGTCAGAGTATATTGCAGGCCACCAGGAAAAAGCTTTCCAAGATATATGCAATTCTAGATGATCAAAGCAACAGGTCTTTAGTAGTGATGGGCGAGCACTAAAATGCTCGGGTGTTCATTGCTTGGGTCAAGCAAATTGGAATGCTTGGGTGCTTGACCCGAGCAACGAGCCCAATGTAAGTTTATAGGAAACTCGAGCATTTTTGCCCCCCCAGGAGGTCTTTTTAGGGTCTGAAAATGTCTGAAATCGATGGTAACAGTGCTGAAATGACATGGGAACATCATGGGGAAGACCCCTGGAAGCATTTCTGACTCCCAAGTCACTGCTGTGAACAATGTTGTCAGAGTCTTCCACCACTTTTCTGGGCGCACAATAAAACATACAAAAACAAAACCAAAATTGATTTTCCTGGGAAATATGTTAAGGAACATCCATTCCAGGGTAATGATTGAGATGTAAGGCCAAATAAATAAACCAAAACAAAAATGTTCCTCTACCACTTGGGCTATGTTCACACGTATCATTTTTGATGCGTTTTTCAACTTTAGCAGTGCTTTCAACTAAGCCAAATGCATTCACTGGGAAATGTCATTTTAACATTTTACAACCTTAGCTGGCCATGTGGTGTGTGACACATCATCAGACACATCCTGTTTCATTTATTACGAAGGAGCGGCTGTTAAAGGAGGAGGGCCATCAGGTGGATTTTAGTCTTAAAGGGACAGCAGTTTGCCCTCACTATTCTTAGAGAGCCATAAGCCGGCTATGCTTTGTTTTTCCCATTATTAAACAGTGTGTCTCCTATACTGTTATTGCCTATGCATTGAATGCAAGGCCTGCCCCAAATTTGGACGCACCCCAATAACCCATTGAACAGACGCGCTGAATGGCCACATGAAGCCAAAGTTCCTTTTCTTATTTATTTGGTACTACAATTCTGTTAGCCTATACAATGAATACAAGGTCTGCACTGCCCCAAAGTTACACGCACCCCAAAAACCCTTTAAACCAATGTACTGGATGGCCACATGAAACCAAAGTTCCCATTTTTCTTAGTATGCTACTCCCATAATGTTTGCCTATGAAGTCAATTCAAGGCCTGCTCCAAATTTGGATGCACCCCAATACCCCTTGGAAGAGACGTGAAGGAGGGTCTACTGAAAATCTTTTCCCAATTTAAAGGAGCGGGTCTCCTATGGTTGTAATGCCCATACACTAAGGCCTCTTTCACACATCAGGTTTTCGCCGTCAGGCGCGATCCGGCGCTTTTGACAGAAACCGGATCCGGCGAAATGCAATGCCGGATCCGGTTTCCCCCCCATTGACTTGCATTTGCGCCGGATCACCATGCGTTTCATCCGGTTTTCGCCGGATCCGGCAATGTGTCGCAATGTGTCGCAATCCGGCGACTGGAAAAAACGTCTACTGTAACGTTTTTTGTCTCCGGCGAAAAAGCCGGACACGCCGGATCCGGCGCGTCCGGCTTTTTCACACAATGAAAGCCTATGAGCGCCGCAATGCGCCGGATCCGGTTTTTTTGGTCTGAGCATGCTCAGTAGCTCTGCCCACAGGAGATATATAAAAGCAAGACAATGGGACCCTCAGCCACACCCAACATGCCACCCAAGACAGCAACCAGGCGCAGGAGAAGGCAGCAGACATCTGCAGCAGCAGCACCATCAGCAACACCCCAAATGGAGCAGCATGCTGAACGGGAGGGGAGTCCAGAAGCAGATGAGAGACGGTAATTATCAAATCCCCCATTCCTCCAAACTAGGGCCATGGAATATCAAGATATTCATTGGCCCTTTGTTTCTCTTTATTCAACAGCCGCCAAAGAGATGCAGCAGCAGCACCATCAGCAACACCCCAAATGGAGCAGCATGCTGAACGGGAGGGGAGTCCAGAAGCAGATGAGAGACGGTAATTATCAAATCCCCCATTCCTCCAAACTAGGGCCATGGAATATCAAGATATTCATTGGCCCTTTGTTTCTCTTTATTCAACAGCTGCCAAAGAGATGCAGCAGCAGCAGCAGCAGAAATGGCATCACTGGCAGCAGCAATACCCACAGCCATGGAGTCTGGCCATCAACAGGACAGCACATCTTCTTCTGGGAGCCCTCCCTCGCATCGTCAGCGTTTGACGGTAAGTTTTTATTTCCAAAATCCATCATCTCTGTAATATATGTCTATTCATTGCCTTTTATTTCAAAACAGGAATCACAAGATGAAGAGGAGCTCCCAGAAGAAGAAGGAAGGGGTGGACAGACGCTTGGAGTGGGCTCACAAATCGTAAGTTTTTTGCATCAAACGCAGAAACACAACATCACACTACACACAACACATAGAAAACAATGTTCTGCAGACCACACACAGCAAACAAATGCCTACATCCAAACTCATAACATTTTTTGTTTTCTTCTCTAGTCTTCCCAATCTGGTGCTCGGCCAAGAGGTCCTCGCAGTGCCTCCCAGGGTCGTCGGCGACAGCAACGCGGCGGTCACCAGCGTGTAAGTATAAATATTTTTGCTTTGTTTTTTGGCACTTTTTATTTCATTTCTTTTGTGGAGGCTAATTATGTTATTTTTGTCTTTTTCTTTAACAGCCTCCCGACTCTGACGGTGAGGATGGAGGGATTGATGTGGACCGCCTCATCGATCTCGTCAGAGAAAGGGAGCCGCTCTGGAATATGGCTGACCGCCGCCACGCTGACCTGATCATTACCCGACGACTCTGGGAGGAAATCTGTTCTCTCCTTGTGGGCCGCTGGGAGGACCTCGAAGCTCGGGACCAGATTAAAGAGCGTAAGTATATACAGTAACGGTTGCTTGATGTAAACCAGTGTTTCCTGAACTCCAGTCCTCGTGGTCCCCACGGATCATGTGTTCAGGATTTCTATTTACTATTGAAATCCTGAAAACATGACCCCTGGGGACCATGAGGACTGGAGTTTGTGAAACACTGATGTTGTATACTAACCACTCGTTTCTCGTTTCAGGGAACAGAATTGTGAATCGGTGGCGGTCTGTGAGGGATCGTTTCAAGAAGGAGTTCAATAAAGAGATGCGGGCCCCGAGTGGATCTGGAGGACGCAGGAGCAAGTACAAGTACGCACAAGCCCTGTCGTTCCTCCAGGAAACAATGCTCACCAGAAGGTAAATATTACACACCACATGTGAAAAAGATGTAACTTTTTTTTTTCAGCCAGGGCCATACCATGTCAGTATTCTAATTGTTTTTTTTTCTCTTTATTCCACAGCACGGTGAGCAGCACTCGGGAGCCTGCACGATTGGACCCTTCTGAGGCGATCCCTGAGGAGACCGGCACCGAGGGACACTTCGACCGCCCCGGTACATCTGCACCTTCCCTGCCTTCCCACACATTCGACCCATCTGTCCCATCCACCAGCACAGGAGCATCGTGGCCGCCTACATTACATGAAGCTGCTGGTGAGGAGATCGCTTTCCCTTTACCCCACCCTTCTGCCCCTGCCGCCTCTAGTACACCTGCGGGTACTGGGCGGCAGCGGCAGAGGGGTCAGGAAAAGAGTTATGCGCAAGAGTTATTGCATCTGAATGCATCTTTCCAGAACTGTCTCAAAGTCTTGTCAGAGCAAATCTCCGCAGGCTTTCAGCAGATCAACTCCAGCATTCTGGAGGTGAAGACACTTCTGCAAACCATGCATTCAGAAGCAAGATCTTCGCCAAACCACACCTTTTTCAGGTCTGTTGTGGAGCGCATGGAAACGCTCTCTCCTGCCCAGCAGATGCATGTAATGCATTCGTGCCACGGTGCTCTACAGCAGGTTACCTCCCAACCTCCACCTCCCACCACTGTAGTTCCTCCACCTGCACCCCCTCCAGCCACTTTCCATCCTCCCCCTCCTATTACATCTGCACCCCCTCCAGCCACTTTTCATCCTCCCCCTCCTACTACATACCAGCAACCTGCCCAGTACCAGCAACCTCCCCAGTACCAGCAACCTCCCCAGTACCAGTCATCTCCCCACTTCCAGCAACCTGCCCCGTACCAAACTCCTTCCCCGTACCAAACTCCTTCCCCGTACCAAACTCCTTCCCCATACAACTTTCCATCAACATCATCTGCTCCTACAGTCCCTGCCCAACCCTCCACTCCACCACCCACCACCTCTTCTGCTTCCCACATGTCCACCCATTCTGTAGTTTTTTCCACACCTTCACCTCTAACTGTTCCTTCCCCACCACGATCCCAGTCCTCTCTCCACACACCCAGTGTCGAAGTGTCCCGCAGCCCCTCCAGCAGTATTTCCACCCCACAATACACAGATTTGTAATGTGTGTTTTTTAATAAAAATGCCCATTGGGTTTAAAACCTTTATTTAAAAAGTTTTTTGCACTTTAAAAACATTTTACAAAAAAAAAAAAAATTTTAAATAAAAGTTAAATTATCGTTTCACAATGGTTGTCTGTCTTTTCTTTCTGCGGCGAACTATGTTTAAAAAAAAGGTTAAATACAGGGTATTTCAAAGGTAAAAAGGTATTCAAAACCAGGTATAACTGTGGGTAAATTTTAGCTTTTTGCCACAGTTGTGTTCCTGGTTGTGTTTGAAGCAAAGTATTTCACCTAAAAAGTTGTGTTTATTGTTGGTGATTTCCTAACAATGTACACAACTTTTGTTAAAAGGTGAAATACTTTGCATAAAACACAACCAGGTACACACCTGTGGCCTAAAGCTAAAAATAGTAGACCATGACAAGATAGCCAACTTTGGTTGGCAAAGGTATATACTGTTGGTCCAGAAGGTACACAAGTTTGGTTAGGGCACAAATCTTTCACACTCTGTCATCCTGCCAGTGTACTCTGCCTTGAGGGGCCACAAGGGTCAATTTTAAAAACCGGATCCGGCGTAATCCGTCGAAAAAACGGATAGAAAAACGGATGAACCGGATGAGACGGATCCGGTTTTGTCTGTCAAGAACAAGACGGATCCGGCAGAAAACCGGATCCGGCACATCAGGTTTTACAAAACATTTGCCGGATCCGGCATTCCGGCACGACGCCGGATCGCGCCTGACGCCGAAAACCTGATGTGTGAAAGTAGCCTTAGTGTATGGGCTGACATACATTTCCTCCTGGGGGGTACACATCAACATAATGTGTAAAAAAAAAAAAAAAATTTATGTTCATCAAAAACACCCTTTAACACAATAGCATGGCTGTTGCATCACGGACCACGGTCACCATGGTGATCTAGTGGTGGTGGCTGATGAGGAGAAGGAGGAGGATAATAGCATATAGGCAAAATCAGGAAGCGTATACCCATGTGTGGGTGTGAAGAGGTACAGGGGAATATTCCTCCCTAAAAATGACACTTGATTTGAGGTTATGTTTCGCTGTTATCATTTGGGTGGTATAGAGAAGTCTGGCCGTATCCAGCCCTTGTTCATTTTTATGAGTCAGCCTGTCAGCATTTTCAGTTGACAGGCAGATGCACTTATCAGTTATAATTCCACCTGTGGCACTAAAATCACACTCTGACAAAACGCTAGCAGCAAGGCAGGCCAGGACGTCCAAGGCGTAGAGAGCCAGTTCATGCCACATGTCCAGCTTGGATACCCAATAATTATAAGGCACAGAGCAATCACGGAGGACATTGGTACGGTCAGAAAGGTACTCCCTCAGCATCTTCCAAAATTTTGCACTCCTTGTGAGAGTACCCCATGACTCAGGGACAGTCTGAGAAAACTCTCCCAGAACTTTGCCAGTGTTCCCCTGCCTCTGCTGGTTTGGAGTTGTCTCTCTTGCCTGTACTCCTTGGTTGTTCAACGAACTGTGACCTCTGCTGCCAACGTTTTCAGATGGGAAGGTTTTCAATAATTCCACAACAAAGGCCCTCTGGTACTGTCCCATTTTAGTAGACCTTTCTGCCTCTGGAATAAGTTCTCCTTGTAGCGTGGGTCTAGAAGTGTCACCAACAAGTAATGACTGATTCTCTATATGTTGAGAATGCGAGGGTCAGCCATGCGAGCCAGTCTGCTAACAGGCAAGACTTTCATGTCCTCACTAAGAGAACGACTGACCATGCTGTCCTCCTGATGGAGATAGCCCACTTTCAAATATCTGGCCTGTAATTTTTTTTTTGGCCAGCAAAATTGTATCTATAAGTAGGCTAAGACACAACAAAAACAATTCTATGGAGGTCTTAAATGGCACAATTCTGAGCGCAATGATATGCGATCCTTGTGGCGGACAAAACCCAGCGTAAAATATCTGCCCTGTAGCTAAATATTTTTGTGGCAGCAAAAAAGGGTCAAGAAATTGTATAAGACACTCCAAAAATTTTTTTACAGTACCAATAAAATGGCAGAATTTAATGTGCACTCAGATGTGATCACTGGGATAGGCAAACCCATTTAAAATAGCTTGATTTTAACGCTGTACTATGAAAAGGATCTTTACATTTGGTATCTTTATGTTTGAAACATGATATGTGGGAAAAGGTTGAAAAGTTCCAGGGGCCGAATACTTTTTCAAGGCACTGTACAATGCCTGCCTGCTACTGATATTTATATACCCATATACCCTCACTGACGACCTAGCACTGCAGTCTATATACCCTGTAATTATGCCTTAGAAGGACTGTTGATTTAGCTGGATTTGTGTATTCAATTATGGTATACCCACACTATCTTTGAAACCCCCGAATTTGACCCTATCTCGGCAGCAACTCTCACTACACTAGCTGATTCTGGAGCTGAATGTGACGAGCAGGGCGGCACCAGGTCTGATACACACCTGATGACGCTCTGCCGCCAGTCAATCACTGTAATGCCGCAACCAACATGGCTGCGGCATTACAGTGTGTGGCACACAATCCCTGCATGTTGTTTGGCACTCTAAACAGTGCCAAACATGCAGGGCGTGGATCCGAACTCCTGCCGAATAATCCCGGAAATGCTCCTCCCCAAGTACAGATTCTTTTCTTCTTCTACACATTTGACATGGCAGGCCCACAAGTTCTCACTACTCCTTGACAACACATGTGGATACTGTTGAGATGGTGGGGAGGAAAGTGACCGGGTTCGAAGTGGAGTCTATGGATGGTCAGACCTGCTAACCTCTGCTGACCATAGTGGAGTGCAATCAGATTCCTGATAACAGGTCTGAGATACCCATGCCCCTTCCATCCCAACGCATTGTCACGTCTTCTTTCTCCCACCCTCTATTCATTATCAACAGCTCTCCCCCCACATTCAATATATCATTTAATCTCCCACCCTCAAAATTCATTATTTGCTCTCCCCCAGATCATCATTTGCTCTCCCCACCTTCAATTCAATTGCTGTCCCCCACTTCATGATGTGCAGTCCCCTTCCCCCCACTTCATCATGTGCATTTCCCTTCATCATGTGCAGTCGCCTTCCCCCCTTCATCACGTGCCGTCCCCTTCCCCTCACTTCATCATGTGCACTCGCCCTTACGCCCACTTCGTCATGTGCAGTCCCCCTCAGCCCCCCACTTCATTATTTGCAATCCCCCTTCCCCCACTTCATCATGTGCAGTCCTCTTTAACCCCCCCAACTTCATCATGTGTAGTCCCCTTTAATCCCCCACTTCATCATGTGCAGGCCCCATTAACCCTCCACTTCATCATGTGCAGTCCCCTTTAACCCCCCCACTTCATTATTTGCAATCCTCCTTCAACCAACTTCATCATGTGCAGTCCTCTTTAACCTCCCCACTTCAAGTGTAGTCCCCTTTAACCCCCACTTCATCATGTGCAGTCTCCTTTACCCCACCACTTCATCATGTGCAGTCCCCACCCTCACCTCCCCACTTCATCATTTGCAATTCCTCCTCCCCTCACCCATTTAATTCATTTTATAAATAAAACAAAAATGTTTTGTATACTTACCTCACAGATGTTCTTCAGCAGCGGCCCTACAAGGTCCATGGCAATCTGATCAAATGGGACCTCTATAATGGGCATATGGGATCAATTAGCTGACAAGTAGGTGAGAACCGGCAGTAGTTAACAATCTCTTTGTGACATCCCGGCCAGTCGAACCTCTGGAGGACACTTTCTTGAGTTTTTTTTCTACTCCCAGATGCCCACCCAAGACATGAGAATGGGTCAGGTCTAGTAACGTACCCTTAATAAAGACCTGGTACTAACAACTGCTCTACCACTTCCTCTATCAATATAGTGACTCTATATAGCAACTCCTCATTTAAAGCAAAATGTGGAAACCTGGTTTTAGCCCTCGGCTCCCGAGTGACCCCATTTAATACAGTCACATTGTCAAATGCCCCTTTTAGAGTAAGATCCTGCATTTGATCAGTCTGAAAATTTCCCCCAGAAAACCTCAGTCCATGAATTTCGGCCTCACTGGTCACCCACAAGGACGTACAAGAGGAACTCATCCAACTGCGACAGGGTTTCATCATGGTTAAACTGGTACCTGTCTGAGTCACTTGGTATTCCTGCCTTCTGCCATAAGTCCCAGAACAGGCTAAAGTCCCACTCTATTATCATCTGGAGTAGCAAGGGAGGTCACCACAGTTCAGCCTGGCTGGGAATGGAGCCTTAGTTACCGGATATAACCTCAATGATGTCACCACCTGTCTCTGAGCCTGCGCTCGCAGCAGCTCATTCATCAGTGTGTTAGCGTGGCTGGGCTGGAGCCGGAATCTCCAGGAGTGGACCCACTGGGCTGTGACACTGAGGGGCCCCGGGCGAGCTGCCAGGTGGAACTGACCCCTATACAGGGACCGTTAGGAGCAGGCCCAGGGGTTCGAGTACCACGGTAGCCGGTACTGAGAGGGGCGGCTCAGGATGGACTGGAGTGGGACTGAAGTGTAGATGACAGAACAGAGATGGAACACAGGAGACAGGAGTGGAGTAAGACTGTAGACTGGAACGTGGAGGGACTGAAGTGTAGATGACAGGACAGAGCTGGAACACAGACAGGAATGGAGTAAGACAATAGACTGCAACGTGGAGAGATGGCTAGAGCAGGAACACAGGAGACAGGATTAGAGGAGGACGGAAGGACTGGAGCAGGATGGAACTGGAACACCGGAGGCAGGACTGGAGTAGGACGGAAGGACTGGAACAGAAACACTGGAGGCAGGACTGGAGTAGGATGGACGGACTGGAGCAGGATGGAACAGGAACACCGGAGGCAGGACTGGAGTAGGACAGCAGGACTGGAGCAGGATGGAACAGGAACACCGGAGGCATGACTGGAGTAGGACGGCAGGACTGGAGCAGGATGGAACAGGAACACCGGAGGCAGGACGGCAGGACTGGAGCAGGATGGAACAGGAACACCGGAGGCAGGACTGGAGTACAGCAGGGGACACGGATAGCAGGACTGCGAGGCTGCTGCAGGGAGCACACGAGAACGGGACAGTGAGACTGCAGAGAGCACACAAAGAAGCGAGGCCCAGTGTGCTAGGAAACACAACAATCAGGCGCCTCCCTCAGGGGGAAGTGGCCTGATATGCCACTGTCTGGTCTGCCATTGGTCAGGGGGTGCTTCCGAGTCAGAGCATAGCCGGAGCATAAGAAGCAGAAGGGAGCCGCGGCCTATGGCGCATGCGCATTGCATGCAAAGACGCCGTCGGCGCCCGCTCCATATGTTACAACTTGTGTCAGTTTGTTCAGTCCCCTGTTATATTAGTACCGTTTGCTTTGCTTTCAGTTCACACCAGAGTGCTGGTCTAGCGGTGGTGAGGTCTTGTGGCCTCAGGTTTTTTGTATATCAGATGTGTTGGATTTTTTAGGGTTTTTGCGTGATGGCAGACAGCATCTTTTCTGTCCTGTCATATCTAGACAGCTTGGGACCCACCATTTGCTCAGTCTATTTTTCTGCCTATGTTTGTGCTTCATCTTGTCTCTCCGACAATATATGTTAGGGGGCTGTCTTTTCCTTTGGGGATCTGCTCCGTGGCAGTTTAGATTTCACCTTTCTGGCTTTAGGCTTAGTTATTTCTCCGGCTGTGTTGAGGCGTCTAGGGCATCGTAGGAATGCTCCACGGCTACTGCTAGTTGTGTTGATAGGATCAGGGGTCCGAAATCCGCTCAGTTACCAACCTCTCTGGTTTCCTGGTGGCTTAGCCTGTTCCTGCCATCCTCCTCGGTGACCCATTCATAACACAGGACAGTTGCATCTTGGCACCGTCCAAGTTGAAAGCTGTTTATCCCCCAGACATGGATTACAGCGTGGGACAGAATGACAGACAGGTATGATGTATTGCATATTTTAGTTTTATTACAGGACATCGAGGGCTTCGGTGGAATTAGGCGAGGTCGTAAGTATGGTTTAATTAGGATTATTAAAGGAGTCTGTGTCATTCTTTCCATTAAAGGACTTTTTTTTCTGGCTGTGTGTTTTCTTACAATGTGACTTTAGAATTAGTAATGGATAGGTGTCTTATAGACGCCTCTCCATTACTAAGTCATGGACTTGATGTCACCTGACAATACAAAGGTGACATCAATCCCCCCAACTATCAACCCACTTGCCACCGCTACAGGGTAAGTGGTGATAGCCAGGCAAAGAGCCAGAATTGGTGTGTCTAATTGATGTGCCTTTTCTGAGCAGCTGCATGCTGCTATTTTTAGGCTGGGGGGGCCAATATCCATGCCCCTTACCAGCCTGAGAATATCAGCCGCCAGCTGTCAGCTTCAGCAAGGCTGGTTGGGTTGTCAAAAATGGGGGAGACCCACGCTGTTTTTTTACATTATTTAAATAATTTAAAAAATACGTGGGGGACCCCTCTATTCTTGATAACTAGCCTTGCTGAAGCTGACAGCTGAGGGTTGCAGCCCCCAGCTGTGAGTTTTGTCTGACTGGTTAGTAAAAATACAGGAGAATCCACGCCTTTTTTCTTATTTACAGCGCAGGTGCGGCTAATGAATACGCCCATCCGCCGCTCTTCCTCTAACTAGGATCAGTAGTCCCATCAACTGACTCCAGTGACCGGCTGAAAATTTTATACCACCGATCACAGCTGAACGCTCACGCAGTCCTGACAGCGTGGGAACCGCAGCTCTCTGACCAGCGGGGATGAATTCACCGCCGATCAGAAGCAGTGTTTGCCACGCTGCCATGCACATGACAGCATGACAAACACCGGGTGTTCGGGTAGCCGAAGTAGAACAGTAACACCTACTTCCTGGTGAAGTCTGGGTTCGGTGTCCATGTCCGAACAGTAGGTGTTCAGTACGGACGCCAAACTTTACTGTTCGGGTTCGCCCACCACTAGAGGTGAGTATTTATAATTTTTTTTTTAAATCAATGAGGGGGGCCGTTTTACTGTATAGATGTAAAAGTGGGGGGGCACTAGTCTGTATGAAGGACTATGTGGGCCCATTATACTATATGGAGTATTATGTGGGGACTATCATACTGTATGGTGCACTATGTGGGGACCTTTATACTGTATGGACCACAATATGGGACTCATTATACTGTATGGAGCACTGTGGTGTACATTATACTGTATGGAGCACTATGCGGGGTACATTATGCTGTATGAATCACTGTGGAATCCATTATACTGTATAGAGCACTATATGGGGCCCGTTTTACTGTATGGTGCACTATATGGGCCTCATTATACTGTATGGAGCACTATTGGGGGCCCATTATACTGTTTGGGGAACTATATGGGGGCCATTATACTATTTGGAGGATTATGTGGGGACAATTATACTGTTTGCAGGTCTATGTGGGCGGCCATTATGCTGTTTGTACGGCTATGGAAGGGCCATTATACTGTTTTCAGGGCTATGGGGGCATTATAACATTTGCGGGACTATGTGGAGGCCATTTTACTAATTGCAGGTTTATGTGGGGGCCATTGTACTGTTCGTAGCGCTATGGGAGGCATTATACTGCGGGACCATTATGCTGTAGGTGAGCAATTATACAGTGTGAAGGATTGTGTGTGGTCAAATGATACTGTTGTGCGGGCTGTTTAGGGGCTATTAAGCGGTTTGGAAGGCTAGTGGGGGCCATTATGCCGTATGGAGCGTTGTGTTGGCGCCATCATACTTTGTGGAGGCCATTATAATGTATGGAGGGCTGTGTTGGGATCACAGTTAGTGCATTACTCTGTGTTGGGGGTTCACTATAGTATACCATGAGTGTTGAAGGGGACATACAGTAAGGTCATCATACGGTGCGTGTGGAGGGCACTGTGGATCAATTCACTGTGGGGGTATCATATTGCATACTGTGTTTAAGGGGGCACTTTTGTTGGCATCATACTTTACGGGGGGAAGGAAGAAAATTACTTTGCAACCGCTGTAAAGTTGCGCAATATTCTCTTCTTTGACCCTGCTGAATGTTCATTTTTTGGGGGGATGGGGAGGGGACCAATTACAAGTTCTGCAGCCCCATGAATTCTTTGTATGCCCCTGTTCCACCCCATCCCCAAGGATGGGCTGTATATAATGAATGGATTAATTCCCTTATTTTTACACAAGTTGGGGACCCTGTCCAATTAGCCTTGTGTACATTTTGACCCATGTCCCTGGGAACAGGAAAGGACTTTCTTACACAGGAGTGCTAAGAATAGAATTTCCTGCTTATTCCATCTTATGTTTTTATAACTATGTTTGCACTCATCATGTCTTTTATTTCCCTTTTTTTTCATACATATCCCACTGTACCTTTTGTGTACTAAAGCCTAAAACTTTAACAGCTTTGCATTTTTGCCCTAAATAACCTAAGTGTGTCCGTAAAGATTAATTGGTACTTTGTAAATGTGACCTGTGAGTGGCCTGCGTGCTGTGAATACATTCTGTGCCTGGCATTGATATTTGTCCCACTTTCAGGATGTGACAGCTTTGAGCGTGTTTCGTGTGTGGACTAGTGATGAACGAACGTGCTCGGATAAGGCCTCTTTCACACTTCAGTTTTTTGCATCAGTTCCAATCCGCCAAAAAGTCAGACAAGCGGTTTGAGACGGATTCTGAAAATGAGGAAATTTAAAGGGAACGCTGGGAGAGAGGGAGAGAGAGAGAGAGAGAGAGAGAGAGAATTTTTTTTTTTGTCCGGCACCAGAAAGAATTTCGGGTTAAATCAGTGTCTGGAGGATCCGCCACAGAAAAAAACGTTACAAGCTCCGTTTTGAAATCTTTGAGGATGGTGACGGACAGCAACTTTTGGCGGATCCTCAAAAAAAAACGGATGCAACGGACGGCAATCCGTCACAATCCGCCATTAATGCAAGTCAATGGGGAAAAAACGGATCCTCAAAAAAAATTGAGGATCCGTTTTTTTTCAAAACCTGGCGGATTGTGACTGATTGTAAAAAACTGAAGTGTGAAAGAGGCCTAAGGTGTTATCCGATCATGCTAGAGTTCTAAGCTTCGGCTTGCTCTAATCCTATGTTTGAATTGCCATGGTTGCATGTCTCACGGCTGTTCAACAGCCGCAACACATGCAGGGATTGTCTATCAAACAGGCAATACCTGCATGTGTTGTGGCTATCAATCAGTCGCCACACATGCAGCCATGGTGACTCAAACATAGTATTAGAGCACGCTGAAAATGCTCTATTTGCACTTGAGTGTGCTCAGATAACACCTTCTCCGAGCACGTTCGCTCATCACTAGTGTGCACAGTTTGGGGTTGCGTTCTGTGTTCAATTTGTAGCCTGGGTGTGAGGCAAATGTGAGACTGAGTTATAGAGTGATGTGGACCCCATAGAGTCATGTCCATTCTACGTCACAGCGGAGACCTGAAGGCCTGACTGTACTGGGGGTGGGAAGGTACACATGAAAGGATGTAGTGATCATGTGAAGCCAGTAACAGACCCGGAGATTCCTTACATGGGATTTTTATGATGTTACATCGTCATCTTCTCCCCCTTCAGGTCCCTATAATATCAGATCCTCTCAGTGAAGATCTTCTATATAAGAGAATTCTCCTGAGTGACCCTACAAGGATGGATAGGGACAGGGACAAGATGGCGGAGAGGATATTACACCTCACCCTAGAGATCCTCTTCCGGCTTACTGGAGAGGTGAGAGATTCTGATGACGTCACATTACATCATTCTTATCTATGGGAATAACAGATGGACAGAACTGGAGAGGTGAGGACTCTGGAAATGTCTGTAGTGAGGTTTATTAATGTGTCTCTCCATAACCAGGATTACACAGTAGTGAAGAAGACCTCTAGTGAGTGCTGTCAGGCCCCTATGTCTGAGAGATGGGGAAGACCCCTGAGCCCAATCACGGGGCCACCACATCACCCCCTGATACATGAGGACATCAATGACCAGAAGATCCTAGAACTCACCTACAAGATGATTGAGCTGCTGACTGGAGAGGTGACACTGCTGGGAATGCTGGGACATTATTCAGTTACGCTATGAAGGGATCGGGGGATGACGGTATCATTGTATGTGTCAGGTTCCTATAAGGTGTCAGGATGTCGCCGTCTATTTCTCCATGGAGGAGTGGGAGTATTTAGAAGGACACAAAGATCTGTACAAGGACGTCATGATGGAGGTTCCCCAACCCCTCACATCACCAGGTAATAGACAGGACTAAATACACATGGATTATAATTATCTGTGAGTAAAGAATGAATTCACTCCCTGTATGTATTTCCACAGTTCTATCCAGTAAGAGGACAACACCAAAGAGATGTTCCCATCCTATTCTTCTACAGGACTGTAAACAAGATCCCGATGTACCTCAAGATTATCAGGTAGATGGAGAGAAGGTGTCATTACTAGAGCTGGGCAAATCCGAACAGTAAAGTTCGGCGTCTGAACACCTACGGTTCGGGCACGGACATCGAACAGGGACTTCACCAGGAAGTCCATGTTACTGTTCCAGTTCATCTGCCCGAACTCTGGGTGTTTGTCGCGCTGTCATGTGCATGACAACACAGCAAACACCTCTTCTGATAGGTGGTGAAATCGTCCCCGCCGGTCCGAGAGCAAAGACAGCGTGAGCGCTCAGCTGTGATCGGAGGTATAAAGTTCACTTCTGGTCACTGGTGTCTGCTGATGGAACTACTGATCCCATCATCCGACACCTGCTACTGCTAATTACAGTGAGAGCAGGAGCTGTGGATGGAAGTCATCAGTCGCTCCTGCGCTGTAAATTAAGAAAAAAAAAAAACGGTGTGGGTTCCCCTGTATTTTTGCTAACCAGCCAGGCAAAACTCATAGCTGGGATCTTCAACTCTCAGCTGTCAGCTTCAGCAAGGTTCGCTATAAAGAATAGAGACAACCAACCTTGCTAAAGCAGACAGCTGGGGGCTGCAATTATAAGGCTGGTAAGGGGCCATGGATATTGCCCCCTCCCCCCCAGCCTAAAAATAGCAACCCACAGCTGCCCAGAAAAGGCACATCTATTAGATGCGCCAATTCTGGTGCTTTGCCCGGCTCTTCCCACTTGCGCAGTGGCAAGTGGGGTTCATATTTGTAGGGATGACATCACCTTTGTATTTTCAGGTGACATCAAGCCCACGGCTCTATTGCTAACCAACCTTGCTGAAGCTGACAGCTGAGGGTTGCATCCCCCAGCTGTGAGTTTTGCCTGGATGGTTAGCAAAAATACAGGGGAACCCACGCCATTTTTTTGAATTATTATTATTTATTTACAGCGCAGCAGCGGCTGATGAATACTCCCATCCGCTTCTCTTGCTCTCACTGTAATTAGCGGCTGTAGGTGTCAGATCATGGGAGCAGTTGTCCCTTCAGCTGACACCAGTGTCCGGAGGTAAACTTTATACAGCGCAGGAACTGCGGCTCCCTGACAGGCTGGGATGATTCCACCACTGATCAGAAGCGGTTTTGCCTGCTGTCATTTCCATGACAGCGTAACAAACACTGGATGTTCGGGCCCCCCATTCAAGTGAATGGGGTCCGGATACTGTTCTGGTACCCAAACACAAACTTTTTTTAACTGTTCGGCCGGACCCGAACATCCAGGTGTCCGCTCATCTCTAGTCATTACATCTTCCCTATGATATGTAAAAGGTTGTGAAGGTCTTGTATTTACTCTTGTTTTATACCTGAAGGGGTATTCCCATCTCCAAGATCATATCCCAATATGCAGTATGTGTAATAATAATATTAGCAAATGCCTCCAATTAGAAATGTAGTATAGTTCTCCTGATTTGCTATGTCACTTACTCCATGTGCAGGCATTGCATTAGCTTTAGAATCCATGGTTGCGACCACTCATATAATATCAATTAGTTATCTGTTAGTGGTCGTAACCATGGATGCCTAAGCTATTGCAATGCCCTGCACATGAGGTAAGCGACAGCGCATCAGAACTATACTATATTTCTAATTGGAGGTATTTGCCAATATTATTATTCTTACACCTACTACATATTGGGATAGGATCTTGGAGCTAGACCCCTTTAATCATCAATTTATTAGAAACACCCACCATTTCCCAACTAAACCTTATTAGACACATGACCCCGGGGTGCAGTATAAAATGATCAGTTTTCCGAATGTGAAGATTAAGCAATCTGAGCAACTTTGCACAAGGTCATCACTGCTAGATTATGGGGTTTTTACATGCAATGATGTCAAGAGTCTACTGAGAATAGTGCGAGAGTAATATACGCAAGTCATCAATGAAGATATCAAGGATTGTTCTCAGAATAGATGATGCATAGTCAAGCAAATTGTAGATATATATAATAAATGTGTCCGGATGCACCGATCGTTCCTTAGCACAATTGAGCTGTAATAGCAGATGACCAGTTCTAGAAATCTGACTATAAAGTTTTAGATACCTTACTAGAAATCCCAAATATACCATCATCTGATAACAAAATGACTCCATTTACAGGTGAGCTCCTCTCCTTATTAAATCCAGCAAGGGCCTGCTGTCTCTGCTTTGGACCTGTTTTACAACCAGGTTCTCATAGATACTAAATCTTTACTAAACCTTTGCGAATAGCCCAATCTGAGGACCGAGAAGCAAAAGGCTTTCAATTGCCTGGGCTCCAACAGTGACATACTTTTAAAGCCAGCAGACAAGGGGGGTAACATTGTGGTCCTAGCCCATGCATACTGTAAGACAGGGGGTAAAAGTGCTAAAAATACCTAAATATCTTTACATTCAGATCCTACACACTCCTTTAGGGAACTATTACAATCATTTTTAAAACAAAAAGTTGAGAGAGGGGTATTATCATACAATTTTGCTAACTAATTCATACATGTATAGACAAGTCACCTACTGTAGGTGTCCTATTATAGCATGAAAGGGTTTACTTACTGGGCTTTTATCCCAATATTTAGACTGAATTATGCCCATTGATTAAGAAAACTCCCTCATATATACAGGACACAGGTATTGGTTTTTGCAAATTCCAGACCAGTTTGGCATGAAGGATTCCAATTGGCAACAATCGACACCTAGGACTTCATTGTACAGGCAGTAAGACATCAATTGCAGGATAATAATGGCAAGAGCGAACTACTGAAATTTACAGTGCATTGCGAAAGTATTCGGCTCCCTGGACCTTTTCAACCTTTTCCCACTTATCATGCTTCGAACATAAAGATACCAAATGTAAATTTTTGGTGAAGAATCAACAATAAGTGGAACACAATTGTGAAGTTGAACGAAATTTATTGGTTATTTTAAATGTTTGTGGAAATTCAAAAACTGAAAAGTGGGGCGTACAATATTATTTGGCCCCTTTACTTTCAGTGCAGCAAACTCCCTCCAGAAGTTGATTGTGGATCTCTGAATGATCCAATGTTGTCCTAAATGACTAATGATGATAAATATAATCCACCTGTGTGTAATCAGGTCTCCGTATAAATGCACCTGCTCTGTGATAGTCTCAGGGTTCTGTTTGATGCACAGAGAGCATCATGAAGACCAAGGAACACAACAGGCAGGTCCGTGATACTGGTGTGGAGAAGTTTAAAGCTGGATTTGAATACAAAATGATTTCCCAAACTTTAAACATCCCAAGGAGCACTGTGCAAGCGATCATATTGAAGTGGAAGGAGTATCCTACCACTGCAAATCTACCAAGACCCGGCCGTCCCTCTAAACATTCATCTCAAACAAGGAGAAGACTGATCAGAAATGCAGCCAAGAGGCCCATGATCACTCTGGATGAACTGCAGAGATCTACAGCTGTGGTGGGAAAGTCTGTCCATAGGACAACAAATCTGCACAAATCTGGCCTTTATGGAAGAGTGGCAAGAAGAAAGCCATTTCTAAAAGATATCCATGAAAAGTGTTGTTTAAAGTTTGCAACAAGCCACCTAGGAGACACACCAAACTTGTGGAAGAAGGTGCTCTGGTCAGATGAAACCAAAATCGAACTTTTTGGCAACATTGCCAAACAATATGTTTGGCATAAAGGCAACAGAGCTCATAACCCTGAACACACCATCCCCACTGTCAAACACGGTGGTGGCAGCATCATGGTTTGGGCCTGCTTTTCTTCAGCAAGGACAAGGAAGATGGTTAAAATTGATGGGAAGATGGATGGAGCCAAATACAGGACCATTCTTGAAGAAAACCTGTTGGAGTCTGCAAAAGACCTGAGACTGGAAAAGAGATTTGTCTTCCAACAAGACAATGATCCCAAACATAAAGCAAAATCTACAATGGAATGGTTCACAAATAAAGGTATCCAGGTGTTAGAATGGCCAAGTCAAAGTCCAGACCTGAATCCAATAGAGAATCTGTTGAAAGAGCTGAAAACTGCTGTTCACAAACGATCTCCATCAAACCTCACTGAGCTCGAGCTGTTTTCCAAGGAAGAATGGGCAAGAATTTCAGTCTCTCGATGTACAAAACTGATAGAGACATACCCCAAGCGACTTACATCTGTAATCGCAGCAAAAGGTGGCGCAACAAAGTGTTAAGTTAAAGGGGCCGAATAATATTGCACACCCCACTTTTCAGTTTTTGCGTTTCCAAAAAAATTTAAAATAACCAATAAATTTCATTCAACTTCACAATTGTGTTCCACTTGTTGATTATTCACCAAAAATTTACATTTGGTATCTTTGTTTGAAGCGTGATATGTCGGAAAAGGTTGAAAATTTCCAGGGAGCCGAATACTTTTGCAAGGCACTGTATATGTAAATCCTTATGCTTTGTTTTAGGACAAAATTCCTTTAAATTTGCTGAACAATGGTACACCCATGCAACTGGTAGCGCAATGGGTACGTCAGCAGCCCCAACTTTTGTACATATATTTTTTGGGGCATTCTGAAACTTGACCATATGACCTTAGATTAAAAAATACAAAATAATTTGCCAATGGTGAGTGTCACTCTAGTGGTATATACAGGTGCATCTCAAAAAATTAGAATATAATCGAAAAGTTAATTTATTTCAGTTCTTCAATACAAAAAGTTAAACTCGTATATTATATAGAGTCATTATAAATAGAGTGATCTATTTCACGTGTTTATTTCTGTTAATGTTGATGATTATGGCTTACAGCCAATGAAAACCCAAAAGTCATTATCTCAGTAAATTATAATACTTTAAAACACCAGCGTGAAAATATGATTTTAAAATCTGAAATGTTGGCCTACTAAAAAGTATATTCAGTAAAGGCACTCAATACTTGGTCGGGGCTCCTTTGGCATCACTTACTACATCAATGCATCGTGACATGGAGGCAATCAGCCTGTGGCACTGCTGAGGTGTTATGGATGCCCAGGTTGCTTTGATAGCAGTCTTCAGCTCATCTGCATTGTTGGGTCTGGTGTCTCTCATCTTCCACTTGACAATACCCCGTTAAGGTCAGACGAGTTTGTTGTATTTAAACCAGGAATTGGTACTGTTGGCAGCGTGGACAGGTGCCACGTCCTGCTGGAGAATAAATTTTCCATCTCCAAAAAGCTTGTCGGCAGAGGGAAGCATGAAGTGCTCCAAAATTTCCTGGCCGGCGGCTGTGCTGACTTTGGTCTTGGTAAAACACAGTGGACCTACTCCAGCAGATGACATGGCTCCCCAAACCATCACTGATTGTGGAAACTTCACACTATACCTCAAGCAGCTTGGATTGTCTGCCTCTCCTCTCTTCCTCCAGACTCTGGGACCTTGATTTCCAAAGTCTAGTGTGAAGTATCCACAATCAATGATGGTTTTGGGAGCCATGTCATTTGCTGGTGTAGGTCCACTGTGTTTTATCAAGATCAAGGTCAGCACAGCCGCCTGCCAGGAAATTTTAGAGCACTTCATGCTTCCCTCTGCTGACAAGCTTTTTGGAGATGGAATTTTCATTCTCCAGCAGGACTTGGCACCTGTCCACACTGCCAAAAGTACCAATACCTGGTTTAAAAACAACAGTATCACTGTGCTTGATTGGCCAGCAAACTCGCCTGACCTTATCCCCATGGGGTATTATCAAGACGAAGATGAGAGAAACCAGACCCAACAATGCAGATGAGCTGAAGGCTGCTATCACAGCAACCTGGGCTTCCATAACACCTCAGCAGTGCCACAGGCTGATCGCCTCCATGCCACACAGCACTGATGCAGTAATTGATGCCAAAGGAGCCCCAGCCAAGTATTGACTTAAACACTTGAAATAGATCACTCTGTTTGTAATGACTCTATATGAGTTTCACTTTTTGTATTGAATAACTGAAATAAATTAACTTTTTGATGATATTCTAATTTTGTGAGATGCACCTGTACTTGTAACAATGCCAGTCTGTTAACCTTTTGAAATAGATGTAAAGTTGATCATAGACACTAGATGTTGTCTGGATCTTCTCACAATTTTAATGTTATAGAGACAGCTGGTTAGAATTAAGAGTCAACAAGTTGGATTTATACAGGAGACTGCTATCATGTCATTTTTGGTTTTCAAGTTAATTTATCATCTTTTCTGTTCATTCCACACAACTGTCTGTAACTTTACAATCTTTGTTTCAGGGTAAAGATTTGACCCATATTAATACTACTGAGACATATATGCAGGGTTATGAGCTGTGTGAAGAGATTTATACAGAAATCTACCGCACAGGTGAGTAGTGACCTAATAAATGCAGAGAAGTCACAGATTCTACTCTGTCATTAGCTTGTAAAATGTTTTTGTGTATTGAATGTCTTTAGGGTTTGTTATACAGAGCTTTTTTTACAATTCCATTAACCCTAGCTGAAGTATTCAGGCATAGTTGCCTGCTTTGAATACATTTTTTCAAGGGACACACTTTGAGTCCCTGGGACCCTAAGGCAACAGCATTGGGGAGGGATCCCGAGGTAAAGGCGCTGGGACTGGTGGTAGCATGCCTCATAGCGGACTGCCAACTAGAACCAAGATCATACTACCAGCTTTCTGTCAGTGGCTGCTTGTATGCTACTCGAGGTGAAATTTTGGATCTGTTGTGGAAATGTGAAAACATTCTATGGGGATACTATGGCTCTTGCTTGCTGGATTAATTTTTTTAGCAGATTCTGTGGGAGTACTGTGCCAAAAGCAGCTGTGTGTATTCTTTAACCTGTATCTGTGCATTTAATTCACTGTGTGTACTCTGCAGCCATGTTTGTTGGGGGTACTGTGCCCATTGTCTGGTGAGATATTTGTAATCAGCCTTCACAGTGAAATGTGAAAGCATGCTCTGTTGTTGAAATTTATTATCAGCTTCTGTGGGGGTACTATGCCCCATGCTCTGAGGGAGAAAGTTGTTATCAGATTCTGTGGGGGGGAAGTTGGAACTGTGGGTCAAATTTTGAGCTGGACTTCTGGTAGCAAGCCTTGTGGTGGACCACCAGCTCAATCCAAGATCATACTACTACCTTTTCATCTGTGGCATTTGTAACGTACGCTACTGGAGCTGACATTTTTAAGCTGAGGCGTACTCTACCACATGCTCTGTGGGCAAAATTTGTAAGCTGCCTCTGTAGTTATTCTATGCCCCGTGAGTGAAATTTTTAACTAGACTGGCAGTCCTATTCTTATTTTACCATGATTGCTATGGTGACAAAAAACCCTTTAAGTCATTTCCCTTTCCACATTTGTTTGCAGGGCAATTGTCCTGCTCTTACCCCCATTTTTCTTCCTCTTGGAGACCCCTAGCCCTTCCTCTGCCCATTTTACAGCACTGAATTTTGGGGTCAAGTTCAGGTCCCGAACAGGATGTTTTAAAAAGTCCTGTCGAACCCGACCAACCCGTACATCCACGAGTTCTCTCATCACTATTCTCTATGGAAATAATTGGTGGCAGACACAGTGAAACATGAATCTACAGAGAAGATAGCTATAATAGAGAAGTGAAAATTTGAAGCACAACCTGGTGGGCTAACACAATCAGCCCCTATTTTGTGGTGTACTGTCTTAGTCTGTCAATAATTGAATTGCATTAAAGTTTGTATACAAATTAAATAAAGTATATAAAAATAAATATTATTATAATTTAAATGCAATGCTATATAAAAATAATAATCAGTTTTATTCTTGGCAGATGACTGTACCAGGAACTTCGAGGGACAATTGATTTTCTCAGGTTTTGCGGCTGATAATCCTAGTAGCACATCTCATACATGTGAAGAACATGTAATTTTTGCAGATACACCTCAATCTCATCTCAGAAAAAATCTGTCATCTGATTATTTTCAACAAATCCTCTCTTCTGCTTCATCAATGACAAATATGCAAAATAAAAGTCAAAGGAATGTTGTTGAAAATGAAATGGCTTTCAAACGGAAGAACACATACTTATGTTCAGAATGTGGAAAATATTGCAGCAATAAATCAAGCCTTCTTACACATCAGAGAATACACACAGGGGAGAAGCCATTTTCATGCTCAGAATGTGGGAAACGTTATCGTCATAAAGCCAAACTTGTAGTACATAAGAGAATTCACACAGGGGAAAAACCATTTGCATGCTCAGAATGTGAGAAATGTTATAGTGTGAAAGATGAACTTGTAATACATCAGAGAAGTCACACAGGGGAACAACCATTTTCATGCTCAGAATGTGGGAAATGTTTTAATTGGAAAAAAAATCTTGTTGCCCATCTGAGAATTCACACAGGAAATAGGCCATTTCCATGTTCAGAATGTGGGAAACTTTATGATGGTAAAGCCAAACTTGAAATACATCAGAGAACTCACACAGGAGAGAAACCATTTTCATGCTCCAAATGTGGGAAATCGTTTAAACAGCAATCAGTTTTAACAGTACACGAGAAAATTCACACCACGGAGAAGCCATTTCCATGCTCAGAATGTGTGAAAAGTTTTACAAACAAATCAGATCTTGTCAGCCATCAAAGACATCACACAGGAGAGAAGCCATTTTCATGTTCAGAATGTGGGAAATGTTTTACTCGAAATTCAAGTCTTGTCAGCCATCAGAGAATTCACACAGGGGAGAAGCCGTTTTCATGTTCAGAATGTGGCAAAGTTTTTAATCGGAATTCAAATCTTGTTACACATCAGAGAATTCACACAGGGAAGAAGCCATTTTCATGTTCAGAATGTGGGAAATGTTTTTATCGGAATTCATGTCTTGTCATTCATCAAAGAATGCACACAGGGGAGAAGCCATTTTCATGTTCAGAATGTGGGAAAATTTTTAATCGGAATTCAACCCTTGTTAAACATCAGAAAACTCACACAGGGCAGTAGCCATTTTATTTTTTTGTTTTATAGACAACATGTACTAGAAAAACATATGAGTCACTCGTCTACAAAAGAAAGAGAAAGCAACTTAGTGCACTAACTGATGATTAGAAAATGTAAACAATTACCAATGATCATTTGTTGTTGAAAACTAAGGATAAAATAATACACCTGTATTTGAAAAGTATGTATTTTACATTTATGTAACTACTGTATAAAGGGTTGTCTATTGATGCTTTCTTTCATCCTATTTGATATTGACCATGGAGAGATGATGTTATACATGATCAAGACAGTTACCAAGGTAACCATTCAATGCCCCGCTTGTCTCATGCAATTAATAATTGACCTGATAATTAACTCATTCAACCACTCACCCCTAAACAAAACCTTTATTTAGAGTGGTCATGAAGAGTATAATTTACAACTTTTAAAAACAGGTAGGAGAGAAATGTATTGTGGCATGCACACAAAACTAGTGGTGCCCCTTAGTTTCCCACACACTACAATACATTTTCCATGGTGTTCACCTGTTATGATTGTGTAGCAACTCACTCAGGAATATAGAGAATATGGAGAGGCACCAGTGCTTTGTCTTCTGTTACAAGACAGAAACGGCTGCTAAGGAAACTTATTTTCTTGTGGTAAGTAATCATATAGGAAGTAGAAAGGCAGCATTCACTGTTTCCTTGTGGTTAAAAGTCCTTTATTTTAACTCATATGGACATTCATTAAGCGGTGCGGCACTATGTGGAGAAAGAGATGCGAGGATACCGGTGGACGACGACCATTTCACGCTTGGATAGTGCTTCTACAGGTCTACAGATGATTGGACCCGTAGAAGCGCTATCCAAGCACGAAACAGCCGTTTCCCTCTACATACTGCCGCACCATTTAATGGATGTCCATATGAGTTAAAATAAAGGACTTTTAACCACAAAAGAAATGGTGAGTGCTGCCTTTCTACTTTCTATAGGATTACTCACTCTGGAATAAAGGTAACACATTAAAACTGCAATTGATGCTGATGGCTCAAACACAAACTAAAAAAAGAGGGCACCACCCAATAACTGGGATCAACTTGTAACATATGAACAGTAATGTATTAAAATAAGAAAATCAAGATTGAACACATGGATCACCAAAAATAAAAAGTTAAATTTTATTCAGACACACAGCAAATTAAAATTAAAAACATTTAAAAATGTCAGACAATGACATAGGTAAATACAAACAGTCGACATTAAGGCTGCACCCCATTTTCCAAATGATAGATATTTATTTATTCTAATAAGCCAAAACCTCAGAATTAGAGAAATTTTGTGCATGCATGTTTAGTCAGCAAAAATAAATGTGAAAATACAAAGCAATATCAAAAATTACTAAGCTGGATATTTATTTGCTATTTATTCTATCATTTGGTAGACAGGGTGCAGTCTTATTGTTAGCTGTTTGCATTTATCTATGTCATTGTAATACTTTTTATGTTTTTAATTTTGTTTTGCTGTGTGTTTCAATAAAATGTACTTTTTATTTTTGGTGATCCCTGTGTTTATAGCATTATTCTTTCTCTTCTTATTATGATCCTGATGGTTCCTGCACAGGCTAAAGATCCTGACCTTAGAGGTTACTGCCTGAACAGCAGGGCTGTGGAGTCTGAGTCATGGAGTAGGTATAATATGGGCCGACTCCTAAAATATACCGTATTTTGCGGATTATAAGACGCACCACAAATTTTGAGAAAAGTAGGAAAAAAACTTATTTTTTAATATAATGGTGGTGCTTCTTATAATACATGCGTCTTAATGCTTACGGGGGGTGGTGGGTGCAGTGAAGTGGGGTCCCAGGGTCGCTGCTGGAGGAGGCAAGAGTGGAGCGTTGCTGCAGGCCGGGATGAGGAGGTGTTCGGATGTGCGGCATGCTACTGCAGGTGTCCAGTGCTGCTGCGGGGGCTCTGCCGACATTTTGTGAAAGGCAAGAGCCCCTGCAGTTTCATGGTTTCCTATGTGGTGGACTCCAGGAAAATGGCTGCCGGGGACGGCGCATGCGCAGGTGGAGATCTTGGAACCAAGATCTTGGGAGATGAGATCAGCATAGGAAACCATGGAACTGCAGGGACTTTGGAATTTCACAAAATGTTGGCAGAAATGCCCGCCACAGCAGCACCAGACACCCGCAGCAGCACACCGCATATCCGAACACCCCCTCATCCCGGCCTGCTGCCACACTGCACGCTTTCCTCCAGCTGCGACCCTGGGATCCTGCTCCACCGCGGCCGGAAAGGCATTATAAGACGCACCCCCATTTACCCCCAAAATTTTGGGGGAAAAATTGTGTTTTATAATCCACAAAATATGGTATAATAAATTGGTTACAGTTTTACAATACAGTATGTGCTGCAATTTTTTTTCATAAGAATTTGTGAAAGTTATGAAATGTCCTACTGTATAAATGTCTGTTCTATTCCTGATCTAAGGATTTAAGCTTTTAGTTAAGATGAATCTGTGCTGCATTTTATGTACATGCTCAGTAGTGAGACAGTGCTGTGGAGACAGAAGCTAGGGATATTGAGGGGTTGGAGGTTTGGCTTACTGACTCCACATCCCTGGTGAGCAGAGATCGCCCTAACCACAGACTGGAAGAAGACAACTTGGACCTATGCTGCCTGAAAGTCCATCGAGTGCTTCACGTTCCTTGTAAAGAACTGTAGGGTAGAGCAGAGTTATAATTACCTATACAATGGCTAGCAAATGTATTCACCCCCCCTCCAGCCTTTTTTTTTTTTTACTACCTCACAACCTGAAATTTCACTTTTTTTTGGACGGTTTGCATCAGTTTGCATAAATAACATGCCTAAAACTGTGAACATTTGGTTTTCTTTTTATTGTGAAGTAAACAACAAATAGGACAAAGTAACTGAAACCTTCCATGTGCATGACTATTCACACCCTTAATGTCAGTACTTTGTAGAGCCTCCTTTTGCGGCAATTACAGCTGCTAGTCCCTTTAGATAAGTCTCCATATAAGTTTGCCACAGGGCTTTTTGCCCATTCTTCAAGGCAAACCTGCTCCACATACTTCAAGTTAAATGATTTCCTCTGGTAAGTCGCAATCTTTAAGTCTGACCACAGATTCTCAATTGGTTTAAGATTTGGGCTTTGAATAAGTAACTCCAAAACATTTACACGTTTCCCCTTAAACCACTTGAGTGATGTTTTTAGCAGTATGCTTTGGGTCATTGTCTTGGAAGGTGAACCTCTGTCCCAGTCTCAAATGACTGACAGACTGAAACAGGTTTTTTTAAAAATATCTCTGTATTTTATACCATCGATCTTCCCCTTGACTCAGACCATTTTCCCTGTTCCTGCTGGCAAAAAACATCACCACAGCATGATACTGCCACCACCATGCTTCAATGTGGGGATGTGATCTTGGGATAATGAGCTAGTTTGGTTTGGTGCCAGACATATCGTTAACCTTTGTGGACAAAAAGTTCAATTTTAGTCTCATCTGACTACAGTACCTTCCTCTATACATTTGGAGAGTCTTTCAGATGTCTTTTGAGAAACTCAAAACAAGCCTTACATTTTTTGTGTGTAATAAGAGGCTTTTTTCTGCCCACTCTTCCAGAAAGTCCACCTCTATGGACAGTCTAAGGCTATGTGCACACGCTGCGTATTCTGCTGCGGATCCGCTGCACATTGGCCTCTGCGGATCCGCAGCAGTTCCACAGTGTACAGTACCATGTAAGTCTATGGGATTTACAATCTACCGTGCACATGCTGTTTTGACATGTCAATTCTTTCTGCGGATTCCGCTGTGGTTTGACACCTATTCCATTGTCCAGGTGTCAAACCGCAGGGGAAAATCACAGGTCACTTTATCAGTGCTTTTACCTGCGGATCCGCACGGAAAAATCCGCTGGTAAATCCGCAGTGTGTGCACATAGCCTAAACAACCTTGTATGCAAAGAGAAAATGGGCTCTCAGCCCTAGTCAGCTCACCGACAGCCACAGGTGCTCAGAACTCCGTCCAGACTAGACGTGAATCAGCAGAAAGAGAAGAAACATTGGGCGTTCCAGCTCCAAAAATCCATCTTTTATTGAAAATGTCTTAAAACATAGTACGGTAGAATCTTCAATACATGTTGGACGTACACTTAGACACTGCAAGTCTAGTGACGCGTTTCGATCATATAGATTTTTGTCACAGCTAAACTTCAAATCACACCATGCAGTTTTATATGTGGTATGGGCCAATCATGTAATTTCCTTCTGTCAGGTGACAGAGCATACCAGGGTCCTGAAAGGTCAATCTCACAGTCACTAATACATTGTACCGAAAATGCCGTAAGAAAAAAGTTGTGATAAAAACATGCATTCAAAAATTAAAATCAGACGTCAAAAATAAGATCATCAGCAGTGAAACATTATTTAGTTTCTCTTATTAAGACCAGTTGAATGTCTGGTTTCCAGATTATATATCCAGAATGCATCGCTTGTTAATAAACATCTTTTTATATCTCCTCAGCACCTGGGATTTTTTAATTGTTCTAAACCTGCAACAATCAAAGATGAGGTATTGGCATTATGATATGAACTGAAATGTTTAGCAGCCTTAGATATATTTTGAGTGGTATTATTTTTAATATCTCTTATATGTTCTGATATACGGCTTTTGAGTTTTCTCGTGGTACATCCTATATTTATATTAGATGGCAATTTGTACACTCAATTTTGTATACTACATTCGTTGAGTTACAATTAATAAATAGTTTTATATTAAAAGGTTGTGTATCATTATAATTATTAAATGTTTTTGTTGCCTGAGCATATTTACAGGTGATGCATTTATTATTACCACATCCAAAGAAAACTTTAAAATTGAGCCAATTGTGTTTAGACCTTTTAGACTGAAATAATCCTGGTGAAATTGCGTTACCATTAGCAGGAGCTCGTCTGGCAACAACATTCACTCCTGATTCCAGAATTTTTGCCAGAGTATCATCCTCATATAATATGGGTAGACATTTGTGAATAATATTCCTGATTTCATTGAACTGAGGGCTAAAATGCAGGCAAACAAAAGGGTTTTTTTTAATTATTTTCTAGTCTTACTGGGTTAGTCATAGGTTCAATGAAATCATTCCTACAGTTGTGGCCAAAAGTATTGACACCCCTGTAATTTTGTCAGATAATACTCAGTTTCTTCCTGAAAATGATTGCAAACACAAATTCTTTGGTATTATTATCTTCATTTAATTTGTCTTAAATGAAAAAACACAAAAAGAATTGTCCTAAAGCCAAATTGGATATAATTCCACACCAAACATAAAAAAGAGGGTGGACAAAAGTATTGGCACTGTTCGAAAAATCATGTGATGCTTCTCTAATTTGTGTAATTAACGGCACCTGTAACTTACCTGTGGCACCTAACAGGTGTTGGCAATAACTAAATCACACTTGCAGCCAGTTGACATGGATTAAAGTTGACTCAACCTCTGTCCTGTGTCCTTGTGTGTACCACATTGAGCATGGAGAAAAGAAAGAAGACCAAAGAACTGTCTGAGGACTTGAAAAGCCAAATTGTGAGGAAGCATGAGCAATCTCAAGGCTACAAGTCCATCTCCAAAGACCTGAATGTTCCTGCATATACCGTGTGCAGTGTCATCAAGAAGTTTAAAGCCCATGGCACTGTGGCTAACCTCCCTAGATATGGACGGAAAAGAAAAATTGACAAGACATTTCAACACAAGATTGTGCGGATGTTGGATAAAGAACCTCGACTAACATCCAAACAAGTTCAAGCTGCCCTGCAGTCCGAGGGTACAACAGTCTCAACCCGTACTATACGTCGGCATCTGAATGAAAAGGGACTGTATGGTAGGAGACCCAGGAAGACCCCACTTCTTACCCCGAGACATAAAAAAGCCAGGCTGGAGTTTGCCAAAACACCTGAAAAAGCCTAAAACGTTTTGGAAGAATATTCTCTGATCAGATGAGACAAAAGTAGAGCTTTTTGGGCAAAGGCATCAACATAGAGTTTACAGGAGAAAAAAAGAGGCATTCAAAGAAAAAAACACGGTCCCTACAGTCAAACATGGCGGAGGTTCCCTGATGTTTTGGGGTTGCTTTGCTGCCTCTGGCACTGGACTGCTTGACCGTGTGCATGGCATTATGAAGTCTGAAGACTGCCAACAAATTTTGCAGCATAATGTAGGGCCCAGTGTGAGAAAGCTGGGTCTCCCTCAGAGGTCATGGGTCTTCCAGCAGGACAATGACCCAAAACACACTTCAAAAAGCACTAGAAAATGGTTTGAGAGAAAGCACTGGAGACTTCTAAGGTGGCCAGCAATGAGTTCAGACCTGAATTCCATAGAACACCTGTGGAAAGATCTAAAAATGGCAGTTTGGAGAAGGCACCCTTCTAATATCAGGGACCTGGAGCAGATTGCCAAAGAAGAATGGTCTAAAATTCCAGCAGAGCAATGTAAGAAACTCATTGATGGCTACTGGAAGCGGTTGGTCGCAGTTATTTTGGCTAAAGGTTGTGCAACCAAGTATTAGGCTGAGGGTGCCAATACTTTTGTCTGGCCCATTTTTGGAGTTTTGTGTGAAATGATCAATGTTTTGCTTTTTGCTTCATTCTCTTTTGTGTTTTTTCATTTAAGACAAATAAAGAATTTGTGTTTGCAATCATTTTCAGGAAGAAACTGAGTATTCTTCCTTCATGTCTTTTTCATTGGAGCAATTCCTATTTAATCTAATATGCTCTCCTCCCGGAACGGATTTAGTTACATGCTTGGGGTGGCTGCTATGAGCATGAAGGATAGTGTTCCCTTTTACTGGCTTATGATGAATTCTACTGCCTATACACTGGCATTAGCCTGAAGCTCTAAATCTAAATAGGCAATGGAATGATTACTTGATTTATGTGTAAAATGGATATTGTAATTAATGGAATTAATGTAATCCATAAATTTGGGTATGGCAGATACATCTCCCCCCATATAATGAGGGTCTCATCAATGTATCTAACATACCATATGAATTCCTGTGAAAAGGATTGTCAATTGAATAAATTCATTTTCCCAATATGCCATAGTGATGTTTGCTAAAGATGGTGAGTATTTTGCTCCAATTGGAACTCCCATTTTCTGTAAATAAATGTAATCATCAAAGGAGAATAAATTGTGCTTCATAAAGAAAAAATAACTTGCAGTAAAAATTCAATAAGATCATCAGAATATTGGCTGTAATTTTTAAGAAAAAATTGAAGCGCTTTCAAAGCTGAGTCTTGAGGGATACAGGTATATAATGGATACAAAGGATACAGTAGAAATATGCCAGAAATTAGCTAGAAGTGAACAGAAGGTACGACTAACCACGGTTATTAAATACTAGCTGCTGGCCCGATTCTAAAGCATCGGGCACTCTAGAAAAATGTGATATTATACTTACCATCCGACAGCCCCCGGAATCTGTCCCTCCTCTCCACGCTGCCAGCATCTTCCGTTCCCAGTACAGTTAGCCAAAATAACTGCGACCAACCGCTTCTGGTAACCATCAATGAGTTTCTTACAATACTCTGCTGGAATTTTAGACCATACTGCTCCAGGTCCCTGATATTTGAAGGGTGCCTTCTCCAAACTGCCATTTTTAGATCTCTCCACAGGTGTTCTATGGGAACTGCTGTGGATCCGCAGAGGCAGCAAAGCAACCCCAAAACATCAGGGAACTTCTGCTATGTTTGACTGTAGGGACCGTGTTCTTTTCTTTGAATGCCTCTTTTTTTCTCCTGTAAGGACAATTCTTTTTGTGTTTTTTCATTTAAGACAAATTAAATGAAGATAATAATAACAAAGAATTTGTGTTTGCAATCATTTTCAGGAAGAAACTGAGTATTATCTGACAGAATTGCAGGGATGTCAATACTTTTGGCCACAACTGTACCTCATATAATTCTTGTCTATTCCTGAAATCTAGTAATACCTACTCCACATCTCATTGCATTTATTCCTAAAAATTGAATTCTAGTACTTCACTTAATTCTCGTATAAACACTGCCATAGAGGCACTTGAACAAAATGGATGCTGCAACACTGAGAAACAAAACTAAGACTCAAAAAAATTCTATGTCACACATGGGGGCAATCTCAAAGTCATATGAAGACATTCCTAGCCTGTTAAGCCTGAGCAAGTTGACATCCCCATTGAAGGGAGATGAGTCGAGGTCTTCCTTTCTAAAACAATTGCAGATCCCAACCTATAGTAAGTATTAAGGAGGGTAATGGCTGTTTTAAAAAATTCAGTGTCAAAATCTCAAACTAACATGCCCTCCTCTAAAGGTAACTGTAAAGGGGCAGCCAGCCCTCCAGACCTGATTAATTCTCCTGTAGAGGGGATGGACACCACTATTTCGGCTAAATGAAAAGTTCATAATGATCCAGAGAGCACACCCCATTCTTGTGCTGCGGAATCTGAAAGTTTCTAGGATGATTATTCCCCTAACAATAGTCCGGAGAGACAGAGGGTTAAAAGAACACTCGAAACTCTGACAATAATAATGGCAGTGGCATCTCCTTCACTTGATTTGGACCAATATCTTGGTCCTAGTAAACAAGTTACAGAAGGTTTTCTAGCAGGGGTTTTCAAATCCTTTAGTGAAACTATGAAAATAGGGTTCGAAACTATCTTTGGTCCTATATGCTTTTTTAGTTGGTACAATATACCTCTAAACACATGATGTCCTTCCGGGATCTCGGCCACATATTTCTAATTTTGCCCCCAAATTAAGGTGAGACTTTAGCCGTATTGAAGTCCGCCAGGAGAACTCTTGCTACCTTATTTATTTATTTATTTTTTTAAGATAGCTCTCCTTTTTCTCTTAGGTCTTATTTTTAGGCAAGTTTGTCTATCTGTTTCCTGTTTTTTTTTGTTTTGTTTTTTTAGTTGTTAACCTACTGTTCCCTTTTTAGGAGTGCTATGCAGATTTTACCTTACAATGTCAGGGGTCTCAATAGTGCCCATAAGAGATTTGCAATATGGAAAGAGATCAATCACATTCACTCTGATATTGTTTGTTTACAGGAGGTTTAGACGGCGGTTGACCACCAACCATATTTTCAGCACAAAAAATACCCTCATCAATTCAAATCCTTAGGTCCTTCTAAGAAAGCTGGAGTCATTACTTTGGTAACTGGAGATGTTCCGAACAAATTGCTCAATGAGGTTACTGATTCCTTGGGGAGATATCACATCCTTGTTTGTCTCCTCAATAATAGGCTCTGCACGGTAGTGAACACCTATGTTCCCAATAAAAGACAAATTTCTTTCTTAAATAAACTCCAAAAGAAAATTAACAAAATGAAATCCGGGGACCTTGTCCTGGTTGGAGACTTTAACATAATACCCGACAGCAGCTTGGATTCTACCTCATCGGTCAGGTACAAGGCCCCAGTACTAAAAAAATTGGCTTATTCAAAATGAATACTACGACACATTTCACTGCCTTAATGCATCTTCAAGGGAATACACCCACTATTCGGATGTCCATATGACATCCTCACGAATTGATCTGATTCTTACAAATATTTTTACACTAACTAAGTTTCAAAGTATTAAAATCTTGAACAAGTCATTATCTGATCATTCCCCGGTCTTAACACAATTCACACTAGGCCCATCCCCAGAAAATACCCGTCTCTGGAAAAACAACCCATCACTTTTTAAAATACCTGAGTTTAGACAAGAGATTGAAAATCATATTGCCAACTTCTTCAATGAAAACCAATCAGAGGAAATTGATATTTTTACACTATGGAACGCCCACAAGGCTGTATTAAGGGGAAATCTCATCCAGATTTCCTCCAGGTATAAAGAAAAACGGAGAAAAAATTGCCAAATTACAAAAACAGATCAATGAAAGAGAGGAACGACAAAACAATCTGACACTTCCTTCCCTTGCCCTTCAAGGGGAAATCTTAAAACTTAGACAAAGCCTAAGACTCGAAATTAGCCAAGAATACGAGACAGTAATCAAGGCCTCAAAATTTAAGACTTAAACATCATTGAACACATCCACCAGATACATGATGGCGAAACTGAAATGGGAGAGAGTTAAGAGAAGGATAAACAAGATAGTCTCCCTCTTGGGTGAACACAAAACACACCCTAAAGATATTACCAACTCATTTGCAGAATTTTACCAGCGTTTGTACAATCTTAAAGACGACCCTGGGGCCCCTGTTGTAAACTACGAATTTATTAATTTCCTGGCGGACATCAACCTTCCCAGGTTGACTCAATCAGATTTGGAGCAAATTGACAGCCCCTTCTTGGAAGGGGAATTATTGTCCGTTATCAATAAATTAAAATCCCAAAAATCCCCGGGACCGGATGGTTTCTCCTCCGAATATTTCAGGACCTTTTCTAAAGCCTTGATCCCACATATGGTCTCAGTATTTAATGCAGCATCCTCTCGGGGCTGCTTCCCAAAAGAGATGTTGGAAGCTGTAATTCTGATTCCGAAAACAGGGAGGGACCCGGAGAGGATGCAAAATTACAGGCCAATATCACTCATAAACAATGACATTAAAATTTATTCTAAATTACTTGCCGAACGGTTAAAAAACATACTCGCTCGATTGCTCTCCAATGACCAGATTGGCTTTGTAGGGGGACGTCAGGCAGCGGATGGAACAAGGAGAGTTTTGAATTTACTTACCAGGGCAAATCTATTGAATACTAGATCGGCGTTTCTGGCGTTGGATGCAGAAAAAGGCCTTTGACAGGCTGAATTGGTCTTACCTGGAAGCAACTTTAACTAAATTTGGTTTTAGCCAAGGATTCTTGTCATCGGTCTTTGCGTTATATTCTGCCCCCACCCCCAGAATTTATGCTAATAATTGCCTCAAACCCGTTCCCCATTTCGAACGGAACAAGACAGGGGTGCCCTTTGTCACCCTTGCTCTTTGTATTAGCAATACAGCCACTGGCTGAAAAGATCAGATCCAATAAGAATATTGCAGGATTTGATTTCCCCTCCCGTCATTTTAAAATTGGACTATTTGCCGACGACCTCTTTTTGACCCTACAGGACCCCTTGAATTCCATCAGAGCACTTGCTCCAGACTTGGAAATGTTTTCAAGGGCCTCTTATTTCTAGATTACTCTCACAAGTCGAAATTTTTGACCCTCAACATGACTAAAATGGAAATTGGGGAGCTAAAGAGAAGTACTGAGTTTGCCAGGGAAGATAAAGGGTTAGTTTATCTTGGAATCACTTTAGCTAGTTCTATCCAAGCAACTGTCAAAGCAAATCTAAGTGGGATCAATGTAACTGTCTCTCAGGATATTTCATGTTTCAGGCAAATTGAATTTTGGTAGGGTGATGGTTGTGAAATCCATCATTCTGCCCAAAATACTCTATTTTTTTGGACGCTCCCGATCACTCTACCATTTCAATCCATACAAAATTTGCAAAACCTGCTAAAATCATTTGTGTGGAATGACAGGAGGCCTAGGGTGTTGGCAGAAACTTTATATAAACATAAGAGCAGAGGAGGTACGAGCATGCCTAACTTACATGCATACTACTCGGCCTTATTAATTAAGCAGATATTGGCTTAATTAATACAAGCTGGTATTGGCTCAACAATAAACAAAAATTTCCAGCTTGGTTTTACCTGGAGAGAGACATAAGTAAATTTGGCTCTTTAAAAGAATTGCTTTCTCTACTTCTTGTTTCAAGAGCCTCGAAAGGTATCTTCCCATCCTATTTTCAGTCCCATCATTTCTGCATGGAGATCACTGATCAAACCATTGTGGTGCAGTAACCACTGAGTCCGCTAGGGTGCGCTGTGTGGATGTCACAGGAGAAAGGATGAATGGCAGAATACTGAATGGCCGTTATGTATCCCAAAGTGGGTGGCTTTGGGATGGGCAGGCCTGGTTACCTACAAACCCACCCAGGGGTGTGTTTAAGAGTGGCATAATAAAGTATATGTGTGGCTGTGTGTAATAGGACCTTTAGTGAGGTCATGGCCATGTGATCACCTGTGGGTGTGGTTATGGACCATATAAGGTACCTGAGGTCTGGTCACATGAGAGAGAGCGCATGGATCTGATTGGGCCATGTGGAAGGTCCCGGCAGGCCTATGTGGAAGAAGGTGTGCTACCTTCCTGAAGTCCACGTGCTGAGGCTGCTGACCCGGGGAGGCCTATGGATATTGGCTGTATTTGAGGTGGGATAAGCCTCCTGTGCTTTTGCTAAGGCTCCAGGACTGAGCCTGAAATCATGGACACTTATGCTTGCTTTCGCCTGAGCTAAAGGCTATTCCTTGTGTTATGTGCTACTTTATGGGTTATGAAGCAATAAACCCTGTGAACTTTTAATAGGAACGTGCCTCCTGGTTGTCTCCCGTCACACCTAAGCGAGTTGAATCCCTACACCATATAAAAATGTAACAAAGTTGAACAGGCCTTGAGGTTTCCGCTTTGTGTAGTGGCTTTAATATTTGACTTCCCTCTCTCAGAAATCTGGAATAATTTAGGTATTAAAAAAATAAAAAACATACACGATGGGTCTACTTTTCTCATATACAGTGAATTAAAAGCCAAATATAATGTCCCTTCCTCTGAATTTATCCCTTTCTTAATGCTGAAAAATAAGGTACAAAAAATCCTACTAGGCAAAGCATTTCATTATGTAATTGTGTCTTCACTGCTGTGCAGCCTAAATAATAAAAATACCTGGAGCTTAAGGAATATATACTCATCATTCAACAGAGAGGAGCTCTCTTGCAAGAACATATATTTAAGGAGATGGGAGACCGAGCTTGGGACTGTTGTTCCGATTGAGCAATGGGTCATCGCCATAAAAAATATGTATAAATCTACCATATCATTGACTCTTCACGTGTCTTATTTCAAACTATTTACCAGGTGGTATCTCACACCTATCAGACTTTCCCATATTAACCAGGCCCACTCCCCCCATTGTTGGAGAGGATGCGGACAATAGGGGAATCTTTACCACATCTTTTGGTGTTGCCCGAAACTAAAACGTCTGTGACTCCAGGTTTCTGGTCATATTGACTCCTTTACAGACAATTTTACCCTGACTCCCCAAAAAGCATTGCTTTCTTTGGACTTGGATCAATTACACCCGTCGGTGAGACAGGTAGTTATTCACATCCTTTTGGTAGTTAAAAATAACTTGGCTTACTTTTGGAAGAAGCCTGACCCTCCTAAATATTCAGATATCCTAGCCAAAATCTACCAACATAATGCTATCGAATGGAGGTTTGCAGTTAGTAACAATAATATTCTCGCCTATACTAATAAGTGGAATGTCTGGAACAGTAAATTTGGACAAGTTTAAATTTCTCTCATGCACCTCCTTAAGTGATTGGACTAGACCGCCTTCTTGCATCTCCTCCTTAAAGGTTCAGCATTATTGTGCCTCTTATTGACATTAGTATTTTGTAAACTTATTAATGTATGCTTTGTTACAAGGGTACTCTATTTTTTATGACCCTTACCCTATCTATGTACATTTACCCTTTTCCCCTCCCTTTTTCTTGTCCCCCCTCCCTATCCACCTCCTAGTTTTATAAAAACTTTAATAAAAGTATTTAAATACAAAAAAATAAAGGGAACTAGACACTCTTACTGAGCAGACACATGGATGTTAGTGACCTTCCTATCATTTTTACCTGTTGTTTATTCCATTGGCACAACAGCAGGAGAAATGTAATCACAATCAGTGTTGATTTCACAGAAGTGTAACTGACTTGGAGTTCCATTTTGTTGTTTGTGTTCCTTTTATTTTTTTGAGCAGTATATATAGGATGTACCACGAGAAAACTCAAAAGCCGTATATCAGAACATATGATATTAAAAATAATAATAATACCCCTCGAAATATATCTATGGCTGCTAAACATTTCATTTCATATCACAATGGCAATACCACAACTTTGATTGTTGCAGGTTTAGAACAACTAAAAAATCCCAGGCGCAGAGGAGATATAAAAAGATGCTTATTAACACGCAAAGCGTTCAGAGAAACAAAATAATGTTTCACTAATGATGATATTAATTTTGTTTTCTAATTTTAATTCTTGAATACATGTTTTTATCATAACTGTTTTCTTACAGCATTTTCGGTACAATATATTAGTGACTGTGAGATTTACCTTTCAGGACCCTGGTATGCTCTGTCACCTGACAGCAGGAAATTACATGATTGGTGTCACGGGCTCCTTCTCCGATACCACACAATCAACAGAGCGAGGGAAGTGTGAACAATCCCAAGACCTTTATTATAGGCAAAACTAAAAGATCCATAAACAATCCACCACACTGAGGATACAATAGTCCAGAACACGAATGCAGTTCAGTAACAGGATGAATGTCCAAGGAAATGAGAGTTCAATAATCCAGCAGACAGAGGATAAACATTGGGTCCATATGCTTCCCCTTCTCTCTGACGTGCTGTCTTCACACGATCATCACCTCACAGGGTCTGACTTGTACAGCTCTTGTCCTCCCCAGCCCACTCCTTATGTCCAGGGGTAGTCAGACAGGTGGGGGCAGTTTTCAGGCCTCCCAGACCTGACAAAGGTGCCTTGGGGATTAAGGCACTACAGGGGGTTCATCAAGAGGCATAGATACAGTCAGGCTGCAGACAGTAAGTGAGCTAATTCAATTATCAGACTTTTGGAAGGTAACTGAGACTCTAGACAATATGAGAAATACATAGAATGATACAGGGCAACAAGAAAACACTATGGAAATCTGTAAAATATAAATAGACACAAAATGATACCCACATAACATATCACAACATCACAACCGGTCCATACCACATATAAAACTGCATGCTGTGATTTGAAGTTTAACTGTGACTAAGATCTATATGATCGAAACGCATAGCTAGATTTGCAGTGTCTAAGTGTACGTCCAACATGTATTGAGGATTCTGCCATACTATATGTTTTAAGAAATTTTCAATAAAAGATGGATTTTAGGAGCTGGAACGCCCAATCTTTCTTCTCTTCCTGATAAACAACCTTGTCCCTGACTTGTTTAGAGATCTCCTTGGTCTTCTCCTAACCAGGGGAGAGTGTCCTGATGAGATAATTTGCTTATTCCCAGTAGATTCTGGGATAAATTAAGATTTGCCTTGCTGCACTCATCAGGAGAGCTTTAAACTAGAACAATGTGGGAAGGGAAGCAAAAGGACAGTAAAAGTCATACACCTGACAAATACAATCGAGAATTCTGCTATTAGAAGTGGAAAGGAAGAACAGACAAAAAAATCTAAATAAAAATATTGGAGGAAGAGAAACCAATCACAAACTAAAATGTTTCTATACAAATGCACAAAGCATGGGCAACAAACAAGGAGAACAGGAAATACTAAACACAGGAAAAGAAATATGTCATTGGAATCACTGAAACTTGGTGGGACGATAAACATGATTGGAATACAAGGCTAGAAGGATACAACTTATTTGCGAGAAACAGACTTGATAAACGGGGAGGAGGTTTTGCATTGTATGTTAGAAAAGCATATATCTGCACAGAGATCCAAGCTTCGGAGACTGGGAGTTCTGTGGAAACTGGGTAAGAATACAATGAGAGAACAACGGAAAGGACATCACTGTAGGCATTTACTACAGGCCGCCTATGCAAGCTGAACTCTTTATGCATCAAATGGCCAACTTCTAAAAAACAATATGACAGAGTGGTCATGGGAGATTTCAACCACACTTATCCCATCCCTAACCCACCTCTTCCATCTATCACTAACGTCCGGTACCTTCCCTTCTGCTTTCAAACATGCCACAATCACGCCTATCCTTAAAAAGCCAACCCTCGACCCAACCACTATGTCCAGCTATCGCCCAACATCGTTGCTCCCATTCGCTTCCAAACTCCTGGAGCAGCATGTCCATGCTGAACTTTCCTCCCACCTATCATCTAACTTGCTCTTTGACAAACTACAATCTGATTTCCGCCCCATCACTCAACTGAGACAGCCCTGACCAAAATTACTAACGACCTACTCTATACTCCTGCTTCTAGACCTGTCCTCTACATTCGACACAGTTGACCACTGCCTCCTACTACAGATCCTCTCCTCCTTTGTCATCAAAGACCTCGCCCTATCCTGGATCTCCTCATACCTTTCCAACCGCACATTCAGCGTCTCCCACACCACCTCCTCATCCCACCCTCTCTCTGTTGGAGTCCCCCAAGGCTCTGTTTTAGGACCCCTACTCTTCTCAATCTATACACTTGGTCTGGGGCAACTCATAAATTCCCACAGATTCCAATACCACCTTCATGCTGATGACACTCAGATCTACCTCTCTGGCCCAGACGTTACTTCTCTGCTGTCCAGAATCCCAGAGTGTCTATCAGCCATATCCTCCTTCTTCTCCTCTTGCTTCCTCAAGCTCAATGTGGACAAATTTGAACTCATCATCTTTCCTCCATCTCACAGATCTTCCTTACCCGACCTAGCTATAACAATTAATGACATCACGCTTTCCCCAGTACTGGAAGTCCACTGCCTCGGAGTAACCTTTGACTCTGCCCTGTCCTTCAAACTGCACATCCAAGCTCTTTCTACCTCCTGTCGCCTCCAGCTCAAAAATATTTCCAGAATCTGTCCTTTCCTCAACCCTCAATCTACTAAAATGCTTGTGCATGCCCTCATCATCTCTCCAAATAGAAATAGAAAGAAATAGCCAGCTCACCAGAGATCAAGCGCAGAAACTCGGAGCTCCGTGCGGACCAACGTCATAGACCATAGAAGGAAAGTTCTGCTCCAGCTGCTATTAAAATCTTCTTTAATGAAAAACCATTAAAACATACAATGGTGAAGACTCTCCATATAACCTCACCACAACAGAGATGACAGGCCTGTCATCTCTGTTGTGGTGAGGTTATATGGAGAGTCTTCACCATTGTATGTTTTAATGGTTTTTCATTAAAGAAGATTTTAATAGCAGCTGGAGCAGAACTTTCCTTCTATCCTCATCATCTCTCGCCTCGATTACTGCAACATCTTTTTCTGTGGTCTCTCTGCTAACACCCTCGCACCTCTCCAATCCATCCTTGACTCTGCTGCCTTAACTCTGCTGCCCGACTAATTCATCTCTCTCCTCGCTACTCCTCCGCTTCTCCCCTCTGCAAATCTCTTCACTGGCTCCCATTCCCTCAGCGTATCCAGTTCAAATTACTAATACTGACCTACAAGGCCATCGATAACCTATCTCCCCCATGTCTCTGAACTAATCTCCCGATACCTTTCCTCACATAATCTCCGGTCCTCCCAAGACCTCCTTCTCTCCTCCACACTTATTCGCTCCTCATCCAACTGCCTCCAAAACTTCTCCCGAATTGCCCCTGTCCTCTGGAATTCTTTGCCACAAGTCCGACTATCAACCACAAAACCCACCTCTTCAAGAAAGCCTACAGCCTGCAATGACCCTGCTACCTCCTTCTCTCTCACCACTACCGGAGATATCACCTCAACCAACACCGGAAATGCTGCAACCCACCAACCTACTGTCTCCTTCCCCACCATCCAGTAGCATGTAAGCCCGAAAGGACAGGGTCCTCTCCCCTCTGTATCAGTCTGTCATTGTTAGTTTGTTTACTGTAAGTGATATCTGTAATTTGTATGCAACCCCTTCTCATGTACAGTACCATGGAATCAATGGTGCTATATAAATAAATAATAATAAGAATAATAATAACTATCCAGACATTTGTTGGGATTCTCTCTCAGGCAGAACTAACAGGTCAACCAAATTCTTATCCTCTCTTGGTGACAACTTTATCTTCCAAAAAATAGATGAGAAAACAAGGGGATCTGCTACCTTGGATCTATTCCTTATAAACAGGGAGGAAATGGTTGAGGTGGTAAGAGTGGCTGGGACCCTAGGAGATAGCGACCATGCTATTTTAGAATTTTGGATAACTAGAGGTCGAAGACCTGTGAAGACTCAAATGTCAAGGTTGGATTTCAGAAAGGCAGATTTTAAGTGACTCAGAAAGAGAATCGGAGAGATCCAATGGCTGGATATCCTTAAGGACAAAAATGTCCAGGAAGGATGGGAAATTTTGAAAAATGAGATTCTCAAAACACAATCGTTAACAATTCCAAAAAGAGGGAAGAATATGAGACATTTAAGGAAACCAGGATGTATGAACACAGAACTTAAACACGTGCTAAAAAGGAAGAAATACATGTTTATCAAATGGAAAGAGGGAGGCATATCTAAAGAAGAATATAATGCTGTCTGCAGGGGATGCATCAGATTAGCTAAAGCTGACAATGAATTAAGGCTTGCAAAGAGACGACAAAAGCAACAAAAAAGGATTTTGGAGATATGTCAAAAGTAAAACTCAAAGAGGCTATAGGATTTTTACAAGATGAAAATGATGAAATGGTAAGAAAGGATGTTGAGAAGGCCGAACTTTTACATTCTTCTTTTGCTTCTATTTTCTCTCAGAAAGGAAATGTAACATCAACTGATCTTCACTGTCCTATTAAAGGAATAGAAGAATCCAGGCTATCTATAAACAGAAAGATAGTGATGGAACACTTAGCTAACATAAATGAATTTGAGTCTCCAGGTCCAGATGAATTACACCCCAGAGTACTGAAGGAGATAGCAGAAGAAATGTTTAACCACTCTCCATAATCTTTGAAAATTCTTGAAGATCAGGAGAAGTCCCAGAAGACTGGAGAAGAGCAAATGTTTCTCTTATCTTCAAAAAGGGGAAGAGGGTGGACCCAGGAAACTATAGGCCAGTGAGTTTTACTTCTATACTAGAAAAAAATTTTGAACAAGTTATTAAACATCATGTATGTTCGTACCTGGATAAGACTTAAGTGATTAACCAGAGTCAGCATGGGTTTGTAACTAATTAGTCATGTCAGACTAACTTAATTTCCTTGTATGATAGAATCACTGACTGGGTGGATCAAGGAAATGCTATAGATATAGTATATCTTGACTTCAGCAAAGCATTTGACAAAGTATCTCACACCATCCTTATTAAAAAAAATGACTAAGTATGGAATGGGCCAGACAACTGTTAGGTGGATTCATATCTGGCTTACTGATTGGACCCAAAGAGTGGTCGTAAATGGCTGCACATCCAGTTGGAAGAATGTCTCAAGTGGGGCACCACAGGGCTCTGTTCTGGGCCCTGTATTGTTCAACATCTTTAACAATGATTTAGGTTAAGGAATTGAGGGTACACTGATTAAATTTGCTGATGACACAAAGTTAGGAGGGATAGCTAATACTAGAGGAGAGAGAGAGGATTCAAAAAGATATAAACTGGAGCAGTGGGCAGCAACAAACAGAATGGTTATTAACAGGGAAAAATGCAAGGTACTACATCTGGGCAATAAAATTGAAAAAAGCATATATAGAATGGGAGGAATAGGGCTAAGCTACAGCACATGTGAAAAAGACTTGGGTAGACTAATAGATCATAAACTAACATGAGTCAACAGTGTGATGGAGCAGCAAAAAATGCAAATACAATTAAGGGATGTATTAACAGAAGCATACAGTCTAGATCACATGAAGTCATTATTGCCCTCTACTCCTCTTTGGTCAGACCTCATCTGGAATACTGTGTCCAGTTTTGATCACCACATTTTAAAAGACATCAACAAACTGGAGCAAGTTGAGAGAAGAGCGACCAAAATGTGACCGGTCTGCAAACCATGTCCTATGAGGAATGGTTACAGGATTTGGGAATGTTTAGCTTGCAAAAAAAAAAGACTGAGATTAGACTTAATAGCTGTCTACAAATATCTCAAGGCCTGTCACATTGTAGAAGAATCATCTTTATTCTCATTTGCACAAGGAAAGACTAGAAGCAATTGGATGAAACTGAATGGGTGAGACACAGATTAGATATTAGAAAACTTTTTGACAGTGAGGGTGATCAATGAGTGGAACAGGCTGCCACGAGAGGTGGTGATTTCTCCTTCAATGGAAGTCTTCAAACAGAGGCTGAACAGACATCTGTCTGGGATGATTTAGTGAATCCTGCTTTGAGCAGGGGGTTGGACTAGATTACTCGGGAGGTCCCTTCCAACTCTACCATTCTATGATTCTTGTTGTTTGGATAGTGGTACCGCTTGCTTAACCCCTTTCCAACATCGGGCCTAATAATACGCCGATGTTGGACACTCTCCCTTTGATATGGGCCCCGGCGCTGAGCCCACCTCTTTTCCGGCATGTCAGCTGTTTTGAAAACCCCCACAACCAAGAAAGGTGAGGTACCAGTAACAATAGCGGTGCGGTTATTGAGCGCAAGCTCAGCTAGAGGAAGAAAATCCACCCAGTCTTCTTGATTAGATTAAAGAAAACATCTTATATATTGTTCTGATTCTTGGTTCATTCTCTCTGAAAATAATGGTTATAGGAACACCATGTAACTTAACAACATGAGAGATAAAAAATTTAGCTAAATTCTTAATTAGGCAATTTTAGTAAAGAAACCAAGTGAACCATCTTGCTGAAACTGTCCACCACCACCCATACTACAGTGTTACCACCAGAATTAGGCAAGTCGGTGACTAAATCCATGGACAAATGAGTCCAAGGTTGAACCTTGTTAAGCAAAAGTAACACTGCCAGGCCTGGTAAGTGGCTTTAAACCTGGCACAAACTTTGCACATACATACTTGTCACAATCCTTTCAAGCAATCTGCCACCAAAAGGACCTGGAAAAAGCTTTCCTGGTGGTAGAGGAACCAGGATGTCTGGCCAACACAGAGTCATGCTCTTTGTTAAGAAGTGCATTGAGAAGCGAGGATGGCACAAATTCTTGCCAGCATTGTCTGAGGTCAATCCCCAGAACACGCACCACCACCCCTCCACTAAGAATTTTGAGTGAATTTTTGTCCCTCAACTCCCAAACAAAACTATGTGATAAAGCATCAGCCTTAACATTCTGTTAGGAGTCAGATTTCTGGCCCTACTATGCAGGAATCTAGACCCACACATTCTGCAGTCTCCTGCTCATTTTCTACTACAGAAGAGACTGCAGAGGAGAGTGCTTTGCAGCAACTCTCTCCAGAGGCTAAGTCCTTCTTTCCGTATTCTGAGCATGCTCGTGGGACGATCTCACATTGGTGTTCGGCAGTCAGGTGCTCAGGTCCTGCTTCTAATTCCATTGGTCCAGCTCAGAGTTCTGGAGACTTACGGAAGGTCCCGTTTGCTATAAAAAGTGCGCATGGCTGTTCCGCCATGTGCTAGTATAGTCATACAGATGCATGTTCTGGTGAATGACTCATTTGAAACCCCATTCCTTTGATATTACATTTGTGTGAGGGATTGAGTTAAAGCCAGTATTAGCGCCAGCGCACCATTGCTCCACAGGCACACCTGCTAGCGTCCAACATCGCGCTTGCGTTACTGTGGTGTAACCCTGCGGCATTCCCTACGCCGCGCTGCTGTAGCAGCTTTAGTTTGCGTTTGCAGTTGCAACGCTGTTTACACAAACAGTTACGGTAGGTCTAGGCGGATGTGGTGCCGTCATCTAAGGCTACTCCGGTGACCTGTTACCGTTTGTGTGTTGCTGAGTCCCTGTGTCATTAACAAGCTCAGCGTTATTATACTTATCTTTTGTTATTTCAGCTCTGTGAGTTCAACAGAGTCTGCTTGGTGCACCTGGGTGACTTCTAACCCTGTGCACACTACCGCCTGATTGCTCTGCCACCATCTAGCAGCGGTTTTAACACCTACTGCACGGTGGACCCTGAGTGGCGAACGCACTTTATTTATATTTTTTATTTAGTGCATTCCGCCACTTCTAACACATTCTTAGTACCAGGGAGATATGTCACAGAGAAAAAAAAACGAGCAAAAAAGAGGGCACTTAGAGACTTCAACATACAGTAAATGTTTGTGATCAGTAAAGACCGTTACTCTATACCTAGCCACCTCCAACCAATTCCTTCATTCCTCGAAAACTCTCTTAACAGCCAAAAGGTCTCAATCGCCTCTATTATAGTTGGACTCTACATCTGATAATTTCCGTGAAAAAACGCACACGGATGAAAGTAGCCATCCTTCTGTGAAAGAACACCTCCCATCCCCACAGAAAAGTTTCTATCTCAACCACAAAAGTCAAATCAACATCAGGTTGACTGAGGACAGGAGCTTTAGGCCAGGGTCAGACTTGTGAGAAACTCACGAGTCTCGCATCTTAATACCCGGCACTGTCGCCGGTACTCGGGCCCGGAGTGCTCAGCTGCATGTATTTCTATGCAGCTGAGCGCTCTGGTCCCGAGTGCTGGAGGCAGTGCCGGGTATTAAGATGCAAGACTCGTGCAGGTTTCTTGCTAGTCTGACCCCGGCATCAGAAAGTCTATCTTGATCGCACCAAAAGAAGCCTCAGTAGATCAAGAGGAATAGTCAGTACCCTTCTTGGTCTTATCAATGAGAGGTTTGAGCATGACTGAAAAGTTCTTAATGAACTTACAATAATAATTATCAAAACCTAAGATCCTGTGTAAAGCTTTAAGATTAGTTGGTTGTACCCAATCAAGTATGGCCTGCACCTTAACGGGATCCATTTGAAAACCTTTAGCAGAAACCAAATTATTAAAAATCTGAATGTGCTGTATCTCAAATTGACACTTCTCTAGCTTGGCAAACAAATGATTATCATAAAGAACCTTAAGTACATGTTCAACATGGCCCTGATGCTCCTCACATAAACCTGAGTAAAGGAGGAAATCATCACAAATCTACCCAAAGAAGAAATCTAATTTATGAAGTTCTGAAATACTGCTGGAGCATTGGTCAAACCAAGTGGCATCACCAAATTTTCAAAGTGATCCTCGGTTGCATTGAAGACAGTCTTCCACTCATCACCTAGGCAAATATGTATAAGGTTATATGACCCTCTTAGATCCAGTTTAGAAAACCACTTGACCCCCAATAGTTGATTAAACAGATTAGGAATAAGATGTAATGGGCATGGATTATGTACAGTAATCTTATTAATCTCTCAAATCCAAATAAAGATGCAAACCTACACCTTTATTCTTAAAGAAAAATCCCATGGCAACTGGTGAGGTTGAAGGCCTTATGTGACTCTTGGCAAGATTCTTTTGAATGTACGCTTTCAAAGAATCTCTTTCTGGAAGAGAGAGCTTAAACAGACAAGATTTACGCAATTTCGCCCCTGGGATAAATTCGACAGCACAATCGTATGACATGTGGGAAAAGAACTTCATATTCAGTCTCAGAAAAAAAATTCCTCAAAATCCTGAGTAAAATCTGGAAGAAGAGATCTCATAAATGCCATGGATTTAGATAAACATCTTTAAAAACAAAAATTCCCCCAAGACTTAACCTCACGAGTCTCTCAATTAATGGGAGCATTGTGTTTCATCAGCCAGGGCATACCCAACACAACTTTAGCTGGTAAGGAAAGAAACTCCATGAAAGAAATAGATTCTGTGTGTAACACTTCCACTCTCATGCACATATTCTCACCCTAAGGCCGGGGCCACACTTGCGAGAGCAATGCGAGAAACTCGCGTGAGTCTCTCACGTCAATGCCCGTCACTTCCACCGGTGGTTCGGACAGGACCGTTCACCTGCATAAAAAGACATGCAGCCACACACTCTGTTCCCGAGTGTCGGCAGCAGTGCCAGGTTTCGAGGCGAAAGGCTCGCACGAGTTTCTCACATTGCACATGCAAATACCTTTGATTAGAAATGTAATATAGTTCTCCTGATTCGTTGTGTCAATTACCTCAAATGCAGGCATTGCATTAGCTTTAGCATTTATGGTTACAACCACTCATATGGTGACAGTTTGTTAGCTGTTAGTGGTCATAACCATAGATACCTAATCTACTGCAATGTTTGCATATGAGGTAAGCGACATAGCGAATCAGGAGAACTATACTACACATTGGGATAGGATCTTGGAGATGATCCCTAACTCTTTTAACGGTGAATTTATTAGAAACATCGGCCATTTCACGACTGAAACTTACCAGAAACATAAACCCGGCGTGCAGTATGAAATGAAATGAACAGTTTTATTCAAATCACATGGCATAGCATTAATTCCAATTTTTTTTTTCAAGACGTTCGGAGTTAAAAAGATATTGACTATGTTAACTTTTTTATATTTTGTCAGATATCACAACTTCCATGCTCTTCACCTTCTTTTGTACTTCTCCCACACTTTCTCCTTCATGATCCGCAGCAGTAGCATTTTTTTCATCAACTTTTTCTTCACCTTATTCATCTTCTTCACCTTCTTCCCATTAATTTTTTTTTTCCATTCTTCATATTCTTATTCAGCTATTATTAATTTTCATATGCTATTTCTTCATCTTCTTCCTATTCTTCTTTTTCTTCATTTTCTTATGGTGACAGGCATTCCTGTAGTACTTATCTATAAAAGTTATAAGATTACACCTTACGTTCTGCCTGTCACAAAAGATTTACAACAGGATTTGTCCGCGTTCAGTTTGGCCTGCAGCAGCAGGCATTTTCCAGGGGCACCACGAGGAGGAACGGACTCACCCCCATTTACTGCTTAGTCTTCTTCTGCTTATAATTTTGATTTCTTCTATGCTGATTTTTAGTTTTATGCTTAATGTTCTTCTGCTTTCTGTTCTTCTGCTTTTGCTTCTTCTGCTTCTTGTTCTTCTGTCTTTTGTTCTGTATCTTGGTGGTTGTCTTCATGTTCTTTGTCCTCTTGGTCTTATTATTTAGGGTCATATTTCTGGTCTTCTTTGGTGTGGTGTTCAGGGTCATCGTCATCAGGGTCGTCGTCATGGAGATCAATAAGGATTACCAAAGACAATTTCAAAAAGCTTGATCTTGGAAATGTAGCAGAAGGTACAAGAAGGCTGAGAAACTGGCGAGAACCAGCTGACAGTACTGGAACCCCTAGTGGCAGCAGAAGGAACAATAGCCAATGGCACTACTGAGGAACAGCTGACGGTGCTGGACCCCGGTTACTATGCAGAAGGTACCTGTGCTAGAAACCACTACCAAGGACCAGCTGACATTGCTGGACCTCGGATACCGAGATGGAGGCACCTAGGCCAAAGGCTCTGGCGAGAACCAGCAGACAGTGCTGGAACCCGGATGGGTAGCAGAAGGAACAAGAGCCAATGGCACTACCGAGGACCAACTGACGGTGATGGACCACGGTTACTAAGCAGAAGGTACCTGTGCTAAAAAGCACTACCAAGGACCAGCTGACGGTGCTGGACCTCGGATACCGAGATGGAGGCACCTAGGCCAAAGGCTCTGGCGAGAACCAGCAGACAGTGCTGGAACCCGGATGGGTAGCAGAAGGAACAAGAGCCAATGGCACTACCGAGGACCAACTGACGGTGATGGACCACGGTTACTAAGCAGAAGGTACCTGTGCTAAAAAGCACTACCAAGGACCAGCTGACGGTGCTGGACCTCGGATACCGAGATGGAGGCACCTAGGCCAAAGGCTCTGGCGAGAACCAGCTGACAGTGCTGGCACCCGGATGGGTAGCAGAAGGAACAAGAGCCAATGGCACTACCGAGGACCAACTGATGGTGCTGGACCACGGTTACTAAGCAGAAGGTACCTGTGCTAAAAAGCACTACCAAGGACCAGCTGACTGTGCTGGACCTCGGATACCGAGATGGAGGCACCTAGGCCAAAGGCTCTGGCGAGAACCAGCTGACAGTGCTGGCACCCGGATGGGTAGCAGAAGGAACAAGAGCCAATGGCACTACCGAGGACCAACTGACGGTGCTGGACCACGGTTACTAAGCAGAAGGTACCTGTGCTAAAAAGCACTACCAAGGACCAGCTGACGGTGCTGGACCTCGGATACCGAGATGGAGGCACCTAGGCCAAAGGCTCTAGCGAGAACCAGCTGACAGTGCTGGCACCCGGATGGGTAGCAGAAGGAACAAGAGCCAATGGCACTACCGAGGACCAACTGACGATGCTGGACCACGGTTACTAAGCAGAAGGTACCTGTGCTAAAAAGCACTACCAAGGACCAGCTGACGGTGCTGGACCTCGGATACCGAGATGGAGGCACCTAGGCCAAAGGCTCTGGCGAGAACCAGCAGACAGTGCTGGAACCCGGATGGGTAGCAGAAGGAACAAGAGCCAATGGCACTACCGAGGACCAACTGACGGTGATGGACCACGGTTACTAAGCAGAAGGTACCTGTGCTAAAAAGCACTACCAAGGACCAGCTGACGGTGCTGGACCTCGGATACCGAGATGGAGGCACCTAGGCCAAAGGCTCTGGCGAGAACCAGCTGACAGTGCTGGCACCCGGATGGGTAGCAGAAGGAACAAGAGCCAATGGCACTACCGAGGACCAACTGATGGTGCTGGACCACGGTTACTAAGCAGAAGGTACCTGTGCTAAAAAGCACTACCAAGGACCAGCTGACGGTGCTGGACCTCGGATACCGAGATGGAGGCACCTAGGCCAAAGGCTCTGGCGAGAACCAGCTGACAGTGCTGGCACCCGGATGGGTAGCAGAAGGAACAAGAGCCAATGGCACTACCGAGGACCAACTGACGGTGATGGACCACGGTTACTAAGCAGAAGGTACCTGTGCTAAAAAGCACTACCAAGGACCAGCTGACGTTGCTGGACCTCGGATACCGAGATGGAGGCACCTAGGCCAAAGGCTCTGGCGAGAACCAGCTGACAGTGCTGGCACCCGGATGGGTAGCAGAAGGAACAAGAGCCAATGGCACTACCGAGGACCAACTGACGGTGCTGGACCACGGTTACTAAGCAGAAGGTACCTGTGCTAAAAAGCACTACCAAGGACCAGCTGACGGTGCTGGACCTTGGATACCGAGATGGAGGCACCTAGGCCAAAGGCTCTGGCGAGAACCAGCTGACAGTGCTGGCACCCGGATGGGTAGCAGAAGGAACAAGAGCCAATGGCACTACCGAGGACCAACTGACGGTGCTGGACCACGGTTACTAAGCAGAAGGTACCTGTGCTAAAAAGCACTACCAAGGACCAGCTGACGGTGCTGGACCTCGGATACCGAGATGGAGGCACCTAGGCCAAAGGCTCTGGCGAGAACCAGCTGACAGTGCTGGAACCCGGGTGGGTAGCAGAAGGTACCCATCCAAAGCAAAGTAGCCAGGCCGCAAGCCGGCCGCAGTTACCGAAACCCACAGTCCTATAGGGGGTCCATGTCCCATTGGCACTACGGAACTAGCCTTCAGTGCCAGTTCCCACAGCCCACATAGGAGTCACCTAAACTGCAGGCACCGTAGAGTCGGCTAACCCGGCCGCAAGACGACAGGACAACGGATTGTTGGCATAGTGACCTTGACACTACCCGGAAACAACTGGCGTGCTGGAACCAGGCTGGGCAACAGGGAGTACCCGTGCCAAAGACACTGCCGAGAACCAGCTGACGGTGCTGGAACCCAGAAGAGTAGCAAAAGCTACAAGAGCCAATGGCACTACCGAGGAACAGCTGACGTTGCTGGACCACGGTTACTAGGCAGGAGGTACCTGTGCTAGAAAGCACTACCAAGGACCAGCTGACAGTGCTGGACCTTCGGATACCGAGATGGAGGCACCTAGGCCAAAGGCTCTGGCGAGAACCAGCTGACAGTGCTGGAACCCGGGTGGGTAGCAGAAGGTACCCATCCAAAGAAAAGTAGCCAGGCCGCAAGCCGGCCGCAGTTACCGAAACCCACAGTCCTACAGGGGGTCCATGTCCCATTGGCACTACGGATCCAGCCTTCAGTGCCAGTTCCCGCAGCCCACATAGGAGTCACCTAAACTACAGGCACCCTAGAGTCGGCTAACCCGGCCGCAAGACGACAGGACAACGGATTGGTGGCATAGTGACCTTGACACTACCCGGAAACAGCTGGCGTGCTGGAACCAGGCTGGGCAACAGGGAGTACCCGTGCCAAAGACACTGCCGAGCACCAACTGGCGTTGCTGGAACCCAGGGACAATCATGGTGAAGGCCGAGGCCTACTTGGTGGTAGTTTTAGATTGTTTGTAGGCTACAACAGACTGTCAACGTGCTCCAATTAGGCATCTGTCTCCACTCTGTTTCCAGGATTTCACGTGACCACCAACACCGCCAGTTTATGCGTACAGTAGCCGTCTGCCCAATCCACACGTGTTCCTGTGTTACTGGGGTTCTGTAATGTCAGCAGATCCCCTGATGTGTGTCTGCCAATGTCTCCTGCTCTGTCCACATTCCCACCGCTTGCAGTGGGAAGGTGGACAGCGCAGGAGACAGTGCCGGACACACATTGGGGGATCAGCTCACGTAACAGAACACCAGGAACACAGGAACAAGTGTGGAATGCGTGGACGGCAACTGTGAGCAGGAACTGGCGGTGTTGGAGGTCAGGGGAAATACTAGAGACAGAGTGGAGACAGAGGCCAAATCAGAGAATGTTAAAATCTGAAGTAGTTACAATTTGGAGGCAGCAGCAGTTTGCCCTCCACACAGCAGGGCATCAGCTGACATTACTGACCCCCACTTTCACATGAATGAGTGTTTTTTTCTGTGTGGACAGCACTTCCGAGCAACAACTGACGATGTTGGAGCCCAGGGATAGTCATTTTGTAGTCCAAGGCCTACTTGGAGGCAGTTTAAGATAAGACGTTGTTAGAATTTGAAGGCAGCAGGAGAGTTTGCCGTACACACAGCAGGGGATCAGCAGACGTTACCGAACACCACTTTCACATGAACAAGTGTGTTTTTCTGTGTGGACAGCAGTTCCGAGCACCAACTGGCGTTGTTGGAGCCCAGGGACAATTATGGTGTAGGCCGAGGCCTACTTGGTGGCAGTTTTAGATTGTTTGTAGACTACAACAGACTGTCAACGTGCTCCAATTAGGCATCTGTCTCCACTCTGTTTACAGGATTTCACGTGACCACCAACACCGCCAGTTTATGCGTACAGTAGCCGTCTGCCCAATCCACACGTGTTCCTGTGTTACTGGGGTTCTGTAATGTCAGCAGATCCCCTGATGTGTGTCTGCCAATGTCTCCTGCTCTGTCCACATTCCCACCGCTTGCAGTGGGAAGGTGGACAGCGCAGGAGACAGTGCCGGACACACATTGGGGGATCAGCTCACGTAACAGAACACCAGGAACACAGGAACAAGTGTGGAATGCGTGGACGGCAACTGTGAGCAGGAATGTTTAAATCTGAAGTAGTTACAATTTGGAGGCAGCAGCAGTTTGCCCTCCACACAGCAGGGGATCAGCTGACGTTACCGAACCCCACTTTCACATGAACGAGTGTTTTTTTTCTGTGTGGACAGCACTTCTGAGCACCAACTGGCGGTGTCAGAGCCCAGGGAAAATCAGGTAGTAGGCCGAGGCCTACTTGGAGCCAGGTGTAAATCTGAGGTTGTTTGACTGTGGAGGGAGCAGGAGAGTTTAGCCCCCGTTACACACTGCGATATCGCTAGCAATATCGCTGTAAAGTCACCGATTTTGTGACATTGCAGCGATATTACTAGCGATATCGCTGCATGTGATACTTACCTCCGACAGGCTCCCCCGCTGGTTATCGCTGATCGCGTGAGAAGCTGCTGGACCATTTCTCGTCGTCCACTTCCTGCGGCGCTTCCTGCTGTGACGATGAGGGACGCGTGGAGCCGGGCGGGAGGACGCAGGATCACCGCGTCTGACAGGTAAGTAGCGATCCCCGTCCCCTGCGATGTCGCTGGTGAGATCTGCCTGAGTGGCAGCTCACTAGCGACCACCCAGCGATTCACCAGCGATCCTGACCGCGTCATATCGCTGGTCGGGATCGCTGGTGAGTCGCTAGGTGTAACGGTACCCTTTGCCATACACACAGCAGGGGATCAGCTGACGTTACCAAACCCCACTTACACATGAGCGAGTGTTTTGTCTGTGCGTACAGCACTTGTGAGCACCAACTGGCGGTGTCGGAGCCCAGGGAAAATCAGGTAGTAGGCCGAGGCCTACTTGGAGCCAGGTGTAAATCTGAGGTTGTTTGACTGTGGAGGGAGCAGGACACTTTGCCATACACACAGCAGGGGATCAGCTGACGTTACCAAACCCCACTTACACATGAGCGAGTGTTTTGTCTGTGCGTACAGCACTTCTGAGCACCAACTGGCGGTGTCGGAGCCCAGGGAAAATCAGGTAGTAGGCTGAGGCCTACTTGGTGGCAGTTTTCGATTGTTTCTAGACTACTACTAACTGTCAACGTACTCCAATTAGGCCTCTGTCTTCACTCTGTTTCGAGTATTTCGTCTGGCTTCCAACCACACCAGTTGCTGCTCTGAAATGCCGTCTGCACAACCCACACTTGTTCCTGTGTTACTGGGGTTCTGTAACAGCAGCTTCTCCCTAGAGGTGAGTCAGGCAATGTCTCCTGCTCTGTCCACTTTTCCACTACAAGTAGTGGGAATGTAGACAAAGCAGGAGACATTGCCGGACTCACCTCTGGAGATGAGCAGATGTTACAGGACCCAGGTAACACAGGATCAAGTGTTGATTGTGCAGACAGCACTTAAGAGCAGAAACAGGCGGTGTTGTAGGCCGGAGGAAATACTCAAAATAGAGTGGAGACAGAGCGCAAATCAGAGAACATATTAAATCAGAGGTAGTCAGAAGTTGTAGGCAGCAGGAGAGTTTGCTGTACACACAGCAGGGGATCAGCTGACGTTACCGAACCCCACTTACACATGAGCGAGTGTTTTGTCTGTGTGGACAGCACTTCTGAGCAACAACGGGCGTTGCTGTAGCCCAGGAAATAAAGTTCAGGTCATAGAAACATGAACACAACAGGAGACCTGGATCCTGTTGTCAGCCAATTATTTATTCTGGAAGAGGACTGGCAAATTCAGGTGAGATCCAGGCCTTGTTCATTTTCAGAAAAGTAAGCCGGTCAACATTATCGGCGGATAGTCGCTTGCGACGGTCTGTTACCACACCACCTGCAGCACTAAAGACACGTTCCGATAATACACTGGCAGCAGGGCAAGCCAGCACCTCCAATGCATACTGGCTAAGCTCTGGCCATGTATCCAGCTTAGAGACCCAATACTTGAACCGTGAAGAGCCGTCTGGGAGTACACTAACAGGGCAAGACAAGTAGTCTGTCACCATCTGACGGAAACGTTGCCTCCTGCTGACTGGAGCCGTCTGTGATGGTGTAGCCGTTTGTGGCGGTCCCACAAAACTTTTCCACATTTGGGCCATACTGGCCTTGCCTTGTCCTGCGGCACTGCCTCTGCTACCTCTTTGTGCAGAGCTTCCTCCACTTCCTCTACCCACATGGCTGCTTTGAAAAGCACTACCAGCAACACTTGCGGGGGGAATGGAGAACATGATAGCCTGCACAAGTGTTTCTTGGTACTCCCGCATTTTACGCTCCCGGTTCAACTGTGGTATGAGGCTTTGTAAGTTGTCCCAGTAGCGAGGATCTAAGAGGGTGTACACCCAATAATCAGCCGTGTGGAGAATGTTGGCGATGCGGCGGTCATTTAACAAGCACTGCAGCATGAAATCAACCATGTGCTGCAGACTGCCAACTGGACCGGAAACGCTGTCCCCAGCTTGAGGCAGCATCTCAGCCTGCTCAGCACCACCCCACCCTCGCTGTACACACTGACTACTAGAGCCTTGTGTACCTCCCTCCTCTGGAGAGATGTGTTCCTCCTCCATTAACTCCTCGTCATCCTCCTCACTAAGTGTCCCCTGCCTGGGCCTTTGTGTGGAAGCACGTTGCGCAGACTTGCCAGAAGCAGATGGCATTTCTGACTCCTCATCCTCGACCTCTTCAAAAACCTCCTCACTTAGTGCTTCTAAGGTTTTTTGAAGCAGACAGATAAGGAGGACAGTTATGCTGACTAGTGCATCATCTGCACTGGCCATCCGCGTGGAGTCATCGAAGGCACGCAAAACTTGGCAGATGTCCCTCATAGTGGCCCACTCAGTGGTGGAGAAGTGTGTCTGGCACACAGTGCGACTTGTTTGCGCCTGATGCAGCTGGTACTCCATTACTGCAGCCTGCTGCTCACACAACCGCTCCAACATATGTAACGTTGAATTCCACCTGGTGGGGAGGTCACATATGATGCGATGTTCTGGCTGGCGGAATCGGCGTTGCAGAGATGCAATGCGCGATCTTGCCATGCTGGAACGCCGCAAGTGAGCACACTCTAGGCGAACCTTGTGCAGCAGTGCATCAAGATCCGGATAGTCCCTCAGAAAGCTCTGCACGACCAAATTGAGCACGTGTGCCAGACATGGTATGTGAGTGAGGTTGCCTAGGACCAGAGCTGCCACTAGATTTCGGCCATTGTCACTCACTACCAAACCTGGCTGGAGATTCGCTGGCACAAACCACACATCGCTCTCCTGCTTGATGGCATTCCAGAGCTCCTGTGCTGTGTGGCTCCGATTCCCCAAAGAAATTAATTTAAGGATGGCCTGTTGACGTTTGGCCACACCTGTGCTCATATCTGGCCTAACAGGCTCATGCAGTGCTGATTCCGAGGAACTAGAGTAGGAGGAGGACTCAATATGTACAGACTGCATTCCTGCAATCCTTGGAGTTGGCAGAATACGTACAGAGCCACTCTCCAGATCTGTACCTGGCTCCACAACATTGACCCAATGGGCAGTGAGGGAAAGGTATCGTCCCTGTCCATGGCTACTGGTCCACGCATCGGTGGTCAGGTGGACCTTGCTACTGACGGCGTTTAGTAGCGCATTTTTAATTTTTCCCTCCACATGCTTTTGCAGGGCAGGGACGGCTTGCCTGCTGAAATAAAAGCGGCTGGGCACATTGTATTGTGGAACTGCCAATGACATAAAGTTCCGGAAGGTGTCAGTCTCCACCAGCCTGAATGACAGCATCTAAAGGGCCAGTAGTTTGGCAATGCCGCCATTCAGAGCCAGTGCTCGGGGATGGTTTGCCGAGTATGGCCGCTTTTTCTCCCATGCCTGTGCTACCAATTGCTGGTGAGTGGCCTGGGAGTGTGCTGATGACTGAGAACGTGGTTCAGTGGGTGGAATTTCACTGGGTCTCTGGACAACAGTGGCAGTGGTTCTTCCATGGCGTTCCAGTGAGGAAGCCGAACCAGCTGTATGTGAGCTGGAGGAAGATGCCCCAACACGAGCTGAAGAGGTGGTAGGTGCTGCTGAAGGTTGGCCTACATCTTCAGTGTGTCTGTGTAACACCTCCTCGTGCTTGGTACGCACATGTTTCCACATATTTGTGGTATTGAGGTTGCTCACATTTTTCCCTCGTTTAACTTTCTGATGACACAGCTTGCATTTGACAAAGCAAATGTCATCTGCAACTGTGTCAAAAAAAGACCACGCACTGCAAGTCCTGGGAGCGCCCGTTTTGTGTTTTGGAAGAGGATTGCTCCTCACGGGTGCCAAAGTGGAGGCTACAGGCAACCAAGTCTGCCCCTGCCCTCTACCTCCTCTTTTGGCCATTCGGGGAATCTCTTCCTCAGAGCTGCTCCCACCACCTTTCTGTGGCTGACGCCATGATGGGTCAAGGACCTCATCATCTCCACTCCCCTCTTCAAGCACCGGCTGGTCCTTGGTTGTCTCGCCATCACCGTACGCACCAGAAATTGGCAACTGAGTCTCATCATCATTAGATGAGCACTGAGGTGTGCTCCCAATAGGCACTAGGCCACCCGCCTCTTCAGATTCAGAGGGACAAAGCAGTTGCGCATCACTGCATACTCCCTCTTCTTCACGCTCTAGAATGCTGCTTGGCTTGCCACCTCTTTCCAAGCCAACAGATTCTGAGAACAGAAGTAAAGATTGAGATGGCTCCTGTCCAGGGCTCTCAGACTGCCTGGGCAATTTGGCAGGTGGTGAAGAGACAGATGGCTGCTCTTCAGTGCTCTGGCCCTGGGAGGATGCGGAAGTCATTGAAGTGGATGCGTTAGCTGCCATCCATCCGACAACGTCTTCAATTTGTTCGTCACGCAGCAGTGGGGTACGGCGAGGTCCTACAAAGCTGCGCATGAAGTACTGTTGCCTGGTAAAAGTTGGGGATGCCGGGTCACTGGTGGCCGCAGCAGACACCGAATCCCCACGTCCTCTCCCTGGTGAATCCCCCCGTCCTCTCCCTGCTGAAACTCCACGGCCACGACCACGTGCCTTACTCCCTGCCTTCTTCATCTTGGTAGACTGATAAAGATAGGCAGAAAAGTAAAAAAGGGGTGGCTTAGTGTTCTTATTCCTGAACACCTGCTAACCAGTATAAGAAACACTATTTTGGCTAAGAGTGTGTGTACTACACTTTAATATGATCTAATGTAGCCTACACAACTCTAAAGTGGAGTGTTTGGTGAACTTTATTTCCTTTTTTTTTTTGGGGGGGAAAAAGAAAAGGATGTGACCAAAGTTTGAAAGCTAAAGTATCACAAACTTTTTGGAGCGATTACAATGCAGGAAGCTAACCTACAATGCAATTGATGAGGCTCCAAAAAATGGGGTGATACCAGTCTTGCTGGCCCTGAAGGGCACAAGCCAGCAAAAAGGCTCCTCTATCTAATCCTATATAGTGTTTGCAACCAACCAATGACAATGGATGCGGATGGAAGCACACTAATATAGGAGCAAAAATCTGGACAAATTAGCTGCAAAAAAAGGACTATGTATGAGGCAGTGACGCACGCTGAGCGGACTACAACCAGCGGTGGCTGTAGAACACACTGCAACGTGAGATGCACTCACACACAGAGAGACCTATCAGACAGCCAAAAACAGTGCAGAGAAATGGGCTATAGCACTGAAAGGCTGCTGAAAGGCTCCGCTATCCACTCCTTTAGTGTTTGCAACCAACGTATATGGATACGTATGGAAGCACACTATACAGGAGAAAAAAAAAGCAGCAATAAAAGAAAAATGTGTATGAGGCAGAGACACATGCTGGGCGGCCTACAAGCAGACGTGCCTGCAGGACACACTACACAGCGTGGGTCTGCACTCACACAGCCCTTGCAGACAGCTATTAAAACAGCGCTGCTGGGCTACAAAAATGCTACAGTGGTGGATTATGTAGCCTAGGTAGAGCAATAGATATGTTTGATGATCGCTATTTCTAACTGTCCCTCACAGTCTTCAACAGCAGCCTGTCCCTAACTGAATTCACAGCAGAGTGAACCCGAAATGGCGGCTGCTGCGGTTTTTATAGTGCATCATGACATCATTTCAGCAGCCAATCACAGCCATGCCAGTAGTTAACATGCCTACATGCCTAACAGGATGTGCCCACACTTCTGAGGATCCCCATTGGCTGAATCAAATCAAGCGGGCTCCTAGCATTATGGGAACTTCCGATTCCAGTATTTGATATGAAAAAAGTATCGGAACTAAGTATCGGAATTCCGATACAGCGAATATCGGCCGATACCCGATACTTGCGGTATCGGAATGCTCAACACTAGTCATCATTGCTAGATTATGGGGTTTTTACATGCAATATGTCAAGAGTATATAGCGAGACTAGTGTGAGAGTAATATTTGATGGTACAGATATAAGCAACTCCTCAATGACGATATCAAGGATTGTTCTCAGAGCAGGTGGTGCATAGTCATGCAAATTGCATACGTATACAATAAATGTGTCCGGATGCAGTCATTGTTCCTTAGCACAATTGAGCTGTAATAGCAGATGACCAGTTTCAGGATTGTGACTATAAAGTTTTAGATACCGTACTAGAAATCCCAAATATACTATCATCTGATAACAAAATGACTCCATTTACAGGTGAGGTCCTATCTTCATGAAATCCTATGGAAAAGACGGTCCAGCTCAAAAGGGTAAAATCCAAAACATTCTATTTAAATATCCATAAAATAGGTATGCAAAATACAAAAATGCATAAACCCGACCGGAAAACCGGAGGGACTTTTCGTTCGAAATGCGTACAGTGTCTCCTCAACCTTCCCTCCGATTTTCTGGTTGGGTTTATGCATTTTTGTATTTTGCATACCTATTTTATGGATATGTAAATAGAATGTTTTGGATTTTACCCTTTTGAGCTGGACCATCTTTTCCATATTTTGTCTACTGCCTAACAGAGCTGTGGCCCGTGCTTGAAAGCAACATGGAAGTACAAAGGGTGAGCTGAACACTTTTTTTTCTCTTGCACTTCATGAAATCCTCCCTTGCCTCCTGGCTCTGCTTCGGTCCTGCTTTACAAACAGATTCTCAGAGATACTAAGGCTATGTGCACACTCAGCGGATTGGTCTGCGGATTTGTATCTGCGGAACCACAGGTAAAACCGTAGGTACAATGACCTGCGGTTTTACCTGCGGATTGGCCTGCGGTTTTCCCATGCGGTTTATCATCTCTACAATGGAGGAGATGGTAAACCGCAGGAGAATCCGCAGAAAAGAAGTGACATGTCATTTCTTTCTGCGGATTCAAAACCGCAGCTTTTCCACAGTTAAAAATCCGCAGCATGTGCACAGCAGATTGTAAATCACATAGATTTACATACTACTGTACACTGTCTGCAGAACTGCTGCAGATCCGCTGCGGCCAAAACCGCAGCGGATCCTAAGCAAAAACCGCAGCGTGTGCACATAGCCTAAATCTTTACTGTACCTTTGTGGGCAGTGTCAGAATGGAGCACCTTGGGCCCACCAGAGAAATTCATTCTTGGGGCCCACTATGTAGCTACATAGAAATAAATACAAGACCACCAATTGTGCGGTAAAGCACGCTAATATCAGGGTATAATAGAAGGTAGTACATGTCTTAGTTATGTAGCAGGGGTTGGGGTAGCCCCCTCATAGAATATAATCCAACCCCCCTCATAGGGTATAATGCAGCAGCCCAAAAAATAGAATGCCACCACCTCATAAGGTATAATGCAGCCCCCCAATAGAATATAATGTAGCACCCTCATATGGTATAATGCAGCCCCCTTCATATAGTACAATGCAACCCCCTCATAGAATATACTGTAGCCCCCTCATAGGGCATAATGCAGTCCCCCTGATATAGTATGATGTAGCCCCCTGAGAGTATAATGAAGCCCCCACACAGAATATAATGCAACCCCCACACAGAATATAATGTAGTCCCCTCATAAAGTATAACACAGCCCCCTCATAGGGTATAATGCAGCCCCCCTTATAGGGAATAATGCAGACCCCCTCCACTATTGTTCTCTCCCTCCACGGCCATCATTGTCCACATCATCACCTCCATCATTGCCTTCTCACCCACCACCCCTATCATTGCCTTTACACCACCTCCATCATTACCTCCTCCCCCACCACTACCATCATTGTCCTTTCCACCACAACCATCATTGCCTTCCCCCCACCACCCACATCATTGCTTCCTCCCCCCACCACCCCCAACGTCCTTACCACCACCATTGCCTTCTCCCCCACCACCCCATCACTGCTCTCTCCATCACACACATCATTGCCAATCTCCTATACACACAGCAACTCACACACAGTACCGCACCACTCTCACACACACACAAAGCACCAAACAGCACCACATACATACACACGCACACGCAGGCAGGCAAACAGACAAACACAGCACCACTCACCTCTCCGCACGTTCCCCGCAGTCGCAGCACATCCTGGCAGCTTTCTCTATGAAACAGCTGCACTGAATGATGAGCTCATCCAGCTGCGCTGTGTCAGACAGGAAGTGCCAGGCAGTAAGCAGGACGGCATTGGATCCCTGCAGCTCCGCTCCGCTGCCAAGATACAGGGATCGCTCCCAGCCCGGCGATTGCCCTCAGGGTTAGCCGGTCTACAGGGGTCCACCTCCAGGGCCCCGATGCAGCTGCACTGGCTTTACATGCAGGCAGTGTTAACCTCAGGCTGCGGCAAACAGTGCCCCGCTATTAAAGTGAAATGGTATTTACTCCTCTCCACGCCCATGGGGGTGTGGGGAAGCGTGAATATTCATTTCTCTTTAGCAGTGGGGACATGCTCCTGTCTCCAGCTGCTGCTCCGCTGGCACCGGGAGGGCCCTCCTAACTCAGGGGCCCCATAGCAGCTGGGTGTGCCGCTATTAGCGACAGGCGTCTGGCGGGGGGTCCCTGGAGCAGTGGGGGCCTAGGCAGCTGCTGGACAGTAGGCCAGCATGTGTTATTGCCTGGGCCCACAAGAGAATCCAGAGAAACAGTCCGACCCTATCTGTGGGTAGCCCAATCTGAAGACAAAGGAGCAAACTACACTCAGACGGCTGGGCTCCAACAGTGACATAGTTATAAAGCCGCAGACAATGTGGGTAATATGGTTGTCATGCCCCGTGCATACTATATGACTGGTGTCAATTAAGTGCAAAAGATACAGAAATATTTTTACGTTCAGATCCCCCACACTCCCACAGGGAACTATTGCAACCATTATTAAGACGAGAAGTTGAGAGAGGGATATTAGCATACAATTTTGCAAACTAATGGTAGAAAATTTAAAAAAAAATATACTGATATTTTATTCCCAAAATCCATTCATATATAGACAATCGACCTGGATGTCCTATTATAGCGGGACAGGGATCAGTTTGAGTCTTTCCATCCCACTATTTAGACTGGTTGTTACACCCATTAGTTAAGAATACTTCCTTGTATATACTGGACACAGGAATTATTTTTTTTTACAAATACTGGACTAGTTTGATTGGCAAGAAGGATTCACCCTTCCCCATGCAGTCTTCCAATATGCAGCCCCACAAGAGTAACATCACTACCTCCTTCCCCACACCCCCCCAGCATGCAGCCCCCTGAGCAGATCACCCCTTTTCCACATAAGTAACATCACTACCTTCCCCACCTAGCTCCCCAGCATGCAGCCCCATGCGAGTAACATCACCACTTCCCGACACAGCTCCATAAGAGCAACATCAACCTCTTCCCCACGAGGTCCCCCAGCACACAACCCCAGGCGAAGAACATCACCCCTTCCTTCCCCACATAGCTCCAAGCGAGTAACATCACCGTCTCCTTCCCCACGCAAGTAACTTCAACTCTTCACCACGCAGCGCACTCAGCATGCAACCCCATGCGCATAACATCAGCCCTTTCCCTATGCAGCCCCATCCATGTAACACCACCCTCTTCTCCACGCAACATAGACCCACGCACAAATGATTCTCTTCCCCATGCAGCCCTCCAGCGCGCAGGCCTATGGAACATCAACCCTTCTCCACATAGCCCCCCAGAACGCAGCCCCACGAGAGTAATATTACCCTCTTCCCTATGTAGCCCCTCAGCATGTAAACCCATGCAAGTAACACCCCCTTCCCCCACGTAGCCTCAAGCAACACCATACCCCACGCAGACCCTCAGCACACAGACCCACATGAGTAACATCACTCCCTTCCCCATGAAGACACTAGGTGAGTAACATTAGCCTCTTTTCCACGCACCCCCCAGCATAAAGCGCCATTCAAGTAATCATAACCCTCCTTCACGCAGGCCCACACGAAGAACATCACACCATTTCCCACACAGCCTCCCCAGCAAGCGGTGCCATGTAACATCATCCCTTTCCCCAGCACGATGCGAGTTACGTCACCCCCTTCCCCATGCAGTCCCCCAACATACAGCCCCACTAGAGTAACATCACCGCCTCCTTCTCCTCACAGACCCCCGCCATGCAGCCCCCTGCGCATATCACCCTTTTCCCACATGTGTAACATCAGCCCTCTACCTACGCATCCTTCTGTAATATCACACCTGCTTCCCCACACGAGTAAGGTCATATTCACACATGATTTGCGGCTGCTAGACAGCCTGAACACATGTGGGAATTCCCTAACAATCAGGCATTCCACACATGTATTCAGGCTGTCTAGCAGCCACAAATCAAGCAGCTGCAGTGACACAAACTAAATCTCCAAGCACATCCAAATAGAGACCACCCGAGCATGCTGGGGAAATCTTGAGTAGCGAGCACCAACGCTCATCACTAGTGGTGACGGGTTTCTATTACACTTTTCCTCTGATTGTTCCACTCCTGGTTTTGGCTTACAAATACTGAAGGAAAATACTGACCAAATACTGAACGTGTGAACGTGGCCTACCGTCACCACGTCCTTTCCCACGCAGCAAGTAGCCCATGAGAGTAACATCACCCCCTAACCACGCAGAGCTCCAGCAAGCCGACCCACACTAGTAACACTCCCCCACTTTCCCATGAAGCCCCCAGTAAGCAGCCTGTTGCAAATATCATCTCCGCTTTTCCCACGCAGCCCCATGCGCATAACATCACCCTTCCCCACCAATTTAACATCAGCCCCATTAGTGAAATATATCTTCTAGAACAGTTCAAGTTTGAATGTAAATGCAGATCTTTAAACTGTGAATTCATTATATATGATTTTAATCATATATATATTAATTATTGTGATACTTTTTTGGTCCTCATATGATACATTGTGAATAACTCCTTATGGCCTAATATTAATGGTTGTTCCATATATGGTTCTAATTTTATACACTCACTGGCCACTTTATTAGGTACACCTGTCCAACTGTGTGTTAAGACTTAATTTCTAATCAGCCAATCACATGGCGGCAACTCAGTGCATTTAGGCATGTAGACATGGTCAAGACAATCTCCTGCAGTTCAAACCGAGCATCAGTATGGGGAAGAAAGGTGATTTGAGTGCCTTTGAACGTGGCATGATTGTTGGTGCCAGAAGGGCTGGTCTGAGTATTTCAGAAACTGCTGATCTACTGGGATTTTCACGCACAACCATCTCTAGGGTTTACAGAGAATGGTCCGAAAAAGAAAAAAAATCCAGTGAGCGGCAGTTCTGTGGCCGGAAATGCCTTGTTGATGCCAGAGGTCAGAGGAGAATGGGCAGACTGGTTCGAGCTGATAGAAAGGCAACAGTGACTCAAATTGCCACCCGTTACAACCAAGGTAGGCAGAAGAGCATCTCTGAACGCACAGTGCGTCGAACTTTGAGGCAGATGGGCTACAGCAGCAGAAGACCACACCGGGTACCACTCCTCTCAGCTAAGAACAGGAAACTGAGGCTACAATTTGCACAAGCTCATCGAAATTGGACAGTAGAAGATTGGAAAAACGTTGCCTGGTCTGATGAGTCTCGATTTCTGCTGCGACATTCGGATGGTAGGGTCAGAATTTGGCGTAAACAACATGAAAGCATGGATCCATCCTGCCTTGTATCAACGGTTCAGGCTGGTGGTGGTGGTGTCATGGTGTGGGGAATTTTTTCTTGGCACTCTTTGGGCCCCTTGGTACCAATTGAGCATCGTTGCAACGCCACAGCCTACCTGAGTATTGTTGCTGACCATGTCCATCCCTTTATGACCACAATGTACCCAACATCTGATGGCTACTTTCAGCAGGATAATGCGCCATGTCATAAAGCTCGAATCATCTCAGATTGGTTTCTTGAACATGACAATGAGTTCACTGTACTCAAATGGCCTCCTCAGTCACCAGATCTCAATCCAATAGAGCATCTTTGGGATGTGGTGGAACGGGAGATTCGCATCAGGGATGTGCAGCCGACAAATCTGCGCCAACTGTGTGATGCCATCATGTCAATATGGTCCAAAATCTCTGAGGAATGCTTCCAGCACCTTGTTGAATCTCTGCCACGAAGAATTGAGGCAGTTCTGAAGGCAAAAGGGGGTCCAACCCGTTACTAGCATGGTGTACCTAATAAAGTGGCCAGTGAGTGTATATGTCAACATTGTAATCACGATATTATTTTTTCTTCATTTGACTATATTTATTCTCTCTCCATTTTTATTGTCTTCTAATAATGGTGGTATCATTGATGTTTGTTTATCTATGTAAGCTGTTTGGTTCTTGTTTTAGTGATTATGTCGGTAATTATGCCTTAAATACAAATACGTATTTTTCGCTTTATAAGATGCTCCGGATTTTAAGACACACCACAAATGTTGGGGAGAAAAATAGGAAAAAACTTTTTTTTAATAAAATGGTGGTGCTTCTTATAATCCAGGCATCTTATTGCTTACCAGGGGTGGTGGGAAGTGGAGTCCCAGGGTTGCGGCTGGAAGAGGCAGGAGTGGGACGTTGCTTCTAGGATGAAGGGGTGTTTTGATGTGCGGCTAGCCGCTGCTGGTGTCCGATGCTGCCACTGTGCTACGTCCCCGCTCTTTGTACCTGGTGCTACCGCTCGCTGTGCCTGCCGGGTGCTGCCGCCCGCTCTATCCTCCGGTGCTGCCAGGTGCTGCCGCCCGCTCTGTCCCCTGGTGCTGCCGCCCGCTCTGTCCTCCGGTGCTGGAATGGCAGAAGCCCCCACACAGCACAGGACAGAGCATGGCGGCAAGCACTGGGGGACAGAGTGCAGCTGCGGCAGCACCCGGCGGAAAGAGCGTGGCGGCAAGCACCGGACACCTGCAGCGGCAGCACAGAAAATTATATCGGCATTGTAAGACCCACCCCTATTTTCCCCCCAAATTTGGGGGAAGAAATACGTCTTACAAAGCGGAAAATACGGTGTATGTAATTAGTTAGAATCACTACTTTGCACCTTGCACATTGTTTAATGATCATGTGGTATTTTTGACCTGTGAGTTATTATTTATTGAGCAATTATCTTATTTTTGCAATTGCACATAGTCACTTTACATTCTTATTTATATTATTATGCATATGTGGAGTCCCTGAACCTTCATCACTTCCCTCGGCTGACGTCCGGTCTGTGTCTACGTCATGTAGGGCTTGGCGTCGGCCCGCTCACGTGACTAGGATCGTGATGTTTATCTCGAGGCGTGGGACGCAAGGGTGACGGGATTCGCGGCATGCGCACAATTAGTTCATAACACAGTCATTTGACCGGAATCACTTTCTATTTAAACCGTATGTACCTATACACTTTAACACCTTGTCATTCTAACACGTACGTCAACATGTGCTTATATCACCCTACATGGGTCAATATAATAGCATTGCTACATGCACAACCATTTACCAATGGCCATTTTTTATACTAGTAAACTGGCCATCATTGAGCGATGCCTCAATTATTTTTCCATTTAGTTCATTACCAGTATACTCTCACATGTGCACATGTATTGTTGCTATCATATTTGCACTGTGCCAAGTGTATCAGTGGATTTATGTATTCAGCTGCTTCTTTGGACACACAATTTTTATAGTTTTCACATTATTCACATTATTATTTGGATATGCACCCCCTGTCATCTTGTTGTGAACTGCATTGTATTTTTATATGGTATGCATTGCTGAATTCCACCCCTCTCTCCCATGCTCCTGAATGCCCCATGTGAACTGCATTGTATTTTTATATGGTATGCATTGCTTACCCATCTTCTTGTATCCATAATTGTACTCCATTCTTGTTATCTCTGCAACACATCTAAGTGGTCTGTATAATCCCTTCCCCCCTTTTATGACATTTGCATAACTCTGTGCATTTGGCCTGGGCAGTCACACCCCACTTTCACTCACAGCTGATTGTGTTTAGCTGCACATATATTCAGCACCATGGGTCTGCTCCAGACGTAGTCGGCTCCATCTACTTCAAAATCCAAGTACTTATTTCTAAGTGCTCTGAATTAGACTAGAATTGGACTGGAATTGACTGTAAGTTAACGGACTATAACACCACAACAATGTTTCGCCTTCTTTTTACTATCACCCCCATACTACTCTATTTCTCCCTGACTCCTGCAATCCCTCCACCCAGTAAGGAACTAGTCATTTCTCCCTCCATCCTTCCCAGCCATCTCACCTCTTCGTCACAACTGTTCCTCCACATACAATCCTTTTTCTCCAGACACACACGGCCACATCATGTCCTATCCTGCTCCCATCTTCTAATGCTCTGTATACTACTCCTCATTGCTGGCGATGTATCCCCAAATCCTGGCCCTCCTCAACACATCCCCAAACTCATTTCTAACATCCTGCCACGATCCTCTATACGTCTTCACAACCATGATAACCTCATACCCATTCATCCAGCCCTCATTCCCCCGGTCCCCCTACCTGCAGCACTATGGAATGCACGCTCTGTCTGCAACAAGCTATCGTTTATCCATGACCTCTTTATCACCAACAAACTCTCCTTCCTTGCCATCACTGAAACCTGGCTCACTCCCTATGACACAGCCTCTCCAGCTGCGCTTTCCTTCAACACTTTCAATTCTCTAGTCCATCCCACCGCACCTCCTCCTCCTCCTCTCATTTCTGCTGAAGACTTTGCCTCCTTCTTTAAGCAGAAGATCGACAAGATCAGACAAAACTTTGGCCCGCAGCCCCCAATGCCCCTCTTAGCCGCTCAGCCCTGTTCTGCAAAAGCCAGCTTCTCCACCATGACAGATCAGCTCTCCACCCTTCTGCAAGATCACACCTCACCATTTGTGCCCTCGACCCATTCCCGTCTCACCTTATCCCTAACTTGGCCACAGTCTTCATCCCATCTCTAACACACCTCTTCAACCTTTCACTTACAAATGGTGTCTTTCCCTCATCCTTCAATCATGCCTCAATCACACCCATCCTCAAAAAGCCCTCCCTTGATCCATCCTCTGTGTCTAACTATCGCCCGATATCTCTTCTCCTTTATGACTCAAAACTACTGGAACAGCATGTTTATCTTGAACTGTCCTCCCTCATCTCCTCCTGTTCCCTCTTTGATCGGTTACAATCTGGCTTCCGACCGCATCACTCAACTGAAACTGCCCTAAATAAAGTCACTAACGACTTACTAACCCCGAAGAGCAAGCAACACTACTCTGTCCTCCTTCTCCTGGACCTGTCCTCTGCCTTCGACACCGTAGACCATTCCCTCCTGCTACAGACTCTCTCATCTCTTGGCATCACAGACTGTGCCTTATCCTGGATCTCATCATACCTGTTATGTTCCAGGTTGGATCTGACAGATAAATGCACAAGTAACCTTTTTTTCCATGAGCTGTGTGCTCAGAGTTTGTTTTGCCCCCGGTGGCCATTAGGGTCATTGCACTGTGGTGGTTTCAGTTCAAGTTTTCCCCCGGTGACCGTTAGGGACAATTGCACACTGGTTACTTTGGTTTAGTGCACATTATTATGAAACAGGTGTGATTGCTCAATAAAGGTGTGGCAATTGTGCTCACTCACTGTTGGTGATTTTGCTCAGTCGCAACCAAGCCTTGGGGAAGAAAGGAGCTGGATGAGAGTCCTAGGCAGCTCAGTCGGATTCCTGGAGTGGCAGCTATGGTGTCAGTGAGGAGTGGCAGCTATGGTGTCAGTGAAGAGTGCTGGCAAAACTTGGTGGAGTGGCAGCTATGGTGTAAAGTTGCACTCAGTTGCTGGACTCTGTTGCTGGAGGGCTGCACTCAGTTGCTGGACTCTGTCGCTGGACAGCTGCACTTAGGTGCAGGACTCTGTTGCTCCAAGGTGGCACTTGAGTGCTGGACGTTGTTGCTGTAAAGCTGCACCCCGGTGTTGGACCCGGCCGGAAGAAAAGATGCACAGGTGATGGTCTCTGTTGCTAGGAAAAAAAGCAACAGAGCAAAGCTAAGTGGTGTTTCCCTGTTTTGTCACTTTTCCTTGTGTGTGTTTTAGTACAGTGGTGGGATTAGTTTCCGCACCGTCCACTGCACTAGAAAGGGCTAGGTGCAGGGTGAGCTAGGGTTATTAGGTATCCTGATCGGCGCCCGGTGCGGAACTGGCCTAGGAAACGTTAGGAGTGTAGAGATACTGACTCACGGGAGTGCAGGAGGTCTCCAGATCCCCGTTACCTACTGCAGGGCCACCATTGTAATTGTTTCCCTGGTATTCCCCTTTATCCTGAACTTCGCCTGCTGGAGGCGGTGTATCCAGCTGCACGTTCTATTATTTAAATTCGCCCTGCTGGAGGCGGTGTGTCCAGTCGCGTGTGACCATGACAATACCTAACAGACCGAACATTTAGTGTCTCCCTCTCACACGCCACCTCCTCACCTCGCCCCCTGTCTGTTGGTGTTCCTCAAGGCTCTGTCCTAGGACCCCTACTATTCTCCATCTACACCTTTGGCTTGGGACAGCTCATAGAATCCTACGGTTTGCAGTATCACCTCTATGCCGATGACATGCAGATCTACCTATCTGGACACAACCTCACCTCCTTACTGACTGAAATCCCACAATGTCTGTCTGCTATCTCAGCCTTTTTCTCTGCTCGCTTTCTCAAACTGAAAATTGCCAAAACAGAATTCATCATCTTTCCCCCTCTCACTCCACCCCTCCATCAGACCTATCCATCAATGTCAATGGCTGCTTTCTTTCCCCAGTCCCGTACGCTTGGTGCCTTGGGGTGATCCTCGACTCTGCGCTCTCTTTCAAACCACATATCCAAGCCCTCGCCTCCTCCTGCCGCCTCAAACTCAAAAATATTTCCTGGATCTGCTCATTCCTCAACCACGAAACCACAAAAACACTAGCGCATGCTCTTATCATCTCCCGCCTCGACTACTGCAACCTCCTACTCTCTGGCCTCCAATCTAGCACTCTGGCTCCGCTCCAGTCCATCTTACACTCTGCTGCCCGACTAATCCACCTGTCTCCCCGTTATTCCTCAGCCTCCCCCCTATGCCAGGCCCTTCACTGGCTTCCTATTGCCCAGAGGCTCCAATTCAAAACCCTAACCATGACATACAAAGCAATCCACAACCTCCATACCTCTGTGACATGGTCTCTAGGTACCTACCCGCACGCAGCCTTCGATCATCTCAAGATCTCCTCAACTCCCCCGATATCTCTTCTTCCCACAACTGCATACAAGACTTCTCCCGTGCTTCCCCCATACTCTGGAACTTTCTGCCGCAACACATCAGACTCTCACCATCAACGGAAACCTTCAAGAGGAACCTGAAGACCCACCTGTTCCGACAAGCCTACAGCCTGCAATGATCCTCGGTCTACTGAACCACCGCATGACCTGCTCTACCATCTCCTACTGTATCCTCACCCATCCCTGTAGACTGTGAGCCCTTACGAGCAGGGTCCCCTCTCCTTATGTACTTGTGTGTCCCTTGTCTTCCACATGTTTATTATACTTGTCTATATTTCCCCTTTTCACATGTAAAGCGCCATGGAATAAATGGCGCTATATAAATGCATAATAATAATAACAATAATATTACTCTTGCACATCTATTCTTTGGTTAATAAGGTTTTGATATTCAATAACACGATCTGTATTTGTCCTTTACTTTGTTTTTTTTTCTTGTAGTCTCTGCAGAATGAAAAGCACAATAAACAGACTGGTTAAAAAATAAAAAACCATACACTTATATCACCAATCTCCTGTCTCTGCCCGGTCCTCCGCTGGCTCGCTAACTCCCTTTCTCCCACCTGAATTACCTATTCGCATCCTCCTGACTAACAGCCCAGCACCTTGTAATTCAAGTGGCACAAACATAAGAACACCAGAATTGGCCGGTCCTACGTTCTCTGCACAGATGAGAGCATGATCACACTGAGCAAGTGACAGATGTGATAGTCTGGAGACGCCGTGGTGAATGTTATGCAGTCTGCACACCATCACCTGGTAGGACGGGTACTATGTGATAGCCAACGGCTCCTGACTGCTATTAGGTACCAGGATGAAATTCTCAGAGCCATTGTCAGACGTTACTGCGGTGCAGTGGACCCTGGGCTCCTCCGAGTGCAGGACATTACTTGACCTCATGTGACCAGACTGGGTACGCAGGTACTAGATGATAAAGGTATTGATGAGTCCACAGGGCCGGTTTTAGGCAAAGTGGGGCCCTAGGCAAAGTTTAAAATGGGGCCCCAAATGCTAACATATTGCACATAACAGAAGCATTTCGATTGTATTTACATGCGCTGAGTTCAGGCCGCTAAATGAGTGAGATGGACAAAATGTAAGCAGTCGTTCAACACTTTTTTCCCGGCCTCTTTCCACCATCTGAGAAAGAATGATGGGGACAGAACATTCACTAATGGATCACTAAGGGTGCGTGCACACGTTGCGGTTTTTGCTGCGGATCCGCAGCAGTTTCCATGCGGTTTACGATACCATGTAAACCTATGGAAAACCAAATCCGCCGTGTATGCTGCAGAAAATTCCGTGCAGATGTGCTGCAGTTTATTTTCCGCAGCATGTTACTTCTTTTTTGTGGAACCGCAGCTGCAGTGTACGTTCCGGGACATACAAATCAATCAATCTCTCTCTCATCCGCACTGCCAAACAGCACTAGAACCTGCATCAAATCCGCTGCACACATGCTAGGAATGCGCAGGAAAAATGCATGTGTTTTACCCTGCAGTTTCTGCCAAGAGATATGGATTCTCTGCAGAAAAAGCTGCATATTAATCCGCAACGCGTGCACACACCCTAACAGATCACCATACAGTATCATGTTATCATCAGCACATCTACAGTTTACACCCCATAGTCCTCCATATAGTATAATCTGCCCTATAGTCCTCCATATAGTATAATACACTCCTCAGTCCTCCATATAGTATAATGCACCACCATAGTCACCCATATAATACAATTCACTTCCCATAGCATGATGCACCCCATAGTTCTTCATATAATGTATTCCCCATAGTCCTTGATACAGTATAATGCAGCCCACATATAGTTTAATGCAGCCACCCCATAGAGCATAATGCAGCCACCCCATAGAGTATAATGCAGCCCCGCCATACAATATAATGTAACCCCCATAGAATATAATGCAGCCCCCCTCTTATAGTATAATGCAGCTACCCCTTAGAGAATAATGTAGCTACCCCAGAGTATAATGCAGCCACTCCACAGAATATAATCTAACCCCCTCATAGGATATAATGCAGCCCCTTATACAGTATAACTAGCTGAAGAGCCCGGCGCTGTCCGGGCATAGTACCTAACTGTGGATATTTATAACACATTATAATTATCCTCCATCCCACAGTCCCATGCCCATATAGCCAACATACCTATCCTCCATCCCATAGTTGAGTGCCCATATACCAATCACACATCCATCATCTCATAGTCCCATGCCCATATACCCATCATACATATCCTCCATCCCATAGTCCCGTGCCCATATACCCATCATACATATCCACCATCACAGAGGCCCGTGCCCATATACCCATCATACATATCCTCCATCCCATAGTCCCGTGCCCATATACCCATCACACATCCTCCATCCCATAGTCCTATGCCCATAAACCTATCACACATCCTCCTTCCCATAGTCCCGTGCCCATATACCCATCATATATATCCTCCATCCCATAGTCCCGTGCCCATATACCCATCACACATATCCACCATTACAGAGACCCGTGCCCATATACCCATCACACATCCTCCATCCCATAGTCCCATGCCCATATACCTATCATACATATTTGCCATCCCATAGTCGAATGCCCTCCATCTCATAGTCCCGTGCCCATATACCCATCATACATATCCACCATCCCATAGTCCCATGCCCATATACCCATCATATATATCCTCTATCCCATAGTCCAGTGCCCATATACCCGTCATACATATCCTCCATCCCATAGTCCAGTGCCCATATACCCATCACACATCCTCCATCCCATAGTCCCGTGCCCATATACCCATCATACATATCCTCCATCCCATAGTCCAGAGCCCATATACCCATCACACTTCATCCATCCCATAGTCATCCATTATGACATCATAATGAGCGGTGGGGCTTGCAACCTATGATGACATCAGCGTCACCATGGCAACCATTAAGACATCATAATGAGGGGCGGGGCTTGATACACACACTTTTTCCCCATTATGTAGATAGGGACAAAATTGTTTGGTGAATTGGAACGTGCGGGGTTAAAATTTCACCTCACAACATAGCTTAGGACACTGTCGGCGTCCAGACGTGTGACTGTGCCAAATTTTGTGGCTGTAGCTGCGACGGTGCGGATGCCTATCCTGGACATACACACACACATACACACACTTGAGCTTTATATAATAGATGTAGCCCCTCCATAGAATACAATGTAGCCCTCCTCATATGGTATAATGCAGCCCCCATCGAATATAATAAATATAATACAGCCCCCCCATAAAATATAATGTAGCCCCAAATAGAATATTATACAGCCCACCTCCCCATATTATATAACACAGCTTCCCCCTATAGAATATAATGTAAAATGTACCCCCCATGGTATATAACACAGCCGCATAGTATATACCCCAGCACCACATGGTATACACCCCAGCCCACCATGGTATACAGCACAGCATGGAATATAGCTCACCATGGTATAATATGGCCCACCATGGTATAAAACAGCCCACCATGGTATGCAGGCTGTATACCATGCTGGGCTGTATATCATGATGGGCTGTATAATACAGACCATCATGGTATAATACAGCCCAGCATGGTATAATACATCCCAGCATCGCATATAGCCCCCCCAGAATTGTATAATACAGCCCAGCATGGTCTAATACAGCTCAGCATGGTATATAGCCCCCAGAATGGAATAATACAGTCCAGTATGGTATAATACAGCCCAGCATGGTATATAGCCCCTCAGAATGGAATAATACAGCCCAGCATGGTAAATAGCCCCCTCAGCATGGTATAATACAGCCCAGCATGGTATATAGCCCCCCATAATGGTATAATACAGCCCAGTATGGTATATAGCCCCCCCAGAATAGTATACTACAGCCCAGCATGGTATAATACAGCTCAGCATGGTATATAGCCCCCCAGAATGGTATAATACAGCCCAGCATGGTATATAGCCCCCAGAATGATATAATACAGCCCAGCATGGTATATAGCCCCCCCAGAATGGTATAATACAGCCCAGCATGGTATAATACAGCCCAGCAAGGTATAATACAGCCAAGCATGGTATATAGCCCCCCAGAATGGTATAATACAGCCCAGCATGGTATAATAAATCCCAGCATGGCATATAGCCCCCCAGATGGTATAGTACAGCCCAGCACGGTATAATACAGCCCAGCATGGTATATAGCCCCCTCAGAATGGTATAATACAGCCCAGCATGGTTTAATACAGCCCAGAATGGTATATAGCCCCCCCAGAATGGTATAATACAGCCCAGCACGGTATAATACAGCCCAGCATGGTATATAGCCCCCTCAGAATGGTATAATACAACCCAGCATGGTGTAATACAGTCCAGCATGGTATATAGCCCCCCCAGAATGGTAATATGCAGCCCAGCATTGTATAATACAGCCCAGTATGGTATATGTCCCCCCCAGAATGGTATAATACAGCCAAGAATGGTATAATACAGCCCAGCATGGTGTAATACAGCCCAGCATGGTATATAGCCCCCCAGAATGGTATAATGCAGCCCAGCATTGCATAATACAGCCCAGCATGGTGTATAGCCCCCCAGAATGATATAATACAGCCAATCACGGTATAATACAGCCAAGAATGATATATAGCCCCCCCAGAATGGTATAATACAGCCCAGCATGGTATAATACAGCCCACCATGGTATATAGCCCCTCCAGAAAGGTATAATACAGCCCAGCATGGTATATAACCCCCCCAGAATGGTATAATACAGCCCAGCATGGTGTAATACAGCCCAGCATGGTATAATACAGCCCAGCATGGTATATAGCCCCCCAGAATGGTATAATACAGCCCAGCATTGTATATAGCCCCTGCAGCATGGTATAATACAGCCCAGCATGGTAGATAGCCCCCCAGAATGGTATAATACAGCCCAGCATGGTATATAGCCCCCCCAGCATGGTATAATGCAGCCCAGCATGGTATATAGTCCCCTCAGAATGATATAATACAGCCCAGCATGGTATATAGCCCCCCCGAATGGTATAATACAGTCCAGCATGGTATATAGTCCCCCAAAGTGGCCCCACAGTCCAGTACTCACACTGATTAAAAAAAAAACACTCCTCACCTTCTCCTCTTGCCTGCTCTGCTGGCTGCTCCTGTCTCCTCCTGCTCTGTCTGGCACACAGTGAGAGTGCGATGATGTCATCGCGACCCCGCTGTGTCAGAGGCAGAGCGGGGAATGATGGGAGAGGGAGCGTCAGCTGACGCTCTCTCCTCCATCACTGCCTCCTTCAATGCGGCGGCGGGAGTCGGCGCTGGGGGCAGGCGGGCCCCCCTGGCTCACAGGGGCCCCATAGCTGGCTGGGGGCCCCTGGAGGAGTGGGAGCCCTAGGCAGCTGCCTGGTCTGCCTGCCCCTAACACCGGCCCTGTGAGTCCATGATCCCCATACCCAGGAGCAGACCTGGTGCAACTTGTACAGCCACACAGGGGTCCAAGAGGTTGGGGGCCACTATCACCTCCAAAACAGGCCCAGACCTGAATCCAATTGGGAACCTCTAAAACATTATGTATCAATGCATCTGGGAGGCTGTGGTTGGTGTTGCTCAAAAAGCTGATTGCAATAGACTCCATGGATGAGCGGTTTATGTCTATTAATGAAAAGAAGGGCGGCTATATTGGGCACTGATATATATTTTTTAAAAGTCAGAAATGTATTTTTTAACTTTTGAGTTCCTTGATTATTATTCTCACTGTAAGAGGAAAATAAACAAATGAGATGAGAAAATGTTTTTCATTTAGTTGCATAATAATTCTGCACAATAATAGTTACTCAATACTTCTGCACACAGAGATATTCTCCTAAGAAAGAAAAAACTTTATTTTTAATTTCCTAAGTATTCAGGTTTCAGATTTATTGACTTTTTGAATCAATCAGCAGCACAGTAGTTGTTCAATAATAAAATAAATCAAAAATACAAATTGTGCACACAGTTTATATATGTAGTGTACATGCATACCTCTGCAAAAATTTGGTTAATCATCCTTTACATTTCATTTCTATCTATTATCTATCTAGCTATCTGTCTATCTATCTCTATCATCACTCTTATGGTGACATCACAATAAAACCAATGTCACAAGTGATGTGACATCATCACATTCTATATTCCATTGTTGCAGCCTAAGGGAAATCACTGCCTTACAGACTCCCAAGGGGGAGGCAACCCCTTTTGTTTTTCGTGACAAAGCAAAAATGCATTTTAAAATGGATAAAGAGAGAAGAGCCCAAAGAGATTGGGTTCTGAAAGAGAAGAGAGGAATAAATGAAGAGCAGGTACCATTGTTCGCTTTAGGGCGAAAAGACTCTATATTACTGGACATGGACACTGAAGCCTCAGAAATGGCTTTCAAACGACAAAATCTGGAGAAAATGAGAAAGACCAAAAGACATGAGATCCTTACAGAGAAAAGGAAAATGGAGACCCTCATGGATTCTCACTCTGCAGCCTCCGCTGAGCTTCAGAGGGCCTTTCTTATCTCATTGAAAAAAATCGGAGATCTGGTCCCTGAAATACAGAGGAGGAACAAAGAAGACATCCTCAATAAGCGTAGAAACATCAGCGCAGAGTTAGAGCTGGAAGAGGTTCTCCAAGAAACACCAAGACATGTCACATTCTCCAGATCTGAAAGTCTGGTGACACCAAACCTACAAAGAGCGGCAGCCCAGAAGAGGATCAGGAACAGCAGAGACTGGGTTGTCCAATGTAGAAGACGTCTCATCTATGCTAAACCCATTATAAATGGGAATGATGCATCACGGAGGTCCAGGACATCAGCTGTGCACATCTCCATCCCAGAGAACAAACAGCTGAGTGATTCTCCACCAAACACCTCACTGGATAAAGAGGGACCAGGTAAGATGGACACTGCTCAGTATAATAAGACTGGGGTGAGTGGGATTATACTCCTAATATTATGTACTGGCCACAATTATCGAAAGTGTAGAAAAACTGTCTTTGTTGTCCATAGCAACCAATCACAATGCGCTTTCATTGTTCTATAGAATGTTAAGAAATAGAATCTGTGCTGTGATTCATTGCTATGGGCAACAGGAACTTTTTGCTAATGGACAGTTTTTATGAATGGGAGCCCAAATATTAGACATTTCCTGCTCATTTACATAATGCTGTATAAAATTGTAATATTTCTTCTGGAGCTATATTTGTTAACCCCTTCTTGAGCTGGTAACTGTCTGGTTTTTTTTTCTTACTCCTTATAAAACCAATAACTATTTTTAATTTTTCTGCCAAAGTAGCCATACGTGGACTTGTTTTTTTAGTGGACCGAGCTGTAGTTTTGAACATTATTTATTTTACCATTCAATGTTCTGGAAAATAGGGAAAAAGATTTAAAGTGTGGGTAAAAAAAGTGGCAAAAATGACCTCACAAAATATTTCTCCATGTCAGTGACAACTATGATAATGCTGAATATACATAGGGGTTTTCATTTTATTTGATGTTGAAAGAAAATTGTGAATTTAAAAAAAAATTGGTTTGTGACCCCATATTTTGAGACATTGTATCTTTTTATTTTGATAGCTTGATGGAGCTGTGTGAGGACTTTTTTTTCCCGTGTTGAGTTGTAGCATTTATTGATACCTTTCTTGGGTAGAGCGGACATTGTGATATCTCTTCATTACAATTGTTTAAGTGGATCCGGCACTCTCAAAAAATCAATTTTCATTTTTTTCTCATTTCAGTGTTTACGGTTTGCATTAATAATAATAAATATTGCATTTTTGTGTATCGGACCAATATAGATGTGGTGATAATACAGATGCAAATTATTATTATCATTATTATTGCTATTATTAATTAAAGTTTTTACATTTTCTGTTTTCTTCTGTAACAATTTTTTCAGTTACTTCTTTTCTTTAGTCTCCTTAGGGGACTTGAACCTGTGATTTTCTGATCGCTTGTACTGTGATAGAACTGTATATAGCTAAATTAATGTTCTCATATGAAATTAAGCCAGGCTGGTCTTCACAGGAGAAGGGAAGTCAGAGTCAGGGGCTTTCAGCAGGCCCAGGTAGTCATTTTAAACAACCAACCCCCAGCAATTATGTCCTGCAATTGCGTAGACACAAATTGGAAGTCACTTAGTTTAAATACAATTGTCAGCATTGAAATGGATAAACTACAGTAATCGGAGAACACTCTGGTCGCTGATGTTATAGGCAGGTGGCAGCTATGTAATACAGCAGGCATTGGTACGATGCATGCTCAGCTCCTGAGCCCGCTCCATACATTTACTACACAACCTGACAAACATTTCCACCATGTGTTCGCTAAGGGGCTAATCTTGTATCATCTCTTGCAGATGGAATGGATAAGATGTCCATCGATGGAGTGGAAATGATGTCCATCGACACACCATACATGCCGGCACGACGCCTTGGTGATGCCAGTGTACAGATTTCTCCACACAGAGGACTGGTCCACACAGACCAACCTATGGACCTTTACAGTCTTGAGTTCCTGAAAGATCTTGGAAAAGGAGGCTATGGAAAAGTAAGTGTCAATTTATATTTGTCCGTGACCCTCAATGTATCCTGCACAGATACACAGGAGGGATAGACTTATTCATTACAGGATGTTCATATGTAATGATACTTGGAATAAACCAGTGACATGTTACAGAGTAATAGATGGGAGTTTGGTCTGATCTGTTGTGATTTTTCTCCAGGTCAGCTTGGCATCAGATCCGGTCAGTGAAGGACTGCTGGCCATTAAGATCATGGACAAGAGATCTTGTGAGCACATAATCTCTACAGAGGTAGAAGTCCTGAGACTGGCTGCCGGGTGCCCCTACCTAATGTCTATGAGGGCGTTTATGGAGACACCTACGGAATATGCAATAGCCATGGACTATATGGCCGGAGGAGACCTGTTTCACCACATGAAAGATTCAATGATGTTTAATACAAAGACAACAAGGTAAATGTCTTATAGCGAATTTTAATAATCCGCTGCCCGCACAATGTAGTCCTGGAGCAATGGAGAATGACAACAAGAGCAAATAATGAGGTGAAAAGGACACGTGTGTGATCTCCTCATGTTCTCCGTATGAATGTGTATGTAACCACTGATCCATCTTTTACTTTCATCTCCACAGACTCTTTGCGGCAGAGATGGTGTGCGGACTACAATTCCTGCATGAACACGGCATCATACATAGGTAATCATTTCACCTCCATAAATCTGTCACCTGTGACTCTCTGTTGTCTCCTTACATATCTATTGTAGAAAGTTATTTTCATGAATAATCCTCACAATCAGTGTCTGCTCCTTCTCCCTACAGTGACCTGAAGCCAGAGAACATCCTCATCCAAGACAGCGGACACATCAAAATCTCCGACTTTGGCTTATCAGTCATGAATGTGTCTGAGGGTGCCATAGTGAGGTGGAATGCTGGCACTAAGGGTTACGTAGCGCCTGAGGTAAGGAACATCAGTGTGTGATTGGTGCCGATAGCAGGAGGGATAATCTGATCCCAATGTATCCTGCTCACATCTAATCACAGACCGGTACTCATATTCTCTGTGTGTCATTCTTCCCGTTATATTCAGCTTCTCTCCAATCTCATGTTCCCACAGATAATGAATGAGGAAGGATACAACCATCTGGCAGACTCCTTTTCCTTCGGAGTCATCCTATATATGATGAGTGTAGGTGACTGGCCATTTTACAGCAGAGGCTCACTGGACGAATACCACCAGTCTCTGCGTGAGGACATCCCTTATTTTCCACCAGGGATATGCACTAATACCATTGACATCATAAAAGGGATGAGTAGTATCAGGTAATAATAAATCTTTATTTTTATATAGCGCTAACATATTCCGCAGCCCTTTACAGTTTTGCACACATTATCATCACTGTCCCTGATGGGGCTCACAATCTAAATTCCCTATCAGTATGTTTTTGGAATGTGGGAGGAAACCGGAGTACCCAGAGGAAACCCACGCAAACACAGGGAGAACATACAAATTCCTTGCAGATGTTGTCCTTGGTGGGATTTGAACCCAGGACTCCAGCGCTGCAAGGCTGCGGCGCTAATCACTGAGCCACCGTGCTGCCCAGATGGATAAAGAGGACGGTGGACTACAAGGATAGAAGATAAGATGTGGACAGTCCATAGACATTGTGTAATAACTTATCAGTAATAATACATAATCTAATGACTAATGGTCTCATTCATTTTCTAGCTTCTCTGCAAAACTCCATCTACCCGATTTGCCATAACATCCATCAGGTCCCACCCGTTCTTCCACTCCATAGACTGGAGCGATGTGGAGTGCGGCAGATCCGAACCACCATTCCCATATTACTATGTAAGTATAACACATACGGACATCCATAATGTTACCCAGTAACGCACTTACCCACTATACCCCTTATTGTTGTATCCCCCAGTAAACTGTATAGACTGAACGTCAGGAGCTGATTCTCAGACGTGTATATTTCTCTTTAATAGCAAGACTATTAAGCTGATAACAATCAGCCCCATTCCAGTAACATCCAGGATTGAAGATTTACATTAATCGGATGAGACGACAAAACTGGACTTTCGCATTAACCGGACTGTGACAAACCTACCGAGCTTCCACGACATAACACCCACGTAGATTTGAGCACCAAACATCCAGGGATTTATTCCGATTGCCATATTTGGGATCAGGAAGGAATTTTTTTCCCTTGATATGAGGACAATCCATCAACGAGTCCTCAGGGTTATTTTTCACCTTCCTCTGGAGCAACATAGCAAGTAATTAAAGGCTGAAATTGAAGGACTTCTTTCAGCAATACTTGCTATGTCACCATCTGGACGACTTATCTACAATGTGGTGGTAAGGAGAAGACTACCGAATATGGACAGACAGAAGGCAGCGGCTGCTCCTTCACCTACCGGATATTTACAGAAAGAAGGCAGCGGCTGCTCCTTCACCTACCGGATATTACAGAAAGAAGGCAGCGGCTGCTCCTTCACCTACTTGGTCATGTACAGACAGAAGGAAGCGGCTGCTCCTTCTTCTACTTGGCCATGTACATACAGAAGGAAGTGGCTGCTCCTTCACCTAAAAGGCCATGGACAGATGGAAGGAAGCGGCTGCTCCTTCACCTTACTGCCCATGGTCAGACAGAAGGCCATATGGTTGATCGCAATGCTGTAGGAATCCAGGAAAACTTCAACTACACAGATCTCGTCTCTGTCATGTGTGATCCAGACCTGGATGTCCAAAATCAGCATAAGTGCAAACCAAGGCCCAAGAAGTGGAATCGTCATCATCTGCTCCTTTATACAGAAAGTCACTGTATCTACACACTTTCTTTTTCATATTTGCATAATACTTTTATGCACAAATATATATATATAAAACATCTATGTTGCTTTTGGTTAGATTCTTCTCATATACAGACCTGCTTTTTGGTATCTTTAGCAATATGATCAGGGTCAGGACAAGGTATTTTGAAGCCTTAGGCAGATGAAGCCAATGGCATCCTTCCAAGCAAAGTAATGGGTCAGAAACTATGCTAACAGGACCCCTAACGCAGCACCTCCACCCTCAAAACAGTGTTGGGTTAGTCAGCTCCAGATTGTGGCAAGCTACACGCCACTGTGCTTTCCGTACCTACACTAGCATCCGGTTCTCCGCTACCGACGCCTGCGGCTTTAGTTATTGCCGCGCTGCGGTAGCAGCGTCTATTGGCGGTTGCGGCTGCAACGCCATCCGCTGAGCTTCCTGTGAAGCTAACAGGGCCAGCGGCTTTATATTTATTTCTGCCAAGCGACTCTGTGTCTGAACAAAGCCGCTCTTAGCGTTCGGGTGACGTTAACCCGAGCACAGTACTTCACCTTCTGGTGCATCTGCCATTGTCCAGCAGCGATCTTACCACCTACCGCACGGTGGACCCCAGGCGGCGAACGCACCTCCTATTATTTATATCTGGTGCGTTCCGCCGACCCTAACACCTGCTATCCAGTGATACTGTACCCTTTCTCAACTTTGTACAATCACGTCGAATCCATACTGGGCCTGAGACCGTCTGAGCCTGCCTCCTGATATATAGACATAGGTTTTTAATGTGTAAACTATGCTACATATATACGTGTTATTTGGTGAAACTGTACCCTTTATCAACTTTCTACAATCTTGTCGAATCCATACTGGGCCTGAGAACGGCTGCCGAGCTGTTAAGCAAGCTACAGCACCTGTGGTTTAGTCACTTAATTTTTTCATTTTTTCAGGAATGCTGGTTAGGCCTAATTCCCGAATTGCGGTTGACCTGCACTTACTGGGAAATCATCGTTTGCGGGGAAGAACTGGAATCCCAGATCCCCATCACTAACAGTGTTCAGCGGGTTATCTGCACCTGTAAGCGACAAAAACTGGTCCTTTCAGTGTAGCGCGCATGCAGCCCCGGACATGTAAGGGCATGATAGACCTGTTATTGCTCGATCTCGCATGCCAGAGCCTCGCGTATCTCTCTAGTAAGCTTGACGCTTACCGCGGGGACAGGCCGGAGTCTCGTTCGTTAACGGAATAAAGCTGACAAATCGCTAGCACAACTGAAAACGGACATACCACACCACACACAGAATTGACAAAGCTTTCAATGTGTGCATCTTTTCTTTAGGTGGCATGGTTGTGGTTTCCCGGGTGGAGTCCAATTAAGCCGCTGGCTCCACTTCTGGTGGTGCCCCTTTGGACATTCAGCTTTGCAACCGTACTGCCCCCGGAAACCAAACACTTTGCCTTTATGGACGCTGTTTGGAGGTTTGGAGGTTTGTGGGAATAACGCCGCCCGATCGGCAGTTGGCATAATTTATTGGTGGGAAGTCTGACGGTATATGATCGTGTTCGATTTCAGATTTTTTATTTTGTTTGTATTTTACATTTTTATTCCAGCCTTTCTTGACTTCATAAGGGCATGACAAGCCTATATCTGTGTCTCCTCCACCTCCTCCTTTTACTCCTCCACCTCTTTTCTAAATGTAGTTGCCCTTTTCCATATGTTATTTTTGTCTTCTGAGCATTTTGTCTGCTTTGGGACACCTTTTAAGGCGTTTTGTAATTGTTTTCTATGTGTTTGTATTTGTTTGTGTTTGCCTGCCAATGTTTTCAATGGGGTTCGACGGTGTTCGTCGAACGTTCGACGAACTTGCCTCCTGTGCGACGAACCAAAACACTAGCAGGGTGGCTCAACACTACTCCTGATATATAGACGTACATTTTTAATGTTTAAACTATGCTATATATACCTGGTATCTGGTGATACTGTACCCTTTCTGCCAGGAAGTCCTCCTACAACCACCACTCTAAGGCCATGTGCACACGCTGCAGTTTTTGCTGCGGTTCCGCTGCGGTTTTGACCGCAGCAGAACTGCAGCAGTTCTGCAGACAGTGTCCAGTAGCATGTTATCCTATTGGATTAACATTCTGCTGTGCACATGCTGCGGATTTTTACCTGCGGAAAAGCTGCGTTTCTTTTTTCCGCAGCATGTCAATGCTGATTCTGCTGCGGTTTGCCACCTATTCCATTGACCAGGTGGCAAACCGCAGGGCAAAACCGCAGGCCAATCCGCAGGAAAAACCGCAGGTCATTTTACCTGCGGTTCCACAGATATGAATCCGCAGACGAATCTGCAGTGCACTTAGCCTAAGTGTATCATTGACACCTGGAACATTGCCCCACATGTGTGATTATTTCTTGCGGATCTTCTTGTTATATTGTGGTGTGATCCATCCTGAGCGTGTGCGAGTCTATGGGTTACTCCTGCAATTTAGATGTACATTTAAAAATTACCCCAACACTGTATACAGCTCTCCGCTTATGATACATTACCCATTTACCGCTTGTTATATTATGGTCTAATCCAAACTGACCAGGTGAGAGTTATTTTCTGACTGTGGAAATAAATACTGAGATTGACAACAATGACACCTACATTGTGTACAGCTGTACTCTTCAGATCCATTACCATTTTATGGCTTTTTAGATTGTGTTGTAATCCAATACTGAGCCTGAGAGCGTCTGTGTGTGCCTCATGAAATATCTGTGGAGATTTAGAATGTTTAAATTATACTATATATACCTGCTATCTGATGATACTGTACACTTTGTCTACTTTTTATATTCTTGTTTAATCCATACTGAGCCTGTGAGCGTCTCTGTGTGACTGATGGAATATATAGGGAGATTGACAATTATCCTTTGACTGAATAGAGCTGTACGCTTCTGATACAGTACCATATATCCGATGTTATTTTGGGTCTATTTTCTGCAAAATTTTGAAGTTTGGTAGAAGACGCCGCGGACGTGGGGGGCCAGCTGGTGCTGATGGTGGTGGTGCATCTGCTGGTAGTGGCAAAAGCACAACAGCAGCTAAGGCAGGAGGTGTTGAGCCTGCATCATGGTCTGGCTCCGGAACGCCTGGAAGTCTACCTTTTCTGGGAGTAGGTTAACCGCTTTTAAAGCCGGAGCATTAGGAACTGGTTTTGGCTTACATTGCCGAAACAGACTCCAGCAAATATGCCCTCCTCTTCTGTATTTTCAAAAAATGCAAACACTGAGTCGTCAAGTACTGGCTCCTGGTCAGGAAGAACGCCTTTCCTTGTGTCCTTCACCCCCACCAAAAATGAATGATGCAGCAGGCCACACTTCACATTAGTCCATGTAGCTCTTTCTGTCATACCATGCCTGGGTTATCAAGTCAAATCGTGAATTCCCCAGTCCAAGATAAATCTGACATGGAGTGTGGGTGGCCAGCCAGGGCAGTGGGGTTAATCGGTACCGGGCCGGTGTCTCACAGGGATGTGTCACGGTGGTGGTGACCCGTTCCGTGGCCCTGGGCGTCTATGCGAAGGGGTGAATTACATTTATAGGTGAATGATACGTGACACCACCTGTGGTTTCTGATTAGATTGACCAGCGCTGCAGTGTTGCTTCTCTGGGACAGATGTTGTGATGCAGCTAAGATGTAGAAGCCCTGCACAGGTAGGGCCGTAGTCGCAGGGCAGATGAAAGAGTTGGTAGATGGTGTTCAGTGCAGGATGTAGTAGAGCCGTGCGCCAGGCACAGGAGAAAGATGACAGACACAGTCGTGCAGTTCCTTTACCTGTACTTGGTAAGTGCCGTCCAGGACCCAAAGTACAGATGGAGAAAAAGTTGGTCAGCCTGGAAGCCAATTTGGAATTCTCTCTCTGCAGATAGGTAGTGTGGCCTCCGTTGTAGCGATTATCAGAGGTACTCGCAGTGCTGAGTTCAATGAAGTTCCCCCTGTTGACTCTCTTTTGGAACTTTCTCGTATAGGAGGCAGCCGTAGCCTTTTCCTTCTGGCTCCCACATGTCGCTGCTGGGGCTTCCGAGCCTTAGTTGGGTACAGAGCATTTACAGCTGCTACTTCCTCCGGTTTCTGCTGCAGGAACGTCAGTGTCCCTTGTTATGATTGAGTCACCGTAGGAGGCAAAAATAGAAATGCTAGCTAAGTCCAGAAAACCAGAGAAGTTGGCAGCTATCGGATTGCAGACCCCTGAACCTATCAACACAACTAGCAGTAGCCGTGGGGGGCTCCTACGATGCCCTAGGCCCCTCGATCACAGCCGGAGGACTACATAGCCTAAAGACAGAAAGGGAAATCTAAACTGCCCCAGAGCAGACCCCAAAGCAAAAGGCAGCCCCCCACATATAATGACGGTGAAGCAAGAAGAAAGAACAAAACACAGACAGAAAGATAGACTGAGCAAAGATGGGGCCCACGCTAGCTTAGATAGGAAAGGACAGGAAGGCTGCTGTCTGCAATCCGTGAAAAACCCTATGAAAATAAGAGCCAACAAACTGACAGTAAAAAAGGCCCTGAAGACGCTAGGCTTCAAAAAAGCTATGTCAGTACTCAGGAAAATTCTGAAGACAGAGCAACAGGCAAAAGGAAATTCAGCTCACCCCAGCAGGGAATGGCAGAATCCAGAAAAGCAAGGAAAACAAAACACTAATGCAAAAAGGCAAAGCAGAAATCTTAGCTTTAGATGAGCAGGAATCAGACTGGTTTCCTAGAAGTCCACAGAGAAATCACCCGCAGGCCAGAAGGGCGTCGGCAGCCTTATATCCAGTCATTAACTCCACTCAGCCAGTCATCATCATCAGCCCCAGGTGTTTGACAATCAGGCTCACTACCTTTCTTCACCAGAAGAGGGAGTTCCTCGGGCCTCAGTAGTGAAGGGGAAAATGAACTCTCAACAGTCCCTACAAACTCGGAGACCGGAATCCGGACCATGCGCTTCAGCTAGGAGTGAGCCTTAACTCTGCTCATCTTCCAGCTCCCCTTCTCACGTCCACACACTTCCCCTTCCCTTCACAGACTGCCCTAACTTATCTCCTCCCGACCACAGAGAGCAGCTTCTCAGCAGTCAGGTTCAGAGGTCTCCCTGCTGGCCTGGAGTGGGAAATGTGTTGTGTGTTGGTTTAACTGCTAGAGAGATCTTTCATTGCTCCCAAGCATGACATCACACTCCCTAGGAGGAAGATAATGCCACTGTGGCGACCATACTCCTGGGGGCGCCACAAGTGCACTGATGCCCAACCACTGCTAGATGATTCTGCTGGTACATTGACCCAGACCACTACATTCCCCTCACACTCTGCACAGCCAGAAACTGACCCTGAGGAAACTCAGGTTCCCCTTCCCGCATACTATACCACCTTACACGGAGACAACGAGGAAGGTGCAGATGAAAGTGCAGGTTCCTTGAGCAGGTGGGGGGCACACTCATGGGCGACGGCACTGGCACAGGGCCCCTCATAGTACGCAAAAGTGTCTCTGCCGGTGGGGAGGGCCCACCCGCCGTCAGACACACCGCCTACCTGCCGTCAGACACACCACCTCACACCGCCGTACTATGAGGGGCCCTATGCCAGTGCCATTGCCAACGAGTGGGCCCCCCTGCTTGCTCAGGATCACAGCACTTGCAAAGTTGAAATACTTACCTCTCCCCGCTCCACCGCCATGACGTCTTCCGCGTTTCCTGACAGTGATATTCTGATCAGAGAGCGCAATGACATCACGTCTGTACGCCCTCTGCCTATACAGCCAAGTGCATTGAGATTGAAGATGGGGACGACAAGGAGTCCAGACTAGTACAGGGATTCCCTAGCGAGGAGACTTATTTAATTGTTTTCAATGTTGGGACAGCAATTTTTGGGGAGCACTATACTCTGGAGAATGATATATGTGGCCCACCATACACTGGAGCATTCCAAAGGTGGACATCAGACACTGGAGCAGCATTTACAGGGCCCATTATACACTAGAGCATTAGAAATGGGGCCCATTATGTTTGGAGCATTATTTGGGCCCATAAGACAGTGGAGCTTCATCCATGGGGACCAACATATACTGTAGCATTATGTGGAGCTCATCATACACTGTTTCAAACATTATATGGGACCAATGATTCTGTATGGAGAAATATATGGGCCTCATTACTCTGTATAGCGCACTATGCGGTGGCCATAATACTGTATGGAGTAATATACTGTACGTTTTTGGAGCTATTGGAGAATTTAAAATTGATAGCAGTCATGAGATGTAAAAAGTGAACTATTTTTCATTGTACTATTCCGCTATTTCTCTGCCATATCGGAGCATCATGAGTTGTGGTATGTGTTAAAGGGGCACTCTTTGGCCCAGGGCACATGAAAACCTGGAGCCAGCCCTACCCCCCCCACAATTTTAGCCAAATAACCCCCAGTTTTCAGTGCGTAACTATTATTATGAAGTAAATTAAGGTTGACAAGCTTCAGTAATAAGAATTGATGTTTTTGGCATTCAAAAGGGCACTGTAGGTGTGTTTACTGTCCTCCACTCCCTGCTGACTTTGCTTCCCCATTGACTTGCATTGGGTTTCGTGTTTCAGTCGGCCTTCGACTTTTCACGATAATCGGCCGATTTCTTTCGACCCGACTTTGTTAAAAGTCGGGTTTCATGAAACCCGACTCGACCCGATAAAAAAGGCAAAGTTGCTCATCTGGCTGCAAAACCATCATCACCCATCTTTCCTGAACCCCATTCAATCACCCCTGTATCTGTCTGCTATCAATGGTATGTGTCCCGGCTGCAATACCATCATCACCCATCTTTCCTGACCCCCAAACAATCACCCCTGTATCTGTGTCCCGACTGCAATACCATCATCATCCATCTTTCCTGACCCCCAAACAATCACCCCTGTATCTGTCTGCTATCAATAGTATGTGCCTCGGCTGCAATACCATCATCACCCATCTTTCCTGACCCCCAAACAATCACCCCTGTATCTGTGTCCCGACTGCAATACCATCATCACCCATCTTTCCTGACCCCCAAACAATCACCCCTGTATCTGTCTGCTATCAATAGTATGTGCCTCGGCTGCAATACCATCATCACCCATCTTTCCTGACCCCCAAACAATCACCCCTGTATCTGTCTGCTATCAATGGTATGTGTCCCGGCTGCAATACCATCATCACCCATCTTTCCTGAACCCCAATCAATCACCCCTGTATCTGTCTGCTATCAATGGTATGTGTCCCGGCTGCAATACCATCATCACCCATCTTTCCTGACCCCCAAACAATCACCCCTGTATCTGTCTGCTATCAATGGTATGTGTCCCGGCTGCAATACCATCATCACCCATCTTTCCTGACCCCCAAACAATCACCCCTGTATCTGTGTCCCGACTGCAATACCATCATCACCCATCTTTCCTGACCCCCAAACAATCACCCCTGTATCTGTCTGCTATCAATAGTATGTGCCTCGGCTGCAGTACCATCATCACCCATCTTTCCTGACCCCCAAACAATCACCCCTGTATCTGTCTGCTATCAATGGTATGTGTCCCGGCTGCAATACCATCATCACCCATCTTTCCTGACCCCCAAACAATCACCCCTGTATCTGTGTCCCGACTGCAATACCATCATCACCCATCTTTCCTGACCCCCAAACAATCAACCCTGTATCTGTCTGCTATCAATAGTATGTGCCTCGGCTGCAATACCATCATCACCCATCTTTCCTGACCCCCAAACAATCACCCCTGTATCTGTCTGCTATCAATGGTATGTGTCCCGGCTGCAATATCATCATCACCCATCTTTCCTGAACCCCAATCAATCACCCCTGTATCTGTCTGCTATCAATGGTATGTGTCCTGGCTGCAAAACCATCATCACCTATCTTTCCTGAACCCCAATCAATCACCCCTGTATCTGTCTGCTATCAATGGTATGTGTCCAAGCTGCAATACCATCATCACCCATCTTTCCTGACCCCCAAACAATCACCCCTGCATCTGTTTCCCGACTGCAATACCATCATCACCCATCTTTCCTGAACACCAATCAATCACCCCTGTATCTGTCTGCTATCAATGGTATGTGTCCCGGCTGCAATACCATCATCACCCATCTTTCCTGAATCCCAATCAATCACCCCTGTATCTGTCTGCTATCAATGGTATGTGCCTCGACTGCAATACCATCATCACCCATCTTTCCTGAACCCCAATCAATCACCCCTGTATCTGTCTGCTATCAATGGTATGTGTCCAAGCTGCAATACCATTATCACCCATCTTTCCTGACCCCCAAACAATCACCCCTGCATCTGTGTCCCGACTGCAATACCATCATCACCCATCTTTCCTGAACCCCAATCAATCACCCCTGTATCTGTCTACTATCAATGGTATGTGTCCCGACTGCAATACCATCATCACCCATCTTTCCTGAACCCCAATCAATCACCCCTGTATCTGTCTGCTATCAATGGTATGTGTCCCGGCTGCAATACCATTATCACCCATCTTTCCTGAACCTCAATCAATCAACCCTGTATTTGTCTGCTATCAATGGTATGTGTCCAAGCTGCAATACCATTATCACCCATCTTTCCTGACCCCCAAACAATCACCCCTGCATCTGTTTCCCGACTGCAATACCATCATCACCCATCTTTCCTGAACACCAATCAATCACCCCTGTATCTGTCTGCTATCAATGGTATGTGTCCCGGCTGCAATACCATCATCACCCATCTTTCCTGAATCCCAATCAATCACCCCTGTATCTGTCTGCTATCAATGGTATGTGCCTCGACTGCAATACCATCATCACCCATCTTTCCTGAACCCCAATCAATCACCCCTGTATCTGTCTGCTATCAATGGTATGTGTCCCGGCTGCAATACCATCATCACCCATCTTTCCTGACCCCCAAACAATCACCCCTGTATCTGTGTCCCGACTGCAATACCATCATCACCCATCTTTCCTGACCCCCAAACAATCAACCCTGTATCTGTCTGCTATCAATAGTATGTGCCTCGGCTGCAATACCATCATCACCCATCTTTCCTGACCCCCAAACAATCACCCCTGTATCTGTCTGCTATCAATGGTATGTGTCCCGGCTGCAATACCATCATCACCCATCTTTCCTGAACCCCAATCAATCACCCCTGTATCTGTCTGCTATCAATGGTATGTGTCCTGGCTGCAAAACCATCATCACCCATCTTTCCTGAACCCCAATCAATCACCCCTGTATCTGTCTGCTATCAATGGTATGTGTCCTGGCTGCAAAACCATCATCACCCATCTTTCCTGACCCCCAAACAATCACCCCTGTATCTGTCTGCTATCAATGGTATGTGTCCCGGCTGCAATACCATCATCACCCATCTTTCCTGAACCCCAATCAATCACCCCTGTATCTGTCTGCTATCAATGGTATGTGTCCTGGCTGCAATACCATCATCACCCATCTTTCCTGACCCCCAAACAATCACCCCTGTATCTGTCTGCTATCAATGGTATGTGTCCCGGCTGCAATACCATCATCACCCATCTTTCCTGAACCCCAATCAATCACCCCTGTATCTGTCTGCTATCAATGGTATGTGTCCTGGCTGCAAAACCATCATCACCCATCTTTCCTGAACCCCAATCAATCACCCCTGTATCTGTCTGCTATCAATGGTATGTGTCCTGGCTGCAAAACCATCATCACCCATCTTTCCTGAACCCCAATCAATCACCCCTGTATCTGTCTGCTATCAATGGTATGTGTCCCGGCTGCAATACCATCATCACCCATCTTTCCTGAACCCCAATCAATCACCCCTGTATCTGTCTGCTATCAATGGTATGTGTCCTGGCTGCAAAACCATCATCACCCATCTTTCCTGAACCCCAATCAATCACCCCTGTATCTGTCTGCTATCAATGGTATGTGTCCAAGCTGCAATACCATTATCACCCATCTTTCCTGACCCCCAAACAATCACCCCTGCATCTGTGTCCCGACTGCAATACCATCATCACCCATCTTTCCTGAACCCCAGTCAATCACCCCTGTATCTGTCTGCTGTCAATGGTATGTGTCCCGACTGCAATACCATCATCACCCATCTTTCCTGACCCCCAATCAATCACCCCTGTATCATTCTGCTATCAATGGTATGTGCCTCGGCTGCAATACCATCATCACCCATCTTTCCTGACCCCCAATCAATCACCCCTGTATCATTCTGCTATCAATGGTATGTGCCTCGGCTGCAAAACCATCATCACCCATCTTTCCTGAACCCCAATCAATCACCCCTGTATCTGTCTGCTATCAATGGTATGTGTCCAAGCTGCAATACCATTATCACCCATCTTTCCTGACCCCCAAACAATCACCCCTGCATCTGTGTCCCGACTGCAATACCATCATCACCCATCTTTCCTGAACCCCAGTCAATCACCCCTGTATCTGTCTGCTGTCAATGGTATGTGTCCCGACTGCAATACCATCATCACCCATCTTTCCTGACCCCCAATCAATCACCCCTGTATCATTCTGCTATCAATGGTATGTGCCTCGGCTGCAATACCATCATCACCCATCTTTCCTGACCCCCAATCAATCACCCCTGTATCATTCTGCTATCAATGGTATGTGCCTCGGCTGCAAAACCATCATCACCCATCTTTCCTGAACCCCAATCAATCACCCCTGTATCTGTCTGCTATCAATGGTATGTGTCCAAGCTGCAATACCATTATCACCCATCTTTCCTGACCCCCAAACAATCACCCCTGCATCTGTGTCCCGACTGCAATACCATCATCACCCATCTTTCCTGAACCCCAGTCAATCACCCCTGTATCTGTCTGCTGTCAATGGTATGTGTCCCGACTGCAATACCATCATCACCCATCTTTCCTGACCCCCAATCAATCACCCCTGTATCATTCTGCTATCAATGGTATGTGCCTCGGCTGCAATACCATCATCACCCATCTTTCCTGAACCTCAATCAATCAACCCTGTATTTGTCTGCTATCAATGCTTTATCTGTCCTTTTAGATCTGACCTTTATTTTTTTTTTACTACTGGTATTTCTTCTGTGTAGGATTTTTTTCTGTTTTATTTTGGAAGAGACCATTAATGTGGATTATAGAAATAGTGAAACTAATTGGATGTCACAAATATCCTCAATTTTCAAAGATGCGGGAAATAATGGAACTAATGGGAATCCTGATGGTATCCATGAGGATAAAGCAACTCTGAAGGAGATACTATATAAAAGAACAAAGTCATGGTGGTATAAGAATTCCCTTGAACACTATATGCAACGTAATTTAATTCCACGTGGTTTACCGATATAGGTATTTCCTTCCTTCCCATTAGAGGATGACACTTTATTGAAAAAATGGGAAGATGCCTGTAATACATGTTCCCGCCCTTTAATGGAAATATTGATTGAAGTTGATAAGAAGAATATAGAGTCTATGGAAAATAATATTAAAATGTTACAAGAAAAGCTTCAAAAAATCTCACTGCTGAACAACTAACTAAATTTGATGGTGATCTGAACACATCATTTTCTAAATGGGAATCTGAAATTCAGAAACTCAAGGTAACAAAATTTCAACGTGACCTTCAAGATTATCAAACCAATAAGGTTTACAAATGGCGTGGTCGATCTATCATGAAAAGATCTGGATCTGTAAGCTCCTTAGAAAGAACTAGTTCCTGGAGTTCTACAAGTATCCCTAATGGTGACTCTTCTAAGGTTTTGAATAGATACACTACGAGATTTACAACTGGAAAAAGAAAATCCAACTATTGTGATCAGGAATCCAATAATGAGGGGAATTTAAAGGTAATTAATTTGTCAGATGTGCAATTAACTCACGATCACATTTCTGTATTATCTTTGGGTTTGCGCTTTTGCCCTACAGCAAAAACTGACCATTTTGTGGCTATTAAGGATACCTTTTTATTTGCATGAAAGTTATTGTGAAAAAAGTATCACGCTGATAAGTCATCTCCAAATTCTTTTTCCACAGAAGAGGAATGGGCAGCGCTACAGGCGCCAGAAGCTCTTATTGCAGAGGAAGAAGAGACACCAGGGAAATTCCCTGATTATATTAAATAGAAATCAAAGTCCTTCCCTCCTATTTCACAAAACTCATCTATTGAGGTGTTTGTGAAGATGGTTTGTGATGAGATACGCCAACTACCATCTACTAGGCCTTTTGATCATCTCAATTCTGAGCAGAGATTAGCATTGGAACATCTTAATGAGATGAAAAATGTTGTTTATAAACCATCTGATAAAGGCGGTAACATTGGTGTGTGGCCATGTATTCAACATGAAAAGGAGGCACTTAGGCAGATCCACAATGTTATGAGCGGTTGCCACAGGATCGAACTTTTTCATATCAAAAAGAATTATTTCGTATTCTAGAAGAAGCTTTGGAGGAAGGGATAATTTTGAAATCTATCTGGGAAGGACTAAGAGTCGATTCACCATCTGTTCCAACATTATATTTACTGCCAAAAGTCCATAAGGATATGAAAGAACCAGGACGGCCTATAATTTCTGGAAATGGTAGTTTATTGGAACCCATTTCAAAAGTTTTAGATTTTTATTTAAAACCTATAGTAAAAGAACTTCCTTCTTATATAAAGGATACCACGGTGGCACTGCAGAGACTGGATGGGATATACATAAATGCCAATATGTGTATTGTAACATGCGATGTGGAATCGTTATACACATCAATTCCACATGAGCAAGGTCTTTTAGCAGTGAAGCGGTATTTATCCAGTCGTGGGCTTGATGTTTCATTAGTAGGTTTTTTAATGCGTTTGTTGGAGTATGCTCTTTTACATAACTATTTTGTTTGTAAGGATCGATTTTATGTTCAGAAGAGAGGCGTAGCCATGGGTGCGGCTTTCACACCCTCCTATGCAAATGTATTCATGGGGTCATGGGAGCATGAATATGTTGAAAATGGGGATTATATTTCATCAGGTTGTATTATGGATGAGATTCATCGATGACATTTTATTTGTCTGGCAGGGTTCCAAAGCGCAATTGGAAGGATTCCTTCAATATTTGAATGAAAACAGTATTAATATTAACTTACCTGCACGATTAAACAGGATTCCATAAATTTTCTGGATCTGAAGATATTGGTTGATGACACAGGATTTCTTCTCACTTCCATCTACCGGAAAGAAACGAGTGTTAATGCATTGCTCCATGCCAGTTCATCACATCCAGCGCATATCATCCGTGCGATACCAACAGGACAATTCTTAAAGGGAATCTGTCACCCCTTTTTTGAGATATCATATAATGATATCATCCAATTCTGTGTCACATAAGGATTCTCTTAGTACTTTTGCTTCCCCCTGACCCCGCACCTTTTATGCATAAATACCTTTTTTATATCGGTTCAGATGTATGTAAACTGCCACGGTCCGTTCCGATGGGCGGGGCTTATTCAACTGCTCCCCCCTCCCTGTCTTGCTCTACACAAGAAGAAATGCGTAGAGCAAGGCAGGGAGGGGGGAGCAGGTGAATAAGCCCCGCCCAGCGGACTGGACCGTGGCAGTTTACATACATCTGAACCGATATAAAAAAGGTATTTATGCAGGAAAGGTGCGGGGTCAGAGGGAAGCAAAAGAACTAATAGAATCCTTATGTGACACACAATTGAATTATATCATTATATGATATCTCAAAAAAGGGGTGACAGATTCCCTTTAAGAACTAGACGTATCTGTGATCGACAAGATGTTTTCGAAGAACAGGCCAATGAACTTACGAATAGATTTTTCAAAAAGGGGTTATCGGAGAGATATTGTGCATAAAGCTTTTGTTAGAGCCAAAGAAGCTGATCGGCAATCGTTGTTAATTTCTAAGGCAAAAAATAAAGAAACAGATGGTCATGTGCGGTTCATGACAAATTTTCACTCTAGACGGCATGAGATGACTGGTATCATCTCGAAGTTTTGGCCTATTATTTTACAGGATCCAGGTATATCTAATTTATTACCTGAGAAACCTTTGGTTGTTGCTAATCGCAACAAAACTTATGAGGAAATATGAAGATTTGATGCTGTATTCCCACACACAAACCCGCACATACAAAATCACCTCTTTCCTGGTTCAACACCCCCAATATACAGCTCCATGCAAGTAGCCGCAGCCCCTTCCCTGTGCACCCCTTCAACATGCAGCCCCCATGTAGGAGCAGCCACTTATTTATGCCCCCAAAACACTCAAGTCACTCGTACATGACATGTATAAAAACAACATGGCTTCATTGTGCAGCTCTCCCTCCTCTCATAGTGTAATCTCTCATCTACAGAAGCCAGAGCACAGCCCTGCACTGGAGGAGGCCCCGCCCCCAAGCGTCACATGGTCACATGGGCATGATGTCAGCACAGGTCCTTCAGCTTAGCAGACTAGGATTTAGCCTCTACCAGAGGTCTGTGGAGATTCCCCATCATGTCTCCCCTCCGACGTTCTCCTTGTCAGTAATAATTATCTCATTGTATTATTACATGGGATCTTTATGATGTTACATCGTCATCTTCTCCCCATTCAGGTCCCTACAATATCGGATCCTCTCAGTGGAGATCTTCTATATAAGAGAATTCTCCTGAGTGACCCTACAAGGATGGAGAGGGACAGGGACAAGATGGCGGAGAGGATATTACACCTCACCCTAGAGATCCTCTTCCGGCTTACTGGAGAGGTGAGAGATTCTGATGACGTCACATTACATCATTCTTATCTATGGGAATAACAGACGGACAGAACTGGAGAGGTGAGGACTCTGGAAATGTCTGTAGTGAGATTTATTAATGTGTCTCTCCATAACCAGGATTATACAGTAGTGAAGACCTCTAGGGGGCGCTGTCAGGCCCCTGTGTCTGAGGGATGGGGAAGACCCCTGAGCCCAATCACAGGACCTCCACATCACCCCCTGATACATGAGGACATCAATGACCAGAAGATCCTAGAACTCACCTACAAGATGATTGAGCTGCTGACTGGAGAGGTGACACTGCTGGGAATGCTGGGACATTATACAGTAACGCTATGGAGGGATCGGGGGATGACGGTATCATTGTATGTGTCAGGTTCCTATAAGGTGTCAGGATGTCACCGTCTATTTCTCCATGGAGGAGTGGGAGTATATAGAAGGACACAAAGATCTGTACAAGGACGTCATGATGGAGGTTCCCCAGCCCCTCACATCACCAGGTAATAGGCAGGACTAAATACACACGGCCTATAATTATCTGTATGTAAAGAATGAATTCAGTCCCTGTATGTGTTTCCTCCAGTTCTAACCAGTGAGAGGACAACACCAGAGAGATGTCCCCGTCCTCTTCTTCCACAGGACTGTAAACAAGAAGATCCCAATGTTCCTCAGGATCATCAGGTAGATGGAGAGAAGGTGTCATGAGATCTCCCCTATGCTGTGTAGAAGCTGTGAAGGTCTTGTTTTCAGTTTTGTTTTATCCATCAGTAAGTTTCATACTTGTGTAATGATAACGGTAAAGATGACCGGATTAGAGCCAGAGGCATAGCTAGTGTTTTGGTTTAGGAGGGGCGAAACTTCAGTCCCTAACTACGGTAGGTAACCCTGATTACAACTATAGTGGCGCACCCTAATAGTGGATGTAAGAGAACCCCAGCAGATGACCACGCTGTTACGAATAAAAATCTCTATACAAAGACCAACACTGATATGACCGCCATATAGTGACCATATAGTAGTAGATATAAGTCCTGCGGAACATATAGGAGATTACAGTACAGTTATATATAGCAATTTACAGGTGACTTCCTTCTCATGGAGTCATTCACTTTACACGTCTTTTCCATCTGGCCCAGACCAACATGATAACTTCTCCAGCTAGTTACTCAGATACAGAGATTACAACAAATACATATTTTACTTCTACATTTCCAGCACCTGCACAAACTCCTTATCCTGCTAATATACCCCAATACTGGTGTATCTGTCGTTATTACTGCACCTACTGTGTGCGTGCTAGATGGCAAAACAAACCTCTAGAATATATATATATACACTCACTGGCCACTTTATTAGGTACACCATGCTAGTAAGGGGTTGGACCCCCTTTTGCCTTCAGAACTGCCTCAATTCTTCGTGGCAGAGATTCAACAAGGTGCTGGAAGCATTCCTCAGAGATTTTGGACCATATTGACATGATGGCATCACACAGTTGGCGCAGATTTGTCGGCTGCACATCCCTGATGCGAATCTCCCGTTCCACCACATCCCAAAGATGCTCTATTGGATTGAGATCTGGTGACTGAGGAGGCCATTTGAGTACAGTGAACTCATTGTCATGTTCAAGAAACCAATCTGAGATGATTCGAGCTTTATGACATGGCGCATTATCCTGCTGAAAGTAGCCATCAGATGTTGGGTACATTGTGGTCATAAAGGGATGGACATGGTCAGCAACAATACTCAGGTAGGCTGTGGCGTTGCAACGATGCTCAATTGGTACCAAGGGGCCCAAAGAGTGCCAAGAAAAAATTCCCCACACCATGACACCACCACCACCAGCCTGAACCGTTGATACAAGGCAGGATGGATCCATGCTTTCATGTTGTTTACGCCAAATTCTGACCCTACCATCCGAATGTCGCAGCAGAAATCGAGACTCATCAGACCAGGCAACGTTTTTCCAATCTTCTACTGTCCAATTTCGATGAGCTTGTGCAAATTGTAGCCTCAGTTTCCTGTTCTTAGCTGAGAGGAGTGGTACCCAGTGTGGTCTTCTGCTGCTGTAGCCCATCTGCCTCAAAGTTCGACGCACTGTGCGTTCAGAGATGCTCTTCTGCCTACCTTGGTTGTAACGGGTGGCAATTTGAGTCACTGTTGCCTTTCTATCAGCTCGAACCAGTCTGCCCATTCTCCTCTGACCTCTGGCATCAACAAGGCATTTCCGGCCACAGAACTGCCGCTCACTGGTTTTTTTTTCTTTTTCGGACCATTCTCTGTAAACCCTAGAGATGGTTGTGCGTGAAAATCCCAGTAGATCAGCAGTTTCTGAAATTCTCAGACCAGCCCTTCTGGCACCAACAATCATGCCACGTTCAAAGGCACTCAAATCACCTTTCTTCCCCATACTGATGCTCGGTTTGAAATGCAGGAGATTGTCTTGACCATGTCTACATGCCTAAATGCACTGAGTGGCCGTCATGTGATTGGCTGATTAGAAATTAAGTCTTAACACACAGTTGGACAGGTGTACCTAATAAAGTGGCCAGTGAGTGTATATATATATATATATATATATATATATGCGCCACACATACATGTGTATATATATTACATAGTCTCCTTTATTATGTATATTGCTGACCTTTATACAGTGCCCTCTCTTGTTATTTACAGTACCGTCCTTTACATATTGGATTTTATAGAGCCCTGTTTTTTATTACATACGGTCCTGTCTTGTTAGCTGTATAATGCAATGATGGCTGATGGAGCATGGGAAAGCTTCCTTTCTAATGGAGGAGCTGATGGACTGGTAGTCTGGTCACCGGCTCCTCGATCAGCAGTCATTTTGTATCTAAAAAGAGAGGGGACTATGTAATAAAAGAGGGCTCTGTGAATAAGAAAATTAACAAGAATACACTACTCATGCACGCACACACACACACCACCATCACTCATCTCTACACACACACAACACACATCCAAAAAAAAAAACCACACACACAGCACCTCTCACCTGTCCGCACGCTCTCCCACAGCATCACCGCCTCCGGCTGCTTCCTCTTTCTAGCACAGGGGCTGCTGAATGATGACGTCATCCAGCAATGTCATCCAGCGGCGCTGCTGTCTGTGTCAGAGACAGGAAGCGTGGGCACCGGGCAGGAAGTAGGATGGATCCCTGCAGCTCGGCTCTGCTGCTATTTTCTCTGGTAGGCAACAGAGCTGCTGGGATCACTCCCTGCCCGCCGCATATGAGGGCAATCTGTCCAGGGGCCCCCCCAGAGCCTCGGGCCTGGAGAAACAAGCCAGATTGCCCTCATTATTAGCCGCCCTGCATGCACTCCCCATAAAAAAAATGCAATACTCACCAGTCACCTCTTCTCCTCATTCCCACGCTGCTCAGAGCGCCACTCATTTCAGCACAGAGGGTGCTATGTACTGACGTCATCGCGTCCGCTATCAGTGTCTGCATCATTGATGTCAGACGCAGAGGGGGAATGATGGGAGAGGGAGTGTATCCACTCCTTGTCTCAGCATTGCTTTGAACTGTATCAGCATCCAGCCGATACAGTTAAACTTGGATGACTTCCTGCTCAAGGGCGCCATGGTGGCCGGGTGGCAGTGCAAGGAGATCGAGTCTCTCTGCTCTGCCGCAGAATGTAACTGTATGAGCGCTCTGCGCACGCCATTGCAGTAATAGTAGTGTAGCTCCAGGTGGGCCCCTGAGAGCACGGGGCCTGGGGCAATCAGCCCCTCTGCCTCCCTGTAGATACACAGCTGATTAGAGCTGATTGTCTTTCTCTGTCAGTGACTTTTACAATCTTTCTTTCAGGGTGAAGATCTGCCCCATATTAATACTACAGAGACATATATGAGGGGTGATGAGCAGTGTAAAGAGGAGATTCCTACAGATAACGGCACAGGTGAGTAGTGACCACTAAATGCAGAGAGGTTGTAGAATTACATGTTGAATTTAGTAGAATATGTTCACATAGAGGTTTTTTTTTAAAGCACTCACATTAAGTTTTTTAAATGTAGTATTGGTGTATTAATTTACTCGCCTACTGCAGCTTTGTCCGGTGCCCAGTACCGTTCTCCTCCTTGACGTCACCACTCTGTAGACTGTCCAGGGCATGCTGCATTCTGCAGGGCCCAGAAGTAATGTAATGACCAGGCCGAATGTTCCCTGCTATCCACCCCCACACAGTGTCCGCAGCTGAAGGAATTATGACACACACCGGTCTCGGGGAGAACAGTTGCTTTTACTTCAGCAGGAATGGGAATTATAACTTGGAACAAATAAGGACCAGACTCTCATGGGTAGTCCATGGCAATTACAGTTCACACTTAGATGCCGAGATGTGATTGGGGTCTGGAGCTTTAAGAGCACTGGACAATGTCTTTTGGTATTTTACAGAGGGAGGTAGATGCAGCAATTAGAGGTTACAGACCTGCACTTGGGGTTATCTCCACAGCGTGTCACGGAATGTGCACAAGTACTTATAGGTGAATGTAGAAACTGTGGATTTCCAATCCAAAACAGGATTATGGGTTTGCAACCAAGGAAAACCCAGTACAATAATATCATGTAAATTGTGCAACACCAAAAATTTACAATTCTCTTGGTCGTCCGGGACAACCTGCATTATTATCACATGGGTCCAAAACTGGGGTTTATTCTCCGCCAAAGGGGTAGCATCAATCTCCCTCAAAGGAATAGGGGTCCGCAGGAGCACCATGGGAAAACCACAACGTTTGGCAAATTCAAAATCCATCAGTAGGGATGAGCTTTCCGATATTGAAATATCGGAAATCGGCCCGATATTTGTTATATCGGAATTCCGATTTCCGATATTTTTTTCACATCGGAAATCCCATAATCCTTCAGCCTCTGAGCGCTCCGTGGAGCCAATCAGGAGCTGAAGAATTGCTGACAACATTGTGTAACTCCCCTAAGCTTGGTAGGAGGCGTCCAAACTTGCTAGCTAAGGGGCTGCGCTGCGATTGGCTGGCTGGATGGTGTGATCAGGCAGTATAAAAGGCTGCGCCTGCCATTTTAGCCTCACTCTACTGTGAAAGCAGATAGGGATAGGTTGCTGTTGGAGATAGGGAGAGATCTTGGATCTAATAGCGATAGAAATTGTTTTTCAGCGACTGTAGCAGCCCCTGTGTGTTACAGAAGCAGTCTTTTTCCTCACTGACCCCGCTCAGTTTCATTTTTTGTGCTGTGCAGGCTCTCAGTCAGGTGCTTAGTGAGACAGTGCAGAGCACATTCACTGCAGCTGCTGCAGCTCCTCTTGCTGCAGCACTGTGTGGTATGTGTCTCACTGCCTTTTCACAGCCTTTTCTTTTCATCCCTTAAATCCCCTTCCCCTATCTTTTCCTAAAAATGTAGCTTCACCATCCAGTACATTTTGGAGAACGCTATATAGGGATTTTTCAGTGAGGGGTTCCCCCCCGAATCTCCCCCCCCAATCCAGACCACCTGAGTGCTTTTTTTTGGGGAGTGCAGCACCCACTAGGTCAGTTTTTGTAGTCACATCAGACTGCAGGACCCCTAGTGCGGCCTGTTCTATCGCGCACCCCCAAATTTTTCACCAGTAAATTCACTCTCAGTGCCCCTGTAAGTGTTACTTTACCTCACAGCATCTATTGAGGTTAAAGTTAAACACTATATAGCAGGGCTGTGGAGTCGGTAAGCCAAACCTGCGACTCTGACTCCTCAATTTCCCTTACACCGACTCCAACTCCGACTCCATTACTCCGACTCCTACATATATTGCTTATATTTAAGTGAAAAATTTATTGTAGTACAATGTGAACATCAAACATTTAATCATTTTTATGATCCAATAATCAAGATATTTAGGCAGAACATAATATCTATTTATTGGAATACAACTTTAGAACACAAAAAACTGTAATAAATTGTAAATATGTAATACACTGTATAATATCGATTACATATATACATTACAAACCAAAAGTTTGGACACACCTCATTCAAAAAGTTTTCTTTATTTTCATGACTATGAAAATTGTAGATTCACTCTGAAGGCATCAAAACTATGAATTAACACATCAAGAGAATGCCAAGAGTGTGCAAAGCAGTAATCAAAGCAAAAGGTGGCTACTTTGAAGAACCTACAATATAAGACACAGTATTTTCAGTTGTTTCACACTTTTTTGTTTATTATATAATTCCACATGTGTTAATTCCTATTTTTGATGCCTTCAGAGTGAATCTACAATTTTCATAGTCATGAAAATAAAGAAAACTCTTTGAATGAGAAGGTGTGTCCAAACTTTTGGTCTTATATATACAGTACAGACCAAAAGTTTGGACACACCTTCTCATTCAAAGAGTTTTCTTTATTTTCATGACAATGAAAATTGTAGATTCACTCTGAAGGCATCAAAACTATGAATTAACAAATGTGGAATTATATAATTAACGAAAAAGTGTGAAACAACTGAAAATATGTCTTATATTCTAGGTTCTTCAGAGTAGCCACCTTTTGCTTTGATTACTGCTTTGCACACTCTTGGCATTCTCTTGATGAGCTTCAAGAGGTAGTCACCGGAAATGGTCTTCCAACAGTCTTGAAGGAGTTCCCAGAGATGGTTTGCACTTGTTGGCCCTTTTGCCTTCACTCTGCGGTCCAGCTCACCCCAAACCATCTCGATTGGGTTCAGGTCTGGTGACTGTGGAGGCCAGGTCATCTGGCGTAGCACCCCATCACTCTCCTTCTTGGTCAAATAGCCCTTACACAGCCTGGAGGTGTGTTTGGGGTCATTGTCCTGTTGAAAAATAAATGATGGTCCAACTAAACGCAAACCGGATGGAATAGCATGCCGCTGCAAGATGCTGTGGTAGCCATGCTGGTTCAGTATGCCTTCAATCTTGAATAAATCCCCAACAGTGTCACCAGCAAAGCACCCGCACACCATCACATCTCCTCCTCCATGCTTCACGGTGGGAACCAGGCATGTAGAGTCCGTACATTCACCTTTTCTGCGTCGCACAAAGACACGGTGGTTGGAACCAAAGATCTCAAATTTGGTCTCATCAGACCAAAGCACAGATTTCCACTGGTCTATTGTCCATTCCTTGTGTTCTCTAGCCCATACAAGTCTCTTCTGCTTGTTGCCTGTCCTTAGAAGTGGTTTCCTAGCAGCTATTTTACCATGAAGGCCTGCTGCACAAAGTCTCCTCTTAACAGTTGTTGTAGACATGTGTCTGCAGCTAGAACTCTGTGTGGCATTGACCTGGTCTCTAATCTGAGCTGCTGTTAACCTGCGATTTCTGAGGCTGGTGACTCGGATGAACTTATCCTCCGCAGCAGAGGTGACTCTTGGTCTTCATTTCCTGGGGCGGTCCTCATGTGAGCCAGTTTCTTTGTAGCGCTTGATGGTTTTTGCCACTGCACTTGGGGACACTTTCAAAGTTATCCCAATTTTTCGGACTGACTGACCTTCATTTCTTAAAGTAATGTTGGCCACTCGTTTTTCTTTACTCAGCTGCTTTTTTCTTGCCATAATACAAATTCTAACAGTCTATTCAGTAGGACTATCAGCTGTGTATCCACCAGACTTCTGTACAACACAACTGATGGTCCCAACCCCATTTATAAGGCAAGAAATCCCACTTATTAAACCTGACAGGGCACACCTGTGAAGTGAAAACCATTTCCGGTGACTACCTCTTGAAGCTCATCAAGAGAATGCCAAGAGTGTGCAAAGCAGTAATCAAAGCAAAATGTGGCTACTTTGAAGAACCTAGAATATAAGACATATTTTCAGTTGTTTCACACTTTTTTGTTAATTATATAATTCCACATGTGTTAATTCATAGTTTTGATGCCTTCAGAGTGAATCTACAACTTTCATAGTCATGAAAAGAACGAAAACTCTTTGAATGAGAAGGTGTGTCCAAACTTTTGGTCTGTACTATATATACATATACACACACACTATGACTTATCTCAGCTAAGACAAAGCCTAGATCCTCAGGCTACATTCACACCATGGGCGTAGCCAGGATCAAACCTAGGGGGGGCAGAACCTCATGCTGTTCCGCAGAATTTCATACTGCACACCTCAGCTGCTGCAGAACCTCATACTGCACACCCCTACACTTGAAAATAAAGCCTGCACCTTAAGAAGATGTGGTGATGAATGCAGTCTATTTATGCCAACTATCAATTGATGTTGATGTGTTACTGAAGACGAGCAATGCCTGTCCTGGGCGTCCTTTTGGGCAGCTATGAGGTGTCCCTGACTAGTGCTTAAAAAAAGGAGTGTTAGTCTGTGTGCTATCCGGCTTTCATTCTTTTTGGTACAGATATGATATGGATACAGATATGGATAAATGGATATATAGAGCAGATTTCTAATCTGCTTTTGCTATTGAAAACATCTATGAGCTCAAAAACCTTTCAGGTGATGCGGTTTTTTAAAAAGCTGATCTGCTTTTGCAACTGAAAAACATATCCTCAAAAAACGCAGGAAAAACGCTGTGTGTGAATGTAGCCTTAGATCAGGAATAGAACAGGCATTTTATAGGACATTTCATAACTTTCCCAAATTCCTATGAAAAAATATTCAGCACATTCTGCATTGAACTACTGTAACCAATTTATTATATATTGTCGGAGTCGGTCCATTTTATACCGACTCCGACTACACCAAAATGAGCTCCGACTCCACGACTCCGACTCCACAGCCCTGGGGATTGTGCTGTGAGGGACCCAAACAACCTCTGTGGCTGGTGCCACACAGCACCTGGCCCAGTCCCGGAGAATCCTTATTTTTTTTTGGTATCGCAGCAGTGTCATTTACTGCGCTGTGACATCTGACCGTAACGTGTACAGTACACCAACACCACAAACACACGTTACTCTTTGTGTAGGCCACACTAGATTCAAATAAAGTGTAGCAGACACACCATCATACAGTGCCATTAGTGTTTCTTATACAGTACCTGTTTGTAGTCCTACAGGAATAAGCACACTAATCCCTAATAATTACTTTCTTGCCATTCTGAATCCATCGATAGAGATGAAGAAGGCAGGGAGTAAGGGACGTCCCCGCGGCGGCCGCGGAAGAGGTGCATCAGCAGCTAGACATGGTGCACATCCAGAGCAAGCAGCAGGCCCAAGTCACTCAGCACCTACTTTCACCCGGCAGCAGTCATTTATGCGCAGCTTGTTAGGAGCGCAGGGCCATAGGCTGATAAGAGAAGATCAAGTAGAAACCGCTGTTGGTTGGATGGCAGCTGAAGCATCCACCTCAATGAGCGCAGCATCCTCCCAGGACCTCTCCACCACATCGGATCAGGCCACTGAAGAGCAGCACCCATCTGCTTCTTCACCGCCCACTAAATTGCCCAGACATTCAGAGGGCCAGGAGCCAACCTTTATCCTCTTCTCAGAATCTGTTGGCTTGGAATCTGTGTGCCAGCCAGACAGCATTCCTGCCGCTGAAGAAGAGGTAGTGTGCACAGATGCGCAACCACTGTGTGCGTCTGAGGAAGAATTGGAGGGTGAGCCAGTGCCCACAGTGACCAGACCCCAGTCAGCAGATGATGATAAACTCAGCTGCCAGTTTCTGCTGACGAAAGTGTATTGGATGACGAGGTCCTTGACCCATCATGGCATGCTGAGGGGCAACAAGCAAGTGGGGATAGTTCAGAGGAAGAGCTTGCAGGTGTGGTGCAGCGTGGGAGAGGAAGAGGGAAAAATTGGTTGTCGGCTCCCTCAACTTCAGCACCCGTTAGGAGCAGGGCTCTTTTAAAGAACACAAGGGGTGCGCCCAAGAGTTGTGGTGCATGGGCCTTTTTCAACCAAGTTGCAGATGACGTTACAGTAGTCAGATGCAAGCTTTGTCGACAAACTGTGCGGAGAGGGAAGAACGTCAGCAACCTTAATACCACCAATATGTTGACGCATGTCAGGAAGAGGCACCCTGTGGAGTGGCAGCATCTCACCCAAGATGATTCGCCACCTGAAGCTGGTTCCCCACCTTCCACCTCTTCAGCCACAGTGGCCACCTCTTACTCCAGCTCACAAACAGCTGCTCCCGCTTCCTCGCCAGAATGCCAGGGTGCATCTGCAGGCAGTGTTGTACGGTGGCACACTGTCTGTACTTTGTCAGCATCAGCATCCCAATCGCTGGCATCCTCACACTCCCAATCCAGTGTGCAGCCATCTGTCACACAGGTGTGGGAGAAAAGGCGCCCGTACTCGGCAAACCACCCACGAGCACAGGGCATGAATTCTCGCATTGCCAAACTGCTTGCAGTGGAAATGCTACCATTCTGGTTGGTGAGCAAGCCAGCCTTTATCGATATGTTGGGGTTTGCAATCCCACAATACAGCGTTCCCAGCTGCTTCTACTTCAGCAGGCAAGCCGTCCCCGCCCTGCAACAGCATGTGGAGCGTAAAATTAAGCATGCGCTACAAAATGCAGTTAGTAGCAAGGTCCACCTGACCACCGACGCGTGGACCAGTCAGCATGGCCAGGGACGCTACATTTCCATCACCGCCCATTGGGTAAATGTAGTTGAGCCTGAAACTGAAGTAGACAGTGCAAGTGCGCGGGTCCTGCCAACTCCACGGATTGCAGGCCTCTCCTCCGAACAAATTGACTCCTCCTCATACTCCTCGTCATACTCGCTTGCACCCAGACGTACCACAACAACCGATTTCAGCACTGCATCGGACAAACATCAGCAGGCCTTGTTGAAATTGGTTTATCTGGGTGATGTTAGCCACACAGCAACCGAGCTGTGGAACACGCTCAAGGAGCAGAGCGACATGTGGCTTGCGCCGCTCAACTTCCAGCCAGGTATGGTGGTGTGTGACAACGGCCGAAACCTGGTCGCAGCTCTGGGTCTAGGTGGTCTGACTCACATTCCATGCACTAAACTTGGTGGTGCAGAGTTTCCTTAGGAACTGTCCTGACCTTGAGGAGCTGCTGCACAAAGTCAGATACGAGTGCTCTCATTTGTGGCGTTCAAGCATGGCTGCATGGAGCCTTTCAGCCATGCAGCGCAGATTGGGCCTGCCCGAGCACCGCATCATTGTTGACCTCCCCACCAGGTGGAATTCGACTTTGCATATGCTGCGGAGGTTGTGTGAGCAGCAACCTGCAATTATGGAGTTGCAGCTGCATCAGGCGCAAAGTAGGCGACACACATCTCAGCCCTCCCACTTTACAACCACAGAGTGGGCATCCATTTTGAAGTGCTTCGAGGACTCCACTCTGATGGTGAGCGCGGATGCTGCCCTACTCAGCCTGACTATTCCCCTTATATGCCTTATAGAATCATCACTTAAAGGACTAAGGGATGAGGTTTCTCTGGAGGGGGAGGAGTATGATGAGACACTTGCACCAACCAGGCAATCTTCATTGGCCCGGTTGGTACAAAGCTCTGTGGGTGCCTCACAAAGGTCCAGGCAGGACACAGCAAGCGAGGAGGATGAGGAGGACTATGAGGATGAGCCAGAGGAGGAAAGTACACAGCGCTCTACTAGTAGTCATAGAATCATAGAATCGTAGAGTTGGAAGGGACCTCCTAGGCCATCTGGTCCAACCCCCTGCTCAAAGCAGGATTCGCTAAATCATCCCAGTCAGATGTCTGTCCAGCCTCTGTTTGAAGACTTCCATTGAAGGAGAACTCACCACTTCTCGTGGCAGCCTGTTCCACTCATTGATCACTCTAACTGTCAAAAAGTTTTTTCTAATATCTAATCTGTGTCTCCTCCCATTCAGTTTCATCCCAGTCCTAGTCACCAGATAGAGCGTGGATGGGGTGATGCAGAGCAGCTAGAGCACATTCCTCCCGCTGGTGACAGCGATGCATGGCCAGTTGGCAGCCTTCAGCACATGAGTGACTTCATGCTGCAGTGTCTGAGAAACGACCCACGTGTGGCTCGTATTCTCCACACAAATGACTACTGGGAGGCCACCCTCTTAGATCCATGTTACCGGGACAGCCTTCAAAGCCTAATTACACCGTTGAACCGGGCGCGTAAAATGCAGGAGTAGGCCTCTTTCACACTTCAGTTTTTTACAATCAGTCACAATCCGCCAGGTTTTGAAAAAAACGGATCCTCAATTTTCTTTTGAGGATCCGTTTTTTTTCCCCATTGATTTCCATTAATGGCGGATTGTGACGGATTGCTGTCCGTTGCATCCGTTTTTTTTGAGGATCCGCCAAAAGTTGCTGTCCGTCACCATCCTCAAAGATTTCAAAACGGAGCTTGCAACGTTTTTTCTCTGGCGGATCCTCCAGACACTAATTTAACCCGAAATTCTTTCTGGGTGCCGGACAAAAAAAAAAAACTCTCTCTTTCTCTCTCTCTCTCTCTCTCTCTCTCCCTCTCCCTCTCCCTCTCCCTCTCCCTCCCAGCGGTTCCTTTAAATTTCGTAATTTTCAGGATCCGTCTGAAAGCGGATCCTGTGCCATCCGTTCACATCAGTTGATAACGGATCCGCTTGTCTGACTTTTTGGCGGATTTGAACTGATGCAAAAAACTGAAGTGTGAAAGAGGCCGTACCAAGACGCACTGGTTAATTCACTCATGTACTCTTTTCCACCACATAGCAGTGATGCGCGTGCACTAGCAGGCACCTCAGTGCGTTCTGGGCCCAGCGGAATCCGTTCAGAAGCTGATAGCAGAAGCAGTACATCTGCTACTGACAGGTTCAGTATACCCAACCTGTTCCAACGGTTTCTGAACCCGCAAACAGTTCGGGCACCATCAGCACAGACAGTGCAACGCACGAGGAGGTAACGTTACCGTGACATGGTGGCACAATACCTCTCCACCACTGTCAATGTGCTTTAGGATGGATCTGCCCCCTTCAAGTTTTGGGTCTCCAAGTTGGATACATGGCCCGAACTTAGCCAGTATGCCTTGGAGGTCCTGGCTTGTCCTGGTGCCAGTGTGATTTCTGAACGTGTCTTTAGGGCAGCTGGCAATGTACTAACAGACCAACGTACCAGACTATCCGCTGCAAATGTGGACCGGCTTACATTCGTAAAAATGAACCAGGCTTGGATTTCTGGTGACTTTTGCTGCCCTGAGCCAGAGTAGACAGGTTACATGCATGGTTGGTAGCAGTATGCATGCTCTGTCATGTGCATATGTTGTACACAGCATCATCTGTTATGCCTGTGCTCTGGCCTCTGCTACCAACATCTAGCACCTGGTTCTGTGACTGACTCTTTCACCTCATACTGTTTTCCATGGGCTCTAGTACCGCCAGCTAGTGCCCATTTCCGTCACTGCTGATTTCACAGCATGCCATGTTTCTGGGCTCTAGTACCGCCAGCTAGTGCCCATTTCTGTGACTGCCACTTTCACAGCATGCCGTGTTTCTGGGCTCTAGTACCGCCAGCTAGTGCCCATTTCTGTGACTGCCACTTTCACAGCATGCCGTGTTTCTGGGCTCTAGTACTGCCAGCAATGCCCATTTCCGTCACTGCTGATTTCACAGCATGCCGTGTTTCTGGGCTCTAGTACCGCCAGCTAGTGCCCATTTCTGTGACTGCCACTTTCACAGCATGCCGTGTTTCTGGGCTCTAGTACCGCCAACTAGTGCCCATTTCCGTGACTGCCACTTTCACAGCATGCCGTGTTTCTGGGCTCTAGTACCGCCAACTAGTGCCCATTTCCGTGACTGCCACTTTCACAGCATGCCGTGTTTCTGGGCTCTAGTACCGCCAGCTAGTGCCCATTTCCGTGACTCCCACTTTCACAACATGCTGTGTTTCTGGGCAACAGTACCACCAGCTGTACCTCGTTAGACAAAAGTGGAAAAACGGATACCAAACACCTATAGGCAGAAGCACAAGAGGCGGGATCCAGCCACGCCGGCTGTTTCCTGGCAGCGAAGTGCGGACACAGGTGCCTCCCCAGAGGGGTAAACCGAGTTCCAGCATCGCCAGCTGGTTCTCAGGAGTGCCCAAGGGCACGGGTACCTCCTGCTCCAAACCGTGTTTCGACAACGCTCTCCGTTACACGGTTGTGTCCGCCACACTGTTCCACGCCCCCGCCGTACATCATTCCGGCTCAGTTTGCTGTTATCCGTGGTGTCGGCATTGTAGGAGCCCCCTACGTGGACTCCGGGACCTGGCGCTCAAGGCTGGTCTCGACAGTGTCAGTAGGCCCTGCTCCTCCCCTGCTGCAACTGCGGAGTAAAGAAGACTGTGTCCGGGTTGCGGGGGCAAATGTGGCTCTTGCACCTTCTGCCAAGAAGACATTACTCCGGTAGACCCAAGACAGGAAGACAGATGCAGAAGACCCAAGACAAGAAGACAGATGGAGATGTCCCCGGACTTCTTTCTTTTTGCTCTTGAACTTGTGTCTTTGTGGGGGGTTTTTGGGCTTCTTGGCAGTGCTTTTGGCTTATGTCACTACTACATTGTGGTATCCGGGCTACAGTAATGTCAGCTGTTGCCCAGTACAGCCACTGGCACTTTTACCTTCTGCTGCTTATCTGGGTTCCAGTAACGTCAGCTGGTTCTCAGTAGAGTCAATGGCTTAGGTCCCTGCTTTGTGGTATCTGAGTTACAGTAATGTCTGCTGGTCCTTGGTAGTGCATTCTGGCACAGGTACCTCCTGCTTAGTTAACGGGCTCCGGTAACGTCAGCTGGTGCCCGTTAGTTCCATTGGCTCTTATGCTGATTTCTGCTGCCTATACGGGTTCCAGACTCACCAGCTGGTTCTCTCAAGATCCTGTGCCTACTATTACTTCTGCGTATTTCCTCTGAGTTTGGGACATTCTGCGACCAGCCAATAGCAGAATAACCATAGACGGAGGTTTAGGAAGCAGTAGGAGCAGATGTACATGAACCAAAAGCAGAATATCAATATGCAGAATTAATGAATAACAGTAATATAATCAGCAGAAGAAGACTAAGCATGGTTTAAAGGGAGTGTATCCATTCCTCCATGTGGTGCTCCTGGAAACTCCCTGCAAAGCAAGGTGAGCTGAACGCGGACACATGTCAGTCAAAGGGCATATTGACACCACCACCGGCAGTTTTATTTTAATAATGTAAAATCACTAACCCTAACCCTAACTATCCCTAACCCTTAACCCTTACTACTAACCCTAACTAACCCTAACCACTAACCCTTACCCTAACCTTAACCCCTAACCATAACCCTACTAATCCTAACCCTACTAACCCTAACCCTACTAATCATAACCATAACCCCTAACCCTAACTAACCCCTTACCCTAACCATAACCCTAACTAACCCCTAACCCTAACCCTTACCCTACTAACCATAAACTCTAACCCTACCCCAACTAATCCTAACCCAAAGAAAAAACACAGCTGTTACGAAGATGGCGACCAGTTTTCCTGCTACAGCTTTCGCTCTGTGCATTTTTCTAGCGATTTTTTTGCTCCTCTGCCTCTGCAAACTCCTTCCCCATTATCCTGAGGTGTATCCCCTCCATTTTATCCATTATATAGCACTGTAGTGGTCATTTTGTAATTCTGACTTTTTTTCTCCCATTGACTTGCATTGATATCGGAAATTCTAATATCAGATATTTTCTAATATCGGAAATCGGAATTCCGATACGATATTGGGCAATATCGCTCATACCTATCCATCAGATTCAAAGCTGCTCCTGAATCAACAAAAGCCTTAGCAGAAAATGTAGACAAGGAGCAGATCAAGGTAACTGCCAAAAGGAACTTAGGCTGTACACTGCCCACCACAAATGAGTGTGCAAAACGTTTTTCCCGCTTAGGGCAGACAGAAACAGTATGAGATGCGTCCCCACTAAACTCTTGACGTTGCGCCCTAGATAAAACCCTATCACATTGCATGGGTTCAGAAGTTTGTTCGAAAGGCAGCACCACCTCTCGCGTAGTTTTACGTTCACATAAACGTTGATCAATTTGAATGGCTAATGACATAGAGTCATTAAGACTAGAGGGGACAGGAAATCCCACCATATCATTTTTTACGGTTTCTGCCAGACCTTTCCGAAAGAGCTGCTAGGGCATCATCATTCCATTTAGTAAGGACCGCCCCAGAGTAGAACCCCAAAGAAATAGATAGCCCCCAAACATATATTGTTGGTGAGACAAGATGAGGCACAAACACAGACAGAAAATAGACTGAGCAAATTGATGGGGCCCAAACTGTCTAGATAGGATAGGAAAGGAAAGACACTGTCTGCAATCACGCAAAAACCCTAAAAAATCTAACACGTCTGATGTGCAAAAAACACTGAGGTCTCATGACCTCTCCCCCACTATTTCAGCATTCTGGTGTGAACTGGCAACAAAGCAAAAGAGACTAATATTATAGGGGACTGAAGAAACTGACACAAGCTGTAACATGTGGAGCGGGGTCCAGCATTGCCCCAGCAGGGAGCACGCTGAACCCTCAGAGCAAAGTAGAAAGAGGCAAAACCAGATCAGATGCAAAGGATTAGTAAATGGACAACTTAACTGAAAAATGCAGGATCAGGCAGGAGACAGCAGACCTCAAAATGCACACGAAGAAACTAATCACTGTCATGGTCCAGTCCGGAGTTTATTTTCTGCTGCCTTCACTCTGGACTGGTCATGCGGGGATTAATCTCCTCAGCCTCGTTCTGGAGCTAGCGGGGCTATTTCAGTCTCTCACAGCCTGCTGACCAGTGTTAGTGATATCTTATGCTTCCAGTTTAGAGCCTCTGACCCTTGTACCTTGGTGATCCTTCTGCCTTTGGCTGGTATCCACGTGTATGACCCGGACTGATCTCTGACCCTGTCTCTTGGTATTCGTCTTTGCTGCTACGTTCCCTCTCTGGCATTTGACTCCCCGGCTTGTACCCCGACCATTTATTTCGCCTCACGTTTTTGGACACTGTGCTTATGTTTTGGCTCTCTGACCCTCGGCTTGATATTTTGACTACGTGTATTGCTGCTCCTTCTGGTACGTTTGTTCCTGATAGTTTCTGACTCAGTTCGTCTGACCATTCTCTCTCGTTACCTGTCACACCTGTACTGTTGCTCACTGTTGCTGCTCTAGTGTGTAACCTCGCTTCCCTCACCAGCTCCCCCTGATGGAGGTTTCACTACATTATCAATAACCAGCCTCTACTTTCCTCTGGCCATTAAATTAGCTTTTGAAGAATGGAGGCATTTTTTGGAAGGGGCAGTCCATCATATCACTGTCATTACAGATCACAAGAACCTGTCTTACATCGAGCCCGCCAAACGTCTGACTCCGAGACAGGCAAGGTGGTCACTTTTTTTTCCCGATTTCAGTTTTCCATCACTTTCAGGCCAGGTTCCAAGAATGTGAAGGCGGATGCCTTGTCTCGCAGCCTAGATCCAGTATCACCCCCTGAGCGTCCTTCCTCCATTCTTCAGCGCGGGGTGGTGGTGGCTGTGGTGTCCTCAAGATTGGAGCAGGAGATTCGTGAGGCCCAATCTCTTGCTCCGTCATCCATACCTGAAAATAAGCTCTTTGTGCCTGTCCAGTATCGGTTAAGGGTGCTTTGGGAGTTCCACGACTCGGCTCTGAGTGGGCATCCTGGAATCTCGGCCACTCGTAAAGCCATCACTAGACTGTTCTGGTGGCCCTCGTTGACTTCTGACGTCACTGGCTTTGTGTCCTCCTGTGAAATTTGTGCCCGCGCTAAAGCCTCCCACAACCGGCCGGCCGGGGAATTGGTGCCACTGCCAGTTCCAGATAGACCATGGACTCATCTGTCCATGGATTTTATCACTGACCTCCCCCCCCTCTAATGGCAAAACCGTGATCTGGGTAGTTGTGGATAGGTTCAGTAAACAAGCACATTTTGTACCATTAACGGGCCTTCCTAATGTTGAGACTCTATCTAAAATATTCATTGAGCATGTGATCCGGTTGCATGGTGTGCCTGTCAGTGTGGTGTCTGATAGAGGGGTGAAATTTGTGGCAAAATTCTGGAGGGCTTTTTGTAAAAGGCTGGGCATCAGTCTGACCTTTTCATCGGCCTACCATCCCGAGACCAATGGTCAGACTGAAAGAACCAATCAGTCTTTGGAGCAGATTCTACGGTGTCTTGTCACGTCCAGACAGGATGATTGGTGCTCAGTGATACCTATAGCGGGATTCGCTTTCAATAATCGTATCAATCAGTCTACTGGTGCTTCTCCTTTCTTCTGCAACTATGGGTTTCACCCTCATTTTGGGGAATTTTCCCGGCCGGATTCGGAGTGTCCAGGGGCTGATTCTGCCTTTTTGCGGTTGGGGGAGGTCTGGAGGGAGGTTCAGGGGAACATTGGGGAAGCTCAGAGCAAATACATTTTTTTTGCGGATAAACGACGCTCTGTGTGGCCGGCTTATCAGGTGGGGGATAAGGTATGGCTATCCACCAAAAACATAAGGTTGAGAATTCCCTCTGCTAAGTTGGGTACCAAGTATATTGGCCCATATGAAATTTTAGAGGTGATTAATCCTGTGGCCTTTCGCCTGCGTTTGCCTCCGTCATTGCGGATCCCTATTGTGTTCCATAAGGCGCTTCTAAAGCCGTCGGTGCCCTTCTCTGATGAGTCTCCCTGTCTGTTATGGTAGATGGCCAGACAAGGGTACGAGGTGGAGCAGGTGGTGGATTCTCGTATGCTCCGCCGTTCACTTCAGTACTTGGTCCACTGGAAAGGGTACGGTCCCGAGGATCGGTCATGGGTGCCGGCGCGTTCGGTCCATGCAGATTGGTTGCTCCAGGCCTTTCACGCTCGTCATCCAGGGAAACCTGGGGGTCCAGTGGCCCACCATTGAGAGAGGGGTACTGTCATGGTCCAGTCCGGAGTTTATTTTCTGCTGCCATCACTCTGGACTGGTCATGCGGGGGTTAATCTCCTCAGCCTTGTTCTGGAGCTAGCGGGGCTATTTCAGTCTCTCACAGCCTGCTGACCAGTGTTAGTGATAGCTCAAGCTTCCAGTTTAGAGCTTCTGACCCTTGTACCTTGGTGATCCTCCTGCCTTTGACTGGTATCCACGTGTATGACCCGGACTGATCTCTGACCCCGTTTCTTGGTATTCGTCTTTGCTGCTACATTCCCTCTCTGGCATTTGAGTCCCCGGCTTGGACCCCAACCACGTATTTCACCTCACGTTTTTTGACACAGTGCTCATGTTTTGGCTCTCTGACCCTCGGCTTGGTATTTTGACTACCTGTATTGCTGCTCCTTCTGGTACGTCTGCTCCTGATAGTTTCTGACTCGGTTGGTCTGACCATTCTCTCTCGTTACCTGTCACACCTGTGCTGTTGCTCAGTGTTGCTGTTCTAGTGTGTAACCTCTCTTCCCTCACCAGCTTCCCCTGGTGGAGATTTCACTACAATCACCAGCAGCAACTGAGGGAAGCCAGCTCACTTATATCCTCCCAGTCAGTAATCCCTGACGTCTAATCATCGTCGTCAGGTGGCAGACTTCTGTCAACCCGGCCAGCTCCACTACCCGCAGTAACCCCAAGAGGGAGCACCGACTCAGAAGTCAGATTAAGAGAATTCACAACACTTCCCCTCTTGAATATATCACTGCTGGAAGTGAGAATTTGCACTTATCTGTATAACTTGGGAGGCAAGAGTGGAGAGAAGCTGTTGCAGAAGTCGGTCAAAGTGGGTGCAAAACATGCAGGCATCGTCTAGCCATGAGAAACACAAGGATCACAGTTCTTGACTTCATGCACAAATACAAGCATCAGCAGCAAGCGGTATTTAGCAGTATTCACTAGCAAGATAGAGGTTAATGAGCAGTGCTGGGTCTTGTAGTGCAGTAACAGTAAACAGGCACAGAGGAATAAATCCTGTTCGTGATGCCATTTTTTCAGCCTTGTAATGACTAGGCCCAAGGTTCCCTGCTATCCACCCGCACACGGTGTCCGCAGCAGAAGGAATTATGACACAAACCGGTCTCGGGGATAACAGTTGCTTTTACTTCAGCAGGAGCGGGAATTATAACTTGTAACAAATAAGAAACAGTCTTTCATGGGTAGTCCACAGCAATTACAGTTCACACTTAGATGCTGAGATATGATTGGGGTCTGGAGCTTTAAGAGCACTGGACAATGTATTTTCGGATTTTACAGAGGGAGGTAGATGCAGCAATTAGCGGTTACAGACCTGTACTTGGGGTTATCTCCACAGTGTGTCACGGCATGTGCACAAGTACTTATAGGTGAATGTAGAAACTGTGGTGAATTATGTCATAAAGACTTTACATGTGGTGAATCCTGTCAGCAATTCTATAGATGTGGTGAATCCTGTCAGCAATACTTTACATGTGGTGAATCCTGTCAGCAATAGAATGAAGTCTGTACAGGTTAGAGGGAAATCAGGCTTTTATGCCTGCAGGAGATCTTGAGGTAAAAACATCCTCCTCGTGTGTTCTGCTCTCCCTGAAGGCATTCCTCAGACTACAGAACATTCTAGACTTGCCTGGAAAAACAGCTCCTCCTATTGACGATGTCACTAGGAGCTGGCCAATAGGAGACCGAATTCACATCTCAGGTCCTTACAAAAACAATAATTCAGTCATTGTACATTTTCACCATTAGATGGCGACAGAACACAGCAAACGAGAAATGCATTGCATCTAAAATGAAGGTGACTAGAAATGGAGAATTACAGCTCACAAATAATGTAGAGAGCCAGTTAGAGAGTGAGCAGTAGTGTACAGAAGCTACTCACAATTCAGTATTACTTAAAGGGACAGACACACTCTGGACTGGGTCACTACATAGTGTTTGGTGTATTAATTTACTCACCTGCTGCTTTCTCCGGTGTCCGGTACCGTTCTCCTCCTTGACGTCACCACTCTAGACTGTCCAGGGCATGCTGCATTCTACAGGACCCAGAAGTGACTTTTACAACGTAAGCCTATGGAGTATCAGTACAAGTCTTCATAGTCTTCACAGGCTGTCATTGTAAAGAGATATTCGTCTCACACATAGAGCGTAAAATGAGCCGGCTAGTTGCATTTGCCGTGACGTCACTGAGAAGAGGTGAAGAACTGCTGAGGACACCGTTGAAAGCAGCGGTAGGTTAGTATATTAATACACTACATTACATGTACATACTCAGACATTTAATGAATAAAAATGATGATTAAAAAAATAGTGTAAAAAAGCGTTTTTTTTTTGTTTTTGTTTAACTCATTTTAGCTGCAAACTTTAAATGGCCAAAACTGAGATCGTTCATTTTTTATTTCCACACAGGTTGACCTCCACATATTCTGTTCTGGCCATATGAACATGTGATTGCTGCAGCCAATCTCTGGTCACATGAGAGATGCATTAGTCGTCGCTGCCCTCAGTGATTGACTGAAGCAGTTACATGGTTGGCTGGAAGAGAAACCATGTAGATTAGCGGGCCACCTGTGCAACATTGGGAGAGGAGATACAAAATATTGACTCACATGTAACAGAGGAATGCCCCCAGGCATGGAGGTAGGGGAATAAACCAAAATAGAGAAGGATATGGAATTACAACACATACAAAACAAGCAGCAGTCACAGATAACTCCTCCAACTCTCCTCCTCATAAGAACTCTTCACCCACCAGAAGCCAGGCTGCAAATGCTAGCTCTGACAAGGATTAGTAACAGACCAGATTATAAAGGGGAAAGGAGTGGCTAACCGAGCTCAGCTGCAGAGCACAGCGATTTCCAACATGGCCTATAAACCTCTGTTCTGCCAAAAGGAATGAACACCATTAAAATTAAAGAGAAGTGCTTCTTCTCAGCCCCAACTAAGAGCAATCAGACGCTGCGGTCTTCTGTCACGGCAACCCTGTGACAATATACCTGGAAAAGGTGAAAATATAAAAGTGTGGTAAAATGGCAAAAAAAACCCTGATTCTGACACTATTTTTTGCGAGAAAATTTAACGTGGCAACATGATTTCCAGGGAGGGTCAGTACAATCACATTGATACCAAAAGTACATTTTTTTTTTGGTGTGTTGGAAAAAAAATCTGAATTTTTTTATTTGATTTGTTGCCATCATTTTCTGAGAAACTTACTGTAACTTTTTTTTTCCGTCGATGAACCTGTGTGAGGACCTGTTTTATTCTAAGGCAATCTGAAATTTTTACTAAATTCTTTTTTGGGTAACTAAAACATTTCGATTAATTTTTATTGAAAATTTGTAGGAATTTGTGGCAACGAAAAAAAATATATCAAATATTGTGATACTTGTTTTTTTTTCTCCTTACAGCATTTACAATATGGGTTAATTACCCATAATATTTTTATGGATCAGACTTTTATGGATGTGGTGTTACTAAATATGCTTATTTTTTGTTTCTCTATTAAAAATCGTCAAAAAGGCGGCGATTTGAACTTTTACATGTTTTTTTAAAATATTTTTTATAACTTTGTTTATTTTTTAGTTGACTTGAACCTGCAAGCATTTGATCTCTTATATTATGTAATGCAATATAATTGTGATGCAGTATATAGAAGCTCTCGTATGAAGCTCAGCTACAGGCGAGAACATAGGAGAACAAAGATGGCAGCCACGGTTGTCTTCAGCAGGCCTTGACTACCATGAAAAACCCATTGGCCACTGCCTTTGTGTTGTGGGGGTGTGAATAGAAGTTGTCACATATAACCATGTAGTTTTAAGCTTTCATCACCTAATAGCACTGACTTGGAGGCCCCTTTATGAGTCTCTTCTGAACATAAAACTGGAATTATTGGTGACAGGCACAGTGAAACAGGAGCTTATGAAAAGTGAAAATTTTAAAACGCACAGCCCTGCTTTGTGATTTACAGTCTTATTCAGTTGATAATTGAATTGTATCGCACTTTGCATAAAAATGTTATAAATATAATTTCAATGCAGTGTTATTAAAAAAATAATCAAATCTCTTTTGTTCTTGGCAGATGACTGGACCAGGAGCTCAGACAAGCATCTCGCATTTTCACATCTTGCAGCAGATGATTATGGTATCACATCAGATATAAGTGAAGAACATGCCATTATGATAGATACCCATCAAAACCTTCTCAGAAAAAGTCTGTCATCTGATCCTTTACAACAAGTCCTTTTGTGCGCACCATCAAAAACCAAAATGCAAAACAAAAGTCACATAAGGGAGAAAACATGTTCATGCTCAGAATGTGGGAAATGTTTTCTAAAGAAATCGCATCTTGTTACACATCAGAAAAGTCACACAGTGGAGAAGCCATATGTATGTCCAGAATGTGGGAAAGGGTTTACAGAGAAATCACATCTTGTTACACATCAGAGTATTCACAAAGGGGAAAAGCCATTTTCTTGCTCAGAATGCGGGAAATGCTTTAATCATAAAAAAAATGTTGTCACCCATCAAAGAATTCACGCAGGAAAAATGCCATTTTCATGTTCAGAATGTGGGAAAAGCTTTAATCGTAAAACAAGTTTTGTTACACATCAAAAAAGTCACACAGGTGAGAAGCCATTTTCATGTTCAGAATGTGGGAAATGTTTTATAGAGAAATCGTATCTTGCTAAACATCAGAAAATTCACACAGAGGGGAAGTTATTTTCATGTTCAGAATGTGGGAAATGTTTTAATCGGAAAATAAATTACATTACCCATCAGAGAATTCACACAGGGGAGAAGCCATTTTCATGTTCAGAATGTAAAAAATGTTTCATAGAGAAATCATATCTTGTTAAACATCAGAAAATTCACACAGGGAAGAAGCCATTTACATGTTCAGAATGTGGGAAATGTTTTAATCGGAAAACAAATTTTATTACACATCAGAAGATTCACACAGGGGAGACACCATTTTCATGTTCAGAATGTGGGAAATGTTTTAATCAGAAATCACAACTTGTTACACATCAGAGAATTCACACAGGGGAGAAGCCATTTTCATGTTCAGAATGTAAAAAATGTTTCATAGAGAAATCATATCTTGTTAGGCATCAGAAAATTCACACAGGGGAGAAGCCATTTTCATGTTCAGAATGTGGGAAATGTTTTAATCGGAAAACAAATTTTATTACACATCAGAGAATTCACACAGGGGAGAAGCCATTTTCATGTTCAGAATGTGGGAAATGTTTTAGTCAAAAAACAAATCTTGTTAGCCATCAGAGAATTCACACAGGGGAAAAGGCACTCTCATGTTGACAATGTGGGAAATGTTTTACAGAGAAATCACACATTGATAGACGCCATAGAACACTTACAAGAAAAAATGTCACATCAACAATGACTATTAGAAAATGTATAACATTCCCAATGTCCTTTGGTTATTGAAAAGCAATTACTATCCAAATAGTACCCCTAAATATATAAACTGTACAAATAACATTTGTATATACTGCACAACTTCAGCTTAAAAGGGCTGTTGGGTCCTGTTTGATATTGGCCATAAAGAGATGTTGCTATACATGTTCAGGTCAGTTCCCAAGACAGACATCTAGCAACAAGTTTGTCTCGGTTAATAGAGGGATCTGTTAATTAGATGAGACCCGGGGCATGCCTAGAAAACTTTTGGTTCCATAGAAACAGTCCTAATTGTCCCCACCTTCCCCCCAAAAAACACACTTACAGAATTTGGTGGGGTATTGGCATGTAGTTGCAGTGAAAGAAGTGCATATTTCCCAATTTGTAAAGGTAGGGAAGAGGGTATTGAGTTGTAGCATATACACAAAAAACTTCCCCTAGAATAGCTCCTTAGTGTCCAACCAAGTACAGTTTTTCTGTAGCATTCAAAAAGTGTGACTCCCCCAATCCAGTAGGATGAATTCCCCCAAATATTTTGTATAGTATCACATGCACAGTATAATGTTCCCACAGTTGATTTCTGCACACAGTATGATGCTTTCACTGTTCTCCCCAAACACATAATAATCTGCCAACAGAAACTGTCAGTGATGTTCCCAGAGTGCCCCCAATAAAGTAGGATGCCTCCACAGTGCTTTCAGTGCAGTGTGAGGCTGTTATAGTGCTCCATACGGTATAATGCACCCACATTGCCCCTATTCATTGTACCACAGTAACACCAATGAAGTATAATGCCCCCTTCATAAAATTTGATGCCTTCACAGTGTCTCCTAATGCAGTTTGAGGCCATCAATGGGGCCACAACATATTTTTATTCAACCAAACTGCCACAATATAGTATTATGACCCCACAGTGCCCACAAAAACAGTATGAGGACACCACTGTGCCCCACCGACAATATCATGCTGCCTAAGTGTCCCTCAATACAGTATGAAGCTCCCACAGTGCTCCTCAATACAGTAAAGTGCTCCTCAACTCCTCATAGAAAAATGCACTGACACAATATGAAAAATACCCAACCCCGTTCCCCTAATGTCTTGCCTTGATCTGTGCTGTGTGTGGACTAAGGCTCCAACTAGGACTCACGATCTAGTGATATCATTTTGCTTGCTGCATAGTAACTCAGGTACACTAGAAAATGTAACAATAGTGAAAAGTGAACGTGCTGGGATAAGGTGTTATCCGACCATGATCTTGTGCTAACCAATTGTATTCGGCGTGCTCGAAAAATATGTTCGAGTCCCCGTGGCTGCATGTCTCACAGCTGTTCAACAGCCGCAATACATGCAGGGATTGCCTAACAAATATGTAATCCCTGCATGTGTTGCGGATGTCAAACAGCCGGGAGACATGTAGCCGCGGAGAGTTGAACATATTTTTCGAGCACGCTGAATACACTGGGTTAGCACACGAGCATGATGTGATAACACCTTATCCGAACACGTTCGCTCATCACTATGTAGCAATGATCTGTTGGCTTCACTATTGTATTTATCTGTATCTGTGTCCTAAGAACACAGAAGTCATTGAAATTGTGACACAGCAGACCTCGTCCTGGCTTACAGGCTCTATAATGGCCACATGGTATGCAAATGACTGGCAGTACACCACCGGATGAGACCACTTAACAATCAAATAGCTGACTCTGCAACTAAGGCTGGGGTCACGCTTGCGAGTGCAATGCGAGAAGCTCGCGCGAGTTTCTCGCCTCAGTACCCGGCACTGCCGCCGGCACTCGGTGTGCGGCTGCATGTCTTTCTATGCAGTTGAACGCTCCGGTTCGAACCGCCGGCAGCAGTGCCGGGTATTGAAACGAGAGATCACGCGAGTTTCTCGTTGCGCTTGCAAATTTGACCCTGGCCTAACCCTATTATGCACAGTAGTGTCTCCCAATGCCAAATGTGAGACCAAGTGGAAGAGAAAGGCAGTAGACCATTCCTTTAAAACTTATTATCAATCACTATTAAACATCTGATTTTAAAACTTATAAAATCTTTGTGTTTGAATCTCTATTTCTGTATAGATATTGCATTAAATTTTAAGTTGTTAAGGCAGAGCTGGTAGGAGTTTTGTCTAGAAATAATGGAGTAAGAATTAATAGTACAGTTGAAAAGTGATCATTTACAATGTAAATCTGTTGTCTTGGAAAAATGCTTCACCCTCTGAGCTAATAGGATGGAAATTGCCCCAGACTCCACCACTTTGTGTATTTTAAACTCTTAGTAGTAGGCAAAGAATATTGTAGAGGGAGCGCTCATCTGTCAAAGGGAATGTGAGTAAACAGATATACATATATCTCCTGAAAATGATGGAAAAAGCTGTGCTTCTAAATCCTTCTGTTGTCCTGTTCCATTATAGGAAAAGGGCAAAGTAAAGGGGCTGGGGACAGATTCAATACTAGACACATCAGTGAAGCATGGCTGTTCCCACTGACTACAATGTGTTCCATCAACTTTCTGTCAAGATTCCCATCGTATTTCGCACCTCAGTGCTTGTTCTATAAGTTCACGTCCATGGCGTTTGCTTGGCGTTTTTATCTCAGACAGTCTCATCAGCTTTCCTTTCTGACATCACACCTTCTCGGCATTCATCTCTATCCTCTTGCCGTCTCATCAGCGTTCATATCTACCCTCTGGCCATCTCCTCAGCGTTCATCTCTTCCCTCTGGCCATCTCTTTAGCGTTCTTCTCTACCCTCTGGCTGTCTCCTCAGCGTTTATCTCTTCCTATGACCGTCTCCTCAACGTTCATCTCTACCCTCTGGCCAGTTCCTCAGTGTTCATCTCTTCCCTCTGGCCGTCTCCTCAGCGTTCATCTCTACCCTTTGGCCATCTCCTCAGCGTTCATCTCTAACCTCTAGCTGTCTCCTCAGCATTCATTTCTACACTCTGGCCATCTCCTCTGCATTCTTCTCTACTCTTAGGACAGAGATGAGCACTGAGGAAACGGCCTAAGTCTGACTGATCAGCATTCCTCTCTGCTCTAAGTTCATCTCAGCATTCCTCTTGGTTTCCAGGCTGTCTCCTCAGTGTTTCTATATACCATTGTAGGGAAGGTGGATTGACGGGCGGACCTGTTTGCAGTGGAGAGGCAGAGGTGTAGTGTATTGTGGGTGGACTGTTAGAGTGAAAGATGGGAAACAGCTGGAGATAAAGAGAAAGTGTAGTATTGTAGTTTGACCATTGAGGGCAGTGGAGAGTGTAGGAATGGGACTGAATAACTGCCATTGTTGAAGTAGCTGTCAAGTCATGGTGGGCGGGGTTACCAGAACGGGACTGATAAAAGGATGAGGGAAGGTTCTGGAAAAGTCAGTCAGTGAGGGGAGCGCAAGAGATAGGAGGCTCTGCTGAGGAGAGAGGACGGAGAAGAGGCTCCTTAGGGGACTGACAGTTAAGACGGTCATGGGGGTGGCCCAAACGACGGGAGCCACAGACGGAGACGGCCTGGGGGTACCAAACTGACGACGTACTCAGATTGGTGAAGCGCTGTGGCAGATAGGCCTAGGGCAGCCATGGCGAAAAGAACCACGGAGGACGTCACGACTACAGGAAAAGAGAGTGAAGGTACCCGGGCCTGTGTTTGAAGAAGTGTGAAGCTGCTGTGGTGAATTGCTGTGGTCGTCAGGAGGACGGCCAATAAAAGCGGACCTGTTGAACACAAAGTCTGTCTCCGTCTCGTGTCTATCTGCGGCAAGAAGCGGGTCACCCCCCCTGTCAGTTACCCTACCTACACCATGAGGCTATCTCCACAGTGCTCCTCTGCCCTGAGGCTATTTCACAGGTTACAAATTATTAAACCCAAAACTGTCCACCATCTTTTTCTGTGGTAATACACGGTGTGCTAGTCTTTTTTTATGTCTCTATAGATTGAGAAGAGATATTTTCGGTTTTGGAAAAAGGTAGGTTGCTTATAAATTCTGAGGACAGTTTCAAAAGTATGGCTAGAAGTTGAAGCTCCAGAGACTGGCCTTCATAAAGATTTTGCACACCCTATTATAGGCTTTTTCGGTGTCAATACCAAGAAGGGCTTGTGGTATCTTAGATTTCTGTGCTAAGTGTATGGCGTTTAATAGGCACATAGAGTTGTCTTTGCCTTTTCTCACTTTCACAAAACTCCTACTGTTCATCTTAGACTAAAACAGGAATGGTTGGGTAAACTTTGAAGTCCCACTCCCTTTGGTAGAAATTTAACAAGAATGTGACACATACCACTTACTTAAAAATTGTACAGCACACTATTCATGGCAGTGGGATTCTTATTAGCAATGCTCTCTTCAGCAGAATAATAGTTATGGTCTGAGGAAAATTACAGAGATCAAGTGATAACTTATCTCCAAAATCTCAATCCGATAGATCAACTGTGGGATGTTCTGGAAAACAATAACGATCCATGAAGGTCAAACTGAGCAACCGCAGGTGAAGGATCTGCTGCTAACTTCTTAAGGCCCTTTTACATTTAGCAATGCACCAGCGATCCGACCCGGTCAGGATCGCTGGTGCATCGCTAAATGATCGCTAGTGAGCTTTCACACAGAAAGACCTCACAGCGATGCAGCAGCGATGCGGCGGACGATACTCACCTTTCACACACAGTCCTCCCGCCTGCCTCCACGCGTCGCTCGTCGTCACAGCAGGAAGCCCCAGCAGGAAGCTGACGACGAGAAATGGAGCCGCCCGATCTCGCGCGATCAGCGATGGACAGTGGGGGAGCCGGTCGTTGGTAAGTATCACACATAGCGATATCGCTAGCAATATCGCTATAACGTCACAAAACCGGTGACGTTATAGCGATATTGCTAGCGATATCGCTTAGTGTAAAACCCCTTTTAGAGCCAGCTACTATAGGAACATTGAGGCCATATGCACACGGTCAGTATCTTACATCAGTATTTGTAAGCCAATACCAGAAGTGGAACAATCAAAGGAAAAGTATAATAGAATCACGTCACCACTTATGTATTCTTCGCCCATTCCCGATTTTTGCTTACAAATACTATGGTAAAAAACTCACAAAATAGTGAACTTGTGAAAATGGCCTCATAGATCTGCTGGTGTCACATACAGTTGTGCTCAAAAGTTTACATACCCGGCAAATTTTTGTTTTCTTTGCCTTTTTTCAGAGAATATGAATGATAAAGGTTTTCTCCACTCATGGTTAGTGGTTGAGTGAAGCCATTTATAGTCAAACTACTGTGTTTTCTCTTTTTAACTCATAATGACAACCCAAAAATCCAAATGACCCTGATCAAAAGTTACATACCCTGGTGATTTTGGCCTGATAACATGCACAGAAGTTGACACAAATGGGTTTGAATGGCTACTAAAGGTAACATCCTTACCTGTGACCTGTGACAAATGCCAGGAAAATTGTTCGGGATGCAAAGAAATACCCACAAATAACATCAGCTGAAAACTGGACTCTGAAAACTAGCGGTGTGGCTGTTTCAAGATGCACAATAAGGAGGCACTTGAAGAAAAATGGGCTGCATGCTCTGGTCGAGTCGCCAGTAGAAAACCATTACTGCGCAAATGCCACAAAGTATCTCGCCTACAATACACAAAACAACAGTGACATGCCTCAAAGCTTCTGGAACAAGGTAATTTGGAGTGATGAGACCAAAACTGAACTTTTTGGCTACAACCATACACGTTACATTTGGAGAGAGGTCAACAAGGCCTATGATGAAAGGAACTCCATTACTACTGTAAACCACAGAGGTGGATCACTGATGTTTTGGGGATGTGTGAGCTACAAAGGCGCAGGAAACTTGGTCAATGTTGAAGGAAAGATGAAATCAGCACGTTATCAGCAAATACTGGATTCAAATTTGCAATCATCATCAACCTGACAACTGTCACGGTCACGCGCGGCTGGACACAGCGCCCCCAGCAGGGTGGATTTAGATGACACGCGTGACCCTGGATACACCGCCTCCAGTGGGGCAAATTTAAATAATAAGACGTGCAGCTGGATACGCCGCCTCCAACAGGCGAATTTAGGTAATACACGTAACTCGTAAATCTGGAAACCCCGCCTCCAGTAATGCGAATTTAAACAATAAGGGAAACCTGGGTAACAATAGCAATGGGGGCACTGCGATAAGGAACGGGGATGTGGAGACCTCCTGCACTCCCCTGAGTCAGTGTCTCTACACTCCTAACGTTCCCTAGGCCGGTTCCGCACCAGGCGCCGATCTGGATACCAGATATCCCTAGCTCGCCCTGCACCTAAACCCTCACTAGGGAATTGGTCGGTGCGGAAACTAATTCCACCACTGCACTAAACACACATAAGGAAAAATGACAATACAGGGGAAAACCACTTAGCTTTGCTCTGTTGCTTACGCTCCCAGCAACAGAGCCACCACCTGCGTGCATCTTTTCCTCCTACCAGATCCATCACCATAACCGGATCAATCACCATAGTGCAGCCTTGGAGCAAACAGAGTCCACCACCCATGTGCAGCTGTCCAGAAACAGTCCTGAAAATGAGTCCAGCTTCTGCCAAAAAGTCCAGCATGCTTGAGTCCAACTTTTCTGCCAAAAAGTCCAGCATGCTTGTGTCCAGCTTTTAGCAACCAAGTCCAGCATGCTGAGTGCAACTCTACACCATAGTTGCCACTCCACCAAGCCATGCAAGCACTTCCTGCTGACACCATAACTGCGACTCCACCACGCCATGCCAGCCCTTCTTGCAGACACCATAGTTGAACTCCACCAATCCATGCCAGCACTCCTTGCAGACACCATAGCTGCTACTCGAGGGCTCTGACTGAGCTGCCCGTGACTCTCCTTCAGCTCCCTCCTTCACCCAGGCTTTCTTGCAAATGAAGACCTATCACCAACAGTGATTGATACACCTGACACTCTTTTATAGAGCATTCGCACCTGTTAATTAATCACGTGCATAAACTAAGGTAACCAAGTGCAATGCTGATCACCACCACCGGGGCAAACTTAGAACAAATGACACCACAGTGCAATAATCCTAATGGCCACCGGGGGCAAACCCACACTTTAGCATACAGCCAAAGGAAAAAAAGTTGCTTTGTGCATCTAAACTGTCAGATACAACTCGGATCATGACAACAACGATCCAAAACACAAGGCCAAGTCGACATGTCATTGGCTACAGCAGAACAAACTGAAGGTTCTGGAGTGGCTATCTCAGTCTCCTGACCTCAATATTATTGAGCCACTCTGGGGAGATCTCAAGCTCGTAGTTCATGCTAGACAGCCTAGGAATTTACAGGAACTGAAGGCCTTTTGCCAAGAAGAGTGGACAGCTTTACCATCTGAGAAAATGAACCTCATCCACAACTACCAGAAAAGGCTTCAAACTGTCATTGATGTTAAAGGGGGCAATACACGGTATTAAGAAATGGAGTATCTGAACTTTAAATCGGGTCATTTGGCTTTCTTCTGGCGACTCGACCATACGTCCATTTTTCTTCAAGTGTCTCCTTATTGTGCGTCTTAGCCACATCGCTAGTTTTCAGAGAATCCAGTAATCCAGTATTTCAGCTGATGTTATTTGTGGGTTTTTCTTTGCATCCCAAACAATTTTCCTGGCATTTGTCACGGGTGAGGATGTTACCTTTAGTAGCCATTCAAACCCATTTGTGTCAACTTCTGTGCATGTAATCAGGCCAAAATCACCAGGGTGTGTAAACTTTTGATCAGGATCATTTGGATGTTTTGGGTTGTCCTTATAATTTAAAAAGAGAAAACACAGTAGTTTTACGATAAATGGCTTCACCCAAGCACTAACCATGAGTTGAGAAAAAGTTTTGGTGTGAGACCAGGATCACACATGTGAGAAACATGGCCGAGTTTCACATGTTAATACCCGGCACTGCCACCGGAACTCAGGAGTGGAGCATTTAGCTGCAAGTATTGCTATGCGGCCACACGCTCCGCTCCTGGGTGTAGCATGCGAGACTCGGCCATGTTTTTCGCATGTGTGATCCTGGCCTTATCATTCATATTCTTTGAAAAAAGGCCAAGAAAGCAAAAATTCTGCCGGGGTATGTAAACTTTTGAGCACAACTGTACAAATTTAAAGGGTTTTTCAGGTCTAAAAAGAAAAATCAGCAGTGGTTCTATGAGGCAAAATCATTAACGTGTGAATGGGATGAGGTCACTGTCTCAATTCTCCTGCATTCCCTGTGAGAGTGGACAAATGTAGGGGTTTGGGCAGGGCTGAGGGAGATGAAGAGATGATGCGGTGGTGCTGCTGATAGGTGGGGTAGGTGTGCTGATCCAACAGGGCTGGGGGGTGACCCACTTCTTGACGCAAACAGACTGGAGTCTGAGACAGGAAAGTGCATTCAACAGGTCCGTGTTTATTCACCAACTTCCTTGACGACTTCCACAAACCATGACAGGACTTTTGGCAATCCCTTTTCACACAGACCCGAGTACCTTCTTTTTCTGTCTGTGTCACCGTCGTGGTGTCCTCTGCGGTTCTCCTCACTGTGGCTGCCCTAGGCACTTCCACCACAGCGCTTCCCCTTTCAAAGTACACCGGTACCTATTCTGCTCAGGCTGTCTCCGTCTGATGCTCCTGTGTTCCTGGGTCACCCCCCCGTGACCATCTCTACTGTCTGGTGCTCTCTGAGGGTTCTCCACTGCGCAGCAGACCCTCCTTACTAGTGAGCTCCCCTGGCTGACTGACTCTTCTGGAAGCTTCTCCCAGCCTTTTATCCCACCAGCCTAGGTAGCTCCGCCCACTGTCACCTGACAGTCACCTTTGACCAATGAGTGTGAACTTGACCTGTGACAGTTATGTTACCACTCTCTTCTGTGATCCCCACTGCCTTCTAATGGTCACTCTCAGTACAGAACCCTTTTCTCTTCTCAGTTCCTCTGTCAGGTCAACCTCCCCACATTCTCCCTTCCTTTAACCATTGTCATCCTCGACAATCTTGTCCTGGGGTGAAAGTGGTGTCAGGGACCTGGCACTGTCATGATCGGTGTCTTGGTCACATAGACCCTTGGTCACACAGACACCTTTGTCACACAGACTCTTGGTCACTCAGACCCCTTTATCACACAGACACTTGGTCACACAGACCCTTGGTCACACAGACCCCTTTGTCACACAGACTCTCGGTCACACAGACCTCTTTGTCATGTGCCCGGTCTGTCTGTCTCCTTCTCCTGTCATCCTGTCATCTTGGACAAGTCATGGTCGTCATACTCTCCGTACCTGGGACCTGCTGAATACACATTTTCTTGTTTAAAATATATAACACTTTAACATTTCAAATTCATTACACAGTTTTCCACATTTGTTGCAATCCCTTTTCATCAAAACAGGGCTCTTTTTTTTTCTTTCCTTTTTTTTTAAACACAACTACACACGCAAAAAAAACATGTCAACCAGATGAGGACGGGGTGCCCCCTTCCTTTAAATAAAACACTCTCATTAAGCATCCCTGATGCACCAGGAGGATATGTTTCCTACGGGGAAGCGGAACAGTCCCCTCATTGTGCAAAGGTGCACTACAGTCCTGGCAGTTCAATGTAGTAGGTGCTCCGGGCCACCTCCTGGCGGCCGATGTCTCGTCATAACAGGGGGACTCCACAGCCGTGGAGTCTCTGGGATGCCAAAAATACCTCTGGGCCTCGAGTGTCCCTGATGCTTGAGACCCAGGAGTCCTCATCATTTCATGGAGGCTTGTACCCCTCAGGGCAGGCGATGACGGCTACAGCGTAATAGCCGCGGGGGCAATACTCCTTGTAGTAAGAGACCCAGTCTCTTTCTTGTAAAGCCCGGCCATGCCGGATGGACGCCACGTTTAGGTAAACTTTCTCTCCAGTGGCGCGATCCCGGATAAAGCCATACCCTTTTTCCCGGTTTGCATGCACCAGCCTCCCGATAGACCGTGTAGCCGCCATGCCCGCCTCTCCTTTTTCATGGAGCAGCCCCCAGATCTCCCGCTCTCTGGCCTTTTTTCCTTCAATGACCTCCGCAACCCAGGCGGAGGGTCCGGTATAGGCCGCAGAGTCCGGTGGGCGGGTCGAGGGCGGAACAGAAGCGGCCGCAGGCTCCGATGGTGAATAGGCTGCAGCCGGCTTTGACAGCGACGTTGGCGCGGCCACAGGGGAGGCCGCAGCTGGTACCAAGGCTTCCATGGGCTCCGGCAAAGCAATCTCAGGTAGGGCCACAGATGAAGCAGCGACCGCACTCTCCGGTAGGTCAGACACTGCAGTTGATGGCCCGATTTCAGTAATGGCCAGGAGTGAGACCGATGCATTGGAGGTCAGCTTGGCGGGGGCTACGCCGTTGCTCAGAGCGGGAGGCACCACAGCGTATAGAGGTGGGCGGGGAGGCTGAGGACCGGTGTCAAGGCCCCGTGGTCTGTCCACTGCATGGCACGTGGGGACGGGGTTTGCCCGGGGAGTCGCCGGCGGGGACCGGGACACGCTTACCTTCCCAGCCGCCGCGGCTCCCAGTAGATTCTCCCACTGCTCCTTCGTTGGCCGTTGATTTTCACCCCGCCATCCGACAGGGCCGGCCTCCAGGCCTAACAGCTCCGCGGGGAGACTCCCTGAGCAGGTTTCCCGACATGTCTCCAATTCTTGGCGCCACCGCCATTCCTGGCGTTCGACACCCCGACAGCTACAGCGTCTCATGCCGTCCGAGGTCCAGTAGCTGAATGGCGCCAAACAGCCACAGCAGGTCTCTCCACCAGGGCTACTCCCTTTCTTGGGGGGTGCGGCGGTGGGCTTCTCCACCCATCTTCCAGGGTCCAGCATAAGGGAACAGTTCTCTTCAGGCAAACACCACTCCCCTCAGGGGCGGATTTGACAAAGCCCCGAATCATCCAGTAGTACAATCAGCAATATCTGTTTCTTTCTTTGGGCGCCAAACCACCACAGCCATTTTATCGGCAGCCAGCAATCCACAGTCCAATTTTGTTTTTTGTTTTTTTTGTAATCCACATGGTACAGCAACCAAACAATTCTTCACCCCACACAACTTGGGGCCTTTGCTACTTGATGGCAGGCCTGCTGCTGAAGATGTTGTATTGGCGGCAATTGATCCTGCCGACTACGCCAAATGTAGGGGTTTGGGCAGGGCTGAAGGAGATGAGGCGATGATGGGGTGGTGCTGCTGATAGGTGGGATAGGTGTGCTGATCCAACAGGGCTGGGGGGTGACCCACTTCTTGACGCAAACAGACTGGAGTCTGAGACAGGAAAGTGCATTCAACAGGTCCGTGTTTTATTCACCAACTTCCTTGATGACTTCTACAAACCATAACAGGACTTTTGGCAATCCCTTTTCACACAGACCCGAGTACCTTCTTTTTCTGTCTGTGTCACTGTCATGGTGTCCTCTGCGGTTCTCCTCACTGTGGCTGCCCTAGGCACTTCCACCACAGCGCTTCCCCTTTCAAAGTACACCGGTACCTATTCTGCTCAGACTGTCTCCGTCTGATGCTCCTGTGTTCCTGGGTCACCCCCCCATGACCGTCTCTACTGTCTGGTGCTCTCAGAGGGTTCTCCACAGCGCAGCAGGCCCTCCTTACTAGTGAACTCCCCTGGCTGACTGACTCTTCTGGAAGCTTCTCCCAGCCTTTTATCCCACCAGCCTAGGTAGCTCCGCCCACTGTCACCTGACAGTCACCTTTGACCAATGAGTGTGAACTTGACCTGTGGCAGTTATGTAACCACTTCTCTTCTTCTCAGTGCCTCAGTCAGGTCAACCTCCCCACACAGTCATACAGTGGGTACGGAAAGTATTCAGACCCCTTTACATTTTTCACTCTTTGTTTCATTACAGCCAGTTGGTAAATTCAAAAAAGTTCACTTTTTCTCATTAATGTACACTCTGCACCCCATCTTGACTGAGAAAAACAGAAATGTCGAAATTTTTGCAAATTTATTAAAAAAAACCCCTGAAATATCACATTGTCATAATTATTCAGACCCTTTGCTACGTATTGAGTAGAAGCACCCCTTTGAGCTAGTACAGCCATGAGTCTTCTTGGGAATGATACAAGTTTTCACACCTGGATTTGGGGATCCTCTGCCATTCTTCCTTGCAGATCCTTTCCAGTTTCGTCAGGTTGGATGGTGAACGTTGGTGGACAGCCATTTTCAGGTCTCTCCAGAGATGCTCAACTGGGTTTAGGTCAGGGCTCTGGCTGGGCCAGTCAAGAATAGTCACAGAGTTGTTCTGAAGCCACTGCTTTGTTATGTTAGCTATGTGCTTAGGGTCATTATCTTGTTGGAAGGTGAACCTTCGGCCAAGTCTGAGGTCCAGAGCACTCTGAAAGAGGTTTTCATCCAGGATATCTCTGTACTTGGCCGCATTCATGTTTCCTTCAATGGCAACTAGTCGTCCTGTCCCTGGAGCTGAAAAACACCCACATAGCATGATGCTGCCAGCACCATGTTTCACTGTTGGGATTGTATTGGGTTGGTGATGAGCAGTACCTGGTTTTCTCCACACATTATGACATTATCACCAAAATGTTCTATCTTCATCTCATCAGACCAGATAATCTTATTTCTCATAGTCTGTTTTTTTTAGCAAACTCTTTGTGGATTTTTATGTCTTGCACTGAGAGGCCACTCAGCCATATAGGCCCAGCTGATGGAGGGCTGCAGTGATAGTTGACTTTGTGGAACTTTCTCCCATCTCCCTACTGGATCTGTGGAGCTTTTCACATTGCTGACATTACTCCCTGATGAAGCGGAAGCGGAAGCAAAACGCGCGTTGGAGTGGTGTGCAGGGAGCACTGGTGTGTCGAGCTGGCTGGTATTTGTGGTCTTCTATGGATTGCTATTAAATGCCTTTTACCTTATAACATACTGCTGATTATATAGGTGTATGTATTTTATGAGATGCACTATTTCTTTGGTTGGTAATAATTATTTCTATTATGAATTCACTCTTTTTAATCATCCATTGATACAAATAACCCACCTTTTTATGGTGTTGTGCTTAATAATGCACCTATTTATGCTTATTTAATTAATTATATATATATTTTTGATGCACTATTATGAATTATATGAGTACTCACATGGTGAAAAATATTTTTTTTGTGTATCGTATCACAGACTGAATATGAGTCAACAGTGTGATGCAGCAGCAAAAAAGGCAAATTCAATTCTAGGATGTATTAACAGAAGCATACAGTCTAGATCACGTGAAGTCATTATTTCCCTCTACTCCTCTTTGGTCAAACCTCATCTGGAATATTGTGTCCAGTTTTGGGCAACACATTTTAAAAAAGACATCAACAAACTGGAGCAAGTTCAGAAAAGAGCGACCAGAATGGTGACCGGTCTGCAAACCCTGTCTTATGAGGAAAGGTTGCAGGATTTGGGAATGTTTAGCTTGCAGAAGAGAAGACGGAGAGGAGACTTAATAGCTGTCTACAAATATCTCAAGGACTGTCACATTGTAGAAGGATCATCTTTATTCTCATTTGCACAAGGAAAGACTAGAAGCAATGGGATGAAACTGAATGGGAGGAGTCACAGATTAGATATTAGAAAAAACTTTTTGACAGTTAAGAGTGATCAATGAGTGGAACAGGCTGCCATGAGAAGTGGTGAGTTCTCCTTCAATGGAAGTCTTCAAACAGAGGCTGGACAGACATCTGACTGGGATGATTTAGCGAATCCTGCTTTGAGCAGGGGGTTGGACCAGATGGCCCAGGAGGTCCCTTCCAACTCTACGATTCTATGATTTATTATTTTTTGTATTAATATTTAATTTTAATCAGCAGTTAAATAGAGGCATTGTTTATTTTCTTCACATTTTTTATATATATTTTTTTCCCTTTCATATGAAATATTTTTTACATATATATATATATATATATATATATATATTTATATATATTTTTTTACATTTTTTTTATTTTATTTCTTTCCAATCAGGTTGACATTCCTTGCCCATTACATACATTGTGCTTTTATTATGTGTTTTAATATGCATATTTTTAACTATATAAATTCTCTCTATTTCAATAAATATTCTTTAGTGTCATCATGTTTTTTTTATCATGATATGTTGTTCAATCATGTTTTTCTTACATTAATAAAGCAATAATTTTTTGAATCGGTACCTTGAATATCTTGTTTTTGGGTATATAAATTTGACGCGCTGTACAGCAAATGGTCTGAGCACATACAGGGTGACCTCTCCACACACTTCTGCAGCAATCCTGGCAGCACTTAAAGGTCTATTTTGAAAATACAACCTCTAGCTATGACGCTGAGAACGTGCATTTAACTTCTTTTGTCAATCAAGGCAAGACCAGTTTTGAGTGGAACCTGTCTTGTTAAACCATTGTATGGTCTTGGCCACCATGCTGCAACTCAGTTCCAGGTTATTAGTAATCTTCCTATAGCCTAGGCCATCTTGATGTAAAGCAAAAAGTTTTTTTTTCACAGCCTCAGAACGTTCTTTGCTATGAAGTGCCATGTTGGACTTTCAGTGACCAGTATGAGAGAATGTGAGGATAATAACATCAAATTTAACACACCTGCTCTACACTCACGCCTAAGACTTGTAACACTAATGAGTCACATGACACAGAGGAGAGGAAATGGCTATTTGAGCACAATTGGGACATTTTCACATAGGGATGTACTCACTTTTGTTGACAGCGGTTTAAACATTAATGGCTATGTGTTGAGTTATTTAGAGGGCACACTAAATTACACTGTACACATGCTGTACACTAAGTACTGTACATTGTATCAACGTGTCAATGTCATGGGTTTACCGTGACAGAGAGAAGCCAGAAGACCTCAGTGTCTGAGTTCTCATACTCCCACACTGAATAGAAGCACTTCAACCTCATATTAAACCGTGCAGGTTTCTTTCAGCAGTATAGGGGTTAATGTGTTCAGTTTGGAGTCGCTGTAGCTTCCTGATTGGAGCATCTCAGCTGTTCAGTATCAGCCACTCCCCTCTCCTATTTATTCTTGCCTCTGGCAATCTGGATGGCTTGTGTAAAGTCTTGTACTGCTTGTTGAAGGAGTAGAGTATTTCCTGTTCTGTAGAGGTGTTTTTGGAGTTGTTCGCTGACTGTTGCTAGGTGTTTAAGCTGTGTGAAATCCCGTCTTCGTCTATTTAGTTTCCCTACCTTTCCTACCCAGTGTTCTCCTCTGTTGTCTGTGAGTTCATATTTTTATGATTGCTATATTTATTTATCCCTGTACATCTTTTCCTGATTGGTTTGTGAATATACATGCTATATGCCTCCCCACTTCCCTGTGAAGATGAAGGGACAGATAAGGGTTGATTCAGAAGTACATCAATTTACGTGGTCCCAGCATCAGTAACCTGGGGATCAGGGATAGCTAGGGCACCCCTAGCGTCAGGGACAGGGAGGAAAACCCCGGGTTATCTGACAACAGAATCGTGACAGTCATATCTTCACTGTTGTCCCATGAAAAAATCTAATAAAATATTTACAAAAATATGAGGGTGTATTCACTTTTGTGAGATACTGTACGTCGCATTCACATCTTCACACATTAGATACATGTCACATACAAATTACTCACACATTAGATACATGTCAATCACACAACACTCATTAGATTCATGTCACTTACACATAACATACATGTCACTCACACATTACTCACCCATTAGATACATGTAACACATCAGATACATGTTACATGCACATCACTCACTAATTAGATACATGCCATTCACACATCAGATACATGTTGCATGCACATCTCTCACTAATTAGATACATGCCATTCACACATCAGATACATGTTACATGCACATCACTCACTAATTAGATACATGCCATTCACACATCAGATACATGTTACATGCACATCTCTCACTAATTAGATACATGCCATTCACACATCAGATACATGTTACATGCACATCACTCACTAATTAGATACATGCCATTCACACATCAGATACATGTTACATGCACATCACTCACTAATTAGATGCATGTCACTCCCATATTAGATTACTTTAAACTTTCACTACAGATGTCGTGCACATACCTTTTTGGCAGATAATATATTGACATCCCCACTGTGATAATTACTAGCTTTTATAATTGTTAGGCTTCATCTGCAAGATGTGTCAATAGGAAAACCTACAATAAAACATCTCTACATGTTTAACTGCGTTTATATGCTGCATGTGTACCAACTCAAACCAAGTTCAATTTTTTTTTGTATTTTTGCATTCTGAGCAACCTGGGGTGTGGCCTCCCTCTCCTGAGCTGGAAATTGTATTTAAAGGCTTCTCCTGACTGGTGACCACTGGTTGGGACCCGGTCCTTGTCTGCCCTTATTCACACACTGATGTCAACTTTGACACATGATAAGGTTTTTAATATTAGGCAGTGTAGGACCGCCCCGATCACAGTCACCTTGTCGATGGTGGGGAAACTTTTATGCTATATTTGATCAAATACAGTATTACTAAGAACTCTGAATTACTTTAATGCACTTTTGCTTTTTATTTCTTTAATTACAGCGTGGCTTTTCTAATTTTGTCTTTTGTAGGTTTTGGATGTTTAACTGCTCCATAGTACAAAATTATCCCCACCTTTTTCCTGTGCCCCTGCCCATAATCACAACATAGCATCAGTGCCCACTCCTCATTCAATAAATACCCGGTCTGTTGGCCCACTAGGTCTCTTTCCTGCTCTGTTCTCCTTTTCCTTCCTATACAGCTGTGTCTCCTATATGCTTCACCTCTTTACTTGCTTCCTTACCATGCCTGACTCCTGTTTCCTTTCCTTCACCTGCAGGGCCAGATCTGCTCCTGCAGCAGCATGTTCAACAATACAGGTAAAAGTCGTGGAGCCATTGATCAACTTTGTGTAGGAAATCATCTCACATCATCAGGAGACTGGAGAGACTGACTGACCTCCAGAATTTGCAAAGAGAGAGCAGAGCAGCCAGGTGGCGGGTCAGCTGGAGCCTAGGCGTGACATCAGTTGTGACGTTATGACTTGTCTCCAGACAGGAAAAGACTAGTGACAGAATCCTTCAAAATCAGGAGTGAGACTGGTCACATACAGAAGTATGGTATGTAGACAACGGTGCAGAATGCGAACATTGAGTATACCGCAAACTGTCAGCATTCTGGAGTCTCGTTACACACAAATACTTTTTTTAAAAAATTTTAAAATCAGATAAAATTTTTATTGAATTTTTTAACATACAACAAAAGACAACACATATCCAACCCCCTTGTCCCCTCCTTGTTCCGGAGAACATAGCAATTAGAAAGTATCTCATTATGCTAAACAACATATTTAAGCTGAATACGGCAATCTGTACACTCATGTGCAAATAAACATTATGAAAGTTAAGTCCCAAGTCTCCAAGTTCTTTAGTTTTCACCTGAAACAGAAAGGGTATTATGGAAACAGATTTTATATGCATCACTTCAAGGACCTTAATCAGACATATCTCGCTCGACACAAGTAATAATATTACCCTGCACCCCCAAGTAAGGACACAATATCCAAGCCTTAGTAAAATTTCCAGTACTCCCATATTTTACAGAATTTATGCAGGGCTCTCCTCTTTAGATATACTCCTTCCAGACGTAGCATTAGATTCATTTTTTACATAAATTTCCTAAACGTAGGTGGCGCCCTGTCTAACCAGTTTGCTGCTGTTGTTTTCCTGGCTTGATATAACGTTCTTTTAAGTGTCAACCTTATGTTTGCATCTTCAGCAACCCCGTCCACCAATACCAAGATGCAAACCAGAGGATGCGTAGGAATCACAACCCTAAACACCTTGTTAATGTGGTCTATGACTTGGGTCCAGAATTTCCCGATGGAACCACATGACCAAAACATATTTAGCTAATCGGCAGGTCCCAAACCGCATCTCAGACACAAGTCATCCTCTCTTACTCCAATTGTATGCAGAAATTTGGGAGTCCTGTATACACGATGCAGCAGATACATCTGTGACAGCTTTTGTGCCTCACTAGTGGACAGCTGAGGAATCGAGGATAATATGTCATCCCAACGCTCATTGTCAATTACCCCAACATCTGCTCCCATTTCTCTTTAAGCTTCAACAGATGTTTATCTATAACCTGGGCAAGGAGTAGCTAATAAAATCTAGGAATTGCACCAGCGACACAACCCTGGTTCCCAACCATAGAAAATAATAAATGAGTATGGGTTCTAAGCGGAAAAAGGGACTCCTGTTTATGTCATGCGTGTCTCAATTGAAGGTACTGAAAAAAGCACTTATGTGGTAGCTGGAATTCATCTCTTAACTGCTGAAAACTTTTAAAGACTCCATCCAACTGAAGTAGATCTATACTGTAAATAGGATCTCTGCTTCTCGCCAGGGGCTAAAGGTGTCTAACCTGAATATTTCCGGCAACTTTGGGTTTTGCCATATAGGAGTAAATGTAGTAAACCCATCAATATTAAGGAGTTGCTTATTAATTAATTAATAATAAATAATTAAAAAGCCCAGACTACCCCTTTAAAAATCAATCATTCTGAGGAACAGGAAGTGCACATCCAAGAAAATTGAAAAATTTGCAGCCAAAAGCATCACTAATGCTTCGACTACTATGCTCAAAGACAAAATTCAATGGTCCTTAATAGTGATGAGCGAGTATATTCGTTGCTCGGATGTCCTCCGAGTACTTTGGCGTGCTTGGAGATTTAGTTTTTGCCGTCTCAGCTGCATGACTTGCGACTTGTAGACAGCTTCAATACATGTGAGGAATGCCTGTTTGTTAGGGAATTCCCACATGTATTCAGCCTGTCTGCGAGTCGCAAATCATGCAGCTGAGACGTCGAAAACTAAATCTCCGAGCACGCCAAAATACTCAAAGGACACCTGAGCATGCTCAATGAGTATACTCGCTCATCACTAGTCCTTAACACAAACAAGCTATAACAGGAAATGAGAAGTTCTGGTGCCATTGGTGTCTAAGGAAAAAATAAATTACTCCAGTCGATAGTAGTAGCATTTTCGCAGCATCTGCAACAAGTGATCCTGTTTGCATGGGCAAGTATTACAGCATTTCAATTCATGCAAAGTTGCTGTGGTTCATAAGGCCTATGAAGGTCCAACGCATTACAAGATGGATGACAAACAAGTTGCATATTCAGAGTATACATGAGTTATTTAGATTCTACAGTATTTGCTTTTTGATAACAAATGTTTAGTGCTAATTTAGTTTATTTCTTAATCATCATTAAATGCTTTGTTTCTTTCCATTTCTCTTCTATGACATGTGATTTTACTTTGCCTGTAACCAATTTTTGTACATTGCATATTTTGTCAATAAAATGATTAAAAAAAAGATGGCTATTTCCCTACATGAATTTTCTGTTCTGCAACAAAAAATGATTTTTGGTTAAAACATTTCCTACATTACAAACAAGAAAATGGTTACTCTCTAATGTGAATTCTCTGATGCCTAAAAAGACTTGATTTAGATGTAAAATATTTTCCACATTCTGTACATGAAATTGGCTTCTCCCTTGTGTGAGTTTTCAGATGTATAACAAGATGTGATTTCCGTTTAAAACATTTCCCACATTCTGAACATGAAAATGGCTTCTCCCCTGTGTGAATTCTCTGATGCTTAACAAGATTTGATTTAGATGTAAAACATTTCCCACATTCTGAACATGAAAATGGCTTCTCCCCTGTGTGACTTCTTTGATGAGTAACGAGATGTGATTTATTTTGAAAATATTTCCCACATTCTAAACATGAAAATGCATTCTCCCCTGTGTGAATTCTCTGATGTGCAACCAAATTTGTTTTCTCATAAAAACATTTCTCACATTCTGAACATGCAAATGGTTTCTGCTGCGTGTGTGTTTTCTGATGTCTAGCAAGATAGCTGTGAGAACAACATTTCCCACATTCTGGACATGACAATAAATTCTCCCCTGTGTGAATAATTTGATGTTTAGCAAGATTTGATTTGTCTGCAAAGCATTTTCCACATTCTGCACATAAAAATGGCTTCTCTCCTGTGTGAGTTCTCTGGTGTTTAGCAAGATCAGCTTTCCGAGAACAACATTTCCCACATTCCAAACATGAAAATGCCTTTTTTCTTGTTTGAGCTCTTTGATGTTTACTAACTCTTTTAACATTTTTATTTTTCTTAATAGTTGGTGATAAATTAGTAGAAAGAACCTGCTGAAAAAGATAAAGTGAAAAATCTTCATTGTGAAGGGCCGGAGCTATGTCTTGGATAATGGCACACTCTTCATGTGTATCTGGTGTGATACTACGGACATCTGCTTTAACATCTGAAAATATCATACGTTCTTCTGAGGTCCTCACACAGTCATCTGCCAAAAATGAAATTATTATTATTATTATAGCATTTTTTTCTTTAGTTTTTGAATAATGTTAAATTTTGAAACATTTCACTTTCACAGATGCAGATATCTTAAATATGTTTCGCTTTATTTGATTTATATCTCTTTATTTTCATTTTGAGAAGAGAGGGTAATATAGAATCAAAAACGTTAATATGAACATTTTTTTAGTCCAGCATAGATTAAAAAAATAAGGCATACTCGCTTTATAGATTCACTGACGCTTCTCTTCCAATGTTGTCCAGGTAATGCTCCAGGTTCCATAGTTCCACTTCTGGCCAAACATGCGACTGCTTCAGCCAGTCATTGATACCAGCTGTGATCAGTGATTGGCTGCAGCAATCATATTTCCATATGGCCAGAACACAATGGCCCAGATTCATTAAGAATGGTGTTGTATACATTAATCTTAATGAATGTGAAAAGAAATTCGGCATTCTGTGAGTGGACTAAAATTTTCAAATTTATTGCAGGAACATAAATATATACAAGAGAACCCAGTCAGTAAAACCAACGTGTTTCGACCAGAAGGTGTTTATCATGTTTCATGTAAAACACTTTCTTGTTGAAACGCGTTGGTATTGCTGATCGAGCTGTCTTATCCATATTTATGTCCCTGCAATACATTTGAATATTTTATTCTGCTCACAGAGTGGCAGATATCTTTTAACAGCTAACATTTGACAAGCTCATGTGCCCGTGTGCCTATAAGAGGATTACACTGCAAGGCTGGTGAGCTGGAACCTCTGTTGAGGATTGGGACCGTAAGATATTACAAAAAGAGGCCAAGTTCATTTACCAGATGGGGATTTGAGGCCTGGGGTCTGAATAATCAGCTTCAATTTGGTTGCTTCACTTTGACACTTTCCATCTAACCCTGATACCATGTGTTTGTTCATTTGTTAAAAAGGCCCGCCATGGGCCCACTGACCATAATATGTTATGGCCAAAATCGATTTTTCAATCATACCAGTAAAATATTTAATGAGAACATGGCACTTTTAAGTACTGAATTATTGCCTAGCTAAATAGTAGTATGAGCAGTCTAGCTGGTAACTAAAATAAATGTAAAAGATCTGATTAATAAATGGAAGACCTGTCGTGAATAATACAGGACCCTGGGGACACATCTGCTAGCAGAATAAGAGTTAATGTCTGTAGTGGCTGAACAAAAACCAATGTGCAGGCAGGTGATGGAATGCATTTGCAACTCACACCTTAAGGAACTTCTCACGCACATGCAACAGTTGAGGGGATATCGTTCTGGCTGGCAAGCATGTATGTACAGTATGTACACCGCTCCCCCTGACCGCAACCTGACTCTCTAAAGGGCTGATACATCTTTAAGTTATTCCTTGGTTTTGCATACTGCTCTTCTTCTAATGAAAATAAAAGTATGTTCTCCTGATGAGGGAAAACGGGTCGAGAATTGTACATACTTGGGTCTTTTTACTAATGCAAACCTGAAAATTATTTGAGATATGTATATTGATTAATTCATATCTAAAAATATATACCGTAATACACTATTTGGGGTTACACCTGCACATTAGTATGGGTCTCTGTAATTAAATATAGAGGCAATTTTTGAAACCGGGACTGGGTATGTTAATGCACCTTATCATCATATTAAGTGTGTGTATTTTGTGTCTATGGAATAGAGTACATGACTACAATACATTTATATTTTTTCTTTATACAAAATTATAGTGTAATATCTTTGTATATATTTGAATCCATCTGTTCTATATACAGATTATTAGCGTAACCTACTAATTTACACACCCCTTTATTTGGTGCATAGACATTTGGTACTATATGTTTGGTCTGAACAATCGCCCGCAATTTCTCAACAGCAGGGGCGCCATTTGTGGGCACTACAGCTGTTCATTAGGGCAAGCACAGACCCGATGTTTCTTGGTTGTGTCCAGAAGAACATTTTTTGGCCAGATATATTTGTTTTCATATTCACTTTTAAAGATGTTTAATATACAGTAAGTGATGTTTTATGTATAATACTTTCTATGATGTAGTGCCAAGTCAGTTAATTGGCCATTGAAACTTTGCCCATAATCATGTGCTAATAAAAACATATACAGTCATGGCTGAAGTTGTTGGCCACCTTGATATTGTTCCAGAAAATGAAGCATTTTTGTTGGCAGCGGATTATTCAGGATTCTCTCCAAGCGTTTGACAACAAAGCTTCTTTATTCAGGAACAAATAGGAACAATATATGATAAGCTTAATAGATCAGGAATAAATCATTTGTATGTCTCTATTTGTGCATCATCTACAGCAGGCTGCTTCTCTCATACACAAAGGAAAACAGGAAATACAGTCACATGCTCTCCCTGTGTGAGCCTCGGGGAGTTATTTTTACCTCTATGAACAGCAAACAAATCTAGCAACTGAACACAGACAGGAATAGATTTGTTGCACCAAACATATTCCGACACCCCCACTCAACAACTATTTATCCTGTTAGTTCCATTGCTGTTCTGAAGTCCACAAACTTGGCTCTTGATAATGGCTTTGTCATACCATTAGCTATCATCCTGCCAGACTCGCAATAAACAAACTCAAGTACATCACTTTCCACTAAGTCACATAAGTGGTGATGTTTTACATCAATGTGCTTAGCCCTTGTTCTAATCTTCTCACTGCTGGCAAGTTTAATGCATCCTTGGTTGTCATCATAGATAACTGTTGGTTGCGCTAATGGCATGCCGAAATCTTCCAAAAGTTGTTTCAACCAAATTACTTCTTGACTTGCATAAGCAGCAGACATATATACTGCTTCTGTAGAAGATAATGTGTTGACATTTGTTTTCTGCTGGACCAAGAAATTGAATTTTCTTTTAACTTGTACAAGTAACCACTTGTTGATTTCCGATCCCCTGAATCTCCAGCCCAATTTGCATCCACATAACCTCTGAGAATGAGATCTCCTGATGCAGATATCTTAAGATTTAGCCTTTGAGTTTCTTTAAGATACTGAAGAATTCTCTTAATTGCATTCCAGTCTCTTTGGCGTGGCTTGCTTACATGAAGGCAGAGAATTCCAACTGTGGCTTTGATATCCGAACGAGTTGTGGTTGCTATGTACAGAAGTGCCCCCACTGCTTGTCTGTAACTTTCATTGCTGGGTAGCAAATCTTCTCCTTCCAACTTTAAGTAGGATGGATTCATTGGTGTTGACGCACCTTGGGCTTCTGACATACCAAACTGGTTTAGTATTGCGGAAATTTTAGAACTTTGGTTGAGAAGAAAACTCCCATCTTCCTCTCTCTGGATTTGAATTCCCAAATAATATGTCACATTTCCAAGGTCCTTAGTCTCAAAAGTGTTGGTTGAGAATTTCACCTTGCTTTGCAATTTATTTTTCATCTTGATGAGACATGATCACATCGTTACATATAGGAGAACATACATCCACTCCTTCGCTACATTGTTCGTATACAAACATGGATCAGCTTGAGATCTTTTAAATCCTTCATCCATAAAAACTTTTCTCATTTTCGAGTTTCAAGCTCTTGCCGACTGCTTAAGTTCATGGAGAGATTTTTGCAATTTAAAAACAAGGTGCTCTTCACCCTTTTTAATATATCTCTTGGGTTGGTTCATGTACAACTCTTCTTCAATGTCACCATGTAGGAAGGCTGTTTGGATGTCAAAATGTCTCACTGTCATCTGTTGAAATGCAGCTATGGACCTTAAAGTTCTGGATGTGGCTTGCTTCGCAACTGGAGAAAATGTAGCATCATAATCTTCACCATATTTTTACGAGTACCCTTTTGCGACCAATGTTGCCTTAAACCAGTGAACTTTACCTTTTGAGTCATATTTGTTTTTGAAGACCCACTTACATCGGATAGCTCTTTTTCCTTGTGGTAGCTCAGTAAGCTCCCATATCTGGAGTTGGTGAAGGTACTCCATCTCTTCATTAGCGGCATTTATCCACTTCTGCTTCTCGTGGACAGGCTGTTTTTGCATCTCTTGCCATGACTGTGGCTCTGGTTCAGGAAGTGTTTTGAAGAAAGGCATCTAGGTGGGATACCTTTGTTTGACCTTTCTGATCCTCTGAATGGAGGTTGACTTGGTTCTTCTGTGTCTTCCTGGGTGGCTTCAGAGCTTATCCACACTTCAGTGTTTTCCATTTCGGCATCTGGGTTTGGTGATTGAGATTCTTGTTCTTGCTTCTTAGGTTGAATAACTGGTGTAACTTCATAGAATTGCTACATTTCTGCTGATTGTTACTGTGTTGGTCTTTGGGTGCAGGATTCTGTATCCCTTTTGAGTTTTGCTATAGCCCACCAGGACTCCTTGCTTTGCATGTGATTCCCACTTGGAACATTTTTCTTTTGGAACATACATAAATGTTTTGCTTTCAAATATCCTGAGGTGCTTCAGGTTAGCCTTCTCGCAGTTCCATAGCTCATATGGAGTTTTATTTGTGGCTTTATCTGGTAGTCTGTTTTGGAGATAGCAAGCTGTCATGATGGCTTCTCCCCAATAAATTGTAGATAGATTTGCATCAAACAACATACTTCCACGTTCACAAAGAGCACGGTTCTCTCTCTCTGCAATGCCATTTTGTTCTGGGTTGTATGGAATGGTTGTCTGGAACACAATTCCATCCTTTTTCAAAATGGTTTGCACCTTACCACTTGTATATTCGGTTCCATTATCTGCACGCAGGGCTTTTGGCATTCTTCAAAATTTGTTAAACAATACAGAAAGATATTCTTCAAGTTTCCGTGAAACTTCATCCTGACTATGAAGCAGGCCTTACTGTGAAGCAGGTAGGCGACTGTATATCTGGAGTAATAATCAATAAATGTGAGAAAATATCTCTTCTTGCTAGGAGTTTGAACACTCATTGGACCACATACATCTGTATGTATCAGAACCAGTGGCAGTGCAGATCTGTGGTGCTTATTTTAGGAAAGGATTTTCTGGACATTTTCCTTTTAAAGGTAACCTGTCAACCCCCCCAGGGCGTTTTTAAGTAAAAGAGCCACCTACAGGAGCAGCACTAAGGCTGTATTCTGTGAAAGTGGCTTTTATGTTTTTGATCCCTAGTAACGCTGAAATACAGACTTTTATAAATTCCCCGCCATAACTCGTGTGTCCGGGAGGTGTGTTTTCTCCCCCGGTGTCCAGCGTCATAGAGCAATCTATCATCCCCCTCTTGCGTTGTTGCGCCCCCTCTTCTGCTCCTTACATGACTGGCGCCTGTGCTCTGCCAACATTTCTCGGGCATGCGCTGTGCACGCTGCTCAGGAACTGACATCATGCCTTCATGTAATGCTTTCCGCCGCGAGGCCCCAGATCCCGCCCCGCTGTGTGTTTTGATGTATTCACACTGTGGGGCTGGGTATCTGGCGCCTGCACAGTGAGCATCTATCTTCCCCTCCTCCTGGTTCCTCCCTTGGCAGTGTCTAGTGAGCTGAGCTCCCAACATGCAGGATCTCTCTGCGCAGGCGCTAGAGACCTTATCATCTCTACATTTTCAATTCTGAATTGGAGTGTCCACGCTTTCTGGGATTGTTGGAGACATCTGCCGTGCTTTATGTGACGTTCTGCATGAAGAATTCCTCCCCCAGTCAATAACAAATAAATAACAAAAAAGAAAAAAAAGGTGCTTTACTTTTGGGATCTGCGGGATACATTGTGGACCTGGGGGGTGTCGGGCTGTGAATGTAGGCTAGGAGTGGTTGGGGAGGACACATTAGGAGTGGAATACAAGTTGGAAGGGATTGACACATTGGATTGGATAGAACAAAGGGAAGGTGGGGAGAGACTTGGAAACAGACACATTCAGAGGTGAGGGTGTGAATTATGTTTTGTCGCTACTTTTCTTTTCCTGGCCTTCGCTTTGCTGGTTCCTCGGCGATTTTTTTCCTGTTCCTGGGGTGCTGAACTCGGCTGCGTGGTGGAAGTGGAAGGCTGGGCTGCTGCACTCAGCTGCATGGTGGAAGTGGAAGGCTGGGCTGCTGCACTCGGCTGCATGGTGTAGCTCTGTACTGTTGAAACAGTCCTAATATTCAGCGGTGGTTGTGGTGGTGGATAGGTCACTTGGTGAAAAGACTGGCATCCAAGTCCTTGTGATGTTGGGAAAGGTGCTGGCGGATTCTGCCACTGATGCTGTGATGGAGCTTGTTGGAGGTGTGGCTGAAAACAACTTTCTGGACATGTTCTGTCTGAAGCACGCATGGTTTTCGAACGCATGCGTATGCATGTCCTTACGTTCCAATGCGTTCCCATAGACAGTAATGCATTGTTTTGACGCACTCATCGGCATGCGCGTGCCTGCGCATAGTTGATGGATTTTTGAAGCCTCAAAAAATGCAACATTTTGCGTTCGACGCGCACCGCCAAACGACGCATGCGTATGCATGCACATGCGAAAGCATGCAAACGCACGTTCCTGCATATCACTGCGTACACCATCTTAAAGATCTGTACGCATGATGCATGCGGATCATACGCTACACACCGAAACGCAAATGTGATATCAGCCTTAGATTGTTCTTATATTTAGGGAAATACTGTGTCTTTAATGCTGTTTCTGCTCTGGATTCAATACTGCTACTTACATGCTGTGTTTTTCTTTTGAATTCATCCACAAGTTTGCCTTTAGCATACTCGTGTCAGCTCATCATCTGGCCGTGCGTCTAGTGCAGTCACGAGTGTGTCATAACTTTCTGGAAGACCACTTAATAGAAGTGCAGCAACATGAAAATCTTTAATTTCTTCTTCAATACCCCTGAGACGCTCCACAATCTCTAGGGTGTTTCTTATATAGTCCTGCATATTCGGTCCATCACTTAGCTTAGACTGATAAAGCTTTCTCATGAGATAAAGCTTATTGCTGAGATTTGATCTTTCACGCACTTTCTGTAAATCATCCCACATCTCCTTTGCAGTAGCACACTTGCATATATGCACAATCTGATTACCATCTACACTTAGAAAGCACAAAGCACGATCTCCCTGATTCTTCTCTAGCCAATCATCTGGTAATGGATGAGGCACTTGTTCCTGAGTATATTTCCATGTACCTTCTCTTATGAGCAGCATCTTCACCTTGAATTTCCAGGACTGGTAGTTCTGGTTAGTGAGACTTGGTACTGAGAACTTGACAGGATTGCTGCTAGTGGACATCTTCTCTGTTGCCCTGTGCTGCTTTTGCTTTTGGCTTCTGTTGCTACGTTACTCTGGGCCCGTAACCTGTTGGCAGCGGATTATTCAGGATACTCTCCAAGCGTGTGACAACAGAGCTTCTTTATTCAGGAACAAACAGGAACAATATATGATAAGCTTAATAGAGCAGGCATAAATCATTTGTGTGTCTCTATCTGTGCATCATTTACAGGAGGCTGCTTCTCTCCTACAGACACAGGAAAACAGGAAATACAGTCACATGATTTCCCTGTGTGATCCTTTGGGAGTTTTTTTTATTAACTTTATGAACAGCATATAAATCTAGCAACCAAACACTCAGACAGGAATGGAGCTGTTGCACCAAACATATTCCAACAATTTTTCCCAGAAAATTTTTTAAATTATTGCAATTACACATTTGGTTATACACCTTTTTATTTCCTTCGTGTGTATTGGAACAATACAAAAAAAAACAGAGTAAAAAAAGGCAAATTGGACATAATTTCACACAAAACTCCAAAAATGGGCCTGATAAAATTGTTCGCCCCCTCATCTTAATATTTGGTTGCATACCCTTTGGAATAAATAACTACAATAAATCGCTTCTTACAACCATCAACAAACTTCTTACACTTCTCAACTGGAATTTTGTACCACTCTTCTTTTGCAAACTGCTCCATGTCTTTCATATTTGAAGGATGCTTTCTCTCAACAGCAATTTTAATATCTTTTCACAGGTCTTCAACAAGGTATAGATCCAGACTCATTGCTTGCCACTTCGGAAGTCTCTGGTACTTTGTTTCCATTCATTTCTGGGTGCTTCTTGAAGTATGTTTGGGGTCAGTGTCCTGCTGGAAGGCCCAGGACCTAGGACACAAATCCAGCTTTATGACACTGGGCACTGCATTGCTACCCAGAATCCTTTGGTAATGTTCAGATTTCATGATGACTAGCACATAGTCAATGCACCCGGTACCAGAGGCAGCAGTTCAACCCCAAAACATCTTTGAACCTCTACTATATTTGACTGTAGGTGCTGTGTTATTTTCTTTGCAAGCCTCATTCCATTTTTGGTAACAGTAGAATGATGTCCTTTACAAGAAGCTCTATCTTGGTCTTATCTGTCCATAAGCCGTTTTCCAAGAAGGATTTTGTTTTACTCACGTACATTTTGGCAAACTGCAGTCTAGCTAATGTATGTCTGTATCAGCAGCACGGTCCTCCTGGGTCTCCTGCCAATGCATTTCATTCAAATGTACAGTTCGCGCTGACGGTCAGGCACCCTGAGCCTGTAGGAAAGCTTAAATTTCTTTGGAACCTGAATACGGCTATTTATCCACTATCTGGACTATCCTGCGTTGCTCCCTTTCTTCAATTTTCCCTGCCATTCAAGTCCAGGGAGATTAGGTACAGTGCCATGGTTTGTAAACTTTTAAATTATGATGCGTACTGTGGACAAAGGATCATCAAGATCTCTGGAGATGGACTTGTAACCTTGAGATTATTGATATTTTTCAAAAATTTTGGTTTTCAAGTCTTCAGACAGTTCTCTTCTGCTGTTTCTGTTCTCCATGCTTAGTGTAGTACACAAGCAAAGATTCAAATTTTTCCCTTTTTATCTGGCTTCAGGTGCAATTTTCATATTGCCCACACCTGTTACTTCCTACAGGTGAGTTTGAACGGGCATCACATGTTTGAAACAAAGTTGTTTACCCACAATTTTGTCCTGCCAACTGTTGGGGTTTTGTGTGAAATGATGTCCAATTGTCTATTTGTTTGTTTGTGTTGTTCCAATACCCACAAAGGAAATAAACATGTGTAATTGCAATCATTTTCTGAGAGAAATAATAAATTTTCTGAAACAGTTTCAAGGGTGCCAACACTTTCACAGGGCCGCCATCATGGCATTACTGCCCTTACTACTGTATGGGGCCTGGTGATCAGATGCAAAAAAAAGGCAGCCTGGCTCATCGGGCCCCTGGACATTTTCTTCAAGGCAAGCTGCTGAACGCCCGATCCATAACAGCACTGTGGTGATTTACAGATACACTTACAGTGTTGTTAATGCATCTGGCGAATGGAAATGGGCACTGTACCTTTAAGGTGCGGCCCGGGTGCATCATGGTCCTGACGTGTGATGTCACATGCACACGCTGCTCGAACTTCCTCATTCCGGAGAGCAGCGTGCGGTGTGCCACGTGTGGGCGAACACGAACCGGACAAGCAGGCGGAGGTGGCAGGCAGACCAGAAGCGCAGGCTGACGCTGCAGGCTGCATGCGAGCAGGGCGAGTCTTTCCAGTGAGAAGAGGCTTCAGCTGGCTCACTGTGGCTTGCAGGCTGCGTTTGGTAGCAATTGCATGTGTGTGGCTGATGAGGGAAGGCGAGTGGTGACTGGGGGCTCCTGGGCCTTGTTGGACGCAGGCCCCAAGTCACCACTAAACTCCCCCTGGGCCAGGGGGAGGCTAGTAGCGACTGAGGGCCCAGGGGGAGGATAGTTGGGACTGGGGACCTGCGTCCAACAGAGGCTAGTAATGACTGAGGGTCCGCGTCCAACAGGGCCCAGGGGGAGGCTAGGGGTGACAGGGGGCCTGTGTGGTGGAGGCGAAGCTAGGGTGGAGGCGGAACTGGGGGTGGAGCCTAGGTAGAATCTCAAGGGGGCCTTGAAAATTTTACCAGTATAGGGCCCTGAAATTCCTAGTGGCAGCCCTGCGTTCAACCATGACTGTATACAATATATACACCACAAAATTGAACAAGTAAGTGACTGAGAAGAATCTGTGACTTCTCGGCATTTACTGGTCACTACTCACCTGTGCGGTTATGTGTAGGAATCTCATCTTCATGTCGCTCATCACCCCTCACATATGTCTCTGTAGTATTAATATGAGTCAGATCTTTAACCTAAAACACATATTGTAATAGTCAAAGTCACATGGAGAAATCATAAGAAATACTATCAAAGAAAAAGAAAAAAAAAATCCGTAATTAGAATGACAACCTAAAACAGATAGTTATCACATAGGTTGGAGGTTGGATTTATACAAGAGACCAGCAGCTATCTGGTCCTAATTCTAACCAGCAGTCTCCATAACCAGAAAACTATGAGAAAATTCAGACATCTAATGTCTATGATCAGCTTTATCCTCTCATCTCCACCTGGTATAAAACATGTAGTGAATGGCTATCTTATAATAATAATCTTTATTTTTATATAGCGCTAACATATTCCGCAGCGCTTTACAGTTTTGCACACATCATCATCACTGTCCCCGATGGGGCTCACAATCTAAATTCCCTATTAGTATGTCTTTAGAATGTGGGAGGAAACCGGAGTGCCCGGAGGAAACCCACACAAACACGGGGAGAACATACAAACTCCTTGCAGATGTTGATCTTGGTGGGATTCGAACCCAGGACCCCATCGCTGCAAGGCTGCAGTGCTAACCACTGTGCCACCGTTCCCCGCATCTTATTACAAACACCCATATAATACTTGCAGCTTCGGCATCCGTGCACATTGCTCCACTCCCCCCACAGTTACGCCGACTCACTCATTGTCGCGGCCCCCGTCCCACTCTTCCTTCTCCATTTTCTGCTACTGCCCAGGGTACGCCCATGGCGAAAAGATCGCCGAGCACTTTGCCTAGGGCTGACACTCGCTCCCTCCCTTCTTAAAGGAGCTGCGCACTCCGCCTTAAAGTGTCCAATACATTGCCTTGCCAGTCTGTACATCAGCGGGAGTAGCTAGCACCTACCATGTCAGTCTGTACATCATCCGGATATGTCAGCACCTGCCGTGCCAGTCTGTATATCAGCTGGACCTGCCTGCGTATCAGCCGGACCCGCCTGCACTTGCCTTGCCAACTTGGGTAGCAGTCAGACCCACCTGCATTTTCCGTGCCAATCTGTGTATCAGCCGGACCTGCCAGCACCAGCCATGCCCGTCTGGTCTGTATATCAGCCAAACCAGCACTTACCGTGCTAGCCCTACCAGTCCGCACCTGCCTATTTCAGCTGTTCTTTCTCCCCGGGCTGTTCCAACAACCAGTCCTTTTGGGGTCAGCTGCCATGCGTTCATGGTCTGTCCTGGAGTAGCACCTGGTGTTCACTGGGAGCCAAGCCTAATACCACTATCAAGGGCTCTAGTGAAAAGTCAGGTGCTCACCCTCCAGGCTCTCCTCGGACCACCACTCAAGTTACAATACTTAAATAATATCTACTGTCGAAACATCAATCCCCAGGTATCTGAGGACCCAGGTTGTGCCAAAACAACATTCCCCACATCATTACTCTTCCTCTCCAGCCTGAAACGTCAACAACTGACAGACAAGTTCCATCAATTCACACTGCTCATGCGAAATTCTCCAGTAAGTTGCACTAGAAATCTAAATTCATCTGACCAGGTAATGTTCTGCTAAGCTACATAGTTTTTTCACTCTTTGAACTCTCTAAAGATTTTCCTTTTCATTTCTGTTCGATAGTAATAGCACAATCACTGGACATCTTCTGTTCTGTCAAGAATTGAGCAAAAAGATTTTCACTGACTTGGTCCAGTCCTTCAGTGCAGCAAGAGGAGGGCAGTCTTTACTTATGCAGCGGGCATCCTTGTTCCAGCATCCTGCACACCTCTAGTGTTTGCTAGACCCTGCTACTTCATGATGTCACAGCATGACGCACCTCATGATTTATTGGGCGGATTAATCGCCACTTGAGATACTGACAGCAGAAGTGGACATCTGAAATCTTTCTTCTCAACCAAATTAAATCCCATTTGTGTTGAGGAAAGACAAATGCTTTGGGCATGTTATTCAGACACTAGTGCTGAATTCAGCTGCCATTTATGTGACTGCACAAAGTGTGACAATTCCTGACATGCTTTGACATGAGTTGTTTAAAAGAAGACCTTCACAGCTTCTACACAGCACAGGGGAGATCTCATGACACCTTCTCTCCATCTACCTGATGATCCTGAGGAACAATGGGATCTTCTCGTTTACAGTCCTGTGGAAGAAGAGGACGGGGACATCTCTCTGGTGTTGTCCTCTCACTGGATAGAACTGGAGGAAACACATACAGGAACTGAATTCATTCTTTACATACAGATAATTATAGGCCGTGTGTATTTAGTCCTGTCTATTACCTGGTGATGTGAGGGGCTGGGGAACCTCCATCATGACGTCCTTGTACAGATCTTTGTGTCCTTCTAAATACTCCCACTCCTCCATGGAGAAATAGACGGTGACATCCTGACACCTTATAGGAACCTGACACATACAATGACACCGTCATCCCCCGATCCCTCCATAGCGTTACTGTATAATGTCCCAGCATTCCCAGCAGTGTCACCTCTCCAGTCAGCAGCTCAATCATCTTGTAGGTGAGTTCTAGGATCTTCTGGACATTGATGTCCTCATGAATCAGGGGGTGAGGTGGAGGCCCCGTGATTGGGCTCAGGGGTCTTCCCCATCCCTCAGACACAGGGGCCTGACAGCGCTCACTAGAGGTCTTCTTCACTACTGTATAATCCTGGTTATGGAGAGAGACATTAATAAACCTCACTACAGACATTTCCAGAGTCCTCACCTCTCCAGTTCTGTCCATCTGTTATTCCCATAGATAAGAATGATGTAATGTGACATCATCAGAATCTCTCACCTCTCCAGTAAGCCGGAAGAGGATCTCTAGGGTGAGATGTAATATCCTCTCCGCCATCTTGTCCCTGTCCCTCTCCATCCTTGTAGGGTCACTCAGGAGAATTCTCTTATATAGAAGATCTCCACTGAGAGGATCCGATATTGTAGGGACCTGAATGGGGAGAAGATGACGATGTAACATCATAAAGATCCCATGTAAGAAATCTCCGGAGCTGTTACCGGCTTCACATGATCACTACATCCAGTCATGGCCCCGTCCTGCCCCCGGTATAACACACAGTCCCATTATAGGCACACACAGAGATTTATCCCAGGCTCAGCACTGAGGGGGTTAATGTCCCTTGCGCCCAGTAATGGGGAATCTCCAGCACCTACCTCCACCTGCAGAGCCGTACACCACATATATGGCTGTTCTGTGTGCACAGGACCTGGGATGAGGTCACAGGAGGGGAGGAGTCAGGGGTCACATGATCAGGGGCCTCAGTGTATGCAGGACTCTGCTGTGCTGGGTGTCATGGTGCTGGATGAGGGGAAGTTTCTGTGTGGGGTCTGGACCAGGGCCGGCTCCAGGTTTTCGTGGGCCCCTGGCGAAAGAGTCTCAGTGGGCCCCTTAACCCATACCACAATTCACAGATATGGCAGAGAAATATAGGTATAGTACAATGCCAAAGATTTCACATACTTCTTATGAGTGATATCTATTGTACATTCTAAAACCAGTCAGACAGTATAGTTCTCCATAGAGTATTATTGGCGCCACATAGTGCTTCATACAGAATAATGAGCCCCATATATTTATTTTTTTACTCATTTATATAGCGCCATTAATTACATATCGCTTTACAGACATTATCGGCACTGTCCCCATTGGGGCTCAGTGTGGGAGGAAACCGGAGAACCCGGAGGAAACCCACGCAAACACGGAACATACAAACTCCTTGCACATGTTATCCTTGGTGGGATTTGAAACCCAGGACTCCAATGTTGCAAGGCTGCAGTGCTAACCACTGAGCCACTGTGCTGCCCATATATTACTCCATACAGTATTATGGACACCACACACAGTTGGTACAGAAAGTATTCAGACTCCTTTAAATTTTTCACTCTTTGTTTCATTGCAGCCATTTTGCAAATTCGATAAAGTTCATTTTTTCTCATTAACCCCTCTCCGATATCAGGTGTAACAGTACGCCAATGTCGGACACCCTCCCTTTGATGTGGGCTCCGGCACATGGCCATATAGACGGAAAAATAAAAACGTTATGGCTCTGAAAAGAAGGGGAGTGAAAACCGAAAATGCAAAACCGAAAAAAGCTTTTGGGGTTAAGGGGTTAATGTATCCAGTCTTGTCTGAGGAAAAAAAAAAACAGAAATATAGAATTTTGTGCAAATTTATAAAAAAAAGAAAAACTGAAATATCACATGGTCATAAGTATTCCGACCCTTTGCTCAGTATTGAGGAGGAGCTCCCTTTTGAGCTAGTACAGCCATGAGTCTTCTTGGGAATGATGCAACATTGAGGAGAGGCTTCCGTTGGGCCACTCTGCCATAAAGATCTGACTGGTGGAGGGATGCAGTGATAGTTGACTTTGTGGAACATACTCCCATCTTCCTACTGCATCTCTGGAGCTCAGCCACAGTGATTTTGGGGTTCTTTACCTCTCTCACCAAGGCTCTCCTCCCACGAGTGCTCAGTTTGGCTGGACGGCCAGGTCTAGGAAGGCTTCTGGTGGTCTCAAATTTCTTCCATTTAAGGATTATGGAGGTCACTGTGCTCTTAGGAACCTTGAGTACTGCAGAAATTCTTTTGTAACCTTGGCCAGATCTGTGCCTTGCCACAGTTCTGGCTCCATGGCCAGTTCCCTTGACCTCATGATTCTCATTTGGTCTGACATGCACTGTGAGCTGTGAGGTCTTATATAGACAGGTGTGCGTCTTTCCAAATCAAGTCCTATCAGTTTAATTAAACACAGCTGGACTCCAGTGAAGGAGTAGAACCATTTTAAGGAGGATCACAAGGAAATGGACAGCATGTGACTTAAATATGAGTGTCTGAGCAAAGGGTCTGAATACTTATGACCGTGTGTGTAGCGCCCACATCTCTGCCTGCAGTCCAGGGGCTGGCTGGCAAATTTTGGCCTGGGGGACAAGCACACAGCAGTGGCCCATTACCGGCGGCCCATCGTTACTGTGTTTACCTGTGGCTGATTCATAAAGGGAGTAGAGGTTACAAGGCTATAAAAAGATAAAGTCGGAGTAATGATGGGATATTTGTGGTCAAATGTCGACTATATTCTCATCCATTTCTATCAGTGAGCTACTCAGAGAGGTGTCTGAGACTCTAGATGGCAGTGCACGTGACCATAGCTATGCAAACTCATACTTGCCATCACTACGCTGGGAATACAAAGGAATCGTGACAGTGTGTGCACAGCGCTCTATCACGATTCAGTAACCTGCCGTAACACACAGACTGACTGCAGAAATTTTTCTAGAGTCCAGAAATCGGTGTTGGAAAAAAAAAAGCATGTGGCTTGGAAATTACATGTTGCCCTCATAGAATTGATTGATTCATATTAACTCACATCCATTGTGAAACAGACAAAATAGTCCAGCTGAAGAAGCCGCCATTAACTAATTTCTCCAAACCTGTGTAAATTTTCGTTTACTGTAGTTTCAGTGTGCTAATATACCCACTTATTGCAGCGTCAGTGTGGTGATATACTCACTAATGGCCATCTTCTGTGTCTAGCGTTTGCTCCGCTTCTCTTCTGAGGCCGGGGTCACACTAGCGAGTAAATCGGACGAATGCAATGCGATAAAAAATCGCATTGCATTCGTCCCAATGTTATTCTATGGGGCAGCTCCCATCATGCGATTTTTGATCGGATCCGATCCTCGGACCGAGACAATCGCAGCATGCTGCGATTGTCACCGATTTTCGGATCAGATTCGACAATACAAGTCTATGGGGGGCGAGAAAAAATGGGACTAAAAACGGACTAGATGTGTGACTTGCGATAAAATCGCACCCGGTGTCCTTAAGCCAGCAATTCTTCCAATACAGTAAAATCACAGAGACCGGTTAAATAAAGAATGAATAGATCTAGACATACCTGTATATATATATATTTATCCATGTCATAGAGACACATTAATATATATATTACAAATTCATACAGTTCTTCATAGCAGAATAGCCGCTGAAACATTTGCCGGCTTTTGTATAATTATTCTCCTGCCCGACATGAAATGACACATGGTTTACATACAGTTAACCATTTCATTTCATGTTTTTTTTGTTATGTCTATCACTATTAATTAGATGAGGGTTTGTGGTTAAAATTTTGGACTTGTAGGGGTTAATTTAAGGGGTTAATTCGTTGTATGAAATTACGGGGACTCCCTGCAGCCTCAGTGACGTCAGCAGGAGTCCCTGCAATTTAATACAACGAATGGGACCATTTTTTTAATGGTTGTGTGTGACTCCAGCCTAAGTCACCTGACGGTTATTCAAACTCTCCAGGTCACGCTGAGTTCTATGTGACCCATAAGGCTATGTGCACACGTTGCGGATTTTGCTACGGATCCGCAGCTTTTCTGGCCCTGCGGGTCCGCAGCAGAATCTGCTGCTTTGTACAGTACTATTTTACTCTATGTAAAATGGAAACCGCTGTGCACATGCTGCGGAATTTTCCGCACGGTTTTGCTGCGGTTTCTAATCCTGCAGATTCCGCTGCGGTTTACCATCTCCTCCATTGTAGAGGTGATAAACCCAGGGCTAAACCACAGGCCTTTTGACCTGAAATTTACCTGTGGATTTTTACAAATCCGCACGGAAAAATCTGCAGGACCAAAATCTACGTGTGCACATAGCCTAAGTGGATTTTACAATATAAGTCTATGGAGTGTGAGAGTGAGGCTCACAATGAGGATCCATAGGCTAACATTGAGAAGAGACGTCTAGGTCACATAAAGCATAGCGTGAGCCGGAGTCTGAAGAGTGAAGACATCACTGAGAGGAGAAGCAGAGCGGTGCTGGATACCAGAGAAGATGCCGCTTGGGGAGTAGATTAACACACTGACACTTCTCTAACATCTACACAGAATTAGGGGAAAAAGTTAATGGAAGGATTACAGGTAACAGATGGTTTGTACTGAATAATATGTTACTTGTATATTGTACTATGAGTACTGACATCATATATTATACTATTCACACTTTAACCTACATATAACATCAGATGTCTATGCACACGGTATATTACATAAAGTACACTGTACAGGACAATACATAACTGGTATGTGATAGACAGACATCAGACATTACATTAGTCACGTATTATCCTGTACATACCATCTTATATCTCTGCACATAATATGGGCGAATCATTTTTCAGAGGGGCCACTTGACACACCACGACTTTCATGGAGGCCAAACCAAAAGGCTGAAATGAATTCTTCTCAGTATTATTATTAACATATTAATTACAATTCATATTAAAATAAAATAATGATATCATATAATATTAAACGTCATGTGGGGGCTCTGCTTTATGTGGATGACACGTCCTGCATCATCCACACAGTGTTCCCCATCGTGCTTCTGTTCAGGCCTGCCGAGGGAAGAGCAAAGTGCTGTTCTGCACATGTGCGGGGAAAGGCCAAAGAGCATCGGCGCATGCACATTGCAGTACTGTGCTTTGCCCTCGATAAGGCACATAGACGTGTACCTGCTGCCTGTGCAGAAGTGCGATGTTGAGAACCAAATGGATGACATAGGACATGTCCTCCAAACGAAGCAGGGAAGAAGAACGTCATCGCAAGAAGAGAGGAGGCACTGGATCAAGACCAGCGGCGCCCATCAGACCGGACTGCCCAGTAGGTGAGTATAATAAAACCTATTTTTTTACAGGGCATCATATATACAGCATTCCATAACACTGTCACATGGGGCTGAAAGGTGGTGGTCATAAGTTATATGGGAAAAACCTGCTGACAGGATCCCTTTAAGTATGCTGACATCTCCAATATATACAATATGAGTCCACACACAGCCCCTATATGCAAAATGAACCTCCACATAACCTCTCTATCTACAGTATGAGTTATCACATAGCCTCTTATACGCAGTATGAGCCCTCACATAGCCTCTCTATATACAGTATGAGCCCCAATACACAGTATGAGCCCCCACAGTCAATTATATTCAGTATGAGCCCTCACATAGCCCCTATATACAGTATGAGTCCTGACATAGCCCCCTAGACACAGTATGAGCCTTCACATAATTTTTCTATGTACAGTACGAACAGCTACATAGCCCCTTATATAGAGTGGGATTCCCCTATACTCAGCATAAGCCCTCACATAGCCTCTCTATGTACAGTATGTCCTTATATACAGTATGAGCCCTCACATAGCCTCCTATATATAGGCGAACATCTTATACACATAAAAAAATAAACACACTCATCTTGCTTAGGTTCCCCTAGAGTCTTTGCACAGCAGACACTTTGAAGTGACATCATCACGTTTACTGTCTATTGAACACATTGATTGGTGGAAGAAGTGGCGTTGGCTCTGCCCTCGATCAATGTATTGTGTTGAAAAGATATACGGCACTCCTTGTTGTGAGATGAGGTGCCCAAGTAGGGTTTCAACCCACAGATAATGCAATACAAAAACTTGGCACTCCGGAATTTGCAGTGAAAGAAAGCACATTTCATTTGGAAATCCTTATTATTGTTTACTTTTGGTCCTACATACGGGCTTTCATCAGAACTGACTGCGTCTTGAGATAAGGATTTTTATACCGTGTGTAGCACTGCGTGGTATTGCAACATCAGCTAGTGACAAGCGTTGCACTATAACGCGCTGCTACATGCGGTCTAAACATCCTTATCTTAAAAGGCAGTCAGTTCTGATGAAAGCCCGTATATAGGACCAAAGCGTCAATAATAATAAGGATTGCCAAACATAATTTGCTTTCTTTCACTGCAACTTCCTGAGTGCCAAGTATTTCTATTGAATGCTCCACCAATGTATTCACCGCTGTCTACACCCTGAGGGATGCAGGCCTGGGAGGGCATAGAAGTGTAGCCCGTGGACCACCGTTTTCAGCCCTTAGGGTATGTTTCCATGGGACGGAATCCCTGCACTTTGGATGCAGCAGAGCGTCTCCGCAAAATAGACATGCTGTGGTCTATAAAGACAAGACGCATGTCTGGTTATGCAGGGCCGCCAGATGCGGCTGTGCACGCATAGTGGATACGGGATTTCATAAAATCCCCTCCACTACGCTGTAACATCTGGACGCTGCGGCTGTACACAGCAAATCCTGAAGGATTCCGGCCTGTGGAAACATACCCTTAGGCTGCACTTTGCCCAAGTCTAGTGTATGATATACTGTGACTACAGACATGAGTCGTCTGATGTCTAACACAATTATTACATTGCAGTCATACACTAAAGTGTGTACTGATGTGCTATACCAGTGATGGCAAACATTTTAGAGACCGAGTGCCCAAACTGCAATCTAAAACCCACTTATTTATCACAAAGTGCCAACACGGCAATATAACCGGAATACTGAAGTTTTAGATTAGAAAACAACTCCTACATTAGCGCGCTATAGCAAAGAGCTTGTAAGCCCTGCACTCCAAGCCTATGATACTAGCCAACGACTGCGGTGGATGTCTGTTCTTGAGAAAGGATAGGATTTTTATTCAAAAGTAAAATTGCCACATATGATGCTCCATACTGTATAATGGCCACATATGATGCTCCATACTGTATAATGGCCCCACATGATGCTCCATCCTCTATAATGGCCACATATGATGCTCCATACTGTATAATGGCCACATATGATGCTCCATACTGTATAATGGCCACATATGATGCTCCATACTGTATAATGGCCACATATGATGCTCCATACTGTATAGTAGCAACATATGATGCTCCAGACTGTATAATGGCCACACATAATGCTCCATACTGTATAATGGCCACACAATGCTCCATACTGTATAATGGCCACATATGAAGCTCTATACTGTATAATGGCTCCACATGATGCTGCATACAATATAATGGCCCCATATACTGCTCCATACTGTAAAATGGCTCCACATAATGCTCCATACTGTATAATGCTCCACATTATGCTGCATACAATATAATGGCCCCATATACTGCTCCATACTGTATAATGGCTCCACATGATGCTCCATACAGTATAATGGTTCCACATGATGCTGCATACAATATAATGGCCCCATATACTGCTCCATACTGTATAATGGCTCCACATGATGCTCCATACTGTATAATGGCCCCACATGATGCTGCATACAGTATAATGGCCCCACATGATGCTGCATACAGTATAATGGCCCCACATATTGCTCCATACTGTATAATGGCTCCACATGATGATGCATACAGTATAATGGCCCCATATACTGCTCCATACTGTATAATGGCTCCACATGATGATGCATACAGTATAATGGCCCCATATATTGCTCCATACTGTATAATGGCTCCACATGATGATGCATACAGTATAATGGCCCCATATACTGCTCCATACTGTATAATGGCTCCACATGATGATGCATACAGTATAATGGCCACATATACTGCTCCATACTGTATAATGGCCACACAGATCTCCATACAGTATAATGGCCCCATATACTGCTCCATACTGTATAATGGCTCCACATGATGTATACAGTATAATGGCCTCATATACTGCTCCATACTGTATAATGGCCCCACATGATGATGCATACAGTATAATGGCCCCATATACTGCTCCATACTGTATAATGGCCTTGCATTAAAAAAAAAAACTACTCACCTCTGCCCGTTCCAACGCTGATCTGGTCTCTTCATCTATCAGTCCTACCTGTGGGCACGCGCACCATCTCGGCAATAGTGCCGCCGCCACTCTCCTCAGCCTGCGTGCCATCCCTGTCATGAACATGTGAGCAGACTGATGGAACGGCGCACGGCCTCATGGGAGAGTGCAGAGGAGAGTGGCTGCGGCACCGGCGTTAGTGATGAGGGTCCGGGAGATTATGAGAGAGCTGTGGAGAGTGGTGGGGTCGCTAGTTTTGAGGAGATGGCACGCGTGCCCACCAGGAGGGCTCTGTGTGCCCCCTCTGGCAAGTGTGCCATAGGTTCGCCGCCACTGTACTATACTATGTGCACATGCCTACAGTGTTATATGTACTGATTATACCTGGACCTCACATAATAATGGATGGAATTCTTTTATATACCATAATATATGGTGTCTTGGAGCCAGGCTCAGGAGCAGTCAGTGCAGGATCAGGATGACTGTATACTGGTGTCTGAGACCCTGACTGAGAGTTACTGCTGCAGCTTGAACGGGTGGGGTGACGCTGGAGCCGAACACTCCACTGACAGCGTGACCTGCAGGAGCTGCATGAAAGTTCAAAGGGTGTAATAAAACATCACACTCACTGTGCTTCAGAGAGACTGCAGACATAAGACGTAGGATCCATCCTTGATCTCCTGCCCCCTGCAGACCTCTTCTCTGAGTTCTCTCAAGCTGCTCTCCAGTCCCCCAGGAGGAAGGAAGCATCTAGGCTAGCGCTGCTGAGGTGAGATCAGAAGACACGGCCGCACAGTGTGCTCTGTGGGCTTGTCTACAATTCAGAGATTTACAGTGCCAAAAGCCATCAGGCAGCAGGAAGACGGGCGGCCCGCATCTGCTGCTGGGGAGATAGGCCCGGGGGGCACTTGCCCCTCTGCCACCTGGCCCAGCCTGCCCCTGCTGCAGTCCCTCTCTTTCTGCAGAGATGTCAGTGCATTCACTGCCAAGGCTCCCGTCCTGCTCCTTCCAGGTCTGCTGCCAATAGCTGGAGATCACTTACATGGAGATGCCTGTGCAATGTTGTGAGTTTGTTTCTAACACGCTTGTCAGTTCTCAGGTCCCTATATTTGTATCCTAGTCTGCTGCACCCGCCAGTGCTGACCACAATTGCAGCAGAGCCAGCTGCATCCACCAGTGCTCATCTCAACAGCAGCAGGGTCAGTGAGAAGAGTGGAAGACGGCTTTCAACATCCGCGATGGCCATTACGAGTATCTCATTATGCCGTTTGGACTCTGTAATGCTCCAGCCGTCTTTGAAGAACTGGTGAATGACATCTTCCGTGACCTGCTCTATACGTATGTGGTAGTATACCTGGATGACATCTTGGTATTCTCTTCTGATCTGCCAACACACAGGAGGGACGTTCGCCAGGTTCTGCTAAGATTAAGAACTAACCGTCTCTACAACAAATATGAAAAGTGCGTCTTTGAACAGTCCTCTCTTCTGCTTCTGGGATACAGTCATATGTAAAAGTTTGGGCACCCCTATTAATGGTAACCTTTTTTCTTTATAACAATTTTGTTTTTTGCAACAGCTATTTCAGTTTCATATATCTAATAACTGATGGACTCAGTTATATTTCTGGATTCAAATGAGGTTTATTGTACTAACAGAAAATGTGCAATCTGCATTTAAACAAAATTTGACCGGCGCAAAAGTATGGGCACCCTTATCATTTTCTTGATTTGAACACTCCTAACTACTTTTTACTGACTTCCTGAAGCACTAAATTGGTTTTGTAACCTCATTGAGCTTTGAACTTCATAGCCGGGTGTATCAAATCATGAGAAAAGGTATTTAAGGTGGCCACTTGCAAGTAGTTCTCCTATTTGATTCTCCTATGAAGAGTGGCATCATGGGCTCCTCAAAACAACTCTCAAATGATCTGAAAACAAAGATTATTCAACATAGCTTTTCAGGGGAAGGATACAAAAAGTTGTCTCAGAGATTTAACCTGTCAGTTTCCACTGTGAGGAACATAGTAAGGAAATGGAAGAACACAGGTACAGTTCTTGTTAAGCCCAGAAGTGGCAGGCCAAGAAAAATATCAGAAAGGCAGAGAAGAAGAATGGTGAGAACAGTCAAGGACAATCCACAGACCACCTCCAAAGACCTGCAGCATCATCTTGCTGCAGATGGTGTCACTGTGCATTGGTCAACAATACAGCGCACTTTGCACAAGGAGAAGCTGTATGGGAGAGTGATGCGAAAGAAGCCGTTTCTGCAAGCACGCAACAAACAGAGTTGCCTGAGGTATGCAAAAGCACATTTGGACAAGCCAGTTACATTTTGGAAGAAGGTCCTGTGGACTGATGAAACAAAGATTGAGTTGTTTGGTCATACAAAAAGGCGTTATGCATGGAGGCTAAAAACACAGCATTCCAAGAAAAACACTTGCTACCCACAGTAAAATTTGGTGGAGGTTCCATCATGCTTTGGGGCTGTGTGGCCAATGCCGGCACCGGGAATCTTGCTACAGTTGAGGGTCGCATGGATTCAACTCAGTATCAGCAGATTCTTGACAATAATGTGCAAGAATCAGTGACGAAGTTGAAGTTGCGCAGGAGATAGATATTTCAGCAAGACAATGATCCAAAATACCGCTCCAAATCTACTCAGGCATTCATGCAGAGGAACAATTACAATGTTCAGGAATGGCCATCCCAGTCCCCAGACATGAATATCATTGAACATCTGTGGGATGATTTGAAGCGGGCTGTCCATGCTCGGCGACCATCAAACTTAACTGAACTGGAATTGTTTTGTAAACAGGAATGGTCACAAATACCTTCATCCAGGATCCAGGAACTCATTAATAGCTAGAGGAAGCGACTAGAGGCTGTTATTTTTGCAAAAGGAGGATCTACGAAATATTAATGTCACTTTTATGTTGAGATGCCCATACTTTTGCACTGGTCAAATTTTGTTAAAATGCAGATTGCACATTTTCTGTTAGTACAATAAACGTCATTTGAATCCAGAAATATAACGGAGTCCATCAGTTATTAGATATATGAAACTGAAATAGCTGTTGCAAAAACCAAAATTGTTATAATGAAAAAAGGTTAACATTAATAGGGGTGCCCAAACTTTAACATATGACTGTACATTGTTTCAGAGACCGATCTGAAGATGGATCCCGAGAAGGTATCCGCCGTCATGAAATGGCCCCGTCAAGACAGTCTTAAGGCTATCCAGCAGTTTCCTGGGTTTGCAAATTATTATCGCCAATTTATTTTGCATTTTTCTTCCTGGACTGCTCCTATTTCTGCCCTGATCCACAAAGGAGCCAATCCTAAGGAATGGACTCCTGAAGCAGAAAAAACCTTTGCATCTCTCAAGTAAGCATTCTCCTCGGCTCCGGTGCTATATCGCCCAAACCATAACAAAGAGTTCTTCCTGGAGGTGGATGCATCTTCCACAGGGGCCGGAGTCGTCATCACTCAGAAGTCTTCATCCGGCAGCATGATGTCCTGAGGTTTTTTCTCTAAACTCTTCTCGGCATTAGAACGTAATTACTCTATTGGTGATAGAGAACTGCTTGCAATCAAGCTGGCTCTGGAGAAGTGGCGGTACTTGCTGGAAGGATCGTTGCACCCTGTGATAATTTACAATGACCATAAGAATCTGGCTTATCTGCAGTCTGCTCAGCAGCTTAACCCCCGTCAAGCCAGATGGTCTTCAATCTTTGCTCGCTTCAACTTCATACACCACTTTCGTCCAGCTGATAAAAACATTAAGGTGGACGCGCTATCCAGTTCCTTCCAGGCCTCCGACCAGGAGGAGGACCCTAAACATATCTTCGAGCCCTCCAAAATAATCACAGCTGCTCCGCTAGACTTATCTCGTCTACCCTCTGGTAACACTTGTGTGGCAGAACTTGACAGCACATGGGTTCTTCTCTGGGGACATTCTTCTAAGGTGATGGGCCATGCAGGACAGAAGAAGACTACTCTCCTTATCTCTTGACAGTATTGGTGGCCTACTCTGCGTAAAGATGTTGTGAATTTCGTCTCTGCTTGTCCTTCGTGTGCCAAAATAAGACTCCCAAACAGCTTCTGACTGGTCGGTTGCTTCTCTTACCTGTTCCGTCTGCTCGCTGGCAGCATATCTCCATGGATTTCATCACGGATCTGCCAGTGTTGGTTAGATGTACCGTCATCTGGGTGGTGGTGGATCGTTTTTCCAAGATGGATCATTTCATCTCGCTATCCTGTCTTCCACCTGTGCCAGTACTGGCAAAATAATTCATTCCTCATATTTTTTGTCTCCATGGTCTACCAATTCAAATAGTCTCCGATAGATGTGTCCAGTTTACCTTTTGTTTCTGGAGGGTCACCTGTAAGCTGCTGGATGTTACTTTGAATTTCTCATCTTCTTACCATTCTCAGTCCAGTGCCAAGTGGAATGAGTCAATCAGATCCTGACTAATTTTTTCCAGCATTTTGTCAATGCTCATTACAGTGACTGGGCTTAACTTCTGCCTTGGGCCGAATTCTCTTACAATAACCATGTGAGTGAGTCTTTGGCCAAATCTCCATTTTTTGTGGTCTATGGTCAACACTCCAAACTGCCATTTCCTGTGGCTGTCACCTCCGCTATTCCAGTTGCTAATTCCCTCATTAGGAACTTTTTCAAGATCTGGGAGAACACCAAAGTGGCTTTGGTAAAATCTCCCTAATGGATGAAAAGACACATGGATAAGAGACGTCTACTCCTCTGTTTCATCCTTGAGATAAGGTCTGGCTGTCATCTAAGTATATCCGCCTCAAGTGGGTCCTCGCTTCATTGGTCCCTTCGAGGTGTTGAAACGGATTAATCCAGTAGCCTACAAAAATCATACTCCCGGCCTCCTTGCGAATTACCAATTCCTTCCATGAGTCTTTTCTCAAACTTGTTGTCCTCAGTTCTTTCTTATTAATAATAATAATAATAATAATAATTAGTAATAATTTTATTTCTGTAGGGCCAACATATTCCACAGCACTTTACATGTTAGAGGGGACTTGTACAGACAATAGACATTACAGCATAACTATAAACAGATAAAAACAGACACCTAGAGAAATAAGGGAACTGCTTGCAAGCTTACAATCTATGAGGAGAAAGGGGAGACATGAAAGGTGGATTGTAACAATTGCTTTCGTTGTTCGGACCATCCATAGTGTAAGAATTGGGTGCTCATATAATGCTGCATGAACCGGTTATCAGCCTAAGTATGTAACAGTACAGACATAGAGGGCTATTAAATGCATAAAGCATATGAGAAAATGATGTGAGGAACCTGGTTATGGTAAAAATTTTGAATGGGCAGTACAGAGATAGTTATGTTAATGCGTTGAGGCGATAGGCCAGTCTGAACAAATGCGTTTTTAGGGCACGCTTACCGTATTTTTCGGACTATAAGATGCACTTTTTCCCCAAAAAAAATTGTGAGAAAAATGGGGGTGCATTTTATAGTGTGAATGCAGGCTTACAGGGGCTTGTGGCAGTGGTGTGGTGTGGCGGTGGCAGAGGTGCGGCGATGCTGATGCGCGGTGGGTGGTATGGAGTGCACCGTAGCAGGGTCCCTTCCTCAGGTGAGTTGACGCCACGGTCTGGTGTCCACAGAGAGAAGAGTCGGGTGAACCACGGGTTTCTCAGTGGCGGTGGCCATCTTCCTGAGGCCGCGCATGCGCAGATTGAGATCACGGTGGACATTTTCCTGAAGCCGAGTGCGCAGATTGAGATCTCGGCTGCACTCAGTTTCAGGAAAATGGCCGCCGCAATCTCCATCTGCGCATGCATGGCCCCCCGCAGCCATTTTCCTGAAGCCCCGGGCAGCAGAGAACTCAGTCTGCACACACGCGGCCTCAGGAAGATGGCCATCGCCACCGAGAAACCCGTGATTAACCCGGCTCTTCTCGCCTTGGACACCAGGCCGTAGCGTCACCTCACCTGAGTAAGGGACCCTGCTCAGATGCACTCCATACCTCCCACCACGCCTCAGTATTCCGCACCTCTGCCACCGCCACACCACTCCCGCAACCCCCTGTGGACACCAGGCCGTGGCATCGCCACATTTCTGGTATCTAAAGGAAGGAACCCTACTAAGGTGCACTCCCCAGACTGAACATCAGCATCACCGCACCTCTATCGCCACACCGCTGACACCAGACCCCGGGATTGCAGCATTGCCCCACTTTTCTTATCCTGAGGAAGGTACCATGCCTCCTGTGAGAAGATGCAAGGAGCCTGATTACTTCTTCAAGGTTCCTGGTGCCACTCCAACTCCTGTCAGATCTGAGGATGTTTTTGAGGTAGAGAACATCTTGGCCACCAAGAAGGTAAGAGGGAAGACCTTCTTTTTTGGGGATTGGAAGGGTATTGGTCCTGAGGAGAGGTCTTGGGAGCCCAGGGAGAACATTCATGCCCCTCTCCTCCTGGAGAAATTTCTTACAGGCTTGAAAAAGAGGGGGCGTAAGGGAGGGGGTACTTTAGCGCCCGCATCTCTGCCTGAAGTCCCTCTCTCTGCAGCGACATCAGTGCACTCACCTCCAAGGCACTCGATCCCCATGGGTAGAACACCACTCAGACAACACAGGGTGAAGAAAACACACATTGGTAAGACTATTGGTTCACCAACAGATAAAAACACATAGGTGTAACAACTGTGGTTGCAGGGATCAAGGCCACGACCAGGCATGGGGGTACAGGTGCCTGCTTCTGCTGGATCTGCGTCCTCACTGAAGACGCAAATCCAGAAGACATGCATCGTGTTGCAGAGAAATGTCGGGTCCCTGCACTGCAATACATGAGGTGAGCCACAGGGAGCAGTGCATGACAATGGCTCCGATGTCAGCTGTCGGGCTGTGCGGTTGCTACAAAAGAAACTGGGCAACGTGGGAGCAGAGGAGAGGTGAGTAGAATGTTTTTAATTATGCATTAGGGGCAGAATGGGGACACATACACTAGGATTGGGGACCATGTAAACCAGGATCAGGACATATATACCAGGATGGAGACTATACATACCAGGATGGGGACCATATATCAGCATTGGGACATATATACCAGGATGTGAACATATTCACCAGGATGATGGGTATACGTACCAGGATGGGGGACATTACTACATAATGAAGGGGGAGGGGGACAATTCATAAGTGTTTATAGAATTTAAACGCTTTAAGGGCCCATACATCTGACTATCCTGTGTGTGTGAAGAAAAGAAAAGAGATTTTCAATTAATTGAATTTCGTGTGGAGCTGGATAAATCTCTTTTCTTTTCTTCATTGAAGCAACCACTGTGGGATGGTGATCCGTGCTCCTGTGGCAGGTCGGTGAGCTGGCTTATACACTTTTGGATATCCTGTGTGTGTGGTGGGGGGACAGGTCCAAATTTCGCACTAGAGCCCGTCGGACTCCAGGTACACCACTGCAAAAACATATCATACATTCTCAGCAAGAACACAAGGTGGTACAAGCGAAAGAATCGCAACTTTCTACTGTGCCTTCTGGGCTTCCAGGACTAACTATCTCTGCCAGCAGCACACTGCTTTTGGTGAGCTCCAACTGAGATGATAATGTATTAGATGTGACCTGCAGTCCCATGTAACTCCACAGATAATACAGTGATATTCTTGTGAGTACTGATAGCAGTGATGGCTCCTATGGATCACACTGCTGCTGGTTCTGCATGTGCTGCTGTTTTTGGCTGGTGTGAGGAGTAAGGCAGAATCAGTGAGAGATAAGAGCAGACTATAGCTATCTATTGCTGATAATGACAGACTGCTGCAAAGCACAAATCTTCATTTTTACAGTTTTGCACTAGGTCAATTGTAAATCACAAGTTAATCACATATCATGTAAACATTCTCACCTTGCACCTCAAATATCATAGATCTGAAACATAGTGATACTGCAATTGTCAATTTATCTGAGTGGGCAATTTTCCATGTTTGCAATTTTCCATGTGGGCAATTTTCCGTGTGGGCAATTTTCTGTGTGGGGATTTTTCAGGGAACCGTTTAGTCAGGGAACCCGGCCGGAAGCTGAGGGAAAAAAGCATGTGAGGCTGCAGAGAGGCCCCAGCCGTCGGTGTGCGAGCAGCAAGGCAGGCAGCGCCCTCCGCACCCGAACCGCTGGTGCTGCAACGGACTGCAGCAGACAGACCCGGTGACCAAGAGGCAGGAGACAAGGCTAAGAGGAAGCACACATGATGGCAGGAAGTTTTGGCACGGGCAGACGGCGTGTAACAGGCTGAGAGGAGTGCTGTGTCCCTAGAGCACGGTGCTGCGCAGGCCTGCATTTGGTTAGTCCTGCCGTCACCAATGAGGACTTGAGTGAGAGAGGTGCAGTGTGCCCGGTGACTACCAGAGAGCAAGGCACTATAGGCTCCATATCCGTGAGTACTGTGCACGTGCCACATAAGAGAAACTGGGTACGGGACAGACACTTGCGCCCTGATTTGCCAATTTATACTTGCCGGTCTACGTTGGACCCGGACAGTGCTGCGGCCTTAATTGTCTCGGCCTCATCAACTTATGGACTAGGGACTCAGCAGAAGGTACCGGAGACCGACTGCTGCCGCCAGAAGATGGATCCTCGTGGTCTACAGGACGTTCCTGGATAAGCACCGCACCAGCCGTTGTTGGCACTATTGACTCCCTAGCAGAATTCACACTCTGAGGAACTTCTGACATGTTAAATGATTCACAAGAACTGCTGTTACCTAATTCATTGTTCCTTAACTCTGCATATCCTTTTCAAATTGAACTGTTTATTCCCTCATTTAACGATTTACCTCCCTGCGTGGAGTATCCCATTGTTAATTAAAATTGTTAACCCTTGCTCTGCCTCCTGTCCATCACTGCATCCCACAACCTCACATATGCACGCAGTAGCACTGCATACCTTTATTTATTTTGATGGCTGGACCATACGTACTATACAAGTACTTTTTAACTTTTGTATCTTCACTGTTTTTGTAAGCTTGCAAGCATCGCCCTCACTTTAAATTATTGAAAGTTTTACTCTATAATATTTGATATGGTTTGTACATGTCCCCTCTGATTTATAAAGTGTTGCAGATTATAAATAAAACTATCATAAATTCAAGGTTCAGTGTTATTTTTTAAAGTATTCGGTAATTATATACAGCGTATAAGATGGGAGTAAAAATGTTATTGCAATTTTTGGAAAGGACAGCATGCTACATAGCATAACCCAATCTATAGTATATATTTGCAAGTTGCTCTTTTGTCTTGATCCGTGAATCCACACGATTCTCAGCCTAATCTCACATTTTACTGGGGGCTGATTCCTCTCCCGATATAAACCTGTTAATGGACCAAGCATATCTTGAACGAGGGACTGGTAGCAGTGCAACCGGGCTGTTAAGGTTCTGTTTCACTGGTGCTAATTAAAGGGGCCTCTCAGTCTGTCAGGGTTGTGAACGAGTGTGGTGCCACATCTGTGACTCCATGGGCCACCTTCTCTCACTCCCAATGCCTCCCTGGACCTGTGTGGATGCAGGGGGGTGTCTGTGTAAAACTATGCCAAGCTGACTTTACGGAATGTCACGTTGGTACAAGTGGGGACAACTTACCTCATGATTCCACTGACATAATCGTAATTGACATCAGGCAGGGTGGCATGGTGTGGATCCTTCACGTTACATGACAGAAAGCATCTATGTTTTTATGGCCTTCAGCTTCACGAACACCAGAATCTATACGGATCTTGGTTCTCTAATCTCTTCCACTTTCATTGTTGCTCTGACAGCTTTCACTTATTTACCCATGTCTTCTGGCGGGAAGCAGGATTTATTCACGCTGCTGTCAGTCGAGGATGATGATGATGAAATGTCTGTATAATAACCCCCCAACTCTCCATCTTCTATCTCCTCTTCTGAACTGGACTTTGGGCCCTTGGGCTAGCATCTCTAATTGAGGTGCTGGCCTTAATCCCTTTTAGAGACTTCTTAATTTCATGTCTCTAACACTATCTAAAAGAGGAGATTCTTCTGTCAGAGTTTTCTCGATGCACTCTTTACATAGCCTTTTTTGTGTATGTGGCCCCTAATCTATTCCTATGTAAAGCACATTCACTGTGCTTGATTTTTGGATTGCGATTTTCTAGGCCTGTTCTATAAAACATACAGATAAAAGAAAAAAATACAGGCATTTAGGGTGAGTCCCTGGATAAAAACCTGACTCACCCAACCAGTTGCAGGGGCTGCCTCTGTAGGTTCTCCAGGTTGATTGACAACCTCATTCTGGAATACGTTCCACAGCATGGTTCAGAGGTCCTATCCCTGGATCCGTTCCTGCTGTGATTCTGTGACTGGTCATTCACCATGCCATTTTAGGCCGTGATCCCAGAAGATGTCCAGATCGATTCTGAGGATGCACTATGCCAAACCAGGCCACCATGTCCCCGGAATGCATCGCTATGCTGACTTCCCATTTTTGAAATTATACCCATTTTGGAATTTATCTACAGGTGTATTGACAATTTTGACTTCATGGGTGGTTTCCAGAAACAAGCAGCAGTGGATGTTGCTGAGTGAAAATTGCAATGTGCCCAGCTCATGCACCTGTAATTTAGTTGTGCTCTCATAGCTATAGAAATGCCAAACATGTTGATGCTAAATGTTGTTTAGGCACACTGTGGGGCTAAGAAGGGAGAGGGGCATTTGGATTTGGTAGTGCAGAATTAGCTGGATTTCTTTTGGAGGACAAGGAGCCATTTTTCTTTTCCTCTCTACAACCAGTAACGTGGAAGACCCCAATATCTCCTTTGACATCTGATGGACCTGAGTGGGGACTTGCTTTTTTTGCGGGTTGATTTGAAGCTATTGTTAGGAACATTTTACATAACATTTGTGATCACATTTATCCTGCACTCTATGCTGAGTACTTACATCGGGGTTTCCATCTAAATATCTGAGTGAGTAATGGGATTCAGATAAAACCCAGAGGGATCCATTCACTATAATGAGGCAGAAAAGTTATTCTGGACTCCGTCTGGCCTCTGTTGTCCTTTTTTCAGAGGGGCACAAAGCTGTGACTGATGGCACTTTTATGCACGCCTATAAAGATGGACACTGCTAGATCATAGGCCAGAAAGCATCCACAGTGCCTCCATCTGCCTCATTATAGGCAATCTTCCATTGGGGCTTTTGTCTGAATCACATATTTCAGAGATTTACACAGAAACCTCGGTGTAAGCGCTCAGCGTAGAGCGCAGGTGTAACAATTATGTAGGTACTATGGAATCTGATTGCATGGGATAAAATGGATCTGAGACCAAAGTTGAGACAAATAAACTGTATTTTAACAAAGTAAGAAATACAACAAAAACTAGCAAAGACTTTCCTGCAATTATGGCGAAATGCACAACACAAACAGAAATGTCCAGCAAACATAATAACGGTGCGCGTCTGCTAAAGCAAACAAGTCCAGCAGTATATAACGTAAGAGTGTGAACTGCACTGATATGTGGAAGTCAATCAATAGTGCGAACAGCACTTATATGTGGAAGTCCAGCAATAATAAGCAATAGTGCGACGGCACTTACACGTGGAAGTCCAGCAGTAATAAGGGGCAAGAGTGCAACCAGCACTTATATGTGGAAGTCCAGAACTATACAGACAGAGGAGACGACACCTTTCAAGGAAGTCTAGAAAAACATGGGTGGAGCATAACAAGGAGAATATTCATAAGACTACCTTTTTGGGCTGAAAAGTCCTGCTCAAAAACAGCACAGCAGCCTGCACAGACCCAGTCTTTTAAGTCAGAACTGTAGGTAACCCCAGCAGGATCCACAAACAGCTCAGAGGACTGAAGGCAACTGGTAGCGGAGAGGCAGAGCACCGAGTAACGAGCAGCAGCAGGAACTCCAGAGGCAAGCCAGAAGGGAGCTCAGAAGCAAACAGCAACAAAATACTCAGGCAAGGAGGATCTCCCGACCAGGACTTAAATAGCAGGACAGACAGGAAGTACCAGGACAGGGTGAAGTACCGAACAAGGGTAAAACAGGCTCCATGTAACATCCATAATCCTTACAGCAGGATAAATTTGCATCAACCCTTACTGCGATCTTTGGAAGGGAGAATTAACAAGTCAACAGTAGGTGAAGGATTGGTTTTATTTATTTTTTACGCCGTACCTTGTGAGATGTGATTACAGAGATACCAGATTTATACTGGGTTTTCATGCTTGGATGCGGTCACACACTAAAAGATGCTTTTTTTTTTAGCAAAAACAAGTTCTTGCATTGCCATATTTTGAGAGCTATAATTTTTCCATATTTCAGCAAAGTCATGTGATTAGTACCATCTTTTTGCACATGACATTTTTTCATCAATTTCTATTCCAATTTTTGGGAAGCAGCCATGCAGGAATTGTTTTTTTTGGGGGGGTTTATGTCGTTTAGCATGTGACTAAATTGGTAAGGCAGTTTTATTCTTCGGCTCAGTACGATTACAGCGATACCACACATATATAGTTTTTATGTGTTGTGGCGCTTTTACGCAATAAAACTTTTATAGAAAAAATAATTTTGCATCACTTTATTGAGAACCATAACTTTTTTATATTTCCACTGATTGAGCTGTATGGCAGCTTGTTTTTTTTTCAGGACAAGATTACATTTTCAGCTATACCATTTTTATTTACATTTGTGTTTTTGATTGCATCATATTTCATTTTTTGTTCGGCAGTATGATGATAAAGCATCATTTTAAATTTTTTACTGTGTTCACTGAAGGGGTTAACAGGTGGGACAATTTTATAGATAGCAGTCTGATCGCAGTTCTAATGCATTGCAATCCATTAGAACTGTCAGCCTTGTAGATACAAATTAGTTAGATCATGCACTACGCTAAGGCTACTTTCACACTTGCGTTTTTTGCTGCGCGTTTTTTGTGCACACAAACGCATAAAAAAACGCATCATCCGTTTGTGTGCGTTTTTGGTGCATTTTTTTAAAAAAAGCATGCTTTTTTTGCGCATACGTGCGCATTACAATGCGCACCCATAGACTTTAATGGGTGTTTTGCTGTAAAAAAAAAATGCATTGCGTGCGCATGCGTTTTTTGGGGGCAAGTCGGACGCACAAAAAATGCAACAGGATGCATTTTGTGCGCCCGAGTGCACACTGCAAAAAAATGCATGCGCATACAAACACGTACGTGCGCATATGTATGCGCACATATGCGCACCCATGTTAAAGTATAGGGGAAAAACGCATGCGGTTTTTGCGCTAAAAAGCAGCGCAGAAAAACGCAAGTGTGAAACCAGCATTACTGTTTGTAAAAAATTTATTTTAATGTGCAGAAGACACCAAACATAAAAAACCTACATAAATCTGGTGTCACTGCAATCGTAATGACCCAAAGAATAAGGATAGAGTACACATCACTCCGTTGATCCGAGGTGCACGGAAAAGGATACCACTCCTCAAAATGTATAGTATAAGAAATTCCGGCACTCAAAAGAAGTGTATGCAGAAAAAAAAAATCTATTTGTACAACTGATTCTCCCAAAATCATGTGACGTTTCGGTCTACAACTCAGACCTTCCTCAGACTGGGAAGAAAAGACAAAAAAAAACACAAAGAGCAATTAAAAACATAAAAAACCACAGTGTATCAGAATCAATATTACAAGGACTGATGAAGGATGAAAATCATCACAAATATACTGTATATACAGTGGGGCAAAAAAGTATTTAGTCAGTCAGCAATAGTGCAAGTTCCACCACTTAAAAAGATGAGAGGCGTCTGTAATTTACATCATAGGTAGACCTCAACTATGGGAGATAAACTGAGAAAAAAAAATCCAGAAAATCACATTGTCTGTTTTTGTTTCATTTTATTTGCATATTATGGTGGAAAATAAGTATTTGGTCAGAAACAAGCAATCAAGATTTCTGGCTCTCACAGACCTGTAACTTCTTCTTTAAGAGTCTCCTCTTTCCTCCACTCATTACCTGTAGTAATGGCACCTGTTTAAACTTGTTATCAGTATAAAAAGACACCTGTGCACACCCTCAAACAGTCTGACTCCAAACTCCACTATGGTGAAGACCAAAGAGCTGTCAAAGGACACCAGAAACAAAATTGTAGCCCTGCACCAGGCTGGGAAGACTGAATCTGCAATAGCCAACCAGCTTGGAGTGAAGAAATCAACTGTGGGAGCAATAATTAGAAAATGGAAGACATACAAGACCACTGATAATCTCCCTCGATCTGGTGCTCCACGCAAAATCCCACCCCGTGGGGTCAGAATGATCACAAGAACGGTGAGCAAAAATCCCAGAACCACGCGGGGGGACCTAGTGAATGAACTGCAGAGAGCTGGGACCAATGTAACAAGGCCTACCATAAGTAACACACTACGCAGTGGCGTAGCAACTGTTTGTGGCGCCCGGGGCGGTCGAAAAATTTGCCGCCCCTTTGGTCGTTGATAATCCGGATGCGTCTGAAAAGACCACACTACACTCAAAGATGTCTGCTGTTATTATTTCTAAATTTATAGACTTTCATCTTCTTGATGATGCTGGATGAAGACCTAATGGCTTTTTTTATAATAATTTTTAATAATGTGACAGAAAAAAACAGAAAGTACAAATTATTTTCAAAACTTGGGTTTTGTTTTGTTTTTTTCAGGTTTTTCAATAAAAATAAAACATTCTAAGTATATAATAATATGCAATCATGTGTCCTTTTTTGAATACACTTAAAACAGATAAAAAAAATTAGAAGGCTGGCACAAAAATGGGCATCAAAGTGGGCTATGAGGTATGGTATTGAAGGGGTTAAATGGCTTTGGGCCACTGATCTAACACCTGATATACATACCTAGTGATGCCCCACATGAAATTCATGTCACTCCAGCCTGGCACAAATGGGTTCTGGGCATCAGAACTTTGATGCCAGTTCAGGTGTTAGATCAGTGGCCCAAAGCCATTTAACCCCTTAAATTTAGCTGTTACTTATTCACATGTGTGAAAATTGGTTCTCTGCCCACTTTGATGACAGTTTTGATGGCCATAACCCATTTGTGCCAGGCTGGATTGACATGAATTTCATGTGTGGCATCACAAGGTATGTAAATCACGTGTCAGATCAGTGGCACAAAGCCATTTAACCCCTTCAATACCATACTTCATAGCCCACTTTGATGCCCATTTCTGTGCCAGCCTTCTAATTTTTTTTATCTGTTTTTAAGTGTATTCACAAAAGGACACATGATTGCATATTTATTATATACTTTTATTTTTATTGAAAAACCTGAAAAAAACAGAAAATAAAAAATAGCCGAATAAGAAACCAACTTCAGCATTCGTCAATCTCCAGGACTCAAGGCCTGAGGCTGTCAAGGACCAGGTTGACCGGGCGGTGTGTGGCAGGCCGCAGGCAGGTCACGTGTCTCCCTCGTCCTCCCCTCACTGATATCACGGGCAACCCGGCAGCGCTTCCCGCCGTCCCCCTCACTCACCGGCTCCTGTGTCCCTCCCGGGATCCGCTCTGAGTCCTGCATCGCCGGCTCAGCGCGAACACCTCCTCCAGGAGCAGACGGGTCTCTGAGTGCGCCCGCCGCCCAGCACCAGCTCAGGAGCGGACAGCAGCCGAGGCTCCAGTCCAGCAAGCCAGGTACTAGAAGAATTTGAAAGCGCCTGCACTGTGCGCCTCCGCAGAGTCCGCGCTGTTCTCCCACAGGCCACAGAGTGACAGAGAAGAGGAATTGAATTGCTGCCGCGCCGCCCCCACACACGTGCCGCCTGGGGCGGACCGCCCCCTCCGCCCCCCCCACGCTACACCACTGACACTACGCCACCATGGACTCAGATCCTGCAGTGCCAGACGTGTCCCACTGCTTTAGCCTGTACATGTCCGGGTCCGTCTGAAGTTTGCTAGAGAGCATTTGGATGATCCAGAGGAGTTTTGGGAGAATGTCCTATGGTCTGATGAAACCAAACTGGAACTGTTTGGTAGAAACACAACTTGTCGTGTTTGGAGGAAAAAGAATACTGAGTTGCATCCATCAAACACCATACCTACTGTAAAGCATGGTGGTGGAAACATCATGCTTTGGGGCTGTTTCTCTGCAAAGGGGCCAGGACGACTGATCCGGGTACATGAAAGAATGAATGGGGCCATGTATCGTGAGATTTTGAGTGCAAACCTCCTTCCATCAGCAAGGGCTGGGTCTTTCAACATGACAATGATCCAAAGCACACCGCCAGGGCAACGAAGGAGTGGCTTCGTAAGAAGCATTTCAAGGTCCTGGAGTGGCCTAGCCAGTCTCCAAATCTCAACCCTATAGAAAACCTTTGGAGGGAGTTGAAAGTCCGTGTTGCCAAGCGAAAAGCCAAAAACATCACTGCTCTAGAGGAGATCTGCATGGAGGAATGGGCCAACATACCAACAACAGTGTGTGGCAACCTTGTGAAGACTTACAGAAAACGTTTGACCTCTGTCATTGCCAACAAAGGATATATCACAAAGTATTGAGATGAAATTTTGTTTCTGACCAAATACTTATTTTCCACCATAATATGCAAATAAAATGAAACGAAAACAGACAATGTGATTTTCTGGATTTTTTTTTCTCAGTTTGTCTCCCATAGTTGAGGTCTATCTATGATGTAAATTACAGACGCCTCTCATCTTTTTAAGTGGTGGAACTTGCACTATTGCTGACTGACTAAATACTTTTTTGCCCCACTGTATATATATATATATACACTCACTGGCCACTTTATTAGGTACACCATGCTAGTAACGGGTTGGACCCCCTTTTGCCTTCAGAACTGCCTCAATTCTTCGTGGCAGAGATTCAACAAGGTGCTGGAAGCATTCCTCAGAGATTTTGGACCATATTGACATGATGGCATCACACAGTTGGCGCAGATTTGTCGGCTGCACATCCCTGATGCGAATCTCCTGTTCCACCACATCCCAAAGATGCTCTATTGGATTGAGATCTGGTGACTGAGGAGGCCATTTGAGTACAGTGAACTCATTGTCATGTTCAAGAAACCAATCTGAGATGATTCGAGCTTTATGACATGGCGCATTATCCTGCTGAAAGTAGCCATCAGATGTTGGGTACATTGTGGTCATAAAGGGATGGACATGGTCAGCAACAATACTCAGGTAGGCTGTGGCGTTGCAACAATGCTCAATTGGTACCAAGGGGCCCAAAGAGTGCCAAGAAAAAATTCCCCACACCATGACACCACCACCACCAGCCTGAACCGTTGATACAATGCAGGATGGATCCATGCTTTCATGTTGTTTACGCCAAATTCTGACCCTACCATCCGAATGTCGCAGCAGAAATCGAGACTCATCAGACCAGGCAACGTTTTTCCAATCTTCTACTGGCCAATTTCGATGAGCTTGTGCAAATTGTAGCCTCAGTTTCCTGTTCTTAGCTGAGAGGAGTGGTACCAAGTGTGGTCTTCTGCTGCTGTAGCCCATCTGCCTCAAAGTTCGACGCACTGTGCGTTCAGAGATGCTCTTCTGCCTACCTTGGTTGTAACGGGTGGCAATTTGAGTCACTGTTGCCTTTCTATCAGCTCGAACCAGTCTGCCCATTCTCCTCTGACCTCTGGCATCAACAAGGCATTTCCGGCCACAGAACTGCCGCTCACTGGATTTTTTTTCTTTTTCGGACCATTCTCTGTAAACCCTAGAGATGGTTGTGCGTGAAAATCCCAGTAGATCAGCAGTTTCTGAAATACTCAGACTAGCCCTTCTGGCACCAACAATCATGCCACATTCAAAGGCACTCAAATCACCTTTCTTCCCCATACTGATGCTCGGTTTGAACTGCAGGAGATTGTCTTGACCATGTCTACATGCCTAAATGCACTGAGTTGCCGCCATGTGATTGGCTGATTGGAAATTAAGTCTTAACACACAGTTGGACAGGTGTACCTAATAAAGTGGCCAGTGAGTGTATATATATATATATATACAATCACTCTCTGAGTCCCTTCTCCCTCTTACAGACATAGCTTTCCTTCATGACACAGATGGTGCTGCCACTTTTTATAACACCACAATAACAGCAACACTCGATTCGGCTGCCCCCCTCACGCAGAGCAAAACTCGAGCAATCAACAGGCAGCCCTGGCTGACCAGCCTGACCAAAGAACTGAGACGGGTTTCCAGGGCCGCTGAGCGGAGATGGAAGAGAACCCATTCTACTGAGCACTTCAACGCATACAAGCAGTCCCTTGTCAGCTTTAAGTCCATGCTCTCTGCCGCAAAACAAACTTACTTCGCATCTCTCATATCCTCCCTGTCTCACAACCCTAAACAGCTCTTCAACACTTTCAATTCTCTACTCCGTCCCCCAACTTTGCCTCCTTCTTTAATCAGAAGATCGACACGATCAGACAAAACTTTGGCCCGCAGCCCCCAATGCCCCTCTTAGCCGCTCAGCCCTGTTCTGCAAAAGCCAGCTTCTCCACCATGACAGAAGATCAGCTCTCCACCCTTCTGTCAAGATCACACCTCACCACTTGTTCCCTCGACCCACTCCCGTCTCACCTCATCCCTACCTTGGCCACAGTCCTCATCCCATCTCTAATACACCTTTTCAACCTTTCACTTACAAATGATGTCTTTCCCTCATCCTTCAAACATGCCTCAATCACACCCATCCTCAAAAAGTCCTCCCTTGACCAATCCTCTGTGTCTAACTATCGCCCAATATCTCTTCTCCCTTACGACTCATAACTACTGGAACAGCATGTATATCTTGAACTGTCCTCCCACCTCTCCTCCTGTTCCCTCTTTGACTGGTTACAATCTGGCTTCCAACCGCATCACTCAACTGAAACTGCCCTAACCAAAATCACTAACGACTTACTAACCGCCAAGAGCAAGCGACACTACTCTGTCCTCCTCCTGGACCTGTCCTCTGCCTTCGACACCGTAGACCATTCCCTCCTGCTACAGACTCTCTCATCTCTTGGCATCACAGACCTGGCCCTATCCTGGATCGCATCATACCTAACAGACCGAACTTTTAGTGTCTCCCTCACACACCACCTCCTCACCTCGCCCCCTGTCTGTCGGTGTTCCCCAAGGCTCTGTCCTAGGACCCCTACTATTCTCCATCTATACCTTCGGCTTGGGACAGCTCATAGAATCCCACGGTTTGCAGTATCACCTCTATGCCGATGACACACAGATCTACCTATCTGGACCCGTCCTTGCCTCCTTACTGACTGAAATCCCACAATGTCTGTCTGCTATCTCAGCCTTCTTCTCTGCTCACTTTCTCAAACTGATCATGGACAAAACAGAATTCATCATCTTTCCCCCTTCTCACTCTACCCCTCCACCAGACCTATCCATCAATGTCAACGGCTGCTCTCTTTCCCCAGTCCCGCACGCTCGGTGCCTTGGGGTGATCCTCGACTCTGCGCTCTCTTTCAAACAACATATCCAAGCCCTCGCCTCCTCCTGCCGCCTCAAGCTCAAAAATATTACCGGATCCGCTCATTCCTCAACCACGAAACCACAAAAAAAGTGCATGCTCTTATCATCTCCCTCCTCGACTACTGCAACCTCCTACTCTCTGGCCTCCCCTCTAGCACTCTTGCTCCGCTCGAGTCCATCCTACACTCTGCTGCCTGACTAATCCACTTGTCTCACCGCTATTCCCCAGCCTCCCCCCTATGCCAGGCCCTTCACTGGCTTCCTATTGCCCAGAGGCTACAATTCAAAATCCTAACCATGACATACAAAGCCATCCACATCCTGTATCCTCCATATATCTGTGACATGGTCTCTAGGTACCTACCCGCACGCAACCTTCGATCATCTCAAGATCTCCTTCTACTCCCCCCTTATCTCTTCTTCCCACCACCGCATACAAGACTTCTCCCGTGCTTCCCCCATACTCTGGAACTCCCTGCCGCAACACATCAGACTCTCACCATCAACGGAAACCTTCAAGAAGAACCTGAAGAACCACCTGTTCCAACAAGCCTACAGCCTGCAATTATCCTCGAACCACAGCAAGACCTGCTCTACCCTCTCCTACTGTATCGTCACCCATCCCTGTAGACTGTGAGCCCTTGTGGGCAGGGTCCCCTCTCCTTATGTACTTGTGTGTCCCTTGTCTTACACATGTTTATTATACTTGTCTATATTTCCCCTTTTCACATGTAAAGCGCCATGGAATAAATGGCGCTATATAAATGCATAATAATAATAATAATAATAATAATATATATAGCAAAAAAAAGAATCACCAACACAAGTTTCACACTTCATATATGACAAAAATATCTAAAATGTTGATGATATAACATGGTTAATGTAACATGTTCGGTAGCATACAAGAAAATTATCAGTTTTAATGAAATTACCGGACAAGAGAAAATTTAAGAGGATAACTGGTACCTAGATTTATGGAGATATGCATGAGCATGGAAAATCCATGAAAGGCAGCCACGAATAAGTAGCAATATTCTCTGCAGAAATGAATAAGAGTATTAATAAAAGAACGATCAGAAAAATGGAAAAAAAATTAAAGAAAAAATGAACGAAAAAAAATGAAAGAAAAAAAAGAAGAAAAAAATGAATTAAAAAAAATGAATAAAAGGAATGGAAAAAATGAAAAAAAAATGAAAAAATAAAGAAAAAAATAAAATACGAGGGAAAAAAAGGAGAAAAAATAAGAGAAAAACAGAAGAAAGGAAAGGAAAAGGGAAAAAAAGGAAACAAGTGAGAAGGAAAAAAATCAAACAAATATGAATTGCTTGCCAATAGCAGTGTGAGATATGCATAGCAATAAGAAGCAATGGATACTGGTGTATAAGCTTACCCTTTTTTAGGGGAATCAACGTCTTGGGGCAAAGGGAGAAAGTCCCTATAGAAAACAAGGTAATACCATCAAGAAATGCTCATTTAAAAAGATGAGTGGATAAGGAAAAAAGCAAAAATGGGGAGGTTGGAATTAGGTAGCTGTGGGTACATAATCAGGCTTGTGCACAGCGCTGGCAAAGGGGTTAGGGCGCCCCGTGGTTAAGCATCCTGTGAGGCATGTTGGCGCTCTAAATACCGGAGGTGGTTGCTACAAGTGACGTCACCCCGGAAATTTAATACTGCAAGTGACGTGACGGTGGAACGCAAATGACGTTCAAATGAACTGCAAGCTGGATTGGGAGCCAGAAGTGATGTCGCTGTATAGCACATCACTAAAGGATAAAATCAACGCCTACTTTTTGTGAGTGACGTGTGACCCAAAAGGGAGAAAACAGTAGAGAGAGGAGGGGAATAAAGGAACAACATGTTGCATTTTGTTGCGGATGTCGCAGCGTCAAAACGACGCATGCAGAGGCATCCACATACATCACCATGGCCTGCATACCCAGTGTTAAAGATATGTACCCAGGACGCATGCCGACGAAGGCGGAGCTGAATGGAAGAGGTGCAGCAGTGGGCAAGGCTTAACGGAGAAACTATGCAGCCCTCCGCAGCTATACCCTACGCAAGTTTGAAACCAGCCTAAGGGGGTGATTAGGTAAGTCACGTGCCTCCCCACCTTTATTGCTGTGTACATGTAATATGACTGTAATGCTAATGTAATGTGTGTTGTATACTGTGATGTCAAAATAACATATTGTTCTCCATTGTTCATATATTGTAATGTGGTTTATTTGATGGGCCTGGATTTAGGAATAGTATAGAATTTTGCATAGAATAATAGTGGGGTGATGTAGTGTTTGGGACACTAGAGGGCACTATAGAACTAGAAAGTAAGATGTTAGATTTAAATCTAGGGAGATGTAGATTGAGATAAGATAGTAATAGTTAAATGTTTAAACCAATAGAATAGTTGGTGGGAGGAGTTACTCAGAGGTAACAGTAGCTTTTCTGGGAAGTTCTACAGAGAGAAGTGTGAGGAGTTACAGTGGCTGGAGACAGAAAGAGTGCTAAGAAGGAAGGTCTGGGGAAGCTTGCTCTTGGAGCAGATGAGAAGCAAGGCAGCTTGAAAGAATTATTGACTAGTCTGAGAGTCACCTTCTGTGACATCCTATGGTCCGAACAGGCATTGCAAAAGGCAACCTGATATTTTCGCCCAGAATGGGGAATGTGGACGGGGAGCACCCAGTAACAGCTAGCTGGAAGATTCGGAGAGCCTCGGACTTGGATACCACAGTGCAGGAAGAAAAGCAGAAAGGCAGACCAGGTAAAGCACAGGAGATGGGATTCTCATGTATTGTGAAAATGGATGGACTGTAACTGTCATAAAGAAGTCTGAGTTCAGTAAAGGAAAAAGAAGGACTGTGAAGTCAGCTCACCACTGTGTAGACTCCTCGTTAGACAGCTGGCACTCAGCACAGTTCCATTGAAGCAAACATATGTAACAACAGGAGGGAAGGATCCAGCGAGAAAATAGCAGTATAAAAAATAACTTTTAATCCATTATTTAAAAACATGGACGGCACAAAGTTGTCAGGCAAAAAAACACATTGTTGTCAGATCAACGCGTTTCGACTTTGCAGTCTCCGGCAAGATCTGTCTACTAGATGAAACATACATAATTATATACAAGGAAGTTGAACATGATTGGTCAGACAATACACATAATTTGAATATCCTATTAAAACATAATACATGCAAAAAAACACAAACCAAAACAATTTTTTTAAAATATAAAAATTATATGATAAAAATCACACAAAAAAAAGAATATGGAGAGCCAAAAAGGTCCAAAAATTTTTTTTAAAATGACAAGAAAAACATAAGATGAACCAAATCAATTATAATATTTAATTAAATTGTCTATTGTTCAAGCCCAGCGGTACCCTTGTATTTAATGTGAAAATCCAAAAAGATTCCCTGCTTAATAACTTGCGTTTATAATTTCCACCTCGGTGTGGCTTGTGGACTTTTTCAATTGCATTGAATCTGAAGGAGTTAACCCTACCTTTATGATGACTAGCAAATTGTTTAGACACTGCAGATGGTGCAATTGCATTAGGGTTAACTGCATCAGCCAAATGTTTTCTGATGCAGACCTTAAGTGGACATGTAGTACATCCGATACATTGTAATTTGCAGGAAATACACTCCATCCGATAGACTACATAAGGTATATTACAATTTATGTAGTCATTAATGTAAAAAACGCTGGAATCTTGAGTTGAAAAAAATGTGTCAGTTTTTCTTGCATAATTGCATGCCTTACATCTGTTGGCTCCACACTTACTCGTATAAAAGCCTTTTAAATTAAGCCAATTTTTTCGGGAGAAAGAAGCATCTGAATCAATAAAAACGCTGGGTGAAAGTATAGAGCCCAAAGTGGGAGCTTTTCTGGGCACAAATCGCACAGGATTTTTTAAAACCTCTTTTAATTTTTTATCCTGATTCAAAAGGGGTAAATATTTCTTTATAATAGTTACTAGAGTTGAGCGAAATGGGTCGGTCATATTCAAAAGTCGGCGACTTTCGCTGAAGTCGGGTTTCATGAAATGAAACCCGACCATAGCGTGAGGTCGGTCACGAGGTTGGTGACCAGAGCGCCAAAGTCGCGTTTCAAATGATGCTTCCAGCGCCCTTTTTCAGCCAATGATGGAGGACGCACACTGTGGGCAATGCGATGACATGGGCATCGGTCACCACCATCTTTGAGAAGGGCATGCAAGTGATTGGCTTGCTTTGTGTGGCGTTACAGGGGCTATAAAAGGGCATGCACACCGACCGCCATCTTAATTCTTCCGATCTTAGCATAGGGAGAGCTGCTGCTGCTGATTCTGTAAGGAAAGCGTCAGGCAGGGAAGAACCGAAAAACTGCTTCTGCTGTTAGCGATTTCCACTTACAACACAACAGTTTGTGTGCAGTGACAGGGGAGGATATATTTTTGTGCATCAGCTCTATTGGTTATTAGGCTGCCTTATAAGGCTCCCTGATAGCTGCATTGCTGTTTGCACACTGCTGTGCAAACTGCTTTTTTAAAAGCAAAAATACTTTTCTTCCTCTTTTCTGCACAGTTACCAAGCGTTCATTTTTCCACCCTTTTGTGTGTGCAGCAGTACTGCTTATTAGGCTGCCTGCGTCCATACTTGGACTGAGAGCATCATTGTCAGCGTCCTCAAATCTCTAGTGAGATCCAAATTCTCACCAATCCTATAGACACCCTCCACCTTGTCATACACCATCCAATTTCAGCCTGTTACATTGAGGTGTAATCTCTACTGGGCCTGAGACAATATTTCAGTGTCCTCAAATCTCTAGTGAGATCCAAATTCTCCTCAATCCTATAGACACCCTCCACCTTGTCATACACCATCCAATTTCAGCCTGTTCAATTGAGGTGTAATCTCTCCTGTGCCTGAGACAATAGTTCAGCATCCTCAATCTCTAGTTAGATCCAAATTCTCACCAATCCTATAGACACCCTCCACCTTGTCATACACCATCCAATTTCAGCCTGTTACTTCGAGGTGTAATCTCTTCTGGGCCTGAGACAATAGTTCAGCGTCCTCAAATCTCTAGTGAGATCAAAATTCTCACCAATCCTATAGACACCCTCCACCTTGTCATACACCATCTAATTTCAGCCTGTTACATTGAGGTGTAATCTCTCCTGTGCCTGAGACAATAGTTCAGCGTCCTCAAATCTCTAGTGAGATCCAAATTCTCACCAATCCTATAGACACCCTCCACCTTGTCATACACCATGCAATTTCAGCTTGTTACATTGAGGTGTAATCTCTTCTGGGCCTGAGACAATAGTTCAGTGTCCTCAAATCTCTAGTGAGATCCAAATTCTCATCAATCCTATAGACACCCTCCACCTTGTCATACACCATCCAATTTCAGCCTGTTACATTGAGGTGTAATCTCTCCTGTGCCTGAGACAATAGTTCAGCGTCCTCAAATCTATAGTGAGATTCAAATTCTCACCAATCCTATAGACACCCTCCACCTTGTCATACACCATCCAATTTCAGCCTGTTACATTGAGGTGTAATCTCTCCTGTGCCTGAGACAATAGTTCAGCGTCCTCAAATCTATAGTGAGATTCAAATTCTCACCAATCCTATAGACACCCTCCACCTTGTCATACACCATCCAATTTCAGCCTGTTACATTGAGGTGTAATCTCTCCTGTGCCTGAGACAATAGTTCAGCATCCTCAGATCTCTAGTGAGATTCAAATTCTCACCAATCCTATAGACACCCTCCACCTTGTCATACACCATCCAATTTCAGCCTGTTACATTGAGGTGTAATCTCTTCTGGGCCTGAGACAATAGTTCAGCGTCCTCAAATCTCTAGTGAGATCAAAATTCTCGCCAATCCTATAGACACCCTGAACCTTGTCATATACCATCCAATTTCAGCCTGTTACATTGAGGTGTAATCTCTCCTGTGTCTGAGACAATAGTTCAGCGTCCTCAAATCTCTAGTGAGATCCAAATTCTCACCAATCCTAAAGACACCCTCCACCTTGTCATACACCATCCAATTTCAGCCTGTTACATTGAGGTGTAATCTCTCCTGGGCCTGAGACAATAGTTAAGCGTCCTCAAATCTCTAGTGAGATCCAAATTCTCACCAATCCTATAGACACCCTCCACCTTGTCATACACCATCCAATTTCAGCCTGTTACATTGAGGTGTAATCTCTCCTGGGCCTGAGACAATAGTTCTGCGTCCTGAAATCTATAGTGAGATTCAAATTCTCACCAATCCTATAGACACCCTCCACCTTGTCATACACCATCCAATTTCAGCCTGTTTCACTGAGGTGTAATCTCTCCTGGGCCTTAGACAATAGTTCAGCGTCCTCAAATCTATAGTGAGATTCAAATTCTCACCAATAGTAGATACATCTTCTACCTAGTTTAACAGTACCATATAGCTGGTGGTATTTTGGGTACATTTTCACAAAAATGAGGAAGTATGGTGGAAGATGCCATGGAAGTGGGCGGGGGTTGCCAGCTGGTCCCGATGGTGGTGGTGTTGCATCTGTTAGTAATGACAAAAGCACAATAGCACCTAAGGCAGGAGGTGTTGAGCCTGCATCATCATCTGGCTCCACAAGGCCTCAAAGGCTCTCTTTTCTGGGAGTAGGTAAACCACTTTTAAAGCCGGAGCTTCAGGAACAAGTTTTGGCTTACACTGCTGACACATCCTCCAGCTCTCTCGCCTCCTCTTCTGAAGTTTCAAAAAATAAAAGCACTGAGTCGTCAGTGGAGGCTCTTGGTCAGGAACAACACCTTTCCTTGTGTCCTTCACCCCTACCAAAAGTGAAGGATGTGGCAGGCCACACTACCGATTACTCCATGGAGCTCTTTTCACATACCATGCCTGGGTTTGCAAGTCAAATCGTGAATTCCCCAGTCCAATATGAATCTGACATGGAGTGCACTGATGCACAGCCACTGCTAGATTTTTCTGCTGATACATTCACTCAGAGCACTACATTGTCCTCTCAGTGTACTGAGGCAGAAGCAGACCCTGATGAAACTCAGGTGACCCTTCCTGCATACTATACCACCTTACACGGTGACACAGAGGAAGGTGCACATGAAATTGAAGAGGTGATGGATGACCCAGTTGTTGACCCAGATTGGCATCCATTGGGGGAAGAGGGTGCCGCTGCCAATAGCTGAGAAGAGGAGGATCTGCATCAGGCAACGACATCGCAACAGCTGTTATCTGGCCTGACCGTAGCAGTCCACGAGACTTCCCTGAGCAGACAATGGCTGACTGTCATCAAGGCTTCCCTCCTCTTCCTCCTCAGCTGCAGACGCCTGCTCCTTAATGTGTGTCAAAGTTTGCATGAGCAGACGCATAAGTGGGATGCTCATGCTTATGATGGCGTCGTCTGCGCTTACCAGCCGTGTGCATTCCTCCAAACACTGAAGGACTTTACAGAGGTCTTTTAGCTTCGACCACTGCACACTAGGGTGACTGCAAAAAATCGATGTCGGAATTTTGTCCGTCTGGACCCCAACAAAACGATTCCCCTTTCCAGATATTGAGAGAGCCAAAATTTGAGCTCGATCAAACGACGTTAACCCATGCCGCTCATAGCTCAAAGTTTGAAAAAATCCAAATTGAGGTATTTTAAGATTTAGGTATTTTGCATAGTCTGTTAGACTATAAAGAATGTGACAACAACATTGCAGAAATAGCCCTGACCAAATTTTCGAACCATTTGTGGTATTTGAATGCAGAGTTGGTGGGATTATCGTTTTTTGATCCCACCATTACAGACAATGAAAAGTTGTTAATGGCTAATAAATTGCTCAGTAGCACAGATGAACCATCAGAGCACGCTAGGGTTGTAAATCCAAAAGTTAGGAAAGAAAAATTAAAAGAGGTAGGAAGTAACCGACTTTAACGACCTTCTGACAAAAGATGAAGAACAAAAGCAATATGTCCTGCAAGTTGTAAGCAAATGCCGAGCATTATAGTCTGACGTTTCAAAAACTACTTTAACAAAAGCTCTAGAATAGATTAGATAACTATGTAAAATTATCAACTCATGTAGGTTAGCGTGCTCTGATGGTTCATCTGTACTACTGAGCAATTTATTAGCCAATAACAACTTTTCATTGTCTGTAATGGTGGGATCAAAAAACGATAATCCCACCAACTCTGCATTCAAATACCACAAATGGTTCGAAAATTTGGTCAGGGCTATTTCTGCAATGTTGTTGTCACATTCTTTATAGTCTAACAGACTATGCAAAATACCTAAATCTTAAAATACCTCAATTTGGATTTTTTCAAACTTTGAGCGACGAGCGGCACGTGTTAACGTCGCTTGATCGAGCTCAAATTTTGGCTCTCTCAATATCTGGAAAGGGGAATCGTTTTGTGGGGTCCAGACGAACAAGATTCTGACATTTTTTCCCCCCCATATGAGATCCGGTCACCCTACTGCACACCAGACAACTCGATGTCTGCCTGCAAACTGCCTGCCCATGAATCCTCCCACAAATGAATTACAGCCTGCCTCTGTTCGTACAGCCTCTGAACCATGTGCAGGGTGGAGTTCCACCTTGTTGCAACGTCGATAATTAGGCGGTGCTTGGGAAGGTGGAGCAATTGAAAGTGACAGGAGACAGCAGTTGTCAACTATGGTAACAAACTACTTCTCCCACATCGATGTTCTCCCTCACCGGTCATTCCCCTTTGACTATCGGGCCAGTAAACTTGACACCTGGCCTGAATTGGCACAATATGCCTTACAGGAGCTCGCTTGCCCTGCTGCTAGTGTGTTATCTGAACGAGTCTTCAGTGCTGCTGGATCAATCCTGACAGAAAAAAGGACCCGTCTGTCGACCTAAAATGTTGATGATCTAACCTTCATTAAAATGAACCATGCATGGGTTTCAATGGATTTTGTCCCACCCTCCCCTGCTGACACGTAGGTTGCCAGTAAAATGGCTTGCTTTTGTCCTCCTCTTCCGCGGACTTCTCCAATTACTCCATTTGCAGCTGCTGAATGTCCAACATCAACATATGCCATTTTTTCCACCTCCCTAACTGGGCTGCCTCCCCCCACAGGGCCGGGGTCACCACCTGGCGCATGCACCCGTGCGAGTGCCGTTGCCCTGGACAGGTGGGTGGGCACACTCGTTGGCAACGGCACTGGCACAAGGTCCCTCATAGTAGAATCAAGTGTCTCTGACGGTGGGGGTGCACACCCGCCGTCAGACACACTGGCGTACTATGAGGGGCCCTGTGCCAGTACCGCCGCCCACGAGTGGGCCCCCCCTGCTTGCTCAGGGCACCAGCACTTGCAATACTTACCTCTCCCTGCGCCACCACTGTGTAGTCTGGCCTGTTAAATACTTCACTGGGACTGCCAATACAAATTTGGTGAAATGATAGATGATGGTTGACATAGCTATGCCTTGTCCTGCTGGGATCTATCTTCAGATGATCAATGGCTTCCATTTGTTATGGACGTCAACTCACAATGAGATGCAGTGGTGGTTTATCATCAGCTTTCATGGTTTTCCAACTCACAGACGTGTGACATTCCTGCCCACATTTTTAAATGTGTCCTCTCATGTCAATCCAATAGAATTGCCTACGGCCTGTGGCTTGTGTCTTTTGCACTCCAAAGTTACCTGACAGATCATGATAGGCAGTGAGGACAATGTCTACATCTGTCCCTGTGATCACAATTTGATGAAGATGAGTAACGGTGATGGGTTCCACGGTACTGCGATACAGCAAACCTTTCTTCACAAGAACTGTTTTCGCTGTCTCCACAGACAAAGTAATTGAGGGTCAGCATCGCCTCTGATAATTCTCCCGGGAGTTTTTACTGTGATTAGTAATTCCAAAATTTCTGCAATCAGTCGACTTTCCGTCTGTACTTGTATCCATCTCGTTTCCTCTTGCGGAGAGTCTGGACTGTCTTACTGAGACTGAAATATATATGAAGATAGAAAAATACTCCAACAGTGTATACTGGTGTACGCTTCGAATACATAACCCTTTTTCTACTTTTTAGATTCTTGTCTAATCCATACTGAGGCTGTGAGTGTTTTTGTCGGACTCAGGAAATATACACGCAGATTTTTAATGTTTAAACTATGCTATATATACGTCCTGTCCAGTGATACTGTACCCTTTCTCAACTTTCTACAATCACTTTGAATCCATACTGGGCCTGAGACCGTCTGAGTCTGCCTCCTGATATATAGACATAGGTTTTTAATGTTTAAACTATGCTATACATACCTGTTATCCGGTGATACTGTACCCTTTCTCAACTTTGTACAATCACGTCAAATCCATACTGGGCCTGAGACAGTCTGAGTCTGCCTCCTGATATATAGACATAGGTTTTTAATGTTTAAACTATGCTATATATACCTGTTATCCGGTGATACTGTACCCTTTCTCAACTTTCTACAATCTTGTCGAATCCATACTGGGCCTGAGAACGTCTGAGTCTGCCTCCTGATTAGAGATGAGCGGTGTTCGAGTCAACCTGTTCGCCAAGTTAAAATTTCAGTTGTTTTGGGCGGTGTTCGAGCCGTTCGTCGAACTCGAACACTTTGTTTAAAATTCGGCTGTTCGAGAACGGTTCGTTCACCAAAAGCTTAACTTCATTTTCACATTAATAATGGTTTTCAATGTTAATAGACTGTTTCATGGCATAGTAGTGGTGTGTGGTAGCAAGCGGTGTAGTACACCTGTCAAGGAGCTACACCGTGTGTGTTTCTAATTATTTTTTATTGCATCTTGTCCAGAAAATCCTTTTGGGCCTTGTAGCACTGTCTGCTATTCAGCAGAGGAGCCCACCAGTGAACCTAGCTATGCCGCCTGTTTATGAAAGAACCAGTTTTTGACTGCATTTAGCACAGTTAATACTTTGGGACTAGTAACTGTCTGCTACTCATCAGAGGAGCCCACTCGTGAACCAAGCTGTGCCGCCTGTTTATGTAAGAACCATTTTTTAACTCCATTTAGCCCAGTGAATACTTTGGGACTAGTACCGGTGTCTACTGCTCAGCAGAGGAAAAACAAGTGAGGGGGCGCAGACATAGGGCTTCACCTGGTATAAATCAATGAAAAAAGTACTCTAAAGTACTCACCCTTTATGGGTTGTGTTCAGACACAACCACTCACAACATTTTTTGCAGTTGTATAGCTGCTGCAGAGCTCGTGCAGGTGGAAATGTCCACTAAGAATCACAAGTTGAGGATCAAAAAAAGCACTTCTGAGCAACCGCGCTGCTACAGTGACACGAATTCTTCAGAAATCCATATAAATCTTTCAAGTTCTTTATTAAATGTACTACATTGTACTGTAGCCTGAAGAGGTGCGGTTTGTCTCCTCGAAACGCGTAGTTTTTGTAGTACATTTAATAAAGAACTTGAAAGATTTATATGGATTTCTGAAGAATTCGTGTCACTGTAGCAGTGCGGTTGCTCAGAAGTGCTTCTTTTGATCATCGACTTGTGGTACTGCTCAGCAGAGGAGCCCACCTGTGAACCTAGCTATGCCGCCTGTTTATGTAAGCACTGTCTGCTACTCAGCAGAGTTGGCCACTCGTGAACCAAGCTATGCCGCCTGTTTATGTAAGAACTGCGTGCTACTCAGCATAGGAGCCCAGCTGTTAAGCAAGCTACAGCACCTGTGGTTTGGTCTCTACACCCCTACATGATTTCCCTGAGTGTAATTTGCAAAATTGAGTCACTTTTTGGAGATTTCTGCTGTTTCAGAAGAATAGGTCATCTGCAAATGGTGCCCACTCCAGGAAACTCTGCTCCCTAAAAGCCAAATGGATCTCTCTCTCATCTGAGCCCTACTGTATGCCTAAACAAAAGTATATGACCACATGTGTCATTGCTGCATTTAGAAGATATTACTTTGTAAATGTTTGTGTCCCCTTCCACTTATTATTTTTTGTGAGAATGAAATGTAATTTTATTAAATAATAAAATGTAATAATATTCTAAAATGGGGAGTTTCCACTGTTTAGGCACATCAGGGGCTCTGGAAATACGACATTGCATCCTGCAAACCATACAAACAAAATCTGATTCTCAAAATGGCACTCCTTTCTATTGAAAACTCTCCTGTGTGCCAGAACAGTTATTTTTCCTAACATATGGGGCATTGGTGTAGTCAGTAGATAGAACGCAACAAATTGGGTGGTCTATTTTCTCTTGTTACTCTTATGTAAATGATAAAACTGGAGCTAAAAGAACATTCTTGGGGAAAAAAGCATAATTTTTAATTTTCAAGGTCCAATGTTTTAAAATTCTGTGAAGCACCTGTGAGTTCAAGATGCTCATCACACCTCTAGATAAATTTCTTGAGTATAGTTTCCAAAGTGGGGTAACTTGTGGGGGTTTTCCAATATTTAAGGCACATCAAAGGCTCTTCAAACGCAAGATAACTCTTCAATTGCAACATGGCATCTATTCCACCAATTTTGTGCTCTAAAAGTGAATTGGTGCTCCTTCCCTTCCAAGCTCTGCCATGAGCCCAAAGTGAGTTTTCCACCACATATGGGGTATTGATGTACTCAGGAGAAATTGCACAAATTGTTTGGTCCATTTTCTCCTGTTACTCTTGTGAAATTAAAAATATGAGCCTAAAGGGTTAATAAATGATGTGGTCCCTAAAAAAATGTTAAATTTAGTTGAAAAAAATGAAAAATTGCTGATACATTTTTAACCCTTCTAGCTCCTTAACAAAAAAAATTATGTTTCAAAAATGATACATAGAAGACGTGTTGAAAATTTCAATTATTAACTATTTTGGGTGGTTTAGCTATCTGATTTAAGGGCATAAAAATTGAAAAATTGGAAATTTGCCAAATTTTAGATATTTTTTATAAATAAACAAATCATATCAACCAAAATTTACCATTAACACGAAGAGCAATATGTCTCGAAAATTAATCTTAGAATTACTGTGATACGCCGAAGCCTTACAGAGTTATTACTGGTCAGAATTGCAAAATTTGGCCTGGTCAGGAAGGTGAAAACAGCCTTTGAGGTGAAGGGGTTAAAAGTGGCTACCTCCTTGTAAAAATTTATTTGATAAGTAAAGATTTGAGTAGCTAATAAAGTGCCCATTCATTTTATAAGTGTGATATTTGGATTCTATTTGCTTTTTGATGATAGCGGTTTATTGTCAATTGCATATTTTTTTAATCATTATTTAGAGCTTTTATTTATTTTACTCGCTTAAAAAGTGCCATTAATTCCATTAAGTCATCAGCACTGTCCCTATTGGGGCTCACAATCTAAATTCCCTATCAGTATGTCTTTGAAGTGTGGGAGGAAACCGGAGAATCCAGAGGAAACCTACACAAACATAGGGAGAACATACAAACTTCTTACAGATGTCCTTGGTGGAATATGAACTCAAGACTCCGGTGCTGCAAAGCTGCACTGAGACAGCGTGCTGCTCAAATTTGTATCCCTTTCTGTTGTATGATGTAACTGCACTTTTACTGCACTGTACCATTTTTTTAATTCAATTGGTCAATTAAATGAACATGAATAATGTGAATTTTCTGATGTTTAGCAAAATCAGGGTTCTTAAAACAGCATTTCATATATTCTAAACATGAAGATTGCATTTCCTCTGTGTGAATTCTCAGATTTGGGGCAAAAAATTATCTGATTAAAATATTTTCCACTTTCTGCACATTAAAATTGATTTTTCTCCATGTGAACCTTCTGATGTCTACAAAGATTTGATTTATCCTTAAAACATTTCCCACATTCTGAACATGAAAATGGTTTCTCCCCTGTGTGAGTTCTCTGATGTGTAGCAAGATTTGATTTATCCTTAAAACATTTCCCACATTCTGAACATGAATATGGTTTATCCCCTGAATGAATTCTTTTATGTGAAACTAAACCTGATTTCTGCTTAAAACATTTCCCACATTCTGAACATGAAAATGGCTCCTCTCCTGTGTGAATTCTATGATGCCTAACAAGATTAGCTTTTAGATTAAAACATTTCCCACATTCTGAACATGAAAAGGACTTCTCTCCTGTGTGAAATCTCTGATGTCTAATAAGATTTGATTTATTGGTATAACATTTCCCACATTTTGAACATGAAAATGGCTTCTCCCCTGTGTGAATTATTTTATGTGTAACCAAGCCTGATTTCTGCTTAAAACATTTTCCACAGTCTGAACATGAAAAAGGCTCCTCTCCTGTGTGAACTCTGTGATGCCTAGCAAGATTTACTTTTAGGTTAAAACATTTCCCACATACTGAACATGAAAATAACTGTTCCCCTGTGTGAAATCGCTGATGCCTAATAAGATATGATCTATCTACATAACATTTCCCACATTCTGAACAAGCAAATGGCTTCTCCCCTGTGTGAAATCGCTGATGTGTAACAAGAAAGTATTTCAGTGTAAAACATTTCCCACATTCTGAACATGAATATGGTTTCTCCTTTCTGTGATTTTGCTTATGTGTAGCTAAAAGGGTCTGCTGCTTAAAATATTTCCCACATTTTGAACATGAAAATGGCTTCTCCCCTTTGTGAGTTCTCTGATGTATGACAAAATGTTTTTTCTGGGTAAAGCACTTCCCATATTCTGAACATGAAAACGATTTTTCCTCTGTGTGACTGCTCACATGTGATACCAGATTTGATTTTTTTGTAAAACATGTCCCGCATTTTGAACATTCATATGACTTCTTTCTTTTGTGAGCTCTTTGATGTTCACCATCCTTTCTGTTATTTTTGTTCTGCTGAACAGTCTGTGATGAAGGTAGGACTTGTTGAAAAGAATCAGATGATAGTCTTTTTCTGTGTATGGTTGTTATGTTATCTGAGATAATTGCATCCTCTTCGTATGAATCTGCTGTGATACCGTAATCATTAGCTCTAAAATCTGAAAGTATCCCATGTTTCTCTGAACTTCTGGTACAGTCATCTACCAAAAATGAAATCAATTTAATTATTTTTAAATAACTTAATAGAATAAATATACTTTCAATTATGTATTTTATAACATTTCTGTATAAAAAAAGCTTTTAACATTTCCAGTAAAATACATTTTTCATCTGATTAGTACACTGTTTGCAACAGATCATCTCATACTACTAATATTGATCATGATTTCCTCCTGACCTGCATTTTGCCTCTTTCCTTACGTAGACATCCAACTGCCTGAGTTTTGTGTATGACATAATTCAATGTTTAGTAATTATCAGGCAGAAAACAATATGTGAATAATAGCACCAGAGGAGCCAATATATACAAGAGATTTTATTGACATATTTCTGGAGCATGCCAATTTTCCTTGAGGTCATAATACAACAGTCATAAAACAGTCAACTGTCTTCTTAAAACACAAAACATACAAAAAAGTGCAAATCCCCAAATGCTAACTCCGCCTAAAACACAAATAAAATTTTATTCTAACATGCTAAAGTAATAATGATTCTGTAATGCATAAGTAATTATAAGCATTAGTCACAAGTCATGTAAACATAAAATAGGATAAAAAAGCAGAAATTCATAAACATATCAAGATATACCTTGATTGAAAAATACATTTTTCAATAGAAAATATTTAATATGTATAACACATACAGTACAGACCAAACGTTTGGACACACCTTCTCATTCAAAGAGTTTTCTTTATTTTCATGACTATGAAAATTGTAGATTCACTCTGAAGGCATCAAAACTATGAATTAATATCAGATCAAATTTACAAACTAGAAAATAAGCATAAACGTGATCTAGACCCCGCTACATTTTTCTATCGCCAGACAAAAAATGTTGGCTTTACTGGACCAGAAATCACGATGCTTTAGGGAACGGCTCAGGAACCGTTTCCATCAACTTGGAAATAAAAGCGGCAAGTTACTGTCCAGAGCTATACACCTGCGTGACTTAATCACTTATATACCCTTTATCAAAACAAGGGTGGGAAGGAAGGTACACAGTACCGGGGATATTCTTGTGGGCTTCAGTGACTATTATAAAACTTTATATAATATAGCTGGTCACTATAGCGATCTACCAGTACAGTCACTTCACAATAAAATTAACATGTACTTACAACAAAATAGTATTCCTCCCATATCGGAGGACAAACTGACAGACTTAGAAAAAGATTTCACATCGGAGATGTCTGAAACAATTAAAGAACTAAAACAGGGAAAGAGTCCTGGCCCGGATGGGTATACAGCTGGTTTTTATAAGTCATTCTCCGACTCGTTGAGCCCAATGCTTCTCACAATGTGTAATTCTATTTCCTCGGGAGGATCCTTTCCTTCCCAGGCTTTGACCGCTCACATCACGGTCTTACCTAAGCCAGTGAAAGACCCTTCTTACTGTAACAATTACGGCCAATATCCTTAATAAATCTAGATATAAAAATTTACGTAAAAATTATCGCAAAAATATTGGGACCCCTTCTTCCAAACATGATAAATCAAGATCAGGTGGGCTTTGCTCCAGGGCGGGAGGCGAGAGACAATACCATCCGGACTAAATCATTGATAGATAGGGCGGAGAGGGAGGGGGACCCCATGTGTATCCTGTCGATTGATGCTGAGAAAGCCTTCGACAGGGTACACTGGGATTTCATGTTTCAAGCTCTACAATGAATTGGCTTGAAAGGAATAATGCTCCAGAGGATCTCAGCTTTGTATACATGTCCTAGCGCACGAGTTAAGGTGAATGGTGCTCTCTCAGACGCATTCCCCATTAGGAACGGTACGAGTCAGGGATGTCCACTCTACCCCTTCTATATATATTAACAATGGAGTACCTTGCCACTGCAATACGAAATAACCCCTCAATTAAAGGAGTTAAATTGAGGTCAGAAGAACACAAATTGGCACTTTTCACAGATGATGTTCTCTTGTATGTCACCTCCCCCACAATTAGCTTACCAAACATTATTTCAGAGCTACATGAATTTGGCCTATTAAGTAATTTTAAAATTAACTCACATAAATCTTGAGATTCTGAATATATCATTACAACCCTCCGTGGTGGAAAAGTTGTGCACCTCCTTCCCCTTTAAATGGCGTTCTGACTCCATCACCTATTTGGGAATCAAAATAACACCTAGGGTGTCCAGGCTATATGACACCAATTTCAAGCCTGCCTTACATAAAGCAGAATCGGACCTAGAAAAATGGCACAAACTCCCGTTATCATGGTTTGGTAGAGCCAATGTAATTAAAATGGACTTATTGCCACGCCTTCTTTATTATTTCCAAACGATCCCCATATATTTACCTGCCTCCTTTTTTTCCTGCCTTAAAAAAGTGATTTCCCGGTTTGTGTGGTCCCATACACGGGCTCGAATATCATACCACCTATTAAGTTGTCCTAAAAGAATGGGTGGAGTTGGCCTACCGGACTTTCTAACTTATAGTCGTGGGTCATTGGGAACTTGTATTCTAGATTTATATCATAGCAGGGATAGTAAGAAATGGGTCAATTTGGAAAGTGATCTTAATGGTAGTGATCCTCAAATTATACTGTGGTCCATGGGGGGTGGGGGGAAGGGGGGAGCCACCTTGCCGTTCCTGACCAGGAACATGATCTTATTTACTAAACAGAGGCACAGGGCTCTTCAGACCTCAACATCTCCTGGGCCACTGACTCCTATTTATGATAACCCTAATTTCCCTGCCGGTTTTAATAGGAAATTTTATCTAGATAAGTGTAGGCGTTCACATCCTATTGTTTATGATTTCGTGGATTGATCTGATATAAGGTCATTAGATGAGATATTTCAGGGCGGAGTACCACCCACAGGTGCCTGGTTCTTTTATGAACAACTAAGAAGTTTTATAACTGCTATATCCAAACAAAATGATATCAGGAGACCTTTAACTCCCTTCGAGGAGCTCTGTGTCACGGGGGACCCTCCGGCCCACACGGTTTCCTTGCTGTACAATATTTTTCAAAAAAATCAGACTCTGACACATGACTTCCCATTATTTTTCACAAAGTGGGAGCATGACTTGGGGAGATCTCTATCTCAAGAGGAGAGCGGCATGGTGCTTCTATTTACATTTAGAACGTCGTTACACTCGGTATCACAGGAGAGGAGCTATAAGATTTTAACAAGGTGGTATCGGTGTCCCTCTATGGTACATTCTATGTTTCCAGTGATTCCAGACACATGTTGGAGATGCTTACAGGATAAAGGAACATATGTTCACATATGGTGGGACTGCCCGCCTATAAAGAAGTTGTGGTTGTCGATTTTTGATCTCTACAACAGGCTATCAATATGTCAAATTCAACCTACAGTGGAACTTGCACTTTTATCTTTATGTGATATGTCGATTTCCAGGTTTAAGAAGAATCTCCTCAGGCACTTTCTCACGGCTACTCGGAATCTGATCCTCCCGGTTTTGGAAGCAAGAGAAATACCCTTCTCACTCTGAATTTGTTGCAGAACTCAATGATATTTATAGAATGGAGTATTTGCTAATTCAAACCACAGGGAACCCTGACAGACTATATAACACTTGGGCCTCCTGGCTAGCATTCAGGGAAACCCCGGAATTAGATAGCTGGCTATCGGGACCTTGATTCATATATAGGATAGCATCAAAAATATTCTGTACACTTTAGATCTTGTTCACTTGGTTTGACCTGTTTGTCTTTGGCTCAAAATGGTCTTAACCAACTTATTATCTCCTCCGTATGAGACAGAGGACACAAAAGTGTTTGAGGGGGGGTCTGGATTACTTGACCCTCTACTTATAACTTTCTCCTTACCTCTACTTCCCCCTATTTTTTTCTCTCCCCCTCTCTTCCTTCCTCTCTTTCCTTTTTCTTTTCTTCCCTCTGACTTCCTTTTAATTTTTTTCCTGTTATTTTAATGTTGTTCATCAAACCTCTATTTTAATTTTCATGAGAATACACAACACAGAGGTTGTTTTGTGTATGACAATTTTCTGGACTGAATGGCATTAATAGTTGTTATTTCAATTAGAACATAATATTGGTGTTAAGTACACAACAATGGAATTAATATGCAATTTGTTTTTCATTTAAAAACCAGACATTATATTGTTGAAAGCAATGTTTTATTTTAATATTGTTAATTCAATGAACATGATTTACACAAAAACTATGAATTAACACATGTGGAATTATATAATTAACAAAAAAGTGTGAAACAACTGAAAATATGTCTTATATTCTAGGTTCTTCAAAGTAGCCACATTTTGCTTTGATTACTGCTTTGCACACTCTTGGCATTTTCTTGATGAGCTTCAAGAGGTAGTCACTGGAAATGGTTTTCACTTCACAGGTGTGCCCTGTCAGGTTTAATAAGTGGGATTTCTTGCCTTATAAATGGGGTTGGGACCATCAGGTGTGTTGTGCAGAAGTCTGGTGGATACACAGCTGATAGACCTACTGAATAAACTGTTAGAATTTGTATTATCGCAAGAAAAAAGCAGCTAAGTAAAGAAAAACGAGTGGCCATCATTAAGAAATGAAGGTCAGTCAGTCCGAAAAATTGGGAAAACTTTGAAAATGTCCCCAAGTGCAGTGGCAAAAACCATCAAGCGCTACAAAGAAACTGGCTTACATGAGGACCGCCCCAGAAAAGGAAGACCAAGAGTCACCTCTGCTGCGGAGGATAAGTTCATCCGAGTCACCAGCCTCAGAAATCGCAGGTTAACAGCAGCTCAGATTACATACCAGGTAAATGCCACACAGAGTTCTAGCAGCAGACACATCTCTACAACTGTTAAGAGGAGACTTTGTGCAGCAGGTCTTCATGGTAAAATAGCTGCTAGGAAACAACTGCTAAGGACAGGCAACAAGCAGAAGAGACTTGTTTGGGCTAAAGAACACAAGGAATGGAAATTAGACCAGTGGATATCTGTGCTTTGGTCTGATGAGTCCAAATTTGAGATTTTGGTTCCAACCACCGTGTCTTTGTGAGACACAGAAAAGGTGAACGGATGGACTCCACATGCCTGGTTCCCACCGTGAAGCATGGAGGAGCAGGTGTGATGGTGGGGGTGCTTTGCTGGTGACACTGTTGGGGATTTATTCAAAATTGAAGGCATACTGAACCAGCATGGCTACCACAGCATCTTGCAGTGGCATGCTATTCCATCCGGTTTGCGTTTAGTTGGACCATCATTTATTTTTCAACAGGACCATGACCCCACACACACCTCCAGGCTGTGTAAGGGCTATTTGACCAAGAAGGAGAGTGATGGGGTGCTACACCAGATGACCTGGCCTCCACAGTCACCAGACCTGAACCCAATCGAGATGGTTTGGGGTGAGCTGGACCGCAGAGTGAAGGCAAAAGGGCCAACAAGTGCTAAGCATCTCTGGGAACTCCTTCAAGACTGTTGGAAGACCATTTCCGGTGACTACCTCTTAAAGCTCATCAAGAGAATGCCAAGAGTGTGCAAAGCAGTAATCCAATCAAAAGGTGGCTACTTTGAAGAACCTAGAATACAACACATACTTTCAGTTGTTTCACACTTTTTTGTTAATTATATAATTCCACATGTGTTAATTCATAGTTTTGATGCCTTCAGAGTGAATCTACAATTTTCATAGTCATGAAAATAAAGAAAACTCTTTGAATGTGGTGTGTCCAAACTTTTGGTCTGTACTGTATAACACATCCAGAGTTAGATGATATATGTACAAAAAACTATACCTTAAAAGTATAAAAATAATATGACTCTGAATTCTATCACAAGGTTCATAAAATACTCCACAGAGTGTCTTTAGCACAAATGTACTAATACATAAGCAAAGTTGCGACAGAAGCCAAGAAGGTTCAGAAATCCTACATCTGTGAATGGTTTGCAAATACAAGATGAAGAATCTTTCCTATTTGTCAGGACAACAGAATATTTTTGATATAGGGGGTCTGACAAAGGTACACACTGAAACGCGTGTTGGGGTGGGTGCCACCCTCTCGGCAGGACCTCTTCCTACCCAGGTATGATTACACTATTCTCTCTAGAAATTATAGATTTATGCATTATATACCAACATTGGTGATGAGCTGTGCAATACTTCATATGGAGATGTGCAATATATAATGAAAAAAAAACATTTCCCAATTATCTACTACACGTTTTTACAGCGAAGATCCTTTGTTCAGAAGATAAGAGACAATATCCTTAGAAAGATGATATCAAACAAAATGGGACAATTAATTTGAGACTAAATGTTTTTCCTGATTATGATCTAAAGGGTAAAGTTTCTCCTTGTGGAGATTGACATGCTTAGCATGCCACTGTACGGAGGCTTACAAGTCATGCAATTCTCCTCTTGCAAATCAAATATGCAAATTGCCTCTTCAGAGAGAAAGATGACTTGAATTCTAGTGCCATCCATTGGGAGTAGCAATCCTACAAGTCAATATTGATCCTTTAACGAGCCTTGCCATATGACATAGGATAAATCCAAAGCAGACATGTCACACTCCACAAGGAAAAATTTTACCCCTTAGATCTGTTACAAGCCTCTTATACAGCCAAATTAGATATCATGCTTTGCACTGACAAGGGGCAACACCCCTCCTGATTAAGAGACACAGTTACGAGAGGGCTAAGTAAAAGCTTAAACAGGCCAGGATACATTTTCTGTACTACAGCATATCTGTCCGAACTGAGATTGATCTGATTTTTTAATTCCCCCTAAAAGATTTGCTCATGTTTAGACTCTAGAGGTTTTAGAAGGCCAATACCTAGAGGTTTTCTTTAATTTTACTCCTATTAGACTTCATCATCTGTATATCAATTATATAAGGTTATATAGGTTACAAACTGGCGAGAGACATTACTGGGTGGGGGAGATGATACTGTTATGGAGGGCTATAACTATGATAGTAGAGAAATGACGAATCAGTGTAGGGAAGGGTGGGTGGTGGAAAGTGACGGATGTGGGTGGACATCCTTCTGTGGGGTTTTATTTTCTCTTTCTCTACATTCTCCCCTCTTTAAGAATAAAATATGGATATAATGTGAAGATACAAAAATCTTGACATGGAATGTTGGGGGATCAAATAGTGCTTGTCATGATCCATGCTGAATTATGACAGATAAAAGCACTAGTAACCTGTCTTTTTCCTTAAGCTGGTGGTTTCAGTTCTAGTTTTGCCCCTGGTGGCCGTTAGGGTCATTGCACTTGATGTTTTCTTTGCTTTGCCTTTTGCCCCCGGTGGTCACTGGGATTATAGCAGCTTGCAGCTATTCAGGAGGAAAGCTGCATTCTGGTGCTGGACTCTGTTGCTGGGAGCAAGAGCAACAGAGCAGAGTTAAGTGCTGTAATCCCTGTTTGTATTTTTCCCTGGTGTGTATTAGTACAGCGGTGGGGCCAGTGCCTGCGTCACCCAGCTCCCTAGCAAGGGATAGGTGTAGGATGTGCTAGGGTGACAGGTTCCGGCTCGGCGACAGGAGAGGAGCCTGTATAGGGAAAGTTAGGAGTATGAGGGACACTGACTCAGGGGAGTGCAGGAGGTCTCCACGTCCCCGTTCTCTATCGCAGGGCCCACCATTGTAACTGTTTCCCCTTCCCCCGTGTCTTGTTTTAGTTACCGGCCTGCGGGTCGTGGCACACAGGACAGTTACACGTGCCAGTTTTGTTGTTTTAGTTACCGACCTGCGGGTCGTGTCACACAAGACGGGTCCACGTGACAGTGCTCTAATGTATTTGATCAGGTGAATAAGCTGGCCAGTGGGCATGGCCTCACTTCCATACACTTGTATAAAGCGAGCCTGTGCCCTCTAGTTGGCCACGCCCATTGCACTGCCACATTACTAGACGGGGTGCGGTCTTGCTCAATATTGGTGTATGCAGCGAGGGCACACCCACTAGAGGTACCTGGCTGGGAGTATGTATAACGCTGGTCCCAGGTCAGAAACACAGTGCGTGTGCCGGGGGAATACATAAGTCTGCAGGCACACAGAGAGACTGCAGACTTATCGATTTGGACCGGACAACCCCTTTAATGCATATCAAATAAAATTTATTTATTTTCAGGGGTTTTCTTTTTGGTAGTTTTTTTCTCATCTTCTATATATCCCTCTGTGGTTTGTTACTCCCAAGAGGCTAAGCTACAGGCTGGGCTTCATTGGAGGTGGCAAGTTACATTATATGCTGAAATCCTCTGGTTTTGCAGAGTATAATAAAAGTGATCAGACAATTGCCGGTTCAAGTATCCTAAGGGGACTGAAATGATGATGTAAAAAAAAAAAATGAATTCCTATTTTTCAAAACATTTAACATGGAAAAAAGGACCATTTCAGTTTTGGCCATCAAAAATTTGCAGCTAAAATGTGTTAATTAAAGCGAACCTGTCACCAGGTTTGGCCCATATGAGATGCGGCCACCACGTTTCAGGGCTGATATGGAGCATTCTAGAATGCTTTATATCTGCCCCCAACCAGACCTAGAAGAACTGAAAAATAACTTTTATTAAACTCACCTGCGGTGCAGTCCGGTCCGAGGGGTGCTGCTCTTCTTGGTCCGGTTCCTTCTTTCTTCTTGTGCTTCATGTGGATGACGCGTACCTGCATCATCCACATTGTTTGCTCAGCATCTCGCTCCTGCACAGGCGTACTTATCTGCCCTGTTGAGGGCAGAGCAAAGTCCTACGGTATGCAGGTGCTGGGCCTCTCTGAGCTTAACCGGCGCCTGCGCACTGCAGTACTTTGATCTGCCCTCAATAGGGCAGATAAGTACGCCTGCGTAGGTGCACAAAGCCAAGCAGACTGTGTTGATGATGCAGGGACGCGTCATCCACAAGGTCCAAGAAGGACGGCGATCGTAAGAAAATGGGAAGCGCCGAACCAAGAAGAGCGACACCCCTTGGACCGGTCCGCCCCACAGGTGAGTATAAAAAAAGTTATTTTTCAGTTCTTCTAGATCTGGTTGGCGTTTATCTACAGCAGTATAGAATACTGTATATCAGCCCTGAAAGGCGGTGGCTGTAACTCGTATTGGTCAAACCTGGTGACTTGTTCCCTGTAAAAAAAAAAGGGATACTTTTTTTCACATCAAATCTTTTTCAACAAATTCCACATCAAAATTCTGTGTAAGGCCTGTTTCACACTTGCTTTTTTTTGCAGCGCGTTTTTCCCGCAAAAAAAGCATTGAAAAACGCATACAAAAGCATACAACTGCTGCGTTTTTTTCAAGCATTTTTATGAGCATGCATGAAAAAAACGCAGCGTTTTTATGCGTTTGTATGCGTTTTTAGTGCGTTTTTACCGCGTTTGCGTTTTTTTCCAACATTAGGTGGCCCCTCACACTAACCCAAACCATGACTTTACTAACCCTAACCCTGACCCTAACCCTGACCCTAACCCTTAACCAAACCATACTTAACCCTAACCCTGACCCTAACCCTTAACCAAACCATACTTAACCCTAACCCAAACCCTAACTAACCTTAACCCTAACCCTAACCCTGACCCTAACCCTTAACCAAACCATACTTAACCCTAACCCTGACCCTAACCCTTAACCAAACCATACATAACCCTAACCCAAACCCTAACTAACCTTAACCCTAACCCTGACCCTAACCCTGACCCTAACCCTTAACCAAACCATACTTAACCCTAACCCTGACCCTAACCCTGACCCTAACCCTTAACCAAACCATACTTAACCCTAACCCTGACCCTAACCCTGACCCTAACCCTTAACCAAACCATACTTAACCCTAACCCTGACCCTAACCCTGACCCTAACCCTAACCCTGACCCTAACCCTTAACCAAACCATACTTAACCCTAACCCTGACCCTAACCAAACCATACTTAACCCTAACCCTGACCCTAACCCTAACCCTAACCCTAACCCTGACCCTAACCCTAAACCCCCTTAACTAACCCTAACTTTACCCAAACCCCTAAATTCCATTGTCTAAACTAATGGTAAAAAAAAAAACGCATGTGCAAAAAAACGCATACATAAGCATGCCAATGCGCACATATGCTCACCATAGACTTATAATGGGTGTCTTGCTGTAATAAAACGCATTGCGCGCGCATGCGTTTTTTTGAGGCAAATCGGACGCACAAAAAATGCAACAAGTTGCATTTTGTGCGCCCGAGCGCATACCGCAAAAAAACGCATGCGCGGTAAAACGCGTACAAACGCATGTGTATGCGCACATAAGCGCATCCCATGCAAAGTATAGGAAAAAAAAATGCATGCGCTATTTAGCGCTAAATTACCGCGAAAAAAAACGCAAATGTGAAACCAGCCTAAGATACCTAAAAAATCAACACATACAAGTGCATCTCACAAAATTAGAATATCATCAAAAAGTTCATTTACTTCAGTTCCTCAATACAAAAAGTGAAACTCATATATTATATAGAGTCATTACAAACAGAGTGATCTATTTCAAGTGTTTATTTCTGTTAATGTTGATGATTATGGCTTACAGCCAAAGAAAACCCAAAAGTCATTGTCTCAGTAAATTAGAATATTTTATAACACCAACTTGAAAACATGATTTTAAAATCCGAAATGTTGGCCTACTGAAATGTATGTTCAGTAAATGCACTCAATACTTGGTCGGGGCTCCTTTAGCATAAATTAATGCGGTGTGGCATGAAGGCGATCAGTCTGTGGCACTGCTGAGGTGTTATGGAAGCCCAGGTTGCTTTGATAGCAGCCTTCAGCTTGTCTGCATTGCTGGGTCTGGTGTCTCATATTCCTCTTGACAATACAACATAGATTTTCTATTGTGTTAAGGTCAGGAGAGTTTGCAGGACAATCAAGCACAGTGACACGGTTGTTTTTAAATCAGGTATTGGTACTTTTGGCAGTGTTGACAGGGGCGAAGTCCTGCTGGAGAATGAAATTTCCATCTCCAAAAAGCTTGTCGGCAGAGGGAAGCATGAAGTGCTCTAAAATTTCCTGGTAGACGGCAGCGCTGACTTTGGCCTTGATAAAACACAGTGGACCTGCACCAGCAGATGACATGGCTCCCCAAACCATCAATGATTGTGGGAACTTCACACTAGACCTCAAGCAGCTTGGATTATGGCCTCTCCACTCTTCCTCTAGACTCTGGGACCTTGATTTCCAACATACATTTCAGTAGGCCAAAATTTCGGATTTTAAAAACATGTTTTCAAGCTTGTGTTATAAAGTATTCTAATTTACTGAGATAATGACTTTTGGGTTTTCATTGGCTGTAAACCATAATCATCAACATTAACAGAAATAAACACGTGAAATAGATCACTCTGTCTGTAATGACTAATATTTGAAAACAACAGAAACAATACAGGGAAAAACGGAATGCCTCACCATGTCAATGTGCCTGGTAGCCTTGAATTTTTCAGCAGCGATCCAAAGAATTCCGTCTGATCGTCGGATCACAATGAGAGGAAGAAAAAAGTTGTCGGATCACACAGCTGAATAATCAAAAACAATTCTTCTTTATTTCACACCATCATAAAAATGTGTAGATATATCCACAAATAGATAAAAGCAGAGTCACATTCTACTCTGTTTTATCTATTTGTGGATATATCTACACATTTTTATGATGGTGTGAAATAAAGAAGAATTGCTTTTGATTATTCAGCTGTGTGATCCGACAACTTTTTTTCTTCCTATCTAATATTTGAGTTTCACTTATTATATTGAAGAACTTAAATAAATTAACTTTTTGATGATATTCTAATTTTGTGAGAAGCACCTGTAATTGCACCAGCCAGTGACTGAGTATAATCTATGACGTCTCTGCATTTAGTGGTCACTACTCACCTGTGCGGTTATCTGTAGGAATCTCCTCTTTACACCGCTCATCACCCCTCATATATGTCTCTGTAGCATCAATATGGGGCAGATCTTTACTCTGAAAGAAAGATTGGAAAAGTCACAGACAGATGGGAAAATGATTTTGAAGAATACAAAAGATTATAAATTAACATGAAAACCAAAAATGACAGCAGTAGTCATCACATAGCTGCAGGTCTCCTGTATAAATCCAACTTACCATATTTTTCAGATTATAAGACGCACCTTTTGTTCCCCCAGATTTCGGGGGAAAGTGGGGGGTGCGTCTTATAATCCGAATCTGTGTGCTGCTGTGCTATAGAGTGGGGGGGGGGCCTCTGGCATGGTGTCAGGGGGCTGGGGTGGGCTGGCTGCAGACACAGCGTGTGGTCAGTGCTCCCGCTCATTAGGCTCATGTAATATTCACTGCACCCGCTTTCCATCACCTCAGTGCTGAAGCCTCGCCAACAGGGGAGCGGCGCATATTGCATGTGCCTGCACTCTCCTCTACCCGCCCCGTCACTATATTCACCTTTCAATGATGGCTCCTGCTCCCAGCATCCCCTTTGCTCTTCCTGTGTCTGTGCTGACAGACCAATAGGACCTGCGGTCACGTGACTCCCAGCGCAGGTCCTATTGGTCACATGACGGAAGGTCCTGAAGCTACAAAGAAGTGCCTGAATGAGCAGCTGCTGCCGCGCGCCCTCGCAGGAGGATGTCAGCACAGACACAGGAAGAGCCACTGGGGAGCTGGGAGCAGGAGCCATCATCGGAAGGTGAGTTAAGTGTTTGTTATTTTATCATGTGCTTGCCAGCAGGGGGAGAATATAGGGGCGGGGGGGGCGTGTGCATGCCAGAAGGGGGAAATATAGGGACGGGGGCCCATGTGCATGCCAGCATGGGGGGGGAATATAGGGACGGGGGGCCGTGTGCATGACAGAAGGGGGGAATATAGGGACAGGGGGAGAAGTGTGCATGCCAGCAGGGGGGAATATAGGGACGGGGGGCCGTGTGCATGCCAGCAGGGGGAATATAGAGACGGGGGGCCCATGTGCATGCCAGCAGGGGGGAATATAGGGACGGGGGGGACCATGTGCATGACAGCAGGGGGGCATATAGAGAGAGGGGGCCATGTGAGTGCCAGCAGGGGGGCATATAGTGACCAGGCTATGTGCCAGCACAAGGGGGCAGTGTGCCAGGATGGGAGTTATACAGATACCAGGATGAGGGACATATATATGATTTGAAAGACGGACACTGGCATTCTAAGACAGACCCCCATTTAACATTAAAAAAAAGTTTTTCTCTTTTTCTTCACCAAATTTGGGGGTGCATCTTATAATCAGGTGCATCTTATAAAGCGAAAAATACGGTAATTATAACCATCAGTTACCATAAGAAGAAACTATGAGAAGATCCAGAAAACATCTAATTTATCTTGTCATCTCTACCAGGTATACAGTCGCATGTAAAAGTTTGGGCATCCCTGGTCAAAATTACTGTTATTGGCAACAGATAAGCAAGTTGAAGATTAAATGATCTTTAAAGGGCCTGAAGTGAAATATAACACATTTCCTTTGTATTTTAGGCAAAAATAAATATATTGTAATTTTTAAACATTTTACATAAAAACTACAAAATGGAAAATAGGCAGAAAAGCTTGGGGACCCCACATGGTTAGTACTTAGTAGCACCCCCTTTTGAAAGTATCACCGCTTGTAAACACTTTTTGTAACCAGCCAAGAGTCTTTCAATTCTTGTTTGAGGGTTTTTCATCCATTCTTCCTTGGAAAATTCTTCCAGTTCTGTGAGATTCCTGGGTCGTCTGGCATGCACTGCTATTTTGAGGTCTAGCCACAGATTTTCAATGATGTTCAGACAAGGGGACTGTGAGGGCCATTGTAAAACCTTCAGCTTGCTTCTTTTGAAGTAGTCTATTGTGGATTTTGACGTGTGTTTAGGATCATTATACATTTGTAGAAGCCATCCTCTTTTCAATTTCACCTTTTTAACAGATAGTGATGTGTTTGCATCAAGAATTTGTTGAAATTTCATTGAAACCTTTCTTCTCTCTACCCGTGAAATGTTCCCCGTGCCATTGGCTGCAACACAACCCAAAGCATGATGGATCCACCCCCATGATTAATGTTTGGCCAGATGTTCTTTTCCCGAAATTCTGTGCCCTTTTTTCTCCACACATACCTTAGATCATTGTGGCCAAAGAGTTCTACTTTAACCTCATCAGTCAACAGGACTTGTTTACGAAATTCATCAAGCTTATTTAGATGTTTATTTGCATACTTCTGACGCTGAATTTTATGGTGAGGACTCAGGAGAGATTTTCTTCTGATGATTGTTCCATGAAGGCCATATTTGTGCAGGTGTCTCTGAACAGTAGAACAATGTACCACAACTCCAAAGTCTGATAAATCTTTTTGAAGGTCTTTTGCAGTTAAGCAGAAGTTCTGCTTTGCATCTCTAGCAATCCTACGAGCAGCTCTCATGAAAATTTTGCTTGGTCTTCCAGACCTTATCTTGACCTCCACTGTTCCTGTTAGGCTGGTTTCAGACTAGCGCATTTTACATGCAGCGCACGGCGCCGCTAAGCCCCGCCCCGTCCGGTCATTTCCTCCTACTATCGCACACGGCTGCATGCGATCTGCGCACCCTATTTTTAGCATAGGGTGCGCAGACCGTGTGCTAGTTGGATTTTTGCGTGCGTTGCGCACTTTTGAAGGTGCGCCGGTGTGCGCCAAATGCACCATGTTGCATTTTGATGCACTCGGCGCACCATCAAAAGTGCGCAGCGCACTCAAAAATCCTACTAGCGCACGGCCAGCGCACGGTCTGCGCACCCTATGCTAAAGATAGGGTGCGCAGATCGCTTGCAGCCGTGTGCGATAGTAGGAGGAAATGACCGGACGGGGCAGGCAGTGGGCGGGGCTTAGCGGCTCCGTGCACTGCACGTAAAATGCGCTAGTCTGAAACAAGCCTTAACTACAATTTCCTAATTATATTTCGACCTTGAGAAAAGAGCAACTTGAAAACGCTTTGTTATCTTCTTATAGCCTTCTCTTGCTTTGTGGGCCTCCACCATTTTCAGAGTGCTAGGCAGCTGCTTAGAACAACCCAAGATTGCTGTTTTTTGGCAGAAAGTTAAAGGAGGCTGGGTTTTTATAAAGCTGGGAAGATTGCATAACCTGGCCTTTCCTAACGATGATAGTGAACAAGCCCTAATTCCAACAGGCTAAATAAGGTCTGTCACCTTGGTCAAAGTTATTTCAACACACAAATCGCCAAGAGTGCCCAAACTTTTGCATCGGCCCACTTTCCTCTTTGTAATTTCTAAAATGTAAAAAATTACTATATTATATATATATATACAGTGGGGCAAAAAAGTATTTAGTCAGTCAGCAATAGTGCAAGTTCCACCACTTAAAAAGATGAGAGGCGTCTGTAATTTACATCATAGGTAGACCTCAACTATGAGAGACAAACTGAGAAAATAAAATCCAGAAAATCACATTGTCTGTTTTTTTTTTCATTTTATTTGCATATTATGGTGGAAAATAAGTATTTGGTCAGAAACAAAATTTCATCTCAATACTTTGTGATATATCCTTTCTTGGCAATGACAGAGGTCAAACATTTTCTGTAAGTCTTCACAAGGTTGCCACACACTGTTGTTGGTATGTTGGCCCATTCCTCCATGCAGATCTCCTCTAGAGCAGTGATGTTTTTGGCTTTTCGCTTGGCAACACGGACTTTCAACTCCCTCCAAAGGTTTTCTATAGGGTTGAGATCTGGAGACTGGCTAGGCCACTCCAGGACCTTGAAATGCTTCTTACGAAGCCACTCCTTCGTTGCCCTGGCGGTGTGCTTTGGATCATTGTCATGTTGAAAGACCCAGCCACATTTCATCTTCAATGCCCTTGCTGATGGAAGGAGGTTTGCACTCAAAATCTCACGATACATGGCCCCATTCATTCTTTCATGTACCCGGATCAGTCGTCCTGGCCCCTTTGCAGAGAAACAGCCCCAAAGCATGATGTTTCCACCACCATGCTTTACAGTAGGTATGGTGTTTGATGGATGCAACTCAGTATTCTTTTTCCTCCAAACACGACAAGTTGTGTTTCTACCAAACAGTTCCAGTTTGGTTTCATCAGACCATAGGACATTCTCCCAAAACTCCTCTGGATCATCCAAATGCTCTCTAGCAAACTTCAGACGGGCCCGGACATGTACAGGCTTAAGCAGTGGGACACGTCTGGCACTGCAGGATCTGAGTCCATGGTGGCGTAGTGTGTTACTTATGGTAGGCCTTGTTACATTGGTCCCAGCTCTCTGCAGTTCATTCACTAGGTCCCCCCACGTGGTTCTGGGATTTTTGCTCACCGTTCTTGTGATCATTCTGACCCCACGGGGTGGGATTTTGCGTGGAGCACCAGATCGAGGGAGATTATCAGTGGTCTTGTATGTCTTCCATTTTCTAATTATTGCTCCCACAGTTGATTTCTTCACTCCAAGCTGGTTGGCTATTGCAGATTCAGTCTTCCCAGCCTGGTGCAGGGCTACAATTTTGTTTCTGGTGTCCTTTGACAGCTCTTTGGTCTTCACCATAGTGGAGTTTGGAGTCAGACGGTTTGAGGGTGTGCACAGGTGTCTTTTTATACTGATAACAAGTTTAAACAGGTGCCATTACTACAGGTAATGAGTGGAGGAAAGAGGAGACTCTTAAAGAAGAAGTTACAGGTCTGTGAGAGCCAGAAATCTTGATTGCTTGTTTCTGACCAAATACTTATTTTCCACCATAACATGCAAATAAAATGAAAAAAAAAACAGACAATGTGATTTTCTGGATTTTTTTTTCTCAGTTTGTCTCCCATAGTTGAGGTCTACCTATGATGTAAATTACAGACGCCTCTCATCTTTTTAAGTGGTGGAACTTGCACTATTGCTGACTGACTAAATACTTTTTTCCCCACTGTATATATATATATACACACACATATATATACATATATATATATAGCCTAAAATATAAAGGAAATGTGTCTTCTTTAGCTTTGAGTCTTTTAGAGATCATTTCATGTTCAACCTGCTGAACTGTTCACAATACCAGGGGTGCCCAAACTTTTACATGCCACTGTAAAACATACACCGAATGACCACTTTATCCATTCAGTGATGTGTTGGACTACGCCCTATAGGACCTCAGAAATTCATTATGCCATAGACTCCACTAGGTACTGATTGTTATGCAGTAATATTGACCCATGAAGACAAGAAAGCTAATTGCAGTTGCCACAAATTGGATGGAGGTCCGGGTAAGCTCTGAACAACCCAGAGATGCTTTATAGGACAAAGATCTTGGTAAGGTGAGGACTGAGATAGCAAGAAAAACCTCACTGCAATGTTTCTGGAAGCAATCCATGATTATACAACTATTGTGCCCTAGGCATTGTCTTTCTACTATAAACAGGTGTCATGGAGAGATTATCTTGGTTGACCACAAAACTTAGGTAAATCGCAGTGTCCAAACCTCAATCCACAGATATCAGAGGACCTAGGATGTGCCAAGAATACATTCCCCCCGCATTGTTACTCTACCTCTACCAGTCTGAAAGGAAAATTTGTTGACTCATGATACTGGTGCCAAATTTGGACACTCCTATCATGATGGTGCCACAGAAATCTGTATTCATCTGTCCATATAACATTTCTCCTCCAATCAGTGATACTATTGTTCTCTTTCATCCTTTGGATATGCTTTTATTTTTTCCCTTTAATAGCGATAGCACTGGAATTGGTCGTCATCTAGTATAGCCTATATGTGCTAATGACAATCAAGTTGTGCATTTGGGCTAGAGGTGAGCAACATTAGTAGGCTTCTCCATTATGCCAATCATGTGGGACTATGGACACTGGGTATGACCTATGGTCAGTAGGTATGAGGTCATTGGTGGTTCACAGTCACCATAAAAAGATGCTGCCATTTTACGAGAGAAGAGGACAGAACAGAGACATAGTGCACATTGTGAGGTGGATTACCTTCACAGACTTCTATCATCAATTAGTTGTAGAAGTGAGTGAATTCGATTCAAGGAGTATCAAAATCATCTTGAATTTTAAAAAAAACACCAAAATCCCAATTTTTATTCAATTTGATTCGGAAGAATACAGAATAAAAGACGCCAGTCCTCATTATTCTGGATTATACATGGCTAAAAATATGTTTTAAAAAATTATTATACTCACCTCTCCACATACCTGTCCCTGCACCTGATGTCCACTGATCAGCTCTTCTATCTTCCCTTCTGGCTGTGTAGTCCATTCACTAAACCCATGCCCATTATATAAAATGCGTCACATGACAATTACATGCATTTTTCACCATTTGATGACATGGGGCCTAGCGAATGGAAGATAGAAGAGGTGATCAGAGGTCCAGAGACTGCAAAATAGGTATGTGGAAGGCCGAGGAGAGGTGAGGAGAAGATTATATTTTTACCCCATCTTAACTGATTCAATTTCTTTACATATACAGTATATGATGCAAAACATCTTTTCGCCTGAATTAAACAAATCTACTGAGTATCGTAAGATTCACTTAACTCTAATGAAATGGCTTACATTCACAAAATTCCCTTTTATTGGATGTTTTTCCTAGATCACAACATTCCCAGTATACTTTTGATGTAATTGATTGAAAAAATTGATGAGGTTGGTATTTTTAAAAAATATTGGCCGCAACTAATATACACTGGGTCTTGATAGATGTCTTTCAGATTGTCTGATATTTTTATTTTAATTCAGATTTACTGAAACTGGACCATTTTACGCTGCACTGAGTGGTTAAAGGTTATATACATTGAAGCTCCAGTCAAGAAAGTGCCGCTGTCTCTAACAAATTGGCTATTTAGGGTATAATACTGGTGTTTTAAATTAGACTGAGCACAAGACCTTCGCAGCCGTCTACACATCACAGGGGAGATTTCATGACACCGTCTCTCCATCTACCTGATGATCCTGAGGAACATTGGGATCTTCTTGTTTACAGTCCTGTTGAAGAAGAGGACGGGGACATCTCTCTGGTGTTGTCCTCTCACTGGATAGATCTGGAGGAAACACATACAGGGACTGAATTCATTCCTTACATACAGATAATTATAGGCCGTGTGTATTTAGTCCTGTCTATTACCTGGTGATGTGAGGGGCTGGGGAACCTCCATCATGACGTCCTTGTACAGATCTTTGTGTCCTTCTAAATACTCCCACTCCTCCATGGAGAAATAGACGGTGACATCCTGACACCTTATAGGAACCTGACACATACAATGATACCGTCATCCCCCCGATCCCTCCATAGTGTTACTGTATAATGTCCCAGCAGTGTCACCTCTCCAGTCAGAAGCTCAGTCATCTTGTAGGTGAGTTCTAGGATCTTCTGGTCATTGATGTCCTCATGTATCAGGGGGTGAGGTGGAGGCCCCGTGATTGGGCTCAGGGATCTTCCCCATCCCTCAGACACAGGGTTCTGACAGCGCTCCCTAGAGGTCTTCACTACTGTGTAATCCTGGTTTTGGAGAGACACATTAATAAACCTCACTACAGACATTTCCAGAGTCCTCACCTCTCCAGTTCTGTCCATCTGTTATTCCCATAGATAAGAATGATGGAATGTGACGTCATCAGAATCTCTCACCTCTCCAGTAAGCCGGAAGAGGATCTCTAGGGTGAGGTGTAATATCCTCTCCGCCATCTTGTCCCTGTCCCTATCCATCCTTGTAGGGTCACTAAGGAGAATTCTCTTATACAGAAGATCTCCACTGAGAGGATCCGATATTGTAGGGACCTGAATGGGGAGAAGATGACGATGTAACATCATAAAGATCCCGTGTAAGAAATCTCCGGAGCTGATACCGGCTTCACATGATCACTACATCCAGTCCTTCCCCGTCCTGCCCCCGGTGTAACACACAGTCCCATTATAGTCACATACAGGCTCAGCACTGAGGGGGTTAATGTCCCTTGCGCCCAGTAATGGGGAATCTCCAGCACCTACCTCCACCTGCAGAGCCGCACACCACATATATGGCTGTTCTGTGCGCACAGGACCTGGGATGAGGTCACAGGAGGGGAGGAGTCAGCGGTCACATGATCAGGGGCCTCAGTGTGCAGGACTCTGCTGTTGGGTGTCATGGTGCTGGATGAGGGGAAGTTTGTGTGGGGTCAAGAGGGGTTTACAGTGTGGATATAGCAAATCCACAAGTGTGAGTGGTGTGTGTGTATGATGTGTACAGAGCCAGGCGTGTATGACGTTTACGGAGCGGAGCCGTGAGTGTGTACGAGGTGTATGGAGTGGAGCCGTGTGTTTACGAGATGTATGGAGAGGAGCCGTGTGTGTCTGACGTGTATGGAGAGGAGCCGTGTGTATACAGTGTACATGTAGCGGAGCGTGTGCGTACGGAGAGGAGCCATGTGTGTACTATGTGTCCTGAGGGGAGCCGTATGTATGATAAGTACGGAATATGGATGGCGTATGCACTGTTTATTTTCATTTGAGCCGGACAGGCAGTTTTTCTGTTACCATTTTGTTTTTTTGTTTATGAGGCAATAAACTACCGAGACTTTAACCACCTGTGTGCCTGAGTCTACCTCGAGGAGCAGCTAAGCCTGTCAACCCCTCACACGTGGTGTTTCGGATGAGGGCAACGCTCCAAGAACACGTGTAGCAGTGGTGTATAAGCCGTATGTCCTGGGTGAAGGCGGCTACAGGGATGGAACAGTGTTCAGACAAAATGGAGGAGCTACTCAAGCACCTGATCCTGAGCCAGCAGTAACAGCACCAAGTACAGCAGGAGACTAATAAGCTCCTAATACAGCTGCTGCAACAACAGCAAAGGCAGATGGAACTCCTGGCGGGAGATGTTTGAGGAAGAGAAACCACCCCTCCCTTACCTCAAGGTGATGACTCGTGCTTCCGGAAAGTGGCAAGACGAGCCATGCAAAAGATGACCCCAGAGGATGATATAGAGGCGATTTTTACTGTTTTTGAACAGGTTGCAGAGCGGGAGAGGCTGCCCCTGAGCAGTGTGCAGAGGTGTTGAGCCCCTATCTGACAGGTGAACCCCAGAAAGCTTATTTTGACTTGACGACCTTGCAGGATGCCTAGGAATATACCAAGTTAAAAACGGAGATATTGGCACACTCAGGGGTCACTATGTCTGTCAGAGCCCAAAGAGTTTATCACTGGGCGTATCGTGGTGACAAACCTCCCCACTCACAAATGTTTGACTTTTTGCATTTGGTCCAGAAATGGTTGCAAACGGAGACCTCCACTCCAGCCCAGATGATTGAGCAGGTTATCATGGACAGATTTGTTCACTCGCTCCCCAGGTTGGTGCAGACCTGGGTTGCAAAAGGAGACCCCCGGAATGCAGATGACCTGGTGGGCCTCGTAGAATGGCACCAGGTGGTCGTGAGGTCCCTGAGGAAGACAGAGGGTGGTACATCTCCATACTCCATCCAAAAGTAAAAAAACAAATTTAAATAATTGTAAAAATATATATAAACAAATCAATATATATTCATCTCTAAATAAATGCTTGAGAATGGTCCGTACCCCTTTTGGACCGAAACGTCGCACTGTATGGGCACATAGCCGGATGAGCTAATAAACATCAATCAATTTGAAGACTCCATGGGGTGCTGCTTTAATTTCTGATCGATAAATAAATATTTGAATGAAAAAAATATAAACAATAAAGGTACACATTTTTGGTATCTCGGACCCGACCTATAAAACTGTCCCACTAGTTAACTCCTTTAGTGAGCACCTTAAAAAAAATTAAGAAAACAATGCTTTCTCATCATACAGTTCAACAAAAAGTGGAATTTCATGCGATCAAAAAGACATATAAAATAGTTTTTATTGTATAAAAGCGCCAAAACATAAAAAAAGACATAAATGAGGTATCGCTGTAATTGTACTGACCTGAAGAATAAAACTGCCTTATCAATTTAACCTCCCCCCAAAAAAAATAAATCCAAGAATTGCTGGTTTTTGTTCATTCTGCCTCCTGAAAACCAGTATAGAAAGCAATCAAAAAATGTCATGTGCTCGAAAATGGTACCAATAAAATGTCAGTTTGTCCCGCAAAAAGCAAGACCTCACATGATTCTGTGGGCCAAAATATGGAAAAATTATAGCTCTCAAAATGTGGTGATGCAAAAACTATTTTTTGCAATAAAAAGCGTCTTCTAGTGTGTGACAGCTGCCAAACATAAAAACCAGCTATAAGGCCTCTTTCACACTTCCTGATATTTCCAGTACAGGAGATGTCAGTGTCCGTCTCTGTAATACTTGCAGCGCATCAATACCACACGGATGGGCACCAGGGAAGAAAAGTTACAGTAAGCGCTGTTCCCCGGCATCGGGTGCTGAATACGGCCCTCATCATTCTCTCCTGCTCTGCCAGCCATCAGCGCGAGCAGGGGAGAATGATTTAAGTAATAAAAGAGACAGCAGCTGGTGGCTGATGGGACTATTACTCCCAGTATTCATCAGCTGCCTGCGCTGTAAATAAATAAAAAAATCGGCATGGGTTCCCCTGTATTTTCTAGAACCAGCCAAGCAAAACTCACATTTGGGGGCTGCAATCCTCAGCTGTCTTTAGCAAGGCTGGTTATCAAGAATTGAGGGGTCCCCACGCTGTTTTTTTTAAAATTATTAAAGTTTAAAAAAAACGTTGTGGAGTCCCTCCATTTTTGACAACCAGCCTTGCTAAAGCTCACAGAAGGGGGCTGGTATTCTCAGGCTTGTGGGGCCATGGATATTGACCCCCCCAGCCTAAAAATAGCAGCCCTCAGCTACCCAGAAAAGGCACATCTATAAGATGTGCCAATTCATGCACTTTGCCCGGCTCTTCCCACTTGCCCTGTAGCGCTGTCAAGTGGGGTTCATATTTGTAGGGTTGATGTCACCTTTGTATTATCAGGTGACATCAATCCCCGAGGTTAGTAATGTAGAGGAGTCAATAAGACACTCCCATTACTATCCCCATAGTCACATTGTATAAAAACACACACACCAAGAATAAAGTCCTTTAACTGAAAAAATTACACAGACTTCTTTGTTAATCTTAATTAAACCATACTTACAACCTCGCCTAATTCTACCGAAGCCCTCGTTCTCCTGTAATAAAACTAAAGTAAAAAAAATATACCATACCTGTCTGTCGTTCTGTCCCATGCCGTAATCTACATCTGGGGTATTAATAGTTTTCAACATGGACGATGCAAAGATGCGACCATCCAGGCTGAGAACCACTGGTGAATGAGCTGCTGAGAATGCAGCGTAAGTGACCGAGGGAATGTCACTGACGCTGCATTCCCAGCCGGGCTAAACTGCGGTGACTTCGGTAAGATCCACGCTAGCACCAAGAACCGTGAGTGCTCACAGTGCTAGCGGGGATCTCACTGCAGCTCAGTCTGGCTGGAAACGGAGCCAGTGACCAGAGGTAACCTCTATGATGTCACCTCCAGTCACTGATTCCGCGCTCCCAGCAGTTCATTCACCAGTGGTTCCTAGCTTGCATGGTCGTATCTTGGCACCAGGGCTGCCATTAGAAATTTCAGTACCCCATACTGACAAAATTATCAGGGCCCTCTTTCTTGGAAAAACTCCACTTCTGCACCACATTCTCACCAATCACACATTTACAGTTCCCATCACCACATACATAACCAGCAGCTTATGTTTTGGCCAAAAGATTTTTTAATCCGCCACTATGACAATATAGACTCTTTTGGCCGGGCTCTGCTCTACTGCAACATACAAAACAATGGCTAAAATAACAAATACAATTCAGGTAGATTGTTATTTATTTTTCAATTTTTAAAATGACCAATAATATCACAAAGAACAAATACCACCACATCATGACCAGACCACATATTTCCACCATCTAGTGATCAATACCACATACAAGTAACAAAAACCGCCACACCATGACCAGGTGCGTCTTATAGTGGGAATGTACAGTACTTACACTTAGCGTGGTGACAGCAGGAGTCGGGCAGTTCTTCCAGTGGTCCTGGTCTGATGCTGCAGGGCAATGAAGGTGCGGCGGTGCTCCGTAGTGTCGGGGGCTCTGGCGACATTTTCTGCCGGAGGTGGTGCATGCGCACATTGAGATCTTGACTCCGATAACTCATCGCCCGAGATCTCGGGACAAGATCTCGTTGCCAAGATCTCAATCTGCGCATGCGCCGCCTACAGCGGCCATTTTCTCAGAGGCCACAGCATTGAGGCAATAGAAGTGTGGGGGCTCCAGGCTTTCAGAAAATTTCGCCGGAGCCCCCCACACCACCAAGCACTGCAGATCCTGCCACACCAGGCTGGGATGGGAGCGAGATCATCACTCTGCAATGTCGGCCCACCGGAAGAATCGCCCGACACCTGCTGCCACCAGTGCTGTCAATCCCCCCCGGGTAAACTGAATTGAGGACTGTAAGATGGACCCCCTTTTGACATATTCATTTTTTTCCCCATTTTCCTTCTGAAAATTTGGAGTGCGTCTTATGGTCCGGTGCGTCTTATAGTCCAAAAAGTACGGTACCGCCACACAATGACCAGATCACATATTACCACAACATAGTGACCGAATACTACAATACTGATCATTAATAAAAAACACAATACTATTATCACCATAAGTGCCATTATACACAGGAGTTCTGTACTTCGTATACAGTGTCCGTGTACACGTAATACAGTGATTGCCGGTGACATTATACATAGGAGCTCTGTATATAGTGTCAGTGTACAAGTAATACAGTGATCACCAGTGTCATACTGTCATGCCGCTCTCACCGCATTACCCCGTCCTTGGGCACAGCGCCCGACGTCCTCACTTCCGGTGTCTCGACCGCTCCGGTGATTCCATCAGGTGCGCACAGGCACCTCTCATGCTTGACTCTATGGCTGCATGGCTTCGCCGAGCGACCATGCGCTCACCCCATAGCGTGACCACAGCCGTGCCATCTCTGACGTCTTTATGGTCCTGGAGGACCTGACCCGGAAGTCCCTATATCAGGCTGCCTCTTCCTGTAGGCGGCACTGGACTATCATTTGGCTTCCTTGTTAGGCCTGCTTGGTCCCTGCTTGTCCACTCTCTGTACTCAGGTCCCTTACCCTGTACCCCTCTGTGCTTCCCAGCACGTGCTCTGCTTTGCCTTGTACCCGGGCATGCTTCCCAGCACGCGCTATGCTTTGCCTTGCACCCAGGCATGTCTTCCAGCGCGAGCTCTACTTTGCCTTGTACCCAGGCGTGCTTCCTGCATGCGCTGTTTTGCCTCGTACCCGGGCGTGCTTGTCAGTGCACGCTATACGCACTCCTGTACCCAGCGTGCCCCCGTGTACACGCCCTTCACTACTCTGTATCCTGTACCCAGTGTGCCCCCGTGTACACGCCCTTCACTACTCTGTACCCTGCGTATCCCCATGTGTATGCTTAGCACCATCCCATACACTGCGTGCACCCGTGTACACGCTGTGCACCATCCTGCACCCTGCGTGCCCCGTGTTCAAGCTTTACACACTTCTGTATCCTGCGTGTTCCCATCTTTACATTGCTGACACGGTCTCTCGCGTCTTCTGTGAGCCGTCCACCTGGTTCCAGCAGTCGTGGTACTTTACCCCCTTGGGTCTGCCCCAGACGCTCCCTGTATAGGGGGTGGTCCTCACTAGGTCAGCTCGCCCAGGGTGGGTTGGTGTCAAGACCCAGAGGGTCTACTCCAGGAGTCGTCACACATACACAGGATCTCTGAATATAGTGTCAGTGTACAAGTAATATAGTGATCACTAGTGTCATTATACACAGGATCTCTTTATATAGTGTCAGTCTACAATTAACACACTGACTTACCGGTGAAGTCACTAGTTGAAGTCCTTCATCTTTGCTTTTCATCTTTATCCAGCTCACACTGCCATTACTTTTTCCAGCCAGGAGTCATCTCTGCAGAATTTAACACATTTATCCAGAGCACATTCCCCAATTTTTCCCCAACCTCTACACTACGCCAGATGAAGAAAAAAAGCGACCGTGTCACCCTGCACATTAACAGGACATCTCCTCTCCCACACTGGAAACAGTATCCTCAAAAATAATATCCTTTAATTAGCCCCTACAGTAATAATATCCCACATTTTGGACCCCCCCACGTGTCCTCCCATTCTGCCTCATGTCTCTTCATTAGAGTTGAGCGAAACGGGTCGAAAAAATTCAAAAGTCGCCGACTTTCGCCAAAGTCGGGTTTCATGAAACGAAACCCGACCTTAGCGTGAGGTCGGCCACGAGGTCGGTGACTTTAGCGCCAAAGTCGCGTTTCAAAAGATGCTTTAGCGCCCTTTTTCAGCCAATCAGGAAGAACGGACACTGTGGGCAACGTGATGACATAGGCAGCGGTCACCACCATCTTGGAGAAGGGCATGCAAGTGATTGGCTTGCTTTGTGTGGAGTCACAGTGGGTATAAAAGGGCAGGGACGCTGACCGCCATGTTACTCATGCTGATCTCAGAATAAGGAGAGCTGCTGCAGCTGCTGATTCGGTAGGGAGAGCGTTAGGAAGGCAAAAAGAAAAAAAATGCTTCTGCTGCTAGCGCTTTTCACTGTAGTTACTGTGCAGTGAAAGGTGAAGATTTTTGCTTTTGTGCAGCAGCGCTGGTGGTGATTAGCCTGCCTTTTAAGGCTAGCTGCATTGCTGTGTGCACACTGGTGTTCAAACTGCTTTTTTAAAAGCAATCCAAATTGTATTGTTTTGTCCTGGTGAGGTAGTGAGCGTTCATTTTTTCAAACACCGCACAGTGGTGTACGCTCCTCACACAGTACCGTGTAATGGCTGTTATCACGGCCAAATTGAAGCTAAGTGTGTGACTCTGTAAGGAAAAGCCGAGGAGTTTGTCCGTTCTTACAGACCTACACCTTATAGTTTTGTCCGTTTTTCAAACAGTTTAGTATATTTGCTGTTTGATTACATTCAAAACTAAAGAGAGACAGCGTGTGTCAGTCCGTATACAAAAACACGGAGCTTGACAATTTTACATACACGGTACAGCGGTGTACGTGCACGCTCCTTTCTCAGTACCGTGTAACGGCTGTTATCACGGCCAAAATGAAGCTAAGTGTGTGACTGTGTAAGGAAAAGCAGAGGAGTTTGTCCGTTCTTACAGACCTACACTCTAGGGAGATTCCAATTCTATATACACCTTGTAGTTTGTCATACACTAGGCAATTTATGCCGGTCACATTGCGGTGTTATAGACACAGGGCCTGACAGAATCCAACTGTGTCCTGAAGTGTAGAGAGATTCCAATTCTCCACAGTCCTCTATCCACCTTTCTTACAACATCCAGAATCTGCCTGTCACATTGCGGTGTAAGATAAACAGGGCCTGACAGAATCCAACTGTGTCCTGAAGTCTACAGAGATTCCAATGCTCCACAGTCCTCTATCCACCTTTATTACACCATCTAGAATCTGCCTGTCACATTGCGGTGTAAAATAAACAGGGCCTGACAGAATCCAACTGTGTCCTGAAGTCTACAGAGATTCCAATTCTCCCCACTACTATATACACCTTGTACCTTGTTTTACAGTACCATATAGTTGGTGGTTTTTTGGGTACATTTTCCCCAAAAATGAGGAAGTGTGGTGGAAGAGTCCGTGGAAGTGGGCGGGGGGTTGGCAGCTGGTAATGATGGTGTTGGTGTTGGATCTGCTGGTAGTGGCAAAAGCAAAATAGCACATAATGCAGGAGATGTTGAGCCTGCATCATCGTCTGGCTCCACAAGGCCTCGAAGGCTCCCTTTTCAGGGAGTACGTATACCGCTTTTAAAGTCGGAGCTTCAAGAACAAGTTTTGGCTTACATTGTTGACTCAGCCTCCAGCTCTATTGCCTCCTCTTCTGAAGTTTTAAAAAATAAAAGCACTGAGTCATCATTGGAGGCTCATGTTCATGAACCACACCTTTCCTTGTGTTCTTCACCCCAACCAAAATTGAAGGATGCGGCAGGCCACACTACAGATTACTCCATGGAGCTGTTTTCACATACCATGCCTGGGTTATCAAGTCAAATCGTGAATTACCCAGGCAAAGATGAATCTGACATGGAGTGTACTGATGCACAGCCACTGATAGATGATTCTGCTGGTACATTCACTCAGAGCACTACATTGTCCCTGCAGTGTACTGAGCCAGAATCTGACCCAGATGAAAATCAGGTGCCCCTTCCCGCATACTATACCACCATACACGGTGACACAGAGGAAGGTGCACATGACATTGAAGCGGAGGTGATGGATGACCCAGTTGTTGACCCAGATTGGCATCTATTGGGGGTAGAGGGTGCCGCTACCAATAGCTCAGAAGAGGAGGAGGAGCATCCGCAGCAGGCATCAACATCACAACAGCTGTTATCTGGCAGGTCCGGAGCAGTCCAAAAATGGGTTACAAAAACCAAAAAGAGTTGCAGGACAGCTTGGCCAGACGGTCAAAATAGCACAGCGTGCAAGGCCTCAAAATGTCTTCCATAGTAGGAAGAGTGCAGTGTGGCACGTTTTTGAACAAAATCCTAATGATCAGGCAAAGGTTATCTGTAAGAAGTGCGCAAAGACCTTTAGCCGAGGGAAAAATCTGAGAAATTTGAATACCAGTTGCAAGCTAAGACATTTAACCACCATGCACTTGCAAGCGTGGATGGACTACCAAAACTCACGTACCACATGTGCTACTGCTCCCAAAGAAGGTAGTCAACAACGCTACATTGTTTCCCCCACTGTAAGTCCACCGGTTAGCACACCACCAGCAGCAAATGTTGAGTTGTCGTCGCAAGGGCAAATCAGTCAGGGAATCACACTGTTATTGCAACAAAAGACTGAATCTAGGCCATCAGAAAGAACACCAACTCCATCACCATCATCAACCTTCTCTCAGTCCGCCATGTCCACCGCTAGTTCCACCATATGCAGCTCTCAAGTCCAGTTCACCCTACTAGAGACTGTGAGTAGGACAAGAAAGTACTCATCCTCTCATCAGCGTACACTGTGTTTGAATGCCCACATTGCCAAACTAATCTCGTTAGAGATGATGCCCTATCGGTTGGCTGAAAGCGCAGCTTTCCACGAACTCATGGCCTACGCAGTACCACGCTATGACCTACCCAGTCGCGACTTCTTTTCTCGCAAAGCCATCCCAGCCCTCCACCTTCATGTGAAAGACCGCATTGTCCACGCACTCAAGCAATCAGTGAGTGGAAAGGTGCACCTCACAACTGATGCATGGTCCAGAAGGCATGGCCAGGGCCGTTACGTGTCCATCACTGCGCACTGGGTTAATGTGGTGGATGCAGGGTCCACAGGGGACAGCTGTGATGGCACAGTGCTGCCTAGCCCACGGTATAGGAAACAGTTGGCTGTAGGCGTTCGACCCTCCTCCTCCTCCAGAAGCGAAAGCTCGTCCACAGAGCGCAGTCGCATGAGCACTGCATCCGCAGCTGACAGTGGTGCACACGATGTGTCCCACTATCGATCAGCTAGTGGAAAGCGTCAGCAGGCTGTGTTGCAGATGATGTGTTTCGGCGACAGACACACGGCGGAGGTACTGGCCGACTACTTTCAGCGACAAACTGAGTCATGGCTGAGCAGTCTACATCTTGAGGCAGGCAAGGTAGTTAGTGATAACGGCCGGAATTTTGTGGCAGCCATAGCCCTTTCAAAACTCAGACACATACCTTGCTTGGCTCACACCTTGAACCTGGTGGTGCAGTGCTTCCTCACTAATTATCCGGAGTTAACAGGCCTGCTCCATAAGGTTCGAAGACTGTGCTCGCACATCCGCCGGTCGCCGGTCGCCGGTACACTCCAGTCGTATGCAGAAGCTGCAGCAATTGCTCCACCTTCCCAAGCACCGCCTAATTATCGATGTTGCAACAAGGTGAAACTCCACCCTGCACATGGTTGAGCGGCTGTGCGAACAGAGGCAGGCCATAATGCATTTGCGGGAGGATACACGGGCAGGCACTTTGAGGGCAGACATGGAGTTGACAAGTGTGCAGTAGTCGAAGCTGGAAGACCTCTGTAAAGTCGTTCAATGTTTTGAGGAATGAACACGGCTGGTAAGCGCATACGATGCCATCATAAGCATGAGCATCCCACTTATGCGTCTGCTCATGCAAACTTTGACGCACATCAAGGAGCAGGCGTCTGCAGCCGAGGATGATGAGGAAGAGGAGGAGGGAAGCCTTGATGACAGTCAGCCATTGTCTGTTCAGGGAACTGTCATGGACGAGGTGGAGAAAGAAGAGGAGGAGGAGGATGATGATGGGGATGATTATTTAGGGGAGGAGGATGCTTCTCGTGGGGCAAGAGAAAATGTTGGCGTGGCAAGGTCTGGTACTGGGTTTGTGCGTGACTGGAGGGATGTGGATTTGCCTGAAAGTGCTCCTCCACCCAGCACTCGCAGTGCATCATTGACACCGGGAACATTGGCCCAAATGTCAGATTATGCCTTGCAGATCCTAAAAAGGGACCCCCGCATTGCCAAAATGATGAACGATGATGACTACTGGTTGGCCAGCATCCTGGATCCACGCTATAAAGGCAAATTCTAAAACATCATGCCACAGGAGAACCTTGACCTAATATTGGCTAACAAACAAGCAACTCTGGTAAACCGATTGGTTGAGGCATTCCCAGCACACAGCAGCGGTGATGGTTGTCACACGAGCCGTAGGGGCCGGGGGCAACTTGGAAGAGGTGTTGGTGGTGCACACATCAGAAGTGGCGTTGGAGACAGGGGTTTCATAACCATGTTGTGGACTGATTTTTCAAGTCCCGCTCACACGACTGGTAATACTGCATCAATTGAAAGTGACAGGAGACAGCACTAGTCAACTATGGTTACAAACTACTTTTCCTCCCATATCGATGTTCTCCCTCACAGGTCATTCCCATTTGACTATTGGGCAGCTAAACTGGACACCTGGCCTGAATTGGCACAATATGCCTTACAGGAGCTCGCTTGCCCAGCTGCAAGTGTGCTATCGGAAAGAGTCTTCAGTGCTGCTGGATCAATCCTGACAGAAAAAAGGACCCGTCTGTCGACCCAAAATGTGGATGATCTAACCTTCATTAAAATGAACCATGCATGGGTTTCCAAGGATTTTGTCACACCTTACCCTGATGACACATAGGGTGACAGAAAAATGGCTTGCTTTGGTCCGCCTCTTCCTGGGACTTTACCAATTTCGCCTTTAGCAGCAGGTGAATGTCCCACATCAACATATGCCATTTTGTAAACCTCCCTAACTGGGCTGCCTCCTCCCCCCATGGCCGGGGTCACAACCTAGTGCACGCAACCGTGCGAGTGCCGTTGCCCTGGACAGGTGGGTGGGCCGACTCTTGGGCGCGGGCACTGGCACAGGGTCCCTCATAGTGCAATCAAGTGTTTCTGATGGTGGGGGTGACCTGCATCGTCATACCTGAACCAGAGGTGGCAGCAGCAACCGATCCCACACTGCTGGTCTGGGCAGAGCGCCGGGACCGACGAGTCTGCTGAGCAGGCTCCACTGCGGCCGAAGGAGAATAGGGGACCGCCGAGTGCAAGGCTCTGGATTCCTGCTGTGCAGTGGCAGGAACCCGACGCCTAACAATGGAGGTGTGGTACAATTTGAAGCAGCCCTTCATACACAGGCCAGTTTTCTCGGGGCAGGTGTCGCATTGATAAATGGTGTCCCTGCGTATTCCTTTTTTGTAACACACGCAACAACTTTTTTGCGGCTTACCTTTTCTTTGGGTTGGCGGGACCACCCCTGGAAAATGCTGACCTGGTACAATACGAGCACCTTCAGTTCCAGAAGTACTGGGGCCCGCTCCTTCCTGAGTGCCAAACATCAGGGCCTTAACCACTACCTCCTGGAACTGAAGGTACGACGTATCGGTGTGGCGTGCACATTGTGACAGCAGGAATGCGTTGAGCATTGCCATTTGGACGATGTGCACGGCCAGCTTTTTATACCACACCTTGGCCTTCCTCAAAGCATTGTAAGTTTGAAGGAGTTGATCAGAGAGATCACCGCCCCCCATGTTTTTATTGTACCCCAGTACACAGTCAGGTTTGCTGGCCTGTGTAGAGGTACCCCGTACAGTGCAGAGGGCACTGCCATCACCGTGTATGGTGGTCAAGAGAAGGACATCCCTCTTGTCCTTGTACTTGACCATCAGCAGTTGGTCGCTACATTGGGCTCTGCTCTCACCTTTTCGGAGCATCTACCCAAGTAGCGTCTTCATGAGACCTCTCTGATTTTTGCAGCCGATTTGTAGAGTGGGACGCTGGTATAAAAGTTATCAGTGTAGAGGTGATAACCTTTATCCAGCAGTGGGTGCACCAAATCCCACACAGTTTTCCCACTCACTCCCAGGAAAGGAGGACACTCAGGGGGTTCAATCCTGGTGTCCTTCCCTTCGTACACTGTAAACCTGTGGGTGTACCCTGAGGTACTCTCACACAGCTTATAGAGTTTGATTCCGTACCTCGCCCTCTTACTGGGCAGGTATTGACGGAACTGCAGCCCTTGAAATGAACCAAGGACTCATCCACGCAGATATCCCTTTTGGTTTGGGCACGTACACTTCAGCAAACTTTTTGTTGAAGTGTTCGATGACTGGCCGAACTTTGAAAATGCGGTCAAAGTTGGGGGTCATCTCGTGCGGGACACTGTGCATTATCAATATAATGCAGAAATTTGTGGATGGCCTCAAAACACATCCAGTCCATGACCATTCGGAACACTGGAGTGTTATATAAAATATCAACACTCCAATATTGACGAAGTTTGGGCTTCTTCAGGATCCTCATATGGAGGACCAGGCCCCAAAACTGCGTCATTTCAACTGCGTCTACAGGAGACCGGTTTGAAAATGAGGACCGCGGGTTTTGTTCCAAAAATTTACGAGTATACAAATTAGTTTGCTCCATCATGAGGTTAATAAAATCCTCAGAGAAAAAGAGTTTGAAAAAGTAAATTTCTGTGAGGCCGGTGGTGTCAAACTTGATTCTTGATCCTGCCACAAAATCAGGAATCAGTGGCTCGTAATTTTCGGGGGGCGAGGTCCATACAGGGAGCGCTGGGTCAGCTGCGGGCATGGAGGGCGCTGCCTCATCTTCTGTCCTGGAGCGTCTGTGTGGCAGTTCCGCAGGACCCGAGGAGGAAGAGGAAGAGGATGAAGAATCAGAAATATAAAGAAAAGTGGGATCCTCTCCGTCGCTATCAGTGTTGGAGGCAAGGAAAGAATATGCCTCCTCCATTGAATAGCGCTGTTGGGACGAATTTGATGACATTTTTGTGTGAATATGGTGCTTGGGCGTACTTTATTGAAACCTGTATGTGTATGTGTGTGGGGGGGTAGTGATTGGTGTAAACTATTCTGTAAAGAAAAAAACTGGAAAAAAAGTCTAAAACAGCAGGTACTAGCTCTGATAAGTGAACTGTGTGTCACTTATAAAAATTAGGCTGCTGGATTTGCGCACGGGGGTGGCAAAAATAAAAGTGTCTAAAATAGCCGGCACGAGCTCTGATAAGTGAACTGTTTTACTTATCAAAGTTCGGCAGCAGCTGTATGTGCGCACCAGGGTGGCGCAAGGGGGGGGGTGGAAAAAAAAAAAAGGAAAACGGCAGGCACAAACTCTGGTAAGTCAACTGTATCACTTATCAAAGTTTGGCCGCTGGGGGATGTGTGTGCGGAGTTGGCACTAAGGGGGCTGAGAAAAAAGGGAGCGCGAGTGTTGGTTGATGAACTTTGTCACAAATCAATGCTCGGCGGCTGCGCAAAGATGGGTGGAGGGGGGTAAAAAAAGGGGGATGGGGTGGATGAAGAGAGATTGGGCAGGGATCAACAGTTAGGGTTGTAGTTAGGTGGCACAAAGGGGGGTGAAAAAAATGAAAAACGTCAGGCACAAGCTTTGATAGGTGACGTGCGTCACTTATCAAAGTTTTGCGGCTGGGGGATGTGTGTACGGAGGTGGCGCAAAGGGGGCTAAGGAAAAAAGCGAGCACGAGTGTTGATTGGTGAACTGCGTCACGGGGTCATCAACGCTCGGGGGCTGTGCACGGAGGTGGCGCAAAAGGGGGGATGGAGGGGGGTAAAAAGAAGGGGAAGGGGGATGGGGGGGATGAAGATAGATTGGAGGGTGAAGATAGATTGGGCAGGGGATCAGGTAACACAGTTGTCGTTTTTTTCTTTCTTCTCTCTTCTTTTTTCTGCAGGGATTATGATGCTACAGGTTGCTATGGCACCACAATACCCAGCCCATTAGCTCTTGTTGTGTCTGAACTCTCTGCAGGAATCTTCAGCTAGACTGGGGACACCTGCAGAGACAACAGACAGGAAACTTGCAGAGCAGGGACAGGTTACAGAGTGGTCACATCGCTGCTGTGACCTGTCATTGGTGGGAATGATAACATCGATCCACCAATCCCTGCTCTGCCTGGTGACCATGGCAACTGCCTAGGATCGGAGTTCACAGCTCCGATTCCTAGGCAGGTCATGGCCAGGTCACCAGCAGGGCACAGAGTGGTCACAGCGTGACAGCAGCTGTGCCCTGTGGTTGGCGAGATTGCTGATCTAATCGATTGCGCCAACCAGCTCCTGCAGGCTAATACAGCACCGATCCAGGCCGGTACTGGCAGGGCACAGCGGCGGCAGCTGTGCCCTGTGGTTGGCGAGATCGCTGATCTAATCGATCGCTCCAACCAACTCCTGCAGGCTAATACAGCACCGATCCGGGCCGGTACTGGCAGGACACAGCGGCGATATACTGCCGCTGTGCCCTGTGATTGGCGAGATCGATTAGATCGGCGATTGTGCCAATCCGGGGGCATTTTGCCGGTGCCCGGCGTTGCTCCGATCTTAGCCTAAGATCTCATTGTTTTAGCCAAGGTGATTGGATGAAATAATGAGAAACGCTGCGATTGGCAGTTCAGAATTGAACAGCCAATCACATCGCTCTGGAGGCAGGGGGGCAGGATCGCAGCCCGGGAGGCCGACGCCATCTTCCCTAAGGTGAGATGGCATCGGAATTTTTATGCGATCACCGCGACTTAAGTTGCGGTATCGCATCAAAGGGCTCAACGTACTATCTCGTCCACGGTCATACGGGCCTGGGTACCGTGGATGGGATCAGGCCCGGATTGGCAATATAACCAACCTGGCATTTTCCCGCTGGGCCGCTGTCATGTGGGCCGGCCGCTTGCCAGCTGCTGCGGCCACTGTTGCTCCTGCTGCCGGCCCTCTGCGGGCACGGCGGTGATAGTTTCCAAGTTCCTCCCGCACTGCAGGGAGATAAGCCGCCACGCCCCCCCACGTACCCCATCCTCGCCTGAGACACCCCCCGCAGCCACTCACAGTGTCGCTTGCCTTCTCTGTTCGCAGGACTTGTGATGAGGACATAGGAGGGGAGGAGTCAGGGGTCACATGATCAGGAGCCTTTGTCCAGACCCCTGATCATGTGAACCCTGACTCCGCCCCTCCTGTGACCTCATCACAGGTCCTGTGCGCTCAGCCTTGCCACTTGGTGTCTGCAAGACTCTGCTGTGCTGTTGTCATGGTGCTGGATGAGATAAGTATGTGTGGGGTCAGGAGGGGTTTACAGGGTAGATGTAGCAGAGCTGTGTGTGTATGGAGTGTACTGAGCGGAGCCGTGTGTGCACGAGGTGTACGGAACGGAGCCGCGTGCACGAGGTGTACGGAACGGAGCAGCGTGCACGAGGTGTACGGAACGGAGCCGCGTGCACGAGGTGTACGGAACGGAGCAGCGTGCACGAGGTGTACGGAACGAAGCCGCGTGCACGAGGTGTACAGAGCGGAGCCACGTGAGTATGAGGTGTACGGAAAGGTGTACAGAGCGGAGCCACGTGAGTATGAGGTGTACGGAACAGAGCCGCGTGCACGAGGTGTACGGAACGGAGCTGCGTGCACGAGGTGTACAGAGCGGAGCCACGTGAGTATGAGGTGTACGGAACGGAGCCGCGTGCACGAGGTGTACGGAACGGAGCTGCGTGCACGAGGTGTACAGAGCGGAGCCACGTGAGTATGAGGTGTACGGAGCGGAGCCGTGTGTACGAGGTGTACGGAGCGGAGCCGCGTGTGTACGAAGTGTACGGAGCGGAGCCGTGTGTGTACGAAGTGTACGGAGAGGAGCCGCGTGTGTACGAGGTGTACGGAGCGGAGCCGTGTGTACGAGGTGTACGGAGCGGAGCCGCGTGTGTACGAGGTGTACGGAGCGGAGCCGTGTGTACGAGGTGTACGGAGCAGAGCCGTGTGTGTACGAGGTGTACGGAGCAGAGCCGTGTGTGTACGAGGTGTGCGGAGCGGAGCCATGTGTGTACGAGATGTACGGAGAGGAGCCGCGTGTGTACGAGGTGTACGGAGCGGAGCCGTGTGTACGAGGTGTACGGAGCGGAGCCGCGTGTACGAGGTGTACGGAGTGGAGCAGCGTGTACGAGGTGTACGGAGCGGAGCCGCGTGTACGAGGTGTACGGAGCGGAGCCGCGTGTACGAGGTGTATGGAGCGGAGCCGCGTGTGTACGAGGTGTACGGAGCGGAGCCGCGTGTATGAGGTGTACGGAGCGGAGCCGCGTGTATGAGGTGTACGGAGAGGAGCCGCGTGTATGAGGTGTACGGAGCGGAGCCGCGTGTGTACGGAGAGAAGCCATATGTGTACGGGATGTACGGAGCGGAGCCAAGTGTGAACGAAGCATACAAAGCGGGCTTTTCCCACGGACACAGGAGTACATGGCGGAGCCCCGAGGAGCATTTTAAAACACACATATGATGTTCCACCTGAAGTGATGTGATGGAAGCTGACCGGAAATGAGATAATTTCTTAAGGAGATTGTAACAGAACCATGAATGCTTCAGATCCATCACCGTGTCCTCCGACAGCGCAGACAGCAGGATCGCCTTGGAATCGGGGATGCCGGCCACGTGAGCGGATCATGATATGTCCTGCACCGGGAGGCTCAGGTGGGCACTACAATGGGAGCTGGGCTGCTATAGTATCTTTATAGAATCTTTCTTTATTTCTTTCTCTCTTTTTCTTTCTTTCTCTGTTCTTTCTTTCTCATTCTCTGTTCTGTCTTTCCCTCAATTTCTTTCTCTCTCTCTCTGTTCTTTCTTTCTCTCTCTAATCTTTCTTTTTTCTTTCTCTCTCTCTGTTCTTTCTTTCCCCTCTTTCTTTCTTTTTCCTCTCTTTCTTTCTCTCTGTTCTCTCTTTTCTTTACTTCTTTCTCTCTCTATTCTCTCTGTCTCTCTCTGTTCTTTCTCTCTGTTCTTTCTCTGTCTCTCTGTTCTTTCTTTCTTCCCCCTCTTTCTTTCTCTTTTTTCTTTTTTCTCTCTGTTTTCTCTCTTCCTTAGTGCCAGTCAGTGTGCCCATAATGCCAGACACTGTGCCCTCAGTACAAGTCAGTGTGATCAGCTGTGCTAAATGGGTGCGATTAGGCGTGGACATGGGTGTGGCTAGTTGCGGAATGGGTGTGGCCAGGCGTGGCCTAAAATTTGCAGTCTTTGTCCCTCTTTCCCTTCCTCAAAAGTTGGGAGGTATGATAGGCGCAGCTATGACCAGGGGGTCTGGTTGCCCAATGGATAGTAGTTCTGCCAGGAATTCACTATGCGTACAAAAGGGGACAGAGCTTTGGGAGGAATACTGTACCTAAAAGCAATAAATAGGACTGAGCTGAAATACTGGACACAGCTGTGACTACATGTTATATAGTCGTGTTATTCTCCTCTCACTTCTTGTAACCTACAACTGTACAAAAATATTATATAGTCACCATGTGACTAGTGGGCCTGTGTAACTTCAAATGCCAGGGCTGAATTTTAGTCCCAGTCCGGCCCTGGATGGGATAGTATGTTGGATGACAGAAAGGGGTTAAACAATATTTTACCTCACAAAAAGTATCCTCTGCGATCTTCTGCTGTAATGTCAGTATTGTCTTTTGCTTCCTCCCCTGCCCAGGAGATGTGGTATGCTCCGTACACGGTCAGACACAGACAATTTTTAAAATGAACTTTTGTTTGTGGGAAAACCCCTTTAAATAGAAATTCCTCCTGACATGCTGTGCACTGACTGTTTAGTGATGGGGTACACAGGTCAAGCAAGAGATGACATGAGAGGAGAAGACAGCAGATGGGGGAGAGAGAAAGCGCACAGGGGTCAGACAGTTAGAATACAGGGGGGAGACTGTTCAAACGGGACAGCACATGAGGGGAGAACACAGCACAGGAAGGAGAGAGATAGACAAGGGAGATAGCACATGGGGTAGACAGGTCAAACGGGAGAAGTCAGCACATGGGGAAAGAGAGAGTGGATAGGTGGGTGAGCACATGGGGGGGAGAGATTCTCAACGCTGCAAAGCCTGCCCCCATCGTGACATTACCGCCCTCCCAATGCGATAGTATCGGGCCTCCATCTAGTAATAGAATAAATGTCCCCACATTCCTTTTAAAATGATCTCCCAGTATTATGCCAGTCTCTATACTTAATCTTCCAGCCAAAAAGAGGTGACCAACACACTTCCAAAATTTTTTTTCAGTGTGGAAAACATGTCAATTATGTCTATTGGAAACATGTCAACTAAATAAAAGTTTAAAAGATTGGATTATACTTACATGGTTTACAAATAAGATTTTGTGCTGTAAAAATGTGTAAAGAATCTCAGCCGAAGAATAAGTAGGTTATATTGGCCACTTCTCACCTGAGCAGTTATTTGCAGGCATCTCCTCTTTACACCACTCATAACCCCTCACATTTGTTTTTGTAGTATTTAGACGTGGCAGATCTTTACCCTGAAAGAAATGTTGTAAAAGTCAAAGACAGATGGAAAAGTCAGGTGAAATGATTTCTGTGGACACAAAAGATCTTAAATGATCATGACAACCAAAAATGACAGCAGTAGTTATTAGTAATGAGCGAGTGTGCTCATCACTCGAGTTTTCTGAGCATGCTTGGGTGTGCTCCGAGTATCTTGGGCACACTTATATATTATGTTTGTGTCCCCGCAGCTGCTAGACAGCCTGAATACATGTGGGGATTCCCTAACAAACAGGCAATCCCTGCATGTGTGCAGGTTGTCTGACAACCGCAAATCATGCAGCTGCACGGGCACAAACATAATATATCAGCATGCCCAAGATACTTGGCGAACACCCGAGCATACTCGGAAAACTCGAGTAATGAGCACATTCGCTCATCACAAGTAGTTATCACATAGCTGCAGATCTCCTGTATAAATCCTACCCGTTGGCTCCGAATTCCAACCAGAAGATTTTGAGAAGATCCAGACAACATCAAATGTCTATGATCAGCTTTATCCTGTCATCTCCACCAAGTATAAAACATATACTGGTGTATAAAACAGCAAAGAACAAAAGACCTTCACAGCTTCTACACAGCATAGGGGAGATCTCATGGCACCTTCTCTCCATCTACCTGATGATCCTGAGGAACATTGGGATCTTCTTGTTTACAGTCCTGTGGAAGAAGAGGACGGGGACATCTCTCTGGTGTTGTCCTCACACTGGATAGAACTGGAGGAAACACATACAGGGACTGAATTCATTCTTTACTTACAGATAATTATAGGCCGTGTGTATTTAGTCCTGTCTATTACCTGGTGTTGTGAGGGGCTGGGGATCCTCCATCATGACGTCCTTGTACAGATCTTTGTGTCCTTCTAAATACTCCCACTCCTCCATGGAGAAATAGATGGTGACATCCTGACATCTTATAGGAACCTGACATATACAATGATACCGTCATCCCCCGATCCATCCATAGTGTTACTGTATAATGTCCCAGCATTCCCAGCAGTGTCACCTCTCCAGTCAGCAGCTCAATCATCTTGTAGGTGAGTTCTAGGATCTTCTGGTCATTGATGTCCTCATGTATCAGGGGGTGAGGTGGAGGCCCCGTGATTGGGCTCAGGGATCTTCCCCATCCCTCAGACACAGGGGCCTGACAGCGCTCCCTAGAGGTCTTCTTCACTACTGTGTAATCCTGGTTATGGAGAGACACATTAATAAACCTCACTACAGACATTTCCAGAGTCCTCACCTCTCCAGTTCTGTCCGTTATTCCCATAGATAAGAATGATGTAATGTGACGTCATCAGAATCTCTCACCTCTCCAGTAAGCCGGAAGAGGATCTCTAGGGTGAGGTGTAATATCCTCTCCGCCATCTTGTCCCTGTCCCTATCCATCCTTGTAGGGTCACTCAGGAGAATTCTCTTATATAGAAGATCTCCACTGAGAGGATCCGATATTGTAGGGACCTGAATGGGGAGAAGATGACGATGTAACATCATAAAGATCCCATGTAAGAAATCTCCGGAGCTGTTACCGGCTTCACATGATCACTACATCCAGTCATGGCCCCGTCCTGCCCCCGGCATAACACACAATCCAATTAGGCTATGTGCACACGTTGCGGATTCCGCCGCAGGTTTTTCTGCGGTTTGGTCTGCGGTTTTGCCCTGCGGTTTCACACCTCTACTATGGTAAAGGTATGAAACTGCTGCGAAATCCGCACAATTGACATGCTGCGGTTTTTAAACCACGGAAAAATCCGCACCGTCAGCACAGCGTTTTTGAAACCCCATAGGGTTTCATTGTACTGTACATGGTCAGCGGAACTGCTGCGTTTCCGCAGGGCCAAAACCGCTGCAGAAACGCAGCAGAATCAGCAACGTGTTCACATAGCCTTATAGTCACATAGAGATTTATCCCAGGCTCAGCACTGAGAGGGTTAATGTCCCCTGCCCCCAGTAATGGGGAATCTCCAGCACCTACCTCCACCTGCAGAGCCGCACACCACATATATGTAGATCACAATTACTGCCTATTATGTGGAAATATACCTAATCTACTATAAACTCTAGGATGGCTCCTCCCCACCATGTGACCCCTGACTCCTCCCCTCCTGTGACCTCATCCCAGGTCCTGTGCACACAGAGCAGCCATATATGTGGAGTGCGGCTCTGCAGGTGGAGGTAGGTGCTGGAGGCTTTCCTTGTATGTGTTGCTTTCCTTTACTGTGACCTCTAGCATTCTCTGTATTGCAGTATAAATTGATCAGTCATTATGAAAATTCTCAATTCTGAGGTGAAACCTGTATTCAGTGAAGACAGACTGTCCCATTATACTGAGAGAGGAGATGGCAGCTGCCACAGATACAATGCTATGTAGATGAGAGGAGCTAGAACCAGAGCTCGCTCCTAATCATCCCTTCTATCTAGATCGGGGAAGGGCGTAGCATTGGTGCATCCTGTAGGACTGCACAGGGACCCAAGAGGTAAGGTGGCCATTTCAACCTCCAAAGCTCTGAGGCTGCAAAGGGCCCATATAACGTCCTTGCACAGGGGCCCTTTTCTGTCTTTGTCCGCAAGTGATCTAGATGGAATCTTACCATCTCCTATCTCAGTAATGGGACAGTCTGTCTTCATCGAATACAGATTTTACCTCAGAATTGAGAATTTTGATAACACTTTAAGGGGATGTCCACTAATTGACAATCCCTTTCAAGTGGAATTCTGGTGCTGCTCATTTCTGCTTTTGAGGTGAGACGTGCAGGTAACATTATGACCACATGATCCTGCTGATGGTCCACACACCTTGGCAGGTAAGTGGGGTGATAATGTCATCAGCACTGCTTGGTGTGGCAGACAGTGGCACTGGGAGACAATAAAAACCATAAAAAATGACAGTATATACAGCCAGGAAAAGGTCATAGATTATATAGATATCATTTACATCTACAAGCGCGTGAAGACAGCGGCAACCTCTGAGAAGATCTCATAGATGGTTAGGAATATATGTTTTCAAAACCTCCAGGTTCTTGATGAAGGCTGCGATGGTGATAGATGAATTTTACTAGGTTAATTGGAACTAGATAAAAATTCAATAAGGTCTCATCCAGGTAAATAGGTTAGAGAGGAAAGGTAGAACCGCTCACCTTATAGGGTTGCGTGAGACACAACACCTAAAAGCCTATAATCCAGATACCTCAGCTTCCATGAGATTGTCAGAATTAAACGGCGGGAAAACGGAGATTAGACCTACTGGTAAGGTTATTTCCAGGTGTCCATCCTGACAGCACCATGGGGGTTGTCTTCTTATCCTTCCAGGGACAGGAAATGCACGAGAGGTTAAAAGGTCCCTTCCCACACCACACTCCAGTGATTTTTCCAAGTACCACACCAGTATGGATGCAATTAAATTTTATTTAGATTTAGTACAAGCATAAAGATACCAATACCAATCATAGGGAGGGAACTACCAGTGCTGTCAGGATGGACTCCTGGAAATAACTTTACCGGTAGGTCTAATCTCCGTTTTCCAGGACGTCCTATCCTAACAGCACCATGGGGAATACTAAAGTAGGAATTCGCTTAGGGTGGGACTACTGCTTGTAGCACTCTGCGACCGAAGGTCGCCTGGCTAGCTGATAGAGTGTCCAACTTATAATGTCTACAGAAAGTATTTGGTGTAGACCAGGTGGCGGCCCTGCATATCTGCTCTACTGCCCATGAATTCACCATCGCCCTGGTGGAATGGGCCCTAAGCCCCTCAGGTACTGTCAAGCCCTCGGCCTCGTACGCCGAGGAGATTATTGTTGTTATCCACCTTGCTAGAGACTGTGTAGCCGCACTTCTACCTTTATTTTTGCTGCCGTACTGGACAAATAGTTTTGTGTCCTGTCGCCACTCCCGGGTAACTTCTAGGTAACGGGTGACTGTACGTTTAACATCCAGAGAATGAAACAATTTTTCTTTATCATTCTTTGGGGCAGGACAAAACGAGGGCAGGGTTATCTCCTGGTTTAGGTTCTGTGGTGACACTACCTTAGGGAGGAACTTTGGATCTAGTTTGAGCGTTATGTGGTCCTCGAAGATCTGAATGTAGGGATTCTGGATAGAGAGGGCCTGGATCTCGCCTAAACGTTTAGCTGAGGTGATAGCTACCAAAAAAGCAGTTTTTTGTGTGAGCTTTGAAATGTCTATCTCCGAAATTGGCTCATAAGGGGCCCTACACAGCGTGTTAAGTACCAGATTTAGGGGGACAGTCTTTCTCAATGTGGGTCTTAATCTCTGGGTGGCTTTTATAAAACGCGCTATCCATGGATGGGAGGATAGGGAAGAATTAAAGAAGGTACTTAAGGCTGCTATCTGGACTTTGAGTGTGCTCGGGGTCAAGCCTTTATCGAATCCGGCCTGTAGGAAGTCCAGGATTCGAGGGATATCTGGCCGAGATAGGTCTAAAGGGGCACTACCACTTTCTGAACAGAATCTCTTCCAGATTTTACAATATATCGCTCTTGTAACCGGTTTTCGGCTGGCCTGTAATGTGGGGATCACTTGGTCCGAGAGGCCATTGGACTTTAGGATGTCCCTCTCAGGATCCATGCTGCCAGTTGCAGGCTTCCTGGGTTTGGGTGTAGCACTAGACCCTGGAAAAGCAAGTCTGGTATTGTTGGTAGGTGGAGTGGCCCCCTCTGAGTCATCTTTTTGAGGAGGGGAAACCAACTCCGCCTGGGCCAAAAAGGTACGACCAGCATCACCCGAGCTCCTTCCTCCTGGATCTTTCTGAGGACCCTCGGTATTATGGCGATTGGTGGGAAACCGTATAGGAGTCCCCTCCTCCAATTCTGGTTCAGGGCGTCGATTTCTTCTGGATGGTCCGCCGGGTTGAGGGAGTAGAACCTCTTCAGCTTGGCGTTCTTCCTTGTTGCGAAGAGGTCCAGTTGGGGTGTCCCCCAGCGACGGCATAGATCCTTGAAGATCTCCCATTATCATAGAATCATAGAATCGTAGAGTTGGAAGGGACCTCCTGGGCCATCTGGTCCAACCCCCTGCTCAAAGCAGGATTCGCTAAATCATCCCAGTTAGATGTCTGTCCAGCCTCTGTTTGAAGACTTCCATTGAAGGAGAACTCACCACTTCTCGTGGCAGCCTGTTCCACTCATTGATCACTCTAACTGTCAAAAAGTTTTTTCTAATATCTAATCTGTGTCTCCTCCCATTCAGCTTCATCCCATTGCTTCTAGTCTTTCCTTGTGCAAATGAGAATAAAGTTGATCCTTCTACAATGTGACAGCCCTTTAGATATTTGTAGACAGCTATTAAGTCTCCTCTCAGTCTTCTCTTTTGCAAACTAAACATTCCCAAATCCTGCAATCTTTCCTCATAAGACAGGGTTTGCAGACCGGTCACCATTCTGGTCGCTCTTTTCTGAACTTGCTCCAGTTTGTTGATGTCTTTTTTAAAATGTGGTGCCCAAAATTGGACACAATATTCCAGATGAGGTCTGACCAAAGAGGAGTAGAGGGAAATAATTACTTCACGTGATCTAGACTGTATGCTTCTGTTAATACATCCTAGAATTGCATTTGCCTTTTTTGCTGCTGCATCACACTGTTGACTCATATTCAGTCTGCGATCTATTAGTATACCCAAGTCTTTTTCACATGTGCTGTCACTTAGCCCTATTCCTCCCATTCTATATATGCTTTTTTCATTTTTATTGCCCAGATGTAGTACTTTGCATTTCTCCCTGTTAAAAACCATTCTGTTAGTTGCTGCCCACTTCTCCAGTTTATTTAAATCTTTTTGAATCCTCTCTCTCTCTTCTCTAGTATTAGCTATCCCTCCTAGCTTTGTGTCATCAGCAAATTTAATCAGTTTACCCTCAATTCCTTCATCTAAATCGTTGATAAAGATGTTGAACAATACAGGGCCCAGGACAGAGCCCTGTGGTACCCCACTTGAGACATTCTTCCAACTGGATGTGCAGCCATTTACGACCACTCTTTGGGTCCGATCACTAAGCCAGTTATGAATCCACCTAACAGTTGCCTTGTCCATTCCATACTTAGTCATTTTTTCAATAAGGATTGTATGAGAGACTTTGTCAAATGCTTTGCTGAAGTCAAGATATACTATATCTACAGCATTTCCTTGATCCACCCAATCAGTAATACCATCATAGAAGGAAATTAAATTAGTCTGACATGACTTATTAGTTACAAACCCATGCTGACTCTGTTTAATCACTTCATTCTTATCCAGGTATTGACATACATGTTGTTTAATAATTTGTTCAAAGATCTTTCCTGGTATAGAAGTCAGACTCACCGGCCTATAGTTGCCTGGGTCCACCTTCTTCCCCTTTTTGAAGATAGGAACAACATTTGCTCTTCTCCAGTCTTCTGGCACTTCTCCTGTTCTCCAAGAATTTTCAAAGATTATGGAGAGGGGTTCAAAAATTTCTTCTGCTATCTCCTTCAGTACTCTGGGGTGTAATTCATCTGGACCTGGAGACTTGAATACATTTAGGTTAGCTAAGTGTTTCCTCACTATCTTTCTGTTTATAGATATCCTGGATTCTTCTATTCCCTTAATAGGACAGTGAATAACAGTTGATGTTACATTTCCTTTCTGAGAGAAAAAAGATGCAAAATAGGAATTTAAAAGTTCAGCCTTCTCAACATCCTGTCTTACCATTTCATCATTTTCATCCTGTAAAAATCCCATTCAGTGGTTCGGACTTCTTGTCTGCTTAGATAGTCATCTATATTGTTTTGGGAGCTTTCCAGGTGCACCGCTGACAGGGAGCGACAATTGTTCTCCACCCAGGTGAGGATGCGAGCCGCTAGCCTCTGGAGTTTCCCGTGCCTTGGGCCCCCCTGGTGGCGTAGGAAGGCTACTGTGGTCACGTTGTCCGACATGACCTTTATATGTTGGTTTTGTAGTCATGACCCGCTTTTCTTCAGAGTTTCCCAAACTGCTCGCAGCTCTCGGTAGTTTGAGGACTGTAAGCTGATAGTCTTGGGCCACGTTCCTTGTAAGAACCTTCCTTCTAGGTGGGCTCCACATCCCTCCCTGCTGGCATCTGTGGTGATGATCACGCATGGAGACAGGATCCAAGGAACCCCCCGGCTGATGTTTCTGTTGCTGATCCACCATTTCAGAGATGCTCTCAGCGCCGGAGACAGTCGGAACTTCTTGTCCAGCGAGGACTGCCGTCTGTCCCATTTTGTAAGGATCTCCTTCTGTAGGACTCTTGTATGAGCTTGGCTCCACATGACACAAGGTATGCATGCGGTTAGAGTGCCCAGGTGTTATGATTGAGTCACCGTAGGAGGCAAAAATAGAAATGCTAGCTAAGTCCAGAAAACCAGAGAAGTTGGCAGCTATCGGATTGCAGACCCCTGAACCTATCAACACAACTAGCAGTAGCTGTGGGGGGCTCCTACGATGCCCTAGGCCCCTCGATCACAACCGGAGGACTACATAGCCTAAAGACAGAAAGGGAAATCTAAACTGCCCCAGAGCAGACCCCAAAGCAAAAGGCAGCCCCCCACATATAATGACGGTGAAGCAAGAAGAAAGAACAAAACACAGACAGAAAGATAGACTGAGCAAAGATGGGGCCCACGCTAGCTTAGATAGGAAAGGACAGGAAGGCTGCTGTCTGCAATCCGTGAAAAACCCTATGAAAATAAGAGCCAACAAACTGACAGTAAAAAGGCCCTGAAGACGCTAGGCTTCAAAAAAGCTATGTCAGTACTCAGGAATATTCTGAAGACAGAGCAACAGGCAAAAGGAGATTCAGCTCACCCCAGCAGGGAATGGCAGAATCCAGAAAAGCAAGGAAAACAAAACACTAATGCAAAAAGGCAAAGCAGATATCTTAGCTTTAGATGAGCAGGAATCAGACTGGTTTCCTAGAAGTCCACAGAGAAATCACCCGCAGGCCAGAAGGGCGTCGGCAGCCTTATATCCAGTCATTAACTCCACTCAGCCAGTCATCATCATCAGCCCCAGGTGTTTGACAATCAGGCTCACTACCTTTCTTCACCAGAAGAGGGAGTTCCTCGGGCCTCAGTAGTGAAGGGGAAAATGAACTCACAACACCCAGGACTTTCATCGTGGTCCTTATTGACACCAAGTGCTGGCCCAGCTGGCGAACCTTGTCCATGATGGGCTTCTTTTTCTCCTCCGGTAAGAATGAGACTCTTCTTCTGGAGTCTATCATTACCCCCAGGAATTTTTTGTGGGTGCTGGGCTGCAGGTCTGATTTTTCTCTGTTCAGGATCCAACCTAGGCTCTCGAGGCTGCCAATTATTGAGCTGAGTTGTTCTTTTAACTCCGACGCTGACCTGGATATTACTAAGAAGTCGTCTAAATAAGGTACAATGATTATGTCTCTTTGTCTTAAGTCTGCCACGACTTCGGCCACCAGTTTTGTGAACACGCGAGGTGCAGACGCCAAGCCGAACGGAAGAGCCTGAAACTGGAAGTGGTAGTGTTTGCCTCCTTTCTCTAGGGCGAAGCGCAGGAATCTCTGAGATTGAGGATGGATGGGAACGTGATAATATGCGCTCTTTAAATCTATAGTGCACATGGACGCGTTCTGGTCTATTAGTGGGATGGCGGTTTTCAGGGACTCCATTCGGAACCTTTTGTAACGAACCCATTGATTTAGTGGTCTTAAGTTTATGATAGTTCGGCTCTATCCCGACGGTTTTTTTATCGTGAAGAGCGTAGAGTAGTGGCCCTGACCTCTCTCTCCCGCTGGGACTGGAATCACTACTTCTGTTTTTAACAGGTCTCTTATGTCTGCCCATATAGGGTCTATCATGGCCTTGGAACGGGGTTTGTAACCACGAATCGTGCTGGAGGGGGTTTCGTGAACTCGAGGGTATAGCCCTGGGAGATTGTATTGAGGACCCATGGGCTCTGGGAGATACGTTGCCATGCCTCTGCAAAAAGTGTTTGAGGCTCCCCCCTACAGGCATGGCGCCATTGCCTTCAGCTCCTGGAACTTTGTCCGGTGCGGGACGGGGGAGCTCTACTTCTTCCCCCCTTCGAGTACTCCCAGCGCGAAGATTTCCCTTTCCCTCTATATTCCTGCCTCTGGTATGGGCGGGGTCTCTGAAGGGGAAATTGTCTTTTTTGGTTTTTCCTCTGGAAAACCTTTTTTGTCGTCGGAGGCACTCTCTAGAATTTTATCCAAAGCTGGCCCAAATACCTTCCCGCCCGAGGAGGGTATAGAACATAACTTATTTTTAGACTGGTAGTCCCCCGACCAGGTTTTCATCCATATGGCTCGGCGGGCCGCATTGGATAGGGAATTATTCCTGGCCGCAAACCGTACCGATTCTGCAGAAGCATCTGCCAGAAAACCGGTCGCGATTTTCAACAGGGGAATGCTTTCAAGGATATCACCCCTAGGGGTTTTATCCTTTAACTGTTGTTCTAAATGGTCGATCCATAGGTGCATGGATCTGGCGACCGATGTAGCGGCTATGTTTGCTTTTATGACTGCCGCTGAGGCCTCCCAAGCTCTTTTTAAGAGCACGTCTGCCTTTTTGTCCATGGGCTCTTTAAGACTGGAAGAATCTTCATAGGGAATCGAAGTTTTCCTCGACACCTTGGCCACCGGTGAATCAATCTTAGGCACCTCGTCCCAAGTGCTGATGTCCTCCTGGTTAAATGGAAGTCGCAGCTTAAAGTCTCGCGGCACAATCACAGTCTTTTCTCCGCATCTTCCCATTCTTCCAGGATCATTGCCCGGATATGGTCATTGACTGGGAAGACCTGTCGAATCCTGGCTCTTAATCCCCCGAACATTGTGTCCTGAATGGATTGTTCCTTCGGGGTTTCCTCGATCTGCATCGTACTTCTTACTGCCCTGAGAAGCTCGTCCGTGTTCTCTGATGTAAAGAGGTACCTCTTCCCTGTTTCCAGAGGTTCAGAGGTGATCTCGCCTTCTTCCTCCGAGTCCGTACCCCATATCTCCTCCTCTGACGAGAGGTCGGACTCCCATCTAGGTCTTTTGGACTGGGACCGGCCAGAAGACTGAGTGGGTATCATTCCCGAGACGGAGGCTTGTACTTCGTCTCTGACTACTGCGCGCATCTCCGTGAGAAAAGCTGCCTGTTCGCCTCTGACAATCCGCAGTGTGCAATCCTCGCATAGGGGTTTTTTCCATGCGCTCGGCAGTTTGCTGGCACAGATGGGGCATTTGGGTTTGCCTGGTGTCCTGGCTGTTGCCGGGGTCGGTGTTGCCTTATCCTGAAAAGACAGGAGTCCCCTTTAGTACAAGCTCCTGTCTCTGGCAATATTGTCCCCGTGCCCCCTACTCACGGACGCTGGCTCTGGCTGGTCACTGGTCCTGGCATCCATGCTGGCGGCATCTGACAGAAGTTCCCAGTGTATAGTCACCTCTCCACCTGTCGCTGGTCTCCCGCTCTTCCATGTATGCCGCGGCTGCGGCGCTCTCATGCCTGTCCTTACAGGGACAGGAAAAACACTGGAGTGTGGTGTGGGAGGGGACCTTTTAACCTCTCGTGCATTTCCTGTCCCTGGAAGGATAAGAAGACAACCCCCATGGTGCTGTCAGGATAGGACGTCCTGGAAAATGGAAGTAATTCTGCGCTTTCTGGAGTCACGACAATGCAATGATATAAGTGAAATGTAGGTTTATTGTCAATGCATTTCAGAGTCATACCGACTCCTTCTTGAGGACTACCGTACATTAAAAAAACCTGAATGGTGAACCCTGATCGTGGGTACAGGGGAACCTTAGAAGAAGACGGTGCTGTTACTGAAAATAAATCTCTACACAAAGACCAACACTGATATTACCGCTATATGGTTACCATATAGTGGTAGAAATTAGTCCTGCAGACAATACAAGTAACTACAATGCCACTCTTGCATCAGCCATCGACTCAGTCGCCCCTGTCATGCATAACAGAGAGCGACGAACCAATAGACATCCTTGGCACAAAAACACCCCGAAAAAGCTTCGGCAAGCATCCAGAATTGCAGAACGGTGCTGGAAGAAAACATATTTGCAAGATGACTTCACTGCACTCAAACAAGCAACAATTGCATTCAAATCAGCTCTCACTGCTAAACAGGCCTTTTTTACATCCCTTGTATCTTCCTTATCCCACAACCCCAAACAGTTGTTCAATACTTTTAACTCCCTCCTCCGCCCACTGCCACCTCCGACTTCCCTAATCTCTGCCGAGGACTTTGCCGCACACTTCAAAAACAAGATAGACCAAACACGGCAAGTCTTTATTGCCCAACCACCTCAACCCCTTTGTATACCACACCAATGCCCAAACCCCATAACCTCTCTCTCCAACATCACTGAAGAGGAGCTTAATCGCCTCTTCTCCAAATCGCACCTTACAACCTGTGCACTTGACCCCATCCCTTCCCACTTCCTCCCCAACCTCACCACCACACTTATCCCATCCCTAACCCACCTCTTCAACTTATCACTAACTTCTGGTACCTTCCCTTCTGCTTTCAAACATGCCACAATCACACCTATCCTTAAAAAGCAAACCCTCGATCCAACAGCCACGTCCAGCTATCGCCCAATATCGCTGCTCCCATTCGCTTCTAAACTCCTGGAGCAGCATGTCCACGCTGAACTTTCCTCCCACCTCTCATCTAACTTGCTCTTTGACAATCTACAATCTGGCTTCCACCCCCATCATTCCACTGAGACAGCCCTGACCAAAATTACCAACGACCTACATACAGCCAAAGCTAACGGACAATACTCTATACTCCTGCTTCTAGACCTGTCCTCTGCTTTCGACACAGTTGACCACTGCCTCCTACTACAGATCCTCTCCTCCTTTGGCATCAAAGACCTCGCCCTATCCTGGATCTCCTCATAACTTTCCAACCGGACATTCGGCGTCTCCCACTCCCACACTAACTCCTCATCCCACCCTCTCTCTGTTGGAGTCCCCCAAGGCTCTGTTCTAGAACCCCTACTCTTCTCAATCTACACACTTGGCCTGGGGCAACTCATATAGTCCCACGGATTCCAGTATCACCTTTATGCCGATGATACTCAGATCTACCTCTCTGGCCCAGACGTCACCTCTCTGCTCTCCAGAATCCCAGAGTGTCTATCAGCCATATCCTCCTTCTTCTCCTCTCGCTTCCTCAAACTCAATGTGGACAAATCTGAACTGATCATCTTCCCCCATCTCACAGATCTTCCTTACCCGACCTTTCTATAACAATTGACAACATCACGCTTTCCCCCGTACCGGAGGTCCGCTGCCTCGGAGTAACCCTTGACTCTGCCCTGTCCTTCAAACCACACATCCAAGCTCTCTCCACCTACTGTCGCCTCCAGCTCAAAAATATTTCCAGAATCCGTTCCTTCCTCAACCCTCAATCTACCAAAATGCTTGTGCATGCCCTCATCATCTCCCGCCTCGACTATTGCAACATCCTTCTCTGTGGCCTCCCTGCTAACACCCATGCACCCCTCCAGTCCATTCTCAACTCTGCCGCCCGACTAATTTGTCTCTCTTCTCGCTACTCCTCCACTTCTCCCCTCTGCAAATCTCTTCACTGGCTCCCATTCCCTCAGCGTATCCAGTTCAAATTACTAATACTGACCTACAAGGCCATCTACAACCTGTCTCCTCCATAAATCTTTGAACTAATCTCCAGATACCTTCCATCAAGGAATCTCCGGTCCTCCAAAGACCTCCTTCTCTCCTGCACACTTATTCGCTCCTCACCCAACCGCCTGCAAGACTTCTCCCGAATAGCCCCCATCCTCTGGAATTCCCTGCCCCAACACGTCCGGCTATCAACCACACTCGGATCCTTCCCACATCTTCAGGAAAGCCTACAGCCTGCAGTGATCCCCGCTGCCTCCTCACCACTACTGGAGCTACCGCCTCACCATCACTGGAACTGCTGTAACCCCCCAACCTACAGTCTCCTTCCCCACCATCCTGTTGAAAGTAAGCCCGAAAGGGCAGGGTCCTCTCTCCCCTCTATATCAGTCTGCGATTGTTAGTTTGTTTGCTGTAAGTGATATCTGTAATCTGTATGTAACCCCATCTCATGTACAGCACCATGGAACCAATGGTGCTATATAAATAAATAAAAATAAATTAATAACTACAGTGCAGTCATATATAGTAACTTACAGCTCACATTCTTTCTGGTGGAATAATTCATTTTCCTGTCTTTTCCATCAGGTCCAGTCCAACATGATAACTTCTTTCCGTCACGATTAATCTGTAAAGATGAGATTTCCAGCACTGTCCCCATCTATACCCAATTTGCACAAGCTTCTCATACTGCTGGTAGCCCAATACTGTGTGCCTTGTGTGTGTCCCTATTACTGCACCTGCTCTTTGGTACAAAAACAGAGCTCCTCTTACTGCCCCACATAATAATGCCTCCCACTGTGCCTCTTACATATTAATAATGCCACCACTGTGCCCCTTACAAAATAATACTGTCACCAGTGTGCCCCTTACATAGTAACAATGCCACCACTGTGACCTTTACAAAGTAATAATGCCACCACTGTGCCCCTTACATAGTAATAATGCCACCACTGTGCCCCTTTCAAAGTAATAATGCCACTACTCTGCCCTTTACAAAGTAATAATGCCACCACTGTGCCTCTTACATAGTAATAATGCCACCACTGTGCCCCTTACATAGTAATAATGCCACCACTGTGCCCCTTACAAAGTAATAATGCCACTACTCTGCCCTTTACAAAGTAATAATGCCACCACTGTGCCTCTTACATAGTAATAATGCCACCACTGTGCCCTTTACAAAGTAATAATGCCACCACTCTGCCCTTTACAAAGAAATAAAGCCACCACTGTGCCCCTTACATAGTAATAATGCCACAACTCTGCCCTTTACAAAGTAATAATGCCACCACTGTGCCCCTTACATAGTAATAATGCCACCACTGTGCCCCTTACAAAGTAATAATGCCACCACTCTGCCCTTTACAAAGTAATAATGCCACCACTGTGCCTCTTACATAGTGATAATGCCACCACTGTGCCCTTTACAAAGTAATAATGCCACCACTCTGCCCTTTACAAAGAAATAAAGCCACCACTGTGCCCCTTACATAGTAATAATGCCACCACTCTGCCCTTTACAAAGTAATAATGCCTCACTTGTGCCCTCTAGGTGGTAAAATTGCTCCCTTGAAAAGATTAATGCACTGTGCAAATACCCTAGAAAAGTGTCCACATTTTGCCTCTTTGATGATTACTATAGTCTATGTGCCCCTATAATGCTAATGCTTCTTAAGTGCCCACTTAACATTAAATAATGTCCACTGGGTCCACAATATACAGCTCCTCTATACACAGTATAGTGGACCTACATCTCCCTTAAACAGAGTATGATGACGTCAAAGCTCCCCAATGTAAAGTATGATAGGCCCATAGCTCCCCCTGTACACAATATAATGCCCACAGCTTCCATATACACAGAACCACCATCAGTACATGAATGCTGCACAAGAACCACAGTCAGTACATGAATATAGCACTAGAACCACTATTGGTAAATGAATGCAGTGTCAGAACCATCGTCAGCACTAGAACCACACTTTTTCTTCTCAGTAACCTGCCACATGATATTCTGCCATCACATTAACATCCCTCATATACAATAAAAGTCCCTATTACCTTCAGCTCTATAAGTCGTGTACCTTTCCCATTTCAGCCGCAGGGTAACATCCACAGTAGGGAGTAGGAAACCAGTGGCAGAAAGGTGACCGCCTCAGCGGGGTGACGACATCTGATCAGTTATAGATTGGTACATTTTTACACGATCAGGACCACAGTTAGTAGATGATTCCATTACCAGATCCACTGTCACTACATGAATCCAACTTCTCCATACTGTGCCCCACTTCTCCATATTGTCCCCCAAACTCTCACCTTTCCATACTGTCCCCCATGCTCCCATCTCTACATACTCTTCTCCTACTTCTCCGTACAATCCCCTCACACTCCCTCTTCTCTATATGGTCCCCACATGCTCCCAATTCTCCATCCTGTTCTACCACTTCTCCATATTGACCCCTACGCTCCCATTCCTCCATACTATCCCCCCATGTCTTCATATTGTAAACTCACTTCTCCATACAGTCCACCCACACTCAAATTTCTCCATACGGCCCCCACCTCTCCATAATGTCCTGCACGTCTTCAAATGGTCCCCTCAGTAGTCCATATTGTCCCTCGTACTACCTCCTCTTCATACTGTCCCAACACTTCTACAAATGGTTCAACCACCCCCACGATGAAATTTCTCATTATTTTCACTACTGCCCCATAAAGTGCAAGCTTTACACATCCTTTCCACTTCTGTGGCTCAGTGATCACAGCAGCAGAGGGATGAGGTTAGCAATGTGCGACCTCATCACTTCACTGCACGTTGGGGCGGGGAGATGACGAGCACTCCTCTACCCCCCAGCGCTGCAGTGTTGCTCAGACGTATTCACATTCAGCATGATGTAGCTGTCTAAGACTATATTGTTCCCATGTTACTCATAATTTTGGGTTCATGTTCCACCCTAGCCTTCATCTACTACTATTCACAATAAGGCTGGGGGTAAAAGACAAGTAGAGTTTATCCACAAATAGAATATTTACGCTTTAGGAGTTATCATAGGGATAGATCATCTATTGGAATTGTATTGTTATCTAGTATATCTCGTTGATTATTTACGACTACAAAATACCTACAAAGGATATATCTTCCTTTCCTGAGAGGGAGGATGTTCCTTGATCCACTTTAGCTAAGGAATATCACAAATTTACCTATATCTTCATTTCTTATCTTAAATCTATACGTTTTACTGCCTGCCTAGTATAAGGCACATCCAGGGAACACAGGGTAAGCCTTTGTTGAGTGAGGGCACCAAAAAATCACACTCTTTAGGGTGCCAATCTCCACAGACAGGCAGGAATCAGCTAGGATTATTGTCTGGACCTTCTAGGTATCTTGTAGTTTACGTCAGTCTATGCTATCATGCATGCTATGATGATTGCTAATTGCTACAATTCTTTAATGCAATTTAATTGTTGATTGTTTGTCACACTGGGTTGGTGTTTTTTTTTAATATTTAGTAATAATAAAAATGTTTTTAAGGGATTACATGTTCATTCAAGACTACTTATTCCCTAGTCTCTGGACAAAATTTTCATATACTCTTTAATAGCAGACACACTGTTAGCCACAGCCGCTGGCTTCCTGCAGCTGCTGAGCGATCACATGTGCCCGCTACTAAAGTGAATGAACATTCACTGCTCACCATTCCCATGGGCGTGGGGAGCAGTGAATATTCATTCTCTTTAGTAGCGGGCAGATGAGACCGCCCAGCAGCTGCACAAAGCCGGCAGCTGTGGCTAACCGTGTGCCTGCTATTAAAGAGAAATTAATATTCACTGCTCCACATGCTCATAGTCCTGGGCATTGGGAGCACTAAGTATTACGGCAGCTGTCCTCTGCTTGTAAGCAGCGCATGATGTCACTGCCATGTGCTGCTTACAAGCATAAATCAGCTTCTGGCATCAGAACAGGATGCTTTTTTAACCCCTTTCTGCCATTAGACGTAATATCCCATCCATGTGCCCTGAGACTTAATTGCCAAGGACGGGATAATACGTCTAATTCGATCAGCGGCGCCCACGTGGTGAGCGCCGCTGATCGCGGCCGGGTGTCAGCTGATTATCACACCTGACACCCGGCACAATGTGTCAGGGGCAGTCACGGACTGCCCCGACACGTTAACCCCTTGTACACCGCGATCAAACACGATCGCAGTGTACCGGGGGTTAAAGGGAAGCATCGGCAGGGAGGGGGCTCCCTCCGTGCTTCCCTGAGCCCCCCACGGCAGCGCAATGTGCAGCGCTGCTGCGGTGGACTCCTTCCCTACAGGCCCCTGGATCCAAGATGGTGACGGGGGCCTTCGGGGGCCTGTAGGGAGCTGACTTCCTCACTGCCTGCAAAGCGCAGGCATGAGGAAGTCTGCAGCAGTGCCTGTGACAGATCGCTGATCTGTCACAGTGATCTGTGATGTGACAGATCAGCGATCTGTCACAGGACAGTGGTGTCCCACCTGGGACTATGTAATAAAGTAAAAAAAAAAGTGTAAAAATAATTTTAAAAAAATCGCTAAATAAATTATTAAAAAAAAAAAAATATTCCCCAATAAAGTCACATATTTGGTATCGCCGCTGTCCCATTAGTTAACCCCTTTAGCAAACCCCTTAAAAAATAAAAATAAAAAACGAAGCAAAAAATAATGATTTATTATCATACCACCGAACAAAAAGTGCAATAACACGCGATCAAAAAGATGCATATAAATATCCATGGTAGCGCTGAAAACGTCATCTTGTCCTGCAAAAAACGAGCCGCCATACAGCATCATCCGCAAAAAAATAAAAAAGTTATAGCTCGCAGAATAAAGCGATGCAAAAATAGTTATTTTTTATATAAAATTGTTTTCATTGCAAAAAACCGACAAAACATAAAAAAATGACATAAATGAGGTATCGCTGTAACCGTACCGACCCGAAGAATAAAACCGCTTTATCAATTTTATCGCACGCGGAACGGTGTAAACGCACCCCCCCAAAAGAAATTCATGAAATGCTGATTTTTGTTCATTCTGCGTCCCAAAAATCGGAATAAAAAGCGATCAAAAAATGTCACGTGTCCGAAAATGGTACCAATAAAAACGTCAACTCGTCCCGCAAAAAATAAGACCTCACATGACTCGGTGGGTCAAAATACGGAAAAATTATAGCTCTCAATATTTGGTGATGCAAAAACTATTTTTACAATAAAAAGCGTATTTTAGCGTGCGACAGCCGCCAAACATAAAAACCGCCATAAATAGTAAATCAAACCCCCGTTATCACCCCCTTAGTTAGGGAAAAATAATAAAATAAAAAAAAGTATTTATTTCCATTTTCCCGTTAGGGTTAGGGCTAGGGTTAGGGCTCAGATTAGGGTTAGGGGTGTGTTGGGGTTAGGGTTGGAGTTATAATTGGGGGGTTTCCACTGTTTGGGCACATCAGGTGCTCTCCAAATGCAACATGGCGTCTGATCTCAATTCCAGCCAATTCTGCGTTGAAAAAGTCAAATGGTGCTCCTCCCCTTCCAAGCTCTGCCATGCGCCCAAACAGTGTTTTACCCCCACATATAGGGTATCAGCATACTCAGGACAAATTGCAAAACAACTTTTGGGGTCCAATTTCTCCTGGTACCCTTAGGAAAATAAAAAATTGGGGGCAAAAATATCATTTTTGTGGAAAAAAATGATTTTTTTATTTTCACGCCCAGGCGTTATAAACTTCTGTGAAGCACTAGGGGGTTCAAAGTGCTCACCACAAATCTAGATAAGTTCCTTAGGGGGTCTAGTTTCCAAAATGGGGTCACTTTTGGGGGGTTTCCACTATTTAGGTACATCAGGGGCTCTCCAAAAGCAACATGACACCCGCAGACCAATCCATCAAAGTCTGCATTCCAAAACGTCACTACTTCCCTTCCGAGCCCCGACGTGTGCCCATACAGTAGTTTTCGCCCACATATGAGGTATCAGCGTACTCAGGACAAATTGCACAGCAACTTTTGGGGTCCAATTTCTCCTTGTACCCTTGGAAAAATTAAAAAATTGGTGACTAAAAGATCATGTTTGTGGAAAAAAATACGATATTTTTATTTTCACGCCCGGGCGTTATAAACTTCTGTGAAGCACTGGGGGGTTCAAAGTTCTCACCACACATCTAGATAAGTTCCTTGGGGGGTCTAGTTTCCAAAATGGTGTCATTTGTTGGGGGTTTCCACTGTTTTAGTACATCAGGGGTTTTCCAATCGCAACATGGTGTCCGATCTCAATTCCAGCCAAAAACGTCAAATGGCGCTGCTTCCCTCCCGAGCTCTGCCAGCGCCCAAATAGTCATTTACACCCACATATGGGGTATCAGCGTACTCAGGACAAATTGCACAATAACTTTTAGGGACCTGTTACCCTTGGAAAAATAAAAATTGGGGGTGAAAAGATCATTTTTGTGAAAAAAATATGATTTTTTAATTGTACCGCTGTACGTTATAAACTTCTGTGAAGCCCTTGTGGGTTCAAAGTTCTCACCACATATCTAGATAAGTTCCTTGGGGGGTCTAGTTTCCAAAATGGGGTCACTTGGGGGGGTTTCCACTGTTTAGGTATATCAGGGGCTCTCCAAACGTGACATGGCATCCGATCTGAATTCCAGCCTATTTTGCATTGAAAAAGTCAAACCGCGCTCCTTCCCTGCTGAGGTCTGCCATGCGCCGAAACAGTGGTTCCCCCCCACATATCAGGTATCAGCGTACTCAGGACAAATTGCACAATAACTTTTGCAGTCCAATTTCTCCTGTTACCCTTGGTAAAATAAAAAAAATTGAACCTGAAGTATTTTTTTAGTGAAAAAAAGTAAAATGTTCATTTTTTTTTTTTAAATATTCAAAAAATTCCTGTGACGCACCTAAAGGGTTAATAAACTTCTTGAATGTGGTTTTGAGCACCTTAAGGGGTGCAGTTTTTAGAATGGTGTCACTTTTGGGTATTTTCTATCATATAGACCCCTCAAAGTGGCTTCAAATGTGATGTGGTCCGTAAAAATAAAATGGTGTTGCAAAAATGAGAAATCGCTGGTCAATTTTTAACCCTTATAACTTCCTAACAAAAAAAAAATTTTGGTTTCAAAATTGCGCTGATGCAAACATGTGGGAAATGTTACTTATCAAGTTTTTTGTGTGCCGTATCTCTGTGATTTAAGGGCATAAAAATTCAAAGTTGGAAAATTGCGAAATTTTCAAAATTTTCGCCAAATTTCCATTTTTTTCACAAATAAACGCAAGTTATTTGAATGAAATTTTACCACTAACATGAAGTACAATATGTCACGAGAAAACAATGTCAGAATCACCGGGATCCATGGAAGCGTTTCAGAGTTATTACCTCATAAAGGGACAGTGGTCAGAATTGTAAAAATTGGCCTGGTCATTAACGTGCAAACCACCCTTGGGCCTTAAGGGGTTAATGTTGTTCTGATGGGGGCCATACATACCAGGATGGGGATGGGAGCCATGCATACCAGGATAGGGATGAGGGGGCCATGCATACCAGAATAGGGATGATGGGACCAGGAGGGGGATGAGGGGACCATGTATACCAGGATGGGGATGAGGGGACCATGTATACCAGGATGGGGATGAGGGCGCCATGTATACCAGGATGGTGATGAGGGGGCCATGTATGCCAGGATGGGAATGAGGGGGTCATGTATACCAGGATGGGAATGAGGGGGCCATGTATACCAGGATGGGGAAAAGGGGACCATGTATACCAGGATGGGGAAGAGGGGACCATGTATACTAGGATGGGGATGAGGGGACCATGTATACCAGGATGGGGATGAGTGGACCTTGTATACCAGGATGGGGATGAGGGGGCCATGTATACCAGGATGGGGATGAGAGGGCCATATATACCAGGAAGGGGATGAGGGGACCATGTATACCAGGAAGGGGATGAGGGGACCATGTATACCAGGAAGGGGATGAGGGGACCATGTATACCAGGAAGGGGATGAGTGGACCTTGTATACCAGGATGGGGATGAGGGGACCATGTATACCAGGAAGGGGATGAGGGGGCCATGTATACCAGGATGGGGATGAGAGGGCCATATATACCAGGAAGGGGATGAGGGGACCATGTATACCAGGAAGGGGATGAGGGGACCATGTATACCAGGAAGGGGATGAGGGGACCATGTATACCAGGATGGGGATGAGGGGGCCATGTATACCAGGATGGGAATAGAGTGGGCCATGTATACCAGGATGAGAATGAGGGGGCCATGTATACCAGCATGGGGAAGAGGGGACCATGTATACTAGGATGGGGATGAGGGGACCATGTATACCAGGAAGGGGATGAGTGGACCTTGTATACCAGGATGGGGATGAGAGGGCCATGTATACCAGGATGGGGATGAGAGGGCCATATATACCAGGAAGAGGATGAGGGGACCATGTATATAAGGAAGGGGATGAGGGGACCATGTATACCAGGAAGGGGATGAGGGGACCATGTATACCAGGATGGGGATGAGGGGGCCATGTATACCAGGAAGGGGATGAGGGGGCCATGTATACCAGGAAGGGGATGAGGGGGCCATGTATACCAGGAAGGGGATGAGGGGGCCATGTATACCAGGAAGGGGATGAGGGGGCCATGTATACCAGGATGGGGATGAGAGGGCCATGTATACCAGGATGGGGATGATGGGACCATATATACCAGGATGTGGATGAGGGGGCCATGTATACCAGGATGGGGATGAGGGGGCCATGTATACCAGGAAGGGGATGAGGGGACCATGTATACCAGGAAGGGGATGAGGGGACCATGTATACCAGGATGGGGATGATGGGACCATGTATACCAGGATGGGGATGAGGGGGCCATGTATACCAGGAAGGGGATGAGGGGACCATGTATACCAGGAAGGGGATGAGGGGACCATGTATACCAGGATGGGGATGATGGGACCATGTATACCAGGATGGGGATGAGGGGGCCATGTATACCAGAAAGGGGATGAGGGGACCATGTATACCAGGATGGGGATGAGAGGGCCATGTATACTAGGATGGGGATGATGGGACCATGTATACCAGGATGGTGATGAGGGGGTCATGTATACCTGGATTGGGAATATATAAATACAGATGGGCAGACACCTGGATGTTCGGGTCGAGTGGGTTCGACCGAACAGTTGCAAAAAGTTCGGGTTCACATGCCAGAACAGAACCCGGACCCGAATCCCATTCACTTGAAGAGAGGACCCAAATATCCAGAGTTGGCTGCGCTGTTATGTGCATGACAGCACGGCAGACACTGCTTCTGTTCAGCAGGAAAATCATCCCCACTGCTCAGAGAGCCACGGTGTGAGCGCTCAGCTGTGATCAGAGGTATAAAGCTTACCTCAAGTCACTGGTGTCAGCTGATGGGGCTACTGATAACATAATCCGACACAACCGCTAATTACAGTGAGAGCAGGAGCGGCTAATGAATTCTCCGTTGTAAATAAAAAAAAAATTTTTAAAAATGCCGAAGGTTTCCCTGAATTTTTGCTAACCAGACAGACAAAACTCACAGCTGTAACCTGAAACCTATGAGCTCAGCCTTAAGGGCCTTTCACACATAGCGAGATTGCTAGTGATATCGCTAAAGGGTCACCGATTTTGTGAGGCAACAGCGATATCACTAGCGATCTCGCTTTGTGTGACACGTACCTGCGACCGGCCCCCCCACTGGATATCGCTGATTGCGCTGGAATGTCCTGGGCCATTTTTTCATCGTTGGCGTCCCGCTGGCGCCGACTAGCGACGCATGGACGCAGGCGGAAGTCGTCATCATCGCTGCGGTGTGACAGGTAAGAGCGACCGCCGATGGAACGCTTATCATTGCTGTGTCGCTGGTGAGATCTGCCTGTTTGGCAGCTCACTAGCGACCATTTAGCGTTGCACCAGCGATCCTGACCGGGTCGTATCATTGTCCAGATTGCTGGTGCATCGCTAAGTGTAACGGGACAGATCCAAATCTATAATAAGATAGTTCAGTTCACTTTGTGCTATAAGTAGTGATAATTGAACAGTAAACAGAGCTCCGTACTCGAATCGAGCAGGTCGGAATTGGCTGCTTGGATGAGTTTGACTCAAGTAGCTAGTATAATGGAAGGCAATAGCAAACGTGAGCATTTTACGCAACTTTTACGGACTGACAAGAAAACATACAAAACCGAAGATAAAATGGATTTTACAGAAAAAAATAATAGTAAACATTATTTCCTGTATAATGACTATGGTATATAGGGCAAAATTAAAAAGAGAAAAAAAGACTGCCTCCTCCACCCCTTAATAGCCGGGTCATCTCTCACGGTATTTCGATGTCGCCTATGACTACAGTAGATAACATAGTAGAGGGGGAAATAAAACTACATACAGAGAGAATACCCAGTAATCTTAGAAGACAAGAATGCAATACATCCTGGAAGATAAAAAAAAATGTAATGAATGCCACATGATTACCTTCTACTAATTTGGAGGAAGTGACCCATAACGATCTTTCAAAAATTTGGGATAAAGTAACACATAATGACCTTCTTAAAATTTGGAGAGAGTCACTATATTGACCCTCTAAAAATGTGGAAAGAGTGGCGCATAATGACCTTCTAAAAATTTGAATGGTGACCCATAATGACCCTCTAAATATTTGGAGGTAGTAATTATAATGATCCTCTAAAACTTTGGATAGAGTGACACATAATCACCCTTTAAATTTTGATTGAGGGCCTCCTGTTGACCCTTTAAAGATTTTGAGTGAGAGCCCCCTAGTGACACTATAAATATTTTGAGTGGGAGCTGCCTGATGACCCTATAAAGTTTTTGACTGAGGGACACCTGTTGATCCCATAAAGATTTTGAGTAAGGGCCGCCTGATGATCCTATAAAGATTTTGAGTGAGAGCCGCCTGTTGACCCTGTAAAGATTTTGAGTGATGGCTGCCTGATGATCCTGTTGCTATAGTGGAGGTGGACAAGAAAAAAAAGAAACCATGAACCATATATCCTTTTTTGGGGTTGGAAGGGTACGTGGGAATACACCTGAAAAAAAAAAAAAAAGGATCGTATGAGTTTGCTTTATGTTACGCTGCTGTCATTCGGTGGAGTTCAGAAGCCTGGATCAATCCAGACCTTGTTCATTTTGACAAGAGTTAGCCTGTCAGCATTTACAAAAACCTAAAGAGATGAACCAGGATATAAGTTGGTGTGCATGGAGTGTGTAAGCGCATGTCCACACTGGCCACTAAACAGACAAAACCCATGACAAAAACATAATAAGCAAATACCCTGCAAAAAATAAATAGCAATGTGGCATTAAGATAATAAAGGGTGTTTAGTTAACGATTTTGATAAAAAAAGACATAAAACCTATCTCGCCACGTCACAGTGACCATTTTCTTTAAGCTCTACATTACATTCAGGTAGTTCACCACAGCTGGCTGTCCATTAGCAGGGTCTTATTCCTTCTCGGCCCTTAGGCTATGTGCACACGCTGCGGTTTCGACCGCAGCAAAACTGCAGCAGTTCTGCAGACAGTGTACAGTAGCATGTTATCCTATGGGATTTACATTCTACTGTGCACATGCTGCAGGTTTTTAACTGCGGAAAAGCTGCGGTTTTGAATCCGCAGAAAGAAATGACATGTCAATTCTTTTCTGCGGATTCTGCTGCGGTTTACCATCTCCTCCATTTTAGAGATGATAAACCGCAGGCCAATCCGCAGGTAAAACCGCAGGTCATTTTACCTGTGGTTTTACCTGCGGTTCCGCAGGTAAAAAGTCCGCAGACCAATCCGCAGCGTGTGCACATAGCCTTATACATGTGTACATCACTTGACAAATGGTAGGGTTTTAATACTAGAGGTTAGAACCATCGCGAATAGGATGGGATGGCTTTTAAGGTTTTTTTTAATCAAAATTCTGTTAACTAAGTACCCTATATTATTTTCATACAATAGTGCTATTTATTTATTTACTAGCTGAAGAGCCCGGCGCTGCCCGGGCATAGTAACTAACTGTGGTTAGTTATAGCAAATTATAATTATCCTCCATCCCATAGTCCAGTGCCCATATACCCATCATACATATCCACGATCCCATAGTCCCATGCCCATATACCCATCATACATATCTTCCATCCCATAGTCGAGTGCCCATATACCCATCACACATCATCCCATAGTCCCATGCCCATATACCCATCACACATCCTCCATCGAATAGTCCCATGCCCATATACCCGTCATACATATCCTCCATCCCATAGTCCCGTGCTCATATACATATCCTCCATCCCATAGTCCAGTGCCCATATACCCGTCATACATATCCTCCATTCCATAGTCCAGTGCCCATATACCCATCACACATCCTCCATCCCATGCCCATATACCCATCACACATCCTCCATCCCATAGTCCCATGCCCATATACCCGTCATACATATCCTCCATCCCATAGTCCCGTGCCCATATACATATCCTCCATCCTATAGTCCAGTGCCCATATACCAGTCATACATATCCTCCATTCCATAGTCCCGTGCCCATATACCCATCACACATCCTCCATCCCATAGTCCCATGCCCATATACCCATCATACATATCCTCCATCCCATAGTCCCGTGCCCATATACATATCCTCCATCCCATAGTCTCATGCCCATATACCCGTCATACATATCCTCCATTCCATAGTCCAGTGCCCATATACCCATCACACATCCTCCATCCCATAGTCCAGTGCCCATATACCCATCATACATATCCTCCATTCCATAGTCCAGTGCCCATATACCCATCACACATCCTCCATCCCATAGTCCAGTGCCCATATACCCATCATACATATCCTCCATTCCATAGTCCAGTGTCCATATACCCATCACACATCCTCCATCCCATAGTCATCCATTATGACATCATAAGGAGCGGCGGGTGTTGTGAGTTAATTTTCCCCTTCACTACTGAGGCCCGCGGAACTCCCTCTTCTGGTGAAGAAAGGTAGTGAGCCTGATTGTCAAACACCTGGGGCTGATGATTATGACTGGCTGAGTGAAGTTAATGACTGGATATAAGGCTGCCGACGCCCTTCTGGCCCGCGGGTGATTTCTCTGTGGACTTCTAGGAAACCAGTCTGATTCCTGCTCATCTAAAGCTAAGATTTCTGCTTTGCCTTTTTGCATTAGTGTTTTGTTTTCCTTGCTTTTCTGGATTCTGCCATTCCCTGCTGGGGTGAGCTGAATCTCCTTTTGCCGGTTGCTCTGTCTTCAGAATATTCCTGAGTACTGACATAGCCTTTTTTGAAGCCTAGCGTCTTCAGGGCATTTTTTACTGTCAGTTTGTTGGCTTTTATTTTCATAGGGGTTTTCACGGATTGCAGACAGCAGCCTTCCTGTCCTTTCCTATCTAAGCTAGCTTGGGCCTCATCTTTGCTCAGTCTATCTTTCTGTCTGTGTTTTGTTCTTTCTTCTTGCTTCACCGTCATTATATGTGGGGGGCTGCCTTTTGCTTTGGGGTCTGCTCTGGGGCAGTTTAGATTTCCCTTTCTGTCTTTAGGCTATGTAGTCCTCCGGCTGTGATCGAGGGGGCCTAGGGCATCGTAGGAGCCCCCCACGGCTACTGCTAGTTGTGTTGATAGGTTCAGGGGTCTGCAATCCGATAGCTGCCAACTTCTCTGGTTTTCTGGACTTAGCTAGCATTTCTATTTTTGCCTCCTACGGTGACTCAATCATAACAGGCGGGGCTTGCAACCTATGATGACATCAGCGTCGCCATGGCAGCCATTATGACATCATAATGAGGGGCATGGCTTGACACACACACACTTTTTCCCCATTATGTAGATAGGGGCAAAATTGTTTGGTGAATTGGAACGCGCGGGGTTAAAATTTCGCCTCACAACATAGCCTAGGATGCTCTCTTGACTGTGCCAAATTTTGTGGCTGTAGCTGTGATGGTGCGGATGCCAATCCTGGACACACATACGTACATACATACATACATGCACACACTTGAGCTTTATATATTAGATTTACTGAAGGGTATTTGCTTATTATGCTCTTGTCTGTTTAGTGGCCAGTGTGACCATGTGCCTAGACATTGTATGCACAACAACTTATATTCCAGTTTATATCTTTGGATGTTTGTTTCAGTTTTTTGCTCTCTGCAAATAAGGATTTGGCCTCCCTTTTCTTTTAACTGGACATTACATTAACTAAGCATCCTATATTATTTTCATGCACTATTGCTATAAAATTACTGCAGGGTATTCGCTTATTACGGTATGTGCACACATTGCAGATTTGCCTGCAGAATTTTCTGCACAGAATCTGTATCTCTTGGCAGAAAACTCAGGTAAAAATCAGCGCAGATTTGATGCATTTTTTATGCAAATTTTCATGCATTTTTTTTCATGCGGATGTGTGCATTTTTGTAAGCTACCGTATTTTCCAGCGTATAAGATGACCTTTTAACCCCTGAAAATCTTCTTAAAATTCAGGGGTCATCTTATACGCCGGGTGTCGTCTTATAGAGCGGGTGCAGGCCAATCATCATATGGTGGGGAGAGTGGTCCCGATGACGAAGGGAGGGGGCATCTCACAGGGAAGGTGTAAGTGGAGTTATCCCCCTTTTACCTCATTGTGGCAGCGGTACTATCTGCGGGTCTCTGAGCTGGGGGGCAGCAGCTCCTCTTTCAGCACCGTGGCGGCTCTGTGCTGGGGGTCAGCGGCGGCGGCTCCCCTTTGTCCAGCGTCGGGGCTCTGCCGGCATCTCCTCAAAGCCCAGAGGCCCCGGCAGCTCCATTGCTGCGATGCGGTGACCTCCGTGTAAATGGCCGCTGGGGGCGGCGCATGCTCAGATTCAAATGCCGGCGGAGCCCTGATGCCGCACAAAGAGCCACCGCCGCCCCCCAGCGCAGAGCCCTCACACTGCTGAAAGAGGAGCCACCGCCCCCTAGCACTGAGACCCGCAGAATTCACCGCTGCCACAATGAGGTAAAAGGGGGATAACTCCACTTACACCTTCCATGTGACGCCCCCTCCCTTCATCATCTGGACCACTCCCCCCCCACAATATGCAGATTGTTTCACATCTGCCCTATAAGATGACACACGGCGTATAAGAAGACCCCAGACTTTTAAGAAGATTTTATATTTAAACTGGAAAAGTTGAGGGGTCGTCTTATACGCCAGAAAATACAGTAAATAGAGATTTATTATTTAACAAAAAAAATAGTTGTGATGTAATTTCTTTGTCTAACCTCTTATTTTGCATACTCCATTGAAGAATAATGTTTAGATAGATATAGATAGATAAATCTATAGATAGATATAGATAGTGTAGCGATGGCATATGGGGTAATATTTGTGGGGTTGATGTCACCTTTGTATTGTAAGGTGACATCAAGCTCGGTTAGTAATGGAGAGGTGTCAATAAGACACCTCTCCATTACTAATCCTATAGTTGTTAAGGGTTAAAAAAGACAGAGCCAAAAAAGTCTTTTAATGAAATAAAACACTACAGTACACAGTTTTGCCATATTTATTAGACGCCTAATCCATGCGACGCCCTCGATCTTCTGCAAAATAGTAATAATAAACAAATACTCCCTGTTCCGACGTAGTCCATTTAATAACGAGTGTCCCACAACGATCTCCCCTGTAGAACAGTGACATCGGGTGATGTTACTGCTCTACAGGGCCTCCCAGGATGCACTGACAGAAGACAATGGCTCCTGCAGTGCATCACTGAAGAGGTTACCTGAGTTCATCCTCTCACTTTACGGCAAAGCTGCATGAGAATTTTCTCACACAGTGTTGCAGGCGAGTGAATGAACTTAGAGTTAGGGTACCTCTCTCCCGGTGGTGGAGGGATACAGCGTGGAGGATTACCTCCGCCTGTCAGTTCATCGCTGGAGCCCTTGTAGAGTAGTGACATCGCCCGATGTCAGTGTTCTACACGGGAGATCTTTGTGGGAGACTCGTAATTAACTGGACTACGGCAGAAAGGTAAGTATAGGTAGGTTTATTATTCTTATTTTACAGGAGATCGAGGGCTTCAGGGACTAGGTGATTGGTGAGTATGTACTGTATGTTATATGCTTTATGTACTGTCTGTAATGTATGTTATATGTATGTACTGTATGTTCTGTATGTTTTTTGTGTTTTTTTTACTACTGAACACATGCATTGTCTGATGGTACTACTTTCCCATCATCATAAATGCTGTCACTGTGAGCATTCATAGCCTAATTGGAGCAGTAGTCCCATCAGACAATGGCTGCTTACACAGACACGCACACACACAGGGACACATGCACACATACAGAGACACACACAGATACACGCAGACCCCGCACACAGACACGCACATAGTCTCCACCCACACTCCGCCCACACACTTCTTCCTCCTGATCTGCATCGTTTTTCGCACCCACATCCGCAGCAAATCCGCAGATCTTTTTTACATCTGTAGTTTTGCTGCGGATGTGCCTGACTCAATGGAAGTCAATGGTTGCAGAAATGCTGCGGTTCCGCAAAAGCAATTGACATGCTGCAGAAAATAAAATGCAAATCTGCGCGGATTTTTCTGCAGCATGTGCACAACAAACCTGAATTTCCCATTCACTAACATTGGCTGTGCACTACACTGCAGATTTGATGCGAATTCATGCGGCCAAAAACTCTGCGGATCCACATCTAAATCAGCAACATATGCAAATAGCCTTATGGCTTTGTCTTAGGTTTTGTCTGTCAGCATTTTAAGTTGATAGGCGGATGCATCTATCAGTTATTATGCATGCAGCGGCACTAAAATCCTCTCTGACAAAATGCTAGCTGTAGGGGAGGCTGGAATCTCCAAGGAGTAGAGGGACAGCTCATGCCTTGTTTCCAGATTGTATATCCAACAGTTGTACGGCACAGAGGAATAAAGGTTGACGTTGGTACAGTCAGTTAGATACTCCTTCACTTTCTTTAAAAACGTTTCCCTCCTTCTCAGATTACCCCGTGCATCAGGGCCTGGGTGCTAGGAGGGTCTAATTAAACTGTTCAAGACCTTTGCCAGTGTTCCCCTGGCTCTGTTGGACTTGGTGCATGTCTCCCTCCATGGTTGCCCAAGGATCTATGACCTCTGCCGCCAGATGGACATTTTTTAACTAATTGTTCGACTAGGGCCTTCTGGTATTGCACCATTTAACTAGCCCTCTCCGCCACAGAAAGGAAAGATAGAAATTTTCCTTGTAGCGTGGGCTGAGAAGGGTGAACAACAAGTAATCAGTGTTGGCAAAATACGTGTACGCACGAGAAAGGCAACAGGACATAAAATCAGCCATGTGTGCCAGACTACCAACAGGCAAGACTTCCTGGGCTGATCAGGAGGACGTCTCTCCATCTCCTTCCACTCTTTAGGCCATCCATGCTGAACAGACAGGATGAAGCAGGCAACCATCTCCAGTTCCTTCTCTTCAGCCACCTCCTCCTCATTATCACCCAGTCTGTGCTGACAAGATGAGATGAGGTTGGGCTGGGTAGTATCACCCTGTTTACTTTCTTCCTCCATCTTTACCTTGTCCACATTTAAAGCTTCCTCATTAAATGTGAGCAGCGAGTGTTTGAGTATACACAAAAGTGGTATGGTTAAGCTGATTACGGCATCATCGCTGCTCAGCACTGAATGCAAGTAACAGCAATTTTACTACAGAATGGAAAATATTTAGCCTTGACAAGGACTTGTTTTAACAGTGCAGCGGTAGTATAATTGTACTGCCATAGGAAAAATGTGAGAGACAATGAAAAGCCTCACCTTGCCCTGTCGCTGCATCAGTAGTTAGTACCTCTATCCATTCTGCTGACCAGCAGTGTGCAATGTGTAAAAACAGAAAAAAAAGATCGATACTTGAATAAAATTTCCCTTTATTTTATCAGTTAAAAACACAGTTATCCATGATTGAAAAAAAATAGAGTGATTTTTAAGCGTTTCTGGCATAACTGCCTTTAGTCATAGAATATGTGACTGATTGCACTTAGTAGCAAATATATTGCATTGCACAAGTCTGCCAAGACTTTAGTCTGTAGTGTGTATCCTATAAGTGTGTATCTTACAAGTGTGTGAGATATGAATTAATCCAGAATTGAACCAGAAGGGAACTGAAGGTAACTGGATAGTCACTGTAAACAATGTTTCTGTTTGTTTCCACTCTGACCCCTATAATCCTTCACTTTCTGCTAACCCCCCTAATTCCTACACCAAGCAAGGAACTGTTCATCTCCTCTTCAATCCTTCCCATCCATCTCACCTCTTCCTCAGATCTGTTTCTCAACATATAATCCTCTGTCTCCAAACACAGACAGCCCCCTCATGCCCTCTCCTGCTCCCACCTGCTAACACTCTCTGCTTCTCACTGCCGGCGATATCTCTCCAAATCCTAGTCCTCCTCACCACATTCCCACAGTCATGTGTTGTGAGTTCATTCTCCCCTTCACCTTTGATGTCTGATGAACTCCCTCTGCTGGTGAAGAGAGGTAGTGAAATTGATTGGGATGGGAAGAACCTGACATCCGAACTGGCGGAGTGTGATTGGACATCTGGAATTTCTGAGTGGATATAAGGCAGCCGACGCCCTGCAGGGCTGCTGGTGATCCTTTCTGCTCTGAGTTCTTGCATCCAGCTTAGTTCCTGTCTACTAAAAGCTAAGTTTGTGCCCTGCTATTATTCCATGAGATTTTGTCTGGTTTCCTTAGTGTTTGTATTCAGCCAGTCCTGGTTGGGACTGGCTGAATTCCATTTTTGTCTCTGATCAGTTGATCTCTTTGCTCTGTTTTCAGAATATACCTGAGTGCTGATATAGTGATTTTGAAGTCTAGCGACTTCAGGGCCTTTTTCCCTATCAGACGGTTGGGACATTTTTGGTAGGGTTTTTTGCGGATTGCAGCCAGCATCTTTTCTGTCCTGTCCTATCTAGTTAGTTGGGCCCCATCGTTTGCTCAGCCTGTCTTTCTGTCTGTGTTTGTGTTTTCATCTGTTTTTCACCGACAATACATGTTGGGGGCTGTCTATTGCTTTGGGGTCTGCTCTGGAGCAGTTTAGATTTCCCCTTTCCTTCTTTAGGCTTATGTAGTTCTCCGGCTGTGACGAGGGGTCTAGGGCACCGTAGGAACCCCCCACGGCTACTGTTAGTTGTGGTGTATAGGATCAGGGGTCTGCAATCCGATAGCTACCAACCTCTCCGGTTTTCTGGACTTAGCTTGTATTTTTGTTTTCTCCTCCTCCGGTGACTCATTCATAACAGAATCACCAGCCATACCGCAGATTCTAGGGTGCTCAATAGCAGGAAAGAATTGTAAAAAAAAAAAAAAAGAAAAAGTGTCAGATTTTTTTTTTTTTTTTGGTGTATAATTTTTCCTCTATTTCTCTGAGGCCGTAGGGGGAATTTTTTCTCAATGGAGATTAAGCAATTGTCTGATCGTGTGGAGCAGCTTACTGCTGAAGTGCAGGGAATTTCCGCCTATCTTTCTCATTCACATGCTGCTGAACCAAAGATCCCTACTCCTGATGTGTTTTTTTGGGGATCGGTCTAAATTTCTGAATTTTAAGAATAATTGTAAATTATTTTTTGCCTTGAAGCCTAACTCATCGGGGAGCTCCGCGCAGCAGGTTAAAATTGTCATCTCTTTGCTGCGCGGCGATCCCCAGGATTGGGCGTTTTCTTTGAAACCTGATGATCCTATTCTGACTGATGTGAACGCATTTTTTCAGGCCTGGGGTTGTTGTATGATGAACCTAATGCTATTGATCAGACTGAAAAGGCCCTGTTGGCATTGAGCCAGGGTCAGGATTCTGCAGAGTTGTACTGTCAAAAATTCCGAAAGTGGGCGGTCCTTACTACCTGGAATGATGGTGCCTTGGCAGCTCTCTTTCGGAAGGGTTTGTCAGAAACTGTAAAAGATACTATGGTGGGATTTCCTGTTCCCTCTGGTCTTGACGATTCTATGTCATTAGCCATTCAGGTTGATCGGCGTTTGCGGGAACGCAAAACTGCACGAGAGGTGTTGCCATCTGTTGAACAAATGTTTGAACCTATGCAATGTGATAGAGTTTTGTCTAGGGCGCAACGTCAGGAGATCAGAAGGCGTAATAAGCTGTGTTTTTTCTGTGGAGATGCCTCTCATATTATTTCTGTCTGCCCTAAACGAGAGAAACGTTTGCACGCACATTTGCTGTGGGTAGTGTTCAACCTGAGTTTCTTCTGGCAATTACTCTGATCTGCTCCCTGTCCACATTTTCCGCTAAGGCTTTTGTGGACTCGGGAGCAGCTCTGAACCTGATGGACTTGGATTTTGCTAAACGTTGTGGGTTTCCTATGACAACTCTGCGGACGCCTTTGAGGGGTATTGATGCTACTCCTTTGGTGAAGAATAAACCTCAATTTTGGACCCAGGTGGTAATGCGGGTCGCCCCAGACCATCAAGAAAATTGCAGATTTTTGGTGTTGCATAATTTGCATGATACCATCGTTCTGGGGTTTCCCTGGTTGCAAATCCATAATCCAGTTTTGGATTGGAAATCTGTGTCTGTGGTGAGTTGGGGTTGTCAGTGTGCCCTTAGTGACGCTCCTATTTTCTCCACCTCTCCCCAGTCGCATGATGTTCCTGACTATTTGGCTGATTTTTATGATGTATTTAGTGAGAATGAGTCTGCGTCTTTGCCTCCTCATAGGAGTTATGACTGTGCAATTGAGCTGAGCCCTGGGTGTAAATTTCCCAAGGGTCGACTTTTCAATTTATCTGTACCCGAGCACAAGGCTATGCGATCCTATATTAAGGAGTCGTTGGAGAAGGGTCATATTAGACCATCCTCTTCACCCTTAGGTGCTGGGTTTTTTTTTGTGGCCAAGAAAGACGGTTCATTAAGGCCTTGTATTGACTATCGTTCCCTCAACAAAATTACTGTTAAATATCAGTATCCGTTACCCCTGATTTCTGATCTATTCTCCAGAGTTAAAGGTGCTTGCTGGTTTACCAAGCTTGACCTCAGGGGGGGCGTATAATCTTATTCGCATTAAGCAGGGGGATGAATGGAAGACGGCGTTTAATACTCCGGAGGGACATTTTGAGTACCTGGTGATGCCTTTTGGGCTCACTAATGCCCCTTCTGTCTTACAGTGCTTCATGAATTATATTTTCCGAGACTTTGTGGATAATTTTTGATCATCTATCTGGATGATATTTTGATCTTTTCCAGGGATTGGGACTCTCATGTGGAACATGTTCGGACTGTGTTCCGGATTTTGAGGGAGAATTCGCTGTATGTCAAGGGATCGAAATGCCTTTTTGTTGTACAGAGGATTTCATTTTTGGGATTTATTTTGTCTCCGTTAGCTATTGAAATGGACCCGGCCAAGGTACAGGCCATTTATGATTGGGGTCAGCCCACTTCTTTGAAGGCCCTCCAGAAGTTTTTGGGTTTTGCTCATTTTTATCGTAAATTTATAGCTAATTTTTCGGGTATTGCCAAACCATTGACTGATTTGACTAAGAAGGGGGCTGATGTGCTGAATTGGTCTCCGGAGGCTGTTTCTTCTTTTCAGGAGCTGAAGCGAAGGTTCTCTTCTGCTCCGGTTTTGCGGCAACCTGATGTCTCACTCCCGTTTCAGGTAGAGGTGGATGCTTCTGAGATTGGTGCAGGAGCTGTTTTGTCCCCAAAAGATCCTGTAACATCTAAAATGAATCCCTGTGCTTTCTTTTCCCGAAATTTCTCCCCATCCTAACGTAACTATGGTGTGGGGAAACGGGAACTGTTAGCCATGAAATGGGCATAGAATCATAGAATCGTAGAGTTGGAAGGGACCTCCTGGGCCATCTGGTCCAACCCCCTGCTCAAAGCAGGATTCGCTAAATCATCCCAGTTAGATGTCTGTCCAGCCTCTGTTTGAAGACTTCCATTGAAGGAGAACTCACCACTTCTCGTGGCAGCCTGTTCCACTCATTGATCACTCTAACTGTCAAAAAGTTTTTTCTAATATCTAATCTGTGTCTCCTCCCATTCAGCTTCATCTCATTGCTTCTAGTCTTTCCTTGTGCAAATGAGAATAAAGTTGATCCTTCTACAATGTGACAGCCCTTTAGATATTTGTAGACAGCTATTAAGTCTCCTCTCAGTCTTCTCTTTTGCAAACTAAACATTCCCAAATCCTGCAACCTTTCCTCATAAGACAGGGTTTGCAGACCGGTCACCATTCTGGTCGCTCTTTTCTGAACTTGCTCCAGTTTGTTGATGTCTTTTTTAAAATGTGGTGCCCAAAATTGGACACAATATTCCAGATGAGGTCTGACCAAAGAGGAGTAGAGGGAAATAATTACTTCACGTGATCTAGACTGTATGCTTCTGTTAATACATCCTAGAATTGCATTTGCCTTTTTTGCTGCTGCATCACACTGTTGACTCATATTCAGTCTGTGATCTATTAGTATACCCAAGTCTTTTTCACATGTGCTGTCACTTAGCCCTATTCCTCCCATTCTATATATGCTTTTTTCATTTTTATTGCCCAGATGTAGTACTTTGCATTTCTCCCTGTTAAAAACCATTCTGTTAGTTGCTGCCCACTTCTCCAGTTTATTTAAATCTTTTTGAATCCTCTCTCTCTCTTCTCTAGTATTAGCTATCCCTCCTAGCTTTGTGTCATCAGCAAATTTAATCAGTTTACCTTCAATTCCTTCATCTAAATCGTTGATAAAGATGTTGAACAATACAGGGCCCAGGACAGAGCCCTGTGGTACCCCACTTGAGACATTCTTCCAACTGGATGTGCAGCCATTTACGACCACTCTTTGGGTCCGATCACTAAGCCAGTTATGAATCCACCTAACAGTTGCCTTGTCCATTCCATACTTAGTCATTTTTTCAATAAGGATTGTATGAGAGACTTTGTCAAATGCTTTGCTGAAGTCAAGATATACTATATCTACAGCATTTCCTTGATCCACCCAATCAGTAATACCGTCATAGAAGGAAATTAAATTAGTCTGACATGACTTATTAGTTACAAACCCATGCTGACTCTGTTTAATCACTTCATTCTTATCCAAGTATTGACATACATGTTGTTTAATAATTTGTTCAAAGATCTTTCCTGGTATAGGAATGGGCATTTGAGGAGTGGAGACATTGGTTGGAGGGAGCTAAACATCAAGTCGTGGTCCTTACTGACCACAAGAATTTGAGTTACCTGGAGTCGGCCAAACGCTTGAATCCTAGACAGGCTAGGTGGGCCTTGTTTTTCACACGTTTTGATTTTGTGGTCTCTTTTCTTCCGGGCACTAAGAATGTCAAGGCAGACGCCCTCTCTAGGAGTTTCTTTGCTGATTCTCCTATTGTGACCAAGCCTGCTACCATCTTAGGTGAGGGGGTAGTTCTTTCTGCCATCTCGCCTGATTTGAGACGTGTTCTGGGAGAGTTTCAGGAGGACAAATCTGAGCGTTGTCCCATTGGAAAATTGTATGTTCCTGACCAGTAGAGGAAGAGAGTGATGTCTGAGGTTCATTGCTCCGCATTGGCTGGTCATCCAGGTATTTTTCGTACTAGAGATTTGGTGAGCAACAAAATTGACAGTGCATAGGGCTAGAAAATAGATATAAATAATTTAGATTCAATTTAATGAAAATCCAAATAATCATGTTTTTAGAGGCCCAATACAATGTAAGAATAGGATACACTGACTATATAGTATAAAGAAGCAACCGAAAAAAACAGTGCATAAACATCCAAGATAAATAGAAATAACATGAATCTTTATTAAGGACACAGATAAAAATTGGCATGACAGAAGTGACACAAGTAGAACGCACAGAGGTGCAGAGATTCTGTACATCTGTGACCTCGTCTCCCAGTACTTACCTGCACAAAACCTCCGATCCTCACATGATCTCCTGTACTCCTCTCTTATCTCCTCTACCCACAATCGCGTACAAGATTTCTCCCGCGCATCCCCCCTACTCTGGAACTCTCTACCACAACATATCAGACTCTCGCCTACCATGGAAACCTTCAAAAAGAACCTGAAGACCTACCTCTTCCGACAAGCCTACAACCTGCAGTAACCACCGATCCACCAAACCGCTGCACGACCAGCTTTACCCTCGCCTACTGTATCCTCACCCATCCCTTGTAGATTGTGAGCCCTCGCGGGCAGTGTCTTCTCTCATCCTATACCAGTCGTGACTTGTATTGTTCAAGATTACTGTACTTGCATGTATTATGTATACCCCTCCTCACATCTAAAGTGCCATGGCATAAATGGCGCTATAATAATAAAAATAATAATATTCTACTATCCTATGACTAAGGGCATGTTAGGCGTCGGGTTCCTGCCGCTGCACAGCAGGAATCCCGAGCCTTGCATTCGACGGTCTCCCATTCTCCTTCGGCCACAGAGGAGCCTGCTCAAACCAGCTCTGTGGGTTTGGTTGCTGCTGCCACCTCTGGTCCAGCTATAGCAATGCATTCTGGTCAGCAGCGAGCCACTCCAGGGACTAAGTCCTCCTTTCGGTCCACTGAGCATGCCCGTGGGACGATCTCTCATTGGAGATCGGAGGTCAAGTGCTCAGGTCCTTCTCCAGCTCGGATTGCACCATCAGGAAGGTCCCGGAAGGACACTGCTATAAAAGGTTCACATGGCCACTCGGTGGTGCGTTCCGCCAACCCTAACATTATAATAGTACCAGGGTCTGGCTAGTAATGGCGGACAAACAGCGACTGCTGCAGTACATCCGGCAGCTGGAGGGCAGGTTGGTGGCTCTCGAGCATTCAGCCTCAGCTGCGGACGTTACTGCGATCGCTGTTCAGGCAGCCACGAAGGCTGTCTCCCGTGTGACCACTGCCATCCCTGCCCCGACTTTGTCCCGCCTCCCGCTGCCCGAGAAGTTCTCGGGTTATAGTGCTTCTTGTAGTTGTTTCGTGAGCCAATGCTCTATACAGCTGGAGCTGCTGGCAGCACGATTCCCCTCTGAGCAGGCTAAGGTGGGATTTATTATTTCCCTCTTGTCGGGCAGGGCTTTGGAGAGGGCCACACCGCTGTGGGAGCGGGGTGATCATGTGGTGCAGAGTGCCTCGCAGTTCTTGGGCTCTCTGAAGCATGTCTTCCTGGGACCGCGAGTCACCCATGACACCGCGCTCCAGCTGCTGGCATTGTCACAGGGCTCATCCATGGTCAGCTACTTTGCCATCCAGTTCTGGATGCTGGCCTCGGAGTTAGAGTGGCCAGATAAGGCCCTCACCAAGAAGGGTGCAAATCCCAAGTTGTGGTCAGAACCTGTCTCCAAGGCCTTCTCCTCCATTAAGACCCATTTCGCTAGCGCTCCCATTCTACATCGCCCCAATGTAGATAAACCATTCTGGTGCTGGAGCGGTCCTGTTCCAGAAGGACTCGCAAGGTCGGAAGTACCCATGCTTCTTCTCCAAGACCTTGACACCGGCGGAGAGGAGTTATTCCATCGGGGACAGGGAGTTGCTAGCGATGAAGTTGGCCTTCTCGGAGTGGAAATACCTCCTGGAGGGGCTCGCCACCCTTTCCTGGTGTTCACTGACCACAAGAACCTGGTGTATTTGCAGACAGCCCAGCGGCTAAATTCTCGCCAGGCCAAATAGTCCTTGTTCTTCTCCCGGTTCCATTTCACCCTCCATTTCCTATCCGGTGAGAAGAACGTCAGAGCCGATGCTCTCTCTCTCCGTGATGTCATGGGAGGAGGAGGAGGAGCCTCGGCTGATCGTCCCGTCCGAGAGCCTGAGGACCGTGGCTCCGGTCGCGCTTGAGTCAGTACCTCCAGGCAAGACATTTGTCCCTGCCCATTTGCGACCGGAGGTCCTCTCCTGGGCTCATTCGTCCAGGGTGGGTGGACATTTCGGGACAAAACGGACCTCTGAGCTTCTGGCGAGGACGTACTGGTGGCCGCATATGGCCCGTGATGTCAGGGACTATATTCAGGCGTGCGTCTCTTGTGCTCAAAATAGGTCCTCTCGGCAGCGGCCCGCTGGGCTACTCTACCCTCTGCCGGTAGCGGACAAACCCTGGGAGATGGTCGGTATGGACGTTGTGGTGGGACTGTCCAAGTCCAGTGGCAGCACAGTCATTTGGGTTATCACCGAACACTTCTCCAAGATGGTGCACCTGGTACCTCTTTCCCGGTTACCTTCTGCACGGGGCCTAGCAGTGTTGTTTATTAAGCACGTTTTCCACCTGCACGGTATGCCGGATAAGATTGTCAGCGACCGGGGTCTTCAGTTTGCGTCTCAGTTCTGGAGAGAGCTCTGTACCCTGCTCAGCATTGAGCTAAATCTCTCCTCGGCCTATCATCCCGAGATGAACGGGTTGGTAGAGAGAACCAACCAGACCCTGCTCACATATCTACGACATTTTGTCTTGGCCAGGCAGGATGACTGGGCATCCTTGCTGCCGTGGGAGGAGTTCTCTTTGAACAACGCTGTGACCGACTCCACCGGTCAGACCCCATTCCTCCTAAATTACGGCCAGCATCCACGCGTCCCTGTGCCCATGCCCGTGTCATCCACCGACTCTAGGGTGGCAGACTGGGCGGTAGAGGCACGTGACATTTGGGATCGCACTCAGGATGCTCTCCGGGCCTCCAAGGAGAGAATGAGGATCTCCGCGGACGAACATCGGCGTCCTGCTCCAACCTTCTCCCCTGGCAACTTAGTGGACTCGACTCGCAGCCTGATGTTACAGGCGGAGAGCCACACTAAGTTCGCCCCTCGCTACATTGGTCCCTTTAACCCCTTCATGACCAAGCCTATTTTGACCTTAATGACCAGGCCATTTTTTGCAATTCTGACCAGTGTCCCTTTATGAGGTAATAACTCAGGAACGCTTCAACGGATCCTAGCGATTCTGAGACTGTTTTTTCGTGACATATTGGGCTTCATGTTAGTGGTAAGTTTAGGTCGATAATTTTTGCATTTATTTGTGAAAAAATCAGAAATTTGGCGAAAATTTAGAAAATTTTGCAATTTTCAAATTTTGAATTTTTATTCTGTTAAACCAGAGAGTTATGTGACACAAAATAGTTACTAAATAACATTTCCCACATGTCTACTTTACATCAGCACAATTTTGGAAACAAAATATTTTTTTGTTAGGAAGTTATAAGGGTTAAAAGTTGACCAGCGATTTCTCATTTTTACAACAAAATTTACAAAACCATTTTTTTAGGGACCACCTCACATTTGAAGTCACTTTGAGGGGTCTATATGGCAGAAAATACCCAAAAGTGACACCATTCCAAAAACTGCACCCATCAAGCTACTCAAAATTACATTCAAGAAGATTATTAACCCTTCAGGTGTTTCACAGGAACTAAAGCAACGTGGAAAGAAAAAATGGACATTTTAATTTTTCCGACAAAAATTTTCTTTTAGCATCAATTTTTTCATTTTCACATGGGCAACAGGATAACATGGATCCTAAAATTTGTTGGGCAATTTCTCCTGAGTACACCGATACCTCATATGTGGTCATAAACCACTGTTTGGGCGCAAGGCAGGGCGTGGAAGGGAAGGAGCGCCATTTGACTTTTTGAATGGAAAATTAGCTCCAATCATTATCGGACACCATGTCGCGTTTGGAGAGCCCCTGTGCACCTAAACATTTGAGCTCCCCCACAAGTGGCCCCATTTTGGAAACTAGACCCCTTATGGAACTTATCTAGATGTGTAGTGAGCACTTTTAACCCCCAAGTGCTTCACAAAAGTTTATAACACAGAGCAGTGAAAATAAAACATAATTTTTTTTCCTCAAAAATGATTTTTTAGCACGCTATTTTTAATTTTCACAAGGCTAACAGGAGAAATTGGACCACAAAAGTTGTTGTCCAGGTTGTCCTGAGTATGCTGGTACCCCATATGTGGGGGGGAACCACTGTTTGGGCGCACGGCAGGGCTCAGAAGGAAAGGAGCGCCATTTGACTTTTTGAAATGCAAATTACTTCTAATCGTTAGCGGACACCATGTCGTGTTTGGAGAGCCCCTGTGTACCTAAACATTGGAGCTCCCCCACAAGTGACCCCATTTTGGAAACTAAACCCCCTAAGGAACTTATCTAGATGCATAGTGAGCACTTTGAACCCCCAAGTGCTTCACAAAAGTTTATAACGCAGAGCCGTGAAAATAAAAAAAAAAATTTTTTCCTCAAAAAATTATTCTTATTGCGCAATTTTTTATTTTCACAAGGGTACCAGGATAAATTGGACCCCAAAAGTTGTCCAGTTTGTCCTGTGTACGCTGGTACCCCATATGTGGGTGGGTACCACTGTTTGGGTGTACGTCGGGGCTCGGAAGGGAAGTAGTGACATTATGAAATGCTGACTGGATGGAATGGTCTGCGGGCATCATGTTACATTTGCAGAGCCCCTGATGTACCTAAACTGTGGAACCCCCCACAAGTGACCCCATTTTGGAAACTAGACCACCAAAGGAACTTATCTAGATGTGTAGTGAGCACCTTAAACCCCCAAGTGCTTCACAGAAGTTATAACGCAGAGCCGTGAAAATAAAAAATATTTTTTTTCCTCAAAAAAAATGATTTTTAGCCAGCAATTTTTTTTCAGAAGGGTACCAGGATAAATTGGACCCCAAAAGTTGTTGTCCAGTTTGTCCTGAGTACGCTGGTACCCCATATATGGGGGGAACCATTGCTTGGGCACACGTAAGGGCTCGGAATGGAAGTAGTGACGTTTTGAAATGCAGACTTTGATGGAATGGTCTGCGGTCGTCGTTACGTTTGCAGAGCCCCTGATGTGCTAAACAATAGAAACCCCCCACAAGTGACCCCATTTTGGAAACTAGACCCCCCAAGGAACTTATCTAGATGCCTGGTGGGCACTTTGAACCCCCAAGTGCTTCACAGAAGTTTATAACGCAGAGACGTGAAAATTAAAATAAAAAATTTTTTCCACAAAAATAATATTTTACCCCCCAATTTTTTATTTTCCCAAAGGTACCAGGAGAAATTAGACCCCCAAAGTTGTTGTGCAATTTTTATTGAGTACGCTAATACCCCATATGTTGGGATAAACCACTGTTTGGGCACACGTCGGGGCTTGGAAGGGAGGGAGCACCGTTTGACTTTTTGAACGCAAAATTGGCTGGAATCAATGGTGGCACCATGTCGCGTTTGGAGACCCCCTGATGTGCCTAAACAGTGGAAACCCCTCAATTCTAACTTCAACCCTAACCCCAACACATCCCTGAACACATCCCTAACCCTAGTCCCAACCCTAACCATAACACTAACCCCAACACACCCCTAATCCCAACCCCAACAATAACCCTAACCACAAGCCTAACCCTAATTCCAACCCTAAGCCTAATTCTAACCCTAATTCCAACCCTAACCCTAATTCCAACCCCAACCCTAACCCTCGTTCCAACCCTAACCCTCGTTCCAACCCTAACCCTCTTTCCAACCCTAACCCTCGTTCCAACCCTAACCTTCGTTCCAACCCTAACCCTCTTTCCAACCCTAACCCTAATGGAAAAATAAAAATAATTTCTTTATTTTATTAGTTGTTCCTGCCTATGGGGATGATAATCGGGGGGTTTATTTACTTTTCATTCTATTTTGATCACTGTGAGAGTTTATCACAGTGATCAAAAGGAATGAAAGGAAATTGCAGCAGGCGCCCACCATTTTCCAATATGGCGGCGCCCATGGTCCGGGACCACGGGACACCGGGAGCCATAGCGGCACTCGGTGAGTACCGGGGGGTGGGAGGGGGGGGCGATTGGAAGGTGGGGGGAGCGGAGGGAAGGCGGGAGGGGGCAGATGGTGACAGCGGCGGCACATTGCCGCTGTCATTCAGTGGCGGGGGGCAGATCATCCCCGTTAACCGGTGGGGGGGGTCGGATCGGTGTCACCAGCCATGTCCGATGCTACAGCAGCGTCGGACATGGCTGGATTGTAATATTTCATCAATTTTCATTGATGAAATATTACTATCGCTCTGATTGGCTGTTTCACCTTTAACAGCCAATCATAGCGATCGTAGCCACGTGGGGGCAAAGCCACGCCCCCCGTGGTGAAGTACAAAGCCCCCTGTATCAGCGGGTCGGGTGACCTTTCCGCAGGGGGCTTTGAAGTCATGACACAGGGTATGCGTCATTGGTCGGAATGGCACCGACTTTCATGACGCATACGCTGTGTCACTGGTCGTGAAGGGGTTAAGGTCCTCGAACATATCAGCTCTGTGGTCTATCGACTGGCCCTTCCACCACACTTGGCTATCTCTGACACCTTCCACGTGTCCCTCCTTAACCCCTTAATGACCGTCAATACGTCTTTTAACTGACCTGAGATATAAGAGAATATAATCCTCCTACAGGTGACCATCCAGCATCTGTCAGCTGTGCACTATAGCTGACAACTTGCTGCATCAGCCACGATCAGTGTTGTCACCGTCCATATCTGTTTAACCCCTTAAATGCTGCTGTCAATAGTGACTATATCATATAAATGTTTTAAAGAGTGTGGCTTCTCCCTCTTTATCCCATTTGGCACTCTGAGATCATGATTGTGTGGTCCTGATGTTTGCCATGGCAATTCACCACCAATATGTGACGAACAGCCCACCGCCGTTCGTCTAATTACGGGCGACACTAACGGGGGTCCCGCTGCCACCAAAACGCGACGGACAGCGGACCCTGTGTCACCACTATGTCACAATCCCACCACTGACACGGGTGTATCAGCGGACGGAGGGACGTGACACAATGCCGGCACACAGCTATCACAGGCACCGTTGGGGCTTATCTTAGTTATCCCACCACCGGCACCATGTGACAAAAATATCCAGCAAGCTAATCTCGCTCTACAATTTGCCGCAGGGGGAGTTTAATTTGGATGCCCCACCACTGCTATCAATCTTCCAAGTACTGCGGGGATTTATGTATATCCCACTTTCTCAGTTCCACTTTGGAACTCGCAGCTCTCCGGCGCCCCCTTACCCTCAGGTCAGTCAGGGAACTGCACCTAGGATAATTAGTCGCCGGACGGGCTGCCTGTTGTGAACCGGCAATTAGGCTTCTGCAGTAAGGGAATTATCAATGCTGTGGCTGAAGCCCCCTTACTCAGCAATATCAGACCCTTCTAGACTGCCAGCAAGCCGCAATAGCCGTGCACAACACGCTGCCACCAGTCACGGTTACTTAATTCACAGTGTTAAATTAAGAGGGTCCGTGGCAAACCCCTTGAATTAGTAGCGATTATCTAACAAAGGCGTATAGTTTGATTCTTAGAGCATGGAGACAGATCTAAATAATTTCATTTATTTTCCGAAAGAGGACAGTGATTACAGATAAAAGTTGCTATAAAATTGAGACCTAAAATATGTACAGTACAGGTATAAAATAAAAGTGGAGAAAACAAAGAGATTACACTCACAGTTCCATATTGTTCCTTAGGCAGACCATGTGGCTTTAAGGTGGGTGGAGGCGGAGCTGCACTTCTCCGCTCATCTGAGTTCTTGTCAGCACGGACTCTGCAGCTGTTCTGAGCTGGTTCTGCCAGGGAATGCCTTATAGACTTTCCTATGTGACATCACAGAGAGGTGCATTCTGGGTTGATCCCACCCCTCTTATCCAAGTTATGTTTTGGCTACAAAACTTAGATTAGCTATAACTTTATGGGAGAAGCTGGTATGGACTCATCAGTGGTTTCATGTTTCCCAGCGTAATGAGCCCATCAAGAAAACATCAAACATCTATGCGATATGACCGTCCATTTGGGCGCAAATCCTATCTCATGTTCTGGACAGGGTAGAACTTCGAAACATACGCGGTCTCGAAGCTGGGACCGCTCCGGTTACAAAAATATGATTTTCATATCTCTAGGGTATTTGGTTCTTATGGTATAGTCTCTCATAGTTTTATTCGTTTCAAACAAAGAAGTTTTTCCCGCTCTGAAGAGGAGAGAAGGCAAATGGTGTGAGGAAGATGGTCTAGCTAATTAACATTCCTGCTCTTCCAGAGGAAGTGGCAGGGTTGATAAAACCTGGGGGGGAAGGAATTCCTACTACTGACAGTTTACAATGTCCTAGGATGGAGGATTTGTTAGCACATTACAACAGAAAACATACACTTTATTAGGTACACCATGCTAGTAAGGGGTTGGACCCCCTTTTGCCTTCAGAACTGCCTCAATTGTTCGTGGCAGAGATTCAACAAGGTGCTGGAAGCATTCCTCAGAGATTTTGGACCATATTGACATGATGGCATCACACAGTTGGCGCAGATTTGTCGGCTGCACATCCCTGATGCGAATCTCCCGTTCCACCACATCCCAAAGATGCTCTATTGGATTGAGATCTGGTGACTGAGGAGGCCATTTGAGTACAGTAAACTCATTGTCATGTTCAAGAAACCAATCTGAGATGATTCGAGCTTTATGACATGGCGCATTATCCTGCTGAAAGTAGCCATCAGATGTTGGGTACATTGTGGTCATAAAGGGATGGACATGGTCAGCAACAATACTCAGGTAGGCTGTGGCGTTGCAACGATGCTCAATTGGTACCAAGGGGCCCAAAGAGTTCCCAGAAAAAATTCCCCACAACATGACACCACCACCACCAGCCTGAACCGTTGATACAAGGCAGGATGGATCCATGCTTTCATGTTGTTTACGCCAAATTCTGACCCTACCATCCGAATGTCGCAGCAGAAATCGAGACTCATCAGACCAGGCAACGTTTTTCCAATCTTCTACTGTCCAATTTCGATGAGCTTGTGCAAATTGTAGCCTCAGTTTCCTGTTCTTAGCTGAGAGGAGTGGTACCCAGTGTGGTCTTCTGCTGCTGTAGCCCATCTGCCTCAAAGTTCGACGCACTGTGCGTTCAGAGATGCTCTTCTGCCTACCTTGGTTGTAACGGGTGGCAATTTGAGTCACTGTTGCCTTTCTATCAGCTCGAACCAGTCTGCCCATTCTCCTCTGACCTCTGGCATCAACATGGCATTTCCGGCCACAGAACTGCCGCTCACTGGATTTTTTTTCTTTTTCGGACCATTCTCTGTAAACCCTAGAGATGGTTGTGCGTGAAAATCCCAGTAGATCAGCAGTTTCTGAAATACTCAGACCAGCCCTTCTGGCACCAACAATCATGCCACGTTCAAAGGCACTCAAATCACCTTTCTTCCCCATACTGATGCTCGGTTTGAACTGCAGGAGATTGTCTTGACCATGTCTACATGCCTAAATGCACTGAGTTGCCGCCATGTGATTGGCTGATTAGAAATTAAGTCTTAACACACAGTTGGACAGGTGTACCTAATAAAGTGGCCAGTGAGTGTAATCCTCCTACAGGTGACCATCCAGCATCTGTCAGCTGTGCACTATAGCTGACAACTTGCTGCATCAGCCACGATCAGTGTTGTCACCGTCCATATCTGTTTAACCCCTTAAATGCTGCTGTCAATAGTGACTATATCATATAAATGTTTTAAAGAGTGTGGCTTCTCCCTCTTTATCCCATTTGGCACTCTGAGATCATGATTGTGTGGTCCTGATGTTTGCCATGGCAATTCATGAGTAAATAGCGTCCTTAGAGTCTGCCGGCTACACTGACCTGTTCAAAAGTCAGCAACATTTAGGTGGTAAAAATCAACTTTTTCATTCCTATCATGCCATTTTGTATTAATTCCTGAAAAGCACCTGAAGGGTTAATAAACTACCTGACAACAGTTTTCAATAAGACAAGGGCTGCTGTTTTTAAAATGCTATCACTTTTGGGATTTTTCCAATATATACGACCCCCAAAGTCACTTCAAATCTGGAGAGGTCCCTAAAAAAAATTATTTTGTAAATTTCCATGAAAAAATGAAAAACTACTGCTACATGTTTCAACCTCCTAAAATGCTAACAAAATAAAATAACATTTTTCAAATGGTGCTGATGTAGAGCAGACATGTGGGAAATATTATTTATTAAAGTTTTGCTATGGTAAGACGATCTGAATTAAAGGGATAATCATTCAAAGTTTGAAAATTGCTAATTTTTTACATTTTTGTTAAATTTCTGATATTTTTATAAATAAACACAAAACATGTGAACCTAAATTTACCATGATCATAAAGTATAATGTGTCACGAAAAAACAATCTCAAAATCACTGGATTTTGTCAAAGCGTTCCAGAGTTATTACCACATAAAGTGACACTGGTCGGATTTTTAAAATTTGGCTCTGTCACTAAGGGGTTAAACCTGTTCACTTGTCCCGGTTCTCCGAGTCATCTGCCGGGACATCAGACCTGTTTTTGGACGAGTTTGAGGTCAATGCCATTGTGGGATGCAGAGTGGTGCGTGGTAAAAAGTTTTATTTGGTGGACTGGAAGGGTCATGGTCCAGAGGCTCAGACCTGGGAGCCAGTGGAGAACATCCACGCTCCGCTCATTATTGCGGCATTTGAGCGTAGCGAGGCGGCCCTAGGAGGGGGGGTAATGTTAGAAGTCGGGTTCCTGCCACTGCACAGCAGGAATCCTGAGCCTTGCATTCGGCGGTCTCCCATTCTCCTTCGGCCACAGAGGAGCCAGCTCAGCAGACTCTTCGATCCCGGCGCTCTGCTCAAACCAGCTCTGTGGGCTTGGTTGCTGCTGCCACCTCTGGTCCAGCTATAGCAACGCATGCTGGTCAGCAATGAGCCACTCCAGGGACTAAGTCCTCCTTTCGGTCCACTGAGCATGCCCGTGGGACGATCTTTCATTTGAGATCAGAGGTCACATGCTCAGGTCCTGCTCCAGCTCGGATTGGACCATCAGAAAGGTCCCGGAAGGACGCTGCTATAAAAGGTTCGCATGGCCGCTTGGCCATGCGCTAGTATAGACTGCAATATCAGACTATGAGGAGTGAGTGTTGTTATGCATGTATGAATGTCTCTGGTGAATGACTCATTGGAAACCCCTACCCTTGGTACGCATGTGTTGTGCAGCCTAACCTGTTAAGCACCCAGGCTTAGGTGCAGGTAGGACAGAGTCTGAGACAGGCATCCGTGTCCACCGGTGGCATGGCACGGCACACCACAGTGCACGTTCTCGATACTCCATAGTCTGCGTCTATAGTGGCGTCCGCAGTTGCGACGCTGCGCGCTCAGAAGGTCTAGAGGGACTCTGAACTGTGTCCTTGGGGCAGAGTTCTGTGACCGCTTTCTTTGCGCTCCGTGGCCGGGTTCTGTGAGCTAAATAGGCACCGGCATTTATGTTCTGCGGTAGCGCGGCTCTGTGAGTTAACAGAGTTCACTTCTGTTCACACTGGGTGACGTTAACCCACGTGTGAACTTTTCTACACCGCTTTATACTTCTGCCATTACTAAGCAGCAGTTTACCACCCCTGCACGGTGGACCCCAGGCTGCGAACGCACCTTACTATTATTTTATTATTTGGTGCGTTCCGCCAGCCCTAACAGGGCAGTTATTCCTAAAACATGTAAGAATCACTCTATATTTTTTAATCATGCATATCCCTGGTTTTAACGGAAGAAATAAACGGAAGTTTTATTCAAGTACCGATCTTTTTCCTGTTTTTGCACATAGTACGGCAATCGCATTATTAAGCCCTGCCTAGGTGCCTCTAATCCTAAACTTTCCCTCCACTGAATGCAGGTATCAGCAGTTTTACTACAGAAGGTAAAATATTTAGCCCTGACAAGGACTGTTATATAAGCGGTACAGCAGCAGCAGTGGTATACTAGTACTGCAATAGCATTATTAAACCCTGCCTAGGTGCCTCCAATCCTAAACTTTCCCGCCATTGAATTCAGGTAATAGCAGATTTACTACAGAAAGGAAAATATTTAGCACTGAAAAGTCCTGTTGTTTTAATGTTGCAGGAGTAGTATACAAGTACTCCTATACCAATCTTATTAAATCCTGACTAAATCCCTGCTCTAATCTAAGCTCTCCCTCTGATAACTCTCCCTAAACTGCTTCCTGAATTCAGTGTGTCGAGCATTGCGTCACTGGGTCTTAGGGTACCGTTACACCTAGCGACTCACCAGCGATCCCGACCAGCGATATGATGCGGTCAGGATCGCTGGTGAATCGCTAGGTGGTCGCTAGTGAGCTGCCACTCAGGCAGATCTCACTAGCGACATCGCTGGGACGGGGATCGCTACTTACCTGTCAGACGCGGCGATCCTGCGTCCTCCCGCCCGGCTCCACGCGTCACTCGTCACAGCAGGAAGCGCCGCAGGAAGTGACCGACGAGGAATGATCCAGGAGCTTCTCGCACGATCAGCGATAACCAGCGGGGGAGCCGGTCAGAGGTAAGTATCACATGCAGCGATATCGCTAGCTATATTGCTGCAACGTCACAAAATCGGTGACTTTACAGCGATATTGCTAGCGATATCGCAGTGTGTAACGGGGGCTTTATACTAAACACCATGACGCGTTGTGGCTGGCCAATCACAGTAATGCCACTACCACGTTGTCTACAGCATTAGTGATTGGCAGACAATCTCTACATGTTTATTGGCTGTGTAACAGGCGCCAAAACATGTGGGGCAGGGATTCGAGCATTCAATCCGAGCACGCAGACACTCAAGTGATATCTGAGTATCACTGAGTACATTCGCTCATCACTGACTGTTCTACTGCATGATGGTTTACAGAGATTATGTGCCTTCCATGCTGCCATCACCGCTGCTGCCAGTGAATAACTGTAATGTTCATCTGAAGGTGTGATGTTGCTTTAACCTCAAGCATGGAGGAGCTACCTTCATAAGATACTAAATGTTCCAATCCAAATTAACAAACAGAATTTGTAGATGTATTCTATCTCCTCATTTGTTTTTGATAATTATTTCCAGAAATTGCAATATTACATGGGATTTTTATGATGTGACACATCGTCATCTTCTCCCCATTCAGGTCCCTCAGTGGAGATATTCTATATAAGGGAATTTTCCTGACTGATCCATCAAGGATGGATAGGGACAAGGACAAGATGTCGGAAAGGATTTTACACCTCACCCTAGATATCCTCTTCCGGCTTACTGGAGAGGTGAGAGATTTTGATTACGTCACTTTACATCCTTATCTATGGGATTAACAGATGGACAGAACTGGAGAGGTGAGGACTCTGGAAATGTCTGTAGTGAGGTTTATTAATGTGTCTCTCCATACCCAGGATTACACAGTAGTGAAGAAGACCTCTAGTGAGCGCTGTCAGGCCCCTGTGTCTGAGCGATGGGGAAGACCCCTGAGCCCAATCAAGGGGCCTCCACCTCACCCCCTGATACATGAGGACATCAATGGCCAGAAAATCCTAGAACTCACCTACAAGATGATTGAGCTGCTGACTGGAGAGGTGACACTACTGGGAATGCTGGGACATTATACAGTAACGCTATGGAGGGATTAGGGGATGATGATGATTTCATTGCATATATCAGGTTCCTATAAGGTGTCATGATGTCGCCGTCTATTTCTCCATGGAGGAGTGGGAGTATTTAGAAGGACACAAAGATCTGTACAAGGACGTCATGATGGAGGTTCCCCAGCCCCTCACATCACCAGGTAATAGACAGGACTAAATACACACGGCTTAAAATGATCTTTATGTAAAGAAGTAACCAGTCCTTGTATGTGTTTCCTCCAGTTCTATCCAGTGAGAGCACAACACCAGATAGATGTCCCCAACCTCTTCTCCCTCAGGACTGTAAAGATCCCAATGTTCCTCAGGATCATCAGGTAGATGGAGAGAAGGTAATATTAAATATTCCCTATGATGTGTAGAAGGCTGTGGAGGTGTTGTATTCAGTCTTGTTTTTTCCACCAGTATTATATACTGAACTGCCAATTTATTAAAGGCACCGGCCCTTTCACAATTGAACCGTTAATGTATGGAAGTAAACCAGTGACTAGTGATGAGCGAGTATGCTCGTTGCTCGGGTTTCCCCGAGCATGCTTGGGTGGTCTCCAAGTATTTGGAAGTGCTCGGAAATTTAGTTTCTGTCGCCGCAGCTGCATGATTTGCGGCTACTTGACAGCCTGAATACATGTGCGGAATTCCCACACTACCAGTGACCTCAATGTGCTGCATAAAATCAGTTGACTACATTTTTCGTGGATCGTTTCAGTTTGGATTAACAAGGAATTAATCTATAAACGAGATCTGGTGATTGATGCTAGAACAGCTGGGCAATTATTTAAGAGACTGGCCAACCTTGTTCAAAAAGAATAGTTCTGATAAATAGGCAGTACACAGACAGTTGCAGCAGATTCAAATGCTAGTGAATGACCATTTAAGACGTTTGCACAATACATTATTCTTCAGTAAGAGTGGACTATAATAGCAGAGGAACAGTGCCAGTGTTGTTCGAGAGAAAAAGTAAGGTAAGACTTGTTTAAAAAAGTGCAAAAATTTGATCGGTGAGCAGGGTAAAAATTTTGCGTAGTCAAATAAATCTAGATTTCTAAGGCACCAAGTGGCCAAAAGGGTCAGAATTTGAAAAACAGCGTGAACCCAGGTGGAGATGGAGGAATGATGCAGGGAATATTTTCTTGGCCTATCTGAGCGCTCTGATATCTGTGGATGAATGTTTATATACTAGCGCTTACCTAAGAATCATGACCAACAAAGCTCATTACTTCATGGCAGCTGTTTACTCTATAGCTAAAGGAAACTGTACTATGCCACAAGGGTTATATAGTGTTTGATTCCCTCCAGGAACATGATAGTAAGTTTTTAATGCTTCCTCAAGTTTCCAGATGTTCATCCTTTAGAGCATTTACGAGCGAGATAGTATATGCTGTTCATAGAATGACAGTAACTCCACCTAATTTACAAAAACTGTAAGAGGCTATCCTAACGGTATGGACAAATATTCCTGAAGAATGATCTTAACATAGAATCGAATCTATTACATGATAAATTGCTGAGGTCCTGAAAGCCAGACGAAATTGAAAGTACTACTAGATGGTGTCTCTAATAATGTGGCCATTCAGTGTATGTGTTATACTTGGTGGAGATCACAGAATAAAGCTGATAATAGACATTAGATGTTGTCTGGATCTTCTCGCAATTTTCTGATTAGAATTTCTGCCGTCATTTTTGGTCGTCAAGTTTATGATCTTTTCTCTTCTTGGAAATCATCTCACGTGACTTCCCCCACTGTCTGTGACTTTTACAAAATTTGTTTCAGGATGGAGATCTGACCGACCTTAATATTATAGAGACATATGTGATTGGTGATGAGCTGTGTAAAGAGGAGATTCTTACAGGTGAGTATTAACCACTGAATGCAGGGAAGTCACAGATTCTACTCTCTTATTTCCTGGTACAATTAAATGGTGAATCTTTTAGGGTATATTGCACAAACTAAAATTTACTTTTCTGTTTTTTTTGCCACTAAAATCAAAGTAACCCACTTAAAAAACATTGTTTCTATTTCCTCAATTTTGTAGCACAATTTCAAGGGTCAACATTTAACAGAACCAAATGCAGCTCAGATGTCTACATTCTATCCTGGTCATAGAAACATTAAAAACTAGATCGTTACCGGGTTTGGAAAGAGTTTCGGTACATTAATTCCTGCGATCATTTCAACAAGAAAGGCATATTCCTGAGCCAATTTATTCAATATTTGCATATTTCTTGCAGCACATATCCATATACTCATCAATTTCTGGAGCCTTGTATGGTTTAAGTGATTCGATAGCTTTGGTGACTTCAGGAATATCTATGCTGAAGGACGTTCTCGCAACATGTTCTGATCTGATGTTGGGCTGGTTTATAGATAGTAGAATGTCATTAATTACTTGATTAGTAGGTTGATACGTCGGAGGAGTCAGAAGCCAGGTTATATCATGATTCCTAATAAGAGCAAAATTGATAAGCAATCATTCTAGGGTTTATGATTTTTTTTTCCCCTTCTGTTTTCTATTAAATGTGTTTGTTTTTTTTTATTAGTTTAGTTAATTTTATAGTTAGCAAACCTCCAGCTCTATTATTGTGAGTATACAAATTAAGTTGAATTTTTTTTAACAAAAGATCAAACTTTGACAAAAGAATAGACTGAAAATTTAAGCGCACAAAGCAGAATTTTTGCACCCTGTCTACCAAGATAGAGATGTTTTGTGTAGAGTTACCAATTGGGAAATTTTTTTAAGGCTATCTGGGGCTTCCTTATTTCAACCACTTTTTGCTTTAGCACATGTTTGACATTCCTTGCATGAATGCTTTGTGTGCAGTACATAGAGAAAGGGGATAAATTATATTTAGGGCTCGCTCACACAATGTTTTGTCAGATAGTACTCAGACCAATGTTATACTATGGAGTGGTTCTGATCTACTTTTTTTATGCCGATTTGACATGAGAACAAAAAATCTCAGCATGTTGCGATTTACAGCGCAAATCGCGCGGTACGCACCCAACCAAGTCTATGGGTGTGTGCAAAATACTGGACTGCACATGGGTGTCATAGAATGAACAAAACGGGGAAATTTTGTTCTCTGACTTCTCACCTGTGCTGCAATTCTCTCATCCGAGAGAATCGGATGACACTAAGCCATCCTTCTGAGCAAACCTGGATAAGAGTTTGATAGGAATGTCATTAACATAATTGATCTTTTTCTTGCATGAGAAAATCTACGATAGTGTGATCCCAGCCTTAATACAGTAACTAAAGTCTGGATGAGAAAGTATAGAATTGTTAAATTTACATTGAGATGGGTGTAGAGAATTATACTGTTCCTCTAAAGTCAAGGATTTGAGTGGTCCAACCACAAGAAAATACAGATATGGAGCTTATCGTGAGGGAAAAAATGAATAAATCTATGTCTACTTATATCTACTATTATATAGGTATGACAGATTCTTTTCCTGCACTTGTTAGTGCAGCATTCCTCACAGATAGCACAGCTCTCCAGGTCATACAATGGATACTGGTGGAGGAGCGTGTGACCTGATCAGTCCATCAGCCTTCTATAATTGACAAACACGTCATATGGGAAACCTGCTTTTCCACTGGAGGAAGCTGATGGACTGATCTGGTCACATGCTCCTGCACCAGCAGCCATTTTATGGACTGGAGCTGTGCAGTCTGTGAGGAGACCTGCATCGGCATGTTCAATAGAAAAAACGGTCATACCTATATAGTAGTTAATAAACACAAAATCAAGACCCCTCAACACATCTGTTGAAGGAATTTGCAACGTTATAATTATTTTAAGTGCCATGGTTAAAATGTATGTTGATTCACTTGGAACAAAGCCAGCTTTGCAGATAATTGTTGAGATTGAAGAGGTATACTTGGTCCGAGCTTTCTTCTGTGCTGGAGTGGTGCTTCCAAATTGTTGATGAACCACTCCAGCATTTTTTTCCTTCACCGCTGGAGTAGTACTTAAAAGGAACCTATAACCTCTTTTTGACGCTATAAGATGCAGCCTCTGCCTTTCAGAGCTTATCTACAGCATTCTATAATGCTGTAGATAAGCCCCTGGTCCGACCTGCAAGATAACAAGATAAGAAAAATAAGTTTTATTATACTCACCCGGGTGGGTGGAGCCGTCCGATGCGGTCCGGTCCAATGGGTGTCGCAGGTCCGGGTCCTGCGCCTCCCATCTTCATGCGATGTCGTCCTCCTGCTTGCTTCGTGTCGCGCTCCTCTCTGACCTTTCCCAGCACCTGCACACTGCAGTACTTTGCTCTTCTCTCAACAGGGCAGAGAAGTATGCCTGCGCAGGAGCGCGACACGAAGCAAGCATTAGGACGATATCGCATGAAGATGGGAGGCGCCAGACCCGGACCGGGGGCTTATCTATAGCATTATAGAATGCTGTAGATAAGCCCTGAAAGGCAGTGGCCACATCTTATAGCGGCAAAAAGAGGTGACAAGTTCCCTTTAAACATAAATCCTTTACCTCCGGTCATATGTTCACCCTCCAGGGTCTTCACCATTTATCGCCGCCACTCCAATCCTGCGATGCCATCTTGTGAGTACAGCTTCTGACCGGGCAAAAATCGGAAACTACATCTTAAGTAGAGATGGGGGAAGCCCTGGATGCTCGGGTCCGGCCAAACAGTTATAAAAAGTTTGGGTTCAGGTACTAGAACAGTACCTGAACCCCATTAACTTGAATGGGTGGACCCAACATCCAGTGTTTGCCACGCTGTCATGTTCATGACAGTGTGGCAAACACCTCTTGTGATCATCATTGACCTCTGATCACAGCTGCGTGCTCACGTTGTTATTAGACAGTGTGGAAACCGCCGCCGTCTGACCGGCGGTAATGCTTTTATAGAAGCCTCTGTATTGCTAACCTGTAGGCTTGATGTCACTAGACAATACAACCCCACAAATATGAACCCTACTAGCCTCCACTACAGGGCAAGTGGGAAGAGCCTAGCAAAGCGCCAGAATTGGCGCATCTAATAGATGGGCCTTTAATGGGTAACTGTGGGATGCTATTTTTAGGCTGGGGGGCCAATATCCATGGCCCATTACAAGCCTGAGAATACCAGCCCCCTACTGTCTGCTTTAGCAAGGGTGGTTGTCAAAAATGGAGCAACCCCATGCATTTTTTTAATTATTTATTCAAATAATTTAAAAATACAGCTCGGGGACCACTAAAGCTGACAACTGAGGGTTTTTCCTAGCTTGTTATCAAAAATACAGGGGAACCCACGCCGTATTTTTTTATTATTTATTTACAGCACGGGCACTGGCTGATGAATACTTCCATCAGCCACTCCTGCTCTCACTGTTATTAAGGGAAGCAGGCGTCGGCTGATGAGAGCAGTAGTTTCATCAGCCAACACCAATGACAGGAGGTAAACTTTATACCTCTGAGCACAGCTGCAGGCTCAGGCTGTAATTTGACAGTGTTGGAATTGCAGCTGTCTAACCAGCGGTAGTGATTTTACCACCTATCAGAAGCAATGTTTGCCGCAGGATCATGCACATAACAGCGCAGCACACACCTGGTGTTCAGGAGGCCGAACCCGAACAGTAACACGAACTTCCTGGTCCGTGTTTGGTGTCCTTGCCTGAACAGTAGGTGTTTGGTACGGACACCGAACTTTACTGTTCGGGTTCGCCCATCTCTAGTCCCAAGCTCTCAATGCAAGTCTAAGATTGCCAGAGCGAGGCTCTCATAGAATTACATTGATTATTGACCTCTGGCTCGCTCCAGCAAACACTGGCGCAGCCAGCAGGTCACAAACTCCAGGAGACGGACCAGAGCTATGGCGAAATCAGATGAAAACACTGGTAGTATCAGACAGGGGCAGGACACTTGGATTCTAAGCACCAAACCAGCTGTGCAATAAAAAAAAGTTGGAGTGGTGCTTTAAAAAGTAAACTGAACTTGTTAGCAAGTATTTCCAATTTAAGCTAATGGAACCACTTTTAACTCCTTGTACCACAGTCCTTAACTCTGAAAAATGACCTTCTGTGGCTCTCTCGTGCCGTATGCTATTTGATGCGGTCCAGTCCAATTGACGCTGTTTGTCTTTTCCTGGTGCTTCCTCTATCCCCGAATTTGTGTCCTACTGCCTTAGCTGATGTGGATGACACGTCCTACGTCATCCACATAGCATTGCAAATCTCCTACCTTCACAGGCCGGTGCAGGCGCCCTTTGATCTGTCTTACTAAAGGACAACACAAAGTCATGTAATGCACATGTGCCAGAAGCAGCAGAGGAAAGTGCTCCTGCGCAGGTCTCTGCTTCAACTGCACAAGATTTAAAGCACTGTCTGGATGACGAATCACAGTAGTCCCATAGGAAACTGTAATGTTAGACTCTTTACTACATATTCCACCAAAAAACCTTAGAAAAATAAATTCCTACCCCAGGAAATGAAGAGATTCAAACAGCAATAAATTAAAAAATACGTATTTTAGTGAATTAATACATAAAATAGAATGCTGAATAAAATGACAGGGAAAAACCCCAACAAGGACACAGAAATGCCTCAAGAGCTAGAGGTATGTTGTATAGAGACTCACCTATTAGAGGGAGCCAAGATTATTAATTCCTAAAGTGCCAGTGCAGTGCTATATAGAAGGGTACATATATTCCCACTTCAATGAATAACCACACAGTGATCCCAAATATCATATTGCCTCAAGGTAGCATTCATCTAGAATAAATGTGTGAAAGGTACATTACCTAAATCAGATGCTTCACCTAAGAAGTCTCAGTCTCCATGTCCCACTACCCAAACGCTGTTTCGCCTTGTTTCTTCTGGGGGGCGTTTGGATGATGCAGGATGCGTCATCCACATGAATGAAGGCAAGAAGACGTGATTGTGGGAATGGAGCAGGCAATTGGCAAAGACCAGCAACATCCATCAGACTGAGCTGCACAAGTTAGCGTACGCCGTGAAAAACTTATAGAAAAGTATTTTTTTTGATCTGTAGGGGAGGTTGGGGGCTTAATTACAGATTGCTGGACTTTGAAACAAGAGAAGTTTATGGCTTTAGTTTATATTGGGAAAATCTGCTTTTAATTCTGTTTTAATATTTTGTTAAATCTTTGTTCAGGTCAGGCAAAAGAGCTTTATGATAAGATTGCATTGTTTCCATGCAGGTTTGAAATCATGTAAATCACTCAGTAACTGTGCTCCACCCACACTGTACACCATTTTTTATTGAAATTCTGTTCCATATGATATTTATTAACTAATTTAGGAAAAGAATAAAACAATCTTGATCAGAAATAGCCAAAGTTGTATATATAAAATATATTTTTATTTAGGTTAAGCTAGATGTACTAAAGAACGAGGGACTGATCTATGGCTTTCAAAGGACACTAAAGCAAATTATTTTTCAGGTCCCTCACATATATTAATGATTAAAATCAATGTTTCCATCAGATTTTATCATACATACAACAATATACCTTTTTTTAGATCCGCTAAAAAAAAATTATGCGATAATCCAGCAATACATTTGCTGTAAAGCCTTGGATTCTTTGCACATTAATCTACTGCTTTACATCTTTGCACTGTGAGGTGCTAGACTGCATTTAGCTGTCAGGAAGGGTATGAGACGGACACCACCTAACAGCACTGACTTACTGTCCTCATTGTCTTAGTTGAAAAACAAATGTTAATGCAATTTGTATAAAAATGTTATAAGCTGTAATATATTATAATTATTATTTATTGAAAAGTGTAAAATCAATTTTATTATTGGCAGATGACTGGACCGGGTGTTCAGAGGAACTTCTGATATTGTCAGATTTTAAAGAAGAAGATCATGATTTCATTCCAGACATATATGAAGAGCATGCCACGTTCCCAGATATACCTCCAGCCCTTCTCAGCAAAACTCCATCACCAAATCCTTTTCAACAAATCAGATCTTCTGATTCATCTCAGGTTTTTATTCAGAATAAAGATAACAGTAGGGAGAATGAACATCAAAAGACTCACACAGTAGAGGATCGATTTTCATGTTCAGAATGTGGCAAATGTTTTACAGCAAAATGCTATCTTGATGCACATAAGAGAATTCACACAGGGAAGAAGCCATTTCCATGCTCAGAATGTGGGAAATGTTTTGGCTATAAATCAGGTTTACTTAGACATCACAAAATTCATACAGGTGAGAAGCCATTTTTATGTTCAGAATGTGGGAAATGTTTTAGTGTTAAATCAAAACTCGTTACACATCAAAGAATTCATACTGGGGAAAAGCCATATTCATGTTCAGAATGTGGGAAATGCTTTTCTCAGAAATCTGATCTTGCTAAACATGAGAGAATTCACACAGGGGAGAAGCCATTTTCATGTTCAGAATGTGGGAAATGTTTTAAAGAGACATCAGAACTTGTTGCACATCTCAGAACCCACACAGGGGAGAAGCCATATACATGCTTAGTATGTAGGAAATGTTTTTTCCGGGCATCAGATTTTGCTAGACATAAGAGAATTCACACAAGGCAAAAATCATTTTCATTCTCAGAATGCAGGAAAGATTATAGGCAGAATTCTGATCATGTTAGACGTCAGGGAATTCATGTTGAGAAGAAGCCATTTTTATGTACAGAATGTGGGAAATGTTATCCTAAGAGATCTGATTTTATTAGACATCAGAGAGTTCACACAGGGGAGAAACCATTTTCATGTTTAGATTGTGGCAAAAGTTTTAACCAGAAATCGGCTTTAGTTAGGCATCAGAGACATCACCCAGGAGAGAAGCCATTTTCATGTCCCGTATGTGGAAAGTGTTTTGCTGAAAACTCATCTCTTATTGGACATCAAAGAGCTCATGTAGGAAAAACATTTTCATGTTCAGAATGTGGGAAAATGTTTGCCTACAAACCAAATCTTATTAAACATCAGAAAAATCACACACGGAAGTAGATTTTTATTTATTTTTTACAAACTCTAAAAAGCAATTGAGCAATTATAGTCGAATTTAAGTGACATGTCAATTGATAGAAAATGAAAGCAGCACTAAATGATGATTAAGAAAAGTATGCAATTACCAATAAACCGTTGTTACCGAATTCCAAATGTCAGATCAGGTGGTAATGAGAATCATTGGTCAACCCCTTTTTAAAGCTTGATACCAATCATTAATAAACATCTGCTTTTAACAGTTATAGCCTTGTGTTTCGCATGTTATTTTTTATTCTTTTGATATTAAGATGTTACCTTAGCATCTACAAAGTTGAGTGAGAACTGGTCAGCATTGTGTATCAAAATAGTGAAAGATCACATCAAGGCAATCAACAAAAACTGCAACTTTGGATGAATGGGTGGAAGAGGTTAACAATATTCTGAAAATGTATACATGATTGCACATGAAAACAATCTCCTCAAAGCTTTTCATCGCCATTGAACATGTTGGATATTATTCAGTGAGGGGAATGATCTGGCAACCTTGTTGTTAGAAAATAATGCTTAAAATAGAATGTTCTCTTTCCACTTTCCTTTCTTCTTTACATTCCTATAAGGGTATGTGCACACGGTCAGTATTGGCAGTGCTTTGGATGCAGCCCATGTCCACTCTGTCCAAAGCACTGCCGGCTTTTGTACGTGCGGTGATTTCGCATGTCTTCACAGAACCATGAGCAAATCACCGCGTCTTGTACATTTTATGGGTGACTTTATCTTGCGGAGAAGTAGAATCTTCGCAAGATAAATAGACCTGCTGCAGTCTGGAAAGATGCACCGCATGTCCGGTTATGCAGGGAAGCCAGAGGCGTCCCTGCACTCATAGTGGAGATGAGATTTCATAAAATCCCCTCCACTGCGCTGTAACATCTGGCCGCTGCGGGTTGGACTCTGCAGCTGTACACAACGTCCAACCCGCAGCGTTTACTGACTGTGGAAACATACACACACAATTATTTGGCTCATGTAAGAGCTTATATTAATATTTCATAATGCTGATTATACTTATATTCTAATGTTTAATAGCAACCTGATATTAGCAACCATCAACTTTTCTATTGTTATTATTGAACGTAATTGGAATTTTCTGTTTTCATATCAATGTTAAAACACGGAAAAAATATTTAAAGGGAATCTGCCACCCCATTTTTGGCCTATAAGATGCGGTCACAGCCATCAGGGGCTTATCTACAGCATTACAGAATGCTGTAGATAAGCCCTCGATGTAACCTGAAAGAGAAGAAAAACGAGTTAGATCATACTCACCTGGGGATCCGGTCCGGTCCGATAGATGTCACGGTCCGGTGCCTCCCATCTTCTAGAGATGACGTCCTCCTTACTTCTGCCGCGGCTCCTGCGCAGGCGTACTTTCTCTGCCCTGTTGAGGGAAGAGTAAAGTACTGTAGTGCGCAGGCGCTGGACCTCTTCCTGGCGCCTGTGCACTGCAGTACTTTTATCTGCCCTCAGCAGGGCAGAGAAAGTACGCCTGCGCAGGAGCTGCGGCAGAAGCAAGGAGGAGGACATCATCGCTAGAAGATTGGAGGCGCCGGACCGGACCGCGACACCCACCCCCCCCCGCTCCCCGGTGAGTATAATCTAACTTGTTTTTCTTCCCAGTTAGGTTACATCGGGGGCTTATCTACAGCATTACAGAATGCTGTAGATAAGTCCCTGATGGCAGTGGCCGCAGCTTATAGGCCGAAAATGGGGTGACAGATTCCCTTTAAAGTAAAAAAAAATAAAAAAAAAAGAAATTGTGAAAGAAGCACTACACTATAAACAGCCTGATTGATAGAATAGCAGTGAATATAAATGCGTGTATTTATGTGTGTACTTCTCATAATCGAAATTGAATAAACCGAGATGTTTGGAAAATTTTGTGTCCCTTCTTTCATAATTTGAAGCTCTGGAACAATCACACTGCAATATAATGAAAATTGAGGTACCATTAAGACAGACAACAGGAATGTTTAAAATGCATAGTAGGGAAGAAGCTTTTTGACATCACATAGATTGCATGCTTTGTTTGTTAAATGACCAATAATACAACAAATAATCAAAAATATAAATGTAGCAAATGATGTTTTCTAATTGGTTTGACAATTATGCATCCATCAGTCTTTTCATATATTCAGTGGTCATTGTATGTCACCAGTTTCTACTAGAACAGTGGTCATAACGATGAGCCTCCGATATACATGCCAAGTATCTGTGTCTTCTCTTTATCCCCGGCTTCCACTCCCTAACACCAGAGGGAAAGATCTTATGCCAAATTTAAAATCCACAGACAACAGGCTTTAGAAATTTCCAGAGTTGTAAACTTTTTGAGATTCTGGCGCAACAGATGCCAACGTTGCAACAAGTCAAGTTTAAGGCTAGTTTCACACTAGCGTTTTGAGGTACAGTGCATGCTCGCCGTGAAGCTCCGCCCCCTGCCACGCCCTCTCCAGTCAGCTCCGCCTATGGGCGCATGACGCTGCATGCGACCTGCATACCCTATCTTTAGCATTGGGTACGCAGGTCATGCGCAGGTATGCTTTTGCCGCCGCATGCGTCCTTTTGACAGTGCGCCGGCCGCACCAAGATGCAAAACGATACCTGCGCACGGCCTGTGTACCCAATGCTAAAGATAGGGTACACAGGTCGCATGCAGCGTCATGCGCCCATAGGCGGAGCTGACCGTAGGAGGTGTGGCAGGGGGCGGAGCTTCACGGCGAGCGTGCGCTGCGCCTCAAAATGCTAGTGTGAATCTAACATAAGAAATGTCTTTCCGCCTACATATTCCACAATCGTGGGTGGTATTGAAAAGAGGAAGTGTTTAAGAAGCACAGCAACTCGGCCACCAAAATATATACACATATTCGATAAAAGGTAGAATAAATAACTAGTATATAAACACTACGAGAAAACAGACCTGACTATATAAAAATAAAAAGCAATAGTGAATATGCTAATATGTATTTACGTCATATAGAGTATAACCTGTATGATGAAAAGGAGGAAAGACCATGGAGGAAAACCCAATCTAGACTCAAAATGTGAATTTATAAAGCTGTGTTTTCTTTGATCTAATATCCTATATGCTAATTTTTATTATCTATCTAAGCTACATACATTTTTTTTGGTTGTCTATTCCTCTACTTATTTTTCTTCCCATCATGCAGGTTAAATATGCAGGCTTTCCCTTATGTTGCTAATTGCATATAGGCTGTGATTCATTAAATCATTTTCACCAGAATTCTTAAGAAAATCACTTTGATAAGTTTCACAATTTTGGCGCATTGCAAAGTTACACAAAATTTTGGTGACTTTTATTTCATTTTCACACCAGTTTTGTCCTGCTTTTCCAAAATGGACAGCTTAAACTGGGAGTGGTGCCACAGCTTGTCCTATTACAGTACTAATGTGATTGATAAAAAGATTTAAAACCCCACGAGAAATCATTTATCAATCATGATATGGTTGGCTTTGCAAATTATCCATGAATATTTAATAACGTTTGTTTTAGTTACACTACCGTTCAAAAGTTTGGGTCACCCAGACAATTTTGTGTTTTCCATGAAAACTCATACTTTTATTAATCAAATGAGTTGCCAAATGAATTTAAAATCTAGTCCAGACATTGACAAGGATCGAAAAAATTTTTTATTTTAAATAATAATTTTCTCCTTCAAACTTTGCTTTCTTCAAAGAATGCTCCCTTTGTAGCAATTACAGCATTGCAGACCTTTGGCATTCTAGCAGTGATGGTTGTTGGAAATGGGCCTCTATACACCTATGAAGATATTGCATTATAAACCAGACGTTTGCAGCTAGAATAGTCATTTACCACATTAACAATGTATAGAGTGTATTTCTGAATCATTTAATGTTAGCTTCATTGAAAAAAATGTGCTTTTCTTTCAAAAATATGGAAATTTCTAAGTGACCCTAAACTTTTGAACGGTAGTGTATATATGGTTCTCCTACAGGCTATGACTGTGGCAGTCCTTAGGAATGTGGAACGTCTGTCCACTAGGGAAACCATACAAAAGATAGGTGTTCAGCTTGCACTACATTGGGGATTAGGTAGCTAATAGAGTTGGGTTTAACCCAGAGTTTGGGAGGGGTTACATGGGATTTTCGAGAAAATGCTTCCAGGTTACAGTCAGCCAGAGACAGTCTAGTCAGAGTCTAGGTGTCATCAAGCGCAAGTTCTGGGTGGAGTGGAGAGCAAGGCTAAACATAGCAGAGTTAGTAGGTTCTATTGCAGCTAAGGTGCCGCAGAAGAGAACGAGTCCGATCAGCATAAGTTTCCTAGAAGAATGAGGGCACATCTTCGGTCATGTCTGGACGCCGAGAAAGTCTTGAACCTAATGATGAGGAAGATGTCAGCCAGGCTGCAGAGTGAGGAGAACATGGTGGGTGTCAGGACAGGACGGGGACACGGACTGATGGAGCACAAAACCAAGGGAACATCACTAAAAAGAGACTTTGTCTTAATCTGTATGCTGCAGCCATGTGTTAACAAATTGCACAATAAAGTTTAACCTGTTAACCCTGAGCCAAGGTCTTCTGTCTTGTTTTTAGCCAGAATTGATCCCATAGACCGGGAGGTAATGAGGGCTCCCGAAGCAAATTGTCATGATCCAGACCGGGTTTTGAGTCCTGTCTTTACTTTTTCCCGGTCTGGTCATGTCAGGGGTTAACCTTTCTCAGCCTCAGTCTGGGTTCAGGTTTGCCATTTATCATTTCTGCTTCCTGCAGGCGATGTCAGTTATAGTTCTGCCTACAGCGTGAGTAGCTGACTCTGTTACATCCTGACTTGTCCTGCTGTTACTCCTGACTCAACCCTTGTCTGTGTTGTTCCCTGCTCCCGGTCCAGACTCGGTGTGTCCCCTTTGTATCTTGACTACTTGGTACTTGAACTCGGCTTGGACCCTGACCAGCTTTTGTCTTTGGCATATCCACTCCTGACCGTTACTGATCCCCTTGCTTGTCTCTGACCCAGAGTTTGCTTATTCCTTCGGTACTGCGCTACAGTCTAGGATTTGATCCAGCTTGTTTGACTTCTCTGCTGCCACCTGGTGGTAGCTTCGATGCTGCACGGCAGGTCTGCTTCATCTGTGTGCTTGACCTCTCTCCACTCCATCGCCACCTAGCAGAGCTAGCTTCTACCTGCATTTCAGCACTGTGATATTATAACTGACCCAAAACAGACAGTTTTTTTTCACTGCTTCTCTTTCTATGGATCTGCTCCGCACCTTGGTGCATCAAATGTCTAGTTTGACACAAATGATGCAGGATTTATCTGTGGAACATAGCGCTCTGGCCACATCTCATAACCAACTGCAAAGGGAGCTTTCTGAAAAGGTAAAATCTTTTCAGGGTTCTGCTTCCCAGTCTGTCTGTAAGCACTCAGACACTGTTGATGTTTTGCTGCACTCTCCTGATATACAGTTGTGGCCAAAAGTATTGACACCCCTGCAATTTTGTCAGATAATACTCAGTTTCTTCCTGAAAATGATTGCAATCACAAATTCTTTGGTATTACTATCTTCATTTAATTCGTCTTAAATGAAAAAACACAAAAGAGAATGAAGCAAAAAGCAAAACATTGATCATTTCACACAAAACTCCAAAAATGGGCCAGACAAAAGTATTGGCACCCTCAGCCTAATACTTGGTTGCACAACCTTTATCCAAAATAACTGCGACCAACCGCTTCCGGTAACCATCAATGAGTTTCTTACAATGCGCTGCTGGAATTTTAGACCATTCTTCTTTGGCAAACTGCTCCAGGTCCCTGATATTAGAAGGGTGCCTTCTCCAAACTGCCATTTTTAGATCTCTCCACAAGTGTTCTATGGGATTCAGGTCTTGACTCATTGCTGGCCACCTTAGAAATCTCCAGTGCTTTCTCTCAAACCATTTTCTAGTGCTTTTTGAAGTGTGTTTTGGGTCATTGTCCTGCTGGAAGACCCATGACCTCTGAGGGAGACCTAGCTTTCTCACACTGGGCCCTACATTATGCTGCAAAATTTGTTGGTAGTCTTCAGACTTCATAATGCCATGCACACGGTCAAGCAGTCCAGTGCCAGAGGCAGCAAAGCAACCCCAAAACATCAGGGAACCTCCGCCATGTTTGACTGTAGGGACTGTGTTTTTTTCTATGAATGCCTCTTTTTTCTCCTGTAAACTCTATATTGATGCCTTTGCCCAAAAAGCTCTACTTTTGTCTCATCTGACCAGAGAACATTCTTCCAAAACGCTTTAGGCTTTTTCATGTAAGTTTTGGCAAACTCCTGCCTGGCTTTTTTATTTCTCGGGGTAAGAAGTGGGGTCTTCCTGGGTCTCCTACTATACAGTCCCTTTTCATTCAGACGCCGACGGATAGTACGGGTTGACACTGTTGCACCCTCGGACTGCAGGGCAGCTTGAACTTGTTTGGATGTTAGTCAAGGTTCTTTATCCAACATCCGCACAATCTTGCGTTGAAATCTCTTGTCAATTTTTCTTTTCCATCCAAATCTAGGGAGGTTAGCCACAGTGCCATGGGCATTAAACTTCTTGATGACACTGTGCACGGTAGATACAGGAACATTCAGGTCTTTGGAGATGGACTTGTAGCCTTGAGATTGCTCATGCTTCCTCACAATTTGGTTTCTCAAGTCCTCAGACAGTTCTTTGGTCTTCTTTCTTTTCTCCATGCTCAATGTGGTACACACAAGGACACAGGACAGAGGTTGAGTCAACTTTAATCCATGTCAACTGGCTGCAAGTGTGATTTAGTTATTGCCAACACCTGTTAGGGGCCACAGGTAAGTTACAGGTGCTGTTATTTACACAAATTAGAGAAGCATCACATGATTTTTCGAACAGTGCCAATACTTTTGTCCACCCTCTTTTTTATGTTTGGTGTGGAATTATATCCAATTTGGCTTTAGGACAATTCTTTTTGTGTTTTTTCATTTAAGACAAAGTAAATGAAGATAATAATAACAAAGAATTTGTGTTTGCAATAATTTTCAGGAAGAAACTGAGTATTATCTGACAAAATTGCAGGGGTGTCAATACTTTTGGCCACAACTGTACCTTCTCCGGAGAAAAGGAGAAGTCCTGTACGTTCAGGGACATTTGCAAGCTACTGTTCTCTCTTAGACCATAATCCTCTGGAGATGAGTCAGCGGGTGGTGATAATCATTTCCTTACTTTGGGAGGGACCTCAATCTTGGGATTTCTCTTTACCTGCTTATGCCCCTGAACTGAGGCCTCAGGACCTATTTTTGATTAACCTGACCGGGTCAGAGTGGCAGAGACACAATCATGGGTCTCTTTCAGGGTAAGCTTTCAGCCGAGTGGTTGTTACAGGCTGAATAATATAATGATAGTAGGTGCGTTTGCAGCCCGGGGTCCACCGTGTAGAGGTGGTAAACTTCTACTTAGTAATGGCGGATGTATATAGCGGTATACAAAGGTCATACGCAGGTTAACGTCACCCGATGTGAACAGGAGCGGACTCTGTAATGTCACAGAGCCGCAATACCGCGAAACTTAGATGCCGGAGTCTGTTAGCACTCACAAAGCTCGGCAAGGAGGCGCTCAGAATGTGGTAACGGAACTCTTCCCCAAGGACACAGGGTCAGAGTCCCTCTTAGACCTTCAGAGCACGTGGCGTCGCACATGCGGACACCACTATAGACACTGACCATGGAGAAGTGTCGAGCACGTGCACCGTGGCGTGTAGGACCACCGGTGGACACTAATTATAGTCTCTGACTCAGCCTCTACCTACACCTAGACCTGGGCGCTTGACAGGCTAGGCTGCACAACCTATGCGTACCAAGGGTAGGGGTTTCCAATGAGTCATTCACCAGAGACATTCATACATGCATACAACACTCACTCCACATGGTCTAATCTTTGTCTATACTAGCGCATGGCCGAGCGGCCATGCGAACCTTTTATAGCCGCATCCTTCCGGGACCTTCCTGACCTTTCTGATGGTCTACTCCGAACTGGAGAAGGACCTGAGCATGTGACCTCCCATCTCCAATGAGATCGTCCCACGGGCATGCTCAGTGGGCCGAAAGGAGGACTTAGTCCCTGGAGTAGCTCGCTGATGACCAGCCTGCATTGCTATAGCTGGACCAGAGGTGGCAGCAGCAACTAAACCTACAGAGCTGGTCTGAGCAGAGCGCCTGGATCGACGAGTCGGCTGAGAAGCTCCTGTGCGGCCGGAGAAGAATGGGAGACTGCCGAATGCAAGGCTCGGGATCCCTGCTGTGCAGCGACCGGAACCTAATGCCTACCAGTGGTATTGCTCTGAGTTCCGTCAACGGTCCACTGAGGTATCCTGGAACGACTCTGCGCTTCGGTGTCAGTTCAGGAGAGGACTGTCGGATCACCTGAAGGACACTCTGGCTTTCCACCACCCAGCTCCATGAAGGAGGTTATGACTCAGGCAATTTGGATGGATCAGAGGCTACGGAGAGAGGTGATACACAGAGAGAGGTTCCTTTGCTTCCTGCTACTCCTGTTGTTGTGCCACCTGCCGAACCTATGGAGGTGGGGGCCACCAATTTCCAGAAGGAGAGGAGATGTCAACATGAAGGAAGATTGTGCTTCTGCTGTGGAAATCCCAGACATTGGAAGAGGGACTGCCCCTCCTGCCCACCGACTAGCAAGGTGTCAGGAAACGCCTAAGTCTGGGTGACTGCCGAGGAGGTCACCCAGACTCTCAGGTTCCTATTTCCTCATTTTCTAAAATATTGTTAGAAGTGGAACTTTGTGGTGGGAGTTGCTTCATGCCCACTTCTGCTTTCGTAGACTGCGGGTCGTCCATGAACTTGATTGACTCTAACTTGGTGACCAAATGTAAGTTAGGGACAGTTAGGCTGGAGACTCCCATTCATGTTGTTGCCATTGCCAAAACACCTATGGCTAATAATGTCATTAAATTTGTCTTGGGGGAGTTTCTCCTCAAGTTGGGCTCTTTGCATCAGGAATGTATTTCATGTTTTGTTCTGGTCAATCTTCCGGCGGGACTGGTGTAGGGATCTCCTTGGTTACAGTTACACAATCCTGTGATAAACTGGGAATCTCATGATATCATGAAATGGGGTCCTAATTGTGTTAAAGTTTGTCTTGCTTCTGAATTTGTGTCATCCGTTAATCTGGAAGGTATTCCGGAGTACCTGAAGGATTTTTTTCCAAAAAGGAGGCCGAGGTCTTACCACCACACTGCCCTTTTGTCTGTACTATCAATCTGGTACTGGGTGCCACGAAGCCCAAGGCCCATCTGTACAACCTCTCCATCCCGAAACGTACCACTATGAAGAATATCTCTGAAAGTCTACGTAAAGGTCACATTGGTCCCTCTGTCTCCCCTGTTGTGGCTGGATTCTTTTTTGTAAAAAAAAGATGGTGGTTTGTGCCCGTGCCTCGATTTTTGGGAAATAAATAACAGTGAGAAATACTTATCCCCTCCAGCTCATCCTTGATCTGTAGAATCAATTATCTGGGGCCAAGTGGTTTTTTAAATTGGACCTCAGGGCAGCATATAATCTAATCCGTATTCGGGAGGGGGATGAGTGGAAAATGGCATTTCTCACCTCTGAAGGTTTGTTTGAGAATTTGGCTATGCCCTTTGGTCTCACTAATGCGCCAGACGTTTTTCAGAATTTTATTCATGTATTTTCTGATTTCATTGGGCTCTTTATGGTGGTGTATTTAGATGATATTCTTGAGTTTTCTTCTGACAAACAAACTCACATGGGTCATCTACATGCAGTTCTCCAGAGGTTACAGGAGACCTCACTTTTTGGGAAACCTGAAAAATGCAAATTTTTCATCCAAAAGCTGATCTTTCTGGGGTTCATCCTGTCTGCTGGTTTCGTAAGGACCCTGGGAAGGTACGGGCCATTGTGAATTGGGTGCAACCCAGGGACTTGAGGGGTCTTCAGCGTTTTTTTGGGTTTTGCCAATTATTACAGGAAATTTATTAAGGGGTTTTCACAGGTGTTCAAGCCCCTCAGTAATCTTACTCGTAAGGGCGCTGATCTCAAAAACTGTTCAGCCCCGGCAGTGGCGGCATTTTCTTCATTAAAAGAATGCTTTATGTCTGCCCCTGTTTTGGTCCAGCCTGAGCCGTCTGAACCGTTCAACAGTGAGGTGGAGGCATCGGGAGTGAGGGCGGTGCTGTCCCAAGGACCCGCCACGTTGACTAACCTGAGACCCTGTGTTAGGGCTAGTGGAACGCACCAAGTAATAAAAGATGATATCTAGGTGCGTTCGCAGCCCGGGGTCCACCATGCAGAGATGTTGCCTGCTTCTCGGTAATGGCAGTCGCTATATGGCAATATAACTGAACACAGGCGGGTTAGCGTCACCCAGTGTGTACAGAGGCGGATTCTGTTACTGCACAGAACCACGGAATATAAACATAAATGCTGTAGCCTGTTATGACTCACAGAGCTCGGCTAAGAGAGCGCTGGTGTGCATTCACAGGACTCTGCCCCAAAGACACGGTGTTAGTGTCCCTCTATACCCACCAGCGCACGGCACAACTGTGGTATCAGGGAGAGATTGCGCCAGTACCAGGCTCTCACACAGGAAAACGATGAAGAAATACATCAGGATAAGACTTTGCCCACAAACAGCAACCTTGTACGCCTTCAGAGTCCTCCTGGATGGAGAAAGAAAAATGTTGTGAAGAAGAAACGGAGAGTGGTGGTCATGGGGGATTCCCTGTTGAGAGGAACAGAGGCCGCTATCTGCAGACCAGATTTAACTTCAAGAGAAATGTGCTGTCTTCCAGGTGCAAAAATTAAAGATGTGTCTGACAGGATATCAGGACTCTTCAGACCTACAGATGACTAACCATTCCTGCTACTACATGTGGGGACAAATGACACCGCAAGAAACGACCTGGAAACCACCTGCAGAGACTTTGAAAACTTAGGCAAGAAAGTGAAAGAACTGGGAGCGCAGGTGGTCTTCTCTTCCATCCTCCCAGTGGATGGCCATGGAACAAGGAGGTGGAATAAGATTCTGCAGGTGAACAACTGGCTACGTCGATGGTGACGTCAGCAACGATTTGGATTTCTGGATCACGGAGTGAATTACCTATACGATGGACTACTTGCTAGAGATGGGGTGCACCTTACGAAGACTGGAAAACATGTATTTGGAAGTCGCCTTGCTACACTTGGTATAGTATATCTTGACTTCAGCAAAGCATTTGACAAAGTATCTGGGTTTTGGCCGTTGCAGCTGAAAAGAGGAAATCGGAAAACCAGGGGAAGAGTTTTGAGGAGATCATTTGCATATTCCCAGTGCCTTCTGGGATAAGTGAAGAGTCTCCGCGAGCTCAACGATCACTGGGTTTTGGCCGTTGCAGCTGAAAAGAGGAAATCGGAAAACCAGGGGAAGAGTCTTGAGGAGATCATTTGCATATTCCCAGTGCGCACAAATTTTTGGCTCATCTTTCATCGTTTTTAAGAAATCTCAAGATGGAAGAGGCCAGGAGCCATTTGGTGAGCTGCATTTCTTGCTACATGTTCACAGATTTACCAGTGGAAAAGCCAAACTTCACATGCCACAAATGCAAGCTTGTGACCCTGTTGGAGGAAAAGTTGCAAAATCTCGAAGAGAGGTTAGCTACATTGAAGATCATTAAGGAAGGTGAAGAGTTCTTGGACAGAGCAGAATTATCTCTTCATGTTACAGAAAGAGAAGAAATTCGAAGTGCACCTGAAGAAACAGAGGAATGGAGACATGTGACCCAGAGAAGCAGGAGGATCAGGAGGCAGTCAGCACCCATACTGCTCAGAAACCAGTACCAGGCTCTCACGCAGGAAAACGATGAAGAAATACATCAGGATAAGACTTTGCCAACAAACAGCAACCTTGTACGCCTTCAGAGTCCTCCTGTATGGAGAAAGAAAAATGTTGTGAAGAAGAAACGGAGAGTGGTGGTCATGGGGGATTCCCTGTTGAGAGGAACAGAGGCCGCTATCTGCAGACCGGATATAACTTCAAGAGAAATGTGCTGTCTTCCAGGTGCAAAAATTAAAGATGTGTCTGACAGGATATCAGGACTCTTCAGACCTACAGATGACTACCCATTCCTGCTACTACATGTGGGGTCAAATGACACCGCAAGAAACGACCTGGAAACCATCTGCAGAGACTTTGAAGACTTAGGCAAGAAAGTGAAAGAACTGGGAGCGCAGGTGGTCTTCTCTTCCATCCTCCCAGTGGATGGCCATGGAACAAGGCGGTGGAATAAGATTCTGCAGGTGAACAACTGGCTACGTCGATGGTGCCGTCAGCAACGATTTGGATTTCTGGATCACGGAGTGAACTACTTATACGATGGACTACTTGCTAGAGATGGGGTGCACCTTACGAAGACTGGAAAGCAGGTATTTGGAAGTCGCCTTGCTACACTTGTAAGGAGAGCTTTAAACTAGAACAACGTGGGAAGGGAAGCAAAAGACCAGAAAAAGCCATACACCTGACAAATGCTATTGAGAACTTTGCTATTATAAGTGGAAAGGAAGAACAAAGACGAAAGAATCTAATTAATAAAAATATTGGAGAAAGAGAAACCAATCACAAACTAAAATGTTTCTATACTAATGCACAAAGCATGGGCAACAAACAAGGAGAATTGGAACTACTAACACAGGAAAAGAAATATGATGTCATTGGAATCACTGAAACTTGGTGGGACAATACACATGATTGGAATACAAGACTAGAAGGATACAACTTATTTGCAAGAAACAGACTTGATAAACGAGGAGGGGGTGTCGCATTGTATGTTAGAAACGCGTATATCTGCACAGAGATTGAAGCTTCAGAGACTGGGAGTTCTGTGGAAACTGTTTGGGTAAGAATACAAGGACAGAACAATGGAAAGGACACCATTGTAGGCATTTACTACAGGCCGCCTGTGCAAGCTGAAGATATGGATGAACTCTTTATGCATCAAATGGCCAAGTTCTCCAAAAATATGACATAGTTGTCATGGGAGATTTCAACTATCCAGACATTTGTTGGGAATCTCTCTCAGGCAAAACTAACAGGTCAAGGAAATTCTTATCCTCTCTTGCTGACAACTTTATCTTCCAAAAGGTAGGGGAGAAAACAAGGGGAACTGCTACCTTGGATCTAATCCTTATAAACAGGGAGGAAATGGTTGAGGAGGTAAAAGTGGCTGGGACCCTAGGAGGTAGCAACCATGCTATTTTAGAATTTTGGATAACTAGAGGCGGAAGACCTGTGAAGACTCAGACGTCAAGGTTAGATTTCAGAAAGGCAGATTTTAAGGGATTCAGAAAGAGAATTGGAGGGATCCAATGGCTGGATATCCTTAAAGACAAAAATGTCCAGGAAGGATGGGAAATCTTGAAAAATGAAATTCTCAAAGCACAGTTGTTAACAATTCCGAAAAGAGGGAAGAATAGGAAGCATTTAAGGAAACCAGGATGGATGAACACAGAACTTAAGCACATGCTAAAAAGGAAGAAAAAAATGTTTATAAAATGGAAAGAGGGAGGCATATCTAAAGAAGAATATAATGCTGTCTGCAGAACCTGCAGGGCACAAATCAGATTATCTAAAGCTGAAGTCTCCAGGTCCAGATGAATTGCACCCCAGAGTACTGAAGGAGATAGCAGAAAAAATTTTTGAACCCCTCTCCATAATCTTTGAAAATTCTTGGAGAACAGGAGAAGTGCCAGAAGACTGGAGAAGAGCAAATGTTGTTCCTATCTTCAAAAAGGGGAAGAAGGTGAACCCAGGCAACTATAGGCCGGTGAGTCTGACTTCTATACCAGGAAAGATCTTTGAACAAATTATTAAACAACATGTATGTCAATACCTGGATAAGAATGAAGTGATTAAGCAGAGTCAGCATGGGTTTGTAACTAATAAGTCATGTCAGACTAATTTAATTTCCTTCTATGACGGTATTACTGATTGGGTGGATCAAGGAAATGCTGTAGATATAGTATATCTTGACTTCAGCAAAGCATTTGACAAAGTCTCTCATACAATCCTTATTGAAAAAATGACTAAGTATGGAATGGACAAGGCAACTGTTAGGTGGATTCATAACTGGCTTAGTGATCGGACCCAAAGAGTGGTCGTAAATGGCTGCACATCCAGTTGGAAGAATGTCTCAAGTGGGGTACCACAGGGCTCTGTCCTGGGCCCTGTATTGTTCAACATCTTTATCAACGATTTAGATGAAGGAATTGAGGGTAAACTGATTAAATTTGCTGATGACACAAAGCTAGGAGGGATAGCTAATACTAGAGAAGAGAGAGAGAGGATTCAAAAAGATATAAATAAACTGGAGCAATGGGCAGCAACTAACAGAATGGTTTTTAACAGGGAAAAATGCAAAGTACTACTTCTGGGCAATAAAAATGAAAAAAGCATATACAGAATGGGAGGAATAGGGCTAAGCAACAGCACATGTGACAAAGACTTGGGTGTACTAATAGATCACAGACTGAATATGAGTCAACAGTGTGATGCAGCAGCAAAAAAGGCAAATGCAATTCTAGGATGTATTAACAGAAGCATACAGTCTAGATCATGTGAAGTCATTATTTCCCTCTACTCCTCTTTGGTCAGACCTCATCTGGAATATTGTGTCCAGTTTTGGGTACCACATTTTTAAAAAGACATCAACAAAATGGAGCAAGTTCAAAAAAGAGCGACCAGAATGGTGACCGGTCTGCAAACCCTGTCTTATGAGGAAAGGTTGCAGGATTTGGGAATGTTTAGTTTGCAAAAGAGAAGACTGAGATGAGACTTAATAGCTGTCTGCAAATATCTGAAGGGCTGTGTCACGGGGTCCTTCTCTGGTATCACACAATCAACAGAGCAAGAGGAGAGTGAACAATTCCAAGACATTTATTTAGGCAAAAATATGAAAGGTCCATATTCAGTCCACCCCACAAAAGATAGATAGTCCAGAATCTGAATGCAGTTCAGTAACAGTATAACATGTCTAGGGAGATGAGAGTCCAAAATCCAGCTGACAGTGATAACATGTTCCATATATTCTTCTTTCTCTCTGAAGTCCTGTCTTCACACCGTGCTCTGCACACAGCAACTGACTTGCCCAGCCCCTGTCCTCCCCAGCCCCCTCATTATGTCCAGGGAGAGTCAAACCGGTTTGGCGGTTTTCAGGCCTCCCAGACTTGACAAAAAGTGCCTGGGGGATTATGACACTACAGGGGGTCATCAAGAGTCATAGATAAAAGTCAGGCTGCAGACATACAAGGCATCAAGATTAACACTATGCAAATCAGTGAAATAGCAATATACACAAAATGAAATCCATATAGCATATCATACCATCACAGGCTGTCACATTGTAGAAGGATCATCTTTATTCTCATTTGCACAAGGAAAGACTAGAAGCAAAAAATTCTTGAAAATTGAAAATTCTTTGAAAATTCTTGGAGAACAGGAGAAGTGCCAGAAGACTGGAGAAGAGCAAATGTTGTTCCTATCTTCAAAAAGGGGAAGAAGGTGGACCCAGGTAACTATAGGCCGGTGAGTCTGACTTCTATACCAGGAAAGATCTTTGAACAAATTATTAAACAACATTTATGTCAGTACCTGGATAAGAATGAAGTGATTAAACAGTCAGCATGGGTTTGTAACTAATAAGTCATGTCAGACTAACTTAATTTCCTTCTATGACGGAATCACTGATTGGGTGGATCAAGGAAATGCTGTAGATATAGTATATCTTGACTTCAGCAAAGCACTTGACAAAGTCTCTCATACAATCCTTATTGAAAAAATGACTAAGTATGGAATGGACAAGGCAACTGTTAGGTGGATTCATAACTGGCTTAGTGATCGGACCCAAAGAGTGGTCGTAAATGGCTGCACATCCAGTTGGAAGAATGTCTCAAGTGGGGTACCACAGGGCTCTGTCCTGGGCCCTGTATTGTTCAACATCTTTATCAAGGATTTAGATGAAGGAATTGAGGGTAAAGTGATTAAATTTGCTGATGACAAAAAGCTAGGAGGGATAGCTAATACTAGAGAAGAGAGAGGATTCAAAAAGATATAAATAAACTGGAGAAGTGGGCAGCAACTAACAGAATGGTTTTTAACAGGGAGAAATGCAAAGTACTACATCTGGGCAATAAAAATGAAAAAAGCATATACAGAATGGGAGGAATAGGGCTAAGTGACAGCACATGTGAAAAAGACTTGGGTATTCTAATAGATCACAGACTGAATATGAGTCAACAGTGTGATGCAGCAGCAAAAAAGGCAAATGCAATTCTAGGATGTATTAACAGAAGCATACAGTCTAGATCACGTGAAGTCATTATTTCCCTCTACTCCTCTTTGGTCAGACCTCATCTGGAATATTGTGTCCAGTTTTGGGCACCACATTTTAAAAAAAGACATCAACAAACTGGAACAAGTTCAGAAAAGAGCGACCAGAATGGTGACCGGTCTGCAAACCCTGTCTTATGAGGAAAGGTTGCAGGATTTGGGAATGTTTAGTTTGCAAAAGAGAAGACTGAGAGGAGACTTAATAGCTGTCTACAAATATCTAAAGGGCTGTCACATTGTAGAAGGATCAACTTTATTCTCATTTGCACAAGGAAAGACTAGAAGCAATGGGATGAAACTGAATGGGAGGAGACACAGATTACATATTAGAAAAAACTTTTTGACAGTTAGAGTGATCAATGAGTGGAACAAGCTGCCACGAGAAGTGGTGAGTTCTCCTTCAATGGAAGTCTTCAAACAGAGGCTGGACAGACATCTGACTGGGATGATTTAGCGAATCCTGCTTTGAGCAGGGGGTTGGACCAGATGGCCCAGGAGGTCCCTTCCAACTCTACGATTCTATGATTCTATGGGATGAAATTGAATGGGAGGAGACACAGATTAAATATTAGAAAAAACTTTTTGACAGAGTGATCAATGAGTGGAACAGGCTGCCACGAGAAGTGGTGAGTTCTCCTTCAATGGAAGTCTTCAAATAGAGGCTGAACAGACATCTGACTGGGATGATTTAGCGAATCCTGCTTTGAGCAGGGGGCAGGACCAGATGGCCCAGGAGGTCCCTTCCAACTCTACGATTCTATGATTCAATAGATTTGTGCGCTACTTGCGTACAGTACCGCACTGGTGGACGCCACTAACCTCCCCAAACTGGGGCTAGGAAAGCGCACTAGTTGCGCACGGCGCCACACTGGCGATTGCTGCTGGCTAGACGCAGTATGTTTATGCTTAGTGCTAGATGGCACAATCTGCCGCTAACACTCGTGGAGTGGGTGCACTGTGGGGCATAGACAACATACACAACCAAAGGGAGGGAATCAAAAGGAGTCAGTCACCAGAAACATGCATCCATCATCTCACACAAGTAGAGATTTCTGTCTACTAGCGCATGGCCGAGCGGCCATGCGAACCTTTTATAGCAGCGTCCTTCCAGGACCTTCTCCGTGGACCAATTAGGGAAGCAGTAGGACCTGAGCATGTGACCCCTGACCTCCAATGAGAGGTCAATCCACGGGAATGCTCAGTAACCCGAAAGAAGGACTTAGTCTCAGGAACTTCTCGCTGCTGGCCAGTGCAGGTTGCTATAGCTGACCCCCGGGATGGCAGCAACAACCAAACCGACAGCACTAGCTTGGGCAATATGCCAGGATCGACGTCTTTGCTGAGCAGCCTCCTCTGCGGTCGGGACTGAATGGGAGACCACAGAAGGTAAGGCTCGGGATTCCTCCTGTGCAGAGACAGGAACCTGACGCCTAACACCCTGTACCTTCTTCTCAAAGAAATTCTCCCCTGCTGAGAGAAATTACAATGTTGGAAATCGGGAGCTTTTAGCTATTAAGTTGGCCTTTGCAGAATTAATGCATTTTTTGGAGGGGTATGTTCATCGGATCATGGTGTTTACGGACCACAGGAACCTGTCCTATATTGAGTCTGCCAAATGTTTGACTCCCAGACAGGCGAGATGGTCATTTTTTTTTTCCCACTTTAATTTTTCCATCACCTTTTGATCAGGTTCCAAGATTGTCAAGGCTGATGCCTTATCTCGCAGCTTGGATCCGATATCACCCCCCGAACCTCCTTCCTCCTTTCTTCAGCATGGAGTGGTGGTGGCAGCTGTGTCTTCAGAATTGGAGCAGGAGATTCATAAGGCTGTCTCATGCTCCTCCCGATAAACTCTTCGTCCCTGTTCAGTACCGGTTGAGGGTGCTCCAGGAGTTCCATGATTCTGCTCTTAGTGGGCATCCTGGTATCTCGGCCACTCGAAGAGCTATTGCTAGGCTGTTTTGGTGGTCCTTTATGGCTTCTGATGTCGCCGTGTTTGTGTCTTCATGTGATACATGTGCCCATGCGAAGAGTCCTCATAACCGGCCATCCGGGGAATTGGTGCCATTGCCAATTCTGGATAGACCTTGGACTCATTTGTCCATGAACTTTATCACTGATCTCCCTCCTTCCAATGGCAAAACTTTGGTCTGGGTGGTGGTGAACAGATTCAGTAAACAGGCGCATTTTGTACCTTTGGCAGGATTGCCTAATGCTGAGACTTTAACAAGGTTGTTTGTTGGTGCGATTGCATGGGGTGCCTTTGAGTGTGGTTTCTGACAGGGGTACAATTTGTGTCCAAATTCTGGAGGGCTTTTTATAAAAGGTTAGGTATTAATTTGGCCTTCTCCTCGACCTACATCCCAAAACCAACAGTCAGACGGAGAGGACCAATTAGTCTCTTAAACAAATTTTGCGTTGTCTTGCCACGTCCCAGCAGGATGATTGGTGCTCTTCGTTTCCAGTGGCTGAGTTTGCATTTAATAATCGGATTAATCAGTCCACTGGCACCTCTCTGTTCTTTTGTAACAACGGTTTCACCCCCATCTGGTGAATTTTCCAGGATGGATTCACGGTGTCCGGGGGCTGATTCGGCCATTCCGCGGTTGGGGGAGATATGGAGGGAGGTCCAGAGGTACATTTGGGAGGCTCAGGGCAAACAAAAACATTTTGCTGATAAGCGACGGTCGGCTGGACCTATATTCCAGGTAGGAGATAAAGTGTGGTTGTCTACCAGGAACATGCGTTTGAAAGTTCCTTCTGCTAAGCTAGGTCCCAGGTTTATCGGTCCTTATGAAATCAGTGCCTGGCTATGCATCAAATATGCAGCAAGTAATAAGTCAAATATTTTCTACTAAGTATTAAAGATGCTTCTCACTTATGTACCACAAAATTATGAAGGGTGCATTTTAAGTGTCCTTTTTAATGACTGCTGCACAGTAGGCTCACTTCAGGGGAGGTGGCTCCAGCAGCTTCTTCATTGAATAACAGAATTCCTCAGATTTAATATCTAGTTTTGACAGCTACGCAACACTCTGCTGGTCTGCATACTTATGTTTCTATAATTCATTAGAATTTATAATTAAATCTTCAATCAATCTTCCAATAAGGCTTGTTTCACATATCAGTTTTTTGACGTCAGTCACAATCCGTTGGTGCATACCCCCGCACAGCCCCCTGCACAGCCCCACATACCCCGCAGACCCCCACACAGCCCCGCATACCCCCGCACACACCCCCACACACATAGCCCGCACACACCATACACACAGTGTCAGAGCATGCGCAGTTTAAAAAACAAGATCTGTCGACGGATTCTGTCATTTGTTGGATAGCGACGGATCCTGCGCCCGTAGGCTTCGATTCTAGTGATAATTTTTCTGACGTAGACAAAAAACGTTCCTATGTCCATTGTCTCCATCCAACGGACAGAGAATTTCCGACGAAACGTGCGGCCATCCGTCACTAACACAAATCTATGAGAAAAAAAACGGATCCAGCGGCATCAGTCGCCGGATCCGTTTTTTTCAAAACATGATGGATTGTGACTGATGGCAAAAAAAACCTGATATGTGAAATCTCTGACGCGATGAAACCACTTTGGTGTGTGCACAGATGAAGCCATCAAGAAGCATCTGCTGCCCGTTGGAGTGCTAATGATACCTTAGTAAGTAGTAGAATTAATGGGCAAAGCAAACATTGACTGACTAGATTAACCCCCAAAGGAAATTTTCATTACAGGCATGGTAATTGGTGCAACCAGTTCCTGAATAAGAAAACACTGAAAATGCGTGGCAAGTCATAAATAGGGATGAGCGAATATGATCGGTGATACTTGGATATCACTTGAGTATCTAGGTGCTCGGATGTGCTTGTTACTCGGCGAGCATTATCTGCTGCTTGACTTCAGACTACAATCCCTGCCCCGCATGTTTGGTGCCTGTTACACAGCCAATAAGCATGTGGGGATTATCTGCACATTACTGTAATGCCGTAGCCAACTTGGTAGTGGCATTATTGTGAAAGGCTGGCTGGCTAGCTGACGCCATTACACAGCTCTATGACAGTAGTTATTGGAGGAAGACAGTGTTTGTCCAGGTGTGTGTGTGCACAGTTTAATGAATCGAAGTCCTGTAGTATTGATACTGGTGCTGAAGCTGAACCATCGTACCAAGAGTCCTTGTAAGGGCTAATTTTGAGCATTGCTATTTGTATCAGATACAATCTGCATTTAGCCTACGGAGGGATAGAGACTTGCAGGGAGAGTGGCTGAGTACAGTGTCTAGGCATGGATAAGGGCTTTGCAGTCTGTTGCTAAATATGTAGCTGCAGCAGTTGACTAAATTTTCATTTTTTTTGGTGAAAAAATTGACTATATTGTCATCCATAGAGTATTAGGTGCTTTGTGGAACAATTCTGTGTTATATAACACTCCAAAAAAGTCTTTAAACATTTTTCTCCATCCATATATTATTACGTGGTCTGTAGTACATTTCGGTGTAACTTAACAGTCCAAAAAAGTTTTGAAAATTCTTTCTGGCTTCAATTACTCATCCATAGAGTATTATGTGATTTGTGGTACATAGCAGTGGTATTAAACTCCAAACAAAACACTTTGACTGCTTCAGGTAACCAATTTTTTTTTAAATATACTTGGTTTCAAGAGACCTAGCAATTAGAAAATGCATAAGGTGTGCGGTGGTGGATGATGACGTCACTGACCTAACCTGGGAATCTTGGCATGCAGAGCGAGGCCAGCAGCGCTGAGGGGGTGGGATTGGCAGAACCGAAACAGGCAGGAAGAGGCAGTGGGGTGACGAGAGGGAGAAGGCAGGCAACTGTACCGCAGAGTAAAGAATTTAGGTGTTCCCCAGTCTGAGACTTTTTTAAAGAAAGTTCTGAGGCACAAAAAATTGTCATTTGACCATTAAGGCTATGTGCACACGTTGCGGATTCTGCTGCGCTTCCGCAGCGGTTTTGGCCCTGCGGAAACACAGCAGTTCCGCTGACCATGTACAGTACAATGAAACCCTATGGGGTTTCAAAAACGCTGTGCTGACGGTGCGGATTTTTCCGCGCGGTTTTGCTGCGGTTTACAAACCGCAGCATGTCAATTGTGCGGATTCCGCAGCGGTTTCATACCTTTACCATAGTAGAGGTGTGAAACCGCAAGGCAAAACCGCAGAACAAACAGCAGGTCACTTAACCTGCGGTTTTACCTGCGTTTCCGCGCGGAAAAACCCACAGCGGAATCCGCAACGTGTGCACATAGCCTAAGAGCCTAACCACCACCAGCATGATCAGGCACGTCACCTAAGCATCAGACTCGGTGGGCTGAACACCTGGGTCCACGATTGGTGCCAGAACCGGCAGCGGGTGACACCACTGCAACTTGCCTTGTGCTAGGTGCTTCCTAGTCCTTTATACATGATACTGGCGCAGGGGCATCCCGCCCTGCATCTGTCCCTGCACATCATCAGACACTTTCAATTCCTTGTCCCAGCACAGTGTTCAGCTGTCCTTACCCCAGAACTTGGAACGGAAGAGAAAGTTTCCAGCCACCCACCCACAGACCCAAACGCTAAACAGTCACATTACCAGGCTGCTTGCTGTGGGAATGTTTTTGTTTAGTCTTGTTGACACGGAGGATTTCTGCCAACTCATGGCGGCAGCTGTCCCTAGGTACTTTGTCCCCAGCCGCTACTTTCTCTCCCAGTGTGGCATCCTTGTACTAGCTTGTGTCCAGGAACAACAACTGTGCTCTTACCAATGCGGTTACTGTGATTGTCCACTTAATGACCAACATGTGGATAAGCGCTTAAGGCCAGGGATGCTATATTTCCTTAACAACACACTGGGTGAACATTATGGAGGCTGGAGTTGAGTCCCACTCTGGTACGGCAGCACATGTGCTTCTGATCTGGAGGATTGCTGGCCTTCTATCAGGGTTTCTTCCACATCCTACACCAGTTCCTGCACCCCCTCACCCTCCGTCTCCAATGTGTTATGAGCACATCATCCACATCAGCCGAAAGCTCTGAAGCATTGCCATAGCAAAGTGGCAATAGGCTCTGCTGAAGCTAATTTGTCTAGAAGACAAACCACACACCGCAGCAGAGTTAATTTAAGGAATAACAGACCAGATCTGTGATTTTTGGCACTGAACCTTCAATAAGGTTATGTGTGATAATGGGCGTAACCTGGTGGCAACTGTGAAGCTTAGCAAGCACACACACATACCATGCTAGTCACACATGCTCAACATGGTATTTACCGGTTTCTGAAAACATACCCAGATTTGCCAGACCTTTTGGTCAAGGTATGCCACATCAGCACCCACTTCCACGAGTCGGCTACAGCGGCGGCTGCTCTGGCAGTGCTGAAGCAGTGCATGCAAGTGCCAGCTCACTGACTGATGTGCGACATGCCCATATGCTGGAACTCTGCACTGCACATGCTGGCAAGGCTTTGTGAGCATCAGACACAAGGTGTTGTATACCAGCGCCAACACACCCATCAGTATTCTTTTCAGCCTCCGCACATAACAACTGAAGAGTGGGCATAGATGTCTGCAGTTCTCCAAGATATTGAGGACTCCACAAAGATGGTGAGCGGCGATGATGCTGTAGTCAGTGCAACGATCCTGTGCCTGCTTAACCAGTCGCTGCTCACAATTAAGCATGAACCTATGCATGCGAACCAGGCGGAAATGGAGGAAGACATGAGACAGGGAGATACTATCCAGCATCATCTCATATGCTCAGTGCAGATTGGTTAACAATGAGGATGTAGAGGCTGAGGAGGAACAGAAGCTGTTGGCTAGAGCAACAGAGGCTAGTACCCACAAAAGTTTTGTCCTGTCTCTCTTACATGGATGGGATGAGGATGGTAATGAAGAGGAAGAGAGGGAGGAGCAGATAGTAGTCATCATGTGGTATACAGGAAAGTTCTGGCTGTATGGACCTTAGCACATATGGCTGACTTTATGTGCCACTGCCTTTCCAGTGACCCTTGCGTTACATTCATCTTGGCGAAAAAAAGAGTACTGGTTGTTTGCCTGCTAGATCCATGTTATGAAGAGAACTTTGCATCTCTTCTTCATAAGGTCTTCTAAAACAGTGCTACACCAGAATGCCACTGTAGAAAATATGTTTAAAAAAATTCCCTTTGGACAATGCTAGCAGCAGGGGACAAGCTTCCTTGCCCAGCCAAGAAGGAGAAGCGAGTGGGACACACAGCAGGCACAGAAGATGCAGGGGTACATTGTCAAAAGCCTGGGCCAATTTCATGACGCCCTTCCAGCATCCAGGCCCTCATGATTAGGTATTTTTGCCAAGGGAGATAAGTTTTTAAAGATGGTCAAGCAATACCTGTCCGACCAAAGCAGTATACTCCCTAATTCATCTGCAACTTTCAACGACTGGGTCTTAAATCTCGAAACCTGGCATGAGCTGTCCCTTTATAACTTGGATGTGCTGTGCTGCCCTGCCAACAACATCTTGTCTGACTGGGCTTTAGCGCTGCCGTAGGGCCACAACAGACAGGTGGTTTCACCTGTCAACAGAGAATGCTGACAGGCTCACTTTCTCTTTTAGTATTCAATATTTGAATGAGGTCCTCTGGTTGTTGCCTTCAAGGATGTATGGATAATAATAATAATCTATTTATATAGTGCCAAAATATTCCATAGCGCTTTACAATTCAACAGTTAATGAACAAGTCATAACATTAAAGATAATACAATAATTAGAGCAAAATAATGACAACCCTGCTCGTGAGAGCTTACAATCTAAAGTGAGGTGGGGGGGAGACTCAATGTACAGGTGTGTATTTACAATGATGGTCCAGCCATCTTGAGGGAATGGGGGATAGGCTGCGTGAGGTAGTCGCCAGCCATTATCTCTTTTAGTATTCAATATTAGAATGAGGCCCTTTGGTTGTTGCCTTCAAGGATGTATGGATAATAATAATAATTTTTATTTATATAGCACCAAAATATTCAGCAGTGCCTTACAATTCAACAGTTCATATACAAGTCATAAGTAACAACATTAAAGATAATACAATAAATAGAGCAAAATAATGACGACCCTGCTCGTGAGCGCTTACAATCTACAGTGAGGTGGGGAGTAGACACAAAGTATGTACAGGTGTGTATTTACAATGATGATCTAGCCATCCTGAGGAAATGGGGGATAGGCTGCATGGAGTAGTTACCAGCCATTATGTGCGGTGCTTTTGGGTGCAGTGGAGTTTGATGGAGAGGTATGTTTGGAAAACTAATGAATCGCACACACACTTCGATTGAACATGATAGGCCGCGCTAAACAGATGTGTTTTGAGGGAACGTCTAAAACTTTATAAGTTGTGGTTAGTCCTACTTTCTTAGGAAACAGCATTCCAGAGTATTGGTGTAACTCAGGAGAAGTCTTGGAGACGGGAGTGGGAGGTATGAATTAGCGAAGAGCTTAGTCGAAAGTTGCTTGCGGAGCGTAACAAGCGGAAAGGTCAATAAATAGAAATGAGGGAGGAGATGTAGGGGGGGTACCGCACTGTGGAGAGCTTTGTGGGTGAGAACAAGCAGTTAATTGGCAGTCAGTGCAATGACTGGCACAGAGCGGAGGCGTCCGAGTACCGATTAGCCAGATAGACGAGCCCGGCTGCTGAATTAAGGATGGATGGGAGAGGGGAAAGCCAAGTGAGGGGATACCAAATAATAGAGCTTTAAAGTAGTCAAGGTGGTAGTGGATCACGGCCACAGTGAGGGTTTTCGTTGTTTTCATGGTGAGAAAGGGGAGAATTCTAGAGATGATCTTTAGGTGCAAGCGACAAGAGAGGGCAAGAGATTGTATATGGGAGGTGAAGGACAGATTGATGTCAAACATAACACCCAGACAGCGTGTTTGCTGCTCTAGGCATTATTATGGTGCCACCCACGGAGAGGGAGATGTCAGATTTAGGGAGGTCAGTAGACGGCGGGAGTAGAAGAAGTTCAGTTTTGGATAGGTTGAGTTTGAGATATAGAGCGGACATGATGTTGGATACTGTGGACAGTCACTGGCGTTCTGTAGTACAGTGGGGTAAGGTCAGGGGATGACGTGTATAGTTGTGTGTCATCAGCATAAAGATGGTACTGAGACAAACTTGCTGCTGGTCTGTCCATTTGGGGTCGTGTATAGAGAGAAGAGAAGAGGGTCAAGGACTGAGCACTGAGGACCCCAACAGTGAGAGGAAGAGGAGAAGAAGTGGAGTCAGAGAACGATGCACTGAAGGAGCAGTCAGAAAGATAGAAAGCGAACCAGGAGAGACCAGTGTCCTTAATGCCTAGTGACTGGAGCATAGAGAGTAGGAAATAGTGGTCAACAGTGTCAAAAGCTGCAGAGAGGTCAAGAAGAATGAGCAGAGAGGGGTCACCGTTACGTTTTGCTGTCAGAAAGTCATTGGTCACTTTGATGAATGCAATTTCTGTGGAATGTAAGGAGCGGAAGCCAGACTGTGATGGATCTAGGAGATAATGAGTGGAGAGGTAAGGACTAGACCAGGTGCTCCTAGAGTTTAGAGATGAAGGGGAGATTGGAGACTGATCAGTAGTTATTTGTGCAGGATGGGTCGAGACAGGGTTTTTTAAATAATACAGTAATGATCGAGTGTTTGAAGGACGAGGAGAAAATACCTGAAGAGAGGGAGAGATTGAAGATTTTCGTTAGGTGAGTAGTGATGACTGGAGTAGGACGAGAAGAAGAGAGGAGTTTTAAAATTTCTTCTTCTGTGATGGGATCAAATGTGCAGAGTGAGCCAGAGATGATGAGGGAAGGGATGGGAGTCACGGCACCTGGTGGCTGGGAGCAGATTTTCTGACGAATATTCTCTGTTTTCTCTGTAAAGTTGGAGGCCAGGTCATCAGCACAGATATCTGCGACAGGGCCTTTGTTTTCGGACTGAGGAGGGAGTGAAAGGTGTCAAAACTTTTTTTGGGCTGTTGGACAGTGAGGATATCAGGGGGGTAGTAGGTCTGTTTGGCAAGGTGAAGGGCAGAGTTGTAGGTCATTAACATAAATTTGTAGTGGATGAAGTTTTCTGGTGTGCGAATATTCCTCCACAGCCATTCAGCTCTCCTAGAGCATAGCTGGAGAAATCGAGTTTGCGATGTGAGCCAGGGCTGTTTTACTCTGTGTCTAGAGGTTCTGAGGGCCGCTACTTGGTCCAGGGTAGAGATGAGCGAATTTGATCGCGTCCCTGTTTGTTGGGCTCTCTATGCATGTGTCGTGACTGTCACACAACCGCAACACATGCAGCTGCTGAGCCGAACAGCTGATCAGCCGAGGCGATCCAGGAAGCCGGGTTCCCTCTGCAGCTTATTCGGTAAGCGCTATAGCTTGCTGAATAAGCACGGACCCAATTAAGTTCTCTCGCCTCTAGTCCAGGGTGCTTCTGAGTGTCATTGGAGTGGTGTACAGCCAAATCAGGACAGGAAAAAGAGGAGATTGGGGACAGTGATGAGTGTAGGGAGTCTGTAAGTGTATGAGGGTTAACGGCTTGTATATTTCTGAATGTGTGGTAGTTGGAGTGTGCCGGGGTGGACGAGGATTTGTGAGCATGAAGGAGAGAATGTTGTGGTCAGAGAGGGGAAGAGATGAGTAATCTAGGTAGGAGACTTAACAGAGACCAGATCAAGGGTGTTACCATCTTTGTGTTTCTCAGAGGTTGAGATCTGTTTGAGGCCAAGAGAAGTAGTTAAAGATAGAAGCTGGGATGCAGATAGGGAAGTGGGTCTGTTTATGGGGATGTTGAGGTCTCCCTGGATAAGGGTTGGCAATTCTGAGGACATGAAGTGTGGCAGCCAGGCAGGAAAATGTTCAAAAAACTGGGTGGGTGAGCCTGGGGTACAGTATATGATCACTACTCAGACCTAGACCTCAGAAGAAGGGAATGAGAGTGATGAAACTGGGGGAATGACCTGGAAAGAACATAGTAGGGACAGGAGTATGCCTTGTGAACCACCAAGTCTGTTTTCAGGTCTAGGTGAATGGGAGAAATGTAAGCCGCCATGAGAAATAGCAGCAGGGGAGACACTCTCAGAATCCGGAATCCAGGTTTCAGTGAGGGCCAACAGATTAAGAGTTGTTCAGAAAGTAGTTGTGCAGGAAAGGAAGTTTATTGCATACAGACCGTGGATTCCAGAGTGCACAATTAAAAGAGGGAAATGAAGTATAGCTAATGTTGATAAGGTTAGTAAGATTTCGATGTGAGGTGGAGGAGGGGTTGAAGTTGGGGGATGGTGGACCGGGGTTAGTGGAGATATCCCCTGAAATAAGTAGCAGTAGGAAGAGAAAGAGCAAGTAGTTCTTGGATTTGTGACATGGTTTTTTGTGCTATATGTTTGGGCAAGATGGAGTGAGATTTTTCAGGAAGGTGAAAAGAGCTTGGGAGCTGTACATGGGAGAGGCACATAGAGGGGCTGATGTGGATGAATGGTGATGGAGGGGGGATGGGGCGGTGAATGTGGATGGCAAGTGCACGACCCTTATATTTTTTTCCTACCACTGCACTTTTTTGTAGAGGCTTTGAGAGTACAGCAACTAAACTAAATATCTGAATGAGGCCCGCCAGTTGTTGCCTTTCAAGGGGCTATGAATCCGCCTTAAAATTTTTCCTGGTTTTGCACTTTCTGTAAAACATTTGAGTTGTAGAATTACATCAACTACACTTTCAAAATATTTACGTTCCAAATTTTTTTCGGGATTCAATTTGTCATCCATACAGTTTAACGCAGTTATTGTTACATTACAGTGGTATGTAAAACTCAAAAAAGCATTGAAAATTTTTTCTTGATTTAGTTACTCACCCATAGAGTATTACGTGCTTTGTGGTACATTTATACAGTATATAACGCTCCAAAAAAGTGTTACATTTTTTCTTTGCTATTGGACCTCAAATCCACTCAACTGTACACATGGACTTACCATTGGAGATTGAATGAGTTCATAATTTTCCTAATTAAGGACCCAACTATCCGGAAGACCCAATATGACATCACTGAGGCTGCGCAGAGTCCCTGGCTGATCTTAGGTGAACTGATGAGCGTGGGAAAAAATGCAGAAACTTTCCCACGCTCATTAGTTCATCTCCGGTCAGCCAGGGAGGCTGCGCATAGAGGAACTAATTCATTCTGGCAGTGGATTAGAGCGGGCTGGTCGCATTAGCACCGGTCCCGTTCTAAACCACTTAACCCCTTCTGATGGATTGCAGCGGGGGACGTGACTGAGCAGCGGAGAGGTAAGGATATTGTTTTTATTTTTGTTACAGGTCGATGGTTTATTTTTGGATTAGCAGAGGAATAAATCTTATCAAAAACTTGGTTTCTTTATTTCATTAATAAAAATTTTAATTAATGTCTGTGTGTGTGTTTTAACCCTTCATAGTCCAGGGTTAATAATGGATTGGTGTCTTATTGACACCTCTCCATTATTAATTGACTTAATGTCACCTTCCAATTGCAAGGTGACATTAACCCATTCATATTACCCCATATCCCACAGCTACACAGGAGTGGGATGAGAGAGAAGTGCCAGAAAAGGCGCATCTTATAGATACGCCTTTTCTGGGGTGTCTGGGGACATATTTTTGTAGCTGGGGAGGGGGCTAAAAACAATGGTCCCTCTCAAGGCTATTAAAATCTGCCCTCACTCACTGGCTTTAGCTCTCTTGGTGAGAAACTGCCATGGGAGCTCAAGCAATTTTTTTCAACGAATTAACCCCTTTAGTTATCACCTAGATCTCCCAAATTTGGCACACAAACCCTAATCTAATTATTAGTCAGGGACATATAAAAAAATACATGAAATGAAATAGTTTACTGTATGTAAACAATGTGTCATTTCATGTCGGGTTTTAGAATGATTTTACAGATGCCGGCTATTGATTTATCGGCTATTCGGCTATTCCACTGTGTAGAATTCTATGAAATATAAATATGTGTGTATCTCGGTGACATGTGTATATATATATATATATATATTTATTCTATGTGTCTATATTCTTTCTTTCCTATTTTAACCTGTCATTGGGCTCCATTATATGTCCATTTTGCAAGCCTCCGACAAAATCTAGGCAGACGGATGTCAAACGGATGCTTAGATGCGACAAAATCGCATCTTCGCATGAAAATCGGATGACAGACGGATCACTGTTCATGAATCATTTGTGCAATTGTGGTCCGTCAAAATCGTACCGAATTTTTTGACGTTGTGTGTGACTCCAGCCTAACCGGGAAAAATGTAAGGAGGATGGAAAAAATTTTTTTGTAAAAATTTTTTTTTAGTCTCTTTAGGCAACTTGAATCTGTAATTATTTGTTTGTTTGCTCTATAAATTTGCAGTATAATGTATGCTTTCCTATGGAGCTCAGCAATAGGCTAGGCTTCATAGCAACAACATTGCAGCAATGGGGGGGGACTTCAGCAAGACCTTGGCTGACATGACAACCCAACGGCACCCCGTTGCATCACAATCATGATATTTAAATACCGTTGTTGCCTGTTCACTGAGGCATATAATTGCTTGTTGGAGCTAGCAACAGTCACTCTTTTTAAATATTTTGGCACTAAAACAAATAGGACATACTATTAAGCCCTTCAACAAAAAGGGATTAAAATAAAAATATGTCTACTTCCATGTGTGATTTCTTTGATGTGCAACAAGGTGCGCTTTCTCTATAAAACATTTCTCACATTCTAAACATGAATATGGCCTCTCCCCTGTGTGACTTCTGTGATGTCTAACAAGATGTGTTTTTTGGTTAAAACATTTCCCACATTCTAAACATGAATATGGCTTCTCCCCTGTGTGAATTCTTTGATGTCTAGCAAGAGATGATTTCTCTTTAAAGTATTTTCAACATTCTAAACATAGAAATGCTTTCTCCCCTGTGTGACTTCTCTGATGTGCAACAAGATTTGATTTCTTAATAAAACATTTCCCACATTCTGAACATGAAAATGGCTTCTCCCCTGTATGAATTTTTTCATGTGTAACAAGATTAGATTTCTTATTAAAACATTTCCCACATTCTAAACATGAATATGGCTTCTCTGTTGTGTTAGCTCTTTGATGTTGAAGAAATAGTCTGTACTTTGTATTTTGCTCAGCAATCTTTGAAGAATCAGAAGATAAAACCTGCGGAAAAGCATCATACGATATATTTTTGCTCTGAAAGGCTGGAGATAGATCTGAGATAATTGCATACTCATCATAGGTATCTGATGTGATACCATGATCATCTGAATTATAATTGGAAAATATCAGATGTCCCTCTGAGTTCCTGGTACAGTCGTCTGCAAAGAGCAAAACTGATTTTATTACTTTTCAATAATAGTGCCTTAAAATTAAATGATTAATAACAATATGCAACTTACATTTTAGAACATTTCTATATAAACATATATACAAGATGGGACATTTTATGAATACACTTAAATAAAATGGGAATAGTTGGTGATATCAACTTCCTGTTTGTGGCACATTAGTATATGGGAGGGGGGAAACTTTTCAAGATGGGTGGTGACCATGGTGGCCATTTTGAAGTTGGCTATTTTGGATCCAACTTTATTTTTTTCAGTGGGAAGAGGGTCATGTGAAACATCAAACTTATTGAGAATTTCACAAGAAAAACAATGGTGTGCTTGGTTTTAACGTAACTTTATTCTTTCACGAGTTATTTACAAGTTTATGACCACTTATAAAATGTGTAAAAAGTGCTGCCCATTGCGTTGGATTGTTAATGCAACCCTCTTCTCCCACTCTTAACACACTGATAGCAACACCGCAGAAGAAATGCTAGCACAGGCTTCCAGTATCTGTTGTTTCAGATGCTGCACATCTCGCATCTTCACAGCATAGGCAATTGCCTTCAGATGACCCCAAAGATAAAAGTCTAAGGGGGTCAGATCGGGAGAGTCCACTTTCCAGGAAACTGTTCTTGTAGAAATGCTCGGACCTGACACCCATAATTGATGGTATGGTGTGGTATGTGGGGTACAAAGATAGTGGGGCCATTCTTCATCAATGGAAACCTCAATGCCACTGGATCTCTGAAATTGCTACATGATGATGTGTTGCGCTCTTTATGCACTGAAGATGGCACGTTCCCTGAGTTTTTTCAGCAAGATGAGGCACCCCCACATTATGGGTGTCAGGTCTGAGCATTCCTACAAGGAATCTGACCTCCTTAGACTAGCATTGCTTCTGCGGTGTTGCTATCAGTATGTCAAGAGTGGGAGAAGAGGGTTGCATTGACAATCCAACAAAATGGGCAACACTTTGAACACATTGTATAAGTGGTCATAAATGGCCCACCCTCACCCTGTGTATATAAATCATAGCAAGATTAAATCAACAGTTTAACTCCTTCCTTATGGGTGTTTTCTTTTATTTTTGTCTGTCAATTCTTCCTTCTTCTTTTTCTTCCATCAATATATCCTTATGATGGTTTATTTTATTATTTTTTTACAGTTGTAATGAGACAATTCATTTTCATGATTCTAATCAGAATATTGATATTTAGCAGATTACTGATTCTGGAAGGTCAAAGGTTTCCAACAGAATTATATTCACTGAAAACTTGTAGACCAGGGGAAAGAACCTGAGTTTTTTCAATGCTTACCATTTAAAAAGGTTTCATTGTAACTATCTTCAGACCCTGGTCCACAGAAGGGTCCATGAGCAATCCATTGATTCTTGGGTTTGTTATGTTTGGTTTTCAATTTATATATCTTGTCTCTTATGGTCTCCAACACTGCAGTAATTAAAAAAGGGTCAACTCAAAGAAATGGACAGAAGCAGCTTTTCTGGACTTACAAAGGGTCGTATTTTCTGCCTCAGCTTTCCATTTGCCTGATCCCTTTATGTTTTTATACTTGGAAGTGAACATTTCTGTTGGTGTCAGTGTTATGAGCAGGAATAACTACTCTGTAGCAACTCGCATCGGACCAGCAATTTCGCAGTCAAAGAAGCACTTTGACAAAGCCACCACTGCTAGGCAAGTACTTAAGGGTCGGGACATTCTTCACCCACTCCCAAAGGGGTTTTACAGGGCCCTTCCCAGAATGCAGTTGTAGAGTAGCTGGTGTCTGGTGACACAGACAATGTGGAGTTAGGTACAAGAGTAAATCCAAAGCTAGCGGCATAAAACCCAAATGAAAATCAAAGGGAAATCCTGGGACAATAGCTAATAAAGAAAAAACAATAACGACTATTAGCAGCTACTGAGAAACAACCAAAACCCAACCAGGAAGCACTCACCATACCACTATGCAAAAAACTGAATAAAGAGCACTGAACTGGATTAAAAGCTGGCCTTAAATAGCCAGCCCAAATCCAAAGATCAGCGCGGACAGAGTGACTGGAGCAGCCTGGAAACTGGAGGAGGACAATTGCATCCTTGATTTCACTGAAGGTATTCCTAACAGTCGGGCTGTTTTGTCAATATGAAATATGAAGAAAAATCTGTGGATTATTCTCCAAATCTTTTCCTCCACTGAGAAGATTTCCAGGATTGGTGACTGTGACCTGCTTGGTCTAATACTAGCCTGTCAGCTGTTGACTATCTATACCGAATACTTCTGCTCACCGCTTAAATCTTTAACAGGTTTGCTGGTCCTTTTTTTCTCCTTGTTCAATTTCTACAATTTTTCCTTGTAAAAATGGATGCCATATTATCTTGTTCTTTTGACCTCTAATAACTACTACTGAGCCTCAATAAACTATCACCTCCAATCAGTAGTGTAGCTACCGGGAAGGCAGAGGGGGCGGTGGCCCCAGGCCCTGTACTCTGAGGAAGCCCACCAGGCACTATTCTAGTGTAAAGGTACTGTCACACTTAGCGATGTACCAGCGATCCCGACCAGCGATATGACGCGGTCAGGATCGCTGGTACATCGCTAAGTGGTCGCTAGTGAGTTGCCACACAGGCAGATCTCACCAGCAACATCACAGGGGTCGGGGGTCGCTACTTACCTGTCACACTAGGCGATCCTGCGTCCTCCCGCCCGGCTCCACGCTCGTCGCTCGTCTCTCCACAGGAAGCGCCGCAGGAAGCTGACGACGAGAAAGAGTCCAGGACGTTCTCGCGCGATCAGCGATAACCAGCGGGGGAGCGGGTCGTTGGTAAGTATCAGACATAGCGATATCGCTAGCAATATCGCTATAACGTAGGTTGGTGGGAGGAGACACACGTCTATCAACAAGCTGGCTTTTCTAAATGGGTTTCCAAGTGGTATAGATATATAGATGATATTGTTATCATCTGGGTGGGATCGGAAACCCAGTTAATGGACTTTATAGCAATGCTAAATGAGAATTGTTGGAACATCAGGCTTACCTGTACCTTCTCTTTCAGCTCGGTGGATTTTTTGGATCTTAGGATTGGATTGTGCCAAAACCGTATTACCACGACGCTGTTCCGTAAAACAACGGCTACTAATAATGTATTACACTTTGAGAGTTTTCACCCTGCACATTTACGCAAGGGAATTCCGAAAGGTCAATTCATCCAAATTAGGAGAAACTGCAGCAGCACGGAAGACTTCTTGAGGGAATCATGACAATTATCTAACAGATTTCATGAGAGAGGTTATCCAAGGAGGATTGTTTCTGGGGCCTTTGAGTTTTCCAGGAATAGGCCCAGGGAGGAATTCCTCAACCCACGGGTAAGGGGAATGCGTAATCAAGTCAGTCTCATCACTAGATTCCACAATCAGTGGAATGATGTTTATCAAATCCTTGGGAACAATTGGGGCATCTTGTTGGGTAACCCTAAGCTACGTCGTTTTATAGATGAACGCCCAAGTGTGGTGGCTAGAAGGGCGCAGAACCTTAAGGACATTCTATCTAATAGCCATTTTAGACGTCCAATTACCAAGATTCGTACCGGTAATGATACCAGGGGTTCGTTCCCATGTGGGGACTGTTCCATATGTCCCCGAATTCTGACTAACAGATTATTGTCGGTGCTTTGTCTGCCCTTACAGATACAGCCGAAGGCGTATTTCAACTGCCGCTCTCGCAACATGGTCTACGCCCTGGTTTGCGGGTGCAAGAAATTGTATGTGGGGCAGACAACGCAGGAACTACGACGTAGGACACAGCAGCACCTCTCAAATATTATGACAGCAAGAGCTGACAGAGGTAAGGGGAAACCGCTTACCTCTGTGGCCACTCATTTTCTCGACAACCATGGTGGTTCCCCTGACTCCCTTAGGGTCATGGGATTGGAGGGGGTTCGTGTTAATATTAGGGGGGGTAGCATCTCGGAAGAGCTCCTCCGGCGAGAAGCAAGATGGATATACGATCTGGACTGTCTTTCACCACGTGGTCTTAATGAGGAGCTGTTGTATAATGGCTTCTATAAGAAATTATAGATTGGGTTAATGCTTCTCGTTTATTAATCCGTTCCCCCCCCCCCCCCTTTCCCTCATCCTTTCCCCCCCCCCCCCTTCTTGTGTCATCCTCATTTTTCTCCCTCCCATAGGTCCTAGGCTCATGTCCTTTTCCTGTTCAGTGATGTTTGTGACCCCTCTTGTTTATTGGTTTGCTCAAGTCTTCTTCATTTGGCTGTCTTCTAGCAACACTCTATGGCCATGTGGTTGTAACTTACCGTGAGCAAAAAGAAAGAAGAAGAAAAAAAGACAAAAGAAGACAGAATACACCACGGGAAAGGGGGAGAAAGGGAAATAATCACGAGGATTGCACTACAATGTGTTTGTTTCCTTATATCCTTGGGACTCTCTGTCTTTGTTATTGTAATGCTGTTTGGTCTTTGTTGCCTTAGATCTACTCTAATGCACCTTATATTTGTGTTGCTCGGTATGCTATCTTGGTGTGGCGTTTGCGACCACTACCTTTTTGTATGTATAGATTTGGGGGAACATCAACAGGACCCCATGTGTGTGGGGGTACCTATTTGACCCAATCTTATAATAAAATTTTGGCTCTTGGTACATCAATTTAACATATATTTACATATTTGATCCCATTTTTTCCATCATTATGTGAACACCTGAGCTATTTGTCTTTGGGCCGTAAAATTGGATCATTCTAGATGCATGTGTTGTATGAGGGGTCCAAGGGAGGAAAGGGGAAAAAAAATATTCTCTCTAGATTGAACGCCGCCCCTTTGACACAGTGGCATCGGTAAACTATTTGCGGTCCCTTAGATATCCTGCTCTAGGGCCAATTAGGATAGATATCCTGATTAGTGCTCTGTCATTATGACTCATGTTGGCTATAAAGTAGTTTAGTCCACAGCATACTGTGGACTTGTTTGGTGGGTCAGTTTTCTGTCTTCACTTTTTTGTTTCAACTTTACTTGTGGGGTCTGTGTATGCGGATGATCTACTAGACAGGCGTGGATTCCTGTTTACTAATAAATTGATGGTATACTTACAAATGCTATTTTCTATAAACAATTAATCTTGTGTCCATCGAGCCGCAGTGTGCATTGGTGGGATTTACATCTCCCACAGGTTCTGAGTGTGCACTGTCTTAATATTTATTTATTATGCTGGAAGGTTGTTTACGCATCTGTGTGTCTGACATTATGCTCGCCCTCCTGTTATGGCCACCTGAGGGTTGATTTGCGCATGCGTGTGACTCATTAATCACATGAGAGGTTGATCCTTGATGGACGCTGACAGCGTTCATAAGATCGCTTGTGTTACCCGCTTGGCCGCTTTGCGCAGGCGCGGGATATTCTAGTCTCACGAGACTTCAACCTTTGTGTGTGTTTTTTGGTTGCTGCGCGACGGCGCATGCGCAATTGATATCCGCTAAGCTGTGAGGTCATATCCGCTTCTACGATATTCCCTGAACGCCGCCAACCGTCACCTGGCTTGGATTTATGTGTGATTTTTTTTATTTAAATAGACGGCGCTTAGGGGCTGGATTAGCACTCACCTTGAGAAAGACACCTAGCGGTGTCGGAACGCGTGGGTCCTTGTATCCCGCGGTGGCTGCTGGCACCACATACAGACGCTGGGGCGACCTTTGACTGGACTTACTGACTGCTTTATCTTTGGGTGATGTATCACTCTCCTGTTTGGGGTCTTTTACTGCCACAATTTATTAGCCTTTATCCTCTTTGGCAGCATCAATGATTCTTTAGGGCTATTGCTCTCAGTCCATGGGGAGGTATATGTGACATTTATACCCCTTTTATTAGACATTTTTGCTAACATTGTAGGGGCTCTTTTCAGGATGTATTGATTGATATTTTCTGTTATGTGCTACACACCTTGCATGTTGGTCTAGGATCTTATCATATTATCCAGTCATTTGTGTGCTTGTGTGTCCCCATCTTATTGTCTGTATTATATGTTTCGATATTGAGATTGCTACTGCCTTCAATTGGTGCCTGTATATTTTGCAGCCAGCGGTTTACATGTCGATCAGATTGTTTTAATTGTTTTTATGTGTGGTGTTTTTTGCCGCTCCTTTGCTGCTGTCATTTGTGTATTTCATAATAAAACTATATATTTTTTTTAATATTTGGTTTCTGGCGTGGTGATCCCATATACATGCATAGTCCTTCCTCTTTTTGTATACTTACTTATTATACTTGCATGTGGTGATCCCTGCATGAGCATTCATTTGGTTGGTGCCCGCTCACCTGTCTTTCAATGAGAAAGAGTCCAGGACGTTCTCGCGCGATCAGCGATAACCAGCGGGGGAGCGGGTCGTTGGTAAGTATCAGACATAGCGATATCGCTAGCAATATCGCTATAACGTCACAAGTTATAGCGATATTGCTAGCGATATCGCTTAGTGTGACAGTACCTTAACTGTATAGGCGTGCACAGTGTGCCCATACAGTTACACTCTGCGGCAGAAGAGGGAGACTCGATCTCCCTGCACTGCCACCTGGCCGCTATTAGTCCCCTGTGCGGGAGGGTCCCCCCCTATCATCGCAAGTTCAACTGTATCCCTATCATCGCAAGTTCAACTGTATCGGCTTGATGCTGATACAGTTGACCGCACTGATGAGAGTAGGAGCATGACGCTCCCTCTCCCATCATCCTCCCTATTAACGTCTGACATCACTGTCGCGATCGCCGAGAGCTGCTACTGTGCATGTGCCACGGCGCCATCTTGGAGGATTTTTCTTTTCCCTAGCAAGATGCCAACAGCTGCTACTGCTACTGCTCAGGCGTGGCGGCACCATTTTTAAATGGATGGGTTTTTTTGAATATCAGGATAACCTGAAACACATTAATTATATACACATTACATATGCGATTATGCTGCAGCGCATGTGCTACTGCTGGCGACTGCCTGCAGAAGTATTTCTAGGCAGTGACCGGTGTCAAATGCAAGGGTCGCTGTGTGTCCTCCAGGATGCGCAGAGAAACGTATTGAGGCCGCGGGAGTGCATTGCAGTCACAGGCATAGCTGTGATTGCAATGCAAAATAAAAGTAAGTGTTGGTCTTGGGCAAGCTATTTGTCCAAGTCAGAGTTAAGAAAACCTGCCATGGGCTTTTATTTTTGAAACGGACTATAGGATGGTAGTGGGGCCATCCGTTTCCTTCACGGCCGGGTTTTCCATGTGGCCTACATCCTCAGGTTCGTTGTAAAAACCCCTGCAGACTCTGCAGAGCTCCACCTGTGTGAAGCAACACAGGCAAGCGGAGCCAAAAGGCCTGGCACCCCTCAGCGTACGCGGTGATGCAGTCTCCCACGGCAACAAGTCTCGGAGGTGGACTGTCTTGTTTACCGGCTGCGATCAGGAGGATATCATATGCTGTGTACTTCTGTGAGTTTGGACATTAAAATACGTTTTGCTTTGAACTTTTCTGGGTCACACAGTGTAAGGTCGGCACTGTTATACTGATTAAAATCATACCTTTGTTGATGAAATCCGTCTTATGATTGTTCTTTAATCTGTATTTTCTGTTTGAGATTTTCGTGCCCTAAGGCGGGATTGGGGTATGTGGTGCTCTGATTAAATATTCATTATACATACTGCTGACAGGTCACTGATCCCTCAGTGACCTGCCCCCTAGTTTGCATAATGAATATCTTTACATGCGTAAAAAAAAAAAAAAAAAACCTTCTGCAGGCAAAATCGCATGTTTTATGTGCCAATAATATGTTTCAGTTAAGTTATTCAGCTAGAGGAAAGAAAAAAAACTCAATTTGAAAATGGCGCCTGCCGCGCCTGCGTGGTAGCTGCTATCTGTGTCTAACTGTGATCTGATATCTGCTACTGCGTATGCGCTGCGGCGCCATCTTACTGGAGATGAAAAAAAAATTCCTCCTCCAAGATGGTGCCACTTGCGCAGTCGCAACTCTCGGCTATCTACGAGTGCTGCTACTGCACAGGTGCGGGCGGCGCCTTCTTGGAGGAGGAATTTTTTTTCCTCTCCAGTAAGATGGTGCCGCCTGCGCATGCGCAGATATCGAATCACAGTTAGACGCAGATAGCAACTACTGCACAGGCACTATTTTCAAATTGAGTTGTTTTTTTTCTTCCCTCTAGATGAATACCTTGAATAAAACAGCCAAGAATCAAAAGCACAGAGCAGTGAGAAACAGATTAACAAGCTCATAGAAGCTATCTCCTTCACTATCTCCTTTTCCTTCATTGGCAGCTGCAATAAAACCCCAGTGAGTAGCATAACATGTGCGATGCAGGAGAAATCCAAAATGGCCACCAATGAAGATTCTCAGTGTGCCTCCCAGCTATCAGTAGAGGAGCTGAGATGTGAGGAAATATTTGCAAACATCCAGCAGGAGAAGGGGGTGAGAGATGAGGAAAGTGCACAGATAGAAGTTGGCCAGCAAATGGGAGAGACAGAGGCAGGCTCCAGCAGTATTATGATACTTTAAGAGGTACTCCTGGAGTGGACCCGCTGGACCGTGGCAACGAACCCTGTTATGATTGAGTCACCGTAGGAGGCAAAAACAGAAATGCTAGCTAAGTCCAGAAAACCAGAGAGGTTGGCAGCTATCGGATTGCAGACCCCTGATCCTATCACAACAACTATCAGTAGCCGTGGGGGGTTCCTACGATGCCCTAGACCCCTCGATCACAGCCGGAGAATTAAATAGGCCTAAAGAAAGAAAGGGGAAATCTAAACTGCCCCAGAGCAGACCCCAAAGCAATAGGCAGCCCCCAACATATAATGACGGTGAAGCAAGATGAAAACACTAACACAGACAGAAAGATAGACTGAGCAAAGACGGGGCCCAAGCTAACTAGACAGGAAAGGACAGGAAGGCTGCTGTCTGCAATCCGTGAAAAACCCTATGAAAATAAGAGCCAACAAACTGACATTGAAAAAGGCCCTGAAGACGCTAGGCTTCAAAAAAGCTATGTCAGTACTCAGGAATATTCTGAAGACAGAGCAACCGGCAAAAGGAGATTCAGCTCACCCCAGCAGGGAATGGCAGAATCCAGAAAAGCAAGGAAAACAAAAACAAAACACAAATGCTAACAGGCAAAGCAGAAAACTTAGCTTTAGAGGAGCAGGAATCAGACTGGTGTCCTAGAAGTCCACAGAGAAATCACCCGCAGGGCAGAAGGGCGTCGGTAGCCTTATATCCAGTCCGTGACTCCACTCAGCCAGTCATCCTCATTAGGCTCAGGTGCCTGATAATCAGGCTCATTACCTTCCTTTACCAGAATAGGGAGTTCACCAGACCTCAGTGACGAAGTGGAAAATGAACTCACAACAGTACCTCCCCCTTGAGGAGGGGTCACCGAACCCTCAACCACGCCACCAGGGCGATCAGGGTGAGCCCGATGAAAGGCACGAACCAATCTTTTGGCATGAATATCAGAGGCAAAGACCCAGGAATTATCCTCCTGACCATAACCCTTCCACTTAACCAAATACTGGAGTCTCCGTCTAGCCAGACGGGAATCCAGTATTTTCTCTAACTCATATTCCATGTTACCTTCAACCAATACAGGGTCTGGAGGTGCCACCCCAGGAACAACTGGTTCAACAAACCTCTTCAACAAGGACTTATGGAACACATTATGGATTTTAATTGTGACAGGAAGAGCCAAACGAAAAGAGACCGGATTAATAATCTCCAAAATCTTGTAAGGTCCAATAAATCTAGGCTTAAACTTAGGAGAAGCCACCTTCATAGCAATATTTTTTTATGATAACCACACCATATCACCAATCTTAAACTGGGGACCAATGGTCCTATGTCGATTGGAAAACCGCTGGGCCTTTTCCTGGGAGAGAGATAACTTATCCACCACTTGGTCCCAGATCTGGTGCATTCTCTCCACCACAGTGTCAACACCTGGGCAAGCAGAAGGCTCCACCTGCCCTGAAGAAAATCGGGGATGAAACCCAAAGTTACAAAAAAAAGGTGACATCAAAGTGGCAGAACTAGCTCTATTATTTAAAGCAAATTCGGCCAAGGGCAAAAATGAAACCCAATCATCCTGATCAGCGGAAATAAAACATCTCAAATACGACTCCAAGGTCTGGTTTGTTCTCTCAGTCTGCCCATTGGTCTGAGAGTGAAAAGCAGAGAAGGACAACTGAATTCCCAGCTTGGAACAGAAGGTCCTCCAAAATCTAGACACAAACTGAACTCCTCTGTCAGATACAATGTTCTCAGGAATCCCGTGTAAGCGAACCACCTGTTGCAAAAACAGGGGCACCAACTCAGAGGAAGATGGCAACTTAGGGAGTGGTACAAGATGAACCATCTTAGAGAACCTATCACAAATCACCCAAATAACAGTCATTCTTTGAGAGACCGGCATATCAGAGATGAAATCCATTGAAATATGGGTCCATGGCCTCCTGGGGACCGGCAAAGGCATCAACAACCCACTAGAGCGAGAACAAGATTTAGACCGGGAGCAAGTCCCACAGGACTGCACAAAATTCCTGACATCATGAGACAAGGTGGGCCACCAAAAAGAGCGACTCACCAGATCTCTAGTACCAAAAATACCTGGATGACCAGCCAATGCAGAGCAATGAACTTCAGACATCACTCTCTTCTTCCACTGGTCAGGAACATACAACTTTCCACTGGGACAACGCTCAGGTTTGTCCTCCTGGAACTCTTGCAGAGCAAGTCTCAAATCGGGCGAGATGGCAGAAAGAACTACCCCTTCGCCTAAAATGGTAGCAGGCTTGGTCACCACAGGAGAATCAGCAAAGAAACTCCTAGAGAGGGGGTCTGCCTTGACATTCTTAGTTCCAGGAAGAAAAGAGACCACAAAATCAAAACGTGTAAAAAACAAGGCCCACCTAGCCTGTCTAGGGTTCAAGCGTTTAGCCGACTCTAGGTAAATCAAATTCTTGTGGTCAGTGAGGACCACAACTTGATGTTTAGCTCCCTCCAACCAATGTCTCCACTTCTCAAATGCCCATTTCATGGCCAACAGTTCCCGATTCCCCACATCATAGTTGCGTTCAGATGGAGAGAACTTTCGGGAAAAGAAAGCACAGGGATTCATTTTAGATGTTACAGGATCCTTTTGGGACAAAACAGTACCTGCACCAATCTCAGAAGCATCCACCTCTACCTGGAACGGGAGTGAGACATCAGGTTGCCGCAAAACCGGGGAGGAGGTAAATCTTCGCTTCAGCTCCTGAAAGGAAGCAACAGCCTCCGGAGACCAATTCAACACATCAGCACTTAGTCAGATCAGTCAATGGCTTGGTAAAACTAGAAAATTTTGCTATAAATTTCCGATAAAAATTAGCAAAACCCAAAAACTTCTGGAGGGCCTTCAAAGAAGTGGGCTGAACCCAATCATAAATGGCCTGTACCTTGGCCGGGTCCATTTCAATAGTTGACGGAGACAAAATAAATCCCAAAAATGAAATCCTCTGTACTCCAAAAAGGCATTTCGATCCTTTGACATACAGGGAATTCTCCCTCAAGATCCGGAACACAGTCCGAATATGTTCCACATGAGAATCCCAATCCTTGGAGAAGATCAAAATATCATCCAGATAGATAATCAAAAATTTATCGACAAAGTCTCGGAAAATATCGTTCATGAAGCACTGGAAGACAGAAGGGGCATTAGTGAGCCCAAAAGGCATCACCAGGTACTCAAAATGTCCCTCCGGAGTATTAAACGCCGTCTTCCATTCATCCCCCTGCTTAATGCGGATAAGATTATACGCCCCCCTGAGGTCAAGCTTGGTAAACCAGCAAGCACCTCTAACTCTAGAGAATAGATCCGAAATCAGGGGTAACGGATACTGATATTTAATAGTAATTTTATTGAGGGCACGATAATCAATACAAGGCCTTAATGATCCATCCTTTATGGCCACAAAAAAAAACCGGCACCTAAGGGTGACGAGAATGGTCTAATATGACCCTTCTCTAACGCCTCCTTAATATAGGACCGCATAGCCTCGTGCTCGGGTACAGATAAATTGAAGAGCCGACCCTTGGGAAATTTACACCCCGGGCTTAGTTCAATTGCACAGTCATAACTCCTATGAGGAGGCAAGGACGCAGACTCATTCTCACTAAATACATCATAAAAGTCCGCCAAATAGTCAGGAACATCATGCGACTGAGGAGAGGTGGAAAAAACCGGAGCCTCACTAAAGGCACACCGACAACCCCAACTCACCACAGACACAGATTTCCAATCCAAAACTGGATTATGAATTTGCAACCAGGAAAACCCCAGAACAACGGCATCATGCAGACCATGCAACACCAAAAATCTGCAATTTTCTTGATGGTCTGGGGCGACCCGCATGACCAACTGGGTCCAAAACTGAGGTTTATTTTTAGCCAAAGGAGTAGCATCAATCCCCCTCAAAGGGATAGGCGTCTGCAGAGGTGTCATCGGAAATCCACAACGTGTAGCAAAATCCAAGTCCATTAGGTTTAGCGCTGCTCCCGAATCCACAAAAGCCTTCGCGGAAAATGTGGACAGGGAGCAGATCAGAGTAATTGCCAGAAGAAACTTAGGTTGAACACCACCAACAGAAAACATGTGTGCAAAGCGTTTCTCTCATTTAGGACAAACAGAAATAATATGCGAGGCATCTCTACAGAAAAAACACAGCTTATTACGCCTTCTGAACTCCTGACGTTGCGCCTTAGACAAAACTCTATCACATTGCATAGGTTCAGATGTCTGTTCAACCGGTGGCAACACCTCTCGTGCAATCCTGTGTTCACGTAAACGCCGATCAACCTGAATGGCTAATGACATAGAATCGTCCAGACCAGAGGGAACAGGAAATCCCACCATAGTATCTTTTACAGCTTCTGACAAACCCTTCCGAAAGAGAGCAGCCAAGGCATTATCATTCCAGGTAGTAAGGACCGCCCACTTTTGGAACTTTTGACTGTACAACTCTGCAGAATCTCGACCCTGGTTCAATGCCAACAGGGTCTTTTCAGCCTGATCAATAGCATTAGCTTCGTCATACAACAACCCCAAAGCTTGAAAGAATGCGTTCACATTAGTCAGAATAGGATCATCTGGTTTCAAAGAAAACGCCCAATCCTGGGGATCGCCACGCAGCAAAGAGATGACAATTTAAACCTGCTGCGCGGAGCTCCCTGACGAGTTAGGCTTCAAGGCAAAAAATAATTTACAATTATTTTTGAAACTCAAAAATTTAGATCGATCCCCAAAAAATACATCAGGTGTAGGGATCTTTGGTTCAACAGCATGCGAACGAGCAAGGTAGGCGGAAATTCCCCGCACTTCCGCAGCGAGCTGCTCCACACGATCAGACAATTGCTTTATCTCCATTGAGAGAAAAAAAAAATTCCCCCTATGGCCTCAGAGATATAGAGGAAAGAATATACACACTCTTTTTTTTTTTTTTAAACACAATTCTTTCCTGCTATTGAGTACCCTAGGATCTGCGGTATGGCGGGTGATTCTGTTATGATTGAGTCACCGTAGGAGGCAAAAACAGAAATGCTAGCTAAGTCCAGAAAACCAGAGAGGTTGGCAGCTATCGGATTGCAGACCCCTGATCCTATCACAACAACTAACAGTAGCCGTGGGGGGTTCCTACGATGCCCTAGACCCCTCGATCACAGCCGGAGAATTAAATAGGCCTAAAGAAAGAAAGGGGAAATCTAAACTGCCCCAGAGCAGACCCCAAAGCAATAGGCAGCCCCCAACATATAATGACGGTGAAGCAAGATGAAAACACTAACACAGACAGAAAGATAGACTGAGCAAAGACGGGGCCCAAGCTAACTAGATAGGAAAGGACAGGAAGGCTGCTGTCTGCAATCCGTGAAAAACCCTATGAAAATAAGAGCCAACAGACTGACAGTGAAAAAGGCCCTGAAGACGCTAGGCTTCAAAAATGCTATGTCAGTACTCAGGAATATTCTGAAGACAGAGCAACCGGCAAAAGGAGATTCAGCTCATCCCAGCAGGGAATGGCAGAATCCAGAAAAGCAAGGAAAACAAAAACAAAACACAAATGCTAACAGGCAAAGCAGAAAACTTAGCTTTAGAGGAGCAGGAATCAGACTGGTGTCCTAGAAGTCCACCGAGAAATCACCCGCAGGGCAGAAGGGCATGGGCAGCCTTATATCCAGTCAGTGACTCCACTCAGCCAGTCATCCTCATTAGGCTCAGGTGCCTGATAATCAGGCTCATTACCTTCCTTTACCAGAATAGGGAGTTCACCAGACCTCAGTGACGAAGGGGAAAATGAACTCACAACAGTTTCCACTGTTTAGGCACATCAGGGGCTCTCCAAACGTGACATGGCATCCGCTCTGAATTACAGCCAATTTTGCATTGAAAAAGTCAAACGGCGCTCCTTCCCTTCTGAGCTCTGCCATGCGCCAAAACAGTGGTCCCCTCCCATATATCAGGTATCAGCGTACTCAGGACAAATTGCACAATAATTTTTGCAGTACAAATTTTCCTGTTACCCTTGGTAAAATTAAAAAAATTGGACCTGAAGTTATTTTTTGGTGAAAAAAAGTTAAATGTTCATTTTTTTTAAACATTCAAAAAATTCCTGTGAAGCACCTGAAGGGTTAATAAACTTCCTGAATGTGGTTTTGAGCACCTTGAGGGGTGCAGTTTTTAGAGTTGTGTCACTTTTGGGTATTTTCTATCATATAGACCCCTCAAAGTGAGTTTAAATGTGATGTACTCCCTAAAAATAAAATGGTGTTGTAAAAATGAGAAATCGCTGGTCAACTTTTAATCCTTATAACTTCTTAACAAAAAAAAATTTTGGTTACAAAATTGTGCTGATGTAAAGTAAACATGTGTGAAATGTTACTTATTAAGTTTTTTGTGTGCCGTATCTCTGTGATTTAAGGGCATAAAAATTCAAAGTTGGAAAATTGCGAAATTTTCAAATTTTTCGCCAAATTTCCATTTTTTTCACAAATAATCGCAAGTTATATCAATGAAATATTACCACTAACATGAAGTACAATATGTCACGAGAAAACAAAGTCAGAATCAGTGGGATCCATGGAAGCGTTCCAGAGTTATTACCTCATAAAGGGACAGTGGTCAGAATTGTAAAAATTGGCCCAGTCATGAATCACCCTTGGGGGTAAAGGGGTTAAAAAAATAAAACTGAAAATAAAGATTAAAGAACAACCATACGATGGATTTTATCAACCAAGGTATCATTTTAATCAGTATAATGCCACTGACCTGACACTGTGTGTAGGTTACTCTGCACAATCCTGCTGACAAGTTCCCTTTAAAGCATAAATTGGCCAATACTTGAGAGACCATCAGCCGCGAAAAGGCATACCTTTCTTTTATAGAACCTAACCTAATATTCATCAAACAAGCCTCTCCGAGGCTGCAAGTCTACATGATAAAGGGCTTGTAGGAGATACAGCCAAGGCAGATTTAACATTTGTCTTGTTTGTTGCAATAGGGCTATATGCCCATATTATCAATGTGAGTTTGACTAATAAAGACTTTTTGTACTTTACTATACTCTCACTTTATATATATTTTTTTTGCTGTGAGGGCCATTGCTCCTTTGTTCTTTATAGGATTAATAATGTTTGTGGAGTTGCTCTTGTTCTCTTGATAGGGCTTCAGCTCAGAGATAGCAGTTTTATGTGTTTCCAACATGTTAGTTATTGTTAACTATAATAAAGGGCTAGTAGGAGATACAGCCACGGCTGATGAGCTCTCAGCCTTCCTTTTCTAAAAACATATACTATATAGCAGTAATGTAGATCAAATTATATATATTGAATGTCTACAGACATCTTAGCTCTTACAGAGTGCTGTGTATTCTTTTGTTTGTACCTTATCCACCTTCCCCAATCTTCAAATGAAAAGAAATGGAATGGGCAGGTTAAATATTCATATGTACTAAATATATTTTACACAGAGAAATCCACAACATATCATGCACATTTTTGTGTGGTTTATATTTTTTTTGCATATTTTTAAATTTTTGTTCCAGTAAAATTAGTGACAAAAACTGGGTAACGAGCCAAAAATATATACCACATAATTGCACCAGTCAGTGACCGAGTAGAATCTGTCTTCTTGGTATTTAGTGGTCACTACTCACCTGTGCAGTTATCTGAAGGTATCTCCTCCTTACACCGCTCATCACCCCTCACATATGTCTCTGTAGTATTAATATGGGGCAGATCTTCACCCTGAAACAAATATTTCAAAAGTCACAGACATATGGAGACGTTGTGTACAATATTTTTGAAGACCAGAAAATAGTGATTAGCATGAAGACTACAAATGACATGACAGCAGTACTTATCACAAAGCTTCATTTCTCATGTAGAAATCCAATTTGTCGGCTCCTAAATCTAAGCAGCAGTCTCCATAACCATAAAATTGTGAGAAGATCCAGATAACATCTAGTGTCTATGATGAGCTTCACCCTGTTATCTCCACCAACTATGAATGGCCACCTTATTACAGTCACCAATCTACTAGGGCATGGGACCTCCCATGGCCTTCAAAGCTTCAAACAGGATAATAGAGAGGTCTTATTATTTCCATCCTAACAAAGGGGACTAAAGCATAATAAGGAACAATAAATTCACCTTGAATTCATTCAAATTGCTCCAGCCCCAGACCCAAATAAAGATGGATAAAGAGGACATTGTGCAAAGTGCTGAAATAAATAAGAAGCCAGAGGTAGATGCGCAAAGTAACGGATGAGGGCTGTGATTCAAGAATAGGAGACCAATAAGGTGAGTATTATTAATTTTTTTGTTTCTTTGCTAGGGCTCTACATAATAAACTGCAGCCATTTTACTGAACTCACAATAAGCAAAATGTCACTGTTACATCACTCACTGTGCTGTGGGACGCTGTAAATAACAGCTCAGCTGGCCTATAGGACTTGGAATGTGCTGGACTGTCAGTATTGTGAGTGGCAGCCCAGTTGTCCAATCTGAGATAGGGGTGTGCTGGGCTGGCAGCATTTTAATTGGTAGCTCTGCTGCTCAATCTGGCCTAGCCTGAGGGCTTTCCTCCAGGTGTTTTCCATTCTTGTTAATTTGTTAGCTATTTAGCTGGTTAGCTATGAGTAGACCATTGGCAGCTGTAGCTTTGCTCAGAGATATGTGGGCTTAGCTGCTGTGTCTGATTTCCAAATATTGGTGCTGGACCTTGAATTTGTCTTGACTAGTGTTGAGCATTCCGATACCGCAAGTATCGGGTATCGGCCGATACTTGCTGTATCGGAATTCCGATACCGACTTCCGATATTTTTTCAATATCGGAAGTCGGCATCGGAATCGGAAGTTCAAAGTTGATTGACAGCCTGACGTCATCATGATGCGCGGTGTGTGCGCATCATGATGCGCCGTCATTTCGGGCCTTCCGGGGGTCTCTGCCGGCCTGCCGGGGGGCTGTGCCGGCCTGCCGGGGGGCTGTGTGGACTGCCCGGGGTCTGTACCGGCCTGCCGGGGGGCTGTGCCGGCCTGCCGGTGGTCTGTGCACCCTGTGGGGGTCTGTACCGGCCTGCCGGGGGGCTGTGCCGGCCTGCCGGTGGTCTGTGCACCCTGTGGGGGTCTGTACCGGCCTGCCGGGGGGCTGTGCCGGCCTGCCGGGGGGCTGTGCTGATGTCCGGGGGTCTGTGCAAGCATCGTCCGATGGGACTACAAGTCCCATCTGGCGATGCCTGCTACCATGACAGTGATTGACACATTAGCCAATGATGGGACAGTAGTAGTCCCATCATCCGGCTAATGTGTTAAATGTTAAAAAAAAAAAAAATACTACATACATACTACATACATACTACATGCATGCTACATACATACTACATGCTACATACATACTACATACATACTACATACATACATACTACATAACACATAATTACTACATACATACTACATACATACTACATGCATGCTACATACATACTACATACATACTACATGCATGCTACATACATACTACATATATACTACATGCATGCTACATACATACTACATGCTACATACATACTACATATATACTACATACATACTACATACATACTACATGCATGCTACATACATACTACATGCTACATACATACTACATATATACTACATGCATGCTACATACATACTACATACATACTACATACATACTACATGCATGCTACATACATACTACATACATACTACATGCTACATACATACCACATATATACTACATACATACTACATACAATACATTCATACAATACATACATAGACATACAGTACATATAACATAGAGTAACATACTTACCAATACTTGTCACATTGTTCCCCGAAGCCATTGTCTTTTACAGAATAAATATTAACATAACAAACCACAAAAATACTCACCCACGATCCGAAGCAGTCCACGAGTGTGTCCCACGACGATCTTGGGTAGAGAACTGCAGCATCAGCTGTTGCTGCCGTTCTCTACGGGCTGCAGGAATCCAATGACAGAAGGTAGGTATCCTTCCGCACTGTATTCCTCCGCCACTTAAAAAAAAAAAAGTCCCTAGTCTCACTTTATGCCATTGCTGCGTGGGAATTTCCCACACAGCAATGGCATAAAGTGAGACTAGGGACTTTTTTTTTTTAAGTGGCGGAGGAATACAGTGCGGAAGGATACCTACCTTCCGTCATTGGATTCCTGCAGCCCGTAGAGAACGGCAGCAACAGCTGATGCTGCAGTTCTCTACCCAAGATCGTCGTGGGACACACTCGTGGACTGCTTCGGATCGTGGATGAGTATTTTTGTGGTTTGTTATGTTAATATTTATTCCGTAAAAGACAATGGCTTCGGGGAACAATGTGACAAGTATTGGTAAGTATGTTACTCTATGTTATATGTACTGTATGTCTATGTATGTATTGTATGAATGTATTGTATGTAGTATGTATGTAGTATATATGTGGTATGTATGTAGCATGTAGTATGTATGTAGTATGTATGTAGCATGCATGTAGCATGCAGTATGTATGTAGCATGCATGTAGTATATATGTAGTATGTATGTAGCATGTAGTATGTATGTAGTATGTATGTGGTATGTATGTAGCATGTAGTATGTATGTAGTATGTATGTAGTATGTATGTAGCATGTAGTATGTATGTAGCATGCATGTAGTATATATGTGTTATGTATGTAGCATGCATGTAGTATGTATGTAGTATGTATGTGGTATGTATGTAGCATGCATGTAGTATGTATGTAGTATGTATGTAGTATGTATGTAGTATGTATGTAGCATGCATGTAGTATGTAGTATATATGTGGTATGTATGTAGCATGTAGTATGTATGTAGCATGCAGTATGTATGTAGCATGCATGTAGTATATATGTAGTATGTATGTAGCATATATGTAGTATGTATGTAGCATATAGTATATATGTAGTATGCATGTTGCATGCATGTAGTATATATGTAGTATGTATGTTGCATGTAGTGTATATGTAGTATGTATGTTGCATGTAGTATATATGTAGTATGAATGTAGCATGTATGTAGTATGTAGTATGAATGTAGCATGTATGTAGTATGCATGTTGTATGTATGTAGCATGTAATTTTTTTTTTTTTTTTACATTCAACACATTAGCCGGATGATGGGACTACTACTGTCCCATCATTGGCTAATGTGTCAATCACTGTCATGGTAGCAGGCATCGCCCGATGGGACTTGTAGTCCCATCGGACGATGCCTGCACAGACCCCCGAAGCCTGCACAGCCCCCCGGCAGGCCGGCACAGCCCCCCGGCAGGCCGGCACAGCCCACCGGAGCCTGCACAGCCCCCCCGGCAGGCCGGCACAGACCACCGGAGCCTGCACAGCCCCCCGGCAGGCCGGCACAGCCCCCCGGCAGGCCGGCACAGCCCACCGGAGCCTGCACAGCCCCCCGGCAGGCCTGCACAGACCACCGGAGCCTGCACAGACCCCTGGCAGGCCGGCACAGCCCCCCGAAAGGCCCGTACAGACCCCAGAGAGGCTGTACAAGGGAAAAACAGGATTTTTCTTATTCCGATACCGGAAGTCCCATAGACTTGAATGGGACTTCCGGTATCGGAATCGGCGATACCGATACTTTTTTTTAAGATCGGCCGATCCATTCCGATCCGATACTTTGAAGTATCGGACGGTATCGCTCAACTCTAGTCTTGACTATTCACGTGTGTTATCCCTTTTGCTCTTGACGCTCTCTGACCTTTGGCACCTTTGCTTCTGACTATCTGTTTATCTTATCTTGATGTACCCTCCTAGCATTTGACCCTGGATTGTTACTTGACCATGCCTTTGTCTTGGATTTCTGTATTAAAAACTCTCCTGGTACCTGACCTCGGAGGTACTGATGACCCTGTCTTACGGCTTGTCCATAAATAATACAAAAAATTCAGATTAAGAAGAATCCAAATATTTTGTAAAATTTGAAGTGAATTCAATTTACCTAAAGCCGATGCTCTCATCTCTAAACCCTGATGGATAAAACAAGACTTAACACAAGACCTTCACATCATTCGACACATCATAATGAATATTTCAAGACACCTTCTCTCTATCTACCTGACGATCCTGAGGAACATTATGATTTTCTTGTTTACAGTCATGTGGAAGAAGAGGACGGGGACATCTCTCTGGTGTTGTCCTCTCACTGGATAGAACTGGAGGAAACACAGGGACTGAATTAATTCTTTACATACAGATAATTATTGTCAGTGTGTATTTAGTCCTGTCTATTACCTGGTGATGTGAGGGGCTGGGGAACCTCCATCATGACATCCTTGTACAGATCTTTGTGTCCTTCTAAATACTCCCACTCCTTCATGGAGAAATAGACGGTGACATCCTGACACCTTATAGGAACCTGACACATACAATGATACCGTCATCCCCCCGATCCCTCCATAGCATTATTGTATAATGTCCCAGCATTCCCAGCAGTGTCACCTCTCCAGTCAGCAGCTCAATCATCTTGTAGGTGAGTTCTAGGATCTTCTGGTCATTGATGTCCTCGTGTATCAGGGGGTGAGGTGGAGGCCCCGTGATTGGGCTCAGGGGTCTTCCCCATCCCTCAGACATAGGGGCCTGACCGCGCTCACTAGAGGTCTTCTTCACTACTGTGTAATCCTGGTTATGGAGAGACACATTAATAAATCTCACTACAGACTTTTCCAGAGTCCTCACCTTTCCAGTTATGTACATATGTTATTGTCACAAGTATGTAATGTCCTCTTGAGGAAGATATAGGGGTAGAAGATCACTATGTATTGTGAATCGCAGATCTTCAATTTAGCCTGTGTATTTGTGTCTTATATTAAATGGGTTTGGTTTGCTTTGGTGCTGAAGAGGTTCCTTTCTATGCTGGTCATAATCTTGCAGCTCCATTTTAGCTGCTTCTGATCTGGTCATTACTGCTACCTAAAAAACATGGCCAGACTCTCTCTGCCTTCCCAGTGAAAGCTTTGCTTCCTATCTCCTTGGAGACGCTGTGCTGCTCCATTGTTGCTAATGGAGATTTGTCTTCCTGTGCTGAGTGCTAAAGATAAGTGGCTGGAGTGGAGTTGTTGTTGTAATGATCATTAGTTTGCTGTGGTACTTGTGTTTATTTCCTGGTGTCTGTTCCCATTTGGTTGGTACATTTCTATCCTTCCCTATATACCTCTCTGCCTTTGATGAATGTTTGTATATTTGTTGCTTTACGTTATCCTTGTTTTCTCTTTGTCTTGTTTGCCTTATATTTCTGTCCCAGGCCTCATGGAGTGGGGCAGGGACAGATCAGGGAATAACAGGATCACAATAAGGCCAGAGACATGGGCCTCTCTACCTTCAAGAGTACCCCTGGAAAGGGATAGTTAAGGTCCCAGTTCCAGGAACAGTTTGAGGCCCCCCTTTCTTACTAAAGACTGTCGTAGTGTGAGTTATTCACATACATACGAATGATGTAATGTGACATCATCAGAATCTCTCACCTCTCCAGTAAGCCGGAAGAGGATCTCTAGGGTGAGGTGTAATATCCTCTCCGCCATCTTGTCCCTGTCCCTCTCCATCCTTGTATGGTCACTCAGGAGAATTCTCTTATATAGAAGATCTCCACTGAGAGGCAGGGTGGATAAAAATCTTGATTTTTTTAAAAAAATCAAAAAAATCAGATTTTTTTGATTTAAATCAGATTTTTTTGATTTAAATCATTTTTCTTTTCATAGACTTTAACCATCCCAGTAAAATGTCTGTTAAAAAAATAGGTTGTAAATTAATTGCCAGACTTACCACTAGTACTAGGCTCCTGGTGCATAAGAAGCTGTGGGGGTTCATTGACATTAGTTGTATCACTATCAACATCTTCATTTCCCTTCTGGTTGCAGTTTTCATAATGTGATTTCAAACGGCAAACAAGTCCTTGGATATCCTTTTGACAGTATTTGCACTTTGCTCTTGCACCTTTCTTTCCAAGATCTGCTGCTGGCATCTCAACAAAATGAACCCAAATAGGGTCTCTCTTACGACCTGCTGCCATGGCTCACACAGATCACTTATGAAGTTTGATTGTTACTACAGCCTGAGCCAAGCACTGCTGATGTTACTACAGCCTGAGCCAAGTACTGCTGACTATCCAACAAGTTTGGGCATGTCAACTGAATGCAGGGAAAAAGAAACTAAACCAAAACTGAAACCAAGCTAGAAGTGTGGAATTAAAGGGGCAGTATGAACAAAATGTGGAGGCTATTAATAGTTTATACAATTAAGACATGCTGCTTTTAAACACCTACCTATTGCCATATAGTAAAACAAAAAAGATTTTTACTTACTTTGGGGTCCCCCCCTCACCCTGGCGTTAGATCGTTGCCCCTAGTTTCGTCCGTGTAACTATGGGCGCACATGCACACTGCTCTCACTTCTCATTTTAATCGTGATTTATATTAAAAAAAAACCTTTTGATTTAAATCAGTGATTTAAATCATGATTAAAATCATGATTTAAATCGATCCGATTTAAATAGAAAAAAATCTTTTGATTTAAATCGTGATTTAAATCATGATTTAAATCGGCGTGATTTAAATCAATCCACCCTGCTGAGAGGATCCGATATTGTAGGGACCTGAATGGGGAGAAGATGACGATGTAACATCATAAAGATCCCATGTAAGAAATCTCCGGAGCTGTTACCGGCTCCACATGGTCACTACTAGAGATGAGTGAATTTGATCGGCGAATGTTTGCCAGACATAAATTCGGCACAAATATAGCACATTTGGATCTGTGATCGGAAACCCGAGCAAAATTGCATAAAATCGGTTAAAAATCGGTATCATTCGGTAAAAGTGTGGGGAAATATTTGCGTTGCCACAAACAAATTTCCCGCACTTTAGCAACAACAATGGTGGTATATCATGAGCGTTTGGCATGTGTATGATGAAGGGAGGGGGGTTGCAGAGCTCATAGGCGAGGTGTTCTTGTAAGCACAGCAGGCTTTTTTTTTCCTAACTTTATGTGTGCACATTGCGGCTAGCCAATCATTTGTATGGGTTGAAATGATCCAGAGGCCACAAACAAATTCTTCTGTTATTAACGTCATATAGTAAGGGACCTGACTTGAAAAATATTTTTGTAGCATGTAGTGTGTTATAGAGGCCTGATACATAGGACACAAACAAATTCTTCTGTTATTAACGTCATACAGTAAGGGACCTGAGTTTAAAAACAGTTTGGAGTATCTAGTGTGTTTTAGAGGCTTGGTATATAGGCCACAAAAAAGTATTTTTTCTGTGTCTAACATGATACAGCACGCCATATTGCAACTTTGAAATTCAGCTGTTTGTACAGATGGTGCAGAGTTTAAAATCTTATTTTTGGGTGTTAATACTGTGCTCATACCACACTATCTGAGCAACATGACTGGGGAAAAGCGAGGCCGTGGTGGAAGGGGAATTAGGCTTGGTGTTCAAGGTGTAATATAGGTGGTAATGTTGGTGAAAGCACTAGAGAAGCAAAGGCACATCCTATGCAAAGACAACTGACAACTTATGTTACTGGACAGGCTACACCACTACCTTTCTTTGGCAGCTGCACAGCGGTACACCTTGTCGATAAGGCCCAGAAATAGTATGTACTGGAGTTTGTATGTTCTCCCCGTGTTTGCGTGGGTTTCCTCCGGGCACTCCGGTTTCCTCCCACACTCCAAAGACATACTGATAGGGAATTTAGATTGTGAGCCCCATCGGGGACAGTGATGAGAAATGTGTGCAAACTGTAAAGCGCTGCGGAATATGTTAGCGCTATATAAAAAAAATAAATAAATAAATAAATAAATGTACTTGAGAAGATGGCAAGTGCAGCTTCAAGTGACCTCTCCTCCTTTTCCTCCACCTCAACATCACACCCAGTACATTCCACAGATGTGGCACCCAAATTCCCCTTCCTTCCCCCCGCATCCCAACTATCCAAACGTTCAACTAAGTGTACGGAATCACATGTCCTTCTGTGATCCAGTGCCCTCATTAAGTGTGTCAGAGGGGACACAGCAGGTAGCCAGTGGCTCTGACTTACCTGCATCTCCTGCACGCTGTGTGTGACACCCTGCAATGCTGCTGTAGCGGACATCTTGAAATGGCACATATCCTCCAGGCTCTGCTCAATGGGGACTTCCGGGACCTCCCTGCTGCAGGATCTCACTGGGGATCCTCCTCTCTCCTCCCGGTTACCTGGTGGTCTGAAGACCGGTCCCCTGGCTCCAGTGAAGAAAATGCTCCCCGCGTGCAAGTATCTCCTGACTGCCTCTGTTCCAGGGGCGATGATGGAGATGGTGCCTGGTCCGGTCTATGTGCCCTGGTAAGGAAAGACTGAATATCGCCCTTGGGGGATGCAGAACAGGTGGAGGACCGGGTCCTTGTCTTTTTAGCCCCTGATGTGCACATGCTGAGGTACTGGAACTGGTTGCTAGGTAGATGGTGGTTAGGAGCAGCAGAAAGAACGTCTTCACTTTGCCATGTCCAGCCACGCCCCCTCTGCCTGGGCCTTTTTTGACTCTACAAAGGATGAGCCAACTCACGTAATCTGCCAACTTTGCAAAAAAAAACTGAGTCAAGGTAAAAACTGCAAAAATTTGACTACTACATGTATGAACCTTCACATGCGCAATCAACTTGCTTTAGTGTGGGAATCCCACTGAGCAAAAATGCGGACCAATGAACATAAACCACCACCAGCCGCACAATCAATCGACACTGCTGCTTCTTCCTCCTCCTTACTGTGCCAGCTATTGAGACACAGGTCTTTGACCATAGAACCTCCAGGTTCTTTACCCGATCGAGTCACACTGACTGAGAGGCCGCCTTCAGCTGTAATGGAAGTGGACATGCCTGTTGTTTTTGACCAATCTCAGAGAACGATCACACCAGAAGTTTCTCAATCAACACTAACATCTCCGCCTGCATCTCTCTCACAGTCCAGCAGTTTGTCTGGTTCACCGTACTCCACCCTCTTACAGAACTGCGACCAGCCCATGGTTCTGCAGTTGTGGTCACGGAAAAGATTGTTTCCTCCTATGCCTGACAAAGCTAAGAGGTTGAACTCCACCATCTCCAATTTGTTGGCCACAGAAATGCTGCCTTTTTGACTGGTGGATACCGGCAGTTTAAGAAAGCCAATGACCGTTGCAGTCCCCCAATACCAATTACCCAGTCACCACTATTTTTCAAAGACAGCTGTGACTGCACTACACCAGTATGTAGCAGACAACATCACCCGTTCTTTGACAAAATCTATGTCTGCCAGGGTGCATTTCACCACATATACTTGGATTGGAAAGCATGGCCAAGGGTGTTACATCTCGCTGACTGGGCACTGGGTGACTCTAGTGGCTGTGGGGACAGGCGCTGCTCCACAAGTGTTGGAATCCCCAAGGCTTGCAGGCCAAACCTCTACATTAAACTCTTCCTCCACTGCTTCTGCCTCCTCTAGGGTTTCCACCTGCGCCCTCAACCTCTGCCTTCACAAGACATACGTTCCAACAGTGCATAGCGAACCCCCGCCACTGCTGTTCTGCGCAACCAGGGCGCACCAAAATCAGGCACTCTTAAAATTTATATGCCATGGAGATCTCAGTCATCCAGCTGAAAAGCTGTGGACAGCTCTCCAGGCTGAATTTGATCAATGGCTGTCTCTACTGAACCTGCATCCGGGGAAGGCCGTGTCCGATAACGGTGCGAACCTGGTGGTGGCCCTATGGCGAGGAAAGCTCACACACATACCTTGCATGGCTCAGGTCCTCAACCTGGTGGTGCAGCGTTTCCTCAGCAACTATCCTGGCCTGGGTGACCTGCTCCAGAAAGCACGTAAGCTGAGTGCTCATTTCCAACGTTCGCACCCCTGTGCTCATCGACTTGCATCGATACAGAGGTCTTTGTCCATGCCAGTTAACAGGTTAATATGCGATGTGCCAGATAATGAAAAACTAGGCACTCAACATATAGATTAATTTTGGTGACTTTTTAATACAGCCCAAAATAAAACGTTTTGGCCACATCCGACCTTTGTCAATTACAGACTGTTAAGAATGCTGAGGAGTTATGGGAATCCAAAATATTAAAGGCAGGACACGTCTCGGTATAAGTGAAACTGTAGATATGGGGGTATTACTGACTTAACCCCATTGGTCATGTGTCCGAGGCTATCAGTGTGTCAGCGTGCCTGGTGAAAAGAAGTGGTATCCACCGCTCGTCTATGCGGTAGATAAATCAGTCTGTAATTGACAAAGGCCGGATGTGACCGAAACGCTTTATTTTGGGCTGCATTAAAAAGTCACCAGAATTAATCTATAAGTTGAGTGCCTAGTTTTTCATTATCTGTTGTATGGTGTGGGAACCTATTACGGCACCATCTCGGGTAGTGCACACGGTCTTCTCTTGATATGTGATGTGCTGACATGGTAGAATTCCACTCTGCACATGTTGCAGCAACTGTGGCAGGAGCAATGAGCCCTGATGCAGTATGTCATGTCGTATAGCCTGGGCCAACGCAGTGCGGAGGTGGCGCATATCACGTTTACAGAGTGGGCACAGATTAAGGACCTCTGCACCCTTCTGCAGTACTAAGATGGTTAGCGCTGATGACGCCGTCATCACCATCATATCCGGTCATTTATATGCTGAAGCAGACTTTGAATAGACTGTGGGAGGAGATGGTGGTCCCAGAAGAAGAGGCGGAAGCAGAGGAGGCTGTGGAAGGGATAACATTTTCTCGAAGTTCAAGACTGTCGTCATCTAGGCAGGTGGCAAGGGAGGGTGGAGTACTGCGATTGAGGGGGGCTGGTGATGATAACAGGCAAACTGTTATCGAACGTGCAAGATCCGAGGACCAAATGAAGGAGGAAGAGGTGATGATCGAGCAACTGTCGGATGAAGAGGATAATCGTCCCCTCTCTGTTGTTTGGGGTTGGTGGGAGGGTAAGGAGGAAACGAGCTTCATTGTTAGCCAGCCACCAACACAGCATGGTCTCGAAGCTCATGGTAGAGCCTGACATATGCATGCCTTTGTGCTGCACTATCTGCAACATGATCCCCGTATAGTTATGATTAGGAATCATGCTGACTACTGGGTTGCCATTTTATTAGATTCACGTTATAAAACCAAATTTTGCCTGATGATTTCCGCCACATAAAGGGACCAGCGAATGCTGGAGTATCGAAACATGCTTTAAGAGAGCTATTCCCCAAGACAGCAGTGAAGCACACAGTTCGCATCGCAGCTGTAGACTTCCAAACTCCGGTCCATCAATTCGTCAACGCCCAAACATTAGCAACAGCAGGAGCAGTGGAAGTGGAAGAAGCAATTTCTGTGAGTCCTTTGAAACTTCTTATTAGACCAACTCGTGCACGAGCACAACAGAGTCCAAGTCTTACACGTGGTGAACGAATGGTGCAGGAGTATCTAGAACTAAATATCAATACCATCAGGGAGGGTTTGGACCCTTTCACATTTTGGTCTTCCAAAAAGGAGTAGTGGCCTGAGCTCGACTCACATGCTTTGGAGGTTTTATCGTGCCCGGCAGCCAGAATTCTCTCAGAATGTGTCTTCAGTGCTGCTGGTGGTGTCCTGATGGATAAGCGCATACGGCTGTCTCCTGAAAGTGTTGACCAGATTAAGATGAACATTAAGATGAACAAGTCATGGATTTCCAAGGACTTTTGCACCCCAATCGCAGACTGTGCAGACTAGGTGATATTGCACTTTTTAGTGTGATGCCTAAATGTCACGTAACTGCACTCTGTGACATCGTGAGTGTCTCTTCTGTGTTGGCTGCTGCTGTAAATGTGACCACTCATGGTTGGGTGTCCAACTGCTGAATTGGGTGTAGAAAAAGACCTGTTGGTCCCTATTAGACTATTTATCCTGTGGTGAAATTGATAGCATTTCTGTGGGGTAAGGCCCTCAATTCTTTAAATGTGAACACTCCTTGTAGGGTGTCTATCTGCTATATTGGGTGTAGTGAAAGACCTGTCGGTCCCTAATCTACTATTTCTAGTGTGGTGAAATTGATGCCACTTCTGTGGGGGGTAAGGCCCTCATTTCTTTAAATGTGAACACTCCTTGGTTTTGTCCATCTGCTGGTTTGGGTGTAGTGAAAGATCTGACGCTCCCTATTATAGTATTTCTACAGAGGTGAAATTGATGCAACTTTGGTGGTATCTGCAAATATTTTTTGGAAATGTGAACACTCCTTTTTTTTAGGTCTCCTTCATGCGTGTTGCCTGTAGCAGTAGACGTCCGAAAACTTCAGGCCTCCACGTCCTTGTACTCAACTACCCGTGTTGCTATCTTTACATTTTTCTGACAATGGTAGTCTAGAAAACTGATATTTGTGCCACCTGAGTGTGGCTCAGCATGAAAGCAGGTAGAGGTGTTGGATGTGATATTATTTATTATTATTTATTATTATTTATTGTTATAGCGCCATTTATTCCATGGCGCTTTACATGTGAGGAGGGGTATACATAAAAACAAGTACAATAATCTTAAACAATACAAGTCATAACTGGTACAGGAGGAGAGAGGACCCTGCCCGCGAGGGCTCACAATCTTCAAGGGATGGGTGATAATACAGTAGGCGAGGGTAGAGCTGGTCGTGCAGCGGTTTGGTCGATCGGTGGTTACTGCAGGTTATAGGCTTGTCAGAAGAGGTGGGTCTTCAGGCTCTTTTTGAAGGTTTCGATGGTAGGTGAGAGTCTGATATGTTGTGGTAGAGAGTTCCAGAGTAGGGGTGATGCGCGAGAGAAATCTTGTATGCGATTGTGGGAAGAGGAGATAAGAGGGGAGTAGAGAAGGAGATCTTGTGAGGATCGGAGGTTGCGTGCAGGAAAGTACCGGGAGACGAGGTCACAGATGTATGGAGGAGACAAGTTGTGGATGGCTTTGTATGTCATGGTTAGGGTTTTGTAATGGAGTCTCTGGGCAATTGGGAGCCAGTGAAGGGATTGACAGAGGGGAGAAGCTGGGGAATAGCGGGGGGACAGGTGGATTAGTCGGGCAGCAGAGTTTAGAATAGATTGGAGGGGTGCGAGAGTGTTTGAGGGGAGGCCACAGAGCATGAGGTTGCAGTAGTCAAGGCGAGAGATGATGAGGGCATGGACTAGGGTTTTTGCAGATTGATATCATTGCTCCCAGCAAAGGGGCCCTACACCGATCCCTCCCCGACCTCATCTCACTGTGATGTTCATTGGAAAGCTGTAAATGCTGTCCCAGACCCCGATACCTCATGCCTGGCTGATTGCTGCAGTTCCATGCTGCAATCTGTACTGTGGGTGAATTGAGGCCACTTTCCTGGTGTCTGTCCCTCATGTGATGTGTTTTGGCAGCATTTGGGGCCATTGTAAGGTGTCGTGCATCCGTTTGTTTTTGCATCCCATTGACTATAATGGCATTCGGCTATGTTCGGCGAATACTCGTCAAATTAATCGGCGAATATTACAAATTCAGTGGACGTTATCCAAATCGAATATTGAAATATTCGCTCATCTCTAGTCACTACATCCAGTCATGGTCCCGTCCTGCCCCCCGGGATCACACACAACCCGATTATAGTCATATTATATACAAAGATTTATCACATAATATCTACAATCCAGCACCTAAAAAACACTGAACAAATCTAAACGAAGAATCTATTTGAATTCTGGTCTAAGGGGAATGTGCCTCCTTGTGAGGAGAGCCATACAAGCGTAATAAGTAGAATTCCTTTGGGAATTTAAATATGCCGATATCCTATTTAGTTAAAGGACTTGAACTCTAGAGTCACCCATGGGGGTTACGATCCGAAAAGTCAATATTAACCCTTTAATAGGCATTCCTAAGGATAAGAAGCCAAACCAGAAACTGCATCTTGAAAGTCAGCAAAACAAAACACCTAGTCTCAGCACTGAGGGGGTTAATGCCCCCAGTAATGGGGAATCTCCAGCACCTACCTCCACCTGCAGAGCCGCACACCACATATATGGCTGTTCTGTGTGCACAGGACCTGGGATGAGGTCACAGGAGGGGAGGAGTCAGGGGTCACATGATCAGGGGCCTCAGTGTATGCTCTCTGCTGTGCTGGTTGTCATGAAAACATGGGGAGATGTAGGGTATGTCCACACACATTCAGTAAAATTTTTCCTCCATTTCTGTGTCTCTTGACAAAAGCACACGTTTTTTGTACATTTTTACTCTGTTTTTCATGTGCTTTTGCCTTGTTTTTGCCACATTTTGTGCATTCTGCCGCGTTTTTCCTGCATTTTTGCCACTTTTTTGTGCAGTTTTTCCTGCATTTTTGCCTCATTTGCGCTGGCGTTGCTCTCCTTGCTTTCACACAAAAGAACATGGACAGGAAATCCGGCGATCAGCTGCAGCCCTGGTTTCCTCATCATGTTACATGTGACAGAAAGTGGGGACAGTGCTAATAGAGCCCCGAAATCACGCGTGTCGACACTGCAGGAACAGCGTCAGCACCGGAGGAGAGTATTTTTTTATTTTATCAGGGCAAAACATTTGGATCGAGTAGGGGTTGTCCCAGTAGTGGACAACCTTTTTAAAGGGAATCTGTCACCTACCCTTTGGCGGGCGATGAAAACGAGGTCGGTCCGGTCCGATGGGCGGTGTTCCCGATGTGTGGAAAAAAGCCCCGGAATACAGCAAAATACTTGACCGGCGCATGCGCAGTCCGGCTTTTCGGCTTTGCCCGCAGTTGGGCAAAGCATACTGCGCGTGCGCTAGCTATGAATGCTTAGCACATGCGCAAAAAATGGCGTACACCTACTCCAATTCAGCAATAACCTGTGGACGGCGGGCAAGGATGGGGAGGCGGCACACATCGGGAACACCACCCATCGCCCGCCAAAGGGTAGGTGACAGATTCCCTTTAAGGCCAATGGAGCAGAGCATAGCGAGGAGGAGCTGATTATACAAAAAAATGCTGCAGAGAGATCCAGGAGAATCAGCAGGGAGTAGTGGCCCTTTGATTTAACTGTTAGTAGATCATTAAAGACTTTAGTAAGGTAAAGAACGGAAACCATATTGTAGAGGGTAAAGAAGAGAGTGAGCTGCAAGATACTAGATTAAACGGGAGTGGAAGAACTGTTGTGGGATTTTAGAGATGAAGGGAAGCTTAAAGCCTGTTCTACATAACTTTTCTACATATTTTCAAAAGTTGTCAGGTTCAGTAATGAAATGAGCCATTTCTTAATAATTCTGACCTCCTGAACTCAAATTTGACATTAAAGTTTTTAGTTGGCTCTTGTTTCTATGATATCAAATAGTTTTCATTTTACTGCTACATATCTATATATACAATTGTCTTATCATGTCTGTCTGTAACCGAAATCCTGCGTCGCTGATTGGTCGCGGCAGTTAGGCCGTGACCAATCAGCAACAGTCGCTTAGTCATCGCGGCAACACGGCCGCATCGCTTATTGTACAGGCACATTACAGCCGTTAAAGGCATCACAGCTGCGTCGCTCATTACACAGGCACAGTCCTGTACATATACAATACATTAGGTAACAGTAGAACAGTGACTGCAGCTCTGGGTGTAACTTGCGTACAATACATTAGGTATGAGCAGAAAAGTGACTGCAGCTCTGGCTGTAACAGGAGTATAATACATTAGGTAAGAGCAGAACGGTGACTGCAGCTCTGGCTGTAACTGGACTACAATACATTAGATAAAAGCAGAACAGTGACTGCAGCTCTGGGAGTAACTGGAGTACAATACATTAGGTAACAGCAGAACAGTGACTGCAGATCTGGGTGTAACTGAAGTACAATACATTAGGTAACAGCAGAACAGTGACAGCAGCTCTGGGTGTAACTGGAGTACACTACATTAGGTAACAGCAGAACAGAGACTGCAGCTCTGGGTGTAACAGGAGTACATTAGGTAACAGCAGAACAGTGACTGCAGCTCTGGGGGTAACAGGAGTACATTAGGTAACAGGAGAACAGTGACTGCAGATCTGGGTGTAAATGGAGTACAATACATTAGGTAACAGCCGAACCATGACTGCAGCTCTGGGTGTAACTTGAGTACAATACGTTTGGTAAGATCTGAACAGTGACTGCAGCTCTGGGAGTAACTGGAGTACAATACATTAGATAACAGCAGAACAGTGACAGCAGCTCTGGGTGTAACTGGAGTACAATACATTAGGTAACAGAAGAACAGTGACTGCAGCTCTGGCTGTAACTGGAGTACAATACATTAGGTAACAGCAGAATAGTGACAGCAGCTCCAGGTATAACATGAGTATAATACACTAGATGGAGGCCCGATTCTATCGCATCGGGTATTTTAGAGTCTCTGTTAAAATAAAAAATAGTTATTTACTCACCTTCCGACGGCCCCTGGACTCTGTCCCTCCTCTCACCACGCGCCCGGCATCTTCCGGTTCCAGTAATGCTTAGCGAGAAGGGCTGAAGATGACGTCACTCGCAAGAGCGCGACGTCTTCAGTGGTGTTTCGCACAAAGCATTACTGGAACCGGAAGATGCCGGGAGTGTGGAGAGGAGAGAAAGAGTCCGGGGGCTGTCGGAAGGTGAGTATATAACTATTTTTTATTTTAACAGAGACTCTAGCATACCCGATGCGATAGAATCGGGCCACCATCAAGTAATTAATAAAAACCTAACGAAATTAACTGTAACATAAGTTGGTGTGCATGCAGCATATAAGTGTATGTTCACACTGGCCACTAAAAAGACAAAATCTAAGATAAGCACAAATAAATAAGGGCTGAAAAAGCCCGAGACCCCGACTAGTGCATACCCAGCAATGGGCAGTGTAACAACCCTGCTGGCATCGCTGCATGGCCTCCCATTCCCCACTCACCAACTTGCTCTCTGCTCCAGGCCATGCTGTGAATTATGTTTGCTGCCAGCTCCCTGCTTTGTCACCTGTCTCCATGTTTCCTGACTGTGTGTATAGGGGGGCGGCGCCTGAACTCTCTGCTTCTTATGGAGTCAGGGTGCACTTGGCTAATGTGTCCCTGACCAATTACCTAGAGCCCTCTACTATTTAGGGCTGCCCCACCCACTGGAACATTGCCTGTGCAATATCTAATCTCAGTTAGTGTTTTGCTGCTGAGTAAGCCAGGCTCTGTTCTGTGTTTCTCCTTCTCTGGAGGCTACACTCCTAGCTTTATCTTGTGCCTGTCTGTCTGCCCTCCAGGAGGCTGAATATCCTGGTCTCTGTGCTATAGCCCCTGACCTTGTCTTGCCTAGTGCCTCCATCCACTTTCCAGGAGGCAGTTTATCCTGGTCCTTGAGTCCTTGTCCCTGTACCTTGTCTGAACTCTGTCCTACCCCTGCCTCCTTGTCTTTGGTTTCTTTTCCTGCTATGTCTTTCCCTGTGTCCTCCCTGTCTGTGCTCTGCACCCTTGCGGCTCTGCCTGCTCTGCACCCTTGCTGCTCTGCCTGCTCTGCACCCTTGCGGCTCTGCCTGCTCTGCACCCTTGCGGCTCTGCCTGCTCGGCCACCTTGCAGCTCTGCCTGCTCTGTACCCTTGCAGCTCTGCCTGCTCTGCACTCCTGTGCCTCCGTCTGCTCTGCACTCCTGCGGCTCTGCCTACTCCACACTCCTGCCTGTATCCATACCTGCACCTCCTGTGTGAACAGGACTCTACCTGTTCCTCCATATTCCATTCCTTCCTCAAAGTACCCGCTCCTGCTGAGTGAACAGGTCCCTACCTATTCCTTCATACACAACATCTGCCTGCCCTGTGTCTCAAGCCATGTCAGCCTGCCCTGTGTCTCAAGCCGTGCCTGCCTGCCCTGTGTCTCAAGCTGTGTCAGCCTGCTCTGTGTCTCCAAGCCGTGCCTGCTTGCCCTGTGTCTCCAAGCCGTGCCTGCTTGCCCTGTCTCAGCTGTGCCTGCTTGCCCTGTGTCTCAGCCATGCCTGCTTGCCCTGTGTCTCAGCCATGCCTGCTTGCCCTGTGTCTCAGCCGTGCCTGCTTGCCCTGTGTCTCAGTCTGCCTGTCACTCGCACCTGACCAGGTGTCCTGTCCCCAAGCGGAATCAGCAGTCACAGCCAGACACCACCTGGCAGCTGCCTGCCGCACAACCTTGACCTCACCATTGGAGGCTCCAGAGATGACCAAGGCAGCTGTCTTAGTCATGCCCCTTCCAGGGTAGTCTGGTCTGTGGCACAGTGGGGCCACAACCCCCCCCGGCTCGCGCCAATCAGCCAAGGCGCGAGCGTGACAGGCAGCTTTGTAAACGTAATGTTCAGCTCAAAGAAAAGCTGGACATCTCAGCCCTTATTCACATTTGCATCATTTTGACATATGGTAAGATTTTAATAGCGGTTAGGCCCATCCCGAATAGGGTCAGCGTGATGTGGTGGGATGGCTTTTATTTTTTTTAATCAAAATTATGTTAATCAAGTGCCCTATGTTATCTTCATGTATTGTTGAGATTTATTTAGTGCATGGTATTTGCTTGTTTGTTTTTGTCTTTTACATATAATTAATGCATAAAAGTTTCAGTACTTTGAAACATTATTATTTTTGCAGATATAAAGATGCAGAACATTTTGTTTTGTCAATTTTCTGATATTTATTTAGAGGAAACTGAACAACAGTTCAAATAACTAAAACCTGTCTAAACACTATTGCGAATTACAAACAGTTACAGAAATCGCACTACAAAATTTGTTCCTTGTTCAGTGACAACTTTTTTGCTTGTCTCTTGTACTCCTCCATCTGATCATCTCTTACAATTGTCCAACAGTAATCTATTTGCATTGCTGGATGCCATTTTCTGTTATATGTTTTCTCCATAGCCGCAATATCTTGGTGAAATCTCTCACCAAGCTCGTTGCTCACTGCTCCGCAGTTTGGTGGACGAAAGTCTAGAAGTAAATCAATCTTTAAGGACATGATACAGCCATGATCCTTATATGTTTTGAGATTTTCCACCAACTCTTCATAGTAATTTGCTCTTGAGTTACCCAAAAATTAGTTAACACTAATGCGAATGCTACCCATGCAGCCTTTTCCTTGCCCTGCAACAAACGGAGAAACTCCTCATCTTGAGGAAGCTTTAAAATCTGAGGTTGAATAAAGAATCTGTCCTTTATCTTTGCTTCACTCAACCTTGGAAATTTATCAATGAGTTACTTGAATGCATTTGTATTTTAATCCATTCAAAATCAGCTATAGTGTATTACTTAGGAATTTACTATCATAGTACTCTCAGGGTATAGTAGGAATGTTTGGTCTCACCAGTATAACAGAAGTTCACTTGTAGCAGATTCGCCTCAGACAGGAGCAGGGTATATAGCCAAAAGACGAAAGGGGAACAGCATCCACTCCAGGTGAAGAGGTAAATATCTTTTATTCCACCAAAAATAGATACAACGTTTCGACCATGAGGTCTTTATCATGGTCGAAACGTTGTATCTATTTCTGGCGGAATAAAAGAAATTTACCTCTTCACCTGGAGTGGATGCTGTTCCCCTTTCGTCTTTTGGCTATATGGTGGTCCCTTTGGGTCCTGGGATCTTTGGAACGTGCATCCCATTCAATTCGTGTGCTGTTGGCTGCTTCTTTTCTGCAGGAGCAGGGTATATAGTCCAAATGTGAAGAGGGGAGGAATTTTCTCTCATACACTGTTGTGCCCCTACATTGCTCCTGTCCTCACAAGGACAGTCCTCAAGTGTATACTGCTACGAGATACCATCAGTGTATAGAATAAATCTCCTTACGTGTTTCTTCCCCAATGGAGGGGATTCATCATGGGAGCTAAGACAAAATAGAATTATTGGGGAATGAACAGAGATATAATTAATAGGACTCACAGACTTTATATACAGGGTATACGGAAAGTATTCAGACCTCCTTTAAATTTTTCACTCTTTGTTTCATTGCAGCCATTTGGTAAATTCAAAAAAGTTAATTTTTTCTCTCATTAATGTACATTAATGTATATTAATGAGAAAAAAATTCACTTTTTTGAATTTACCAAATGGCTGCAATGAAACAAAGAGCGAAAAATTTTAAGGGGTCTGAATACTTTAAATTCCCACGCGGTTATATTTTTTGTGTCACTTCTATGTCAGAGTGTTTATTTTAATATTATCCAATTAAAAGTTATATTTTATTATTTATGGGAAACTCTCCAAGCTACATTCCTATTTTTATCCTTTGCCTTTTCAAAGTTCTTCAATCGACTCAACTTAATATGCAATGGTGTATGTGAACATATATTTCCCTATGAAACACAAATTTATTAATTTCAATTAAAAAACACCAACCCAGTGAGAAAACTGGTATGTATAAAAAATACCATAGGATAAAAACTATCCTACAGGAAACCCTACAATATGGCTACACTTGATTCCTGCCTATCCGTGGAGGTTGGCACCCTAATAGGACGATTTTGGTGCCCCCACTCAACGTAGGGTCTCCCTCACTCCCCTATTACGCCCTAGCAAAAAAAGTGGGAAAACAATATCCAAAAAGTGCAGAGGTGAAGTGAGTCTTGAAACTAAAAGGTACCCAATAGGTATAAACACAAACCAGAGCACATGATTTTTTCCTTTCCAAAAATACAGAGGGACTGCTCAATCACAGTAGTATATTTTGGACCTTATGGGCACATTCAGATTAATGGTCCAGTGACACAAAATTCCACATATAAAAAATGAGACATATATTAAGCAATAATGCCAGCAAGATCCCTCACTAATTAGGCAATTCAAAATATCATATGAGTATTCATCACAGGTGTCCTCCACATTTCTCATATGCTGACAAATGGCCCCAAAAAAGCAGTCCCATAGTCTATAATTAGACAGATAGTATAGGCAATAATTGTGTCACAAACATTCCCCCAAAGTAGGACTTTATCATGACTCAGGTGCACCCCAACGCGTTTCCCCGTAAATGGCATGGTTCATCAGGAGGTATTCAAGTGTATGCTGGCTGCCATAGTAGATGATGACGCTCCGCGGCCCCACACATAGTGGACTTAAATAACCACTGACATTCAGCTGGCACCAATAGGCTCCGCCCACCCAATAAGGGAAGGGAAGAGGCGCCATATTGTGTCATGGCTCAGGATGGGATTTCCTTCTCTGTCCTGGGCTTGCATGGCCTCTCTTTGGTTTGGGGAGGGCTATTTTAACTCACCCTAGTGCTGGCTCTTTGTCAGTGATTCTGCCGTTCTCAGCTGAGCAGCTGACCTAGTGACTCTGGTATATACCGTTTGTTCCTCTGTGTGCTTGTTCTGTGTATGATTCGGCTTGTCCCACGTTCTGTATCTGCTTGGTGATTCTGTACTGCTGTTATATCTCCAGTTCTGACCTTCGGCTAAGTTCTCTGACTCCCCTCCTGTCTATGCCCCTGGTTACCTCGTTCCTGTCTGGTTTCTGACTTTGGCTTGTATTGCACCATCCTTCTGTCTCATCCCTAGGCTCCTGGGTTACCCTCCGATTACTGATCTCAGCTCGCCTGACCCTGCTCCCGGCTCCGCCAACTCCCGCTGTCATTCTCTCTCCTGTAGAGAGAGTTACAGTTAGCTTTACCTCCGGCCACTCCCCTGGTGGTCACGTGTCTAAGGTCCTGCTCTTGTGCGGCTCGCAATTAGCATGCGGCCGCACCCTCAGACTCTAGACTACTGCTCCTGTAGGGAAGTGGACTGACCTATGGACCTGTCTGAATCAGGAAAGTGAATTTAAGATGTGCAGTAAATATACTTGACGTGAAGTGGTGTATAGATGTGGGGAGACAGCTAGAAATAGTGAAAGATGGTGAAGTACTGGGTTTGGCCACTAGGGAGAGACAAAGAACAGCAGGAAACGGAGATGGTGCAGTACTAAGGTTTGGCCACTAGAGGGAGACAGAAGAAAGCAGGAAAAGGACTTAACAGCAGCTAATGCTAAAGAAACCGCAAAGTGATGGTGGGCGGATGTTGTGAATTCTCTTGCTCAGATTTCTGAGTCGAAGCTCCCTCTAGTGGCTACTGAGAGTAGTGGAGCTGGCCAGGTTGATGGAAGTTCCCCACCTGACGACGATAATTGGGAACCTGGAATTACTGGCTGGGAGCATATAATTGAGCTGGCTGCTCTTGAAGGTTGCTGGTGATTTTTCCTCCTTGTGCATTTGGAGTTCTTTTGTCCCCTGCCAGATCTGCATGGTTCAGTTAAGTGATTCTTTTGCTAATCCTTTGCATCTAATCTGGATGTGCCTTTTTTTGCTTTCTGCTTTGTTGCCAGGGTTCAGCGTGCTCCCTGCTGGGGGCAGCGCTGGGCCCTGCTTCATATGTTACAACTTGTTCAGTCCCCTGTTAAGTTGGTATCTTTTTGCTTTGCTTCCAGTTTATACCAGAGTGCTGATCTAGTGGGGGTGAGATCATGTGGCCTCAGGTTTTTTGTATTTCAGACATGTTGGACTTTTTTAGGGTTTTGTGCATGATTGCAGACAGTATCTTTTCTGTCCTGTCCTGTCTAGACAGCTTGGGCCCCACCGTTTGCTCAGTCTGTTCTCTGCCTGTGTTTGTGTCTCATCTTGTCTCACCGACAATATATATTTGGGGCAGTCTATTTCTTTGGGGATCTGCTCCGGGGCAGTTTAGATTTCACCTTTCTGTCTTTAGGCTTAGTTAGTTCTCCGGCTGTGATGAAGCGTCTAGGGCATCGTAGGAACGCTCCTCGGCTACTGCTAGTTGTGTTGATAGGATCAGGGGTCTGCAATCCGATTAGTTACCAACCTCTCTGTTCTTCTGGTGGCTTAGCCTGTTCCTATCATCCTCCTCGGTGGCCCATTCATAACAGAATCACCAGCCCAGCCGCAGACTCTAGGGTACTCAAAAGAAGGAAATAATTGTAAAAAAAAAGTGTCAGAATTTTTTTTATATATTTTTTCCTCTTTTTCTCTGGGGCCATAGGAGGATTTTTTCTTTATTGGAGACTAAGCAATTGTCAGATCGTGTTGAGCAGCTCGCTGCTGAAGTGCGGGGAATTTCTGCCTATCTTGCTCAATCATCTGCTGTAGAACCAAAGATCCCTACTCCTGATGTGTTTTCGGGGGATCGGTCAAAATTTTTGAATTTCAAGAATAACTGTAAACTATTTCTTGCTTTGAAACCTAATTCATCGGGGAGCTCGGTGCAGCAGGTTACAATTGTCATCTCCCTGCTGCGCGGCGATCCCCAGGATTGGGCTTTTTCTCTGACACCTGGAGATCCTATTCTGGCCAATGTAGATGCGTTTTTTCATGCCCTGGGGTTGTAGTATGATGAACCTAATGCTATTGATCAAGCTGAGAAAACCTTATTGGCATTGAACCAGGGTTAGGATGCTGCGGAGTTATATTGCCAGAAGTTCCGAAAGTGGGCGGTCCTTACTAAATGGAATGATGATGCCCTAGCAGCTCTCTTTCGGAAAGGTCTGGCAGAAACTTTAAAAGATGTTATGGTGGGATTTCCTGTCCCCTCTGGCCTTAACGACTCCACGTCATTAGCTATTCAAATTGATTGATGTTTACGTGAACGTAAAAGTACGCGAGAGGCGGTGCTGCATTTTGAACAAACTTCTAAACCCATGCAATGTGATAGGGTTTTGTCTAGGGCGCTGCGTCAAGAGTTCAGAAGGTGTAATAAGTTATGCTTCTTTTGTGGGACGCCTCTCATGTTATTTCTGTCTGCCCTAAACGAGAAAAACATTTTGCTCATGCATTTGCGGTGGTCAGTGTACAGCCTAAGTTCCTGTTGGCTGTTACCTTGATCTGCTCCTTGCCTACATTTTCTGCTAAGGCCGTTGTTGATTCAGGAGCAGCTTTGAATCTGATGGATCTTGACTTTGTCAAGCGTTGTGGTTTCCCCATGGTGCCCCTAAGAACCCCTATTCCCTTGAGGAGGATTGATTCTACTCCTTTGGCGGAGAATAAACCCCAGGTTTGGACCCAGGTGGTAATGCGGGTCACCCCGGACCATCAAGAGAATTGTAAATTTTTGGTGTTGCACAATTTACATGATACTATTGTACTGGGTTTTCCTTGGTTGCTAACCCATAATCCTATTTTGGATTAGAAATCTCTGTCTGTGATGAGTTGGGGTTGTCAATTTGTTATTAGTGACACTCCTGTTTTCTCCACCTCTCCCCAGTCTCTGGACGTTCCTGACTATTTGGCTGATTTTTCTGATGTGTTTAGTGAGAGTAAGTCCGCGTCTTTGCCTCCTCATAGGAGTTATGACTGTGCAATTGAGTTAATGCCCGGTTGTAAATTTCCCAAGTGTCGGCTTTTCAACTTATCTGTACCTGAACATGATGCTATGCGATCTTATATCAAGGAATCATTGGAGAAGGGTTATATCAAACCATCCTCTTTGCCTTTGGGTGCTGGTTTTTTCTTTGTAGCCAAAAAAGATGGCTCTTTACTTTACGGCCATGTATTGACTATCGTTCCCTTAACAAAATCACTGTTCAATATCAGTACCCGTCACCCCTGATTTCTGATTTATTTTCCAGAGTTCAAAGTGCTTGTTGGTTTACCAAACTTGACCTCAGGGGGCGTATAATCTTATTCGCATCAAGCACGGGGATGAATGGAAGACGGCGTTTCATACTCCGGAGGGACATTTTGAGTACTTGGTAATGCCTTTTGGGCTCACTAATGCCCCTTCCGTCTTACAATCTTTTATGAACGATATTTTCCGGGACCTTGTGGATAAGTTTTTGATCATTTATCTGGATGATATTTTGATTTTTTCCAGTGATTGGGATTCTCATGTGTAACATGTCCCGACTGTGTTCCGGATTTTGAGGGAAAATACTCTGTATGTTAAGGGATCGAAATGTCTTTTTGGTGTACAGAGGATTTCGTTTTTGGGATTCATTTTGTCTCCGTCTGCTATTGAAATGGACCTGGCCAAGGTACAAGCCATTTATGATTGGGTTCAGCCCACTTCTCTGAAGGCTCTTCAGAAGTTTTTGGGTTTTGCTAATTTCTACCGTAAATTTATAAGTAATTTTTCTGGTATTGTTAAACCTCTGATGGATTTGACCAGAAAGGGCGCTGATGTGGTGAATTGGTCTCCAGAGGCAGGCGCGGCATTTCAGGAGCTTAAGCAGAGATTCGCTTCTGCTCCGGTTCTACAGAAACCTGATGTTTCACTCCCATTTCAGGTGGAAATAGATGCTTCTGAGATTGGTGCAGGAGCCGTTTTGTCTCAAAGAGATCCGGTAACCTCTAAGATGAATCCCTGTGCCTTCTTTTCTCGAAAATTTTCTCCATCTGAACATAACTATGACGTGGGGAATCGGGAATTTTTGACCATGAAGTGGGAATTTGAAGAGTGAAGACATTGGTTGGAGGGAGCTAGACATCAAGTTGTGGTCCTTACCGATCACAAGAATTTGATTTATCTTGAATCAGCCAAGCGCTTGAATCAGGCTAGGTGGGCTTTGTTTTTCACGCGTTTTAATTTTGTGGTCTCCTTTCTTCCGGGCACTAAGAATGTTAAGGCGGACGCCCTTTCTAGGAGTTTCTTTGCGGATTCTCTTGACGTGACCGAGCCTCCGGCCATTCTAAATGAGGGTGTAGTTCTTTCCGCCATCTCTCCTGATTTGAGACGTGCCCTGGAGGAATTTCAGGAGGATAAACCTGAACAATGCCCTATGGGAAAATTGAATGTCCCTGACCACTGGAGGAAAAGAATAATGTCTGATATTCATTTCTCTGTGTTGGCTGGTCATCCAGGTATCTTTGGTACCAGAGATTTGGTGAGTCAGTCTTTTTGGTGGCCTGCCTTATCTCGTGATGTCAGGAATTTTGTGCAGTCATGTGGGACTTGTTCTCGGTCTAAGCCCTTGTCTTGTGCTAGTGGTTTGTTGATGCCCCTGCCGGTGCCCAGGAGGCCATGGACCCATATCTCAATGGATTTTATCTCTGATCTCCCTGTCTCTCAGAGAATGACTGTTATTTGGGTGATCTGTGATAGATTTTTAAGATGGTCCATCTTGTACCAATCCCAAAGTTGCCATCTTCTTCTGAGTTGGTGCCCTTGTTTTTACAACAAGTGGTTCGTTTGCACGGGATTCCCGAGAACATTGTGTCGGACAGAGGGGTCCAGTTTGTTTCCGCTTTTTGTTCCAAGCTGGGAATTCAGTTGTCTTTCTCCTTTGCATTTCATCCTCAGACCAATGGGCAGACTGAGAGAACAAGACAGACTTTGGAGTCCTGTTTGAGATGTTTCATATTTGCTGATCAGGATGATTGGGTCTCATTTTTGCCCGTGGCCGAATTCGCGCTAAACAATAGGGCTAGTTCTGCCACTTTGATGTCCCCTTTCTTTTGTAACTTTGGATTTCATCCTCGATTTTCTTCGGGGCAGGTGGAAGCTTCTGCCTGCCCAGGTGTGGATTCGGTGGTAGAGAGAATGCAGCAGATTTGGGACCAAGCAGTGGATAAGTTGTCCCACTCTCAGGAAAAGGCCCAACGGTTTTCCAAACGGCAAAAGACCATGGGTCCACGGTTTAAAGTGGGTGATATGGTTTGGTTGTCCTCAAAAAATATTCCCATGAAGTTTGCATCTCCAAAATTCAAGCCAAAGTTTATTGGACCTTATATTTTGGAAATCCTTAACCCCGTTTCTTTCCTTTTGGCTCTTCCAGTTATGTTTAAGATTAATAACGTTTTTCATAAAACTTTGTTGAAAAGGTTTGTGGAGCCAGTAGTTCCCATGGCGGTGCCTCCTGACCCTGTACTGGTTGAGGGTAATTTGGAGTATGAGGTAGAGAAGATATTGGATTCTCATCTGACTAGATGGAGACTTCAGTACTTGGTCAAGTGGAGGGGTAATGGCCAGAAGGATAATTCTTGGGTCTCTGCTTCTGACATCCATGCCAAGAGATTGATTTGTGTCTTTCACCGGGCCATCCTGATTGGCCTGGTAGCGTGGATGAGGGTTCGATGACCCTTCCTCAAGGGGGGGTACTGTTGTGAATTCTCTTGCTCAGATTTCTGAGCTGAAGCTCCCTCTGGTGGCTACTGAGAGTAGTGGAGCTGGCCAGGTTGATGGAAGTTCCCCACCTGACGACGATAATTGGGAACCTGGAATTACTGGCTGGGAGCATATAATTGAGCTGGCTGCTCTTGAAGGTTGCTGGTGATTTTTCCTCCTTGTGCATTTGGAGTTCTTTTGTCCCCTGCCTGATCTGCATGGTTCAGTTAAGTGATTCTTTTGCTAATCCTTTACATCTAATCTGGTTGTGCCTTTTTTGCTTTCTGCTTTGTTGCCAGGGTTCAGCATGCTCCCTGCTGGGGGCAGCGCTGGGCCCTGCTTCATATGTTACAACTTGTTCAGTCCCCTGTTATGTTGATATCTTTTTGCTTTGTTTCCAGTTTATGCCAGAGTGCTGATCTAGTGGGGGTGAGGTCGTGTGGCCTCAAGTTTTTTGTATTTCAGAAGTGTTGGACTTTTTTACGGTTTTGTGCATGATTGCAGACAGTATCTTTTCTGTCCCGTCTAGACAGCTTGGGCCCCACCGATTGCTCAGGCTGTTCTCTGCCTGTGTTTGTGTCTCATCTTGTCTCACCGACAATATATATTTGGGGGCTGTCTATTCCTTTGGGGATCTGCTCGGGGCAGTTTAGATTTCACCTTTCTATCTTTAGGCTTAGATAGTTCTCCGGCTGTGACGAAGCGTCTAGGGCATTGTAGGAATACTCCACGGCCACTGCTATTTGTGTTGATAGGAACAGGGGTCTGCAATCCGCTTAGTTACCAACCTCTCTGGTCTTCTGGTGGCTTAGCCTGTTCCTGCCATCCTCCTCGGTGACCCATTCATAACAGGCGGAGATACGGGGACTCAAGAGGGGAATTCCCAGGCAGGGGACTAAAAAGGAGAGAGAGTTCCAGAAGGAAGCCAGTCCAGGAGGAAGAGTTCAGCGGAGGAGAAGACTGAAGGAGGAAGAGACTGAAAGAGGAAGAGCTCCGGAAGTGACTGGAAGGAGAGACAGTCAGGGGTTGGCCCTGACAGGAGAGCCGCAGGACAGAGGAAGCCCGGGGGTGCCAGATGGACAGACTCGTACAAGCGAAGCGCTGTGGTGGTAGGTCTTGGGCAGCCACAGCGATAGAACCATGAGGGACGTCAATTTAGGAGAGAGAAGGTGCAAGGTACCCGGGCCTGTGCATACGGAAGCTGTCGTGTTGCTGTGATCGTCGGGAGGACAGCCAATAAAGAGGACCTGTTGAACATACACTGGTTTCTGACTCCAGTCTGTTCACGGTGAAAAAGGGACCACCCCCCAGTCGGCACACGTACCTACACTCCCTCCTTGCTCCCCCTGGTGTTCGTCATATATTGGAGTTCAGATTTTGCTGGAATGATTTGAGTGTGCCATGTCACATTGGCAGAGCCCCTGAGGTGCCAGAACAACAGAAACAACCTATATATGAACTCATTTTGCAAACTAGACTCCCCAATGAATTCATCTAGGGGTACAGTGATCATATTGGCATCACATGTGCCTCACAGAATTTTATACCATTGAGCGGTGAAGAAAGAATAAATTACGGTACATTTTTACCACCAAAATGTTTTCTCCCCACGTTTTAAATTTTTCTAAGGGCTAATAAGAATTTTTTTTACAACAAACTGAGGTCCATTTTTTCCTGAGTGCACCAATACCCTACATGTAAATCGGGAAATAGTGCAAAGCTCAGAAAGCAAGGTGCACCAGATTTCACTGTTATGGTTGGCAGGTGCCATGACCCACTGAGAGAGCCCATGAGGTGCCAGAACAGCAGTACCCCCCAGAAGTGACCCCATTTTACAAACTACACCTCTCAATGAATTAACCTAGGGGTGCAGTGATCATATTGGCACCACGGGTGAATCACAGAATTTTATACCATTGGGCAATAAAAAAAAATAACTACATTATTACCACCAAAATTTTGTGTTAGCCCCAGATTTTACATTTTTACAAAAGAAGTGTGTAAAAATGGCACCATAATTTGTCCCACAATTTTTACTGAACGTGGCAATACCCATATGTGGCTGTACAGTACTACTGAGCCATATGGAGAGACTGGGGAGCAACTGAGAGCTATTTGCCTCCTGGAGTGAAGATTTTCCTATAACAGTTCGCAGACTCCATATACAGAGCCCCTAATTGCTAGAAGGACAGAATCCTCCCTCAAGAGACCTCATTTTGGAAATTATACCCCTTTGGGAATTTAGCCACAGGTGTAGTGATGATTTTGAATCCATGAGTATTTTCCAGAAACAAGCAGCAATGAATGTTGCCGAGTGAAAATTGCAAACTGCCGTTGTAGTGACCTGTACGCTGTAGTGATCAGTATGTTTTAGTTACCAGTACTTTAAGCCCAGCCTGTACTTTTGGAGACATGCACTCATAAGTTATGCGGGCTCTCATCGCTTCAGAAATGTAAAAAATGTGAACGCTATATGTGGTTCACTGTGAGACTCTGAAGGGAAGGGGCATTTGGATTTGGGAGCGCAGATTTCAGTGAATTTCTTTTGGAGGGCGAGTATGTGACGAACAGCCCACAGCCGTTCGTCACGTCCACTTACGGAGGCGACTAACGGGGGTCCCGCTGCCACCAAAACGCGACGGACAGCGGACCCTGTGTCACCACTATGTCACAGTCCCACCACTGACACGGGTGTATCAGCGGACGGAGGGACGAGACACACTGCCGGCACACGGCTATCACAGGCACCGTTGGGGCTTATCTTAGTTATCCCACCACTGGCACCATGTGACCAAAAATATCCAGCAAGCTAATCTCGCTCTACAATTTGCCGCAGGGGGAGTTTAACTTGGATGCCCCCACCACTGCTATCAATCTTCCAAGTACTGCGGGGATTTATGTATATCCCACTTTCTCAGTTCCACTTTGGAACTCGCAGCGCTCCGGCGCCCCCCTTACCCTCAGGTCAGTCAGGGAACTGCACCTAGGATAATTGGTCGCCGGACGGGCTGCCTGTTGTGAACCGGCAATTAGGCTTCTGCAGTAAGGGAATTATCAATGCTGTGGCCGCAGACCCTTATTCAGCAATATAATACCCTTCTGGACTGCCAGCAAGCCGCAATAGCCGTGCACAACGCGCTGCCACCAGTCACGGTTACTTAATTCACAGTGTTAAATTAAGAGGGTCCGTGGCAAACCCCTTGAATTAGTAGCGATTATCTATCAAAGGCGTATAGTTCGATTCTTAGAGCATGGAGACAGATCTAAATAATTATTTCATTTATTTTCCGAAAGAGGACAGTGATTACAGATAAAAGTTGCTATAAAATTGAGACCTAAAATATGTACAGTACAGGTATAAAATAAAAGTGGAGAAAACAAAGAGATTACACTCACAGTTCCATATTGTTGTTAGGCATCCCATGTGGTTTTAAGGGGGGTGGAGGCGGAGCTGCGCGTCTCCACTCATCTGAGTTCTTGTCAGCACGGACTCTGCAGCTGTTCTGAGCTGGTTCTGCCAGGGAATGCCTTATAGACATTCCTATGTGACATCACAGAGAGGTGCATTCTGGGTTGATCCCACCTCTCTTATCCAAGTTATGTTTTGGCTACAAAACTTAGATTAGCTATAACTTCATGGGAGAAGCTGGTATGGACTCATCAGTGGTATCATGTTTCCCAGCGTAATGAGCCTATCAAGAAAACATCAAACATCTATGCGATATGACCGTCCATTTGGGCGGAAATCCTATCTCATGTTCTGGACAGGGTAGAACTTCAAAAGATACGCGGTATCGAAGCTGGGACTGCTCAGGTTACAAAAATATGATTTCCATATCTCTACTTGGTACGGTTTTCGCAGGGCAGGCTCTTAAAGGGTTACCTCTAACCTTTATTACAAACAAAGAGTTTTCCTTTCCCGCACTTTTTTTTCCTCTTTCAGCTGAGGCTGAGAGAAGCCAAATGGGGTGACAGGAAATTGGTTTATGGCACTCGGGGGAAGGGAAGCTGCTGTAGTGTGCAATGTAACTGAGACACTGGCAGGCAGCTTCTCAAAGAAAATGGAGGGTTTGTTAGCACATTGCAACAGAAAACATATCTTGCAGACATTGTACATCACACCTCCCCCCTTAAGAGGGCGCTAAGGAGGCATTACCTCTCGGTAATCGGCCATGCGCACCTCAGCGGGTTCGCCCAGGCGGGACAACCCATCGGCATTGCCGTTTTCACTGCCCTTCCTGTGTTTTACAGTAAAATCGTACTGTTGAAGGGCAAGGCTCCAGCGGAGCAATCTTCCATTGGTTCCGGACACTGTGTGCAACCAGCTCAGAGGGTTGTGGTCAGTTACCACCGTGAAGGCACGCCCGTACAGGTAGGGCTGCAAACGCTGCAGTGCCCACACCATGGCCAGACACTCCTTCTCGATGGTCGAGTATGCCACTTCCCTCGGCAAAAGTTTCCGGCTCAGGTACAACACGGGGTGCTCTTGGTCCCCCGAGTCGACCTGGCTAAGCACAGCACCGAGGCCAAACTCGCTGGCGTCGGTCTGTACCAGAAACGGGCGACTGCTGTCGACTGCTCTCAACACTGGAGAGTTGCACAGGGCTGCTTTCAAAGCTTGGAAAGCCGCCTCACAGTCATCTGTCCAGTTGACTGTTTGGGGTAGCCTCTGCTTGGTGAGGTCAGTCAAGGGTTTGGCAAGGGCGCTCTAGTCCTGTACGAACCGCCTATAGTACCCTGCAGTGCCCAAGAAGGACTTCACCTGTTTCTTGGTCCTGGGGGTGGGCCAGGACACGATTGCGTCCACTTTTTCTGGCTCCGGACTCATGGAACCCCCGCCTACCCGGTGCCCCAGGTAGTGGACCTTGCGCATGCCTATCTGGCACTTCCCCGGCTTGATGGTCAGGTCTGCCTGGTGAAGACGCTTGAGCACCTCCTGGAGGTGCTGAAGGTGTTCCTCCCAGGTGGAACTGAAGACGGCAATATCGTCTAAGTACGCCACCGCGTACTCCTCCAGTCCCCGAAGCAGGTGGTTGACCATCCGCTGGAAAGTGGCAGGGGCATTCTTCATGCCGAAGGGCATGACCGTGGACTCGTACAGTCCAAAGGGGGTGATAAAGGCGGATTTCTCCTGCGCCTCAGGGCTCAGGGGAATCTGCCAGTATCCCCGACTCAAATCCATGATGGATATGTAGTTGGCGTTTGTCAACCGCTCGAGCAGATCCTCGATGCGCGGCATGGGGTGGGCATCAGAGGTTGTGATGGCGTTGAGCCCCCTGTAGTCCATGCAGAACCGGGTGGTTCGATCCTTTTTAGGCACGAGGACTACAGGTGAAGCCCACGCGCTTTTTGACCGTCGAATCACCCCCAGCCTTAACATCTCATCGATCTCTTGGCGCATGACTTGTTGCACCGTTTCAGAGATCCGATAAGGTGTTCGCCGTAATGGGGCGTGATTCCCGGTGTCCACCTCATGAACCGCTAACTCCGTCCTCCCAGGACGGTTGGTGAACACGGGCCGGAAGAGTTCCAGGGTGGCCATCAACTGCAACCGCTGGGATACGGTTAGCGAACCACTTATCTCCATGTCCTCAATGGACCCATTGGCCTTGGCCTGGGCCAGCATGTCCAGGAGGGGATCTTCCTCCCCATCCTCTGGCAGATTGCAGACCGGTAGGACGCAAGCTTCACATTCGTAGTGCGCCTTCAGCATGTTGACGTGAAAGGCCTTGCGCCTACCCCGAGCATGGTCAAGCGTGACCACGTAGGTGACCGGGTTGAGCTGTTGGTGGACGACGTATGGGCCTTCCCAGGCTGCCTGAAGCTTATCCGTTGGTACAGGGACCAGCGCCCACACCTTTTGACCCACCTGGTAGGTCCGCTCCCGGGCGTTCTGGTCGTACCAGCGCTTCTGGTCAGCCTGAGCCTGCGTCATGTTGTCATGCACCAACTGCGTCAAGGTCTGCATCTTGTCACGGAAGCGCATGACATAATCCACGATGGACACTTCTGTGGGGTTTGGTTCATCTTCCCAGGATTCTCTTATCAACCCAAGGGGTCCCCGGACTCGCCTGCCATACAGGAGCTCGAAGGGGGAGAACCCAGTCGAGGCCTGCGGAACTTCTCTGTAAGCAAACAGCAGGTGTGGGAGGTACCGCTCCCAGTCGCGCCCTTGGGTCTCAACCAGTATGCGGAGCATCTGTTTGAGGGTACCGTTGAAACGTTCACACAAACCATTAGTCTGTGGGTGATATGGACTCGATACCAGCTGCGTCACCTGCATTTTCTCACAGAGAGCCTCCATTAGGCGAGACATGAATTGGGGCCCTTGATCGGTAAGCATCTCCCTGGGAAATCCTACTCTTGAAAAGATGGTCACCAGTGCGTCAGCCACCTTATCTGCCCTGGTTGAAGACAGAGCTACTGCCTCTGGGTACCGGGTAGCGTAGTCTACCACGGTGAGAATGTATCGCTTTCCGGAGCTGCTGGGGACGGACAGCGGTCCTACAATGTCCACCGCGATTCTCTGGAAAGGCTCCTCTATCACCGGCAAAGGAATAAGGGGAGCCTTAAGAGCAGGCCCCGCCTTACCCACTTTTTGACAGGTGGCGCAGGAGCGGCAGTAGTGTGTTACATCTGTCCCCATCTTGGGCCAATAGAAGTGTTGAGACAGCCGTGCCTTTGTTTTGCTGATCCCCAAGTGTCCAGCGAGTGGAATCTCATGGGCAATCCGCAACAACTCGGTTCTGAACTGATAGGGGATGACCAGCTGTCTTTCCCTCAACCACTCCTTTTTAGGATCTCCGGGTACTGTCTCCCGGTACAACCTTCCTCGTTCCCAGAACACCCTCTCCTTATCAGACTTGGAGGTGGGCGTCTCGGCAAGACCTCTCAATTTCTCCAGGCTGGTATCTGAGTGCAGAGCAGCCTGGAACTCCATGCTGGAGGCTGCCAGAAGTGACGTCAGGGTCCCCTCTTTACTGGGACCCTCTGGAACCGGCTCTGGGTTCACCTCTGGTTCAGTCTCTCCTGTAGCAGCAGAGGGTCCAGAAGACAGTGCGTTACCTGCGATCTGGGCACTCTGACTGCGTGTGACAGCTGCTATGTATGCTGTCTCCCTGGGGATTTCTACAGACCCACCAGCCGGTGCTGGCTTGGGCTCTACCTCCCCATCCACCCCCAACACTTCAGGAGCAGTGCTACTTATGGGCCAGTTACCTTCCTCGGTGGCACTGGTCAGCTGCATGGCATTACCTTCCTCATGGTCCCCATGCACCTCCCCATTTCCTTGAGCACCGTTGCTTACTCCTGCCAGGGGTTCCTCAGCCGTCTCACTCCGCAGAGTGGCTGGGCTGAGCACTTCGGTACCTGTGGACACATCTACCGCTTCAAAGAAAGGGTTAACGGGTTCAATCGGCACAGATACATCAACATCATCATCATCCTTCCTGGGAGAAGAATGGTTATCAGTTTGCTTTGGCACATTCACATCAGCATCAGCATCATACCTGGGGAAAGAATGGTTGTTAGTAGGTAACACATTCAGTTTCCCATCATCATCAGGGTTAACGTTACCCTTATTATCAGTTTGGGGAAGGGTGTCAGGGACATAGTATGCAACCATCCTCCCCAAGTCAGTCCCCAATAAAACATCAGTGGGCAAATTTTCAGACACTCCCACCTCCCTCAACCCGCTCCCGGCACCCCAGTCAAGAAAAACTTGTGCCACTGAAAAGGGACAACGGGTGCCTCCAATCCCAGTGACAGTCAGGGTTTTCCCCTCAACAAACTCTTCAGGGGCCGCCAGTCCAGGACGGATGAGGGTTCGTTCAGCCCCGGTGTCCTTGAGGCCTGTAGCAAGACGGGCCCCCACCTGAACAGGTTGAATGTTGTCGTCAGCCCTCCCAACCACACCTCCCACCAAAAGAACAGAGGCGTTGGGCCCAGAGGCCTTGGCTGGGGGACTCTTCGGCTTTTCCGGACAGGTGTACGAGAAGTGACCAGGCCGCTTGCAGAGGTGACACAGGCGACTGTTAGTAGCCGGCCTGCTGTTGGCAACAGGGACTGGGCCTCCGGAGGGACGGCTAGCTGGGGCACTGGGGTTGGTTGCCGGCTTACCCCCTCTCCAGCTGGTGGTGACTGGCCTCCGCGTCTCTGGCTTCCGGTTGGCCTCGTAGTTGTCGGCAATCTGCGCCGCTTTGTCCGCGTTCGTTGGTTCGCGGTCCAGGATGAACTGTCGGACCTCAGCTGGGCAGAGATGCAGGAACTGGTCTTTGATCATCAGGTCCCGTAGCTGCTCAAAGGATTCAACGGACAGTCCATGGATCCACTGGTCAAAGTGGGTCCTGAGTCCTTGCACCACATCACTGTAGCTATCGTGTGGGCCACGTTGGAGGTGCCGGAACTTCTTTCGGTATACCTCAGGTGTCAGCCGGTATTTGGCGATCAGCGCCTGCTTTATGGCGTCATAGTCGTCATCAGCTTCTGGCGGAAGAGAAGCAAATGCCTCCAGGGCTTTGCCTTTAAGCCCTGGGGTCAAGTACCTTGCCCATTGGTCACTAGGCAGCTGGTACTGTCTGCATGCTTTCTCAAAGGCTCGCAGAAACGTGTCCAAGTCCCCATCCTTTTCCATCACGGGAAAATGCTCTGGCCGGGGTTTAGGAGTCTGGACGCTGCTGGGCTCACGGCTTCGGGCTGTGGGGGCATTCCCACCCCGCTGGAGTACCTCCAGTTCATGGGCCCTCTGCGCCTGGCGCTCGGCTCTCTCAGCCTCTCTTTGGCGCTCAGCTCTCTCCTGAGCTTGCTGGATCAGCTGCAGACGTCCAACATGGTCTTCGGCAGGGAGTTGCTGTAGAGCCAATTGCAGATAGGGGTCCAGGACTTCCCGGCTGGCGGTCTGCACCATCTGGACCCCTGCGGCTGCACCATCGGCACGGGTGCTGCCTTCTTCCCCCTGGCTCTCTTCCCATTGCACTAGAGCCGCGACCAACTGGGCTTTGGTCTTGTCGGCGACATCAATCTGCTTTGACGTGCACAGGGACCTCAGGATGTCCTTATTAAGCTGCTTATAATAAGATTCTCCCCACGTAGCCATGGTTGCCAAATAAAAGATAGAAAAGAAAAACGAAGAAATGGGAGGGAATACTTGTACGTACATACAAATGTCTCAGAACTAGTAACCACTGAGTCTGTTCTCCAAAACCTATGATGCAGGATTCCCACAGGAACCGTGCAGGTTTTTAGTGAGAGGAATGATTGCTCAAACCAAATCACTAATGCTCTAGGATTATCCCACCGCTCTGCCACCAATATGTGACGAACAGCCCACAGCCGTTCGTCCACTTACGGAGGCGACTAACGGGGGTCCCGCTGCCACCAAAACGCGACGACAGCGGACCCTGTGTCACCACTATGTCACAGTCCCACCACTGACACGGGTGTATCAGCGGACGGAGGGACGAGACACACTGCCGGCACACGGCTATCACAGGTACCGTTGGGGCTTATCTTAGTTATCCCACCACTGGCACCATGTGACCAAAAATATCCAGCAAGCTAATCTCGCTCTACAATTTGCCGCAGGGGGAGTTTAACTTGGATGCCCCCACCACTGCTATCAATCTTCCAAGTACTGCAGGGATTTATGTATATCCCACTTTCTCAGTTCCACTTTGGAACTCGCAGCTCTCCGGCGCCCCCCTTACCTTCAGGTCAGTCAGGGAACTGCACCTAGGATAATTGGTCGCCGGACGGGCTGCCTGTTGTGAACCGGCTATTAGGCTTCTGCAGTAAGGGAATTATCAATGCTGTGGCCGCAGACCCTTATTCAGCAATATAAGACCCTTCTGGACTGCCAGCAAGCCGCAATAGCCGTGCACAACGCGCTGCCACCAGTCACGGTTACTTAATTCACAGTGTTAAATTAAGAGGGTCCGTGGCAAACCCCTTGAATTAGTAGCGATTATCTATCAAAGGCGTATAGTTCGATTCTTAGAGCATGGAGACAGATCTAAATAATTATTTCATTTATTTTCCGAAAGAGGACAGTGATTACAGATAAAAGTTGCTATAAAATTGAGACCTAAAATATGTACAGTACAGGTATAAAATAAAAGTGGAGAAAACAAAGAGATTACACTCACAGTTCCATATTGTTGTTAGGCATCCCATGTGGTTTTAAGGGGGGTGGAGGCGGAGCTGCGCGTCTCCACTCATCTGAGTTCTTGTCAGCACGGACTCTGCAGCTGTTCTGAGCTGGTTCTGCCAGGGAATGCCTTATAGACTTTCCTATGTGACATCACAGAGAGGTGCATTCTGGGTTGATCCCACCTCTCTTATCCAAGTTATGTTTTGGCTACAAAACTTAGATTAGCTATAACTTTATGGGAGAAGCTGGTATGGACTCATCAGTGGTATCATGTTTCCCAGCGTAATGAGCCTATCAAGAAAACATCGAACATCTATGCGATATGACCGTCCATTTGGGCGGAAATCCTATCTCATGTTCTGGACAGGGTAGAACTTCGAAAGATACGCGGTATCGAAGCTGGGACCGCTCAGGTTACAAAAATATGATTTCCATATCTCTACTTGGTACGGTTTTTGCAGGGCAGGCTCTTAAAGGGTTACCTCTAACCTTTATTACAAACAAAGAGTTTTCCTTTCCCGCACTTTTTTTTCCTCTTTCAGCTGAAGCTGAGAGAAGCCAAATGGGGTGACAGGAAATTGGTTTATGGCACTCGGGGGAAGGGAAGCTGCTGTAGTGTGCAATGTAACTGAGACACTGGCAGGCAGCTTCTCAAAGAAAATGGAGGGTTTGTTAGCACATTGCAACAGAAAACATATCTTGCAGACATTGTACATCACAGAGTAAGTATTTCATATTTCCAGAGTCTTTGTACTACCTGAGTGGGGACTTGTTTTTTGTTTTTTTTTGTGGATTGAGTTGAAGCTTTTATTGGGAACATTTTGCATAACGTTTGGGATCACATTTATCCGGCGCTCTATGTTGACCATTAACATTGGGGTTTCAGTTTAAATCTCTGAGTGATATGATTCAGATGAAACCCCAGAGGGATCCATTCACTATAATGAGATAGCAGAGTTATTCTGGATTCCGTCTGGCCTCTGTTCTGTGGTGTCCTTGTTTTCAGACGTACACAAAACTGTGGCTGACAGCACTTTTATGCAATCCTAAAATGACGGACACCACCGGATCACAGGTCAGAGGCGTCCACAGTGCCTACATCTGCTTCATTATAGGGAATCTTCCGCCAGGGGTTCCGTCTGAATCACATATTTCATAGATTTACACAGAAACCCCCGATGCCAGAGCTCAGCGCAGATAGCAGGATAAATGTGTTCCTTACTGCAATCATTGGGAGGCAGAATGAAAATATCAACAGCAGATGAAGAATTGCTTTTATTTATTTTTTACGCCATTTTTCGTGCTGTATAAGTCTTTAGGGGACTTTATTCTTCGGGTCGGTACGATACACGATACCAGATTTATAGCGGGTTTTTATGTTTGGCTGCTGTCACACACTAAAAGACACTTTTGGTTGCAAAAAATAGTTTTCACAAGACCACATTTTGAGAGCTATAATTTTTCCATATTTTGGTCAACAAAGTCATGTGAGGGCTTGTTTTTTGCGGGAAGAGTTGACGTTTTTATTGGTACTATTTTCAACATTCTTGATAGCTTTCTATTCTGATTTTTTGGAGGCACAATGACCAAAAAACAGCAATTTAGAATTTTTTTTTGGGGGGTTATGCCGTTCCGCGTGTGGTAAAATTGATAAGCCAGTTTTTCCCTTCGGGTCACTACGATCATAGTGATACCATATTTATATTTTTTTATGTTGTTTTGGCACTTTTACACAATAAAAACTATTTTATAGAAAAAATAATTATTTATGCATCTCTTTATTCTGAGAGCTATAACTTTTTTATTTTTCCACTGATGGAACTGTACGGCGAACTGATGACATTTTCAGCGGTACCACTTTCATTTATATCAGTCTTTTTTATCATGTTTCATTCCACTTATTGTTCAACAGTATGATGATAAAGCATTGTTTTTTGACTTTTTTTTATCTAGTGGGTCAGTTTTATAGGTTTGGTCGTTCGAGACATGTCGATACCAAATATGTGTACTTTTATTGTTTATATTTTCTTCATACAAAAATATATTTATAGATACAATATCTTGATTTTTTTTATTTTTGGATTTTTTGAAAAAATATTTTTACAATTACTTTGAAAAAAATTTTTTAACCTTTTTTTTAACTTTCTAAGGCTGGTTTCACATTAGCGCATTTTCTGCGCGCGCACGGCCGGGGGTAGCTCCGCCCCCGAGCCGGCTCTCTGCCCGGCGTGCCCGCCCCTTCCTTGTAGCGCCGCCTCCTAGCGGACAGCGGCGCCTGCGATCGGCGCACCCTATCTTTAGCATAGGGTGCGCCGATCGTGCGCAGGCCGTGCGCTAGTTGCGCTTTGACCTGCGCTGCGCACTTTTGACGGTGCGCCGTGCGCGCCAAAATCGAACTTTTCGGATTTTGGCGCGCACGGCGCACCGTCATAAGTGCGCAGCGCAGGTCAAAGCGCAACTAGCGCACGACCTGCGCACGATCTGCGCACCCTATGCTAAAGATAGGGTGCGCCGATCGCAGGCGCCGCCGTCCGCTAGGAGGCGGCGCTACAGGCAAGGGGCGGGCACGCCGGGCAGAGAGCCGGATCGGGGGCGGAGCTACCCCCGGCCGTGCGTGCGCATAAAATGCGCTAATGTGAAACCAGCCTTAGGCTACTTTCACACTTGCTTTTTTTGGAGAACGTTTTTTGCGCAAAAAACACATGGAAAAACCGCATACAAACGCTGCATTTTTTTCAAGCATTTTTATGCGCATGCAGGAAAAAAACGCAGCGTTTTTATGCGTTTGTATGCGTTTTTAGTGCGTTTGTGTTTTTTTCCACATTGTTTGTCCTCACCCAAAAATAACCCAAATAACAATCTGGCAACACACGACCAATGGGATGTCAGTGGCGGTGTGGTATGTTAATATATAGACCCTGTCTACAGTATTCTTCACATTTGCTTGATTGTTCTCGTGTCAACATGGATCTGCGCTGGAAGAGTTTTCACTTCAACTTGGATTTGGACATCGCGATGGCTCAGGCTTATGCAGTTGCTTGCCATGAACAAAGGAAGAGAGAGGCAGCGAAGACAGCAGCGGCGGCGTATGTGGATACATCCGATTGTTGAACTCCAGGAGAGCCGTGGGGCATACCACACCCTCTACAGTGAGCTACAGGCAAACCCGGAGAAATTTACAGATTATATCCGGATGTCCCAAGAAAGCTTCAGGGATTTGTTTGCTCGTGTCCAAGAATCCATCCGGAGACAGGACACACAGCTCCGTCGTGCGATTCCTTCTGAGGAACGGCTACTGGTGACATTACGGTACGTAATATTTAAAAACCAAGGGGTGGGGTCTGATGGTTTTTTTTTTTACATGTACTATTCAAAATCTTGGCTATTTTTCGTGAATGTACTAATATTTTATTTTATAGTTTAACAAAACCATATACAGAAATATTAATTTTACTTCTTTCTCTGTTTTGCAGATTCCTGGCGACTGGAGAAACCCTATCTTCACTACACTTCTAGTACCGTATTGGAATCTCTACCTTGTCTGGAATTGTTGCGGACACCTGCCGGGCTCTCTGGAATGTTCTTTGTTCAGAATTTATGCCCCTGCCCACCACTGAAAAGTGGATGGAAATTGCTGACAAAATCTGGACAGTCTGCAATTTCCCCAACTGTTTGGGAGCTGTTGATGGTAAACACATACGGATCATCAAACCCAAAAGAACTGGATCTGAGTACTATAATTACAAAAAGTACTTTTCAATAGTACTCATGGCCATTGCGGATGCCGGATGTATGTTTGTAGCAGTGGACATTGGAGCATTTGGCCGTGGTAATGACTCACAGGCTTTTAAAAACTCAGACATGGGCCGGAGGTTGTATGGCAACCAATTTAATTTCCCTATGCCACGGCCTCTTCCTCACACCGAAGCTCCGCCACTGCCCTTTGTAATGGTTGGGGATGAATCTTTTCAAATGTGCGCAAACTTACTGAAACCCTACTCCAGCCGGGACTTGGACCACACCAAAAAAAATATTTAATTACAGGCTGACCAGGGCCAGAAGAACTGTCGAGTGTGCTTTTGGGATTCTTGCCTCCAGATGGCGAATTCTCGGCACAGCCATTAATCTTAAACTTGAAACAGTCGATGAGGTGGTGAAGGCGTGTGTGGTTCTACATAATTTTGCGATAGCTAAAGAGCACCCGACCTTTGAACTCGATGATGCTGCTCCTAACCCATTGCCTGAATTCACTCAGCACCCTCTCAGGTCATCCGTTGAAGTTGGCCAAATGAGGGACCAATTTGTGGCCTACTTTATCTCTGATGTAGGATGTGTGTACTGGCAAATGAAATGGTGTAAGAATGTTTTGTTTGTGTATGTTAATAAAAACCTGATTTGATACCAGTACCGAGTGCACTATGTTTTTTACACTCCAATAAAATAAAAAACTTCCCATGTATACCTGTGAATTCATGATGTTCTCAAACCTACAGGTAAATACACATGAGTTAAAATGCAGCATCGCTAGTCTGCATTAAATATATTGGTACGTAAGCAAAGCTGCAGGTTAGGCCTGTTTCACACTTCAGTTTTTTCCATCAGTCAAGATCCGCCGTTTTCCTAAAAAAGGATCTGCCATTTTGTTTGGCGGATCCGTTTTTTTCCCCATTGACTTGCATTACTGGCGGATCTTGACGGATGGGCATCCGTCGGATCCGTTTTTTGCGGATCCGCCAATTTTTTTGCGTCCGCCGACATGTCCGGACGGAGCTTGTAACGTTTTTTTGGCTGAAGCATTTTTGTACTACGTATGCCCGGAGGAATGATCTCAGCCGGAAATTTAACCCTTCTGGTGGACGGTAAAATTCTCTCTCTCTCTCTCTCTCGTCCCTGGACTGCGGTTCCTTTAAAATTCTTCAGCCAACGGATCCGTCAAAAAACCGGTCCGCTGGCTCCCGTTCACTTCAGTTACCAACGGATCCGCTTTCCGCCATTTTGGCGGATTTTAACTGACAAAAAAAAACTGAAGTGTGAAAAAGGCCTTAAATATGATATGTGTATTAACCAGGCCATGATTGATAAATAGTTATGATTATGACATTTGAGCGACTTTGGTAGGATCGGGTTTCATGAAACCAAATTTGTTTCAAATGTAACTTGTCCAACTAGTGGAAAACAAGTAGGAGATTCGTTCAAAACCAAACCACAATGCAAAGAAACTCGCCTTTTTTTTTGCCTGAGTTTCACCAGTTTGTGTTTCAGGAAACCAGATCCTAGTCGGTAAAACGCTAGTTATTATACTAGGCCTTGGTATTTAACATATTAACATATGACGTGTATTTTACCAATCAGTGGATTCAACACACAAGAGCATGTTGTTAATTACAAGTTATATCAATAATCCCCCTTGCCTAGAATCACAATAAGTGAAATGAGGATGGTAAAAACAGCCAATCCTCCAAACACTTTTTATGACACCTTGCAAAGTTTAAGTCGCATTGTGTGTACGGCGCAGTGTGTGTGAGCGGCACCAAAAACATTAATCAAACTTTGTTATGGTGAACCAGAAATTTTAAATTTATTTTTAACCAGAAAAATTAAAAAAAACTTTATTTTTTTCTGCGTTTGGGGGCAGATGGTTGCAAGTTGGGGGTGTGCAGGGAAGATGCAGAACTTACAGTTGAAGAAGGTGTACTAGGGGAAGGGGTAACAAAACTACAAAACTTGTGGGGGAAGGGAGTCCAGTTAAGAGGATTGAACTAGAAACACTTGGAGGAGAGGAAAGAGGTTCAGGGACATTGGTCCTAAGTGCTTGTCTCCGTAAACTTGTCTGCTTGGACCTACTTGGGCCCAATGCCCGCCTTGATTGATGGCGCCTTGAACTTGGGGCAAATATTGAATGTGGGTCCCCCGTCTGCAGCTGTGGCTGCTGCTGCGGTGGCTGCTGCTGATGATGATGCTGTGGCTGCTGCTGATGCTCTGTGGTGGCGGTGGCAGTGCTCGTCCTTGCAGGAGGACTGGTGGCGGCAGTGATGGTCCAGGTTTGCGGAGTGGTGGTGGCAGGGCTACTACATGTTGTAGCGGCAGGGCTGTTCCACGTTTGCGGAATGGTGGCTGTGCTACAAGCATGCATGGGGGTGGTGGTGGTGCTCCAGACAGGAGCAGCGCTTGCCATGGTGGTGTTGGTGAAGTGACCAGCTGCACTCAGACTTGTGGTGGTGTAACGGTGGGTGTCCTGGCTTTGAATAGAGGTGTCCGTGCAGTGGTATGCAGCACAAGTCGGTAGTGAGGTGAAGCGAGTCAATGGTGGCACAGGTGGAAATGACACCACTGACTGTTGCCCGTACCGATTATGCTGCATAGCCTGCAAGAAAGCATTGTTGCAGGCCTGCAGCACATTCAGCTGTTGCTCAGGACTAAGGTGTTCCGCCATGCCTTTTTCAATCTTACTAAAAAAATGGTGCGCTGGTCTGTTGAGGTCGGCCTCCAGACGGTCAAGGCGCTGTTCGACAGAATGGAAGCGGTGTTCCATGTGGTTAAAACCACGTTATATGAGTGAAAAACCGCTTTCCACTCTGTCGGACAGCGACTTGAGGCTGGAATTAAAGGCCTCGCTCAAGTGCATAAACTCGGGCAAGACATTCCTGTCCAAGGTCCTCTGCCGCTGGCGGGTATTGCCCGCATAACCAGTGGCAGAGACCTGGGACAGGGGAACACCTGTTAGACCAGCTTCCTGGTCACCAGCTGTCTGTGTGGCTGACCTGCAAGGTGCTTCCTGGCTGTCGGATGGCTGGGACGGGTCAGAGGACGTCAGATGAAGGACCGCTCCAGGGCCAGGTTGCAGGGTGCTGCTCCAGGTGCTGTGGAAGAAAGGAAAATCATTACTATCATGCCTTTACAAGAAGCATCAGCTGTGGATTAGAAAAACACAGATTAATAAAAATAAAAAAACAAAAATTATAATACTTACGATCTGGTGGCAAGGACAGATCTTAGGAACTGCAATGCGTGATAGTATCGGTATCTTGTTCTTGTCCTTGACGCAGATCCACTGCGAACCTGACCCTCAGCACGAACATCACTGTTGAAGCGGTCCTTGATCGAGCGCCAACGTGTTCGGAGTTTGTCCACTGTTGGAAAAACAAACCAACAACATGTAACAATTGTGTTTGATGCACGACATATGCTATCACTAAACCCAAAGTTGCCATCAAGGACAATAGTCACTGCGGCACAATACAGCAATACAATACCCAAAGCAGTCACTCTAGAGCCCGATGACACTGTTGGGTTTCCTGCTAGAATATATCTAGCACGAAACCCAACAGTGCCATCAAGGACAATAGTCACTGCTGCACAATACAGTAATACAATATCCAAAGCAGTCACTGTAGAGCCCGATGACACTGTTGGGTTTCCTGCTAGAATATATCTAGCACGAAACCCAACAGTGCCATCAAGGACAATAGTCACTGCGGCACAATACAGCAATACAATACCCAAAGCAGTCACTATAGAGCCCGATGACACTGTTGGGTTTCCTGCTAGAATATATCGAGCACGAAACCCAACAGTGCTATCAAGGACAATAGTCACTGCGGCACAATACAGCAATACAATACCCAAAGCAGTCACTGTAGAGCCAGATGACACTGTTGGGTTTCCTGCTAGAATATATCTAGCACGAAACCGAACAGTGCCATCAAGGACAATAGTCACTGCTGCACAATACAGCAATACAATACCCAAAGCAGTCACTGTAGAGCCAGATGACACTGTTGGGTTTCCTGCTAGAATATATCTAGCACGAAACCCAACAGTGCCATCAAGGACAATAGTCACTGCGGCATAACAGAGCAGGGAAATACTTACTAAACGCCTTTTTGGAGGATGCAGTGGCGCTGTCCCAGCCATCCATCAATGCTGCGGCCACCTTATTCCATAACCGCCGGGTCACCACATTGTCCTTGTACAGCCGGTCACGGCTGTCCCACAACGGGGCACGCTCCTGCACCAGGCTGATAAGCTGCTCATTATCCAGCTATACGTCTTCATCCCGTTGTGGAACCTAGACAAAACACATTCATTAGAATATTCAAATTTTGAGTGAATATAAAGTTACAAAAAAATCCAGAAAAGATGAAATATAGAAGATAAAAAATAAAGAACATTACAAATCATTTGATACTTACATTCCGTATCACTACCGGGACTTGGTTTGGCTGCTCCTGCTGTTCGCCCTCAGTAGTCACTTCCGCAGAAGATGACGATGTCTGAAAGAAAAAAAAAGTAAGAGATTTGGAGAAGCAGCAGATATACTTACCAAACGCACGAAAATAATCACCTCACAGTCTGCTTGCGCCAGTTCCTGCCGGGATGGGGAATATTCTGATTCCGAAGACATACTGCATGTAAAAATAATAAAACGCATTAGTACATATACAATTTAAAAGGACAGGCATACATTATTAGATGTAATAATACTCACATTCTTGACGCTGAAGCTGGGATTGAAGATGGGTTCGTTTTTAGCTGAATTTCTGCTCTCTAGTCTGTCACTATAGTTGTGGTACAGTGTTGGCAGACACCTCTTTTATATAGACATGTTTTTTTGGGGTTGGGAATTTTATAACTTGTCTAACTAGTGGACACCAAAAAAAACGCATGCGCAGAAAAAAACCCATACATGCGCACGCCAATGCACACGTATGCGCATCCATAGGCCCTAATGGTCATTTTTTGCGCAAAACGTGCGCATGCGTTTTTTTAAAGCGGTTGGGCGGACCAAAAAATGCAACATGTAGCGTCTGGAAAATAAAATCGCACACCACAAAAAAACGCAGCGCACGAAAAGCGCATACGTGCGCATGCCAATGCGCACGTATGCGCACCCATGTTAAATATAGGGGAAAAAAGCATGCGCATGTATACGTTTTTTTGCAGCGCAAAAAAGTGCAAATGTGAAACCAGCCTTACTTTGTCCCACTATGGGACTATCATTTACTGCAGGTTGATCGCTTGCATAGCATGGGGATGCTACAGCAAACTACAAACTGTCAGCTCTCTAGTGACAGGGAAAGTTGCGGATCATGCACTGCGTATGATCAAGCAAATTTCCAAGCTCTGGTGACCCGGATGTCATCATGACGACATCGGGTCAAAGTGGCAACAATCGAGACCCCGCGTCCCACCGTGGGGTCTCCAATCCAAGGGCAGAGAGGCTGTCATCTCTCTGCTGGCTCCCGGAATGCTGCAATTGCTTCATTTAGGGGGTTAAAGTGCCGCATCAATAAGACCCATGTCGTGTGAACGTATTATTATTTCCAATGCCAGAAAGGGATTAAGAATGCCACATGTTAAAAGAAGAATATGGTGCAATTGAAAAACAACCAATAAATACTAATAACTGAAAAGAAAAAAAGCACATATGCCAGAATGAATTGCACTCATAGTTTTTATTAGAACAATTCCTGTATAAGGATATCTAGAACAGTCGGGACAGAAACTGGGGCCTTCAAAGGAATGTCAGCACAGAGTAACTTTTCAAATCAAGCACAGGCACTCGGTGCTTCATGCGGCCATCCACCCTTGTCTTGCTCTAGGAAACCAGAGCTGTCAATCAAGAGAGGGGTGGAGATTGAGGGAAAACAAGCAAGTGGGAAGGTGTATTTATACCAGCTATGAAGCACCCAGTGGTGGGACTTACTTTGCTGTGGAGAGAATCCCTTTTAAAACAGATGATGAAATAAGACTCAGTTACACCTGTCTAAATGAGACTTGAGCCACATTGAAATCTCATTGTGAGAACCATCCAAAAAATGGTCTTATATAAGATTGACAAAATACATGCACAGATCAGCCAAAACATTTACAAACTCTTACCTAGTATTATATGTTCCACATGTTAAATATTAAGTAATATTAGTTTCCAATACCAGTACATTGCTTGACTCATAGTAGAAAGTTCTGCTGACATACATGTAATATTTCTGTATACTTAGCTTGGGAAACGTCATACTATAAGCTCAGAATACCATAGATGGACTCATCAAAGGCTGAATGGAATGTACATATATATATATTAGAAGACCAACAGGGTCTCAGAGGAAGTGGAGTCGGGGAGTCGGGGCTGTCACAAGGCTTCTTTAGCACTTGGACTAAGGATACAGAGGAAAGATGGATGAGATGCGCCTTCCACCAATTTAATTGACTTAGTATGGATAAATGGACTATTTTGTTGTTAACATCTACACGTTTTATATTTTTCTTCAATGTTAGTTTACGAAGAGAATCTAAAAAACTTTTTTTTGTAAGAATTATTATAACATCCTCTTGGTTGGTTTATCATATATATATTTTACAGGTGGGCTGGTTTTGTTTATGTAAATGTTAAATGACAGATAATCATTGCTAATTGTAATAAATTTTCTACTAATCATCTAAAGCTCTAAATTGTTTTCCCTTTTTCTTGTACATGTGTGACTTCATTATAATTTGCATTTTTTTCTTACATTTTGTCAACAAAATGGAAAATGAAAATCATGACTTCTATGTGTGTGTTTTTTGATGCCTAACCAGATTTGTTTTCTCTGTAAAACATTTCCCACATTCTGGACATGAAAATGGCTTCTCCCCTGTATGAATTTTCTTATGTCTACCAAGATCTGATTTCCCATTAAAACATTTCCCACATTCTGAACAAGAATAAGGTTTCTCCTCTGTGTGAATTCTTTGATGTACAACAAGATGTGATTTCTCTATAAAACATTTCCCACATTCTGAACATAAAAATGGCTTCTCCCCTGTGTGAATTCTTTGATGTATAACAAGTTTGGACTTCTCGCTATAACTTTTCCCACATTCTGAACATGGAAATCCCTTCTCTCCTGTGTGACTTCTCTGATGTGTAACAAGATGTGATTTCTGATTAAAACATTTCCCACATTCTAAACATGAATATGGCTTCTCTCCTGTGTGAGTTCTCTGATGTGTAACGAGATGTGATTTCTGACTAAAACATTTCCCACATTCTGGACATGAAAAAGGCTTCTCCCCTGTGTGACTTCTCTGATGTGTAACAACATAGTGTTTCTCTGTAAAACATTTCCCACATTCTGAGCATGAAAATGGTTTCTCCTCATTAAAAGCAATTTCATGTACAACAGTCCTTCTGTGACATATGTTTTGCATATTGGTCTTTGATGGAGAAGAAGAAAGGACCTGATGAAAATTATCAGATGAAAGATTTTCTCTGAGAAGGGATTGAGGTGTATCTGAAATATTGCCATAATCTTCACATATATCTGGTGCAGTAACATGATCATCGACTGTAAAATCTGAAAACATCAGATGTCCTTCGGAGCTCCTGGTACAGTCATCTGCCAAGAATAAAACGGATTTTATTATTTTTCAATAACACTGCAATTTAAATCCTATCAATATTATATACTTAAAACATTTTCATGCAAATTGTAATACAAATCAATTATCAGTTGACTTAAGAAAGCTGACTACAAAGCAGGGACTATTAGATTATGACGTTAGGCCTACTAGCTTGTGCTGTTTCAATTTTTCAGTTCTTTGTTGGAGTTGTCTTCTCCGTAGCTTGATATTTCACTTTGCCTTTCATCAGTCACTACCAATTACATGTTCAATGGAGACTCAAAAATGGGCCTGTAAGTCAGTATTATTAGGTGGTGTCCATCTCATGCCCTTCCTGACAACTATACAGGTGTTCTCAAAAGTTTACATACCCCGGCAGAATTTTTGCTTTCTTGGCCTTTTTTCAGAGAATATGAATGATAACACCAAAACTATTTCTCCTATCATGGATAGTGGTTGGGTGAAGCCATTTATTGTCAAAGTACTGTGTATTTTCACAAATTATGTTATTGCATAATTAAGGGTTTATAAGTGGCAGCTGGTTGGGGCTTCCAGTCCTTCGGATGTGCATTGAGCTGTAGGTTGGGTTTCTGCTAAAGGGAAAAAAAACTCTTTAAATGTTATTCCTTAGAGAGTGTGAACGAGCTGCGTGTGACTAGAACGTAAGTGTGAACGGGAGTAAGGGTGTGACTTGACATTGAAGAGGTATTTGAGAATCCTGCAGCAAATACCAGTGTGAATTGCTGTGAGTCGCTGAATTGTGAATTGCTGAGTGCTTTTCTACCTGTTTAATTTTATTGGGCTTTCTTAGCCTATTTTTCTCTCTACAGATTTACAGTCTCTTATTTTACTATCTGTGTCTTTAAGGGTTAACTACATTGCAAGTGTGAATGAACTTCGTGTGACCAGAGCGTAAGTGCGAACGCAAGTAAGAGTGTGACTTGTGATTCAGTGACTTTGGATTCAGGGAGTTGACAAGGGAAGAATTACTGAAATGCAATTTGTATTTTATTAATACTTTACATTGCATTTTACTTAACATTTCTGTCTGGTGCAATCACCATTAGGAAATGAGGTCCATTATTGACAATGCCATCCAGTGTACATCTTGCCACATGTATGCAATCCTTGAACAGCCGGTCGAGGGTGCATACTGCTGTGCAAGATGTGAGCACATTGTCTATTTGGAAGCCCAGGTACTGGATCTAAATGCGCAGCTGGCAACACTGAGATCCATAGACAATACGGAAAGGAGTCTGTTGTCACTGAGCAGACGCTTAATGGGATAAATGAGGGGGGGAGATGGTAGTATGGAGCTGTAGGACAGTGAGGCAGCTAGCTGGGTGACAGTATGGGTGAGTCTACATAAGGCGTATTGCCGGCGCTTTGGACGCTGCGGAAACCCCGCTCTGCCCAAAGCGCCATCCCCTGTTTTACACGCGGTATTACCGCATTGTATCCATAGATTGTGTAATTTATCTTGCGTAGACGGAGCATCTAGCAAGATAAATAGACATGCTGCGGTCTAAAAAGATGCACCACATGTCCGTAATTTCGGGTGTGTCACCCGCGTTCTTGAACGCATAGTGGAGACGGGATTTCATAAAATCTCCACTATGCTATAACATCTGTACGCAGCATTCAATCCGCAGCACATCCGGATGAATTACGCTACGTGGAAACACACCCTTAGAAGGCAGGGTTGAGGGAAGAGTGCCAGAGATGCTAGTCCTGATCTGGCACACCCCAATAAGGTTGCTAAGTTGGCAGATGAGGGGGGTGTCAGTACAGGGGTAGCACTGCCGCAGCAAGGCATGTCCTCTTAAAGCCGGAGGAGTGTCTGCTCCAGTAAGAGGGGATATAGGAGAGCAGGGCAGGCCAGACAGGTGCTGGTAGTGGGTGACTCAATTATTAGGGGAACAGATAGGCCAGTCTGTCACAAAGACAGGGATTGTCCAACAGTGTTCTGCCTACCTGGCGCTCGAGTCCGACACATCGCTGATCGGGTTGACAGATTACTGGCAGGGGCTGGTGAGGACCCAGTGGTCATGGTGCACATTGGCACAAATGACAAAGTCAGAGGTTGGTGGAAGGTCCTTAAAGATGATTTCAGGGAATTAGGCTGCAAGCTTAAAGCAAGGACCTCCAAGGTGGTATTATCTGAAATACTACCTGTACCACGCCAGAGAGGCAATGGGAGATTAGGGAGATAAATAAGTGGCTCAGGAATTGGTGTAGGAAGGAGGGGGTTCGGTTCCTGGAGAACTGGGCTGACTTCTCAGTTGGCTACAGGTTTTATGCTACGGACTGGCTGCATCTCAATGGGGAGGGCACAGTTGTGCTGGGGGAGAAAATGGCTAAAAGGTTGGAGGAGTGTTTAAACTAGGGACTGGGGGGAGGGTATTCATTTTAAACTAGGGGAAGATAGTGCAGATAGTGACCTTGGCACAAGTAAAGAAATTGGGGGTGGCATGGGGGGTGGGGTTAGAACAGTTAATATTTTAAGAAAGAATAGAGGTACAGAGAAATACGTAAAGTGCATGTATACTAATGCCAGAAGAATCACCAACAAAATGAAGGAATTAGAATTATTTTTCTTGGAAAATAATTATGACGTGGTGGGGATATCTGAGACATGGCTGGATGAGAGCCATGACTCGGCGGTTAATTTACAGGGCTATAGTCTGTTCAGAAATGACCGTACAAATAAGAAAGGGGTGTGTGTTTATATGTAAAATCATCCTTAAAACCCATCCTGCGTGATAATATATGTGAATCTAATGAAAATGTAGAGTCCCTGTAGGTGAAGATAAGGGGAGGGGGAAAAAATGATAAATTACTGATAGGGGTTTGTTATAAGTCACCAAAAATAATGGGGAGAATATCCTCATAAAGCAAATAGATGAAGCAGCGACTCAAGGAGAAGTCATTATTATGGGGGACTTCAACTACCCTGAAATACATTGGGGAACCGAAAGCTGCAGTTCCAGCAAAGGTAATAGGTTTCTGACAACGATGAGAGACAATTACCTTTCACAACTGGTTCAGGACCCAACAAGAGGGGGGGCACTGCTAGACCTAATATTAACCAACAGGCCAGACTGCATATCAAATATAAGGGTTGGGGGTCACTTGGGTAATAGTGATCACAAAATCAGCGATTATCTGCAAAATTGCCACGTATCGGCCTGGGATGTTTCTCCTGGTAAGTACATCCGGCCTATAAGATGCAACCCCATTTTCTTCCAAAATATTTTGGGGAAAAAGTCTGTCTTATTGTCCGAAAAAATACAGTAATAAGTTTTCATGTATCCTTTAATAAGATGTGTAGTAGAGGGGTTACAAGGACACTAAACTTTAGGAAGGCAAATTTCCAGCGGATGAGAGATGATCTTGGTGCAATTAACTGGGACGATATCCTGAGACATAAAAATACACAAAGAAAATGGGAGACGTTTATTAGCATCCTAAATAGGAGCTGTGCACAATATATACCGTATGGGAATAAACATGCTAGAAATAGGAGGAAACCACTATGGCTAAATAGAGCTGTAAGGGCTGCAATAAGGGACAAAAAGAAAGCATTTAGAGAATTAAAGCAAGTAGGTAGTGATGAGGCATTAAAAAAAATTCAGAAAATTAAATAAATTCTGTAAAAAGCAAATCAAGGCAGCAAAGATTGAGACAGAGAGACTCATTGCCAGAGAAAGTAAAAATAATCCCAAAATATTCTTTAACTACATAAATAGTAAGAAACTAAAAAATGATAGTGTTGGCCCCCTTAAAAATAGTCAGGATGAAATGGTGGATGAGGAAAAAGCCAGTATGCTAAATGACTTTTTTCAACAGTATTTACACAAGAAAATCCCATGACGGATAACATGATCAGTGATAACAAAAATTCTCCATTAAATGTCACCTGCTTAACCCAGCAGGAAGTACGGCGGCGTCTAAAAATCACTAAAATTGACAAATCCCTGGGCCTGGATGGGATACACCCCTGAGTACTGCAGGAATTAAGTGCAGTCATAGATAAACCATTATTTTTAATCTTTAAAGATTCCATAATAACAGGGTCTGTACCACAGGACTAGCGTATAGCAAATGTGGTGCCAATATTCAAAAAGGGGACAAAAACTGAACTTGGAAATTATAGGCCAGTAAGTTTAACCTCCACTGTGGGTAAAATCCTGGAGGGTCTCCTAACAGATGCTATATCTGAGTATCTGAAGAAGAATAACCTTATGACCCAATATCAACATGGGTTTACAAGGAACCATTCCTGTCAGACTAATATGATAAGCTTTAATGAAGAGGTAAGTTCTGGACTGGACCAAGGAAATGCAGTGGACGTGGTGTACATGGACTTTTCAAAAGCTTTTGCTACGGTGCCAAACAAAAGTTGATACACAAAATGAGAACAATGGGGATAGGGGAAAATATGTGTAAGTGGGTTAAGAGCTGGCTCAGGGATAGGAAACAAAGGGTGGTTATTAATGGAGCACACTCGGACTGGGTCACGGTTAGCAGTGGGGTACCACAGGGGTCAGTATTGGGCCCACTTCTTTTTAACATTTATTAATGACCTTGTAGGGGGCATACAGAGTCGAATTTCAATATTTGCAGATGACACTAAATTCTGCAGGGTAATCAATACAGAGGAGGACAATTTAATATTATCGGAAGATTTATGCAAACTAGAAACTTGGGCTGATAAATGGAAAATGAGCTTTAATGGGGATAAATGTAAGGTCATGCACTTGGGTAGAACAAACAAGAAGTATAATTATGTGCTTAATTGTAAAACACTGGGCAAAACTGTCACTGAAAAAGACCTGGGTGTATGGGTGGACGACAAACTCACATTTAGTGGCCAGTGTCAGGCAGCTGCTACAAAGGCAAATAAAGTAATGGGATGCATTAAAAGAGGCATAGATGCTCATGAGGAGAACATCATTTTATCTCTATACGAGTCACTGCTAGTTTTTAGAGAGTCCAGTATTTCAGCTGATGTTTTTTGAGGGTCTTTCTTTGCGTCCCGAACAATTTTCCTGGCATTTGTCACAGGTGAGGATGTTACCTTTAGTAGCCATTCAAACCCATTTGTGTCAACTTCTGTGCATGTTATCAGGCCAAAATCACCAGGGTATGTAAACTTTTGATCGGGGTCATTTGGATGTTTTGAGTTGCCATTATGATTTAGAAACAGAAAACATAGTAGTTTGACAATAAATGGCTTCACCCAACCACTAACCATGATTGGAGAAAAAGTTTTGGAGTTATATCATTCATATTCTCTTAAAAAAGGCCAAGAAAGCAAAAATTCTGCTGGGGTATGTAAACTTTTGAACACAACTGTATGTAGTCTAGCATGGTGTAGAGCAGGGTTCCCCAACTCCGGTCCTCAAGGGCCACCAACAGGTCATGTTTTCAGGATTTCCTTAGTATTGCCCAGGTGATAATTGTATCACCTGTACAATACAAGGGAAATCCTGAAAACATAACCTCCTTGGTGGGCCTTGAGGACCGGAGTTGGAGAACCCTGGAGTAGAGCACAGGGGAGGATTTAGAAGACGCCATGGTTTTGGCAGAAAGTGTATGGTTTGTTTTTTTTCTTTATGCATGTAAGCAGTGGATACAAGTCCTTTAGATTATTTTATACAAGATGGCGGCCAATGGAAACAATAACAGAAATGGTAGATTTTGCTCATATAGCCTCACAAAAACTGAAATAAAAAGTTACCAAAAAGTTGTCTGTACCCAGAAATGGCATGAGTGAAAATTACAGCTTATTCCGCTGATGTAACAGCTTTACAATTGCTACTTCATTTGTACATTCCGCCTCCAAAATATTGTCATACGTGATTAAAATATCATACAGTGGGTACAGAAAGAATTCAGACCCCTTTAATTTTTCACTCTTTGTTTCATTGCAGCCATTTGGTAAATGCAAAAAAGTTCATTTTTTCTCATTTATGTACACTCTGCACCCCATCTTGACTACAAAAACAGAAACGTAGAAATTTTTGCAAATTTATTAAAAAAGAAAAACTGAAATATCACATGATCATAAGTATTCAGACCCTTTGCTCAGACACTCATATTTAAGTCACATGCTGTCCATTTCCTTGTGATCCTCCTTGAGATGGTTCTACTCCTTCATTGGAGTCCAGCTGTGTTTAATTAAACTGATAGCACTTGATTTGTAAAGGCACACACCTGTCTATATAAGACCTCACAGCTCACAGTGCATGTCAGAACAAATGCAAATCATAAGGTCAAAGGAACTGGACAAGGAGCTCAGAGACAGAATTGTGGCAAGGCACAGATCTGGCCAAGGTTACAAAAGAATATCTGCAGTACTCAAGGTTCCTCAGAGCACAGTGGCCTCCATAATCCTTAAAAGGAAGAAGTTTGGACCTAGACCTGGCCATCCAGCCAAACTGAGCATTCGTGGGAGAAGAGCATTGGTGAGAGAGGTAAAGAAGAACCCCAAGATCACTGTGGCTGAGCTCCACAGATGCAGTAGTGAGATGGTAGAAAGTTCCACAAATTCAACTATCACTGCAGCCCTCCAGCAGTTGGGCCTATATGGCAGTGTGGCCCGCGGAAGCCTCTCCTCAGTGCAAGACATACGCATAAAGTTTGCAAAAAAACACACAAAGGATTCCCAGAAAAATAAGATTCTCTGGTCTTTGCCCGGCAGTCTTATTTTGAGATGGAGAATCAGGCGAGTAAGTTTCTGGCCTACTTAGTACGACAGCACAATGCAACCAACACAATTCTACAGATCCGTGATTCAGATGGTACGTTGGTCTCCTCAACTGAGGAGATACTAAAGTGCTTTTCTGACTACTATGGCTCATTGTACAATTCTAAGACAGATGTGGATGGCCCAGAGTGTTTGGACTATTTGTTAGATATAGAGTTTCCCACGCTAAGTCCTTCCCAACAGGCCTATATGGATGCTGAGTTTACTCTGGAGGAGGTAGAGGATGCCATACAAGGCATGGCCTCCGGGAAGGCCCCTGGGCCAGATGGATTCCCTGTGGAGTTATATAGAAAATATCAGGATATACTGGCGCCTCTTTTGTTGACAGTGTTTGGGATTTGGGAGGGGGGATGCATGCCGGAGTCTTTTTATGAGGCCAATATAATAGTTCTAAAAAAGGAGGGGAAGGACCCTTTGGATTGTGGATCATATAGGCCTATATCACTAGTAAATGTGGATTATAAAATTTTTACAAAAATTTTAGCCAAAAGAGTAAATACTGTTATATTGGATCTTGTACACCCTGATCAGACGGGTTTTATGCCAGGTAAGAGCACTTCCACAAATATCAGACGTGTCCAGTCAGTGGCCCAATATAGTTCTCTGGTACCGAATAATGAATGGGCATTGGCATCACTAGATGCGGCCAAGGCCCTTTGACTCACTTGAATGGCCTTTTCTCCGTGCATGTTTGCAGAGATATGGATTTGGCGAAAGATTCCAAAACTGGGTCAATGTCTTATACATGAAGCCCAAGGCCCGGGTCATCATAAATAGCTCCATATCTGAATCATTTTCATTGCATAGGGGAACCCGTCAGGGGTGTCCTCTTTCCCCGGCCCTCTTTGCTCTCGCTATTGAGGCTCTGGCAATTCGTATAAGACTATCCCCTGATATCGCTGGCATAGAGATAGCGGGTCGGACGGATACCATAGGCTTATACGCTGATGATATGGTGATATTTATGGACAAAGCAGAGGAAGCCCTGACAAGAGTGATTACTACCATAAATAAATTTAGTAAATATTCTGGCCTTTACATAAATTGGGATAAATCTGCTTTGATGCCTCTTTCCCATGCTCCAATGCCACGACTTGAGACTCTCTCCCTGCTGCCCATCGTGACTAGTTTCAAATATTTGGGGGTTCATATCTCTAAGGGCAGTAAATTTGATCTACAACTCAATATACAACCACTGCTGGAGATGGTTAGTGGTAAATTTGCGATCTGGGGTAAGCTTCTATTGTCTGTAGTCGGACGTATTAATTTAATTAAAATATTACTCCCCAAGCTTAACTACTTTCTTGAACATAGTGTGGTGGTGGTGCCCAAATCCTTTTTTGCTCATTTAAATTCCCAAATCACATCCTTTATTTGGGGGAAAGCCAGGCCTAAACTAAAGTTGACCACTCTACAGAGACCCAAGAGGGGAGGGGGGGCAGCATTACCCAATTTCTTTTTATATTATCTAGCTGGACAGGCTAAGGCCTTAAGTACATGGATGCCTGGAGGCCACCTCCTGAATTCTGAGAGTCATCTTTTTCATGCTGCAGGGACTAGTTGCCCACTAGGTATTTTAGAAATGAGGAAAATAAATGTCCCGAGACTGCTGCCTCTGCTCCGTCTGGCACGATCAATATGGAGACAGATTAAGGGGGTCGTTGGATTTGGCGATGTTATAGCTGAAATGCCCCTGTGGAATAATGACTACCTCTCGGTGCTGCGTGAACATCCGTCTGCCGAGTTCTGGGTTCAGTACGGTGTCTCTACGATGGGTGATCTACACGATCATGGTACTTTAATATCCTTTGAGCAAATACAAGTCAATCGCGGTGTCCCGAGATCCCAGTTTTTCCATTATCTACAACTAAGGTCAGCTTTTCAATCGCATATGGAAAATTTAGATATGAGTGATGCCATTTCGTCTCTGCCCTTGATAGGGATCCTCAAGTCACAGGGCCCTCAAGGTCTCATCTCCTCTCTATATACATATATGTTGTCAGTGGGGACAGAATGTGCCATAGACTCCGTTAAGAAGAAATGGGAGAGGCTCATTCCTGATACACGGGATGAGGAATGGGAAGAAATTCTGGAGTCACCAATCTGGGTGTCTCCGTCTGCCAACAACAGGATGATACAATTGTACATTATTAATCAATCATATTTGACCCCAATTCGACTCTTTAAGATGGGCCGATATCCGTCATCGGAATGTTTGAGATGTCATTCAATGGATGCAGACTTTATTCATATGATCTGGTGCTGTCCTGTTGTTGTGCAATTCTGGAGAGGGGTGACGTCGTTATTAACATCCTTGGTACAAACGCCTGTTCCCCTCGAACCGCTGATACGTCTGTTTGGAGTGTGGGATGAGGAGACGTGGGGTCATTATGTTGGGATTTTTTTACGGGAGACACTGTTAATGGCACGAAAGATACTGGCACTACGATGGATGGGGAATTCACCTCCTTCTCTTGGGTCCTGGATCACTCTCGTAAATTCGATTATCCCATATGAAAGGACACTGTATCAGAATAGAGGGTGCCCAGGTAAATTTAAAAAGATTTGGGAGAGATGGAACTCCTCTCACTTTACCTTGCAGAGCAGAGATGTCGCACAATAAACTGCTTGCTATATAGAAGTAGGCTGCAGAATAGTTAATGTTTTAGTAGATGTCGGTAGAGTTTAGAAGCCAGGCAGGTTCTATTACTGGTACAATAACATAACACCATTGTGATTCAATTGATATTATGTCTGCTTTATTTACATACAGTTGATGCCTCATGTCTTCATGCTAATTGTACATATCTATTTTGTACTAGGTTTAACATTTTGCACTGAATGTATGTATTGTAAAACTGCTTATGGTTTAATAAACGAATTTAAAAAAAAAAAGATTCTCTGGTCTTATGAGATGAAGATAGAACTTTTTGGCAATAATTCTAAGCGGTATGTGTGGAGAAAACCAGGCACTGCTCATCACCTGCCAATACAAACCCAACAGTGAAACATGGTGGAGACAGCATCATGCTATGGGGGTGTTTTTCAGCTGCAGGGACAGGATGACTGGTTGCAATTGAAGGAAACATGAATGTGACCAAGTACAGAGATGTCCTGGAAGAAAACCTCTTCCAGAGTGCCCTGGACCTCAGACTTGGCAGAAGGTTCACCTTCCAACAAGACAATGACCCTAAGCACACAGCTAAAATAACAAAGGAGTGGCTTCAGCACAATTCTGTGACCATTCTTGACTGGCCCAGCCAGAGCCCTGACCTGAAGCGAATTGAGCATCTCTGGAGAGACCTGAAAATGGCTGTCCACCAACATTCACCATCCAAGCTGACGGAACTAGAGAGGGTCTTCAAGGTAGAATGGCATCCCCAAATCCAGGTTGTGAAAAACTTGTTACATTATTCCCAAGAAGACCCATGGCTGTACTAGCTCAAAACGGTGCTTCTACTCAATACTGAGCAAAGGGTCTGAATATTTCAGTTTTTCTTTTTTAATAAATGTGCAAAAATGTCTACATTTCTGTTTTTTTTCAGTCAAGATGGGGTGCGAAGTGTACATTAAATAGAAAAAAATGAACTTTGTTTCATTGCAGCCATTTGGTAAATGCAAAAAAGAATGAAAAACTTAAAGGGGTCTGAATACTTTCCATACCCACTGTATGTACCAGAAAATGCACCAATGACAACTACAACTTGTCACACGAAAAATAAAGCATCATACTTCTCTGCTGAAAACTGTAACATACTCATCTGCTAAGTTGCCAATAAATTTCACATGGAAACAACAAGAAGCATGTAATAATTTTATAAAAAGATATAAATTTATTGAAACAATAGAAACAACAATATATGCAAAAAGGGATGCAATAAAAAGAGGGACCTGTAATCAAGGCTATGCAAAATAGTGCCCAGACAGCGCTGAAAAATCATATAATTGGCACACAACATATGCAATATATGGCCAAAGAACAATAAAGAGGATTATATATGGTAATATGTGAAATTTATTGGCAACTTAGCAGATGAGTATTTTGTTTGAGAAGTAAAATATTGTTGATTACTGTTGGACAAATTTTGGTCACGAAAACTGTAAAATGTCTAGCTCGCAGAATATGTCGACCCAAAAACAAGTAGATTTTCTGTACAAAAGTAATAAAAAGAAATAAAACACTATAAATTTGTCGTCGCCATAATGGTGCTCACTCACAGAATAAAGACAACGCCTTATATTTGCAGCACGTGAATAGCGGAAAATTTAAAATATTAAAAAAACACCAACAGAATTGCTGTTTTATTTCTCACTATAAAAAGTTAATTAAAGTTACTCGATAAGTTATATGTACCCCAAAATTCTGCCACTAACAGAAACAACACACCCTAAAAAAAAAAAAAATCTCATGCAGCTAAGATGGAAAAAAAAAATCCCAAGGCTCTTACAAGGCAATTAGAAAAACTAAAAAAAAAACCTTTGTGCTAAAGACCCAAATGGGCACTTTAGCTTTCAGTGAAGAATGGACAACACTCAGATGATTACATTGATGACATCTGAGTGTTAGCAGGCTTCTTCACAGGCCCAGTCACTAGAACGAGAAGTTTCATCTACCAAAAATGGACTGGTCTCTTTTTTTTGGCGGACAATCTGTTTGTCTGTTTCATTTTAGGACAAACAGGATTAATGTTAAAAACTGATCTGTTGAAAGATCAATGCAAACAGAAGCAGAGTGGTCCCATTTATTACGGGGTCACTTTGAATTCCGATATGTGTCATTTTAAAAATGGAAAACAAAGTTCTGCATGAGCTTTTTTACCCTTCTAAAAATATAAATTTCTATACCAAATACTATGCTTGTAGAGAAGAAAGCTTCTGAGGTTTTCAGGCTGAGAAATGTATCGTGTACATAGCAGTGCAGCCTGTGGCTCACTAGTAATGTTTCTGCCTTCCATATCAGGGGTCCAGAGATAAAAAAATTCAATTAAAATATCCACATAATTGTAAAATTAGTGACAAAAACTCTGTAACGAGCCCTAAAATATATACCACATAATTATACCATGCAGTGACCGAGAAGAACCTGTGACTTCTCTGCAGTTAGTGGTCACTACTCACCTGTGCGGATATCTGTAGGAATCTCCTCTTTACACCGCTCATCACTCCTCACATACGTCTCTGTAGTATGACTATGGGGCAGATCTTCACCCTGAAACAATGACTGTAAAAGTCACTGACAGATGAAAAAGTCACATTAAATGATTTCATGAAACAGAAAGGATGAAATGAACATGGTGACCAAAAATGGCACCTCTATGTTTGGCTTTCATTCTGCCATAGACACTATCTGGTTATATCCCCTACTGATTAGTAAGACTAAGGATTTATGCACACTACATTTTTTTCAGGCAGATTTCGCCTGAAATCCACCAGAGAAGCAATGATCATATGCACGGCAATGTCAGAGCGACTTTTTGAACTGCTTTCGGCTTCAAAAGCAGTGATGCGGCTAAGGCTGGTTTCACACTTGCGTTTTTTTGCGCTGTATTTTAGCGCTAAAAAACGCATGCGCTTTTTTTCCTATATTTTGCATGGGATGCACTTATGTGCGCATACACATGCGTTTGTATGCGTTTTTACGCGCATGCGTTTTTTGTGGTGTGCGCTCTGGCGCACAAAATGCATCCTGTTGCATTTTTGGGCGTCCGACTTGCCTCAAAAAAACGCATGCGCGCGCAATGCGTTTTTTTACAGCAAGACACCCATTTTAAGTCTATGGGTGCGCATACGTGCGCATTGGCATGCTCATGTATGCGGTTTTTTGCGCATGCGTTTTTTGGTTGACCATTGGTTAGACAATGGAAATTAGGGGTTTGGGTTAGAGTTAGGGTTAGTTAAGGGGGTTTAGGGTTAGGGTTAGTATGGTTTGGTTAAGGGTTAGGGTTAGTATGGTTTGGTTAAGGGTTAGGGTTAGGGTTAGTATGATTTGGTTAAAGGATAGGGTTAGGGTTAGTAAAGTCATGGTTTGGGTTAGTGTTAATCCTAACCCTATCTTGATTTTTTTGGTGAGGCCAACTAATGTTGGAAAAAAACGCAAACGCGGTAAAAACGCACTAAAAACGCATACAAACACATAAAAATGCTGCGTTTTTTTCATGCATGCGCATAAAAATGCTTGAAAAAAACGCAGCATTTGTATGCGTTTTTTCCATGCGTTTTTTTGCGGGAAAAACGAGCTGCAAAAAAAAGCAAGTGTGAAAGTAGCCTAAAAGAAGTGACTGGTCAATTTGTCAGGTGGATTTTACCACTATATTACATATGAAATAAAAAAAAAAAAATCATAGGATGACCTAAAAGACATCAGAAAAAAACACATGCAGGGGTTATCCGGGGCTTAGGGTTTTTTCTCTATTAGGTTAAGAACTAACAGGCAGGTAGTTGCTCACTACCTGCCTGTTCTGCCCTACGATGATCTCTTCATGCTCAATTGGTAACTCTCCTTTTGACATCACAACAACAGATAAGCATCTTCTTTTCTCATCTGCTCTGTTGACAGAACATTACATCAACGTCATTCCGGTTGACAGCCTGCTGTTAGGCAATGGGAGTCAGCTGTTAATCAACATGACATCAGTAGTGACACTCCATTGAAAGGGTAGAGTTGAAGAGAAGAAGTGGCTCTGTTGACATGACATTATTGGACGTAGAAGAATAGTTGGCAAAAGAGGACCGTGACCGGTCTGAGCTAGAATAGATCAGGGTGTTTTCCTGAAGCGTCACCACTAGTGTTTTCCTAAAGCATCATCACTGGTGTTATCCTGAAGCATCTTCTACTTCAAAATTATAAACCAAAACCAAAAATAATAAAACGTTTAAAATTTAAATTTCAAAACTTAATCTTATTCAAAACCATACATTCAATAAACAAAAGTACCACCTCCTAGGCCCTTGAAATAGGGGAATATTGTATAGATATTTGGCAGGGGGTTAAATGGCAGCCTACTTCGCAGCGGAGGTTGGCACTCCAAAATGTGTCCCCACTCAACGTCGGCAGTCCCTTAAAGTCCCTATTCAAGACCCATACCCATAAACCAAAATGCACACAGTATACAGCTTTCTTGTCTATGATGCCGCTGTGTCTATTCAACAATGTCTCTGATAATAGGACAGTAAGCCAGAGGTTAATGTGGCTGTAGATAACACCACTAGCTAATTAGCTGAATACCTCCAGAGCTAGATCACAGCTTTATTTGTGTATAATAAAGTGCATGTGTGCTCAAAAAATATATACAGTGCATTTACTACAGATGTATGTAGGTCACCTTCAAATGTAGTTTAGGGCACTCCATACAAACAGTAAAGTGCTGTATCAATTTTTGTAGACTAGGGACATCAATACTGGAAGTTACTACAACCAGCTAAGTGATCCATTGTGATCGTTTTTTGCATTTAAATGGCTTTTCAAATTGTCTATGAAAATTGATATAGCACTTTACTGTTTGTATGAAGTGCCCTAAACTACATTTAACAGAGTTTTTTGCAGCGTCTGAAATAGCTATTGAAATAGCTATTAACCAGATTATTGCCACCGAGGTATTCGGAACTGTATGAACCCCCTATATTGCAGACTGTAATGGTCCACAGTCGACACCGGATGTACCACCTGCTTATTCCTGTATTTACAAGCCCCGGGTGGGTTAAGTATACCTTTTTGCATCACCTACGGCTTTTTTTTGTTACTATTTTACTATTAGCAACAAGATTTTACCATAAGCGATAAAATCGCTGTCATATAAATATTCAGAACTGCACAAACCCCGTTACATTGTAGATTGACTACAACGGTCTACAGTTGACACCAGATATATCATCTGCCAATTGTCTGTGTTCTGTAGTATTCCACATCATCCGTGCCTGAATACAGCACCAGAACAACATCAATACACAAGTACATTACCAGAACCACAATCAGTACATGACTACAGTATTAGAACCATCATCAGTACATGGATAGATCACAAGAACAATCAATATATGAATTGTCAGTACATAAATACAGCACCAGAATCATCATCAGTACAGGAGTACAGCACCAAGCTTAGAACAGCAATCAATTGCAATGTCCGGAGAACGTCTGCTATATACTGTTGTATTGAATGAACCTGCTACTGCCAGTATGCATTTAACAATGATAAGATGACAGAAGTTGTAGCTGTATTTAAAGCAGGTTGTCAATCTCTAGATGCATAAACTGTATGTTCGTTCGTCAGGTTATATTGTTTTTAAACATGCTTAAATATCATCGCTGTGAAGAAAAATGCTATTATATGAGCAGAGATCGATCATGTGAACACGTGTTCTGTGCACACACAAGTGAGGTTGGCCTGTCTAAACAGGTTATTATATGACTGCTGATCAGCTTCACATTGTTTAATGGCTGTGATTATCCATTGTTAATACACCCTTACACCAGGTACCTTATAGGTGACATCTACTCTGATTGGAGTGCTATGATGACTTTTCACATCCATATCTTGTTACTGCAGACTTTCCTCTTCTCTCATCCATGAGCTGTGCCCCTGAATAAATAATTGCCCCTCACTTTGCTCTTTGCACAAAAAATTACCCCCATTATGACCCTCTTATGGTTAATGGACTCCACACTAGACTCTCCTATAAAAAGAGAAAAATCACACCACACCTACCCCATACAAGGACTACAACACTGCCTTTTTATAAACCATAACCGTCACACTATCCTCACTATCCTTCCTCACTTATGTACTATGATCTCCAAAATATCCATGCTGTCCCCTCTTGAATCTTTTACCCTCAAGCTACCCCTTCAAATTTAGCCACCTCTTTGCACTGCCCCCTGACTAGTCAACCCTTGTGGGTCCTTTTACAATAGAGTAAACAGCTACCATGAAGAGATGAACTTGGCTGGCCTTAATAATCATGTAAGCTCTAGTGTTCAAACCTCCCTCTACAGATATCAGAGGTAGCAGGATGTGCCAAAAAGCATTCCCGTATTATTAATCCACCTCCACCAGCCTGAACTGTTGATGTTGGATGTTTTTCCTTGATCATAACATTCTCAGTATGGACTTGATACCATTGCAAGGAAAATCCCAAGTTTTATAGTTTTTGAAATACTGGTCCTTGTTAATGTAGCATAGACACCCTTATTTGAAGTCACTCAGATCACTCAATCTTCAAATTTTAATGCTGATTCTGACTAATAATTCATCACTTCATTTTCTCCTGTACTTTGGGGTCAAGGGTCTTACATTAAAACTTCAACAATCAAAGTGCCAGATTATTTAATATATTGGCCAGTCAGCGTATAATACTGGTGGATAAAACCAGACTGAACACAAGACCTTCACAGCTTCTACACAGCATAGGGGAGATCTCATGACACCTTCTCTCCATCTACCTGATGATCCTGAGGAACATTGGGATCTTCTTGTTTACAGTCCTGTGGAAGAAGAGGTCGGGGACATCTCTCTGGTGTTGTCCTCTCACTGGATAGAACTGGAGGAAACACATACAGGGACTGAATTCATTCCTTACATACAGATAATTATAGGTCGTGTGTATTTAGTCCTATTACCTGGTGATGTGAGGGGCTGGGGAACCTCCATCATGACGTCCTTGTACAGATCTTTGTGTCCTTCTAAATACTCCCACTCCTCCATGGAGAAATAGACGGTGACATCCTGACACCTTATAGGAACCTGACACATACAATGATACCGTCATCCCCCGATCCCTCCATAGCGTTACTGTATAATGTCCCAGCATTCCCAGCAGTGTCACCTCTCCAGTCAGCAGCTCAATCATCTTGTAGGTGAGTTCTAGGATCTTCTGGTCATTGATGTCCTCATGTATCAGGGGGTGAGGTGGAGGCCCCGTGATTGGGCTCAGGGGTCTTCCCCATCCCTCAGACACAGGGGCCTGACAGCGCTCCCTAGAGGTCTTCTTCACTACTGTGTAATCCTGGTTATGGAGAGAGACATTAATAAACCTCACTACAGACATTTCCAGAGTCCTCACCTCTCCAGTTCTGTCCATCTGTTATTCCCATAGATAAGAATGATGTAATGTGACGTCATCAGAATCTCTCACCTCTCCAGTAAGCCGGAAGAGGATCTCTAGGGTGAGGTGTAATATCCTCTCCGCCATCTTGTCCCTGTCCCTCTCCATCCTTGTAGGGTCGCTCAGGAGAATTCTCTTATACAGAAGATCTCCACTGAGAGGATCCGATATTGTAGGGACCTGAATGGGGAGAAGATGACGATGTAACATCATAAAGATCCCATGTAAGAAATCTCCGGAGCTGTTACCGGCTTCACATGATCACTACATCCAGTCATGGCCCCGTCCTGCCCCCGGTATAACACATAGTCCCATTATAGTCACACACAGAGATTTATCCCAGGCTCAGCACTGAGGGGGTTACTGCCCCCTGTGCCCAGTAATGGGGAATCTCCAGCACCTACCTCCACCTGCAGAGCCGCACACCACATATATGGCTGTTCTGTGCGCACAGGACCTGGGATGAGGTCACAGGAGGGGAGGAGTCAGGGGTCACATGATCAGGGGCCTCAGTGTATGCAGGACTCTGCTGTGCTGGGTGTCATGGTGCTGGATGAGGGGAAGTTTGTGTGGGGTCAGGAGGGGTTTACAGTGTGGATGTAGCAGAACAGGGTCGGACTGGCCCAGCGGGATACCGGTGCAGTCCTTGGCAGGCCCACAAGCAGGGCATAGAGGGGGTTTTCTTGTTTCAACTTATTGTGCGTCCGAGGACACACATTCAGCTGAAATGTATTTCCTCACCACAGTAGTTAACATGGCCAGCAGCTGAATTGAGTGTGCCTGTGGCAGATGGTGCATGACAGTGACGTTGCCTGCAACAGGCTCACTCAAGTAACCCGCCGACCTCTGCTAGGTCAGTGCCCATTTCACCATAAGCGTGCCCGATCTGCAGGCATACAATGCTGAGCAGCATGGAAGCACAGGCAGGTAAGGCCTGTTTCACACATCAGTTTTTCTTGCCAGTCTAAATCCGCCAAAATAGCGGAAAACGGATCCGCAGGCGGACTGACAGAAACGGGGGACAGCGGATCAGCGTATGTACGGATCCGCCGATGGTAAAAATTTAAAGGAACCGCGCCTGGGGAAAAAGAAAAAATTAATACCGGCGGATGTAGTGGTATCCAGAAGAGAGCGGGCATCTGCGGGGAGCGATCATCTCGTGGGATGCGGGTGAGTTGCGAACGCGCGATGCCATGAGGGAGGAGATCGCGCGATGCGAGAAATGGGGAGATCGGGCAGAAATGGTGGAGGCAGGGAGAGAGAGAGAGATTTTCATCCAGCAGCGACACTTGATTCAGGGTTAAAAGGGGAAAATGCGGATCCGGACAGCAAGAAAACGTTGCATGGTCCGTTCGGTGATCTCAGCGGGCGCCACAATTTTGGCGGATCCGCACAAATACGGACGCAATGGACGATCATCAGTCAAAATCCGCCGATAATGAAAGTCAATGGGGAAAAAAACGGTTCCGTAAATAAAAATGGAGGATCCATTTTTTTGGCAAATCGGCGGATCTTGACTGATTGTGAAAAACTGAAGTGTGAAACAGGCCTAAGAGTAATCTTTTTTCTTCTGTATGATGCTGAGGCCAGGCTGAGGACAATGGAGGGACAGCCAAAGCAAGGAACATGGGGAGCCAGCCAGGCTAAGAGACATATGAGGGGCCAACCAGGCCAAGGGACATATGGGGGCTTAGCAAGGCTAAGTGACATATAGGGGGGACAGCCAAGCCAAGGGATATGGGAGGGTCAGCCAGGCCAAGGGACATGGGGCAGCCAGGCCAAGGGACATATAAAGGGCCAGCCAGGCCAAGGGACATATGTTGCGGCCAGCCAGGTCATGAACATATGGAGGGGCCAGTCAGGCCAAGGGACATGAGGGTCAGCCAGGAAAAGAGACCTTTAGTGGTTCAACCAGATCAAGGGACATATTGGGGGCAGCCAGGCCAAGGGACATATGGAGGACCAGCCAGGCCAAGGGACATAAGGGGGGGCAGCCAGGCCGAGGGTAGGGTCTTTAGGGTCCAAGATGGCGCAAGTTCTTAAATAAAGGATGCCTGGATAAGGGACTTAATTACTATATGGGGGCCCAAATGAGGAACATATATTAATAGTTTATGGTAGCAAGTGGGGGACATAATTACTGTAGGGGCAATTAGATGAACATTATTATTGCTGTAATATAATTTACTTTTTAGGAGACTGTTTTCAATGCAAGGGAACAAATGGGAGGTTCTGTTACTCTGCAGGGCGGCACTATGTTGCTTTTTTCTTCATCTGATAGTGTAAAAGTCAGGAAAAAGTGAGGAATGTGCTCTAGAAGAGATCAGCTATAAATGACTGTGCTATTCTCTGCAGAGATAAGACCCTGTATTACCTGTACACTATATACAGAGCTCTTGTGTATAATTTAACTGGTGATTACTGTATTACCTGTACACTACTGTGCATACATTGGTGTTCAGGTTTGTTGTTTACCTATTTCAAGGGGATCTCATATCCTGAACCTTTTCTCTTTCGGCTGGCTTTAAGTCTGGCCAGTCGGTAGATGTGTTTATTTGTGGCCCTAGGCCTTATCTACTATGACCCTGACCAGGTCTCCCTAGCTAAGTCTAAGTTATGCAAGCTCCAGCAGAGGGATTGCCAGCAGAGGAGTTCTTTTTTGAGTTCCAGAAATGGGCCACTAATTCTAGGTGGAATGATCCAGCCCTTAGAAGCCATTTTGGTCAGGGTCTGTCAGAAAAGGCTAAAGGACTCTCTGGTCCTGTATGAAGCTCATAAGTCCTTAGAGGTCACTATGGCCTTAGCCATCCGGATGACATAAGTCTCAGAGATAGAGCTGTGATAACTCCTCCCACTGTAGATTTCTCCTGTGTCCTGATGAATCTATGCAGCTGGGGAGGGCCTCTGTTTGGTCCAAGACTCCTGCAGTCTGTGGGTTTGTTTCTTTTATAGTCAGAGGTGCCACTTCATTGGGGTCTGTCTTTGCACACTTAAACTGAAAAGATGGGTTTTCAGGTTCCGTCTGAATGATCCGAGGGTGATGGATAATCGGACATGTTGAGGTGTGGAATTCCAGAGGATATTCGGGAGAAATCTTGGAGGCGGTTGTTAGGAACAAATAAGTGTGGTAGAGAGTAGGTCAGAAAAAGTAGAAAAAATGCAGCACTCACCCGTAAGCTATATTAAAATGAAGTCCTTTATTCATCCATGCACGGTATATGGACACACTTCATGGGACAAACAGGTAAGGGAAGACAGCAGGGAGGGAAGTGGACGACGATTCTACAGGTCCAGGTGTAAAATCAGGTGAAGTTATTTCCTTTTAAAGGAGATCCATGACTACACAATCAATGATTACAAAAACAAATTTAAAAACATTTTCTCTCTTGCATTAAAAATATAGAAAAAAATCAAGAGCAAGCAAGCAATATTTTTTACGAACACATTTTTGCAGACGATATTCAGTTAACTATTTTATACAGAAAAAGAGGAAAAAAATCTTTCAAGAAAATAGACAGATCTAATTTATCATTTAAACCAATTGCTCCTTGGGCGTTTGATTTAATTATCCATCTGGCTTCTTTTTTTAATAAAAGTATATTGAGGTTACCACCCTTTGGGGGAAGTTTTATCACTTCAATACCAGCAAATTTCATTAAATCAGGGTCAGATTTATGTACTGTTTGCATATGGTGGATCAGTTTAGCAGATCCTTTACGTGTGCTAATAGAATGGTAATGTTCACGAAACCTTGTGGCCAGAGTTCTGATGGTTTTCCCTATGTAATAAAAAAAGTAAGGGCAAAAAAAATCACATAAACCACAAACTTAGTTTTGCAAGAAATAAAATTAAACACTTTATGTTCAATTTATCCGATCCTTAGAGGGTTTTCTGTAATATGAAGGTGGCAGAAATAACAGTGACCGCATTTAAAGTTACCTTGAGGGAGATTTTTATTCCGCCAATTTTTATTAACAGGTAAAAGTCGATTGTGTACTAACAGGTCTGATAGATTATGTGTTCTCCTGTAGGAGAAATAAGGGCGTGTAGCGCTAATCTCTTCTAAATCTTTATCATACCGTTAATATGTGCCAATTTTTTCTGATTGTCGCGTGTATAATTTCATCTATGGGACTGTGCTTAAAACTAAAGAAATTTTTTTTTCCCTTAGCACCATTATCACTTCTTATTTCTCTTGTGCATTTTTACGCTTTTTGTATAGCAAATCAGGTTGGGACAAATTCATTACCCGTTCATGTGCTGAATTTAGAACAGAGGCAGGGTATCCCCTTTTCAAAAATCGTGATTTCAAATCGTCTGCGTATCTGTTTATCCAAAATGGTATTGTCGCTATTAATTTTTCTTAGTCTGACCATTTGACTATATGAATAAACATAACACCCAAACCCATTTCATAAAAAAATTGGATGGGTAACACTACGCATGATCAATGAACATACCAATCCCATAGGCGTTAAACTATGAGCATATTCAAATAGTGTCAGACCAAGAAAATATAAAGTCATTTTTATTGTTACAAAAACCACACAATTTATACAAACATGATTAAATTTGTTGGTGCCTCAAACCAAACAAAAAAAAGGAAGAGTAGAATACAAGAGGACTGTCAGCTGAAATACTCATAAGGCAAGGCTTATCACTTCATATGCCTGGTACACTAAGCTCTTCAAATATTACACAAAAATATGTTACATATGCTGAAGGAGATTCACAACATGCAGTAAATTAATGCTACAATTAATTGTTAATAAAGTGCACATGCGTAATCCAAGGTGCACAGATAATATCCATATCTCCACCTCAACAAGTCTAAATAGACTACCCAGAGTGTGCCCTGTATTACTAGCCCTACATGGGAGCCAACTGGACGCTCAGTGAGGCTCAGTAGCCAGAACAAAGTGAAAAAAACAAATTCAGATACCCATACCTGAGACGGCAGTCCCCGATCAGTAAGATGTCAAGTGACAAACTATTCTTCCAGACCCCGACGCGCATTTCGCACTACAGGTGCTTCTTCCTGGGGATCCATGAATTTAAACGCGTTGTGCGACAACACAAAATTTTTGATACGGATCACATTTTTACATGGAATATGTCTAAAAAGTATACATCTTTTAATAAAAAACGCACTCCTAGATTCAGAAAGGAAAAATCTGTTGGCGATGGGTGGATCACAGACTCAGATTCCAATGCAGTGGAAGACCAACCCGAGATTTTATCTGACACTGCAGTACAATCTTTCCCTTTAGGAGGAAAAAAATTAGAAGAGGCGGTAGAAGGCACCAATCCAAGAAAAGAACGCAAGCATGTTTCATGGAGAAGACAATGATTCCTAGTGATGAGTTACGTATTGTGAATCTATCTAAAAAATCCCTGACAGCTAACCATAGATCGCTATTATCTAAAGGACAGAATTTTTGTTTACCAGAACCGTTTCACCTAACTGACTTTAAAATAGATTTATTTAAATCTGTACGAAAATTGCATCTACATAAAGCTTTTAATAACATTAATAAAAATCAAGTGCCTGTAAACCCTCCTAGTGAACGCTGGGCTTTATGGTATATCCCTCTGATGATGCAGAACATATAAGTGATGTAATCACCCTAATAAGTCTAACAGAACCAGCTGTTTGTATTGAAAATCAGCATAACTTCTACTGAAAGCTTGCAACCCTTTACTGTAGTAGTGAAATCTACTTTTATGCCTCCGATTTCACCAGGCAATGCAATTGATCTATTTCAGGATCTAGCAATCAAATATGTTGAGGCTTTATTTTACAATCAGCCTCCTAAAAATTTGACAAACGGAGATTTGCAAGCTTTACAAGAAATAAAAAAAATGGGATGATGTTATTTTGCGTAGAGCGGATAAAGAGGGAACATAGTGTTATTCGATAAGGATTGCGAAAAATGAGGATGAATGACCTCATGGAGATCAACATCCAACACTGCGGAGACACCATCACATGTTTCTCAACGCAGTGATGCTAGAGCAATGCCCCATCTCTTATGGGAAATATGCAAAAACATGTAAATCAACAGCCGCGGAGACACCATCACATGTTTCTCAACGCAAGCAATGACTAGCCAGGTCTTTCACCGGGAAGGAACAACCACGGGAAGGGCAGTCTCCAATGAAGGAAACCACCTATGCCAAAACATGGTATCCATCCACAGACAGCTGTTTCGGGGTATTGCCCCTCATCAGTGTGGAGTAGGAAACGGGCTAGTGGGAGCAATGCCTAGTAAAGACTGTGAAAAATGAGGATGAATGACCTCATGGAGATTAACATCCAACACTGCGGAGACACCATCACATGTTTCTCAACGCAAGCATTGACTAGCCAGGTCTTTCACCGGTCGCTGTTCATCACTGTCAAAGTTCTTCTCCCGCAGAAGACCACTTACAGTTTCTTTGAGCTCCAAGACTTCTTTCTCGAGCTCCTCAACCCTGTGCTCGGCCATTTGTCTCAGGACTCTTTCTTGTTCGAGATGTTCTTCCATCTCTTCCCTAAGCGTCTTGTTCACGTTTTGCCACGCTGACAGGTGACCTCTGAGCTCAGAGATTTCCTTCTCTAGCCCTTCTATTCTGTGCTCTCTTTCTCTCTCAGAGTCTGAGTCACCCCAGCCTGTCGAGTAATTCTTCCAGTTACCCACTAACCGTGTTTTCCCCCCAATCGTCTCATCTCCCAGCCCACCATCTGTCATATCACGAGACGTCAGGTCCGTAAGCTGGGCAGATGCACTTCTTCCGGTCAATTCTACCTCTGACCTGTCCACGTCAGGAGCAGTCACCGTCTCAATATCTGTTAGCCCAACAGTAGAAACGTCTCCAACCTCCTGCCATATGTCATCAAACACGACAAAGTCCCGGCCCCTCTCCAAGGCATAGACTAAGTCCCGTTGTATCCGCCCCCTTGGCACTCCCCACCTATGGGCCCCTCAAACATCACTCTCTCTACCGTATAGTTTACCGTGTCCCCTTGTTCACAGCGAACCTGGACCATTCTCTCGGTCAGACAGAAAGTGAGAGGAGATCCTGTCAGAATCACCTGACGCTTTGAGTCGAGCCGACCCAAGACTCCTTCTCGGTGCAGCATTACGGTACACACATGTGGCCCATCATTATCCGGAAAGAATATTCCACATTCAGAAAACAACATACACGAACATTGCCGTTCCTCTTTTGACACACCGGCCCCTTTCTGGACCACCCCAATTTGGGTCACCGCCCCTCCCGGGACTCCACCCCTTTTTGGGTTACCACCCCAATTTGGGTCACCGCCCCCTTCTGAGACTCCACCCCCTTTGGGGCTACCACCCTGATTTTGGGCCATCGCCCCCTTTCGGGATTTCCCCATGTCCATTATACCAGTCTTCTTAGACCACAGTTCACACAACACAGTTTGTCTCTTTTACAATACCACACAAGTCCTTGTTGGCACCACCACAGCTCCTGCTGTCACCGTTCACCGACACCACCGGCTGCTGTTCACACACAGCGGTTGGTGTCCTCTTCATATCCCCGCCGAGTTACAGGAAGCCGCTTGTCTCCTTCGTAACCCCGCTGAGTTACCGGAAGCCGCTTGTCCCCTTCGCAACCCCACTGAGTTACAGGAAGCCGCTTGTCACCTTCTTGACTCCCACTGAGCCACCGCAGGCTGAGTTGAGAAAAGAAAAAAAAACACCACACAAAAAACTCACTTGTCCTTTCTGTGTGCTATTCAGGACGTACTGTCTCTGCCTGAGACCGTCCAACACACAGGGTGCACCGGGTGCTATTCAGGGAGCTGACCCTCTTCCCAGGGTTTCCCAACACACCGGCCTCACCAGGTCCAGGGGCTCGGCGGGTGCTATTCAGGACATCCATCTCCTCCTGAGACTGCCCAACACTCACGCCTCACCAGGTCCAAGGTCATACCATGTGCTCCAGGGAGACGATTCTTCTCCTAGAACCTCCCAACACTGACCCTCCAGGACCTTGCTCACTGAACCCTCCAGGTACACAGTCTTTATCACTGACCCCGGTCAGTACAACATGAACACCTGTCCATTACCTGTGTTGGCCCCACAGGTCCTCGGATACCTCTTCTCCACAGAGGCACCCTATAGCAACCACCAGTCTCTTTCTCACTGACCCCGGTCAGTGCAACACGGTTTTCACAACCGTCACCTGCTGGCCGTGCAGGTTCTCGGACCCCTCTACTGCAAAGGTATCCTATAAGTCTCTTTCTCCTGGGAAACGACCGCACTGGGCTCACCGATCCGGACAGTGCCTTACTCACTAGGCCGCCCCACGGTTCCAGAACCACAGCCGGGCAGTGGCTTCCCCAACCATCAGCCTTCCTGGCTCAGCGTTGCCCTTAGCAACCGACTTTGCAGTCCTCTTCCGTTGCTCCCAGAAACAAGGCTACAACAATGCCCGCATTCTCCACCAATTGTGAGGTAGCGCTGTCATTTAAGTATGGGATCACTCGCTTGGCAGCCACAAAATCAGATCCGGAACAGGTTTTCCATAAACCAGTATAGTCCATGCGGTTTATTAAACATCGTTGTTCCTTCCCAGTGAAAGACCTGGCTAGTCATTGCTTACGTTGAGAAACATGTGATGGTGTCTCCGCGGCTGTTGATTTACATATTAGATGAGGATTACTATATAAATGAAGCACTTTTGCAATTAACTGACACAAATACTTATCTTAAATTAGATCATAATCCCACTTATAAATTTAAAGAAAAATTGAGACGTCTGCTTAGAAAGGTGTGCTCACTAAAAAAGCGGAGAATTTATTTCCAGAATACCCTGAGACTGCGCATTGCTACAGTATCCCTAAAATGCATAAATCTATCACTGCACCCCCTGGACGTCCCATCATATCAGGGATAAATTCATTAACAGAACTCTTATCTCAATACCTTGACTGGTTACTTATACCACTTTTGTCCTCAATACCTTCATATATTAAAGATTCAGGTGATTTTTTATTGTCTCTAAAAAACTTTGATTGGCAACCAAACTATTCATTGGCATCAATAGATGTCGAGAATTTATATACTCGAATCAATCAAAAAATTAGGAATCGAAGCAGTGCATAAGATTCTTTGTAACATCGATAAAAATCCAGACATGATTTAATTTATTAGAGAGGGTTTAAATTTTGTGTTATCGCACAACGTGTTCAAATTCACGGATCAATGGTTCCTACAAAGAACCGGAACCGCAATGGGACCCCTGAAGCATGCGTTTTCGCAAATCTATTCTTAGCGGTATTTGAGAACAAATATATTATGCATATTAATAACCCATTTTTTAAATACATCCGCTTATTTTTAAGGTTTGTGGATGATATTTTTATTATATGGGACGGTCCTGAATGTGAATTTGTCTGCTTTGTTCGCCACCTGAATGAAGTGAATGAAGATAATATGTGTTTTACTTCTCACTTTGGACATCATGGTCTCGATTTCCTAGATGTGAAGATTGAAATTATTGGAGAAGATATAGTAACAAAAGTGCACAGAAAAGACTCAGCAACTAATTCTGTCTTGCATTTTAGCAGTGCACACCCTGTCCATACGAAAAGAAGTTTACCATATAGTCAAATGGTCAGACTAAGATAAATTAATAGCGACAATACCATTTTAGATAAACAGATACAGCAGACGATTTGAAATCACGATTTTTGAAAAGGGGATACCCTGCCTCTGTTCTAAATTCAGCACATGAATGGGTAATGAATTTGTGCCAAACTGATTTGCTACACAAAATGCGTAAAAAACGCACAAGAGAAATAAGAAATGATAATGGTGCTACGGGAAGAAAAATTTTCTTTAGTTATAATAATAATAATAAATTTTATTTCTATAGCGCCGACATATTCCGCAGCACTTTACATTTCAGAGGGGACTTGTACAGACAATAGACATTATAGCTGTGACGGCTGTCTGCGAATCTGGGCTGCAGTGGGGACAGCACCCCGAGTAACCCTGAGACCCTTAACCCCTATACAGGGATCTGGAATTGTAGCAAGGCCCAGGAGGTAGCTGTCTAGATTAGCAGTGGACCAGAGCAGGACGGCCACCAAGGGGTCAAAACTAAAACCCGTAATCAAGGTCAGGATGCAGGAGTCTGAGACCAGGGCGCCGCAGAGGCACGAAATCAGCAGACAGAAGGAGAGTCAAAAGTCCAGGCCAGGGTCAGTAAAACCAGGAGGGCAGCAAGGTACAGAATCAGCAGGCAGAAGGAGAGTCAGGAATCCAAGCAAAGGTCAGCGTCAAAAAGTCGGAAGAGAGGCGGAGGTACAAAAACGGCAGGCAATAGAATGGTCAAGAATCCAGGCTGAGGTCAGAGTATACACTATAGCAATTCACACAGTAACACGCAGGGGAACCAAGAATATATCCGGCGGCTTGCAAGACCAGTCCCCAGGTATTTGAGGGATCAGGTCCTCCCTCAGAGGTTCCCGGCCCGATGATGTAACCAGGACCGCCCCCGGACCAGGCCAGATGGACATGCAGTAAGCCCTACATGACTGACAGAGGGGCGGAGCCTGCGCCCACCAGATGCCTGCGCAGGAGCCCCCTCTCTGCCACCACCCTCACCCTGGAGCGAACCACGGCGCCTCCCAGTGGCTGAGGCAGGAATAGCCGTCCCTGAGTCTGACGGCGACGTGACGGTCCGGCGCCCCCGAGTGGCCGAGACCGGAACTGCAGGCCCTGAGTCTGGCAGTGACGTCCGGCGCCTCCTAGTGGCCGACGCCGGAACAGCAGGCCCTGAGTCTGGCTGCGACGTGACAGTACCCCCCCTTCTAAGAGGGGCCTCCGGACCCTCAAAACCCGGTTTGTCAGGGTGAAGGAGGTGAAATCTTCTAATTAACCCCTTGGCATGGATGTCACCAGCGGGGACCCAGGACCTCTCCTCTGGGCCGTAGCCCTTCCAATGCACTAAGTATTGCACGGACCCTCTCACTAAACGGGAATCAAGGATACCTTGGACTTCGTACTCCAAGGTACCCTTGACCAAAACTGGAGGAGGAGGGGACTGGACAGGTTGAATTGGGGAGCGGTACATTTTTAGGAGGGATTTGTGGAAAACGTTGGGTATTTTGAAGGACTGAGGGAGCTTTAAGCGAAAGGCTACTGGGTTAATTACCTCCAAAATCTCATAGGGACCAATAAATCTGGGGCCCAGTTTGGCAGACGGTACCTTAAGTTTAATGTTCTTGGTAGACAGCCAAACTTTGTCCCCAACTCCCAGGTGCGGCCCCTTGGACCGCCGTTTATTTGCCGCCGAAGCCTGTCTGACTTAGGAGCCTTTCAAGTTTGAGTTCACCTCTGACCAGATCGTCCTTAAGTGATGTATGGATTTCTCTACCCCCGGGAGGTCCGACATCTTAGCCGAAAATGAACCAAAACGTGGGTGTAAACCAAGATTACAGAAGAACGGGGTGGTTTTGATGGATTCTTGGTATTGGTTATTTAGGGCGAATTCGGCTAACGGGAGATGTTCCACCCAATCAGATTGATGTTCCGAAACATAACAGCGGAGATACTATTCTAGGCCCTGGTTAGTGCGCTCAGTTTGACCATTGGTCTCAGGGTGGTAAGCGGAGGAGAAGGATAATTCAACGCCAATCCGTTTGCAGAACTCCCTCCAGAATTTAGAAACGAACTGGGTTCCTCGGTCGGACACGATATTCACCGGGGCGCCATGCAGTCGTATTACATGAATAACGAACAATTTACTCAGCGTTTCTGCATTAGGTAGTCCAGACAGGGGAACAAAATGGCACTGCTTACTGAACCTGTCTACCACCACCCAGATACATGTCTTCCCTTCTGAGGGTGGCAGGTCAGTAATGAAGTCCATGGAGATGTGGCTCCATGGACTCTCTGGGGCAGGCAAGGACTGGAGCCAGCCGGCAGGCCGATTATGGGGGGACTTAGCACGAGCACAAGTTTCGCAAGCCAGTACGTAATCCTTGCAGTCCTTAACCACCGTCGGCCACCAAAAATTCCTGGTCACTAGTCTGGCTGTATTATTAACACCAGGATGGCCTGCCAGGACAGAGTCATGCGACTCTTTCATAACTTGTAGACGCAACGGGGCCGGAACGAACAATTTCTGGGGGCGGCGTCGTGTCCGGGACTTGTTCTGAGGATCTACGGATCTCCTCCAGAAGGTCCAGAGACACGGCCGACACGACGATCCCATTGGCCAGTATTGGGACTGGTTCCGAGTCCTCAGCCTGTGAGGGGCAGAAACTTCGAGAGAGGGCATCAGCCCTTACATTTTTCGTCCCTGGACGAAACGTGATCACAAAGTTAAACCTTGAGAAGAATAAGGCCCACCTGGCCTGCCTAGGATTCAGTCTTTTAGCTGACTCCAAGTAGGTCAGGTTCTTGTGATCTGTGATCACGGTAACCTTGTGTTTAGCACCTTCGAGAAAGTGGCGCCATTCTTCGAAGGCCCACTTTATGGCCAACAATTCCCGATTCCCTATATCATAATTTTTCTCAGTAGGGGAGAATTTTCGGGAAAAGAAGGCACATGGACGGAGTTGAGTGAGAGAGGCAGTGCCTTGGGAAAGCACTGCACCTACCCCAACCTCAGAGGCATCAACCTCTACCACAAAGGGGCGATCTAGATCAGGCTGAATTAATATTGGGTTGGCAGAAAAACACTCCTTTAAAACAGAAAATGCCTGAAGTGCCTCTGGCTTCCAATTAACCACATCAGCCCCCTTCCGGGTCAGATCCGTGAGCGGTTTGGCGATCTCAGAGAAGCCTTTGATGAATTTACGGTAGTAATTAGTAAATCCCAAGAATCGCTGCAGCGCTTTTAGAGTTTTAGGTTGTACCCATTCTCTAATGGGTCGGATCTTGGCAGGATCCATGCGAAACCCCTTAGCAGAAATCATGTACCCCAAAAATTGTACCTCCTCAGCCATAAAAACACATTTCTCCAACTTGGCGTATAGAGAATGTTCTCTAAGTCTCTGGAGTACAGAACGGACATGTTGCACGTGTGTAAGAACATCAGCGGAGTAAATCAGGATGTCATCCAAATAAACCACTACATATACCCCACAAATATCCCTGAATATATCATTCACAAAGTGTTGGAACACGGCGGGCGCGTTACTCAATCCAAACGGCATCACAAGGTACTCAAAATGACCAAGAGGTGTGTTAAAGGCTGTTTTCCACTCATCCCCATTTCTTATGCGAACCAGATTGTAAGCCCCCCGGAGATCAAGCTTAGTGAACCAGCGGGCTCCTAGTAGCTGATTAAACAGATCAGGGATGAGTGGAAGCGGATACTGATTTTTCACAGTAATCGCGTTCAGCTCACGATAATCAATACACGGTCTGAGTCCACCATCTTTTTTTTCTACAAAGAAAAACCCAGCCCCTACAGGTGAAGTGGAGGGTCTAATAAAACCTTTTTGCAAGCTGTCCGCTATGTAGTCCTTCATGGCTACACGCTCAGGACCAGAGAGGTTAAATATTCTCCCCTTAGGGAGACGAGCACTTGGAACCAAGTCTATAGGACAGTCATACTCTCTATGAGGCGGTAATTTCTCAGACTCCACTATGGAAAAGACGTCCTCATAGTCCCTGAATGCGTATGGTATAAAGGGTGCTTTAATTTTAATTTGGTTCACTGACAGCGACATACAGTGATTCTGACACTGTGGACTCCAGCGCACGATATCCCCTTGGTGCCAGTCAATAATAGGATTATGCTGGCGCAACCATGGCATACCTAACACAACTGCATGTGATAAATTGGAAATAACAAAAAATGACATATGTTCTGTGTGTAATGCCCCCACTGACATAACAATCTCTGTAGTAACAAATTCCACTCCACCCTGGATAATGGATGTACCATTAATCGCCGTTGTTTGAATAGGGGCATTAAGCTTTAAAAGAGGTACACCAAGTTTCTTTGCAAGCAAAAAATCTATGAAGTTGCCTGCGGAACCACAATCCACATAGGCCTTCACACACAAAGATTTCTTTGAAAATAAGAGAGAAACGGGTAACAAAAGTTTAGCCGCATTTGCGGGCAATACCTGAGCCTCTGGGACAGCACGACCAGAGCTGCCCAGAGGCAGACGTCCCAGGAATGTGGATTTCTGACACTCAGCATTTCCCTTGAAGCCTCCAGGCTGCAGCATGATGGTATAGGAAGATGGGAGTATTCCTTCAGACTGTGCACTGGAGCAGGTGTAGGCCAGGTAATCAGCTCAGGGAAAAAAAAATCAGGAGACTGCTTTTATATATGATGGAAATATACACAAAAAGCAGTTCTTTTTAGGCCGGATATAATGTGACGGCCGTCTGCGAATCTGGGCTGCAGTGGGGACAGCACCCCGAGTAACCCTGAGACCCTTAACCCCTATACAGGGATCTGGAATTGCAGCAAGGCCCAGGAGGTAGCTGTCTAGATTAGCAGTGGACCAGAGCAGGACGGCCACCAAGGGGTCAAAACTAAAACCCGTAATCAAGGTCAGGATGCAGGAGTCTGAGACCAGGGCGCCGCAGAGGCACGAAATCAGCAGACAGAAGGAGAGTCAAAAGTCCAGGCCAGGGTCAGTAAAACCAGGAGGGCAGCAAGGTACAGAATCAGCAGGCAGAAGGAGAGTCAGGAATCCAAGCAAAGGTCAGCGTCAAAAAGTCGGAAGAGAGGCGGAGGTACAAAAACGGCAGGCAATAGAATGGTCAAGAATCCAGGCTGAGGTCAGAGTATACACTATAGCAATTCACACAGTAACACGCAGGGGAACCAAGAATATATCCGGCGGCTTGCAAGACCAGTCCCCAGGTATTTGAGGGATCAGGTCCTCCCTCAGAGGTTCCCGGCCCGATGATGTAACCAGGACCGCCCCCGGACCAGGCCAGATGGACATGCAGTAAGCCCTACATGACTGACAGAGGGGCGGAGCCTGCGCCCACCAGATGCCTGCGCAGGAGCCCCCTCTCTGCCACCACCCTCACCCTGGAGCGAACCACGGCGCCTCCCAGTGGCTGAGGCAGGAATAGCCGTCCCTGAGTCTGACGGCGACGTGACGGTCCGGCGCCCCCGAGTGGCCGAGACCGGAACTGCAGGCCCTGAGTCTGGCAGTGACGTCCGGCGCCTCCTAGTGGCCGACGCCGGAACAGCAGGCCCTGAGTCTGGCTGCGACGTGACAATAGCATAACAATAATCACATAGATCATAACAAAATACCAAGAGGAATGAGGGCCCTGCTCGCAAACTTACAATCTATGAGGAAAAAAAAAGGGAGACACGAAAGGTGGGTGGTAACAGTTGCCCTGATTTTACAGACCAGCCATAATGTTAAGTGTGTAACAGTACAGACACAGAGGGCTAATGGATGCATAAAGCATGTGGGAACATAATGCGGGGAACCTGGTTATGGTAAAACTTTTGGCTGTGCCACACAGGGATAGGTTAGGTTAATATGTTGAGGCGATAGGCCAGTCTGAATAAATGCGTTTTCAGGGCACGCTTAAAATTGGGATTGGGGACTAATCGTATTGACCTGGGAAGTGCATTCCAAAGAATTTGCACAGCACGTGTAAAGTCTTGGAGACGGGAGTGGGAGGTTCTGATTATTGAGGATGCTAACCTCAGGTCATCAGCAGAACGGAGGGCGCGGGTAGGGTGGTATACTGAAACAAGGGAGGAGATGTAGGGTGGTGCTGAGCCATGGAGAGCTTTGTGGGTGAGGGTAATAAGTTTATACTGAATGCTGAAGTGGATGGGTAGCCAGTGTAATGACTGGCACAAGGTAGAGGCATCGGTGTAACGATTGGTGAGGAATATGATCCTGGCTGCAGCATTCAAGACAGATTGGACAGATGTAGTTTTAAGCACAGTCCCATAGATGAAATTATACATGCGGCAATCAGAAAAAATTGGCACATATTACGGTATGATAAAGACTTAGAAGAGATTAGCGCTACATGCCCTTATTTCTCCTACAGGAGAACACATAATCTATCAGACCTGTTAGCACACAATCGACTTTTACCTGTTAATAAAAATCGGCTGAATAAAAATCTCCCTCAAGGTAACTTTAAATGCGGTCACTGTAATTTCTGCCACCTTTATATTCCCCCACAAGGTGGTAACCTCAATAAACTTTTATAAAAAAAAAAGAAGCCAGATGAAAAATTAAATCAAACGCCCAAGGAGCAATTGGTTTAAACAACAAATTAGATCTGACTATTTTCTTCTTAGAGTTTTTTCTCTTTTTCTGTTTAAAATAGTTACTGTATATACTCGTGTATAAGCCGACTAATTTTGCCACAAAAAACTTGGAAAACTTATTGACTCATGTATAAACCTAGGGTGGAAAATGCAGCAGCTACTGGTAAATTTCAAAAATAAAAATAGATACCAATAAAAGTAAAATTCATTGAGACATCAGTAGGTTAAATGTTTTTGAATATCCCTATTGAATCAGGAGCCCCATATAATGCTTCATACAGTTCATGATGGCCCCATAAGATGCTCCATAGAATAATATGCCAAATATGCTGCTCCATAAAAGTTATGGCCCCATAAGATGTTCCATAGATTATGCCCCATATGCTGCCCCATAAAATGCTCCATAGATTATGCCCCCATAAGATGCTCCTTAAAATGCTCCATAGATTATGCTCCCATAAGATGCTCCATAGATTATGCCCCATAAGACGCTCCATAAGATGCTCCATAGATTATGTCCTCATATGCTGCCCCATAAGATGCTCCATAGATTGTGCTCCATATACTGCCATATAAGATGCTCCATAGATTATGCCCCCATATGCTGCCCCATAAAATGCTCCATAGATTATGACCCATAAGATGCTTCATAGAATATGCCCCATAAGATGCTCCATAGATTATGCCCCCATATGCTGCCCCATAAAATGCTTCATAGAATGTGCCCCAAAAGATGCTCCATAGACTATGCCCCATATGCTGCCCATAAGATGCTTCATAGAATAGGCCCCATATGCTGCTGCCGCTGCTGCTGCAAATAAAAAAAATGAAATACTCACCTCTTGCCGATGGGGGCCTGGTGCCAATGTCCTGAGCAGGTGGAGACACCGGCGCGCTATGGGGGCCAGGTGCCGGTGTCACCACTGGATCAGGGCCCCTGCACCTCAGATATTCACCTGTCCCCGGTCCACCGCTGCCACTCCGTCTTCCGGGTCCTCTGTCAGTGACTTTCAGGCAGCAGAGGGCCCACCACGCCCTCTGACCTGAACATCACAGTCAGAGGACGCGGAGGACACAACGGCACACAGCGGTGGACCGGGGACAGGTGAATATCGCATATACAGTACTTACCCCCTCCTGACGTGGTCTCTGCTGCCCCCCTGTTTCTCCTATGGTCTCAGGCTTCTTCAGCGGTCATTAAAGTCATGAATATGCGCATATTCATGACATTAATGAGTGGTAACATGTAACCGCTGAAGAAAGGAGCCTGAGACTGTAGAAGCAGGAGGTGTCATGATCCAGGTTTGATCTGACAGTTTTAAATGCACAAGTGAACTTTTTTTCCTTTGGCTGTGTGCCAAAGTGGTGTGATTGCCCCCGGTGGCCATTACAATTACTGCACTGTGGTGTCCTTTGTTCTAAGTTGCCCCGGTGGTGGTGAGCGGTAGTGCCTTTAGTTTCTTTGGTTAAGTGTACGTAATTATAATGCAGGTGTGAATGCTCTATAAAAGAGTGTCAGGTGTATCAATCACTGTTGGTGATAGGTCTTTAGTTAGTCATTCACAAGTAAGCCTGGGTGAAAGATGGAGCTGAACAAGAGTCCTGGGCAGCCCAGCCAGAGGGGATGAGTGGCCGCTATGGAGTCTGCAAGGAGTGCTGGCATGGATTGATGGAGTCCAACGATGGGGTCTGCAAGAAGGGCTGGCATGGCGTGGTGGAGTCACAGTTTATGGTGTCAGCAGGAAGTGCTTGCACGGCTTGGTGGAGTGGCGACTATGGTGAGAGTTGCACTCAGCATGCTGGACTTGGTTGCTGAAAGCTGGACTCAAGCATGCTGGACTTATTGGCAGAAAAGTTGGACTCAAGCATGCTGGACTTGGCAGAAGCTGGACTCATCTTTGGGACTCTGTTTACTGGGCAGCTGCAACTGGTGGTGGACTCTGCTCCAAGGCTGCACTATGGTGATGGATCCGGTTATGGTGATGGATCCGGTTGAAGGAGAAGATGCACGCAGGTGGTGGGCTCTGCTGCAGGGAGCATAAGCAACAGAGCAAAGCTAAGTGGTGTCCCCCTGTATTGTCATTTTTCCTTATGTGTGTTTAGTGCAGTGGTGGGATTAGTTTCCGCATCGACCAATTCCCTAGTGAGGGTTTAGGTGCAGGGCGAGTCAGTATTTTGAGGTTCCTGTGCATCACCCGGTGCGGAACTGGCATAGGGAACGATAGGAGTGTAGAGACACTGACTCAGGGGAGTGCAGGAGGTCTCCACTTCCCCATTTCCCTATCACAGGGCCCTCCATTGTTATTGTTACCCAGGTTTCCCCATATTATTTAAATTCGCCTTACTGGAGGCGGGGTTTCCAGACTTTTGTATATATACGTGTAATATCTAAATTCGCCAGTTGGAGGCGGTATATCCGGCTGCACGTCTTATTATTTAAATTTGCCCCACTGGAGGCGGTGTATCCAGCGTCACGTGTGTCATATGGGTTCGCCTTGCGGTACTCGCTTCGTCCAGACACACGTGACCGTGACAGGAGGGCTGCAGAGATGTGTCGGGGGGTATGATTTGACACCCCCGCTCCCCCTCCCCGCCGATCCCCTGGCGTATATGACTCGCGAGAGGGACTTTCAGCCCCAAAAATGGGCTGAAAATCTCAGCTTATACGCGAGTATATATGGTAACTGATTATTGTCTGTAAAAATGTGTTCGTAAAAAATATGCTTGCATGCTCTTGATTTTTTCTATATTTTTAATGCAAGAGAGAAAATGTTTTTAAATGTGTTTTTGTAATAATTGATTGTGTAGCCATGGATCTCCTTTAAAAGGAAATGACTTCACCTGATTTTACACCTGGACCCGTAGAAGCGTCTCTCAACGCGAAATGATTGTCGTCCACTTCCCTCCCTGCTGTCTTCCCTTACCTGTTTGTCCCATGAAATGTGTCCATATACCGTGCATGGCTGAATAAAGGACTGCATTTTATAATAGCTTACGGGTGAGTGCCGCATTTTTTCTATGGCTGGGGTCACACTGCATTGAGGCAGTCCATTTAACAGACTGCGTTACACCGTGGTATAACATGGTGTAACGCAGTTCGTTAATGCTGCCATAGACCCCCATTATGTGGCACATCGTAACGTATGCCGTAAAGCGGCACGCGTTCGCGATGTGCCGTCAAACACTGACGGAGCCTCGGACGCGGGCTGCAGCGTCTGAGGCTCCGTCACCACTAGCGCTGATGATTCATCAGCGCTAGCAGTATAGCATAACGCATATCGCGTTATGCTATAGCGTTAACACAGCCCGTCAACACTATGCGTTGAACAGCCTGTGTTAATGCTATGTGAACCTGGCCTATTTTTGATACGGATGATTTTTCAATGCTGTGCACCATAACCCGAAGCTAAGTATACCGCTGGTCATTGGATGCCGTCTCTCTTTTGTGGCATGTCAGGTAGTTGGATCTTACTGCCATTCATTTTTTCTATATTTTTAGAGAGTAGGAGGTTTTGGGAGGATCAAAGATTACGTGAGCGAAGATATTGGGAGATTAGTTTAGAGATATAGGGAGGGGACAGGTTGTGGATGGCTTTGTAGGTCAGTGTTAGTAGTTTGAACTGGATTTATTGGGGAATTGGGAGTCAGTGGAGGGATTTGCAGAGAGGAAAAACAGGGGAGTAGCGAAGAGAGAGGTGGATTAGTCGGGCAGCAGAGTTGAGGACAGACTGGATTGGTGCAAGAGAGTTAGCGGGGAGGCCACAGAGGAGGGTGTTGCAGTAATCAAGGCAGGAGATGATGTGCTCATGCACAAGAGTTTTAGTAGATTGAGGGCTGAGAAAGGGACGGATTCTGGAAATATTTTTGAGTTGGAGGCAACAGGAGGTGGCAAGAGTTTGGACATGTGGTTTGAAGGACAGGGCAGAGTCGAGTTACTCCGAGGCAGTGGATTTCAGGTGCGGGAGAGAGCGTGATGCCGTTTACCATAATAGATAGGTCGGGTAGGGGAGATACGGGAGATGGAGAAGAGATGATGAGTTCGGTTTTGTCTACTTTGAGTTTTAGGAAGCGAGAGGTGAAGAAGGAGGATATGGCTGATAGACACTCCGGGATTCTGGACAGCAGAGAGGTGACATCTGGGCCCGAGAGGTAGATCTGAGTGTCGTCCACATACAGGTGGTATTGGAAGCCATGGGACTTTGAGTTGTCCTAGGCCAAGGGTATAGATGGAAAAAAGTAGGGGCCCCATGGCAGAGCCTTGAGGGACTCCAGCAGAGAGAGGGTGGGATGAGGAGGTAGTATGGAAGTGAGAAACGCTAAATGTGCGGTTGGAAAGGTATGAGGCAATCCAGGACAAGGCAAGGTCTTTGATGCCAAGGGAAGAAAGAATCTGTAGCAGTAGGCAGTGGTCGACTTTGTTGAAGTCAGAGGACAGGTCGAGAAGGAGGAGGATGGAGAACTGTCAGTTAGCTATGGCTGTGAGTACGTCATTAGTAATTTTGGTCAGGGCAGTTTCAGTGGAGTGGTGGAGGTGGAAGCCAGATTGGAGGTTGTCAAGGAGAGAGATAGATGAGAGGTGGGAGGAAAGTTGACATTGGACATGCTGCTCAAGGAGTTTGGAAGCAAACTCCTTGCTTCCAAGGAGTCTGCTGCGTGCAGTATTATATGTGTTTAAGTATGTTGTGTAGATCCGGGAGCTAGTTGGAACAGTGACTGATTTTGCTTGTGGTTGTTGGGAAACCGACAACAGGAAGCCAAATCACTCGATAAGCAAACTCCTTGCTTCCAAGGAGTCTACTGCGTGCAGTATTATATTTGTTTAAGTATGTTGTGTAGATCCGGGAGCTAGTTGGAACAGTGACTGATTTTGCTTGTGGTTGCTGGGAAACCGACTACAGGAAGCCAAATCACTCAATAAGTTATCACAGATTCCCATGCACCGGAGGGAGAGGCACTCCCATATTTCCAGGCACAGATGGTAATAACTTAGAGGGATATCACAGATTCCCGTAGCCGGTGAGCCAGGCAAGACATCCGGCGCGGAGGGTGATAATTCCCGGCCATCTGAGTGCCCTGTGCGATTGGTAGTTGTCAAGTACCAGAACAGCTTGCACGTGTCACAGAATAATAAAGAGGGCTTCGATTTCTGTGGCACACAGCACAGTCTCTGGCACACAGGACCCGGGGACACCGGGCTCCGTTTATCCTGTTCGTGACGCCAAAATGGGTCGCCCTCCCAGGGCTGTGGGGTACTTGGTACCGGGCCGGTCTCATGGGAATGTCACAGCAGCAGTGACCCGGTCCGTGGCCCTGGGCGCCCATGTAAAAGGGGTTAAGTGATTGAATAAAGTTTATGAGTGAATGATTCGTGACGCCACCTGTGGTATTCGGCAATGAAGATGTTAAGCCGACGCTGCAGACAGATCCTCTGGGACAGATGGTGTGGTGCAGCAATGATGTGACCCTCCACAGGTAGGGCAGTAGTCCCAGGGCAGTGTAGATGAAGAGATGGGGAGAGACGTAGATGGTGCAGTGTCAGGCACAGGGATGTAGCAGTGCTGAGGGTGTTGCAGGAAGAAGGCAAGGACACAACAGGGTGCAGTTTCTTTACCTTTACTTTGCTTGGCAAATGCAGTCCAGGGTCCAGATTACAGATGGCACAGGAGCTGGCTAGCCTGGAAGCAACTTAGGAATCTCTCTATGCAGATGGGTTGTGTAGTCTCCTTCCTAGCGCTTATTTTTAGGTACTTGCAGTACTGTGTTACACTGAAGTTCCACTTGCTTATTCTCTTTAGAACTCCCTCGTATGGCAGACAACTGTAGCCTTCCTCTTCTGGCTCACACGTCGCTGTTGTGCCTCCGAGTCTTATGTGGGAATAGAGCATTTACAGCTTCCTATTCCTCCGGTTTCTGTTGCAGGACCATCAGTGTCCATACAGCCTTGGAGACCGGGCTCCAGAACATGCGCTATAGCTGGGAATGAGCCTGAACCCTCGGCTCAATCTCCCAGCTCTTCTTCTCCACGTCCACACACGTTGCCCTCCTCACACAAACTCCTAATTTTCCCTCCTGGCCCCCAGAGAGTAGCTCCTCCCCCAGTTTTGGTTCAGAGCTCCCTCTGCTGACCTGGAATGGAAACTGTGTTGTGTGTTGTGATTAATTGCTAGAGAGATCCTTTATTGCTTCCAAGCATGACATCACACTCCCTAGGAGGAAGGCAATGCCACTGTGGCGACCATACTCCTGGGGGCGCCACACCTCCTCAACCATTTCTTCCCTGTTTATAAGGATTAGATCCAAGGTAGCATTTCCCCTTGTTTTCTACCCTACCTTTTGGAAGATAAAGTTGTCAGCAAGAGAGGATAAGAATTTCCTTGACCTGTTAGTTTTGCCTGAGAGAGATTCCCAACAAATATCAGGATAGTTGAAATCTCAAATGACAACTATGTCATATTTTTTGGAGAACTTGGCCATTTGATGCATAAAGAGTTCATCCATATCTTGAGCTTGCACAGGCGGCCTGTAGTAAATGCCTACAATGGTGTCCTTTCCATTGTTCTGTCCTTGTATTCTTACCCAAACAGTTTCCACAGAACTCCCAGTCTCTGAAGCTTCAATCTCTGTGCAGATATACGCATTTCTAACATACAATGCGACACCTCCTCTTCGTTTATCAAGTCTGTTTCTAGCAAGTAAGTTGTATTCTTCTAACCTTGTATTCCAATCATGTGTATCGTCCCACCAAGTTTCAGTGATTCCAATGATATCATATTTCTTTTCCTGCGTTAGTAGTTCCAATTCTCCTTGTTTGTTGCCCATGCTTTGTGCATAAGTATAGAAACATTTTAGTTTGTGATTGACTTCACTTTCTCCAATATTTTTATTATTTAGATTTTTTTGTCTTTGTTTTTCCCTTCAACTTCTAATAGCAGAATTCTAAATAGTATTTGTCAGGTGTATGGCTTTTTCTGGCCTTTTGCTTCCCTTCCTACATTGTTCTAGTTTAAAGCTCTCCTGATGAGTGTAGCAAGGCGACTTCAAAATACATGTTTTTCAGTCTTCGTAAGGTGCACCCTATCTCTAGCAAGTAGTCCATCGTATAGATAATTCACTCAGTGATCCAGAAATCCAAATCCTTGCTGACAGAACCATCAACGTAGCCAGTTGTTCACCTGCAATATGATACTTTGTCTGCTTATGTAATTGATCTGACCGAAAAAACTTGCTAATGTTCATTCTCGAGTTTTCTCTTCTTTGCCAGATCCAGACTCAGTGTCCGGTGCTAACTCCTTGGAGACTGGGTGTCGGTGAAAAAGTTTGTAAGGAGAAGACTCGATCCCAGATTTGATGGTCCTTTCCAAGTGCTGCTGACGACACCAACATCTTTGAAACTGGAGGGAAGACCCACTTGGATCCATGCATCGCATTGCAAGAAAGCTTGCCAGAAGATACACCTAAACCAGAATGATGCTGTGGATGCCCCCCATGACCAGATAGATGACCTGTCTGACCTGCATGATGAAGGATACACACCGCTGGGTATGCACGCTGTTGACTGCAAGACTATGATTGCAATGCCATGAACCCCCATGAGGGACAGATCTCCTGACCGCCCGTTTGCGAAAGTCTGTACGGAGGGGGGTGCATGCACTAGGTTATAATTAGGGCAAAGGATATCTAAGGGGGGTTGTGATTGAAATATATAAATGTATATATTTCAAATAGATCTCACTTGCATATATGCTCACAGCTAATATATACACTATAATCAATTGGTTAAAATGGCTGCCACAAACCAGACTGTTTGGTACTTTCCAGGCAAAAAAGCAGAACAACACCAGATGTGCTGACTGAGTAGATATCTCAATTTTTGTCCTGGTTGCAGAAAAATGCGACGGTTAATCAGCATTTATATATGCCTTCATCACAATATTCCATATATATTTAGCTAACTAATAATATTGAAGATCAACAATAGGGTAATTAACTAACCACCCATTTTTATACGCAATTATAAAAACATGTATGTACAATAAACCGTCAGTATTGATGGAATGTTATTCTGTCACCTCGGTGTACAGTGTCATTCTTGAGCACTCTATTGCTCAGCCTGATTGGGAATGGCCGCAGCACACACAAGGATAGATTTATCCTAACCAAATTTCCTTCACAATACCTGTCAGTGTTACACTGACAAACCTGGTAGATCATACTCCTGGCATGGTCTAAGCAAGCCACCGTCGCTGGCAGCCACGGAGGTTGTCATGACAACGATCAAGCCCTCGCGATAACTGTTTGGATGAAAGCCCCTTCCCTCTCCTAGCCTCCCAAATGCTGTGATTTATATTTATTCTGTAATTTAGGGGGTTAAACAGCCAGGGTTCACTGTGCCCCCACAATCGCCATGACGTGCCTATACACGATACGTCAAAGACCATGAAGCGGTTAAGCAGTGAAGTTTTCAATATGGGTCACTTGTAGGGGTTTCTGCTGTTCTAGCACCTCAGGGGCTCTACTCCGGCACTCACAAACTACTCAAATGGAATCTGCGATCTAAAAGTCAAGTAGGGCTCCTTCCCATCTGATCACTGCTGTGTGCTCAAACAGTAGTGTACAACCACATATCGGGTACCGCCACCTTAGATGAGAATTGCATAACAAATTATTGGGTCCATTTTCTCCTACTACCCCTCCTGGAAATTATAAATTTTGTGCTAAAGCCGTATTTTAGTGGAAAAAATATAATTTTTTTGTTTTCACATCTAAATGTTATAAAGTTTTATGAATCACCGCTAGGTTAAAAGTCCTCAGTACACCACTTTATGAATTCCTTGAGGATATAGCTTCCATAGTTTCAGGGGAGGGGTGGTGGAGATGCTTCTGCCTTTTGGCATGTTACGTGCTCTGCAACTGTGACATGGCATTCAAAATCTATTCCAGACAAATTTACGCTCAAAAAAATTAAATAACTCTCTTATTTAATCCTTGAAGGGTGTAGATTCCATAATGGGGCCACTTGTTGGCAGATTGTGTTGCTTAGGCACTTTAGGAGCCCTACAAATGCGACATGGCGCACACAATATACCGTATTTCAACCAAATTTGGGTTCCAAAATTAAAATGGTGCTCCTTTCCTTCAGAGCCCTGTTGTTTGTCCAAATAGAGGGTTCCGACCACATGTGAGGTATGAGCGTGCTCATAATTAACTGGTTAACAAGGTTTGGAGTCAATTTTCTCATTCTACTCTTTGAAAAAGTAAAAAAAATTAGGCTAATGCAACATTTTAGAGGACATTACAGCATTATTTTTTTTTTCATTACACTTTGCACTAATTCCTGTGCAGAACCTAAAGGTTTTAAAAAAAACCTGACAGTTTTGAAGTATTTGAGGGATGAGTTTTTAAGATGCTATCACTTTTGAGGAGTTTTCAATATAGAGGCCCCTCAAAGTCTATTTAAATCTGTATAGGTCCCTAAAGAATCAGGTTTTGTAAATGTCTTGAAAAAAATGAGAAATTGCAGCTAAACTTTTAACCCTTCTAACATTCTAACAAAGGAAAGTGATATTTGAAAAATGATGCAGTAGTAAAGTAGACATTGGGAAATGTTAATTTATTTTTTTTATACAGCATGACCAACTGGTCTAAGAATATAAAAACTGAAAAATTTGAAAATTGCGAGTTTGTCAAAATTTTCACCAAAATTCCATTATTTTCACAAATAAATGCAAATCAAATCAATCTAAATTTACCACTAATATAAACTACAATGTGTCACAAAAAAAACTTTCAATCACTGGGAGACGTTTAAGTATTTGAGAGCTATTACCACATTTAAAAAATTTGACCAGGTGATTAAGGACAAAATTGGCTCTGTCACTAAGGGGTTAACAGACGAGCTGGGTGCTGGATGGCAGCTGTCCTGATCATGTATGGTGGTAACTCTCCATTGCTGATGTCACATTGAACAGAAGAGAGCGGTATCGGACAACTTGTTTATGTAAATATTAAATTATATATTTATACACACATACACAGTATATACAGTATATATATATATACACTCACTGGCCACTTTATTAGGTACACCATGCTAGTAAGGGGTTGGACCCCCTTTTGCCTTCAGAACTGCCTCAATTCTTCGTGGCAGAGATTCAACAAGGTGCTGGAAGCATTCCTCAGAGATTTTGGACCATATTGACATGATGGCATCACACAGTTGGCGCAGATTTGTCGGCTGCACATCCCTGATGCGAATCTCCCGTTCCACCACATCCCAAAGATGCTCTATTGGATTGAGATCTGGTGACTGAGGAGGCCATTTGAGTACAGTAAACTCATTGTCATGTTCAAGAAACCAATCTGAGATGATTCGAGCTTTATGACATGGCGCATTATCCTGCTGAAAGTAGCCATCAGATGTTGGGTACATTGTGGTCATAAAGGGATGGACATGGTCAGCAACAATACTCAGGTAGGCTGTGGCTTTGCAACGATGCTCAATTGGTACCAAGGGGCCCAAAGAGTGCCCAGAAAAAATTCCCCACACCATGACACCACCACCACCAGCCTGAACCGTTGATACAAGGCAGGATGGATCCATGCTTTCATGTTGTTTACGCCAAATTCTGACCCTACCATCCGAATGTCGCAGCAGAAATCGAGACTCATCAGACCAGGCAACGTTTTTCCAATCTTCTACTGTCCAATTTCGATGAGCTTGTGCAAATTGTAGCCTCAGTTTCCTGTTCTAAGCTGAGAGGAGTGGTACCCAGTGTGGTCTTCTGCTGCTGTAGCCCATCTGCCTCAAAGTTCGATGCACTGTGCGTTCAGAGATGCTCTTCAGCCTACCTTGGTTGTAACGGGTGGCAATTTGAGTCACTGTTGCCTTTCTATCAGCTCGAACCAGTCTGCCCATTCTCCTCTGACCTCTGGCATCAACATGGCATTTCCGGCCACAGAACTGCCGCTCACTGGATTTTTTTTCTTTTTCGGACCATTCTCTGTAAACCCTAGAGATGGTTGTGCGTGAAAATCCCAGTAGATCAGCAGTTTCTGAAATTCTCAGACCAGCCCTTCTGGCACCAACAATCATGCCACGTTCAAAGGCACTCAAATCACCTTTCTTCCCCATACTGATGCTCGGTTTGAACTGCAGGAGATTGTCTTGACCATGTCTACATGCCTAAATGCACTGAGTTGCCGCCATGTGATTGGCTGATTAGAAATTAAGTCTTAACACACAGTTGGACAGGTGTACCTAATAAAGTGGCCAGTGAGTGTATATATATGGCTCACACATAGATGTATTATATGGATACTGTTTTTCAATGGCAAATAATCATTGGTAATTGTATACATTTTCTAATAATCATCTAATGCTCCAAATTGTTTTCCCTTTTACTTGTAGATGTGTTACTTTACTATAAGTTCTATTTTTTCTTACGTTTTCAATAAATTGATAAAAAAAAGAAAATAGCTAGTTCCCTGTGTGTCCTTAAATGTTTAACAAAACATGCTTTCCATGTAAAACATTTCCCACATTCTGAACATGAATATGGCTTTACCCCTGTGTGAGTTCGCTGATGTACATGAAGATTTGATTTTTACTAAAACATTTCCCACATTCTGAGCATCAATATGGCTTCTCCCCTGTGTGAATTCTCTGATGTTTAAGAAACTCTGATTTGTTAGTAAAATATTTCCCACACTCTGTACATAACAACAGCTTCTCCTCTGTATGAATTCTTTGATGTCTGACAAAATATGACTTATCTGTAAAACATTTTCCACAATCTGTATATGAAAATGGCTTCTCCCCTGTGTGAATTCTCTGATGTTTAAGAAAATATGATTTGCTAGTAAAATATTTCCCACATTCTGTACATAAAAACGGCTTCTCCCCTGTATGAATTCTTTGATGTCTGACAAAATTTGATCTTTCTGTAAAACATTTCCCACATTCTAGACATGAAAATGGCTTATCTCCTGTGTGAATTCTCTGATGTTTAAGAAAATTTGAATTGTTAGTAAAATATTTCTCACATATTGTACAAAAAAATGGATTATCCCTTGTATGAGTTTTTTGATGTTTGACAAAATTTGATTTATCTGTAAAAAATTTCCCACATTCTGGACATGATAATGGCTTCTTCCCTGTGTGAATTCTCTGATGTACAACAAGATACAATTTCTGTTTAAAACATTTCCCACATTCCGAGCATGAAAATAGTTTCTCCTCTTTAACAGCTAGTCCATGTTGATTAGTCCTTCTATGACTTTTGTTTTGCATATCGGTTATTGACAAAGCAGAAGAAAGGACCTGTTGAAAATGATTGGATGAAAGATTTTTTTTGAGAAGGGCTTGAGGTGTTTCTGGGATACTGACATGTTCTTCATATGTTTCTGGTGTAATGCCATGATCATTTGCTGAAAAAACTGAAAATATCAGATGCCCCTCGGAGCACCTGGTACAGTCATCTGCCAAGAATAAAACTGATTTTATAATAACAATAAATTTAAATTGTATCAATATTACTGTATTTTTTGTATTATAAGACGCACTTTATTCCCCCAAATTTGGGGAGAAAACAGGAGTGCATCTTATAATGCGTATATACCTTACCGGTACCATTGCTGCAGGCTGTGATGATGGGGTGTCCGGCGGTGCTACGAGTGCCTGGCGGTGCTGCTGGGGTCTCCGGCGGTGCTGCAGGGGTCTTTCCAGGGGTCTCTCCGGTGGTGATGTGGGGGTCTCTGGTGCTGCTGGGGCTCTGCCGACATTTTGTGAAAGGCCAGAGCCCCGGCAGTTCCATGGTTTCCTGTGCGGTGGACTCCGGGAAAATGGCCACCGGGGGCTGCGCATGTGCAGATGGAGATCTCAGCACCAAAATGTCGTCAGAACCCCGGCAGTACCGGAGACCCCCGCAGCATCGCTGGAGACACCAACACCACCACCGGACACCACAAGAGCACCGCCGGACACCCCAGCAGCGCCGGACACCCGCAGCACCGGACACCGGAAGCGGCGCACTGCACATCAGACACTCCCTCATCCCAGCCTGCGGCCTACAGCATCACCCCACTCCTGCCTCCTCCAGCAGCGACCCTGGGGCCTCGCGTCACTGCAGCAACAACCCCTGGTAAGCAATAAGACGCATGGATTATAAGAAGCACCATCATTTTATTTAAAAAATTTTTTTTCCTATTTTTCTTCTCAAAATTATAATCCGGAGCGTCTTACAATCTGAAAAATACGGTATATATTTTGCATATTTTTGTGCAACCTTGTAATACAAATTAATTATCAATCCTCTTAGAGAGTAGAGCACAAAGCAGGGACTATTAGATTATGATGTTAGGCCTCCAAGTTGATCTGTTTCAATTTTTTACTTGTCTGTTGGAATAATCTTCTCCATAGGTTCATGTCTCACTATGCCCGTCACCAATAATTACCAGTTATATTAGGGGTGCGGAACCTTTTTTCTGCCAAGATAATTTGGATATTTATACCATCAAACGGGGGTTGCACAAAATTACCAACTTGCAATTTATCCTTTGGTCAAACATTTAATTAACTTAACCTTAATGTAATGGCTGGAGCTGCTTGTCTTTGATGTGGCTGTGACGTTAGGCAGCATTAGTGATGTTGATATTCGCAACTGCTTTTACAGAGTTGTGTCAGTCTGGAGTGCAGACAACTCTTTGTGATAGCTTTTGTAAAGAACTTGCAGCAGTAAGTTATACCGAACACAGATGTATATTACACTGCACGCCTCATCACGGTGAAAAATTAATCATTGTTCACGTTACATTTATAGAACTTAAGTAGTAGGAGGTCTGCTATATACTGTACATCACATAGGAGACACCGAGACTGCCGAACACACCACATGGAAGACACAAAAACTAGTCTATACACCACATAGGAGACACTGAAACTCCTGTATACACATAACATATGATACAATGAGACTGCTGTATGTACATCACATAGGAGAAAAAGAGACTTTATCTTAAAGACACAGAATGTGCACATCCTTAAGAGATTCATGGACATGGTAGGGACAATTTTGCAAACAATTTTCATGTTTAAAGATATAACCCCCCACAGAGTGCACTTCAGAATGTGAATATAGAAGTAGGCTTCAATCAGACGACATCCATTTTTTTTTTGTTTATAAGTTAAAATACAATTTTTACTTCAATATATTGGTGCTATTTTTGGTCACCCCATTCGTTTTTACAATTTGTGTGACATCCAGGTTTTTTTTTTGTTTGTCAAAGCCACTCATATCAACTGATCAGTGAAGAATGGACAGCACCAAGATGACAACACGGATGACATCTGAGTGTTACCATTTTTTTTCACAGACACATTGACTTGAACTGAAAAGTTTCATCTACAAATCAAATGAAAAACAGACATTTTTAGGGGGGGATTACAGCTTCAGGCTGTGCTCACAGTTTAGTTTGCAATTTTTCTTTTTTCTTTTAGGAATAAACAAACAAGATTCATGTTCAAAATGGATCTGTTGTACAACCAATGCAATCAGAAACAGAGAGGTCCCATTTATTATGGGGTCCCTCTGGGTTCTGATATGTGTCATCTTTGAGAATGAAACACAGTTCTGCATCTTGAGCTCTTTTACTATTCTACAAACAATTGTGCCATTTATATACTGGAATATTATGCTTGTAGAGAAGGATGCTACCGAGTTTTTCAGAGTGACAAATTTACCATGTCCATAGCAGTGCAGCCTGTGGCTCACTAGTAATGTTTCTGCCTTCCATATCAGGAGTCCTGAATTTAAATCCTCAACACTGACAAGTTTGAAAAGTATATTTAGAGACATCCACTGAGCAAAGTGTTAAACAGGACTGTGAAAACAGAAGATTGCCTTCTGAAGCGGAGTGACAACCTTACAAAAAGTGTGAAAAGGTTATTTTGTCATTTAGCTAACCCCTTCATCACTTTTGACATTCATGTACATCAAAAGTCGTGTTCCTTCCTTTGATGCAAGCTTGCACACCCAACCCACATCTTTCCCTGCTTATTTTATCAGCCATCGTGTGCCATTAACAGCTGTGGGTAAAGTGGTGCTGTTAGCTTGTTAAATCCCGCTGTCAAACTCTGGCAGCGGCATTTAACATATGGCAGCAGTGAGCGTGTCGTTCCACGCTCCCATAGGCGTACCTGTGACGTGATGATGGGTTCCAATGTGTTGCCATGACAGCCAGGGGTCTGCTGATGACCCTGTGCCTGTTAATATGATCCTATCCTATGAATGCACATAGCAGAAGCGATCAAATGATCGCAGCTTCAAGTTCCCTAAATGGATTATTGAATACAGTAAAAAGTGAAAAAAGTTTTTAAAAATCTGAAAAAAAAAATTCAAAAATACATATATTTGGTATTGCTGTGCTCGTAAAAGTCCGATTTAAATATAAAGTAAATGAATCCAATTGGTAATTGGCATAACAAAAAAATAAAGTAAATCGCTACAATTGGGGTTTTTGGACGCTGCATTATATTGCAATAAAGTGCAAAGACGATCAAAGCATCGCATCTATCGCGAAATGGTTTCAGTAAAAATGTCAGCTCAGGATGCAAAAAATAAGCCCTCACACAGCCCCATATACCAAAAGAAGAAAATGTCTCGGAAAAAAACATTTCTAACAAATTTACAAGTTATTTCTGAATTATTTCCAAATCATTTCACCACTTAAATGAAAAAAAAAATAATAACCCTGTACATATATCTGCATACTCGTACTGACCTGGAGAATTATATTGCCAGGTCAGTTTTACCATATAGTGAATATGGTAAATAAAAAAAACAAAACAAAAACAATTGTGGAATTGCACTTTTCCTGCAATTTCAACGCACTTGGATTTTTTTCCATATTTTCAGTGCATCACATGATAAAATAATGTGACGTCTCTGCATTTAGTGGTCACTACTCACCTGTGCGGTTATCTGTAGGAATCTCCTCCTTAGGCTGGAGTCACACACAACGACAAAAAAATCTGTCCGTTTTTTACTGACCAAAATCGCACAAATGTGTCATGAACAGTCATCCGTATTTCATCTGATTTAAAGGCAATGATGCGATTTTGTCGCATCTAAGCATCCGTGTGACATCCGTGTGGCATCCATATGGGCTCCGTATGGCGATATTTTCTTGCCTGTTTGAAAAATTGACATATAACGGTTTTTAGGCCTGAAAACAATTTAAATCACCATCCAAACCCCTATTTATTGCCTCATCAACATTTGTGAGCCTCCCCCACTTGGCAGTAGAGTGCGTGCTTGTTTTGTGTTAGTTGATCTTTCTGACAAACATGTCCTATAGACTTTTAACACCACTGAGTGTGTGCTTTATAATTGGGTATTGTCACAACGTTATGGCGAGCCATACCCAGTGAGAGTGGATCCGAGGAGGCGGAGAAGAATGTGGGTCCATCCACTTTTGAGGCGTCGCCTCACAAAAGGACATTTCCATCGGCTCTATTCCTCTCTGCGTAGCTATTCGGACAAATTCAATATTGTTGGATGAGCATTGGTATTTTTGATCGTTTGCTGGAGATTGTGCGTCCTGGGATCACCTTTCAGGACACCAGGATGCGCAAAAGTATTTCTGCCGAGGAGCGCCTTCTCCTTACTTTACGGTATATGTTACCAACATATGTTTACCAAGTTTGATCAAGACAAATGATTTTCCATGCCTTTGCCCGAACTTATTAGTAACAATTTTGAATATGTTTGGCCATCAACATTATTTAGATGAATGTTCCCTAAACCCACTAAACATACCATGTAATTTTTTGCTAATGACTGGGTTTAAATGTAAATATTAGAGATTAGTGCAAAGCATGACCACATATTATTTTCTGTGGCTTAACATTTGTCTGTTTTGTTTGTTATAGATTCCTTTCCACTGGCCTGTCCTATGCGGCCCTGCATTTAGAGTTTTTAATCAGAAAATCAACCACTGTCCGCTCTACAATCCGGTTCAGACTCCATCAAGTTGTAATGCCAGAGCCCAAAATGGAGGACTGGTTACGTATAGCCCAGGGCTTGCAGGACACATGTCAGTTTCCAAATTGTATTGGAGCCCTGGATGGGAAGCACATCCGTGTGCGTAAGCCGCCGAACTCAGGGTCCCAATTCTATAATTACAAGCAGTTTTTCTCTGTAGTGCTGTTGGCACTGGTTGACAGTCACTACAGGTTTGTAATTGTAGATATTGGGGCCTATGGGAGAACTGGAGACTCTAGAGTCTTCAATTCTTCCATTATGGGTCAGCGACTGCACAATAATCAATTTAACCTCCCACCACCACGTCAGCTCCCAGGGTCTCAAATGGATGCTGTGCCTTACGTTATTGTTGGAGATGAGGAGTTCCAATTAACCAGGAACGTTATGAGGCCCTATCCTCGTAGATACCTTAACCACCAACGCAGGATCTTTAACTTTCGCCTTTCACGTGCCCGACGACTGGTGGAGTGCACCTTTGGTATTCTTTGTGCAAAATAGCGTGTTCTCCAGTGGGCAATTCATCTAAGTGAAGAGAATGTTAATTCGGTGATACAAGCATGTGTTATCCTGCACAATTTCACCAGAATACATGACTGCGCAGCTTCTGATGGTGAGGACATTGAGGTTCCAAATGTAGCGGCCCGTTATTCCACCCCATCGTCAGCCCTCAGGACTTAAAGTCCGTGATGTTTTCACAAGGTATTTTGTTTCATCTGCTGGAAGTACTCCCTGGCAAGAGAATGTGGGTCGCCCTCGCACACCCAGGGCAGTGGGGTACTCGGTCCCGGGCCAGTGTCAAGGCGGGAATGTTTCACAGCAGCGGTGACCCGGTCCGTGGCCCTGGGCGCCCAATATCAATGGCGGTGATGTTAATAGTGTTAAAGTTTATTTGAATAGTTTGTGACGCCACCCATGGTGTTTGGCAAGTAAGATGGTAAGCCAACACTGCATGCAGATCTGCTGGGACTGATGGTGTGGTGCAGCAGAGATGGCGTAGCTCCCCACAGGTGGAGCTGTAGTCCCAGGGCAGTGTAGGTGCAATGGGTGAAGAGAGGCGCAGAATGGTATAGATGTTGTTACCCAGATGTAGCGGTGCAGGAATAACTGGCGGACACCAGAGTATGCGGTTCCAAAGCTTTACTCAGTGTTTGCAGTTCACACAACTGCCTGCCTCCGTACTGTATTCTCCAGGTCAGGGCTCCAGCCAACCTCCAGGCAGGATAGGATTCTCCATTCCACACTCCGCCCACATGTACCTTACTGAACGACTCCACCAATGCGCCTTTAGGTGCGAAGCACTCCAGTACTTAGTTACCCTGGAATGCCTCTCTCTAGGTGTTCCTAGTCTTTACTTGTATGACAGACAGCTGTAGCCTGCTTCGGGGACTCCTCACTGTGTCCCGGCTCTCTATTCAGTTGTTGTGTCCCAAGTCTATGATGGGAGCAAGGCGTTAGCGGCTCACTACTCCTCCGGTGTCTGTTGCCGGACATAAAAATCCAATCAACCTCGGGGACCGGGCCCCGGCCTTTGCGCTCTCTGGACTGGAAGGGTTGTCTCTCTTTCTCAAGCTGCTTCCCACCGTCCTTCTATTCTCCTTCGTTCCGAACTGTTCTCTCTCTCTTATGGAAGGTTAGGTTATCAATCTTATCAGTCTCTTTCTCTGGTCTTTCTCGTGCCAGCAGCCCAGATCACTGGGACCTGCTGCAGCACGTCCCTCAGACACCCATCTTCTCTCTTCTTTCTCCTCTAACCAACTAACTACTAACTTTCACTCTTCCCACTCTTTTGTATCATCTTACTCCACCCGCCTCCCAGCACATCTTGTGTTACGAAGCAGGGTTCCACGAGAGGTGCTCTGCTAACCCCCAGCATAAAGCTGTTAGGTGACCCCACTGAACTATCCTGTGTGTGGAATGCAGGTGTGGAGCGTGTTCAGGAGTTCCCACCTTACCTGGATGGTGGGGCACTACACCTTAGGAGAAGGTGCAGTACCTCTGTGGCGACTGAAGCCTCAGGGGCGCCACATACCCCCCCGTTAAACACAGCACGTCCGCGGGCTGTAAGACAACAAAAGGTACAATACAGGAGCACACAAAAGTTTTTAAATGCTATTCAACAATACTTATCTAATCTTCCTAATGTAGGAGGCACATTTCTTAAACGTTACAAACAGGTTAACTTCCTATCTTAGCATCAAAAATTTACTTAAGTTCAATTCTTAATTCAAAGTGCTATACTCAACACATTTTCTTTATTACATTTTCTATCAATTATTCTCTTTTTCTTTTTCTCTTCTACTGGACGCAAGACAATTACCATCTTCTCTTGGCCTGTCACCTGTCACCTTCAATTCTGTATTCTTTATTCAATTCTCACATTCTATCTAAAAGCTTTTCTAATTCTCTGTATCAAACATTCTATAAAAGACATTTACTTTTCATAAGACACAACATTATCAAATACGTTATCATAAAACATTCAAAATTCTTGTAAGGTGCTGAACACTGCTCCCAGCCGGGATTTCTTGCAGTGTCCCTTGAGGTAGACATCATTCTTCGAAAAGTGTCCATGCAAAAACATTATCTTCGCAAAGAGTCTCTTTATATGTAAAACCAAGAAAGGGCACCTAAAGAGGTGCAACTATTTACAATAAAAGTTTTTGGATCAATCAGCGTCTATGATCTCCACAGTTCCATTTGTAGAAACAGGCAACAAAAGTGCTACCAGAAAAACATGATAGCAAAAAGCAACAAAGCACAACTGGTGCAACAAACCCTCCTGGGTAACGAGATTTAGTAAATGTAAATTTTCTTAGTGGCTACCAGATTCAAAGTAGTCATTGGCAATTCGTAGGTACTCCTCTTCCCACAGTGTCAAGCCAGGGATCTTTGGTTTGGGCTGCCGAACTGGAGGTGTTGCAGGAGCAGCCTGGTTCCTAGGATCAGGTACCTGAGCAGTCTGAGTGGTACCGGTGGATGGAGGGGCATTGACTGGTCTCGATGGCAGGTACCTTTCGACGAACTCTGCAGGGATACATCGTACATTCAGGGCGTACCACCCCCAGAGTCCTTCATGCCGGGTAAAGGTCACATACTCCCCAGGCTGCAGGTCTCTATCTGGATGCCCTCTCCTCAGATGGGAGTCCACATCCCGCCGGTTGAAGAACAGGTCACCAATGCGCTTGGGGTCCGCGATGAATCCAAAACCCCTCTCCTTATTCACATTCAGCACCTGCCCCCATCCGGCTGCATCCCGGGGGCCATGATGACCTGCACGGGCCCTCTCCTTCCGGGCCAGATCCGGGCCCAATACAGCCTGCTTCCTCGGCTCCCTCTCCCGATATTCCGCTGCCAGCTGCCAAATAGTGTTCCGACATCCTACCCAACTCTCTTCTTTCTCCTGCTCTTCCCGGGACCTGCTCTCACCCACGGCACCAGCATCCTGGTCCCAGACCAGATCCAGGACGACCTGGCCAGCTGCTGCGACTGCGGTACACCTCGGGGCCTTCCCAGGTGGAGGAACATCCGACATACCTGGGGCCTCCTGGCGGTGCGGCCTCTGCTCCGGTGCAGGCGGTGATGGAGCGGGTGGTGGCTCCGGATCCGCGGGGGTTTCGGTCGGGATCTGTGCAGCCGCAACAGGTCCAGGCGGGAGCACGATCTCAGCTCCCAGGTCCTCCGGTGACTTCGGGCGAGCAGGACTCAGCTGCATGGACAGCGTGGAGGTGAAAGTTAACGCTGCCGGGGAACAGTCCGGTGCGGTAGCGGCAGGTACGATGGAGGGGGTACCGCTGATGTAGGCCCCGCCGGGGAACGCTGCCGTCTCAGCCTCTCCAGCGCTTCTCTTCTTAGCTGCAGACGGGTAGTCAGTTCCGTGATTTCGTCTTGTAGCTGCCGGCAAATCATGCCAGCTTCAGGGTTGGAGCCGTCAGCCATGGCGTCGGGGAGATCCGCTTCCCCGCGCTCCGCAGGCCTCCTTCCCTCACTCTCCATGATGGCGTTCTGGTGTTCTCCTTCTTGCTCTGCCCTTCTGCTCTCCACTGGCTTTCTCTGCCCCTCCTTCCGGGGGCAGTGTCTTCTTCCAGCGCCTCCATACCAAGCCAGTATACAAACCCCTCGGGGGTGGGCCATGCATCGGTCACATAGTAATTCAGGCAGGGACGGCCCAAGACTCTTCGCGGTCTTTTCTTGGGACCTCCCATCTCTTCACGCCCCTCTTCTCCGCGCCAGCGGCCATTTCTAATGTCCATTTTACAGTCTATTAAATTTGGTCTTCTGCACATTTTCAAAAGTTGTAAATCCAAAGCACACAGAACCCGATGGCATCGGGTCTCGTCATCCTGTTCGTGATGCCAAAATTGGGTCGCCCTCGCACACCCAGGGCAGCGGGGTACTCGGTACCGGGCCGGTGTCAAGGCGGGAATGTGTTACAGCAGCGGTGACCCGGTCCGTGGCCCTGGGCGCCCAATATCAATGGCGGTGATGCCAATGGTGTTAAAGTTTATATGAATAGTTCGTGACGCCACCCGTGGTGTTTGGCAAGATGGTAAGCCAACGCTGCATGCAGATCCGCTGGGACTGATGGTGTGGTGCAGCAGAGATGGTGTAGCTCCCCACAGGTGGAGCTGTAGTCCCAGGGCAGTGTAGGTGCAATGGGTGAAGAGAGGCGCAGAATTGTATAGATGTTGTTACCCAGATGTAGCGGTGCTGGAATAACTGGAGGACACCAGAGTATGAGGTTCCAAAGCTTTACTCACTGTTTGCAGTTCACATAACTGCCTGCCTCCGTACTGTGTTCTCCAGGTCAGGGCTCCAGCCAACCTCCAGGCAGGATAGGATTCTCCCTTCCACACTCCGCCAACATGTACCTTACTGAACAACTCCTCCAATGCGCCTTTAGGTGTGAAGCACTCCAGTACTTAGTTACCCTGGAATGCCTCTCTCTAGGTGTTCCTAGTCTTTACTTGTATGACAGACAGCTGTAGCCTGCTTCGGGGACTCTTCACTGCGTCCCGGCTCTCTATTCAGTTGCTATTGTGTCCCAAGTCTATGATGGGAGCAAGGCGTTAGCGGCTCACTACTCCTCCAGTGTCTGTTGCCGGACATAAAGATCCAATCAACCTCGGGGACCGGGCCCCGGCCTTTGCGCTCTCTGGACTGGAAGGGCTCTCTCTCTTTCTCAACCTGCTTCCCACCGTCCTTCTATTTTCCTTCGTTCCGATCTGTTCTCTCTCTCTTATGGAAGGTTAGGTTATCAATCTTATCAGTCTCTTTCTCTGGTCTTTCTCGTGCCAGCAGCCCAGATCACTGGGACCTGCTGCAGCACGTTCCTCAGACACCCATCTTCTCTCTCCTCTAACCAACTAACTACTTTCACTCTTCTGTATCATCTTACTTCACCTGCCTCCCAGCACATCTCGTGTTACGAAGCAGGGTTTCACGAGGGGTGCTCTGCTAACCCCCAGCATAAAGCTGTTAGGTGGCCCCACTGAACTATCCTGTGTGTGGAATGCAGGTGTGGAGCGTGGTCAGGAATTCCCACCTTACCTGGAAGGTGGGGCACTACACCTTAGGAGAAGGTGCTGTACCTCTGTGGCGACTGAAGCCTCAGGGACGCCACAAATGCCTTATTATCTGTGTAGTATCTTGTTTTTGGCTTTAATAAAAAATCTTTGCTGTATGTATTTTAGTTTGTGTTTTTTCTTTTACTTTCTGATATCATGTTTGTATTTTTCCCCGCTACACATGACAGAACAATTAGTAATGGGAATAATCACTCAGAGAAAGTAAGCTTTTTTACTAAAGAGAAATTTTTGCTTTGACTAAATACTAGGCACACCATATTTTAGCCATATAGCCTAACTTGCATATATACACAATACAAATTATGTGGAAAAAAAAAAAAGGCACAAGCCACAAACAATATGCCACAAGTCTGTTGGCAAGAACTACACCCTACTACAAGTGATGGTAGATCGGGGGAGGGGAAGGCGGGAGTTCTGTTTGGGTGTTGGCACTTGTTTGTTGGGCAGCATCACTGTCACCCTGTATGGTAGATGCTGGTTGGGTAGGGGCCATCCTTGAAGGATCTTGTGGGTTGTAGTAGGGGTAATTGGGATATGGTTGTTGGTAGTTATGTCTGAATGACTGACCAATTTGCCCATATCCCCAATGATGCCCATGTGTACCATAACCATGTTGTGGCCAGCCTCCAACATTGGTTCTGGTATATTGATCATATTGGCCTTGTGTGCAGTGCCCAATATATTGGGCCTGTTGAGGCCAAATTTGGGTGTAGGCATCCTCGGAGGAGATGGAGACATCCGGGGAGGAGGTAGTGGCTCACTGCTTGCTGGCCCCTGCACGGCTTGGCTACCCTGCAGAAAAACTAGATTTTCTGTGGAAAGCTGCCACCTTTCCAGAAAACGAAATACTGTGCCAGGATGATTTGGTTGTGTGCAAGAGTCAAGCACAATTTGGAGGGATCCTCTTGCACGCAGCCTGAACTCCCGGGGAATAGCCCGTAGGTACTGTGCCAGACTCCGGCCATAAGCCTCCTCTCCATCATCATGTGCTGCCGAAGACAAATAGTCCAGAACACCTCTGTCCACCTGTCTCCGGGTTCCTGTAGCAGCTCTTTCTCTCCTGCGCCTGCCACGTCGGGGAATGGTGGTAGCCTGAGGAGACGTATCCAGAGCCAAGGTGGGGCTGCTACTATTGTCCTGCTCTTCTGGGTTTGCTTGCTGGCTGGATGCTGCTGGAGGTGATGTTGCTGGTTGTGGAGGATGGGTGCCGCATGAAGGTGCTGTAGAAGGGCCAACATCACCAACATCTAACCCTGGGTCTATTTGCACCTCTGAGTCGGATGCTGTCTCCCGCTCTGTGATGTTGGACTCGGTGCTGGTGAAAGCAAAAAAACAAAAAAAATTAAAGGTTTGGAATCCAAAAAATATAAAAATAACCAAGTTTGGATAGGCATGCACTTACGGGTGCAGATCCATAACTAGTGCAAGGAAGTTGAGGAAGTCATAGTACAGATACTTCCGCTTACTGGGTGCGGACGCTCCACTCCTGGTGCGCAGCTGTCTCTCCCACCTATATTGATCCCTACAGCTGCGCCAACGTCTTGTAACATCAGTCACTGCAATAGACCAAAAAAAAAGGAACTTTTAGAAAAAGGGTTTATTTTAGAGTAGGCAGCCAGTGTTGGGTCTAAAGACACAAAAAATGTAAGGCCTAGATAAAGGGAAAAATTACCAATACTAGTAAATACTGATAAGTTCGTCTAATAGGAGGAGAGGCTGTTTTAACTATGGGGCCCAGCAGATATTATTCAGCTAGTACAAAAACCTGTATGCATTTCTTACATAATGTATGTCCCAAATATCTCAAATATCAGCCCTTTTGTTCGGTTCCCAATTTACAAGAAAAGGGCGCAAGCAGGGCAGTTAAGTAAATTCAGAGTGCCAACATTTGGGGATATCACAGAATCATTTTAGGACAATATACAGACATTGCAATGGGGACTACAGATTTGCTTCCTTTGGAAGTGGGCATGATGCTAGATTTTGGCCATAATATTTGCAGGAGTATGTGTTAGCTTGGCAGGGTTTTTTGTGCAATATGATTCAAAAATTCTTGTACTTACTAATTTGCTCTTGGACCTCACGAGATCTTTCACCATAATCATGGAACAGCTGTGTGCATATTCTTCTCCACGCTGCCTCCTTGCATGCCCGGTCTGCATAGTGGACATCTCTCTGATCCCATAGTTCTGGTCTCTCCTGGACCAGAACTATGAGCATCTCCACGTTTATATGCAGGGCCATGCGTGAGGAATCCGTGGAGGCGTACTTCCTGTTTTTTTATGGGTTCCAGTGAAATTTGCATGGCCAAGATTCCTGACAAGGCCTGATGCAATTTCCTGTCACCTGGAAAAGTCTTGGGTTTTTCTCGCAAGTCCGTGTGTAATTCGATTTTTTCTTACACCCATAGACTTGCATTGGTGAGTCTCGGCCGAGAATCGGTGACAATCGCAGCATGCTGCGATTTTCTCCGCCCGAGGAAAACGGCCGAGAAAAAAAAAAATCGATGCTGTGAGCTGACCCATAGAATAACATTGGGACGAGAGCAATGCGATTTTTTATCGCATTGCACTCGTCCGCTTTTCTCGCGTGACTCCGGCCTTACACTGCTCATCGTCCCTCACATATGTCTCTGTAGTGTTAATATGGGGCAGATCTTTACCCTGAAAGAAATATTGTGAAAGTTACAGAAAAATGGAGAAGGTGCGTGAAAGATTTAAAAAAACCCACAAACAATAGTAAATGAACATGGCAACCAAAAATGGCACCTCCCTCCTTGGCATTTATCGTGGCCTACTCAATTTAGGAGGTCGTGCCCTTACTGGTAATTCAGATTTAGGCCACGTTGAGTATTTGGTGAAGTTTTTGCCTTAGTATCTGTAAGCCAAAATCAGGAGTGGAACAGAGGAAAAGTATAATAGAGACACGCCACCACTTCTGTACTTATCACCCACTCCTGGTTTGGGCTTATGCATAATACTGACCAAATACTCAACGTGAACACGTGGCCTAAGGGTATGTGCACACAATGTCTTTCAGGTGGATTCTGCCTGGAACCCATCTGAAAATCAATGAACATATGAAGTGATGTCAAAGCGACTTTCCGCGCAAATGTTCCGTCTTCTAAGGGTATGTGCTCATGACATCATTTTTCAGGTGGGTTACAGAGCGGTAAACGCTAAAAGGAATCACCATATGCTCTACAACGTCAAAACGACTTGCTGTTCATCTGTTTATTTTTCGGACTGTCAGGTTTTCAAAGACGTAAAGTGGTAAAAAGAAGTGACCAGACCATTCTCGTGGCTTTTGCGTGGAAGTCTAGTTTATTCAATGCAAATTTTTGAACGAAAAGCCGGCGGCCACGTGAATACATATAACCCTTAAAATTCATATTTATTATTGCATAATTAAAAAAATGCCTAAAAGGCAGAACTCAAAGTGCACAACAGTACTAAATAACACAAAGCAAAAAAGGTATACGATAAAGACCAATAGAACACCAGTATGAATAATTCACATCTATTCAGTAAAAAAAATCCAATAGAACACCACTTCCTGTGTCTCCTCCTTTATAAGATCTATGATATATGAGAATAAAAATTGATACTAAACGATATATAATAGGTAATATTAAATTTAAAAGATGATAGAACTAATTACAACACAGTATATGCCACCATATGTAGCCGACAGATAGGAGATAAGCAGAACTAGAAGCAGAACTTCGTCCTGGACGAAGCATTTCTATGCGAAACGTGTATCAGGTGTGGTGGACGCTCGGACTGGCAGTATTAAACAGGTAACTATTAATTATCCCTTTTTGTACTAGGCACCTTGCTGGCATATTTTACGTTTGCCCTAGTTCTGTTTATCTCCTATCTGTCAGCTACATATGATGGCATGGGATTTGGATGTTTCGTCCCCAGCAGTTCGCCCACGGGTACATTTCGCCCCTGCACATTTCGTCCCCAGCATTTGGCCCCCAGGATGTTTCGCCCCCGCACATTTTGCCCCCAGCAGTTCGCTCCTGGATATTTTGCCCCCAGCAGTGCGCCCCCGGCAGTTCGCCCCTGGATGTTTCGCCCCCAGGCAGTTCCCCCTGGATGTTATGCCCCCAGCAGTTCGCCCCTGGATGTTTTGCCCCCAGCAGTTCGCCCCTGGATGTTTCGCCCCTGGCGGTTTGCCCCCAGATGTTTTGCCCCCAGATGTTTCGCGCCCGGATTTTTTGCCTCCGGATGTGTCACCATCTGATGTGTTGCCCCTAGCATTTTGACCCCAGATGTTTCACTCTCAGCTTTTAGGGTCAACATGCAGGGAACAAAACATCTAGGGCTCAACATACCTGGGGGTAAATATACAGGATCCCAATTGCTGGGGATTCTTGTGGCTGCCTTTTCAGCAGCTCTACTGGCTGGCCTTAAAGGAGTATTATCTTCCTGGAACACAAAAAAACTGACATACTTACCTGTTGCAGCTGCAGCTCCTTGGGTCCCGGAGTGCATTCTAGCGGTTCCCCGTGACGTCTTGTCCTGCTTCTGGTTGTCTTTTCATCTTGCCTGGATCACTGATCCATGAAGCATGATGAATGCCTCGGCAGTGAGGCCGAATGTCTCCTGGCCGCTCACTGACATGATGTCACTCCTGCCCCATTCATCAGTCAATCCAGGGGGCAGGATGCCTCTCCTGTCACCAAAACACTGCTGCGCATGCGCAGTGCCGCGATGAGATCAGGCAGAAGAAGAGGACGCTTGTTCAACATCTTTATCAACGATTTAGATGAAGGAATTGAGGGTAAACTGATTAAATTTGCTGATGACACAAAGCTAGGAGGGATAGCTAATACTAGAGAAGAGAGAGAGAGGATTCAAAAAGATTTAAATAAACTGGAGAAGTGGGCAGCAACTAACAGAATGGTTTTTAACAGGGAGAAATGCAAAGTACTACATCTGGGCAATAAAAATGAAAAAAGCATATATAGAATGGGAGGAATAGGGCTAAGTGACAGCACATGTGAAAAAGACTTGGGTATACTAATAGATCACAGACTGAATATGAGTCAACAGTGTGATGCAGCAGCAAAAAAGGCAAATGCAATTCTAGGATGTATTAACAGAAGCATACAGTCTAGATCACGTGAAGTAATTATTTCCCTCTACTCCTCTTTGGTCAGACCTCATCTGGAATATTGTGTCCAATTTTGGGCACCACATTTTAAAAAAGACATCAACAAACTGGAGCAAGTTCAGAAAAGAGCGACCAGAATGGTGACCGGTCTGCAAACCCTGTCTTATGAGGAAAGGTTGCAGGATTTGGGAATGTTTAGTTTGCAAAAGAGAAGACTGAGAGGAGACTTAATAGCTGTCTACAAATATCTAAAGGGCTGTCACATTGTAGAAGGATCAACTTTATTCTCATTTGCACAAGGAAAGACTAGAAGCAATGGGATGAAGCTGAATGGGAGGAGACACAGATTAGATATTAGAAAAAACTTTTTGACAGTTAGAGTGATCAATGAGTGGAACAGGCTGCCACGAGAAGTGGTGAGTTCTCCTTCAATGGAAGTCTTCAAACAGAGGCTGGACAGACATCTAACTGGGATGATTTAGCGAATCCTGCTTTGAGCAGGGGGTTGGACCAGATGGCCCAGGAGGTCCCTTCCAACTCTACGGTTCTATGATTCTATGATTCTAAGACTCGTAGTGGCCTCTGGATCCAGAATGGCAATCGCCAGCCCACACAGTCAGAAGAAGATCAGGCAAAGATGAGCAGAAGACCTCTAGGTAAGTACCAGGAGGGGAAGACGACAGCATGCTTACCGCAACATGATTGCTGAAAGCATGCTGCCTTATTTTGCTCTTCGGCATGAGAATACCCCTTTAATGCAGGCTATGTATGGAAGCAGGGGGAATGTTGACTGACTACAGGGTTAATCCCACCAACCATCTCTGCAGAGCTGAGATATTGGCTTTGCTGAACTAAAGTGGTGGTTAACCAGCTTCTACAGAACCTCTTTATCAGGTCTTCATAAGGGGGGTATGGGGATTAGCCCTCACAGAACACTCTGCCAGTATACCAAAGAATGGAGCAGCAGATACAAGTGATATTCTCACTTCAGGATCCCTTTTTCTATTGATGCCCACTCCTCAGATTAGGCCAAGAATAGGGTCCAGTTGTATACTGTATTGAACCAGCTGTTTATAAGCAGTTTTCAGCACCAATGACAAGGACAAGTGACTGGAAGCTGCAGCCATAGCTCTCCATGATTTCAGTGAGATCCAGGGAAGGTGTGAAAGCTCCTGGTAAAGAGATGATCGAGTTGAGTGTCTCTACCTCTCCTTCAAACTGGCACTCGGCTTCAGCAAATATCCAAAAATATTCCAAGTGTATAAATCATCTGGCGCAACTGAAAAAAGTACACCTGCGATGGTATCGGTCCCCAGCCAACTTAGCACAGTTCCTCCCAAATTATTCGCCACATTGTTGGAAGGGCTGCCTCCAAAAGGGTACTCTTGGTCACTGCTGGTGGGATTGTCCCAAGGTTTTCTCTTTCTGGTTGGAGGTGTTTGGCCTGATGGGTGAGCTGACAGGCAATCCTATTAATCCGAATCCGGGTCTGGCAGTGCTAAACGTGGGTATAGAGGAGTTCTCTTGGGAATCGAGGGGATTATTAGTTCACATTCTAGTTGCTGCCAGATATTGCATAAGTAGCTATTGGAAATCCCCAAAGACACCTACATTAGTTGAACTATATAACCGAATTAATCTCCAGTGCCAATACGAGTTCTGTCTGGCTCACTCCATCCGCGCCAAAAACAAAATACTTCAGACTTGGGACACGTGGCTAAACTCTGTATATGCATCCCCTGTCAGGCATCTGTTTCCAGGGCAAACTGTCTGAGATTAATAAAATGGGTCAAATAGGGTCAAAGAGAGTGTTACGCAGGGAGTTCATCCGTACCACATGTCAATATTCAAGGTGTTATAACTCTGTTGTTGTTACTGCTCGGGCTACCCCGGAACGCCATCTAATTCCCTACCTCCCCCCTCCCCCTCCCTGGTTGCATCTTTGCAACCATCCATGGTTCTCCCCCCCCCCCTCCACCTCTTTCTCCCCTCCCTATTCTTATCTTCCTTTCTTACTCTCTGGTTCTAGTTGTTTGGAACCCTCGATTTGAGGATTAAAGAGTAAATTGGTAGGTTGACTCTATACGTATTGGGTGTTGATTAACCAAAAAAAAAGTTGCAACGGACATGATTGTTGGTGGTGTGATAGGAAATGTGAATCATAATCAAAGGATTTACTACCACGTGTTACAGCGTTGTTCTCTTTGTGTATTATTGCCAATTATACCTGAATTTCTCCTATTTGTAATGTAACTTCCTACAATAAAAATTGATTGGAAAAAAAAAAAAAAAAGAGATGATCCACCGTGACATGCCTTATACAGGGGCATGCACTGCTCTGTGCAGAGAAATGCATGTTCTGGACGGGACTCGGTTGTGTGCATCTGGTCTTTCAGTAACAAACGGCCCTTTGGGGATAACCATTAAATTGGTGTGGCCCTTGGTGAATATGAGTTTGACACACCTGATCTAAGACAAGTGACCATCATTTTACTGTCATGTACTAGTGGTGCTACACTTAATGGCTTCTTTTTGTCATCCAGTACATATCATACTATATCTAGTGATGAGCAAACCCGATCTGGAAAGTTCAGGGTTCGTATTGAACATTGCCTGCTCGTGTTCAACCACACCGACCCCAAACAGGCAATGTTCGGAGTTTGCTCATCAGAAAATAAAAATCACTTCTCTCCCCTTTGCCGAGGTCCCTACCTGTGTGGAGAGTCTTCTTGATCACGGGAATCCCTAGCCAGGAATCCTGAAAGGGATTCCCTCAGGAACGAAGACATATTCACACAATGTGGATGTGAATGGAAGAGGACTGAAGAGGACCCTCCGTGTCTGTCGGTACCTCATAGAACCATAGGAAAAAGGATGATCAGAAGGCAATTATTTGTGTGTATAAAAATATAATTTTTATTGAGGCAAATTCATTAAATCCATACTGCCAAAACTGGGGAAGTAGTAGAGTACAGATACACTCATTGCTCACAGTCACTCATTAAACGTGCAAATCCAGGAAGAGACAGCTACCATGAAAACGGATAGACACAGGGACTGCCAGCAATATATTGCAGCTACAAGGGGCAGAACTGAAAAAGCCCTAATAATAAACTACTACAAATATAATATAGCCATAATTATATCGCAAGGTGTATAGGCCACATCACAGATTATGATCTAAATGTCAACCATAAAACAACGCCGCTTGCCTGGCAATAACCCTCATACCCATAATTACAATAATACTCCGCGAATATAATCAGATAACCGTGGTCACTTCTGGTCCGCGCGACCGGAAGTAACGCTCACCACCCGGATGTGACATGTCACATCCGGGTGGTGAGCGTCACTTCCGGTCGTGCGGTATACCACGCTGCGGCTGGGAGATATAAATAATGGAGACACATGGTTGGTAGCAGGCCCCTTCAGAAAGGAGCCGAAACGCACATCGGGGCAGACGCGCTAGTCCAGGAGGTGGCGGCACCCTGTATAACAGATGCCCAAAGGTAATTTTACCTGATTATATTAAAAAACACAGTCCCCTTGAAAAAGCAAATGCGAAACGCGCGCTGGGGTACCGCCACTACTTAAGGTAATGTAACAACACTTTTTCTTTTATATATCTTCCTTATACCTTAGCTTTCAAATTACTCTGGTCATTTCTGCCACATGGATTAACTTTTCTCTACCTGGAGTTGCATATTTTTTCCTGGACACTTAGGCAATTATTTGAGCCTCTTCTTATACTTGGCCCTTTCGTACCATTTAGGACTTATATTGATTCTACTACACTTGGGTGCTTTCTTCTATTGTCCTGAGATTTGATTGCTGCCAAATGTAATAAGATTTTTTTCACTCTTTTTCCATATACTGTTATGGGATTTTTTTGATAGCTTTTTGCTTACCTTAGTGATGTGGCTTTTTTTGCACATTGTTGTCCCTATTTTGTACATGTTTTATAGTGTTATTCTTTTATATGTATTCAATAAAATATTGCAATTTTATTATTTGGCACATGGATTGTTGTATAAAGTTGCTTGAACAGGGATGGTGTAGTGAAAAACAAGCCATCAGCAACCAACTCTTTACTTTGGGCCAGTAGATGGAGATTGTCTCTTGTTCCAAATATCAAGATACGGCTGTGTCCACTTTCTAATTAAGCGAAACTATTAGTACAGGAAATAATGAGAGACAAAAGAAAAAATAACAAGTAGCAGGCAGAGAATTTCGGGATGAATTAACAATAAATTTTCCTAATCAGAAGCATCCTTTGCTCATATCTCACATTAAAAACTCACATTTTGCTTCAGATTTTATAACAGAAACGTTAAATTGAAGCAAAATCTGGCATGAAGGAGCTAAACAATAGTTTTTTCTACGATATGTATTGTCCCAGTGGAAAATGATATATTCCTGTTTAAAAATGCTTCCAAGCTTCAAAAATGGCACATTTTCAAAGTCGTGAAAGGATTAACGGCAGCAGAAACTAGCAAAATGCAGAATTCCATGATAATAAAAGGTTTACATCAGGAAAAACGAGCAAACATGTAGGAAGTATTTGTGAAAAAAAGGATACTAACTCAAAGGTTGATTAGGTCGGGGTCATATGCAGCGTAAATGTCTAAATCCCACCCACATGCTGATGAAAAAATGCAGTTAAAAAAAATGACATGCAGTGCAGCAGTGGCGTACCTACCATGTAGGCAGGGGAGGCCACTGCCCCTGGGCCATCAGGGGGCCTGCCGCCAAGGGGTGTAATGCACCCATGAACAGCGGGCACTCTGGATCTACCACGCTCTGGTAGGTGCCTGTCACCTACTGGAGCCTGGCAAGGATAAATTAATACTCATTGCCTGCTGCTGCGCTGCTTTCCGCTCTGCTTTGATGCAGATCCTGAGACGTGAGCGATCACATGATTGCATACATCATTCCAGGTCCTGTATCAAAGCAGAGGAATGCAGCATGTGGCAGCAGGTGGTGAATATTTATTAACCCCCTGCCATGCTCCGGTAGGTGACCGGCACCTACCGGAGCAAGGTGTACCCTCTTCCCAGCACTAATTCAGCAATGGAACTTCATTTCAGGCTGTTGCCAGGGGGCGTGGCTAAAGGGGCAGGGCATCACGGAGGAAGGGGGGCCCAGGCCCCTTCAAAACTTTGCTATGGGGCCAGGGCCAAGCTACTTATGTCCCTGCATGTGAATGTATGCTGCCATTATGCAAAGAAGATTCCAGCCATTCAGACAAAAAACTTGCACCCTAAATCCATAGAGCTAAACAGAGATTTTGGTGTAGAATTATCTACACCAGAATAGCTGTAGATCTACAGTTGTGGACTATCCACAGAGGTTAGGAGACGTGTTAATGAATCCTTAGGTCCATTCACATGCACTAAGTAGTTGCAGCAGAAGATCTGCAGCTAATTTATAGCAGAAAATTCAACACTAAAATTGACATCTAGTGATGCGATTTTGATGCGACAACCTTGTCCTCTGGCTGTGATTGACAATGGCTGGATACCTGCAAATCATGGTTGGTCGACAATGTTACCACTCTGCTTATGAACATGGCAGACCACTGTATCTCAAAGGCAGGACTTCTACTTTGAAGCTGAGTAGAGAATCAGAGTGCAACTAAACAAGTGAGGCATAGTTGGAATCAGTAGATATACTATCCTCAAAGTTTCCCTTTAAGGCAAAATAATCACATAGTGTTCTATAGCAGCACTTTGTAATATATAATTTTTCACATTTGTGCAACATAAACTTTGCAATAATTCTGCATAATGGAAATGTTAAATGCTTACCAGAGTGCAGAAGGAACTACTGCTGGATACCATCAATATTAATCCCCTGGAACTCCTGGGGAATAACAAGTTGATCAAGGGTTTGAGGCAACCTTGGAATATTGCCAAGTTGCCTTGCTAATCGTATTGTCCTCTTCAGTGATGCTTTCCTTGGGAGAAGTGCTACAACATTAGAATGGGCTCCTGAAATGACTTCTGTGAGAATCTGTGGTGGTGTCTCCTGTGTTGTCCTTGCCCTGGTGACCGCCTCATTGACAAGTCGGATTGCTTCAGGTCTTGCTGCTTGTGCTGCGTGGTTGTGGGGATTGGTTACTTTCACCACTTCGCCAGATGCTTCATTGGTCCAAACACGTCCCTTGCAAGTAGACCGTTTTTCACACACCCAGATGGAATAGACATCGTCAGCCGTTTGTTTGGAAAATACGTAAATGTGATTCTCGTAGACCAACTTCTCACGTTTGGATACAACTGAATTCATACTTGTAGAAAGTGAATTGCTGTGGAAGCTGACTGCTGTTTTGTGCTAGTATACCTCTCTCTTTGTAGAGATTTTAGACACTGCTGTATTCTGATGTAAAGATGGAATAAGAGCTAGTCTAATGTAACTTGCAGGACACCTGACATGAAAATTGTTACATCTGCAACAGAACTTGCAAAAAAGCAGCTCAGTGCTGGGTCAGGTAAAAGTTCACAAAATGTTTTGAGTTTAGAGTGGTTTACATTCCCCACCTAAATCAGGCCTCATTCACACTGCATTTTTTGAATCCGTTTATTTTTTTCGTGGTATGTTTTTGTAATACAAAAACGTTTTAGAAACGTTTTGGAAAATGTCTTGTTAAAATTGCGGCAAAATGCTCTGACACTATACTGCAATCAGTTGTGAGGTTTACAGATGGAAACAGTTGATTTAAAATGTCTCAAAAGTGCAGCACTCTGTACAGTACTTTTGTGACATGTGGATTGATGACGGACGGGAATTCATGAACCACAAGGACAAACTGGCGAAACATCCAAACACAAAATTCTAGGGGCAAAACAGGGTACAAACATCCGGGGGCAAACTATTGGGGCGAACTGCTGGGGGCGAAACATCTGGGGGCGAAAAATCCGGGGGCGAAACATCCGGGGGCGAAAGATCCATGGGCGAAACATTCGGGGGCGAACTGCTGGGGGCGAAACATCCGGAAGCGAAAAATCCGGGGGCAAAACATCCGAGGGTGAACTGTTGGGGGTGAAACATCCAGGGGAGAACTGCCGGGGGCGAAAAATCCGTGGGCGAAACATCTGGGGGCGAACTGCCGGGGGCGAACTGCTGGGGGCGAAACATCAGGGGGCGAACTTCTGGGGGCGAAACATCAGGGGGCGAAAAATCCGGGGGCGAAACATCGGGGGTGAACTGCTGGGGGAGAAAAATCCAGGGGCGAAGCATCGGGGGTGAACTGCTGGGGGCGAAACATCCGGGGGCGAAACATCCAGGGGCGAAATGCTGGGGGGCAAAATGTGCGGGGGCGAAATGTGTGGGGGCGAAATATACCTGGGGGCGATCTGCTGGGGGCAAATTGCTGGGGGCGAACTGCTGGGGGCGAAACTTCCTATAACCGATGGCATATACTGTGTTGTAATTAGTTCCATCATCTTTTACATTTAATATTATCTATTATTTATTATTTAGTATCAATTTTGTAGCCTACAAGGTATATGTGAGTGGTATATTATTTTATGAACATTGTTACAGGGAATATTGTGTTATTATCACCAGTTTACAATAATTCTGTATATGTTTTGCCATCTTTGTTTGATTATATACACTATATATGGTCTGGGCTTCTCACCAGTTTACCTCAACGGTGGTATTTTTTCATTTTTAACATATATATATATATATATATATATTATTTAATGTCAATTTGTTTTTATGGTTTATTCAATAAATTGTGATTTTATACCTTTACTTGGTCTGTATTTAAAGTAATTTCTCTTTGGTGTTCATAAGTTTATCAAGCCAAAAGTTGTTCATGAGAGGTACAGATGCTGTGAGATGATCAAATGTCCATAGCTGTATGCCTGGCCAAAGCATGGTGTGCTTTTAAATATGGCTCCACAGCTAGGTGTTCACCCACTGTGCAGCCTGATAGGCTCCCAATCAAAACCTTGGGTGTTGGTGGGATTAGTCCGTTAAGATTCGGGTAAGCTAACCAGACATTACAGTGTTACTTAAGCACACTATATACTCTGTCAGCCTGACTGTCATAAGTTCCAATGACTCTGATATTATTAGCCCCACTATATTGGTATCCTCTCATGCAGTCTTATGATCTAGGAGGAGAGATCATCTGCTTCTACTGAGAGCGTGTGAATAGGATTGTTCAATAATTGGCCGGGGATATCTTCTTTCTTGGAATTTCCTATGGAGATCCCTCACTTGTGTTCTAAACTCACTGGTATGGGTACAGTTCCTCCTAATATGGAAGAACTGCCCTTTTGCTATACCCCTCTTCAAGGCTGACGGGTGGTGACTAGTCCATTTTAGTAAGCTATTAGTAGCAGTTGCCTTACGGTACATCCGTGTGCTTAAGTGGCCATCTTCCTCCTTCTGTATGTTAAGGTCCAGGAACACAATCTCCTTGTTATTATATTCACAGGTAAACCTTAGACCCATGGAGTTAACATCGAGGAGGTCAACGAAGTCGGCGGCAAAATATTTTGGAAAAATGACTGAAAAGACACAAAAAAAGCAAGCCAAAATACTGCCTGAAGAATCTTCCGCTTAAACAATTTGCTAGGTTTGCAGATGTCTAAAAGACTCATTCTCTAAGCTCCATAGATTTCTAATGTAAAAGTCACTTCCAGGTCATGCAGAGCACAGTGTGACCCGGTCAGACAGTGCAGCGGTGGCGCCACTGGGAAGCAAAGAAGAACGGCGCTGGACACCAGAGAGCAGCAGTAGGTTAGTATATTAACCCCTCTCTGATACATGTGACATACTATCCCATCCATGTGCCCTGGGCTTGTCTGACCATGGATGGGATAGTGCGTCATCTCAATCGGCCGCGCACACGGCAAAATGATATTCTATGCCCACAGAGCGATCATGTTAACAATTGTTCTGTGCACACAAGTGCTGTTGCCCTGTCTAGGTGACATCTACTCTGATGGAGCTGTTCTCATTCCTTTCTTAGTCATCTGGTTCTGACACCATGATGACTTTTCACATCCACAGCTCTTATCAGCCAACAACCACTACACTGTCCTCCCTTATGAATTATAGCTATGACACCTTCCTCGCGTATTAACTATGATGTCCACATTATCCATGCCTCATGCTGCCCCAACTTCAAAGTATCCACCTCTTGCTACCCCTACTCCATATTGAACCACCTTCCCCCCTACACTGCACCTTGACTATTTGACCCTTGAGGGTCCTTCTACCATAGTATAAAAAGCTGTTATGAAGAGATTAATTTGGTTGGCCACATTATTTATGTAATCTCTAGTGTAGAGGTACCAGGATGTGGCAAGAAAACATTCCCACATTATTAACCCACGTAAACCAGCCTGAAGTGCTGATGTTGGATGTTTTTCCTTGATCACAAGTATAGCCTTGACACCATTGCAAGGAAAATTCCCACAAGGTTGGTAGTTTTTGAAATACTGGTCCTGTCTAATGTAGCATCAATGCCTGTGTATGTAATCACTCACTCTTCCAATTTTAATGTGGATTCCAGCTGATAGCTCATAACTTCATTTATACTGGACTAAGGGGTCACTGGTCTAATCTCATGCAGTAAAGCTCCAATTGGTAAAAGACTGGTGTCTCTGAAAAGTTGGCCGTTCAGTGTATAATACTGGAGGATAAAAAGACAGAAGACAAGACCTTCACAGCTTCTACACATCATAGCAAAGAGTTCATGACATCTTCTCTCCATCTACCTGATGATCCTGAGGAATATCTGGATCTTCTTGATTACAGTCCTGTGGAAGAAGAGGACGGGGACATCTCTCTGGTGTTGTCCTCTCACTGGATAGAACTGGAGGAAACACATACAGGGACTGAATTCATTCCTTACATACAGATAATTATAGGCCGTGTGTATTTAGTCCTATTACCTGGTGATGTGAGGGGCTGGGGATCCTCCATCATGACGTCCTTGTACAGATCTTTGTGTCCTTCTAAATACTCCCACTCCTCCATGGAGAAATAGACGGTGACATCCTGACACGTTATAGGAACCTGACACATACAATGATACCGTCATCCCCCGATCCCTCCATAGCGTTACTGTATAATGTCCCAGCATTCCCAGTAGTGTCACCTCTCCAGTCAGCAGCTCAATCATCTTGTAGGTGAGCTCTAGGATCTTCTGGTCATTGATGTCCTCATGTATCAGGGGGTGAGGTGGAGGCCCCGTGATTGGGCTCAGGGGTCTTCCCCATCCCTCAGACACAGGGTTCTGACAGCGCTCCCTAGAGGTCTTCTTCACTACTGTGTAATCCTGGTTATGGAGAGACACATTAATAAACCTCACTACAGACATTTCCAGAGTCCTCACCTCTCCAGTTCTGTCCATCTGTTATTCCCATAGATAAGAATGATGTAATGTGACGTCATCAGAATCTCTCACCTCTCCAGTAAGCCGGAAGAGGATCTCTAGGGTGAGGTGTAATATCCTCTCCGCCATCTTGTCCCTGTCCCTCTCCATCCTTGTAGGGTCACTCAGGAGAATTCTCTTATATAGATCTCCACTGAGAGGATCCGATATTGTAGGGACCTGAATGGGGAGAAGATGACGATGTAACATCATAAAGATCCCGTGTAAGGAATCTCCGGAGCTGTTACCGGCTTCACATGATCACTACATCCAGTCATGGCCCCGTCCTGCCCCCGGTATAACACACAGTCCCATTATAGTCACACACAGAGATTTATCCCAGGCTCAGCACTGAGGGGGTTACTGCCCCCTGTGCCCAGTAATGGGGAATCTCCAGCACCTACCTCCACCTGCAGAGCCGCACACCACATATATGGCTGCTCTGTGCGCACAGGACCTGGGATGAGGTCACAGGAGGGGAGGAGTCAGGGGTCACATGATCAGGGGCCTCAGTGTATGCAGGACTCTGCTGTGCTGGTTGTCATGGTGCTGGAGGAGGGGAAGTTTGTGTATGGGGTCAGGAGGGGTTTACATGGTGGATGTAGAAGACCGTGTGTATATATAATGTGTATGTAGCAGAGCCGTGTGTGTGTATGAAGCATAGCTGTGTGTGCACGATGTATATGTAGCTGAGCTTTGTGTATATAATGTGTATGTAGCAGAGCTGTGTGTCTCTATCACTTATAATCTTCGGTTATACATGTTGTAATATATAGTGGTTAAAATAAGTATTTGATACACTACCGATTTTACAAGTTTTCCCACCTACAAAGAATGGAGAGGTCTGTAATTTTTATTGTAGGTACACTTCAACTAAAATAAGAAACAGAAAATCACATTGTATGATTTTTACATAATTAAATAGCATTGTATTGCATGCAATAATTATTTAATCACCTACCAACCAGCAAGAATTCTGGCTCTCATAGACCTCTTTTCTTTAAGAAGCTCTCCTACTCTCAACTCATTACCTGTATAAAAGACACCTGTCCACACACTTAATTACACTCCAACCTCTCCACCATGGCCAAGACCAAAGAGCTGTCTAAGGACACCAGGGACAAAATTGTAGACCTGTACAAGGCTGGGATGAGCTACAGGACAATAGCCAAGCAGCTTGGTAAGAAAGCAACAAATGTTGGCACAATTATAAGAAAATGGAAGAAACACAAGATGACTGTCAATCTTCCTCAGTCTGGGGTTCCATAAGGATGATTCTGATCTGAGAAAGGTCAGGAATCAGCCCAAAACTACACAGGAGGACCTGGTCAATGACCGGAAGACAGCTGGGACCACAGTGTCAACCCTTACCATTAGGACTTTGTTTGGTGTCTGTTCCAGTGGTATCCATCTTTTTAGGCACAGAACTGTGGTCGCCCACGCTTGTGTGCATAAACGATACCTAAAATTACGGGACACCTCCAGATCAGGGACCAGACGGAGTCCAAAGTGACTCCATCTGCCTCATTATTGTGTGGTTTCGTTGGGTTTTTTTCTGAACAGCGGTTTTGGGAATTTACACAGAGACCACAACGTAAGCGCTCAGTGGAGAGCAAAGGATAAATGTGAACAGAGCCTTATTCCGATTTTTGAGAGGTAGGATAAACAAACAGCTGTACAACAATAGTTCTTATTTTTATGCCATTTTTTGTGCAGTGCAAGTTATAAGACGGATTTTGATTTATTCTTAGAGTTACAGGGATACCAGATTTATACAATTATTTTAAGTTTTGCTTTTTTTAAAAAATATGTATATATATTTTTTTCCGTTGCCATATTCTGAAAGCTGTAACTTTTTTCTTTTTCTTTCATACAAAGCTGTATGAGAGCTTATCTTCTGCCCAATAATTGGATTTTTTGATAACATTTTGGAGGTACATAACTTTTTTTATAACTTTTTCTTACAATTTTTCAGACAGAGAATGGACAAAAACGCAAAATTCAGTCATCTCCCGCCTCGACTACTGCAACCTCCTACTCTCTGGCCTCCCCTCTAGCACTCTGGCACCGCTCCAGTCCATCCTACACTCTGCTGCCCGACTAATCCATCTGTCTCCCCGCTATTGCCCAGCCTCCCCCCTATGCCAGGCCCTTCACCGGCTTCCTATCGCCCAGAGGCTCCAATTCAAAACCCTAACCATGACATACAAAGCCATCCACAACCTGTCTCCTCCATACATCTGTGACATGGTCTCTAGGTACCTACCCGCATCCTTCGATCATCTCAAGATCTCCTTCTCTACCCCCCCTCATCTCTTCTTCCCACAACCGCATACAAGACTTCTCCCGTGCTTCCCCCATACTCTGCAACTCTCTGCCGTAACACATCAGACTCTCACCATCAACGGAAACCTTCAAGAAGAGCCTGAAGACCCACCTGTTCCGACAAGCCTACAGCCTGCAATGATCCTCGGTCTACTGAACCACCGCACGACCTGCTCTACCCTCTCCTACTGTATCCTCACCCATCCCTGTAGACTGTGAGCCCTTGCGGGCAGGGTCCCCTCTCCTTATGTACTTGTGTCCCTTGCCTTACACATGTTTAATGTACCTGTCTATATTTCCCCTTTTCACATGTAAAGCGCCATGGAATAAATGGCGCGATATAAATGCATAATAATAATAATAATAATAATAATATATCTTTGTGGGTGGTTTTCGGTGCAGTAAAAGAACAATTCATTCTTCAGGTCGGTACGATTCTAGCGATACCAGAATTACATTTTTTATGCTTTGCTACTTTTACACACTAACAACAATATTTTACATTAATTTGTTTTTGCATCGCATATTCTGACAGCTGTAAAGCTGAATGAGCCACATTATGGCTTGTGTTTGCGGGACAAGTTGACGCTATCAAATATATATTTTTTTACATTACACTTTTTGATCACTGTTTATAACATCTTTTGCTAGTCAGTATGATGAAAAAAAACCTACATTTTTTTAATGTATTTTTTATTACATTTTTTATGGTGTTCCCCGTACGGAATATATAAGGAGACAGTTTCATTGTCCGGGTCGTTCCGCATCCATCGATGCCAATTATGTGATGGCATTTTAGTTGTAACACAAATGTTACATTTTTAGTGGCTAAATGGGTTTTCAGGATTTGTGTGTGCGTTTGTGTGTTGTTTCTTTCTACTTCTTTACATATTATGCGTTTTAACCACTTAGATGCTGCTATCATTATTGACAGCGGCATTAACGGGTTAATCGGATGGCAGATAAAGATGTCGAATACAGCTGTTATTCGCATGGGATTTTCACATACTGGGGGGCTGATATCTACTTATTTCTCACTCCTGTTTTAGTATGAGAAATAAGGACTCTAAATGGCCGCCATTTGAATGCATATCAGGGGTCCTTAAATTGTTAAATGACGGGCTAGCTGGTGGTTGGCAACAGTTCTGAGGCAGCTCCCTCTGCCTGCAGATCCCCACGACGTCATCGCAAGGCCCGATCGTTGCCATAGTGACTAGGGGTGATCATGACGACCCCCAGGTCATCAAGTTATGGAAAGCCTCTAAGACCATGCTCACAGTATGGTTCCACTAGCTTTCAATATAGGTATAATGCACTGCAATGCTAGTGCATTGCAATGTATTATACCTGCAACCTGAGTGTAAAAAGTGAAAGTCCCATAAGCGGACTAGGTAAAAAAAGGAAACATTTTTTAAAAAAATGTAAAAAAAAATAATAGTAATAAAAAAAATCCACTAATACACATTTTATGCAAAAAAATTAAATAAACAAAAAAGTGCACATTTTTGGTATTGCTGCGTCCGTATAACTCCGATCTATAGACTTCCTGTTCCGGAGCCACCATGTGCAGACACATGTGAGGGAGCTCCTGCTGACTGCCGCAAATACTCTGCATTTATACAGAGCCCTGCCTCACAAAAGGTACTGGGATAATCGTGAGACCATCCGGGACCGTCCGCAACATGGATCGGTTTGTCACGAGAGGCGCAGGGAAGGAGCAGAGAGAGGAGGAGGTTGGAGGAGGCCTGCAGAGCGGGAGCACAGTAATGGCGACGGAGACTCAGGCACAAACAGGGCAAGCACATGAGGAGATAGAACGGGAGGAAGAAGCCCCAGAGAAAGAAGGAAATTTCAGCCAGGGGGAGACAGTGGAGGCGAGAGGCACATTGGAAACGCAGCTACATGCTCATGGCTCATTAAACTTTAAACAGCTAGCAAAAGAAATGGCATCATACCTTGCTGAAGACTTTAAGCAGGCAGTGGCTGACATGATCCAGTCTACCACTAAAGAGCTTCAAAGCAAGATGACTCATCAGGAGCAGAAACTGCAGGAAGCAGAGCAGAGAATCTCTGAGGCGGAGGACAAAGTTATTCAGCTAGAAAAACAAGTCAGTGACTTAAAGAAACAAGTCTCCTACACTGTGGATAAACTAGAAGATCTGGAGAATAGGTCCCGCAGAAGCAATCTGAAAATGATAGGCCTCCCAGAGACAATAAACAGCAGCTAAATGATATCTATGAGGTGGAATTGCCAAAAGCACTGGGACTGTCCTATAACTGCAGAGTGGAGCGTGCACACAGGCTAGGCCCCCCAGAGAGGCCTCTGAGGCTGAGAGGGGCAGGAATAAACAGAATAACAAGGAAGCTCCGAGAACACGCCAGGCAGTGACAAAGTACTTGAACTTTAAAGATAAGGAAGAAATACTCAGGGTTTATAAAGGAAGAAGGGACCACTGATAATTCAGGGACATAAAGTCCTTTTATTTGGAGACTATTCAGCAGAGGTGACACCGAGAAGAAGGGCATTCAGCGAAGCATGCACTCTGCTGTTTAAGCGCAACATCAGATTCCAGCTAAACTACCCAGCAACACTGCGTTTTAGGGCAAGAGATGGTGTGATGAGGTCATTTACAGATCCCAAGGAGGCCATGAAAATTATGTCCCAGCAGCAACCTTCATCTGGCCAACAATCACCTGAAAATACCAGCCCTCCGAGAGAAGAGACAGGGGGAGATGCTGAGGACGAGAGGGGGAGACCCTATCCATATAGCCTGAGGTCGGATTTACATTTGGAAGGAGATAATGAAAGCGAGACAATGGCTAAGGAGCAAAGAACCCCAATGACAAGGGCGTTCAGGAAGAACCAAACAAGACAGAATACTAAGTGATCTAATGCTTATGAGATTGTGTCAAGATATATACTGGGGTCAGCATAAGTGAAAAGTATGACTAGAATACCTCACAGGATAATATGAAGATGGAAGGGAGACATTTTTGTGGTCCAGGTTGAGCTACAGAAAGACTACTTACACTCCCAATCACCTATAATAGGAAGACGTACAGTAATAAGGGATATCATCTGTGAACCACATGGTGGTGTACAAAACTTACAAATTTACAGGTATATTCACCCGACCGGGTCATTATCAGACGGAACTATGTATGTTCAAGGAAGACTACAGGACAGCTGGTGGAGAGATCCCCCCTTCTCCTATGTCTTTTTTTTTCTTTTTTTCCCATCTTATTTCTTTTCACAGGTTCTGTTGGACTGAATGGAGAATTTGGGGTGCTGATTTAATTGGTCTGCAAGCTAATCATACTGGCTGACGGCAAATTTGTGGCTTCCAGGTTTATGGACATTGTGAGGTTTTCACAACAAAAAGACATATATAAAGTTGGGATAATGATGACCAGATGTGATGTATATACTAGGTAGAAGACAAGATCTTCATTGAATGTTGATGGGAGTATTTTGTGTTAAATTAAGATATCTTCCAGGGGGAAAGTATCATACAAATGCTAGGTTCACATTGGGAGATATTGCTTGGGGGGATGAAGGGGGTGGGAGTAAAGTATTTTTATACCTCTCTGACATCAAAAAGGAGAGATGGAGAAGGACTTTAAGATAATATGGTTGTGAGTATTAAGATGTTAGGAAATTGATATGATAATCTAAGGGAAATAGATGTTGATCTAAGATTTCAGAGTTTCAAAGTTACATGAGGGTCAGGGCTCAGATAGAGAATGGATATAAAATAGTGTGAGGTAGCGCTGTCATTTAGTTAGGGGATTCTCGCTAGGCAGCGAACAAAACACATCCGGCACTAGGTTTTCCTTAAACCAAACCAGTCCATGCGGTTTATTTAGCAGCATAAACCCATAGAAGCAACATAAGTTCATAACATCTGCATAGCTTCCATTATAGTGCTTCACTCTGGCTATCAATGTCCAGTACGCAGGCTTTCTTAGCCTCACAATTATCTCACCCACGTCAGGGCTCCTAATGCGGCTTCAGCATCCCGCATACGTTTATCCCCTCCAGGGAACTCTCAGGCACACATCGCCATTGCTCACAGCGTCCACCGGTACTGTCAGGCAGGAAGCTCCATCTCAGCGGGACCTTCCACACTGGACCAACCAGGTCCCAGCATTCACCCCTTGTGACTCACCCTGGCCACATTATATTGTTCATTGCCATGCCCACTGGGTCACATGACTTTGACCTCATCACAGGTCCTTCAGGCATTTTCACACTCTTTACAACCGTGCTTTAAACACACCCCCTGGGTGGGTTTGTAGGTAACCAGGCCCCCCCAACTCTCTAGTTACCTTGAGACTTCTCCCTCACATATTAACGCAGCACCTCAGCAATGTCCTTGCTGATCACACATAAATAAGTCTCCATCTCAAAGCCACCCACTTTGAGATACATAACGGCCACTCAACACTCTGCCATTCATCCCTTCTCCTGGGACCTCCACACAGCGCCCCCTAGCGGACACAGTGGTTACTACACCACATACCTCCCCCCTCTGTTCAAACTTGTGTGGTTGAACACACAACATTACATCAGGCTCTCGAGACCGGGCACTCATTACACCTTGCCACACAGGTCAAGAGAACCTTTTCCATTTGTCATACAGCCTCCTCTCTACGTTAGGCCTCCCCCGCCCCCAGCGGTCAGAATATCGGTCCTGATCTTTAACCCTCCAGATACAGTCCGTCTGCGTCATCAGACACTGTCTGGTCACCACCTTCGTCTCTCTATTTGTTCCGTTCCCCGACCAGCTCCCCCGGTTGGTACGGTCATCCGTCTTACTTGAGTCTACTGTCTGGCCTGAGTCTGACCCACTCAGCGTCTCAAAGGAACTAATGTCTCTCAGCCTCATACGGCCCGTCGAACTGCCACTCACTGACATTCTTCGGCTACCTGCCCTGTCACTTCTTAGTGGAACCCTTCAAGATCCTAACATCTTGTTGAGTTGGAGGTAGCCGCCACCTGGTATTCCGTACTTCATTAATTCGCCGGCGGTCCAGCCTCAACTGCTCAATTTCTTGCAGGTACCCCACTCGATACTCCACGAGCATTCGAAAGTCTCTCAGGCTCTCCACGGAACCAACCACCATGATGGGAATCCTACCCACTTCACTGGATATCTGGTCTTCATCATCAGGAGGGATCCTCACCCTCACCACACTGGAGATATTCACAAGGTCTTGCATTACCTTCCCGGATCTTCCAATGACTCTTCCAATCAGAGCTTTGGGTACCGGAACCACATCTTTCCGCAAACCCTGCTGATCCATAGCCTCCCTTGCTAACTCTAGGCGTCGAGCAGCCTTCAAATTACTCCACCTGACCAGCTGTTTGGTGTGGAGACATTGTAGGTGCATCTCTTTCAGGACAGCTACTCGGTTTGATGTATCTTCTCTGGCTGATACTATCACCAACTGCCAAGTCTCAGGTGCCCAGTGCACCTTACACGCTTTGACCGCCACTTTGAAAGCCTCATGCACACCTTCCTCAGCACAAGCCTCTTGCATGTCTTCTGGTACATCTATCACCGACTGGAAGGTTGTGGCCTTGCTCTCTTCCTGGACCGAAGGCTCTAGCTTTACTACGGACACTTCCCTCACTACCATTGACCCCACCAGGTGACTGTCTTCTTCAGTTCTTTGCTCACCAACTTCAGGAGATCTCATCTCTTCACTACCCTCTGCCAAGATGGGTACTGGCAGTTCCATCTTGTTATCACTCGGACCCGGCCGCTCTACATCTCCGTCCAAGCTCTTCTCCCGCAGAATACCTTTTACTACTCCTCTGAGTTCTTCCATCTCTTCCCTAAGGGTCTTGTTCACATTTTGCCACATTGACAGGTGACCTCTGAGCTCCAGGACTTCTTTCTCAAGCCCTTCCACATCCTCTCTTAAGGTGTTGTTCACGCTGTGCCACGTTGACAGGTGACCTCTGAGCTTCAGGACTTCTTCCTCGAGCTCCTCCACTCTGTGCTCGGCCGTTTGTCTCATCACTCTTTCTCGTTTGAGATGTTCCTTCACTGTCTCTTTTATTAACTGTATCTCCTGCTTTTGTTCTCTTTTGGCCAGCATGTGTTGCACAATAATTTCTTTAATTATATCGTCAAAGGGTACCCCTGGGTTAGTCCTGTCAGTCGAGCCCCCGTTACCCTCTGACCGTGTTTCTACTCCCGTTATCTTCTCCATCAGGTTACCATCAGTCCTGTCACGAGTTTCAGTCAGCACAGCACTAGATTCTGTCCTAGTGGTGGCTACTGGCAACAACACGTCACAGTCACACCACACCGTACGGTGAACTCCCAAGGCACTCTCTATCCGTGTGTCAGCTCTGCTCTTTTTGTTTACCACACCCTTCTCATTCATACTGTGGTACCCTTCACGTGACGTCAGGTCAGTAAATTCATCCGACGCCATTCTTTCTCCGGTCGCCCCTACGTCTGGCCTGTTCACGTTAGGGGGCATCAGCGTCTCAGTGTCTGCTAACCCCACAGTAGAAATGTCTCTATCCTCCTGCCCCACATCATCAAATATGACAGAGTCCCGGCGTCTCTCAAAGGTATGCACTAAGTTTGGTGGCATACTACCACCTTGGCATTCCCCCTTTTTCATCTCAATCAGAACTCTGTCCACCTTATAATTCACAATGACCCCGTGGATGCAGCGAACTCTGATGTTTTTCTCGGTCAGAGATAAAACGAGCGGAGTTCCTGTCAGCGTCACCTGACTCTTTGAGTCCAGCTTACCAGGGACTCCTTCCTGGTACAGCATCACGGTACACACCTGTGGCCCATCGTTACTATCCGGAAAGGATACCCCACATTCTGACCAAGACATACACCCACACTGCGGTACTCCAGACATACCCACTGAGTCACCCAGTGCTGTCATTTCTTCAAACTCTGCCCCTTTCTGGCCCACCACCCCACTTTGGGTTGCCGCCCCCTCCCAGGACTCCACCCTTTTTGGGTTACGACCCTGCTTTGGGTCACCGCCCCCTTCTGGGACTCCACCCCCTTTTGGGATCTCCTCATGTCCATTATACCGGTCTTCTCAGACCACAGTTCACACAACACAGTTTATGTCTTAACGATACCACACAAGTCCTTGTTCGCACCACCACAGCGCCTGCTGTCACCGATCACCGACACCACACCAGTTCCTTCTGGTGCTGCCACAGCTCCTGCTGCGCTGTCTTCATGGACCCGCCGATCCACCGGAAGCCGCTTGTCCCCTTCGTAACCCCGCCGAGTTACCGGAAGCCGCTTGTCCCCTTCGTAACCCCCTCTGATTTACAGGAAGCCACTTGTCACCTTCTTGACTCCCACTGAGCCACCGAAGGCTGAGTGGAGAAAAGAAGAAAAAAAAAAACACACAAAAAAACTCACGTGTCCTGTCTGTGTGCTATTCAGGACGTGCCGTCTCCGCCTGAGACCGTCCAACACACAGAGCACACCAGGTGCCATTCAGGGAGCCGACCCTCCTCCCAGGGTTTCCCAACACACCGGCCTCACCAGGTCCAGGGCTCAGCAGGTGCTATTCAGGACATCCGTCTCCGCCTGAGACTGCCCATCTCTCATGCTTCACCAGGTCCAAGGTCATACCACATGTTCCAGGGAACCAATTCTTCTCCCAGAACCTCCCAACACTGACCCTCCAGGACCTTGCTCACTGAACCCTCCAGGAACACAGTCTTTCCCACTGACCCAGGTCAGCACCACACGAACACCTGTCCGTTACCTGTGTCGGCCACACAGGTCCTCAGTTACCTCTTATCCGCAGAGGCACCCTACAGCAATCCACAGTCTCTTTCTCACTGACCCCGTTGAGTATAACATGGTTTTCACGACCGTCACCTGCTGGCCGCGCAGGTTCTCGGACCCCTCTACCGCAGAGGTATCCTATAAGTCTCTTTCTCCTGGGGAAACGTCCGCACTGGGCTCACCGATCCGGACAGTGCCTTACTCACTAGGCCGCCCCACGTTTCCAGAACCACAGCCAGGCAATGGCTTCCCCAATCGTCAGCCTTCCTGGCTCAGCGTTGCCAGCACTGCAACATACGCCTTTGGAAACCATTGCCCTCAGCAACCGAAACTTTGCAGTCCTCTTCCGTTGCTCCCAGCAACAAGGCTACAACAATGCCCATAGCTTTCTCCACCAAATGTGAGGTAGCGCTGTCATTTAGTTAGGGGATTCTCGCTAGGCAGCAAACAAAACACATCCGGCACTAGGTTTTCCTTAAACCAAACCAGTCCATGCGGTTTATTTAGCAGCATAAACCCATAGAAGCAACATAAGTTCATAACATCTGCATAGCGTCCATTATAGTGCTTCACTCTGGTTAGCAATGTCCAGTACGCAGGCTCTCTTAGCCTCACAATTATCTCACCCACGTCAGGGCTCCTCATGCGGCTTTAGCATCCCGCACACATTTATCCCCTCCAGGGAACTCTCAGGCACACATCGCCATTGCTCACAGCGTCCACCCGTGCTGTCAGGCAGGAAGCTCCATCTCAGCGGGACCTTCCACACTGGACCAACCAGGTCCCAGCATTCACCCCTTGTGACTCACCCTGGCCACATTATATCGTTCATAGCCACGCCCACTGGGTCACATGACTTTGACCTCATCACAGGTCCTTCAGGCATTTTCACACTCTTTACAACCGTGCTTTAAACACACCCCCTGGGTGGGTTTGTAGGTAACCAGGCCCCCCCAACTCTCTAGTTACCTTGAGACTTCTCCCTCACATATTAACACAGCAGCTCAGCAATGTCCTTGCTGATCACACATACATAAGTCTCCATCTCAAAGCCACCCACTTTGAGATACATAATGGCCACTCAACACTCTGCCATTCATCCCTTCTCCTGGGACCTCCACACAGCGCCCCCTAGCGGACACAGTGGTTACTACACCACAATAGGTACAACATGATAAATATGGGATAATTGGCAGGCGGGAAATTATTTCTTTTGGTTTGGATAATGGCAGAAAAAAGAGGAGTCAACAAAGAGGTTGTTATATGGAGAGAGGGTGAGATGAGAAGGGGGGGGGGGAAAGGGAGGGAGGGAAGTTAAAGTTCATGAGCCTACTGCTATTGTACTAATTATTTTATTACTGACTGAGATGACTGACTGGCAGTCCATACCTGAGAGGGAGAAGCTTCACACGTCCTCACAGAAGAAACCATTTTGCAATAAAAAATGGTTAGCTTAATAACATGGAATATAAAAGGGTTGCGCTCACCACATAAAAGGATGATGATACTTCATCACCTGAAAAGATTGAAAGCAGATATAGCCTTGCTTCAGGAGACACACTTGGGTAAAGAAGACTTTTTTAGAAGGAAGAAATTATGGGTGGGAGAAGTTTATGGTTCTAGCTTGGGAGACAGAAAAGCAGGAGTCCTAATACTTATACATAAAGCATTGGCACACAGAGTTTCATCCATAGAAATGGACCAGGAGGGTAGGGTAATACATTTGAAATTAGAGATAAATAGTGAAAGTATTACCCTGTACAATATATATGCCCGGAACATAAATCAAAAGAAATTTTTTATGTCCTTACAGAACAAAATACTGGCTGATAGTGGCAACAACATAATCATAGGAGGAGATTGTAATGAGGTGCTTAAGGAGGAAGAGGACAGAAAAGGGAGATTAATAAGATTAAATCCAGGAGAAGGGAAGAGATATAGGGGGAAAAAAAGTTATTTGGAAGATATGATATCGAATTGGCAGCTGAAAGATGCGTGGAGAACGTCACACCCTATGGATCGGGAATTTTCACATTACTCTCATGCACACAAGACATGGTCGAGAATAGACATGTTCTTTGTGCCAGATAAGATACTACACAAAGTGTGTGATGTCAATATTGAGGACATGGTGATATCTGATCATAGTCCTATATCTCTAGACTTAGCTGACGCACATCAGAAAGGGACGGACTATCTATGGCGATTTCCAGGAAACATGACAAAAGAGCAAGATTTTGTGAAACGGATGGGGGAATGGTGGACAGAGTTTGCAATGTATAATGAGGAGCACAAACCTAACCCTAGATTATATTAGGAAACAGCGAAGGTGGTGATAAGGGGAAACATCATGGCTTACACGCAGAGAATAAAAAAACGAATAAAAGAGCAGTACTTAACAGCAAGCAGCGAAGTTAGGAGCACCTATACAAAATAGAAGAACTCACTACTGGATGAGGATAAAGATAAATGAATGCGGGCCAAAAAAAATTTTGAAGAATGGATGGAAAAAAGAGAGCAATTATATAGAAATCACTGGGAGGTAGAATTAAATAGGTATGGTGACAAAGCAGGGAGAATACTGGCTAATTTGGCTACGGGAAGATATGTGGGTACATCTATAATGGCAATTAGAGATAAAAAAGGACAACGACTGACTAATCCCAAAGATATAAACAGAGTGCTGGTCAAATTCTATGCTAGGTTATACAAGGATGAGGATCATCAAGATGTAGCGGGGGGAGACATGGCTGGGTAGAGTTGATATCCCTAAACTGATGGAGGAGGAATTACAGGATTTAAATGGTTGCATCACTGACGAAGAAATTACAATGGCAATAAAAGGACTGGGGGCCAGTAAGGCTCCAGGGCCCAATGGATTTAATGGTTCATTTTATAAGGCGCTGAGTGAGAAAATAGTTCCCATGCTTAAAGATTTATATAATCACATTTTGCAAGGGGAAGCTATGTCAGATGGGATGAATACGGCCTACATAAAGCTTCTCCCGAAGGGAGGGAAGGATTTGGAAGACCCTTCAGGATGTAGACCGATATCATTAATAAATCAAGATGTTAAACTTGTCTCAAAGATAATGGCAGACAGGCTGGCTAGGATACTGCCTAGATTTTTTATCAAAGCAACAAACAGGTTTTGTGAAGGGAAGATCAGCCGTTACTAATATAAGGAAAGACATGTTATTGCTAGACAAGATTAGAGGGAAGCATTTGGATAAGGGAGAGGATTCAGCTATTGTTACACTGGACACAGAAAAAGCATTCGATAATGTGAGGTGGCCATGGCTGGGTCAAGTGTTGGATAAAATAAATCTGGTAGGTCCGTTTAGACAATTTTTGGCGGTACTATATCAGAATCCCAAAGCAAGGGTATACACGCCGGGGTTTCTCTCAGATGCCTTCGAGCCAAAAAAGGGAACGAGGCAGGGGTGCCCGCTGTCCCCCTTACTGTTTAATTTGGTGATAGAACCTATGTCGAGATATTTAAGTGATTGCAGTTCCTACAAAGGGATAAAGGTGGGAAATGAGACAGTCAAAAATGCCCTATTTGCAGATGACACAATTCTGTTCATGAACAACCCAGAGGAAGATCTCCCTATGTTGCTGCTTGAAATTGAAAAGTTTGGAAAATTCTCGGGCTTTCGTTTAAATAAGTCTAAATGTGAGATTCTGTTCATGAGGAGTGAGGTAAAACGTGGCCAGGAGAGTAATATAATGGGTATCTCGAAAGCGACAACATCTATAAAGTACTTGGGAATTTATTTGGGGAGAACGCCGAAATAGATTTTTGATCTCAATTATAAGCCTATCATAGACAAACTAGAGAAGGAGTTGGAGAGGTGGGAAATCTACCCCTCTCACTGCTGGGTCGCTGCCACCTAATCAAGATGACAAGCTTTGCGAGATTACTGTACCCTATGCAAATTATCCCAATGTTAATTCGTCAGGCAGATGTTCTCACATTAAACAGGGCCTTTTCTAAATTCATCTGGAGGGGTAAAAGAGCGAGATTGGCAATAAGAACTCTAATGCACACAAAGGAGGGAGGGGGAGTGGGATTGCCAAATATTAGGGAATATAATTTATCGTGTTTAATGAGGAATGTAATAGACTGGATTAAAAAAACGGGGCGATATACTGACTACAAATTGGAAACGGAATTTTGGGGGACCTGACGGCGCTGCTACATACGCCGCTGTCACACATACTGCCAAACATTAAGGCTAAGTGCACACGTACCGGAACTCGCGGAAATTACCGTGAGAATTCCGGAATTCCAGTCCGCGGGAAAATCGCATTTTAAATTCCCGCGATTTTCCCGGGGAAAAACTAGCATTTTGCAAGCGTAATTAGCTTGCAAAATGCTAGCGTTTTCCAAGCGATCTGTAGCATCGCTTGGAGAACTGATTGACAGGTTGGTTACACTCGTCAAACATAGTGTTTGACAAGTGTGACCAACTTTTTACTACTGTAATCGAAGTACATGTATCAAAGTACTTCTGGCAGTTATAACATGGCAGTTAGACAGGGCAGGAGACAGGTAAGACATTTATATACATCTACTCCCTGTACATTTGGAGTACAACAATTATATACCATATGCATTTGTGTAATTTATATCCTGGCCGCTGCATTCACACACATCCACCGCCCTGGCATTAACTCTCTACACTCCATCCATATTGGCCCCTCGCTTCTTTCCTCTCCTATGTATAGCACTCACGCTCTTTTCACATTGTTAAATTGCACAGATCCAGGCTGTCCCACCATTCAACACCAGAGACGCTCTCACAAATCACTTAACCATCTGCTCACTCTTTCTATCCTCCTTCTCCTAGTCGCAGGAGACATTGCTCCCAACCCTGGTCCCCCATGTTATAGAAAGTCAAACCCCCCCACTGCTACACTCAGAAACCCCTCTAATCTTATTAATATTCCCTGCATGCCATCTGTCTCTCTTAATTGTGCACTTTGGAATTCTCGCTCAGTGTGTAACAAACTCTCCTTCATTCATGACTTCTTCCTTTCTAATTCTCTTAACCTGGCTCTTACTTAAACCTGGATCCAGCAGTCAGATACTACCACTGCTGCTGCTCTTTCATACGGGGGGCTACACTTCTCTCATACCCCAAGATCAGACAATAGAGCTGGTGGAGGCGTTGGTCTGCTCCTATCACCAAAATGTACCTTTCAGGTTATCCCTCAAGTACCCTCACTTGTCTTCCCTTGTCTTCCCTTCTTTTGAGGTCCATGCCGTCAGACTCTACACCCCCTTCTCCAGGCAAGTGGCGGTGGTGTATCGTCCTCCCGGCCCCTCCCATCAGTTCCTGGATCATTTTGCCACTTGGCTTCCACATTTTCTCTCCTGTGACATCCCTACCCTCATCATGGGAGATTTCAACATCCCCATTGCTCTTCCCCTCTCCCCATCTGCTACTCACCTTTTATCTCTAACCTCCTCATTTGGCCTTTCGCAGCTTACTAATTCTCCAACGCATGAAGACGGAAACTCCCTCGACTTGGTCTTCTCTCGGCTTTGTGCAGTGGATGATTTTGCAAACTCCCCTCTCCCGCTCTCTGACCACAATCTTCTTTCATTCTCTATCAAGAACTGCCAGGCTGCTCAGGTCACCCCCACTGTCCATACTTATAGAAACATACAGGCCATTAACACCCAGAAACTTCTGAAGAACTTGCAGTCTTCATTGGCCCCTATCTCCTCCCTCTCATGTCCTGATTCTGCACTGAAGCATTACAATGAAACACTTCAAAGTGACCTGGATGAATTTGCACCCCCTATAAATAGAACACCACAACACAGACGGCGACAACCCTGGCACACGGTGCAAACACGTTTCCTGCAGCGGTGCTCCAGGTGCGCCGAACGTCTGTGGAGAAAATCCAATCTACACGAAGATTTCATCCATTTTAAGTTTATGCTTAGAACATACAACACTGCCCATGACCTCTCAAAACAAACCTATTTCAACACCCTCATCACCTCACTGTCCAATAACCCTAAACATCTCTTTGACACTTTTCATTCTCTACTCAATCCAAGAGTACAGGCCCCAACCACGGAGCTCCGAGCTGACGATCTGGCCAATTACTTCAAAGAAAAAATTGACCAGATCCAACAGGAAATTATCTCCAAATCCCCTCATACCATGCACTGTCCTCCCTCCCCCACTGCATCTAACTCACTCTCTGATTTTGAACCAGTCACAGAAGAAGAAGTAAGCAGGCTCCTTGCATCTTCTCGCCCAACTACTTGCACCAGTGACCCATTTCCGTCACATCTCCTCCAGTCCCTTTCCCCTGCTGTCACCCCTCACCTAACTAAAATATTTAACCTCTCTCTCTCTTCTGGTATTTTTCCCTCCTCATTTAAGCATGCCATCATACATCCACTACTTAAAAAACCATCCCTCGACCAAAACTGTGCCGCTAACTATAGACCTGTCTCTAATCTTCCCTTCATCTCTAAACTCCTGGAACGCCTGGTCCACTCCCGTCTTATCCGCTATCTCTCAGAAAACTCTGTTCTCGACCCTCTCCAATCCGGTTTCCGCTCTTTACACTCCACTGAAACTGCCCTCACTAAAGTCTCTAATGATCTGCTAACAGCTAAATCAAATGGTCATTACTCCATGCTAATTCTCTTGGATCTCTCTGCAGCATTCGACACTGTGGATCATCAGCTCCTCCTCACTATGCTCCATTCCATTGGCCTCAAGGACACCGTTCTCTCCTGGTTCTCCTCCTATCTCTCCGACCGCTCCTTTACTGTTTCTTTCGCCGGTTCCTCCTCCTCTCACCTTCCCCTTACTGTTGGGGTTCCTCAAGGATCGGTTCTAGGCCCCCTCCTCTTCTCCTTGTACACTGCCCCTATTGGTCAAACAATCAGTAGATTTGGTTTCCAGTACCATCTCTATGCTGATGACACCCAATTATACGCTTCTTCTCCTGACATCACGCCAGCCTTTCTAGAAAACACTGGCGATTGTCTAAACGCTGTGTCTAATATCATGTCCTCACTATATCTGAAACTGAACCTGTCAAAGACTGAACTCCTGGTGTTTCCTCCCGCTACTAATGTACCTATACCCGACATTGCTATTTCTGTGTGTGGTTCCACTATTACTCCCCAGCAACATGCCCGCTGTCTTGGGGTCATACTTGATTCCGAGCTTTCCTTTGCCCCCCACATTCGATCACTGGCTCGCTCTTGTCATCTGCACCTCAAAAACATTTCTAGAATTCGACCTTTTCTTACTTTTGACTCTGCAAAAACTCTTACTGTTTCTCTTATTCATTCTCGTCTCGACTATTGTAACTCTCTTCTAATCGGTCTCCCTCTTACCAAACTCTCCCCTCTCCAATCTGTCTTGAATGCTGCAGCCAGGATCATATTCCTCACCAATCGTTACACCGATGCCTCTACCTTGTGCCAGTCATTACACTGGCTACCCATCCACTCCAGAATTCAGTATAAACTTATTACCCTCACCCACAAAGCCCTCCATGGCTCAGCACCACCCTACATCTCCTCCCTTGTTTCAGTATACCACCCTACCCGCGCCCTCCGTTCTGCTGATGACCTGAGGTTAGTATCCTCAATAGTCAGAACCTCCCACTCCCGTCTCCAAGACTTTACACGTGCCGCGCCAATTCTTTGGAATGTACTTCCCAGGTCAATACGATTAGTCCCCAATCCCCACAATTTTAAGCGTGTCCTGAAAACGCATTTATTCAGACTGGCCTATCGCCTCAACACATTAACCTAACCTATCCCTGTGTGGCAGAGCCAAAAGTTTTACCATAACCAGGTTCCCAGCATCATGTTCCCACATGCTTTATGCATCCATTAGCCCTCTGTGTCTGTACTGTTACACACTTAACATTATGGCTGGTCCATACAATCAGAGCAACTGTTACCACCCACCTTTCGTGTCTACCTCTTTCCTCATAGACTGTAAGCTTGCGAGCAGGGCCCTCACTCCTCTTGGTATTTGTTATAATCTACTGTATGTGATTATTGTTATGCTGTAATGTCTATTGTCTGTACAAATCCCCTCTGAAATGTAAAGTGCTGCGGAATATGTCGGCGCTATAAAAATAAAATTTATTATTATTATTATTATTATTACTGAGGCCGCCTATGCAGCATCAGTAGTAAAAGATAGAATGTAAAAAAAATAAAAAATGGTGTTATTCTTACCTTCCGACGTCCCGCGCATCCGTTCCCAGTAGTCCTTTGCGAAAATGCCCGCGATGACGTCCGTTCTCGCGGGATCACGATGTCTCACGGTCATTCGCGATGACGTCGCGCGAATGACCGCGAGACTTCGCGATCCCGCGAGAACGGACGCAATCGCGGGCATTTTCTCAAAGGACTACTGGGAACGAGAGCGTGAAGAGAAGCGGGAAGGCTGCGCGGGACGTCGGAGGGTGAGAATAACAATATTTTTTATTTTTAAATTCTATTTTTTGCAGGGATATGGTACCCAAAGCCCGGAGGATAGTCTCCTCTCCTCCGGACCATGGGTACCATCCGCAATTGTTCTGCTTACTTTCCGCATGGTGTGCACAGCCACATGCGGGAAGTAAGCGGAACAATGCATTCCTATGGGTGCGGGATCGCTGTGATTCCGCAAATTAATGAGCATGCTGCGGTTTTTACCGTGAAGCGATTCCGCCGTGGTAAAAACCGCAGCATTAGCACAGCATTGCGGAATCCCATAGGAATGCATGGGATGCTTATTTTTCGCGTTTTCGCGGCAAAATCGCGCCGTTAAAACCACCGCGGAAACGCGAAAAAAACGCCAAGTGTGAACTCAGCCTAAATATTCAGTAATATGTAAAGATACCATTGCCAAATGGAAGGCAGTAAGAAAAAAACTAAAAATGTCGTGGAGAGTGTCGAAACACCTGAATCCTTGGGCATTTCCTGCCTTTAGATTAGGAAGAGAAAATAAATTATACACAGAGTGGTTGGTGAAAGGTATACAGACACTGGTTGACGGGATTGGAAGTAATAGACAAATTTGAGCTGCCGAGATTTCATTTGATGTTATATTGTCAATTAAAGCATTATGTATTAGACCTCCTTCAGGATGTGAGGAAGGAAATCAATTCAGAAATATGGGAGGACTTGGTTACCAAAGACATTGGAGAAATATCTATCACCTCAATATATGGTATGCTGAGGGACATATTACGCCCTTCAGGGAAGGGCAAAATATTTCACAAATGGGAAAAACATATACATGTTGAAGAACTTGAGCATAAGATTCTGCGGAGCTGGGAATTGGTAAGAAAGCATATCATCAATGAACAATGGAGAGGCAGTCAGTTCAGAATAATGCATAAAACAATATGTGGCTTCAATATACCTCCGACTCCGTAGAATCCTGATAGGCAGACAAGCTGCCCAAAACAGACACAGAACATGGATTGTGGTCATGTCCCAGGACACAAGAACTCTGGTTAAAAGTCCAGGATATGTATCTGAAGATAAGTGGGATATGGGTAGAAGTAGATCCATTGTGTTGGTTGTTTCACTTTACGATGGGTAAAACAAGAGGGGGACGGCTACATGACTTGTTTCACACCATTGCAATGGTGACAAAATGTCTAATTCTGCAACATTGGCTAGCTAAAACACTCCCAGGGATAAAAGAGATCAAGGAAGGTGTCACGCGGCGGCTGCCGCGGACTTCCTCTCTTACCTCCCTTCGGCCCCGGCTCACCCGCTCTCCGGGGGTCACCTCTCTGCCGCACCGGCCGCTGCGGGTCTCGGCGCGGTCTCTCCCGGCCTCCCGTCCACGGCCCACGATCGCCTCTGTCCAGCCCCCTGGTGCGCGCTCCCGCTCCTCCTCCTCGGCGGGTGCATCTCCTCGCTATGGCCGGGCGCGCGCTCTCCCCCACCTGAGGACGCGCGTCTCCTCCTCCAGCTGGAGGTCATGACCTGGAAGGCCTTCGCTCTCCCTATATCAGGCCGCCTCCTTCTGGAGGCGATGCCTGACTATCATTAGTACTTGCTAGTGACTCTGGCCGCTCTCCTAGCGCTCCCCTGCCTTCTCCCGTGCATTTACCTAGTTCCTCTTGTGCTTCCTCTCCTAGGTTCTGTGGCTTCGGTTCTCGTCCGTGTCCCTCCTGTGTCTTCAAGCCTTGCCATCCCTCCTGTCTCGCCAAGACGTGCCGTCTCTCCTGTGTCTCCGAGCCGTGTCGTCTGTCCAGTGCCTGCTCTTTGGATCTACCTGTCTGTCCGCTCTGACTTTCCCGGGTACCGGCTACCGTGGTGATAGTTCCCCGTGGGCCTGCCCCATACACTCCCTGTATAGGGGGTGGTCCACCTGGTCAGCTCGCCCTCGGGAGGTTCGTTGCCACGGTCTAGTGGGTCCACCCCAGGAGTACCTTACAGTATAGTCAGGCCATGGATCCCGCTGGTACCTCGACCCCGACCCAAAAGGAACTTTTGTTCCTTCGTGAGAACCAGGCGAGGATCATGTCGTTCCTCAAATCGATGGAGTCCCGACTTTCCTCTTTGCAGACCTCCGATCCGGGAATTGCCTCCCAGATCTCCGGCCTGCAGCAGGAACTGGCCCAGCAGCGCGACACCCAGGCCCATATTTTGAACTACATTGCCTCTGTAGATAACCGCTTACTAGCCCTACAGGCGGCAGCCGCAGTTCCGGCACCTGTGGCAGTTCCACACTCCTCTCCCCGGTTGGCCAAACCCCCACGTTATAGCGGAGATCCCAAACTCTGTCGGGGGTTCATCAACCAGTACCAGTTGCATTTCGAGTTGGCTCCCCTACAGTATCCCTCCGACCGGGCCAAAGTGGCCTTTATGATTTCCCACTTTGAGGGTGAGGCACTGGCCTGGGTGAATCCCTTGTGGGAACGCGATGACCCGATAGTCTCCCAGCTCGCAACTTTCTTGGAGACCTTTCGTAAGGTCTTCGATGAGCCCGGTCGCCTGGTCTCTGCTACCGAGTCTTTGTTCTGCCTTCGCCAGGGTACTCTCTCGGTAGGACAGTACGCCATCCAGTTCCGTACGTTATCCTCGGAGCTGGGGTGGAACAATGAGGCCCTGGTTGGGGCTTTTTGGCGAGGCTTATCATCCCGAATCAAGGACGAGCTGGCAGGCCGGGATACACCCTCGACTTTGGAGGACCTCATCTCGCTGGCAACACGAGTTGATCTGCGTTTCCGGGAGCGTTCCCGCGAGATCGCCAGGGAGAGAAGGCCCAATCGTTTTTCTCCTCCTACACACAGCCCACCACGCTCACGGTCCTCCGCCGCAGCCGCAGCTCCCGAACCCATGCAAGTGGACCGACTAAGGCCCGCGGAGCTTCGCCGCCAGGACAGACTCGCTCATGGCCTTTGTCTCTATTGTGGCAGCGCCTCCCATCTCCTGCGTTCCTGTCCTGTGAGGCCTGGAAACTCCTCCGCCTAGGACAGGTAAGAGAGGCCTCCCTAGGTGTCACTGACACCTCTCTACCCTTGACCCTTTCTGTTGTGTTTTTCCTGGGCTCCAAACGTTTTTCGGAGTTAGCCTATATTGATTCGGGGGCTGCGGGAAACTTCATCAAACTCGAGGCGGTGAAGAGATTAGGGATACCTGTCAGGTCCTTGGAGGTTCCCCGGCAGTTAGCCTCTGTCGACGGTGCTCCCTTGCGCGAAGCCGTTACTCTGGTCACTGAAGAGCTGGAGTTACAGATCGGGGTCTTGCACCGTGAAAAGATAACCTTCTTCGTGCTACCGTCTTTGTCCCACACCGTGCTTCTGGGTCTTCCGTGGTTGCGGATGCATGAACCTGTTCTGGATTGGCGGTCCGGAGACATCCTTCGCTGGGGCCGTTTCTGCCAAACCAGATGTCTCCGCCCAGTACGACCCCTCAAATGCTCGTCTCCTGTCTCGGGCCCTGCGGAGTTGCCTTCGGCTTACTGGGCCTTCGCGGACGTCTTCGATAAAAAGGAAGCGGAGGTCCTTCCTCCGCACCGGCAATATGATTGTCCCATCGAGCTTGTTCCTGGCTCGACTCCGCCCCGAGGGCGGATCTATCCATTGAGTCCACTCGAGTCCCAGGCCATGACCGAATATGTACAGGAGAATTTGGCAAGGGGCTTCATCCGAAAGTCTTCTTCCCCTGCTGGAGCTGGCTTCTTTTTTGTCAAGAAAAAAGACGGGTCCCTGCGCCCCTGTATTGACTATCGTGGTCTCAACGAGATTACCGTTAAGAATAGATATCCGCTACCTCTCATCCCCGAGTTGTTCGACCGGCTACGTGGGGCACGAATCTTTTCTAAATTGGATCTCCGTGGAGCCTATAATCTCATCCGTATTCGCTCTGGAGATGAGTGGAAGACCGCCTTCAACACCAGAGATGGACACTATGAGTATCTCGTCATGCCCTTTGGGTTATGCAACGCTCCCGCAGTCTTTCAGGAATTTGTGAACGACGTCTTCCGAGACCTTCTGTATTCCTGCGTGGTTGTGTACCTCGACGATATCCTGGTCTTTTCTCCTGATCTGTCCACCCATAGAAGAGATGTCCGGCGCGTGCTGTTCCGTTTGAGGGAGAATCGTCTGTACGCCAAGTTGGAGAAGTGTGCCTTTGAGCAGTCCTCTCTTCCATTTCTGGGCTATATCATCTCCGACTCTGGTCTGCGTATGGATCCTGAGAAGGTTTCGGCCGTGCTTAACTGGCCACGTCCTCAAGGGTGAAAGCCATTCAGCGTTTTCTCGGCTTCGCAAACTACTACCGGCAGTTCATCTCCCATTTCTCCTCTTTGACTGGCGCTATCTCATCTTTGATCCGTAAGGGAGCCAACCCACACGTCTGGACTCCTGAAGCAGAAGAAGCCTTTCTATCTCTGAAACGTGCCTTTGCCACGGCCCCCATACTCTATCGCCCTGAGGTCAACAAACCATTCGTCCTTGAGGTAGATGCATCCGCAACGGGAGCCGGAGCTGTTTTGTCTCAGAGGTCCTCCTCCGGCAGGCTCGTTACGTGCGGTTTCTTTTCAAAATCTTTCTCCACCCCAGAGCGGAATTATTCCATCGGAGACCGAGAACTGCTTGCCATCAAGTTAGCCCTAGAAGAGTGGAGGTACTTGTTGGAGGGCGCCGCACATCCCTTCACAATCTACACAGACCATAAGAATCTGGCGTACCTGCGGTCTGCACAAAGACTCAACCCTCGGCAGGCCAGGTGGTCTCTGTTCTTTGGCCGATTCGATTTTGACCTGCATTTTCGTCCAGGCAACAAGAACCTCAAAGCCGACGCCTTGTCCAGGTCCTCTCTTTCCACGGATGTCGAGGAGGAACCTGCACATATTTTGGACCCATCCAGGTTCATCACCGTGGCACCGCTTTCTCTCCTCGCTACCCCACCTGGCAAGACTTTCGTTTCTGAGAGGGACCGAAGACGAATCCTCCACTGGGGCCATGCTTCTAAACTGGCGGGTCATCTCGGCCATAAAAAGACACTTCTTCTGGTGTCCCGCTATTACTGGTGGCCGACCCTTTCCCAAGATATCCGGGATTTCGTCGCCTCCTGTCTCTCGTGTGCCAAAATCAAGGTGCCTCGGCAGCTGCCTTCTGGTCTTCTACATCCACTTCCAGTACCCTCGTCGCCTTGGCAACACATTGCCATGGACTTTATTACGGACCTACCCTCCTCTGCCAAGTGTACTTCGTCTTAGTGGTAGTAGATAGATTCTCTAAAATGGCCCACTTCATCCCTTTGCCTGGCTTGCCATCGGCTTCCGCCTTGGCGAAGATTTTCGTCCAGCACATCTTTCGTCTCCATGGACTGCCCCAACATATTGTCTCGGACAGAGGAGTCCAATTCACCTCTCGCTTCTGGAGAGCTCTATGCAAATCGATGGATGTCACCCTTGACTTCTCCTCATCTTATCATCCACAGTCCAACGGTCAGGCAGAACGGACGAATCAGAGTTTGGTGAACTACCTCCGGCACTTTTCTAATATCCACCAGAACGACTGGTCTGAATTACTCCCGTGGGCTGAGTTTTCCTATAATAACCACATCAGTGAATCTTCTGGCAAATCCCCGTTTTTTGTCGTCTACGGTCTACATCCTGGTGTACCTCTACCAGTTCCCCCCGCCTCGGGTGTACCGGCGGCTGATCTTCTGTCCGGCGAATTCTCCAAGATCTGGCAGGAGACCAAGACCGCTCTCGAGTTGGTGCGTAACAGGGTAAAAGGATTCGCAGACAAGAGGCGCCTGGATGTCCCACCATATCACCCAGGTGATAAAGTTTGGCTAGCCTCCAAGTTTATTCACCTCAAAGTCCCGTCCCACAAACTGGGCCCCCGCTATATTGGACCTTTTGAGGTCTTGTCCCGTATTAATGATGTCTCCTATAAATTGCGTCTTCCCGCCTCTCTCCGCATCCCTAATGCTTTCCATGTGTCTTTGCTTAAGCCAGTTATTTTCAATCGTTTCCTTTCTGAAGCTCCTCACTCACCTCCGCCTGCCGCCGCAGACGATGTATTTGAGGTGAGAGATATTTTGGCCATGAGAAAGCAAAAAGGGAAAACCTTTTTTTTGGTTGATTGGAAGGGCTTTGGTCCTGAGGAGAGATCCTGGGAGCCCCAGGAGAATATCCAAGCTCCTCGAATCCTGGCTAAATTTTTGTCCGGTCTGCGGGGGAGGGCGCATAAGGGGGGGGTACTGTCACGCGGCGGCTGCCGCGGACTTCCTCTCTTACCTCCCTTCGGCCCAGGCTCACCCGCTCTCCGGGGGTCACCTCTCTGCCGCACCGGCCGCTGCGGGTCTCGGCGCGGTCTCTCCCGGCCTCCCGTCCACGGCCCACGATCGCCTCTGTCCAGCCCCCTGGTGCGCGCTCCCGCTCCTCCTCCTCGGTGGGTGCGTCTCCTCGCTATGGCCGGGCGCGCGCTCTCCCCCACCTGAGGATGCGCGTCTCCTCCTCCAGCTGGAGGTCATGACCTGGAAGGCCTTCGCTCTCCCTATATCAGGCCGCCTCCTTCTGGAGGCGATGCCTGACTATCATTAGTACTTGCTAGTGACTCTGGCCGCTCTCCTAGCGCTCCCCTGCCTTCTCCCGTGCATTTACCTAGTTCCTCTTGTGCTTCCTCTCCTAGGTTCTGTGGCTTCGGTTCTCGTCCGTGTCCCTCCTGTGTCTTCAAGCCTTGCCATCCCTCCTGTCTCGCCAAGACGTGCCGTCTCTCCTGTGTCTCCGAGCCGTGTCGTCTGTCCAGTGCCTGCTCTTTGGATCTACCTGTCTGTCCGCTCTGACTTTCCCGGGTACCGGCTACCGTGGTGATAGTTCCCCGTGGGCCTGCCCCATACACTCCCTGTATAGGGGGTGGTCCACCTGGTCAGCTCGCCCTCGGGAGGTTCGTTGCCACGGTCTAGTGGGTCCACCCCAGGAGTACCTTACAGAAGGTTTACCATCTGTCTTATTTTTGGAAAAAAGAGAAACAGAAAGAAATAAAGATAAAATGACGAAAAAAAATTTTTAAAAATGGAGAGTGTTTATAGAAACGTCACTGACCACCAGAGAAATTCAAGACTTAATGAGCGCCTTTGTGGATTCGGATTGGTATCTATTAGAGGATTTGAGTGGTAATCTGGGAAAACTGAAATGTGTTATATGAGCTACATGGAGGATAAGGTGTCTGAATTCAGTCAATGTAATCTATGAAAATGTGGACTAAGGGGGTTTGATAATTTTATATTTGTTAAAGGCCCTGTCACACTAAGCGATATCGCTAACAATATCGCTATAACGTCACTGGTTTTTGTGACGTTATAGGGATATCACTAGCGATATCGCTATGTCTGATACTTACCTCCGACCACTCCCCCGCTGGTTATCGCTGATCGCGCGAGAACGTCCTGGACCATTTCTCGTCATCAGCTTCCTGCTGGGCTTCCTGCTGTGACGACGAGCGACGCGTGGAGCCGGGCGGGAGGACGTCAGGATCGCCTCTTCTGACAGGTAAGTAGCGACCCCCGACCCCTGCGATGTCGCTGGTGAGATCTGCCTGTGTGGCAGCTCAATAGCGACCACTAAGCAATGTACCAGCGATCCTGACCGCGTCATATCTAAGTGTGACAGTACCTTTAGTTTATTTTTGCTTCTATTCAGGCTTAGGTGATAAGCATGTTTAAATATGTTCTTTGTAACAATTCAATGCAACGTTTATAGCTTATAATATGCAACTTCATTACAAAATCAATAAAAATGATGTTTCAAAAAAACCCCAAAAAACTCAGATCTATAAAAGTGTCACACTAGTTAACCCCTTCAGTGAACTCCATAAAAAAGCCAAAAAAAGTAGCAAATTATGCTTTATCATCACACCGCTTGGAAAAAGTGGATTAAAACGCGATCAAAAAGATGAAAGTAAATAAAAATAGCATCACTGAAAATGTCATCTTGTCCCACAAAAAACAAGCCACAATATAGCTCAATCGGCGGAATAATAAAAAAGTTATAGCTCGCAGAATAAAGTGATGCAAAAATAATTATGCTTTCTATAAGTTTTTATTGTGTAAAAACGCCAAAACATAAAAAATATAAATGAGGTATTGCTGTAATCGTACTGACCTGAAGAATAAAGCTGCCTTATCAATTTTACCACACGCAGAACGGAGAAAAATAAATAAATTCCTAAATTGCTGGTTTTTGTTCATTCTGCCTCCACAAAAATCGGAATAGAAAGTGATCAAAAATGTCATGTGCCCGAAAATGGTACCAATAAAAACGTCAGCTCGTCCTGCAAAAAACAAGCCCTAACATGACTCTGTCGGCCGGAATATGGAAAATTTATAGCTCTCAAAATATGGCGAGGCATAACCTTTTTACAAAAAAAGCGTCTTTTAGTGTGTGACAGAAGCTATACATAAAACAAAGGATATAAATCTGGTATCGCTGTAATCGCACCGACCCAAAAAATAAAGACGTCTAATCACTAATACCGCACGAGGAACGGCATAAAAAATAAAACCAATTCTTCACCGTTTGTGGATTTGTTCATTCTGCCTCCCAAAGATCGCAGTAAGGTGATCACAGTGGTTTACCCCCACATATGGGGTATCAGCGTACTCAGGACAAATTGCACAACAACTTTTGGGGTCCAACTTTTCCTGTTACCCTTGGAAAAAATAAAATTGGGGCAAAAAGATAATTTTTGTGAAAAAAACATGATTTTCTATTTTCACGGCTCTACGTTATAAACGTCTGTGAAGCACTCGATGGTTCAAAGTGCTCATCACACATCTAGATAAGTTCCTTGGGGGTCTAGTTTCCAAAATGAGTCACTTGTTGGGGGTTTCCACTGTTTAGAGCACATGAAAAGGGAAAAGTATATGCACACAAATAGGGATCACCACAAAGATATGAAAAAAGTATCAATTTTATTAATGGACACAACAAACAGACACTTTGTGGTTAAAAACAATTAAAAGGTCTGAACAACCAGACATTGATAACAAAACAAAGACAATGGGTCATTTTAATAAATAGTTAAATGCTATGGGTCCCAAGACCAACCATACAGTATAATGCCAGGTATCTGCTAGTTACCATAACCTAGGGTCTATCAAATCAATTGTTATGACAATCATGACCTCAAATCAAAAAAATACCATATTATCAATAACTACTATGGTTACATAGAAATTCTACATATACCATGGACAGGAAATTGAATGCTTATCATGTTGCCAACACAAATAAACAGACATTAATAAGTCCCTTTCCCTAGCGTGATATCACCTGGTTTCTGAGGATGAACAAGCTACCGGGTAGGTTACATGGGACCCCCAAACCCACGCGTATCGACACAGTGATGGGTTTCCACTGTTTAGGCACATCAGGGACTCTCCAAATGCGACATGGCATCCAATCTCAATTCCAGCCAATTTTGCCTTGAAAACCTCAAATGGTGCTCCTTCCCTTTCGAGCCCTGCCATGCGCCTAAAGAGTGGTCTTCCTTCACACATGGGGTATCGGTGTACTCAGGAGAAATTGCACAACAAATATTGTGGTTTGTTTTCTCCTGATACCCTTGACAAAATAAAAAAAATTGTGTCAGAAGTAAAATTTTTGTGAAAAAAGTCAAATGTTCATTTTTTCATTCCACATTGCTTCAATTCTTGTGAAGCACCTGAAGGGTTATTAAACTTTTTGAATGTGGTTTTGAGCACCTTGAGGGGTGCAGTTTTTAGAATGGTGTTACTTTTGGGTATTTTCTGTCATATTAACTCTTCAAAGTGACTTCAAATGTGAGGTGGTCCCTAAAACAAATGGTTTTGTAAATTTTGTTGCAAAAATGAGAAATCACTAGTCAAATTTTAACCCTTATAGCTTCCTAATAAAAAAAAATGTTTAAAAAAAAGTGCTGATGTAAAGTAGACATGGGAAATGTTATTTATTAACTTTGTATGACATATCACTATGATTTAGGGTCATAAAAATTAAAAGTTTTAAAATTGTGAAATTGTCAAATTTTTTGCAAAATTTATATTTTTTTTCACAAATAAACACAAGAAATTTTGAAGAAATTGTACTACTATCATAAAGTACAATATGTCACGAAAAAACATTCTGAGAATCCGTGGGATACGTTGAAGCATTCCAGAGTTATAACCACATAAAGTGACAGTGGTCTGATTTCAAAGTTAAGGCCTGATCATTATCCTACAACGTGGCTTGGTCCTTAAGGGGTTAAATACAAGAGCGCAAATGAGAAATAAAAATGTAAAACAAAAAACAATGGGAGGGAAAAATAGAAAAACCTAAAGCTTGCTGTGACACTGGTATTGGCACCCTTTACATTAAATTAGTCACATGTGACATGAATTAACCAATGAATTATGACTTCAAAGTTTTGTGACGTAGCGATCACTATCCCCTTTAGGACAACTACCCCCTTTTGGGATACCTTCCGTGGACACCCCACCAGCTCTAGCGGATGCACACGGTTCACGGATAGATCTCCTTGAGAGCGTCACTGTAAGCCACTTCACCCATGGCTGCTTCGCTTCCCAGGGCTGTCGCAGGATCTCCTGGCACCCACAGCTGTCGAACCCCTGCCGCTGTACACCGATCCATGATGGGCATTCTGCACAGCTCCTGCTCTTGTCCTGGGATGCTCCTCCAAGCCACAGCAAACCTGGGTTGAGTGCATTGATAAACTTCGTAACCCCACCAAGTTACAGCCAGATGCTTTAATCTTCGTGGCTCTTCCGAGCCACAGCCAGACGCTTGCTTCTGCGTGTCCTCTTGCAGCTCTCATTGCCCCTAGCAACCAGGCTGTACTGCTGCAGAATCCAGAAACGTGCACTTTGCCCGTTGCCCCAGGAACCGAGCTTGTAGGCCTCATCCGTTGTCCCTAGCAACAAGACTACAAGACTGCCCGCATTCTCCGACCACATGTGACGTAGCGATCGATAAGCGGGTTGGGGTACACTCACTTGGCAGCGATATTTGAACATACAGCAACAGTTTCTTCATTTAAATAAGTCCATTTCTGGTTTATTACACATCAATAAACAACTGTAGGCCATGTAAACATCACGTAACCGACATACAGTCCATTCTCTTTAGCAGATACACCTGCTCACTTTATAGAAACGTATCTGACATATTAGACCATATCAACTGCGATTACGTCCGCACAGTTCAATAACTGATACCTGTCAGTGAACACAATTCCCCATGCTCTGGGTTACCTGCTTCACAGATTTTCAGGCTTCACAGGCTTTATATCGGTCCTGTCACTAGTCCGGACCATCAGTAGCTTCCTTGATTTTCAGGAGATCCAGCCTCACACATAACCTTTTCTACCCATGTGGTGCAACCAGGAAGCATATAGGACCTTTCTGACATCACAGGAACACACCCCCTGGGAATTATGTGGTTAACCAGCCCACCCATCACTTTCTGGTTAACCCTTAAATCCAGTCCTAATCAAATATACAGGTTTGAGGGACAACAAGACCCAGCAATCTGTCCTGGATTTAGATCGCAGTAGACCTCTGTCTGTGCGATACATACCTGTCTCTCATGATACAACTAACTGGTACATCACAGTTTTAAAAAGCCACATGGTGAAGACAAAGGAGCTGTCTGAGGACATCAGAACTGCTATTAGCAAACACAAGACTTCCAAACGTATAAGGCCACCTCCCAAGATCTTGGTATCCACGTTTCAACAGTGTGCAATATTATTAAGAAATTTGCCAGGCTTGTAACCGTCAAGAACCTCCCTGGACGTGCTGGAAAGAGAAAAATTGACAATAGATGTCTTCAAAGGTTGGTACGATTTATGGAAAAAAAACACCCCGTCAAACACTCAAAGATCTGAAGGCCAACCAAGAACAGTCTGGGGTTATCGTTTCAACAAGTACCATATGTCGCACACTAAACCAAGCAGAGCTTTATGGGCGAAGGCCAAGAAAGAAAGCATTGCTGAAGAAAAGACAATAAAAGGAACAAATGATCATTGACAAAGAGTACCTTGACAAACCAAAAAGTACACATCCAAAAGGAAAAAATGGACCATTTTAAAATGGCCATCAATGAGTATTGACCTCCATACCATTGAAAATCTTTGGGGTGAGCTAAAATCTGCCTTTGTGAAAAAGAAGGCTACAAACATTCAGCTTGAACAAAATGCAGAGGAAGAGTGGGAGAAAATACCAGCTGAGAAGTGCAAGAAGCTTATAGATGGCTACAAGAAACGTTTGGAGGCTGTCATTGATTCCAAAGGATGTGCAACCAAGTATTAATCAGGGGTGCCTTTATTGCTGCACATGCTGTTTATTCTGTTTCTTTTTTGAAATTGCAACATCTAAGTTGAAAAACAATGTTTTATTGTTGTATTACTTTGGACCACCAGTTAAATAATCCTGAGGATATACGGTAACTTTGGTACATTTATTTCTGAAGATAATGTACAGTCTATGAAAAAATGAAGGAGTGCCAATAATAGTAACCAGCACTGCGTATGATTCATACATAGGTTTATTATATGAATAATAATTGTTTTTCACTAGCAATCATTGATAATTGTATACATTTTCTAGTAATAATTTAATGCTCCAAATTGTTTTCCCTCTTTCTTGTAGATGTTTAATTTTTGTATAACTTGTATTTTTTTTCTTAAATGTTTTCAATAAAACGATAAAAAAAGAAATTTGCTACTTCCTTGTGTGTGTCCTTAGATGACCAACAAGAGTTGCTTTCACTGTAAAATGTTTCCCACATTCTGAACATGAATATGGCTTCTCCCCTGTGTGAATTCTCTGATGTGCAACAAGAGTTGATTTCTTTGTAAAACATTTCCCACATTCTGAACATGAAAATGGCTTCTCCCCTGTGTGAATTCTCTGATGTTCAATGACATGTGATTTCTCATTAAAACATTTCCCACATTCTGAACAAGAATATGGTTTCTCCTGTGTGTGAGTTTTCTGATGTCTAACAAGATGTGATTTCACTGTAAAACATTTACCACATTCCTTACATAAAAATAAACTATCCCCTGTGTGAATTCTCTGATGTCTAACAAGATGTGATTTCCGTACAAAACATTTCCCACATTCTGAACATGAAAGTGACTTCTCCCTTGTGTGAATTCTCTGATGTGTAACAAGAGTCATTTTTCTATTAAAACATTTCCCACATTCTGAACATAAAAATGGCTTCTCCCCTGTGTGAATTCTCTGGTGTTCAATGACATGTGATTTCTCATAAAAACATGTCCCACATTCTGAACATGAAAATGGCTTCTCTCCTGTGTGAGTTCTCTGATGTCTAACAAGATGTGCTTTCACTGTAAAACATTTACCACATTCCTTACATAAAAATAAATTCTCCCTTTTGTGAATTCTCTGGTGTCTAACAAGATGTGATTTCCATACAAAACATTTCCCACATTCTGAACATGAAAGTGACTTCTTCCCAGTGTGAATTCTCTGATGTGTAACAAGATTCAATTTTTTATTAAAACATTTCCCACATTCTGAGCATGAAAATATTTTCTTCTCTTTAAGAGCTATTTCATGTTCACTAGTACTCCTATGACTTTTGTTTTGCATATCGGTCATTGATGAAGCAGAATGCATGACCTGTTGAAAATGATCAGATGAAAGTTCTTTTCTCAGAAGGGATTGAGGTGTATTGGGGATAATAGCATGTTCTTCATATGTAGCTGGTGTAAGACCATGATCATCTATTGCGAAATCTGGAAGCATCACATGTCCCACAGAGCTCCTGGTACAGTCATCTGTCAAGAAAAACAATTATTATTTTCCAGTAATACTACTACACCAAAATCATATCAATAGTATATATTTTATACATTTTTAATGCAAATTGTAATACAAATAATTTACCAATTGACTAAGAAAGTACAGCACAAATCAATGACTATTGGATTATTACGTTAGGCCTCCAGGTTCTGCCGTTCCAATTTCTCACTTCTCTGTAGGATTCATGTTTCCCATGGAGGAAGTACGCAGCCCTCGGCAGCTCTGCCCAATGCAAGTGTGAAACCAGCCTTACACAGCAAATTCACATTATTTTTGTTATTCATAGTGCTGTCTATTATTACATAGCATGATATTTTGTCTTGTATAGCACATCTCTTACACAGCAAATTCACATTAGTTTTGTTATTCACAGCACCTTCTCCTTATTACACAAAATCCTCTCTTTTTAGATATAAAGCAAAATAAATGCTCATGGAGCTACATCTGACCAGAAGACCAGTCCATCAGCCTCCTCCATTAGAAAAGAAGTATATATATGTATATACACTGCCGTAACTACAAAGTTATGGGCCTCGGTGCGAACTTTCAAATGGGGCCCCCATGCCAAAATACACACGCGGCACCGCTACGCACACCTCCTACACGCACATCTCCGCTCCATACACTTCGTACACACACGGCTCCTCTCCGTACGCACACGGCTCCACTCCGTACACACACGGCTCCACTCCGTACACCTTGTGCATACATGGCTGCGCTCCATACACTTCGTACACACACGGCTCTGCTCTGTACACCTTGTACACACACGGCTCTGCTCCGTACACCCTGTAAACCCCTCCTGACCGCACACATAAACTTACCCTCATTCAGCATCATGACAACCAGCACAGCAGCATCCTGCATACACTGAGACCCCTGACTCCTCCTCTCCGATGACCTCATCACAAGTCCTGTGTGCACAGAAGAGAACAGCCATCACACGCTCCTGAATGCGCGCCTTCCACCTTATAGCCTGCCTGGCAGCCAATCAAGGCACGGAGCTGCACAGTCAATGAGCGGCTGCAGCTCCCAGAGGCTGCTACTCCCCTGACACGCCCGCTACACAACTCACAAGCAGGCCCCTAAGCACTCTGGGACCGCTGCGACCGCAGTAGTTACACCCCTGTGTCATATATATATATATATATATATATATACACACACACACTGTATATACACATACCCACAGTATGTATATATATATATATATGTGTATGTATATATATATATATATATATATATATATATATATACACAGTCATGGCCAAAAGTATTGACACCCCTGCAATTCTGTCAGATAATACTCAGTTTCTTCCTGAAAATGATTGCAAACACAAATTCTTTGGTATTATTATCTTCATTTAATTTGTCTTAAATGAAAAAACACAAAAAGAATTGTCCTAAAGCCAAATTGGATATAATTCCACACCAAACATAACAAAGAGGGTGGACAAAAGTATTGGCACTGTTCGAAAAATCATGTGATGCTTCTCTAATTTGTGTAATTAACAGCACCTGTAACTTACCTGTGGCACCTAACAGGTGTTGGCAATAACTAAATCACACTTGCAGCCAGTTGATATGGATTAAAGTTGACTCAACCTCTGTCCTGTGTCCTTGTGTGTACCACATTGAGCATGGAGAAAAGAAAGAAGACCAAAGAACTGTCTGAGGACTTGAGAAACCAAATTGCGAGGAAGCATGAGCAATCTCAAGGCTACAAGTCCATCTCCAAAGACCTGAATGTTCCTGTGTCTACCGTGCGCAGTGTCATCAAGACGTTTAAAGCCCATGGCACTGTGGCTAACCTCCCTAGATGTGGCCAGAAAAGAAAAATTGACAAGAGATTTCAACGCAAGATTGTGCGGATGTTGTATAAAGAACCTCCACTAACATCCAAACAAGTTCAAGCTGCCCTGCAGTCCGAGGGTACAACGGTGTCAACCCGTACTATCCGTCGGCATCTGAATGAAAAGAGACTGTATGGTAGGAGACCCAGGAAGACTCCACTTCTTACCCCGAGACATAAAAAAGCCAGGCTGGAGTTTGCCAAAACTTACCTGAAAAAGCCTAAAACATTTTGGAAGAATGTTCTCTGGTCAGATGAGACAAAAGTAGAGCTTTTAGGGCAAAAGCATCAACATAGAGTTTACAGGAGAAAGCAGAGGCATTCAAAGAAAAGTACACGGTCCCTACAGTCAAACATGGCGGAGGTTCCCTGATGTTTTGGGGTTGCTTTGCTGCCTCTGGCACTGGACTGCTTGACCATGTGCATGGCATTATGAAGTCAGAAGACTACCAACAAATTTTGCAGCATAATTTAGGGCCCAGTGTGAGAAAGCTGGGTCTACCTCAGAGGTCATGGGTCTTCCAGCAGGACAATAACCCAAAACACACTTCAAACAGCACTAGAAAATGGTTTGAGAGAAAGCACTGGAGACTTCTAAGGTGGCCAGCAATGAGTCCAGACCTGAATCCCATAGAACACCTGTGGAGAGATCTAAAAATGGCATTTTGCAGAAGGCACCCTTCAAATATCAGGGACCTGGAGTAGTTTGCCAAAGAAGAATGGTCTAAAATTCCAGCAGAGCATTGTAAGAAACTCATTGATGGTTACCGGAAGCGGTTGGTCGCAGTTATTTTGGCTAAAGGTTGTGCAACCAAGTATTAGGCTGAGGGTGCCAATACTTTTGTCCGGCCCATTTTTGGAGTTTTGTGTGAAATGATCAATGTTTTGCTTTTTGCTTCATTCTCTTTTGTGTTTTTTCATTTAAGACAAATTAAATGAAGATAATAATACCAAAGAATTTGTGTTTGCAATCATTTTCAGGAAGAAACTGAATATTATCTGACAGAATTGCAGGGGTGTCAATACTTTTGGCCATGACTGTATATATATATATATATATATATATATATACACACACACGCACACACACTGTGGAAAAAAGTATTTAGTCAGCCACCAATTGCGCAAGTTCTCCCACTTACAAAGATCAGAGAGGCCTGCAATTGACATCATAGGTATACCACAACTATGAGAGTCAAAATGAGATAACATGTCCAGAAAATCACCATGTCTGATTTGGCAAGATTTATTTTTCAAACTATGGTGGAAAATAAATGTTTGGTAACCTAAAGACATGCAAGATTTCTGGCTCTCAGAGACCTGTAGCTTCTTTTTTAACAGGCTCCTCTGTCCTCCACTCATTGTCATTACCTGTAGTAATGGCGCCTGTTTGAACTTGTTAGGCCGGTTTCACATTAGCGCTTTTTAAGCGCACGCACGGCCGGGGGTAGCTCTGCCCCCGAGCCGGCTCTCTGCCCGGCGTGCCCGCCCCTTGCTTATAGCGCCGCCTCCTAGCGGACAGCGGCGCCTGCGATCGGCGCACCCTATCTTTAGCATAGGGTGCGCAGATCGTGCGCAGGCCGTGCGCTAGTTGCGCTTTGACCTGCGCTGCGCACTTTTGACGGTGCGCCGTGCGCGCCAAAATCGAACTTTTCGGATTTTGGCGCGCACGGCGCACCGTCAGAAGTGCGCAGCGCAGGTCAAAGCGCAACTAGCGCACGGCCTGCGCACGATCTGCGCACCCTATGCTAAAGATAGGGTGCGCCGATCGCAGGCGCCGCTGTCCGCTAGGAGGCGGCGCTATAAGCAAGGGGAGGGCACGCCGGACAGAGAGCCGGCTCGGGGGCGGAGCTACCCCCGGCCGTGCGTGCGCTTAAAAAGCGCTAATGTGAAACCGGCCTTATCAGTGTAAAAGACACCTGTCCACAACCTCAAACAGTCACACTCCAAACTCCACTATGGTGAAGACAAAAGAGCTGTCAAAGGACACCAGAAACAAAATTGTAGGCCTGCACCAGGCTGGGAACACTGAATCTGCAATAGGCAAGCAGTTTGGTGTGATGGAATCAACTGTGGGAGCAATAATAACAAAATGGAAGACATACAAAACCACTGATAATCTCCCTTCGATCTGGGGCTCCACGGAAGATCTCACCCCGTGGAGTCAAAATGTTCACAAGAACTGTAAGCAAAAATCCCAGAACCACACGGGGGAACCTAGTTCATGACCTGCATAGAGCTGGAACCACCGTAACAAAGGCTACCATCAGTAGCACACTACGCCGCCAGGGACGCAGATCCTGCAGTGCAGACGTGTACCCCTGCTTGAGCCAGTACATGTCCGGGCCCGTCTGAAGTTTGCTAGAGAGCATTTGGATTATTCAGAAGAGTATTTGGAGAATGTCATAAGGTCTGATGAAACCAAAGTACAACTGTTTGGTACAAACAAAACTTGTCGTGTTTGGAGGATACAGAATGCTGAGTTGCATCCAAAGAACACCATACCTACTGTGAAGAATGGTGGTGACAACATCATGCTTTGGGGCTGTTTCACTGCAAAGGGACCGGGAAGACTGATCCATGTACATGAAAGAATGAATGGGGCCATGTATTGTGAGATTTTGAGGGCAAACCTCCTTCCATCAGCATGGGCATTTAAGATGAAACATGGATGGGTCTTTCAGCATGATAATGATCCCAAGCACACTGCCAAGGCAACGAAGGAGTGGCTTTGTAAGAAGCATATGAAGGTCCTGGAGTGGCCTAGCCAGTCTCCAGATCTCAACCCCATAGAAAACCTTTGGAGGGATTTGAAAGTCCCTGTTGCCCAGCGACAGGCCCGAAACATCACTGCTCTAGAGGAGATCTGCATGGAGGAATGGGCCAACATACCACCAACAGCGTGTGCCAACCTTGTGAAGACTTACAGAAACCGTTTGACCTCTGTCATTGCCAACAAAGGATATCTAACAAAATATTGAGATGAACTTTTGTTAATGACTAAGTACTTATTTTCCACCATAGTTTGCAAAATAAATCTTGCCAAATTAGACAAGGTGATTTTCTGGATTTGTTTTCTCATTTTGACACTCATAGCTGTGGTCTATCTATGATGTCAATTACAGGCCTCTCTCATATTTTTAAGTGGGAGAACTTGCACAATTGGTGACTGACTAAATACCGTATATACAGTGTCAGACTGGGATGCTAAGGGCCCAGCAAGTAAAATTGACATTGGGGGGGCCCACTTTTCACTTGCATACAATTATTACGCTTCACTCGATCACAAATTTTCCTATATCTCTATATAATAATAAACTGGGTAGTTTGGTTAATGACTGATGAGTTGCTACTTTTTCTGTACAGAGTGAATCAATTGAATTATACCAAGTACTGCCCATATAGTGGGGTTGGGGGCCCAAATCTGCACAGGTGCCCACCGGGGGATTCCCCTGTTACCCTATGGGCCAGTCCGAGCCTGCGTATATATACTTCCTTCTCACCCCCCACTGGGGGAGATCTTTGTTGTTCTTTCTCATTCTTGGGTCCTCTACCAGAGGCCTGGGAGTTTGAGGGTTCTGCGCAGGATCTCAGTTGTTCCAAGCATTGCGCTTTTCTGGATAGAGAGCTCAGATGTTGCTCCTGGGATCTGTTGTAGCCATTCTCCCAACTTAGGGGTCACTGCTCCAAGTGCTCCTATCACCACTGGAATCAATGTTGCCTTCACCTTCCACATCTTCTCCAGTTCTCCTTTGAGTCCCTGGTATTTCTCCAGCTTCTCATATTCCTTCTTTCTGATGTTGCTGTCACTTGGCACTATCACGTCTATTATCATTGCTGTCTTCTGATCCTTGTCTACTATCACAATGTCTGGTTGGTTAGCCAACACCTGTTTATCCATTTGGATCTTGATGTCTCACAGGATTTTTGCCCTTTCATTCTCCACCACTTTCTCTGGGGTCTCACACCTGGACTTAGCCCATATGCTGTACAGATGTTCCTGCTTACAATCCCCGCTTCTTGGTTGTGGCATAAGGTATACGCTGTTCCTGATTGCATTTTGCATCCTGCCACTATGTGTTGGATGATTTCTGAGGTTTCTTTGCATAGTCTGTACCTTGGGTCTTGTCTTTATTGGTAGATTCCTGCTTCTATGGATCTGGTACTTACCGTAGTGCTTGCTCTTGTGCCGCTATGATTAGTGCTTCTATGATGTCTCAGAGTCCAGCTTTCTCCTGCCTTTGGTAGGATTTCTCCTACAGTGCCTTGCAAAAGTATTTGGCCCCCTGGAACTTTTCAACCTTTTCCCACATATCATGCTTCAAACATAAAGATACCAAATGTAAATTTTTGGTGAAGAATGAACAACAAGTGGAAAACAATTGTGAAGTTGAACGAAATTTATTGGTTATTTTAAATTTTTGTGGAAAATAAAAAACTGAAAAGTGGGGCGTGCAATATTATTCGGCCCCTTTACTTTCAGTGCAGGAAACTCACTCCAGAAGTTCATTGTGGATCTCCGAATGATCCAATGTTGTCCTAAATGACTAATGATGATAAATATAATCCACCTGTGTGTAATCAAGTCTCCATATAAATGCACCTGCTCTGTGATAGTCTCAGGATTCTGTTTGAAGCACAGAGAGCATCATGAAGACCAAGGATCACAACAGGCAAGGACGGAGCAAGGACTGTGAGGGAAGGTGTCTAAGGGACAGTCTTCAGATAGCGTCTACAGAGCTGCCTACAGATCTCTCCACGCTTCCTGAACCCTACCATCAGTATGCGGACGTCTTCTCTAAGAAGTCTGCGGCGACACTCCCGCCGCACCGTCCCTATGATTGCCCGATTGACCTCCTGCCGGGCACAGAACCTCCTCGAGGTTGTGTCTACCCATTGTCTCTCCCGGAGACAGAGGCAATGTCGGGGCTTTATCAGGAAGTCGGTGTCACCGGCTGGGGCAGGCTTCTTCTTCGTTCAGAAGAAGAGCGGAGAGTTACGCCCCTGCATCGACTACCGGAGTCTCAATGCCATCACGGTAAAGAATAAGTACCCTCTCCCGTTGATCTCCGAGTTGTTCGACAGGTTGCGTGGGGTGCGGATCTTCACAAAGCTAGACCTACGAGGGGCATACAACCTGATCCATATTCGCGAGGGAGACGAATGGAAGACAGCTTTTAATACTCGGGATGGCCATTATGAATATCTGGTCATGCCCTTCGGCCATTGTAATGCGCCCGCTGTCTTCCAGGACTTCGTCAACGACGTCTTCCGTGACATGCTTTCTACCTCGGTGGTGGTCTATCTGGATGACATCCTCATCTTTTCGCCAGATTTGCCCACCCACCGGAAAGATGTCTGCAGGGTATTCGACCGCCTGCGGGCGAATTCCCTGTTCGCCAAGCTGGAGAAGTGTCAGTTTGAGCAGGAGTCCTTGCCATTTCTGGGCTACGTCATCTCGGCCCAGGAGTTAGCTATGGATCCGGCCAAACTGCAAGCGGTTATGGACTGGCAGGAACCCCATTCTCTTAAAGCGGTGCAGCGCTTTTTGGGGTTCGTCAATTATTACCGTCAGTTTATACCTCACTTCTCCACTCTGGTAGCTCCTTTGGTTGCTCTCACGAAAAAAGGAGCTAATCCTAAGGCGTGGACCGAGCAGGTTTCTAAGGCTTTTTCCTCCATAAAGTCCCACTTTGCAGGCGCTCCCATTTTACACCGTCCCGATGTGGATAAGCCGTTTATCCTTGAGGTAGACGCTTCTTCCGTCGGTGCAGGAGCAGTCCTTTACCAAAAGGATGCTCAAGGTCGGAAGCATCCCTGCTTCTTCTATTCTAAGACCTTCTCGCCGGCGGAGAAAAATTACTCCATCGGCGACAGGGAGCTGCTGGCCATGAAATTGGCTTTCTCCGAGTGGAGACATCTCCTGGAGGGAGCCCGGTTCCCCTTTCAGGTGTTCACGGACCACAAAAACCTGGTCTATCTTCAGACGGCCCAACGCCTGAATTCCCGTCAGGCCAGGTGGTCGCTCTTCTTCTCTCGCTTCCGCTTCACCCTGCACTACCTCTCCGGGGAGAAGAACATCCGAGCAGATGCCCTCTCGCGCTCGGTGGTCTCAGCGGAGGAAGGAGAAGCTGAGCCTCGGTTAATTCTTCCTCCGGAGAGTTTTACGACCGTGGCTCCTATCGCTCTCGAGTCGGTACCGCCAGGCAAGACCTTGGTGCCCCCTCGGCTACGGCCGGAGGTTCTTGCCTGGGCACATGCCTCCAGGCTAGGTGGCCATTTTGGTAATAAACGGACCACCGAACTCCTGGCAAGGTCATATTGGTGGCCACATATGGCTCGAGACGTCAAGGCATACGTGAAAGCATGCGTCTCGTGTGCCCGGACAGGCCCTCTAGACAGAGGCCGGCGGGGCTCTTGTTTCCCCTGCCAGTAGCGGATAGACCATGGGAAATGGTGGGCATGGACTTTATAGTTGGCCTGCCCAAGTCCAGTGGCAGTACGGTCATCTGGGTGGTTACCGACCATTTTTCCAAAATGGTACATCTGGTGCCACTCGCACGCCTACCCTCCGCCCGAGGTCTGGCCGTCCTGTTCATTAAGCATGTATTCCATTTACATGGTATGCCGGACAAAATCGTAAGTGACCGAGGTCCCCAGTTTGCGTCTCGTTTTTGGAGGGAGCTCTGCAGCTTACTTAGCATCGAGCTAAATCTGTCTTCCGCCTACCATCCCGAGATGAATGGCTTGGTCGAAAGGGCCAATCAGACCTTGGTCACCTATTTACGACATTTTGTCTCTGCCAGGCAGGATGACTGGGCATCCTTGCTGCCTTGGGCTGAGTTTGCCCTAAACAATGCGGTGGCCGATTCCACGGGTCAGACGCCTTTTCTCCTAAATTATGGTCAACACCCACGCGTCCCTGTCCCAATGCTGGTGTCCTCCACTGACTCCAGGGTGGCAGACTGGGCAGTGGAGGCCCGGGACATTTGGGATCACACTCAGGATGCTATCCGGGCATCTAAAGAAAGGATGAGGGCGTCCGCCGACACGCACCGGCGACCCGCACCAAAATTCTCCCCTGGCGACATGGTGTGGCTCTCCAACCGGAACATTAAATTGCGGGTCGAGTCTCCCAAGTTCGCACCACGATACATTGGACCGTTCAAGGTCCTCGAGCGACTTAGCTCAGTGGTCTACCGCCTGGCTCACCCTCCACAATTGGCCATATCGGACGTGTTTCATGTGTCACTCCTCAAACCAGTTCACATGGTCCGGTTTTCTGAGCCATCCACCGGGTCGTCAGACTTATCGTCTGACGAGTATGAGATTAACGCCATCGTGGGGCGCAGGTTTGTCCGTGGCAAAAAGTTTTATTTGGTGGACTGGAAGGGTCATGGTCCCGAGGCTCGGACCTGGTGGAGAATATTCATGCGCCGCTCCTGGTCGTGGCTTTTGAGCGCACTGAGGCTCAGAGGGGAGGGGACCCTAGGGGGGGTAATGTTAGGCGTCAGATTCCTGGCACTGCACAGCGGGAGTCCAGAGCCAGACATCCTGCGGTCTCCCATTCTTCCTCGACCGCTCCAGGTGTTGCTCAGCAAACACGGCGAGCCAGGCTTGCTGCTCAGACTCGCTCTGACAGCCTGGATGTTGCTGCCACCTCTGGTGCAGCAATAGCAGCGCAACCTGCTCTGCAGGGAACTGCTCCTGAGGCTAAGTCCTCATGCCATGCTACTGGGCATGCCCGCAACTTGACCTCTCACTGGAGAGCAGGGGTCACATGCTCGGGTCCTATGTCGGATCTGATTGGTCCTTCCCAAGCTAATGGTAGGTCCCGGAAGCGCATCGCTATAAAAAGCCCGCATGGCGGCTCGGCGATGCGCTAGTGTAGCATATTATGCTGTGTGTGTATGGTGATGGATGTGTGGACTGGTGACTGACGCATTATGAAACCCCTTCCCTCGGATATTACAAATGGTGACAGAGAGTTGGATAGTCAGTCTCAGCTGGTGGCAAGTTACACGCCACGTGATCCTCGCCTACACTAGCGTCCGTCGGCGCCCGTGTCTCAGCGCCGACGTCTGCGGCTTTACCTGCCACTGCGCTGCACTAACCGCAGCTCCTCTTGGTCGCTGTTGCGACGCCACACGCAGGCCTCTGTGACCTTAACAGAGCCGCCTCTCGGCATCACATTGTCCCTTGCGACTCTGTGCCAGAACAGAGCCGTCCTTAGTGTTCGGGTGACGTTAACCCGAGCGCAGTACCTCATTGATTAGGTGCATCTGCCATTGTTCAGCAGCGGTCTTGTCACCTACCGCACGGTGGACTCTGGGCGGCGAACGCACCTCCTGTTATTTTATATTTGGTGCGTTCCGCCGTCCTAACACCGTGATACTGTTGTGGAGAAGTTTAAAGCCGGATTTGGATACAAAATGATTTTCAAAACTTTAAACATCCCAAGGAGCACTGTGCAAGTGATCATATTGAAATGGAAGGAGTATCATACCACTGCAAATCTACCAAGACCCGGCCGTCCCTTTAAACTTTCATCTCAATCAAGGAGAAGACTGATCAGAGATGCAGCCATGAGGCCCATGATCACTGTGGATGAACTGCAGAGATCTACAGCTGAGGTGGGACAGTCTGTCCATAGGACAACAATCAGTCATACACTGCACAAATCTGACCTTTATGGAAGAGTGGCAAGAAGAAAGCCATTTCTCAAAGATATTCATAAAAAGTGTTGTTTTTAAAGTTTGCAACAAGCCACTTGGGAGACACACCAAACATGTGGAAGAAGGTACTCTGGTCAGATGAAACCAAAATCAAACTTTTTGGCAACAATGCCAACCGATATGTTTGGCGTAAAGGCAACACAGCTCATCACCCTGAACACACCATCCCCACTGTCAAACATGGTGGTGGCAGTATCATTGTTTGGGCCTGATTTTCTTCAGCAGGGACAGAGAAGATGGTTAAAATTGATGGGAAAATGGATGGAGCCAAATACAGGACCATTCTTGAAGAAAACCTGTTGGAGTCCGCAAAAGACATGAGACTGGGACGGAGATTTGTCTTCCAACAAGATAATGATCCCAAACATAAAGCAAAATCTACAATGGAATGGTTCACAAATAAACGTATCCAGGTGTTAGAATGGCCAAATCAAAGTCCAGACCTGAATCCAATCCCTGATTGTAGGCTGGCTGTTTCATTTGGTATTTATGCACCTGTGCAGCTGCCATTTTACTTGGGTCCGCTGCACCCTGTATTAGTGCAGATGCATTTAGGCCTGTCTGGTTTGTATCTGAATTTTTTGGAGGATTTTTTCCTCTTTGAGGTTTTCATGTTAGAGTAGGACTGGCAAGTGTAAGGAACTTTGACGCAGTTTGCCAGCTTCCGTATTAAGGCCTTAATATCAACCAATACCTTACATATATTGCTATGTTTTTTTGTGCACTTTTTATATTTCTTTCAGGGTGCAGTTGGGCCTAAATGGTTCTGCAAACTTGTGGCCTCTGTTCACACGGGATGCATTCTAGTTGGCACTGGGCAGCCCCCCTATATGGTGTTACTAAGAGGTTGTGAGCCAGAAGCCCTGCATTCCCTGTGTGAACACTGCCACATGCGGATTATTTCTTCTGCACTGGTGTACCACACGGCCAATCCCTGATTGTAGGCTGGCTGTTTCATTTGGTATTTATGCACCTGTGCAGCTGCCATTTTACTTGGGTCCGCTGCACCCTGTATTAGTGCAGATGCATTTAGGCCTGTCTGGTTTGAATCTGAATTTTTTGGAGGATTTTTTCCTCGTTGAGGTTTTCATGTTAGAGTAGGACTGGCAAGTGTAAGGAACTCTGAATCCAATCGAGAATCTGTGGAAAGAGCTGAAAACTGCTGTTCACAAACGATCTCCATCCAACCTCACTGAGCTCGAGCTGTTTGCCTAGGAAGAATGGGAAAGAATTTCTGTCTCTCGATGTACAAAACTGGTAGAGACATCCCCCAAGCGACTTGCAGCTGTAATTGCAGCAAAAGGTGGCGCAGCAAAGTATTAAGCTAAAGGGGCCATATAATATTGCACGCCAAACTTTTCAGTTTTTGAATTTCCACAAAAATTTAAAATAACCAATAAATTTCGTTCAAATTCACAATTGTGTTCCACTTGTTGTTGATTCTTCACCAAAAATTTACATTTGTTATCTTTATGTTTGAAGCATGATATGTGGGAAAAGGTTGAAAAGTTCCAGGGGGCCGAATACTTTCGCAAGGCACCGTACCATGGACAAGGCAAGAGAACTTGGATCTGAGATACAGTTAGGTCCATATATAATTGTACAGAGACAACATTTTCTAATTTTGGTTCTAGACATTACCACAATGAATTTTAAACAAAACAATTCAGATGCAGTTGAAGTTCAGACTTTCAGCTTTCATTTGAGGGTATCCACATTAAAATTGGATGAAGGGTTTAGGAGATTCAGCTCCTTAACATGTGCCACCCTGTTTTTAAAGGGACCAAAAGTAATTGGACAATTGACTCCAAGGCTATTTCATGGACAGGTGTGGGCAATCCCTAACCAAATTTAGAAAAAATGTTGTCTCTGTCCAAATATATATGGACCTAACGGTATATATAGTGCAGAAAAAAGTACCGTATTTTTCGCTTTATAAGACGCACCCCAAATTTTGAGGAGAAAAATAAAAAAATATTTTTTTAATAAAATGGTGGTGCATCTTATAATCCATGCGTCTTATTGCTTACCGGGGGTGGTGGCTGTGGTGAAGGGTCGCTGCTGGAGGTGGCAAGAGATCTCGAGATCTCAGTCCCGAGATCACCATCAGCGCATGAGCCGCCCCCGGCGGCCATATTACTGGAGTCCATCACACAGAGGGAACCGAGAAAGTGCGCCGGGGCTCTGGCCTGTCGCAAAATGTCGGCAGAGCCCCAGGCTGGGCACCGGAGACACCACTGGGCAGCTGTCAACGGCGGGCCCCGGACACCCCTGCGGCCTACACCCGGTAAGGCATGTCCACTTTGTAAGACACACACACATTTTCCCCCCAAGTTTGGGGGGAAAAAAAATGCGTCTTACAAAACGAAAGATACGGTTTATTTATTGGGTGGCGGAAGCAATAGCTAATGGGGGGCACAGCAATGGCTTGCCAATGTACATTTTTAATGGTGAGAGACAAATATTATATTAATGGTGGGGTACATATTTGTATTCAGGAGCATAGTGAACACAGAAGACTCCTTCATACAGAAGAGAGACAACTATATAAAATAGTGTGAAAAGGGGTTTTTTTATTTTGTTTTCGAGAGAACTCCTCATGTGTAAAATCCACAAAAATAAAAAATCAGTTTAACAGCTCCTAAAACCTAACACAATACGCATACACACATATTATACCATCCAGTGACTGAGTAATATCTGAGACTTCTCTGCATTTAGTGGTCACTACTCACCTGTGCGGTTATCTGTAGGAATCTCCTCCTTACACCGCTCATCACTCCTCACATATGTCTCTGTAGTATTAATATGGGGCAGATCTTCACCCTGAAAGAAAGATTGCAAAAGTTACAGATGGAGAAGTTGTATAAATAGATTTATAAAACAGAACTAGTAAATGAATATGGCATCCAAATTTGACACCGTATTTGGCATTCATGGAGCCCTAGGCAATTTAAATGGTCACGCTCCCTACTGGTTAGACTAATGGTGTGTGCACACAACATCGTTTTCACGTGGATCCTGCTCGGAAGCCATCTGAAAAAAGGGTTTGCAAACGGCTAAAAGACATCATGTGCATGTACCCTGAGGGTATGGGCACACGGTGTGGATTCTGCTGCGGATCCGCTGCAGTTCCGCAAGCAATGTACAGTACAATGATAATCAATGGATTTTAAAAACCGCAGTGCACATGCTGCGGAATTTTCCGCGCGGATTTGCTGCAGTTTTCAAACCGCAGCATGTCAATTCTTTCTGCGGATTCCGTAGCGGTTTGACACCTGTTCCTGTACAGGTGTCAAAAAGCAGGGGAAAACCGCAGACAAATCTGCAGGTAAAACTCAGGTCACTTTACCTGCGGATTTACATGCAAATCCGCGCACCGTGTGCACTCACTCTAAGGGTGCACATACACTTTATTAGGTAGTAAAGGCCCCCATACAAATTAGAGCAAGGTCAGCCTAACCTGCTGATACCAAGGGGTTTCGCTGACAGTTTAATGTGTATCGAGGCCTGACTGATGATATCAGTGGAGATAATGATGTCTGATTGCAGACTGCAGATCCTTTTGTTCTCCAATAGATGAATCGCTGGCACACATATCCAGCAGCAATTCTCTCATTGAAAACAAAAGAGAGCTCGAGAGAGGAAGGTACATATGGTGAGAATCAATGCAAGATTGCTGCCAGCTATGTTAAGTGTATAAGGTCTTTAGTCAAGCACTGTTTAGTTGATATATCTGGCCTCATTTAGACAGTCGAACTTTTAGTCTTTGTGTTGTTCATGTGTGTACACAGACCCTATAAAGATCTTGTATCATTAAATTAAAGATTACTAAATCAACATTAATACAGGATGAGAACCACCATCAAGACATGCATTCATCACCATCAGAATATAAATATAGTGCTAGAAAAGCCATCAATATATAAATACAGCACCAGAACAACAATCAGTACATATGTAGATCATCAGATCCATCATCAGTACATGTATAGATCACCAGATCAATATATTAATGCATCTCCAGGTCCATTGTCAGTACATAAATACAGCACTATTACAGGAATATAGCACCAATCTTAGTACAGCAATCAAATGCAATGTCAGATTAGCCTCTGGCATATACAATTGTGTGGCATGAACTTGCAAATTCCATTATGTCCTTAACAATGATAAGGCAACGATGGGAATTGTAGTTACCATCCAACATCAGGCTGTGAAGCCCTGCTAAGATTTTTATTTATGAAATGTGTATGTATGTGCACGTAATCTAGTGTGAGTGTATTAATACACTCATATACTGCTGCTTTCTCCAGTGTCTAACTGCATTCTTTTCTGCTTCTCAGTGATGTCACCGCAATTGCGAATAGCCGGCTCGCTCTATACTCTATGTGTGAGCCTGAAGTATCTTTTACAATGAAAGCCTCTGGAACATTGATTTGACACTCCATAGGTTTCCATTGAAAAAGTCACTTCTGAGTCATGCAGTGCACAGTGTGACCCAGACAGTCTGCACAGCAGTGGTGTCACTAAGAAGCAGCGAAGAACAGTACTAGACTCCAGATAGATCAGCAGTAGGTGAGTGTATAAATATACTCACGCTACGTTATATGCATATACACACACACATTTCATGAATAAAATACATAGTGGGAGCGGTTCCAACACTTTTGGGGAATATCTAATATGTTTTTTTTTAAGTCTTTTAATCCTAAACAGATTGGTGCCAGTCTGGGTCCTGATACCCCATCCTTTTCTCAAAAGAAGTTTTAAAAGTGCACAGGTCAGGAGCCTATGACTCTCTCCTGCATCTGTGTGTGCTCCAGAGAGTTGCACATCTAAAAGTTGTTTTCACGATTAGTTCGGCTCTCCAAACTTGGTCTCCCACTGATCTGCTCTGAATTAAAGGGCCAAAAACATACAAAAAGCTCAGAAAAGTCTAGAAACTCTCAAATGTCCGATTATCGACAACCAAATAACAGTATATTTAAAGCAAGCTGTGAATCACCAGATACACAAGCAAAAGGTTCGTTGGGTGAAATGGTTTTTCACCTTGCTTAAATATCATTGTTCTGAAGAAATTAGCGACCACCACACTGTCCTGCCTTATGGAATACACCTACCACACCTTCCTCACTTATGGACCATGATCTCCACACATTTCATGCCTCACGCTGCCGCCTGACTATTTGAACCTTGTGGGTTCTTCTACCATAAGATAAACAGCTGCCATGAAGAGATGAATTTGGTTGGTCACAATACTTATGTAATCTCTAGTGTCCAGACCTCCATCTACAGATATGTGAGATACCAGGATGTACCAAGAAAATATTCCCACATTACCCCACCTTCACCAGCCTGAAATGTTGATGTTGGATGTTTTACCTTGATCACCACATTCTCAGTATAGCTTTGATACCATTTCAAGGAAAATCCCCATAAGGTTGGTAGTTTTTGAAATACTGGTCCTGTCTAATGTAGAATCAATGCCCGTGTTTGAAGTCGTTCAGATCACTCACTCTTCCAGTTTTAATGTGGATTCTGGCTGATAACTTATTACTTCATTTTATACTATACTCCAGGGGAAAGGGTCTCACTCCACACTATGAAGCTCAAATCAGGAAAGTGCCGGTGTCTCTAATACATTGTCCGTTCAGTGTATTATACTGGTGGATAAAACAAGACTGAGCACAAGACCTTCACAGCTTCTACACAGCATAGGGGAGATCTCATGACACCTTCTCTCCATCTACCTGATGATCCTGAGGAATATCTGGATCTTCTTGTTTACAGTCCTGTGGAAGAAGAGGACGGAGACATCTCTCTGGTGTTGTCCTCTCACTGGATAGAACTGGAGGAAACACATACAGGGACTGAATTCATTCTTTACATACAGATAATTATAGGCCGTGTGTATTTAGTCCTGTCTATTACCTGGTGATGTGAGGGGCTGGGGAACCTCCATCATGACGTCCTTGTACAGATCTTTGTGTCCTTCTAAATACTCCCACTCCTCCATGGAGAAATAGACGGTGACATCCTGACACCTTATAGGAACCTGACACATACAATGATACCGTCATCCCCCGATCCCTCCATAGCGTTACTGTATAATGTCCCAGCATTCCCAGCAGTGTCACCTCTCCAGTCAGCAGCTCAGTCATCTTGTAGGTGAGTTCTAGGATCTTCTGGTCATTGATGTCCTCATGTATCAGGGGGTGAGGTGGAGGCCCCGTGATTGGGCTCAGGGGTCTTCCCCATCCCTCAGACACAGGGTCCTGACAGCGCTCCCTAGAGGTCTTCTTCACTACTGTGTAATCCTGGTTATGGAGAGACACATTAATAAACCTCACTACAGACATTTCCAGAGTCCTCACCTCTCCAGTTCTGTCCATCTGTTATTCCCATAGATAAGAATGACGTAATGTGACGTCATCAGAATCTCTCACCTCTCCAGTAAGCCGGAAGAGGATCTCTAGGGTGAGGTGTAATATCCTCTCCGCCATCTTGTCCCTGTCCCTATCCATCCTTGTAGGGTCACTCAGGAGATTTCTCTTATATAGAAGATCTCCACTGAGAGGATCCGATATTGTAGGGACCTGAATGGGGAGAAGATGATGATGTAACATCATAAAGATCCCATGTAAGAAATCTCCGGAGCTGTTACCGGCTTCACATGATCACTACATCCAGTCATGGCCCCGTCCTGCCCCAGGTATAACACACAGTCCCATTATAGGCACACACAGGGATTTATCCCAGGCTCAGCACTGAGGGGGTTAATGTCCCCTGTCCCCAGTAATGGGGAATCTCCAGCACCTACCTCCACCTGCAGAGCCGCACACCACATATATGGCTGTTCTGTGCACACAGGACCTGGGATGAGGTCACAGGAGGGGAGGAGTCAGGGGTCACATGATCAGAGGCCTCAGTGTGCAGGACTCTGCTGTGCTGGTTGTCATGGTAATGGATGAGGGGAAGTTTATGTGGGAGGAGGGTCAGGAGGGGTTTATAATATCAATGTAGCAGAACCGTGTGGGTAGGATAGGACGTGTATGTAGCGGAGCTGTGTGTGTATGATGTGTACAGAGCGAAGCCGTGTGTGTATGTATGTATGTGTAAGGCCTGTTTCACACATCAGTTTTTTTGTGTCAGTTAAAACACGCCAAAATGGTGGAAAGCGGGTCCGTTGCTAACTGATGTGAACGGATGCCAACGGACCGTTTTTTTGACAGATCCGCCGAATGAAGAATTTTAAAGGAACTGCTGCGAGAGAAAGAGAGAGAGATAAATTTCCTCCTGACTTCATTCCTCCGGGCATGCGCACTATAAAAATGCGGATCCTGCAGCACAAAAAGCGTTACATGGTCCGTCCAGGGTTTGAGGTTAGTCAGGGTAGAGGGGCCCTGTGACAATACTGCCCCCACCCCCACCTCCGAAGCGTTGACCTCGACGATAAAAGGTCTTGACGAATTGGGTTGTACCAACACAGGGGATGTAGTAAAACACTTCTTTAATGCCAGGAAGGAATTTTTTGTGGCCAAGGACCAATTTCTTACATCTGCCCCTTTAAGAGTGAGGTCCGTCAAGGGTTTCACCACATGCGAGAACCCTTTAACCCCTTCACCCCCAAGGGTGGTTTGCACATTCATGACAGGGCCAATTTTTACAATTCTGACCACTGTCCCTTTATGAGGTCATAACTCTGGAACGCTTCCATGGATCCCGGTGATTCTGACATTGTTTTCTCGTGACATATTGTACTTCATGTTAGTGGTAAAATTTCATTCAAATAACTTGCGTTTATTTGTGAGAAAAACGGAAATTTGGCGAAAATTTTGAAAATTTCGCAATTTTCCAACTTTGAATTTTTATGCCCTTAAATCACAGAGATACGGCACACAAAAAACTTGATAACTAACATTTCCCACATGTTTAGTTTACATCAGCACAATTTTGGAACCAAAATTTCTTTTTGTTAGGAAGTTATAAGGGTTAAAAGTTGACCAGCGATTTCTCATTTTTACAACACCATTTTATTTTTACGGACCACATCACATTTGAAGCCACTTTGAGGGGTCTATATGATAGAAAATACCCAAAAGTGACACCATTCTAAAAACTGCACCCCTTATGGTGCTCAAAACCACATTCAAGAAGCCTTTAGGTGCGTCACAGGAATTTTTTTGAATATTTAAAAAAAAATGAACATCTAACTTTTTTTCACAAAAAAAGTACTTCAGGTTCAATTTTTTTATTTTACCAAGGGTAACAGGAGAAACTGGACTGCAAAAGTTATTGTGCAATTTGTCCTGGGTACGGTGATACCTGATATGTGGGGGGGAACGACTGTTTCGGCGCATGGCAGAGCTCAGAATGGAAGGAGCGCCTTTTGACTTTTTCAATGCAAAATTGTCTGGAATTCAGATCGGACGCCATGTCACGTTTGGAGAGTCCCTGATGTACCTAAACAGTGGAAACCCCCTACAAGTGTCCCCATTTTGGAAACTAGACCCCCCAAGGAACTTATCTAGATATGTGGTGAGAACTTTGAACCCACAAGGGCTTTACAGAAGTTTATAACGTACAGCGGTACAATTAAAAAATCATATTTTTTCCACAAAAATGATCTTTTCACCCCAATTTTTATTTTCCCAAGGGTAACAGGACCCTAAAAGTTATTGTGCAATTTGTCCTGAGTACGCTGATACCCCACATGTGGGGGTAAACCACTATTTGGGCGCATGGCAGACCTCGGAAGGGAAGCAGCGCCATTTGACGTTTTTGGCTGGAATTGAGATCGGACATCATGTCGTGATTGGAAAACCCCTGATGTACCAAAACAGTGGAAACCCCCCACAAATGACACCATTTTGGAAACTAGACCCCCTAAGGAACTTATCTAGATGTGTGGTGAGAACTTTGAACCCCCAAGGGCTTCACAGAAGTTTATAACATAAAGCCGTACAATTAAAAAATCATATTTTTTCCACAAAAATGATCGTTTCACCCTCAATTCTTATTTTTCCAAGGGTAACAGGACCCTAAAAGTTATTGTGCAATTTGTCCTGAGTACGCTGATACCCCACATGTGGGGGTAAACCACTATTTGGGCGCATGGCAGAGCTCGGAAGGGAAGCAGCGCCATTTGACGTTTTTGGCTGGAATTGAGATCGGACACCATGTCGCGATTGGAAAACCCCTGATGTACCTAAACAGTGGAAACCCCCCACAAATGACACCATTTTGTAAACTAGACCCCCCAAGGAACTTATCTAGATGTGTGGTGAGCACTTTGAACCCCCCAGTGCTTCACAGAAGTTTATAACGCCCGGGCGTGAAAATAAAAAATTTGTATTTTTTCCACAAACATGATCTTTTAGTCACCATTTTTTTATTTTCCCAAGGGTACCAGGAGAAATTGGACCCCAAAAGTTGTTGTCCAATTTGTCTGAGTATGCTGATACCCCATATGTGGGAGAAAACTACTGTATGGGCACACGTCGGGGCTCGGAAGGGAAGTAGTGACGTTTTGGAATGCAGACTTTGATGGAATGGTCTGCGGGTGTCATGGTGCCTTTGGAGAGCCCCTAATGTACCTAAACAGTGGAAACCCCCCACAAATGACCCCATTTTGAAAACTAGACCCCCTAAGGAACTTATCTAGATGTGAGGTGAGCACTTTGAACCCCCAAGGGCTTCACAGTTTATAATGCCCGGGCATGAAATTAAAAAAATCGTATTTTTTCCACAAACATGATCAATTAGTCCCCAATTTTTTTATTTTCCCAAGGGTAACAGGAGAAATTGAACCCCAAAAGTTGTTGTCCAATTTGTCCTGAGTACGCTGACACCCCATATGTGGGAGAAAACTACTGTATGGACACACGTCGGGGCTCGGAAGGGAAGTAGTGACGTTTTGGAATGCAGACTTTGATGGAATGGTCTGCGGGTGTCATGTTGCCTTTGGAGAGCCCCTAATGTACCTAAACAGTGGAAACCCCCCACAAATGACCCCATTTTGAAAACTAGACCCCCTAAGGAACTTATCTAGATGTGAGGTGAGCACTTTGAACCCCCCAGTGCTTCACAGAAGTTTATAACGCCCGGGCGTGAAAATAAAAAATTCGTATTTTTTCCACAAACATGATCTTTTAGTCACCATTTTTTTATTTTCCCAAGGGTACCAGGAGAAATTGGACCCCAAAAGTTGTTGTCCAATTTGTCTGAGTATGCTGATACCCCATATGTGGGAGAAAACTACTGTATGGGCACACGTCGGGGCTTGGAAGGGAAGTAGTGACGTTTTGGAATGCAGAGTTTGATGGAATGGTCTGCGGGTGTCATGTTGCCTTTGGAGATCCCCTAATGTACCTAAACAGTGGAAACCCCCCACAAATGACCCAATTTTGGAAAAGAGACCCCCTAAGGAACTTATCTAGATGTGTGGTGAGCAATTTGAACCCCCAAGGGCTTCACAGAAGTTTATAATGCCCGGGCATGAAAATAAAAGATTCGTATTTTTTCCACAAACATGATCAATTAGTCCCCAATTTTTTCATTTTCCCAAGGGTAACAGGAGAAATTGGACCCCAAAAGTTGTTGTCCAACTTGTCATGAGTACGCTGACACCCCATATGTGGGAGAAAACTACTGTATGGACACACGTCGGGGCTCGGAAGGGAAGCAGTGACGTTTTGGAATGCAGACTTTGATGGAATGGTCTGCGGGTGTCATGTGCGTTTGGAGAGCCCCTGATGTACCTAAACTATTGAAACTCCCCACAAGTGACCCCATTTCGGACACTAGACCCCCCACGGAACTTATCTAGATGTGTGGTGAGCACTTTGAACCCCCAAGTGCTTCACAGAATTTTATAACGCTCGGACGTGAAAATAAGAAAAATCATTTTTTTTCCACAAAAATGATATTTTTGCCCCCAATTTTTTATTTTCCTAAGGGTAACAGGAGAAATTTGACCACAAAAATTGTTTTGCAATTTGTCCTGAGTAGGCTGATACCCTACATGTGGGGGTAAAACACTGTTTGGGCGCATGTCAGAGCTTGGAAGGGAAGGAGCACCATTTGACTTTTTCAACTCAGAATTGGCTGGAATTGAAATCAGACGCCATGTTGCATTTGGAGAGACCCTGATGTGCCCAAACAGTGGAAACCCCCAATTCTAACTCCAACCCGAACCCCAACACACCCCTAACCCTAATCTCAGCCCTAACCCTAACCCTAGCCCTAACCCTAGCCCTAACCCTAGCCCTAGCCCTAACCCTAACCCTAACCCTTCCCTAACCCTAACCGTAATGGAAAAATGGAAATAAATACATTTTTTTAATTTTATTATTTTTCCCTAACTAAGGGGGTGATAACGGGGGGTTTGATTTACTATTTATGGCGGTTTTTATGTTTGGCGGCTGTCGCACGCTAAAAGACGCTTTTTATTGTAAAAATAGTTTTTGCATCACCACATATTGACAGCTATAATTTTTCCGTATTTTGACCCACCGAGTCATGTGAGGTCTTATTTTTTGCGGGACGAGTTGACGTTTTTATTGGTACCATTTTCGGGCACGTGACATTTTTTGATCGCTTTTTATTCCGATTTTTGGGACGCAGAATGAACAAAAACCAGCGTTTCATGAATTTCTTTTGGGGGGGTGCGTTTACACCGTTCCGCGTGCGGTAAAATTGATAAAGCGGTTTTATTCTTCGGGTCAGTACGGTTACAGCGATACCTCATTTAGGTCGTTTTTTTATGTTTTGTCGGTTTTATGCAATGAAAACTATTTTATATAAAAAATAATTATTTTTGCATCGCTTTATTCTGCGAGCTATAACTTTTTTATTTTTTCGCTAATGATGCTGTGTGGCAGCTCGTTTTTTGCGGGACAAGATGACGTTTTCAGCGGTACCATGGATATTTATATGCGTCTTTTTGATCGCGCGTTATTACACTTTTTGTTTGGCGGTATGATAATAAATCATTATTTTTTGCTTCGTTTTTTATTTTTATTTTTTAAGGGGTTCGCTAAAGGGGTTAACTAATGGGACAGTTTTATAGGGCGGGTTGTTACGGACGCGGCGATACCTAATATGTGTACTTTTATTGTTTGTTTGTTTTTTATTTTCAAAAAATGGATTTATTTGGGGGAATATTTTTTTTTTTTTTGTAATTTATTTGGCAATTTTTTTTAAATTATTTTAACACTTTATTTTTATTTTTTTTTTACCTTATTAAATAGTCCCAGGTGGGACATCACTGTCCTGTGACAGATCGCTGATCTGTCACATCACAGATCACTGTGACAGATCAGCGATCTGTCACAGGCAGTGCACAAGGCTTCCTCATGCCTGCGCTTTGCAGGTACTGAGGAAGCCAGCTTCCTGCAGGCCCCCGAAGGCCCCCGTCGCCATCTTGGATTCGGGTCCCTGCAGGAAATGAGCCCCCGGCAGCAGCGCTGCACATTGCGCTGCCGAGGGGGGCTCAGGGAAGCACTGAGGGAGCCCCCTCCCTGCCGATGCTTACCTTTAACCCCCATGTTTGATCGCGGTGTGCAAGGGGTTAACGTGTCGGGGGCGGTCCGTGACCGCCCCTGACACATTGTGCCGGGTGTCAGCTGTGATAATCAGCTGACACCCGGCCGCGATCAGCGGCGCTCACCACGTGGGCGCGGCTGATCGCGGTAGACGTACTATCCCGTCCATGGGCATAGGGGCCCGGGTCCCATGGACGGGATAGTACGTCTGATGTCAGGAAGGGGTTAATGAACTTCCTATAATAATTAGCGAAGCCCAGAAATCGCTGCAACCCCTTCAGGTCATGAGGCTGCACCCAATCTGTAATGGCCTGAACCTTCCCTGGATCCATGCAGAATCCCTCCCCGGATACAATTACACCCAGAAAAGACAGTTCTTGCATAAAAAATGAGCACTTCTCCAGCTTAGCATACAAATGGTTCTCCCCGAGTCTCATAAGCACCATACGCAGATGATGCAAGTGTGACTGACTGTCCTCAGAGTAAATCAAGATGTCATCCAGGTAAATGACTACGTAACGTCCAATCAAGTCAGAAAAAACAACATTAATAAAATTCTGAAAAACCGCAGGAGCGTTAGTGAGGCCAAAGGGCATAACCAGGTTTTCAAACAGCCCCTCAGTTGTCAGGAACGCTGTTTTCCATTCGTCCCCCTCCCGGATCCTTATAAGGTTAAAAGCCCTTCACAGATCGAGCTTAGAAAACCATTTGGCCCCCGTGAGTTGATTGCATAGATCAGGAATCAACGGGAGAGGGTACGTGTTCTTAACAGTAATTTTGTTCAGTTCTCGAAAGTCGAGGCACGGTCGTAACCCACCATCTTTTTTCTTTACAAAGAAATACCCCGCTGCCACGGGTGAGACCAAGGGCCGAATATGCCCCTTGTGAAGGCTCTCTTTGATGTACTCTTTCATAGCTTGGTGCTCAGGCCCGGACAAATTAAACAAACGAGCCTTGGGTAATTTGGCTCCAGGTACTAAATCGATAGCACAATCATATGCTCTATGTGGTGGGAGCGCCTCAGCCTCGCTTTCGGAAAACACATCTTTAAAGTCTCTCAGGTACTCCGGAATACCCTCCAGACCGACAGATGACACAGATACGGATTTTATCGGATTGACAAAAGGAACCGGGTTACAACACAGACCATTATCATTACATCCCCATCGGGTGATCTCCCCCTTCACCCAATCAATAAGAGGATTGTGATGTTGCAACCAGGGCATTCCCAATACCAGTCCTACAGGCAGACTATTCATAATGAAACAACTTAAATTTTCCATATAAGTGGAACCCACTTTCATAGAAAAAACTTCAGACATAAAACAAATTCCATCCCGGGTAAGAGGGGATGAATCCACAGCCACAATTTTAACAGGGTCTTTTAACCTGACTGTCCCTATCTTATTAAGAGTCGCAACTTGGGCATCAATCATATTAATGGAGGAACCACAGTCAACAAAGGCGGTGGTCATAACAGGACCGCCAGCAATTTCCAATTCAACCTGGAGCACCATTTTTGTACGTGAGAAAAAATGTACCTGGGAGTCTGGACAACCTCCTCGATTGTTGCCCAGACTCATTCCTTTCTCTGATGGTTTCTCTGAAGGACAGGAGGGGCAATTCCTTTTCCAATGTCCAGAGGCTCCACAGTAAAAGCATAGTAGGTTGTCTCTACGGTGCCTTCTCTCTTTCTCCTTAACCGAGACTGACCCAACCTTCATGGGCTCAGATACAGGTGCAGAGTCACACAATTTGGGGTACAAGGGAGACTCTTGTTGCATCATTCCACTAGCACGGAGTCTCCGGTCCATATGGACCGCGTGCATCATGGCGTCCTCCAGGGTATCAGGAGGCGGATGTAATGCCAGAGCGTTCTGCAGACGATCAGAAAGGCCCCTGCGAAACAACCCCCTCAGGGCGTCGTCGTTCCAGGATACTTCGGCGGTCCAACGTCTAAACTCTGAGCAGAACCATTCAGCAGAGTGCCTCCCCTGTGTCACACTCATCACCATATCCTCAGCCAGACACACTCTATCAGGCTCATCATAGATGTGCCCCAGAGCCTCAAAGAACAAGTTCACTGACATACGTTCAGGAGCAGAGGAAGACAGTGAAAAAGCCCATGCTTGCGGAGCCCCCCGAAGTAGGGAAATAATGACCCCCACCCTCTGGAACTCATCCCCGGAGGAGCGGGGCCTTAGAGAAAAAAAAAGCTTGCATCCTTCTCTGAAAGATCTGAACTCCTTTTTATCCCCTGAGAAAGGGTCAGGCAATTTGACCGGAGATTCGGGGGACTCTAATGACACATCCCTACCCCCAGAACTAGAAGCCCCTGCATCGACAGCCCCCTGCACAGTAACCACCAACTGTTGCTGGGTATGGGACATCATGTGCTGTTCCACATTGAGTTTATGGAACATTTGGGTCAGGTGCTTGACCTGATCAGCCAAAGCTTGTATGGGATCCATGAGGATAACACACACTTTTTTTTTTTTCTCTGCAGAGGAAAAAAAAACTGAAACGGTCAGTTATAATGTCAGGAACACCGCACTGCACTTGCTCACTGAGCCAGTGCGCGTGTCCTGAGTGCAAAGACTGTGCACAAAGATACCTACGGAGCGGGCAGCAGTGGTGACAATGCATGCTCCAGGACCTGAAGCACGTGACTGCTGGGGGCGTGGCCTAAGCTCCACAGAGCTAGGAGCTGCAGGGAAACTCCTAGAAAGGTAACTACAGGACAATGTTACCAAGGGGCATAGACAGAGACAGAAACCAGATCAAGCCGAGGTCAAAGCACGAGATAGCAATACAGTACCAAAGGATTAGACAGAAAGGACAGTCAGGACATAGCAATAGATCAGAAAACCAGAATGGGCATTAGACGGTACAATAGGGGTAACCTGTAACGGAGTAACGATAGCCAAGCCAGGAGGTCAGAACCAGAAAAGACAATTATACAAAAAACGAGAGACGGAGTACAGAGTGAAGGAACAAGCCAGGTCATACACGGGAAGCAAACAAACAACGCAGAGTACACGCACACCAGGGGTCAGACACACCAGAACAGCAGTATAACTGACAGAGAATGCTAGTTTGGAGTGAGTATAAATACCCCTCCCAGATCCAAAGAGAGGCAGGCAAAAGTTAACCCTGTGACAACAGGACATCAACCATGTCCTAACCATGACAGCTTCTTCCTGGCAATTCCCCCACTGGATGGTCTGATTCTTCGCACCAGACGGCACTCCTTTCAATAACTCCAGCAGTGGATTGATGATGCAAGTGAAGTCTTTTACAAGACGTCGGTAGTACCCCGTAAGCTCAAGAAAGGCCTGCATGTCCTTCACTGTTTTCAGAGTGGGCCAATCCTTTACTGCTGCTATCTTCTCATGCGCAGGTCTTACTCCCTCAGCAGATACAACATGTCCAAGGTATTCAATTTACTGACGGAAAAGGTGGCACTTCTGAGGCTTCACTTTCAGGCCACGCTTCTGTAGCCAACTCAACACCTGTTCCAGCCGCCAAAGATGCTCCTCAAAAGTGGCTGCACAGACAATGATGTCATCCAGATAAATGAGGGTAGTTTCAAAGTTCAGGTCTCCGTCTCCCAAACACCGTTCCATCAGCCGCTGAAAGTTTCCAGGTGTGTTGGTAAGACCGAAGGGCATCCGATTGAATTTGAACAACCCCATAGGCAGTATAAACGCTGTCTTCGGCTGGTCTTGCTCAGCCATGGGCACTTGCCAATATCCACTGGCCAGATCTAATGACGAGAAATACTTAGCTTTTCCCAGGGCAGACAATGACTCCTCCATTCTCAGTAGGGGATAAGAGTCCTGAACTATACAGGCATTTAGTTGCCGGTAGTCAACACAAAAACGAAGGGTTCCATCCTTTTTTGAACTAGAAAGATAGGGGCTGCCCACAGGCTCTGACTCTCCCGTATGACCTCACTCTGCAGCATGTGTGCCAACATTTCTTTCACCTGGTACATTTGTGGCAGGATCTGTCGATAGGGCTCCCGAACTGGTGCGGCATTTCTTGTGGGGATTTCGTCAGTTCAGCCGGCATCTGTTCCAGGATCCGGCGTCCTTCTCTCATGATACTGGATGAAGGCTCTGAGGACATGGTGAGGGATACAGTCCAGGGATCTCCTTGTTTCACCGCTAACTGAATGGCCTCTGGGTGGTCAGTTCCTTCGGCATACCCAGTACTTGGGCCACATCACTCTTGGGTGAGATTGTGAGGTCATCCTCCCCTAGGTTGATACACCGAACTACATTACCATTGTAGACAGTGGTTAATGTCCGAGCAATGAGGAGTCTTGAAAGCAGTTGATCTAGAAGGGTGGGCTCTATCTTGACCTCTACTCCTTCGAGGGGTGTGCAGGCTCACACAGGCAGCATGAGCACAGTCTGGCCAGGGGGTCAAACGAGCTTGGCAGCGGCCGGAATGACTAACTTCCCTAGGACTTCTCCTTCTCTCGACGTTTCTTGACAGAGGCGTATCTAGGCTTTCTGGCACCCGGGGCAAGAATTCGGTTTGGCGCCGCCCCCCCCCCCCCCCCCGCCCAAGTACATATGCGACTTGCACACTTAGCCATGTACCTGCGAGCTGCTCTTCCTAATGCTCTCAATGTTCAGTAAAAAACTGAGAGAAGCAGGAAGAGAAGCTCGTTGTCACAGGACCATACCTATGAAAATCGCATATGAGTGAAGTGTCCATGTGATGACTACTGGAACCTGCAGAGCTGAATCCTGACATTGCAGGCTTCTGAATTCTCACATCTAATGCACTGCACACTTTTAGGATTCTCCCTTGCCGATGTACAGTCATGTCAGCACAAGTATGTGATTTATATACTTCTGGCCACATTCCGACTAGACGTGCCCGGCCTCGCTCCATTCATAGAATCATAGAATCATAGAATCGTAGAGTTGGAAGGGACCTCCTGGGCCATCTGGTCCAACCCCCTGCTCAAAGCAGGATTCGCTAAATCATCCCAGTCAGATGTCTGTCCAGCCTCTGTTTGAAGACTTCCATTGAAGGAGAACTCACCATTCATTTTCATTGAGTGAGGCCACACATGTCTAGTCAGCATGTGACCGCATGTATGTAAATTACCGGCACGAGAGAATCCTTACAGCGTTCAGTGAGCACTGTGAGAATTCAGAAGTCTGCAGTCACATAGAATGACTGCAGACTCAGCACAAGCCTGGACAACCCCTTTAATGTTCCTAACAAATAAAAACATGAGAATAAGTCAGTAGCACAAATAACATTTACATCCAGGTACCTTATAGATGACGTCGTCTCTGCAGTCAGTCACCTTTTCTTCTAGACCCCATGATGAGTTTTCTCATCCACATCTCGTCTCTGTAGACGTCCATCTTCTCCGGTCTTCTGCAGCAAATCACACGACGCCCTTAAAGATAGAAGTGTCATTATAATGCTCTGGAATAAAAATATCTGCAATATACTGTCGCCTCACACTATTCCCCTCTAGCATCCCCTCTGTTCACCATACTGTCTCCTCATATATTTACCCCCTCACTCTCTATACTGTCTGCTCACACATATCCCTGACTCCCCATACTGTGTCCACTTACATTAACCCATTCGCTCCCCATACTGTCTGCACCAATCCCCCATACTGTTTCCTCATACATACTCTTTATTTTGTGTCCTCAAATCTCCCCACACATTAAATCCCCCATCCCCCACACACATTAAGTACCCCCCATCCCCACTCCAAATCCCCCCCACACATTAAATAACCCCCCATCCCCACTCCAAATCCCCCCACACATTAACCCAATCCCACTCATTAACCCCATCAGCACTCCAAATCCCCCCACCCTCACTCCAAAGACCCCCACACATTAACCCCAACCCCACTCATTAACGCCCCCACACATTAACCCCCATCCATTAACCCGCGCACACATTAACCCAATCCCCACTCATTAACCCCATCACCACTCCAAATCCCCCCACACATTAAATAACCATCTCCACTCCAAATCCCCCCACACATTAACCCCCATCCCCACTCATTAACCCCCATCCCCACTCATTAACGCCCCCACACATTAACCCCCATCCCCACTCATTAACGCCCCCATTCATTAACCCCACCGCACACATTAACCCAATCCCCACTCATTAACCCCCATCACATTAAATAACCCCCATCTCCATTCCAAATCCCCCCACACATTAACCCCATGGCATCCCCACTCATTAACCCCCACACACATTAACCCCCATCCCCACTCATTAACCCCCATCTCCACTCTAAATACCCCCACACATTAACCACCATCCCCTCTACAAATCCCCCCCATCTCCACTCATTAACTCCCCCTCATCTCCCATCTTCGGTGGTTCTTCAGATCCACAGAGGAGCACACTTACCACCAGCGTTTGCTTTGGGCGCCGGGGAGTGACGTCAGCAGCGTGATCACATGACCTGATCATGCTGCTGACGTCGTTCTGGCCCGGCGGTCAGAGCTGCAATTGTACTGGCGTCTATACAGACGCCAGTACAATTGTTCCCTGGGAGCCGGCACGCGCTCCTTCTCTGCGCCGGCTGTCAGCTTGACAGCTGACACAGAGAACCGCCGACTCCCAGGCCGGGGGGGCGGCAGAACGCAGCCGCCAGGGAGGACACTGCGGACCGCTGCATTAGGCGGCCCGACTGCGCCCCCCTGTTGGCTGCGCCTGGGGCAATTGCCCCGGCTCCCCCCCCCTAGATACGCCCCTGTTTCTTGAGCTTGGGCTACCCGTATCAGTTGCTGGAACACCTTTTTTTGGGGGGGTCCATCGATTGAGAAAAGCATCTGGTGACTCATTGACTAGGATGGTCCCAAGTTCCTTCAGCAAAGCTGTAACTTTTGTATTTTTCTGGCAAACAAAACTGAGAGCTTAATTTCTGCCCAACAATTTGATTTTTTTGGTAACATTTTGGAGGTGCATAACTTTTTTATCCCTTTTTCTAACAATTTTTCAGACAGAGAATGGAAAAAACGCAAAATTCAGTTATTGTTTTTAATATATCATTTTGGGTGGTTTACGGTGCAGTGAAAGAACAATTCATTCTTTGGGTCAGTACGATTATAGCGATACCAGATTTACATTTTTTTATGCTTTGCTACTTTTACACACGAAAAGCAATATTTTACTTTAATTCGTTTTGCATCGCATATTCTTACAGCTGTAAAGCTGAATGAGCCATATTACGCTTATTTTTGCAGGACAAGTTGACGCCAACATATATTTTTTTTACATTACACTTTTTACACTGATTATAACATTTTTTGTCAGTATGACAAAAAAAACCTAATTGTTTTGCATTTCTAATGGTGTTCGCAGTACAGAATAAATAAGGAGACAGTTTTATTGTCCGGGTTGTTCCAGATTCGGCAATACCAATTATGTGATGGTATTTTAGATGTAACACAAAAGCTGCATTTTTAGTGGCAAAACGGGTTTTCGGGATTTCTGTGTGCATTTGTTTTTTTTCATTTTACTTCTTATCATATGATATGTTGTGAGGTGCCAAGGGGAGAGGTACTAGAAAACAGGTATATTTCTCCCCGTTTCATTTCATATGTCTCCCTGTACTGATGATGAAGCCAGTTTATTTCACTGTAATCCAGTCCTGGTTTCCTTAGTGATCAGCATGGAAAGGACTGGTAGTTCCCCCTCCACTTATTCAATCCAGGTTTTGGTTTCCTGATTGGTCCAGCTGATATAATCAGGATTTGCTGGGATCTCTCAGTCTATCTCGTCTGCTGAGCTGGGAGCTGACACAGTAAGATTACATGGACTTCTTTGCTGTTATATAGGTTTATTTTGTAGTTAGCCTGCTATTGTTAGTTAGTGGCCAGACGGCCTTAGATGTTTTATTTCATGTTTGGCATGTGTAACATTGAATAACAAGTGTGCACAATAAATATGCCGTGTCCATATCCATCTGGAACTTGCTAGTCCGCTGTAGTGACTCCATAGCCACACGCTTGTGCCAAAGCAAAAATCCTAGCTGAGCTATCTATTCCCACAAATGGTGGAGAATGCGGGCAACTGTGGCTGCTGGACTGTGACTGCAGAGAAAACCCTGTGTATGTCCTGGCTGAAAGCTTCTGCGCTCTTGAAGAGACAAGAGTCCAGTAATATGGAGGAGCTAGTGAAGCAGTTATTGCAAGCAAATGTGCAACAACAGCAGACTAATACTTGTTTCCAGAAGGCTCTGGAGCAGCAACACCAGATGCAGCAAGAGCAGTTGGAGGCAACCCCGAGAGGAGGGAGACCGTGCACAAAGCGTTGCTAGTGCGCAGAAAGCCATACAGAAAACTTTGTTTAAAATGACCGCAGACGATGATGTGGAAGCATACCTCACCGTGTTTGAACGTATTGCAGAACGTGAGCACTTACCGCTGGACAGATGGGCTGAGGTAGTTGCTCCATTTCTGACCGGAGATCCACAAAAGGCCTATTACGATCTGAGTGGAGCGGATGCTATGGACTATATCAAACTCGAAGGCGAAATCCTGGCAAGGCTGGGAGTAAACACATATGTACGGGCACAGAGGGTGCATTTATGGACTTTTGTGGAGCATCAGCCAGCCCGCTCACAAATGCATGATCTCATCCATCTAGTAAAAAAATGGCTGCAACCAGAGGCTTTGACGTCCGCACAGATGGTGGAACGTGTTGTTCTAGACAAGTACCTGCGGTCATTACCTGCTAAGATCCAGAGGTGGGTTGGACAGGGTGACCCAACTACCGCTGACCAGTTGGTGAATATGGTCGAACGCTACAATGCTTCTGAAAGCGTACTCCAAGGGACGTTAGCACCCCACTGGCTCCCCAAGAAATCGCTGGAGAGTCCTGCGAAACCTACTTCATCTTCAAAAGAAGAGAACGTCACAATGAAGGGTAGCAGACCTACAAAGGACTATGGAGGTGGTACGGGCTCACAGCAAGCCAGCAGACCTCGTCTGGGTTCTCCATCGAGGAGGCAAGGGCCTATACAATGTTGGCGATGTCGCAGGCTTGGCCATGTAGCAGCTAACTGCCCAATGACTACAGAGCCAATGGACTATAATGCTATGAGGCGTCTTTCATTATATGTGCAGTCAGTCTGTGTGGCGGAGACCCTCACGGGAAATGAACAACACGTGTGCCACGTCGAGGTTGACGGTTATAGTGTGAATGCCGTCTTGGATTCCAGCAGTCAAGTAACTTTGGTACATGCCAATTTGGTGGACTCTAGCACCCTAATGAACTTAACTGTGGGCATTAGTTGTATCCATGGGGATACTCAGAACTACCCCACTGCCTGGGTTACTCTTGCCACGCCAGTAGGGACAAAAAGACATCAGGCAGCAGTCATAAAGTCTATGGGACACAGTGTAATCCTGGGGAGAGACTTTCCCTTATTTTGGGACTTGTGGAACTTCAAAAGTGGCATGAAACCTCTAGTTGAAGACGGTACTCCGGAGCTAGCCCCTGAACCATTGCAGCAAGACAACAGAGAACCCATCTCAGAGGAAGTATCAGAATCTGTGGACTCTCCTCTGGCTGTGTATGCAGGCGAAGCAGACGAGCTAGAGGATGTTTTAGAAATGCCTGACCTTGAGGTGGTCCGTGGTAAGTTCGGGACCGCTCAGCACCAGGATCCTACTCTAGCAAGGGCGTGGGGAAATGTAAAGGTCTTCGAGGGAAGACCATTTTACCCAGGGGCTCAAAACGAGTTCCCACACATGGCGGTGCAGCAGGATATGCTGTATCACATAGACAAGGTGCGAGGAGTGGTGGTAGAACAACTAGTGGTACCTAAGTCCTTTCGCCAGGTAGTTTTGGAGTTGGCACATAAACATCCCTTGGGAGGACACCTGGCGGTAGAAAAAACAAAACACCGTATTCTGCAACGTTTCTTTTGGCCGGGTCTAGTGGGAGACGTGACCCAGCACTGTCGGTCCTGTCCTACGTGTCAATTGACCGCACCTATGTCACATTTTAGAAGCCCCTTAGTGCCCTTACCAATAATAGAGGTGCCCTTCGAGAGGATAGCAATGGATATAGTTGGTCCGTTAGTTAAATCTGCCAGGGGTCATAAGTACATTTTGGTAGTATTAGAATTATGCCACGCGTTATCCCGAAGCAGTGCCCTTGCGGAATGCCAATGCGAAATCAATTTCAAAGGAGCTGGTTAATATGTTTTCCCGCACCGGCATTCCAAAAGAGATACTTACAGATCAAAGGACCCCCTTTATGTCTCGTATACTTAAGGACTTATGTAAACTACTAAAAATCTCCCATTTGCGTACCTCAGTATATCACCCTCAGACTGACGGTTTGGTGGAGCGCTTTAACAAAACTCTAAAGGGAATGTTGAAAAGGGTGGTGGATAAGGACGGGAGAGATTGGAATGCCCTACTACCATACCTCCTGTTCGCTATACATGAAGTACCCCAATCCTCCACAGGCTTTTCACCTTTTGAGTTGGTTTATGGGCGGTGTCCTAGAGGCCTGTTAGATATTGCCAAGGAGACTTGGGAACAAGAGGTGACTCCTTATCGCAGTGTAATTGAACACATAACACTTATGCAGGACCGAATTGCAGCAGTTATGCCAATAGTTAAAGAGTGTTTAGAGCGCGCACAACATGCCCAAAGCACGGTATACAACCGAGCGGCTAAAATACGAGTCTTTCAACCCGGAGACAGGGTGTTGGTATTGGTACCTACCGTAGAAAATAAATTTCTTGCGAAATGGCAGGGACCAAACGAAGTGCTGGAACGAATAGGTGAAGTAAATTATAAGATACACCAACCAGACAAGAGAAAGCCCGAACAAATATACCACATAAACTTGCTTAAGGCCTTGCGGGACAGGGAGAGTCTGGTGGCAGGAGCTGCCCTTGAGGATGGGCCTCGAGGGGCACCACCTTCTAAGGTAAAGGACCCCCAGGTAGCTCCGCCAGAAGTGGGTATTGCAGACACGCTATCCGAAAGCCAAAAACGAGAGACCAGGGATTTCATACAGAGGAACGCAGATGTTTTCTCGGAACTTCCTGGCCGGACTCACCTAATTAAACATGACATTGTTACTGATCCACAGGCGCGGGTACGGCTAAAACCATATCGAATTCCGGAGGCAAGCCATTGCCCAGGAAGTGAAGATGTTAGAGCTCGGGGTCATTGAGGAGTCCCGGAGTGATTGGGCTAGCCCTATCGTACTGGTGCCCAAACCCGATGGGACTATCCGATTTTGTAATGATTTTCGGAAATTAAATGAAGTATCGAAATTCGATGCCTACCCGATGCCAAGAGTCGATGAACTGATAGAGAGACTGGGTTCGGCCAGGTACATATCCACTATTGACTTAACAAAAGGTTATTGGCAGATTCCCCTCACGGAATCAGCAAAAGAGAAAACTGCCTTTGTTACGCCCCAGGGATTATTCCAGTACCGAGATGTGCCATTTGGGTTGCATGGTGCCGCAGCCACCTTCTAACGTCTAATGGATATTGTCCTAAAACCCCATGGCCAGTACCCGTCCGCATACTTGGACGACATCATTATCTTTAGCGATGACTGGGACACGCATTTGTCAAAAGTACAAGCCGTCTTAGACTCCCTAAAAACAGCTGGGTTGACTGCCAATCCCAAGAAATGTACGTTGGGATTGGAAGAGGCTCGCTATCTGGGATATAGCATAGGGAGAGGCGTTGTGAAGCCTCAAGCCAATAAAGTGGACGCTATTCAAAATTGGCCACGACCGGTAACCAAAAAACAGGTTGGAGCTTTTTTAGGGATCGTTGGTTATTATAGGCGGTTCATCAAACATTTTGCGACCATCGCAGCTCCTCTCACAGATCTTACTAAGGGGTCGAAATCTGTCACAATAAAGTGGAACGCAGAAGCAGAGGAGGCCTTTCAACGATTGAAAACGGCCCTCTGTGACCAACCAGTGTTGGTTGCACCAGACTTTAAACGGGAGTTTATTGTCCAAACGGACGCCTCTGGGGTGGGCCTCTGTGCGGTTTTGTCTCAAGAAGTGAATGGCGAGGAACACCCAGTGGCCTATCTAAGCAGAAAGCTTACGAGGGCAGAAAAGAACTACAGTGTAGTTGAGCGGGAAGCCCTGGCTGTGAAATGGGCCCTGTGCACCTTGCGCTATTATTTACTAGGTAGCCAGTTTAGGCTAGTGACGGACCATTCGCCCCTAACGTGGATGTCCCGGGCAAAAGAGGGCAATGCGCGGGTGACACGCTGGTTCTTAGCATTACAAGGGTTTAATTTTTCCTTGAGCACAGGGCGGGCACAGCGCACAGAAATGCAGATGCGTTGTCTAGAACGCACTGCTTGGTGACTCGTCGTGTCCAACCCCACGGGCTCGAACAGAGGAGGGGGGTGTGTGAGGTACCAAGGGGAGAGGTACTAGAAAACAGGTATATTTCTCCCCGTTTCATTTCATATGTCTCCCTGTACTGATGATGAAGCCAGTTTATTTCACTGTAATCCAGTCCTGGTTTCCTTAGTGATCAGCATGAAAAGGACTGGTAGTTCCCCCTCCACTTATTCAATCCAGGTTTTGGTTTCCTGACTGGTCCAGCTGATATAATCAGGAGGAGGTGGGATCTCTCAGTCTCTCTCATCTGCTGAGCTGGGAGCTGACACAGTAAGATTACATGGACTTGTTTGCTGTTATATAGGTTTATTTTGTAGTTAGCCTGCTATTGTTAGTTAGTGGCCAGACGGCCTTAGATGTTTTATTTCATGTTTGGCATGTGTAACATTGAATAACAAGTGTGCACAATAAATATGCCGTGTCCATATCCATGTGGAACTTGCTAGTCTGCTGTAGTGACTCCATAGCCACACGCTTGTGCCAAAGCAAAGCTCCCAGCTGAGCTATCTATTCCCACAATGTGTTTAACCACTTAGATGCCGCTGTCATGATTCACAGCGGCATTAACAGGTTAAGCGGATTTTAGATACAGATGTCAAATACAGTCGTCACTCGTATGGGATTTTCACCCACTGGGGGAGGGACGATATTTACTTCTTTTTCACTGCCATTATAATATGAGAAATACAGTAAGGACTCTAAATGGCCGCCATTTGAATGCATATTAGGGGTCGTTAAATTATTAACTGACAGGCTAGCTGTTGGGTGATAACTGTTCTGATCTACAGCAGCACCACTCCAATGCCGATGTCACATCAAACAAAAGAGAGCAGCATCAGACAACTTGGTTATGTAAATGTTAATATGTGAAGTTTAAGTGCATAATGTGGAATAACTCCTGAAGCAAATGAATCAAGGGAAACAATTTTTTTTTGCATAGTGCATTCATGTTAAATACAAAAGAGCAGTTGATAAACAATAATTTAAAACAAAAAACAATGGGTGGTAAAAGTAGAAAAACCTAAATCTGCTGTGACACTGGTATTGGCACCCTTTACATTAAATTAGTATGGAAACACATTTTGACTCGCCTGTGGTAAATCACAAATGAGAATCACCTGTGATTAATTGTTGATGCCATGTGACATGAATTAGCCAATAAATGATGAATTCAATGGTTTAAAAAGCCACATGGTGAAGACAAAGGAGCTGTCTGAGGACATCACAACCATTATTAGCAAACACAAGACTTCCAAAGGGTATGAGGCCACCTCCAAAGACGTTGGTATCCAAGTTTCAACAGTGCGCAATGTTATTAGGAATTTTGCCAAGCTTGTAACCATCAAGAATCTCCCTAGATGTGGTGGAAAGAGAAAGAATGACAAGAGATGTCTTTGAAGGTTGTTTCGAATGGTGGAAAAAACACCACTTCAAACATCCAATGACCTGAAAACCAACCAAGAACAGTCTGGGGTTAGGGTTTCAACAAGTACCAGACGTCGCACACTAAACGAAGCAGAGCTTTATGGGGGAAGGCCAATGAAGAAACCATTGATGAAGAAAAGAAAACGGAACAAATGATTTTAGACAAAGAGTACATTGACAAACAAAAAAGTACACATCCAAAAGAAAAAATGAACCCTTTTAAAATGGCCATCAATGAGTCCTGAAGTCTATCCCATTGAAAATCTTTGGGGTGAGCTAAAATCTGCCTTTGGGAAAAAAGAATGCTACAAACATTCAGCTTGAACAAACTACAAAGGAAGAGTGGGAGAAAATACTAGCTGAGAAGTGCAAGAAGCTTATAGAGGACTACAAGAAAACTTTGGAGGCTGTCATCGATTCCAAAAGATGTGCAACCAAGTATTAATCAGGGGTGCCTTTATTGCTGCACATGCTGTTTATTTTGCTTCTTCTTTGAAATTGCAACATGTAAGTTGAAAAACAATGTTTTATTATTGTATTACTTTGGACCACAAATTACATAATCGTGAGGCTATACGATAACTTTGGTACATTTGTTTCTGAAGCTATTGTACAGTCTATGAAAAAAAATGAAGGGGTGCCAATAATGGTGACCAGGACTGCAAATGGTTCATACATAGGTGTATTATATGAATACTAATTGCGTTTCACTAACAATCATTGGTAATTGTACACATTTTCTAGTAATTATTTAATGCTCCAAATTGTTTTCCCTCTATCTTATAGATGTGGGATTTTTGTATAACTTATAATTTTCTTAAATGTTTTAAATAAAATGATCAAAAAAGAAAGTTGCTACTTTCTTGTGTGTGTCCTTAGATGACTAACTAGAGTTGCTTTCACTGTAAAACATTTCCCACATACTGAACATGAAAATGGCTTCTCCCCTGTGTGAATTCTCTGATGTGCAACAAGAGTTGATTTCTTTGTAAAACATCTCCCACATTCTGAACATGAAAAAGGCTTCTCCCCTGTGTGAGTTCTCTGATGTTCAATGACATGTGATTTCTCATTAAAACATTTCCCACATTCTGAACATGAATATGGTTTCTCCCCTGTGTGAATTCTCTGATGTGCAACAAGGGTTGATTTCTTTGTAAAACATTTCCCACATTCTGAACATGAAAATGGCTTCTCCCCTGTGTGAGTTTTCTGATGTTCAATGACATGTGATTTCTCATTAAAACATTTCTCACACTGTGAACATGAATATGGCTTCTCCCGTGTGTGAGTTCTCTGATGTCTGACAAGATGTGCTTTCACTGTAAAACATTTCCCACATTCCTTACATAAAAATAATTTCTCCCCTGTGTGACTTCTCTTATGTCTAACAAGATGTGCTTTCTCTATAAAACATTTCCCACATTCTGAACATGAATATGGCTTCTCTCCTGTGTGAATTCTCTGATGTATAACAAGATGTGATTTTCGTACAAAATATTTCCCACATTCTGAACATGAAAGTGACTTCTCCCCTGTGTGAATTCTCTGATGTGTATCAAGATTAATTTTTCTATTAAAACATTTCCCACATTCTGAACATAAAAATGGCTTCTCTCCTGTGTGAATTCTCTGATGTGTAATGAGTTTCATTTTCCTATTAAAACATTTCCCACATTCTGAGCATGAAAATGGTTTCTTCTCTTTAAGAGCTATTTTATGTTCATTAGTCCTCCTATGACTTTTGTTTTGCATATTGGTCATTGATGATGCAGAAGAAAAGACCTGTTGAAAATGATCAGATGAAAGACTTTTTCTCAGAAGGAATTGAGGTATATCGGGTATAATAGCATGTTCTTCATATGTAGCTGTTGAAAGACAATAATCATCTGTAGTGAAATTTGAAAGTAAGCTCCTGGTACAGTCATCTGTCAAGAATAAAAAATATTTTATTATTTTCCAATACTACTACTACACCAAAATTATATCAATGTCATATATTTTGTATGTGATGGCTGGAGCTGCTTCTCTTTGGTGAGGTGAGTAATGTTAGGTGGTATTAGTGATATTGCTACTTGTAACTGCTTTTCCAAGTTTGCGTCGGTTAGACTTACAATGAATGTGTGTGGGGGGAGGGCACAGGCCAGGGACTAAGGTTATTTGCACAACCTCCCTTAGGCCACATGCTCACATTTTTGTGACTTGCCCGTTTGCTCCCCGATTTTTTCATCAGACGGCACGTGGACTCAAAGAATTTAATACATCCATTCACATATCCGTGAAGATCATAGATGTGAGAATGAGATTTGAGCAACCCAAAGCATATCTAGCTCTGATTCGATTTGGAAGACATACTCAATAGGTCTGTGTGCTGTCCAAGAAAGAAAACCTGGCAGCACACTGAAACTTGACACGGAAACAGGAATGTAGCCTTATTATGTATAGCACAGTCACTTATAAGGCTGGGTTCACACTTGCGTTTGGGTAGAGTACGTAGGGCTGCGTACTTCCTCCCTTAAGCTCCGCCTACTTACACTTCTTCCCTTAAGCTCCGCCTACTTCCGTAAGCGTCCTGTGTACCTATTTTTAACATTGGGTACGCAGGGACATGCGTTGTATGCGGATGCGTCCGCATGCGTTGTTTTGACGTGCCCGCCGAACGCAACATGTTGAATTTCTGTGCGGTCGGCGGGCACGTCAAAACGACATATCCGGACGCATCCGCATACAACGCATGTCCCTACATACCCAGTGTTAAAGATAGGTACGCAGGACGCATGCGGAAGTAGGCGGAGCTTAAGGGAAGACGTGTGCAAGTAGGCGGAGCTTAAGGGAGGAAGTGCGCAGCCCTACGCACTCTACCCAAACGCAAGTGTGAACCCTTGCCTTATACATTGTATGTTCTTGTTATAAACAGTGCTAACATTAATTACATAGTTTCCTCTTTTATTATGTATAATGCTATCCCATAGTAAATACCATTCTGGTGAGTTAAGTATGAAGCTGTCCTTTACTATATAGCGCCCAGTATGTACAGTGCTGTTCATTATTATATGGTATAATCTATTGTCTTGTACAGCACATCTCTTACACAGTGAATTCACATTATTTTCGTTATTCACAGCGCCTTCTTATTACATAAAATCCTCTCTTTTTAGATATAAAGCAAAATGACTGCTCATGGAGCTACATCTGACCAGAAGACCAGTCCATCAGCCTCCTCCATTAGAAAAGGAGCCTTGCTATATACACTGCTCAAAAAAATAAAGGGAACACTTAAACAACAGAATATAACTCCAAGTAAATCAAACTTCTGTGAAATAAAACTGTCCTTTTAAGAAGCAAGACTGATTGACAATCAATTTCACATACTGTTGTGCAAATAGAATAGACAACAGATGGAAATTATTGGCAATTATCAAGACACACTCAATAAAGGAGTGGTTCTGCAGGTGGGGACCACAGACCACATCTCAGTACCAATGCTTTCTGGCTGATGTTTTGGTCACTTTTGAATGTAGGTTGTGCTTTCACACTCGTGGTAGCATGAGACGGACTCTACAACTCACACAAATGGCTCAGGTAGTGCAGCTCATCCAGGATGGCACATCAATACAAGCTGTGGCAAGAAGTTTAGCTGTGTCTGTTAGCGTAGTGCCCAGAGGCTGGAGGCGCTCCCAGGAGACAGGCCAGTACACCAGGAGATGTGGAGGGGCTGTAGGTGGGCAACAACCCAGTAGCAGGACCGCTACCTCAGCTCACTCCTTTATTGAGGGTGACTTGATAATTGCCAATAATTTCCATCTGTTGTCTATTCCATTTGCACAACAGCATGTGAAACTGATTGTCAATCAGTGTTGCTTCCTAAGTGGACAATTTGATTTCACAGAAGTTTGATTTACTTGGAGTTATATTCTGGTGTTTAAGTGTTCCCTTTATTTTTTAGAGCAGTGTAAATCATTTAAATAAACAGCGTGGGGTCCCACCCATTTTTGACAACCAGCCTTGCTAAAGCAGACAGCTGGGGTCTGGTATTCTCAGGCTGGTAAAAGGCCATGGATATTGACTCACCCCCAGCCTAAAAATAGCAGCCGGCAGCCGCCCAGAAAAGGGCACATCTATTAGATCAGCCAATTGTGTCGCTTTGTCCTGCTCTTCCCAATTGCCCTGTAGCGATGGCAAGTGGGGTTCATATTTGTGGGGTTGATGTCACCTTTGTATTGTATGGTGATATCAAGCCCACGGCTTAGTAATGGAGAAGCGTCTATAAGACACCTATCCATTACTAATCCTATAGTTGTATAGTAAATAAAGACACAGCCAGAATAAAGTCTTTTATTAAAAAATAAAACAAAACACACTTTTCCTTTTTTATCTACAAAAAACAAACACAATTATACTCACCTTACACGCATTCCATTGAATCCCTCATCTCCTGTAATAAACCAGAAATAAAAAACAACAATATCCCTCACCTGCCGGATGTTCTGTCCCACGCCGTAATCCATGTCTGGAGATTAATAGTTGTGATGCACAGCACGGCCGGTGCCACCAATACGTGACGATCCCACCACTGACACGGGTTTGTCAGCGGACGGAGGGACGCGACGCACTGCCGGCACACGGCTATCGCAGGTACAGTGGGGGCTTATCTTAGTTATCCCACCGCTGGCACTATGTGACCAACACACAGCAAGTTAATCTTGCTCTAACAATTTACCGCAACCTTCCAAGAACTGCGTGGATTTATGTATATCCCACTTTCTCAGTTCCACTTTGGAACTCGCAGCTCTCCGGTGCCCCCTTACCCTCAGGTCAGTCAGGGAACTGCACCTAGGATAATTAGTCGCCGGACGGGCTGCTTGTTGTGCACGGCCAATTAGACTGTTGCAGTAAGGGAATTATCAATGCTGTGGCCTCAACCACTCATCCAGCAATATAAGACCCTTCCGGACTGCCAACCAGCCTAACCAACTGCACACACCACGCTGCCACCAGCCACGCTTTACTTAATCAAAGAGCTAATTAAGAGGGTCCGTGGCAAACCCACAAATTAGTAGCGATTGTCTAACAAAGGCACATAGTTCGTATCTTAGAGCATGGAGACAGAGCTAATAGATTTTTCATCATTTATTCCCAAAATGTGGGCAGTAATTACATAGATAAAAGTTGCTATAAAGTTGAGACATTAAGTATGTACAATGCAGTATAAAACAAAAGGATTAAAAAACACAAAGATTAACACTTACATTTTCTTAGTCGGTATTAGGCAGACCATGTGGCTGGGGGGATGGGCCGCTTAGCCAAACGTCCCCACTCATCTGGAGTTCTTGTCAGCACGGATTCTGCAGCTCCAACTGACTGGAATTTGGTAGGGAATACCTTGTAGCCTAGGGTCTGTGACCTCACGAAATGGGCGGTCTGGTGAGGTCCAACCCCCCTTTCTCTAAGTTATGATTTGGCTACAAAACTTAGAATAACTGTATCTAAACGAGAAAAGCCTGTACCAACACACATAGGGCATCATTGTTTGTGATTTATCGAATAGAATCCAATAACACCAAGCATGCCATAATTAAGGCATTCCATTTGGGAGCAATCCATATCTCAATTTCTGAAGGTCCGAGAACCTCGCAGGAGCCACCGTAGCGAAGCCGGGTCCACTCTGATTACAGAAATGTCCGTTTCATTTTTCTGCCGTGACTGGGGCCCATGCTGTCTTAGTTTAATATCTCTCATACTTTTCATTCGGCCTGTCTGAGAACAAAAGAAATGCTTTCCCTTTAGCTGTGCAGGGGGGGAGGAGGAGAAGGCTTCAAGAGGAAATGCCCGGTATCAGGTTTCAGATGCAGGCAGAGAGCTGTACACACACAGCTGCTAAGAGGGGCAAAAGGAGGGGGCTGCAAAAGTTGACAGGCTACTTTCTCATAGAATGGAGGATTCTAGAAGATTACCGAAAACATCATACCTTATAGACATTTTACATTACAATAGTTTTCAACCTAAACCTTGCCAAGATGCAACTGTCAAGGCTGAGAACCACTGGTGAATGAGCGGCTGCGAGCACAGCATCAGTGAGCAGTGGGCTGAATTGCGGTGACCTTAGCACCGAGAGAAAAAGTCACTGAGTTCACTGCATTTCAGGTCAGTGAATTCACCGTTGGTTCAATGGAATGGGTGTCAAATGCCGTTTTTTATATTTATTTATAGCACAGGCAGTGGGTGAAGAATACTCCCATCAGCCGCCACTGCTCTCACTGTTATTAGTGGCAGCAGGTATAGGCTGATGGGAGTAATAGTTCGATCAGCTGCCTCTTGTCACTGTTATCAATTGAATATAACTCTCATCATTCTACACACCTTGACCTGATCGCAGGCAGAGCAGGGAAGAATGATGTGTAGCGGTCTTCAGCACCCAGCATCGGGGAACAGAGCTAACTGTACCGCTGCTTGTCAGGCGCCTGTACATGTGGTACTGATGTGATAAACAGTTGCCAAACGTGTGGCACAAGTATTGCACACATGGACATTGATATCTCCGGTATTGGGTTTTCCACTATTGGAAAAATCAGGCTGTGTGAAACCGGCCTAAGGTTGTCTTTAGGGTGTCTTTATCATTGAACTTTCCTCTGATGGCGTCTGATCTCAATTCCAGCCAATTCTGAGTTGAAAAAGTCAAACGGTGCTCCTTCCCTTCCAAGCTCTGCCATGCACCCAAACAGTGGTTTACCCCGACATATGGGGTATCAGCGTACTCAGGACAAATTGCACAATAACCATTGGGGTCCTGTTTCCCTTGGGAAAATAAAACTTGGGGGTGAAAAGATCATTTTTGTGGAAAAAAAATATGATTTTTTAATTTTACGGCTGTACGTTATAAACTTATGTAAAGCCCTTTTGGGTTCAAAGTTCTCACCACACATCTAGATAAGTTCCTTGGGGGGTCTAGTTTCCAAAATGGTGTCATTTGTGGGGGTTGCCACTGTTCAGGCACATCAAGGGCTCTCCAAATGCGATATGGCAACAAGCCAATTCTGCGTTGAAAAAGTCAAACGGCGCTCATTCCCTTCCGAGCTCTGCCATGCGCCCAAACAGTGTTTTACCCCCACATATGGGGTATCAGCGTACTCAGGACAAATTGCACAATAACTTTTGCAGACCAGTGTCTCCTGTTACCCTTGGTAAAATAAAAAAATTGGACCTGAAGTAATTTTTTTGTGAAAAAAAGTTAAATGTTCATTTTTTTCTAAACATTCATAAAATTCCTGTGAAGCACCTGAAGGGTTAATAAACTTCTTGAATATGGTTTTGAGCACCTTGAGGGATGCAGTTTTTAGAATGGTGTCACTTTTGGGTATTTTCTATCATATAGACCCTTCAAAGTGACTTCAAATGTGATGTGGTCCCTAAAAAAAAATGGTGTTGTAAAAATGAGAAATCTCTGGTCAACTTTTAACCCTTATAACTTCCTAACAAAAAAAAAATGTTGTTTCCAAAATTGTGCTGATGTAAAGTAAACATGTGGGAAATGTTACTTATTAAGGTTTTTTGTGTGCCATATCTCTGTGATTTAAGGGCATAAATAGACAAAGTTGGAAAATTGCAAAATTTTTGCTAAATTTCTGGCTTTTTTTCACAAATAAATGCAAGTCATATCAAATACATTTTACCACTATCATGAAGTACAATATGTCATGAGAAAGCAATGTCAGAATCACCGGGATCCATGGAAGCGTTCCAGAGTTATAACCTCATAAAGGGACAGTGGTCAGAATTGTAAAAATTGGCCTGGTCACTAATGTGCAAACCACCCTTGAGGGTAAAGGGGTTAAAAGACAACTCATCAAGCTTATTGTTAAGGACAGTGTACAATTATCATTATTTGCATGATCAGCTTTTACAGCTCTTAGTGAACTGGCCCTCAAACTTGGTGTTTCTCTGGAAAGAGAAAGTATTAGAAAATTAAATTAGTGATTGAAGAAGCCCTTAACCAAAAGGAAGCTCTTAAAAAGACTCTCAAGAGACGCTTTGTGTTTCTGCACATGTCACAGAGTGAACTATTTTGCTGTCAACGTTCGATATGTTTGTGACAGCAAAAAAATTGTTACTATGATGCTGACAGTAAAAGATACTAAAGCTCATCACAGCAGCCAGTTTCTCCAGACCTTAGTGGACAAAGTTCTGCAAGATTATGAACTCATAAGAACAGGTTCTTGCTATTGTAATTGATAATGTTGTCAAACATGATAAGTACAATGAAACTGATGAATGAGAATAATGAAGGTGAACAGCAGCTAGAAGAACATTTCACATTCAGTATGTTGGAAATGGAAGGCCACAGTGCTGTTCCCATAACGGAGGAACAAACAGATATTACTACAGAAGAACAGCAAAATGATTCTTTACAATTAGATGATCATGTTGAAGCTGCTTCACACGTCTTTCTTATTCAGCACATGCGCTGTGTTGTGCATACGCTGCAGCCGGAAATAAGAGATAGTCTGCAAGAGGGACATGCTGGAACTCTGATTAGCAAAGTGAGGAAATTGGCTATTGCTGCCAGAACCCCTAAAATTGATTCCATCTTGAAGAGACGTGCTGGGAAAGGAGCAATTGTCGATCAAGCCACTCGGTGGGGCAGCACTTATTTAATGATTGCGTGACTGCTTGAGCTAAAACCCTTCCTGATAGATATGGCCAACTCTCAGGTAACACTACATGAAGGTCAATGGATACAGGTGGCTGAATTGAAGGAATTTCTTCATCACCCATTTAGAGAGACTAAAAAGTTACAAGCTGAGGATTTAACTACTGGCATTTTTATAAGGGAGTGGAAGAACTTGCTATTTTGCCTGTCCCAAAGAGGAAGTTTAATCGCAGATGGCATTGCTGCTTCAATGAAACGGAGAGAGACACAGCTATTTATATGGACCCGAGTCATCATATATTGCAGGATGATCAACAGCTTACTAAAGGAAAAGAAGCTCTGATTGAGGAAGCAGTTAGGACAAGTGGGCTACAGGACGGCCAAGAGCAAGAGGACTCTCGGGTCCTGCCAGTGCTGCTGCTGCCGTTTCTTTATCCTCATCAGATGAGGAGCTTGATTTTGAAAAGTATTTGGATGACATGGAGCAGGCAAAGAGTTGCTGCAGGGGAAAAGATTCCACTCCCATAGAAAACAGATTGACCATCTTTCAGCAACATTTTTCATTTGCTCTCAAAGAAGTAGAAGGGTTCAATTGTCCATCAAAACTGACTGTGTACGAGGCAATTCCTTTATACCCTGAAATTGTTAGAGATGTTGCCCATGTGGTTACGGCTTTGCCACCAACCTAAGTAAGTGTAGAGAGGTTGTTCTCTAGCCTTAAAATAATTAGGTCAGATTTGAGGTCATCTATGAAGGAGGATCTGATGGAGGCGATACTATTTCTCAGAACAAATTCATAAACTGCACAATTGTTTTTCGTTACGTTTATGTAGAAATCTTTTTTTTCCAATTACAGCACAGTCGAAATTGAGGCTTACCGACTCCACAGCCCTGTCACTCGGTACGTAACCCAACTTTCCACACAGACTTTTCTTACCTCTGCTGCTAGCATTCACACGATTTCTCCCGTGCATCCCCCCACTCTGGAACCCTCTACCACAACATATCAGACTCTCGCCTACCATCGAAACCTTCAAAAAGAACCTGAAGACCTACCTCTTCCGACAAGCCTACAACCTGCAGTAACCACCGATCGACCAAACCACTGCACGACCAGCTCTACCCTCGCCTATTGTATCGTCACCCATCCCTTGTAGATTGTGAGCCCTCGCGGGCAGGATCCTCTCTCCTCCTGTACCAGTCGTGACTTGTGTAAGATTACTTTACTCGTTTCAATTATGTATAACCATCCTCACATGTAAAGCGCCATGGAATAAATGGTGCCATAATAATAAAGAATAATAATAATGTTGCAGTTTTCAGGCTGAGAAATGTATCATGTACATAGCAGTGCAGCCTGTGGCTCACTAGTAATGTTTCTGCCTTCCATATTGGGGTCCTGAGTTCAAATTCCCAACACTGACAAGTGTCAAAAATAAATTTAGAGACATTCACTGAGCAGTGTCTGGGGTTAGACAAGACTATGAACACAGAAGAATCCCTCCTACAGCAGAGAGACAACTATATAAAATAATGTTAAAAGTTTTTTTCTTGTTTGCTTTGTTTTAGTGAGAAACCCATATGTGTAAAAGTCAAGTAAAAAACATCCATCCAGGGACTGAGTAGAATCCGCGACTTCTCTGCATTTAGTGGTCACTACTCACCTGTGCAGTTATCTGTAGGAATCTCCTCTTTACACCGCTCATCACCCCTCACATATGTCTCTGTAGTATTAATATGGGGCAGATCTTCACCCTGAAAGAAAGATTGTAACAGTCACAGATGGAGAAGTTGTATAAATCTAAACAGAAATAGTAAATGAATATGGCAACCAAAAAATACACCATATTTGGCATTCATGGTGCCCTAGTCAATTTAAATGGTCACGCTCCCTACTGGTAAGACAGACTAAAGGTATGTGCACAAGATGTCATTTTCACGTGGATTCTGTCTGGAAGCCATCCGAAAAACGGATTTACAAACGGCTAAAATACATTGTGTGCATGTACCCTAAGGGTGCACATTCCCTTTATTAGGTAGTAAAAGGCCCCCATACACATTAGAGTAATGTCGACCTAACCTGCTCATACCAAGGGGTTTCACTGACAGTTTAAGGTGTATTGATGCCTGATTGATGATATCAGTGCAGATAATAATGTCTGATTGCAGACTGCAGATCCTAAAGGCCCTTTTACATTTAGCGATGCACCAGCGATCCAATCAGCGATCCGACCCAGTCAGGATCGCTGGTGCATCGCTAAATGATCGCTAGTGAGCTTTCATACAGAAAGATGTCACAGCGATGCAGCAGCGACGCAGCGCACAATACTTACCATTCACACACAGCGATCCTGCGTCCTCCCACCCGCCTCCATGCGTCGCTGGACGTCACAGCAGGAAGTCTCAGCAGGAAGCGCCCGACGAGAAATGGAGCCGGACATTCTCGCGCGATCAGCGATGGACAGCGGGGGAGCCGGTCGGAGGTAAGTATCACACATAGCGATATCGCTAGCAATATCGCTATAACGTCACAAAACCAGTGACGTTTTAGCGATATTGCTAGCGATATCGCTTAGTGTAAAACCCCCTTAAGGTTCTATAAGAGATAAACCGACTATGAGAAACTTAACATTATCCCAATATTGGCGAGATTCAAATCCAAACTGTACACGTGGTCTAAACTACCACTGTCAGTTGTGGGTCGCACCAACTTAGTTAAGATGATCTGGATGCCACAATTCCTATGTGTGTTACATAATGCTCCAATTTGGCTGCCCAAGAGATATTACTTTAAAATTACTGGGATGTTCAGAGACTTAATCTGGGGAAGACAATCTCCAAGGATTAAACTGGAAATTCTGCAAAGAGATAAAACAATGGGTGGCCTTGCAGTCCCAAATCCGTGGATTATATGGCAGCTCAGCTCCAGCACATTCATGGGTGGGACGACCCTGGTGGGGGAATGGGAGTTCAATGCTTACTACTCCAGTCTCATTTTAAATAACTCAGATTCTATGAAGCATTGGAGGCTCACAAATTTAAGTTATCCTCTTGTAGAACCACCAGCTATACTGTTAATACACAAACTTTGAGGGACAGTGAAGAAACTACAAGGTATACAAGGAATTTCACAGTTTCCATCATTGTGGAAAAAGCCATGGCTCCCTAATCTAAATAATTTTGGATGGGTTTAAAAATTGGAGTCTAAAAGGAGTAGAAAGATTTACACGTTTTATAGGGAAATACACTCAAGGAGTTCTCACAAATACAGAATGAACTACCCAACACGGGATTTTACGACATATATGTCAGGCAGAGGGTCCTGTCCTAAACAATGGAGTGATCACAGAGGATGTAATACAGAGGATAGCCAGCTCACATAACTCTGGAGGACTAATCTCATTACTTTATAGATATCTGCTGGACCTGGTATTAGCAAAACCCCCTATACGGTGAAAAGAAAAATGGGAGGGCATGATAGGCTCTATTGAAGCGGGGCTGTGGTCTGAAATACTGGAAAGAGTTCCACAGTTGTCCCTGAGCGAATCCCATAGATTTTCCCACTCTCAGGTATTGCACCAGTCATATAGGACACCCCAATTTCTCCACGATATAGGGTTTCCACCTGACACCCTATGTGCTAGATGTAAAGCATCCCCGGCTAACCTGCTCCATACGATGTGGACATGCTCCGCTTTGGATACTTTCTGGAGGGATGTAATAGTTATCTTTAATAGAACACTCAGTCGATACAGATCCCTCACCATTAGTATGCATACTGGGAAATATAGAAGAGCTGAGCACTGACGAACATGATAAAATAGCGGTTGGATGCATGTTATATATGGCCAGGAAGCTGCTAGCCCAGCATTGGTCATCAGAGCAGGCGCCCACAGTAACAGAAATGATAAATAAAATTAATTGACTATTAAATCTGGATCAAAATTTATATTTGAAAAAGAAGGCCATCTCCAAATTTGAAAAAATATGGGCTCAATGGATTGATGGCTCTGGCCTAGCATCTAGAGAACTGCAAAGATTTAGACTAGGACTGTTTTGGCTTATGTATAAATTCAATTTAAATACTTGAGAGATGCTATATTACATATTGGGCAACGTTAGTTGTGACTACAAATGGGCCAAACCTAGTTCTGGATTCCCCATTACTATTGTTATGAGAGTAGTTATTCATAGTGCAAGACTTCTAATCTGTTGTGGACAGAACTGTGAAAGATTTATCTTATGATGTTATGTTTAAAAGGGTGACATGTTGTGGGAGGAATAGAAGAGGGACGGGGTCCTGTTTATGGCTGGGTTGTTGTTTTGTATTGTATTGTTAGAAAAATAATTTTAATAATAAAAAAATATTTGATTTAAAAAAAATAAGAATACTAAATCAACATTAATACAGGATGAGAGCCACCATCAAGACATGCATTCATCACCATCAGAATATAAATACAGTGCTAGAAAAGCCATGAATACAGCACCAGAACATCAATCAGTACATGTATAGATCACCAAATCAATATATGAATGCAGCTCCAGGTCCGTTGTCAGTACATAAATACAGCACCGGAATCATGATCAGTCCAGGAGTACAGCATCAATCTCAGTACAGAAATCAATTTCAAACTCGGGTCAGCCTCTGGCATATACAATTGTGTGGCATGAACTTACTGAACTTACAAATTCCATTATGTCCTCAATAACGATAAGGCAATGATGGGAGTTGTACTTACCATCCAACATCAGGATGTGAAGCACTGCTAGTAAGTTTTTTATTTATGAAGTGTGTGTGTATGTGCACGTAATCTAGTGTGAGTGTATTAATACACTCATATACTGCTGCTTTCTCCAGTGTCTAACTGCATTTTTTTCTGCTTCTCAGTGATGTCACTGCAATTGCGAATAGCCTGCTCGCTCTATACTTTATGTGTGAGCCTGAAGTATCTTTTACAATGAAAGCCTCTGGAACATTGATTTGACACTCCATAGGTTTCCATTGAAAAAGTCACTTCTGAGTCATGCAGTGCACAGTGTGACCCAGACAGTCTGCACAGCAGTGGTGTCACTAAGAAGCAGCGAAGAACGGTACTAGACTCCACCAGATAGATCAGCAGTAGGTGAGTGTATAAATATACTCACGCTACATTACATGCATATACACACACCACACACACACATTTCATGAATAAAATACATAGTGGGAGCGGTTCTATTTGGGGAATCTATATATATATATATATATATATATATATATATAAAGCTGAATGTATGTGTGTGTGTATGTGTGATGGGAATATGGGCACGGGACTATGGGATGGAGGATATGTATGATGGGTATATGGCCATAGGACTATGGGATGGAGGATGTGTGATGGGTATATGGGCACGGGACTATGGGATGGAGGATATGTATGATGGGTATATGGGCACTGTACTATGGGATGGAGGATAATCATTATAATTTGTTATAACTAATCACTCCACATGGCCCCACCCAATCACTAAGCATCTTTCATTTCACCAGAGCTGTTTAAAAGAAGCTGAGCTGTGATTGGTTGCTATGAGCAACAGTTTTCCCACTACACAACACCTCAGCAGACACTGACTGGGTGGGAGAAATCTAGCATCCCCGGTAAAATAAGCTCCCAGTCATTGTCTGCCCCCCAGCAAAGAACAGAGAGCATATGACAGAAATGAGTCACTCACTCCCATGCCCATATACCCATCACACATCCTCCATCTCATAGGCACATCTTCTTGACCACAACAGGTACACTGCCTGTGTTGCCCATATCAACCAATCACTAAGCATCTTTCATTTCACCATAGCTGTTTAAAAGATGAAAGCTGAGCTGTGATTGGTTGCTATGAGCAACAGTCACATAGCAACCAATCACTAAGCATCTTTCATTTCACCAGGGCTGTTTAAAAAATGAAAGCTGAGCTGTGATTGGTTGCTATGAGCAACAGTTTTCCTTGTAGACAGTTGTGGTAACTGAGGCCTATTATTCTTATAATTTCTATGGTGTTATCGTCCTTCTGTAAAGCTGGAAATAACACAATTTATTACCGTGTCGAAGCAGACCACCCTCTGACACAGACTTCAGGGGGATCCCAGTATCACACAGGATAGGATTAGATACACGGCTCATTAGACTGTATCACACAGGATAAGATTAGATACACTGCCCAGTATCACACAGGCTAGGATTAGATACACAGCCCTGTATCACACAGGATAGGATTAGATACACAGCTCAGCAGACCGTACCACACAGGATGGGATTAGATACACAGCTCAGCAGTCAGTAATACAGGATAGGATTAGATACATGGCTCAGCAAACAATAACACAGGATAGGATTAGATACACGGCTCAGCAGACAGTATCACACAGAATAGGATTAGATACAAAGCTCGGCAGACAATAACACACAGGACTGGATTACAATAGATGGCTCAGCAGACTGTATAACACAGGATAGGATTAGATACATGGCTCAGCAGACAGTAACACATAGGATAGGATTAAATACACGGCTCAGCAGACAGTATCACACAGGATAGGATTAGATACACGGCTCATCAGACTGTATCACACAGGATAAGATTAGATACACTGCCCAGTATCACACAGGCTAGGATTAGATACACAGCCCTGTATCACACAGGATAGGATTAGATACACAGCTCAGCAGACCGTACCACACAGGATGGGATTAGATACACGGCTCAGCAGTCAGTAATACAGGACAAGGATTAGATACATGGCTCAGCAAACTGTATAACACAGGATAGGATTAGATACATGGCTCAGCAGACAGTAACACATAGGATAGGATTAGATACACGGCTCAGCAGTCAGTATCACACAGGATAGGATTAGATACACAGCTCAGCAATCAGTACCACACATGATAGGGTTAGATACACAGCTCAGCAGACAGTGTCACACAGGATAGGATTAGATACACAGCTCAGCAGACAGTATCACACAGGATAGGATTAGATAGACAGCTCAGCAGACAGTATCACACATGATAGGATTAGATACTCAGCTCAACAGATTGTATCACACAGGATAGGATTAGATACACGGCTCAGCAGACAGTATTACACAGGATAGGATTAGATACATGGCTCAGCAGACAGTATCACACAGGATAGGATTAGATACACGGCTCAGCAGACTATATCACTCAGGAGAGGATTAAATACACTGATCAGCAGTCAGTATAACAGATACAAAGCTCAGCAGACAATAACACACAGAAGAGGATTAGAATAGCTGGCTCAGCAGACAGTATCACATTGGATAGGATTAGATACACGGCTCAGCAGACTGTATCACACAGGATAGGATTAAATACACGGCTCAGCAGACAGTATCACACAGGATAGGATTAGATACACGGCTCAGCAGACTATATCACTCAGGAGAGGATTAAATACACTGATCAGCAGTCAGTATAACACAGGATAGGATTAGATACACAGATCAGCAGACTGTATCACACAGGATAGGATTAGATACACGGCTCAGCAGACAGTAACACATAGGACAGAATTAGATACATAGCTTAGCAGCCAGTATCACACATGATAGGATTAGATACACAGCTCAGCAACAGGATGTGCCAAAGGAGAGGACATTTTCATTCCAAAAATTCCACTCATTCCATCTGATTTGCCTTTTGATTTTAAAAGCCTCCAGTTTCCACTTCGACTAGCATTTGCAATGTCCATTAACAATGCTCAGGGACAGTCCTTGAAAGTAGTAGGGATCGATTTGCAATCTCCATGCTTTTCTCATGATCAACTTTCAGTGGCCTGATCAAGAGTTGGAACTGCCAAAAATCTGTTCATCTTTTCACCGAAAGGAAAAACCAAAAATGTTGTTTATCAAAAGGCTCTTGAATGAGTTGAAAATAAAATACTAACAATACTTAGGTAATTGTTTAGTTAATTTGTGTTGGAAATCTGTAGTGTTGAATATATGACGTGAAATGTTTTTATGTGCAATATAATCATTATAATTTGTTATAACTAACCACAGATAGTTACTATGCCCGGTCAACGCCGGGCTCTTCAGCTAGTATCTAATATGTCTAATTTTTTTTAAGCCTTTTAATCCTGAGCTGATCGGTGCTAGTCTTGGTCCTGATACCTCATCGATTTCTCAAAAGAAGTTTTAAAAGGGCACAAGTCAGGTGCATTTATACTGGCCGATAACTGACAACCAAATAATAGTATTTAATTTTTAAAAAGCTGGAAATCATCGGATGCACAAGCAAAATGTTCATTGGGTGAAATGGTTTTTTACCTTGCTTAAATATCATTGTTCTGTAGAAATTAGCGACCACCACACTGTCCTGCCTTATGGAATACACCTACCACACCTTCCTCACTTATGGACTATGGTCTCCACACTATCCATGCCTCATGCTGCCCCCTTTTCAAAGTGTCCCCCTCACTCTGCCGCCTGACTATTCGTCCCCTGTAGGTCCATTTACCATCAGATCAACAACTGACATGAAGAGATGAATTTGGTTGGCTGCAATACTTATGCAATCTCTAGTGTCCAGACCTCCCTCTACAGATATGAGATACCAGGATGTGGCAAGAAAATATTCCCACATTATTACCCCACCTTCACCAGCCTGAAGTGTTGATGTTGGATGTCTTACCTTGATCACCACATTCTCAGCATAGCTTTGATACCATTGTAAGGAGAATCTCCACAAGGCTGGTAGACTTTTAAATATTGGTCCTGGCTAACGTAGCATCGATATTCAAGTTTAAACTTGCTCAGATCACTCACTCTTCCAATTTTAATTTGGATTCTGGGTGATAACTCATCACTTCATTTTATACTATACTTCAGGGGAACGGGCCTCACTCCACACTATGAAGCTCAAATCAGGAAAGTGCCGGTGTCTCTAATGCATTGTCTATTCAGTGTATTATACTAGTGGATAAAACAAGACTGAGCACAAGACCTTCACAGCTTCTACACAGCATAGGGGAGATCTCATGACACCTTCTCTCCATCTACCTGATGATCCTGAGGAACACTGGGATCTTCTTGTTTACAGTCCTGTGGAAGAAGAGGACGGGGACATCTCTCTGGTGTTGTCCTCTCACTGGATAGATCTGGAGGAAACACATACAGGACTGAATTCATTCCTTACATACAGATAATTATAGGCCGTGTGTATTTAGTCCTGTCTATTACCTGGTGATGTGAGGGGCTGGGGAACCTCCATCATGACGTCCTTGTACAGATCTTTGTGTCCTTCTAAATACTCCCACTCCTCCATGGAGAAATAGACGGTGACATCCTGACACCTTATAGGAACCTGACACATACAATGATACCGTCATCCCCCGATCCCTCCATAGCGTTACTGTATAATGTCCCAGCATTCCCAGCAGTGTCACCTCTCCAGTCAGCAGCTCAATCATCTTGTAGGTGAGTTCTAGGATCTTCTGGTCATTGATGTCCTCATGTATCAGGGGGGGAGGTGGAGGCCCTGTGATTGGGCTCAGGGGTCTTCCCCATCCCTCAGACACAGGGGCCTGACAGCGCTCCCTAGAGGTCTTCTTCACTACTGTGTAATCCTGGTTATGGAGAGACACATTAATAAACCTCACTACAGACATTTCCAGAGTCCTCACCTCTCCAGTTCTGTCTGTTATTCCCATAGATAAGAATGATGTAATGTGACGTCATCAGAATCTCTCACCTCTCCAGTAAGCCGGAAGAGGATCTCTAGGGTGAGGTGTAATATCCTCTCCGCCATCTTGTCCCTGTCCCTATCCATCCTTGTAGGGTCGCTCAGGAGAATTCTCTTATATAGAAGATCTCCACTGAGAGGATCCGATATTGTAGGGACCTGAATGGGAGAAGATGACGATGTAACATCATAAAGATCCCATGTAAGAAATCTCCGGAGCTGTTACCGGCTTCACATGATCACTACATCCAGTCCTGGCCCCGTCCTGCCCCCGGTGTAACACACAGTCTCATTATAGTCACACACAGAGATTTATCACAGGCCCAGCACTGAGGAGGTTAATATCCCCTGCCCCCGCCCAGTAATGGGGAATCTCCAGCACCTACCTCCACCTGCAGAGCCGCACACCACATATATGGCTGTTCTGTGCGCACAGGACCTGTGGTGAGGTCACAGGAGGGGAGGAGTCAGGGGTCACATGATCAGGGGCCTCAGTGTATGCAGGACTCTGCTGTGCTGGTTGTCATGGTGCTGGATGAGGGGAAGTTTATGTGTGGGGTCAGGAGGGGTTTACAGTGTGGATGTAGCAAAGCGGTGTGTACGATGTGTTTGTAGCAGAGCGGTGTGTGTAAGATGACCCCACACATCTAGTTAAGTTCCTTAGGGGTCTAGTTTCCAAAATGGGGTCACTTGTGGGGGGTTTATACTGTTTAGGCACATCAGGGACTCTGCAAATGCAACATGACGCCCGCAGACCATTCCATCAAAGTCTGCATTAGAAGAAACATCACTTCTTCCCTTCTGAGCTCTGCCATGCGCCCAAACAGCAGTTTTCTCCCACATATGGGGTACCAGCATACTCAGGACAAATTGGACAACTTTTGGGGTCCAATTTCTCCTGTTACCATTGGGAAAATAAAAATTTTGGGGAAAAAAGATAATTTTTGCGGAAAAAATATGATTTTTTATTTTCACGGCTCTACGTTATAAACTTCTGTGAAGCACTTGGGGGTTCAAAGTGCTCACCACACATCTAGATAAGTTCCTTGGGGGGTCTAGTTTCCAAAATGGTGTCACTTGTGGGGGCTTCCACTGTTTAGGCACATCAGGGGCTCTCCAAACGCGACATGGCGTCCGATCTCAATTCCAGCCAATTCAGCATTGAAAAAGTCAAACGGCACTCCATCCCTTCTGAGCTTTAGAATGGTGTCACTTTTGGGGATTTTCTGTCATACTGACCCCTCAAACTCACTTCAAATGTGAGGTGGTCCCTAAAAAAATGATTTTGTTAATTTGGTTCGAAAAATGAGAAATCGCTTGTCAATGTCATGGTCCAGTCCGGAGTTTATCTTCTGCTGTCTTCACTTCGGACTGGTCATGCGGGGGTTAATCTCCTCAGCCTCGTTCTGGAGCTAGCTGGGCTATTTCAATCCCTCACAGCCTGCTGACCAGTGTTAGTGATAGCTCAAGCTTGCAGTTTAGAGCCGCTGACCCTTGTACCCTGGTGATCCTCCTGCCTTGGACTGATATTCACGTGTATGACCCGGACTGATTTCTGACCCCGTCTCTTGGTATTCCTTTCTGCTGTTACGTTCCCTCTCTGGCATCTGACTCCCTGGCTTGTACCCCGACCACGTATTTCGTCTCACGTTTTGGACCCTGTGCTCATGTTCTGGCTGTCACGCGGCGGCTGCCGCGCACTCCTCGCATTGCCTCCTCCCGACCGCAGCTTACCCGCTCGCCGGTGGCCTCCTCGCCTCGGCGCCGGCTGCCTCGGGCTTCTCCGCGGTCCCTCCCGGCTCCTCTCCTCCGTCCGGCGATCGCGTCCGTCCGGTCTTCTGGACCGCGCCGGGTGCGCGCTCCCGCCCCTCCTCCTCAGCGGGCGCGCGCACACACTATGCCCGGGCACACGCGCGCCTCCTCCTCCTCCTCCTGAGGACGCGCGCCTTCCTCTCCTGCACTAGGAGGTCACGACCCGGAAGGCCTACTGCTTCCCCTATATCAGGCCACCTCTTCCTGCTGGCGGTGCCTGATTATCACTGCGCTTCGTTAGTGATTCTGGCCCGCTCTCTTTGTACGCCCCTGCGTCCTGTTCGTCCGTTGCTCATCCGCCTCTTCCATTGTCCTCTCTCCTAGGCTCGGGAGGTTCGTGGTCGTGTCCCGTCCAGCTCTGTTCCCGCCAGTGTCCTTCTGTTCGTGCCTGCTGTTCCCGTCTGTCCTGTGTCTCCAAGCCGTGCCCGTCTGTCCTGTGTCTCCAAGCCGTGCCCGTCTGTCCTGTGTCTCCAAGCCGTGCCCGTCTGTCCTGTGTCTCCAAGCCGTGCCCGTCTGTCCTGTGTCTCCAAGCCGTGCCCGTCTGTCCTGTGTCTCCAAGCTGTGCCGCCTGTCTTGTGTCTCCAAGCCGGGCCCGCCAGTCCTGTGTCTCCAACTCGGGCCTACCTGTCTGTCTGTCGATACATCCCCTGGGTACCAGCTGCCGTGGTAATAGTTACCCGCGGGCTTGCCCCAAACACTCCCTGTATAGGGGTGGTCCACCTGGTCAGCTCGCCCCCGGGAGGTTCGTTGCCACGGTCTAGCGGGTCCACCCCAGGAGTACCTCACAGAATAATCAGGCCATGGATCCCACTGGTACCCCGACCCCGACCCAAAAGGAACTTTTGTTCCTTCGTGAGAATCAGGCGAGGATCATGTCGTTCCTCAAATCAATGGAGTCCCGACTTTCTTCTTTGCAAACCTCCGATCCTGGGATTGCCTCCCAAATCTCCGGCTTGCAGCAAGAACTTGCCCAGCAGCGCGACACCCAGGCCCACATTTTGAACTATATAGCCTCAGTAGATAACCGCTTACTAGCTCTACAGACGGCGGCCGCTGTCCTTGCGCCTGTGGCAGTTCCTCATTCCTCCCCCCGGTTGGCCAAGCCCCCACGCTATAGCGGAGATCCCAAACTCTGTCGGGGGTTCATTAACCAGTGCCAGTTGCATTTCGAGTTGGCACCCCTACAGTATCCTTCCGACCGGGCCAAGGTGGCCTTTATGATATCCCACTTAGAGGGTGAGGCACTGGCTTGGGTAAATCCCTTGTGGGAGCGTGATGACCCGATAGTCTCCCAGCTCGCGACCTTCTTGGAGACATTTCGTAAGGTCTTTGATGAGCCCGGCCGTCTGGTCTCCGCCACCGAGTCCTTATTTTGCCTTCGCCAGGGTACTCTCTCTGTGGGACAGTACGCCATCCAGTTCCGTACGTTGTCCTCTGAGCTTGGATGGAACAATGAGGCTCTAGTGGGGGCTTTTTGGCGTGGCTTGTCGGCCCGAATCAAAGACGAGTTGGCAGGCAGGGATACACCTACGTCTTTGGAGGATCTCATCTCGCTGGCAACGCGAATTGATCTGCGTTTCTGGGAGCGTTCCAGCGAGGTCGCCAGGGAGAGAAGGCCCACTCGTTTTTCTCCTCCGACACGCAGTCCTCCCCGCTCGCGGCCTTCCACCTCGGCGTCAGCCCCTGAACCCATGCAAGTGGACCGACTCAGGCCCGCGGAGCTACGCCGCCAGGAGAGACTCACTCATGGTGTCATGTCGGACGCTGTTCACACCACAGCATCCGGCAGGCAGAGGTAGTTCCACCTCCAGCCACTATAGCCTCAGTGGCGCCGGCCTGATCTTCAGGCTCTCGGGGGTTAATCCTACTGGAGACCAGGTTGGATGGTTAGTCACGCCCACGGTCTTTAAATAGTCATGCTGGCCTATGGGCGTCGCCGATTATAGCTTGTGTTTCATACCAAGTGGTTCCGGTCTGGAGTGGAGGTGTTCAAGAGAGAGAGATTCATATCTGGTGTCGTATGATCCGTCGTTATCCTTTCTCCTTCCCATATTTGTGTTTAGTTGTGCCCTGTTCACATTACTGTTTATTCCTGTGTGTGTGCGGCGCAGTGCAGTTTAAGTTCTCCCTGTCTGTCATTATTTGTGGGGGAGCTTTGGTGGTGACTTCTCACTGGGTGGAGGGTGAAGGGTTAAGTGCAGGGCTGAGCAGGAGATAAGGAAAGGTCGGAGGCTCAGGCATTTGCACCTTCAGCAAAAACCCTGGGTTGAGGGTCAGACAGGGTTTCCCCTAGTAAAGGGACACCACAGGGGCCCCGGGTATTTCAGCCTTAGTTGAACTAAGCCCCCGTGACATTATAATCGGCCGAACGGAATTATGATATCGGCAACAGGGAGTTGTTGGCCATCAAACTGGCTTTTGAGGAATGGCGACACTTCTTGGAGGGGGCGGCTCACCAGGTCACAGTTATCACCGACCATAAGAATCTGCTCTACCTGGAGTCGGCCAAGCGTCTGTCTCCTAGGCAGGCTCGCTGGGCATTGTTTTTTACTCGTTTCAATTTTCTTGTGACGTACAGTCCCGGGGCTAAAAACACCAAGGCGGATGCTTTGTCTAGGTGTTTTCTGGGGGGAGAACCTCGGGAAGAGCCGGTACCCATCCTCCAGAAAGGGGTAGTGGTCTCGGCTCTCACGACTGAGGTAGAGGCGGAGATTGCCGAGGCCCAAGAGGAGGTACCACCAGGACTTCCCGCCAACAAATCATTTGTACCCCTGCATCTTCGGCCTAAGGTGTTGAAGGAACACCACGATTCGGTACTGGCTGGTCACCCAGGGGTGAAGGGCACCTTAGAGCTGGTATCGCGTCGTTTCTGGTGGCCCAAAATCCGGCAGGACGTGGTCTCGTACGTGGCAGCTTGCATCACGTGCGCTAGGGCTAAGTCACCCCGAACCCGTCCTGCTGGCACGCTACAGCCTCTGGGGGTACCCAATAGGCCATGGACAGAAATCTCCATGGATTTTATCACTGACTTGCCAGCCTCGGCAGGGAACACGGTCATCCTGGTGGTGGTTGACCGTTTTTCAAAGATGGCGCATTTTGTGGCGTTGTCCTCTTTGCCCAATGCTAAGACGTTGGCTCAGGTATTTGTGAAGGAGGTGGTCAGACTCCACGGAGTACCATCTGACATAGTATCTGATAGGGGTACGCAATTTGTGGCGAGGTTTTGGAAAGCTTTTTGCTCAAGGTTGGGGATCAAGTTGTCACATTCATCGGCGTTTCATCCACAGTCTAATGGACAAACTGAGCGCATGAACCAAAATCTAGAACAGTATTTACGATGCTTTGTGTCCGACAACCAGGAGGAGTGGTCTACTTTCCTTCCTCTGGCCGAATTCGCATTAAATAATCACCGCCAAGAGTCATCAGGAGAGTCTCCATTCTTTTGTGTGTACGGTCAACATCCTCAGTTTTGTACCTTACGTCAGGGTGACTCCGGGGGTGTCCCGGAGGAGGATCAGCTAGGAGCCCAATTGTCATCAGTCTGGAGGCGGGTGAAACAGCGTTTGTTGAGCATGAGTGCCAGGTACAAACGGGTGGCTGACAGTAGACGCGTGCCAGGTCCGGACCTGTGTGTGGGTGAATGGGTGTGGTTAGCTACGAAGAACATAAAACTCAAAATCCCTTCTTTAAAACTGGGTCCAAGGTTTATTGGGCCTTTTAGGATTTCTGCCATTATTAACCCAGTGGCTTATCGGTTGGAACTTCCCGCAGTGTACAAGATACACAACGTGTTTCACAGGGCTTTATTGAAAAAGGTGGTAGGCTCTGTGGACACAACGCCGATGCCACCTCCAGTCATGGTGGATGGCGAGTTAGAGTTCGAGGTCGCCAAGGTAGTGGACTCTCGAGTAGTACGCCGTACTCTTCAGTATTTGGTGCACTGGCGGGGGTATGGTCCAGAGGAGAGGTCTTGGGTTCCAGCCTCAGACATACATGCGGATCGGCTGGTCAGTTCTTTTCACCGTCGTCATCCGGACAAGCCGGGTCCTATGAGTCTTGAGGGCCCTGGGGTCCCTCGTAGAAGACGGGGTACTGTCATGTCGGACGCTGTTCACACCACAGCATCCGGCAGGCAGAGGTAGTTCCACCTCCAGCCACTATAGCCTCAGTGGCGCCGGCCTGATCTTCAGGCTCTCGGGGGTTAATCCTGCTGGAGACCAGGTTGGATGGTTAGTCACGCCCACGGTCTTTAAATAGTCATGCTGGCCTATGGGCGTCGCCGATTATAGCTTGTGTTTCATACCAAGTGGTTCCGGTCTGGAGTGGAGGTGTTCAAGAGAGAGAGATTCATATCTGGTGTCGTATGATCCGTCGTTATCCTTTCTCCTTCCCATATTTGTGTTTAGTTGTGCCCTGTTCACATTACTGTTTATTCCTGTGTGTGTGCGGCGAAGTGCAGTTTAAGTTCTCCCTGTCTGTCATTATTTGTGTGGGAGCTTTGGTGGTGACTTCTCACTGGGTGGAGGGTGGAGGGTTAAGTGCAGGGCTGAGCAGGAGATAAGGAAAGGTCGGAGGCTCAGGCATTTGCACCTTCAGCAAAAACCCTGGGTTGAGGGTCAGACAGGGTTTCCCCTAGTAAAGGGACACCACAGGGGCCCCGGGTATTTCAGCCTTAGTTGAACTAAGCCCCCGTGACACATGGTCTTTGTCTCTATTGTGGCAGCGCCTCCCATCTCCTGCATTCCTGCCCTGTGAGGCCGGGAAACTCCTCCGCCGAGGACAGGTAAGAGAGGCCTCCCTAGGTGCCTTTGATACCTCTCTACCCTTGACCCTTCCTGTTTTGTTTATCCAGGGTTCCAAACATTTTTCGGAGATAGCCTATATTGACTCAGGGGCTGCTGGAAATTTTATCCAACTCGAGGCGGTGAAGAGATTGGGGATACCTGTCAGGTCCTTGGAGGTTCCCCGGCAGTTAGCCTCAGTCGACGGCGTTCCCTTGCGCGAGACTGTTACACTGGTCACTGAAGAGCTGGAATTACAGATCGGGGTCCTGCACCGTGAGAGGATAGCCTTCTTTGTGCTGCCGTCTCTATCCCACACCTTGCTCCTGGGTCTTCCGTGGTTGAGGATGCATGAACCTGTCCTGGATTGGCGGTCCGGAGACATTCTTCGCTGGGGCCGCTTCTGCCAGACTAGATGTCTTCGTCCAGTACAACCCCTCAAATGCTCGTCTCCTGTCTCGGGTCCTGCGGATTTGCCCTCGGCCTACTGGGCCTTTGCGGACGTCTTTGATAAGAAGGAGGCAGAGACTCTTCCACCGCACCGGCAATATGATTGCCCTATCGAGCTTGTTCCCGGCTCGACTCCACCCCGGGGGCGAATCTATCCGTTGAGTCCACTCGAGTCCCAGGCCATGACTGAATACGTACAGGAGAATTTGGCCCGAGGCTTTATCCGGAAGTCATCTTCTCCCGCTGGAGCTGGCTTCTTTTTTGTCAAGAAGAAGGACGGGTCTCTCCGCCCCTGTATTGACTATCGAGGACTTAACGAGATTACAATCAAGAACAGATATCCTCTACCTCTCATCCCCGAGTTGTTCGACCGGCTACGAGGGGCGCGAATCTTTTCTAAATTGGATCTCCGTGGAGCCTACAATCTCATCCGTATTCGCTCCGGAGATGAATGGAAGACCGCCTTCAACACCAGGGATGGACACTACGAGTATCTCGTCATGCCCTTCGGGTTGTGCAACGCTCCCGCAGTCTTTCAGGAATTTGTGAACGACATTTTCCGAGACCTTCTGTACTCCTGTGTGGTCGTGTATCTTGACGATATCCTTGCCTTCTCTCCCGATCTGTCCACCCACAGAAGAGATGTCCGCCGAGTACTGTTCCGATTGAGGGAGAATCGCCTGTACGCCAAATTGGAGAAATGCGCCTTTGAACAGTCTTCCCTTCCATTTCTAGGCTATATCATCTCCGACTCTGGCCTGCGTATGGATCCGGAGAAGGTGTCTGCCGTGCTTAACTGGCCACGTCCCCAAGGGGTGAAAGCCATTCAGCGATTTCTCGGCTTCGCAAATTACTATCGGCAGTTCATCCCTCATTTTTCCTCGTTGGCTGGCTCTATCTCGTCTTTGATCCATAAAGGAGCCAACCCGCACGTCTGGACCCCTGAAGCAGAGGAAGCCTTCCTGTCTCTGAAACAAGCATTTGCCACGGCTCCCGTACTCCATCGTCCTGAGGTCAACAAACCGTTCGTCCTCGAAGTGGATGCATCTGGAGCTGGAGCGGTTTTGTCTCAAAAGTCTCCCTCTGGTAGGCTCGTTACGTGCGGTTTCTTTTCCAAATCCTTCTCCACCCCAGAGCGGAATTATTCCATCGGAGACCGAGAACTGCTTGCCATCAAGTTAGCTCTAGAGGAGTGGAGATACTTATTGGAGGGCGCCGCACATCCCTTCACAATCTTCACAGACCATAAAAATCTAGCTTACCTTCGGTCTGCACAGAGACTCAACCCACGACAGGCCAGGTGGTCTCTGTTCTTCGGTCGATTCGATTTTGATCTGCATTTTCGTCCAGGTAACAAGAACCTCAAAGCTGACGCCTTCTCCAGGTCCTCTCTTTCCGCAGATGTCGAAGAGGAACCCGCGCATATCTTGGATCCATCCAGGCTCATCACGGTGGCACCGCTTTCTCTCCTCTCACCCCCACCTGGCAAGACTTTTGTGCCGGAGAAGGACAGAAGACGAATCCTACACTGGGGACATGCTTCCAAGCTGGCTGGCCATCTCGGGCTTAAAAAGACACTTCTCCTGGTGTCCCGCTGTCGAGGTAGCTATTTTGGGAGGGCTAAATTAACCCTTCACGGTTGATCCAGTGATTTCCAAATTATTCCAGTGTTGCTAGCAACTCAAATGACCACACGGAGACTGGGGTCTCTGTACGGGAGGATCGAGGCAGATCACTAAGCCCCTTTATTTTAGTCACATCTTTTATAATCTTTTGCTTAATTATGCAAGGTTCTCAAGTACCAATAGCATCATTTCACTTTATAAGCCAATAATATTGCAAGAAAACCGGAAACTACATATATGTCCGTATCCAAATAGAAAGTAGTATAATGGCATATTCAGAGCAATACACTCCCCCCCCCCGAGCCCCTTATCTTGCACCTGATGGAAACAGTCTGGTTTCATGACAGGCCATGCCAATTATAAAAATTTATCTTACAACAACAAAAACGGAGAAACGAAACCTTACATTGAATGGATAAAACGAAACTTCAACTCTGATTTTAGTATTAACCCTTAACATTCCCCCCTAGATAAAAAATTTTTTAACACATATGCAGCATCAGAGGTGCTATCCCAAGCTAACAGCTTGAGGGGTACTGGTCTTCACATGACTGATGCCGTGTTACCAGTCATGGCTGTCGCGGCGCACCCATCCCCCCTGTATACTGCAGTTCACGAATAACAATTTTTGATGACGGTGATGGGGAGCTTTTGTAGGTAGCCATGTGCTTGGCTTCAACATCTTCATCAAGTAGCCTTTTGAGATCGGTGCAGAGAAGAGCAGGGGCAACGACACCTTTGGTATCATCATTAGCTGTCTTAGTGCAGAATTTCCTAATACATACAGAAATACACCAAAGAACAAGTTTTAGTATCACATATACAACAAGGATACAGGCAGCAATGTGTAACAAGCTTTGTAAGATCCCAGCTATTCAGCCCCCAATTCCCCTAAATCAATTGGCTGAATTGAAAAAGGAGAAGGTGTCTGAACAACCAACTGTCCTTATTACGATCATTGTCTTTATCGTATTAATCTCTGAGTCATTGAATATCTTCTAACTTTAACTTTTAACTTCTACCAATAATAATATGAAAAATGCGGAAAACCAAAACATTATATCCCCTTTATTTGATATTGGCTTGTTGGGTGATGGGGGGGACTTCATAGGGACCGTCATACAAGGGTTCTAGTCCGTGCTTCCTGACATGCTTCTTCACGACTACCAAATCACCAGGCTTCAGGTTATGACAAGTGCCGGTTTCTGCTGAATCTGGAAAAGAAGAGAAAACTAGAACATAGGTGTTAGTAAGATTTTTACTAAGCTGAATAACACATTGAACAGCACGGTCAGTTTCTTCTGATAACTGCTAAGGCTGGAAATTTGCAACTGGGGGCCTAGTACCAAACAATATCTCATATGGGGACAGGCCATGTTTTGCAATAGGGGTAGTACGAATGTGGTATAGTACAATGGGTAGGAGCTCCGGCCATGGAGCCGTAGTCTCCTGCATCATTTTGGTCAATTGTCCCTTCAGTGTGCCACTCAACCTCTCAACTTTCCCACTGGATTGTGGGTGGTACGGAGTATGGAGGGCTACAGTGGATGCAAGCATTGTCAGAACTTCTTGGTACACATGAGAAGAAAAGGCCGGGCCTTGATCACTTTCAACAACTTCTGGAACCCCATATCTGCATATAACTTCCATCACCAGTTTCTTCGTTGTGGTCTTTGCAGTCATGTTGGTAACAGGGAATGCTTCCGGCCAACTGGAGAACCGGGGCCCAGTAGAATTTTTGCACCAGTGCGAGGGCCTGATTCTTTCCTCGATGTGTAGGTCCATGTGCCCATATGGCAATAGCAGGGTACATCCGCTTAGGGAGACACACAAGTTGGTCCTTTTTCCAGAGACCATTATCCATACGTGCCCCATCAGTCTTCCATTGCTTCACCTCTTCCTTTGGAGACATTCTCTGCGTTGTCATTAAGGGGTCTTGCAGGGTCCGACAGAAAACTTCAGTCTGTTGTAGATCATCAGGTTCTTGTAGGGTCAATGCTTCTTATAACTGTTTACGCTGAGAGTGTGTGGTCACCATAGTTGGTATGGTTGGTTCAACGGGTAAGAGAGCGGCGGCTTTTGCTTGCATATCCGCAAATGTGTTGCCAACAGTCTGTGGACTGTTCCTAGGACCGTGCGCCTTAACTTTGATAATAGCCACCTGAGTAGGTAATTTGATCGAGTCCATGAGGGTTTTAACAGCTTCAGCATTTTTCACTGGGGTTCCGGCAGTAGTAATAAACCCTCGATTGGCCCATAGAGCCCCAAAATCGTGAGCAATACCAAATGCATACCGTGAGTCCGCGTATATATTAGCCCGTCTGTTCTTGGCCAAAGTACATGCAGTAGACAGAGCCTGGAGTTCTGCTTCTTGTGCTGACTGTGAGGGCGGGAGCGCAGCTGCGTGCACTACAGTGTCCTCTGTGGTAACAGCATATCCCGTGTGGAATCTACCGAACTCGTCAGCATATCTTGAACCGTCCGTGTATAACACCAGATCAGGATTTGGGAGTGGGTTCTCACTGACATTTGGTGGAGTAGCTGTTTCTTCAGTCAAAAGTTGGGAACAATCATATTGGAGGTAATCCTCATCACTGCCATCTTTCCTTATAGTTCATTATACCGTCTTTCAAGGCGTTGTAAAGGGGTTGCATTATGTGGGATGCATCCGGTATCCACTGACAACAATAAGTGCATAGTCCAAGAAAACGCTGGAGTTCAGTTTCATCTTTTGGGAAAGGAAGGGAGCTGACAGCTATTTTTCTTTCTTCTGCGAGGTGTCTGACACCCTGACGGAGACAGTGACCCAAGAATATCACTTGACCAAGGCAGAACTGAAGTCTCGAGGCCGAAACCCGACAGTTCAGTGCTGCCAGATACTTAAGGAGGCTAACAGTGGCAGAAATGGCAAAAGACACCTGCTCATATTTTTTTTGCAGACTGGTTGGGACTGTTTTGGGCCCCTTGTGACATAGCAGGGACGACAGTTAATATGGACAGTTAAGTTAATACAAATAGAAACTGGCAGTCTGGGTATAACGGAATGCTAAAGAAGGCATTGGTAAGATCAATAACTGTAAACCAAGCAGCATCCTGGGGTATTTGGGTCAAAAAAGTATGAGGATTAGGCACCAGGTTTGAGAAACACTTTTACTGGTTCTACAGGCATTTTCCCTATATCATTTGGCCCTTTTGACAGGAGTTTAGATAGTATCTCTGAGAGGTATGGGGTGAGTCATTGATCCTCAGGCAATATTGGGGGTGGATCTGGGCCTATCAGGGCCATCATAACTGTAGGAAGGGCATGCAAAATACAGATTTTCTCACTGTCTTCATCTACATAGGGATTATATAACAAAAAAAAACCATCTGACCATCATCTTGGAATTGTATTCAGGAGCGGAACTGTGATAATAAATCTACCCCTAGTAAATTTACAGGACATGTAGGAGAGATTACAAACTGAGCAGTAAGGAGAATTAGCAGGGAGGGGCTGAGGAGCAAGATTCCCACTAACTGAAGTCGAGGAAGGGGGGCAGAGTTTGCTGTGTGGGCTGAAGGGCACACTGTGTGATCGCAGCTGCGGTGGGGGCTAGAGGCTGCTGTTTGCTCTTGTTTTTTTTGTTTTTTTTCTCTCTCCTGAACACAGCAGGTTAAAGTCTGAAAACTTTTTTTTTTTTTTTCCCTCTGGGGCTGGTAAATGGAAGGGGTGGCTACTCATAACCACTAGCAATAACGGGGACTAAGGCTAGCGGTGGATGATAATAGGTGCCGTTAGCAGAGGTGGGGGCTGCAACTCTCGGTCTCCTTGTACAATTGTCATCTAGCAGGGAGACAACTTCTTTCAAATCATCACTTTTAACTATTTCCCTGACACATTAATATCAAACTTAGTTCCTTCTTTAATCAATAACATTCTTATACCACAGTCACTTTCTTGAACCATAAATCATCCCGTCCCTGTCATAAGACAATTTTTTCTTCTTCAACATAGCAGTAACAAACAATCAGACTTCACTTGCTGTTCAATTTCCACATAACCTTCATTATACAATTCATGTGCCAAGCCACGGAATACCTCAGCGCCTTCAAGTAACCCATCATCAGTCAACCTTTTAACTCCTTCATCCCATAGCATAGGCTGCAACCTCCCGCCCTTAGGAAATCCCAGAATCGAAAATATTTTTCCTGCATTCCTGACACATTTCTTTCCTCGTCTTTGAATCATAAGACTAACAGTATCTGATCCTTCACACAATTCCAAACTTTTCATTTTCTTCCACAAAAACATAATTCTCTCCTTTAGAGCTAAATACCCTGACAAATTGTGCACAGTACTGGAGCAGCCGTCTCCATTTGTTCCACAGGGTCAACCCCCTCTGGGAAGCCCAAAATTCGCGGTACTAAGTGAAAGGAGGAGGGCGTCTCAGACTATCCCTCCGGACACCTCTGGTTTTATATATATATATGTATATATATATCTATATATATACCTGAGTTACGTATCCTACCCAGTCTTCGATCACTCACCACGCCTGACTCTAACAGTGAATTCAGGATTTCAGGATATTTTGACTATAAAGAGAGCAACAATCACTGGTCAATCCGGGGTGTCCGTCCCTTATGAGGTACGGTTCGAGCACTGGGCCCCCAACGGGACTACACCTCTATATGATTCCACCCATGAATCACCCCACCAGGGGACAAACTTCAGATCCTCTTTGCAGCAACAAGCACAGGAAAACCACACCAACGGTCAGTCTGAACAGTATAACTGCCAACTTACCGTGGTCGTGGGGGGTGATCAGTCCCAATTTTCCAGCACCCGTGTCCGATCCGAGGGTCCTTTGTCTTGTTGTCCTCTGGGGGCAGAGGCATCCCTGTTCGGGGGCCCCACGTTGGGCACCACTGTCGAGGTAGCTATTTTGGGAGGGCTAAATTAACCCTTCACGGTTGATCCAGTGATTTCCAAATTATTCCAGTGTTGCTAGCAACTCAAATGACCACACGGAGACTGGGGTCTCTGTACGGGAGGATCGAGGCAGATCACTAAGCCCCTTTATTTTAGTCACATCTTTTATAATCTTTTGCTTAATTATGCAAGGTTCTCAAGTACCAATAGCATCATTTCACTTTATAAGCCAATAATATTGCAAGAAAACCGGAAACTACATATATGTCCGTATCCAAATAGAAAGTAGTATAATGGCATATTCAGAGCAATACACTCCCCCCCCCCCAAGCCCCTTATCTTGCACCTGATGGAAACAGTCTGGTTTCATGACAGGCCATGCCAATTATAAAAATTTATCTTACAACAACAAAAACGGAGAAAAGAAACCTTACATTGAATGGATAAAACGAAACTTCAACTCTGATTTTAGTATTAACCCTTCACACCGCTACTACTGGTGGCCGACTCTTCCCCAGGATGTCCGGGATTTCGTCGCCTCCTGCCTCTCCTGTGCCAAGATCAAGGTGCCTAGGCAGCTGCCTTCTGGTCTTCTACACCCGCTTCCAGTACCCTCGTCTCCTTGGCAACACATTGCCATGGACTTTATTACGGATCTGCCCCAGTCTGCCAACTGTACTGTCGTCCTAGTGGTGGTAGATAGGTTTTCTAAGATGGCACACTTCATCCCTCTTCCCGGCTTGCCATCGGCCCCAGCCTTGGCGAAGATTTTCGTTCAGCACATCTTCCGTCTTCATGGACTGCCCCAACATATTGTTTCAGACAGAGGAGTCCAATTCACCTCTCGCTTCTGGAGAGCCCTATGCAGATCGATGGATGTCACTCTCGACTTCTCCTCATCTTAGCACCCACAGTCCAACGGTCAGGCAGAACGGACGAATCAGAGTTTGGTGAACTACCTCCGGCATTTTTCTAATGTCCACGAGAACGACTGGTCTGAATTACTCCCGTGGGCTGAGTTCGCCTATAATAACCACGTCAGTGAGTCTTCTGGCAAGTCCCCTTCTTTGTCGTCTACGGGCAACATCCTGGTGTACCTCTACCGGTTCCTCCTGCCTCGGGTGTACCAGCGGCTGATCTTCTGACTGGTGAATTCTCCAGGATCTGGCAGGATACCAAGGCCACTCTCGAGTTGGTTCGTAACAGGGTTAAGAGACACGCAGACAAAAGGCGCCTGGATGCCCCGCCATATCACCCAGGTGATAAAGTTTGGCTAGCCTCCAAGTTTATTCGCCTCAAAATCCCTTCCCATAAACTGGGCCCCCGCTATATTGGACCTTTTGAGGTCTTGTCCCGTATTAATAATGTCTCCTACAAACTACGGCTTCCCGCCTCTCTCCGCATCCCTAATGCTTTTCATGTGTCTTTGCTAAAGCCAGTCATCTTCAATCGTTTCCTTTCCACGGCCCCTCACTCGCCTCCGCCTGTCTCCGCAGACGATGTATTTGAGGTTAAAGATATTCTGGCCATGAGGAGGCAAAAGGGGAGAACCTTTTTTTTGGTTGATTGGAAGGGCTTTGGCCCCGAGGAGAGGTCCTGGGAGCCCCAGGAGAACATCCAGGCTCCTCGAATCTTGGCTAAATTTTTTTCTGGGCTGCGGAGGGGGGCGCGTAAGGAGGGGGGTACTGTCACGCGGCGGCTGCCGCGCACTCCTCCCATTGCCTCCTCCCGACCGCAGCTTACCCGCTCGCCGGTGGCCTCCTCGCCTCGGCGCCGGCTGCCTCGGGCTTCTCCGCGGTCCCTCCCAGCTCCTCTCCTCCGTCCGGCGATCGCGTCCGTCCGGTCTTCTGGACCGCGCCGGGTGCGCGCTCCTGCCCCTCCTCCTCGGCGGGCGCGCGCACACACTATGCCCGGGCACACGCGCGCCTCCTCCTCCTCCTCCTGAGGACGCGCGCCTTCCTCTCCTGCACTAGGAGTTCACGACCCGGAAGGCCTACTGCTTCCCCTATATCAGGCCGCATCTTCCTGCTGGCGGTGCCTGATTATCACTGCGCTTCGTTAGTGATTCTGGCCCGCTCTCTTTGTACGCCCCTGCGTCCTGTTCGTCCGTTGCTCATCCGCCTCTTCCATTGTCCTCTCTCCTAGGCTCGGGAGGTCCGTGGTCGTGTCCCGTCCAGCTCTGTTCCCGCCAGTGTCCTTCGGTTCGTGCCTGCTGTTCCCGCCTGTCCTGTGTCTCCAAGCCGTGCCCGTCTGTCCTGTGTCTCCAAGCCGTGCCCGTCTGTCCTGTGTCTCCAAGCCGTGCCCGTCTGTCCTGTGTCTCCAAGCCGTGCCCGTCTGTCCTGTGTCTCCAAGCCGTGCCGCCTGTCTTGTGTCTCCAAGCCGGGCCCGCCAGTCCTGTGTTTCCAACTCGGGCCTACCTGTCTGTCTGTCGATACATCCCCTGGGTACCAGCTGACGTGGTAATAGTTACCCGCGGGCTTGCCCCAAACACTCCCTGTATAGGGGGTGGTCCACCTGGTCAGCTCACTCCCGGGAGGTTCGTTGCCACGGTCTAGCGGGTCCACCCCAGGAGTACCTCACACTGGCTTTCTGACTCTCGGCTTTGTTATTTTGACTACGTGTATTGCTGCTCCTTCTGGTACGTCTGCTCCTGTTAGTTTCTGACTCGGTTCGTCTGACTATTCTCTCTCGTTACCTGTGGCACCTGTGCTGTTGCTCAGGGTTGCTGCTCTTAGTGTATAACCTCTCTTCCCTCACCAGCTCCCCCTGGTGGAGGTTTCACTACATTATCACTAACCTCACATTTAAACGGGATTTTGCTTTTTTTTTTTTCTCTGGCCATGGATCTGCTGCATAACTTGGCAGATCAAGTGTCCAGTTTGACACAGATGGCGCAGGACTTTTCTGTGAATCATCAGTCCCTTGTCATGTCTCAGACCCACTTACAGAAAGAACTGACTGAGACTATTAAGACCATACAGGGAAACACCTCTCATATTGTTTGTCCACCAGGTGACTCTGTAGATGTTATTTTGCACTCTCCTGAACCCTCAGTTAAACTTCCTGACACATTTTCTGGCGAAAAAGATAAATTTCATATATTCAAGGAGAGTTGTAAATTATGGTTTTCTCTTAGACCCCGATCGTCTGGGGATGAGACTCAGCGGGTGGGGATTGTTATCTCCTTAGTTAGGGAGGGTCCCCAATCCTGGGCTTTTTCATTGCCCCCTACTGCCCCTGAACGGATGTCGGTAGATAGGTTCTTTGAGGCCCTAGGACTTATCTATGACGAACCGGACCGTGTTAGGGTGGCAGAGGACACTATTTTGGGTCTGGGGCAAGGGAAGCACTCAGCCGAATGGTACAGCTCCAAATTCCGTCGATGGTCCACTGAGGTGTCCTGGGACGACTCTGCACTGAGATGTCTGTTCAGTAAGGGACTGTCGGATTGCTTGAAGGACGCTCTGGCTCTCCATCCACCTCCCAGTTCATTGGAGGAGGCTATGACTCAGGCTATCCGTATGGATCGGAGACTGCGGGAGAGAGGTGTTACTCAGCGAGGGGTTCCGTTTTTCCCTGCTAACCCTGATGTTTTGCTTCCATCTGAACCTATGGAGGTGGGAGCCACCAACCCCCAGGAGAAAGAGAGGAGACGGCGACGTGATGGAAAATTGTGTTTTTACTGCGGAGATCCCGGACATTGGAAAAAAGACTGCCCCTCCTGTCCTCCGACTAACAAGCGGCTGAGTCTGGGTGATAATCGTGGAGGTCACCCAGACTCTCAGGTACCTTTTTATTCCTTTACAAGAGTACTGCTAAAGGTGGAACTTGGTGTTGAGAACGGCTTTTTCCATACTTCGGCTTTTGTAGACTGTGGGTCATCTCTGAACCTGATTGACTCTAAGCTGGTTGCTCGCTGTAGATTAGGGACAGTTAGGTTGGAGACTCCCTTAAAAATTGTGGCTATTGATTCTACACCTCTCACTAAGGATGGTCTCCATTTCAGTTCTAAAGAATTTACCCTCAGGGTGGGGGCCCTACACCAGGAGCGCATGTCATGCTTTGTTTTGGATAACCTCCCTGCTGGCCTGGTGTTAGGGTTTCCCTGGTTGCAACGGCATAACCCAGTTATTGACTGGGGGTCCCGGGATATTGTTAAATGGGGACCTGGGTGTTCTGAAAATTGTCTTGCTACTGTATCTATGTCATCCGTCAACCTGGAGGGTATTCCGGAGTACCTAAAGGGTTTTAAGGATGTGTTCTCCGAAAAAGAGGCTGAGGTTCTACCACCACACCGCCCATTCGATTGTGCCGTGGATCTTGTTCCCGGTGCCAAATTGCCCAAAGCCTGGCTGTACAATCTCTCCGGCCCTGAGCGGGCTGCTATGAAGGAGTATATCTCTGAGAGCCTCCGTAAAGGGCATATACGGCCATCTGTCTCTCCCGTGGCAGCGGGGTTCTTTTTTGTAAAAAAGAAGGATGGTGGTTTACGCCCATGCCTCGATTTTCGAGAACTGAATAAAATAACCATAAGAAACGCTTATCCTCTCCCACTGATACCTGATTTGTATAATCAATTGTCGGGGGCCAGGTGGTTCTCTAAGTTGGACCTCAGGGGAGCATACAATCTCATCCGTATGCGGGGGGGATGAATGGAAAACTGCGTTTCTCACCTCTGAGGGTCTGTTTGAAAATTTGGTTATGCCCTTCGGTTTGACTACCGCACCAGCGGTATTCCAGAATTTCATTAACCATGTTTTTTCTGATTTTATTGGACGTTTTGTAGTTGTTTATCTTGACGATATACTTATATATTCTTCTGATAGACAAAGTCATATGGGTCATCTTCATGCGGTTCTCCAGAGGCTCAGGGAGAACTCACTCTTTGCCAAATTGGAGAAGTGTTCATTTTTTACTCAAGAAGTGTCCTTTCTAGGGGTCATCCTGTCCGCTGAGGGGTTTCGTATGGACCCTAGGAAGGTACAGGCCATTGTGGATTGGGTGCAACCCAGAGATCTCAAGGGTCTTCAGCGATTTCTGGGTTTCGCAAATTATTACAGAAAATTCATCAAGGGGTTCTCTCAAGTGGTCAAACCCCTCACTGATCTCACCCAAAAGGGAGCGGATCTTAAAAACTGGTCAGCTCCAGCTGTTGCGGCGTTTTCTTTGTTAAAAGAACGTTTCATGACTGCTCCGGTACTGGTGCAACCTGACTTGTCTAAACCATTCATCGTAGAAGTGGATGCCTCTGAGGTGGGAGTGGGGGCTGTGTTGTCCCAGGGGCCCACCACATTAACTATCTTAAGACCCTGTGCCTTCTTTTCGAAAAAATTTTCCTCTGCTGAAAGGAATTATGATGTGGGTAACCGAGAGTTGTTGGCCATTAAATTGGCTTTTGAAGAATGGAGGCATTTTTTGGAGGGGGCTGTCCATCGTATCACTGTCATTACAGATCACAAGAATCTGTCTTACATCGAATCCGCCAAATGTCTGACTCCGAGACAGGCAAGGTGGTCACTTTTTTTTCCCGATTTCAGTTTTCCATCACTTTCAGACCAGGTTCCAAGAATGTGAAGGCTGATGCCTTGTCTCGCAGCCTAGATCCGGTATCGCCTCCGGAGCCTCCTTCCTCCATTCTTCAGCGCGGGGTGGTGGTGGCCTTGGTGTCCCAGAGATTGGAGCAGGAGATTCGTGAGGCCCAATCTCTAGCTCCCCCATCCATACCTGAAAATAAGCTCTTTGTGCCTGTCCAGTATCGGTTAAGGGTGCTTCGGAGTTCCACGACTCGGCTCTGAGTGGGCATCCAGGAATCTCGGCCACTCGTAAAGCCATCACTAGGCTGTTCTGGTGGCCCTCGTTGACTTCTGACGTCACTAGTTTTGTGTCCTCCTGTGAAACTTGTGCCCGCGCTAAAGCCTCCCACAACCGGCCGGCGAATTGGTGCCACTGCCAATTCCGGATAGACAGTGGACTCACCTGTCCATGGATTTTATCACCGATCTCCCACCCTTTAATGGCAAAACCGTGATCTGGGTAGTTGTGGATAGGTTCAGTAAACAAGCACATTTTGTACCCTTAACGGGCCTTCCTAATGCTGAGACTCTATCTAAGCTATTCATTGAGCATGTGATTCGGTTGCATGGTGTGCCTGTCAGTGTGGTGTCTGATAGAGGGGTGCAATTCGTGTCAAAATTCTGGAGAGCTTTTTGTAAAAGGCTAGGCATCAGTCTGACCTTTTCATCGGCCTACCATCCTGAGACCAATGGTCAGACTGAAAGGACCAATCAGTCTTTAGAGCAGATCCTGCGGTGTCTTGTCACATCCAGACAGGATGATTGGTGCTCTATGATACCTATGGCGGAATTCGCCTTCAATAATCGTGTCAATCAGTCTACTGGTACTTCTCCTTTCTTCTGCAACTATGGGTTTCACCCTCATTTTGGTGAATTCTCCAGGCTAGATTCGGAGTGTCCAGGGGCTGATTCAGCCTTTTTGCGGTTGGAGGAGGTTTGGAGGGAAGTTCAGAGAAACATTGGGGAGGCTCAGGGCAAATATAAGTTTTTTGCAGATAAACGACGCTCGGTGGGGCCGACTTATCAGGTGGGGGATAAGGTATGGTTATCCACCAAAAACATAAGGCTGAGAATTCCCTCTGCTAAGTTGGGTCCCAAGTTTATTGGTCCGTATGAGATTTTAGAGGTGATTAATCCTGTGGTCTTTCACCTGCGGTTGCCTCCGTCATTACGGATTCCTAATGTGTTCCATAAAGCGCTTCTGAAGCCATCGGTGCCTTCCTCTGATGAGTCTCCCTCGCACCCGCCACCTGTTATGGTAGATGGGCAGACCGAGTACGAGGTGGAACAGGTGGTGGATTCTCGTATGCTCCGTCGTTCACTTCAGTACTTGGTCCATTGGAAAGGATACGGTCCTGAGGATCGGTCATGGGTGCCGGCGCGTTCGGTCCATGCGGATCGGTTGGTCCGGGCCTTTCACGCTCATCATCCAGGGAAGCCTGGGGGTCCAGTGGCCCCCCATTGAGAGGGGGGTACTGTCATGGTCCAGTCCGGAGTTTATCTTCTGCTGTCTTCACTCCGGACTGGTCATGCGGGGGTTAATCTCCTCAGCCTCGTTCTGGAGCTAGCTGGGCTATTTCAATCCCTCACAGCCTGCTGACCAGTGTTAGTGATAGCTCAAGCTTGCAGTTTAGAGCCGCTGACCCTTGTACCCTGGTGATCCTCCTGCCTTGGACTGATATTCACGTGTATGACCCGGACTGATTTCTGACCCCGTCTCTTGGTATTCCTTTCTGCTGTTACGTTCCCTCTCTGGCATCTGACTCCCTGGCTTGTACCCCGACCACGTATTTCGTCTCACGTTTTGGACCCTGTGCACATGTTCTGGCTTTCTGACTCTCGGCTTTGGTATTTTGACTACGTGTATTGCTGCTCCTTCTGGTACGTCTGCTCCTGTTAGTTTCTGACTCGGTTCGTCTGACTATTCTCTCTCGTTACCTGTGGCACCTGTGCTGTTGCTCAGGGTTGCTGCTCTTAGTGTATAACCTCTCTTCCCTCACCAGCTCCCCCTGGTGGAGGTTTCACTACAGTCAACTTTTTACCCTTATATCTTCCTAACAAAAAAAAATGATGTTTCAAAAAATGTGCTGATGTAAAGTAAACATATGTGAAATGTTATTTATTAACTATTTTGTGCGATATGACTCTGATTTAAGGGCATAAAAATTAAAAGTTTAAAAATTGCGAAATTTTCAAAGTTTTCGCCAAATTTCTACTTTTTTAACAAAAAACCCAAGTCATATCAAATAAATTTTACCAATATCATAAAGTACAATATGTCACAAGAAAATATTCTCAGAATCACCCAGATCCGTTGAAGCGTTCTAGAGTTATTACCTCATAAAGAGACACTGGTCAGAATTGAAAAAATTGGCTTGGTCATGAAGGCAAAAACAGGCTCCGACGCAAAAGGGTTAAAAGAGTGGCATGTTGTGGGAGGGATAGAAAAGGGACTGGGTCCTGTTTATGGTTGGGTTGTTGTTCTGTATTGTATTGTTATAAAAATAATTTTAGTAATAAAGAAATATTTGATTTAAAAAAAAAGATCACTAAATCAACATTAATACAGGATGAGAACCACCATCAAGACATCAGTACATATATAGATCACCAGATCAATATACGAATGCAGCTCCAGGTCCGTTGTCAGTACAGCACCGGAATCATGATCAGTACAGGAATATAGCACCAATCTTAGTACAGAAATCAATTACAAAGTCAGGTCAGCCTCTGGCATATACAATTGTGTGGCATGAACTTGCAACTCCCATTACGTCCTCAATAACGATAAGGCAATGATGGAAGTTGTCACATGATCAGGGGCATCAGTTTATGTGTGGGGTCATAAAATATTTCATGAGTTTTATTTTTTCTGTGGAAGCATGGTTGAAAAGCAATGTCTGACTTTAATTTGTTAATTTTCATAGATTTTTTATTTATTATTACTTTTGTCAGATTCAAGTTATTTCTGTGACCATTGTGGGTTTTCCTGTCATTAAACGAGGGGTACCAACAATTTTGACCTCGTGTGTAGGTCTCAAAACTATACAAACCCTTGGTCTATTTTTGTTACATCGATGATATCTTTCAAACCCTTGGTCTGTTTCTGTTGCATTGATGACATCTTAATTATCTGGGCTGAACAAGAATAAGAACTTATAAAATTCCATGATAAGTTCAATACATTTCATTCCACCATAAATTTAACCTTGGACCACTCAAAAATGGAAATCTACATTCTGGATACCACCATAAAAATTAACAATGGTGAAATGCAGACATTGGTGTATCGCAAACCTATTGACCGTCCCTCACACCTCCAATGTGATAGCTTCCACGCAAATTACATTAAAAAGTCCATTGTCCACAGCTAGGCCCTTAGATATAATAGTATCTGATACAGACCGACGGACAAGAATGAACACTTAACTCATCTTAAAAAGACAATTTTACACCAAAGATACCACCCCACCTCTAATGATAATCAAATCATTAGAGCCACAAGGATCCCTAGAAGTCAATTACTTCAATTTAGAGAAAAAGGAAAACAATCGTGTACCTCTTGTGGTGACCTACAACCTACAGCTTGAGGTACTGAGAAAAAACTGATACAAAACTTCCCCACATCCTACACAACGATGACCAGCTAAAGACAATATTCAAAGACCCTCCCTTGTTATGCTACAGGCAACCAATAAATTTAAGAAACATCATGATCTGAATTTAAATGCCCTTGGATGCACCAAGAGTAACTCAATGTGAAGAGTTGCAAAACCTGCACTCATGTAGACACCAAAGCAGGATACAGATTCCCATCACACAGCAAGACTATAAGATTCCCGGGGCATTCACATGTTCTTCCAATGTACTGTACTGAATTCTGTGCACTATACTGTATGTGCTATTGAGGGTCTCGATGTGGGAGAAACAGGATCAAAACTGGGAGTAAGGATGAGGTCTCCAGATAAAAAAAAACAATTACCGGTGCCCAAACCATTCTGTGGTCCAACACACAACATAAACAATATGAAAGTTGTCATATTAAAATGCAACTTTAACCCCTTTACCCCAAGGGTAGTTTGCACATTAATGACCAGGCCAATTCATACAATTCTGACCACCTTCACTATTCTGCCACCGATGTATGTGGGCGAGATGTGTCTGAGGGGTGTGAACACGGATCTCTGCACTGAGCACTTACTTTGGGGTTTCATCTAAATCTCTGAGTGACAGGATTCAGATGAAACCCCTGTGGGATCCGTTCACTATCATGAGGCAGCAGAGTTACTCTTGACTCCGTTTGGCCTCTGTTCAGCGGTGTCCTTCTTTTCAGAAGTGCACAAAACTGAAGCAGCATTCCCATGCAGTATCAGCTGGACCCTTCATGCAGGGATAGGGGGAGGATGACATGACACTGGAAGGAAGGAAGCGACCACATGGGGGAAGATGGGGGGTGGAGAGTGAAGAGGGGCCAAAAGGTGATCCAAGGGACAGGTAGTGGTCTAAAAGGTAGGGAGGAAATGACATAGGTTAGAGGGGGGATTCAGGGGAAAAAACATAAATAGGACTGACCGAGGATGAGTGGCCCTCTTTGACCTCAGACCACTGGACAGCAAAGTAAAGGAAACATGTCTGCAGCCTCAGGGAGTATAAAATTGGGGATATCAGGCCTCATTATGAGGGAGGTGAGCACATTTACCTTATACACCATGTACTGCTGCAGTATCTGATCCTGTATATATATATAGGATCATTATATGCTGGGAAATCTATGGGCTCCGCACTGTGTGACTGTGGCCTGGCTGCAGACATGGTGTACAAATATGATAATATATATAGACAATGTTGTTATATTATGTACTGCATGGCTGGTATGCCATGGATTACTGCCCTATTATTCATAGTAGATATACACTCACTGGCCACTTTATTAGGTACACCTGTCCAACTGTGTGTTAAGACTTAATTTCTAATCAGCCAATCACATGGCGGCAACTCAGTGCATTTAGGCATGTAGACATGGTCAAGACAATCTCCTGCAGTTCAAACCGAGCATCAGCATGGGGAAGAAAGGTGATTTGAGTGCCTTTGAACGTGGCATGATTGTTGGTGCCAGAAGGGCTGGTCTGAGAATTTCAGAAACTGCTGATCTACTGGGATTTTCACGCACAACCATCTCTAGGGTTTACAGAGAACGGTCCAAAAAAGAAAAAAAATCCAGTGAGCGGCAGTTCTGTGGCCGGAAATGCCATGTTGATGCCAGAGGTCAGAGGAGAATGGGCAGACTGGTTCGAGCTGATAGAAAGGCAACAGTGACTCAAATTGCCACCCGTTACAACCAAGGTAGGCAGAAGAGCATCTCTGAACGCACAGTGCGTCGAACTTTGAGGCAGATGGGCTACAGCAGCAGAAGACCACACTGGGTACCACTCCTCTCAGCTAAGAACAGGAAACTGAGGCTACAATTTGCCCAAGCTCATCGAAATTGGACAGTAGAAGATTGGAAAAACGTTGCCTGGTCTGATGAGTCTCGATTTCTGCTGCGACATTCGGATGGTAGGGTCAGAATTTGGCGTAAACAACATGAAAGCATGGATCCATCCTGCCTTGTATCAACGGTTCAGGCTGGTGGTGGTGGTGTCATGGTGTGGGGAATTTTTTCTGGGCACTCTTTGGGCCCCTTGGTACCAATTGAGCATCGTTGCAACGCCACAGCCTACCTGAGTATTGTTGCTGACCATGTCCATCCCTTTATGACCACAATGTACCCAACATCTGATGGCTACTTTCAGCAGGATAATGCGCCATGTCATAAAGCTCGAATCATCTCAGATTGGTTTCTTGAACATGACAATGAGTTTACTGTACTCAAATGGCCTCCTCAGTCACCAGATCTCAATCCAATAGAGCATCTTTGGGATGTGGTGGAACGGGAGATTCGCATCAGGGATGTGCAGCCGACAAATCTGCGCCAACTGTGTGATGCCATCATGTCAATATGGTCCAAAATCTCTGAGGAATGCTTCCAGCACCTTGTTGAATCTCTGCCACGAAGAATTGAGGCAGTTCTGAAGGCAAAAGGGGGTCCAACCCCTTACTAGCATGGTGTACCTAATAAAGTGGCCAGTGAGTGTATATATACTGCTCTATGGTGTATATATAGATACTGCAATGTGGTGCATGGTCTATATACATACAGCTCTGGCAAAAATTAAGAGACCACTGCACAGTTTTATAAAAAACAGCTTCTCTACATGTCTGACAGTCATTTCATTCTAGTGTCAGTTGAATTCCAACCAGTGGACACCTCATTCTACTTAATGTGCTTCTGATTAGGTGATCATCTGAACCAAATCTTATTTAACGAAGGAAAGTATAAAAAAAAACCTGCTCTGGTGTTCACAATCCTCTTACAATACGACAAGCTGGATGGCAAAACATCTGCTAGTAATATCCCAAAAGTAATAGGAATGAAAATATAACTTTTAACCATGCCAAAGGAGTTGAAAAGAAAAGTCTTGAGAAAGGAAAAGAAGCGCTCAATTCTGGCTTTACTAGCAGAAGGATACATTGAGCGTCACGTTGCCTCCTTCCTTAAAATTTCTTAGACGGCAGTCCATTACAACAAGGTCAAGCAGCAGGCATTAGGAACAACAAAGCTACAGACCGGCAGAGGGCGAAAACGACTTAACTGACCGGGATGACGGTCATCTTATTCGAATGTCACTCAGCAACCGCAGGATGACATCAAGTGACCTACAAAAGGAATGGCAAATGCAGGTGGGGTGAAGTGCACGGCAAGGATAGTTCGTAACAGGCTCCTAGAGGCAGGGCTCAAGTCATGTAAAGCTAGAAAAAAACCTTTAATCAATGAGAAGCAAAGGAGAGCCAGGCTGAAGTTTGCCAAAGACCATAAGGATTGGACCATAGAAGACTGGAGTAAGGTAATCTTCCCTGATGAGTTTAATTTTCAGCTTTGCCCAACACCTGGTCGTCTAGTGGTTAGGAGACCTGGAGAGGCGTACAAGTCACAGTGTCTTGCACCCACTGTGAAATTTGGTGGAGGCTCGGTGATGATCTGGGGATGCTTGAGCAAAGCTGAAATTGGGCAGGTTAATATTTGCGAAGGACGTATGGATCAAGCCACATACAAGGTTATCCTGGAAAAACAATTGATTGCTTCTGCTCAGGCAATGTTCCCCAACTCTGAGGACTGTTTTTTCCAGCAGGACAATGTGCCATGCCACACAGCTTGGTCAATCACTGTGTGGATGAAGGACCACCACATCAAATACCTGTCATGGCCAGCCCAATTTTCAAACCTGAACCCCATTGAAAACCTCTGAAATGTAATCAAGAGGATGAACGATAGTCACAAGCCATCAAACAAATAAGAACTGCTTACATTTTTGTACCAAGAGTGGAATAAGGTCACCCAAAAGCAATGATAAAGACTGGTGGAAAGCATGCCAAGACGCATGAAAGCTGTGATTAAAATCATGGTTATTCCACAAAATACTGATTTCTAAACTCTTCCAGAGTAAAAACATTAGTATTGTTGTTTCTAAACGAATATGAACTTGTTTTCTTAGCGTTATTTGAGGTCTGAATTTTTTTTTTATTTTTAACATTTCTCAATTACTTAAAATAAATACAAAATTTAGTGCTTGGAAATTCGGTGACATGTTGTCAGTAGTTTATAGAATAAAAGTGCAATTTACATTTTACTCAAAAATATACCTATAAGGAAAAAAATCAGACAAACTGAAAATTTTGCAGTGGTCTCTTAATATATATATAATTTTTTTCTCAGTTGTCATAATCTGAAAGCTGTAACTTTTTTATTTTTCTGGCAAACAAAACTGAGAGCTTATTTTCTGCCCAACAATTTGATTTTTTGGTGGTACATAACTTTTTTTTATCACTTTTTCTTACAATTTTTCAGACAAAGAATGGACAAAAACGCAAAATTCAGTTATTGTTTTTAATATATCTTTTTGGGTGGTTTACTGTTCAGTAAAAGAGCAATTCATTCTTTGAGTCAGTACGATTCTAGAGATACCAGATTTACATTTTTTTATGCTTTGTTACTTTTACACACTAACAACAATATTTTTCTTGGTGAACCAACCCCGCAAAACTCACAGCTGGGGGCTGCAGCCCTCAGCTGTCAGCTTCAGCAAGGTTGGTCCTCAAGAATAGAGGGGTTCCCACGCTGTTTTTTTAATTATTTAAATAAATAATTTTTAAAAACGGCGTGGGGTCCCCCCATTTTTGACAACCAACCTGACTAAAGCTCACAGATGTGGGCTTTTATTCTCAGGCTGGTAAGGGGCCAAGAGCCCCATGTTTTTTGGCCCCCCCAGCCTAAAAAAGGCAGCCCCCAGCTGCCCAGAAAAAGCACATCTACTCGATGTGCCTATTCTAGAGCTTTGCCCGGTACTTCCCACTTACCCTGTAGTGGTGGCAAGTGGGGTAATAAGGAGTTAATGTCACCCTGCTATTGTAAGGTGGCATTAAGATCGGATTAGTAATGGAGAGGTGTCAATAAGACACCTATCCATTACTAATACTAGAGTTATTCAAGGGTTAAACAAACACACGCAATAAGAAACGCACCAAATTATAAAATAATAGTAGGTGCGTTCGCAGCCCGGGGTCCACCGTGCAGAGGTGGTACACTGCTGCTAAGTAATGGCGGAAGAATAGAGCGGCGTAAAAACAGTCACACGTGGGTTACGTCACCTAATGTGAACAGGTGCGAACTCTGTTAATGCACAGTCGCACAACCGCTGAACGTAAATGCCGGAGCCTGTTTAGCTCACAGAGCCCGGCCAAAAGAGCGAACAGTGTACGGCCACAGAACTCTACCCAAAGTACACGGGGTTAGAGTCCCTCTAGGCACACTGAACGCGCGGCGTCGCTGCCGTGAGCGCCGCTACAGACACTGGCTATAAAGTGGAGCACGTGCACTGAGGCGTGCCGATTCCCTGGTGAGGACTGTTGCCTGACTCAACCTCTGTCCTATCTACACCTAAGCCTGGGTGCTAGCAGGCTAGGCTGCACAACACATGTGTACCAAGCGTAGGGGTTTCTTAATGAGTCATTCACCAGAGACATTCATACGTGCGTACATCACTCACTCCACATAGTCTGTAAATACAGTCTATCCTAGCACATGGCCGCGAGCGTCCGGGACCTTCCTGGCTTCTCGGATGGGCCAATCCGAACACGAGCAGGACCTGAGCACGTGACCTTCGACCTCCAATGGGAGATCACTCCACAGGCATGCTCAGTGGCCTGACATGGGGACTTAGTCCCTGGGGAATCTCGCTGCTGAGCAGCATGTATTGCCATAGATGTGCCAGAGGTGGCAGCAGCAAGCATACCCACGGAGCTGGTCTGGGCAGAGCACCTGGACTGAAGAGTTTGCTGAGCAACCTCCTCTGTGGCTGGAGAGGAATGGGAGACTGCTGGAAGTAAGGCTCGGGATTCTCGCTGTGCAGCGACAGAAATCCGACGCCTAACATTGGCCTCCCCCTCTCTGAGCCTCACTCCACTCAAATTCCGCAATGAGAAGAGGGGCGTGGATGTTCTCCTCTGGGCCATGACCCTTCCAATCCACCAAGTAAAACTTTTTGCCCCGCATCATCTTGCATCCCACGATGGCATTGACCTCAAACTCGTCTGACGACAGGTCTGATGTCCCGGCAGATGGCTCAGAAAACCGGGACATGTGCATCGGCTTAAGGAGAGAAACATGAAATGTGGTGGAAGAGCCAGGCGGTAGACCACAGGGTTGATCTGCTCGAGGACCTTGAAAGGGCCAATATAGCGCGGTGCAAACTTAACGGATTCCACCCGCAGCCTGATGTTTCGAGCGGAGAGCCACACTAAGTCGCCAGGAGCGAAGGTCAGAGCCGGGCGCCGGCGAGTGTCAGCGGAGGACCTCGTTCTCTCCTTGGAGGCCCGGATAGCATCCTGTGTACGATCCCAAATGTCACGTCCCTCCACCGCCCAGTCTGCCACCCTAGAGTCGGTGGACGACACGGGCATGGGCACGGGGACGCGCAGATGCTGGCCGTAATTTAAGAGGAATGGGGTCTGACCGGTGGAGTCGGCCACAGCGTTGTTCAAGGCGAACTCCGCCCACGGCAGCAAGGGTGCCCAATCATCCTGCCTGGCCGAGACAAAATTTCGCAGATATGTCACCAGGGTCTGGTTGGCTCTCTCAACCAACCCATTCGTCTCGGGATGATAGGCCGAGGAGAGATTTAGCTCTATGCTGAGCAGAGAAAGAGCTCTCTCCAGAACCGAGAAGCAAACTGAGGACCCCGGTCGCTGACAATCTTATCCGGCATGCCGTGCAGGCGGAAAACATGTTTAATAAACAACGCTGCCAGGCCCCGTGCCGAAGGTAGCCGAGAGAGTGGTACCAGATGCACCATCTTGGAGAAAAGATCGGTGACCACCCAAATGACAGTGCTGCCACTGGACTTGGGCAGACCCACCACAAAGTCCATACCGACCATCTCCCAGGGCCTGTTAGCAACCGGCAAAGGGTAGAGTAACCCAGCGGGCCGCTGCCGAGAGGGCCGATTCTGGGCGCAAGAGACGCACGCCCGTATATAGCCCCTGACGTTATGGGCCATATGCGGCCACCAGTATGTCCTCGCCAGAAGCTCAGAGGTCCGTTTGGTCCCAAAATGTCCACCCAGCCTGGACGAGTGAGCCCAAGAGAGGACCTCCGGTCGCAGATGGGCAGGGACAAAAGTCTTGCCCGGAGGTACAGACTCGAGGACGACCGGAGCCACGGTCCTCAGGCTCTCAGACGGGACTATCAGCCGAGGCTCCTCCTCCTCCGATGACACCACGGAGCGGGAGAGAGCATTGGCCAAGATGTTCTTCTCCCCGGAGAGAAAATGCAGGGTGAAGTAGAAACGGGAGAAGAACAAGGACCATCTGGCCTGGTGAGAATTCAGCCGCTGGGCTGTTTGTAAATAGACCAAATTCTTATGGTCGGTGAACACCTGGAAAGGGTGGCGAGCCCCCACCAGGAGGTGTCTCCACTCTGAAAAGGCCAACTTCATTGTAAGCAACTCCCGGTCCCCGATGGAATAATTCCTCTCCGCCGGTGTGAAGGTCTTGGAGAAGAAGAAGCATGAGTGCTTCCGACCTTGCGAGTCCTTCTGGAACAGGACCGCTCCAGCACCGACGGAAGAGGCATCCACCTCCAGAATGAAGGGTTTATCCACATCGGGGCGATGTAGAATGGGAGCGCTAGTGAAATGGGATTTAATAGAGGAGAAGGCCTTGGAGACAGGTTCTGACCACAAATTGGGGTTTGCACCCTTCTTGGTGAGGGCTACCAAGGGCGCTACCAAAGTTGAGAAGTGGGGAATGAATTGGCGATAGTAATTTATGGACCCCATAAAGCGCTGCACCGCTTTGAGAGAATGGGGTTCTGCCAATCCATCACCGCCTGTAGTTTGGCAGGATCCATGGCCACACCCTGGGCTGAGATGATATAGCCCAAGAAAGGCAAGGACTCCTGCTCAAACACACACTTCTCCAACTTGGCATAGAGGGAGTTTGCCCGCAGGAGGTCGAAAACTTTGCAAACATCTCTCCGGTGGGAGTCAATATCTGGAGAGTAGATGAGAATAATATCCAGATAGACTACTACCGAGGTGGTAAGCATATCCCGGAAGATATCGTTCTCAAAGTCTTGGAAGACGGCTGGGGCATTACAGAGCCCGAAGGGCATCACCAGATATTCATAGTGCCCGTCTCTGGTGTTAAATGCCGTCTTCCATTCGTCCCCATCACAGATGCGAATCAGGTTGTAATCCCCCCGCAGATCAAGTTTGGTAAACACTCTCGCTCCCCGTAGCCTATCAAACAGCTCCGATATCAGGGGTAGAGGATACTTATTCTTAACGGTGATGGCGTTAAGACCCCTGTAATCCATGCAAGGACGTAGTTCCCCACTCTTCTTCTGGACGAAGAAGAATCCCACCCCTGCTGGTGACACTGACTTCCTAATGAATCCTCTTCCCAGATTCTCCCTGATGTATTGAGACATGGCCTCTGTCTCCGGGAGAGATAGGGGATAGACTCGACCCCGAGGAGGCTCAGCACCAGGCAAGAGGTCAATAGGACAGTCATAGGGGCGATGCGGTGGAAGTGTCTCCGCCGCCTTTTTGGAGAACACGTCCGCATACTGTCGATAGTGTTTGGGAAGCGAGGAAAGATCTGCGGAGACCTCGGCGGAGGCAACCTGGATGCATTCCCTCAGACATTTACCCTCACATGACTTACTCGAACCTAGAATTCTCCCCGAGGACCACTCTATATGTGGAGAAGGATACCGCAACCAGGGGACCCCTAGAAGGGCCTGGTTGATACCCTTGGGCATGACGAGGAGGGATATCGTCTCCTGATGAGATGGAGACACCGAGAGTAACAGTGGAGCAGTTTGGTGGGTAATCTGTGAGGGCAGAGCCACACCATTCACTACTCTGACGGTGACTGGTGTAGACATCATAACCAGGGGTATAGCGTGCCGTTGAGCGAAGGCAGATGACATAAAATTGCCCTCCGCTCCGGAATCCACGCAAACCTCCACCACCAGAGTGGAAGAACCAAACCTAAGTGTCCCCATAAAGGACAACTAGGAGGAAAACGCCATGGATTCTAGTGAGCCGCCTCCTACGGCCACTAGGGGCGAGCGTCTTCCCAGCCGCTGTGGGCACTCGTTGGCAAAGTGACCGGTCTGCCGGCAACCATGACAGATCACAGGGGCTCGAGCGGGCCGGGGCCTGGATCCCTCGCGGGAAGCCCCCTCACGCCCAGACGCCCGATTGGGAGATTCCAGAGGTTTAGCAAAACTGGGTGCCAACCTAAACCTCTGCCTACACTGGGTCCGCTCCAACCTTCGCTCGGCAAAGCGAAGGTCTATACGGGTGGAGACGGTGATAAGCTCCTCCAGTGTAGCAGGAATCTCCCTGGTGGCCAGAGCGTCCTTCACATGGCCAGCCAAACCTCTCCAGAATGCCAGAATGAGGACCTTATCTGGCCACTCTAACTCCGAGGCCAGCGTCTGGAGCTGGATGGCAAAATGGCTGACCATGGACAAACCCAGTGACAATGCCAGCAGCCGGAGCGCGGTGTCATGGGTGACACGCTCCCAGGAAGACATGCTTCAAAGTGTCCAGGAACCGAGAGGCACTCTGCACCACATGATCACCACGCTCCCACAGCGGTGTGGCCCACTCCAAAGCCCTGCCCGACAAGAGGGAAATAATAAATCCCACTTTGGCCCGCTCAGAGGGGAATTGTGCTGCCAGCAGCTCCAGCTGTATCGAGCACTGGCTCACGAAACCCCTACAAGAGGCACTATCACCCGAGAACTTCTCGGGCAGTGGAAGGCGGGACAAAGTCGGGGCTGGGATGGCAGTGGTCACACGGGAGACAGCCTCTGTGGCTGCCTGAACATCGACCGAAGTAACATCCGCAGCTGAGGCTGGACGCTCGAGAGCCGCCAACCTGACCTGCAGCTGCCAGATGTACTGCAGCAGTCGCTGTTCGTCCGCCATTACTAGCCAGACCCTGGAGCTAGGATAATGTTAGGGCTTGCGGAACGCACCAAATTATAAAATAATAGTAGGTGCGTTCGAGCCTGGGGTCCACCGTTCAGAGGTGGTACACTGCTGCTATGTAATGGCGGAAGAATAGAGCGGCGTAAAAACAGTCACACGTGGGTTACGTCACCTAATGTGAACAGGTGCAAACTCTGTTAATGCACAGAGTCGCACAACCGCTGAGCGTAAATGCCGGAGCCTGTTTAGCTCACAGAGCCCGGCCAAAAGAGTGCACAGTGTATGGCCACAGAACTCTACCCCAAGGACACAGGGTTAGAGTCCCTCTAGGCCCACTGAGCATGCGGCGTCGCTGCCGCGAGCGCCGCTATAGACGCTGGCTATGAAGTGGAGCACGTGCACTGAGGCGTGCCGAGTCCCTGGTGAGGACTGTTGCCTGACTCAACCTCTGTCCTACCTACACCTAAGCCTGGGCGCTAGCAGGCTAGGCTGCACAACACATGCGTACCAAGGGTAGGGGTTTCTTAATGGGTCATTCACCAGAGACATTCATACATGAATACATCACTCACTACACATAGTCTGTAAATACAGTCTATCCTAGCGCATGGCCAAGTGGCCATGCAAACCTTTTATAGCCGCGAGCGTCCGGGACCTTCCTGGCTTCTCGGATGGGCCAATCCAAACACGAGCAGGACCTGAGCACGTGTCCTTCCATCTCCAATGGGAGATCACTCCACGGGCATGCTCAGTGGCCTGACATGGGGACTTAGTCCCTGGAGAATCTCGCTGCTGAGCAGCATGTATTGCCATAGATGTGCCAGAGGTGGCAACAGCAAGCAAACCCACGGAGCTGGTCTGGGCAGAGCGCCTGGACTGACGAGTTTGCTGAGCAACCTCCTCTGCTGCTGGAGAGGAATGGGAGACCGCTGGAAGTAATGCTCGGGATTCTTGCTGTGCAGCGACAGAAATCTGACACCTAACAGAAAGTATTTTAATGAAAGAATACACCACACAAAATGTTTAAATCTTTATTATACTCCTAATTCCATATCAACGCCATTGCTCTCCTGTAAAAAATTATAAAATTAATTAAACTTATTAACCCCCCCTGAGATGGATTTACGCCGTGGGACTTGACTGAGCACTGGACAGGTATGGGATATTGTTGGTTTATTATTTTATAATTTTTTACAGGAGAACAATGGCATCGATATGGAATTAGGAGTATAATAAAGATTTAAACACTGTGTGTGGTGTATTCTTTCATTAAAATACTTTCTTGTGTGTGTGTTTATTTAACCCTTGAATAACTTCAGGATTAGTAATGGATAGGTGTCTTATTGACAACTCTCCATTACTAATCCGGACTTAAAGCCACCTTACAATAGAAAGGTGACATTAACCCCTTATTACCCCACTTGCCACTGCTACAGGGCAAGTGGGAAGAACCTGACAAAGCTCCAGAATAGGTGCATCTAATAGATGCGCCTTTTCTGGCTAGCTGCAGGCTGCTGTTTTTAGGCTGTGGGGGGCCAAGATCAATGGCCCCTTACCAGCCTGAGAATATCAACCCCCAGCTGTGAGCTTTAGTCTGGTTGGTTGTCAAAAATGGGGGGGAACCCACACCGTTTTTTTAAATTATTTATTTAAATAATTTAAAAAAACAGCATGGTGACCCCTCTATTCTTGAGAACCAACCCTGCTGAAGCTGACAGCTGAGAGCTGCAGCCCCCAGCTGTGAGTTTTCCCAGGTTGGTTTACAAACAGAGGGGGAGCCCACGTCGGGTTTTCATTCATTCATTCTCTCCTGCTCGCGCTGTTGCCGGCAGAGCAGGAGAGAAGAATGACAGCGGCGTTCAGCACCAGCCGCCGGGGAACAGCTGCTTACAGTAGCTCTTCTTTCCCGGTGTCCATCCGTGCACACGGAGGACAGTATACACATTTTGTGGACCGTGCACTCCCACAAACACTGACATGTCTCTGTGTTTTGCACACGGATACACGGTCCGTGAAAACACGCTGACATATGCATAGACCCATTCATTTGAATGGGTCTACATGTGTCAGTGTCTCCAGTACGTGTGGAAACTGTCACTACACGTACCGGAGCCACTGACATGTGGTAAATCACAAATGAGAACCACCTGTGATTAATTGTCGATGCCCATGTGACATGAATTAGCCAATAAATTATGAATTCAATGTTTCAAAAAGCCACATGGTGAAGACAAAGGAGCTATCTGAGGATATCAGAACCGCTATTATTAGCAAACACAAGATGGTATGAGGCCATCTCCAAAGACCTTGGTATCCAAGTTTCAAAAGTGAGCAATGTTATTAGGAAGTTTGCCAAGCTTGGAATGATCAAGAACCTCCCTGGATGTGGTGGAAAGAGAAAAAATGACAAGAGATGTCTTCGAAGGTTGGTGCGAATGGTGGAAAAAACACCACTTCAAACACCCAATGACCTGAAAACCAACCAAGAACAGTCTGGGGTTAGGGTTTCAACAAGTACCATATGTCGCACACTAAACCAAGCAGAGCTTTATGGGCGAAGGCCAAGGAAGAAACCATTGATAAAGAAAAGACATTAAAAGGAACAAATGATTTTTGACCAAGAGTACATTGACAAACCAAAAAGTACACATCCAAAAGAAAAAATGGACTGTTTTAAAATGGACATCAATGAGTCCTGACCTCTATCCCATTGAAAATCCTTGGGGTGAACTAAAATCTGCCTTTAGAATGCTACAAATATTCAGCTTGAACAAACTACAAAGGAAGAGTGGGAGAAAATACTATCTGAGAAGTGCAAGAAGCTTATACATGGCTACAAGAAACGTTTGGAGGCTGTCATTGATTCCAAAGGGAGTGCAACCAAGTATCAATCAGGGGTGCTTTTATTGCTGCACATGATGTTTATTCTGCTTCTTCTTTGAAATTGCAACATGTAAGTTGAAAAACAATGTTTTATTGTTGTATTACTTTGGACCACAAATTACATAATCATGAGGCTAAGCAGATAATGGTAAGCATGACTCATGTGAATGGGAAATGATTACTACAATATCAAGGCAAATTGCCACCTACCCCTTAATTATGTGTATCTTAAACGGACAATTGCAGGACAAACTGCACGAAGCAAGCTTCAGAAAAGACTGAAAGCTGTCAAAAAGTCCTACAAAAATACTCTTTATTTAATGCAAACAATTAAAATTAGCTCACTGTAGAAATGGGGGCAAAAATATTGTACCCAGCAAGTGGTTACACAGTTTAAGGCATATAGGCCAGACCCTCCACAACAGCATATGTTAACAAATAGCCAGAAGAGCTTGGCATAGGTAAATACTCAAAATAAAATAACATAAGGTGCCACTCCACATGCGGCACATGGGTGTTTCAATATGAGTATGCTAGTAGTAATAATAATTAGTAATTAAAGAGCCAGTGCCCATATACCATGATACGAGGATTACTTAGCATAAGATTGAACTCTCATAAACCTCCCATGCCCTACTCGCCGCCAATAATCAGTAACATATCAAATGAGATATAATTCAAATACATAGGGCGCCAATACTGATATAATACACAATTAGTTAAATAAATGCTACAGTAACCAAAGGACCTGCTCAATGCCGCAGCACACAATTACATGTGACACCGTGGAGTATCTGTAGTATCTAAAACATATGCTCACTGAGGCATCAAAGCGATTACAAGTATGGATGAAACGCCATACACCAAACCCAACATTACCTAAATATCAGAAGATATTGAAGAGTACCGGACCATCAGCCTTCCCCGGAGCGCGGGGCTCCTTCCTCAGGGGGCGTGAAGAGGGAGTAAATTCGTCGTGTCTAAATACCATCATGACCGGAAATGTCCATATACTGCCGCACCGCCCACTCTGGGTGAGAGCGCCACACCTCCTCCAGACCCTGGCACAGGAGACATGCAGGGCCCCACGTGACCAGATGTCAGACGGCAGGAGGAGGGATGCCAAACCCAGCAGGAAAGCTGCGCCTGCGCAATATAGCACTAGTCACGCACAGACTTAATAACTATGGGAAAAAGTAAGGGCAAAAATAAGGGCAGTTAATAGCCCACAGTCCGAGAAGGGTCAAGAGACTAGAGCACATTAATAGGGCCAAACAGACCATATAGTCAGCTCGAACAATTACACAGCAACATTTGTGATCAACCATTGATTATACCGCAAATGTGGAACCATATCCGTATATAGTAAAAACATACAGAGTGCAATATAATGTATTTAAACTCACATAATTGAGACCCTATATAAATGAATAATATATAATATATACAATCTTAATATGACAAATGAAAGTTTACGTATACAAAATCATACATAATACAATAGAAGTATCCACAGATATGCACTGTGCAAACAATGCTAAATGCAAAAAAGACTTTCTTTACAGTAGGCAGTACTTGATGTGGAAAATCTTGCTACAAGGCAGGAAATATTATGGACAGCTTGCGTAATCCAAAGCACTCTTCACTCGTGTTCCAAATCTTGGTATCAAACTTCGTCAATGCAAAACGTGACAATCTGCCAAACTAGAAACAAATTATGATTAAAATGTAATAAAAGAAATGTGTAATCACACCGATGTGCACAATACGTCAACAGATAGAGATCAGAGAAAGGGAACAAAAGACATGTTCTCATTGAGGCCGTCCGGATGAATCGTCCTAAGTGTCCAAATCCATCTAGTTTCGAGCTGGGCCAGGCGTCGGGACAACTCACCCCCCCTAATGTTGATGTTAAGGGTATCAATACCCCACACCCTAAGTAGCGAGCCATTACATTGGTGAAATTCTCTAAAATGACGCGGCAGGGTTTTAAGGGTGGAAGTGTCCGTGCATGTAGAGGCCGCCTGAATCCCCAACACATGCTCTCTGATACGGACTTTTAATTGTCTCGTGGTTAAACCCACATATACTAGGCCGCACAGACATGTGGTGTAATATATTACGTATCTCGAGATACATGGGATTCGCTGTCTAATTGGGTATGATTTAGACCCATCGGAATTAGTAAAGGCAGTACTTCGTTCAATGTTGGGACAGGCGACACATCTGCCGCACGGCACACAACCACCGCTGCCGGAAATCTCATCAAGAAAGGTAGTTGGAGATTGACAAACGTAATGGCTTTGGGTAAGTTGGTCACGCAGATTCCTGGCCCGCCTGAATGTGATGGATGGACTATCCGGAAGAAATTTTTGAATAACAGGATCGACCTTCAGTATAGGCCATGCCCTCTTAATAGCTGATCGCATTTTTCCATGCTGTAAGTGGTAAGACGTAATAAATCTTACCACATTACCAGTATTGGGTTTCCGGTTAAGATTTTTACACAGAAGATTATCCTGAGTAGAATACTCGGCCCATTGATATGCTTTTTTTATTGATCTCCTGTTATAACCTCGGGCCAAAAAACGTAGTTTCAGCTCTTCCGCCCGCGTCCTAAAGTCCTCATCCGAGGAACAAATATGTCGCAGGAGGAGGAACTGACCCACCGGAATTGCCCTAATCATATGGCGAAGATGGCATAAGGAGGCATGGAGTAGCGGATTAAGGGTCAAAGTCATCCCCACGTTCCCAGTAGATGACGAGCAGTTCATTAATAAGTGGGAGGAGGTGTGTAGTGTGTGTTCGTCTGTTTTCTTGCAACTTCTTGTGAATCTGAATACCACCAACATTGCTGAGTTGGATAAATCAATAGATATTGCCCAAGCAGAGATACGGAAGGACTGTCCTGCTGACAAGATACGGGTATTTGAGACCGAATTAGATAAAACAATTGACCTTTTGGTCAAGAAAGTTCAGGATAATCAGGTGACTAAGTATAAGAGAGATCTACGTGATTACCAGACCAAGAGGGTGTATCTCTGGAGAGCTAAAAATAACATCAATTTACAAAGAGCATCTTCCAGTGTTTCTGTTTCCTCCCTAAGTGGGCAGTCTGACATTTCCTCCGCTTCAGTTACTTCCCATGGAACTAATAGATTGCGAGATCATTCCTTTCATCCCTATAGAAGACATCGGTTTGATTCACCTGTAAACAACCGTAGAGATAATAAGGTGATCAACTTAAGCAATCACGTACTCACAGAGGTGGATTTGTCTCTGTTGGGGAGGAGTCTGTCCTTTTCTCCCACACCAGGGTTTGATACTTTTACGGCTGTTAAGGATTTGCATATTTTTGCCCGATCATTATTGTTCAAGAGGTATTTCTACAATGATGAATTTGTACATCTTTTCCCCACAGAAGAGGAACAAGAGGCAGTGAGAATTTTGGAGGAGCTGGCACTGGAGCATAACAACGAAGGAGGTAAGATCCCTCCGTCCATACGTCCGCGTTCGGTTAAGTTTCCCCCGTTTACCACGTGTCCCAGTATCGATTTGTTTGTCCGGGTGTTGACGGAGGAATTCTTGAAGATTCCGAGATTTGGAGGAGGTGACAATTTATCTAAAGAGGAGAGAAGTCGGCTAAGATTTCTCCAAGAATTACCTGACGTGGTGCTGAACCCGGCAGACAAGGGTGGCAATATCGTCATCTGGCCCAAGGTAATGTACGAGAGGGAGGGTTTCCGACAACTTGACAACTCTATTTGTTATAGGAAGCTTACTTATAATCCCCTCTCGGCCTTTAATTCTAAGTTGGAAACCATTCTGAAAAGGGCCTTAGATGGCGGTATTGTCACCAAGGAGCTGGCTTCGGCGCTAACTGTGAGGGAGCCTACTATACCTACATTGTACCTCCTGCCCAAAGTTCATAAGGACATCACGTCACCACCTGGCAGACCCATCATGTCTGGGAGGGGGAACTTTCTCGAACGCGTTAATAAATGGATTGATCATTATTTACAACCACTAGTGACCAGCCTTCCCTCCTACCTCAAAGATACCGGGGACCTGCTGCAGAAGGTCGACGGACTGTGTTTAGAGAATGATACTCTATTAGCTTTAGTTGATGTTGAGTCCCTCTACACAAGTATACGACATCATGATGGGATTAGAGCCGTACAGTTTTTTCTTGATACATCTTCCTTACCCATGGGGTTGAGGGACCTCATCCTGGAACTTTTGGAGTTCACTCTCACTCATAACTTTTTTGTTATTAAAGGTTCCTTCTACCTGCAGCTCCAGGGGACTGCGATGGGGGCGGACTTTGTGCCCGCCTATGCAAATCTATTTTTGGGGCTGTGGGAGAGGGATCTTTTCTTGTCTGACCAACAGGGGTCGATTGATCGCGTCCTGTTTTGGACGCGTTATATCGACGATATCTTCTTTGTCTGGCAGGACACCTCCGCCGACCTTATGCAGTTTGTCTCCTTTGAACAATAATGATCGTAATATATATCTCACCCTGATGTGGGATCAGGATAGGATAGACTTCTTGGATGTGACAATTAGAAGGAATGGGGCTGGCTTAGTCCAGACGGACATCTTTCACAAGACAGCTATGAATACGCTACTCCATGCCTCCTCATGCCATCCTCGCCATATGATTAGGGCAATTCCGGTGGGTCAGTTCCTCCGCCTGCGACGTATTTGTTCCACGGATGAGGACTTTAGGATGCGGGCGGAAGAGCTGAAACTACGTTTTTTGGCCCGAGGTTATAGCAGTGTGGGGTACAGCACGCAAGCATCCCATAAGCAAAGCATCACAGAAGATAAGCATCCAGCAAAACGGCAGTTATACATGGCATGAAATTAACATTCATCTTCTCTCTTCACACAGGTAATCAACTGAGCCACCCTGCATGTATTTACTCCATTCACTGCCAGCAAGCAGCCTGAATGATACAACTTCCCACCTCTGCTGCCTCTATTCTCTGCTGTAATATATCCAAATGGTAATCAACTGAGCCACCCTGCATGTATTTACTCCATTCACTGCCAGCAAGCAGCCTGAATGATACAACTTCCCACCTCTGCTGCCTCTATTCTCTGCTGTAATATATCCAAATGGTAATCAACTGAGCCACCCTGCATGTATTTACTCCATTCACTGCCAGCAAGCAGCCTGAATGATACAACTTCCCACCTCTGCTGCCTCTATTCTCTGCTGTAATATATCCAAATGGTAATCAACTGAGCCACCCTGCATGTATTTACTCCATTCACTGCCAGCAAGCAGCCTGAATGATACAACTTCCCACCTCTGCTGCCTCTATTCTCTGCTGTAATATATCCAAATGGTAATCAACTGAGCCACCCTGCATGTATTTACTCCATTCACTGCCAGCAAGCAGCCTGAATGATACAACTTCCCACCTCTGCTGCCTCTATTCTCTGCTGTAATATATCCAAATGGTAATCAACTGAGCCACCCTGCATGTATTTACTCCATTCACTGCCAGCAAGCAGCCTGAATGATACAACTTCCCACCTCTGCTGCCTCTATTCTCTGCTGTAATATATCCAAATGGTAATCAACTGAGCCACCCTGCATGTATTTACTCCATTCACTGCCAGCAAGCAGCCTGAATGATACAACTTCCCACCTCTGCTGCCTCTATTCTCTGCTGTAATATATCCAAATGGTAATCAACTGAGCCACCCTGCATGTATTTACTCCATTCACTGCCAGCAAGCAGCCTGAATGATACAACTTCCCACCTCTGCTGCCTCTATTCTCTGCTGTAATATATCCAAATGGTAATCAACTGAGCCACCCTGCATGTATTTACTCCATTCACTGCCAGCAAGCAGCCTGAATGATACAACTTCCCACCTCTGCTGCCTCTATTCTCTGCTGTAATATATCCAAATGGTAATCAACTGAGCCACCCTGCATGTATTTACTCCATTCACTGCCAGCAAGCAGCCTGAATGATACAACTTCCCACCTCTGCTGCCTCTATTCTCTGCTGTAATATATCCAAATGGTAATCAACTGAGCCACCCTGCATGTATTTACTCCATTCACTGCCAGCAAGCAGCCTGAATGATACAACTTCCCACCTCTGCTGCCTCTATTCTCTGCTGTAATATATCCAAATGGTAATCAACTGAGCCACCCTGCATGTATTTACTTCATTCACTGCCAGCAAGCAGCCTGAATGATACAACTTCCCACATCTGCTGCCTCTATTCTCTGCTGTAATATATCCAAATGGTACAACTCCATACTTCTGCTGCTTTACCATTTTGCTGCATATTTAAATGTGCTTGCTAAAGCTTTGGTATAATTCATTTGTTGCACTGTATGTAATACTTACTGCTTTAGATCTGTGACTGGGGCCTTTCTAGATCTTATCAGGTGGAAGGTGCTATAGCATTTTGCCACATCTTGGTCTAGTGCCTTTAATCATCTAACCATCCCCTGGTGTGCTGGCCCCAGCTGCCAAATTATACCCAACCATCTCCCACAATCCCTCTCTCCTGACCCTGTAGTGTGGCCTATATATGTAGTAGTTGCTAAGGGGAAGCACGCAGTGTGGGGTACAGCACGCAAGCATCCCATAAGCAAAGCATCACAGAAGATAAGCATCCAGCAAAACGGCAGTTATACATGGCAGTTAGTCAGGGCAGGAGTCAGGTAACCCACACTTTGCCTTCCCCTTTAACCATGTGCTTTATTTTTATCCTCCTGTCTTCCCTTGCCATCCACATTCACCAACCCATCCCCCCTCCATCACGACTCATACACATCAGCCCCTCTATACTTCCTTCTCCCATGTACAGCTCCCACACACTCCTCACCTTCCTGAGAAACCTCAGCCCATCTTACCCAAACACATCGCAGAAAAAAACTACTTACAATTCCAACAACTATTGGCTCTTTATCTTCCTTCTCCTACTGATTTCAGGGGACATCTCCCCCAACCCTGGTCCACCATCCCCCAACCTCAACCCCTACCCGACCTCATATCGAAACCACAATAATCTGATTAACATTACTTGCACTCCCTCATCTCAATCTTTTAATTGTGCCCTCTGGAATCCACGGTCTGCTTGTAACAAGCTTCCTTTCCTACACAACTACTTTCTGAACAACTCTCTTAATCTGTTGGCCCTCACTGAAACCTGGATTCAGGATTCTGACACTGTCTCTCCTGCTGCCATTTCCTACGGTGGCTTACAATTCTCTCACTCCCCGAGACCCACAAACAGACCTGGTGGTGGAGTTGGCATACTCCTGTCCCCACAATGCACTTTCCAGGTCATCCCCCCAGTCCCATCACTCTTATTCCCTTCTTTTGAGGTCCACACCATCAGGCTTTTCCGTCCCCTCTCCCTCAGGGTAGCGGTCATATACCGGCCCCCAGGCTCACCCACCCACTTCCTTGACCACTTTTCAGCCTGGCTGCCACACTTCATGTCCTCAGAACTACCAACCCTCATCCTGGGAGACTTCAACATCCCCATTAACAGCCCTACTTCCACATCTGCATCCCAGCTTCTATCACTAACCACCTCTCTAGGCCTCTCACAGCTTTCAACCTCTGAGACACATAAGGACAGTAACACCCTTGATCTGGTCTTCTGCCGGCTCTGTTCAATCTCCCACCTAAACAACTCACCGCTTCCACACTCTGACCACAACATTCTCTCCTTCATGCTCACAAATCCTCGCCCACCCCAGCTCATTCCTACCTACCACACAGTCAGAAATCTACAAGCTATTAACCCTCAGACACTTTCAGATTCCCTACACTCATCTCTGTCCCCAATCTCCTCTCTTTCCTGTCCTAATCTGGCTGTTCATCACTACAATGACACTCTTAGAAGCACCCTTGACCAAGTAGCTCCCCTCACCCTCAGAACCTCCAAACACAGAGTAAAACAGCCCTGGCTCACATCGCAAACTCAACTTCTCCAGCGATGCTCCAGGAGTGCTGAACGCCTATGGAGAAAAACCCGCACACCAGAAGACTTCATCCACTTCAAATTTATGTTAAAAACCTATAACGCTGCCCTTCACCTTGCCAAACAGACCTACTTCACCACCCTGATCTCCTCACTAGCCAACAACCCCAAGAAACTTTTTGACACTTTTCACTCCCTCCTCAGGCCAAAAGCACAAGCCCCTATCACAGACATTTGTGCTGATGACCTGGCCTCCCACTTTACAGAAAAAACAGATAATATCCGTCAAGAAATCTGCTCCCAACCACCAAGTGCTGTGACTCCCATCCCTTCCTACATCTCCCCTGGCTCACTCTCCACATTTGATCCCATCACAGAAGAAGAAGTCTCCAGACTCCTCTCTTCTTCTCGTCCGACTACATGCACTACCGACCCCATTCCCTCACATCTCCTCCAGTCTCTCTCTCAAGTCGTCACAACCCACCTAACTACAATCTTTAATCTCTCCCTCTCCTCGGGCATTTTCCCATCCTCCTTCAAACACGCCATCGTTACTCCATTACTAAAGAAACCTGCTCTCAACCCATCCTGCACAAACAACTACAGACCAGTCTCCAATCTCCCCTTCATCTCTAAACTTTTGGAACGCCTAGTTTACTCCCGCCTTACCCGTTACCTCTCCATTCACTCCCTTCTAGACCCTTCACAGTCCAGCTTCCGCCCCCTACATTCGACTGAAACTGCACTCATCAAAGTGACCAATGACCTTCTGACAGCAAAACGTAACGGTGACCACTCTCTGCTCATTCTTCTTGACCTATCTGCAGCTTTCGATACTGTTGACCACCATCTCCTACTCTCTAGGCTCCAGTCACTAGGCATTAAGGACACTGCACTCTCCTGGTTCTCTTCCTATCTCTCTGACCGCTCCTTCAGTGTTTTGTTCTCTGGCTCCACGTCATCTCCTCTTCCTCTTGCTGTCGGGGTACCTCAGGGCTCAGTCCTTGGCCCCCTTCTTTTCTCTCTCTACACGGCCCCAATTGGACAGACCATCAGCAGATTTGGCTTTCAGTACCATCTTTATGCTGATGACACACAACTATACACGTCTTCCCCCGACCTTACCCCCGCTGTACTACAGAACGCCAGTGACTGTCTGTCCGCAGTCTCCAATATCATGTCCGCTCTCTATCTGAAACTCAACCTCTCCAAAACTGAACTTCTTCTGCTCCCGCCGTCTACTAACCTCCCTAAATCTGACATTTCCCTCTCCGTGGGTGGTACCACAATAACACCCCGGCAGCAGGTGCGCTGTCTGGGTGTTATGTTTGACACCAATCTCTCCTTCACATCCCATATACAATCCCTTGCCCGCTCTTGCCGCTTACACCTAAAGAACATCTCTAGAATCCGCCCTTTTCTCACTATGGAAACAACAAAAACCCTCACTGTTGCATTGATCCACTCTCGCCTGGATTACTGCAACGCTCTATTAACTGGCCTCCCCGTCACTCGACTATCCCCTCTCCAGTCCATACTTAATGCAGCGGCCAGGATCGTCCATCTGGGTAATCGGTACTCGGACGCGTCCGCTCTTCGCCAGTCCTTACATTGGCTGACCATTCATTATAGGATCCAATTCAAAGTACTTGTTCTCACCCACAAAGCTCTCCACAGTGCGGCACCCCCTTACATCTCTTCTCTCATTTCTGTCTATCGGCTTAGCCGATCGCTGCGCTCTGCAAACGACTTTCGACTAACCTCTGCACTAATCCGTACCTCCCACTCCCGACTCCAAGACTTCTCCCGTGCTGCTCCTATCCTCTGGAATGCTCTACCCCAAGAAATCAGGACTATCCACAATTTGCATAGTTTTAGGCGCTCCCTCAAAACACACCTGTTCAGAGCGGCCTATCACATTCACTAATCAAAGTCATTCTCTGTGTAAGTGTGCGTGTGTAGCCCATTCACTATCTCCATCCATCCTTCACTCCCGCAAGATGGCTGGACCTTCATTGTAAATACACCATTGTAAATACACACCTGTACTCTGTATCTCCCCCACCTCATTGTAGATTGTAAGCTCTCACGAGCAGGGTCGTCTTATTTTGCTTTAATTATTGTATTGTTAGCGTTGTTACTTATGACTTGCGTTTTGAAACTGTTAAACTGTAAAGCGCTGCGGAATATGTTGGCGCTATATAAATAAAGATTATTATTATTATTATTATAGCAGGAGATCAATAAAAAAAAATATCATGGGGCCAAGTGTTACGGGAGTATTCTCCAGAGCAAGGAGGGACAACAGGCCTGGGAACGATCCAACAGATTTATTGACCAGAAAACAGGAACAACACGAAGGTAATTTGCAGAGTCCCAAAATAAGTCCACAGGAAACTGATTCGGGGGCACCTCCCGACAATCCTTGTGCCAGATCACAAAACCATAGTCCTTTAAGAGTCCCAGAAATCCACCACGATCACACAGAGGCCGAGGCTTCCTCAGACAGCCTCGTCCTTCTCTTTTAGCATCCAACTCACATCTGATCTTAAAACAAGAATGTATTGTTAGGGCTCCTGGGATCAGCCCATCTGAAGGGGGGTAGGGGTCACACCTACTATTCAATGGTTTGGTCCATCAGAAGATTCTAGAAATGTAAGGGCTCCACTGAGTCTACAGGGTGTGTATTGTAGGTTATCTTCTGCTTAGGAAAACAATAGCCAAAGTTCCACTAGTTGTTGACACAAGCCTAAATTAGATTATGGTCCAGGTACATCACAAGACATTGCAAAGTATTGGGGGAAGGAGACATGGTTAATTTACAGCAAATGAACCAGAGAAAAGTTAAATGACATATTATACAAAATACAGGACAGGGCAAAACTACAAATCATGACAATCCCTTCCCCTCCCAATTTGTGTACGTACTAGGGACCTCTACAGGTCACTGGTTAAGTACACACAGGCATGGCTGACAGGACTCAGGGCTCCTCTTGCCTGGACAGTCCATCTGCATTTTGGTGTTGGCTGCCTCTTCTATACTGTATGGTAAAGTTATAGGGCTGCAGTGCCAGGCTCCATCGTAGTAAGCGTCCATTGTCCCCAGAGACTCGGTTCAGCCAGGTGAGGGGATTGTGATCAGTAACCACAGTGAATTCTCGTCCATACAGATACGGCCTTAGTTTCCTAAGGGCCCACACTACAGCCAGACATTCTTTTTCAACAGTTGCATAGGCCACTTCTCGGTCCAGCAGTTTCCGGCTGAGGTAGGCAATGGGGTGCTCGTCCCCAGCTGCATTCACCTGGCTGAGTACAGCTCCCAGTCCATAAGCAGAGGCGTCCGTCTGCACAATGAATCTCCTCTTGTAGTCTTGAGCAGCCAGAACAGGGTCACAGACGAGAGCATCCTTCAGCTGGTTAAAAGCCTCATCACAGGCTGGAGTCCAGATCACCAGCCGGGGCATCGTTTTCTTGGTCAGGTCGGTAAGAGGCTTGGCCACAGTGCTGAAATGAGAAACAAATTTTCGGTAATAACTGGCAGTGCCCAAAAAAGCCATAACTTGTTTCTTAGTTTGGGGTACAGGCCAGTCTCTAATAGCCTGGATTTTGGCAGGTTCGGGACAGAGCTTCCCTCCTCCTACTCTATGCCCTAGGTACTGGACTTCACCCATCCCCAATTGGCATTTATCTGGTCGAATGGTTAGGCCTGCTGCAAGAAGCAGGTCAAGAATAACGGCTACTTGGTTCAGATGTTCCTCCCACGTCTGGCTGAAGATGGCGATATCATCCAAGTAGGCACAAGCAAAGTCACCACATCCCCGGAGGATCTGGTCCACCATTCTCTGGAAGGTGGCCGGGGCATTCTTCATTCCAAAGGGCATATTTAGGAATTCATACAGACCAAAGGGGGTTATAAAAGCGGACCGTTCTCTCCCCTCCTCCGTCAGAGGGATTTGCCAGTATCCCTTACTGAGATCAAAGATAGTGACATATCGGGATCCAGCCAGTCGGTCTAGAAGTTCGTCAATACGAGGCATTGGGTAAGGATCACTGATGGTATGGTCGTTTAGTCGTCGATAGTCCACATAAAATCGAGTACTCCCATCCTTCTTGGGTACTAACACCACAGGAGAGGCCCAAGGGCTATGGGAGGCCTGGATTACCCCAAGCTGTAACATCTCCTCCAGTTCGTGCTGCATGGTGTTTCGAACTGATTCAGGTACCCGGTAAGGAGCCTGTTGTATGGGACGGATGCCCTGAGTGTCCACATGATGTTGGGTGATGGTGGTTCGACCTGGTTGGGATGAGAAAGCAGCACGTCTCTGTTGAAGCACTCCCAGCATCTGGTTTTTCTGTAAGGAATCCAGGTGATCTCCCAGAGGAACCTGTTCCACAGTGGATGGGGCTCTCGCTGCTTCCACGAGATCAGGTAGGGAGTCCTCATCCTCTTGACCATCCTCTGAAGCTAGCCGACAGCTTGCTATCATTGGAAGGGTCCGGTCATGGTACTCCTTAATCATATTCACATGGACAGTCTTTTGTCTTAGCCCCTGATCATCTAAAGCAAGAAGGTAATTGGTGTCATTCAGTTTTCTGAGAACCCGGAAGGGACCCTCCCATGTTGTCTGCAGTTTATTCTGCCGATGGGGAACAATCATTAAGACCTGTTGTCCTTCTACAAACTCCCGGTAGCGTGCTTTACGGTCATACCATGTCTTCTGTCTGGTTTGAGCCATCCGCACATGACTCTGGGCAAAACTAGCAAGTTGGGCCAGGGTTTCTCGCAGCTTTAGGACATAAGGGACAACAGGGGCCCCTGTATCTTCAACTTGCCCCTCCCAGTATTCCTTGAGCAGGGTTAAGGGTCCTCGGACCTTTCTTCCATAGAGTAGTTCAAAGGGGGAGAACCCAGTGGACTCCTGGGGAACTTCCCGATAGGCAAACAAGAGATGGGGTAGGTACTTCTCCCAGTTAGAATCTCTGTCAGTGAAGGCCCTCAGCATATTCTTCAGAGTGCCATTGAATCGTTTACAAAGTCCATTTGTTTGGGGATGATACGGGGTCGTGCGGATCGCTCATACTCCACAGGTGCGCCACAGATACTGGACCAGCTCTGACATGAACTGGGAGCCTTGGTCCGACAAGATCTCACTGGGAAATCCTACTCTGGTGAAAATGGTAACCAGGGCCTCGGCCATCTTGGCTGCAGAAATACTTGACAAGGCCACCGCTTCTGGATATCGGGTGGCATAGTCCACAACAGTGAGAATGTACTGCTTTCCAGATTTACTTGGTTTAGCCAGAGGTCCAATGATATCAACAGCTACTCTTTGAAAGGGTTCTTCTATTATAGGGAGCGGTTGCAGGGGTGACTTTGGGTGATCTCCGGGTCGCCCTCTACGCTGACATATGTCGCAAGTTCGGCAGAAATGCGCCACTGCTTGGGAAATCCCAGGCCAATAGAAAGATTGAGTCAATCGCCTCTCGGTGCGGGTTTTGCCTTGATGGCCAGCAGTAGGAATATCATGAGCAAGGTGTAATAGGGGAATTCTGTATTTCTGAGGAACAATCAGCTGTTTGCTATAAGTCCAGGGCTTATCTAGGGAGTCAGCATTGGTAACCCGATACAGAAGTCCATTTTCTCTGATAATTCTTTCTCCATTCTCCCCTAGCTGCCCTATTTCAGCTCGAGCTCTAAAACTAGCTAGGGTGGGGTCAGTCTCCACTTCTTGTCTAAACTGAACTTTATCCCAGGTAACATTCATATTATCCCCACAAGAAGAATCACTCACCGGCTGTGACGGCGGTTCTGGTGGCCTCATTTCCATGGATGGGTTGTACACGTCCACGTTTGCTGCTCTCTTGGCTTGACTTCGGGTTACCGCACCGACAAAGTGGCAATGAAGATTCCCCACATCATTTCCTAGAAGAACGTCTGCAGGGAGGCCGCTCATCACACCGACCATGCATTGTTTGGCCCCAAAGCCATAATCCAGGGTCACACTCGCTCTTGGAATATATCTCTGGGTACCTCCAGCCAATTCAATGGCAATTCCTGGTCCCTTTTGAATTGCTTATGGTTGAATGACTCGGGGATCGGCTATGGTGAGAAAAGCCCCAGTGTCACGGAAGCCAACAACTTTTTGACCATCCAGCACGACCTCCTGTAGATGTTTGTGCTGAAGATCAGAAGAACAGGTGGCTGGGGCTCGCACCCCGTAGACTCCTGGTAGGGAAGCCAGGATATCAGAGTCACTTGGCAAGTCATCAGGCACTGAATCCATCTCTTCTCCAGGTGAGGGGGTCTGTAGATAATGAACAGGCAAAGGCGGTCTGGGATTCTTCCTCCATGTCGTAGTCCCAAAGGTGGAGCAGGAGTAATGCGAGGCACAGTCACACGAAGGTCACCATGAGTTGATGGTCTAGTGGGATGGTGAATATTGGAGGCAGAAGGACCAGGGGCCGCCAGCGTTGGGGGGCTGGTAGTGTTTTTCTCCCTGAGTAGTAATTTTTTCCACTGAGGCTTGATGGTGAGAGCCTCATCAGCTAGAGCTGCAGCTTCCTCCACTGTTGCTGGTCTCCTTTCACGCACCCATTCCCGTATCTCAGCGGGGCACTTAAAATAAAACTGCTCTTTTAGGGTGACCTGCAGGAACGTTTCCCAGGTTATGGCCTCCTCTGCCTCCAGCCAGCGATGACATATATGTTTGAGTTTGTGAGCATACATCTTGAAGGACACTTCCTCATCACAGGCTAAAGTACGGAACTGAGTCCTGTAAGTGTCTGGGGTCACAGCATAATGTTCTAGAATAGTCTGTTTAATCTCCGCATACTCACAGTTCAACCGAGGGTCCATAGCTCTATAGGCTGCGGCAGCTCCACCCTCTAAGAGCCCCACAAGATGTCGGACGCGCTCCCTTTCCGGGACTTCCATTAATCGACACTGATGCTCAAAGTCCTGGAAGAAGCCCTCAATGTCACCGGAAGCCTCATTAAACGGCTTGAAGTCTTTGTGGGACACTCTGGGGAGTTCCCTCATGGGGGATGCTGTGGGTACAGTCTGTCTGGAGCTTCTCGCTGCCTCCAAAGCGATCTCCCTCTCCAGCATTGCCTTCTGCCCCTCCAGCAATGCCCTCTCCTCCATCCTGCGCTGCCTCTCCTCGGCTCTGCGCATGACCTCCATCTTATATTCTATGGAGACCTCTTCTCCCAGCAAGGCCATCTCCTCCTCGTACCACACAACCCACTGACTTTTTTGGGTATTTACCTCCGGCTGCCGTCTTTCCTCTCTTTGCTGTGAGGATCCTTCCTCAGCATCATCTTGCAGGCGAACTGCTTCCAAAGTCTCAATCAGCTGCTCCTTGGAGAGTCCCTTGTAGCTGACTCCCAGTTCACGGGCCTTTGTTTGTAGGTTCACCGCAGTCCAGTTCTTGTACTCTGCGGTGCTGGTTCCCGATGTTGATGGGCCGTTCTCCTCCATTCCTTCTGCTCCGATCCCACCGCTGCCAACCAGTTTGTGACGGGAGTATTCTCCAGAGCAAGGAGGGACAACAGGCCTGGGAACGATCCAACAGATTTATTGACCAGAAAACAGGAACAACACGAAGGTAATTTGCAGAGTCCCAAAATAAGTCCACAGGAAACTGATTCGGGGGCACCTCCCGACAATTCTTGTGCCAGATCACAAAACCATAGTCCTTTAAGAGTCCCAGAAATCCACCACGATCACACAGAGGCCGAGGCTTCCTCAGACAGCCTCGTCCTTCTCTTTTAGCATCCAACTCACATCTGATCTTAAAACAAGAATGTATTGTCAGGGCTCCTGGGATCAGCCCATCTGAAGGGGGGTAGGGGTCACACCTACTATTCAATGGTTTGGTCCATCAGAAGATTCTAGAACTGTAAGGGCTCCACTGAGTCTACAGGGTGTGTATTGTAGGTTATCTTCTGCTTAGGAAAACAATAGCCAAAGTTCCACTAGTTGTTGACACAAGCCTAAATTAGATTATGGTCCAGGTACATCACAAGACATTGCAAAGTATTGGGGGAAGGAGACATGGTTAATTTACAGCAAATGAACCAGAGAAAAGTTAAATGACATATTATACAAAATACAGGACAGGGCAAAACTACAAATCATGACACCAAGTATTCTACTCGGGATAATCTTCTGTAAAAAAATCTTAACCGGAAACCCAATACTGGTAATGTGGTAAGATTTATTACGTCTTACCACTTACAGCATGGAAAAATGCGATCAGCTATTAAGAGGGCATGGCCTATACTGAAGGTCGATCCTGTTATTCAAAACTTTCTTCCGGATAGTCCATCCATCACATTCAGGCGGGCCAGGAATCTGCATGACCAATTTACCCAAAGCCATTATGTTTGTCAATCTCCAACTACCTTTCTTGATGAGATTTCCGGCAGGGATGGTTGTGTGCCGTGCGGCAGATGTGTCGCCTGCCCCAACATGGAACGAAGTATTACCTTTACTAATTCCGATGGGTCTAAATCATACCGAATTAGACAGCGAATCACATGTATCTCGAGATACGTAATATATTACACCACATGTCCGTGCGGCCTAATATATGTGGGTTTAACCACGAGACAATTAAAAGTCCGTATCAGAGAGCACGTGTTGGGGATTCAGGCGGCCTCTGCATGCATGGACACTTCCACCCTTAAAACCCTGCCGCATCATTTTAGAGAATTTCACCAATGTAATGGCTCGCTACTTAGGGTGCGGGGTATTGATATCCTTAACATCAACATTAGGGGGGGTGAGTTGTCCAGACGCCTGGCCCAGCTCGAAACTAGATGGATTTGGACACTTAGGACGATTCATCCGGTCGGCCTCAATGAGAACAGGTCTTTTGTTCCCTTTCTCTGATCTCTATCTGTTGACGTATTGTGCGCATCGGTGTGATTACACATTTCTTTTATTACATTTTAATCATAATTTGTTTTTAGTTTGGCAGATTGTCACTTTTTGCGCAGACGAAGTTTGATACCAAGATTTGGAACAGTGAAGAGTGCTTTGGAGTACGCAAGCTGTCCATAATATTTCCTGCCTTGTAGCAAGATTTTCCACATCAAGTACTGCCTACTGTAAAGAAAGTCTTTTTGCATTTAGCATTGTTTGCACAGTGCATATCTGTGGATACTTCTATTGTATTATGCATGATTTTTTATACGTAAACTTTCATTTGTCATATTAAGATTGTATATATTATATATTATTCATTTATATAGGGCCTCAATTATGAGTTTAAATACATTATATTGCACTCTGTATGTCTTTACTATATACGGATATGGTTCCACATTTGCGGTATAATCAATGGTTGATCACAAATGTGGCTGTGTAATTGTTCGAGCTGACTATATGGTCTGTTTGGCCCTATTAATATGTTTTATAGTCTTGAGTGCTCTAGTCTCTTGACCCTTCTCGGTCTGTGGGTTATTAACTGCCCTTATTTTTGTCCATAGTTATTATGTCTGCGTGACTAGTGCTATATTGCTCAGGCGCCGCTTTCCTCCTCCTGCTGGGTTTGGCGTCCTTCCTCCTGCCATCTGGTCACGTGGGGCCCTGCGTGTCTCTTGTGCCAGCGTCTGGAGGTGTGGCGCTCTCACCCAGAGCGGGCGGTGCGGCGGTATATGGACATTTCCGGTCATGATGGTATTTAGACACGGCAAAGTTACTCCCTCTTCACGCCCCCTGAGGAAGGAGCCCACCCGCTCCGAAACGCGTGTCGGGGAAGGCTGATGGTCCGGTCCTCTTCAATATCTTCTGATATTTAGGTAATGCTGAGTTTGGTGTATGGCGTTTCATCCATACTTGTAATCGCTTTGATGCCTCAGTGAGCATGTGTTTTAGATACTACAGATACTCCACGGTGTCTCATGTAATTGTGTGCTGCGGCATTGGTGCTTTGGTTACTGTAGTATTTAACTAATTGTGTATTATATCAGTATTGGCGCCCTATGTATTTGAATTATATCTCATTTGATATGTTACTGATTATTGGCGGCGAGTAGGGCATGGGAGGTTTATGAGTTCAATCTTATGCTAAGTAATCTTCGTATCATGGTATATGGGCACTGGCTCTTTAATTACTAATTATTATTACTGCTAGCATACTCATATTGAAACACCCATGTGCCGCATGTGGAGTGGCACCTTATGTTATTTTATTTTGAGTATTTACCTATGCCAAACTCTTGTGGCTATTTGTTAACATATGCTGTTGTGGAGGGTCTGGCCTATATGCCTTAAACTGTGTAACCTCTTGCTGTGTACAATATTTTTGCCCCCATTTCTACAGTGAGCTAATTTTAATTGTTTGCATTAAATAAAGAGTATTTTTATAGGACTTTTTGACTGCTTTCAGTCTTTTCATAATCATGAGGCTATACAGTAACTTTAGTACATTTATTTCTGAAGAAGTTGTACAGTCTATGAAAAAAATGAAGGAGTGCCAATAATGGTGACCAGGACTCCATATGATTCATACATAGGTGTATAATGTAGCGCCAGCGCCCGTTCCCGCTTCCCCACAGGTGTCCCACAAGAATCCCCGCATCCAATCCGCTTTCTGCTACCTGGCCTCCATCCCTGGGTCCAAGGGCTTTCCTCCTGCTGCTGCTTCCTGGCGCGCGGTCGGCAGGCCTCTGGGCATGGCTCTGAGAGCGCGCATTTTTTAAAATGTTGTCAGAACCAATGACTGAATAGTTGATACTATTTCTGGCACCTCTGCCCTAGAGGCGGTGCCTGAGCAACAAGTGTTTCCTGTTACTGTATCAGTTTCCCCATGCTGTCGTACCAGCGTTCTGTCTGTGTACCGCCAGTATTCTGCTAATCCAATTTGTCTCCTCAGAGTGCCTGCCATGCTTTTCTACATCACCTAGGACGCCAGAGCTTCCTGCACCAGTTCCTACCCGCTCCTGCTCGTTACCTGTTTCTGCCGCTTGCCATCTGCCGAGTTCACCGCTACCTGCAAAACCTGCCAGTATGCCTGTTCCGCTGGGTCAGCTTCCACATGTCCAGTACCTAACTGGAGGTAGCACCTGTGTCCCTCATGCATTCCAATCTGACCCTGTCCGAGGAGTCTTAGTACGGGTGTCTGGGTTCGCATAGTCATGCCCCCTTCGGAGCCCCCCGGTCAGTGGTCCCGTGGTTCCACAAAACTGCACTAAACAAATGTGCACTGCAACATCTGTGCCTCCGTTTACATTTGTTACAGAATGCTCAGGCCATGGAACCCGCTGAATCCCAAGCACTTCCAGCTGCAGAGTTATGTCAAGAGTTTACCGCCTGAGACACAAGCAGAAGATCTCGACCTATCTGCGCAACTTATCTACACGTGTGGACTCAGTGATATCCATGGCTTCTTCTGTTTCTGCCCAGGCTGTGACGACTTCTGCTGCAGGTTTCCAGGTTCCTAGTTATGCGGCAGGTAAAGGACCTCGTCTGGCGGCTCCCACCCGGATCGATGGCGATCCCGCCCAGTGTCATTAATCAGTGCACACTGCACTTTGAACTCCTAGGCCATATGTTTGCATCTGATCGGGCCAAGGTAGCCTTCATTATGTCGCACCTTCCTGGAGAGGGTCTCACCTGGCTGAATCCGTTATGGGGAAAAGGGGACCCTTTGGTTAATGACCTCCAATATTTCCTTGGGGCTTTCCGCAGGACCTTTGACGAGCCGGACCAATCCTCTTCAACAGCTTCCTCCCGTCTTCGCCTACGCCAGGAGGGTCTCACAGTGGCTCAGTATGCTGTTTCTTTCTGCATCCTTTCCTCTGAGTTATCCTGTAATGATGAGGCCTTGGTGGCCGCCTTCTGGGAGGGTCTGTCTGGGAGAATAAAAGACGAGCTGGCGGGTGGGGACATTCCCACAACTCTGAATGACCTGATATCCCTGGCGACCCGGATTGACCTTTGGTTTCAAGAGCGCACCAAGGAGTCCAAACGAGAGAGAAGACCTTAATGCCTGGCTCTCAGATTCCAGAAACCGATTACTTCTCAGAGTTCAGTCTCTCCTCCGGAAGCTATGCAAGTAGACCGAGTGAACTTGGCTAAACAGCGCCAGGAGGAGCGCCACGCAGAGGGGAGGTGTTTCTACTGCGGTAGTTCTGAACTTCTGATCCGCTCCTGTCCTGAGAGGTCAGGAAAATCCAGAGCCTATGGTAGGCAGGAGAGGCTTCCCTGGGTGAGGATCATCCCTCTCCTTTGCTGCAGACGACTGTGTCTTTGTCCTTCGGCACTGTCAGTTTTTCTGAGTCTGGCTACCTGGATTCCGGGCGCCGCGAGGAACTTCATCCAGCAAGCTGTAGTGGACCGTTATTAAATTCCAGTCCAGCTTCTTCCGAACCCGGTGCTGGTGACTTCCGTTTCTTTCCAGCCTGAGCCAGTGAAACTTCAGGTAGGTCTGACGCAATCAGAGAGAATTTGTTTTTATGTTTTGCCTGGTGTTACGGGCTGGCGGAACGCACCAAATAATAAAGATGGAATAATATATGAGGTGCGTTCGCAGCCCGGGGCCCACCGTGCAGAGATGACTAACTGCAGCTAAAAAAAGAGAAGGCACTCACCCAGTGCTAGCAGGGACGAACTCCGTTACTTCACTTAGTTCGCGCCAGCCGGCGAACAACCGCAACCTGTTAGCGTCACAGGTCACGGTAATGTGAACCACCGCTTGGAGCGGGTGCAATGTCCGCTCTGACAGACGCCACTAACCAGGAGTTCGTGAATGACATTTTTAGGGATCTCTGCTATTCATGTGTTGTTGTCTACCTGGATGACATTTTGATTTACTCCGCAGACTTAGCTACTCATCAGAGGAATGTCCGCCAGGTCTTGCAGAGTTTCAGGGAGAATAGACAGTATGCCAAGTTTGAGAAGTGTGTCTTCGAGCAACCCTCTCTGCCTTTTCTTGGCTATATTGTCTGGTCCAAAGGTCTAAAGATGGATCCAGAGAAGTTAGCTGCCATTCTCAAATGGGTTTAAGGTGATACAACGGTTCCTGGGGTTCGCTATTACCGTCAATTCATTCTTCATTCACTGAAGAAAGCTTTCTCTTCTGCGCCCATTCTCCATCGACCAATTACGGATAAACAATTCTTTCTTGAGGTGGATGCTTCCTCCACAGGCACTGGGGCGATTCTCTCTCAAAAGTCTTCCACCGGTCGTATGGTCTCTTGTGGTTTCTTCTCAAAGATCTTTTCCGATTCTGAAAGGAACTATTCCATTGGGGGTTAGAAATTGTTGACAATCAAGTTGGCTCTGCAAGAATGGTGACATCTCCTTGAGGGAGCACTCCACCAGGTCGTCATATTCACCGACCATAAGAACCTTGCCTACCAGTCTGCACAGAGGCTGAATCCACGCCAGGCCAGGTAGTCCCTGTTCTTTGCTAGATTCAACTTTGTTCTCCACTTCTGCTCTGCTAGCAAGAACATCAAGGCTGACGCACTCTCTAGGGTCTTCCTGCCCCCCGACCTGGAGGAGGAACCTCAACACATCATCGAACCGTCCAGGTTGGTGTGAGTTGCCTCTATCAATCTTTCTCAGGTTCCCCCCGGAAAGACTTTGGTTTCCAGTTCGAACAGGAGACGAGATATTCGGTGAGGTCATTCTTCGACGTTGGGTGGTCATGCTGGACATAGGAAAACGGTGCAACTTTTTTCCACTACTATTGGTGGTCTACCATGGGAAAAGACATCCGGGAGTATGTCTTGGCTTGTCCCTCCTGTGCTCAAAACAAGACCACAAATTGTCTTCCGTTGGGGCATCTTCTGCCACTTCCTGTTCCTTCTGTCCCCTGGCAGCACATTGCTATGGACTTGATTACAGATCTCCCAGTCTCCTCTGGCTGTTCTGTTATCTGGGTTGTGATGGATTGCTTTCGAAAATGGCTCACTTTGTTCCTCTGTCTGGTCTGCTACTGAATCTGCTCCTGAGCTTTCCGACTATTTCATTCAGCATATTTTCTGCCTTCGTGGGTTTCCTCTCCACATTGTGTCTGACAGAGGTGTCCAAGTTCACTTCAAAGTTTTGGAGGGCGATCTGTAAACTAATGAAAGTAGAGCTGGATTTTTCTTCTGCTTATCATCCTCAGTCCAACAGTCACATGGAGAGGACCAATCAGATCGTGTCCGGGTTCCTGCATCATTTCATCAACGTGCATCAAGACTTGGTCAAGTTACTACCGTGGGCAGAGTTCTCCTACAATAATCATGTGAGTCCTCTGCTAATTCTCCCTTCCAGATTGTGTTTGGACTCCAACCCGGAATCCCCCTTCCTATCACTGGGTTCTCTGGCATTCATGCAGCTGACACCTTTTTGGAGGAAATCTCTAAAGTGTGGAAAGATGCCAAGACTGCTGTAGAGAGAGCCTCACAGCGTATGAAGAAACATGCTGACAAGAGGCCTGGATGCTCCGATCTTTTGGCCTGCGGATAAAGTGTGACTCTCCTCCAAGGACATTCATCTGAAGGTGTCATCCTACAAACTGGGTCCTCGCTTCATTGGTCCTTTTGAGGTCTTGAAACAAATTACTGCAGTCTCGCATAAATTAAAATTGCCTGTTTCTTTGCATGTGCCTAATTCTTTTCATGTTTTCCCTTAAACCAGTAATCTTGAGCTCTTTCTTAGGACCCGGGCACCACTCCTGATCCCGTCAGCGAGGAGGATGTCTTTGAGGTAGAAAAGGGGAAAGACCTTTTTCTTAGTGGATTGCAAGGGCTTCGGCCCTGAGAGGTTTTGGGACCCAAAGAGAATATCCAGGCCTCTCTCCTACTGGATATTTTTCACAGGCTTTAAAAAGAGGGGGCGTATAGGGGGGTACTATAGCGACAGTGTTTGGTCCCACTTCCCTGCAGGTGTCCCGCCAGAATTCCCGCTCCCGATCCGCTTCTTGTTCTGTCCCTGGGTCTACGGGCTTCCCTCCTCCTGCTTCTTGGCAGGCCTCCGGGCATGGCTTTGAGAGCGCGCGCACGCCGGGTATCTTAAAGAGACAGCGCGCCTTTTTCATAATATGGTCAGAACCAATGACTTAATATTTGGAAGTATTTATGGCACCTCTGCCCTAGAGGAGGTGCCTGAGCAACAAGTGTTTTCTGTTGTCTCAGGTTCCACATGCTGTCGTGCCATTGTTCCACCTGTGTACCGCCAGTATCCTGTCAATATCCTGCTAATCCTGTTTGTCTCCTCAGAGTGCCTGCCACGCTTCTCTACATCACCTTGGATGACACCAGAGCTTCCTGCACCAGTTCCTACCCGCTCCTGCTTGTTACCTGTTTCTGCCGCTTGCCGTCTGCCGAGTTCACCGCTACCTGCAATACCTGCCCGTCCGTCTGTTCCGCTGGGTCAGCTTCCATGTGTCTGGGGTTTAACTGGAGGTAGAACCTGCATCCCTCGGGCATTCTAATCTCACCCTGTTCGAGGGGTCTTACTACGGGTGTCTGGGGCTCGCATAGTCACACCCCCTTCGGAACCCCCCGGTCCATGGTCCCACAAAATTGCAATAAACGAATGTACACTGCAACATCTATGCCTCCGTTTCCATTCGTTACATATTATATGAATACTAATTGCGTTTCACTAACAATCATTGGTAATTGTACTCATTTTCTAGTAATCATTTAATGCTCCAAATTGTTTTCCCTCTTTCTTATAGATGTGTGATTTTTGTATAACTTTTTTTCTTAAATGTTTTAAATAAAATAAAAAAAAGAAAGTTGCTACTTTCTTGTGTGTGTCCTTAGATGACCAACTAGAGTTGCTTTCACTGTAAAAAGTTTCCCACATTCTGAACATGAAAATGGCTTCTCCCCTGTGTGAATTCTCTGATGTGCAACAAGAGTTGATTTCTTTGTAAAACATCTTCCACATTCTGAACATGAAAATGGCTTCTCCCCTGTGTGAGTTCTCTGATGTTCAATGACATGTGATTTCTCATTAAAACATTTCCCACATTCTGAACATGAATATGGCTTCTCTTGTGTGTGAGTTCTCTGATGTCTAACAAGATGTGCTTTCACTGTGAAACATTTCCCACATTCCTTACATAAAAATAATTTCTCCCCTGTGTGAGTTCTCTTATGTCTAACAAGATGTGCTTGCTCTATAAAACATTTCCCACACTCTGAACATGAATATGGCTTCTCTCCAGTGTGAGTTCTCTGATGTATAACAAGATGTGATTTCCGTACAAAATATTTCCCACATTCTGAACATGAAAGTGACTTCTCCCCTGTGTGAATTCTCTGATGTGTAGCGAGATTAATTTTTCTATTAAAACATTTCCCACATTCTGAACATAAAAATGGCTTCTCTCCTGTGTGAATTCTCTGATGTGTAATGAGATTCATTTTCCTATTAAAACATTTCCCACATTCTGAGCATGAAAATGGTTTCTTCTCTTTAAGAGCTATTTCATGTTCATTAGTCCTCCTATGACTTTTGTTTTGCATATTGGTCATTGATGAAGCAGTAGACATGACCTGTTGAAAATGATCAGATGAAAGACTTTTTCTCAGAAGGGATTGAGGTGTATTGGGGATAATAGCATGTTCTTCATATGTAGCTGGTGAAAGACCATGATCATCTGTTGCGAAATCTGAAAGTATCAGATGTCCCACCGAGCTCCTGGAACAGTCATCTGTCAAGAATAAAAATTATTTTATTATTTTCCAATACTACTACTACTACAACAAAATCATATCAATATTATACATTTTTCTACATTTTTCATGCAAATTGTAATACAAATAATTTACTATTTAACCAAGAAAGTAGAACAGAATGCAATGACTATTGGATTAATAGTTTAAGCCTCCAGGTTCTGCCATTCCCATTTTTCACTTGTCTGTAGGATTCATGTTCTCCATAGGTTCATGTTTCTCTTCGCCTGTCACCAATCATTACCAGTTATATCAGGGGTGAGAATCTTTTTTATGCCAATTCCATTTAGATATTTATACCATCATTTGGGGACAGTGCAAGACTATCAACTTGAAAATTACCCTGCTTTATTTGGTTAAACATTTAATTAACTCACCCCTTATGTAATGGCTGGAGCTGCTTCTCTTTGGTGAGGCGAGTGATGTTAGGTGATATTAGTGATATTACTACTCGTAACTGCTTTTCCAGGTTTGCGTCGGTCAGACTTATAATGAATGAGTGTGGGGGGAGAGGGCACAGTACAGGGACTAAGGCTTCTTGCACAACCTCCCTTAGGCCACATGATCACAATTTTGTGAATTGCCCGTTTGCTCCCTGATTTTTTCATCGGACAGCACGTGGACTCATAGAATTTCATACATCCATTCACATATCCGTGAAGATCATAGATCTGAGAATGAGATTTGAGCAACCCAAAGCATATCTAGTTCTGATTCGTTTTGGAAGACATACTCAATTGGTCTGTGTGCTGTCCAAGAAAAAAATCCTGGCAGCACACCGACACTTCACATAGAAACAGGAATGTAGCCTTATTATGTACTAGCTATTGAACCCATCCTGGTATGTGCTGCCCCCCTCCCTTCCTGGTATGCATGGTACCCCTCGTCCCTATCCTGGTATGTATGGTACCCCTCATCCCTATCCTGCTATGCATGGCCCCCTCATCCCTACAATGGTATGCATGGCTCCCTCATCCCTATTATGGTATGTATGGTCCCCTCAACCCCCCCAATCCTGGTATGCATGGCACCCCATTCCTCATCCTGGTATGCATGGTCCCCTCAACTCCCAATCATGGTATGCATGGTATCCCATCATCCCTATCCTGGTATGTATGGTCTCCTCACCCCCCAGTCCTGGTATGCATGTCCCTCTCACCCCTCAATCCTGGCATGCATGGCCCCTTCACTCCCCAATCCTGGTATGCATGGTCCACTCACCCCCAAATCCTGGAATGCATGGTCCACTCACCTCCAAATCCTGGTATGCATGGTCCCCTCACCTCCCTATCCTGGTATGCATGGCCCTATCACCCCCTATCCTGGAATGCATGGTCCCCTAACCCCCCTATCCTGTATGCATGGTCCTCTCACACCCCCTATCCTGGTATGCATGGTCCCTCACCCCCAATCCTGATATGCATGGTCCCCTCACCCCCCAATCCTGATATGCATGGTCCCCTCACCCCCTATCCTGGTATGCATGCTACCTCTCATCCCCCTATCCGGATATGTATGGTCCCGTTGTGAATTCACTTTCTGGCCTGCCTCTGGCTGCTAGTGAAGGTAGTGGAGCTGGTTGTATTGACAGAGGAGTCGCGAGTTCTCTTTCCGGGCCCCCTCTAGTGGTTACAGGAGGTAATGGAGCTGATCTAATTGACAGAGGCCTGCCACCTGATAATGAGGACGACGATTGGACATCTGGAGTCTCTGACTGGATTTAAGACAGCCGACTCTCTATCCCTGCTGGTGATTTTTCCTGCCTCCTGAGGTCTTAGTTTCCAGTTCAGTCCCTGCATGCTCAAGCTAAGTGTTCTTTGCTATTGTTCACATTTGATTTGGTTTTGTCTATTCAGTTTTGTGTGGTCAGCCAGCCCCGTCTGGGGCTGTGCTGAATTTCCATCCTTATGTTACTGTTTGTGTCAGTTTGTTTTTTGTCCCTTATTATATTGGCCTCTTTTTGCTCTGCTTTCAGAATATGCCAGAGTGCTGATATAGTGGTAGAAGTCTAGTGACTTAAGAGTTTTTGCTATCAGAAGTGTTGGACATTTTTGCAGGGATTTTTTTGCGTGATTGCAGACAGTGTCTTTCCTTTCCTGTCCTTTCTAGTTAGTGTGGGCCTCATCGTTTGCTCAGCCTATTTTCCTACCTGTGTTTGTGTTTTCATCTTGTCTCACCAACAATATATGCTTGGGGGCTGTCTATTCCTTTGGGGTCTGCTCTGGGGCAGTTTAGATTTCCCCTTTTCTTGCTTTAGGCTTATTTAGTTCTCCGGCTCTGTCGAGGCGTCTAGAATCATCGTAGGCACGCTCCACGGCTACTGCTAGTTGTGTGGATAGGATCTGAGGTCTGCAATCCGCTTAGTTACCAACCTCTCTGGTTTTCCGTAGCTTAGCTTGGTCTTGTTTTCCTCCTCGGTGACCCAATCATAACAGTCCCCTCAGCACTATTAAACTACACACATACCAAAAAAAAACAAAAAAAATTATACTCCCCTTTCTTCCCTGTGCTCCAGCGCTGTCCCGTTCTGCCGGAGGCCGGGGGAGGAGTGTGGCGCCGGAGTATGCGCATGCCCATAACGCGCTGTCCGGCGCCATATTGCTGAAGACACACTGCAAATGTATCTTCAGTAAAATGTCGCCGGATAGCGCTATGAGCATGTGCGATTCTGATGCGCACCCCTGTCCCGGTCTCCGGCGAGAAGAGAAGCGCCGCAGCAACGCTCCTCCCGGTCAGGTAAGTATGTAAGTATGGCGCCGGAGATTGCGGTATGCATTCTGTGTCTACCCGTACCGCGATCTCCGGTGTAATTCTGTTATTTGTAAAATAATCTCCCTAAGGCCACCTTCTCACATTCATATGTCCATGTACTTCCAGAATAAGGTCTCTTTCAGACGTCAGTGTGTCTGGTACGTGTGGCGACAGTTTTCACACGTACCGGAGAAACTGACACACGTAGACCCATTCAAATAAATGGGTCTGTGCACATGTCAGTGTGTTTCCACAGACCAAAATATGCTAATATGCTAACATGTCCATTTTTTACCAGCAGCACGGGCCGCAAAACGTCCCACACAAGTGCACACAGATGACACACAGGGATGTCATCCGTGTGTCGGTGCCTGAGAAGCAGCGGTACAGTTAGCACTGTTCCCCGTCGCCTGGTTGCAGAAGACCGATCACAACATTCTCGCGTGCTCTACCAGCGATCAGCACAAGCAGGGGAGAATGATGAGAGTTAAGCCAGGGTCACACTTGCAAGTGCAATGCGAGAAACTTGCGCGAGTCTCTCGCATCAATACCCGGCACTTCCGCTGGCACTCAGGACCAGAGTGTGCACGGCATGTCTTTCTATGCAGCTGAACGATCCGGTCCGAACCGCCTGCAGCAGTGCCGGGTATTGATGTGAGAGACTTGCGTGAGTTTCTCGCATTGCACTCGCAAGTGTGACCCCGGCCTTATATTCAACTGATAACAGCGACAGCAGGCGGTGGATGATAGGACTATTACTCCTATTATCCTACACCTGCTGCGGCTAATAACAATGAGAGCAGGCGGCAGCGGATGGGAGTATTCATCAGCTCTTGCTTGCGCTATAAATAAATTTAAAAAATGGCATGTGTCCCCCGGTATTTTTGATAACCAGCCAGGTAACACTGACAGCTGGGGGCTGCAACACTCACCTGTCAGTGTTAACAAGGCTGATTATCAAGAAAAGAGGGGTCGCCACTCTGATTTTTTTCAATTATATAAATAAATCATTTAAATAAACAGCATTATGTCCCCCCCAATTTTGACAACCAGCCTTGATAAAGCAGACAGCTGGGGGCTGGTACTCTCAGGCTGGAAAGGGGCTATGGATAATAGCAGCCCGCAGCCACCCAGAAAAGGCACATCTATTAGATCTGCCAATTGGCGCTTTGCCTGGCTCTTCCCACTTGCCCTGTAGCGATGGCAAGTGGGGTTCATATTTGTGGGGTTGATGTCACCTTTGTATTGTCTGTGACATCAAGCCCACGGCATAGTAATGGAGAAGCATCTATAAGACAGACACCTATCCATTACGAATCCTATAGTTGTGTGGTAAATAAAGACACAGACAGAATAAAGACTTTTATTAAAAATAAAACAAAACAAACTTTTCCATTTTTATCTAAAAATAACAAACACAGTTATACTCACCTTACTCCCATTCCATTGAATCCCTAATCTCCTGTAATAAACCAAAAATTAAAAACAACAAAATCCCTCACCTGCCGGTCGTTCTGTCCCACGCCATAATCCATGTCTGGAGATTAATAGTTTTCAACCTGGACCGTGCCATCATTCTCCACAGTTCGCATTGATCGCCGGCAGAGCAGCGAAGAATGATGCGAAGTGGTCTTCAGCACCCCGAGCCGGGAAATAGCGCTAACTGTACCGCTGCTTTTCAGTCGCCTATACATGTGGTACTGATGTGGCACACAGGTGGCATACAGTTGCCAAACGTGTGCTGCAAGTATTGCACACACGGACACTGATATCTCCAGTATTGTTTTTTCCGGTACCGGAAATATCAGGATGTGTGAAACCGGCCTAAGGTTGTCTTTAGGGTGCCTTTAGCATTGAACTTTCCTCTATCAGAAACCCTCAGGGCTTAGTCATCGCTTTTATGTTTATACATTATCCATTGGTAAGGTGGGGTGTTTCCCCAGCACTGGTCACATTGTGTGTTCTGATTTCTCATGAACTAGCACAGAACAAGCTCAGCTCCTTCCTTCTCAACTTTCTGAGGCTGTTTACCATAACCTCACCCACACACTGCCTGATGGTCGACAAGCAAAAACTTGCAAACAATGGACAGCACACAGAATATATTTCTCACACCCATCTGTTGAATAAGTGCTGCAGTTGACTTGTACTTTAAAATTATACCATTAACTTTCCATGAAGAATGTCAAAAGAATAAAAAATTCAACAGAATTGTTAGATTTTGCTCATACAATCGCAAAATGACATAAAATGTTACCAAAAAGTTGTTTGCAACCAGAAATAGCAGAACTGAAAACTACAGCTTCTCACGCAAAATATAAGCCATGATACAGTGCCTTGCGAAAGAATTCGGCCCCCTGGAACTTTTCAACCTTTTCCCACATATCATGCTTCAAACATAAAGATACCAAATGTAAATTTTTGGTGAAGAATCAACAAGTGGAACACAATTGTGAAGTTGAACGAAATTTATTGGTTATTTTAAATTTTTGTGGAAATGCAAAAACTGAAAAGTGGGGCGTGCAATATTATTCGGCCCCTTTACTTTCATTGCAGCAAACTCACTCCAGAAGTTCAATGTGGATCTCTGAATAATCCAATGTTGTCCTAAATGACTAATGATGATAAATATAATCCACCTGTGTGTAATCAAGTCTCCGTATAAATGCACCTGCTCTGTGATAGTCTCAGGCTTCTGTTTGAAGCACAGAGAGCATGAAGACCAAGGAACACAACAGGCAGGTCCGTGACACTGTTGTGGAAAAGATTCAAGCCAGATTTGGATACAAAATGATTTCCCAAACTTTAAACATCCCAAGGAGCACTGTGCAAGCGATCATATTAATAATCTTTATTTTTTATTTTTATATTCCGCAGCGCTTTACAGTTTGCACACATTTTCATCACTGTCCCCGATGGGGCTCACAATCTATATTCCCTATAAGTATGTCTTTGGAGTGTGGGAGGAAACCGGAGTGCCCGGAGGAAACCCACGCAAACACGGGGAGAACATACAAACTCCTTGCAGATGTTGTCCTTGGTGGGATTCGCTAACCACTGAGCCACCGTGCTGCCCGTGATCATATTGAAAAGGAAGGAGTATCATACCACTGCAAGTCTACTAAGACCCGGCCGTCCCTCTAAACTTTCATCTCAAACAAGGAGAAGACTGATCGTAGATGCAGCCAAGAGGCCCATGATCACTCTGGATGAACTGCAGAGATCTACAGCTTAGGTGGGACAGTCTGTCCATAGGACAACAATCAGTCATACACTGCACAAATCTGGCCTTTATGGAAGAGTGGCAAGAAGAAAGTCATTTCTCAAAGATATCCATAAAAAGTGTAATTTAAAGTTTGCAACAAGCCACCTGGGAGACACACCAAACATGTGGAAGAAGGTGCTCTGGTCAGATGAATCCAAAAATCGAACTTTTTGTCAACAATGCCAAACAATATGTTTGGTGCAAATTCAACTCAGCTCATCACCCTGAACATAACATCCCCACTGTCAAACATGGTGGTGGCAGCATCATGGTTTGGGCCGGCTTTACTTCAGCAGGGACTGGGAAGTTGGTTAAAATTGATGGGAAGATGGATGGAGCCAAATACAGGACCATTCTTGAAGAAAACCTGTTGTGAGTCTGCAAAAGACCTGAGACTGGGATGGAGACTTGTCTTCCAACAAGACAACGATCCCAAACATAAAGCAAAATCTACAATGGAATGGTTCACAAATAAACGTATCCAGGTGTTAGAATGGACAAGTCAAAGTCCAGATCTGAATCCAATCGAGAATCTGTGGAAGAGCTGAAAACTGCTGTTCACAAACGATCTCCATCAAACTACACTTAATTAACGGCGCTGTGGGAAAAGTATAGAGCGCCCCCCAGAGTCGGATTTTCTCTGGGGTCTCGGCATGATTCAGGTCCCTTTGACTGACCCCGCTTTTGCGACCGCCGTTATTAACCGTATAAACGGCGACCGCAAAAAAAAGCAGCGATTTTGTATTTAATTTCTCTCTCCTCTGATGTGATCGCATGTCAGAGGATAGAGAAATAGGGTCCCCGATCCCCCCCGGGTACCTCCTGGTGGTCATCGGGCCCTCCTGCATCCTCTGGTGGGCGCTGCCATCTTTGTCCGGGAAGAAAATGGCGGGCGCATGCGTCATGCGCCCGCCGAATCTGCCGGCTGGCAGATTCCATTCATTAATTCAATGTACATTTTGATCACTGTGATAAACCCTATCACAGTGATCAAAATAAAAAAACAGTAAATAACCCCCCCCCCTTTATCACCCCCTTAGTTAGGGAAATATAATGATATATTTTCATTTTTCCATTAGTGTTAGGGTTGGAATTAGGGTTAGAGATAGAATTAGGGTTAGGGATAGTTAGAGTTAGGAATAGAATTAGAGTTAGGGATAGAATTTGGGTTAGGGTTGGAAATTGGGTTAAGGTTGGAATTTGGGTTAGGGTTTGGATTAGGGTTAGGGGTGTGTTGGGGTTAGGGTTGGAGCTAGAATTGAGGGGTTTCCACTATTTAAGCACATCAGGGGGTCTCCAAATGGGACATGGCGCCACCATTGATTCTAGCCAATTTTGCGTTCAAAAAGTCAAACAGTGCTCCCTCCCTTCCGAGTCCAGACGTGTGCCCAAACAGTGGTTTACCCCAACATATGGGGCATCAGCGTACTCAGGACAAATTGCACACCAACTTTGGAGGTCTAATTTCTCCTGTTACCCTTCGGAAAATAAAAAAAATGGGGGCTAAAAAAATCACTTTTGTGGAAAGAAAAGATTTTTTATTTTCACGCCTCTGCGTTTATTAACTTCTGTGAAGCACTTGGGGGTTCAAACTGCTCACCACACATCTAGATAAGCTCCTTCAGGGATCTAGTTTCCAACACTAGTTCACTTGTGGGGGGTTTCTACTGTTTAGGCACATCAGGGGCTCTGCAAACATGACATGACGCCCGCAGAACATTCCATCAAAGTCTGCATTCCAAAATAGCGCTCTTTCCCTTCCGAGTTCTCCTATGACTCCAAACCGTGGTACCCCCTACATATGAGGTATCAATGTACTCAGGACAAATTGCACAACAATGTTTGTGGTCCAATTTCTCCTGCTAGCCATGTGAAAATAAAAAATAGTGGGCTAAAAAAATCATTTTTGAGAAAAAAAATGATTTTGTATTTTCACTGCTCTGCGTTATAAACTTCTGTGAAGCACTTGGGGGTTCAAAGTGCTCACTACACATCTAGATAAGTTCCTTAAGGGGTCGAGTTTCCAAAATTGTGTCACTTGTGGGGGGTTTTCACTGTTTAGGCACATCAGGGGCTCTCCAAATGCGACATGGCGTCCAATCTCAATTACAGCCAATTCTACATTGAAAAAGTCAAACAGTGCTCCTTTCCTTCTGAGCTCTGCCGTGTGCCCAAACAGTGGTTTACCCCCACATATGGGGTATGTGCGTACTCAGGACAAAATGCACAACAACTTTGGGGGTCTAATTTCTCCTGTTATGTTTGTAAAAATAAAAATTTGGGGGCAAAAAAACATTTTTGTGGAAAGAAAAATGATTTATTTTTACAGCTCTACGTTATAAACTTTTGTGAAGCACTTGGAAGTTCAAAGTGCTCACCTCACATCTAGATAAGTTCCTTAAGGGGTCTAGTTTCCAAAATGGTGCCACTTGTTGGGGGTTTCCACTGTTTAGGCACATCAGGGGCTCTGCAAACGTAACATGGTGATCTCAATTCCAGCCAATTCTGTGTTGAAAAAGTCAAGCGGCATTTCTTCCCTTGCGAGCTCTGCCGTGCGCATAAAAAAAGTTGTTTGACCCCACATATGGGGTATCGGCATATTCAAGAGAAATTGCACAACAAATTTTGTGGTTTATTTTCACTTTTTACACTTGTGAAAATAAAAAAAATTGGTTCTGAAATAAAGGGACTCTCCAAATGCAACATGGCGTCCAATCTCAATTCCAGCCAATTTTGACTTTCGAGCCCTGCCATGCGCCTAAAGAGTGGTCTTCCTTCACACATGGGGTATCGGTGTACTCAGGAGAAATTGCACAACAAATATTGTGGTTCGTTTTCTCCTGATACCCTTGACAAAATAAAAAAAAATAGTGTCAGAAGTAAAATTTTTGTAAAAAGTTAAATGTTAATTTTTTCCTTCCATATTGCTTCAGTTCCTGTGAAGCACATAAAGGGTTAATAAACTTCTCGAATGTGGTTTTGAGCACCTTGAGGGGTGCAGTTTTTAGAATGGTGTCACTTTTGGTATTTTCTGTCATATTGACCTCTCAAAGTGACTTCAAATATGATGTGGTCCCTAAAAAAATGGTTTTGTAAATTTTGTTGTAAAAATGAGAAATCGCTGGTCAACTTTTAACCCTTATAAGTTCCTAATATAAAAAAAAAATTTTGGTTCCAAAATTGGGCTGATGTAAAGCAGACATGTGGGAAATGTTATTTATTAAGTATTTTTGTGACATATCTCTCTGATTTAAGGGCATAAAATTAAAAGCTTGAAAATTGCAAAATTTTAAAAATTTTCACCGTATTTCCGTTTTTTTCCATAAATAAACACAAGCCATATCGAAGAAATTTTACCACTATCATGAAGTACAATATGTTACGAAAAAACAATCTTAGACTCACTGGACCCATTAATGTGCTCCAGAGCTATAACCTCATAAAGTGACAGTGGTCAGAATTGTAAAAATTGGCCCGGTCATTAACATGCAAATTGGCTCCGTCACTAAGGGATTAAGGACCGAAAATGGGCACATCCTTAAAACCATATAACGCATGACCATAAAAATCTACACTTTCACATACCTGGGGCCTTTTAGGCCTGTGTGCAAATAAAATGGAATAACTCAAACAAAAATAATTTTCAAAGCTTATTTGAAAATTGCAAAGTAACGATGCATTCCCACTAGCGCTGGTGTCTGCCAGAAGGAGATCTGTAATGGATCTGACCTCCTGGTGACCCCAGCTAAGGCTAGCGGAATCCCGGCATTCCAGCAGCCTTAACTGGAGTTACCAAGAGATCAGATCCATTACGGATCACCTCCTGGCAGACCCCAGAGCCAGTGGGAACACAGCCTAAGATGTGAATAATTCAAAACATTACTATGTGCAAAAAAAAACCAAAAGAGTAACTGAACGGGCTTAAAACGCCCAATATACGCATTCGATATAACTCTTTATAATAATGTTTTTTTTGTCTAAAAGTTTTTTGTATAAAAGTTGCAGTAAACATGCTGCAGGAATATCTTTTTTCAAAGGTTCCTTTTCTACTTTACTAATGACCGCAACAACTTTCACACGTTATCTGTTTGGAAGAATGCTCCTTGCAGACATTTTGTCCACAAGTAGTACAGACACATTCGGATTTCCTGTCCTTCTTTGCTGGACAAATATAACATCGCTTTCTTTTTTTATCTCTTGGCTCTGGATGTTCCTGAAAACGTATACCACATCGGATCATATCTTCTGCTGTTTGCCTTTGTAAGCATTTTGTTCTGCTTCTCTCCATCATGTTAGGCATTAAAAGTTCATAGCAAAGTTCTGTCAAGTATAGACGTCTCTTGTCCTTTCTGTTGGCATGGAATTCTGGATGAGTTTCACTATAAACAATATAGGTATTGAGGGCTGACACATCTAGCATATTATAAAAAAGTACAGGCCAACGTTTTGCCTGCCTCTTGCATGTATACTCTCCAATCATTTCGTCCATCTTGTCCACTCCTCCTTTGGTTTTATTATAATGCAAGATGATTTCGGGTTTCTGTTTCCTGTTATTGGTGTCTATACTTCCATCACGGTGCATTGTACTCAGTAATATCACAGATTTTTCTTTCTTAGCTTTATAAGACACCATTGTCACTTGATTGCAGAAACCAAATACACTATCATAAAGTTGTCGATGTTGATTGTGCTTCATGATTGGAGGAATTTCTCTGCGGTTTTGCTTCATTGTACCAACAAGTGTAAGTTGTTTCTGAAGCAAAAAATTGCCCAGTTCAAGATTGGTGAAGTAGTTGTCCATTGTTATATTTTTTCCAGAATAGAAAATTGGTTTCGCAAGTGTTTTTACTACGTCAGAACATAGGTCTTTCTGGACTGGAGCGTCAACATCTTTGCCACAGTAAATCAGACCATTCATTCCATAATAGCTTGTAGAATCAGACATCCAGAAAATTTTAATACCATATTTAGCAGGTTTGCTGGGCATATACTGAATGAAATTGCAACGTCCCCTAAATGCAAGAAGTTGCTCATCCACTGTCACATTGTCACTAGAATGGTAATGCTTAGTACAGTTCTTGATAAAAAGATTCCAGATGTAGCTAATGGGGGCTAATTTATCTGTTTCCAACCTGACAGGATGAGTTCTCTTGTCATCAAAACCAATCAATCAAATTTATTATCGCCAAGTACATATTACATATATACAAGGAATTCTTTGTGGCAAAGAGGCAACATAATATATAACAACAGATACAACAAGTAACATCTAACAAGACAGATACAGTATATAGTCTACACATGACGATTTAATTGTTGAACAGAGAGTGGATAGAAGCTGTTCATATGGCGGTTGGTACTGCATTTGGGGACTCTGAAGCGACGTCCTGAAGGGAGTAGTTGGAATGAGGAGTGTCCCGGGTGAGAGGGATCGGATGAAATTTTCAATGCGTGGGATCGAATACTCTTATCATAAAGATCCTGGATTTTAGGAAGGGGGGAGCCTATAATTCTCTCTGCTGTTCTGAAAGTCCTTTGTAAGCGGAGTTTGTCATGCGCAGTGGCTCCCCCATACCAGACTATCAGAGAGGAACAAATCACAGATCTGATGACAGCATTAAAGAATAAGATCAGCAGATTCTTAGACAAACCATATCTTTTCAGCTGACGCAGGAAGAACATCCTCTGTTGTGCTTTTCTTATAACAGCATCCACGTTTTTCCCCCATTTAAGATCATGAGAGATGATAACACCAAGGAATTTGGTCTCTGTGACCCTAAGAACCACTTCGTCATGGATGTAGATTGGAAGTATCTCATGTTGATCTTTCCTAAAATCCACAACCATCTCAGCAGTTTTTTTAGTGTTGAGTACAAGATTATTGGCTTTACACCAGTCACATATTCTTTCCACCTCACTCCGATACAAGTCTTCAGCATTTCCCCTGATGAGACCAATCAGTGTCATATCATCGGCAAATTTCAAGATTTTTACTGAGTCTGCTGAAGAGATGCAATCATTCGTATAGAGAGAAAACAGTAACGGGGACAAAACACACCCCTGAGGTGCCCCGATGTTTGTGACCAAGGTGTCCGAAGTGAATGGTCCAACTTTTACACTCTGTATCCTGGCTGTCAGGAAGTTATAAATCCACAAGCATAAGTTGAGAGGGACTCCAAGAGCTACCATTTTCTTATGAAGTAAATTCGGATCAATGGTATTGAACGCTGAGCTAAAGTCCATGAAAAGAATCCAGACATATGAGTGCCGCTCATCTGTATGATCCAAAATGATCCAAAACGAAGGCTTCTCCGAATATCCTCAAATCTATTGACTGACATTGTAGCTTTGTAATGTGGATCTGAAAAAGGGTTCATAAAGAGTTCTCTGATAGGAACATCGTATGATTTTGTACTCCCTGCCAGAAGAGTAAGGCCAATATAAGCATACAGTTCCTCTTCTGTTATATTTTTCCATGTTTCTTTTCTTCCTGAAGCGATACGTTTTCCTTCTAAGTTAGTACACAAAACTACCTCATCTACAATATCATCTGAAAAAAATTTACAGAACATATCTCTTTTGGACAAGAATTGTGGAATTCCTACAGTTCCTTGAGCAACTCTTACAATATTATGTGATGGGGTTCGTCCAAGAACCTCAGCAGTACTGTTCCAAAAAACATTAGTTTTGGATGTTCTATTTGTATGTTCTGCTGGATCCATTACTTCTTCATCATCTGAAGAATCACTGGACGATGAAGTAGAGACATTAGCTGGTGGCATGTACTCTTCATCAGACAAAGAAAGTTCACTGTCTTCATCACTATCAAAAATGATTGCTTCGATTTCTTGGTCAATTAAACCCCTGGATGTAGACTGTGCCATTGTAACCTTAGAAGTCAGTAAACTAAAATGAAAAAAAAAAAAAGATTACAATCAGGGTTGTACACTCTTTGTTAGTGTGTGTGCTAAGAGTAAAGTGCAGACCCCTCCTCTCACCTTCAGCAGGTCACCACTTTCTTTTAGGTGCAGTAGAAGCTTTTGGATTTTTGGAACTCAGAAAGTTTCTTTTTCAAGAAACAAGAAAGCTGACTCAGTTTTTGTTTATTTTTTTAACAAGTTAAAATACAATTTTTGCTACAATATGTTGGATCCGTTTTTGGTCCCTCCGTCTGTTTTTGTTTTAAAATCTGTGTGTCATCCAGTTTTTTGTTTGTCAAAGCCTCTCATATCAACTTCTCAGTGAAGAATGGACAGCACCGAGATGACAACACGGATGACATCTGAGTGTTACCAGTGTTTCTCACAGACACATTCACTTGAACGGGAAAGTTTCCCCTACAAATGTAATGAAAAACAGAAGTCTCCAGTTTTTCGCTGACAGCCTCGGGCCGTGTTCACACTTTTGTTTGTGAGTTTTCTTTTTTCTGTTCCAAACAGGATTTATGTTCAAACCTGATGTGTTGTACAAGCAATGCAATCAGAAGCAGAGTTGTCCCATTTCTTGCGGAATCTGTCTGGGCTCCGATATTTTTTAAGAATGGAAAGTTCTGCATCATGAGATCGTTTTTACCGTTCCAACAACAACTGCGTCAGTTATATACTGGAATATTATTTTTGTAAAGAAGAATGCTACTGCAGCGGGTATCACATAAGTACGTAACCCAACTTTCCACACAGACTTTTCTTACCTCTGCTGCTAGCATTCACTCGATTTCTCCCGTGTATCCCCCCTACTCTGGAACGCTCTACCACAACATATCAGACTCTCGCCTACCATGGAAACCTTCACAAGGAACCTGGAGACCTACCTCTTCCGACAAGCCTACAACCTGCAGTAACCACCGATCCACCTAACCGCTGCACGACCAGCTCTATCCTCGCCTACTGTATCCTCAACCATCCCTATAATAATAATTAATAATAATAATGCTGCAGTTTTCAGGCTGAGAAATGTATCGTGTACATAGCAGTGCAGCCTATGGCTCACTAGTAATGTTTCTGCCTTCCATATTGGGGTCCTGAGTTCAAATTCCCAACACTGACAAGTGTCAAAAATAAATTTAGAGACATCCACTGAGCAGTGTCCGGGGTTAGACAAGACTATGAACACAGAAGAATCCCTCCTAAAGCAGAGAGACAACTATATAAAATAATGTTAAAAGTTTTTTTTTTGTTTGTTTTGTTTTAGCAAGAAATCCATATGTGTAAAAGTCAAATAAAAAACATCCATCCAGGGACTGAGTAGAACCTGTGACTTCTCTGCATTTAGTGGTCACTACTCACCTGTGCAGTTCTCTGTAGGAATCTCCTCTTTACACCGCTCATCACCCCTCACATATGTCTCTGTAGTATTAATAAGGGGCAGATCTTTACCCTGGAAGATTGTAAAAGTCACAGATGGAGAAGTTGTATAAATCAATTTGAAAAACAGAAATAGTAAATGAATATGGCAACCAAAAAATACACCATATTTGGCATTCATGGGCCCTAGGCAATTTAAATGGTCACGCCATGCTCCCTACTGGTAAGACAGACTAAGGGTATGTGCACAAGATGTCATTTTCACGTGGATTCTGTCTGGAAGTCATCCGAAAAACGGATTTGCAAACGGGTAAAATACATTGTGTGCATGTACCCTAAGGGTGCATATTCCCTTTATTAGGTAGTAAAGGCCACCCATACACATTAAAGTAATGTCTTCCTAACATGCTGATACCAAGGGATTTCGCTGACAGTTTAAAGTGTATCGAGGCCTGACTGATGATATCAGTGCAGATAATAATGTCTGATTGCAGACTGCAGATCCTTTTGTTCTCCAAGAGATAAACCATCAGCAGACAAATCTAGTAGCAGTTCTCTCATTGAAAACAAAAAAGAGCTCAGTTTGCCAGCTGACAACTATCTTAAGTGTATGAGGTCTTTAGTCAAACAGTTGTTCAGCTGATTTATTTGGCCTCATTCAGAGAGTCATCTTTATAGTCTTTGTGTTGTACATGTGTGCAATGAACAGCACACTTGTGAGCGGGTTGCGGGATGCAGGGACAGACGGGAGACAGATCAAAGGTTAACGTATTTACTTTAACAGGAATATACTCCACACACGTGGTTGAGCAGTTATGCAGGGTTATTAAAGTAATGTGGAAAACAACAGGAGAATAAAGTCAGCGAAGACTTGTTCCGGTGGAGTACTAGGGTGAGCGAGGGTCCGGTGGAGTCTTGACGCAACAGTTCATCTCCAATACCCTACACAGGGTTCTTAATCCGGGGATTGTGGTCGCGGTCAAAGTGCGAGCCACAGCACAGTTCAAGCCCACTGTGGCTCAGAAGATATGGACAGGCGAGTCAGGGCACAGTTCACGGTCACGTACCCGGTCTCTCTGAAGCGGTATGAGCGCGGCACAAGCAGGCCCAGAGTGTTCGGCACCCTGGTTTGCGAGAGCCAACGGTCACACTTCAAGTCTCTGTCTACAATCTCTGCGGTTGGCAGCGGGGAATCTCAGGTGTGGACCTGCGCTGCTACGGCCCTGCAGAGACGGAACATTCAATTCTCCCTCCTGCATGCTTTTTCCCACCAAGTCTGCACCGCTCTCCCTGAGCTAGCCACGCCCCCCGCTATTGAGTGCAAAGGTCGGTCCGGTTTCTTAAGCTTCCCCCGGACAACAGAGGAGACAGCCTCGACAGTTCTGGACCCGGCGCAAGAAAGGTACCCTGTTATGAGTTCATTTTCTCCTTCACCTCTGATGTCTGATGAAATCCCTCTGCTGGTGAAAGGAGGTAGTGAAATTGATCTGGATGGGAAGAACCTGTCATCTGAACAGGTGGAGTGTGATTGGACATCTGGAATTTCTGAGTGGATAAAAGGCAGCCGACGCCCTGCTGGGTTGCTGGTGATCCTTTCTGCTCTGAGCTCTGGCATCCAGTTTAGTTCCTGTCTACTAAAAGCTAAGTTTTTGCTCTGCTATTTTTCCATGAGATTTTGTCTGTTTACTTAGTGTTTGTGTTCAGCCTGCCCTGGTTGGGACGGGCTGAACTCCATTTTTGTCTCTGATCAGTTGATCTCTTTGCTCTGTCTTCAGAATATACCTGAGTGCTGATATAGAGATTTTGAAGTCTAGTGACTTCAGGGCCTTTTCTATCAGACGTGTTGGACATTATTTTTGGCAGGGTTTTTTGCGTGATTGCAGCCAGCATCTTTTCTGTCCTTTCCTATCTAGCTAGTTGGGCCCCATCATTTGCTCAGCCTGTCTTTCTGTCTGCGTTTGTGTTTTCATCTGTTTTTCAACGACAATACATGTTGGGGGCTGTCTATTGCTTTGGGGTCTGCTCTGGGGCAGTTTAGATTTCCCCTTTCTTTCTTTAGGCTTATGTAGCTCTCCGGCTGTGACGAGGGGTCTAGGGCACCATAGGAACCCCCCACGGCTACTGTTAGTTGTGGTGAATAGGATCAGGGGTCTGCAATCCGCTAGCTACCAACCTCTCCGGTTTTCTGGACTTAGCTTGTGTTTTTGTTTTTTCCTCCTCCGGTGACTCATTCATAACAGTACCCCCAGTCTGGTCCTTCTGCTTACACTCTGACCCTATAATGATCTTGTATAAATAAATTAAAGATTACTAAATTGGAGTAGTGGGTTTTCACAGATGGAATATAGAGGACAAAATTGCACTTTATGCTAACGATACTTTATTATTTTTGGCCGAAGCCTCCAAAACATTACCTGTAGCTATGGAGACAGTTGAGAAATTTGGGAAATATTCGGGTTTGGTGATTAAGTGGACTAAATCAGTATTGCTTCCACTGGATAACTAGAATATTAATGCACCACACTATACTGATTCGGGCTTACAAGTGGCCACTGAATTTAAATATCTAGGCATTAATGTAACATCTAAAATAGCCGACTATGAGAAATTTAACCTTAACCCAATATTGGCGAGATTCAAATGCAAACTGGACACATGGTCTAAACTACCACTGTCAGTTGTGGGTCGCAGCAACTTGGTTAAGATGATCTGGATGCCACAATTGCTATATGTATTACATAATGCTCCAATTTGGCTGCCCAAGAGGTATTTCTTTAAAATTACTGGGATGTTCAGAGACTTAATGTGATGGTCACGTGAGACTGGACACACCGCCTCCAGCAGGGTGAATTTAAATAATAAGGGGAAACACCAGGGAAAGCGATACAATGGAGGGCCCTGCGATAGGGAACGGGGATGTGGAGACCTCCTGCACTCCCCTGAGCCAGTCTCTACACTCCTAACAGTCCACCTGTCGCCGAGCTTGAACCTAAGAACCCTAGTTCGCCCTGCACCTAGCCCTCTCTAGTGAAATGGACGGTTCAGAAACTAATCCCACCACTGCACTGAAACACACATAAGGGAAGTTAGAAACAGGGATAACACCACTTAGCTTTGCTCTGTTGCTCTTGCTCCCAGCAACAGAGTCCACCACCAGAATGCAGCTTTCCTCCAGAATCGCTGCTACTTCACCAAGCTTTGTAAGAGCTGCAAGGAACTCTCTCTAGCTCCTTCCACACCAGGACTCTGACTGAGCTGCCAGGAACTCTCTCTAGCTCCTCCACCAAGGATGGTTGAAATGACGAATATCACCAACAATGATTGCAACCACCTGACACTCTTTTATAGGTAAGAGCCAGCAATCACACCTGCTTCATAATCACGTGCACTAAACTAAAGTAACCAGAGTGCAATGACCCTAACGGCTACTGGGGGCAAAACTAGAACTGAAACCACCACAGTGCAATGACCCTAATGGCCACCGGGGGCAAAACTATCTTTAAGCACACAGCTTAAGAAAAAAAAGGTTACTAGTGCATTTATCTGTCATAATCCAACCTGGATCATGACACTTAATCTGGGGTAGACAATCTCCAAGGATCAAACTGGAAACTCTGCAATGAGATAATACAATGGGTTGCCTTGCAGTCCCAAATCCGTGGATTATATGGCAGCTCAGCTCCAGCACATTAATGGGTGGGATGACTTCAACGCTTACTACTCCAGTTACATTTTAAAATCACTCAGACTCTATGAAGCATTCGAGGCACAAAAATTTAAGTTATGCTCTTGTAGAACCCCAACTACGCTGTATAAGGTATAAAAGGAATTTCACAATTTACATCATTGTGGGAAACGCCATGGCTCCCTAATCAATATAATTTTGGATGGGTTTAAAAATTGAGTATAAAATGAGTAGAAAGATTTACACATGTTTTAAAGGGAAATACACTCAAGGAGTTCTCACAAATACAGAATGAATATGGACTACCCAACACGGAATTTTATAAGTATCTTCAGTTAGGACATGCATGTCAGGCAGAGGGTCCTGTCCTAAACAACGGAGTGATCAAAGAGGATGTAATACAGAGAATAGCCAGCTCACATAACTCTGAAGGAATAATCTCATTACTTTATAGAAATCTGCTGGACCTGGTATTAGCAAAACACCCCATACGGTCAAAAGAAAAATGGGAGGGCATGATAGGCTCTATTGAAGAGGGGCTGTGGTCTGAAACACTGGAAAGCATTCCACAGTTGTCCATGAGTGAATCCCATAGATTTTTCTACTCACAGGTATTGCACCAGTCATATAGGACACCCAATTTCTCCACGATATAGGGTTTCCACCTGACCCCCTATGTGCTAGATGTAAAACATCCCGGGATAACATACTTCATATGCTGTGGACATGCTCCAATTTGGATACTTTTTGGAGGGATTTCTCCAAATGACATACTCACCTCTTGTCGCTGACCGCTGCTCCTCAGCATCGCCGACCCATTGCAGTGACTGTTCAGGCAGAGGGAGCGCACTAATCACGTCATCGCGCCCTCTGACCTGAACGTCACAGCCAGAGGACCAGGGACACTGAGAGCAGCGATGGAACGGGGACAGGTGAATATGGCATGGCTCAACCTCCCCCAGTGCTACTCACACTCCTGGAGTCTGCATATCAGGCTCTGCTACATCACAGTCCCAGCATCTCTCTTCCTGTCTTCTTCCTGTGCGGTCACATGGTACCGCTCATTAAAGTCATGAATATGCTCTCCACCCCTATGGGATTGGAGACGTGTCCATATTCGTGACTTTAATGAGCGGTACCATGTGACTGCACAGGAAGAAGACAGGAAGGGAGATGCTGGGACTGAGATTTAGCAGAGCCGGATATGCAGATGCTAGGAGGGTATAATGTCTCCTGCTCACCCGCTCCCCCTCCCCCGCTGGCTTTCTGGCGTATGACTTGTGTATAGGTCGAGAGGGTCTTTTTCAGCCCAAGAAAGGGGCTGAAAAACTCGGCTTATACACAAGTATATACGGTGTGTCCTTAATAACAATAAGGCAATGATGGGAGCTGTAGTTGCTCTGTCTCCGACATTAAATTCATAATCCCTGATTATCTGCTTGTTAATGTTTAGAGTGTTTTCTGGCTCCATCTAGTGACCAGAGTCATAACCGCAGTGTTATTGTGTGTTTTACTTTCACTTTCTATTTCCCTCCGTTTACAATGCATTCTGGTAAGGGTGCAATGCACCCTATTAGCCTTTTGCAAAGGATTATGGTTAGTTCAGCCCCCATTTTCCCTCCAGTCCACCATTTTCCTTCTGCCTGCTTTCAGAAAGCATCTCATTTTCTCCCCTTGTGATAGCATCGCTGGTATGTATTTAAGCTTCCCACATCTAATTCCGGTCTCATATTAGCCTGCTTAGTTAGTTCTCCCCTGGATAGCTATTAATGCAGATGATGTATTATGTATATATGAATCCCTGATGAACCCAGTATTGATTGTATGCATATATGTTTTTGTTTGTAGTTTCACCGCGCCAATATATCATCACGTTCAATAAAGCACAGATTCAACCTACAGTCTACTTATTGGACCCCGGTATAGCGGTTTAGCTGCCTGTATAAGCTGCAATGTCGTCTGCCTCATTCAGTGAGGACAGAACAGTGAAACAGCGGCTATCCAGCTAGTGGGAATTCAGAGAGAAGAGTTTTCCATCCTGCAGGGGCCAGTAAAACAGCGGCCATCCAGCTAGTGGGAATTCAGAGAAAAGACAGTCTTCCATCCTGCAGGAACTAGTGAAACTGCAGAAATCCATCTATCGAGATTTAAGTCACCAGCTACACAGAGACGTAATACAGCTACAGCAATCTCTGCACAGTCAAGCATTCCTCCAAGACACCATGTCCCACAAATCACACGGCACAAAATCTGTTACTTCTGTCTCCTCAAAGACTATATCCATCAGCAGCGTGGTCGAAATTGCATGCGCAAATGCTTACGCCGCCAAAATGCGAGCAAGTTATGCTGAAGAAGAGATGCAACTTAAATTAGAGAAAGCACACCTAGATGGCCAAGAGCGAAGGTTATGCTTAGAAAGAGAAGAGCAAGAGAGAAAGACACAGTTGGAGAAGGCACGCGTGGATGCCGCCTTAGAGAGCCTAGCAGTAAAAAGAGAAGCTGCCTCAGCACTAGCCGAAGCAGAATCACTAGAAGCCGCACACAACCCTGAGCTGCATAGCCGAAGCAGTACGTCAAGTCTGAAGTTGCCACTGCAAGTTTCGCCACAACGCACATCTCAGTATGTTAATGAACTTCCTGATCCAAACTATAACCAAGAACACGACACATCCAGTGAAGCAAGCGAGAGTCATCATGAGGCTCAGCTCCAGGAAAATGTGGAGCAAAACAAATCTCCTAATGACTACCTTGCCCCTCACCAGGTAACCAACGTGAATCACCTTGCTGACACACCGCACGTCAGACCGAAGAAATATGACACCGGCTGGCGCCACCCTGAGGATACTAACAGGTATGAACGCACCTCACATCACTATCAGGGTGACCCATTACCAGTATACTCTGCTGACAACCGGTTCACAACAGAATTTGCTAAGTTCTTCACATGACATGATCTGGTTTCCAAGGGACTCATGAAATTCACTGACCACGCTGAAGGTTACAAAGCCTGGAAAGCTTCCTTCCAAAATGTCACTAGAGACTTGGGGCTACAACACAGGGAAGAGATAGACCTCTTAGTCAAATACCTGGGAGAAGAGTCAGTCAGAGATGCAGTAAGGATCAGAGACATTAATATAAACCACCCTCAAATCGGCCTTAAAGAGATCTGGAAGAGGCTAGATGAGTGTTACGGGTCAGCAGAGGTAATAGAGAGAACCTTGTTCAAAAGAATCAGTGACTTTCCTAAAATATCTAACAAGGATCTCCAGAAACTTAGAGAACTAGGTGACCTGCTAAAGGAAGTCCTAGTTGCCAAATGTGAAGGTGACCTACAAGGACTTGCATTCCTTGACACAGCCAAAGGTGTTAACCCTATAGTCCAAAAGTTGCCCTACAATCTTCAGGAGAGGTGGCTCACACGTGGTTCCACGTACAAATACAAACACAGTGTTCCATTCCCTCCCTTCTCCGTTTTTGTAGATTTTATACACGAACAAGCAAAAATCAGAAATGATCCCAGCTTTGACTTTGGAATGTCATATGCCACAGAGTCACCAGCTACAAGTCCACGCAGAGCATCTGTGGCAGTGCACAAGACTTGCGTTTCTTCTCCAAGCTCCAGTTACTGGTCTGCTGGCCGCTCTCAATCAGAGACAAAGGTACAGGACCCTGACAAGCAGTGCCTGTTCCATCAGAAGCCTCATCCTCTCCTGAAATGCAGAGCCTTCAGGGGAAAATCTATGCCAGATTGCAGAAGCTTCCTGAAAGAGAACGGTATCTGCTACAAGTGCTGCTCATCCACAACTTACCTCGCCAAGGATTGTAAGGTCATTGTAAAATGCACAGAATGTGGCACCACAGATCATAACACTGCCCTACACCCTGGCCCAGCTCCATGGGGTGCGCAAAACATGCGAGCTGACAGTGAGCATGGCGGGGAGGAAAGGAGCACTGATGCAGCTACGCCAGAGATCACTTCACAATGTACTGAAGTCTGTAAAGGGACAATAGACAGTAGATCCGGTTCAAAAATATGCCTCGTCCGAGTGTACCCAAAGGGTCATAGAGACAAAACTGTTAGACTGTATGCTATCTTGGATGATCAAAGTAATCGATCCTTGGCTAGATCAACATTCTTTGACCTATTCAACATCAAAGGGCCAATCACCCCTTACTCATTAAAGACATGTGCAGGTACTATGACAACAGCTGGCAGGAAAGCCACTGACTACCAAATTGAGTCCTTAGACGGACAATTCTGCCTACCACTACCTACAATCATCAAGTGTAACCAGATCCCACACAATAGATATGAAATACCTACGCCAAATGTGACAATCCATCACGCTCACTTAAAATGCATAGCACACCTTATACTGAAACGCGACCATCAGGCACAGATAATACTACTGTTGGGAAGAGATATCCTACAGGTCCATAAAGTGAGATGTCATATCAATGGACTCCACAATGCTCCCTATGCCGAAAGGCTACACCTAGGATGGGTCATAATAGGAAATGTATGCTTGGGACACATGCATGCCCCATCTTCTGTGACAAGCATGTTAACAAATACATTGGAGAAAGGATGCCCATCTCTGTTTCAACCTTGCAACAACGAGTTCCATGTCAAGGAACTACCATATAGCATCCAACTACCCAATCATTTAATAGACTTTACTCATGACAGCAGTATCGTGTCAGGAGGCTATGAGGATCAGTTGGGGAGCACAGTCTTCCAGAGAACTAAGCAAGACAACCAAGTAGCAATGTCGGTAGAGGACAAGTTGTTCTTAGAGGTAATGGACAAGGGACTTGTAAAAGATGAGACCAACACCTGGGTTGCACCTCTTCCCTTCAGAACCCACAGAGCACATCTACCGAACAACAGAAATCAAGCATTAAAACGTTTCTCCTCTCTCAAATATAATCTGCAAAAGAAACCAGAGATGAAAGATCACTTTTTCTCCTTCATGTTAAAGATGTTTGAGAACTGCCATGCAGAACTAGCACCCACTCTCAAAGACTCTGAAGAATGCTGGTTCCTACCCATGTTTGGAGTATACCACCCTAAGAAACCGGGCCAGATTAGAGTGGTGTTTGACTCCAGTGCTAAGTTTGATGATGTCTCCCTGAATGATGTTCTACTAACAGGACCAGACCTCAATAACAAACTGCTGGGAGTACTTACGTGCTTCCATAAGGATTCCATTGCCTTCATCACTGACATCCAGCAAATGTTCCATTGTTTCCTTGTGAGAGAGAGAGACAGGAACTTCCTAAGATTCTTTTGGTACAGAGGCAAAGATCCTACTAAAGAGGTCACAGAGTATCGCATGAGAGTGCACATCTTTGGCAATAGTCATTCACCTGCAGTCGCCATTTATGGACTCAAAAGGGCAGCTCAAGAAGGAGAAACAGAAAACGGATCAGATGTCAGACAATTCTTACAAAAAGACTTTTATGTTGATGACTGTCTGAAAGCCATGCCTTCAAATGAGACTGCCATCAGTTTTCTCAGGAGAGCCCAAGAGATGCTTGCTTGCTCTAACCTCAGGCTTCACAAAATAGCCTCAAACAGCCAAGAACTCATGGAAGCATTCCCTTCAGAAGACTTGTGTAATAGTCTCAGAGACTTGGACCTGGGGTCAGACCCCACACCAATGCAACGCAGCCTCGGGCTTCTCTGGAATCTACAGTCAGACACTTTCACGTTTCAGGTCAGCCAGGAAGGAAAGCCTTTCACACGCAGAGGTGTCCTGTCTACCATCAACAGCCTGTACAATCCCTTGGGTTTTGCAGCTCCTGTTACTATTCAAGGCAAAGCCATACTAAGAGACTTAACTAAGGAAACATCTGACTGGGATGCACCTCTGCCACCTGATAAGAGAATCCAGTGGGAAGTATGGAAGAACTCTTTAGCAGCCCTCGCCAACCTGAATGTTCCAAGACCATACACCCCTGTGCCGTCTACAGAAATACAAAGCCAAAGATTGTATGTATTTGCAGATGCTTCTGTCAAAGCAATTGCTGCTGTTGCCTATCTCAAAACTGTAGACTCCAAATGTCAGAGCCACATTGGATTCGTTATGGGGAAGGCCAAACTTGCTCCCCAGCCAGAGGACACTATACCCAGGTTAGAGCTTTGTGCTGCAGTCTTAGCCGTCGAGTTGGCAGAGTTCATCGCATTCGAGATGGACATCGACCTGACACAGGCCAAGTTCTACTCAGACAGCAAAGTAGTCCTGGAATACATCTACAATGAAACTAGGCAATTCTACTTTTATGTCAACAACAGAGTGCTATGAATTAGGAGATCAGTTCATCCAAAAAGTGGCATTACATTCCCACCGACCAAAATCCTGCAGATCATGCAACTAGAGCAGTTGACGCAAGTCGACTAGGAAGCATAACATTGCTCTCAGGACTAAAACTATTGTACACTGAGGAACGTTTTCCGGACACCTTTGAACTAGTGAGAGAGGACTCAGATGCTGAAATCCGCCTTCAGGTGCCTACACTTCATACATTGACTCCAGCTACAATCCTCACCCAGAAAACAGGATTATCCAGTGCCCCTCCAGGAGGATTCGACATTAAGGACCTCCACAAGTGCCAATGGAGACAGGTACAAAGTCTTGCAAACACATTCTGGGACAATATTTGTCTACCCTGCAGCCACGGACGAAGTGGCAATCTACCAGGCCTAATCAGAGGATTGGTGACCTCGTCGTTGTGAAAGTCTGCCAAGTCCACCGAAACCACTTAGTCTAGTGACCGCAACAGGATGGCCAAAGGGAATGAACTTAAGACATTCTCCAGACCAGTAACTGAGCTGGTCCTATTGTTGTCTTCGGAGAAAAAGAATAGTGACATCCGTTTGATGCCAGACGGGGAGTGTTCTGTCTCTGACATTTAATTCATAATCCCTGATTATCTGCTTGTTAATGTTTATACTGTTTTCTGGCTCCATCTAGTGACCAGAGTCATAACCGCAGTGTTATTGTGTGTTTTACTTTCACTTTCTATTTCTCTCCATTTACAGTGCATTCGGGTAAGGTTGCAATGCACCCTGGTAGTCTTTTGCAAAGGATTATGGTTAGTTCAGCCCCCATTTTCCCTTCAGTCCACCATTTTCCTTCTGCCTGCATTCAGGAAGCATCTCATTTCTCTTCTCCCCTTGTGATAGCATCGCTGGTATGTATTTATGCTTCCCACATCTAATTCCTGTCTCATATTAGCCTGCTTAGTTAGTTCTCCCCTGGTTAGCTATTAGTGCAGATGATGTATATGTATATATGAATCCCTGATGAACCCAGTATTGATTGTATGCATATATGTTTTTGTTTGTAGTTTCACTGCGCCAATATAACATCACGTTCAATAAAGCACAGATTCAACCTACAGTCTCCTTATTGGACCACGGTATAGCGGTTTAGCTGACTGTATAAGCTGCAATGACGTCTGTCTCATTCAGTGAGGACAGAACAGTAGTTATCATCTAACATCAGGCTGTGAAGCACTGCTAGTAAGTTTTTTATTCATGAAATTTGTGTATGTGCACGTAATGTAGTGTGAGTGTATTAATACACAATTAGTATTAATACACTCATACACTTCTGCCTTCTCCAGTGTCAAAGAACATTTTTTTCTGCTTCTCAGTGACGTCACCGCAATTGCGAATAGCCGGCTCACTCTATACTCTATGTGTGAGCCTGAAGTATCTTTTACAATGAAAGCCTCTGGAGCTTTGTTTTAACGCTTCATAGGTTTCCATTGAAAAAGTCACTTCTGAGTCATGCAGTGCACAGTGTGATCCAGACAGTGTGCACAACAGTGGTGTCACTAAGAAGCAGCGAAGAACGGTACTGGACTCCAGAGAGATCAGCAGTAAGTGAGTGTATTAATATACTCACGCTACGTTACATGCATATACACACATACATTTCATGAATAAAATACATAGTGGGAGTGGTTCTATTTGGGGAATATCTAATGTTTTTTAAGCCTTTTAATCCTGAGCAGATCGTTGCTAGTCTTGGTCCTGATACCTCATCGATTTCTCAAAAGAAGTTTTAAAAGGGCACAGGTCAGGTGCATTTATACAGGCCGATAATCGACAACTAAATAAGAGTATTTAATTTTTAAAAAGCTTGAAACCATCAGATGCACAAGCAAAATGTCCAATGGCTGAAATGGTTTTCCACCTTGTTTATATATCATTGTTCTGTAGAAATTAGCGACCACCACACTGTCCTGCCTTATGGAAAACACCTACCACACCTTCCTCACTTATGGACTATGGTCTCCACACTATCCATGCCTCATGCTGCCCCCTTTTCAAAGTGTCCCCCTCACTCTGCCGCCTGACTATTCGTCCCTTGTAGGTACATTTACCATAAGATAAACAGCTGCCATGAAGAGATGAATTTGGTCGGCCGCAATACTTATGCAATCTCTTGTGTACAGACCTCCATCTACAGATATGAGATACCAGGATGTGGCAAGAAAATATTCCCACATTATTACCCCACCTTCACCGGCCTGAAGTGTTGATGTTGGATGTTTTTCCTTGATCACCACATTCTCAGTATAGCTTTGATACCATTGTAAGGAGAATCTCCACAAAGTTGGTAGATTTTGAAATACTGGTCCTGGCTAACGTAGCATCGATAACCAAGTTTAAACTTGCTCAGATCACTCACTCTTCCAATTTTAATTTGGATTCTGGGTGATAACTCATCACTTCATTTTATACTATACTCCAGGGGAACAGGTCTCACTCCACACTATGAAGCTCAAATCAGGAAAGTGCCGGTGTGTCTAATACATTGTCCGTTCAGTGTATTATACTGGTGGATAAAACCAGACTGAACACAAGACCTTCACAGCTTCTACACAGCATAGGGGAGATCTCATGACACCTTCTCTCCATCTACCTGATGATCCTGAGGAACATCGGGATCTTCTTGTTTACAGTCCTGTGGAAGAAGAGGACGGGGACATCTCTCTGGTGTTGTCCTCTCACTGGTTAGATCTGGAGGAAACACATACAGGGACTGAATTCATTCCTTACATACAGATAATAATAGGCCGTGTGTATTTAGTCCTGTCTATTACCTGGTGATGTGAGGGGCTGGGGAACCTCCATCATGACGTCCTTGTACAGATCTTTGTGTCCTTCTATATACTCCCACTCCTCCATGGAGAAATAGACGGTGACATCCTGACACCTTATAGGAACCTGACACATACAATGATACCGTCATCCCCCGATCCCTCCATAGCGTTACTGTATAATGTCCCAGCATTCCCAGCAGTGTCACCTCTCCAGTCAGCAGCTCAATCATCTTGTAGGTGAGTTCTAGGATCTTCTGGTCATTGATGTCCTCATGTATCAGGGGGTGAGGTGGAGGCCCCGTGATTGGGCTCAGGGGTCTTCCCCATCCCTCAGACACAGGGGCCTGACAGCGCCCCCTAGAGGTCTTCTTCACTACTGTGTAATCCTGGTTATGGAGAGACACATTAATAAACCTCACTACAGACATTTCCAGAGTCCTAACCTCTCCAGTTCTGTCCATCTGTTATTCCCATAGATAAGAATGATGTAATGTGACGTCATCAGAATCTCTCACCTCTCCAGTAAGCCGGAAGAGGATCTCTAGGGTGAGGTGTAATATCCTCTCCGCCATCTTGTCCCTGTCCCTCTCCATCCTTGTAGGGTCACTCAGGAGAATTCTCTTATATAGAAGATCTCCACTGAGAGGATCCGATATTGTAGGGACCTGAATGGGGAGAAGATGACGATGTAACATCATAAAGATCCCATGTAAGAAATCTCCGGAGCTGTTACCGGCTTCACACGATCACTACATCCAGTCATGGCCCCGTCCTGCCCCCGGTATAACACACAGTCCCATTATAGGCACACACAGAGATTTATCCCAGGCTCAGCACTGAGGGGGTTAATGCCCCCTGTGCCCAGTAATGGGGAATCTCCAGCACCTACCTCCACCTGCAGAGCCGCACACCACATATATGGCTGTTCTGTGCGCACAGGACCTGGGATGAGGTCACAGGAGGGGAGGAATCAGGGGTCACATGATCAGGGGCCTCAATTTTATGCAGGACTCTGCTGTGCTGGTTGTCATGGTGCTGGATGAGGGGGAAGTTTCTGTGTGGGGTCAGGAGGGGTTTACAGTGTGGATATAGCAGAGCCGTGTGTGTACGGAGCGGAGCCGTGTGTGTACGAGGTGTACGGAGCAGAGTCGTGTGTGTACGAGGTGTACGGAGCGGAGCCCAGTGTGTACAAGGTGTACGGAGCGGAGCCGTGTGTGTACGAGGTGTACAGAGCGGAGCCGTGTGTGTACGAGGTGTACGGAGCGGAGCCGTGTGTGTACGAGGTGTACGGAGCGGAGCCCAGTGTGTACGAGGTGTACGGCGCGGAGCCACGTGTGTACGAGGTGTACGGAGCGGAGCCGTGTGTGTACGAGGTGTACGGAGCGGAGCCGTGTGTGTACGAGGTGTACGGAGCGGTGCCGGGTGTGTACGAGGTGTACGGAGCGGTGCCATGTGTGTACGAGGTGTACGGAGCGGAGCCGTGTGTGTACGAGGTGTACGGAGCGGAGCCCTGTGTGTACGAGGTGTACGGAGCAGAGCCGTGTGTGTACGAGGTGTACAGAGCGGAGCCGTGTGTACGAGGTGTACGGAGCGGAGCCGTGTGTGTACGAGGTGTACGGAGCGGAGCTGTGTGTGTACGAGGTGTACGGAGCGGAGCCGTGTGTGTACGAGGTGTACAGAGCGGAGCCGTGTGTGTACGAGGTGTACGGAGCGGAGCCGTGTGTGTACGAGGTGTGCGAAGCCGTGTGTGTACGAGGTGTACGGAGCGGAGCCGTGTGTGTACGAGGTGTACGGAGCGGAGCCGTGTGTACGAGGTGTACGGAGCGGAGCCGTGTGTGTACGAGGTGTACGGAGCGGAGCCGTGTGTGTACGAGGTGTACGGAGCGGAGCCGTGTGTGTACGAGGTGTGCGGAGCCGTGTGTGTACGAGGTGTACGGAGCGGAGCCGTGTGTGTACGAGGTGTACGGAGCGGTGCCGGGTGTGTACGAGGTGTACGGAGCGGTGCCATGTGTGTACGAGGTGTGCGGAGCGGAGCCGTGTGTGTACGAGGTGTACGGAGCGGAGCCCTGTGTGTACGAGGTGTACGGAGCGGAGCCGTGTGTGTACGAGGTGTACGGAGCGGAGCTGTGTGTGTACGAGGTGTACGGAGCGGAGCCGTGTGTGTACGAGGTGTACGGAGCGGAGCCGTGTGTGTACGAGGTGTACGGAGCGGAGCCGTGTGTGTACGAGGTGTACGGAGCGGAGCCGTGTGTGTACGAGGTGTGCGGAGCCGTGTGTGTACGAGGTGTACGGAGCGGAGCCGTGTGTGTACGAGGTGTACGGAGCGGAGCCGTGTGTACGAGGTGTACGGAGCGGAGCCGTGTGTGTACGAGGTGTACGGAGCGGAGCCGTGTGTGTACGAGGTGTGCGGAGCCGTGTGTGTACGAGGTGTACGGAGCGGAGCCGTGTGTGTACGAGGTGTGCGGAGCTGTGTGTGTACGAGGTGTACGGAGCGGAGCCCTGTGTGTGTACGAGGTGTACGGAGCGGAGCCGTGTGTGTACGAGGTGTACGGAGCGGAGCCGTGTGTGTACGAGGTGTACGGAGCGGAGCCGTATGTGTATGAGGTGTACGGAGCGGAGCCATGTGTGTACGAGGTGTGCGGAGCCGTGTGTGTACGAGGTGTATGTATTAGAGCTGTGTGTGTGTGTATAATGTGTATATAGCAGGCTCATGTGTGTATGATTTGTTCGCTGCAGGACTGTATGTATATGATGTGCATGTAACAGCGCTGTGCATGTGTCATGATCCAGTCCAGATTTTGAGCCCTGTCTGCCCTTTCACAGTCTGATCATGGCAAGGGTTAACTCTCCCTGGCCTTGTTTTGGGTTCAGGTCTGCTAATTCTTCCTGCTGTTTCCTGCAGATGATGTCAGTTATATATTCTACCTACAGTGTGAGTATCTGACTCTGGTAGTACGCTGATTTGTCCTGCTGCGCTTTCTGACCTTGCCCGTGTCTGTTGCTCCCTCTCTGCCCGTCCCGTCTTAGTGTTTCCTGATTGCTTTTGGATTTCCCGGTGTTTGACTCTGACTTGACGTTGCCTCTGGTACTTCTGCCTTTTGTCTGGTATTGACCCTTTGGCTCTCCACTGACTCTGTGCTTGCTTTTTCCCTTTGTACTGCGTGACGGTCTAGGTTTTGACTCTGCTTGTTTAACTATTCTGCTGCCACCTGGTGGTAGCTTCGCTGCAGCACTGCGCGTCTGCTCTGTCTGACATGTTACCTTCCTTCCACTCTATTGCCATCTAGGGGAGGTGGTAGTTACCTGCATAGCTGCAGCGTGACGGTATGTAACAGATTAAAAGGAGGCACACTGTCCTTTTGAAAGAATTGCGTGCTTGAGGAAGGGACTCATGGTCCAGACTAATTAAAGTTGGAACCTCAGCACCACAAAGACAAAATGAAATGAGACTGTAGGTCTTGCTGAAGTGTAAACTAATTTTGATTGGGTAACGAGTCAAAAACAAATCTCGTCCAACGTTTCAACCTGGTACTGTCTTTGTCAAGGACATTTGTTGCGGGTACAGGAAATGTGGCAAGCAGAGTGTAAGCCGTGTATGTAGCAGAGCTGTGAGTGTATGATGTGATTGTAGCAGAGCTGTGTGTCTCCATGACTTATATCCCATAGTTATACATGGTGTATTTTAAGATTTATCTTATGTGATAGTGATTATTTTACATACAATATATTGCACATCTTTAAGGCTCCTGCAGACGAGCTTATAATTGCACGTGTTCTATCAGATTTTAAGGCCATGTTTACACGTTCAGTACCTGGTCAGTATTTTAACTCAGTATACGAGGGGCGATCCAAAAGTAATGATAATCAATAATAAACACAATGAATATAGTCAAAAAAAATTTTTATTTTTCTACATAGTCTCCTAACAAGTCTATACATTTAGTCCATCTCTTTTCTAAGCTTAGAATTCCCTTCTAAAAAAATTCTTGATCTTGACCCTCAAAAAACTCCCCAATGTCGCTATTGTCGTCAAATTTCTTGCCCCGGAGGTGTTCCTTGAGCCGAGGAAAGAGAAAGAAGTCACTGGGGGCTAGATCTGGCGAATAGGGGGGGTGTTCCACCAGTTCAAAGCCCGCTTCTTGAATGGTAGCCATGGCAACTGCAGCTTTGTGAGCCGGTGTGTTATCTTGGTGAAACAGCACTCCAGCCCGCAGTTTGCCGCGCCTTTTCTCCTTGATAGCCTCCCGCAATCTTCTTATTTGTTCTGCGTAGTAGGAGCCCGTATTAGTGGCTCCCTTCTCCAAATAGTCCACCATAATAATTCCTTCGACGTCCCAAAAAACGGACGCCATAACCTTCCCTGCTGAGCTTGACACTTTGAATTTCTTCGGCGTCGGTTCGTCGGCTCGTTTCCATGTCATCGATTGTTGTTTAGTTTCGGGATCAAAGTGGTGGATCCAGGTCTCATGCATGGTCAAAAAACGTGACAAAAAATTCTCCTTGTCTGCTTGGAACTTTTCGAGATTTGCTATTGAAATGTTAACTCGTTTCTTCTTTTGCTCGTCGGTTAACATTTTTGGCACCCAACGCGCGGAGTCCTTTCTCATATGCAATTCTTTTGCAAGGATTCTTTGAATACTGCCATATGAGATCCCTGTGACCTCAGCTACATGCCTGATAGTCACTCTTCGATCTGCCAACACAACTTCTTCAACTTTTTTCACGTTTTCTTCATTGAGGGATGTGGATGGGCGTCCTTCGAGATGTTCATCTTCTGTCGATGTTTTTCCCAGCTTAAATTCCTTGGCCCAGCGTGCAACTGTGGAATATGGAGGAGAAGAGTCCCCCAATGTTTCCACCAAGTCGCTATGTATGTCTTTGGTAGACATTTTTTTCAAGCAGAGGTATTTGATGACAGCTCTGAGCTCGTTTTTTTCCATTTTGATGTTCACTCCTTGGCAGTTCATATTCAAATGAATGTAGCTCCCGGGAATCGTGGCCTATTTAAGTGATTTTTTTTTCCTGGACTAGTGGAATAGAAATAACCGATTATCATTACTTTTGGATCGCCCCTCGTAGAGACACAGAGTCAATGGGTGCTCTCGTCCGCTGGCCCGGCTGTCTTTAGAAAGACTGCATGGATCAGGGCTCATACCACTGAACACCCGCTCTCTCTCCCCATGGCAGAACACTACTCAGACACCACAGGGTGAGGGTAAAAGTGTGGCAATAATTTATTGAACCACCGACACACAATAGCCTACAGAACAGTCCCAGCAAATACACAAGATGGTGTGAAATACAGAGTTTCACCCTTCCGCTGACCCACTGATATTTCAGCTGTTTCCAGGGCTGAGTACCCCCACCAGTGGCTCCCCGCTTTTGGAGGGCCCCCACAGTGAGGAGGTAACGACAATCTTAGGAAGATGACAGTCCATTCATGTATGAGGCCAGGTGACTTGACTGTCCAAACCTGGATTCTCTAAATATCTTTGAGGGTCCAGTGATGGTGAATAAAGCAGCTCTGTATTTCTTCAGTTGGAGCCATGATGCCATGACTATTGTAATGTAGGCTCTCTCTGAACACAGGCAGATCCTCCTTTTTATAGGTCACAACTTCTCATTCAGTCATTCCACTACAGGCTTCGGGGAAGGTGGAAGGAGGCCATCCCTCACTGCTGGACTGTTCAAACAACATGCATAGATTATCTTCATACTGCAGAGCACCAATGGGTCATCATATTAACAAACATTTAAACATTGTGTCTTTGTTTCCCAAAGATAGTAGAACAATACTAAGACTGCAATACAAGGACAGATTCCATTGCTAACCAGCAGCCAATCAACATCTGGTAGCCATTGTGCATTAATTCATTGAAAAAAAGGATCAACTGTCATTCTCACATGAACTCTAGCTCATGTCCCTGTGCCTACTGAAATAATATGTCTGGATGATTCAGATTAAATACAGTGTCACCACACTCAGTATTTGTAAGCCAAAACAATGAGTGGGTGAATAATGCAGAAGTGGTGACGTGTTTCTATTATACCTTTTCTCTGATTGTTCCACTATTGATACTGAAATACTGATGTAAAATACTGACCAAATACTGAACGAGTGAACACAGACTCATGTTATTCAATAGGGATGTGCAGGGTGACATAACTAGTCTAATGAGTTCTGGTGCAAAGTTTGGACCTGGGCCTTCCCCCCCACATGTTGATCAGTTGTATGGACCCCTGTAGCGTTTTAATTGATATGTCAAAAGAAAAAAGGGTTTGGTACCGTGTTATGTAGTTGAAAAAAGAATGCTTTCAGCGGGAAACACAAAATAATAATCTTTTAGTCATGATACCTTTTAATGGCTAACAAAAATAAAATAAATTATGTTACAAAGCAAGTTTTCAAGACTTCTTAAAGGTCTCGAAACTATACAAACCCTTGGTCTATTTTTGTTACATCGATGACATCTTCCAAACCCTTGGTCTGTTTCTGTTGCATTGATGACATCTTAATAATTTGGGCTGAACAAGAATAAGAACTTATAAAATTCCATGACAAATTCAATACATTTTATTCCACCATAAATTTAACCTTGGACCACTCAAAAATGGAAATCTACTTTCTGGATACCACCATAAAAAATAACAATGGTGAAATGCAGACATTGGTGTATCGGAAGCCAATTGACTGTCCCTCATGTGACAGCTTCCACCCAAAACACATTAAAAAGTCCATCGTCCACAGCCAGGCCCCTAGATATAATCGTATCTTATCCAGACCGACGGACAAGATTGAACACTTAACTGATCTTAAATAGATTTTTTTAAACCAAAGATACCACCCCACCTCCATTGATGATCAGATCATTAGAGCCACAAGGATCCCTAGAAGTCAATTACTTGAATATAGAGAAAAAGGAAAACAATCGTGTACCTCTTGTGGTCACCTACAACCTACAGCTTGAGGTACTGAGAAAAAACTGATACAAAATTTCCCCACATCCTACACAACGATGACCAGCTAAAGACAACATTCAAAGACCCTCCCTTGTTATGCTACAGGCAACCTCCAAATTTAAGAAACATCATGATCTGAATTTAAATGCCCTTGGATGCACCAAGAGTAACTCAATGTGAAGAGTTGCAAAACCTGCACTCATGTAGACACCAAAGCAGGATACAGATTCCCAACACACAGCAAGACTATAAGATTCCCGGGGCATTCACATGATCTTCCAATGTGCTTCCTGAATTCTGTGCACTATATGTGCTATTGAGGGTCTCAATGTGGGAGAAACAGGATAAAAACAGAGTAAGGATGAGGTCTACAGATAAAAAAACATTTACCATTGCCCAAACATTTCTGTGGTCCAGGGCACAACATAAACAATATGAAAGTTGTCATATTAAAATGCAACTTTAACCCCTTTACCCCAAGGGTGGTTTGCACATTAATGACCAGGCCAATTTTTACAATTCTGACCACTTTCACTATTCTGCAACCGATGTACATGGGTGAAATGTGTCTGAGGGATGTGAACATGGATCTCTGTATAAGCAATAGCAGATGGCGTTACTCGCCAACTTATGCCCCGATTCCTGATGAGCTGCACGTGATTAGTCTGGAAGGATGATGCATGAAGTTAGAGGTAACAAGAGAATTCTTTCTCCAGTCCTGAAGCATGTGTTGTCCATGTCCAAGATGGCACTGACCACAAGAAGGACGTTAAATAAAGATAGGAGTTGCAGAAAGAAAGGTATTATGGGTAAAGCACAGTAATAATACATGGCAGCAAAGTGCAAATACAATAGATGATAGAATTAAACCATATACATTAGATAATGTCCTGTAATGGCTGAAAGTCTTGGCAAAAGAATAGTTAACAGCAAAGTCACTTTATGAGGTAACAACTCTGGAATGCTTCAATGGATCCTAGTGATTCTGAGAATGTTTTTTTTTGTGCCATATTGTACTTCATGTTAGTGGTAACATTTCTTTGATGTGACTTGCGTTTATTTGTGAAAAAAATGGAAATTTGGCAAAAATTTTCAAAATTTTGCAATTTTTCAACTTTGAATTTTCATGCCCTTAAATCACAGAGATATGTCACACAAAATACTTAATAAGTAACATTTCCCACATGTCTACTTTACATCAGTACAAATTTGGAATCAAAATTTTTTTTGTTAGAAAGTTATAAGGGTTAAAAGTTGACCAGCGATTTCTCATTTTTACAACACCATTTTTTTAGGGACCACATCACATTTGAAGTCACTTTGAGGAGTCTATATGACAGAAAATACCCAAAAGTGACACCATTCTAAAAACTGCACCCATCAAGGTGCTCAAAACCAGTTTATTAATCCTTTACGTGCTTCACAGGAACTGAAGCAATGTGGAAAGAAAAAATTAACATTTAACTTTTTTTGCAAAAAATTTACTTCAGAATCAATTTTTTTATTTTCACAAGTGTTAAAAGAGATGAGCCGCAAAATGTGTTGTGCAATTTCTCCTGAATACGCCGATACCCCATATGTGGGGTCAAACAACTTTTTTATGCGCATGGCAGAGCTCGCAAGGGAAGAAACGCTGCTTGACTTTTTCAACGCAGAATTGGCTGAAATTGAGATCACCATGTTGCGTTTGGAGAGCCCCTGATGTGCCTAAACAGTGGAAATCCCCAACAAGTGGCACCATTTCGGAAACTAGACACCTTAAGGAACTTATCTAGATGTGTGGTGAGCACTTTGAACCTCCAAGTGCTTCACAGAAGTTTATAACATAGAGCCGTGAAAATAAAAATCATGTTTTTCCACGAAAATGATCGTTTTGCCCCAAAATGTTTATTTTTACAAGGGTAACAGGAGAAATTAGACCCCCACACAGTGATCAAAATGTACATTGAATGAATGGAATCTGCCGGGCGGCAGATTCGGCGGGCGCACTGCACATGCGCCCACCATTTTCTTCCCGGACCAAGATGGCAGCACCCACCGGAGGAGGCAGGAGGGCCTGAGGACCACCGGGAGGGATCGGGGACCCTATTTCTCTCTCCTCTGATGTGCGATCACATCAGAGGAGAGAGAAACTGAATGCAAAATTGCGGTTTTTTTGGGGGGGGTCACGTTATACGGCGATCGCAAAAGCGGGGTCGGTAAAAACCATCCCGAATCATGTTCTCTGGCAGCCGAGACCCTGGAGAAAATCCGACTCAGGGGCGCTATACACTTTTTCCACAGCGCCGTTAATTAACAGCGCTGTGGTTTAAGTACCCTTAACTACCGCCATTAAAAGACGTATTGGCGGTCATTAAGGGGTTAAAGAAAAGGAGCAAAACTTAGGATTTCATTTAACCCAAAAGGTTGAATAGAATTTATTTTGGAGATACATCTCGCTTCTAGTTGGGCCAAATTTTTTTGCCAGTTTCCGCCCCTCTGGGCTATATAGACCTTGTCAATACCCATCACTTTAAGAAGTTTCACGTTGCAATCGTGATTTAGCCTAAAGTGTCTTGGTATTAGTTTTAAGGTAGAAACATCAACAATGTCCCTGGAGTTTACAATATCCCTGTAATGTTCTCTTACGCGTATCTTCAATGGTCTGGACGTAAGGCCTACATATATCTTTTTGCAAGGACATACCAATACTATTACATGTAATGTGTTGCATGATGGTAAATGTTTGATTCCCATCACTAGATTGAAATGTAGAAGCCCGGCACATGTTGGGGCAAACTATACAGTCATTACAGGGAAAAAAAAAACATTTTGGACATTTTCATCCAAAAGCTCTATCTATAGTTGGTCCTGCGTAATAACTGTGAACAAGTAGATCTCTCAAGTTACGTGACCTTTTATATATAATTGAAGGCTGGTCATTCAAATACTTGGATAATGTTTGGTCCATTTTCAGCATTGGCCGGTATTTTTCAAGCACTTGTTCAATGTCAGACCACTTTTCACTGTACGTTGAAATAAATCTCACCTTATAATCCGTAAGAGGTTTCACTTTTAGTTGTAATATGTCTTTCCTTTTTGCCCTAGTTGCTTTTTTCAAGCCTTTTTTATACTGCATTTGGAGTAACCTCTGTTCTCAAATCTTGTAGAAAGGGCTTTGGCCTGATCATTAAAAAATTGATCATTAGAGCATATCCTTTTAATTCTTAAAAATTGACCAGTCGGTATGCCGCTTATCAATGGTTGAGGATGTGAGGATGATGCATGTAACAATGCATTAACAGCTGTATCTTTGCGAAATACATTGGTTTCATTGGTCATTAGCTCCTTTAGTGATCAATACATCCAAGAAATCGAGGCTGCTCTGGCTATACTTGCATATAAGTCTGACGTTTATCCTATTTTTATTTAGGATCTCAAGGAAAGCTAGAAGGTCCTCTTCTGTACCCTGCCAAATCATAAAAATATAATCAATGAAGCGTACCCAGAACAGGACCTTCTCTATGAATGCAATTGGTTGGGTGAAAAAAATGGTCCTCTCCCACAAACCTAAAAATTATTTGCATATGAGGGGGCAATAGCTGCCCCCATAGCTGTTCCTTGATTTTGCAAATATATTGTTTCTTTAAACATAAAAAAATTATGTGTTAGAACAGATTCAAGAAGAGTAGCCAAAAAAATTGATGAATTCCAAACTGTGATCTGTCATAGTTAAAAATGTCTTGGCTGCATGAATTCCATCATTGTGCTGAATAGAGGTATATAGTGACTCAACGTCCAAAGTGACGAACCACGTCACTCTCCATTGGTATACCCTCAATTTTGGATAAAAAAATCTGTGTCTTTTATGTGAGATGGTAGTGTGTAGACCAAAGGTTTTAAGTAAAAGTCAAGGTACTTACACACTGTTTCACATAAACTTCCGTTGCCTGAGGCTATAGGTCGTCCTGGTGGATTGGTCATATTTTTGTGAATCTTGGGGATGAAGTATATACAGGCCATCTTCGGGTATGGTGGTACTAGGTTGTCTCTAAGCTGTTTGGTGATGATTCCATTCATAAATACTTCTTCAAGAATTACCTGTGTTACCCAGAAAATTAGAAGTAGGGTTAAATGTGAGTCCTCTGTAACAAACAGGGTCCCTCAACTGTCTTAGTGCCTCCCTCTCATATTGCTTTGTTGGCCACACCACCACATTTCCCCCTTTATCTGCCGGCTTGATTATAAACTCCCTTAGATCTTTCAATTCCTTTAGTGACTTCCTTTGGCAAGGTGTAAGGTCATTCTTCACTTTCTATGAAATCGGATAGAAGTTCAATGGAGGAAGTTTTTTGGGGGGAAGTGGTATAAATTTACTGATACTCACTGGTGACTCTTGTTCATTGCTTAGATCCTCCAAAGCAGAAATAGCTTCCAATTCTCTCTCAGTCCATTCTTCTCCAAGACTCGGTTTTTCATGAATTTTTTTTTTCAGGAACCAGTTTTTGTGCTAATAAATTTAAATCTTTCTTGACTGAAGAAAAGTCAAATGAAAGAGTTGGTGAGAAATTGAGACCTAGACTTAATACCGCTATCTGTGACTCAGTTAATGTAATGTCAGATAAATTGACAACCTGTAATTTGGATGTAGATGGATTGTCCATCCATTTTTCCTTCCTTCTGTAGTTATTTCCTCTTCTTTTATTAGTGTTACGACTTAAGGTGTAGAAACGTCTACCAATCCCCATATCATTATCATCATCTCTACATGATAGAAATGAGAAAGAGGAAGTTCTCGTTACATCATGGTTACTTGTTGTGGCTGATTGCCATTTGTAAACTGTACCACTCTTGAAATCTTGAAGATCTCTGGAATTTTTTTGTTTTAGTGTCCTTAACCTCTTTTTCCCAAATCTGGAATTGATTGTCTATATCTTTGTTCAAAGCTTCCATTTCAATAGATGTGAGGATTTCCGTCAATTTTGTTCTGGTGTTTTCAATTTCTAAATCAGATTTATCCAGATTCTTTTTGTTGTTACCAATCAAAAGTTTCATAAGAGATTTAGAACATAGATTACATGCCTCTTCCCATTTGGTCTTAAAAAAAGTGTCTTCAGCTACAAAGGAAGGCATAATTCTGACCCGTAGGCCTCTAGGGATCAAACTCTTAGCCAAATACCTTTCTAATGATGCCTTTTTCCACCATGTTCTTGTCCTTTTCTTTAATAAATATTTTATAGAATTTTTTAAATCCATTTTTTGCCCATTCTCCGTTGAACCATTTTGTCGTGTATCACCAATAAAGAGAGTATCTATACAGGATAGCCAGTTCAAATCACTGGCTTTTATGTCCATACTGGCCATAATCTAACTGTAAACAAAGTACAGAAAAATTAAAATTAAACACTTTTTAGTTCTAGATTCAATGGCACTTACAATATCAAACCAATACCTACAAAACAATGGAAGCGTATGGCAAAATATATAGAAAAAACATACACAATTTTTATTGAACATATACAGTACATTACATATTAAAAAATGGGGTTACAGGTACAAAAATGGGCTGAAAATACAGAATATTATACAAACACTAAATATTGGTATGGTGTAAACCACATTTAATGTAAAAAGCCAACTTATATGATATTACCAAAATGGTAATATGTTCAATAAAAATTGTATATGTTTTTTCTATATATTTTGGCATACGCTTCCGTTGTTTTGTAGGTATTGGTGTCTATTCTGGTAGTATCCATCTTTTGAGGGGTGCGCAGAATCGTGGTCGACCACAATTGTGCGCTAAAAAGATGCCTAAAATGATGGGAAACCACTGGAACAGAGACCAGACAGAGTCCAAAGTGACTCTACCTGCCTCATTTTAGTGAGTGGTTCTGTTGGGGGTTTTCTGAACCGTGGTTTAAGGATTTACCCTAGAGGCCACGACATGAGCACTCAGTGGAGAGCAGAGGAGAAATATGAACTGAGTCTTATTCCAGTTTTTGAGAGGTAGGGTAAACAAATTTACAGCAGCACAACAATAATTCTTATTTTTATGGAGTTTTTTGTGCGGTGAAAGTTACAAGTCGGATTTATTCTTTGATGAAAAAAACTATACATCTGGTATCGCTGTAAAGTTTTGCTTTGCATATATACAGCTTGTCATGATCCAGTCCAAGGTTTGTTTTCTGCTATCCTCTCCCTGGACTGGTCATGCGGGGGTTAATCCCCTCTGCCTCGTTTTGGATCTGTTTTTGCTAGTTCAGTTTGCTGCGGCCTGCAGGTGACGTCAGTGATAGTTCATGCTTCCAGGTTAGAGCAACTGGCCCATATACCCTAGTGATCCTTTCTGACTCTGACCTCCCGTATTAGTGTCTGTCCTGTTCCCTATCTCTGACTTTGTGTACGTTTGGTGGTTTCCCTACAGTGTATAACTCTGCTTGAACTCTGAACCCCACTTCATGTTTTTCTGTCTCTGATACCACGTTACCGACCGGCTTATGACTCACTGGCTTGTAGCCTGACTTCCCTTTCCGTCTCACGTCTTGGATACCGCGTTCCCGTCTGGCTCTGACTTCTGGCTTGTCCCTGAATACATGCATTGCTGTGACCTCTGGTACTTTGTCTTCCTGTTTGTTGTTGACCCGGCCTGTCTGACTACTCTGCCGCCTCCTAGTGGTAGCCTGCACGTGTGCACTGTGGTGCTACACAGTGAGTGCAACCCTTTTTCCCTTACCAGTGCGCCCTCACTGACTCTCATCCCCTGTTAGGATCACTAGGGTATACGGGTCAGCTGCTCTAGCCTGGAAGCATGAACTATCTCTGACATCGCCTGCAGGCCGCAGCTAACTGAAATAGCAAAACAGATCCAAAACGAGGCAGAGAGGATTAACCCCCGCATGACCAGTCCAGGGAGAGGAAAACAAACCTCGGACTGGATCATGACAGTACCCCCCTCTCAATGAGGGGGCCACAGGACCCCCAGGTTTCCCTGGATAACGAGCATGAAAGGTCCAGACCAACTGATCCACATGGACCGAACGCGCCGACACCGATGACTGGTCCTCAGGACCGTAACCCTTCCAATGGACCAGATATTGGAGTGACCATATATATGGTTTATTTATTGCTATATAGTGAATTTGACTTTTTTGGCAAACAAAGCTGTATGAGGGCTTATTTTCTGCATAGCAATTAGATTTTTTGGTACCATTTTGGGGTATATAACATTATCACTTTTTCTTACAATTTTTCAGACGGAGAATGGACAAAAACAAAAAATTCAGCTATTGGTTTTATTTTTTTGTGATTTAACATGTAGTAAAAGTGATAAGGACAATTATTTTAATTCTTTGGGTCAGTACGATTATAGCTATTCCAGATTTATATACTGTACATTTTTTATGATTTGATACTTTTACACACTAAAAACAATATTTTACATTAATTTGTTTTTGTGTTGCATATTCTGAGAGTTGAGAAATATTACGTCTTGAGTTTTTGCAGGACAATTGGCGCTATTTTTTTTTTTTTTTTACATATGACATTTTTTGTCAATACGACAAAAAAATACATTTAAGTGCTTTTTATTACACTTTTTTACGTTGTTCGCCGTACGGTATAAATAAGGAGACCATTTTATTGTCCGGGTCATTCCGGATTTGGTGATACCAATTATGTGAATGTTTTTTAGTTGTAACACAAAGGCTGCATTTTTAGTGGCAAAATGGGTTTTCGTGATTTGTGTGCGTGTTTGTGTGTGTTTTTTCTTTCTACTTCTTTACATATTATATGTGTTTTAACCACCTTTTAAACACTTAGCTGCCGCTGTCCTGATTGACAGTGGCATTTGATGGGTTAATGAGAGGTCAGATATAGATGTTCATATACAGTTGTCACCCATGTGAGATATTCACCCACTGGAGGCGCTATTTACTTTCTTCTCACCGCTATATGGCTGCCATTTTAATATGTGTCAGCGGTTGTTAAATTGTTAACGGACGGGCTAGCTGTTAGTTGGCAATTATTCTGATCTATGGCAGCATCGCTCCAATGCTGATGTCACATCAAACAGAAGAGAGCAGCATTAGACAACTTGTGTATGTATATACAGCTTTTGCAAAAATTGAGAGACCACTTTCTTTGTCTGCTTTTTCTCTTTATAGGTATATTTTTGAATAAAATGTTTAGTCTATAAACTTCTGACAACATGTCTCCGAATTTCCAAGCAATAAATTTTTTTTTTTTTTTTCTGAAAAAGAAAAATGCTCAAAATTAGAAAAAAAATAAAAAACAAAACAGTGCTTTCAGACCTCAAATAATGTAAAGAAAACAAGTACATAATCATTTAGAAACAACAATACTAATGTTTTAACTCAGGAAGTGTTCTGAAAACAATATTTTGTGGAATAACCATGATTTTTAATCACAGCTTTCATGCGTCTTGGCATGCTTTCCACCAGTCTTTCACATTGCTTCTGGGGCAAAAATTTAAGCAGTTCTTCTTTGTTTGATGGCTTGTAACTATCCATCATCCTCTTGATTACATTCCAGAGGTTTTACATGGGGTTCAGGTCTGGAGAATGGGCTGCCCATGACAGGGTTTAGATGTGCCGGTCTCTTAATTTTTGCCAGAGCTGTATAGGATTCTTACATGGGTGTATAATATGAATACTAATTGCTTTTCAATAACAATCATTGGTAATTATATACATTTTTTAACAATCATATAATGCTCTTAATGGCTTCCCTTCCATCGTGTAGATGTGTGATTTTACAATAACTTGTATTTTTTCTTAAACGTCATCAATAGAAAATCACTACTTCCCTATGTGTGTCCTTAGATGACCAACAAGAGATGCTTTCACTGCAAAACTTTTCCCACATTCTGAACAAGAAAATGGCTTCTCTCCTGTGTGAATTCTCTGATGCAAAACAAGATGTGATTTCTTTGTAAAACATTTCCCACATTCTGAACATGAAAATGGCTTCTCCCCTGTGTGTATTCTCTGATGTTCAATGAGATGTGATTTCTCATTAAAACATTTCCCACATTCTGAGCATGAATATCGCTTCTCCCTAGTGTGAGTTCTCTGATGTCTAACAAGATGTGCTTTCTCTATAAAACATTTCCCACATTCTAAACATGAATATGGCTTCTGCCCAGTGTGAATTCTCTGATGTATAACAAGTTGTGATTTCCATATAAAACATTTCCCACATTCTGAACATGAAAGTGACTTCTCCCCTGTGTGAATTCTCTGATGTGTAGTGAGATTCATTTTCCTATTAAAACATTTCCCACATTCCTTACATAAAAATACATTCTCCACTGTGTGAGTTCTCTGATGTCTAACAAGATGTGTTTTCTCTATAAAACATTTCCCACATTCTAAACATGAATATGGCTTCTCCCCTGTGTGAATTCTCTGATGTATAACGAGCTGTGATTTCCACATAAAACATTTCCCACATTCTGAACATAAAAGTGACTTTTCCTTCGTGTGAATTCTCTGATGTGTAACAAGATTCATTTTCCTATTAAAACATTTCCCACATTCTGAGCATGAAAAGGGTTTTTCCTCTTTTAGAGCTATTTCATGTTCATTAGTGCTTTTATGACTTTTGTTTTGCATATCAGTCATTGATGAAGCAGAAGAAAGGACTTGTTGAAAATGAATGGATGAAAGACTTTTCCTGAGAAGGGATTGAGGTGTATCTGGGATAATGATACTATGATCATCTGTTGCAAAATCTGAAAGTAGCAGATGTCCCACTGAGCTCATGGTACAGTCATCTGTCAAGAATAAAAATGATTGTTATTTTCCAATAATACTACACTAAAATCATATCAATATTATATATTTTATAAAACAAAAAATTAATACAAATTTTAATATAAAAATTTTTTACTAATGCATAAGAGAGTGACTATTGGATTTTGACATTAGGTCTCCAGGTTGTGTTGTTTCAGTTTTTCACTTCTCTGTTCAATTCATCTTCTCCAAAAGTTCATGTTTCACTTTGTCTGTCATCAATCATTAACAGTTATATAAGCGGTGCAGAACGCTTTTTCTGCCAAGGCCACTTAGATATTTATACCATCATTTGGGGACCATGCAAAGCTATCAACTTGAAAATTACGCTGCTTTATTTGGTTAAACATTTAATTAACTCGCCCCTTATGTGATGGCTGGAGCTGCTTCTCTTTGGTGAGGCGAGTGATGTTAGGTGGTATTAGTGATATTGCTACTCGCAACTGCTTTTCCAGGTTTACATCGGTCTGGAGCACAGACTTATAACGAATTAATGTGGGGGGAGAGGACGCAAGACAGGGACTAAGGCTATTTACACAACCTCCCTTAGAAAATTCACAAGGAAGTGAGAATGTGTCCTATTTGCTACCACATTTTTTTTTTAATCGGATGTCACATGGACTCATAGAATTTCATAGATCCATTCAGACAGAGAGACAGACACGGCGAGAGAGACAGACACACACACAGATTTAAGGCATTTTTATTACGGTGCTTACTGCAAAGTCAAAAATTTACATACACTAAGATTAATATGCCTTTTAAGAATTCTGGACTGCCCATATGATGATGTCATGTGTTTGGAAGCTTCAGTTTTTTTTGCCAACATTTGAGTTAATTAGAAACACACCTGTGGATGTATTTTAATGCACACCTGAAACACATTGCTTCTTTGTGTAACATCATGGGAAAGTCTACAAAAAATCATCCAAAATATCAGTAAGAGAATTGTGGACTTGCACAACTCTGGCTCATCCTTGAGTATGATTTCAAGATACCTGAAGATACCTTGTTCATCTGTACGAACAATTATACACAAGTACAAACAAGATGGGAATGTCCAACCATCATACCGCTCAGGAAGGAGACAGGTTCTGTATTCCAGAGATGAACGTGCTTTGTTTCGACATGTGCATATCAATCCAAGGACAAAAGCACAAGACCTTGTGAAGATGATGGCGGAAGCTGGTAAGATTGTGTCACTATCCACAGTGAAACGAGTACTGTATCACATGGGCTGAAAGACCACTCTACCAGGAAGAGATTTCTCCAAAAGGAACAAAAAAAAGCGAGAATGTTTGCAAAAGCACATAGGAACAAAGACCCTAATTTTTGCAGACATGTCCTGTAGTCTGATTAAGGTAAAACTGAACTTTTGGGCATAATGACCATCGTTACATTTGAAGGAAAAAGGGAGAAGTTTGGAAGCCTAAGAACACCATCCCAACTGGCAAACATGGGGGTGGTAGCATCATGTTCTGGTGCTGTTTTGCTGCAGGAGGGACTGGTGCACTTCACAAAATAGATGGCATCATGAGAAAAGAAGATGTGGCAATACTGAAGCAACAACTGAAGACATCAGCAGGGAAGTTAAAGCTTGGGTGGAAATGGGTCTTCCAAATGGACAATGACCCAAAGTATACTACCAAAATGGTAACAAAGCGGCTTAATGATAACAAAGTCAATGTTTTGGAGTGGCCATCACAAAGCCCTGATCTCAATCCTAGGGAAAATATATGGGCAAAGCTGAAAAGGCAGGTGCGAGCAACGCAACCTACAAACCTGGATCAGTTACACAGGTTTTGTCAGGAGGAATGGGCCAAAATTCCAACCAACTATTGAGAAGCTTGTGCAAGGATATCCCAAATATTTGACCAAAGTCATTCAGTTTAAAGGCAATGTTAGCAAATACTAATGAAATGAATGTAAACTTTTGGCTTTGCAGTAAGTAATAAAAATGCCAGATTAATGGTGTCACGCACCGGAAACAAGTTAATGCTTCAAGGACTTATCATATCATGATGTTTTAATTTTGTTTGCACGACTTTTATACTTCCGTAGTTAATAAAGTTGAACTTATCTGTTTTTAGCATAGGATTTTTCTCTCTATAAGAAACAATCATGGCTGTTTTTTCATCGCTTTTATGTTCATACATTATCCCTTGGGAAGGGGGGGATGTTTCCCCATCACTGGTCACATGGTGTGTTTTGATTTCTCATGAACTAGCACAGAACAAGCTCAGCTCCTCCCTTCTCAAATTTCTATGGCCATTGACCATAACCTCACCCACACACTGCCAGACAAATGCCTGATGATCCATGAGGAAACACTTGCATACAATGGGCTGCAAACAGAAATTCATTCCAAAAGTGATCTATTGCACAAGTGATGCAATTGACAAACTTTAAAATTATACCATTATTAACTCTCCATGAGGAACGTAAAAAAATATATATATATACACAACAGAATTGCCAGATTTTGCTCATACAGTTTCAAGGTGAAATAAAAAGTTACCTAAAAGTTGTTTACACCCAGAAATGGCAGCACTGAAAATTACAGCTTATCCTGCTGAAGTAACATAGCAACATAGTACTTAAGATTGAAAGGAGACTTTAAGTCCATCAAGTTCAACCCATAGTCTAACATGATGATCCAGAAGAAGGCAAAAAAAAAAACCCCATGTGGCAAACACTAAACTCCACACTGGGGAAAAAAATTCCTTCCCGACTCCACATATTGCATTTAAATTTCAAGAAAGGCATCCAGTCTCTTCTTAAATTTTAGTAGGGAATCACTCATTACAACATCATATGGCAGAGAGTTCCATAGTCTCACTGCTCTTACAGTAAAGAATCCGCATCTGTGAGTATGCTTAAACCTTCTTTCCTCCAGACGTAGAGGATGCCCCCTTGTATCCGTCTCAGGTCTAAGAGTAAAAAGATCATTAGAAAGGTCTTTGTATTGTCCCCGCATATATTTATACATTATAATAAGATCACCCCTAAGCCTTCGTTTTTCCAAACTAACCCCAAGTGTAATAACCTATCTTGGTATTGCAGACCCCCCAGTGCTCTAATAACCTTGGTCGCTCTTCTCTGCACCCGCTCCAGTTCAGCTATGTCTTTCTTATACACCGGAGACCAGAACTGTACACAGTATTCTAAGTGTGGTCGCACTAGTGACTTATATAGAGGTAAAATCTATGCCTCTTTTAATGCATCCCATTATTTTATTTGCCTTTGCAGCAGCTGCCTGACACTGGCCACTAAATGTGAGTTTGTCGTCCACCCACACACCCAGGTCTTTTTCAGTGACAGTTTTGCCCAGTGTTTTACAATTAAGGACATAATTATACATCTTGCTTGTTCTGCCCAAGTGCATGACATTATATTTATCCCCATTAAAGCTCATTTGCCATTTATCAGCCCAAGCTTCTAGTTTACATAAATCCTCCTGTAATATAAAATTGTCCTCCTCTGTATTGATTACCCTGCAGAGTTTTGTGTCATCTGAAAATATTGAAATTCTACTCTTTATGCCCCCTACAAGGTCATTAATAAATATGTTAAAAAGAAGCGGGCCCAATACTGACCCCTGTGGTACTCCACTGCTAACCGTGACCCAGTCCGAGTGTGCTCCATTAATAACCACCCTTTGTTTCCTATCCCTGAGCCAGCTCTTAACCCACTTAAACATATTTTCCCCTATCCCCATTGTTCTCATTTTATGTATCAACCTTTTGTGTCGCACCGTATCAAAAGCTTTTGAAAAGTCCACATACACCATGTCCACTGTTCCCTTGGTCCAGTCTGGAACTTACCTCTTCATAAAAGCTTATCATATTAGTCTGACAGGACCGGTCCTTCGTAAACCCATGTTGATATTGGGTCATGAGGTTATTCTTCTTCAGATACTCCAATATAGCATCTCTTAGAAAACTGTCGAGGATTTTACCCACAGAAGGGGTTAAGCTTACTGGACTATAATTTCCAAGTTCAGTTTTTGTTCCCTTTTTGAATATTGGAACCACATTTGCTATACACCAGTCCTGTGGTACAGACCCTGTTATTATGGAATCTTTAAAGATGAAAAATAATGGTCTGCCAATGACTGTACTTAATTCCTGCAGTACTCGGGGGTGTATCCTATCCGGGCCCGGGGATTTGTCAACTTTAATGATTTTTAGACGTCGATGTACTTCCTGCTGGGTTAAGCAGGTGACATTTAATGGACAATTTTTATTTTCACTGATCATGTTGTCTGTCATTGGATTTTCTTGTGTAAATACTGTTGAAAAAAGTCATTTAGCATATTGGCTTTTTCCTCATCCACCATTTCACCCAGACTATTTTTAAGGGGTCCAACACTATCATTTTTTAGTTTCTATTACCCAAGTGACCCCCAACCCTTATATTTGATATGCAGTCTGGCCTGTTGGTTAATAATAGGTCGAGCAGTGCCCCCCCTCTTGTTGGGTCCTGAACCAGTTGTGAAAGGTAATTGTCTCTCATAGTTGTCAAAAACCTATTACCTTTGCTGGAACTGCAGGTTTCGGTTCCCCAATGTATTTCAGGGTAGTTGAAGTCCCCCTTAATAATGACTTCTCCTTGAGTCGCAGCTTCATCTATTTGCTTTATGAGGATATTCTCCGTTGCTTCCACTCTTTTTGGAGACTTATAACAAACCCCTATCAATAATTTATTTTTTCCCCCTCCCCTTATCTCCACCCACAGGGACTCTACATTTTCATTAGATTCATATATATTATCACGCAGGATGGGTTTTAAGGATGAGTTTACATATGAACACACACCTCCCCCTCGCTTATTTGTACGGTCATTTCTGAACAGACTATAGCCCTGTAAAATAACCGCCCAGTCATGGCTCTCGTCCAGCCATGTCTCAGATATCCCCACCATGTCATAATTATGTTCCAACAAAATTAATTCTAATTCCTCCATTTTGTTGGTGAGGCTTCTCGCATTAGTATATATGCACTTTATGTATCTCTCTGTACCTCTATTCCTCCCTAAAATCTTAACTGTTCTAACCCCACGCCACCCCCAATTTCTTTATTTGTGCCCAGGTCACTATCTTATCCTATAAAATGAATACCCTCCCCCCAGTCCCTAGTTTAAACACTCCTCCAGCCTTCTAGCCATTTTCTCCCCCAGCACAGCTGCACCCTCCCCATTGAGGTGCAGCCGGTCCCTAGCGTAGAACCTGTAGCCAACTGAGAAGTCGGCCCAGTTCTCCAGGAACCCAAACCCCTCCTTCCTACACCAATTCCTGAGCCACTTATTAACCTCCCTAATCTCCCGTTGCCTCTCTGGCATGGCACGTGGTACAGGAAGTATTTCCGAAAATACCACCTTGGAGGTCCTTGCTTTAAGCTTGCAGCCTAATTCCCTGAAATCATCTTTAGGGACCTTCCACCTACCTCTTACTATTTCTTTTGTCCATTCTGCCTCTAAAAGTTGTAATACAATGTGATATGTACCAGAAATGGCACCACTGAAAACTACAGCTTGTTACACAAATTATAAGCCATCATACATCTCCGCTGATGGAAAATTGTACAAAAGTAGCAAAACACAAATAAAAATATATAAATTTAGCATTGAAGTAAAAGTGCCAACCCATGGAATAAGGCTATGTGCACACGTTGCGGTTTTTGCTGCGGTTTTGACCGCAGCAGAACTGCAGCAGTTCTGCAGACAGTGTACAGTAGCATGTAAATCTAGGTGATTTACATTCTGCTGTGCACATGCTGCGGATTTTTAACTGCGGAAAAGCTGCGGTTTTGAATCCGCAGAAAGAATTGACATGTCAGTTCTTTTCTGCCGATTCTGCTGCGGTTTACCATCTACTCCATTGTAGAGGTGATAAACCGCAGGGAAAACCGCAGGCCAATAGGCAGGTAAACCGCAGGTCATTTTACCTGCGGTTCCGCAGACCAATCCGCAGCGTGTGCACTTAGCCTAAAGGCAATGCCTTATACAGTGGGGCAAAAAAGTATTTAGTCAGTCAGCAATAGCGCAAGTTCCACCACTTAAAAAGATGAGAGGCGTCTGTAATTTACATCATAGGTAGACCTCAACTATGGGAGACAAACTGAGAAAAAAAAATCCAGAAAATCACATTGTCTGTTTTTTTTTCATTTTATTTGCATATTATGGTGGAAAATAAGTATTTGGTCAGAAACAAAATTTCATCTCAATACTTTGTGATATATCCTTTGTTGGCAATGACAGAGGTCAAACGTTTTCTGTAAGTCTTCACAAGGTTGCCACACACTGCTGTTGGTATGTTGGCCCATTCCTCCATGCAGATCTCCTCTAGAGCAGTGATGTTTTTGGCTTTTCGCTTGGCAACACGGACTTTCAACTCCCTCCAAAGGTTTTCTATAGGGTTGAGATCTGGAGACTGGCTAGGCCACTCCAGGACCTTGAAATGCTTCTTACGAAGCCACTCCTTCGTTGCCCTGGCGGTGTGCTTTGGATCATTGTCATGTTGAAAGACCCAGCCACGTTTCATCTTCAATGCCCTTGCTGATGGAAGGAGGTTTGCACTCAAAATCTCACGATACATGGCCCCATTCATTCTTTCATGTACCCGGATCAGTCGTCCTGGCCCCTTTGCAGAGAAACAGCCCCAAAGCATGATGTTTCCACCACCATGCTTTACAGTAGGTATGGTGTTTGATGGGTGCAACTCAGTATTCTTTTTCCTCCAAACACGACAAGTTGTGTTTCTACCAAACAGTTCCAGTTTGGTTTCATCAGACCATAGGACATTCTCCCAAAACTCCTCTGGATCATCCAAATGCTCTCTAGCAAACTTCAGACGGGCCCGGACATGTACAGGCTTAAGCAGTGGGACACGTCTGGCACTGCAGGATCTGAGTCCATGGTGGCGTAGTGTGTTACTTATGGTAGGCCTTGTTACATTGGTCCCAGCTCTCTGCAGTTCATTCACTAGGTCCCCCCGCGTGGTTCTGGGATTTTTGCTCACCGTTCTTGTGATCATTCTGACCCCACGGGGTGGGATTTTGCGTGGAGCACCAGATCGAGGGAGATTATCAGTGGTCTTGTATGTCTTCCATTTTCTAATTATTGCTCCCACAGTTGATTTCTTCACTCCAAGCTGGTTGGCTATTGCAGATTCAGTCTTCCCAGCCTGGTGCAGGGCTACAATTTTGTTTCTGGTGTCCTTTGACAGGTCTTTGGTCTTCACCATAGTGGAGTTTGGAGTCAGACTGTTTGAGGGTGTGCACAGGTGTCTTTTTATACTGATAACAAGTTTAAGCAGGTGCCATTACTACAGGTAATGAGTGGAGGAAAGAGGAGACTCTTAAAGAAGAAGTTACAGGTCTGTGAGAGCCAGAAATCTTGATTGCTTGTTTCTGACCAAATACTTATTTTCCACCATAATATGCAAATAAAATGAAAAAAAAACAGACAATGTGATTTTCTGGATTTTTTTTTCTCAGTTTGTCTCCCATAGTTGAGGTCTACCTATGATGTAAATTACAGACGCCTCTCATCTTTTTAAGTGGTGGAACTTGCACTATTGCTGACTGACTAAATACTTTTTTGCCCCACTGTATGTGCAGACCGTTAATAGCAGAAAATTGTAAGTGTCAAAAACAAACAGATTTGCTGTTTTTTTTTCCTATTTCTCCCCACAAAAAGTTAAAAATAGTTGATTAGTAAGTTATAAACATAAAACAGGATTCATGTTCAAAATGAGAACTGCAGTTGTAGAAATCGTCTAAACTACAGCAGTATGACTGCATATCCCAAAGAGACTATCACCAGCAGGAAATACAAGCAGGGGGAAGTTATATAAAGACGCATCCAAAAAGTGATAGGACAGACAAGTCAGAAAATAAAAACACCTGTTACCCTAAAAAGACTACAACAAGAATAAAAGAAACTAAAACACCCAGAGAACAGGTATGTCTGCTGTGACTCGGTGAACAGAGAAGTCGAACACAAGAACACTAGCTCAGGGGTTCGAACCCAGAAGCATGACAACAGGACTCTGAATACAGAAGACTCCTTTCTAAAGAAAGACAATTATATTAACTAGTGCAAAAAGGCTTTTTTCTGTTTCAGCTATAAATCCTTAGGTTTAAAATCCACATTAAAAAAACTTCATAACTAACCCTGAAAAATTCTACACATAATTAGACCATCCAGCGACTTCTCTGCATTTAGTGATCACTACTCACCTGTGTGGTTATCTGTAGGAATCTCCTCTTTACACCGCTCATCACCCCTCATATATGTCTCTGTAGTATTAATATGGGGCAGATCTTCACCCTGAAACAAAGATTGTAAAAGTCACAGATGGAGAAGTTGTGTAAATTGAATTAAATAAAGAAACAAATAGTAAATGAAGATGGCAACTAAAAATGACACCATAGTTGGCGATCCTAGTGCCTTTGGCAATTTAAATGGTCATGCACCCAACTGGTCAGTCAGAATAAGGGTATGTGCACACACTGTATTTTTAAGGGGAATTCTGTCTGGAACCCATCTGCAAAACGGGTCTGCAGACGGCTAAAAGACATCGTAAGCACATAGCCTAAGGGTGCACATACCCTTTATTAGTTAGTAAAGTCCCCTATACACATTAAAGTAATGTCAACCTAACCTGTTGATACCAAGGGGTTTCGTCAACAGTTTAATGTGCACTCTGACTGATTACGTCAGTGGAGACGATGTCTGATTACAGACTACAGATCCTGTTAATATATCTGGCCTCATTCAGACAGTTGTATTTTTAGTCTTTGTATTATTCAGTTGGGCGGTGAACAGCATACTGACCCTATGATCTTGTAACAATACATTAAAGATTACTAAATCAACATTAATACAGGATGAGAACCAACATCAGGGCATGAATTCATCACCAGAACCACCAGCAGAATATAAATACAGCACCAGGAAAGTAATCAGTACATGAGTACAGTGTCAGAACAACAATCAGTACATGTATAGGTCACCAGATCCATCATCAGTGCATGTATAGATTACCAGAGTGAGGCTAGTTTCACACTAGCATTTATTCTACGCAGCGCACGGCGCCGCAAGCCCCGCTCCCTGCCGGTTCCCTGCCCGCCCCATCCGGTCATCGCCGCCTACTATCGCACATGGACGCTTGTGATCTGCGCACCCTATCTTTAGCATAGGGTGCACAGATCGTGCGCTAGTAGGATTTTGGCGTGCGCTGCGCACTTTTGAAGGTGCGCACGTGCGCGCCGAAAGCAGCATGTTGCATTTCGGCGCGCACGGCGCACCTTCAAAAGTGCGCAGAGCACGCCAAAATCCTACTAGCGCACGGCCAACGCACGATCTGTGCACCCTATGCTAAAGATAGGGTGCGCAGATCGCAAGCGTCCATGTGCGATAGTAGGCGGCGATGACCGGATGGGGCTGGCAGGGAGCCGGCAGGGGGCGGGGCTTGCGGCGCCGTGCGCTGCGTCAAATAAACGCTAGTGTGAAACTAGCCTAATATATTAATGCATCTCCACTTCCATTGTCAGAACATAAATACAGCACCGGAATCATGATCAGTACAGGAATATAGCACCAATCTTAGTACAGCAATCAAGTTCAATGTCAGCTTAGCCTCCAGCATATACAATTGTGTAGCATGAACTTGCAACTCCCATTATGTCCTTAACAATGATAAGGCGATGAAGGGAGATGTAATTACCATCCAACATCAGACTATGAAGCCCTCCTGCTAAGTTTCTCATTCATGAAATGTGTGTATATGTGAATGTAATGTAGTGTGAGTGTATTAATATACTCACATACTGCTGCTTTCTCCGGTGTCTAATGACGTTATTCTCTGCTTCTCATTGACCAAAATTACGATTACTATATATTTTACGTGTTAGCCTAAAGCATCTTTTCCAGTGAAAGCCTATGGAGTTTTGTTTTGATGCTCCAAAGGTTTCCGCTGAAAAAGGTCACTTCCGGGTCATGCAGAGCACAGGGTGACTCGGACAGTCTGCAGAGCAGTGACATCACTGGGAATCAGAGAAGAACGGCAGGTGGTGAGTATATTAATACCCTGCAATTATTGCACTTAATAGCCCTCTGTGTCTGTACTGTACATATACTGGCTGGCAAACAGTTCATGAAGCATTATGTGCATATCCTATTTAATATACTATGGCTCTATTGTACAGTATAAGCACATTTTACCAGTCACCTTTCGTGTCTCCCCCATTTCCTCATAGATTGTAAGCTTGCGAGCAGGGCCCTCATTCCTTTTGATATCTGAATTATGCTTATTTTGCACGGTCTTTTTTGTCTGTATAAGTCTCTCCTAAAATTGTAAAGTGCTGCGGAATATGTTAATAATAATAGTAATAATAATTTTATTTCTATGGCGCTAACATTTTCTGCAGCAATTACATTTTAGAGAGGACTTGTACAGACAATAAAAGACATTACAGTATAACAATAATAACATAAATCCACAGATACCAATAGGAATGAGACCCTGCTCGCAAGCTTACAATCTATGAGGAAATAGGGGAGACATGAAAGGTGGGTGGTAACAATTGCATTCAATGTTCTGACCAGCCATAGTGTAAGAAATCAGGTGTTCACGTAATGCTTTATGAACCGGTTATCAGCCAGAATATGTAAAAGTACAGACACAGAGCGCTATTATATGCATACAGTGTATGAGAACATGATACGAGGAACCTGGTTATGAAGAATATTTTGAATGTGCCACACAGGGATAGTTAAATACATGTGTTGAGGCGATAGGCCAGTCTGAAGAAATGCATTTTTAGGGCATGCTTAAAACTGTGGGTATTGGGGATTAATCAAATTATCCTGGGTAGTGCATTCCAAAGAAGTCAAGTGAAAAGTCTTGGAGACTGGAGTGGGAAGTTCTGATTATTGAGGTTGTTAATCTGAGGTCATTTGCACAATGTGTGGCACAGGTAGGGTGGTAAACTGAGAAAAGGGAGGAGATGTAGGGTGGTGCTGAACCGTGGAGCGCTTTGTGGGTGAGTGTGATAAGTTTATATTGAATTCTGGAGTGGATGGGTAATCAGTGCAAGGACTGGCACAAGGTAGAGGCATCGGATTAACGGTTGGTGAGGAATATGATCCGGGATGCAGCATTCAAGACAGATTGGAGAGGGGAGATTTTGGTAAGAGGGAGACCAATTAGTAGAGAGTTACAGTGCCTACAAGTAGTATTCAACCCCCTGCAGATTTAGCAGGTTTGATAAGATGCAAATAAGTTAGAGCCTTCAAACTTCACACAAGAGCAGGATTTATTAACAGATGCATAAATCTTACAAACCAAAAAGTTATGTTGCTCAGTTAAATTTTAATAAATTTTAAACATAAAAGTGTGGGTCAATTATTATTCAACCTCTAGGTTTAATATTTTGTGGAATAACCCTTGTTTGCAATTACAGCTAATAATCGTCTTTTATAAGACCTGATCAGGCCGGCACAGGTCTCTGGAGTTATCTTGGCCCACTCCTCCATGCAGATCTTCTCCAAGTTATCTAGGTTCTTTGGGTGTCTCATGTGGACTTTAATCTTGAGCTCCTTCCACAAGTTTTCAATTGGGTTAAGGTCAGGAGACTGACTAGGCCATTCCAACACCTTGATTTTTTCCCTCTTGAACCAGGCCTTGGTTTTCTTGGCTGTGTGCTTTGGGTCGTTGTCTTGTTGGAAGATGAAATGACGACCCATCTTAAGATCCTTGATGGAGGAGCGGAGGTTCTTGGCCAAAATCTCCAGGTAGGCCGTGCTATCCATCTTCCCATGGATGCGGACCAGATGGCCAGGCCCCTTGGCTGAGAAACAGCCCCACAGCATGATGCTGCCACCACCATGCTTGACTGTAGGGATGGTATTCTTGGGGTCGTATGCAGTGCCATCCAGTCTCCAAACGTCACGTGTGTGGTTGGCACCAAAGATATCGATCTTGGTCTCATCAGACCAGAGAACCTTGAACCAGTCTGTCTCAGAGTCCTCCAAGTGATCATGAGCAAACTGTAGACGAGCCTTGACATGACGCTTTGAAAGTAAAGGTACCTTACGGGCTCGTCTGGAACGGAGACCATTGCGGTGGAGTACGTTACTTATGGTATTGACTGAAACCAATGTCCCCACTGCCATGAGATCTTCCCGGAGCTCCTTCCTTGTTGTCCTTGGGTTAGCCTTGACTCTTCGGACAAGCCTGGCCTCGGCACGGGAGGAAACTTTCAAAGGCTGTCCAGGCCGTGGAAGGCTAACAGTAGTTCCATAAGCCTTCCACTTCCGGATGATGCTCCCAACAGTGGAGACAGGTAGGCCCAACTCCTTGGAAAGCGTTTTGTACCCCTTGCCAGCCTTGTGACCCTCCACAATCTTGTCTCTGATGGCCTTGGAATGCTCCTTTGTCTTTCCCATGTTGACCAAGTATGAGTGCTGTTCACAAATTTGGCGAGGGTCTTAAATAGTCAGAAAAGGCTGGAAAAAGAGATAATTAATCCAAACATATGAAGCTCATTGTTCTTTGTGCCTGAAATACTTCTTAATACTTTAGGGGAACCAAACAGAATTCTGGTGGTTTGAGGGGTTGAATAATAAATGACCCTCTGAATAAACTTTTCACAATTTAAAAAAAAATTAAACAAAGAAATAACATTCTTTTTTGCTGCAGTGCATTTCACACTTCCAGGCTGATCTACAGTCCAAATGTCACAATGCCAAGTTAATTCCGAATGTGTAAACCTGCTAAATCTGCAGGGGGTTGAATACTACTTGTAGGCACTGTACAATAATACAGACGAGAATGAATAAGAACAACAGTGAGAGTTTTTGCAGTCAAAATTAAGGAAAGGTCGAATTCTAGAAATGTTTTTGACGTACAGACAACAAGATCGAGCCGGTGATTGGATGTCGGGGGAGAATGAAAGCTCTGAATCAAGTATGACCCTAAGACAGGGGAAGTGTTGCTGGGGAGTAATGGTAGAACCACACACGGAAATGGCAATGTCGGGCATAGGTAGGTTAGTAGAGGGAGGAAACATGAGGAGTTCAGTTTTTGTCAGGTTCAGTTTCGGATAGAGGGAGTACGTTTAGACAATCGCTGGTGTTTTCTAAAAAGGCAGGCGTGATATCAGGAGAAGTGTATAACTGGGTGTCATCAGCATAGAGGTAGTACTGGAAAACAAATCTACTTCTTGTTTGACCAATAGGGGCAGTGTACAAAGAGAAGAGGAGGGGGCCTAGAACCGATCCTTGAGGAACCCCAACAGTAAGGGAAAGATGAGAGGAGGAGGAACCAGCAAAAGATACAGCGAAGGAGCGGTCAGAGAGATAGGAGGAGAACCAGGAGAGAAAAATGTCCTTGAGGCCAATGGAGCAGAGCATAGTGAGGAGGAGCTGATGATCCAGTGTTGAATGCTGCAGAGAGATCCAGGAGAATTAGCATGGAGTAGTGACCATTAGTTGTAGCTGTTAGTAGATCATTAGAGACTTTAATGAGGGCAATTTCAGTGTAAAGAGCGGAAACCGGATTGATGATGCTTGACAGTGGGGATGGTGTTCTTTGGGTCATAGGCAGTATTTCTTTTCCTCCAAACACGGCTGGTTAAGTTATGCCAAATAGCTCAATTTTTGTGCAATCTGACCACAGCACCTTCTCCCAATCACTCACAGATCACTTCAGATGGGCCTGCACATGTGCCTTTTTGGGCAGGGGGACCTTGCGGGGGCTGCAGGATTTTAAATCTTTACCGCGTAATGCGTTACCAATGGTTTTCTTGGTGACTGTGGTCCCAGGTGCCTTGAGATCAATAACAAGTTCCCCCTGTCTAGTTTTAGGCTGATCTCTCACCTTCCTCATGATCAAGGAAACCCCACAGGGTGAGATTTTGCATGGTACCCCAGATCGATGTCGACTGACAGTCATTTTGTATTTCTTGAATTTTCTTACTTGTGCACTAACAGTTGTCTCCTTGTCACCCAGCATCTTACGTATGGTTTTGTAGCATTGTGCAGGTGTACGATCTTGTTCCTGATAAAGCTCTTTGGTCTTGCCCATGTTGTAGAGCAGTGCTTCCCAAACTCCAGTCTTCACGGACCCCAACAGGTCATGTTTACAGGATTTCCATAGTGTTACACATGTGAGAGAATTCCTGATGCCTTGATGATACTTCCATCACCTGTGAAATACTAAGGAAATCCTGAAAACATGACCTGTTGGGGTCCGCGAGGACTGGAGTTTGGGAACCACTTTTGTAGAGGATAGAGTCTGACTGATTAATTGAGTCTGTCGACAGGAGTCTTTTATAGGTGACTATGTAAGGCAGCTGTCTATAATGCAGGTAGCGAGTTGATTAGGAGCGTCACTGTCACGCCGCTCCGACATACTCACCCGGCCTCCGCTCCCACGCCGTCTCAGCATACTCACCCTGCTTCCTCCTGTGCTCTCCGCAACCTCTCGGTTCCGTCCTCGGTGTTTCCTGCAGTAGCATCGCAGCCCTGTCATCCGTGTTCCCTGCAGTATCCTCCGTCCTACTCCAGTGTTCCTGTTCCTTCCTGCTCCTGCTCTGTTCCAGCGTTCATGTTCCGTCCTACTCCAGTCCTGTTCCTGTGTTCCCATGCCGTCCTGCTCCAGTGTTCCTGTTCCCTCCTGCCTCTGCTCTGTTCCTGTGTTCCTGTTCCATCCTACTCCAGTCCTGCCTTAGGTGTTCCTGCGCCATCCAGCTGTCCACACTCCTACAGTCCTACTCCAGTCCTATCTCCTGTGTTCCGCTCCAACCATCTCTCCACATTCTAGCCTTACAGTCTACACTTCAGTCCCGCACTCCTACTCAAGTCCATCCTGAGTCTCCCCTCTCAGTACCGGCTACCGTGGTACTTGAACCCCTGGGCCTGCTCCTAACGGTCCCTGTTTTGGGGTCGGTTCCACCTGGCAGCTCGCCCGGGTCCCCACGGTGCCACGGTCCAGAGTGTCCACTCCTGGAGATTCCGGCTCCTGACCATCCACGCTAACAGTACGATCAGGCCATGGACTCCGCCGGTACTACTGCTGCTACCCAGAAGGAGTTGCTCTTCCTGCGGGAGAATCAGGGACGCATTATGTCGGTTATGAAGTCTATGGACACCTGTTTGTCGGCCCTGCAGATGGCCGATCCTGGAAATGCCACTCAACTGGCCAGTCCCCAACTGGGAGCTGGGTCAGCAACAAGAAACTCAAGCCCACATTTTGTCTTACATGGCCTCCTTTGACAGTCGCTTGTCGGCCCTCCAGGCTGCCGCCGCATCTACAGCTCTCCCGATGCCCCGCCTCGCCAAACCGCCTCGCTTCACCGGGGATCCCAAGCTCTGTAGGGGGTTCTTGAATCAGTGTTGCCTCCACTTTGAATGGTTGCCACAGCAATATCCCTTTGACCGGGCCAAGGTGGCCTTCATCATGTCCCATCTGGAGGGGGAGGCCCTGTCTTGGTTGAATCCCCTCTGGGAACGTGACGACCCTGTAGTCTTGAGTCTCCCGGTTTTCCTGGATACTTTTCGCAGCGTCTTCGATGAGCCGGGTCGGTTAGCCTCTCTCATTGAGTCACTCTTTAACTTACATCAGGGTTCTCTCAAGGTCGCACTATCTCCTCCGAGCTCGGCTGGAATAACGCGGCTTTGGTAGGGGCATTCTGGTGCGGTCTTTCAGGCAGAATAAAAGATGAACTCGCAGGTCGAGATACCTCGTCCACCTTAGAGGACCTTTTCTCGCTGGCTACCCGCATTGACCTACGCTTCCAAGAGCGCGCTCAGGAGTCAGCGAGAGACAGGAGGTCCACCAGGTCAGTTCCCCTTTTCACCCGTTCTGCTAGCACCCATTTTGCCGGGTCCTCTCCTCCCTCCTCGGTCGAATTCATGCAGACAGATCGCCTCAAGTTGGCCGAGTTGCATCAGAGAGAGAGAGGCGGGCACAAGGTCTGTGCCTCTATTGCGCTGATTCTTTACACTATATCCGCACCTGTCCTAAGAGACAGGGAAACTACTTCACCTAGGTCAGGTAAGAGAGGCCTCCCTAGGTAATGATGATCCCTCTCAACCTCTTACGATTTCTGTGCTTTTGGTTTCAGGGGAGAGACGTGGGTCCAAGGTGGCCTACGTGGATTCGGGCTCGGCAGGTAACTTCATTCGGCCTGAAGAGGTCGACAAATACCAAATTCCCGTGGTTACTCTATCTAACCCTATCCAGATTGCCGCAGTGGATGGCAAACCGCTACAGGTGATCGTCACCTTGGTCACTGAAGAAGTGGAGTTGCAAGTCGGATCCTTACATCGAGAGAAGATAGTCTTTTACGTTTTGCCTAAGCTTTCCCACACCATTCTACTCGGTCTTCCATGGTTAAGGACTCATCAGCCTGTTCTTGACTGGTCTTCCGGGGAGATTCTCCGCTGGGGGCACCCGTGTCAAGCTCGCTCTCTGACTCCTGTCCGCCTGGCGGTAGCTCCTCAGTCACCTCCAGACCTTCCGGGTCTTCCTCCAGCCTACAGTTCCTACGCCAATGTCTTTGATAAGAAGGAAGCGGAGGTCCTTCCTCCACACCGGCCGTTTGACTGCCCAATTGAACTTGTTCCCGGTTCAACCCCCCCCCCCCCCCCAAGGGGCAGAATCTACCCTCTGTCTCCTGCAGAGACCACCGCCATGTCCGAGTACGTCCGAGAGAACCTCGCCAAAGGCTTTATATGGAAATCCTCTTCGCCCGCGGGAGCTGGGTTTTTCTTCGTCAAAAAGAAGGATGGAACTCTACGGCCGTGCATTGACTATAGGGGCTTGAATGAAATTACCATCAAGAACAGGTACCCTCTTCCACTCATTCCGGAGCTGTTTGACCGTCTCAGAGGGGCTTGGGTCTTCTCCATGCTGGACCTCAGAGGAGCCTACAATCTGGACTGTATCCGAGCAGGTGACGAGTGGAAGACCGCTTTCAACACTTGAGACGGCCAAAACGAGTACCTGGTCATGCCCTTTGGTCTCTGCAATGCGGTGTTTCAAGAGTTTGTCTACGAGATCTTCCGGGATCTCTTGTACTCCTGTGTGGTCGTGTACTTGGATGACATCCTCGTCTTCTCGCCGGACCTCTCCTCCCACAGAAAGAGTGTCCGCTTGGTGTTACAGCGTCTTCGGGAGAATCGACTGTATGTGAAGATAGAGAAATGTCTTTTTGAACAGACCTATCTGCCATTTCTGGGATACATTATCTCTGACGCTGGACTAAGGATGGACCCCGAGAAGTTGTCTGCCATTCTCAAATGGCCTCATTCCGTTGGAGTAAGGGCGATACAACGATTTCTCGGATTCGCCAATTATTACCGGCAATTTATCTCCCATTTTTCCGCAATAACAAGACCTATTTCTTGCTTGACCCGTAAGGGGACTACTCCCAAGGATTGGACTCCTGAAGCGGAAGAGGCCTTTCTGACCCTAAAATGGGCTTTCTCCACGGCCCCGGTCCTGCATCACCCTGAGAGCAATCGACCTTTTGTACTCGAGGTGGACGCTTCCTCGACAGGTGCCGGAGCAGTATTGTCCCAAAGATTCGCCTACGGTTGCCTGCACCCTTGTGGCTTCTTCTCGAAGGCCTTTTCTTCATCCGAGTGTAACTACTCGATCGGCGACCGGGGACTCCTGGCCATCAAGTTGGCCTTGGAGGAATGGCGTCACCTCCTGGAGGGAGCTGTCCATCCCTTTGTCATCTTCTCAGATCACAAGAATCTGGCCTATCTCCAGTCTGTCCAGAGACTCAACCCTCGTCAGGCCAGATGGTCCTTATTTTTCGCCCGATTTGACTTTCCGTCCTGGCAACAAGAATACCAAAGCCGACGCCCTGTCCAGGGTCTTCCAGCCACACGAAACCACGGAGGAACCTTTGCATATCATTGATCTCACTAGGATCATCACAGTGGCTCCAGTGAACTGGCTTGCTCCTCCTCCATGCAAGACGCTTGTGCCTGAGAACTTCAAGCGAAAAGTCCTCCTATGGGGGCACTCCTCCAAACTGGCCGGCCATGCCGGAACTAAGAAGACCCTTGACCTTATCATGCGTCACTATTGGTGGCCCACGCTTCACCAAGATGTACTCGATTTTGTGGCTTCTTGTCCATAATGTGCAAAAAACAAAGTGCCACGAAGACCTCCGTCCGGCCTGTTGCTTCCGTTGCCCGTCCCTGCGGTTCCTTGGGAAAACATCGCCATGGATTTAATCACCGACCTACCCTGCTCTTCGGGCTGCACAGTCATTTTGGGGGTGGTGGATCGTTTTTCCAAGATGGCCCACTTCGTCCCTCTGCCCGGTCTTCCCTCGGCGCCGGAGCTGGCCAAAGTTTCATTCACCAAATCTTCAGACTCCATGGACTACCTCAACGCATTGTGTCTGACCAAGGGGTTCAGTTTATCTCCAAGTTCTGGTGATCACTTTGCAAGCTCATGAGTTTCCCTCGACTTCTCCTCGGCCTACCATCCACAGACAAGTAGAGCGTACCAACCAGACGTTAACTGGGTACCTACGTCATTTCTCCAACGCCCACCAGAATGATTGGGTTGACTTACTCCCCTGGGCAGAGTTCCCTTATAACAACCATGCTGGCGAGTCCTCGGCCAAGTCTCTGTTCTTCATTGTTTTTGGCAGACATCCTGGTGTTCCCCTTCTGGTAACCCCTGCCTCCGAGGTACCCACGGCCAACGCCTTGTCCTTTGAATTTTCCAAGATTTGGGCCGAGACCAACACGTCACTCAAGAGGTCCGCTGATCAGATGAAGAATTATGCCGACAAAAAGAGATTGGATCCTCCACCGTATCATGTCGGGGACAAAGTCTGGCTCTCCTCCAAATTCATCAGGTTGAAACTACCCTCCTACAAGTTGGGACCACGCTACATCGGTCCGTTTGAAATTCTTGGACGTATCAACGAGGTTGCCTACAAATTGAGGTTGTCTGCTTCGCTCCGGGTCCCGAACACCTTCCACGTCTCTCTCCTGAAGCCTGTGGTGCTGAATCGCTTCCATTCCTTGCCTGATCCGGGTCCTCAGCCAGTGGGTGCCGATGATGTCTTTGAGGTGCAGGACATTCTCGCTATGAAGAGGGTCAGAGGTAGGACATTCTTTCTTGTTGATTGGAAGGGCTTTGGTCCTGAGAGATCCTGGGAACCTCGGGAGAATATCAATGCTCCCCGTATCCTCAAGAGATTTCTTGCTAATCTCTGGGGAGGGCGGCTTAGGGGAGGGGGTACTGTCACGCCGCTCCGACATACTCACCCGGCCTCTGCTCCCACGCCGTCTCGGCATACTCACCCGGCCTCAGTTCTCACGTAGCAGCCCCTCGCCGCCCGACGGCCACGGCGGTCATCTCTGACAGGCTCCCTTTGGCTTCTTGTGCTCCGTCTGTGCCCTGACCCGGAAGCACCTTCGGACCAATGGCAGACCAGACAGGGCCAAATCAGGCCGCTTACCCCTGAGGGAGGCGCCTGATCGTTGTGTTACCTTGTACACTGGGCCCTGCTTCCTCCCGTGCTCTCTGCAACCTCTCGGTTCCATCCTCGGTGTTTCCTGCAGTAGCCTCGCAGCCCTGTCATCCGTGTTCCCTGCAGTATCCTCCGTCCTGCTCCAGTGTTCCTGTTCCTTCCTGCTCCTGCTCTGTTCCAGCGTTCCTGTTCCGTCCTACTCCAGTCCTGTTCCTGTGTTTCCGTGCTGTCCTGCTCCAGTGTTCCTGTTCCCTCCTGCCTCTGCTCTGTTCCTGTTCCATCCCACTCCAGTCCTGCCTTCGGTGTTCCTGTGCCATCCAGCTGTCCACACTCCTACAGTCCTACTCTGGTCCTATCTCCTGTGTTCCGCTCCAACCATCTCTCCACATTCCAGCATTACAGTCTACACTTCAGTCCCGCACTCCTACTCCAGTCCATCCTGAGCCGCCCCTCTCGGTACCAGCTACCATGGTACTTGAACCCCTGGGCCTGCTCCTAACGGTCCCTGTATAGGGGTCGGTTCCACCTGGCAGCTCGTCCGGGGACCCTCCGAGCCACGGTCCAGAGGGTCCACTCCTGGAGATTCCGGCTCCTGACCATCCACGCTAACAGTCTAACTGGTCTGTAGGAGCCAGAACGCTTAATGGTTGGTTGGGGATCAAATACTTATTTCTCACTTCAAAATGGAAATAAATTTATACAATGTGACTTTCTGGATTTTATTTTTGATATTCTATCTCGCAATGTTAAAATTAACCTACCCTTAAAATCATAGACTGCTCAGGTCTTTGTCAGTGGGCAAACTTACAAAATCAGAAAGGGATCAAATAATTATTTCCTTCACTGTAATGTTTTTTAAGCCTTTTAATCCTGAGCAAATTGGTGCTGGTCAGGGTCCTGAGACCCCACCGATTTCCTGTTGAAAACGTATAAAGGCAGGGACAGTGACACCAGCATTGATTGGGTGCCGACTTCACGTGTCACAACACTGCATGAGAGCCCCGGAGAGAGCGAGTGCTGACACTGCAGGAACGGTGACATCATGTGACGGGAGTATAGTCTTTATTATGTAATGGAGGTGAAGCGAGGGGTATGAGAAGTTGTCCAAGTAGTGGACAACTTCTTTAAACATCATTGTTCCGAAGAAATTTGCAACCACCACACTGCCCTCCCTTATGGATTACACCTACCACACCTGCCTCATGCTTCCCCATCTTTAAAGTGCCCCCCTTACTATTTTACCCTTGTGGGTTCTTCTACTATAAGGAAAACAGCTGCCATGAAGTGATGAATTTGGTTATGCAATCTCTAGTGCCCAAACCTCCACATACAGATATCAGGATGTGCCAAGAAAATATTCCCACATTATTAATCCATCTCCACTAACCTTAAATGTTGCTGTTGAATGTTTATATATAATCACAAAATTCTAAGCCTTGATTCCATTGCAAGAAGAATAACCACAAGGTTGGTAGCTTTTTAAATACTGGTCCTGGCTAATGTAGCATCAATGCCCATGTTTGAAGTTGCTCAGATTACTCACTCTTCCAGTTTTAATAGAAATTCATCACTTCATTTTATACTCTACTCCAGGGTCACGGGTCTCTCTCCACACAATGACACTCAAATCAGGAAAGTGCCAGTGTCTCTAATACATTGTCCGTTCGGTGTATTATACTGGTGGATAAAACAAGACTGAGCACAAGACCTTCACAGCTTCTACACAGCATAGGGGAGATCTCATGACACCTTCTCTCCATCTACCTGATGATCCTGAGGAACATCGGGATCTTCTTGTTTACAGTCCTGTGGAAGAAGAGGACGGGGACATCTCTCTGGTGTTGTCCTCACACTGGATAGAACTGGAGGAAACACATACAGGGACTGAATTCATTCCTTACATACAGATAATTATAGGCCGTGTGTATTTAGTCCTGTCTATTACCTGGTGATGTGAGGGGCTGGGGAACCTCCACCATGACATCCTTGTACAGATCTTTGTGTCCTTCTAAATACTCCCACTCCTCCATGGAGAAATAGACGGTGACATCCTGACACCTTATAGGAACCTGACACATACAATGATACCGTCATCCCCCGATCCCTCCATAGCGTTACTGTATAATGTCCCAGCATTCCCAGCAGTGTCACCTCTCCAGTCAGCAGCTCAGTCATCTTGTAGGTGAGTTCTAGGATCTTCTGGTCATTGATGTCCTCATGTATCAGGGGGTGAGGTGGAGGCCCCGTGATTGGGCTCAGGGGTCTTCCCCATCCCTCAGACTCAGGGTCCTGACAGCGCTCACTAGAGGTCTTCTTCACTACTGTGTAATCCTGGTTATGGAGACACATTAATAAACCTCACTACAGACATTTCCAGAGTCCTCACCTCTCCAGTTCTGTCCATCTGTTATTCCCATAGATAAGAATGATGTAATGTGACGTCATCAGAATCTCTCACCTCTCCAGTAAGCCGGAAGAGGATCTCTAGGGTGAGGTGTAATATCCTCTCCGCCATCTTGTCCCTGTCCCTATCCATCCTTGTAGGGGTCGCTCAGGAGAATTCTCTTACATAGAAGATCTCCACTGAGAGGATCCGATATTGTAGGGACCTGAATGGGGAGAAGATGACGATGTAACATCATAAAGATCCCATGTAAGAAATCTCCGGAGCTGTTACCGGCTTCACATGATCACTACATCCAGTCATGGCCCCGTCCTGCCCCCGGTATAACACACAGTCCCATTATAGTCACATACAGGCTCAGCACTGAGGGGGTTAATGTCCCCTGCGCCCAGTAATGGGGAATCTCCAGCACCTACCTCCACCTGCAGAGCCGCACACCACATATATGGCTGCTCTGTGCGCACAGGACCTGTGGTGAGGTCACAGGAGGGGAGGAGTCAGGGGTCACATGATCAGGGGCCTCAGTGTATGCAAGATGCTGCTGTGCTGGTTGTCATGGAGCTGAATGAGGGGAAGTTTATGTGTGGGGTCAGGAGGGGTTTACAGTGTGTGTACGAGGTGTAAGGAGAGGAGCCCTGTGTGTACGAGGTGTACGGAGCGGAGCCGTGTGTGTACGAGGTGTAAGGAGAGGAGCCGCGTGTGTACGAGGTGTAAGGAGAGGAGCCGTGTGTGTACGAGGTGTAAGGAGAGGAGCCGTGTGTGTACGAGGTGTAAGGAGCGGAGCCGTGTGTGTACGAGGTGTACGGAGCAGAGCCGTGTGTATGAGGTGTACGGAGCGGAGCCGTGTGTGTACGAGGTGTACGGAGCGGAGCCGTGTGTGTACGAGGTGTACGGAGCGGAGCCGTGTGTGTACGAGGTGTATGGAGCAGAGCCGTGTGTGTACGAGGTGTAAGAAGAGGAGCCGTGTGTGTACGAGGTGTAAGGAGCGGAGCCGTGTGTGTACGAGGTGTAAGGAGCGGAGCCGTGTGTGTACGAGGTGTAAGGAGAGGAGCCGTGTGTGTACGAGGTGTAAGGAGAGGAGCCGTGTGTGTACGAGATGTGAGGAGCGGAGCCGTGTGTGTACGAGGTGTAAGGAGAGGAGCCGTGTGGGTACGAGGTGTAAGGAGCGGAGCCGTGTGTGTACGAGGTGTAAGGAGAGGAGCCGTGTGTGTACGAGGTGTACGGAGCGGAGCCGTGTGTGTACGAGGTGTAAGGAGAGGAGCCGCGTGTGTACGAGGTGTAAGGAGAGGAGCCGTGTGTGTACGAGGTGTAAGGAGAGGAGCCGTGTGTGTACGAGGTGTAAGGAGCGGAGCCGTGTGTGTACGAGGTGTACGGAGCAGAGCCGTGTGTATGAGGTGTACGGAGCGGAGCCGTGTGTGTACGAGGTGTACGGAGCAGAGCCGTGTGTGTACGAGGTGTACGGAGCGGAGCCGTGTGTGTACGAGGTGTACGGAGCAGAGCCGTGTGTGTACGAGATGTGAGGAGCGGAGCCGTGTGTGTACGAGGTGTAAGGAGAGGAGCCGTGTGTGTACGAGGTGTAAGGAGCGGAGCCGTGTGTGTACGAGGTGTAAGGAGAGGAGCCGTGTGTGTACGAGGTGTAAGGAGAGGAGCCGTGTGTGTACGAGGTGTAAGGAGAGGAGCCGTGTGTGTACGAGGTGTAAGGAGCGGAGCCGTGTGTGTACGAGGTGTAAGGAGAGGAGCCGTGTGTGTACGAGGTGTAAGGAGAGGAGCCGTGTGTGTACGAGGTGTAAGGAGCGGAGCCGTGTGTGTACGAGGTGTAAGGAGAGGAGCCGTGTGTGTACGAGGTGTAAGGAGAGGAGCCGTGTGTGTACGAGGTGTAAGGAGAGGAGCCGTGTGTGTACGAGGTGTACGGAGCAGAGCCGTGTGTATGAGGTGTACGGAGCGGAGCCGTGTGTGTATGAGGTGTACGGAGCGGAGCCGTGTGTGTACGAGGTGTAAGGAGCGGAGCCGTGTGTGTACGAGGTGTAAGGAGAGGAGCCGTGTGTGTACGAGGTGTAAGGAGAGGAGCCGTGTGTGTACGAGGTGTAAGGAGCGGAGCCGTGTGTGTACGAGGTGTACGGAGCAGAGCCGTGTGTATGAGGTGTACGGAGCGGAGCCGTGTGTGTATGAGGTGTACGGAGCGGAGCCGTGTGTGTACGAGGTGTACGGAGCGGAGCCGTGTGTGTACGAGGTGTACGGAGCGGAGCCGTGTGTGTACGAGGTGTACGGAGCAGAGCCGTGTGTGTACGAGATGTGAGGAGCAGACCCGCGTATGTATGACACGTACAGAGCGGAGCTGCATGTGTACAATGAGGAGCTGTGTGTGTATAATGTGTATATACAGGGCCGTGTCTGTATGAAGCAGAGATGTGTGTTTATGGGGTGTATGTTACAGAGCCGTATGTCTCTACACATATCATGTTATACACGGTGTAATATAAGCTTTATATTATCTGGTGGTTATTTCCGTACAATATATTGCACATCTTTAGGGCTTATGCAGCGTATAAATTGGAAGTGTTTCATGAGGTTTTAATCAAACAAATAAGGCAGCACTCTGCAGCACCATAGCATGCAAACATGAAATCTGAAAACTGAATTGCGTTACTGCACTAGAAATATAAAAAATTGAGAATGCTTAGTGCATAAATTGGCCAATTCATGTGTACCTGGCGGCCATGTTAAGGCGATTCTCGTTGCCACGACCTAATGCCAATCCTCTCTTAGCATCTCCTGATTAAGAAGTCCTAGTGACTTTGGAATGCGTTGAGAATAAACCATCATCTTTTATCTCCAATACACCTGGACATTCATTTTTACAGCAGCGGGGATGATATCCACAAAATTCCCAAATTGAATATCCTGAATCGGTCACTAGCGGCAGCTGGTATAATCTGATGAGTTTTTTATGCTAGAATTTTGTAAACATCAGGTGAGTGCAATTTTATTGTACATCTTGAAATCTCCATCGGATAAGACCCAATTGCGCTTTTCTTTCCTGCAGTGTCTTTGGCTAGTACTTCCTTACCAGTGCAAATTTTTCAATTCTGAAGTTTCACTTTGTAGTAACTCTGGAATGCATCAACATATCTGTCAGGACCCCGTGAGGGGGACGAGTAGGCGGTATCACGGGCACAGCAACCAACTTACCCTGGTCCGTGCACGTCCTGTGTCAAGCAGGGAACAACGGAGTAGCAGTGCACAGTGAAGCCTGAGCAGCTCAACCGCTGACTAACAGAACCTGCTGCACATGACCACAGGAGGCGGGGCCAACCACGGACACCCTTCTAGTAGGTGTAAGGAGCGCCAGAGGACGGGTTAGGAAGGGGACCAAAGCGAGGAATGCCGATAAGCACAAATACCACTTTGCCACAGACCTTTCTATCAAGACCTCTGCCACGACCAGGTGATTGTCTTGTTCCACTCTTAGCGCACACTCTTCCTCAGCTTTACACTCTTCAAGACCCCTAGCAAAGATGGGCATTTGCAGCTCCGCCTTGTTACCGCTCGGGCATGGCCGCTGTAAGTCTTCGACCACCAACTTCTCCTCTTGCAGAAGACCTCTTAATGCTTCTCTGAGCACTTCCACATCTTCCCTTAAGGCCTTATTCACACTTTGCCATGTTGATGGGTGACCTCCGAGCTCAGAAACTTCCTTCTCCAGCTCATCTAGTCTATACTCAGCCGCTCATCTCAAGGCCTTTTTTTGCTCGACATGCTCTTTTATTATCCCTTTAAGCATCTCAAAAGAATCACTGTTCTTTTTCCTGGACTCCAAAGCCGTGTTTTCCTCAGATTTCTGACTTTCAAATGCTTTAATTTGGCGTGTAAATCTGTTAACTTTTGCTTCTCACGAGACAACTCTTTAGCAAGGTCCTGAAACTCCTGTGCTTCCATCCCTCTGAGCTGAACCTTGACTGCCGAGAGCTCAGATCCAACCTGATCCAACTGCGTGGAGTTGGTGGCTTCCATACTCGCCACCTTTAAACTCTCATTCGCCAGCTGTTGACAAACCTCATTGCGCTCTTTCTTCAAGCTTTACACGTGCACTTCTACCTGCCGGAAACTGTCGATTCGCTCTTTCCACGTGCACATTTCCTTTGTCAGCTTGTTGATTTGATCCTCTAGTTGACACAGGTCGAATTAGACAGCTTCTCCAGCAGGCTCTCTATTTGGTCATGGAGTTGTTCTCGAACTGCTAATTTAGCTGTTGGAACCCGACCACCACCCTGGGTCAGTTTTATGTTTCCCAGGTCCTCGACTACCTCAGCGCTCGGTTTTGTCAGTTATAAAGTGACCTCTTTATCAAGGACATTAACCTTGGCAACTGTCCCTATCTCGTCTTTATCAATCTTCTCAAAGGGTGCAATTTTTTCAGCCCCTTTTTGCCCTTTACTTTTCCGGAGACAGGAATAAGACTTGCCATTTGTACCCGAGTCACTTAACTCGTTTCCGCCTGCGTCTCCGTCTGAATGGGAGTTACCACCACCCGATCGGTCATCCTGTAACCAGCAGTCCCCACTTCTAACGGAGTTTGACCCCATTTCTGGAGCTTCCTCATCTTCAACGATCACACTTTTGGTCACCTCTGCCAAGTCCCAGAGTTGGTCAGACCCACACTTCCGTCTGGTCATACTAAGTTGGGCCCATCCACCATTTGCCTTGGTCATGCCAAACTTAGGACTGTCAACTCTAGGGGGCTCATTCTCCATATTCTTACCTCCGATACACATTATCTCTACATACCCTTTTACCTTTTATCCACCAGTCCCACAGGGCTTCCAAGTCCCGCCCTATTACCATAGTATACAGTAGGTCCAGGACTACCATCACTTCGTGGTACGTGGAACCCTCAGTCGCGTCAGTGTAGAGGTAGGCTGTCACAGGTCCTTTATTGTCCCCACCGGAGCCATTCACACTCGACCCCATTCCAGGCATCACAGAACGTTCAGGAGGGGTCCTCAGCAGACACTCCACTCCCCGGGTCTATCAGTCCCATCACATTTTCCCCATCTAGCCAGAAGAGACACTGTTGTGACGCCTTATTGGCCGAGCAATCCACAGCATAGCATGGACCTGCATAGCATGAACTACGTTGTTCCCGGCTACAGTCCAGAGGCGCATTTGCCGCTGCCGCCTTTTTTGCCACCACCCCTATTTGGGTTATCGCCCCCTTTTGGGACTCCACCCCCTTTTGGGCAACTACTCCCTTTTGGGATACTGCCCCTTTTGTGACCCCGACCTTTTTGTGACAACGATCCCTGTTTGGGTTACTGCAACCTTTTAGGCCACCACCCCTTTTAGGGAAACCACCCCATCTCTGGGGTACACCCTGTGGACTCCCCCACAGCACTCTCAGGCCCCATTTCACACAGTACTCATGTCTCTCTGGGCCTGTACTGGCCCTTTAAGCGTTTTTACGACCTGGTCCACAATGTCCTTACGACACCCCACCAGCTCCTGCTGGTGCTGCCACAGCTCCTGCTGAAGCCACTGGCTTTCTTGGCACCTCCGACTGCCGATCACAAGCCCCTGCTGCTGCAGAACCTCTTGCTGCAACTGCAGCTCCTGTCCGCAAGGCTCTGCACTGCTATGTCAGGCTCCGTACGGCTCCGCAAGGCTCTGCACGGTCCTTGAGATGGCACTGTGGACATCCAGACACCACAGGAAACTTTGTAACCCCTCCGAGTTACAGCCAAATGCTTGTAATCACAGCCAAATGCTTGTAATCTTCGTGGCCCCGCCAAGCCACAGCAAACTTCGTAACCCTGCCGAGTTACCGCCAGAAGCTTGTAATCTTTGTGGCCCCGCCGAGCCACAGCAAGCTGACTTGAAAAAATTTTTGTGGACCTGCTGATCCACAGCAAACTCCACATGTGCTTCTTGGACCGTTGCCCACATTTTCCACCATATGTAAGACAGCGCTTACTGCGTGTGTTGGGGGGCACTCGCTTGGCAGCAGGATGAAGGGACACGGTAACGGTTTTCTCAAATAAACAAGCCCATGAGGTTTACTATGCAATCATAAACCGTACCACGAACAGTCCATTACATACATCACCGGAACATAACATTAAGTTTGCAGTCTCTAAACACGCTGGACCATACTCCGTCCAGTTCCCGTAGGTGATCGCACAGTTCATTAACTAACCCTTATCAGTGCACACAGTTCCCCCATTCTCTGGGTTACCTTCCAGGAGCTCCTGCTTTCCATGCTGACTCCTTGTCAGTCCTAGGTTTCCGTGGAAGCTGCCTAACTGGGATCATCATCCTGGAGAGTGCCTTGCTCACCAGGCCACCCGACAGTCCAGATCCCCAGCAGGTCGGTAGCTTCCTCAACGCAGTAGCCGTCACAGACTCTGCAGGTCCATGGCCTCACCCCATGCTTCCAGGACTCCGATCCACACAGACACAGGACCTTCCAACACAGACACCTTCAGGACCTTACACACTGACCATTCAGGTCCATACACTCGAGGCATGTGATCAGACCTGTCACATTATATAGCTGAAACCACCCCCATAGGTGGGTGGTGTATGTGTGGTTAGTCCCGCCAGCTCTCCGACTAACCCTATAAGCCCCCCTATTATGCTAAGTAAAACTCATGGAACTACAAGTCCCAGCACAAGGACCTCTGTGACACATACCGGCCATTTACAATCATGCCGGTCACTGTCTCACCACCACAATCACAGATAAGCCTGTGACTGCCACGCCGACCCATGGCCCCAACACGCCACCGTGCGCACTCTGAGGAACACACTCAGCACCCCCTAGCTGCAACAGGGGTCACTGCCTCACAATATATATATACCATATTTTTCTATAAGACGCACTGGACCACAAGACACAGCCCAAATTTTGGGGTGAAAAATAGCAGAAAAAAGATATCTATAAGATCGGGGTCCATCGTATTGTCTGAATTTAAGGTATCTTACCAGAAGGCCGGCGATGGTACAGCGGGGTCATTGGAGGCATGGTCCCTTCCTCAGGAAGCCGGCAGCAGAAGAAGTGAGGGGTGCGATGCTGTGAGTCCGGTGTCGGCAGTGAGGCAGAGCACTGGAACAGGGTCCCTTCCTTAGGATGCCGGCGACAGATATGTGTCCACGCCACGGCCCGGTGTCCATGCCATGGCCCGGTGTATCACCGGTTTCCCCGCGGCCATCTTCCTGAAGCCTTGGGCCCGGAGACTTCAGGAAAATGGCAGCCAGAGGCCGCACTTGCGCAGATTGAGATCTTGTCGGTCATTTTCCAGAAGCCGAGTGCCGCCGAGATCTCAATCTGCGCACGCGTGGCCTCCGGCGGCGATTTTCCTAAAGCCTCTGGTGGCCCATGGCTTGAGCTTAAGGAAGATGGCCCCAGGGAAAACGGTGATGCATTTGGCTCTGCTTGGCATGGACACCGGTCCGCAGCATGGACACATTTCTGCCGCCAGCATCCTGAGGAATGGACCCTGCTCAGGTGCACTCTGCACTGCCACACCTCTGCTACCGCTACACCACTGCCGCAACCCCCGGTAAGCCTGCATTCTCACTATAAGACGCACCCCCCATTTTCCGCCCAAATTTTTTGGGAAAGAAGTGCGTCTTATAGTATGAAAAATAAGTTATGTGTATTACGTCCCTATATATATATAACACCAAGAAGTGTACTTCCACTGCTGATAACAGAGAGCATACGATCAATGGTTTTATTAATTGTAGCAGCACATACTGTATGTAGTTTATGTTATGATATGTGAGAAATGTGGACTGCAGTACGTCGGTTGCACCATTAGAACACTGCGAAAACGCATATCAGAACATGTGTATGATGCACATCATAAAACTACTCGCAGCTTATCGGGTACCTCCCAACATTTGCTTAATCACCACAATGGTGATGTTAGCAACCTTAGGGTTAACGCTATTTAAAATGTACCTCCACCCAAAAGAGGAGGTGACAGATCACACAATCTAAAATATAAAGAGGCATCAACGATTCTTAAACTGAATACAAGCATACCAAATGGCATGAACATCAGAACAGATTTAATATATATGCATTACATATTTGACAAAAAAACTTACATTTTCTTTAACGAAAAATGATTTGTCTACATAATTTCCTCTAGTTTTTTACTATATAAAACAACACTCTATGTCAGGGAACCATGCCATACTATGACTATACTACGCAAAGTTCGAAACCCCAAGAGGATGGGTGAGTGTTACGGCTCAGCAGAGGTAATAGAAAGAGCCTTGTTCAAAAGACTCGATGACTTTCCTAAAATATCTAACAAATGTCTCCAGAAACTTAGAGAACTAAGCCACCTGCTAATGGAAGTCCATGTTGCCAAATACGAAGATGACCTACAGGGACTTGCATTCCGTGATAGAGCCAGAGGTGTTAACCCTATAGTCCAAAAGTTGCCCTACAATCTGCAGGAGAGGTGGCTCACACATGTTTCCACGTACAAATACAAATACAGTGTTCTATTCCTTCCCTTCTCCGTTTTTGTAGACTTTATACACCAACAAGCAAGAATTAGAAACGATCCCAGCTTTGACTTTGCAGTGTCACAGAGTCATATGCCACACTGTCACCTGCTGCAAATCCATGCAGAACTTCTGTGGCAGTACACAAGACTTATGTTTCTTCTCCAGGTTCTAATTACAGGTCTGCTGGCTGCTCCCAATCAGAGACAAAGGTACAGGACCCTGACAAGCAGTGCCCGCTCCATCAGATGCCTCATCCTCTTCTGAAATGCAGAGCCTTCAGAGGAAAATCTATGTCAGATCGCAGAAGCTTCCTGAAAGAAAACGGTATATGCTACAAGTGCTGCTCGATCACAACTCATCTCGCCAAGGATGGCAAGGTCAGTGTAAAATGCACAGAATGCAGCACCACAGCTCATATCACTGCTCTACACCCTGGCTCATCTCTATGGAGTACACAAAACACGCCAACTGACAGTGAGCATGGAGGGTAGGAAAGGAACACTACTTCAGCTACTCCAGAGATCACTTCACAATGTACTGAAGTCTGCAAAGGGACAATAGACAGTACTGTATGTCCTGTTCAAAAATATGCCTCATCAGAGTGTACCCAAAAGGCCATAGAGACAAAGCTGTAAGACTGTATGCTATCTTGGATGATCAAAGTGATCGATCTTTGGCTAGATCAACATTCTTTGACCTATTCAACATCAAAGGGTCAAGCACTCCCTACTCATTAAAGACGTGTGCAGGTACTGTGACAATAGCAGGCAGGAAAGCTACTGACTATCAAATCGAGTCCTTAGACGTACCACTCTGCCTACCACTACCTACGATCATCGAGTGTAACCAGATCCCAGACAACAGATCTGAAATCCCTACGCCAGATGTACCAATCCATCATGCTCACTTAAAACGCATAGCACACCTTATACCGGAACTCGGCCATCAGGCCCAGATAATCCTGCTGTTGGGGAGAGATATCTTACAGGTTCATAAAGTGAGATGTCATATCAATGGACTCCACAATGCTCGCTATGCCCAAAAGCTAGACATAGGATGGGTCATAATATTATTATTATTTATTTATATAGCACCATTAATTCCATGGTGCTGTACATGAAGTGGTTACATACAAATTTATAGATATTGTTTACAGTAAACAAATTTACAATGACAGACTGGTATAGAGGGGAGAGGACCCTGTCCTTGCGGACTTACATTCTACGGGATAATGGGGAAGAGACAGAAGGATGGGGGTGCAGCAGCTCTGGTGGTGAGGAGGCAGCCCAGGTGATGGTGAGGTGGCAGAATGGTTATTGCAGGCTGTAAGTTTTCCTGAAGAGATGGGATTTCAGGTTCCGTCTGAAGGATCTGAGGGTGGTGGATAATCGGACCTGCTGAGGCATGGAATTCCAGAGGATTTGGGATATTCGGGAGAAATCTTGGAGGCGGTTGTATGAGGAACGAATAAGTGTGGAGGAGAGTAGGAGGTCTTGGGAGGATCGAATATTACGTGAGGGAAGATATTGGGAGATTAGTTCAGAGATATAGGAGGGGACAGGTTGTGGATGGCTTTGTAGGTCAGTGTTATTAGTTTGAACTGGATTCGCTGGGGAATTTGAAGCCAGTGGAAGGATTTGCAGAGGGGGGAAACAGGGAAGTAGTGAGGAGATAGGTGGATTATTCGGGCAGCAAAGTTGAGGACAGATTGGAGTGGTGCAAGAGAGTTAGCAGGGAGGCCACAGAGGAGAGTGTTGCAGTAGTCAAGGCGGGAGATGATGAGGATGTGTACAAGAGTTTTAGCAGATTGAGGGCTGAGGAAGGGATGGAAAATAGGAAACGTATGCTTGAGACGCATGCATGACTCATCTTCTGTGACAAGCATGCTGACAACTACGCCCATGAGAAAAGACGCCCATCTCTGTTTCAACCTTGTAACAATGAGTTCCATGTCAAAGAACTACCACACAGCATCCAACTGCCCAATCATTTAATAGACTTTAATCATGACAGCAGTATAGTGTCGGGAAGCTATGAGGATAAGTTAGGGTGCACAGTCTTCCAGAAACCTGGCAATGTCAGTAGAGGACAAGTTGTTTTTAGAGATAATGGACAAAGAACTTGTTAAAGATGAGACCACCAGCTGGGTCGCTCCTCTTCCCTTCAGAACCCAAAGACCACATCTACCAAACAACAGAAATCAGGCATTAAAATGTTTCTCCTCTCTCAAACATAATCTGCAAAAGAAACCAGAGATGAAAGATGACTTTTTCTCCTTCATTTCAAAGATTTTTGAAAACTGTCATGCAGAGCTAGCTCCCGCTCTCAAAGACTCTGAAGAATGCTGGTTACTACCCATGTTTGGAGCATACCACCCTAAGAAACCAGGCCAGATTAGAGTGGTGTTTGATTCCAGTTCTAAGTTTGATTATGTCTCCCTGAATGATGTTCTACTGACAGGACCAGACCTCAATAACAAGCAGCTGGGAGTACTTTTGCACTTCCGTAAGGATTCCATTGCCTTCATCGCTGACATCCAGCAAATGTTCCATTGTTTTCTTGTGAGAGAGAAAGACAGGAACTTCCTGAGATTCTTCTGGTACAGAGATAATGATCCTACTAAAGACGTCACAGAGTATCACATGAGAGTGCACATCTTTGGCAACAGTCCTTCACCTGCAGTTGTCATTTATGGACTAAAAAGGTCGGCTCAAGAAGGAGAAACAGAATATTGATCAGATGTCAGACAATACATAGAAAAAGACTTTTATGTTGATGACGGTCTGAAAGCCATGCCTTCAAATGAGACTGCCATCAGTCTTCTCAGGAGAGCCCAGGAGAAGCTTGCCTGCTCGAACCTCAGGCTTCACAAAATAGCCTCAAACAGCCAAGAACTCATGGAAGCATTCCCTTCTCAGGACTTATGTAACGGTCTCAGAGACCTAGACTTGGGGTCAGACCCCGCACCAATGCAATGCAGCCTCGGGCTTCTCTGGAATCTACAGTCAGACACTTTCACTTTTCAGGTGAGCCAGGAAGAAAGGCCTTTCAAGAGTAGAGGTGTCCTGTCTACCATCAACAGTCTGTACGATCCTTTGGGTTTCGAAGCTCATGTTACTATACAAGGCAAGGCCCTACTAAGAGATTTAACTAGGGAAACATCTGACTGGGATGCACCTCTGCCACCTGATAAGAGGATCTAGTGGGAAGAATGGAAAAACTCGTTAGCAGCCCTCTCCAACCTAAACGTGCAAAGACAATACACCCCTGTGCTGTCTACAGAAAAACAAAGCCAAAGACTGTACGTATTTGCAGATGCTTCTGTCAAAGCAATTGCCGCTGTTGCCTATATCAAAACTGTAGACTCCAAATGTCAGAGCCACATCGGGTTCATTATGGGGAAGGCCAAACTCGCACCACAACCAGAGCACACTATACCCAAGTTAGAGCTTTGCGCCGCAGTCTTAGCAGTTGAGTTAGCGGATTTCATAGCATCCGAGATGGATATTGACCTTACACAGGCCAGGTTCTGACAGCAAAGTAGTTCTGGGACATATCCACAACGAAACCAGGCGATTCTACATTTATGTCAATAACAGAGTGCTACGAATTAGGAGATCAGTTCATCCAAAACATTGGCATTACATACCCACAGACCAGAATCCCGCAGCTCACGTAACTAGAGCAGTTGACGCAAGTCAACTAGGAAGCACAACATGGCCAAAACTATTGTATACTGAGGAACGTTTCCCAGACACCATTGAACTAGTAGGAGAGGACTCAGATGCTGAAATCCACCCTCAGGTGTCTACACTTCATACTATGACCTCTGCTATCCAGCTTGGATCTCACAGGTTCAACAAATTTTCAAGTTGAAAGTCACTTATTTGAGCCATTACCTGCCTGACTCATATAGCTTGTCGTTCAGGACCAGCAGAGCTTGTGACACAGAAAAATGTAAAGGACCAGGGAGGCTTACCCATGAAAGCCTAATCACTTTTATGGCAGAAGCTGCAGCTATAATAAATGCAAGACCCTTGATTCCAGTACCTAACGACCCCGTGGAACCCTTGATATTGACTCCAGCTACTCTCTGTCATGGTCTGAACAGGGTTCTTGCCCTGCACTCACAGGGTTAAGTGTTCGTGGTCTCTTTCTGGATCTGGGAGGGGTATTTATACTCGCTCTTTACCAGAGTTCTCTGTCAGCTACACTGTTGTTCTGGTGTGTCTGACCACTGGTGTGTGTGTATTCTGCATTGTTTGTTTGCTTCCCGTGTATGACCCGGTCTGTTCCCTCACTCTGTACTCCGTCTCTCGTTTTGGTACTAATGTCTTTTCTGGTTCTGACCTCCTGGCTTGGCTATTGTTACTCCGTTACAGTTTGTCCCTATTGTACCGTCTATTGCCCGTTCTGGTTTTCTGATCTATTGCTATGTCCTGACTATCCATTCTGTCTAACCCTTTGGTACTGTATGGCTATCTTGTGCTTTGACCCCAGCTTCATCTGGTTTCTGTCTCTGTCTATGCCCCTTGGTAACATTGTCCTGTAGTTACAGTCATATGTTAAAGTTTGGGCACCCCTATTAATGTTAACCTTTTTTCTTTATAACAATTTTGTTTTTTGCAACAGCTATTTCAGTTTCATATATCTAATAACTGATGGACTATTTCTGGATTCAAATGAGGTTTATTGTACTAACAGAAAATGTGCAATCTGCATTTAAACAAAATTTGACCGGTGCAAAAGTATGGGCACCTCAACATAAAAGTGACATTAATATTTTGTAGATCCTCCTTTTGCAAAAATAACAGCCTCTAGTCGCTTCCTGTAGCTACTAATGAGTTCCTGGATCCTGGATGAAGGTATTTGTGACCATTCCTGTTTACAAAACAATTCCAGTTCAGTTAAGTTTGATGGTCGCCGAGCATGGACAGCCCGCTTCAAATCATCCCACAGATGTTCAATGATATTCAGGTCTGGGGACTGGGATGGCCATTCCAGAACATTGTAATTGTTCCTCTGCATGAATGCCTGAGTAGATTTGGAGCGGTGTTTTGGATCATTGTCTTGCTGAAATATCCATCCCCTGCATAACTTCAACTTCGTCACTGATTCTTGCACATTATTGCCAAGAATCTGCTGATACTGAGTTGAATCCATGCGACCCTCAACTTTAACAAGATTCCCGGTGCCGGCATTGGCCACACATCCCCAAAGCATGATGGGACCTCCACCAAATTTTACTGTGGGTAGCAAGTGTTTTTCTTGGAATGCTGTGTTTTTTAGCCTCCATGCATAACGCCTTTTTGTATGACCAAACAACTCAATCTTTGTTTCATCAGTCCACAGGACCTTCTTCCAAAAGGTAACTGGATTGTCCAAATGTGCTTTTGCATACCTCAGGCGACTCGTGCTTGCAGAAACGGCTTCTTTCGCATCACTCTCCCATACAGCTTCTCCTTGTGCAAAGTGCGCTGTATTGTTGACCGATGCACAGTGACACCATCTGCAGCAAGATGATGCTGCAGGTCTTTGGAGGTGGTCCGTGGATTGTCCTTGACTGTTCTCACCATTTTTCTTCTCTGCCTTTCTGATATTTTTCTTGGCCTGCCACTTCTGGGCTTAACAAGAACTGTACCTGTGTTCTCCCATTTCCTTACTATGTGCCTCACAGTGGAAACTGACAGGTTAAATCTCTGAGACAACTTTTTGTATCCTTCCCCTGAAAAGCTATGTTGAATAATCTTTGTTTTCAGATCATTTGAGAGTTGTTTTGAGGAGCACATGATGCCACTCTTTATAGGAGAATCAAATAGGAGAACTACTTGCAAGTGGCCACCTTAAATACCTTTACTCATGATTTGATACACCTGGCTATGAAGTTCAAAGCTCAATGAGGTTACAAAACCAAATTGGTGCTTCAGGAAGTCAGTAAAAAGTAGTTAGGAGTGTTCAAATCAAGAAAATGATAAGGGTGCCCATACTTTTGCACCGGTCAAATTTTGTTTAAATGCAGATTGCACATTTTCTGTTAGTACAATAAACCTCATTTGAATCCAGAAATATAACTGAGTCCATCAGTTATTAGATATATGAAACTGAAATATCTGTTGCATAATCCAAAATTGTTATAAAGAAAAAAGGTTAACATTATTAGGGGTGCCCAAACTTTAACATATGACTGTACCTTTCTAGGAGTTTCCCTGCAGCTCCTAGCTCTGTGGAGCTTAGGCCACGCCCCCAGCAGTCACGTGCTTCAGGTCCTGATACTCTGAAGTACGCATCGTCACCGCTGCTGCCCTGCTCCACAGGTATCTTTGAGCACTGTTTTTGTACTCAGGATACACGCACTGGCTCAGTGAGCAAGTGCAGTGTGGGGTTCCTGACATTATAGCTGACCCTTTAATTTTTTTTTTCCTCTGAAGGAAAAAAAAAAAAAAGTGTGATATCCTCATGGATCCCACACAAGCTTTGGCTGATCAGGTCAAGCACCTGACCCAAATGTTTCACAAACTTAATGTGGAAAGCGCACGATGGCCCATACCCAGCAACAGTTGGTGTATACTGTGCAGGGGCTCCTAGTGCTGGGAAAAGAGATGTATCACTGGCATCCCCCGAATCTCCGGTCAAATTGCCAGACCTTTTCTCAGGGGATAAAAGTGAGTTCAGGTCGTTCAGAGAAGGATGCAAGCTTTTTTTTTCTCTGAGGCCCTGCTCCTCCGGGGATGAGTTCCAGAGGGTGGGGGTCGTCATTTCCCTACTTCGGGGGGCTCCACAGGCATGGGCTTTCTCTCTCTCTTCCTCTGCTTCTGAACGTATGTCGGTGAATTTGTTCTTTGAGGCTCTGGGGCACATTTATGATGAGCCTGATAGAGTGCGTCTGGCAGAGGATATGGTGATGATTGTGACACGGGAGGCACTCTGCTGAATGGTTCTGCTCTGAGTTCAGATGCTGGGCAGCGGAGGTCTCCTGGGATGATGCTCCCCTTCGGGGTTTGTTCTGTAGAGGCCTGTCCGAACGTTTGAAAGATGCCCTAGCCCTTCATCCTCCACCGGATTCTTTGGAGGACGCTATGATCCAGGCTGTCCGCATGGACCGTAGGCTGCAGGCAAGAGAGGTCATGCTGCAGGAGACCCCTTTATTCTCCAATCTGAGAGACCCTGCATCTAGTCCTGAGCCCATGGAGGTTGGTGCCACGTCATTGAAGGAAAAAGAGAGGAGACACCGTAGAAACAACCAATTGTGCTTTTACTGTGGATCCGCTGGACATTGGAGAAGGAACTGTCCTTCTTGCCCTTCTTCAGTGAAGCTGTCAGGACAATGACTGAGTCTGGGTAACAATCGAGGAGGTTGCCCTACAGAGAGGGATTTTGGAGGCCCAGGCTCGGTCTCCAGGGGGTTAATCCCCAAGTAAATTGTTTGTACTGGAACGTTTCCGTCTCGGACTTATGCAGGAATTTCACGATTCTATGTTGAGTGCTCATCCTGAGATTGCAGCTACCCGGGGGCCAAATGCAAGGGGTTTCTGGTGGCCCTCTATGGTAACAGATATTAAAACGTTTGTGACTACATGTGGGGTGTGTGCTCGTTCTGAAAGTTCTCAGGTCCGGCCGGCCGGGGAGTTGGTGCCTTTGCCAATTCCGGATAGACCATGGACACATTTGTCCATGGATTTTATCACAAATCTTCCTCCTTCCAGGGGCAACTCGGTGATATGGGTGGTGGTGGATAGGTTTTCAAAACAAGCCCACTTTGTACCTCTCCCCGCGTTGCCATCTGCCGAAACCCTGGCCCGCTTATTTATGCAGCATATAATTCGGTTGCATGGAGTGCCTATGAATGTGGTGTCAGACAGAGGGGTACAGTTTGTAGCCAGGTTCTGGAGGGCTTTTTGCAAAAAGCTGGGGATTTCGTAGTCCTTCTCCTCTGCCTACCACCCAGAGTCTAATGGACAGACGGAGCGCACGAACCAATCGTTGGAGCAGATTCTGAGATGCTTGGCCTCTTCCAGGCAGGAGGACTGGTGTGAGGTATTGCCCATGGCAGAGTTTGCATTCAGCGGTCGTGTGAGTCAATCTACTGGGAAGTCTCCCTTTCAGATCAACTATGGGTTTAACCCACATTTTGGAGAGTTATCCCGCATGGATTCAGGTTGTCCTGGAGCTGAGGGTGCGACACAACGTCTTAGAATTCTTTGGAGGGAGGTTCAGAGGAATATTTCCAAGGCCCAGGAAAACTATAAGCGGTTTGCTGACAGGAGGAGGGGGCCAGGTCCAGCATTTGCAGTAGGGGAGGTGTGGCTATCCATCCGCAATATCAAGCTTAAGATACCATCCATAAAGCTGGGCCCCAAGTTTATTGGCCCATACAAAGTTGTTGAGGTTGTTAACCCAGTAGCCTACCAACTGCAGCTGCCCACCTCCTTTAAAATTTCTGATGTCTTCCACAGGTCCCTGTTAAAGCCTGTGGGGACGGTGAGAGAGGATCCCTTATCAAATGCTCCAACAGTGCTGGTAGAGGGGCAGCTGGAGTATGAAGTAGGACACATTGTTGACTCCTGGTGGGTGCGCCTGAGACTCCAGTATCTGATACACCAGAAAGGGTACTCTCTGGAGGATCGGTCATGGGTTCCGGCCAGTTCGGTGCATGCCGATCGTCTGGTGCGGGTTTTCCACGAAAGATACCCAGACAAGCCTGGGGGTCCAGTGGCCCCCCCGTTAAGAGGGGGGTACTGTCATGGTTTGAACAGGGTTCTTGCCCTGCACTCACAGGGTAAGTGTTCGTGGCCTCTTTCTGGATCTGGGAGGGGTATTTATACTCGCTCTTTACCAGGGTTCTCTGTCAGCTATACTGTTGTTCTGGTGTGTCTGACCCCTGGTGTGTGTGTATTCTGCGTTGTTTGTTTGCTTCCCGTGTATGACCCGATCTGTTCCCTCACTCTGTACTCCGTCTCTCGTTTTGGTACTATTGTCTTTTCTGGTTCTGACCTCCTGGCTTGGCTATTGTTACTCCGTTACAGTTTGTCCCTATTGTACCGTCTATTGCCCGTTCTGGTTTTCTGATCTATTGCTACGTCCTGACTATCCATTCTGTCTAACCCTTTGGTACTGTATTGCTATCTTGTGCTTTGATCCCGGCTTCATCTGGTTTCTGTCTCTGTCTATGCCCCTTGGTAACATTGTCCTGTAGTTACCTTTCTAGGAGTTTCCCTGCAGCTCCTAGGTCTGTGGAGCTTAGGCCACGCCCCCAGCAGTCACGTGCTTCAGGTCCTGATACTCTGAAGCACGCATCATCACCGCTGCTGCCCTGTTCCACAGGTATCTTTGAGCACTGTTTTTGTACTCAGGACACACGCACTGGCTCAGTGAGCAAGTGCAGTGCGGGGTTCCTGACACTCTCCTTACCAAGAAAACGGGACTGTCCAGTGCCTCTCCAGGAGGATTCGATGGTAAGGACGTCTACAAGCGCCAATGGAGACAGGTACAAAGTCTTGCAAATACTTTCTGCAAAACAATATTTGTCTACCCTGCAGTCACAGATGAAGTGGCAATCTACTAGGCCTAATCTGAGGATAGGTGTTAGGCGTTGGGTTCCTGCAGCGGCTCAACAGGAATCCAGAGCTTCATATTCTGCGGTCTCTCATTGTCTGTCCACCGCAGAGGAGTTTGCTCAGCAGTCCCGGCGTTCCAGACACTCTGCCGAGACCTGCTCTGTGGGTCTGGCTGTTGCTGCCACCTTTGGGTCAGCAATAGCAATGAAGGCTGCTCAGCAGCAAATCGCTCCAGAGGCTAAGTCCCTCTGTCGCTCCACTGAGCATGCTCACGAGATGATCTCCCATTGGAGATCGGGAGTCACATGTCCAGGTCCTTCTCCAGATCTGATGGGTCCATCTTAGGAATCTGGAAGCTTCCGGAAGGTCCTGGCTATAAAAGGTTTGCATGGCTGCTTGGCCATGTGCTAGTATAGTCTCTAGTTGCTACTGTGTGAATGATGATGGATGCATGAACCTGCGAATGACTAATTAAGATCCCCTTCCTCTGATATTACGAGTGTGTATAGGGATTTAGCTTTAGAGTCTGCGCCAGCCAGTGGCAAGCTACTAGCCACATTTGCATCCTCCACAGTGCTAGCGTCTGACAGTGCGCCTGCTATCGGGCATTGTTGATTAGCGGCAGTGTCTATCGCCGCGCTGCAGTCTACAGCTCCTCTTGGCGTCCGCAGTTGCAACGCCGCACGCACGGTAGGTCTAGACGGACTCTGACCATCTGCCTAGGGCCCAGCTCCTGTGACTATATACCGTGCGTGCACTTCTATGAGACCTGTGAGTCCAACAGGCTCCACCTTTATGTTATTGCCTTAGGAGTCTCTGTGAAGCTAACAAGAGTACGCCCAGTGCACACCGGGTGACGTCTAACCCGCGTGCAATATACCGCCACATAGCGTGTCTGCCATTATCTAGCAGCGGTTTAACACCTACTGCACGGTGGACCCCGAGCGGCGAACGCACTTTATTATTTATTTATTTAGTGCCTTCTGCCGTTCCTAACAATAGGTGACCTCGTCCTTGTGAAAGACTGTCAAATTCACCGGAACCAGTGGCCACATGGTCTAATTACAGTTTAACCGCGCCAATATACTATCACGTTCAATAAAAGCACAGACTCAACCACAGTCTCCTTATTAGACCCCAGTATAGCGGTTTATCGGTCTGTATAGCTACATGAGGAAAGTCAAACAGCTGCACTCTCAATTCGTGTTGCTTGTGAATATTTAATAAGTAGAAATCTGACACCATACAAATTGATTTTTGATGCATAGGGCACAGAATCAAGAAGCGTAAGTGACGTTTTGACTTTTTGAAGAGTGACATCATCACAATTGCGCTGCAATACGCGCTCCTGGACACCACCTCCAACAGTGCACAACATTGCATATCTAAAGCACCTAGAGTGCACATCAGTTTTCTTTTGAGCCATACTGAATCTACAGTAGCGTTTGAAAAAGACTCTTCAAAGAGTCAAAATGTCACTTTCGCTTCTTGCCTTCTGCATCAAAAATCAATTTGTATGGTGTCACCTTTCTACTTATTAAATATTCACTAGCAACACGAATTGAGAGTGCAGCTGTTTGACTTTTCTTTTGTATTCCGGTTCAGGTTGCACCTCGTTATCCTCTTAAGCTGAGTGCGCCTCCTTATTCTTTCTGTATAGCTACATGAGCCTGCCTCATTTAGTGATGACAGAACAGCGTCAGTTTGTGCACTTCCCTGTGACACTGCACTTTTATTATATGGATATTTTTTAACGGTTTTTTTTTCTTAATAAAATTGCTGTTTTTAACTAAATTTTCCCCCGGACCTGTTGCTGGATATATCTTCCTTTTGAATTGTCTTCATCCTGATGCCAGCACAGGCTACATTTTCATGCACTGCTGATGGAACTGCATTCATCTAACTGGTGAGCTGGATAAAACCTTTTTCTATCTTTTGTCTGTCAGTATGATGAAGAAACTACATTTTGACATGTTTTTTATTATACTTTTCTCACCACACAGAATAAACAATGAGACAGTTTTATAGTTCTGGTCATTTCGAATCTGGTGATACCAATTATGTGAAGGTTTTTTGTTGTAACACAAAGGCTGCATTTTTAGTGGCAAAATGGGTTTTCGAAATTTGTGTGCACGTTTCTGTGTGTGTGTTTTATGTTTTACATCTTTACATATTATATGTGTTTAATCAATTTTTAAACACTTAGAAGCTGTGGTCATGATTGACAGCAGCATTTAACAGGTTAATCGGATGTCAGATGCAGATGTCATATACATCTGTCACCTGTGTGGGATTTTCATTAAATGGAAGCATTACTTATTTCTCAACGCCATTTTAATAGGACAAATAAGGACCCTAAATGGCCACTGTTTTAATTTGTATCACTGGTCGTTAAGTTGTTATCAGAGGAGCTAGCTGCTGGATGGCAACTGTTCTGATCTATAGCAGCATCTCTCCAATGCCGATGTCACATCAAACAGAAGAGATCGGTATCAAAGATCTCATTTATGGAAATGCTAAATATTTTATACATCTATTGTCACAAAGTGACTGTGGGATAATAGATGTGCACCTATATTGACCCTCAGGCTAGGGATCCCTGGCTATCCCTTTCTCAAGATTACCCCTGAAGGTGAAGATGCCTGGGCCTCGTTCCTTCCTATGCTCCTAAGTACGACTAGTCTGTGCAGTGTATGGGAAAATTTAAGACAAGACAGGGCAGAAGCGGAAAGACAATCACACAACAGTCTCAGAGGAATATATATTGTATAGCACGAGTAGCAACAAACTAATATAAAGACAACTCAGGGAAAGGGTGAACCAAACACCACTCATAACAACTTTAGAAATAACCACTAATAACCAGTATGTGTCCAACTCTCCAGACCAGGATAGAGAACTATTGCTGGCATTATCTGAATAGTGGAGCCAGCTTAAATAGGAAAAGATCAGATAAGAATGGTTGTCTCACAGTATGTGACCACAGGCAATCAACAAGCTCAGTCCAGAGAAGATTTAACACATTCTAACCTGCCTAGGAGCTGCAGCTCTAGAAGTCGATGCCTGACTCACTCTGTGCCGATCATAACTATTTATGGAGTCACAAAAAGGAGTGTCTAAATCTATGGAACCCACAGACCCTGACACCACCATGACAGTTGGATATGTTTGAGAAAGCCTCCTTGTGACATCTATATACAGTATATGATTCATACATAGCTGTATTATTGTATATGAATACAAATTGTTTTCAATAACAATCATTGGTAATTGTATACATTTTCTAATAATCTTAGAATGCTCCAAATAGTTATTGCTTTTTCTTGTAGATGTGTGAATTAAAATTTGCATTTGTTTCTTACATGTTTTCAATTAAATGATAAAAAAGAAAAATTGTTACTTTCCTGTGTGCATTCTTTGATGACTAACAAGACTTGCTTTCACTGTAAAGCGTTTCTCACATTCTGAACATGAAAATGGCTTCTCCCCTGTGTGACTTCTCTGATGTACAAGAAGAGTTGATTTCTTTGTAAAACATTTCCCACATTCAGAACATGAAAATGGCTTCTCCCCTGTGTGAATTCTGTGATGTTCAATAAGATGTGATTTGTCAGTAAAACATTTCCCACATTCTGAGCATGAATATGGCTTCTCCTGTGTGTGAATACTCTGATGTCTGACAAGATTTGATTTCCCTATAAAACATTTCCCACATTCTGAACATAAAAATTCCTTTTCCCCTGTATGAATTCTCTGATGTGTAAGGAGATTCAATTTCCTGTTAAAACATTTCCCACATTCTGAACATGAAAATGGCTTCTCCCCTGTGTGAATTCTCTGATGTCTAATGAGATTCAATTTCCTATTAAAACATTTCCCACATTCTGAACATGAAAATGGATTCTCTCCTGTGTGAATTTTCTGATGTCTTACGAGATTCAGTTTCCTATTAAAACATTTCCCACATTGTGAGCATAAAAATAGTTTCTCCTCTCTAAGAGCTAGTTCATGTTCATTGGTTCTTCTATGACTTTTGTTTTGCATATTGGTCATTGATGAAGCAGAAGAAATGATCTGTTGAAAATGGTCAGATGAAAGACTTTTTCTGAGAAGGGCTTGAGGTGTATCTGGGATTATGGCATGTTTTTCATATGTATCTGGTGTAACACTATGATCATCTGTTGCAAAATCTGAAAGTACCTCTGAGCTCCTGGTACACTCATCTGTCAAGAATAAAAATGACTTAATTATTTTCCAATAATGCTACAATGAAATCATATCAATATTATATAGTTTATACATTTTTTAATCAGCTCTTTTTTTATTAATAAGAGAAAATATATATCAATATTACAAGCCAGTCAATTAACAATAACATGTTTATAATTACATGATAGGCCAGATAGTATTGTTATCCATTAAATGTAAGCACTATACTGTTAAATAAACATCTTTATCTCTCATTTATTAATCATTATAAAAATATAAACCAATATCTCTTTCCCCAGGTAACCAGAACAACCTACGTACATAATTACCACAATATACCACATATATACAGAATTGACTGAAATTCAAGAGTCAGCCCAGGACTTTATAACATAAAGCAACCACATTGACCATTACGCGGGAATACTGTAACATTCTAACCTCAAATCATTAACTGCCATAACCCATCAATGCACCATACGGTAGGCCTGGAACATTCAGCCATGGTCCCCCTAATTTTTTAAAATTTCTTTGTTGCTTTTCTCTTTCTATATAGCCCCTTTTACAAAAATTTGTTATCACTTATTCTGTTTATTAATTTGTTGATTGACAAAGGCTGAGCATCCAACCAATGTGATGCAATGAGTTTGCAAGCTTGGTATAGTATTCATCATAATCCAATAGTTAACGAGGATCGAAAATCCTTAGAATCTCCCAAATGCCTCAACACACATATCTTAGGGTCTGCCTGAAATTGCACCCTGAAATATCTGTATCTTTGTACCTGGGACAAGGTATTTATCCAGTACAAGCCGAAACACTTGCATTCCCAAAATATGTCCATTAAATGTGCATCCTCTGTCCCACATCCAGGGGATTTCGCATTCGAGTGAATTGGATTGTGACGTTAGGCCACTAGGTTGCGCGGTTTCAATTTTTCACTTCTCCCTTGAATTCATCTTCTCCAATGGTCCATGATTAACTTTGTCTGTCACCAATCATTACCAGTTACATCAGGGGTGAGGAACCTTTTTTCTGCCATGGCCATTTGGATATTTATGCCCTCATACGGGTGCCAGGCAAAACTATCAACTTGAAAATTACCCTGAAATATTTGGTCAAACATTTAATTAACTTACCTCTATGTTATGCCTGGAGCTTCTTGTCTTTTGGGAGGCAGGTGATGTTAGGTGGTATTAGTGATATTGATACTGTTTTCCAGGTCTTTTTTCGTCTTGAACACAGACTTATAATGAACATGTATAGGGGAGAGAGCACAGGACAGGGACTAAGGCTATTTGCACACATTCAGGATTTGAAGCAGAAAATTCTACTGCAAATCTTGATGTGATGCCAGGAAAAATGCTACATAAAATATGCATTTTTGCCATGTCTATTTACATGGTTTTTGCTCCATATTTTTCTCCAATCATTGGAATGGGAGCAGCAAAAATTGACATTATCCAGACCTGAATCTGCTGCAAAATGGGCAACATGTGCATTATAATTTAGAAATCTCATTCCCTTTGCTTTACTGTAAAATACTGCATATTTTCCTCAACAGTTCTGAGTGGAAAAATTGCACATAGCCTTTAAATCAATTTGGGGGAGTGGAGGAGGAGCAGCTCCATAAGAAGCATTTCAAGGTCCTGGAGTGGCCTAACCTGTCCCCAAACCTAAAGCCAATAGAATATCTTTAGAGGGAGCGGAAACTCAGTGTTACCCAGCGACAGACCCGAAACCTGAAAGATCTGGAGAAGATCTATACGGAGGAGTGGGCCAAAATCCCTGCTGCAGTGTGTGCAAACTTGGTAAAAAATTTCAGGAAATGTCTGACCTCTGAAGTGTACCTACGATAAAAATTACAGACCTCTTCCGACAATTCGGAAGACTTTATGGAACCATCTCTCTGACTTCTTCCATTTGAATGAGGGCTCAGTTTCCTCCCCTTCGGTTCTTTGGGAGGCCCATAAGCCTGTCATGAGGGGCTATTGTATTAAAGAGGGCTCTAGATTAAAAAAATGCTAAAGCAGAATCAGATAAAATAACTTCTCAGTTATCAAGTGAGGAGTGGAAGCTGGTAGTCTCGCCTTCAGTGAGGACCTTAAATAAGGTTGTGACACTTAGAAATAAATTGAAAGATCTGACAACACGGAGGGTTGAAAAACTCCTTCTTTATACTAAACAAAAGTACTACAAGAAAGGAAATAAAGCTCATACACTTTTGGCCAGATTGTTGAAGGACAGAGCCTTGAACTCCCATCCCCAGGCTCCGAGAGGTAATGATGGCACAATACATTACGACCCCACTGAAATCTCGGACATGTTCTATAATTTTTTATAACAAATTATATAACTTACAAGACGCTATCCCTTTAGACAAGGCCAATAGAATAGTGATTCTGCGCCAATTTTTGTCAAGCTTGAACCTTCCAATTCTCCCCCCTGAGGCCTTGTTGTTTCTTAACCAGAGTGTGATGCGGGAGGAGGTCCTGTAACCAGAGTGTGATGCGGGAGGAGGTCTTGTAACAAGAGTGTGATGTGGGAGGAGGTCGTGGACATTTTGAGGGACCTCCCCTTGGGTAAATCTCCGGCCCCAGATGGGCTGACTTATTTGTACTATAAAACTTTTGCAGAGGAGCTCTCTACACATATGGTCAATCTCTTTAATTCCTTTCTTGGGGGCTCCCCCATGCCAGACACACTGACGCATTCCTATCTGATCCTTATCCCATAATCGAGGAGGGATGCCCTGGATCGCTCAAACTATTGCCCGATAGCGTTGTTAATTTCCGATTTCAAAATATTCACTCGCTTACTAGCTAATAGATTGAACTGTTGGCTTCCCCAGCTTATAAACAAGGACCAGGTGGGTTTCGTCCCTATCCAACAGGGGGGAGACAATACTGGACGGGCAATAGACCTGATTGATGTTGCTAAGAAAAATAAACTACAGTCTCTTATACTAAGTTTAGATGCAGAAAAGGCTTTTGACCGCCTTAATTGGTCCTTTTTATTCGAAACTCTGAAGGCTTTGGGTTTTTAGGGCCTCTTTCTATTGGCTATTGGAGTATTATATAGCTCAATTAGGCTCCCTTTCTGCACTTCTCCCCCATTTAAGATATCAAATGGTACCCGTCAAGGCTGCCCCCTATCGTCCCTATTATATGTTGTATGCATAGAACCACTGGCAGCGATGATTAGGCAAAATCCAAGCATATCAGGTATAGCGGTGCGCATTGAAAAAAACCTTTAGTGTTTAACTAATTACTAGTATTCCCAATACCAACAAGTTTACTGGAAAAAAAAACTCGGAGACTTCTTAAAGTTGGTGCCTTCTTGGCTGAAAAATATATATTGCCATTAATCACAGTTTTAAGGTTATTGTCCAAATTGAGCATGGGGAGATATTTCTTGACAATAGATATAATTTTAGTATATTGAGGGCTATACAGTATTGTGTGGTAAAAAGAACTGAACCCTTAGAGACCTTGTAGTATTGTAAAGACTATTTCCTAACCTTTTTTCCTGTAAAATCCATTTTATCTTCGGTTTTGTATGTTTTATTGTCAGTCTGTAAAAGTGGCGTAGTATTCTGACAAACTTGATCCTAGCAGTGCCCTATGAGTCAGAGATGCGTCCAGGCGTCTTCCCACTGCTTTTTCCATACCTTTCCATCAATTTCAGCAATTTCCCTGTCCCCCCAAACATCCTGAAAAATGTCCAACTGACTTCCATTATGCTTGTTACCTGACTCGAGCATTACGAAAAGCTTGTTACAAGTAAAAAGCATCCAAGTATTTTAGAGCTCGCTCATCTCTACAGGGCACATTTGCACACTATTTTTGTGTATAAAGATGTAACCCCCAGACAGAGTGCACTTCAGAATGTGAACATAGACTTAGGCCTCAACATAATTTTTTTTTGTTTATGTGTTAAAAAAACAACTTCTATTACAATATGTTTGATCCATATTTGTTCCCTCCATCCGTTTTACATTCTGTGTGTCATCCAGTTTTTTTTGTTTGTCAAAGTCTCTAATGTCAGCTGCTCAGTGAAGAACGGACAGCACCGAGATGACAACACGGATGACATCTGAGTGCAAACATTTTTTTTTCACAGACAAATTCACTTGAAAGAGAAAGTAAAATGAAACAGACGTCTCCATTTTTCCAGTGACAGCCTCAGACTGTTCCCACTTTTGCTTGTGAATTTTCGTTTTTCTGTTCCAATAAGCAAACAGGATTCATGTTCAAAATTGATCTGTTGAGTGATCCCATTTATTATGGGGTCCATCTGGCTTCCCATATGCGTCCTTTTTAAGACAGGAAATCACAGTTCTGCATGAGTATTTTTCCTATTCTCACAACAATTGCGCCATTTATATATTTTGGAATATTATGCTTGAAAAAGAAAAATGCTACTGAGGTTTTCAGACTGAGAATTTTTTTTCCCTTTATTCTGCCTTCTGTGGCAACGTTTTGATCATACGAGATCTTTTTTAAAAATCCACAAACCTGTGAAGCGCTGTCTCTACCCTGTTTGTGATGTCTGAACATATTCCAAGAGGGACTCCTTGGATCTAACGTGCGCTTCTATTGTGGGTAAAGTTAACCCTGTGATACTATGAGGTGCTGTGGACTTACCGTATATACTCGAATATAAGCTGAGATTTTAAGCCCATTTTTTGGGGCTGAAAGTCCCCCTCTCGGCTTATATTCGAGTCATATACGCCAGGGGGTCAGAGGGGGAGGGGGAGCGGGGGTGTCAGGTCATTCTTACCCCTTCTGGCGTTTTCTCTGCAGCCCCCTTGCTTGTCCCACGGTCTCCCTTCCTTCCTTCAGCGGTCACCGCTGAATACCGGTACCGCTCATTAAACTCATGAATATGCGCATATTCATGAGTTTAATGAGCGGTACCACGTGACCGCTGAAGGCAGGAAGGAAGACAGTGGGAGAACGGAGCTGCAGAGACCGCATCAGGACGGGTTAAGTATAGGCTATATTCACCTGTCCCCGAGCCATCGCTGCTTGCTGCTGTCTGATGTGTCCTCTGTCAGTGACATTCAGACAGCAGAGGGCGCGGTGACGTGGTTAGTGAGCACCGTGCCCTCTGCTGCCTGAACGTCACTGACAGATGATGTGGCAGATAGCGGTGAGCAGCAGCGATGGACGCAGGACAGGTGAATGTCTCAGGTGCCGGGTCCTGAGCCAGCAGCGACACCGGCACCTGACACCCTGCGACGGAGAGGTGAGTATGTCATTTTTTAATTTTTATTTGCAGCAGCGGCAGCATATGGGGCCATAATCGATGGAGCATCTTATGGGGGCAGCATATGGGGGCATAATCTATGGAGCATCTTATGGGGGCAGCATATGGGGGCATGATATATGGAGCATCTTATGTGGGCATAATATATGGGGGTAGCATATGGGGGCATGATATATGGAGCATCTTATGGGGGCATAATCTATGGAGCAGCATATGGGGGCATAATATATGGAGCAGCATATGGGGGCATAATGTATGGAGCATCTTATGGGGCATAATAAATGGGGCAGCATATGGGGGCATAATCCATGGAGCAGCATATGTGGGCATAATCTATGGAGCATCTTATGGGGGCATAATCTATGGAGCATTTTATGGGGCCATAACCTTTATGGAGCAGCATATGGGTCATATTTTTCTAGGGAGCATCTTATGGGACCATTACTAACCTTTGTGCAGAGGTTTATTTTCTATGGAGCATCTTATGGGGCCCATCATGAACTGTATGGAGCATTATATGGGGCTCCTGATTCAATATGGCTATTCAAAAACATTTATCCTACTGATGTCTCAATTAATGTTACTTTTATTGGTATCTATTTTTATTTTTGAAATTTACCAGTAGCTGCTGCATTTTCCACCCTAGGCTTATACTCGAGTCAATAAGTTTTCCTATTTTTTTGTGGCAAAATTAGGGGGGTCGGCTTATACTCGGGTCGGCTTATACTCGAGTATATACAGTATTTTTCTTTTTGCTTAAGAAATGTATTTTGTCCATAAAAATTCAGCCTGTGGCTCACTAGTAATGTTTCCGCCTTCCATATCAGAGGACCTGAGTTTTAATCCCCAACACTGACAAGTGTCAAAAGTAAATTTAGTTACATCCTCTGAGCACAGTGTCTGGGGTTAAACAAGACTGTGAATACAGAAGACTCCATTCTAAAGCATAGTCAAACTAAATAAAATAGTGTCTAAAGGTTTTTTTTTCAGAGATAAATCCTTAGGTGTAAAAATACGCACAAAAAACTCCGTGTCACAGCTTCTAAAACAATTACCCATAATTATACCATCCAGTAACTAAGTAGAACCTGTGACTTCCCTGCATTTAGTGGCCATTACTCACCCGTGCAGTTATCTGTAGGAATCTCCTGTTTACACCGATCATCGCCCCTCATATATGTCTCTATAGTATTAATATAGGGCAGATCTTTAACCTGGAAAAAAAGATTGTAAGAGTTTAAGACAGATGGAGAAGTTGTATAAATTGATTTAAACAAACAAAACAGAAATAGTAAATTAACATGGCGACCAAAAATGAAACCGTATTAGGCTTTCATGGAGCCCTAGGCAATTTAAATGGTCACGCGACCTACTGTAAGTCAGACTAAGGGCTCATACTCATTTGCAAGAAAAATGGACGAGTGCAATCCGAGAAAAAAAATGGGTTACATCTCATCTGTAATTTTTTTCTCAGTTGAAATCGGACTGAGAAAAAAATCACAGCATACTGTATGAAGTATGCCCAACACCGTGCAGCCCTCCAAAGAAATGCCACCCCACACCATTACTGACTCACTGCCAAACCGATCATGCTGAAGGATGTTGCAGGCAGCAGATCGCTCTCCACAGCGTCTCCAGACTCTGTCACGTCTGTCACATGTGCTCAGTGTTAACCTGCTTTCATCTGTGAAGTGCACAGGGCGCCAGTGGTGAATTTGCCAATCCTGGTGTTCTGTGGCAAATGCCAAGCATCCTGCATGAAGTTGGGCTGTGAGTACAGTTCCCATCTATGGACGTCTGGCCCTCAGACCATCCTCATGGAGTTGGTTTCTAACCGTTTGTGTAGACACATGCACATTTGTGGCCTGCTGGAGGTCATTTTGAAGGGCTCTGGCAGTGCTCCTCCTGTTCCTCCTTGCACAAAGGCGGAGGTAGCAGTCCTGCTGCTGGGTTGTTGTTCTCCTATGGCCCCCTCCGTATCTCCTGGTGTACTGGCCTGTCTCATGGTAGCGCCTCCAGCCTCTGGACACTACGCTGACAGACACAGCAAACATTCTTGACACAGCTCGCATTGATGTGCCATCCTGGATGAGCTGCACTACCTGAGCCACTTGTGTGGGTTGTAGAGTCTGTCTCATGCTATCACGAGTGTGAAAGCACAACCAACATTCAAAAGTGACCAAAACATCAGCCAGAAAGCATTGGTACTGAGATGTGGTCTGTGGTCCCCACCTGCAGAACCACTCCTTTATTGAGGGTGTCTTGATAATTGCCAATAATTTCCATCTGTTGTCTATTCCATTTGCACAACAGCATGTGAAATTGATTGTCAACTGATTGACAACTGAAGCAACACTGATGTTGCTTCCTAAGTAGACAGTTTGATTTCACAGAAGGTTGATTTACTTAGAGTTATATTCTGTTGTATAAGTGTTCCCTTTATTTTTTTGAGCAGTGTATATGTCAGCAGTTGTTTCCTAATTATGCTGAAAGTGCCCCGGATGTGCAGCTGGGAATGAGTAAGTATTAGTTTTTTTGTTTCCTATATGTTGAAGATGTTTTTAAAAAAGCCTTGTTTTAGTGTAGGTTTTGATTTAACACAGAAAACTTTAAAGTGCTATTACTTTTAACTGTACTAGAAAAAGTTTTTTCTTTAAACTTCCAAAAACATCCTTGTATCATGTGTTGGGTCGTATTTAGTAGTCTGTTTGCTTAACTGCCCATTATGCCCTTTCCTTTTTTAATACCTTGCTGTGTGACTGTTCAATGCAAGCTATTGGTACCATTGTTACCATCCACCTTTAGTGCCTGCCCTATTTTATCATTCAGTCTTAGCTTGCTGGCAGGACACTCTGTCCTCCTGTTTTTTTTTCTAAAAAGATTTTAGTATTGTCATTCTGTGATGTATTTTATTGTCTAAGTGTTCTCTATAATGTCATTTGGTGCGTAATTTGTATGCTCATTTTTTTTGTTGTTTGTGTTTTTGGTATTAGTATTTTGAATATGTCCCTACCTCATTTTCTTTTCTTTTAGTGAATGATGTGCAACGCAGATGGAGAAGCTGTCATGATCAGTACAGGAGGGAGCAGCAGCAATGCCAGAAAAGTGGTGCAGGAGGTGGTAAAAAAGGCCATATATATACACATGAGCTGGCTGAATTTTTTGGCACCAGTCATGGATTTAAGACCATAAGAACATTGTGTTTTGTCAAACTTTATTTTGGTTAAACCAGTTTAGCCAAACAAAACATTTTGTAATATGTGTCTGCTTTATAGAACGGAATCTAACTTAGCGGAAGGTGACCCAGCCTCTGAGGCTGAGCCTGGCCAGTCCCAAACCGAAGCACACATAACAGCAGAGGAGGATGCTCCTGGCCCATATGCGCAAGAGGAGCCTATTCCTGCAGCACAAGGTGAAGTTCCGAACGATCAGGAGAAGCAGCAGCCCAACCCTCACCCTTGATATCTCCCCCATGTGACAGCAATTCTGCGGCGAGTAAGAAGGAGAGAGCAGCAAAGTGTAGCTATCCGACGTCAGGTTGACAGTCTCGTTACGGACTACATTTCCCGCACAATATCTAACGATGGTGAGGAAGCATTTTGCTGAAGTTTGGCGCAGCACCTACGGCAAATTCTTCCACAATTATGGCTGCCCACTAAAGCTACCATATTGCACCTTATTAATGCTGTCATCCCGTCAAATACCCCACAACACATCTGTCACGTGGAGCCGTCCTGTGTGACGCGACCAGCAGGCCGGTAACTAGAACAACAGGACGCGGCACGTGATATTGTCCTGTGTGACACGGCTCGCAGGCCAGTGCTAAAACGACAAGACAAGGGGTAGGGAAACAGTTACAATGGTGGGCCCTGCGATAGGGAAAGGGGACGTGGAGACCTCCTGCACTCCCCTAAGTCAGTGTCTCTAACGCTCCTAGCATTCCCTATGCCGGTTCCGCACCAGGCGCCGATCACGAACCTGTCGCCCTAGCACACCCTACACCTATCCCTTGCTAGGGAGCTGGGTGGCGCAGGCACTGGCCCCACCGCTGCACTAATACACACTAAGGAAAAACACAAACAGGGAACACCCTTAGCTTTACTCTGGTGCACTTGCTCCTGGCAACAGAGTCCACCGCCAGCATGCAGCTCTCCTCAGAATCGCTGCCACCAAGCTCTGTCAGGAGCTAAGGAAATTGCCTATGACTCCTTTCACACCAGGCTCTGTCAGAGCTGCCCTCCAGCTCCTTCCTCCACCACGGATGGTTGAAATGAACACTATCACCAACCCTGATTGCAACACCTGTGACTCTTTTATAGCAGAGCCAGCAATCACACCTGCATTCTAATCATGTGCACTTAACTAAGAAACCAGAGTGCAGTGACGCTCACCACCACCAGGGGGAAACTTAGAACAGACGACACCACAGTGCAATAAACCTAATGGCCACCGGGGGAAAAAACCCACCTAAGCACTGCTTAGGAAAAAAAAAGGTTACCTTGTGCTTTATATCTGTCATGATCCAGCATGGATCATGACAACATCTTTGCCAATATAGAAAGAAGTCAAACAAACTATTACACAAATATCAGTCAGCACTGTTTTCACACCAGCTCCATTATCACTAGCCTCCGTACATCCTCCTTCATCCACTGAGCAACATACTCAGACAGTCCACAGTGAAACCATTGGTCAACATATTGACAGAAGTTAGCTCACAAACCTTGACCATCCACAATCCTCTGAACATCATCGAGGCCATGACCAGCAACCATCCATGCATTCACATACTAACCCACAAATGCACCTGGACCGCCCGCTAGCGCAGTGGGGCATACTCGGTACCGGTAGGCTTCTTAAAGGGACAGTGTCACAGCGGCGGTGACCCGGTCCGTGGCCCTAAAATGGGTGTATTTACAGGGGATGAAATAAAGAGTTTTTGTATTAAGTGTTCGTGATGCCACCTGTGGTATCTGATCAATAGTGACCAGGGCTGCAGTGATGGTGATGCAGCAGAGTTGGTAGAGCTCCCCACAGGTAGAGCTATGTCCTAGGGCAGATGAAGGATGTTGAGGGATAGATGATGATGTAGTGTGGATCAAAGGATGTAGCAGTGCTGAGAAGGGGACGCAGGAAGAATTCAAGGGACACATCAGAGTGCAGTTTCCTTTACCTTTTATGGAGCTTTGTAGGTACAGTCCAGGGTTCAAGTTGCAATTGGTACAGAAGTTGGTCGGCCTGGAAGCAATTTGGGAATCTCTCTATACAGATGGGTTGTGAGGTCTCCTTTCTAGCGCTATTCTGAAGTACTTGTGGTTGTGAACTCAAGTTCCTATTTCTGTCCGTTACTTAGAACTCCACTCGCATGACAGGCAGCTGTAGCCTCGTTCTCTGGCTCAGACATTGCTGCTGTGTCTTCAAGCCTCAGTTTGGAACAGAGGGTCTGCAGCCTCTATTCCTCCAGTTTTTGCTGTGGGACCCTTTGCATCCACACAGCCTTGGATTCCGGCGCCCGGTTTCTGGCGCTTAAGCTTGGAGATGAGCTCTGCTATAGCTCCAATCTCCAGCTTCTCTCTCCCACTTCCTCTCTCTTCCCTGTCCACACTTCAACTCCTAACTTCCTTCCTCCTCCTGACCAGAGAGTAGCTCCACAGAAGTCGGGTTTAGAGCTACCTCTGCTGGCCTGGAGTAGGTACTACCATGGGCCCCAAACAAGCTTTTCACATGTTTATGGCCATGGTGAAGGTTGGCATCAAGGAGCACAACAGTAAGGGCCTTTTGGCCATCGCAGACCAAGAGCATCCTGGCATTCTGAAACTGCTCCTGGTTGGGCATATGGACCACCGGAAGCGTATAGCCACAGTCAGGAAGCCATCAACCCACCTCATATCCACACCCCGGCACACAATATCCCTTTGCCTCCAATCACACAACAACCCTCCCAAACCAAAACAACCCACACACCACCCTCCCCCTCCACATCCCAACGTTTTTTTATAAGTTTCTGACATTTAGGATATTAATGTTAGACCAAGACAAATACATTTCTGTTGTGCTGAAAAAAAGGCTGTTTTGTTATTTATTACGTATTCCCAAAAGTAAACGCTTACTTTTGTTAGCAACAGAACATGTGAGTTTCGCTTTAATAAATCATAATGTGTGCATTCCTTACATTCATCTAACAACAAAATAAAACATATCAAGATAAATTAGATTATTAAAATAACAATTAACACCAAGAATGTTTTACCCATCAGATGGTACAATTTTCTTGCCAGGGTATGGATCCCTCAGGCGTCAGAAAGCAATCCGCAAGAAGTTCACGAACCCTGAGGCCTGCAAGATCCCTGCGTCTGGGCAAAGCCTGTGCAATTGGACCAGGATTGTTAGCCAATCCTCCCTCAGCATCCACTGACACAGGCGAATCGTGGATACGCGTAAAATTGTGTAATATTACACAGACCTTAATGAAACAGATAACATTTTGTTCTCTAAACTGGAGGCCACTAAGCAGAACCCTCACTTTGGCAGTCAAAATGCCAAAGGCATATTCTACCAGACGCCTTGCCCGAGTAAGCCTGTAATTAAAGATTCAACGACGTCGGTCAAGACTACGCTGAGGATAAGGCCTCATGATGTATTATGTCAACTGAAATACTTCATCCGCTACAATCACGAAAGGCACTGGCTGGCCAGCTGAATCTGGAAGATTCCGTGGGGTTGGCACACCCAGTTGTTTGTCCTGAAGCCTCCGAACCATTAAGGAAGAGTTGAAGATCTTGGAATCTCCAGTTCTTCCATAGGCCCCAATATCTACAATTATAAAATTGTAGTTGCTGTCAACTAAGGCCAAGAGCAATACTGAAAAAAAAAAGTTTATAATTGCAGTATTGGGACCCTGAGTTCGGCGACGTCTTGACATGGATGTGTTTACCATCTAAAGCCCCCAGACAATTTGGGAAATTACATGTCTGGTAGATCCCATTTGCAATGCACTCCCAGTGTTCCGGGGTTGGCTCCGGCATAACTTTTTCCTTCAGACACTCCCAGATTTGGCCACAGGTATGCTTAACTACATTTGATATGGTAGTAAGTCCAAGGAGAAATTCCAAATGGAGGGAAGCATATGACTGTCCCGTGGCAAAAAACCTACAAAGAAATAGAAATTTTTTAGTAAGGTTACTTACAGATTGGTTGAAAGTAATGGCAATCATTTAGATGTAGGTGTTGTTAATATTTTAAAGGTTATAGAGCTTAATATTCCATGCAAATATAGGCTTAGTGAAAAATAACATCAAAAACATTTTAAATCGTTCATAATAGGCAAAATTACAATTTACTAAACATACCTCAGGGTAAGCAGAAGCCGTTCTTCAGCAGAAATACATTTGCGGAAACGTGAGGTCTGAAACGTTATGCCTGGACGAAGCTCCGCAAGTAATATGTCATAGGTCTCCAGTGACATTTAGGAGTAGGCCATAAATTTGTCAGGATGGCTTCTTAGATGTTCATAGAGCCTTGCGAAATGGCCTCTGGCAATGCACAGGGTGAGTAGTGGATGTACCCAAAGTCTTTGCTGCCTACTCGGAGCAAAAACAGGTGAATAGCCAACCCCATACTCCCGGGATAACACCCAGTTAAATAAAAGCTCCTCAGTAATATTCAAACTGAGATTCCTAGCAGCCATACTTCCTTTTGGGGGAAAAAAAAATCCTGAAGAAAATATGGATGTTCTCAGTATCACATATGTTGCTAAAGGGGTTTATATAGGGATTGCACAGTGCAATTCCTTACAAATCAAGGATAATTTTGCATCTGTAATTCCTGAGAAAAATGCATCACATACGGATTGCATACACATGACATACCAATGTTAGAAGGATGTTGTGATTAAAAAAAACACATGGCACTCGCAAGCGAATCGCATGGCACTCGCTTAGCACATGTCTGTTTTTTCGGTCCAGATTACGGACCTTTTTTTCTCACATATGAGAATGAGCCCTAAGGGTGTGTGCACACAACATCTTTTTCAGGTGGATTCTGCTTGGAACCCATCTTAAAAACAGGTTTTCAAATGGCTAAAAGACATTGTGTGCATATACCCTAAGGTAGCACAAACTCTTTATTAGGTAGTAAAGGCCCCCATACACATTAGAGTAATTTTGACCTAACCTGCTGATACCAGGGGGTTTGGCAGGCAGTTTGATGTGTATGGGTCGCTCTGAGTGATGACATCAGTGGAGATAATGATGTCTGATTGCAGACTGCAGATCCTTTTGTTCTCCAATAGATGAACTGCTGGCAGACATACAGTTGTGGCCAAAAGTATTGACACCCTTGCAATTTTGTCAGATAATACTCAGTTTCTTCCTGAAAATGATTGCAATCACAAATTCTTTGGTATTATTATCTTCATTTAATTTGTCTTAAATGAAAAAAAAACAAAAGAGAATGAAGCAAAAAGCAAAACATTGATCATTTCACACAAAACTCCAAAAATGGGCCATACAAAAGTATTGGCACCCTCAGCCTAATACTTGGTTGCACAACCTTTAGCCAAAATAACTGCGAGCAACCACTTCCGGTAACCATCAATGAGTTTCTTACAATGCTCTGCTGGAATTTTAGACCATTCTTCTTTGGCAAACAGCTCCAGGTCCCTGATATTAGAAAGGTGCCTTATCCAAACTGCCATTTTTAGATCTCTCCACAGGTGTTCTATGGGATTCAGGTCTGGACTCATTGCTGGCCACCTTAGAAGTCTCCAGTGCTTTCTCTCAAACAATTTTCTAGTGCTTTTTGAAGTGTGTTTTGGGTCATTGTCCTGCTGGAAGACCCATGACCTCTGAGGGAGACCCAGCTTTCTCAAACTGGGCCCTACATTATGCTGCAAAATTTGTTGGTAGTCTTCAGACTTCATAATGCCATGCACACGGTCAAGCAGTCCAGTGCCAGAGGCAGCAAAGCAACCCCAAAACATCAGGGAACCTCCGCCATGTTTGACTGTAGGGACCGTGTTTTTTTCTTTGAATGCCTCTTCTTTTCTCCTGTAAACTCTATGTTGATGCCTTTGCCCAAAAAGCTCTACTTTTGTCTCATCTGACCAGAGAACATTCTTCCAAAACGTTTTAGGCTTTTTCAGGTAAGTTTTGGCAAACTCCAGCCTGGCTTTTTTATGTCTCAGGGTAAGAAGTGGGGTCTTCCTGGGTCTCCTACCATACAGTCCTTTTTCATTCAGACGCCGACGGATAGTACGGGTTGACACTGTTGTACCCTCAAACTGCAGGGCAGCTTGAACTTGTTTGGATGTTAGTCGAGGTTCTTTATCCAACATCCGCACTATCTTGCGTTGAAATCTCTTGTCAATTTTTCTTTTCTGTCCACATCTAGGGAGGTTAGCCACAGTGCCATGGGCTTTAAACTTCTTGATGACCCTGCGCACGGTAGACACAGGAACATTCAGGTCTTTGGAGATGGACTTATAGCCTTGAGATTGCTCATGCTTCCTCACAATTTGGTTTCTCAAGTCCTCAGACAGTTCTTTGGTCTTCTTTCTTTTCTCCATGCTCAATGTGGTACATACAAGGACACAGAACAGAGGTTGAGTCAACTTTAATCCATGTCAACTGGCTGCAAGTGTGATTTAGTTATTGCCAACACCTGTTAGGTGCCACAGGTAAGTTACAGGTGCTGTTAATTACACAAATTAGAGAAGCATCGCATGATTTTTCGAACAGTGCCAATACTTTTGTCCACCCTCTTTTTTATGTTTGGTGTGGAATTATATCCAATTTGGCTGTAGGACAATTCTTTTTGTGTTTTTTCATTTAAGACAAATTAAATGAAGATAATAATACCAAAGAATTTGTGTTTGCAATAATTTTCAGGAAGAAACTGAGTATTATCTGACAAAATTGCAGGGGTGTCAATACTTTTGACCACAACTGTATCTAGCAGCAATTCTCTCATTGAAAACAAAAGAGAGCTCGACAGATGAAGGGACATAGGGCAAAAGTCAGGCAAGATTGCTGCCAGCTGACAGATACAGTACCGTAAAGGCCCCGTCACACTAAACGATGTCCCAGCGATCCCACCAATGGTCCAACATGATGGACGCTGGTTTCTAATGTAAACGTCGGGTATCCAGGAGCCGCACGACTCCTGGATACCCGCTGTATACCCTTGGAAACAGGCGTACACGCTGGTTTCCAAGGTAAACATCGGGTATCTAGGAGCCGGTTTCCAAGGGACCAGCAATCGCCGGTTTTCCAAGGTAAACAGTGGGTATCCAGGAGCCGCGGCTCCTGGATACCCGATGTTTACATTAGCAACCAGCCTCCAGCATCGCTGATCGCTGGTCTCTTGCTGCCACACGCAGCGAAGCGTGCTGGGCAGTGGGAGACCAGCGATTGAAAAACGGCCCAGGCCGCTCGAGCACGAGATCGCTTAGTGTGACGGGGCCTTTAGTGTATAAGGTCTTTAGTCAAACACTGTTCAGTTGAAATATCTGGCCTCATTCAGGCAGTTGTATTTTTAGTCTTTGTATTGTTTATGTGTGCAATAATGTGTGCATTAATCAAAATTAATACAGGATGAGAACCAACATCATGACATGCATTTATCACCAGAAGCGCCAGCGGGATATAAATACAGCACCAGAAAAGTCATCAGTACATGAACACAGCATCAGATCCATTATCAGTACATGTATAGATCAGCAGATCAATATATGAATGCATATACAGATCTATTGTAGCACTATTATCATCATCAGTACAGGAATATAGCACCAATCTTAGTACATCAATCAAATTCAATGACAGGTCAGCCTCCAGCATATACAATTGTGTAGCATGAACTTGCAACTCCCATTATGTGAAATTATCTCCCAATCACCTCATACCATGCACTGTCCTCCCTCCCCCACTACATCTAGCTCACTCTCTGATTTTGAACCAGTCACAGAAGAAGAAGTAAGCAGGCTCCTTGCATCTTCTCGCCCAACCACTTGCACCAGTGACCAATTTCCATCACATCTCCTCCAGTCCCTTTCCCCTGCTGTCACCACTCACCTAAGTAAAATATTTAACCTCTCTCTCTCTTCTGGTATCTTTCCCTCCTCATTTAAGCATGCCATCATACATCCACTACTTAAAAAACCATCTCTCGACCAAAACTGTGCCGCTAACTATAGACCTGTCTCTAATCTTCCCTTCATCTCTAAACTCCTGGAACGCCTGGTCTACTCCCGTCTGATCCGCTATCTCTCTGATAAAAATGGGAAAAGGGAAATGGATTTGTGCTCACCAAAAATAGTCCTGTAAGCCGGTCGTGCCTATGGATCAAATGGCTGACCACCATGTGTAGCAAATGTAAGAAGAGAAGGAAGATCCGGCACTGAAGACTTGATAAAATCCACTGGAATCTTTATTCACATATTTTCATAATAAAAACAGAAAGGGGAAGAAGACCCCCACGTCTTACGCGTTTCGAACCCCACAACAGGTTCTTCTTCAGAGGCATAAAACAAAATAAATTGCAAACTAGTTATAAACATTCTCAACCAACCGAGAGACTCCACACACGTGTATAATCAAGGAGGCAGGCAATTAAGCCCTCAGATTACCGGTGAAGTCACTCCCTTGCTTGAAAAGACACCTAAACACCAATAGACAAAACACATAAAATGTACAAAAAGATGGATTTTTGGTTCTTACCGTAAAATCTCTTTCTTGGAGCCTTCATTGGGGGACACAGATTACCATGGGTGTATGCTGCTGCTGCTAGGAGGCTGACACTATGCAAAACAAGAAAATTAGCTCCTCCCTGGCAGTATACACCCACCGACTGGCACCAAGCACCTCAGTTTGTGCTTAGTGTGTAGGAGGCGGACCGGGATCTCCCCAGATCCGCAGTTATCTTTTTTCCCTTAGGTTTTTCTACTTGAACGTATCTGTTTCCGCCTCATAGTGTCAGCCTCCTAGCAGCAGCAGCATACACCCATGGTAATCTGTGTCCCCCAATAAGGCGATAAAGAAATATGTATGCACTACGTACGTATAAATATGCAAATGCATAACAAATTATAAATATCATATTAATCTTATTCATAATACATAGAAATCCACAATCCTCAAAAGCGAAAGAGAGGAAAAAAAAACAAAAACCTCAGTGCTCAGTAAAAACACATGAGGTCATTCCTATAATTTAAACCTTGCGGGTAACGTCCATCAAGCACAAGTATCCAGAACGCTTCCCGACAATGTAGTAAATGTTCCCAGTCACCCCCTCTGAGGGGTTTCGCTACCCGTTCTATTCCCTTTACTTTGAGACTACATAAATTGCCCCCATGTATTTCTAGAAAATGTTTAGATAAGCCAGACACATTCTTGCGACTGGACATGGACTCTGGATTAGAGGCTGTAATGTGCTCACTTAATCTCCTCTTCAAGCTGCGTGTGGTACAACTAATATAATAAATACCGCACAATGTGCACTCTGCCATGTACACTAAATGAGTGGTATTGCAGTTCATATAGGTTTTAATTTTATAGGATTGCCGTGTGCTGTAATTAACAAATCTATCTGTGATATCCATATAACGGCACAAGCCGCACAATTTCTCGCCACACTTGTAATTACCCAAATAATTTAACCACGTGGGTTTAGTACGATCAGACAAATACAACGAAGGGGACAAAAATTGACTCAAATTTTTAGCCCTCTTTGGAACACACCTATATCCTCCAGCTAATATTTGCGATAAAACCGGATCTGGGTGCAGCAGGGGAAGATGTTTATGTAGAATTTTAATGACACCCTTGTAGTCTGAACTAAAAGCGGTTGAGAAAGTAGGGATATTTTTGTTTTGATTTATATGTGATGTATTACTTTGCAATAAACTATTCACAGAAATTACACACCACAAGTTAATAAAAACAATTAAAAACAAGAACACAAAGCCCAAAAGTTTTTATTAACTTGTGGTGTGTAATTTCTGTGATCAACTGAATAAAGAATTTCACAATTTGTACATATTGGTGATCCCTGGTGCATAGTATGTCTCTTTCTCTCGTTTTTACAAATATATTTTGACATACTCCAGGCTTGTATCCCATATGGATTTGATGGTGCCCTCCACCCCCTCTTTTCCCAAGACTATACACGTGCTGCGCCAATTCTTTGGAATGCACTTCCCAGGTCAAAACTTCCCCAATCCCTACAATTTTAAGCGTGCCCTGAAAACGCATTTATTCAGACTGGCCTATCGCCTCAACACATTAACCTCATTTATCCCTGTGTTGCACAGTCAAAAGTTTTACCATAACCTGGTTCCCCGCATTATGTTCCCACATGCTTTATGCATCCATTAGCCCTCTGTGTCTGTACTGTTACACACTTAACATTATGGCTGATCCAAACAATCAGGGCAATTGTTACCACCCACCTCTCATGTCTACCTTTTTTCCTTATCGATTGTAAGCTTGCGAGCAGGGCCCTCATTCCTCTTGGTATCTGTTATGATCTATGTGATTATTGTTATGCTGTATTGTCTGTACAAGTCCCCTCTGAAATGTAAAGTGTTGCGGAATATGTCGGCGCAATAAAATTTATTATTATTTATTATTATTATTATTATTATAATTATTAACAATGATAAGGTGATGACAGGAGTTGTAGCCACCATCCAACATCAGGCTGGGGAACACCCAGTAACCATACTACTTATTAGATAAAGGCATTAGCACTATTAAATATTTAAAGAGTAATTTAAAGAATCACTCCCACTAAGTTTTTTATTCATCAAATGTCTGTGTATGTGCATGTAATGTAGTGTGAATGTATTAAAATACTCACCTACTGCTACTTTCTCCAGTATCCAACAACGTTGTTCTCTGTTTCTCAGTGACGTCAACACAATGGCAACTAGCCTGGCTCACAATATACTCTATGTGTAAGCCTGAAGTCTCTTTTACAATGAAAGCTTATAAAGCTTTTTTCTGACGCTCCATAGGATTCCAATTAAAAAATCACTTCCGGTTCATGCCGAATACAGTGTGGCTAAGACAGTCTGCAGATTGGTGATGTCACTGGGAAGCAAAAAGGAAACGCACTGGATACTGGAGAGACCAGCAGTAGGAGAGAATATTAATACACTCGCATTATATTACATGCACATATATTTAATGGATAAGTGGGAGTACCTCTTTAACTTTTGAGGATAGCTAATATGATTTTTAAGCCTTTTAATCCTGAGAAGATTTGGTGTCTGTCTGGGTCTTGATCCCCCTTTGGTTTCTCAAAAGAAGTTTTAAAAGTGCCCAGGTCAGGAGACTATGACTCAGTACTGGATCTGCTGTGTCTACGCTCAAGAGAGACGAACCTCTAAGAATGGTTTTGAGCAATTGGTTGGGTTCTTAGAACTAGGTCCCCCAATGATCTGCTCTCAATTAAAGGGTCTAAAACATATATACAGTGAAGGAAATAATTATTGATCCCATGCTGATTTTGTAAGTTTGCCCACTAACAAAGACATGAACAGTCTATAATTTTAAGGGTAGGTTAATTTTAACATTGAGAGATAGAATATCAAAAATAATATCCAGAAAATCACAATTTTGAAACAAATTTTTTGGTCGGAAGTGTTAAAGGGTTCATAGTTGATCAGCAATTCCTCAATTTTCCAACTAAATTTACAAAAACATTTTTAAGGGACTACATCACATTTGATGTGACTTTGAGGGGTCTATATGACAGAAAATACCCAAAAGTGACATCACCTCCCAAAGTCCTCAAACCCACATTCAAGAAATGCATTAACCCTTCAGGTACTTCACAGGAACTAATGGTATGTCATTAGTGTTGAGCGCAAGTGCTCGCTACTCAAGTCTGCATCGGGGTGCTTGAGGGTTCTCAATCCCGATGAAAACTCGAGTAGCGAGCCCTTGCGCTCAAATCTAGTCATCATATCGTCATCAATTTTTTTCTTTTTACTTATGAAAAAACACTAAACCCAGCGCTAACCCTAACCCTAGTCCAACCCTAACCCTAGTCCAATTCTAACCCTAGCCCGATCCTAACCCTAGCCCAACTCTAACTCTAGTCCTACCTCAAACCTAGCCAAACCTTAACCTCTGACTAGTGGGATGACATATTACTTACTGGGTTTTGTTCACTGTGATGGGGTCTACAACATTGATCAAAATGAATCAATATGAAAAATCCCTGCTGTTGCTGGGTTCTGGATGGCAGATCTCGGCGGACGCAGTGCGCAAGCTGATTTTTTCAGGAAAAAATGTATGTCATGTCGGATGAGAAATGTTTTTAATAGCCGGCACACTTTGTTTTTTATCACATGATAGGCCCTGATTGTCTCCTCCAGGGTTGCAGCTACTACAGGTAGAGAGATTTTCAATCATGGGAGCACTATAACCTTATTTCAGATCAATGTTTTAAAATGGCAATGAGAGAATAAGGCTCCTTAGCGGCCGCTCTTTTAATGCGTATTGGCAGTCGTTAAGGGGTTAAAACAGGCTCCAAATCACCAGATGCACAAGCAAAACGTTAGTTGGGTGAAATGGTTTTTCAGCTTCCTTAAATAACATACTCCCAAGAAATTTGCAACTGCCATACTGTCCTCCCTTATGGATTACACCTAACATACTTTTTTAACTTATGAACTATGATCTCCACACTTTCCCTACCTCATACTGCTCCATCTTCAAACTGTACCCCTCACACTGCCCCCTGACTATTCGACCTTTGTGGGGTCTTCTACTATAAGGTAACCAGCTGCCATGAAAATATGAATTTGGTTGGCCACAATATTTATGTAATCCCTGGTGACTAAACCTCCATCTACAGATATCAGAGGTAACAAACAGTGCCAAGAAAATATTCCCGCATTATTAATCCACCACCACCAGCCTTAAATGCTGATGTTGGATGTTTTTCTATGATCACAACATTCTCAGTATAGCCTTGATACCATTGCAAGGAGAATCCCGACAAGGTTGTTAGTTTTTATAATACTGGGCTCGGCTAATGTAGCATCGATGCCCATGTTTGAAGTCACTCAGATCACTCACTCTTCCAATTTTAATGTGGATTCTGGCTGATAACTTGATAACAAGATCTTCACAGCCTTTTACAACCTTTCACACATCATAGGGGAGATCTCATGACAACTTCTCTCCATCTACCTGATGATCCTGAGGAACACTGAGATCTTCTTGTTTACAGTCCTGTGGAAGAAGAGGACGGGGACATCTCTCTGGTGTTGTCCTCTCACTGGTTAGATCTGGAGGAAACACATGAAGGGACTGAATTCATTCTTTACATACAGATAATTATAGGCCATGTGTATGTAGTCCTGTCTATTACCTGGTGATGTGAGGGGCTGGGGAACCTCCATCATGACGTCCTTGTACAGATCTTTGCGTCCTTCTAAACACTCCCACTCCTCCATGGAGAAATAGATGGTGACATCCTGACACCTTATAGGAACCTGACACATACAATGATACCGTCATCCCCCGATCCCTCCATAGCGTTACTGTATAATGTCCCAGCATTCCCAGCAGTGTCACCTCTCCAGTCAGCAGCTCAATCATCTTGTAGGTGAGTTCTAGGATCTTCTGGTCATTGATGTCCTCATGTATCAGGGGGTGAGGTGGAGGCCCCGTGATTGGGCTCAGGGGTCTTCCCCATCCCTCAGACACAGGGTCCTGACAGCACTCACTAGAGGTCTTCTTCACTACTGTGTAATCCTGGTTATGGAGAGACACATTAATAAACCTCACTACAGACATTTCCAGAGTCCTCACCTCTCCAGTTCTGTCCGTTATTCCCATAGAGAAGAATGATGTAATGTGACGTCATCAGAATCTCTCACCTCTCCTGTAAGCCGGAAGAGGATCTCTAGGGTGAGGTGTAATATCCTCTCCGCCATCTTGTCCCTGTCGCTACCCATCCTTGTAGGGTCACTCAGGAAAATTCTCTTATATAGAAAATCTCCACTGAGAGGATCCGATATTGTAGGGACCTGAATGGGGAGAAGATGACGATGTAACATCATAAAGATCCCGTGTAAGAAATCTCCGGAGCTGTTACCGGCTCCACATGATCACTACATCCAGTCATGGCCCCGTCCTGCCCCCGGTATAACACACAGTCCCATTATAGTCACACACAGAGATTTATCCCAGGCTCAGCACTGAGGGGGTTAATGTCCCCAGTAATGGGGAATCTCCAGCACCTACCTCCACCTGCAGAGCCGCACACCACATATATGGCTGTTCTGTGCGCACAGGACCTGGGATGAGGTCACAGGAGGGGAGGAGTCAGGGGTCACATGATCAGGAGCCTCAGTGTATGCAGGACTCTGCTGTGCTGGTTGTCGTGGTGCTGGATGAGGGGAAGTTTATGTGTGGGGTCAGTAGTGATGAGCGGGCACTAAAATGCTCGGGTACTTGTTACTAGGTCGAGCAAATCGTAATACTCGAGTGCTTGACACAAGTATAATGAAAGTCAATGGAAAAGTTGAGCATTTTTCCGTGGACACATCCTGTTTAGTTTATGAAGGAGGGACTCTGAAAGTCACAAAGTTTTTTTTTTCAGAGCCATCAGGCGGCCCTTAATAGTTGTAGAGGGCCAGCAGGTGGCCCTCACTATTGTCAGAAGGCAAACTGGCTGCCCTCATTCTAGTTTTTAGAGGGCCCGCAGCCAGCCCTGACTAAGCATTTTTGGAGGGTCAGCAGTCGATTATGCTTTGCATAGCCGTATATTGCTGCTGCAATATAATTTATCCATCTGAGGTGAGCAAATTTTCTTTTTTGTATTAATACTTTGAAGCTTGGAGGACCAGCAGGAAGCCCTCACAATTTATAGAGGGCAAGCAGCTGTCTTGTGGACAGATGAGACCAAGAGCTTTTTGGTAAAGCACATCATTCTACTGTTTACTGTAAATGGAATGAAGCCTACAAATAAAAGAACACAGTAGTTACAGTCAAATATGGTGGCAGTTCAAAGATATTTTGGCGTTATTTTGCTGCCTCTGGCACTGGGTGCCTTGACTGTGTGCAAGGCATCATGAAATGTGAAGATACCCAAAGGATTTTGGGTCGCAGTGTAGTGTCCAGTATCAGAAGGCTGGGCTTGCATCCTAAATGATGGGTCTTCCAGCAGGACAATGATCCCAAACATACTTCAAGAAGCACCCAGAAATTTATGGAAACAAAGCATAGGAGATTTCAGAAGTGGTAATTCCAGCTCCAGCAGCGTAAAGTCTCCCACGGCTACCTCTTGCATACAGATGCTACAGAGAAACTGCAAATGGATACATTAAGTCAGCTAATTTTGCCTGCTTTGATGAATTTTTGAGTATAGATCACCATAAAAGCATGAATCTGTCAATGAGTGCATGGAAAAAAGCAAACAAGTTATGGAATGTGGAAGAGATGTATTTGACCTGAACACTCATTTCCAGCAGATGTTACTTAGCACTTATCCCTACACTAAACGCAGCTAACAGCGGTATTATTAGGGAATAGAATAGATGTTAACTTGATATTTTTTAGGTTGCAGCAGCAACAATTATAATTAGGGATGAGCGAGTAGTGAAATACTCGGACTCGCTGTACTCGTTACGAGTACCTCCTAATACTCAGGTACACGTAATGAGTAGCGAGTCCAATGTAAATCTATGGGAAATGCGAGTAATGGGCAGAGAATGTGTGTGGGTGGAGACTATGTGTGTGCGGAGAATGTGTGCGGGGGTCTGTGGGGCTGTGCGTGTGTGTGCGGGCCTGTGCTGGGCTGTGCCGACCTCTACCGGGGCTGTGCCGGCCTCTGCCGGTGCTGTGCGGGGGCCTGTGCCAGGATGTGCCGGCCTGTGCGGGGCTTGTGCCGGCTGTGCGGGCTGTGTCGTCATCGTCCGATAGGACTACTTGTCCGCTACAGTGACAGCATTAGCAGATGATGGGAAAGTAGTATTCCCATCATCCGGCTAATGTGATGAATGTAAAAAAAAAAGACATACAGATCATACAACATATAACATACAGTACATACACACAACATACAACAGAACATAGAGTACATACTCACTGCTCACACCTAATTCCCCGAAGCCTTCGTCTCCTGCAAATATTAAAATAAACCAACCTATACTCACATTTATGCCTTAATCCATTAATAACGAGGGTCCCACGTCGATCTCCCGTGGAGAGCTGCCACATCAGCTGATGCGACCGCTCTCCAGGGGCTCCAGTGACGGAGATAACCCTCCGCGCTGCATCACCGCCACACAGCACAAAAGGCCCCGGAAGCAGAAGACAGAGGAGGAGGCACACGTCGCGTGTCTCCTCACAGTTCCAGATGAAGCACGCTAATTGTGATCCCGGACCCGAGGGCTCACCCGAGGGCTCATGGTTAGGCTGAGTTCACACGTGGCGTTTTTTTCGCGTTTCCGCGGCGGTTTTAACCGCGTGATTTTGCCACGAAAACGCGAAAAATAAGCATCCCATGCATTCCTATGGGATTCCACAATGCTGTGCTAATGCTACGGTTTTGACCGCGGCGGAATCTTCGCGGTAAAAACTGCAGCATGCTCATTAATTTGCGGAATCGCGGCGATCCCGCACCCATAGGAATGCATTGTTCCGCTTACTTCCCGCATGTGGCTGTGCACACCATGCGGAAAGTAAGCAGAACATTTGCGGATGGTACCCACGGTCCGGAGGAGAGGAGACTGTCCTCCAGGCTCTGGGTACCATATCCCTGTAAAAAATAGAATTAAAATAAAAAATATTGTTATTCTTACCTTCCGGCATCCCGCGCAGTATTCCCGCCTCTCTCCACGCTCCCGTTCCTAGTCATCCTTTGCGAAAATGCCCGCGATGGCGTCCGTTCTCGCGGGATCGCGAAGTCTCGCGGTCATTCGCGCGACGTCATCTCGAATTACCGCGAGACATCGTGATCCCGCGAGAACGGACGTCATCACGGGCATTTTCGCAAAGGATTACTGGGAACGGATGCGTGGGACGCCGGAAGGTGAGAATAACACTATTTTTTTATTTTTTTTTACATTCTATCTTTCACTACTGATGCTGCATAGGCGGCCTCAGTAGTAAAAAGTTGGTCACATTCATCAAACACTATGTTTGATGAGTGTGACCAACCTGTCAATCAGTTCTCCAAGCGATGCGATAGATCGCTTGGAGAACGCTAGCATTTTGCAAGCTAATTACGCTTGCAAAATGCTAGTTTTTCCGCGGGAAAATCGCGGGAATTTAAAATGCGATTTTCCCCCGGAATGGAATTCCGGAATTCTCGCGGTAATTTCCGCGAGAGTTCCGGTACGTGTGCACTTAGCCTTACTGGAGGGATGTAAGCCAAGTCCAGAGGAGATCATGCCTTGTGGCAGTCCCGGGCCGTTGGCGGTGAGTGTCAGGAGGAAGACCCACGTGGGCTGGCGCCATCTTAGTCCGGGGACACAGAGTGCAGGCTGAACTGAGCCACTCTGTAACACTCCCTGATCTGAGGATGATAAAACAAGCCAATGACTGTGAGGTGGAAGGAGAAGGGGACTGAAGGCATCAGGCTGAAGGAGGTGAGGGAGACTGCGAGGGTGAAGCTGACCTACATAAAGTGCCTCTTTTTCTTTTTTCTACCTTTTCCTACGAGACATTTGCTTGAGAGCAGCAGCACTACCAGAATCTCACTGCAGGGGGCATCGCTTATCATACTTAATATATCCTACATATAAGTCCTCTGATTTTGAACACAATCACCACCAACTCTAATTGCTTGAGCTTATTCTGAATTTGATCACTTTAACCCAGGAAATGATGTAACTGTTTTGTGAACAGCGACATTGCTGGTGTCATGATCTCAGTGCGGGTTTGACTCGCACACATGGGGTTAATGTTTGGAACCAGTGCTGATGACTGGCATTTCTGGGGTTAAAGGTTGTGATCCTGGTGCAGGTTTACCTGCACACCTGGGGCTATGATTGTGGCCTCTCCCTGGTTCTGGGGGAGGCTTCTTATAACCTCAGGACGCTCCCATCCCTGTCAGTTATACTTTCGCCCTTGGCATTGTGTGGTGACCCCTGAGTGTGTTAGTGCTGTGTTCTGGTTACTTGATTCTCTGTGTATGACTCGGTCTGTTCCCTGGATATCGCTTTGGATTCTGCCTGGTACCTTATATGTCTGTTTGGTTTTGATCTCTGCTTGGCCCTGACTATCCGCTCTGTCTCCTCCCTGGTACTGTACTGATATCTTGTGTATGACCTTTGGCTTTGTCTGACCTCCCATCTGTTTATCTCTCCTGTACCTCGCTGGTCTGTACTGTGCATAACCTCTGCTTTGCTTGGACTCTGAGTTCTCTTCCTTCTCTGTGTGCAGGACGCTAAGCCCCGCCCCCTTGCAGTCACATGACCATAGGTCCTATGCTGGCTTCCTAAACTTCAGCATCCACAGGTCCTGTGCATCGGTACTTTCTGGCTGTACCTGACCCCGGTACCCCTACATTGCGGGTGAGTCACTGCTCAGCGGAGGCTGCACGCCGGCGCTGACACTCAGGACACGCGCACTGGCTCAGTGAGCAAGTACAGTGCGGTGTTCCTGACAGCTGGCCTCTTTGCCTACTAATACTGGCACCCAGAATATTATGGATAAATTTGTGGGTAAAAATACTAAAAGTAACAACCATCTATACGAGATTGGTATGAGGAACTATCTATGATCTTTCGTATGGAAGAGCTGGCAGCTGAATGCTTTAACACACAAGATAAATTCAATGTGACTTGGTGTGAATGGATTGTATTCCGTAATTCCCCTAACTTCCAGAGGTTGTTCATTTGAAGCCACACAGGTTAAAGGGTGGTGTGGGATTTCCCCTTGCCCCGATCCCATCCCCACCCCCCCATCCACTCTCTCTTTTCGTCCCCCCTTTCTCTTCCCCCTTCCCTTATTCCTCCAATTTTCTCTTTTCTCCTTCTTTCGTCAATTCTAACTTTTCTTATACCAACCTTTTTTCTTCTTTTTCCTTCCTTTCTTATATATTGTTTCTATACTATCAAATATAGGTAAGATAGGTATTTCTGGACCCGCTCGTCTAGATTACACGAGAAGTTCAATACTTATTCTATTCTATAAGCTTACTAATAGCAAATATACTAGATATGCTTATCCATTTATGTGGTTCACAAAAACAAAAACAAATATATGGATACTAGTATTAATATTAATAGAAACACAGAAGGGTCATGTCAATATGAAAAAGAGGATCTTGAAGTGGTACGATGTAATGTAATGCTTCTTCTTTATACTTTTACTTGTTGTATATCATATTTCTTTAAATGTGAACATTTAATGTTTGGCTTGTCTATACCCTTAAAGGTACTTATAGTGCTAACGGTACTTATTGTATATGATTATTGTACCTTCTGTAATTTAAAATGCAAAACTCAATAAATAAGAGATTTAACAAAAAAAAAATACTAAAAGTGGCAGAGGTTCCACACTCAATCAGACTGGCGCCTCTCCAACAACAACAGCCACTGATACTAATGCCGAGGACTCACAATCCATAGCAAAAACCATCTTAGACTGATTAATGCCCAAAATGGATAATAGACTTGCAGCTTTTCAGTCTTCGTTGGACATGATTGTCTCACAAGTGAATGCTCGGGGATCACTTCTTGAAGAGGCTGAGCAGAGAATCTCAGACTTGGAGGATGTTACTAAGGATCTCAAGGAAAAGTTAGATAATAAGGAGAAAGATATCTCTGGTTTAATGGATAAGGTGGATGACCTTGAAAATAGGTCTTGGCGCAATAATTTAAGAATGGTGGGCCTTCTGGAGTCAATTCCTCCATCTGATTTGATAAAAATAACTTCGGAATGGCTACCGAAAATGTTAAACATACAACCAGCATCAGGAATAATAGCCATTGAACAAGCCCACAGACTGGGACCTCCCAGAGGAGGGAAAAAAGATAGACCAAGACCAGTCATCTTTAAACTCCTGGACTTCCAGGACAAAGTGCGCATACTGTCGGCATATTGAAGGAAACAACCCTTATCCTACAACAATAATAAAATTCTCCTCTTCCAGGACTATTTGGCTGCCTTGGCTGCCAAGAGCAAAGCTTTCAACCCTGCTTCCAAAATATAAGTGGACAAAACTAACCCCTTTGGGTTGCAATATCCTACGGTCCTGCGCTTTGGCTTGTCTGGAAATAATTGGGTCTTTGATGATCCGATGAAGGCCCTAGAGTTTCTCCAGGGAGAGTTTCAAAAGATGCGGTCGGAACATGGAGATATTTGAACTAATGGAGCCAATTCAGTTTAACCCAAATATGGGGATGTCGCTTGTTTATTACTCTTTTTTGTTTCTTTTTCTGGGCATGTTATCCTGCTTTTGAGCAATGCAGTTATAAATGAAAAGTTGAATTTGTTTGGGGTATTGAGGGGGTGGGTCTCTGCGTGCACATACATAATGCTCTAGGTTCAAGGGCTTCTGTGCCTACTCACTGGGATGGGCAGGAAACTCTTTCACATTTGATGAATTTTAGGCTTCTGTTTCATTGCACGGGAGTGGGTTAGATGGCTGACCAAATAAATTGATGATTTGCTCTCTTCACTGGTGTTCATGGAACGTTAATGGGTTAAATTCACCAATTAAGCGGAAAAAAAAATTGAATTATTTACATAGAGTGAATTTCCATCTTATCTTTTTGCTGGAGACGCACAGGATAAAAGGCAATCATCCCTCTTTTCTAAGTAAGAAGTATACATTGTGGGCTGAGGCATCATACTCAAAGAGACAGCTAGGAGTGGCCGTACTGATAAACAAAAATATTAATTATGTTATTCTAGATGTGATGGAAGATCCAATGGGGAGATTTCTCGTTGTCAGAGCTATTATAGAGGGCATGACATTTAGCTCTAGATTACCTCAGATAATCATAGGTGGTGACTTTAAAGAGACCCATGATGCTTCTCTAGATAGAGCTAACGCTCAGGCATCGCAACAATCACAGGGGGCTGTATACAATCTCTGTCAGACCATTTAGGACTAATAGACTTATGGAGACTACAACACCCGATAGAGAGAGACTTTTCGCATTACTCCCATGTGCATGATTCACATGCTAGGATTGACTATTGGTTATTACACTTGTCACTGCTGCCATCAGTAATGCAGACAGATATTTTAAATATTCATATCTCAGACCATGCTCCATTAACTTTTAGATCCAGTTTATCAAATCCAATAATTCGAGAGAGAAGGTGGCGGTTTCTCTCATATCTCTATCAGTCAGATGATTTTAAAAAGTACCTTCAGGTCTCTTGGGATGTTTATGAGTGACAACCAAAATCATTGCGGGGAAGCACATCTATTTTGGGCAGCCTCTAAGGCTGTATTGAGAGGACAGATTATTTCCTACGTCAGTCGAAAAAAGAAAAGACATAGAACGTGCGTTGGAATTACAAAAGAAGCTAACCCTAGCATATAAAGAATTCAAATCCAATAACACACTATCTACTAAACAAAAATTTCTAGAGGCCAAAGCGGATGCAGACGCTCTAGCACATGAAACAACCATGTACAATTTAGATTAGGCCTGTCTCACACTTCCGTTTTTGACCATCAGTCAAAATCCGCCGTGTTTGCAAAAAACGGATCCGCCATTTTTTTTGGCGGATCCGTTTTTTTCCCCATTGATTTGCATTACCGGCGGATCTTGACGGATGGCCATCCATTGGATCCGTTTTTTGCGGATCCGTCAATTTTTTTGCGTCCGCCGAGATGCCTGGACGGACCATGTAACGTTTTTTGTGCTGCAGGATCCGCATCTTTATAGTGCGCATGCCCGGAGGAATGAAGTCAGGCGGAAATTTAACCCTGAAATCATTTCTGGCGGACAGAAAAAAATTCTCTCTATCTCTCTCCTCTTTTCCCGGTCAGCGGTTCCTTTAAAATTCTTCATTCGGCGGATCCGCCAAAAAAACCGTCCGGTGCCATCCGTTCACCTCAGTTAACAACGGATCCGCTTTCCGCCATTTTGGCGGATTTTAACTGACACAAAAACACTGATGTGTGAACCAGGCCTTACCAGAAACATAAATACATTAAATGGGGCAAGAAACTGGGGAGGGTACTTGCATCCCTCACTAGGCCATATAGAACGGCTATGAAAATACACAAAATAAAACAACATAATGGTCCAATCCTAACAAAAAATGAGGAAATAGTGAATGAGTTTATGTCATTCTTTAGTGCATTGTATAAAGCAGAACCAAAGGGAGGAGATACACATATAAATTTTCTATAAACAATACAGCGCCTACACTTACTGAGGATCACAGAAAGGCCCTTAATTTACCCATTACTTCCACAGAGATTCTTCAGGTCATTAACACACTAACGTTGTCCATGAATCCTGGCCCGGTTGGGTTTGGCAACGAACACTATAAAATTCTGGGAAATGCTATAGCCCCCCACCTTTGTGAAGTTTACAATAACATAGTCAGGAGCGGATGTCTCCCAGATCGGTTCAATGAAACCGTCATCACTGTTATTCCCAAACCAGGCAAAGACCATATGCAAGTTGAGGGGTACAGACCAATTTCATTACTTAATTCTGATTTTAAATTATTTACAAAAATCTTGGCTGATAGAATCCAAAAAATAATCCCAGACATGACTACATCTCAGCAGAGAGGATTTATACACAGTAAATCCATCACATAATATCAGAACAGCAATATGGGCCATATCTTACAGTAGGGTACTGAGGTGCATGGGGACAGTTGTGGTCAGTCTGGATGCAGACAAGGCCTTTGATAGGGTGGCCTGGGATTATTTGTTCGAGGTATTGACATTTAGAAATTTCGGCTCAGGGTTTTGTGACGCTGATAGAGCAATTTATAGAGACCCGGCGTCCAGGATGTCCATAACGTTTTATCAATACCCTTTGAGATTCAGCGTGTTACACATCAGGGATGCTCACTTTCTCCCCTGCTGTTCAACCTGGTGCTCAACCCACTCCTAAGAACCCTCTTGGATATGACGGTGTTTGAAGGCTTACAGGTTGGGACCACACCAGTTAAAATTTTCAGCTTTTGCTGATGACATTCTATTGTTTATCGTCAACCCCGTCCAAGCAGTTCCAGCCATTATGGAGGTCCAGAGGGACTTTGGTAACTGTTCAGGCTTCAAAGTTAACTATAACAAATCTGAGGCCTTGGCACTCTTCAGATCGTGGAGGTTGCCTGACTCTTCATTTCCGTTTCACTGGAGCCAGGAATCTATTACAACTCCCTGCAGACCCATCGCTTCTATATAGGACCAATTACAGACCACTAAAATCATCACTGACCAATCTTTTAAATTCCTGGAAACATGTCACACTATTTTTCTTGGGTCGATGCCATCTTATCAAAATGGTAGCGTTTCCCAAACTAATGTATATTATTCAGACCCTTCCTCTATTAATATCCCAGGCAGAACTCAAACTACTAAATACAGTTTTTCGGAAATTTATATGAGGTGAAACAGGTATAGGGTTGTCAAAATTGCAAACATTGAGGACTGAGGGCAGGATTAACTTCCCAGATATAAACAGATATAATTTGGCAGCGAATCTTAGATACGTTATAGATTGGATACGGGGGTTTTCTCATTTCGCTAACGTAAGCCTGGAACAACAACTCTGCCCACATATCTCATTGACTGCTATGCTGCACCTAGGCACTGAGGAACTTCCTGTCGAAGTCCAGCAACACTCAACACTGTGGCAAACAATATTGACATGGAGACGGTGTAGAAAAGTTTGTAAGCTACCTTTCAAATTATCCCCATTTCAACCTTTTTTAAAAGGTACTCCACCTTGGTATTATAAAACCCTTGCAGACCAAGGTTGTACTCTAGTAATTGATCTGCTAGACATTGGTTTCTCCATACTTTCTTTTGATGCAGCATCCTAACACTTCCCATTATTTGTTAATAACCCCTTTCTCTTCCTCCAGTTGCGTAGTCTAGTCCAAAAATGTGTGCCGAGTGGGGTTGCAGGGGCTAAGGGGAACAAATTGAATGGTTTTCTTAGAAATGCGAGACTACAAGTAACTTCTACCAGTAGCATTTATTCTATCTTACGCAAAACTTGGTCGTTGGAGGGGAGGAATGTGGGACCAACGAGGTGGTCAAAGGATATTTTGGGTCTAGAGGTCAGTGAAATTTTGGATGCCATGGTAACACAAAGGAAATTTATATCATACAGTAGTTACACTGATATGGCACTATTGATTTTGCATAGAGCCTACATTACCCCATATGTCCAATCTAGAATGTCTCCCTCAATTTCCTATTCATGCTATAAATGCAAAACACGAAATACCAATTTATTCCATCACGTGGAGTTGCTAAAAAATACAGGGATTATAGGGAACCATACACACGAAACTACAGATGTGTGGGATCTCCTTCACACTTACACCACAGTGGGCTATTTTTAACATTCTAGATGACAATCAGAAAACATCACCTAAATATATTAAAGGGGTTGTCCACTACTTTAAATTAACCCCCCAATGTATCCCCCCGGGGCCCCTAATGAATTTTGTAAATACCTCATAATACCTATACTGCCTGTGAGCTGGCCGCTCACAGACAGCACGTGACCCTCGACTGCAGCCGGCTCTTCCGCTGACGTCCTGACAAAGGCTGGCAGCAGCCGGGGGTCCCTCTTCCTCCTTCCGTGCTGGCTGCCAGGCTGTGGGCGGGGTTATCCCCCCGTGTCACACCCGACATCCACCGCGCGCCCATTCATTGAGAAAGCGCGCAGTGGATGCTGGGTGTGACATGGGGGTAACCCCGCCCACAACCCAGCAGCCACCGCGGGGAACCAGCGCTGGGTCACGCCTCACTTGTGACATCAGTGCTGGGTCACGTGCTGCTTGTGAGCGGCCACAGATAGCGCCGTTCACAGGCAGTATAGGCAACATAAGGTATTTACAAAATTCATTAGAGGCCCCGGGGGATACATTGAGGGGTTCATTTAAAGTATTTTATTCACCAGCAAGCTAGACATATACTAGAAATTTAAAACTAATTTACTTTATTCAGAATTAAATTAAAAAGGACTTAGTCCATTCATAAAATATGCACATGTACAAAAACACAAACACTTACAAAAAAAACGCTAATTCAGATGCGGTAAGCCCAAACTTTAAAGACTTTCCGGTTTACTCTCAGTGTCGTAGTCCAAATTATGCACAGGCACTCCTTCAGAGTATCCACTTAGTATTAATTGTTTGGTAAAAGCACTCTCTTATAGTGCTGAAAATTGTCTATAACAGATCCATTGCTTTTGAATCGATGTACTAATACTGTGTCACATCCATCATTATCACTCACAATGATCTTAGACAAAGTTTTGCAATAACAGCCTATACAATACAAAATGGCATGGCATGCAGTCTGAAATTCTTTAACTTAGGTGTGAACCTATACATTGCTCTTATATCATGTAGTTCACCACTTCCGCAGACTTTTTAAATATATCAAATGTCATGGAGAGATCTCACCCAGATATTTTTCAGTAATGGGTTCCTCCATATGACGCTCCCTTCTCCCTACGCGTTTCACCGTCCAGATCATCAGGGGAGTCACTCGCTGTAAACCGGATAAGTATAGGCTATGGCAGGTTTCTTGACTACGGGTATCGATACAAATATATGGATTACAGAGGCCAAAGAGGTCTTCTCTGATAAAGTGTTTACACAAAAAAGATATACTCCGACATATAGTGCGGCTTTCAAAGAACTGGATAAAATCTATAGGGATCAGATAGCCTCATGGTGGGAGGTTCAGAGTCTAGATAATTATATACGATCGGGCATTGTACCTCGCCATCTGAGGATTACCCTCACCCCAGGTTTTAGATATAGGAGTGCATCCTTACTCACCAAGTGGGAAAAAGAGGCAACGGAGAGCTCGATCAGATTCATGAGACTCCTCTTAGAGGAAGAAAAAAGTAATCTTAATAAACTTACAGAATCTCTGAGAGAGCAGATTGAGATCACAAAAAAATACTCGAGTGAGTCTGATTTCTCGGTAAAAGAGGTCAATCTGCAAAACAGCCTAGAAAAATTTCAGTACCATCTGAAAGAGAAGAAACATAAGTTGTATAATAGAGATCTCCAAGAATTTAGAGATAACAAAGCCTACTCAGTACAAGTAGTCAGAAATAATAGACCAATAGAAACTGACATATCCTCATCAGAGGCAGAATTTTCTGACACTGAGAGTAGATCAAGGCATTTCAGAGGTAGAGGAAGAGGAGGACAAAGGGGTAATTTTAATAGAGGCTCCCACAAGAGGTCACCGAAGAGAGATTTTTTAGACCTAAGTTATCCACTAAGGAACCGCTTAAATCCACACAGCGGACCAGAGGGCCAGAGGTAATTAACTTGTCCCAACGCCCCCTTACTGAAACTGAGATATGTGTGCTTAGTAAAGGCCTTTCGTTTGTACCAACATCAGACATAGATATTTTTGAAACCGTGAAAGATCTACACTTGTTTGCCTGTAAACTAAAGTGGAAAAAGCATTTCTCTAAACAAGATCAGAGGTTTTCCCAAGAGTTGGGTATTTCTGAAGATTTATTACAGGATGTACGGTTTCTGTTTCATCTGGGGGATGCCAACCCAAATCTCAAAGGTGAGGGCCCATTTACAGATCTGAAGAAAAAAAGTACGGTTATGCCCCCTCCCACAGGTGATGTTAATTCAATTGATATCTTTGTTAATCTTGTTACAAATGATTTGATAAAATCAGGAGATCGTTTGAATTCAAGGTCCTATAATTTGGGGAAAGAGGAGATGGAAAGCCTCAAGAGACTTGAGAATGACAGTAGTGTCACCATTAAAAGCTCCGATAAAGGAGGGAACACTGTTGTCATGGATACATCTAGCTATAAGAACATGTGCCTTTCTATATTAGAGGACAGGTTGAGTTATGAGGTCTTACCATCAAACCCCATAGTGAGTCTATCTGATTCTCTTAGGATGCTAGTTAATGAAGGTTTTGACTCTGAAGTCATTGACAAAAAAGAAAAAGACTTCTTGATTCCCTTGCATCCTACTATGGCGACATTTTATTGTCTCCCAAAAATCCACAAAGGTCTAACCCCTTTAAAGGGTCGACCTATAGTGGCAGGTATTAACAGTGTGACTCAGAATCTAGGAATGTATATAGACCAGATATTAAGACCTTTTGTGACGAACTTGAGTTCATATATCAGAGATACAGGTGATCTTCTATGCAGACTAGATGGTATATGCCTAGAGGAAGACATGATTTTCAGGAGCATAGATGTGGAGGCTTTGTACTCCTCGATACCCCATGAAAAAGGCCTGATGGCCGTGGAATATTATCTAAAGTCTCGGGGACGCTTCTTTATGAAACATAACGATTTCGTTCTAAAGGCTTTGAAATTCTGCCTTACGAATAATGTCTTTCTCTTTGGGAAGAAGTACTTCCACCAGCTCAGGGGCACTGCAATGGGTTGCCCCTGTGCGCCCACTTATGCAAATTTGTTCCTGGGCTGGTGGGAGGAAAAAATTGTGTTCAATGACATTAATTCTCGACACGATAGCGTAGCCCTATGGCTACGCTATATTGATGATATTTTCGTGATTTGGAAGAATACAGAATCTGAGTTTGTTTCCTTTGTTAATGACCTTAATTGTAATAATTTAGGCCTGAGATTCACGTATGAGGTACATAGATCAGAAATGAGATTTTTAGATGTGTTTGTCAAAAAGGGAACTGATGGAACTTTAGAAACTAGCAATTATAGGAAACCAACAGCCACTAACTCACTTCTGAGATGGGAGAGTAGTCATCCTCTTCCACAAAAAAGAGGGATACCAAAGGGACAATATTTAAGGTTACGCCGTAACTGCTCAAACCCTCAGAAATTCAAAGAACAAGCTGATGATATGAGGGGGAGATTTCAGGAGAGAGGATATCCAGATCATGTTTTGAAGGCCGCCTATGAGGAATCCTTAAAGAGAGATCGAAAAGAACTACTAAGGAAGGTAGAAAGAAAAGAAGAGAAAGAGGTCACACGCTTTATTACTAAGTTCTCGAATGGGTCGGAAAAATTTAAAGAAATTTTAGAACGACACTGGCCAGTTCTTAAAATGGATACAGATATCGAGAAAACGTTAGGCCCTAAACCGCAAGTGACATATAAAAAGAATAAATCTTTAAAAGATAGACTTATGCATAGTCACTTTAGAGAGACTCCAGCACGTACCTGGTTAGAAAGGGAGGTAAAAGGGTGCTATAGGTGCGGTAACTGTATAGCATATCAGTCAGTGAAACAAGGGAAAACCTTTAGAAGTACGAACAACGAGAAAACATACACCATTAGACAATTTATTAATTGTCGTACAACTGGGGTGATTTATAAGGCAACCTGTATATGTGGGATGGAATATGTAGGGAAAACAAGAAGAGAGTTTAGGAGGAGAATACGCGAACATATTGGTGATGTGGTGAATCGAAGAGATACAGCTATAGCGAACCACATCAATAGGACACATCAAGGTGATTATAGCAAAATCCAATTTATGGGGATTGAGAAAGTCCCCTACCCCCATAGAGGAGGAGATTGGGATAGAGTGATCCTCCAGAAGGAATGTAAATGGATTTTTTGGTTGAAGACACTCCAACCAACAGGCCTGAACAACCAACTATCTTTTGCGGCTTTTTTATAGTCTATCCTCCCACTTATAAGAGGTTTTTTTCTTCTTTGATTGAGTATTGGGCCCAGAGGACACGCTCCATTGTGCCCCACGTAAAACCAGATCCCTGTATAGGGGTTAAAGGGTAGTGGGGTTACTCAGGAGGGTGACCAAAGGGGTTATACTCTCTCTATAGGATGTATGTTATCTCTCGATCCTTAAAGTGCGGAGTAAAGCTTTCAAAATAAAGTATAGTGAGGTAAAGAGAAGACAAGAAGCTTCTTCCTGAAGGTAGATGTATCAAATCCAAGTCAAGTACTGTACATTGCCCTAGGTGATCGATCGGGATTGTTGAAAAGAGAAATTCAAGGAGTATATAACAGAGTAGAGTACCTCGGATTTATCATATAAAGATCTCAAAATTGGATGGTGAACATGTGAAGTATGCCCAAAATGACTGTTATCTGTTAACACTAATATTTTACACAAGGGTAAGATTTATGCCCACATGTATTTTTGGGGAGTGTAAAGTGGGCACTTCTGTTACAACTAGTACTTATAAGTTAAAGTATATACATTCCATTTATCATTAAATGGCGGGGGACATCTGCCATACAATGTTAAAATATATAAATCATACAACTATGTGTGTACATAGATCGATACTGACCGTTTGGAAAATATCATAGCTTTCATATGATGCAATATCGATGGGCAAAGGCGAAATATGTTTTTTTTTTTGTTTTTTTTTGTTTAAATGACCCTTTCTATCATGTATGTCGTTCAATTGACGGACGCGAAGAAAGCGTCAGAAGAAGCGCGTGTTTAAGAGTATATAGATATACAAGTGCTCCCGTGTGATAACCCAGCGATGGAAGGGACTGTGTGCACTTGGAGGCTGGAGCCTGTAAAGAAGCGGCTGTGTATGGAGTGCGCAAGTGTGGTGTATCCCTGTGTAGTAACTCAGTGATGGGAGAGAATATGCGCTTTGATATAGTAAAGAGGGTTGGACTTGATATGGAAGAACGCGCAGGCGCGGTATGTCCACTGAAAAAAAAGGGTGACGTCAGCGCGTTACTAGGCAACCTGATAAACTAAATGAAGGATAAAGAGTGCGCACGATTATGTGCCTTGTGAGAAGGTCGATTTTTTGCAATCATATATTATTAATAGGACTGAGTACACCTGTGATAAGGGTTAATTGTAAACGAGTCAGTAAGTGGTATTAGAAGTGTATGAGCGATGTGCCTGTCACCATAGTAACACAAGAACAGGAAGTGGTCATTGGCATACATCCGCCCATTTCTATGAGGCGGGAACATACAAAGGAGCGCATGTTATAGAAAGCAAGTAAGTGAACAGCCCAGTGATGGCATTTTTTTCATGTAGGCATTGAGCTTTACCCAGAGACTCCCCTGATGATCTGGACGGTGAAACGCGTAGGGAGAAGGGAGCGTCATATGGAGGAACCCATTACTGAAAAATATCTGGGTGAGATCTCTCCATGACATTTGATATATTTAAAAAGTCTGCGGAAGTGGTGAACTACATGATATAAGAGCAATGTATAGGTTCACACCTAAGTTAAAGAATTTCAGACTGCATGCCATGCCATTTTGTATTGTATAGGCTGTTATTGCAAAAATTTGTCTAAGATCATTGTGAGTGATAATGATGGATGTGACACAGTATTAGTACATCGATTCAAAAGCAATGGATCTGTTATAGACAATTTTCAGCACTATAAGAGAGTGCTTTTACCAAACAATTAATACTAAGTGGATACTCTGAAGGAGTGCCTGTGCATAATTTGGACTATGACACTGAGAGTAAACCGGAAAGTCTTTAAAGTTTGGGCTTACCGCATCTGAATTAGCGTTTTTTTTGTAAGTGTTTGTGTTTTTGTACATGTGCATATTTTATGAATGGACTAAGTCCTTTTTAATTTAATTCTGAATAAAGTAAATTAGTTTTAAATTTCTAGTATATGTCTAGCTTGCTGGTGAATATATTATTTCTAGCTAGTAGATCACTCGCTGTAAACCGTTCATTTAAAGTAGCGAACAACCCCTTTAAAGCTACTTTGATGATTTTGGCCTCGGCTACTAGAAAAAGCATATTTCATCATTGGTTAAGCTCAAGCGTACCACCACAATCTCTACACAAAAGTCATGTTCTTTTTTTAAAATGGATTGGATTTATGCGCTGACTAACAAGGGGAAATTCTTGACCACTTGGTCTCTATTGTCCCATCACTTCCATCAGAAGTCAAAAATAAACTAAGATCGCAATTTGAAAACACTCAATAGTATCTTGAACAACGAATAAGTGGACGTACGCCAATTCCTTAATACAAGTTAGTAGAGAGCTGCACGCAGAGAAGGGTGGGGTAGGAGTGGGGGGGTGGGAGTGATACTTGGCATTATGAGATATCTCGTTTTACTATTGTTATTGCAATTTGAAATGTCATAAAAATCAAGTGTCATGTATGATTTTTGTTATGAAAACATTAATAAAAAGATTTGGCAAAAAAAAAATAAAAATTGTTTTGCCACATGTCAAGGCTGAGAAGGACACAGCTGAGAAGGAGCACAGTTTTTGCTAGCATAGTTTGAGGGCGCCATTTGGGGAGCCCCTAAGGTGCTAAAACAGCAGAAAAAATAAAAGAAACACTACAATAATAGAAAATATGTGTCCGCTTACTGTGGTTTAGGAACAGTGGGGCTCAGGAGGGTGGCTTTTGGATTTGGGAGCACAGATTCCACTTGATTTTACTTGAGGGGGTGGGAGCCGTCCCTTGTTCTACCAGTAACATGGGAACGCCCTATATTTCCAGGTACAGAAGATAGATCAGAGTGGGGACTAGTTTTGTGCATGATAAATGAAGGTTTTGTGACCCGTAGAAGCGCAATTGCGCAAAACGGTCGTCATCCTCACACTCCTTAATCCACAGTCCTGCCGAAGATGATTTTAATGTGACCAATTAAAATGTTGGATTTTACTCTGGTGGGTGCCACCCTGTATTCCTTTTGCATGACTGTGTATGCTATTTTTCTGGGGTGAGCACCTGGAGATGAGAGAATGTTTGCCTACAGCAGAGTTTGATAAATATTGTGTATATTGCTGCAGGTGGCTCAGCGGGGGTGCTCATCACTTCATGCTTGTATGGACTAATTAAGGTTTTTGTTGGTGATATTTTGGCGTATAAAGCATTTTTTTGATCGTATAAGGCTGGGATCACATTCCTGTGTTATATAATAATAATCTTTATTTATATAGCGCCAAAATATTCTGCAGCGCTTTAGTTTAACAGTTTCAAAACACAAGTCATAAGTAACAACGTTAATACAATAATGAAAGCAAAATTAGACAACCCTGCTCATGAGCGCTTACAATCTAGAATAAGGTGGGGGAGATACAAAGTACAGGTGTGTATTTACAATGATGGTCCAGCCATCTTGAGGGAGTGAGGGATGGATGGAGATAGTGACACTTACACATAGAATGACTTTGATTAGTGAACATGATAGGCCGCTCTGAACAAATATGTTTTGAGGGAGCACCTAAAACTGTGCAAATTGTGGATAGTCCTAATTTCTTGGGAGGAGGTATGGGAGCTGCAGGACATAATCCACTTGTAAATCCTGCTGGGCTGGGTCCAAATAAGACAGGTTGGGTGCATGTTTCCACTGGTGAAAAAGCAGTGAGTATCCAAGAAAAGAAAAAAAAGTTCGGCACACCAGCCATTAAAAAATTAGAAAAACTTTATTCAGCTTTCAAGCCATGTTTAAAATGCACCGAACATGGCTTGAAAGCCGAATAAAGTTTTTCTAATTTTTTAATGGCTGGTGTGCCGAACTTTTTTTCTTTTCTAATTTCTTGGGATAGAGCATTCCAGAGGATTGGCGCAGCACAGGAGAAGTCTTGGAGTTGGGAGGTACGGATTAGTGCAGAGGTTAGTTGAAAGTCATTTGCAGAGCGCAGCGGTTGGTTAGGCTGATAGACAGAAATGAGGGAGGAGATGTAGGGGTGTGCAGCACTGTGGAGAGCTTTGTGGGTGAGAACAAGTGCTTTGAATTGGATCTTATAATGAATGGGCAGTCAATGTAAGGACTGGCGAAGAGCAAACGCGTCCAAGTTATACGTTAAGTACTTAAAACAGGATTTCCTTGTAAATAGTCAAAAAACTGAAATATAGACCAAACCGTAGACGAGACTACTATCACGAGGCACTTGGCGATGCTATAGACTCCCTTTGGAGTCTGTTGCGGTGGTATCCATCTTTTTAGGCGTTCACTGAACTCTGGTCGGCCATACTTGTGCGCTTAAAAGATGCCTAAAGTGTCGAAATAGAGACCAGACAGAGTCCAAAGTGACTACAGCTGCCTCATAAGTCGTTCTATCAGGGTTTTGCTTGACCGGCTATTTTAAGTATTTACACTGAAACCACAACTTTAACTCTCAGCAGACAACACGAGATAAAAGTGAACCAAGCCTTATTCAGATTTTTGAGAGCTAGGATGATCAAGTAAGCAGCAATACAACTAGCTCTTTATTTATATTCCAAATTCGCTTTTCATGAAGTGTAACTTATAAGACAGGTTTATATTTCGAGACACTGCGATATCAGATTTATGTATTTTTTAATTTTTGCTCTTTTATAAAAAATAAATGTTTTTGTTGCCATGTAACTTTTATTTTTTGACAAACAAAGCTGTAAGAGGGCTTATTTTCTGCGTGATAAATTGAAAATTTGTTTTTGGAGCACATAACTTTTTTTTGTCTGATTTTTCAGAGGAGAATGGACAAAAAACATACATTCATAAATTGTTTTTATATATATTCTTTTGTGTGGTTTACCATGTAATAAAAGTGATAAGAACAATTCTTTCTTCATGTCAGTATGACTACAGTGATACCAGATTTATATAATTTTTTATGCTGTCACTTACACACTAAAAACAATATTTTACATTAATTTGCTTCTGCATCGAATATTCTCAGAGCAGTAAAGCTTTTATTTCTTTACCAAACGAGCCATATTACGTCTTGTTTTTTGCGGGACAATTTGGCGCTTTCATATTCTTTTTTTTTTTACATACGGTATGACTTTATGATCACTTTTTATTGCATTTTTTTGCGTCAGCATGATGAGAAAAACTACATTTTTTACTTGTTTTTTTCTTCTTTTTTTTTACAGCGTGTCACCGTCTGGAAAAATATCGAGACAGTTTTATAGTTCGGGTCATTCCGGATCTGGCGATATTTTTTATGTGAAGGCCTTTTTATTGTATACAAATGCGGCATTCTTAGAGGCAAAATTGTTTTTGTGATTTGTGTGTGTCATTCCGTGTTTTATTTTTTTACTTCATTACCTATTATGCATTTTAACAACTTAGATGCCGATATCGTGATTGACAGTGGTATTTAAGGGGTTAAACGAATGTCAGATACAGATGTCATTAAGATGTTATATACAGCTGTCACCACGTGGGATTTATGCCCACTTGGGAATGCTATTTACTTATTTTTCACCTCCATTTTAATGCCTTTCCTGGGTTGTTAAGTTGTTAAGAGATGGGCTAGCTGTTAGATGGCAACTGTTCTGATCTACAGCAGCATCGCTGCACTGTTACTTCGAACAGAAGAGAGTGACATCAAACAACTTATTTAAGGGAATGTTAAACATTATATATGATTTATACATAGGTGTATTGTATGAAAACTAATTGCTTCTCAATAATACATTTTCTAATAATAAGTTAGTGTTTGAAAATGTCTTCCTTCTTTTTTGTAGATGTGATATTTTTATAACTTCCATTTTTTTCTTACGTTTTCGATAAAAAAGAAAATTACTAGTTCCCTGTGTGTATTCTTTGATGCTTAACAAGACTTGCTTTCACAGTAAAACGTTTCCAACATTCTGAACATGAATATGGTTTCTCTCCTGTGTGACTTCTCTGATGTACAACAAGAGTTGATTTCCTTGTATAACATTTCCCACATTCTGAACATGAAAATGGCTTCTCCCCTGTGTGAGTTTTAAGATGTTCAATGAGATGTGATTTGTCATTAAAACATTTCCCACATTCTGAACATGAAAATGGCTTTTCCTCTGTGTGCCTACTCTGATGTCTATCAAGATGTGATTTCCAAATAAAACATTTCCCACACTCTGAACATGAAAATGGCTTCTCCCCTTTGTGAATTCTCTGATGTGTAATGAGATGTAATTTCCTATTGAAACATTTCCCACATTCTGGGCATGAAAATAATTTATCTTTTTTAAGAACTAGTTCATGTTCATTAGTCCTGTGATTTTTGTTTTGCATATCGGTCATTGATGAAGCAGAAGAAAGGACCTGTTGAAAATGATCAGATGAAAGATTTTTTCTGAGAAGGTCTTGAGGTGTATCTGGGATTATGGCATCTTCTCCATATGTATCTGGTGTAATGTCATGATCATCTGCTGCAAGATCTGAAAGTATCAGATGTCCCTCTGAGCTCCTGGTACAGTCATCTGTCAAGAATAAAACAATTGTATTATTTTCTAATAACACAACATTGAAATTATATCAATATTATATATTTTATCAATTTTTTCATGCAAATTTTAATACAAATAAATTAACAATTAAGTAAGAACGTAGAGTATAAAGCAGGGGCTATTAGATTATGGCTAGTGATGAGCGAGTATACTCGTTACTTGGGTTTCCCCAAGCATAGTTGGGTGGTCTCCGAATATTAAGGCGTGATCGGAGATTTAGTTTTCTTCGTCTCAGCTGCATGATTTGTGACTGCTAGACAGCCTGAATACATGTGGGGGTTGCCTGTTTGTTAGGCAATCCCCTTATGAATTCAGGCTGTCTAGCAGCCGCAAATCATGCAGCTGAGACGAAGAAAACTAAATCTATGTGTACGCCAAAATACTCGTAGACCACCCGAGCATGAGCGGGGAAACCCAAGTAACAAGTATACTCGCTCATCACTAATTATGACGTTAGGACTCCAGGTTGTGTTGTTTCAATTTCACTTCTCTGTTGGATTCATCTTCTCTATAGGTTCATGTTTAACTTTGTCTGTCACCAATCATTACCAGCTATATCAGGGGTGGGGAACCTTTTTTCTGCCAAGTCCACTTTGATATTTATACCATCATTCGAGGACCATACAAAACTATCAACTTGAAAATTGCTTTTCCAGGTTTGTGTCGGTCTGGAGCCCAGACTTAGGCCTTCTTCATAAATCTGTTTTTTTATGTCCGTATGTGGTCCGGTTTTTATAAAATGCAAATATGGACACACGCACACCCATTGTATTCACTGATGAAGCGCACAGGTCAGGTTTTTAACACAGACAGTGAGTCCATGTGAAAAACCCGCAGACATTTCCTTTTATTTCACACAGCACGGACAAAATGCGTACACAGGTACACACTGATGACATACAGATGACATCCGTAAGTCATCAGTGTGACACATACCGGAGCCTGGCGCAGTACAATCCTGCCTTAGTCAAACGAAACGCGCGTCGGGGCAGACACGCAATCTCTGGTGACCCCTACATGCTTGTGCCCAGGTACTGTTGTACCTACTATACATCTTCATGATATGTATGCTATAACTTGTTGCACAATGATTATTTATGAATACCTCAGCCTGTTACTTAGATACAATATGTTCTAATTATACCATGTCATGACTATTTGAATAAAGCTAACCTTATTATTGTTCTCATGCATGGTACTATAAAATATATGTATACTTTATGATATATGCAGCCATTCCTATATTGTGCGCCCCCAGTCTTTCACAGCCTGTTACTATGTGTGTAATTAAGTCCTTATTCCTTGCCCTGTAATAAACTCATTTATTGTTCATTTATTTGGACTATCAAGTCTTTTTTTTGCCCTGTTGTGCCCAGGGCAGGTGGTAGAGCGAGATGTATTGGACCGGTTCAGCACACCCTTCCAAGCCCGATGCAGACTTGTGTTGCCCAGGGAGATCCCTGAGACACCGATGAATAGGTCGGACTGGTTGTAAGGTATCAGGGGGTTGAGGGTTATTGCTTATATAGTCTCAAAATGAAATAAAAAGTTACCAACAAGTTGTTTGCGCCCAGAAATGGCAGCACTGAAAACTACAGCTTATCCCACTCATGTAACAATTACAGAATTGCTGTTTCTTTTGCACATTCTGCCTCCGAAAAATGTAATACAACATGATCAAAATGTGATATGTACCAGAAAATGGCACCACTGAAAACTACAGGTTCTCATACAAAGTATAAGCCGTCATACATCTCCGCTGATGGAAAATTATAAATTGTCTCTCAGACTCTCTAAATAAGATGACATAAAAACAAATGATTTTTTTAATCACAGTTTTCATTGTACAAAAGTAGCAAAACACAAATAAAAATTTATAAATTTAGTATTGCCACAATAGTTCAGACCCACAAAATAAAGGTTACCCCCTATATGAGCAGCAAATGAATAGCGGAAAAATGAAAATGTCAAAAACCAACAAAATTGCGGTTTTTTTCTATTTCTCCGTCTAAAAAGTTAAAAAAGTTGGTTAATAAGTTATATTTACCACAAAATCCAGAAAAATAGAAATAACATGGCTCTTGAAAAACAATAAAAAAAAAAAAATATTTGTCCAACAGACCAAAAATGGGCATGCCCTTAGGGGGTTGATGGACAAAGCAAAGGCACGTTTGAACACTAATTTTGGGTTTAAAGATGTTACCCCCAGACAGAGTGCACTTCAGATTCTGAATATAGACACAGGCCTCAATCAGACAACAGTAGTTTTTTTTTGTTGATATATTAAAATACAATTTTTATTTCAATATGTTGGATCTATTTTTGGACTGTGTGGGGTTTTTTTTTTATAATCTCTGTGGCATCCAGTTTTTTTGCATGTCAAAGCCTCTAAAAATCACCTGCTCAGTGAAGAATGGACAGCATAATTATACCACCCACTGACTGAGTAGAGTCAGTGACTTCTCTGCATTTAGTGGTCCCTACTCACCTGTGCGGATATCTGTAGGAATCTCCTCTTTACACCGCTCATCACCCCTCACATATGTCTCTGTAGTATTAATATGGGGCAGATCTTCACCCTGAAAGAAAGATTGTAAAAGTCACTGACAGATGGTGAAGCTGCATAAATTGATTTAAAAAAACAAACAAAAAAAAAACTATAAATGTGTGGATGTTAGTAACTATGTGCCTCATGAATCTATTGCTATTTATGGTTAGTATCTAGTAGCACCCCTTTTGATAGTATCACAGTTTGTAAACGCTGTAGCCAGACAAATGTCTTTAAATTCCTGTTTGAGGAATTTTCATCCATTCTTCCTTGGAGAATTCTTCTAGTTCTGTTAGATTCTTGGGTCGTGTGGCATGCACTGCTATTTTTAGGTCTAGCCACAGATTTTCAATGATGTTCAGATCAGGGGACTGTGAGGGCCATTGTAAAACCTTCAGCTTACACCTTTTGAGATAGTCTATTGTGGTTTTATACATCTGTTTAGGATTATTATATATTTGTAGAAGCCATCCTCTTTTCAACATAGCTTTTTTACATATGGTGTTATGTTTGCATCAAGAATTTGATGAACTTTCATTGAAACCATTCTTCTTCCTACCCATAAAATGTTCCCCGCACACACTGGCTGCAACACAACCTCAAAGCATGATTGATCTACCACCATGCTTAATGATTGGTGAGATATTGTTTTCCTAAAATTCTGTGCTCTTCACATACCTTTAATCATTGTGGCCAAAGTGTTATATTTTAACCTCATCAGTCCACAGGACTTGTTTACAAGATACATCAGGCTTGTTAGGAGGTTCTTTTGCATACTTCTGATGCTGAATTTTATGGTGAGGATGCAAGAGAGGTTTTCTTCTGATGACTCTTCCATGAAGTTCAATATTTGTGCAGGTGTCTCTGAACTGTAAAACGATATACCAGTCTGCTAAATTTTTCTGAAGGGCTTTAGCAGTGAGTGGAGGTTCTGATTTGCCTCTCTAGCAATCCTACGAGCAGATGTCTCTGAAATTTTGCACTCCATTGTTCCTATTAACTGTCATTTCTTAATTACATTTTGAACCGAGGAAATGTTAATGTTAAAATACTTTTCTATCTTTTTATAGCTTTCTCCTGCTTTGTAGGCCTCCATCATTTTTATTTTCAGAGTGCTAGGTAGCTGCTTAGAAGAACCCATGGCTCCAATGTTTTGGCACAAGGTTAGAGGAGGCTGGATTCTTGTAAAGTTGGGAAATTTGCATCACCTGGCCTAACAATGATAGTGAACAAGCGATAACTGTAACAGGCTAATTGATGTCTTGAAACCTTGGTCAAAGGTATCTGCGCACATAAATCTCCAGGGGTGCACAAATTTTTGTACTGGCCCATTTTCTTTTCTGTAATTTCTAAAATGTAAAAAATGACAATATTTTTTTTCCTAAAATACAAAGGAAATGTGTCATCTTTAACTCTAAGCCTTTCAGGGATCATTTAATCTGCAATTTGCTTAACAGCTCTCAATAACAGTAACTTTACCAAGAGGTGCCCAAACTTTTACATGGCACTGTATAAAGCTCCGAAAAATTTAGGTACTCTCTAATGTGCATTTATACTAGTCGATAATCGGCAGTCAAATAATAGTATATTTAAAACAGGCTGTCAGTCAGCAGATACACAAGCAAAACATTTGTTGGGTCAAATGTTTTTTAAGCTTGCTCAAATAACATTGTTCTGAAGAAATTTGCAACCGCCACACTGCCCTCCCTTGTGGTTTACACCTACCACACCTTCCTCACTTATGAATTATGATCTCCACGCTATCCATGCCTCATGCTGTCCCATCTCCAAATTGCCCCCCTCTCAATACCCCATGACAATTTGACCATTGTGTGTTTTACTACGATAAGGTAACCAGTTGCCATGAATAGATTAATTTGGTTGGCCACAATACTTACACTGCGTGCAGAATTATTAGGCAAGTTATATTTGAGAGGATTCTTTTTATTATTGAACAACAACTATGTTCTCAATCAACCCAAAAGACTCATAAATATCAAAGCTTAATATTTTTGGAAGTTAAAATGTTTTTTTTTAGATTTGGCTATCTTAGGAGGATATCTGTTTTTTTTCAGGTAACTATTACTGTGCAGAATTATTAGGCAACTTAATAAAAACCAAATATATACCCATCTCACTTGTTTATTTTCACTAGGTAAACCAATATAACAACACAAAATTTAGAAATAAACATTTCTGACATTCAAAAACAAAAACAAAAAAAATCAGTGACCAATATAGCCACCTTTCTTTACAATGACACTCAAAAGCCTTCCATCCATAGATTCTGTCAGTTGCTTGATCTGTTTACGATCAACATTGTGTGCCGCAGCCACCACAGCCTCCCTGACACTGTTCCGAGAGGTGTACTGTTTTCCCTCCCTGTAGATCTCACATTTTATGAGGGACCACAGGTTCTCTATGGGGTTCAGATCAGGTGAACAAGGGGGCCATGTCATTATATTTTCTTCTTTTAGACCTTTACTGGGCAGCCATGCTGTGGAGTATTTGGATGCATGTGATGTAGCATTGTCCTGCATGAAAATCATGTTTTTCTTGAACGATACCGACTTCTTCCTGTACCACTGCTTGAAGAAGGTGTCTTATAGAAACTGGCAGTAGGTCTGGGAGTTGGGCTTCACTCCTTCTTCAACCCGAAAAGGTCCCACACGTTCATCTTTGATGATACCAGCCCATACCAGTACCCCACCTCCACCTTGCTGGCGTCTGAGTCGGAGTGGAGCTCTCTGCCCTTTACTGATCCAGCCTCGGGCCCATCCATCTGGCCCATCACAAGTCACTCTCATTTCATCAGTCCATAAAACCTTAGAAAAATCAGTCTTAAGATATTTCTTGGCCCAGTCTTGACGCTTTATCATGTTTCTTGTTCAAAGGTGGTCATTTTTCAGCCTTCCTTACCTTGGCCATGTCCCTAAGTATGGCACACCTTGTGCTTTTTGATACTCCTGTAACGTTGCAGCTCTTAAATATGGCAAAACTGGTGGTGGCAAATGGCATCTTGGCTGATTGACGCTTGATTTTCCTCAATTCATGGGCAGTTATTTTGCGCCTTTTTTTATCAACACGCTTCTTGCGACCCTGTTGGCTATTTGCTATGAAACGCTTGATTGTTTGGTGATCACGCTTCAATAGTTTGGAAATTTTCTGACTGCTGCATCCCTCTGCAAGACATCTCACAATTTTTTACTTTTCACAGTCCGTCAAATCGCTCTTCTGACCCATTTTGCCAAAGGAAAGGAAGTTGCCTAATAATTAAGCACACCTTATATAGGGTGTTGATGTCATTAGACCACACCCCTCCTCATTACAGAGATGGAAATCACCTGATTTACATAATTAGCAGTTGGCTTTCAAGCCTATACAGATTGCAGTAGGACAACATGTATAAAAAGGATGTTGTGATCAAAATACTCATTTTCCTAATAATTCTGCACACAGTGTATGTAATCCCTGGTGACCAAATGTGCATCTACAGATATCAGAAGTACCAGGATGTGCCAAGAAAACATTCCCACGATATTAATCCACTTCCACCAGCCTTAATCTGTTACCACATTTGACCTATCTAAACCATTAATAGTCTGTCTGCTATTTCATCTTTCTTCTCTGCTAGATTTCTAAAACTTAATATGGACAAAACAGAATTCATCATCTTTCCCCCATCTCATGTGCCCCTCCCCCAACTGACCTATCCATTAAAGTAAACGGCTGCCCACTCTCTCCAGTCCCACAAGCTCGCTGCCTCGGGGTTATCCTTGACACTGATCTCTCTTTCAAACCACATATTCAAGCCCTTTCCACTTCCTGCCGACTTCAACTCAAAAATATTTCACGGATCCGTACATTCCTCAACCAAGAATCTGCAAAAACCCTAGTCCATGCGCTCATCATCTCCCGCCTTGACTACTGCAGCCTCCTGCTCTGTGGCCTTCCTTCTAACACTCTCGCACCCCTCCAATCTATTCTAAACTCTGCTGCCCGACTAATCCACCTGTCCCCCCGCTATTCCCCAGTCTCTACCCTCTGTCAATCCCAGCATTGGCTCCCCATTACCCAAAGACTCCAGTTCAAAACCCTAACCATGACATACAAAGCCATCCACAACCTGAGTCCTCCATAAATCTGTGACCTCGTCTCCCAGTACTTACCTACAAGCAACCTCCGATCCTCACAAGATCTCCTTCTGTACTCCCCTCTTATCTCCTCTTCCCATGATCACATACAAGATTTCTCCCACGCATCCCCCCTACTGGTGGTCATGGGGGATTCCCTGTTGAGAGGAACAGAGGCCGCTATCTGCAGACCGGATATAACTTCAAGAGAAATGTGCTGTCTTCCAGGTGCAAAAATTAAAGATGTGTCTGACAGGATATCAGGACTCTTCAGACCTACAGATGACTACCCATTCCTGCTACTACATGTGGGGACAAATGACACCGCAAGAAACGACCTGGAAACCATCTGCAGAGACTTTGAAGACTTAGGCAAGAAAGTGAAAGAACTGGGAGCGCAGGTGGTCTTCTCTTCCATCCTCCCAGTGGATGGCCATGGAACAAGGAGGTGGAATAAGATTCTGCAGGTGAACAACTGGCTACGTCGATGGTGCCGTCAGCAACGATTTGGAATTCTGGATCACGGAGTGAACTACTTATACGATGGACTACTTGCTAGAGATGGGGTGCACCTTACGAAGACTGGAAAGCATGTATTTGGAAGTCGCCTTGCTACACTTGTAAGGAGAGCTTTAAACTAGAACAACATGGGAAGGGAAGCAAAAGACCAGAAAAAGCCATACACCTGACAAATGCTATTGAGAACTCTGCTAATAGAAGTGGAAAGGAAGAACAAAGACGAAAAAATCTAATTAATAACAATATTGGAGAAAGAGAAACCAATCACAAACTAAAATGTTTCTATACTAATGCACAAAGCATGGGCAACAAACAAGGAGAATTGGAACTACTAACACAGGAAAAGAAATATGATGTCATTGGAATCACTGAAACTTGGTGGGATGATACACATGATTGGAATACAAGACTAGAAGGATACAACTTATTTGCAAGAAACAGACTTGATAAACGAGGAGGGGGTGTTGCATTGTATGTTAGAAACGCATATATCTGCACAGAGATTGAAGCTTCAGAGACTGGGAGTTCTGTGGAAACTGTTTGGGTAAGAATACAAGGACAGAACAATGGAAAGGACACCATTGTAGGCATTTACTACAGGCCGCCTGTGCAAGCTGAAGATATGGATGAACTCTTTATGCATCAAATGGCCAAGTTCTCCAAAAAATATGACATAGTTGTCATGGGAGATTTCAACTATCCAGACATTTGTTGGGAATCTCTCTCAGGCAAAACTAACAGGTCAAGGAAATTCTTATCCTCTCTTGCTGACAACTTTATCTTCCAAAAGGTAGGGGAGAAAACAAGGGGAACTGCTACCTTGGATCTAATCCTTATAAACAGGGAGGAAATGGTTGAGGAGGTAAAAGTGGCTGGAACCCTAGGAGGTAGCGACCATGCTATTTTAGAATTTTGGATAACTAGAGGCGGAAGACCTGTGAAGACTCAGACGTCAAGGTTAGATTTCAGAAAGGCAGATTTTAAGGGATTCAGAAAGATAATTGGAGGGATCCAATGGCTGGATATCCTTAAAGACAAAAATGTCCAGGAAGGATGGGAAATCTTGAAAAATGAAATTCTCAAAGCACAGTTGTTAATAATTCCGAAAAGAGGGAAGAATAGGAAGCATTTAAGGAAACCAGGATGGGTGAACACAGAACTTAAGCACATGCTAAAAAGGAAGAAAAAAATGTTTATAAAATGGAAAGAGGGAGGCATATCTAAAGAAGAATATAATGCTGTCTGCAGAATCTGCAGGGCACAAATCAGATTAGCTAAAGCTGAAAATGAATTGAGGCTTGCAAGAGATGTCAAAAGCAATAATAAAGGATTTTGGGGATATGTCAAAAGTAAAAGAAAAGTCAAAGATGCTATAGGATTTTTACAGGATGAAAATGATGAAATGGTAAGACAGGATGTTGAGAAGGCTGAACTTTTAAATTCCTATTTTGCATCTGTTTTCTCTCAGAAAGGAAATGTAACACCAACTGTTATTCACTGTCCTATTAAGGGAATAGAAGAATCCAGGATATCTATAAACAGAAAGATAGTGAGGAAACACTTAGCTAACCTAAATGAATTCAAGTCTCCAGGTCCAGATTAATTACACCCCAGAGTACTGAAGGAGATAGCAGAAGAAATTTCTGAACCACTCTCCATAATCTTTGAAAATTCTTGGAGAACAGGAGAAGTGCCAGAAGACTGGAGAAGAGCAAATGTTGTTCCTATCTTCAAAAAGGGGAAGAAGGTGGACCCAGGCAACTATAGGCCGGTGAGTCTGACTTCTATACCAGGAAAGATCTTTGAACAAATTATTAAACAACATGTAAGTCAATACCTGGATAAGAATGAAGTGATCAAACAGAGTCAGCATGGGTTTGTAACTAATAAGTCATGTCAGACTAACTTAATTTCCTTCTATGACGGTATCACTGATTGGGTGGATCAAGGAAATGCTGTAGATATAGTATATCTTGACTTCAGCAAAGCATTTGACAAAGTCTCTCATACAATCCTTATTGAAAAAATGACTAAGTATGGAATGGACAAGGCAACTGTTAGGTGGATTCATAGCTGGCTTAGTGATCGGACCCAAAGAGTGGTCGTAAATGGCTGCACATCCAGTTGGAAGAATGTCTCAAGTGGGGTACCACAGGGCTCTGTCCTGGGCCCTGTATTGTTCAACATCTTTATCAACGATTTAGATGAAGGAATTGAGGGTAAACTGATTAAATTTGCTGATGACACAAAGCTAGGAGGGATAGCTAATACTAGAGAAGAGAGAGAGGATTCAAAAAGATTTAAATAAACTGGAGAAGTGGGCAGTAACTAACAGAATGGTTTTTAACAGGGAGAAATGCAAAGTACTACATCTGGGCAATAAAAATGAAAAAAGCATATATAGAATGGGAGGAATAGGGCTAAGTGACAGCACATGTGAAAAAGACTTGGGTATACTAATAGATCACAGACTGAATATGAGTCAACAGTGTGATGCAGCAGCAAAAAAGGCAAATGCAGTTCTAGGATGTATTAACAGAAGCATACAGTCTAGATCACGTGAAGTCATTATTTCCCTCTACTCCTCTTTGGTCAGACCTCATCTGGAATATTGTGTCCAGTTTTGGGCACCACATTTTAAAAAAGACATCAACAAACTGGAGCAAGTTCAGAAAAGAGCGACCAGAATGGTGACCGGTCTGCAAACCCTGTCTTATGAGGAAAGGTTGCAGGATTTGGGAATGTTTAGTTTGCAAAAGAGAAGACTGAGAGGAGACTTAATTGCTGTCTACAAATATCTAAAGGGCTGTCACATTGTAGAAGGATCAACTTTATTCTCATTTGCACAAGGAAAGACTAGAAGCAATGGGATGAAACTGAATGGGAGGAGACACAGATTAGATATTAGAAAAAACTTTTTGACAGTTAGAGTGATCAATGAGTGGAACAGGCTGCCACGAGAAGTGGTGAGTTCTCCTTCAATGGAAGTCTTCAAACAGAGGCTGGACAGACATCTGACTGGGATGATTTAGCGAATCCTGCTTTGAGCAGGGGGTTGGACCAGATGGCCCAGGAGGTCCCTTCCAACTCTACGATTCTATGATTCTATGATTCTACTCTGGAACCCTCTACCAGAACATATCAGACTCTTGTCTACCATGGAAACCTTCAAAAAGAACCCTAAGACCTACCTCTTCTGACAAGCCTACAACCTACAGTAACCATCGATCCCCCAAACCGCTGCACGACCAGCTCTATCCTCGCCTACTGTATCCTCACCCATCCCTTGTAGATTGTGAGCCCTCGCGGACAGGATCCTCTCTCAACCTCTACCAGTCATGACTTGCATTGTTTGAGATTACTGTACTTATATTTATTATGTATACCCCTCCTCACATGTAAAGCGCCATGGAATAAATGGCGCTATAATAATAATAATAATAATAATATAGGCATACAGGCTATATAATGCTGAAAAAAGTCTTCCCTGTATGCCTCATATCAGATGCCTTGATGTTGAGAAATCCTCTTTTATCACTTTATATAAAATACGTCTTCCTGGCTGCGGGGAGGATAGTGCCTTTAACATAACTCTGCCCGTAGCCTAGAACTTATTTTACATGAAGGTGGAGTTACCAGAGACATATTTAACTAACAGAACAGGAAAAATAAAATTTGTCTTCTCGCAAACACATTTTTTGCTTCTCTCACAGCTCTGCTGTATTGCAACAATATTGCAGCCCTGTCTGCCTGTGAGATTGAAGCTGAAAGGAACCTGCTGATGTGTCAGGTATAATCACACACAGCTCTGCAATGAGATCTGGAGAGCAGGGAGCGGCCATTACATATTACACTGGTAACACTGCTAAGCATCACACATCACACTGGTAAGTCCTCCTTAAATTTAAAACAAGCTCTGGAGGCAGAGTTATCTTCCAGGCAGCATCCTCCCCACAGCCTGGAAGAGATCATTTATATAAAGTGATAAAAGATGATTTCTCAACAACAAGGCATCTGATATGAGGTGTACAGGGATGCCCATATTAATAGCTTAGCTAGGTCAAATGTGGTGACAGATTTCCTTTAGATGTTGGATGTGTTTCTAGGATCACAGTATTCTCAGTATAGACTAGATGCCATTGCAAGGAGAATCTCACAAGGTTGGAAGCTTTTAAAATACTCGTTCTGGCTAATGTAGAATCAGTGCCCATGTTTGAAGTCGCTCAGATCACTCACTCTTCCATTTTTAATGTGGATTCTGGTTGATAACTCATAACTTCATATTACACTACAGGGTCATAAGTCTCACTCCACACAATACAGTTCAAATCTGGAAAGTGCCGGTGTCTCTAATACATTGTCCGTTCAATGTATTATTCTGGTGGATAAAACCAGACTGACCACAAGACCTTCACAGCTTCTACACAGCATAGGGGAGATTTCATGACACCTTCTCTCCATCTACCTGATGATCCTGAGGAACATCGGGATCTTCTTGTTTACAGTCCTGTGGAAGAAGAGGACGGGGACATCTCTCTGGTGTTGTCCTCTCACTGGATAGAACTGGAGGAAACACATACAGGGACTGAATTCATTCCTTACATACAGATAATTATAGGCCGTGTGTATTTAGTCCTGTCTATTACCTGGTGATGTGAGGGGCTGGGGAACCTCCATCATTACGTCCTTGTACAGATCTTTGTGTCCTTCTAAATACTCCCACTCCTCCATGGAGAAATAGACGGTGACATCCTGACACCTTATAGGAACCTGACACATACAATGATACCGTCATCCCCCGATCCCTCCATAGCGTTACTGTACAATGTCCCAGCATTCCCAGCAGTGTCACCTCTCCAGTCAGCAGCTCAATCATCTTGTAGGCGAGTTCTAGGATCTTCTGGTCATTGATGTCCTCATGTATCAGGGGGTGAGGTGGAGGCCCCGTGATTGGGCTCAGGGGTCTTCCCCATCCCTCAGACACAGGGGCCTGACAGCGCTCCCTAGAGGTCTTCTTCACTACTGTGTAATCCTGGTTATGGAGAGACACATTAATAAATCTCACTACAGACATTCCCAGAGTCCTCACCTCTCCAGTTCTGTCCATCTGTTATTCCCATAGATAAGAATGATGTAATGTGACATCATCAGAGTCTCTCACCTCTCCAGTAAGCCGGAAGAGGATCTCTAGGGTGAGGTGTAATATCCTCTCCGCCATCTTGTCCCTGTCCCTCTCCATCCTTGTAGGGTCGCTCAGGAGAATTCTCTTATATAGAAGATCTCCACTGAGAGGATCCGATATTGTAGGGACCTGAATGGGGAGAAGATGACGATGTAACATCATAAAGATCCCATGTAAGAAATCTCTGGAGCTGTTACCGGCTTCACATGATCACTACATCCAGTCATGGCCCCGTCCTGCCCCCGGTATAACACACAGTCCCATTATAGTCACACACAGAGATTTATCCCAGGCTCAGCACTGAGGGGGTTAATGTCCCCTGCCCCCAGTAATGGGGAATCTCCAGCACCTACCTCCACCTGCAGAGCCGCACACCACATGTATGGCTGTTCTGTGTGCACAGGACCTGGGATGAGGTCACAGGAGGGGAGGAGTCAGGAGTCACATGATCAGGGGCCTCAGTGTGCAGGACTCTGCTGTGCTGGGTGTCATGGTGCTGGATGACACACCTTACTCTAAAAGGTGAATAAACATAAAGTATATTCAAAAAGATAATTTTATTAAATTCAAAGGATAAAAACCACATAAAAACAGTGAAAAGAACATGAGGGGTTGAAAACGTCCTGTACAGGGAAGTTACATAAATATGTATAGGGAGTGGGTATTATCAAGAAATAGCATTAAATCTCCACAATATGGCCATGTGGCCGAAGTAAAAAATGTTATAAAGTCCATACAACCAGGGGTGCAACTACCGTGGTCGCAGCTGCGACGGGGCCCACCCAGTCCAGCAAAGAAGCAGCCGGCTTCATGTGAGACCTGGGCTTCGATCACGACTTGTGCCCCCTCTTCCAGCATGGACTCGGTTATTCCTCCCCCCGAGCTCTGCACTCCACACCCTAGTGTCTCAGGTGATGGAGGATGAGACCTACTGCCATCACTCAAAGCCGACACCTGTCAGTGACCAGTCACATGGAGCGCTGTGACTACAGAGTGCAGAGACAGGACCTTGCGTGATGTCGGAGCATGTGACCACAGCTATGCGGCATGCAGAAAAGTTCCACACTGTGCACAGCTCCACTATGCTCTACACGCACGGCCCTTCACTGTACTCTACACATATAGCACTAGTGCAGAGCCGTGTGCCTCCTAAATAGCAGAGCCTTGTGTGTGGACTGCACAGGGCATAACTGTGTGATTAGAGGGCACAGCGCAGAGCCATGTATATACAGTAAGTACACACCCAGTGTTTTGAGTATACGGTCCAGACTCTGCTATTTAGGAGGCACACGGCTCTGCACTATACTCAACACACACGGCTCTGCACTGTGCAGTCTGTACACACGGCCCTGCACCATGTCCTCTACACCCACTCACGGCCCTGCACCATGATCTCTACACCCACTCACGGCCCTGCACCATGATCTCTACACCCACTCACGGCCCTGCACCATGTCCTCTACACCCACTCACGGCCCTGCACCTTGTTCTCTACACCCACTCACGGCCCTGCACCGTGCCCTGTACACCCACTCATGGCCCTGCACCATGCCCTGTACATCCACTCACGGTCCTGCACCGTGCCCTTTACACCCACTCATGGCCCTGCACCATGCCCTGTACACCCACTCACGGTCCTGCACCGTGCCCTTTACATCCACTCATGGTCCTGCACCGTGCCCTGTACACCCACTCATGGCCCTGCACCATGTCCTCTACACCCACTCACGGCCCTGAACCATGTCCTCTAAACCCACTTACGGTCCTGCACCGTGCCCTTTACACCCACTCATGGCCCTGCACCATGTCCTCTACACCCACTCATAGCCCTACTCCGTGCCCTATATACAGGGGCGTAACTACCGAGGTTTTCAGGGGTCGCCTGTGCAGAAGTTTCAAAAGCCCGCCACCACGCGTGCAGACATCTGAGCCTCACTCTGTCTGACGCTGGAGAGTATCAGCATCAGAGAACAGCGTTTGCCTCACCAATGCCCGGCCAGCATCTGCTCCAAGTCCTCAGCACCTCCGACGCTGGCTGGACAGTGGACCCACCTCAACCTCCCCTTAACAGGTGAGTACCAGGAGGAAAGCTTTTTAATGTATATACAGCATTTGCAGTTTGACCTGTATAACGTATATAGACTGCTATATGTCCAATATATAGGTGATGCTGCTGTATATAATCACTGTATCACCTATAATGTATGTACAGCAGTCTATATACATTATATAGTTGACACTGCGACTGTGGTATGTATGTTATATTACTGTGTGTAATAGTGTAATATACTGAGACTGCTGTGCATAGCCCATATAGGCCAGCCGCAGTATATATGCATATATATTGTGGTGCAGTGACCACTGTGTCCACTAGGGGGCGCTGTATGGATGTCCCAGGAGAGTGGATGAATGGCAAGATACTGAATGACCGTTATGTATCTCAAGGTGGGTGGCCTTGAGATGGAGATTTATGTGTGTTAATCAGCAGTGATACTGCTGAGATGCTGGTTCAATGTGTCAGGGACTAGTTACCTACAAACCCAGTCAGGGGGTGTGTTTAATAACGCTATTGTAAAGTGCATATGTGTGTGTGAAGGACCTGTGATGAGGTCAGAGTCATGGGACCCGGTGGGCGTGGCTATGAACCATATAATGTGGCCAGGGTAGGTCACAGGTGGTGAATGCTGGGACCTGGTTGGTCTAGTGTGGAAGGTCCCGCTGAGATGGGGCTTCCTGCCTGACAGCACGTGTGGACGCTGTGTTTAATGACTGCAAGTGCCTGAGAGTTCCCTGGAGGCAATGAATGTCTGCAGTATGGAGAAGCAGCCATGAGAGAACCCTGACGGGGTGAGATATAACTGGGAGGCTGAAAAGCCTGCGTCTAGAACATTGCTAACAGAGTGAAGCTCTGTCATGGACGCTATGCCGTTTATATATTGCTGGTCATGGTTTATGATTTTCAATAAACCGCATGGACTATACTGGTTTCTGGAAAATCTGTGCCGGATCTGATTTTGTGGCTGCTGAGCGAGTGATCCCCTACTTAAATGACAGCGCTACCTCACAATATATATATACAGTATATACTGTATATATACACACACACTGCGGCTGGCCTATTTGGGCTATGCACAGCGGTCACAGTATATTACACACAGTGGTATAACCTATATAACGTACATACCGCAGTCACAGTGTCACCTATATAATGTATGTGTGAGTGAGTGTGTATGTATGTGTGTCTATGTATGTGTTTGTGTGTGTCTGTAAGTAAGTGAGCTGCTTGATCCCGGACTTCCTCTTCATGTTCAGTTTGTCCGAAGGCAGAGACAGTGACACCTGCGCTGATTGGCACCGGGCATCACATGTCACAACACCACATAACAGCCTCGGGGGTCATCACAGCCACTGTGGAAACGGCGCCGGCACAAGGAGGGGAGTATAGACTTTATTATATTATTGGGGCTGAACATTTAGGGGTTTTAATCCTTGGTGCTGCTCAGTTATGATATATATATATATATATATATTATATATATATATACTGTATATACAGTATATATATATATATATATATTGGGCTGTGAGCACAACCCCCATCTGTGGACATCGGGCACTCAGACCATACTCATGAAGTCGGTTTCTAACCATTTGTGCAGACACTTGCACATTTGTGGCCTGCTGGAGGTCATTTTGCAGGGCTCTGGTAGTGCTCCTCCTGTTCCTTCTTGCACAAAGGCGGAGGTAGCGGTCCTGCTGCTGGGTTGTTGCCCTTCTACAGCCCCCTCCACATCTCCTTGTGTACTGGCCTGTCTCCTGGTAGCGTCTCCAGCCTCTGGACACTACGCTGACAAAGCAAACCTTCATGCCACAGCTCGCACTGATGTGACATCCTGGATGAGCTGCACTACCTGAGCCACTTGTGTGGGTTGTAGAGTCTGTGTCATGCTACCATGAGTGTGAAAGCACAGCCAACATTCCAAATTGACCAAAACATCAGCCAGAAAGCATTGGTACAGAGATATGGTCTGTGGTCCCCACCTGCAGAACTACTCCTTTATTGAGTGTGTCTTGATAATTGCCAATACTTTCCATCTGTTGTCTATTCCATTTGTACAACAGCATGTGAAATTGATTGTCAATCAGTGTTGCTTCCTAAGTGGACAGTTTGATTTCACAGAAGTTTGATTTACTTGGAGTTATATTCTGTTGTTTTAGTGTTCCCTTTATTTTTTTGAGCAGTGTGGTATAATAGGGACCGACACATCGTCCACTACACCCAATTTAGCAGATGGACCCCTGAACAGAAATGTTCACAATTCCAAAAATTAGTGGCAGACATCAACAATGTGGCATCAGTTTCATCACAGTATAAATAGTATAATAGGGACTGACAGGTCTTCCACTACAGCCAACTGGGCAAATGGATAGTTGGACACCCAACTAGGAGTTCTCACATTTCAAACAATTAGTGGCAGACACCACCAAAGTGGCATCAATTTCACAAGGGTAAAAAATAGTATAATAGGGAGCGACATCTCTTCCACTACAGCCAACCCAGCAGATGTACACCCAACCAAAAATTAGTTGGAGACACCAACAAAGTGTTATGTTTCAAGAGAGTAGAAATAGTATAATAGGGACCGACGCATCTTCCACTACAGCTAACCCAGCAAATGGACACCAAACCAAGAGTGTACACATTTCCAAAAATTAGTGTCAGACACCAATAAAGTGGCATCAATTTCACCACTTACCCCATTTAGACCTCGAACACCGAGCCTAATCCCCCTTCCACCACAACATCGCTTTTTCCCAGTCATGTTGCTCACATAGTGTGCTATTAGCAACTAAAAATTTGATTTTTTACTCTGCACCACCTCTGCACAACTGAATTTCAGTGGCACTAAATGAGAAGGTGAAATATAGCGTGCTGAATCGAGTTAGTCACAGAAAAAAAAATTTCTGTGTGGATGAGGCCTGTACGACAAAGAAGATGTTCTTCATAGATGCTCCAAACAATTTAAAAGTTATATATCCCCTACTGTATGATGTTAGTAACAGAATAATTTTTTTGGTCCTGTTGATAAGGCCTGTATAATATTGAGCGGATGCTCCAAACAATTTAAAAGTGACATGTCCCCTACTGTATGACGCTAGTAATAGAAGAATTTTTTTGGACCTGTTGATAAGGCCTGTATAAGATTGACTAGATGCTCTAAACAATTTCAAAGTGACATGTCCCCTACTGTATGACGTTAGTAACAGAAGAATTTTTCTGGGCCTGTTGATAAGGCCTGTATAAAAATGAGTGGATGCTCCAAACAATTTCAAAGTGGCATGTCCCCTACTGTATGACGTTAGTAACAGAAGAATTTTTTGGGCCGGAATGGGAACGTACAACAGGATCAATAACAGGGCAGCTATGGGAAGTGCAAGATCCAGGATCCAGCCTACAACTATTACTCATCTACCCAACACCAATTACCAGAGAGCGTTTGATGCTCGTCAGAACATAGGTATAACAGATGTGTGTCTCAAGCTAGGTATAAAAGATGCCCGTGAGAAATTGGATGCCAAAGATACACATACACACGTGGTCAAAATTGTTGGGTACCCCTCGTTTAATGACAGAAAAACCCACAATGGTCAACCTTGCTTCCACAGAATTTAAAAAAATAAAACTCATGAAATAGGCCTGGACAGAAATGATGGTACCCCTGAAAATAATGTGATAAAAGCATCATGTTAAATAAAGTTGTGTCTGGTAATAAGCATCACAGGTGTCTACATTCTTGGAATCAGTGAGTGGACCTGTATAGATGGCTATAGATACTCACTGTGCTGTTTGTTGACATGGTGTGTATCACGCTCAACATGGACATGTCATGGTTTGGACAGGTCTAAGGCCCTGCCCTCTCAGGGTTAATTGTTGTGGCCTCCTTTTGGATCCTGGACTAGGATTCTCTTTCAGTTATACTCCTGCCCTCGGCTGAGTTAAGTTGACCCTGGTGTTTGTGTGTTTGTGCCTTGAGCCTGCAGTGCGTGTATGTTCCCTGGTTCTGATCCAGACTGTCCCTCACTTTGCTATTGCCTGTTGATTCTGTACCTCGTTGTTTGGCTCTTTTGGTAATTGACTTCGGCTTGTCTCCTGACGTTTTTGTCTCACTCCTTTTGTCCTGTGCTGTCCTCCTGTTGCTGACCTTGTTTAGTCTGACCCCTCTCCCGGCATTGCCGGTTCTTACTTTCTGCCTTGTGCTCCCCAGTTCGCACAAGTACTGCTTCTAGCCTTTAGAACCTTCCTGCTCTGGTCACGTGACCTGCCAGGTAATTGTCTGTGTCTCTGCACACCGTTGCTTTTGCCTGCTACTTTCTCTGTCCCTTCCCCTCTGGAGAGTGTGCTCAGTAATCACAGTCTTCTTCTGTACTGTCCTCTCTCTAGTGTGTATGCATCACACTGTCTGTCTCCTGACAGGACCATAGGAAGCGAAGGAAAGAGTTGTCTCAGGGGATTAGAAAGATAATTATAGACAAACATGTTAAAGGTAAAAGTTATAAGACCATCTCCAAGCAGCTTGATGTTCCTGTGACTACAGGTGCACATATTATTCAGAAAATTAAGCTCCATTGGACTGTAGCCAAACTCCCTAGACGTGGCCGCAGGAGGAAAATTGCTAACAAATCAAAGAGATGGATAATACAAATGGTAACAAAAGAGCCCAGAAAAACTTCTAAACAGATTAAAGGTGAACTTCAAGATCAAGGAACATCAGTGTCAGATTGCGCCATCAGTCGTTGTGTGAGCCAAAGTGGACTTCTAAAAAAATGGAAGGAAAGTAAAAGCGCAATAGGGTCTTATCTTTGTATTAAGAGATACCTCTAATCAGATTTTACTCACCAGATAGAGCCCAAACACAGGCTCATAGAAATATTAGCTACTGCAGATTCACCAGTCTCCTCGTGACCAGCCAAAAAAATGGGATAAAAAGATGGATTAACTCCGCGCTGCTTGAAAGATAGAAGTCCAAATGGATATTCAGATGAAAAAGTGGCTTTAGTCAATGTGTTTCGGAGTACTATGACTCCTTCACCAGGAACCCACAAAAGTATATACTTTTGTGGTTTCCTGATGGAGTCATAGTACTCCAAAAAGCGTAGCGTAAAGCCACTTTTTCATCTGAATATCCATTTGGACTTCTATCTTTCAAGCAGTATGGAGTTAGGCTAGTTTCACATTAGCGTGTGGAGGCACAGCGGACGCTCGCCATGAAGCTCCGCCCCCTGCCGTGCCTCCTCTGTTTGGACTTCATGGGAGATGACCAAGGAGGACACCATTGTTGAAAAAAAAAAAAACATAAAAAAGCCAGTCTGAAATTTGCCAAACTACATGTGGACAAGTCACAAAGCTTCTGGGAGAATGTCCTATGGACAGATGAGACAAAATGGTGTGGGGGTGGGGTTAGAACAGTTAAGATTTTAGAGAATAGAGGTACAGAGAGATACATAAAGTGCATGTATACTAATGCCTGAAGCCGCACCAACAAAATGGAGGAATTAGAATTATTTTTGTTGGAACATAATTATGACATGGTGGGGATATCTGAGACATGGCTGGACGAGAGCCACGACTGGGCTGTTAATATATAGGGCAATAGTCTGTTCAGAAATGACCGTACAAATAAGTGAGGGGGAGGCGTGTGTTTATATGTAAAATCATCCTTAATGCCCATCCTGCGTGATAATATATACAGTATGAATCTAATGAAAATGTAGAGTCCCTGTGGGTGAAGATAAGGGGAGGGGGGAAAAATAATAAATTACTGATAGGGGTTTGTTATAAGTCTCCAAAAATAATGGAAGCAACAACAGAGAACATCCTCATAAAGCAAATAGATGAAGCAGCGACTCAAGGAGAAGTCATTATTATGGGGGACTTCAACTACCCTGAAATACATTGGGGAACCGAAACCTGCAGTTCCAGCAAAGGTAATGGGTTTTTGACAACTATGAGAGAAAATTACCTTTCACAACTGGTTCAGGACCCAACAAGAGGGGGGGCACTGCTAGACCTAATATTAACCAACAGGCCAGACCGCATATCAAATGTAAGGGTTGAGGGCCACTTGGGTAATAGTGATCACAAAATAATACGTTTTCATGTATCCTTAAGTAAGATGTGTAGTAGAGGGGTTACAAGGACACTAAACTTCAGGAAACCAAATTTCCAACGGATGAGAGATGATCTTGGTGCAATAAACTGGGACACGATATCCTGAGACATAAAAATACACAAAGAAAATGGGAGACGTTTATTAGCATCCCGAATAGGACCTGTGCACAAGATATACCGTATGGGAATAAACATGCGAGAAATAGGAGAAAACGACTATGGCTAAATAGAGCTGTAAGGGGCGCAATAAGAGATAAAAATAAAGCATTTAGAGAATTAAAGTAAGTAGGTAGTGATGAGGCATTAAATAAATTAAATAAATGCTGTAAAATGCAAATCAAGGCAGCAAAGATTGAGACAGAGAGACTCATTGCCAGAGAAAGTAAAAATAATCCCAAAATATTCTTTAACCCCTTTACTCCCAAGGATTGTTTGCATGTTAATGACTAGGCCAATTTTTACAATTCTGACCACTGCCCCTTTATGAGCTAATAACTCTGGAACACTTCCATGGATCCCGGTGATTCTGATCTTGTTTTCTCGTTACATATTGTACTTCATGATAGTGGTAAAAAAAATTTTGATATGACTTGTGTTTATTTGTGAAAAAAATGGAAATTTGGCGAAAATTTCTTAATTTTCCAACTTTGAATTTTCATGCCCTTTAATCAGAGAAATATGTCACACAAAATAGTCAATAAATAACATTTCACACGTTTACTTTACATCAGCACAATTTTGGAACCAACTTTTTTTTATGTTAGGAAGTTATAAGGGTTAAAATTTGACCAGTGATTTCTCATTTTTACAACACCTAGTTGTAAGTCACTTTGAGGGGTTTATATGATAGAAAATACCCAAAAGTGATGACACATTCTAAAAACTCCACCCCTGAAGGTGCTCAAAACCACATTCAAGAAGTTTATTAACCCTTCAGATGCTTCACAGGAATTTTTGGAATGTTTAAAAAAAATGAACATTTAACTTTTTTTCACAAAAAAAAATTATTTCAGATACAATTCGTTTTATTTTACCAAGGGTAACAGGAGAAATTGGACCCCAAAAGTTGTTGTACAATTTGTCCTGAGTACGCGGATACCCCATACAGTGCCTACAAGTAGTATTCAACCCCCTGCAGATTTAGCAGGTTTGATAAGATGCAAATAAGTTAGAGCCTTCAAACTTCACACAAGAGCAGGATTTATTAACAGATGCATAAATCTTACAAACCAAAAAGTTATGTTGCTCAGTTAAATTTTAATAAATTTTAAACATACAAGTGTGGGTCAATTATTATTCAACCCCTAGGTTTAATATTTTGTGGAATAACCCTTGTTTGCAATTACAGCTAATAATCGTCTTTTATAAGACCTGATCAGGCCGGCACAGGTCTCTGGAGTTATCTTGGCCCACTCCTCCATGCAGATCTTCTCCAAGTTATCTAGGTTCTTTGGGTGTCTCATGTGGACTTTAATCTTGAGCTCCTTCCACAAGTTTTCAATTGGGTTAAGGTTAGGAGACTGACTAGGCCACTCCAACACCTTGATTTTTTGGCTCTTGAACCAGGCCTTGGTTTTCTTGGCTGTGTGCTTTGGGTCATTGTCTTGTTGGAAGATGAAATGACGACCCATCTTAAGATCTTTGATGGAGGAGCGGAGGTTCTTGGCCAAAATCTCCAGGTAGGCCGTGCTATCCATCTTCCCATGGATGCGGACCAGATGGCCAGGCCCCTTGGCTGAGAAACAGCCCCACAGCATGATGCTGCCACCACCATGCTTGACTGTAAGGATGGTATTCTTGGGGTCGTATGCAGTGCCATCCAGTCTCCAAACGTCACGTGTGTGGTTGGCACCAAAGATCTCGATCTTGGTCTCATCAGACCAGAGAACCTTGAACCAGTCTGTCTCAGAGTCCTCCAAGTGATCATGAGCAAACTGTAGACGAGCCTTGACATGACGCTTTGAAAGTAAAGGTACCTTACGGGCTCGTCTGGAACGGAGACCATTGCGGTGGAGTACATTACTTATGGTATTGACTGAAACCAATGTCCCCACTGCCATGAGATCTTCCCGGACCCCCTTCCTTGTTGTCCTTGGGTTAGCCTTGACTCTTCGGACAAGCCTGGCCTCGGCACGGGAGGAAACTTTCAAAGGCTGTCCAGGCCGTGGAAGGCTAACAGTAGTTCCATAAGCCTTCCACTTCCGGATGATGCTCCCAACAGTGGAGACAGGTAGGCCCAACTCCTTGGAAAGGGTTTTGTACCCCTTGCCAGCCTTGTGACCCTCCACGATCTTGTCTCTGATGGCCTTGGAATGCTCCTTTGTCTTTCCCATGTTGACCATGTATGAGTGCTGTTCACAAGTTTGGGGAGGGTCTTAAATAGTCAGAAAAGGCTGGAAAAAGAGATAATTAATCCAAACATGTGAAGCTCATTGTTCTTTGTGCCTGAAATACTTCTTAATACTTTAGGGGAACCAAACAGAATTCTGGTGGTTTGAGGGGTTGAATAATAAATGACCCTCTGAATAAACTTTTCACAATTTAAAAAAAAATTAAACAAAGAAATAACATTCTTTTTTGCTGCAGTGCATTTCACACTTCCAGGCTGATCTACAGTCCAAATGTCACAATGCCAAGTTAATTCCGAATGTGTAAACCTGCTAAATCTGCAGGGGGTTGAATACTACTTGTAGGCACTGTATATGCAGGTAAACCACTGTTTTGGATGGAATTGAGACACCATGTCGCATTTGGAGAATGTCATGTCGGACGCTGTTCACACCACAACGTCCGGCAGGCAGAGGTAGTTCCACCTCCAGCCACTATAGCCTCAGTGGCGCCGGCCTGATCTTCAGGCTCTCGGGGGTTAATCCTGCTGGAGACCAGGTTGGATGGTTAGTCAAGCCCACGGTCTTTAAATAGTCATGCTGGCCTATGGGCGTCGCCGATTATAGCTTGTGTTTCATAACAAGTGGTTCCGGTCTGGATTGGAGGTGTTGCAGAGAGAGAGATTCGTATCTGGTGTCGTATGATCCGTTGTTATCCTTTCTCCTTCCCATATTTGTGTTTAGTTGTGCCCTGTTCACATTACTGTATATTCCTGTGTGTGTGCGGCGCAGTGCAGTTTAAGTTCTCCCTGTCTGTCTTTATTTGTGTGGGGGCTTTGGTGGTGTGTCTCCTCACTGGGTGGAGGGTGGAGGGTTAAGTGCAGGGCTGAGCAGGAGACAAGGAACGGTTGGAGGCTCAGGCATTTGCACCATCAGCAAAAACCCTGGGTTGAGGGTCAGACAGGGTTTCCCCTAGTTATAGGGACATCACAGGGCCCCCGGGTATTACAGCCTTAGTGGGACTAAGCCCCACGTGACATTATAATCGGCCCACATTTTTTCAGGGGTCCATGGATCCATTAGATTCCATAACCCGCCAGTTGGCGGCGCTGTCCTTACAGGTCTCCGAGTTGAAAGGGGCAGTTCAGCAGCAGGGCCTGGTAGTAACGAAGGTGCAAACGGCATCTGCAGGTATCGGTGCAGAGCCGAAGTTTCCGCTGCCAGAACGTTTTTCAGGGGATCGCAGCAAATTTGTCGTATTTCGGGAGGCCTGCAAGTTATACTTCCGCATGCGGCCAATCTCCTCAGGTAATGAGGCCCAGCGGGTAGGGCTGGTGTTGTCATTACTGAGTGGTGACCCCCAAGCATGGGCATTTTCCTTACCAGCTGACTCTGCTACATTTCTTTCTGTTGATAATGTTTTTTCTGCCCTCGGACTCATTTACGATGATCCTGACCGACTGGCTCTAGCGGAATCTAAAATCCGCGCCCTCCGCCAGGGGGAGCGCTTGGCAGAGGACTATTGTTCGGAATTTCGCCGCTGGGACGTAGACACACAGTGGAATGACCCAGCGCTGCTGAGCCAGTTTATGCATGGGGTGTCAGGGAGGGTTAAACAAGCCCTCCTGATGTATGAGTCTCCGGCATCGTTGGAGTCTGCCATGAGTTTGGTGATACGTATTGATCGCCGTTTTCGTCAGGGGGCACAGGAGACGCTACCTCTGGGGGAAAGCAGAGGTGCAAGTGTGGTTGAAGTAGATGAGTCCCCTGAACCTATGCAGATTGCTGGCGTGGCACAGGTTAAGCGTCGCGCTCCGGGATTCCGGAAGCCCGGAGCATGTTTCTACTGTGGTAAAAGAGGTCATTATATTAACGTTTGCCCGGCACTACCTAAGAGGGTCACATCGGCGGAAAACTGTTAAGCTCAGAGGGTATGGAGGAGACCCAACTGAGCATATGCATATCCTCCATGATGGTATCTCAATGTATGCTCCCTGCCAAGGTTATTATCGCGGGCAGAGAGCTACCAATATCAGTGTTTGTGGATAGCGGTTCCGCCACCAATCTTATAGATGAGGAGTTTGCACACACCGCCGGGTTTAAGATTGAAAAACTTCCTCACCCCATACAGGTGGTGACCATTAATGCTGTTCCACTCCCTCAAGGGGAGATTACGGAGTTTGTGGCAGAGGTGAAACTCCACATTGGGGTCCTACATTCTGAGTCGGTTACATGTAGGGTCCTCCGTAATCTCCCAGCACAAATGGTCCTGGGTTTTCCATGGTTGTCCAGACACAACCCGGTAATTGATTGGAAAACTCAGGACATAGTACAATGGAGTGGTTTTTGCCAAGACAATTGCTTGGCCACATGTGTGTCCGCCGTGACGCCCAGCCTGCCGGAGGCTTTGCAGGATTTTGCAGATGTTTTCTCTGAGAAGGGTTGCTCAGATCTGCCTCCACATAGAGCCTATGACTGTGCGATCAGGTTAAAACCCGGGGCCAAATTACCTAAGGCCAGGATGTTTAATATTTCTGGTCCTGAGAGACAAGCTCTGAAAGACTACATCGTGGAGAGTCTGAGCAAAGGACAAATCCGGCCTTCGTCCTCGCCTGTAGCCGCGGGGTTTTTCTCCATTAAGAAGAAAGATGGGGGGTTACGCCCGTGTCTGGATTTCCGAGAGTGAAACCAGATTACTATCCGTGATCCTTACCCTATGCCGTTAATCCCGGATTTGTTCAACCAGGTAGCGGGGGCGAAATGGTTTTCCAAGCTGGACCTCAGGGGGGCGTATAACCTCATAAGGGTCCGTCAGGGGGATGAGTGGAAGACGGCGTTTAACACTCCTGAGGGTCATTTTGAGAGTCTGGTTATGCCGTTTGGGTTGACCACCGCGCCTGCCGTTTTCCAACATTTTATTAATGATGTATTTGCTCATGTCCTGGGGAGATTTGTGATTGTATACCTGGATGATATCCTCATTTATTCTAGCGACCGGGACACTCATTTGGAGCATGTCAGACAGGTGTTACAGTTGCTCCGGGAGAACCAGCTCTATGCTAAGCTGGAAAAATGTTTATTTTTTGTCCAGGAGTTGCCCTTTTTGGGATATATTGTGTCCGCAGCCGGGTTTAAAATGGACACCGCTAAGGTGCAAGCGGTGCTGCAGTGGGAGAGGCCGGAGAGTCTAAAAGCACTCCAGTGGTTCCTTGGGTTTGCAAATTATTATAGGAAGTTTATAAAACACTTTTCGACTATCGCCAAACCGCTCACGGACATGACAAAAAAGGGTGCCGATCTGGCGAACTGGCCTGAGGTGGCTATACGTGCCTTTGAGCGTCTGAAGAATAGTTTTGCTTCAGCCCCCATTCTGGTGCAACCAGACGTGTCTAAACCTTTTGTGGTGGAGGTTGATGCGTCGGAGGTGGGAGTGGGGGCAGTACTGTCTCAAGGCTCGTCCTTGAGCGAGATGCATCCATGCGCCTACTTCTCCAAGAAGCTGTCGCCGGCCGAACGGAATTATGATATCGGCAACAGGGAGTTGTTGGCCATCAAACTGGCTTTTGAGGAATGGCGACACTTCTTGGAGGGGGCGGCTCACCAGGTCACAGTCATCACCGACCATAAGAATCTGCTCTATCTGGAGTCGGCCAAGCGTCTGTCTCCTAGGCAGGCTCGCTGGGCATTGTTTTTTACTCGTTTCAATTTTCTGGTGACTTACCGTCCCGGGGCTAAAAACACCAAGGCGGATGCTTTGTCTAGGTGTTTTCCGGGGGGAGAACCTCGTGAAGAGCCGGTACCCATCCTCCAGAAAGGGGTAGTGGTCTCGGCTCTCACGACGGAGGTAGAGGCGGAGATTGCCGAGGCCCAAGAGGAGGTACCACCAGGACTTCCCGCCAACAAATCATTTGTACCCCTGCATCTTCGGCTTAAGGTGTTGAAGGAACACCACGACTCGGTACTGGCTGGTCATCCAGGGGTGAGGGGCACCTTAGAGCTGGTATCTCGTCGTTTCTGGTGGCCCAAAATCCGGCAGGACGTGGTCTCATACGTGGCAGCTTGCATCACGTGTGCTAGGGCTAAGTCACCCCGTACCCGTCCTGCTGGCACGCTACAGCCTCTGGGGGTACCCAATAGGCCATGGACAGAAATCTCCATGGATTTCATCACTGACTTGCCAGCCTCGGCGGGGAACACGGTCATCCTGGTGGTGGTTGACCGTTTTTCAAAGATGGCGCATTTTGTGGCGTTGTCTTCTTTGCCCAATGCTAAGACGTTGGCTCAGGTATTTGTGAAGGAGGTGGTCAGACTCCACGGAGTACCGTTGGACATAGTATCTGATAGGGGTACGCAATTTGTGGCGAGGTTTTGGAAAGCTTTTTGCTCACGTTTGGGGATCAAGTTGTCACATTCATCGGCGTTTCATCCACAGTCTAATGGACAAACTGAGCGCATGAACCAAAATCTAGAACAATATTTACGATGCTTTGTGTCCGACAACCAGGAGGAGTGGTCTACTTTCCTTCCTCTGGCCGAATTCACGTTAAATAATCACCGCCAAGAGTCATCGGGAGAGTCTCCATTCTTTTGTGTGTACGGTCAACATCCTCAGTTTTGTACCTTACGTCAGGGTGACTCGGGGGGTGTCCCGGAGGAGGATCAGCTAGGAGCCCAATTGTCATCAGTCTGGAGGCGGGTGAAACAGCGTTTGTTGAGCATGAGTGCCAGGTACAAACGGGTGGCTGACAGTAGACGTGTGCCAGGTCCGGACCTGTGTGTGGGTGAATGGGTGTGGTTAGCTACGAAGAACATAAGACTCCAAATTCCATCTTTAAAACTGGGTCCAAGGTTTATTGGGCCTTTTAGGATTTCTGCCATCATTAACCCAGTGGCGTATCGGTTGGAACTTCCTGCGGTGTACAAGATACACAACGTGTTTCACAGAGCTTTATTGAAAAAGGTGGTAGGCTCTGTGGACGTGACGCCGATGCCACCTCCAGTCATGGTGGATGGCGATTTAGAATTTGAGGTCGCCAAGGTAGTGGACTCTAGAGTAGTACGCCTTACTCTTCAGTATTTGGTGCACTGGCGGGGGTATGGTCCGGAGGAGAGGTCTTGGGTTCCAGCCTCAGACATACATGCGGATCGGCTGGTCAGTTCTTTTCACCGTCGTCATCCGGACAAGCCGGGTCCTATGAGTCTTGAGGGTCCGGAGGTCCCTCGTAGAAGACGGGGTAATGTCATGTCGGACGCTGTTCACACCACAGCGTCCGGCAGGCAGAGGTAGTTCCACCTCCAGCCACTATAGCCTCAGTGGCGCCGGCCTGATCTTCAGGCTCTCGGGGGTTAATCCTGCTGGAGACCAGGTTGGATGGTTAGTCACGCCCACGGTCTTTAAATAGTCATGCTGGCCTATGGGCTTCGCCGATTATAGCTTGTGTTTCATACCAAGTGGTTCCGGTCTGGAGTGGAGGTGTTGCAGAGAGAGAGATTCGTATCTGGTGTCGTATGATCCATTGTTATCCTTTCTCCTTCCCATATTTGTGTTTAGTTGTGCCCTGTTCACATTACTGTATATTCCTGTGTGTGTGCGGCGCAGTGCAGTTTAAGTCCTCCCTGTCTGTCTTTATTTGTGTGGGGGCTTTGGTGGTGTGTCTCCTCACTGGGTGGAGGGTGGAGGGTTAAGTGCAGGGCTGAGCAGGAGACAAGGAACGGTTGGAGGCTCAGGCATTTGCACCATCAGCAAAAACCCTGGGTTGAGGGTCAGACAGGGTTTCCCCTAGTTATAGGGACATCACAGGGCCCCCGGGTATTACAGCCTTAGTGGGACTAAGCCCCACGTGACAGAGAATCCCTGATGTGCCTAAACAGTGGAAACTCCCCACAAGTGACACCAATTTGAAAAGCAGACCCCTAAGGAACTTATCTAGATGTGTGGTGAGCACGTTGAACCCCCAAGTGCTTTACAGAAGTTTATGATGTAGAGCGGTAAAAATAAAAAATCTTATTTTTGTTCACAAATACTTTTCTATTGTGTTAATGGCTATAGCGGATGTTAGAAACCTCTTTGTGGCAGTAGATATCGGTGCATATGGACGGACGAACGATTCCAGAGTCTTCAAAGAGTCCAACATGGGAAAGTGTTTGTACAGCAACTGCTTAACCATACCCTCAGCACGACCTCTACCGGGCACGGAAGGCCCAAGTTTGCCCTTTGTTTTAGTTGGGGATGAGGCGTTCCAACTAGGAAGAAATCTCATCAAGCTGTACTCAAGCCGCAGTCTAAACTACCACAGACACATTTTTAATTATCGGTTGAGCCGGGCAAGACGTTATGTGGAATGCACTTTCGGTATTTTGACAACAAAATGGCAGATTTTACTATCTTGTATGCAACTGCAACCAGAAAATGTGGGCCGTGTAGTTAAGGCTTGCATCTGCCTGCACAATTTTGTGTCCATACATGAACCCCTGCTAGTTGACCCCGATGACTGTGAGTCGAACCTGATGAGCATTAAGTCGACTACTGTTCGTTTGCCAGTTGAGATTACGCAAATACAGGATCAAAAGTTGTTGTACAATTTGTCCTGAGTACGCAGATACCCCATATATGCAGGTAAACCACTGTTTTGGATGGAATTGAGACACCATGTCGCATTTGGAGAACCCCTGATGTGCAGTGAAAACTCCCCATAAGTGACACCAATTTGGAAAGCAGACGCCTTAGGAACTTATCTAGATGTGTGGTGAGCACTTAGAACCCCCAAGTGCTTCACAGAAGTTTATGATGTAGAGCGGTAAAAATGAAAAATCTTATTTTTGTTCACAAAAATGATCTCTTCGCCCCCAATTTTTTTATTTTCTCAAAGGTAACAGGAGAAATTGGACCCCAAAAGGTGTTGTGCAATTTATCCTGAGTATGCTGATACTCCATATATGGGGGTAAACCACTGTTTGGGTGCATGGCAGAGCTCGGAAGGGATGGAGCACCGTTTGACTTTTTCAACGCAGAATTGGCTGGAATTGAGAACAGACGCATGTCTCGTTTGGAGAGCCCCTGATGTGCCTAAACAGTGGAACCCCCCCAATTCTAACTCCTACCCTAACCCCAACCCTAACTATAACCCTAACCACAAACCTAACTAACACAACCCTAACCCTAAGGCTAGGTTCACCTTGCAATTAGTTCCATCCATTTAACGGATCCATTAAATGGAGGTGCAGAAATGAGTCAACTTTAGTGTAAATGTGCCATTGCGTTAACGCATGTGACTGTCATTTTGATGTCCATTCCTGAACCATCCGTTTGTGTGCATTCAGACACTGTCAATAAAGTTGTTCAATTTTTATTTTTTTGGGGGGGTTGTCAGCGTTGTGCGTGGGTGGACACACATTCTCCATTTTGGAAGCATTGAGTGAACTTCTGCTGCAAGCAAGATGTTTGTGTCCCGGCTTGTAAGATTTCGCTTGATGTAGTTGTGATGTCGTCAGAGAATGCGTGTCTCCCAATATTGGATTCATGAAGTGAATTTTTTCCGGAAAACATATGGTGCCTTTCACACCCTCTATGTTCGACTTCGTGATCATCGCTTTAAATTTCATCTTTATCTTCGAATGTCTATTGAAACATTTGATATTCTGCTGTCGCATGTGAAGGATGAGATACGTCATCAACGCAGCACTTCCCGGGAAACAGACAAAATGTTTGCTGGCGTAAAATCTGTACCATATGTCCATTTTAGTCATAACATTGTTTTTTGTTCATAGATACCTGGCTATGGGAGAAACTTTTGCCTCACTGCACTTCAAATTTAGGCTGGGAAAATCGACCATTTGCCAACTTGTTCGGGAAACCTGTGATGCCATTTGGAACAACTTACCAACACCGACAACAGAAATGTGCCTATCGATTGCAGAAAACTTTGAGGATGTGGCAATTTTTCACAATTGCATTGGTGCCATGGACGGGAAGCACACCCGGATTCAAAAACCCGTGCATAGTGGATCCCTGTACTACAACTACAAAAAATACTTTTCTATTGTGTTAATGGCTATAGCGGATGCTAGAAACCGCTTTGTGGCAGTAGATATCGGTGCATATGGATAGACGAACGATTCCAGAGTCTTCAAAGAGTCCAACATGGGAAAGTGTTTGTACAGCAACCGCTTCACCATACCCTCAGCACGACCTCTACCGGGCACGGAAGGCCCAAGTTTGCCCTTTGTTTTAGTTGGGGATGAGGCATTCCAACTAGGAAGAAATCTCATCAAGCTGTACTAAAGCCGCAGTCTAAACTACACCAGACACATTTTTAATTATCGGTTGAGCCGGGCAAGACGTTATGTGGAATGCACTTTCGGTATTTTGACAACAAAATGGCAGATTTTACTATCTTGTATGCAACTGCAACCAGAAAATGTGGACCGTGTAGTTAAGGCTTGCATCTGCCTGCACAATTTTATGTCCATACATGAACCCCTGCTAGTTGACCCCGATGACTGTGAGTCGAACCTGATGAGCATTAAGTTGACTACTGTTCGTTCGCCAGTTGAGACTACGCAAATACAGGATCAATTTGCAAATTATTTTCTTTTCTATAGGTTAATGGCTATGTACAGTGGTGGCCAAAAGTATTGACACCCCTGCAATTCTGTCAGATAATACTCAGTTTCTTCCTGAAAATGATTGCAAACACAAATTCTTTGGTATTATTATCTTCATTTAATTTGTCTTAAATTAAAAATCACAAAAGAGAATGAAGCAAAAAGCAAAACATTGATCATTTCACACAAAACTCCAAAAATGGGCCAGACAAAAGTATTGGCACCCTCAGCCTAATACTTGGTTGCACAACCTTTAGCCAAAATAACTGCGACCAACCACTTCCGGTAACCATCAATGAGTTTCTTACAAGGCTCTGCTGGAATTTTAGACCATTCTTCTTTGGCAAACTGCTCCAGGTCCCTGATAGTTGAAGGGTGCCTTCTCCAAACTGCCATTTTGAGATCTCTCCACAGGTGTTCTATGGGATTCAGGTCTGGACTCATTGCTGGCCACCTTAGAAGTCTCCAGTGCTTTCTCTCAAACCATTTTCTAGTGCTTTTTGAAGTGTGTTTTGGGTCATTGTCCTGCTGGGAGACCCGTGACCTCTGAGGGAGACCCAGCTTTCTCACACTGGGCCCTACATTATGCTGCAACATTTGTTGGTAGGCTTCAGACTTCATAATGCCATGCACACGGTCAAGCAGTCCAGTGCCAGAGGCAGCAAAGCAGCCCCAAAACATAAGGGAACCTCCGCCATGTTTGACTGTAGGGACCGTGTTCTTTTCTTTGAATGCCTCTTTTTTTCTCCTGTAAACTCTATGTTGATGCCTTTGCCCAAAAAGCTCTACTTTTGTCTCATCTGACCAGAGAACATTCTTCCAAAATGTTTTAGGCTTTTTCAGGTAAGTTTTGGCAAACTCCAGCCTGGCTTTTTTATGTCTCGGGGTAAGAAGTGGGGTGTTCCTGGGTCTCCTACCATACAGTCCCTTTTCATTCAGACGCCGACGGATAGTACGGGTTGACACTGTTGTACCCTCGGACTGCAGGTCAGCTTGAACTTGTTTGGATGTTAGTCGAGGTTCTTCATCCAACATCCGCACAATCTTGCGTTGAAATCTCTTGTCAATTTTTCTTTTCCGTCCACATCTAGGGAGGTTAGCCACAGTGCCATGGGCTTTAAACTTCTTGATGACACTGCGCACGGTAGACACAGGAACATTCAGGTCTTTGGAGATGGACTTGTAGCCTTGAGATTGCTCATGCTTCCTCACAATTTGGTTTTTCAAGTCCTCAGAAAGTTCTTTGGTCTTCTTTCTTTTCTCCATGCTCAATGTGGTACACACAAGGACACAGGACAGAGGTTGAGTCAACTTTAATCCATGTCAACTGGCTGCAAGTGTGATTTAGTTATTGCCAACACCTGTTAGGTGCCACAGGTGCTGTTAATTACACAAATTAGAGAAGCATCACATGATTTTTCGAACAGTGCCAATACTTTTGTCCACCCTCTTTTTTATGTTTGGCGTGGAATTATATCCAATTTGGCTTTAGGACAATTCTTTTTGTGTTTTTTCATTTAAGACAAATAAAATGAAGATAATAATACCAAAGAATTTGTGTTTGCAATCATTTTCAGGAAGAAACTGAGTATTATCTGACAGATTTGCAGGGGTGTCAATACTTTTGGCCACAACTGTAATTTGCAATTGTGTTTTATAGTTTTTAAAAGAATCTAATTAAATTTTGAAATCTTATTCTTCATAATAAAACAGTTTTATAACAAGTCAGGAATACAATGTTCTCCCACTCAAAATGTTGGTAGTCATTTTAAACATATGCGATCCCATTGGGATTTACATAAATATTCAAACTGAAGTCTTGTGTAAAGTCAACCAAAACTTTCCAAGGCTATATTGCTGAACTATGGCAATTTTTACTATTTTTTACAGATTGTGCTATTGCGCGGGCGTATTATCTGTCCATCTGAAAGCTGGACTGCTACATTGCCGGTGCATTTCCATACCAGGTTCACCCTGACCTCTGACTTGTGTTGTCGCTTGTTACGACTGCATCTCCATGTTACAAAGCCTTGCAACTGTTTTGGTTTGAGAGGAAGTGGGTTCCTGAGGAGCCAAAAACTCCTCTACTAGATCGTTAAATCTTTGACGAAACAGTAAATTTCTGTGCGGCGGTATGTTTTAAACTAAAGGGACATAAGATAAAAACAGGAGCTTCCAATCATTGGCTGCGTACACTGATTCTCGTGATTGCAAGTCCTTAATTTCCCACCTTATGTCTCTGTGTTCACTGCAACACAGATCCTCTAACCATTGGAGTCCATCAACAATTATGGCATCGACTTCATGTTTGGCAGATGATCGCTTGCGTCCGTGGTGAGCTTGCAAACGGGCACTGACAACAGGAAACTCAGTACTACTGTCCACTGATCGTGGCCCGCTTAGGACAGACACATCTTCAGTGCCCTTCTGTTGGCTTGTTTCCTGGCGAGATGGCTCCAGTGCCTCTGGCTCTTGAGGCGCAGCTGTACTTTTCTACCGAAAAAAACATACAAGGGATTTTCAGAAACACTTGGTGCTCTCACACATTTTTTCAAACACAAACAATAACAACACTGTTTACTTACGATCGCTGGGACAAAGTTTTCTGCAGGAACATCAATTGCTCATAGTGAACATAAGGGGTTCCTCATTTCCCTGACGATCCACTTGGGGTGTTTTGGCTGTTCCGGTAGTCACGGACAAATCTATCCCTTATTGATCTCCAACGGGTATGGACTGCATCGGCTACAACAACATTTACAATATGAAAACAAAAATTAATTTTCTTTAACAATATTTAATGAACTAACATCTATTTCAGACTAGCAATAATTACCTTTTTTTTGAGAGGAGGTGGACTTTTCAAGATAACGAGGATCCAACTCGCAAAATATTTTCTCCCATAATCTCCATTTTTTAATTATATCATTATGCGAGCTGTCTGATCCCATATCGAAGGATTTGCATGCACCAATGCTACTAGAGTCTTATTCTCTATGTCCAAGGGTTCTTCATCAACATCAATGTGTCTTCTTTTTTTGATGGCTGCTTGGACTACTGTATGTAAACAAAAATTTAAAAAAGGGGATTATTGAATGTTCAGATTGCGTTAAATCACATCCCCTACATCACAATATGTTCCAGACCCCTTTTTTTCCAACCATTTTTTACATTTTTAAAACTTTCTGATTTTTAAAAATATTTTGTAATGTTATACTACTATGTTTGTTGGGGGGGTTCCATGTTAATTTGGGTTTTTTTTGTTAATGTAATTAAATGAATGTACTTTGTTATGATACCAAAAAGTTTTTAAAAAGTTTATATTTTGTTGTGTTTTATGTATTTTTGAAACATTTCTGGCTTGTTTCTATACTGATTTTGAGAGAAAAAAATAGAAAGAAAACATGTGTCAAAATATATTCTTTGTGTTCTTTGTGTGATAATTACCACAGTAACAGGAGGTGATACAACACGGCAAGGCTGGTTTTTTTTGGTGGAACCTTCAAATTAAAAAAAAATTGAAGTTACGATTCATGTAGCAATTTATTTATAACAAAGACAAAAATTTTTGGGAAGGTAACTTTTTTGGCTGTTTTTTGGATTGTTTTTTGGGGGGTGGACTGGTTGCCTTCGGCTCTGAAGATTCCTATAATTTTCAATCAAAACATGAACACACATGATTCCCCTCAATACACTTGAGTGCCACACAACATTTTTTAAGGTATGGGTTTTTATAAATGGCATGACTTTACCGAGATTCAGAGGAGGAAGTGGCAGAGACGCTGCTGCGGGTAGATCCCTCAGTATCCGACATCTGTGTACATACAACACCATACATTTAGTACACATACATCGGCTGGCCACTACACACTCAAAAGATGTAAATAGATGAACTTACATTGCCTCAGCTTGGTTACATGGTGCACTCAGTGTAGCTGGCGTTTGCAGACTGCAGAGTGTCTGCTCCAAAATGGCAGAAATCATATTTCCTGTCACATGACCACATGGAAAACCCTCATTAACGCAAATCAACGCATGGTTTAATTAGGACATTTTGCTTGACTTGCGTCTGCCTGCGTTTGCAATAGACTTCTATGGCAAAAAGAACGCTTCCGTTACCTGTGCGTTTGCTGTACCGGACCTGAAAACGCTGCAGTCAGCGTTGGAAGGTGTGTCACAAAATAATGGAATATTGCAAGCGCATGCCAATTTTGACATGCGAAACATTAATGGAAGTCTATGGGCGCTTTAAAATGTCCGTTACAATGCGTTAGGGCTACTTAACGAGTCCGTTAAACGGACTGCCATAGCACAATGTGAACTCAACCTTATTCCAATCCTAACTTTAGCCCCAACCCTAATACTAATGGAAAAATGGAAATAAATACTTTTTTTAATTTTATTATTTTCCCCTAATTAAGGGGTGATAACGGGGGGTTTGATTTACTATTTATAGCGGGTTTTTATGTTTGGCAGCTGTCATACGCTAGAAGACGCATTTTATTGTAAAAATAGTTTTTGCATCACCACATACTGAGAGGTATAATTTTTCCATATTTTGGCCCACCGAGTCATGTAAGATCTTGTTTTTCGCGGGACAAATTGATGTTTTTATTGGTATCATTTTTGGGCACGTGACATTTTTTGATCGCTTTTTATTCCGCTTTTTGGGAGGCAGAATGAACAAAAACCAGCGTTTCATGAATTTCTTTTGGGGGGGGCGTTTACACCGTTCCGCGTGCGGTAAAATTGATAAGGCGGTTTTATTCTTTGGGTCAGTACGATGACAGTGATACCTCATTTATATCATTTTTTTTATGTTTTGGCACTTTTATACAATAAAAACTTTTTAATAGAAAAAAATAATTATTTTTGCATCGCTTTATTCAGAGAGCTATAACTTTTTTATTTTTCCAGTCATTGAGCTATATGGCAGCTTGTTTATTTCGGGACAAGATAAGGTTTTCAGCGGTGCCATGTTTATTTATATCCATCTTTTTGATTGCGTATTATTTCACTTTTTGTTTGGCGATATGATGATAAAGCTTTTTTTGCCTTTTTTGTTTAATGGTGTTCACTAAAGGGGTTAACTAGTGGAACAGTTTTATAAGTCAGGTCTTTATGGACGCGGTGATAGTAAATATGTGTACATTTATAATTTAGATTTTTTTATTCAAATATTGATTTAATGGTAGAATATTGATTTTTTATTATTTTACAATTAAAAAATATTTTTTATTTAATTTTATCTATTACACTGTGTCTCACTATGGGACAGTCATTTTGTGCAGGCTGACCGCTTATATGGCATGCACATCTGCATGCAGCCCCCTCCAATCAATGTCACCATTCTTCAAATGCTAGTTTAATTGACAAAAGCTCACTATTACCCACGTCATAATTTCGCTTTGCCGAAGAAAATGTTTTAGAAAAGAAGATGCATGGACGCCATTTACCAAGGGATGGACCCTGACACAGCACAGCCCCAACTCCTAACTCCGTCACATCAACCTCCACAATAAAGGGCTGGGAAACATTGGGTTGACCAAGTATAGGAGCTGTGGCAAAAACCGCTTTTAAGGTAGGAAAAAGCCCGCAGGGCATCGTCCGACTATTTGGAAAAGTCTGACCCCTTCCTTGCCATGTCAGTAAGGGGTTTCACAATTGCTGAATAATTCTGGATGAATTTCCAGTAAAAATTAGTAAAACCCAAAAAAAGTCTGGCCTTCAAGTTCAAGTTCACAGGACGATCCCAATCAAGGACAGCACGGATCTTCTCCACATCCATCTGAAAACCTTAAGATGACAACAGATACCCCAAAAACAGCACCTCATGGACGGCGACAACACATTTTTCTTGTTTGGCATATAATTTGTTATCTCTTAATATTTGCAGCATCTGTTTAACATGCCCCTGATGTGTCTTCAAATCGGGAGAGTAAACCAAAATATCATCTAGATCAGGGGTGGGCAATTAATTTGCCCAAGGGGCCACTTGAGAAACTGGCACTGCTGTGGAGGGCGGAACCAATTGGCTGAACTTAAAAGGGGCGGTCCAAAACCAAAGGTGTATTTCTTATTAAATGTATATCTATTCAGTGTAATAATCTAATCTCGTTTTCTAAAATACTTCAATGAAAAATTCCCTAACGTATCCTCTACATTCTGACTTCCTGTCTTTTTTTTTTTAAAGTCCCATGACATTTTGTTTGAGATTCACCAGTGCATGCTGAAATACTCAAATTAAGGGGTAATAGCTGTTGTCACTGCTGCAGCCTCTGCACCCTCTCTGAAATTAGGTGCCATCAGTGATGTCTGTTTAGGAGGCTCAGTTAGTCCTGCTCACCTGATAATGCGTCGTACGTGAATTCTGATGCATACTCAGTATGAGTTTTCTGTGCTATACTCCTTTGAATGCCCAGTGACAGTGCGCTCCCTTGCTGGCTTTAAAGATAAGAGATGACCCGGAAGGGACCAGTCCAGTCTCTGAAACAGATGACGCTTCTTTTCTTGGTGGGGAAAGCAGCTGTGGCAGTGACTGCAGCCTCTGCCCCCTATTGATGTCCTGTGTGGGTACCCAAAAATGCACTGGGATTCTTCTACATTGGAAGTAAAGAAAAAAACACAAGCAGACTGGAAGTTAGAGTAGAAAGGGAACTTTAGAAAATTTTTAACTGAAATATATTATAAAAGTGATTAGATTATTGAATTAAATTTAGTATGAAAGTCACTTTTGGTTTCGGTTCACCCTTTAATTCTGCATAATATTAATTTTGTCACTTTATAAAAAGCAGTTGCTTATGTGATGAAGATTTTTTATCCAGAAAAAGACGATTTTTCATCTGTATTTTCATCCGTATGGCATTCATTTTTAGACATCAGGAGTGAATAAATGTTAAAAGATGGAATAAAGTGTCCTGTGTTAGTAATGGTAACGTGTTCGTAAAAATTGGATGCTATACGGATGATTCATGTGGGATCCAATTATTTTATTTTTGCACACCCATAGACTTCAACAGGCGGAACATTGGAAAAAAGTTATTCTCCCACCTCTATTCCACATCACATATGGGGCAGGAGCTGACAGGAGGGGGTGAGAAATCCTTATTGCAGTCTATGGAGTGGATGCGATAAGCCGCAGATCACAAGGGGAGCACTATGGGGGACTTAACCCTTACCTCTCCTGCACAGAACATACAACAGTACAAGCTGGGAGTAAAGAGGGAGGTGTTGTGAGTTCATTTTTCCCTTCATCATTAAGGTCTGATGAACTCCCTCCTCTGGTGAAGGAAGGTAGTGAGACTGATTACCAAACACCTGGGCAGCTAGATGATAACTGGGTGGCTAGAATTGAGGACTGGATATAAGGCTGCCGACGCCCTTCTTCCTGGCTGGTGATTTTCCTGCTGGATTCTTGGAGACCAGTCTGATTCCTGCATCTCAAAGCTGTTTTTCTGCTCTGCTTTGTACTATTCAGTTTTGTTTTGCCTTGTTTTTTGGGAGTTCTGCCATCCCCGGCCGGAGGTGAGCTGAATTCCATTTTTGTCTCTGATCTGTTGATCTTTTGCTCTGTCTTCAGAATATACCTGAGTGCTGATATAGTCTTTTGAAGCCTAGCGACTTCAGGGCCTGTTTTTCCTATCAGTCGGTTGGCTCATTTTGATAGGGTTTTTGCGGATGGCAGACAGCAGCTTTCCTATCCTGTCCTATGTAGTTAGCTTGGGCCCCATCATTTGCTCACCCTATCTTTCTATCTGTGTTAGTGTTTTCATCTTGCTTCACCGTCATTATATGTTGGGGGCTGCCTATTGCTTTGGGGTCTGCTCTGGGGCAGTTTAGTTTTTCCCCTTTCTGTCTTTAGGCTATGTAGCTCTCCGGCTGTGATCGAGGGGTCAAGGGCACCGTAGGAACCCCCCACGGCTACCGCTAGTTGTTGTGGATAGGTTCAGGGGTCTGCAATCCGATAGCTGCCAACCTCTCTGGTTTTTCTGGACTTAGCTGGTATTTTGTTTTTCCCTCCTTCGGTGACTCATCATAACAGGGAGGGTTAACTCTCACAAACAGAGGTGAGAAGGTAGCAGAGTACATGGTGGGGGCAGAAGAGCAGTTTGGGGAGCACATGGAATATCCCATCTGAAGACTGCATGTAGTGGAGGTGAGGTGGGGGCACTTCACTGCTGGACCCCATATTCAGTAGGAATACTCAACCCAAGTGTTTTATCTTCTATCAGCTGCCAGGAAGAGCCAGGGAGATTTAGCGGCTAATTAGCTGCTCTCCCTGAACATAATCTGCAGTCCCACAACTTTCATTTCACAGTGTGAAAGGAGGCAACGCAGGTGCTCTGACCTACTCAGCACAGCAGACACACGATGCTGCCTCCCAGGTGATATCTGGGCTCCACTTAGAAGCTACTTGCCCATTATCTGCAGCAGATGAGTGTTGTAGTCCCTGATCCTCCTCCTGTCCTGACACTCTGCCTCAGTGCCTCCTGCACAGCTCTCTCTGCAAGCCAGGAACTGAGCAGCCCCGCATCTAAAGAGAAGACAAGGGTGGGGCTACAATCGCTTCTGAGAAAGATCAGAATCAAGTCAGTCCCTCTCCGGCCCTCTGACTGTGTTAGCGAGCCGCACGGAAACACTTGGGGCCGGATGTGGCCTGAGGGCCGTAGTTTGCCCAGGCCTGATCTAGATAGACCACCACAAACCTACCCACCAAATGATGGAAAATAGCATTGATGAAATGCTGAAATACTGCAGATGCATTGGTCAGACCAAAAGGCATGACCAGACTTTCGAAATGACCCTCAAGGGTATTGAACGCCGTCTTCCATTCATCCCCCTCTTTGATTCTAACTAGGTTGTAGGCCCCCTTAACCCCTTCCAGACCTTTGACGCCACATAGGCATCATGAAAAGTCATGCCAATACGACCCATGACACCTATGTGGCGTCATGAATTGATTGCCCCCCTGCGGGTCAAGTGACGGGGTGACTGAAAGGTCACCTGACCCGCACACAGAGGACACTTAAGAGTTAACCCCAGGGGGCATGGCTTATCCCCCACATGCCTACGATCGTTCTGATTGGCTGTTAAAAGTGAAACAGCCAATCAGAGAGATTTGTAATATTTCACCAATGAAATTTGGTGAAATATTACAATCCAGCCATGGACGATGCTGCAATAGCATCGGACATGGCTGGACACCGAGACCCGACCCCCCCACACCGATTGGCGGGGGCAATCGCCCCCCGCCACCAACGGACGACGGCGATCGGTAGCCGCCGTCATCATCTGCTCCCTCTCCCCTTCCCTTCGCTCCCTCCCACCTTCCACTCCCCCCTCACCCCCCCCGTTACCTCCGATGTCCTGCCGTGGCTCCCGGGGTCCCACCGTCCTCGATCATAAGCGCCATCTTGGAAAATTTTTCATTTTGATCACTATAAACTCTCACAGTGATCAAAATGAAAAAAAAGTAAATATACCCCCCGTTTATCACCCCCATAGATAGGCACACATAATAAAACAAAAAAAAATATTTTTATTTTTCCATTAGGGTTGGAATTAGGGTTAGAGATAGGGTTAGAAATAGGATTAGGGTTAGAAATAGGGTTAGGGATAGCATTAGGTTTAGAAATAGGGTTAGGGTTAGAAATAGGGTTAGGGTTGGAATTAGGGTTAGGGTTGGGGTTAGGGGTGGGTTGGGATTAGGGCTAGGCTTGTGGTTAGGGTTAGAGTTGGGATTAGGGTTAGGGGTGTGATGGGGTTGGGATTAGGGCTAGGCTTGTGGTTAGGGTTGGGATTAGGGTTAGGGGTGTGTTGGGGTTAGGGGTGTGGTTAGGGTTATGATTAGGGTTGGGTTTTGGTTAGGGGTGTGTTGGTGTTAGAGTTGGAGTTAGAATTGAGTAGTTTCAACTGTTTAGGCACATCACGGGGTCTCGGAACGCGACATGGCGCTCCCTCCATTCCAAACCCCAACCTGTGCCCAAACAGTGGTTTACCCCCACATATGGGGTATCAGCGTACTCAGGAAAAATTTCACAACAACTTTGGGGGTCTAATTTCTCCTGTTACCCTTGGGAAAATTAAAAATTGGGGGCTAAAAAAATGATTTTTGTGGAAAAAAAAATGATTTTTTATTTTCACGGCTCTGCGTTATAAACTTCTGTGAAGCACTTGGGGGTTCAAAGTGCCCACCACACATCTAGATAAGTTCCTTGGGTGGTCTAGTTTCCAAAATGGGGTCACTTGTGGGGAAGCTCCAAAGTTTAGGCACACAGGGACTCTCCAAACGCGACGTGGCAACCGCTAAATATTCCAGCATATTTTCCATTCAAAAAGTCAAATGGCGCTCCTTCCCTTCTGAGCCCTGCCGTGTGCCCAAGCAGTGGTTTATAACCACATATGAGGTATTGGTGTACTCAGGAGAAATTGCCCAACAAATTTTAGGATCCATGTGAAAATGAAAATATTGATGCTAAAAGAAAATTTTTGTTGGAAAAATTAAAATGTCCATTTTTTCCTTCCACATTGCTTTAGTTCCTGTCAAGCACCTGAAGGGTTAATAATCTTCTTGAATGTAGTTTTGAGTAGCTTAAGGGGTGCAGTTTTTAGAATGGTGTCACTTTTGGGTATTTTCTGCCATATAGACCCCTCAAAGTGACTTCAAATGTGAGGTGGTCCCTAAAAAAAGGTTTTGTAAATTTTGTTGTAAAAATGAGAAATCGCTGGTCAACTTTTAACCCTTATAACTTCCTAACAAAAAAAATTTTGTTTCCAAAATTGTGCTGATGTAAAGTAGACATGTGGGAAATGTTATTTATTAACTATTTTTGGTCACATAACTCTCTGGTTTAACAGAATAAAAATTCAAAATGTGAAAATTGCGAAATTTTCAAAATTTTCGCCAAAATTCCGTTTTTTTCACAAATAAACACAAAAATTATCAACCTAAATTTACCACTAACATGAAGCCCAATATGTCACGAAAAAGAAATCTCAGAATCGCTAGGATGCGTTGAAGCGTTCCAGAGTTATTACTTCATAAAGGGACACTGGTTAGAATTGCAAAAAATGGCTAGGTCATTAGGGTCAAAATAGGCTGGGTCATGAAGGGGTTAAATCCAACTTGGAGAAGACATTAGCTCTCACAACCTGGCTGAACAGATCAGGATTCAGAGGAATGGGGTATGGGGCTTGGATGGTAATTTGGTTTAATTTCTGGATATCTAAAAAAGGACATAGACTGCCTTCTTTTTTCTTCACGAAGAAGAAACTTGTAGCCACAGGAGAAGATGAGGGTCTGATGTGTCCCTTCTCCAGACTTTCCACAATTAAATCCTTCATGGCTTGTCGCTCAGGACCAGAAAGATTATACAGTCTTGACTTTGGTAGTTATCCGGGGGTCAGATTAATAGGAAAGTCATATTCACGATGAGGGGGCAAATCCTGACACCCCCTCTCAGAGAAAACGTCCTCAAACACTGACAAAAATGCAGGTAAAGTTTCTGTAGAGACTGTAGAAAGGGAAACATTCAAACAGTTCTCATGGCAGTAATCACCCCACTCAATGATCTCCCTGGCTTGCCAATCCACCAACGGATTATGTTTCACCAACCAAGGAAGACCCAATACAATTAGGATGGGAAGACCAGCCAGGACATAGCAAGGAATTATTTCAGAATGAAGTGACACCACCCTCAGTCTTATATTCTGCACAATCTGAGTGAGAGCTTTCTGTGCAAAGTGGCATTGAGTCAATGGCAAGATGGGAATGGGCTTAGCTAAAGCACAGCAAATCAGCCAGTGAGTTCTTGTAAACTCAGCATCCACCATGCTGACTCCAGTTCCACTGTCACCAAACAGAAATCTCCTTGGTTTTGCTCTCTCCAGCACCACCTCTCCTGCCAGGACAAACTGGGAACTGCAGGTTGATGATAGATACACCCCTTGCTTATTCCACTCTAGACTGCCAAGAGTTAAATGAGTCTCCTTTTGTTTAGGCATCAAAGGACAGGCCCCAATAAAATGTCTCTTTTTTCCCCACACAAAACACTTTTTATTGCAAACATCCCAAGAAATGTACGATGCAGAGGCACCCCTTAACTGTATGGGTTCCTCCACCCTGTCCCATACGGGTTCACCTCTTGACTGCTCCCCTGACAAAGGGGTAATACCCCAAAAAAGAAGCTCTGGAGAAGGTGGTCTTACTCACCTATCCCGAAGGCATCTGTCAATATGTATAGCCAACGACATATCCGCCTCCAAGGACTCAGGGGTTTCATATACCGCCAAGGCATCTTTTAACCTTTCAGTTAGACCCTAAAGAAATTGGCTTCTGAGAGCCGTGTCATTCCACTTAGTATCAGTTGCCCACCTCCAGAATTCGGAGCTATACATCTCTACTGACCAATTCCCCTGCTGTAGGTGACGCAACCTGGACTCAGCCAAGGCGACTCGGTCAGGGTCACCAAAGATAAGGGCTAGGGCCCCCAAAAAATCCCTCCACAGACTGGAGACAAATCGAATCCTGCGGCTAAGAGAAAGCCCAGGAGTGCGGATCTCCCTGTAGTAGAGAGATCACAATACCCACTCATTGCTCTTCATTTCTGGATGAAGTTTAAAATAAAGTTTGCAAGCTTTGTTAAACACAAAAAGACTTGTCTCATCCTCTGGAAAACCAGGTTGAACCGACCTAACTGCAAAGACCCAAACATCAGCAACATGCAGCCGCTTTCGTGGCTGCTGAACCTTATATCGGAGGTCACTCACCTCCAGAGACAGACAGCGTAGCTGCTCTGTCAGCCCTGCGACCGGATCCATACCGAGGGAGAAAAGGAAAAAAAAAAACACACCTGTAAAAACACACACAAAAAAAGTGTCAGGTTTTTTTCCCTTAAATATGCACGGCCGGTGATAATGTCACGCACAGTGTAGGAAAGACTAAGAGCAACATAAAGGGATGTGGGGAAGGGAGCCCGGGAATCGAGACCCCTAGGCAGATATAAAGTCAGCCGGTCTGCCCTGAACGTCCCTATATGTTCTGCACCTATTGCCGAGAAGGAACCTAATCCCTGAGAGTAAGGTAACACCAAAGAGGAAGGTATCTATTATAGCTCCAAGCCTCAACGGGGGAACAGGAAATATCACTGCCAACTCAGAGCAGCAGGCTGGGAGTCTATAAACACCCAGGTCTAGGTGTGTCAATTATAGCTGGAGAAAAGTTGCCACAAGGTCAAAGAGTCAAAGTGTTAAGAAAGTGTCTGCAAAGCCAAACATAAAGACCTTCTGCAGCTAGATGCAATGCGACTGTCTGCAGCTTCTGACAAACCCGTGACACCAACCATTTCAAATCTCTATACACACTTTTAATTGTTCTTAATCAATTTTTTCAGTTTGTGTTAAAATTTTAATAATGGGTGTGTACACTTTTTCCTTACAAGTTTTCTCATGCTCAAGTTTGTGTAAGGTTTGTGCATCACCCCTTTGTAATATTTGCTATGCCCACTTTTTCTAAATTATCACATATTTTGTAACATCCACACCAGGCTATATTCTTGAGAATTGCAAATATGCCAGTTAAGGGCCTATACATTATGCACTCCTGCAGTGCAGTGCCCCCATATATTGTAGCGCCCCCATACATTGTGCCCAGTTTCTGATTCTGGAGACGAACAGCCCGAAAATTGTTAATTTGTCTCTCCCGACTACAAAAATGTCACAAATGTGGCGGCTTACTGTGGATTAGGCACAGTGGGGCTCAGAAGGAGGTATTTAGATTTGTGAAGCAGATTTCACTATTTCATTTGAGGGTGTGGGAGCAGTCACTTATTCTACCAGTAAATATGGGAACCCCCTATATTTCCGGTGACAGATGGCGGATCTGAGTGGGAGCTGGCTTTGTGTGGGATAAGTTAGTCTTTTTATTGTTAATATTTTGTAGTACATAACATTTTTTGGCTGGGATCACATTCTTGTGTTCTATGCTGAGAACTAACAATGGGATTCTGGGTAAATCCCACAAAAATGTAATTCAGACCAAACTCCCAACAGAACCACTAAATATAATGAGGTAGTTGGAGTCACTTTGGATTCAGTTTGGTGTCTATTCCGGTGGTATCCATCTTTTTAGACACAGAACTGTGGCCGACTATGCTAAAAAGATGCCTAAAATGAAGGGATACCGCTTCAACAATAACCAGACGAAGTCCAAAATGACTCCATCTGCCTCATTATAATGTGTGGGTCCATTGGGGTTATTCTGACCTGCAGTTTTGGGGATTTAAACGAAGACCACGACGTAAGCGCCCAGAGGAGAGCAGAGGATAAATGTGAACAGAGCCATATTCCAATTTTTGAAAGGTAGGATAAACAAATTGTAGGGATTGTACGCACTAGGGTGACCGCAAAAAATCGATGTCGGAATTTTGTCCGTCTGGACCCCACAAAACGATTCCCCTTTCCAGATATTGAGATAGCCAAAATTTGAGCTCGATCAAACGACGTTAACCCGTGCCGCTCGTCGCTCAAAGTTTGAAAAAATCCAAATTGAGGTATTTTAAGATTTAGGTATTTTGCATAGTCTGTTAGACTATAAAGAATGTGACAACAACATTGCAGAAATAGCCCTGACCAAATTTTCGAACCATTTGTGGTATTTGAATGCAGAGTTGGTGGGATTATCGTTTTTTGATCCCACCATTACAATGAAAAGTTGTTAATGGCTAATAAATTGCTCAGTAGCACAGATGAACCATCGGAGCACGCTAGGGTTGTAAATCCAAAAGTTAGGAAAGAAAAATTAAAAGAGGTAGGAAGTAACCGACTTTAACGACCTTCTGACAAAAGATGAAGAACAAAAGCAATATGTCCTGCAAGTTGTAAGCAAATGCCGAGCATTATATTCTGACGTTTCAAAAACTACTTTAACAAAAGCTCTAGAATAGATTAGATAACTATGTAAAATTATCAACTCATGTAGGTTAGCGTGCTCTGATGGTTCATCTGTGCTACTGAGCAATTTATTAGCCATTAACAACTTTTCATTGTCTGTAATGGTGGGATCAAAAAACGATAATCCCACCAACTCTGCATTCAAATACCACAAATGGTTCGAAAATTTGGTCAGGGCTATTTCTGCAATGTTGTTGTCACATTCTTTATAGTCTAACAAACTATGCAAAATACCTAAATCTTAAAATACCTCAATTTGGATTTTTTCAAACTTTGAGCGATGAGCGGCACGGGTTAACGTCGTTTGATCGAGCTCAAATTTTGGCTCTCTCAATATCTGGAAAGGGGAATCGTTTTGTGGGGTCCAGACGAACAAGATTCTGACATTTTTTCCCCCCCATATGAGATCCGGTCACCCTAGTACGCACAATTGTGATAGGAGGAAGACAGAAGGCATGTTCCTTATAAAGTCCATATGGGTTTATTTGCTTCTTAAACCCGGAAACACCAACAAAAAGGAAAACAGCCTTTAGAGCAGGCAAAACAAAGCATCAGTGTCCATAGCACAGTCCTCTAGCTCCTCCGAGAGCTATGTGGGAGTTCCTGCTCTCCCAAGACACCAGCAGCCACTAACTCACATGGACAGGTCACATGACCCTGACCTCACACAGGTCCTAGCAGGATTCTGCTCCCTCAGGCCTGTGGGCACACAGGCTGGGGTAATGTCCAGCATTCAGGCTCATTCTGGAGCCACACAGGAAGACTTCTTCCTCTCTGTACACAGACAATGGAGGTCTCCACACCTCCAGGCATAGGCCCTATGCCAAACAACAGCCTCCATTACATAAGCTGTAGCCACACCCACAGGTGAGGTATATGGGTAACCAGACCCACTAATCTCGCATAGTTACCCACAACCCGGACCCATGAGCACTGAACGACATCTTACTGCTCACATGCACTAAATCAAAACACTCCGGGTTGCATCGCAGGAAGCAGCCATCTCTGCGACACATACTTCCCATCGATTACACGGCCATTAGCCTCCTCACATACCCCCCTGTCTAAAGCCGTGGGGCTTGGCACCTTCCATTACCCAACCTGAGACCCTTCTCGGTCACCTTTGATAGTACACCCATCTGTCAAAATTGGGCCGTCACTGAACCTTCTTGGAACAATTTGTCATCTGACTCCGTCACCTCCTCTGGTAGGGTTGCCACTTTGTCGGACCATTCTCTCCCTGACTGCCTCCACTACTTTGTGCGGCCTCGAGACTCCTTTACAGTCAAGCCTACTGTCTGGTCTCACACTGAACCTTTGTCACTACATCCGCTACAGGGTCTCCTGCCTATGCTACTCAGCACGAAGTTAACCGAGGAGTCACTACTTCTAACCCTTCCATTCTTTAGGGAACCCCTTCGTTTCTCCAGACCTCGGGTTGAAAGTGGTCGCCATCTTCTTTCCATTTCCTGCAGCTATTTATTAATCTGCAGTCTGTCAAGTCTTAGTTGCTCTATCTCCTTTAAGTATGCCACCCAATATTCAAGGAACATTCGGATATTCCAAAGGCTTTCCATTGATCCGACAATGACGAATGGAATCATCCCATCTTCACCAGCTACTTGAGCTTCGTCATCAGCCGGAATCCTCACTCTCACCACACCAGATTTATTCACGATTTCCTGCATCACTTTTCCAAGTTTCCCAATGACTTTCCTTGCTAGACTTCAGGGCACTTGAACGATGTCTTCCACAAACTCCAGCCAACTTTGAGCTTTCCTTGCATGCTCCAGACGTCGAGCGGCTTCCTTATTCCTCAACAGGATCATCTGTTTCATGTGGAGGCAGTGTAGGTGCATGTCACTCAGGATAGCCACCCACTTCACTGAGTTCCCTAGTCGACAGTATGACCAACTGCTGAGTGTCTGGCACCCGGCACACACTACACGCTTCTACTGCCTTTCTAAAGGCCTCATGCACAGACTCACTGGCACAAGTTTCCCGCACGTCCTTGGGTACCTCTACCACGCACTTGAAGAGCGAAGTCTCATCCTTTTCATGGACTGACAGCAACTACTTTGCCTTGGAAGTCTCCATCAAGTCATCTGCCACCACTGGGCGATTATCTTGTTCAGCCTTTAGCGCAATCTCTCCCTGTGCATCAACCTCTTCAAGACACCTCACCAAGATGGGCATTTGCAGCTCAGCCCCTTTACCACTCTGGAACTGCTGCTGTAAATCTGTGACCACCATCTCCTTCTCCTGTAGAAGTCCTGTTAATGCTTCTTTGAGCACCTCCATATCTTCCAATATGGCCTGGTTCACTGTTGACATGTTGACAGGTGACCTCTGAGCTCCGAAACTTCCTTCTCCAGCTCATCCACTTGGTGTTCAACCACTTGCCTCAGGACCTTTTCTCGCTCGAGATGGTCTCTGTCTCTTTAAGCATCTCTATTTCATGACCTGTTCACTTTTGGTTAGCATATGTCACACCATAACTTCTTTAATTATGTTTTCAGATGGGGCAGCTTGCGCACCCACTCTGGTGCTTCAGAGTTCTACCTGTACCTTCATCAGCAAGTTCAGCTTTCTCTTGGATCTTCCTTCTATTACCTTCAACAGCCTCTAGGGTCTCTGCTGGGCTCTCTGAAGAGTCAGTGCTCTCGCTCCCAGACTCCATTACTCCAGCCTCAGGTTCCCTGTAGTTCTCTCCATCTACTGTCCTGGTGTCACACACCTCAGTACAGTTTCTGTCCCCTTCCAGAGTTTTGGCGCAGTTGTCATCTTCCGCCACCTCAGGTGAATAAACCTCCAATCTGCTCTCCTTGACCGTTGTGGGTTTTCCCTCCACCTGCGCTCTCTGCTGATGGATCTCCATCGTCACAATGTGTCAGTTTTATTTCCAACACATCAGCACTAAACGACATCTTAGTGCTCATGTGCACTAAAGCAAAACACTCCAGGTTGCATTGCAGGAAGCAGCCATCTCTGTGACACATACCTCCCAACGATTATACGCCATTAGCCTCCTTACAAAATATACAGCAGTACAACAAAAATTCTTATTTTTATACCTTTTTTTGATGATTTTATTCTTCAGCAGTGTGATTACAGAGATACCAGATTCATATAGTTGAAAGTTTTGCTTTTTTGTTAATTAAAAAAATTGTATTGCCGTATTCTGAGAGATGTAAAATTTTTATCTTTTGGCAAACAAAGTTGTATGAGGGGTTATTTTTGCACAACAATTTGATTTCTTTGGTACCATTTTGGGGTACATAACATTTTTTCTAACACTTTTTCTCATTTTTCAGCTGGAGAATGGACAAAACACAAAAATTCTGTTATTGTTTTTATATATCTTTTTGCGTGAAGTATAAGTGATAAGAACAATTCATTCTTCAGATCAGTACGATTACAGCGATACCAGATTTATATAATTTTTTTTTGTCAATGAGCCATATTATGGCTTGTTTTTTGCGGGACAATTTGGCATTTTCATATTTTTGATTACTTTTCATTAAATTTATTTTCTGTCAGATGCATTTTATATTAAATTTGTTTATGATGCTCACTGTATGGAATAAATAGCAAGACAGTTTTGTAGTTCGGGTCATTCCAGATACAAATTATGTGAAGTTTTTTAGATGGAACAGAAAAGCTTCATTTTTAGTGGCAAAATGGGTTTTAGTGATGTGTCTCCATTTTTTCCTTTTTACTTCTTTACATTTTATAACCACTTAGATGCCGCTGTCGTGATTGACAGCGGCATTTAACAGGTTAATCAGATGTCAGATAAAAAAAGAAAATGGCTACTTCCCTGTGTGTGTCCTTTGATGACTAACAAGACTTGCTTTCACTGTAAAACATTTCCCACATTCTGAACATGAATATGGTTTTTCCCCTGTGTGAATTCTTTGATGTACAACAAGATGTGATTTATCTATAAAACATTTCCCACATTCTGAACATAAAAATTCCTTCTCCCCTGTGTGAATTCTCTGATGTATAACAAGTTGTGATTTACGTAGAAAACATTTCCCACATTCTGAACATGAAAATGGCTTCTCTCCAGTGTGAATTGTTTGATGTACAACAAGATTTGATTTCCAAATAAAACATTTCCCACATTCTGAACATGAAAATGGCTTTTCCCCTGTGTGAATTCTCTGATGTTCAAGGAGATGTGATTTTTCAGAAAAACATTTCCCACAGTCTGAACATGAATGTGGCTTCTCCCGTGTATGAGTTCTTTGATGTCTAACAAGATGTGATTTCCCTATAAAACATTTTCCACATTCTGAACACAAAAATCCCTTCTCCCCAGTGTGAATTCTCTGATGTGAAACAAGATTTGCTTTTTCTATAAAACATTTCCCACATTCTGAACACAAATATGGCTTCTCCCCTGTGTGAATTTTATGATGTCTGACAAGATGTGATTTCCGTATAAAACATTTCCCACATTCTGAACATGAAAATGGCTTCTCCCCTGTGTGAATTCTTTGATGTGCAACAAGATGTGATTTACCTATAAAACATTTCCCACATTCTGAACATAAAAATTCTTTCTCCCCTGTGTGAATTCTCTTATGTATAACAAGTTGTGTTTTACCTAGAAAACATTTCCCACATTCTGAACATGAAAATGACCTCTCCCCTGTGTGAATTGTTTGATGTACAACAAGATTTGATTTCCAAATAAAACATTTCCCACATTCTGAACATGAAAATGGCTTTTCCCCTGTGTGAATTCTCTGATGTTCAAGGAGATGTGATTTCTCACAAAAACATTTCCCACATTCTGAACATGAATGTGGCTTCTCCCGTGTATGAGTTCTTTGATGTCTAACAAGCTGTGATTTCCCTATAAAACATTTCCCACATTCTGAACACGAAAATCTCTTCTCCCCAGTGTGAATTCTCTGATGTATAACAAGATTTGCGTTTTCTACAAAACATTTCCCACATTCTGAACACAAATATGGCTTCTCCCCTGTGTGAATTTTATGATGTCTGACAAGATGTGATTTCCGTATAAAACATTTCCCACATTCTGAACAAGAAAATAGTTTCTCCTCTTTAAGAGCTAGTTCATGTTCATTAGTCCTATTACTTTGGTTTTGCATGTAGGTCGTTGATGAAGCAGAGGAAAGGCCCTGTTGAAAATGATCGGTTGAAAGACTTTTTCTGAGAAGGGATTGAGGTTTATGCTCTTCATATGTATCTGGGGTAAGACCATGATCATCTGTTGTGAAATCTGACAGTATCAGATGTCCCTCTGAGCTCCTGGTACAGTCATCTGTCAAGAATAAAAATTATTTTATTATTTTCCAATACTACTACTACATTAAAATCATATCAATATTACATATTTTTATTGCAAATTGTAATACAAATAAATCAATGAAGAAAAAATCACAAAACACTGACTACTGTATTAGATTATGATGCTACGCCTTCATGTTGTGCTATTTCAATTTTTCACTTCTCTGTTGGATCCATCTTCCCCATAGGTTCACACTTCAGTTTGCCTGTCACCAATTATTACCACTTATATCAGGGGTGAGGAACCATTTGTATATTTATGCCATCTTTCAGGGGACATGCAAAATTAACAACTTAAAAATTACCCTGCTATACTTGGTCAAACATTTAAAGAGGTTGTCCACTATTTTTGTATTGATGACCTGGCACCCCAGCCGTTCAGCTGCTATCGGTGTCGGAAGCCGGAAGTACTTACCTGGCGAGATAGCAGTCGACTTGTAGTGACAGCCGCATGGTACTGTACATCCACCTCCTATTGATTCGAATAGGAGGCGGATGTGCAGAACCCTGCGGCAGCCACTACAAGTAGACAACCAGCTAAGCAATTATGTACATCTGTCTTGCGGTCGCCACCGACCCCAATACTAGTTGATCATTCGGGGTGCTAGACGTTGGATGCCGTTGATTAGACATTGATGACCTATTCTAAGGATGGATGATCAATGTAAAAGTAGTAAACAACCTCTTTAACTTAACCTTAATGTTATGGCTGGACCTTCTTGTCTTTGTTAGGGCTGATTTTAGGTGGCATTACTGATGTTGCTACTCGTAACTGCTTTTCCAGGCTTGCGTCGTTCTGGGGCACAGACTTATAATGTGTGTGGAGGGAGAGGACACACAACAGGGACTAAGGCTATTTGCACACATTCAGGATTTGCAGCACAAAATTGTACTGCAAATCCTGATGTGTTGGCAGGAAAAACGATGCGTAAAATACGGATTGTTGACGTGTTTTTTACATGGTTTTTGTTCCATATTTTTCTCCACTAATTAGAATGGGTGAAATAATCAGCAAAAATTGACATTATGCAGATTATAATCTGCTGCAAATCTGCAAGAAACAAATAGGCAATATGTGCATGAGAATTCAGAAATTTCATTCACTTTGCTTGTACTGTAAATGGCTGCATATTTTATTTAACAGATCCAAGCGGAAAAACGCACAAAGCCTTCAATTGAATTGGGGGTGAGAAACACGGTGATTAATTTATATTTACCGGGCGGCGGAAGTTATAGTTAAGGGAGTTTCCACTACTAGGAAAATCCTTTCTTGATAAAAATGTTTGGCCCCCTTAAAATTGTAAAGCTTACACTCACCTCTCATGCCGACGCCATTCCCGCGGTGTCGGCACTCACTCTCCCAGGGCTCCTGTGTAGTTGCCATGACATGTGAGCCAGCGCACAATCAGCACTGACATCACTGTCCCCGCCTTTGGAAAAATTGAACATGAAGAGAACGTCCGGGCTGCAGCTGATCTCGGACTTCCTCTTCATGTCGAATTCAACAGGAGGCGGGGACAGTGATGCCATACGCCACTCCAAAATCCCATGGAATCTGAAAGGTGTCTATTGCATGAGGACCTTCTCTTGGGTTTAGTGAGCAGATTTTTTCCACTTTTCTGTTCTGTTTGCAAATAGTTCTATGTCTGGAAGACCACACAGGTCTACTACCTGCTGTAAAACCATTAGATTCAAGGCCCATTCCCCTTGCTTTAGTTGGCTGCAACTTAGGAAGTCTGCCCTGTCGTTCTCCTTTCCCTTTATGTCGAATGCAGTCAGGGAAAGAAAATACTGCTCCACTATCTGAAAAAGGTACCTCATTGCCTTCATCAGGGAGTGGGATCTTGATCCCTCTTGAAGATTAATATATGCCACTGTTGTCTGTTGTGAACGTGCAAACGTGATTGCCCTGAAAAGAGGTGGTAAGGAACTCCTTTAACACTTTCTCTACTGCCAATAGTTCCTGCATGTTGGAAGAACGTCTCTCGTATTCTGGCCAAGGACCTTGTACTGCACAAACTCAAATGCACCGCCCACCAATCTTGTTTGCTTCTGCGAGTGTGATATCGCTGATTTAAGACATCTATGGGACCCTTGACAACAAATTTTCTATGTTTAACCACCAAACATAGACACTGAAGAAAGATTTACTTTCCTTTCTAAAACACGCTCCTAACCATTTTTGGGCTAACAATATCTCCCGTTTTAGCTGTCTGGTGTGCAGCTGGACCCATGACACTGCCAGTAAACATGAAGTCTGAGTCCCCAACAATGACATTGCTTGCCTTATTGTCATAAATTGTCCACCCTGAATTGTCAACTACTGCTGACACCAGGAACATCACTTTGATCTTCTCTTTGGGAATAAAGCAAGTCTGGCACAGAAAGTTCAAAATAAGATCTACAAAAGGACTAGATTTTAATAAGTCTTTAGTTTTGATTTTGTTATATTCAGTAGCCAGCCCACCTCCTCTAAGATGTTTCGGACTCCTTCCAGTTGTGCATTGCAATGTTCCACCAGTCTTCCCACAATCAGGAAATCATCCAGATAAGGAACAACCAGAGTGTTCTGAACCCAAAGATGTGCTGTCATCTCAGCTACAGTCATATGTAAAAGTTTGGGCACCCCTATTAATGTTAACCTTTTTTCTTTATAACAATTTTGGTTTTTGCAACAGCTATTTCAGTTTCATATATCTAATAACTGATGGACTCAGTTATATTTCTGGATTCAAATGAGGTTTATTGTAATAACAGAAAATGTGCAATCTGCATTTAAACAAAATTTGACCGGTGCAAAAGTATGGGCACCTCAACATAAAAGTGACATTAATATTTCGTAGATCCTCCTTTTGCAAAAATAACAGCCTCTAGTCGCTTCCTGTAGCTATTAATGAGTTCTGGATCCTGGATGAAGGTATTTGTGACCATTCCTGTTTACAAAACAATTCCAGTTAAGTTTGATGGTCGCCGAGCATGGACAGCCCACTTCAAATCATCCCACAGATGTTCAATGATATTCAAGTCTGGGGACTGGGATGGCCATTCCAGAACATTGTAATTGTTCCTCTGCAGCGGTGCTTTGGATCATTGTCTTGCTGAAATATCCGTCCCCTGCGTAACTTCAACTTCGTCACTGATTCTTGCACATTATTGTCAAGAATCTGCTGATACTGAGTTGAATCCATGCGACCCTCAACTTTAACAAGATTCCCGGTGCCGGCATTGGCCACACAGCCCCAAAGCATGATGGAACCTCCACCAAATTTTACTGTGGGTAGCAAGTGTTTTTCTTGGAATGCTGTGTTTTTAGCCTCCATGCATAACGCCTTTTTGTATGACCAAACAACTCAATCTTTGTTTCATCAGTCCACAGGACCTTCTTCCAAAATGTAACTGGCTTGTCCAAATGTGCTTTTGCATACCTCAGGCAACTCTGTTTGTGGCGTGCTTGCAGAAACGGCTTCTTTCGCATCACTCTCCCATACAGCTTCTCCTTGTGCAAAGTGCGCTGTATTGTTGACCGATGCACAGTGACACCATCTGCAGCAAGATGATGCTGCAGGTCTTTGGAGGTGGTCTGTGGATTGTCCTTGACTGTTCTCACCATTCTTCTTCTCTGCCTTTCTGATATTTTTCTTGGCCTGCCACTTCTGGGCTTAACAAGAACTGTACCTGTGTTCTTCCATTTCCTTACTATGTTCCTCACAGTGGAAACTGACAGGTTAAATCTCTGAGACAACTTTTTGTATCCTTCCCCTGAAAAGCTATGTTGAAAAATCTTTGTTTTCAGATCATTTGAGAGTTGTTTTGAGGAGCCCATGATGCCACTCTTCATAGGAGAATCAAATAGGAGAACTACTTGCAAGTGGCCACCTTAAATACCTTTTCTCATGATTTGATACACCTGGCTATGAAGTTCAAAGCTCAATGAGGTTACAAAACCAATTTAGTGCTTCAGGAAGTCAGTAAAAAGTAGTTAGGAGTGTTCAAATCAAGAAAATGATAAGGGTGCCCATACTTTTGCACCGGTCAAATTTTGTTTAAATGCAGATTGCACATTTTCTGTTAGTACAATAAACCTCATTTGAATCCAGAAATATAACTGAGTCCATCAGCTATTAGATATATGAAACTGAAATAGCTGTTGCAAAAACCAAAATTGTTATAAAGAAAAAAGGTTAACATTAATAGGGGTGCCCAAACTTTTACATATGACTGTATAAGCTTGCTGAAAACCCTTGGAGCCATTGATAGACCTAAGGGCGAGGCTTTGAACGGAAAGTGCTTTAGTTCCCCCTGTATAAATAAAGTGACCCTTAAAATTTTTTGATGATCTGCATGTTTTGGGACATGGTAGTGCCCAGCTTTAAAGTCCATGCAGCAATATCAAAACAGAAGTTTTATAGCCATCTTTATCGATTCCATCTTGAAAGGTCGGTAAATTAGGAATCTGTTTAAATTCCTTAAGTTGATGATGTTCCTGAATGTACCATCTGGTTTTCAAATCAAGAGAAAGGAGGAATAAAATAACATTCTGTAGGGGAGAGAGCCCCGGTAAAAGGGCCTGCCATGTGTCCGGGCTGGAACTAAGGGGGCTGTCACCCAGGTTTCCAGGAGATACGTTCCCAGGGGAAAGAATAGCAGGCCAGGACCGACAGTCAATCAGACAACGTGGGGGCGGGGCGACTACCAAAGGAGTGGAGGGGACCAGCCAGAGACTGGAGGGAGGAGCTTAGGTGGCATCCCAGAACGAGAGTGAGTCAGCGTTTCCAAGACCAGAGAGACGGAGGCTCACCTGACCGGGAGGGAGACCCGTAGCCTATACAGTGAGACCCACGGCCGCCACTGCCTCATTCCATACCGCGGCTGCGGACTGCACAGTGAGACCCACGGCCGCCCCTGCACCGCTCCACACCGCGGCGGCGGCCACTGTTGCCCCGCTCCACACTGCGGCTGCGGCCTGTACGGCGAGACGCGTGGCCAACACTGCCCCGCTCCACACCGCGGCCTGTACCCGAGGCAGCCAGTGTCCCACTCCACACCACGGCTGCGGTCTGTACAGCGAAACCCGGCAAGACCCGTGGCCACCACTGCCATGGTCCATACCGTGGCTGAGGCCTGTGCGGCGAGACCCGCGGTCGTCACTGTCACACTCCATACCGCGGCTGCGGTCTGCACGCCCAGACCCGCGGCTGCCTCTGCCTCACCGCCTGACGGGGCAACCCCGGCAGAGGGGAACCAGCCTGGGGCCTGTAACATTCCCCCAGCACCAGGGCTTGGGAACGCCCGAAGCCTGCGACAACTCTTCTTTGGCTGGACTCGGCGGCTGAGACGCCGATCAGACATCTCCCGGACTACAACTCTGCAGGACATGAGAGATCGATAAGTGACATTTCATTTGCGTTTATAGTTAATCCAAGGACCCCTGGCCGGCCATAGCACGGTCATATAGTTACCACCCCCCACCGTACTGTTTTGCATTTTGTTACTTGTGTATTTGTATCTGGATTCTTGCATGGAAAAACCAGTTAGCTTTCCTCTTTACATATATAAAAGTCTAGTTTACCCCTTGCTCGATCTCCGGCTCGTCACTGCATCCTGCTTACCTGCGAGTATCACACTTCCTTCTGCTACCAGTACTTCTCAAAGAACTTGTTTCTGGAGTACACCCAAAACCTCTGATTCTATCGCTAGCTGTTGCTCGAAAGACTTCCTGGGGGGTGTCATCATGAAGGTCTGCCGGGAAAGCTCTAATTTATAGTTTCAGGCCTGCTGCTACTATTCCTAGTACCCAGTCACTGTAGGAGATCTTTTTCCAGGCCTGGATGAAGAGGGAATGCTTTCCCCCTTCTTGAATAATGGCGTCATTGAGAAGATGTTTTTCCCCTGTAGAGGGACCTCCGCACATGAAGCCTGAAATTTTTCCTATTTTTATCTTTCCATCTTATCTGATTTTTGGGAGGTTTTCCTCTACCTTATTTTTCTTCCGAAAGGACCCATTCTTGAATTCGGTCATGGAAAACCTGAGAAACCTTTTTTTCTTATCTCCAGCCTTTTCTAGTATGTCGTCCAAGGTCTGAACGAAGAGGAATTGTCCATCACAAGGAATAGAACACAACTTGTTTTCTGACTGAAAATTTCCTGTCCATTCTTCAGCCACAGTGCTTGCCAAGCTTCATTAGAAAGACCAGCTGATCTTGCCAGTAGTCATATTGAATCTACTGAGGCATCTACCAGAAAAGCTGCAGCACTGGTATTAAAGAAGTTGTCCTCTACTTGGATAACTCCTTCTCATACCCCATGCATAGCCCTGATAAGCTTTATTATTTTATACTCACCTCTCATGCCGGCGCCATTCCGACGTTGTCGGCATTCGCTCTCCCCGAGGCTCTGGTTCGGTGTTGTGACACGTGACCCCAGCACCCATAAGCCCTGGCATCACTGTCCCTACCTTTATATGAAATGAACATGAAAAGGAAATCAGATCAGCTGCAGCCTGGACTTTCTCTTTATGTTCAATTTGACAAAAGGTGCTCCGATTGGGTGCTGGGATCACGTGTCACAACACTGAACTGGAGCCCTTGGGAGAACGATTGCTGACACCGTGGGAACGGCAACGGCAAGGGAGGTGAGAATAAGCTTTTATTTTATAGGGGCAAAGTGTGGGGTATGAGAAGGGGTTTTTCTAGTAGTGGACAACCCCTTTAATGGCGAGCTAGCCAAAATTTTTTCTCTTGGGGTCTTATTTTTTAACTGGTTTTCCAGTTGTTGAAACAAGATCACCATTGAATGAGCAGTGCAGGTCTATACAATCTCTGATTTTAAAGCACCTCCCGAGGCCTCCCAGGTGTGTCACAAATACCTCTCTGCCTTGTTATCTAGAGGGTTTCTCAGGACATCCGAGTCCTCAAAGGGCTGGGTAGATTTTTTTTTAAGACTTTGCCACTACAACAATTAACTTTGGGACCTTGTCCCATAATGCTGCATCTTTTTCCTCAAATGGGTATCTTCTTTTTAAAGATGATCTCCTCTGGCCTCTTCCATTCCTTCTGAAATTTACTTCTTTACCTCAAACATAATGTCCTCTAGAGACATAGTGTTTTTTTCCTCCTTAAGGCCAATGGTGGTTCTAACAGCCTTAATCAACTTGTCTGTGTCTTCCATAGGCAATCATGGTCTACTCTCCTGTACCACTATCAGAAGTTGAAGAAGAGTCGGATTCATATTCAACTTCTGACCGAAGGGAATTATCTGAATCAGAAGATAAATCTATAGCACTTTTCTTCCCTTTCTTCATGAGAGATTTTAGGAAACTGTCAACCTCTGCTCTGATGACAGTTTTTAGATGCATTGCGAAGTCAGAAGTTTCTTCACAAATAGGTTTTTGAATACATGCTGCACAGAGCTTTTTCTGTCAGTCACCTGATAGCGGGGTTCTGCACAGCGCACATTCTTTATTTCTCCTTTTTGAGCTGGCTTTTTTAGTTTTTACATAGTGAAAAGACAAAAGGGGCCTAATTAACAAAGTGAACTTTCATAGAGATCACTCACCACCCGCTGTTACTTCAAAGGTACTGGATTCGGAGGCTGGATTAGGACACATGATTGATCCTCTCTGGAGGCTGTGGAATCCTGACCCACTGTGCTTCTCTGGCTGGTTCTGCTGTCGCTTCTGCCACTTGAGTGACTGCCACCACTGTGTCCACGTTGCTGTAGCTGCTACTGATCCTCCATTGCAACTAGGACGGAGAGCTGGAGCATATGCCAGTGTCCCATCCCCTGATGATGCCGCAAATGCGGTTAAACATGTTGGGGGGACTAGTGCATTAATATTTTTCCTATTCTGTGTAAGATGGCTGCCGGACAAGTCCTAGAGGGTAGATATGTGTCACTGCTGCTATTAGCTGCGGTAATGTGAACTCAGAGGTATGCTCCAGCACACAAAGTGCTGAGAGGATTGTTTGGGCCACTCCAGGGCCAGGTTTTACGAGCGGTCATAAGAGATGGGTGGGAATGACCGCTCACATATCCCCACCCCAGGGGTGTGTTTTGCTGAATAAAATGGAGGCCAATTGCTTCATTCAGTCTGTGGCTGGAGGTGTGGAGACCTCCATTGTGTGTGTTGTAAAAGACACTGACCTGTGCGGGCGGGCTCGCTGTACTACAAGGACTGTGTACTTTTTTTTCCTGTTTGTTACTCTGTGCCGGTAAAGGCTAGTCATTTGTTTATTTCTAAACAGAGAAGTTTATGCCATTTGAATAAACTTGCTGGAACATTTCAGTGAAACCGCTTCCTGTGCCTACCTCAACAGCAGCCGAGTGAGTACAGATCCCTACATCTGCCAGATATGAGTTGACACCCCGGGGTGTCATCCACCAAAATATAAAATCAAGCATTGACAGAAATAATAAAGCTGAGGCAGATTATGGACTAATTTTTATATCTTAAAGTATTTTATATTTAATTAGGAATAAAAATTAAATTTTAGAGCTTGTTGGCAAGGTTTTTTTTGGGGGTGGGGTTCTCCCCTTTTAGTAAGTATTGATGTATCGCTCCAAAGGCTCTATTTTGTCCTCACATTTGGATTTTGGATTTTAACACGTTAAAATACAAATTATTAGATCTATTTTTGGTACCTGCAACCTTTTTTACAATCTGTGTGTCATCCAGTTTTTTTGTTTGACAAAGCCTCTCATATCAACTTCTCAGTGAAGAATGGACAGCTCTCAGATGACAACACGGATGACATCTGAGAGTTACCAGTTTTCTCATCTCACAGACACATTCACTTACTCTTAGACCTGTGACGGGGACAAGGGGGCATCCTCTACGTCTCGAAGAAAGAAGGTTTAGGCATACTCACAGACGCGGATTCTTTACTGTAAGAGCAGTGAGACTATGGAACTCTCTGCCATATGATGTTGTAATGAGTGAGTCCCTACTAAAATTTAAGAGGGGACTGGATGTCTTTCTTGAAAAATATAATGTTACAGGGTATATACACTAGTCTCCTTGATAGGGTGTTGATCCAGGGAGCTAGTCTGATTGCCGTATGTGGAGTCGGGAAGGAATTTTTTTCCCCAATGTGAAGCTTACTGTTTGCCACAAGGGTTTTTTTGCCTTCCTCTGGATCAACATGTTAGGGCCTGTAGGTTAGGATATGGGTTGAACTAGATGGACTTAAAGTCTTCTCAACCATAATAACTATTTTATTATGTTACTATGTTACTTGAGTGTGAAAGTTTACTCTACAAATCAAATGAAAAACAGATGACTCCACTTTTGGCTGACAGCCTCAGGCCATGTTCACACTTTAGTTTGGGAGTATTTCTGCTCCATTTTAGGAATAAACAAACAAGATTCATGTCCAAAACGGATCTGTTGTACAACCAATGCAAACATAAGCAGAGTAGCCCCATTAATTATGGAGTTCTGATACGAGTCCTTTTTAAGAAAAGAAAACAGTTCTGCATGTTGAACATTTTTACCGTTCTAAGAACAATTCCTAAGATCTGTCTATCTATCAATTCTAAGAACAGTCACTGATTGGGTGGATCAGGGAAACGCTGTAGATATAGTATATCTTGACTTCAGCAAAGCATTTGACAAAGTATCTAACACAATCCTTATTGAAAAAATGGCTAAGTATGGAATGGACAAGGCATCTGTTAGGTGGATTCATAACTGGCTTAGTGATCGAACCCAAAGAGTGGTCGTAAATGGCTGCACATCCAGTTGGAAGAATGTCTCAAGTGGGGTACCACAGGGCTCTGTCCTGGGCCCTGTATTGTTCAACATCTTTATCAACGATTTAGATGAAGGAATTGAGGGTAAACTGATTAAATTTGCTGATGACACAAAGCTAGGAGGGATAGCTAATACTAGAGAAGAGAGAGAGAGGATTCAAAAAGATATAAATAAACTGGAGCAGTGGGCAGCAACTAAAAGAATGGTTTTTAACAGGGAAAAATGCAAAGTACTACATCTGGGCAATAAAAATGAAAAAAGCATATACAGAATGGGAGGAATAGGGCTAAGCAACAGCACATGTGAAAAAGGCTTGGGTATACTAATAGATCACAGACTGAATATGAGTCAACAGTGTGATGCAGCAGCAAAAAATGAAAATGCAATTCTAGGATGTATTAACAGAAGCATATAGTCTAGATCACATGAAGTCATTATTGCCCTCTACTCCTCTTTGGTCAGACCTCATCTGGAATACTGTGTCCAGTTTTGGGCACCATATTTTAAAAAAGACATCAACAAACTGGAGCAAGTTCAGAAAAGAGCAACCAGAATGGTGACCGATCTGCAAACCCTGTCTTATGAGGAAAGGTTGCAGGATTTGGGAATGTTTAGCTTGCAGAAGAGAAGACTGAGAGGAGACTTAATAGCTGTCTACAAATATCTCAAGGGCTGTCACATTGTAAAAGGATCATCTTTATTCTCATTTGCACAAGGAAAGACTAAAAGCAATGGGATGAAACTGAATGGGAGGAGACATAGATTAGATATTAGAAAAAACTTTTTGACAGTTAGAGTGATCAATGATTGGAACAGGCTGCCACGAGAGGTGGTGAATTCTCCTTCAACAGAAGTCTTCAAGCAGAGGCTGGACAGACATCTGTCTGGGATGATTTAGCGAATCCTGCTTTTGAGCAGGGGGTTGGACCAGATAACCCAGGAGGTCCCTTCCAACTCTACGATTCTATGATTCAATTGTGCATATACTGGAATATTATGCCCATCAAGAAGAATGTTACTGAGGTTTTCACACTGAGGAATGTATTTTGTCCCTAAAAGTGCAGCCTGTGGCTCACTAGTAATGTTTCTGCCTTCCATATCAGGGGTCCCAAGTTTGAATCCCCAACACTGACAAGTTTAGAAAGTAAATTTGGAGACACACTGAGCAGTGCCTCATGTTAGACAGGTGTTATGATTGACTAGCAACTCACTTGAGGAAAAATATAACACTAAAAACTGCAACTGACCGTGCCACTTCCTGTACAGACTAAAATCCTGACCCCGCAGTCCCTAGTGGTAAATGCGGGAGCAGAGATAGCCCAAACCACATACAAAATGATGGCGATTTGGACCAATGCTGCCTTAAAGGCCGTCGGGTACGTCACGTTACTCCTAAAGAACTAGAGGGCAGAGCAGAGTGCAAATTACCTACAGAAGGGAAAGTGTGCTGAAATAAAAAAAGATCCCAGGGGGAGTAAAACAAACACAAACTTCAAAATAAAAAATTCAATACGTACTGTAAGAAAATAAACTGCCTACTTATTAGCAAGAAACAGAAGATAGATACATGATAAAGAACATAAACAGCAAAGATATAAACCCTAACCATGTTTTTACTGACAGCTTTAAACTACAGCAGTATGACTGGAAATCCAAATGAGACTATCACCAGCAGGAAATACCAGCAGGGGGAAAAAATATAAAGCTGCACCCAAAAGGCGATAGAGCAGACAAATTAGAAAATGAAAACAACTGTTACCTTTAGGCTGAGTTCACACGTGGCATTTTTTTCGCGTTTCCGCGGCTGTATTAACCGCGCGATTTTGCCACGAAAACTCGAAAAATAAGCATCCCATGCATTTCTATGGGATTCCGCAATGCTGTGCTAATGCTGCGGTTTTTACCGCGGCGGAATCGCTTTGCGGTAAAAACCGCAGCATGCTCATTATTTTGCGGAATCGCGGCGATCCCGCACCCATAGGAATGCATTGTTCCGCTTACTTCCTGCATGTGGCTGTGCACAACATGCGGAAAGTAAGCAGAACAATTGCGGATGGTACCCACGGTCCGGAGGAGAGGAGACTGTCCTCCGGGCTTTGGGTACCATATCCCTGTAAAAAATAGAATTTAAAAATAAAAAATATTGTTATTCTTACCTTCCGACGTCCCGCGCAGTCTTTCCGCTTCTCTTCACGCTCCCGTTCCCAGTAGTCCTTTGCGAAAATGCCCGCGATGGCGTCCGTTCTCGCGGGATCGCGAAGTCTCGCGGTCATTCGCGCGACGTCATCGCGAATTACCGCGAGACGTCGCGATCCCGCGAGAACTGACGTCATCGCGGGCATTTTCGCAAAGGATTACTGGGAACGGATGCGCGGGACGTCGGAGGGTAAGAATAACACTATTTTTTATTTTTTTTTACATTTTATCTTTTGCTATTGATGCCGCATAGGCGGCCTCAGTAGTAAAAAGTTGGTCACACTCGTCAAACACTATGTTTGACGAGTGTGACCAATCTGTCAATCAGTTCTCCCAGCGATGCTACAGATCGCTTGGAGAACGCTAGCATTTTGCAAGCTAATTACGCTTGCAAAATGCTAGTTTTTCCGCGGGAAAATCGCGGGAATTTAAAATGCGATTTTCCCGCTGACTGGAATTCCGGAATTCTCGCGGTAATTTCCGCGAGAGTTCCGGTACGTGTGCACTTAGCCTAAAAAGTCTGCAGCAAGGATAACAGAAACTAAACACACAAAGAAAAGGTGTGTCTGCTGTGGGTCAGTGAACAAAGAAGCACAACACATAAGACATTGGCTCAGTGGTTCGAACCAAGACACATGACAACTGGAGACTAAATACAGAAGACTCCCTTCTAAAGCAGAGAGACAAATATATAAAATAGTTTGAAAAGGTTTTCTTTTGTTTTATTTAGCAATAAATATCAGGTGTAAAATTCACATAAAAAACTCTGTATAACAGACCCTAAAAAATGATACGCAAAGTTATACTATCCAGTTATTGAGAAGAATCTGTGACTTCTCTGCATTTAGTGGTTACCTGTTGGAATCTCCTCTTTACACTGCTCATCACCCCTCACATATGTCTCTGTAGTATTAATATGGGTAAGATCTTCACCCTGAAATAAATGTTGTAAAAGTCACAGAGAGATGGAGTAGTTGTGTAACATTTAAAACAAAAACAAAAAAAAACACAGAAATAGTAAATGAACATGGTGATCAAAAATGGCACTGTATTTGGTGTTCATGGTGCCCTAAGCAATTAAATGGTCACTTCCCCTACTGGCAAGTCAGAATAAGGGTATGTGCTGTAAGGATTGTACTCAGGTGCGTAGGAGAAAACAAGAGGCACATTCTCTTCAATGTCCATGTGGGTTTATTTGCTTCATAAACCATCAAGTCAGCAACAAAAAGGTAAACAGTCTTTACATCAGGCAGACACAGCATCAATGTCCATAGCAGAGCTCTGCTCTCCCAGGCCTGTGGATACCAGAATGGTGACCGGTCTGCAAACCCTGTCTTATGAGGAAAGGTTGCAGGATTTGGGAATGTTTAGTTTGCAAAAGAGAAGACTGAGATGAGACTTAATAGCTGTCTACAAATATCTAAAGGGCTGTCACATTGTAGAAGGATCAACTTTATTCTCATTTGCACAAGGAAAGACTAGAAGCAATGGGATGAAACTGAATGGGAGGAGACACAGATTAGATATTAGAAAAAACTTTTTGACAGTTAGAGTGATCAATGAGTGGAACAGGCTGCCACGAGAAGTGGTGAGTTCTCCTTCAATGGAAGTCTTCAAACAGAGGCTGGACAGACATCTGACTGGGATGATTTAGCGAATCCTGCTTTGAGCAGGGGGTTGGACCAGATGGCCCAGGAGGTCCCTTCCAACTCTACGATTCTATGATTCTATGATTCTATACACAGGTTGTGCAATGTCCAGCACTCAGACTCTATCTGAAGCCACAGACACAGGAAGGCTTCTCCTTCTCAAGACACAGACCCCTCTGTAGTGTCCAGCCTGGACACATGGAAGTCTGCCCACACTGGCAGACTCCCAAACACTCACTCCCATGTGCTAAACACACCTCGATAACATAGCTTGTAACCACACCCGCAGGTGCGGTATGGATCACATGGGCTGGTCACATGGTCATGACCTCACTGCAGTTCCTGAACCTGACAACCACACACATGGAAAAAGGGGTACAGTGAGCACCTCACCCAGAGGTGAGGTAATATCGGTAGCTAGACCCTCCCATCTCTCATAGCTACCCGCAACCCGGACCCAAGTGCACTAAACGACATATTAGTGCTCATGTGCACTAAAGAAAAAATACTCTGGGTTGCATCGCAGGGAGCATCCATCCCTGTGACATATACCTCCTATTAACCACGCGACCACCAGTCACACCACATATCCCCCCCCCCTGTTTAAACCTGTGGGGTTGAACACTTGTCATAAACCGAGGGCCTCGAGACATGGCACCCATATCAGCCTTGCCCTACCCGTCGAGAGGGCCTTCCCAATTGGTTTTGAGCGTCAGCTCCTGAGACATAGTTCGTCACTGTCACTACATCCCTGTCTGAGAAAAATGTACTATCAGACTTTGTTGCCTCATGTTTCAGTGTCAGAAATCTATTAGGCCTTCCCCACCCCGCATCAGTCAGTATGTAGGCATAATTCCCTTGCACCCATACGTCCTGTCTGGTCTGACTCTGTCATTTTGTCTGCTACAGGGTCTCCCGCTTAGGTCACTCAGCCCTGAGCTAACTGAGGCATCACTGCTTCTACCTCTTCCATCAGGCTACCTTCTCTTATCTCTCTGCTGGCCATTTCTCCCAAGGTCTTTATTGCCCGGAGAGCAGTCCTTCCATCTGTCCCTATGTCCTCTATTAGCTCCAACTTGAGGACTTCCAGTCTTAAGCGAACCTCTTCGCCTCTCTATATCGCGAGTTGAAGGTGGCGGCCATCTTCTTCCCATTTCCTGCAGCTGTAGATCTGTTCCCTCTCAAGTCTTAGCTGCTCTACCTCTTTCAGGTACGCCACGCGATACTCCAGGAGCATCCGGATATTCCCAAGGCTCTCCATGGATCCAACAAGGAATGGAACCATCCCATCTTCACCCACGACCTGGGCTTCATCATCAGCCAGAATCCTCACTCTCATCACACCGGACCTATTCACCATCTCCTGCATCACTTTCCCTAGTCTTCCGATGACCCCCCTCACCAGCCCTCTGGGCACTTGAATGATCTCTTCTACAATGCCTCACTGACTTTTAACTTTCCTCGCACGTTCTAGTCATCAAGTGGCTTCCTTATTCCTCAAGAGGATCCTCTGTTTCGTGTGGAGGCATTCTAGGTGCATATCCCTCAGGATAGCCACCCATTTCACTGTGACTTCCCTAGTGGACAGTATGACCAACTGTCGAGTCTCTCGTGAACAGTACACACTACACACTTCTATGGCCTTTCTAAAGGCCTCATGCATAGCCTTACTGGCACAAGCTTCTCAAATGTCTTCGGTACCTCTATTATGCATTTGAAACCCGAAGTCTCACCTTCTTGAACATACTGTTGGACCTCCTCGTCCTGAGCGTCAGTGCAGATTTCCAAGACATCGACGTCCCTTGTATGGCCATCTGCGTGGCACTTCCCCTGCGGAATTTCTTCCTCCGTGGAGGCCCCTTCTTTGGTCAGCCTCTCCAGCTCACTCTCCTTCATTGCGATCAGATCGGGAGAGCACAACAGTTCGATTTCCCAGTCATCCGTGGATTTCTGGAGCTGGGAATTGGTCTCGTCTATCTTGACCTCTCGGAGAACTTTATCTCGCTCCTCTGCCAAGCAGCGAAGCTCATCCTCTCTCCAGAAAAGCTCCTGCTGATGCTTCTCTTGGGCACCTCCGTATCTTTCAATAGGGCCTTGTTCATAGTTTGACACGCTGACAGGTGACCTCTGAGCTCAGAAACTTCCTTCTTCAGCTCATCCACTCTGTGCTCAATCGCTTGTCTCAGGACCCTTTCTCACTCGACTTGCTCTTTCACTGTGTCTTGAAGCAGCTCTATTTTGTGATCCTGTTCTCTTTTAGCCGGCAGATGTCACACCATCACTTCTTTAATTAGATTTTCAGATGGGCTCTCTTGCCCACCCTCACTCTGCCTCTTCAGAGTTCCGCCTGTTCCTGCATCCGCAGCTTCAACTGTCTCTTGACTCTCGGTAACTTCAGAGAACTCCAGCTCTTCAGCATCAGGTACTCTGGAGCCTTCATCATATTGAGCCATTTCACCCTTTCCGGGCATTGCAGATGTGGGTCTACTACAGGTCTGTTTTAATTCCAGCCCTACCTCTGTGCTAGGATTTGTCAGAGATAAAGTGACCTCCTTATCAAAGGACAGTAACCTAATCTGTAGAGGGACATGGGGAGTCCACGGCGTGCACCTAAAAAAGGGGTGGAGTCCCAAAAGTGGGTGGTGACCCAAACAGGGATGGTGGCCCACAAGGGGGCAGAGTCCCAAAAGGGGATGACTCTTCATCTCTCTTCTCAGAGGGTGCAGCCTGTCCCACCTTTCCGCGGCCCCCGCATCCCCGGCGACAAGAGGAAGATCTGTCATTTTTACTCGGCTCCACCTCACTGAACTCTCTTTCCCTTGCGCTCGAGTCACAGTCGGAATTGGAGTCACCCCCACTCACCCTGTCATCCTGGAACAACAAGTCCCCACTTAAACAGGTGTCAGACACCTTTCCTGGAGCTACCCTGTTTCCCCATGGTCACATGTTTGGTTACCCCAACTAAGTCCCCAAGTTGGTCAGACCCACACTTTCTTCCGGTCACCCGGAACTCTAGACTATCGACCTTAGGTGTCGCTATCTTTTTATACACACCACCCGGAAGCACTTCATCCGCCTGCTGTGGTGGGGCTCCCTTAGGATCATTCCGGATTAAAAACCTTTTGAAATCCCGGCCTACTACCACAGGGAATGCCAAGTATGGGACTACAGGGACATCATGGCTGGAAATAATAGTGGGCATCTCAATGATTACCCTGGACACCGGATAATCCCCAACGACCCCATGAACGCAGTGGACTTCCATCTTCCTTCCTGGAATCAAATAGACAGGGAGTGTGGCGCTCACCAGGCTCCCCGAGTCCAGAAGTCCAGTCATGCACTCTCCATTGACTTCTACAGAACAGCTCTGGGACGTCTTGTCAGATGGAAAGTCAGTACAACATCCTGGACATGCGCTGTTTGAACACTGAACCCGGCAACAGTCCATCGGCGCATTCGCCGCCGCCCCTTTTTGGGCCACCACCCATATTTGGATCGTCGCCCCCTTTTGGGACTCCACACCCTTATGAGTCACCGCCCCTTTTGGGACTCTGCCCCATTGTGGGCCACCATCCCTGTTTGGGTCACCACCCCTTTTGGGACTCCACCCCTTATTTAGGTGCACGCCGTGGACTCCCCATGTCCCTCTACAGGACCCTCACCGCCTGTGCACGGCAGTCTAACTGCCCCACCAGTTCCTCACAGTGAGGGTCCTAAAGGTGCTTCTGCAGCTCCTGCTGCTGTAGAACCTCTTGCTGCAATCTGCTGCCTCAACTGCAGCTCATGCTGCCGAACCTCTTGCTGCAAGGCTCCACACCCACTCTGCAAACCTACAGATGGCTTTGCGGACCTCCAGATATTTTCAGTCTTCGTGACACCGCCGAGCCACAGCAAACTTGAAAGAGGAAAAAATAAATAAATTCCGTGGACCTGCTGTACAATGTCCGTAACACCTTCAGCTTTATAGAAAAAAAAACAGAATCTCACACTGACTCCGGTCAGCATAACACGGACTCCTGTCTGTTACACACTCAGCTATACAGCGTCTCCGGATACCTTTTATCCTCAGAGGCACGCTATAGCCACTTCTCACTGACCCCGGTCAGTTTCACTCACAGTTGTCAGACCGTCCACTCCTCCTGCAACATGTGCTTCTTGGACCGTTGCCCGCATTCTAGCACCAATTATAAGGATTGTACTCACTCAGGTGCGTAGGAGAAAACAAGAGGCACATTCTCTTCAATGTCCATGTGGGTTTATTTGCTTCATAAACCATCAAATCAGCAACAAAAAGGTAAACAGTCTTTACATCAGGCAGACACAGCATCAATGTCCATAGCAGAGCTCTGCTCTCCCAGGCCTGTGGGTACACAGCTTGTGCAATGTCCAGCACTCAGGCTCTATCTGGAGCCACAGACACAGGAAGGCTTCTTCCTTTCAAGACACAGACCCCTCTGTAGTGTCCAGTCTGGGCATATGGAAGTCTGTCCACACTGGCAGTCTCCCAAACACTCGCTCCCATGTGCTAAACACACCTCGATAACATAGCTTGTAACCACACCCGCAGGTGCGGTATGGATCACATGGGCTGGTCACATGGTCATGACCTCACTGCAGTTCCTGAACCTCACAACCACACACACAGGGAAAAAGGGGTACAGTGAGCACCTCACCCAGAGGTGATGTTATATGGGTAGCCAGACCCTCCCATCTCTCATAGCTACCCGCAACCCAGACCCAAATGCACTAAATTACGTATTAGTGCTCATGTGCACTAAAGACAAAGTACTCCGGGTTGCATTGCAGGGAGCATCCATCCCTGTGACATATACCTCCCATTAACCACGCGACCACCAGTCACACCACAGTGTATATGATGTCTTTTTCAGGTGGATTCTGCCTGGAACCCATTAAAAAACATGGGTTTGCAAATGGCTAAAAGACATTGTGTATATGTACACTAGGGGTGCACATAACCTTTATCAGGTAATAAAGGCCCCCATACACATTACAGTAATGTCGGCCTAACCTGCTGATACACATTAAATTGCCAGACAAACCCATGGGTATCGGTACCTCTGACTGATGACAGGAGAGATAATGATGTCCGATTGCAGACTGTAGATCCTTTTGTACTCCAATAGATGAACTGCCAACAGACATAATGAACCAGCATGGCTAACACAGCATCTTGCAGTGGCATGCTATTCCATCCGGTTTGCGTTTAGTTAGACCAACATTTATTTTTCAACAGGACAATGACCCCAAACACAACTCCAGGCTGTGTAAGGGCTATTTGACCAAGAAGGAGAGTGATGGGGTTCTACGCCAGATGACCTGGCCTCCACAGTCACCAGACCTGAACCCAATTGAGATGGTTTGGGGTGAGCTGGACCACAGAGTGAAGGCAAAAGGGCCAACAAGTGCCAAGAATCTCTGGGAACTCCTTCAAGACTGTTGGAAGATCATTTCCAGTGACTACCTCTTGAAGCTCATCAAGAGAATGCCAAGAGTGTGCAAAGCAGTAATCAAAGCAAAAGGTGGCTACTTTGAAGAACCTAGAATATAAGACATATTTTCAGTTGTTTCACACTTTTTTGTTAATTATATAATTTCACATGTGTTAATTCATAGTTTTGATGCCTTCAGAGTGAATCTACAATTTTCTAGTCATGAAAATAAACAAAACTCTTTGAATAATAATAATAACAATAATAATAATAATAATCTTTATTTATATAGCGCCAACAAATTCCGCAGCGCTTTACAGTTTAACACTTGCCCGGGGGCACAGACTCTAGCGAGACTGGGGCCATGGTTCTCAGAAGAGACAATTAGCCCAGGCTCCTCCTCTGATGACACTACATAGCGGGACAGAGCGTCAGCACGAACGTTCTTCTCCCCGGAAAGAAAGTGGAGGGTGAAGTGGAACTGGGAGAAGAACAAGGACCATCTAGCCTGGCGAGAGTTTAGCCACTGGGCAGTTTGCAAATAAACCAAATTTTTGTGGTCGGTGTACACTTGGAAGGGATAGCGAGCCCCCTCCAGGAGGTGTCTCCACTCCGAAAAGGCCAACTTCATGGCTAGCAACTCCCTGTCCCCGATTGAATAGTTCCTCTCCGCCAGTGAGAAGGTCTTAGAAAAGAAGAAGCAGGGTTGCTTCCGACCTTGAGCATCCTTTTGGAATAGGACTGCTCCAGCACTGACGGATGATGCATCCACCTCCATAATAAATGGTTTATCTACATCGGGGTGATGTAAAATGTGAGCGCTAGCGTTGTGTGACTTGATAGAGAGGAAGGCCTTGGAGTCCTCCTCCGACCACAATTTGGGATTTGCTCCTTCTTGGTGAGGGCAACCAAGGGAGCTACCAAAGTAGAGAAGTGGGGAATGAATTGGCGATAATGGTTAATGAACCCCATAAAGCGCTGCACTGCTTTGAGGGAATGGGGCTCCTGCCAATCCATCACCACCTGTAGCTTGGCAGGATCCATGGCCAATCCCTGGATGGAGATGATATAGCCCAGGAAAGGCAAGGACTCCTGTTCAAAAACACACTTCTCCAAATTGGCATAGAGGGAGTTTGCCTGTAGGAGGTCGAAGACATTGCAAACATCTCTCTGGTGGGAGTCTATATCTGAAGAGTGTCATCCAGATAGGCTACGATAGAGGTGGTGAGCATATCCCGGAAGATATCGTTCATAAAGTGTTGGAAGACAGCAGGGGCATTACTAGGTATTCATAGTGCCCGTCCCTGGTGATAAATGCCGTCTTCCATTCTTCCCCCTCACGGATGAGAATCAGGTTGTAAGAACCCCGCAGATCAAGTTTAGTAAAAACCCTCGCTTTCCGCAACCTATCGAAGAGCTCAGATATCAGCGGCAGGGGGTACTTATTCTTAATGGTTATGGCGTTAAGACCCCTGTAATCTATGCAGGAATGTAGTTCTCCATTCCCAGCCCCCGCGGGTGACACTGACTTCCTGATGAATCCTCTTGCCAGATTGTCCTGGATGTACGTTGTCATCGCCTCCGTCTCCGGGAGAGATAGTGGATAGACTCGACCCTTGGGAGGCTCTGCACCAGGCAAGAGGTAAATAGTACAGTCATAGGGGCGGTGAGGCAGAAGCCTTCTTGGAGAACACGTCCGCATAGGGCCAATAGTGCTTGGAGAGGAATGATCTGTGGGTACCTCTGTAGTAGCAAACTGAACGCACTCCCTCCGATATCTGCCCTCACAAGATTCACTCCAACCCAAAATTCTCCCTGTGGACCACGCTATATGAGGAGAGTGGTAACGTAACCAGCATATCCCTAACAGGACCTCGTCAATTCCCTCGGGAATGACCAGCAAAGAGATTATCTCCTGATTGGGCGGCGACATAGAGAGGGTAAATGGGATGGTTTGATGTGTTATCTGTGAGGACAGTGTCGACCCATTTACCACTCATATGGTCACAGGTGGATTCCGGCTGATAACTCATCACTTCATTTTATACTACACTCCAGGGGCATGGGTCTCACTCCACACAATGCAGATAAAATCAGGAGAATAAAACATTGAACTCAACACCTTCACAGCCATCTACATATCATAGAAAACATTTCATGACACCTTCTCTCCATCTACCTGATGATCCTGAGGAACATTGGGATCTTCTTGTTTACAGTCCTGTTGAAGAAGAGGACGGGGACATCTCTCTGGTGTTGTCCTCTCACTGGATAGAACTGGAGGAAACACATACAGGGACTGAATTCATTCTTTACATACAGATAATTATAGGCCGTGTGTATTTAGTCCTGTCTATTACCTGGTGATGTGAGGGGCTGGGGAACCTCCATCATGACGTCCTTGTACAGCTCTTTGTGTCCTTCTAAATACTCCCACTCCTCCATGGAGAAATAGACGGTGACATCCTGACACCTTATAGGAACCTGACACATACAATGATACCGTCATCCCCCGATCCCTCCATAGCGTTACTGTATAATGTCCCAGCATTCCCAGCAGTGTCACCTCTCCAGTCAGCAGCTCAATCATCTTGTAGGTGAGTTCTAGGATCTTCTGGTCATTGATGTCCTCATGTATCAGGGGGTGAGGTGGAGGCCCCGTGATTGGGCTCAGGGGTCTTCCCCATCCCTCAGACACAGGGGCCTGACAGCGCTCCCTAGAGGTCTTCACTACTGTGTAATCCTGGTTATGGAGAGACACATTAATAAACCTCACTACAGACATTTCCAGAGTCCTCACCTCTCCAGTTCTGTCCATCTGTTATTCCCATAGATAAGAATGATGTAATGTGACGTCATCAGAATTTCTCACCTCTCCAGTAAGCCGGAAGAGGATCTCTAGGGTGAGGTGTAATATCCTCTCCGCCATCTTGTCCCTGTCCCTCTCCATCCTTGTAGGGTTACTCAGGAGAATTCTCTTATATAGAAGATCTCCACTGAGAGGATCCGATATTGTAGGGACCTGAATGGGGAGAAGATGACGATGTAACATCATAAAGATCCCATGTAAGAAATCTCCGGAGCTGTTACCGGCTCCACATGATCACTACATCCAGTCATGGCCCCGTCTTGCCCCCGGTATAACACACAGTCCCATTATTGTCACACACAGAGGTTTATCCCAGGCTCAGCACTGAGGGGGTTAATGTCCCCTGCCCCCAGTAATGGGGAATCTCCAGCACCTACCTCCACCTGCAGAGCCGCACACCACATATATGGCTGTTCTGTGCGCACAGGACCTGGGATGAGGTCACAGGAGGGGAGGAGTCAGAGGTCACATGATCAGGAGCCTCAGTGTATGCAGGACTCTGCTGTGCTGGTTGTCATGGTGCTGGATGAGGGGAAGTTTCTGTGTGGGGTCCAGAGGGGTTTACAGTGTGGATGTAGCAGAGCAGTGTGTGTACGAGGTGTATGGAGCAGAGCCGTGTGTGTACGAGGTGTACGGAGCAGAGCCGCGTGTGTACGAGGTGTACGGAGCGGAGCCGCGTGTGTACGAGGTGTACGGAGCGGAGCCGTGTGTGTACGAGGTGTACGGAGCGGAGCCGTGTGTGTACGAGGTGTACGGAGCGGAGCCGTGTGTGTACGAGGTGTACGGAGCGGAGCCATGTGAGTACGAGGTGTACGGAGCGGAGCCGTGTGTGTACAAGGTGTACGGAGAGGAGCCATGTGAGTACGAGGTGTACGGAGCGGGGCCGTGTGAGTACGAGGTGTACGGAGCGGAGCCATGTGAGTACGAGGTGTACGGAGCGGAGCCGTGTGTACGAGGTGTACGGAGCAGAGCCGCGTGTGTACGAGGTGTACGGAGCGGAGCCGCGTGTGTACGAGGTGTACGGAGCGGAGCAGTGTGTGTACGAGGTGTACGGAGCGGAGCCATGTGTGTACGAGGTGTACGGAGCGGGGCCGTGTGTGTATGAGGTGTACGGAGCGGAGCCGTGTGTGTATGAGGTGTACGGAGCAGAGCCGTGTGTGTACGAGGTGTACGGAGCAGAGCCGTGTGTGTACGAGGTTTACGGAGCGGAGCCGTGTGTGTACGAGGTGTACGGAGTGGAGCCGTGTGTACGAGGTGTACGGAGCGGAGCCGTGTGTGTACGAGGTGTACGGAGCGGAGCCGCGTGTGTACGAGGTGTACGGAGAGGAGCCGCATGTGTACGAGGTGTACGGAGCGGAGCCGTGTGTGTACGAGGTGTACGGAGTGGAGCCGTGTGTACGAGGTGTACGGAGCGGAGCCGTGTGTGTACGAGGTGTACGGAGCGGAGCAGCGTGTGTATGAGGTGTACGGAGCGGAGCCGCATGTGTACGAGGTGTACGGAGCGGAGCCGTGTGTACGAGGTGTACGGAGTGGAGCCGTGTGTGTACGAGGTGTACGGAGCGGAGCCGTGTGTGTACGAGGTGTACGGAGTGGAGCCGTGTGTACGAGGTGTACGGAGCGGAGCCGTGTGTGTACGAGGTGTACGGAGCGGAGCCGCGTGTGTACGAGGTGTACTGAGAGGAGCCGCATGTGTACGAGGTGTACGGAGCGGAGCCGTGTGTGTACGAGGTGTACAGAGTGGAGCCGCGTGTGTACGAGGTGTACGGAGCGGAGCCGTGTGTGTACGAGGTGTACGGAGCGGAGCAGCATGTGTACGAGGTGTACGGAGCGGAGCCGCATGTGTACGAGGTGTACGGAGCGGAGCCGTGTGTACGAGGTGTACGGAGCGGAGCCGTGTGTGTACGAGGTGTACGGAGTGGAGCCGCGTGTGTACGAGGTGTACGGAGCGGAGCCGTGTGTGTACGAGGTGTACGGAGCGGAACCGCATGTGTACGAGGTGTACGGAGCGGAGCCGCATGTGTACGAGGTGTACGGAGCGGAGCCGTGTGTACGAGGTGTACGGAGCGGAGCCGTGTGTGTACGAGGTGTACGGAGCGGAGCCGTGTGTGTACGAGGTGTACGGAGTGGAGCCGTGTGTACGAGGTGTACGGAGCGGAGCCGTGTGTGTACGAGGTGTACGGAGCGGAGCCGCGTGTGTACGAGGTGTACGGAGCGGAGCCGCATGTGTACGAGGTGTACGGAGCGGAGCCGTGCCTGTGCTAGGTGTACAGAGCGGAGCCTCGTGTGTACAAAGTGTACGGAGCAGAGTCATGTGTACGAGGTGTACGGAGCCAAGCCGTGTGTGTATGATGTGAACAGAGCGGAACAGTGTGTGCCACAAGCATTAAAGAAAAAAAGCCACCTCACTGATCCCATTATAGTCACACACAGAGGTTTATCCCAGGCTCAGCACTGAGGGGGTTAATGTCCCCTGCCCCCAGTAATGGGGAATCTCCAGCACCTACCTCCACCTGCAGAGCCGCACACCACATATATGGCTGTTCTGTGCGCACAGGACCTGGGATGAGGTCACAGGAGGGGAGGAGTCAGAGGTCACATGATCAGGAGCCTCAGTGTATGCAGGACTCTGCTGTGCTGGTTGTCATGGTGCTGGATGAGGGGAAGTTTCTGTGTGGGGTCCAGAGGGGTTTACAGTGTGGATGTAGCAGAGCAGTGTGTGTACGAGGTGTATGGAGCAGAGCCGTGTGTGTACGAGGTGTACGGAGCAGAGCCGCGTGTGTACGAGGTGTACGGAGCGGAGCCGTGTGTGTACGAGGTGTACGGAGCGGAGCCGTGTGTGTACGAGGTGTACGGAGCAGAGCCGTGTGTGTACGAGGTGTACGGAGCGGAGCCATGTGAGTACGAGGTGTACGGAGCGGAGCCGTGTGTGTACAAGGTGTACGGAGAGGAGCCATGTGAGTACGAGGTGTACGGAGCGGGGCCGTGTGAGTACGAGGTGTACGGAGCGGAGCCATGTGAGTACGAGGTGTACGGAGCGGAGCCGTGTGTACGAGGTGTACGGAGCAGAGCCGCGTGTGTACGAGGTGTACGGAGCGGAGCCGCGTGTGTACGAGGTGTACGGAGCGGAGCAGTGTGTGTACGAGGTGTACGGAGCGGAGCCATGTGTGTACGAGGTGTACGGAGCGGGGCCGTGTGTGTATGAGGTGTACGGAGCGGAGCCGTGTGTGTATGAGGTGTACGGAGCAGAGCCGTGTGTGTACGAGGTGTACGGAGCAGAGCCGTGTGTGTACGAGGTTTACGGAGCGGAGCCGTGTGTGTACGAGGTGTACGGAGTGGAGCCGTGTGTACGAGGTGTACGGAGCGGAGCCGTGTGTGTACGAGGTGTACGGAGCGGAGCCGCGTGTGTACGAGGTGTACGGAGAGGAGCCGCATGTGTACGAGGTGTACGGAGCGGAGCCGTGTGTGTACGAGGTGTACGGAGTGGAGCCGTGTGTACGAGGTGTACGGAGCGGAGCCGTGTGTGTACGAGGTGTACGGAGCGGAGCAGCGTGTGTATGAGGTGTACGGAGCGGAGCCGCATGTGTACGAGGTGTACGGAGCGGAGCCGTGTGTACGAGGTGTACGGAGTGGAGCCGTGTGTGTACGAGGTGTACGGAGCGGAGCCGTGTGTGTACGAGGTGTACGGAGTGGAGCCGTGTGTACGAGGTGTACGGAGCGGAGCCGTGTGTGTACGAGGTGTACGGAGCGGAGCCGCGTGTGTACGAGGTGTACTGAGAGGAGCCGCATGTGTACGAGGTGTACGGAGCGGAGCCGTGTGTGTACGAGGTGTACAGAGTGGAGCCGCGTGTGTACGAGGTGTACGGAGCGGAGCCGTGTGTGTACGAGGTGTACGGAGCGGAGCAGCATGTGTACGAGGTGTACGGAGCGGAGCCGCATGTGTACGAGGTGTACGGAGCGGAGCCGTGTGTACGAGGTGTACGGAGCGGAGCCGTGTGTGTACGAGGTGTACGGAGTGGAGCCGCGTGTGTACGAGGTGTACGGAGCGGAGCCGTGTGTGTACGAGGTGTACGGAGCGGAACCGCATGTGTACGAGGTGTACGGAGCGGAGCCGCATGTGTACGAGGTGTACGGAGCGGAGCCGTGTGTACGAGGTGTACGGAGCGGAGCCGTGTGTGTACGAGGTGTACGGAGCGGAGCCGTGTGTGTACGAGGTGTACGGAGTGGAGCCGTGTGTACGAGGTGTACGGAGCGGAGCCGTGTGTGTACGAGGTGTACGGAGCGGAGCCGCGTGTGTACGAGGTGTACGGAGCGGAGCCGCATGTGTACGAGGTGTACGGAGCGGAGCCGTGCCTGTGCTAGGTGTACAGAGCGGAGTCGCGCGTGTGCGAGGTGTACAGAGCGGAGCCTCGTGTGTACAAAGTGTACGGAGCAGAGTCATGTGTACGAGGTGTACGGAGCCAAGCCGTGTGTGTATGATGTGAACAGAGCGGAACAGTGTGTGCCACAAGCATTAAAGAAAAAAAGCCACCTCACTGATCTTCAGAAGGTGCACGGAACTCCGTCTTGATGAGACGCAACCAACGAAAAATTGCAAAAATGTTCCAGCTCTTCTTGTAAAATAGTCAATTTATTCCAAAATAATTAAAAGACGAATAGCTCCTCAGACACCATGGTATCGCATGTGAGGACAAGCGACGCGTTTCGATCGCTGCCACGATCTTTATCAAAGTTAACACACCATTAACCCTTCAAACATTGAAAAGTACTCTGCGCCAACCAAATTTCAAAATCACATCACGTGATCAATGGGCCTAGTACAAATAATGTTAAAACCAATAATCTTATACAAAATCAAGAAAAAAGGTACAAACATTACATCATAAAGCTCTCCACAGTGCTGCACACCCCTACATCTCCTCCCTCATTTCTGTCTATCAGCCTAGCCGATCCCTGCGCTCTGCAAACGACTTTCGACTAACCTCTGCACTAATCCGTACCTCCCACTCCCAACTCCAAGAATTCTCCCGTGCTGCTCCTATCCTCTGGAATGCTCTACCCCAAGAAATTAGGACTAACCACAATTTGCATAGTTTTAGGCGCTCCCTCAAAACACATTTGTTCAGAGCGGCCTATCACGTTCACTAATCAAAGTCATTCTATGTGTAAGTGTGCGTGTGTAGCCCATTCACTGTCTCCAGCCATCCCTCACTCCCTCAAGATGGCTGGACCATCATTGTAAATATATAATTGTAAATACACAGATTGTAGATTGTAAGCTCTCACGAGCAGGGTCGCCTTATTTCATCTTATTTCGTCTTATTTTGCTTTAATTATTGTATTGCTAACGTTGTTACTTATGACTTGTGTTTTGAAACTGCTAAACTGTAAAGCGCTGCGGAATATGTTGGCGCTATATAAATAAAGATTATGATTATTATTATTATCATAATAAACATCACTGCACCTAGAATAAATTATACATTGATATAAATTAATAATGAAACATGATCTTATTTAAACCACCCGAGAACCTGGTCCCGAGGTTAAAAATCCAATAAGCCTCCCGAGTAAGTGAAACCTTCCTGATATCGACACTACGTTCGGTTTTCTTAATTCTTTCCAAGCCGGTTACTCTCAAGGAGGTAATGTTGCGTGAATGATGGTCTAATGTTTGGCTGCTAAAGATATGTTGCGATTACCACTAGTGATATCATGTAAATGTTCTGCTATGCGTGTTTTTAGCTTTCTCGACGTAGCTCCAACATGTGCTTTATTGCACAGACTACAATCAATTTTATACACGACAAAACGTGGGTTACAATTAATAAAGTCAAAAGAAAAATTTGTTCACGGAAAGTTCCGAGCACCTTCTGAAGATCGGTGAGCTGGCTTTTTTCTTTTATCCTTGTGATTCAACATTTGATTGCCCGGCACCCGATTTTTTGGTCCTAAATTTGGACATTTTTTTAAGCACTTACAGTGAGGATATCATCCATTATCCAACATTATTTAATCTGCATTGTTGAAACATGACAGATTCATCTAGCGACAGAATTAGGAAGGCTGCCAAAGTTTTTTCTGACTCACCTGTTGAGACTAATGACTTTCGCCTCAAAAAGACCTTTTTGAATCAGGGCTACCATCCAAGAACAATTGAAAATTACAAGAGCCACCAGAATGTCAAGGAATCACCTGCTACATTACAAAGCTAAAGAAGAAAATAACCAGTGCCTCTAGTAGTCACCTACAACCCAAATCTGGAAGTGCTAAGGGGAGCTGCACAGAAATTACAACCTTTACTACAAAAAGATGCCCGATCACAATCCATATTTCCAGACCCCCCACTGCTGTGTTTTAGGCAGGCCCCAAATCTAAAGCCCCCGTCACATGGCAAAATAGAGCAGTGGTGTGTTTTTAGTCTTCTTTGGACCTGAGGCATCTTCTTTTTGTTATGTAAATCTGTGATTAATAAAATTGAATGATGAAATACACACTCCTTTGCTTTTCATTTTATTTATGATGGCATGGTAGTAGCTCTTTTGGAAGGTGTTTTTGGACTAACATGCATATGCATTACAAATACTGGGGTACAAAACTCACCAAATCCTCAATGTGTGCATGAGTGTCGCAGGTCCAGGTCCGGCGCCTCTCATCTTCTTGCAATGCCGCCCTCCTGCTTACTTCCTCGCTCCCGGCCTCACACTTCTGCGCAGGCGTATTTCTCTGACCTGTTGAGGGCAGAGTAAAGTACTGCAGTGCGCAGGCGCTGGGAAAGATCAGAGAGGCCCAGCGCCTGCACACTGCAGTACTTTGTTGAGAGCAGATAAGTACGCCTGCACAGAAATCCAATCCCGGGATCGATGAAGCATGCAGGAGGACGGCGTCGCAAGAAGATCGGAAGCGCCGGACCCGGACCTGCGACACCCATACGACCAGACTGCCCCCCGGGTGAGTATAATAAAACTTATTTTTCCTACCTTGCAGGTCGGATCAGGGGCTTATCTGCAGCATTATAGAATGCGGTAGATAAGCCATGAAAGGCAACAGCTGCATCTTATAGCAGCCAAAACAGGTGACAGGTTCCCTTAATTAAAACTTTATCTTATCTGATAGTGATTATTCTCCATAAAATATATTGCACACCTTTACGGCCCATGCGGAGTATACATCAGACGTGTGCGATTAGATTTAAAGGCCACATTCACACATTCAGTATTTGGTCAGTATTTTACCTCAGTATTTGTAAGCCCAAACCAGGAGTGGAACCATCAGAGGAAAAGTGTAATAGAAACACAAGGGAAAGCAGGGAAAGATTAACCCCTTTCCTACATTAGACGTACTATTCCGTCCATGAGCCCTGGGACCTAAGTCCCAAGGATGGAATAGTACGTCTAGCGCGATCAGCTGCGCTCACGCAGCTGATCTCGGCCGGGTGTCAGCTGATTATCACAGCTGACACCCGGCACTATATGTCAGGGGCCAGGACGACTGATTCGTGTACCTGAAAGACTGAATGGGGCTATGTATCGTGAGATTTTGAGTGCAAACCTCATTTTATCAGCAAGGGCAATGAAGATGAAATGTGGATGGGTCTTTCAGCATGATAATGATCCCAAGCACATCACCAAGCTCCTTCCTCCCTTTCTATTGTTATAATAGAAACACGTCACCACTTCTGCATTTTCTACCCACTCCTGGTTTTGGCTTATAAATACTGAGGTAAAAAATGTGTGCAGGTGACCTAAAACATTACAAAAATTCCAAATGTACTTACAGTAGCGACAAACAGTTTTGTATTTTTTTTAAAGTGTGATTACTTCTTCCTGGTTGTTGTGAGGCCATTTTCCTCCTGGTGATAAATGGAAAGTGCGTGAAGTTGTCATCATACAAGACCTTACTTTTAACCAAAATGCTTTAGAATATAGCTTTAGTCATTTCATGAAAGAAAACTGATGGACAAAAGTTTTTCATCTACTCTTTATTGATCACAACATAGAGAGTAATTCATTGCTTACAATGCCATAACTTAGTATTTTGCAGCATAACCTCGTGCTTTAATTACTTCACCAACCAACGGGGCATTGTTGCTACTAGGGTATTCAAGACATCCTGAGGGATGTTGCTCCATTTACAAATCTGCAAACAATTCATCTTTTTTGCTATGTGTACGGGCCCCAACTCGTCTCCCTATCTCACCCCAAGGTGCTCTATAGGGTGTAAATCAGGTGATTGACTTGGTCATTGCAACAGGCAAGCAATTTTCTTTGCTAACCAATTTTTTTACCAAATTGGATTTGTGCTTAGGATCATTGTCTTGCTGAAATTTCCAGCCCCTGCCTATTTTAGTTGTACCATGTGGCAGCATTACATTCTTCAGCATATCCTTGTATACAGCTCTGGCAAAAATTATGAGACCACCACATCAAAACCCTGTCATGGGCAGCCCAGTCTCCAGACCTGAACACCACTGAAAACCTCTGGAATGTAATCAAGGAGATGATGGATAGTCACAAGCCATCAAGCAAAGAAGAAATGCTTAAATTTTTGTGCCAGAAGCAATGTGAAAGACTGGTGGCAAGCATGCCAAGACGCATGAAAGCTGTGATTAAAAAATCATGGCTATTCCACAAAATATTGATTTCTAAACTTTTTCTGAGTTAAAACATTAGTATTGTTGTTTCTAAGTGATTATGGACTTGTTTTCTTTGCATTATTTGAGCACTGGGGTTTTTTTTTTTTATAATTTTGACCATTTCTCGTTTTCGGAAAAAAATACAAAATTTATTGCGTGGAAATTCGGAGACGTTGTCAGAAGTTTATAGAATAAAAGAACAATTTACACTTTACTCAAAAATATACCTATGAAGAGAAAAATCAGGCAAATGGAACATTTTGCAGTGGTCTCTTAATTTTTGCCAGAGCTGTATAGTAGCGTTCATTCATATTTCCATCAATTCTATGCAGAGGGCCAAAGGCAGATGCAGAAAAGCAGCCACAAACCATGACATTGCCACCACCATGTTTCACATCATTACGTTTTGCAGTTGGGCAGTATATACAGTCCTTGCCATCACTACCAACCATATTGAACTTGGATTTATCCATCCAGAACACCATAGAGACCAATCTGTCTCTTTCCATTGCCTGCGTTCTTTGGCAAACTCAAGTTGGACCTTCCAGTTCTTTGCAAAGATGAAAGGCTTCTTGGCTGGAAGTTGTGCATTCAACCCTACTGCTCTTAGCCATCGCACCACAGTTTCGCAACTCACTTTGACCCCATATTCTTCGTATGTTTCGTGCAAAATTTGTACAGCACTTTTATGGACTTCAGATACTACTGACTTTTTCTTAATAATAACTTTGGAGGAAGTTTTCCGGGGTCGTCCACTTCTAGGTTTGTCAGCTGTTCCATAACCTTCTTTTTCTTTTTTTTTTATACGTGACACCTAACTCTGACAGCAGTTGAATTCCATAGCTACCTCTTTTTGGCTTTTGCCTCACTTCAATTCCTTCGCTTCCAGACATATGGTGATTAATTTGGCTTTGTCTTTGCCATGCTTTAACTGAAAAACACACAAAGAAAAAAAATTAAAAAAGAAGCAAAATTTGACTACCTATGACAAAATATGTACAACATTTGGCCCAGTAAATGTTTAAAACACTAAGGGATAAAATAATGTCAAACACAATTTTCATTCTTATAGCTGGCAACCATTTGCCTCCGGTTTACTAAAATTACCAGGAAAACGGCATCACAGCAACCAGACGGAAGTAACCACACTTTAACCCCTTTGTGACAGACAATTTGGTACTTAATGACAAGCCAATTTCTACAATTCTGACCACTGTCACTTTACGAGGTTATAGCTCTGGAATGCCTCAACGGATCCCACTGATTCTGAGATTGTTTTTTTCATGACATATTGTACTTCATGTTAGTGGTAAAATTTCTTCGATATAACTTGCATTTATTTATGAAAAAAATGGAAATTTGGCGAAAATTTTGCAATTTTCAAACTTAATTTTTGTACCCTTAAATCAGAGAGTGGTGTCACACAAAAAAGTTAATAAATAACATTTCTTACATATGTACTTTACATCAGCACAATTTTGGAAATATCATTTTTTTGTTAGGATGTTATAAGGGTTAAAAGTTGACCAGCAATTTCTCATTTTTCCAACAAAATTTACAAAAGCATTTATTTAGGGACCACCTCACATTTGAAGTGAGTTTGGGGGCTTAATATAACAGAAAATACCCAAAAAGTGACACCATTCTAAAAACTGCACCCCTCAAGGTGCACAAAGCCCCATTCAAGAAGTTTATTAACACAAAATGTGTTTTGCAATTCTCCTGAGTACGCCGATACCCTATATGTGGGGAAAAGCCACTGTTTGGGTGCATGGCAGGGCTCAGAAGGGAGGGAGCACCATTTGACTTTTTGAATGCAAAATTGACTGGAATCAATGGTGGCGCCATGTCATGTTTGGAGATCCCTTGATGTACCTAAATAGTGGAATCACCCCAATTCTATCTCCATCCCTAACTCCAATACACCCTTAACCCTAATCCCAACCCTAACCATAACCCTAACCACAAACCTAACCCTAACACACCCCTAACCCTAATCCCAACTTTAACCATAATCCCAACCATAACCACAACCCTAACCTTAGCCCCACTGTTGTGAACACCTTTGACCTGGCTTCTGAGTGTGGGCTCCCTCTGGTGGTTGCTGCTGGTAATGGAGCTGGTCTGGCTGACAGAAGTCAATCACCTGAGGATGATGATTGGAGGTCAGGTGTTACAGACTGGAGAGATTTAAGTGAGCAACCTTCCCTCAGTTGTTGCCAGTGATTTGGTTTGCTTCCTGAGCATTTTGGAAGTCTGCTTGCCTCCTGCTCCGTCCTGCATCTTTCAGATAAGTTATTTGTCTGCTTGAATCTTTTTGCATTTTGATTCATTTTTGCTGTTCTCTGATTTTTGTTCAGCTGGTGTGAGTTCAGCCGGGTTCCCTGTTGGGACCTGTGCTGGACTCTGTTACATATGCTACATCTTGTGTCAGTCTTTTCTGTATCTCTAATACCCTGTTATATCAGTATCTTTGTTTAGCATCCAGTTCACACCAGAGTTCTGATTTATTGGGGGAGAGGTCGTGTGGCCTCAGACGTGTTGAATTTTTCTTAGGGTTTTTTGCATGATTACAGACAGTATCCTTTTCTGTCCTGTTCTATCTAGACAGTTTGGGCCCCATCATTTGCTTATTCTATTTTCTCCCTGTGTTTTGTGCCTCATCTTGTCTCACCGGCAATATATGTTCAGGGTCTATCTATTCCTTTGGGGTTCTACTCCAGGGCAGTTTAGCTTTCCTATTTCTCTCTTTAGGCTTAGTTAATTCTTTGGCTGTGCCAAGGCATCTAGGGCAACGTAGGTACATCCCATGGCTAATTCTAGTTGTGTCGTCAGTTTAGGGGTCTGCAATCCGCTAAGCTACCAACCTCTCTGGTTATCTGGTTACCTAGCCTATTCACCTGCTATCCTCCTCGGTTACCTAATCACAACAGAATCACCGGCCTGACTGCAGATTCTAGGGCACTCTAAAGAAGGCAAGAATATTAAAAAAAAAGGTGTGTTAGAATTGTTTTTATATATTTTTTCCTATTTTCTCGGGGGGGGGCCGTAGGAGGATTTTTTCATTAATGGATGCTAAGCAATTGTCTGATCGTATTGAGCAGCTCGCTGCTGAAGTTCGGAGAATTTCTGCCTATGTCTCTCAGTAGAGATGAGAAACTTTGCCTTTTTTCGGGTCGAGTCGGGTTTCATGAAACCCGACTTTCTCAAAAGTTGGGTCGAACGAAATCGGCCGATTATCGTGAAAAGTCGAAGGCCGACTGAAACACGAAATCCAATGCAAGTCAATGGGGAAGAAAAGTCGGCAGTGAGTGGAGGACAGGAAACACACCTACAGTGCTCATTTTAATGCCAAAAGCATCAATTCTTATTACTTAAGCTTGTCAACCTTAATTTACTTTATGATAATAGTTAGGCATTGAAAACTGGGGGTTATTTTGCTAAAGTTGTGGGGGGGGATAGGGCTGGCTCCAGATTTTCGTGGGCCCTGGGCCAAAGAGTGTCAATGGGCTCCTTTAACACATGCCACAATTCATGATCCTCTGATACGGCAGAGAAATAGCGGTATAGTACAATGAAAAATACTTCACTTCTTACATCTCATGACTGATATCCATTTTAAATTCTCCAATAGCTCCAAAAACGGACAGTATCTTACTCCATACAGTATTATGGCCACCGCATAGTGCGCTATACAGAGTAATGAGGCCCATATATTTCTCCATACAGAATCATTGGTCCCATATAATGTTTGAAACAGTATATGATGAGCTCCACATAATGCTACAGTATATGTTGGTCCCCATGGATGAAGCTCCACTGTGTTATGGGCCCAAATAATGCTCCATATATAATGGGCCCCATTGCTAATGCTCCAGTGCATAATGGGCCCTGTAAATGCTGCTCCAGTGTCTGATGTCCACCTTTTGAATGCTCCAGTGTAAGGTGGGACTCATATATCATTCTCCAGAGAATAGTGCTCCCCAAAAATAGCTGTCCCAACATTGAAAACAATTAAATAAGTCTCCTCACAAGGGAATCCCTGTACTAGTCTGGACTCCTCGTCGTCCCCATCTTCCATCTCACTGCACTTGGACTGTTTAGGCAGAGGGCGTACAGACGTGATGTCATCGCGCTCTCTGACCAGAATGTCACTGTCAGGAAACGCTGAAGACGTCACGGCGGTGGAGCAGGGAGAGGTAAGTATTTCAACTTTGCAAGTGCAGTGATCCTGAGCAAGCAGGGGGGGCCCACTCATTGGCGACGGCACTGGCACAGGGCCCCTCATAGTACACCGGTGTGTCTGATGGCAGCTGTGCACCCCCACCATCAGAGACACTTGATTCTACTATGAGGGACCTTGTGCCAGTGCCATTGCCAAACAGTGTGCCCACTCACCTGTCCAGGGCAACGGCACTCGCATGGGTGCGTGCACCAGGTGGTGACCCCGCCTTGTGGGGGGAGGCATCCCAGTTAGGGAGGTGGAAAAATTGGCATATGTTGATGTTGGACATTCAGCAGCTGAAAATGGAGTAATTGGAGAAGTCCGCGGAAGAGGAGGACAAAAGCAAGCCATTTTTCTGGCAACCTACGTGACAGCAAGGGAGAGTGGGACAAAATCATTTGAAAAACCCATGCATGGTTCATTTTAATGAAGGTTAGATCATCAACATTTTGGGTCGACAGACGGGTCCTTTTTTCTGTCAGGATTGATCCAGCAGCACTGAAGACTCGTTCAGATAACACACTAGCAGCAGGGCAAGCGAGCCCTGTAAGGCATATTGTGCCAATTCAGGCCAGGTGTCAAGTTTACTGGCCCAATAGTCAAAGGGGAATGACCGGTGAGGGAGAACATCGATATGGGAGGAGAAGTAGTTTGTTACCATAGTTGACAACTGCTGTCGTGTGAGCTGTACTTGAAAAATCAGTCCACAGCATGGTCATGAAACCCCTGTGTTCAACGCCACTTCGGCTGTGTGCACCACTAACACCTCTTTGATGTTGCCACCTACGGCTTGTTGGAAAAACATCACCACCGCTGTGTGCTGGGAATGCCTCAAACAAACGGTTTACCAGAGTTGCTTGTTTGTTAGCCAATATTAGCTCTAGGTTCTCCTGTGGCAAGATGTTTTGGAATTTGCCGTTATAGCGTGGATCCAGGATGCTGGCCAACCAGTAGTCGTCATCGTTCATCATTTTGGCAATGCGGGGGTCCCTTTTTAGGATCTGCAAGGCATAATCAGACATGTGGGCCAATGTTCCAGGTGTCAATGATGCACTGCGAGTGCTGGGTGGAGGAGCACTTTCTGGCAAATCCACATCCCTCCAGTCACGCACAAACTCTGTACCTGACCTTGCCACGCCAACATTTTTTCTTGCCCCGTGAGAAGCATCCTCCTCCCCAAAATAATCATCCCCATCATCCTCCTCTTCCTCTTCTTCCTCCACCTCATCCACGAGACTTCCCTGACCAGAAAATGGCTGACTGTCATCAAGGCTTCCCTCCTCCTCTTCCTCCTCGGCTGCAGACGCCTGCTCCTTAATGTGTGTCAAAGATTGCATGAGCAGACGCATAAGTGGGATGCTCATGCTTATGATGGCGTCGTCTGTGCTTACCAGCCGTGTGCATTCCTCAAAACACTGAAGGACTTTACAGAGGTCTTTCTGCTTCGACCACTGCACACCAGACAACTCCATGTCTGCCTGCAAACTGCCTGCCCGTGCATCCTCCCACAAATGAATTACAGCCTGCCTCTGTTCGCACAGCCTCTGAACCATGTGCAGGGTGAAGTTCTACCTTGTTGCAACGTCGATAATTAGGCGGTGCTTGGGAAGGTGGAGCAACCGCTGCAGCTTTTGCATACGACTGGAGTGTACGAGTGACCGGCGGATGTGCGAGCACAGTCTTCGCACCTTATGGAGTAGGGGTGTTAACCTCGGATAATTAAGTGTATTGAGGAAGCACTGCACCACCAGGTTGAAGGTGTGAGCCAGGCAAGGTATGTGTCTGAGTTTTGAAAGGGCTATGGCTGCCACAAAATTCCGGCCGTTATCACTAACTACCTTGCCTGCCTCAAGATGTAGACTACCCAGCCATGACTCAGTTTGTCGCTGCAAGTAGTCGGCCAGTACCTCCGCAGTGTGTCTGTTGTCGCCCAAGCACATCATCTTCAACACAGCCTGCTGACGCTTACCACTAGCTGTTTGATAGTGGGACACCTCGTGTGCAACACTGGCAGCTGCGGATGGAGTGCTCATGCGACTGCGCTCTGTGGACGAGCTTTCGCTTCTGGAGGAGGAGGAGGGTCGAACGCCTACAGCCAACTGTTTCCTATACCGTGGGCTAGGCAGCACTGTCCCACCACCGCTGTCCCCTGTGGACCCTGCATCCACCGCATTAACCCAGTGCGCAGTGATGGACACGTAACGGCCCTGGCCATGCCTACTGGACCATGCATCTGTTGTGACATGCACCTTTCCACTGACTGATTGCTTAAGTGCATGGACAATGCGGTTTTTCACATGCACGTGGAGGGCTGGGATGGCTTTTCGCAAAAAGAAGTGCCAACTGGGTAGGTCATAGCGTGGTACTGCGTAGGCCATGAGCTCGCAGAAAGCTTTGCTTTCAACCAACCGGTAGGGCATCATCTCTAACCATATTAGTTTGGCAATGTGGGCGTTCAAAGCCAGTGTACGCGGATGAGAGGATGAGTACTTTCTTGTCCTACTCAGAGTCTCTGGTAGGGTGAGCTGGACTTGAGAGTTGCATATGGTGGAACTAGCAGTGGACATGGTGGACTGAGAGAGGGTTGATGATGGTGATGGTGTTGATGGTGTTGCTGATGGCCTAGATTCAGTCTTTCGTAGCAATAACATGGTGATTCCATGACTGCTTTGCCCTTACGACGACACCTCGACATTTGCTGCTGGTGGTGTGCTAACCGGTGGGCTTACAGTGGGGGAAGCGATGTAGCATTGCTGACTACCTTCATTCGGAGCAGGTGCACATGTGGTACGTGAGGTTTGGTAGTCCGTCCACGCTTGCAAGTGCATGGTGGTTAAATGTCTAAGCATGCAACTGGTATTCAAATTTCTCAGATTGTTCCCTCGGCTAAAGGTCTCTGCGCACTTATTACAGATAACTTTTGCCTGATCATTAGGATTTTGTTCAAAAAAGTGCCACACTGCACTCTTCCTACTATGGAAGACATTTTGAGACCTTGCACGCTGTGCTAATTTGACCGTCTGGCCAAGCTGTCCTGCAACTGTTTTGTTTTTTGTAACACGTTTTTGAACTGCTTCGGTCCTGCCAGATAACAGCTGTTGCGATGTCGTTGCCTGCTGCGGATCCTCCTCCTCCTCTTCTGAGCTATTGGCAGTGTCACCCTCTTCCCCCAAAGGATTCCCATCTGGGTCAACAACTGGGTCATCCATCACCTCCTCTTCAATTTCATGTGTACCTTCCTCTGTGTCACCGTGTAAGGTGGTATAGTATGCGGGAAGGGGCACCTGAGTTTCATCAGGGTCTGATTCTGCCTCAGTATACTGCAAGGACAATGTAGTGCTCTGAGTGAATATACCAGCAGAAAAATCTAGCAGTGGCTGTGCATCAGTGCACTCCATGTCAGATTCATCTTGGACTGGGGAATTCACGATTTGACTTGCTAACCCAGGCATGGTATATGAAAAGACCTCCATGGAGTAATCTGTAGTGTGGCCTGCCACATCCTTCACTTTTGGTAGGGGTGAAGGACACAAGGAAAGGTTTTGTTCCTGACCAGGAGCCTCCAATGACGACTCAGTGCTTTTATTTTTTGAAACTTCAGAAGAGGAGGCGAGAGAGCTGGAGGCTGTGTCAGCAATGTAGCCAAAACTTGTTCCTGAAGCTCCGGCTTTAAAAGTGGTTTACCTACTCCCAGAAAAGAGAGCCTTCGAGGTCTTGTGGAGGCAGACGATGATGCAGACTCAACACCTCCTGCCTTAGGTGCTATTGTGCTTTTGCCACTACCAACAGATGCAACACCACCATCACCATCATCGGGACCAGCTGGCAACCCCTGCCCACTTCCATGGCATCTTCCACCATACTTGCTCATTTTTGTGAAAATGTACCCAAAATACCACCAGCTATATGGTACTGTAAAACAAGGTAGAAGGTGTATCTACTATTGGTGAGAATTTGAATCTCACTAGAGATTTGAGGACGCAGAACTATTGTCTCTGGCCCAGTAGAGATTACACCTCAATGTAACAGGCTGAAATTGGATGGTGTATGACAAGGTGGAGGGTGTCTATAGGATTGGTGAGATTTTGGATCTCACTAGAGATTTGAGGACGCTGACAATGATGCTCTCAGTCCAAGTATGGACGCAGGCAGCGTAATAAGCAGGACTGCTGCATAGTGCACACAAAAAGGGTGGAAAAATGAACCCTTGGTAACTGTGCAGAAAAGAGGAAGAAAAGTATTTTTGCTTTTAAAAAAGCAGTTTGCACAGCAGTGTGCAAACAGCAATGCAGCTATCAGGGAGCCTTATAAGGCAGCCTAATAACCAACAGAGCTGATGCACAAAAATAGAGCCTCCCCTGTCACTGCACACAAAGTGTTGTGTTGTAAGTGGAAATCACTAACAGCAGAAGCAGTTTTTTGGTTCTTCTTCCCTGCCTAACGCTCTCCCTACAGAATCATCATCAGCAGCAGCAGCTCTCCCTATGCTAAGATCGGCATAAGTAAGATGGCGGTCGGCGTTCACGCCTTTTTATAGCCCCTGTGATGCCACACAAAGCCAGCCAATCACTTGCATGCCTTTCTCAAAGATGGTGGTGACCGATGCCTATGTTATCGCGTTGCCCACAGTGTGCATCCTCCATCATTGGCTCAAAAAGGGTGCTGGAAGCATCTTTTGAAACGCGACTTTGGCACTCTGGTCGCCGACCTCATGCTATGGTTGGGTTACGTTTCATGAAACCCGACTTCAGCGAAAGTCGGCGACTTTTGAATATTACCAACCCGTTTCGCTCAACTCTATCTCTTAGTTGTCTGCTGTGGAGCCTAAATTCCCTATTCCTGATTTATTTTCTGGGGATAGGTCTAAATTTTTGAACTTTAAGAATAATTGTAAACTGTTTTTTGCCTTGAAACCTAATTCCTCGGGGAACTCGGTGCAGCAGGTTAAAATTGTCATCTCCCTGTTGAACGGCGACCCTCAGGACTGGGCTTTTTCCCTGACACTTGGGGATCCTATTCTGGCTAATGTGGATGCGTTTTTTCAGGCTCTGGGGTTGTTGTATGATGAACCTAATGTTATTGATCAAGCTGAGAAAACCTTATTGGCATTGAACCAGGGTCAGGAATTGGCAGAGTTGTATTGTATTGGGCAGTCCTTACTAAATGGAACCTTAAAAGATGTTATGGTGGTATTTCCTGTCCCCTCTGGTCTCAACGACTCTGTCATTAGCCATTCAAATTGACAGACGTTTACGTGAACGTAAGACTATGCGAGAGGCGGTGTTGCCTTTCGAACAAACTTCTGAGCCTATGCAGTGTGACAGGGTTTTTTCTAGAGCTCAACGACAAGAATTTTAAAGGCGCAATAAGTTGTGAGAGCACAAACTCTCGTACTTAGGGGATGATGCAGAGCTGCTGGGTTCTTCGTAGCAGAAGCTGGGGTCGGTTTTACACTCTGCAATCTCCTTGATGAAGTCACAGAAATAGGAAAATGGGGGAAAAGAGACTTGATATTGTCTATGGAAATATGACCCTCGAATGGTCTACCTTACTTGTATGTTGTAGGGTAACTTGGCTCTTCCAGGAATGTTCAAGATTCACAATGTCTTTCATAAATCTTTGTTGAAAAGGTTTGTGGAGCCAGTAGTTCCCATGGCTGCACCCCCTGATCCTGTATTGGTTAATGGTAATCTGGAGTATAAAGTAGAGGGGGTATTGGATTCTCGTCTGGCTAGACGGAGACTCCAGTACTTGGTCAAGTGGAAAGGTTATGGTCAGGAGGATAATTCTTGGGTGTTTGCTTCTGACATTCATGCCGAGAGATTGGTTCGCACCCTTCACCAGGCCCATCCTGATCGGCCTGGTAGCTTGGGTGAGGGTTTGGTGACCCCCCTCCTCAAGGGGGGTACTGTTGTGAACACCTTTGACCTGGCTTCTGAGTGTGTGCTCCCTCTGGTGGTTGCTGCTGGTAATGGAGCTGGTCTGGCTGACAGAAGTCAATCACCTGAGGATGATAATTGGAGGTCAGGTGTTACAGACTGGAGAGATTTAAGTGAGCAACCTTCCCTCAGTTGTTGCCAGTGATTTGGTTTGCTTCCTGAGCATTTTGGAAGTCTGCTTGCGGCCTGCTCCATCCTGCATCTTTCAGATAAGTTATTTGTCTGCTTGAATCTTTTTGCATTTTGATTCATTTTTGCTGTTCTCTAATTTTTACTCGGCTGGTGTGAGTTCAGCCGGGTTCCCTGTTGGGACCTGTGCTGGATTCTGTTTCATATGCTACAGCTTGTGTCAGTCTTTTCTGTATGTCTAATCCCCTGTTATATCAGCATCTTTGTTTAGCATCCAGTTCACACCAGAGTTCTGATTTAGGGGGGGAGAGGTCATGTGGCCTCAGTATTTTTGCATATCAGACGTGTTGGATTTTTCTTAGGGTTTTTTGCGTGATTGCAGACAGTATCCTTTTCTGTCCTGTTCTATCTAGACAGTTTTGGCCCCATCATTTGCTTACTCTATTTTCTGCCTGTGTTTTGTGCCTCATCTTGTCTCACCGGCAATATATGTTCGGGGTCTATCTATTCCTTTTGGGTTCTTCTCCAGGGCAGTTTAGCTTTCCTATTTCTCTCTTTAGGCTTAGTTAATTCTTTGGCTGTGCTGAGGCGTCTAGGGCATCGTAGGTACATCCCACGGCTAATTCTAGTTGTTTCGTCAGCTTAGGGGTCTGCAATCCGCTAAGCTACCAACCTCTCTGGTTATCTGGTTACCTAGCCTATTCATCTGCTATCCTCTTCGGTTACCTAATCACCCCACCCTAACTTTAGCCCAATCCTAACCCCAACTTTAGCCCAATCTTAACCTAATATTAGCCAACTCACTTTAGCTCAACTCACTTTAGCCCAACTCTAACCTTAATGGAAAAATTTAAATAAATATTTTTAAAATAAATATTTTTCACCTAAGGGGGTGATAAATGGGGGTTTGAATTACTATTTATTTTTATTCTGATCACTGAGATAGGATCTATCACAGTGGTCAAAATGAACCAATAGGAAAAAATTTCCTATTGCTGCCAGGTGCCGGCCGGCAGATCTTGGCAGGCGCACTGCGCATGCGCCAGCCATTTTCTCCCAGAAGAAGATGCCAGCAGCCTGGGGGACTTCACAGGGGGTTGCAGCGACACCAGAGGTACCAGGGTGGATTGGGGGACCCTATTTTTCTGTTCTCTGATGTTCGATCACATCAGAAAAGAGAGAAATTAAATGGAAAATCTGTCTGTTTTTTTTTCTGTCGCCGTTATACCGTTAATAACGACAATCGCAACACTGGGGTCGGTAAAAACCGATCCGAAACATGTTCTCTGGGGTTTCAGCTACCCCCCCCCCCCCCGGTAGCCTAGACGCCGGAGAAATTCAGACTCTGGGGGGCACTATTTACTTAATTCTCAGCGCCATTAAAAAGCGACGCTGAGGCATAAGTACCCTTAACTACCACCAATAAAAGGCATATCGGCAGTCGTTAAGGGGTTAAGAAAATGCAAAACTTTTGGTAGTCACTGTACAATAACTGCAGGGGTCACTGGAGTACACTTGCGTACAAGTGGTACAATTGTGCATGTGGTAATAATTTTGGAATGTGTTGGCATATTTCCAGTGATTCTGAGACCGTCTTTTTCGTGGCACAATGTACTTCATGTTATGGCTCGCTCACAATTGTGATTAAATTGGGCAAATGCAATCCCATTAAAAATTGGATTGCATTCGGACCAATGCATTTCTTTCTATGATTGTGTTCTCAACTTCGTTTTTTTTTCAGCTCCAATCGTATCGAAAAAAAGCAGAATGCTGCAATTGCATGCAAATTTTGTATCGCACACACACCCATATAATTCTATGGGTGCGTGAGAAACATCGCACTGCATTCGAATATCACCCGAGTGCAGTGCGATTCCGGCAAACGCTGGCAACAGAGGAGATGGTGAAATTACTTTTTCAGCCTCCTTCGGACCTGTGCTCCGATTCTCTGATCCAAGAGGATAGGAGCACAGAACACTGACGCTCAGCTAACGCTCGCAGCATACCGCATAATGATACACTAATGTGATTCTGGCCTAAGTGGTAAATTTAGGTTGATATAATTTGCATTTGCTGATAAAAATATCAAAAATTTGACAAAAACGTGAACATTTCACAATTTTCTAACTTTCCATTTTTGTGCCCTTAAAGCAAATAGTTATACCACAAAAAATTGTTAATAAATAACATTTCCCACATATCTACTTTACATCAGCATCATTTTTTAAGCATCATTTTTTCCTTAGGAAGTTGTAAGGGTCAAAAATGTATCAAAAATGTTTCATGTTTCCAATACAGGAAAGATGTATATCTTTGTACCGTGTTAGCCAGTAGATAGAAAAATATTCAGGATTGAGAGTCCTCAGTAGTTGATACCTTTTAATGGCTAACTGAAAAGATGGTAATACATTGCAAGCTTTCGAGACTACTCAGGTCTCTTCATCAGGCTATACTAATACAAAATCTGAAGTCACATATTTATGCACAATACAGCCTAGAAAAAATGCAATAGATGAGACAAGTGACATGAAGCAGAACTATCAATATGGGAGAGGGAGAAACATAAATATAAACATTGGACCAGTTCATAGATAAGGAGTCTGGATGTTTTATGGTCCTCTGATTGGGGTCTAGTTCTGTGTTGTGATGCCCCCACACGGTTTTAAAAGGAAATTCCTTAATTGATGTAAAAAGACATCAATCCATGCGACACATTCATTCCAGCACTGAGAGTGTCAAAGTTCGTCATAAATTTGTACTCCCAAACTCGTCTCTCTCTCTGAGAATTGAAGTTACCTTTCAATACCAGTAATTTCATATCCACGCTGCTGTGATCAGGGATACAGAAATGTTTTGCCACAGGTAGATCCATTCTTTTTTCTCTTATTGTGTGACGATGAGCATTCATCCTTGTTCTAAGCTTTTGCCCTGTCTCCCCCACATACAGACCCCCAGTTGGACATTTAGTACAAATAATTAAGTACACCACATTAGATGTAATGCAGCTGAAAGTACCTGCGATCTTGTAGTCCTGATGTGAGTTGGGGATCTTTATCTTGTCCGTGGTCATTATAAATGGACAGGTTTTACATTTTTTCTGGTTGCAAGGAAAGGTTCCAGCAGCTGTTGGAGAGGACAGGGAGCTTCTGACAATGATGCTTCTTAAATTTGGGGGCTGCCTAAAACACAGCAGTGGGGGGTCTGGAAAAATGGATTTCAATCGGGCATCTTTTTGTAGTAAAGGTTGTAATTTCCGTGCAGCTCCCCTTAGCACCTCCAGATTTGGGTTGTAGGTGACTACTAGAGGCACTCGGTTATTTTCTTCTTTAGCTTTGTAATTTAGCAGGTGATTCCTTGACAATCTGGTGGCTCTTGTAATTTGGTTTTCAATTGTTCTTGGATGGTAACCCTGATTCAAAAAGGTCTTTTTGAGGCGACCAAGGTGTTTGTCTCTATCCATGGGGTTGGAACATATACGATTGTATCTGATGGCTTGGCTATAGATAATAGAGTTCTTTATGTGTTTTGGATGGAAACTGTCCCATTTAAGGTATGTTGGACGGTCGATTGGCTTCTGATACAGGGATGTCTCTATTTCATTGTTTTTTAGCTTAATGATGGTGTCCAAAAAATTAATCTCAGTACTGGAGTAGTTGAGTGTTAAATTGATGGTGGGATGAAATTGATTAAACTGTTCGTGGAACGTCTTTAGCTGTTGCTCAGACTCCGTCCAGATGATTAAAATATCATCAATGAAGCGGTAGTAGGCCAGGGGCCTGATGGGGCATGAGGACAAAAAGTCGCTTTCAAGCTTTGCCATGAAAAGATTTGCATACTGTGGAGCCATTTTACTTCCCATAGCTGTGCCAGTCTCCTGTAGATAGATACTGTTGTCAAATTCAAAGTAATTCAATTACTTGAATTTGACAACAGGATCTATCTACAGGAGACTGGCACAGCTATGGGAAGTAAAATGGCTCCACAGTATGCAAATCTTTTCATGGCAAAGCTTGAAAGCGACTTTTTGTCCTCATGCCCCATCAGGCCCCTGGCCTACTACCGCTTCATTGATGATATTTTAATCATCTGGACGGAGTCTGAGCAACAGCTAAAGACGTTCCACGAACAGTTTAATCAATTTCATCCCACCATCAATTTAACACTCAACTACTCCAGTACTGAGATTAATTTTTTGGACACCATCATTAAGCTAAAAAACAATGAAATAGAGACATCCCTGTATCAGAAGCCAATCGACCGTCCAACATACCTTAAATGGGACAGTTTCCATCCAAAACACATAAAGAACTCTATTATCTATAGCCAAGCCATCAGATACAATCGTATATGTTCCAACCCCATGGATAGAGACAAACACCTTGGTCGCCTCAAAAAGACCTTTTTGAATCAGGGTTACCATCCAAGAACAATTGAAAACCAAATTACAAGAGCCACCAGATTGTCAAGGAATCACCTGCTAAATTACAAAGCTAAAGAAGAAAATAACCGAGTGCCTCTAGTAGTCACCTACAACCCAAATCTGGAGGTGCTAAGGGGAGCTGCACGGAAATTACAACCTTTACTACAAAAAGATGCCCGATTGAAATCCATTTTTCCAGACCCCCCACTGCTGTGTTTTAGGCAGCCCCCAAATTTAAGAAGCATCATTGTCAGAAGCTCCCTGTCCTCTCCAACAGCTGCTGGAACCTTTCCTTGCAACCAGAAAAAATGTAAAACCTGTCCATTTATAATGACCACGGACAAGATAAAGATCCCCAACTCACATCAGGACTACAAGATCGCAGGTACTTTCAGCTGCATTGCATCTAATGTGGTGTACTTAATTATTTGTACTAAATGTCCAACTGGGGGTCTGTATGTGGGGGAGACAGGGCAAAAGCTTAGAACAAGGATGAATGCTCATCGTCACACAATAAGAGAAAAAAGAATGGATCTACCTGTGGCAAAACATTTCTGTATCCCTGATCACAGCAGCGTGGATATGAAATTACTGGTATTGAAAGGTAACTTCAATTCTCAGAGAGAGAGACGAGTTTGGGAGTACAAATTTATGACGAACTTTGACACTCTCAGTGCTGGAATGAATGTGTCGCATGGATTTATGTCTTTTTGCATCAATTAAGGAATTTCCTTTTAAAACTGTTTGGGGTCATCACAACACAGAACTAGACCCCAATCAGAGGACCATAAAACATCCAGACTCCTTATCTATGAACTGGTCCAATGTTTATATTTATGTTTCTCCCTCTCCCATATTGATAGTTCTGCTTCACGTCACTTGTCTTATATATTGCATTTTTTCTAGGCTGTATTGTGCATAAATATGTGACTTCAGATTTTGTATTAGTATAGCCTGATGAAGAGACCTGAGTAGTCTCGAAAGCTTGCAATGTGTTACCATCTTTTCAGTTAGCCATTAAAAGGTATCAACTACTGAGGACTCTCAATCCTGAATATTTTTCATGTTTCCAATAACATTTACAAAACCATTTTTGTTAGGGACAGCATCAAATTTGAAGTGACTTTGAGAGGCCTATGGGACAGAAAATAACCAAAAGTGACACCATTCTAAAAACTGCACCCCTCAAGGTACTCAAAACCACATTCAAGAGGTTTATTAATATTTTAAGCGTTTCAGAGAAATTAAAGTAATATGTAAGGAAAAAAATTAAACTTTTTTCCCACTTTTTCCCACAAAAATGTTGCTTTAACCCCATTTTTTTTCATTTTCACAAGCGTAACAGGAGTAAAAGGACCAAACAAATTGTTGTGCAATTTCTCCTGAGTAAATAGATCTCCAATATTTGGTGGAGAACTACTCTTTGGACACATGTCAGGGGTCAGTACTGAAGGAGCAACATATGACTTTTGGAGCGCAATAAAGGTGGAAATAGATAGCGGACGCCATGCAGCATTTTCAGAGCCCCCGATATGTCTAAATAGTGGAAACTACCCACAAGTAACCCCATTTTGGAAACTACACCCCTCAAGAAATTTATCTAGAGGTGTGGTGAGCATCGTAAACCCCCAGGTGCTTCACAGAATGGTATCATGTTGAGCCATGAAAAAATACATTTTTCCCACAAAAATGTTGAAAGGCTATCAAGAGAAACTGGACAACCCAGTTTATTGTGCAATTAATCCTAAGTATGCCAGTGCCCCAAATGTTGGTTAAAGCTACTGTTTAGGTACACAGTAGAGCTTCAAAAGAAAGGAGTGCCATTTTGAGAAGCAGAATTTGCTCATATGGCTTGCAAGCACCACACCACATTTATAGAGCCCTTGTACTGCCAGAAGGGCAGTAATACCCCACAAATACCCCTATTTTGGAAACTACACCCCTCAAGGAATTCATCTAGGGGTGTGTTGAGCACATTGAACCCACTGGGTTTCACAGCATTTTATAACATTGGTACGTGAAAATGTAAAATTATGTTTTTTTACACAAAAATGTTGGTTTTTTTACAAAGAATAATAGGAGGAAATGGATCCAAACATTTTGAAAGCAATTTCTTCTGATTGCAGCAATATCCTCCTATATGTGGTCATACACTTCTGTTTGGGTATATGGCAGAGATCAGAAGAGAGAGCGCCATTCGGCTTTTAGGACCTAAAAAAATTAAATACTCAAAATTGTTTAAAATAGTGAATAATTTGGGTGCTTTTCCGGCACACGAATTAGTAGAAAAAACAAACACAAAACTTTCAAAAGCAACAAGCACACCAACGAATGCAAGAGGATAAATAATTAATTAGTATAAATGTTATTATATAAAACATCCCCTCAACTCTCCAAACTTCAAATTTATTACTGAAAAAATTGTGCATATAGAAAAAATAATCCGCATACAAACAAATTGGTTATGAAAAACATGAGGTGGTCATTGACCAATGAGGAAATAAAAAAATAGCAAAAATATAATATTTTGCAAGTAGTATATAGCTGCATATAAAGTTTACAAAATTAGCTGAGTTTAGTGTTTAACCCTTTAAGCGCTGAAGTAGTCACCAACTGTGCAATTTTCTTTTTAATCGTGCATACTACTGTATGTGCAGGCATAGGGAGAGAATGGTTTAAATTCAATTATATTATGACTCCTGTAAACTGGATCAGATGGACCTGGTGGAGTACCAGTGAAATGCCCGGTCGGCCCCAGAGAGAGAAGGGGAAGAAAAAAAACGTCTTTAGAAACACAGGCTTTTTAAAGTGCAGGAGTGAGCACACGCAGACCTGACCCACCACTACAACCTGGGCCGGTGTCACCACCCGGCGATCCCAGGCAAGTGCTTTGGCACTAGGTAAACATTGAGAGGGGAGGGGACACACGCTATGGGGCCCGTGAGTCGGGGAAGCCCGGTACCAGGTCTGGCACCATGTCCCCTCCCCTCAAATACTCACCTTTGCTTGTTCCCAGCAACTGCAGTGTCTTCAGTGCCTTCTGACTCTGTCTCAGGGCAGAGGGTGCGATGACTTCACTACAGCTCTCTGTCCTGAGCACTGCAGTGAGTCAGAAGATGCTAAGTATGCCAGACCTGTGGCGGGAATGGAAGAGGTAAATATTTAATTTTTTTATGTATACAGCATTATATGGGTCCCATTATACTGTATGGAACATTACATTGGTCCCATTATATACTGGAAGGAGCAATACATGGCGCCCATTATACTGTATGGAGCAATAGATGGGTCCCATTATATACTGTATGAAGCAATATATGGGTGCCATTTTACTATATGGAACAATATATGCGGGCCATTCTACTATAAGTTGCATTCTATAGGGCTCATTATACTGTATGTAGCAATATATAGGGCTCATTATACTGTATGGAACAATATATGGGACCCATTATGCACCACCGTCCCCCCCTGCATCGCGCATTAAACTTATCGGCATCATAGATGAAGATATAGTTGAAATCAGTGATGGAGGAGAGCTCCAGATGACGCTCCCTCTCCCATCAGTCCCTTCTGCTTGTGACTCAGTGGGCACGCAATGACGTCAGTTCATTGTACGCCATGCTATGCCAGCAGTGGAGCTAATGAGACCAGAGCCGAGCCTGGAGCAGCGCAGAGAAGGAGCAGGAGAGGTGAGTATTGTATATGTGTGTATGTATTATACTGTGTGTATGTATGTGTCTATATGTGTATGCATTTTACTGTTTGTGTGGGCTGCATTATACTGTGTGGGGGCTGCATTATACTTTGTATGTATGCATTATACTGTGTGTATGCATATGTATATATGTCTATGCATTTTACTGTGTTTGGGGGGCTGCATTATACTGTGTGTGTGGGCTGCACTATATTGTGTGTGGGGGGTTGCATTAAACTGTGAATGTATGCATTATACTGTGTATGCATTATACTGTGTGTGGGGCTGCATTATACTGTGTGAATGTGGGGGGCTGCACTATACTGTGTGTGTGGGGGGAACTGCATTATACTGTGTGCATGTGTGCATTATACTGTGTGTGTATGCATATGTATATATGTGTATGCATTATACTGTATGTGTTGGAGGGGCTGCATTATACTGTATGTGGGGGCTGCACTATACTGTGTGTGGAGGGCTACACTATACTGTGCATATACATGTGTATGTGTGTGTATGCATTATACTGTGTGTGCGGGGTGGATTATACTCGAAGGGAGCTACATTATACTCTATGAGGGGGCTAAATTATACTGTGTGTGGTGCTGCATTATACTCTATTAGGGGGCTGCATTATACTCTATGACGGAGCTACATTATACTGTGTGTGGCTGCATTATATTCTGAGGGGACTACATTATACTTTATGAGAGGGAGCTGCAGTTTACTCTGAAGGGGGCTGCATTATACCCTGAAGGGGGCTGCAGTATAATCTTTCAAGTACCATGGGGAGTGTATTATACTATATGGGACCTACATTATACTGTATTGAGGACTATCTGTCCCCATCATTCTTCCTCAAACGGTGTAAAGGACCTTTCTTCCACAGTTCAGTTACATTAGATCTACACATATCCCCTTCAGGATGGGAAGCTCAATCATGTCACGTTACTGTGGGTGGTCGTCCATCCCAAGACAGTCCTTGTTCTTTGTTTTTTTTCTTTGTTTTTCTTCTGATACTGATATATTACTGCTCTAGCATTCTATGCAGTGGTGTTACTTTTTACCCTGCATAATATTCTTACAAGGCTGTATTGGACTTACTTATATGTTTGTATACATACATACTCTCGTTTGTATATTTCTATATGTACATGTTTTAATACAGAGCTTACCCATGTATTAAATATTTGTAATGTATTGACAAGTTTTTTTGTTGTTATTTATACTTTGTAGTTCTGATGAAGGCCTTGTTATTGGCTGAAACGTCAATTCTTTCTATACAGTGGATGTACCTATATCAATAAAATAGCGTTATATTTTTTTGCATCTAACTTGGAGTGCCGAATCTATTTTTTACATTGTGTATATACAGGGTGGGCCATTTATATGGATATACCTAAATAAAATGGGAATGGTTTGTGATATCAACTTCCTGTTTGTGGCACATTAATATATAGGAGGGGGAAAACTTTTCAAGATGGGTGGTCACCATGACGGCCATTTTGAAGTCAGCCATTTTGGACCCAACTTTATTTTTTTCAATGGGAAAAGGGTCATGTGACACATCAAACTTATTGTGAATTTCACAAGAAAAACAATGGTATGCTTGGTGTTAACGTAACTTTATTATTTCATGAGTTATTTACAAGTTTCTCTTTGTTAGACTTTTATCTTTGGGGTCATCTGAAGGCAATTGTCTATGCTGTGAAGATACGAGATGTGCAGCATCTGAAACTATGGAGTGGGAGAAAAGGGTTGCATTGACAATGCAACACAATGGGCAGCACTTTGAACACATTTTATAAGTGGTCATAAACTTGTAAATAACTCATGAAAGAAAAAAGTTATGTTAAAACCAAACACACCATTGTTTTTCTTGTGGAATTCTCAATAAGTTTGATGTGTCGCATGACCCTCTTCACATTGGAAAAAATAAAGTTGGATCCAAAATGGCCAACTTCAAAATGGTTGCATGGTCACCACCCATCTTGAAAAGTTTTCCCCCTCCCATATACTAATGCACCATAAACAGGAGGTTGATATCATCAACCATTCCCATTTTATTTAGTTGTATCCATATAAATAGCCCACCCCGTAGTTTGGGCTAAAAGGAAATTTTTGTGGGAAAAAATTTGATTTTATTTTCTTGGCTCTACATTTATACTTCTGTGAATCACATGAGGGTTCAAAGTGCTCACCAGTCACCACACATCTAGATACATTCCTTGAGGAGTCTAGTTTCTAAAATGGGGTCACTTCTGTGGGGGGTTTCCATTGTTTAGGTGCATCAGGGGTTCTCCAAACGCGACATGGCGTCCTTTCTCGATTGTAGTTAATTTTGTACTCAAAAACTCAAACAGTGCTTCCTCCCTTCCGAAACCTACCGTGTGCCAAACAGTGGTTTTCCCCCACATACTGGATATCTTCGCACTCAGGACAAATTGCACAACAAATATTGGGGTCAATTGTCTCCTGTGACCCTTGTGAAAACAAAAAAAAATAAAATCTTAAGGTCCTGTCACACTAAGCGATATCGCTAGCAATATCACTATAACGTCACTGGTTTTTGTGACGTAGCAGCGATATTGCTAGAGATATCGCTATGTGTGATACTTACCTCTGACCGACTCCCCCCGCTGATTATCGCTGATCGCGCGAGAACGTCCTGGACCATTTCTCGTCGTCAGCTTCCTGCTGGGCTTCTTGTGGCACCGACGAGCGACGCGTGGACGCGGGCGGGAGGACGTCAGGATCGCCTCGTCTGACAGGTAAGTAATGACCCCCCCGACCGCTGCTATGTCGCTGGTGAGATCTGCCTGTGTGGCAGCTCACTAGCGACCACTTAGCGATGCACCAGCGATCCTGACCACGTCATATCGCTGGTCGGGATGGCTGGTGCATCGCTAAGTGTGACAATACCCTTAAGCAAAATTTTTGTGAAAAAAGTGAAATGTTTATTTTTTCCTTCCACATTGCTTGAGTTCCTGTGAAGCGCCTGAAGGGTCAATAAACTTCTTGAATATGGTTTTGAGCACCCTGATGGGTGAAGTTTTTAGAATGGTGTCACTTTTCTGTATTTTCTGTCATATAGACCCCTCAAAGTCTCTTCAAATGTGATGTGGTCCCTAAAAAAAGGGGTACATTTTCCTGGAAAAATGAGAAATCGCTGGTCAACTTTTAACCCTTAAAACTTCTTAACAAAAAAAATTAAGTTTCAAAAATTGTGCTGATGTAAAGTAGAAATGCAGGAAATGTTATTTATTAATCATTTTGTGTGACATAACTCTGATTTAAGGGCATAAAAATTCAAAGTTTTAAAATTGAGAAATTTTCTACATTTTTGCCAAATTTCCACTATTTTCACAAATAAATGTAAGTCATATATAAAAGAAATTTTACCACCATCATGAAGGACTATCTGTCATGAAAAAAGCAATCTCAGAATTAGTGCAATTGAGTGAAGCCTTCCAGAGTTATTACCTAAAGTGAGAGCATTTTAAAAAACGCACTCCTCAAATAAATAGTTCAAAATTGCACTCAGGAAATTTGTTAACCTTTCGGGTGCGAACACAGGAATAAATGCAAAGTGGAATGAAAAAACAGAAAAATTTGTATTTTTTCCTATTTAATGTTGCTTTAGCCTCAAATTTTTCACTTTTCAAGGGATAGCACAAGAAAATGGACCCCATAATTTGTTACAAAGTTAATTATGAGCTTGTAGTGTCGGTGGTGGGGTGCCGAGCTGGGGGGGGGGTGGTCCTACTTTTATACCGCGCAGAGATGACAACAGAAACACGATGGAAGCAGATTCTGGGTGCAACAGGTCCAAGTTTATTTCTTCACTTGCCGTCCGACTGACGGCACACCTCGCGGCCCTCCGTTTCCAGAGCCGCTTCTCACACCATACACTGGAGACGTGTCTGCACACACCGTCCCCTCCTTTACTGTCGACGCTCCTGACAGTTCCGTCACTGTGGCCGCCTTAGGTCCATTAACCAACAGCGCTTCTACTGCTCAGTCGTCGTGTCACATACGGTGTCTTACACCCAGTACCTCGTCTCAACTGCGGTCCTTTCCTGTCAGGACCACCCCCCTGACGTCCTCTCTCCTCAGTCCCCCTGGTCTGGATTCTCCTCAGAGTGCACAGACTGTCGTAGTCCTCCTGTCACTTGAGCTCCCCCTGGGGACTGGAACATTCTGGAACCCTCCCTCAGTATTTATAACTCCCCCGGTTCCTTGAAACTGTCACTCTAACTGTCACCACGCCCCCCATGACCAACGGTTTCTAAAGCCCTAAGCTGCTGTAAAGTCCTTTGCTCACACTCCACCCTGCCATCTAATGGTCATCCCAAGGTACTGCACGTCCACTACACTTTCCTAGTTGTTTCCCCACTGTAATCACTGACTCCTACCTACACTGTGCAAACCTATCTTTCTTCGCTCTGACTAGTCCGTCCGTCCGTCAGGTCACCTTCCCTACACTCCCCCTTCCTTTGTCCATTGTCGTCCTCGACAATCGTAATCCCTGCCATCGTCGTTCTGAATCTACACCTACATTCTGTTGTCGGACCAGAAGTTGAGCCAAACCCACTATCTGCGGGGGCTGAACCATACTGGGAGCACTATGCTCTGAGCAGCCTACTGCTACTCACCAGCGCGCACGCCACATGACAACGTCTTTCAAATTGGGCAAGGTACACCCGTATTCTCTCTACGGCGTGTATCTTTCCCCTACTCTCCCCTACTGTTACCTTTCACTATCCGGTACGCCATGATCGAGGCCACTCACCTACCAGATCATTGCCGGCGCCCGCCTTTCCTTCTTCAGGGGTGTCCGTGGTGTTGGGGACCTGACCTAGGACGGCCGTCTTTCTCACGTCTTCCAACTCATTTTCCTTCTTTCAATTACATGTCATGGTCGGCGTCCCGGTCTCCCAGACCTCCTCAACTCTTAGATCCCTACCGGATCTCACACTTTCCTTTGGTCCCGCAGACCTTCCCTTACCCGGACCTGTTGCATTTTACTTTGCATATTATACATCATACAACTTTATAATAGCACAAGTACCCCATTTTTTTATAATTTTTTTTTTTTCCGTTTTCTTTTGCTCATTTTAAAACCAACATATAACAACATAACATTGCATGTCTTCTTTCTCCCCCCTTCCTTGGACATGGACACTCCCTCTCTTCTAAGTATCCCCGCTCTGTCAGTCTAACAAGTAAACACAAACTATCCTGTAAGAGGAACATAGAAAAACAGACATATAAATCACAGATAAACATTTCTTTTTTTTTTTTTTTTAAAAGCTGACCGCGAACTGTCCTTTTGACCTGCACAACGGTGCAACGAACTCCTGACAGTTCAATCCTCCTTTCGGTGGTCAGTAGTATGGGACCCCACAACCGTGGAGCTCCCAGGATGCAAGAAGTGTCCCTTTCTGCAAGATAGTATAAACGAGCCGTCCCGAGGGTCGTGCAGCCGCCATGCCAGCCTCTCCCCTCTCATGGAGCAGGTTCCAGACTTCCTGCCCCCTGGCCCTCTTCTTCTCTATAACTCCTGCGACCCAAACAGAGGGTCCAGCATGAGCCCTGGAGTCCGGTGGGCGGGACTTAACCGAGGATGACGGCGGGGCAGAGGCGGCTGATGATGTCAGCGGCCCTGCAGCCGCTGGGGCCGGGTGGCGGGCAGGGACAGCCGGATTTCTCGCAGATTGGGCCACAGGGCCTGACACATAAGCCGCAGCCGGCTCCACTGCCAGCATAGCCGCGGCCGCGGGATAGGCCACACCCGGAGTTTCAGACCGAGCCGGAGTAGCTGCCGATTCCGGGAATGAGGTCGCTACCGGCAGGGGACATGCAGCAGCGCCTTTTGTAGACAGTCTCCGCACCGGTGACACCAGACGTGGCGCCACCGGGCCTGATGAATCAGGAACGGGAACGGAGGCCCTGCTCAGCTCAGCGTAAACAGTAAGGGCCTCCTCGGCCAGACTTTCGGATATACAGGGGGCCGTGTGCTGCGGCTGAGTAGCGGGGACTTCTTGCGGAGCCGCTGGCAGAGCCGGGGAAACTCTCACCTTCCCCGACGTCGCGGCCTCGGTGGGCAGACTCTCCGCCAGTATTCTGGGTGGCCGCTCCCGGTGATTCCGCACAGGCTCCGCTTCCCCGCTCACCATCCTGCTGCCTGCTTGTGGCTCTGAAGATGACACTTTCTGGCGGAGCTCAATCTCCCGCCACCATTTCCACTCCAGGCGCCCGTTGCCTCGACATCCACAGCGCCTTATATCGTCCGATGGGCAGCAATCGAATGGCGTCAGACAGCCGCAGCCAAGCTTTTCCTCTGTGCCACTACTTCTGCTGGGTGGGGCGATGGCAGGCCTTTCCACCCACTTGTCAGGGTACAGTATGTGGGAGCGTCGGCCTCCTGGCACATATCGCTGGCCCCAGGGGTACGTAGGAGGGGGCCCCAGTCCATTGGGGACAACGGCAAATACCTGGATCTCTCCTCTGCGCCGAAGCAGCACCGCCATCTTGCTCTGGACCTGGTACCGCCCTGGATCCTCTGCTGACAATGCAGATATGCCACAGCGCTCCCAATTTGTAATCCACAGGTGAGTGATTTGTATTCCACAGGTGCTTATAATCCACGCAAAGCAGTCTGAGTCTTTTTCCATTTTTTTTTTTTTAGGCAGGCCTGCCGCAGAAGATGGTGTATTAGCGGCGGCGATCCTGCCGACTACGCCAAATGTAGTGTCGGTGGTGGGGTGCCGAGCTGGGGGGGGGTGGTCCTACTTTTATACCGCGCAGAGATGACAACAGAGACACGATGGAGGCAGATTCTGGGTGCAACAGGTCCAAGTTTATTTCTTCACTTGCCGTCCGACTGACGGCACACCTCGCGGCCCTCTGTTTCCAGAGCCGCTTCTCACACCGTACACTGGAGACGTGTCTGCACACACCGTCCCCTCCTTTACTGTCGACGCTCCTGACAGTTCCGTCACTGTGACCGCCTTAGGCCCATTAACCAACAGCGCTTCTACTGCTCAGTCGTCGTGTCACATACGGTGTCTTACACCCAGTACCTCGTCTCAACTGCGGTCCTTTCCTGTCAGGACCACCCCCCTGACGTCCTCTCTCCTCAGTCCCCCTGGTCTGGATTCTCCTCAGAGTGCACAGACTGTCGTAGTCCTCCTGTCACTTGAGCTCCCCCTGGGGACTGGAACTTTCTGGAACCCTCCCTCAGTATTTATAACTCCCCCGGTTCCTTGAAACTGTCACTCTAACTGTCACCACGCCCCCCATGACCAACGGTTTCTAAAGCCCTAAGCTGCTGTAAAGTCCTTTGCTCACACTCCACCCTGCCATCTAATGGTCATCCCAAGGTACTGCACGTCCACTACACTTTCCTAGTTGTTTCCCCACTGTAATCACTGACTCCTACCTACACTGTGCAAACCTATCTTTCTTCACTCTGACTAGTCCGTCAGTCCGTCAGGTCACCTTCCCTACAAGCTCGCCCATACCTCACTTGTTGTCAGAAACATCTATTTTAACTAATGTCATAGCTCAGAAAGGAAAGAGCACCATTTGAATTTTGGAACACAAATTTGACTAAAATATACTGCGGACCCCATGTTCCATTTGCAAGACCCTTAAGGTGCCTAAACAGCAGAAACTGCATCCCTTAAGAAGGGGTATAGTAAGCATTTTGAACCCCTAGGTACTGCACACAATTTTATAACATTAACCCCTATCTGCCATTGGACGTACTTTCCCGTCCATGTGACCTGGGCTTTACTTCCCATGGACGGGATAGTACATCATAGCTGATCGGCCACGCTCACAGGGGAAAGTGCGGACGATTGTGGCTGGGTGTCAGCTTATTCTCGCAACTTACATCCGGCACTGAGTGGCAGGAGAGGTCACAGACCGCTCCCGGAACTTTATCCCCCGGGAATAGTTCGATCAAACAAGATCGCAGTGTTCCGGAGGCGGCAGAGGGGCTGATCACTATCATGGAGACCCGATGTCATCATGACGACATCCGGGTCTCCAGAGCTGAAAAATTTCCTGTCATACGCAGTGCATGTCAGGAAGTCTCTCAGTGTCAGTGTGCACAGAATGCAGTGCTGACAACTTATATGGCATGCAGATGCTGCTTCATCTGCATGCCATATAAGCGATCACCCTGCACAAAATCAGTGTCCCATAGTGGGACAAAGAGTAAGACTTAGAATAAAATAAAAATTTAATATTTAAAATAATTGTAAAATATAAAAAAAATAAAAAAATCAATATTTGTTCTATCACTAAATAAATATTTGAATGAAAAAAAATCTAAACAATAAAAGCACACATTTGGTATCGCCGCGTCCATAACGACCCGACCTATAAAACTGTCCCACTAGTTAACCCCTTTAGTGAACACCATAAAAAAAACAAGGCAAAAAACAATGCTTTAGCATCATACCACCGAACAAAAAGTGCAATCACACGTGATCAAAAATACGAATATAAAAAATCATGGTATCACTGAAAACGTCATCTTGTTCTGCAAAAGACGAGCTGCCATACAGCATCATCAGTGAAAAAATAAAAAAGTTATAGCTGTCAGAATAAAGTGATGCAAAAACAATTATTTTTTCTATAAAATAGTTTTTATTATATAAAAGCGCCGAATCATAAAAAAAATATAAATGAGGTATCGCTGTAATCGTACTGACCCGAAGAATAAAACTGCCTTATCAATTTTACCACACGCAGAACGGTGTAAACGCTCCCCAAAAGAAATTCAACAATTGCTGGTTTTTGCTCATTCTGTCTCCCAAAAATCTGAATAAACAGCGATCAAAAAATGTCATGTGCCTGAAAATGGTACCAATAAAAAGTCAACTAGTCCCGCAATAAACAAGACCTCACATGACTCTGTGGGCCAAAATATGGAAAAATTATAGCTCTTAAAATGTGGTGATGAAAAAACTATTTTTTGCAATAAAAAGCGTCTTTTAGTGTGTGGCAGCTGCCAAACAAAAAACCCGCGATAAATAGTACATGAAACCCCCCCCTTTATCACCCACTTAATTAGGGAAAAATAATAAAATAAAAAATGTATGTATTTCCATTTTCCCACTAGGGTTAGAGTTAGGCTAAAGATAGGGATAGGGTTGGGGCTAAAGTTAGGGTTAGGGTTGGGGCTATAGTTGGGGTTAGGGTTTGGATTACGGCTACAGTTGGGATTAGGGTTAGGGTTAAGGGTGTGTTAGGGGTTAGGTTTGTGGTTAGGTTTGGGATTAGGGTTAGGGGTGTGTTGGGGTTAGGGTTGGAGTTAGAATTGGGGGGTTTCCACTGTTTAGGCACATCAGGGGCACTCGAAACACGAAATGGTGTCTGATCTCAATTCCAGCCAATTCTATGTTGAAAAAGTCAAACGGTGCGCCTTCCCTTCCTAGCTCTGCTATGCGCCCAAACAGTGGTTTACCCCCACATAAGGGGTATCAGCATACTAAGCGCAAATTGCACAACAACTTTTGAGGTCCAATTTATCCTGTTACCCTTGGGAAAATAAAAAATTGGTGGCGAAAAGATAATTTTTGTGAAAAAATTATGATTTTTTATTTTTACGGCTCTACGTTATAAACTTCTGTGAAGCACTTGGGGGTTCAAAGTGCTCACCACACATCTAGATAAATTCCTTAGGGGGTCTACTTTCAAAATGTGGGGGAGCTATGGGGGTTTCCACTGTTTAGCCACATCAGGGGCTCTCCAAACGCGACATGGCGTCCGATCTCAATTCCAGCCAATTTTGCATTGAAGTCAAATGGCCCTCCTTCCCTTCTGAGCTCTGCCATGCGCCCAAACAGTAGTTTACCTGAATATATGGGGTATCAGTGTACTCAGGACAAATTGTACAACAACTTTTGGGGTCCAATTTCTCCTGTTACTCTTGGAAAAATAAAAACAAATTGGATCCGAAGTAAATTTTTTGTGAAAAAAGTTAAATGTTCATATTTTTAAACATACCAAAAATTCCTGTGAAGCACCTGAAGGGTTAATAAACTTCTTGAATGTGGTTTTGAGGGGTGCAGTTTTTAGAATGGTGTCACTTTTGGGTATTTTCTATCATATAGACCTCTCAAATTGACTTTAAATGTGATGTGGTCCCTAAAAAAAATGGTGTTGTAAAAATGAGAAATCGCTGTTTAATTTTTAACCCTTATAACTTCCTAATAAAAAAAATTTTTGCTCCAAAATTGTGCTGATGTAAAGTAAACATGTGGGAAATTTAATGTATTAAGTATTTTTTGTGACATGTGTCTGTGATTTAAGGGCATGAAAATTCAAAGTAGGAAAATTGTGAAATTTTCAAAATTTTCGCCAAATTTCTGTTTTTTTTTCCACAAATAAACCCCAGTCATATCAAAGAAATTTTTGTATTGCAAAAATTGGCCTGGTCATTAACATGCAAACCCCCCTTGGGGGTAAAGGGGTTAAGTAAGCATATTGAAAATGTTTTATTTTTTCAGAGAAATGTTGCATTAGTCATAAATTGTTAACTTTTTCAAGATTTAACACAAAAAAGTGTATCTCATAGTTTGCCCCCAACTGTTTTTTGCAAGCCAAGCTGCCCCACATGTCATCAAAAAGTTCTGTTTGGACAAACAGAAGGGCTTGGAAGGGAAAAAGATACATTTGGAATTTGAAATGTAAATTTGATTGGAATAGATTGCAGACATCATGTCTAATTTGCATGGCCCCTGAGGAACTAAACCAGCAAAAAAACCTACAAGTGACCACATTTTTGAAACTAGACCCAACAAGGTATTCAACTAGGAGTGTATTGAGCATTTTGAACCTATTGGTGCTTCACAGAACAAAAAAAGAAAAAACAAAGAAAAAAACAGAAAAAAACAAAAATTTCATTTTCACATAGCTATTTAAAAAAATAGCTATGTGAAAATGAAATTTTTGTTTTTTGTTTTTTTTGTTTTTTTCCAACTAAAATGTTGTTTAAACCCCAAATTTGTAATGTTCACAGTAAACAGGAAAAAACAGACCTTATAATTTGTTATGCAGTTTCTACAGAATGCGATGATACCCCCCATATGTGGCAAAAACTGCTGTATGGGCCTATGGCAGAGCTCAGAAAGGAAATATTTGACTTTTGTAATGCAAATGTGTCTGTGAATGGCATGTCGCATTTGTAGATCTCCTTACATGCCAAAACAGCAGAAACATCCACAAGTGACCCCATTTGGCAAACTAAACTACAGGAATTCATATATTAGTGTGGTGAATATTTTTAACCAACAAACTACATCCCAGAATTTGATCAGATTGGGCCGTGGAAACAAAATCAGGGTTTTTTCTTTAGACTTAAGGTTTTCATTCACACAAAGGTAATAGGAGAAAATGGACAGGACAATTTATTATACAATTGTTACCTTATGTGGTAGTACCCCATTTGTGGTTGAACACTACTGTTTGAGCACAAAGCAGGGAACGGATGACAAGCAGCGCTATTTGGGTTTTTGAATGCAGATTTTGCTTGAATAGCTTGTGGGGTTCCATTAGCCGAGCCCCTGAGGTGACAGATCTGCGGAAAACCCCCCTCCCGCCAAGGTGACCCCATTTTTGAAACATCACAGATTAAGGAATTTATCTAGGTTTATTGAGTTTTGAACCTACAGGTGCCTCACAGAATTTTATAACATTGGAACATGAAAATGTAATATTTTAGTTGTAAAAATGTATTTTTTTATTATCTGCAAATTTGTCACTTTCACAAGGGTTAATATGTGAAACTGGCCCCCAAAATGTATTGCACAATTTTTCCTGAACGTGGTGGTGACATACAAGTCATCAGAAACTACAGTTAGGCCACATGTCAAGGCTGAGAAATAAGGAGCGCTATTTGGCTTTTGGAGAACAGATTTTACTGGAAAAGTTTGTGGGCGACATTTGCGAGGCCCCAAAAGTGCTAGAACAGCAAAAAAAAACATAAGTGACCTGATTGTAGAAATTGCACCTTTAAATGAAGTACTGTAATCTATGGCCGCGGAGACCATATTGCAACATCCATGCCATGCTTTTTTCTGGAGAATTGCAAGTATGTCAGTTTAGTGGTCATTCGTTGTGCTCCCATAAAGTGTAAAGCCCCATATATTGTAGAGCCACCATACATTGTTCCTAGCTTATGTCATAATGCACATAAAATTACTGACAATGAATCAACACCACAGAAAAATTCAGTATAACGTGCCAGTATAGAAACATGTACTTTATTAACTCAAACAGAGTACTTAATACATTACAAAACATATTTAGATAAGTATAAATAAAGGTCACCACTTAGCCAAAATAGGGGATTTCACCATCAAAAGAAAGCCTGATCACCTAGCCCATGTAGTAAGTGCATGTGTATTGACCCTAGAAATAGCCACTGCTCTCTAATACCCGGTACCTATAGTATCCAACCAGGGCTATAAAGAAAATCAATAATAGGGTAATAAACACTTACATGGGTAGTGAAATCCCCTATTTTGGTTAAGTAGTGACCTTTATTGTTCCTAGCTTGTGTAGACAAGCACGTCAAAAATTGTTAGTTAGTCTCTCCCCACTAAAATAAGGCCAAACATGTGGCCGGTTATTGTGGTTTAGGCACAGTGGGGATCTGAAGGAGGGCGCATTTGGATTTGATAGCACAAAATTCACTGGATTTTATTTGAGGGAGTAGGAGCTGTCGCTTTTCCAATGTCTTTTTTCTATCAGTAACATGGGAACCTCCGATATTTCCAGTGACACATGATGGATCTGAGTATGGGCTGGTTTTGCATGGAATAAGTAAGGATTTGTATTTGTAAGATTTTGGAGAACATAACATTTTTTGATCGCTTTCAGTATAAGGCTGGGATCACATTCTTGTGTTCTACGATGAGTACTAACAATGGGATTTCCGTGTAAATCCCAGAAAAATGCAATTCAGACCAAACTCCTGAAGGAACCACTTACGCTATTGAGGCAGATGGAGTCACTTTGGAGTCCATTTGGCGTCTGTTCAAGTGGTATTTATCTGTTTAGTCGTTCACAGAACTGTGGTCAACCACACCTGTGCGCTAAAGACACCCAAAATGATGGGACACATCCATCTGCATCATAATAATGAGTGGTTCGTCGGGATTTAGTCAGAACCACGTTTTTTGGGATTTACACAGAAATCCCGACGTAAGCGCTCACTGGATAGTAAAAGATAAATGTGAACTGAGCCTTTTTCCGATTTTTGGGAGGTGGAATGAACAAATAAGCAGCAGTTTTTTGTTTTGCTTTTTTTTTTAATAAAAATAGTTTTTTCGTTGCCATATTCTGTAACTTTTTTATTTTTGGTGAACAAAGCTATATGAAGGCATATATTTTGAGTGACAATTTGAAGATTTTTTTTGGTTACTATTTTGAGGTATATAATTTTTTTTGTCACTTTTTCTTACATTTTGTCAAATGGAAAATGAACAAAAACCATAAATTCAATTTTTGTTTTTATACCAATTCATTCATTCTTAAACAGTTAACAGACGAGCTAGATGCTGGGTGGCAACTGTCCTGATCATGTAGAGCAGCATCTCTCCAATGCCAATGTTACCTTGAATAGAAGAGAGCGGAATCAAACAACTTGTTTATGTAAACGTTAAATTATATATATGATTCTCACAGGTGTATTTCAATAACAATCATTAGTACGGTAATTGTGTACATTTTCTTATCTAATGTTGCAAATTGTTTTTCCTTTTTCTTGTACATGTGTGCCTTTATTATAACTTGCATATTTTTATTAAATACATTTTCAATAAATTTATAAAAAAAGAAAATCCCTAGTTCCTTGTGTGTGTATCCTTTGATGGCGAACAAGACTAGCTTTCACTGTAAAACATTTCCCACATTTTGAACATGAAAATGGCTTCTCACCTGTGTGAGTTCTCTGATGTTCAATGAGATGTGATTGCTTTGTAAAACATTTCCCACATTCTGAACTTGAAAATGGCTTCTCCTCTGTGTGAATCCTCTGATGTTCAATGAGGTGTGATTGCTTTGTAAAACATTTCCCACATTCTGAACATGAAAATGGCTTCTCCTGTGCGTGAATTCTCTGATGTTCAAGGAGATGTGATTTCTCATTAAACATGTCCTACATTCTGAACATAAAAATGGCTTCTCCCCTGTGTTAATTCTCTGATGTCTAATAAGATGTGATTTCCTGCTATAACGTTTCCCACATTTGGAACATGGAAATTCCTTCTACCCTGTGTGAGTTCTTTGATGTGTTATGAGATTTGATTTATCATCAAAACATTTCCCACATTCTGATCATGAATATGGTTTCTCGTGTGTGTGAGTTTTCTGATGTATAATAAGCTGTGATTTCTTAAAGGGAACCTGTCAACCCCCCCAGGTGTTTTTAAGTAAAAGAGCCACCTTGTGCAGCACTAATGCTGCATTCTGTCAAGGTGGCTCTTTTATTCAGCGTCCCTTCCACCGCAGAAATAAGCGTTTTTAAAATTTAACAGACATACCTGAAGTTTGAGTTGGGGGCAGGTCTTTCCCCTTCGTACACAGACGCCTCTCAGCCATCAGTCATTTCCTCCTTCAGTCTTTGCTCTGCCTCCTCACATTCATTTCAAATTCTGGCACCTGTGCTGTACTATATTTTCTTGGGCATGCGCAGTTAGCGCTGCCCGTGCTCTGACATCACATCATGTCCTTCCTATCGCGCCTGTGTGGACGCGTGGCCAGAGATCCCGCCCCGCAGTGTGAATAAATCAGAAGAGACTGCGGAACGGGAGACAGTGGGAGCTACCGCCAGGCACAGCAGAATTGAGGATGTAACACCCTGCACCGGCACTTCAACACCTCATCAGATGGACTCCAGGAAATCCAGGAACCCGGCACTGTCTGGAGCGGCGTCCGGGGGTCCCGTGATGGACCTGGATGCCTTCTTCCTTTGGGATCAGGGCGCCACTGGAGTCCAGGCACCATTTTGCTTCATGGAGGAGGTGGCTCAGGAGCGGGTGGGAGACTCCGGGGCTGATGTCGGAGAAACTGGTGAGAGGCCTTCGGGCCGTACTGCCGCTGACATGTCTGGGGCCTTGACTCTGCATCAGGGTGATGTCCCAACCTTGTGCTGCCCTGCTGGATTACTGCAGGTGTCCTCTTCTCCTGTCCAGCATACTGCAGTACTGGGCGCTGTGCAGCATGCTGTGGGGAGCAGTCATTTTCCTCCCCCACCTGATCCACCTCAAACCACAGATTTACAACAGTCTATCTCCTTAAAGTCTTATATGGTGGGGAATGGCATCCAGGGAATTAAAGGGGTCTTTGCTTCTCATAGAGAACCTCCTAAGTTAACCCCTAGCCATTCCTGCACTGACAATGGGACTGATTATTTAGAGGGGTCTTCTGATGAAGATGTAGGTACATGCGCAGACTGTGGGGTGGTCCGTTTTTCGCCGCGAACAGACTGGAGACAGAAACCGATGTGCATTCAATAGATCCTTTTTATTGGCCGTCCTCCCGACAACCACAGCAATACGAGAGCCTCCGTACACACAGGCCCGGGTACCTTTGACCTTCCTGCTTTCCTTTACAGTGATGTCCCTCATGGTTCTATTGCTGTGGCTGCCCAAGGCCTACCACCACAGCGCTTTGGCTGTCCGAGTCTGTCCGTCTGGTACCCCGGGCATCCTCTGTCCTGCGGCTATCCTGTCAGGGCCATCCCCCTGACTGTTTCTCCTTCCAGTTCCTTCCGGAGCTTCTCCTTCTTTCGTCTTATTCTCAGCTGCACTCAACTCCTCCCGGACTGGATTCCCTCTGGCTCTCTCTCTCTCTTTTATCCCCTTATCTGGGAATTCCCCTCACGAGCTCCCGTAACTCCGCCCACCATGACTCTGCGGTTTCTTAAGCATTAGCTTCTGTAAAGTCCTTTCCCTACTTTCTCTTTTCTCCCTGTAGTGGCCAAACCTCAGTACTGCACCGTCTCCTTTTCCTGCTGTTCTTTGTCTCCCCCAAGTGGCCAAAACACTATATACAAATTCACCTACTGTCCACCTTACATTCACTGTTCCTCTTCAGACAGGTCCATAGGTCAGTCCACTTCCCTACAAAGGGGCTGGCCCAACAGACGATCATCGACCCCAACAGTGGCTGAAGTTCCTTTCTAATTTCCCTTCAAGGGAGGACTTTAAGGCATTAATAATGGAGGTCAAGGACGCTTGCAGGTCAGAAATTGCATGTGTGCAACAGTATCTGCAGCTTTTGGCGGACAGAATTGATTCTTTGGAAGAAGAGCATGATGAAACCAGATCCCATGTGGCTGAATGGCACCAGACATCTATTATGCAGCAGAATGTTATCAGAGATCTGCAAGTTCAAGTAGAGGATTTGGATAATAGGGGCAGGAGGTGTAACATTAAAGTAAATGTTAAAATAATCCTTCAGGAAATATTCACCTCCATCCTGGACGATCCAGGCTCCACTCCCTTTATATTTGACCAGGTACATCGGGCCTTACAGCCCAAAGGATCTTTTTTTTTCCCAAGAGACATTATTTACTGTCTCCATGACTTTGAAATTAAGGAGAAGAATATGAGGAAGGCCAGGACCCTGAATGAGATTTTGTATCAGGACACCGCCTTTCAATTATTCCTGGACCTCTCTTGCATATCTTTACAAGAGGAGACTCCTCTGGCCTTTAATGTCCACTCTAAAGGATCTCAACATCCCCTGAAGGTGGGGGTTCCCCTTTGGCTTAACTGCCCGGAGAGAGGGCGTGTCAGCGACTCTGCGCCCCCTAGAAGATTTGCCACCCTAGTGTGAGAAACTGGATCTTCAGATCCACAAGATTTCTGATTGGTTCATTTCAGTCCCTGCAGGTCAGCCTCCACCTCCGGTTTGGACTCAGAAGAGAAATAAGGCTCGTCTGAGAAACGGAGGAGAAAAGAGGGGAACATCGGATCTTCGCTGATCTCATGGCGGGAACTTTTTTCTTTTTTCATTCCTTGTCGCATTTTTTCCTTGTAAAGAATGCAAAATATGGTTTTGACAATTGTTTAAGACTCTTTGAATGTATTAGCCGGTGCAGGCTCATTTGTTTAGCATTTTAGCATTTTATAACAGTTTCATAGCCGTTTCTCTTTTTACCCTCTGCCCACCTCCTTCAAAATATCTGATGTCTTCCACTGGTCCCTGTTAAAGCCAGTGGGGATGGTTAGGGAAGTTTCCTCGTCCGATACTCCACCAGCATTGGTAGAGGGACAGCTGGAGTACAAGGTGGGGTGCATCATTGACTCTCGGTGGATGCGCCAGAAGCTCCAGTATCTGATACATTGGAAAGGGTATTCTCTTGAGGTCCTGTCCAGTTCGGTACACGCCGATTGTCTGGTGTGGGCCTTCCATGCCAGATATTCAGAGAAGCCTGGGGAACCAGTGTCCTCCCGTTAAGAGGGGGGGTGCTGTCATGGTTTGGACAGGGTTAATGCCCTGCCCTCTCAGGGTTAATTGTTGTAGCCTCCTTTTGGATCTGGGAGGGATATTTATACCCATGCTGGACTAGGATTCTGTCAGTTATACTCCTGCCCTCGGCTGAGTTAAGTTGACCCTGGTGTTCTGTGTGTTTGTGCCCTGTGCCTGAACTGTATGTTTCCTGGTTCTGATCCGGTCTGTCCCTCACTTTGCTATTGCCTGTTGATTCTATACCTGGTTGTTTGGCTCTTTTGGTAATTGACTTCGGCTTGTCTCCTGACAATGTTTTTGTCTCACTCCTTTTGTCCTGTGCTGTCCTCCTGTTACTGACCTTGGTTAGTCTGACACCGCTCTTGGCGTTGCCAGCTCTTACTTTCCACCTTGTGCTCCCCAGTTTGCACGAGTACTTGCTCTAGCCTTTAAGACTTTCCTGCTCTGGTCTCGTGACCCAGCAGGTCCATGTCTGTGTCTCTGCACAATGTCACTTCTGCCTGCTACTTTCGCCATCCCTCCCCCTCTGAAGAGTCTTCTTCTGTACTGTCCTCTCTCTACTGTGTATGCACAGCACACACTGCCTGTCTCCTGACAGTGATAAGCGAATATACTCATTGCTTGGGTGATCTCCGAGTATTTGGATGTGCTCGGAGATTTTGTTTCTATCACCGCAGCTGCATGATTTACAGCTACTTGAAAGTCTGAATACATATGGGAATTTCCTAACAAACAGGCATTCCTCACATGTATGCAGGCTGTCAAGTAGCCACAAATCATGCAGCTGGGTGACAGAAACTAAATCTCCAAACACTTCCAAATACTTGGAGTCCACCCGAGCATGCTCTGGAAAACCCGAGCAACGAGTATACTCGCCCATCACTACTTGTAACCAAAAGGCCGGACAACTCCTTTCATGATGTTTTCCACTTATAAGTTTCTAGAATTTAATTTTCCTGCGCTGGATTAAAATAATAAAATATGATGTTACTGATCCCAAATTTATCTCTACCATTTTGCCACTGCACTGATCTCCATTTACTGGCTGCAGTAGTGACCGCCCAACTACAGTTCACGTCACTGCTGCTGCCAATCACAGAGCTCAACAGCTCAAGCTGTCTACATGGAGTGGAGTCGCTGAGCTCATTGGCTGTAGAGGTGATGTCTCCTGCACTCAGTAACCAGAGATCATAGCAGAGGCAGAAAGGAAGCCATGGAATCGAGGAGGGTGCATAACATCCTATTTTATTATTGTAACCTACTACTGGCTATTAGAGGCCAAAAACTTATAACTGGAAAAATAGAATTAGACTTACCGGTAGTTCGGTTTCTAGGAACCTTCCACGACGGTATACGAAGGTTGGCTCTTTGCCCTGATGGGGGACAGGAAACACAGAGAGGTTAAAAGGCCCTCCCACCTCCAGTGACTTATAACTGAGACCATAGCACTGGTTTACCTTCCGATTCCCAGATTTTTATGCAGGAGTATAGGGTGGGAATTAGTGCCGCCGTGGAAGGTTCCTAGAAACTGAATTACAGGTAAGTCTAATTCTATTTTCTCTAGTCACCTTCCACGACGGTATACGGAGGAATACCAACTAATTTGGCACTAGGGAGTGACAACAGCCTGGAGAACTTTTCGGCCGAAGACTAGATCCCTACTGGATGTTACGTCCAGTCTATAATGCTTTGAGAAGTAAACAAAGTTTCCAATGAACATAATGGGTGTACTTAAATAATGCCAGAGTAGAAAAATTAAAATGTTAATCACCCAAAATCAGGACAAATTATGGACAACTGCATACTGTGATAAAACACTCCGGGATCGCCTTTGCTGGGGTCAAAGGTCACGTGCGTTCAGCATGAAACTCAGGCGCAGAGCTGGGATTCGTGTATAACTAACCCTGGGTCAGGTTTATTAACGGTGAAAGCAATGCAAAAGGAAATAAAACATAAAACAAATCCTTGCCTGTCCGGCACTAACTAAACAAAGTACAACCTAACTACCAACTGGCGGGCTTCTCCCGTCCAGCCAAACCACAGTTGCAGTGGGCACTGCTTCCACTCACGTGTGTCTCTCACACAGACAGGCTCTCTGTGTTCCCAGGCTGAGACACTCACACAACCACCTGGCATCCTTTTATATCCACCTCCCATTATTCATTAGCAAGCAGGTGCGATACTGACCAGACTAGGCCACATTGGAAAGGAATCTGGGCGAGATATACCTGCCCTCATCCACTATTCCCACATGATTCTCACATATCCCCCCCTTCTGCTCAGACCACTCCGGTCGAGCAATGACACCCGCCAAACAGTGCACTCGGGACAGGGCATCTGCATTTCCCATCTGTACCCCTGGGCGGTGCTCCACCGTAAACGTGTAGGCCTGTAGGGCAAGGAACCACCGGGTCACCCGGCTATTCCGTTCCTTGTTCAAGTGCACCCACTTGAGAGGGGCATGGTCAGTGATCAGCCTGAACTTTCGGCCCACCAGGTAATATTTGAGGGCCTCTAGAGCCCACTTAATGGCGAGGCACTCTTTTTCCTCCGGTACGGTATGCGAACAGACAGGACGGGCCAGCTCCGCTGACAAGGCAGACCGATCCTTCCAGGGCTTTATCAGATTTACATGATAAATCTGTTCAGGTTTCCGTTTACCTGCCTGGTATACTTTGTAGTTTACTTCACCAACTCTTTCCTTGACCTCAAAGGGGCCCTGCCACTTTGCCAGGAACTTACTGTCCACCGTGGGGACCAGGATCAGCACCCTATCTCCGGGTGCAAACATACGGATCTTGGCGCCCCTATCATAGATTCTTTTTTGGGCTCCTTGAGCCTGTATCATGTGTTCTTTGACGATAGGCATAACAGCCGCAATACGGTCCTGCATTTGTGTGACGTGATCTATCACTGTTTTAAACGGAGTGACCTGACCCTCCCAGGTTTCTTTTGCAACGTCTAACAGTCCGCGAGGACGTCGGGCGTACAATAACTCGAAAGGCGAGAATCCCGTGGAAGACTGGGGTACTTCCCTGATGGCAAAAAGCAAATACGGAAGTAAATAGTCCCAGTTCTTCCCATCCTTGTCTATCGCCTTTCTCAGCATCTGCTTCAGAGTTTTATTGAACCGTTCGACCAACCCGTCTGTTTGAGGGCGATACACGGATGTGCGTAACGGTTCGATTTGTAACAACCGGCAGAGCTCCTTCATTACCCTGGACATAAAGGGGGTCCCCTGGTCGGTGAGTATCTGTTTTGGTATACCGACCCGACTAAACACATGCACCGGTTCCTTGGCAATCGTCTTGGTGGCCGTGTTACGCAAAGGGATGGCCTCCGGGTAACGAGTGGCATAATCCAAGATGACCAGGATATGTTGGTGTCCACGTGCAGACCGTGGAAGGGGCCCAACTAAATCCATCCCAATCCTCTCAAATGGGACTTCAATAATAGGTAGGGGTACCAAAGGGCTACAGAACCGGGGCTTGGGTGCAGAGGCTTGGCAGTCAGGACAAGACTCACAATATACACGGATATCGTGATGCATGCCTGGCCAAACAAAACAGTGTAATATCCTTTCGGTGGTTTTCTGGACTCCCAGGTGACCTCCCATCACATGTCTGTGGGCCAGGTCCAGCACCTGCCACCGGTAGGGTTTTGGCACGACTAATAGTTGCACCGTATCTTCCCCCTTTTTCTCTATCTGATAGAGTAAATCATTCTCCAGAACCATGTAAGGATATGCCAGACTAGAGCCAGGTTCTACGGGTACCCCCTTTATCACTTTTACATTTGTCCTAGCCTGAGAAAGGGTAGGATCCTTTATTTGCTCGCTTTGGAAGTCATCTTTCTGAACTTCTAAATCCGGCAAACGGGGAGGTGGACGGCTGTCAGCCTCCTCCTCTTCCCCGGTCTCCTCCGTATCACCCGCTATGACTGAAAACGGGAACTGCAGGTCATTTCCCGCAGACTCTTCCCCCGAGTCTTCCGGGGAGACCTCTTCCCGGGTTCGGGACCCACACGCGCCCTGGGAGAAGAATCATGTACACTATTACCCGAAGGCATCAACTGATTCTCCCACAATTGCCAGAAGTGGGGAAAATCCCGGCCCAGGATAACATCATGCAATAACGCCGGGACGAGTCCCACTTTATGTTGCACAGACCCATAGGAAGTTGTAATGCATATGACCGTGGTGAGGTACGAACAGGTGTCTCCATGCACACACGTTACAGAAAATTTGTCTGATGGTCCAGTCGGGGCTGACACCAGACTGGCCTTCACCAGAGTCACCACACTTCCCGAGTCTAACAATGCCACCACATTTTTGCCATCAACAGTTAAATCACACAAGTGTTTTTCCACATCCTTTTGACCGGCATTCACACTCACTACCCGTGCAACCATAGACATGCGTTTTTTAGCGTCTGTGACGTCGCACTGCATGGGTTCAGTAGTGACCGGACAGTTCGCAGCAATATGTCCCATCTCTTGGCAGCGGAAACACCTAACTGGCCCCTTGCTTAGACCATAGTTCGTTACTCTCGGCCTCGCAGTGCGGGCAGTCCCGTTTTCCTCCCCCACTGTCTTAGGGATTTTTCCATCTCCCCTACTCCCTGGAAAAGTCTTACCGGTTCCACGTGGAGATGATGAAGAACGAGGTGGGGTAGCGTCGTCTCGGAGTCCTTCCGCCACGGAGTAACGTTCAACCAGATCCACCAGTTGATCTGCCGTCGTAGGATTTCCATGGCTTACCCACTTCCTCAGGGCTGGCGGTAGAGCTCTCAGGTACTTGTCCATGACGACTCTCTGGATTATCTCTGGCGCTGTCAGCACCTCGGGTTGTAGCCACTTCTTCGTCACGTGGATCAGGTCGAACATCTGTGACCGCGGTGGTTTATCCGGCTGATAAGTCCATTGATGCACTCTCTGTGCACGGACAGCGGTCGTCACTCCCAGCCGAGCCAAGATCTCGGCTTTCAGTTTGTCAAAGTCCTGCGCAGCTTCAGGCTCTAAGTCATAATAAGCCTTTTGGGCCTCACCGGAAAGAAACGGGGCAATCAGGCCGGCCCATCTTGCCTTCGGCCATTTTTCTCGCAACGCCGTCCGTTCAAACGTAGTCAGGTATGCCTCGACGTCATCTTCTGTCGTCATCTTCTGCCAGTACCGACTCACGTGAATCACTCTCGACTTGGCTTCCAGGTTAACCTCAGGTAAGCTTGCCAAACGCTGCGCCACATGCTGGAGAAGCGAACGATCGGTAACTGTCATGTCCACCAACTCCTTCAGCTGGGCCATCATCACCCGATTAGCTTCTTGCTGGACGGCGGTGGATTGTACCAGCGCTTTCACCACGTCCTCCATGCTCATGCTTGCAACGTGATGCCCGCGTTCTCCACCACAATGTGATAAAACACTCCGGGATCGCCTTTGCTGGGGTCAAAGGTCACGTGCGTTCAGCATGAAACTCAGGCGCAGAGCTGGGATTCGTGTATAACTGACCCTGGGTCAGGTTTATTAACGGTGAAAGCAATGCAAAAGGAAATAAAACATAAAACAAATCCTTGCCTGTCCGGCACTAACTAAACAAAGTACAACCTAACTACCAACTGGCGGGCTTCTCCCGTCCAGCCAAACCACAGTTGCAGTGGGCACTGCTTCCACTCACGTGTGTCTCTCACACAGACAGGCTCTCTGTGTTCCCAGGCTGAGACACTCACACAACCACCTGGCATCCTTTTATATCCACCTCCCATTATTCATTAGCAAGCAGGTGCGATACTGACCAGACTAGGCCACATAGGAAAGGAATCTGGGCGAGATATACCTGCCCTCATCCACTATTCCCACATGATTCTCACAATACATAGCAAACAACAACTGAGAAGAAAAGCAGTCACAAAGCCCAGGAAAAGTCAAAGACATCCTTTATTGAACAATTGACACATAGAAGACTAACAGTAAGGTGCAGGCTAAGAGATGGAATCAGATGGACCCCAGCATATATAAATTGCCCAGGGTAAGCTGGACCCTTATGCAGAAAAAACATACTCATAGGGCATGATGTGAATAGTGGTCACCAAAGAATTGCACAGTATATACTTGTGGGTGGAGTATAATAACAAGACTACTCAGGCTACCCTCCTAGTAGAAATACCATAATCAGGTCATATAGGGAGTAAAGGTGAAGTACCCCTGATAAATCCCCACAGACCTTGCCAGGAGAGAACCACACACGCAAAGAAGCATATCAAGACTCCTTAAAACATACCTTAATGAAGCGCAGTACTGCACAGGACCAGCCCCCCTTACCCCGACGCGCATTTCGGCAGATAGTGCCTTCCTCAAGGGGCATAGAGCAGGGGCAAAGTGCGCGATTTAAATACCTGACGATCCGGAAAGCCAGTGCGGTGACGTCATCCGATGTACGCCGCGTCCACCCGCCTGCGCTCCAGCAGGCAGCCGGGAGTCGGAAACACGTGGGGCCCCACGTGATCCAGAAGCCGACGCACTGCCGTGACGCAAGGCAGCAGACACAGCGGCCATCAGAGAGCATGCGCCGACCACACGGAGGCCGAATAGACCATTACAAGTGCTGGCATCTTTAAATATCGTAATCAATATAAGGCATCACCAAAAAGAGAACACATCACCATATATAGGGATGCATAGGTGTATAAAGCACAAGAAATACATATGCATAAGGATAAATATTAAACCCACAGAAAATAATACATGTATATATACACTCACTGGCCACTTTATTAGGTACACCATGCTAGTAAGGGGTTGGACCCCCTTTTGCCTTCAGAACTGCCTCAATTCTTCGTGGCAGAGATTCAACAAGGTGCTGGAAGCATTCCTCAGAGATTTTGGACCATATTGACATGATGGCATCACACAGTTGGCGCAGATTTGTCGGCTGCACATCCCTGATGCGAATCTCCCGTTCCACCACATCCCAAAGATGCTCTATTGGATTGAGATCTGGTGACTGAGGAGGCCATTTGAGTACAGTAAACTCATTGTCATGTTCAAGAAACCAATCTGAGATGATTCGAGCTTTATGACATGGCGCATTATCCTGCTGAAAGTAGCCATCAGATGTTGGGTACATTGTGGTCATAAAGGGATGGACATGGTCAGCAACAATACTCAGGTAGGCTGTGGCGTTGCAACGATGCTCAATTGGTACCAAGGGGCCCAAAGAGTGCCCAGAAAAAATTCCCCACACCATGACACCACCACCACCAGCCTGAACCGTTGATACAAGGCAGGATGGATCCATGCTTTCATGTTGTTTACGCCAAATTCTGACCCTACCATCCGAATGTCGCAGCAGAAATCGAGACTCATCAGACCAGGCAACGTTTTTCCAATCTTCTACTGTCCAATTTCGATGAGCTTGTGCAAATTTTAGCCTCAGTTTCCTGTTCTTAGCTGAGAGGAGTGGTACCCAGTGTGGTCTTCTGCTGCTGTAGCCCATCTGCCTCAAAGTTCGACGCACTGTGCGTTCAGAGATGCTCTTCTGCCTACCTTGGTTGTAACGGGTGGCAATTTGAGTCACTGTTGCCTTTCTATCAGCTCGAACCAGTCTGCCCATTCTCCTCTGACCTCTGGCATCAACATGGCATTTCCGGCCACAGAACTGCCGCTCACTGGATTTTTTTTCTTTTTCGGACCATTCTCTGTAAACCCTAGAGATGGTTGTGCGTGAAAATCCCAGTAGATCAGCAGTTTCTGAAATTCTCAGACCAGCCCTTCTGGCACCAACAATCATGCCACGTTCAAAGGCACTCAAATCACCTTTCTTCCCCATACTGATGCTCGGTTTGAACTGCAGGAGATTGTCTTGACCATGTCTACATGCCTAAATGCACTGAGTTGCCGCCATGTGATTGGCTGATTAGAAATTAAGTCTTAACACACAGTTGGACAGGTGTACCTAATAAAGTGGCCAGTGAGTGTACATGAAGTCTAGCAAAACCAGAAGTGGAGGTAAAGTGTGTTGCAACAATGGACAAAACTATAATGTAATGCAAAAATGCAAAGGTAATAAAATACCACATTGTTGATACTACAAACCCTCCATATCTAGAGAGATGTATAATGCTCTAGAAATGCTGGCAAAATATAATAGCGGTACAAATCTCCATGGTTATATAGATGTCAAAGATAAATAATGCTTATAGACCATAATAAATATAAAAAACCTCAAGAATATAGACAATTTGCGACACCCTATATAAACATTGTGTTTAGAAAGGAATGCATATATATTTTATACATACATATATTATACACATATATATTTTATACATACAATGTAATATGGGCATACAGCACTCAAAAAGAGGGTCAATAGATATAACGGTAGACCAATACGTATAATATATGCATATATAAAAATACACAGAAAATAATGTATAACCAAAAAGTAAGAAATAGAAAAGAATATTAAAGTCCATTAAAGTAGTACCGGTCACAATCCTTCATAAATCTAGGGGGTGATGCTGGATGTAGCCACACAAATGTAGAGCACTGATGGTCACGGTCCTACATAGATCCGGAAAGGCTAATGAGGGATACAATAGCACACACAACTAAATAGAAAAAGAAAAAAACAATATTAAAATCAAATAAAAGCAATATATGCAGAATCACATCATACCGCAGTGCACAGATGACTATAGAAATGGCGCAAAACTAATGTTTTCATTAAGGCCCAAAGGTTGAATAGTCCTCAGGGTCCAGATCCACCTAATGTAGATTCCAACTGACCAAGGCATTTAGATAGATTGCCTCCCCTAATGTTGATATTGAGGGCATCAATCCCCATCAATCACATTGATGAACTGCTTTAAAATGTCCGGGGATCGTTTTGAGGGTGGCCTCATCCGTATTGCCTGCGGCAGCTTGAACACCAAGAACACGTTCCCGAATACGAACTTTAAATTGTCTCGTAGTCATCCCAACGTAGATAAGCCCACAGGGGCAAGTTGCATAATAGATTACATAACGAGTAACACATGTAATTCGCTTCTTTATTTTAAATGTTGTTGTATCACTCGAAATAGGGAATTCACTACACCTATCTACATTGGGACAAGCAACACAGCGGCCGAACGGAGTACAGCCACCCTCAATGGGAATATTATCCAAGAATGTCCTGGAATGCTGTCCCACATAGTGGCTCTTGGTTAAGTAGTCTCGTAGGTTCCTTGCCTGCCTAAATGTGTTCAGAGGACGTTTAGGGAGAAATTTGCTAATAACTGGGTCGACCTGCAGACTCGGCCAAGCCTTAGTTAATGCAGATCGCACCCTCTCAGCATGGGGATGAAAGGTAGTAATAAATCTGCATTGATTCCCACCTTCAGATCTATCACCATGATGATTATATAGCAGATGGTTGCGTACCGAATGTTTCGCCCTATGATAGGCTTTTTTCACAACACGCCTGCTATAGCCACGTTCAAAAAAACAGATTCTCGTCCTGTCTCTCAAAATCAACATCATTAGAACATATCCGGCGGAGGCGAAGAAACTGTCCCACTGGTATTGAGGACACCATACGGCGGGGGTGACAGGAAGAAGCATGTAATAAAGTGTTTGTGGAGGTAGGCTTATGGAAAATATCCGTATATATATTCCCCTTGTCACCCTTATAAAGGGTGACATCCAGAAAATGAATCTTAGTCATGTCACTTTCAAAGGTAAGGGTAATATTTAGATCACTGCTGCTGAGGCATCCCAAAAATTACGCAAGGTCGACAGCCGTGCCTTGCCAGACAAACAGGATGTCATCGATATACTGCGTCCAAAAAGGGACGCGGTTTAATGATGACAGCTGGCCTGACAAAAAGAGGTCCCTCTCCCACATCCCCAGTAACAGATTAGCATAGGATTGTGACCGTTACTGCTTTAATGGACTTTAATATTCTTTTTTATTTCTTACTTTTTGGTTATACATTATTTTCTTTGTATTTTTCATATATCCATATATTATACGTATTGGTCTACCGTTATATCTATTTACCCTCTTTTTGAGTGCTGTATGCCCATATTACATTGTATGTATAAAATATATATGTGTATAATATACTGTATGTATGTATAAAATATATATGCATTCCTTTCTAAACACAATGTTTATATAGGGTGTCGCAAATTGTCTATATTCTTGAGGTTTTGTATATTTATTATGGTCTATATGCATTATTTATCTTTGACATCTATATAACCATGGAAATTTGTACTGCTATTATATTTTTCCAGCATTTCTAGAGCATTATACATCTCTCTAGATGTGGAGGGTGTGTTGTATCAACAATGTGGTATTTTATTACCTTGGCATTTTTGTATTACATTATAGTTTTGTCCATTGTTGCAACACACTTTACCTCCACTTCTGGTTTTGCTAGACTTCATGTATACAGTGGGGCAAAAAAGTATTTAGTCAGTCAGCAATAGTGCAAGTTCCACCACTTAAAAAGATGAGAGGCGTCTGTAATTTACATCATAGGTAGACCTCAACTATGGGAGACAAACTGAGAAAAAAAAATCCAGAAAATCACATTGTCTGTTTTTTTTTTCATTTTATTTGCATATTATGGTGGAAAATAAGTATTTGGTCAGAAACAAGCAATCAAGATTTCTGGCTCTCACAGACCTGTAACTTCTTCTTTAAGAGTCTCCTCTTTCCTCCACTCATTACCTGTAGTAATGGCACCTGTTTAAACTTGTTATCAGTATAAAAAGACACCTGTGCACACCCTCAAACAGTCTGACTCCAAACTCCACTATGGTGAAGACCAAAGAGCTGTCAAAGGACACCAGAAACAAAATTGTAGCCCTGCACCAGGCTGGGAAGACTGAATCTGCAATAGCCAACCAGCTTGGAGTGAAGAAATCAACTGTGGGAGCAATAATTAGAAAATGGAAGACATACAAGACCACTGATAATCTCCCTCGATCTGGTGCTCCACGCAAAATCCCACCCCGTGGGGTCAGAATGATCACAAGAACGGTGAGCAAAAATCCCAGAACCACGCGGGGGGACCTAGTGAATGAACTGCAGAGAGCTGGGACCAATGTAACACTTATTTGAGATGTATTTCTCCAGAAAATTCTTATTCCACCATAATTTGGACAGCTTGATGACTGAATTTTTTAATGGCCATCAGTTTGTCATCACTCCCGGAGCCACCAGCGCACAGCAAATTAGCCCCACCAATACAGAAAGTCTGTTCCAATTGATTGAGCCATACTTTTTCTTTGGCCTGATAGTTCATTTCATCAGAGTGGTAACCTGTGCATAACACAGCAAAACAGATATAAACAAAGTTTCCAATGAACATAATATACACGGATATCGTGATGCATGCCTGGCCAAACAAAACAGTGTAATATCCTTTCGGTGGTTTTCTGGACTCCCAGGTGACCTCCCATCACATGTCTGTGGGCCAGGTCCAGCACCTGCCACCGGTAGGGTTTTGGCACGACTAATAGTTGCACCGTATCTTCCCCCTTTTTCTCTATCTGATAGAGTAAATAATTCTCCAGAACCATGTAAGGATATGCCAGCCTAGAGCCAGGTTCTACGGGTACCCCCTTTATCACTTTTACATTTGTCCTAGCCTGAGAAAGGGTAGGATCCTTTATTTGCTCGCTTTGGAAGTCATCTTTCTGAACTTCTAAATCCGGCAAACGGGGAGGTGGACGGCTGTCAGCCTCCTCCTCTTCCCCGGTCTCCTCCGTATCACCCGCTATGACTGAAAACGGGAACTGCAGGTCATTTCCCGCAGACTCTTCCCCCGAGTCTTCCGGGGAGACCTCTTCCCGGGTTCGGGACCCACACGCGCCCTGGGAGAAGAATCATGTACACTATTACCCGAAGGCATCAACTGATTCTCCCACAATTGCCAGAAGTGGGGAAAATCCCGGCCCAGGATAACATCATGCAATAACGCCGGGACGAGTCCCACTTTATGTTGCACAGACCCATAGGAAGTTGTAATGCATATGACCGTGGTGAGGTACGAACAGGTGTCTCCATGCACACACGTTACAGAAAATTTGTCTGATGGTCCAGTCGGGGCTGACACCAGACTGGCCTTCACCAGAGTCACCACACTTCCCGAGTCTAACAATGCCACCACATTTTTGCCATCAACAGTTAAATCACACAAGTGTTTTTCCACATCCTTTTGACCGGCATTCACACTCACTACCCGTGCAACCATAGACATGCGTTTTTTAGAGTCTGTGACGTCGCACTGCATGGGTTCAGTAGTGACCGGACAGTTCGCAGCAATATGTCCCATCTCTTGGCAGCGGAAACACCTAACTGGCCCCTTGCTTAGACCATAGTTCGTTACTCTCGGCCTCGCAGTGCGGGCAGTCCCGTTTTCCTCCCCCACTGTCTTAGGGATTTTTCCATCTCCCCTACTCCCTGGAAAAGTCTTACCGGTTCCACGTGGAGATGATGAAGAATGAGGTGGGGTAGCGTCGTCTCGGAGTCCTTCCGCCACGGAGTAACGTTCAACCAGATCCACCAGTTGATCTGCCGTCGTAGGATTTCCATGGCTTACCCACTTCCTCAGGGCTGGCGGTAGAGCTCTCAGGTACTTGTCCATGACGACTCTCTGGATTATCTCTGGCGCTGTCAGCACCTCGGGTTGTAGCCACTTCTTCGTCACGTGGATCAGGTCGAACATCTGTGACCGCGGTGGTTTATCCGGCTGATAAGTCCATTGATGCACTCTCTGTGCACGGACAGCGGTCGTCACTCCCAGCCGAGCCAAGATCTCGGCTTTCAGTTTGTCAAAGTCCTGCGCAGCTTCAGGCTCTAAGTCATAATAAGCCTTTTGGGCCTCACCGGAAAGAAACGGGGCAATCAGGCCGGCCCATCTTGCCTTCGGCCATTTTTCTCGCAACGCCGTCCGTTCAAACGTAGTCAGGTATGCCTCGACGTCATCTTCTGTCGTCATCTTCTGCCAGTACCGACTCACGTGAATCACTCTCGACTTGGCTTCCAGGTTAACCTCAGGTAAGCTTGCCAAACGCTGCGCCACATGCTGGAGAAGCGAACGATCGGTAACTGTCATGTCCACCAACTCCTTCAGCTGGGCCATCATCACCCGATTAGCTTCTTGCTGGACGGCGGTGGATTGTACCAGCGCTTTCACCACGTCCTCCATGCTCATGCTTGCAACGTGATGCCCGCGTTCTCCACCACAATGTGATAAAACACTCCGGGATCGCCTTTGCTGGGGTCAAAGGTCACGTGCGTTCAGCATGAAACTCAGGCGCAGAGCTGGGATTCGTGTATAACTGACCCTGGGTCAGGTTTATTAACGGTGAAAGCAATGCAAAAGGAAATAAAACATAAAACAAATCCTTGCCTGTCCGGCACTAACTAAACAAAGTACAACCTAACTACCAACTGGCGGGCTTCTCCCGTCCAGCCAAACCACAGTTGCAGTGGGCACTGCTTCCACTCACGTGTGTCTCTCACACAGACAGGCTCTCTGTGTTCCCAGGCTGAGACACTCACACAACCACCTGGCATCCTTTTATATCCACCTCCCATTATTCATTAGCAAGCAGGTGCGATACTGACCAGACTAGGCCACATAGGAAAGGAATCTGGGCGAGATATACCTGCCCTCATCCACTATTCCCACATGATTCTCACAATACATAGCAAACAACAACTGAGAAGAAAAGCAGTCACAAAGCCCAGGAAAAGTCAAAGACATCCTTTATTGAACAATTGACACATAGAAGACTAACAGTAAGGTGCAGGCTAAGAGATGGAATCAGATGGACCCCAGCATATATAAATTGCCCAGGGTAAGCTGGACCCTTATGCAGAAAAAACATACTCATAGGGCATGATGTGAATAGTGGTCACCAAAGAATTGCACAGTATATACTTGTGGGTGGAGTATAATAACAAGACTACTCAGGCTACCCTCCTAGTAGAAATACCATAATCAGGTCATATAGGGAGTAAAGGTGAAGTACCCCTGATAAATCCCCACAGACCTTGCCAGGAGAGAACCACACACGCAAAGAAGCATATCAAGACTCCTTAAAACATACCTTAATGAAGCGCAGTACTGCACAGGACCAGCCCCCCTTACCCCGACGCGCATTTCGGCAGATAGTGCCTTCCTCAAGGGGCATAGAGCAGGGGCAAAGTGCGTGATTTAAATACCTGACGATCCGGAAAGCCAGTGCGGTGACGTCATCCGATGTACGCCGCGTCCACCCGCCTGCGCTCCAGCAGGCAGCCGGGAGTCGGAAACACGTGGGGCCCCACGTGATCCAGAAGCCGACGCACTGCCGTGACGCAAGGCAGCAGACACTGCGGCCATCAGAGAGCATGCGCCGACCACACGGAGGCCGAATAGACCATTACAAGTGCTGGCATCTTTAAATATCGTAATCAATATAAGGCATCACCAAAAAGAGAACACATCACCATATATAGGGATGCATAGGTGTATAAAGCACAAGAAATACATATGCATAAGGATAAATATTAAACCCACAGAAAATAATACATGTATATATACATGAAGTCTAGCAAAACCAGAAGTGGAGGTAAAGTGTGTTGCAACAATGGACAAAACTATAATGTAATGCAAAAATGCAAAGGTAATAAAATACCACATTGTTGATACTACAAACCCTCCACATCTAGAGAGATGTATAATGCTCTAGAAATGCTGGCAAAATATAATAGCGGTACAAATCTCCATGGTTATATAGATGTCAAAGATAAATAATGCTTATAGACCATAATAAATATAAAAAACCTCAAGAATATAGACAATTTGCGACACCCTATATAAACATTGTGTTTAGAAAGGAATGCATATATATTTTATACATACATATATTATACACATATATATTTTATACATACAATGTAATATGGGCATACAGCACTCAAAAAGAGGGTCAATAGATATAACGGTAGACCAATACGTATAATATATGCATATATGAAAAATACACAGAAAATAATGTATAACCAAAACGTAAGAAATAGAAAAGAATATTAAAGTCCATTAAAGTAGTAACGGTCACAATCCTTCATAAATCTAGGGGGTGATGCTGGATGTAGCCACACAAATGTAGAGCACTGATGGTCACGGTCCTACATAGATCCGGAAAGGCTAATGAGGGATACAATAGCACACACAACTAAATAGAAAAAGAAAAAAACAATATTAAAATCAAATAAAAGCAATATATGCAGAATCACATCATACCGCAGTGCACAGATGACTATAGAAATGGCGCAAAACTAATGTTTTCATTAAGGCCCAAAGGTTGAATAGTCCTCAGGGTCCAGATCCACCTAATGTAGATTCCAACTGACCAAGGCGTTTAGATAGATTGCCTCCCCTAATGTTGATATTGAGGGCATCAATCCCCATCAATCACATTGATGAACTGCTTTAAAATGTCCGGGGATCGTTTTGAGGGTGGCCTCATCCGTATTGCCTGCGGCAGCTTGAACACCAAGAACACGTTCCCGAATACGAACTTTAAATTGTCTCGTAGTCATCCCAACGTAGATAAGCCCACAGGGGCAAGTTGCATAATAGATTACATAACGAGTAACACATGTAATTCGCTTCTTTATTTTAAATGTTGTTGTATCACTCGAAATAGGGAATTCACTACACCTATCTACATTGGGACAAGCAACACAGCGGCCGAACGGAGTACAGCCACCCTCAATGGGAATATTATCCAAGAATGTCCTGGAATGCTGTCCCACATAGTGGCTCTTGGTTAAGTAGTCTCGTAGGTTCCTTGCCTGCCTAAATGTGTTCAGAGGACGTTTAGGGAGAAATTTGCTAATAACTGGGTCGACCTGCAGAATCGGCCAAGCCTTAGTTAATGCAGATCGCACCCTCTCAGCATGGGGATGAAAGGTAGTAATAAATCTGCATTGATTCCCACCTTCAGATCTATCACCATGATGATTATATAGCAGATGGTTGCGTACCGAATGTTTCGCCCTATGATAGGCTTTTTTCACAACACGCCTGCTATAGCCACGTTCAAAAAAACAGATTCTCGTCCTGTCTCTCAAAATCAACATCATTAGAACATATCCGGCGGAGGCGAAGAAACTGTCCCACTGGTATTGAGGACACCATACGGCGGGGGTGACAGGAAGAAGCATGTAATAAAGTGTTTGTGGAGGTAGGCTTATGGAAAATATCCGTATATATATTCCCCTTGTCACCCTTATAAAGGGTGACATCCAGAAAATTAATCTTAGTCATGTCACTTTCAAAGGTAAGGGTAATATTTAGATCACTGCTGCTGAGGCATCCCAAAAATTACGCAAGGTCGACAGCCGTGCCTTGCCAGACAAACAGGATGTCATCGATATACTGCGTCCAAAAAGGGACGCGGTTTAATGATGACAGCTGGCCTGACAAAAAGAGGTCCCTCTCCCACATCCCCAGTAACAGATTAGCATAGGATTGTGACCGTTACTGCTTTAATGGACTTTAATATTCTTTTTTATTTCTTACTTTTTGGTTATACATTATTTTCTTTGTATTTTTCATATATCCATATATTATACGTATTGGTCTACCGTTATATCTATTTACCCTCTTTTTGAGTGCTGTATGCCCATATTACATTGTATGTATAAAATATATATGTGTATAATATACTGTATGTATGTATAAAATATATATGCATTCCTTTCTAAACACAATGTTTATATAGGGTGTCGCAAATTGTCTATATTCTTGAGGTTTTGTATATTTATTATGGTCTATATGCATTATTTATCTTTGACATCTATATAACCATGGAGATTTGTACTGCTATTATATTTTTCCAGCATTTCTAGAGCATTATACATCTCTCTAGATGTGGAGGGTGTGTTGTATCAACAATGTGGTATTTTATTACCTTGGCATTTTTGTATTACATTATAGTTTTGTCCATTGTTGCAACACACTTTACCTCCACTTCTGGTTTTGCTAGACTTCATGTATACAGTGGGGCAAAAAAGTATTTAGTCAGTCAGCAATAGTGCAAGTTCCACCACTTAAAAAGATGAGAGGCGTCTGTAATTTACATCATAGGTAGACCTCAACTATGGGAGACAAACTGAGAAAAAAAAATCCAGAAAATCACATTGTCTGTTTTTTTTTTCATTTTATTTGCATATTATGGTGGAAAATAAGTATTTGGTCAGAAACAAAATTTCATCTCAATACTTCGTGATATATCCTTTGTTGGCAATGACAGAGGTCAAACGTTTTCTGTAAGTCTTCACAAGGTTGCCACACACTGTTGTTGGTATGTTGGCCCATTCCTCCATGCAGATCTCCTCTAGAGCAGTGATGTTTTTGGCTTTTCGCTTGGCAACACGGACTTTCAACTCCCTCCAAAGGTTTTCTATAGGGTTGAGATCTGGAGACTGGCTAGGCCACTCCAGGACCTTGAAATGCTTCTTACGAAGCCACTCCTTCGTTGCACTGGCGGTGTGCTTTGGATCATTGTCATGTTGAAAGACCCAGCCACGTTTCATCTTCAATGCCCTTGCTGATGGAAGGAGGTTTGCACTCAAAATCTCACGATACATGGCCCCATTCATTCTTTCATGTACCCGGATCAGTCGTCCTGGCCCCTTTGCAGAGAAACAGCCCCAAAGCATGATGTTTCCACCACCATGCTTTACAGTAGGTATGGTGTTTGATGGATGCAACTCAGTATTCTTTTTCCTCCAAACACGACAAGTTGTGTTTCTACCAAACAGTTCCAGTTTGGTTTCATCAGACCATAGGACATTCTCCCAAAACTCCTCTGGATCATCCAAATGCTCTCTAGCAAACTTCAGACGGGCCCGGACATGTACAGGCTTAAGCAGTGGGACACGTCTGGCACTGCAGGATCTGAGTCCATGGTGGCGTAGTGTGTTACTTATGGTAGGCCTTGTTACATTGGTCCCAGCTCTCTGCAGTTCATTCACTAGGTCCCCCCGCGTGGTTCTGGGATTTTTGCTCACCGTTCTTGTGATCATTCTGACCCCACGGGGTGGGATTTTGCGTGGAGCACCAGATCGAGGGAGATTATCAGTGGTCTTGTATGTCTTCCATTTTCTAATTATTGCTCCCACAGTTGATTTCTTCACTCCAAGCTGGTTGGCTATTGCAGATTCAGTCTTCCCAGCCTGGTGCAGGGCTACAATTTTGTTTCTGGTGTCCTTTGACAGCTCTTTGGTCTTCACCATAGTGGAGTTTGGAGTCAGACTGTTTGAGGGTGTGCACAGGTGTCTTTTTATACTGATAACAAGTTTAAACAGGTGCCATTACTACAGGTAATGAGTGGAGGAAAGAGGAGACTCTTAAAGAAGAAGTTACAGGTCTGTGAGAGCCAGAAATCTTGATTGCTTGTTTCTGACCAAATACTTATTTTCCACCATAATATGCAAATAAAATGAAAAAAAAACAGACAATGTGATTTTCTGGATTTTTTTTTCTCAGTTTGTCTCCCATAGTTGAGGTCTACCTATGATGTAAATTACAGACGCCTCTCATCTTTTTAAGTGGTGGAACTTGCACTATTGCTGACTGACTAAATACTTTTTTGCCCCACTGTATATACATGTATTATTTTCTGTGGGTTTAATATTTATCCTTATGCGTATGTATTTCTTGTGCTTTATACACCTATGCATCCCTATATATGGTGATGTGGTCTCTTTTTGGTGATGCCTTATATTGATTACGATATTTAAAAATGCCAGCACTTGTAATGGTCTATTCGGCCTCCGTGTGGTCGGCGCATGCGCTCAGATGGCCGCTGTGTCTGCTGCCTCGCGTCACGGCAGTGCGCCGGCTTCTGGATCACGTGGGGCCCCACGTGTTTCCGGCTCCCGGCTGCCTGTTAGAGCGGGGGCGAGCGGACGCGGCGTACATCGGATGACGTCACCGCACTGGCTTTCCGGATCATCAGGTATTTAAATCGCGCACTTTGCCCCTGCTCTATGCCCCTTGAGGAAGGCACTATCTGCCGAAATGCGCATCGGGGTAAGGGGGACTGGTCCTGTGCAGTACTGTGCTTCATTGAGGTATGTTTTAAGGAGTCTTGATATGCTTCTTTGCGTGGGTGGTTCTCTCCTGGCAAGGTCTGAGGGGATTTATCAGGGGTACTTCATCTTTACTCCCTATATGACCTGATTATGGTATTTCTACTAGGAGGATGGCCTGAGTAGTCTTGTTATTATACTCCACCCACAAGTATATACTGTGCAATTCTTTGGTGACCACTATTCACATCATGCCCTATGAGTGTGTTTTTTCTGCATAAGGGTTCAGCTTACCCTGGGCAATTTATATATGCTGGGGTCCATCTGATTCCATCTCTTAGCCTGCACCTTACTGTTAGTCTTCTATGTGTCAATTGTTCAATAAAGGATGTCTTTGAGTTTTCCTGGCCTTTGTGACTGCTTTTCTTCTCAGTTGTTGTTTGCTATTTATGCAGTTGTCCATAATTTGTCCTGATTTTGGGTGATTAACATTTTAATTTTTCTACTCTGGCATTATTTAAGAACACCCATTATGTTCATTGGAAACTTTGTTTATATCTGTTTTGCTGTGTTATGCACAGGTTACCACTCTGATGAAATGAACTATCAGGCCAAAGAAAAAGTATGGCTCAATCAATTGGAACAGACTTTCTGTATTGGTGGGGCTAATTTGCTGTGCGCTGGTGGCTCCGGGAGTGATGACAAACTGATGGCCATTAAAAAATTCAGTCATCAAGCTGTCCAAATTATGGTGGAATAAGAATTTTCTGGAGAAAAACATCTCAAATAAAATGATCCCCAGAGGTCTCAGGGTTCGCGTGATTCCAACTTTCCCAGTGGCAGAGGACCAGTTTATTAAAAAATGGGAGGAATCCTGCAATTTATGTTCAGTCACACTTATGCAGCTTTTGATTAATTTGAACGATAGTAACATTAACGACCTTGATAAGTCGATTGATGAAATGCAATCATCTGTACGTACTGACTGTTCTAAAGAAAAAATTCAACAGCTTGATAATGATCTGGAGAAATCCCTGGATATGGTAGTGATGAAAATCCAGGAGAGTCAGGTCTCGAAGTACAATAGAGATCTGCAAGACTATCAGAACAATAAAGTGGAGGAAAAGCAATATGAACCTGCCTCGTACACCATCTAGTATCTCGCTCTCATCTTTGAGCGAACAGTCTGATAGCTCTGTTTCCTCGGGTCCTTCACGTTTACGTGATCATTCATACCATCCTTATAGGAGAGGATATGTTCATCAACCGAACCCCAGGAAAAGAGATAATAGGGTGATTAATCTTAGTCAATATACGCTTTCTCCGTCTGATATATCTCTGTTGGGTAAGGGTCTTTCCTTCTTTCCTTTTCACCAACTTCTGAGTTTGATACATTCACCACTGTTAAAGACTTGCACCTATTTGCTAGATCACTGCTGTTGAAATGACATTTCTTCGATAAGGATACTAATACTCTTTTCCCCACAGAGGAAGAGCAAAAAGCCCTGAGAACGTTGGAGGAGCTGGCGGTGGAGCATGTCCACGAAGGGGGTAAGATTCCCCCCTCGATTCGTCCACATTCTATCAAGTTTCCTCCCCTGGCTACCTGCTCTAATATTGAGCTTTTCGTTCAGGTTGTGACTCAGGAACTGTGTAAGATCCCTAGATTTTCTACTAATGATAATCTAACTGGGGAAGAACGTACTAGATTAAAATACTTTCAAACTCTACCAGACGTGGTGCTGAAGCCAGCTGACAAGGGTGGTAATGACGTTCTGTGGCCGAAAAAACTATACGAAGAGGAAGCTTTTCGGCAGTTGAACAATAACGTATGTTATAAGAAACTAACTTATAATCCCCTGAGTGCTTACTCTTCTCAATTGGAGATTATTGTACGCAGGGCGGCGCAGAGCGACATTATCATTAAGGAGCTGGCTTCGGCATTACTTGTCAGTGAGCCAACTGTGGCTACTTTTTATCTATTACCAAAAGTTCATAAAAACCTGAAGTCACCACCTGGACGACCCATTGTGTCGAGGAGGGGAAACTTCTTGGAACATGTTAATCGTTGGATTGACTTCCACCTACAGCCCCTCGTAACTGTTGTCCCTTCGTATCTCAAGGATATGGGGGATTTATTGCGCAAGGTCGACGGCCTATGCCTTGAGGGTGAATCCCTTTTAGTTTCAGCAGATGTGGAGTCCCTTTACACAAATATTAAACATAAAGATGGCATTGCTGCAGTCCAATTCTTTCTCCAGACATCGAATTTGTCGGTGGGCCTGAGGGGACTCCTGCTGGAACTATTGGAATTCACCCTCTCTCACAATTTCTTTGTGTTTAAGGGGTCCTTCTTCCTGCAGCTCCAGGGGACAGCCATGGGGGCAGCCTTTGCACCGGCCTATGCTAATCTGTTCCTGGGGCTGTGGGAGAGGGACCTCTTTTTGTCAGGCCGGCTGTCATCAATAGGCCGTGTCCTTTTTTGGATGCGGTATATCGATGACATCCAGTTTGTCTGGCAAGGCACGGTGTTATGATTGAGTCACCGTAGGAGGCAAAAATAGAAATGCTAGCTAAGTCCAGAAAACCAGAGAAGTTGGCAGCTATCGGATTGCAGACCCCTGAACCTATCAACACAACTAGCAGTAGCCGTGGGGGGCTCCTACCTCCACTTCTGGTTTTGCTAGACTTCATGTATATATACATGTATTATTTTCTGTGGGTTTAATATTTATCCTTATGCGTATGTATTTCTTGTGCTTTATACACCTATGCATCCCTATATATGGTGATGTGTTCTCTTTTTGGTGATGCCTTATATTGATTACGATATATAAAGATGCCAGCACTTGTAATGGTCTATTTGGCCTCTGTGTGGTCGGCGCATGCGCTCTGATGGCCGCTGTGTCTGCTGCCTCGCGTCACGGCAGTGCGCCGGCTTCTGGATCACGTGGGGCCCCACGTGTTCCTGGCTCCCGGCTGCCTGCTGGAGCGTGGGCGGGCGGATGAGGCGTACATCGGATGACGTCACCGCACGGGCTTTCTGGATCGTCAGGTATTTAAATTGCGCACTTTGCCCCAATCTATGCCCCTTGAGGAAGGCACTATCTGCCGAAATGTGCGTCGGGGTAGGGGGGGCTGGTCCTGTGCAGTACTGCGCTTCATTGAGGTATGTTTTAAGGAGTCTTGATATGCTTCTTTGCATGGGTGGTTCTCTCCTGGCAAGGTCTGTGGGGATTTATCAGGGGTACTTCACCTTTACTCCCTATATAACCTGATTATGGTATTTCTACTAGGAGGCTAGCCTGAGTAGTCTTGTTATTATACTCCACTACTCCACCCACAAGTATATGCTGTGCAATTCTTTGGTGACCACTATTCACATCATGCCCTATGAGTGTGTTTTTTCTGCATAAGGGTCCAGCTTACCCTGGGCAATTTATATATGCTGGGGTCCATCTGATTCCATCTCTTAGCCTGCACCTTACTGTTAGTCTTCTATGTGTCAATTGTTCAATAAAGGATGTCTTTGACTTTTCCTGGGCTTTGTGACTGCTTTTCTTCTCAGTTGTTGACTACTTTGAGAAGGTATGGAGTGAAGACCATGTTGCTGCCCTGCAGATCTGCTCTGGGGATGCACCTGCTTTTTCTGCCCAGGAGACTGAAGTGGATCTGGTTGAATGGGCCTTGATCCCCACTGATATATGCTTCCACTATAGCTTTTTTTTTATCCAATTGGCTTTAGTGCTCTTTGCCACCTTTTTCCCCTTGTTTTGGCCTGAAGAATGGACAAACAGATTCTGGTCGACTCTGTAAGGACGGGTTTGGTTCAAGTAATGCAGAACAAGGCGTCGGACGTCCAGAGTATGAAACTTTTCCTCTTTAACATTTGCTGGGTTTTGGCAAAATGATGGTAGGACAATTTCTTGGGACTGGTGGAACTCAGAGACTACCTTCGGAAGGAAGGAAGGGTCGAGATGAAAGACTATTGAGTCGTCTCTAACAAGCAAATAAGGCTCCCTTATCGATAGGGCTTGTAATTCACTTACTCTCCTGGCTGTGGTTAGGGCTACCAAGAACACTGTTTTGCATGCCAGGTTTTGAGGAGAGCAAGAAGATAAGGGTTCGAAGGGTGGACCTGTGAGCCCCTGGAGCACCAAGTTCAGATCCCGTGGAGGGACTATCGTTTGTTTTTAGGATTCATTCTGATGGCCGAAATCATGAATCTTCTGATCCAGCGATGACCTGCCAGATCCTGGTCAAAAACAGAGCTGAGAGCTGAGACCTGGACCTTCAGGGTGCTAGGTCTAAGGCCGATCTCTAAGCCCCTCTGTAAAAAATCCAAAATTTGTGACGTATTTGGCCTGAGCGGATCCGGGAAGTCAGGTAGACAAAAAGATGAAAACTTTTTCCAGATTTTGTTGTGGATGGCGTTAGTTACTGGCTTCCTGGATTTTTGTAGGGTAGCAGTCACCGGATCTGACAAACCCTTGGATCTCAGTACCTGGGCCTCAGTAACCATGCCGCTAGATTCCACTTCTGAGGGTTTGCGTGAAGAATCGGCCCCTGCGAGAGGAGGTCGTCTTCTAGTGGTAAGAGAAACGGCCCATCTACCTGCATCTCGGTGATCAAGTTGAACCAACTTCTCTTTGGCCAGAACGGGGCTACCAAAATAGTCAGGGTCTGGTGTTCTCGTACCTTCCTCAGGACTTTCACAGGATTGGAATTGGTGGGAAGGCATAGGCCAGGTGGAAGTCCCAATTCTGGGCAAGGGCATCCACTCCTCTGGAATTGTCTCTGGGGTTTAGGGAAAAAAAGGCTTCGACCTGCGCGTTTTGGTGAGAAGCGAAAAGGTCGATTTACGGTAGGCCCCACTTGTCTACCAGCAATCTGAAGCTTTTGCTGTTTAGACTCCATTCCCCAGGATGGATGTCCTGGCGACTTAAAAAGTCTGCCTGTATGTTGGAGGTGCCCTTTAGATGGGCCACCGTCAGGGACAACAGGTGTTTTTCGGCCCAACAGAATATTCGAGCGGAGATCTTTTTCAGGTTGCTGAATTTTGTGCTGCCCTGGTGCTTGATATGAGCAACTGTGGTCATGTTGTCTGAATTTATTCGGATGTGATGTCGCGAAATCTGGTGACCAGCCGCCAGGAGAGCTTCTTCCACAGCTTTCAGTTCCCTGAAATTGGACGATTTCCCGCTCGTTGTCTGATCCCAGAGTCCTTGGAACGGAGTATGATTTATTATCGCCCCCAGCCCCTTCTGCTGGCATCCGACGTGACTGTAGTCAGCGGAACCTGGTTTCAACTTATGCCTCTGCAGAGGTTTATGGTGTTCATCCACCATGCTAAGGAGGCTCTTACTCGACCCGGCGTGTGCACTTTCTTGTTCAGAGTACCGGGATGATCGTTCCAGTTTTCCAAGATGTGAGTCTGAAGGGTTCAGGAGTGAGCTTGAACCCAGGCTACTGACTGTATAGACGCTGTCATAGAGCCCAAGACCGACATGCTTTCCCGGAGTGTAGTGGACCTCATGTCCCTGAATTTTCTGACCTTTGATATTAAAGTTAGATGGTGGTCGTCTGGAAGGAAGGACATTTGTTTTGCAGAGTCCAAAAGAACCCCCAGGAACTTCCTGGTCATGTAGGGCTGCAGCTGAGATTTTTTTCAAATTGGGATCCATCCCAGAGACCTTAACGTACCCAGGGTTTTTGATACTTGTTCTTCCAGGGTCGTCTCGGTGGAAGCTATCAGTAGGTCGTCCAGGTAAGGCACTATACAGATGCCCTGGCTCCGGATGAATGACACTGCTTCTGCCATTACCTTGGAGAAAACTCTTGGCGCTGAGGAGATGCCAAATGGAAGGACGTTGAACTGATAGTGCTCCACCTGATGACTCCCCTTTACCGCAAACTCAGATACTTCTTGTGTCTCGGGTGGATTGAAATATGAAAATAGGCGTCCTTTAAGTCGATGGTTGACATAAGGAAGTGTGGCCCGATCAGGGGGATGGCTGACCTTACAGATTCCATCTTGAACTTTCGGTATTTTACGTGCCGGTTCAGTCCCTTCAAATTTATGATAATACGGGCCTCGCCTGATGGTTTGGTTACTAGAAATAACTGAGAGTAATGGCCCTGACCCCACTCTGCTCCTGGGACCGGGGAGACTGCATTTGATCCCATGAGGTCCCTGAGATCTAGCTGCAGTGTTGTCTGGTCTTTTGGGGTCGGAAGGCAAGTAACTTTTAGGCCCTGTTGGGGGAGGAGATGAACTCTATCAATAGGCCCTCCCTGATGACGTTGAGGACCCAGTGAGAACTGGTGATGTTTTCCCACTGATGCACGTATTTTGAGAGTCCCCCCCCCACCGGGTCAAAGTCATTGCTTCTCCGGTTGGGCCTGCTGCTGCTGTGGGACGAGAATGTTTTTCCCCCTACCCTTCGCGTAGCTCCATCTCCCTGTTTTGCCTTTGCCTCTTGTTTGGGAGGTTTGAGCCTGTGGGGCACGAAGGGTCGTTTTTTGAAAGGTTTTTGTTCTGGGAGAGGTTTTTTCTTGTCGGTGGCTTTCTCTAGAATTTCATCTAGGGCCGGCTCGAAGACATATTCCCCTTTAAAGGGTATGGCACATAATTTGGCTTTGGAGGTGATGTCACCGCTTCACATCTTGAGCCAGAGCGCTCTCCTGGCTGAATTGGACTGTACCATAGATCTGGCGGCCACCCTAATGGATTCCATGGAAGCATCCGCTAAAAACCCGTAGCCTTATGCAGGATTGGTAGGGAGTCTAATAACTCACCCCTGGAGGTACCCTGTGATATGTGGGTTTCTAGTTCCTCAAGCCAACGAAACAAAGCCCTAGCGACACAGGTGGAGGCGATGTTAGCCTTTAACGTGGACGTAGATGTCTCCCAAGATTTCTTTAGACTCTATTTTTCTGTCCATCGGGTCCTTCAATTGTGAAGAATCCTCGAATGGGAGCGCAGTTCTTTTTGCGACTCTCGCCACCTGAACGTCAACATTGGGGATGTCCCATTTCACAGAATTTCCTTCCAGGGGAACCTATGTTTCATTTCTGAAGGAGTGCTGAGGTGTTTTTCCTTCAGTTCCCACTCCTGCAAAATCATGTCCAATATGTTGGCATACACTGGGAACCCTATGCGTCTTTCTGTCTTAAGCCTACCAAACATTTGGTCTTTAATGGACTGAGGCTCTGGTTCCTTTTCTAACCCCATGGTGCTGTGTACTGCGGATACCAGCTCCTCCATATAGTCAGAGGAGAAGAGGTATTTTCTCATCTCAGCAGCCCTGGGTGATACGGGCTCCTCCCATCTCCCAGAGGACGATGTATGAGAAAGGTCGGACTCAGAATCAGAGTCTTCAACCTGTATTTTTCTTTTCTTTGCTGGAGAATGGGATATTGGTGATGGCGGAGGAGTAAAAGCCGCTAGGGAAGAATGCACCTCCTGTTTGAACAGGGAGCGAATCTCGACTAAAAGGGACGGCTGCTCTGCTCTAACTTTGTCGGTGCAGGACCGGAAAAGCTTTTTATCCCATAATGAGGGCATTTTAATGTTACAGATTGGGCATTTTTTCCTGGTTGCGGCTTTGGGGGTAGATGTTTCTCCCTAAAATAAGAGGGAGAGAAAAGTCAGGATAAAAGGGGGCCCCCTAAATGAAGTCACCACCCCACAGACCCCTTCCCTGCAACACTCACTGTAGCAGGGGCAGCGCTGGGCTCTGCAGACGAAGGGCATGAAGCGCTATCCATGCTGAGGGATTTTCTGTCTAACTTCATGTAGCCTTCAGCAGGGTTTTTATGCTCCTCTGAGCCAGAAACTGCCCTCCAGCGTTGCATTTTTCGCCCCTCCCCTCCTGGGTCCCTGTGCCGGTGTTAGGAGCGGGTACCACGCACTGTATGGGGGTGGCCATTAGCCGGCGCCCTCCTGGAGCGCCGATACCGGAAGTGACGCGAGCGGTCTCCCGATGTCACTTCTGGGACGCCCAGGTGCCGCGCTGGAGGGGGAGAGGACCGGGGAGCTCCAGGAGGCCCCCGGTCGGGGATCCCTGGCTTGCTTTGCCCTCACGGGTGTCATGATTAGGACATGGTTAATGTCCTGTTCTCACAGGGTTAACTTTTGCCGGCCTCTCTTTGGATCTGGGAGGGGTATTTATACTCACTCCAGACTAGGATTCCCTGTCAGCTATACTGTTATTCTGGCTGTGTGCCTGACTCCCCTGGTGTGCGTGTATACTGCATTGCTTGTTTGATTCCCGTGTATGACCTGGTCTGTCCCCTCACTCTGTACTCCATCTCTCGTTTTCGTACTATTGTCTTCTCCGGTTCTGACCTCCTGGCTTAACTATTGTTACTCCGTTACAGTTTGTCCCTATTGTACCATCTGTGAGAATCATGTGGGAATAGTGGATGAGGGCAGGTATATCTCACCCAGATACCTTTCCTATGTGGCCTAGTCTGGTCAGTATCTCACCTGGTGACTAATGAATAATGGGAGGCGGATATAAAAGGATGCCAGGTGGTTGTGTGAGTGTCTCAGCCTGGGAACACAGAGAGCCTGTCTGTGTGAGAGATACACATGAGTGAAAGCAGTGCCCACACTGCAACTGTGGTTTGGCTGGACGGGAGAATCCCGCCATTTGGTAGTTAGGTTGTACCTTGTTTAGTTAGTGCCGGACAGGCAAGGATTTGTTTTATGTTTTTTTTCTTTATGCATTGCTTTCACCGTTAATAAACCTGACCCAGTGTCAGTTATACCCGGTCCCCGGCTGTGCGCCTGAGTTTCATGCTGAACGCACGTGACCTTTGACCCCAGCAAAGGTGATCCCCGAGTGTTTTATCACACATCCACTGCCTGTTCTGGTTTTCTGATCTATTGCTATGTCCTGACTATTTGCTCTGTCTAACCCTTTGGTACTGTCCTGCTATCTCGTGCTTTGACCTGGCTTGATCTGGTTTACGTCCCTGTCTATGACCCTTGGTAACTTGTCCCGTAGTTACCTTTCTAGGCGTTTCCCTGCAGCTCCTAGCTCTGTGGAGCTTAGGTCACGCCCCCAGCAGTCACGTGCTTCAGGTCCTGATAGTCTAAAGCACGCATCATCACCGCTGCTGCCCCGCTCCTTAGGTATCTTTGAGCACTGTTTTTGTACTCAGGACACGCGCACTGGCTCAGTGAGCTAGTGCAGTGCGGTGTTCCTGACAATGGGGGCGCGGGAAGGCCAGAGCGGGTTCCGAGGTCACCCGAGGGGATGACGGGAGCAGCATCACGAAGGAGGCGGGACACGACCACCAGCTGCCCAGCATTTGACAGAGGTAACCCCTGTACCACGCTACTGCAGTCGCCGGCAACCACAGTATACAGACCTCTCCCTGCCCCATGGGGAACAGGAAAGACACTGGGAGGTGGGAGGACCTTTTAACCTCTCTGGGTTTCCTGTCCCCCATCAGGGCAAAGAGGCAACCTCCGTATACCATCATGGAAGGTGACTAGAGAAATATCATTAAATAATAATGTACACTCGTATACTTCCTTCACTGGCACCGTTCTTCCACTCTAAGCCCCGTGTACCCATGTCATTGTCACATGAAGGCTGCTATCATGGCGGATAATGCTATTTACCTGCAGGTATGTGGTTAATCTGCAGGTAAATAACTTTAGGCTATGTGCCCACGATCCGGACGTTGTAGCACTTTGGACGCTGCATCCAAAGCGCTGCCGTCTATTGAACGCAAGTGAATCCGCATGTGATCATTGAACCATGTGGATTCACAGTGTTCAATACATTCTGTTGATGTAATTTCTGTAATGGAGGCTCGCGTCTACGCAAGACAAATTGACGTATTGATGTCCTGAAAGACGTGTCACATGTCAGTGTCAGCGTGTGATCCACGGGTGTCTGTGGTAGCATAGTAAACATGGGATTTCTTGAAATCCCATCAACTATGCTGTAACATCTGGCTGCCATGGTTTTGACGCTACACAAGTACGCAGCATCCAACCCGCAGCTATTACTGATTGTCTGCACGTGCCCAAAGGGTATGTTTCCACTTTCAGGAAATGCTGCAGAGAGGACACAGCTCCGTCCAAAGCATTGCCCCATTTTGTACACGCGGTGATTCCGCATGTGTTCATTGAAATTTCCCAGGCTATTAATATCAGCCTACAGCTGTATAATTAGCCTTTACAGGCTATTATAATCAGGGACCACAAAAAAAATGACGGAGGGTCCCCCTATTATTAATAACCAGCAAAGGCTTTGCAGACAGCTGAGGGCTGATATTTATAGCCTAGAATGGCGCCATAGATAATGGCCCCCCCAGGCTAAAAACATCAGCTCTCAGCCACCCCAGAAAAGGAGCATCTATAAGATAAGCCAATTCTGGCACTTAGCCTCGCTCATCCCAATGGCCCTCTAGCGGTGGAAAGTGTGGTGATAGTTGGGGGGGTTAATGTCATCTTTGTATTGTTAGGTGACATCAAGCTCAGAGGTTAGTAATGGAGAGGCGTATATAAGACACCCCCATTACTAATCCCATAGTCATATTGAATTAACACACATACACACAGAATAAAGTCCTTTAATTGAAAGAATGACACAGACTCCTTTAATAAATCTCAATTAAACCATACTTACGACAACACCCATTCCAGTGACGCGATTGTTCCTGCAATAGAATGAAAATAACAATATAATATATTCCTCACTTTTCCGCAGAAGATGATAATCCATTTATCCAGCAATGGATTTCATAGAATCATAGAATCATAGAATCGTAGAGTTGGAAGGGACCTCCTGGGCCATCTGGTCCAACCCCCTGCTCAAAGCAGGATTCGCTAAATCATCCCAGTCAGATGTCTGTCCAGCCTCTGTTTGAAGACTTCCATTGAAGGAGAACTCACCACTTCTCGTGGCAGCCTGTTCCACTCATTGATCACTCTAACTGTCAATTTATTTATATTATATATATTATTTATTATATATATTATTTATATTATATATATTTTATATTCAATTTATTTATATGTATGTCAATGACATCTATATAGCTATCTATTCTATGTGTATTTACTGTATGTAATCCATCTCTTCTATCCTGCCGGGTCCTGCTGTGATTTTACTGTAACGGTTGCTAAATTGCTGGCTTTTTATCTATCTATTTTAAAATACTTTAGTGGCAACGCAATTATTTTCCCTCACTTTTACTGACTATTTCTATTTTAAGAAAAAATGCTTGTGTTTCCGATCACGAACTTGAATTTGCCATATTCGTGCCGAATTTATGTTTGGCGATAATTTTCCGAACATATTCGCTCATCTCTTTTCCACATTGCTTCAGTTCCTGTGAAGCACCTGAAAGGTTAATAAACTTCTTGAATGTGGTTTTGAGCACCTTGAGGGGTGCAGTTCTTAGAATGGTGTCACTTTTGAGCATTTTTCTGTCATATAGGCCCCTCAAAGTGACTTCAAATGTGAGGTGATCCCTAAAAAAATGGTTTTATAAATTTTGTTGTGAAAATGAGAACACTTTGGTCAACTTTATTTTCAAATAATTTTATTGTTTTTTTAGAAATAAACAGGGTAGGGAAAGGAAGGTAGGAAGGGAGGGAAGGGAGTGAGGAATAAACAACCTTGTACAGGTACGGAAAAAAATGTAAAAACTAGAGAACCCACAAATAGGCATAGAATAACATATATCGACAACCTAAAAGGAAAAAAAAATCGACAATCCTTATTATGGGGTAACATTCTTGGAAGGAGATACAGCATCCCAGTACTAAAGCGCCCAGGTTTAAACTTCAAAATATAGTGCCTCTTGTTAAATCTATTTGATATGAAATTTGTTGTTCCAGGTCTTCCATTTTTTTGAGTATTTGTGAATGTGATTGTTGTTAATCGCACATCTGCGTTCTAAATTGCTGTGTTGGCCTATCTTGTCAAGTATGTCTGAAAACTTGGGAACCTCTGCTTTCTTCCACCATTGTGCTAACATGGTCTTGGTCACTAAGAGGATGTGTATGATAATGTGTCTTACCGAATCATCAAATTGTTCCATGTCTAATGAAAGAAGTGCTCTTTCGGGTGTAATTGTGAAGTCCTTAGCAATGAGGTTAATGTGCTGTGTGACTTGAAGCCAGAGGTTTTTGATTTTTGAACAACCCCAGAAAATATGGTAGAGGTTCCCTTGGTGTACACAATCTCTCCAGCACAAGGAAGATAGCTCTGTGTTAAAATGCGATAACCTCGTCGGGGTATAGTACCACCTATTTAACAATTTGAAATAACTCTCATGAAGACCCATTGATATGCTGGAATTGTAAGTGTTTTTGATGGCATCATTCCAGTTCTCGAGACGGATATCAGCACCAAAATCGGACTCCCATCTCTTCATGTATATGTTTTTGTGGCTCGTTAGGTCCTTGACGACAGATCTATACAAATTACGCAGACTCCAGAGGTTTTTATTTTTAAGGTTGCACAACAGTGAAGTTAGCATTTCATAATTCAAAGTCTTCCCTTTTATGAATTTCCAAATTCTGTCTTTCAACATGGTGTAAAAGACTAGCTCAGATGATGGTAAATTATATTTAGCCCTGATCTCACCGAATTTCAGGAACTCCACTCCACTAAAAACATCCCGCACCCTTTTAATTCCAGATTTTCCCCAAACCTCCGGTATCTGGAGATCATCCATCAGTGCCAATGAAGAAAGAGGCAACTTTAAGATTTGCTCTGCTTTTTTGATATTTTTAGTCGGCTTAATGAGATCCCTCCAGGCTGAGATTATCGGCCGGAATATAGGATGAGATGAGTTTGCACTGGGCTTTTGCAGAAGGAAGTTAAAGAAAAAACCAGGGGAAGAGTCTTGAGGAGATCATTTGCATATTCCCAGTGCCTTCTGGGATAAGTGAAGAGTCTCCGCGAGCTCAACGATCACTGGGTTTTGGCCGTTGCAGCTGAAAAGAGGAAATCGGAAAATTTTGGCTCATCTTTCATCGTTTTTAAGAAAATCTCAAGATGGAAGAGGCCAGGAGCCATTTGGTGAGCTGCATTTCTTGCTACATGTTCACAGATTTACCAGTGGAAAAGCCAAACTTCACATGCTACAAATGCAAGCTTGTGACCCTATTGGAGGAAAAGTTGCAAAATCTCGAAGAGAGGTTAGCTACATTGAAGATCATTAAGGAAGGTGAAGAGTTCTTGGACAGAGCAGAATTATCTCTTCATGTTACAGAAAGAGAAGAAATTCGAAGTGCACCTGAAGAAACAGAGGAATGGAGACATGTGACCCAGAGAAGCAGGAGGATCAGGAGGCAGTCAGCACCCATACTGCTCAGAAACCAGTACCAGGCTCTCACGCAGGAAAACGATGAAGAAATACATCAGGATAAGACTTTGCCAACAAACAGCAACCTTGTACGCCTTCAGAGTCCTCCTGGATGGAGAAAGAAAAATGTTGTGAAGAAGAAACGGAGAGTGGTGGTCATGGGGGATTCCCTGTTGAGAGGAACAGAGGCCGCTATCTGCAGACCGGATATAACTTCAAGAGAAATGTGCTGTCTTCCAGGTGCAAAAATTAAAGATGTGTCTGACAGGATATCAGGACTCTTCAGACCTACAGATGACTACCCATTCCTGCTACTACATGTGGGGACAAATGACACCGTAAGAAACGACCTGGAAACCATCTGCAGAGACTTTGAAGACTTAGGCAAGAAAGTGAAAGAACTGGGAGCGCAAGTGGTCTTCTCTTCCATCCTCCCAGTGGATGGCCATGGAACAAGGAGGTGGAATAAGATTCTGCAGGTGAACAACTGGCTACGTCGATGGTGCCGTCAGCAACGATTTGGATTTCTGGATCACGGAGTGAACTACTTATACGATGGACTACTTGCTAGAGATGGGGTGCACCTTACGAAGACTGGAAAGCAGGTATTTGGAAGTCGCCTTGCTACACTTGTAAGGAGAGCTTTAAACTAGAACAACATGGGAAGGGAAGCAAAAGACCAGAAAAAGCCATACACCTGACAAATGCTATTGAGAACTCTGCTATTAGAAGTGGAAAGGAAGAACAAAAACGAAAGAATCTAATTAATAAAAATATTGGAGAAAGAGAAACCAATCACAAACTAAAATGTTTCTATACTAATGCACAAAGCATGGGCAACAAACAAGGAGAATTGGAACTACTAACACAGGAAAAGAAATATGATGTCATTGGAATCACTGAAACTTGGTGGGACAATACACATGATTGGAATACAAGACTAGAAGGATACAACTTATTTGCAAGAAACAGACTTGATAAACGAGGAGGGGGTGTCGCATTGTATGTTAGAAATGCGTATATCTGCACAGAGATTGAAGCTTCAGAGACTGGGAGTTCTGTGGAAACTGTTTGGGTAAGAATACAAGGACAGAACAATGGAAAGGACACCATTGTAGGCATTTACTACAGGCCGCCTGTGCAAGCTGAAGATATGGATGAACTCTTTATGCATCAAATGGCCAAGTTCTCCAAAAAATATGACATAGTTGTCATGGGAGATTTCAACTATCCAGACATTTGTTGGGAATCTCTCTCAGGCAAAACTAACAGGTCAAGGAAATTCTTATCCTCTCTTGCTGACAACTTTATCTTCCAAAAGGTAAAGGAGAAAACAAGGGGAACTGCTACCTTGGATCTAATCCTTATAAACAGGGAGGAAATGGTTGAGGAGGTAAAAGTGGCTGGGACCCTAGGAGGTAGCGACCATGCTATTTTAGAATTTTGGATAACTAGAGGCGGAAGACCTGTGAAGACTCAGACGTCAAGGTTAGATTTCAGAAAGGCAGATTTTAAGGGATTCAGAAAGAGAATTGGAGGGATCCAATGGCTGGATATCCTTAAAGACAAAAATGTCCAGGAAGGATGGGAAATCTTGAAAAATGAAATTCTCAAAGCACAGTTGTTAACAATTCCGAAAAGAGGGAAGAATAGGAAGCATTTAAGGAAACCAGGATGGATGAACACAGAACTTAAGCACATGCTAAAAAGGAAGAAAAAAAATGTTTATAAAATGGAAAGAGGGAGGCATATCTAAAGAAGAATATAATGCTGTCTGCAGAACCTGCAGGGCACAAATCAGATTATCTATAGCTGAAAATGAATTGAGGCTTGCAAGAGATGTCAAAAGCAATAATAAAGGATTTTGGGGATATGTCAAAAGTAAAAGAAAAGTCAAAGATGCTATAGGATTTTTACAGGATGAAAATGATGAAATGGTAAGACAGGATGTTGAGAAGGCTGAACTTTTAAATTCCTATTTTGCATGTTTTCTCTCAGAAAGGAAATGTAACATCAACTGTTATTCACTGTCCTATTAAGGGAATAGAAGAATCCAGGATATCTATAAACAGAAAGATAGTGAGGAAACACTTAGCTAACCTAAATGAATTCAAGTCTCCAGGTCCAGATGAATTACACCCCAGAGTACTGAAGGAGATAGCAGAAGAAATTTTTGAACCCCTCTCCATAATCTTTGAAAATTCTTGGAGAACAGGAGATGTGCCAGAAGACTGGAGAAGAGCAAATGTTGTTCCTATCTTCAAAAAGGGGAAGAAGGTGGACCCAGGCAACTATAGGCCGGTGAGTCTGACTTCTATACCAGGAAAGATCTTTGAACAAATTATTAAACAACATGTATGTCAATACCTGGATAAGAATGAAGTGATTAAACAGAGTCAGCATGGGTTTGTAACTAATAAGTCATGTCAGACTAATTTAATTTCCTTCTATGACGGTATTACTGATTGGGTGGATCAAGGAAATGCTGTAGATATAGTATATCTTGACTTCAGCAAAGCATTTGACAAAGTCTCTCATACAATCCTTATTGAAAAAATGACTAAGTATGGAATGGACAAGGCAACTGTTAGGTGGATTCATAACTGGCTTAGTGATCGGACCCAAAGAGTGGTCATAAATGGCTGCACATCCAGTTGGAAGAATGTCTCAAGTGGGGTACCACAGGGCTCTGTCCTGGGCCCTGTATTGTTCAACATCTTTATCAACGATTTAGATGAAGGAATTGAGGGTAAACTGATTAAATTTGCTGATGACACAAAGCTAGGAGGGATAGCTAATACTAGAGAAGAGAGAGAGAGGATTCAAAAAGATTTAAATAAACTGGAGAAGTGGGCAGCAACTAACAGAATGGTTTTTAACAGGGAGAAATGCAAAGTACTACATCTGGGCAATAAAAATGAAAAAAGCATATATAGAATGGGAGGAATAGGGCTAAGTGACAGCACATGTGAAAAAGACTTGGGTATACTAATAGATCACAGACTGAATATGAGTCAACAGTGTGATGCAGCAGCAAAAAAGGCAAATGCAATTCTAGGATGTATTAACAGAAGCATACAGTCTAGATCACGTGAAGTAATTATTTCCCTCTACTCCTCTTTGGTCAGACCTCATCTGGAATATTGTGTCCAATTTTGGGCACCACATTTTAAAAAAGACATCAACAAACTGGAGCAAGTTCAGAAAAGAGCGACCAGAATGGTGACCGGTCTGCAAACCCTGTCTTATGAGGAAAGGTTGCAGGATTTGGGAATGTTTAGTTTGCAAAAGAGAAGACTGAGAGGAGACTTAATAGCTGTCTACAAATATCTAAAGGGCTGTCACATTGTAGAAGGATCAACTTTATTCTCATTTGCACAAGGAAAGACTAGAAGCAATGGGATGAAGCTGAATGGGAGGAGACACAGATTAGATATTAGAAAAAACTTTTTGACAGTTAGAGTGATCAATGAGTGGAACAGGCTGCCACGAGAAGTGGTGAGTTCTCCTTCCATGGAAGTCTTCAAACAGAGGCTGGACAGACATCTAACTGGGATGATTTAGCGAATCCTGCTTTGAGCAGGGGGTTGGACCAGATGGCCCAGGAGGTCCCTTCCAACTCTACGATTCTATGATTCTATGATTCTATGAAAAGCTTTTGCAAAGAACCTCTATCACTAGCATCTCTCTCCAAGCCATACCAAGCCGGATGCGTCATGTTTTCAGTAAACCAGTGCCAGCTCTGTTTAATGAGCGAGGCCTGATAATAAGCGTATATGTTGGGCAGTCCTGCACCCCCATGTTTTTTATTTTTGTACATCAAGTCTGCAGATATTCTTGCTTTTTTACCTTTCCAAATAAATAGTCGGATGAGCTCTTGAGCTTTATCAATGGTTTGGCGCGGAAAGCTAACTGGTAAAGTCCTAAATATGTATAAAATTTTGGGAAGGATAAAAGTTTTGACTGCCAGAATCTTCCCAAAGATGGAAGTCTCTAGCTGAGCCAAAAAGGATAGATCGCCTGTAATAGTCTTTATAATGCTGTCTAAATTGGCCCTAACTGTGGCTTGGATTGATCCAGCTATTCTAATCCCTAGATAGACAATCTCTTTCTCCTCCCAAATGAACTGGGTTTGGGCCTTTATTTTGTTAATTTCAGATTGTTTCATGTTTAGAGTTATAAATTTTGATTTGTTTGGGTTTATCTAAAAATAAGATGCTCTAGAGAATTTTTCTAGTTCAGCTGAAAGGGCTCTAATGGAGTTTGCAGGATCCAGTAGCGTGAGGAATAGATCATCTGCGAATAATCCAATTTTAAAATTTCGTGATGGCAGTTCAAAGCCTTTAATATCATTGTTTATTTTTTCGGCTAGGGGCTCTATTGCAAGCACAAATAGAAGGGGGGACAGGGGGCACCCCTGTCTCGTGCCATTGGTAATGTCGAACGGGTCGGAGAGGAAATTGTTTGCATAAATCCTGGCACTAGGACCCGAGTACAAGGCGAAGACTGTTGATAGAAACTTCTCGTCAAAGCCAAATCTAGCGAGAGTTGCTTTTAAGTAAAGCCAGTTTAGCCTATCAAACGCCTTCTCGGCGTCCAGTGCCAGAAAAGCAGTTTGGGTTCTCAGGTTGTTCGCTAAATTTGTTGGTCAACTTTAAACTGTTCTAACTTCCTAACAAAAGAAAACTGTACCTCAATTATTGTGCTGATGTAAAGTAGACATGTGGGACATGTTGTTAACTATTTTGTGTGACATAACTCTGTTATAAGGTCATAAAAACTAAAAGTTTGAAACTTGCTACATTTTCACAAAATTTCCTATTTTTTCACCAAAAACACAAATCATATTGAATAAATTTTTCTACTATCAGCAACAGCAATATGTCACGAAAAAACAGTCTCAGAATTATCGGGATCATTTGACGTGTTCCAGAGTTATGACCTCATAAAGTGACAAAGGTCAGAATTGTAAAATTTGGCCTGGTCAAGAAGGTGAAAACAGGCTCAGGGGTCAAGCGGTTATGTTTGATAACTATTTTCTTGTAAAGATGTAACCAGACAGCGTGTAATTCAGAATGACAATATACAGTAGACTTACACCTTAATCAGATTCCATCAGTTTTTTCTTTGTTAACACGATAAAATACAATTATTGTATATGTTGGATCTGTTTTTGGTCCCAGTGCCCAATTTTACAATCTGTGTGTCATCCAGTATTTTTTTCATTTGTCAAAGCCTCTCATGTCAACTTCTCAGTGAACAATGGACAGCACCGAGATGTCAACACGGATGACATCTGAGTGTTACCAGTGTTTCTCACAGACACATTTGTAGTAGGGGCTGGCCGGGCTAGGGGGGTGGACCACTGCTTACCAGACGAGGCAAAGACGAGATGGAGACAGCTTCCACTTGTAACAGTTCCGGATTTATTTGTCGTCCTCCTGACGACCACCAAACACGCACCGCAGCTTCTTTACACCACTGTATCGACAGGCCCGGGTACCTATTCTTCAGCTCCAGTCACAGTAACGCACCTCACGGATCTTTCACTGGGGGCTGTCCTAGACCAATCTACCCCCAGTGCTTCACCTGCCCGAGGTCGTCTTCCAATCGGTACCCCAGGGGCCTCGTCTGTCTTGCGGTACGTCGAGTCAGGGTCTCCCCCTGGCTGCCTCTTCTCCTTGCCTGTCCTGCAGTCCGTCGGGTCAGGGCCACCCCCTTGACTGTCTCTCCTTTGTCCGTCCCCCTGGCCGAGCTCTTCTCGCTTTCTCCATCTTCTTCTGAGCTCCTCCCGGGACTAAACCCTCCTGGAGACCCGCCTTCTTCTATTTATCCCCTCTCTCACAGGGGAATTTCCCACCCAGGCTCCTATCTCCCCGCCCCCCATGACTAAGCGTATTCCTAAGCCCAAAGCTGATTTTAAGTCCTGTACTACTCTCCCCTGCCATCTTGTGGTCATTTCACGGTACTGCACTCCCTTTTCTGTCTTTCCCTGCTGTTACCTTTCTAACCTGTCAGTCTCTGTCCCTAGTACACAAACCGTCCCCTCTTTCTACCAGCCACGTCTGTCCGTCAAGTCACCTTCCCCACACATTCACCTGAACGGGAAAGTTTCCTCTACAAATCTAATGAAAAACAGACATCTCCATTCTTTGGCTGACAGCCTCGGGCCGTGTTCACACTTTTTGTTTGGGAGTTTTCTTTTTTTCTCTTCCATTTTAGGAATAAATAATCAGGATTCATGTTCAAAATGGATCTGTTGTACAACCAATGCAATCACAGATATTTGTCCTTTTTAGGAATGGAAACCGCAGTTCTGCATCAAGAGCTTTTTCCGTATTCCAAGAACAATTGCGCCATTTATAGAGTGGAATACTATGCTTTAAAGAAGAATGCTACCGAGGTTTTCATGCTGAGAAAGATGAGAAAGGATGAGAAAGTAAAGGTCTACATAACAGTGCAGCCTGTGGCTCACTAGTAATGTTTCTGCCTTCCATATCAGGGGTACCAAGGTCAATTACCCAACACTGACAAGCTTCAAAAGTTGATTTAGAGAAATCCTCTGAGCACAGTGTCTGGTGTTAGTCAAGACTCTGAATACAGAAGACTCCCTTCTACAGCAGAGAGATAACTATATAAAATAATGTGAAAAGGTTTTTGTTTTGTCTTTTCCGTTTTCTTTCAGCGATAAAACCTTAGGTGTAAAATCCACATAAAAAAATTCAGTGTAACAGACGCTAAAAAATTCCTCACAGAATTATACCATCCAGCAACTGATTAGAACATGTGCCTTCTCTGCAGTTAGTGGTCACTACTCACCTGTGCGGTTATCTGTAGGAATCTCCTCTTTACACAGCTCATCACCCCTCACATATGTCTCTGTAGTATGAATATAGGGCAGATCTTTACCCTGAAAAAATTATTGTAAAAAGTCACAAATGGAGAAGTCATGTGAGATGATTAAAGAAACACGAACACTAGTAAAAGCAATTTGCCAACCAAAAATTTATGCATGGCGTTCATTATGCTCTAAGCCAGCGATGGCGAACCTATGGCACGCGTGCCAGAGAGGGCACGCATAGCCCTTTCTGCTGGCACGTGGCATTGCCGGGCCTAACCTGTAAGTGCTCCGTCCTTCCTCAAATGGGATTCAGCAGCGCAGCTGTGTGCCAGTGAGAGGAAGCGTGGGAGGAGAGGAGGAAGCGCGAGAGAAAGCTGCCAGTGCGAGGAGAGCTCAGAGCAGCGGAGAGGTGTGTGTGAGTGATGGGGGTGGGCAATGATGGGGATGATGGGAGTGATGCAGGGGCAGATGGAGATGGGGCAGGATGGAGACATTGGAGGCAGGATTGGAGACATTGGGGGCAGGAATGGAGACATTGGGGGCAAGATGGAGATGGGGCAGGATTGGAGACGTGACAGGATGGGGGCAGTGTTATGATTGAGTCACCGAGGAGGAAAAAACAAAACACAAGCTCAGCCCAGAAAATCAGAGAGGTTGGAAACTAGCGGATTGCAGACCCCTAATCCTATCACACAACTAGCAGTAGCCGTGGAGTGTTCCTACGGTGATCCTAGACACCTCGTCACAGCCGGAGATCTAAATAAGCCTAAAGAGAGAAAAGGGAAAAACTGACTGCCCCAGAGCAGACCCCAAAGCAATAGGCAGCCCCCAACATATAATGACGGTGAAGCAAGATGAAAACATTAACACAGATAGAAAGATAGGTTGAGCAAACGATGGGGCCCAAGCTAACTAAAAAGGACAGGACAGAAAAGCTGCTGTCTGCAATCCGAGAAAACCCTGCTAAAAATATTACCAACACAACTGATAAGCAAAAAGGACCCTGAAGTCACTAGACTTCAAACCCTATATCAACACTCAGAATATTCTGAAAGCAGAGCAAAAGAGAACACTGATCAAAGAATAAGAATCCAGCACACCCCTAGCCGGGGATGGCTGAACTCAAAAAACAAGGTAAACAAAACCAAAACTAATAAGTTCAATAGCAGAGCAAAAACTTATCTTTGGGAAGCAGGAATCAGACTGGTCTCCAAGAATCCAGCAGAGAAATCACCAGCCACTCAGAAGGGCGTCGGCTGCCTTATATCCAGTCTGAAGTTCCTGTTACCCAGTCACAATCCACCTGATCAGGTGTTTGGTTTCTTTCATCCAAATCAGCCTCACTACCTTCCTTCACCAGAAGAGGGAGATCCTCAGACACAAAAGGTGAATGAACAGATGAGCTCACAACAGGGCAGGATTGGAGACAGGGCAGGATTGGAGACGGGGGCATGATTGGAGACGGGGGCAGGATGGAGACAGGGGCAGGATGGAGATGGGGCAGGATGGAGATGGGGCAGGATTGGAGACATTGGGGGCAGGATTGGAGACATTGGGGGCAAGATGGAGATGGGGCAGGATTGGTGACGGGGCAGGATTGGAGATGGGGCAGGATTGGAGACAGGGGCAGGATGGAGATGGGGGCAGGATTGGAGACATTGGGGGCAGGATTGGAGACATTGGGGGCAGGATTGGAGACATTGGGGGCAGGATTGGAGATAGGGGCAAGATGGAGACAGGGCAGGACTGGAGACATTGGGGGCAGGATGGAGATGGGGGCAGGATTGGAGACATTGGTGGCAAGATGGGGGCAGGATGGAGATGGGGCAGGATTGGAGACATTGGGGGCAGGATTGGACACATTGGGGGCAAGATGGAGATGGGGCAGGATTGGAGACGGGGCAGGATTGGAGATGGGGGCAGGATGGAGACAGGGGCAGGATTGGAGACATTGGGGGCAGGATTGGAGACATTGGGGACAGGATTGGAGACATTGGGGGCAGGATTGGAGACGGGGCAGGATTGGAGATGGGGGCAAGATGGAGACAGGGCAGGATTGGATACATTGGGGGCAGGATGGAGATGGGGCAGGATTGGAGACATTGGGGGCAAGATGGGGGCAGGATTGGAGACATTGGGGGCAAGATGGAGACAGGGCAGGATTGGAGACATGGGGGCAGGATGGAAACATTGGGGCAGGATTGGGGGAAGGGTGGAGACGGGGCAGTATTGGAGATGCAGGGGGCAGGATTGGAGATGCAGGGGCAGGATGGCAGACACTGGGGGCAGGATGACAGACACAAGGGGCATGATTGGAGACATGGGGGCAGGACTGGAGACATGGGGGCAGGACTGGAGACATGGGGGCAGGATTGCAGGTACAGGGGGCATGATTGGAGACAAAGGGGCAGGATGAAAGACATGGGGGCAGGATTGCAGGTACAGGGGGCATGATTGCAGGCACAGGGGGCATGATTGGAGACAAAGGGGGCAGGATGAAAGACACAAGGGGCATGATTGGAAACAGGGCAAAATGGAGACATGGGGCAGGATTGGAGACAGATGGGGCAGGATCATGGGGCAGGATGGATACGATGGAGACAGATGGGGAGATCATATGGGGCACAATGGATACTCATGAGGGTGTGATGGGAGAACATATGGCTGAAGCCAGGAATGAGACACGGGAGCCAGGATGGGGGATATTATTACCATAGGGGCTAATTAAAGGATATTATTACTGCAGTGATGTATTTATTTTAGTTTTTGAGTATACTGTTTTAAATGGGGGGGCAGTCCTGTTACTGTGTAGTGATATTATGTTGCCTTTTTTTCTTCATGTGATGTAATGTAGAAGTTGGGAAAAAATAAGTAATATGTTCTGCAAGTGGAGCTCCAGATAACTGTGTTATTTCATGCAGAGATGAGCCCTGGCTGGAAGATGTGATGGCAATCTGTGCAGGATGAAAGATGAAAAGCAAGGATGAAGGACTTTACCTAGAGACATCACTGGTGAGTTAGTGCGTTACCTATACGCTGACACTATACACTGTATACTATATACAGAGGTCCTGTGTATAATGTCACCAGTGAACACTGTATTACCTGTACGTTATATACAGAGCTCCTGTGTATAATGTCATTAATCACTGTATTACCAGTACACAGACACTGGATAGTAAGTACAGATCCCCTGTGTATAATGGCACTTATGGCGATAGTATTGTTTTTTTAAAACTGATCAGTATTGTAGTATTCAGCCATTATGTGGTGGTAATATGTGGTCTGGACATGGTGTTGCGGTATTTGTCCCTTGTATGTGCTATTATTTGGTCACTTTGTGGTGGTATTATGTGGTCTGGTCATGGTGCTGTGGTATTTGTTCCTTGTATGTGATATTATTCAGTCACTGTGGTAGTAATATATAGTCTGGTCCTGGTGTGGTGGTATTTGTTCCTTGTATGTGGTATTAATTATAGGTCACTATGTGGTGGTAATATTGTGTCTTGTCATGGTGTGGTGGTATTTTTACATTGTATGTGATATTAATGGTCATTTTAACAATTGAAAAATAAATACAAATGTACCTAAATTGTATTGCATATTTTAACAAATATTTAATAGGTTACAGTAGAGTAGAGCTCGGCCAAAAGTGTCTACAGTTTTGTGATGGCGGCTTAACAAATATTTTGGCGAAAAAAAAATCTGCTGGCTATATGTGTGATCTGGTGATGGGAACTGTTAATGTGTGATTGGTGAGAAGTGGAGATTTTCAAGAGAGGGCGGTGGGACTATGGACAGTTTAAAGGGTGGAGGTGGGGCTGGGGTGGAGCCTGGGTGGAGTCTTACGGGGGCCCCGAAAATTTTCCCAGTATGGGGCCCCGAAATTCCTAGTGCCAGCCCTGCCCTTGCCCATATGCTGCAGCAGTTCAGGACTGTGCAGAGGGTGGACACTGGACAGTGTGGAATGGATGGATCCTCTTGGTCTGGCCTGCCCTGCATGCTCCAGGTAAGAGTACTACCAGAGCTGAGCAGGACTGAGGGACTGGGACCGAGGCGCAGGCATGATTTTGGGGGGCTCCTGGGGTGGGGGAGAACTGAACATGGCAGGCATGATTTTGGGGGGCTCCGTCCTGGGGGAGAACTGAAACATGATGGCCTGGCTGCTCATGAATGAGGGGCCCCTGGCCTGGGGAGAAGGGAAGCATGGCCTTGGCTGCTCATGAATGGGGGGCCCCTGGGGAAAAGCATGGCTGCTCATGAATGGGGGGGCCCTGGGGAGAAGCATGACTGCTCATGAATGGGGGGGCCCCTGGGGGAGATGCTTGGCTGGTCATGAATGGGACAGCTCATGGGGGGAGAAGAAACATGAATTGGGTGACCCACATAGGGGGAGATGCAGCATAAACTGGGGGGGGCACATGAGGAGAAGCAGCATAAACTGGGGGGCCACATAGGGCAAGAAGCACTATGCCAAAAGTAGACCGCATATGGGGGAGAGCATTATGAAACAAAGGGAAACAGGGGTGCCTATATATATTACCTATCTATATGTTTACATAACTTTGTTGCCCTATGAAGGACGGGGGGGGCCCAAAAAAATTTCTTGCACAGGGGCCCACTACAGTCTGTCCGCCCCTGGAGTGATGGAAAAGGCAATGATGAGGATGATGGGAGTGATGGAGAAGGCAATGATGGGGAGGATGGGAGTGATGGAGAAAGCAATGATGGAGATGATAGGAGGGATGGAGAAGGCAATGATGGGATGATGGGAGTGATGGAAAAGGCAATGATGGGGATGATGAGAGTGATAGAAAAAGCAATGATGGGGATGATGAGAGTGATGGAGAAGGCAATGATGGGGATGATGGGAGTGATGGAGAAGGCAATGATGGGATTGATGGGGAGAGGGCAATGATGGGGATGATGGGAGTGTGTACCTGTTACTAGTTTGGCGGTTGTTAGCCATCTCAGCATCTGGACCACCAGCGATTTTTTAAATATATTTTTTGTCAAATATGGAGCCGCAGCAGCAATTATTTATACTTTCTCAGTTCACGGTGAAGCCTCCTAGCCTGCCATTCTTGCCAGGTGCCGTCCACAACCAGCCAGCTTCCCAAGCCAGCCATCTCCAAGCCAGCCCAGGATTCAGAAGTCGGCAGTAGCCAGATACAGTAAGTGTTATCACATTTGTCTGACTGTGGCTAAAGAATAGAGATATTCACACTGTGAAATGTAGCAGTGGATTTCAGCATGGAATCTGCTTGCATTCCATGCTAAAATCTATCTATCTAATATTCTGCATTTTTTTCCCTAAAGATCAATCCAACTGCTGTGTCTGGAAAGGGCAGTGTGAGTGGCGCAGTGTGAGTGTGTGATAAGCACGCATGAGCTGGAAGCCCCCCTGCTGAACAGAAGACAGCAAAGGTAAGTTTCAAATCAATGAATTGTTGACATAATAGAATTGATCATCAGGGTTTAGGGACAGCAAGCGCTGTACAGGGAAGAGAGTTGGCAGCTGCGAACCTTCCTCCTGTGCAACGCTTATGACGGTCACTGCTGAGTAGTGCTCATTCACTTTGAATCAGGGCAGCGCTGCAGCACCTCCAGATGGCCACTACACATTTTTCATCACACACTACTGTTTTTAAACCTGTGTAACCTGCAATTCTGGTCTGTGCACAGAAAGGCAAATAAATGTTTTATTCCCTCTTGCAGAGTGCTGCTTTGAACTGTTAGAAAAGTTCAAAGCAGCGATGAGTTCAAAGTGGAGTCAAGGCAAGCAAAGCCCAGTTTCCAATGCATATTTGCCTATACGCAGTGCAAAAAGGACCTCTGAAATGGCGCTACACTGTTGTCACTCCATCAACTGTGCGGCCAGAGTAGTTTATTATATGACCGCAAAGTAGGCTGAGATGCAGTGTGCAGATTGGCTCCTCCTTAATAATGTGCCCCCATCCAGTGGTGCCATGTTGGGGATAGGGAGGAACATAGCTCACAGTGTGGTATAGCTGCAGGGGAGCAGAGCGCTCAGGCCACAGCGTAGGCATTGCAGCCCTGACCCTGCCTTGTAGCCCACTGTAGACTTATCTGTATAAATAGTAAATAGATTTAATAGTAAATCATAGTGTTAGTTATTTTTGATAGATTTTTATTGGGAGTTTAATTTTTCTTTTGTTAAACTCAGTCTTGAACACCCAAAAATGAGTGCAGCAAAAAAACAAAAAAGAAAATCAGATAGTGGAAGATCATTTCAAGAGGTCTGGACAGAGTCATTTGGAGTTGTTGAACACAATGGGAAAGCATTATGTATTCCGTGCAGTGAGTGTTGTGTCGCACATCAAGTGTCATGGTGTGAAGTGGTGCACAAGTAGGTTCCCAAGCCAGTATATATAAGAATAAAACTTGGCACTCAACTTAATAGGACAATCCAAAGGAAAGTTTTATTGCAGTCAGTCCATATAAAGACAAAAGACGTTTCAGTGCCACATGGACCTTCATCAGTCCAACTGCTCAGAAGAGAAGATTGAAGTATATAAGTATATCATAAGCTGATACTGTTAGCCTGTAAAGGGGACAGGTGGGTAAAAGATTCAGGAAAAAAGCCCCAGATACGGGGTTTATATCTGTCTAAATCTCCGCAGGGAATTGTTATTTCATTATTGAGGTTCTTGACCGTTCTACATTCATATTTCTTTGTTATCAAACATGTCAATTTTTTGTCTTTTTTGTTCATTTTATTGTATAATTATTTTTTTTAAAAGTTGTGTTTTAATCATGTGACCTGTTGGGGGAGTGTTTTTTCCCCATTGGGGGGGATAAATTGTCTTATTGCTGTCTCAAATGCAGCTCTGACAAAGAACACACATGGCGTTCGAAACGCATTGCTGTGTTACCGCATCTGTCTCTGCGGCATGCTATTTTAATGGATTTTTAATAAAACAGCCTTTTCTACCAGCTGGACTACTCATCTTTTTGTTATCTAATCATTCAGTTCCATTGTATTATACATTAAGATGCTCTGTGTGCCAGGGAAAGCAGCAAAAAAATTTGAGGATGTCCTTAACCCCTTAATGACCGGATTTTTTTTTTGATTTTCGTTTTCATTTTTCGCTCCCCTTCTTCCCAGAGCCACAAATTTTATATTTTTCCGTCAATATGGCCATGTGATGGCTTATTTTTTGTGGAACAAGTTGTACTTTTGAACACCACCATTGTTTTTACCATGTTGTGTACTATAAAACGGGAAAACATTTCCAAGCGCGGTGAAATTGCAAAAAAAGTGCAATCCCACACTGTTTTTTTGGCTTTTTTGCTAGGTTCACTAAATGCTAAAACTGACCTGCGATTATGATTCTCCAGGTCATTACGAGTTCATAGACACCAAACATATCTAGGTTCTCTTTTATCTAAGTGGTGAAAAAAAATTCCAAAGTTTGCTAAAAAAAATTGTGCCATTTTCCATGACCCGTAACGTCTCCAATTTTTGTGATCTGGGGTCGGGGGAGGGCTTATTTTTTGCGTGTCGAGCTGATGGTTTTAATGATACCACTTTTGTGCAGATATGTTCTTTTGATCACCCGTCATGGCAATGTGTAGCTGACCCCCGATCACGTGATGGGGGTCGGTGATGCGCTCATTTCTGGCGGCGCCCCGGAAGTTCTAGTTAAATGCTCACGCCTATTGTGGGAACATGTCAGCTGTTTAAAACAGCTGACATGTCGCGGCTTTGAGGTAAGCTCACCGCCGGAGCCCACCTCAAAGCAGGGGATACTGACCGCTGACGTACTATCCTGTCAGCGGTCAGTAAGGGGTTAAAGATGTCACAAAGATGGTTAATTATATCATAGCTCGTGCTTTGAATTTTTGACAATTTCAAGCACTTCTTGAGGAGGTTCTGGCACATCCGTGTGCGGTACGTGTTTACGTGGACCCATTGACTTGTATGGGTCCGTGTGATCCGTGCTGTTGCACAAAAATGGACATGTCAGCGTATTTTGCACACGGACACACGGTCCGTGAAAACACGCTGACATCTGCATAGACACATTCATTAGAATGTGTCTATGTGTGTCAGTGTCTCCGGTACGTGAGAAAACTGTCACTATACGTACAGGAGCCACTGACGTGTGAAACTGGCCTCAAGTGTATGGGGTCTTTAATCAAACACCTGTACAGTTGAAATATCTGGCCTCATTCAGACAGTTTGTTGTGTTCATGTGCGCGATGAACAGCACACTGACCCTATGTTAATCTTGCATTGATCCCTTTACCCCCGAAGGTGGTTTGCACGTTAATGACCAGGCCGATTTTTACAATTCTGACCACTGTCCCTTTATGAGGTTATAGCTCTAGAACGCTGCAACAGATCCCACTGATTCTGATCGGAGACTGTTTTCTTGTGACTTATTGTACTTCTTTATCGTTGTTAAATTTCTCCGGTATGACTTGCGTTTATTTGTGAGGGGAAGAAAAGGAAATTTGGCAAAATTTGGGAAAATTCAGCAATTTTCCAACTTAGAATTGTCATGCTCTTAAAATCACAGCGATATGTTACACAAAAATTGTTCACTAGAGATATTTTCCACATGTCTACTTTACATCAGCACAATCTTGGAAACAATTTTTTCTTTTTGTTAGGAAGTTATAAGGGTTAAAAGTTGACCAGCAATTTTTTATTTTTCCAACAAAACTTACAAAATCATTTTTTTTAGGGACCACATTTGAATTAACTTTGAAGGGTCTATATGATAGAAGACAGTCAAAATTGACACCATTGTAAAAACTGCACCCCTCAAAGTGCTCAAAACCACATTCAAGTTTATCAGCACTTCACAAAAAAATTCCATCAGATACAAAAAAAATATTTTGACAAGGGTAACAGGGAAAAAGTGGACCCCAAAATTTGGTGGGTAATTTCTCCTGAGTATGCCGATACCCCATACAAGGGAGAGAACTATTGTTTGGGTGCACAGCAGGGCTCGGAAGGGAAGGAGCATCATTTGACTTTTTTGAATGTAAAATTTCCTGGAATCATAGGCATCATGTCCCATTTAGGGAGCCCCTGGTGTGCCTAAACAATGGAAACTCCCCACAAATTACCTCATTTTGGAAACTAGACCCCTTAAGGAATGTTTTTAGATGTGTGGTGAGCATCTTGAACCCCCAGGTGCTTTACAGGAGTTTATAATGTTGAGCCATGAAAATAGTAAAATCACATTTTCCTCAAAAAAAGTTATTTTGGCTCCAAATTTGTCATTTCCATAAGGCTATGCGCCCACGTTGTAGAACAGAAGCAGATTTTTCCTTAGCAAGACCGCACACCCTTGACTGCAAAAACGCATGCGGATTTTGACGTGTTTTTCATGCAGTTTTTCTAAGCGTTTTGTGAGCGTTTTTTAAGTGTTTAGGAGCAGAAATAAAGTTGGGTCAAAACAAAAAAGGCTCCTATGAGGCCATTTCCTAGTCCAGCCCCTCTTCTCCATTTTTTTTTTCTTGTTGTATTCAGGATGCCACAAGTGCAGCCCCAGCGGCATCTCAACCAAGAAAATATGCTGCTTACGTTACTGAATCTGCTGCACCACCACAGCGAGCATGTAACATACTGTCTGTAGATTTTTTTATCCGTTTAATATTTGGATGTATTTTCTACTAAAGACTTTATATTCTCCCATAGGAGTGGTCTCGGAGGAGAACACCGAAAAGAATGTGGGTTCAGGAGCGGGCAGACAAGGGCCACTTCCATCTCCTTTACCATAATTTAAGGAGGTAAGATATATTAGGGAAAAAAGTATATTGTTATCCGTGTGCACCTAATGTATTTTTTAAATGATTTTTTCTTGGTGGTATCCTATGTTAAGATGTAAAATTTTAATTCGTGTGCTAAACCGAACTTTTTTTTTTGTTTACAGATATCAGGAGAAATTTGTCCAGTTCTGCAGGCTCACGATAGAAGCTTTTGATCGCCTACTCGCTCTTCTGTCTCCTGATCTAAATTTCGTGAACAAAGTCATGCGAAGAGCCATCTCTGCTGAAGAAAGGCTGCTCATCACCTTGCGGTAAGTGTAATATTTTTTGATTTTTAACACATTTTTATAAGGTAATCAACATATGCTGCCACGCCCCAACCATTTTTTTACACCAGTATTCTGGCAGTATTTTTGCGCTTTAGTTTGATACAAAATCAGGAGAGGAACAATGACAGAAAGTTAGAAATTCAAAGTACGCAAGCAAATAAACATTTATCATCCACTCCTAGTTTTCACTCACACGCTTTAATAAAAATACTGTGTCTGAATACTGACTGTATTTCTGGTTTGGTTTTTAAACAAACAAGAAATGGTTAAAAACGTATAAAATGTTAAACAAGAAGCAAAAAAAAAGTTCACTCAGTGCTTGAATCTTATTATTAAAAAGAACATATATATGTTTCCGTATAAATTTTAAATGTGCCATTATAAGCTTGGCTACTTCAGGTTCAATTTTTTTATTTTAGCAAGGGTAACAGGAGAAATTGGACTGCAAAAGTTATTGTGCAATTTGTCCTGAGTACGCGGATACCTGATATGTGGGGGGGAACCACTGTTTGGGCGCATGGCAGAGCTCGGAAGGGAAGGAGCGCCGTTTGAATTCTTCACTGCAAAATTGGCTGGAATTCAGATTGGACGCCATGCCACATTTGGAGAGCCCCTGATGTGCCCTATGAGCCCTGCTGTGCGCAGGCGCCAGACCTCTCCCGACTCCTGCGCACTGCAGGACTCTGCTCTGCCCTCAGCAGGGCAGAGCAGTGCACCTGCGCCGGAGCCACTACAGGAAGGGAAGAAGAGGACTACATCGTATGAAGATAGGAGGCGCCGGACCGGACGGCAACACCCATCGGACCAGACCGCCCCTTCCGGTGAGTATAATCTAACGTATTTTTCTTATCTTTCAGGTTACATCGGGGACTTATCTACAGCATTACAGAATGCTGTAGATAATCCCCTGATGTCAATGCCGGCAGCTCATAGGGCAAAAAAAGGGTGACAGATTCCCATTAAGGCATGCTGTGTACTCCACAACTACACTCGTGAATACAGCACAGAGGTAGATGAGGAGTCACAGCTGTCTGAATTAATTGCATTTTCCAACTTGGGTCAAGGAAGGCAATCCAACTCTGGTACCAGTGTGCGAAAAACCTTCACTGACTACTTCATGAGTCCTGAAGGTACTGTGCACTGGCAATACTCCTGTGCCGGTGTTGAGCAGCCTGAACAACAGAGAAGATCTGATGCCTAGCACCAAACGATCAAGGCCCGTTGTTCTTGCACAGTTATTTAAAAAAATAAGTTAAATAAAAAATTACTTTGATGTAAATTTTAAGTCTTGTCCCCATGAGTTTTTGACTTATCACATTCATGTTCAGCAAACATGTTGTTTTAACAAATCCTATCGCCTACAAACAGACTACACACCCAGAGTAGGTGAATATTTGGAAAAGTATAGACGCTAACTGATTGAAATACATTCAAGATAAGGGGCACACTTTTTATGATCCCAATTTCCATTGACAATACCCTGTAATTAAGCATATACTTTTTATGAAAAATGACCACACAGTTTTCCAAATAATTTTTTTTTATAGATTAGATATGTAACAAACATATATACCAAACGACTTAGCTAAACTTATTTAATATCAAAACAATTGGACACTGTCCAAACTTTTCCATGTCCTTCAAAAATGAACAGTATAACGACCTGTCAACAGGACAGGGGAGGGGGGGTTGGGCCGGTCAGGCGGTGAAATAATGTCCTTAAATATGCTGGTACTCCGGCTCGTACCCATACCCCGGGAACATGTCTTGGGAGGACAGGCTGGTAGGGGACAATGTGTGATGGGCAGTTGTTGGAGGGGCTGGTGGGCATCCAGAAATGTAGGCATCAGCAGAGTCGGGCCTGTATGCTGCCGCCTGCCCAAAATGCTGCAATGTAGCTGCTGGTGGTGGTGGAGGCACACTTGGTTTATTAAATAAATTAATAATCCCCATCATTATGGCTGGTGACGGGGGTATAGGGGATGGGACGTCAACAGCCATTAGCATAACGCTGGCTGCTGCCATGAATATGTTCTGCCTGTCCCGCGGAATGGACCTTAGGTGGCTGGCTAACCATGAGCCGAATTTGTCCAGCTCATCTTGTTGTGATGAATTATCTATCAGAATGAGGGTTCGACTAGTGAGTCTTTCAATCACACTAGTCGAAGCCTTTTTTTTTCCCTTCTTGAGTGCCGCTCTTGTCAATGCCACGGGACAGGTAGTATCAGCCCCCATCCCAGTGGGCCTTGACACGCCACCAGCAGAATTAGACGCAGCGCCAGAGGCAGGAGCAGCATCACTAGACCCCAACGCCACTTCCACAGCAGAGGACGAACCTACTTCAGCACAGGACAATGCCAAACCAGCAGCAGAAAAAGAAGAGGGACCAGACTCTAGAGGAACTGGCGAGGAACAGAAGAAAAAGTCATCTGACTCCTCTCCTACTTTGTGCTCCGTGCTGTTGCCATCATGGGACGTGGGTGTTTGGGCCCTTATATTGCCTTCAGTGCTGTAGAAATAATAAAAAAGCCATGTTAATAAGAGTTTTGGAAAAATTGGAGATAAAAAAAAAAAAAAATTACCTCCGCAAATTCCTGCTGCTCAAAATGAATTGAAGCTGGTTAGCGTAGGGCACCTTCCTCTTGGGTGGCGAGGTGCCGCTTTGCGTCCTCAGGGACTTCACCAGCCGGTCGGTCACCGAACGCCACCTCTTCTTGACGTCATCCACTTAAATGAAACAAAAAAATGATGATTTCCAAAATGTATATTTCAAAAAATTACAAAAATACAAATTAATAAATACTTACTAATTATGTGTTGTCCCACTTTTGGTAGATGAGGCCACTGTGGGTAAATTTCTGTGACTATGGCCGGCCACGCATCCCGTTTCTTATGTGAAGCCTTGTACAACTCGCTAGCGCGGTCCCACACCTCAGGATGTTTCTCGATCTACAATGTATAAGATTACAAGTCAATAAATTTAGTTTAAAAAAAATGTGGAATGAAAACAAATATATCTATCTATATCTACTTTTCAACACATAGATACACTGAAACACAAACGCAAAACCTATGCAGATATGTATAAATCTGTGCATACATGCGCACACACACAACCCCCCTACACGACTCTTTCAACAGAATCTCCGGTACGAGTCGTGATGACATTTTCGACACATACCGAGACACTGATAAACACATAACCAACATATAGCCCTAATGATCTTTTTGCCCCCAATTTTTTATTTTCACAAGGGTAACAGGCGAAATTTGACCTCCAAAGTTGTTGTGCAATTTGTCCTGAGTATGCTGATACTCCATATGTGGGGGTAAACCACTGATTGGTCGCATGACAGAGCTTGGAAGGGAAGGAGCACCATTTGACTTTTTCAACGCAGAATTGGTTGGAATTGAGATTAGACGTCATGTCGCGTTTGGAGAGCCACTGATGTGCCTGAACAGTGGAAACCGCCCAATTCTAACTCCAACCCTAACCCCAACACACCCCTAACCCTAATCCCAACCCTAACCCTGATGTGCCTGAACCGTGGAAACTCCCCAATTCTAACTCAACCCTAACCCTGATGTGCCTGAACAGTGGAAACTCCCCAATTCTAACTCAACCCTAACCCCAACACACCCCTAACCCTAATCCCAACCCTAACCCTAGCCCTAACCATCGCCCTAGCCCTAATCCTGATGTGCCTGAACAGTGGAACCCCCCATTCTAACTCCAACCCTAACTCCAACACACCCCTAACCCTAATCCCAACCCTAGCCCTAACCATAGCCCTAGCCCTAATCCTAGCCCTAACCCTAGCTCAAAAATCATTACAGAACCCGACATGATATGACACATGGTTTACATACAGTAAACCATGTCATATCAAAATGATTTATATATGCCAGTGTTTCAACAATTTAGTAGTTTGTGTTAGGAAAAATTTGGAACTCTAGGGGTTAAATTTAAGGCTATAATTACGGAAAAAAATTGCATGGGCTCCTGCGCAATTTTCTCTGCCATATAGGGAAAGCCTATGCGTGAGGGAAGATATTAATAGCCTAGAGAGGGACCATTGTTTTTGCCCCCCTCCCCGGCTAAAAAAATCTGCCCCCAGCCACCCCAGAAAAGGCGCATCTGTAAGATGCGCCAATTCTGGCACTTACCTGCTCTCTTCCCACTGCCGTGTAGCAGTGGCATATGGGGTAATAAAGGGTTTATATCACCTTGCTATTGAAAGATGACATTAAGCCGGATTAATAATGGAGAGGTGTCAATAAGACACCTATCCATTATTAATCCCAAAGTAATTAAAGGGTTAAAAAATACACACAGACATTAATTAAAAATTATTTTAATTAAATAATGACATACACTTTTTGACAAAATTTGTTAAACAGGCAATCCAACTGAAGCCATCGATCCCCTGTAAAAGAAATTTTAAAAAAAGTAACAATATCCATACCTCTCCACAGTACAGTCAGGTCCCATGCTGTAAATCCATCACAAGTGGTTAACTTGTTTACAACCAGGACCGATGCTAATGCGACCGGCCCGGCTGTAAACCACTGCAGAATGAATGAAATCATATCTGCGCAGCCTCCGCGGCTGACCGGAGATGAACTGATTAGCGTGGGAAATTTCCCACGCTCCTGAGTTCACCTCAGGTCAGCCGGGGACTCCACTCAGCCTCAGTGACTACCACCGACGTCTTCGGGTCCACAACGAGTTCACCCGAGCAGCGCGAGCTGCATTCGGGTGAACTCGTTATACAATGAGCGGGGTCGCTTTACGGCCCAGTTCATTGTATCGGCGGCAGCGGTTTAGAGCAGCTACATGTTATGTGGCTGCTCTAAACTTTAGATCATCGTGGGACACTCAATTTAAATGCATTCTACGGAGGGTAGGTATCTTTTGTGATTTGTTATTTTCCTTTTTTTAAGGTGAACGAGGCCTTTGGGGAAATAGGTGTCTAGGTGAGTATATGCTATTTTTTTTTGTATTTTAGGTGGCAATCGGCGGGGACAGATAATTATAATTTATTTCTACAGGTAACCACTGGCCACCAATTAAATTTATTGTGGAAATAAATATAAAAAAAAAGAAAAAAGGGGGCAAAAAAACTAAAGGGTCAAAGTCAAAATATTGGACCATGCAAAAAAAAAAATATATAAAGGGGAAAAAATATTTTTAAAAAATAAGGTGGGGGGGACCCTAAAAACTATAGGGGAAAAAAAGATATATATATTTTGTGTTTTTTTTTTACAGCAGGAAGAGTTCGATGGGAAATATTTCTCCCATCGAGCTGCTCCTGCTGCTACTAGTAAAGAGGGTACATAGGCCGATGGGAGTAGTTGTCTCATCGGCCTATGTCTGAAAGTTACACACATACACCCCAAATACACCACACACAGAAACACACATAGACATGCACATAGACACTTACCACACTTATCATGAACGGCACATCCAGCTCCATGCGGTCATACCATTCCATGTTAGTGTTGAGGAGAACCTTAAGATCAAATACTTAATTAACCTCAAGACATAAGACATTGAGAGGAGCTACCTACAAAGTGTATTATTTCACCTTACATGAGCTTTTTCAGATCAAAGTGTTACACTAAAGATGGCTGCCATTTCCTGTTTCACCACACACCATGTGGACCATGTGGTGATTTACAAGATGACGCCTACCCTGATGACCTCATGGATCCACCCACATCGGTGCCCACTAAGATGACCTCATGGACCAACCCAGCCTGATGACCTCATGGATCCGCCCATGGACTAGCTCACTGCCCCACCCACTAACCAATGGAATAAATCCGAACACTCCCATTTTAGAGTTAGCCGAGCCCCCTTACAGGGCATATATAAACCTATGTTTGGATAAATAAAGCTCTCTCTTGCTCTCTTGGAGCTGTGCCATAGATTGATCAAAGAGAGGTTATATCCATTGGGCCAGAAGGAGGCAACTAGTGAACATTTCTTATTGTTCAACCTAACATTAGCAGCCATCATCCAGGAAGAAGGGAATGATCTGGGATTTTCGTCTTCCTGGATTATGGGATGCTCATGGGATGGCAGGAACGCCTCCCATGATGTCACTTCCCGCTTGAATTCGGCAAACATTTTTCATATTTGCGATTTCAAGCGTTCCAATTCAAGTCTATGACGGCGGAATCACCGCGATTCTGCAAAATTAATGCACATGCTGCGGATTTTTCCGCAATGCGATTTCGCAGCGGAGAAATCCTCAGCATTGGCACAGCAACTGCGGAATCCCATAGGATTGCATGGGATGCGTTTTAATTAGCGTTTTTTAAGCGTTTCCGCGGCGGCCTTGCCGCTGTGGAAACGCTTAAAAGACGCAACGTGGGCACACAGCCTAAGGATAACAGGAGAAATTGCACCACACAATTTGTAATACAATTTCTCCTGAGTACACTTAAACCCTATAAGGGGGTATACTACTTTTCAGGCACAATGCAAAGCTCAGAAGGCAAGAGGCGCCATATTGGAGTTCAGATTTTGCTGGAATGGTTTGAGGGTGCCATGTCATTGGCAGAGCCCCTGAGGTGCCAGAACAATAGAAATCCCCTATATGTGAACTCATTTTACAAACCACACTCCCCAATGAACTCATCTAGGGGTGCAGTGATCACAGAATTTTATTCCGCTGAGCGATGAAGAAAGAATAAATTATATTTTTACCACTAAAATGTAGTTTTAGCCCCAAGTTTTTAACTTTTTAACCCCTTACTGACTGCTGACGGAATAGTTCATCAGCGGTCAGTATCCCCTGCTTTGAGGTGGGCTCCGGCGGTGAGCCCAGCTCAAAGCCGTGATATGCCATCTGTTTTCAACAGCTAACATGTGCCCGAAATAGGCACAACCAAAATCGCGATCCGCCCGCGCCTATTAACTAGTTAAATCCCGCTGTCAAACACTGGCAGCAGGCATTTGACTAGAACTTCCGGCGCCCGGTCGGAAATGAGCGCATCGACGACCCCCATCACGTGATCGGGGGTCAGCGACACGTTGCCATGACAACCAGAGATCTCCTCGAGACCTCTATGGTTGTTGATGACAGATGACAGTTTGCTATGAGCGCCACCCTGTGGTCGGCACTCATAGCAATGCTGTATTTCTGCTACATATAGGCGATCTGAGCATCGCTTATATGTAGCAGAGCTGATCAAGTATGGCTTGTTTCTAGCCTCCTATGGAGGCTATTGAAGCATGCCAAAAGTTTAAAAAAAAGTGTTTAAAAATAAAAAAAAATAAAAAAAACATAAAAGCTTAAATCACCCCCCATTTTCCCCAATCAAAATTAAGCAATAAAAAAATCAAACCTACACATATTTGGTATCACCGCGTTCAGAATTGGCCGATATATCAATAAAAAAAAGGATTAACTGCTAAACGGCGTACGAGAAAAAAAATCAAAACGCCAGAATTACATTTTTTTAGTCAGTGCGACATTCCATTAAAATGCAATAACGGCAGATCAAAAGAATGTATCTGCACAAAAGTGGCATCATTAAAAACGTCATGTCAACACGCAAAAAATAAGCCCTCATCCGACCTGAGATCACGAAAAATGGAGACGCTACAGGTCTCGGAAGATGGCGCAATTTTTTTTTTTTTTTTTAAGCAAACTTTGGAAATTTTTTTCACCATTTAGATAAAAGAGAACCTAGACATGTTTGGTGTCTATGAACTCGTAATGACCTGGAGAATCATATTGGAAGGTCAGTTTTAGCATTTAGTGAACCTAGCAAAAAAGCCAGACAAAAAACAAGTGTGGGATTGCACTTTTTTTGCAATTTCACCGAACTTGGAAATTTTTTCCCATTTTGAGCACAAGACATTGTAAAACCAATGGTGTCATTCAAAAGTACAACTCGTCCCGCAAAAAATAAGCCATCACATGGCCATATTGACGGAAAAAATAAGAAAAAGTTATGGCTCTGGGAAAAAGGGGAGCGAAAAACGAAAACACAAAACCGAAAAAGACGCCGGTCATTAAGGGGTTAAGGGTGAATAGGAATTTTTTTTACAACAAACTGAGGTCCATCGGGAAATATTTTTCAGGCACAGTGCAAAGCTCAGAAGGCAAGTAGCGCCAGATTTTAGTGTTTTGGCAGCAGAACCTCTAATAAGTAAACCCAAATTACAAACTACACCTCTAAAACAAATTGATCTGGGGGGGGGAGTGATCATACTGACACCATGGGTGTGTCACCGAATTTTATACCATTTGGCAGTGAAGAAAGAATAACTACATTTTTACCACCAAAATTTTGTTTTTACCCCAGATTTTACATTTTCACACAAGAAGTGGGTAAAAATGGCACCATAATTTGTCCCACAATTTCTCCTGAATGTGGCAATATCCCATATGTGGCTGTACAGTACTATTTAGCCATAAGGGGAGACTCAGGAGGAACTGAGCGCTATTTGCCTCCTTGAGCACAGATTTTCCTAGAACAGTTTCGGACTCCATATACAGAGCCCTTAAATGCTAGAAGAGCAGAATACCCCCTCAAGTGAACCCATTTTGGAAATTATACCCCTTTGGGAATTTATCTACAGGTGTAGTGACAATTTTTACTCCATGGTATTTTCCAGAAACAAGCAGCAATGAATGTTGCAGAATTGAAGCTTTTATTGGGGAACATTTTACATAACGTTAGGGATTACATTTATCCGGCGCTTTATGCTGAGCACTTACTTTGGGATTTCCATCTAAATCTCTGAGTGACGTGATTCAGATGAAACACCCGAAGGGATCCATTCACTATAATGATTCAGCACATTTACACTGGACTCGGTCTGCCATCTGTTCAGCAGTGTCTTTCTTTTCAGAAGTGCACAAAACTGTGGACGACGGCACGTATATGCAATCCTATAAAGACGGACACAGGGCAGACGGCGTCCACAGTGCCTCCATCTGCCTCATTATAGGGAATCTTCCACCAGAGGTTCCATCTGAGTCACATATTTCAAAGATTTACATGGAAACCCTGGTGTAAGCGCTCAGCGCAGAGTGCAGGATAAATGTGCTCAGAGTTTTACTGCAATCTTTGGAAGGCAGAATGAAACAATCAACAGCAGGGAAATAATTGGTTTTATTTATTATTTATGCCGTTCCTCATGTGGTATAAGTGACTAAGTGACTTTATTCTTCGGGTCGGTGCGATTACAGCGATATCAGATTTATATCGGGTTTTTATGTTTGGCTGCTGTCACATAGCAAAAGACTCTTTTTATTGCAAAAATTAGCTTTTGCATAACCACATTTTGAGAGCTATTATTTACCATATTTTGGCATAAAGAATCATCTGAGGGCTTGTTTTTTGCAGGACGAGATGACTTTTTTTATTGCTACCATTTTTGGACACATGACTTTTTTTTGATCGCCTTCTACAGGGTGGGCCATTTATATGGATACACCTAAATTAAATGGGAATGGATGGTGATATCAACTTCCTGTTTGTCTCACATTAGTATATGGGAGGGGAAAACTTTTCAAGATGGGTGGTGACCATGGCGGCCATTTTGAAGTCGGCCCACCCAGGTGTATCCATATAAATGGCCCACCCTGTAATTTGGTTTTTGGGAGGCAGAATGAACAAAACTCAGCAATTCAGTGTTTTTTTGGGGGGTGGGTGATAAAATTGATAAGTCAGTACAATTACAGCGATACCTCATTTACATCTTTTTTACGTTTTGGTGTTTTTACACAATAAAAACTATTTTATAGAAAATAGAGTTATTTTTGCATTGCTTTATTCTGAGAGCTATAACTTTTTTTATTTTTCCGCTGATTGCTGCTTGTTTTTTGCGGGACAAGATGATGTTTTCAGCGGTACCATGTTTATTTATATCCATCTTTTTTCATCTAGTTTTATTCCACTTTTTGTTCGGCGGCATGATGATAAAGCATTGTCTTTGCCTTATTTTTTATTTATTTTTAATGGGGTTCACTAAAGAGGTTAACAACGGGGGACATTTTATAGGTTGGGTCATTGTGGACGGGGCGATACCAAACATGTGTACTTTGTTTTTTTTCTTACAAATATTTATTTATAAATACCGTATATACTAGAGTATAAGCCCCGAGGCCCCTAATTTTGCCACGGAAAACTGGGTAAGCTTATTGATTCGAGTATAAGCCAGATATGCATTGTCCCCTCATCCCTGTCCTGCTCTGTGTGGCTCTCCCACCTCCCAGTATGCATGGCTCAGCTCCTCTGACCCATCCTTCTATGTATGGTTCAGCTCCCTGTCCTCCTCCATGCTCCTTAGTGCTCCACCGTCCTGCTCCGTGCTCCCCCATCCTGCTTTGTGATCCCCTGTCCTCCTCCATGCGTCCCCCATCCTCCACTGAGCTCCCCCATCCTCTTCTGCCGGTCCTCCTCTGTCATATTCACCCTCCTGTGCCATTGCTGAACGTCCCCTGCATCCTCCGCTGTCCCAGGGCTGGCAGCTTCTTCCTGTGTTGAGCGGTTATGTGGTACCGCTCATTAAGGTCATGAATATGGACACAATGCCTATGAGAGAGGAGTTACGTCCATATTTATGACCTTAACCCCTTCACGACCTATGACGCCTACGTAGGCATCATGAAAAGCAGTGCCCAAACGACCTATGACGCCTACGTAGGCGTCATGCTATAAATAGCCCCCCTGCGGGTCGGGTGACCGGGGTCACTGAAAGGTCACCCGACCCGCACACAAAGGACCCTTCAGAGTTAACACCTGGGGTGTGGCTTAGCCCCCACGTGCCTACGATCGCTCTGATTGGCTGTTAAAAGTGAAACTGCCAATCAGAGCGATTGTAATATTTCACCAATGAAAATTGGTGAAATATTACAATCTAGCCATGGCTGATGCTGAAATAGCATCGGACATGTCTGGACACCGAGACCCGACCCCCCCCACACCGACTGATGGCACCGATCGGCTGCCGCCACCGTCTGACGGCACCGATTGGCAGCCGCGGTCATAATCTGCCCCCCGCCTTCCCTCCGCCCCCCCCAGCCCTCCGATCACCCACTCTCACCCTCCTTTGTGCCTCCGACCTCCCGCTATCCGTCCCGGTGTCCCGCCGTCCAGCGTCATGGGCGCCGCCATCTTGGAAGATGGCGGGCGCATGCGCAGTGCGCCGAATCGAATCTGCAACGCTGCAGATTCATTCATTTATTTTGATCACTATGATAAACTTTCATAGTGATCAAAATAAAAAAAAAAGTAAATCACCGCCCCCCTTATCACCCCCCATAGGTAGGGACAAATAATAAAATATATATTTTTTTTTTCCATTAGGGTTAGGTCCAGGGCTAGGGCTAGGGTTAGGGCTAGGGTTGGAATTAGGGTTAGGGTTCGAAATAGGGTTAGGGTTGGACTAAGGGTTAGGGTTGGACTAAGGGTTAGGGTTGGAATTGGGATTAGGGTTGGGGTTGGGATTACGGTTAGGCTTGTGGTTAGGGTTAGAGTTGGGATTTCGTTAGGGGTGTGTTGGGATTAGGGTTGTGGTTAGGGTTATGATTAGGGTTGGGATTAGGGTTAGGGGTGTGTTGGGGTTAGGTTTGGAGATAGAATTGAGGGGTTTCCACCGTTTAGGCACATCACGGGGTCTCCAAACGCGACATGGAGCCACCATTTATTCCAGCCAATTTTGCGTTCAAAAAGTCAAACGGTGCACCCTCCATTTCGAGCCCCGACGTGTGCCCAAACAGTGGTGTACCCCCACTTATGGGGTATCAGGGTACTCAGGAAAAATTGCACAACAACTTTGGGGGTCTAATTTCTCCTGTTACCCTTGGGAAAATAAAAAAATGGGGGCTAAAATAATTATTTTTGTGGAAAAAAAAGATTTTTTATTTTTACAGTTCTGCGTTATAAACTTCTGTGAAGCACTTGGGGGTTCAACGTGCTCACCACACATCTAGATAAGTTCCTTGGGGGGTCTAGTTTCCAAAATGGGGTCACTTGTGGGGGGTTAACACTGTTTAGGTACATCAGGGGCTCTGCAAATGTAACATGACGCCCACAGACCATTCCATCAAGTCTTCATTTCAAAGCGTCACTACTTCCCTTCCGAGCCCCAACGTGTGCCCAAACAGTGGTCCCCCCCATATATGGGGTACCAGCGTACTCAGGACAAACTGGGCAACAACTTTTGGGGTCCAATTTATCCTGTTACCCTTGTGAAAATAAAAAATAGTGGGCTAAAAATCATTTTTTGAGGAAAAAAAATATTTTTTAATTTTCACGGCTCTGCGTTATAAACTTCTGTGAAGCACTTGGGGGTTCAAAGTGCTCACCACACATCTAGATAAGTTCCTTCGGGGTTCTAGTTTCCAAAATGGGGTCACTTGTGGGGGAGCTCCAATGTTTAGGCACACAGGGGCTCTCCAAATGCGACATGGTGTCCGCTAACGATTGGAGCTAATTTTCCAATCAAAAAGTCACATGGCGCTCCTTCCCTTCCGGGCCCTGCGGTGCGCCCAAACAGTGGTTTATGACCACATGTGAGATATTGATGTACTCAGGAGAAATTGCCCAACAAATTTTAGGATCCATTTTATCCTGTTGCCCATGTGAAAATGAAAAAACTGAGGCTAAATAAAATTTTTGTGAAAAAAAAAGTACTTTTTTTTTACAGATCAATTTGTGAAGCACCTGGGGGTTCAAAGTGCATACTATGCATCTAGATAAGTTCCTTGGAGGGTCTAGTTTCCAAAATGGGGTCACTTGTGGGGGAGCTCCAATGTTTAGGCACACAGGTACTCTTAAAACAAGACATGGCAACCGCTAAATATTCAAGCATATTTTACATTCAAAAAGTAAAATGGCGCACCTTGCCTTCTGAGCCCTGCCGTGCGCCCAAACAGTGGTTTATGACCACATATGAGGTATCGGTGTACTCAGGAGAAATTGCCCAACAAATTTTATGATACATTTTATCCTGTTACCCATGTGAAAATGAAAAAACTGATGCTAAAAGAAAATTTTGGTTGGAAAAATTAAAATGTCCATTTTTTCATTCCATGTTGCTTTAGTTCCTGTGAAGCACCTGAAGGGTTAATAATCTTCTTGAATGTAGTTTTGAGTAGCTTGAGGGGTGCAGTTTTTAGAATGGTGACGCTTTTGGGTATTTTCTGCCATATAGACCCCTCAAAGTGACTACAAATGTGAGGTGGTCCCTAAAAAAATGGTTTTGTAAATTTTGTTGTAAAAATGAGAAATTGCTGGTCAACTTTTAACCCTTATAACTTCCTAACGAAAAAAAATGTTGTTTCCAAAATTGTGCTGATGTAAAGTAGACATGTGGGAAATGTTATTTAACTATTTTGTGTCACATAACTCTCTGGTTTAACAGAATAAAAATTCAAAATTTGAAAATTGCAAAATTTTCCAAATTTTCGCCAAATTTCCATTTTTTTCACAAATAAATGCAAAAATTATCGACCTAAATTTACCACTAACATGAAGCCCGATATGTCACGAAAAAACAATCTCGGAATCGCTAGGATGCGTTGAAGCGTTCCTGAGTTATTACCTCATAAAGGGACATTGGTCAGAATTGCAAAAAATGGCCAGGTCATTAAGGTCAAAATAGGCTGGGTCATGAAGGGGTTAATGAGCGGTACCATGTGACCGCTCAACACAGGAAGAAGCTGCCAGCCCTGGGACAAAGAAGGATGCAGGGGATGTTCAGCGATGGCACGAGGAGGGCGAGTATGATATCCCAGCCACCGACTCCTGCCACCGCTCCCCCTCCCCCGCTGGTTTCTGCACAATGACTCGTGTATAAGCCGAGGGGGCATTTTCAGCAAAAAAAAATGTGCTGAAAATCTTGGCTTATACACGAGTATATACGGTACAATATCTTGATTTATTATTATTTTAAAAAAATATATTTTTACAATTATTTAGAAAAAAGTTTTGTGTTTTTTTTTACTTTACTTTGGGACAATCATTTTTTGCAGGCTGATCGCTTGTACAGCATATAGATGCAGATACCACAAAGAATCCCCCAATGTTATAAAAGGCACTAATTAAACTACTCCATGACATCTATACCGCACACCAAACATGGTTTTGACCACTATTCAAATTAACCAAGTTTAAGGAAATTAGTATCCAGTGAGAAAATTAAGGACACTTGCACACTACGGTGCAAATAGAGTGTTATGTAAAGTGCCTATAGTGCATAAACAAACAGATCAATAAAGCGCCCAGTGAAGGATTATCTTACAATTTTAGTCCAGTGACACAGTCCCCAGTCCTGCCGCCCCTACACGCGTTACACCACAGCTTCGTCAGGAGGCGTGGCTTAAGCTAGCACCGAGATAGATATAAATAGACACCGGTGTCCAATTGGAAGCGCCGTATGAAGGGTAACGTCAGGTCTCAGCCGGCGCATGCGCGGTGGTAAAACCACTATGTATATAAGCATGCTTAATTTATTATTGATTTAATCACAATTTTGCCTAAAAGTTAAATAAACCCGTGAATCACTAGATATGTACCATGAACACTAAATATTTAATCACCATTTGGATACCATTGATGAAAAATAGGCTCCAAAAACAATGGTACTTCAATTGAAATAATTTTTTTTATTAAACACCAATTGATTAAAATACGGGTATAAACAGAGAGGTGTGTATCCAAACAGAAAGCGGGACTATACAAAGCCATAGGGTATCCAATAGAAACCCTAAATAGGATATTACAACAGTTTTATAGTGCACTCTAGGCACTTTACATAACACTCTATTAGCACCGTAGTGTGCAATTGTCCTCTATTTTCTCACTGGATACTAATTTTCTTAAACTTGGTTCATTTGAATAGTGTTCAAAACCAGGTTTGGTGTGCGGTATAGCTGACAAGGAGTAGTTTAATTAGCGCCTTTTATATTGCATTTTTCAATAGTGTGCCGTGTACGATATTGTCTTTTTGGTTCCCTATGTTTACTGCATTTGCGGTGATTCTCTGTTGTGATTTTATCTACTTATATAATTGTCAATAAAATTTGTAATTTTTTAGCCCAAAATACTCTTGTCATGGCGCTTTTGCTATAATTGGCCTAGTGAGGGATTGTTTTTGGTATCTATATAATCTTTGAGTTGTGTTGATTATTTATTTATCCTGATGAGCAGGGAATTTCAGTGTTTAATAGCATGGAGATGCAGTAGCATCCCCATACTATGCAAATTGTCAGCTCTGTAATGACAGAGGAAGTATGTTATCATGCACAGCACACGATCAAGCAACTTTCCTAGCTCTGGTGACTCGGATGTCGTCGGGTCACCATGGCAACGATCGAGACCCCGTGTAACGCCGTGCGGTCTCCGATCTAAAGGCAGAAGGGCTGTCATCCCTCTGCCAGCTCCTGGAATGCTGCGATTGTGTTCAATTGCAGCATTTAGGGAGTTAAAGTGCCAGGAACGGAATCTCCACGGATATGCTATAAATTAAAGGGCCCAAGATATATAAAAAGCTCCCAAAAGTGTAGTTACTCGCTAATGTGCATTTACGTTGGCTGATATTTGAACTGGCCTATATAAAACAGGCTGTCACTCACCAGAAGCAAAATGTTCGTCCATCGGGTAAAATGTTTTTTAAGCTTGTTTAAATATCATTGAATTGAACAAATATGCTATTCTATACGCACATATCGATTATGTTACAGTTGTTCCGTGCACACATATGTGCGATCAACCTGTCTAAATGTTATTATATGACTATATTTTGCGTTTCCGTGCGGTCGCTGCCCACATCAAATCGCCACATGCGGACGCTTCCGCATACAACGCATGTCCCTGCGTACCTAATGTTAAAGATAGGTACGCAGGGAAATGCTGGGCGCATGCGGCAGTAGGCGGAGCTTCACGGAGGAAAAAAGGAGGGAGTGGCTGCCATCCGCAGCCCTCCTGAATGCTAGTGTGAAACTAGCCTTAGTCAACTGGTCCTGAAACCATGATGACTTTTCACATCCACAGCTCGTCTCTACAGACAACCGCCACACTGTCCTCCCTTATGGATAACCCCTTTCCACACGTTCCTTCATTGTGAACTATTATCTCCACACTATTGATTCCATCTTCAAAGCGTCTGCCTCACACTGCCCCATGACTATTCGACCCTTGTGGGTTCTTCTACCATAAACTAAACAGCTGCCATGAAGAGATGAATTTGGTTTCTCACAATACTTATGCAATCTCTAGTGTTCCAACCTCCATCTACAGATATCAGGGGTACCAGGATGTGGCAAGAAAATATTCCCACATTATTATCCCACCTTCACCAGCCTGAAGTGTTGATGTTGGATGTTTTTCCTTCATCAACACATTCTCAGTATAGCTTTCATACCATAGCAAGGAGAATCTCAACAAGGTTGGTAGATTTTGAAATATTGGTCCTGTCTAATGTAGCATCGATAACCAAGTTTATACTTGCTCAGATCACTCACTCTTCCAATTTAATGTGGATTCTGGCTGATAACTTATTACTCCATTTTATACTATACTCCAGGGGAACAGGTCTCACTCCACACAATGAAGCTCAAATCAGGAAAGTGCCGGTGTCTCTAATACATTGTCCGTTCAGTGTATTATACTGGTGGATAAAACAAGACTGAACACAAGACCTTCACAGCTTCTACACAGCATAGGGGAGATCTCATGACACCTTCTCTCCATTTACCTGATGATCCTGAGGAACATTGGGATCTTCTTGCTTATAGTCCTGTGGAAGAAGAGGACAGGGACATCTCTCTGTTGTTGTCCTCTCACTGGATAGAACTGGAGGAAACACATACAGGGACTAAATTCAATCTTTACATACAGATAATTATAGGCTGTGTTCATTTAGTCCTGCCTATTACCTGGTGATGTGAGGGGCTGGAGAACCTCCATCATGACATCCTTGTGCAGATCTTTGTGTCCTTGTAAATACTCCCACTCCTCCATGGAGAAACGGATGGTGACGTCCTGACACCTTATAGGAACCTGACACATACAATGATACCGTCATCCCCCCCGATCCCTCCATAGCGTTACTGTATAACGTCTCAGCATTCCCAGCAGTGTTACCTCTCCTGTCAGCAGCTCAATCATCTTGTAGGTGAGTTCTAGGATCTTCTGGTGAGTGATGTCCTCATGTATCAGGTGGTGAGGTGGAGGCCCAGTGATTAGGCTCAGGGGTCTTCCCCATCCCTCAGACTCAGGGGCCTGACAGCGCTCACTGGAGGTCTTTACTAATATGTAATCCTGGTTATGCAGAGACACATTAATAAATCTCACTACAGACATTACCAGAGTCCTCACATCTCCCGTTCTGTCCATCGGTTATTCCCATAGATAAGAATGATGTAATATGACGTCATCAGAATCTCTCACCTCTCCAGTAAGCCGGAAGAGGATCTCTAGGGTGAGGTGTAATATCCTCTCCGCCATCTTGTCCCTGTCCCTATCCATCCTTGTAGGGTCACTCAGGAAAATTCTCTTATATAGAAGATCTCCACTGAGAGGATCCAGTATTGTAAGGACCTGAATGGGGAGAAGATGACGATGTAACATCATAAAGATCCCATGTAAGAAATCTCCGGAGCTGTTACCGGCTTCACATGATCACTACATCCAGTCATGGCCCCATCCTGCCCCCGGTATAACACACAGTCCCATTATAGTTAATGTCCCCTGCCCCTTGTACCCAGTAATGGGGAATCTCCAGCACCTACCTCCACCTGCAGAGCCGCACACCACATATATGGCTGTTCTGTGCGCACATGGCCTGTGATGAGGTCACAGGAGGGGAGTAGTCAGGGGTCACAAGATCAGGGGCCTCAGTGTATGCAGGACTCTGCTGTGCGGGATGTCAGGCTATGTTAACACGTTGCGGATTGTAAGCTGTGCTAATGCTGCGTATTTTTCCGTGGCGGAATCGCATAGCGGAAAAATATGCAGCATGCTCATTGTTCGTGTGGAATCGCCGCGATTCCAAACATATAGGAATGCATTGATCCGCTTACTTTCCGCATGTGGCTAAGCCCACTGTTATGAATGAGTCACCGGAGGAGGAAAAAACAAAAACACAAGCTAAGTCCAGAAAACCGGAGAGGTTGGTAGCTAGCGGATTGCAGACCCCTGATCCTATTCACCACAACTAACAGTAGCCGTGGGGGGTTCCTACGGTGCCCTAGACCCCTCGTCACAGCCGAAGAGCAAAATAAGCCTAAAGAAAGAAAGGGGAAATCTAAACCGCCCCAGAGCAGACCCCAAAGCAGTAGACAGCCCCCAACAAGTATTGTCGGTGAAAAACAGATGAATAAACAAACACAGACAGAAAGACAGGCTGAGCAAATGATGGGGCCCAACTAACTAGATAGGAAAGGACAGAAAAGATGCTGGCTGCAATCACGCAAAAAACCCTGCCAAAAATAATGTCCAACACGTCTGATAGAAAAGGCCCTGAAGTCACTAGACTTCAAAATCACTATATCAGCACTCAGGTATATTCTGAAGACAGAGCAAAGAGATCAACTGATCAGAGACAAAAATGGAGTTTAGCCCGTACCAACCAGGGCAGGCTGAACACAAACACTAAGTAAACAGACAAAATCTCATGGAAAAATAGCAGAGCAAAAACTTAGCTTTTGGTAGACAGGAACTAAACTGGATGCCAGAGCTCAGAGCAGAAAGGATCACCAGCAACCCTGCAGGGCGTCGGCTGGCTTATATCCACTCAGAAATTCCGGATGTCCAATCACACTCCACCGACAGGTTCTTCCCATCCAGATCAATTTCACTACCTCCTTTCACCAGCAGAGGGAGTTCATCAGACATCAGAGGTGAAGGAGAAAATGAACTCATAACAGTACCTCCCCCCTTGAGGAGGGGTCACCGAACCCTCATCCACGCCACCAGGGCGATCAGGATGGGCCCAATGAAAAGCACGAACCAATCTTTCGGCATGAATATCGGATGCAGAGACCCAAGAATTATCCTCCTGGCCATAACCCTTCCATTTAACCAAATACTGGAGTCTCCATCTAGCCAGTCGAGAGTCCAGTATCTTCTCAACCTCATATTCCACATTACCTTCAACCAATACAGGGTCAGGAGGTGCCACCACAGGAACTACTGGCTCAACAAACCTCTTTAACAGAGACTTATGAAACATGTTATGGATCTTGAATGTAACAGAAAGAGCCACTCGAAATGAGACTGGATTAAGAATCTCCAAAATCTTGTAAGGTCCAATAAATCTAGGTTTAAACTTTGGAGAAGCCACCTTCATAGAGATATTCCTTGATGACAACCAAACCATATCACCCACCTTAAACCGGGGACCAATGGTCCTATGCCGGTTGGAAAACCGCTGGGCCTTTTCCTGGGAGAGAGACAACTTATCCACCACTTGGTCCCAGATCTGGTGCATTCTCTCCACCACAGTGTCACAGGATGAAACCCAAAGTTACAAAAAAAAGGTGACATCAAAGTGGCAGAACTAGCTCTATTATTTAAAGCAAATTCGGCCAAGGGCAAAAATGAAACCCAATCATCCTGATCAGCAGAAATAAAACATCTCAAATACGACTCCAAAGTCTGGTTTGTTCTCTCCGTCTGCCCATTGGTCTGAGGGTGAAATGCAGAGGAGAAGGACAACTGAATTCCCAGCTTGGAACAGAAAGTCCTCCAAAATCTAGAAACAAACTGAACTCCTCTGTCAGATACAATGTTCTCAGGAATCCCGTGCAAGCGAACCACCTGTTGCAAAAATAAGGGCACCAACTCTGAGGAAGATGGCAACTTAGGGAGTGGTACAAGATGGACCATCTTAGAGAATCTATCACAAATCACCCAAATAACAGTCATTCTCTGAGAGACAGGCATATCAGAGATAAAATCCATTGAAATATGGGTCCATGGCCTCCTGGGCACCGGCAAAGGCATCAACAAACCACTAGAGCGAGAACAAGGTTTAGACCGGGAGCAAGTCCCACAGGACTGCACAAAATTCCTGACATCACGAGACAAGGCGGGCCACCAAAAAGACCGACTCACCAAATCTCTAGTACCAAAAATACCTGGATGACCAGCCAATGCGGAGCAATGAACTTCAGACATTACTCTCTGCCTCCACTGGTCAGGAACATACAATTTTCCAATGGGACAACGCTCAGGTTTGTCCTCCTGAAACTCTTCCAGAGCACGTCTCAAATCGGGCGAGATGGCAGAAAGAACTACCCCCTCACCTAATATGGTAGCAGGCTTGGTCACAATAGGAGAATCAGCAAAGAAACTCCTAGAGAGGGCGTCTGCCTTGACATTCTTAGTGCCCGGAAGAAAAGAGACCACAAAATCAAAACGTGTGAAAAACAAGGCCCACCTAGCCTGTCTAGGATTCAAGTGTTTGGCCGACTCCAGGTAAATCAAATTCTTGTGGTCAGTAAGGACCACGACTTGATGTTTAGCTCCCTCCAACCAATGTCTCCACTCCTCAAATGCCCATTTCATAGCTAACAGTTCCCGATTCCCCACATCATAGTTACGTTCGGATGGGGAGAACTTTCGGGAAAAGTTAGCACAGGGATTCATTTTAGATGTTACAGGATCTTTTTGGGACAAAACAGCTCCTGCACCAATCTCAGAAGCGTTCACCTCTACCTGAAACGGGAGTGAGACATCAGGTTGCCGCAAGACCGGAGAAGAAGTGAACCTTCGCTTCAGCTCCTGAAAGGAAGAAACAGCCTCCGGAGACCAATTCAGCACATCAGCACCCTTCTTAGTCAAATCAGTCAATGGTTTGGCAATACCAGAAAAATTAGCTATAAATTTACGATAAAAATTAGCAAAACCCAAAAACTTCTGGAGGGCCTTCAAAGAAGTGGGCTGAACCCAATCATAAATGGCCTGTACCTTGGCCGGGTCCATTTCAATAGTTGACGGAGACAAAATAAATCCCAAAAATGAAATCCTCTGTACCCCAAAAAGGCATTTCGATCCCTTGACATACAGGGAATTCTCCCTCAAAATCCGGAACACAGTCCGAACATGTTCCACATGAGAATCCCAATCCCTGGAAAAGATCAAAATATCATCCAGATAGATGATCAAAAATTTATCCACAAAGTCTCGGAAAATATCATTCATGATGCACTGGAAGACAGAAGGGGCATTAGTGAGCCCAAAAGGCATCACCAGGTACTCAAAATGTCCTTCCGGAGTATTAAACGCCATCTTCCATTCATCCCCATGCTTAATGCGAATAAGATTATACGCCCCCCTGAGGTCAAGCTTGGTAAACCAGCAAGCACCTTTAACTCTGGTGAATAGATCAGAAATCAGGGGTAACGGATACTGATATTTAACAGTAATTTTGTTGAGGGAACGATAGTTAATACAAGGCCTTAATGAACCATCTTTCTTGGCCACGAAAAAATCCCAGCACCTCAGGGTGAAGAGGATGGTCTAATATGACCCTTCTCCAACGACTCCTTAATATAGGATCGCATAGCCTCGTGCTCAGGTACAGATAAATTGAAAAGTCGATCCTTGGGAAATTTACACCCAGGGCTCAGCTCAATTGCGCAGTCATAACTCCTATGAGGAGGCAAAGACGCAGACTCATTCTCACTAAATACATCATAAAAATCAGCCAAATAGTCAGGAACATCATGCGACGGGGGAGAGGTGGAGAAAACAGGAGCATCACAAAGGGCACACCGACAACCCCAACTCACCACAGACAAAGATTTCCAATCCAAAACTGGATTATGGATTTGCAACCAAGGAAACCCCAGAACAATGGTATCATGCAAATTACGCAACACCAAAAATCTGCAATTTTCTTGATGGTTTGGGGCGACCCACATTACCACCTGGGTCCAAAACTGAGGTTTATTCTTTGCCAAAGGAGTAACATCAATACCCCTCAAAGGGATAGGCGTCCGCAGAGGTGTCATAGGAAACCCACAACGTTTAGCAAAATCCAAGTCCATCAGGTTCAGAGCTGCTCCCGAATCCACAAAAGTCTTAGCGGATAATGTGGACAGGGAGCAGATCAGAGTAATTGCCAGAAGAAACTTAGGTTGAACACCACCCACAGCAAATGTGTGTGCAATACGTTTCTCTCGTTTAGGGCAGACAGAAATAATATGAGAGGCATCTCCACAAAAAAAATACAGCTTATTATGCCTTCTGAACTCCTGACGTTGCACCCTAGACAAAATTCTATCACATTGCATAGGTTCAGACATTTGTTCAACAGGTGGCAACACCTCTCGTGCAGAATGACTAATGACATAGAATCGTCAAGACCAGAGGGAACAGGAAATCCCACCATAGTATCTTTTACGGTTTCTGACAAACCCTTCCGAAAGAGAGCTGCCAAGGCACCATCATTCCAGGTAGTAAGGACCGCCCACTTTCGGAATTTTTGACAGTACATCTCTGCAGAATCCCGACCCTGGCTCAATGCCAACAGGGCCTTTTCAGCCTGATCAATAGCATTAGGTTCATCATACAACAACCCCAAGGCTTGAAAGAATGCGTTCACATTAGTTAGAATAGGATCATCAGGTTTTAAAGAAAACGCCCAATCCTGGGGATCGCCGCGCAGCAAAGAGATGACAATTTTAACCTGCTGTGCGGAGCTCCCCGATGAGTTAGGCTTCAAGGCAAAAAATAATTTACAATTATTCTTTAAATTCAAAAATTTAGACCGATCCCCAAAAAACACATCAGGAGTAGGGATCTTTGGTTCAGCAGCATGTGAATGAGCAAGATAGGTGGAAATTCCCCGCACTTCAGCAGTGAGCTGCTGCACACGATCAGACAAATTGCTTAATCTCCATTGAGAAAAAATTCCCCCTACGGCCTCAGAGAAATAGAGGACAAATCTACACAAAAAAAAATAATTCTGACACTTTTTTTTTTTCTTTTACAATTCTTCCTGCTATTGAGTACCCTAGAATCTGTGGTATGGCTGGTGATTCTGTTATGAATGAGTCACCGGAGGAGGAAAAAACAAAAACACAAGCTAAGTCCAGAAAACCGGAGAGGTTGGTAGCTAGCGGATTGCAGACCCCTGATCCTATTCACCACAACTAACAGTAGCCGTGGGGGGTTCCTACAGTGCCCTAGACCCCTCGTCACAGCCGGAGAGCTAAATAAGCCTAAAGAAAGAAAGGGGAAATCTAAACTTCCCCAGAGCAGACCCCAAAGTAATAGACAGCCCCCAACAAGTATTGTCGGTGAAAAACAGATGAAAATACAAACACAGACAGAAAGACAGGCTGAGCAAATGATGGGGCCCAACTAACTAGATAGGAAAGGACAGAAAAGATGCTGGCTGCAATCACGCAAAAAACCCTGCCAAAAATAATGTCCAACACGTCTGATAGAAAAGGCCCTGAAGTCACTAGACTTCAAAATCACTATATCAGCACTCAGGTATATTCTGAAAACAGAGCAAAGAGATCATCTGATCAGAGACAAAAATGGAGTTCAGCCCGTCCCAACCAGGGCAGGCTGAACACAAACACTAAGTAAACAGACAAAATCTCATGGAAAAATAGCAGAGCAAAAACTTAGCTTTTAGTAGACAGGAACTAAACTGGATGCCAGAGCTCAGAGCAGAAAGGATCACCAGCAACCCTGCAGGGCGTCGGCTGCCTTATATCCACTCAGAAATTCCGGATGTCCAATCACACTCCACCTGTTCAGATGACAGGTTCTTCCCATCCAGATCAATTTCACTACCTCCTTTCACCAGCAGAGGGAGTTCATCAGACATCAGAGGTGAAGGAGAAAATGAACTCATAACAGCCCACCATGCGCAAAGTAAGCGGATCATGTGCAGATGGTAACCAGGGTCTGGAGGAGAGGAGACTCTCCTCCAGGCCCTGGGTACTATATCCCTGTTAAAAAAAAGAATTAAAATAAAAAATCGCGACATTCTCACCTTCCGGCGGAGTCCTTCCCGTCCCAGTGATGCCTTTCGACAATGACCTGTGATGACGTAGAGGTCTCGCGTGATGCTACGTCATCTGGGGTCATTGTCGCAAGGCATCCCTGGTAACGGGAGTTGCTGGGAGCATCGCGAGGATCAGAAACGCTGCGGGGGACGCCGGTAGGTGAGAAAATCACGATTTTTTATTTTTTTAATTATTTTTAACATTCTGTCTTTTACTATTGATGCAGCATAGGCAGCATCAATAGTAAAAAGTTGGTCACACTTGTCTAACACTATGTTTGACAAGAGTGACCAACCTGTCAATCAGTTTTCCAAGCCATGCTACAGATTGCTTGGAAAACGCTAGCATTCTGCAAGCTAATTACGCTTGCAAAACACTAGTTTTACGTGGGAATACGCATGCCAATTCCGCATGCTTATTTCCCGCGGGAGGGAGTTGCGGAATTGCCGCGGAAATTTTCAAGGCAATTCCGAACGTGTGCACATACCCTCATGGTGCTGGATGAGGGGAAGTTTATGTGTGGGGTGAGGAGGGGTTTACTGGGTAGATGCAGCGGAGTCGTGTGTGTATGACGCGTACAGAGCGGAGCCGCGTGTGTACGAGGCGTACGAAGCAGGGCCGCGTGTGTACGGAGCGGGGCCGCGTGTGTACGAAGTGTACGGAGCGGGGCCGCGTGTGTACGAGGTGTACGGAGCGAGGCCGCGTGTGTACGAGGTGTACGGAGCGGGGCCGCGTGTGTAAGGAGCGGGGTCGCGTGTGTACGAGGTGTACGGAGCGGGGCCGCGTGTGTACGAGGTGTACGGAGCGGGGCCGCGTGTGTACGAGGTGTACGGAGCGGGGCCATGTGTGTACGAGGTGTACGGAGCGGGGCCATGTGTGTACGAGGTGTACGGAGCGGGGCCGCGTGTGTACGAGGTGTACGGTGCGGGGCCGCGTGTGTACGAGGTGTACGGAGCGGGGCCGCGTGTGTACGAGGAGTACGGAGCGAGGCCGCGTGTGTACGAGGAGTACGGAGCGGGGCCGCGTGTGTACGAGGTGTACGGTGCGGGGCCGCGTGTGTACGAGGTGTACGGAGCGGGTCCGCGTGTGTACGAGGTATAAGGAGCGGGGCCGCGTGTGTACGAGGTGTACGGAGCGGGGCCGCGTGTGTACGAGGTGTACGGAGCGGGGCCGCGTGTGTACGAGGAGTACGGAGCGGGGCCGCGTGTGTACGAGGAGTATGGAGCGGGTCCGCGTGTGTACGAGGTGTACGGAGCGGGGCCGCGTGTGTACGAGGAGTACGGAGCGGGGCCGCGTGTGTACGAGGTGTACGGAACGGGGCCGCGTGTGTACGAGGTGTACGGAGCGGAGCCGTGGTGTGTGTACGAGGTGTATGGAGCGGCGCCTTGTATGTACGAGGTGTACGGAGCGGGGCCGTGTGTGTATAAGGTGTATGGAGTGGGGCCGCTGTGTGTATGATGTGCGTTTCCATATTATGATAAATAATAATATTATTTCTATATCGCTGACATATTCCGCAGCACTTTACAGCTTAGAGCGGACAGGTATGAACTATACAAAACATTACAATATTGAACAATTCAGTCAGGAGGAGCGAGGGTCCCGCTTACAAGCTACAATCTGTGAGGGAAAACGAGGGCACATAAGGTAAATAATGGGCTTGTTGTGTTTGGTCCAGTCAGGTTATTGTAGAACCACACAAGGAGGCGGCAGTATCAGGTATAGGACGGTTAGTGGAGGGAGGAAACAAGGAGTTTATTTATGAAAATATAGTTTTAGATGGAGGAAGGACGTGATGTTAGAGACAGCGGACAATCACTGGTATTTTGCAGTAATGCAGGGGTGATGTGATACTGGAAACCGAATCTGCTAATGGTTAGACAAATAGCGGTGGTGTATAGAGAGAAGAGGAGAAGACCTAGGACTGAACATTGAGGAACCTCAACACTAAGGGCTCTTTCAGATTTTAGTGTGTCCAGTACGTATGGTGACAGTTTTCAAACGTACCGGAGACACACATGTAGACCCATTCAAGTGAATGGGTCTGTGTCGGTGTGTTTCCATGGACTGTGTGTCTGTGGGCAATACATGCTGACATGTCCATTTTTTACCAGCAGCATGGGCCGATAAATGACCCACACAAGTGCACATGGATGACACAGGGATGTCATCCATGTGATATGCATTGGCACATGAGAAGCAGTGGTACAGTAAGCATGGTTCCCCGGCACCGGGTGCTGAAGACAGCTCTCATCATTTTGCCCTGCTCTGTCGGCAATCATTGCATGCAGAGGAGAATGATGACCGTTATATCCAAGTGATAATAATGAGAGCAGGCTGAGACTGATGTGACTATTACTCCCATCTGCTTACATCTGCTGCTGCTAATAATAATAAGTGAGTGCAGAAGCTGCTGATGGGAGTATACATCACCTGTCGCCTGCGCTATAAATAAAGAATCCGGTGTGGATTTGCCTGCATTTTTATAACCAGCCTGGCAAAACTGACAGCTTGGGGCTGCAACCTTCAGCAGTTTCTCATCGTTAGCAAACCTAGTTATCAAGAATAGAGTTGGCAAGTGGGGTAATATTTGTGGGGTTGATGTCACCTTTGTATTGTCTGGTGACATCAAGCCCACAGGTTAGTAATGGAGAGATGTCTATAGACACATATCCAGTTCTAATCCTATAGTTATGTAAGGAGGTGGCAGAGACCTTCATCTACCTCCACGCTCTTGTGGTTATGTGTGTGTATTATCTTGTAATGTTCATCATATGTATTACTGTATGTGCTGTTTTTGACTTGTCCTAATGTTATGTCTGTAGCTCAGGGTTAATATAGGGTTAAGTTAGTGGGCTGAGCCAGCAGTCTCCAAACAGACAGGAAGTCTGGCAGGTCATGCTCCCCTGTTGGGAGCTTGCCACACCACTGGAAGGGACAGAGCTGCCAGGGGACTATTGGGCACAAGGACTGAGTGTGTGCCCCACCAGAAACTTTTCGCTCCAGAGAGCCTACTGTGATGTATTGCCTGGTCTGCTGCAGCCGTTTCTAGAGATAGGGACAGTTCAGGAATTGTACCTTCTGTTCTCCATCACCTTTATGAAATACCAGTTGCCACTGTTGGGCCCTAGAGAGAGTGATGTGTTGTGCCTCCGGAGGATGCTGTTCCAATATGGAGAGCAGCCGTGATTCTGAGGTAACCCACTGTGACCTGGGGCTGGGACTAGAACTGCCCTTTCATGTGCAAGGGGCTGGGGTGCTCACTGACTGTGCCTTAGTAGACTCGTCCATGACTACCACCCCGTGCCACCTTGTTACATTTGGCATAGTCGGCAGGATCGAACCCAGCAGCCTTGAAACCCTTAGACTGCCAGAGAAGGATCCGGAGTCTACGACCGGGGCAGGAGCAGTTGAGATGGCGTTCCCGGCACTTTTCCCAATTGGAACCGGGCGAGGAACTGACAGTGATTTTGAAATGCTGATGGAGAAGACACCCGAGCCTTGTGAACCGTCGTGAAGGAATTGAAGATGGCGGCTGACAGTGATTTTGAGATGTTGACCGCCGTGAAAGAGTTAAAGATGGAGGCTGACAGTGACTTAAAGATGGCGTCGAACACTGGTAAGGAAACAGCCAGTGGCGCAAAAATGAAGGCGGATGCCGCCTTTCGTTGGCATTATGCAAGAGATTTGGCATCAGAAAAAAGAAGGTCGCACTCCACTGTGATGGATGCCCGCCTGAAATGGGTGCAGGCAAAGAGAGAGCTCACGCCCTCGCAGCAGAATCTAGAGAAACTGGTGAAGCTGCCGGAAGTGACCCCACCCACGAATGGGAGGAGCCTGGCAGAGTGACTACCTGCTAATGAATGAGGCGCCATTGCTGGACATGATGTAGAGGCGCAGCACATCTTTCCTCAGCGGCATCGGCCGTCAAGACTAGAGATGATCTGTGGCCTGGGCGGAGACAGGTCTATGCTTCGAGTCCTGGTGGTCGGAGGAGCTTGAGGAATGGCATCCTTTCCGGTGGCCGTTGGAGAGCGAGGAACACGTAGAACCGGAGGAGCCGGAACCGGAAGGAGCCCAGAGGATAATAGAGGTTGCACTGAGGGGGATCGTTGCGGCTGCAATCACCGGTCCCTGTGGCCACACAGGAAAACTGTCACTGGACGCAGCGGCGTTGAGTTGGAAGTTTCCGTCCGAACGACCTGCTGCCCTGACTGCTGCCCTTTCAACTCCTGTGGCCCGCCGTCGTCTTCAGCTGCACGTCTCCCGAATCCACCATTGTCTCCGGTGTTGGCGAAACCTGCGTCTTTCCGGTCCGCCCCATCCTGTCTGGTGCCTACAGCACGTACATTGAGGAGCCCAGGCTGCCCCTTGCAGGCGAGGCTCAGTGGAGCGTGATCCAGGAAAAGGAGCGGTGAGCGCCACATTGTCTGAGAATTACAGCGCCCAGGCAGGGAAGCTGCAGCTGGCCGGATGATCAGCGGTATGGTCCGGCATCTTGAGCTTGCAAGGGGATACGGCTTTATCCAGGAGGCCGAAACCTAAGCGAAGGTATATGTTAATGCTGGATCTGTTGTTTCTAGAGGTCTCCTGCAGCAACGGGACCATATTGCATTTGTCAAGGAGCAGTGACCTCGAGGGCCATATGCTGTGGCAGTGCAGAAGGCCTCCAATCGGGAGGACGATCTACCGCAGGGGGCCCCACATTATGAACGGCCGAAGAAGCGGTAGCGAAATGCGTCGGGGCAGAGGGACGCCTGGGGGATTCCATGTGCCCATAATAGGTATGTGCCCATAATTAGTATGACTGCCCATTTGCTTCACTAGCGGTTTTTGGTTTTAACATTGTGCTGAGCCTTAGTTCTGACAGCGGTTAATACAGGGGTTACTACATGCTGGGAATTCCTCCTCCTGTTAGCTTTTGCATGCTTTTGAAGCAAGGTTTAATAAATGTGAGCAGGTCAAGCTAGTGTTTTTTGTAAATATCCCTATTGTTGATATTATTGCTGCTAGTCACCTGGGCTATATTAAGACGCAATAGGACGGCATATCCCATTTAGGGTTTCTATTGGATACCCTATGGCTTTGTATAGTCCCGCTTTCTGTTTGGATACACACCTCTCTGTTTATACATGTATTTTAATCAATTGGTGTTTAATAAAAAAATATTTTAATTGAAGCACTATTGTTTTCGGAGCCTAATTTTTATTAATGGTATCCAAATGGTGATTAATTAATTTATTATTGATAGACGTGCCCTATTTGTTCTGATATTAGTTATCATAGTGTTAATTTATATATTTTTTTCATTCAGAAGAGCATCTTTCACTTAGGCTTTTTCCTATTTTCCACATCACCCCCACATAATTATAGTGGGTTAATATTTATTTATTAAGAATATGGGATGAGGATTTCTTATTTTGATGTTTTTATTGACTAACAGCTATATTGATATTTATGTTCACATAATATTTTATATAACATAATATATTATATATATTCATTCTCTGTTTAAACACTTAGATCTTAAACTAAAGTACAATCCACAAAAATGTATCTAGTTCTATAGTGCACACTAGGCACTTTACATAACACTCTATTAGCACCGTAGCGTGCAATTGTCCTCTATTTTCTCACTGGATACTAATTTTCTTAAACTTGGTTAATTTGAATAGTGGTCAAAACCATGTTTGGTGTACAGTATATGTTATGGATCTGCAATATAGGACTATGGTAGAGGGGGGAAAACTGACCCTGCACTATGACTAGGCTGATACCCTACGATGGAGTGGGCGACCCATTCCTTGTGAATAGACCCACCGACGATCCTAAGTTAATCTCAAGCAAAGACCTATAGGTGGTGTACAAAAACTGGTCACCTCCTAATAGAAAACACAGAGAAGGCTGCAGAAACCAACTGAAAACAGAAACTAAGACTAGCAGAACCAGAGGTCCCAGCACTGCACAAATTACACACACAGAAGGCAAAGCAAGGTTCCAAGCCAGAACTCAAGCGGATTAACACTGTTGTCCAGAAAGGAATGGGAGAGAGGTGCAGGTTAATAAAGGGTGATAGAATCACCTGACCCAAGCAAACCCAGCACCAGGGGAAAAAGACCAGCAGCCAGAACACTACAAGAAAATGGCGGATAGTAACAAACTGAACAGATTCTAACAGTATAGCTGTCATGGAGTAGTTTAATTAGCGCCTTTTATATTGCATTTTTCAATAGTGTGCCATGTATGACATTGTCTTTTTGGTTCCCCATGTTTCCTACATTTGCGGTGATACTCTGTTGTGATTAAATCTATATCTATAATTGTCGATAAAATTTGTGTTTTTAGCCTAAAATACTCTTGTCATGGCCCTTTTGCTATAATTGGCCTAGTGAGGGATTGTTTGTGGTATCTATATAATCTTTGAGTTGTGTTGATTATTTATTTATCCTGTTGAGCAGGGAATTTGCAGTAGCATCCCCATACTATGCAAATTGTCAGCTCTGTACTGACAGAGGAAGCATGTTATCATGCACAGCACACGATCAAGCAACTTTCCTATCTCTGGTGACTCGTGACTCATGACGACATCGGGTCACAATGGCAACGATCGAGACCCCATGTAACGTCGCGCGGTCTCCGATCTAAAGGCAGAAGAGCTGTCATCCCTCTGCCAGCTCCTGGAATGCTGCAATTGTGTTCGATTGCAGCATTTAGGGGTTTAAAATGCCAGGAGCAGTCGGGGACCACTCCTGGCAATTAGTACCTGGTGTCAGCTGTCAGAAATAGCTGGCACCCGGCGGCGATCGCCCACACACCACCCGTGTGCGCGGGCGATCGCGATGACGTAATAATCCATCCCTGGACAAATAGTCCCAGCACACATGGATGGAATTTTACAATCAGATGTCAGAAAGGGGTTAATAAATTTAAGATTACTACAACCAACATTAATAAAAGGATGAGAACCACCATCAGGATATTGGTGGAGCTCTCAAAACGGAATCCCCACGGATATGCTAAAAATTAAAGGGCCGAAAATATATAAAAATCTCCCAAAAGTGTAGTTACTCGCTAATGTGCATTTACACTGGCTGATATTTGAACTGGCCTATATAAAACAGGCTGTCACTCACCGGATGCAAAATGTTCGTCCATCCAGTAAAATTTTTTTTAGCTTGTTTAAATATCTTTGATTTGAACAAATATGCTATTCTATACGCACATATCGATTATGTTACAGTTGTTCTGTGCACACATACGTGCCGTCGGCATGTCTAAATGTTACTGTACGACTGCTGATCAGCTTCACATAGCGGGTCGGTGGCAATTTAATGCCTGTGAAGCTCCATTGTAAATACACCCTTAGACCCAGGAACTTTATAGGTGACATTTACTCTGATGGAGCTGTTCTCATTCCTTTCTTAGTCATCTGGTCCCGAAACCATGATGACTTTTCACATCCACAGCTCGTCTCTGCAGACAACCGCCACACTGTCCTCCCTTATGGATAACCCCTTCCACACGTTCCTTCATTGTGAACTATTATCTCCACACTATTGATGCCATCTTCAAAGCATCTGCCTCACACTGCCCCATGACTATTCGACCCTTGTGGGTTCTTCTACCATAAACTAAACAGCTGCCATGAAGAGATGAATTTGGTTTCTCACAATGTAGTCTCTAGTGTTCCAACCTCCATCTACAGATATCAGGGGTACCAGGATGTGGCAAGAAAATAGTACCATATTATTAACCCACGTCTACCAGCCTGAAGTGTTGATGTTGGATGTTTTTCCTTGATCACCACATTCTCAGCATAGCTTTGATACCATTGTAAGGAGAATCTCAACAAGGCTGGTAGATTTTGAAATACTGGTCCTGGCTAACGTAGCATCGATAACCAAGTTTATACTTGCTCAAATCACTCACTCTTCCAATTTTAATGTGGATTCTGGCTGATAACATATTACTTCATTTTATACTCTTCTCCAGGGTCACGGGTCTCACTCCATACTATGAAGCTCAAATCAGGAAAGTGCCGGTGTGTCTAATACATTGTCTATTTGTGGGGAAGGTGACTTGACGGACAGACGTGACTGGTAGAAGGAGGGGACGGTTTGTGCACTAGTGACAGAGATTGACAGGCTAGAAAGGTAACAGCAGGGAAAGACAGAAAAGGGAGTGCAGTACCGTGAACTGACCACAAGATGGCAGGGGAGAGTAGTACAGGACTTAACATCAGCTTAGGGCTTAGGAATCCGCTTAGTCATGGGGGGCGGGGAGATAGGAGCCCGGGTGGGAAATTCCCCTGTGAGAGAGGGGATAAATAGAAGAAGGCGGGGCTCCAGGAAAGTTTTAGTCCAGGGAGGAGCTCAGAAGAAGACGGAGAAAGTGAGAAGAGCTCGGCCAGGGGGACGGACAAAGGAGAGACAGTCAGGGGGGTGGCCCTGACCCGACGGACTGCAGGACAGGCAAGGAGAAGAGGCAGCCAGGGGGGAGACCCTGACTCGACATACCGCAAGACAGACAAGGCCCCGGGGGTACCGATTGGAAGACGACCTCGGGCAGGTGAAGCGTTGGGGGTAGATTGGTCTAGGACAGCCCCCAGTGAAAGATCCGCAAGGTGCGTTACTGCGACTGGAGCTGAAGAATAGGCGGTACAGTGGTGTAAAGAAGCTGCGGTGCATGTTTGGTGGTCGTCAGGAGGACGACAAATAAATCCGGAACTGTTACAAGTGGAAGCTGTCTCCGTCTCGTCTTTGCCTCGTCTGGTAAGCAGTGGTCCACCCCCCTAGCCCGGCCAGCCCCTACTACATTTGGCGTAGTCGGCAGGATCGCCGCCGCTAATACGACACCTTCCGCGGCAGGCCTGCGTTTGAAGAACCTAGAAGGACTTGGACTGTTCGTCTGTGGATTACAAGTGCCTGTGGATTACAAACACCTGTGGATTACAAAACGTTGACCTGTGGATTATAAATTGGATACTTTGTTCCGGATCATCGCTGCCATCAGAGGATCCAGACCGGGAAAGAAACTTCACAAGATGGAGCCCGCGTGGAATACCAATTGGGGCTGCGTTTGGGATCACCAGAGGAAAATCCGAAAAAGGCACTGTGCCTCTCCAGCGCTGGTGACCGCCGGGCAGGAGGAGGTTGGTGCTGAATTGCACTACTCAGGGCTGCCGCTGGGGGAACTGTAACCGACCCCCCTCTGCGGAGCTATCGGGCCTGGAGGCTGGTTCTGCCGGACGGCGGGATGAAGAACAACAGCGGAACTCCAATGACGGGACCGGGAGCTGCGGAGGAGCCGCGGAGAACAGCGACTCCTCACACCGATCCCTGGGAGAACGATGGGACGGCCTGGACAGAGCTGCGGCGCCGGGGCAGGTGAGCGCTCCCCCGCAGGCAGGTCCCGTTCCCCCACTCCATGCTCCCGGAGACTGTGGCCCCTGCAGGGCCGACCAATGCCCTCGTCCATGACCCCGAGCCGCCGCGTCCGGCGGCGCCCCGTCCCGTGTCGCCGGCGCGGAGCGGACTAGCGGCCATCCCTGCCGCACTTTACCCCCCCGGCAGCGGCCTACCTGTCTCAGCCTGCCGCTGCCACGACCGTGCTCCAGTCCGCCACGGAGGCTGGGCCGTTTGTCGTTGCGGCCTCCTTGCTGACAGCCACTGTTGTTCCATCCCCGGCCTTGGCTGCGGTCTGTTCTGCGGCCGCCGCTGGTACGTTTGCGGTGCCAGCCGCGGCCTACCCGGCAGCATCCGCAACCGCTTCTGCCTCGCTCATGGTTCCAGCTGCGGCCTGCTCACCGATGTCCGCGGCCGCCTCTGCCGCGCGCCATACCGTGGCTGCAGCCTGCCCATCAAGGTCCGTAGCTGCTCCGGCCCTGTTCCAGATTGTGGCTTCGGCCGGGTCATCGGGCTCTGCCGCCTCTGCGGAGCCGTCTGCTAACCACACTAGCAGGCCCCAGCTTCACCGCTCCGCTTCTCATCGGTCCACGACCCCGGTCCCTCACCTGCGGTTGGAGCTGCAGGAGCTGGGGGCCGGACGGAGCGAAGCCACCACGTCAACAGAAATGAGAGCGCCCACCCACCACCGGTGGTGGGCTGCTGGTTCCCAAGCGTAGAACTGGCGCGGAACGCGCGCCGTGGAACCACTTTCGGCCCCTTCTATCCCTTTTGACTCATCTCTCAGGAGGGAGATGGCCCCTGAGCCCTGGGCAAAAAGAACACTCAGGGCTCGGGAACAGTCGAGACATCCCAGGAACCTCACGGCTGTGGGGTTCCCCTGCTGGACTGGCGCAGTATCCGCCGTCAGGAGATGGCCCGGACTGTTGGGATTTCGTTGCACCGTTGTGCAGGCCTAAAGAGGACAGTTATGCGTCCAAAGTTGAGGAAAAGGTTTATTGTTTTCTCCTGATAGAGCGGGGATGTGGGAAAAAGTGCTAATGTTAAAGGGAGGGGGAGTAGTTCCATTTTATGTTTGAAAATAATGTGTTTAACGAAGGAGTTAAAGAAAAAAAGAGAGAAAAAGAGAGAAAGAGAAAAGGGGGTTGCTCCGGTTCAGTAACTCCTACTGTTAATAGAATAGTGGTAATCATATATACGGTATGTTAAAGTTGATTTAATAAGTAGTGTGTTTAACAAAAAAATAAAAAAATGTATGTAACAGGTTCCGGGTACGAGGTAGTTGTGACGAAGACACCGACCATGACTCTTTTAATGAAGGATGAGGAGATGAGAGATATCGAACCAGACAGTGGTCCCAAGTCAGATCCCCGACACCACAGACACCCCAAAACGGAAGAAATGGTTGAAGGTAGTGGAAGGGGAGAGCAGTGGGAGGTACACGCCGTAGAGTAGTCCGGGTGGACCTCGCCAACCTAAAAGAAGTTGTCACGTGGCGTGCGCGCTGGCGGGTAGCAGTAGGCTGCTCGGAGCATGGTGCTCCTGGTTTAGTTCGGTCCCAGTGGCGGTTGTGGCCCAACGACCGGTCCGACAACAGACTGTGGATAAGATTCAGAACGACATAGGTAGGACGTACGATTGTCGGGACGACAATGTACAAAGGGTGGGGGAGTGTGGGGAAGGTGACTTGACGGACAGACATGACTGGTAGAAGGAGGGAACGGTTTGTGCACTAGTGACAGAGATTGACAAGTTAGAAAGGTAACAGCAGGGAAAGACAGAAAAGGGAGTGCAGTACCGTGAAATGACCACAAGATGGCAGGGGAGAGTAGTACAGGACTTAAAGGGAAGGTGACATCCAAAAAATTTTTTTTCAGCAATTGAAAAAATGTAAAGAATTAATGTTTACATTTTCTTAAAAAATATTATCATTTGTTTTTAATTTTGTAAAATATGAAAAACAATTTTAAAAAGTTTGGCATTTCCACTTGTTAACACTAGGGGGAGCAGCTACTGAAGTTTGGCACAAAAACCTAGTGCAACTAGCTCACATTATTGCACTGGAGTAAATATGGGTGGAGTCTGCTGACATGGGTGTGGTGTCACTCCTCTCCTCCCCTTCTGGGTGTTTGCTAAGGGAAAAGAGAGGATGACATCTAGGAACACAGTGAGCAGCCATTTTGATGGGGCCTGCAAAGTTACTGACTGTCTTTGCACGTAAAGTCTGGATCAGAACAGGCCACCAATCAGAAGAAATATTTCCTGGATTTCTGTGGAGCAGACAAGCAGACTGTCCATCCATGTGTATAAAACACAGCACTCTATGTACAATCCCTGGCACCGAACAGGGTGCCCCCCATAGACCAGCACACTGCTCTCCTGAAATACTCTGTGCTGCTGTCACCCTGCTCCTCCCCCATATATCTCCCTCTGTGCCCCCCATAGACCAGAACACTGCTCTCCTGAAATACTCTGTGCTGCTGTCACCCTGCTCCTCCCCCATATATCTCCCTCTGTGCCCCCCATAGACCAGCACACTGCTCTCCTGAAATACTCTGTGCTGCTGTCACCCTGCTCCTTCCACCATACATCAGGCCCCTGTCACCTCGCTTTCACACATCGCCAGGACAGGATCTGAGGAGAGGAATGGTGTCTTCGGTCACTGAGGATGGCAGGCAGCAAGGATTCTGGGAGCAGGGTGACAGCAGCACAGAGTATTTCAGGAGAGCAGTGTGCTGGTCTATGGGGGGGGCACAGAGGGAGGTATATGGGGGAGGAGCAGGGTCACAGCAGCAGAGTATTTCAGGAGAGCAGTGTGCTGGTCTATGGGGGCACAGAGGGAGATATATGGTGGAGGAGCAGGGTGACAGCAGCACAGAGTATTTCAGGAGAGCAGTGTGCTGGTCTATGGGGGGCACAGAGGGAGATATATGGTGGAGGAGCAGGGTGACAGCAGCACAGAGTATTTCAGGAGAGCAGTATCACATGGGATGGGATTAGATACACGGCTCAGCAGTCAGTATCACACAGGATAGGATTAGATACACGGCTCAGCAGTCAGTATCACACAGGATAGGATTAGATACACGGCTCAGCAGACAGTATCACACAGGAGAGGATAAGATACACAGCTCAGCAAATAGTATCACACAGGAGAGGATTAGATACACGGCTCAGCAGACAGTATCACACAGGAGAGGATTAGATACACGGCTCAGCAGATAGTATCACACAGGAGAGGATTAGATACACGGCTCAGCAGGCAGTATCACACAGGATAGGAATAGATACACGGCTCAGCACAGTATCACACAGGAGAGGATTAGATACAGGGCTCAGCAGTCAGTATCACACAGGATAGGATTAGATACACGGCTCAGCAGTCAGTATCACACAGGAGAGGATTAGATACACGGCTCAGCACACAGTATCACACAGGAGAGGATTAGATACAGGGCTCAGCAGTCAGTATCACACAGGAGAGGATTAGATACACGGCTCAGCAGTCAGTATCACACAGGAGAGGATTAGATACACGGCTCAGCACACAGTATCACACAGGAGAGGATCAGATACAGGGCTCAGCAGTCAGTATCACACAGGAGAGGATTAGATGTCCAGTGTTTTAAAACAGCAGGGAGCAGCTCCTCCTATGTTTTGCAGGGGCAGCAGCTGGCCGTGTGTTTTGGAAAGAGCAGCTTGGTGTCCAGGAGCTCGTTCCTCTCCTGCAGCTGGTATGTGCAGAGTGAACATCCAAGCCCTGTTATGCTGGAACAGTACAGCATCCAGGGCTTGCAATAGAGTGTAAATGAAGCTAAAAGAAAAGCACTGGGCTCTAATAAGATGGCGCCTGGCCACACCTACAGCTGTGAATTGAGCTGCCCACAGGGGCGTGGCCAGTTCACTCCTGATGCTGCTGCAATGAAAGAGATAGGGTCAGCAGCCGACTATTGTCTCTTATGCCCAGGGACTGCCGTAAATGAGCATGGAAAGTGTCGTTCAGCAGCCAGAGAGGTAAGATGGCAGCCCCCAGTGGCTGCATTACTACAGAAAAAAATAAAATCCATACACACCACTGAGTCAAGCTTAGGGGACAATATCTTTTTATACTATTTTCTTTTTTACATTAAATTATGAAAAAACACGGCACCTTCCCTTTAACATCAGCTTAGGGCTTAGGAATCCGCTTAGTCATGAGGGGCGGGGAGATAGGAGCCCGGGTGGGAAATTCCCCTGTGAGAGAGGGGATAAATAGAAGAAGGCGGGGCTCCAGGAGAGTTTTAGTCCCGGGAGGAGCTCAGAAGAAGACGGAGAAAGTGAGAAGAGCTCAGCCAGGGGGACAGACAAAGGAGAGACAGTCAGGGGGGTGGCCCTGACCCGACGGACTGCAGGACAGGCAATGAGAAGAGGCAGCCAGGGTGGAGACCCTGACTCGACGTACCGCAAGACAGACGAGGCCCGGGGGTACCGATTGGAAGACGACCTCGGGCAGGTGAAGCGCTGGGGGTAGATTGGTCTAGGACAGCCCCCAGTGAAAGATCTGCGAGATGCGTTCCAGCAACTGGAGCTGAAGAATAGGTACCTGGGCCTGGTGATAAGAGATAAGATAAGATAATCCTTTAATCAGTGGTGTAAAGAAGCTGCGGTGCGTGTTTGGTGGTCGTCAGGAGGACGACAAATAAATCCGGAACTGTTACAAGTGGAAGCTGTCTCCTTCTCGTCTTTGCCTCGTCTGGTAAGCAGTGGTCCACCCCCCTAGCCCGGCCAGCCCCTACTACATATTCGGTGTATTATACTGGTGGATAAAACAAGACTGAACACAAGACCTTCACAGCTTTTACACATCATTGGGGAGATCTCATGACACCTTCTCTCCATCTACCTGATGATCCTGAGGAACATCGGGCTCTTCTTGTTTACAGTCCTGTGGAAGAAGAGGACGGGGACATCTCTCTGGTGTTGTCCTCTCACTGGATAGAACTGGAGGAAACACATACAGGGACTGAATTCATTCCTTACATACAGATAATTATAGGCCGTGTGTATTTAGTCCTGTCTATTACCTGGTGATGTGAGGGGCTGGGGATCCTCCATCATGACGTCCTTGTACAGATCTTTGTGTCCTTCTAAATACTCCCACTCCTCCATGGAGAAATAGATGGTGACATCCTGACATCTTATAGGAACCTGACACATACAATGATTCCGTCATCCCCCGATCCCTCCATAGCATTACTGTATAATGTCCCAGCATTCCCAGCAGTGTCACCTCTCCAGTCAGCAGCTCAATCATCTTGTAGGTGAGTTCTAGGATCTTCTGGTGAGTGATGTCCTCATGTATCAGGGGGTGAGGTGGAGGCCCCGTGATTGGGCTCAGGGGTCTTCCCCATCCCTCAGACACAGGGGCCTGACAGCGCTCCCTAGAGGTCTTCTTCACTACTGTGTAATCCTGGTTATGGAGAGACAGATTAATAAACCTCACTACAGACATTTCCAGAGTCCTCACCTCTCCAGTTCTGTCCGTTATTCCCATAGATAAGAATGATGTAATGTGACGTCATCAGAATCTCTCACCTCTCCAGTAAGCCGGAAGAGGATCTCTAGGGTGAGGTGTAATATCCTCTCCGCCATCTTGTCCCTGTCCCTATCCATCCTTGTAGGGTCGCTCAGGAGAATTCTCTTATATAGAAGATCTCCACTGAGAGGATCCGATATTGTAGGGACCTGAATGGGGAGAAGATGACGATGTAACATCATAAAGATCCCATGTAAGAAATCTCCGGAGCTGTTACCGGCTTCACATGATCACTACATCCAGTCATGGCCCCGTCCTGCCCCCGGTGTAACACACAATCCCATTATAGTCACACACAGAGATTTATCCCAGGCTCAGAATCTCCAGCACCTACCTCCACCAGCAGAGCCGCTCACCACATATATGGCTGTTTTGTGCGCACAGGACCTGTGATGAGGTCACAGGAGGGGAGGAGTCAGGGGTCACATGATCAGGGGCCTCAGTGTATGCAGGACTCTGCTGCGCTGGTTGTCATGGTGCTGGATGAGGGGAAGTTTATGTGTGGGGTCTGGAGGGGTGTACAGAGTGGGACTGTGTGTGTACGAAGCGGGGCCGTCTGTGTATGAGGTGTACGGAGCGGGGCAGTGTTTGTACGAGGTGTACGGAGCGTGTCCGTGTGTGTATGAGGTGTACGGAGCGTGTCCGTGTGTATGAGGTGTACGGAGCGTGTCCGTGTGTGTATGAGGTGTACGGAGCGTGTCCGTGTGTGTATGAGGTGTACGGAGCGTGTCCGTGTGTGTATGAGGTGTACGGAGCGTGTCCGTGTGTGTATGAGGTGTACGGAGCGGAGCCGTGTGTGTATAAGGTGTACGGAGCGGGGCCGTGTGTGTATGAGGTGTACGGAGCGTGTCCGTGTGTGTATGAGGTGTACGGAGCGTGTCCGTGTGTGTATGAGGTGTACGGAGCGTGTCCGTGTGTGTACGAGGTGTACGGAGCGTGTCCGTGTGTGTATGAGGTGTACGGAGCGGGGCCGTGTGTGTATAAGGTGTACGGAGCGGGGCCGTGTGTGTATAAGGTGTACGGAGTGTACGTGTGTGTATGATGTGCGTTTCCATATTATGATAAATAATATTATTTCTATATCGCCGACATATTCCGCAGCACTTTACAGCTTAGAGCGGACAGGTATTAACTATACAAAACATTACACTATTGAACAATTCAGTCAGGAGGAGCGAGGGTCCCGCTTACAAGCTACAATCTGTGAGGTAATACGAGGACACATGAGGTAAATAATGGGCTTGTTGTGTTTGGTCCAGTCAGGTTATTGTAGAACCACACATGGAGGCGGCAGTACCAGGTATAGGACGGTTAGTGGAGGGAGGAAACAAGGTGTATATTTATGAAAATACAGTTTTAGATAAAGGGAGGACTTGATGTTAGAGACAGAGGACAGACAATCACTGGTATTTTGTAGTAATGCAGGGGTGATGTCATACTGGAAACCGAATCTGCTGATTGACAAATAGCGATGGTGTTTAGAGAGAAGAGGAGAAGACCTAGGACTGAACATTGAGGAACCTCAACACTAAAGGCTTTTTCAGAATTCAGTGTGTCCATTACGTATGGTGACAGTTTTCAAATGTACCGGAGACACACATGTAGACCAATTCAAGTGAATGGGTCTGTGTCGGTGTGTTTCCATGGACTGTGTGTCTTTGGGCAATACATGCTGACATGTCCATTTTTTACCAGCAGCATGGGCTGATAAATGTCCCACACTGGTGCACATGGATGACACACAGGGATGTCATCCATGTGATACGCATCGGCACCTGAGAAGCAGTGGTACAGTAAGCATGGTTCCAAACCCAGCAGCCCTGAAACCCTAAGACTAAGGGGATCTACAACCGGGGCGTGAGCAACTGAGATGACTTTCCCAGAACCTTTCCCAATTGGAACCGGATGAGGGACTGACAGTGATTTTGAATTGCTGATGGAGAAGACTCCCGAGCATTGTGAATTGTTAACCGCCATGAAGGAATTGAAAATGGCGCCTGACAGTGATTTTGAGATGTTGACCGCCGTGAAAGAGTTAAAGATGGCGGCTGACAGTGACTTAAAGATGGCACCGAACACTGGTAAGGAGACAGCCAGTGGCGCAAAAATGAAGGCGGATGCCACCTTTCGTGGGCATCATGCAAGAGATTTGGTGTCAGAAGAAGATCGCACCCCGCTGTGATGGATGCCCACCCGAAATGGGTGCAGGCGAAGAGGAAGCTCCCGCCCCGCAGCAAAATCTGGAGAAATGGGTGGAGCTGCTGGAAGTGACTCCACCCACGAATGGGAGGAGCCTGGCAAAGAGTGACTACCTGCTAATGAACGAGGCGCCATTGCTGGACATGATGTAGAGGCACATCTTTCCTCAGAGGCATCGGCCGTCACGACTAGAGACGATCCGTGGCCTGGGCGGAGACAGGCCTGTGCTTCGAGGCCTGGTGGTGAGAGCTCAAGGAATGGCATCCTTTCCGGCGCCAGACAAGGGGCCGGTGGAGAGCGAGGAACCCGCACTACCAGAGGAGCCAGAACCGGAAGGAGCCCGGAGGATATATTAGAGGTTGCACTGAGGGTGATAGTTGTGGCTGCAATCACTGGTCCTTGTGGTTGCACAGGAGGACTGTCATTGGACGCAGCGGTGTTGAGTTGGAAGTTTCCATCCGAACGACCTGCCGCTCTGACTCCTGCCCTTGCACCTCCTGTGGCCCCGCCGTCGTCTAAGGCTGTACATCTCCCGACTCCACCGTTGTCTCCGGTGTTGGCGAAACCTGTGTCCTCCCGGTCCGCCCCGTGCTGTCTGGTGCACACAGCACGTGCGCAGAGGAGCCCCGGATGCCTGTGGCAGGTGAGGCTCAGTGGATCTGGAGCGTGATCCAGGAAAAGAAGCTGTGAGAGCGCCTCATTGTCCGAGAATTAGAGCGGCCAGGCGGGGGAGCTGCGGTATGATCCGGCATCTTGACCTTGCAAGGGGATATGGCTTTATCTAGGAGGCCGAAACCTGAGCGAAGGTATATGTTAATGCTAGATCTGTTGTTTCTAGAGGTCTCCAGCACGTATGGGACCGTGTCGCATTTGTTAAGGAGCAGGGACCCCGAGGGCCATATGCTGTGGCAGTGCAGAAGGCCTCCAATCGGGAGGACAATCTACCGCAGGGGGCCCCACATGATGAACGGCCGATTGCCGCGTCTGCAGTTCCTGCAGCTAAGCAGAAGAAAGCGGCACTTGGACGCAGTGAGGCGGCCACAAATTTAGCAGCAGAGCCGGAAGCTCTGGGAGCTGTAGGACCGCCACTGGAGGGGGTGCAGAGCAGAAGGAACAGTGGAGACTCCTCCAGCGAATCCTCATCCTACACCTATATTGTTCTGCAGAGTCCGCATGAGGTCCATTACAGTAACAAGCGGCTGTGTATTGAGTAATGCGGCCCCTTTAAGAGAAAATGTGGGTTGTGCCAGTTGCACCTGATAAATGAAAGGGACTGTTCCGCGTCACTGTGAGGGCAGTGAGCCCTGTATGGCGCCAAGGGACTGCGGCATCAGGAGTGGCCACCACAGTCACAGATGAAGGACTGCGTATAGTTTACCCCCTCCTCCAAGTTTATTTGCGCACGTTAGCACACCCCTTGCTGGATCACGGGCCTGAAAACCATATGAGGATTAACTGAGAGAGAATGTGTGTGCGGCTGTTGCAAGGACTGAACTCTCTTAGCTCAGAACTTTGTCCCCAGTTTACCCTGGACTAGCCCCTTGTTTAGCACAGCTCACCAATTTGTTGCTAAGCCGGTGGTTTGGTCAAAGGGGGGAGGGGGAGAGCTTGGTCAGGAGGACCCGAGGCTCGAGCTGTAGGATAAGTTGGTCATCGGGCCAGTATGACTGTTTTGCTGAGCCCAGGAGCAAGGGGACCAGGGTCAGGCGGACCCGCTACAAGAGAGACAGACTCTTTATACTGTTTTTACTGTTTTATACATATTTTCTGCTTTTAACCTTGCAGGTGTCGTCATGGTCAGGGACAATCATGTTTTAGGGGGGAGGAGTGTAAGGAGGTGGCAGAGACTCTCATCTGCCTCCCCTCTCTCCTTCCCTGTATGTGGTCATTTGTGTGTATTATCTTGTAATGTTCATCATATGTATTACTGTATGTGCTGTGTTTGACTTGTCCTAATGTTATGTCTTAAAAAAGGTAATTTTATTGATAAATTTAAAAGCTGAAATAGCAGAAATGCCCAGTAGGAGGCACTGGAGCCACTAGCAAGTATTTACAGCCACCTAATATATAAATGTGCCCTAGAATACAACAAGTATAATAAATAAGGCTACTTGAAAAAATCACTTATTTTGATCCATGCTGGATATCAAATATTAATAACAAGTGCCTAATAATACAAAAATCTCTAGTAGTAGATTCCTACCTACATCACATTAATTCCTAGCAAAAGATGTGAACCTATCAAACTATAAGAGAAAATAAGAAAGAAGTCCTGGACTCAGATAAGGTACGGTTCATTTCAACCTATAATCGTCAATGGCAGGGTTTGACTGGAATAATTTGAAGGATATTTTAGTCCATAGCCACTATGTGTCAGATGAGAGTAAAAAGGAATTGAGTAAAAATATGGGCAAACCGGGATTTTTTCCATGCGGTATCTGCAAAGGTTGTTTGAATCTTGTAAAAACCAATACTATTCTGACTCATGGATATGTAGAACATATGGTACCTGGATAGACCTCTTTCTGGGCCCCTTCCGTATCGACCTGTACTCACGTTCATACCGATTAATCAGACAACTTAACTCAGCCACGATCTCATGTAAGAAGACTCCAGGAAAAGAGGGATGCTTTAACTGAAATTCTTGTGTTATGATGAAAGCAGCAGGTAAAAAGGAATATTCTTCAGAGGACATGTAACAGGAAGCATACAGATGGAGGGACGATCACAAAATGGAGAATAAAGGAGGGAACAAACATACATCACAGGACTACAGGGAGAGAGTTGGAACAAAATACAGGGAAAGGCAAACTTCTGCCTAGCAACAGAGATGCAACACAAACAATGCAAATATTAAATGATTTCCCAAGTCGTGGGACATGACACTCCCCATCTGAAATCATTGGATTTCAGATGTCCGTAATTCTTCGAAGTCGTTCGAACCTGAAAAACAAGAAAAAAGAAAAAAAAACATGTATGCAATAATAAACATCAAGCATTTTTAAAGTCCAACTCGTTGTTGTTGACCCGCAGATCACACCGGGAGATAAGTCCAAGACTATAAACCCATCATCGGATTGGGGAAGCCGGAAACATGCCAACTCTTCCACCAACCCAGCAATCCAATGGAAAATGTCAATGTTCAATAAAAAAAAACTGGGGAATGAGGAGGAATGCTCCCCGCCATGAGCAACGTCCAGGAGCAATGTTCAGTTCATGTGACGTCCTCCTTTGGCAGTAGCAGCACGAGATCGGTGACCGGACGGAGGAAGGTTCGGGTAGAGCCCCCTTTTGTCACCTTAACTTCTGTCTTACGAGTCTTTCCGTCCTTGCTGGGCATGACCTTGGTGATAAGACCCATTGGCCAGTCGTTACGATGAGCCTCTTTGTCTTTTAAGAGAACAAGGTCTCCTTCTTGGAGATTGGGACTGGGTGTCTGCCATTTGTGACGGTTTTGAAGCAGGTGCAAGTATTCGGTCTTCCAACGGTGCCAAAACACGTTGGCTTTGTGTTGTACTTGCTTCCACTGACGTTTGTAAATGTCCTTGTTATCGAAATTCCCGAGAGGAACTGTAGCAGCTCCAATCTTCTGTGTAAGAAGTGTAGCTGGGGTAAGAATCATTGGAGTATCAGGGTCAGATGATACTGGGACCAAAGGTCTAGCATTTATTATGGCTGACACTTCTGCGAGGAAAGTGACCAGAACTTCATGAGTAAGAGGAAGTTTATGGTCCAGCAACATGGAGTCAAGGATCCTTCGTGCAACTCCAATCATGCGTTCCCAGGATCCACCCATGTGTGAAGAGTGTGGAGGGTTGAATACCCAAGTGCATCCATTGTCGGACAAGAAATTGTCAAACTGCAATTCCTTGCAGGCTCCTACAAAGTTGGTGCCGCAGTCGGACCAGAGTTGCTTGGCAGGTCCCCGGATGGAAAAGAATCTTCTTAGGGCGTTGATGAAGCTAGAGGTATCCATGGATTCAATTACCTCGATGTGAACTGCACGGATACTGAGACAGGTGAACAGGACAGCCCACCGCTTACTGTTTGCGGCTCCTCCAAGGGTTCTTCTGGCAACAACCGACCATGGGCCAAAGACGTCTACACCAACGTATGAGAATGGTTGGTCTGTGCTCAGTCAATCTGCTGGAAGGTTCGCCATTTGTTGTTGTTGGTGTCTTCCTCGTAACCTTCGACACTTGACACATCTATGGAGAACTGAGGAGACGCACCTCTTCATCCCCATGATCCACAAGCCAGCAGACCTGATGGCACCTTCAGTAAGATGTCTGCCTTGGTGCTGCACTCGTTCGTGATAGTGCCGAATCAACAGAGTAGTGACGTGATGCCAAACTGGAATGATAGGGTTCTGCTCCTTATCGTATTGGTCAGATTTATTTAAACGTCCACCCGCTCTTAGTAACTGGCGATGATCGACTACTGGGTTCAAGTCAAGCAGAGTGCTGTTTCTAGACATACCGACTCCCTTGGTAATACTGTCAATCTCGTGTGAATATTCTTCTTGTTGCACACACCTGATGATGACTTGTTCAGCATGGTCTATGTGGTCGGCAGTAAGACGACTCTTACACACATGCCAACCATGGCACCCTGAGGGCTTGTCCTTTGTAAAACAGCGAGCAATGTGGATGAGACGAGCTATAGTTCGTACAGCGGAGGACCAGCTAGAGAAGCGTTCGAAGCGGTGAGACTTCAACCCTTGCCTAGGTGTCGTTGAAGTATAGTGAACAGAGATAGTTTGTCTGATTTCCTTATCAGATTCTGGTTTCACCAGCTCATAAGCATTGTTGGTGTTGCTCGCACAGAAATCTTCGTACAGGAGACTGGGAGGCGTAAACCACATGTTGTCTCCAAACTTAGAAGCAGATGTAAGTCTTGTACCTCGGTCAGCTGGGTTTAGATCGGTGGAGATGTGATGCCACTGCTCGGGGGTAGAAAAACTTCTGATGCGCTCTACTCTGTTGCTTACATATACGTAGAACTGCTTTGTTTGGTTGTGTATGTACCCGAGTACCACTCTGCTGTCTGTGTAGAAGGTAAAGGAATCAATTGCAATGTCCATTTCGTCTCTTACAACTTCAGCAATTTCTACTGCCAGTACTGCAGCGCAAAGTTTGAGTCTGGGTACAGAGTGTGCAAGCTTCGGAGTTAATTTGGCCTTACCCAGGACGAAACCACAATGCACCTTATCAGCTTCTAAGGTCTTCAGATAAGCTACTGCGGCTATGGCTTCTGTAGATGCATCACAGAAAATATGGACTTCTCTTCTGGTTGCAGCCAAAGATGATCTTGGAGAATAACAACGTGGGACTTGGAGTTGCTCTAAGAACTTCAAAGACTTCTTCCATGTCTCCCACCTTTGCTGTTTCTGAGTCAGAAGCGGGGTGTCCCAATCAGTGTTCTCGGCAGTGAGCTGTCTTAACAGTATCTTGCCTTGAATAGTGATGGATGCTACAAACCCGAGAGGATCGTAGATGCTGTTTATGACAGATAGGACTCCTCGTTTGGTAAAGGGTTTGTCACAGGGCGACACTTGGAAGATAAAGGTGTCCTGTTTGGTATTCCACAGTAGACCAAGGCTGCGCTGTGTGGGAGGAACATCAGAACCTAGGTTGAGGTCCTTTAGGTTCGTGGCATGGTCCTCAGATGGAAACGCGCTCATTACTTCTTGACTGTTAGAGATGATCTTGTGGAGTCTGAGGTTTGATGTGGATAGCATTTCCTGTGTCCTGGAGAGTAAGTCAATTGCCTCTTCACTTGTGGGCAAGGACTTGAGCCCGTCGTCTACGTAGAAGTTCTTCTCTACGAATTGACGAGCATCGGATCCGTACTCTCTCTCACCTTCCTGGGCTGTCCGTCTCAGTCCGTAGATCGCCACAGCAGGTGAAGGACTGTTGCCGAAGACATGGACCTTCATCCGGTAGTCTATGACTTGATTGTTGACATTGTTGTCTTTGTGCCATAGGAACCTAAGATAGTTTCTGCTGTCTTCCTTCATGATGAAGCAATGAAACATCTGCTGGATGTCGGCCATTATAGCAACAGTTTCTTGTCTGAAGCGGATCAATACTCCAAGGAGGCTGTTGTTCAGGTTGGGTCCAGTTAGTAGCAGGTTGTTGAGAGAGAGGCCTTCATACTGAGCACTGGAGTCAAACACCACTCTGATCTGGTTAGGCTTGCGAGGGTGATAGACACCAAAGGATGGAAGGTACCAACATTCTTCTCCTTCCTTCAGTGGTGGCGCAGGTTCAGCATGATCTTTGTCAAAGATGTTCTGCATAGAGTCAATGAAATGCTTCTCCATCTCTGGTTTCCTCTTTAGGGTACGTTTTAAGGATGAGAACCTTGCAGTTGCTTGCTGCAGGTTGTTTGGCAACCTCGCTCTTGGGAAACGAAAGGGTAAAGGAGCTACCCAACTGTTGGAGTCATCTTGAACAAATTCTTTGTCCATAACCTTTATGAATTCTTTATCTTCCCTTGTGGGTGCTAACTTGTTGTCTTCACTTGTGGAATCGAACACTGTTGACCCGAGGTTTTCGTCCCAGGGCTGGAGCATGTTCATGTTGTTGAAGGATTCCTGTTGCCTCTTGGTGTTGCTCACTTTCTCTTTCACCCGGTAATGATGTGGGCATGGCTGAAAATGAGTGCTGTGACCATTTGGCAAGATGTGTGTTTTGTAAGAGGAGATGTTATTAGGTCTCTTCATCTTGTGTATGCAAACATCGCCTATAATTACCCAGCCTAGATCAAAGCGTTGGGCAAATGGTGCGTCGCGTTGTCCGTTAATTTGCTGACATACCTTGTGCAGCCGGAGAATGTCTCTGCCAAGCAGAATCAGGATATCTGCGCTGTTGTTGAGGGCTGGTATCTTGTTTGCTATCCCCTTGAGATGTGGGTGATGAAGAGCAGCCTCTGGCGTTGGGATCTCTTCTCGATTGGATGGAATCTGGTTGCACTCGACAAGTGTGGGTAAGGGTATCTCCACGGTGTTGTCGAGGGATGTTGCTATAAGACCACTGGCCCTTCTCCCAGAGACCTCTGTAACACCGCTGCAGGTACCTAAGGTGTAAGGGTAAGCATTTCCCTTTAAGTTAAACATATCAAAGAGTTCTGACCTTGCAAGTGATCGGTTGCTCTGATCATCCAAGAGGACGTACACCTTCACGGCTTTCTCTGGGTGACCGTTGGGATATACGTTCACCAGGCAAATCTTCGCACAGGACTTGTCCCAGAGACCTTCTCCGCAGACTTCTGTGCATGAAGAAGATATTGTGGTACGACTTGCAGTTTGAGCTGCGTCCTCCCCGACATGGCTCGTGGTGGGGGAAGGAGTACGTGTAGAGTCAGGACGGTATGGGTGGAGTGCTTGTACGTGATCCTCACTGTCACACTCCATACACCTAATTGTAGTTTTACAGTCTTTAGCAAGGTGTTCAGTAGAAGCACAACATCTGTAGCATACCCCGAACTTCCTTAGAAGTTCCTTGCGTTCTTGGAGCGGTTTCTTCCTGAAGCCGATGCACTTTTTTAAGGGATGTGGCTGCTTGTGGATGGGACACTCACAATTTGGGTTCTCTATCTTTTCACCCTTGTTGCTCTTGCCTGGGGCTGATGTTGGTAAGAGAAGAATATCCGTCTTCTTCACTGACACTGGACCCCTGCGGTTTCTGTCATTCGAGCGTGTGCTCACGCATTTAGAGGGAGGTGAAGCTGGGCCACTGGATTCTCCATAGGAAAAGCTTGGGTCGTTCTTACGTTCTGCAATGTCTTTTATAAACTCACAGAAGTAGGAGAACGGAGGAAATGACACTTGATGGTCTTTCTTGTATTTTGACCCTATTGCAGTCCACTTCTCTTGTACATTGTATGGTAGCTTGGAGATAATGGGGTTTACTCCACGAGCAGTGTCCAGGTAGCTAAGGCCAGGTAGGTGGGTGTCTGCCTTGGCCAGCTGGAGCTCTATCAGCAGGTCACTGAGCTCTAGGAACTTTGAACTGTCCTTGCTTGATATCTTTGGAAAACTCTGTAGTCGCTTGAACAGTGCATCCTCTATGGCTTCTGGACTGTTTCTCTCTAGTCTTTCCCATGCAGCCATGAAACCAGCCGTTGGGATTACTGATATGTACAGACCTGAGTCTCTTGACACGCTCTGTGGATTGTGGTCCTAACCATCTGATCAGCAGGTCCAGCTCTTCCGCAGCAGTGATGCCGAGGTCACCAGTTACGGTTCTAAAGGCACTTTTCCAACCTCTGTAATTTTCAGGTTGGTCGTCGAACCTTGTGAGACCGGTTTTAGTAAGTTCACGGCGAATCATGTACCTTGCGAAGTCAGACATGTCTGTTCTTTCTGACTTAGGATGCACAATTGTAGGCTGAGCGGTGTTGTACATAGGGGTGGAGACGTCTTGGCCTTGAAACATGGGGAAGTATGGAGTGGCATATGCATTTAGTCCAGCAATTGGTTTGGTGGGTATAGTTTCTGCTACATGTGGAGGTGGCACTGTGTGGTTGTCGAGGGTATAATGACCTTGAATGCAGGATTCTGTAAGTGGATCGGCATCCTGGTGCTCTAGAGAAGCATCAACACCATCAAGAGTGTTAGTGATGATCTGCGGTTCGCCATCTTGGCTTAGCACGTAGTCTCTTGTGCGTTCAATAGGGTCTTCTGCCTCCATTTCACACAAACTGACGCTGTCTCTTTGACTCCCACTGATAGCCTGCTCGAGTACCTTTAATTCTGCCATGGCTGTTGCATGCTCACATTCCTTCTCTAGAGCTTCCATTTCCGCTTTCACGCGTGCCGCTTCTGCATCCATTTCTGCTCTATTTTGTGCAGCAGCTGCGTCCATTTCTGCTCTCATTTGTGCAAAGGCAGCTTGTACCTTAGTAGTTTCAGCCTTAGCACGTGCTCTTATAAACTGCTCAGTAAGAGTAGAATATTTTGATGAACTTGACCTAGATGAACGTTTTGAGTGCTTACACGATTTGGATGAGCGAGTTGTTGCATCTGGTGTTCGTGCGATTCTAGCCTCTATCTTGGCTTTAATGTCACGTACAGTGCAGTCTCTTTCAGAATTAAGCTGCTGGAAACCTTGCAATTCGTTTAAAGTCTCTGGGAGATTCAGTTTCTTCAGGAGAATAATGTATTGGTCACTCTTCTCCATATATATTTGGTATGCTGTGCATAATTGTTCTAGGACTCCCTCTGGTGGTAACTCATGAGAAGCAGGCCTTGATACAGTGTCTATGTGACTCAGCACTTTCTTCCATACTGAAGACACATCACTATATAATTCACATTTTGCAGTCTCTAAATTCTCCATGACTTTCCACGTGGGTTTGACTGTACGTTTTCACCTTTCGCTAGATGGTGGATGGGGGTCTGAGTCTCTTTCCTGTGCTTGTAAGTCTGGTAGGGACATTGTATTCCTTGCTTCAGACATGATTAGATTGCAGGCAGGAAGAGTTGATGATGGGGGTTATACTTCCCACTGTTCAGCAACAGGAAATACACAGAGACTCTGCACAGAGTTGATACTTTGTATCTAATGCTGGAGCAGCTGCAGGGTCCTGTGTAATGATGGGAGTTATATTCCTCTCTGTTCAGCTGCAGTGTGTGGCTTCTATGCACGCTGGGGTCTGGCTGGAACTGGGTTACAGTCTGTCTGGGAAATGTCCTTTTCCACTGAGATTTAGCACAGACCTTGAGTTACTGTCTCTGAAGGCAGGTTATTCCTTTTTACTATTCTGACTCATGGATATGTAGAACGTATGGTGCCTGGATAGACCTCTCTTTCTGGGCCCCTTCCGTATCGACCTGTACTCACGTTCATACCGATTAATCAGACAGCTTAACTCAGCCACGATCTCATGTAAGAAGACTCCTGGAAAAGAGGGATGCTTTAACTGAAATTCTTGTATTATGATGAAAGCAGCAGGTAAAAAGGAATATTCTTCAGAGGACATGTAACAGGAAGCATACAGATGGAGGGACGATCACAAAATGGAGAATAAAGGAGGGAACAAACATACATCACAGGACTACAGGGAGAGAGTTGGAACAAAATACAGGGAAAGGCAAACTTCTGCCTAGCAACAGAGATGCAACACAAACAATGCAAATATTAAATGATTTCCCAAGTCGTGGGACATGACAAATACCTTTTCAACTCAAGATGGATCTAGAATATTTCAAATAAGAAAACACATTAATTGTTCCCTCACAAGGCGTTGTTTATCATGCCCAGTGTCCGTGTGGTAAGATCTACTGTATATAGGTCTTACCACACATGAACTTAAAGTTAGAACCAGGGAGCATGTGAGGGACATAGAGAAGGCCAAAACCACAAAACCTCTTTTAAAAACCCTGCTACGACATTTTAAACGATATCATGAGTAATGCCAAAGGCTTGATAGTAAAGGGTATTGACTTGGTTTCTTTGGGCGTTCGAGGTGGGGATTTAAGTAGAGCCCTTGCCAAAAAAGAAAGCCAGTGGATCTATCGCCTTGGCATCATGAGCCCTTCAGGTTTAAATGAAAGTCTAGATTTTGCCTTTTTGTAGTATGACAGTTTGTATAATGATTTAGAGTGGCATTCTTTTTAAGGGTGGGTGGGGTATATATTTATTTATTAGGTCTATTGTGTTTTTCGCATTTGTTATTATTAATTTTCTTCATTTTTGATTCATCTAGATTAGCACCTTATAACTTCAGGATTTGTGTGGTGATTCCATGGGATTTTCATTGTTCCATTTAATGAAGACTACCTTCAAGCATCCTTAGAAAATTGTCAATGGGGTTCCTGGACTCTTGTTGATTTAGGGGACATACTATCATAATATATACTGTGTACACTTATTTGTATATTTCTGCACGTATGCACTTTACATTTATATTATCATGATGTAATTTATAGTTGATAAATATAATTATTTATCTATGAATTATTGTTGTTATAAAAAGATTTAGTATATATTTAAATGGAGCAACATATATTAATTATGCACTATTCACTTTATATTAGATGTTGGATTTTCTTCATATGGTATTATTTATTATTAAAATTATGTAATTTTTATTATATATTATATGAGCACTTTTTCTTCTTTTCCTTGTCACTTTTGTTATACATATATATATATATATATATATGCACATCGTTCACTTTCTTTATATCTATGATTATCAGTGGCAGACTATAAGTATTTAATATATTTGGTCACCTTAATATATGCATTTGCACGTTAAATTCACGAGCCATATGCACTGTTAGTTTTCCATACATTCCTTGACTGTGCGCCTGCGTGGAGACTGGAGCGCTGTTCATTTCCGTGAGCGCTTTGACATTGTGCCGCTTTGCATTCCAGCTTGCGGTTCAATAGGAGCGTGTCACTGGAAGTGACGTTTTTATCCAGCTGCCCAAATCTGCACATGCGCCACCTCAGTCGGAGCGATTGCTTGGGATGATTCACTCACCGCCATGACGCACACACTCCTGATTGGTGCTTTGGGGTATTTAAACATGTACCATCCGCTGCCTAGACATAACCCCCAAAAGAAGCCAGTGCAAAACGTGCATTGGGGTGGAGGAGGTCACACCACACTGAGTCACCAATACCCCGTCACTTGAGGTAAATAACTCCTTTCTGGCTACCTTTATGTTATCATTAACCCTGCTTTGAAAGCGCATCTATTTATATGGCCAATTTATATTTTTCTATAGCTATGTGGGTGGTTGATTGGGTCACATCTTTTGCTAGTAATTAATGTGATGTAGGTAGTAATCTACTACTACAGATTTTTGTATCATTAGGCACTTGCTATTAATATTTGATATCCAGTATGGATCAAAATAAGTAATTTTTTCAAGTAGCCTTATTTATTATACTTGTATTCTAGGGCATATTTATATATTATTGTGGTGGCTGTAAATATTTGCTAGTGGCTCCTGTGCCTCCTACTGGGCATTTCTGTTATTTCATCTTTTAAACTTATCAATAAAATTACCTTTTTTAATACTACTGGATCGCTTTATTTTCGGGTACCAAGTGGTGTAATTCCGATTTTTGTTTTGAGTTCATGTCTTAAAGTGCCAGTTTTTTGATTTTTTGTATTGGGACATTATTGATTTAACTAATGTTATGTCTCTAGCTTAGGGTTAGTATAGGGTTAAGTTAGTGGGGTGAGCCAGCAGTCTACAAGCAGACAGGAAGTCTGTCTGCAGTGCAGAGCCTGAGCAGGCGTGCCCGTGGCAGTATGTGCTCCCCTGTTGGGAGCAGGCCATACCCCTGGAGGGGACAGAGCTGCCAGGGGACTATTGGGCACAAGGACTGAGTGTGTGCCCCACCAGAAACTTTTAGCTCCAGAGAGCCTACTGGGATTTATTGCCTGGTCTGCTGCAGCCATTGCTGGAGATAGGGACAGTTCAGGAATTGTACCTTCTGTTCTCCATCACCTTTTTTAAATACCAGTTGCCACTGTTGGGCCCTAAAGAGTGTGACGTGTTGTATATCCGGAGGATGCCGTTCCAACATGGAGAGCAGCCGTGATTCTGAGGTATCCCACTGTAAGTGGTCTGGGTGCTCACTGATTGCGCCTTAGTGGACTCACCCATGACTACCACCCTGTGCCACCTTGTTACAGTTAAATGGTAAATAACCATATCATTTTTTAAAAAAATATTAATTTAAATAATTAAAAAAACATTGTGGGGACCCCTTTATTCTTGATAACAAGCCTTGCTAATGCTGACAGCCGACGGTTGCAGTTTTGCCTGGCTGGTTATAGAAAATACAGGAAAACCCACACCTTTTTTTTAGTTCAGGCAGCCTGTGTTGAATACTCCCATCAGCCACTCCTGCTCTCATTGTTATTAGCGGCAGCAGGTGCAGGCTGATGGGAGTAATAGTCCAATCAGCCGCTGCCTGCTCTCATTGTTCTCACTTAAATACTACTCTCATCATTATCCCCTGATAACCGGCAGAGCAAAGGAGAATGATGAGAGTCGTCTTCAGCACCCGGCGCGGGGGAAAAGCGCTAACTGCACTGCTGCTTCTCAGGCACTGGTGTGTGTGGTTCTGATACGGCACATGGTTGCCACACGTATTGCACACATAAAGACAGATCTCTCTGGTACAGTTTTTTCCATTAGGCCGGGGTCACACTAGCAATTAAATCGGACGAATGCAATGCGATAAAATTGCATTCGTCCCAATGTTATTCTATGGGGCAGCTCACATCATGTGATTTTTTATCGGATCCGATCCTCGGACCGAGACAATCTCAGCATGCTGCGATTGTCACCGATTTTCGGATCGGATTCGACAATGCAAGTCTATGGGGGCGAGAAAAAATTGGATTGCGAACGGACCCGATGTGTGAGTTGCGGTAAAATCGCATCAAAAGCCGGCAATTTTTTTTTCAAATACAGTAAAATCACAGTGACCGGTTAAATAAAGAAACGAATTAATAGATCTAGAGACATATATATATATTTTAGACATGTCATAGAGAAACATTTATATATATTTTTCTAATTCATACAGTTCTTCATTGCAGAATAGCCGCTGAAACATTTGCCGGCTTTTGTATAGTCATTCAACTGCCCGACATGAAATGACACATGGTTTACATATAGTTAACCATTTCATTTCATGTTTTTTTTTTATGTCTATCACTATTAATTATATGAGGGTTTGTGGGTAAAATTTTGGAGATGTAGGGGTTCATTTAAGGGGTTAATTCGTTGTATTAAATTGCTGGGACTCCCGCTGAGGTCACTGAGGCTGCAGGGAGTCCCCGCAATTTAATACAACGAATTAACCCCTTAAATGAACCCCTACAACTCCAAAATTTTACCCACAAACCCTCATATAATTAATAGTGATAGACATAAAAAATGAAATGGTTAACTATATGTAAACCATGTGTCATTTCATGTCGGGCAGGAGAATGATTATACAAAAGCCGGCAAATGTTTCAGCGGCTATTCTGCAATGAAGAACTGTATGAATTAGAAATATATATATAAATGTGTCTCTATGACATGTATAAAATATATATATACAGTGCCTACAAATAGTATTCAACCCCCTGCAGATTTAGCAGGTTTACACATTCGGAATTAACTTGGCATTGTGACATTTGGACTGTAGATCAGCCTGGAAGTGTGAAATGCACTGCAGCAAAAAAGAATGTTATTTCTTTGTTTAATTTTTTTTTAAATTGTGAAAAGTTTATTCAGAGGGTCATTTATTATTCAACCCCTCAAACCACCAGAATTCTGTTTGGTTCCCCTAAAGTATTAGGAAGTATTTCAGGCACAAAGAACAATGAGCTTCACATGTTTGGATTAATTATCTCTTTTCCAGCCTTTTCTGACTATTTAAGACCTTCCCCAAACTTGTGAACAGCACTCATACATGGTCAACATGGGAAAGACAAAGGAGCATTCCAAGGCCATCAGAGACAAGATCGTGGAGGGTCACAGGGCTGGCAAGGGGTACAAAACCCTTTCCAAGAAGTTGGGCCTACCTGTCTCCACTGTTGCGAGCATCATCCGGAAGTGGAAGGCTTATGGAACTACTGTTAGCCTTCCACGGCCTGGACAGCCTTTGAAAGTTTCCTCCCGTGCCGAGGCCAGGCTTGTCCGAAGAGTCAAGGCTAACCCAAGGACAACAAGGAAGGAGCTCCGGGAAGATCTCATGGCAGTGGGGACATTGGTTTCAGTCAATACCATAAGTAACGTACTCCACCGCAATGATCTCCGTTCCAGACGAGCCCGTAAGGTACCTTTACTTTCAAAGCATCATGTCAAGGCTCGTCTACAGTTTGCTCATGATCACTTGGAGGACTCGGAGACAGACTGGTTCAAGATTCTCTGGTCAGATGAGACCAAGATCGAGATCTTTGGTGCCAACCACACACGTGACGTTTGGAGACTGGATGGCACTGCATACAACCCCAAGAATACCATCCCTACAGTCAAGCATGGTGGTGGCAGCATCATGCTGTGGGGCTGTTTCTCAGCCAAGGGGCCTAGCCATCTGGTCCGCATCCATGGGAAGATGGATAGCACGGCCTACCTGGAGATTTTGGCCAAGAACCTCCGCTCCTCCATCAAGAATCTTAAGATGGGTCGTCATTTCATCTTCCAACAAGACAACGACCCAAAGCACACAGCCAAGAAAACCAAGGCCTGGTTCGAGAGGGAAAAAATCAAGGTGTTGCAGTGGCCTAGTCAGTCTCCTGACCTTAACCCAATTGAAAACTTGTGGAAGGAGCTCAAGATTAAAGTCCACATGAGACACCTAAAGAACCTAGATAACTTGGAGAAGATCTGCATGGAGGAGTGGGCCAAGATAACTCCAGAGACCTGTGCCGGCCTAATCAGGTCTTATAAAAGACGATTATTAGCTGTAATTGCAAACAAGGGTTATTCCACAAAATATTAAACCTAGGGGTTGAATAATAATTGACCCACACTTTTATGTTTAAAATTTATTAAAATTTAACTGAGCCACATAATTTTTTGTTTTTTAAGATTTATGCATCTGTTAATAAATCCTGCTCTTGTTTGAAGTTTGAAGGCTCTAACTTATTTGCATCTTATCAAACCTGCTAAATCTGCAGGGGGTTGAATACTACTTGTAGGCACTGTATATGTATTTAATGTGTCTAGATCTATTAATACATTTGTGTGCGGAAACCTGTCAGTGGGCTCTATTATATGTCCATTTAGCTATCCTGCGAGAAAATCTCGCCAGACGGATGTCAAAAGGATCCTTACATGCGATTAAAATCGCATCGATGAAGAAAAATCGCATCAAAAACGGATCACTGGTTAAGATACCTTTGTGCGATTTCTGACCGTTAAAATCGAACCGTTTTTTTAATCGTTATGTGTGACTCCAGCCTTACTAGAAATATCAGGACGTATGAAACCAGTCTAAGGGAAGGGGAGCCGAAAATTCAGTGAAGTAGCGGTCAGAGATGTACAAGGAGAATCAAGACAGGACCATGTCCTTAAGGCCGATGGAGTGTAGCATAGTGAGGAGGAGCTGGTGGTTCAACAGGTCAGATGATGCAGAGATATCCAGTATAAACAGCAGGGAGTAGTGTCCATTATATTGAGCTGTTGGTAGATCAGACTTAAAACGACTTAGCTTCAATTAGAAAGATCTGTCCACTTCTGCAGGGGTGAACTACTAATTATGTCAGATGTACTATTCCTTTGTATAGTAAGTCGAGGGACATAAGCTTTTGTTTCATGAGAGACTGTCCAGTGCCCCTTTTTGTATTCTAATTTGTGGATTGCCCGACTATGGATTGCATTAGCCCTCTGTGATGTACTAGTCTGCATCATTTAGAGGACAATTATGCAGATTAATTGAACTACCGAACAATGAGGGAACAGCCATGATTATTTTCCCTCAATCCTATGGAACACAATGCGCTATAATGGAAGCTGACTGGTATGAAAAGGGGCCTGGTCTTGTCACTGGTGTGATTCTACAGAACTGCTCCACCACCCAACACCGAGCCCACAACCTGGGATAACCTGGCCACATACCTTGCTGTGCTCGGTCAGCTTCTTAAGGTTGCCACTACCTCCTCTCTGTGGGTGTTTGCCAAAAGCAGGGTGGTGCTGGTTGGGGTAGGAGGAGGTTCTATTGCAGGCGACCCAGCGTAATTGTGAGACTCTGTCACTTGCACCATCTTTTTGTTCTTGCTGGGAATGTGTGCTGTTAACGATTAGTGACTCAATAAAAACTTGAAATAGATCACTCTGTTTGTAATGACTCTATATATGGGTCCACGAAAACCTGGAGGTGGATGAAATTCCCGAGGGATCCCTTCACTATAATGATGCAGCAGAGTTACTCTGGACTTTGTCTGGCCTCTGTTCAGAGGTGTCTTTTTCAAAAGTGCACGAAACTGTGGTCTGCAACGCATTTATGCCTGCCTAAAAAGAACACTTCCGGATCACAGGTCCTATGGCATGAACAGTGTCTCCATCTGTTTTGCCAAGTATTTAAAGGGGTCGGATACGGCTTTAAAGAAGGTGATTAACTTTATTATAATAATTAAAATATTACAGAAAATAGGAAATATTGTGATATTGCGTACACTTTTGCATAATATAAATCACAAAGGTAAAGTACTTACATTGCACACTACACAGGAAAAACTTCAACAGGAGTAGCACATCATCTGTCCGGGAACATCAGCTGTGGGAAGCAGAACACGGAAGACAGAGAAATTCCTGGGATCCGCACTGTGGCGTCATGGGCGTACCTTTTTTAGCCCACAGGTTAACAGGGCTTTTGTCTTAGCTGAAGTCTTCCCCAACTTATATCTTGTTTAGAAACAAATGCTTGCGTAACCAAGTATTACACAAGCCCTAACAAGTTCTATTTGTCCAGTATAGTATCCCTTTGGCGGAATGGCCAACTTTTCAGACGTCAATCAACATCGGACAAATACATCACCGGATAAAATATGCCAAAGGCTCTCCTGCTACCAAATGTTTTACCATACTAGAAACACAACATTTCTCACTAAACATGGATAACGAAACTATGCAGAAATTGGATGATACTATAAACATACGTACGCTTTCTCACTAAGGATTGATAAAAGAGCTATGCGGTCCAGGTGTTGGGAAAATAACAGAAAATACAAGTCTAATATAAGCTGAACTGAAATATATAAGCTTATATAAATATAAGCTGAACTGAAATATTAAAGGTTCCTTAAAGACAGGCTACCAATATGGATTCCTGATGGCCATTAACATCTTAGCACTACACCATCTACCTCATTATATGGAATCTTTTGCCGGGGAATGCATCTGAATCACGTATTTGAAGAATTTAAATGGAAACCCCGATTTAAGATCTCAGTGTAGAGTGTAGAATAAATGCGAGACGAGCCTTACTGCAATTGTTAGGAGGCATAATGAACAAATCAACAGCAGATGAAGAATTGGTTCTATTTATTTTTTACGCCATTCCTCGTGCGGTATAAGCAATTTATTCTTCAGGTCGGTGTGAATACAGCGATATCAGATTTACTGTATATCAGGTTTTTATGTTTGGCTACTGTCACACACTAAAAGACATTTTTTTTTAGCAAAACCTAGTTTTTGCCAGACCTTATTTAGACCGCTGTACTTTTTCCATATTACAGCCGACAGAGTGATGTGACCACTTTTGTTGGTACTAATTTCTGGCACATGACATTTTTTCAGCACTTTTTTCTTTGATTTTTGGGAGGCAGAATGAACAAAGCCAGCAATTCAGGAATTGTTTATTTCTCTTTTAAATATCAGTCTGCATGTGGTAAAATTGGTAGCTTTATTCTTTGGGTCAGTACGATTACAACGATAACACATTTAGATTTTTTAATTTTTCCACTGACAGAGCTTTATGGCAGCTTGTTTTTTGCTTGACAAGATGACTATTTCAGAGCTACCATTTTTATTTACATTTGTCTTTTTAATCGCATTTTATTGCACTTTTTGTTCAGCTGTATGATGATAAAGCATAGCCTTTTGCCTCGCTTTTTACTTATTTTTTACGTTGTTAACTGGAGGAGTTAACTAGTGGGACAGTTTTATAGAGCGGATAATTCCGAACGCGGCAATACCAAATATGTGTACTTTTTTATGTAAATTAATTTATTGGATTATATTTTTTCTTTGGTCTTTATTGTGGATTTAGAAAAAATATTTTTACAATTTTTAATAACTTTTTGAAACTGTTTTACATTATCTTACTATGGGACATTATATTAACACTGACATATTAACACTAACAGATCGATGATCTGATACTCTGCAAGGTTTCTGCACTGCAGGGCATCAGAGCAGCAACTGACAGGCAGGGAGAAATCATGTCAGCTCTTGCTCTAAGGCTAGGTTCACACTTGCGGATGGGCGAGATATGGAGGGAAGCGGCCTGAATAACCTATCTTTAACATTGGGTACACAGGCCGTGCAGATGTATTCAGATGCATCTGCATGCGTCGTTTTGACGATGCGGTGAAAAAAAGAAATTCCAACCCCATGCGTTTGACACAGGTTGCTGCAACGTCAAAGCGACGCATGCAGATGCATCTGCATACATCCGCACGGCCTGGGTACCCAATGTTAAAGTTAGGATACGCAGGCCGCATGCGGACGTAGGCGGAGCTGACCGGAGGAGGTGCAGCCGTGGGCAGAACATCACGGCAAAAGTCTGCATCCCTCCACAGCTCGCCCATCCACAAGTCTGAAGCCTGCCTAAGCCATCTTGCAGTCTGGGGTCACCATAGACACCATCGGCAGAACACGAGCAGATAGGGAGCTCACTTTTGCTCCTCGATGTCGCTGTGACTATTGACAGCAGCATCAGAAGGGTTAAATGTCCAAGAACGGTGCTAGAACTGATCATGTGCGTTGCTGCAGGGTGTCAGCTCTCACATAGAGCTGACACCTGCACCCGATCGTGGCAGACAGCATGAGCCCGCACAATCGTGGCACCGTATATATATGGCTCATGTTAAGACGGGGTTAATAGGGCAAAAGGTGGGTGATTTGAACTTTTCTTTAATTTTATAACTTTTATTTTACTGTGTTGAATACTCCCCTTAGGAGACTTGAAGTTGCGATAATCCGATAACCTGTGCTATACATAGCAGTGCTTCAACACAGCTATGTATAGAAAAATTACCTATGAATGCCAGCCAGTGAAATTGACAGCGGCATTTAACTGATTAATAGCCATGGCTGCATCTCGGATCCATCTGCAGCTGTTAGAGGCACTTGATGGCTGATTAAATCATTATAATGCCTCATTATGAGTGGTTCTGTCAGGGTTTCACGTGAACTGCAGTTTTTGGGATTTACATGAAAACTCCAACGTCAGAGCTCAGCGGAGAGCAGAGGATTAGGTCTTGTGCACATGTTCAGTATTTGGTCAGTATTTTATATCAGTATTTGTAAGCCAAAACCAGGAGAGGAACAATCAGAGGAAAAGTATAATAGAAACACGTCACCACTTCTCGTATTTATCACTCACTCCTGGTTTTGGCTTACAAATACTGATGTAAAATACTGACCAAATACTGATAGTGTGAACGTGGCTTTAATTTGAGCCTAGCCTTATTACGGTTTTTGGGAGGTAGAATGAATAAATAATCAGCAGTGCAAGAATAGTTCTTATAACAATAAAAGATTTAGATTTTTTAGGTTTTTCTTTTTCTTTTTTATAAAAAAAAGATTTCTGTTGCCATATTGTGAGAGCTGTAAATTTTTTAATTTTTTGGTGGACAAAGCTGAATCAGAACTAATTTTTTATCGAATAATTTAAAAGATTTTTTTGTGTAACATTTGGGGTATATAACTTTTTTGATCACAAACCAGATTTATAAATTTATTTATGATTTCCTACTTTTACACACTAAAAACTTTTTATACATTTTGTTGTAAGTCAGTATGATTAAAACATGGAATTTGTTACATATTTTTTTTTTTACGTGTTCGCCATACAGAATAATTAAAGACACCATTTTATAGTTTGGTTCGTCCTGGTTGCAGCAATACCAATTAAGTGACTATTTTGTTTTAAGATAAAGGTTGCATTTTTAGTGGTGAAATGTGATTTTGTAATTTTTGTGTGCACTTTGTGTGTTTGTTTTTTTTACATATTATATATGTTTTAACCAACATAGAGTCAATTAGATGCTGGTGTCGCAATTAACCTCATTTAAGGGTTTAATTGGATCCAAAACTTGTTGGGTTTGATACCGCAGCTGTAACCTGCATGGGGGTCCATCGGGGGGGCTCTGTTTACTTATCATAAGGCCCCTTTAATATGTATACATGGTCATTAAATTGTTAACAGATGGGCTAGATGTTGGATGGCAACTGTTTTGATCATGTTCTTATCATGTCTCATATCTTCAATGCCAATGTCACATCGAACAGATGAGAGCAGCTTTAGACAACTTGTTATATAAATGTTAAATATTTTATATATGATTCAAATATAGGTGAATTTCAATTACAATAATTAGTAATTGTATACATTTTTTAATAATCATCTAATGCTGTAAATTGTTTTCCCTTTTTCTTGTAGATGTATGACTGTATTATAACTTGCTTTTTTCTTACACGCTTTCAATAAATTGATAAAAAAGCAAAATCACTACCTCTTTCTGTGTGTCCTTTCATGACAAGCAAGATGTGATTTTACTGTAAAACATTTCCCACATTCTGAACATGAAAATGGCTTCTCCCCTGTGTGAAATCTCTGATGTACAATAAGATGTGATTTCTGTATAAAACATTTCCCACATTCTGAACATGAATGTGGCTTTTCTTGTGTGTGAATTCTCTGATGTTCAATGAGACGTGATTTCTGTTTAAAACATTTCCCACATTCTGAACATAAATATGGCTTCTCCCCTGTGTGAATTCTCTGATGTATAACAAGACTTGATTTATATGTAAAACATTTCTCACACTCTGAACATGAAAATCGCTTCTCCCCTGTGTGAATTCGCTGATGTACAATAAAATTTGATTTCTGTTTAAAACATTTCCCACATTCTGAACAAGAAAATGGCTTCTCCCCTGAGTGACTTTTCTGATGTTCAATGAGATGTGATTTCTCATTAAAACATTTCCCACATTCTGAACATGAATATGGCCTCTCTTGCGTGTGAGTTCTCTGATGTCTAATAAATTCTGAAATCGAACGATAACATTTCTCACATACTGAACATGAATATGGCTTTTCCTGTGTGTGTATTCTCTGATGTGTAACAAGACTTGATTTATCTGAAAAACATTTTCCACATTCTGAACATGAAAATGGCTTCTCCCCTGTGTGAACTCTCTGATGTACAATAAGATGTGATTTCTTTACAAAACATTTACCACATTCTGAACATGAATATGGCTTCTCCCCTGTGTGAATTCTCTGATGTTCAGTGAGATATGGTTTCATAGTAAAACATTTCCCACATTCTGAACATGAATATGGCTTCTCCTGTGTGTGAGTTCTGTGATGTCTAACAAAATCTGTTTTCGTACTATAACTTTTCCCACATTCTGAACAAGAAAACGGCTTCTCCGGCATGTGAATTCTTTGATGTGAAACTAGACTTGATTTATATGTAAAACATTTCCCACATTCTGAACATGAAAATGGCTTTTCCCCTGTGTGAATTCTCTGATGTTCAATGAGATGTGATTTCTCATTAAAACATTTCCCACATTCTGAACATGAAAATGGCTTTTCCCCTGTGTGAATTCTCTGATGTGTAACAAGATGGAATTTCCTATTAAAACGTTTCCCACATTCGGAGCATGAAAATCTTTTCTCCTTTTTAAGAGCTATTGCTTGTTCATTAGTCCTTCTATGACTTTTGTTTTGCGTATCGGTCATTGATGAAACAGAAGAAATGACCTGTTGACAACGATCAGATAATGGATTTTTCCTGAGAAGGGCTGGAGGTATATCTGGGATAATAGTATGTTTTTCATATGTATCTGGTGTAATACCATAATCATCGGTTGTAAAATCTGAAAGTTTCAGATGTCCTTTTGAGCTCTTGGTACACTCATCTGCCAAAAATAAACGCAATGTTATTGTTTTTCAATAATACTGCATTACAATCATATCAATATTATATAATTTATACAATTTTAATACAAATAAATTATCAATAAGTTGAGTACATAGCATGGATTATTAGATTATGACGTTAGGCCACCAGGTTGCCATGTTTTAAATTATCACTTTTTTGCTGGCATTGTCTACAGTTATTACCAATTATATCAGGCATGGAGAACTGTTATGATTGAGTCACCGAGGAGGAAAAAACAAAACACAAGCTCAGCCCAGAAAATCAGAGAGGTTGGAAACTAGCGGATTGCAGACCCCTAATCCTATCACACAACTAGCAGTAGCCGTGGAGTGTTCCTACGGTGATCCTAGACACCTCGTCACAGCCAGAGATCTAAATAAGCCTAAAGAGAGAAAAGGGAAAAACTGACTGCCCCAGAGCAGACCCAAAAGCAATAGGCAGCCCCCAACATATAATGACGGTGAAGCCAGATGAAAACACTAACACAGATAGAAAGATAGGTTAAGCAGACGATGGGGCCCAAGCTAACTAAAAAGGACAGGACAGAAAAGCTGCTGTCTGCAATCCGAGAAAACCCTGCTAAAAATATTACCAACACAACTGATAAGCAAAAAGGACCCTGAAGTCACTAGACTTCAAACCCTATATCAGCACTCAGAATATTCTGAAAGCAGAGCAAAAGAGAACACTGATCAAGGAATAAGAATCCAGCACACCCTAGCCGGGGATGGCTGAACTAAAAAAACAAGGTAAACAAAACCAAAACTAATAAGTTCAATAGCAGAGCAAAAACTTATCTTTGGGAAGCAGGAATCAGACTGGTCTCCAAGAATCCAGCAGAGAAATCACCAGCCACTCAGAAGGGTGTCGGCTGCCTTATATCCAGTCTGAAGTTCCTGTTACCCAGTCACAATCCACCTGATCAGGTGTTTGGTTTCTTTCATCCAAATCAGCCTCACTACCTTCCTTCACCAGAAGAGGGAGATCCTCGGACACAAAAGGTGAATGAACAGATGAGCTCACAACAGAGAATCTTTTTTCTGTCAGGGTGTCATGAAACTATGAACCATTTTCTAGGATTTCGATTACACCTCCAGAACTTTCCGCTGTATCTCCTTGGTTTTTAAATGACATGCTGCCCTTCCCCCCCTTTGATTTGTAAAGAACACTGTGCTCACCAACATTCCCCTTCACAGCTGCCTGCCCCTTCAGTCTGCCTGTGTAATTCTATCCCACTCTTTCCCCCTCCCTCAGGAATGTGGTTTGTGATCAGCTAACTCAGCCTTTGTCTAAAAGCACATGGTTCCATTGTTTATCTCAGATCGAATATAGCAACACAGTATATTCATAAATGCAAGAAGACTACATTTTTGGAATCTACATCATAAAAGCTATTCACAGCAACGTTGGAGATTGGGCGGCCACCGGAACCCGAGTAAAGTTTTTATGCCTCACAGTAATGCATAGGTATACGATGTTTGGTATAAAAAAAACGGTAATTTCGTAATAAGAAAAATGATAGTCCTGCCATCACTCTGCGAGCCTCGCAGCCAGAGTTTTGGCTCTCATAAGTTTGCTAGTAACTTTCAAAAGGGAGCGCATTCCATAGTCATCATTCACCCGGGGTGACAGCTAGAAAGCTATGCTGATAGACCATTTTCCCTTGGGGAAGGTGCACATTCCTCCTCCTCCACATGGCGTGCCATTGACTGAGGTATGTAAGTTTCATATTTTAATCCATTTTATTTTGTAATTGCCTGTATATACTGTATCTTGTCTTATTTGTAACATCTTTTATATTTTTGTAAACACTGCCTATAGTTTCTGGAGTCAATCTATAAAATTTACGAGTTTCATTTTCCTTGCTCTATAAAGTACAGCCATGTCCTCTGGGCTAAATTTCGCTACCGCGTGGGTTGGCTCCTGACCTGATATTGATTTTTATGTAGAACGAGGAGCTGGTGGCAGCACTGTGTTCTGGGGATTTGGGAAACTCGCAGTGACGGAATGGAGGGTTTATTCAATAATCAGGACCTCCCATTCTCGTCTCCAAGACTTTTCAGGTGCTGCGCCAATTCTTTGAAATGCACTACCCAGGTTAATATGATTAATCCCCAATCCCCACAGTTTTAAGCCTTCCCTAAAACCGCATTTGTTCAGTCTGGCCTACTGCCTCAACGCATTAACCTAACTATCTCTGTGTTACTCATTCAAAATTTTTACCATAACCAGGATCCTCGCATCATGATCTCACATGCTTTAGGCATTTAATAGCCCTCTGTGTCTGTACTGTTACATACTTAGGCCGATAACCGGTTCATGTAGCATTACTTGAACACCTGATTCTTACACTATGGCTAGTCCAAACAACGAAAGCAATTGTTACAATCCACCTTTCGTGTCTTCCCCTTTTTCTTCATAGATTGTAAGTTTGCGAGCAGGGCCCTCATTCATCTTGGTATCTGTTTTGATCTGTGTTTGTTATGCTGTAATGTCTATTGTCTGTACAAAATGGTCGGGACAAAATTGTGGGTAAACAACATTGTTTTAAGCATGTGATGCTCGAACAAACTCATCTGTAGCAAGTACCAGGTGTAGGCAATAGGAAAATCACATCTAAAGGGGCATGGCCTGGGCAGGCATGTGAGCGGTCGTGCAGCAGAAGAGCTCCGGGGATAAATAGCCTGTCAGAGGTTCCACTAGGCCCCTAAAAGCGTGAGACCTGGCTATACAGTTACCTTGCATACCCTGGCACTTACCAGTGTACAGTGGTGGGGTAATCATGGCTGGAGGGGTGGCAAAAAAACACCATTAAGCAGTAGGAGACACTAATATCCAAGATGGCACCGACGTGCCCTCTGCAGGTTCAAGAGTGTGAATGGCGGCAGCATGAAAACTAACACTGGGCAAAGGAGCTCCCTCTTGAAATAAGGTGCAAACACATCCTACAGAGGTGACTAATCACTTCTCTGCACTTTCAAGGGAGGTGGATGATCATGCTGGAGACAACTTTGCATCTGGTTGGGGCTGCAGAACTTGAGAAGAGTCAATCTCTTTTAATAACAACTCAGAGCAAAGCACATCTGATCCTACAATAAAGGATGAGTATATTGCTGTAACACAGTATGGTTCTGCTCTATCCTCACTTAGCAAGTCAGATGGGGGAGATTAAAGGGGAATTATTGCTAGAAAGGCCTAGGATGGTGGACATTTTACCAAGAAAGAGCACAGGATGGAGGACAATGAAGGGTCCTCAGAATAAGGGATATTTTACCAATGAACCCAGGATGGGAGATATTTTATCATGAATGTACACTAGGATGAAACAGTTTTACTTGTCACAACAAGGGCACATACATCTGATCAACATGCAGGTGGGGGCCCAGGTCCAAATTTTGCTAAGTATTTGATAGCACCCTCTCCCACCCCCAATTTCATTATAAGACCCTGATAATGTCTTATCCCATCCCACAATTCTTTACAATCAAGGATTTATAATGAATGGAGGGGGTGGACCCAGTATTGGAATTAAAGAAAATTCTGCTGCAAATTCAGATGTGTTAGCAGGAAAAACGCGGCATAAAATACTTGTTTTTGCCATGTGTTTTTTTTTACATGCGTTTTTGTTGCAGACATTTCTCAACTCAATTGTATTGTGTTAACTATATTGCAAAGTGCTGCAAGAATTGATGTGTTGCAGATTTTAATCTGCTGTAAACCATCTGCAAAGAAAAAAAATAAGCATCCCGTGCATGAGATTTCAAGGAATCGCATTCATTTTTCTTGTACTGTAAAACTGTGTTCTTCACAAATCCATGCAGAAAAAAACGCAGAAAAAATGCAATGTGTGCACATACCCTGAAAATGAATTGAAGTGTTAGGGCTCATATTCATTTGGCAGAAAAACGGACGAGTGCAATCCAATAAAAACTCGGATAGCACTCTGACCAATGTTATTCAATGGGTTACATCTCATATGCGATTTTTTTCTCAGCTGAAGTCATACTGAGAAAAAAAACGCAGCATGCTGCGATTTGTTGCGTATCTTGGACGAGACACGCCAATTGAAATCCATGGATGCGAGAAAAAATAAATCGTGCCGCATTCTGACCATGCGAGTGTTGTCTGATTTTTACACACCAGTGTCCTTTGAAAAGCCGGCAATTCATTTGTTTTCAATGTTTTATTTATTGAAAATTATTGGCAACATGACAGCGATGCAGTAAATCCAACAATGCAGGCGTAATACAGCACAAGTAAACAATACAGTAAGCCGGCAATTCATGTGCTGTATACAGTAAAATCACACTGACATTTTAGAATATAATAGATATATACACATAGAATACATAGATATCTAGATGTCAGTGACTCCTATATATATACAGTATATATATATTTATATATATATGTGTGTAGAAAAAAGGGAAAAACAGCACAAAAAATAAACAAACAATGCAGGTGCAAGCCTTCCAGGCATATATCAAACCTCAAAAATAGTCCTCAAGATGAAAGCAGCACACCAAAGAGATTCCAGATAAAGTGCTATTTATTAGCCCATCAATAATAAATAGCACTTTATTTGGAATCTCTTTGGTGTGACGCTTTCATCTTGAGGACTATATATCTATATATCAAGACGTCAAACTGTCCACTTAGGAAGCAACAGTGATTGACAATCAATTTCACATGCTGTTGTGCAAATGAAATAGACAACAGATGGAAATTGTTGGCAATTATCAATTCACACTCAATAAAGGAGTGGTTCTGCAGGTGGGGACCACAGACCACATCTCAGAACCAATGTTTTCTGGCTGATGTTTTGGTCACTTTCGAATGTTGATTGCGCTTTCATACTCGAGGTAGCATGAGATGCACTCTACAACCCACACAAGTGGCTCAGGTAGTGCAGCTCATCCAGGATGGCACATCAATGCGAACTGTGTCAAGAAGGCTTGCTGTGTCTGTCAGCGTAGTGTCCAGAGGCTGGAGGTGATATCAGGAGACAGGCCAGTACACCAGGAGATGTGGAGGGGGCCGTAGGAGGGCAACAACCCAACAGCAGGACCGCTACCTCCGCCTTTGTGCAAGGAGGAACAGGAGGAGCACTGCCAGAGCCCTGCAAAATGACCTCCAGCAGGCCACAAATGTGCATGTGTCTGCACAAATGGTTAGAAACCGACTCCATGAGGATGGTCTGAAGGCCCGACATCCACAGATGGGGGTTATGCTCACAACCCAACACTGTGCAGGACGCTTGGCATTTGCCACAGAACACCAGGATTGGCAAAATCTCCACTGGTGCCCTGTGCTCTTCACAGATGAAAGCAGGTTCACAATGAGCACATGTGACAGACGTGACAGAGTCTGGAGACGCCGTGGAGAGCCATCTGCTGCCTGCAACATCCTTCAGCATGACCGGTTTGGGAGTGGGTCAGTAATGGTGTGGGGTGGCATTACTTTGGAGGGCTGCACAGCCCTCCATGTGCTCGCCAAAGTTAGCCTGACTGTCATTAGGTACCGAGATGAGATCCTCAGACCCCTTGTGAGACCATATGCTGGTGCGATTGGCCCTGGGTTCCTCCTAATGCAGGACAATGCCAGACCTCATGTGGCTGGAGTGTGTCAGCAGTTCCTGCAAGATGAAGGCATTGAAGCTATAGACTGGCCCGCCCGTTCCCCAGACCTGAATCTGATTGAGCACATCTGGGACATCATATCTCGCTCCATCCACCAATGTCACGTTTCACCACATACTGTCCAGGAGTTGGTGGATGCTTTAGTCCAGGTCTGGGAGAAGATCACTCAGGAGACCATCCACCACCTCATCAGGAGCATGCCCAGGCGTTGTACAGTAGGGAGGTCATACAGGCACGTGGAGGCCACACACAATACTGAGCCTCATTTTGACTTGTTTTAAGGACATTACATTCCACTTTAATTTTGTGTGTGACTCCAAATCCAGGCCTCCATTGGTTAATAAATTTGATTTCCATTGATGATTTTTGTGTGATTTTGTTGTCCGCACATTCAACGTTCTACAGAACAAACTATTCAATGAAAATATTTTATTCATTCAGGTCTAGGATGTGTTATTTAAGTGTTCACTTTATTTTTTTAAGCAGTGTATATTGCATAGCTAGATAGATAGCTAGTTAGTGATAGTAAAATCACTGCAGGCGCTGACAGGATAGAAGAGATGGATTACATACAGAAAATACAGCTTTTTCCCTCTCGGAGTAAATAGAAAAGATAGCTGTATAGATGTCAGTGACAAATACAATTAGTGCAGTGTGTGTGCAAATTACTGGACATGTATTTAATTAATAAAAGATTATTTTTCGGAAAATGGCGTGGGCTATCGCGCCATTTTCATAAGCAGCAGAAAGAAAGCTGACGGCTGGGGGCAGATGTATATAGCCTGGGAAGTGGGTAATAACCATGGAGCTTCCCAGGCTATTAATATCAGCTCACAAATGTATACATAGCTTTTACTATTAAAATGGAGGACCCTACGGGGGGCGTGTCCGGATGCTGGTGTGAGAGGACGTGCTCCCGCCAGGCACCATACATTACCAGGAGAGCTGAATTTTTTTTCTCATTATTCACCATAGATTACAGGCTTAAGAGCCCTGCACTGGCTCTCTATCCTGCCCACGATGGGTCCGAGGAGGGGGAGAAACGCGTTCTCCGGAGCGGTACAAAACGGCCCTGCAACAGCCCTGGACGTTTTTCTTCCTCGGAAGCGTGGAACCGCTGGACCGAGATCGCCATCTTGCAGAGAGGGGGAGGCGGCCAGCAAGCACAAGGAGGACATGCTGCATGGAACTGGAGAGGAGGGAGAGCTACAGTTCAGTCCTTTGGATGCTGAGCCCCCAGGGGGTAAGGAGACAACGGCGGATGGCAGGGAGGCTCAGGGGACATGTTGCACTGAAGGATCCATGGGGTCTCTATCCCCACGAAGTCTGCATGCTGCTGCTGGCGATTACCATCAGGTTGGAGAAGAAGACCACCTCACCCCCACCCCTGATTATCATCAGGCTAAGTTTCCTGCTCCCCAGCAAAATCATGTAGCGACCCTTACAGAAGGGAAGGGTAAACCAGGGAAAAAAGGTGTATTAAACTATCAAAAAGATCCTCCCAAGCTAACCCCTAGTATCTCCCATGAAGGTGACAAGTGTGACTATTTAGAGGGGTCTTTTGATGAGGATGGGGACCACCTGGATGAGCACTTTCCCGCACAGTGGCTGAGGGTTTTTGCACATTTCTCCTAAAAAAAAAAGACTTTAAAGCACTTATATCAGACGTTAAAGACACATGCAGATCTGAAATTGCCTGCGTGCAACAGGACTTGCAACTTTTGTTAGGCAGAATTGACTTCTTGGAGGGAGAGCATGACATAACTAGATCCTACATGTCAGAGCTTTAGCAGTCACCCAATAAACATCAGAGTGAGAGGGGTCCCAGAATCAAACAAGCAGAAAAATACTAATCTTACAGGAAATCTTCTCGTCCATTTTGGATGACCCAGGCCTTCCACCCGTTAAATTTGACCAGGCACATCGGGCCCTTCAGCCTAAAGGTTCATTACCATTTCCAAGAGACATTATCTGTTGTTTACATGATTTTGAAACCAAGGAAAGAATAATCATGGAATCATAGAATGGTAGAGTTGGAAGGGACCTGCTGGATCATCTGGTCCAACCCCCTGCTCAAAGCAAGATTCACTAAATCATCCTAGATAGATGTCTGTCCTGCCTCTGTTTGAAAACTTCCACTGAAAGAGAACTCACCACCTCTCGTGGCAGCCTGTTTCACTCATTGATCTCACTGTCAAAAGTTTTTTTCTAATATCTAATATGTGTCTCCTCCCATTCAGTTTCATCCCATTGCTTCTAGTCTTTCCTTGTGCAAATGAGAATAAAGATGATCCTTCTACAATGTGACATCCCTTGAAATATTTGTAGACAGCTATTAAGTCTCCTCTCAGTCTTCTTTTTTGCAAGCTAAATATTTCCAAGTCCTGTAACCGTTCCTCATAGGACATGGTTTGCAGACCGGTCACCATTCTGGTCACCGGCCAGGTCCCTAAGGGAGATGACGTATCAGGACACGGCCATTCAATTATTCACAGACCTATCTCGCATTACTCTACAAAAGAGGAGGCTGCTTAGACCTTTGCTGACAGTCCTGAAATACCTTAGAATCCCTTATAGATGGGGATTCCTGTTATGAATGAGTCACCGGAGGAGGAAAAAACAAAAATACAAGCTAAGTCCAGAAAACCGGAGAGGTTGGTAGCTAGCGGATTGCAGACCCCTGATCCTATTCACAACCACTAACAGTAGCCGTGGGGTGTTCCTGCGGTGGTCCTAGACACCTCGTTCACAGCCGGAGAACTAAATAAACCTAAAGAAAGAAAGGGGAAATCTAAACTGCCCCAGAGCAGACCCCAAAGCAATAGACAGCCCCCAACATGTATTGACGGTGAAAACAGATGAAAACACAAACACAGACAGAAAGACAGGCTGAGCAAACGATGGGGCCCTCACTAACTAGATAGGACAGGAAAAAAAAGCAACTGTCTGCAATCACGCAAAACCCTGCCAAAAATAATGTCCAACACGTCTGATAGAAAAGGCCCTGAAGTCACTAGACTTTAAAATCACTATATCAGCACTCAGGTATATTCTGAAAACAGAGCAAAGAGATCAACTGATCAGAGACAAAAATGGAGTTCAGCCAGTCCCAACCAGGGCTGGCTGAACACAAACACTAAGTAAACCAGACAAAATCTCATGAAACAATAGCAGAGCAAAAACTTAGCTTTAGTAGACAGGACTAAACTGGAGGCCAGAGCTCAGAGCAGAGAGGATCACCAGCAACCCAGCAGGGCGTCGGCGGCCTTATATCCACTCAGAGATTCCGGATGTCCAATCACACTCCACCTGTTCAGATGACAGGTTTTTCCCATCCAAATCAATTTCACTACCTCCTTTCACCAGCAGAAGGAGTTCATCAGACATCAAAGGTGAAGGAGAAAATGAGCTCATAACAGATTCCCCTTTGCCCTAACAACCCGGAGAGAGGGGGTTTTGGCGATGCTGCGGTCCTTTGAGGATCTTCTGGCCTTCTGTTAGAGGTTGGAGCCCCAGGTCCCTAAGATCTCGGACTAGGGTGACCCCGTCATCTTGGGTCCGCCCCCATCACCGGTTTGGACCCAGAAGAGAAGAAAAGAACGTCTGAGTGGCAGGGGCGGAAAAAGAGGAACAACAGGTCTTCGCTGATACTATAGATTACACTTACAACAAGGATCTCCCTTATCTCTCTTTTGTATTCTTCAAGACTTAATCTCCTTAAAAATAGTTTAGAGTATGCTACCTAGTAATAGCCAGTGCAGGCTTACCTTTACAGTTTTTCATACTTGTTTAAAAGCTGTTTTTCTCAGTGGGCGAGGAAATCTCGCCAAGTATTAAAATTATATGCCTGGGGGCGCCCTGGAATTTCTGGTGACGGAGGACAGCTTTGGTGTAGTTGTTCTTCCTCTGTAGGGGTCGGGTACTGGGCTCCGCCTCCCTGAGAATCTTCTCTGTGGCTACGTTTTTTTTTTTTTTATCCTTCCTGGTGGAATAGACATATTCCACGGGGGGTAGCCACAGACCAGGATTACTACTCCTGGGAATTATAATGTTTTACTTTCAAAAGTTGTATGTTTCTATTTTTTGTTTTTATTTTCTTTGTCTTTCCCTAATGTTTCTCTCCTTTCCATTAATCCGATTGCAACATTCAGAACATTGGACGCTATTGCTCTGGGAAGAAAGGGGGGTCAGTGATAACAATTGGGGGTCATATGAGAGTGAGTAAACTGAATAATATAAAATGACGTGCATAATTTCACTGAATGTCAGGGGACTTAACTCCCCTAGGAAAAGGAGGCTTACCTTCCAGGAACTGAAGTCCCAAAAGGCTGATGTTGCCTTCCTTTAGGAGACACATTATGACAAGTCGGGTAGTTTCAGGTTTGCTTTCAACTCCTTCCCTATGTGCTATTGTTCTTTAAATAATAATAAGAGAAGGTGTGTGGCCATCTTACTATCATCAGGTTGCCCAGCACAAGTGAATAAAACACATTGATTCTGAGGGTAGATATGTTATTTTGGAAGCTTCTTTGAAGGGTAACCCTATTATCCTATGAAAATGTATATGCCCCGAATTCTGGTCAGATTAAATTTTTGAGTAAAGTCCTTTCCCTGACTCGGAAACTTTAGCCGGCAGCTTTACTAGTGGTAGGCGATTTTAATATTCATTTCTCAGAAACATTTCATAGACAATCTATTAATAATGATCCCCCACCACAAAACCTAATTAGAATGGTGAGAGACTAGGAAATTAATTAGCACTAACTCCTTGTTTGACTTGTGGAGAATAGATCATCACAGGGACAGGGTCTTCTCTTTCTACTCCTTTCCTCATCATAACCACTAGAAACGACTATTTCTTTGCAAACATTTTGACCCTTAGAATGATGGTGAAGGCTGAGATGGGACACATCACCTGGACCGATCATGCTTTTGTGGTGCTGGACCTTAAATCTACTCAACAGTTTACCAGAAAGTGTCACTGGCGGTTGAATGAGTATCTAATTAAGATTCGACTATTCAGAAAACTTTACTGAACCATCTCACTGACTTCTTCCAACTGAATGAGGGTTCGGTTTCCTCTCCCTCAGTTCTGTGGGAAGCCCATAAGGCTGTCATGAGGGGATATTGTATCAAAGAGGGTTCTAGATTAAAGAGAAACACTAAATTTGAATTTCATAAATTAACTTCTCAATTGATTAAGGAGGTGCGAAGGTTAGGAGTCTCTCCCTCGGTAAGGGTCTTGAATAGGGTTGTAGCAACTAGAAATAAACTAAAAGATCTCTCAATGCATAAAGTTGAAAAACATTTTCTTTATACTAAACAAAAATATTACGAGAAAGCAAATAAAGCCCATGCTCTCTTGGCCAGTTTACTTAGGGATAGAACCCTGAACTCTTTTACCCAAGCTAAAAGAGAAGCGGACTGCACAATCCATTATAATCCAACTATTATTTCGGATATATTCTATAATTTTTATAGTAAATTGTATAATTTACTGTCTACTTGCCCCACAAATGAAGATGATAGAAATGGGGTATTGAAGCAGTTTTTATCAAAATTAAAACCTTTGAATCAGTTGTAGGAGATGTCAATAGAAAAATCATATGAAAAAAAGACCCCTTAAAAAATAGCTTTGATTAGAAAAAATGTATTAAAAAAATCACCTAAAAAAGTGATATGTGCACACCCAACAACACAGTGAACAAACAAAAAATATTGCTACATGTCCCTATTATATAGCCTATATACACATCTGCCTAACTGCGGGGGTTGGCGCCCTAGGGGGTAGCGTTTTGGCGCCCCCGCTCAACGATGGCTGCCCCAAGTAGGCCCTAAGTACAACCTATAGCTTACTGATGCCCCCCGCACCCACAATAGGGAACCACTATCTTTAGACAGATAACACTCCTGCTATAAAGGAGACCCTATAGCCCCAATTCCATTAAAGATATACAGTATATAAAATGCTCAATCGGATATAGCTTGTAAAGGGTATTGAACATACGGCTGACTTCAGATATTCATTGATAACAAGATTATTACTTATCACAAGTAGGTTCCTTATCAGATATATAAAGGATTACCAATGGCAAATGAGCTGATACAATAATATCAATCAAGCTGAATATGGATCCATTTAGATCCAGGGGACAAAAACAAATAACATTGCCCCTTTATCATCCTGCAATCTCCGACTTGATAAGTCTCATCCAAGATATAAAAATATTGCAGTTAAATGTGGCTTCTGACGAGTACTCAAAAGCAGGCCACTCATTGATATATATTGCAATTTCTGTTATTGCGCACTATCCAAGACACCTTCGATATAAATCCAGAGCTGCCACATCACCAGAGCAGCTAACGTCCGACCACCAATAAGAAGACGTCACATCACAGACATGCTCAGTAAGGTGATCCCTAGACTTAGACTCCAGAGCGCAACGCTGCACCTGTATATCACTGGTTACCATAGACTTGGCTGGAGAGCCAGCAGTAACCAAACATCTACCACGAACCTGAGCAAGACGCTGGGACCGACTTCTGTACTGAGCAGCAACCACAATGGCCAGACCTAAATGAGATCACAGTACCAGATAATGCTTGGTATCTATCCCTCGCAGCAGGAGAATCCTGATGCCTAACATTATCCCCCCCCCCCGACGACGCTCGCCACGCTCGAAGGCTGCAATAAGTTGAGGGGCACGAATGTGCTCAATGGGCTCCCAGGTCCTATCCTCTGGTCCATGACTCTTCCAGTGAACCAAAAAAATTTACATACAAGATGGGAACATGATCGCCCGTGTGAGCTGGATATTTTAAAGAATTAGCAAAGTTTGGGGCTAAACAAATCCTTTGTCTACAGTGGGCTCGCTCTAATCGATGATCGATGAAGATCGATGCGAGTGGAAACTGTGGCGTAGCGCCTACTATGTGTGCTGGGGAACACTTGCTTGGCAGCACATTAACGTAGTCAGGCACGGTTTTTCACACGAAACAGTCCATAGGGTTTATTTGAACATCATAAACCACACTGTAAGCCAGGTTGCACATCACTGGCTTACACACAGTCCATTACTTCATCACGTGTGGCTTTTAAAAGAATTCACTAGTCACGCCGGACTCTCTCCAGTCACCAGGTGACCGCACAGTTCAGTAACTGTTCTTTGTCAATGCACATAGTTATTTTCCCATACCCGGGGTTACCTCACAGGAGCTCCTGCTCCACAGGCTGACTCCTTGTCAGACCAAGGTCCTCAACAGAACAGTGTCCTTATCAGTGTGGGGTCGTCCCAGGCTCTGCCCACACATGTGGCCTGTCCGGGTGCTATTCAGGACACTTGTCCAACACCCAGGCCACCAGGTCCAAGGTCTCACCACGTGCTCCAGGAATCCGATCCTACTCCCAAGATCTTCCAACACAGACCTTCCAGGACCTCCTCATCGCCCCTATGATTGCCCTACAGACCTCATTCTGGGGCAGAGCCTCCTCGTGGGCGTGTCTACCCTTTGTCTCTCCCGGATACTGAAGCTATGTCTGAATACATCAGGGAGAATTTGGCGAGGGGGTTTATCATGAAGCCTGTGTCTCCTGTTGGGGCTGGTTTCTTCTTTGTTCAGAAGAAGAATGGATAGTTACGCCTTTGCATTCATTATAGGGGTTTAAACGCAATCACCATTAAGAACAAATATCCTCTGCCATTAATCTCAGAGCTCTTCAATAGGCTGCGGGGTGCTAGGATATTTACAAAAGTTGGACTTGTGTGGGGCCTATAATCTTGTTCACATACATGAAGTGGACGAATGGAAGACCGCGTTTAATACCTGGGATGGTCATTATGAGTACTTGGTCTTGCCGATCAGTCTCTACAATGCCCCAGCAGTCTTTTAAGACTTCATAAATGACATCTTTCGGGGATTGTTATCCACATCTGTGGTAGTATATTTGGATGACATACTCATCTATTCCCCAGAAGTTGACACTCATCTTAAAGATGTGTGTAGAGTCTTTGAGCTCTTATGCGCCAATTCTCTTTATGCCAAACTGGAGAAGGGCTGTTTGAGCAGGAGTCTCTACTTTTTCTTGGTACATTGTTTCGACCAAGGCTTTAGCTATGGACCCTGCCAAGCTGGAGTCGGTGTTGAACTGGCAGGACCCTCATTCCCTTAAAGCTGTGCAGCGCTTTATGGGTTTCATTAATTATTACCGCCAGTTCATTCCCCACATTAGCAGCTCCGTTGGTAGCCCTCACCATGAAGGGAGCTAATCCTAAGCAGGGGTCTGAGGAGGTCTCCAAGGTCTTTACATCCCTGAAGTCCTATTTCGCTAGTTGGTGCTGGGGCAGTCCTGTATCAAAAGGATGCTCAAGGTCGGAAACATCCATGTTTCTTTTTCTCTAAGACCTTTTCACCAGCGGAGAGGAATTATTCCATAGGGGACAGGGAACTGCTCACCATGAAATTGGCTTTTTTGGAGTGGAGACATCTCCTGGAGCGAGCTCGGCATCCCTTTTTAGGTTTTTATGGACCAACAAAATCTTTTATACCTTCAAACTGCCCAACGGTTGAATTCTCGCCAGGTCAGGTGGTCCTTATTCTTTTCCCAGTTCAATTTTACCATCCTTTTTTTTGTCCGGGAAGAGGAATTTATGTGCCGATGCCCTGTGTTGTCCAGTAGTCTCGTCTGAGGATGGGGACAAGCCACTTCTAACAGTCCCTTCGGAGAGTCTTCGAATGGTGGCACCGGTGTCTCTAGAGCAGGTACCTCTGAGCAAATCTTTTGTACCACCTAAACTGCAGTTGGAGTTTCTCTCAAGGGCACACACCTCCAAATTGGGTGGTCATTTTGGCATCAAAAGGACCACTGAACTGCTAGAGAGGTCTTATTGGTGGCCTCGGATGGTGCGAGATTTCAAGGATTACGTGCAAGCCTCGGCCTTACAGGCAGAGACCCACGGGCTTGCTCTATCCCTTGCCTTTGACAGATAGGCCCTGGGAGATGGTCGGGATGGACTTTATAGTGGACCTGACTAAGTCCCATAATAACAGGGTCATTTGGGACGTCATCGATCATTTTTCCAAAATGGTACACCTGGTTCCTCTTCCTTGTATACCATCCGCACAAGCTCTGGCGGTATTGTTTATAAAACATGTATTGCGCTTTCCTGGGATGCCTGATAAGATTGTTGGTGATCGGGGTCCCCAGTTTACGTCTCTTTTCTGGAGGGAGCTTTGTCGCATGATCAGTATAGAGCTCAATTTGTCTTTTGTGTATCATCCTGAGACGATTGGGCTGGAGGAGAGGACAAATCAGACTCTGGTCACTTATCTATGGCATTTTGTGTCCGCCATGCATGTCAACTGGTCGTCATTGCTGCCGTGGGCAGTTTGCTTTAAACAATGCCGTCTCCGATTACACGGGGAAGACTCCTTTTCTCCTGAACTACAGTCAGCATCCGCGTGTCCCTGTGCCGATGCCCGTCTCGTCTTCCAACCCAAGGGTGGTGGACTGGGCAGTGGAGGCTCGTGACATCTGGGACCGCACGCAGGATGCAATTAAAGTGTCAAAGGAGAGAATGAGGGCTTCTGCCGGGGCACATCGTCATCCTTCTCCAGTCTTTGCCCCGGAAGATTTAGTGTGGCTGTCAGCTCATAACATCAAGCTTCGTGTAGAGTCCACTAAATTTGTTCCCCCACTACGTGGGTCCGTTCAAGATTCTTGAGCAGGTGAATCCTGTAGTTTATCATCTCAGTCTTCCACTGCACTTGAATATCACCGACACTTTTCATGTGTCTCTTTTAAAACCCGAATATACCCTTTCGGAAACCACCATTACCACCATATTAAGTGGCCCTTTAAGTCAATATCCAGCTCTTTGCGAGTTTACAGATATGACAAGGGAAATACCAAGGCCAGGTATCCATCCACAGACAGCTGTTTCGGGGTGTTGCCCCTCATCAGTGTGGAGTAGGATTCTGGCTAGGTGGGAGCAATGCCTAGTAGACCAACATCACGAAACAATCACTGACCTCAGGGAGACCAGTCAAAGAAAACACTACGGCAGCCAGCAAAGGCGCTCAATCAGTGAAATCCTAGGTGCAATGCTCCCTGGGAAATACGAATATGCAAATAAAGTCCGTGGAGCCTCATTTAAGAGTCTCAAACACGGGACTATCCAGATCTTCCTCCATGGAAGGACCCAGCCAAGGGGTGGCTCCTTTCGGAAACCACCATTACCACCATATTAAGTGGCCCTTTAAGTCAATATCCAGCTCTTTACGAGTTTACAGATATGACGTGTATATGGCCCGGTTTTCTGGGACTACTGCTGGGAGTTCGGATACGTCCTCGAACGATTTTGAGGTCACTGCTATTGACGGGTCCAAGGTGATGCGCAGCTAAAAAAAAATTTTTGTTGGCACCTGTCCCCATCTTCTCTTTGTCTGTCTTCTCAGAGGGTGTAGTTTGTTCAGCCCCTTTTCGGCCTTTAGGTACAGGTTCAGTAGTATCAAGACTGGGGTAACTAGCCGCTGGGCTTAGCATCTGTTTCGTTCATGTGTGCGGTTAGCACAGTTCAGTTACAGAGCAAGCTCAACCCTTATGCTATTCTTCTCTATGAAGGCAACAGGGTATTGTACCTAGCGTCATAAGAGTAATTTCTATCGGCTCAGCATCTGCTTCATTTGTGCGTGCGGTTAGCACAGTTGAATTGCAGAGCTAGCCCAATGCACGTGCTAACTTCCCTGTGACGTTAACAGGGTATAGCACTTAGCATACTTGTGCTGTACCTCTCTGTGAAGTAACAGAGCTTGGTACTCAGTGTTCCAATCCCACTGTGTGGCGTTAACACAGTGCATGTAAGGTGAATGATTGCTGCTTTTTTCCGTCATTGTTCACACTAGTAGCAGGTTACATCTCTGCACAGTGGACCCCGGGTTGCGATTACACTTTATTTTATTATTTTATTTAGTGTAATCCGCCAATCCTAAAAGTACACTAGCGCCCGGGTCTGGCTAGTGATGGCGGACGAGCAGCAACTCCAGCGGTGCATCCAGCAGCTAGAGGGCAGGTTGTCCACTCTTGAGGGCGACTTGAGCTGTGGATCTTACTGCAGTGGCAGCACAAGCAGCCAGCAAAGCCGCCACTATGGTTACTGCTGCGACTCCTGTTCCACCTTTTTCTCGTTACTCACTGCCCGATAAGTTCTCAGAAGACAGCCAAGCTTGCAAGGGCTTCGTGAACCAGTGCTCAATTCACCTGGAGCTAGTGACCTCACGATTCCCATCCAAGAGGGTGGGATTGTGGTGTCCCTTTTGACTGACAGGGCATTGGAGTTGGCTACACCATTTTGGGAGCGTAACGACCAGGAGGTTCAGAACATCTCTCGTTTTTTGAGTGCTCTGAGACAGGTCTTTTTGGGACCAAAAAACATGAAAACGGATTCTCTCAGAGTGTGTCAGACCTACCCGAAGCTCCACCAACCCAGTCAGGAAACGAACAGGCTCAGTCAGGGCTCTGCCATCCACGGAGGTCACGAGCACGGGGTTCTGGAGGCACTGGACAGGAATCCAGTAATGGTCCACCACGTCCTGCTGAATGAAGTTCCCCGTGGACCTGGAATCCAGGTAGCCTGACACAGAAAAACTGACAGTGCCGAAGGACAAAGGTACGGTTATCATCAATGAAGGAGAAGGACGATCCTCACCCAGGGAAGCCTCTCCTACCAACCCTAGGCTCTGGGGTTTCCCGGCCTCTCAGGATAAGAGCGGATCAGATGCTCGGAGATGCCACAAAAGAAACAGCTCCCCTTCAAGCGGCGTTCTTCTTGGCGCTGTCTAGCTAAGCCCACTCGGTCGACTTGCATAGCCTCTGGGGGGGGAGCAGAGTTCTGAGGAGCAATCGGACTCTGGAAACTGGGAGCTAAGCGATAAGGCCTCCTCTCTTGCTTAGTCTCCTTGGAGCGCTCTTGAAACCGGAGGTCGATACGGGTTGCCAGGGCTATCAGATCATCCAGAGACGTAGGAACGTCCCGGCCCGCCAGCTCATCCTTTATTTTTCCAGACATACCCTCCTAAAAGGCGGCCACTAAGGCCTCATCATTCCAGGACAATTTAGAGGAAAGGGTGCGCAACCAAACAGCATACTGAGCCACCGTTAGGTCCTCCTGGCGTAGGTGAAGTAGAGAAGCACTCATGCCCAGTCTGTTGAGGCATCGCGGGCCAATCCGGAGCTGCCACATCACCAGAGCAGCTAACGACCGACCACCAATAAGAAGACGCCACATCACGGACATGCTCAGTAAGATGATCCCTGGACTTAGACTCCAGAGCGCAAGGCTGCACCTGTATATCACTGGTTACCATAGACTTGGCTGGAGAACCAGCAGTAACCACGAGCCTGAGCAAGACGCTGGGACCGACGTCTGTGCTGAGCAGCAACCGCAGCGGCCAGGCCTAATTGAGAGACCACAGTACCAGATAATGCTTGGGAACTATCCCGCGCAGCGGAAGAATCCCAACGCCTAACACACAGTATCACATTTTCTGGTCATATACTGGGATCAAGGATTTTTGAGAGGGGGTGAAACAATTGATCTCCAGGGTCCTTTATGTGGAGGTGGGTCTAGACCCGACTTTATATCTATTATTACACCTAAGGGGATGGGGAAAAACTCAGCCAAGTTGCTACTGTAGCGCCTCCGGCCCCCAGACCTCACCTGTTGCCTCGGGGCCGCCGCTTCAGAGTGGTGCCCGACGGGGATGCTTCCTGTGCGCCCCGCAGGTCTCCGGGCATGCCACTAACGGCGAGCGCACCCCCGGTCTCTTAAAGAGACAGCGCATCTGTGGCACCCTACGCCACAAAAGGGTTAAATATGTACTGTTTTGCGAGCAATGGGAGTTATGCTTTCTCTGCTAGACCACAACACACACACAATTCACCTCACTCCCTCGCTTGTCTGAAGCTTAGCGCTTTGCAGACATACCCTAACTGTGTGAGGGGGAGGAGTCATAAGTTGTTGTTTCAGTGAAGAAGGAAAGGAGGAAGAACGCTCTTGGGAGCCATGATGACAGGAGTAAAGCTAATAAGAACCATCAGGGAATCAGCCACTAGGCCATCCATGCTTTCAGAGCAGGGTGGAAAGCTGAGAGACTGTGTGAGTTTATACAACCAACAGCGCAGTGTTTTCCCTGGGATTACAACAGCAAGCTAGGATCAGTGAGGATTGTACAAGAAGGAACGTGAGCTTCACAAAGGATCCAAGCTGCAAGTTGCCAGTGGAGAAATACACAGTGAGTAGAGGCTACACTAGAAATACTAGAGTCACGGCAGAGGAAGGATAACTTCGATTCTCCAGAGCAGACTGTAACCTGGTGTGAGTTGTAATATCTCCTCTGAACTGCACCTGAACTGCAATAACTGCAGTAAATGATAAAGTGACTTTTCTTGTCTCCTGCCTTATTACTCCGTGCCTTCTACTTCCATTCACAATCTCTGGGGGTCGGCCCTGGTTGGAAAGGGTTAAATATCTGCACTGCCATCACCATCTACTCCCCCAGGGATCATCTGCAGTGCCGGCTATGCTACAGTCGAACACTCCAACTGGCATCACGAATCACTATATAAACTTTATCCCTAATCAATGCTCCCCTTTTACATGACCGCCTGGGGCCACGGACCGGGTCACCGCCACTGTGACACATCCCTTTAAGATGACCGGCCTGGTACTGAGCATCCCACGGCCCCTCGGGCGTGTCACACCATTTTCAAAATAGGACTCAGCCAATGGCTGAGTGCCTCGTATTATTTCAGGCACCTCTGCCCTTAGGGAGGTGCCTGAGCAACAAGTGTTTCCTGTTGCTATTCTCAGGTTCCCCACACCTTCATGCCAGTACTCCACTATTATCCTGCTAACTCCAGTATGTCTTCCCAGTGTGCCGGCCGTGTTTTCCTACATCTCCTTGGACGACACCTGAATTTTCTGTGCCTGTTCCTACCAGCTGCTGCCCGCTACCCGACTCAGCCGCTTGCCACCTGCCGAGTAGTCCGCTACCTGCTACTCCTGCCAGTCCGCCAGTCCTGCTGGGTCAGCTTCCACCTGTCCATGGTCTAACTGGAGGTAGCACCTTGCGTCCCTCGGGTATTCCCAATCGATCCTGTTTGAGGGGTCTTACTACGGGTGTCTGGGGCTCGCTTAGTTATGCCCCCTTTGGAGCCCACTGGACAGTGGTCCCGTGGTTCCACAAAAATTGCAATAAACGAATGTACACTTCAACATCTGAGCCTTCATTTTAATTTGTTACAGATTGCTCAGGCCATGGAACCCGCTGGCTCCCATCCAACCCTGGCCGCTGAGTTATGTCAAGAAGTCACCTGCCTAAGAGACCAGCAGGAGAAGATCACGACCTATCTGTGCAACCATTCTACTCGCGTAGACTCAGTGATATCCTTGGCTTCTGCAGCTTCTGCCACGGCTGTGACCACCCCAGCTGCTGGTTTCCTGGTTCCCAGTTATGCGTCAGGACCTCATCCTGCGGCTCCCGCCCAGTTCGACGGTGATCCCACCTTGTCAGGGGGTTCATTAATCAGTGCACGCTGCACTTTGAACTTCTGGGCCATTTGTTTGCATCTGATCGGGCCAAGGTAGTGTTCATTATGTCTCACCTCGCGGGAGAGGTACTCGCGTAGCTCAATCCATTGTGGGAGAGAGGGGATGCTCTGGTCAATGATATTCAGTCTTTCCTTGGGGCGTTCCGCAGGACCTTTGACAAGCCTGGTCGTACCACTTTGACAGCTTCTTCTCTACTTCACCTAAACCAGGAGGACTTCATGGCGGCTCAGTATGCTGTTTGGTTCCACACCCTTTCCTCTAAATTGTCATGGAATGATGAGGCCTTGGTGGCCGCCTTTTAGGAGGGTTTGTCTGGAAAAATAAAGGATGAGGTGGCAGGCCGGATGTTCCTATGTCTCTGGATGATTTGATAGCCCTGGCAACCCGGATTGACCTCCGGTTTCAAGAACGCTCCAAGGAGACTAAGCAAGAGAGGATGCCTTATCGCTTAGCTCCCAGTTTCCAGAGGCCGATTGCTCCTCAGAACTCTGCTTCCCCCCCAGAGGCTATGCAAGTCGACCGAGTGGGCTTGGCTAGACAGCGCCAAGAAGAGTGCCGCTTGAAGGGGAGCTGTTTCTTTTGTGGCAGCTCTGAGCATCTGATCCGCTCTTATCCTGAGAGGCCAGGAACCCCCAGAGCCTAGGGTCGGTAGGAGAGGCTTTCCTGGGTGAGGATCGTCCCTCTCCTTTGAAGACAACCATATTTTTGTCCTTCGGCACTGTCAGTTTTTCTGTGTCGGGCTACCTGGATTCCGGGTCCACGGGGAATTTCATTCAGCAGGACGTGGTGGACCATTACCGGATTCCTGTCCAGCGCCTCCAAAACCCCGTGCTCGTGACCTCCGTGGATGGCAGAGCCCTGACCGAGCCTGTTCGTTTCTAGACTGGGCCAGTGGAACTTCGGGTAGGCCTGACACACTCTGAGAGAATCCGTTTTCATGTTTTGCTTGGTTTATCTCATCCCTTGCTTTTAGGTTTACCCTGGCTTCAAGCACATGAGCGTGTTTAACTGGAAGACCAGCGAAGTCCTGCGCTGAGGAAACTCCTGTTTCAACCGATGTCTCGCTCCTATCCATCCGGTTAGCTCTTCTGTGGCACCATCAACTCTACCTGGTTTGCTGCCCTCTTACTGGTTTTTCGCTGACATATTCGATAAGAGAGAGGCAGAGAGGCTGCCTCCTCACAGGTCGTATGACTGTTCCTTTGATCTGCTCCCAGGGACATCTCCTCCACGGGTGTCGAATATATCCTCTACCCAGGCCAAGACCCAGGCCATGTCGGAGTACATTAAGGAGAAACTAGCTAGAGGATTCATTCGGAAGTCATCATCTCTAGCGGGTGCAGGTTTCTTTTTTGTCAAGAAGAAGGATGGATCTATAAGGGCCTGTATCAATTATAGGAGTCTAAACCAGATCACAGTAAAAAAAACAAATACCTGTTGCCACTCATCTCGGAGTTGTTTGACCGTCTCAGAGGAGCCAAGATCTTTACCCAGATGGATCTCAGAGGGGCCTACAACTGGATCCGTATACACCAGGGAAATGAGTGGAAGACGGCCTTCAACACTCGAGATGGTCACTATGAATACTGGGTTATGCCATTTGGGCACAGTAACTCTTTCAAGTTGGCCGGTCATGCTGGGCAGAAGACTTTGCAACTCATTTCCCATTACTATTGGTGGCCTAGCATGGGAAAGGACATCTGGGAGTACGTCTCGGCTTGCTCCTCCTGTGCCCGAAACAAAACTGCGAAGCACCTTCCATCCGGACATGTTCTGCCGCTTCCCATTCCTTCAGTCCCTTGACAGCACATTGCTATGGACTTCATTACGGATCTCTCCGTCTCCTCTGGCTGCATCGTTATCTGGGTTGTGGTGGATTGAAGATGGCTCACTTTATTCCTCTGCCTGGTCTTCCTTCGGCTCCTGAGCTTGCCGACTACTTCACTCATATTTTCCGCCTCCATGGGTTTCCTCTCCACATTGTGTCCAATAGGGGTGTTCAGTTCACTTCAAAGTTTTGGAGGGCGACCTGCAAAATAATGAATGTGGAGCTGGATTTCTCTTCTGCTTATCATCCTCAATCCAATGGTCAGGTGGAGAGGATAAATCAGATCGTGTCTGGGTTCCTGCATCACATCACCGTGCATCATAATGACTGGGTCATGCTACTTCCATGGACGGAGTTCTCCTATAACAATCACGTGAGTCATCTGCTAAGTCTCCTTTCCCGGAGTTTGGACTCCAACCCGGAATCCCTCTTCCTATCTCTGGGTCATTGGGCATTCCAGCTGCTGACACCCTTACGGAGGATTTTTCTAAAGTGTGGAGAGACACCAAGACCGCTTTAGAGAGAGGGTCGCAGCATATGAAGAAGCACATAAGCCAACAACAGAGTGAAAATAACAAAGTTCACTAAATTACAAAATGTATATGGATATTCATAATAAATATATTAACCTACTCAAAAATGAAAACACCAAAAAGAGTCCAAAAGAATGAGACTCAAATACATTTATTGAAAAATTACAGGTATAAACAGAACCAAAATAACATAATAAAAAAAATTACATAATGTGTAATCACAAAAAATACATATATATTAAACACAGCAACCACAAAAGATACATAATCATACAGAAAATGATAAGGGTAGTAATACCAATAAAGTGCATAATGTAAGCTGAAAAAAACCAACTACTATAAAAAGTGCATATTAATAATGTAAACCCAAATCAAAAATACCTGTAATAAGTGGCTCAGTGTGTAAAAGCTCCCTCCAACGTACGTTTCGCCCACTGTGGCTTGAAAAAGCCACAGTGGGCGAAACGTACGTTGGAGGGAGCTTTTACACACTGAGCCACTTATTACAGGTATTTTTGATTTGGGTTTACATTATTAATATGCACTTTTTATAGTAGTTGGTTTTTTTCAGCTTACATTATGCACTTTATTGGTATTACTACCCTTATCATTTTCTGTATGATTATGTATCTTTTGTGGTTACTGTGTTTAATATATGTATTTTTTGTGATTACACATTATGTAATATTTTTTTATTATGTTATTTTGGTTCTGTTTATACCTGTAATTTTTCAATAAATTTATTTGAGTCTCATTCTTTTGGACTCTTTTTGGTGTATTCATTTTTGAGTAGGTTAATATGAAGAAGCACGCCAATAAGAGACGCCTGGATGCTCCGACCTTTCAGCCTGGGGATAAAGTGTGGCTCTCCTCCAAGTACATCCATTTGAAGATGCCATCCTACAAATTGGGTCCTTGCTTCATTGGTCCCTTTGAGCTCTTAAAACCAATCAATGCTGTCTCTTACAAGTTGAAATTGCCTGCTTCTTTGCGTGTGCCTAACTCTTTTCATGTTTCCTTTCTCAAACCGGTAATCTTGAGCTCTTTCTTTAAGGACCCAAGTATCACACCTGATCCTGTCAGTGAGGCGGATGTCTTTTTTTTGGTGGATTGGAAGGGCTTTGGGCCTGAGGAGAGGTTGTGGGAGCCCAAAGAAAATATCCAGGCCCCTCTCCTGCTGGAGAGATTCTTGAAGACTTGAATAAGAGGGGGCATAAAGGAGGGAGTACTGTAGTGCCTCCGTCCCGTTTCCAGTCCTCAACTGTTGCCTCGGGGCCGCCGCTTCAGCGTGGTGCCCGGCGGGGATGCTGGTCTCCTAGGGATCATGTCTCATGTTTCACGCTGCCTGCCCCTGCTGCTGCTTCCTGGACTTTTCGCGCGCCCCGCAAGTCTCCGGGCACGCACTCCCAGTCTCTTAAAGAGACAACGCGCCATTTTCAAAATAGGTCTCAGTCAATGGCTCAGTGTTGCATATTGCCTGAGCAACAAGTGTTTCCTGTTGCTATTCTCAGGTTCTCCACACCTTCATGCCAGTACTCTGCTATTATCCTGCTAACTCCGCTTTGTGTTCCCAGTGTGCCGACTGTGTTTTCCTACATCTCCTCGGATGACACCTCAAGCACCTGCGCCTGTTCTTTCCAGCTGCTGCCCGCTACCTGACTCTGCTGCTTGCCACCTGCCGAGTACTCCGCTACCTGCAACTCCTGCCAGTCCACCTGTCCTGCTGGGTCAGCTTCCACCTGTCCAGGGTCTAACTGGAGTTAGCACCTTGCGTCCCTCAGAAATTACATTCGATCTTGTTTGAGGGGTCTTACTACGGGTGTTTGGGGCTCACTTACTTACGCCCCCTTCAGAGCCCCCTGGACAGTGGTCCTGTGGTTCCCCGAAAATTGCAATAAACGAATGTACACATCAACATCTGTGCATTCGTTTCCATTTGTTACAGCTACTACATATTCTTACTGCGGCCAGGTGCCTGATAGCTCTCAACTGGAAACAGACCTCTCCTCCTGATCATCTGCATCTTACATAGAATCAATTATATTCAAATGATGGAATATAGGACGGCTCTTCTGAATGCCAGGGTGGATAATTTTGATTCCATGTGGGCTCCATGGGATTACTATTGGGCTCAGAGAAATGTCTAGATCATCTTTGTACCATTTGATTCATCCTCTTCTGCTCTCCCCTCTCCCCTTGTGTGGCTGTCCTGTCTTCTTGTTCGTATAATATGAGAATTTTCTCATGATAATCCACTTCAGTGTTTCTTTGTGTGTTTTTACTGTTTTTTTTCAAAACCAAGGTATATAGTGGGTTCCCCAATATTGGGCATTGCTTGAGATTATGGGTGGGATTGTCCCAACCTATGTTTACTATGAAAGTTTTTTTTGTACGGGGGAGTTCTCTCATCGATTGCATCCTACACTACCTTGTCAATGTAATTTTTCCATTCCAGACTTTATATGTCCTTAACTGTTATTATGTGTCTGGACTTTTGTTCATTTATTCAAACTTATAAAATCCCAATAAAAAATTTACAGTTATAAAAAAAATGTGGGACCCTAAAAAAAATGAGGTAAGGTCCCCCTATAATTAATATACAGCAAAGGCTATGCAGACAACTGCGGGCTGATATTAACACCTTAATGACCGCCAATACGTCTTTTAACTGACCTGAGATATAAGAGAATAGCATCCCCATACAGTTGACAATCCAGCAGCTGTCTGCTGTACACTATAGCTAACAACTTGCTGCATCAGCCAAGATCATTGTTTGCAACATCCAAATCTGTTTAACCCCTTAGATGGTGCTGTCAATAGTGACTACATGATATAAATGGTCAACAGAGTGTGGAGGCTCTCTCTTTATCCCCATCGGCACCCTGTCATTTCTGTCATGCCACTTTGCATTAATTCCTGAAAATCACATGAAGGGTTAATAAACTGCCTGACTGCAGTTTTCAATATGTCAGGGGATGCTGTTTTTAAAATGGTACCACTTTTGGGGTTTTCCAATATATATGACCCTCAAAGTCACTTCAAACCTGGATAGGTCCCTCAAAAAAATAAATTTTGTAAATTTCCTTGAAAAAATTAAAAATTACTGCTACATTTTTAAAACTCCTAAAAGGCTAACAAAATAAAGTAACATTTTACAAATGGTGCTGATGTAAAGCAGGCATGTGGGAAATGTTATTTATTAATGTTTTGCTGTGGTATGACTACCTGGATTAAAAGGGAAAATCATTCAAACTTTGAAAATTTCAAATTTTTTAACATTCTTCTCAAATATCTGATATTTTTTATAAATAAACACAAAACATATCAACCTAAATTTACCATTATCATAAAGTATAATGTGTCACGAAAAAACAATCTCAAAATCACTGACATTTGTTGAAGCGTTCCAGAGTTATTACCAGATAAAGTGACACTGATCAGATTTCAAAAATTTGGCTCCATCACTATGGGATTAATAGCCTAGGAAGGGGCCATGGATACCGCCCCCCCCCGGCTAAAAACATCAGCTCTCAGCTGCCCCAGGAAATGTGCATCTCTAAGATGTGCCAATTCTGGCACTTAACCTCGCTCTTCCCACTTGCCTTGTAGCGGTGGCGAGTGGGGTGATAGTTGGCGGGGTTTGATGTCATCTTTGTATTGTCAGGTGACATCAAGCCCTGAGGTTAGTAATGGAGAGGCGTCAATAAGACACTCCCAATGCTAACCCAATAGTCACATTGAAAGAAAACACAAACACCCAGAAGAAAGTCCATTAATTGAAAGACACAGAATCCTTTAATAATCTTAAATAAACCATACTTACGACCTCGCCCATTCCCCCGATGCCCTCATCATCTGCAAGAGCGTTAAAAAAACAAACAACAAAATTCCTCACCTTTCCGCAGAGATGCTGCTAATCCATTTATCCCACGACAGGTCTAGCTCTTCTACATCTAGATGACAGGCTGCATGGATGCATGATACGAACATACAGCCTGTCATCCAGCAGGTGCTGACCACCGTGTGCTCAGTGTCTGTCTGTGAACTGCTATTCCCTGTGTGAGGGCACCGCAAGCGTGAGAAAGTTCTGCTCGAGGTGCCGTCTGACAGGTCCTGCGAGTTCACGGCCAATGTATAAACTGTATAAATACAATATATGTGACCTTGTTATTTTCAGGACTGCGGTGATCAGTCGGACAAGATGAGGGTGATAGGGAGATGTCGACATGAAGGTCTGACCAGATGGAGAAGAAACAATAGAAAACCACTCCAATAAAATGAGACATCAGCGGTCACCTGATGAAAATATTATTCTGTATCAGTACTGTAGGACTTGGAAAAATTCTGCTATTTGTAAAACAACCATCCTAAGGCCCCTTTTTCACATTTGCGTGAGCTGTCCTTGTGCTTCCTGATTTTTTTTATCGGATGGCACAAGGTTTCATAGATCCATTCAGATATCCGTGAAAATCACAGATCGGAGAATGTGATCTGCCAGACTCAGAGGATGTCCATCTCTGATCCAACTATGATGATCAGAATAGGACATACTAAATGAGTCTGTGTGCGGTCCAAGAAAAAAATAAAATTGGGTAGCACAATGACACTTCACATTGGTACAGGAATGTAAACTTAGCACATATCGCGCAGTCTCTTAGTATATAGTGTACTTTCTTGTTATCTATAAAACCATCGTTAAAGAGGTTGTCCACTACTTTATCACTGATGACCTTTCCTTAGGGTAGTTCAACAATGTCTGATCGGTCAGGGTCCGACACCCAGCACCCCCCGTCGATCAGCTGTTCTTAGCATCAGCGTCCGCAAATGCTCGATTGCCGAGCTGCTCCGTCTTCTGAAATTAGCTGCAGGTACTGCACATCAGTGTCCTATTGATTTGAATAGGAGGTGGTGTGCAGTACCCAGTTGCACCCATTATTAGAAGACAGAGTAACTCCACAACTGAGCACTTCCGGCTAGCGGCTGACGCCGAAAGCAGCTGATCAGCGGGGGTGCCGTTACAGGAAAGGTCATCAATGATAAAGTAGTGGATAACCTTTTTAATTACATAGTTTTCCCTTAACATCCTTTATTACGTAGCATCCTTGAGCACAACCGGGCACGTGTGGGACTGGATCTACCAATGCAAGCACATATTTCAGCTACATGGGAGTCCAAGGATACACATTCAGCTGAAATGCATTGTGGCGCAGAGACCAGCCAAGTACCTGCACTGCAATACACTTTGCAGGCCATTCAGAGGCCAGCAGCTAATGTCTGTGTGTAAGTTACTTGTGTGCTGGCTGTAGAAAAGGACGCTGTACGGCGTAGCAACAGATAAAGGTTAGTGCAATCATTTTTTCAAAGGCAGAATAGGGAACATATCCAGCTCTGTCAAAAATTAAAAGACCACTTCCAAATGTTCAGTTTGTCTGATTTTTCTCTTTATAGGTATATTTTTCAGTAAAATGTAAATTGTTCTTCTAGTCTACAAACTTCTGACAACTAGTGATGAGCGAGTATACTCGTTGCTTGGGTTTTCCCGAGTATTTTGGCGTGCTCGGAGATTTAGTTTTTGTCATCTCAGCTGCATGATTTGCGACTGCTAGCCAGCCTGAATACATGTGGGAATTCCCTAACACACATGCAATCCTCACATGTATTCAGCCTGTACAGCAGCCATAAATCATGCAGCTGAGACGACGAAAAATAAATCTCCGAGCACGCCAAAATACTCGGAGGTCATCCGAGCAACGAGTATACTCGCTCAACACTACTGACAACGTGTCTCCGAATTTCTAAGCAATAAATTTTGTTTTGTTTTTTACTGAAAAGGAGAAATGGTCAAAATGAACAAAAAACAGTGCTTTCAGATGTCAAACAATGCAAAGAAAGCAAGTTCATAATATTTACTGTATATTCCAGGTTTGTGGAGAAATATACTAGGAGGATATTTTACCAAGAAGGGGCTCAAGATGGGGAACATACTGTATATACTGGTGTGGGGGGAGAAATATACCAGGAAAGGGTCCAGGATGTGGGACATACAGTGGCTTGTAAAAGTGTTCACCCCTTTGGCATTTGTTTATATTTTGCTACCTCACAATCTGTGATTTCACCGTTTTTAAGGAGCTTGCTTCAGTTTATGTAAAGAACATGCTTACTACTGGGAACATTTATTTTAGGTTTAATTTGTGAAGTAAGCAACAAATGGAACAAAATAACTGAAAACTTCAGTGTGCATAACTATTCACCCCCTTAAAGACAGTACTTTGCAGAGGTTGTTTTTGCATCAATTACAGCTGTAGATCGCTTTGGATAAGTCTCGATGAGCTTTCCACATCTTGCCACTGGAAGTTTTGCTCAATCCTCACGGCAAAACTGTTCCAGCTTCTTCTAGGTAGATGGTTTCTTCTGGTGAACAGCAATCTTCAAGTCTGACCACAGATTCTCAACTGGATTAAGGTCTGGGCTTTGACTAGGCCACTCCAAAACATTTACACATTTCCCCTTAAACCATTCGAGCTACGCTTTAGCAGTATGCTTTGGGTCTTGTTTGAAGATGAACCTTCATTCCAGGCTCAAATCACTGACAGACTGAAAGAGATTTTGCTCAGGAAAATCCCTCTATTTCGCAATCCCCACAGCATGATGCTGCCACCATGATGTTTCACTGTGGGGATTGCTCCGTACATTTGGGGAGTCTCTAACATGTCTTTGGGCAAATTCAAAATGAGCATTACGATTTGTGTGTGTAAGTGGAAGCTTTTTTTTAGCCACTCTTCCATAAAGGCCACCTCGATGGAGCTGCATGCTCCGTTCTCGAGTGCCGGTGGCAGTGCCGAGTATTAAGATGTGAGACTCGTCCGAGTTTCTCTCATGTGTTATCCCGGCCTTGTTGTATGGACAGCTACCCCAGTCTCTGGTTGGAAACTCTGCAGCTCCTGGCTGAGTTTTGGAGGACGGCCCTCTTTTGGCAGGTCTGTTGTGGTGCCATGTCCTTTCCATTTGAAGATAATAGATTTGATGGTGTCCTGGGAATCATCAGAGATTGGGATTTTTTTTTTTTCATAACCCGACCCTGACTTGTACTTCTCAACGACTTTGCCCCTTACTTAGGGCTTCATGGTATTGTTTGGTTAGTGATTCCTCTTGCGTAACGGTGTTGCAGTGACTTTGTCACAGGTGTTACAGTCTCTGTAGCCTTTCAGAAAAGCTGTATATACTGATAGACAATGTGACAAACACAGGAAGACTTCCTTTCACTAAGCACATTAGACTCATGAAGGCAATTGCTTGCACCATAAATTTTTAGGGACTTCATAGTAGTCAATGCCTGATGAAGAGACCTAAGTAATCTCGAAAGCTTGCAATGTGTTACCATCTTTTCAGTTAGCCATCAAAAGGTATCAACCACTGAGGACTCTCAATTATAAATATTTTTCTAGGGACTTCATAGTAAAAGGGTTGACTACATATGCACATGCAAATTTTTATTTATTTTTTCCCATAAATTAAATTTTTGCTAATATTTTCTCACTTCATTAACTTAGACTATTTAGTCCAGATGCATCACACACAAATCAGATTACAAAAATATTTAAACACAGGTTGTAATGTAAAAAAGGTGAAAAGTCAAGGGTGTGAATACTCTCACAAGCCACTGTATATACCAGGAAGAGGCATAAGATAGGGGACATTTATACAAGATACTTGGGAACGGGGCAGTACATATGACCTTATAGGATTTAGAACGCTACAAGTGCCCATAGATCTGACCAATATGAGTGGGAACAAGTCCAAATTTTACATCAGGGCCCATGAGATTCTAATTATGCCACTGTGTACAAGAGTAGTAAAACAGAAATAAAACTATATAAATTTGGTATTGCCATAATTGTGCAGACCCTCAGAATAAAGGTAATGCCGTGTATGTGCAGCACGTGAATAACGGATAATGTAAAACATCAAAAACCAAGAGAATTGTTTCTTTTTTTTTTTCAATTTCTCTCTATAAAGAGTTAATAAAGAGTTAATAAAAGTTAGGTAATAAGTTAAATATAAAATCCATAAAAATGAAGTAAAAAAAGAAAAAACAAAACAAAATATTTTTCCTAGAGACCCAAAATGGGCACATCCTAAAGGGTTTGATGGACATGGCATGGGCACATTTGCAGAGTATTTTCATTTATAAAGATGTAATCCTCAGAGTGCACTTCACAATGTGAATACAGACTTATGCCTCAATCAGACGATATCTGTCTTTTTTTTATTTATACCCTAAAATACAATTTTTATTTCAATATGTTTGATCTAATTTTGGCCCCTGCCTGTTTTTACAATCAGTGACAGTGTATTTTTTCTTCATCAGAGCCTCTAATATCAAGTGACAGCACTCAGATGACAGCATGGATAACATCTGAGAGTTACCAGTGTTTCTCACAGACACATTCACCTGAACAGGAAAGTTTCCTCTACAAATCAAATGAAAAGCAGACGTCTCCATTTTTTGGCTGACAGCCTCGGGCCGTGTTCACAGCTTTTTTTGGGAGTTTTCATTTTTCTGTTCCATTTTAGTAATAAGCAAAGAGGATTCATGGTCCAAATGGATCTGTTGTGCAACCAATGCAATCAGAAGCAGATTGGCTCCATTCATTCTGGTGTCTGTCTGGGTTCTGATAATACCATATATCCTTTTCAAGAAAGGAAAACATAGGTCTGCATCATGAGCTTTTTACTGTTCTAACAACAATTGTACCATTTATATACTGGAATATATTGCTTGAATAGGAGAATGCTACTGAGATTTTCAGGGTGAGAAATGCTTAGCTACTGTACTTACCGGTATCAGTGTTTTTCAGAGCCCATGACAGCGAGTGAGGGGATCCACCCTTCAGGGACAGGAAACCTACAGACATAAAAGGGCGGCACCTCTCTCCCGCATCTGTTGTATTTCAGCCAGCGGGTGGCGTGAACACTGTCTGACCGACTTGTTCACACTTGTGCATGTCACATATGTTTTTAATCCGTTTTCTCCTTGCTCAGCATGGTTTGGGAAACCCCACCCCTCTCTTGTGTGACATGCACATAAATGAGCTGTCTTGCACCATGAGCCCATACTGGGGGGCGCCTGTCTGTATCCTGTTCATTTAGACACTGTTCACATGTTCAGGTTTTAAATACATTAGATAGGGACTGCTCCGTGAAGGGTTACCGTGACGTGGTGGAGCAGCTTGCTATACAGTTTTTGCAAAAAATGTATCGACTAAATACCCTGTATTTGTTATCCAGCACTTGCTGATTACTATCAAATTTTTTACTGCAGAGGATTTTTGCAAATTTGTCATTTTGTGTTTTCTTGTTGTGTTTCAGCCAGCGGGTGGCGTGAACACTGTCTGACCGACTTGTTCAAACTTGTGCATGTCACATATGTTTTTAATAAATATAGTACACAGCCTATAAGTCCCTTTTTTTGCACACCATGGTCTAACATGCTTGGAAAATCCATGGAAATGGAACAAATAAATAATGCTAAGTGCTATACAAAAAGTAAAGTAGAGGTGCAAATATTTACCAGATGTCCAGAGGCCGCCACAAAGTACCCCCTGACGCGCGTTTCGAATTTCTTCCTCAGAAGGGGTGCATACACCTTGGCCAGGTGTCCTCTTGGATTGGTTTTGTGCCCCTAGCTATGTTTTGTAATTTTTAGACTTCAAATGTCTGTATTTGCATTATTATATACTTATTGGCAAAAAATTCTTTTGGATTTTGATATCTATCAGCACATAAAGGGCAAAAAAACTTTTCCTCTCCGCACAAAGTTTTGCATTTATTTTTTCTCTGTATGTCATCATCCCCTTTTTTAACTTGTGTAATGACATTGTTCAATAAAAATCTATTTTTAAAGTATAAAACCTCTTGGAGGGCCTGTTTCCTTATATAGGTTGTTTTTTCTCGTAATAGTCTGGTAGCGGAACTCCGCAAACCTTGTGTTTGGATTTAGCGGTACATTTCTTCTCCTAACAAAATATGGAGAGATAAAGGGGAAAACTAGATCACCAGGCAAACTTTCACGAACATCACTTACCAGTGACGTGCAAATGAATGGTACCGTAATCCGCGGGGGCTTCTCTCAGCCGAAGGGGGGTCCTTATGGGCTGGAGACTCGTCCAGTCAACTCTTTTGACTGGATCTCGTATCACCAACACAACCACATGCTGTAGTACTACGCGGTCGTTGCTGGGTAACTTTCATGTGGGGCTTCTCCATGAGCTGCTGCTGCACTGGTGACTGCTGCTGCATCTGCTGCTCTGGTGACTCCATAAAGGATTATGGGCCAGAAGTCCCTGGCACCCACCATGGCCTCCTTAAGTAGTTCCAGCCACTCCCCCTTTGGCACTGCCCCCGGCCGGGGCCAGCAGGTCCTCCATGTGGCCTGCTCGATGCTACTATGCAGGTTCCTGGGCACGCCACCCCCCTCAAGGACCGCGCCCCTGGCCCACGCACGCGGCGACCCTACACACGATTCAGCGTTTTATCCATACAGCTTGATGCACTGCCCACCACCCCCGACTCACCGCCGCGGCCTCCATCCTTACCGGCGACCCCCGGCTACGACATAGGGGTTCGACTGAACCCGCCCCAGACACTCACTGCGCATGCCCCAGACCGCGTCACCGGGCCATGCCGGATGCCACCGCACAAGCCTAGGAAATCAGATGTGCCCCACAGCCTTTCGCCTCCGGAACCAACCAGCCCTGCCAGCCGTCAGAGGCAACAGCACCGAGAGCCCGACGCAGCACCAGGACATGGATGCCGTCGTAGCGCATACTCACCTGCACCCGTGGCGATCAACGACCACCAAGCCTGCTCTCCTCCCCGGAGGCTGCTTCTTCTGCTGTAACCTACACCTGCAGTCCCCCTGCAGTGTGGTGCTTCCAGCATAGCGGACAGGCCGAGGCAGGGGACCCCCGCTGCCTGAGTCGACATGGCGGGCCTGGGCACATCTTCATTCTTCCACCTTCTTCAACAGATATTTCTGAAGAGGTTCGTCTGTCAGGGACAGGAAACCAACTGATGCGGGAGAGAGGTGCCGCCCTTTTATGTCTGTATGTTATGTTTCCTGTCCCTGAAGGGTGGATGCTGATTTCCTGTCTCTTGGTGCTGTCATGGAAGACCGAATAAATTCATTATCTCCATAGCAATGCAGCCTGTGGCTCACTAGTAATGTTTCTGCCTTCCATACCAGGGGTCCTGAGTTCAAATCCTTTTCCAGTATATACAGTAAATGGTGCAATTCTTGTTAGAACGGTAAAAAGCTCATGATGCAGAACTGTTTTCTTTTCTGACAAGTTTCAGAAGTAAATTTAGAGACATCCACTGAGCAGTGTCCGGTTTTATAGAAGACTCCCTTCTGAAGTAGAGAAATAACTATATAAAATAGTGTGAAAAGGGTTTTTTTGTTCTGTTTCAGTGATAAATCCTTAGGTGGAAAATCAAAATAAAAAAAACTCAGTGTAAGAGTCCCTAAAAAATCCACATAATTATACCATCCAGTGACTGATTAGAACCTGTGACTTCTCTACATTTAGTGATCACTACTCACCTGTGCTGTTATCTGTAGGAATCTCCTCTTTACACCGCTCATCACCCCTCACATATGTCTCTGTAGTATTAATATAGGGCAGATTTTTCCCCTGAAAAAAATAGTATAAAAGTCACAGACAAATGGAGAAGGCACGTGAATTGATTAAAAAACAAAACAAAACACAGAAACACTAATAAATGACCAAAAACTACAATGTATTTGGCGTTCATGGTGTACACACCTCCTAAAGTAAAACAAAGTGTATGTGCGCATGACGTCATTTTCAGATGGATTCTGCCTGGAACCCATGTGAAAAACAATGAACATTTTCACTGAAATGTCAAGACGACTTGACGTGATATGTTTAGTCTTTTGAATGTAAGGTTTTGAAGACATAAAGCGGTCAAAAGAAGTAATCAGACAATTTTACTGGTGGCCTCTGCTTGGAAGTCGCTCTGTAGTATATTCAATACAATTTTTGAATAAAAAGCCGGGGACCAAAATATATGTCGGAAAAACAACCGAAAAGATGCAAAAAAAGATGCTTCAAGACAAAAGATACAGGCATTTCCTGAAGCATCATCTGCTTGAAATATTTGCTGGTTTTGCAAATTTATATAAGGAGTAATGGTGGCCTAACCTGCTGATACCAAGAGGCTTGGCCAACAGTTCATTGTGTATCTGTGCCTCTGACTGATGACATCAGTGGAGAGAATCATGCCCGACTGCAGATCCTTTTGCTCACTAAAAGATAAACAGCTGGCAGACATGTCCATCCAGCAGCAGTTCTCTCGCTGAAAGCAAAAGAGCACTCGGCTGAGTCAGAGACATAAGCGAGAGTCAAACTAGATTACTGCCAGATGCTTAAAGTGTATGGGGACTTTAATCAAACATTTGTTCAGCTGAAATATCTGGCCTCATCAGATAGCTGTATTTTAAGCGTTTGGGTTGTTCATGTGTGCAATGAACAGTACACTGACCCTATATTAATCTTGCATCAATAAATTAAAGATTACTGTAATAAACATTAATACATGATGAGAACCACCAACAGGACATGCTTTCATTACCAAAACAACCGTCAGAACATAAAAACAGCACCAGAACCAGCATCAGTACATGAACACAGCACCAAAATCACCATCAGTACATGAATACAACACCAAGCTTAATATAGCAATCAATTGCAATGTCAGGTCAGCCTATGGCATATCCAATTGCATAGGCAAAAACTTGCAACTCCCAGTATGTCCTTAACTATGATAAGGAGATGATGGGAGTTGTAGTTACAATCCAACATCAGGCTGCGGAACACACAGTAACAATAGTACTTTTTAGACACAGGAACAAGCACTATTAAAGATTAAAAGAGTAACTTAAAGAGGCACTCCTACTGTAGTAATATACTCAGTTAATGCTGCTTTCTCTGGCACCCAGCACTGTTCTTCTCTGCTTCTCAGTCACGTCACCACAATTGTGACTAGCTGGCTGACACTACATTCTGTGTGTGAGCCTAAAGTTTCTTTTACAATGAAAGCTTACGGAGCCTCATTCTGATCCTTCATTGTTTACATTGTGAAAGTCACTTCCGGCTCACGCAGAGCACAGTGTGACCCGGACAGTCTGCAGAACGGTGATGTCACTGAGAAGCAAAGAAGAGCGGCGCTGGAAACCGTAGAGAGCAGCAGTAGGTGAGTATACTAATACACACACATTTAATTAATAAAATAGATAGTGGGAGTGCTTCTTTAACTTTGGGGGATTTCTAATATGTATTTAAGCATTTTAATCCTGAACAGATTGGTGCAGGCCTGGGTGTTGAGACCCCACTGATATCTCAAAAACTTTTTAGAAGTGCAGGAGCCTATGACTCTCTACTGCATTCGCTCTGCGCACTCCAGAGAGGCGTTGTCATGACACAGCTGTCGGGTGACCCGGGACCAGGGTCTCCTTCCCTGTCCCTAACACTAGGGGGCACCCTACTCCCAGGGATACTTCTGAAGGTAAAGATGCCGGGGCCTCCCCCCTTGCCTTATCTCCTGAGTTAGCCTTCCCTCTGTTCTCTTCCACCACCCAGGGAAGAGGAGTGCTACTGTGCACCATAGTACACCAACTCGACAAACAAGGCAACACAAACAAGGGTTAACAGAAAACTTCAAGCATACAAAATATTCACTCACACATAACAGAGGAATGCCCCGGGCCATGGAGGTAGGGGAATAAACCAAAATAGAGAAGGATGGGGAATTTCTACACATACAAACCAAGCAACAGTCACAGATTACTCCTCCAACTCTCCTTCTCATAAGAATCCCTCTCTCCCTCCGTTAGCCATGCAGCAAATGCTAGGTCTGACAAGGAATTGTAACACAGCCCAGATTAAGAAGGGGAAAGGAGTGGCTAACCGAGCTCAGCTGGAGAACAAGGATTTCCAACATGGCCGATTAACCCCTGTTCTGCCAAAAGGAATAAACACATTTAAAATGAAGGCGAAGTGCTTTTTCTCGGCGCCTGAGTGGGAGCAATCAGACGCTGCAGTCTTCTGGCTCCACACTGTCACGGTAACCCCGTGACCAGTGCACATCTAAGAGGTGATTTGAGCAATTAGTGGAGATCTCAGAACTGGGTCCCCAATGATATGCTCAGAATTAAAAGGCCTAAAATATATATAAAGCTTCCAAAGGTGTAGTTACTCGCTAATGTGTATTTATACTGGATGATAATTGAATTGGCCTACATAAAACAGGCTGTTACCCATCAGAAGCACAAGCAAAAATGTTCGTTCATCCGGTAAAAAGGTTTTTAAGCTTGTTTAAATATCATTGATCTAAAGAAATATTCTATTCTACACGCACATATCGATTATGTTAACAATTGTTCTGCTCACACATAAGTGCAGTCGGCCTGTCGAAAGGTTATTATACGACTGCTGATCGGCAACATATAGCTAGTCAGCAGTCGTTTAATGGGCGTGATTATCCATTGTAAATACACCTTTAGAACCAGAAACTTTACATCTACTCTGATGGAGCTGTTCTCATTCCTTTTTTAGTCATCTGGTCCTGAAACCATGATGATTTTTCACATCAACAGCTCATCTCTGCAGACAACCACTACACTGTCCTCCCTTACGGATAACCCCTTCCACACGTTCCTCACCTGTAAACTATGATCTCCACACTATTAATGCCTCATACTGCCCCATCTTCAAAGTGTCTGCCTCATGCCGCCCCCTGAGTAATCAACCCTTGTGGGTTATTCTACAATAAGGGAAACAGCATCCAAGAAGAGATGAATTTCATTGGCCACAATAGTTATGTAATCCCTGGTGTCTAAACCTCCATATACAGATATCAGGGGTACCCAGGATGTGGGAAGAAAATATTATTAGTCCATCTCCACCAGCCTGAAGTGTTGATGTTTGATGTTTTTCCTTGATCACAATATTCTCCAAATGGCCTGGATACCATTGGAAGGAGAATCACAAGGCTGGTAGTTTTTGAAATACTAGTACTGGCTAATATGGAATTGTTGGCCATGTTGGAACTCATTCAGATTCCTCGCTCTTCCAATTTTAATGTGGATTCCAACTGATAACTTATCGCTTTATTTTATACTACACTCCAGGGTCACAGGTCTCACTCCACACAATGAAGCTCAAATCTGGAAAGTGCCGGAGTATCTAATACATTGTCCGTTCAGTGTATAATACTGGTGGATGAAACAATGAAACAAGACTAAACACAAGACTTTCACAGTTTCTACACATCATAGGGGAGATCTCAGGACACCTTCTCTCCATTTACCTGAAGATCCTGAGGAACATCGGGATCTTCTTGTTTACAATCTTGCGAAAGAAGAGGACGGGGACATCTCTCTGGTGTTGTCCTCTCACTGGGTATAACTGGAGGAAACACATACAGGGACTGAATTCATTCCTTACATACAGATAATTATAGGCCGTGTGTATTTAGTCCTGTCTATTACCTGGTGATGTGAGGGGCTGGGGAACCTCCATCATGACGTCCTTGTACAGATCTTTGTGTCCTTCTAAATACTCCCACTCCTCCATGGAGAAATAGATGGTGACATCCTGACACCTTATAGGAACCTGACACATACAATGATACCGTCATCCCCCGATCCCTCTATAACATTACTGTATAATGTCCCAGCATTCCCAGCAGTGTCACCTCTCCAGTCAGCAGCTCAGTCATCTTGTAGGTGAGTTCTAGGATATTCTGATCATTGATGTCCTCATGTATCAGGGGGTGAGGTGGAGGCCCCATGATTGGGCTCAGGGGTCTTCCCCAACCCTCAGACATAGGGACCTGACAGCGCTCCCTAGAGGTCTTCTTCACTATTGTGTAATCCTGGTTATGGAGACACATTAATAAATCTCACTACAGACATTTCCAGAGTCCTCACCTCTCCAGTTCTGTCCATCTGTTATTCCCATAGATAATAATGATGTAATGTGACGTCATCAGAATCTCTCACCTCTCCAGTAAGCCGGAAGAGGATCTCTAGGGTGAGGTGTAATATCCTCTCCGCCATCTTGTCCCTGTCCATATCCATCCTTGTAGGGTCAATCAGGAAAATTCTCTTATATAGAAGATCTCCAGTGAGTGGATCCGAAATTGTAGGGACCTGAATGGGGAGAAGATGATGATGTACCATACCATTGCAAGGAGAATCTCAACAGGGTTGGTAGATTTTGAAATACTGGACATGACTAATGTAGCATCGATACCCAAGTTTAAACTTGCTCAGATCCCTCACTCTTCCAATTTTAATGTGGATTCTGGGTGATAACTCATCACTTCATTTTATACTACACTATGGGGTCACGGATCTTACTCCACACAATGAATCTCAAATCAGGAAAGTGCCGGTGTCTCTAATACATTGTCCATTCAATGTATAATACTGGTGGATAAATGAAGACTGAGCACAAGACCTTCACAGCTTCTACACAGCATAGCGAAGATTTCATGACACCTTCTCTCCATCTACCTGATGATCCTGAGGAACATCGGGATCTTCTTGTTTACAGTCCTGTGGAAGAAGAGGACGGGGACATCTCTCTGGTGTTGTCCTCTCACTTGATAGAACTGGAGGAAACACATACAGGGACTGAATTCATTCCTTACATACAGATAATTATAGGCCGTGTGCATTTAGTCCTGTCTATTACCTGGTGATGTGAGGGGCTGGGGAACCTCCATCATGACGTCCTTGTACAGATCTTTGTGTCCTTCTAAATACTCCCACTCCTCCATGGAGAAATAGATGGTGACATCCTGACACCTTATAGGAACCTGACACATACAATGATACCGTCATCCCCCGATCCCTCCATAGCGTTACTGTATAATGTCCCAGCATTCCCAGCAGTGTCACCTCTCCAGTCAGCAGCTCAATCATCTTGTAGGTGAGTTCTAGGATCTTCTGGTCATTGATGTCCTCATGTATCAGGGGGTGAGGTGGAGGCCCCGTGATTGGGCTCAGGGGTCTTCCCCATCCCTCAGACACAGGGGCCTGACAGCGCTCACTAGAGGTCTTCTTCACTACTGTGTAATCCTGTTGATGGAGAGACACATTAATAAATCTCACTACAGACATTTCCAGAGTCCTCACCTCTCCTGTTCTGTCCATCTGTTATTCCCATAGATAAGAATGATGTAATGTGACGTCATCAGAATCTCTCACCTCTCCAGTAAGCCGGAAGAGGATCTCTAGGGTGAGGTGTAATATCCTCTCCGCCATCTTGTCCCTGTCTCTATCCATCCTTGTAGGGTCACTCAGGAGAATTCTCTTATATAGAATATGTCCACTGAGAGGATCCAATATTGTAGGGACCTGAATGGGGAGAAGATGACGATGTAACATCATAAAGATCCCATGTAAGAAATCTCAGGAGCTGTTACCGGCTTCACGTCAGCACTACAACCAGTCATGGCCTCGTCCTGCCCCCGGTATAACACACAGTCCCATTATAGTCACATACAGAGATTTATCCCAGGCTCAGCACTGAGGGGGTTATTGTCCCCTGCGCCCAGTAATGGGGAATCTCCAGCACCTACCTCCACCTGCAGAGCCGCACACCACATATATGGCTGCTCTGTGCGCACAGGACCTGGGATGAGGTCACAGGAGGGGAGGAGTCAGGGGTCACATGATCAGGGGCCTCAGTGTTTGCAGGACTCTGCTGTGCTAGTGGTCATGGTTTACAGAGGGTGGATGTAGCAGAGCCGTGTGTGTACAACGTGTGCGTGGTAGAGCAAAACTTTACACAGCGATATATTATTGGACAGCTCAGTCAGGACTCGGAGCGAGGGTCCCGCTTACAAGCTACAATCTGTGAGGTAATACGAGGACACATGAGGTAAATAATGGGCTTGTTGTGTTTGGTCCAGTCAGGTTATTGTAGAACCACACAAGGAGGCGGCAGTACCAGGTATAGGACGGTGAGAGGAGGGAGGAAACAAGGACTTTATTTCTGAAAAGATATAGTTTAGATGGAGGAAGGACGTGATGGTAGAGACAGAGGTATCCACATTCACCCAGGAATTCAGATGTCAGCCTAAGAGAGGTATTCAGATTAGATTTGTAGCGCCCCATCAGTTTTTGAGACCACCTTGACGTTGATTGATGGGCAGACAGGAATTGGCCAAATTATGTGCAAAGTGTCTCATTTTTTTCCTAGTGTTCAGCAGCTGTATTGCTATTCATATTTCTCATATTTCACATTGTGGGGGAGCTCCAATGTTTAGGCACACAGGGGCTCTCCAAACGCGACATGGCAACCGCTATAGAGTTGTGGCCAAAAGTATTGACACCCCTGTAATTCTGTCAGATAATACTCAGTTTCTTCCAGAAAATGATTGCAAACACAAATTCTTTGGTATTATTATCTTCATTTAATTTGTCTTAAATGAAAAAACACAACAGAGAATGAAGCAAAAAGCAAAACATTGATCATTTCACACAAAACTCCAAAAATGGACCAGACAAAAGTATTGGCACCCTCAGCCTAATACTTGGTTGCACAACCTTTAGCCAAAATAACTGCGACCAACCACTTCCGGTAACCATCAATGAGTTTCTTACAATGCTCTGCTGGAATTTTAGACCATTCTTCTTTGGAAAACTGCTCCAGGTCCCTGATATTTGAAGGGTGCCTTCTCCAAACTGCCATTTTTAGATCTCTCCACAGGTGTTCTATGGGATTCAGGTCTGGACTCATTGCTGGCCACCTTAGAAGTCTCCAGTGCTTTCTCTAAAACCATTTTCTAGTGCTTTTTGAAGTGTGTTTTGGGTCATTGTCCTGCTGGAAGACCCATGACCTCTGAGGGAGACCCAGCTTTCTCACACTGGGCCCTACATTATGCTGCAAAATTTGTTGGTAGTCTTCAGACTTCATAATGCCATGCACACGGTCAAGCAGTCCAGTGCCAGAGGCAGCAAAGCAACCCCAAAACATCAGGGAACCTCCACCATGTTTGACTATAGGGACCGTGTTCTTTTCTTTGAATGCCTCTCTTTTCTCCTGTAAACTCTATGTTGATGCCTTTGCCCAAAAAGCTCTACTTTTGTCTCATCTGACCAGAGAACATTCTTCCAAAACATTTTAGGCTTTTTCAGGTAAGTATTTGCAAACTCCAGCCCGACTTTTTTATGTCTCGGGGTAAGAAGTGGGGTCTTCCTGGGTCTCCTACCATACAGTCCCTTTTCATTCAGATGCCGACGGATAGTACGGGTTGACACTGTTGTACCCTCGGACTGCAGGGCAGCTTGAACTTGTTTGGATGTTAGTCGAGGTTCTTTATCCAATATCCGCACAATCTTGCGTTGAAATCCCTTGTCAATTTTTCTTTTCCATCCACATCTAGGGAGGTTAGCCACAGTGCCATGGGCTTTAAACTTCTTGATGACACTGCGCACGGTAGACACAGGAACATTCTGGTCTTTGGAGATGGACTTGTAGCCTTGAGATTGCTCATGCTTCCTCACAATTTGGTTTCTCAAGTCCTCAGACAGTTCTTTGGTCTTCTTTCTTTTCTCCATGCTCAATGTGGTACACACAAGGACACAGGACAGAGGTTGAGTCAACTTTAATCCATGTCAACTGGCTGCAAGTGTGATTTAGTTATTGCCAACACCTGTTAGGTGCCACAGGTAAGTTACAGGTGCTGTTAATTACACAAATTAGAGAAGCATCACATGATTTTTCGAACAGTGCGAATACTTTTGTCCACCCTCTTTTTTATGTTTGGTGTGGAATTATATCCAATTTGGCTTTAGGACAGTTCTTTTTGTGTTTTTTCATTTAAGACAAATTAAATGAAGATAATAATACCAAAGAATTTGTGTTTGCAATCATTTTCAGGAAGAAACTGAGTATTATCTGACAGAATTACAGGGGTGTCAATACTTTTGGCCACAACTGTATATTCCAGCATATTTTCCATTCAAAAAGTCAAATGGCGCTCCTTCCCTTCTGAGCCCTGCCGTGCGCCCAAACAGTGGTTTATGATCACATATGAGGTATCGGTGTACTCAGGAGAAATTGCCCAACAAATTTACGGATCCATTTTATCCCGTTGCCCTTGAAAGTGAAAAAATTGATGCTAAAAGAAAATTTTTGTTGGAAAAATTAAAAATGGATGCCCCAAAAGGAAATTATAATTATGGACACTATTCTTTTTGCTCTTTTCATACCACAGGGGATCGGATACGGATTGGCCTGATATCACACTGTGTTCGTGATTTTATCACTTGTAGAACCAATTACTTAGTTTGCGTGTTGTTTACCTGTAAGTGCTTTTACATTGGAAAAACGATATGGTCACTTTTTGTCAGGTTTTGGGAAAATTTCAATTCTATTCACACAGAAAAGCAACCTGAAAGACAGAAATAAAAACAACTGGGGCTGCAGCATATCCATCACAGAAGTCACTGAGGCTGGAGCATTTACATCACTTGAAATTAGTCCAAATACCACATATATTCTGGCACTTCAAAATATCAGAAACAGGGGGGCGTGGCCTGGACAGCAATGGAGTAGGGTGTGCTGTCCCTGAGCTCTGAGGAGGTATCCTCTCAAATCGGCAAACATCCACTATAAAAATCGTTTTTTTTCTCACTTTATCCTTGGATATCGTTTGCACTACCAGCAAGGAGAAATTTGAGACCTTTATGGACTATCTCGGGCAGATTTTGAACTTTTCTGGGATCCGCCGCATAGTAGAGGCCTCATACTCGGCCCAACCACAGGGTATATCCTGAAACCCTGAAGCCCGTATATCTGGGCAGAAGAAACAAAGCTGGTGATTCCCCTCCACTACTCTAAAGGAGTTCCGGTGCTATCTTCGGCTGATCCCCTGCTCCGTCCCCCGACTGCCTGATTGCCTCGTGATCATCGGGCTTCCCCCCCCTGCAGGGGTGCGTGAGTGCCAGGATATTGCTAAGGCCTGTCATTGTCGCTGCGTGGTGGCTGCAGAGGCTCGTTCACCTGAAGAGCAGGGATCCTACACAGCAACGTGCCGGGAGTAAGTGAAGCCGGCCGTAGAGTGTGACGGCGGGCGTTGGGCTCCGGAGTGCCCGAGCGGCCCCTGCACACCGTTTTACAGCGGAGGAGCCGGACAGAGGGAGGGGGGCCCCCCTCGAGGGTCACACCAGGAGGCTGAAGGGCTGACTGCAAAACGCGGCCACTGACGTGGAGAATCAGCACGAGTAAGTAGCCCCTGCGAGCCGCTGCGGTGTAACGGTGCCAAAGCACGGGAGGTTTTCCCCGGGGAGAAGGACTGAGGTGGACGAATACTGCAGCGCCATACAGACGTGGAGGTCCCCCTAAGCAAGAAGGCTGTAACCGGAGGTAAGAAGGCATCAGAGGATCAGGGGAGCGAGCAGCACTTAGATAACAGCCTTCATTAAAAGCTGCATTTGCAGGACTGTTTATCGCCCACGCTGTGAAAGCACCGATAATATCAGCGTTTCCCACTCTTTTTCCCTGGGGACTCTGGGAATTTGGGAGAGATCTCGGGGGCTGTTTTTTGTGCGCCAAGTGGGACAGAGACGTATGGTTGCAGCCGCAGACTCTGATCTCTCTATATACTCGCCATCCGTGAACTATTGCATCACTACCTGTGGATTTGGAACACGCTGCTAACTAAAAGTGTGGGCTTCAAAGTTTGTTAACAGACAAAGGGCATCTCTTGCCACTGGTTATCATACAAACCTATAACCCTACAGAACATTTGCTACTTACTATATGTGTGTTCCTAACTGTTAGCTTGGATAATAAGTCACTTTGACTCCCTGTCATTTGGTACAAAGTATTTTATTTGTTGTTTGTCTCTGACATGATTAAGCGTAAATTATGCTAGACACTCCGTTGGTATTTTGATACAAACCCTCATTCATTGCTATAGGTTGAACTATTTAGGGCGAGCGTGCAATCAGCCTACTGAATTTATTCTGCTTAATCCATATTCCTTCTAACATTTCTAACATTTAGCGAGCTCAAGGTAACAATACCTTGCTCTTCTCTTTTCTGGTTTTCGGATCTGGGGCCACTTTTGTGGTGTTTCTACCATCCAATCTGTTGTCTTGGGACCAAACTTGGTGGCGATTACCACCAGTGTAAAATTCATTATCAAGTCTCCAATCTGGGACCACTGTGGTGGTGACCTCTATATCCAGTCTATTGACTAGGGGACCACCTCAGTAGTGATTCTCATAACCAATCCTCTGATCTGGGCCTTCTTCTGGGGTTTTTATTTTATTTTATTCGTTCCTAATCTTGATTTGTCAAAATGAGTCATAACAACTCTAAAAATAACTCCTCAAAGCTTCCTTTACCTAATACCCAAAAGGCCAATAAACCACATATATCATTTTGAAATCCTTCAGAGGACTCGATTAATCTCCCAAGCCCAGGTAGGTCTAGGTCACCAAGGTCACCATCAAAAAATCCTGGCAATAGGGCAGAACCTAAATTTTACTTAACTACCCAGCAGAGTAAAATTCAAAACAAAACCACTCCACTAAAGTCCAAAAAAGAACTGCAATTAACCACCGACGAAATGGATACTACCATTTCTAGGAAGAGGACTGATCCAGAGGATTGGGGGAGAGGCAGTAGGGGCCCGTCAGACTACTCAGGCTCTGAATCAGAGGACCCCTCCCCTAACGCGAGCCCTGCGAGAAGTAGATTCAAAAAGTCACAAACATGTTCAGATGACGTAACATCCCAAATTTCTAGCATGATGGATGCATACATGCAGAAAATAACTAAGCAAATAAATGAAGAAATGCAGACTAACTTCGAAAAACAGACTAATTATATACAAAGGACAATGGAGTCATTTACTAAAAAATTGGAAAAACAAGAAGAAAGGATTATAGGGCTAGAAAAAATTGTAAATAAACATACAACCGAAAACCGAGAACTTAGGTCCGAAATTGACCGTTTGAGAATTAAAATGGCAGATCTGGAGGACCGAAATAGACGCAACAATATTAAAATCCGAGGTATTCCTGAAAACGTTCCTCCTGATAAGCTTCTTGATTATGCCCAATCCTTATTTAAGAAAACAATTCCATCCCTCTCTGATCAAGAGCTCACAATAGATAGAATCCATAGATTGCCTAAGCCTTCTGGCATCGCCACTGACCTTCCAAGAGATACGATTCTTAGGATTCATTTTTTTCATGTCAAAGAGCAGATACAGAACTACATCAAAGCTGAGAAAAAATTTCCTGAGCCTTTTGATAATCTTAAACTGTTCGCTGATTTGTCTAAAGAAACCTTAGAGGGCAGGAGGGCTTTTAAAAAGATTACAGCCCCCTTGAGGGACATGGGAATCCCATATAAATGGGGTTTCCCGTTGAAGCTTCTGGTGCAATATAGGGGCAAAACAATCCCCCTTATTACCCCTGCTGAAGGAGAAAAGTTTCTAGCTTCAATCACATAAGTTGAACCCGGAGAATAATGCCTAAAACTTTGTTAATTTAAAGTATATCCTGAAAGAGGTTGCTCATGGGGTTTCGGGAGTACTGTCTTAAACTTTGCTGGATCAAAAGTATAATATAATATTTTGGTAAAGTATGTTTATTTGGTTAAAAGATAGCCTATAAGGTTTTTTGTGTTACATATACTATATTTGTTAATACTTCTGTTTTTCTTCCTCTGAATACTACTTTTTACTTCGGAGGATACCTCAAATTTTGAGCTCATTCACGAACTTTCCCCCGATCAGTGAAGAATCCACTGGAGGGATTCTTCGGAGAGGATTTATTTTGTTTACTTATACACTGTATTAGTGTAAATTGTTCTGTTTTTAGTTGTTCAATAGTTCCACTTTTCAAGTAAAGCTTCCAACACCTGCTAATAACATAGTGTTCTGCTTACACTAAACTTGGACATAGTTTACTTTTTGAACGTAATCTCCAACCCCTAAACCGATACTTAAAAATGTCTATTAAAATTATGACATATAACGTGAGGGGCCTCAACAGTCCGAGGAAAAGATTTACTGTTAAGGATGAATTGCGCAAATCCAAATCAGATATCATTTGTATTCAGGAAACTAAGTTTAGAAATATTGACCATCCAAAATTTGAAGACAAAAAATTCCCACACATATTTGAATCAAGTAGTGATAGGAAAAAGGCAGGGGTCATGACATTGATTGGACATAATCTCACCTTTGAGCTTCTGGAAGAACACAGGGATGTAAAAGGAAACTACCACATTCTAATTTGTAGCATCAATAGTCATTTGTATACGATTGTAAATGTCTATGTCCCGAACACAGGTCAGATTAAATTTTTGAATAAATTAGTGAAGAAACTACTAGAAATTAAAAAAGGGGACCTAATAATGATGGGAGATTTTAATGTAGTACCTGATGGCCACCTTGATTCTTCAGCCAAAAACAGATACAAAGCCTTAACACTAAACAACTGGTTACACCAAAATGAGCTGTATGACGTGTTTAGATGTCTTAATACTACATCCATAGAATATACCCACTTCTCCGATGTGCATAAAACTGCTTCTAGGATTGATCTGATGATTTCCGATGTCTTTTCTCTGCCCAAATTTAAACAAATATCTATAATGCCCAAAACAGTATCTGATCATGCTCCTGTTATTGGTGAACTGATTTCCGGTCCTTCCTCTAAGAAACACTTTCTATGGAAGTGTAATGCAAACATTATTAACAACCCAACCCATAAGAACACAATTATTTCAGCTATTAAGAACTATTTCCGAGAGAACGGGTCAGATACAGTGGACCCATTTATTCTCTGGAATGCCCACAAGGCTGTGATTAGAGGGGCCCTGATTCAAATTTCATCTAAGGTAAAGAAACAAAATAGGGCTAAGATTAAAGAATTGCAATCGACGATAAAACTCAAAGAATCAGAACTAACTAATTCCTCAACTCATTCAACCACAATCCAATCTGAAATTATAAATCTGACAGGAATTGAGATCATTGATTTTTTCTTTTTATGATTCAGTTGTCAAATCATCCAAATTTAAACATTACGCCTCTTTAAATAAACCAACTCGTTACATGATGAACAGGTTAAAAAGACAGAGAATTCATAATAGAATTGCTAAAATCTCTTCCCCTAGGGGACAGTTGCTGACTCACCCGCAAGACATTGTGGATGCGTTTGCTTCCTTTTACTCCGAGTTATATAATCTTAACCAAAATCCACATCAAATCCAACCAAAAGAATCAGAAATTAAGGCGTTTCTCTCAAATCTCACCTTGCCAAAACTTACGCTTGACAATCTGACTGACCTCACAGCTCCTTTTTCAATAGAAGAAATTATTGAAAACATAAAAGATTTAAAAGCATTCAAATCTCCAGGGCCAGACGGCTTCATTAATGAATATTACAAGTCCTTCAGTGAAATCTTAGCGCCACACCTATCCAAAATTTTCAACATAGCTTCCTCAACTGGCAAATTCCCAAAAGAAATGCTGGAGGCTACAATCATTTTCATCCCAAAATCCAAAGGAGATACAGACCAACTAACAAATTACAGGCCAATATCATTAGTAAACACAGATATTAAACTATACTCAAAAATTCTTGGCAATAGAATCAATAACTTCCTACCTAAATTAATAAACAATGATCAAATAGGCTTTGTTAGGGGTAGACAATCCGTGGATGGAACAAGAAGGATTATTGACTTAATGAAAATTATCAACTCTAGAAAAATCCCTTCAGTTATTGCTTCTTTAGATGCGGAAAAAGCATTCGACCGATTAAATTGGACATATCTAAACTTAACTCTACAAAAATTTGGCTTCAACCCACAGAGTCTTTCTGCAATAATGGCTCTGTACTCGAATCCCTCTGCAAAAATTTTTGCAAATAACCACCTTTCATCATCATTTCTAATCTCGAATGGTACACGACAAGGTTGCCCCCTTTCTCCCTTGTTGTTTGCACTGGCTATTGAGCCTTTAGCTCAAGCAATAAGGGAGAAAAAAAATATTTCAGGAATTCAAACAAAGTGTAGGGACTTTAAAATTGGCCTATTTGCCGATGACGTTGTTCTAACCCTGACAAATCCTTTAATATCCATTTTTGAAACCCAAAACATACTTGATTGGTTTTCTCGATTATCATACTTTAAAATTAATGAGGTCAAGTCTCAGGTAATGCATTTTAATTTGGACCCTTCTCAGATTGATGAGATTAAGAAAGTTATCTCATGGAGCTGGGTGGAAAAAGATTTCACCTATCTTGGGATTAAAATAACTAAAAATATGAACTCGCTTATCCCCACAAATATCGACATTTTAATTAGAAATATCTCACTCGATTTTAATTTTTTTGCGGGGAAAGATTTATCGTGGTGGGGAAAAATATATCGGTCAAGACCTTCATAATTCCAAAAATTCTATACATTTTTAGATCCATACCTATTCCAATTCCCACATCATACTTAAATAATATTCAGTCATTAATTAACGCCTACCTGTGGAACATCAAAAGAGCGAGAGTTGCTACTGGAACACTTCACAAAAATAAACTCACGGGCGGAATGGGTCTACCTAATATTACGGCTCATTACTACACCAATCTAATTAAGCAAAGTTTCCACTGGTGGTCCAAGGAGGAAGCCCCTGCTTGGTTAGATCTTGAGACCACGCTAAATCTAGATTCTGCTCCTAAAGAACTCATTCTCAAACAATTAATGAACATTAAAAATATTAGTACCAAAACGCACCCAATATTTATAGCGGCTAGCAAGGCCTGGTCTAAATTGGCTAGGCCAAAGAGAGGCTTGGATAGATTTGAATCTCTAAGTAATCTTGCCATTTCTTTCATTTTTGAACTACCGTATTTTTCGCTTTATAAGACGCACTTTTGTTCCCCCAAATTTGGGGGGAAAGTGGGGAGTGCGTCTTATAAAGCGAATGTGTGCTGCTGTGCTATAGAGTGGGGGGGGCGGCTCTGGCATGGAGTCGGGGCTGGGGTGGGCTGGATGGGGGCTGCAGAGACAGCGGGAGGTCCTGTGCTCCCGCTCATTAGGCTCATGTCATATTCACTGCACCCGCTGTCCATCACCTTGGTGCTGGAACAGTGCCGAGTTGGTAGACAGGGGAGCGGTGCATATTACATGTGCCTGCACTCACCCCCAGTCACTATAGACACTTACCTACTGATGATCACTCCTGCTCTCAGCTCCCCCATGGCTTTCCTGTGTCTAGTCTGCTGTCATCCTCCTCCTGCAGGGTGAGCGGCAGCAGCAGCTCATTCAGGCAGCTCATCAATTCAGGACTTTGCATGATGTGACCATAGGACCTGCGGTCACATGACTCCCGTGCACTGCGAGTCACATGACCGCAGCTGAGCAGCTCCTATTGGTCACATCATGGAAGGTCCTGTAGCTACAATGAGCTGCTTGAATGAGCAGCAGCTGCGTGTGCCCTGCAGGAGGAGGATGACTCAGCACAGACACAGGTAAGCCACAGGGGAGCTGGGAGCAGGAGCGATCATCAGTAGGTGAGTTAACTGTTTATTAATTTAGCATGTGCTTGCCATGTGAAATATAGGGACGGGGGCCATGTGTGACAGCAGGGGGAAATATAGGGATGGGGGGGCAATATGTGCCAGCAGGGGGGAATATATGGAGGGGGGGCAATGTGTGCCAGCAGGGGGAATATATGGAGGGGGGGACAATGTGTGCCAGCAGGGGGAAATATATGGAGGGGGGGACAATGTGTGCCAGCAGGAGGAAATATATGGAGGGGGGGGACAATGTGTGCCAGCAGGGGGAAATATATGGAGGGGGGACAATGTGTGCCAGCAGGGGGGAATAAAGGGATGGGGGGCAATATGTGCCAGCAGGGGGAATATATGGAGGGGGGGACAATGTGTGCCAGCAGGGGGGAATATATGGAGGGGGGGCCATGTGTGCCAGCAGGGGGGAATAAAGGGATGGGGGGGCAATATGTGCCAGCAGGGGGGAATATATGGAGGGGGGCAATGTGTGCCAGCAGGGGGAAATATATGGAGGGGGGGACAATGTGTGCCAGCAGGGGGAAATATATGGAGGGGGGGACAATGTGTGCCAGCAGGGGGGAATAAAGGGATGGGGGGCAGTGTGTGCCAGCAGGGGGAAATATATGGAGGGGGGGACAATGTGTGCCAGCAGGGGGAAATATATGGAGGGGGGGACAATGTGTGCCAGCAGGGGGAAATATATGGAGGGGGGGCAATGTGTGCCAGCAGGGGGAAATATATGGAGGGGGGGCAATGTGTGCCAGCAGGGGGAAATATATGGAGGGGGGGACAATGTGTGCCAGCAGGGGGAAATATATGGAGGGGGGGACAATGTGTGCCAGCAGGGGGAAATATATGGAGGGGGGACAATGTGTGCCAGCAGGGGGATTATAGGACCGGGGGGACAATGTGTGCCAGCAGGGGGGATTATAGGACCGGGGGGACAATGTGTGCCAGCAGGGGGGATTATAGGACCGGGGTGACAATGTGTGCCAGCAGGGGGGAACATAGGGACGGGGGAGGCTGTGTGAATGCCAGCAGGGGAGAATATAGGGACAGGGGGACAATGTGTGCCAGCAGGGGAAATATAGGGACGGGGGGCCGTGTCCGTACCAGCAGGGAGGCATATAGAGAGAGGGGGCCATGTGAGTGTCAGCAGGGGGGCATATAGTGACTGGGGGGTCATATCCAGGATAGGATGGGGCTTTGTGCCAGCACAAGGGGGCCATGTGCCAGGATGGGGGTTATATAGATACCAGGATGAGGGACATATATATGATTTGTAAGACGGACACTGGCATTATAAGACACACCTCCATTTAACATAAAAATACATTTTTTTCTCTTTTTCTTCACCAAATTTGGGGGTGCGTCTTATAATCAGGTGCGTCTTATAAAGCGAAAAATACGGTATATAACAAAGTGGTCAACCCTCTATGGACAGAATATAAAATCATAAAATTAAAAGACATATTTGATGGGAAAAAATTTTTACCCTTTAATACTTTAAAAAGTAACTTTGGTGTTCCTTCTTCTGCTTTTTGCGAACATCAGATTGTAAAAGATCAGATACAAAAATTTCTCTCCAATAGACCTTTTTTCTCCGAAGCAGCACAAAATATCATTTGTAACCCTGATCACAAAATCTTTTGGAGCTACAAGTATATATATGGATGGTTCAATCATAACATTGAATTTGCTAAATCCCCGTTTATGTTAAAATGGGAGGAAGCGCTTCAACTAACAATTGATGCGGACGAGTGGGAAAAGGCTCTTGCCCGTACTTATTCCTCTACTATCTCAATGACTCTACAAGAGTCGTATTTTAAGATAGTTTCTCGGTGGTATCTAACTCCCGCAAGGCTGTCTTTGATTGGCAGTCGTAATTCCTTGGACTGTTGGAGAAATTGCGGCCATAGGGGTAATTTACTTCACATTTTCTGGAATTGCCCTAAGATAAAACCGCTATGGAAAAAGATTTCCTATATGATTAACGTTCTAATAGATGGGAATATTGTCCTTTCCCCTCAGATGGCATTGCTTTCTGTTGGTCTAAATTTTATACATTTCTCTCTTAGGGCTATTGTTATTCATATCTTACTGATTACAAAAAATGCTATTGCATACAAATGGAAGAGTACTACTCCTCCTTCCGTCCAAGAGATTGTGGAGCAGATTGTTCTTCACAAGACATATGAACAAAAGTTCTCCATTGCTAACGATTGTTTTAAAAAATTTTATGATAAATGGTCCCGTTGGTCAGAGGCTTTCCCATAACATACTGTAGTTTGAACTACTGTTTCGATTTTCGGAGATTCGTCCGCGTAGAAGTTTAGCTTATGCTGCTAGGCGTTTATGTGGTACTTTGATGTAAATGTGTTTACTTGTGTATGTATATCACAAATGTCTTCTCACTCCTATTTTTCCCTTTTCTTTCCTTCCCTCTTTCCCATTTCCCCCTCCCACTCTTTCCTTAACTTCCTTATCCTTGTTTTTTCCACCACCTTTCAAATTTAAAATTTCAATAAAGTTAATTTGAAAAAAAAAAAAAAAAATATCAGAAACAAACATTTTCGGGCCAATATTCCATGACGGCACCAAAAATCATGAAGAGATCAAGTATGAGAATAAAATATCAAATTTTATTGAAAAAAACATTAAAAATATTGTAAAATTACAAAAAGGAGGCGCTCAAAACATTCATGCCATTAGTTATTATAGTCACCCAGACAAATGTGAATCCTTGCACATAAGTAATTATAAATAATTTCCAGCAAGAGTATAATCTCTCTATAATTGTAGAGAATATTCACACCATAGTATTAAAAAATATATTGAATATAAATCAGGCCCGATATATGTAACAAATAACCTCAGTGTCAAAATAACTGAATATATCGTGACAAAAAAAATAAACAAATACTGTGTGGAAATAAAATTAAGTTGCACCTGAATGAAGGTAACCCAGTCTGATATATGCTGCAGGTGAAAGTAAATGACCTCAATGTCAGCACGCCCCCGGAAGAAGCTAGTGCGAAACACGTGTTGGGGTGAAGGAGGTCTCGTCATTCACATTCACCAGAGACCTGGCATCAGCATTTTCATAGGTATTACCCTTTTTATCTTTATTTTGAACCTTTGTGGATTTATGCAGCAATCCTCTAGTGCTTTCTCAGCTGTGATATATCTTTATTTTGAACCTTTGTGGATTTATGCAGCAATCCTCTAGTGCTTTCTCAGCTGTGATATTATTTAATCGTGCTGACATTGAGGTCATTTACTTTTACCTGCAGCATATATCAGACTGGGTTACCTTCATTCAGGTGCAATTTAATGTGGGTCTCTATTACATTCAGAGTGAGTTGCCTGTAGTGTTGTCACAGATTATTTCCACACAGTATTTTTTTTGTTTGTTTGTTTGTCACGATATATTCAGTTATTTTGACACTGAGGCTATTTAATTAAGTTATATATATCGGGCCTGATTTATATTCAATATATTTTTTAATACTGTTGTGTGAATATTCTCTACATTTATAGAGAGATTATACTCTTGTTGGAAATTATTTATAATTACTTATGTGCAAGGATTCACATTTGTCTGTATGACAATAATAACTAATGGCATGAATGTTTTGAGCGCCTCCTGCTGGGCATTTTTATAATATTTTTAATGTTTTTTTTCAATAAAATTTGATATTTTATTCTCATACTGGATCTCTTCATGATTTTTGGTGCCGTCATGGTATATTGGCCCGAAAATGTTTGTTTCTAGCATTTACATCACGTAGTATACAATATGGCTGAAGCATATACATAACATAGGATACAATGTGGCTGGAGCATATACATTACATGGGAGACATTGGGCTGGAGTATATACAATAGGAGACTGAGGCTAGAGCATGTACATCACACAGGATACACTAGAGCTGCAGCATATGCATCACATAGGAGTCACTGAGGCTGGGGTATATGCTAAGAGATATTCGGGCTGGAGCATATACATCAAAGGGGACAAGGGGCTGCCGCTGCTGTCTTAAGTAACCCCATGACTAAGACCCGGGAGGGTCGAAACATTTGGTGCTTCAGTCGTATTATACTAATATGAATCCATATTGTTTGGCATCTATTTTGGATATTTAATGGTTGAATAAACTTTCAATATATTTTTGCAAACAAAATTAAGTGGTGGGGTGGCAGCGCATCGTGCACTAACTCCAACCACAATATACGTCCAGAAGCTGACACTGTCTAATGTCAAGACGCAATCCTTTAGTACTGATTGCTGCGTGCGCTTGCTTGCAGTGCTATAAGAAAATAAAGACCAGGTGACTGGCAAAATGGGACTGCCAATGTCATGATTCCACCACTTGCACTGTCCTAGGGACACAATGAGTGACAGCTCAGCCACCTTACAGAATCAGGGGCATGGTGCTGGGCAGTCAGTATTGTGAGTGAGAGCCCAGCCACCCAATCAGAAGCACCGGCATGCCAGGATGTCAGTTTTTTGAGAGACAACCCAGCCGCCAAATCTGGGTTTCCTCCAAGTTTCACCCATTCTGGGTGATTGCAAGTCATAGCTTTGCTCGTTGGTGTGTGTGCCTTGTACTCTGCGCTCAGCTGTTCAGATCTTTGTTTTCTGACCTCGAACTTTGCCTTTTGACCACTCTTTTGCTTTGCCCCTTCACCTTTGACGTACTCTGACCTCTGCTGCCTTACCTTGGACATTACCCATTCACCATTATTTTGCCTTACCCTTTTTCCTTTGATGGGCTCTCCTGGTATCTAACCCTGAACTCCTTGACTTCCTTGTCTCACAGCTAGTCCGTGAGAACTGACTCAGTGTCATAGCCAGCCTGAGCACTGGAGCCCTGTGGTCACTGAAAATTGGCCAAGTGCCAGAGAAAAGGTCATCCTGACCATAAGCGACCTGCGAGCAGGAGGTTCCCCGACCGAGTTATATGATAAGTTGAGACCCATAAATGGACTTTTAAATCAGTGCTATTAGTTGGTGTCTGTCTCACGCCTTCCCTGTCAGATACATGCAGTCTAGCACAAAGCAGGGCACAGGGGAGATTTATAAGAAGCCATGAATTTGGATCGGTTTTGTACTTTTTTTTTAAAGAACTAAGCAGAGAATACAGAAAAGGAAAACACGTCTTTTATATTCTTTCATACATGACGGCAGCCAATGGAAACAAGGCTATGAAAATCAGTAACCACACGTGTGACTAAGTCAATAAAGACACTCTTGTCTGTTTTTATCATTGAACTTTTCTTTTTTATCAGAAACCCCCCTAGCTGTTTTTTCAACTTATGTTCATTAGTGATGAGCGAGCACTAAAATGCTCGGGTGCTCGTTGCTCGGGTCGAGCAAACTGGAATACTCGGGTACTCGGACAGAACAACAAGCCCAATGTAAGTCTATTGGAGACCCGAGCATTTTTACAAGACCCCCGGAGGGTCCTTTCAAGGTCTAAAAACGTCAGAAAATGATGGAAACACTGCTCAAATGACACAGGAACATCATGGCAACTGCCTCTGGAAGCACAGGAAAATCCTCTTCACATTATTCATTTTGTACTTCCATTTTGTTTTCTTATGCATTGACTGCAAGGCCTGCCCTGCTACCAAGTCATATGCACCCCAATAACCCCAATCCACCCTTGGAAAAAACTTGGAGGAGGGCCTCATAGAAAAAAATGTCCCATTACCAAGGAGCGGGTCTCCTAAACTTGAAATGCCCATATACTAAGTGTATGTGCTGGCAAACATTTCCCCTGTGGGGTACACCACAACCTTTTTCAGAACAAGTATGTTACACCCAGCATAACCAACCACCCTTGTTAAGAAATTGACACTGGTTGTAGCAGAAAGGAACATGTTAACCCTGGTGATCTAGTAGTGGTGGATGATGAGATGTGGAGGAAGGCCTGATTCAAAAATGGGCCCAATGTAAAGGAGCGGGTCTCCTAGACTTGTAATGCCCACACACACTAAGTGTATGGGCTGAAAAACATGTCCCCTTTGGAGGGGTACATATTTTTTTTAAATTTGGTGATGGGTATTCTAACACCCTTGCCAAAAAATTGAGTGGCTGGAGCATAACGGAATACATTCACCCTGGTGTTCGAGTGGTGGTGGATGGTGCTGAGTATGAGTAGAAGGAGGAGCAGGACACTTAAAAGCCAAAATCAGGAAGCATATACCCATGTGTGGGTGTGAAGAGGTGCATGGGAATACACCTCCCAAAAAGACACTACATTGTAGGTTATGTTTCGCTGTCATCATTTGGTGGTGTCGAGGAGACTGGCCCAATCCATCTCTTGTTCATTTTTATAAGAGTCAGCCTGCCTGCGTTTTCCGTTGACAGGTGAATGCGCTTATCTGTGATAATTCCACCAGCGGGAACCAAAAACCCTCTCTGACAAAACGCTAGCGGCAGGGCAGGCCAGGACCTCCAAGGCATAGAGAGCCAGTTCATGCCACGTGTCCAGCTTCAATACCCAATATTTAAAAGGCACAGAGGAATCACGGAGGACATTAGTACAGTCAGCAAGGTACTCCCTCAGCACTACCCCACGCTTCAGGGCCAGGGCAATGGGAGGGTCTGAGAAAACTGTCCCTGAACTTTGCCAGTGTTCCCCCACCTCTGCTGGATTGGAGTTGTGTCTCTCTCGCCTGTCCTACTTGGTTATCCAATGAACTGTTATGTCTGCCGCCAGCGTTTTGAGATGGGGATTTTTTAAAATAATTCTGTAACAATGACCCTCTGGTATTGTACCATTTTAGTACACCTGTCTGCCTCTGGAACAAGAGATTGAAAGTTCTCCTTGTAGCAAGGGTTTAAGTGTCACTACCCAGTATTGACTGTTACCCAATATTTTTACCATACGATGGTCACGGGAAAGGCAGCGCAGCATAAACTCAGCCATGCGTGCCAGACTGCTAACAGGCAAGCCTTCCGTGCCCTCACCAACAGGATGACTGACCAAGGTGTCCTCCTCCTCTTCTTCCCTGTCCTCAGGCCATCCATGCTGAACAGACGGTATGACAGTTGTGGCTGTAGTACCGTCTATAGCACATGAAAGTAGCTCCTGTTCTTCCTCATCCTCCTCTTCCTCATTGTCAACCAATTCACGTTGGGATGACATGAGGCTGGGCTGTATGTAATCACCCTGTATGGTTCCTTGCTCCATGTCCTCATGCTCCACCTGCAATGCATTATCTTTCATTGTGAGCAGAGAGCTTTTCAGAATGCAGATGAGCGGGATGGTGACACTAATATTTGCATCATCGCTGCTCACCATCTTGGTGGACTCCTCAAAGTTTTGGAGGATGTTACATATGTCTGACATCCATGTCCACTCTTGAGGTCTTGTGTGGAGTCAAACCGGAATAACGACGGCCTTGTTGATGCTGGTATTCAACAATTGCCCTCTTCTGCTCACAAATCCTTTCCAACATATGCAGTGTAGAGTTACAACGCGTGTGGACATCACACACCAGTCGGTGAGCTGGAATCTGCAATCGCTGCTGAAGCACGGCAAGGGCGGCTGAAGCTGTAGCTGACTTTCTAAAATGGGCACACAGGCGGCGTACTTTCACCAGCAGATCTGGCAGCTCTGGGTAGCTTTTTAGAAAATGTTGAACAATGAGGTTAAGCACATGGGCCAGGCATGGTACGTGTGTCAGTTCACCTTGCTTCAGAGCTGCCACCAGGCTCCTGCCATTGTCACACACAACCATGCCTGGCTGGAGATTCAGCAGTTTCAGCCACACATCAGCCTGCTCTTTCAGAGCTGTCAACAACTCTTCAGCATTGTGCGGTTTGTCACCTAAGCAAATTAGCTTCAGCACAGCCTGTTGCCGCTTGGCTTTGGCAGTGCTGCAGTGCTTTCAGCTTGTGACTGATGTGCTCATTTTGGAGATGGAGGATGAAAAGCAGGAGGTGCAGAAGCTGTACACAGTGGGGGCAACACTGATTGACGTAGGGCCCGCAATCCTTGGCGTCTGGAGGACCTGTTCCATTCCAAGGTCTGACTGGGTCCCAGCTTCCACTATGTTAGCCCAGTGTGCCATCAGTGAGATGTACGGTCCCTGCCACAAGCACTTGTCCACGTGTCCGTGGTTACGTGTACTTTCCCAGTAACTGCATTGTTGAAGGAACAGGTAATGTTGTGGGACACGTGGCTTGTGTAATGCTGGGACGGCACAGCTGAAGAAATAGTGGCGTGGGACTGAGTACCTTGGTACAGCCACCGCCATCAGGTTGAGGAAAGCTTCTGTCTTCACGAGCCTAAAAGGCAACATTTCGAGTGCAAGCCAATGAGAAATGTGAGAATTTAGTACTGTGGCATGTGGGGTGTTGGCTGCGCATTTCTGCTTATATTACAGTTACTGGGGTATGGACAACTGAAGGCTATGCTGGGACAAGGACGTGGACATGCTTGATGATGGTGCTATTTGACTGTGGGCAACGGCAGGTGCAGGGCAGGAGGCATCTTCGCATGCACTGTGGACAGGGGATTGGCTTGCACGCACAACAGTGGATGAAGCAGTGGTGTCACCCGCAAACACTGTTCCTGGAGCCTGTGGTTGGGCCCACAAAGTCGGGTGCTTTGCTGCCATGTGCCTGATCATGCTGGTGTGGTAAGGCTGGTAGGTTTGCTATCTCTGCTGATGCTGGCATGTCAGGTGTTGCATATGGCCTGTTTGGGGTTATCGGCAGAGTTTTTAAAAAATAACCAGATTCGGGAAGGCCTAACAGTTGAACTGGCAACTTCCGTCATGTTGGCCGCCTTCTGTCTGCAGCCATCACACTGCTTCTTCCTGCCTGAAGGGGTGCTAGGCCTCCCTCCCCCTGTGTGCTGCTGTCCTCGCTCTGCATGTCCTCCTGCCAGGTTGAGTCAGTTACTATATCATCCACCACCTTATCTTCCACTTCCGCACTCTGGTCCTCCTGACTTTCCGGCAATTGTGTCTCATCATCATCCACCTCTTGTGACCATGGCTTCTCAAATATTTGTGCATCGCTACATGGAATCTCATCTTGCCCTGCTTCAAGAGGCCCAGGCGAGAGGCACGAATCTACAAATGGAAAACTGAACAGCTCTTCGGAGTATCCGAGTGTGGGATTAGTTATCTCAGGGCACTTAGCATGGTGGGAGGAAGGAGGATCAGGGTGAGGAATATGCAGTCCAAATTCACAGCTACTCTGACTTGACCGTGTGGAAGACAGGGTGCTGGTGGATAAGTAACTGGAAGTATCCGCTATCCAACCAACAACCTTTTCACACTGCTTGGGCTTCAATAGTGCTGTCTTGGTGCGGTCCTCTAGGACTTCGGACACTAAGGTCCAGCGAGAAGATGAGGGTGTTTTGGGTGGCCCAATTTTAGCTTGCCCACGGCCTCGGCATGCACAATCACAATCATGTCCACTTCCCCGTCCCTTGCCACGCGCCTTATATTATACACGTTCACAACAAATGGCTGAATTAGGAGCGAACTTGTATGTGATACGTGTGCGGGAGAACCACACTTTAACCTATCTGGACTGTAGTTAAAAATGTTTTTTGCTTATCAAATTGGTGTCAATAAGTACGGTAAAAGACTGCAAAAACACTAGAATATGTAGGCCTAAAATGGCCAAATTTTTGAACAGATAAATGAGGCCTGTTACGGAGATACTACACTGCCAAATATGTGGCCTGTATATAACTAGAGTGACACACAGGAAAATACTGGAATACTGGCGTGATATGGCCAAACTTAGAGTACGCAAATGTCACGGGGGCTTAGTTCAACTAAGGCTGAAATACCCGGGGCCCCTGTGGTGTCCCTTTACTAGGGGAAACCCTGTCTGACCCTCAACCCAGGGTTTTTGCTGAAGGTGCAAATGCCTGAGCCTCTGACCTTTCCTTATCTCCTGCTCAGCCCTGCACTTAACCCTCCACCCTCCACCCAGTGAGAAGTCACCACCAAAGCTCCCACACAAATAATGACAGACAGGGAGAACTTAAACTGCACTGCGCCGCACACACACAGGAATAAACAGTAATGTGAACAGGGCACAACTAAACACAAATATGGGAAGGAGAAAGGATAACGACGGATCATACGACACCAGATATGAATCTCTCTCTCTTGAACACCTCCACTCCAGACCGGAACCACTTGGTATGAAACACAAGCTATAATCGGCGACGCCCATAGGCCAGCATGACTATTTAAAGACCGTGGGCGTGACTAACCATCCAACCTGGTCTCCAGCAGGATTAACCCCCGAGAGCCTGAAGATCAGGCCGGCGCCACTGAGGCTATAGTGGCTGGAGGTGGAACTACCTCTGCCTGCCGGATGCTGTGGTGTGAACAGCGTCCGACATGACAGTACCCCGTCTTCTACGAGGGACCCCAGGGCCCTCAAGACTCATAGGACCCGGCTTGTCCGGATGACGACGGTGAAAAGAACTGACCAGCCGATCCGCATGTATGTCTGAGGCTGGAACCCAAGACCTCTCCTCTGGACCATACCCCCGCCAGTGCACCAAATACTGAAGAGTACGGCGTACTACTCGAGAGTCCACTACCTTGGCGACCTCGAACTCTAACTCGCCATCCACCATGACTGGAGGTGGCATCGGCGTCGTGTCCACCAAGCCTACCACCTTTTTCAATAAAGCCCTGTGAAACACGTTGTGTATCTTGTACACCGCGGGAAGTTCCAACCGATAAGCTACTGGGTTAATGATGGCAGAAATCCTAAAAGGCCCAATAAACCTTGGACCCAGTTTTAAAGAAGGGATTTTGAGTTTTATGTTCTTCGTAGCTAACCACACCCATTCACCCACACACAGGTCCGGACCTGGCACGCGTCTACTGTCAGCCACCCGTTTGTACCTGGCACTCATGCTCAACAAACGCTGTTTCACCCGCCTCCAGACTGATGACAATTGGGCTCCTAGCTGATCCTCCTCCGGGACACCCCCGGAGTCACCCTGACGTAAGGTACAAAACTGAGGATGTTGACTGTACACACAAAAGAATGGAGACTCTCCTGATGACTCTTGGCGGTGATTATTTAATGCGAATTCGGCCAGAGGAAGGAAAGTAGACCACTCCTCCTGGTTGTCGGACACAAAGCATCGTAAATACTGTTCTAGATTTTGGTTCATGCGCTCAGTTTGTCCATTAGACTGTGGATGAAACGCCGATGAATGTGACAACTTGATCCCCAACCTTGAGCAAAAAGCTTTCCAAAACCTCGCCACAAATTGCGTACCCCTATCAGATACTATGTCAGACGGTACTCCGTGGAGTCTGACCACCTCCTTCACAAATACCTGAGCCAACGTCTTAGCATTGGGCAAAGAGGACAACGCCACAAAATGCGCCATCTTTGAAAAACGGTCAACCACCACCAGGATGACCGTGTTCCCTGCCGAGGCTGGCAAGTCAGTGATAAAATCCATGGAGATTTCTGTCCATGGCCTATTGGGTACCCCCAGAGGCTGTAGCGTGCCAGCAGGACGGGTTCGGGGTGACTTAGCCCTAGCGCACGTGATGCAAGCTGCCACGTACGAGACCACGTCCTGCCGGATTTTGGGCCACCAGAAACGACGCGATACCAGCTCTAAGGTGCCCTTCACCCCTGGGTGACCAGCCAGTACCGAATCGTGGTGTTCCTTCAACACCTTAGGCCGAAGATGCAGGGGTACAAATGATTTGTTGGCGGGAAGTCCTGGTGGTACCTCCTCTTGGGCCTCGGCAATCTCCGCCTCTACCTCAGTCGTGAGAGCCGAGACCACTACCCCTTTCTGGAGGATGGGTACCGGCTCTTCCCGAGGTTCTCCCCCCGGAAAACACCTAGACAAAGCATCCGCCTTGGTGTTTTTAGCCCCGGGACGGTACGTCACAAGAAAATTGAAACGAGTAAAAAACAATGCCCAGCGAGCCTGCCTAGGAGACAGACGCTTGGCCGACTCCAGGTAGAGCAGATTCTTATGGTCGGTGATAACTGTGACCTGGTGAGCCGCCCCCTCCAAGAAGTGTCGCCATTCCTCAAAAGCCAGTTTGATGGCCAACAACTCCCTGTTGCCGATATCATAATTCCGTTCGGCCGGCGACAACTTCTTGGAGAAGTAGGCGCATGGATGCATCTCGCTCAAGGACGAGCCTTGAGACAGTACTGCCCCCACTCCCACCTCCGACGCATCAACCTCTACCACAAAAGGTTTAGACACGTCTGGTTGCACCAGAATGGGGGCTGAAGCAAAACTATTCTTCAGACGCTCAAATGCACGTATAGCCACCTCAGGCCAGTTCGCCAGATCGGCACCCTTTTTTGTCATGTCCGTGAGCGGTTTGGCGACAGTCGAAAAGTGTTTTATAAATTTCCTATAATAATTCGCAAACCCAAGGAACCGCTGGAGTGCTTTCAGACTCTCCGGCCTCTCCCATTGCAACACCGCTTGCACCTTAGCGGTGTCCATTTTAAAACCAGCTGCGGACACAATATATCCCAAAAAGGGCAACTCCTGGACAAAAAATAAACATTTTTCCAGCTTAGCATAGAGCTGGTTCTCCCGGAGCAACTGTAACACCTGCCTAACATGCTGCAAATGAGTGTCCCGATCGCTAGAATAAATGAGGATATCATCCAGGTATACAATCACAAATCTCCCCAGGACATGAGCGAAGACATCATTAATAAAATGTTGGAAAACGGCAGGCGCGGTGGTCAACCCAAACGGCATAACCAGACTCTCAAAATGACCCTCAGGAGTGTTAAACGCCGTCTTCCACTCATCCCCCTGACGGACCCTTATGAGGTTATACGCCCCCCTGAGGTCCAGCTTGGAAAACCATTTTGCCCCCGCTACCTGGTTGAACAAATCCGGGATCAACGGCATTGGGTAGGGATCACGGATAGTAATCTGGTTTAACTCTCGGAAATCCAGACACGGGCGTAACCCCCCATCTTTCTTCTTAATGAAGAAAAACCCCGCGGCTACAGGCGAGGACGAAGGCCGGATGTGACCTTTGCTCAGACTCTCCGCGATGTAGTCTTTCAGAGCTTGTCTCTCAGGACCAGAAATATTAAACATCCTGGCCTTAGGTAATTTGGCCCCGGGTTTTAACCTAATAGCACAGTCATAGGCTCTATGTGGAGGCAGTTCTGAGCAACCCTTCTCAGAGAAAACATCCGCGAACTCCTGCAAAGCCTCCGGCAGGCTGGGCGTCACGGCGGACACACATGTGGCCAAGCAATTGTCTTGGCAGAAACCACTCCATTGTACTATGTCCTGAGTTTTCCAATCAATTACCGGGTTGTGCCTGGACAGCCATGGAAAACCCAGGACCATTTGAGCTGGGAGATTACGGAGGACCCTACATGTAACCGACTCAGAATGTAGGACCCCAATGTGGAGTTTCACCTCTGCCACAAACTCAGTAATCTCCCCTTGAGGGAGGGGAACAGCATTAATGGTCACCACCTGTATGGGGTGAGGAAGTTTTTCAATCTTAAACCCGGCGGTGTGTGCAAACTCCTCATCTATGAGATTGGTGGCAGAACCGCTATCCACAAACACTGATATAGGTAGCTCTCTGCCGGCGACAATAACCTTGGCAGGGAGCATACATTGAGATACCATCATGGAGGATATGCATACGCTCAGTTGGGTCTCCTCCATACCCTCTGAGCTTAACAGTTTTCCGCCGGTGTGACCCTCTTAGGTAGTACCGGGCAAACATTAACATAATGACCTCCTTTACCACAGTAGAAACATGCTCCGGACTTCCAGACTCCCGGAGCGCGAGGCTGAACCTGTGCCACGCCAGCAATCTGCATAGGTTCAGGGGACTCATCTACTTCAACCACACCTGCACCTCTGTTTTCCCCCAGAGGTAGCGTCTCCTGTGCCCCCTGACGAAAACGGCGATCAATACGTATCACCAAACTCATGGCAGACTCCAATGATGCCGGAGTCTCATACATCAGGAGGGCTTGTTTCACCCTCCCTGATACCCCATGAATAAACTGGCTCCGCAGTGCTGGGTCATTCCACTGTGTGTCTACAGCCCAGCGGCGAAATTCCGAACAATAGTCTTCTGCCAAGCGCTCCCCCTGGCGGAGGGCGCGGATTTTAGATTCCGCTAGAGCCAGTCGGTCAGGGTCATCGTAAATGAGCCCGAGGGCAGAAAAAACATTATCGACCGAATGAAATGTAGCAGAGTCAGGTGGTAAGGAAAATGCCCATGCTTGGGGGTCACCACTCAGTAATGACAACACCAGCCCTACTCGCTGGGCCTCATTACCTGAGGATATTGGCCGCATGCGGAAGTATAATTTGCAGGCCTCCCGAAATACGACAAATTTGCTGCGATCGCCTGAAAATCGTTCTGGCAGCGGAAACTTCGGCTCTGCACCGATACCTGCAGATGCCGTTTGCACCTTTGCTACTACCAGGCCCTGCTGCTGAACTGCCCCATTCAACTCGGAGACCTGTATGGACAGCGCCGCCAACTGGCGGGTTATGGAATCTAATGGATCCATGGACTCCTGAAAAAATGTGGGCCGATTATAATGTCACGGGGGCTTAGTTCAACTAAGGCTGAAATACCCGGGGCCCCTGTGGTGTCCCTTTACTAGGGGAAACCCTGTCTGACCCTCAACCCAGGGTTTTTGCTGAAGGTGCAAATGCCTGAGCCTCTGACCTTTCCTTATCTCCTGCTCAGCCCTGCACTTAACCCTCCACCCTCCACCCAGTGAGAAGTCACCACCAAAGCTCCCACACAAATAATGACAGACAGGGAGAACTTAAACTGCACTGCGCCGCACACACACAGGAATAAACAGTAATGTGAACAGGGCACAACTAAACACAAATATGGGAAGGAGAAAGGATAACGACGGATCATACGACACCAGATATGAATCTCTCTCTCTTGAACACCTCCACTCCAGACCGGAACCACTTGGTATGAAACACAAGCTATAATCGGCGACGCCCATAGGCCAGCATGACTATTTAAAGACCGTGGGCGTGACTAACCATCCAACCTGGTCTCCAGCAGGATTAACCCCCGAGAGCCTGAAGATCAGGCCGGCGCCACTGAGGCTATAGTGGCTGGAGGTGGAACTACCTCTGCCTGCCGGATGCTGTGGTGTGAACAGCGTCCGACATGACAGCAGATATATGAGCTGGCACTGAGAAACCAGACTGACAAATATGTGGCCTGTATTTTTTTTTTGTTATGCTAAGAGTGACACACAGGAAAACACTGGAATACCTGCCTGAAATGGCCAAACTTGGAGCACCCAGATATATGAGTTGGCACTGAGATACCACACTGACAAATATGTGGCCTGTTTTTTTGGAAAAAAATGCAAAATATTGCTGTATATAATTTGAATGACAGACAACAAAAAAAAATGGAATACCGACCTTAAATGCCCAAACTTTTAGCACGCAGATATATGAGCCGGCACAGAGGTACCACACTGACAAATATTTGGCCTGATTTTTTTGAAAAAATTCAAAATAGTGCTGTATATAACTAGAGTGACACACAGGAAAGCTCTGGAATACCGGCCTGAAATGACCAAACCTAGAGCGCTCAGATATATGAGGCCTGGCATGGAGATACCACATTGCCAAATATGTGGCCTGTTTTTTTTTTTTAAAAAAAAGGCAAAATAGTGCTGTATATAACTAGAGTGACAGATAGCAAAAAAAATGGAATTTAGACCTAAAATGCCCAAATTTTTAGCACATGGATGGATGAGGCGTGTCATAGATATACCACACTGTAAAATAGGGATTTTTTTGTGCTCACCGTAAAATCCTTTTCTCCAAGCCAATCATTGGGGGACACAGAGACAGTGGGTTTTATGCTGCTGGCCACTAGGAGGACATTAAGTAAACCAGAAAAAAAAGTTAGCTCCTCCCCTGCAGTATACACCCTCTCGCTGGCTGAGATTTCCCCAGTTTGGTGAAAAAAGCAGTAGGAGCATAAACAGTCAATAATAACCATAACTAAGTCAAAGCCTAAGAATGCTACAGTGAGCCAATAGGCTCAACAAGGTGGGTGCTGTGTCCCCCAATGATTGGCTCGGAGAAAAGTATTTTACGGTGAGTACACAAAAATCCCTATTTCTCCTACGCCTCATTGGGGGACACAGAGACAGTGGGACATCCTAAAGCAGTCCCTGGGTGGGGAGCATACATCTGCTAATACCCCATGTACCACTGAGTCAACAGTGAGGTACTGCCGATTGCAGTCTGCATCTGCAGAGGCCTGAGAATGAATTAAACAATGTTTGTAAAGGTATGCAGGCTGGATCAAGTTGCAGCCTTGTGGACAGGCCTGAGAATAAAATTGGTAATATTTTGTAAAAAGTATGCAGACTGGACCAAGTCGCAGCCTTGCAGACCTGTTCTGCCGAGGCCTGGTGCAGAATGGCCGAAGAGGCGCCCACTGACCAGGTAGAGTGCGCCTTAATCCCCACTGGGACAGGCGCGTTCCTGATACAGTAGGACTACTGAATCACCAGGGGAATCCACCTGGCTAGCGTTGCTTTGACACGGCTAGACCCTTCCTATGCCCCTCTGGAAGCATGAACAGGGCATCTGACTTGTGGAAGGGAGCTGTCTGCAAGATGTACCGTCTCAGCGCCCTAACCACATCCAGGGTGTTGAGGGCCTTCTCAATGCGATGGACTGGTGCTGGACAAAAGGAAAGGCAAAACACTTTCCTCGTTGAGATGGAAAGAGGAGACGAAATTGAGCAGGAAGGACGGGGATGTCCTGAGAACTACCTCTTCCTGATGAAAAATTCAGGACAGCAGCAGGACAGAGCTGCCAATTCCAAAACTCGTCTGATTGACGTAATTGCCATTCGAAAAACCACCTTCTAAGAGAGGACGGACAGTGACACGTCCTGCGGCGGTTCAAAAGGAGCCTCCTGTAAGGCCCCGAGAACCAGGTTAAGGTCCCATGATTCCAATGGCCTTCTATAAGGAGGCGCCACATGGGAAACTCTCTGAATGAACGTCTTGACCTGAAGTTTGGTGGCAATTTTGCGTCGGAAAAGCACTGACAAGGGCGAAATTTGGCCCTTGAGCGAGCTAAGCACGAGGCCTGATTTTAAACCAGATTGAAGGAATTCCAATATGGCCGGAATGGAAAAACACCAGAGGTGATCGAACATGATCCTTGCATCACGAAAAGAAGGTTGTCCAGGTGCGGTGATAGATACACATGGACACAGGCTTCCTAGCACTAATCATGGTGGAAATCACGTCGTGAGAGAACCCAGCCTGTGCTAAAATCCAGGATTCAACGGTCACGCCCTCAAAGACAGGGCCCCGGAGTTCTGGTGGTAAATCGGGTCCTGCGAGTGTAGATCCATGCAATCTGGAAGTCGCCAGGGGACGTCGGCAACTAGTTGTATTAGTTCTGCATACCATGCTCAGCCAATCTGGCGCGACAAGGATCACTGGTACTCCCTCCGCTCTGATCTTCTTAATGACCCTTGGAAGCAAGGGAAGAGGAGGGAAGATGTACGGGAGCCAGAACCGGTGCAATGGCAGAAACTAGGGCGTCCACTCCGATGGCGCATGGATCACACGATCGGGCAATGAACCGACGAACCTTGTTGTTTAGTCTTGAGGCCATGAGATCCACAACCGGAGTCCCCCAACGATGACAAATCTGTTGAAAGACTTCCGGATGAAGAGACCACTTCCCCGAGGCAATGCCTTGGCGACTAGGAAAATCTGCCGGACAATTTTCTACGCTCGGCCCAATGGAGGATGTGACTCGCTTCGTGCATGGCCATCCTGCTCCGGGTACCTCCCTGGCAGTTGATATATGCTAAAGCCGTGGCGTTGTCGGATTGGATCCTGATGAGACCTGCGAGGAGACGGTGGAAACTCCATAGAGCTAATCTGATCACTTGCATCTCCAAAATGTTGATGGGGAGGCTGACGCTCGGGTTGACCAATGACCCTGTGCCGTATGGCGATGAAATACCGCTCCCCAGCCGAGGAGACTTGCGTCGGTGTTTACTACCAACCACCTTACTGGGAGAAAAGACCTCCCTTGATTCAGGGAGGACCTCAGTGTCCATCACCTGAGGGATTGCCTGACCCGCAGGGACAGAGGGATCTGTTATGAATGGGTAACTGAGGAGGAAAAAAAGACAACAAGCTAAGTCTCAGAAAACCAGAGAAGTTGGTAACTATGCAGATTGCAGATCCCTGATCTTAACCGCACAACTAGCAGCAGTCGTGGAGCGTTCCTACGATGATCCTAGACGCCTCGTCACAATTGGAGAACTACATAAGCCTAAAGCAGGAAAAGAGGAAAACTAACTGCCCCAGTGCAGACCCCAAAAGGAAAGACAGCCCCCAACATGTATTGACGGTGAAACAAGATGAAAATACAAACAAAGGCAGGAAAATAGGCTGAGCAAACGATGGGGCCCGGCTAACTAAAAAGGACAGGAAAGGAAAGACACTGTCTGCAATCTGCCAAAAAAAACCTACAAAAATATTGTCCAACACTTCTGATAGCAAAATTAACCCTGAAGTCACTAGACTTCTAAACCTATATCAGCACTCTGAAATATTCTGAGACAGAGCAAAAAAGAGAGGGACAATAAGGGACAAAAAGCAGATTGGCAAATACTGATTAATAGAAGTGGAAATTCAGCATAGCCCCAGCAGGGGCAGGCTGATTACACAAAAAACTGAATTGACCAACAAGCGCAAGTGTGAACATTAGCAAAAAACAAGCTTAACTTGAGAAGACTGGAAGAGAGCTGAAGTCCAGGACCTGAGAAGCAGACTGAATCACCAGCACCAGGATAGGGCGTCGGCTGTCTTATATCCAGTCTGATACTCCAGAGATCCAATCGTTATCTTCCTCATCAGGTGGCAGATCACTACCACTTAAACCAACAGCACTACCTCCTGTCACCACCAGAGGGAGAACGGAAGGGGAACTCTCAACTGGTGGAGCAGAAAATGAGTTCATGACAGTACCCCCCCTTGAGGAGGGGTCACCGAACCCTCATCCATGCCACCAGGCCGATCAGGATGGGCCCGGGGAAAAGCACGAACCCATTTATTGGCATGAATATCAGAGGCAGAGACCCAAGAATTATCCTCCTGGCCATAACCCTTCCATTTGACCAAATACTGGAGTCTCCGTCTAACCAAACGAGAATCCAATATTTTCTCTACCTCATATTCCACATTGCCTTTAACCAATACAGGATCAGGAGGTGCTGCCACAGGAACTACTGGCTCAACAAACCTCTTCAACAGTGACTTGTGAAATATGTTATGGATTTTGAACGTAACTGGAAGAGCCAATCGAAAAGAAACAGGATTAAGAATCTCCAAAATCTTATAAGGTCCAATAAATCTTGGCTTAAATTTTGGAGATGCAACCTTCATAGGAATATTCTTAGACAACAACCAAACCATATCACCCACTTTAAACCGGGGACCAATGGTCCTATGCCGGTTGGAAAAACGCTGGGCCTTTTCCTGAGAGAGTGACAACTTATCCACCACTTGGTCCCATATCTGCTGCATTCTCACAACCACAGTGTCCACACCTGGGCAGGACGAAGATTCCACTTGCCCTGAAGAGAATCGAGGATGAAACCCAAAATTACAGAAAAAGGGTGACATCAGAGTGGCAGAACTAGCTGTATTGTTCAGCGCAAATTCGGCCAAGGGCAAAAATGAGACCCAATCATCTTGATCAGCAGATATAAAACATCTTAAATAAGACTCCAGGGTCTGGTTTGTTCTCTCAGTCTGCCCATTGGTCTGGGGATGAAACGCGGAGAAGGATAACTGAATTCCCAGATTGGAACAAAAGGCTTTCCAGAATCTGGAAACAAACTGGACCCCTCTATCGGACACAATATTCTCAGGAATCGAGTGTAACCGAACCACCTGTTGTAAAAACAAGGGCACCAACTCAGCGGAAGATGGCAACTTTGGGAGTGGTACAAGATGGACCATCTTCGAAAATCTATCACAAATCACCCAGATAACAGTCATTCTCTGAGAGACAGGAAGATCAGAAGTAAAATCCATTGAGATATGGGTCCATGGCCTCTTGGGCACCGGCAGGGGCATCAGCAACCCACTAGAACAAGAACAGGGTTTAGACCGAGAACAAGTCCCACAGGACTGTACAAAATTCCTGACATGACGAGATAAGGCAGGCCACCAAAACGACCGACTCACCAAATCTCTGGTACCAAAAATACCCGGATGACCAGCCAATGCGGAGCAATGGACTTCAGACATCACTCTCTTTCTCCACTGGTCAGGAACACACAATCTTCCCATAGGGCAACGCTCAGGTTTATCCTCCTGAAATTCCTCCAGGGCGCGTCTCAAATCGGGCGAAATGGCAGAAAGAACTACCCCATCACCTAGCATAGTAGTAGGCTCAGTCACATTAAGAGAATCAGCAAAGAAACTCCTAGAAAAGGCATCTGCCTTAACATTCTTAGTGCCCGGGAGAAAAGAGACCACAAAATTAAAACGCGTGAAAAACAAGGCCCATCTAGCCTGTCTAGGATTCAAGCGTTTGGCCGACTCCAGATAAATCAGATTCTTGTGATCGGTGAGGACCACAAATTGATGCCTAGCTCCCTCCATCCAATGTCTCCACTCCTCAAATGCCCATTTCATGGCCAACAATTCCCGATTCCCCACGTCATAGTTGCGTTCAGATGGGGAAAACTTTCGAGAATAGAAGGCACAGGGATTCATCTTAGAAGTCACAGGGTCTTTTGGAGACAACACAGCTCCTGCACCAATCTCAGAAGCGTCCACCTCCACTTGAAATGAAAGTGAGACATTAGGTTGCCGTAAAACTGGAGCTGAAGTAAATCTTCGCTTAAGCTCCTGAAATGCTGAGACAGCCTCAGGGGACCAATTCAGCACATCAGCTCCCTTCTTGGTCAGATCAGTCAGTGGTTTGACAATACTAGAAAAATTACCTATAAATTTACGATAGAAATTAGAAAAACCCAAAAACTTCTGGAGAGCCTTCAAAGAAGTAGGCTGAACCCAATCATAAATGGCCTGTACCTTTGCCGGGTCCATTTCAATAGTCGATGGAGACAAGATAAATCCCAAAAATGAAATCCTCTGTACACCAAAGACACACTTCGATCCCTTAACAAACAGGGAATTCTCCCTCAAAATCCGGAACACAGTCCGGACATGTTCCACATGGGAATCCCAATCACTAGAAAAGATAAAATATCATCCAGATAGATGATCAAAAACTTATCCACAAAGTCTCGGAAAATATCATTCATAAAGGATTGGAAGACAGAAGGGGCATTAGAGAGTCCAAAAGGCATCACCAGGTACTCAAAATGTCCCTCCGGAGTATTAAATGCCGTCTTCCATTCATCCCCGTGCTTGATGCAAATAAGATTATACGCCCCCCTGAGGTCAAGCTTAGTAAACCAGCAGGCACTCTTAACTCTGGAGAATAAATCAGACATCAGAGGTAACGGGTACTGATATTTAACGGTCATCTTGTTAAGGGAACGATAATCAATACACGGTCTTAATGAACCATCTTTCTTGGCCACAAAAAAAAACAGCGCCTAACGGTGACGAGGATGGTCTAATATGACCCTTCTCCAGCGACTCCTAAATATAGGATCGCATAGCATCATGTTCGGGTACAGATAAGTTGAAAAGCCGACCCTTGGGAAATTTACACCCAGGCATCAACTCAGTTGCACAGTCATAACTCCTATGAGGAGGTAAAGACGCAGACTTACTCTCACTAAAAACATCAGAGAAATCAGCCAGATAATCAGGAATATCATGAGACTGAGGAGAGGTGGAGAAAACAGGAGCGTCCCTAAGAACACACTGACAACCCCAACTCACCACAGACACAGATTTCCAATCTGTTATGAGTTTGCAACCAGGGGAACCCCAGAACAATAGTATCATTCAAATTATGCAGCACCAAAAATTTACAATTTTCTTGGTGGTCTGGGGCAACTCGCATTATCACCTGGGTCCAAAACCTGAGGTTTATTCTCCTCCAAAGGAGTGGCATCAATACCCCTTAAAGGAATAGGCGTCTGCAGAGGCGTCATGGACAAACCACAACGTTTAGCAAAGTCCAAATCCATCAGATTCAGAGCTGCTCCTGAATCCACAAAAGCCTTAGTGGAAAATGTGGACAAGGAGCAGATCAGAGTAATTGCCAAAAGGAACTTAGGTTGTATACTGCCCACAGCAAATGTGTGTGCAAAACGTTTCTCTCGTTTAGGGCAGACAGAAATAGTATGAGAGGCGTCTCCACAGAAAAAACACAGCTTATTACGCCTTCTAAACTCCCGACGTTGCGCCCTAGACAAAACCCCATCACATTGCATAGGTTCAGACATTTGTTCAAAAGGTGACAGCGCCTCCTGTGTAGTTTTACGTTCACGTAAACGCCGATCAACTTGAATGGCTAATGACATAGAGCCATCCAGACCAGAGGGAACAGGAAATCCCACCATAACATCTTTTACGGTCTCTGACAAACCTTTCCGAAAGAGAGCTGCCAATGCACTATCATTCCATGTAGTAAGGACCGCCCACTTTTGGAATTTTTGACAGTACAACTCTGCAGGATCCTGACCCTGGTTTAATGCCAACAGGGTTCTCTCAGCTTGATCAACGGCATTAGGTTCATCATACAACAACCTCAAGGCCTGAAAAAATGCATCCACATTAGTCAGAATAGGATTTTCAGGTGTCAGAGAAAAAGCCCAATCTTGGGGATCGCCGCGCAGCAAGGAGATGACAATTTTAACCTGCTGCACAGAGCTCCCCGATGAGTTAGGCTTCAAAGCAAGAAATAATTTACAATTATTCTTAAAATTCAGAAATTTAGACCGATCCCCAGAAAACACATCAGGAGAAGGAATCTTGGGTTCAGCAGCATGTGACTGAATAAGGTAGGTGGAAATTCCCTGTACTTCAGCAGCAAGCTGCTCCACACGATCAGACAGTTGCTTAATCTCCATTAGGAAAAAAATCTTCCTACGGCCCCAGAGAAAAAGAGGAAAAAATACATAATAAAAAAAAAAATTCTGACTCTTTTTTTTCTTTCTCTAACTATTCTTTCCTGCTTTTGAGTACCCTAGAATCTGTGGTATGGCTGGTGATTCTGTTATGAATGGGTAACCGAGGAGGAAAAAAAGACAACAAGCTAAGTCTCAGAAAACGAGAGATGTTGGTAACTATGCAGATTGCAGTTCTTAACCGCACAACTAGCAGCAGTCGTGGAGCGTTCCTACGATGATCCTAGACGCCTCGTCACAACCGGAGAACTGCATAAGCCTAAAGCAGGAAAAGAGGAAAACTAACTGCCCCAGAGCAGACCCCAAAGGAAAGACAGCCCCCCACATGTATTGATGGTGAAACAAGATGAAAATACAAACAAAGGCAGGAAAATAGGCAGGACAAATGATGGGGCCCAGCTAACTAAAAAGGACAGGAAAGGAAAGACACTGTCTGCAATCTGCCAAAAAAACCTTCAAAAATATTGTCCAACACTTCTGATAGCAAAATTAACCCTGAAGTCACTAGACTTCTAAACCTATATCAGCACTCTGAAATATTCTGAGACAGAGCAAAAAAGAGGCCAATCTAATAAGGGACAAAAAGCAGATTGGCAAATACTGATTAATAGGAGTGGAAATTCAGCATAGCCGCAGCAGGGGCAGGCTGATTACACAAAAAACTGAATTGACCAACAAGCGCAAGTGTGAACATTAGCAAAAAACAAACTTAATTTGAGAAGACTGGAAGAGAGCTGAAGTCCAGGACCTGAGAAGCAGACTGAATCACCAGCACCAGGATAGGGCGTCGGCTGTCTTATATCCAGTCTGATACTCCAGAGATCCAATCGTTATCTTCCTCATCAGGTGGCAGATCACTACCACTTAAACCAACCGCACTACCTCCTGTCACCACCAGAGGAAGAACGGAAGGGGAACTCTCAACTGGTGGAGCAGAAAATGAGTTCATGACAGGGATCCAACGGTCCAGGTAGAACGGGTACTTGTCCTAAGCTAACAGCAATGCGTGTTGTAAGGGACAGAGGTAGAACTGTGCAAATGGAACTGCTTCCATAGCTGACACCAACTTTCCTAGAACTCTCATGCTGAAACGAATAGAGTGAGAAAACAGTCACGCTGCCTTTTGTAAGGTTTGGGTCTCTCCTGGAGGGAGCATGACCAACCCGCTGGAAGTGTTTCCTAGATCATCCCTAAAAGGGAAATCTGCTGAGCCGGTTTTGGGAAAGACTTTTCAAAGTTTATTTTTCACCCCAGGCGAGAAAGTGTTTTTACTGTTATCCATGGATTTCTCGCAGGCTGGAAGGGACGGACGCTTGATGAGCAGGTCGTCCGGATACGGTAACACCACCACTACTCAAGAGAGAATGGCCATGACAGCCGCCACGACCTTTGTAAAGACCCTGGGGGCGGTGGTGAGTCCGAAGGGCAAGACAATGAACTGGCAGTGTTCCTTGTGAATTGCAAAACGCAGGAACTGCTGGAGGGACGGGCAGATCGAAATGTGAAGGTAAGCGTCCTTGATGTCGATGGATGCTAGGAACTCTCCTTTTTCCATGGAAGCGACAACTGATCGGAGAAATTCCATTCGGAAACGCCATACCCTGACAAACTGATTTAACAGTTTGAGATCCAGAATGGGTCACATCGTCCTTTTTTGGAAACACAAAAAGGTTTGAATATAATCCTCTGAACCTTTCGTGATGAGGGACCAGAATGATGACTCCGACCCTTAACAGAGCCTGAACAGCCCGAAGGAAGGCTCTTGTCTTTCTCTTGGGGGGAGAGGAAAGGAAAAACCGAGTTGAAGGGGGAGAAGAAAATTCTATCTTGTATCTGGAGGACACAAGCTCCCTGACCCACTTGTCATCATTGGGTAGATCTATGAGATCTGGTTCCCCTAGATCCAGAAGCCCTAGGCCTGGGTTTCCAAGAGCGGTTAGGTCTGTATGAGACCTGGGAGCCTCTATCTCCACGCGAGGACCGACCTGATCCGGAAGAGAAGGTAGAAGAGGACCAACCGGAATTGCTGCGAGAACTACAAAAACTCGTCGGCTGATGATTGCAAATCGGCCAAACAACCCCTATTGTTGAGGAAGGAATTTACTTTCCCCCCCGGTAGTATCAGAAATGAGTTGGTCCAGTTTCTCTCCAAAACAACGACCCGTTTGAAAGGGGAGAGGAGACAACGATCTTTTAGGTGTGGCATCTGCCTGCCAGCCGCGGATCCATAGGGTTCTTCTAATGGAGATCGCATTAGCGGCAGTTTGAGCCGCACAATTGGCGGCATCAAAAGAAGCGTCTACTACAAAGTCAGCTGCGTGAACTATCTGCCTGGCGACAGTGGTGGCCTCCGGAGGAATATTTGGTGCCTTGGAAGTAATCAGAACTTCTGCCCAAGCGGCCATTGCCTTACTGACCCAAAATGCCGCGAAAGATGGAAAAAACTCTGCTCCTGAAGCTTCAAAAACTGAACGGGCAAGGTAGTCAATTTGACAATCGGAGGGGTTTCTGACTGAGGAACCCTCAGAAACAGATAGGAGCGTTTTAGAAGCAAGACGCGATACAGGAGGGTCCACCGGACGGGACTGTAACCAATCGTACATTAGGTCTGGTTGAAAAGGGTATTTAGCCTGAGTAGACTTTTGCCCTGTGGACCGCTCATGTGGCCGATCCCTATGTTTCAGGACGGCTGGTAAATAACGTGCGCACCCGCTAGGTTTTCTTAAATGAGCTAGGGTGTGCTGCAGCTGGAATATTTCCCTCATTCAACCTCAGAATCCTGTTGACTGATTCTATAAAAGAATCAAGCGACTTGATTTGAATTCAGAGCCGTGCTCGCTGTGAACCTCAGGTGAGGGCGAGCGAGAGACAGGAGTCGCCGATGCTGAGGCGCTGACCGTCCCTTGGACGAGTATGGCCCCTGCTGGGGGACGGTTCCTAGCTGACGCCAGAGCCCTCCTTGGGAGGTAAGGACGCTGTCTGCCTGGGTCAGAGACTCCACCGACCGTGACAGGGACGCAGCCCACTCAGGGTTACTAAACGCAGGAGGCCCGCCAGCAGCGGCGGCGAGGGACATTGGAGCGCAGGTCAGGGCGCAGTGCGGGTCGCAGTCCGTGCATAAAGGATTAGTCTGTGCACTGGGTAAGGCAGACTTGCAGGTGATACACATGGTAAAAAACGCAGTGTGCTTTTTAACAGCCCGTTTAGCCTCCTTAGATTGAGGCATAGCGCTCCTTAAAGGGTTAAGGGCAGTCTGCAGCTGCAGGGAATGTGCCGTGAAGGGGTTAAGCTTTAATCTGAGGGCAGATGCAGCTTACCCGGTCCTGTGCTGGGTCCCCCCGGGAGGCATAGCGCTCATGAAAAGGTTAACGGCAGCTGAAGACATAGCCCCCAAGAATAGAGTTGCGCGTCTCGTAAGTAATGAGAGGCGCCAAGAGGAGGGGGCGGCGATGTTAGCGCGGGCGGCGCCGTTCAGATTGCAGCCTAGCAGGCCGGAAAAGCCGAGGACTAAATTTTTGGCCTTCCCGAGCGCTGAGAGCGGGGGGGGGTCGTGATGGAGCGCTGGGCGCTGGTGCACCGCCGCTGATGTTAAGTCAGTGCTTCTCCCGGGGGGCAGGTCCCAACCCCATTCCTCATACCTCCACTCCTGTGCTCAGGCAGGTCGTCGCTGTCCGGGGTCTTCTTGTCTCATCCTCCGGGCGATGTAGCAGAGCTGCAGGAGGTCTTAAAGGGGTATGCTCAATCGATCCACCCTGTGGTAGGGGGATGGAGAGCTCTGGGGCTGATTCAGGGCATCCGAAAAAAGTGCTGCTCAAGTCCTTCTCCATGCACTCCTGTGCTACGTCCTGTTGCGCTTGCCCTTGTATCCGTGGAGTACCGACCGTAAGGGAACCATCATCACAGGAATCAGCCCCATTCGTAGCAGGAAAGTGTACGGGGAGGTATACTCCGCGTGCTTGCCTGTTGTTGGTTCGGGGGAGAGCGGGCCGTAGAAAGGAACCGTCGCCCCCTTCACTCCGTTAATTAAAAAATAAAAATTTACAGAAAATTCAAAAATAAAATAAAAACGGTGGGGTCTGAAACCAGACCCAAGTGCCTCCTACAGACACTAAGCAAAGAACAGGAGAAATCTCAGCCAGCGAGAGGGTGTATACTGCAGGGGAGGAGCTAACTTTTTTTTTCTGGTTTACTTATTGTCCTCCTAGTGGCCAGCAGCATAACACCCACTGTCTCTGTGTCCCCCAATGAGGCGTAGGAGAAATATGTGGCCTGTATTTTTTTGGGGATTCAGCAAAATGGTGTCAAGAAATTGTGTAAGACACTCAAAAAGAATTCTACTTTACCGTATCAAATAAAACTGAAATATTTCTCTGAGCACTCAAAAGTGATTTTTGGGACCCCAGGTCATTAAGGTCAAAATAGGCTGGGTCATGAAGGGGTTCATGACCCAGCCTATTTTGACCTTAATGACCTGGCCATTTTTTGCAATTCTGACCAGTGTCCCTTTATGAGGTAATAACTCTGGAACGCTTCAAAGCATTCTAGCGATTCTGAGACTGTTTTTTCGTGACATATTGGGCTTCATGTTAGTAGTAAATTTAGGTTGATAATTTTTGCGTTTATTTGTGAAAAAATCAGAAATTTGGTGAAAATTTTGAAAATTTCACAATTTTCAAATTTTGAATTTTTATTCTGTTAAACCAGAGAGTTATGTGACACAAAATAGTTACTAAATAACATTTCCCACATATCTACTTTACATCAGCACAATTTTGGAAACAAACTTTTTTTGTTAGGAAGTTATAAGGGTTAAAAGTTGACCAGCGATTTCTCATTTTTACAGCAAAATTTACAAAACCAAAAAAAGTCATTTTGAGGGATCTATATGGCAGAAAATAGCCAAGTGACACCATTCTAAAAACTGCACCCCTCAAGCTACTCAAAACTACATTCAAGAAGATTATTAACCCGTCAGGTGCTTCACAGGAACTAAAGCAACGTGGAAAGAAAAAATGGACATTTTAATTTTTCCAACAAAAATTTTCTTTTAGTATCAACTTTTTCATTTTCACATGGGCAACAGGATAAAATAGATCCTAAAATTTGTTGGGCAATTTCTCCTGAGTACCCCGATACCTCATATGTGGTCATAAACCACTGTTTGGGTGCACGGCAGGGCTCAGAAGGGAAGGAGCGCCATTTGACTTTTTGAATGGAAAATATGCTGGAATATTTAGCGGTTGCCATGTCGCATTTGGAGAGCCTCTGTGTGCATAAACATTGGAGCTACCCAACAAGTGACCCCATTCTTTAAACTAAACCCCCCAAGGAATTATTTAGATGCATAGTGATCACATTGAACCCCCAGGTGGTTCACAAATTGATTCGTAAAAAAAAAGAACTTTTTTTCCACCAAAAATTTTTTTAGCCTCATTTTTTTCATTTTCACATGGGCAACAGGAGAAAATGGATCCTAAAATTTGTTTGGAAATTTCTCCTGAGTACACCGATACCTCATATGTGGTCATAAACCACTGTTTGGGCGCACGGCAGGGTCTGGAAGGGAAGGAGCGCTATTTGACTTTTTGAATGGAAAATTAGCTCCAATCGTTATTGGACACTATGTCGCATTTGGAGAGCCCCTGTGTGCCTAAACAGTGAACCCCCCACAAATGACACCATTTTGGAAACTAGACCCCTTGTGGAACTTATCCAGATGTGTAATGAGCACTTTGAACCCCCAAGTGCTTCACAAAAGATTATAACGCACAGCAGTGAAAATAAAAAATCTTTTTTTTCCTCAAAAATGATTTTTTAGCACACATGGCTAACAGGAGAAATTGGACCACAAAAGTGGTTGTCCAGTTTCTCCTGAGTACGCTGGCACCCCATATGTGGGAAAAACCACTGTTTGGGCGCACGGCAGGGCTCAGAAGGGAAGGAGTGCCATTTGACTTTTTGAAATGAAAATTAGCTCAAATCGTTAGTGGACACCATGTCGTGTTTGGAGAGCCCCTGTGTGCCTAAACATTGGAGATCCCCCACAAATGACCCCATTTTGGAAACTAGACCCCCTAAGGAACTTATCTAGATGCATTTATTTTCACAAGGGTAACAGGATAAATTGGACCCCAAAAGTTGTTGTCCAGTTTGTCCTGAGTACGCTGGTACCCCATATGTGGGGGGTGACCACTGTTTGGGCACACGTCGGGGCTTAGAAGGTAAGTAGTGTCATTATGAAATGCTGACTTTGATGGAATAGTCTGCGGGCGTCATGTTACATTTGCAGAGCCCCTGATGTACCTAAACTGTGGTAATCCCACACAAATGACCCCATTTTGGAAACTAGACCCCCCAAGGAACTTATCTAGATGTGTGGTGAGCACTTTGAACCCCCAAGTGCTTCACAGAAGTTTATAACGCAAAGCTGTGAAAATAAAAAATCTTTTTTTTTCCTCAAAAAATGATTTTTTAGCTCACAATTTTTTATTTCCACAAGGGTAACAGGAGAAATTGGACCCCAAAAGTTGTTGTCCAGTTTGTTCTGAGTACACTGGTACCCCATATGTGAGGGGGAACCATTGTTTGGGCACACGTCGGGGCTCGGAAGGGAAGTAGTGACGTTTTGAAATGCAGATTTTGATGGAACAGTCTGAGGTCGTCGTTAAGTTTGCAGAGCCCCTGATGTGCCTAAACAGTAGAACCACCCCACAAGTGACCCCATTTTGGAAACTAGACCCCCCAGGGAACTTATCTAGATGTCTGGTGAGCACTTTGAACCCGCAAGTGCTTCACAGAAGTTTATAACGCAGAGACGTGAAAATAAAAAAAATCTTTTTTTTTTCCACAAAAATAATTTTTTAGCCCCCATTTTTTTTATTTCCCCAAGGGTAACAGGAGAAAATAGACCCCCAAAATTGTTGTGCAATTTTTCCTGAGTACGCTGATACCCCATATGTTGGGGTAAACCACTGTTTGGGCACACGTCGGGGCTTTGAAAGGAGGGAGGACCATTTCACTTTTTGAACGCAAAATTGGCTGGAATCAATGGTGGCACCATGTTGCATTTGAAGACCCCCTGATGTGCCTAAACAGTGGAAACCCCTCAATTCTAACTCCAACCCTATCCCCAACACACCCCTAACCACAACCCTAACCCCAACACATCCCTAACCCTAATCCCAACCCTAACCATAACCCTAACCCCAACACACCCCTAAGCCTAATCCCAACCCTAACCATAACCCTAACCAACACCCTAACCCCAACACATCCCTAACCCTAATCTTAACTCTAATTCCAACCCTAATTCTAACCCTAACCCTAATTCCAACCCTAAACCTAATTCTAACCCTAACCCTAATTCCAACCCTAACCGTAATTCCAACCCTAACCCTAATTCCACCCTGAACCTAACCCTAATTCCACCCTGACCCTTACCCTAATTCCAACCCTATCCCTAATTCCAACCCTAACGGAAAAATAAAAATATTTTCTTTATTTTATTATATGTGCCTACCTATGGGGGTGATAAACGGGGGGTTTATTTACTTTTTATTTCATTTTGATCACTGTGAGAGTGATCAAAATTAATGAATGGAATCTACTGTGCATGCGCCTGCCATTTTCCAAGATGGCGGCGCCCATGATCCGGGACCGCGGGACACCGGGAGTGACAGCGGCACTCGGAAGATAGCCGGGCGGTGCAAGGGGAGGTGATCGGAAGGCGGGGGGGAGCGGAGGGAAGGCGGGGGGAGCAGATGAGGACAGCGATGGCAGATCGCCGCTGTCATTCAGTGGCTGGGGGCAGATGGCCCCCGTTAACCGTGGGGGGGTCGGGTCGCTATGTCCGATGCTACTGCAGCCACATAGGCGTCACTGGTCATAATGGCACAGGTTTTCTTGACGCCTATGTGGCATCATTGGTCGGGAAGGGGTTAAAATTGCTGGATTTTCACGCTGTGCTAGGAAAAGAATATGGCTGTATTGTGCAGTGTCAAAAAGCAAATGGAGAAAAAAAAAGGTCTCTGGATTGCTTGGCAAGAAAATAAGGTCTATTGACCTGGCAAAAAATCGTTCCTAGCCAGTGAGACCTGGGGCTAGGTATATACGTTCAATATATGCTATAGGTGGCAGTAGCAGCAGACAGTAAGGGAATGGAACCTCTTGATGTATGCAATGATCTATATATACACACACAGTGCCTGCAGGCCTTGCACTGATATGTATAGAGCGACGTACAATTCCCTGCCTGCCTAAAACACTGCAAACTATATACTCCGGAATTAGTCCTTAGAAGGACTGTTACATTGTATGAAAAAGAACAAAAGGGATGGCACTCACCGTTCTGAAGAAGTGAATTTATTTTCAGATAAAAAGCATAGGCTCGGGAGAGATGTGTGGACAACGGCCGTTTCACGCCAACTGCGCTTCAACGGGTCCTCGCAGTCTTTGAAGAGTACGTATATTCCACCCACAATCCTTTCTTGAAACACATAAAATTGTTCATTCGTTATGTGGATGATATTTTCATAGTCTGGGATGGGACAGAAGTGGTTTTTCAATCATTTGATGATTTCTTAAATAGAGAAAATCTCATGAATATGAAATTTACATCAAAATTTGGAGGTTTACAGTTAGAATTTTTGGATATTAATTTATGGATAGAAGAAGGTTCGATTCACACTGAAATTTACCGTAAACCTTCATCTGCAAACAGTTTATTGCATTTTGAGAGTGCACATCCCTCTTATGTAAGAAATTCCCTACCTTATGGGCAGTTCCTTAGAATAAACAGGTTCAACAGCAATAAAGAGGGCTTTTACAGGCAAGCGCATGATTTGCGTAAACGGTTTATTGAAAGAGGCTATCCTGGTCCAGTACTTGATACCGCAATGGCACGTGTTGAAAAGCAGAGTTCCACCCAGGTTAATTCTACTAAAAAAACTAAAGAAAAAAGGTTCACATTTTGCTTCACATTTAGTCCCATGGACAATTATATCAGGACTGTGATCAGGAAAAATTGGCATTTACTTGAGAAAGATAAAGATTTAACAGAAATCATCAAGAGAGGTCCTTTATTTGCCGGTCGCCACAGCACTAATCTCCAAGACCTATTGGTCCATAATCGGTTTATTAGTGGGAGTGAGATTTGGCTACGCTCGAATAGCCCTGTAGATAACTATAAATGCAAGAATTGCCCTTTTTGTCCTTTTAAATTTACAGGCAAATCCCTTAAAATTGGAACCATTCACCATGAGATTCGGAATTTCGTTTCATGTAAAACATCATTTGTTTTATATGTCATTTTTTGCCCATGTGGCTTTTTTTATATAGTAAAAACTTCGCCCATTATATGTTCGATTTAGGAAGCATTTTACTCCATATCCTCTGGAAAAGGGGTTCCTCACTTGATTGATCACATAAAAGAAGTGCATGGGGGCAACCCAGAATCTATGCGGTTTGCAGAGGGGTTTTTTTACCGCAGCAAGGAGGAAATCATCGCAGACTTCTCTTACAGAGAGAAGCCAGATGGATTCTGCGGTCTAATGCCACAGGAGTGGACCACTAGGACTAAATGAAAAAATTGATATGTCTGTTTTCTTGTAAAAATTATAATGATATCAACAGTGTCTAGGTGTTTTTCTGTATTTAGTTATTGTGTTTTAATTGTATTATGTGTTTTAATTGTATTATATGTATATTCACATTTTGTTCACTCTATTAAGTGGAAGTATGTGAAAACAGGACCCGTTGAAGCACAGTTGGCGTAAAACGGCCGTTGTCCACAGTTCACACATCTCTCCCGATCCTATGATTTTTATCTGAAAATAAATTCACTTCTTCAGAACGGTGAGTGCCATCCCCATTGTTCTTTTTCATACAACGTAGCCATGCATATTGTTCTTTGGATTGAGCACCCGTTCTGTGGGTAGCTGGCGTGCAGCCCAGGTGTGTGAGTTTGTAACGCACTATAGTGCACATCAGGGTGGCGGCAGTGGTGCCAAATTTTCTTCTTCTTGGATCTTAGAAGGACTGTTGGTTTAGCTGGATTTGAGTGCTTTAGGATGGTAGACTCCACACTGACTAATAAGTCTCCAGTTCTGACCTATATCGGCATCAGCTCTCCCTAAACTATCTCAATCCGGAGCTGAATGTGCCAAGCAGGGCGGCGTCTGTTCTCTTATACCCCTGATGATGCTGTGCGGCCAGCCAATCACTGCACAACCACAACAAAAATGGCTGCGGCGTATCAGTGCCTGGCAGACAATCCTTGCATGGTGATTGGTCTCTAAAGACCGCCAAAAATGCTGGGTGGAGACCCGAGTTCCCGCCGAGTAATCCCGGAAATGCTTGGTGCTCGCCGAGTACACCGAGTACTGTGATACTTGGGCGAGTAACGAGTAGTTGCGAGCACGTTCGCTCATCACTAATTTTCATACCTTTTCCTCTGGTAAGGTTTCCCCAACACTATTCACATGGTCTGTTTTGATTTCTCATGAACTAGCACAGCACAAGCTCAGCTCCTCCTGCATGCAAAAAGAATTATTAATTTGTTGGACAAGTAATGCAATTGACTTGTAATTTAAAATTATATCATTATTAATGCTCCATGGTGAAGGTCGTAAAAAAAAAATACATAAAACAAAATTTTTAGATTTTGCTCATATTGTCTTACAAAAATTGAAATAAAAGGTTGTCTGTAGGTAGAAATGGCACCACTGAAGTAGCAATTTTAGAATTGCTGCTTCTTTTGTATGTTCCACCTCCAAAAATTGTAATACGTGCTTGAATTGTCATATGGCACCACTAATAACTGCTTGCTACACAAAAAATAAGCCGTCATACATCTCAACTGATAGAAAATTGTAAACCGTCTAGCTCTCCAAATAGGTCAACACAAAACAAATGATTTTCTCATAGTATTTATTGTACAAAAGTACTAAAACACAAATTAAAGTACGGTAGATAACTTTGGTATTGCCATAATCGTGCAGACCCACAAAATAAAGATAACTACTTTTATGTGCAGCACACGAATAGCGGAAAATTGAAAACATAAAAACAACAAAATTACATTTTTTTTTCGTTTTTATTTCTCCCTACAATGAAATAATAACAGTTAGCAAATAAGTTATATCTATCAACAAATCCTGCCACTGACAACTGCATCTAAAAAAACAAGCCCTCATACAACTATAATGGTGCAAAAATAAAAATATCATGACTCTTGAAACAGAACAAGTAAAAAAACAAAAATGACCTTTTGTCTTAAAGTCCCAAAATTGGCACCTCCTTAAGAGGTTGACTGGCAAGATAGGGGAACGATTGCATACTATTTTCATGTATTAAGAGTTAACTCCCAGACAAAGTGCGCTACCGAATGTGAATATAGACGTAGGCCTCAATTATACAAAATTGTTGTGTATATGTTAACCCCTTAACGAGCAGAGGTATTTTTGCTTTTGCATTTTCGTTTTTTGCTTCTCTTCTTCCCAGAGCTATAACTTTTTATTTTTTGGTCAAAATGGCCATGTGAGGCTTGTTTTTTGTGAGATGAGTTGTACTTTTGAACGACACTATTAGTTTTAACATATTGTGTACTGGAAAACAGAAAAAAAATTCCAAGTGCATTGAAATTGCAAAAAGTGCAATCCCACAGTTTTTCTTTAACCATGTTCATTAAATGCTAAAACTGACCTGCCAATATGATTCTCCAGGTCATTATGAGTTCAAACACACCAAACATGTCTAGGTTCTTTTTTATCTATATGGTGAAAAAAAATTCCAAAGTTTGTTAAAAAAAAAGCGCCATGTTCCGAGACCCGTTGCGTCTCCATTTTTCGTGATCTCGGGTTGGGTGAGGGCTTATTTTTTGCGTGCCTAACTGACGTTTTTAATTATGTTGAATCTATTTTTATTGAAAGAAGTTGAAAAGATTTTAACATATAACAAACAAGACATAAGGTACAAGATACAGTATTATACACGGTTATACACCAAGCCATACCGGATTCGCCAACATTTTGCCCATAACCTGTGAGGGTGTATTACGAATATCAAAGAGAGAGAGGAATCAGAAAGAAAAGGATAACTCACAGGAAGGGGGGGGGACAGAGGGATGGGTTACAGATCTCCGAGCCGGTCTCTAAGAAACATTTTCAGTTAATCGAAGTAGTCCAGGCGTCTCCCTGAACACGATCCAGGGCTGCCATGTTCGAATCAAACGGGAATTATCTCCCTCCAATTCAGCCATCAACTCCTCCATACGAAAAATGTCTATAAACTCTGATAACCACTCTGCTATAGTTGGCTTTGTCGTTGTACGCCAGTAGCGCGGGATCACCATCCTTGCTGCAGTAATACAAAACCGGAGAAGGCTCTTCTTTTGTGTGGATATGGAACCCGGGAGAATTGATAAAATGGCAATTTGTGGGGAGGGAAGGACACATTTCCCAGAGATCTCCTGGTAGGCCCGAAACACCCCTTCCCAGAAGGGTCGTATAGCAGGGCATTGCCACCATATGTGGTATAGCGTGCCTCTCTCCATTGCACATCGCCAGCATGTATCATCCAATGTCGGGAAGATGGACTTCAATCTAACGGGGGACAGATACCACCTAGTCAGTATCTTATAATTTTTCTCTTGAGTGCCCCCGGCCGGAGACATTTTATGTGTATAAAGAAAAACTTTATCAAGGTCCTCCTTCGAGAACTTGCAACCCATCTCCTCCTCCCATGCGCGGATGTAACTTGGAACCCCTTCCGAATCCCCTGAGTGAAGTTCCTTATATAAAAAGGAAATCAAATGTGAGGGAGGGTCTTGCATTTGTAAGAGAGCTTCCAACCGCGTCATGGGAGGGCGAGAAGCACGGTCGGCCAAACGTCCCCGTATAAACGATCTCAACTGGTTATACTCCAACCAGGAGAGTGACCTACTTGGGAACTTTTCCCGTAAGGCATCCCATGTCGGAAAATTTCCGTCTACTAGTATCTGTCCCAATCGTAAGTCAGAACTCCTATGCCAACCTAAAAATTGGTCTCTGTGACACCCTGGGGGAAAGTCCGGATTACCAAATATCGGTGACAGTGGGTTCAAATTACTGATCAGTTTCTGTTTATGTTTAACACGATTCCAGACCTGTAGAACTTCTCGAGTCAAGAAACCTGTTGGTCCCTTATAGTCATTTGCAACCTGTTCAGTTCGTCTGATCCACGGGAGATGACGCAATGGGACGCCGAAAGATACCTGTTCCAATTGTACCCATTGTTTAGAATGATGACCGAACTGCCAGTCAAACAGACGTGCAAGCAGGGAAGCTCTGTGATAGAGTTCCAGGTCAGGGAGGCCCGCTCCACCTCTGGGTTTCGGGGCGGTTAGAATAGAATATTTAAGACGAGGTTTAGATGTCTGCCAGGTAAAGCGGATTAACGCAGATCTAATGGTCTGAAAGAATGTCTTCGGCGGCACTATCGGGACCGCCTGGAATAGATATAAAAACCTTGGAAGAATGTCCATTTTAAATGAATTCATCCTACCAAACCATGAGATGTTCTTCCGTCCGTATTCCCTCAACCGTTTCAGAGTCGACTCCAACAAAGGCACATAATTTAATTTATATAAGTCGGTCGTGTCAGTAGGGATTTGAATGCCTAAATATTGAATGGCCCCAGTCTTCCACCGAAAGGGGAAATTTCCCATAAGTCTGGTAAGTTCAGTCTGTCCTAGGGATATATTTAGGGCTTCAGTTTTCTGAAAGTTAATCTTGAAGTTACTGACCTCTCCGTATTTTTGGAACTCTTCCATCAATGATGGAAGGGTTATGTGTGGCTGGGATATATACACTAAGAGGTCATCCGCATAAAGAGAGACTTTATACTGAATATCGTCCACCCATAGACCGTGTACACTAGGGTTCTTCCTGATCGCCACTGCCAAGTGCTCCATAACTATCGCGTATAGAAGGGGCGACAAAGGGCATCCCTGCCTGGTCCCGTTCCCAATGGTCATAGAGCCCGACATTGCTCCATTTACCTTGACCCTGGCCGACGGGCCAGAGTATAGGGCTGCGACCCTATGCAGAAAACGGTTCCCCAGGCCCAGCTGTCGCAGGGCCGAAAACATGAAACCCCAGTGCACACGGTCGAAGGCCTTCTCCGCATCCATCGACAGTACAACCAACGGTTTACATTTCGATTTAGCATAGGCAGTCAAGTTGAGGGTCTTACTTATGCCGTCCCTCGCCTCTCTTCCTCGCACAAACCCCACCTGATCTGAATGTATTACTGAGGGCAAGAGAGGAGCCAGACGATTTGCCAGTATTTTGGCGTATAATTTTACATCAACATTGATGAGAGATATTGGGCGGTAATTTGTTACTAATTTAGGGTCCCTGCCCGGCTTTGGTAACACCGTAATAAAAGCCTCTAAAGACTGTGGGGCGAACGGGGACTCAGCTGTGATGGAGTTAAATACCCCCGTCATAATAGGGCTAAGTTGTTCCTGAAACATCTTATAGAAATGAGGGGAAAACCCATCCGGTCCCGGGCTTTTACCAGCCGGAGTGTTTTGGATGACTTCAACAATCTCCTCTGTCGTAAAGTCCGAATCCAACGGGATGGTTAAATCCGTGGCCAGTGTGGGAAGAGCGGTGTCGTGAATATAAGATTCTATGCATGGTTGAGGATCCAAAGGTGACTGAGGGGAACAATCTCCACCAATATTATATAATGTATGATAGTAACGCCTCATTATGTCCAAAATTTCTGTCGGGTTTGACGTCGCTCGACCCCCTTTTTGCTGGAGAGAAGAGATGTATGTAGTCTGGTTACGCGGATGTAAGAACCTGGCCAGTAGACGTCCACATTTGTTAGCTTGACCGTATAATATACTTTTAAAGCGATTTCTGTGGTGTCGGTATTTCTCACTCAGTAGGGACTTCAGATCGTCTCTGTATTTGATCAAGTCAATCAGCGTTTCCGTGTCCTTGTCCGTTTTATGCTTCGTCTCTAACGTCAATATCTTTTCTGTCAAGTCTGTAATCTCTTTACTTTTTATTCGTTTCAAGCGAGATCCATGCTTAATGAGGACCCCTCTGAGAACACATTTAAGGGCCTCCCATTTAACAGGGATGGCAGTAGTGTCGTGCGCATGGTCTTGTAAGAAGTCCGCTATGGTAGACTTGATGTCGGCCACGCAAGTATTATCTTTTAAAAGATTATCGTTCAATCTCCACGTCCACTGCCGCTGCCCCGAGTCAGGAGGGCTAATGTCCAGAAACACTGGAGCATGATCCGACCATAGAAAACTCCCGATAGAAGGTCTCGGGTTCCAGGCCAATGCACAGTGGCTAAGGAGAAAGAAATCAATCCTCCCATAAGAGTTATGCGGTGTGGAAAAGAACGTATAGTCTCTTTCATTGGGATTACAAAGTCTCCAGACATCAGTGAGTCGCAAATCCTGGAGATCCCTTTTCAGTGAGGATAGCTGGCGATATGAAAGATATGACCTCGCTGCCGTGGAGTCTAGAGTCGGGTTAAGAGTCATGTTAAAGTCACCTCCCAGTATGACCACCCCCTCGGCAAACTCAGCCACGATCTTCAGGAAAGATCTAGCAGCTCGTATTTGGTCCCGGCCGGGAGCGTACCAACCCGCTATAGTATATGTGGTTGAAAAAATTTGAATTTTCAAAAGCACGTATCTGCCCTCCGTATCAACTAAGGTGTCCAATATGTTATGCTGGAGAGATTTATGGAGCGCTATAGATACCCCGCGGGAGCGTGAATCCGGGTTAGCACTATGAAACCAGGTCGTGTAATGTCTGTCGTGAATATTAGGGATGTGTCCGACTTTAAAATGTGTCTCTTGTAGGATTACTATATTTACTCTTTTCTTATGCATACCATATAAAATATGTGACCGCTTCTGCGGAGTATTAAAGCCTCTAGTATTCAAAGAGCCCAATGTTATCTTTTGTACAGTGGTCTTACCCGACATTGTATCTGCAGCGTGAGGTCAAGGATGCAGGCTACGGTTAACAAGATGGATCGGCTTCGGAGTCCTACGCCCATTGTTGATGAGGGAGGGAGAGCTAGTGAAGGGAGTGGGTATTAACAAAGAAAGTAGACGAGAAGTTAGAAAAAGGAAAAAGAGAAAGAAGACAAAGAAATAGGATTTTTAACTATACGAGTGTAAGTAAGCACACTCCAGGAAAACCTGTTGGAGGTAAAATATAACAGCTGCGTGCCTCGATGGCAACCCAGCGCCTCCGGGGGTTAAGTGTACAGCAAAAAGAGGAGTTGGAGACACCTACTCCCCCGGTTCCCGACCCCGTAATGATTTAACCATCGTATTCCCTTTATAACGGGGACTGAACAGATAGAGAATATACGTATAACATCTAATTATAGGCTAGTGAAGCATGCCCCAATTCTTAACTATTTTCGATATCGACAACACTGATAGTATTATAAATGCTTCGCTTTTAAACTCAAACCCAATATAACCTTCTAGACTGTAAGTTAACCCTCAAAACATAACACCGCAGGGCCACCTGCAATTTAGGACAAGGCATACTATCCAGCCTCGTCGTCCACAGGATGCACGTACCCTGGACCGTTGGGCCGGCCCCTGCGACGACGTTGCTGCTGAGGGTTCTGGCCTCTTTGGAGACCTTCAAGTCTATAGTATGAAGGCAGGGGTGGCCAGTCAGGTATATCCACCTCCGTTAGATCGAAGGCATCTGAGAACGCCGGAACTCCGCCAGGATGGCTCAAACAATGCACTCTACCTCCCTTCCGAACCCGAAGACAGAATGGAAATCCCCAAGTATAGGGAAGGCCGCGTCGTTGTAGTTCGTCTAAGAGGGGGCGGAGAGCTCTGCGTCTCTGTAGTGTCCATCTGGACAAGTCTGCGAAGAGCTGTATACGAGATCCCAAGTGGTTTATAGATTTTGCTTTCCTGGCTGCTCCCATGACCGCATCTTTAAGTTGGTACTTGTGAACCCGGCGTATCACATCTCTCGGTGGATCTTGCTCGCCGGGACGCGGGCCCAGGGACCTGTGTGCACGATCCAGTTCCAGTGGGGCATCCTGAGGCCTATCTAGTACCGAGTTAAAAATATCTCTCAAAGTGGTGTTCAACTCTTGGGGGGATATAGTTTCAGGCAATCCCCTTACTCTTATATTATTTCTGCGTCCCCTATTCTCAGAATCATCCAGCATTTCTGCTAGAGTTTGCAACTGTCTTGCTTGTGCGGCTGTGGCGGCTTCCTGAGCCTCCATTCTTTCGGTTAGGGAGGCTATAAGCTGGTCATGAGATTCCACTTTCTCACCACATTGTTGAATATCATCTCTTAGTACGGAAAGTTCAGCCTTATAGGAGCATTCCAGACGAGCAATGTACTGCTCCATATCCTGCTTCGTCGGGATATCTTTTATCTTATTGTATAATAGGCTGAAATCAGCTCCCATGGGTGTCACGGAGCACCCTGTCGTGGAGAATGATCTCCCGTGTTGCGGTGTCAGGAGTGCGTCTGGTCGGCGGGTTAATTATTTTGTATATCTGATGCTGCGGTGTCCATCATCATGGGGTCTGCTGCTCCCAACGCTGCAGGGACAACTGTAGTGGCCATGTCGACGTCTGGGGGGACACTGCCGCCTCTCTGTGACACGGGGGGTTCTGCACTCATCCCCCCGGGGTTCTTATCTGATCCGCCGGCCTGTATCTGCGCGGGACCGTCCGCGTGGTGCCCCTGTGATTGACGGATCTCCTGGGCCCCAGAGGATTTATTAGGAGATAGCCTCGCTGCCTGCTGGGCCCCCGTGGATGTGCCCCCTTTCCTCCCAGGGGATCCCCCTCCGTCTGCAGTCTCACCAGTTCTCTCTCCTCCTGCCTGCACCTTACTTCCTGGTGGCGGCGGGGCCTGCTGCGCTCCGGTCTCCACACCTGTCATGGCGCCCGCGGCCTTCCTTCTTCCCGCTCCTATAAGGTAGCGGGAGATGCCTCTGGGAGTGCTGTCGGGTGCTGAGGGGCCCGCGGACGTATTCCCCCTGGTCCTTCTAGCCGACATCAGAAGGTGGGGTGAGTATTCTGGGCTCTGTTCGGGTCGGTCACCGGTGCTGGAGCGGGAGCTCTCTTACATGCGTCCTCACTCCTCGCTCGCCATGCCACGCCCCCTGACGTTTTTAATTATTTCATTTTGGTGTGTATACGATTTTTTGATCGCCAGCTATTGCATTTTAATGCAATGTTGCGGTGAGCAAAAAAACCGTAATTCTGGCGTTTTGAATTTTTTTCTCATTACGTCGTTTAACGGTTGCATTAATTCTTTTTTTATATTGATACTAGCTGAAGAGCCCAGCGCTGCCCGGGCATAGTAGCTAACTGTGGTTAGTTATAGAAAATTATAATTATCCTCCATCCCATAGTCCCGTGCCCATATACCCATCATACATATCCACGATCCCATAGGCCCGTGCCCATATACCCATCATACATATCCTCCATACCATAGTCGAGTGCCCATATACCCATCACACATCCTCCATCCCATAGTCCCATGCCCATATACCCATCATACATTTTCCCCATCCCATAGTCCCATGCCCATATACCCATCATACATATTCTCCATCCCATAGTCCCATGCACATATACCCATCATACATATTCGCCATCCCATAGTCGAGTGCCCATATACCCATCACACATCCTTCATCTCATAGTCCCGTGCCCATATACCCATCATACATATCCTCCATCCCATAGTCCCGTGCCCATATAACCATCATACATATCCGCCATCTCATAGTCCCGTGACCATATACCCATCATACATATCCTCCATCCCATAGTCCAGTGCCCATATACCCATCACACATCCTCCATCCCATAGTCCCGTGCCCATATACATATCCGCCATCCCATAGTCCCGTGCCCATATACCCGTCAAACATATGCTCCATCCCATAGTCCACTGCCCATATACCCATCACACATCCTCCATCCCATAGTCCCGTGCCCATATACATATCCGCCATCCCATAGTCCCGTGCCCATATACCCATCATACATATCCTCCATCCCATAGTCCAGTGCCCATATACCCATCACACATCCTCCATCCCATAGTCCCGTGCCCATATACATATCCGCCATCCCATAGTCCCGAGCCCATATACCCATCATACATATCCTCCATCCCATAGTCCCGTGCCCATATACATATCCTCCATCCCATAGTCCCGTGCCCATATACCTGTCATACATATCCTCCATCCCATAGTCCAGTGCCCATATACTCATCACACATCCTCCATTCCATAGTCAACCATTATGACATCATAATGAGCGGCGGCGGGGCTCTTGCAACCTATGATGACATCAGCGTCACCATGGCAACCATTGTGACATCATAATGAGGGGTGGGGCTTGATGTGCACACACTGCACACACTTTTCCCCCCAGTATGTAGATAGGGGCAAAATTGTTTGGTGAATTGGAACGTGCGGGGTTAAAATTTCGACTCACAACATAGCTTAGGACGCTCTCGGGGACCAGACGTGTGACTGTGCCAAATTTTGTGGCTGTAGCTGCGACGGTGCAGATGCCTATCCCGGACATACACACATACACACACACACACATACATACACACATACATACACACTTTGAGCTTTATATATTAGATATCAGGCCACTCTGAAAGCGGTGATACCAAATATGTGTATATTTGATTTTTTTTTTATTTTATTTTGAATGTGGCGAAAGGGTGGTGATTTGAACTTTTATATTTTTTTAATATTTTTAAAAACTTTTTTTTTTACTTTTTGCATTCTTCAATAGTCTCCATGGGAGACTAGAAGCTGCAGTTGTCCGACGTGCTCTGCTACATACAGGCGATGAACAGATCGCCTGTATGTAGCAGAAATGCTCACTTGCCATGAGTGCCGACCATCGGGCAGCGCTCATAGCCAGATTGGTATGACAACCATAGAGGTCTGCTGGAGACCTCTGGTGGTAATGCTAACCCATCGGTGACTCGCGATCATGTGACGGTGTCACCGATGGGTGGGATTTCCGGCGCGCTTGCAAGAAGCGCGAGTTAAATGTCGCTGTCAGAAATTGACAGTGGCATTTAACTAGTTAACAGCCACGGGTGGATCGCGATTCCACCCGCAGCTGTTGTGGGCACATGTTAGCTGTATATATCAGCTGACATGTGCCCAGAAAGGTGCGGGCTAAAGCACCGGAGCCCGCACCAAAAAGGGGGAGTCTGACATCGGTGTACTATTACGCCTGATGTCGGAAAGGGGTTTAAATACAATTTTTATTTCAATATGTTGTATCTACATTTAGTCCAGTGTTTTTGTCAAAGCCTCTCATATCAACTGCTCAGTGAAGAATGGAAAGGACTGAGATGACAACACGGATGACATCTGAGTGTTACCAGTTTTTTCACAGAAATTTTCTCTTGAATGGGAAAGTTTACTCTACAAATCAAATAAAAAACAGATGTCTCCTTTTTTGATGGACAACCTCAGGTTGTTTTCACACTTTTGTTTGGGAGTCTTTTTTTTCTGTCCCATTTTTGGAATAAGCAAATAGAATTTATGTTCAAAACTGATCTGTTATACAACTAATTAAAATAGAAGCAGCATGGTCCTTTTTATTATGGGGTCTCTCTTGGTTTCAATATGCATATTTTTTAAGAGTGTGTGACATTACTATAACTTGCTTTTTTTTCTTACTCAAAAGGTTAAAAAATGCTACTTCCCTGTGTGTGTTCTTTGATGTCTAGCAAGATTTCCTTTCATTGTAAAACATTTCTCACATTCTGAACATGGATATGGCTTCTCTCCTGTGTGAGTTATCTGATGTGCAACAAAATGTGATTTCTTTCTAAAACATTTTCCACATTCTGAACATAAAAATGGCTTCTCCCCTGTGTGAATTCTCTGATGTACAACAAGATATGATTTCTGCATGAAACATTTCCCACATTCTGAACATAAAAATGACTTTTTTCTTGTGTGAGTTCTCTGATGTCTAACAAGTTTAAATATCTCGCTGTAACTTTTTCCACATTCTGAACATGGAAAGTGCTTCTCTCCTGTGTGAATTGTCTGATGTACAACAAGTTGTAATTTCTTTAGAAAACCTTTTCCACATTCTGAACATGAAAATGGCTTCTTCGCTGTGTGAATTCTCTGATGTTTAACGAGAAGTGATTTCTTATAAAAACATTTCCCACATTCTGAACATAAAAATGGCTTCTCCCCTGTGTGAATTCTTTGATGTGTAACAAGAAATGATTTCTCATTAAAACATTTCCCGCATTCTGAACATGAATATGGCTTTTCCCCTGTATGAATTCTCTGATGTTTAACGAGATGAGGTTTCTCATTAAAGCATTTCCCACATTCTGAACATGAATATGGCTTCTCCCCTGTGTGAGTTCTCTGATGTACAATAAGCTGTGGTTTCTGTTTATAACATTTATCACATTCTGAACATGAAAATGGTTTCTCCCCTGTGTGAATTCTCTGATGTGTAATAAGATGTGATTTCTTTTTAAAACATTTCCCACATTCTGAACATAAATATGATTTCACTTTTTTGATAGCTAGCTCATGTTCATTTGTCCTTCTATAACTTTTGTTTTGTGTATCAGTTATTGAAGAAGCAGAAAAAAGGACGTGCTGAAAATGATCAGAAGAAAGTTTTTTTCTGAGAAGGGCTTGAGGTATATGTGAGATAATGGCACATTCTTCATATGTATCTTGTGTAATACCATGATCATCTGTTGCAAAATCTGAAAATATTGGATGTCCCTCTAAGCGCCTGGCACCTGTCAAGAATAAAAGTGATTTTATTATTTTTCAATAATAATGCAGTGAAATCATATAAATATTATAAATCCTATACATTTTCATATTTCATTTTCACGGCGGCACGGTGGCTCAGTGGTTAGCGCACCAGCCTTGCAGCGGTGGGGTCCTGGGTTCAAATCCCACCAAGGACAACATCTGCAAGGAGTTTGTATGCTCTCCCCGTGTTTGCATGGGTTTCCTCCGGGTACTCCGGTTTCCTCCCACATTCCAAAGACATACTGATAGGGAATTTAGATTGTGAGCCCTTCGGGGACAGTGATGCTAATGTGTGCAAACTGTAAAGCGCTGCGGAATATGTTAGCGCTATATAAAAATAAATATTATTATTATTTCATACAAATTGTAATAGATATCAATTGACTAAGAAAGTAGACCACAAAGCAGGGACTATTAGATTAGGCCACCAGGTTGCGCTGTTTCAATTTGTCAGTTCTCTGTAATTGGTTATTGTTTCACTTTGTCTGTCACCAATCATAACCAGTTATATCAGGGGTGGAGAACCTATATTTCTGCCAAAGGTCATTTGGATATTTATACAATCATTCAGTGATATACTTGAAATTTATTCTTGCTATATTTGGTCAAACATTTAATCAACTGACCCTAATGTGATGGTTGGAGCTGCTTCTATTTGATGAGGCTTGTGATGTTAGCTGGTATTAATGATGTTACTACTCGCAACTGCTTTTATAGGTTTGTGTTGGTCTGCAGCATAGTCAAATCTTTGTGAAGAGTTTTGTAAAGAACATCACATAATAGACACTGAGACTGCTATATTTACATCCCATAGGAGACACCGAGACCGTTCTATATATATCATATAGGAGACAACAAGACTGCTGTACATATATCACATGGAAGACACAGTGAGTGGTGCATATACATCACATAGGAAACACAAGGCTTATGTAATGCAGTGGTGTTCACACAGTGCAGTAAAGAGGCAGTGCCTGTTTCCTTCGGATCGCAGCCGGATTGTCTGTAACACTCTGTTGCACACACTCTGTATCCCTTGTGTGTGCGTTAGGGGCTTTGATTTCTGGCTCTGGCCTGTGTTCAAACTCACACAGACCTGTCCTGCACAGAGCTTCCTACTCTATTGGTAGTAAAACACAAACTCATCCACCCAAACATAAACAGAAAGTTTAAAAGTGAAACGTGGACATTAGCCACTTGCAAAACTCGGAGTTGAGGGAGAGACCCGCACTACTACCAACTTGCAGAGCTCCCCAAAAATAAAAGCCCATTTCAGGTTTTTTTAAATCTGACATGACCAAATAGTTTGACCAAATCCATACTCTTTTATTTTGCATTGCAACCACAGCTGTGGCTGTGAATACAATGCCAACAGTTGTTTCGATTTGCTTTTAAGCACATTCTGGGGGATACACTGTCTCACACTTGGTAAATATACATCACATTGGAGACACTGAGGCTGCAGCGTATACATCCAACAGGAGTCTCTATAGCTGAAGCATACAGATCATATAGGAGGCACTAGGGTTGGAGCATTTATAGCACCAGTGTAGTGGAGGGGATTTTATGACATCTCATCTCATCTATACGCTGAGAAAAGCTACGGTGGGAATTGACCGATGCAGTTTTAAAGGGGATCTGTGCTGTCACCCCATTTTAGCCCTATCAGCTGCCAGCACCGCCATCAGGGGCTTATCTACAGTATTCTGTAGATAAGCCCCCGATGTAACATGAAAGATAAGAAAAAGAGTGAGATTATACTCACCCCGGCGTTCGGTCTGGTCCGATGGGTGTCGCGGTCCGGTCTGGCACCTCCCCATCTTCATACGATGATGTCCTCCTCCTTGCTTCTCCCTCGGCTCCTGCGCAGGCGTACTTTCTCTGCCCTGTTGAGGGCAGAGCAGAGTACTGCAGTGCGCAGGCGCCGGACCTCTCTGACCTTTCCCGGCGCCTGCGCACTGCAGTACTTTACTCTGCCCTCAATAGGGCAGATATAGTACGTCTGCGCAGGAGCCAAGGGAGGAGCAAGAAGGAGGACATTATCGTATGAAGATGTGAGGCGCCGGACCGTGACACCCACCGCCCCCGGTGAGTATAATCTAACATGTTTTTCTTATCTTTCAGGTTACATCGGGGGCTTATCTACAGCATTACAGAATGCTGTAGATAAGCCCCTGATGGCAGTGGCCACAGCTTATAGCGCTAAAATGGGGTGACAGATTCCCTTTAACAAATTCACCACCGATTTCATCATTTGCAATACAAAGAATCAGGTCAGTGGTAAAGGTGCGTCATTACATAGTAGTAAATGCAGCAATATCTGCACAATGTCTGTGTGGATGTTTTTGCTGTTAATTTGCTGTTTGATTTCTGCAGCAAATACATTATGTGAATGCCCCCTCTTCTAGTGGTGGGGGTCCTAAATCACTTATATCTGACATTGGAGTAATATCAAAAGAGTTTTCCCTCACATCCCCCCATATACTTTTTACAGAAATCTCTCTGCCACCTATAAGACCATAACATTTTATGAAGAGCCTCATTTTGTTAGTAGTAGGGAAAGAAAAGTTTTAGTCAGGGGTGATAAAGGGGGAGAGGGGCTCAATTAGGGTAATACAGGGGGAGGTGGCGCAGTCAGGGGTGATAAAGGGGGAGAGGGGCTCAATCAGGGTAATACAGGGGGAGGTGGTGCAGTCAATCAGGGGTAATACAGTGAGAGAGGGGCTCAGCCAGGGTGATACAGAGGGAGGTGGCGCAGTCAGGGTGATACAAAAGGAGGTGGCGCAGTCAGGGTGATACAGGGGAAGGTGGCACAGTCAGGGTGATACAGAGGGAGGTGGCACAGTCAGCGTGATACAGAAGGAGGTGGCGCAGTCAGGGTGATACAGGGGGCGCAGTCAGGATGATACAGGGGGAGGTGGCGCAGTCAGGGTGATACAGAGGGAGGTGGCGCAGTCAGGGTGATACAGAAGGAGGTGGCGCAGTCAGGGTGATACAGAGGGAGGTGGCGCAGTCAGGGTGATACAGAGGGAGGTAGCGCAGCCAGGGTGATACAGAGGGAGGTGGCGCAATCAGGGTGATTCAAGGGGAGGTGGCGCAGTCAGGGTGATACAAGGGGAGGTGGCACAGTCAGGGTGATACAAGGGGAGGTGGCGCAGTCAGTGTGATACAGAAAGAGGTGGTGCAGTCAGGGTGATAAAGGGGGAGAGGGGCTCAATCAGGGTGATACAGAGGGAGGTGGCACAGTCAGGGTGATACAGAGGGAGGTGGTGCAGTCAGGGTGATACAGAGGGAGGTGGCGCAGTCAGGGTGATACAAGGGGAGGTGGCGCAGTCAGGGTGATACAGAGGGAGGTGGCACAGTCAGGGTGATACAGAGGGAGGTGGCGCAGTCAGGGTGATACAGGGGCGAGGGGGTGCAGTCGGGTGATTCCGGGGCGAGGGGGTGCAGTCAGGGGTGATTCCGGGGCGAAAGGCTGCAGTCAGGGCTGATTCCGGGGGAGCGGGTACAGTCAGGGTGATTCCGGGGCGAGGGGGTGCAGTAAGGGGTGATTCCGGGGTGAGGGGGTGCAGTCAGGGGTGATTCTGGGGCAAGGGGGATGCAGTCAGGGGTGATTCCATGGGAGGGGGTGCAGTCAGGGGTGATTCCATGGGAGGGGGTGCAGTCAGGGGTGATTCCGGGGCGAGGGGGTGCAGTCAGGAGTGATATAGAGTAAGGGGTGCAGTCAGTCAGGAGTGAAAGGAGAGATGAGGTAATGGGGCCCTGATTTATCCCTAAGTAACTTAGCCCCTCCCCCTCTCTCACCCCAGACAAAAGGCCCCCCATTTAGGCTGAGTTCACATGTCGCGTTTTTTTCGCGAAAACACGGAATCGCAGCGATCCTACACCCATAGGATTGCATTGTTCCGCTTACTTCCCGCATGTGGCTGTGCCCACCATGCGAAAAGTAAGCAGAACATTTGCAGATGGTACCCACGGTCCGGAGGAAAGGAGACTGTCCTCCGGGCTCTGAGTACCATAGCCCTGTAAAAAATAGAATTAAAATAAAAAATATTGTTATTCTCACCTTCCGGCGTCCCGCGCAGCCTTCCCGCCTCTCTCCTGGTCCCAGTAATCCTTTGCGCAAATGACCGCGAGACGTCACACATAGCGTACACATAGCCTTAAGGTACTGTCACACTTAGCGATGTACCAGCGATCCCGACCAGTGATATGACGCGGTCAGGATCGCTGGTACATGGCTAAGTGGACGCTAGTGAGCTGCCACACAGGCAGATCTCACCAGCGACATAGCAGGAGTCGGGGGTCGTTACTTACCTGTCAGTCGAAGCGATCCTGACATCCTCCCGCCCGCGTCCACGCGTCGCTCGTCGTCTCAGCAGGAAGCCCAGCAGGAAGCTGACGACGAGAAACGGTCCAGGACATTCTCAAGCGATCAGCGATAACCAGTGGGGGAGCGGTCGGAGGTAAGTATCAGACATAGTGATATCGCTAGCAATATCGCTATAACGTCACAAAAACCTGTGACGTTATAGCGATATTGCTAGCGATATCGCTTAGTGTGACAGGCCCTTAACACTTACTTTTAGGCTGGCAGGGGGCCCTCCTTCAAACATTGCAGCTGAAGTAGGGAGTCATCTATCTCCCTCTGCTGCTTACACTGTGGGGAAGGGGCGTTATTGATGACAGCAGCTCATTACCTGAGCTGTGCTGTACGGCTGGGGAGAAGAGGACACAAACTTAAGCTAACACTGATTAGCTGTGCTGCAGCCAATCAGTGTTAGCCTTGCCAAGAGCTGCTCCACTCTCTCTGCCTGCTCATCGCAGGGAAGAGCAGTAACACAAAAAGTCATCAGGACACAAGAGCGCTTACTACTTACAAATAGTAGTCCCCAGTCTGCAGCAGCCGCACATGTGATGCCCACCCGCACTGCTCTGGGCTCCTCCCACAGAGAAGTGAATATTACTTTTTCTTTAGTATCAGGGACAGCAGAAGCCGGCCCCTGGAGCAGTGGGGGCCCTAGACCAGTGGTCCCCAACCTTTTTTGCACCAGGGACCGGCTTGAAGCAAGACCATTCTTCCATGGCCCGGCAGGGCGGGGATGGAGATGTGACAGGGGTGGGGCTTTGGTCATAAGGGGGCGGGGCTATGGACGCGGTTGTAGTTTAGCAGTGCATACTTATCATTTAATTATAACATTTAAAATGTGACTCAACTCACCATAGATTTTAAATGAGTGCGAGCACCTGGCTTGTTTCTCTGTTTCAGTGGGAGCACCGGCTACTTCTATTGATGGCTGTCACTGCTAATGATGATTGGAACCTACAAGGAAATGGAGCATTGAGCACTTAAGAAAAATTGAACTGGAGTTCTGTACATGCTGATTATTTTCTAATCATCAGAAAATGTATGTGTGGTTCCCCCCGTCCTGTCCAGCTCTGTGTGGCTCCCCCTGTTGTATGCATGGCTCCCCTGTCCCATCCTTGTATACATGGCTCTGCTGCCATCCTCCCATCCTTGTATACATGGCTCTGCTCCAACCCTCCCATCCTGTATGCATGGCTCCCCTGACCCATCCTGCATACATGGCTCTGCTCCCACTCTTTCTCCCCTGTATGCATGGCTCCGCTCCCACTCTCCCTCCCCTGTATATATGGCTCCGCTCCCACTCTCCCTCCCCTGTATATATGGCTCTGCTCCCATTCTCCCTCCCTTATACAGTGGGGCAAAAAAGTATTTAGTCAGTCAGCAATAGTGCAAGTTCCACCACTTAAAAAGATGAGAGGCGTCTGTAATTTACATCATAGGTAGACCTCAACTATGGGAGACAAACTGAGAAAAAAAAATCCATAAAATCACATTGTCTGTTTTTGTTTCATTTTATTTGCATATTATGGTGGAAAATAAGTATTTGGTCAGAAACAAGCAATCAAGATTTCTGGCTCTCACAGACCTGTAACTTCTTCTTTAAGAGTCTCCTCTTTCCTCCACTCATTACCTGTAGTAATGGCACCTGTTTAAACTTGTTATCAGTATAAAAAGACACCTGTGCACACCCTCAAACAGTCTGACTCCAAACTCCACTATGGTGAAGACCAAAGAGCTGTCAAAGGACACCAGAAACAAAATTGTAGCCCTGCACCAGGCTGGGAAGACTGAATCTGCAATAGCCAACCAGCTTGGAGTGAAGAAATCAACTGTGGGAGCAATAATTGGAAAATGGAAGACATACAAGACCACTGATAATCTCCCTCGATCTGGTGCTCCACGCAAAATCCCACCCCGTGGGGTCAGAATGATCACAAGAACGGTGAGCAAAAATCCCAGAACCACGCGGGGGGACCTAGTGAATGAACTGCAGAGAGCTGGGACCAATGTAACAAGGCCTACCATAAGTAACACACTACGCCACCATGGACTCAGATCCTGCAGTGCCAGACGTGTCCCACTGCTTAAGCCTGTACATGTCCGGGCCCGTCTGAAGTTTGCTAGAGAGCATTTGGATGATCCAGAGGAGTTTTGGGAGAATGTCCTATGGTCTGATGAAACCAAACTGGAACTGTTTGGTAGAAACACAACTTGTCGTGTTTGGAGGAAAAAGAATACTGAGTTGCATCCATCAAACACCATACCTACTGTAAAGCATGGTGGTGGAAACATCATGCTTTGGCGCTGTTTCTCTGCAAAGGGGCCAGGACGACTGATCCGGGTACATGAAAGAATGAATGGGGCCATGTATCGTGAGATTTTGAGTGCAAACCTCCTTCCATCAGCAAGGGCATTGAAGATGAAACGTGGCTGGGTCTTTCAACATGACAATGATCCAAAGCACACCACCAGGGCAACGAAGGAGTGGCTTCGTAAGAAGCATTTCAAGGTCCTGGAGTGGCCTAGCCAGTCTCCAGATCTCAACCCTATAGAAAACCTTTGGAGGGAGTTGAAAGTCCGTGTTGCCAAGCGAAAAGCCAAAAACATCACTGCTCTAGAGGAGATCTGCATGGAGGAATGGGCCAACATACCAACAACAGTGTGTGGCAACCTTGTGAAGACTTACAGAAAACGTTTGACCTCTGTCATTGCCAACAAAGGATATATCACAAAGTATTGAGATGAAATTTTGTTTCTGACCAAATACTTATTTTCCACCATAATATGCAAATAAAATGAAACAAAAACAGACAATGTGATTTTCTGGATTTTTTTTTCTCAGTTTGCCTCCCATAGTTGAGGTCTACCTATGATGTAAATTACAGACGCCTCTCATCTTTTTAAGTGGTGGAACTTGCACTATTGCTGACTGACTAAATACTTTTTTGCCCCACTGTATATATATATATATATATATATATATATATATATATATATATATATATATATATATATATGGCTCCGCTCCCACTCTCCCGGCCTCCCTTGTATATATGGCTCCACTCCCACTCTCCCGGCCTCCCTTGTATATATGGCTCCACTCCCACTCTCCCGGCCTCCCTTGTATATATGGCTCCGTTCCCACTCTCCCTCCCTTGTATATATGGCTCCGTTCGGCTCCCCCATCCTCCCCCATCATACTTACCCTCACATCGCTGACCTTCCTTCCCGTCGCTGAACTTCCCTCCCTGCATCTCGCGGCGCTTCAGCTCCTGTGCGGAGCGGTCACGTGCTACCACTCATTAAGGTCTATGAATATGGACGCCACGCCTATGGGAGATGAGTGGCGTCCATATTCATGACCTTAAATGAGTGGTACACGTGACCGCTCAGCGCTGGATGAAGCCGCCGCGGGATGCAGGGTGAGTATCAGCTGCTGCACCGCCGCCGGCTCCCCTTCTGTCCGCGGACCGGCAAGGGCACTGCAACGGCCCGGTGCTGGGCCGCGGACCGGTGGTTGGGGACCCCTGCCCTAGACAACTGCTGGCCAGTATGCCTCCGGTTCTCCGGTGGGCCAGTCCGACCCTGTGTATGATGGAAAAACACGGGTATTACATACCAGGTAATGGGTTTTTTCATGAGACATGACGGCACCCTTATATTCCCTCCCTATTGCTCACATCATTAGTTGGGTGCATTATTAGCATTATACACTCCCTTGGGTGTTGGTAATTAGTAGTATAAAGGATGTATTATTTATATGTACACTAACCTGCGGAGTTCCTCTCGTGCTCTGTAAAACAACTGATGGGGAGAGAGGAGCCGCCCCTTTTATCTTGAAGGTTTTCTGTCCTTGAAGGGCGGATCCCTACTCTCTCGTGGTGCCGTCATGTCTCTTGAAAAAACACATTACCAGGTATGTAATACCCGTGTATTTCTCCAGTGACGGAGCTGTGTGGCAGCTGTTTTTTTTCTGGGACAAGTTTTTTTCTATTTAACTTTTTGATCACGTTTTACTCCAATTTTGTTTCGATGGTATGGTGAAAAAGCATATTTTTTGTCTTGGATTTTTTTTTCTACAGCACTCACTGAAGTGGTTATCTAGTGTGACGGGGATTTTTTTTAATGCATTTATTTTTACATAAATATGTGTATTTATTGGTAGAATATCTTTTTCTTCTTTTTTTGTACTTTTTTTTCTTAGTCCTCCATGGGACGTTAACATTTTTTACTCTGATCACTGGTATAAAGCATTGCAATGCATTACACGTGTCAGTGTTGCATTAACAGAAGCCTCTTAAACTTTGCTCCTGTCAAGTTCCAACAGGGTAGCCATGGCTGGCTGATCCGCAGGAATTCACTGAAATATGTTGAAGCTTTCAAGAGTTATTATCACATAAAGTGACACTGGTCAGATTTGAAAAATCGGGCTCTGTCAGAAAAGTAAAAATGCACTTAGACAGTAAGGGGTTAAACGATAAATCTTTAAAGAGGTATATCCAATTGCCAGTGGCTGAGAATTATCTGCATTTAGTGGCTACTACTCACCTGTGCAGTTATCTGTAGGAATCTCCTCCTTACACCGCTCATCACCCCTCACATATGTCTCTGTAGTACTAATATGGGGCAGATCTTTACCCTGAAACAAAGATTCTAAAGTCACAGACAAATGGGGAAGTCGTGTGAAATGATTTTAAAAAACAGAAACAATAGCAAATGATCATGGCGACCAAAAATGGCACTTTCTTATTTGGCGTTCATTCTGCCTTAGACACTTCAAGTGGTCACGCCCCCTACTGGTAAGTCAGACTAAGCGTATGTGCACATGATGTCTTTTTCAGGCAGATTTCACCTGGAACCCATCTGAAAAATAATGAACATTTGGACTGCAATGTCAAAGCGACTTTCCGCGCATATGTTCTGTCTTCTCAGGGTATGTGCTTATGACATCTTTTTCAGGCGGGTTACAGAGAAGTAAAGAAAAGAATCACCATATGCAGTGCAGCGTCAAAACGACTTGCTGTTCCTAGGTTTAGTCTTTTGAATGTCAGGTTTTCAAAGACGTAAAGCGGTTAACAGAAGTGATCAAAATTAAAAAAAAAAATAACGTAAATGAAACCCCACTTTATCACCCCCTTAGTTAGGTAAAAATAATTTAAAAAATGTATTTTTTTTTTTTCATTTCTCCATTAGAGTTAGAGCTAGTGTTTGAGTTATGGTTGGGGTTATAACTAGAGTTAGGGTTGGTCTAGGGTTATGGATGGGGTTAGTTAGAGCTATTGTTAAGGTTGAGTTAGGGTTAGGGCTGTGTAAGGCTGGAGTCACACTAACCTGCGCAAAATACGGTCAGTATTTTACATGCGTAATACGGATGACAGACCCCTAAATAGTGCTCCGTATGTCATCCGTAATCAAGGTGTGGTCGCGTATTTTGCGCATGTCAGCATCCGTATGTAATCCGTATGGCATCCGTATGGCGAGATTTTCGCGCAGGCTTGCAAAATGGACATATAATGGAGCCCTATGACAGTTTTAATAAAGAAATGAAAGAATAGATATAGACACATAGAATGCATATATATTCTATGTGTCTATATCTATTCTTTAGTTTATTTATTAAACCTGTCAGTGTGAGTTTACTGTATAGCGCACTGAATTGCCGGCTTTGCTAAAAGACACCGGGTGCGTATTTCTCGCAAGTCACACGTGTGGTCCGTGTGTAATCCGTATTTTTTGCGCAACCATAGACTTGCATTGGCGTATTACGGGCGTAGTACGCTGACAATCGCAGCATGCTGCGAGTGGCACGGAGCGTAGGATACTGAGGAGAAATATACGCCTGGTGCGAGGGACCCCATAGAGAATCATTGGTCTGTGTCTAATGCGTGCTTTTTGCGCCTCTCACTCGGCCGTATTCTTCGCCAGTGTGACTCCAGCTTTAGAGTTAGAATTGGGGTGTTTCCACTGTTTAGGTACATCCAAACGTGACATGGCACCCACCAATGATTCCAGCCAATTTTGCGTTCAAAGAGTCAAACAGTGCTCCCTCCCTTCTGAGCCCTGCCATGCGGCCAAACAGTGGCTTTCCCCCACTCAGGAGAAAAAGCACAACAAATTTTATGGTCCATTTTCTCCTTGTGAAAATAAAAAAGTTTGGTTCCAAAGTAAACTTTTTGTTAAAAAAGTAAAATGTTCATTTTTTCCTTCCACATTGCTTTAGTTCTCGAGAAGCACCTGAAGGGTTAATAAAATTCTTGAATGTGGTTTTGCGCACGTTGAGGGGTGCAGTTTTTAGAATGGTGTCACTTTTGGGTATTTTCTGTCATATTGATCCCCCAAACTCACGTCAAATGTGAGGTGGTCCCTAAAAAAATGGTTTTGCAAATTTTGTTGGAAAAATGAGAAATTGCTGGTCAACTTTTAACCCTTATAACATCCTAACAAAAAATTATGTTTCCAAAATTATGCTGATGTGACGTAGACATGTGGGAAATGTTGTTATTTATTAACTATTTTGTGCGATATGACTTTGATTTAAGGGCACAAAAATTAAAAGTTTAAAAATTGAAAAATTTTCAAAATTTGTGCCAAATTTCTGTTTGTTTCATAAATAAACGCAAGTCAAATCGAAGAAATTTTACCACTAACATGAAGTACAATATGTCACGAAAAAACAGTCTCAGAATCAGTGGGATCCGTTGAAACGTTCCAGAGCTATAACCTCATAAAATGACAGTGGTCAGAATTGTAAAAATTGGCTTGGTCATTAAGTACCAAATTGGCTCTATCACTAAGGCCTCTTTCACACTTCAGTTTTTTGTGTCAGTTAAAATCCGCCAAAAAGGAGGAAAAGCGGATCCGTTCCTAACTGATGTGAACGGATGCCATTTTTTGACGGATCCTCAGAATGAAGAATTTTAAAAGAACGAGAGAGAGAGAGATTTTTTTTTCCTCCGCCAGAAAGGATTTCAGGGTTAATTTTCTCCCTGAGTTCCTTTCTCCAGGCATGCGCAATGGAAAATGCGGATCCAACAACAAAAAAAGTTGCAAGGTCCGTCCAGGCATGCCGGCGGCCGAAAAAAATTTGGCAGATCCTCACAAAAACGGATCCAACAGATGGCCATCCGTCGAGATCCGCCAGTAATGCAACTCAATGGGGAAAAAAAAACGGATCCGCAAAAAAAAAAAAAATGGTGGATCCGTTTTTTTCAAAACCTGGCGGATTTTGACTGATGGTCAAAAACGGAAGTGTGAAAGAGGCCTAAGGGTTTAAAGGGCCTAAACATGTATAAAAAGTTGCCAAAAGTTTAGATACTCTCTAATGTGCATTTTACTGGTCAATAATTGACAACCAAATATCAGTCTCTTTACACAGGCTGTCAAACACCAGATGCACAAGCAAAATGTTCATTCATCGGGTGAAATGGCTTTTAAATTACCGCATATTTCGCTTTGTAAAATGCACTTTTTTCCCCAAAATTTTGGGGGAAAATGGGGGTGCGTCTTACAAAGCGAACATGCCTTACCATAGGCCGTGATCAGGGGGTGTCTGGGTGACCGGCGGTTCCTGGCCGGTGCTGCGGGTGTCTTCGGTGCCCAGCGGTGCAGCATGTGTCTGACACTGCCCCTTGGCTCTCCCGACATTTTGTAACAGGCCAGGGCCCCGGCAATTCCACGGTTCCCTATTTGTGCGGTGGTTCCGGTAAAAAAATGGCTGCTTGGGCATGCTCAGATGTGATATCGGGACCAATATCTTGAGACATGAGATTTCAGCGCTGAGATCTCATCTATCGAGATCTTGGTCCTGAGATCCTGGAACCACAGCACACATAGGGAACCGTGGAAATGCCAGGGCTCTGGCCTGTCGCAATATGTCAGCAGAGCCCCGGGGTAGCGCCGGACACACACGCAGCACCTCTGGGCACCCGGAGAAATCCGGCAGCAGCAAAAGACCCCACAGCAGCACAAGAACCCCGCAGCAGTGGCGCACATCGGAGCCCCCCCTCATCCCTGAATGCGGCCTGCAGCATCACCCCACTCCTGCCACCTCCAGCAGCGACCTTGGGACCCCGCTACACTGCAGTCACCAACCCGGGTAAGCAATAAGATGCAAGGATTATAAGAAGCACCACCATTTTATTCAAAAATATTTTTTTCTTATTTTTCTCCTCAAAATTTGTGGTGCGTCTTATAATCCGGAGCGTCTAATAAAGCGGAAAAAAAAGAAAAATGCTATACTCTGTGCACATATCTAGCAAATTAACAATTATTTGTGCACACACAACCTTTTTCAGCTTATCTACAGGTTGCAACTGTAGATCAGCTTTACATAGCGGGTCGGCGGTCATTTAATGGCTGTGATTCTACATTGTAAATACACCAATTGACCCAGGCACCTTATGTGTCATCTACTATGATCCTTTCTTAGACATCTGATCCTGACACCATGATGACTTTTTGCTATGATAGTTTAGCAACTCACTTGGAAAAGTAGGTAACACAGTAAAAACTGCAATTGACCCTGCATGTTCTTGTACAGACTAGAGATCCTGATCCCGCAATCCCTAGTGGTTCCTGAATGAGTTGAAAAAGTCTTAACTACAGACTACATGATGGGAACTCGGACTTATGCTGTCTAAAAGGCTGTCAACTGCTTCACGTTCCTCCTAAAGAACCGGAGGGCACAGCAGAGTGTAAATTACCTAAAGAAGGGAAACTAAAAAGAGATTCCAGAGTGCGTAAAACAAGTAAAAAAATGCAAAAGAAAGGATTACGTATGCACATAATGAGACCATCACCAGCAGGAAATACAAGCAGGGGGAATGTATATAAAGCTGGACCCGGAAGGTGAAAGGACAGACAAATTAGTAAATGAAAACACCTGTTACCTGATTGGTATCTGCTGTGGCTCGGTGGACAGAGGAGAAGTCAACCACTAGGCACAGGCTCAAGGGTTCAAACCCAGATGCATGATACTTTTCACATCCACAACTTGTCTCTGCAGACAACCTCCAAACTGTCCTCCCTAATGAATTACCTCTATCACACCTGCCTCACTTATGAACTATTAACTCCACACTATCCATGACTTTTGCTGCCCCCTCTTCTAACTGTCCCCCTCAGACAGCCACTAATCCATATTGAACCACCTCTTCAAACTGCAACTCTACGCTGTCCCCTGATTACTGAAAAATGTGTGGGTCCTTCTACTGCCAGTTAAACAGCTGCCATGAAGAGATGAATTTGGTTGGCCAGAATAATTAATTAAGCCCCAGTGTCCAAACCTCCATCTACAGATATTAGAGGTACCAGAATGTGCCAAAAAAACATTCGCACAATATTAATCCACTTTCACCAGCGTGAAGTGTTGATGTTGGAAGTTATTCCTTGAAAATCCCCACAAGTTTAGTAGTTTTGAAATATTGGTCCTGGTTAATGTGACACCGATGTCTGTGTTTGACATCACTCAGATCATTCAATCCTTTAATTTTAATGAGGATTCCAGCTGACAACAGATCACTTCATTTTATGGGTTACATGTCTCACTCCACAAGCAAGACCTTCACAGCCTTCCACACATCATAGCAGTGATTTAATGACACCTTCTCTCCATCTACCTGATGATCCTGAGGAACATTGGGATCTTCTTGTTTCCAGTCTTGTGGAAGAAGAGGACGGTGACATCTCTCTGGTGTTGTCCTCTCACTGGACAGAACTGGAGGAAACACATACAGGGACTGAATTCATTATTTACATACAGATAATTATAGGCCGTGTGTATTTAGTCCTGTCTATTACCTGGTGATGTGAGGGGCTGGGGAACCTCCATCATGACGTCCTTGTACAGATCTTTGTGTCCTTCTAAATACTCCCACTCCTCCATGGAGAAATAGACGGTGACATCCTGACACCTTATAGGAACCTGACACATACAATGATACCGTCATCCCCCGATCCCTCCATAGCGTTACTGTATAATGTCCCAGCATTCCCAGCAGTGTCACCTCTCCAGTCAGCAGCTCAATCATCTTGTAGGTGAGTTCTAGGATCTTCTGGTCATTGATGTCCTCATGTATCAGGGGGTGAGGTGGAGGCCCCGTGATTGGGCTCAGGGGTCTTCCCCATCCCTCAGACACAGGGGCCTGACAGCGCTCCCTAGAGGTCTTCTTCACTACTGCGTAATCCTGGTTTTGGAGAGACACATTAATAAACCTCACAACAGACATTTCCAGAGTCCTCACCTCTCCAGTTCTGTCCATCTGTTATTCCCATAGATAAGAATGATGTAATGTGACGTCATCAGAATCTCTCACCTCTCCAGTAAGCCGGAAGAGGATCTCTAGGGTGAGGTGTAATATCCTCTCCGCCATCTTGTCCCTGTCCCTATCCATCCTTGTAGGGTCACTCAGGAGAATTCTCTTATATAGAAGATCTCCACTGAGAGGATCCGATATTGTAGGGACCTGAATGGGGAGAAGATGACGATGTAACATCATAAAGATCCCATGTAAGAAATCTCCGGAGCTGTTACCGGCTTCACACGATCACTACATCCAGTCATGTCCCCATCCTGCCCCTGGTATAACACACAGTCCCATTAGGCTAAGTGTCCACGTTGCAGTAATGCTGCTGAAATTTCCGCAGCATTTCCGCAACTCCCTGCCGCAGGTAAAATGCATGCGGAATTCGCATACGTTTTCCAGCAAAACACAAGCATTTTTAGCTTGCAGAATGCTTGACCTTTTCCAAGTGATTTGAAGCATCGCTTGGAAAAGTGATTGACAGGTTGGTCACACTTGTCAAGCATATGCAGCATCAATAGAATATTAAAAATAATAAAAAAATAAAGAATAGGGATAAACTCACCTTCTGATAGCCCCCCGGAGCGCTCCCGCCTGTCAGCCACACCGCCAGCATCTTCCGTTCCCAGGGATGCCTTGCGATAATGACTTCTGATGATGTAGCATCTCGTGAGACCGCTATGTCATCAGAGGTCATTTGCGCAATGCATCCCTGGGAACGGAAGATGCTGGCGGCGTGGCTGACAGGCGGGAGCGCTCCGGGGGTTATCAGAAGGTGAGTTTATCCCTATTCTTTATTTTAATTCTACTTTTTACAGGGATATGGTACCCAGGGCATTGGTGGGAGTCTCCTCTCCTCCAGACCCTGGGTACCATCCGCACATGAAGCGCTCACTTTACACATGGTGTGCATAGCCACATGCGTAAAGTGAGCGTTTCAATGCAATCCTATGGCGGCGGAATCGCCACAATTCCGCAGTAAGGATGGACATGCTGCGGATTTTACCGCTATGCGAATGCGCAGCATAGGCACAACTGCGGAATCCAATAGGATTGAATGGTGATGCATTTTTTAAGCATTTCCGTGGCCGCAAAAACATGGCGGAAACGCATAAAAAACGCAACGTGGGCACACAGCCTTATAGTCACATACAGGGATTTATCCCAGGCTCAGCACTGAGGGGGTTATTGTCCCCTGCGCCCAGTAATGGGGAATCTCCAGCACCTACCTCCACCTGCAGAGCCGCACACCACATATATGGCTGTTCTGTGCGCACAGGACCTGTGATGAGGTCACAGGAGGGGAGGAGTCAGGAGTCACATGATCAGGGGCCTTGTATGCAGGACTCTGCTGTGCTGGTTGTCATGGTGCTGGATGAGGGGAAGTTTCTGTGTGGGGTCAGGAGGGGTTTACAGGGTGGATGTAGCCTGTGTGTTATATGTGTATGTAGCAGAGCTGTGTCTCTATATTTTATATTACATGGTTATACGCGGTGGTAATATAAGTTTTACCTTATCTGGCAGTGACTATTCTCCATAACATATGTTGCACACCTTTCCTCTGTTTTATCGTCCATATTCTTCTTCTTTTCTAGGTCTGAAGAGCCCTCTTCATTTCTGGAGTCGTCTCAGTGGGATTTTTTTCTACTCCCTACACAAATTGGTTATTGGAGCACAATTGTGAATACAGCTTTGGCCACATGGACCCAGATTCATCATTTGCATTTTGTTTTGTTTGTTTTTTTTATTTTATGGTATTCATTGATGGTTTTTGTGCCAAATTCATCAAGAATGTGCTAAATCAAAAATGTCATTTTTGTCTTTAACCCCTTACTGACATCAGACGTAATAGTACTCCCATGTCGGTATCCCTCTCTTTGATGTGGGCTCCGGCAGGGAAGATGTAACTAGAGTTATCATCCCCCTTTAACCTCATTGGTGGCAGCGGTGCTATCTGCGGCTCTGTGCTTGGGGTCGGCAGCAGCTCCTCTTGTGTAGCATGGGGACTCTGTGCTGGTGGTCATCGGCGGCTCCTCTTTGTGCAGCTGGGGGATGGCGGTGGCTCTGTGTCAGGGCTCCGCCGGCATATCCCCAAAGCCCGGAGGCCCCCGGCAGCTCCATTGCTGTGATGCGGTGGCCTCCGGGAAAATGGCCGCTGGAGCCCACGCGAGCTCAGATTCAGATATCGTCTCCTGAGATCTCAGGATGAGATCTGAATCTGAGCATGCGTGGGCTCCAGTGGCCATTTTCCCGGAGGCTTTGGGGATATGCCGGTGGAGCCCCAACGTAGGACATAGAGCCGCCACCCCCCCAGCTGCACAAAGAGGAGCCGCTGCCGACCCCCAGCACAGAGCCACAGATAGCACCGCTGCCACCAATGAGGTAAAAGGGGGATGATAACTCTAGTTGCATCTTCCCTGTGAGACGCCTCTTTCCTTCATCATGGGGACCACTCCACCACTATATGCAGACTGCTCCACACTCGGTGTATATGATGACACACGGCGTATGAGAAGACCCCCCCGACTTTTATGAAGATTTTATATTTTAACTGGAAAAGTTGGGGGGTCGTCTTATACGCCCATTCGTCTTATACGCCGGAAATTACGGTATTAATTTGCTGCTGGGCCTTACGAGATCTTTCCTCTTAGTCTGGGAACATCTGCCTGCAGATTCTCCTCCATGCTGCCTCCTTACGTGCCCGGTCTGCATAGTGTGCATCCCATTGATCCCATAGTTCTGGCCTCTCTTGCACTAGAACTATGAGCATCTCCACGGTAATGTGTGTGGCCATGATGCTACACTCCGTGGAGGTGTGTTCTTGGATTTCTAGAGGTTGCCAGGGAAATTTGCATGCCAAAGCTTCCTGACAATGCCTAATTCAATTTCCTGTCACCTGGAGAATGCTTGCGTATTTCTCGCAAGTCATCTGCATGGTCCGTGTGGTATCCGTTTTTTTCTCGCACACATAGACTTGCATTGGTGAGTCTCAGCCGATATACTTGCAGGAACTTCTGGTAGAGAGAGCATCCTTAACATGCACCACCAAACCTCTCCAGAACACAGGGATGAGGGCTTTGTCAGACCACTCCAGCTCGGAAGCCAGTGTCCAGAAACAAACGGCATACTGACTAACCGAGAGGGATCCCTGAGTCAAAGCAAGTAGCTGCAGAGAGGTGTCATGTGTGGTCCTAGGAAGACCTGCTTAATAGCTGTTAGAAAGTGAGCAGCGGTCCGAACCTCTGGGTCACCACGCTCCCATAATGGCGTAGCCCACTCCAACGCCTTGCCCGACAGAAGGGAAACAATAAACCCCAACTTGGCCCGTTATGTAGGGAATCGCGCAGCCAGTAACTCCAGCTGGATAGAGCACTGGCTGACGAAACCCCTACAGGAGGCGCCATCGCCAGAAAATTTATTGGGCAACGGGAGGCGGGTAACTGTCGGCGCGTGGGAGGACGTGGACATACGGGAAACCGCCTCGGCGATCACCTGTACAGCAGCCTCCGAAGACTTCGCCGCTGCGATGACACTCTCAAGAGTAGCCAACCGGCCCTCTAGCTGGCGAATGCACTGAAGGAGTTGCTGCTGATCTGCCATCACTAGTCAGACCCTGGCGCTAGTATAATGTTAGGAATGGCGGAACGCACTAAATAAAATAATAATAAAGTGCATTCGCCGCTCGGGGTCCACCGTGCAGTAGGTGGAATAACTGCTGCTAAGTGATGGCAGACAAGCAATATGGCGGTATGATGTACACGGGTTAAACTTCACCCGGAGTGTGCAGAGCGGCCTCTGTTCACACACAGAGGCAGGGGCGGGCTGGGTCGAGTGGCAGGGAGGCATATGCCCCCCGGGCCGCTTCCCCAGCAGCTGTGCAGGGCCAGCCGCCTGATGGCCCTGCACAGTGAACTGCGTGCGGCCGTGTCTGCTGTGCTGTGATGTGGCCGGCAGCAGACACGGCCGCGCACTTGTCTGTCTCAGCCGCGGTCTGCGGCTTTAAGCTTATGAGACAGACTGTGTTGTGCTCGCAGGCGGCGCGATGACGCCATTGTCTCACGCCGCTCTACAGGCCAGAAGAGGACACGGAGGCCGAGGTGCCAGGAATCAGGAAAAGGTGAGTATAACCTTTATTATGTTTTATATGAGCGGGCTGTGGGGCCATCATACTGTATATATGGGGTTGGGTTGCGGCCATCATACTGCATATATGGGGGCTGGGGCCATCATACTGCATATATGGGGGCTGGGGACATCATACTGCATATATGGGGAAAATCGGCCAGGGGCCATCATACTGCATATATGGGGGCTGGGGCCATCATACTGCATATATGGGGGAAAACGGGGGCCACCATACTGCATATATGGGGGCTGGGGACATCATACTGCATATATGGGGGCTGGGGACATCATACTGCATTTATGGGGGAAAACGGCTGGGGGCCATCATACTGCATATATGGGGGCTGGGGACATCATACTGCATATATGGGGGAAAACGGGGGCCATCATACTGCATATATGGGGGCTGGGGACATCATACTGCATATATAGGGAAAACGGGGCCTTCATACTGCATATATGGGGGCTGGGGACATCATACTGCATATATGGGGGAAAACGGGGGGCCATCATACTGCATATATGGGGGCTGGGGACATCATACTGCACATATGGTGGAAAACGGGGGCCATCATACTGCATACATGAGGGCTGGGGACATCATACTGCATATATGGGGGAAAACGGGGACCATCAAACTGCATATATGGGGCTGGGACAGCATACTGCATATATGGGGGAAAATGGGGACCATCATACTGCATATATGGGGGCTGGGGACATCATACTGCATATATGGGGGAAACCGGGGGCCATCATACTGCATATATGGGGGCTGGGGACATCATACTGCATGTATGGGAGAAAACTGCGGCCATCATACTGTGTATATGGGGAGAAACTGTGGCCATCATACTGTATATATGGGGGGGAACTGCGCCCATCCTACTGTATATATGGGGAGAAACTGCAGCCATCCTACTGTGTATGGGGAGAAACTGCAGCCATCCTACTGTATATATGGGGAGAAACTGGCCATCATACTGTGTATATGGGGAGAAACTGCGGCCATCATACTGTGTATATGGGGAGAAACTGCGACCATCATACTCTATATATGAACGGGCTGAGGGGCCATCCAACTGTATATATGGGGAGAAACTGCTGCCATCTTACTGTATATGGGGAGAAACTGCGGCCATCCTACTGTATATATGGGGAGAAACTGCAACCATCATACTCTATATATGGGGCTGGGGCCATCCTACTGTATATATAGGGAGAAACTGCTGCCATCCTACTGTATATGGGGAGAAACTGTGGCCATCATACTGTATATATGGGGAGAAACTGCGACCATCATACTCTATATATGAACAGGCTGAGGGGCCATCCTACTGTATATGGGGAGAAACTGCAGCCATCCTACTGTATATATGGGGAGAAACTGCTGCCATCCTACTGTATATGGGCAGAAACTGCAGCCATCCTACTGTATATATGGGGAGAAACTGCCACCATCATACTCTATATATGGGGCTGGGGCCATCATACTGTACATATGGGGGGAAACTGCGGCCATCCTACTGCATATATGGGGGGAAACTGCAGCCATCATAATGTATATATGGGGGCTGGGGCCATCATACTGTATATATGGGGGGAACTGCAGCCATCCTACTGTATATATGGGGAGAAACTGCGGCCATCATACTCTATATATGGGGCTGGGGCCATCCTACTGTATTTATGGGGAGAAACTGCCACCATCATACTCTATATATGGGGCTGGGGCCATCATACTGTACATATGGGGGGAAACTGCGGCCATCCTACTGTATATATGGGGAGAAACTGCGGCCATCATACTGTATATATGAACGGGCTATGGAGTTATACTGTATATATGGGGAGAAACTGCTGGCATCATACTGTATTTATGAACAGGCTGAGGGGCCATTATACGGTATATATGGGGAGAAACTGCAGACATCATACTGTATATATGAACAGGCTGAGGGGCCATCATACTGTGTATAAGGGGGCTGGGGACATCCTTCTCTGTATATGGGGTGGAACTGGGACCACCATGCTGCATATGTGGGGGCTGTGGTCATCATACTATATATATGAGTGAACTGGGGCCATCATACTATATATATATATATATATATATATATATATATATATTAGTATGATGGCCCCAGTTCACTCATATATATAGTATGATGACCCCAGCCCCCACATATGCAGTATGGTGGTCCCAGTTCCACCCCATATACATAGAAGGATGTCCCCAGCCCCCTTATATATATACACACACACTAGATGAACTAACTGTGGTTAGTTATAAAAAATTATAATTATCCTCCATCCCATAGTCCCGTGCCCATATACCCATCTCCATCCCATAGTCCCATGCCCATATACCCATTATACATATCCACCATCCCATAGGCCCGTGCCCATATACCCATCATACATATCCACCATCCCATAGGCCCGTGCCCATATACCCATCATACATATCCGCCATCCCATAGTCGAGTGCCCATATACCCATCACACATATTTGCCATCCCATACTCGAGTGCCCATATACCCATCACACATCCTTCATCTCATAGTCCCATGCCCATATACCCATCATACATATTCGCCATCCCATAGTCGAGTGCCCATATACCCATTACACATCCTTCATCTCATAGTCCCATGCCCATATACCCATCATACATAGCCTCGATCCCATAGTCCCGTGCCCATATACCCATCATACATATCCGCCATCCCATAGTCCAGTGCCCATATACCCATCACACATCCTCCATCCCATAGTCAACCATTATGACATCATAATGAGCGGCGGGGCTTGCAACCTATGATGACATCAGCGTCGCCATGGCAACCATTATGACATCATAGTGAGGGGTGGGGCTTGATACGCACACACTGTTTCCACATTATGTAGATAGGGGCATTATGACATCATAATGAGGGGTGGGGCTTGACACACACACACACTTTTTCCCCATTATGTAGACGGGCAAAATTGTTTGGTGAATTGGAACACGCGGGGCTAAAATTTTGCCTCACAACATAGCCTAGGACGCTCTCGGGGTCCAAACGTGTGACTGTGCCAAATTTTGTGGCTGTAGCTGCGACGGTGCGGATGCCTATCCCGGACATACACACACACACATACATACATACATACATACATACATACACACTTTGAGCTTTATATATTAGATATGGGAACTGGGGTCATCATACTATATAGTTGTGGCCAAAAGTATTGACACCCCTGCATTTCTGTCAGATAATACTCAGTTTCTTCCTGAAAATGATTGCAAACACAAATTCTTTGGTATTATTATCTTCATTTAATTTGTCTTAAATGAAAAAACACAAAAGAGAATGAAGCAAAAAGCAAAACATTGATCATTTCACACAAAACTCCAAAAATGGGCCAGACAAAAGTATTGCCACCCTCAGCCTAATACTTGGTTGCACAACCTTTAGCCAAAATAACTGCGACCAACCGCTTCCGGTAGCCATCAATGAGTTTCTTACAATGCTCTGCTGGAATTTTAGACCATTCTTCTTTGGCAAACTGCTCCAGGTCCCTGATATTAGGAGGGTGCCTTCTCCAAACTGCCATTTTTAGATCTCTCCACAGGTGTTCTATGGGATTCAGGTCTGGACTCATTGCTGGCCACCTTAGAAGTCTCCAGTGCTTTCTCTCAAACCATTTTCTAGTGCTTTTTGAAGTGTGTTTTGGGTCATTGTCCTGCTGGAAGACCCATGATCTCTGAGGGAGACCCAGCTTTCTCACACTGGGCCCTACATTATGCTGCAAAATTTGTTGGTAGTCTTCTGACTTCATAAAGCCATGCACATGGTCAAGCAGTCCAGTGCCAGAGGCAGCAAAGCAACCCTAAAACATCAGGGAACCTCCGCCATGTTTGACTGTAGGGACCGTGTTCTTTTCTTTAAATGCCTCTTTTTTTCTCCTGTAAACTCTATGTTGATGCCTTTGCCCAAAAAGCTCTACTTTTGTCTCATCTGACCAGAGAACATTCTTCCAAAACGTTTAAGGCTTTTTCAGGTAAGTTTTGGCAAACTCCAGCCTGGCTTTTTTATGTCTCGGGGTAAGAAGTGGGGTCTTCCTGGGTCTCCTACCATACAGTCCCTTTTCATTCAGACGCCGACGGATAGTACGGGTTGACACTGTTGTACCCTCGGACTGCAGGGCAGCTTGAACTTGTTTGGATGTTAGTCGAGGTTCTTTATCCAACATCCGCACAATCTTGCGTTGAAATCTCTTGTCAATTTTTCTTTTCCATACACATTTAGGGAGGTTAGCCACAGTGCCATGGGCTTTAAACTTCTTGATGATACTGCGCACGGTAGACACAGGAACATTCAGGTCTTTGGAGATGGACTTGTAGCCTTGAGATTGCTCATGCTTCCTCACAAGTTGGTTTCTCAAGTCCTCAGACAGTTCTTTGGTCTTCTTTCTTTTCTCCATGCTTTATGTGGTACACACAAGGACACAGGACAGAGGTTGAGTCAACTTTAATCCATGTCAACTGGCTGCAAGTGTGATTTAGTTATTGCCAACACCTGTTAGGTGCCACAGGTAAGTTACAGGTGCTGTTAATTACAGAAATTAGAGAAGCATCACATGATTTTTCGAACAGTGCCAATACTTTTGTCCACCCTCTTTTTTATGTTTGGTGTGGAATTATATCCAATTTGGCTTTAGGACAATTCTTTTTGTGTTTTTTCATTTAAGACAAATTAAATGAAGATAATAATGCCAAAGAATTTGTGTTTGCAATCATTTTCAGGAAGAAACTATTTATTATCTGACAGAATTGCAGGGGTGTCAATACTTTTGGCCACAACTGTATATATGGGAGAACTAGGGCCACCTTACTATATACATGGGGGAACTGGAGCCATTCTACTCTCTCTCTCTATATATATATATATATATACCGTGTGTGTATATATATATGGGGTCATCATATATATGGGGTGAGCTTGGGCTATCTTACTATATATATGGGGAGAACTGGTGCCTCCATACTATATATATGGGGCTGTGGGACCATCATACTTTATATATTAGGGAACTGGGTTCATCATACTACATATATGGGGGAACTAGGACCATCCTATCATATTCACGGGGGCAACTGGGGCCACCAAACTATTTATTTGGTGCAGTGGGGACCTTTATACTATATATACAGGGCAGTGGGGCCATCATACTATACAGTTGAAACTAGAAGTTTCCATACACTATATAAAGACACATATGACCTAAAATGGGAAAGGTTTATTCTGATTTCATGTCAGATATTGAGAAAAACATGCAGATTTGTATTTTTATACAGTATATAGTGGATGTAAACTTCTGGTTTCAACTGTTTATACATAGGGGGCAGTGGAGATTTCATACTATATACAGGGAGCAGTGGGGACCTTCATACTATATATAGGGACAGGAAGACCTTCATGCTGTATATAGGGTCATTAGGGACAATCATACTATATTTAGGGGCAATGGGAACATCTTATTTTATATAGAGGCTATGTAGCCATTTTACTATATATAGGGAGATCTGGGGTCCTCAATGTATAATAAAGGGCTTTGGGGACCATCGTATTTTGTTCTGTGGTATGTATGGCCATCATTCTGTATATTCAGAGCTTTGTGGGCACTCAGAGGACATTATTTGTTATAAATGGGGACATTATTAGTTTTGATAGGGGCACTCAGGTTCCATTATTTTTTTCTTAAGGCTCGGTTCTCCTCCCATATCTCTGTAAGCTCGGTTCTGCTCCTATATCTCAGTAGTAAGCTTAGTTCTGCTCCCATATCTCTGAAGTAAGCTCGGTTCTGCTCCTATATCTTTGTAGTAAGCTCCGTTCTGCTCCTATACTTCTGTAGTAAGCTTGGTTCTGCTCCTGTATCTCTGTAGTAAGCTCAGTTCTGCTCCTATATCTCTGTAGTAAGCTCGGGTCTCCTTCCATATCTCTGTAGTAAGCTCTGTTCTGCTCCCATATCTCTATAGTAAGCTCGGTTCTGCTCCTATATTTCTGTAGTAAGCTAGGTTCTGCTCCAATATCTCTGTAGTAAGCTCGGTTCTCCTCCATATCTCTGTAGTAAGCTCCGTTCTGCTCCTATACTTCTGTAGTAAGCTTGGTTCTGATCCTATATCTCTATAGTAAGCTCGGTTCTGTTCCCATATCTCTATGGTAAGTTCCGCTCTGCTCCTATACTTCTGTAGTAAGCTTGGTTCTGCTCCAATATTTTTGTAGTAAGCTGAGTTCTGCTTCCATAGCTCTATTGTAAGCTACGTTTTGCTCCTATATCTCTGTAGTAAGCTCCGTTCTGCTCCCATATCTCTGTAGTAAGCTTGGTTCTGCTCCCATATCTCTGGAGTATTCTCCATTCTGATCTATATTTCTGTATTAAGCTAGGTTCTGCTGCCATATCTTTGTAGTAAGCTCAGTTCTGCTCCCATAGCTCTATAGTAAGCTCCGTTCTGTTCCCATATCTCTGTAGCAAGCTCTGTTCTGCTCCTATACTTCTGTAGTAAGCTTGGTTCTGCTCCCGTATCTTTGTAGTAAGCTCAGTTCTGCTGCCATATCTCTGTAGTAGTAAGCTCGGTTCTGCCCCCATATATCTGTAGTAAGCTTGGTTCGGCTCCCATATCTCTGTAGTAAGCTCGGTTCTGCCCCATATCTCTGTAGTAAGCTTGGTTCTGCCCCCATATCTCTGTAGTAAGCTCGGTTCGGCTCCCATATCTCTGTAGTAAGCTCGGTTCTGCCCCCATATCTCTGTAGTAAGCTCGGTTCGGCTCCCATATCTCTGTAGTAAGCTCCAGTTAGTTTCCTTATCTACGTAGCAATCTTGGTTCCAGTCTCATGTCTATGTAGTCAGCTTGCTTCTGTTGCAGTATCTATGTAGGCAGCAAACTTGGTTCTGCTTCCATATATATGCAGCTAGCTCCGTTCTGTTCCCATATCTATGTACCACCCTGTTATCTCTGCTTCTTTAATGCAGCGGCCAGAGATAAGCAGGGCAAAAGCACCGCAACTGGAGGGCCACTGCCTTGTGATTGCCCCCCAGGCTGAAAAGTGCCAGCCAGCCCCATCACAGAGGTGCCACAACAAAAAACATACAAAACGCTGAACCTGTTAGTGACACAGGCTTCATGTAGATGCACACACGGTATCTGGTCACAGGAGCAGGACCCAAGACAGAGGAGCTGCATCCCTCTAGACCTACCGTGTGTGTGGCGTCGCTTCTGCAGACGCCAAGGAGGGCTGCAACTGCAGTGTGGCGTAGGACAATGCCGCTCGATGACAAAGCCAGAAAGCAAGCGCGATGTCGGATGCTAGCGTAGCGGTGCGGTGGGCACAGTGGCTTAAGGCTTGCCACTGACTGGCACTGACTGCTATACTAATTCCCTATCCACATGCGTATTATCAGAGGGAAGGGGTTTCAAATGAGTCAGTCACCAGAATCATGCATCCGTCACCATTCACACATAGCAGGTATAGTCTATACTAGCGCATGGCGGAACGGCCATGTGCGCCTTCCATAGCCGTGCGGGACCTTCCAGATCTCCGAGATGGACCAATGAGATCTGGAACAGGACCTGGGCACATGACTCCCGATATCTAATGGGAGATCGTCTCGTGAGCATGCCCAGAAGGAACACAGAGGAACTTAGTCTCTGGAGCCGTCTGCTGCAAAGTAATCTTCTCTGCAGTAGATGGGCAGCAGGAGAACGCAGAATGTGAGGCTCTGGATTCCTGCAAAGCAGATGCAGAAACCAGATGCCTAACACTAGCACAGCACAAGCTCAGTTCCTCCTTTTCCACTTTCTAAGGCTGTTTACCATAACCTCACCCACACACTTTCTGTCATCTTTTCCCACCCCTCACACTGATCATCTGTTCATATATTTGTACAATGGAGTTCTGTGCCGTTAAAAAATAAATAAATGGTGTTTCATGGTTCACAAGGAGAAACTTGCATAAAATGGACAGCAAACAAAATGCATTTCTAAAACTGATTTGTTGCAGAAGTTATGCAGTTAACTCATACTTTAAAACGATACCGGTATTAACGCTTCAAGGTGAACACCATAAGAAGAAAATATGCAGGAAGCAAAATTGCTAGATTTTGCTCATACGGTCTCATAACAAAATGGAATAAAAAGCTTAGAAAAGTTGTCTGTCTCAGAAATGGCACCAGTGAGAACTATAGCTTACCCCACTGAAATACCAATTTCTAATTGCTGTTTCTTTTGTACACTAAAAAAAAATAATACGTGATCAAAATGTCATAAGTACCAGAAAAAAGCACCACTGAAAACGACAACTTCTCACACAAAGTATAAGCCGTCATACATCTCCGCTGACAGCAAATAGTAAACAGTCTGGCTCTCAGAATATAATGGCACAAAAACAAATTATTTTTTTTCACACAGTACTTATTCTACAAAAGTAGAAGAACGTAAATACAAATATATAAATTTAGTAAAGACACAATCGTACGGACCCACAAAATAAAAGTAATGCCTTAGTGCAGCACAGGAATAGCGGAAAATTGAAAACATAAGAAACAACAACAGAATTGCTGTTTTTTTTCTATTTCTCTGTATAAAGAGTTAATAAAAGTCACTTAAGTTATATGCACCCCTTAATCCTGCCTCTGACAAATACAACTCATGAAAAAAAAAAGCTCTCATACAGCTAAAGTGGCATGTAAAAGTTTGGACATCCCTGGTTAAAATTATTGGTATTGTGAACAGTTAAGCAAGTTGAAGATGAAATGATCTCTAAAAGGCCTAAAGTTAAAGATGACACATTTCACCTGTATTTCAGGCAAAAATATATTTTCATCTTTTACATTTTGAAAAATTACAAAAAGGAAAATGGGCCAATGCAAACATTTAGGCACCCTTGGAGATTTGTGTGCTCAGATAACTTTGACCAAGGTTTCAGACCTCAATTAGCCTTTTATTATGGCTTGTTCACTATCATTGTTAGGAAAGACCAGGAGTGCCCAAACTTTTACATGCCACTATATGATTATGAAAAATAATAAAAAAAATACCATGGCTCTTGAAATGGGACAATTAATAAAAAAAAATTGTCCTGAAGACCGAAATGGGCACATTAGGGTCACGTAATATCATGTATAAAGATGTGACCCCCCAATACAGAATGCAAATATAGACTTAGGCCTCAATCAGGCATTTGCTTATTCTGTTTATAAATTGAAAAAAAAAAAAATTCTATGTGTTGGACCCATTTTGGACTGTGAGTTCGTTTTTTCAATCTGTTTCATCTATTTTTTTGGTTTGCCAAAGCCTCTCATATCAACTGCTCAGTGAAGAATAAACAGCACTCATATGACTACCTGGATGACATACAAGTGTCGTCAGTTTTTTCTATAGACACAATCACTTGAACAGGAAATTTTACTCTACAAATCAAATGAAAAAGAGACGTCTTCTTTTTTGGCTGACAGCCTCAGGCTGTGTTCACATTTTTGTTTAGAAAAGTTCTTTTTTCAGTTACATTTTTGGAATAAGCAAACAGGATTCATGGTCAAAACTGATCTGTTGTACAACCAAGCAGAGTGACCCATTTACTATGGGGTACCTCTGGGTACTGAAATGTGTCCTTTTAAGCATCTGTGACTTTACAATAACTTGCATTTTTTTTCTCTTACTCATGTATTCAATAAAATGATAAAAAAAATTGCTACATCCCTGTATGTGTCCTTTGATGTCTAGCAAGATTTCCTTTCACTGTAAAACATTTGTCACATTCTGAGCATGAATATGGCTTCACTCCTGTGTGAATTCTCTGATGTTTAACAAGATGTGATTTCTGCATAAAACATTTCTCACATTCTGAACATGAAAATGGCTTCTCTCCGGTGTGAATTCTCTGGTGTAAAACAAGTTTAGATTTTTCATTATAACAATTCCTACATTCCGAACATTGAAAATTCTTCTCCCCTGTGTGAGTTCTCTGATGTACAACAACCTGTGATTTCTGTTGGTAACATTTCCCACATTCTGAACATGAAAATGGCTTCTCCCCTGTGTGAATTCTCTGATGTCTAACAAGATTTGATTTCTGCATAAAACATTTCCCACATTCTGAACATAAAAATGGCTTCTCCCCTGTGTGCATTCTCTGATGTACAACAAGTTTAGATTTTTCACTATAACGATTTCCACATTTCAAACATTGAAATTTCTTCTCTCCTGTGTGAATTCTCTGATGTACAACAACCTGTGATTTCTGTTTAAAACATTTCCCACATTCTGAACATGAAAATGGCTTCTCCCCTGTGTGAACTCTCTGATGTATAACAATATGTGCTTTCTTATCAAAACATTTCCCACATTCTGAGCATGAATATGGTTTTACTTTTTTAAGAGCTAGTTCATGTTTACCAGTCCTTCTATTACTTTTGTTTTGCATATCGGTAATTGACGAAGCAAAAGAAAGGACCTGCTGAAAATAATCAGATGAAAGATTTTTTCTGAGAAGCGACTGAGGTGCATCTGTGATAATAGCATGTTCTTCATATGTATGTGGTGTAATACTATGATCATTTGCTGCAAAATCTGAGAATATCAGATGTCCCTCTGAGCTCCTGGTACAGTCATCTGAAAAGAATAAAAGTGAATTTATTGTTTTTCAATAATACTGCATTGAAATCATAGCAATATTATATACTGGATTTTATATATTTTCATACAAATTGTAATACAAATCAATTATCAATTGACTAAGAAAGTAGAGCACAAAGCAAGGACTATTAGATTATGATATTACACCTCCAGGTTGTGTTGCTTCAATTTTTCACTTCTCTGTTGCAGTCGTCTTCTCCATAGATTCATGTTTCACTTTGTATGTCACCAGTCATTACCAGCTATATCAGGGTGAGTAACCTGTTTTCTGCCAGGGGCCATTTGGATATTTCTACCATTCTACCCGCTATATTGGTCAAACATTTTATTAACTCACCCCTAATATGATGGCTGGAGCTGCATCTCTTTGGTAGGGCTGTGATGTCAGAGGGTATTAATGATATTGCTACTCCCATCTGCATTTCCAGGTTTGGGTTGGTCTGGAGTGCAGACAACTATTTGTGATAAGTTTTGTAAAGAATTCATAGCAGAAAGTTGTACCAAACAGAGATGTATATTACACTGCATGTCTACTCAGTGGGCAATTCATCACTGGTCAGGTTACATTTATAAAACTCAAGCAGTGGGAGGTCTGCTGTACACACTACATAGAAAACACCAAGACTGCTTTATATATATTATATAGCGAGAGACACCAGGAGTGGTGCATATACATCACATAGGAGACACATGCCTTGGTAACTATACATCACTTAGGAGCCAATGGGGCTGGAGTATATACTTCACATAGGATACACTGGGAGTTGAGCATATACATCACATAAGAAACAATGTGTTTGGAGCAAATACACCCCATAGAATACAATGCAATAGGGCTTGAGCATATATATCACATAGGATACACTGGGAGTTGAGCATATACATCACATAAGAAACAATGTGTTTGGAGCAAATACACCACATAGAATACAATGCAATAGGGCTGGAGCATATACAGTTGTGGCCAAAAGTATTGACACCCCTGCAATTCTGTCAGATAATACTCGTCCCTTACTTACAAACTATGTTCTCCACCCTATCCATGACTCTTACTGCCCATTGTAACAAACTATCCCCCTCACACAGCCACTACTTCATATTGAACTATCTCTTCACACTGCCTCCTGACTATTCAACCCTTGTGGGTCTTTGTACCACAGGTTAAACAGCTGCCATGAAGAAACTAATTTGGTTAGCGACAATAAGTAAGCCACAGTGTAAAAACATCCTTATGAAGGGTACCCAGGATGTGCCAAGAAATCATTCCCACATTATTAATCCACCTCCACCAGCCTTAAGTGTTGATGTTGGATGTCGCTCCTTGAAAATCCCCACAAGGCTGATAGTTTATAAACTATTTGCCCATGTTTGTCACTCAGATTATTCAATCTTCTACAGTTGTGGCCAAAAGTATTGAAACCCCTGCAATTCTGTCAGATAATACTAAGTTTCTTCCTGAAAATGATTGCAAACACAAATTCTTTGTTATTATTATCTTCATTTAATTTGTCTTAAATGAAAAAACACAAAAAGAATTGTCCTAAAGCCAAATTGGATATAATTCCACACCAAACATAAAAAAAGAGGGTGGACAAAAGTATTGGCACTGTTCGAAAAATCATATGATGCTTCTCTAGTTTGTGTAATTAACAGCACCTGTAACTTACTTGTGGCACCTAACAGGTGTTGGCAATTACTAAATCACACTTGCAGCCAGTTAACATGGATTAAAGTTGATACAACCTCTGTCCTGTGTCCTTGTGTGTACCACATTGAGCATGGAGAAAATAAAGAAGACCAAAGAACTGTCTGAGGACTTGAGAAACCAAATTGTGAGGAAGCATGAGCAATCTCAAGGCTACAAGTCCATCTCCAAAGACCTGAATGTTCCTGTGTCTACCTTGCGCAGTGTCATCAAGAAGTTTAAAGCCCATGGCACTGTGGCTAACCTCCCTAGATGTGGACGGAAAAGAAAAATTGACAAGAGATTTCAACGCAAGATTGTGCGGATGTTGGATAAAGAACCTCGACTAACATCCAAACAAGTTCAAGCTGCCCTGCAGTCCGAGGGTACAACAGTGTCAACCCGTACTATCCGTCAGCGTCTGAATGAAAAGGGACTGTATGGTAGGAGACCCAGGAAGACCCCACTTCTTACCCCGAGACATAAAAAAGCCAGGCTGGAGTTTGCCAAAACTTACCTGAAAAAGCCTAAAACGTTTTGGAAGAATGTTCTCTGGTCAGATGAGACAAAAGTAGAGCTTTTTGGGCAAAGGCATCAACATAGAGTTTACAGGAGAAAAAAAGAGGCATTCAAAGAAAAGAACACGGTCCCTACAGTCAAACATGGCGGAGGTTCCCTGATGTTTTGGGGTTGCTTTGCTGCCTCTGGCACTGGACTGCTTGACCGTGTGCATGGCATTATGAAGTCAGAAGATTACCAACAAATTTTGCAGCATAATGTAGGGCCCAGTGTGAGAAAGCTGGGTCTCCCTCAGAGGTCATGGGTTTTCCAGCAGGACAATTACCCAAAACACACTTCAAAAAGCACTAGAAAATGGTTTGAGAGAAAGCACTGGAGACTTCTAAGGTGGCCAGCAATGAGTCCAGACCTGAATCCCATAGAACACCTGTCGAGAGATCTAAAAATGGCAGTTTGGAGAAGGCACCCTTCAAATATCAGGGACCTGGAGCAGTTTGCCAAAGAAGAATGGTCTAAAATTCCAGCAGAGCATTGTAAGAAACTCATTGATGGTTACCGGAAGCGGTTGGTCGCAGTTATTTTGGCTAAAGGTTGTGCAACCAAGTATTAGGCTGAGGGTGCCAATACTTTTGTCTGGCCCATTTTTGGAGTTTTGTGTGAAATGATCAATGCTTTGCTTTTTGCTTCATTCTCTTTTGTGTTTTTTCATTTAAGACAAATTAAATGAAGATAATAATACCAAAGAATTTGTGTTTGCAATCATTTTCAGGAAGAAACTGAGTATTATCTGACAGAATTGCAGGGGTGTCAATACTTTTGGCCACAACTGTATATCACATAGGAGACACTGGAGCATAAACACTAGGAGACTTTGAGCCTGGAGCACATACATCACTGGAGACATGGGGCTACCTCTAATGTCTTCAGTGGGACGAGATTGAATCAGTCATGAGAATGTTACGTCCACCTGGAAGACCTGGAATTAGACGATCACATCGGGAAATGAATTGCATGTCTTCTTTAGAGATGGTGTGATTTGTGTCCCATATTAAATGGGTTTAGTTTCCTTTGGTAGTTAAAAGGGTTGTCCACTACTGGGACAACCCCTTCTTAAACTAAATGTTCGGCACCGATAAAAAAAATGAAGCCTATACTTGCCCCCAGTGCTGGCTCGATTTCAGATGTTTGGTTATTCCTCGCGGTCTCGGAGATGCGATGGAATGACACTAGATGCCCAGTGCCCAATCGGCGCTGGATTCACTGTCTACACCTTCGGACAAACTGAACATGAATTGGAAGCCCAGGATGAGCTGCAGCCCTGGCTTCCTCTTCATGTTTAGTTTGTCCGAAGGAGGAGACAGTTATGCCAGCTCCTGGTTCCTGTTCTAATTTAGTTTATTCCTCTCTGTTCGTATCCTCCCCCTTACTGTTGGTTACAGCTTTTGTATGGTAGAGGTTTTCTGTTATCCCTGTTTTGTCTTTGTCTTGTTTACCTTACATTTCTGTCCCATGCCTCATGGGGTGTGGAAGTGGACAGATCATGGTTCAACAGGAACATAGTAAGGTCAGATACTCAGGCCTTTCTACCTTCAAGAGCCCCCCAGGACAGGGACAGATAGGGTCACAGTTCCAGGGAAGTTTGAGGCCCCCTTTCCTTACCGAAGATCCTCACATCATGACAGAATTGCACGCTAGCACCTCCCAAAAACTATGTACAGATGCTAGCACAGGCCAACATCAGGACATAATCCTTATTTGCATGCAACACAGAGTTCAATAGTGAAAGCTGCGTGCAGGTGCAAAAAGGAATTAAAGGGCCGGCAGCCAGCAAAACAGGACTGCCAGGCCGAACACTGCGATCACTTCAATAGCACTGTGCATGGAAACAGTAGTTTTCCATGACATATAGGTATACTCCAAAGAAATTGAACAAATTGAGAGGTCCACTTTCTCCTTTTCTTCTTGGGAAAATACAACTTTTTGAGCTAATTCAACATTTTTTGAAGTTACCATTATAGAAAGTCCATTCAGTAATCCCAGGACAAAGTGAGTTACTTTAAAAGGGCCATGGGATCAGATTAGGGTTAAACAGCAGCATAGCAAGGTCGGAGACCTGGGCCTATCTACCTTCAACAGTATTTCCAGGAAAGGGATAGTGAGGGTCCCAGTTCCAGGGAACGTTTGAGACCCTTCTCCCATACTGAAGACCATCACAGCGTGAAATGAATGCAGTGGGGAATGTCTAGGATACTCGATTGACAACTCAAACGAGTCCCTCACAGAGGTACAGAATGGGATTGGGGATTCAACCTGTGTGCCAAAAGCTTTTTCAATCCCTGCAATGAAAGCTCAGAGTGTGGCTTTAACCAGGATTCATATACCGATGTCTCTGGTAGCAGTTCTATGGGGAAAAATTACTGTAAATATACTATCTTTGTATGCTCCTGTGCATAGGGGAATGCCAGAGTAATTCAGATGACAACGAAAGTTAATCCCACGTAAGGGCACAAATTGGGAGTAGTGATCTTATTATGAAGTCAAATGATGTCACCTACCCTGTCAGCTCTTACATGAGCCGGAAGAACTCAGGATGCGGTCCTGACAAGGATACTTATAAGTATGTCTTTGGCAGTAATTCACTTAAATATATAAACAGCTTTACCATTAATGCTGCACAATCCCTAACCAATGAGATAATAACTAGGTAATCCATAGAGGATAGTCCTGCCTAAGATAATACTGCTTTCATAGAATACATAATAGAACTTTTTAATGCTCTTTTAAGTTCACTTAATCATCCTCCGTTAAATATCACCAACTTAGACAGTGAAACAGACTGAGGGATCAGTGACCTGTCAGCAGTCTGCATTATGAATATCTAATCAGAGCACCACGTACACCAACCCCCGCCTTAGGGCACGAGAATCTCAGTAACGTAAAACTGAAAATAAAGATTAAGAAACAGCCACAAGACGGATTTCATCACCAGGTATCATTTTAATCAGTATAACGGTGCCGACCTCACACTCTATGTAGGTTACTGTGCACAATCCTGCTGACAGGTTCCCTTTAATACGGTTCTGTTTAATGTTAAAAAGCAACTAATATTAGGGTTAGTTTCAAGTAATGTGTACTTCTTACTTTCCTTTTCCCTATCTTTATAGAAAATTTCCTTGTTCCATCTCCTCTGACGTTTTCTTTTCCAGATAAAAAAATTTTTATGTCCTTCACCCCCACCATTTCCTCACTGTACTCTCCTTTCCTACGGAATTGTTGTGTGTATATTGTTTGCATAGTGTTTGTTCCATTTTTTCCTTTAAAAATTTTAAAAATCCTAATAAAAATTATTGAAACACAAAAATATGTTTTAAAAAAATGATGCTGGGGTATATTAAACATGTAGAAAGGGTTACTTAATAATTATTTGATTATTTTTATTGGTATGGCTATCTATTTTAAGGGCTGAAAATTTTGAAGTTCAACAATTGCAAATTTTTCCAAATTGCCATAAAATTTCAATTTTTTTCATAGCTAAACGCAAATCATATCAACTGATATTTAGCTCTAATGACAACTACAATGTGCCCCAAAAAATCATTCTCAGAAACACTTGAATATGTTGAAGCATTCAAGAGTGATTACCACATAAATTGACACTGGTCCGAGTTGAAAAATGGTGCTGTGTCAGGAAAGTAAAAATAGGCTTCGGCAGTAAGGAGGGGTTGTCCAGTCCAAAATGACAAATCCGCAGTTTACTCTGTGTGACTGCAGACTTATAATTCACCCCAGCGCACACGCTACGGGGATTCACGGATTTCTGAGCCGGGACAAGCTTGCACGTATGCGTTATACACTGTGTGCAGAATTATTAGGCAAATGAGTATTTTGATCACATCATCCTTTTTACACATGTTGTCCTACTGCAAGCTGTATAGGCTTGAAAGCCAACTGCCAATTATGTAAATCAGGTGATTTGCATCTCTGAATGAATCATAGAATCATAGAATCGTAGAGTTGGAAGGGACCTCCTAGGCCATCTGGTCCAACCCCCTGCTCAAAGCAGGATTCGCTAAATCATCCCAGTCAGATGTCTGTCCAGCCTCTGTTTGAAGACTTCCATTGAAGGAGAACTCACCACTTCTCGTGGCAGCCTGTTCCACTCATTGATCACTCTAACTGTCAAAAAGTTTTTTCTAATATCTAATCTGTGTCTCCTCCCCTTCAGTTTCATCCCATTGCTTCTAGTCTTTCCTTGTGCAAATGAGAATAAAGTTGATCCTTCTACAATGTGACAGCCCTTTAGATATTTGTAGACAGCTATTAAGTCTCCTCTCAGTCTTCTCTTTTGCAAACTAAACATTCCCAAATCCTGCAACCTTTCCTCATAAGACAGGGTTTGCAGACCGGTCACCATTCTGGTCGCTCTTTTCTGAACTTGCTCCAGTTTGTTGAGGTCTTTTTTAAAATGTGGTGCCCAAAACTGGACACAATATTCCAGATGAGGTCTGACCAAAGAGGAGTAGAGGGAAATAATGACTTCACGTGATCTAGACTGTATGCTTCTGTTAATACATCCTAGAATTGCATTTGCCTTTTTTGCTGCTGCCTCACACTGTTGACTCATATTCAGTCTGTGATCTATTAGTATACCCAAGTCTTTTTCACATGTGCTGTCACTTAGCCCTATTCCTCCCATTCTGTATATGCTTTTTTCATTTTTATTGCCCAGATGTAGTACTTTGCATTTCTCCCTGTTAAAAATCATTCTGTTAGTTGCTGCCCACTTCTCCAGTTTATTTAAATCTTTTTGAATCCTCTCTCTCTCTTCTCTAGTATTAGCTATCCCTCCTAGCTTTGTGTCATCAGCAAATTTAATCAGATTACCCTCAATTCCTTCATCTAAATCGTTGATAAAGATGTTGAACAATACAGGGCCCAGGACAGAGCCCTGTGGTACCCCACTTGAGACATTCTTCCAACTGGATGTGCAGCCATTTACGACCACTCTTTGGGTCCGATCACTAAGCCAGTTATGAATCCACCTAACAGTTGCCTTGTCCATTCCATACTTAGTCATTTTTTCAATAAGGATTTTATGAGAGACTTTGTCAAATGCTTTGCTGAAGTCAAGATATACTATATCTACAGCATTTCCTTGATCCACCCAATCAGTGATACCGTCATAGAAGGAAATTAAGTTAGTCTGACATGACTTATTAGTTACAAACCCATGCTGACTCTGTTTAATCACTTCATTCTTATCCAGGTATTGACATACATGTTGTTTAATAATTTGTTCAAAGATCTTTCCTGGTATAGAAGTCAGACTCACCGGCCTATAGTTGCCTGGGTCCACCTTCTTCCCCTTTTTGAAGATAGGAACAACATTTGCTCTTCTCCAGTCTTCTGGCACTTCTCCTGTTCTCCAAGAATTTTCAAAGATTATGGAGAGGGGTTCAAAAATTTCTTCTGCTATCTATAGGGGTGTGGTCTAATGACATCAACACCCTATATAAGGTGTGCTTAATTATTAGACAACTTCCTTTCCTTTGGCAAAATGGGTCAGAAGAAAGATTTGACAGACTCTGAAAAGTCAAAAATTGTGAGATGTCTTGCTGAGGGATGCAGCAGTCTTGAAATTGCCACACTTTTGAAGCGTGATCACCGAACAATCAAGTACTTCATGGCAAATAGCCAACAGGGTGGCAAGAAGCGTGTTGATAAAAAAGGCACAAAATAACTGCCCATGAATTGAGGAAAATCAAGCGTCAAGCTGCCAAGATGCCATTTGCCACCAGTTTTGCCATATTTCAGAGCTGCAACGTTACTGGAGTATCAAAAAGTACAAGGTGTGCCACACTCAGGGACATGGCCAAGGTAAGGATGGCTGAAAAATGACCACCTGTGAACAAGAAACATAAGATAAAACGTCAAGACTGGGCCAAGAAATATCTTAAGACTGATTTTTCTAAGGTTTTATGGACTGATGAAATGAGAGTGACTCTTGATGGGCCAGATGGATGGGCCCGAGGCTGGATCAGTAAAGGACAGAGAGCTCCACTCCGACTCAGACGGCAGCAAGGTGGAGGTGGGGTATTGGTATGGGCTGGTATCATCAAAGATGAACTTGTGGGACCTTTTCAGGTTGAGGATGGAGTGAAGCTCAACTCCCAGACCTACTGCCAGTTTCTGGAAGACACCTTCTTCAAGCAGTGGTACAGGAAGAAGTCGGTATCGTTCAAGAAAAACATGATTTTCATGCAGGACAATGCTTCATCACATGCATCTAAATACTCCACAGCGTGGCTAGCCGGTAAAGGTCTAAAAGAAGAAAAAGTAATGACATGGCCCCCTTGTTCACCTGATCTGAACCCCATAGAGAACCTGTGGTCCCTCATAAAATGTGAGATCTACAGGGAGGGAAAACAGTAGACCTCTCAGAAAAGTGTCTGGGAGGCTGTGGTGGCTGCTGCACGCAATGTTGATTGTAAACAGATCAAGCAACTGACAGAATCTATGGATGGAAGGCTTTTGAGTGTCATCGTAAAGAAAGGTGGCTATATTTATCACTGATTTTTTTTTTTGTTTTTGAATGTCAGAAATGTTTATTTCTAAATTTTGTGTTGTTATATTGGTTTACCTGGTGAAAACAAACAAGTGAGATGGGTATATATTTGGTTTTTATTAAGTTGCCTAATAATTCTGCACAGTAACAGTTACTTGAAAAAACAGATATCCTCCTAAGATAGCCAAATCTAAAAAAAAAACCACTTGAACTTCCAAAAATATTAAGCTTTGATATTTATGAGTCTTTTGGGTTGATTGAGAACATAGTTGTTGTTCAATAATAAAAAGAATCCTCTCAAATATAACTTGCCTAATAATTCTGCACGCAGTGTACATACTCCCTACCAGAACCCGATTAGTGTGTGTGGCCTCGCTTCATATACTAGTATACAGCGTGGTCGCGCCCGCTAGTCGGCCCACATCCACTTGTCGGCCGCGTCACTAGATGGGGTATGCAAAACACAAGCCGCGGAGACACCATCACATGTTTCTCAACGCAAGCAATGACCAGCCAGGTCTTTCCCCGGGAAGGAACAACCACGGGAAGGGCAGTCTCCAATGAAGGAAACCACCTATGCCAAAACATGGTATCCATCCACAGACAGCTGTTTCGGGGTATTGCCTACTCCACACTGATGAGGGGCAATACCCCAAAACAGCTGTCTGTGGATGGATACCATGTTTTGGCATAGGTGGTTTCCTTCATTGGAGACTGCCCTTCCCGTGGTTGTTCCTTCCCGGGGAAAAACCTGGCTGGTCATTGCTTGCGTTGAGAAACATGTGATGGTGTCTCCGCGGCTTGTGTTTTGCATGTTTTTGCATATTTCCCATAAGGGATGGGGGCATTGCTCTAGAATCACTGCGTTGAGAAACATGTGATGGTGTCTCCGCAGTGTTGGATGTTGATCTCCATGAGTTCATTCATCCTCATTGTTCACTAGATGGGGTATGGCATACAAGTGTATGGAACGAGCAGGGGCGTAACTACTGTGGTCTCAGGGGTCGCAGCTGCGACGGGGCCCTGGAGTGATTAGGGGCCGGCCCAGTCCAGCAAAGAAGCAGCAGGCTTCCTGTGGGACCTGGGCTTCCATCACGTCCTGCGCCCCTCCTCCAGCATGGACTCGGTTTTTCCTCCCCCTGAACTCTGCACTCCACCCCCCCAGTGTCTCACGTGATGGAGGATGAGACCTGCTGCCGACACCTCTTAGTGACCAGTCATGGAGCTCCATGACTACAGAGTGCAGGGGGAAGGCACGCATTCAGGAGCGCATGATGGCTGTTCTGTGTGTACAGGACCTGCGATGAGGTCACAGGAGGGGAGGAGTCAGGGGGTCACATGATCAGGAGCCTCAGTGTATGCAGGAGGACTCTGCTGTGCTGGTTGTCATGGTGCTGGATGGGGTAAGTTTATGTGTGGGGTCAGGAGGTGTTTACAGTGTGGATGTAGCAGAGCTGTGTGTGTATGAGGTGTACGGAGCAGAGCAGCGTGTGTACGAGGTGTACGGAGCGGAGCTGTGCATGTACAAGGTGTACGGAGCGCAGCCGTGTGTGTACGAAGTGTACGGAGCAGAACCGTGTGTGTACGATGTGTATGGAGCGCAGCCGTGTGTGTACGATGTGTACGGAGCAGAGTCGTATGTGTACAATGTATATGGAGCTCAGCCGTGTGTGTACAATGTGTATGGAGCGCAGCCGTGTGTGTACAATGTGTATGGAGCGCAGCCGTGTGTGTACGATGTGTACGGAGCAGAGCCGTATGTGTACAATGTGTACGGAGCAGAGTCGTATGTGTACAATGTGTATGGTGCTCAGCAGTGTGTGTACGAGGTGTATGGAGCAGAGCCGTGTGTGTACAATGTGTATGGAGGGCAGCCGTATGTACGAGGTGTACGGAGCGGAGCCATGTGTGTATGAGATGTACGGAGCGGAGCCGTGTGTGTACGATGTGTACAGAACGTAGCCGTGTGTGTACGAGGTGTACGGAACGGAGCCATGTGTGTACGTGGTGTACGGAGCGGAGCCGCGCGTGAACGAGGTGTGCAGAGCAGAGCCGCGTGTGTACGAGGTGTACGGAGCGGAGATGTGCATGTATTTTGGCATGGGGGGGCCCCATTTGAAAATTCGCATTGGGCCGATAACTTTGTAGTTACGCCACTGAGAACGAGGCCACGCCCACTAGTCCGGAGCTGGCTTAGAAACTTGCAAATCCTCACAGCGCACTCATAGAGTAACTGCAGACATCATTTTGGACCGGATAACCTTTTTAAGTGATAAATCTTTAAGTCTCAACTACACATAAAAACCTCAGTGCAACAATCCTTAAAAAAATTTCAAACATCATTATACCATCCAGTGACTGAGAAGAACCTGTGACTTCTTTGCATTTAGTGATCACTACTCACCTGTACGGTTATCTGTAGTAATCTCCTCTTTACACCGTTCATCACCACTCACATATGTCTCTGTAGTATTAATCTGGGGCAGATCAGTACCCTGAAAGATATATAGTGTAAAACTCACAAACAGATGGAGAAGTCATTTGAAATTATTAAAAAAAAACAAAAAAACAGAAATAATAGTAAGTGAACATGGCGACCAAAAACGACACCCTATTTGGTGTTCGAGGTGCACTTGGCAAAGGGTCCTGCCCCCAACTGGTGAGTCAGACAGAGGGTATATGTACACAAAGTCTTTTTCAGGCAGATTCTACCTGGAACCCATCTGCAAGACAATGAACACTTGCACTGCAAAGTCAAAGCAACTTTCCACACTTATGTAATGTTCCGTCTTCTAAAGGTATGTACACATTACATTTTTTCAAGTGAGTTACATAGCAAGAAATAAACTCTAGAAGCAATCATCATATACTGCACTGCAATGTCTAGATAACTTGCTGTTCATATGTTTAGTCTTTTGTACTTCAGGTTTTCAAAGAGTTAAAGCGGTTAACAAAATTGACCAGACTATTCTCGCTGTGCCTTGGACTTGGAAGCTGCTCTCTAGGTTACTCAATACAATAACTAAAAATCAGGCCGCCAAAATATAACCAGAAAAATTACTGAAAAGATGAAAGAAAGAACCTTTAAAACAAAGGACACTTGCATTGACTGAAGCACCTTCCGCTTAAAAATTTTGCTAGGTTTGTCAAACAGATATTGTGTGCACGACTACTAAGGGTGCACTTACCTTTTAATAAATAGCTCAGACCTGCATACACATTAAACCAGGGTTGGCCTAGTCAATGGTTACCACTGAGTTTTTCCGACAGTTTGACATGTATCGCTACCTCTGACGAAGTCAGTGGTGATAATGATGTCCGATTGCAGATCCTTTTGTTCTCTAAGAGATAAGCCGCCACCAGACATTTTTTGCAAGCAGTTCTCTCATTGAAAACAAAAGAGCGGTATTACGCCTCCTGTTACGCCGCCCCCCCCGAGCCCTGGAATACTTACCCATCCTCGGCATCCCGGCATGCTCCCGGAGCTGGTGCGCATCACCCGGCGTCTCCTCTTCCTGTCTCGCGGCCAGCTCCTGGCTCCCGTTGGGTGCACGTGCGCGCCTCCTGCACTGCACTCAGGCGGCGCACATCTCCCTGCTCGACCACGACCGCTCCTTCTCCACATCTCTATGACCCGGGAGGACCCTGACTCAGAAGTCCTGCGGCACGCTCTGCATATCAGGTAGCCTCTCCCACTAGGCTGTGCCTGACTATCATTTGAGCCTCACCAATGATTCGGGCCCCACGCTTCCCTGCGTCTCCTGCTCCCTGCCTACCTGCTTGGTCTTGCGCTATTGCGCTACCATTCCCACAGTCCTTACCTAGGTCCCTCTCTGTGCTTTCTCCTTGTGCTCGCCTGCTCCAGCCTGTGTCTGTCTCCTCCTGTGTCGCCATACCCCTCCAGACTGTTCCTCTTCAGCCTCTCTCTGCCAAATCGGCAGTTGTCTCCCCTGTGGTCTCCAGTTCCCGCTGCCAGCCTCTCTGCTAGTCCGTCCTGTCTTCCGCTTGTGTCTCCTACTGCCCATCCCTGGGTACCAGCTGTTGCGGTGATAGTCTCCCCTGGGCCTGTCCCTGACACTCCCTGTATAGGGGGTGGTTCACTAGGCCATCTCACTCGAGGGAGGTTCGTTGTCACGGCCCTGCGGGTTCACTTTAGGAGTCCCAAGTTCTCACAGTATAGTCAACCCATGGACCCCGCTGGTACCTTGACCACTGCCCAAAAGGAACTGGTGTTCCTATGGGAGAAGCAGACGAGGATTATGCCCATTTTGAAATCCATGGAGTCCCGTTTGTCGGCCTTACAGCCCTCTGACGTTTCCCAGCTGGCCAGTCTCCAATAGGAGCTCACACAGCAACGCGACACCCAGGCCCACATTCTCAATTATATGGCGTCGGTAGATAACCGACTCCTTTCCTTATAGTCCGCCTCCTCTGTTCCTGCTCAGGCCTCAGCCCCACACTCGCCTCCCTGTTTAGGTAAACCTCCGCAGTATAGTGGAGACCCCCAAGTTATGATGGGGGTATCTAAATCAATGCCAACTACACTTTGAACTGCTGCTGCAGCAATATCCCACCAACCGAGCTAAGGTGGCCTTTGTGGTGTCCCACTTAGAGGGGGAGGCTTTAGCCTGGGTGAACCCTCTTTGGGAATGTGATGATCCTCTAGTATCGCAACTCTCCACCTTTCTGGACACCTTTCATAAGGTGTTCGATGAGTCGGGTCGCCTGGCCTCCACCACCTAGCCCCTTTTTAACCTTCACCAGGGTACCCACTCTGTTGGCCAATAAGCCATCCGATTTCGTACTTTGTCTTCCGAGCTGGGCTGGAACAATGAGGTCTTGGTAGGAGCTTTTTGGCGAGGTCTGTCGGGTCGAATTAAAGACGAGCTGGCGGGTCAGGACACACCAACCTCTTTAGAGGATTTAATCTCCCTGGCGACTCGTATTGAGAAGACCTCCCTGTCTAGCTTCGGCTACTCATACTCCCGTGGCATCTTCTGCGGCCTCTGCACCGGAGCCCATGCAGGTGGACCGACTCAAGCTGGTGAAACAGCGCCGTAAAGAGAGACTCGTACAAGGTCTCTGTTTCTACTGTGGGAGTGCTTCCCATCTGTTGCGTTCCTGTCCCGAAAGGCCAGGAAACTCCTCCGCCTAGGACAGGTAAGAGAGGCCTCCCTAGGTGTCTGTGACACCTCTCTACCCTTGACCCTCTCTGTTCTATAGAATCTGGGCTCTAGGCATTTCTCTGAGGTGGCCTACGCAGATTCTGGTGCGGCAGGAAACTTCATTCAGCTCGAGGCGGTCAGAAAGCTTCGGATTCCTCTCAGGTCCTTGGAGACTCCTCGGCAGATAGCTTCAGTCGACGGCAAGCCCTTGCGGGAGTCCGTTACTCAGGTAACCGAAGAGGTGGAGCTACAGATCGGAGCCTTGCATCGGGAGAAGCTAGCCTTCTACATTCTGCCTTCGTTGTCCCATACGTTTTTTCTGGGACTCCCTTGGTTAAGAGCTCACGAGCCTATCCTTGACTGGCGGTGATATTCTGCGTTGGGCAAAGTCCTGCCAGAAAAAGTGCTTGCTTCCCGTCCAGCCAGTGGATTCTACTCGGCCAACTTCGGTGCCTGAAGACCTGCCTTCAGCCTACTGGCTCTTTGCGGACGTCTTCAAAAAGAAAGCGTAGAGCCTGCCTCCGCATCATCCGTATGACTGCCCGATCAACCTCGTTCCAGGCTCTACTCCGCCTAGGGGTCGAATTTACCCACTGTCCCCTGCCGAGACCCAAGCCATGACCGAGTATGTCCAGGAGAATCTGGCCAGAGGCTTTATTCAGAAGTCCTCTTCGCCTGTGGGCGCTGGTTTCTTGTTAAGAAGAAGGTTGGATCCCTCCGTCCCTGCATTGACTACCAGGGTCTCAATGATATCACGATCAAGAACAAGTACCCACTTCCTCTTATTCCGGAGCTGTTCAATCGGCTATGGGGAGCAAGAATCTTCACTAAGTTGGATCTTCGTAGCCTACAATCTAATCCGTATCCGCCCCGGAGATGAGTGGAAGACCACTTTTAACACCCGGGACGGACACTATGAGTATTTAGTCATGCCATTCGGTTTGTGCAACGCCCCCGCAGTGTTCCAAGAGTTTGTGAATGATGTTTTACGGGACCTACTGTACTCCTGTGTGGTGGTGTACTTGGGCGATATTCTCGTGTTCTCCCCGGATGTGTCTGCCCATAGAAAAGAGGTCAGACAAGTACTTCTGCATCTGAGGGAGAATCGTGTTTATGCTAAGCTCGAGAAGTGCGCCTTCGAACAGTCTTCTCTACCGTTCTTGGGTTACATCATCTCAGACTCTGGCTTATGCGTGGATCCAGGAAAAGTGTCCACCGTGCTCAACTGGCCACGTCCCCATAGTGTTAAGGCGCTCCAGCGGTTCCATGGTTTCCCGAATTACTACCGCCAGTTCATCCCACACTTTTCCTCCTTGCAGGGGCGGACACTGACAGCTTGGGGCCCCTGTGCAAGAAATGTGTCTGGGCCCCCCTCCTTTTATGGCGTCAAAGTTACATGTGTATATACATATATATATATATATATATATATATTTTGATATTGATATTATGTAGCCACACACACATACATGTATATATATTACATAGTCTCCCTTATTATGTACAGTATATTGCTGTCCCTTACACAGTGCCCCCTCTTATGTACAGTACCGTCCCTTACATATTGAATTATATAGAGCCCTGTTTTTTATTACATACCGTCCTGTGTTGTTAGCTGTATAATGCAATGATGACTGATGGAGCATGGGAAAGCTTCCTTTCTAATGGAGGAGCTGATGGACTGGTAGTTTGGTCACCGGCTGCTCCATCAGCAGTCATTTTATATCTAACAAGAGAGGGGACTATGTAATAAAAGAGGGCACTGTAAATAACAAAATTAACAAGAATACACTATGTAAGAGACAGCACTATACATAACAGCAGAGGAAGCTATATAATAAGGGACGGCACCATATATAACTAGAGAGGATGGTACATAATAAGGGACGTGTTATACCTAATAAAAGAGGAATCTATGTAACTAAGGGTGGTGTTATACAGAATTAGTGAGTCCACTAATATACTAAGGGACTGTGTTAGACATAGTGAGTACACTATATACTAAGGGACTGTGTTAGACATAATAAGCGATAACGTCTTCCTCCACCTCCCCCTGTTCCTAAGGCCATTATAAGTCCCCCTTCCTAACATCCCAATCCCCCACACCCCTCATTGTCCTCCTCCCCTCGCATCCCATTATTGTCCTCTCCCCCACCCCATCATTGCCCTCTTCACCACCTCCATCATTTTCTTCTCCCCCACCACTGTCTTTGCTTTCTCCCCCACCACTCCCATCATTGCCCATTCCACCACCTCCATCATTTCCTCCTCCTCCACCACCTCCATTATTGCCCTTTCCACCACCACCAGTGCATTCTCCCCCACCACCCCATCATCATTTCTTTTTCCCCCACCACCCCATCATTGCCCTCTCCATCACCCCCATCATTGCCTTCTCTCCATCACCCCATCATTGCCTTCTCCCCATCACTCCCATCATTGCCTGCTCCATCACCCCCCATCATTGCCTTCTCCCCATCATTGCCTGCTCCATCACCCCATCACTCCCATCATTGCCTTCTCCCCATCACACCCTTCTCTCCATCACTCCCATCATTGCCTTCTCCCCATCACTCCCATCATTGCCTTATCCCCATCACTCCTATGATCCCATCAATGCCTTCTTTCAATCACCCCTCATGGCCTTCTCCCATTACCCCTCATGGCCTTCTCCCATCACCCCGGGCATCATGGCCTTTACTGCTCATCATAGTCTTCTCCTCATGTCTGCATCTCCTCCAGGGCCAGGTTCCACCTACATACACACATACATACACACAGACACACACACATGCATCATACACACAAACATACACACACACACAAGTGACTGACTGACCTGCGGGTGCAGCCACCGTCTGGCCGGCGCCACAGGCACAGTGAGTGAGACAGTCTGTCTCCTCTCCTCCCCCACAGCAGCACAGCACAGCGTGACTGACGCTATCATCTCACCTCAGGGCTGGCACCTCTCCTCCTTGTGCCTGGCGCTCTACATGGCTAATTTGAATAATTAGCCATGCGGTGCTTGAGGCTGGAGGTGCCCCCCGTGCAATGCACGGGCTGCATGGGCGGTAGGTCAGCCCCTGCCTCCTTGGCCGGTCCTATCTCCGCTCTGATCCACAAAGGGGCCAACCCTTACGTCTGGTCGTCTGAGGCCGAGAATGCCTTCCTGTCCTTAAAACAAGCCTTCGCTACGGCTCCCGTACTCCATCGTCCAGAGGTTAACAAACCCTTCATTCTTGAGGTAGATGCTTCAGCCACCGGGGCCAGTGCGGTGCTTTCTGAGAAGTCTTCCTCCGGACGGCTGGCCACCTGCGGCTTCTTTTCCAAGACGTTCGCCACCTCGGAATGGAACTACTCCATTGGTGACAGGGAGCTGTTGGCCATCAAGTTGGCTTTGGAAGAGTGGAGATACTTACTAGAGGGTGCTGTACATCCTTTTAAAATCTACACTGACCTTTAGAATCTGGCGTACATCCGGTCAGCACAAAGACTTAATCCCCGGCAAGCCAGGTGGTCTCTGTTCTTTGCCCGTTTCGATTTTGAACTCCATTTCCGCCCTGGCAATAAGAACCTCAAGGCTGACGCATTGTCCAGATCCTTTCTGTCTGTCGATACAGAGGAAGAACCTTTACACATTATGGATCCTTCCAAGGTCATCATGGTAGCTCCTGTCAGTCTGACTTCTTTACCTCCGGGTAAGACTTTCGTTCAAGAGAGCAATAGGAAGCGAGTCTTACACTGGGGTCCTGCCTCCAAACCTGCAGGACACATCGGGCTCAAAAAAACCCTCATTCTTGTTTCTCACTATTACTGGTGGCCATCCCTTTTCCAGGATGTTCGAAGCTTTATAGCCTCCTGTCTGTCTTGTGACAAGAACAAGGTTCCTAGGCAGCTACCCTCTGGGCTCTTTCACCCGATTCCAGTTCCTTCGGCTCTATGGCAGCACATAGCAATGGACTTTATTACCGATCTACCTTGGTCTTCTAGTTGCAGTTATCCTCGTTGTTGTGGACCGATTCTCCAAGATGGCTGATTTCTTCTATCTGTCTGGCTTGCCCTCTGCACCTGAGTTGGTCAAAGTTTTCATCCACCATATTTTTCAAATTCATGGCTTTTCTCAACATATAGTTTCGGACAGAGGAGTCCAGTTCACCTCCCGGTTCTGGAGAGCTTTATGCAAGCCTATGAATGTGACACTAGACTTCTCCTCTGCCTACCATCCCCAGACCTCCGGTCAGGTGGAGCATACGAATCAGATCCTGGTGATGTATCTCCATCATTTCTCTAACGCCCACCGGAACGATTTGTCCAGCTTGCTTCCTTGGGAGGAGTTTGCGTACAACAACCACACCAGCGAATCTTCATCCAAGTCACCATTTTTTTATTGTCTACAGGAAACATCCTGGCGTGCCTCTGCCGGTCCCTCCTGTCTCGGGTGTGCCGGCGGCTGATCTTCTGTCCGAGGAGTTCTCCAGGGTCTGGCAGGAGACCAAGACCGCACTTGAGCAAGCACGTGACCGAATGAAAAAACATGCAGATCCTCCCTTGTATCATCCGGGTGATAAGGTGTGGTTATTTTCCAAATTCATTCGCCTTAAGATTCCCTTGTATAAACTGGGCCCACGGTACACCGGACCTTTTGAGGTCTTGGCACGCATTAATGATGTCGTCTACAAGTTGAGGCTACCCGCCTTGCTTCGCATTCCTAATTCTTTCCACGTTTCCCTCCTGAAGCCTGTAGTACTCAACCGTTTCCATGCCTCTACTGGTCATTTGCCTCAGCCTGTTTCTGCAAAGGATGTCTTTGAAATTAAAGACTTTCTTGCTATGAAGAAGATTAGAGGGAAAACCTTTTTTTAATTGATTGGAAAGGCCTTGGTCCCGAGGAAAGATCTTGGGAACGCCGGTAGAACATCCAGGCCCATTCAATTTTGGCAAAATTTCTTTCCGGCCTTAGGAAGAGGGGGTGTAAAGAGGGGGTACTGTTACGCCGCCTGTTACACCGAGCCCCGGCATACTTACCCGTCCTCGGAGTCCCGGCGCACTCCCGGAGCTGGCGCGCGTCACCCGGCGTCTTCTCTTCCTGTCTCGCGTCCGGCTCCTGGCTCCCGTCGGGTGTGCGTGCGTACTTCCTGCACTGCACTCAGGCGCACATCTCCCTGCTCCACCACGGCCACTCCTCCACATCTCTATGACCCGGGAGGTCCCTGACACAGAAGTCCTGTGGCGCGCTCTGCATATCAGGTAGCCTCTCCCACTAGGCTGTGCCTGACTATCATTTGTGCCTCACCAATGATTGAGGCCCCACGCTTCCCTGCGTCTCCTAATCCCTGCTTACCTGCTCGGTCTTGCGCTACTGCCTTACCATTCCCACAGTCCTTACCTAGGTCCCTCTCTGTGCTTTCTCCTAGTGCTCGCCTGCTCCAGCCTGTGCCTGTCTCCTCCTGTGTCGCCATACCCCTCCAGACTGTTCCTCTTCAGCCTCTCTCTGCCAGACCAGCAGTCGTCTCCCCTGTGGTCTCCAGTTCCCGCTGCCAGCCTCTCTGCTAGTCCGTCCTGTCTTCAGCTTGTGTCTCCTACTGCAGGTCCCTGGGTACCAGCTGTCGCGGCGATAGTCTCCTCTGGGCCTGCCCCTGATGCTCCCTGTATAGGGGGTGGTTCACTAGGCCAGCTCACCCAAGGGAGGTTCATTGTCGCGGCCCTGGGGGTTCATTTAGGAGTCCCAAGTTCTCACAAGCGGTTGGCAACGTCAGGGTAATTGGGCGAGAGTAAAACGTTAATACAGGATGAGAACCAACATCAGGACATACATTCATCACCAGAACCACCATCAGAACATAAATACAGTGCCAGAATCATCATCAGTACATGAATACAGCTCAAGAACCATCACCACTACATGAATACAGAACCAGAACCATCATTATTACATGAATACAACACCAGAATCACAATCAGTACATGAATACAGCAATAAAACCAAAATCAGTACATGAATACAACACCAGATCTATCATCAGATAGATCCCTAGAAGAATCAATATATAAATGCATCTTCAGATCCATTACCAGTACATATACAGTGGGGCAAAAAAGTATTTAGTCAGTCAGCAATAGTGCAAGTTCCACCACTTAAAAAGATGAGAGGCGTCTGTAATTTACATCATAGGTAGACCTCAACTATGGGAGACAAACTGAGAAAAAAAAATCCAGAAAATCACATTGTCTGTTTTTTTTTCTTTTTATTTGCATATTATGGTGGAAAATAAGTATTTGGTCAGAAACAAGCAATCAAGATTTCTGGCTCTCACAGACCTGTAACTTCTTCTTTAAGAGTCTCCTCTTTCCTCCACTCATTACCTGTAGTAATGGCACCTGCTTAAACTTGTTATCAGTATAAAAAGACACCTGTGCACACCCTCAAACAGTCTGACTCCAAACTCCACTATGGTGAAGACCAAAGAGCTGTCAAAGGACACCAGAAACAAAATTGTAGCCCTGCACCAGGCTGGGAAGACTGAATCTGCAATAGCCAACCAGCTTGGAGTGAAGAAATCAACTGTGGGAGCAATAATTAGAAAATGGAAGACATACAAGACCACTGATAATCTCCCTCGATCTGGTGCTCCACGCAAAATCCCACCCCGTGGGGTCAGAATGATCACAAGAACGGTGAGCAAAAATCCCAGAACCACGCGGGGGGACCTAGTGAATGAACTGCAGAGAGCTGGGACCAATGTAACAAGGCCTACCATAAGTAACACACTACGCCACCATGGACTCAGATCCTGCAGTGTCAGACGTGTCCCACTGCTTAAGCCTGTACATGTCCGGGCCCGTCTGAAGTTTGCTAGAGAGCATTTGGATGATCCAGAGGAGCTTTGGGAGAATGTCCTATGGTCTGATGAAACCAAACTGGAACTGTTTGGTAGAAACACAACTTGTCGTGTTTGGAGGAAAAAGAATACTGAGTTGCATCCATCAAACACCATACCTACTGTAAAGCATGGTGGTGGAAACATCACGCTTTGGGGCTGTTTCTCTGCAAAGGGGCCAGGACGACTGATCTAGGTACATGAAAGAATGAATGGGGCCATGTATCGTGAGATTTTGAGTGCAAACCTCCTTCCATCAGCAAGGGCATTGAAGATGAAACGTGGCTGGGTCTTTCAACATGACAATGATCCAAAGCACACCGCCAGGGCAACGAAGGAGTGGCTTCGTAAGAAGCATTTCAAGGTCCTGGAGTGGCCTAGCCAGTCTCCAGATCTCAACCCTATAGAAAACCTTTGGAGGGAGTTGAAAGTCCGTGTTGCCAAGCGAAAAGCCAAAAACATCACTGCTCTAGAGGAGATCTGCATGGAGGAATGGGCCAACATATCAACAACAGTGTGTGGCAACCTTGTGAAGACTTACAGAAAACGTTTGACCTCTGTCATTGCCAACAAAGGATATATCACAAAGTATTGAGATGAAATTTTGTTTCTGACCAAATACTTATTTTCCACCATAATATGCAAATAAAATGAATAAAAAAAACAGACAATGTGATTTTCTGGATTTTTTTTTCTCAGTTTGTCTCCCATAGTTGAGGTCTACCTATGATGCAAATTACAGACGCCTCTCAGCTTTTTAAGTGGTGGAACTTGCACTATTGCTGACTGACTAAATACTTTTTTGCCCCACTGTATACAGCACCAGAATTATTGGTACAGGAAGACAGCACCAAACTTAGTATATCTATCAACTGCAATGTCAGGTTTAGCCTTCAGTATATATAAATGTATGCCATGAACCATCAACTTCCAGTATGTTCTTAACAATGATAAAGAAATGATGGGAGTTGTAGTTACCATCAGGGCCGGATTAAGGTTGGTGGGGGCCCCTGGGCAGAAAATCTGGTGGGGGCCCCCATATCATTAACATTTTAGCCATAACAGTAGAGCGCGAACTGTAGCACTCAGATGTACAATCTAATCTTATCCTCTTGTTCTGCCACATTCAGATTTACAGTACTACAATAGAGATACAGTCCAGGATAACTCAAAGCAGTCCAATTATAGACAGAAAGAGTTACTCACTTTTTTTTATTGAACCCAATGTTAAGACAGCCAAGGAATAATAAAAATGCAGAAAGGGAAAGTTTTCACCGGCAGCAATTGTTGCTAACTACTGTATAACAATATGCTCTCTACTGTATTATCTCCGGAGTACAGCTCCCCCCCCACGCAAGGGTATACAGCTCTTGCCCCCTACAAGGGTATACAGGCAGCTTTCCCCCCCATGGGAATACAACTCCCCCCCAACGGGTATACAGCTCTTGCCCCCTACAAGGGTATACAGGCAGCTGTCCCCCCCCCCCCAAGGTTATACAGTTCTCCAATGTTTCGTCTTTATACAGTTCCCTCCTCCAGGTATACAGGCCCAAATGTACAGCTCCCCTCTCGCGCATACAGCTCCCCCGATCAATATATAGCTAGCTGGAGCCTGGAGGCAAGGGGGTTAATCACCGTGGCGCTGCAGAGTTGATTGGCGGGTACACAGCAGGCGGCGGGCGCACGATGCTCGTGAACGCGGCGAGCAGGCAGAGGAGATCCACAGGACAGGAGGCGTGACAGGAGAGGAGGCGTGACAGAAAGAAAGAACAGAGAAAAAAGAAAACAGAGAAAGAAAGAACAGAGAGAGAGAAAGAAAGAATGGAAAGAAAGAACAGAGAAAGAAAGAAAAGAAAGAAGAAAGAACAGAGAGAGAGAGAGAGAGAAAAAAAAAAGATTAGAGAGATAAAGAAACAGAGATAGAAAGATTCTATAAAGATACTATAGCAGCCCGGCTCCCACTGTAGTGCCCACCTGAGCCTCCCGATGCAGGAAATATAACGATCCGCTCACATGGCCGGCATCCCCGATTCCAAGGCGATCCTGCTGTCTGCGCTGTCGGAGGAGGACATGGTGATGGATCTGAAGCATTCCCTAAAGTGCCTCCATGGTTCCGTCACAATCTCCTCCCGAAATTACCTAATTTCCGGTCAGCTTCTAGCACGTCACTTCCGGTGGAACGTCACATGCGAATTTTAAAGTGCTCCTCGGGGCTCCGCCGTGTACTCCTGTGTCCGCACGAAAAGTAAGCTCCCAGCCGGGGCAGTATCTCTCTCAAAATCGAGACTGTCTCGCTGGGAGGTATGAATGCTCTCCACCATACACCTTGTAAACGTATGGCACCGCATACAATATACACACACGGTTCCGCTTTTTATGCCTCATACACACGGCTCCGTTCTGTACACCTTGCACACACACACTGCTCAACTCAGTACACACATGGCTCCACTCCGCAAACCTCGTACACATGCGGTTCCGCTCCACACACCTTGCACACACGCAGCTCCGCTCCATACACACACGTGGGGCTCAGCTCCGTACACGTGCGGCTCCGCTCAGTACACCTCACACACTCGCGGCTCTGCTCCGTACACCTCATACACACACACACACACGGCTCCGCTCCGTACACCTTGTACACACACGTCTCTGCTATATCCACCCTGTAAACCCTCCCTGACCCCACACAAACTTCACCTCATCCAGGACGATGAGAACCAGCACAGACAGCAGAGTCCTGCATAAACCAAGGGCTGATACTGGGTACTGGGGGAATATTATACTGTGTATGGGGGGGATGGCGGTACTGGGGGAACATTATACTGTGTGGGGGATGGCAGTACTGTGGGAATATTATACTGTGTGAATATTATACTGTGTGGGGGTGACGGTAGTGGGGAACATTATACTGTATGTGGGGGGATGGTGATACTGTGGGAACATTAAACTGTATGTGGGGACGTGATACTGTGGGAAAATTATACTGTATGTGGGGACAGGAAAGGGACATTGCAATATGTGTTTTGTTACTTCCTGTTTTCCATACTTGGGTCACATGTACAAGGAACAAAATGCTATGATTCTTAGAAAGTGACAACAAAAAAGCACCAAGATAGTCTCAGCTCTGAAAAGGTTACTGCCCCCTCTGCCCAGTAATGGGGAATCTCCAGCACCTACCTCCACATGCAGAGCCACACTCCACATAGAGAATAATGGAGCCTCCAGCACCGACCTCCACCCGCAGAGCCGCACTCCACATAGAGAATAATGGGGCCTCCAGCACCGACCTCCACCCGCAGAGCCGCACTCCACATAGAGAATAATGGAGCCTCCAGCACCGACCTCCACCCGCAGAGCCGCACTCCACATAGAGAATAATGGAGCCTCCAGCACCGACCTCCACCCGCAGAGCCGCACTCCACATAGAGAATAATGGGGCCTCCAGCACCGACCTCCACTCCATATAGAGAATAATGGAGCCTCCAGCACCGACCTCCACCCGCAGAGCCGCACTCCACATAGAGAATAATGGAGCCTCCAGCACTGACCTCCACCCGCAGAGCCGCACTCCACATAGAGAATAATGGAGCCTCCAGCACCTACCTCCACCCGCAGAGCCGCACTCCACATAGAGAATAATGGAGCCTCCAGCACCGACCTCCACCCGCAGAGCCGCACTCCACATAGAGAATAATGGAGCCTCCAGCACTGACCTCCACCCGCAGAGCCGCACTCCACATAGAGAATAATGGGGCCTCCAGCACCGACCTCCACTCCATATAGAGAATAATGGAGCCTCCAGCACCGACCTCCACCCGCAGAGCCGCACTCCACATAGAGAATAATGGAGCCTCCAGCACCGACCTCCACCCGCAGAGCCGCACTCCACATAGAGAATAATGGAGCCTCCAGCACCGACCTCCACTCCATATAGAGAATAATGGAGCCTCCAGCACCGACCTCCACCCGCAGAGCCGCACTCCACATAGAGAATAATGGAGCCTCCAGCACCGACCTCCACTCCATATAGAGAATAATGGAGCCTCCAGCACCGACCTCCACCCGCAGAGCCGCACTCCACATAGAGAATAATGGAGCCTCCAGCACCGACCTCCACCCGCAGAGCCGCACTCCACATAGAGAATAATGGGGCCTCCAGCACCGACCTCCACTCCATATAGAGAATAATGGAGCCTCCAGCACCGACCTCCACCCGCAGAGCCGCACTCCACATAGAGAATAATGGGGCCTCCAGCACCGACCTCCACTCCATATAGAGAATAATGGAGCCTCCAGCACCGACCTCCACCCGCAGAGCCGCACTCCACATAGAGAATAATGGAGCCTCCAGCACTGACCTCCACCCGCAGAGCCGCACTCCACATAGAGAATAATGGAGCCTCCAGCACCTACCTCCACCCGCAGAGCCGCACTCCACATAGAGAATAATGGAGCCTCCAGCACCGACCTCCACCCGCAGAGCCGCACTCCACATAGAGAATAATGGAGCCTCCAGCACCGACCTCCACCCGCAGAGCCGCACTCCACATAGAGAATAATGGGGCCTCCAGCACCGACCTCCACTCCATATAGAGAATAATGGAGCCTCCAGCACCGACCTCCACCCGCAGAGCCGCACTCCACATAGAGAATAATGGAGCCTCCAGCACTGACCTCCACCCGCAGAGCCGCACTCCACATAGAGAATAATGGAGCCTCCAGCACCTACCTCCACCCGCAGAGCCGCACTCCACATAGAGAATAATGGAGCCTCCAGCACCGACCTCCACCCGCAGAGCCGCACTCCACATAGAGAATAATGGAGCCTCCAGCACTGACCTCCACCCGCAGAGCCGCACTCCACATAGAGAATAATGGAGCCTCCAGCACCGACCTCCACCCGCAGAGCCGCACTCCACATAGAGAATAATGGAGCCTCCAGCACCGACCTCCACCCGCAGAGCCGCACTCCACATAGAGAATAATGGGGCCTCCAGCACTGACCGCCACCCGCACTCCACATAGAGAATAATGGAGCCTCCAGCACCGACCTCCACCCGCAGAGCCACATTCCACATAGAGAATAATGGGGCCTCCAGCACCGACCTCCACCCGCAGAGCCACACTCCACATAGAGAATAATGGGGCCTCCAGCACCGACCTCCACCCGCAGAGCCGCACTCCACATAGAGAATAATGGGGCCTCCGGCACCGACCTCCACCCGCAGAGCCGCACTCCACATAGACAATAATGGGGCCTCCAGCACCGACCTCCACCCGCAGAGCCGCACTCCACATAGAGAATAATGGAGCCTCCAGCACCTACCTCCACCCGCAGAGCCACACTCCACATAGACAATAATGGAGCCTCCGGCACCGACCTCCACCCGCAGAGCCGCACTCCACATAGAGAATAATGGAGCCTCCAGCACCGATCTCCACCCGCAGAGCCGCACTCCACATAGAGAATAATGGAGCCTCCAGCACCGACCTCCACCCGCAGAGCCGCACTCCACATAGAGAATAATGGAGCCTCCAGCACCGACCTCCACCCGCAGAGCCGCACTCCACATAGAGAATAATGGGGCCTCCAGCACCGACCTCCACCCGCAGAGCCGCACTCCACATAGAGAATAATGGGGCCTCCAGCACCGACCTCCACCCGCAGAGCCGCACTCCACATAGAGAATAATGGAGCCTCCAGCACCGACCTCCACCCGCAGAGCCGCACTCCACATAGAGAATAATGGGGCCTCCAGCACCGACCTCCACCCGCAGAGCCGCACTCCACATAGAGAATAATGGAGCCTCCAGCACCGACCTCCACCCGCAGAGCCGCACTCCACATAGAGAATAATGGAGCCTCCAGCACCGACCTCCACCCGCAGAGCCGCACTCCACATAGAGAATAATGGAGCCTCCAGCACCGACCTCCACCCGCAGAGCCGCACTCCACATAGAGAATAATGGAGCCTCCAGCACCGACCTCCACCCGCAGAGCCACAATCCACATAGAGAATAATGGGGCCTCCAGCACCGACCTCCACCCGCAGAGCCGCACTCCACATAGAGAATAATGGAGCCTCCAGCACCGACCTCCACCCGCAGAGCCGCACTCCACATACATGGCTGCTCTCAGTGCTCTGTGCTGTGCGCACAGGACCTGTGATGAGGTCACAGGAGGGGAGGAGACAGGGGTCACATTATCGGGGGCCCTGACACCTTCCCTCCTGTGATCTCATCACAAGCCTTTGCACGCTACCAGCAGTATCAGCGTTCACGCTACTTGTAGATGCTGCTGGTAGCAGAGCACATAATGCCGCCCCCACGGTCACTCACTTTTAGGTGGGGAGAAGATGGAGTGCCATTGCAGCAGCCAGCAGGAATGTGGTGGGGGCCCCCTTAGAAGCTCTTGTGGTGGGGGCCCCGGGGCTGAAGCCCCGCCTGCCCTGCCTATAATCCGGCTCTGGTTACCATACATCATCAGGCTGTTTAACATAATGTAACCACAGTACTGATTAGATGTAGGCAATATCACTATGAAACATTTAAAAAGTAACTTAAAGAAGCACTCCAACTAAGTTTTTTATTCATTAATTGTGTGAATTAAAATACTCATCGACTGCTGCTTTCACCGGTGTTTTTCTCTGTTCTTCAGTGACGTCATCACAATTGTGACTACCTGGCTCACTCTATACTGTATGTGTGCAACAGAAGTCTGTTTTACAATTAAATCATATGAAGCCTCGTACTGATACTCCATAGGCTTACATTGTAAAAGTCACTTCTGGGTCACGCAAAGCACAGCATGACCTGGACAGCCTGCAGAGCTGTAAGTCACTGAGAGGAGGAGAATAACGGAGCTGGACACCTAAGAAAGCATCGATAGGTGAATGTATTAATACACTCAAACTACATTACATGCACATGTACACACACATCTAATAAATAAAAAAGGAGTGGGAGTGCTTCTTTAACTTTTAGGCACTATCTAATATGTTTTTATGACTGGAAATTCTGAGCAGATTAGTGCAGGTCTGGGTCCTGAGACCCCACAAATTTCTCAAAAGACCTTTTAGAAATGCAAAGGTCAGGACAGGAGCCTATGACTCTACTACATCCGCTGTGCGCTGTATGTGACTTGTTTTGAGCGATTTTTGGGGAAAATCAAAGAGCCTAAAACATTTATAAAAAGTTGCCAAAAGTTTAGTCACTCTCTAATGTGCATTTGCACTGATCGATAATTAACAACCAACTATCAGTCTATTTAAACAGGCTGTCAATCTCCAGATGCACAAAAAAAATGTTCGTTCATTGGGTGAAATGGTTTTAAAGTTTGATTTCTTAATAAATATGCTATACTATGTGCACCTATCAATGAAATTATCAACTGTCCTGTGCACACATAGCTGCGGTCAGCCTGTCTACAGATTGTTATACGACTGTAAATCGGTTTCATATAGTGGGTCGGCAGTCGTTTAATGGCCATAATTCTCCATTGTCAATACACCCATAGACCCAGGAACTTTAGAGGTGACATCTACTCTGATTGGAATTTTCCTCATTCCTTTCTTAGACATCTGATCCTGACCCCTTGATGACTTTTCACATCAACAGCTTGTCTCTGCAGACAACCGCCACACTGTCCTTCGTTATTAATTATACCTACTGCACGTCCCTTACTTACAAACTATGTTCTCCACACTATCCATGACTCTTACTGCCCCTTGTAACAAACTGTCCCCCTCACACAGCCACTACTTCATATTGAACTATCTCTTCACACTGCCTCCTGACTATTCAAACCTTGTGGGTCTTTGTACCACAGGTTAAACAGCTGACATGAAGAAACTAATTTGGTTAGCGACAATAACTAAGTAAGCCACAGTGTAAAAACATCTATTCACACATATGAAGGGTACCCAGGATGTGCCAAGAAATCATTCCCACATTATTAATCCACCTCCACCAGCCTGAAGTGTTGATGTTGGATGTCGTTCCTTGAAAATCCCCACAAGGCTGATAGTTTATAAAATATTTGTCCTGGTGAATGTTGCACCGATGCCCATGTTTGTCACTCAGATTATTCAATCTTCTAATTTTAATTTGGATTACAACTGATAACTCATCATTTTATTTTATGGGTTACTGGTCTCACGCCATGCACTGAAGCTCCAATCAGGAGATATATCTAATAAATTGTTCATTCAGTGTATAATACTGGTGGATAAAACAAGACTGAGCACAAGACCTTCACAGCTTCTACACATCATAGGGGAGATCTCATGACACCTTCTCTCCACCTACCTGATGATCCTGAAGAACATTGGGATCTTCTTGTTTACAGTCCTGTGGAAGAAGAGGACGGGGACATCTCTCTGGTGTTGTCCTCTCACTGGAAAGATCTGGAGGAAACACATACAGGGACTGAATTCATTCTTTACATACAGATAATTATAGGCCGTGTGTATTTAGTCCTGTCTATTACCTGGTGATGTGAGGGGCTGGGGAACCTCCATCATGACGTCCTTGTACAGATCTTTGTGTCCTTCTAAATACTCCCACTCCTCCATGGAGAAATAGACGGTGACATCCTGACACCTTATAAGAACCTGACACATACAATGATACCGTCATCCCCCGGTCCCTCCATAGCGTTACTGTATAATATCCCAGCATTCCCAGTAGTGTCACCTCTCCAGTCAGCAGCTCGATCATCTTGTAGGTGAGTTCTAGGATCTTCTGGTGATTGATGTTCTCATGTATCAGGGGGTGAGGTGGAGGCCCCGTGATTGGGCTCAGGGGTCTTCCCCATCCCTCAGACACAGGGGCCTGACAGCGCTCACTAGAGGTCTTCACTACTGTGTAATCCTGGTTATGGAGAGACATTAATAAATCTCACTACAGACATTTCCAGAGTCCTCACCTCTCCAGTTCTGTCCATCTGTTATTCCCATAGATAAGAATGATGTAATGTGACGTCATCAGAATCTCTCACCTCTCCAGTAAGCCGGAAGAGGATCTCTAGGGTGAGGTGTAATATCCTCTCCGCCATCTTGTCCCTGTCCCTATCCATCCTTGTAGGGTCACTCAGGAGAATTCTCTTATATAGAAGATCTCCCCCGAGAGGATCCGATATTGTAGGGACCTGAATGGGGAGAAGATGACGATGTAACATCATAAAGATCCCATGTAAGAAATCTCCGGAGCTGTTACCGGCTTCACATGATCACTACATCCAGTCATGGCCCCGTCCTGCCCCCGGTATAACACACAGTCCCATTATTGTCACACACAGAGATTTATCCCAGGCTCAGCACTGAGGGGGTTAATGCCCCCTGTAATGGGGAATCTCCAGCACCTACCTCCACCTGCAGAGCCGCACACCACATATATGGTAAATGCTAGACTGTATGGGCTCCTTCCAGGTGTGATGTCAGCTCTGGGGGCGTGTCATACCAGGTGGGGCGTGTTCTGACAGCAAAGGCAGGAAGAGAAGACGCCGTTACAGGTGTCTCTGCCGTCTGGTGCAGGGAGAGAAGCCTCCATTACATACTGTCTCAGCTGTCTCTATGGTGCCGGCGTCTGTGAGCAGTGTGGAGTGAGGTCAGCCGCGTCGGTGACAGGCAGGAGGGTTTAGTAAGTAACAGGTTGGTGTCTTCTTAGATGTTTGGTTGATGGGGCTGATACTTGGGGCTAACTAGTGGGATTTGGGGGCTTACCTGGGAGCTGTTGGGCTCCCGGAGGGGAGGGGGAATTAATGCACGCTGGTTGGGTCGGGGGGTTAATTCATGCTTACGGGCTCTATTTGGGTTCGGGGGGGGGGGGGTTAATGCACGCTTACGGGGTCTGTTTAGGGTCTGGAGGGGTTAATGCTTGTGGGGTCTGCTTGGGCTCCCAGAGGGGTTAATGCATGCTTGCAAGGTCTATTTGGGGTCTGGGGGTTAATGCATGCTTGTGGGGTCTGTTTGGGGCAGGGGGCTTGGGATATATAATGCACACTTGTGGGGTCTGGTTGTACTTTGGGGGGTACTAATGCATGCTTGTGGGGTCTGGTTGGGGAAGGGGGGTGGGGCGTTAATGCACGCTTGTGGGGTCTGGTTGTACTTTGGGGGGTTCTAATGCATGCTTGTGGGGTCTGGTTGGGGGGTGGGGGGTTAATGCATGCTTGTGGGGTCTGGTTGTACTTTGGGGGGTTCTAATATATGCTTGTGGGGTTTGTTTGGGGCAGGGGGGTGGGGGTTAATGCACGCTCACGGGTCTGGTGGGGTCCGGGGGGGTTAATGCATGCTTGTGGGGTCTGGTTGTGCTTCGGGGGGGTACTAATGCATGCTTGTGGGGTCTGGTTGGGGAAGGGGGGTGGGGGTTAATGCATGCTTACGGGTCTGGTGGGGTCCGGGGAGGGTTATTGTATGCTTGTGGGGTCTGGCTGTACTTTTGGGGGGGGTTCTAATGCATGCTTGTGGAGTATGTTTGGGGCAGGGGGTTAATCCACGCTTACGGGTCTGGTGGGGTCCGGGGGGGTTAATGCATGCTTATGGGGTCTGGTTGGGGGTGGTGGGGTTAATGCACGCTTGTGGGGTCTGGTTGTACTTCGGGGGGTACTAATGCATGCTTCTGGGGTCTGTTTGGGGCAGGGGGTGGGGGTTAATGCACGCTTGTGGGATCTGTTTGGGCCAGGGGGGTGGGGGTTAACGCAAGCTTGTGGGGGTCTGGTTGTACTTGGGGGGGGGGGGGGGGGGGGGGGGTGTTACTAATGCAGTTTTGTGGGGTCTGGTTGGGGGTGGGGGTTAATGCACGCTTGTGGGGTCTGGTTGTACTTCGGGGGGTACTAATGCATGCATGTGAGGTCTGCTTGGGCTCCCAGGGGTGTTAAGGCTGGCTTGTGGGGTCTGTTTGGGTCGGGGGGGTTAATGCACTCTTGTGGGGTCTGGTTGGGTCCTGGGGGGGTTAATGCACGTCTGAGGGGTCTGGTTGGGTCTCCGGGGGGGTGTTAATGCACGCTCCTGGGGTCTGGCTGGGTACAGGGTGTTAGTGCACGTTTGTGGTGTCTGGTAGTCCCGGGAGAGAGGGGTTAATGCACGTTTGTGTTGTCTGGTAGTCCCGGGAGAGAGGGGTTAATGCACGTGTTTGGTGTCTGGTAGTCCCGGGAGAGAGGGGTTAATGCACGCTTGTGGTGTCTGGTAGTCCCGGGAGAGGGGGGTTGATGGTGCACGCTTGTGGTGTCTGGTAGTCCCGGGAGAGGGGGGTTGATGGTGCACGCTTGTGGTGTCTGGTAGTCCCGGGAGAGAGGGGTTAATGCACGTGTTTGGTGTCTGGTAGTCCCGGGAGAGAGGGGTTAATGCACGCTTGTGGTGTCTGGTAGTCCCGGGAGAGGGGGGTTGGTGGCGCACGCTTGTGGTGTCTGGTAGTCCCGGGAGAGGGGGGTTGATGGCGCACGCTTGTGGTGTCTGGTAGTCCCGGGAGAGGGGGGTTGATGGCGCACGCTTGTGGTGTCTGGTAGTCCCGGGAGAGGGGGGTTGATGGCGCACGCTTGTGGTGTCTGGTAGTCCCGGGAGAGGGGGGTTGATGGCGCACGCTTGTGGTGTCTGGTAGTCCCGGGAGAGGGGGGTTGATGGCGCACGCTTGTGGTGTCTGGTAGTCCCGGGAGAGGGGGGTTGATGGCGCACGCTTGTGGTGTCTGGTAGTCCCGGGAGAGGGGGGTTGATGGCGCACGCTTGTGGTGTCTGGTAGTCCCGGGAGAGGGGGGTTGATGGCGCACGCTTGTGGTGTCTGGTAGTCCCGGGAGAGGGGGGTTGATGGCGCACGCTTGTGGTGTCTGGTTGGGGGTTAATGCACGCTTGTGGGCTCTGGTTGTACTTCGGGGGGGTACTAATGCACGCTTGTGGGGTCTGCATGGGCTCCCAGGAGGGTTAATGCACGCTTGCCGTGTCTGGTTGGGTCCCGGGGGGGGTTAATGCACGCTTGCCGTGTCTGGTTGGGTCCCGGGGGGGTTAATGCACGCTTGCCGTGTCTGGTTGGGTCCCGGGGGGGGGTTAATGCACGCTTGCCGTGTCTGGTTGGGTCCCGGGGGGGTTAATGCACGCTTGCCGTGTCTGGTTGGGTCCCGGGGGGGGTTAATGCACGCTTGCCGTGTCTGGTTGGGTCCCGGGGGGGGGGGGGAGTTAATGCACGCTTGCCGTGTTTGGTTGGGTCCCGGGGGGGGTTAATGCACGCTTGCCGTGTTTGGTTGGGTCCCGGGGGGAGGTTAATGCACACGCGGGGTTGGGTAGTCCTGGGGGGGGGGTTAATGCACGATTGTGTGTTCTGTTTGGGTCCCGGGGGGGTTAGTGCACGTTTGTGAGGTCTGGTTGGGCTCCCGGGGGATTAATGCAAGCTTATGGGTTCTGGTTGGATCTCAGGGGTGGTTAATGTACGCTTGTGGGTTCTGGTTGGGTTTCCGGCGGGATTAATGCATGCTTGTGGGGTCTGGGTGTGCTCCTTACTGTGGGGGGGATTAGTGCACGTTTTTGTGGTTTGGTTGGGCTCCAGGGGGGGTTAATGCATGCTTTTGGGGTCTAGTTGGGCCCTGGGGGGGTTAATGCACGTTTGCGGGGTCTGAGTGGACCCTGCATTAACCCACCCCAGAAGCCCACCAGATCCCACAAGCGCGAAGGGTTTAATTCACACTTGTGTGTCTGGTTGGGCTCACGGGGAGGGGGTTAATGCATGCGTTTGTGGTCTGATGGGCTCCTTGGGGGTCTAATGCAGGGCCCAACCAGACCTCTTAAGCGTGCATTTACCCTTCCCCGGGGCCCTACCAGACCCCACAAGCATGCGTTAATCGACCCCCAGAAGCCCAACCAGACCCCACGAGCGTGCATTTATCCCTAGTAGGGCCCCCCGGGGACAAACAGACCCCACAAGCGTGCATTAACTCCTCCTGGTCTGGTTGGGATCTTGGGACGGGGGGATTTAATGCGCAATTGTGGTGTCTTGGGGACTTGATGCTAGGGCAACGGGGCCTGTCTGCATCGGTTGTGACTTGAAAGGGGTGGATTGATTTTGGGGTAGGCGCTCGACTGGTAGGGCTTTTTGTTTGGGGAAGAGGTGCCATCTGGTGGGGGTTTATATTTTCGGGGGATGGACATCCGACGGGGGTGTATGATGGGGAAGCTGTACAACCGATGGGACTTATGCTGGGAGGGGGTGGACGTCCGATGAGGTTTATGCTGGGGAGGGGTCAGGGGTGGACGTCCGATGAGGTTTTATGCGGGGGGTGAATGTCCAATGATGGTTTTATGCTGGGAATGGCATCCAATAGGGGCTTAAGGGGGGTGGACGTCCGATAGGGGCTTAGGCTTAAGGGGGGTGGACGTCCGATGAGGGTTTATGCTGGGGGGGGGGTGGACGTCCGATGGGGGTTTATGCCGGGGTGGACGTCCGATGGGGGTTCCTTCTGGGGGGTGGACGTCTGATAGGGTTTTATGCTTGGGGGCGTGTGGACGTCGGATGGGGGCGTGTGGACGTCGGATGGGGGCTTGTGCGCTTGGGGGCGTGTGGACGTCGGATGGGGGCTTGTGCGCTTGGGGGCGTGTGGACCAGGGCTGTGGAGTCGGAGTCGTGGAGTCGGTGCTCATTTTGGTGGAGTCGGTATAAAATGGACCGACTCCGACTCCTAAAATATATAATAAATTGGGTACAGTAATTCAATGCAGGATGTGCTGAATATTTTTTCATAGGAGTTTGGGAAAGTTATGAAATGTCCTATAAAATGTTCTATTCCAGATCTAAGGCTACATTCACACACAGCGTTTTTCCTGTGTTTTTTGAGGATACGTTTTTCAGCTGCAAAAGCTGATCATCTTTTTAAAAAACTGCATCACCTGAAAGGTTTTTGAGCTCATAGATAATGTTTTCAATAGCAAAAGCAGATTAGAAATCTGCTCTATCTATCCATTTATCCATATCTGTCTATCCATATCGTATCTGTACCAAAAAGAATGAAAACCGAAGAGTACACCAATATATATTCTGTTCTATCTAAATATCTTGATTATTGGATCATAAAAATGATTAAATGTCTGAGGTTCACATTGTACTACAATAAATTTTTCACTTAAATATAAGCAATATGTGTGGGAGTCGGAGTCGTGGAGTCGGAGTCGGTGTAAGGGAAATTGAGGAGTCGGAGTCGCAGGTTTGGCTTACTGACTCCACAGCCCTGGTGTGGACGTCGGATGGGGGCTTGGGGGCGTGTGGACGTCGGATGGGGGCTTGTGCGCTTGGGGGCGTGTGGACGTCGGATGGGGGCTTGTGCGCTTGGGGGCGTGTGGACGTCGGATGGGGGCTTGTGCGCTTGGGGGCGTGTGGACGTCGGATGGGGGCTTGTGCGCTTGGGGGCGTGTGGACGTCCGATGGGGGCTTGTGCGCTTGGGGGCGTGTGGACGTCCGATGGGGGGGTTTTGCTTGGGGGTGGAGGGTGCATGATGGGGATTTATGCTTGGGGGAAGGGGGCATTTGGGCTTTGATGGGTTTATCCTGTGGGGTCCACTGATTAGTGTGAGGTGGAGGTTTATGATTGGACAGGGGGGGGTTACCCTGTGTGGTCCTCTGGTTGGTGTGCGGGGTGGTTAATGCTGCATTGGGGCACACAAAAAGCTATGTTTGTATGCTGCTTATGCTAGGAGGGAACACTACTAACTGGCATGAAGCTAATCCTTTTTCGCTTAGTGTCAGTAGGAGGCAGACATGGGTCTGGACTACCCAGGCTGGTTTCTGCCTTAGGTCTTGATTTTTTTTTTATTAATGATTTCCCTTTTTCTTTCAGATATGGCTTTTAAGGGCGACAGAGTGGAGTTATCACTCTGATCTCCCACCTAGAATTGTCATTACCATATCATCTGTGGTCTACGAGGCAGGGCCCTAACACATCAAGAGTGTTTGCGGTTTTCCGGCGGACAGTCCTTGCCACTAATCCCCTACCCTCTCGATCCCCCAGAGCCAGATAGAGTAGGGAGGGAAGACAAATCCGTTACCTGCCAGTCGCCTGAAAGTCTGTGTAAAGGTTAGGATTTGAAATCTTCAGGACAGGTATATCCTACCAGGCAGTGAGGGGGCTCCATTAAAAAAAAATGAAGGTACAAGACAAATATGTCCTAGTTTTCCCCTGAGCAATATGGACATCTCCTGGGGAAACCTTCCTATTCATGCAGCCTCCACGTTTGACAGAGGCTCCTGCGACCCTACTCTTAAAAATCCAGGCTCTCGTCTAGCCTCTGGTGGCTGGGCCACACCACCTGCGCCCTGAACAATCATACACGCCAACTTTCTAGTGCTTCCTGCCCTCTACCTATCAGGGTAAGAGTACTTTTCTTCTGCAACAGAAGACTAAACTCCTGCTTCCCAAGAGGTGCACAGTCCAATTGTGGTTTCGGAAATGTTCAGTCCAAAAAAGCAACCAACAGGACAACTCTCCTACCCGCCAGGAAAAGAAACCTTCCTTCAGGCCCAACCCCCTCCTGGCGTCCACAAACCCATCAGCTCTGGTCTACTACGCCTGGATCTAGCAGACTCCCTTTGGCATGACGGGGCATTCCCACCTTGGATGTCTCTCAGGGTTGGCTGCCGTCTCCTTCACTATTCAAGGCTGGTATTATGATATCTGGTCCTAGACACTGGAAGCAGGCCATGGGGGGGGGCCGAGCCACAGACCCTACCATCAGTCCTGCCCGCATGCACCAACAGCATATTACAGTTGTACAATACATAGAAATGCATTGCATGAAACAAGCAAAATTTTTCAATGCATAAAAATGCACTTTTATAAAATTAAAGGTTTCTATATATGTAAGAATGTTATTTAGCCAATATTTCTGTAAGTAAAAGTCTGAGATTTCTGTGGGAAATCTTAATTTGTTCCTCTTAAACTGGTTCTGAATGTAAATAACATTGCTCTGATTTAAGTCTCCATGTTGTAATTTAGCCTTTTATTTCATGCATGGACAAGCCCATGATGCATCTGTGTAACACATGGAAGGTACTGTAATAACTGGGTTAGGCTAGTTTCACACTAGCATATCTACACGCAGCGCACGGCGCCCCCTCCGGTCATCTCCTACTATCGCACATCGCTGCATGCCATCTGCGCACCCTATCTTGAGCATAGGGTGCGCAGACTGCGCTAGTAGGATTTTGCGTGCGCTGCGCTCTTTTGACGGTGCGCCAAGCGCCCCAAAATGCAACATGGTGCGCTCGGCGCACCGTCAAAAGGGCGCAGCGCACGCAAAATCCTACTAGCACACAGTCTGCGCACCCTATGCTAATGGTACGGTGCGCAGATCGCATGCAGTGATGTGCGATAGTAGGAGATGACCGGAGGAGGCGGGGCTTAGTGGCGCTGCATGTAGATACACTAGTGTGAAACTAGCCATAGACAGGTAAACCACTTTTGAGACAGTGAAGTTCACTTGTACAAGCTGCATAGATGCAAGCCTGCCTAAAGGGAACATGTCACCAGGATTCCCCATAAAAAACGATTCAAACTGTTGTGCATGGAGCGTGTAAGCGCACGTTCACTCTGGCCACTGAACAGGAAAAAAAACACAAACATGATGGAATACCCTGCAGTAAATGGCACAGTGCATGAAAATAATATAGGGGATTTAGTCAACATGTTCTTTATTAAAAAAGCCAAAGCCATCCCACCACTTCACGGTGACGTAATTGGGACAGTCCTAACTAATATTAAGAACCTTACCGCTTTGTCCTGTGACTTGCTTGTGGATAAGGACTGAGAAGGATTAGGCCCAAATAGTGGACACACAGGAATGGGAAACCACATCAATATATAAAGGGTTTTAATATTAGTTATCACTGTCCCAATTAGGGTCACTGTGAAGTGGTAGATGGCTTATGGCTTTTGCATTTTTTTTTTTTTTTTAAATCGAGCGTGTTAACTAAGTACCTTATATTTTCATGCAATATTGCTGTTTATTTACTACAGGGTATTCAATCATTGTTTATGCCCCGCCCCCCCATAAAAAGTACTACCACTACCTGTATGTTGCCATATACAGCATTCCAGAATGCTGTGTATATAGTACGACCACTACCTGTATACCCGCTATATACAGCATTTTATAAAGCACGTCCACTATCTGAATGCCCTTATATATATACAACATTCTAGAATGCCAATCTGCATAAATTAGTGTTTTGTTTTTTTTTTTTCTTCTTATTAGATTTGCCCTTGGGGCAGCCCCATCCAATGGGCTTCGCTAGTCTTAATCCGGTGCCTCCTCCTATCCTTCTTTGAGTCGACGACGCGTCCTATGTCCATCCACACAGTGTCTTACATCGCGCTTCGGTGCAGACTTCTCTTTGTGCTTTGCAGTACTTTGCTTTGTGATCGGCAGGGCAGAGACGTGTTCCTGCACAGAAGCGTCATGGGGGAGGTTGTGTGGATGATGTAGGATGCATTATCCACGGGAAGGAGGACAGTGACAAACATAATACCAGACCGCCCTGTAGGTGAGTATAAGATGTTCACATTTGCCTCAGACCACACGTGAGGACGTTTCGAGGCCGTGCCTCAGACCACACGTGAGGACGTTTCGAGGCCGTGCCTCAGACCACACGTGAGGACGTTTCGAGGCCGTGCCTCAGACTACACGTGAGGACGTTTCGAGGCCGTGCCTCAGACCACACGTGAGGACGTTTCGAGACCGTGCCTCAGACCACACGTGAGGACGTTTCGAGACCGTACACGCCAGACATCAGACCACATGGGAGAACATTCCTTCGTTGTGCCTGCCATGCCTCAAAATTATTGCAAAAAAAAGGGAGACAAAAAAGCGCAATAGGGTCTTATCCACGTTACAAGAGACAGTATATCATGAAATATGCTCACCTGGTTAGGATGAGATAAGAGCGTGTAGGTAGCGGCTGCTGCAGATCCACAGGTCTTCAGCGACCAAAGAAATCATGAATCCAAAGGGAGTTTGTAGCTATATTCCGCACTGCCGCTTTAGACAAATTCCAGGAGAGTGCTGTATGATTGCAGTGGTTTTATTCTACGCGTTTCAGGGGTCTCATGCCCCCTTCATCAGGATGAGACCCCTGAAACGCGTAGAATAAAACCACTGCAATCATACAGCACTCTCCTGGAATTTGTCTAAAGCGGCTGCGCGGAATATAGCTACAAACTCCCTTTGGATTCATGCCTCAAAATGGCACAGAAAGCAGAGTAGAAAGTTGGTCATTGTATTTTAACCCCTTCATGACCAAGCCTATTTTGACCTTAATGACCAGGCCATTTTTTGCAATTATGACCAGTGTCCCTTTATGAGGTAATAACTCTGGAACACTTCCAACAGATCCTAGCGATTCTGAGATTATTTTTTCATGACATATTGGGCTTCATATTAGTGGTAAATTTAGGTCGATAATTTTTGCGTTTATTTGTGATAAAATCAGAAATTTGGCGAAAATTTTGCAAATTTTGAATTTTTATTCTGTTAAACTAGAGACTTATGTGACACAAAATAGTTACAAAATAACATTTCCCACATGTCTACTTTACATCAGCACAATTTTGGAAACAAAGTTGTTTTTTTTTGTTAGGAAGTTAAAAGGGTTAAAAGTTGAACAGTGATTTCTCATTTTTACAACAAAATTTACAAAAAAAAAAATTTTTTTTAGGGACCACCTCACATTTGAAGTCACTTTGAGGGGTCTATATGGCAGAAAACACCCAAAAGTGACACCATTCTAAAAACTGCACCCCTCAAGCTACTCAAAACTACATTCAGGAAGATTAGTAACCCTTCAGGTGCTTCACAGGAACTAAACGTGGAAGGAAAAAATGGACATTTTAATTTTTCCAACAAAAATTTTCTTCTAGCATCAATATATTTTTTTTTTTTTTTTTCACATGGGCAACAGGAAAAAATGGATCCTAAAATTTGTTGGGCAATATCTCTTGAGTACATGGATACCTTTTTGGGTGCACAGCAGGGCTCAGAAGGGAAGGAGCACCATTTGACTTTTTGAATGGAAAATATGCTGGGATATTTAGCGGTTGCCATGTCGTGTTTGGAGAGCCCCTGTGTGCCTAAACATTGGAGCTCCCCCACAACTGACCCCATTTTGAAAACTAGACCCCCCAAGGAACTTATCTAGATGCATAGTGACCACTTTGAACCCCCAGGTGCTTCCAAAATTGATCCTTAAAAAAAATACTTTTTTAAACAAAAATTTTCCTTTAACCTCAGTTTTTTCATTTTCACATGGGCAACAGGATAAAATGGATCCTAAAATTTGTTGGGCAATTTCTCCTCAGTGCACGGATACCTCATATGTGGTCATAAACCACTGTTTCGGTGCATAAAATTAGCTCCAATCGTTATTGGACGCCATGTCACGTTTGGAGAGCCCCTGTGTGCCTAAACAGTGAAAACCCCCTACAAGTAACACCATTTTGGAAACTAGACCCCTTAAAGAACGTATCTAGATGTCTAGTGAGCACTTTGAAACCAAAAGTGCTTTACAAAAGTTTATAACAGCAGTGAAAATAAAAAATCTTTTTTTCCTCAAAAATGATTTTTTAGCACACTATTTTTTATTTTCCTAAGGGTAATAGGAGAAATTAGCCCCCCAAAGTTGTTGTGCAATTTGTCCTGAGTACGCTGATACCTCATATGTTGGGGTAAACCACTGTTTGGGCACACGTCGGGGCCTGGAAGGGGGTGAGCACCGTTTGACTTTTGGAATGCAAAATTGGCTGGAATCAATGGTGGCACCATGACGTGTTTGGAGACCCCCTGTGATGTGCCTAAACAGTGGAAACCCCTCAATTCTAACTCCAACCCTAATCCCAATACACCCCTAACCACAACCCTAACCCCAACACACCCCTAATCCCAACCCTAACCACAAGCCTAACCCCAACACAACCCTAACCCTAATTCCAACCCTAATTCTAACTAATTCCATCCGAAACTCTAGTTGCACCCTAACCCTAATTCCAACCCTAACTCTAATTTCAACCCTATTTCCAACCCTAACCCTAATGGAAAAATAAAAATGTTCTTTATTTCATTAAATGTGTCTACCTATGGGGGTGATAAAGGGGGGGGTTTATTTACTTTTTATTTTACTTTGATCGCTGTTAAAGTTTATCACAGTGATCAAAATGAATGAATGAAATCTGCAGCCGCAGATTCAGGTGGGCGCACTGCGCATGCGCCTGCCATTTTCTAAGATGGCGGTGCCCATGATTTGGCACAGCGGGACACCGGGAGCAGCACTCGGAAAGGTACCAGGGGGTGGGAGGGGAGGTGATCGGAAGGCGGGGGGAGCAGATGATGACAGCGGCAGCCGATCGCCGCTGTCAGATCAACCCCGTTAACCGTGTGGGGGGTCAGATTGGTGTCTTCAGCCATGTTCGATGCTACTGCAGCATCGGCCATGGCTGGTTTGTAATATTTCATCAAATTTCATTGATGAAATATTACTATCGCTCTGATTGGCTGTTTCACTTTTAACAGCCAATCAGAGCGATCGTAGCCACGTGGGGGCGAAGCCACCCCCCCCTGGTGAAGTACAAAGCCCCCTGTATCTGCAGGTCAGGTGATCTTTCATTGACCCCGGGCACCCAACCCGCAGGGGGGCTTTAAATCCATGACACAGCATATGCGTCATTGGTCAGATTGGCACCGACTTTCATGACGCATACGCTGCCACTAGTCGGGAAGGGGTTAAGTCATTACTTGTAGGTGGTCATTACTGTATATACAGGAGATCTTCATATAAAGATCTGTGTGGCCCGGTAGTGTACAGTGATGTGAAATACTTTTTGCCCACAACTCCTGGTTTTTTACTATCTTGCATGTTTGTCACACTTAAATGTTTCAGAGTAACAAACAAATTAAAATATTTGACAGCACAAGTAAACAAAATTCAATTTGTAAATGAAGGTCTTTATTATTTATTGGGTAGAAAATACAAGGCCCTGTGTGAAAGTTATTGCCCCCTACTTTTTTTTTTTAACTGGTTTGTCACATCTTCGAAAAGCAAAGTTCAGTTTCCGTAGCCCTACCCAGGCCTGATTACTGCCACACCTATCCTCAATCAAAAAATCACTTAAATAGGACCTGCCTGACAAAGTGAAGTAGACAAAAAGATCCTCAAAAAGTAGACATCATGCTGCGATCCGAAGAAATGCATGAACAAATGAGATGGAAAGTAATTCAGATCTATCAGTCTGGAGAAGGTTATCAAGCCATTTCTAAAGCTTTGATATTCCAGCGAACCACCGTGAGACCCATTATCCACAAATGGAGAAAACATGGTACAGTGGTGAAACTTCCCAGGAGTGGTCTGGTCATTAAAGTTAAAAAATACTGGGGGGATGAAAAAATTATTGAAATTGGCATTTTTTAACGTTTATTTTATATGAAAAAAATATTTTCTTCAACTGTACAATATAGGAACACAGAGATACATAGTACATAGCAATGCATCTCTGTACTTATATCCTCTGCTTCTGAACTCACAACCTGCAGTACAGCTCACTATTAACAAATGTTCCAATATTTTTTCAGTGTGGGCAGGAGATCACTGACAGAGCTGTTACCTGTGGGCATTATTTTTCATGATTTTAATGTTTTGAATAAAGTTTTTAGTTTATTTCTATTTTTTAATGGTGATGCAGAGTTTTTTTTCTCTCTTTATTTATACTCCATTCCGATGTCATCACTGATACAATTGTGCTCAAAAGTTTACATACCGCCGTAGAACTTTTGCTTTCTTGGCCTTTTTTCAGAGAATATGAATGATAACATCAAAACTTTTTGGTGGTCAGAGTGGTCAGCTTTACCATCTGAGAAAATAAAGAACCTTATCCATAACTACCACAAACGACTTCAAGTAGTCAATTGATATTAGAGGGGGCTATATATGGTATTACAAAAAATGTGGTATGTAAACTATGATCAGGGTGATTTGGATGTTTTGGGTTGTCATAATTAAAAAAAGAGAAAACACAGTAGTATGACAATAAATGGCTTCACCCAAACACTAACCATGAGTGGAGAAAACATCAAGACTTTATCATTCATATTCTCTGGAAAAAGGCCAAGAAAGCAATAATTCTGCCAGGCTATGTAAACTGCGCACAACTATACACCTGACAGGCCCATACATTCTGATATCATCACTAATATATACCTGTCAGGGGCACATACATTCTGTATCTACAATAATATATACCTGACAGGAGCCCGCACAGTCTGTATCTACAATAATATAGACCTAACAGGAGCCTGTAAAGTCTATATCTACAATAATACATATCTGACAGAAGCCCATACAGTCTATATCTACAATAATATATACCTGACAGGAGCCCGTACAGTCTATACAATAATATATACCTGACAGGAGCCATACAGTCTATACAGTAATATATACCTGACAGGAGCCCATAAGTCTATATCTACAATAATATATACATGACAGGAGCCCATAAGTCTATATATACAATAATATATACCTGACAGGAGCCCATACAGTCTATATCTACAATAATATATACCTGACAGGATCCCATACAGTCTATATCTACAATAATATATACCTGACAGGATCCCATACAGTCTATATCTACAATAATATATACCTGACAGGAGCCAGTACAGTCTGTATCTACAATAATACATACCTGACAGGAGCCCGTACAGTCTGTATCTACAATAATAAATACCTGACAGGAGCCCGTACAGTCTGTATCTACAATAATATATACCTGACAGGAGCCAATAGTCTGTATCTACAATATATATACCTGACAGGAGCCCGTACAGTCTATATCTACAATATATACCTGACAGGAGCCATACAGTCTATATCTACAATAATATATACCTGACAGGAGCCCATACAGTCCGTATCTACAATAATATATACCTGACAGGAGCCCGTACAGTCTATATCTACAATAATATATACCTGACAGGAGCCCGTACAGTCCGTATCTACAATAATATATACCTGACAGGAGCCCATACAGTCTGTATCTACAATAATATATACCTGACAGGAGCCCATACAGTCTGTATCTACAATAATATATACCTGACAGGAGCCCGTACTGTCTATATCTACAATAATATATATCTGACAGGAGCCCGTACAGTCTGTATCTACAATAATATATACCTGACAGGAGCCCGTACAGTCTATATCTACAATAATATATACCTGACAGGAGCCTGTACAGTCTGTATCTACAATAATATATACCTGACAGGAGCCCGTACAGTTTATATCTACAATAATATATACCTGACAGGAGCCCATACAGTCTATATCTACAATAATGTATACCTGACAGGAGCCCGTACAGTCTATATCTACAATAATATATATCTGACAGGAGCCCATACAGTTTATATCTACAATAATATATACCTGACAGGAGCCCATACAGTCTGTATCTACAATAATATATACCTGACAGGAGCCCGTACTGTCTATATCTACAATAATATATACCTGACAGGAGCCCATACAGTTTATATCTACAATAATATATACCTGACAGGAGCCCATACAGTCTATATCTACAATAATATATACCTGACAAGAGCCCATACAGTCTGTATCTACAATAATATATACCTGACAGGATCCCATACAGTCTATATCTACAATAATATATACCTGACAGGAGCCAGTACAGTCTGTATCTACAATAATATATACCTGACAGGAGCCCATAAGTCTATATCTACAATAATATATACATGACAGGAGCCCATAAGTCTATATATACAATAATATATACCTGACAGGAGCCCATACAGTCTATATCTACAATAATATATACCTGACAGGATCCCATACAGTCTATATCTACAATAATATATACCTGACAGGATCCCATACAGTCTATATCTACAATAATATATACCTGACAGGAGCCAGTACAGTCTGTATCTACAATAATACATACCTGACAGGAGCCCGTACAGTCTGTATCTACAATAATAAATACCTGACAGGAGCCCGTACAGTCTGTATCTACAATAATATATACCTGACAGGAGCCAATAGTCTGTATCTACAATATATATACCTGACAGGAGCCCGTACAGTCTATATCTACAATATATACCTGACAGGAGCCATACAGTCTATATCTACAATAATATATACCTGACAGGAGCCCATACAGTCCGTATCTACAATAATATATACCTGACAGGAGCCCGTACAGTCTATATCTACAATAATATATACCTGACAGGAGCCCGTACAGTCCGTATCTACAATAATATATACCTGACAGGAGCCCATACAGTCTGTATCTACAATAATATATACCTGACAGGAGCCCATACAGTCTGTATCTACAATAATATATACCTGACAGGAGCCCGTACTGTCTATATCTACAATAATATATATCTGACAGGAGCCCGTACAGTCTGTATCTACAATAATATATACCTGACAGGAGCCCGTACAGTCTATATCTACAATAATATATACCTGACAGGAGCCTGTACAGTCTGTATCTACAATAATATATACCTGACAGGAGCCCGTACAGTTTATATCTACAATAATATATACCTGACAGGAGCCCATACAGTCTATATCTACAATAATGTATACCTGACAGGAGCCCGTACAGTCTATATCTACAATAATATATATCTGACAGGAGCCCATACAGTTTATATCTACAATAATATATACCTGACAGGAGCCCATACAGTCTGTATCTACAATAATATATACCTGACAGGAGCCCGTACTGTCTATATCTACAATAATATATACCTGACAGGAGCCCATACAGTTTATATCTACAATAATATATACCTGACAGGAGCCCATACAGTCTATATCTACAATAATATATACCTGACAAGAGCCCATACAGTCTGTATCTACAATAATATATACCTGACAGGATCCCATACAGTCTATATCTACAATAATATATACCTGACAGGAGCCAGTACAGTCTGTATCTACAATAATATATACCTGACAGGAGCCCGTACAGTCTGTATCTACAATAATATATACCTGACAAGAGCCCATACAGTCTATCTACAATAATATATACCTGACAGGATCCCATACAGTCTATATCTACAATAATATATACCTGACAGGAGCCTGTACAGTCTGTATCTACAATAATATATACCTGACAGGAGCCCGTACAGTCTGTATCTACAATAATATATACCTGACAGGAGCCCGTACAGTCTGTATCTACAATAATATATACCTGACAGGAGCCAATACAGTCTGTATCTACAATAATATATCTGACAGGAGCCCGTACAGTCTATATCTACAATATATATACCTGACAGGAGCCCGTACAGTCTATATCTACAATATATACCTGACAGGAGCCCATACAGTCTATATCTACAATAATATATACCTGACAGGAGCCCATACAGTCCGTATCTACAATAATATATACCTGACAGGAGCCCGTACAGTCTATATCTACAATAATATATACCTGACAGGAGCCCGTACAGTCCATATCTACAATAATGTATACCTGACAGGAGCCCGTACAGTCTATATCTACAATAATATATATCTGACAGGAGCCCATACAGTTTATATCTACAATAATATATACCTGACAGGAGCCCATACAGTCTGTATCTACAATAATATATACCTGACAGGAGCCCGTACTGTCTATATCTACAATAATATATACCTGACAGGAGCCCATACAGTTTATATCTACAATAATATATACCTGACAGGAGCCCATACAGTCTATATCTACAATAATATATACCTGACAAGAGCCCATACAGTCTGTATCTACAATAATATATACCTGACAGGATCCCATACAGTCAATATCTACAATAATATATACCTGACAGGAGCCAGTACAGTCTGTATCTACAATAATATATACCTGACAGGAGCCCGTACAGTCTGTATCTACAATAATATATACCTGACAAGAGCCCATAGAGTCTATATCTACAATAATATATACCTGACAGGAGCCAGTACAGTCTGTATCTACAATAATATATACCTGACAGGAGCCCGTACAGTCTGTATCTACAATAATATATACCTGACAGGAGCCCGTACAGTCTGTATCTACAATAATATATACCTGACAGGAGCCAATACAGTCTGTATCTACAATAATATATCTGACAGGAGCCCGTACAGTCTATATCTACAATATATATACCTGACAGGAGCCCGTACAGTCTATATCTACAATATATACCTGACAGGAGCCCATACAGTCTATATCTACAATAATATATACCTGACAGGAGCCCATACAGTCCGTATCTACAATAATATATACCTGACAGGAGCCCGTACAGTCTATATCTACAATAATATATACCTGACAGGAGCCCGTACAGTCCATATCTACAATAATATATACCTGACAGGAGCCCATACAGTCTGTATCTACAATAATATATACCTGACAGGAGCCCATACAGTCTGTATCTACAATAATATATACCTGACAGGAGCCCGTACTGTCTATATCTACAATAATATATATCTGACAGGAGCCCGTACTGTCTATATCTACAATAATATATATCTGACAGGAGCCCGTACAGTCTGTATCTACAATAATATATACCTGACAGGAGCCCGTACAGTCTATATCTACAATAATATATACCTGACAGGAGCCTGTACAGTCTGTATCTACAATAATATATACCTGACAGGAGCCCATACTGTTTATATCTACAATAATATATACCTGACAGGAGCCCATACAGTCTATATCTACAATAATATATACCTGACAGGAGCCGGTACAGTCTATATCTACAATAATATATACCTGACAGGAGCCCGTACAGTCTATATCTACAATAATATATACCTGACAGGAGCCCGTACTGTCTATATCTACAATAATATATACCTGACAGGATCCCATACAGTTTATATCTACAATAATATATACCTGACAGGAGCCCATACAGTCTATATCTACAATAATATATACCTGACAAGAGCCCGTACTGTCTATATCTACAATAATATATACCTGACAGGAGCCCATACAGTCTATATCTGCAATAATATATACCTGACAGGAGCCCGTACAGTCTATATCTACAATAATATATACCTGACAGGAGCCCGTATAGTCTATATCTACAATAATATTTACCTGACAGGAGCCCGTACAGTCTGTATCTACAATAATATATACCTGACAGGAGCCCGTACAGTCTATATCTACAATATATATACCTGACAGGAGCCCGTACAGTCTATATCTACAATATATACCTGACAGGAGCCCATACAGTCTATATCTACAATAATATATACCTGACAGGAGCCCATACAGTCTATATCTACAATAATATATACCTGACAAGAGCCCATACAGTCTGTATCTACAATAATATATACCTGACAGGATCCCATACAGTCTATATCTACAATAATATATACCTGACAGGAGCCAGTACAGTCTGTATCTACAATAATATATACCTGACAGGAGCCCGTACAGTCTGTATCTACAATAATATATACCTGACAAGAGCCCATACAGTCTATATCTACAATAATATATACCTGACAGGATCCCATACAGTCTATATCTACAATAATATATACCTGACAGGAGCCAGTACAGTCTGTATCTACAATAATATATACCTGACAGGAGCCCGTACAGTCTGTATCTACAATAATATATACCTGACAGGAGCCCGTACAGTCTGTATCTACAATAATATATACCTGACAGGAGCCAATACAGTCTGTATCTACAATAATATATCTGACAGGAGCCCGTACAGTCTATATCTACAATATATATACCTGACAGGAGCCCGTACAGTCTATATCTACAATATATACCTGACAGGAGCCCATACAGTCTATATCTACAATAATATATACCTGACAGGAGCCCATACAGTCCGTATCTACAATAATATATACCTGACAGGAGCCCGTACAGTCTATATCTACAATAATATATACCTGACAGGAGCCCGTACAGTCCATATCTACAATAATGTATACCTGACAGGAGCCCGTACAGTCTATATCTACAATAATATATATCTGACAGGAGCCCATACAGTTTATATCTACAATAATATATACCTGACAGGAGCCCATACAGTCTGTATCTACAATAATATATACCTGACAGGAGCCCGTACTGTCTATATCTACAATAATATATACCTGACAGGAGCCCATACAGTTTATATCTACAATAATATATACCTGACAGGAGCCCATACAGTCTATATCTACAATAATATATACCTGACAAGAGCCCATACAGTCTGTATCTACAATAATATATACCTGACAGGATCCCATACAGTCTATATCTACAATAATATATACCTGACAGGAGCCAGTACAGTCTGTATCTACAATAATATATACCTGACAGGAGCCCGTACAGTCTGTATCTACAATAATATATACCTGACAAGAGCCCATACAGTCTATATCTACAATAATATATACCTGACAGGATCCCATACAGTCTATATCTACAATAATATATACCTGACAGGAGCCAGTACAGTCTGTATCTACAATAATATATACCTGACAGGAGCCCGTACAGTCTGTATCTACAATAATATATACCTGACAGGAGCCCGTACAGTCTGTATCTACAATAATATATACCTGACAGGAGCCAATACAGTCTGTATCTACAATAATATATCTGACAGGAGCCCGTACAGTCTATATCTACAATATATATACCTGACAGGAGCCCGTACAGTCTATATCTACAATATATACCTGACAGGAGCCCATACAGTCTATATCTACAATAATATATACCTGAAAGGAGCCCATACAGTCCATATCTACAATAATATATACCTGACAGGAGCCCGTACAGTCTATATCTACAATAATATATACCTGACAGGAGCCCGTACAGTCCATATCTACAATAATATATACCTGACAGGAGCCCATACAGTCTGTATCTACAATAATATATACCTGACAGGAGCCCATACAGTCTGTATCTACAATAATATATACCTGACAGGAGCCCGTACTGTCTATATCTACAATAATATATATCTGACAGGAGCCCGTACTGTCTATATCTACAATAATATATATCTGACAGGAGCCCGTACAGTCTGTATCTACAATAATATATACCTGACAGGAGCCCGTACAGTCTATATCTACAATAATATATACCTGACAGGAGCCTGTACAGTCTGTATCTACAATAATATATACCTGACAGGAGCCCATACAGTTTATATCTACAATAATATATACCTGACAGGAGCCCATACAGTCTATATCTACAATAATATATACCTGACAGGAGCCGGTACAGTCTATATCTACAATAATATATACCTGACAGGAGCCCGTACAGTCTATATCTACAATAATATATATCTGACAGGAGCCCATACAGTTTATATCTACAATAATATATACCTGACAGGAGCCCATACAGTCTGTATCTACAATAATATATACCTGACAGGAGCCCGTACTGTCTATATCTACAATAATATATACCTGACAGGATCCCATACAGTTTATATCTACAATAATATATACCTGACAGGAGCCCATACAGTCTATATCTACAATAATATATACCTGACAAGAGCCCGTACTGTCTATATCTACAATAATATATACCTGACAGGAGCCCATACAGTCTATATCTGCAATAATATATACCTGACAGGAGCCCGTACAGTCTATATCTACAATAATATATACCTGACAGGAGCCCGTATAGTCTATATCTACAATAATATTTACCTGACAGGAGCCCGTACAGTCTGTATCTACAATAATATATACCTGACAGGAGCCCGTACAGTCTATATCTACAATATATATACCTGACAGGAGCCCGTACAGTCTATATCTACAATATATACCTGACAGGAGCCCATACAGTCTATATCTACAATAATATATACCTGACAGGAGCCCATACAGTCCGTATCTACAATAATATATACCTGACAGGAGCCTGTACAGTCTATATCTACAATAATATATACCTGACAGGAGCCATACAGTCCATATCTACAATAATATATACCTGACAGGAGCCCATACAGTCTGTATCTACAATAATATATACCTGACAGGAGCCCATACAGTCTGTATCTACAATAATATATACCTGACAGGAGCCCGTACTGTCTATATCTACAATAATATATATCTGACAGGAGCCCGTACAGTCTGTATGTACAATAATATATACCTGACAGGAGCCCATACAGTCTATATCTACAATAATATATACCTGACAGGAGCCCATACAGTCCGTATCTACAATAATATATACCTGACAGGAGCCCGTACAGTCTATATCTACAATAATATATACCTGACAGGAGCCATACAGTCCATATCTACAATAATATATACCTGACAGGAGCCCATACAGTCTGTATCTACAATAATATATACCTGACAGGAGCCCATACAGTCTGTATCTACAATAATATATACCTGACAGGAGCCCGTACTGTCTATATCTACAATAATATATATCTGACAGGAGCCCGTACAGTCTGTATCTACAATAATATATACCTGACAGGAGCCCGTACAGTCTATATCTACAATAATATATACCTGACAGGAGCCTGTACAGTCTGTATCTACAATAAGAAATACCTGACAGGAGCCCATACAGTTTATATCTACAATAATATATACCTGACAGGAGCCCATACAGTCTATATCTACAATAATATATACCTGACAGGAGCCCGTACAGTCTATATCTACAATAATATATATCTGACAGGAGCCCATACAGTTTATATCTACAATAATATATACCTGACAGGAGCCCATACAGTCTGTATCTACAATAATATATACCTGACAGGAGCCCATACTGTCTATATCTACAATAATATATACCTGACAGGAGCCATACAGTCTGTATCTACAATAATATATACCTGACAGGAGCCCGTACAGTCTATATCTACAATAATATATACCTGACAGGAGCCTGTACAGTCTGTATCTACAATAAGAAATACCTGACAGGAGCCCATACAGTTTATATCTACAATAATATATACCTGACAGGAGCCCATACAGTCTATATCTACAATAATATATACCTGACAGGAGCCCGTACAGTCTATATCTACAATAATATATATCTGACAGGAGCCCATACAGTTTATATCTACAATAATATATACCTGACAGGAGCCCATACAGTCTGTATCTACAATAATATATACCTGACAGGAGCCCATACTGTCTATATCTACAATAATATATACCTGACAGGAGCCATACAGTCTGTATCTACAATAATATATACCTGACAGGAGCCCGTACAGTCTATATCTACAATAATATATACCTGACAGGAGCCCATACAGTTTATATCTACAATAATATATACCTGACAGGAGCCCATACAGTCTATATCTACAATAATATATACCTGACAAGAGCCCGTACTGTCTATATCTACAATAATATATACCTGACAGGAGCCCATACAGTCTATATCTACAATAATATATACCTGACAGGAGCCCGTACAGTCTATATCTACAATAATATATACCTGACAGGAGCCCGTATAGTCTATATCTACAATAATATTTACCTGACAGGAGCCCGTACAATCTGTATCTACAATAATATATACCTGACAGGAGCCCATACAGTCTATATCTACAATAATATATACCTGACAGGAGCCCGTACAGTCTATATCTACAATAATATATACCTGACAGGAGCCCGTATAGTCTATATCTACAATAATATTTACCTGACAGGAGCCCGTACAATCTGTATCTACAATAATATATACCTGACAGGAGCCCATACAATCTGTATCTACAATAATATATACCTGACAGGAGCCCATACAGTCTATATCTACAATATATACCTGACAGGAGCCCATACAGTCTATATCTACAATAATATATACCTGACAGGAGCCCATACAGTCTGTATCTACAATAATATATACCTGACAGGAGCCCATACAGTCTGTATCTACAATAATATATACCTGACAGGAGTCCATACAGTCTGTATCTACAATAATATATACCTGACAGGAGCCCGTACAGTCTGTATCTACAATAATATATACCTGACAGGAGCCCATACAGTCTATATCTACAATAATATATACCTGACAGGAGCCCGTACAGTCTGTATCTACAATAATATATACCTGACAGGAGCCCATACAGTCTGTATCTACAATAATATATACCTGACAGGAACCCGTACAGTCTATATCTACAACTAGATTAAGGCCCGATGCTATCGCATCGAGAGGATAGTGACACACCTCTTGCCATGTTAACCCTCAATATACACACACCTCCTCAACACACACTCCTCTCACCTTTCACCATCTCCACTCACATCCACTCACTCTTTCACTCCACATACGACCCTTTCTCTCATACTCACACTGTCATCGTTGCTGCTCCATGATCCCCGACATCTTCTTCCGCCGGCGCCATCCTGGATCCCGACGTTGTCCACGCCGGCGACATGTTCTTGCGGCCATGCCATCTTGAGTATTCTGAAATCCTGCGAGTGGACATTAGTGGAGATAGTGAAAGGTGAGAGGAGTGTGTGTTGAGGAGTGGTGTGTTGAGGGTTAACATGGCAAGAGGTGTGCTGTGACGTCACCGGTTACAACTGGACGGAAGTTGTTACAACCCGGAAGCTGCTTAGCGCATTTATTATAGTAGATTAAGGCCCGATGCTATCGCATCAGGAGGATAGTGACACACCTCTTGCCATGTGAACCCTCAACACACAGTCCTCAACACACCACACCGCCTCAACACACACTCCTCTCACCTTTCACCATCTCCACTCACGTCCACTCACTCTTTCACTCCACATACGACCCTTTCTCTCACTCCGTCTCTCATACTCACACCGTCATCGTCGCTGCTCCACCATCCCCGACATCTTCTTCCGCCGGCGCCATCCTGGATCCCGACATTGTCCACGCCGGCGACATGTTCTTGCGGCCATGCCATCTTGAGCATTCTGAAATCCTGCGAGTGGACATTAGTGGAGATAGTGAAAGGTGAGAGGAGTTTGTGTTGAGGAGTGGTGTGTTGAGGGTTAACATGGCAAGAGGTGTGCTGTGACGTCACCAGTTACAACTGGACGGAAGTTGTTACAACCCGGAAGCTGCTTAGCGCATTTATTATAGTAGAATAAGGCCCGATGCTATCGCATCAGGAGGATAGTGACACACCTCTTGCCATGTGAACCCTCAACACACAGTACTCCTCAACACACCACACCGCCTCAACACACACTCCTCTCACATTTCACCATCTCCACTCCCGTCCACTCACTCTTTCACTCCACATACGACCCTTTCTCTCACTCCGTCTCTCATACTCACACCGTCATCGTCGCTGCTCCACGATCCCCGACATCTTCTTCCGCCGGCGCCATCCTGGATCCCAACATTGTCCACGCCGGCGACATGTTCTTGCGGCCATGCCATCTTGAGTATTCTGAAATCCTGATAGTGGACATTAGTGGAGATAGTGAAAGGTGAGAGGAGTGTGGGTTGAGGAGTGGTGTGTTGAGGGTTAACATGGCAATAGGTGTGCTGTGACGTCAACAGTTACAACTGGATGGAAGTTGTTACAACCTGGAAGCTGCTTAGCGCATTTATTATAGTAGATTAAGGCCCGATGCTATCGCATCGGGAGGATAGTGACACACCTCTTGCCATGTGAACCCTCAACACACACTCCTCCTGAACACACCACACCGCCTCAACACACACTCCTCTCACCTTTCACCATCTCCACTCACGTCCACTCACTCTTTCACTCCACATACGACCTTTTCTCTCACTCCGTCTCTCATACTCACACCGTCATCATCGCTGCTCCACGATCCCAGACATCTTCTTCCACCGACGCCATCCTTGATCCCGACGTTGTCCACGCCGGCGACATGTTCTTGCGGCCACGCCATCTTGAGTATTCTGAAATCCTGCGAGTGGACATTAGTGGAGATAGTGAAAGGTGTGAGAGGAGTGTGTGTTGAGGAGTGGTGTGTTGAGGGTTAACATGGCAAGAGGTGTGCTGTGACGTCACCAGTTACAACTGGACGGAAGTTGTTACAACCTGGAAGCTGCTTAGCGCATTTATTATAGTAGATTAAGGCCCGATGCTATCGCATCGGGAGGATAGTGACACATCTCTTGCCATGTGAACCCTCAACACACACTCCTCCTGAACACACCAAACCGCCTCAACACACACTCCTCTCACCTTTCACCATCTCCACTCACGTCCACTCACTCTTTCACTCCACATACGACCCTTTCTCTCACTCCGTCTCTCATACTCACACCGTCATTGTCGCTGCTCCACGATCCCAGACATCTTCTTCCACCGGCGCCATCCTAAATCCCGACGTTGTCCACGCCGGCGACATGTTCTTGCGGCCATGCCATCTTGAGTATTCTAAAATCCTGCGACTGGACGTTAGTGGAGATAGTGAAAGGTGACAGGAGTGTGTGTTGAGGAGGAGTGGTGTGTTGAGGGTTAACATGGCAAGAGGTGTGCTGTGACATCACCAGTTACAACTGGACGGAAGTTGTTACAACCCGGAAGCTGCTTAGCGCATTTATTATAGTAGATAGATGTATCACACCTATGTTTTTATGTGGATAAGATATTTACATAGTGAGCCTCAAGAAGGACAGTATTACTGATGTATGTAAAGTGCTATTGAAATAATAGTACTCTATTAATAAATAAAAAATTAATTATTATTACCTAAGTTATGTAGGTATGTGTTAGCTATGTAGTTGAAATCTATGTATGTTTGCCTAAATTTTTTTTGTTTTTGCCTTTTTTTTTTAATCTTTATATACCTATACCTATGTATATTTTTATGGATTTAAATATGTCTATGACATATATGTGAAAGAGATAATTAGTGTAAGATACAGTGGGGCAAAAAAGTATTTAGTCAGTCTGCAATAGTGCAAGTTCCACCACTTAAAAAGATGAGAGGCGTCTGTAATTTACATCATAGGTAGACCTCAACTATGGGAGACAAACTGAGAAAAAAAATCCAGAAAATCACATTGTCTGTTTTTTTTCATTTTATTTGCATATTATGGTGGAAAATAAGTATTTGGTCAGAAACAAGCAAACAAGATTTCTGGCTCTCACAGACCTGTAACTTCTTCTTTAAGAGTCTCCTCTTTCCTCCACTCATTACCTGTAGTAATGGCACCTGTTTAAACTTGTTATCAGTATAAAAAGACACCTGTGCACACCCTCAAATAGTCTGACTCCAAACTCCACTATGGTGAAGACCAAAGAGCTGTCAAAGGACACCAGAAACAAAATTGTAGCCCTGCACCAGGCTGGGAAGACTGAATCTGCAATAGCCAACCAGCTTGGAGTGAAGAAATCAACTGTGGGAGCAATAATTAGAAAATGGAAGACATACAAGACCACTGATAATCTCCCTCAATCTGGTGCTCCACGCAAAATCCCACCCCGTGGGGTCAGAATGATCACAAGAACGGTGAGCAAAAATCCCAGAACCACGTGGGGGGACCTAGTGAATGAACTGCAGAGAGCTGGGACCAATGTAACAAGGCCTACCATAAGTAACACACTACGCCACCATGGACTCAGATCCTGCAGTGCCAGACGTGTCCCACTGCTTAAGCCTGTACATGTCCAGGCCCGTCTGAAGTTTGCTAGAGAGCATTTGGATGATCCAGAGGAGTTTTGGGAGAATGTCCTATGGTCTGATGAAACCAAACTGGAATTGTTTGGTAGAAACACAACTGGTCGTGTTTGGAGAAAAAATAATACTGAGTTGCATCCATCAAACACCATACCTACTGTAAAGCATGGTGGTGGAAACATCATGCTTTGGGGCTGTTTCTCTGCAAAGGGGCCAGGACGACTGATCCGGGTACATGAAAGAATGAATGGGGCCATGTATCGTGAGATTTTGAGTGCAAACCTCCTTCCATCAGCAAGGGCATTGCAGATGAAACGTGGCTGGGTCTTTCAACATGACAATGATCCAAAGCACACCACCAGGGCAACGAAGGAGTGGCTTCGTAAGAAGCATTTCAAGGTCCTGGAGTGGCCTAGCCAGTCTCCAGATCTCAACCCTATAGAAAGTCCGTGTTGCCAAGCGAAAAGCCAAAAACATCACTGCTCTAGAGGAGATCTGCATGGAGGAATGGGCCAACATACCAACAACAGTGTGTGGCAACCTTGTGAAGACTTACAGAAAACGTTTGACCTCTGTCATTGCCAACAAAGGATATATCACAAAGTATTGAGATGAAATTTTGTTTCTGACCAAATACTTATTTTCCACCATAATATGCAAATAAAATGAAAAAAAAACGGACAATGTGATTTTCTGGATTTTTTTTTCTCAGTTTGTCTCCCATAGTTGAGGTCTACCTATGATGTAAATTACAGATGCCTCTCATCTTTTTAAGTGGTGGAACTTGCACTATTGCTGACTGACTAAATACTTTTTTGCCCCACTGTATATCTATCTGCTTAAAATATTTATATATATAACATATATCAAGCTATGTATAGAAGTCTTAGAAGTCTATTATCTATATCTATTTAGAATGTAACTATTATTTATATATCTATATATCTATCAATTCTAGGACCAACTTAAATAGTTTAAAGTAAGACATTTTTGTAAACGACATTTCTAGTGAAGATTTTTGGGCTATTAGGTAGCAATTGTCCTTGAAGTGGTGTATCCACCACTTTGACCCTAACGTTGCTGCGTTGCTTTACTCGGGAGAATGCAACATACAATTGTCCATGGGCAAATACAGGTTTGGGCAAAAAAAATTCCAACTCGATTGAGGGTCTGTCCTTGGGATTTGTTAATGGTCATAGCAAAAGCAGGTTTTAGAGGAAACTGTCGACGTTTTAATTTAAAAGGTAACCCAGTTTCTGAAGGACACAAATCGATGCGTGGAATAAACACAATGTCTCCTTCAGCTGAGCCAGTAATAACTTTAGCCTGTATGATGTTGCGGAGTAAGGCAGTGACAATGAGGCGAGTGCCATTGCAGAGACCTTTCTTGGTGTTTAGGTTTCTTAATAGCATCACAATGGTGCCAATTTCAAGTTTTAAGAGATGTGATGGCATTCCTGATGGTGTCAGAGAGTTTAAAAATTCAACTGGGTAGTTTTCACATTCCTCTGCCTCATCAGCATCGACAGAATCATCACTTGTATATACAGTATAATCACCACTAATGCGATCCATTACTTTACAGTTCAGAAAATCGACGTCATCATTTTTCGGACATAGTATAGCATGTGATGCAGCAGTGTTGAGGCTTTGTTGGTCATTAACATCAATGCAAATATGGTCTCCAAAGATCTCGGTTACTATAGAGCCAGTGCAAAGCATGTCTGGAGGAATTTCAATGACATCCTCTCCAAGGTTATGTTCATTAGACAGCTCACCATTTCCAAGTTTAAGCAACCAAGTGCTGTATTCAGGATCAGTGGAGCGCATGTTGTTGATTAGCGGTAGTCTGGTAAAATGTTGCCAATGTTCTGAATATTTAATGCAGGAATCTACAATGTCTATTCTTGTTCCATGAGCGATGACGGGAAGACATTGTCTGAAGTCTCCTCCAAGAACAATAACTTTACCTCCAAATGGTGTTTTATTTTTTTCAGCAACATTTGTTGTCATGATGTCACGTAGAAGTCTATCTATCACATTCAATGCATGTTTTTGGACCATAGTGCACTCATCAATAATAAAAAGTTTTGTACTCTGTAAATGTTTTCCTGCATTTGTATCGTTTTTAATCCTGGAAACAGATGTTTCGTTGATCGGAATAGGTATGCCATATAGAGAGTGGATTGTTCGGCCTCCTTGTATCAAGTTAGATGCTATTCCTGTAGTTGCTGCAGGTGACACAATTTCTCCTTGTCCTCTTAAATGATGTGTAAGTAGATGGTATAGGTAGGTCTTTCCACTGCCACCAGGTCCATCGAGAAAAAAGCACTTTGGTATTAAACTGCTATTTTGTAAAGCTTCAGTAATGACATCATAGGCAAAAAGTTGCTCCTGATTAAGAGTTTCTTTCATCTCTGCAGCTTTTTTTAACTCATAATCCTTATCATATTGTTTAAGGAGTTGTTTAATATTTTTTGCTGGGCGTGGTAAATTATAATCAGCAAAAGTTTTTCCATGGACTATGAGGACATCTTGGACATCTTTCATAGCATATCCTTCACAATCGATACACTCTTCAGTGTTGCTGTGGTATGTATGACAGTAGTCTTGTAAAAAATGGTCCTTAAATTCATTCCACAATTCAAGTGGATTACTGGGGGGGCCAAAAATACAGATATAAGCAAACATGTCTCTAAGTTGGGAAGGCATGTTAAGAATGCAAGCATCTGTTAAAGTATGTCTCCAGATGCTATCATCGAATAATAATCCGAGTTCTAACGCAGCATCCTTAAAGGTTTCATGCATAACTCCATTGACGGTTTTAATGCTGTCAAAACTGGTAGCAGCTTTTACATGCAGTAACAACAAACGTAAATAATAGCGTTCTTGGTCTTTCACACTAACAGTGTACATTCTTCCAATAACTGTGAGACCCCCTCGTTTTCTTTGTTCCCATGTGCCTTGTTTCCAAACGTAGTGTTCTGGAATTTCGCGGTAGAAATAGTTATGTGCATTGTGGTCGATCTTATTAAGGTTGAAATACGCCATAAGTGTAGAATTGGAATTGAGCTTTTGATGGATGTTGTCTGCAGAGTCATTCTCATGAAAATAGAGTGGTTGAGAATTAGGCAGATGTACGGCTAGGCGAATGATGACATGAGATTGTTTATGCATAGGAAAAGCAAATATTCGCCATGCAGCCTCAGGTGCACTAACATATCTGGTATCCGTAAATTGGTGTGTTTCATCATGTTGGATGTTATTTTGGGAAATTTCAAGGTTGGCTTTGTCATGTCCTTTGTAAACGTATTTAAATAAATATTTTACACTTTGAATGGAAGCACATATTTCTACATTAATATGGCACTTGTATTTGGTGAGTAAAAATGGGTTATATGGAACTACCCATGAATTGTCAATCGTCTTAGAATGGTGTTCATATGTTTTGCCAATGGGTCTGCGGTAAGTGGGATAGCCATCCTTTTCTTTGATGGTATATGGTTGGTTTTGTTTTGGGAAACCTTTGCTACACTTTCCAAGATCCATACAGGGAGAATTAGGATTGTGTTCTCCACAGGGACCATGAATCATGTGTTGAAGAACAATGTTATGGAGCTGAGGGTAGATTGTTTCATCAGGTATTTCAGCCCAGACTATATTATCTATGTCCGCCTCAGTCCGTAATTTAGACAGGCTGTCAAGAATAATTAAAATATGAGCGTGTGGGAGACCACGCTTCTGAAATTCAATGACATGGACCATTGCAGTGACGTTTCCAAATAATCCACTGCTAATGTCTTTTAAGAGGGATTCCAGTTTAATTTTAAAGACACGTGCAACCAAGTCTGGTCTGTGTTGAACACGCTGCCACGGTTGTAAATGTGTAGTAATCTCATTCCACTTAGGATTACATGTCATGGTGATAAATAGATCTGGTCGACCATACTTTGTAACAATAGCCATAGCATCCTGGTAGCGCTGCTGCATGTTTCTTGGACTGCCTTCAAAAGAAGATGGTAAAATGACGGTTTTCCCAATAGGGATGCCCTTTTGAACCGATTTTTTGAGTAGATGTTCTTGAAGGAGGCAGTAATCCTCCACTTTTAAATCTTTTTGGTGTTTGCGGATGTAATGTAGGCGATTAGCTTCGATTTTGACATAAGCATCTACTAAATATTGCTGTGTTAGCTTACCACCATTGAGGAGTGGATTAAAGTAATTTCTGACAGATAACATAGAGCAATAGTATTGGAGTTGAGTGATCCTCCTCGAACTTTTGCCTTGTTGTTTGAGTCCATCATGCCATCCTTGGTCTCCATAAGGGAAAAATATTGGATAGAGGAGGGCATCCAAATTGCTATGGAGAATACTAATTTGTTGTGTTTTTGGAGCTAAAGGGTTATGGGGATCAGGTTTTAAATGAATTAATATGTCTCTATTGAAAGGTGGCTCACCATTGTCATTTTGAAACACGACTGCTACTTCACTGACAGTGGGATTATTGTAGCGTCGAGGGTCTTGAGTACGATCTTGTTTAATAGCCATAGTGATGTTTGGCATGACAGTTCCGTTTTGTAGAGATTTAATTTTTTCTTGTTCTTCCACATCAGGTAACATTTGATAAGCTTCCACAAAAGGATTAATAGTTTGGATTTGAAGGGCAATAATGTTCATCAATGTAGGATGACATTTTTGATTTTCTTTACATCGTAAGCGTTGTTCGTTTGCGGTAGTGGTATCGAGAATGTAAAGTTGGGCAAATGCGCGTTGCTGGTCATCTGAGGGATGTAGTGTTCCAGTTCTATGATAGATCTGGCCATGTATGCGGAAACAGTATGGGCCATATCCAGGAGGTGGTGAAATATTTGCACCCATGGAGGCAAAAGCAAAGAAACTGTTAATACTTCGAATATTATCCATGAAATTTTTGCTAAATTCACTTTGCCCTTTCAGCAAACGTGTAAAGACATCAGGATATTGTAGTATGGGTACATGGACTTTACCCTTCTGACAGCAGAGCGTAAAGTTGTTATCAGAAGGTATCTCTGCTACAAAATGCAAAGCTTCGCAATGCTCACATACATGGATCATGTCACCACAGCTGTGTTCGGTAATACTATTTTCATCATTAGTGAAAATGTGAGGTTGTAGTAGAAGTGCATGTCCAACCGATGGGGTGCGCCTAGTTTTGAGACCAACGTATATTTGTCTTGGTTGCACTTTCTGCGGGCTAACTGCAGCTTGTATGTGAAGAAACTGTGCGTTGGTATTGACTAATGGTGGTATTGATAGGGCAGAAACAGATTGCTGATTAGTTATGTCAGTGAACGGCATATAGGATGAAGTGTGGTAGTAACTTGTTCCACATGCTGATGTGGAAGCATCCTGTTGTGAGTCTACTAATAATGATGAGGAAGAAGCCGTCTGATGTTGGCGGTGATGGCGTGTAGAGGCTTCTTCAGCCAATGTAATAGATTTAGAGTTAGGGGATTCGTGTGTGAGACGACGGCATTTATAAGCCTTAATCTTGTCAAGTTGATGCTGTTTTTCCTCAGGAGTCTCATTAGCATGGCGTTGTTTTTGTCGTAGTGCTAAAGCTGCTTTCCTTTCACTGGCATTGGCATACTGTGCATCGGTATTGAATGGTGGTATTGATAGGGCAGACACAGATTGCTGATTAGTTATGTCAGTGAACGGCATATGGGATGAAGTGTAGCAGTAAATTGTTCCACATGCTGATGTGGAAGCATCCTGTTGTGAGTCTAATAATAATGATGAGGAAGAGGCCGTCTGTTGTCGGCGGTGAAGGCGTGCAGGGGCTTCTTCAGCCAATCTTATGGATTTAGAGTTAGGGGATTCGTGTGTGAGGCGACGGCGTTTATAAGCCTTAATCTTCTCAAGGCGATGGTGTTTTTCCTCAGGAGTCTCATTAGCACGGCGTTGTTTTTGTCGTAGTGCTAAAGCTGCTTTCCTTTCACTGGCATTGGCATACTTTTTGTTATGACTCATGTTGGCACAGGTAAAGGAGTCTATTTGGCAGTTATCTGGCAGTGAAGAAGGCGTCCTGGAGTATTGTAGAGTAAACAGATACTAATTGACCCTGTAATTGCCCAGCAGTAGTTATGAAGTGGTAGTGGCAAATTGGCCCTGTAGTTAGACACCGGCAGAGGAGCAAGGCAGCAGTAGTTATGGCGGTAGAGGCAAATTGGCCCTGTAATTAGACACCGGCAGAGGAGCAAGGCAGCAGTAATTATGGCGGTAGAGGCAAATTGGCCCTGTAATTAGACACTGGCAGAGGAGCAAGGCAGCAGTAGTTATGGCGGTAGAAGCAAATTGGCCCTGTAATTAGACACAGGCAGTGAACAGTCAGAGGAGCAAGGCAGCAGTACTTATGGCAGTAGAGGCAAATTGGCCCTGTAATTAGACACCGGCAGAGGAGCAAGGCAGCAGTAGTTATGGCGGTATTGGCAAATTGGCCCTGTAATTAGACACCAGCAGAGGAGCAATGCAGCAGTAGTTATGGCGGTAGAGGCAAATTGGTCCTGTAATTAGACACCGGCAGAGGAGCAAGGCAGCAGTAGTTATGGCGGTAGAGGCAAATTGGCCCTGTAAATTAGACACCGGCAGAGGAGCAAGGCAGCAGTAGTTATGGCGGTAGAGGCAAATTGGCCCTGTAATTAGACACCGGCAGAGGAGCAAGGCAGCAGTAGTTATGGCGGTATAGGCAAATTGGCCCTGTAATTAGACACCGGCAGAGGAGCAATGCAGCAGTAGTTATGGCGGTAGAGGCAAATTAGCCCTGTAATTAAGACACCGGCAGAGGAGCAAGGCAGCAGTAGTTATGGCGGTAGAGGCAAATTAGCCCTGTAATTAGACACTGGCAGAGGAGCAAGGCAGCAGTAGTTATGGCGGTAGAGGCAAATTGGCCTTGTAATTAGACACCGGCAGTAAACAGGCAGATGACCAAAGCAGCAGTAGTTATGGCGATAGAGGCAAATTGGCCCTGTAATTAGACACTGGCAGAGGACAAAGGCAGAGTAGTTATGGCGGTAGAGGCAAATTGGCCCTGTAATTAGACACCGGCAGAGGACAAAGGCAGTAGTTATGGCGGTATAGGCAAATTGGCCCTGTAATTAGACACCGGCAGAGGAGCAAGGCAGCAGTAGTTATGGCGGTAGAGGCAAATTGGCCCTGTAATTAGACACCGGCAGAGGAGCAAGGCAGCAGTAGTTATGGCGGTAGAGGCAAATTGGCCCTGTAATTAGACACTGGCAGAGGACAAAGGCAGCAGTAGTTATGGTGGTAGAGGCAAATTAGCCCTGTAATTAGACACCGGCAGAGGAGCAATGCAGCAGTAGTTATGGCGGTAGAGGCAAATTAGCCCTGTAATTAGACACCGGCAGAGTAGCAAGGTAGCAGTAGTTATGGCGGTAGAGGCAAATTGGCCCTGTAATTAGACACCAGCAGAGGAGCAATGCAGCAGTAGTTATGGCGGTAGAGGCAAATTGGTCCTGTAATTAGACACCGGCAGAGGAGCAAGGCAGCAGTAGTTATGGAGGTAGAGGCAAATTGGTCCTGTAATTAGACACCGGCAGAGGAGCAATGCAGCAGTAGTTATGGCGGTAGAGGCAAATTGGCCCTGTAATTAGACACCAGCAGAGGAGCAATGCAGCAGTAGTTATTGCGGTAGAGGCAAATTGGTCCTGTAATTAGACACCGGCAGAGGAGCAAGGCAGCAGTAGTTATGGCGGTACAGGCAAATTGGTCCTGTAATTAGACACCGGCAGAGGAGCAATGCAGCAGTAGTTATGGCGGTAGAGGCAAATTGGTCCTGTAATTAGACACCGGCAGAGGAGCAAGGCAGCAGTAGTTATGGCGGTAGAGGCAAATTGGCCCCGTAATTAGACACCGGCAGAGGAGCAATGCAGCAGTAGTTATGGCGGTAGAGGCAAATTAGCCCTGTAATTAGACACCGGCAGAGTAGCAAGGTAGCAATAGTTATGGCAGTACAGGCAAATTGGTCCAGTAATTAGACACCGGCAGTAAACAGGCATAGGACCAAGGCAGCAGTAGTCATGGTGGTACAGGCAATGCCAAGCGTCCGCACAGCAAGTCGGCGTGAGGTAAATGACGCAATTTCACGAATGCAAGATGGCGTCGGCGAAATCTCGCGAGATTTCGCCGACGTCGTTAACACCTCTTGCCATGTTAACCCTCAACACACCACACCGCCTCAACTCACACTCCTCTCACCTTTCACCTCCACTCATGTCCACTCACTCTTTCACTCCACATACGTTCCTTTCTCTCACTCCGTTTCTCATACTCACACCGTCATCGTCGCTGCCCCGACATCTTCCTCCGCCGCCGCGATCCAGGATCCAGACGTTCTCCAGGCCGCCGACATGTTCTTGCGGGACGCCATCTTGGATTTCGTGAAATCCCGCGATATTTAAGATGGCGTCGCCGCAACAACATGTCGCTGGCGTGGACGACATCGGGATCCAAAAAGATGGCGTCTGCGAAATCTCGCGAGATTACGCCAACGCCATTTTGGATCCCGATGTTGCCCACGCCAGCGACATGTTCTTGCGGGACGCCATCTTGGATTTCGTGAAGTCCCGCGATATTCAAGATGGCGTCGCCGCAACAACATGTCGCTGGCATGGGCGATATCGGGATCCAAAATGGCGTCGGCATAATCTCGCGAGATTTCGCCGACGCCATCTTTTTGGATCCCGATGTCGTCCACGCCAGCGACATTTTGTTGCGGCGACGCCATCTTAAATATCACGGGATTTCATGAAATCCAAGATGGCGTCCCGCAAGAACATGTCGGCGGCCTGGAGAACGTCTGGATCCTGGATCGCGGCGGCAGAGGAAGATGTCGGGGCAGCGACGATGACGGTGTGAGTATGAGAAACGGAGTGAGAGAAAGGAACGTATGTGGAGTGAAAGAGTGAGTGGACATGAGTGGAGGTGAAAGGTGAGAGGAGTGTGTGTTGAGGCGGTGTGGTGTGTTGAGGGTTAACATGCGTGTGTGTGGTGACGTCACCGGTTACAACTGGACGGAAGTTGTTACAACCGGAAGCTGGTTAGGGCATTTATTATTATAGATAATATATACCTGACAGGAGCCCATACAGTCTACATCTACAATAATATATACCTGACAGGAGCGCGTACAGTCTATATCTACAATAATATATACCTGACAGGAGCCCATACAGTCTATATCTACAATAATATATACCTGACAGGAGCCCGTACAGTCTATATCTACAATAATATATACCTGACAGGAGCCCGTACTGTCTGTATCTACAATAATATATACCTGACAGGAGCCCGTACAGTCTATATCTACAATAATATATACCTGACAGGAGCCCGTACAGTCTGTATGTACAATAATATATACCTGACAGGAGCCCATACAGTCTATATCTACAATAATATATACCTGACAGGAGCCCGTACAGTCTGTATCTACAATAATATATACCTGACAGGAGCCCATACAGTCTATATCTACAATAATATATACCTGACAGGAGCCCGTACAGTCTATATCTACAATAATATATACCTGACAGGAGCCCGTACAGTCTATATCTACAATAATATATACCTGACAGGAGCCCATACAGTCTGTATCTACAATAATATATACCTGACAGGAACCCGTACAGTCTATATCTACAATAATATATACCTGACAGGAGCCCGTACAGTCTATATCTACAATAATATATACCTGACAGGAGCCCGTACAGTCTGTATCTACAATAATATATACCTGACAGGAGCCCATACAGTCTATATCTACAATAATATATACCTGACAGGAGCCCGTACAGTCAGTATCTACAATAATATATACCTGACAGGAGCCCGTACAGTCTGTATCTACAATAATATATACCTGACAGGATCCCATACAGTCTATATCTACAATAATATATACCTGACAGGAGCCCGTACAGTCTATATCTACAATAATATATACCTGACAGGAGCCCGTACAGTCTGTATCTACAATAATATATACCTGACAGGAGCCCGTACAGTCTGTATCTACAATAATATATACCTGACAGGAGCCCATACAGTCTATATCTACAGTAATATATACCTGGAAGGAGCCCATACAGTCTAGCATCATCAGTAGTGAGCCAGCTAGACTGTATGGGCTGCAGTTAGGACCTGGAAGGAGCCTATATATTCGGCTGGCTTTAATAAATTTATACCTTGAAGGACCACATACATTCTAGGGTCATGTATGGGCTGCAGTCAGGGCCAAGCAGCAGCCCATAATGTCTGCTATCTTCAAGAAAATATACCTGGAAGGAGCCCATACAGTCTAGCATCTTCAGTAGTGAACCGGCTAGACTGTATGGGCTGCAGTTAGGACCTGGAAGGAGCCTATCTATTCGGCTGGCTTTAATAATTTATACCTTGAAGGAGCACATACATTCTAGGGTCATGTATGGGCTGCAGTCAGGGCCAAGCAGCAGCCCATAATGTCTGCTATCTTCAAGAAACTATACCTGGAAGGAGCCCATACAGTCTAGCATCTTCAGTAGTGAGCCGGCTAGACTGTATGGGCTGCAGTCAGGACCTGGAAGGAGCCCATACAGTCTAGCATCTTCAGTAGTGAGCTGGCTAGACTGTATGGGCTGCAGTTAGGACCTGGAAGGAGCCCATACAGTCTAGCATCTTCAGTAGTGAGCCGGCTAGACTGTATGGGCTGCAGTTAGGACCTGGAAGGAGCCCATACAGTCTAGCATCTTCAGTAGTGAGCCGGCTAGACTGTATGGGCTGCAGTTAGGACCTGGAAGGAGCCCATACAGTCTAGGCTCAACCCCACATATATGGCTGTTCTGTGCGCACAGGACCTGGGATGAGGTCACAGGAGGGGAGGAGTCAGGGGTCACATGCATCGCTGTGCTTTGCTAGTTTTAGACATAGTGGGGCTCCAAATGCTAACATATTGCACATCACACAGGAGCATTTCAGTTATACTTACATGCGCTGAGTTCAGGTCGTTAAACGAGTGTGATAAACAATATTGAAGTCGTTCAACGCTTTATTCCTGGCTTCTTTACACCGGATGAGGAAGAACTATGGGCACAGAATGATCACTAGTAGATCAATTTGTTCCCATACAGTGTCATGTTAGCAGCATATCTGCAGTTTTCATCAGGCGATGTGCTGCTGAGAACAATGATTTACAATCCAACCACTCGATGAATAGGCAGCATTTTGCTCGTTTAGTATAATGCGCCCCATAGTGCTTCATATAGTATAATAAACTCCACAAAGTCATCAATAAACTACAATGCACCCCACGCAGAGTGATGGACAGTGTTTGCATGTGATGGGAGGCCAGGGTGTGTTAATGCAAAGATGCTCAGCTACGACTACCGCCCTGGCCCTCCCTCACATATACTCCTGTGGGGGCTGCATTATGCTCTATCAAGGACTATGGGAAGTGAATTATTCTTGTCAGCATGTGCAGAGTTCCAGCGCGTGGTCACATCACAAAACAAATCGGTGAGCTGGCACTTGAATGCGCTGCTGCAGCTGTGCCAGAGCGGCTGTAGCTAACTTGAGGAAATAGCTACTGACATGGCGTACCTTGACCAGATGCTCTGACAAATAAGGATAGGTTTGTAAAAAAACACTGAACTACCAAGCTGAGCATGTAGGTCAAGCATGGCACATGTGTGAGCTTGCCAAGCTTCACAGCCACCACCAGGTTACGGCCATTATCACACCCGACTATGCTTGGTTGTAGGTTCAGTGGTGAGAGCCACAGATCGGTCCGTTCTGTTATTCCTTTCAATAACTTTGCTGTTAGCTTCAGCAGAGCCTGTTGCCACTTTGTTGAATCAGTGCTGCTGAGCTTCCAGCTGATGTGTGCTCTGAGATAGCATATTAAAATTGAGGATGAGGAGGAGCAGGAGGGGTGCAGGATCTTGAGTAGGAGGGGGAGAAAACCCTTGTAGAAGTAGGGCCATCAATCCTCGACGTCAGTAGCACATTTACGGTCCCAGGGTAGGACTCGGCCCCAGCCTCCACAATGTTCACCCAGTGTGCCGTCAGTGAAATGTAGCATCCCTGGCCAAAAGCGCTTGTCCACGTATCGATCTTTAAGTGGACAATCCTGATAACGGTATTGGTAAGGACATGGGTGATGTTCCTGGACACATGCTGGTACAAGTCGGGGATGCTACACCAGGAGAAGTAGTGGCGGCTGAGGACCAAGTTTTGAGGGACCAAATTTGTACACCTGTAGCAGCCCAGTTTCGGTTTATTTTAAACCAACAAAATTGCACACAAATCAGGTTCTACAGCATATTGTCAATTTTTTTTAACAAAAATATTTTATGAACTGAACCAGACCAAGTGGTTTTTAAAAATTTGAACCCACTGTAATTTTACACAAAGTATGTTAAACTATATGGATGACTAATTGAATCCATAAAAAATGTTGGAAGTTTTTTGAGGAGTTTTATATATGGTATGTCAAAATCAGGGAGTACAACAAACGGATAGTTAGAGGCCAAGTCCCGGGTCAGATTCCTGAATTTCAGAGCGCCAAAAGCAGAAGGGAGAATCCAAAAAATAATCATGAGAAATCCTAGGTCCTGCAACAGGGTCAGAGGAAAGAGACACAGAACTAAGTAAACATATTCTACTTAAGCAGAGCTACAACTGACATTGACTACTAACAGCTAGACAGCTAAATACCTTGCGAATGATTAAGGATGGAAGGCACCAAAGTGAATGCCCACAGACTAAACCAAATATAGCAGTAGGGCTTCCAATCAAAATGCTGACAACCCAGCATACCCCAGGATTTGATTGGATGACTGGACTATCACTCACACAACCAACAGTCCAAGCTCACCCAGATTCCATAGGGCGGCTAAGCTGTCACTCAGTGTCCCTAGGCCAAAGCCAGTTATGAAATTGTGACAATGTGGATGTCAATGTTAGGCATGATGATAATGTTTTTCGTAGTAAAGGAAAGCTCAACCATGTCACGCTGCAGAGTGATGTTGCTGAGGATCCTCTAAAAGCAACAAACATCAGTGCTAAAAGGGCGATGGGAACAGGCTCCGGGATCATGAGCATTTAGTCTAGTGCAGCTGCCCAATGTCACGATAGACTGTGACATGGCCAGTGCTAGTTGGCTCATGATTGGCACTACTCCTGAGGTATTAGGGGAGGATGGGGACAAGGACTGGAATCATGAAGCAAGTGGTCCCGTGCAGCTCACCAGTGTCATGATGGACTGTGACATGGCTGGTGGTAGCTGCCCCATGATTAGCACTGCTCCTGAGGTAACGGATGAGGGGGGGGGAGTTTTATCCCAAGCCTGTTTGGATGGTGGGAAGGTGTGTCCAATAGGCGGTCATGGTGAGGGAAAAGTGTGTCTCACAGCCTGCCAGGATGCTGGGAAGGTGGTACTCCCAGTTTGTCAGACTGATGGGTGTTATGATTGTGTAAACACACTCACAAGGATTATGTACAAGCCAGGAGAGATGATAAATCTGAACACTGCAGGCTCCTATTCAGACTAGGCAATCACTAATCAGACTGTTCCTGCCTGATCGCAGAAGTTGGCACCTTAAGATTACAATTGCTCCCTCATTCAATATTTGCTGACCCCGAGTGTCCTTAACTACACCCTACACTACACACAGTGTACTCCAAAACAACAGCAACAGAAAGTAATGTACACAAGCAGAGATTGAGAAGCTGAGCTAAGAACGTGTTCACACAGACATACAGGAAAGATGGAAAAAATAAGAGGAACCAAACGGACTGCGTGAATAACCTCCAAGCCCTTAAAACTAAGAAAAGGGTACTGGGGATGAAGAGAAACAAAAAATTTTTTAGCAAAAGCAACAGCATACCTCCCTATACATACTTTTGAAGAAGGGAAAGAGGGACAAAGGCTGCTGCGTGTGCGGCGCGCTGTGGCAAATTTTAGGCCACGCCTCTCCACCACACTCATTTCACAACTAGTCACGCCCATGTCCATGCCCCAACCACACAATTTTAGCACTGCTGATCACACTGGTACTGAGGGCACAATGGCTGGCATTATGGGCACAGTGGCTGGCATTATGGGCACAGTGGCTGGTACTGTGGACACACTGACTGGTACAGAAGAAAAGAAAGAAAGAAAGAACAGAGAGAGAGAAAAAAGAAAACAGAGAGAGAGAAAAAAGAAAGAGCAGAGAGAGAAAGAAATAACAGAGAGAGAAAAAAGAACAGAGAGAGAAAAAAGAACAGACAGAAAAAAGAAGAACAGAGAGAGAAGAAAAGAACAGAGAGAAAGAATGAACAGAGAGGGAAATAAAGAACAGAGAGAGAAAGAGGGGAAAGAAAGAACAGAGAAAGAAAGAAAGAAGAGAGAGAAGGGGGAAAGAAAGAAAGAAAGAAAGAAAGAACAGAGGAAGAAAGAATGAAAGAAAGAAAGAAAGAAAGAAAAGAGGGGAAAGAAAGAACAGAGAGAGAGAAAGAAAGATAGGAAAGAAAGAACAGAGAGAGAAAGAAAGAGCAGAGAGAGAAAGAAAGAGCGGAAAGAAAGAAAGAAAGAAAGAAAGGAAGAAAGAACAGAGAGAAAGAAAGAGGGGACAGAAAAAAGAACAGAGAGAGAAAGAAAAACCAGAGAGGGAGAAAGAAAGCGGGGAAAGAAAGAAAGAACAGAGAGAAAAAAAGAGGAGAAAGAAAGAACAGAGAGAAAGAAAGAAAAAAGAAAGAAAGAAAAGGAAAGATAGGATAGATGGAGAGAAAGAAAGAGGGGAAAGAAAGAACAGAGAGGGGGAGAAAGAAAGAGAAAAAAAGAACAGAGAGAGAGAAATATCAGAGAGAAAGAAAGAACAGAGAGAAAGAAAGAGGGGAAGAAAGAGCAGAGAGACAGAAAGAAAGAAAAAGAAAGAAATAAGGAGGGGAATAAAAAACCAGAGAGAGTGATACAACAGAGAGAGAAAGAAAGAACAGAGAGAGAAAGAAAGAACAGATAAAATGAAAGAACAGAGAGAGAGAGAAAGAAAGAAAGATTAGAGAGGGTGTCACAGGGTCCATCTCTGGTATCACACAATCAACAGAGCAAGCGAAGAGTGAACAATTCCAAGACCTTTATTCAGGCAAAAATACGAAAAGGTCCATATTCAGTCCGCCACACAAAGGATAAGATAGTCCAGAATAAGAATGCAGTCCAGTATCAGGATAAAATGTCCAGGGAAACGAGATTCCAAAACTCTAGCACCAGAGGATAAAATGGGTCCTTCTCTCTCTGAAGTGCTGTCTGTACACGATCCTGTCCACACCGGAACTGACCTGTCCAGCTGCCGTTCTCCCCACCCCCTTCCTTGTCCAGGGGTAGTCAAACAAGCTGGGGCGTTTCATGGTCTCCCAGAGGAGAACAAAGGGCCTTAGGGGTTAATGCACTACAGGGGGTCATCAAGAGACAGATGCAGTGAGGCTGTAGACTTACAATGTAATAAGAAAAACACTATGAAAATAACTGAAATAGAAAAATAGGAATATACAAAAAATGATATCCACATAACATATCACACCATCACAACCTCTCCCCCCCCATAATAAGTGAGCACGCCATGAGGTCTACACAGACCTCTGGCCTGCTCACTTTAGTCCACATTGCTCAGTTATTTATAATTCCTTGCACAGTGGCAGGGGTAGGTCGGCCTGGGGAGCCTATGGTTCTTCTTGTCGAGACAGTCCATCGGCGTTCTGGTGTTGGCTTCCCCACTTGTATTGGATGGAGAAGCTGTAGGGTTGTAAGGACAAGCTCCACCGCAGCAATCTTCCATTGTCCCCTGATACGCGATTCAGCCATGTGAGGGGGTTGTGGTCTGTAACAATCGTAAAGTCTCTGCCATACAAGTATGGCTGCAATTTTTTAGCGCCCATACGATGGCAAGGCACTCCTTTTCAATAGTGGCATAGGCAACTTCCCGATCCAGTAGTTTCCGACTGGCAAAAGCAACAGGATGTTCTTCTCCGGCGGCGTTCACTTGGCTAAGTACTGCCCCAATCCCAAGGGTGGATGCATCTGTCTGCACGATGAACCTGCGTTTATAATCCGGGGCAGCCAAGACAGGAGCAGTGATGAGGGCAGTCTTTAATGCTGAAAAGGCATCCTCGCATGCCGTCATCCACGTCACATTCCAAGGCATGTTCTTGCGGGTCAGGTCGGTTAGGGACTTGGCCAAGGTGCTGAAGTTAGAAACAAATTTGCGATAGTAACCAGCAGTTCCTAAAAATGCAAGTACCTGCTTTTTAGTCTGGGGTCTACATCAGTTGCTAATGGCTTCCACCTTGGCAGGCTCAGACCTTAGTGTCCCACCCCCTACTCTATGCCCGAGGTACTGCACCTCAGCCATCCCTATTTGGCACTTATCAGGGCGAATGGTCAGTCCTGCAGTAAGGATACAGTCCAGCACTATGCCCAAGTGTTTAAGATGTTCCTCCCAGGTTGTGCTAAAAATGGCGATGTCGTCTAAGTAAGCACAGGTAAAGTCCTGACATTGTTGTAACAGTCGATCCACCAGTCTCTGGAAAGTAGCGGGGGCAGTTTTCATCACAAAGGGCATTCCCAGGAACTCATAAAGCCCAAATGGAGTAATGAAGGCTGAGCGCTCCCGAGCGTCCTCCGTTAGGGGTATCTGCCAGTACCCCTTGCTCAAGTCTAACGTGGTAACAAATTGGGCACTGGCCAGACGATCCAATAGATCATCAATCCTGGGCATGGGATAAGCATCACTCTTGGTGGCATCATTTAGTCGTCTGTAATCAGCGCAGAATCGTGTTGTACCATCCTTCTTGGGGACCAGGACGACAGGAGAGGCCCAAGAACTGTGAGATGGCTGAATAACTCCCAGTTGTTTCATCTCCTCCAGTTCGTTCTTTATCATGCCTTGAACAGCCTCTGGAACCCGGTAGGCAGCCTGCTGGATGGGGCGTTGTCCGGGGGTTTCCACATGGTGGCTTGTTATGATTGAGTCACCGTAGGAGGCAAAAACAGAAATGCTAGCTAAGTCCAGAAAACCAGAGAAGTTGTCAGCTATCGGATTGCAGACCCCTGAACCTATCAACACAACTAGCAGTAGCCGTGGGGGGTTCCTAGACCCCTCGATCACAGCCGGAGAATTAAATAGGCCTAAAGAAAGAAAGGGGAAATCTAAACTGCCCCAGAGCAGACCCCAAAGCAATAGGCAGCCCCCAACATATAATGACGGTGAAGCAAGATGAAAATACTAACACAGACAGAAAGATAGACTGAGCAAAGACGGGGCCCAAACTAACTAGATATAAAAGGACAGGAAGGCTGCTGTCTGCAATCCGTGAAAAACCCTATGAAAATAAGAGCCAACAGACTGACAGTAAAAAAGGCCCTGAAGACGCTAGGCTTCAAAAAAGCTATGTCAGTACTCAGGAATATTCTGAAGACAGAGCTACAGGCAAAAGGAGATTCAGCTCACCCCAGCAGGGAATGGCAGAATACAGAAAAGCAAGGAAAACAAAAAACAAAACAAAAATGCAAACAGGCAAAACAGAAAACTTAGCTTTAAAGGAGCAGGAATCAGACTGGTGCCCTAGAAGTCCACAGAGAAGTCACCCTCAGGGCAGAAGGGCGTCGGCAGCCTTATATCCAGTCCGACTCCACTCAGCCAGTCATCCTCATTAGGCTCAGGTGCCTGATAATCAGGCTCACTACCTTCCTTCACCAGAACAGGGAGTTCACCAGACCTCAGTGACGAAGGGGAAAATGAACTCACAACAGTGCCTGGTGAGAGTAGTCTTCCCCAGCCGTGAGGAGAAAGCAGCAGCCCTCGGCCTTAGTACGGCGACAATATCGTCCTTTTGTATATCCGATAAATGGGAGCCCAGGGGCACTTGTTCCAGTGATTCTCCCGCTTGGGCAACCTGGAGGAGATCTGGGAGATACTCGTCGGTGGCGGTATCACTAGGGGGGTGGCAGACAGCTAGAACAGGCAGAGATCGGTTGTGGTAGTCTTTCAGCATGTTAATGTGGACGGTTTTCTGTCGTCGACAGCTAGAGTCCAGAGCAATAACATAGTTAGTGTCATTAATTTTCTTGTTAACCTGATAAAGGCATTCCCACACTGCTTGAAGCTTGTTGGCAGGGGAAGCAGTAATCATGAGCACTTGCTGTCCTTCCATAAATTCCCGGTTCCTGGCATTACGGTCATACCAGGTTTTTTGTCTGGACTGGGCCATTCGCTGATGTTCTTTAGTGAAGGTAGCTAGCTGGGCGAGACGGTCTCTGAGCTCTAGAACATAGGGAACGATGGGCATTCCGGTATCTGAGATGTCTCCCTCCAAATGTTCTTTCAGAAGAGTGAGAGGCCCACGGACCTTCCGGCTAAACAGTAGTTCGAAGGGAGAGAACCCTGTGGACTCTTGGGGAACCTCCCGATAGGCGAAGTGGAGATGTGGCAGGTACTTTTCCCAGTCTTTTTCAATGTCAACAAAAGCCCTCAGCATATTTTTTAGGGTTCCATTAAAGTGTTCACATAGTTCGTTGGTCTGCGGGTGGTATGGGGTGGTGCGAATGGCTTGAACACCACAGGTATGCCATAGGGACTGGACCAGTTCTGACATGAACTGAGTGCCTTGATCCGACAATATTTCACTAGGAAACCCTACCCGGGTAAAGATGGTAACAAGGGCCTCGGCTACCTTTACTGCTGTAATACTGGACAGGGCCACAGCTTCAGGATACCTAGTGGCATAGTCCACCACGGTCAGGATATATTTTTTTCCCGACCTGCTGGGGTGGGCCAGAGGACCTATGATGTCGACGGCTACACGTTGAAATGGTTCCTCAATTATGGGTAGGGATTGCAGGGGTACCTTATGTCGAGCTCCTGGATGCTGCATTCGCTGGCACACATCGCAGGTGCGGCAATAATGGGCTACCGACTGCGAGACGCCCGGCCTGTAAAAACTTTGGGTGAGTCTCTTTTCAGTCCTTTTTCTCTCTTGATGCCCAGCCAAGGGGATGTCATGGGCCAGTTGAAGTAGCTGTGCCCTGTACTTCTGAGGGACAATGAGTTGCCTGGTCGTTGCGTCAGGGTTGCCCTGGTCACTGCCCTTTGTTACACGATAATACAGTCCGTTTTCTCGAGTGAAGCCATCCCCATTATCTCCCATGTGCCCAGTTTCTGCCTTTCGCCTAAGGGCTGCTAAGGTAGTGTGACCCTCTATTTCTCTCCTAAACTCCTCTCTGTCCCAAGACTCTCCCAATGTAGTTGCAGCGAAAGTATTGCTTACCGACTCTGATGCGGTTCGTGGTGGTTGCTTCCCGGTGGGGTCCAGATGACGTAGTGTTTGAAGGGCCTGTAGTCGGGTGACTGCTCCCACAAATTAGCACTGTAACTCCCCAATGTCATTCCCAAGGAGGATATCTGCAGGAAGTCCTCCCATAACTCCAATCCAACACAGTTATTCTCCACAACCATAATCCAAACGCACAGAAGCTCACTGTATATATTTGCGGGCAACCCCCACCAGGACAATGGGAATTCCCGGACCCTGGTAAATTGCCTCGGGTCGAACCACACTGGGGTCAGCGATAGTCAAGAATGCCCCCGTGTCTCTAAATCCTGACACTTTGTATCCATCAATAAAGACATCCTGCAGGTGGTGTTGCCATTGCTCTGAGTAGCTAAAGGACAGAGGCCGGAGTCCGTACACTCCTGGAGGGGTATCTATGGTGCCGTGGTCGGTGGTCCACTCTGGTGGGGGTGGTGGTAGCTCTTCCTCAGGTGTGGTGGAATGTACAAGATGCACTGGGCGAGGTGGGGCTGGGTAGGGCTCCCTCCGAATCCTGGAGGGACAGCCAGACTGCAAATGACCAGGTTGCCCACACCCATAACACCTCCTCTCTGTGATACCCCCAGGTCATGGTCGGAACTGTTGGGGCCTAGGATTGTGAGGCGTGATTGTCATCGGCTTGCGACTAGGTGGAAGGGCAGATATAATTGGAGGGGGACGGGGCGCGGGAGCAGGCCGTGGTTCATTGTCCAGAAGCCTCCTCCATTGCGGCCGGATAGTAAGGGCTTCATCGGCCAGGGCTGCAGCTCTATCCACGGTACACGGCGTGCACTCCCGGACCCATTCCCGTACCGCTGCAGGGCACTTGGCAAGAAATTGTTCTATAAGGAACGCCTGTATAACATCTTCCACAGTAAAGGCGTTTTCTGCTTCCAGCCATCTCCGACATGCCTCGGACATCTTATGTGCATACATCCTAAATGATCCCCCCATGGTGCATGGGAGGTCTCGGAACTTGGCCCTATATGTGTCTGGGGTGATAGCATGGTAATCCAGGATAGTCCGCTTTACAATGTTATAATCCCGGTTCCACAGTGCATCAATGGTTCGGTAAGCCTCCGCCATGCTTCCGTTCAGGAGCCCCACTAACAAACACATCCAGCTAGAGTGGGGCACCTCCATCACAGCGCACTGCTGCTCAAAGTCTTTGAAGAACCCCTCCACATCTCCAGAAGCCTCATCAAATGGCTTAAACTCTGTCCGGGTGATTGGTACAGGCTCCCGGATTGTGGGGGTTACACTCCACATTGCGTTACTCCCTTTTTCAAGCTCCATTGCTTCCTGTCTCCGCTGTGCCCGGCGGGCAGCCTCCTCCTTGTACTCCTGAGAGACGCCGGGGCCCAGAACCGCCATCTCTTCTTCGTACTACACCAACCACTGGCTTTTCTGGAAGGGGATCCCTGTCTCCATTGCTCGTCCTTCAGACATCTGGGAAGAGGTGGCCGGGCTAGCGCCCTCCAGTAGATCGATTAAGGCCTCTTTGGTTAGTCCCTGGTAGTTCAGGCCCAGGTCTCTGGCTCTCTCCTGTAAACTGCATACAGTCCAATTTCTGTACTCACTCTGTGGGTGGTTCTCCATTGGGTTACGCTCTGTCGATCTCACCGCTGCCACCAGTTGTCACGGGGTCCATCTCTGGTATCACACAATCAACAGAGCAAGTGAAGAGTGAACAATTCCAAGACCTTTATTCAGGCAAAAATACGAAAAGGTCCATATTCAGTCCACCACACAAAGGATAAGATAGTCCAGAATAAGAATGCAGTCCAGTATCGGGATAAAATGTCCAGGGAAACGAGATTCCAAAACTCTAGCACCAGATGATAAAATGGGTCCTTCTCTCTCTGAAGTGCTGTCTGTACACGATCCTGTCCACACCGGAACTGACCTGTCCAGCTGCCATTCTCCCCACCCCCTTCCTTGTCCAGGGGTAGTCAAACAAGCTGTGGCGTTTCATGGCCTCCCAGAGGAGAACAAAGGGCCTTAGGGATTAATGCACTACAGGTGGTCATCAAGAGACAGATACAGTGAGGCTGTAGACTTGCAATGTAATAAGAAAAACACTATGAAAATAACTGAAATAGAAAAATAGGAATATACAAAAAATGATATCCACATAACATATCACACCATCACAGAGGGAAAGTAAGAACAGAGAGAGAGAAAGAAGCAGAGAGAGAAAGAAAGAAACATAGAGAGAAAGAAAGAAAGATTAGAGAGGGAAAGAAAGAACAGAGAGAGAAAGAAAGAAAGATTCTATAAAGATACTATAGCAGTCCAGCTCCCATTGTAGTGCCCACCTGAGCCTCCCGGTGCAGGACATATCATGATCCGCTCACATGGCCGGCATCCCCGATTCCAAGGTGATCCCACTTGTCCGCACTGTTGGAGGAGGACACAGTGATGGATCTGAAGCATTCCCTGAAGTGCCTCCATGGTTCCATCGCAATCTCCTCCCGAAATTACCTAATTTTCGGTCAGCTTCCAGCACATCACTTCTGGTGGAACATCACGTGCGAGTTTTAAAGTGCTCCTCGGGACTCCACCGTGTACTCATGTGTCCGAGGGAAAAAGTAAGCTCCCGGCCGGGACAGCGGGGCAGATTCTCAAAATCGGGACTGTCCTGCTTGATCCGGGATGGTTGGGAGGTATGAATGCTCTACACCATACACCTTGTACACACATGACTCCACACATCTCATACACACACGGTTCCGCTTTGTATGCTTCGTACACACATGGCTCCACTCAGTACACACATGGCTCCACTCCATAAACCTCGTACACACACGACTCAGCTTCGTATACTTCGTGCACACATGGCTCCATTTCATACACCCCGTACACACGTGGCTCCGCTCCGTACACCAAGTACACACACGGCTCTGCTCCGTACACCTTGTACACATGCGGCTCCACTCCGCACACCCCATACACATGCAGCTATGCTACGTACACCTCGTACACACACAGATCCACTCCGTACACCTCATACACACACGGCTCCGCTCCGTACACCTCGTACACACACAGCTCTGCTACATCCACCCTGTAAACTCCTCCTTACCCCACACATACACTTCCCCTCATCCAGCACCATGACAACCTGCACAGCAGAATCCTGCATACACTGAGGCCCCTGATGATGTGACTCCTGACTCCTCCCCTCCTGTGACATCATCACAGGTCTTGTGCGCACAGAACAGCCTAGCGACGTCATTGCTGGGATTTATTAGCAGTGAGGGGCTGTGGTGGGTCTCTCTGGGAGGGGGAGGAATGGATGGAGTCGGTGCATGAGGGGGGCGTGGTGGCTTAACAGTGCAGTGTGGGAAAAGTATACTCCCGGCCGGGATAGTGGGGCAGACTGTACAAATTGGGACTGTCCCGCTGGATCCAGGATGGTTGGGAGGTATGAGCAACAGGAGATTAGTCTGGTCAGATAAACCTTAGATGAGAAGCTGTATCTCCAAACACCATCAAACTTGGAATACTGCCATCAAAAACTGCAAGTTCATGGCGAGATTAAATAGTAAGTGAAAACACTAGCATAGAAGCAACACAGCAAAGCAAAAACAAATGTATTATCAGTAGTGAAGAGAGACCACACAGTCTGTGGTCCAACAGAGAGGGAAACCGACCACTATCCAGAGGTCACTTGATCGAGTCTTGGAGCTCCCCCTTCTACGAGGGGCCACTGGACCCTCAGAAACCCTCATCCTTATAGAACTCTCATATTTATATCAAAATACTGACCGTCACTTCCAAACTGAAAGCCGATCTAAATGCAACTTACAAATTAAAGTTGCACTCTGAAATGCTATAATATGCAAACATTGAATATATGAAATTGGAATTGCATTACTGCTATAGAAAATAAGTTAATGCAATGTTTGGCAATCTGCATGCAGATCCTCCAAATTAACCCAGGAGTTATCTTCTGGAGGACCTAAAAAATTAGGAGCAAACTTCCTAGAAGCCACCTTAAGATGTAAATTCTTCGAAGTTAACCAAATAAATTCCCCCACCCTAAAGACAGTGGCCTTCTTTGACCCAGTCACTGGTTACCCACAGAACCCCCTTCTACCTCCTTCTTGGCTTTAATTACATAGTTGCATAGGTTGAAAAGAGACCCAGGTCCATCAAGTTCAACCTTCCAACACAAATTGTACATATTGTAACTAATTTAACTGCAACGCACAATGTTATGTGTATTAAGGAAATAATCCAGCCCTTTTTTATAAGCTGTTATAGAGTCTGACATTACTACCTCTTGTGGTAGGGCATTCTCCATTCTGACTGCTCTATCTGTAAAGAACCTTTTCCAATTTAGCTGCCAGAATTGCCTTTCTTCCACCCATAATGAGTGCTCCCTAGTCCTCAGCACGGTCTTTAGAAGGAATAAGTCATGTGCAAGTCCTCTGTACTGACCACACATATTTACACATATAAATGAGATCTCCTCTGAGGCGTCTTTTTTCTAAGCTAAACACCTTTGAAGTGACTCTAACTTCTGAACCTTTTTAAAATGTGGAGCCCAAAACTGGATCTCTTATTCTATATGTGGCCTCATATGTGATTTATAAAGGGGTAATAATACGTTGGTATCGCCGGATTTTATCTCTCTTCTTATACATCTTAAAATCTTGTTTGCTTTTGCGGCTGCTGCTTGACATTGAGCACTGCTCCTCAGCTTACTTGTAACCAGAATACCCAAGTCCTCTCTTGTTCTGTAGTCCTGAGTATTCTCCCATTTAATGTATATGCAGCAATAGGATTACTCCGTCCTAGGTGCATTACTCTACATTTATTTACATTAAACCTGATTTGCCAAGTGTTTGACCATTAGGTCATCTTATTCAGATTATTTTGCAATACTGTAATGTCAAGGTCACATTTTAATATCATCTTTCAAGGGACTGATACCATCTGTTTTTTTCTTTTTGGTATTGATGTATTTCCCACTGGGACCTGAAGAGAGGTTTTAACCTTGGCACTGGCTCTGCAGTTGTGAACATACTCGTCAGTATCTTTACGAGTATCCTGAATGTGGTGTCTGAGATCTGCCCTCAGAGCACTTACCCTCCCTCCTATCAAGAAGCTTGACTAGCTTTTGTCCCTCAATTCTGGGACAACACAACAAAACAAAACATCAGCCTTAACATTCTTGGATCCATGGAGACAAGTTACGGGAGCTGAGGATCCGGACAGACATTATTATTTTTATTATTATACATTTATATAGCGCCATTTATTCCATGGCGCTTTACATGCAAAAAGGGGAAACATAGACAGGTACAATAAACATGTGTAAGACAAGGGACACACAAGTACAGAAGGAGAGAGGACCCTGCCCGCGAGGGCTCACAGTCTACAGACATCTAGAAAAGCAGGAGTCACCTCATGACCTAACCTCTTGGATGTCACAATTATTAGCTGGATTGTGCATAAATAACCATGGCAGGCCTAGCACTAACTTGGCTGGTAACGAAGGGAAAACCAAAAATCAAATTGATTCAGTGTGCAACTCTTCTACCTTCATACATATGTTCTTGACCTTCATAGTAACATGACTTTGTGAAAGAGGAAAGTTATCAATAGCAGAGACTCTGGGACTCGAGCCGGTTACCTCTGGCTGGCTATTATGTTATGACTCTGTAAACACACTCACACGGGTTATGTACAAACCAGGGAGATGATAAATCTGAACTCCACAGGTTTCTATTCAGATTAGGCAATCCCTAACCTGACCCTGATTTGTCTCTGCCTGACCGTGGAGGCTGGCACCCCACGAATATGCAATGGTGCCCCCACTTAACATCGGCTGACCCTGAGTGTCCTTAATTACACAATATACAACACACAGTGTGTACTCCAAAACAACAACAGAAAGTAGTGCACAGAAGCAGAGGGTGAGAAGCTGGGCTAATAAGGTGTTCACACAGACACACAGGAAATAAGAAAGAAAATAACAAGAACCAAACAACAAATGGAATACTTGAAAAACCTCCCAGATTCTAAAAGCAAAAGAAAGAAAGGAGTACTGGGGAAGAAGACAAACAAAAAACTGTACAAAATGCAACAGAGATTAGATGAGTAAAGGTACTGTCACACTTAGCGATGTACCAGCGATCCCGACCATTGATATGACGCGGTCAGGATCGCTGGTACATCGCTAAAGTGTGACAGTAGCTTAAGAGAATCCTTAGATAAGAAGCTGGATTTCTAAACACCATCAAACTTGGAAAATGGCCTGCAAAAACTGCAAGTTCATGGTGAGTATAAATAGTCCCTGCCAAGATGTGATAGACAAACTAAATAAGGAAGTGAAAACACCTGCACAGAAGCAACACAGCAAAGCAATAACAAGTGTCTTAGAAAAAACAGGCTGTGGTCCAACAGAGAGGGAAACTGACCACCCGCTAGAGGTCATCAGATCGATTCACAGAGTTTAAACTATGACAATAGGAAAGTGCTATCCCTCAAGGAGACAGTCTACATTGCCAGTGTCACCTGCAGAGTGCCCAGAACACAGGTAACACCCTGCCTTCTGGACCCTCATCATTCAGCAGGATAACAGTACCAGTTCTTGACCCAGCATTAATGTCATTTTTGGCTACCTCCAGCCAGGAGTTTCAGACTGCACTACCCATAGATGCCAGTCTTGAGGTGCTGAGTGACCTCATGGAGAAGCCCATCTCATTGTCCATGGAGAGGGTATTGTGGAACCAGAGAGGTTGTGCCGTAAGGTGGGCTTAGAGAGATGGTCTGTAAATTAGTCTCCCATGCTGCCTCTAAAAGGGGAGGTGTCAGGTCATAGAGAAAAGTTAAAATCCATACAGATAACTCCAGGGAGGGGAGAAGAGAGAAACTAATTATAACAGAGAAAGAGAGCTGACACTTCCATCTCCATTAAAGTAAGTGCCTCCTGTGGTGACCAGATAATTATAGCAGAGATTTGCTGGGAAGAAGACAAGCCTGAGATCTGTTTACGCAGAAGCAGAGAAGTACCTTGCCCACGGAAAGAGCTTCCTCTGATCAAAGAATCTTTTTATATTCTTTGTCTCCGGTGCCCAAATATGAATATTGGGGTATGCATCGATCCAATATTTACGGGAGATAGATTTTTAACGTCATAGCAATGGAAGTAACAGAACGTATTCACTCATATCACTGTAAGGCCATCCTAGCCCCACCTTAATACTGGCCCAATGGATGGTGCTATCTAGGTCATGTATCAGCTTTATAAAAAGATAAAAGGGCGAAGATATCCTGTGAGTTGGGGATTTCATAAAATTGTGAAGGACCTAGCACACCACACAACCAGTCCCCACGTGAGCTCATCAATTGGAGGTATGTGGGCAAAGCCTTGAGCTAATAAAAATAAATGTTTGGATCTCTGTCTTTGTTAATTGTGAAAAACATAAGTTTAGTGTGAGAGTGTTCCATTTATTTTCCCAATTGAAGTGCTTCCCTCCTTAAAGATAAGAGCCATTCTGGCAACATCAGGTTTAGTAATTCTCTTTCGTTATTCCTTTATTTAATATAATTTAACTAGCTGAAGAGCCCGGCGCTGCCCGGGCATAGTAACTAACTGTGGTTAGTTATAGCAAATTATAATTATCCTCCATCCCATAGTCCCGTGCCCATATACCCATCATACATATCCACGATCCCATAGGCCCATGCCCATATACCCATCATACATATCCACGATCCCATAGGCCCGTGCCCATATACCCATCATAAAATATCCTCCATCTCATAGTCTCATGCCCATATACCCATCACACATCCTCCATCCCATAGTCCCATGCCCATATACCCATCATACATATTCGCCATCCCATAGTCGAGTGCCCATATACCCATCACACATCCTTCATCTCATAGTCCCATGCCCGTATACCCATCATACATATCCTCCATCCCATAGTCCCGTGCCCATATACCCATCATACATATCCGCCATCCCATAGTCCCGTGCCCATATACCCGTCATACATATCCTCCATCCCATAGTCCAGTGCCCATATACCCATCACACATCCTCCATCCCATAGTCCCGTGCTCATATACCCGTCATACACATCCTCCATCCCATAGTCCAGTGCCCATATACCCATCACACATCCTCCATCCCATAGTCAACCATTATGACATCATAATGAGCGGCGGGGCTTGCAACCTATGATGACATCAGCATCGCCATGGCAACCATTATGACATCATAATGAGGGGCGGGGTTTGATACACATTTTTTCCCCATTATGTAGATAGGAGCAAAATTGTTTAGTGAATTGGAACGCTGGAACGCACGGGGTTAAAATTTCACCTCACAACATAGCTTAGGACGCTCTCGGGGTCCAGACGTGTGACTGTGCCAAATTTTGTGGCTGTAGCTGCGACAGTGCGGATGCCAATCCCGGACATACCCACATGCATACTGTACATACATACATACATACACACACTTGAGCTTTATATATTAAATATATATGTAGATGCAGATTACATGTAGATACCCCGGTACGGTCACCACCAGCACCATAACAGCAAAAAGGAACCAATACTAGCTGCCATCACACAATTAGAGTATTTAGCCTCAGGGGTGCAGTTTACAGAGCTTTTACGTTTTATATATTAACCCCTTAGTGACCACCAATATGCCTTTTTACTGACCTGCGATATAAGAGACTAGCATCCCCCTACAGGTGACAATCCTGTAGCTTTCAGCTTGATGCATCAGCCACGATCAGTGTTGGCAACAACTATGCTCGTTTAACCCCTTAAATAAATATAAAACATTATATAGCTCCAAAGGTAGTTTCAGCACTTTGGAATGTCTTGAATACTTATCAGATGTGGAGTTTCCCACGTTAGGTCTTACTCAACAAGCCTATCTGGATGCAGACTTTACTATAGAGGAAATAAATGGAGCTATTGCATCCGGCCCAGGAATTGCATCTGGCCCAGGAAAGCACCTGGGCCGGATGGGTTTCCCATAGAAGTGTACAGGAAATATCGGGATGTTTTGGCGCCACTCCTCCTAAAGGTGTTTCAGGAAACTTGGGAGAGAGGCTCTCTACCAGACTCCTTTTATGAGGCAAATATAATAATTCTGAATAAAGAGGGGAAAGACCCCCTTGACTGTAGATCATATTGCCCCATATCGCTGGTAAATGTGGACTATAAGATCTTCGCTAAGATCCTGGCCACTAGCCTGAATTCGGTGATACTTGAAATAATACATCCAGATCAGACCGGTTTTATGCCCGGGAAGAATACATCTATTAATATTAGGAGAGTTCAGTCGGTGATTCAGTACAGCTCCCTGGTGCCAGATAAGTGGGTCTTGGTCTCATTAGACGCAGCTAAGGCCTTTGACTACCTTGAGTGGTCCTTCTTATCCGCATATTTACAAAAGTATGGTTTTGGTTCTAAATTTCGGAAGTGGATTGGCACAATCTATATGAAGCCAAAAGCCCGAATAATAATAAATAGCTCTATATCCAAATCATTCTCTTTGGCAAGGGGAACACGTCAGCAGTGTCCCCTCTCCCCAGCACTCTTTGCTCTCGCAATTGAAGCACTAGCGATACGTATAAGATCCACTCCGGTCATTAAGGGTATAGATTTAGTGGGCCGTTTGGACACCATTGGCTTATATGCTGATGACATGGTGATATTCATGGATAACACAGAAGAAACATTACCACATGTGATTGCCACAATAGACAAATTTAGTAATTATTCGGGATTATATATAAACTGGGATAAATCCACTTTAATGCCTCTCTTCCAGGGTCCAATAGATCACCTTGAAACGTTATCTCCACTGCCTGTTGTAACTAGTTGTAACTAATTTTAAATACATAAGAATAAATATCCCAAAAAACAGTAAACTTGATTTACGACTCAATATTCTCCTGCTGTTGGAACTTGTCAAGTTCAAATTCGCTATTTGGAGCAAATTACCATTATCTGTCTCTGGACGTATTTACTTAATTGAAATGATCCTACTCCCAAAGCTTAATTATTCCCTCCAACATAGTGCAGTATTGATACCTAAATCCTTTTTCTCAGGTCTAAATTCATTGACCTCATCCTTTATATGGGGAAAGACCAGACCCAAACTCAAACTGTCCACCTTACATAGGTCTAGACATAGGGGGGGAGAGAGCGGCGCTGCCGGATTTCTTTTTATATTATTTGGCTGGCCAGATCAGAGCCTTAGGTAAATGGATGCCCAATAATTATCTACCTAACTTGGAGAGCTATTTGGCCCATGCTGCAGGGACCAACTGCTTGTTGGGCTTTTTAGAAATAGATAAACCTAATGTCTCTGGATTATTACCCCTGCTTCATTTGCCTAGGTTGGTCTGGAGACAATTTAAACAAGTGGTTCATTTTGATGGCATCATAGCTGAAATGCCATTATGGAATAATACTTATTTTCGAATGTTATTAAATCACCCATCTACTCAATTCTGGGTCTCACATAACATCTCCTCAGACAACGATCTATACAAATACAATGTCTTAATGTCCTTTGAACAAATACAAACCAAATATATTATCCCGAGGTCCCAATTTTTTCCCTATCTACAGTTTAGATCAGCAATTCAATCAAACTTACACAAAATAAATTTGACCCAAGTACTATCGAAACGCGCGTCGGGGAGACGAGCGTACCGCCCGGTCACCCTGAGGCTGTAGTGAGGTAATGTGTTTCGGGGTATTTACCCTATTAGGGCGGGTTGTTTGCCCGTTTGTGCAGTATTAGGTATCGTTCACTGCACCATTTTTCCCCCCCACACACACAGGAGCCGTGTTAAGTATTGCCCTAGGGCAACAGTGGTAGCTTTTGGTCAATATTCTAGTTACCTCATTGGGATGGCACATGTATATTACATATAATATATGATGGGCATTGGCCCTCTTTTGATGTATGACAAATTCCTTTTTGGACCCACTTGGATATAATATGTGCCGCTCTTTATATGGATTAGATATATAATAACCATTAAACATGGCAGCTCAGGTGGACTTTGGCAGGTCCTGCTCGTTTCAGCATTTGCACTATTGCACTTTTGATTGTCTTTGCACAAGTTCCCCAATCTTCAGAATGCCCAAGATGTCTTGCAATTGGTGCGGATTTTATACATATGGTGTGGGGGTGCCCAATTATCCTATCCTACTGGAAAGAGGTAACTTCGTTGTTGACCTCCCTTATATGCACCCCTTTTCCTCTTAACCCGTTGGTGTGTCTGTTTGGTGTGCTAGAGGAAGAGATTTGGGGGCACCATGTTAAAATTTTCCTACGTGAGACACTTTTCTTAGCCAGGAAAATATTGGCCTTGCGTTGGATGGGTAATGTACATCCATCTCCTAGAGCTTGGATTGAGTTGGTGAATTCAGTTATACCTTATTAGCGGACAGTGTATCAGAATAGGGGTTGTCTGGGAAAGTTTAATAAGATTAGGGACGTGTGGAATACTTCTCACCTTACTATATCACCATGTAGACAATAGTTTGATGCCATCATAATGGCTGTAGTGAAGAATACATTGATTCACACTTTATAGTTACATAATGTCATTAGAATTGTGGAGGCTGTTTATGGCGGCAGGATAGTAGTAGTTTTAGTTTTATGATCGATATGTTGAATGTAATGTATCACTTTGAGCTATGCATAGCCAAACATATAGAATAACGAACAATGAACCCTTTTTTTTTCTTTTTAATTACCCTTTAATTGTCCATAGGCCTCGCAAGGGAGTGAGGATCTGTGGGATTGAAGTCTGTACAAATAGCTCATTATACAAACTTGTTGTTTTACCATAATGAACCTGTATACATTACATTGGTTATGTACCAAATATGCTTGGTTGTTTGTTGCTGTTTAAAAAATGAATTTAAAACTGAACAGGCCCCTAAAAATTAAGTTTTGCAAATTTCCTTGGAAAAATGAAAAGTTACTGCTACATTTTTAAATCTTCTAAAAGGCTAACAAAATAAAACAACATTTTACAAATGGTGCTGATGTAAAGTTGACATGTGGGAAATGTTATTTATGAATGTTTCTGTGTGCTATGACCATCTGGATTAAAGGGATAATCATTCAAAGTTTGAAAATTGCTCATTTTTTTACATTTCTGTCAAATTTCTGAAGTTTTTAGAAATAAATGCTAAATATATCTACAGTACCTAAATTTACCATTATCATAAAGTATGATGTGTCACGAAAAAAACAATCTCAAAATCAGTGAGATATGTTGAAGCGTTCCAGAGTTATTACCACATAAATTGACATGTCAGATTAAGGTCGCTAAGGTGTTAAATCTGGAAAGGTAGACAGTGTATATAAAAATATACATAGATAATACAAATGGTGAGCTGACTCTCCTATTTCCTCTCTTTCTCTCTATATATACAGTACAACAGGCCCCACATAGTCCTTCATACTGTAACATGGCCTCATGTAGTGCTCCATACAGCATCAAAAAGCAAACCGTTAGTTTTTTTATATTTGTAGTACACGCCTTCTGACAGAGCTCTCCTCCCATCAGCCCCTACCTGCCCACATAGTTGTACACTTTTAACCAGGGAGAGTCATGTTAGGTTTAGGGTCCAAAGAGGTATGCCTTGTTGCTGACAGTTGGGCTCACATGAATTTGCCAATTTGTGCGCTAAGTAACTTCATTATTTAACATGTTTTCTGCAGCAGTAATGTAGTTCCAATTTCATATATCTAATGTTAAAACTATTAGAGCGCCTTAGAGTGCAGATTTTAATATGTTAGCTCCATACAGTATAATGGCCCCACAGAATATAACGGCCTCACATAGTTCTCTCTACAGTATAATAGGCCCCATATAGTACTGCATACAGTATAATGATCCCACATAGTGCCCCATAGAGTATAATGGCCCCACATAGTGCTCCATACAGTATAATGGCCCCACATAGCATTCCATACAGTATAATGGCCCCACATAGTGCCCCACAGAATATAACGGCCTCACATAGTTCTCTCTACAGTATAATAGGCCCCATATAGTACTGCATACAGTATAATGATCCCACATAGTGCCCCATAGAGTATAATGGCCCCACATAGTGCTCCATACAGTATAATGGCCCCACATAGCATTCCATACAGTATAATGGCCCCACATAGTGCCCCACAGAATATAACGGCCTCACATAGTTCTCTCTACAGTATAATAGGCCCCATATAGTACTGCATACAGTATAATGACCCCACATAGTGCCCCATAGAGTATAATGGCCCCACATAGTGCTCCATACAGTATAATGGCCCCACATAGCATTCCATACAGTATAATGGCCCCACATAGTGCTCCACAGTATAATGGGCCCCATGTAGTGCTCCATACAATCCAAAGCTCATTGTAGATTGTAAGCTCTCACGAGCAGGGTCGTCTTATTTTGCTTTAATGATTGTATTGTTAACGTTGTTACTTATGACTTGTGTTTTGAAACTGTTAAACTGTAAAGCGCTGCGGAATTTGTTGGCGCTATATAAAGATTATTATTATATTATTATTATTATAAAGGGCTACAAATTAAAAAAAATAAAATACTCACCTCTGCCTGTTCCCCCGCTGTTCGGGTCTCTTTATGGAGTCTTCTGATCCTCTGCACACCTAGGTTCAGTGAGTGCATTTAGGCTGTGTACCCACGTAAGCATTTTTTTTTTTGCGTTTTTTAAGTGTTTTTCCTTGCAAAAATGCTTCAAAAATGCATACAAGAAGCACCCCATTCTTTTTATTGAATTCCGCAATTTTTGTGCACATGATGCGTTTTTTTCTGAGAAAAAAACGCATTGCGGAAAAAAATGCAGCATGTTCATTAATTTTGTGGAAAAATTCGCATTTCTAACTATATTCTATGAGCAGGAGGATGCTCCTGTAAAAAACACAAAAATCGCGCAAAAAAACGCATAAAAAACACGCGTTTTTCCTGGGAAGGAGTCCGTTTTTTTCTGCATACGTGGGTACATAGCCTAAATGACGTCATGGCACCCGCTGTGCTGACATGTAAGACGCAGAGGGGGAATGATGGGAGAGTGTTAGCTAGCGCTCCTTCCTCTGTCATCGTTTTCAACTGTATAGGCATCTAGGGTGCCAATATACAGTGGGGGAAATAAGTATAGGATACACTGCTGAATTTGCAAGTTTCCTCACCTACAAAGTATGGAGAGGTCACTAATTTTTATCGTATGTACACTTCAACTGTGAGAGACAGAATCTTCAAAGAAAAATCCAGACAATCACATTGTATGTTTTTTTCATATTTAATGCAATAAAAGACAAATTAATTTTATAGTATTTAATACAATACAAAACAGAACTTTAAGGGACTCTGTCACCACCTTTTACATATCTAAGCAATTAAGGTTATAGAATGCTGGAAAAAAAAGTCCTAACTGTATGCCTCACATGCTTTGTTGTTGAGAAATCATCTTTTGTCACTTTATATAAATGATCTCTTCCAAGCTCTGGGGAGGAGTTTGTCTGGAAGATAACTCTGCCTCCAGAGCTTGTTTTAAATATAAGGGAGAGTTACCAGTGCGATTTGTAATGACCGCTCTCCTGATCTCATTGCAGAACTCTGTGATTATGTGATTATATCTTACACATCTGCAGGTTCTTCTCAGCTTCAGCTTCCATCTCACACGATGAGTATACTTGCCTTTTTGCATTTTATATCCTAGCCTGTAAAGGGATAAATTGTATCCACACATGATTGGACAATGTTGTTTTTAAATGTTCCCATGATTCTGTGTGTTTAGACTATGACTAATGGCACTGTAACGGGGATACCATGACAGAGAGGGGCCAGAAGACCACAGTGTCTGGTTTTATGTACTTCTGCATTTGTAAAAGTTTTTTTCCTTGCAAGCAGTGCAAGGGTTAATAAGTTAAGTTGAAACTCCTGGAGCTTTTCCACTTGGATTGTCTCAGAGGTTCAGTGTTAGCCACTCTCCTCTGCTATATAAGCTTGCCTCTGGCACTTGGTAATTGCTAGTATTTGTTCTTACTACCTGGTTTTGGAGTTGGAGATGTTGTTCGTGGTTAGAGTTTGTGTTTAGATATTGTTCAGTAGATTGTTTCTTGGAGGTTTGTCTGTGTGCACATGCACATCCTTTCCCATTTGGTTTCTCCTTCCTTTAACTCCTCTGTGCGCACATGCACATCCTTTCCCATTTGGTTTCTCCTTCCTTTAACTCCTCTGTGCTCCACTCTGTTGTTTTGTGTGAGAGTACTTTGTATGATTGATATTTTAATTTATCCCCATCTGTCTTCCCTTGTTTGTCTGGTTAGTGTTTTCCTATACACTTCAGCCAAGGTCGGACTGTCCTACCAGAGAACCGGAGGATTCTCTGGTGGGCCCAGGCACTTACACCTGCTGGCATACAGGGGTGGCAGCTGCCCAGGGCCCCCGCTGCTCCAGGGGCCCCCAGCCAGTGGAATGTCGCTAACTGCTATGGGGCCTCTGAGTCAGGGGTGCCCTCCCAATGCCAGCAGAGCAGCAGCTGGAGACAGAAGCCTGTCTCCGCTGCTAAAGAGAAATGAATATGCACGCTTCCCCATGCCCCCATGGGCGTGGAGAGGAGTGAATATTCACTTCACTTTAATAGCGGGCAGTGCTAGCCACAGGCTCAGGGTGAGGCTAACACTGCCCGCAGGAACTAGTTAGTGCCCACAGTCCCAACACCATCTTGACAGACACTTTAATATTATAAACATAACATATATAAAGTACTTGACAGACTGGTTGGATGTTGGATGGCAATTGTCCTGATCATGTATAGCAGGATTTCTTCATTGCAGATATCACATTGAAAAGAACAGAGCGATATCAGACAAGTTGTGTATGTAAATGTTATGTTTCATACAGAGGTGTATTATATGGACACAATGTTTTTCAGTAACAATGAATCATTGGTAATTGCATACATTTTCTAATAATCAAATGGCCCAAATTATTTTCTCTGTTTTTTGTTTTTCTTGCTTGATAAAAGAAAAATATCTACTTCCCTGTGTGTCCTTTGATGTCTAACAAGATGTGAATTCAATATGAAACATTTCCCACATTCTGAACATGAAAATGGCTTCTCCCCTGTGTGAATTTTCTGATGTACAACAAGTTCTGATTTAGTTTTAAAACATTTCCCACATTCTGAACATGAAAATGGCTTCTCCCCTGTGTGAATTCTCTTATGTATAACAAGATATGAGCTTGTTTGAAAACATTTCCCACATTCTGAACATGAATATGGCTTTTCCCCTGTGTGACTTCTCTGATGTGTAACAAGACGTGATTTCTCTATGAAACATTTTCCACATTCTGTACATAAATATGGCTTCTCCTGGCTGTGAATTCTCTGATGTATATCAAGATGTGATTTCTGAATAAAACATTTTCCACATTCTGAACAAAAAAATGGCTTCTCCCCTGTGTGAATTCTCTGATGTGTAACAAGCTTGGATTTCACACTAAAACATTTCCCACATTCTAAACATGAATATGGCTTCTCCTCTGTGCGAGTTCTCTGATGAACAACACGTCGTGATTTCTGTATAAAACATTTTCCACATTCTGAACATAAAAATGGCTTCTCTCCTGTGTGAATTTTCTGATGCATAACAAGATCTGATTTCCCTTTAAAACATTTCCCACATTCTGCGCAAGAAAACGGATTCTCGTCTTCAAGAGCTAGTTCATGTTTAACAGTAAGTCTTTGACTTTTGTTTTGCATATCGGGCATTGATGAAGGTGAAGATAGGACTTGTTGAAAATGATCAGATGAAAGATTTTTTCTAAGAACCGCCTGAGGTGTATCTGTGATAATAGCATGTTCTTCATATGTATCTGGAGTAATACCATGATCGTCTGTTGCAAAATCTGAAAATATCAGATGTCCCTCTGAGCTCCTGGTACAGTCAGCTGTCAAGAATAAAAGTGATTTTATTATTTTTCATTAACACTGCATTGAAATCATATCAATTTCACATAATGTATACATTAACGATTTAGATGAAGGAATGGAGGGTAAACTGATTAAATTTGCTGACGACAGAAAGCTAGGAGGGATAGCTAATACTAGAGAAGAGAGAGAGGATTCAAAAAGATATAAATAAACTGGAGAAGTGGGCAGCAACTAACAGAATGGTTTTTAACAGGGAAAAAATGCAAAGTACTACATCTGGGCAATAAAAATGAAAAAAGCATATACAGAATGGGAGGAATAGGGCTAAGCAACAGCACATGTGAAAAAGACTTGGGTATACTAATAGATCACAGACTGAATATGAGTCAACAGTGTGATGCAGCAGCAAAAAAGGCAAATGCAATTCTAGGATGTATTAACAGAAGCATACAGTCTAGATCACGTGAAGTCATTATTTCCCTCTACTCCTCTTTGGTCAGGCCTCATCTGGAATATTGTGTCCAGTTTTGGGCACCACATTTTTAAAAAAGACATCAACAAACTGGAGCAAGTTCAGAAAAGAGCGACCAGAATGGTGACCGGTCTGCAAACCCTGTCTTATGAGGAAAGGTTGCAGGATTTGGGAATGTTTAGTTTGCAAAAGAGAAGACTGAGAGGAGACTTAATAGCTGTCTACAAATATCTCAAGGGCTGTCACATTGTAGAAGGATCAACTTTATTCTCATTTGCACAAGGAAAGACTAGAAGCAATTCGATTAAACTGAATGGAAGGAGACACAGATTAGATATTAGAAAAAACTTTTTGACAGTTAGAGTGATCAATGAGTGGAACAGGCTGCCACGAGAAGTGGTGAGTTCTCCTTCAATGGAAGTCTTCAAACAGAGGCTGGACAGACATCTGACTGGGATGATTTAGCAAATCCTGCTTTGAGCAGGGGGTTGGACCAGATGGCCCAGGAGGTCCCTTACAACTCTACGATTCTATGATTCTACATTTTCACACAAATTGCAATACAAATCAATCAATTGACTAAGAAAGTGGAGCACAAAGCAAGGACTATTAGGTTATGATTTTACACCTCCAGGTTGCACGGTTTCACTTTTTCACTTCTGTGTTGGATTCGTCTTCTCCATAGGTTCATGTTTCACTTTGCCTGTCATTGATTATTACCAGTTATATCAGGGGTGGGGAACCTTTTTTTCTGCCAAGACTCCTTTGGATATTGATGTCCTCATTCGAGGGCATTGCAAAACTATCAACTTGAAATTTATCTTGCTAAATTTGGTGAAACATTTAATTATCCCACCTCTAATGTGATGGCTGGAGCTACATCTCTTTGGTGAGGCTGTGATGTTAAATGGTATTGATTATGTTGCCACTTACAACTGATTTCCAAGCTTGCATTAGTCTGGAAGGTAGTCAATTGTGATGGGTTTGAAAATAAACTCACAGCAGGAAATTGTACCGAACATAGATGTACTGTATATTACACTGCATGTCTCCTCACAGTGGGAAATTCATCATTGCTCAAGTAACATTTATATAACTCAAGCAGCGGGGGGTCTGCTGTATATATCACAAAGGAAACATCAAAACTGTTGTATACATCCCATAGGGCACACCAAGACTGCTGTATGCACATCACATAGGGGACACCGAGACTACTAAATATACATCAAATAGGAGTCAATGGGGCTGAAGGATATAAATCAAATAGGAAACACTGGGGCGGCAGCATATACATTGCATATGAATACCCAAAAAGGTGCTACAAACGTCTCATACGAAAAAATACTTTAATATAATATGCAATTAACAAAAATTCTATAAATTAATAAATGGCAGAGTGACTCAAGGGAGGACCATGTGAATAGATCCAGGTAACACCCTGTCTCCATAAGCTAAGTTATTGCCTGTAGTATCACATCACAGTCAATAATATGGCAAACAAAAAATGATTATAATATTAGTAAACCGATGCATACACAATAACAGCAGGCAGACAGGAAGTTTACATTTCAATATGTTGGAACCATTTTTTGGTCCCTGTGTCCATTTTTCCAATCTGTGTAACATCCAGTTTTTTTTTCTGTCAAAGCCTCTAATATCAACTACTCATTGAAGAAAGGATAGCAATCAAATGACAACAAGGATGACATCTGAGTGCAAACAGTTTTTCATCAGAAGCAGAGTGGTCCCATGTATTATGAATTCAGATGTGTGTCCTTTTTAAGAAATCTAAAGATAATTGCACTATTTATATACATAGCATAATGCTTGTAAAGAAGAATACCAGGGTTTTATGGAAAAGTATTGCGTATATAACAGCGCAGCCTGTGGCTCACTAGTAATGTTTCTGCCTTCCATATCAGGGGTCCTGAGTTTGAATCTCCTGCACTGCTTCAAAAGTAAGTTTAGAGACATCCATTGAGCACAGTGTCTGGGTGTTAAACAAGACTGTGAATATAGAATAGGCAACCATACAGAAAAGTGTGTGTGTTTTCTTTTTTTGTTTAAGCAATTAAATCTTTAGGTGAAAAAAATAATTTGCATGAAAAAATTCACAGAATTATACCATCCAGTGACAGAGAAGAATCTGTGACTTCTCTGCATTTAGCTGTTGCTACTGACCTTGGCGGTTATTTGTAGAAATCTCCTCGTCACCACTTACATATGTCTCTGTAGTATTAGTATAGGTCAGATGTTTACCCTGAAACAAAACATTCCAAAAGTCAAAAACAAATGGAGAACTTGTATGAAATTATCTAAAAAAACCAAACAACAGTAAATCAACATCGCGACTTGAGAGAGCATGCTCCATACTCGCTAACATCTCTGTGACTCGATGTTTTATTATAACCCTTAGCTTGATCAAATAACACTGCTAGGCAGAGAAATTTCATGTTTCTGTTCAAGCCCATAAATTCCTGTTGGCTACTTCTTTCTAAGGGAAGTTTTCTTTCTTTGTGACACTATTTAAACTTGAGCTGTGCATTAATAAAGTAGAAATTGTCTGGTCCAAAACTGAACAGATACCTATGCCTTTTTTTTAACTGTGTGCATGTGATGGGATTAGTGTACAAAGTATGTAATATAGTGATATTTACACTTGGTGAATTACTATTGTTTCTTTGTCTTGTTTGGCCGTTGAGAAGGATCTACACAATACAAGGGTATTTTGTAGTCTGTTTACTGGAGATCATATTATGTACTGTATGCTTTAAATGTGGCTTGGAGCCTACCTAAACACAAATTTAAGGTTTGAAAGTGGCTTGTTGCCTACCTACACATGACTGTAGGGTTTAAAATTAGCTTGTTGCCTACCTACACACAAATTTAGGGTTGGAAATTGGCTTCCTGTCAACCTAGACGCGAATGTTAGGTTTGAAATTGACTTTTGTCTACCTCTAAGCGAGTGTAAGGATTGAAAGTGGCTTGGTGCCTACCTACACACAAATGTAGGGTTCGAAAGCTCCTTGCTACCAAACTACTGTAACGCCGGTATGTCTGTATCTTGTTTCCTTGGCGTTTCTCTGCATGTCTCTGCATTAACCCTTTGCTCCTTTTCCCCTAACTAGCAGGGATACTGTTGTCTGTTACCTTTATGGATGCTGCTCAGTTCCCTGCTCCGCTGCGTAGCTGTACATGCGTGTGTGGCTCCACTGCACTGCATGACCACCCACTTGTGCGGTCCCTGGCTGCTGCTGTTGAAAGCTATCCACGGGTTTCTAGGTCCTCTACACTGTGCATGGCTTACTACATGTGTTCAGGCTTGCAGCTCTGCCAGGTGTCCTTTGCAATGCTGATTTGTGTCTGGCTGTGCTTAGGGTGCGTACGGCCACACCTCCTCTGCTTTTATGAGTAATGGGTGTGTGCTAAAATTGCTGCTCTAGCCTATCGCTGTGAGGCAGTTCCTATATAAAAGTTCCCTGCCCTGTGGGGCATTGCCGGAGCTTCGCCTTATGTCTCTGTGTCTTGCCATGTCTGTGTGTCATTCAGCACCTGTCCTGCTTGGCTGCAGTTCTAGGTGAGCTGATGCCTGTCTTGCTGCCCTCCAGGAGGCAGAATATCCTGGTCCTTGTTCCTGTCCGCCCTCCAGAAGGCAGAATATTCTGGTCTTTGTTTCTGTCCGCCCTCCAGGAGGCAGAATATCCTGGTCCCTGTGCTATTGTTTGGAGTCTTGCCTTGTACCAGTTCCTGTTGTGTCTTGTTTCCTGAATCCTGGATCTGCTCCTGTACTTGACCCTGTCTGAACTGTGTCCTCTGTGTTATGTTCCTGAGGTCCTTCTGTGTCTTGAGCCCTGTGCCTAGTGACTATGACTCTTTACTAACTGACTTTTTGTGATCTAACCTGGGTTCATCTTGGAAGTAGGAGCCTGGTCTGCCTGCTGAGTTTCTGCTACTCTGTGCTCAGCTTGTTGTTCGGTGCAATCCCTGGCCTGTTCCAGTCCAACCCGGCCGGGCTTGCACCAGACCGCTTGGGTTCCTTTTTAGGTCGCTGCCAGATGTCCGGAGCCTGATGACCGTGGCCTCTCACCCGGAGCCTAATGACTATGGCCCGATGTCCGGTGTCTGATGACCACTTCCAGATGTGCTGTGCCTGATGTCCTCCACCAGATATCCAGATCCTAGCCTTCCCTGCCCGATGTCCGGAACCTGATGACTGTGGCCTGATGTCCGGAGCTGATGTCCGCAGCTTGATGTCCGGAGCCTGTCGATCGTTGCCAGATGTCTGGAGTCAGATGCCTGTGTGCTGATGTTCTATCTGAGATCTGAGTCCTGATGTCCTGCCTGAGACCTGATGTCTGCCTGGTGTCCTGATGTCCTGTCTGAGACCCGGTGACCTGATGTCCCGTCCGTGTTCCTGATGTCCCGTCCGTGTTCCTGATGTCCCGTCCGTGTTCCTGATGTCCGTGTCTGTGGTCCTGGTCATCCAGCGTGTCCAGATGTCTGGTTCGTGGTCCTGGTGGTTCAGCCTGTGTTCCAGAGTCGGTCCCGCCTGTGTTTCTGGAGAGGCTCCTGCCTTATTTCCCTGTTACGGCTCTGCCTGGATCTAACCAGCCGATGACCTGTGTTGCCATGCCAGAGTTCCTGTTCCTGTCATGCCTGTGTCCCAATGTTCCGCCGCTTCCCTGAGGTCCACCCTGTGATGATGAATGTCCTTGATTGGTGTCTGATGTTTTCCTGCTGAGCCTGTGCTACGACTAAGGCCTGAGAGAGAGGTCGTCCTAGTATGCCCGCGCCAGATGACCCTGGACTGCATCAACCCGTGATGACCCTTGCCATCGTCTGACGTCTGTCCTGGGTTGGTGTCTGATGTTCTCCTGCTGAGCCAGTGCTATGCCTGAGGCCTCAGAGAGAGGCCGTCCTGATATGCCCGTGCCAGATGACCCAGGACTGCATCAACCCGTGATGACCACTGCCATCGTCTGAAGTCTGTCCGCGGTCGGTGTCTGATGTTCTCCTGCTGAGCCTGTGCTACGCCTGAGGCCTGAGAGAGAGGCCGTCCTAGTATGCCCGTGCCAGATAACCCTGGACTGCATCAACCCGTGATATCCTCCTGCCTTTGTCTGTTATCCTGGAACGTGTACCCTTCCCTGATGTGCGGAATCGGGAGCCTGGCATTATGTTCTGTTTATGTACTGTGTTTGTCTTCAAGTAAACTTTGTTTCTTCTTACCTGAAGTTGTGCGGTGTCATGTCGTTCTGCCACCTCGTCTACATGCTCAGCTGCCACAGTTCCTACTCGCTGCCCTTCCCTAGTCTGGGTAGGTCCAGGTTACTCTATGTGGTCCAGTGGGTCCACATTCCTTCCCCACCTGGGACGCTCGCCCAATGTCGCCGTGGACGGGCGACGTGGAGGCGTCGGCTGGGCCGCGTCCGCGGTCGCAGTCGTGACAACTACACGAGAGAAAAGTGTTCCGGCACTGTGACACAAGCTTCAAGGGTGTTTACCTGAGATGGTTTGAAGGTCATGTACTGAAACTTTGCAGATGGAGACAGAAAACCCACAGAAAAGACAGAAAAGAGAGTGATCAGAGAAAGTGAAGGCAAAAATGCCATAACATATTGTAAAAGGATGTTGAAAAAGCTAAAGTTTCCCTAAAGGTGGGTCTGAATGTTTTTCAGTTGTAAATAATCATGAGAGAGCAGCGTGGTAGGTTACAAGACAATAGTAAAAAGCTGAGCACTGAAAGACTGTGACTGGGGAAGTGAAACAACTATAGGCGAAAGAGTGTTGTATGAACGTTTTGACAATAGACGGCACAGACTTATCAGACAGAACCATCATTACATTCTCAATATAAAAGACAATACAAAATGCAGGATTAAGAGACAGTTGTTTAACCCCTTCGACCCAAAGTCTGTTTTCACCTTCCTTTCACCTGTTCAGACCTGATTTATGTTTGGATGCGACGGTCAATTTTTTGATATTTGCATTGGCCTTCTGTCACAGAGTGACTGGCCCAGTGTTACTCGACTCACCAATTGGTAGGTCACTAAATGGCAAAACAAACTAGGAAACACCGGGGACACAATTACGATGGGCCCTGCAATGGGGAACGGGGAATAGACACCTCCTGCACTCTCCTAAGGATGTGCCCTGATCTCCCTGACGTCCCTATACAGGTTTTTTCAACCTGTCGCTGAGCAGGATACCTTAGCCCTCGCTTGCCCTGCACCTATCCCTAAGTAGGGAATTGGCAAGTGAGGACACTGGTACCACCGTTGCACTAATACAACACAATGTAAGGTAAGACAAACACCACAGGGGATAGGAAACACAAAACAACACTTAGCTTTCTCTGCTGCAATGCACCGCACAGCAGAGTAAGGCACCAGATAACAGCATTCAGCTGAAGCACCACTGCACCAGCAACCTCCTGTCTTCAGCACAGTTGGTATCCAAAAGGACCTGTATCACTAACAGTCAGCTGATGCATTAGATGACCTTATAAAAGAAGGTGGGAGTGGTCACCACATGCAGCAGCAAAACTAGCAGCAATGTAATTATACCAGTGGCCACCAGGGGAAAACTGACATTAACCCCCAATGACCTGAAAGGAATAAAGTTTTAATATGAAAGGCCAAATCTGCCACAGATCCAAAACTGGATCGTGACAGTACCCCCCTTTCAATGAGGGGCCTCCGGACCCACAACACTGGACCTCACCAGAAAACAACCTAAGGTGAGGACGCCTCCATCCACCAGAGTTCACCTCGGCAGTCATCTGATCCTCAGGTTTATGGCAAACGCGGACTGATGGAAGTGACAACGTATGCTCCGGAGGCATCACAAATCTCCAGAGCGCCAACCTGGAGAATGAGTTGTGTACGGGCATTACTGGGGGTAACTCCAGCTGGTAAGTCCCCGTGCCGAGAATGGTCGACACCCGATACGTCTCGATCACCCGAGAACTCCAGGCCCCAGCAGCACACTTCTTCGGATGTTTTTGGTGGACACCCATATGTATTCATTCACGTTTATTGCCACGCACACATTTGCCACAAGATGGTGAACTCTTTACAGAACCGACAACAGAGGCATCCCCCCTGTGTCATCACACTCACATCCCCACAATGCTCAGAAGGAACCACCACCCTCCTCTGACCCCTCCTCCTAAGAGGACTCCGACAAACAGGGTTAGCTAGTGGGGAGAGTTGAGACTTGCCCCTACTCCCTGGCAGCACCTCTGCTGCCCCCACTGGAGAAGAAGGGGATGGTTGTAGAAAGAGGGCAGAGACAGCAGCCCTCACATGACTGATCCCAGATGACTACTTCCCTGGACCACCAATCTATGACCGGGTTGTGTCTTTTCAGCCAAGGGAGGCCTAAAATGATGGATGATGGCATTCCCCCCAAGACTGAGCATGACAGGGACTCTTCATGATGAGTCCCTATACGCAGATGTATATCATCCACGACTTGGGTCAACCTCCCCTGGCTAAGTGGGACAGAATCAATGGCCTGGACGATTAGGGGTTTGCTAGCTTCCTCCACCTAAGGCCATGGGTCTGGACAAAGTGAGCATCCACCAGAATGACACCTGCTCCACTGTCCACAAGCAACAGTATAACCTCAGTTACTCCGCCAACCACTACTTCAGCAGACAAGGTACACAGAGGGGAAAACATGGAGGAAATATACACTCCCTGGTCGCCTCCCTCCACACGACCAGGGGGATGCGGCTTCTTAGATGGTACAGATAATTTGGCGTGCGCTGGGCAGACCCCGATAAAATGCCCAGTCTGCCCAGAGTTAAAACATGCCCCCACACCAAGACGAACCGCAGGCAACACCGTTTGGGAACCAACTCCTCCCACCTGCATGGGCTCGTCCGTGTGCACTGGTGTGTCCTCCTCCCTAACAAGGACTACAGGAGGCATATTTGGTATATGTCTCTCCCTCAAGCTTCTATGCACCCTGATGGCAAAAGACATGGCGGCCTCCAACAACCTGGGGGCAGCATACTGCACCAGATTACCTGCAACCTTGGAGACAGACCCTGCATAAAGTGGCTCCTAAGAGCAAGGTCGTTCCACTGCGTGTCAGTGGCCAACTCTGGAACTCTGAGCAGTACTCCTCAGCCGGCCGGCTTCCCTGCTTGATCTTATGGAGTTGGGATTATGCCAGGGAGACGCCATTAGGTTATCAGCAGAATGGAGGGCGCGGGTAGGATGGTATACTGAAACAAGGGAGGAGATGTAGGGTGGTGCTGAGCCATGAAGAGCTTTGTGGGTTAGAGTAATAAGTTTGTACTGGATTCTGGAGTGGATGGGTAGCCAGTGTAATGACTGGCACAAGGTAGAGGCATCGGTGTAACGATTGGCAAGGAATATGATCCTGGCAGCAGCATTCAAGACAGATTGGAGGGGGGAGAGTTTGGTAAGAGGGAGACCGATTAGAAGAGAGTTACAATAGTCGAGACGAGAATGAATAAGAGAAACAGTAAGAGTTTTTGCGCAGTCAAAAGTAAGAAAAGGTCGAATTCTAGAAATGTTTTTGAGGTGCAGATAACAAGAGCGAGCCAGTGATCGTATGTGGGGGACAAAGGAAAGCTCGGAGTCAAGTATGACCCCAAGACAGCGGGCATGTTGCTGGGGAGTAATAGTGGAACCACACATGGAAATGGCAATGTCGGGTATAGGTACATTAGTAGCGGGAGGAAACACGAGGAGTTCAGTCTTTGACAGGTTCAGTTTCAGATATAGTGAGGACATGATGTTAGACACAGCGTTTAGACAATCGCCGGTGTTTTCTAGAAAGGCTGGCGTGATGTCAGGAGAAGCGTATAATTGGGTGTCGTTAGCATAGAGATGGTACTGGGAACCAAAGTATAATATTAGAGGGTATATACACTAGTTTTCTTAATATTGCGTTGATCCAGGGAGCTAGTCTGATTGCCGTATGTGGAGTCGGGAAGGAATTTTTTTCCCCAATGTGAAGCTTACTGTTTGCCACATGGGTGTTTTTTTGCCTTCCTCTGGATCAACATGTTAGGGCAGGTTAGGACAGGATATGGGTTGAACTAGATGGACTTAAAGTCTCCCTTCAACCTTAATAACTTTGTTACTATATTACTATGTTAAATCTACTGATTGTTTGACCAATAGGGGCAGTATACAAAGAGAAGAGGAGGGGGCCTAGGACTGATCCTTGAGGAACCTCAAAAGTAAGGGGAAGATGAGAGGAGGAGGAGCCAGCAAAAGATACAGTAAAGGAGCGGTCAGAAAGATAGGAGGAGAACCAGGAGAGAACGGTGTCCTTGAGGCCAATGGAATGGAGCATAGTGAGGAGGAGCTGATGATCCACAGTGTCGAATGCTGCAGAGAGATCCAAGAGAATTTGCATGGAGTAATGATCATTTGATTTAGCTGTTAGTAGATCATTAGAGACTTTAGTGAGGGCAGTTTCAGTAGAGTGTAAAGAGTGGAAACCGGATTGGAGAGGGTCGAGAAGAGAGTTATCAAAGAGATAGCGGATAAGACGGGAGTGGACCAGGTGTTCCAGGAGTTTAGAGATGAAGGGAAGATTAGAGACAGGTCTATAGTTAGGGGCACAGTTTTGGTCGAGGGATGGTTTTTTAAGTAGTGGATGTATGACGGCATGCTTAAATGAGGAGGGAAAGATACAAGAGAGAAAGAGGTTAAATATTTTAGTTAGGTGAGGGGTGACAGCACGGGAAAGGGGCTGGAGTAGATGTGACGGAAATGGGTCACTGGTGCAAGTGGTCGGGCGAGAAGATGCAAGGAGCCTGCTTACTTCTTCTTCTGTGACTGGTTCAAAATCAGAGAGTGAGCTAGATGCAGGGGGGGAGGGAGGACAGTGCATGGTATGCGGTGATTGGGAGATAATTTCCTGTCGGATCTGGTCAATTTTTTCTTTGAAGTAATTGGCCAGATCGTCAGCTCGAAGCTCCATGGTTGAGGCCTGTACTCTTGGGTTGAGTAGAGAATGAAAAGTGTCAAAGAAACGTTTAGGGTTATTGGACAGTGAGGTGATGAGGGTGTTGAAATAGGTTTGTTTGGAGAGGTGAAGGGCAGTGTTATATGTACGAAGCATAAACTTATAATGGATGAAATCTTTGGGTAGGTTGGATTTTCTCCACAGACGTTTGGCGCACCTGGAGCACCGCTGCAGGAAACGTGTTTGCAGGGTGTGCCAAGGTTGTCGCCGTCTGTGTTGTGGTGTTCTATGTATAGGAGGTGCAAATTCATCCAGGGCACTTTGAAGTGTTTCATTGTAATGCTTCAATGCAGAATCAGGACATGAGAGGGAGGAGATAGGGGCCAATGAAGACTGCAAGTTCTTCATAAGTTTCTGGGTGTTAATGGCCTGTATGTTTCTATAAATATGGACAGTGGGGGTGACCTGTGCAGCCTGGCAGTTCTTGATAGAGAATGAAAGAAAGTTGTGGTCAGAGAGCGGGAGAGGGGAGTTTGCAAAATCATTCACTGCACAAAGCCGAGAGAAGACCAAGTCGAGGGAGTTTCTATCTTCATGCGTTGGAGAATTAGTAAATATGGTAAATATTTGCGGTAGCCCAAATGTACAGGGAGTAGATTTATTTATTTGTCTTACCTGTCTCCTGCCCTGTCTAACTGCCATGTTATAACTGCCAGCGTCCTTTGATACATGTACTTCGATTACATGTACATAAATGCCCCCCTGCATAAATGCCTTCCCCAGGCTAGTTCTGAATTTTTAGAAGGCTAGTTCTAAGATCTTCCTTTAAAAACTTAAGATCTTAAAAACTGGTCAGCTCCAGCAGTGGCGGAGTTTTCTTCATAAAACATTCCTTTAATGTCAGCCCCTGTTTTGGTCCAGTCCATCTGAACCGTTCATTGTTGAGGTGGATGCATCGGAGGTGGGGGTGGGGGCGGTGTTGTCCCAAGGACCCGTCGCTTTAAATAACTTAAGACCTTGTGCCTTCTTCTCTAAGAAATTTTCTCCTGCTGAGAGAAATTATGATGTTGGGAATTGGGAGTTATTAGCCATCAAGTTGGCTTTGAAGAATGGAGGCACTTTTTGGAGGGGGCTGTTCATCAGCTTACGGTGATTACAGACCACAAGAACCTGTCCTACATTAAGTCCGCCAAATGTTTGACTCCTAGGCAGGCGAGGTGGTGGCTTCTTTTTTTTCACTCTTTCATTTTTCCATCACCTTTTGACCTGGTTCCAAGAAGGTCAAGGCTAATGCCTTATCTCGCAGCTTGGATCCGTGAGGCTCAGTCTCTTGTTCCTCTGTCATTGCCTAATAACAAGCTCTTCGTTCCTGTCCAGTACCGGTTGAGGGTGCTCCGGGAGTTCCACGATTCTGCTCTTAGTGGGCATCCTGGAATCTCGGCCATTCAAAGAGCTATTGCTAGGCTGATTTGGTGGTCCTCTATGGCCTCTGATGTTGCCGTGTTTGTGTCCTCTTGTGATACGTGTGCTCGTGCGAAAGACACCCATAACCGGCCGGCCGGGGAATTGGTGCCATTTCCAATTCCGGATAGACTTTGGACTCATTTGTCCATGAACTTTACCACTGATATCCCTCCTTCCAATAGCAAAACTGTGGTCTGGGTGGTGGTTGACAGATTCAGTAAACAGGTGCATTTTGTACCTTTGGCAGGTCTGCCTAATGCAGAAACACTATCTAAGTTGTTTGTAGCGCACGTGGTGCGGTTACATGGCATGCCTCTGAGCGTGGTTTCTGATATAGGGGTAAAATGTGTGTCCAAATGTTGGAGGGCTTTTTGTAAAACGTTGGGTATTAGCTTGACTTTCTCCTTGGCCTACCATCCCGAGACCAACGGTCAGACGGAGAGGACCAATGAGTCACTTGAACAAATTTTGCGGTGTCTTGCCACGTCTGAGTAGGATGATTTATGCTCTTCATTGCCCGTGGCCGAGTTTGCATTTAATAATCGGATTAATCAGTCCACCGGCACCTCTCCGTTCTTTTGCAACTACGGTTTTCACCCACGTTAGTGAATTTTCCAGGCTGGATTCAGGGTGTCCAGGGGTTGATTCAGCAAATCAGTGGTTGGGGGAGGTGTGGAGGGAGGTCCAGAGGAACATTGGGGAGGCTCAGGGCAAGCAAACATTTTGCTGACAAGCGACGGCCTTTAGGGCCCGTATTTCTAATAGGAGATAAGGTGTGGTTGTATACCAAGAACATACGGTTGAAGGTTCCTTCTGTTAAGCTGGGTACCAAGTTTATTGGCCCTTACGAGATAATGGAGGTTATCAACCCAGTTGCCTTTTGCTTGTGCCTTCCTCCGTCGCTTCGGATCCCCAATGTGTTCCATATGTCCCTCCTGAAGTCATTTTCACCTTCCTCTGTTGGGTCGTCATCCCTTCCGCCACCTGACTCTGTGGATGGTCAGATTGAGTACCTAGCTACCTGCAACATGCAGCCTGCCAAAGAAAGGCCTGTAAACTCGACAAATTTTGCCTACAATCATGATGCAACAGTCTGTTCATATGTACCAAAGAAGAACAAATCAGTCGTGCTTCTATCATCTATGCACATGACGGAAGAAGTTGAAGAGACACTAGCAGCCAAGCCAGAGATAATAAAATACTACAACAAAACAAAAGGCGGAGTTGATGTTATGGATAAAATGTTGGGGGAGTACACTGTGAAACGACGAACATTACGTTGGCCTCTGGCATTTTTCTACAATGATTGACGTCACTGGGTTTGCATCCTACATCATCTACAGAGAACACAATCCAAGCTTCAGGACAAAGGATCAACGAAGAAAGTTCCTGAAAGATCTCGCAAATCAGCTGTATATGCCTGCAATTGAAGATCGTAGTACAAACCGAATGATGATGAGAAACCATTTTCTTCGAGGTGCAGTAGAAATGGTGCTTGGACGATGCATTCTGGTAGCATCGCAAGCAGCAGCTGGCCCTCAAATACCTCATGGTAGTCGTGGACCCTCCCCTGTTGTTGGTAGTTGCTATGTCTGCCGAGACCTGATGCGAAAACAACGTAAGACTAGAAAGTCTTGTGTGGTTTGTGTGAAACCCATTTGCGAGAAACACTCTGTAGCAAAGACAACATGCATTACTTGCAAAGAAAATCAATAAAAAAAGTTTCTTACATTTTCTTTTATAATGTAAATGAACAGTTTTTTTTACTTGTTTATAATAATAAAATAGCATTATCATTAAAAAAAATATTATTCTTTTTTCCTTGTATTATCTTCATTCAAAATATATGAGGGTACATTTGTACCTATGCAGCTTGTTATGGATGCAAAAATATCTCAACCCCTTATCTCGGAAGGGGGTGGAGATATTTTATTGAAATTTGGACAATATATTCTGGACCAAAACTGCAGAGATGTCACGAAATTTCAGCCCTCTACGGCTTTTCGAAAAAAAGTTATTGCAATTTTAAAACGGAATAGGTACAATTGTACCTACTCAGCCGGACGAAGGATATACAGTGATGGTCTCCTTTGAAGCCCGGTCACAGGAAGCTGACCCCCGGCTGTCAAGAAAGCAGCTGCGACCCGTGATCACGTCATGGGCGCGCCAATGTGTGAGAGAATGATGCACAAGCATGTTGACACGTGTTAAATGCAGTTGTCAGAGATTGAGAGTGGCAATTAACATGTGTCATGCATGTAAGGTGGGTGTCGTAAAGGTGTTAAATACCTGAGTATCCCCTTACCCACTGTTTCAACCAGTATCCTGTGGGCTCCCTCCCCCACTGTCACCCAATATCCTGTGGGCCCCCTCCCCCACTGTGTCACGAAATATCCTGTGGACCTCCTCCCCCACTGTCACCCAATATTCTGTGGGCCCCCTCCCCCATGGTGTCACCTCTATTTTTCTGTGGGCCTCCTCCCCACTGTGTCACCCAACATTCTGTGGGCCTCCTCCCCCACTGTTTCTCCACTATTTTCCTGTGGACCTACTCGGAGGGGGAACGGGGACCTACAGTAAAATAGAGGTGGTTGACAGAATGGGGTAGGGAGCACACAGGAAATTAGAATCTTACTGTGGGCCCTCTCTCCTGTGTCACCTTTAGGTTGCATGGGAGCCCCATCCCCTAACTGCCTCAGTGTCTGGAGAACTAGTCAGGCTGCAGGCATCACGTATTTATATACTTACACTCACACTGCAGCCATCAGACTCCCTCTGCTCCTCTGTACAATACATGGCTGCGCTGCTTTGGCAGGACTTTGACCAATCACAGCACAACTCCTTGCCTGAGCTGGACTGTGAGATCACACAAAGAAAACTAACGCAGATTGGGCTGAATTGCAGCCAATCAGCATTTTCACTGCTGTCCAGGGCTTTGTGGAAGAGGAGCCGAGAGACACAGGATAGGAAACAGGTGACTGCGGGTCAGCTGTTGTGTGCGTGTGTCTCCTCTCAGACTCAACCTCACAGTCAGCTGTGACTCGGTACGCATGCACACACAGCTCTCTTGGCAGAGTAATAGAAGCCGGCAGCGGTGGCAGGTGATGCGAAGACGCTGCCCCTGCACTTCCCATCACATTACTTGTGCACCTTGTCAGCCGGTGCCGGCTATACAGTAAAGTGTGCACTGCTCGGCCCACGCTATTATCAAGCAAGGCAGGCACGAATGAAGGAGGTAGGAGCTGGGGCTGAGGGTGGGCCCGGGCCCACCAGAGGATTCTCTGGTGTTCCTGTGCCCCTGTCCGACCCTGCTTAAGGGGGGCTCTTTATATGGAATCCTCAAACTAGTCTAGGAAAATCTGCGCTCCAGGAGTCAAATAGCACTCCATCCCTCCCGAGTCTCTCCGTATGGTTAAGCAGTACTGTACAGCCACATATGGGGTATTTCTACATTCAGCAGAATTTGTGGGACAAATTCTGTTGTCATTTTTACCCATTTCCCAGAGTGAAAATGTAAAACTTGGGGCTAACACACAATCTTGGTGGTAAAAATGTAAATTATTTTTTTTTCACTGCTCAATGGTATAAAAGTCTGTGACCCACCTGTGGTGTCAATATAATCACTGCACCACTGGATGAATTCATTGAGAGGCTTAATTGGTCAAATGGGGTCACTTATGGGGGGGTTCTGCTGTTCTGGCACCTCAGGGGCTCTGCCAATGTAACATGGCACTCTCAAACAAGTGCAGCAAAATCTGCACTGTAATATGGTGCTACTTTCCTTCTGAGCTTTGCACTGTGCCTCAAAAGTAGTTTTCAACCACATATGGGGTATCGGTGAACACAGGAGAATTTGCGCAACAAACTTTGAGGTCCATTTTCTCCTTTTGCCCTTGTAAAAATACAAAATTTGTAGCTAAAAAAGATTTTTCTGAGAAGAGTGATTTTTTTTTATTTTCATGGCTTAACGCTATACACTTCTGTAAAGCACATCATGACAGCACCACCAAGAGGTTGTCCTTCTTGTCTTTGATAGGGACAGGAACACAGAAGAGGTTAAATAGCCCATCCCCACCACCACCCTTCAGTGATTTTTCTAAGTATCACACCAGGATGGATGCAACACTGTTATTGAACTTCCTCTCTACACGTTTATATCACATATCAGACAGGAAATCCAAAGGAGGTTATATAAGGGGTGCTGTCATGATTGACTCCTGGAAACAACATTACTGGTAGGACTAATTCCTACTTTCCAGGACGTCCCTCCTCACAGTACCACCAGGAGAAATACCAAATAACTCCTACTAGGGCGGGATTACTGCTTGGAGGACTTTCCTCCCAAAGGCCGTCTGTTGGTTTGACAGAATGTCCAATTTATAATGTTTGCAAAAGGTATTTAATTTAGACCAAGTTGCGGCCCTGCAGATCTGGTCCATGGAAGCCCCATCACTCTTTGCCCACGAAGCCGAGACTGCTCTCAGCGAGTGAGCCCTGAGGTTTTCTGGCGGAGTCTTTCCCGCCGAGACATATGCTACTCTAATAGTTGACTTTATCCATCTGGCTAAAGTAACCTTCTTCCCTTTGTTCTTTCCGGCCATCTGGATGAAGAGGTTAGAGTCCACTCTCCAGCTCTCTGTGAGTTTTAAGTACTGAAGAACTGTCCTTTTTATGTCCAAAGAGTGGAGAGGTCCTTCTCATTACTGTAGTTTTGGCAGAAAGTGGATAACACTATTTCTTGATTCCTGTGGAAGTCAGAAACAACTTTGGGAAGGAAGGCAGGATCCAACTTTAAGACAATACAGTCCTCCTGAATTTTTAAATATGGGTCCCTTATGGAAAGGGCCTGAATCTCACCTATGCGCCTCACCAAGGTTATTGCTACTAGGAAGACTGCTTTTAACGTTACTGGTCTTAGGTGTGCCTGGTCTAGTGGCTTGTATGGAACTCTACGTAGTTCATTCAGAACAAAGTTGAGATCTCAGGGGGGCACTGAGCTACGAATTGTGGGCCTAATATGCGGAGTAGCTTTTTGAATCTCACCACACAGGGATGATTGGCTAGTGGAAAGTCAAAGAAGGAACCCAGGGCTGAAATCTGTACTTTCAACGTACTAGGCCTCAACTCTTTATCAAAGCCAGCATGAAGAAAGTCTAGAATCTGAGGGATATCTGGATCCTGAGTGATGGATACTGGAACTGTACTTTGTGAACAGAACTTCTTCCAGACCTTCTGATAGATCGCTGAGGTTACCGGTTTCCTCCTCTTTTGTATGGTAGAGATGACTGGATCCGACACACTCTTTGACCTCAGGATCTCCTTCTCAGGATCCAAGCTGACAGCTGTAACATTACTGGATTTTGATGATCTAGAGGGCCCTGAAATAAAAGATCAGGTCTTGCTGGTAGGGGAATCGGGTCTTCCACTGCCAACCACTTTAGTAGGGAGAACCAGCTCCTCTTGGGCCAGTAAGGGACTATTAGGATTACGGATGTCTGATTCTCCTGAATCTTCCTCAGGACTCTTGGTATTAGGTTGAGTGTCGGGAAGGCGAAAGCAAGCCTCATGTTTCAGCTCTGTGCCAAGGCGTCTACCCCTGTCAGGTTGTCTCCTGGATTTAAAGAGAAAAATTCTTTTGTTTTTGTATTTTTCCTTGAGGTAAATAAGTCGATTTCTGGAGTCCCCCACTGCTGTGTCAGCTGGACAAAGATCTCTTCGTTTAGCGACCATTCTGAGGGTTGAACCTTCTCCCTGCTTAGGCAGTCCGCCACCTGATTTTTTTTAGCCTTTCAGGTGTACTGCTGTGATTGATTTTACCGTGAGTTCTGCCCAGGAAAATATTGTGTCCGACAAATTTTGTAGGCGACGGTGCCTCGGACCTCCCTGATGTAGAATGAAGGCTACTGTGGTCAAGTTGTCCGATAATATCCTAACATGTTGATTTTGTAGCTCTTTCTGGCATCTCCTCGGTGTTTCCCAGACTGCTCTGAGTTCTCTTTGGTTTGAGGACCTGTTGCATATGGATGTGGGCCAAGTTGCTTGGAGGTAACGACCTTCCATGCAATCCCCCCCACCTTTGAGGCTTGCATCTGTAGTGATGTTTACACACAGAAACGTTCTCCAAGGCCTTCCTCTTTCGAGGTTTGCTGTAGTGGTTCACCATGACAGTGATTGCTTTACCTCTCCGGATAACCACATCCTGTTCTCCAGCGATGCCTTCTTGCCGTCCCATGCTGAAAGGACCTCCTGCTGTAAGTTCCTTGAATGGAACTGAGTCTATTGGACGCTGGGAAAACATGAAGTCATCAAACCCAGGACTCTCAAGGCTTTCCTTATGGAGATGCATTTCCTTTTCTGTACTGCTCGAATCTCCTGTTTCATTGTCTGTTGTTTGTGCAGGGGAACAAATTAGTTTTCGTGTTCTGAATCCAGGAGTACCCCAAGAAACACTTTCTTCCTTTCTGGTCTAAAACTTGATTTCGTCCGATTTATTAACCACCCCAACCTCTCCAGGAGTGACATGGTTGTTGTTAAGCATTACTTCATCTGTTGTGGAGAGTCTGCCACCAGCAGTAAGTCGTCCATATGGGATGATGAGAATGTTCCAACTTCCGCCAAGAGCTTTGTGAAGATTTGGGGGGGGAGAAGAGAGACCAAATGGCAAGCACCGGAACTGGAAGTGCTGTATCATCCCTTGGTCCTTTATTGCGAACCTGAGGTACTTCTGGTGTGAGACGTGGATAGGCACATGGTAATAAGCATTTTTTAGATCTAGTGTGCTCATTACCGAGTCCTTCCGGTATGACTGATTTGAGAGACTCCATTTTGAATTGCTTGTAGGCCACCCACAGGTTTAGTGGTTTCAGATTTATTATTGTTCAATATTATCCTCTTGGTTTTTTTTATGGAAAACAGACATGAATAATGTCCCTGGAACCTCAGGGAATGAGGCACCTGGATTATGGCCCGCAATTCTATAAGCTCCTGTATATCCTTTAGAAGTGTGATGAACTGCAGGAGACTGGGTCTGTGTTAGGCAGTATCTCTTGGGAGGTAACTGGGTGAGCTCTATCCTGTACCCCTGTGCGACTGTTTTCAGAATCCATTGATTCTGGGTAATTTCTTGCCAACCGCCAACCTTCCAGGAAGTACTGGAGTCTCTCCCCAACGCTTCTGGCGTCGTTGCCTGCTGGGCCTTGGCCTTTGATCCTGAAAGGAACTTTTACCTTTCCCACCTTTGGTGTAGCTCCACCTGCCAGATTTCCCCTTTCCTTTATTGTCCTGCCTGGGGTGGGAGCGAGTCCTCTGAAAGGACGGCATTTTCTTTGGCTTTTCTTCGGGAAAGCTCTTTTTATCTGATGCCTTTTCAAGCTATTCGTCCAGTACCAATCCAGATACGTGTAGGCCAGATAAGGGTATTGAACAAAGCTTGCTCTTTGACTGGGTGTCCCCTGTCCATGATCTCAGCCATAGAGCCCGCCTTGCTGCATTAAACAGCGCATTGTTTCTTGCAGAAAAGCGGACTGACTCAGCTGAGGCATCAGCCATAAAGTCAGTCGCCATTTTCAACAATGGTAGAGACTTCAGAATTTCCTCTCTGGAAGTCTTGTTCTTAATATGATTCGCTAGCTCGTCGACCCATAGACTCATAGACCTGGCTACCGAGGTGACTGCTATATTCGTTTTCATGATGTCTGCCGATGACTCCCAGGCTTTCTTGAGGAGGTCTTCTGATCTCTTATCCATCGGATCTTTAAGGCCGGACGAGTCCTCAAAGGGGATAGCTGTTTTCTTGGAGACTCTAGCCATGGGTATATCAATCTTTGGAACAGTTTCCCATACCCTGGTCTCCTCTGGATCGAAGTGAAGGCAGTAATTAAAGTCCCTTGGGACCACAAGCTTTTTCCCCACATCTTCCCATTCAGCTAATATCACTGCCGTTATGTGATTGTTAACTGGGAATACTCTATTCCTACGAGCTCTCAGCCCACCGAACATTTTGTCCTCATGGTACTCCTGACGGCTTGCAGGAGCACGTCAGTGTTTTCAGAAGAAAACAGATATCTTTTCCGTTCTTTCGGAAGTACTACTGAGGAACATTCGCCCTCGCCCGGATCTGGATCAGAATAGCCAGACTTCTCTCCTTCATAAGAGTTTGGAGCCAAATCGCATCTGGATCTCTTAGGACAGGGGGATTGTGCTGGTTCTTGCACTGAGACGGTGATTTGCACTTCCTTTTTGATCATGGATTTAATACTGTCTAGAAAAGAGGTTTGCTCCTCCTCAAGTTACCCGGATATGCATCCTTCACATATCTTTTTAATATATCCTTCTCTGAGTCTGTCCGAGCATAGGGGGCATCTGCTAGCCTTCCGTTTGGTTGCTGCAGTGGATCGCCTAGGCGTCTCCTTATCCTGAAAGAAAATATATAAGAAAGTCCTGTAGCTCTGGATCCAGTGACCCGCTAGGAGTCCTACCCCTACCCCTTACTCACATGGTCCAGGGGTGTCTCTAAGGATTGGACATCAGGACGGCTAACACTCTCCATTTTTACTGAGTCAAGTGTGTTGTCAGTTGTCTGTCTTTAAGTAGTCCACCTTACCCGGCTTCAAGACATCTGATTCGTCCTCCTGCCGAGCCCAGCTGCCGTTAATCTCGGCGTCACAGATCTTCAGCTGTACTGCGCACGCTCCAAGTGGAACGCACGCTGGCCGCCAAAGTGACACCTGAGATCAGAGCCCAGTCCGAAGCCACGTCACCAGATGCGCCCGGCACCCGTCTACTCCATGGAGCGCCGGAAGTTTGATGAGCACCGGGACCCAGCAGAAATGCTTGCCAGAATCCTCTGATGCTGGGTCCCTAACCCAGTAACCCAGGGGTAAGACGCAACAGTCACGGATTCTATGGAAATTGCCCCTGGATGTCATCACCGCCGTGCCACCTGAAGACGCAGTGCACCGGAAGTTCCGGGCACAAGACAATGGCTGACTCTGCAGCCGGAACAGCAGCCACTGCCCAAAGCCCCCTGGAGGGATGCAGCAGATGCCGGGAGCATGCAACTCAACCGGACCTCCTCTGGTATCAGCGCCATTGCAGAGTCTGCACACCAGACTAAGGCTCCACTGCCCAGAGCCCTCTAGAGGGATGCGGCTGTTCCCAGGAGCCTCCTGCTCAACCGGGCTCCGATGCCCCAAGGGATCGTCGGCACGCAGATATCATTATTCTTTGCACCTCTGCATTTGTCCCTGATAGGGACAGGAAAACCACTGAAGGGTGGTAGTGGGGAGGGGCTATTTAAACTCTTCTGTGTTCCTGTCCCTATCAAGGATAAGAAGGACAACCTCCTGGTGGTGCTGTCAGGAGGGACATCCTGGAAAACGCAGTTATTAGGTTTTGCAGAGTTTTTAATGAAAAAAAGCAAGTACAGCAGTATGTGAAACCTGTTTATTTTTGTGATTTTCCCAGGTTTACCATCTTGTCTTGGTCACCTGAGATGGCAGTTAGGATTAGCACAGTTTTCACACCCGCGGTGATCGGGTGTAGGTGTCAGCTGTATGTGACAGCTGATACTCCGCAGCAACATCCACGATCAGTGCTAGCACCGATTGTGGGCATTTAGCACCTCTGATGCCGCTGTCAGTACTGATAGCGGCATAGAGAAGCATCACGTAGGGAAGGGTCTCCCTGCGCGCTACCAACGGAAGAACACAATGCAATCGCGTTGTTCCGGTGGTCTCCATGGAGACCCCTGGCTCCAAGATGGCCGCGGGGTCCTTACAGGTCCTGCAGGGAGGTGGCTTCTCAGCACCTGCTGAGAGCAGGACCTGAGAAGCCTCCTTCCCTGCATGTCAGATTGCTGATCTCATACTCAGCAGTGGTAAGTGTCAGATCAGCAATCTGACATTATATAGTAATGTCCCATACTGGGACAATCTAATAAGGTTTAAAAAAAAATTATAATGTGTAAAAATATTTTTTTTAAAAATCCCCAAATAAAGAAAAAAAATTAATTATACCAATAAATACATTTATGTAAATAAAAAAAAACAATAAAAGTATACATATTTGGTATCGCTGCGTCCGTAACGACCCGCTCTATAAAACTGTCCCACTAGTTAACCCCTTCAGTGAACACCGAAAAAAAAAATGAGGGAAAAAAAATGCTTTATCATCATACCGCCGAACAAAAAGTGCAATAACATGCGATCAAAAAGACGGATGTAAATAAAAATGGTACCGCTGAAAATGTCATCTTGTCCCGCAAAAAAACAAGCCCCCATACAGCTCCATCAGTAGAAAAATAAAAAAAGTTTCAGCTCCCAGAATAAAGCGATGCAAAAATAATCATTTTTCATATAAAAGTTTTTATTGTGTAAAAGTGTCAAAACATATAAAAATTCTATAAATGAGGTATCGCTGTAATTGTACTGACCCAAAGAATAAAGCTGCCTTATACATTTTACCACATGCAAACAGGTATATATAAAAAAAAAAATTCCTGAATTGCTGGTTTTTGTTCATTCTGTCTCCCAAAAGTTGGAATAGAAAGCGATAAAAAAAGTCATGTGCCCGAAAATGGTACTAATAAAAACGTCAGCTCGTCCTGCAAAAAAACAAGCCCTTACATGACTCTGTCGGCCTAAATATGAAAAAATTATAGCTCTCAAAATATGGTGATGCAAAAACTAGTTTTTGCAATAAAAAGCCATGCCGTGCACCAAAACAGTGGTTTTCCCCCACATATGGGATATCGGCATACTCAGGAGAAATTGCAGAACAAATTACATGAAGCAATTTCTCCTTTTACCCTTATGAAAATGCAAAATATGGAGCTAAAAAAGATTTATTTGGGAAAAATGTGATTTTTTTTTATTTCCACTGCTCTACGCTATTAACTTCTGTGAAGGACCTGTGGGTTCAAGGTGCTCAATACACATCTAGATAAGTTCCCTAAGGGGTCTAGTTTCCAAAATGGTGTCACTTGTGTGGGGTTCTACTGTTTAGGCATATCAGGAGCTCTTCAAACACGACATGTCATTCGCTAATTATTCCATCAAATTTTACATTCAAAAAGTCAAATGGCGCTCCTTCCCTTCTGAGCCCTGCTATGTGTCCAAACAGTAATTTCCCCCACATATGGGGTATCGGCATGCTCAGGAGAAATTGCACAACAAAATGTATGGTTCATTTTCTCCTGTTACTCTTGTGAAAGTAAAAAAAAATTAGGTCTAAATGTTATGCCGTATGGCTAAGCAGTACTGTACACTCAGCAGAAATTGTGGGACAAATTTTGGTGCCATGTTTACCCATTTCCCAGTGTGAAAATGTAAAATTTTGGGCCAAAACAAAATTTTGGTGGTAAAAATGTAAATTATTTTTTCTTCACTGCCCAATGGTACAACATTCTGTGACACACCTGTAGTGCCAATATGATCACCACACCTGTAGCTGAATTCATTGAGAAGTGTAGTTTGTAAAATGGGGTCAAGTATGGAGGGTTCTGCTATCCTGGGACCTTAGGGACTCTACCAATGTGACGTGGCACCCTCAAATCAGTCCAGCAAAATCTGAACTCCAATATATTGCTTCTTCTCTTCTCAGCTTTGCACTGTGCCTCAAAGGTAGTTTTCAACCACATATATGGGGCCATTGGTGTACTCAGAAGAAATTGCACAACAAATTCTGGGGGCCATATTCCCTAGTTAACCTTGTAAAAATAAAAAAAATTTGGGGAAAAGAACATTTTTATGGGAAAAAAATTTGAGATTTATTTAAATGGCTCAATATTATAAAACGTCTGTGAAGCAAATGGTGGTTTAAGGTATTCACCACACATTTATGTACGCTTCCTGAGGGGTCTAGTTTCCAAAATGGTGTCACTTGTGGGGGGTTTCCACTATTAGGCACATCAGGGGCTCTCTAAACTCGACATGGCATCAACTAATGATTACAGCAAATTTTGCATTCAAAAAGTCAAATGGAGCTCCTTCTCTTCCGAGCACTGCCCTGTGCCCAAACAGTAGTTTACCTACACATATTGGGTATCGGCATACCGCATAACAAATTTTGGGGTCCATTTTTACCTGTTAACCTTGTGAAAATAAAACTTGGGTCCTAAAGTAAAATTTTTGTGAAATAAAGTTAAATGTTAATTTTTTCTTCCACATTGCTGCAGTACCTGTAAAGTACCTGAAGGGTTAATAAACTTCTTGAATATGGTTTTGAGCAACTTTAGGAGTGCTGTTTTTAGAATTATGTCACTTTTTGGTATTTTCTGTCATATAAGTCCCTCAAAGTTACTTCAAATGTGATGTGGTCTCTAAATAAAAAGAGTTTTGTAAATTTTATTGGAAAAATGAAAAATTGCTGATCAATTTTTAACCCTTCTAACTTTCAAACAAAACAAAAGTTTCAAAAATTGTGCTGATGTAAATTAGACATGTGGGAAATGTTATTTACAAACTATTTTGTGTGACAGAACTGTCTGATTTAAGGGCAGAAAAATAAAAATTTAGAAAATTCCAATATTTTCAAAATTGTCGGCAAATTTTCTTTTTTTTCACAAATAAACAAAAGTTGTATCAAATAAATTTTACCACTATCTTTGAAAGATAATATGTCACTGGAAAACAATATCAGAATCGGTGGTATTCGTTGAAGTATTCCAGAGTTATGACCTCATAAAGTGGCACCGGTCAGAATTGAAAAAATTGGCCTGGTTAAGAAGGTGAAAACGGGCTTTGGGGTGAAAGGGTTAATGGCATAAAAATCCAAACTTTGAAAACGGCAAAATTTTCTAGTTATTTGTAACATTTTCAATAATTTTCTTCGCTAAACCAAAATTTACCATCAACATAAAGTACCATGTGTCCCAAAAACACATTCTCAGAATCACTGGGAACGTTGGAGAGTTAGAGTTATTACTACATAAAGAGGCACTAGTCAGCTGTTAAAAATGAGTCTAGGTCATTAATGCCCAAAGAGGCTCGGTCCTTAAGGGACAAGCTTGCCTATATATCATTGTTTTGAAAAAATATGCTATTCTATGCACACAGAACGTACATGTTAATAGTTGTTCTGTGTACACACACACACACACACACACACACACACACACACACACACACACAAACGAGTGCTATCGGCATGCATACAGGTTATTATACGACAGCAGATAGACTTCATATAGCCGGTCGGTGGTCATTTCATGGCCTTGATTCTCCACTGTAAATACTAACTCACACCCAGAGGTACCTTATACAGTGACAAGCAAAAGGGTAACAATGTTTTGATCTTTTGACTTTCAGGGTCCATATTTCACCATCCAAAACTGCCTTGATTGTGAGACTACCATCATTTTACAGACAATCATCTTGGCCATCTCATACATAAACTTGACTTGCAACTACACTGCTCAAAAAGATAAACAATACAACATAACTCCAAGTCGATCACACTTCTGTGAAATCAACCTGTCCAGTTAGTGAATCAATAGCTCCTGCTGTTGTGCAAATGGAACAGACAACAGGTAAAAATGAGGGGCAATCAGCAAAACAACCCATATAAAGGAGTGGTTTGCAGGTGGTAGCCACAGACCATTTCTCTGTTCTCATCCTTTTTAGCTGTTGTTTTGGACACTTTTGCATTTTATCATTGCTCTCAGCCCCTAGAGGTAGCATGAGGCAGTGTCTACAACCCACTGCTTTTCCAGGTTTGTGTCAGCCAGGAGAGCAGTCAACTTTTTGTCATAAGTTTTGTAAATCGTATGCATCACATAGGAGACGCTGAGACAGCTGTATATACACCACAAAGGTGATGATGGGACTGCTGTATAAGCATCACATAGGAGACACTGTGACTGCTGTCTATACATCACATAGATGATGCTGAGACAGCTGTATATACATCACATAGGAGCTGATGGGACTGCTGTACATACATAACATAGGAAACATTGAGACTTCTGTATATGCATCACAGGAGACTCTGTGGTCATATAAATTACAAGAGGGGCTTGGGTCATAGACATCACAGTAGATGCTGGGACATATTCATCACCGGTGAGGCTGGGGGGGAATAGACATGACTGAGGGGCTAAATACATCACTAGGAAGCACAGACAGCACTGGGGTTATATATGTCCCTAGGGGAATATACATCACTGGTGGGGTCATATACATCACTGGGGGCTATATACATTAAGTTGGGGGGATATACAGGTCTTTGTGGGGATATACAGCACTTCTGGGGTAAATGCAGCACTGGGGAATATACATATAATTTGGGGGCACATACAACCCTAGGGGATACAGCACTGGGGGAGCACTGGGGGGACAGGCATCGCCGGGGAGGCACATAGATCACCGGGTGGGGTTCATAGATCACTGGTGGGACACAGAGATCACTGGAGGGTGGCACATAGCTGGGGGCACAGAGATCATGGAAGGGCACATAGCTGGAGGGGACATAGATCAGAGGGGGCACAGAGATCACATGGGACCAAAAATATCACAGGGGGTTCATAGCAGGGGGACACAAGGATTACATAGATCACAAAGCTGGGAGCCACAGAGATCACAGGGTTGCACATAGATCACAGGGGGCATATAGCTGGAGGGCACAGAGATCACAGGGGGGCATATAGCTGGGGGTCAGAGAGATCACAGGGGGGGCAAATAGCTGGGGGGCGCAGCAATCAGGTGGACATATAGCTATGGGGCACAGAGATAACAGGGGGGGTACATAGCTGGGGCCACACAGTTCACATCGGAGTACATAGCTGGGGCCACAGAGATCACAGGGGGGGCCACAGAGATCACATGGAGGCATATAGCTGGGAGGCACAGAGATCACAGGGGGGTATATAGTTGGGGGGCAGATCACAGGGGGCACAGAGATCATATTGGGGCACAGAGATCACAGGGGAGCACATAGCTGAGGGGAACAGATCACCAGCTGAAAGGCACACAGCTGCGGGCACAGAGATCGCTCTGGACTCTCTGACAGGAGCTCCTCTTCTGGGACAGGAGGACGGGAGCGCATTGGGCACTAACCCCGCCACCCCAATGATGTCATCATTCATGTGCATACAAGGCAACATTCTGTAATGAATGCTTCATACTGTGCACTTGGGGTTTAAAGGGTCGGCAGCTGGCAGGATACGGCTGCAGCCCGAGCATTGCTTACTCCGGGGACCTGCCCGCAAGCCGCATGAAAAATCTGAGGTTCCCCACCCCTGTGATAGACCATATGACACTTAGACTGCACACAGGTGGACTTCAGTTCACTAAGCATGTGACTTATGAAGGTAATTGCTTGCTTCAGAAATTTTTAGGGGCTTCATTGCAAAAGGGATGAGTACATATGCACATGCCAATTTTTAGTTATTTGATTCCATAAAATTAATTTAGGCCTATATTTTTCTCACTTCATCAACTTAGACTATATAGTGCTGATGCATCACACACATATTTACAACACAGGTTGTAATGTAACAAAATATGAAAAAAGCGAAGGTGAATAACTTTGCAAGGCACTGTACTCAAGTAAGTCAACCAGTATGCACCAACTTTGTAAACATGTAAAAGAGACCTGGGAATAGATTTTGGTTGAGAGACGTCTGAATCTAATTGAGAGCATGCCCAGAAGCATTCGGGTAGTGTTGAAAGCCAAAAGGTGGATTTACAAAATAATAATTAAAATTTAAATATTTAGGAGCAAAACAGTAACAATGCAGTAACATATCATGAATCTGCATACCTAATAATATGCTAAATAGTGGCAATTCAAATTTATATATGAGATAGCTAAGATGATTGTCTAAAAAAATGATGGTAGTCTACGTTCAAAGCAGTAATGGATGGGGAGATATGGAGCCTGAAAGTCAAAAGTTCAAAACATTGGTACTAGTGATGGGCAAGCACTAAAATGCTCGGGTGCTCGTTGCTTGGGTTGAGCCAATTTGAATGCTTGGGTGCTCAACCCGAGCAACGAGCTTAATATAAGTCTATGGGAAACCCCCCCGGCGGTCTGCAGAGGGACTAGAAATTGCTGAAATCGATGGGAGCAGTGTTCACATGACATGGGAACAGCATGGGGAAGACCCCTGGAAGCATTTCTGACTCCCAGGTCACTGCTGTGTACAATGTTGTCAGAGTCTTACGCTACTTTTACAGATTCACAATAAAACATACAGAAACAAAACCAAAATGGATTTTCCTGGAAAATATGTTAAGGAACATCCTTTCCAGGGTAATGACTTGTATATAAGGCAGAATAAATAACCAAAAATGCTCCTCCACATCTTGGGCTATGTTCACACGTAGCATTTTTGAACTTTAGCATTGCTTTCAACTAAGACAAATGCTTTCACTGGGAAATGTCATTTTAACATTTTACAACCTTATCTGGCCATGTGGTGTGTGACACATCCTGTTTCATTTATGAAGGAGGGACTCTGAAAGTCACAAATCTTATTTACATAGGGACATCAGGCGGCCTTTACTATTCTTAAAGGGCCAACAGTTGGCCCTCACTATTCTAAGGCTACGTTCACACTTGCATACCGGGGCTTTGTGGGCGGCTGCGTCCTTCCTCCCTGAAGCTCCGCCCACTTACACACTTCTTCCGTTTATGTCCACCTACTTCTGCATGTGTCCTGCGTACTTATCTTTAATATAGGGTACGCAGGACATGCGGATGTATGCAGATGCGTTGTTTTGACGCGCCGGCCAACCGCACGGGATCACAACTTGTGTGGTGCAAATGGCCTTTTTGGGGTTATTGGCAGAGTCTTTAAAAAACAACCAGACTCGGGGAGACCTAACAGTTGTACTGTATCAACAAAAAAAGGTGTCCAAAAAATGAATAGGGCACTTCACATAAATGTAACAACTAGTTCCCAATGTTCACATAGAGGACACAAGAAGAGATCCCACAATAATGATCAATTAAAAGGTATATATTTTATTGAAAACACGTCTAAAATCAGATTAAATGAGCAGCAAGATAACCATGACAGGGGACACCAGAGTAAATATCAAAAATAAGTTATACAAAGTAGCAACCAACAGACCCAGGATCCTAATCAGAATAATCTCCTAGCACAATGGCTATAATAAACTATGATCCCCAAAAGGTGTGCTGCATAAATTATAGGTGCTATACATATGTAAACAAGGCTTACAAGGTACTAACAAACCTCACAAATAGATCAGCACAAGCGCTGTATAAATAAATCAATTGGTGAATGCATCAGTAATTGAATGTATAAAAGTAATAAAGGAGGTATGTACCTGTGGCTGTGGCTGTATATCTCCAGGTGTCCCCTCACCCCGACGCGTGTTTCGCCGCCAGCTTCTTCCAATTACTGATGCATTCACGGATTGATTTATTTATACAGCGCTTGTGCTGATCTATTTGTGAGGTTTGTTAGTACCTTGTAAGCCTTGTTTACATATGTATAGCACGTATTATTTATGCAGCACACCTTTTGGGGATCGTAGTTTATTATAGCCATTGTGCTAGATTATTCTGATTAGGATCCCGGATCTGTTGGTTGCTACTTTGTATAGTTTATTTTTGATATTTACTCTGGTGTCCCCTGTCATGGTTATCTTGCTGCTCATCTAATCTGATTTTAGACGTGTTTTCAATAAAATATATACCTTTTAATTGATCATTATTGTGGGATCTCTTCTTGTGTCCTCTATGTGAACATGGGGAACTAGTTGTTACTAACAGTTGTACTGTCAACTTCTGTCGTGCTGGTGTTACGGGAAATGGTTTCCTGCCTTCTATCTGTGGCCACCGCACTGCTTCTTCCTGACTGTTGGGGTGCTACGCCTCCCTCCCCATGTGCTGCTGTCCTCGCTCTGCATGTCTTCCTGCCAAATTGGGTCAGTTACTATATCATCCACCACCTCATCTTCCTCTTCCGCACTCTGGTTCTCCTCCTGACTTTCTGGCAATTGTGTCTCATCATCGTCCACCTCTTGTGACACTTCCCCACCGTCACCTTCATGTGACCGTGGATGCTCAAATATTTGGGCATCGCTATATGCGATCTCCTCTTTCCCCGCTTTAAGTGGACTGGGCGAGAGTGTCCAAGTGTTGGATCAGTTGTCTCTGGGCACTCTGCATGCACCATCACCATCACGTCCAGTTCCCCGTCCCTTGCCACAAGCCTTGCCCATTTTAAATGGAGGACAATATTTTCCACGTTCACTACAAATGGCTCAATTTGGAGCGAACTTATATGTGATCTGTAAGACGAAAACCACAGTTTAAAATAGCTGGCCTGTAGGTAACTATTTTTAACAGCCAACTGGTGTCAATAACTTCACACAAATCAGTAAACACACTGCAACAAAATTTAAATGGAGGCCAGAAATGACAGAATGTTGAGCGCACTTATATGTGATCCGTGTGACGTACAAACCAGTTTTAAACAAATGGATTTTTAGCGCTGTAATATGGAAAGGATCTGGCTGTATTCTGCAGTGCCAACAAGCAAATGGAGCAGAAAAACGGTGTTCTCTGGATTGGTTTTCAAGCAAATAATCAGGATTAAGATCCAAAAAAAAATTATTCCTGGCCCCTGATACCCGGGGTTATGTCTGGAAATATCTGTAAAAGCAGCAGCAGCAGCATACAGAACTGGAATGGACTCTCTTGCTATATGCACTGCAGTATGCCACATACACCGCCTGCCTGCCTAGCACTGATATCTATGCAGCTGGATTAGTCCTCAGAAGGACTGTTAGCTGTGATAGATATGTGTAGAATATATTGTGGTATACCTACACTAAGAAACAAGCAAATCTCTCCCTAGCTCTGCAACAACTCTCCCTACACTGCTTGATTCCGGAGTAGACTGTGACGAACATGGCGTTGTCAGGTCTGATTTAGACCTGATGACGCTGTGCTGCGAGGCAATCACTGTAATGCTACAACTAACATGGCTGTGGCATTACAGTATGTGGCAGACAATCCCTGCATGTTCATTGGCTGTCGAAACAGTGCCAATCATGCAGGGAGGGGACCCGAGCTCCCGCCGAGCACCCCCGGGAATACTCGGCAAGCTCCGAGCAGTGAGATGCTCGGGCCACTACCGAGTAGTGGCGAGCATGCTCGCTCATCACTAATTGTTACCCTTTTGCTCTTCACTGTAGGTAACATGTACTGTGATTGGAATTGTTCTCATTCCTTTCTTATCATCTGGTCCTGATGCCATTATGACTTTTCACATCCAAAGCAAGTCTGTTATGACTCTGTTGTCGAGTGTCCCGGGACCAGGGGCTCCTTCCCTGTCCCTAAAGCTAGGGGAGCCCTAGCTCACCCTGTTCCCCAGGTTACTTCTGATGGTGAAGATGCCGGGGCCCCATACCTGGTCGCAGCTCCTTAATCTGCCCTCATTATGTACCCTTCCCCGACCCAGGGCATAGGAAAGTAGTAGTGTACCATAATAAACCAACTAGACTAAAAGGGAATACAAACAGGGGTAACTAAAAACACCAAACACACAAATATAGACACACAAATAACAGATGGATGCATCGGGGAATGGAGGATCACATAAACCAAAGTAGGAGAAGGTAGGGAATTATCACACACTCAAGACCTAATAACAGTCACAGATAAATCCACCAAACGCCTTCTCCAATAATAATAATCATCAACAACCTCCAGCCATGCAGCAAAAGCTATATCTGACAATGAGTGCCAGTCAGGACTGTTTATATAGGAGATGGGAGTTGCTAACAGTGCACAGCTGAGAGCCTTAAAGCTCCAGGAGCTCTCAACAGAGCAGATTAACCCCTGCACTAGCCAAAGAAATTTATACTGTTTACTAAGTAGGTGAAGTGCTTCTAATCCATGCAGGATAAGGAGAAATCAGATACTATGGCCGTCTGGCTCCTCTCTGTCGCAGTAAACCAGTGACATCGTCTCTACAAACTTTCCTCGTCACTGCGCCAATCAGGATAAGACAGGTGTCTAATAATTTGGCCTTTCAATATAAGGGCTTATTCAGACGTCACTATTTTTCATTTGTGCTTCTTTACCAAAACCAGGAGAAAAACTTAGAGAAAAACTATAATTGAAATATTGACGGTTCTGTCTTTTCTGCAAATTGCCTCTGCAGAGAAGAAGAGGACTTGAACTCTATAGCTCCACCTGTTGGTTGTAGCGATCCTACAAGTCACAATCAACCCTTTAACGAGTCTTGTAATATGACTTAGGATAAAAGCCAAATCAGAATCTCAATTTGCAAATTTCTTTTCTGGAAACGCTTTGTTTTCGCATACAAATACTGAACAGAAATACTGATGTGTGAATAAAGCCTTATACTGGTAGATAAAGCAAGACTGAAAACAAGATCTTCACAGCCTTCTACACATCATTGGGGAGATCTCATGACACCTTCTCTCCATCTACCTGATGATCCTGAGGAACATTGGGATCTTCTTGCTTACAGTCCTGTGGAAGAAGAGGACGGGGACATCTCTCTGGTGTTGTCCTCTTACTGGATAGAACTGAAAAACACATACAGGGACTGAATTCCATCTTTACCTACAGATAATTATAGGCCATGTGTATTTAGTCCTGTCTATTACCTTGTGATGTGAGGGGCTGGGGAACCTCCATCATGACGTCCTTGTACAGATCTTTGTGTCCTTCTATATACTCCCACTCCTCCATGGAGAAATAGACGGTGACATCCTGACACCTTATAGGAACCTGACACATACAATGATACCGTCATCCCCCGATCCCTCCATAGCGTTACGGTATAATGTCCCAGCATTCCCAGCAGTGTCACCTCTCCAGTCAGCAGCTCAATCATCTTGTAGGTGAGTTCTAGGATCTTCTGGTCATTGATGTCCTCATGTATCAGGGGGTGAGGTGGAGGCCCCGTGATTGGGCTCAGGGGTCTTCCCCATCCCTCAGACACAGGGTCCTGACAGCGCTCACTAGAGGTCTTCTTCACTACTGTGTAATCCTGGTTATGGAGAGACACATTAATAAATCTCACTACAGACATTTCCAGAGTCCTCACCTCTCCAGTTCTGTCTGTTATTCCCATAGATAAGAATGATGTAATGTGACGTCATCAGAATCTCTCACCTCTCCAGTAAGCCGGAAGAGGATCTCTAGGGTGAGGTGTAATATCCTCTCCGCCATCTTGTCCCTGTCCCTCTCCATCCTTGTAGGGTTACTCAGAATTCTCGTATACAGAAGATCTCCACTGAGAGGATCCGATATTGTAGGGACCTGAATGGGGAGAAGATGACGATGTAACATCATAAAGATCCCATGTAAGAAATCTCCGGAGCTGTTACCGGCTCCACATGATCACTACATCCAGTCATGGCCCCGTCCTGCCCCCGGTATAACACACAGTCCCATTATAGTCACATACAGAGATTTATCCCAGGCTCAGCACTGAGGGGGTTAATGTCCCCTGTGCCCAGTAATGGGGAATCTCCAGAACCTACCTCCACCTGCAGAGCCGCACACCACATATATGGCTGTTCTGTGTGCACAGGACCTGGGATGAGGTCACAGGAGGGGAGGAGTCAGGGGGTCACATGATCAGGGGCCTCAGTGTATGCAGGACTGGTTGTCATGGTGCTGGATGAGGGGAAGTTTATGTGTGGGGTCAGGAGGGGTTTACAGTGTGGATGTAGCAGAGCAGTGTGTGTACGAGGTGTATGGAGCGGAGCCGTGTGTGTACGAAGCAGAACCGTGTGTGTATGATGTATATGTAGAGAAGCTATATGTATGTACGATGTGCGACACGGAGCCGTGTATGTAGCGGAGCCATGTGTGTGCAACATGTATGTAGTGGAACCGTGTGTGTACGAGGTGTATGTAGCGGAGCCGAGTGCGTACGATGTTTATGTAACGGAGCCGTGTGTGTATGTGTAAGAGAGAAGACTGGGCTGCGAATACCTGCTTGCCGGGAACGGAACTGTTGAGGCTGCCTTCCCTGTTACCTGGGGGAAGGAATAGGCGACCGGACAGACCCCATGACCCAGGAAGAGGGGGCGTGTTTAGTCAGAGAACCCGGCCAGAAGCTGAGGTAGAAAGCGCGCAAAGCTGCAGAGAGGCTCCCGCCGTCAGCGTGTGAGAAGCAGGGCAGGCAGTGCGCTCCGCTCCTGAACCACCAGCGTTGCGACGGACTACAACAGACACCCAGTGGCCTAGAGACAGTTTTGGCGCGGGCAGGCAGCAGGCTGAGAGGAGTGTTCCGTCCCCAGAGCACCGATGCTGCAAAGTCCTGTGTCCATTAACCCCCACTGCCAACCGCGGGGACTTGAGAGAGAGGTGAAGGGTGCCCGGTGACTGCCAGAGAGCAAGGTGCTGTACGTTCCGTGCCCGTGAGTACAGCGCATGCGCCACATAAGGGAAACCGGGTACGGGACAGACACTTGCACCCTGATTTGCCAGTTGATACTTGCCGGTCTACGTTGGACCCGGACAACGCTGCGGCCTTAATTGACTCGACTGCATCAACTTATGTATTAAGGGCTCAGCGGAAGGTACCGGAGACCGACTGCTGCCGCCAGAAGACAGATCCTTGTTACCTACAGGACCTTCCTGGATAAGCACCGCACCAGCCATTGTTGGAGCTATTGACTTCCCAGCAGGAGTTACAGTCTGAGGAACTTCTGACACGTTAAGTGTTTCACAAGAACTGCCGTTACCGGATTCATTGTTACTGAACTCTACATATCCTTTGCAAATTGATCCGTTTATTTCCTCATTTATCTGTTTACCTCCCTGCATGGAGTATTCCCCTGTTAAAGTAAAGTTATTAACTCTTGCTCTGTCTTCTGTCTGTCACTGCATCCCACAACCTGCTTACACTTGGTGTACACTGTGTTCCAAATTATTATGCAGAAAGAGTTTAGGAGTGATAAGGTTAGAATTTTGTTGTTTGTCATTTAAACTCATTGATGGTGATGTGTGTCAGGGCTCTTTATATCACTGAAAGCAATTGCAGATACCTGTGCAAATTAGTTTGGCAGGTGTGTCCAAATAAAGGCAAGACTACTTAAGAAGGCTGTTCCACATTATTAAGCAGCCTACATTTTTTGCCAAAATGGGAAAGAAAAAGGATGTGTCAGCTGCTGAGAATTAACAAATTGTGGAGTATTTAGGTCAAGGCATGACTACAATCAACATTGCCAAGACACTTCATCGTGATCATCGCACAATCAAGAAGTATGTAGCTGATTCCCAGCACACACGTGTGCGTGCTGATAAGGAAAAATTGAGGACTCTTTCCAACAGGCAATTGCGTCAGGTTAAAACAGCAGCTGCAAAAATGCCTTGTCATAGCAGCAGACAAGTTTTTGAAGCTGCTGGTGCCTCCAACGTCCCCCGAACAACAAGATGCAGGGTCCTTCAGAGGTTTGCAGCTGTGCGTAAGCCATCCTGTCGACCACCTCTATCCACTGCACACAAGCAGAAATGGCTCCAGTGGGCCAAACGATACATGAAGACTGACTTCCAAACTGTTTTGTTCACCGATGAGTGCCGTGCAACGCTCGATGGTCCAGATAGATGGAGTGGAGGATGGCTGGTTGATGGACACCCCATGAAAACATGGCTAAGGCGCCAACAAGGAGGAGGTGGAGTAATGTTTTGGGCTGGAATCATGGGGAGAGAGATTGTCGGCCCCTTTAGGATCCCTGAAGGGGTAAAGATGAACTCCATAATCTATGTGGAGTTTCTAAAACAGCACTTCCTGCCATAGTTCAAGAGGAAGAACCGTGCTTTCCGCAACAAGATCATTTTCATGCATGATAATGCACCGTCTCATGCTGCAAATAACACATCTGCATCTCTGGCTGCTATGGGCATAAAAGAGGACAAACTTATGGTTTGGCCACCATCTTCCCCTGACCTCAACCCCATTGAGAACCTCTGGAGCATCATCAAAAGGAGTGTCTATGATGGCGGGAGGCAGTTCACATCTAAGCAACAGCTCTGGGAGGGTATTCTGTCCACATGCAAAACAATTGAAGCACAAACCATCCAAAAACTGACAAATTCAATGGACGAGAGAGTTCAGAAGCTTCTTTCGAACAAGGGGTCCTATGTGCAAATGTAACATCACCTAGAATAAAGTTTTGACTTGAAAACGGTTTGATTTCATTTTGTAATAAGCTGATAATGCTTAGAATTTCACAATTGACCATTTTTTTGTTCAAAATAAAAATAAAAAGGTTGAAAACTCTGCTGTGCATAATAATTTGGAACATGCATTTTGAGTGTTTATTATTTTTAAAAATATACTGTTTTCATAGGCAGTTTGTTCAAAAACATTGCAATTATACTAGAATAGTAGATGACTGGAAAATAACAATGACTGCAATTCATATAGGTAATTTAGAGAAAATATGAGGAAATATTATTTGCATAATAATTTGAAACACAGTGTAGTCAGCAGGATGCAGTCCACAGGCATGGAAGTAACAGACCAAGTGGCTGTGGGTGCCCCAAGGGCCAGTATGCCTTTGGGGGCAATGTTGAGCAACCCCCCAAAGTTCACAAGGAGCAACACTTTGCTATGGGACTGGACTGAGTGGGTCAAGGATATATTGAGAATGCACCCCATGACCCACGTGATGCAGGCGGAAATTGCCATAATGGCCCTGGATGGAGAGGCGAGGTGCTCCATCATGTTCCGGTGCCAGCATGAGCGAGACACCTTTACCAAGGTGTTGCAAATCCTAGAGATGCACGGGGACCCCACAGACTTTGGAGAATGGCGCATGCGCTTGTTTAGCAATGTCCAAAGGGGGCGGGAGTCAGTGACCCGATACATGATCGCGCTACAGGAGATCCACGCTGCAATTGCTAAGCGGGATGATGAAGGCATAGGGCCTCCTGATATAATTCTGAGGAACCAGCTAGTGGCAGGCTTTAGATATGCGCTGCTTAAGCAAGTTTTGCGGGAGTGCCTGCGTGCTAAGCCGCGTATGACTTTTGCAGAAATTGGGGCAGAAGCGCACATAAGGGAGCAGGAGCAAGGGACTGCAGCCTTGGCAGGGATGGTTTGGAACCGAGAAGTACCTACTCGAACAACGAAGAGCCAGAGTGGTCTCGCGAATTATTGCAGGGAATGCAGAAAATAAGGAGCCTAATGGAAGCCCTTACTTGCTACCATGGAGTCCGATCTCAGACTTGGGGTAACTCATGGCAAGAGTTAAGAGAAATTAGAGATACGGAGCGTAACAGAAACTCCAGCAGCAGCCCCAGAATCTAATTCCATATCTTATAGTGAAGAGCGATTGCAGAGGGGGTGTGCCTCTCGTGGAGGACGGCGATCGAGACCGAAGCGCCCACCAGACAGGCGCAGAAGTGAGTGGTGGACTTGTGGAAAAATGGAACACTTGTCCAGGAGTTGCCCTACACGAGACAGCCAATGGCAAAGATTCACTCACCCCTCCGAAGGTCATACTGGAGAGAACGCTGCATCAGGAAGAAACGATACAGTGAGCGGAGGGGAGCCTCACCCAGAGCAAGGCAGAGGCATGACGTTGGACGCCGAGAAGTGATAGAGAAGGCGTCATCTGCCTACAGTGAGATGTCGGTGTTCCTCAGGAGCGTGAAGGTGAATCGAGTAAAATGCCAAATTGGATCCAATGGTCTCATCTATGAAATTCAACTTGAAGGAGGGGACAAAGTGCCAAGTGTCCCTGAAATGCTCACTCCCACAGTTCCTGAGTGTGATGAGGAAGAACCACTTGCCTCGTTCTGTGAAATGGATAGTTTGCCACCCACCAGCCCAAGGGTAGGTCTGAAACACCAGAGATAGCTGCTTCAGTGAGCCCGGACGTACTCCCATTCTCTATCACCCAACCTGAACTATGCCATGCTGAGAAGAAGATGGCTGGAATACCTTCCACTCGTTATGACCAAGAACAATTTATTTGGCAGTGTATGGTGTGAGAAATGGAGGAGTGTGAATGTCTAATGAAGGAACTCTCGCCCGTGGAATGGCGATCTAAAGGAGAGGGGGAGTGTAAGTGAGAAGACCGGGCTGCAAGTACCTGCTTGCAGGCACTGGAACTGTTGAGGCTGCCTTCCCTGTTTCCTGAGTTGAAGGAATAGGGGACCGGAAAGGCCCCGTGACCCAGGAAGAGGGGGCGTGTTTAGTCAGAGAACCTGGCCGGAAGCAGAGGTAGAAAGCGCGCAAAGCTGCAGAGAGGCCCCGCCATCATCGTGCGAGCAGCAGGGCAGACAGCGTGCTCCACACCCGAACCGCGGCGCTGCGACGGACTTCAGCAGACAGACCCGGTGGCTTGGACAGTTTTGGTGCGGGCAGGGGGCGTGCAGCAGGTTGAGAGGAGTGCTCCGCCCCCAGAGCACCGGGGCTGCGCAGGCCTGCATCCGTTAACCCCCGTCGCCAAATGCGGGGACTTGAGAGAGAGCTGCAGAGTGCTGTATTTTCAATTTCTGTGAGTACAGCGTACGTGCCACATAAGTGAAACCAGGTACAAGACAGACACTTGCACCCTGTTTGCCAGTTGATACTTGCTGGTCTACGTTGGACCTGGACAGCGCTGCGGCCTTAATTGACTCGGCCGCGTCAACTTATGGACTAAGGGCTCAGCGGAAGGTACCGCAGACCGACCCCTACTGCCAGAAGACAGATCCTTGTTGCCTACAGAACCTTCCTGGATAAGCACTGCGCCAGCTGTTGTTGGCGCTATTGACTTCCCAGCAGGAGTCACAATCTGAGGAACTTCTGACACGTTAAGTGTTTCACAAGAACTGCCGTTACCTCATTCATTGTTCCTGAACTCTGCATATCCTTTGCAAACTGAACCATTTATTCCCTCATTTAACTGTTTACCTCCCTGCGTGGAGTATTCCCGTTAAAGTTATTAACTCTTGCTCTGCCTTCTGTCTACCTTCTGTCTGTCACTGCATTCCGCAATCTGCTTACATATGTAGCAGATCGGTGTGTGTACAATGTGTATGTAGCAGAGCCATGTGTCTTTATATTTTATGTGGTTATACAAGGTGTAACATAAGCTTTATCTTGTCTGGCATTGAGTATTCTCCTTACAACATGTTACGCATCTTTCCTGTTTTATAGTCCAGATCCTTTTCTGGGTCTGAAGATCCCATCTTCATTTCTGGATTCGTCTCAGTGGGATTTTTTTCTGCTCTCTACACAAATTGTTTATTAGAGCACAATTGTGAATACAGCTTTGGCCACAAGGGCCCTTATTCATTATTTTCATTTTATTTGTTTTATCGTATTTGTTGATGGTTTTTTTTTAGCCAAATTCTTCTTGAACCACTTGCACCATTTTAAATTTTGTGCAATCATTGTTTTTGTATTTTACATTTTTTGTGACTCTGGTTCAGAAGGTCTCATGCACCACTTAAAATATTAACAAAAAGTCATGAAAATTTTGATGTAAATAAAATTGCAGGGGTCACTGGAGTATAAAGTTTGCACATTTTTAAAAAATGCAAAAAAACCCGTTTGGGAGAGAAGACCAGACAAATCGCGGCGCCCTAAGTGCGTAAACACAATATTGTAGTCTTTAAAGGGTGCCCAATTTTATGCACTCACCTGATAGAAGACTAATATGGCTTTAGATTGTGTATCCTCAAAGATCCTTCCTTCTGGGATACTTTTCAATAGACAGGGCATGCAGCTTGCCTCGGGTGGATCCAAGTGAAAGAGCCAGATTCAGGCTCACACACGATGAGTAAATCAAGAAAGGCCCATCCAGCCCATGAATGGCAGCGCTTCCCAGGACTCACATCCAAAGATGATATAGCACATTTTTTTATTTGATAGGTTAAAAAAGAGGAGATACAACGCGTTTCGGATACAGTGCATAACCTTCATCGGGTATCATAAAAACAGTACAAATCCTCTTCGAAATTTTTTAAAAAGTCATAATTTGTGAATCAATCAAAAACATCTGGAAGACCCAAACCTTGTCCACAATGACAAACATTAAAAAAAACAACAGGGGTGTGTGTCCGGATGCTGGACTGAGAAAACGCGTGGCTGCAGAGCTCCTGCCAGGCATAACTAATCGATTGTAGAGCCCTGCACTGGCGATCAACCTTACCCAGCGATGGGTCCCAAGAAGCGGGGAGCCCCTGCGCTCTCAGAAGCGGTGTCTGCTGGCCCGGCGACTGCTCTGGATGTCTTTTTCCAGCGGGAGCAGAGTGGAGCTGCGGTCTGGACGCCATCTTGCCGGATCTAGGAGGCGACTGAGGAGTGCGAGGAGGATGCGACACATGGAGTACTGGAGGTGGGAGAGCAGCGACTGGTCCCGGCACGTGCTGGATCTACAAGGGGTAGGAGGAATCTAATAATAGGAGAGGACTCGGGGCGGAACTGAAAAGAAGGGGTCCTGCAGTCATTAACGCCCCTGGTCATCCTGTTGCACAGGATGATGGATCACTGCAGGCAGACAGGGGAGATCACCTTTCTCCCTCACTGGGACAGTCTCATGTTGCTGAACCTGAGGGGTTGCCTGAAAGTTTACTAACAGGGAAGGGAGTAACAATATCAAAGGGATAAAAGGGGTATGGGCTTCTCAGAAGGGTCCCCCTAAGTTAACTACAAACATCACATGTGAAGAAGAAGGAAGTGAATATATGGAAGGAGCCTCTGATGAGGAGGGAGACCAGTCAGAGGAGCACCTTCCCCCACAAAGGATGAGGTTCTTTTCACTTATCCCCTCAAAAGCAGACTTTAAAGCTTTAATAACAGAGGATAAAGACACATGCAGATTTGAAATTGCTTGCCTGTGTCAAGCTCTACAGCTTCTATCAGGCGGGATCAATTCATTAGAGGGGGATTACGATCTCACCAGATCTGGTAGAACTCCACTAGACATCTATCTTGCACCAGAAAAGTATTAGAGACCTTCATGTCCAACTAGAGGACTTAGACAATAGGGGAAAAAGATGTAACATTTAGGTGAGAGGGGTCCCTGAATCTATTGACCAGGAAAATACTAAAAAGATCCTTCAGGACATCTTTAATTCCATCTTGGGAGATCCAACTTCAAAGCCCATTAAATTTGATAGAGCACATCCTGCCCTACAGCCCAAGGGATCACTACCGTATCCGAGAGACAACATCTGTTGCCTTCATGACTTTGAAACAAAGGAAAGGATTATGGCTCAGGCTAGATCCCAAGGGGAAATATTATATATGGATGCTGCAATTCAACTATTTCCGGACTTATCCTGTATTACATTACAAAAAAGAACTCTTAGGCCTTTGCTGTCCATCCTGAAAAGACCTTAAAATACTTTCAAATTTGCCTTTAACTGTTTCCCTACATCTTATTCTGCTTTCAGTGATAATAAAAACAATATTAATATAATCAAAATGCCCCTTGCAAGTAACCAAAGAACATATCGACCCCGTGGGGAGATTTGTAAATTTAGAAGCCTCCCTGAGGGTCAGCTCTATCATTTTATGTAATTTTTATGCTCCTAATACAAGTCAGATAAAATTTTTGCTAAAGGTATTTTCTCCTATTCAAAAACATTTGTCAGCAGGCTTATTGGTAGGTGGTGATTTTAATATCCCCTTTTCAGAGGTATGTGTTAGACTCTCTATCAATAATAAACCACCTTCACAAAATCTAATTAGAATAGCAAGATAATTTAGAAAACTAATTAGGACTAATTCCCTATTTGACCAATGGAGAATAGAGCATCCAAGGGATAGGGTCTTCTCCTTTTACTCTCCCTCTCATCACACACATACCAGAATTGACTTCTTTTTTTGCATATACACTGACCCTTAGAATGATGGGGGGAGCGGAGTTGGATCAAATTACTTGGTCTGACCATGCTCCGGTTGTGTTGAACCTTAAATCCACTCAACCGTGTACTAGTAATTGCCATTGGCGATTGAATGAGTTTTTTATGAAGGACCTAGTTATTTGGAAGACCTTTTTAGACCATTTCACTGACTTCAGACTGAATGAGGGTTCGGTGTCTTCCCCTTCAGTACTGTGGAAAGCTCACAAGGCTGTCATGAGGGGGTATTGGATCAAAGAGGGTCCCAGATTTTAAAAAATGCTAAAATGGAATTTAATAAATTAACCTCTCACTTAATTAAAGAGGAACATAAATTAGCAGGTTTGCACTCCGCGAAGGTTTTGAATAAATTTGTGGGGATCAGAAACAAACTAAAAGACCTTTCAATGCGTAAAACCGAAAAACTCCTTCTCTATACAAAGCAAAAATATTATGAAAAGGGTAATAAAGCCCATACGCTTTTAGCTAAAACACTGAACTCCCATCCCCAGGCGCCTTGAGAGGGACTGATGGCACGATCCATTATAATCCAACAGAAATGTCGAAGCTATTCTGTAATTTTTATAGGAAATTGTATAATCTACATGATTCTCTCCCCTTAAATAGGATTGATTTAACTATCATATTGAATTTTTTTTTATCAAGCTTAACCTCCCGGTTCTCCCCTCGGAGGCCCTAATTTTTCTCAACCAACAGGTGCCACAGGAGGTGGTTGTGGATATTTTGAAATATCTTCCTTTAGGTAAATCTCCTGGACCAGAAGGGTTGACATATTCATACTACAAGACGTTTGCAGAGGAGCTTTCTCCCCACATGGTCAGAATGTTTAATTCATTTTGTCACATTTCTATCTAATTCTCATCCCAAAACCAGGGAAGGACCCCTTAGATCAAATTATCGTACAATTGCATCGCTAAACTCAGATCTCAAAATTTTCACTCACATACTGGCTAATAGGCTTAACAATTGGCTTCCTCAGCTTATTAATAAGGACTAAGTAGGTTTTGTCCTTAATTGCCAAATAGAGGATAATACCAGATGGACAAAAGATTTGATAGAAGTTGCCAAGAGTAGTAATCTTCAGACCCTTATATTATATTAAGTTTAGATGCGTAGAAAGCATTTGACTGCCTAAATTGGGCCTTTCTGTTTGAGATCCTGAAGATCTTTGGCATTTCCAGTCCTTTCTTGACAGCCATAGGGGCACGTTACAGTTCCCCATCGGATTCAATTAACTTCCACTGCTCTCCCTTGTTCAAGCTATCAAACGGCACTCGCCAGGGATGCTCCCTTTCACCCCTACTTTATGGCTTATGCATAGAACCACTGGAGCTATGATAAGACAAAATCCTAACATTTCAGAGATTGAGGTTAGAAACAAAATGTTTAAGATTTCCTTATTTGTGGATGATGTCCTTCTAACCCTAACCAAATTACATACTACATTCCCTAATCTCATGGATGATTTAAAAAGGTATTGGTAATTTTCGAGGTATTAACTGAACACTTGAAAAACAGAAGACCTGCCATTGAATATCCCACCTGAGGTATTAGACCATTTAAAACTAAACTGTAAATTTAGATAGAAGACTGAGGCTATTAAATATCTGGGAGTTAATCTGTCTTCTTCCTATGGTAACCTATATAACACCAATTTTTCCACTACATAACACCAATTTTTCCACTACTTTTGACTGGTTTGAGAAGAATGTTGGATAAGTGGAAATCACTCTCGCTCTCATTAATAGGATGAATTACTTCTATTAAAACGTCGCTCCTTCCTAAGTTACTCTACTTTTTTGAGACCTTACCAGTCAAGGTATCCATGAAGGAACTTAAGTCCCTCCAAGCTGTAGTGATGAGATTCATTTGGAGTGATAAGCATCATTGGGTCTCCAAGCGTGTCCTTGTCTCCCATAAATCACAAGGGGGCCTCTCGGTTCCTGACATTCTTAAATACTACTGGGCCACGCATTTAAGGATTCCCTCATGGGCTTTGCTATGGACATATAGCAAATGGACAGAGTTAGAAAAGTTGTGGCTAGCCCCAGTTCATCCGAATTCACTACTATGGTCAAATAGAACCTCTAGAATAACGGTTCCTTTGTTGGGTCCCAGGAGGTTCACAAGGGAAATATGGATTTCATGCATGAACAGGTTCGGCTTGGCCTCCCCTAATTCACCAATGATCTCATTTATATTTCAGCACTTGCTACCAGTTTGGATCATGCAATGGTTCGTCCCTGGACCTCTGAGTGACACCTCATTGTCAGAACCATTGAAAAAATGGTCTTTTATAAGAGGGACAATATACATGAGATGATCATCCATTACAATAAAACCTAGCAATATACACTTTGAAATATATAGGCCCCATGTTAAATAGTAATTAAATCATATAAATCATATCAAATTATTACTTTTCAAAACAAGTACAGTGCTTTAGTTACAGTAGACGGTACTGTAACATGGCGCGGATGGCAGCCATTAGTGGCGTACTCTTCTTTCACGCCTCGACATGGTATATAAGGGGGGAACTTGGCTGGGCGTGTGGACTTTGTCTACGGGGGCCCTACACCCTTGCAGGCCACATGATGGCAGTTACTTCAGTTGGCCAGAACTAGATGTTGAGAAGGTCAATGAGGGGGACCACCAGTCAACAATAAAGTCTTTTACTTAACATTAACTTGGTAGGCTATATGTATAGATAGCAGGTGCACTTCACAAATGTTTCTTTTACAACATGGAACATCTTCACACTCGTTCATTCTATTTCTTCCAGGGTAACTTGGTTCTGTCCCCAAGTTCCTGTCTTTACCACAACCCAGCACAACACTACAGTTCATTAAGTAAGAGCCCTCTCCTCAACCTGTGGTTCCGTGTCCTCCTTTCCCTTGGGAAAACTAGTTTGCCTTTTTGGACGTTACTTAGGTTGTCTATTACAATAAATAATGCCCCCATCGATTTAAACAGCAGAAAGAAGTGGGTGGAAGTTGGGCTGTGATGTGTGGTGAAACTCCTGCTCACTGGCTGGCTGCATTCTCACTTCCAATGGGCGCCATTTTGCTGTTTGCTTCTTCTGAGGGCGATACAGGCAATTGAAAGTAATCACAAAAATACTCATTTCCATTGTTTAAATTGATGGGGGTATTATTTATTGTAGTTCACAAGTAGTGTAAATGCTGAATTCTTTCTGCAGGTTTCCGCACCAGACAACTCAATAACAATCGTCTCTGATTATTGCGTGTCTGCTGCATTTCTTTTATGTGTTTTCCTGCTTATTGTATGCGATTTTTGGGTAGATTTGAAGCTGCGTTTTTAACGCTTTTTTAAATAGTGCAGAAAAGCTTTGACTCTGTGCTTAAAAATGTAACAGCACTCACACAGGTCTGACATCTGGGTGAGATCGTTCTGATTCACTTATTTGCGGTCAGAGCTGCGTAAGCGCAATTGCAGACAGACTCTTCCCACACTCACACAGCTTTGACAGCACTATGTGAAGCAGAACCATCTCGCCAGATGTCAGACCGGTGTGAGCGCTTCTCAGCAATCTACATCCTGTGCACGTTGTCAGACACGTGAGTGCGGGGAGCGTCTTAGGCCGGGGTCACACTTGCAACTGCAATGCGAGAAACTCGCGCTAGTCGCTCGCATCAATACCTGGCACTGCCGCCGGCACTTGGGACCAGAGTGTGCGGCTGCATGTATTTCTATGCAGCTGAGTGGTCCGGTCCTGAGTGCCGGCGGCAGTGCCTGGTACTGATGCGAAAGACTCACGAGTCTCTCACATTGCAGTTGCAATTGTGACCCCGGTCTTACATACATTGTGCACACTGGGGATGAAGAGGTGGGGGAACTTTTTTTTTTTTTTATGATGACAGGAACTGCGCATGCTCAGCCAGCTGATCAGCCACTGGGAGGACTGATAAAACTGACAGACGGAATAACGCCAGGGGGCAAACTTTAGAACATGAAAGGTTATTTTTGAATTTTTGAACGAAGCATCATTTTTTATAACTGTAAATTACAAACCATTTATTTCCAAGTTTTCTGCTTAGTTAAAAGTACTCTTTATCGTTGCAGAACCCCTTTAAGAGATATTCACCATGAGTAATAGAATAAAAAACATTATATCCAAATATTTATCAGTTTTACACCTAGATGACACCTTCAAAGAAAGAGTTCACAAAGGCTGTCAAGTTGTCTCTAAAAGAGGCAAATCAGGAGAAATTTTGTCTCCTAATTTATTTGTGAATCAAATTTCTGGAAAACCTTGCTAGAGTCAGAAAGGATTTTATTGGTGAGGAGATAGTAGGTGCGATATCTGTAGGTGTGAAGGTAGTAAGTATGATGCCTGTAGATGTGGAGGTAATAGATGTGATACGCAGAAGAAGTGTGTATACACATACAGCATATATACATACATTGCTCTAAAAAGTAAAGGGAACACTAAAATACCACATCCTAGATAAGACTGAATGAAATATTCCAGTTGCAAATCTTTATTCATTACATAGTTTAATGCGTTGAGAACAATAAAACATAAAAATGATCAATGTAAAATCAAAATGAATATTCAATGTAGGTTTGGATTTGGAATGATACTCAAAATCAAAGTGGAAAATCAAATTACAGGCTGATCCAACTTCAGTGAAAAGGCCTCAAGAAAAGGAAATGATTCTCAGTGTACACTCTGTGGTGCACTAAGGCGGATGGAACGACACATGATGTCCCAGATGTGCTCGATTGGATTCAGTTCTGGGGAATGGGCAGGCCAGTCCTAAGTATTAATGCCTTCATCATGCATGAACTGCTGACACACTTCAGCCACCTGAGGTCTAGCATTGTCATGCATCAGAAGGAAACCAGGGCTCACTGCACGTGCCTATGGTCTCACAATGGGTCTGAGGATGTCATCCCAGTACCTAATGGCAGTCAGGGTACCTCTGGCTAGCACATGGAGGGCTGTGCGGCCCTTCAAATAAATGTCTCCCCACACCATTATTGACCCATTGACAAACCGGGCATGCTGAACGATGTTGCAGCAGAATGTTCTCCATGGCGTCTCCAGACTCTGTCACATGGTTATGTGCTCTTGTTTAGGCAAACGTTACCCCTATAATTCAATGAATCAACTGAGTATATTTGTCTTTTTGTACCGTATTTTGAATTCTGGTCTGTAATTAGTTAAATTGAATTCACACATGATGTTGTTTTAAATGTTCCCATGATTGTGTGTTTAGACTATGACTAAGGGCACTTTATATACAGCTCTGGCAAAAATTAAGAGATCACTTCCAAATGTTCAGTTTGTCTGATTTTTCTCTTTATAGGTATATTTTTGAGTAAATTGTAAATTGATCTTTTAGTCTATAAACTTCTGACAACATGTCTCCGAATTTCCAAGCAATAAATTTTTTTTTTTTCTGGAAAGGAGAAATGGTCAAAATAAAAAAAAATAAAAAAACAATGCTTTCAGACCTCAAATAACGTAGCGAAAACAAGTTCATAGTCATTTAGAAACAACAATACTAATGTTTTATCTCAGGAAGAGTTCTGAAATCAATATTCTGTGGAATCACCATGATTTTTAAAACCAGCTTTCATGCGTCTTGACATGCTTGCCACCAGTCTTTCACATTGCTTGTGATGCAAAAAATTAACCAGTTCTTCTTTATTTGATGGCTTGTGACTATCCATCTTCTCTTGATTACATTCCAGAGGTTTTCAATGGGGCTCAGGTCTGGAGATTGTGCTGCCCATGACAGGGTTTTGATGTGGTGGTCTCTTAATTTTTGCCAGAGCTGTATGTTATGTATGTAATAATAAAGTACTTAACATACAGGTTGGGTGTTGGTTGGCAACTGTCATGATATTGACTAGCAGCAACTCTCCATTGCCAATGTCCCATCAAATAGGAGAAAGCGGCATCTTGTGTATGTAAATGTTAAATATTATATATATTTCATACATAGGTGTATTATATGGATACTAATTGCTTTTCAGTAACAGTCATTGGTAATTGTATACTTTTTCTAATAACCCAATGCTCCAAATTGTTTTCCATTTTTTGTACTTGTGTGATTATATCTTACTTTTTTCTCTTACGCAATTTAAAAAAATTATAAAAGGAAAAGTCACTACTTCCATATGTGTGTTTTTTTATGTCTAACAAGATTTGCTTTCAATGTAAAACATTTTCCACATTCTGAACATGAAAACGGCTTCTCTCCTGTGTGCATTTTCTGATGTACAACAAGTTCTGATTTTGTTTTAAAACATTTCCCACACTGTGAACACAAATAAGGCTTCTCTCCTGTGTGAATTCTCTGATGTACAACAAGATATGATCTTGTTCTAAAACATTTCCCACATTCTGAACATGAATATGGTTTTTCCCCAGTGTGAACTCTCTGATGTGTAACAAGATGTGATTTCTCTATGAAACATTTTCCACATTCTGAACATAAAAATGGCTTCTCCCCTGTGTGAATTCTCTGATGTGCAATGAGATGTGATAACTCACTAAAACATTTCCCACATTCTGAACAGGAATATGGCTTCTCCTCTGTGTGAGTTCTCTGATGTACAATAAGCTGTGATTTCTGTGTAAAACATTTGCCACATTCTAAACATGAAAAGGACTTCTCCCCGGTGTGAATTTTCCGATGCCTAACAAGATCTGATTTCCCATTAAAACATTTCCCACATTCTGAGCAGGAAAACGGTTTCCCCTCTTTAAGAGCTAGTTCAAGTTCATTTGTCCTCCTATGACTTTTGTTTTGCACATCAGTCACTGACGAAGCAGAAGAAATGACAGGTTGAAAATTATCAGATGAAAGATTTTTTCTGAGAAGGGCTTGAGGTGTATCTGAGATAATGCCATGTTCTTCATATGTATCTGGTGTAATACAATAATCATCTGCCGAACCTGAAAATAACAGATTTCCCTCTGAACTCCTGGTACAGTTATCTGCCAAGAATATAAAAGTAATTTTAATATTTTTCAATAACACTGCCTTCAAATCATATCAATATCATAAAATGTTTACATTTTCATGCAAATTGTAATACAAATCAATTACATAGGTATGCAAAATTTGGGTCGCTAAAATCTTTTTCAAATCTAATGGCCGATTCGTATGTTTTGTAATGCCCGGATTTAAAATATACAGTTCAATTTTTTACCATCATGAATGGATTTTGCACAAATTGCGAGTGAAATTATGTAAAAACGAGATAAAGATTTTTCTTGTTTATTGTAGACAAAAATGTACACAATTTTATATATAAAATTGTATTAAACATTCACTCTGCAACTTTATTGGAAATTTTTGCACCTTTTACTTTTGTCTTCAAAGCTTCTTCTGATACCTTTTCTTTTATAGAAGGCAAGTGGATCTGCTCTGGGAAGCATCCAACAGCAGTCACCCATCATGTTCACATTCCATCACCTACCTTGGTATCGTTGTACCATGTCCTTGATATCCTGAAAAAAATCTTTCTCCTTGCTCTTCACTAACAGAGCAGGAAGATTTTCAGGAAAGTAGTCCAAATGGGAATGTAAAAAATGTAACTTCAAATTCATCAGACAACCCAAGGCTTTGAAACGGATCTGCACGATGGACTTTTATTTTAAATGTTTGTTGTGAAATAGAATTTTTTTCAAGATTTCTTTAAAAGAATCCCATTGCCCATTTCTTAAAGCATGACTTTCCTAATATCTGGACCCACAAAAATGCCTTCCTTCAGTTTTACTTCGGAAAGTTCCTGAAACTTGGTACGCAGATACTCAAAAGACTCTTATTCTTTCAGTACAGCTTTCACAAACTGCTTCTTCAATCCAAGCTTAATGTGAAGTGGTGGCACGAGAACTTTAGTGGAATCAACTAACCTTTCTGCAACTATGTTCTTGAGCGAAGGTTGCAAAAATGGTCTTGTGGGCCAACTTTTTTGGCTCCAGTGACCAGTCCTTTCTCGGCTGTCCCATTCACACAAAAAACATGGGTACTTTGCTTCTTGGGCAGCAAGGAGGATACACAAAGAGAACTTTCAGATCAATATACTTAATTGACCATCATTAAACCTTACAGTTAAGTTTCTTGAGAATAAAGTCTACTTTTTCATACCCTTCCTTCAAGTGCACAGAAAGCACAAAACTTAATTACACAGAGGGACAAAATTAAAACCTTGGACAGACTCACTGGACAATCTTGATATTTATTTAAAAAAATTGAGGAAGTTTTTCCTCATTATAACAATTAATCTTTTAATAATGGAAACCAACTGTGTCCCAAAGTACATTATAATTAATAGCTCTTCAGATCACAGGACCAGAGCAGTGGATAATTCTTGCTTGCAGAGGTGTACATAGAAATCACGGAGCCCCATACCAAAAGTTCTAATTGGGGACTCCTCCCCAAAAATAAACCCCTTAATATTCTTTGGGCTCACAGAAGAGCGTATCTCAAAATTTTACAGTATTTACAAAGTAGTTTTCCTCCTATTGAAGCCCCATAAAGCTTAATGCCAACAAAAGTTCCCCTACAGTGAATTCCTCCACATGCACAGTATGATGACCCCAACACAGCACTATGCCCAAACTGTGATCCCCACACAGTGAAATAGGCCCCACATACTGCTCTATACAAAAGAATGGGCCCCACATTTAATAAAAAACAAGCAAACAATCACCTCTCGTTCGCCCGCCACTCTGGTCTGAGCAATGAGTGCTCTGAAGCCATTTACTGCTCGGCGCAGTAGGTGTGAAGATATCACTACTTTTTCGCCTCCTGAAATGTCAGACACAGAGGGAAAATTATGGGGTAGGGAGTGTCAGCTGACGCTCCATCTTCCATCATTGCTTTCAACTGTATCAGCATCCTGGATGCAGATACAGTTGAAAGTGCCATGCTGGCCAGGAGGAAGTGCAGGCATCGCGGGCCACATATAAATCAACCTGTGGGCCAGAGTTTGACATTCAGGTCTTAGAATCACTGAAGCATACTTGCTGCTATTGTGCAGTAGCAGTGCTTTTAGACTTTTTTTATGAAATCTGTAAAGAGTTTCCACTTGATCACATTGTACTCCGTGTTAAATTTTTCCATCAGCCCAGAATCCTGCTCTTCATGTTTTGAATATTCATGTATATCTTCAAGTTTCTACTGAGGTGAAAGGACAGGTATTTCTGGACCATGAGGCACAGGGAGAACCGCTATATTTATTAAATATATTTCCTTCTGATTTTGAAGGATTAATGCCTCCACTTTGCACGTTCAAAAGTAGCAGTCATCACTATGATTTTGCAGTTCCCTCCAGATCATAGGCACACCAAAATGAAAGTTCTCTTTCTTCCCTTTAGACCACTGTCATAGTTCTTCTACACACACAGAACACACTAAATGTGGAGCCCATGATTTGTTCTGATCACCTAGTTTTACACCAAAGTACACATAACAAACTTTACTAACAAAGTCCATAATGTTCCTTTGTTGTTTCTTCACTACAAAACAACTGCTAAAGTTTTCAGGGGAATTACGACAACCCCTTGTCGACATTTTCACATTGTTAGAAACTGAAACTTAATCCACCACAACCACTAAATACGGAAAGGAATAGTCATAAGCACACCACCACACTCTTATGACACCAAAATCAAACACCAAAAGGTCACGCACAGGGGTCAAAGTATGGTGCAAGAAAAAAAACCTATGGAGTCAGCGTTTGTGAAAAACTGCACTTGATGGAATTTTTTATCGAGTTCAGCGATCAGAAGTATATAAATATTACTTCTTACTTTGCAAACAATTTTACCCTTGCAGACCTGTGTTATACATTGACTAAGCACATAGAGCAGAAAGCAGCTTGGACAAAGATCACGCATGTGATCGAAACACGTCTCTTTGCCATCATTTTGCCATCCATTCTGTCCCAGAGCAATGATGTTTTAATGGAAGAATTTTTTCATTTAAGAATCTCAAATTTTTATGGAGCTGGAACGTTGTTTTTTCTCTTTCATTGGATTCACATCTGACCAGGGCAAAGTTCCGTGCACCTGACCACAATTCATGGTGAGCTGGCTATTTTCTTCTTTTTTCATTACTATTGGATTATGCCGTTAGGCCTCCAGGTTATGCAGTTTCAATTTTTCACTTCTCTGTTGGATTTGTTTTCTCCATAGGTTTATGTTTCACTTCACATTTTGTGAGCAGGTTGCAGGTTGCGGGATGCTGTGACGGGCAGTTGGCAGAGCAAGGGTTAACATATTTTACTTTAACAGATATATACTCCACGCAGGGAGATAAAAAGTTAAACAGGGGTAATGCAGGTAGTAGGCAGTAAAGGATATGTGGTTGAGGAAAATGCAGGGAAAGGTAACGGTGGCAGTTCTTGAAATATGACTTATCCAACATGACGTCTTCCAGGCTGTAGAGTCCACGAAACCAGTGTTGGCGCCAACAACTGTCAGCGCGGGGTTAATCCGGTGTAGTCCTGAAGACAACGATGTGCTGAGTGCTTCCTGCATCGGCGAGTCTCTGATGCCTTCTGCGGGATCCAAAGTTCAGTGGGTGCTGTGGAGGGTAAGGCACAGGCCACAGCAATGGCGGAACCTAGAGTGGCCTGACAATTATGCATCGGGGGATCACTGTTCACTTCATGGTCACGCAACCGGTCTTTCTTAGGCGGCACGTGCGCAGTACTCACGGGCCCGGAGCGTTTGGCACCTTGCTTTGTGGGGGCCAACGGGCATCCGGTACAACTCCATTCACAGTCTCTATGGGCGTCAGCAGGGATGCTGGAGTGCAGGCCTGCGCTGCTATGGTGCTCGAGGGACGGAGCACTCACCTTCCCCTGCTGCGTGCTGTCAGTTCCCACCAAGTCTGTCTGTTTCTGCATGCGCTTATGCTTTTTAACCTCAGGCACACCCCTTACTGGCAATTGGATATTTAAGCCATCTTTCGGGGGCCATGCACAACTACCAACTTGAAATGTATCTTTTTGTATTTGGTCAATCATTTAATTAACTCACCCCTAATGTGATGGCTGGAGTTGCTTCCACTTGGTAAGGCTATGACATTATGTGGTATTGATGAGGCTGCTACAAGCAACTGCTTTTTCAAGTTTGCATTAGTCTGCAGCACAGACAACTGTTTGTGATAGGTTTTGTAAATGACATACAGTAGAAAATTGTACCGAACATAGATGTATGGTATATTGCATTGCATGTCTACTCACAGTGGGAAATTCATCACTGCTTCTGTTTATTACATTTCTAAAACACAAGAAGTGGGAGAATCATAGAATCATAGAGTTGGAAGGGACCTCCTGGGCCATCTGGTCCAACCCCCTGCTCAAAGCAGGATTCGCTAAATCATCCCAGTCAGATGTCTGTCCAGGCTCTGTTTGAAGACTTCCATTGAAGGAGAACTCACCACTTCTCGTGGCAGCCTGTTCCACTCATTGATCACTCTAACTGTCAAAAAGTTTTTTCTAATATCTAATCTGTGTCTCCTCCCATTCAGTTTCATCCCATTGCTTCTAGTCTTTCCTTGTGCAAATGAGAATAAAGTTGATCCTTCTACAATGTGACAGCCCTTTAGATATTTGTAGACAGCAATTAAGTCTCCTCTCAGTCTTCTCTTTTGCAAACTAAACATTCCCAAATCCTGCAACCTTTCCTCATAAGACAGGGTTTGCAGACCGGTCACCATTCTGGTCGCTCTTTTCTGAACTTGCTCCAGTTTGTTGATGTCTTTTTTAAAATGTGGTGCCCAAAACTGGACACAATATTCCAGATGAGGTCTGACCAAAGAGGAGTAGAGGGAAATAATGACTTCACGTGATCTAGACTGTATGCTTCTGTTAATACATCCTAGAACTGCATTTGCCTTTTTTGCTGCTGCATCACACTGTTGACTCATATTCAGTCTGTGATCTATTAGTATACCCAAGTCTTTTTCACATGTGCTGTCACTTAGCCCTATTCCTCCCATTCTATATATGCTTTTTTCATTTTTATTGCCCAGATGTAGTACTTTGCATTTCTCCCTGTTAAAAACCATTCTGTTAGTTACTGCCCACTTCTCCAGTTTATTTAAATCTTTTTGAATCCACTCTCTCTCTTCTCTAGTATTAGCTATCCCTCCTAACTTTGTGTCATCAGCAAATTTAATCAGTTTACCCTCAATTCCTTCATCTAAATCGTTGATAAAGATGTTGAACAATACAGGGCCCAGGACAGAGCCCTGTGGTACCCCACTTGAGACATTCTTCCAACTGGATGTGCAGCCATTTACGACCACTCTTTGGGTCCGATCACTAAGCCAGCTATGAATCCATAGAATGGCTGTATACATTACAAAGAAGACACAGACTGCCATTTACATCACATAGAATACACTAAGACTGCTGTATACACATCACATAGGAGACACCGAGACTGCTGAATATATATCATATGTGAGACACTGGGGCTGCAGTATATATATCAAATAGAAGACACCTGTTGAGCATACACATCACATAAGACACTGGGGCTGGAGTATATATATAATTTTATCATATACGCCACACTGAGCATACTGCATATACATCACATACGAATACCCAACTAAACAAAAAGGTGCTACAAATGTCTCATATAAAAGAATACGCAATTATCAACAATTTAATAATTGAATAAAAGGCAGAGTGACTTAATGGGGGACCATGTGAATAGATCCAGGTAACTCCCTGTCTCCATAAACTAATTATTGTCTGCAGTAACAAATCCTGGTGGATAATATGCGGCACTAAACAAAAAATTAATTATTATAATATTAGTAAACTGATGCATACACAGTTACTGCAGGCACCAACTTAGTTTATCCAGAAAGTAATCTTTCATTTGAGATCTTTGTAGCTCCTTTTTGTTTAGTTTGGTATTTATATTTATTGTGGGTGTATCTCTAGTATTAGAGCTATTACTCTTTGGTGCTTGTAATTTGTTTGTTTTAATGCATCACATAGTATACACTAAAACTGCAGTATATATATAAAACAGGAGACACCGGGGCTGAAGTATATACAACAGGAGACACTGAGTGTGCGTTCAAGAAGGAATTAAAGGGCCAGCAGCTGGCAAAACACAGCTGTGAGCCCAAGAACTGTAGTCCCGTGGAATCATCCAGGGAGCCAAAAAAGGTAGTCACAGGCCATAAACTGGCCGTCTGCTGGATGTTCCCCATTCCTGAGGTATATGATCAATGGAGACCCCCTAAAGGGATCGGTGATTCGGTGCTATTAGACAGTGCCTGTTTCATACCTTCCCCATCAGATACATGCAGTCTAGCACGGAGAACGGCAAAGGGGAGGATTTAAAAGAAGCCATGGATTTGGAGAAAGTGTGGGGTTTTGTATTTTTTTTTTTTACGAAACTAATCAGTAAATTCAAGAAGGGAGAACAGGTCCTTTGTATTCTTTTACACATGATTGCAGCCAATGGAAAAGGTTAAACATAAAAACAACAGAATTGCTGTTTTTTTCTATTTTTTTCCCATAAAGAGTTAATAAAAGTTACTTAAGTTTTATGCACCCCCAAATCCTGCCACTGACAAATACAACTCAGCATGAAAAAAAAAGCCATCATACAGCTATGAGGATGGAAAAACAAAAAACCCATGAAACTTGAGGGGTTGATGGACACGTCAGGGTAACGTGTTTTCGTGTATAAAGATATGGCCCCCATACAGAGTGTGAATATAGACTTTGGCCTCAGGCGACAACATGGATGGCATCTGAGTGTTACCAGTGTTTCTCACAGACACATTCACTTGAACGGGAAAGTTTACTCTACAAATCAAATGAAACACAGACGTCTCCATTATTTGGCTGACAGCGTCAGGCCGTGTTCACACTTCTGTTTGAATGAGAAATGTATTTTGTACATAGCAGTGCAGCCTGTGGCTCACTAGTAATGTTTCTGCCTTCCATATTGGGGACCTGAGTTTTAATCCCCAACACTGACAAGTAATTTAGAGACATCCACTGAGCACAGTGTCCAGGGTTAGACAAGACTGTGAACACAGAAGAAACATCCAAACAGAATAGAGTGAAAAGGTGTGTGTGTTTTCTTTTTGTTTAAGCGATTAAATCTATAGGTGTAAAATCTAAAATAATAAAGTCTGTGTGAACAAACCCTAAAAAATTCAACACATAATTATATACTATCCAGTGACTGAGTAATATTTCTGACCTCTTGGCATTTAGTGGTCACTACTCACCTGGGTAATCATATGTAGGAATCTCCTCTTTACACCGCTCATCACCCCTCATATAGGTCTCTGTAGTATTAATATGGGGCAGATCTTCACCCTGAAAGAAAAATTGCAAGTCAGATGGATGGAGAACGCATATGAAATAATTTAACAAAACACAAACAACAGTAAATCAACATGGCTACTTTAAGAGAGCATGAACCAAACCAAAAAAGGTGCACGGTAGTCAGGATGACAATACCGGCACCGTGCTAGTGGCAGCCCATTGCAGCAGCAGCTACTCAGTTTGTTTCTGTTACAGTTTTGCCTGTTGCCTGTTCTTTGGACTTTCTTTTCGACCTTTGGAACTTTGATGCACCCCTAATTTTAATCTTGGATTGATGGATGTCCATAACTTCCCTCGGGATCAATAAAGTGTATCGTATCGTATATTTTGTTAAATAATCCCAAAAAAATCTTTATTCTCAAAAACAGATAAAGACAACTGACCTGCTCAGTTAAAGGGCCTAAAACGTATAAAAAGCGCTGAAAAGTGAAGGTAATCTCTAATGGGTATTTACACTAGATGGTAATCGTCAACTAAATATCATTCTATTTACAAAGGCTGTCAATCACCAGATGCACAAGCAAAACTTTCAGTCACCGACGGCTGACCAGCACGGCTAGAGATGTGGGGACCAATTTCAGCATTGCCTGCTCTCTGATCACTGTGATCAGTCAGTCAATCTCACTAACAGATTACAGCCTGTGATTGACCGAAGATTCCGAAACAGCACTTGCCAAGCATGATCACCGCTGGCAGCTCAGCTTAGCTGACAGCCAAGCTCCAGCGGAACAGCCAAGGCAGGTGCCTACACCACCCATAGTGGATTGACTCACCAGATGCCACGATCAATAGCAATCATGGCATTAAAAAGGTTGTGAAGTGCCATGGTATGACATTTTATGAAACACCCGTTGTTCCATTATGAACACTGCACCCCTAGATGAATTCATTGTAAAATTGGGTCGTTTATGGTGAGGGGAGGTTCTGCTGTCCTGACACCTCAGGGGCTCTGTAAATTAAACAGGGCATCCGCAAACCATTCCACACAAAGCTGGATATGGCGCTCCTTATATTCTAAGCTTTGTGCTATGTCTGAAAACTAATTTTGGACCAGAGCTGTGGAGTCGCTAAGCCAAACCTCCGACTCCTCAATTTCCATGACTCCGACTCCACAACTCTGACTCCAACTCCCTCATACCAGGGCTGTGGAGCCGGTAAGACAAACCTCCGACTCCTCAATTTCCATGACACCGACTCCAATAAAATGGGCTCTGACTCCACGGCTCCGACTCCACAGCCCTGTTTTTGACCACATATGGGGTATACAGTACTCAGGAGAAATTGGGTAACATATTTTGTGGTCAATTTTCCCCTATTATCCCCTTTGAAAATTAAAAAGTTGGAGCCAAAACAACAGTTTAGTGGAAAAAAAATGACATTTTTAATTTTCACATCCCAATGTTATACAATTCTGTGAAATACTTATGGGTTTAAAATGCTCACAAAAGTCAAATGGTGCTCCTTCCCTTCCGAGCACTACCGTGAGCCCAAGCAATAGTTTGTCACCATGTTTTCTCCTATTACCCTTGTGAAAATGAAAAATTTGAGGCTAAAGCAACATTTTTGTGGGAAAAAATTTTAATTATTTCCTTCCACATTGTTTTAAATTCCTCTGATGCACCTGAAGGGTTAATAAACTTCTTGAATGTGGTTTTGAACACCTTGAGGGGTTTAATTTTTAAAATGGTGTCACTTTTGGGTATTTACTGTCAATTAGGTCCCTTAAAGTGACTTCAAATGTGTTTTTCTAGGAAAAAATACAACTACATTTTACTGGAAAATGAAAAATTGCTGATTAACATTTAACCCTTCTAATTTTCTGACAAAGAAAAATTATGTACAAAAATCACGGTGATGTAAAGTAGACATGTGGTAAATGTTATTTATTATCTATTTTGGGTAGTATAACTATCTGATTTAAGGGAATAAAAATTCAAAGTATGAAAATTTTCAATTTTTTTTTTCTAAAATTTTCGATATTGTCACAAATCACATTTATCAACATTTATCACTAATATGAAGTACTACAAGTCCCAAAAAAACATGTCTCAGAACCACTGGGATATGTTAGAGTGTTCCAGAGTTACCACTAGTCAGATTTTAAAAATGAAGCTTGGTAATTAACGCACAAAATGGCTCTATACTTAAGGGGTTAAGCTTGCTTACATATCATTGTTTTGAAATATGCTACCCTATGCACACAGAACGATAAAACAACACTGAGCACAAGACCTTCACAGCTTCTACACATCATAGGGGAGATCTCATGACACCTTCTCTCCATCTACCTGATGATCCTGAGGAACATTGGGATCTTCTTGTTTACAGTCCTGTGGAAGAAGAAGAAGGGGACATCTCTCTGGTGTTGTCCTCTCACTGGATAGAACTGGAGGAAACACATACAGGGACTGAATTCATTCTTTACTTACAGATAATTATAGGCCGTGTGTATTTAGTCCTGTCTATTACCTGGTGATGTGAGGGGCTGGGGAACCTCCATCATGACGTCCTTGTACAGATCTTTGTGTCCTTCTATATACTCCCACTCCTCCATGGAGAAATAGACGGTGACATCCTGACACCTTATAGGAACCTGACACATACAATGATACCGTCATCCCCCGATCCCTCCATAGCGTTACTGTATAATGTCCCAGCATTCCCAGCAGTGTCACCTCTCCAGTCAGCAGCTCAATCATCTTGTAGGTGAGTTCTAGGATCTTCTGGACATTGATGTCCTCATGTACCAGTGGGTGAGGTGGAGGTCCTGTGATTGGGCTCAGGGGTCTTCCCCATCCCTCAGACACAGGGGCCTGACAGCGCCCCCTAGAGGTCTTCTTCACTACTGTGTAATCCTGGTTATGGAGAGACACATTAATAAACCTCACTACAGACATTTCCAGAGTCCTCACCTCTCCAGTTCTGTCCATCTGTTATTCCCATAGATAAGAATGATGTAATGTGACGTCATCAGAATCTCTCACCTCTCCAGTAAGCCGGAAGAGGATCTCTAGGGTGAGGTGTAATATCCTCTCCGCCATCTTGTCCCTGTCCCTCTCCATCCTTGTAGGGTCACTCAGGAGAATTCTCTTATATGGAAGATCTCCACTGAGAGGATCCGATATTGTAGGGACCTGAATGGGGAGAAGATGACGATGTAACATCATAAAGATCCCATGTAAGAAATCTATGGAGCTGTTACCGGCTTCACATGATCACTACATCCAGTCATGGCCCCGTCCTGCCCCCGGTATAACACACAGTCCAATTATAGGCACACACAGAGATTTATCCCAGGCTCAGCACTGAGGGGGTTAATGTCCCCTGTGCAGCCCAGTAATGGGGAATCTCCAGCACCTACCTCCACCTGCAGAGCCGCACACCACATATATGGCTGTTCTGTGCGCACAGGACCTGTGATGAGGTCACAGGAGAGGAGGAGTCAGAGGTCACATGATCAGGGGCCTCAGTGTATGCAGGACTGTGCTGTGCTGGATGTCATGGTGCTGGATGAGGGGAAGTTTCTGTGTGGGGTCAGGAGGGGTTTACAGTGTGGATGTAGCGGAGCCGTGTGTGTACGAGGTGTACGGGGCGGAACCATGCATGTACGAGGTGTACGGAGCGGAGCCGTGTGTGTATGAGGTGTACGGAGCGGAGCCGTGTGTGTATGAGGTGTACGGAGCGGAGCTGTGTGTACGAGGTGTACGGAGCGGAGCCGTGTGTGTATGATGTGTACGGAGCGGAGCCGTGTGTGTATGAGGTGTACGGAGCGGAGCCGTGTGTGTACAAGGTGTACGGAGCGGAACCATGCATGCACGAGGTGTACGGAGCGGAGCCGTGTGTGTATGAGGTGTACGGAGCGGAGCCGTGTGTGTATGAGGTGTACGGAGCGGAGCTGCATGTGTAGGAGGTGTACAGAGTGGAGCCGTGTATGTGCGAGGTGTACAGAGCGGGGCCGTGTGTGTACGAGGTGTACAGAGCGGAGCCGCGTGTGTACGAGGTGTACAGAGTGGAGCCGTGTGTGTACGAGGTGTACGGAGCGGAGCCGTGTGTGTATGAGGTGTGCGGAGCTGCATGTGTACGAGGTGTACGGAGCAGAGCCGTGTGTGTACGAGGTGTACGGAGTGGGGCCGTGTGTGTACGAGGTGTACAGAGTGGAGCCGTGTGTGTATGAGGTGTGCGGAGCTGCATGTGTACGAGGTGTACGGAGCGGAGCCGTGTATGTACGAGGTGTACGGAGCGGAGCCGTGTGTGTACGAGGTGTACGGAGCGGAGCCGTGTGTGTACGAGGTGTACGGAGCGGAGCCCTGTATGTGCGAGGTGTACAGAGCGGGGCCGTGTGTGTACGAGGTGTACAGAGTGGAGCCGTGTGTGTATGAGGTGTGCGGAGCTGCATGTGTACGAGGTGTACGGAGCGGAGCCGTGTGTGTGCGAGGTGTACGGAGCGGAGCCGTGTGTGTACGAGGTGTACGGAGCGGAGCCGTGTGTGTACGGAGCGGAGCCGTGTGTGTACGAGGTGTACGGAGCGGAGCCGTGTGTGTACGAGGTGTACGGAGCGGAGCCCTGTATGTGCGAGGTGTACAGAGCGGGGCCGTGTGTGTACGAGGTGTACAGAGTGGAGCCGTGTGTGTATGAGGTGTGCAGAGCTGCATGTGTACGAGGTGTACGGAGCGGAGCCGTGTATGTGCGAGGTGTACGGAGCGGAGCCGTGTGTGTACGAGGTGTACGGAGCGGAGCCGTGTGTGTACGAGGTGTACGGAGAGGAGCCGTGTGTGTATGAGGTGTACGGAGCGGAGCCGTGTGTGTACGAGGTGGACGGAGCGGAGCAGCGCGTGTACGAGGTGTACGGAGTGGAGCCGTGTGTTTGCGAGGTGTACGGAGCGGAGCAGCGCGTGTACGAGGTGTACAGAGTGGAGCCGTGTGTTTGCGAGGTGTATTGCAGCAATTTTGACCACACCCCAATCCACGCCCATTTACCATTTCTTTCTGCCCCCATAGGAGGGGATGTCAGAGGGGGCATGAGGGCAGTGAGCATGGGCGTACTCACCGTAGGGCAGGGGGGGCAGCTGCCCCCCCAGAACAGTGAAGGCGAACCTGCACGCGTGCCAGAGAGGGCACGCAGAGCCGTTTCTGCTGGCATGCGGCATCGCCAGCCCTAACCTGCTCTGTCCTTCCTCACATGGCATTCAGCTCGACGCCGCTGTGTGCCAGTGAGGGGAAATGCAGGAGGAAGCTGCCAGCTCAGAGCAGCGGAGAGTTGTGTGGGTGATGGAGAAGGCAATGATGGGAGGGATGGAGAAGGGGATGATGGGAGTGATGGAGAAGGCAATGATGGGTGACGGAGAGGGCAATTATGGGGGTGGGGAAGAAAGCAATGATGGGGGTGAAGGAGAGGGCAATTATGGGGGTGGGGAAGAAAGCAATGATGGGGTGAAGGAGAGGGCAATTATGGGGGTGGGGGAGAAGGCAATGATGGAGTGACGGAGAGGTCAATGATGGTGGTGATCAAAATGGCAATAATGGGGTGGTGAGGAAATGGAGGTGGTGGAATGGGCAATGATAGGGGTGGCAGTGTGAGTGGCTCAGTTTCAGTGTGTGATAAGCACGCATGAGCTGGAAGCCCCCCTGATGAACAGAAGAGAACACTGTAAAGGTAAGTTTAAAATCAGAGAATTGTTGACATAATATAATTGATCACGGCGGTATTTCTCCTTGTATGTGGTATTATTCAGTCACTATGTGATCTGTTCATGGTGTGGTGGTATTTCTCCCCTGTATGTGGTATCATTGGTCTTGGTATAGGGGATTGTGTTGTGTATGGCGGTCATTTGTTCATTTTCGTTTCATTTAATTTACCTTTTTCGTTCTAAAATTTTACAGCCTGAATGACCATGGCTTGCCCCCTCCCAAGTTTTCATCCTGGGTACGCACATGGCAGTGAGGCTGCGAATCTCTAACCTTCCGACGTCCCCAGAGTGGCCTTGATTAGGCCGGGCTGGTGCAACATCTGTGCGTTCTGCTCTTCTCTAGTTTGAACTTGTGGATTAATTTTTGTTCATTCACAGTCGAAGCCGCCAGAACTTTCTCATCTTTATGTAGCATCACTATATAACCGTCTACACACATTGCATAAATATTGGGGTTTTTTGTTTTCTGCAGGATCCATACCAAACTACACAATTACAATCACCTCTGGTTATTGCATTTTTTTCTTCATTTTTTATGTCTTTTCCCGTTATTTGATGCAGTTTTGGTGTAGATGTGAAGCCGTGTTTTTTAATGTGTTTTTTATACCACAGAAAAGCTTTGATGCTTCACTTAAAAACGTAACTGTGTTTTTTTTAGGCTCCATCAAACCTGCATACTTCAGCCACATGTTTGGACCCACAGGGAGCGCAGTTTTCGTGAAATCACATCCACTTTGCTTGGACTGTCAAACACAGCAGAATTTCTGTACAAAAAGAGTAGCAGAAAAGCATTTACCGTACATGTGTAAAGGTATGTTTCCACTGGCCGAATTACATCTGGATTAGCTGCGGATTGAACACTGCATACAGCCACAGCGCTCAACCTGCAGCGTCCAGATGTTACAGCATAGTGGAGGGGATTTTATGAAATCCCGTCTCCACTATACGTGCGAACACGCATCCGGCGACCCTGCATTTCTGGACATGTGGCACGTCTTTTTAGACCGCAGCATGTCTGTTTACCTTGCGGCGATGCTCCGTCTCCGCAAGGTAAATAACACAGTCCTATGTATAGGGTGCGGCGATTCCGGATGTGTTCAATGAACACATCCGGAATCACCGCGCGTACAGATGGGGGCGGAGCTTTGGGAGGAGCGGGGTTTCTGCTCCATCCAAAGCGCCGACAATACGGCCCGTGGAGACATACTTAAGGAGGTGGACCAGGCTGCGGGTACCTGTTCTGAGCCAAGTCCGAAACTGTCGAGGCTGCGTCCCATGTTGCCCGGGGGAAGACAAAGGGGACCGAACAGGTCCCATGACCCGGGACAAGGGGGTGTGGTTAAACCGGAAGGATAGCCGAAGCACATGAAGCAGCAGTCAGTTTCCCACCGTCGGGGAGAGTGCACACTGCACCTCGAGCATCAGCGACGTGCTGTACCCGGCTGATATTGGACACTCTGGCGGAACGGTGAGATTGGAGAGCACCATGTGCCCGGCTGAAAAGTGAGACCGTGCTCGTGCAGAGAGGTCAGAGACAGCTGCAGGACATTAAGTTGCACATTCTTCTCTGCGGGCCAGAGCACAGCAGCCTGTTGTGAGTTCATTCTCCCCTTCACCTTTGATGTCTGATGAACTCCCTCTGCTGGTGAAGAGAGGTAGTGAAATTGATTGGGATGGGAAGAACCTGTCATCTGAACAGGCGGAGTGTGATTCGACATCTGGAATTTCTGAGTGGATATAAGGCAGCCGACGCCCTGCAGGGCTGCTGGTGATCCTTTCTGCTCTGAGCTCTTGCATCCAGTTTAGTTCCTGTCTACTAAAAGCTAAGTTTTTGCCCTGCTATTATTCCATGAGATTTTGTCTGGTTTCCTTAGTGTTTGTGTTCAGCCAGTCCTGGTTGGGACTGGCTGAACTCCATTTTTGTCTCTGATCAGTTGATCTCTTTGCTCTGTTTTCAGAATATACCTGAGTGCTGATATAGTGATTTTGAAGTCTAGCGACTTCAGGGCCTTTTTCCCTATCAGACGGTTGGGACATTTATGGTAGGGTTTTTTGCGGATTGCAGCCAGCATCTTTTCTGTCCTGTCCTATCTAGTTAGTTGGACCCCATCGTTTGCTCAGCCTGTCTTTCTGTCTGTGTTTGTGTTTTTCATCTGTATTTCACCGACAATACATGTTGGGGGCTGTCTATTGCTTTGGGGTCTGCTCTGGGGCAGTTTAGATTTCCCCTTTCCTTTAGGCTTATGTAGTTCTCTGGCTGTGACGAGGGGTCTAGTGCACCGTAGGAACCCCCCACAGCTACTGTTAGTTGTGGTGTATAGGATCAGGGGTCTGCAATCCGATAGCTACCAACCTCTCCGGTTTTCTGGACTTAGCTTGTATTTTTGTTTTCTCCTCCTCCGGTGACTCATTCATAACAGAATCACCAGCCATACCGCAGATTCTAGGGTACTCAATAGCAGGAGAGAATTGTAAAAAAAAAAAAAGTGTCAGAATTTTTTTTTTTTTGGTGTATATTTTTTCCTCTATTTCTCTGAGGCCGTAGGGGGAATTTTTTCTCAATGGAGGTTAAGCAATTGTCTGATCGTGCGGAGCAGCTTACTGCTGAAGTGCGGGTAATTTCCGCCTATCTTGCTCATTCACATACTGCTGAACCAAAGATCCCTACTCCTGATGTGTTTTTTGGGGATCGGTCTAAATTTCTGAATTTTAAGAATAATTGTAAATTATTTTTTGCCTTGAAGCCTAACTCATCGGGGAGCTCCGCGCAGCAGGTTAAAATTGTCATCTCTTTGCTGCGCGGCGATCCCCAGGATTGGGCGTTTTCTTTGAAACCTGATGATCCTATTCTGACTGATGTGAATGCATTTTTCAGGCCTTGGGGTTGTTGTATGATGAACCTAATGCTATTGATCAGGCTGAAAAGGCCCTGTTGGCATTGAGCCAGGGTCAGGATTCTGCAGAGTTGTACTGTCAAAAATTCCGAAAGTGGGCGGTCGTTACTACCTGGAATGATGGTGCCTTGGCAGCTCTCTTTTGGAAGGGTTTGTCAGAAACCGTAAAAGATACTATGGTGGGATTTCCTGTTCCCTCTGGTCTTGACGATTCTATGTCATTAGCCATTCAGGTTGATCGGCGTTTGCGTGAACGCAAAACTGCACGAGAGGTGTTGCCACCTGTTGAACAAATGTCTGAACCTATGCAATGTGATAGAGTTTTGTCTAGGGCGCAATGTCAGGAGTTCAGAAGGCTTAATAAGCTATGTTTTTTCTGTGGAGATGCCTCTCATATTATTTCTGTCTGCCCTAAACGAGAGAAACGTTTTGCACACACATTTGCTGTGGGTGGTGTTCAACCTAAGTTTCTTCTGGCAATTACTCTGATCTGCTCCCTGTCCACATTTTCCGCTAAGGCTTTTGTTGATTCGGGAGCAGCTCTGAACCTGATGGACTTGGATTTTGCTAAACGTTGTGGGTTTCCTATGACACCTCTGCGGACGCCTATCCCTTTGAGGGGTATTGATGCTACTCCTTTGGCGAAGAATAAACCTCAGTTTTGGACCCAGGTGGTAATGCGGGTCACCCCAGACCATCAAGAAAGTTGCAGATTTTTGGTGTTGCATAATTTGCATGATACCATCGTTCTGGGGTTTCCCTGGTTGCAAATCCATAATCCAGTTTTGGATTGGAAATCTGTGTCTGTGGTGAATTGGGGTTGTCGGTGTGCCCTTAGTGACGCTCCTATTTTCTCCACCTCTCCCCAGTCGCATGATGTTCCTGACTATTTGGCTGATTTTTATGATGTATTTAGTGAGAATGAGTCTGTGTCTTTGCCTCCTCATAGGAGTTATGACTGTGCAATTGAGCTGAGCCCTGGGTGTAAATTTCCCAAGGGTCGACTTTTCAATTTATCTGTACCCGAGCACGAGGTTATGCGATCCTATATTAAGTAGTCGTTGGAGAAGGGTCATATTAGACCATCCTCTTCACCCTTAGGTGCTGGGGGGTTTTTTGTGGCCAAGAAAGATGGTTCATTAAGGCCATGTATTGACTATCGTTCCCTCAACAAAATTACTGTTAAATATCAGTATCCGTTACCCCTGATTTCTGATCTATTCTCCAGAGTTAAAGGTGCTTGCTGGTTTACCAAGCTTGACCTCAGGGGGCGTATAATCTTATTCGCATTAAGCAGGGGGATGAATGGAAGACGGCGTTTATTACTCCGGAGGGACATTTTGAGTACCTGGTGATGCCTTTTGGGCTCACTAATGCCCCTTCTGTCTTCCAGTGCTTCATGAATGATATTTTCCGAGACTTTGTGGATAAATTTTTGATCACCTATCTGGATGATATTTTGATCTTTTCCAAGGATTGGGACTCTCATGTGGAACATGTTCGGACTGTGTTCCGGATTTTGAGGGAGAATTCCCTGTATGTCAAGGGATCGAAATGCCTTTTTGGTGTAGAGAGGATTTCATTTTTGGGATTTATTTTGTCTCCGTCAACTATTGAAATGGACCTGGCCAAGGTACAGGCCATTTATGATTGGGTTCAGCCCACTTCTTTGAAGGCCCTCCAGAAGTTTTTGGGTTTTGCTAATTTTTATCGTAAATTTATAGCTAATTTTTCTGGTATTGCCAAACCATTGACTGATTTGACTAAGAAGGGGGCTGATGTGCTGAATTGGTCTCCGGAGGCTGTTTCTTCCTTTCGGGAGCTGAAGCGAAGGTTCACTTCTGCTCCGGTTTTGCGGCAACCTGATGTCTCAGTCCCTTTTCAGGTAGAGGTGGACGCTTCTGAGGTTGGTGCAGGAGCTGTTTTGTCCCAAAAAGATCCTGTAACATCTAAAATGAATCCCTGTGCTTTCTTTTCCCGAACGTTCTCCCCATCCGAACGTAACTATGATGTGGGGAATCGGGAACTGTTAGCCGTGAAATGGGCATTTGAGGAGTGGAGACATTGGTTGGAGGGAGCTAAACATCAAGTCGTGGTCCTTACTGACCACAAGAAGTTGATTTACCTGGAGTCGGCCAAACGCTTGAATCCTAGACAGGCTAGGTGGGCCTTGTTTTTCACACGTTTTGATTTTGTGGTCTCTTTTCTTCCGGGCACTAAGAATGTCAAGGCAGACGCCCTCTATAGGAGTTTCTTTGCTGATTCTCCTATTGTGACCAAGCCTGCTACCATCTTAGGTGAGGGGGTAGTTCTTTCTGCCATCTCACCCGATTTGAGACGTGTTCTGGAAGAGTTTCAGGAGGACAAACTTGAGCGTTGTCCCATTGGAAAATTGTATGTTCCTGACCAGTGGAGGAAGAGAGTGATGTCTGAGGTTCATTGCTCCGCATTGGCTGGTCATCCAGGTATTTTTGGTACTAGAGATTTGGTGAGTCGGTCTTTTTGGTGGCCCGCCTTGTCTCGTGATGTCAGGAATTTTGTGCAGTCCTGTGGGACTTGCTCCCGGTCTAAACCTTGTTCTCGCTCTAGTGGCTTGTTGATGCCTTTGCCGGTGCCTCGGAGGCCATGGACCCATATTTCAATGGTTTTTTTCTCTGATATGCCTGTCTCTCAGAGAATGACTGTTATTTGGGTGATTTGTGATAGATTCTCTAAGATGGTCCATCTTGTACCACTCCCTAAGTTGCCATCTTCCTCAGAGTTGGTGCCCTTGTTTTTGCAACAGGTGGTTCGCTTGCACGGGATTCCTGAGAACATTGTATCTGACGGAGTTCAGTTTGTTTCTAGATTTTGGAGGACTTTCTGTTCCAAGCTGGGAATTCAGTTGTCCTTCTCCTCTGCGTTTCACCCTCAGACCAATGGGCAGACGGAGAGAACAAACCAGACTTTGGAGTCATATTTGAGATGATTTATTTCTGCTGATCAGGATGGGTTTCATTTTTGCCCTTGGCCGAATTTGCTTTAAATAATAGAGCTAGTTCTGCCACTTTGATGTCACCTTTTTTTTGTAACTTTGGGTTTCATCCTCGATTCTCTTCAGGGCAGGTGGAGTCTTCTGCCTGCCCAGGTGTTGACACTGTGGTGGAGAGAAAGCACCAGATCTGGGACCAAGTGGTGGATAAGTTGTCTCTCTTCCAGGAAAAGGCCCAGCGGTTTTCCAACCGGCATAGGACCATTGGTCCCCGGTTTAAGGTGGGTGATATGGTTTAGTTGTCATCAAAGAATATCTCTATGAAGGTGGCTTCTCCAAAGTTTAAACCTAGATTTATTGGACCTTACAAGATTTTGGAGATTCTTAATCCGGTCTCTTTTCGATTGGCTCTTCCTGTTACATTCAAGATCCATAACGTGTTTCATAAGTCTCTGTTAAAGAGGTTTGTTGAGCCAGTAGTTTCTGTGGTGGCACCACCTGACCCTGTACTGGTTGAAGGTAATGTGGAATATGAGGTTGAGAAGATACTGGATTCTCGTCTGGCTAGACGGAGACTCCAGTATTTGGTTAAATGGAAGGGTTATGGCCAGGAGGATAATTCTTGGGTCCCTGCATCCGATATTCATGCCAAAAGATTGGTTCGTGCTTTTCATCGGGCCCATCCTGATCGCCCTGGTGGCGTGGATGAGGGTTCGGTGACCCCTCCTCAAGGGGGAGGTACTGTTGTGAGTTCATTCTCCCCATCACCTTTGATGTCTGATGAACTCCCTCTGCTGGTGAAGAGAGGTAGTGAAATTGATTGGGATGGGAAGAACCTGTCATCTGAACAGGCGGAGTGTGATTGGACATCTGGAATTTCTGAGTGGATATAAGGCAGCCGACGCCCTGCAGGGCTGTTGGTAATCCTTTCTGCTCTGAGCTCTTGCCTCCAGTTTAGTTCCTGTCTACTAAAAGCTAAGTTTTTGCCCTGCTATTATTCCATGAGATTTTGTCTGGTTTCCTTAGTGTTTGTGTTCAGCCAGTCCTGGTTGGGACTGGCTGAACTCCATTTTTGTCTCTGATCAGTTGATCTCTTTGCTCTGTTTTCAGAATATACCTGAGTGCTGATATAGTGATTTTGAAGTCTAGCGACTTCAGGGCCTTTTTCCCTATCAGACGGTTGGGACATTTTTGGTAGGGTTTTTTGCGGATTGCAGCCAGCATCTTTTCTGTCCTGTCCTATCTAGTTAGTTGGGCCCCATCGTTTGCTCAGCCTGTCTTTCTGTCTGTGTTTGTGTTTTCATCTGTACTTCACCGACAATACATGTTGGGGGCTGTCTATTGCTTTGGGGTCTGCTCTGGGGCAGTTTAGATTTCCCCTTTCCTTCTTTAGGCTTATGTAGTTCTACGGCTGTGACGAGGGGTCTAGGGCACCGTAGGAACCCCCCACAGCTACTGTTAGTTGTGGTGTATAAGATCAGGGGTCTGCAATCCGATAGCTACAAACCTCTTTTTTTTTCTTGGCTTAGCTTGTATTTTTGTTTTCTCCTCCTCCGGTGACTCATTCATAACAGCAGCCCACATGTGACACCGGGACTTCAGCAGCTCTCTTTGTTTCAGCTGCATCGGATTATGGACTAGGGGTCAGCGGGTAAAACCAGTAACTACCCGCTGCTGCCAGAAGTTGGATCGTATTCTTTTGTTGAACACTCCACCAGCCGTTCCCAAGACTACAACCCTGCACTGCATCACTTGTGGAGGAGGACCTTAAAGACACAATAAGTTTGATTACGGTACTGTTGTTACATTCCAATTTTCCCTTTTCAATTTAACGGTTTTCTCCCTGCGAGGAGTTTCTCTATTGTTCCAATTAAGTTATTAACCTGTTAACCCTTGCTCTGCCTCACTTACGTTACTGCATCCCCCAACCTGCTTACACATGTGAACATGGCCTATATGTCCAAACAAAGTGGATGTGATTCCATGAAATCTCCACTCTCGGTGCATCTAAGGACGTTGCTGAACTGTGCGGTTTTGGTGCTTTTTTTCTCTATAAGCTTCTATATGGAGCCTGAACAAAAAACAAACAAAAGGAAAAAAGGAAACACTGCATTTTTAAGTGCGGAATCAAAGCTTTTCTGTGGCCTTAAAAAAGAATTAAAAATGTGGCTTCACATCTGCACCAAAACGCATCAAATATGGGGCAAAACGTATAAAAGAAAACGCAGCAAACATGCAATAATCAGAAAAGATTGTTATTGTGTCGTGGTGCAGACACCTGCAGAAAAGCATTTACGTTACATGTGAACACAGCCTCAGCATTACATCTTTATTATCTTTTATAGGTTTAATGGAGAAAAAATATCAGTGACACCCTTTTTTTGCACAATTTACCGATCCCCCATAAATAATGTGGTTGCTGTGTTGTGCAGGTCATTACGATTATAGGGGCTCCAAATATGTCCATGTTATTTATGATGTTTATTATAGCACATTAGAAATAACATTACTGTAATAGCTTTTCATTAGAAATACACTGCTATGTACCTATGTATCTCTGTGTACCTGTATAATCTGCTTCTACTTTCACTGCCTGCAGTACAGCTCAATATTATCAAATTCTCCTATGTTTATTGTTGTGGGCTGTGGCTCGTAGCTATACATGCAGCCTGTGAACATGAGATTTTTATATAATTTATGTCAGAGTAGAGGAGCCATGGAGCGATGTCGGCGTCTGAGAGAGATGAATAGAAGCCGGGACAAAGCCCTGAAGTCCCAGTACAGTAGGACTGAGCCCTCAAATCGGGACAGTTCCGCCGAACCCAGGACATTTGGGGCCTATGTTACTTTACAAAGAGACTCCAATAAACTGTAATATTTTTGTTATAAGAATTATCATTACATCCTCTTTGGTTTATTAAAACTGTATTAAATATTTAGATTTAATAAGGGAGAAAGTCACATCCATATTGCTTAACACGGCAAATCTTCTTTATTAAAATTCCATTAAAAAGACATAAGAAACATTCACCATGAGTAATGGAATAGAATATAAAACATTATATATATATATATATATATATATATATATATATATAGTATGTATAAATGCACACTAGTTTTACACCTTCAATATAACATTTCACAAAGGCTGTCAAGTTGTTTCTAAAACAAGCAGATCACTAGGAGATATTTGTCTAATTTACTTGTGAATAAAAGTTCTGAAGATACATTGTTGAGTCAAAAAGATTTTATAGCTGTGGAGGTAGTAGGTGCAATGTCTGTAGCTACGCAGTTAAGAAAAAGAAAGTGTGTATATACATACAGGTGCTTCTCACAAAATTAGAATATCATCAAAAAGTTAATTTATTTCAGTTCTTCAGTACAAAAAGTGAAACCCATATATTATGTAGAGTCATTACAAACAGAGTGATCTATTTCAAGTGTTTATTTCTGTGATGTCCATAGCATCAATGCCTTCAGCACACAGAAACTGCTTACACACTTCAGCCATATGAGGACTAGCATTTTCATGCATCAGAAGTCAGGCTACCTCTGGCCAGCACATGGAGCGCTGTGTGGCCCTCCAAAGAAATGCCTCCCCACTCCATTACTGACCCACTGCCAAACCAGGTATGCTGGAGGATGTTGCAGGAAACAGAATGTTCTCCACAGCATCCCCAGACTCTGTCTCATGTGCTCACCCATGAAGAGCATAGGGTGCCACTGTCGAATCTGCCAATCTTAGTATTGTCTGGCTAATGCCAAAAAGACTAACACCCACTTGTGGACATTGGCCCTTCATACCACCCCCTCATGGAGTCTGTTTCTGACAGTTTGAGCAGACACATGGATGTTAGTGGCCTGCTGGAGGTCATTTTGCAGGGCTCTGGCACTGCTCCTCCTTGCACAAAGTAGAATGTAGTGGTCCTGCTACTGGTTTGTTGACCTTCTACGTCCCCCTCCACATCTCCTGGTGTACTGGCTTGCCTCCTAGTATCTACTCCATGCTCTGGACACAGTGCTGACAGACACAGCTACCCTTCTCGCTACAGCTCTCACTGATGTGCCAACCTGGATGAGCTGCACTGCCTAAGCAACTTCTGTGGGATGTACTGTAGACACCGCCTCATGCTACTATACCTCTGGGGGTGAAAGCAATGGCAAAAAATGCAAAAGTGACCAAAACAACAGCCAAACATGGGGTTGTCTGGCTAATTGCCTATAATATCTACCTGTTCTCTGTCCCATTTGCACAACAGCAGTAGAAATTGATTCACAATCAGTGTTGCTTCGTAACTGGACAGATTGATTTCACAGAAATGTGACTGACTAACCTGATATGATTGGCCCATATCCAGGTCCTCATAGGCATGGTCCCATCAGAAAACATTAAAATAACAAACCATTACACTTACCTTCCTGGCACTACCTCACAGCGTCTTGTTCTGAAGCCAGCAGCTGCTTTATGCTTGTAAGCAGCGCATGACAGGGACGTTATGTGCTGCTTGCAAGCCGAAGGGCAGCTGCTGGAATACTCACTACACTACACGCCGGGACTGTGTGCATGGAGAGCAGTGAATATTTATTGCTGTTTAATAGCTAGCTCAGTATCAGTCGGAGCCTTCCTGCAGCTGCCGGCTGCCACGTGTGCCGCTACTTAAGAGAAATGAATATTCACTGCATTCCTCTCCCATGGGGAAGGAATGCAGTGAATATTCATTTCTCTTTAGCAGCTCACTGCTCTGCCGATGCTGCTGACCCAGCTCCTCACCGCAGCCAGAGCCGGTACAGCAGTACTATAAGACGCACCCCCATTTTCCTCCACATTTTTGGAAGAAAAAAGTGCGTCTTATCATCCGAAAAAATACGTTACTTCCTGTAGAACCATACCTCTATACCCTATGAAAATTCAGCAGCCACGTAAAGTAAAATCACAGCAAGTACACATAGAATAGATAGATATATAGATCTCAGTAACACATATATACAGGTGCATCTCAAAAAATTAGAATATCAACAAACAGTTAATTTATTTCAGTTCTTCAATATGAAAAGTGAAACTCATATAGAGTCATTACAAACAGTGATCTATTTCAAGTGTTTATTTCTGTTAATGTTGATGATTATGACTTACAGCCAATGAAATCCCAAAAGTCATTATCTCAGTAAATTAGAATACTTTATAACAACAGCTTGAAAAAATGATTTTAAAATCCGAAATGTTGGCCTACTGAAATGTATGTTCAGTAAATGTACTCAATACTTGGTCGGGGCTCCTTTTGCATCAAATACTGCATCAATGGGGTGTGGCATGGAGTTGATCAGCCTGTGTCACTGCTGCGGTGTTATAGAAGCCCAGGTTGCTTTGATAGCAGCCTTCAACTTTTCTGCGTTGTTGGGTCTGTATTCTCTCATCTTCCTCTTGATAATACTCAATAGATTCTCTATGGGGTTAATATCAGGTGAGTTTGTGGCCAATCAAGCACAGTGATACTTTTTTTTTTTTTTAAATCTGGTATTGATACTTTTGGCAGTGTAGACAGGTGCAAAGTCCTGCTGGACAATGAAATTTCCATCTCCAAAAAGCTTGTCAGCAAAGGGAAGCATGAAGTGCTCTAATATTTTGTGGTAGACGGCTGCGCTGACTTTGGTCTGATAAAACACAGTGGACTTACACCAACAGATGACATGGCTCCCCAAACCATCACTGATTGTGGAAACTTCACACTAGATCTCAAGCAGCTTGGATTGTGGCCTCTCCACTCTTCCTCCAGACTCTGGGATCTCGATTTCCAAATTAAATGCAAAATTTATTTAATCTGAAAACAACACCTTGGACCACTGAGCAACAGTCCAGTTCTTTTTCTCCTTGGCCCAGGTAAGACATTTCTGGTGTTGTCTATTGGTCATGAGTGGCTTGACACAAGGAATGCGACACATGTAGCCCATGTCATAGATACATCTGTGTGTGGTGTCTCTTGATGCAATGACTCCAGCAGCAGTCCACTCCTTGTGAATCTCCCCCAAGTTTTTGCATGGCCTTTTCTTAATCCTTTCAAGGCTGCAGTTATCCCGGTTGCTTGTGCACCTTTTTCTACCACACTTTTTCCTTCCACTCAACTTTCCATTAATATGCTTGGATACAGGACTCCGTGAACAGCCAGCTTATTTAGCAATGGCCTTTAGTGGCCTTTCCCTCCTTGTGGAGTGTGTCAGTGACTGCCTTCTGGACATCTGTCAAGTCAGCAGTCTTCCCCATGATTGTGGAGCCTACTGAAACAGACTAGGAGAACTTTTAAAATGCTTAGGAAGCCTTTGCAGGTGTTTTTTGTTAATTATTCTAATTTACTGAGATAATGACTTTTGGGTTTTCATTGACTGTAACCCATAATCATCAACATTAACAGAAATAAACACTTGAAATAGATCACTCTGTTGGTAATGACTCTATATAATATATGAGTTTCATTTTTTGTATTGAAGAACTGAAATAAAGTAACTTTTTGATGATATTCTAATCTTGTGAGAAGCACCTGTGTATATATATATATATATATATATATATATATATATATTACATAGAGAGAAGAAAAGCGATTCATCTGCCGTGTAGTGTAAAATCACAGCGGGACCCGACAGGATAGAATAGATGGATTACATACAGTAAATACACATGAAACAGGTAGATATGTCAGTGACATATAAAATTAGTGCAGTGTACGTGCAGCCTACTGGGCGTGTTTAATTAAAATGGTGTGGGCTCCCGCGTAGTTTTCTTAAGCAGTAGAGGGAAAGCCAACGGTTGGGGACAGATGTTTACAGCCTGGGAAGGGGGTAATACCAATGGAGCTTTCCAGGCTATTAATATCAGCTCACAACTGTATACTTAGCCTTTACTGACTATTAAAAAGGTTACCCCCAAAAAATAATGACGTAGTGTCCCCCTATAATAACCAGCAAAGTTTATGCAGACAGCTGTGGGCTGATTTTAATAGCCTAGGAAGGGGCCATGGATATTGCCCCCCCAGGCTAAAAACATCACCTCTCTATGAGATGCACCAATTCTGGCACGTAGCCTCGCTCTTCCTACTTGCCCTGTGGTGGTGGTAAATGGGGTTCATATTTGTGAAGTTGATGCCACCTTTGTATTGTCAGGTGACATCAAGCCCAGAGTTTAGTAATGGAGAGGCATCTATAAGACGCCCCCATTACTAAGCCCATAGTCATATTGTATAAAAATACAGACACCCAGAATAAAGTCCTTTAATTGAAAGAATGACAGACTCCTTTAATAAATCTTAATTATATCATACAGCATCGCACATTTCAGCGACACCATTATCCTCTGCAAGATAATTAAAATAAAAAACAACAATATCCCTCACCTAACCGTCGTTCTGTCCCACGCCGTAATCCATATCTGAGGGATAAACAGTTTTCAACCTGGACGGTGCCAAGATGCGACCGACGAGGTTGAGAACCACTGGGAGAATGAGCAGGATCAGTGAGTACCAGTGATGTAATCAAGGTTATCGCAGGTCACTGAGGCTGTGTTCCCATCCAGGCTGAACTGCTGTGACCTCAGTGAGATCCACGCTAGCACCGTGAGAAAGTCGCATGGTGCAGCGGTGTGTTCACTGGGAGAATTTCACTGAATTTGAACTGCGATGAACTCTAATAGATGTGCCTTTTCTGGGCGGCTGTGGGTTGCTATTTCTAGGCTGAGGGGGACCAATATACATGGCCCCTTACCAGCCTCCAGTTGTCTGCTTTAGCAAGGCTGGATGTCAAAAGTGGGGCGACCCCACGCCGCTTTTTAAAATTATTAATTTAAATAATTAAAAAATAAGGCATGGCGACCGCTCTAGTATTGATAACCAGCCAGCTGAGGGTTGCAGCCCCCAGCTGTGAATTTAGCCTGGCTGGTTAGCAAAAATACAGGGGAACCCATGCAGGTTTTTTTTTATTGTTTATTTACAGCGCAGGAGCTGGCTGATGAATACACCCATCAGACGCTACTGCTTTCACTGTTTTTAGCAGCAGCAGGCGTCGGCTGATGGAAGCAGTAGTCACATCAGCTGACACCAGTAACCGAAGGTAAACTTTATACCACCAATCACAACTGAGCGCTTATGCTGTCTTTTGACAGCGTGAGAACCCCAGCTGTCTGACCGGGGTGATGATTTCACCGCCGACCAGAAGCGGTGTTTGCCCCGCTGTCATGCACATGACAGTGGGGCAAACACTGTATGTTCAGGCCTCCCATTCAAGTGAATGGGGTTCAGGTCTGCTGTTCAGTGTCTCTGCCGGATGACAGGCTGTATGGTCTCATCATGCAACCATGCAGCCTGCCATCTGGATGTAGTAGAGCTGAGTGTGAGGTCACATCCTGCTGTCCTTGACTTTTCAGCAACAAATACACTGTAAAAAAGGTTTAAAAAAATGCGGCAAAGTACAAAATCCTGATGACAAAAAAACCCCACAACAATATGTGTGCATGAGATTTCTGAACTCTTATAGGCTTTGCTGGTACTGTAAAAATCAGCTGAAAATTAGCAGCAAAAACGCCCAGTGTGAACATAGCCTAAGTGTTCCCTTTATTTTTTTGAGCAGTGTGTTTACTATATATACATATACAGTGTTGGCCATAAGTATTGACACCCCTGCAATTCTGTCAGATAATACTCGGTTTCTTCCTGAAAATGATTGCAAACACAAATTCTTTGGTATTATTATCTTCATTTTATTTGTCTTAAATGAAAAAACACAAAAAGAATTGTCCTAAAGCCAAATTGGATATAATTCCACACCAAACATAAAAAGAGGGTGGACAAAAGTATTGGCACTGTTCGAAAAATCATGTGATGCTTCTCTAATTTGTGTAATTAACAGCACCTGTAACTTACCTGTGGCACCTAACAGGTGTTGGCAATAACTAAATCACACTTGCAGCCAGTTGACATGGATTAAAGTTGACTCAACCTCTGTCCTGTGTCCTTGTGTGTACCACATTGAGCATGGAGAAAAGAAAGAAGACCAAAGAACTGTCTGAGGACTTGAGAAACCAAATTGTGAGGAAGCATGAGAAATATCAAGGCTACAAGTCCATCTCCAAAGACCTGAATGTTCCTGTGTCTACCGTGCGCAGTGTCATCAAGAAGTTTAAAGCCCATGGCACTGTGGCTAACCTCCCGAGATGTGGACGGAAAAGAAAAATTGACAAGAGATTTCAACCCAAGATTGTGCGGATGTTGGATAAAGAACCTCGACTAACATCCAAACAAGTTCAGGCTGCCCTGCAGTCCAAGGGTACAACAGTGTCAACCCGTACTATCAGTCGGCGTCTGAATGAAAAGGGACTGTATGTAGGAGACCCAGGAAGACCCCACTTCTTACCCCGAGACATAAAAAAGCCAGGCTGGAGTTTGCCAAAACTTACCTGAAAAAGCCTAAAACGTTTTGGAAGAATGCTCTCTGGTCAGATGAGACAAAAGTAGAGCTTTTTGGGCAAAGGCATCAACATAGAGTTTACAGGAGAAAAAAAGAGACATTCAAAGAAAAGAACACGGTCCCTACAGTCAAACATGGTGGAGGTTCCCTGATGTTTTGGGGTTGCTTTGCTGCCTCTGCCACTGGACTGCTTGACCGTGTGCATGGCATTATGAAGTCAGAACACTACCAACAAATTTTGCAGCATAATGTAGGGCCCAGTGTGAGAAAGCTGGGTCTCCCTCAGAGGTCACGGGTCTTTCAGCAGGTCAATGACCCAAAACACACTTCAAAAAGCACTAGAAAATGGTTTGAGAGAAAGCACTGGAGACTTCTAAGGTGGCCAGCAATGAGTCCAGACCTGAATCCCATAGAACACCTGTGGAGAGATCTAAAAATGGCAGTTTGGAGAAGGCACCCTTCAAATAACAGGGACCTGGAGCAGTTTGCCAAAGAAGAATGGTCTAAAATTCCAGCAGAGCATTGTAAGAAACTCATTGATGGTTACCGGAAGCGGTTGGTCGCAGTTATTTTGGCTAAAGGTTGTGCAACCAAGTATTAGGCTGAGGGTGCCAATACTTTTGTCTGGCCCATTTTTGGAGTTTTGTGTGAAATGATCAATGTTTTGCTTTTTGCTTCATTCTCTTTTGTGTTTTTTCATTTAAAACAAATTAAATGAAGATAATAATACCAAAGAATTTGTGTTTGCAATCATTTTCAGGAAGAAACTGAGTATTATCTGACAGAATTGCAGGGGTGTCAATACTTTTGGCCAACACTGTATATATTGGTTGGCAATTATGAAGTTAAAGTGGTCATTAATTTTGTTTATGATTCGGGTATCATCCATCTAAATGGTGGAATATTGGTAATTTTCTCTTCTTTAGTCAAAAGTTACCCTAATCATTCGATGAGTCAACTGTGTGTATTTGTGTTTTTGTATCCTTTATTAAATTGTATTCACATATGATTGGACAATGTTATTCTTACATATGTTCCCATGATTCAGTGTGTTTAGACTTTGGTTATGGCTTTACCTGTCAGAAAAGCACCAGTCTGTTACTCATGATGAATAGCTCTTACGTCTTTTTAATAAAATTCTATTAACGAAGATTTGACATTTTAAACAATGTGGATGTGCCATTCACCCTTACTAAATCTACATTAAGTGTTGATCTACGACGGGACTGGCACCTACAGATCTTGGACTGCATCTCAATGATTATAACAAACATGGTAAGCCCTATTACAGACTTTGTTATTATATACATAATATTAATATTTAAAAGATGGGCAAGGTGTTGAATGACAGCTGGCCTGATCATGTATAGCAACATCTCTCCATTGTTGAGATAACATCATGAGAGTGAGGAATCAGACAACTCGTGTATGTAAATGTTAAATATTTTATGTGTATGGTTCATTATGCAGGTCTATTATATGGATCTAAATGTTTTGCCTTTTTTCTTGTAGATGTGTGACTTTACTATAATTTGTACTTTTTTTCAAATAAAATGATAAAAAAAGAAATCACTACTTCCCTTTGTGTATCCTTTGATGTCTGACAAGATTTGTTTTCTCTGTAAAAGATTTCCCACATTCTGGACATGAATATGGTTTCTCCCCTGTATGAATTCTCTTATGTTTAACAAGATGTGATTTCTGAAAAAAACATTTCCCACATTCTGAACATGGATATGGTTTCTCCTGTGTGTGAATTCTCTGATGTACAACTAGATTTGATTTCTTTCTAAAACATTTACCGCATTCTGAACATAAAAATGGCTTCTCCCCTGTGTGAATTTTCTGATGTCTATCAAAATCTGATTTCCCATTAAAACATTTCCCACACTCTGAACATAAAAATGGCCTTTCTCCTGTGTGAATTTTCTGATGTCTAACAAAATCTGATTTCCCATTAAAACATTTCAAACATTCTGAACATGAAAATGGTTTCTCCTGTGTGTGAGTTTTCTGATGTACAACAAGCTGTGATTTCTGTATAAAACTTTTACCGCATTCCGAACATAAAAATGGCTTCTCCCCTGTGTGAATTCTCTGATGAATAACAAGTTTGGATTTCTCATTATAGCGCTTTCCACATTCTGAACATGAATATGGCTTCTCCCCTGTGTGAATTCTCTGATGTGTGTCGAGATGCGATTTCTTATTAAAGCATTTCCCACATTCTGAACATGAATATGGCTTCTCCTGTGTGTGATTTATCTGATGTATAACAAGTTGTGATTGCTGTATAAAACATTTTCCACATTCTGAGCATAAAAATGGTTTCTCTTCTTTAAGATCTATTTCATGTTCAACAGTCCATTTATGACTTGTATTTTGCATATCAGTCGTTGATGAAGCAGAAGAAACGACTAGTTGAAACTGATCAGATGAAAGATTTTTTCTGAGAAGGGCTTGAGGTATATCTGAGATAATACCATGTTCTTCATATGTATCTGGTGTAATATCATGATCATCTGCTGCAAAATCTGAAAATATCGGATGTCCCCCTGAGCTCCTGGTACAGTCATCTGCCAAGAATAAAAGTAATTTTATTATTTTCCAATAACACTCCAATCAAATCATAGCAATATTATATCTTTTCATACAAATTGTAATACAAATCAGTTGACTAAGAAAGTAGAGCAGAAAATAGAAACTATAAGACAATGATGTTGGGCCACCCAATTGTGCCGTTTCAATTTTTCACTTCGCCTGTCACCAATCATTACCAGTTATATCAGGGGTGGGGAACCTTTTTTCTGCCAAGACCCATGTGGATATTTATGCCATCATTCGGGGCCCATACAAAACGATCAACTTTAAATTTGTCTTGCTATATTTGGTCAAACATTTCATTAACTCACCCCTAATGTAATACCTAGAGCTGCTTCTATTTGGTGAGGCTTGTGATGTTAGATGGCATTAATGATGTTGCTACTCACAACTGCTTTTCCAGGTTTGAGTCAGTCTGGAGCTAAGTCAACTCTTTGGTGATGATAATTTTTGTAAAGAACTCACATCAGAAAGTTGCATTGAACACATGAACACAGATGTATATTACACTGCAATGCTCCTCACCCTGAGAAATTCAGCACTCTGCATGTTACATTTATAGAATTCTAGCAGTGGGACGTCTGCTGTATACATCACATAGGAGATACTGAGACTGCCATATACATCACATGAGCGATGCCAAAACAGATGTATACATCACAGAGGAGACACTGAGGCTGCTGTAAATACATGATGTAAAATACCCCAAGACTGCTAAGTATACATCACATAGAAGACACTGGGGATGTAGCAAATACATCACATTGGAGACTCTAGGGCTGGAGCATTTACATCACATAGTAAACACTAGGGCTGCAGCATATGTGACACCCCAGAGTCCGGTTGTCACAGTGACACTGCCTCCCTCTATGAGGTGAAGTCATGCTTGGAGGCAGAAGGGGACCCCCATGCCAGGTAACATAGATTAAATCACAATTCCTGCTGCAGGTCAGAAAAGGGAGCTGCCTTATAAATTCTGGCCAACAGATGGGGTTGGTGAGTCAGCTAGAGGTGAGCTGAGGAGGTTGTCATGGAAACGAGAGCAGCTTTGAGGAAAAATGACAAGACAGTTAAACGGGAGGTAAAAAGATCTTTCTGGAAGATCCAGTCAGTTCAAGACAGGGAGCTGATCGGAGAGGAGCTCAATAGGCAGAGCTGATCCGTGAAGAGGGAAAGGACACGGGCAAAGACGGTGATGCTCTGGGGAAGCTAAAAATCTGCATATAGCAGACCCCAGAGCAAAGCGCTAATAGAGAGAAAAGGGACGTCAGAGTCCATGGTGTCAGGAGCTGTATGTCCTGATCGCCGAATTTGAAAGTACAGGGGATTGTAAATCCCTGTGCGACATTGAACACCTGAGGACACGGCAGCGGATAAGGAGCCCGGGGCTGACGGTGAAGAGAACGGTACCCATGGAATAGGCTCACGCTGACAGCCGTACAGGTTAGTGAAACCATCACGAATAGAGGGTCAAAGCTTAGTTATATACAGTGGAGACCCACACACAAAGCGCAGAAAGGAAGGTCCTAACCGCCACCTGGCAAGGTGGATCTCCTGAATGCCTCCAGGCGAGCCGGACTCATTCCATCACCTGTATGTGGTACTCCGGATTGCCACCAATTGCCATTAAAAGGTAAAGAAACTGCATCTCTCTGTGTCCTCATTTCTCTGCACCCCAACGTTCACAGCCATTTTGACTATTAATCTAACATCTTTGCTCTGGGACTATTGCTCTACCTGTGGAGAGCTATTTTCACCGCAGCTGCGCCACATCAACAGTTTCAGGGGAACAACATCGCAGCGCTGGTCACTTCTGACCAGAATACCACAGGTGGCATCACATATTTAATCATCTATAAACTTTATCTTCATTTTTACCACATCACCAACAACTTTTCCCCCTTCCCCTTTCATCATTTTATTTAATGGACGCCCCAGAGCCACGGACCGGGTCGCCGCCGCCGTGACACCGTCCCCAGTTGAAATCGACGGGCCCGGTACCGAGTACCCCACGGTCCTGCAGCACAGTGTGCGTGCTCTCGCGCGCCCTCACGCTGCCCCGTGCGCTCCAACTGGCGTCACGAACAGGATTTAGCGAGCCTAGCAAAACTGGGTAAAGGAGCCCGGCAAAGATGGGTACTGTGTGCCATAGACGTTATTAAATTGAGTGCTAAAGATTTGACTGAGCTTGCAAGTAACCGCCAAAACTGTGTCACACAGTGCGTGCAAGCAGAGAGGCGCATGCCAGTGAAGCTGGAGCTCCACTCTATTGTGAGCAAGTGAAAAACAGGAAGAAAAATGCCCAACTCGGGTGAAGATTCAGCGGCGGTTGCAGCTGCAGCCTCAATAATGCTGCTATCGAAGCCATATATACCAGGAGCAGCCTGGTTACCTCAGTACTCAGGGGAGTCGCACTCTGAGCGATTTTAAAGAAAGACTATGTATCTTGTTCAAAGTGTACCCCCTGTCAGAAAGCCAAAAAGTCAATATCCTCATTGGCCAGTTAACTGGTGCGGCCCAGAGGGAAGTAAAGTCCTGGCTGGACACTAATAAAGGGACTGTCCAACAAATCTTGGCCAGACTGAAGAACACTTTTGATACCTGCACTGCAACAGAGATAGAAATGAGATTCTTTGGGTGCAAACAGAGAGTGCAGGACAGTATACGGGACTATGCCCTTAATCTTCAGGAGGCACTACGGGCTGTAAAGCAGGTTGATCCTGAGAGCGTGCAAGATGAAGATAGATTACTAACAGAGCAGTTCATAGAGGGACTCCAGTCTCACAACCAAAGGACACAGCTGCGCATAATGGCCCTACAAAATCCTGAATTGGACTTTGCACACTTTAAGGATAGAGCCATACGGGTGCTACATGAACCGAATCCTAGCAGCACAGAGCCCTCTAAGCATCATGCAATTACATACCAGCAGGAGACAGCATCCTTTCCAAAGACCTCTATTGAGACTGACAAGCCGTCCCAAGATGATGATTCTGCTGCAGACTTACGTCTCCAAGTCAAGGAACTAACCAAAAGTGTGGCTGCACTCACAAAAACTGTGAAGTCCCTGCAAGTGACTCCAAAGAAGAAGATCCAGCTGGCCTCCAGTCCAGAAGACGTCCCGTGGCGACAGCAGAAGAGGATCCCACCAACCAGAGGGAGAGACCGTGATCGTTACGACGAGGACGGACAGCCCATCTGTCGCCGCTGCAACAAGGCGGGACACCTAGCCAGATCCTGTCATTTAAACAAGCAACCCCTGGGGCAAAGAGCCAACCCTCAGGAGTAAAGACGACCAGGGCCACCAAATTGGCGGCGAGACAAGTACGTAGGAGGACGACCAGTCTTGACTGTCGTGATTGACGGTTTTCCGATGAACGCTTTACTGGACACTGGCTCCCAGGTGACAACGATACCATATGTTCTTTTAAAGCAGTACTGGGCAGATTCAGACATTACTCATAGCCCAGATAAAGACTTTGCCATTTTTGCCAGCAATGGTCAGCCCTTGCCTCAGATGGGATATAAAGAGGTGACCATCAAGATTGGCAGAGTAGAACTGCAATCGCAAGGTTTGATAATAGTTGATATTGACAAACGAGAATGCCATCCTATGATCACTTTAGGCACTAATGTAATTGAAAATTGTCTTGGAGAAATTATTGCTTTGTTACAACAGGTAGCCGAGACCGCCAGCTCCAGTCAGCAACGGGTCCTGCAAAAGGAGATCAGAGCCCTGATGCAGAGACAACAGGTAGAGCTGTCTGGTGGAGAAATCGGCAGTGTCAGAGTAAGTGATCCTTTCCCCACTGCAGTACCTCCCAGAAGTGAAATGTTAATTTGGTGTCGGGCAGCAATAGGCCTAAGGGGTCAAGATTACCAAGCCCGGGTGGAACCCATGTACTCTGATAGTAGGCCCACTATCCTGACAGCCAGAGGGGTAGTTGATGTCCGCAAGGGGAGAGTACCAATACGCATCTTAAATTGTGGGGAGAGAGAGGTCAAGTTACCCCGGTATGCCACCTTTGCTAAATTGTTCACTGTCAGTAACAATGCAATAGAGACACTAGAACCCTTGCTTCCGTCTGACAAGGTGGAAGAGAATGGCTCTGAAGGGCAGCAGGAGGATTGGTGTCAGCAGCTACACGTAGGCACTGACTTCACCCCTTCACACCAAAAGCATGGGGCTTACCGGGTGGCTTGAGAATTTGAACGGGTCTTCAGCAAGCATCCTCTAGACTTTGGGCAGGTAAAAGGGGTCCAACATCATATCCCCACCAGACATCATCCACCCATTAAAAAGAGGCACCGGCCTGTAACCCCAGCACACTATCAATGTGCCAAGAGTATGTTAAGGGAGATGAAGGAGGCTGGAGTGATCAGAGATAGTTGTAGCCCCTGGGCAGCTCCATTAGTCCTCGTTAAGAAGAAAGATGGTACTATGAGGATGTGTGTAGACTACAGGCGGATTAACAGCATTACACATAAAGACGCTTACCCATTGCCTAGAATTGAGGTATCACTAGCCGCAGTGAGAACTGCTAATTATTTCTATACCTTAGATCTCACCAGTGGGTATTGGCAGGTTCCTGTGGCAGAGGCAGACAAAGAGAAGACAGCATTTACAACACCAATGGGCCTCTGCGAGTTTAACTACATGCCGTTCGGGCTCAGCAATGTGCCAGGAACATTTCAGCGGTTAATGGAATGCTGCCTTGGACATAAAAACTTTGAAACCGTTCTGCTGTACCTGGATGACATCATCGTCTTCTCCAAAACCTACGAAGACTATTTGAAGCACCTGGCCGAGGTATTCGAAGCCCTGTCAAACTTTGGCCTGAAAATAAAACCATCCAAATGTCACCTTTTGAAACCCAAGGTGCAGTACCTAGGCCATGTGGTGAGCGCGGAAGGTGTGGCACCCGATCCTGACAAAGTCACCATTATCCGGGACTGGCAAAGACCCAGCACTATCCATGAAGTGAGGCAATTTCTTGGGTTAGTAGGCTACTACCGAAGATTTATCAAGGACTTCACCAAGACAGCAGCACCGCTGCAAGATCTTCTAGTGGGCCAATCCAAAAAGGCCAAGAACAAAAATCTTCCATTCGAGTGGAACAAAAGGATAGAAGAGTCCTTCACCAAGTTGAAATTGGCCCTCACGGGAGATGAGGTCCTGGCCTACCCTGACTATGACCAACCATTTGTACTTTACACTGACGCCAGCAACGTGGGGTTGGGAGCAGTGCTGTCACAAGTGCAGAAAGGCAGAGAGAGAGTGATTGCCTACGCCAGCAGGAAGCTTCGTCCCACTGAGATGAACCACGACAACTACAGTTCCTTTAAGCTGGAGTTCCTCGCCATAGTCTGGGCGGTAACAGAGCGCTTTAAGCACTACTTGGCTTCCGCAAAGTTCACCATCTACATGGACAATAATCCGCTAACCCACCTTGAAACTGCAAAGCTCGGGGCACTTGAGCAGCGATGGATGGCCCGGCTGTCCAACTACGAGTTCACCATCAAGTACCGAGCAGGACATAAGAACGCTAATGAGGATGCGTTGTCCCGGATGCACAATTCACTAGACGGGGAGAAGATCCACAAGAACTCGAAGAAATCGAGTTACCAGCCTTCCACCGTCCAATTGCAGCCCAGCGCTCCCAAGGAGTAAGGAATAAGCGCTTTGTCATACGAGAGATAACGTTGAATCCATTACCCCATCATGAGTGGGCAGAGACACAAGGTAGTGACCCAGCTGTTCGCCTAGTAAATGAGTGGCTGGCACAAGCTGATGCACACCCTGGTCCAGATGACCCACAGGAAGCACAGCAGTTATGGAAGGAGAGAGGCAAGCTGTTCATCTATGAAGGTAAACTGTGTCGAAGAAACATCAACTCGCGCACACACGAACTGGTCTGGCAGGTGGTAGTCCCGAAGAGGGATGCGCCAATGGTCTTAGAGGCGTACCACAATGGAGCAGGACACTTCGGTTGGAAGAAGTTGGAGGTCCTACTTCGTGAAAGGTTCTCCTGGGTTGGCATGAGGAGTTCCATTGAGAAGTGGTGCCGAGAATGTGGCCCATGCAACCTGCGCAGAAAAGACCGAAACAGCCAGCAAGCCCCATTACAGCCGATCATCACAAAACAGCCGCTTGAACTGGTAGCCTTGGATTACGTGAAGTTAACTCCGAGTAGGAATGGCTACACTTATGCTTTGACCACCGTGGACCATTACTCAAGTGTTCCAGGAGTTCTGTAACATGTACGGTTGCAAAAAAATCAGAACGACGCCGTATCATCCACAGACAAATGGCATGTGTGAAAAGATGAACCAAGTGGTCATTGACTTATTGAAGACCTTACCTCTGGAAGAACGAAACCAGTGGCCAGAGAAGTTGCCAGATCTGATAGATCTATATAATCATATACCGGTAAACTCTACAAATTGCACTCCGGCCTACTTGATGAGAGCAAGACCTGGCAAGTTACCAGTTGATTTAGACATGGGAGTCTTAACACCTGAGACAACATCACCAGATGCAGACTGGGATACAGAGCGGCAGCAACAATACCGCAAAGTGCAAGAATGTGTGGAGAAAAGTTTGTCCCAAGCAAGACAGAGGCAGGAATGAAATTACAATCAACACGCCCCTGCAGTTCCCTTGGCACCAGGAGAACAAGTACTCAAATGAAAGAGACGTGTTCACAAACTAGATGACCAGTGGGAGGCAGAGCCATACACCGTGATACCTTCAGACTTTAATAACACCAAAGTATGTATCATCAGCAAAGATGGAGGAGAAACCTTCGAAGCAGTCTCAAGAGATCATCTAAAGATGTGCCCTGATCAATTGAAGGACAAGAAAGAAGTCCAAGATGCTCCACAACCCATAGTAGAGGTGGAAGAAAAGATTCAAACTATACTTGGAGAATTTCCTCAGACGTGGACACAAGTAAATCAGGCAATAGTAGTACCAGTTCTAACCTTTCATCAGTCTACTGCACCAGATGAAGTAGAGACTCTAAATGAAATGCCTCCAGTAACAGATACCACATCTGCAGAGGAATGCGGAAATCTGTCCCCTGCTAAAAGCGAATCTGACAATCTCATGGTGAGTCTAGGAGTAGAGAGAAGGCAGTCTAAAATACCTATCTTACACAAGTCTACTTATAGCATAGTGACTAATGCACCAACAGTGGACATCAGAGAACAGGTCAGGCCATCAGAAATACCTATACTGCGTAGATCCACTCGTAGTACAAGAGGTCAGATCCCTACCCGTTACAGAGATTACATAATGTAAATAAAGTAATCAGAATGTATAGTTGTAACTGTTAAGCATGAGAGCCTACAGAGACTTACTGTATGAACCATTTTAAGTATTGGTAATAACCAGTTAAAGGACAATTCGGCCACAGGACTATGTGTGGTCAGAACTGTATTTGCAAATAGTTACTCCAAAAAGGCCTTGAAAATAAGCCGCCGGCGTGGCCGACAAACAGGCCCATCTACAGAGTGCCCTGTAACCACGCCCAGGGACGACACACAAAGTGGGTTAAGGCGGTTCACATCAACCAAACTCCAGGTACAAGCACAAAGACAATTCCTGGACAGCAGCGTAAGGACTGTTCGCTGCAGTAACTGTGCTATTGTTTCTTTTTCTTGTCTGGTTTTTGATAATTTTTACATTTTTAAGACTTTGTAGATTTTCATTAATTGTTGTTGTCAATAATTCTTGTTATGTTTCCTCAGTCCAGGAGTACTGAACTTCCCCAGAGTTAGAAACTACCGAAGCACTAAATGGAGAAGAACATGACTTTGGGTGGGGTAGACCTTTAACTACTGCTGCTTTGTTTGTATAGCGGTGTAGATTTTAAGCAAAAGTGATATTGCTTTATGAGGAAGGAGCTCAGTATGTCAGAGCCTGGTGTGTTACTGTGAGGAGGGTGGGGTTTATAGAGAGGAAGTAATTCTGTCTCTCTCCCTCTTTCTCTCACCTGATGAACTGGATGAAACATCACCCGCCCTGTTTATAATCACTGTCCTAAAACTTTTTAATTATTGCTTGTATATTGATAAATGCTTTATTATATTTTTTGAATTTGCCATTGTATATCGTTCTCTGCTCTGTCTCTGACTACTGGACAGAGCACAACACACCCCACCCCGGAGGCCCCCGCCCCGCGCACTGATTCCTGCGCGCAGTGCGGCATTGGCGGGTAACTGGAGCTCACTGGAGGAGTCACCGCCACTGCCCAGACTTGTCAAGTCAATGTGAGCTGAGCCCAGGCAGCGTGACGGACCGGTGATTTGCGCACACCCGGAGGCCGGAGGAGCAGGACGAGCGGTGCGGGGCCTGGCCATCCAGGAGGCCTCAACCGCGGCCGCGGGATTACAGTGATAGTCTTCTTCTTCTTCAGAGTCAGACGCGTCGCAGCCTGTCGCCTGTGTATCTGGTACACAGGCCAACGCCGGGTCTGTCTGTATGTGCTGCGTATTGGGGACCTGTGCAGTGCTGCCTATTGGGGACCTGTGCTGCCTACTAGGGACCTGTGCCTGCCTATTGGGGACCTGTGCTGCCTACTAGGGACCTGTGCTGCCTACTAGGGACCTGTGCCTGCCTATTGGGGACCTGTGCTGCCTACTAGGGACCTGTGCCTGCCTATTGGGGACCTGTGCTGCCTATTAGGGACCTGTGCTGCCTAATAGGGACCTGTGCCTGCCTATTGGGGACCTATGCTGCCTATTTTGGACCTGTGCTGCCTACTAGGGACCTGTGCCTGCCTATTGGGGACCTGTGCTGCCTATTAGGGACCTGTGCTGCCTACTAGGAACCTGTGCCTGCCTATTGGGGACCTATGCTGCCTATTTTGGACCTGTGCTGCCTACTAGGGACCTGTGCCTGCCTATTGGGGACCTGTGCTGCCTATTAGGGACCTGTGCTGCCTACTAGGGACCTGTGCCTGCCTATTGGGGACCTGTGCTGCCTATTAGGGACCTGTGCTGCCTACTAGGGACCTGTGCCTGCCTATTGGGGACCTGTGCTGCCTACTAGGGACCTGTGCCTGCCTATTGGGGACCTATGCTGCCTATTAGGGACCTGTGCTGCCTACTAGGGACCTGTGCCTGCCTATTGGGGACCTGTGCTCCCTATTTGGGACCAATGCTGCCTATTGGGAACAATGCTGCCTATTGAGGACCTGTGCTGCCTATTGGGGACCTGTGCTGCCTATTGGGGACCTGTGCTGCCTATTGGGGACCTGTGCCTGCCTATTGGGGACCTGTGCTGCCTATTAGGGAACAATGCTGCCTATTAGGGACCTGTGCCTGCCTATTGGGGACCTGTGCTGCCTATTGGGGACCTGTGCTGCCTATAGGGACCTGTGCTGTCTATTGGAGACCTGTGCTGCCTATTGGGGACCTGTGCTGCCTATAGGGAACAATGCTGCCTATTGGGGACCTGTGCTGCCTATTGGGACCTGTGCCTGCCTATTGGGGACCTGTGCTGCCTATTAGGGACCTGTGCTGCCTACTAGGGACCTGTGCCTGCCTATTGGGGACCTGTGCTGCCTACTAGGGACCTGTGCCTGCCTATTGGGGACCTGTGCTGCCTATTAGAGACCTGTGCTGCCTACTAGGGACCTGTGCCTGCCTATTGGGGACCTGTGCTGCCTACTAGGGACCTGTGCCTGCCTATTGGGGACCTGTGCTGCCTATTAGGGAACAATGCTGCCTATTAGGGACCTGTGCCTGCCTATTGGGGACCTGTGCTGCCTATAGGGACCTGTGCTGTCTATTGGGGACCTGTGCTGCCTATTGGGGACCAATGCTGCCTATTGGGGACCTGTGCTGCCTATAGGGAACAATGCTGCCTATTGGGGACCTGTGCTGCCTATTGGGACCTGTGCTGCCTATTGGGGACCTGTGCTGCCTATTGGGTACAATGCTACCTATTGGGGACCTGTGCTGCCTATTGGGACCTGTGCTGCCTATTGGGGACCTGTGCTGCCTATAGGGACCTGTGCTGTCTATTGGGGACCTGTGCTGCCTATTGGGGACCAATGCTGCCTATTGGGGACCTGTGCTGCCTATAGGGAACAATGCTGCCTATTGGGGACCTGTACTGCCTATTGGGGACCTGTGCTGCCTATTGGGGACCTCTGCTGCCTATTGGGTACAATGCTACCTATTGAGGACCTGTGCTGCCTATTGGGACCTGTGCTGCCTATTGGGGACCTGTGCTCCCTATTTGGGACCAATGCTGCCTATTGGGGACCAATGCTGCCTATTGGGAACAATGCTGCCTATTGGGGACCTGTGCTGCCTATTGGGGACCTGTGCTGCCTATTGGGGACCTTTGCTCCCTATTTGGGACCAATGCTGCCTATTGGGGACCAATGCTGCCTATTGGGGACCAATGCTGCCTATTGGGGACCTGTGCTGCCTATTGGGGACGTGTGCTACCTATTAGGGACAAATAAAAGTATAAAAAATTACTATTGACATAATCATGCGGACCTACATAATAAATGTAACGCCTTATATGTGCAGTGTATGAATAGTGGAAAATTGAAAACATAAAAAAAACTGAATTGATATTGTTTTTGTATTTCTCCATATAGTTAATAAGTTAGTTAAGTTATATGTACCCCAAATCCTGCCACTGACAAATTCAACTCATCCTGAAAAAAAAGAAGCCCTCATGCAGTTATGATGACAAAAAAATAAAAATAGGTATTAGACCTACCGGTAATGATGTTTCCAGGAGTCCATCCTGACAGCACCATGGAGGACGTCCTCCTCCTCCTTACAGGGACAGGAAAAGCACACGAGAGGTTAAAAGGTTCCGCCCCACCCCATTTCCCTCAGTGATTTAACAAGTACCACAGCGTGGATAATGCACGTAAAATTTTAATGATACAATCATTTTACAATATATAACATAACCTAACATAAACAGGGAGGGAACTACCCGTGCTGTCAGGATGGACTCCTGGAAACATCATTACCGGTAGGTCTAATACCTATTTTCCAGGACGTCCCCCTGACACCACCATGGAGAGTACCAAAGCACCTCCCTAGGGTGGGACTACCGCCTGGAGAACCTTTCTCCCAAATGCGATTTGCTGACTAGCCAGCACATCAAGCTTGTAGTGCTTGCAGAAAGTATTCAGTCTGGCCCAGGTTGCTGCTGTACAGATTTGATCAACTGAGACTCCCGCCCGTTCGGCCCATGAGGCCGATACTGCCCTTGTAGAGTGGGCCCTTAATCTATCTGGCGGGTTTGCGCCTTCAGCCTGGTAGGCGTCTGAGATTACTGAGGTAATCCATCTGGCGATGGTTGTCTTAGAGGCTTTCTTCCCCTTATTTTTACCCCCAAAGAGGACGAATAGATTTGGGTCAATACGCCAACTGTTGGTGGCCTCTAAATAGTCAGTAACCGCGCGTCTCACGTCCAGTGAACGAAGACGCTACTCCTCATTACGGGGATTGTCACAGAAGGATGGTAACACTATCTCCTGGTTTATATTTTGACAAGAGGCTACTTTTGGGATAAAAGCCGGATCTAATCTCAAGATCATACGGTTTTCTCTGATCTGGAGATATGGGTCTCTAGTGGACAGGACCTGGATTTCCCCTATTCTCTTGGCCGTGGTAATGGCTACAAGGAAGGCCGTTCTGCGAGTGAGAGTTGAGATGGTAATTTCCTCACTGGGGACATAGGGAGCCCTACATAGAAATCTGAGTACCAGGCCAAGGTCCCAAGGCGGGGTGAGCTGCCTAATCATGGGGCGAAGACGCTGCGTGGCCTTTACGAATCTTACTACCCAGGGATGAGAAGCTAACGGGTAATCAAAATGGGAGCTTAAGGCCGAAATCTGGACTTTTAAAGTGCTGGGCTTAAGACTTTTATTAAACCCTGACTGTAAGAAGTTTAAGATACTAGGGAGGTCAGGGGTACCCGCCACGAGGTCGGACCTGCCACCGTCCAGACAGAATCTCTTCCAAATCTTCCGGTATATTGCGGACGTAACTGGCTTCCTGCTGGCCTGTAGGGTAGATATCACCTGATCTGATAAGCCCTTTGCCTTCAGGATGTTCCTTTCAGGATCCAAGCCGAGAGGTGAAGTCTTGCTGGATTCGGGTGGTGGATCGGGCCCTGTTGGATGAGGTCTTTCTTCAGAGGTAGTTCGACCGGACTTCCCAATGCCATAGCTCCTAGTAGGGGAAACCAGCTTCTCCTTGGCCAGTATGGAACCACCATTATCACCCTTGCGCGGTCCTCGCGGATCTTCCTTAGTACCGCCGGTATAAGCGCTAGTGGTGGGAACGCGTAAGAAAGGGGTTCTTCCCAGGTCTGGCTCAGGGTGTCTGCCGGGTTCAGGGAATAAAATCTGTAGACCTTTGCGTTTCTTCGATTTGCGAACAGATCTATACTGGGGGTCCCCCAACGCTGACACAGTTGATGAAAAATCTCTTCGTCCAGTTCCCACTCTGTCGAGTAGACCTGTTGTCTGCTTAGGTAGTCTGCTACTGCATTCTGGGACCCCTCTAGGTGGACTGCTGTTACTGAGAGGACTGTTCTTTCTGCCCAGGAGAATATTCTTCCTGCTAGAGCCTGGAACGGTTGGTGCCTGGGCCCTCCTTGGTGCCTCACAAATGACACTGCTGTTATGTTGTCGGATAATACTCGGACGTGTCGATTCTTCAGGATCGGTTGGTTCCGCCGCAGAGCTTCCCAGACCGCGTAGAGCTCTCTGTAGTTGGAGGATTTGTTTCCGATTTCTGCCGGTCATCTCCCCTGGAAGATCTTCCCTTTTACGTGGGCTCCCCATCCCCACGTACTGGCGTCTGTGGTGAGTACCACGTATGGAAAGGTTGTCCATAATACGTCCACCTGGAGATTTCTGGCCTGTGTCCACCACCGTAGTGATTCCTTCATTAGTCCTGACAGCCTTATGGGTCTGTCGAATGAAGACCGACTTCTGTCCCATACTGCGAAGATCTGCTTTTGTAACGGTCTCGAGTGGAACTGTGCCCATCTGACACACGGAATGCAAGCCGTCATTAAACCCAGAACCTCCATTGCCCCTCTTATGGAGGAGCGGTGCTTTAAGAGGTCCCTGGCTCTGTCCTGAATAGTCTTCTGCTTGCGTCTTGGTAGCAGGGATATCCTGTCTTGTGAGTCTAAGAGAACCCCAAGGAAGACCTTCCTGCACTCTGGTCTGAGGTCTAACTTCTGCCAGTTGATCACCCAGCCGAGGAACTCCATTAGAGTAGTTGCTTGGTCTCTGTCTCGGATGAGCGCTTCTTCGGATCCTGCCACCAGGAGGAAGTCATCTAAGTATGGTATGATGACGATACCTTGACTTCTCAGGAAGGCCACTACCTCCGCTACCAGCTTTGTGAAGATTCGGGGGGCCAAAGCCAGCCCGAATGGAAGGCATTGGAACTGGAAGTGGCAGGTCCGGGTTGGTAATCTGATTGCAAATCTTAGTAGATTTTGGGATAAGGGATGGATAGGGACCTGATAGTACACACTCTTCAGGTCGAGGGTGCACATGACAGCGTCCCTGTCTATTAGCTGTATTGCGGACCGAATAGATTCCATCCGGAACCTCTTGTACCTGACCCAGGCATTCAGAGGCTTTAAATTTATAATAGTCCGGGCTTCGCCGGATGGCTTTGCAATGGAGAACAGGGAGGAGTAGTGTCCCTTTCCCCTTTCTGACAGAGGAACCGGTACTATAACCTCTGACCTGATTATGTCTTGTATATCTGCCCACATTGCGGAGTCCGCCGGGACTACCGTGGGTGCAATATCTCTGTCGGGGGGAGATGAGTAGAGCTCTATACTGTAGCCCTCCGTGATGGTTCTGAGAACCCACCGATTGTGGGTGACTCGGGACCAATTTGTTGCGAAGCGGCAAAGTCTTCCCCCAATACCTATGGCGTCATTGCCTCCTAGACCTGGAGGTTGACGAAAAAAGGGAGCTTTTGCTTCTCCCACCCTGGCCATGAGGGCTTCTGTATGAGCCTCTATTGGACCTGACCTGGGCCCTAGAGTCGGTCTGTCTCCTATAGAAGGGGCCTCTTCGAAAAGGCTGGGGTCGCTTAGGTTTTTCTTCCGGGAAACCTTTATTTTTGTCGGACACTAGCTCTAAGATATTATCCAGGGCTGGTCTGAATACTCTTAAGCCTGAGAAGGGAATGGAGCAAAGCTTCGCTTTAGAAGCATTATCTCCTGACCTAGATTTAAGCCAGACTGCTCTCCGGGCCGCATTAGAAAGGGAGCTGTTTCTGGCTGCAAATCTCACAGATTCGGCCGACGTATCTGATAGGAATACCGTGGCCGACTTCATGAGGGGAAGGGAGGCTAAAATCTCGGACCTAGGAGTCTTGTTGGTAAGGCGTTCCTCCAACTGCCCCATCCACAAAAACATAGATCTGGCCACCGAGGTGGCTGCTATGTTAGCCCTGATAAGGGCCGCCGACGTCTCCCATGTTCTTTTTAACAGAACGTCCGCCTTTCTGTCCATTTGGGTCCCGGAGACTTGATGAATCCTCGAACGGGATGGCGGTCTTTTTGGTGACCTTGGCTACAGGACTTCCTCCCATGATCGTGTTTCCTCGGGATCGAAAGGCAGTCGACCTTTAAAATCACGAGATAGTACAAGTCGGCGTTCCGCCTTCATCCACTCCTCGCGGACCATTGTCTTGATGTATTCACTTACAGGGAACACTATCTGCGTTCGAGACACGAGTCCTCCAAACATCAGGTTCTCTCTAGATTGCGGCTTAGGAATTTCCTCAATCTTCATGGTGTTCCTCACCGCCTGGACCAATTCGTCCATGTCCTCTAGTCTGAACAGGTATTTCCTGCCCTGATCCTGCTTATCCGCGGGGATCTCTCCTTTCTCCTCTGGATCCGAGTCCCGGAAGTCTGACCCCTCATCGGAGCTTGGATTGGATAACTCTGCCTCCCACCTTGGACGCTTTCGGCTTGGCCCTGGACTGGGGGACTGCCGCTGTGCAAAGCTGACTCTGGAGGCTTGAACTTCCTCCCGTATCAGAGATCTCATCTCGGATAGGAGGGACGGCTGCTCATCTCCTATCACCCGTGACGTGCAGGGCACACAGAGGGTTTTGGGATGGGTGTCTGGCAGCTTTACCCTGCATACTGGGCATATGACCGACTTAGATGTGGCCTTGGCCAGGTCTTTAGCCACTGTTGGGGGGCTGCTGGGGTTCCCTTATCCTATGATAAAGGATAGGATAGTCAGGCCCTTGTCCTGGGCTGTGGAGGATGGTATGGGGAGGGTGATTTGCGCCAGGCACACTTACCCCTCCATTCGCCTGTTCGGTATCCATCCTGTTGTCCGCGCTTCCAGAGAGACGCCGGGCTCCTGGAACGCGTGCCGAGATTCAAAGCCGGCACGTGACGTCACCGGAAGTGACATGCATCCTTCTGCGGTAGGCCGGGAGTCGCTCCGGCCACTTCCGCCTACCCAGACACTAGCCCCGCCTCTTCCTGATGCCGGCGCCCGCCCGAGCAGCTGCCTGCGGGGGACCAGCCCTCGCCACCATGGCGGTCACGACTGGAGCCGAGAGCCTCCCACCGGGAGGAGCGGCTCCCTCCAGGCGCATCGTCCCTCTCCTGGCCTTTGGGGCAGAGGGACTCCCCACGGGAGAGTTTCGGCCCTGGGCATCTTCACAGGGGGAAGGATTGGACTGGCCGCTCGATCCCCCTGGGCCCGGTAAGCATTGCTACGCTTCCTCTCGCGTGTCCCTCCATGCAGGGACAGTAAAAACACTGAGGGAAATAGGGTGGGACGGAACCTTTTAACCCTCGTGTGCTTTTCCTGTCCCTGTAAGGAGGAGGAGGACGTCCTCCATGGTGCTGTCAGGGGGACGTCCTGGAAAATATCATTGCTCTTGAAACACGACAAATAGATAACAAAAAAAAAAATAAAAAATTGACCACAGACCCAAAATGGGCACCCCACTAAAGAGGTGGTCCGTAGGCAAAGTCATTTTCCGCCTAACTTCTTATTTATTCCATGCCATTTTCTGATTTACTTGCTTTAAAAATTTGTCTATTTTTTTTTATTTCCCCTCTGATGACGATTCATTTGAGAGTCCCCAGTGCATCCTGGGATATTAAAACGAAGCGTCATCAGAGCAGGGGGCAGAGGCTGCGATCCCTGTCACAGCCGCTGTCCCCTCCCTGAAGCAAAGCACCATCAGTGACGCTCGTTTCTGCTCTGTCCCCGCTGCTTCCTGTGCGCTGTCCCTTGCACTCTGTGCCCTGTCTCCAGTGCACAGCATACGCTCCATTGTTGGCTTAGATGAATAGTAATAAGCCGACAGCACACAGAGCAGGGCCAGCCCCTGAAACGGGCGTCACTGATGGTGCTGTTTCAGGGAGGAGACAGCGGCTGTGACAGGGACCGCAGCCTCTACCCCCTGCTCTGATGAGGCTTCGTTTGAATATCCCAGGATGCACTGGGGACTACCAAATGAATTGTCATCAGACAGGAAGTAAAGAAAATAAACGAACAGTTAGTGTAGTAAGGGGAAGGTAGGGAATTTTTAATACAAATATATTAGAAAATAGCTGAAATTATGGCATCAAATATATAGGGAGTTAGGAGGAAAATTACTGTTCTTTGAAGAATGGACAGCACTCAGTTGGCAACACTGATGTCATTGAGGTGTTACCGGTGTTTTTCAAAGACAGCTTCACAGAACGGGAACGTTTCCTCTACAAATCAAATAAAAAACAGACGCCTCCTTCTGTTAGCTGACAGTCTCATGGTTCCAGTATGTGTAGTATCTGTTTCACGGATATCACACGTACCCATTATAACCTATGGTGCTATGCTACCATGTGTTTTTTCATGAACTGTGTGTCCATGCTGCACACCCGGAGATAGGATTGTTTTTTACGGCAGCAGGGATAACAAGGTCCAATACAATTCTATGGGTTCATGAAAAACACATACAGAACACAGATGTCATCCGTATTTAGCATAAGTATAGGAGAAACTTTTGTAATTTATTTCATTATCCGTATCGGAAAAACACTGATGACACCCTGATGGTAGAAACGGACACACGGATGACACACTGATGGAAACCAATGATGACACCGGTACCGTTTTTTCATGTGTGTGTTTTATATGGTAAAAGGAGGAAGGAGGCCTCAGGCCGTGTTCACACTTTTGTTTGGGAGTTTTCTTTTTTCTGTTCCATTTTAGGGATAAACAAACTGGATTCATGTTCAAAACTGATCTGTTGTACAACCAATGCAATCAGAAGCAGAGCGGTCCCATTTATTATGGGGTCTCTCTGTGTTTCGATACGTGTCCTTTTTAGAAATGGAAGTTCTGTATGATGAGGTTTTTTACCATTTTAAATACAATTGCACCATTTATATACTGGAATATTATGCTTGTAAGGCCGGTATCATACATGCGAGAAACACGACCGAGTCTCACATGAAAATACCCGGCACTGCCGCCGGCACTCGGGATAGGAGCGTGCGGCTCCATGTATTGCTATGCGGCAGCACGCTCTGATCCGAGAGCCGGCGGAAGTGCCGGGTATTAACATGCGAGACTTGGCCGTGTTTCTCGCATGTGTGATCCCGGCCTAAGAAGAAAGCTACTGAGGTTTTCAGGCTAAGAAATTCATTGTGTACATAACAGTGCAGCCTGTGGTTCACTAGTAATGTTTCTGCCTTCCATATTGGAGTCCTGAGTTTGAATCTCCAACACTGACAAGTTTCAAAAGTAAATTTAGAGACATCCACTGAGCACAGTGTCCGGGGTTAGACAAGACTATGAACACAGAAGAGACCTCCATGCAAAATAGTGTGAAGTGTTGTTATTTTTTTTTAAGCGATTAAATCTTTAGGTGTAAAATTCAGATAAGAAACTCAGTGCAAACAAACCCTAAAAAATTCCACACATAATTATACCATCCAGTGACTGAGAAGAATCTGTGACTTCTCTGCATTTAGTGCTTACAACTCACCTGGGTAGTCAAATGTAGGAATCTCCTCCTTACACTGCTCATCACCCCTCACATATGTCCCTGTAGTATTAATATGGGGCAGATCTTCACCCTGAGACAAAGATTATAAAAGTCACTGACAGATGGAGATGTTGTGTGAAATTATTTCAATAAACAAAGAATAGTAAATGAACATACTCCATATCGTCTCAGTGTATCCATCTTTTCTCACAACTCTTGGTTCGATCAAACAACACTGCTGGGATGAGCAATTTCACATTTCTATTCACCCCCAGGCTTGGACTGGCCCTCAGAAAAACTGGAAAATCCTCTGGTGGGTCCCTGTGCTAGAGTGGGCCACCACTCTCTTATATGAGCAGTTCTTGGCACTATATACTTCAATCACTCTGTACAGACAAAGGCGGCATCATATTCATTTAACAATCTACCCAGTTCATTGTTATATAAATTTGTGATTGAGGATGATGTCACATTTGTATGTAGGTGAAAAGTGGGGACCTGGAGTTGGTTACTGGTGGGCCCTTGGCATCTCAGTTCGACACTCACTCTTCACCCCCATAAATTCCCGTTGGCTATATCTTTCAACATGAAGTTTTCTTTGTGACACTATTTAAACTTGAGTTGTTCATTAATAGAGCACCTGAGCGCTTGTCAGTACTTTCGCAAAAATATGTCTAATGACAGAAACCTGTGCCTTATTATTTAACCACACTAGAGCTTGTCGCCAGGGGTGCACCCTCTTGTGTCCGAGCCATTTCTGTGGTTCAAGCCATGCTTGAAAAGGTTACAAAGTTACAATTTACACTTAACACCACATTCATGGTGTCCTTAGTCAGGTACAACCTAGACACATTTCAATAGCCCGGTAACGGTCGACTTCAATGTGTCCTTCACATGCACCTCCCCTCAGTTTGGTAACCTGATATAATAGAATCATAGAATCGTAGAGTTGGAAGGGTCCTCCTGGGCCATCTGGTCCAACCTTCTGCTCAAAGCAGGATTCGCAAAAATCATCCCAGACAGATGTCTGTCCAGCCTCTGTTTGAAGACTTCTATTGAAGGAGAACTCACCACCTCTCGTAGCAACCTGTTCCACTCATTGACCACTCTGTCAAAAAGTTTTTTTCTAGTATCTAATCTGTGTCTCCTCCCATTCAGTTTCATCCCATTGCTTCTAGTCTTTCCTTGTGCAAATGAGAATAAAGATGATCCTTTTACAATGTGACAGCCCTTGAGATATTTGTAGACAGCTATTAAGTCTCCTCTCAGTCTTCTCTTCTGCAAAAATAACTCCCCATTAATTGCAGAGTGTGGGAACCTGGTGTCTGATCCTAATTTGAGCAGTCCCAAAGTTCTCTTCGGACACTTCTAACTCAGCAAGGTTGGGTTCCTTGGTCACTGTCTCACCTCCTCTCCAGCGAGGACACAGAGATGAGACTCCGCCTTCTTTGATTTCTGTGGACTTTGTTTCCGAGGGTTCTGGCTTTTGTCTAAAACACTCCGTACAACCCCCTTTTACCACAAGTTCCAAAATAAGAAAAAATCCTGCCCCAATATGACTGGATGTATCAAGTCCTTTACTCCCCCAACCTTATAGGATTTGGTAACACAGTCTGTTCCCATGGTAACTCTGGCCACAGGGTAGTCCTTGGCGTCTCCGTGTATGCAGCAGACGCCCAAGAACCTGTCAGGGATCAAATGGCAGGGAAAGGTAGCACTGATCAGGGGTCACCAGACTTCAAGGGTCCAAAAGTCCAAGTATCAGTAGCCTATAAACTGACACGATACATGCCTGCAGCCCCTCATCGGGTTGACAGTCCACACTACAGACCAGATAGACATAATAGAAACACACCCGTCTAGGCTGCAGTCTATTGGTTCAGGGGACATATGACACCGATGGCTATATGTCCAGGATTGTGATATCACCAACAGATCACATTTTTAACAACCACTTTTGGGGGACCCTCCATTTGTGGCTCTGGACCCCCTTCGTGGTGAGTCCACCCCCTTTGGGTATTCCAGTACGAGGAAGTGATGATGTCCGGTTTCACAAGGGATTTCTCGACAACCTGATACCTCTCTCTTATGCTAACCAGGTCGTCCATGTTCTGAGGGTCGCCCTGAGCAACCCAAGTCTTTATTGCCCTGGGAAGGAGTGGATGAATCTGTCCATCACCACATGCTCAACCATCTGGGCAGGAATGGAAGACTCTAGCTGCAACCACTTTTGGACTAGATGTAACAAGTCAAACATCTGCGAGCAAGGGGGTTTGTCGCCAGCATATGCCAGGTGATGGACTCGTTGGGCTCCAACCAGGCATACCAAGATTTCGGTCTTTATCTTGGTGTATTCCTTGTCATCCTGTAGTGCTAAGTCATAATACGTTTCTTGGGTTTCGCCTGTAAAACATGGCGCCGGCACCAGCGCCTCCGCCCACTGCTCTGGCGGAAGATTTTCCCGATCAGCCACCCTCTCAAAAACTGTGAGAAAAGCTCTATGGTTGACATCCGCAAGGGGTCCTAGACATCACCAAGCAAACCTGGGAAGCCGAGGTCACGCCACATCAGACCATCATAGAGCATGGCACCCAGCTGCAGGAGAAGATGGTGAAAGTAATGCCTATCATGAAGGCGCATCTTCTCCAGGTACAGGAGGCACAGGGAAGGGTGTATAATCGATCAGCAAGGCTGACACAGTTTCAGTCTGGGGATCGCGTGCTGGTGCTTATCCCCATGGTCAAGAGCAAGTTCCTGGCCAAGTGGCAAGGCCACTTATATACCAAACGTACAAGCAAAATAAATCCAAAAAAAATGTGCCATAGGAAAGGAAGAGGCCAAGTACACATGTAAAGCACCATGGAATAAATGGCGCTATATAAATTTATAATAATAATAAAGTACTAAAGCTATTTTTTATATTGTCGCGAGAGGCAGAATTAAGCCACAGATAAACAAGGTCGAGGCAATTCAGAAGTGTCCGAAACCGCTTTCCAAGAAGCAGGTGAGGGCGTTTCTTGGAATTATGGGATATTACCCACAGTTTATCCCAAATTTCGCCATAATTTCCGCACCACTGATGGATCTCCTTACATGCACCAAACTGACGATGGCCAAATGGACTGCTGAGACAGAGATGGCATTCCAGGAGCTAAAGCGGGCTCTGTGTAAACAATCGGTCCTGGTCACACCGGACTTTAGCAAAAAATTTGTGGTCCAAACGGATGCTTCAGAAGTCAGGTTGGGAGCCATACTGTCTCAAGAAACAAATGTTGAAGAACATCCCATCCTGTATCTGAGCCGGAAGCTCTCTTCCTGTGAGAAAAACTATGCCATTGTCAAAAAAGAGTGTTTAGCCATAAAATGGGCCCTGGATATGCTGAAGTATTACCTACTATGCCTTAGGTTTAAACTAGTGTCAGACCATGCACCTCTGAGATGGTTAAGGGAAGAAGAAGGATAAGGGTTCTTAGGCCTCCAGGACTTTAGTTTCCACGTAGAGTATAGACCTGGGAAGTAACACGGTAAAGCGGATGCTTCCCAATTTTTGCTTTCTTGGCCTTTTATCAGAGAATATGAATGATGACAACAAAACTTTTTCTCCACTCATGGTTAGTGGTTGGGTAAAGCCATTTAGTGTCAAACTACTGTGTTTTCTCTTTTTAAATCATAATAACAACCCACAACATCCAGATAACCCTGATCAAAAGTTCACATACCCTGGTTATTTTGGCCTGATAACATGCAAAGAATTTGACACAGATGGGTTTGAATGGTTGCTAAAGGTAACATCCTCACCTGTGACCTGTTTGCTTGTAATCAGTGTGTGCAGAATGAATTTCTGGGATGCAGACAAACTCTTGCATCTTTCATCCAACCACTGCTGTTTATGGATTGTGAGTCATGAGGAAAGCAAATGAATTGTCAACGGATCTAAGGGAAAGAGTAGTTGAACTGTATAAAACAGGAAAAGGATACAAAAAGATATCCAAGGAATTGATAAGGCCAGTCAGCAGCGTTCAAACTGTAATTAACAAATGGAAAATCAGTGGCTCTGTGTTAAATATTAATAATCCGTTAATTTCTTATTACACTCAGTTCTGTACATTGCTTTAGCTGACACTACGTAGGCTATTTTTAAGTTTAGCTCATGGTAAAAGGACAACTCCATATGTAGAGACCACGTGCTTTGAAAGATGTATATTTAAGGTGGGGACTTACTCTAGGGGTTGCTCTCTCGCTCTCTCCTTCGCTATCACCATGAAACACATTCGAGGAGTTATCTGTGCTGGGCCATGACATTACGGACAGCTGGTATGTAACTTGATGGCTACGTGAGAAGCCGAACAGAGACAGACGCCATTTGCCATGTGGGATCCCAGAGAAAGAAGGATATAAGTTTTGCTATGAACAAATGGACAATCTCTTTATAATCATGCACCTATTTTTATGTTTTTCTGTAATAATCTTTTCTTTGATGGAAGAATCCAAATAAACCACTATATTTTTATCTGGTAACTAGTTCTGAGTATTTTACAAGAATACGTATTTTTTTTACACTCAGTAAAAACAAAACCACGGTCAGGTAGACCAACAAAAATGTTGTCCATAACTGCCAGGAAAATAGTTCGGAATGCAAAGAAAAACCCACAAATAACATCAGCTGAAATACTGGACTCTCAGAAAACTAGTGGTGTAGCTGTTTCAAGATGCACAATAAGGAGGCACTTCAACAAAATTGGGCTGCATGGACTAGTTGCCAGAAGAAAGCCATTACTGTGCAAATGCCACAAAGTATCTCGCCTACAATACGCAAAACAGCACAGAGACAAGCCTCAAAACTTCTGGAACAAGGTAATTTGGAGTGATGAGACCCAAATTGAACTTTTTGACCACAACCATAAACGTTACATTTGGAGAGAGGTCAACAAAGCCTATGATGAAAGGAACACCATACCTACTGAAAAGCACGGAAGTGGATCGCTGATGTTTTCAGGATGTGTGAGCTACAAAGGCACAGGAAACTTTGTCAAAGTTGAAGTAAAGATGAATGCAGCACTTTATCAGCAAATACTGGAGGCAAATTTGCAATAATCAGCCCGAAAGCTGCACATGGGACATACTTGGACATTCCATCATGACAAGGATTCAAAATACAGGGCCAAGTTGACCTTCAAAGTGAAGGTTCTGGAGTGGCCATCTCAGGCTCCTGACCTCAATATCATTGAGCCGCTCTGGGGAGATCTCAAGCGCGCAGTCCATGCTAGACAAATGATGAATTTACAGGAACTGGAGGATTTTGCCAAGAAGAGTGGGCAGCTTTACCATCTGAGAAAATAAAGAACCTCATCCACAACTACCACAAAAGACTTCAAGCTGTCATTGATGTTAGAGGGGGCAATACACAGTATTAAGAAATGGGGTATGTAAACTTTTGAACAGGGTCATTTGGATGTTTTGGGTTGTCATTATGATTTAAAAAGAGAAAATAGTTTGATAATAAAAGGCTTCACCAACCACTAACCATGAATGGAGAAAAAGTTTTGGTGTTATCATTCTTATTCTCTGAAAAGAGGCCAAGAAAGCAAAAATTATGCTGGTGTATGTAAACTTTTGAGCACAACTGTATATACAGCTCTGGAAAAAATTAAGAGACCATCACATCAAAACCCTGTCATGGGCAGCCCATTCTCCAGACCTGAACCCCATTGAAAACCTCTGGAATGTAATCAAGAGGATGATGGATAGTCACAAGCCACCAAACAAAGAAGAACTGCTTAAATTTTGTGCCAGGAGCGGTGTGAAAGACTGGTGACATGCATGCCAAGACGCATGAAAGCTGTGATTAAAAATCATGGTTATTCCACAAAATATTCATTTCTGAACTCTTCCTGAGTTAAAACATTAGTATTGTTGTTTCTAAATGATTATGAACTTGTTTTCTTTGCTTTATTTGAGGTCTGAAAGACATGTTGTCAGTAGTTTATAGACTAAAAGATTTATATATGTATAATATATATATATACACAGTACAGACCAAAAGTTTTGACACACCTTCTCGTTCAAAGAGTTTTCTTTATTTTCATGACTATGAAAATTGTACTCTGAAGGCATCAAAACTATGAATTAAGGCTAGTTTCAGACTAGCGTTTTTTGCCAGCAGTGCACGCCGCCGCTAAGCCCCGCCCCCTCCGGTCATCTCCGCCTAGTATCGCACATAGCTGCATGCGATCTGCACACCCTACCTTTAGCATAGGGTGCGCAGACCATCCGCTAGTAGAATTTTGTGTGCACTGTGCCCTTTTGACGGTGCGCCGGTGCGCGCCGAACGCACCATGTTGCATTTTGGTGCGCTTGGAGCACTGTCAAAAGGGCGCAGCGCACGCAAACTACTACTAGCGCACGGTCAGCGCACGGTCTGTGAACCCTATGCTAAAGATAGAGCGTGCAGATCGCATGCAGCCATGTGCGATACTAGGCGGAGATGACCGGAGGGGGCGGGCAGGGGGTGGGGCTTAGCGGCGGCGTGCGCTGCTGGCAAAAAACGCTAGTGTGAAATTAGCCTAACACATGTGGAATTATATAATTAACAAAAAAGTGTGAAACAGCTGAAAATATGTCTTATATTCTAGGTTCTTCAAAGTAGCCACCTTTTGCTTTGATTACTGCTTTGCACACTCTTGGCATTCTCTTGATGAGCTCCAAGAGGTAGTCACCGGAAATGGTTTTCACTTCACAGGTGTGCCCTGTCAGGTTTAATAAGTGGGATTTATTGCCTTATAAATGGGGTTGGGACCATCAGTTGTGTTGTGCAGAAGTCTGGTGGATACACAGCTGATAGTTCCTACTGAATAGACTGTTAGAATTTGTATTATGGCAAGAAAAAAGCAGCTAATTAAACAAAAATGAGTGGCCATCATTACTTTAAGAAATGAAGGTCAGTCAGTCCGAAAAATTGGGAAAACTTTGAAAGTGTCCCCAAGTGCAGTGGCTATAAACCATCAAGCACTACAAAGAAACTGGCTCACATGAGGACCGCCCCAGGAAAGGAAGACCAAGAGTCACCTCTGCTGCGGAGGATAAGTTCATCCGAGTCACCAGCCTCAGAAATCGCAGGTTAACAGCAGCTCAGATTAGAGACCAGGTCAATGCCAGAGTTCTAGCAGCAGACACATCTCTACAACAACTGTTAAGAGGAGACTTTATGCAGCAGGCCTTCATGGTAAAATAGCTGCTAGGAAACCACTGCTAAGGGCAGACAACAAGCAGAAGAGACTTCTTTAGCCCAAACACAAGGATTGGACATTAGACCAGTGGAAATCTGTGCTTTGGTCTGATGAGTCCAAATTTGAGATCTTTGGTTCCAACCACTGTGTCTTTGTGCGACGCAAAAAAGGTGAACGGATGGACTCTACATGCCTGGTTCCCACCGTGAAGCATGGAGGAGGAGGTGTGATGGTGTGTGGGTGCTTTGCTGGTGACACTGTTGGGTATTTATTCAAAATTGAAGGCATACTGAACTAGCATGGCTACCACAGGATCTTGCAGCGGCATGCTATTCTATCTGGTTTGCGTTTATTTGGACCATCATTTATTTTTCAACAAGACATGACCCCAAACACACCTCCAGGCTGTGTAAGGGCTATTTGACCAAGAAGGAGAGTGATGGGGTGCTACGCCAGATGACCTGGCCTCCACAGTCACCAGACCTGAACCCAATCGAGATGGTTTGGGGTGAGCTGGACCGCAGAGTGAAGGCAAAAGGGCCAACAAGTGCTAAGCATCTCTGGGAACTCCTTCAAGACTGTTGGAAGACAATTTCCGGTGACTACCTCTTGAAGCTCATCAAGAGAATGCTAAGAGCGTGCAAAGCAGTAATCAGAGCAAAAGGTGGCTACTTTGAAGAACCTAGAATATAAGACATATTTTCAGTTGTTTCACACTTTTTTGTTAATTATATAATTCCACATGTGTTAATTCATAGTTTTGATGACTTCAGAGTGAATCCACAATTTTCATAGTCATGAAAATAAAAGAAATCTCTTTGAATGAGGTGTGTCCAAGCTTTTGGTCTGTACTGTATATATATATATATATATATATATATATATATATATATATTATATAAAGCTCAAAGTATGTATGTATGTATTGTGAGGTGCCAAGGGGAGAGGTACTAGAAAACAGGTATATTTCTCCCCGTTTCATTTCATATGTCTGCCTGTACTGATGATGAAGCCAGTTTATTTCACGGTAATCCAGTCCTGGTTTCCTTAGTGATCAGCATGGAAAGGACTGGTAGTTCCCCCTCCACTAATTCAATCCAGGTTTTTGTTTCCTGACTGGTCCAGCTGATATAATCAGGAGGAGCTGGGATCTCTGAGTCGATCTCGTCTGCTGAGCTGGGAGCTGACACAGTAAGATTACATGGACTTCTTTGCTGTTATATAGGTTTATTTTGTAGTTAGCCTGCTATTGTTAGTTAGTGGCCAGACGGCCTTAGACGTTTTATTTCATGTTTGGCATGTGTAACATTGAATAACAAGTGTGCACAATAAATATGCCGTGTCCATATCCATGTGAAACTTGCTAGTCTGCTGTAGTAACTCCATAGCCACACGCTTGTGCCAAAGCAAAGATCCCAGCTGAGCTATCTATTCCCACAAATGGTGTTTCGAATGCGGGCAACTGTGGCTGCTGGACTGTGACTGCAGAGAAAACGCTGTGTATGTCCTGGCTGAAAGCTTCTGTGCTTTTGAAGAGCCAAGAGTCCAGTAATATGGAGGAACTAGTGAAGCAGTTATTGCAAGCAAATGTGCAACAACAGCAGACTAATACTTGCTTCCAGAAGGCTCTGAAGCAGCAACACCAGATGCAGCAAAAGCAGTTGGAGGCAATAAAACAGGCCTTGGTTCGGCAACCTCGAGATGAGGGAGACCGTGCACAAAGCGCTGCTAGTGCGCAGAAAGCCGTACAGAAGACTCTGCTTAAAATGACCGCAGACATTGATGTGGAAGCATACCTCACCGTGTTCAAACGTATTGCAGAACGTGAGCACTTACCGCTGGACAGATGGGCTGAGGTAGTTGCTCCATTTCTGAGCGGAGATCCACAAAAGGCCTATTACGATCTGAGTGGAGCGGATGCTATGGACTATATCAAACTCAAAGGCGAAATCCTGGCAAGGCTGGGAGTAAACACGTATGTACGGGCACAGAGGGTGCATTTATGGACTTTTGTGGAGCATCAGCCAGCCCGCTCACAAATGCATGATCTCATCCATCTAGTAAAAAAATGGCTGCAACCAGAGGCTTTGACGTCCACACAGATGGTGGAGCGTGTTGTTCTAGACAAATACCTGCGGTCCTTACCCGCTAAGATCCAGAGGTGGGTTGGACAGGGTGACCCAACTACCGCTGACCAGTTGGTGAATATGGTCGAACGCTACAATGCTTCCGAAAGCCTACTCCAAGGGACATTAGCACCCCACTGGCTCCCCAAGAAATCGCTGGAGAGTCCTGCGAAACCTACTTCATCTTCAAAAGAAGAGAACGTCACAATGAAGGGTAGCAGACCTACAAAGGACTATGGAGGTGGTACGGGCTCACAGCAAGCCAGCAGACCTCGTATGGGATCTCCATCGAGGAGGCAAGGTCCTATACAATGTTGGCGATGTCGCGGGCTTGGCCATGTAGCAGCTAACTGCCCAATGACTACAGAGCCAATGGACTGTAATGCTATGAGGCGTCTTTCGTTATATGTGCAGTCAGTCTGTGTGGCGGAGACCCTCACGGGAAATGAACAACACGTGTGCCGCGTCGAGGTTGACGTTTATAGTGTGAATGCCGTCTGGGATTCCGGCAGTCAAGTAACTTTGGTACATGCCAGTTTGGTGGACTCTAGCACCCTAACAAACTTAACCGTGGGCAATGGGGATACTAAGAACTACCCAACTGCCTGGGTTACTCTTGCCTCGCCAGTAGGGACCAAAAGACATCAGGCGGCAGTCATAAAGTCTATTGGACATAGTGTAATCCTGGCGAGAGACTTTCCTTTGTTTTGGGACTTGTGGAACTTCAAAAGTGGCATGAACCCTCTAGTTGAAGACGGTACTCCGGAGCTAGCCCCTGAACCATTGCAGCAAGACGACGGAGAACCCATCTCAGAGGAAGTACTAGAATCTGTGGACTCTCCTCTGGCTGTGTATGCAGGCGAGGCAGACCAGCTAGAGGATGTTTTAGAAATGCCTGATCTTGAGGTGGCCCGTGGTAAGTTCGGGACCGCTCAGCACCAGGATCCTACTCTAGCAAGGGCGTGGGAAAACGTAAAGGTCTCCGAGGGAAGACCATTGTACCCAGGGGCTCAAAACGAGTTCCCACACATGGCGGTGCAGCAGGATATGCTGTATCACATAGACAAGGTGCGAGAATTGGTGGTAGAACAACTAGTGGTACCTAAGTCCTTTCGCAAGGTAGTTTTGGAGTTGGCACATAAACATCCCTTGGGAGGACACCTGGCGGTAGAAAAGACAAAACAACGTATTCTGCAACGTTTCTTTTGGCCGGGTCTAGTGGGAGACGTTACCCAGTGCTGTCGGTCATGTCCTATGTGTCAATTGACCGCACCTATGTCACATTTTAGAAGCCCCTTAGTGCCCTTACCAATAATAGAGGTGCCCTTCGAGAGGATAGCAATGGATATAGTCGGTCCGTTAGTTAAATCTGCCAGGGGTCATCAGTACATTTTGGTAGTATTGGATTATGCCACGCGTTATCCCGAAGCAGTGCCCTTGCGGAATGCCAATGCGAAATCAGTTTCAAAGGAGCTAGTTAATATGTTTTCCCGCACCGGCATTCCGAAAGAGATACTTACGGATCAAGGGACCCCCTTTATGTCTCGTATACTTAAGGATTTATGTAAACTAATAAAAATCTCCTATTTGCGTACCTCAGTATATCACCCTCAGACTGACGGTTTGGTGGAGCGCTTTAACAAAACCCTAAAGGGAATGTTGAAAAGGGTGGTGGATAAGGACAGGAGAGATTGGGATGCCCTACTACCATTCCTCCTGTTCGCTATACGTGAGGTACCCCAATCCTCCACAGGCTTTTCACCTTTTGAGTTGGTTTATGGGCGGTGTCCTAGAGGCCTGTTAGATATTGCCAAGGAGACTTGGGAACAAGGGGTGACTCCTTATCGCAGTGTAATTGAACACATAACACTTATGCAGGACCGAATTGCAGCAGTTATGCAAAGAGTGTTTAGAGCGCGCACAACATGCCCAAAGCACGGTATACAACCAAGCGGCTAAAACACGTGTCTTTCATCCCGGAGACAGGGTGTTGGTATTGGTACCTACCGTAGAAAATAAATTTCTTGCGAAATGGCAGGGACCATACGAAGTGCTGGAACGAATAGGTGAAGTAAATTATAAGATACACCAACCAGACAAGAGAAAGCCCGAACAAATATACCACATAAACTTGCTTAAGGCCTGGCGGGACAAGGAGAGTCTGGTGGTAGGAGCTGCCCTTGAGGATGGGCCTTGAGGTGCACCACCTTCTAAGGTAAAGGACCCCCAGGTAGCTCCGCCAGAAGTGGGTATTGCACACACGCTATCCGAAAGCCAAAAACGAGAGACCAGGGAGTTCATACAGAGGAACGCAGATGTTTTCTCGGAACTTCCTGGCCGGACTCACCTAATTAAACATGACATTGTTACTGATCCACAGGCGCGGGTACGGCTAAAACCATATCAAATTCCGGAGGCTCGGAGACAAGCCATTGCCCAGGAAGTGAAGAAGATGTTAGAGCTCGGGGTCATTGAGGAGTCCCGGAGTGATTGGGCTAGCCCTATCGTACTGGTGCCCAAGCCCGATGGGACTATCCGATTTTGTAACGATTTTCGGAAAGTAAATGAAGTATCAAAATTCGATGCCTACCCGATGCCAAGAGTCGATGAACTGATAGAGAGACTGGGTTCGGCCAGGTACATATCCACTATTGACTTAACAAAAGGTTATTGGCAGATTCTCCTCACGGAATCAGCCAAAGAGAAAACTGCCCTTGTTATGCCCCAGGGATTATTCCAGTACCGAGGTATGCCATTTGGGTTGCATGGTGCCGCAGCCACCTTCCAACGTCTAATGGATATTGTCCTAAAACCCCATGGCCAGTATGCGTCCGCATACTTGGACGACATCATTATCTTTAGCGATGACTGGGACACGCATTTGTTAAAAGTACAAGCCGTCTTAGACTCCCTAAAAACAGATGGGTTGACTGCCAATCCCAAGAAATGTACGTTGGGATTGGAAGAGGCTCGCTATCTGGGATATAGCATAGGGAGAGGCGTCGTGAAGCCTCAAGCCAATAAAGTGGACGCTATTCAAAATTGGCCACGACCCGTAACCAAAAAACAGGTTGGAGCTTTCTTAGGGATCATTGGTTATTATAGGCGGTTCATCAAACATTTTGCGACCATCGCAACTCCTCTCACAGATCTTACTAAGGGGTCGAAATCTGTCACAATAAAGTGGAACGCAAAAGCAGAGGAGGCCTTTCAACGATTGAAAACTGTGACCAACCGGTGTTGGTTGCACCAGACTTTAAACGGGAGTTTACTGTCCAAACGGACGCCTCTGGGGTGGGCCTCGGCGCGGTTTTGTCTCAAGAAGTAAATGGCGAGGAACACCCAGTGGCCTATCTAAGCAGAAAGCTTACGAGAGCAGAAAAGAACTACAGTGTAGTTGAGCGGGAAGCCCTGGCTGTGAAATGGGCCCTGTGCACCTTGCGCTATTATTTACTAGGTCGCCAGTTTAGGCTAGTGACGGACCATTTGCCCCTAACGTGGATGTCCCGGGCAAAAAAGGGCAATGCGCGGGTGACACGCTGGTTCTTAACATTACAAGGGTTTAAATTTTCCGTTGAGCACAGGGTGGGCACAGCGCACAGAAATGCAGATGTGTTGTCTAGAACGCACTGCTTGGTGACTCGTCGTGTCCGACCCCACGGGTTCGAACAGAGAAGGGGGGTGTGTGAGGTGCCAAGGGGAGAGGTACTAGAAAACAGGTATATTTCTCCCCGTTTCATTTCATATGTCTCCCTGTACTGATGATGAAGCCAGTTTATTTCACATTAATCCAGTCCTGGTTTCCTTAGTGATCAGCATGGAAAGGACTGGTAGTTCCCCCTCCACTAATTCAATCCAGGTTTTGGTTTCCTGACTGGTCCAGCTGATATAATCAGGAGGAGCTGGGATCTCTGAGTCGATCTCGTCTGCTGAGCTGGGAGGAGACACAGTAAGATTACATGGACTTCTTTGCTGTTATATAGGTTTATTTTGTAGTTAGCCTGCTATTGTTAGTTAGGCTAGTTTCACATTTGCGCTTTTGAGCGCAGTGACGGCCTGCGCATGGCCGCCGCTAAGCCCCGCCCCTGCCACGCCTCCGCCTGTAGCTCCGCCTACCGACGCATAACGCTGCATGCGTCCTGCGTCCCCTATCTTTATCACTGGGGGCGCAGCCCGTGCGCAGTATGCGTTTGGCGGCACATGCGTCCTTTTCACGGTGCGCCGAGCACAACCAAACTGCAGCAGGTTGCGTTTGGCGCTGGTCGGCGCACCGTGAAAAGGACGCATGCGCTGCCAAACGCATACTGCGCACGGCCTGCGCCTCCAGTGATAAAGATAGGGGACGCAGGACGCATGCAGCGTCATACGCCAGTAGGCGGAGCTACCGGCAGAGGCGCGGCAGGGGGCGGGGCTTAGCGGCGGCCGTGCACAGGCCGTCGCTGCGCTCAAAAGCGCAAATGTGAAACTAGCCTTAGTGGCCAGACGGCCTTAGACGTTTTATTTCATGTTTGGCATGTGTAACATTGAATAACACGTGTGCACAATAAATATGCCGTGTCCATATCCATGTGGAACTTGCTAGTCTGCTGTAGTGACTCCATAGCCACACGCTTGTGCCAAAGCAAAGATCCCAGCTGAGCTATCTATTCCCCCAGTATGTATGTATGTATGTGTGTATGTGTATGTCCGGAATTGGCATCCGCACCGTCGCAGCTACAGCCACAAAATTTGGCACAGTCACACGTCTGGACCCCGAGAGCGTCCTGGGCTATGTTGTGAGGCGAAATTTTAACCCCGCGCGTTCCAATTCACCAAACAATTTTGCCCCTATCTACATAATGGGGAAAAAGTGTGTGCGTGTCAAGCCCCGCCCCTCATTATGATGTCATAATGGTTGCCATGGTGACGCTGATGTCATCAAAGGTTGCAAGCCCCGCCGCTCATTATGATGTCATAATGGTTGACTATGGGATGGAGGATGTGTGATGGGTATTATGGGCACTGGACTATGGGATGGAGGATATGTATGACAGGTATATGGGCACGGGACTATGGGATGGAGGATGTGTGATGGGTATATGGGCACTGGACTATGGGATGGAGGATATGTGTGATGGGTATATGGGCACGGGACTATGGGATGGCGGATATGTATGATGGGTATATGGGCATGGGACTATGGGATGGCGGATATGTATGATGGGTATATGGGCATGGGACTATGGGATGGAGAATGTGTGATGGGTATATGGGCACGGGACTATGGGATGGAGGATATGTGATGGGTATATGGGCACTCGACTATGGGATGGAGGATATGTATGATGGGTATATGGGCACGGGCCTATGGGATGGAGGATATGTATGACGGGTATATGGGCACGGGACTATGGGATGGAGGATAATTATAATTTGATACAACTAACCACAGCTAGTTACTATGCCCGGGCAGCGCCGGGCTCTTCAGCTAGTATGTGTATATATATATATATATATATATATATATATATATATAAATTCTAGCTACACCATTGCTTATACTGGTGTATAAAACAAGATTAAACACAAGACCTTCACAGTCTTCTACACATAAGAGGGTAAATTTCATAACTTCTTTTCTCCATCTACCTGATGATCCTGAGGGAAATTGGGATCTTCTTGCTTACAGTCTTGTCGGAGAAGAGGACGAAGACATCTCTCTGACGTTATCATCTCACTGGATAGAACTGGAGGAAACACATACAGGGACTGAATTCATTCTTTACATACAGATAATTATAGGCCGTGTGTATTTAGTCCTGTCTATTACCTGGTGATGTGAGGGGCTGGGGAACCTCCATCATGACGTCCTTGTACAGATCTTTGTGTCCTTCTAAATACTCCCACTCCTCCATGGAGAAATAGACGGCGACATCCTGACACCTTATAGGAACCTGACACATACAATGATACCGTCATCCCCCGATCCCTCCATAGCGTTACTGTATAATGTCCCAGCATTCCCAGCAATGTCACCTCTCCAGTCAGCAGCTCAATCATCTTGTAGGTGAGTTCTAGGATCTTCTGCTCATTGATGTCCTCATGTATCAGGGGGTGAGGTGGAGGCCCCGTGATTGGGCTCAGGGGTCTTCCCCATCCCTTAGACACAGGGGCCTGACAGCACTCCCTAGAGGTCTTCTTCACTACTGTGTAATCCTGGTTATGGAGAGACACATTAATAAACCTCACTACAGACATTTCCAGAGTCCTCACCTCTCCAGTTCTGTCCGTTATTCCCATAGATAAGAATGATGTAATGTGACGTCATCAGAATCTCTCACCTCTCCAGTAAGCTGGAAGAGGATCTCTAGGGTGAGGTGTAATATCCTCTCCGCCATCTTGTCCCTGTCCCTATCCATCCTTGTAGGGTCACTCAGGAGAATTCTCTTATATAGAAGATTCTCCACTGAGAGGATCCGATATTGTAGGGACCTGAATGGGGAGAAGATGACGATGTAAGAAATCTCCGGAGCTGTTACCGGCTTCACATGATCACTACATCCAGTCCTGGCCCCGTCCTGCCCCCGATATAACACACAGTCCCATTATAGTCACATACAGAGATTTATCCCAGGCTCAGCACTGAGGGGGTTAATGTCCCCTGTGCCCAGTAATGGGGAAGTTCCAGCACCTACCTCCACCTGCAGAGCCGCACACTAGATATATGGCTGTTCTGTGCGCACAGGACCTGTGATGATGTCACAATCATGTGATAAGTCACATGGAGGGGAGGAGTCAGGGGTCACATGATCAGGAGCCTTAGTGTATTTGTATCCTCACAGGTCCTGTGGTGAATTTTTTAGGGTTTTTTCGTACAGCGTCACATCTCCACCACAACCTGCTCCTGTGACTTCTGCTTCTGTCTCCAGGCGCCGCTGTAGTCACTCTGTGGGCAGCACTGGTGAGAGAGGCGATGTCAGAACCAGAAGCTCTGGACGGCGGACTCTATCCAGCCGCTAAGGCTACAGTAGCTGGGACCTGTAGTGCCATCAGTCTGGCAGTGTGAGTATGTGTGCTGCCCAGCTGAAGTTATCAGCTCTCTTCTCCAGCCAATTGAAGAGCACCAAATGCTTCTAAGCCTTCCAGCTTGCTGCTGGAAGCTGCCAGATATAGCTTAGTGTCTCCCTGGCTAGGTGTTTGTCTTCTTCTCCTGTCTGATTTAGTATATTCCTATTTTGACCCTGACTTGTTTCTTACTATTCTTACAGTTCCTGATTTTGTCCCTGATGTGACCTTTCGACTCTGACCTTGCTTGGTGATCATTCCTATCTCTTGATAGCAGCCCTTCCATGGTAGCATTCCACTTGGTCCTATTCTAAAACTAGATCCCTATTCTAAAACTAGATAACTATGAAGAGTTGGTGGAAAATCTCCTCAAAACATATAGGGATCTTGGCTATAAGGTTAATTTCTTACATTCGTATCTAGACTTTTTTTCCACCAAACTGCAAACAGTGAGCGACGAGCATGGTGAGAGATTTCACCAAGATATTGCGGCTATGGAGAAAAGATATCAATGAAAATGAAATATATCAATGCTTGCATATTACTGTTGGACAATTGTAAGAGATGATCTGATGCAGGAGTAGAAGAAACAAGCAAAAAAAGAGCTGTCAATGAATGATGAACAAATTTTGTAGTTTATGAGCACTCGCGGGCAGGGTCCTCTCTCCTTCTGTACCAGTCATAACTTTTATTGTTTAAGATTACTGTACTTGTTTTTCTTTTATTATGTATACCCCTCCTCACATGTAATGTGTCATGGAATAAATGGCACTATAATAATAAATAGTGCAATTTCTGTAACTGTTTATCATTCACAATAGTGTTTAGATTTTAGTTAGGTTTTAGTTATTTGAATTGTTGCTAAGTTTCTTCTAAATAAACATCAGAAAATTAGTATAACGAAATATTCAGCATCTTTATATTTGCAAAAATAATGTTTCAAAAGTCTTTGATATCATGGAAACAAAAGCCAACTAAAAATTTTCATTGTCAGACTTGAATTCTGACTAAAACTAAAAATTTTCATTGTCAAACTTGAATTCTGGAGGGCAAAATCATTACGAAATTGCTGATTTCATAACTAAACCTGACAACTTTTAAAAATATGTAGAAAAGTGTTATTTGTTTATAATCCATGCTTCGTGGTATGAGCTGATGTTGCTTCCAGAGAGTTCCTAAGTTCCTCTGCCCTGCCTATGTCAATTTCCCATGGTACATAGCTACAAGGAAAGGTGAGCAAAAGAGATGAGCTACTTTGCCTTTTTTAGGGTCGAGTCGGGTTTCATGAAACTCGACTTTCTCAAAAGTCGAGTCGAACGAAATCGGCCGACTATAGGGAAAAGTCGGGAAACACGAAACCCAATGCAAGTCAATGGGGAGAAAAGTCGGCAGTGAGTGGAGGACTTTAGACACACCTGGCATGAATTTTAACCTCTCTCTCTTCTCTCTCTCCCTCTCTCTCCCACTCCAGCTACGCTACGCTCTGCTTCTCTCATTGGCTGAAAAAAGTCACGTGCAAGCATTCGGCGAAAACCGACTTTGGCGCTTGGGTCGCCGACCGCATGACCGACTTCACACTGTAGTCAGGTTTCGTTTCATGAAACCCGACTTTGGCGAAAGTCGGCGACTTTTGAATCTGACCGACCTGTTTCGCTCAACTCTAGTGAGCAGCCATCATTCAGCCTGCGCCATGGCCGGAACTAAAACTATTATTATACTGGATGGTGCTAAGCGCTACTGACACTTGTAAGGATAAGTGGTGGCTAATGCATGGGGTAAGCAGTACTGTTCTAGACAGGGCTGGTTTTAGACAAAGTAGGCAAAAGTTGAAAATGAGGCCCCAAATGCTAAAATATTACACCATCACACAAACATTTAGGTCGCAGTTACGTGCGCTGAGTTTAGACCATTTAACAAGCACGATCAACAATATAGAAGTCATTTGGTGCTTGTTTCCCGGCCTCATTACAGCAGCTGAAAAGAATGATGAGCACAAAACAAGAAGATCAATCTATCCCCATTGTAAGGCGGTGATGGGAGTCATATATGTGGGTCACTGCGTGTTCTCCAGGATGTATATGGAAACATATTGAACCTGCAGGAGAGCACTGTAACCACAGCCACAGCTGTGGTTACAATGCAAAAATAAAAGTAAGTGTGGACTGGGTCAAGCTATTTGACCAAGTCAGATTTAGGAAAACCATACATGGACTTTTATTGTAGGAGAGATCTGTAGGAAGGTAGTGGGACAGATCTCTTCCTCCGGAGCGGGTTTTGCAAGTGGACCCTGGCTATGATTCACATTTAATCCTACAAGTAAGCGTTTGGTGAGTCAGTTGTTGTTTTCAAGTGCAGTTAGCTGGAGGTTCTGTATATGCCTGGCTGTGTGAGATTGAACACTTACCAGAGCCAGAGATTTGGGGAAACCTTTTGATGTCTATGGTGGTCCAGATGCGTTCAGCAGCCAACTAAATATTAGCATACCCGGCTGCGAACCAGATGATGGTTTGCCTCGCTACCGTGCTGGCGTGAAAACCGCTGCCTTACATATGGTGGAGAATGTAGGCAGTGTGAATTAAGGCATACCCCGAAGAAGAAAACTACATGTCCGTGATTAAGTGTCAGGATTCGAACCCAGCAGCTCTGGTGCACCAGGCAGCAGCTCTTCTTCCTTTGAGCTATTTCAGCCTGCTGGGCAATTCCTTGCTAACTCAGATACCTGTACCTATGTAATTTCAGATTGGCTCCATCCTGTAAGTTCCTGATTGGCTCCACCTTGCAGCTCTCCTGACTTGAACACCCTATTTAATCCTGGCATCAATTCATTACAAGATTATTGAGCTCCCAGCCTTTAGTCAAGCTCTCCTTTCACCTGCTGCTTCATCCAAGACTATACTGCTGCTACCGTGTACCAATCTCTGGCTATTCTCGACTATGCAATCTGCTTATCCCTCAACTATACTGCTGCTATCATGTACAGACCTCTGGCTATTCCTGACTATGCAACCTGCCGGTGCTGCCCCTAGTTGTTGAAATACCACTACTCCAACCCAGGTCAGTCCTTAACATTAAGCCTGCAAACATGTAACTCAGGTCCACAGAGAAGATGTAGGAACTCCTGAAGCAGCTGGTCCTCTCTTTTGTGCAACAACAGCAGAGTACCAACCTGTTATTACAACTGATTGCAGGCCCTGCAAGAAATGCCCCCACCGGCAACTTCAGTCCATCCCGAGGCCCAGGACAAAGTCAGGTTGGCGCTAAGGATGATGAGCCTGGAGCATGACCTAGAAGCCTTCCTCACTGTGTTTGAGAGAACAGCGGAGAGGGAGAATTCGCCAACCGACCAGTTGGTTGAAGTGGTGGCCCCATTCTCGATGGGAGATGCCTTGAATGCATATTTCAACCTCAGCCAGGAGGACACCCAGGACAATGGGAAACATTAAGGCATGTGACTTACTGTATCTCGTAAACATGTGTCTCCAGCCTGAGACTTTGAAGCCATCCCAGATGGTAGAGAAGGTAGAAGTCAACCAGTTGGTTCGAACTCTGCTGGTGACCATACAGATTTGTGTGGGTCAAGGGGACCAGGGCAACTTAGATCCGGTGGTTCCGGTGGTTAGTCTGAACATTATATGGCCACCCATGACTTTGTATGGGACTCTACCCCACTGCAGGTATCTCGCCGGCTCCATCAATCCCAGGAGCCTGGAAAAAGGAAACAACCCTATGCTGGGGACACTCAGAACCAAGCCCATACTGAGGGTGGTCACCAGAATGAGGGTAGAAGGAGCCCAATTTCCCTCTAAACTTGTGGACTAGCTGTGCCACCGCTCTCAGGTGCTGGCAGTGCCAAGGGCCAGGACATGTGGCTGACAACTTTTCCCTGACTGCTAAGCCCATTGACTATGGATTTGCTCACAGGAAATCGATGTATGCCCAGACTGTCTGCACCACGGACGCCGTCACCATCATTGCCAGGGGAGCATCAACGGGCACCCAGCAGAGGCTCTCTTGGACTCAAGGAGCCTAGTGACACTTGTCCATGGGTTATTCATCTCCGAGGAAAACCCCACTGGATGGAAAATCAGGGTCATCTGTATACATGGGAAACTCCAGAAGTATCTGACGATGTAGGATACCTTTTCCATCCCTTGCGGGTGGATTAAACAGATAGTGGGAGTCGTTAAAACCCTTCCTTTCTCGACTATTTTGGGAAGAGACTAGTCTCTGTTTTGGTCCCTATGGGAGGGCAAAGCTAACCTTCCCATGGTAAAGGTTTGTCTGGACGTGGAACCCGAAGATGTCGAGTCAGTGATACCTGTTGTTGGGGTCACCTTCACAGGGGAAAAGTGTAATCCTGATTGACCTCTTCTGCCAAGGAGAAACCTAAGAGACCACATCAGTCTCAGAGATTTAAGTGTCCCGGAGTACCTTTACGACAGTGCAGCTCCAGGATCCCACACTGGCCTGGGCATGGGAAAGTGTGATAGAGATAAATGGGGTGGCTCAGCAACCTGGGGCAGAGGTGATTTTTCCTAGTATGGCGGTCAACCAGGAGTTGCTATAACAAAATCCGGGATGAAGTCATAGAACCGCCTGTTGTGCCCTAATCTTACCACCAGGCAGTACTTGAATTGACCCATAAACACATGCTGGATGACCACCTAGAGGTTAAAAAGATGCAAGAGTATATTCTGCAAGGGTTCTTTTGGCCCAGGATTTATTTCAAAATTAAATTTTTATTGAAAGATTACCGTATTTTTCAGACCATAGGACGCACTTTTTTCCCCAAAAATTTTGGGGGAAAGTGGGTGGTGCGTCTTATGGTCGCAATATACTCACTTCCGACCATGGCTGGAGGCTGGTGCGGGTGCCGCGGGGCTCTGTGGTGTGGTGGTGGCGGCGGGCTGTGCTCCGGTGCAGGGGCAGCGGCTCTCTGTGCTCCGTGGGGGGCTCTGCCGGCATTTCCTCCACCCTGGAGGCCCCCGCACATCCGTTGCTGGCTGCCACCATGTTGCGGTGGTCTCCGGGAATATGGACGCCAGGAAGATGGCCGCCGATCCGGGGACGGCGCGTGCTCAGGTTCAGATCTCGTCCCGAGATCTCGGGAGACGAGATTCAAATCTCGGCAACGAGATCTCAGGACGAGATCTGAACCTGAGCATGCGCCGTCCCCGGACCGGCGGCCATCTTCCCGGCGTCCATGTTCCCGGAGGCCACCGCAACATGGCGGCAGCGAGCAACAGATGTGCGGGGGCCTCCGGGCTTTGAAGAAATGCTGGCGGAGCCGCCGCCCCTGCACCGGAGCCGCCGCCCCTGCACCGGAGCCGCCGCCCCTGCACCGGAGCCGCCGCCCCTGCACCGGAGCACAGCCCGCCGCCACCACCACACCACAGTGCCCACCTGCCCCAGCACTCCTGCCCCAGCACAGCACACCTGCCCCAGCACAGCCCAGCTTCCCCAGCACAGCACACCTGCCCCAGCACAGTCCAACTGCCCCAGCACAGTCCAACTGCCCCAGTACAGTCCACCTGCCCCAGCACAGCACAACTGCCCCAGCACAGCCCAGCTGCCCCAGCACAGCCCACCTGCCACAGCACAGCCCAGCTGCCCCAGCACAGCACACCTGCCCCAGCACAGCCCAACTGCCCCAGCACAGAGCCGCCGCCACCGCACCAGCCTGGACCACTGAATGAGCCCTGTGACCACTCCTCCACCTGGTAAGCTGAATTCGGACTGTATAGTGCGAAAAATACGGTATATCATTTTCAATTACAAAAAAGAAGCATAAACAGCACAACATCAGCATGAATGTATAATAGATTATAAGTATAACATCCAATAAAATATCAAGGTGTAGGAAGAAAAAGTAGGGAATGGAGTATTTTAAGTCCTCAGTACTTCAATTATGAGATTACTAAAATCCAATGGAAACCATACACAGTGCAGTCAGCCATAAACAAACACGGAGCACAGTCAGTAAAGAGAAGAATAAAGAGAAGAAAAGCATCAGAGAAAAGGGTGGGTCACATAAGTCTGATGAAAGGTAGTAGGCATTGGATTCCTGGAATTAAATCCAGTCTCTCCAAGTCTCACAGTATCTAACACAGTCAGTGGGGGATTTGGCAATCAAATATTACATCCTATTTAAAAGGCCTATTTCAGAGAACCACTCCTCCAGAGTAGGTGGAAAAATACTTTTCCAGTGATGAGGAATGATATTTTTAGCAGCCTGTATAGGGTAGCTTACTAAATATCTTTTGTATCTGGTGAAACTAATTGGGATCATAAAGAGCAAAAGAGATTCAGGAGAGTCGGGTACACAGAGACTAGGCATTTTTTGAATAGTTTTAATTAACTGAGTCCAGAAGCTTCTTATAATGGGACAACTCCACCAAATGTGTGTCATTGTCCACATCTCCAGCATCTATGTGATACTGCAGGAAACCACTTATAACAAATATCCTAAAATAAAAAAGTAAAAACTAAATTGCATGAAAGTAGTAATAATAATAAGGGTATTTAGTAAAGACAAATCTAGTTTTTCATTTAGTTCAGTGTGCATTCTGTGCATATAAGGGTGTGACCGCCCTGCTTCTGAGTTGGAAAATCCATCCTGTCTGGCCTATACTATTACTGGTGGTTCAGTCCCTCGGTCCTTTTTCACATTTACATCACTTGACAAGTGGAAAGGTTTTAAATACAAGAGTTAGGACTGTCCCACAAGGGTTGCCTTGACGTGGCAGGATGACTTGCACATTCTTTTGATCAAAATTATGTTTACTATATACCCTTTTTATTATAACTACTTTCATGCAATTTTTGCTATTTATTTTTCACTTTTTTATTTTAGGATTTTTTTTGTTTTCTCTGTGTAAAGGTCATGTGTTTATATGCATTTACATTTTGCATACACATTAATTTACTTTTTCAGATCAGATCTAGTTTCTCAGGAAACCACTTATGAAGTAATACTGGAACCTGTTAAGAACGGGAGATAATCTTAAAGGAGGACTCTTGAGTTTTGGTCGCACTGGAAGTTTTGAAAACATTTAGCCCCTTGCGAGTCCTCAAAATATTTACCCAATTCTTTTTCCCATACAGGGCAATAGGGCGGTCTGACAGTTGTAGTTTGGGCTATTAGGTGATTATAGAGCAATGAGATAGAGTGTGTGAATAATCATAGTTGGCTCTTGGAGGGATAGACTGGTCCTCAAATATCTCATTGAGGGGTATTAAAGATGCGTTAGTACATGAGGAAAATGAAGAGGGTAATATTTATATCCCATGTTGATGAAAATAATCAAGTATTCTGGCATGAACTGCAACCATGTAGTATTTTCTACAATCTGGAAGACCGAGAACTCCCATCTGTTTAGGCCTGACTAAGATATCACCACAAATACATGGATGACCAGTCAGCTAAATGAACTTGCAAAAGCTACTATTGTGATGGAAATATATACATTTCATATAGATCTCACTTGCATGTATTCTTTGTATACTGATATACACACATATATATATATATATATATATATATATATATATATATATATATTCATAGCTATCTTGAACTTTATAATCAATTGCTCAGAATGGTCCAGTGACCTCGTCAGCTATCCGGCTCAAACCAGCATTGTCTTGTGATATATGTGCTAGACATTGAAAAGAGGAAGTAACAACAGATGTTGAAACTGATGTCTGGTCTTTGCTGAGTTGCAGGACAATGGATATAGTAAATATGGATATAGTAAATAATATTGTTGAATCACCCTCTTGTCGGATGCTGCCATATATATTCATGTACTCAAATAGCCAATAGCATTGAAGTTCAGCCTTATGTTAATTGACTAACCACTCCTTTCTGTACGTAATGATAAAACCATGTATGTGCAATAAAGCTCCAGAGTTTTGCTGGAATGTGATGCTGCTAACAGGTGTATAGCATCCTCATTTCCTTTGAGCGCTCAAAAGACTCTGTTCTAATTACGACAGCACACACAGGGATATATCTATCCATTCAAAATTTCCATATCATTTGGTGCCTGCACGCGGGGCAGTGGACGAAACGCACGGGGACCCTGCTGACCGGAGAGATGGAGGTGTCGGCTAAGGCCTTGGCTCATGGGGACGGAGATTGAGCAACTCCATAAGTAAGGTAAGAAAATCTGATTATCTTACTTGGATGTCCCCTGTTCCCAGTCCAGGTCTATACCTCTTGCCAGTCAGGTGTGGTCACCACCGCATTCCCAGGTAGTGTAAAAAGTTCACGCCCTTATCCAAACCCTGGGATATAAGCCAAGTTGCCTGCTGCGTGTCCTGTATGTGTTTTGATCTGGGAGAGAGCTGGTGGAAACGGTGGCTGATTGTGCTTGTGGTTGCTGGGAAACCGATAGCAGGAAGTTGAATCTCTCAGATAAGTCCATACAAATTCACCTGTGCATCGGAATGACAGGTAAGGCCTAGCCAGGTACGGGTGGTGGGGGCTTGGAGATATATCATTAGTCGAGTCTCCTGACAAGTTGTCACAGATTCACCTGTGCATCAGAAGGAAAGGAGAGGCCTAGCCAGGCACAGGTGGTGGCAGCTTGGGGAGATATCGAGAGCCAAATCACTTGACAAGTTGCCACAGATTCACCTGTGCATCGGAAGGACGAGAGGCCTAGCCAGGGACGGGTGGTGGCAATCTTGTGGGGGTTATCACAGATTCCTGTTACTGGCGGACCAGGCGGGACGACCGGTACAGGGTGGTAACATTTCCCGGGTGCCAGAGAGCAGTATACCCAGTGTGATTGGCAGTTATCGGTTACCAGAGCTGCTTGTACTACTGTCACAAAACAAAGAGGGCCTCGATTTCTCCCCGGACGTCTATATGTGCGTCAACCTGTGAATTCACTGCTGCTCTCCATGGAAATCTGAAGCAGAAAAAGTTTTTTTCTTTTTACACTTCCTCTTTTGCCCGTAGGGTGCGTCTCTGATATTTTTTCATATTGTCACATCTGTTTTTGTGCTGTGTTTTCCACTGATCATTTTTGCTTTTTGGTGAAGGTTTTAACCATAGTGTAAAGATCTTTGAGGAAAGCTGGGTTGTTTGAGCTGTATATGCCATTGTTCAGCGTGCCCTTTGCTTTCAGAGACGTTGCTTAACTGAGAATAGACAGGGCAGAGGAAAGGGGAAGTGTCTGTCTAGGAATCTGTGCACGGACATAAAAATATACATTGTTGGAAGTTGTACTGATTTTTGACTTCCTTTCGGAGTGTTTTTTCCAAGTTTTACCATCTTCTTGATTTTTCTTATTGTCTTTTGCCTCCATTTCCTAAATTTTTTATTAGTTTTTCATTTTCTTTTTGAAGTTTTTATAAACATTTTGGTTTTTTTTGCCTTTTTCTTTCCTTTTTTAAGCAAGTTTTAAAAGGGTTGTAAAGTTTTTGACGTTTTTAATCACCTTTTTTGAAGTTTTTGGAATAGACACAGTAGGTGTGATTCAGAAAGTTAAGTATGTGGATTTGCAGGGGCAGCTTCTGAGGCTGCAGCGTGGCATAATATATTGAGAGGAAAAAGGGAAGTTTGTTGAAGCTGGATTGCTGTCTGCATTTTATAAAGTAGCAGCAGACTTACAGCATAGAAGGTACTAAGAGTTATGTGAACAAGAAAGGATTATTTTTACGTGTACAAGATAGGAAAAGGTGTTTTCAGCAGAATTCAAACCTGTGCTGTCTGTGAGGCACCCCGCTTCCCCCCCAGGGAGAAGGCACCATAAGTCCAAGCATGCCCTCTCTGACTGCAGAAAAGGGGAAGGAATCCGCTCCTCCCTCCCTCTCCCCCTCTTTCTCTTCCCTCCTCCCGTCTCTCTCCCCTCCTTCCATCTCCTCTCCTCCTTCTCTCACCTCTCCTCCCTCACCTATTTTTCCTCCTCCCTCATCTACTCCCACTCCTCCTCTCACCTCTCCTCCCTCACCTATTTTTCCTCCCTCATCTCCCTCTCCATCCCCTCCACCCTAACCTATTTTTCCTCTCTCATCTTCTCCCTCTCCTCCTTCTCCATCCCCTCCACCCTCACCTATCTCTCCTCCTCCCTCATCCCCCTCGTCTTCCCTCTCCCCTCCTCTTCTGTCCTCTCCCTCCCCTCCTCCCTCATTTCTCTCTTCTCCTCATTTTTCCACTCTCTCCTCCTCTCCCTGCTCCTCACGCTCTGTCTCTCTCCCACCTCTCAGTTCATTGTCACCAGCTGGGCCAATGCCAAATCCAGACAATGAGGTGTCCCTATATCCACAGGGCACCCTCTCAAAAGTGCCAGCTATGATACCGGGAGAAAAAAGTGAAAATCTCCCTACACAAAACACCACATGTGCCCCCCCCCAATACAACAGCCAGCAGAGCCCACAGCTCGGGGTGCAGTGGGGGAGGTGTAGGTCATCAGTGTCTGCAGCTGCTGGGTCTGAAAATGAGGAACCCAAGTGCCAGACAGAGCTGCCAGCATTTACATCACCATCAGTGCAGCCTCAGAAGGGGGGAACAGCCTCACACAAAAAGGCAAACACACAATGTCACAGTTTCTCCTCTGATGAATATGAAGAGGGGACATCATACATGTTGCCCAGTACTAGGGAAAGGAACCCACAGGCACCAAGTAGGCAGGGGAAGATAGAGCAAGAACCCTTACACTATGTGCCCTTCACCCCTAGTCAGGTGTTCAGTATTCTGAATAATCTGCCAGACCCAGATTTGGACCCCATGCCATTTTACCGAAGAATGCAGCAGAGCCAGCATACATATGCTGCAACCTGGATTGATCTCTGGTCCATAATGGACCATAATGGAAATAAAAGCAGGTGAAACACTCTGGACAATCATGAAGGAACACTTCAAGCTTCCATCAGAATTAGATGTGCACTCCTGGGAGTCAGGATCATAGCTAATTGAGCAGCTCAGAGAGTGGGCCAAAGCCAGACAAGCAGGGCAAGTCCTCAACCTACATGACATGAGCCAAGCCAAGACAGAGTCTGTAGACAAGTTTCATGGCAGAGTGATGCAAGTATTCCAAGATTTAGGCCTCACTATTCATGATCAGATACACAGACAAATGTTGGCACAGGCCTTTGTGCATGGACTAAGAGAACCAATCAAGAAACTGCTGATAGTGGCCAGGCCTGAGTACAGGTCAATAGCAGTAGATACCCTGCTCACAGTAGCCAGAAGAATTGAGTCCCACCCAGGAGTGCGGAAGACAGCCCCTCTTATGGTGGCCACCAATGTGGAAGAGCAACCACCCTGCAGGGACAGAAGACACATCAGGTGTTACAACTGTGGCAACCTTGTCCATTTCCGGAACAAGTGCACAGCACCCCGGCAACCCAGGACATCATGCAGAAGAATAGGCCAAGCAAGAAGCCAGGTCCGCAAGACGTCATGCCCCTGACATGTGAAACCCCATCAGCGGACCCAATACCTCAAATCACCGGGGGTTGTCATATCTTTCTGTTGTGAGTTCATTTTCCCCTTCGTCACTGAGGTCTGGTGAACTCCCTATTCTGGTGAAGGAAGGTAATGAGCCTGATTATCAGGCACCTGAACCTGATGAGGATGACTGGCTGAGTGGAGTCACGGACTGGATATAAGGCTGCCGACGCCCTTCTGCCCTGCGGGTGATTTCTCTGTGGACTTCTAGGACACCAGTCTGATTCCTGCTCCTCTAAGCTAAGTTTTTCTGCTTTGCCTGTTTGCATTAGTGTTTTGTTTTTGTTTTCCTTGCTTTTCTGGATTCTGCCATTCCCTGCTGGGGTGAGCTGAATCTCCTTTTGCCTGTAGCTCTGTCTTCAGAATATTCCTGAGTACTGACATAGCTTTTTGAAGCCTAGCGTCTTCAGGGCCTTTTTCAATGTCAGTCTGTTGGCTCTTATTTTCATAGGGTTTTTCACGGATTGCAGACAGCAGTCTTCCTGTCCTTTTCTATCTAGCTAGATTGGGCCCCGTCTTTGCTCAGTCTATCTTTCTGCCTGTGTTAGTGTTTTCATCTTGCTTCACCGTCATTATATGTTGGGGGCTGCCTATTGCTTTGGGGTCTGCTCTGGGGCAGTTTAGTTTTCCCCTTTCTTTCTTTAGGCCTAGCTATTTCTCCGGCTGTGATCGAGGGGTCTAGGGCATCGTAGGAACCCCCCACGGCTACTGCTAGTTGTGTTGATAGGTTCAGGGGTCTGCAATCCGATAGCTGCCAACTTCTCTGGTTTTCTGGACTTAGCTAGCATTTCTGTTTTTGCCTCCTACGGTGACTCAATCATAACATCTTTCCTTGTGGACACTGGTGCAGTCAGAAGTGTGATGAGGCATGTGGAACTCCCCGACCCCACTTGCCTCTCAGAACACTCTGTGTCTTGTGTGGGGATTGAAGGTCAAGTCAGACATTCCCAGCTTACAAGCCCCTGAGCTGTGAAGACAGCCAGGACACTCCATCCCGTTCCAGTTTATGGTGGAGACCTGCCTACTCAACCGAATGTGAGCAGACCTATTGCAGGAGCTGAAGGTGACCAAAGTGTTCCAGGAAGATATGACCATTACATTTTCTCCACCCCTGACCCAAGAAGAATCAATCATGCTGGTGGCCCTACAAGAGCCTCAAACAACCGGGGCAAGCCTACCCAAGGAGGTGCTGGACATAGTACCCGAAAGCCTATGACCCAAGGGAGACTTCAAGTTGCGCCAGTGTGGGCATCACTCAAGTCTGGAACCCCGTACCCTCACAAGGCCCAGCATCCCCTGTCCATCACCCAGAGTCAAACTGTCTCTGACCAACTGGAGGACTAATTGGAACCGCTGTTCAAGAAACGGCTTAAGAACTTTGGCATGGGCCAGGAAATTTTCAACCCAAAGGGACCTTACCCGCTTCATGAAATGGCTCTGCTGCTTCCGGCTCCAGCGCCAGAGGATCATCTTGGACAAGATTCTGAAGGTGCTCCCTGAAGTTTATCCAGGCCCTGGACCAGAAGACAGCCACTCAGCTCTACAAACTGGTACACAAAATGCTGACCTGAGACCAAGCTGGGTGAAAGGAACGGCTGCTGGCTGGTAAAGAAGACGTCCCAGCAAAAAGACCCCCTGTGATCAGAGCAGGGATTACCACAATGACCGCCTTGGTGGAGAGCAAGAAAGCTCAGCTGGACATCATCTCTGATGAAGAGGACCCCAGTAAATGGCTTGTTTTCCTGCCGGCTCTGTGCCAGAAGATGGGAATCCCTCACGGCATTGTGAAGAGCAAGGCCAGACTGGGCTGCCTCGTCCATAGGAATCATCATGCAGTGCCCGCTTTTCTCGATCAGGAGGAAGACTGTGAAAGGAGAACCAGCCAGGTTCGGAATGGTGCATGACCTGAGGGCTGTGAACGAAGCAACCGTGTTTGAAACCCCAGTTGTGCCAGATCTGCACACTCTGCTGTCAAACGTGCCAGCCACAGCAACAGTGCTCACGGTGATGGATCTGTCCAATGCTTCCCTCAATGTTCCCCCTTCACCTGGACGACCAGTTCCTGTTTGCGCACCAAGGGAGGGTGCAGAACACATGGACAGTGATGCCGAAGAGGGCCCAGGACAACCTTTCACAGCTCACCAAAGCATTGTCCTCCATCCTTGTCAACTTGATTGCAGAACATGCAGAAGTTATCAACATCGCTACCTGCACAGCCCTTTCCTTGTCTTCTCTACTCTACTCGGCGGAGCAGCAATGCAAGTTCTGGAAAAAAACAGTCCAGTGGTGTCAAAAGCAAGTTACGTTCCTGAGACACTGTATTGCCCGCCAGACGAAACGCTTGACAAATGACCGGAACACCGCTGAGGAGAAGATGGCTCCCTCAACATCTCCGAAGATGCTGCAGGCCTTCCTTGGTCCAGTTTCGTATTGCAGAACTGGAATCCCTGATGCTCCGGTCTTAATGCAGCCTTTGTACAATTGCATTAATGCAACCCCGTTCCTCCTGTTGTTTGCAGCCTTCATCTCATACCAGAAACTGAAAGACTCCATAGTCTCTGCGCCAGCTCTAGGCCTCCCTGACTACAAGAAGCCATTCTGTCCTTACCAAATGGAAAAAGAGGGTTATGCTACTGGCGTCCTAAAACACACCCACGGAGGAAAAACAGAGGCCTCTAGGCTACCTCTCAGCCCGCCTGGATCCAGTTGCAAGGGGGGCCACTAATGCATGAAAACAGTATTTGCAGCGCACGCCCTCCTGGACAAAGTTGCTGATATCATTCTTGGACAACCACTAGAGATCCTCTCTCCACCAAAACATCTCTTTGACGCCCTTCAGTGCTCTCAGCTGTTGCCGGACTCTACTCCCACTCCCAAGGGGGATTACGGATACGTCGTCCACCCCCTCTCTACTCCCACTCCCAAGGGGGGGATGCGGATACGGACTCTTCAGAACAAAATCTGCAGGATACCGTAGATGGCTCCAGTTTTGCAGATGACGAAGGAAGGTTCCACACGGGATGTGCAGTGACCAGCAATCAAGAAATCCTAGGGTCCAGAAGTTTGTCACCTAGCTTGTCAGCCCAAGAAGTGGAACTGATAGCGCTGATGAAGGCCTGCCAGATTGCCTACCGATTCCAGGTACTCGCATGGCATAGCACATGATTTTGGACCCATCTGGGCTGCAAGAGACTTTATCACAGCAAGCGGGACAACCGTGAAGCATCATGGAGCCATCAGGGACCTGCTGGACGATCTGCTGGACGATCTCCAACTTCTAAAAGTGGTGGCAGTGTTAAAGGTCAAGGCACATGGAAAACTGAACACAGTAGAGGCACGGGGCATCAACATGGCAGACGTGGCAGTGAAGGAAGCAGCCAGAGGAAGACAATATGGAAAAGTGGGAGAGGTCGTAGAGCCGAACGGCTACTACATGACAACTGAAGACAAGATAACCTGACAAGATGACGTCCTGGGATCTGTTCAAGAAGTTGCAGGACCAGACTCCAAAGGAGGAGAAGGAAAGCTGGATGCTGAAGAGACAACATTTGAAGGAAGAAGGGAAAAAAGCACTGGACTCCAAAACCCTGTCTACCTCAAAGTATATACCCTATGGTGGTTCAATGGGCACATGGGCCCCCGCACAGATTGAAGATCTGATTGGACTCCCACCTTAACAGCCAATCTTCCCAGCAGCTGTTTGACCTCCGACGAATGCAACATTGGACGAGTGGAAAAAAGTTCGTAAGGAGAGCATTCGATCCCAGATTTGATGGCCCTTCTCCAAGTGCTGCTGATGACACCAACCTGGAGGGCAGACCCCCACTCAGATCCACGCATCACATTGCAAGGAAGCTGTCATACCAGAAGATACACCTGAGACGCTGTGGATGCCCTACCTGACTAAATAAATTACCTACCTGATAGAGAATACACACCACTGACTACATAGACTGCTAACTAAGAGACTTTGATCACCATACAATGAACCCCCGTTAGGGACAGATCTCCTGACCACCCATTTGCGAAAGTCTGTACGGAGAGGAGGCGTATGCACTAGGCATGCGTCAGCCCACTGGCAGCATAAAAGAGTTGCCGCGCTTTGAGACAGGAGCAGGATTAATGCAAGTGATATCTAAGGGGGATTGTGATGGAAATATATACATTTCATATAGATTATTATTATTATTATTATTTATTGTTAATGCGCCATTTATTCCATGGCGCTTTACATGTAAGGAGGGGTATACATAATAAAAACAAGTACAATAATGTTAAACAATACAAGTCATAACTGGTACAGGAGGAGAGAGGACCTTGCCCGCGAAGGCTCGCAATCTACAAGGGATGGGTGAGAATACAGTAGGCGAGGGTAGAGCTGGTCATGCAGCGGTTTGGTCGATCGGTGGTTACTGCAGGTTATAGGCTTTTCGGAAGAGGTGGGTCTTCAGGCTCTTTTTGAAGGTTCCTATGGTAGGTGAGAGTCTGATATGTTGTGATAGAGAGTTCCAGAGTAGGGGTGATGCGCGAGAGAAATCTTGTATGCGATTGTGGGAAGAGGAGATAAGAGGGGAGTAGAGAAGGAGATCTTGTGAGGATCGGAGGTTGCGTGCAGAAAAGTACCGGGAGATGAGGTCACAGATGTATGGAGGAGACAGGTTTGTTTATGGCTTTGTATGTCATGGTTAGGGTTTTGTACTGGAGTCTCTGGGCAATGGGGAGCCAGTGAAGGGATTGACAGAGGGGAGAAGCTGGGGAATAGCGGGGGGACAGGTGGATTAGTCGGACAGCAGAGTTTAGAATAGATTGGAGGGGTGCGAGAGTGTTCGAGGGGAGGCCACAGAGCAGGAGGTTGCAGTAGTCGAGGCGAGAGATGATGAGGGCATGGACTAGGGTTTTTGCAGATTTTTGGTTGAGGAATGAACGGATTCGTGAAATATTTTTGAGTTGAAGTCGGCAGGAAGTGGAAAGGGCTTGGATATGTGGTTTGAAGGAGAGATCAGCATCAAGGATTACCCCGAGGCAGCGAGCTTGTGGGACTGGGGAGAGTGGGCAGCCATTTACTGTAATGGATAGGTTCGTTGGGGGGGTCACGTGAGATGGGGGAAAGATGATGAATTCTGTTTTGTCCGTGTTAAGTTTCAGAAATCTAGCGGAGAAGAAGGATGAAATAGTAGACAGACATTGAGGGATTCTGGTTAGTAGGGAGGTGATATCTGGTCCAGAGATGTAGATCTGTGTGTCATCAGAATAGAGATGATACTGAAAGCCATGAGATTCTATGAGCTGTCCCAGGCCAAAGGTGTAAATGGAGAAGAGCAGGGGTCCTAGGACTGAACCTTGTGGGACTCCGACAGATACGGGGCGAGGTGAGGAGGTGGTGTGTGACTGGGAGACGCTGAATGTCCGGTCTGTTAGGTATGATGAGATCCAGGATAGGGCCAAGTCTGTGATGCCAAGGGATGAGAGGGTCTGTAATAATAGGGAATGGTCCACTGTGTCAAAGGCAGCCAACAGGTCCAGGAGGAGGAGGACAGAGTAGTGTCGCCTGCTCTTGGCGGTTAAGAGGTCATTGGTGACCTTAGTAAGGGCACTTTCAGTGGAGTGGTGTGACCGGAAGCCAGATTGTAAGCGGTCGAAGAGGGAGCAAGAAGAGAGATGGGAGGACAGTTCAAGGTAGACGTGTTGTTCCAGTAGCTTGGAGGCATAGGGGAGAAGAGATATAGGGCGATAGCTAGATACAGAGGATGGGTCAAGAGAGGGCTTTTTGAGGATAGGTGTGATGGAGGCATGTTTAAAGCTTGAGGGGAAAACACCAGTTGTTAGTGATAGGTTGAAAAGATGGGTTAGGGTTGGGATGAAGACTGTGGTGAGGTTTGGGATGAAGTGGGATGGGATCAGGTCAAGTGCACAGGTAGTGAGATGTGATCTTGAGAGTAGAGTGGAGAGTCGATCTTCTGTAATGGTGGAGAAGTTGGTTTTGGAGGTGGAGGGCTGGGAAGTCGGGAGGAAGGGCTCTGGGGGTTGTTGACCAAAACTGTCTCTGATGTTATCAATCTTCTGCTTGAAAAATGAGGCAAAGTCTTCAGCTGAGATGAGTGGGGAGGGAGGAGTGGCTGGGGGACGGAGGAGAGAATTGAAGGTGTTGAATAACTGTTTAGGGTTGTGAGACAGGGAGGATATGAGAGATGAGAAGTAGGTTTGTTTAGCTGTGGCGAGTGTGGTCTTGAAAATAGTGAGGGACTGTTTGAATGCGATGAAGTGCTCGTTGGAGTGGGATCTTTTCCATCTGCGCTCAGCAGCCCTGGAAGCTCGCCTCAGTTCTTTGGTAAGGCTGGTGTGCCAGGGCTGTCTGTTGATTTTGCGAGCTTTGGTATGTGTAAGTGGGGCAGGGGATTCCAAAGCTACAGCTATTGTGGTGTTATATAGAGCAGCAGCGTCATCCGCATTGTGTAAGGAACTTATATCTGTGAGAGGGAGGAAGGATTCAGAGAATGAGTGTAGGTCAAGGTGTTTAAGTTTGTGGGGTGAGGATTGTAGACATGGAGTGGAGAGGGAAGAGAATGTGAGAAGGTTGTGGTCAGAGAGAGGAAGAGGTGAGTTAGAGAGGTTAGATAGGGAGCAAAGGCAGGTGAAGATGAGGTCCAGTGTGTGGCCATCTTTGTGGGTGGCTGTAGAAGACCATTGAGTGAGGCCGAAGGAGGAAGTGAGAGATAGAAATTTAGTGGAAGCTGAGAGGGAAGTGTTAATGGGGATGAAGTCGCCCATGATGATAGTAGGGATGTCCGCGGAAAGGAAATGAAGTAGCCAGGTGGTGAAGTGGTCAAAGAAGGTGGTGGCTGGCCCTGGGGGGCGGTAGATGACAGCCAGTTGGAGGAGTAGATGCGCACAGAGTGCACCTCAAAGGAAGGGAGGGTAACAGAGGGTGGCAGTGGGATTGGGGTGAAGGAGCAGGTATCTGACAGGAGAAAACCAACTCCTCCGCCATGTTTGCTGCTGGGGCGGGGGGTGTGAGAAAGGTGGAAGCCACCATATGAAAGTGCAGCAGGAGAGGCTGTGTCAGAAGGGGTGAGCCAGGTTTCGGTGATGGCGAGGAAGGAAAGTTTGGTAGTAGCAAAAAGATCATGGATGTAGGAAAGCTTGTTGCAGACAGAGCGAGCGTTCCACAGAGCTCCTGTTTGTGGGACTGGGGAAGCGGGGGCTGGGTGAATGGGTATAAGGTTGGAGTGGTTACGGAAGGTTGTGATAGAGCGTGGATGGGAGGTAGAAATTACTGTGGGAATGTGGTGAGGAGGACCAGGATTTGGAGAGATATCACCAGCAGTGAGAAGGAGCAGAGAAAGTGTTAGCAGGTGGGTGCAGGAGAGGGCATGAGGGGGCTTTCTGTGTTTGGAGACAGAGGATTGTATGTTAAGGAACAGTTTTGAGGAGGAGGTGAGGTGGATGGGGAGGATTGAAGAAGAGATGAACAGTTCCTTACTAGGAGTAGGGATTAGGGGAATTAGCAGAAAGTGAAGGATTATAGGGGTAAAAGTGAAAACAAACAGAAACATTGTTTACAGTGACTGTGTACAGTTACCTTCAGTTCCCTTCTGGTTCAATTCTGGTTTTAATTCTAAAATTTATCTTTACACTTCTAGGAATCACACTGCAGACTGAAGTCTATGCAGACTTGAGCTATGCAATATATGTACAACTAAATGCATTCAGGTGTGAAGCAGAGAGGAGTGGTCTCTGCTCATCTTGGTCAGACAATTAAGGGTGGACCAGATGCATACAATCAAGCATTGAGTAAACAAGGTCATAAATAACACTGGGGTAAGCTGGGGTTAGCTGAAGGGCATACCATGTGAATGCTAGGTGCAGAGGCAAGTCTATGTGCAAAGCTGGGTGATGTACTATGTGCACTTCATAGACAGACAGCAGGAGAGCAGGAGATCTCACTTGCATGTATTCTTTATATACTGATATACACACATATAAATATATTCATAGCTATCTTGAACTTTATAATCAATTGCTCAGAATGGCCCAGTGACCTCGTCAGCTATCCGGCTCAAACCAGCATTGTCTTATGATATATGTGCTAGACACTGAAAAGAGGAAGTAACATGTTGAAACTGATGTCTGGTCTTTGCTGAGTTGCAGGATAATGGATATAGTAAATTATATATTGTTGTATCACCCTCTTGTCAGATGCTGCCATATATGTTCTACATCTATCCATTCAAAATTTCCATATCACTATGTAGATGTTTCCAAAAATTTAAAGGGATTCTGATTGGTATAGTTTGAAAGAGGTAAAGCAGTCTAAATAGATTATTCATTTTTAATACTTTTTAATACACTTACTCTGCCAAACCAAGAGACATCCTTAGCAGTCTATTAATTAAGGTCCTTATGGATTTGACCAACTAAGGGTTTGTAGTTGAGGTCAAACAGTTTATATAGATTACTATGTATGCGTATCCCTAAGTATTTTATACCCTGTGATTAGGCCCTGGTCTTATAATGAGGCTCAGAGGTTTTGTGAGTCTTGCCCAGAGTGTCAGCTGACCACACCCACCGTACATTTTCATAGTCCACTGTTTCCTTTGTCTGTTATAGAGAAACCTTGTGAGCTGATTGCCATGGATCTGGTAGGGCCAATAGTAAAGTCATCCCCTGGCTGCTAACACATATTAGTGGTAGTGGATTATGCCACTTGTTACACCGAGGCAATTTTGCTTCATCATACCTCGGCAAATCGTATTACCTGGGAACTGTTTGACATGTTTTGCCATCCTGGGCTGCCTAAGGAGATCCATATGGATCAGGGGATTACTTTATGTCCAAGGTGACAAAGGAACTATGTAAGCTGCTCCAGATCAAACAATTGTGCACATCAGTGTACCACCCCCAGACAGATGGTTTAATAGAGAGATTTAACAAAACACTCAAATCTATGTTAAAAAAGTTGTCTCCCAAAGCTGAGAAGGATTGGTATATGTTTGCCATCCATGAGGTATGGCAGTCCTCAATGAGGTTCTCTCCATTTGAATTATTATACGACAGACATCCCAGGGGTCTGCTGGACATTGTCAAAGAGACATGGGAACAAGAGCCTACATCCCATAAAAGCATGAAGAGCACGTTGCGAGTATGCAAGCCCAGATCACGGTCATGATGCCTGTTGTAAAGGAACATATCATGGATGGCCAGGCAGTGAAGAGCCAAGCATACAATAGAAAGGTCACAGTCAGGTTCTTTAAAAAAAGGGATCAGGCATTGGTTTTGGTGCCCAGTGCAAAAAGTAAGTTCATGGCCAAGTGGCAAGGGCAATATGAAGAGGCCGGGAATGAGGTCAAGATAAGAGAAGCGGTCTCTAAACAACAGCAAGGGCAGGTTGAGAAATTAGTGCAGCAAAACGAATACGGCGAATTCTTGGAACTGCACGGCCATACATGTTAGGCGCCGGGACTCTCCCACTGCATGGGATAGATCCCAAGCATTGTCTGGTGCTGTGGTCTCCCATTCTGGTATGGCCGCCGGTATTGCTACTCTGCCCAAGCGCCGGTCCCAGCGTCTTGCTCAGACTCGTGGTATACATTTGATTACTGCTGGTCCTCCAGCCAAGTCTATTGTAACTAGTGATATTCAGGTGCAGCCTTGCGCTCTGGAGTCTAAATCCAGAGATCACCTTACTGAGCAAGTCGGTGATGTGGTAACTCCAGATTGGCCCGCGGGCAATGTCACGGCCAGCTGGGAGTGAGTGTTTGGGGTGGAGCTTTGGGTTTAAAAGGCTCTCAGCGTCGCATTCTATATCATTCACGTTCGGTGTATGTGAGTGGATACTCTATCACTCTTTCTGCACGTGTGTATTTGTCTACCTTTGAGTCTGAGCTTCTTATGTGTTATTACGCTTGGCTTAGCATCTGTCTCGTTCATATGTGTAGTTAGCACAGTTCAGTTACAGAGCAAGCTCAACCTATGTCATGTATTTCTCAGTGAAGTCAACAGGGTTTTGTACCTAGCATCATTTGAGTTATTCCACTTCACTTAGCAACTGTTTCGTTCTAGTGTGCCATTAGCACAGTTCAGTTACAGAGCAAGCTCAACCAACCCTTTTGCACTACCTCTCTGTGAAGTTAACAGTGCTGGGTATTCTGCGTTCTGTTCATACTGTGTGGAGTTAACGCAGTCTGATTAAGGTGAATGCTCGCTGCTTCGTTCCACCAGTGTTCACACTAGCAGCAGTTATACATCTCTGCACAGTGAACCCCGAGTTGCGATTGCACTTGAATTTATATTTTAAATAGTGCAACCCGCCAACCCTAACAATACATCTGTGACCCAATATGGCAATGTCACCAAGGCTTAGGTAAGGGTACGAACGAATCCATACCGTGTGTTGGAGGCTTGGGAACAAGCAATCGCGGAGGTGAAAAAAATGCTCCAGCTAGGAGATATTGAGGAGTGAGATGGGCTAGTCCTATTAAACGGATTCCAAAGCCGTATGGATCATTACGGTTTTGTAACGATTTCTGGAAATTGAATGAAGTGTCAAAATTTGACTTTTATCCAATGCCACGGGTTGATGAGCTGATTGAAAGACTGGGACAGGCCCAGTACTTCACGACGCTTGATCTGACTAAGGGTTGCAGGTGCCTCTGACAAAGTCAGCCAAAGAAAAGCCCTCCTTCTTTACAATGGAGGGTCTCGATCACTATGCCATCTTACCTTCTGAGTTGCTTGGGCCCCAGCAATGTTTCAGAGGCTGATGGACATAGTTTTAGAGCCCCATCAGAAGCATGTGTCGGCATACCTGGATGATATTATCATCTATAGTAACGACTGGCCTTCCCACTTGTCCTAGGTGCAAGTGGTAGTGGATTCGCTCAGATCTGCGGGCTTGATGGCGAACCCCAAAAAATGTGCAATAGGTCTCGAGGAATCCCGTTACTTGAGTTATGTAATTGTCCGTGGGGTTATAAAAACTTCAAATAAACAAAATTGAGGCCATTCAAAACTGGTTTCGGCCTCTTACAACGAAACAGGGAAAGCATTCCTTGGCAACATTGGGTATTACTTTGACCGATCTGTTGAAGGGAAGAAAATCGGTCATGGTCCAGTGGAACGCTCAGGCAGAGGAAGGATTCCAGCCCATGAAGTTGGCATTGTGGGGACAGTCCATCCTCACCAGCCCCAACTTTAGGAATAATTTTATCCTAAAAAAGGATGCCTCTGAAGTAGGCCTATGAGCATTTCTGTCGCAGTAAGTGCAAGGAGAAGAACATCCAGTTCCAGTAGGAAACTTACACCGGCAGAGAGAAATTAAGTGCTTAGCCCTTAACTCCTTTACCCCGACGGTGGTTTCCACGTTACTGACTTGACCAATTTTTACAATTCTGACGACCGTCATTTTAGGTGGCTATAGCTCTGTAATGCTTCATCACATCCTGGTGATTCTGAGAATGTTTTTTTCATGACATATTGTACTTCATGATAGTGGTAAAATTTCTTCAATATGACTTGCGTTTATTTGTGAAAACAATGGAAATTTAGTGAAAATTTCTCAATTTTCAAACAGAATTTTCATGCCCTTAAATCACAGATATGGCCAGTGGCGTATCTAGGGGGGGGCAGCCGGGGCAGTTGCCCCGGGCGCAGCCAGCAGGGGGGCACAGTCGGGCCGCCTAATGCAGCGGTCCGCAGTGTCCTCCCTGGCGGCTGCGTTCTGCCGCCCCCCGCCTGAGAGTCGGCGGTTCTCTGTGTCAGCTGTCAAGCTGACAGCCGGCGCAGAGGAGGCCGTGCCGGCTCCCAGGGAGCAATTGTACTGGCGTCTATACAGACGCCTGTACAATTGAAGCTCTGACCGCCGGGCCAGAGCGACGTCAGCATCGTGATCAGGTCATGTGATCACGCTGCTGACGTCACTCCCCGGCGCCCAAAGCAAACGCTGGTGGTAAGTGTGCTCCACTGTGTGGAGCTGAAGAACCACCGAAGATGGGAGATGAGGGGGAGTTAATGAGTGGAGATGGGGGGGATTTGTAGAGGGGATGGCGGTTAATGTGTGGGGGTATTTAGAGTGGGGATGGGGGTTAATGAGTGGGGATGGGGGTTAATGAGTGGGGATGCCATGGGGTTAATGTGTGGGGGGATTTGGAGAGGAGATGGGGGTTATTTAATGTGATGGGGTTAATGAGTGGGGATTGGGTTAATGTGTGCGGGGGTTAATGAATGGGGATGGGGATTAATGTGTGGGGGCGTTAATGAGTGGGGATGGGGGTTAATGTGTGTGTGGGTTAATGAATGGGGATGGGGGTTAATGTGTGGGGGTATTTGGAGTGCAGATGGTTATTTAATGTGTGGGGGGATTTGGAGTGGTGATGGGGTTAATGAGTGGGGATTGGGTTAATGTGTGCAGGGGTTAATGAATGGGGATGGGGGTTAATGTATGGGGGCGTTAATGAGTGGGGTTGGGGTTAATGTGTGGGGGTATTTGGAGTGCTCATGGGGGTTAATGAGTGGGGATTGGGTTAATGTGTGGGGGGATTTGGAGTGGGGATGGGGGTTATTTAATGTGTGGGGGGGATTTGGAATGGGGATGGGGGTACTTAATGTATGTGGGGGATTGGGGATGGGGGGATTTAATGTGTGGGGAGATTTGAGGACACAAAATAAAGAGTATGTATGAGGAAACAGTATGGGGGATTGGTGCAGACAGTATGGGGAGCGAATGGGTTAATGTATGTGGATGGACACAGTATGAGGAGTCGGGGATATGTGTGAGCAGACAGTATAGAGAGTGAGGGGGTAAATATATGAGGAGACAGTATAGTGAACAGGTGGGATGCTAGAGGGGAATAGTGTGAGGCGACAGTATATTGCAGATATTTTTATTTAGGAGCATTATAATGACACTTCTATCTTTAAGGGCATCGTGTGGAGATTTGCTGCAGAAGACCGGAGAAGATGGAAGTCTACAGAGACGAGATGTGGATGAGAAAACTCATCATGGGGTCTAGAAGAAAAGGTGACTGACTGCAGAGACGACGTCATCTATAAGGTACTTGGATGTAAATGTTATTTGTGACACTGACTAATTCTCATGTTTTTATTTGTTAGGAACATTAAAGGGGATGTCCAGGTTTGTGCTGAGTCTGCAGTCATTCTATGTGACTGCAGACGTCTGAATTCTCACAGTGCTCACTGAACGCTGTCAGGATTCTCTCATGCCGGTAATTTACATACATGCGGTCACATGCTGACTAGACATGTGTGGCCTCACTCAATGAAAATGAATGGAGCGAGGCACGTCTAGTCGGAATGTGGCCAGAAGTATATAAATCACATACTTGTGCTGACATGACTGTACATCGGCAAGGGAGAATCCTAAAAGTGTGCAGGGGGGGGGGGGGCTGGGGGGCGCCGAACCGAATTCTTACCCCGGGTGCCAGAAAGCCTAGATACGCCTCTGGATATGGCACGCAAAATAGTTAACAAATAACATTTCCCACATCTCTACTTTATATAAGCACAATTTTGGAACCCAATTTTACAAAACCATTTTTTTAGGGACCACATCACATTTGAAGTCACTTTGAGGGGTCTATATGACAGAAAATACACAAAAGTGACACCATTCTAAAAACAACACCCCTCAAGGTGCTCAAAACCACATTCAGGTTTATTAACCCTTCAGGTGCTTCACAGGAATTTTTGGAATGTGGAAAAAAAAATGAACATTTTCTCACAACAAATTTAACAAAAGGTTAACAGAAAAAATAGACCCCAAAATTTGTTGTGCAAATTCCCCTGAGCATACAGATACCCCATATGAGGGAGAGAATCACTGGGCGCACGGCAGAGCTTAGAAGGGAAAGAGTGCCATTTGACTTTTTGAATGTTAAATTTCCTGGAATCATCAGGGGATGTCATGTCCCGTTTGGAGAGCCCTTGATGTGCCTAAACAGTGGAAACCCCCAACAAGTGACCACATTTGGGAAACTAGACCTCTCAAGGAATGCATTTAGATGTATGTATGGTGAGCACTTTGATCCCCCCAGGTGCTTCACAGAAATGTATAATGTTGAGCCGTGAAAATAAAAAAATATATATTTTCCCCACAAAAATATTATTTTGGCCCCAAATTTTGCATTTTCATAAGGGTAACAGGAGAAATTGCACCATACAATTTGTTATGCAATTTCTTCTGAGTACGCCGAAAACCCATATGTGGGGGAATATGACTTCTGAGGCACGGTGCAATGCTCAGAAGGGAACAGGCGCCATATTGGAGTTCAGATTTTGCTGAAATGGCTTGAGGGTGCCATGTCACATTCGCAGAGCCCCTGAGGTGCCAGAACAACAGAAACCCCCTATATGTGAACTCATTTTGCAGACTACACTCCCCAATGAAATCATCTAGAGCTGTAGTGATCATATTGACACCACATGTGCCTCACAGAATTTTATATACCACTGAGCGTTGAAGAAAGAATAAATTACATTGTTACCACTAAACTGTTGTTTTAGCACCAAGTTATTAATTTTTCCAAGGGCTAATACAATTTTTTTTTACAACAAACTGAGATTCATATCCTTCATGTAATAGGGAAATATTTTTCAGGCACAATGCAAAGCTCAGAAGGCAAGGAGCGCCAGATTTTTACTGCTATGGTTTGCAGATGCCATAACCCACTGGGAGAGTTCATGAGGTGCCAAAACAGCAGAACCCCCATAAGTGATCCCATTTTACAAGCTATACCTCGCAATCAATTCATCTAGGGGTGCAGTGATCATATTGACACCACGGGTGTGTCTCAGAATTTAATATCATTGGACAGTGAAGAAACTACATTTTTAACACCAAAATTTTGTTTTAGCCACAGATTTCACATTTCCACACAGGAAATGGGGGTAAAACTGGCACCATAATTTGTCCCACAATTTCTACTAAATGTGGAAATACCCCAGATGTAGCTATACAGTACCACTTAGCGATACAGAATGACTCGGGAGGAACGGAACGCTATGTGCCTCCTGGAGAGCAGATTTTCCTAGAACAGTTTGCAGACTCCATATATAGAACCCTAATTGCTTGAAGAGCAGAATCCCCCCCTCAAGTGACCTAATTTTGGAAATTATACCCCTTTTAGGAATTTAACTACAGATGTAGTGGGGATTTTCCACTAACAAGCAGTAATGAATGTTGCTGAGTGAAAATGGCAAACTGCCATTGTTGTGACCAGTACATTGCAGTCACCAGTACGTTATGCCCAGCACGTGCTTCTAGAGACATGCACCCGTAAGTTAGGAGGGCTCTCATCGCTTCAGAAATACCAAACATTGGGATGCTAAATGTGGTTTAGGAACACTGTGGGGCTCAGAAGGGAGGGGCATTTGGATTTGGGAGTGGAGAATTTGCTGAATTTCTTTTGGAGAGTGAGAAGCCATATTGCTTTTCCAGAGCCTTTTCACTATCAGTAATGTGGAAGCCCCCTATATTCAAGTTAATAGATGATAGGCCTGAGCGGGTACTTGCTTTTTTTGAGGATTGAGTTGAAGCTTTAATTGGGAGCATTTTACATAATGTTTCAGATCACATTTATCCGGCGCTCTCCATCTAAATCTCTGAGTGACGTGATTCAGATGAAACCCCCGAGGGATCCATTAACTATAATGAGGCAGCAGAGTTACTCTGGACTCCATCTGACCGCTGTTCAGCGGTGTCCTTCTTTTCAGAAGCGCACAAAACTGAGGCCGACGGCACTTTTATACAATCCTAATAAGACGGACACAGCCAGATCACAGGTCAGACGGCGTCCATGGTGACTCCATTTGTATCATTATAGGGAATCTTCCGTTGAGGGTTCCATCTGAATCACGCATGGAAACCCCGATGTAAGTGCTCATCGCAGAGTGCAAGATAAATGTGCACCGAGCCTTAAGGTAGTTACACTTAGCGATGCACCAGCGATCACGACCAGCGATATGACGCGGTCAGGATCGCTGGTGCATTGCTAAGTGGTCGCTAGTGCATTGCTAAGTGGTCGCTAGTGAGCTGCCACACAGGCAGATCTCACCAGCGACATCGCTGGGGACGGGGGTCGCTACTTACCTGTCACACTAGGCGATCCTGCGTCCTCCCGCCCGTCGCTCGTCTCTCCACAGGAAGCGCAGCAGGAAGCTGACGATGAGAAACGGTCCAGCCTGTTCTCGCGCGATCAGCGATAACCAGCGGGGGAGCGGGTCGTAGGTAAGTATCACACACAGCGATATCGCTAGCAATATTGCTATAGCGTCACAAGTTATAGCGATATTGCTAGAGATATCGCTTAGTTTGACAGGCCCTTTACTGTGATCTTTGGGAGGCAGAATGAGAAAATAAACAGCAGGTGAAGAATTAGTTTTAATTTATTTTTTACACTGTTCCTCGTGTGGTATAAATGATTAGGCAACATTATTCCAGATTTAATTCGGGTTTTTATGTTTGGCTGCTGTCACACACTAAAAGATGCTTTTTTTTTTCAAAACTTTATTTTTTGCATCACCATATCTTGAGAGCTATAATTTTTCCATATTTTGGACCACAGAGTCATGTGAGAGCTTGTTTTTGCAGGACGACTTGATGATTTTATTGGTATCATTTTCAGAAAAATGACTTTTTTTTATCTCTTTCTATTCCGATTTTTGGGAGGCAATTCAGGATTTTTTGGGGGGCGGGGTTTATGTCATTCCGCATGTGGTAAAATTGATAAGGTAGTTTCACCTTAGGGTCAGTACTGTTACAGCGATACGTTAGTTATATCGTTTTTTGTGTTTTGGTAATTTTACACATTAAAAACTATTTAATAGAAAAAATAATTTTTTTTGCATCACTTTATTCTGAGAGCTATCATTTTTGCTGGACAAGATGATGTTTTCAGTGGTACCATGTTTATTTATATCCTTTTTGTATCGCGTTTTATTCCATTTGATGATAAAGCATTGTTCTTTGTCTTGTTTTTTATGGTGTTAATTAAAGGTATTAACTAGTGTTAGGTTTGGCAGATCGCATTAAATTAAACTATAAAGTGCAATCGCAACCCAGGGTCCACCGTGCAGGGATGAATAACTGCTGCTAGTGTGAATAATGACGGATAAAAAAAACTAATAGCGAGCATTCCTTCTTAAACACACCGAGTAAACTCCACACAATGTGAAGGAATGCAAGTACCCAACACCAGATAATACTCAGGAATGCACAGGAAGAGGAGTACCAGCTCAGCTAACTCCGAGGTTTACAAGGGAGATGTGTACCAGCTCAGCTAACCACCGAGGGGTACAGAGAATATAAGTACCAACTCAGCTAACTACCGAGTGGCACACAAAATATGAATACCTAACTGAGCTAACCACCGAGTGGCATAGAAAATATTAGCACCAGGCTCAGCTAACCACCGAGCGGTACAGAAAAATGAGGAGTGTGCAATACCCAGTTAATACCATAGGGAATAAGCACGTGGGTTGACTGGGGCCCGTAACTGACCCATGTTAACCTCACACGTGGCCGAGACAGGCGCTAGGTCAAGTGAAAAAGCAAAAACCTGCCTAAGGAAAATTAGGCACACTTAGGAGCCAGCAGAGTGGCAGAGTATCCACCCACACACACAACAAACACAAGTGACACTACCACGCCCGTGTGCTTCGTTGAAAGCCCTTTATGAGCTAGGCACCGCCCCAAACACTCACGCCCAGTCGGAAGGGGCGTTGTCCATGGACTAATCCGGAGCTGCCACATAACCAGAGCAGTCCGAGCACCAATAAGAAGGCGCCACATCATGGACATGCTCAATAAGGTGACTTCTGGACTTAGACTCCAGAGAGTAAGGCTGCATATGTGTACCACTGGTTACCATAGACTTTAGCTGGGGAGCCAGCATTAGCAATACATATAACAGGAGCCTGAGCAAGTTGCTGGGACCAATGTTTGTGTTAAGCAGCAAACCAAGCGGCCGGGCCCGAATGGGAGACCACGGCAGCAGACAAGGCTTGGGATCTATCCTGCAGTGAAAGAATCCCGGCGCCTCACAACTAGTGGAACAGTTTTATAGGCCAGGTCGTTACGGATGCAGCGATATCAAATATGTGCACTTTTTTTCTTTCTTCATACAAATATTTATGGGTATAATATCTTTTGATTTTTTCGATGATTATTTTTATTTATTTACAATTATTTAAAAAAAATTACTTTATTACTTTTTTACTTTGTCCCACTATTTTTTGCAGGTTGATCATTTCTATAGTATGGGGATGCAGCTGAATCCGAATGATATGCAAACTGTCAGCTCTGCACTGACAGATAAAGTTGATGATGATGCTCAGCTCTGGTGACCCGGATGTTGTCATGATGACATCGGGTTACCTGTTATGATGAGTCACCGAAGGAGGAAAAAACAAAATACTAGCTAAGTCCAGAAAAACCAGATAGGTTGGCAGCTATCGGATTGCGGACACCTGAACCTATCCACAACAACTAGCAGTAGCCGTGGGGGGTTCCTACGGTGCCCTAGACCCCTCGATCACAGCCGGAGAACTACATAGCCTAAAGACAGAAAGGGGAAAAACTAAACTGCCCCAGAGCAGACCCCAAAGCAATAGGCAGCCCCCAACATATAATGACGGTGAAGCAAGATGAAAACACTAACACAGATAGAAAGATAGGTTGAGCAAATGATGGGGCCCAAGCTAACTAAATAGGACAGGACAGGAAAGCCGCTGTCTGCCATCCGCAAAAACCCTATCCAAAATGTGCCAACCGACTGATAGGAAAAACAGGCCCTGAAGTCGCTAGGCTTCAAAAGACTATATCAGCACTCAGGTATATTCTGAAGACAGAGCAAAAGATCAACAGATCAGAGACAAAAATGGAATTCAGCTCACCCACGGCCGGGGATGGCAGAACTCCCAAAAAACAAGGCAAAACAAAAACAAAACTGAAGTGTACAAAGCAGAGCAGAAAAACTTAGCTTTGAGTCGCAGGAATCAGACTGGTCTCCAAGAATCCAGCAGGATCACCAGCAAGGCAGAAGGGCGTCGACCGCCTTATATCCAGTCCTCAATTCCAGCCAACCAGTCATCATCTAGCTGCCCAGGTGTTTGGAAATCAGCCTCACTACCTTCCTTCACCAGAGGAGGGAGTTCATCAGACCTCAACGGTGAAGGGAAAAATGAACTCACAACAGTTACCATAACAACAATCAGGACCCAGCATCACGCCACGGGGTCACCGATTCAAGGGCAGAGGCGCTGTTATCTCTCTGCCTGCTCCCGGAATGCTGCAATCGAACGCAGCATTTAGGGGGTAAAAGTGCCGGGAGCTGTGCGGGACTGCTCCTGGCACTGAGTGTTTGGTGTCAGCTGTCAGAATCAGCTGTCACCCGGTGGCAATCACGCACGCACAGTCTGCGTGGGTGCAAAATCGTGATGCAATAATAAAACATCCCCAGTCAATAAAGCCCAGGGCGAGTTGACATGTTACTACCACAAATGTCGGAAAGGGGTTAAGTGGGCCAGTTTTATGACATAGCAGCTAAAAATATCAGCTTAGTCAGCGTCTGCACTGAATTCCATAAATCCTTATATAACCCCTGACACCCGTTTAACCACAAAAAAACTTTCTAATGTCTCCTGCGCTGTATGGTAAAGTTCTCGGTTCGGTGTGATGGTCTCCATCTCTACCCCTGACTACTGTTTGCCGTCCTCCTTCTTTAATTGATGTGGAAGACGCCTCGAGTCATCCACACTGCCGGGAAAAATTGAAAAGAAATCACGGCTTGCACCTGCGCAGTATGCTTTGCCCTACAGTGGGCGCTGTACACTTAAGATGGGTGCAGAATTTCTGCACAGACATGAGATTTCGCACAATGATATTAATTATGTGAAGATAAGACTGATAGATCCCTGTTTTTTAAAGAGTAACTAAACTTTCAAGACATTTTTCATATTTGACAGGCACTTTAGTTACTGAAAAGAGAGGAGAAAGTTCAGGAGAAACAAGTGCTCAAATCCTCTCTAAGCGCACAAAGAGCAGAGCACAGATTCAATAGAAAGCATACTTTGCTATCAGACAGGAGCTCTGTGCTCCCGTCTTCTGGACTCCGAACTGTTCAGGGGTCCATTTAACAATCAACAGTGGCCTCAGGACTCATCGATCTGCAGGCAATTAAAGTGCCTGCCAATTGAGAAAAATCTGATATTTTTGACTAATTTGTTTCACTTGGTTCTCTTTATCTGTTTTTAGGACTTGTGTGAAAATCTGATTTTGTTTAACATCACATTAATGCAGAAATATGGAAAAAATTTATATTTTCTGTATAGTTGTATTTGAATTTTATTTGATTTTCAATAACAAATGTTTATTGGTAATTGCATTCATTTCCAAATAATAATTTACTACTCAAAATTCCTTCTACTTTCTCATGTAGATGTGAGACTTTATTTCGTAACTGATCAATTTCTCCATAAATAAGTTTAAAAAAATGGTTACTTCCATGAGTGATTTCTTTAAAGTATAAGAGGTGACTTTCATTCTGAACAGGAATATTTCTTCTTATTCCTGTGCCCTGTTGTGTATAAATATGTGAAACTTCAGATTTTCTATTATTCTGTGCCTGATGAAGAGACCTGAGTAGTCTCGAAAGCTTGCAATGTGTTACCATCTTTTCAGTTAGCCATTAAAAGGTATCAACCACTGAGGACTCTCAAAACTTTATATTTTTCTATGTACTGGCTAACACAGTACAAAGATATACATTCTTCCAAGTGGTAATTCTCTGATGTACAATAAAAGTTGATTTCTGGTTTTAAAAAAAGGCCACATTAGGGGCATGACATTTTATTCTCCCCTGTGTGACCTCTCTGATGTTTAATAAGTTGTGATTTCTGTGTAAAACATTTCCCACATTCTGAACATGAAAATGGTTTCACTCCTGTGTGAATTCTCTGATGTGTAACAAGTTGTGATTTCTGATTAAAACATTTCCCACATTCTGAACATGAGAATGGCTTCTCCCCTGTGTGAATTTTCCGATGTCCATAAAGAGTTGATTTATCTGTAAAACATTTTCCACATTCTGAACATGAAAATAATTTTTCCCCTGTGTGAATTCTTAAATGTTTAAAAAGATGTGATGTTTGATTAAAACGTTTCCCACATTCTGAACATGAGAAAGGCTTCTCCCCGGTATGAATTCTCTGATGTGTAACAAGATATGATTTAGTGCAATAACATTTCCCACATTCTGAACATGAAAATAGCTTTGGCCCTGTGTGACTTCTCTGATGTCTAACAAGATATGATTTACTGAAAAAACATTTCCCACATTCTGAACATGAAAATAGCTTCTCCCCTGTGTGTATTTTCTGATGTCTATAAAGGTATGATTTCTGAGTAAAACATCTCTCACATTCTGAACATGAATATGACTTCTTTCTTTTGTGACCTCTTTTATGTTGAATATCTGTACTGCTACATCTCTTTGACTTAACAGTCTGCAATGAACAGAAAGATTCACAGTCATCCAGTGGGACACCCTGATCATCTGCAAAGAATAAAACTGAAATCATTATTTTTTTTCAATAACAATTCTTTGAAACAATAAATTATTCATACTATATTAATATATTTTATCATTTATATATAAATTGTACTAAATTCAATTATCAAATAAGACAGTGGCAGAAACATTACACGTTAAAGCAAAGACTTGTAGAGTATGATGCGTGGCCACCATGTTGCGTTTTCAGTTTTTCATTTCTCTATTGGAGCCAACTGCTTCATTGGTTCATGTTTTTTGTGCCCATCACCAATCCTTTATTGTGAATCTTTCAGTGGACACTAATAAAAAGGGACTAAATCAGTGCTATTAGGTGTCCGACTCACCCACTCCCAGACCATTACATGCACCCCAGCACAGAGCACGACACATGGGAAGAGAAGAGTAATGGGGTCACGTATAATTAAGTCATGAGTTTGGGGCAAATGTAGAATTTAAGTTGCAAATACATTTTTTTCTTATTTTTAGCAGAAGTTAAAAGTGGAAGGTTATTTTTTTTATGTGAGAAAACCTGATTGAAACATTGGCTTCCATCACAAATATAGCAACATTGTGGGATTGAAAAAACTTTACAGAAGCAACCAAAGAAAGCCATATCCATCACGTAACAAAGATCATAAAGACCATAAGAATTAACACTCAATCACAATGCCTAAATCTCTGGAACTGTGTGGCAAATTTCAAGAAACAAACGCAAGTGAATGAGAACAATCTGTGGCTGCAACTCACCTGAATCGCTGTCTGTAGGAATCTCCACTTTAATCCACTCATCATCAATCTCATATGTCCCAGTAGTATTAATAAAGGTCAGATCTTTAGCCTAAAACAAATATTGTAAGAGTCACAGACAAATGGGCAAGTTGTATGAAAAGACTTAGAAGATCAGAAATTAACATGACGACCAAAAATGACACCTGTAATTATCACAAAGATGTAGATCTCCTGTATAAATCCAACCTGTCGGCTCCTAATTCTAACCAGCGGTCTCCATGACCAGAAACCTGTGAGCAGATCCAGACACCATATAATGTCTATGATCAACTTTATTAGGCATCTCCACCAAGTATAAAATATACACTGAATGGCCACTTTACTACAGACACTCATCTAGAAGCACATTGGGTTTTCTTTGGCCTTTAGAATCTCAGAAATTCATTACGTCTAAGGCCTCTTTCACACTTCCGTTTTTGACAATCAGTCAAGATCCGCCAATTTTGAAAAAAAACGGATCCGCCATTTTTCTTTGCGGATCCGTTTTTTTCCCCATTGACTTTCATTATTGGCGGATCCTGACTGATTGCCGTCCGTTGCATCCGTTTTTTGAGGATCCGCCACAATGTTAGTGTCCGTCAACATCCTCAAAGATTTCCAAACGGAGCTTGCAACGTTTTTTTTGTCCGGCGGATCCTCCAGACACTGAATTAACCCCAAAATCTGTCTGGATGCCGGACAAAAATATCTCTCTCTCTCTCTCACCAGCGGTTCCTTTAAATTTCCTCATTTTCAGGATCCGTCTAAAAACGGATCCGTTCACATCAGTTGAGAACGGATCCGCTTGTCTGCCTTTTTGGCGGATTTTAACTGATGCAAATAACTGAAGTGTGAAAGAGGCCTTAGATTCCACTAGATGCTGAATATATTTGGCATTTTTGAGGAGTTCAGATAATTTTTTGCAAATTTATAAAGCCCTCATCTTGACACCTTTAATAGTAGTGTCACCTTTCTTAATTAAGTAATCCCACCAAATATACAGAAGATTAGAGGGAACAATTCCTACTAAACCAATATTTTGCTAAAAAGGTTATTAATGCCATTATATCTTTTAAATTACATAAATCTCCAGGCCCCAATGTTTTTTTCAGGTGATTTCTACAACCAAGACCCACTACCCTCTTATTCTTTTTAAAGTGGTATTCTCAAGTTGTCTCTTGAGCAGCTAAGAGCAGTGCAATTTTCTCACTTCCTGGTTTCTAGCAGGGCGGGCTCTCTTCCTTTGGTTATAGTTCTGGTGAATAGTAAAGCTGTAGTATTAGTCTGACTATACAGCTCAGCACAGGTTCTGCTATAACACATGCAGCTATCAGTGGTTTGCTCTAAATATACACTGCTATCATTATGTTTACACATAAAAATAACAAGGCAGTTGAAAAAGCACGTAGCTCTGGACAGCAAGAGCAGAGCCATGATTAGACCTGCTCTGAAAGCTGCTGACTAGTGATTTTGCAAGAGAGCAGAAACTGCTGTATAGAAATCAATGGTCGGGAAAGAGGTGGCTGGTATGCTAAAGGGCCTGTCACACTAAGCGATATCGCTAGCAATATCGCTATAACGTCGCTATGTCTGATACTTACCTCCGACCGCTACCCCGCTGGTTATCACTGATCGCGCGAAAACGTCCTGGACTGTTTCTCATCGTCAGCTTCCTGCTTGGCTTCCTGTGGAGAGACGAGCGTGGACGCGGGCGGGAGGACGTCAGGATCGCCTAGTGTGACAGGTAAGTAGCGACCCCCGACCCCTGCTATGTCGCTGGTGAGATCTGCCTGTTTGGCAGCTCACTAGCGACCACTTCGCGATCTACCAGCGATCCTGACCGCGTCATATCGCTGGTCGGGATCGCTGGTACATCGCTAAGTGTGACAGTACCTTAAGAGTCTACTTGGAATGTAGCTACTGCACACTCTCAGCCAGGTTTTAGAGGCTGAGCTCCATGCAAAATAGTTCTGCGCTATAAAAGTTAAAATATACAAATTCAGGAGAAAAAAGGGAGCAAACGAATCCAAGTAGTATAAAAATATCAAAATCCTTTACTAAGTGCGAGCACAGACAATATTATATATATATATATATATATATATATATATATAATCAGCAAAGTTGCAGATGACAAATAGACACCAATATTAAGAAGGCAGGTGGGGGTAGTAAAAAAAAAAAAAAAAAAAAAAAAAAAGACTGCACCTGTATATAACATTAGCCAGGATAGTTTGTAAAATATGCTGACACAAGGGCTGTTACAAATGCCAAATAATCGCCATATAGGCTGACAAAAAATCCTCAGGGCAACCAGCCGATGTGTAATCAGGCAATAGGGCTAATGACGGCAAGCAGAATCCATAACATTCATCATAAGTTACATCATATATCAGTAACAGTCATATGGAAAAAGCTTACCAGGTGGTGCACAGTTACCCCCAGCCGTGGAACAAACCTCCAACGTACGTTTCGCGCTCAGGAGGCGCTTTCTCCAATAGCCCTATTTTTTCCCCAAAACTAACCTATGTAAATTAATAAACTGGACAAACTGAGACTCTAAAAATCTTTCATAACACTTTGGAAGGGCAACAAAAGTAGGTGCATTTATTTAAAACTATAGCAGTCCAAAATATTAGCTGGCCTTATTATTGCAGCCATTATGAAATATGCTATAGATTGGATAGGCAACAGGTCTTTAACTACTAACAAACAAGTAGATGTTGGGTTTTATGATCACATTTTATCTTCAAGCATTATTAAATATTAAAATGTCTAGTATCCTGGCAGGCATCAAAGATAACCCCTTTTTCTGGAGCACCATACTAGCTTGGAGGACTTCTAGAAAACTTTGTAAACTATGAAACTATCCTGACCCCATTCAAAGGAAACCCAAAATTTTGGAGGCTAGACTCCACTGGAGTTTAAAGGGCCTGTCACACTAAGCGATATCGCTAGCAATATCGCTATAACTTGTGACGTTATAGCGATATTGTTAGCGATATCGCTGTGTGTGATACTTACCTACGACCCGCTCCCCCGCTGCTTATCGCTGATCGCGCAAGAACAGGCTGGACCATTTCTCGTCATCAGCTTCCTGCGGCGCTTCCTGTGGAGAGACGAGTGACGAGCATGGACACGGGCGGGAGGACGCAGGATCGCCTAGTGTGACAGGTAAGTAGCGACCCCCATCACCAGCAATGTCGGTGGTGAGATCTGCATGTGTGGCAGCTCACTAGCGACCACTTAGCGATGTACCAGCGATCCTGACCGCGTCATATCGCTGGTCGGGATCGCTGGTACATCGCTAAGTGTGACAGTACCCTTACATGATGTGACTGTGTGTGGGTGTGAATGTGAGTTTGATATGTTAACCAATTGTTATACCACCTAATCATTTAGTGAAGTAATTGTTAAATTCCCTCTTAATAAAGGGAAATTAATTTGTATACCTCCAAATAAGAAATTTTACAGAAACGGTAATGGCCTAAGAAACTAAGGAGGCGAGAGGCCACCCATTATCAACATCTCGGTAAAAAAACTAACATGTCACTGTTGTACTATCCATGAAAGCCTGACAGCCGTTAATACAGCTTCAATAGTGTTACGCACGTGGTTGTGGAACCACTCTGTCACGGTCCAGGGAGAGCCTTGAGGGATGTAAATAAGCAAACATCTGACTCTTCGCTAGGACCCTTGATGATAGGTAGCACACTAGGTATTACTCCAAGACGGATCCACGGCCATGGCAGCTGACCCCCAAGAGGAACAGGGAAGCAGGACTGGCAAGGAACTGGTTAGCAGGATGGTACAGCTGGAAAAACGGTGTTGGATCAAGCACAAGCAGGACTGTTACAGTAACACGGGACTGCCACAGGCACGGGATCACAGATGCAGGTTCAGAATGGGCAGGTGAGCTTAGCTATCCACCCTGTCTGCACCTGTTCCTGTCCATCCTACTGCACCCATATCCGAATCTGCACTGCCTGTGTCTAGTCAAGATCCTGATCCGTCTGACCTTTTAGCAAAGAAACTATGAAACTACAATGTGGATTCACATTAAAACTGATAGACAGAAAACTGATCACTTAATTTTATGCTGAACTCCAGGGTCAGTTGTCTAATTTCCATACAGATGTCAATAATAAATTGAAGCATTGCACAGCGAATAAGCCTCCTTACCTTGACAAGCCAGAGCTGGTATGCCACTCTCCACAAGGAGAAACCTTACCCCTTAGATCTCAGTCCAGAGCCTCTCACCTAGCCAAATCAGTTCTCATACTTTGCAATGACAATAGCCCGTGTCTGCAAATTGAGATTCTGGTTTGGCTTTTATCCTAAGTCATATTACAAGACTCATTAAAGAGTTGATTGTGACTTGTAGGATCGCTACTACCAACAGGTGGCGCTATAGAGTTCTTCCTCTATGAAGAGGCAATTCGCATATATAATGAATTGGCCATTCACTGTATAATACTAGTGTGTAAAAGAAGACTGAACACAAGATGTTCACAGCCTTCGGCACATCATAGATTTCATGGCAACTACCTGATGATCCTGAGGAATATTGGGATCTTCTTGTTTACAGTCCTGTGGAAGAAGAGGACGGGGACATCTCTCTGGTGTTGACCCCTTAAAGGATAGAACTGGAGGAAACACAAACAGGGACTGAATTCATTCTTTACATACAGATAATTATAGGCCGTGTGTATTTAGTCCTGTCTATTACCTGATGTGAGGGGCTGGGGAACCTCCATCATGACATCCTTGTACAGATCTTTGTGTCCTTCTAAAAATTCCCATTCCTCCATGGAGAAATAGACGGCGACATCCTGACACTTTATAGAAACCTGAGACATACAATGATACCGTCATCCCCCGATCCCTCCATAGTGTTACTGTACAATGTCCCAGCATTCCCAGCAGTGTCACCTCTCCAGTCAGCAGCTCAATCATCTTGTAGGTGAGTTCTAGGATCTTCTGGTCATTGATGTCCTCATGTATCAGGGGGTGAGGTGGAGGCACCGGGATTGGGCTCAGGGGTCTTCCCCATCTCTCAGACACAGGGGCCTGACAGCGCTCCCTAGAGGTCTTCTTCACTACTGTGTAATCCTGGTTATGGAGAGACACATTAATAAACCTCACTACAGACATTTCCAGAGTCCTCACCTCTCCAGTTCTGTCCATCTGTTATTCCCATAGATAAGAATGATGTAATGTGACGTTATCGGAATCTCTCACCTCACCAACTATATCGCATGGCTGAAATTGTTGCCTCTGTAAACCATGCACAGTTATCTTTCGAGGAAAATTGGCACCCATGGATTAGTTACAGATCCTCCCTTAACCCTTTACATATATGAACTCATGACCAACACAAAGCTCAGTTTGTGGTGTTGTCAGACTCTTTCCTCCCCCTCTCCCTCCTCCATATTTTTTTTTCCTCCCTTGCTTCCACCACTCTTTTCTCTTCTTTTTTCTTTCTCTTCTCTTTCTTCTTTTACAGCCCCCCACTCCCTCTCATCTCTACAACTACTTCTGTGTTCCATAAGTACATATAATATGCTTTTTATACATTACACCCTTATATACCATGTTATTTAAATTGGTTCTTTCTAGTTGGTATTGTGATTTCTTGAATAATAAATAAAATGATCATTGAAAAGAATATCACCTCTCCAGTAAGCCGGAACAGAATCTCTAGGGTGAGGTGTAATATCCTCTCCGCCATCTTGTCCCTGTCCCTATCCATCCTTGTAGGGTCACTCAGGAGAATTCTCTTATATAGAAGATCTCCACTGAGAGGATCCGATATTGTAGGGACCTGAATGGGGAGAAGATGACGATGTAACATCATAAAGATCCCATGTAAGAAATCTCCGGAGCTGTTACCGGCTTCACATGATCACTACATCCAGTCATGGCCCCGTCCTGCCCCCGGTGTAACACACAATCCCATTATAGTCACACACAGAGATTTATCTCAGGCTCAGCACTGAGGGGGATAATGTCCCCTGTGCCCAGTAATGGGGAATCTCCAGCACCTACCTCCACCTGCAGAGCCGCACACCACATATGTGACTGTTCTGTGCGCACAGGACCTGTGATGAGGTCACAGGAGGGGAGGAGTCAGGGGTCACATGATCAGGGGCCTCAGTGTATTAGTGATGGGCATCCGGCTCTTTTTGGTGACCTGGCTAACTTGGCTCTGCATACCAAAAAGAGCCAACTCCTTTTGGCTCAAAAAGCGGCTCTTCTTGCAAAAAGTGCTCCTTTCCCCACTTTTAGCACTCCAGTCTCTCAACTATAAAGCCTGGGCCTCATTATACAGCTGTACAGGTGTCTAGTGAAGGCTTTTTAGCCATTTTCTCAGAGTGTAAGCTCCTGGGATCAGGCCCTCACTCCTGTCCATATTGCTGATTTGTGTTATCCTCTAATATGAAAAAAGTGGTTTGGTACCGTGTTAGCCAGTAGAAAAAAATATATAAAGTGCTCTCAGTGAGAGAAACAAAATAGGAATCTTGTGGGTATGATATCTTTTAATGGCTAACAAATAATAGTGAATGATGTTACAAAGCAAGCTTTCGGGACTGCTTATGTCCCTTCATCAGGCTGATATGACAAAATATTTGAAGAAACCTTATTTATATACAGTTTAAAGCACAACATTTCAATAAACAAACAATGAGCTTGAAGAGAGAATCCTTAATTAGGTAAGATCAGATAGGTAGTATGAAAAGTTCTGAAGATCAAAGGGCTACTTGGAGTAGATAGCTCAGATATGGTAATGGATCATAAAACCTTCTGACAAATTGAGTCCTGTGTGAATAGAATCAAAGATTGTAATGAATTTGTGCTCCCAAACTCTCCAATATGTCTGTGATTTAAAATTGCCTTTTAAAATGACAACTTTCTGTTAGGTGTCGGATTCCTGGCACTGCACAGCGGGAATCCAGAGCCAGACATCCTGCGGTCTCCCATTCTCCTCCGAGCTCGGACTCCTGCTCAGCAATCTCGGCGAGCCAGGAATTCCCTGCAGACTCGTTCTGTGAGCCTGGATGTTGCTGCCACCTCTGGTGCAGCAATGATAACGCAACCTGCTTTGCAGGGAACTGCTCTAGAGGCTAAGTCCTCGCGCCGTGCGACTGGGCATGCCCGCAACTTGTCCTCTCAGTGGAGAGCAGGGGTCACATGTGAAGGTCCTATGTCGGATCTGATTGGTCCTTCCTATAGTACTGGAAGGTCCCGGAAGCGCATGGCTATAAAAAGCCTGCATGGCGGCTCGGCCATGCGCTAGTGTAGCATATTATGCTGTGTGTGTGTATGGTGATGGATGCATGGACTGGTGTCTGACTTATTATGAAACCCCTTCCCTCGGATATTACGAATGGTGACAGTATGTTGGGTTAGTCAGCTCCAGATTGTGGCAGGCTACACGCCACTGAGCCTTCCTCACCTACACTAGCGTCCGTCGGTGCCCGGCTCCTCCGGCATCGTCGCTTAGCGGCTTCAGTTACGGCCGCGCTGCAGTAGTAGCAGCTTTTGGTGTTCGCGGCTGCGACGCCACACGTCGGCTGACCTGTGTAGCTAACAGGTTCAGCCTTTACGTCTAGTTCATACTTTGGCGTCTCTGTGACTAAACAGAGTCCGCCCTCAGGCTCTCGGGTGACGTTAACCCGAGCGCTGTATCGCACTTCTAGCGTATCTGCCATTGTCCAGCAGCGGTCTTGTCATCTACCGCACGGTGGACCCCGGGCGGCGAACGCGCCTTCCATTATTTATATCTGGTGCGTTCCGCCGACCCTAACATTACACTAGCGCCAGGGTCTGGCTGGCAATGGCAGACGTGCAGCAGCTGCAGCGCTACATTCGGCAGCTGGAGAGCAGGTTGGCGGCTATTGAGAGCGCCAACTCAGCTGCGAATGCTGTACTAGCTGCTGCTCAGACAGTCGCTGAGGCTGTCTCACGTGCGCCCACACTTTTGCCCCTGCCGACAATGTCTCGCCTCCCGCTCCCCGATAAGTTTTTGGGTGATAGTGCCTCCTGTAGGGGATTCGTTAGTCAGTGCTCCATCCAGCTGGAGTTGCTGGCTGCACGGTTCCCTACGGAGCGGGCTAAGGTGGGATTTATTGTCTCTCTGTTGTCCGGCCGGGCATTACAGTGGGCCACGCCATTGTGGGAACGTGATGATCCCGTGGTACAGGGGGCTGCTCAGTTCCTCGCGGCTCTGAAGCAAGTCTTCTTGGGACCACGGGTCACCCACGATACAGCTCTCCAACTGTTATCTTTAACACAAGGGTCACTTTCGGTTAGCCATCATGCTGTCCAGTTTCGGACACTGGCTTCTGAGTTAGAGTGGCCGGACAAAGTGTTGGTCCCGGTGTTTTGGAGAGGCCTGGCTGAGCACCTAAAAGATGCTCTAGCTACTAGGGAGATTCCCACCAGTTTGGAGGAGTTGATCGCCGTTTCCACCCGCATTGATCTCCGCTACACGGAGCGCGGGTTGGAACGAGCGTAATCCAAACGTAGGGTTAATTTGGCTCCCACCTTTACTGAGCCGCTGAAATTTCCCGCACAGGAGCACCCCTCCTCTGAGCCTATGGAGGTGTCTCGCACCGGCACTAAGTCGCGTCCGATGCGAACCTCTGTGCGCTGTTATCAGTGCCGACAGTTGGGCCACTCGGCTGGCACATGCCCTCAGCGGCCGAAAAGACGACCACGTTCAGTGGCCGTAGGTGGTGGTCAATCCAAGGTGGGACCCTTTTCACCCAAACCGGTGTTCCGGGGTACATTAGATAGTGGGTCCTCCTCCTGGGAGGCAGAGGTCACCCTGGATTCCGGGGCCGAGGGGAACTTTATGTCCTCGACTTTTGCCCAGAGACACGCTATCCCTCTGGTGATACTCCCCCAACCTCTGACCATCAGGGTGGTAAATGGGGCACCGTTACCGTCTCAGGTGACCCATCAAACAGCCCCACTCGGACTCTCTATTTCACCCTCACATCGGGAGACTCTGTCCCTGCTAATTATGCCCAATGGCATCGATCAGGTGCTCCTCGGAGTTCCCTGGCTTCGTTGCCATTCCCCGCATATTGACTGGGCTTCAGGGAGGATACTGGGCTGGGGCAAGGATTGTGAGGGAAGGTGCCTGAGGGGCAGCGTTCAGGTGGCTTCCACAGAAGTGCCTGCGGATCTCTCCGCGCTCCCCAAACCCTACCACCATTACGCGGACGTCTTCTCTAAGAAGTCTGCGGAGACGCTCCCACAGCACCGTTCCTATGATTGCCCGATTGATCTCCTGCCAGGCACAGAGCCTCCCCGAGGCTGTGTTTACCCTTTATCACTCCCTGAGACGGAGGCTATGTCCCAGTATATCCGGGAGAACCTGGCTAGGGGTTTCATCAGAAAATCGGTGTCACCGGCTGGTGCCGGGTTCTTCTTCGTACAGAAGAAGAACGGAGAGCTACGCCCCTGCATCGACTACCGAGGTCTCAATGCTATCACGGTTAAAAACAAATACCCCCTACCGTTGATCTCGGAGTTATTTGACAGGTTGCGGGGGGCCCGGATCTTTACTAAACTAGATCTGCGGGGTGCATACAACCTGATCCGCATTCGCGAAGGAGACGAATGGAAGACAGCTTTTAATACCAGGGATGGCCATTACGAATACCTGGTTATGCCCTTTGGCCTTTGTAATGCCCCAGCTGTCTTCCAAGATTTTGTCAACGACGTCTTCCGCGACATGCTCTCTACCTCGGTGGTGGTCTATCTGGATGACATACTCATCTTTTCGCCAGATTTGACCACCCACCGGAGAGACGTCTGCAGGGTCTTTGACCGTCTGCGGGCGAACTCGTTATTTGCCAAGCTTGAGAAGTGCCAGTTTGAGCAGGAGTCCTTGCCGTTCCTGGGCTATATCATCTCGGCCCAGGGGCTGGCCATGGATCCGGCCAAACTACAAGCGGTAATGGACTGGCAGGAACCCCATTCCCTCAAAGCGGTGCAGCGCTTTTTGGGGTTCGTGAATTACTACCGCCAGTTCATACCACACTTTTCCACACTGGTGGCTCCTTTGGTTGCTCTCACCAAGAAAGGAGCTAACCCCAATGCTTGGTCAGAACATGTCTCCAAGGCCTTCTCGGCTATAAAATCACATTTTGCTGGCGCTCCCATATTACATCGTCCCGATGTGGATAAGCCGTTTATCCTTGAGGTAGACGCTTCTTCCGTCGGTGCAGGAGCAGTCCTTTATCAAAAGGATGCTCAAGGTCGGAAGCACCCCTGCTTCTTCTATTCCAAGACCTTCTCACCGGCGGAGAAAAATTACTCCATCGGCGACAGGGAGCTGCTAGCCATGAAGTTGGCTTTTTCTGAATGGAGACATCTCCTGGAGGGAGCCCGGTTTCCCTTTCTGGTATATACGGACCATAAAAACCTGGTCTATCTACAGACGGCCCAACGCCTGAATTCCCGTCAGGCCAGGTGGTCACTCTTCTTCTAACGATTCCGCTTCACCCTCCACTACCTCTCTGGAGAGAAGAACGTCCGTGCGGATGCTCTCTCTGAGCCTCGGTTAATTCTCCCGCCGGAGAGTTTTACGACCGTGGCTCCAGTTGCGCTCGAGTCGGTACCACCGGGCAAGACCTTGGTGCCTCCTCAGCTACGGCCGGAGGTCCTCGCCTGGGCACATGCCTCCAGAGTGGGTGGCCATTTTGGTAAAAAACGGACCGCCGAACTCCTGGCAAGGTCATATTGGTGGCCACATATGGCTCGAGATGTCAAGGAGTACGTGCAGGCATGTGTTTCGTGTGCTCGGAACAGACCCTCTAGACAGAGGCCGGCGGGGCTGTTGTTTCCCCTGCCAGTGGCGGATAGACCATGGGAGATGGTTGGCATGGACTTCATAGTTGGCCTGCCCAAGTCTGGTGGCAGTACGGTCATCTGGGTGGTCACCGACCATTTTTCCAAAATGGTGCATCTGGTGCCACTCGCACGCCTGCCTTCCGCTCGAGGTCTGGCCACCTTGTTCATTAAACACGTATTCCATCTACATGGCATGCCGGACAAAATCGTGAGTGACCGTGGTCCCCAGTTTGCGTCTCGGTTTTGGAGGGAGCTCTGCAGTTTACTCAGCATCGAGCTAAATCTATCCTCCGCTTACCATCCCGAGACGAATGGCTTGGTCGAGAGAGCCAATCAGACCTTGGTCACCTATTTACGACATTTTGTCTCTGCCAGGCAGGATGACTGGGCATCCTTGCTACCTTGGGCAGAATTTGCCCTAAACAATGCGGTGGCTGATTCCACTGGTCAGACGCCCTTTCTCCTAAACTATGGCCAACATCCACGTGTCCCTGTCCCGATGCCAGTGTCCTCCACTGACTCCAGGGTGGCAGACTGGGCAGTGGAGGCCCGGGACATTTGGGATCACACTCAGGATGCTATCCGGGCATCTAAAGAAAGGATGAGGGCATCCGCCGACATGCATCGGCGGCCCGCGCCAAGCTTCTCCCCTGGCGACATGGTATGGCTCTCCACCCGAAACATTAAACTGCGGGTTGAGTCTCCCAAGTTCGCACCGCGATACATTGGACCATTCAAGGTCCTCGAGCGACTTAGCTCGGTGGTCTACCGCCTGGCTCTACCTCCACATTTGGCCATTTCGGACGTGTTCCATGTGTCCCTCCTCAAACCAGTTCACATGGTCCGGTTTTCTGAGTCATCTGCCGGGTCATCAGACTTATCGTCTGATGAGTTTGAGGTTAACGCCATCATGGGGCGCAGGTTTGTCCGTGGCAAAAAATTTTATTTGGTGGACTGGAAGGGTCATGGGCCCGAGGCTCGGACCTGGGAGCCGGTGGAAAATATTCACGCACCGCTCCTGATCGCGGCCTTTGAGCGCAGTGAGGCTCAGAGGGGGGGGCCCTAGGGTGGGGGGTAATGTTAGGCGTCGGATTCCTGGCACTGCACAGCGGGAATCCAGAGCCAGACATCCTGCGGTCTCCCATTCTCCTCCGACCGCTCGGACTCCTGCTCAGCAATCTCGGCGAGCCAGGCATTCCCCGCAGACTCGTTCTGTGAGCCTGGATGTTGCTGCCACCTCTGGTGCAGCAATGATAACGTAACCTGCTTTGCAGGGAACTGCTCTAGAGGCTAAGTCCTCGCGCCGTGCGACTGGGCATGCCCGCAACTTGTCCTCTCAGTGGAGAGCAGGGGTCACATGTGAAGGTCCTATGTCGGATCTGATTGGTCCTTCCTATAGTACTGGAAGGTCCCGGAAGCGCATGGCTATAAAAAGCCTGCATGGCGGCTCGGCCATGCGCTAGTGTAGCATATTATGCTGTGTGTGTGTATGGTGATGGATGCATGGACTGGTGTCTGACTTATTATGAAACCCCTTCCCTCGGATATTACGAATGGTGACAGTATGTTGGGTTAGTCAGCTCCAGATTGTGGCAGGCTACACGCCACTGAGCCTTCCTCACCTACACTAGCGTCCGTCGGTGCCCGGCTCCTCCGGCATCGTCGCTTAGCAGCTTCAGTTACGGCCGCGCTGCAGTAGTAGCAGCTTTTGGTGTTCGCGGCTGCGACGCCACACGTCGGCTGACCTGTGCAGCTAACAGGTTCAGCCTTTACGTCTAGTTCATACTTTGGCGTCTCTGTGACTAAACAGAGTCTGCCCTCAGGCTCTCGGGTGACGTTAACCCGAGCGCTGTATCGCACTTCTAGCGTATCTGCCATTGTCCAGCAGCGGTCTTGTCATCTACCGCACGGTGGACCCCGGGCGGCGAACGCGCCTTCCATTATTTATATCTGGTGCGTTCCGCCGACCCTAACATTTTCATATTGCCTATGTTGTGTCCTGGACCACAGAAATGTTTAGCCACAGGTAAATGGGGTTTTTTGTCTGTAATTGTATGATGATGAGACCTCATCCTTGCTCTCAGTCACTGCCCTGTTTCTCCAACATAGAGGCCACCCACAGGACATATATTACATAGAATTAAATACATCACATTGGAAGAGGAACATGTGAATGTCCCGGGGATCTTATAGTCCTGCTGTGTTGTTGGGAATTTGGATTTTGTCTTTGGTCTCTATATGAATGCAGGTTTTGCATCTTCTCCCATTGCAAGGATATGTTCCTCTTGGTGAACCTGAGGGCATTGAACTTCGGATAATGATGTTTCTTAGATTGGGAGGTTGTCTGTAACATAGCAAGGGGGGGTCTTTGAATAGTGTTTTTAACCGGTTATCCCTGTGTAGGATATGGTGAAGTTTCTTAGCCATTTTTCTGAGTATTTCAAGCTGTGGGTTGTAGATCACTACCAGAGGTACACGATGATTTTCCTCTTTTTTTCTGTATTGAAGTACTTGACTTCTAGGGATCCTTGTGGCCCTAACGATCTGATCATCAATGGAGGTGGGATGGTAACCTTGATTTAAAAATGACATTTTAAGGTGGGTTAGGTGTTCATTCCTGTCCTTGGGACTGGAACAGATACGGTTATATCTGAGGGCCTGGGTGTAGACAATGGATTTCTTAATGTGTTTAGGATGGAAACTGTCCCATTTGAGGCATGTGGGACGGTCAATTGGTTTCCGATATACTGATGTTTGGAATGAACCATTTTGGATTTTTGTGGTGGTGTCTAGGAAGTTGATTTTTGTTTTTGAATGGTCTAATGTCAAGTTTATGGTTGGATGAAATTTGTTGAATTTGTCATGGAAATTTGTCAGTCCAGATTATTAATATGTCATCAATGTAATGGAAATAGGCAAAGGGTTTGATGGAGCAGGATGTTAAAAAGTCATTTTCCAGTTTAGCCATGAAGAGGTTAGCGTACCGGGGTGCCATTTTAATTCCCATAGCGGTGCCTGTGCGTTGTAGGTATAGCTCCTCACCGAAAGAGAAAAAGTTGTGTGTGAGGATGAATCTGGTAAGTGCTATTACAGACTTGGAGGGGATCCCATTGGCCTCAAGAAACATTCGGCAGGCGGCTAGTCCATCTTCGTGTGGGATGTTGGAATATAAGGATTCGACGTCCATGGTGGCTAAGATGGTGCTGTCGGGGAGGGGACCTATCGTGGATAGCTTATTAAGCAGGTCTGTAGTGTCCTGGATATAGCTGGCTGTCTTCCTTACCAGCGGCTTGAGGATGTTTTTAATCCACCCTGAGAATTTTTCAGTGAGTGTTCCCACACCTGAGATGATTGGCCTCCCTGGGTTGCCTGGCTTATGAATCTTGGGAAGCATATAGAAAGTTCCCATCCTTGGATTCTCGGGTATTAAGTCCAGAAGGTTTATGGGGTCTGTACATAGACCTTTGATGACTCTTTTCAACTCCCTCAGATATTTTGGATATCCTCTAATATCTGATATTTGTCCATGTGTTCTACATTAGTCAGTGCTGTGACATCTGCCGGCACTGATTATTCTAAGGTTATGTGCACACGTTGCGGATTTGCTGCGGATGGGATGCAGAAGTGATGTACAGTACAATGCTATTCTATGGGAAAAAAAACCGCTGTGTACATGCTGCGGAAAAATCCAAGCGGAAAGGCAGCAGTTTATTTTCTGCAGCATGTCAATACTTTGTGCGGATTCCGCAGCGTTTTACACCCATTCCATTATAGGAATCCGCAGGTGTAAAAATGCAGGCCAAATCCGCACAAAATCCACAATAAATCCGCATAAAAACCTCATGGATTTAGACCTGCGGATTCTGCCAAGAGATGCAGATTCCGCACAGAAAATTCCACACAGCAATCCGCAACATGTGCACATACCCTTATAAGTAAATCCTTGGAGACATGTTCCAGGTTCTTATAGAGTAACTCTGATATCTGCACCATACATGGCACCCCTTACCTACCAATTCTGGTATGCATGGTCCCCTCATCCCCAATCCTGGATGCACGGTCCCCTCATCCCCAATTCTGGTATGCATGGTCCCCTCACCTCCCAATCCTGGTATGCATGGCCCCCTCACCCCCCAATCCTGGTATGCATGCTACCCCTCACCCCCCAATCATGGTATGCATTGTCCCCTCACCCCCCCGTCCTGTTATGCATGGTCACCTCACCCCCAATCCTGGTATGCATGGTCCCCTCATCCCCAATCCTGGTATGCATGGTACCCCTTATCCCCCAATCCTGGTATGCATGGTCACCTCACCTCCCCAATCCTGGTATGCATGGTCACCTCACCCCCAATCCTGGTATGCATGGTCCTCTCACCCCCCTATCCTGGTATGCATGGTCCCCCCTCATCCCTATCGTAGGATGTATGGTCCCCTCATCCCCAATCCTTGTATACATGGCACCCCTTACCTACCAGTTCTGGTATGCATGGTACCCCTCACCCCCTATCCTGGTATGCATGGTACCCCTCATCTCCCAATCCTGGTATGCATGGCCCCATCATCCCTATAAAATGGTATGCATGGTCCCCTCATCCCTATTCTGGTATATATGGCCTCACACACCCCAATCCTGGTATGCATGGCACCCCATTCCTCATCCTGGAATGCATGGCCCCCTCTCCCCCCAATCCTGGTATGCATGATCCCCTCACCCCCCAATCCTGGTTTGCATGGTCCTCTCACCCCTAATCCAGATATGCATGGTCTCCTCACCCCCTATCCTGGTATGCCTGGTCCTCTCACCCCCCTATCCTGGTATGCATGGTCCTATCACCCCCCAATCCTGGTATGCATGGTCCCCTCACCCCCCTATCCTGGTATGCATGGTCCTCTCATCCCCCAATCCTGGTTTGCATGGTCCTCTCACCCCTAATCCAGATATGCATGGTCTCCTCACCCCCTATCCTGGTATGCCTGGTCCTCTCACCCCCCTATCCTGGTATGCATGGTCTTATCACCCCCCAATCCTGGTATGCATGGTCCCCTCACCCCCCTATCCTGGTATGCATGGTCCTCTCATCCCCCAATCCTGGTATGCATGGTCCTCTCACCCCCCTATCCTGGTATGCAAGGTCCCCTCACCTCCCTTTTGTGGTATGCAAGGTCCCCTCACCCCCTATCCTGGTATGCATGGTCCTCTCAACCCCCTATCCAGGTATGCATGGCGCCACAACCCGCCCTCTACTGACTTCAGGGTGAATATCCGATCGGTAATCTTTTGTGCCATGATGTGAGGAGAGGGCGGGTTGTTGAGCTGGAATTGGCGCCTGCACATTCCTCTCTTTCTGGCGCCATTTTCTTGAAGACACATTGCAGTGTTTTTTCCACAAAATGGCGCCGGAAAGCGCTGACTGCGCATGCGCCGATTCCGGCCCAACAACCCGCCCTCTCCTGTCATCATCGCCAGACGCAAGACCCCGCGGCAACACCGAACCGCGATCTCCTGGGGGGAGTGCGTCTACCGCGATCTCCTGGGGGGTGCGTCACTGCGCAGGTGCGTCGCACTTGCGAAGTCTATAAAGGCTTCAGACAGAGTGATGCTTAGAGCGTTATACTATACATATACCCCGGATCTGTCCACAGAGTTTCTCTGCCTCAGATTTATATTATTACTTTCCTACTGTAGAGCAGCAGGAACTACAGAAAATAATGAGAGGGATAAGATGGCTGTCAGTGCCTGAGCTCAGTGCCTCTGCTCATCCTGCAGCTGCCGGACATCCACTGTTATGTCAGTGACACTGAGTCTCTGTGACTGCACATTGTGATCTATCACAGATCGTGTGTGCACTCACTGTACTGAGCAGCCAATCACCGTACATCTATTGTGTTCATGTGGGAGGAGCCCAGTCTCAAGTCAAAGCATTGCCAGTCACTCCCCACTTGTACTCACTGCTCTAAGTCTCCTCCTCAGCTCCTCCCAGCCCCCAGCCAGGCAGGAAGAAGCTATGCAAACAGCAGGGGAAAAAAAAAATTTGGCTCAGCTCCCAGTGGTGAACCAACTCCAGTCGGTCACATGAAAGAGCCGGATCTTTTTATCTCGGTTCGTTCACGAACGACACATCACTAATAATAATAATAATACATTTTATTTTTATAGCGCCGACATATTCCGCAGCACTTTACATTTCAGAGGGGATTTGTACAGACAATAGACATTACAGCATAACAATAATCACATACAGTAGATTATAACAAATACCAAGAGGAAAGAGGGCCATGCTCGCAAGCTTACAGTCTATGAGGAAAGAGGTACACACGAAAGGTGGGTGGTAACAGTTGCCCTGATTGTATGGACCAGCCTTAATGTTAAGTGTGTAACAGTACAAACACAGAGGGCTAATGGATGCAGAAAGCATGTGGGAACATGATGCAGGAAATCTGGTTATGGTAAAACTTTTGGCTGTGCCACACAGGGATAGATTAGGTTAATGTGTTGAGGCGATAGGCCAGTCTGAATAAATGCGTTTTCAGGGCACGCTTAAAATTGTGGGGATTGGGGACTAAATCGTATTGACCTGGGAAGTGCATTCCAAAGAATTGGTGCGGCACATGTAAAGTCTTGGAGACGGGAGTGGGAGGTTCTGACTATTGAGGATGCTAACCTCAGGTCATCAGCAGAACGGTGGGCGCGGGTAGGGTGGTATACTGAAACAAGGGAGGAGATGTAAGGTGGTGCTGAGCTATGGAGGGCTTTGTGGGTGAGGGTAATAAGTTTATACTGAATTCTGAAGTGGATGGGTAGCCAGTGTAATGACTGGCACAAGGTAGAGGCATCGGTGTAACGATTGGTGAGGAATATGATCCTGGCTGCAGCATTCAAGACAGATTGGAGAGGGGAGAGTTTGGTAAGAGGGAGACCGATTAGAAGAGAGTTACAATAGTCGAGACGAGAATGAATAAGAGAAACAGTAAGAGTTTTTGCAGAGTCAAAAGTAAGAAAAGGTCGAATTCTAGAAATGTATTTGAGGTGCAGATGACAAGAGCGAGCCAGTGATCGAATGTGGGGGCAAAGGAAAGCTCGGAATCAAGTATGACCCCAAGACAGCCGGCCTGTTGCTGGGGAGTAATAGTGGAACCACACACAGAAATGGCAATGTCGGGTATAGGTACATTAGTAGAGGGAGGAAACACCAGGAGTTCATTCTTTGACAGGTTCAGTTTCAGATATAGTGAGGACATGATATTAGACACAGCGTTTAGACAATCGCCGGTGTTTTCTAGAAAGGCTGGTGTGATGTCAGGAGAAGAAGCCTATAATTGGGTGTCATCAGCATGGAGATGGTACTGGAAACCAAATCTACTGATTGTTTGACCAATAGGGGCAGTGTACAAGGAGAAGAGGAGGGGGCCTAGAACCGATCCTTGAGGGACCCCAACAGTAAGGGGAAGGTGAGAGGAGGAGGAACCGGCAAAAGATACAGTAAAGGAGCGGTCGGAGAGATAGGAGGAGAACCATGAGATAACGGTGTCCTTGAGGCCAATGGAACGGAGCATAGTGATGAGGAGCTGATGATCCACAGAGTCGAATGCTGCAGAGAGATCCAAGAGAATTAGCATGGAGTAATGACCATTTGATTTAAGCTGTTAGCAGATCATTAGAGACTTTAGTCTTTAGTTTCAGTGGAGTGTAAAGAGCGGAAACCGGATTGGAGAGGGTCGAGAACAGAGTTTTCTGAGAGATAGCGGATAAGACGGGAGTGGACCAGGCGTTCCAGGAGTTTAGAGATGAAGGGAAGATTAGAGACAGGTCTATAGTTAGAGGCACAGTTTTGGTCGAGGGATGGTTTTTTAAGTAGTGGATGTATGATGGCATGCTTAAATGAGGAGGGAAAAATACCAGAAGAGAGAGAGGTTAAATATTTTAGTTAGGCGAGGGGTCACAGAAGGGGAAAGGGACTGGAGGAGATGTGACGGAAATGGGTCACTGGTGCAAGTGGTTGGGCGAGAAGATGCAAGGAGCCTGCTTACTTCTTCTGTGACTGGTTCAAAATCAGAGAGTGAGCTAGATGCAGTGGGGGAGGGAGGACAGTGCATGGTATGAGGTGATTGGGAGATAATTTCCTGTCGAATCTGGTCAATTTTTTCTTTGAAGTAATTGGCCAGATCGTCAGCTCAGAGCTCCGTGGTTGGGGCCTGTACTCTTGTAGAGTACAGAGAATGAAAAGTGTCAAAGAGACGTTTCGGGTTATTGGACAGTGAGGTGATGAGGGTGTTGAAATAGGCTTGTTTGGAGAGGTGAAGGGCAGTTTTGTATGTTCTAAGCATAAACTTAAAATGGATGAAATCTTCGTGTAGATTGGATTTTCTCCACAGACGTTCGGCGCACCTGGAGCACCGCTGCAGGAAACATGTTTGCACCGTGTGCCAGGGTTGTCGCCGTCTGCGTTGTGGTGTTCTATTTATAGGGGGTGCAAATTCATCCAGGGCACTTTGAAGTGTTTCATTTTAATGCTTCAATGCAGAATCAGGACAGGAGAAGGACGAGATAGGGGCCAATGAAGACTGCAAGTTCTTCATAAGTTTCTGGGTGTTAATGGCCTGTATGTTTCTATAAGTCTGGACAGTGGGGGTGACCTGAGCAGCCTGGCAGTTCTTGATAGAGAATGAAAGAAGATTGTGGTCAGAGAGCAGGAGAGGGGAGTTTGCAAAATCATCCACTGCACAAAGCCGAGTGTATGCAGAACTTTGCTGTGCTGGTTGTCATGGTGCTGGATGAGGGGACGTTTATGTGTGGGGTCAGGGGGGTTTACAGTGTGGATGAAGCAGAGTCGTGTGTGTAGGACGTGGTCGGAGCTGAGCTGTGTATGAGGTTTACAGATCGGAGCCGTGTGTGTACGACGTATAGAGAGGAGCCGTGTGTGTATGATGTAAGATCATAAAGAATTCCATGTAAGAAACCTACAGAGCTTGTTACACCAAAAACACAGAACAGAAACCAAAAAGTTATAAAGTGCAGGGAACATTCACAGATCAGAACGGCAGAACGGAGGACATCAGTAACAGTCTCACAAGGGTGTCACGTCCCCCTGGAAGACCTCAAGTTAGATGGTTACATGGGGTAATGAACCACAGGTATTCTGTTATGAACGAGTCACCGTAGGAGGCAAAAACAGAAATACTAGCTAAGTCAAGAAAATCAGAGAAGTTGGCAGCTATCGGATTGCAGACCCCTGAACCTATCAACAACAACTAGCAGTAGCCGTGGGGGGTTCCTACGGTGCCCCAGACCCCTCGATCACAGCCGGAGAATTACATAGCCTAAAGACAGAAAGGGAAATCTAAACTGCCCCAGAGCAGACCTCAAAGCAATAGGCAGCCCCCAACATATAATGACGGTGAAGCAAGAAGAAAAAACACTAACACAGATAGGAAGATAGACTGAGCAAATGATGGGGCCCAAGCTAACTAGATAGGACAGGATAGAAAAGCTGCTGTCTGCAACCCGCCAAAAACCCTATCAACACAAGAGCCAACAGACTGACAGGGAAAAAGGCCCTGAAGACGCTAGGCTTCAAAAAGACTATGTCAGCACTCAGGTATTTTCTGAAGACAGAGCAAAAAGACACAAAGGAATTCAGCTCACCCCAGCAGGGAATGGCAGAATCCAGAAAAGCAAGGCAAAATAAACCCAAAACACAAATGCAAAAAGCAAGGCAGAAAACTTAGCTTTTGAGGAGCAGGAATCAGACTGGTCTCCTAGAATCCCTCAGAGAAATCACCAGCGAGGCAGAAGGGCGTCGGCTGCCTTATATCCAGTCAGCAACTCACGTCACCCAGTCATCCTCCACCAGCTCAGGTGTTTGGCAATCAGCCTCACTACCTTCCTTCACCAGAAGAGGGAGTTCATCAGACCTCAATGGTGAAGGGGAAAATGAACTCACAACAGTATTCATTAGAGATGTTGTGATTTGTGTCTCATATTAAATGGATTTAGTTTCCTCTGGTTCTGAAGAAGTTAACAACACTTCTTGTCCCTGCAGGTGAAAGATTCGTATTCCTGTGCGGTGTGCTAAAGCTAAGTGGTTGGAGTAGAGTTGCTGTAGTAGTGGTCTGTGGTTTGCTGTAGTACAACAAGTGTGATTATCTCCTGGTCCCTCTTCCCCTGTAGTTTATTCCTCTCTGTTCCTATCCTCCTCCCTAATGTTAGTTAGTACTTTTGTATGACAGAAGTTTTCTGTTATCAATATCTTGTCTTTGTGTCTTGTTTACCTTACATTTCTGCCCCTTGCCTCATGGGGTGTTGGAGGGGACAGATTAGTGTTTAACAGGAACATAGAGAGGCCGGAGACTCAGGCCTCTCTACCTTCAAAAGTACAAGGATAGTTCCAGGGACAGTTGGAGGCTTCTCCCTTATCACAGCATGACAAACAGATAATGACAGAACATTAATATATCCTGATAGTGACAAGATGGAGTGGGCGACGACTATTTATATAATTGCCTTGTAATGTTTTAGTTTCCTGTTCTGTCCAGATGTCACCGTATCGCAGCATTCCAAGCGGAGGAAGTTCACCGACCGCCATATTGGGATACCCAAGTGATGGGTGCCTCAATACGGAAACTGCTGTTACTAAACTATTGCGCGGTACCAGCAGCGGAACTCCGTCGCACCACACAATCACTCATACACTCACACACTCACTCTCACTCACGCAACCTTGCTAAAGGACATATTTGACCCTTCTCTTTGCCCGAAACAGCGCAAGTTCTTTTTTGTTGAAAAGAAAGATGGGGGCCTGTGTCCCTATTTAGATATTCGGGAGTTAAATCAGATTACTATCCAGGACCCTTATCCCCTCCCACTCATTCTTGACTTATTTAATCAGATAGTTGGGGAAAAATGGTTCTCTAAGTTGGACCTCAGGGGAGCCTATAATTTGATATTATTTGATATAATTTGATATACTACGATATCAGGATTGTATATCATGGAGCCACATTGGGTGAACATCTGGAACCAGTACAGTTATATATTTGCTGGATACAGTTATGTATCGCAAATTATATATAATGTGGAACTTAAGAGTCCTACATGAGTCAATGGGCCTCGAGATTTTTTCTTGGGGTTAATTACTTAGCGATCTATAGCGACTTATATGTAATATAATATTATTTTTATAAGGTAAATGGGTACGGTATTATCATCATATTGTTGTTGAAATCTATACCTTTGCTATAGTGCTCTATATACATGGCCAAATCTACACATTTATTATTTTATATGACATATGTAGCAATTATGCTCTTGGGTTCTATGTCAATAATTGAATATGCAATGATATCGTTTCTATATTCCATGCGAGTAATGGAGATTAGGTGATCCGATTATTGTGTCCTGTATTACTCATATTAGAGTACTGTGCGACCGTTTAAGGAGGATGTTCTGACCAATACGCATGCGCATCATGGTCTGGGGCTGCGACGCGGCCTCTGGCGTCTCCAGCCGGTGTGTTGCCGTGGCGTCCATGACGCCGGGGCGCACACTGGTTGACGCCGGCGCCGCTTCGCGTCCCTGGTCGTCATGACGACGGATGCGTCATTTCCGGTCCAGGCCGCCTCATTTCCGGTCACGGCCTTTATAGCTCCCTGGCTCCGCTGTAATTCACGCCCCCTGACGAAGGACGAGCATCCGAAATGCGCGTCGGGGTACACGCGCAGACCTCCCAGGGACTCCCTCACCACCGCCCTTTGTTGGTAAGAAATTACCGCCATGATCACCGCAAGCGTTTTTGGGTGGAGAGAAGTAACTATGGAACAGCGGCCATAAGATGATGGATGTTTTGGGATTTTTTCAATCTTGCCCTGTGTGTGGTGAGACGTTGGTGCCATGATTTGTTGCCATCCTATTGCCTCTTAGGGCCAGATAAGGTCCTCTATATAGAAATAACAGTTTTTAATGAGGCATTTGTATAAACCATCTTGGTGGCATATGTTAACAGTGACACCCTTTGTCCACCTTTAGAGTTGCCCTTTGATAGTAACCACTAGATATATACTATTAGATCGTACTATATTTTCATACAGTGCCCTATATATATACATATACATTTACTCACATATACCTATTGGTTATATATATTTGTGCAATATGTCATCAGGGCTGGTGTGTTAACAAAGTAACATTGAAGATTTGTCATATAAGTGATGATATGGTGATAATACCGTGTATCTATTAATGTGAGGAGATTGTGGTATTCATTTGGACTTCATGATTTGAATTCTTTAGGGATGTCTGCTATGTTTCCCATGTTGCATGGGTTGTTCTAATGCACTACTGAGCACTGTTTTTGTCTAAATTCTGTATACCTGTCTTAATAAAGATATATATTTTTTATATCGGATCTGTGGTCGTATATTAGTGGTTTTCCACTCCCCCCTTTTCATATCTGTCTTTAGCGACTGATCTATATTTAGGTCTTACACAACAGAGGAGGCATCTAGGTGTAATTTATTTTGCCAGGAATATGTCCTCCTGGTCTGATTGTGTTTATGAGTATCTTGTTTTTTGTTCTGTAGAGGCCTGTCCGAACGTTTGAAAGATGCCCTAGCCCTTCATCCTCCACCGGATTCTTTGGAGGACGCTATGATCCAGGCTGTCCGCATGGACCGTAGGCTGCGGGCAAGAGGGGTCATGCTGCAGGAGACCCCTTTATTCTCCAATCTGAGAGACTCTGCATCTAGTCCTGAGCCCATGGAGGTTGGTGCCACGTCATTGGAGGAAAAAGAGAGGAGACACTGAAGAAACACCCAATTGTGCTTTTACTGTGGATCCGCTGGACATTGGAGAGGGAACTGTCCTTCTTGCCCTTCTTCAGTGAAGCCGTCAGGAAAACGACTGAGTCTGGGTAACAATCGAGGAGGTTGCCCAGACTCCCAGGTACCCTTTTCCTCACTTACTAAAATTCTGCTTCCGGTGTAACTGGAACTTACAGGCGGTCCAGTTGGGACTACCGCCTTTGTTGACTGTGGTTCTTCTATTAATCTGATCGATGCCAAAGTTGTGACTTTTCATAAGATAGGGACAGGTTAAAAGATCCTGTTAAAATCGTGGCAATTGATTCTTCTCCTATCACACAGGAGGGAATTTGTTTCATGATTGATACCTTTTCTCTGAAAGTGGGTTCCACTCACGTGGAAAAATTAAGGTGTTTTGTTCTAAATAATCTGCCGGCTGGACTGGTACTGGGTATGCCTTGGCTTCAACGTCACAATCCTACTATTGACTGGGTCACGGGGGAGATCATTCAGTGGGGTTGTATGGCTAATGGTCTATGTTGTAACTTGACAACTCTTGTCACCCCAGTAAAATCTGTGTCAGTGTCGTCTGTCGATCTGGAAGGTATTCCGGAGTACCTGAAAGATTTTGAAGACGTATTTTCTGAAAGTGAGGCTGAGGCGCTACCACCACATAGACCCTTTGATTGTGCCATTAATCTAGTCCCTGGAGCCAAGTTACCCAAGGCTCGCCTGTTCAATTTGTCCGGGCCCGAACGTCTAGCCATGAAGGAGTACATTACCGAGAGTCTCCGCAAATGGCATATTAGGCCTTCTGTTTCACCTGTGGCAGCGGGCTTCTTTTTTGTTAAGAAAAAAGATGGTGGTTTGCGGCCGTGCCTCGACTTTCGGGAATTAAACAAAATTACTGTGAAAAATACATACCCTCTCCCTCTAATTCCTGATCTATGTAACCAACTCACCGGGGCCAAGTGGTTCTCTAAACTGGATTTACGTGGGGCATATAACCTTATAAGAGTCCGGGAAGGGGACGAATGGAAAACAGCATTCCTGACGACTGAAGGGCTGTTCGAAAACTTGGTTATGCCCTTTGGTCTCAAGAACGCTCCTGCTGTTTTTCAGAATTTTATTAATGCAATTTTCTCTGATTTAATTGGTCGTTTTGTGGTTATCTATTTGGATGACATTCTGGTGTACTCGGTGGACAGTCAATCTCACTTGCACCATTTGCGGATGGTTCTCATGAGAGTGAGGGAGAATCATTTGTATGCCAAGTTGGAAAAATGCTCATTTTTCATGCAAGAAGTATCCTTTCTGGGGTTGATTTTATCAGGGGAGAGGTTCCGCATGGATCCTAAGAAGGTCCAGGCTGTTACGGAGTGGGTGCAGCCTCATGACTTCAAAGGGTTGCAGCGATTTTTGGGCTTTGACAACTTTTATAGGAAATTTATTAAGGGCTTCTCGCAGGTGGTAAAGCCTCTAACGGACCTCACTCTCAAGGGAGCTGATGTAAAAAATTGGTCTGTAGCTGCAAAAAATTCTTTCATGACATTAAAAAAGTGCTTTTCTTCAGCCCCTGTATTGGTACAACTCGACCCGTCAAGACCTTTTGTCGTGAAGGATGACGCCTCGGAAGTAGGGGGGGGCAGTTTTGTCTCAGGGCCCTCCTACCCTTACTAATCTGAGGCCTTGCGCCTTCTTCTCTAAAAAATTTTCCTCTACCGAGAGAAATTATGATGTCGGCAATAGAGAGTTGTTGGCGGTAAAGTTGGCTTTTGAAGAATGGAGGCATTTCCTGGAGTGGGCTGTTCATCCCATTACAGTCATCACTGATCACAAAATTTTGGCCTATATCGAGTCTGCCAAGAGATTGACCCCCAGATAGGCTCTGTGGGCGCTTTTTTTTTTCTCAATTTCAGTTTACCATGACATTCCGCCCGGGATCTAAAAACATCAAGGCGGATGCCTTATCCCGACACTTTGATTCGGTGTCCCCACCAGAACCTCCCTCCTCCATTCTTCAGCCAGGAGTAGTGGTGGCCGAAATCTCATCTGAGTTACAGAGAGGGATTTTGGAGGCCCAGGCTCGGGCTCTTGGTGGTAAACCCCCGGGTAAATTGTTTGTACCGGAACGTTTCCGTCTCGGACTTATGCAGGAATTTCACGATTCTGTGATGAGTGCTCATCCTGGGACTGCAGCTACCCGGGGAGGGGCAATTGCAAGGGATTTCTGGTGGCCCTCTATGGTAACAGATATTAAAAAGTTTGTGACTGCATGTGGGGGGTGTGCGCTTGTTCTAAAAGTTCTCAGGTCCGGCCGGCCGGGGAATTGGTGCCTTTGCCAATTCCGGATAGACCATGGACACATTTGTCCATAGATTTTATCACAAATCTTCCTCCTTCCAGGGGCAACTCGGTGATTTGGGTGGTGGTGGATAGGTTTTCAAAACAAGCTCACTTTGTACCTCTCCCCGCGTTACCATCTGCTGAAACCCTGGCCCGCTTATTTATGCAGCATATAATTAGGTTGCATGGAGTGCCTATGAATGTGGTGTCAGACAGAGGGGTACAGTTTGTAGCCAGGTTCTGGAGGGCTTTTTGCAAAAAGCTGGGGATTTCGTTGTCCTTCTCCTCTGCCTACCACCCAGAGTCTAATGGACAGATGGAGCACACGAACCAATCGTTGGAGCAGATTCTGAGATGCTTGACCTCTTCCAGGCAGGAGGACTGGTGTGGTATTGCCCATGGCAGAGTTTGCATTCAACAGTCGTGTGAGTCAATCTACTGGGAAGTCTCCCTTTCAGGTCAACTATGGGTTTAACCCACATTTTGGAGAGTTTTCCCGCATGGATTCAGGTTGTCCGGGTGCTGAGGATGTGATACAACGTCTTAGAATTCTTTGGAGGGAGGTTCAGAGGAATATTTCCAAGGCCCAGGAAAACTATAAGCGGTTTGCTGACAGGAGGAGGGGGCCAGGTCCAGCATTTGCAGTAGAGAAGAAGGTGTGGCTATCCACCCGCAATATCAAGCTTAAGATACCAGCTATAAAGCTGGGCCCCAAGTTTATTGGCCCATACAAAGTTGTGGAGGTTGTTAACCCAGTAGCCTACCGACTGCAGCTGCCCACCTCCTTTAAAATTTCTTCCACAGGTCCCTGTTAAAGCCTGTGGGGACGGTGAGAGAGGATCCCTCATCAAATGCTCCGCCAGTGCTGGTAGAGGGGCAGCTGGAGTATGAAGTAGGGCTCATTGTTGACTCCCGGTGGGTGCGTCGGAGACTCCAGTATCTGATACACTGGAAGTGGTACTCTCTGGAGGATCGGTCATGGGTTCCGGCCAGTTCGGTGCATGCCGATCGTCTGGTGTGGGCTTTCCACGCCACATACCCAGACAAGCCTGGGGGTCCAGTGGCCCCCCGTTAAGAGGGGGATAATGTCATGGTTTGAACAGGGTTCTTGCCCTGCACTCACAGGGTTAAGTGTTCGTGGCCTCTTTCTGGATCTGGGAGGAGTATTTATACTCACTCTTTACCAGGGTTCTCTGTCAGCTATACTGTTGTTCTGGTGTGTCTGACCCCTGGTGTGCGTGTATTCTGCGTTGCTTGTTTGCTTCCCGTGTATGACCCGGCCTGTTCCCTCACTCTGTACTCCGTCTCTCGCTTTGGTACTATTGTCTTCTCCGGTTCTGACCTCCTGGCTTGGCTATCGTTACTCCGTTACAGTTTGTCCCTATTGTACCGTCTGGTAATTGCCCGTTCTGGTTTTCTGACCTATTGCTACGTCCTGACTATCCATTCTGTCTAACCCTTTGGTACTGTATTGCTATCTTGTGCTTTGACCCTGGCTTCATCTGGTTTCTGTCTCTGTCTATGCCCCTTGGTAACATTGTCCTGTAGTTACCTTTCTAGGAGTTTCCCTGCAGCTCCTAGATCTGTGGAGCTTAGGCCACGCCCCCAGCAGTCATGTGCTTCAGGTCCTGATACTCTGAAGCACGCATCGTCACCGCTGCTGCCCTGCTCCACAGGTATCTTTGAGCACTGTCTTTGTACTCAGGACACCCGCACTGGCTCAGTGAGCAAGTGCAGTGCGGGGCTCTTGACAGCTCTCCACCTCCTGTCGCCTCCAGCTCAAAAATATCTACAGAATCCGTCCCTTCCTCAATCTACTAAACTACTTGTGCATGCCCTCATCATCTCCCGCCTCGACTACTGCAATATCCTTTTCTGTGGCCTCCCTGCTAACACCCTTGCACCTCTCCAGTCCATCCTCAACTCTGCCGCTCCACTAATTCATCTCTCTCCTCGCTACTCCTCCGCTTCTCCCCTCTGCAAATCTCTTCACTGGCTCCCACTCCCTCAGCGTATCCAATTCAAATTACTAATACTGACCTACAAGGCCATCTACAACCTGTCTCCTCCATACCTCTCTTCACTAATCTCCCGATACTTCCCCTCACGTAATCTCCGGTCCTTCCAAGACCTCCTTCTCTCCTCCGCACTTATTCGCTCCTCGCCCAACCGCCTCCAAAACTTCTCCCGAATAGCCCCCATCCTCTGGAATTCCCTGCCCCAACACGTCTGGCTATCATCCACACTCGGATCCTTCTGACGGAACCTGAAAACCCACCTCTTCAGGATAGCCTACAGCCTGCAATGACCCCCGCTGCCTCCTCACCACTACTGGAGCTACCGCCTCATAATCACTGGAGCTGCTGCAACCCCCCAACCTACTGTCTCCTTCCCCACCATCCTGTAGCATGTAAGCCCGAAAGGGCAGGCTCCTCTCTCCCCTCTATATCAGTCTGTGATTGTTAGTTTGTTTACTGTAAGTGATATCTGTAATTCGTATGTAACCCCTTCTCATGTACAGCACCATGGAATCAGTAGTGCTATATAAATAAATAATAAGCGCTAAACAGAAATATTCAACTCTGTGCACAGTTCACACTAAATAGGCTGCAGCTTCCACAAACAGATGGCTCAACTTTCCCAGCTGACCCGTTCAATCTCCATTCAGAGAGAGACTCGGCACATCTATTGCTCAACTACAGCATCACCTTTCTATATGCCAAATAACAAATGATAATAAAAACATGAGCTTGCTATGCAATAGACAAACTCTAATACAGGACCGCTGACATAAAAATAAAAAAGAGTTACACTGTCAGGAAATAGCAAAACAAGCATAATTTTATTTTAAAAATGTAAAATTTGATATTTCATCATGCCGATAAAAAATGAACTATGCATATTTGGTAACACCATAATTGTACTGACCTAGAAAGTCATGAACATAGTCAAAACAAAATGTAAAAAAAATTGGCAGAAATGTATTTCTTTAGTTTTTTCACCATTTCAGTGCACTTGGAATTTGTTTATCAGTTCTCCAGAAAATGTAGTAAAATGAATTATGCCAATCAAAACTAATATGCATTATGTAAAAAGCATGCCCTATACGACTGTGTCAACAACAGAAACATAAAAAAAATTCCGAACGTAAGGGAGGAGAGAAGGAAAGCACAAAAATGAAAACTAGCCACAACAAAATCGGTTAAAGACGGTATGCAACTTTGGTAAGGTTATAGATTGGAACAGCTCTGTGTTAAGGCACATAGCGAGTAAATGTTAGCAAAGCCCTGCTGATTCAACTGCACTACCTGCACTGCTCAAAATCTCCTTTAACATTAAAGGGAAGCTGTCAGAAGGATCAACCCTCCTAAGCCGTCTATATGGGCATGTAGGTAATGCCAGGAAGTTAAAGCTTGGGCGGACATGCGTATTCCAAATGGACAATGACCCAAAGCATACTGCCAAAATGATAAAGTGGCTGAAGGATAACAAAGTCAATGTTTTGGCGTGGCCATCACAAAGCCCTGATCTCAATCCTATTGAAAATTTATAGGCAAAGCTGAAAAGGAAGGTGCCAGCAAGGCGACCTACAAATCTGGATCAGTTACACCAGTTTTGTCAGGAGGAATGGGCCCAAATTCTGACCAACTATTGTAAGAAGCTTGTGGAAGGAGATCCCAAACGTTTGACCCAAGTCATTCAGTTTAAGGGCAATGGTACCAAATACTAATGAAATGGATGTAAACTTTTGACTTTGCAGTAAGTAATAAAAATGCCTTAAACATTATTCTGGCATTTGGCAAATGTTAATAATTATGGTAATCCTAACTGACCTAAAACGAGAATGGTTTATTCTGATTTCATGTCAGATATTGAGATAAACTGTAAGGAGAAGCAACAGTGGACCCTCTGGGTCACGGTACCGGGATCCCTCGGGCGAGCTGGTCAGGTGGTGCCGACCCCTATACAGGGACCGTTAGGAGCAGGCCCGAAGGAGTCGGATACCGCGACAGCTGATACCAAGAGGGGCGGCTCATGTGCGGATGAGACAAACAAGGCAGAGGGTCAGGAGCGACTGGAGTCAGGAGTGACCGGAGTCAGGAGCGACCGGAGTCAGGAGCGACCGGAGTCAGGAGCGATCGAAGTCAGGAGCGACAGGAGTCAGGAGCGACAGGAGTCAGGAGCGACAGGAGTCAGGAGTAACCGGAGTCAGGAGTGACCGGAGTCAGGAGCGACAGGAGTCAGGAGTGACCAGACGGGGCCAGAGTACAGTACGGAAGGCACAAGATAATCAGGCGCCTCCATGAGGGAGGAGCCGCCTGATATACCCTGTGCTGGAGCTTGATTGGTAATTGCTCCACAGGGCTGGTGCAGAAGGAGTTAAGTGAGGGGAAGTGCGCACGCCAGTGGCCTAAGGCGCATGCCCGGGACAGGAGCAGAGGAGAAAGCCTTGTGCAGAGCTGCAGGATGGGAGACCGGGGGTGCCGCGCGGCGGCTAGAGCGGTGAGCAGGGAGCCGGGGGGGGGAACCAGGGAGCAGGAGCAGGCAGAGCGGGATTCGGCATGACAGGTGACGCCGGCCCCAACCTGACAGGCGCCGCTCGTACCGACCTGACATAACCATGCATATGTGTCTTTTTATATAGTGTATGTAAACTTTTAGTTTCAATTGTATGTGACTAAATGTCTTATTCCAGAGAAATCCACGTTTTTCTTAATATGTAAATGAGTTGTTAAGATCTATGAGCCGGCCATAGATCACCCTGAGAATCTGCCTCCAGAATATATTTTATATAAAATATACCATTTCCACTGTGAGGGAAATAGATCAGGAAAGTAAAAATATTAAATATGTTTCCCAACTTACAACTTTGCGGGATGGCTTTTTTCTGTTTCATCAGAACTGTCCCACAGTGTCTGAAGCATGGACCATAAAGTCATGGTTGCTCTTTCACACATCAGGTTTTCGCCGTCAGGCGCGATCCGGCGCTTTTGACAGAAACCGGATCCGGCGAAATGCAATGCCGGATCCGGTTTCCCCCCCATTTACTTGCATTTGCGCCGGATGGCCATGCGTTTCATCCGGTTTTCGCCGGATCTGGCAATGTGTCGCGATCCGGCGTCTGGAAAAAACGGCTACTGTAACGTTTTTTGTCTCCGGCGAAAAAGCCGGACACGCCAGATCCGGCGCGTCCGGCTTTTTCACACAATGAAAGCCTATGAGCGCCGCAATGCGCCTGATCCGGCGAAAGCCGGATCCGGTGGCCGGATCCGGTTTTTTTGGTCTGAGCATGCTCAGTAGCTCTGCCCACAAGACATATATAAAAGCAAGACAGTGGGACCCACAGCCACACCCAACATGCCACCCAAGAAAGCAACCAAGCGCAGCAGGAGAAGGCAGGAGACCACTGCAGCACCATCAGCACCACCACCACCCCAAATGGAGCAGCAAATGGAACATGCTGAGGAGGGGAGGCCAGCAGCAGATGAGAGACGGTAATTATCAAATCCCCCATTCCTCCAAACTAGGGCTATTGAATATCAAGATATTCATTGGCCCTTTGTTTCTCTTTATTCAACAGCCGCCCAATAGATGCAGCAGCAGCAGCAGCAGCAATGGCAGCAGCTGGAACACCACCCACAGGCATGGAGTGTGGCCACCAGGAAGACAGCACATCATCTTCTGGGAGCCCTCCCTCGCATCGTCAGCGTTTGACGGTAAGTTTTTATTTCCAAAATCCATCATCTCTGTAATATATGTCTATTCATTGCCTTTTATTTCAAAACAGGATTCACAAGATGAAGAGGAGCTCCCAGAAGAAGAAGGAAGGGGTGGACAGACACTTGGAGTGGGCTCACAATTGGTAAGTTTTTTGCATCAAACGCAGAAACACAACATCACACTACACACAACACATAGAAAACAATGTTTTGCAGACCACACACAGCAAACAAATGCCTACATCCAAAGACATAACATTTTTTGTTTTCTTCTCTAGTCTTCCCAATCTGGTGCTCGGCCAAGAGGTCCTCGCAGTGCCTCCCAGGGTCGTCGGCGACAGAAACGCGGCGGTCACCAGCGTGTAAGTATAAATATTTTTGCTTTGTTTTTTTGCACTTTTTATTTCATTTCTTTTGTGGAGGCTAATTATGTTATTTTTGTCTTTTTCTTTAACAGCCTTCACAGCGTGCTCCCGACTCTGACGGTGAGGATGGAGGACTCGATGTGGACCACCTCATCGATCTCGTCAGAGAAAGGGAGCCGCTCTGGAATATGGCTGACCGCCGCCACGCTGACCTTATCGTTACCCGACGACTCTGGGAGGAAATCAGTTCGCTCCTTGTGGGCCGCTGGGAGGACCTCGATGTTCGGGCCCAGATTAAAGAGCGTAAGTATATACAGTACCGGTTGCTTGATGTAAACCAGTGTTTCCCGAACTCCAGTCCTCGTGGTCCCCACGGATCATGTGTTCAGGATTTCTATTTACTATGGAAATCCTGAAAACATGACCCCTGGGGACCATGAGGACTGGAGTTTGTGAAACACTGATGTTGTATATTAACCACTCCTTTCTCGTTTCAGGGAACAGAATTGTGAATCGGTGGCGGTCTGTGAGGGATCGTTTCAAGAAGGAGTTCAATAAAGAGATGCGGGCCCCGAGTGGATCTGGAGGACGCAGGAGCAAGTACAAATACGCACAAGCCCTGTCGTTCCTCCGGGAAACAATGGTCACTAGAAGGTAAATATTACACACCACATGTGAAAAAAAATGTTAGATGTAACTTTTTTTTTTCAGCCAGGGCCATACCATGTCAGTATTTTAATTGTTTTTTTTTCTCTTTATTCCACAGCACGGTGAGCAGCACTCGGGAGCCTGCACGATTGGACCCTTCTGAGGCGATCCCTGAGGAGACCGGCACCGAGGGACACTTTGACCGCCCCGGTACATCTGCACCTTCCCAGCCTTCCCACACATTCGACCCATCTGTCCCATCCACCAGCACAGGAGCATCGTGGCCGCCTACATTACATGAAGCTGCTGGTGAGGAGATCGCTTTCCCTTTACCCCACCCTTCTGCCCCTGCCACCTCTAGTACACCTGCGGGTACTGGGCGACAGCGGCAGAGGGGTCAGGAAAAGAGTTATGCGCCAGAGTTCTTGCATCTGAATGCATCTTTCCAGAACTGTCTAAAAGTCTTGTCAGAGCAAATCTCCGCAGGCTTTCAGCAGATCAACTCCAGCATTCTGGAGGTGAAGACACTTCTGCAAACCATGCATTCAGAAGCAAGATCTTCGCCAAACCACACCTTTTTCAGGTCTGTTGTGGAGCGCATGGCAACACTATCTCCTACCCAGCAGATGCATGTAATGCATTCGTGCCACGGTGCTCTACAGCAGGTTACCTCCCAACCTCCACCTCCCACCACTGTAGTTCCTCCACCTGCACCCCCTCCAGCCACTTTCCATCCTCCCCCTCCTATTACATCTGCACCCCCTCCAGCCACTTTCCATCCTCCCCCTCCTATTACATCTGCACCCCCTCCAGCCACTTTCCATCCTCCCCCTCCTATTACATACCAGCAACCTCACCAGTACCAGCAACCTCCCCAGTACCAGACATCTCCCCACTTCCAGCAACCTGCCCCGTACCAAACTCCTTCCCCGTACCAAACTCCTTCCCCATACAACTTTCCATCAACATCATCTGCTCCTACAGTCCCTGCCCAACCCTCCACTCCACCGCCCACCACCTCTTCTGCCTCCCACATGTCCACCCATTCTGTAGCTTTTTCCACACCATCACCTCTAACTGTTCCTTCCCCACCACGATCCCAGTCCTCTCTCCACACTCCCATTGTCGAAGTGTCCCGCAGCCCCTCCAGCAGTATTTCCACCCCACACTACACCGAGTTATAATGTTTTTTTTGTAATAAAAATGCCCATTTGGTTGGTTTCAAACCTTTATTAAAAAAGTTTTTTTAACTTTAAAAACAGTTTACACAAAAAAAAATATTTTAAATAAAAGTTAAATTATTGTTTACACTGGTTGTCTGTCATTTCTTTCTGCGGCGAAATATGTTTAAAAAAAAGGTTAAATACAGGGTATTTAAAAGGTAAAAAGGTATTCAAAACCAGGTATATAACTGTGGGTAAATTTTAGCTTTTTGCCACAGTTGTGTTCCTGGTTGTGTTTGAAGCAAAGTATTTCACCTGAAAAGTTGTGTTTATTGTTGGTGATTTCCTAACAATGTACACAACTTTTGTTAAAAGGTGAAATACTTTGCATAAAACACAACCAGGTACACACCTGTGGCCTAAAGCTAAAAATAGTAAGACCATGACAAGATAGCCAACTTTGGTTGGCAAAGGTATATACTGTTGGTCCAGAAGGTACACAAGTTTGGTTAGGGCACAAATCTTTCACACTCTGTCATCCTGCCAGTGTACTCTGCCTTGAGGTGACATAAAGTATAGTGCAAAATTGTCCCTCATTACTGAAACCGTCACAGAACTTCTAGTGGTAATATTTCCAATGACAACATCCATCTTCGCCAGTAACTTGCTCTTCTCTCCAACCTGCACTTTCTTCTCTACAACCTGTCAAAGAAGGGCTGTAGGAACATGCTATATATAGTTTTCCAGTAGCCAATCCCGTTCGGAAGGCCACAAGGGTCAATTTTAAAAACCGGATCCGGCGTAATCCGTCGAAAAACTGATAGAAAAACGGATGAACCGGATGAGACGGATCCGGTTTTGTCTGTCAAGAACAAGACGGATCCGGCAGAAAACCGGATCCGGCACATCAGGTTTTACAAAACATTTGCCGGATCCGGCATTCTGGCACGACGCCGGATCACGCCTGACGCCGAAAACCTGATGTGTGAAAGTAGCCTAAGTCTGATGTGGAAGATAGTGAATATCTTTAAGATTAACTAGACAGGAGATTTCTAGGTGTCCTAATATTTCTACTTATGTAGTGTATATGCTATTGCCTCTACAGTACAGAATGTAGATCTGAAATATTTTACTCACTTCTATTCTTCAAAAATTAAGAGATCTGGTTTTTGTTTATTTGTTGCGCAAGATCATATTACTGGCCAATACAAATGTTCCTAGAGTCACCCGCATCTTCCTCTAATAAGCTAGTATTAACTCTAAAATAATTCTTTTTCATGAAAAAATAATTAGTTCAGCTAGAAGATCACCCTGCAGCATAATGTGCCAAATATTAGAGAGATTATGCTGCAAATTTTATTGTTGATAAATGGAGGACCATCGTGAACCTTACAAAGGAGAATGAAAATATTTTTTTTATACATTATAAACCCATAATTGGATGATCAACAAGAACTTATTTATGCTTTAAACATTTTCCACATCCTAAACACAAAAATTGCTACTCTGTGTGAATTTTCTCATGTCTTAAAAGATTAGGTTTCTTTGTAAAACCTTTCCCACATTCTAAACATGAAAATGGCTTCTCCCCTGTGTGACTTATCTGATGTTTAGCAAAATCAGATTTCTTAGAAAAACATTTCCCACATTCTGAACATGAAAAGGACTTCTTCCCTGTGTGAGTTTTCTGATGTTGAACAAGATTTGCTTTCTCATTGAAACATTTCTCACACTCCGAACATGAAAATGGCTTCATTCCTGTGTGAATTCTTAGATGTGTAACAAGATTTGATTTCTGATTAAAGTATTTCACACATTCTGAACATGAAAATGGCTTCTCTCCTGTGTGTGTTCTCTGATGTCTAACAAGATCTGTCATTCGAATAAAACATTTCCCACATTCAAAACATAAAAACAGCTTCTTCCCTGAGTGTGTTCTTCGATGTCTAGCAAGATCAGATTTCTGAGAACAGCATTTCCCACATTCTGAACATGAAAATGGCTTCTCCCCTGTGTGAGTTCTCTGATGTATAACAAGATATGATTTGTGATTAAAACATTTCCCACATTCTAAACAGGAATATGGCTTCTCCCCTGTGTGAATTCTCTGATGCGTAACAAAATTTGATCTCTGATTAAAACATTTCCCGCATTCTAAACATGAATATGGCTTCTTTCTTGTGTGATCTCTTTGATATTCACCATTATTTCTGCGATTTTTATTTTGCGTAACAGTTTGTGATGAATCATTAGATAGATCTTTACTATGTTTGGTTGGAGGTGTATCTGGGGTCGTGGCATTTTTTCCATGTGTATATGGTGTGATAACATGATCACCTGAAAATATCATATATCCCTCTGCGCTCCCGATACAGTCATCTGCCAAAAATGAAACCATTATTATTATACAATAACAGTGATGTGGAAGTGCATTCATTCTAGTATGTTATTACATATCTCATAATACTTCTGCATTAAAATAGCTATACAATTTGCCGTAAAACTAAATTTTCAATAGATTAACATAGTAAGATACAATATATGATACAATATTGTAACTGTAAGATACAATAAGACAAAGGCAGCAACAGAAGACCTTGTAATTCAGGCAGAATTGCCAGCGGCTTCCTTCTGACCTTCATCATACCTCATCCCCTGCTTAGTTGTCCATCTGGCTGACTTCAATGTATGACCTAACTCAATCTTTTGACCATGTTGTACTGATGGACTGTAAATTTAGTCTTCAAAGGCCAACAACTTTATTAGTATTGACCTTGGAGAAATTCCGATTTACGTGGGCCTAAAAAAGGTACACAATTGTCTTTTTCAATCCAAAATACTGGGGAGAACTTATTCTCAGCCAGGTTTTGTGTGAGCCACTTATTACTGAAGTCCTTTCTACTTTTTTGGGGGGGAAACCCAGAACGCTCAAGTTTTTACTCTTGAGTGTGATCCTCCATTTTCTCAAGATGCTGCTTTGTCTCTTCACCCAAGCATTCTTCTTCCTCAATTACATTTTTGGTGGTATTATAATTGCCTGAAACATAGACATTTTTTCTGTCATCTCAGCTATTATTTCTCATCTCTTGCCAAAATCATGCTGATGATCACTTTTTCTTCTAGCCTCCTAATTGACCCGACATATCCTTCAATGTTGAATTATATTTGTTGATTGCTCTTAAAATGTATTGTAGTGGGTATTTGATAATTATTTTGTTTTTTTCACAAGTGATTCATTTTTCATGGTATTATACCCTTCAGCTTTGTTTATAGACTTAAAGAGTAACTAAAAAAATGTTTTTAAATGAAAGTGAGTGTCACAAGCTCCTTTTTTCACAAGTCAAATTTCACATCAGTAAAGGTCACATAAAAATCAAAAACCTGCTGCAGGTGCTGGATTTATGGATGTCTACCTACATACCTGACTTTTCTTATTGCATCCTTTTTGGGAAGGGTGGCTAAAAATTTATTTAAAAAAATACAGGAAAAAAATCTAGATATGCAACTGTTAGTGTCACCAGTTTTACAAGTCCAATTCAACACCTGTGTATGGCACTCCAATATACAAAGTCAATTCTAACTTTCCTGCAACCTGAGGCGAAAATTAAAATGGCACCACCTCCTGCAAGAAAACTTAAACAAGGAGGGACTAGATCCAATTCCACTACTATTTTTCTTTATCTGTATTCATTTTGTGGTAAAATTGACCTGTGAACATTGTGGCAAATCAGGATCCATTATGTCTTCTCAGTCCCCATTTGTATGCCCTAAATCTGTCATGTAGCACTTTTACACAGAAACCTCTCTACACATTCCATTTGCCTGAGAACCTGAATAAAAACCAGGCACCTAGACACATCTATCTCTAAATCCCACAAACAGTTGCTTGCTTCTTGGCATAAAGCACTTTCTCAGGGGTGTATATAAACCCCACAAACATTTCATTAAAGCGGAATCTCTGACTAGACACTGTGTGTGCTGTAATGATTCTCTGAGCTCGTACATCACAACAGCTCTAATCTGGCCTTGCACATCAGCACTGGTGGGCCTGTTGTGCCCACAGTAAATTTGGTGCCCAAACAGGGATAGGACAAGAACTATTCAAATATGGACCACTTTGATTCTCCATGTCATTGCAGGGAAGGAGACTAATGATGTAGGGGTTTATTACAATGTTTATATTTTTAAAAACGTTCAAAGCAGTTAAAACTGGTTTGAATCACTGACTGGTAACCAACTTACAATTTTACTTAAAAAAATGCTTTGTCCCAATTAATTTGCACAGCACTGTATATACACAAAGCACTGATGATCACTATACACAGGTACTGGACCCTGCATATCACCATTATTACCTCATAGTATACACACACAATACTGATCACTATACACAGGTACTGGACCCTGTATATCACCGTTATTACCTCATATAGTATATACACACACAATATTGATCACTATACACAGGTACTGGACTCCATATACCACCATATTTACCTCATATAATATATACACACAGCACTGATCACTATACACAGGTACTGGACCCCATATATCACCATAATTACCTCATATACTATATACACACAGTACTGATCATTATACACAGGTACTGGACCCTGCATATCACCATTATTACCTCATAGTATATACACATACACAATACTGATCACTATACACAGGTACTGGACCCCATATATCACCATAATTACCTCATATTATATACACACAGCACTGATCACTATACACAGGTACTGGACCCCATATATCACCATAATTACCTCATATACTATATACACACAGTACTGATCATTATACACAGGTACTGGACCCTGCATATCACCATTATTACCTCATAGTATATACACATACACAATACTGATCACTATACACAGGTACTGGACCCCATATATCACCATAATTACCTCATATTATATACACACAGTACTGATCACTATACACAGGTACTGGACCCTGTATATCACCATTATTACCTCATACTATGTACACACAGCACTGATCACTATACACAGGTACTGGACCCCATATATCACCATAATTACCTCATATTATATACACACAGTACTGATCACTATACAAAGGTACTGGACCCTGTATATCACCATTATTACCTCATACTATGTACACACAGCACTGATCACTATACACAGGTACTGTACCCTGTATATCACCATTATTACCTCATATACAATATACACACAATACTGATCACTATATACAGGTACTGGACCCTGTATATCACCATTATTACCTCATATACTATATACACACACAATACTGATCACTATATACAGGTACTGGACCCTGTATATCACCATTATTACCTCATATACTATATACACACAATACTGATCACTATACACAGGTACTGGACCCTGTATATCACCATTATTACCTCATAGTATATACACACACAATACTGATCACTATATACAGGTACTGGACCCTGTATATCACCATTATTACCTCATATACTATACACACAATACTGATCACTATACACAGGTACTGGACCCTGTATATCACAATTATTACCTCATAGTATATACACAATACTGATCACTATATACAGGTACTGGACCCCATATATCACCATTATTACCTCATATACTATAGACACACACAATACTGATCACTATACACAGGTACTGGACCCCATATATCACCATTATTACCTCATATACCATATACACACAATACTGATCATTATACACAGGTACTGGACCCTGATTGCCCTCCCCCGAATCATATGTAGGGGGGGGTCACATGGGTACACAAACACTGTCAGGTCTTGTTTTTATATGCATTAAAGTTCATTATATCCTTTTTATGGTGATCTGAGTAATAAAGGGTTAAGGTCACAGGTTAAGCTGTGGGGGCACGAGCTGTCTGTCATCTGTTTGTTTATAGTTCTCTTGGCGCCTTTTTTCCTCCCAGCTGATTGGAGGATTGGAATTTGACCGGGAAAAATCTCCATATAAATAAACAGCTGTTGCCCGTTTTTCCTCACTCTGTGAGGAAGAAAGAAATTTCCCTCCCTCCCTCTTTATTTTCCTGTCGCGATGTTTTATTTGAGGGAAAAGTCACCCAGATGTCTGGGTGGACTGGTGGTTTGGTGGTTCATATTTATTGGTACATGGTATTTTTATTTAATTTATTGGTATTTATTATGAACCTTTTTATGTCACCGTAAATAAACATCGCGGCCAATGTTAATCCACAACTATTGTGTCTGAGTCGTTTTATCTTAGTTATTTTAATTGGTTTTATAGTCCAAAAGTGTTTTGTGTTCCCATGTATATCACCATTATTACCTCATATACTATATACACACACAATACTGATCACTATACACAGGTACTGGACCCTGTATATAACCATTATTACCTCATATACAATATACACACAGTACTGATCACTATACACAGGTACTGGACCCTGTATATCACCATTATTACCTCATATACTATATACACACACAATATTGATCATTATACACAGGTACTGGACCCTGTATATCACCATTATTACCTCATATACTATATACACACAATACTGATCACTATACACAGGTACTGGACCCTGTATATCACCATTATTACCTCATATACTATACACACAATACTGATCACTATACACAGGTACTGGACCCTGTATATCACCATTATTACCTCATAGTATATACACACAATACTGATCACTATACACAGGTACTGGACCCTGTATATCACCATTATTACCTCACAGTATATACACACAATACTGATCACTATATACAGGTACTGGACCCTGTATATCACCATTATTACCTCATATACTATACACACAATACTGATCACTATACACAGGTACTGGACCCTGTATATCACCATTATTACCTCATATACTATATACACACAGCACTGATCACTATATACAGGTACTGGACCCTGTATATCACCATTATTACCTCATATTCTATAGACACAAACAATACTGATCACTATACACAGGTATTGGACCCCATATATCACTATTATTACCTCATATACCATATACACACACAATACTGATCATTATACACAGGTACTGGACCCCATATATCACCATTATTACCTCATATACTATATACACACAGCACTGATCACTATATACAGGTACTGGACCCTGTATATCACCATTATTACCTCATATACCATATACACACAATACTGATCATTATACACAGGTACTGGACCCTGATTGCCCTCCCTCGAATCATATGTAGGGGGGGTCACATGGGTACACAAACACTGTCAGGTCTTGTTTTTATATGCATTAAAGTTCATTATATTCTCTTTATGGTGATCTGAGTAATAAAGGGTTAAGGTCACAGGTTAAGCTGTGGGGGCACGAGCTGTCTGTCATCTGTTTGTTTATAGTTCTCTTGGTGCCTTTTTTCCTCCCAGCTGATTGGAGGATTGGAATTTGACCGGGAAAAATCTCCATATAAATAAACAGCTGTTGCCCGTTTTTCCTCACTCTGTGAGGAAGAAAGAAATTTCCCTCCCTCCCTCTTTATTTTCCTGTCGCGATGTTTTATTTGAGGGGAAAGTCACCCAGATGTCTGGGTGGACTGGTGGTTTGGTGGTTCATATTTATTGGTACATGGTATTTTTATTTAATTTATTGGTATTTATTATGAACCTTTTTATGTCACCGTAAATAAACATCGCGGCCAATGTTAATCCACAACTATTGTGTCTGAGTCGTTTTATCTTAGTTATTTTAATTGGTTTTATAGTCCAAATGTGTTTTGTGTTCCCATGTATATCACCATTATTACCTCATATACTATATACACACAATACTGATCACTATACACAGGTACTGGACCCTGTATATCACCATTATTACCTCATATACTATACACACAATACTGATCACTATACACAGGTACTGGACCCTGTATATCACCATCATTACCTCATAGTATATACACACAATACTGATCACTATACACAGGTACTGGACCCCATATATCACCATTATTACCTCATATACGATATACACACAGTACTGATCACTATACACAGGTACTGGACCCTGTATATCACCATCATTACCTCATAGTATATACACACAGTACTGATCACTATACACAGGTACTGGACGCCATATATCACCATTATTACCTCATATACGATATACACACAGTACTGATCACTATACACAGGTACTGGACCCTGTATATCACCATTATTACCTCATATACTATATACACACACAATATTGATCATTATACACAGGTACTGGACCCTGTATATCACCATTATTACCTCATAGTATATACACACAATACTGATCACTATACACAGGTACTGGACCCTGTATATCACCATTATTACCTCATATACGATATACACACAGTACTGATCACTATACACAGGTACTGGACCCTGTATATCACCATCATTACCTCATAGTATATACACACAATACTGATCACTATACACAGGTACTGGACGCCATATATCACCATTATTACCTCATATACGATATACACACAGTACTGATCACTATACACAGGTACTGGACCCTGTATATCACCATTATTACCTCATATACTATATACACACACAATATTGATCATTATACACAGGTACTGGACCCTGTATATCAGGGGTCCCCAACCGCCGGTCCGCGGCCCAGCACCGGGCCGTTGCAGTGCCCTTGCCGTTCCGCGGACACAAGGGGAGCCGGGGGGCGGTGCAGCAGCTGATACTCACCCTGCATCCCGCGGCGGCTTCATCCAGCGGCGGCTTCTTCCAGCGCTGAGCGGTCACGTGCTACCGCTCATTTAAGGTCATGAATATGGACGCCACTCATCTCCCATAGGCGTGGCGTCCATATTCATGGACCTTAATGAGCGGTAGCACGTGACCGCTCCGCACAGGAAGAAGCTGAAGCGCCGCGAGATGCAGGGACGTGCAGCGACGGGAAGGAAGTTCAGCGACGTGAGGGTAAGTATGATGGGGAGGATGGGGGAGCCAAGCGGAGCCATAAATATAAGGGAGAGAGAGTGGGAGCGGAGCCATATACACAGGGGAGGGAGAATGGGAGCGGAGCCATATATACTAGGGAGGGAGAATGGGAGCGGAGCCATATACACAGGGGAGGGAGAATGGGAGCGGAGCCATATATACGGGAGGGAGAATGGGAGCGGAGCCATATACACAGGGGAGGGAGAATGGGAGCGGAGCCATATACACAGGGGAGGGAGAATGGGAGCGGAGCCATATACACAGGGGAGGGAGAATGGGAGCGGAGCCATATACACGGGAGGGAGAATGGGAGCGGAGCCATATACACGGGAGGGAGAATGGGAGCGGAGCCATATACACAGGGGAGGGAGAATGGGAGCGGAGCCATATACACAGGGGAGGGAGAATGGGAGCGGAGCCATATACACGGGAGGGAGAATGGGAGCGGAGCCATATACACAGGGGAGGGAGAATGGGAGCGGAGCCATACACACGGGAGGGAGAATGGGAGCGGAGCCTTATATACTAGGGAGGGAGAGTGGGAGCGGAGCCATATACACAGGGGAGGGAGAATGGGAGCGGAGCCTTATATGATAGGGAGGGAGAGTGGGAGCGGAGCCATATACACAGGGGAGGGAGAATGGGAGCGGAGTCATGTATACTAGGGAGGGAGAATGGGAGCGGAGCCATATATACAAGGGAGGGAGAATGGGAGCGGAGCCATATATATAAGGGAGGGAGAATGGGAGCGGAGCCATATATATAAGGGAGGGAGAATGGGAGCGGAGCCATATATACAGGGGAGGCCGGGAGACTGGGAGCGGAGCCATATATACAAGGGAGGCCGGGAGACTGGGAGCGGAGCCATATATACAAGGGAGGCCGGGAGACTGGGAGCAGAGCCATATATACAAGGGAGTCCAGGAGACTGGGAGCGGAGCCATATATACAGGGGAGGGAGAATGGGAGCAGAGCCTTATATACTAGGGAGGGAGAGTGGGAGCGGAGCCATATACACAGGGGAGGGAGAATGGGAGCGGAGCCATGTATACTAGGGAGGGAGAATGGGAGCGGAGCCATATATACAAGGGAGGGAGAGTGGGAGCGGAGCCATATATACAAGGGAGGGAGAGTGGGAGCGGAGCCATATATACTAGGGAGGGAGAATGGGAGCGGAGCCATATATATAAGGGAGGGAGAATGGGAGCGGAGCCATATATATAAGGGAGGGAGAATGGGAGCGGAGCCATATACACAGGGGAGGGAGAATGGGAGCGGAGCCATATACACAGGGGAGGGAGAATGGGAGCGGAGCCATATACACAGGGGAGGGAGAATGGGAGCGGAGCCTTATATACTAGGGAGGGAGAGTGGGAGCGGAGCCATATACACAGGGGAGGGAGAATGGGAGCGGAGCCATATATACAAGGGAGGGAGAGTGGAGCCATGTATACAGGATGGGAGAGTGGAAGCAGAGCCAGGTATACAAGGGTGGGAGCGGAGCCATGTATACAAGGGTGGGAGCAGAGCCATGCATACACCATGATTAAAAAATAATCAGCATGTATACAGTACTCCAGTACAATTTTTTCTAAGTGCTCAATGCTCCATTTCCTTGTAGGTTCCAATCATTATTAGCAGTGACAGTCATCAGTAGAAGTATCCATCTTTCAGCGTTAGGGGCCCACTACGCCTCCAGCTCTTGTAAAATGAGTAAAAAACAAACATTGCTATAGAGCTTCTTTGAAAAGGGAGAAAGACCTAATGATGAGACAGATGAAGACTCCATGACTGCAAAAAAAAAGAAAGCTGCATTTAAAAGAAAATACAATGAGTCCTACTTAAATTATGGGTTCATCGCAACAGGCGATTCAAACGCCCCAAGCCCACTCTGTGTGATATGTGGTGACCAGCTATCCAATGAGGCCATGAAGCCTTCAAAACTGGCTCGCCACTTACAGACCAAGCACCCTGCATCAAAAGACAAGCCTTTGGAGTTTTTTGAAAGAAAAAAGCGTGAACATGAAGGACAGAAGAAATTATTGAAGGCCACCACATCAACAAATGTGTCTGCACTGAGAGCATCATTTTTGGTGGCTAACCGCATTGATAAGGCTAAGAAGCCCTTCACTATTGGTGAAGAGTTGATCCTGCCTGCTGCTAAGGACATTTGCCACGAACTTTTTGGAGAGGCTGCAGTTAAAAATGTGGCACAGGTTCCTCTTTCAGCGACCACTGTCACTAGACGAATTAATGAAATAGCAGAAGACGTCGAGGTACAATTGTTAGAGAGGATTAATATGTCACCATGGTATGCAATCCAGGTTGATGAGTCTACTGATGTTGACAACAATGCAATGATGCTTGTTTATGTGCGATATATTTTCCAGGAGGATGTGCATGAGGATATGTTATGTGCATTATTGTTGGCAGCCAACACCACAGGTGCAGAACTATTCAAGTCTTTGGATGATTACATATCAGGAAAATTAAACTGGTCATTTTGTGTAGGTATATGCACGGACGGAGCAGCTGCCATGACTGGACGGTTTTATGGTTTAACTACTAGGGTCAAACAGGTTGCATCTGAATGCGAGTCTACGCACTGTGTCATCCATAGAGAAATGCTGGCAAGCCGAAAAATGTCACCTGAACTTAACACCGTTTTGCAAGATGTGATTAAAGTTATTAATCACATCAAAGCATACGCCCTTAACTCACGTCTGTTTGAGCAGCTCTGTGAGGAGATGGATGCGGAGCACAAGCGTCTTCTCTTACACACTGAAGTCAGATGGCTTTCTAAAGGTAGAACACTGGCCAGAGGTTTTGAATTACGAGAACCGCTTCATAGATTTCTTTTAGAAAAAGAATCACCACTTGCAGCACATTTCTGTAGTAAGGAATGGGTCACAAAACTTGCTTACTTATGTGACATATTCAACTTGTTGAACGAACTTAATCTGTCACTTCTGGGGAGAATGACAACTGCCTTCAAGTTGGCAGATAAAGTTGCTGCATTTAAAGCCAAACTAGAAGTGTGGGGACGGCGAGTGAGAACAGGAATATTTGATATGTTTCAAATATTAGCAGGGATTTTGGAAGAGAGCGAGCCTGAACCTTCATTCTCCCAGCTGGTGCATGATCATCTATCTCAGCTTTCAGTACAGTTTGAGCATTACTTTCCAACCACAAAAAACCCACGAACTAGGAAGGAATGGATTCGCAACCCATTTGTGAACAAGCCAGGTGAATCGACCTTGTCCGTGCTTGAAGAAGACCAACTGCTTGAAATTGCAAATGATGGTAGCCTTAAAAGTATGTTTGAGATGTCAAATCTCCCAACGTTCTGGATTAAAGTCAAGGCAGAATATCCTGAGATCGCCACAAAAGCACTGAAAACTCTGCTTCCATTTCCAACATCCTATCTGTGTGAAACTGGATTTTCTGCAATGACAGCAGCAAAAACGAGATTACGGAGTAGACTGGACATAAGGAACACACGTCGGGTGTCGCTGTCTCCCATCACCCCTAGATGGGACCATCTTGTTGGAGGAAAACAAGCCCAGTGCTCCCACTGATACATGGAAACAAGCCCAGTGCTCCCACTTCAAAACCTATGGTGAGTTGAGTCTCATTCACATTATAAATGTTATATTATGATAAGTATGCACTGACTACTAAACCTGTCCATAGCCCCGCCCCCTTATGACCAAAGCCCCACCCCTGACACGCCTCCATTCTCGCCCTGCCGGGCCATGGAAGAATGGTCTTGCTTGAAGCCGGTCCCTGGTGCAAAAAAGGTTGGGGACCCCTGCTGTATATCACAATTATTACCTCATATACTATATACACACAGCACTGATCACTATACACAGGTACTGGACCCCATATATCACCATTATTACCTCATATACTATGTACACACAACATTGATCACTATACACCGGTACTGGAACCTGTATATCACCATTATTACCTCATAGTATATACACACACAATACTGATCACTATACACAGGTACTGGACCCTGTATATCACCATTATTACCTCATATACTATATACACACACAATACTGATCACTATACTGTACACAGGTACTGGACCCCATATATTACCATTATTACCTCATATACTATACACACAATACTGATCATTATACACAGGTACTGGACCCTGTATATCACCATTATAACCTCATATACTATATATACACACACACACACAATACTGATCACTATACACAGGTACTGAACCCCATATATCACCATAATTACCTCATATACTATATACACACAATACTGATCATTATACACAGGTACTGGACCCTGCATATCACCATTATTACCTGATAGTATATACACATACACAATACTGATCACTATACACAGGTACTGGACCCTGTATATAACCATTATTACCTCATATAGTATATATACACAGCACTGATCACTATACACAGGTCCTGGACCCTCTATATCACCTCATACACTATATACACAGAGTACTGATCACTATACACAGGTACTGGACCCCATATATCACCATAATTACCTCATATTATATACACACAATACTGATCACTATACACAGGTACTGGACCCTGTATATCACCATTATTACCACATACTATGTACACACAGCACTGATCACTATACACAGGTACTGGACCCCATATATCACCATAATTACCTCATATTATATACACACAGTACTGATCACTATACACAGGTACTGGACCCTGTATATCACCATTATTACCTCATACTATGTACACACAGCACTGATCACTATACACAGGTACTGTACCCTGTATATCACCATTATTACCTCATATACTATATACACACACAATACTGATCACTATATACAGGTACTGGACCCTGTATATCACCATTATTACCTCATATACTATATACACACAATACTGATCACTATACACAGGTACTGGACCCCATATATCACCATTATTACCTCATATACTATATACACACATCACTGATCACTATACACAGCTACTGGACCCCATATATCACCATTATTACCTCATATACCATATACACACACAATACTGATCATTATACACAGGTACTGGACCCTGATTGCCCTCCCCCGAATCATATGTAGGGGGGGTACATGGGTACACAAACACTGTCAGGTCTTGTTTTTATATGCATTAAAGTTCATTATATCCTCTTTATGGTGATCTGAGTAATAAAGGGTTAAGGTCACAGGTTAAGCTGTGGGGGCACGAGCTGTCTGTCATCTGTTTGTTTATAGTTCTCTTGGCGCCTTTTTTCCTCCCAGCTGATTGGAGGATTGGAATTTGACCGGGAAAAATCTCCATATAAATAAACAGCTGTTGCCCGTTTTTCCTCACTCTGTGAGGAAGAAAGAAATTTCCCTCCCTCCCTCCCTCTTTATTTTCCTGTCGCGATGTTTTATTTGAGGGGAAAGTCACCCAGATGTCTGGGTGGACTGGTGGTTTGGTGGTTCATATTTATTGGTACATGGTATTTTTATTTAATTTATTGGTATTTATTATGAACCTTTTTATGTCACCGTAAATAAACATCGCGGCCAATGTTAATCCACAACTATTGTGTCTGAGTCGTTTTATCTTAGTTATTTTAATTGGTTTTATAGTCCAAATGTGTTTTGTGTTCCCATGTATATCACCATTATTACCTCATATACTATATACACACAATACTGATCACTATACACAGGTACTGGACCCTGTATATCACCATTATTACCTCATATACTATACACACAATACTGATCACTATACACAGGTACTGGACCCTGTATATCACCATCATTACCTCATATACTATGTATACACAACACTGATCACTATACACAGGTACTGAAACCTGTATATCACCATTATTACCTCATAGTATATACACACAATACTGATCACTATACACAGGTACTGGACCCTGTATATCACCATTATTACCTCATATACTATATACACACACACAATACTGATCACTATACACAGGTACTGGACCCTGTATATCACCATTATTACCTCATATACTATGTATACACAACACTGATCACTATACACAGGTACTGGAACCTGTATATCACCATTATTACCTCATAGTATATACACACACAATACTGATCACTATACACAGGTACTGGACCCTGTATATCACCATTATTACCTCATATACCATATACACACACACAATACTGATCATTATACACAGGTACTGGACCCTGTATATCACCATTATTACCTCATATACTATATACACACACAATATTGATCATTATACACAGGTACTGGACCCTTTATATCACCATTATTACCTCATAGTGTATACACACAATACTGATCAGTATATAAAGGTACTGGACCCTGTATATCACCATTTTTACCTCATAGTATATACACATGTCGGGATCCCTCAGATATCTCTTTCATCTGAAGGACCGATGTTCTTGGGTGTAAGGCACCATATGTCTCTAATTGATTGCTCCGTCGAGAAGGATAACACAGACACAAGCTGTATAATACCACTCGGGATGCCTGCCAAGACGCCTTTGGCTTATCAGTTAGGCTTCCATCTTTTATAGCAAAGAATTTAAACATTTACAGACATGCGCAGTATAAATGGTTTCACAACTTGTTTTCTACAAAGAAAGTCACGTAGGCCATAAAGTAGAAGAATTTGACCTTGGTTCACAAGGGAGATGTCTGAGACATCTCCTCGAAGAAAAGATAAAGCAAAAACAAGAAAATGCAACATGGACAGAACTCAATTTAACTCCTTCAGTTCCTATCATTCCCCCCTTTGACATCTTCATTTTTCCACAATCTGGAACACTGGGTCCTGCAACGACAGCTGTTAGTGCCCTATTCACCAGGTACTATCCCAGGCCGACGGGTTGCCCGAGGGAGACAGGCATCCCCTGGTTACTAAGGCCACGTCTGTCATCACAAGAGTACGCTCCTTCATGTCAGAAATGAGATGTCAACCTGAAACATCGGGATTTCTACAGGTGGGAGTTCCTTTCTTATATCCAGATGACTCGTTGCAAGGTATATTACCTGAAATATTAAAACAAGTTTTATTAGTGCCCTGGGGAAATAAATTGGAATACTCCCAGGACGTGTTATGCAATCTCCTTTCTAGCAGTACTGGCTTAAAGGCATCAGTAGAGTGAGAAGTTACATCAAAGCTAACTTGTAGGCCATACATTGGAATTTGTCCCAAGTGGGTTAACCGAGTTCTACTCCTGGGTACCCAAGCCCCCCCTTTGTATGCCAGATATTGAAGGTGTGTATCCTACCCATCCCACAATAGGTATACCGACAGTTGTGTTCCATAACTTCACATTATTTGTGGCATTATTAGCAAGTGTATCAGAACAACTGGTCCAGGCAAATAATTCCTCGGGTGGCACAGGAATAACAAGGAACGGAATACTAGTGGCCGATACTGGTGAATGTGTGCAGATCCAGCAATCTGCTGGAGATTGAGTGTCTTTTGACCAATCATTCAGTATTTTTTCATGATGTTGTATAAACTTATTATTCAAGGACATTGGAGAATTCAAACTATCCCACGCAGCTACCATTATTACAGAAAATGCAACAAAACCAAACCAAAACATTATGCACTCTTATGCTTTGTTAATTCCTGTGGCTAGTTTGCAATGTGATGCGTGGATCCAGGTTGATCGTCCTTCCAACTTAACAGAAGTAGGCGTTGTCAGGAGTACTTGGTAAGGTCCTTGATATCGGGGTTCAAGGGTCTTTCTGGAGTGTTTCTTGACATATACGTAATCACCAGGTTGTAGACAGTGAGTTCCTTCCACACTATCTGGATCTGGAGTGGAAGAGAAAACTAGAGAATGCATTTGAGTTAAATGCTTTTGCAACTGGATTACATAACTTGTCAAATTATCCACATTGAGTGTTAAGACCTGTGGGTAGTACAACCCTGTGTTTGGTGGTCTTCCAAACAGTATCTCGAAGGGTGACAGTTTAGTTTTTCCCGTAGGTGTGTACCTTACTGAGAATAATGCTAATGGGAGACACTCTGGCCATGGTCTATGGGTCTGCTCCATGGTTTTCTGTATTTTCAATTTTAGTGTCCCGTTCATTCTCTCTACCTTCCCTGAGCTCTGTGGGTGGTAGGGTGTATGAAATGCTTGTTCTACACCTATCATTTGCATGACATTTTGCATTACCTCAGCAGTGAAATGTGTACCTCTGTCTGATTCAATTGTTTCAGGGACACCGAATCGTGGTATTAGTTCCATCACCAGTTTCTTTGCAGTAGCTCGAGCTGTAGCCGTTTTCACCGGGTAGGCCTCTGGCCATCCAGAGAACATGTCAACACACACCAGAACATATTCATATGGTCCACTCCTGGGGAGTTGAATGTAGTCGATCTGTAGTCTCTGGAAGGGATATAGCGGCCTAGGACTGTGTTTCTGTGGAGTTTTCACTACCTGTCCGGGATTGTGTGCTAGGCATATGGGACAGGAGGTACAGTGTAGCTGCGCCACCTTCCCAAACCCAGGAGCAATCCAAACCTTCGTGACTAGGCGTGTCATTCCATTGGCGGACATGTGAGTTGGAAGATGAACTGCTTCGGCCATCCTCGGATATAAAACCCTAGGCAAGCAGTACCTCTGATCTTTCTTCCACATTCCGTTCGTCTTCTCAGCTCCCATCTTTTCCCAAGTCTCCTTGTCCGTCTGAGCGGAGTCTTCTTGGAACTTTTGTAAGTCTGTAAACAATTCTGATGCATCCTTGTGCACTATGTTTACCTTTTCTGGAGTCCCCAAGGCAGCTTGCTTCGCCGCCTGGTCTGCCTTTTCGTTGCCTTTTGCTTCCATGTTGTCTTTTCTGGTGTGTGCTGGCACCCTCATAACGGCCACCCCCTGTGTCTGGGCCACATTCTCGAGGATTTCTCTGATCAGTGTGGCATGTTTTATGGGTGTTCCTGCTGCTGTCATGAAACCACTTGTGCGCCACAAAACGCCAAAATCATGTACTATCCCAAAGGCATATCTCGAGTCAGTGTAGATATTTGCTGTTTTTCCTTTGGAAAGTTTTAATGCCTCATTCAGAGCTGTCAGCTCAGCCTCTTGTGCGGACATGTGGGGTGGAAGTGCCTTTGCTACAATAGTCTCATGTGGTGACACTACCGCATATCCTGTGTGAAATTTTCCACTTTCATCGGCATATCTACTGCCATCCACAAAAAGTACAAGGTCTGGGTTTGACAATGGTGTGTCTGTGACATTGGGCAAGCCAATAACTTCTTGCTGCATCAGTTCTATGCAATCATGTTCAACCTCGTGTGGGGACTCAAAAGAAAGCGATAATGTGTTCTCATCTATATCCCCCCCTTCAGAATCTGCAATTGGCAACAATGTAGCCAGATTCAGATTCTGAGTTTTGGTAAACGTAACATTAGGAGGCATAAGCAAGGCACACTGCAATCTGAGTTGTCTTGCCATAGAAATATGTTTAGAAGAAACCTGATTCAGGATACCGTATATATCATGTGTGGTACAGACAGTGGGTTATCCAGTACAATATCAGAGACTTTGTCAAGTAGCAATGCGATTGCAGAGACTGCTCTGACACAGGATGGTGTTCCCTGTGCTACAGAGTCTAATTTGGCAGAATAGTATGCAAGGGGTCTATTCTTTTTGTCATGTTTCTGTGTCAAAATGCCAGTAGCATGCCCTCTAATTTCAGCGGCCATCAGTTGAAAGGGTATATCATAGTTAGGTATACCTAATGCTGGGGCTGACACTATGGCCTTCTTCAGATACTGAAATGAGTCTCGTGCAATGTCAGTCAGTTGGAAAGGTATTGTGTTGATGCAATCATACAGTGGCTACATGTGTTCACTAGCATGTATGACCCATTGGCGGCAAGACGAAACTAAACCCAAAAATGCTCTCAACTGCTTATGGGTTGTTGGTTCCTTCATTTGTTGTACAATTGTGATTCTGTCATTGGTTAAGTGTCGGGTACCATGAGACAGACAGTGTCCCAAAAATATTACTTTTGGTTGGCAAAACTGTAATTTTTCTCTGTTGACCTTACAACCATTGTCTGATAAAAACATCAGTAGTGAAAATGTATGGATTCTACAATTAGCCTCATCTGGTGCACAAAGCAACAGGTCATCCACATATTGTAAGAGCACAATATCAGGTGGGTGTGGCCAGCCGGCCAACACAGACTGCAATGCTTGCGTGTACAATGTGGGTGAATGCTGCATGCCCTGTGGCAGTCTGGTCCAGGCATATTGTTTGCCCTTAAATGTAAAAGCGAACAGATGCCAACAGCTTTTGTGGAGAGGCACTGAGAAAAATGCGTTTGACAAATCAATCACTGAAAAACATTTCGATTGACTAGGGATTTTCGCCAATAGCGTGTGTGGGTTAGGTACTACTGGTGTCAAAGGAACAAGGACCTTATTTATCTCTCTCAGATCATGTACCATGCGATATTTCGGGGCATCACCTGGTCCTCCCTTCTTTTTGACAGGAAACAATGGCGTATTAGCTTGTGATTTAATTGACACCAATGCTCCATTGTTTACAAGATCAGTGACTTGTGCCTCAATAGCAGCCTCCTGTTGGGCACTGATAGGGTACTGCCGCAGCTGTGGCAACCTTGTGTCTGCGGGCACCTCCACCACAACTGGGGATACGGGAAGTAAGCCAATATCCGCATTCCCTTTTGCCCATAAGGTTTCAGGTAATTTGTCTAGGGCTGGGTCCCATGGTTGTGATGTGGTGTCATCAGGATTTTGTGACTCGAGAGCTTGAATTATCATGCAAGCCTCAAGAGTGTCCTCGTCCCCATCTGGGATAGTAAGATGTACTGTACCATCTTCAGCAAATTTGATATCTGCCTGCAGTTTCTTCAGTACATCTACTCCCAATAGGCAAATTGGTGCTCTTTTGACAAACAAAAATTTATTCAGGAACATTTTAGGTCCTATCTTAACTGGTAAAGGTTTGCTAAAAGGAATTAGTCTAGATTGTCCACTGAATCCTGAGACAAAAGTTGAATACTCTGAAAGGAGGTCTGGAGTTATTACTTTATCATTGACCACCGAAGAGGTTGCTCCGGTATCTAATAGAAAGGGTACCTTTTTACCATTCACCTGAATTTTAATTACTGGCTCCCTAGAATCGAGTGTCATTCTAATTGCATTTAGTCAGTCAGTAGATTCCTCCCTTCTAGGCTGAGCTTCTCTATCTGCCTTCCTCTTACGGCAGTCTCTTTGGAAATGACCTGGCTTCTTACAATAGTGACATGTAAAAGTTCTCCTCCTAGCCCCACTTATTGGATTTCCCTGATTATCAAATTGAGTTACCGCTACTCTTGTTTTTGCTGGCGGTGCATTCTTCCTTTCCTGTACATCTAGCTCAATTCCCATAGCTTTTTGTCTTAATCCATGGGCATCAGGTACTGACCTCCAATCGGGGGTGCTTATTTTCAGGGGATCTCGTATTTCTTTGAGTAAACCTTCCATGAAGGCTTTTGCCAATAGTCTTGATACTCCCTCATTATTGGTATCAAGACCCTCATCTTGGAAAGCCGTTTCCAATATCCGGAAGAAATCGGTTACTGATTGTCCCGGTTTCTGTGGTATGGCTGTCATGTTACCTCTCTGTCTCTGTTTTGTCTGCATGAAATTATCAAGGGCGGTTAAGAAGGGCTCTCTCGAAGCCTGAGTTCGAGGATTACCCTCTTGCTCATTATCAACAGGTCTGTTTGGTCCAATTGTCTGTGAGAACTCCCCTTGGGTAGTTATAGGTAATTTTAGTCTACATAAGTCTTCCCCATCCAACCAAGTCCCTCTGTGTACAGTCAGTACTTGTCTTATGTATCGGGCGAACCCCATAGGAAAGGTAGTTGGATCTGGAGCATTGGACAATAATGCCATACATTCTGGGGCAGACCATGGAGTATAATGATTGGTTTGAATCTGTCTGGTGCGGGTACCGCCATGTTCATCAGGTTCCCTAAAAGGGGTGTTTTGAGTCCTAACAGGGGCTAACCTGCTAGGGTGGTGGTAACGGGGTGCTCCACAGGCTAGGCAAGTATTTCTCCAGTCTGGATTTTGTTGACCACAATTACTACTAATCCATCCTGGATTGCCATTATCAGGTGATGGTGATTGTACATCAGGGTACAGTCCAGTGGACGGTGGCGGGGGTGAACTGGGAGTTGTGGCAGGAGCCATAGGTACTGGTGATGGCACTGACAAAGGGGTTGGATAAGGTGGAGGCTCACGCATTTCCTCCTCTGGGGCATCTGTCATTCTGACCTTCTTTGGACGTATCCATTTCCCTGTCTTCTCGTTATATGCCCACTTTTCCCTTTTGGCAACCTGTGAACACTTTAAACATGCTTCAACCTGTTCTCCCCATCCTGCATCTGTAATTTTTCCTGACTTCGTGTCTTTTATTTCTTTCCATTTATCCTCATTCAAAGCCTCTTGTCCCTCTGCCTTGAATTTTTTTAATACCTTCTCTAGGTCTCTTGCTGCACGTCTTCCATATCTATCCTCAATTATATCACATAACCAATTTCCTTCTTCAGGTGTCTTTCCCTGACTGTTCCCCATCTTTCTATCCTGTTTCTCTTGTTTCTTCCTGTTAATCCCCTGCCTTAGGTGGTGTATTGGGTAAGCTCAAGACTAGGCTCTACTATACCTCGTTACCTTCTTCCTAAGGTGCTAACAGGCTAAATGGAGTGTCTGTTCCTCGGTGTACTACGTGTCTCGTGTACTTATATGCTATGTAGCATCCGAACAGAAACACTCCCACAACACACAGGATTGTAAACAAAGTATCCATCTATCGGGGTTCTTCAGTCATATCTTGTCACAGGCTCATTTCACGGTCCTGTGCTCATTCAATCACACTCTTATCTGTCACAAGGTTTATCCGTAAAGGGTGTTGATTTAAGCTTAGGCGGTGACCTCCCCGAAAGGACGCTGTCACATGGCCCAGTTAGGCAATATCACCACTCTTTGAACGAATACCTACTGTGCAGCTTATTTGTCTACTTTCCACAGTCCTTCAAATCAAGGCAGTCACTCAACAACCTCCTCTATTCCTAGTGCGGAATCGTCTATTGTGAAAAACTTGTCCGTCCGGGCTGCGCAGTATGAACTGTTCACCCAGCCTTATATTCCGTAATGTCAGACCTCTTAACGTGTCACTCAATGGGACATGTGTATTCAATGCTAACAATACCCACCACTGTTCTCCCTTCTTGAAGTGGTGAAACTTTTTTATGTTTGTGTCTGGGGTTGTCCCTGCAAATGTCCAATCACCATACCCGTTATGATTTGCATCAGTTCTTCTCCTAAAAATAGCAGTACACAGGCAGAATCTGCAATAGCCTCTCATTCGGACAGGGATACAGGAATTACATATGTGTGTCACACCCGATTTCCTCAGAGTTCTTATACGGACCTGATCTTACGGCCCCCTCCTCTACTAGATTCCCCTTTATACGGACCTTAGTTATAATGATACATTATGAAGAGCAGAGAAGAGAAAATTGATCTCTTACCTGGCCAGGTGTTTAGGTCTGCTGTTCACAATTTCATCAGTAACTGAAGTGGTCTGTAGATCGGGTAGTCTTGGAGAGGTGCCTATATCAGGTCCCTGTTTCAGGCGCCAGGAAACTGTCGGGATCCCTCAGATATCTCTTTCATCTGAAGGACCGATGTTCTTGGGTGTAAGGCACCATATGTCTCTAATTGATTGCTCCGTCGAGAAGGATAACACAGACACAAGCTGTATAATACCACTCGGGATGCCTGCCAAGACGCCTCTGGCTTATCAGTTAGGCTTCCATCTTTTATAGCAAAGAATTTAAACATTTACAGACATGCGCAGTATAAATGGTTTCACAACTTGTTTTCTACAAAGAAAGTCACGTAGGCCATAAAGTAGAAGAATTTGACCTTGGTTCACAAGGGAGATGTCTGAGACATCTCCTCGAAGAAAAGATAAAGCAAAAACAAGAAAATGCAACATGGACAGAACTCAATTTAACTCCTTCAGTTCCTATCACACACAATACTGATCACTATACACAGGTACTGGACGCCATATATCACCATTATTACCTCATATACGATATACACACAGTACTGATCACTATACACAGGTACTGGACCCCATATATCACCATTATTACCTCATATACTATGTATACACAACACTGATCACTATACACAGGTACTGGAACCTGTATATCACCATTATTACCTCATAGTATATACACACAATGCTGATCACTATACACAGGTACTGGACCCTGTATATCACCATTATTACCTCATATACTATATACACACACACAATACTGATCACTATACACAGGTACTGGACCCTGTATATCACCATTATTACCTCATATACTATGTATACACAACACTGATCAATATACACAGGTACTGGAACCTGTATATCACCATTATTACCTCATAGTATATACACACACAATACTGATCACTATACACAGGTACTGGACCCTGTATATCACCATTATTACCTCATATACTATATACACACACAATACTGATCACTATACTGTACACAGGTACTGGACCCCATGTATTACCATTATTACCTCATATACCATATACACACACAATACTGATCATTATACACAGGTACTGGACCCTGTATATCACCATTATTACCTCATATACTATAGACACACACAATACTGATCACTATACACAGGTACTGGACCCTGTATATCACCATTATTACCTCATATACTATATACACACAATACTGATCACTATACACAGGTACTGGACCCTGTATATCACCATTATTACCTCATAGTATATACACAATACTGATCACTATATACAGGTACTGGACCCCATATATCACCATTATTACCTCATATACGATATACACACAGTACTGATCACTATACACAGGTACTGGACCCTTTATATCACCATTATTACCTCATATACTATATACACAGAGTACTGATCACTATACACAGGTACTGGACCCTGTATATCACCATTATTACCTCATATTATATATACACACCCATTATACCAAGATCAAACCCTGCAGATGAAGTCAATGCCTGCCTAAAAGCATCATACCTTTGGAGACAAGTGAAGAAAATGTCACTGAACACAAACATGAGGGTCCATATGACAGCCGAAGTTTCTGCTGGACTGTTCTCAAGTCAGCTGTTGACTTTTGGAGATGGCAAGGCACCAGGAAACTAAACCACTGGACAGATCATGTTTCCAAGCAACTTTTGCTACAGTACATCATTACATCAATTGAGGAGCTAAAAGAAAAGATTTTTCCAAACATTCAATGCGACTTCAGAAAGTCTGGCAGGCTGTGTGAAAGGGTGATTCTAGCAAATGATAGTGCCAACAAGATCAATTTTCAAATTTTATGTCTCCTTCCAGGTATATGCACGATCTACAAGTCAGTGGATACAGTAACAGATCCTGATCAAGCATTATTCTATCCAATCGAGTTCCTCAACTGCTTGGAACCACAAGGACTTCCTCCGCATAAACTCGTTCTAAAACCTGGAGCACCTATTCTGCTGTTGAGGAATTTAGAACCAAAGCTGTGTAATGGAACAAGACTCCTAATTAAGAACCTGTTTATACATGTAATTGAAGCAACCATTTTGACAGGATGTGCCAAAGGAGAGGACATTTTCATTCCAAGAATTTCACTCATTCCATCTGATTTGCCTTTTGATTTTAAACGCCTCCAGCTTTCAGTTCGACTGCTATTTGCAATGTCCATTAACAAGGCTAAGGGACCAAATCTTGAAAGTAGTAGGGATCAATTTGCAATCTCCATGCTTTTCTCATGGTCAACTTTACAAGGCCTGTTCAAGAGTTGGAAGTGCCGAAAATCTTTTCATCTTTGCATCGGACCGAAAAGCCAAAAATGTTGTTTATCAAAACGCTCTTGAATGAGTTGAAAATAAAATACTATCAATACTTGGGTAACCATTTAGTTGATTTGTGTTGCAAATTTGTAGTGTTGAATATATGATGTGAAATGTTTTTATGTGCAATATAATCATTATAATTTGCTATACATAACCACAGTTAGTTACTATGCCCTGGCAACACCGGGCTTTTCAGCTAGTAATGTAATAAAGCATACTCACCTTATTGACTCCCTGATGATCCTCTTACAATGCTGCTCAGGTGCCAAAAACATGACCATTTCAGCCAATCACTGAATGCGGCAGTGACCAACACATCAGAATGTATGGAGATGGGCCCCATGTTTTCATTCTGAGAAACGTCAATTTTGCCCATTGAATCTTTCCAATAAAAATGTGTTAAGAAATAAAAACATAAACGGACTGTGTAACAAATCCTAACAACACATTTTTTTAATCCATTGACAGTAGAATCTGTGACTTCTCGGCATTTATTGGTTACTTCTCACCTGTGCAGTTATCTGTACAAAACTCCATTATACACTGCTCATCACCCCTCACATATGTCCCTGAAGTATTAATATGGGTCAGATTTTACCCTGAAACAAATATTATAAAAGTCACAGACAGATTAAGTTGTAAGAAAAGATTTCTCAGAACATAAAAAGATCATAAATTAACTTAACCAAAAAATGATAGCAAAACTTATCACATACAGGTGCATCTCACAAAATTAGAATATCAAGAAGTTAATTTATTTCAGTTCCTCAATGCAGGATGTAATATATGAATTTCACTTTTTGTATTGAAAAACTGAAATAAATTAACTTTCTGATGATATTCTAATTTTGTGAGATGCACCTGTAGCTGCAGGTTGAAAGGCATCTCAAACATTATAGTTATATCCCACCTGTGCTGAGGGATAACAAGTGCATTTGGGCACATTAGATGGACACCAGCATTGGATTCAGCTGCTGTTTGCATGACTGAGCACCTCCTGCTCCTCAGAACAGTTCTTACCATCTATCTCAATTAGTTGTTTAAATGGAAAAATGCATGCTCTTTGTATGCTTCCCATGAACAGAACATTCTCAGTACATTCTTGACACCATTGCAAGTAACAAAAAATACAACAAAAAAGCCAATGGTTTCCAAAGTTTTGGGCCTGGTTAATTTACGACCGACTACCATGCCCTGCCCTAAGCCAGTCAGATCACTTAATTTGCCCATTGTCATGTGGATTTACACAAAACTGATTCTTAGAAACCAAGTAACCTCATTTTATCTTGCACTTCAGGATCAGGGACCTAATTTCCATACAGCTAAAGTTGGGAAAGAGCAGGTGTCTCTAATAAATTGTCCACTCAGTGTATAACACTGGTGGATAAAACAAGACTGAACACAAGACACTCACAGCCGTCTACACATCATAGGGGAGATCTCATGACACCTTCTCTCCATCATCCTGATAATCCCGAGGAATATTGCATTCTTCGGCTGAACAGTCCTCTGGAAGAAGGGGACGGGGACATCTCTCTGGTGTACTAGACAGAACTGTAGGAAACAGATACTGGGACTGAATTCATTCTTTACATTCAGATAATTAAATGCCGTGTGTATTTAGTCCTGTCTATTACCTGGTGATGTGAGGGGCTGGGGAACCTCCATCATGACGTCCTTGTACAGATCTTTGTGCATTTCTAAATACTCCCACTCTTCCATGGAGAAATAGACGGTGACATCCTGACACCTTATAGGAACCTGACACATACAATGATACTGTCATCCCCCCTGAACCCTTCATAGTATTATTGTATAATATCCCAGCATTCCCAGCAGTGTCACCTCTCCAGTCAGCAGCTCAATCATCTTGTAGGTGAGTTCTAGGATCTTCTGGTCATTGATGTCCTCATGTATCAGGGGATGAGGTGGCGGCCCTGTGATTGGGCTCAGGGGTCTTCCCCATCCCTCAGACACAGGGGCCTGACAGCGCTCACTAGAGGTCTTCCTCACTACTGTGTAATCCTTGTTATGGAGAGACACATTAATAAATCTCACTACAGACATTTTCAGAGTCCTCACCTCTCCAATTCTGTCCATCTGTTATTCCCATAGATAAGAGTGATGTAATGTGACGTCATCAGAATCTCTCACCTCTCCAGTAAGCCGGAAGAGGATCTCTAGGGTGAGGTGTAATATCCTCGCCACCATCTTGTCCCTGTCCCTAGCCATCCTTGTAGGATCAATCATGACAGTTCTTTTATATAGAAGATCTCCACTGAGAGGATCTGATATTGTATGGACCTGAATGGGAAGAAGATAACGATATAACATAATAAAGATCACATGATCACTACATCCAGTCATGGCCCCGTCCTGCCCTGGTATAACACATAATCCAATTATAGTCAAATACAAACAGGATCATGGGGTGCATTAAAAGAGGTCTGGATACACATGATGAGAGCATTATACTGCCTCTGTACAAATCCCTGGTTAGACCGCACATGGAGTACTGTGTACAGTTTTGGGCACCGGTGCTCAGGAAGGATATAATGGAACTAGAGCGGGTACAAAGGAGGGCAACAAAATTAATAAAGGGGATGGGGGAACTACAATACCCAGAGAGATTAGCAAAATTAGGATTATTTAGTCTAGAAAAAAGACGACTGAGGGGCGATCTAATAACCATGTATAAGTATATAAGGGGACAATACAAATATCTCTCCAAGGATCTGTTTATACCAAGGAAGGCGACGGTCACAAGGGGGCATTCTCTGCGTCTGGAGGAGAAAAAGTTTTTCCACCAACATAGAAGAGGATTCTTTACTGTTAGGGCAGTGAGAATCTGGAATTCCCTGCCTGAGGAGGTGGTGATGGCGAACTCAGTCGAAGGGTTCAAGAGAGGCCTGGATGTCTTTTTCCTTGAGCATGACAATACTGTATCTTACAGTTATTGTTAGGTTCTTTAGAAGGACGTAGATCTGGGGATTTATTCTGACAGAATTTTATAGGCTGAACTGGATGGACTAATGTCTTTTTTCGGCGTTACTAACTATGTTACTACAGTTAGGTCCATATATATTTGGACAGAGACAACATTTTTCTAATTTTGGTTCTAGACATTACCACAATGAATTTTAAACAAAACAATTCAAATGCAGTTGAAGTTCAGACTTTCAGCTTTCATTTGAGGGTATCCACATTAAAATTGGATGAATGGTTTAGGAGTTTCAGCTCCATAACATGTGCCACCCTGTTTTTAAAGGGACCAAAAGTAATTGGACAGATTAAATAATTGTAAATAAAATGTTCATTTTAAGTACTTGGTTGTAATCCCTTTGTTGGCAATGACTGCCTGAAGTCTTGAACTCATGGACATCACCAGACGCTGTGTTTACTCTTTTTTGATCCTCTGCCAGGCCTTCACTGCGGTGGTTTCAGTTGCTGTTTGTTTGTGGGCCTTTCTGTCTGAAGTTTAGTCTTTAACAAGTGAAATGCATGCTCAATTGGGTTGAGATCAGGTGACTGACTTGGCCATTCAAGAATATTCCACTTCTTTGCTTTAATAAACTCCTGGGTTGCTTTGGCTTTATGTTTTGGGTCATTGTCCATCTGTAGTTTGAAACAACGACCAATCAGTTTGGCTGCATTTGGCTGGATCTGAGCACACAGTATGGCTCTGAATACCTCAGAATTCATTCGGCTGCTTCTGTCCTGTGTCAAATCATCAATAAACACTAGTGACCCAGTGCCACTGGCAGCCATGCATGTCCAAGCCATCACACTGCCTCCGCCGTGTTTTACAGATGATGTGGTATGCTTTGGATCATGAGCTGTACGCCTTCACCATACTTTTCTCTTTCCATCATTCTGGTAGAGGTTGATCTTGGTTTCATCTGTCCAAAGAATGTTCTTCCAGAACTGTGCTGGCTTTTTTAGATTTTTTTTAAGCAAAGTCCAGTCTAGCCTTTTTATTCTTGATGCTTATGAGTGGCTTGCACCATGCAGTGAACCCTCTGTATTTACTTTCATGCAGTCTTCTCTTTATGGTAGATTTGGCTGTTGTGAAGGGGTTTCTCTTCACCATGGAGATTTTTCTGCAATCATCCACCACTGTTATCTTCCGTGAGCGCCCAGGTCTTTTTGCATTGATGAGTTCACCAGTGCTTTCTTTCTTTCTTTCTCAGGATGTACCAAACTGTAGATTTTGCCACTCCTAATGTTGTAGCAATTTCTCGGATGGGTTTTTTCTGTTTTTGCAGCTTAAGGATGGCTTGTTTCACCTGCATGGAGAGCTCCTTTGACCGCTTGTTTCCTTCACAGCAAAACCTTCCAAATGCAAGCACCACACCTCAAATCAACACCAGGCCTTTTATCTGCTTAATTGAGAATAACATAACGAAGGGATTGCCCACACCTGTCCATGAAATAGCCTTGGAGTCAATTGTCCAATTACTTTTGGCCCCTTTAAAAATAGGGTGGCACATGTTAAGGAGCTGAAACTCCTAAACCATTCATCCAATTTTAATGTGGATACCCTCAAATGAAAGCTGAAAGTCTGAACTTCAACTGCATCTGAATTGTTTAAAATTCATTGTGGTATTGTCTAGAACCAAAATTAGAAAAATGTTGTCTCTGTCCAAATATATATGGACCTAACTGTATGTTATCACATAATATCTCCAATCCAGCACCAAAAACACAGAATATATCTAATAAAAAAATCTATAATATCTGAATGAATAAATATTTAATAAAAATAATGTAAATTATAAAGTGCAGGAAAATCCACAGAGATTGAATTTTTTAAATCTGGCCAGTGTTACTTCATGTGGTAATTTTTGGAGAATAAAAAATGTGGATTTCTGGTGGCTAATGGAGGTACAGCATTCACAGAAGTATCAATGTGGCTATGTCCTGATGAAAAAATGTCAACAATAAAACCGCAATTAATACGCCTGTGTATCCTGGACCTTCGTCAATCAGCAGCAGCGCTGAAATGTCCATTTATTTTTCCCACAAAAAATCCTAAAACTTATCTGGTGATCTGTGGATCTGCAGCAGCTGCGTAATTACGCTTTGAAAACTTGTGTGTACCACAACCTTACCAGGTTAGTATAACATTTAAAATTTTGACTTTGTTAGAAGGGTTAAAAGTTTAGCAGCAATTTCTCAATTTTTTAAAAGAAATTTAGAAAACCTGTTTCTTTAGGGACCTATGCAGATTTAAAGGGAATCTGTCACCTATTTTTTCGTATATAATTGTGTAATGCTGTAGATAAGCCCCCGATGTAACCTGAAAGAGAAGAAAAAACGAGTTATATTATACTCACCCATGGGCGGTCCGGGTCCGTTGGGTGTCGCGGTCCGGCGCCTCCCATCTTCTAACGATGACATCCTCTTCTTTGCTTCCCGTCGCGGCTCCGGCGCAGGCGCACTGTTCTGCCCTGTTGTGGGCAGAGCAGAGTACTGTAGTGCGCAGGTGCCGGACCTCTCTGACCTTTTCCGGCGCCTGCGCACTGCAAAACTCTGCTCTGCCCTCAACAGGGAAGAGCAGTGCGCCTGCGCTGGAGCTGCGACAGGAAGCAAAGAAGAGGACGTCATCGCTAGAAGATGGGAGGCGCCGGACAGGACCACGACACCCATCGGACCCGGAACGGATCTGGACTGCCCCAGGGTGAGTATAATATAACTCGTTTTTCTTCTCTTTCAGGTTACATTGGGGCTTATCTACAGCATTACAGAATGCTGTAGGTAAGACCCTGATGGCGGTGGCTGCATCTTATATACGAAAAAATGGGTGACAGATTCCCTTTAAATGGACTTTAAGAAGCCTATATATTGGAAATGCCCCCAAAGCGATACCATCTTAAAAAAATCACACTGCTCAAATATTTCAAAACTGCCGTCAGGAAATGTTTTAACCCTTCAGGTGCTATACAGGAGTTAATGAGAAGACGAATGAAAAAAATGTAATTTTTTCCCTAAAATGTTGCTTTAGCCCCAATTGTTTTAACTTCTAACAAGAAATAGCAGTACAAAATGGATCCCACAAGTTGTTACCCCGTTTCTACTGAGCACGCTGATATCCCACACGTGGAAAGAAACCTTTGTTTGGACAAACACCAGGGTTCGGAAGGGAAGGAGCGCCATTTAAACTTTGTAAAACAAATTAAGCAGAAATAGATGGTGGGCACCATATCGCATTTGCAGAGCCCTGATGTGCCTAAACAGCAGAATCACCCCACAACTGACACCATTTTGGAAACTATACCTTTTAAGGATTTTATTCAGATGTATAGTAAGCATTTTGAATCCACAGGTACTACACAGAATTTGATAAAATTAGGTAGTCATATCGAAAATTTTCATTCTTTTCACAAAAAATGTTGCTTTAGCCCCAACACTTTGTTAGGGTTGGCGGCAGGGGCGGATTAAGAGTAGCCAGGGACCCGGGCAGTTTATAAGGCGAGGGCCCCCCCAACCCCTGATGTTCACATGATTCACACATTTGCAGAAGACAAAATGTTCTCCCTTTTGCTGCTTGCACAGCACTATACACAACATAGTACTATACATAATAAAGCAGAAGTGGAAAATTAATTTTCCTGAGGGGCCACATGTGAGGAAATTGGCTGAAATTAAGTCTGCTCAATATATCACTTGATATTGATCAGAATCAAGTATGCCAACACCCCCCTTGAGCAGGATGAGCCCCCACATAGAGGTATACATCCCAATACAACATTATATACCTCACACATCCTACCCTCATGTACAGACTGGCGCAACGTCACAGGAGAGGCGACTGGAGCTTCTGTATTGCAGGCGGTGGAGCTCAAGGACAGCTCCCTGCTCGGGAATTAGCGCTACTGATTGTGGCGCATAAGACATTATAATGGAGGCAATTACCCAAAAAATTGCAACTATGCAAATTGCTTTATGCCAGTTTTCGGCTGTAAATACTTTGTTGTGAGCTACCTGCCTAATGATAATCTGATGAAACTCCGTTTTTCTCATACATGATAATAACGGAAGTCTGAATGAGTCGTTGGTGCACAACTAGCCGCTTAAGCCGGGGTCACATTGCGTTATGGCAGTCCGTTAGACGGACTGTGTTACACCGCGGCATAACGTGGTGTAACGCAGTCCGTTAACGATGCCATTGACCCCCATTGTCAGGCACATTGCAAGAAGGAGGAGCCATGAAGCAAGCAGGAGGGTGGCATCACAAGAAGATGGGAGGCGCTGGACCCGGACCTGCGACACCCATCGGACAGAACCACCCTGCAGGTGAGTATAATAAAAGTTATTTTTCTTCTCTTGCAGGTCGGATTGGGGGCAGATATACAGCATTATAGAATGCTGTAGATAAGCCCTGAAAGACGGTGGCCATAACTCGTAACGGCCAAACCTGGCAACAGGTTCCCTTTAAAGGTCATGGTTGCCTGATGCAGGTTTCTTCATTAGGGAGCACGCAGACCAGACGTCCGGGCAAATCAGTCCGAGAACAGACTGGCCATGGCTCTCCCAACCTTACAGCTTCAAAGAAATACATGAAGCTATCCCCCTCTAGTTGTGAGAGCTGAGGCCAGTCCGTGATTTGCACAGACGTCTACACAAGCCCTTTTTATCTTGCTTGGTTACATTTTCGCTCATCCTAGAAAATCAGTCAGATTATATGATGTCACACTCTGTTCAGAAAGTGATCTCATTTTTTGAGAATATGAAAGAAAAAGGAAAAAAATTCCCCACCTTCTCCATTCTGTCAGTCTGTGAAAAGCACACAGTACTTGAATGTCACCAGATTGCAGTGCCAATTTTTACATGAACTCACTAACTTGAATGGCTGAACGCAATCCAATTTATAGATGAAAATAGTGTATGCTGCAATTTCTCCCTCAGACAGAAAAAAAAATTAGACATATGGCGGACAAGAACAAGATTGGTCCGAGTGCGACGCGATGTGTTGCCAGATAACACCTGGACCAAAAAATAGGGTCGTCTGCACAAGGCCCTGAACTGTGTGTTACTGAACAGGGCTGAGCACCATCGTTCTAGTGAATTTCCAGCTGAACATTGGCATTACACCTGTATGCACGGCCATCCCAGGAAGATCTTATGGGACCCGCAGCAATCAGGAGTATGTGATGGAACACATGCAACATCGCTCATCTCCTCACAAGAGAATGCCATCTGGCCATAGGCTGTGTACAATAAGGCATGACAGTAACCTGAGATTTCGGATCGGGCACACTTGTCACTGCAGATCCTGCGTAAGGTATAGTGAAATACTGATAAAGCCATTTATATACCATCATTAAATACATAGGTGCTGCGCCGATCAGGGCTGTGGAGTCGGTAAGCCAAACCTTTGACTCCGACTCCTCAATTTCCCTTACACCGACTTCGACTCCACCTCCCACATATATTGCTTATATTTAAGTGAAAAATGTATTGTAGTACAATGTGAACATCAGACATTTAATCATTTTTATGATACAATAATCAAGATATTTAGATATAACATAATATATATTTATTGGAATACAACTTTAGAACACAAAAAAACTGTAATAAATTGTAAATATGTAATACACTATGTAATATTGATTACATATACTGTGTATATATATTGTGTGTGTGTATATATATATATATATATATATATATATATATATATATATTGTGAGGTAGCGCTGTCATTTAAGTAGGGGATCACTCGGTTGGCAGCCACAAAATCAGATCCGGCACAGGTTTTCCATAAACTCAGAACGGTCCATGCGGTTTATTAAACATCATAAACCATGACCAGTAATATATAAACGGCATAGCGTCCATGACAGAGCTTCACTATGTTAGCAATGTCCAATACGCAGGGTTTTCAGCCTCACAGTTATATCTCACCCCGTCAGGGTTCTCTCATGGCTGGTTCTCCATACTGCAGACATTCATTCCCTCCAGGGAACTCTCAGGCACTTGCAGCCATTAAACACAGCGTCCACACGTGCTGTCAGAAGGCAGGAAACCCCATCTCAGCGGGACCTTCCACACTAGACCAACCAGGTCCCAGCATTCACCCCCATGTGACCTACCCTGGCCACATTATATGGTCCATAGCCACGCCCACCGGGTCACATGACTCTGACCTCATCACAGGTCCTTCAAGCCTTTACACTCTTTGCAATAGTGCTTTAAACACACCCCCTGGGTGGGTTTGTAGGTAACCAGGTCCGCCCATCTCTCTAGTTACCTGGAGACTTCTCCCTTACACATTGAAACAACACCTCAGCAGTATCACTGCTGATCAACACATAAGTCTCCATCCCAAAGCCACTCACTTTGAGATACATAATGGCCATTCAGTATTCTGCCATTCATCCTTTCTCCTGGGACATCCACACAGCGCCCCCTAGCGGACTCAGTGGTTACTACATCACATACCTCCCCCCTCTGTTCAAACTTGTGGGGTTGAACACACAACATTACACCAGGGTCTCGCGACCAGGCACTCATTACCCCTTGCCCCACAGGTCGAGAGAACCGTCTCCATCTGTTTATATGGCCTCGCTCCTACGTTAGACCTCCCTCGCCTCCAGCGGTCAGAATATCGGTCATTGGCTTTGACCCTCCAGTCATGGTCTGTCTGCGTCGTCAGACACTGGTTAGTCACCATCCTTTCTCTATCTAAGTGTCTTGTAACAAATGGTACCCACCACATCTAAGTTTACTTTTCAGTGCATTAACCTCACAGTTCTTTGCATCTGCTGTCTCTGTAGCAACCTCCAGTTCACACTGTAATCTACGGTGCAACGTATTGGCACGTTGAGCCTCTTTCTCTGCTTCTTCCACCTGGCGTTTCAACTGTTTCAGACGCACATCATTTCCCTCCGCCAGGTCTTGGTACTGCTCAGAATTACGCCTTTCATCATCCATTTACCTTAGTACAACCTTCAGTTTTTTCTCCATACGACGTACTTGTTTGCTAGCAGATTGTCGCACTTTAATTTCTGCATCAAGCTGTTCCTCCAGTAGTGCAACCATTGGTTCTAAGTCCTTATTCTGGCGAACTAATTGCTGACGGGCATTCTCATGCTTCTGAGCCTTACTACGCTCTGTCTTCAGATCAGCATCCATCTGGTCAACCTGAAGTGTGGCCTTTCTCAGCTTGTCATTGGCTAATTCAACGTTGCCGTGTTCTTCCTCCACTTCTTCTTCAAGCTGAACAATGCGAGACTCTAACCGCCTCTTTTCTTCCAAAGCCAGAGCACCTTCACCTCTGTTGTTGGCAATCACATCAGCCAGTTCATCTTTTTCCTGCTGTGCTTGTCTTTTAGCACACTCTGCAGCAACAAGCTCCATCTGCAAACGAATCACCTCTGCTTCCATACTTTTCAGTTTCTTTTTGTCTTCACACTGTTCCTCACTCAGGCCTGGCCGCTGTAAGTCTTCGTCCCACTTCTTCTCCCGCAGAAGACCTCTTACAGTTTTTGTTAGTACTCCTACCTCTTCTCTGAGGGACTTATTCAGACCTTGCCACGATGCCAGGTGACCTTTGAGCTTGAAGACTTCTTTCTCTAGCTCATCCAGTCTGTGCTCCCTTTCTCTCTCAGAGCCACAGTCACGCCTAGAGTCTGAGTCACGCCGATCATCCGAGTCAACCCTCCAGTTACCCTCTTACCGTGTGTTCACTCCAGTCACCTCATCTCGTAGCCCACCATCTGACTTGTCATGAGACGTCAGGTCCATCAGTTGGGCAGATGTACTTCTTTTACCGGTCAGTTCTACCTCTGATCTGTTCACGTCAGGAGCCGTCACTGTCTCAGTATCTGCTGGCCCCACAGTCGAAACGTCTCCATCGTCCGACCATACGTCATCAAACAAAACAAAGTCCCGGCCTCTCTCCAAGGCATAGACTAAGTCCCGTGGTATCCCACCCCCTTGGCAGACACCACCTTTGGTCCCCTCAAACATTATTCGGTCTACTGCATAGTTCATAGTTTATGTGTTGAAACAACACCTCAGCAGTATCACTGCTGATCAACACATAAGTCTCCATCCCAAAGCCACCCACTTTGAGATACGCAACGGCCATTCAGTATTCTGCCATTCATCCTTTCTCCTGGGACATCCACACAGCGCCCCCTAGCGGACTCAGTGATTACTACACCACAATACAAACACTATGTAATAAACTATGTAAGGCTGGTTTCACATTTGCGTTTTTTAGCGCTGGAAAAAAACGCATACGTGCGCATGCGTTTTTTCCCCTATATTTAACATGGGTGCGCATACCTGCGCGCTGGCATGCGCACGTATGCGATTTTCATGCGCTGCGTTTTTTTGGGGTGTGCGTTGGTATTTTCCAGACGCAGCATGTTGCATTTTTTGGCCCTGGAAAAAAGCGCATGCGCACGTATGCGCACGTTTTGAGCTAAAAATGGCCATTATAGCCTATGGATGCGCATACGTGCGCACTGGCATGCGCATGTATGCGTTTTTTTAGCGCTGCGTTTTTTTGGTGGTGTCCACTTGTTGTCCTAGTTATAATCTTCTAAAGTAAAAAAAAAAGTCTATATAAAGGAGGTGCCTGCCAAAACTCTGCCACTACTACACTGACAGATTGAAGAGCAGACAGTCAACCAAGAACCCATTATATCAGCGAAGAATGTGAGTATATTACATTATATGCCTGTCCTTTTAAATTATGTATGTACTAATGATTTTTATTATTTTTATATGCAGTATGTCTTCAGAATCCGAGTATTCCCCATCGCGGCAGGAATTGGCGCAAGCAGACCGTGAGGTGATTATTTTCGTGCATCTGGTAAGTATATCTGCTGCTTCTCCAAATCTCTTATGTTTTTTTCAACTTTTTTAAGACATCGTCATCATCATCTTCTGCGGACGGGACTAGTGAGGGCGAAGAGCAGGAGCAGCGAAGCCAAGTCCCGGTGGTGATACGGAATGTAAGTATCAAATGATTTGTAATGTTCTTTATTTTTTATCTTCTATTTTTACTCTTTTTTATGTTTCTTTTTTTGTAACTTTTTATTCAATTTAAATTTGATTATTCTAATGAATGTGTTTTGTCTAGGTTCCACAACGGGATGAAGACGTCTACCTGGATAATGAGCAGCTCATCAGCCTGGTCCAGGAGCGTTCGCCGTTGTGGGACAGCCGCGTGACCGGCTGCACAAGGACATTGTGGTGACCCGGCGGCTATGGAATGAGGTGGCCGCAGCGTTGATGGATGGCTGGGACAGCGCCACCGCATCCTCCAAAAAGGCGTTTAGTGAGTATTTCCCTGCTCTGTAATGTGCCGCAGTGACTGTTGTCCTTGACGGCACTGTTGGGTTTCGTGCTAGGCATATTCTAGCAGGAAACCCAACAGTGTCATCGGGGTCTACAGTGACTGCTTTGAGTATTGTATTGCTACATTGTGCCTCAGTGACTGTTGTCCTTGACGGCACTGTTGGGTTTCGTGCTAGGTGTATTCTAGCAGGAAACCCAACAGTGTCATCGGGGTCTACAGTGACTGCTTTGAGTATTGTATTGCTACATTGTGCCGCAGTGACTGTTGTCCTTGACGGCACTGTTGGGTTTCGTGCTAGGCATATTCTAGCAGGAAACCCAACAGTGTCATCGGGGTCTACAGTGACTGCTTTGAGTATTGTATTGCTACATTGTGCCGCAGTGACTGTTGTCCTTGACGGCACTGTTGGGTTTCGTGCTAGGTGTATTCTAGCAGGAAACCCAACAGTGTCATCGGGGTCTACAGTGACTGCTTTGAGTATTGTATTGCTACATTGTGCCGCAGTGACTGTTGTCCTTGACGGCACTGTTGGGTTTCGTGCTAGGTGTATTCTAGCAGGAAACCCAACAGTGTCATCGGGGTCTACAGTGACTGCTTTGAGTATTGTATTATTGCTACATTGTGCCGCAGTGACTGTTGTCCTTGACGGCACTGTTGGGTTTCGTGCTAGGTGTATTCTAGCAGGAAACCCAACAGTGTCATCGGGGTCTACAGTGACTGCTTTGAGTATTGTATTGCTACATTGTGCCGCAGTGACTGTTGTCCTTGATGGCACTGTTGGGTTTCGTGCTAGGTGTATTCTAGCAGGAAACCCAACAGTGTCATCGGGGTCTACAGTGACTGCTTTGAGTATTGTATTGCTACATTGTGCCGCAGTGACTGTTGTCCTTGACGGCACTGTTTTTTTTTTATCAACAGTGGACAAAGTCCGAACACGTTGGCGTTCGATCAAGGACCGCTTCAACAGTGATGTTCGTGCTGAGGGCCAGGTTCGCAGTGGATCTGCGTCAAGGACCAGAACTAGATACCGTCACTATCACGCGTTGCAGTTCCTAAGACCGGTCCTTGCCACGAGATCGTAAGTATTATAAATTTTGGGTTTTTATTTTTATTAATCTGTGTTTTTCTAATCCACAGCTGATGCTTCTTGTAAAGGCATGGTAGTAATGATTTTCCTTTCTTCCACAGCACCTGGAGCAGCACCCTGCAACCTGGCCCTGGAGCGGTCCTTCCTCGGACGTCCTCTGACCCGTCCCAGCCATCCGACAGCCAGGAAGCACCTTGCAGGTCAACCACACACACAGCTGGTGACCAGGAAGCTGGGCCATCAGGTGTTCCCCTGTCCCAGGTCTCTGCCACTGGTTATGCGGGCACTACCCGCCAGCGGCAGAGGGCCTTGGACAGGAATGTCTTGCCCGAGTTTATGCATTTGAGCGAGACATTTAATTCCAGCCTCAAGTCACTGTCCGACAGAGTTGAAAGCGGTTTTGCACTCATGGAACGTGGTTTTAACCACTTTGAACACCGCTTCAATTCTGTAGAACAGCGCCTTGACCGTCTGGAGGCCGACCTCAACAGACCAGCACACCATTTTTTTAGTAAGATTGAAAAGGGCATGGCGGAACACCTTAGTCCTGAGCAACAGCTGAATGTGCTGCAGGCCTGCAACAATGCTTTCTTGCAGGCTATGCAGCATAATCGGTACGGTCAGCAGTCAGTGGTGTCCTTTCCACCTGTGCCACCATTGACTCGCTTCACCTCACTACCGACTTGTGCTGCATACCACTGCACGGACACCTCTATTCAAAGCCAGGACACCCACCGTTACACCACCACAAGTCTGAGTGCAGCTGGTCACTTCACCGACACCACCATGGCAAGCGCTGCTCCTGTCTGGAGCACCACCGCCACTCCCATGCATGCGTGGAGCTCAGCCACCACTAGGCAAACATGGAACAGCCCTGCCGCTACAACATGTAGTAGCCCTGCCACCACCACTCTGCAAACCTGGACCATCACTGCCGCCACCAGTCCTCCTGCAAGGACGAGCACTGCCAACGAAGAGCAGCAGCAGCAGCCACCTCAGCAGCAGCAGCCACCTCAGCAGCAGCAGCAGCCACCTCAGCAGCAGCAGCAGCCACCTCAGCAGCAACCACCTCAGCAGCAGCAACCACCTCAGCAGCAGCAGCCACCTCAGCAGCAGCCGCCACCTCAGCAGCAGCCGCCACCTCAGCAGCAGCAGCCGCCACCTCAGCAGCAGCAGCAGCCATACCAGCAGACGGGGGACCTACATTCAATATTTGCCCCTAGTTCAAGGCGAAATCTATCAAGGCGGGCATTGGGCCAAAGTCGGTCCAGGCACACAAGCCTACGGCGACATGCCATTACAGCTAATGTACCTGAACAGATTTCCTCTCCTCCAAGTGTTCCTAGTTTAATTCCCTTAACTGGACTACCTTCCCCCACAAGTTTTGTTGCCCCTTCCCCTCAAACACCGTCTTCAACTGCAAGTGTTGCATATTCCCTGCACACCCCCAAATTGAAACCATCTGCCCCCAAACGCCGGAAAAAATAATTTTTTGGTTTATTTTTGTGATAAAAAATAAATTTACATTTGTGGTTCACCATTACTAAGTTTCATTAATGTTGTTTGCGCCGCTCACACACACTGATGGGTAAATACATGTTAAAAACCAACCCAAGGCCTAGTATAGTCATATGTGAAATAACACGGACTAGTATAGTCATACCAAGGCCTAGTGTAATAACTCGAGTTTTACCAACTTGGATCTGGTTTCATGAAAAACAAACTGTTGAAACTTGTCTTAAAAATAAGTTTCTTTCTAGTTTCACCAGTTTGTTTTTTGTGAAACAAGATGCTAGTTGTTAAAAATCGAGTTATTACAGTAGGCCTTGGTATGACTATACTAGGCCGTGGTATTTCACATATTACTATACTACTAGCCCCAAGGCCTACTATACTCATATTTGAAATACCACGGCCTAGTATAGTCATTACAAGGCCTAGTGTAATAACTCTAGTTTCACCAACTAGAATCTGGTTTCATGAAAAACAAACTGTTGAAACTTGTCAAGTTTCACCAGTTTGTTTTTCGTGAAACAAGATCCTAGTTGGTAAAATTCGAGTAGGCCTTGGTATGACTATACTAGGCCGTGGTATTTCACATATTACTATACTACAAGCCCCAAGGCCTACTATACTCATATTTGAAATACCACGGCCTAGTGTAGTCATTGCAAGGCCTAGTGTAATAACTCTATTTTTACCAACTAGAATCTGGTTTCATGAAAAACAAACTGTTGAAACTTGTCAAGTTTCAACCGTTAGTTTTTCGTGAAACAAGATCCTAGTTGGCAAAAATCGAGTAGGCCTTGTTATGACTATACTAGGCCGTGGTATTTCACATATGACTATACTAGTAGGCCCAAGGCCTACTATACTCATATTTGAAATACCACGGCCTAGTATAGTCATTCCAAGGCCTAGTGTAATAACTTGTAAGTTGGAATGGAGCAGATTACATTCATCCACTCAATGCTGACTTGTATTCCCCATGGACTTTCATTGGGGTTGGGTTTTGAGGGTTGTGTTTTGAGAAAATCACATACTTTGTTTTCAACTAGTTGCACAATTTTCTCTTGAAAAAAAATGGTTTCCTGATTCATGGCCTGCAGCTTTGCTCGTTCCAATATATTTCACGCAGACTAGCAATGCTGCATTTTAACTCATATGTGTATTTACCTGCCCAGGTGTGTGAACATCAAAAAATTCAGTTATACATGGGAAGTTTTTTATTTAATTGGAGTTTAAAAAATATAGTGCACTCAGTAATGGTATCAAATAAGGTTTTTTATTACCATAAACAAACAAAAACATTACACCATTTCATCTTGCCAGTGCACCCGTCCTACATCAGAAATAAAGTAGGCCGCAAATTGGTCCCTCATTTGGCCAACTTCAACGGATGACCTGAGAGTGTGCTGAGTGAATTTAGGCAATGGGTTAGGAGCATCATCGTCCAGTTCAAAGGTCGGGTGCTCTTTAGCCATCACAAAGTTATGTAGAACCACACAGGCCTTCACCACCTCATCGACTGTTTCAAGTTTAAGATTAATGGCCGTGCCCAGAATTCGCCATCTGGAAACAAGAATCCCAAAAGCACACTCGACAGTTCTTCTGGCCCTGGTCAGCCTGTAATTAAATATTTTTTTGGTGTGGTCCAAGTCCCGGCTGGAGTAGGGTTTCAGTAAGTTTCTGCACATTTGAAAAGCCTCATCGCCAACCATTACAAAGGGCAGTGGCGGAGCTTCGGTGTGAGGAAGAGGCCGTGGCATAGGGAAATTAAATTGGTTGCCATACAACCTCCGGCCCATGTCTGAGTTTTTAAAAGCCTGTGAGTCATTACCACGGCCAAATGCTCCAATGTCCACTGCTACAAACATACATCCGGCATCCGCAATCGCAATGAGTACTATTGAAAAGTACTTTTTGTAATTATAGTACTCAGATCCCGTTCTTTGGGGTTTGATGATCCGTATGTGTTTACCATCAACAGCTCCCAAACAGTTGGGAAAATTGCATACTGTTACAGCGAGTGATCCACTAGCTAGAAGACTATATCTACACCAGCAAGCTAGAAAAATACTTGAAATAAAACACTTGAAATAAAACTAATCTACTTTATTCAAAATTAGATTTAAAAGGGACTTAGTCCATTCATAAAATATGCACATGTACAAAAAGACAGACACTTACAAGAAAAAACCGCTCAGTCAGATGCGGTAAGACCAAACTTTCAAACACCTTTACGGTATACCCTTAGTGTCGTTATCCAACTATACATAGACACTCCCTCAGAGTATCTGCTTAGTGTAAATTTCTTTTGAAAAAGCACACTCTCATGGTGCTAAAAAATGTCTTTTACAGATCCATTGTTCTAAATTTATGTGCCACTACTGTGTAACATACATCATTATCACTGACAATGATCCTAGACAAATTTCATAGTAACAGCCTAATTACAATAGTCACCTAAAATTAAAGAATGGCATAATATACAGTCTGTAGTTATGAAACCAGGGTGTGAACCTAAACATTCCTCTCAAGATCATGCAGTTCACCACCTTTACAGATTTTTTATGTCATCTTATATATCATGGAAAGATCTCACCCAAATCTTTACATTCGTGGGTTCCTCCATGTGACGCTCCCTTCTCCCTACGCGTTTCACCAACCAGATCATCAGGGGAGTACTGAGTACAGCGTTATGCCTACATGAGAAAAATGCCATCACTGGGCTGTTCATTTACCCGCTTTTTATAACATGCACTCTTTAGTGTGTTCCCGCCTCATAAAGATGGGCGGGTGTATGCCCGTGACCACTTCCTGTTTCTATGTTACTATAGTGACAAGCCCGTTACTCATATGTTCCTTCACATCACTTACTAACTTACTCACATCGCATATTAATAGTATGCGATTATATCGACCTCCATAAAAAACACATGATCGTGCGCGCTCTTTTCTCCTTCATTCAATGTTATCGGGTTGCATAGTAACGCACTGACGTCACCTTTCTTTGACGCATGCGCATTCTTCTATGTCACGTCCAACCCTCTTTCTTACGTCAAGGCGCCTATTCCCTTCCTTATATCAGCATCAGGGGAATTACCGCGCCTGCGCACTCCAAAACATAGCCGCTTCTTTGCAGGCTTTGACTTCTAAATGTTTTTTATGGAGGTCGATATAATCGCATACTATTAATATGCGATGTGAGTAAGTTAGTAAGTGATGTGAAGGAACATATGAGTAACGGGCTTGTCACTATAGTAACATAGGGAGGGAGAAGGGAGCGTCACATGGAGGAACCCACGAATGTAAAGATTTGGGTGAGATCTTTCCATGATATATAAGATGACATAAAAAATCTGTAAAGGTGGTGAACTGCATGATCTTGAGAGGAATGTTTAGGTTCACACCCTGGTTTCATAACTACAGACTGTATATTATGCCATTCTTTAATTTTAGGTGACTATTGTAATTAGGCTGTTACTATGAAATTTGTCTAGGATCATTGTCAGTGATAATGATGTATGTTACACAGTAGTGGCACATAAATTTAGAACAATGGATCTGTAAAAGACATTTTTTAGCACCATGAGAGTGTGCTTTTTCAAAAGAAATTTACACTAAGCGGATACTCTGAGGGAGTGTCTATGTATAGTTGGATAACGACACTAAGGGTATACCGTAAAGGTGTTTGAAAGTTTGGTCTTACCGCATCTGACTGAGCGGTTTTTTCTTGTAAGTGTCTGTCTTTTTGTACATGTGCATATTTTATGAATGGACTAAGTCCCTTTTAAATCTAATTTTGAATAAAGTAGATTAGTTTTATTTCAAGTGTTTTATTTCAAGTATTTTTCTAGCTTGCTGGTGTAGAAAATTGCATACTGTCCAGAATTTGTCAGCAATTTCCATCCACTTTTCAGCGGTGGGCAGGGGCATAAATTCTGGGCAAAGAACATTCCAGAGAGCCCGGCAGGTGTCAGCAACAATTCCAGACAAGGTAGAGATTCCAATACGGTACTGGAAGTGTAGTGAAGATAGGGTTTCTCCAGTCGCCAGGAATCTGTGAACAGACAAAGAAGTAAAATTAATATTTATGTATATTATTTTAAAAAACTATAAAATAAAATATTAGTACATTCACGAAAACTAATTACCCAAGGTTTTGAATACTAAATTTAAAAAAAACCATCAGACCGCACCCCTTGGTTTTTAAAACATACCGTAATGTCACCAGTAGCCGTTCCTCAGGAGGAATCGCACGACGGAGCTGTGTGTCCTGTCTCCGGATGGATTGTTGGACACGAGCAAGCAAATCCATGAAACTTTCGTGGGACATCCTGATATAATCTGTAAATTTCTCCGGGTTTGCCTGTAGCTCGCTGTAGAGGGTGTGGTATGCCCCACGGCTCTCCCGGAGTTCAACAATCGGATGTATCCACATACGCCGCCGTCTTCGCTGCCTCTCTCTCTTCCTTTGTTCATGGCAAGCAACTGCATACGCCTGAGCCATCGCGATGTCCAAATCCAAGTTGAAGTGAAAACTCTTCCAGCGCAGGTCCATGGTCACGAGAAGAATCAAGCAAATGTGAAGAATACTGTAGACAGGGTCTATATATTAACATACCACACCCACAATGAAGTCCCATTGGTCTTGTGTGTTGTTGAATGGTTGTTTTTTCATTTTTGTGGGGTTTTTCCAAAATCTGTAAAAAACCGCAAACGCACAAAAAACGCATACAAACGCGCAAAAACGCTGCGTTTTTTTCCTGCATGCGCATAAAAATGCTTGAAAAAAACGCAGCGTTTGTATGCATTTGTATGCGTTTTTTTAATGCGTTTTTTTGCGGGAAAAACGCGCTGCAAAAAAAAGCAAGTGTGAAACTAGCCTAAGTGACAAAAAACATTTTTCAACAAAAACATACTAAATAACATTTGTGCAGTCTATGAATTTGTTCTAAGAAATATCAATTGCCTCCATGAGATCCTCCTTCATAGATGACCTCAAATCTGACCTAATAATTTTAAGGCAAGAGAACAACCTCTCTACACTAACTTGGGTTGGAGGCAAAGCCGTAACCACATGGGCAATATCTCTAACAATTTCCAGGTATAAAGGAATTGCCTCATGCACAGCCAGTTTTGATAAACGGTTGAATTTTTCTATTTCTTTGAGAGCAAGTGAAACATTTTGCTGAAATATGGTCAATCTGCTTGCTATAGGAGATGGAGTGAAATCTTTTTCCTTGCGGCAACGCTTTGCCTGCTCCATGTCATCCAAATACTTGTCAAAGTCAAACTCCTCATCTGATGAGGATTAAGATATGGCAGCAGTAGCACTGTCAGGACCCAAGTCCTCTTGCGCGTGGCAGTCCTCCTGTAGGCCACTCATACTAACTGCTACCTCAGTCAGAGCTCCTTTTCCTTTAGTAAGCCATTGATCATCAAGCAGTCTACGATGACTTGGGTCCACATAAACAGCTGCCAGAAAAATTTTATTTTCCAATAGCTGTGTCTCCCTCCGTTTCATCGAAGCTGTGTTTTTTCTGTAGAGATGCCTCTCATAATATTTCTGTCTGCCCTAAACGAGAGAAACGTTTTGCACACACATTTGCTGTGGGTGGTGTACAACTTACGTTTCTTCTGGCAATTACTCTGATCTGCTCCCTGTCCACATTTTCCGCTAAGGCTTTTGTGGATTCAGGAGCGGCTCTGAACCTGATGGACTTGGATTTTGCTAAACTTTGTGGGTTTCCTATGACACCTCTGTGGACGCCTATCCCTTTGAGGGGTATTGATGCTACTCCTTTGGCGAAGAATAAACCTCAGTTTTGGACCCAGGTGGTAATGGGGGTCGCCCCAGATCATCAAGAAAATTGCAGATTTTTGGTGTTGCATAATTTGCATGATACCATTGTTCTGGGGTTTCCCTTGTTGCAAATCCATAATCCAGTTTTGGATTGGAAATCTGTGTCTGTGAGTTGGGGTTGTCAGTGTGCTCTTAGTGACACTCCTGTTTTCTCCACCTCTCCCCAGTCGCATGATGTTCCTGACTATTTGGCTGATTTTTATGATGTATTTAGTGAGAATAATTCTGAGTCTTTGCCTCCTCATAGGAGTTATGACTGTGCAATTGAGCTGAGCCCTGGGTGTAAATTTCCCAAGGGTCGACTTTTCAATTTATCTGTACCCGAGAATGAGGCTATGCGATCTTATATTAAGGAGTCGCTGGAGAAGGGTCATATTAGACCATCCTCTTCACCCTTGGGTGCTGTGTTTTTTTTCGTGGCAAAGAAAGATGGTTCATTAAGGCCTTGTATTGACTATCGTTCCCTCAACAAAATTACTGTTAAATATCAGTATTCGTTACCCCTGATTTCTGATCTATTCTCCAGAGTTAAAGGTGCTTGCTGGTTTACCAAGCTTGACCTCAGGGGGGCGTATAATCTTATTCGCATTAAGCATGGGGATGAATGGAAGACGGCGTTTAATACTCCGGAGGGACATTTTGAGTACCTGGTGATGCCTTTTGGGCTCACTAATGCCCCTTCTGTCTTCCAGTGCTTCATGAATATTTTCCGGGACTTTGTGGATAAATTTTTGATCATCTATCTGGATGATATTTTGATCTTTTCCAGGGATTGGGACTCTCATGTGGAACATGTTCAGACTGTGTTCCGGATTTTGAGGGAGAGTTCCCTGTATGTTAAGGGGTCGAAATGCCTTTTTGGTGTACAGAGGATTTCATTTTTGGGATTTATTTTGTCTCCGTCAACTATTGAAATGGACCCGGCCAAGGTACAGGCCATTTATGATTGGGTTCAGCCCACCACTTTGAAGGCCCTCCAGAAGTTTTTGGGTTTTGCTAATTTTTGTTGTAAATTTATAGCTAATTTTTCTGGTATTGCCAAACCATTGACTGATTTGACTAAGAAGGGTGCTGATGTGCTGAATTGGTCTCCAGAGGCTGTTTCTTCCTTTCAGGAGCTGAAGCAGAGGTTCACTTCTGCTCCGGTTTTGCGGCAACCTGATGTCTCACTCCCGTTTCAAGTAGAGGTGGACGCTTCTGATATTGGTTCAGGAGCTGTTTTGTCCCAAAAAGATCCGGTAACATCTAAAATGAATCCCTGTGCTTTCTTTTCCCGAAAATTCTCCCCATCTGAATGCAACTATGATGTGGGGAATCGGGAACTGTTAGCCATGAAATGGGCATTTGAGGAGTGGAGACATTGGTTGGAGGGAGCTAGACATCAAGTCGTGGTCCTCACTGACCACAAGAATTTGATTTACCTTGAGTCGGCCAAACGCTTGAATCCTAGACAGGCTAGGTGGGCCTTGTTTTTCACATGTTTTGATTTTGTGGTCTCTTTTCTTCCGGGCACTAAGAATGTCAAGGCAGACGCCCTCTCTAGGAGTTTCTTTGCTGATTCTCCTATTGTGACCAAGCCTGCTACCATCTTAGGTGAGGGGGTAGTTCTTTCTGCCATCTCGCCCGATTTGAGACGTGCTCTGGAAGAGTTTCAGGAGTACAAACCTGAGCGTTGTCCCATTGGAAAATTGTATGTTCCTGACCAGTGGAGGAAGAGAGTGATGTCTGAAGTTCATTGCTCCGCATTGGCTGGTCATCCAGGTATTTTTGGTACTAGAGATTTAGTGAGTCGGTCTTTTTGGTGGCCCGCCTTATCTCGTGATGTCAGGAATTTTGTGCAGTCCTGTGGGACTTGCTCCCGGTCTAAACCTTGTTCTCACTCTAGTGGGTTGTTGATGCCTTTGCCGGTGCCCAGGAGGCCATGGACCCATATTTCAATGGATTTTATTTCTGATCTGCCTGTCTCTCAGAGAATGACTGTTATCTGGGTGATTTGTGATAGATTCTCTAAGATGGTCCATCTTGTACCACTCCCTAAGTTGCCATCTTCCTCAGAGTTGGTGCCCTTGGTTTTGCAACAGGTGGTTCGCTTGCACAGGATTCTTGAGAACATTGTATCTGACAGAGGAGTTCAGTTTGTCTCTAGATTTTGGAGGACTTTTTGTTCCAACCTGGGAATTCAGTTGTCCTTCTCCTCAGCGTTTCACCCTCAGACCAATGGGCAGACGGAGAGAACAAACCAGACTTTGGAGTCTTATTTGAGATGTTTTATCTCTGCTGATCAGGATGATTGGGTCTCATTTTTGCCCTTGGCCGAATTTGCTTTAAATAATAGAGCTAGTTCTGCCACTTTGATGTCACCTTTGGGTTTCATCCTCGATTCTCTTCAGGGCAGGTGGAGTCTTCTGCCTGCCCAGGTGTTGACACTGTGGTGGAGAGAATGCACCAGATTTGGGACCAAGTGGTGGATAAGTTGTCTCTCTCCCAGGAAAAGGCCCAGAGGTTTTCCAACCGGCATAGGACCATTGGTCCCCGATTTAAAGTGGGTGATATGGTTTGGTTGTCATCAAAGAATATCTCTATGAAGGTGGCTTCTCCAAAGTTTAAACCTAGATTTATTGGACCTTACAAGATTTTGGAGGTTCTTAATCCGGTCTCTTTTCGATTGGCTCTTCCTGTTACATTTAAGATCCATAACGTGTTTCATAAGTCTCTGTCGAAGAGGTTTGTTGAGCCAGTAGTTCCTGTGGTGGCACCTCCTGACCCTGTATTGGTTGAAGGTAATGTGGAATATGAGGTTGAGAAGATACTGGATTCTCGTCTGGCTAGACGGAGACTCCGGTATTTGGTTAAGTGGAAGGGTTATGGCCAGGAGGATAATTCTTGGGTCTCTGCATCTGATATTCATGCCGAAAGATTGGTTCGTGCTTTTCATCGGGCTCATCCTGATCAGCCTGGTGGCGTGGATGAGGGTTCGGTGACCCCTCCTCAAGGGGGAAGTATTGTTGTGAGCTCATTTTCTCGTTCACCTTTGATGTCCGATGAACGCCCTCTGCTGGCGAAAGGAGGTGGTGAAACTGATTTGGATGGGAGAAACCTGTCACCTGAACAGGTGGATTGCGATTGGACATCCGGAATCTCTGAGTGGATATAAGGCAGCCAACGCCCTGTAGGGTTGCTGGTGATTTCTGAGCTCTGGCCTCCAGTTCAGTTCCTGTCTTCTAAAGCTAAGTTTTGCTCTGTTATTGTTCCATGAGATTTTGTCTGATTTGCTTAGTTTTGGGTTCTGCCAGACCCGGCTGGGGCTCTGCTGAATTTCCATTTTTGTCCCTGATCGGTTAAATCTCTTTTGCTCTGGCTTCAGAATATATCGGAGTGCTGATATAGGGATTTTGCAGTCTAGTGACTTCAGGGCCGTTTTTCCTATCAGACGTGTTGGGACATTTTTGGTAGGGTTTTTGCGGATTGCAGCCAGCATCTTTTCTGTCCTTTCCCATCTAGTTAGTTGGGCCCCATCGTTTGCTCTGCCAGTCTTTCTGTCTGTGTTTGTGTTTTCATCTGTTTTCACCGACAATACATGTTGGGGGCTGTCTATTGCTTTGGGGTCTGCTCTGGGGCAGTTTAGATTTCCCCTTTCTTTCTTTAGGCTTATTTAGTTATCCGGCTGTGAAGAGGCATCTAGGACCACCGTAGGAACGCTCCACGGCTACTGTTAGTTGTTGTGAATAGGATCAAGGGTCTGCAATCCGCTAGCTACCAACCTCTCCAGTTTTCTGGACTTAGCTTGCATTTTTGTTTTTTCATCCTCCGGTGACTCATTCATAACACGTATCCTCAAAAAACGCAGCAAAAACGCTGTGTGTGAATGTAGCCTTAGATCAGGAATAGAACAGTCATTTATAGGACATTTCATAACTTTCCCAAATTCCGATGAAAAAATATTCAGCACATTCTGCATTGAACAACTGTACCCAATTTATTATATATTTTAGGAGTCGGTCCATTTTATAATAATAATAATAATCTTTATTTATATAGCGCCAACATATTCCGCAGCGCTTTACAGTTGAACAGTTTCAAACACAACAGTCATAAGTAACAACATTAACAATACAATAATTAAAGCGAAATAAGACGACCCTGCTCGTGGGAGCTTACAATCTACAATGAGGTGGGGGAGATACAAAGCACAGGTTTGTATTTACAATGATGTATTTACAATGATGGTCCAGCCATCTTCAGGGGGTGGGGGTTAGATGGAGATAGTGAATGGGCTACACACACACAAACATAAAATGACTTTGATTACTGAATGTGATAGGCCGCTCTGAACAAATGTGTTTTGAGCGAGCGCCTAAAACTATGCAAATTGTGGATGGTCCTAATATCTTGGGGTAGAGCATTCCAGAGGATTGGCGCAGCACGGGAGAAGTCTTGGAGTCGGGAGTGGGAGGTACGGATTAGGGCAGAGGTTAGTCGAAAGTCATTTGCAGAGCGCAGCGGTCGGTTAGGCCGATAGACAGAAATGAGGGAGGAGATGTAAGGGGGTGCCGCACTGTGGAGAGCTTTGTGGGTGAGAACAAGTACTTTGAATTGTACCCTGTAATGAATTGGCAGCCAGTGTAACGACTGGCGAAGAGCGGACGCGTCTGAGTAACGATTAGCCAGATGGACAACCCTGGCTGCTGCATTAAGGATAGACTGGAGAGGGGAGAGTCGAGTGAGGGGGAGGCCAATTAATAGAGCATTACAGTAGTCCAGGCGGGAGTGGATCAGGGCAACAGTGAGGGTTTTTGTTGTTTCCATGGTGAGAAAAGGGCGGATTCTAGAGATGTTCTTTAGGTGTAAGCGGCACGAGCGGGCAAGAGATTGTATATGGGAGGTGAAGGAGAGATCGGAGTCAAACATAACACCCAGACAGCGCGCCTGCTGTCGGGGTGTTATTATGGTGCCACCCACGGAGAGGGAAATGTCAGATTTAGGGAGGTTAGTAGATGGCGGGAGCAGAAGAAATTCAGTTTTGGAGAGGTTGAGTTTCATTTTATACCGACTCCACCAAAATGAGCACCGACTCCACGACTCCGACTCCACAGCCCTGGCGCCGATGCCAGCTGCACCACACATCAGGGGAGGCAGATTCCAGAAATAAATGCAAATTAAGGAAGCAGTGCTAGTTACACAGAAGTCAGGGATTACTATGGCCGGGGCCCACGCGGATCCTGCTGCGTGGGGCTCAGTCTGTAACTTGCCTGCTCCCAGACTCTGGTGTCAGCCCCATTGAAGTGATCTAGCCTGTGTGTGAACCAGCGATCCTGCACCGTCACCAGCACTTCAGCTTTGCTCAGAAACCTCCTATGTGTGAAAGCATTGCTGGCTGCCAAGCTCAGGCAGGTGATGAGCAGCACTGTCAGTATGCACGCCATGTCCTCAGCGCTGGCTGCTCTCTGCTGCACCGTGTCACATGACATCATATATCAGCTGACTCTCGCCCTCACAGAGACACAGTGCCCTCTGGTGGACGTGTGCACTGCAGCAGTCATCAGGATCACTTCCTATTGCCGGTTGTGCGGTGTCGTCACAGTACACACTGTCAGAGAAGCCGGGTGCTCTGAGGAGAGGGAACACTATATATCTGCTGTATACAGTGGCAGATTATAATGGGGCAATTTACCCTGGGCTGGTGGGCCCCCCGCAACACTGGCCCCTGGGCTACCGCCCAGATTGACCTCATTATAATCCACCACTGGTTGGCGGATTGCACTAAATAAAAATATTAAATAAAGTGCAATCGCAAACCGGGGTCCACCATGCAGAGATGTGACCTGCTACTAGTGAGAATAATGACGGAACAAAACAGCGTGCGTTACCTGAAGCACACTGAATTAACGCCACACAGTGTGAACAGAATGCAGAGTACCTCAGTTACTTCATTGAGAGGTACTACCCTAAGAATACAAAGTACTATACCCTGTTGACGTCAAAGGGATGTTAGCACGTGGATTGAGCTAGCTCTGCAACTAAACTGTGCTAACCGCACACATGAATAAAGCAGATGTTCAGCCGAAAGAAAGGACTCTTATGACGCTAGGTACAATACCCTGTTGCCTTCATAGAGAAGTAAAACATAAGAATTGAGCTTGCTCTGTAACTGAACCGTGCTAACCGCACACAAGAACGAAACAGATGAAAAGCCAAGCGGCTAGTTACCCCAGTCCTGACGCTACTGAACTTGTGCCTGACCGGCACCCTAAGCATGTGGCAGGCTAGAGACTCAGGCGATGAGCCATGGGTACAAAACCACACAGGTGTGCTACCTGCCTGCCAACGTGTACAATCTTAGAGCATAGACAGACACACACAAACTTGCAGACAGAGTGGTAGAGTATCCACCCACCCACATCAAACACAAATAACACTAGGGCGCTGCGGAGAGCCTTTTATACACTAGGCTCCACCCCAAACAATTACGCCCAGTCGGTTGAAGCATATCGCTCGCGGGCCAATCCGGGGCTGTCACATCACCACAGCAGCCAACGTCCAACCACCAATAGAAAGACACCACATCACGGACATGCTCATTAAGGTGATCTCTGGACTTAGACTCCGGAGCGCAAGGCTGCAACAGTATAACACTGGTTACCATAGCCTTAGCTGGAGAGCCAGCAGTAACCAAACATATACCACGAGCCTGAGTAAGATGCTGGGACCAACATCTGTGCTGAATAGCACCCGCAGAGACTGGAGCTGAATGAGAGACCACAGCACCAGACAATGCTTAGGATCCATCCTGCGCAGTGGGAGAATCCCGACGTTTAACACACTTTCACTTTTGCAAGAGGTAACATGAAAAAGTGGATCCCAAAGTTTGTGACCTACTTTCTTCTGAGTGTGTCGACATCCCACATGTAGTCAAAAAGTTCTGTTTGGACACACGGCAGGGCTCGGAAGGGAAGAAGCGAGATTTGGTATTTGGAATGTAAATTTGGCTGGAAAAGCCTGCAGACATGTCTCATTTGCAGAGCCCATGCGGAAGTAAACCAGCAGAAACTCCTACAAGTGACCCCATTTTGGAAACTAGACCCATCGAGGAATTTATCTAGGGGTGTGTTGAGCTAGTTGAACCCCTAGGTATTCACAGAACTTTTAAAAATGTGGATGTGAAAACAAAAAAATATGTTTTTTGGATAAAATATTGTTTTAGGCTAGTTTCACACTAGCGTTTTGGAGCGCAGAGACGGCCTGCGCACGGCCGCTGCTAAGCCCCGCCCCCTGCCGCGCCCCGCCGGTAGCTCCGCCCACCGGCGCATGGCGCTGCATGCGCCCTGCTCCCCCTATCTTTATCACAGGGGGCGCAGGCCGTGCACAGTATGCGTTTGGCGGCGCATGCGCCTTTTTGACGGTGCGCCGACGCAACCAAACTTTGGCGCAGGTCGGCGCACCGTCAAAAGGACGCATGCGCCGCCAAACGCATACTGCGCACGGCCTGCGCCCCCTGTGATAAAGATAGGGGGCGCAGGGCTCATGCAGCGCCATGCGCCGGTGGGCGGAGCTACCGGCGGGGGCGCGGCAGGGGGCGGGGCTTAGCGGCGGCCGTGCGCAGGCCGTCGCTGCGCTCCAAAACGCTAGTGTGATACTAGCCTTAGCCCCAAATGTGTAATTTTCACAATGTACAATAGAAGAAAACTGAACCCATAATTTGCTATAAATTTCTCCAAAACGTGAGGATACCTTATACAAGTGCTTCTCACAGAATATCAAAAAGATAATTTATTTCAGTTCTTCAATACAAAAAGTGAAACTCATATACAGTCATTACAAAGAGTCATCTAGTTCAAGTGTTTATCTCTGTTAATGTTGATGATTATGGGTTACAACCAATTAACCCCTTAACGACCGCCGATACGCCTTTTAACGGCGGTAATTAAGGGTACTAAAACCACAGCGCCGTTAATTCACGGCGCTGTGATTTAAGTGAATAGCGCCCCCCAGTGTCGGATTTTCTCCAGGGTCTCGGCTGCCAGGGGTAGCCGAGACCCCAGAGAACATGAATCGGTCGGTTTTTACCGACCCCCGCAAAAACCCTATAACGGCGACCGCAAAAAAAAAAAAAGCTGCGATTTTACATTTAATTTCTCTCTCCTCTGATGTGATCGCACATCAGAGGAGAGAGAAATAAGGTCCCCGATCCCCCCCGGTACCTCTCCGTGGCCCTCCGTCCCCTCCCGGTGGTCCCACGTCCCGCCGGCATCCTCCGATGTGCGCCGCCATCTTGAAAATGGCGGGCGCATGCGCAGTGCGCCCGCCGGGAATCTGCCGGCTCCGGCTGGCAGATTCCATTCATTATTTTGATCACTATGATAAACGATCATAGTGATCAAAATAAAAAAAATAGTACATAACCCCCCCGTTTATCACTCCCTTATATAGGCCAATATAATGAAATAAAGAAAATATTTTTTTTTTCAGTTTTCCATTAGGGTTAGGGTTAGGGTAGGGTTAGGGCTAGGGCTAGGGTTAGGGTAGGGTTAGGGCTAGGGTTAGGGTTGGGCTAGGGTTAGGGTTGGGCTAGGGTTAGGGTTGGGCTAGGGTTAGGGTTGGGCTAGGGTTAGGGTTGGGCTAGGGTTGGGCTAGGGCTAGGGTAAGGGCTCGGGTCACGACTAGGGTTAGAATTAGGGTTAGGGCGAACTAGAATTAGGGTTAGAATTAGGATTAGGGTTGGGATTAGGGTTAGGGTTGGGATTAGGGTTAGGGGTGTGTTGGGGTTAGGGTTGGAGCAAGAATTGAGGGGTTTCCACTATTTGCCAACTTTGGGGGTCTAAAAATTGGGGTCTAAAAAATCACTTTTGTGTAAATAAAAAAAGACTTTTTATTTTCACGGCTCTGCGTTTATAAACTTTTGTGAAGCGCTTGGGGGTTCAAAGTGCTCACCACACATCTAGATAAGTTCATTAGGGGGTCTAATTTCTAAAATGGGGTCACTTGTGGGGGGTTTCCACTGTTTAGGCCCATCAGGGGCTCTGCAAGAGCAACATGATGCCCGCAGACCATTCCATCAAAGTCTGCATTCCAAAATGGCACTCCTTCCCTTCCGAGCTCTCCCATGCACCCAAACAGTGGTTCCCCCCCACATATGGGGTATCGGCGTACTCAGGACAAATCGCATAACAACTGTGCGGGTATGATTTCTTTTGTTACCCTTGTAAAAAATAAAAATTTGGGGGCGAAAAGATCATCTTTGTGGAAAAAAATAGATTTCTTATTTTCACGGCTCTACGTTATAAACTTCTCTGAAGCCCTTGGGGGTTCAAAGTGCTCACCACACATCTAGATAAGTTCCTTAATGGGTCTAGTTTCCAAAATGGGGTCACTTGTTGGAGGTTTCCACTGTTTAGGCACATTAAGGGCTCTCCGAACGCAACATGGCATCCGATCTCAATTCCAGCCAATTCTGGGTTGAAAAAGTCAAACGGCGCTCCATCCCTTGCGAGCTCTGCCGTGTGCTGAAATAGTGGTTTACCCCCACATATAGGGTATCGGCGTATTCAGGAGAAATTGTACAACAAATCTTGTGGTTGATTTTCTCTTTTAACACTTGTGAAAATAAAAAAAATTGGTTCTGAAGTAAATTTTTTGCAAAAAAAAGTTAAATATTAATTTTTTCCTTCCACATTGCTTTAGTTCCTGTGAAGCACTTAAAGGTTTAATAAACTTCTTGAATGTGGTTTTGAGCACCTTGAGGGGTCTAGTGTTTAGAATGGTGCCACTTTTGGGTATTTTCTGTCATGTACACCCCTCAAAATGACTTTAAATATGATGTGGTCCCTAAAAAAAATGGTTTTGTAAATTTTGTTGTAAAAATGAGAAATCGCTGGTCAACTTTTAACCCTTATAACTTCCTAACAAAAAAAAATTTTGCTTCCAAAATTGTGCTGATGTAAAGTAGACATGTGGGAAATGTTATTTATTAAGAAATTTGTGTGACAAATCTCTCTGATTTGAGGGCATAAAAATTTAAAGTTTTAAAATTGCAAAATTTTCAAAATTTTCGCCATATTTCCATTTTTTTCATAAATAAACACAAGACTTATCGAAGAAATTTTACCACTAATATGAAGTACAATATGTCACGAAAAAACAGTCTTAGAATCAGCGGGATCCATTAAAGCGTTCCAGAGTTATAACCTCATAAAGGGACAGTGGTCAGAATTGTAAAAATTGGCCTGGTCATTAAGCTGCAAACTGGCTGTGTCGCTAAGGGGTTAAAACCCAAAAGTCATTATCTCAGTAAATTAGAATAATTAACAAAAAACACCTGCAGAGGCTTCCTAAATATTTTAAAAGGTCCCTTAGTCTTTACAAATGTCCAGAAGGCAGTCATTGACACACTCCCCAAGGAGGATAAGTCATCAAAGGTCATTGCTAATAAAGGTGGCTGTGTCCAAGAATATCAATGGAAAGTTGAGTGGAAGTTAAAAGTGTTATAGAAAAAGGTGCACAAGCAACTGGGATAACCACAGCCTTGAGGCCGCGTACCCAATTAAGCGTTTTTTTCACGTTTTTTAGGCGTTTATACCGGCAAAAAACACTTTAAAAACGCTTACAAGAAGCATCCCATTCATCTTAATGAATACCGCACTTTTTGTGCACATAGCTGCCTGTATAAGCTACATGAATTCTGCTTCATTTAGTGAGGATAGAACACCTACAGACGACCATCCATTCCTTCTAATACATGTGGGGGCAAATGACACAGCAAGAAATTACCTAGAAACCATCTGCAATGACTTTGAAATATTAGGTAAGAAAGTAAAAGAACTGGGAGCGCAGGTGGTCTTCTCTTCCATCCTCCCAGTGGATGGCCATGGAACAAGGAGGTGGAATAAGATTCTGCAGGTGAACAACTGGCTACGTCGATGGTGCCGTCAGCAAAGATTTGGATTTCTGGATCACGGAGTGAATTACCTATACGATGGACTACTTGCTAGAGATGGGGTGCACCTTGCGAAGACTGGAAAACATGTATTTGGAGGTCATCTTGCTACACTTGTAAGGAGAGCTTTAAACTAGAACAATGTTGGAAGAGAAGCAAAAGGACAGAAAAAGCCATATACCTGACAAATACTGTTGAGAACTCTGTTATTAGAAGTGGAAAGGAAGAACAAAACAAAACATCTAAATAAAAATATTGGAGAGGAATAGAACAACCACAAACTAAAATGTTTCTACACAAATGCACAAAGCATGGGCAAGAAACAAGGAGAATTGGAACTACTAACACAGGAGAAGAAATATGATGTCATTGGAATCACTGAAACTTGGTGGGACAATACACATGATTGGAATACAAGACTAGAAGGATACAACTTATTTGCTAGAAACAGACTTGATAAACGAGGAGGAGGTGTCGCATTGTATGTTAGAAACACGTATATCTGCACAGATATTGAAGCTTCCGAGACTGGGAGTTCTGTGGAAACTGTTTGGGTAAGAATACAAGGACAGAACAATGGAAAGGACACCATTGTAGGCATTTACTACAGGCCGCCTGTGCAAGCTGAAGACATCGATGAACTCTTTATGTATCAAAAGGCCAAGTTCTCCAAAAAATATTCTGGTTTGGCTTTTATCCTAAGTCATGTAACAAGGCTCGTTAAAGGGTCGACACTGACTTTTAGGGTTGCTACTTCCAATAGGCGGCACTAGAGTTCTAGTCCTCTTCCTCTCTGAAAAGACAATTTGCATAATCTCTAAAAAATATGACATAGTGGTCATGGGAGAATCTCAGGCAAAACTAACAGATCAAGCAAATTCTTATCCTCTCTTGCCGACAAATTTATTTCCAAAAGGTAGGGAAGAAAACAAGGGGAACTGCTACCTTGGATATAATCCTTATAAAACGGGGAGGAAATGGTTGAGGAGGTAAGAGTGGCTGGGACCTTAAGAGGTAGCGACCATACTATTTTAGAATTTTGGATAACTAGAGGAGGAAGACCTATGAAGACTCAGTCTTCCCCTTGTCAAGGAGAAAAAACTGCACTAATGCTCAATGGTCCATGGTGTTTTCAGATGAAAGTAAACTTTGCATTTCATTTGAAAATCAAGGTCCCAAAGTCTGGAGGAAGAGTGGAGAGGCACACAATCCAAGCTGCTTGAGGTCGAGTGTGAAGTTTCCACAATCCGTGATGGTTTGGGGAGCCATGTCATCTGCTGGTGTAGGTCCACTGCGTTTTATCAAGACCAAAGCCAGCACAGCCGTCTACCAGGAAATTTTAGAGCACTTCATGCTTCCTTCTGCCGACAAGCTTTTTGGAGATGGAAATTTCACTCTCCAGCAGGACTTGGCACCTGTCCATACTGCCAAAAGTACCAATACCTGGCTTTAAAACAACCGTATCACTGTGCTTGATTGGCCAGAAATCTTGCCTGACCTTAACCCCATAGAGAAGAAGATGAGAGACACCAGACCCAACAATGAAGCCGAGTTGAAGGCTGCTATCAAAGCAACCTGGGCTTCCATAACACCGCAGCAGGGCCACAAGCTGATCTCCTCCATGCCACGCCGCATTCATGCAGTAATTGATGCACCGACCAAGTATTGAGTGAATTTACTGAACATACATTTCAGTAGGACAAAATTTCAGATTTTAAAATCATTTTTCAAGCTGGTGTTATAAAGTATTCTAATTTACTGAGATAATGACTTTTGGGCTTTCATTGGCTGTAAGCCATAACCATGAACATTAACAAAAATAAACAATGCAATGACTCTATATATATTATATGAGTTTCACTTTCTGTATTGAAGAACAGAAATAAAATTAACTGATATTCTAGTTTTGTAAGAAGCACCTGTATATAATCAAAACCTGCTGTTTGGGCACATGGCAGAGCTCAGAGAGGAAAGAGCACTACTTGACTTTTGGAACATAGATGGAACAGATTGTGAATGTCTTGTTGCATTTGCAGAGCCACTGTCAGGTCAACACAGCAGAAACAACTCAAAAGTGACCCCATTTTGGAAACCAGACCCCTCAAAGAATTCATTAAGTGGGGTACTGATCATTTTTAACCTACAGGTGATTCACAAAACTTTAAAACATCTAAAAAAAACTAAGAAAAAGAGAAAGAATCCCCCAGAACCACAAATATATACAAAAATTCATAATCTTTAGTTACCAATATAAATTAAAAAACACATTAAATAGCATAAAAACAAAGGAGATGACACACACACATGTAGAATACGACAGACTACGGTGCCAGCAAGAGTCGCTATAAAAGCTAACACGTGCAAGTGTGCACAGGGCCGCTGTCACTTGCCGCAGTTCGATAGTGCCCAGCAGTGGGCGACACCATCGGACGCTAGTGTGCGAGTGCTAGGTGCACGGTGGCGGAAGCATAGCCACCTGTTGGCGCTGACTCAAATACCCTAACTCATGCGTATCAAAGGAGGGGGTAATTTAATGAGTCATTCACCAGATTCATGCATCCATCATCACACATACCAACAACAGTCTATAGTAGCGCATGGCTGAATGGCCATGCGAACCTTTCATAGCAGCGTCTGTTATGAATGAGTCACCGGAGGAGGAGAAAACAAAAATACAAGCTAAGTCCAGAAAACCGGAGAGGTTGGTAGCTAGCGGATTGCAGACCCCTGATCCTATTCACCACAACTAACAGTAGCCGTGGGGGGTTCCTACGGTGCCCTAGACCCCTCGTCACAGCCGGAGAGCTAAATAAGCCTAAAGAAAGAAAGGGGAAATCTAAACTTCCCCAGAGCAGAGCCCAAAGCAATAGACAGCCCCCAACATGTATTGTTGGTGAAAAACAGATGAAAACACAAACACAGACAGAAAGACAGGCTGAGCAAATGATGGGGCCCAACTAACTAGATAGGACAGAAAAGATGCTGGCTGCAATCCGCAAAAAACCCTACAAAAATGTCCCAACCGTCTGATAGGAAAAAAGGCCCTGAAGTCGCTAGACTTCAAAATCACTATATCAGCACTCAGGTATATTCTGAAAACAGAGCAAAGAGACCAACTGATCAGAGACAAAAATGGAATTCAGCCAGTCCCAACCAGGACTGGCTGAATACAAACACTAAGGAAACCAGACAAAATCTCATGGAATAATAGCAGGGCAAAAACTTAGCTTTTAGTAGACAGGAACTAAAACTGGATGCCAGAGCTCAGCGCAGAAAGGATCACCAGCAAACCCTGCAGGGCGTCGGCTGCCTTATATACACTCAGAAACTCCAGATGTCCACTCACACTCCGCCTGTTCTGATAACAGGTTCTTCCCATCCCAATCAATTTCACTACCTCTCTTCACCAGCAGAGGGAGTTCATCAGACATCAAAGGTGAAGGGGAGAATAAACTCACAAGCGTCCTTCCGGGACCTTCCTAGTGGTCCAATGGGAGCAGCAATAGGACCTGAGCACATGACCTCAGAGCTCCAATGAGAGGACTTCCCACGGGCATGCTCAGTGGTCCGAAATAAAGACTTAGTCCCAAGAACTGCTCGCTGCTGGCTATTGCAGGTTACCATAGCTGAACCCTGTTTGGCAGCAGTAACGGTGGCGGAAGCATAGCCACCTGTTGGCGCTGACTCAAATACCCTAACTCATGCGTATCAAAGGAGGGGGTAATTTAATGAGTCATTCACCAGATTCATGCATCCATCATCACACATACCAACAACAGTCTATAGTAGCGCATGGCTGAATGGCCATGCGAACCTTTCATAGCAGCGTCTGTTATGAATGAGTCACCGGAGGAGGAGAAAACAAAAATACAAGCTAAGTCCAGAAAACCGGAGAGGTTGGTAGCTAGCGGATTGCAGACCCCTGATCCTATTCACCACAACTAACAGTAGCCGTGGGGGGTTCCTATGGTGCCCTAGACCCCTCGTCACAGCTGGAGAGCTAAATAAGCCTAAAGAAAGAAAGGGGAAATCTAAACTTCCCCAGAGCAGAGCCCAAAGCAATAGACAGCCCCCAACATGTATTGTCGGTGAAAAACAGATGAAAACACAAACACAGACAGAAAGGCTGAGCAAATGATGGGGCCCAACTAACTAGATAGGACAGAAAAGATGCTGGCTGCAATCCGCAAAAAAACCTACAAAAATGTCCCAACCGTCTGATAGGAAAAAAGGCCCTGAAGTCGCTAGACTTCAAAATCACTATATCAGCACTCAGGTATATTCTGAAAACAGAGCAAAGAGATCAACTGATCAGAGACAAAAATGGAATTCAGCCAGTCCCAACCAGGACTGGCTGAATACAAACACTAAGGAAACCAGACAAAATCTCATGGAATAATAGCAGGGCAAAAACTTAGCTTTTAGTAGACAGGAACTAAAACTGGATGCCAGAGCTCAGCGCAGAAAGGATCACCAGCAAACCCTGCAGGGCGTCGGCTGCCTTATATACACTCAGAAACTCCAGATGTCCACTCACACTCCGCCTGTTCTGATAACAGGTTCTTCCCATCCCAATCAATTTCACTACCTCTCTTCACCAGCAGAGGGAGTTCATCAGACATCAAAGGTGAAGGGGAGAATGAACTCACAAAGCATCCTTCCGGGACCTTCCTAGTGGTCTAATGGGAGCAGCAATAGGACCTGAGCACATGACCTCAGAGCTCCAATGAGAGGACTTCCCACGGGCATGCTCAGTGGTCCGAAATAAAGACTTAGTCCCAAGAACTGCTCGCTGCTGGCTATTGCAGGTTACCATAGCTGAACCCTGTTTGGCAGCAGTAACCAAGCCAACAGAAGTAGACTGAACAAGATGCTGGGAACGACGTCTCTGCTGAGCAGGCTCCTCTGCGGCTGGAGAGGAATAGGAGACCGCAGAAAGCAAGGCCTGGGATTCCTGCTGTGCAGAGGCAGGAACCCGACGTCTAACAACTAAAACCAATGTTTTAGAAAAATTGATTTGTTTGTGCATCGTCGAATTCTGAGAGCTGAAACTTTTTAATTTTTTTACTGAATGAGCCATATTAGGGCTTGGTTTTTGCAGGATGGTTTGGCATTTTCATTTATACCTTTTTTTTAAATATTACTTTTTTAAATGCTTTTTATTCAAGTCACCATGATGAAAAAGCGACATTTTGTTGTGTTTATTCTTTTTTTTTTTACGACGTTCGTTGTACGGAATAAATAGCGTGACAGTTTGATAGTTCAGGTCATTCCAGACACAGCGATACCAATTTTTTACTTTGATTACCGATCTCATTTAGTGCAGTGCCTGAGACCTGTCATTTCTTCATAGACTTTGCTTATAGCTGGATCTACCAGACCACCATACCATAGGCTAATCAGAGGACGATTCGCACCCACTATTACCATCTTGGTGGGTCCATCCTGTCAAAGGAGGTCTTTTAACCCCCTTTTAACCACTTAGATGGTGCTATCGCGATTAACGGTGGCTTTTAAGGGGTTAACTGGTTATAATTAGTTCTAAAACCGATCAGGGCCAACGCTGCAGACTGTCAGCGGTTATACACAGCTATCACCCGCAGGATTTGTACCTGTGGTGGGGCACTATTAACTTATTCCTCAAAGCCTAGAAATAGCTGAGGAATAAGGCCCCTTTAAAGGCGTATCAGTGGTCATTAAGAGGTTAATGATAGTAACAACATGGGGCGAGCGATGGCCATAATGGAGACTATAGAGTAACAGAGCAGCGAGCGCCGTCAGGAGGGAAGTGACCCAATGCAATCCAACACAGACAATAGCGACACAGGCGGGGCCGCTGCACTGAGGGGGTTAATGTGCCCTGCCCCCTGTACCCAGTAATGGGGAATCTCCAGCACCTACCCCCACGGTAGATGCTAGAGAATACAGGCTGCTTGCAGGTTATGACTTCACTTCCGGGGCGTATTCATCTACTGTTAGGGCCTTACCTCCACCTGCAGAGCCGCACACCACATATATGGCTGCTCTGTGCGCACAGGACCTGGGATGAGGTCACAGGAGGGGAGGAGTCAGGGGTCACATGATCAGGGGCCTCAGTGTATGCAGGACTCTGCTGTTGGTTGTCATGGTGCTGGATGAGGGGAAGTTTCTGTGTGGGGTCAGGAGGGGTTTACAGGGTGGATGTAGCAGAGCCCTGTGTGTACGAGATGTACGGAGCGGAGCCGCATGTGTACGAGGTGTACGTAGAGGAGCCGCGTGTGTACGAGGTGTACGTAGAGGAGCCGCGTGTGTACGAGGTGTACGTAGAGGAGCCGCGTGTGTACGAGGTGTACGGGGCGGAGCCGCGTGTGTACGAGGTGTACGGGGCGGAGCCGCGTGTGTACGAGGTGTACGGGGCGGAGCCGCGTGTGTACGAGGTGTACGGGGCGGAGCCGCGTGTGTACGAGGTGTACGGGGCGGAGCCGCGTGTGTACGAGGTGTACGGGGCGGAGCCGCGTGTGTACGAGGTGTACGGGGCGGAGCCGCGTGTGTACGAGGTGTACGGGGCGGAGCCGCGTGTGTACGAGGTGTACGGGGCGGAGCCGCGTGTGTACGAGGTGTACGGGGCGGAGCCGCGTGTGTACGAGGTGTACGGGGCGGAGCCGCGTGTGTACGAGGTGTACGGAGCGGAGCCGCGTGTGTACGAGGTGTACGGAGCGGAGCCGCGTGTGTACGAGGTGTACGGGGCGGAGCCGCGTGTGTACGAGGTGTACGGGGCGGAGCCGCGTGTGTACGAGGTGTACGGGGCGGAGCCGCGTGTGTACGAGGTGTACGGGGCGGAGCCGCGTGTGTACGAGGTGTACGGGGCGGAGCCGCGTGTGTACGAGGTGTACGGGGCGGAGCCGCGTGTGTACGAGGTGTACGGGGCGGAGCCGCGTGTGTACGAGGTGTACGGGGCGGAGCCGCGTGTGTACGAGGTGTACGGGGCGGAGCCGCGTGTGTACGAGGTGTACGGGGCGGAGCCGCGTGTGTACGAGGTGTACGGGGCGGAGCCGCGTGTGTACGAGGTGTACGGGGCGGAGCCGCGTGTGTACGAGGTGTACGGGGCGGAGCCGCGTGTGTACGAGGTGTACGGGGCGGAGCCGCGTGTGTACGAGGTGTACGGGGCGGAGCCGCGTGTGTACGAGGTGTACGGGGCGGAGCCGCGTGTGTACGAGGTGTACGGGGCGGAGCCGCGTGTGTACGAGGTGTACGGGGCGGAGCCGCGTGTGTACGAGGTGTACGGGGCGGAGCCGCGTGTGTACGAGGTGTACGGAGCGGAGCCTCGTGTGTACGAGGTGTACGGTGCGGAGCCGCGTGTGTACGAGGTGTACGGAGCGGAGCCGCGTGTGTACGAGGTGTACGGAGCGGAGCCGCGTGTGTACGAGGTGTACGGAGCGGAGCCGCGTGTGTACGAGGTGTACGGAGCGGAGCCGCGTGTGTACGAGGTGTACTGGGCGGAGCCGCGTGTGTACGAGGTGTACTGGGCGGAGCCGCGTGTGTACGAGGTGTACTGGGCGGAGCCGCGTGTGTACGAGGTGTACTGGGCGGAGCCGCGTGTGTACGAGGTGTACTGGGCGGAGCCGCGTGTGTACGAGGTGTACTGGGCGGAGCCGCGTGTGTACGAGGTGTACTGGGCGGAGCCGCGTGTGTACGAGGTGTACTGGGCGGAGCCGAGTGTGTACGAGGTGTACGGAGCGGAGCCGCGTGTGTACGAGGTGTACGGAGCGGAGCCGCGTGTGTACGAGGTGTACGGAGCGGAGCCGCGTGTGTACGAGGTGTACGGAGCGGAGCCGCGTGTGTACGAGGTGTACGGAGCGGAGCCGCGTGTGTACGAGGTGTACTGGGCGGAGCCGCGTGTGTACGAGGTGTACTGGGCGGAGCCGCGTGTGTACGAGGTGTACGGGGCGGAGCCGCGTGTGTACGAGGTGTACGGGGCGGAGCCGCGTGTGTACGAGGTGTACGGGGCGGAGCCGCGTGTGTACGAGGTGTACGGGGCGGAGCCGCGTGTGTACGAGGTGTACGGGGCGGAGCCGCGTGTGTACGAGGTGTACGGGGCGGAGCCGCGTGTGTACGAGGTGTACGGGGCGGAGCCGCGTGTGTACGAGGTGTACGGGGCGGAGCCGCGTGTGTACGAGGTGTACGGAGCGGAGCCGCGTGTGTACGAGGTGTACGGAGCGGAGCCGCGTGTGTACGAGGTGTACGGAGCGGAGCCGCGTGTGTACGAGGTGTACGGAGCGGAGCCGCGTGTGTACGAGGTGTACGGAGCGGAGCCGCGTGTGTACGAGGTGTACTGGGCGGAGCCGCGTGTGTACGAGGTGTACTGGGCGGAGCCGCGTGTGTACGAGGTGTACGGAGCGGAGCCGCGTGTGTACGAGGTGTACGGAGCGGAGCCGCGTGTGTACGAGGTGTACTGAGCGGAGCCGCGTGTGTACGAGGTGTACTGAGCGGAGCCGCGTGTGTACGAGGTGTACTGAGCGGAGCCGCGTGTGTACGAGGTGTACTGGTCGGAGCCGCGTGTGTACGAGGTGTACTGGTCGGAGCCGCGTGTGTACGAGGTGTACGGGGCGGAGCCGCGTGTGTACGAGGTGTACGGGGCGGAGCCGCGTGTGTACGAGGTGTACGGGGAGGAGCCGCGTGTGTACGGGGCGGAGCCGCGTGTGTACGAGGTGTTCGGGGCGGAGCCGCGTGTGTACGAGGTGTACGGGGCGGAGCCGCGTGTGTACGAGGTGTACGGAGCGGAGCCGCGTGTGTACGAGGTGTACGGAGCGGAGCCGCGTGTGTACGAGATGTACGGAGCGGAGCCGCGTGTGTACGAGGTGTACGGAGCGGAGCCGCGTGTGTACGAGGTGTACGGAGCGGAGCCGCGTGTGTACGAGGTGTACGGAGCGGAGCCGCGTGTGTACGAGGTGTACTGGGCGGAGCCGCGTGTGTACGAGGTGTACGGGGCGGAGCCGCGTGTGTACGAGGTGTACGGGGCGGAGCCGCGTGTGTACGAGGTGTACGGGGCGGAGCCGCGTGTGTACGAGGTGTACGGGGCGGAGCCGCGTGTGTACGAGGTGTACGGGGCGGAGCCGCGTGTGTACGAGGTGTACGGGGCGGAGCCGCGTGTGTACGAGGTGTACGGGGCGGAGCCGCGTGTGTACGAGGTGTAAGGGGCGGAGCCGCGTGTGTACGAGGTGTACGGGGCGGAGCCGCGTGTGTACGAGGTGTACGGAGCGGAGCCGCGTGTGTACGAGGTGTACGGAGCGGAGCCGCGTGTGTACGAGGTGTACGGAGCGGAGCCGCGTGTGTACGAGGTGTACTGGGCGGAGCCGCGTGTGTACGAGGTGTACTGGGCGGAGCCGCGTGTGTACGAGGTGTACTGGGCGGAGCCGCGTGTGTACGAGGTGTACTGGGCGGAGCCGCGTGTGTACGAGGTGTACTGGGCGGAGCCGCGTGTGTACGAGGTGTACTGGGCGGAGCCGCGTGTGTACGAGGTGTTCGGAGCGGAGCCGCGTGTGTACGAGGTGTACGGAGCGGAGCCGCGTGTGTACGAGGTGTACTGGGCGGAGCCGCGTGTGTACGAGGTGTACTGGGCGGAGCCGCGTGTGTACGAGGTGTACGGGGCGGAGCCGCGTGTGTACGAGGTGTACGGGGCGGAGCCGCGTGTGTACGAGGTGTACGGGGCGGAGCCGCGTGTGTACGAGGTGTACGGGGCGGAGCCGCGTGTGTACGAGGTGTACGGGGCGGAGCCGCGTGTGTACGAGGTGTACGGAGCGGAGCCGCGTGTGTACGAGGTGTACGGAGCGGAGCCGCGTGTGTACGAGGTGTACGGAGCGGAGCCGCGTGTGTACGAGGTGTACGGAGCGGAGCCGCGTGTGTACGAGGTGTACGTAGAGGAGCCGCGTGTGTACGAGGTGTACGGAGCGGAGCCGCGTGTGTACGAGGTGTACGGAGCGGAGCCGCGTGTGTACGAGGTGTACGGAGCGGAGCCGCGTGTGTACGAGGTGTACGGAGCGGAGCCGCGTGTGTACGAGGTGTACGGAGCGCAGCCGCGTGTGTACGAGGTGTACGGAGCGCAGCCGCGTGTGTACGAGGTGTACGGAGCGCAGCCGCGTGTGTACGAGGTGTACGGAGAGGAGCCGCGTGTGTACGAGGTGTACGGAGAGGAGCCGCGTGTGTACGAAGTGTACGGAGCAGAGCAGCGTGTGTACGAGGTGTACGGAGCGGAGCCGCGTGTGTACGAGGTGTACGGAGCGGAGCCGCGTGTGTACGAGGTGTACGGAGCGGAGCCGCGTGTGTACGAGGTGTACGGAGCGGAGCCGTGTGTGTACGAGGTGTACGGAGCCGAGCCGTGTGTGTACGAGGTGTACGGAGCGGAGCCGTGTGTGTACGAGGTGTACGGAGCGGAGCCGTGTGTGTACGGGGTGTATGGAGCGGAGCCGTTGTGTGTACGAGGTGTATGGAGCGGAGCCGTGTGTGTACGAGGTGTGCGGAGCAGAGACGAGCCATGTGTGTACGAGGTGTACGTAGAGGAGCCGTGTGTGTACGAGGTGTACGGAGCGGAGCAGTGTGTGTATGAGGTGTGCGGAGCCGTGTGTATGAGGTGTACGGAGCGGAGCCGTGTGTGTACAAGGTTTGCGGAGCGGAGCCGAGCAGTGTGTGTGCGAGGTGTACGGAGCGGAGCCGTGTGTGTACGAGGTGTGCGGAGTGGAGCGGAGCCGAGCAGTGTGTGTACGAGGTGTACAGAGCGGAGCCATGTGTGTATGAGGTGTACGGAGCGGAGCCGTGTGTGTACGAGGTGTACAGAGCGGAGCCATGTGTGTACGAGGTGTACGTAGAGGAGCCGTGTGTGTCCGAGGTGTGCGGAGCCGTGTGTGTACGAGGTGTACGGAGCAGACCAGTGTGTGCGACATGTACAGAGCGGAGCCGTGTGTATACAGTGTGTACTGGAGAGGAGCTGCATGTGTATGGAGCCATGTGTGTATGAGGTGTACGGAGCGGAGCCGCGTGTGTACGAGGTGTACGGAGCGGAGCCGTGTGTGTACGAGGTGTACGGAGCGGAGCCGTGTGTGTACGAGGTGTACGGAGCCGAGCCGTGTGTGTACGAGGTGTATGGAGCGGAGCCGTGTGTGTACGAGGTGTACGGAGCGGAGCCGCGTGTGTACGGGGTGTATGGAGCGGAGCCGTTGTGTGTACGAGGTGTATGGAGCGGAGCCGTGTGTGTACGAGGTGTACGGAGCGGAGCCGTGTGTGTACGGGCTGTACGGAGCCGTGTGTGTACGAGGTGTACGGAGCAGAGCCGTGTGTGTACGAGGTGTACGGAGCGGAGCCGTGTGTGTACGGGGTGTACGGAGCCGTGTGTGTACGAGGTGTACGGAGCAGAGCCGTGTGTGTACGAGGTGTACGGAGCAGACCTATGTGTGCGACATGTACAGAGCGGAGCCGTGTGTATACAGTGTGTACTGGAGAGGAGCTGCATGTGTATGGAGCCATGTGTGTATGATGTGTATTGAGCGGAGCCATGTGTGTACGAGGTGTACGGAGCGGAGCCGTGTGTGTACGAGGTGTACGGAGCCGTGTGTGTACGAGCTGTACGGAGCCGTGTGTGTACGAGGTGTACGGAGCAGAGCCGTGTGTGTACGAGGTGTACGGAGCGGAGCCGTGTGTGTACGGGGTGTACGGAGCCGTGTGTGTACGAGGTGTACGGAGCAGAGCCGTGTGTGTACGAGGTGTACGGAGCAGACCTATGTGTGCGACATGTACAGAGCGGAGCCGTGTGTATACAGTGTGTACTGAAGAGGAGCTGCATGTGTATGGAGCCATGTGTGTATGATGTGTACGGAGAGGAACCGTGTGTGTATGAGGTGTATGGAGCGGAGCTCTGTGTGTATGAAGTGTATGGAGCTGAGTCGTGTGTATACCGGAGAGGAGCCGCGTGTGTACGGAACTGAGCCTTGTGTACGACGTGTATCGGAGAGGAGCTGTGTGTGTACGGAGCGGAGCCGGGTGTGTACATTAGTATTGAAAGTTCATTATATATTTTTTCATTCTTCTTACATCAGGGCTGCACAACCTGTTATACTCTGAGACATTGTCATCTGTGCCTACTTTATGGGGCAGCGATAACATTTAAGCCACTGTGTGTCGTACTAATATGGCATTGGTACTCATGTGCTGGCTAAATAATGATTCTCATACATACTCACTTTTAGAATTGCTCATTATTCCTCTTCTATATAGCGGCAAAACAGACGCACGTAGACACAGGACCGCTGTCCCTTTAACTCTTACACTGGTTTACGGAAGGTACTGCATAAACCAGTGCAGCATTAGAAAAAAACAAATATGGCCTTTCTGGCCTAACGGCAAAACAAAAACACCCAACAATGAATGTACCAGGTGGCAGAGTGTTTATCCTCTGGACTCCACACTGCTGACTGTACAGCTGTAGCTCTAAACATGGCCGATTAACCCCTCTCAGCACTTAGTGTGCTGGAGCATTTTCCTAGGTTCATATCACTCAAAATAACAACCGCAGTGATACATATCTCCCCTTCAGTACTTAGCAAGTGACTTTGTGCTCATGTTTAGTGACATGCAGATGTCATTATGCAGGAAGGGAGAAGAGGTGAGCTCTGAAACAACCTACTGTGCACGGTGGTTAGTGTTATCTCTCATTGTAATCCTACTTGTTAAGATAATGATGTGACTGCTGAAAAGGGATCTCATCTGGCCGTGTCAGTCTGCTAGAAAAGCAGTTTCTGTTTATGTATTACTTTAAGATATGAGGGGTGACAAACTTTAAAGTAAAATCTTCCAAAAGATTAAAGAATGATTAAAAGCATTGGCAATTTTCTTCTTATTGTTGATGAATGTGTTTGAGATAAGGCACTTACTAATACGGCCTTTCTTGAATTTCGACACCAAATATGAAATATGGGAAATAGAAATATAAGATTTGCTGAATTTCTGCACCAAGTGCCATTTAATCATCTCACAAGCACATTGCTTAACAATAACCAGAGAGTGGTCACAGCCCTTAACATAAAAGCTTCATAACACATGCCCACTAAACATTTAGCTAACTAAATACATTTTTCATCAGAGTCATTTAGTTACATCCTTTGGTCAGTTATGTAGAGTACAATATTACAGTGCCAGTAGCAAAAGAGAAAACAAAAAACAAGTATAACCAATTAATACAATGAAAATAAGGTCATTTTGTGAGGTCAGAAAAACATAATAGAAAAACAGTACAGTATTTTATACGATCAAAGGAAATTAATCATAATAAGACGTATTCCCATAATACTAAGGACAGCAATCAATAGTGCACACTGTCCTAAGAACTGAGCCCTGTCATGGTCCGTCTGGAAGTTCTAGGCTAGTGCTTCAGGGGTTAATGCTGTTGGCCTCTCTCTGGCTGTGGGAGGGCTTTAAATAGCCTCTTTTTGGCTCTGTCCCTTGTCAGTGATACTTCTGTCTTTGGCTGACTTACTGACCCTGTGTATCTGTGGATACTGCTTGCTTTTGAATGCTCACTTGTGTATGATCCGGTCTGTTTACGTTTCTGAGTATTGCCGTCTGATTCTGTACCTCCTGTATCTCTCTGTTTGACCCTTGCTACGTCCCTGATATTCTGTCTTATCGCTACCGCCCAATACCTCGCTGCTCTCTGTAGTTCTGACCCTGGCTAGTTGTTGACCATGTCTCTGTCCTCCTCCTCCCGTAACCACGTCATCCTCTGGTTTTACCCATGCCTGTCTGACACCTCTTTTGGCTTCCTTAGCTGATACTTTGCTTTCTGGGTCTTTGGTATTAGGCTCCGCCCCCGGCGGTCACATGCTGCAGGTACTGTACATCTGTTGGACGTTTCACAACCACACCACATCTCAAGAATCTCCGGGCTCTGCCAGCTCAGCTCAGGACACGAGCACTGACTTAGGTTGTAAGTACAGTGCGGTGTCCCTGATAGGGACATTCCTATAAATCTAAGAACAGCAAACAATAGTGCCCACTGTCCTAAGAACTAAGCCGTAATATAAACCCCTTTGTGACTTGCGCCGTACTAGTACGGCACATGAAGTGGGCTCCGGCAGTGAGCCCACCTCAAAGGTGGGACATGTCTGCTGTTTTCAATAGCTGACATGTGCCTGCAATAGACACAGGTGGAATCGCGAACCGCCCGCGGCTATTAACTAGCGCTTCCCGCCGTCGGGCAGGAAATACATGCACCACTGACCCCTGTCACGTGATCGGGGGTCATCGGTGCGTCGGCATAACAACCAGAGGTCTTCTCTAGACCTCTATGGTTGTTGATGCTAGATTGCTATGAGCTCCACCCGGTGGTTGACGCTCATAGCATTGTAGTGATTCAGCTATATATAGGTGATCTGCTCATCGCCTATATGTAGCAGAGGCGATCAGGCTATGGCAGCTTCTAGCTTCCCATGGAGGCTATTGAAGCATGCCAAAAGTAAAAAAAAAAAAAAAAAGTAAATATTAAAAAAATAAAAAACTACAAAAAGTTCAAATCACCCCCCTTTTGCCCCATTCAAAATAAGCAATAAAAAAAATCAAGCATACACAAACTAGGTATAGCCACGTTCAGAATAGCTCAATCTATCAATAAAAAAAGGATTAACCTGGTGGCTAAACGGCGTAGCGAGAAAAAATTCAAAATGCCAAAATTACCTTGTTTTGGTCGCCTCGACATTGTGTTGAAATGCAATAATGGGCTATCAAAAGAACGTATCTGCACTAACATAGTGTCTCACCCCTCGCCCAACCCAAGATCACGAAAAATGGAGACGCTACGGGTATCGGAAAATGGCGCAATTTTTTTTTTTTAACAAATATTTGAATTTTTTTCCACCATTTAGATAAAAATGTCATGTACGGTGTCTATCAACTCGTAATGACCTGAAGAATCATAATGGCAGGTCAGTTTTAGCATTTAGTGAGCATAGTGAAAAAAAACCCTCAAAAAACAAGTGTGGGATTGCACTTTTTTGCAATTTCATCGCACTTGGAATTTTTTTTTGAGTATAAGATATGGTAAAACCAATGGTGTCGTTCAAGAGTACAACTCGTCAAGCAAAAAAAAAAGCCCTCACATGGCAATATTGACTGATAAATAAAACAGTTATGGCTCTGGGAAGAAAGGGAGCAAAAAACAGAATTGCTAAAACAAAAATGGGCTCCGGCGCGAAGGGGTTAAAGGGGTATTCCCATCTGGGGTACTGATAGTACATTGCTAGGTACGTCAGGTCCAACGCCTGCAACATTACTAACTGAACTGTTGCCTGTCACTAATGCTATGACGTTGCGTCAGAAAACCCGCAGTCAGGCTAGGACACTCATCCATAATATAGGGGAACATACACATCAATAATACACTAATGTAAATCTGACTACATTCACTCAGTGGTGACAAGAATGAAAGCGTCAGTCTGTTAGACTCTTTTTTCAATCTTTTTTTACATCCTCGTAAGAATGTGAATAGCTGTTCTTAAAACTAGCTTTACCTGTATGTTTTATACTGTTCCTGAAGTCCTATATATGATGCAGTATTGCCATTTTCAAGTTGTTCTGATTTTGTGTTGTTATATGTACGTAGACCCAGTAAGATGTACCATCATAAATCCTCTAAAAAATGAAAGGAGAAAAGGAAGCGTGATAAAGAAAAGTCTTAAAAAGAAAAACGTCGTATTTCAGTACTTTCAAAAGCCACAAAGCACCAAAGGAGGTGATGATGACACTTGTGATGCAAGCTTCTCATCAAATGCTTGAGCACACTGCTTCATCCAGTGAGGAGGCTGCCCTTTCATGCATTTCTTCAGTTATGTAAGAAGAGGCTGCAACTATGCCAACTGGTGCGAAAAATAAGCTGCATGCACCGATTTTCAGGCTGTCAAAATGACGAGCCCCGGATGAAATAACCAGCCATAACTACGTTAGTGAATGGCTAGCGATTGCTCTTTTCACACTAGCGCTAAACAAACGATCCATCACTGGCATCTGCTATAGAAGCCATCACTGGATCGTAGGTCTATTGTGAAACTGGCTTACCTGAGCTGAGTCAAGTTACAAATACGGTAGTTTACATTGAAGGGGTTCTTTGTGAAAACAAGTTATCACCAATCCACAGGATAGGTAAGAGATAACTTATCGATAGGAGGAATCAGACCATTGGAAACTGTGCCGATCAGAAGAACATATGTATGAAATGAGATTGTCAGCTCACGTCCTCCTCTGGTTAATATGTCCTCCAGGCTCCACGGATCCACTGGGTGAAAGTTGATGTGCATCAAATACACTGCTCAAAAAAATAAAGGGAACACTTAAACAACAGAATATAACTCCAAGTAAATCCAACTTCTGTGTAATCAAACTGTCCACTTAGGAAGCAACACTGATTGACAATCAATTTCACATGCTGTTGTGCAAATGGAATAGACAGATGGAAATTATTGGCATTTATCAAGACACTCTCAATACCAGTACCCATGCTTTCTGGCTGATGTTTTGGTCACTTTTGAATGTTGGTTGTGCTTTCACACTCGTGGTAGCATGAGACGGACTCTACAACCCACACAAGTGGCTCAGGTAGTGCAGCTCATCCAGGATGGCGCATCAATGCGAGCTGTGTCAAGAAGGTTTGCTGTGTCTGTCAGCGTAGTGTCCAGAGGCTGGAGGCTCTACCAGGAGACAGGCCTGTACAGAAGGAGGCATGGAGGGGGCCATAGGAGGGCAACAACCCAGCAGCAGGACCGCTACCTCCGCCTTTGTGCAAGGAGGAACAGGAGGAGCACTGCCAGAGCCCTGCAAAATGACCTCCAGCAGGCCACAAATGTGCATGTGTCTGCACAAACGGTTAGAAACCGACTCCTTGAGGATGGTCTGAGGGCCCGACGTCCACAGATAGGGGTTGTGCTCACAGCCCAACACCGTGCAGGACGCTTGGCATTTGCCACAGAACACCAGGATTGGCAAATTCGCCACTGACGCCCTGTGCTCTTCACAGATGAAGGCAGGTTCACACTGAGCACATGTAACAGACGTGACAGAGTCTGGAGACGCCGTGGAGAGCCATGTGCTGCCTGCAACATCCTTCAGCATGACCGGTTTGGCAGTGGGTCAGTAATTGTGTGGGGTGGCATTTATTTGCAGGGCCGCACAGCCCTCCATATGCTCGCCAGTGGTAGTCTGACTGTCATTAGGTACCGAGATGAGATCCTCAGACCCCTTGTGAGACCATATGCTGGTGCGGTTGGACCTGGGTTCCTCCTAATGCAGGACAATACCAAACCTCATGTGGCTAGAGTGTGTCAGCAGTTCCTGCAAGATGAAGGCATTGAAGCTATGGACTTGTCTGACCGTTCTCCAGACCTGAATCCGATTGAGTACATCTGGGACATCATGTCTTGCTCCATCCACCGTCACGTTGCACCACAGACTGTCCAGGAGTTGGCGGATTCTTTAGTCCAGGTCTGGAAGGAGATCCCTCAGGAGACCATCCGCCGCCTCATCAGGAGCACGCCCAGGCGTTGTACAGTAGGGAGGTCATACAGGCACGTGGAGGCCCCACACAATACTGAGCATCATTTCCTTGTCATGAGGCATTTCTACTGAAGTTGCATCAGCCTGTAATTTGATTTTCCACTTTGATTTTGAGTATTATTCCAAATCCAGACCTCCATGGGATATTCATTTTGATTTACATTGATAATTGTTGTTTTATTGTTCTGAACACATTCCACTATGCAATGAATAAAAATTTGCAACTGGAATATTTCATTCAGAGTTATCTAGGCTATGGTATTTTAGTGTACCCTTAATTTTTTTGAGCAGTGTACATACTCGTATAATATCAATAAATGTTAGGGGTCTCAATTTCCATAGAAAAAGGAGGCTTACCATATGGGAATTGAAGTTTCAGATAGCTGACATAGCCTTTATACAGGAAACCCATTACGATAATACTGGAACATTTAAGTTTGCCCTCAGCTCCTTCTGAGTCTCATTGGGCTTTTATTAATAGTAATAGTAGCAATTCTAATATCTTCATCATGCCAGATCTCATTGCCAAGATCTGAACCTGAGCATGCGCCGCCCCCGGCGGCTATCCTTCCGGAGGCCCCCCGTGTCACAGCAACGGAGCTGTGGGGACTTCCGGGCTTTGATGAAATACCGGCGGAGCCCCCCATATAGCACAGAGCCCCACTACCGCCACACCAGAGCCCCGACACTATCGCACCACAGCCGTACCAGCCTGGGAAGGGAGGCTGCATCAGGACCACCGCCACCAGGACCGCCATCACTGCCACAGGATTAGTAAGTATATTGCGACCTTAAAACGCACCCCCATTTTCCACAAAATTTTTTGGGAAAAAAGTGCGTTTTATGGTCCGAAAAATACAGTATCTACCCCTGGGTAAATTCCCTGGTCCGGATGGCCTGACTTATTTGTACTACAAAACTTTTGCAGAGGAGCCTACTCCCCATATGATCAAGATGTTCAATTACTTTATGGAGAGTTCTCCCATTCCAGACTCGCTGTCACATTTGTATCTGATCCTTGTTCCTAAGGCAGGGAGGGATCCATTGGATTGCGCTAACTGCCGTCCAATAGCCCTATTAAATTGTGACATAAAAAATTTCACCCGCACGCTGGCCAATAGGCTCAATTGCTGATTGCCTCGACTTATTGACAAGGATCAGGTGGGTTTTGTCCCCCTTCGTCAGTGGGGAGACAATACTACAAAGGTGATTATCGACCCTGGGGGTAGATTTATTGTTATGGAAGCTTCTCTGAGAGGTAGGCCCATTATCATATGTAATCTACATGCCCCAAATACAGGGCAGATTAATTTTCTACAGAATGTGTTTTCCCTTATACAGAAACATCTGCCGACGGCTTTGTTAATTGTACTGGACTTTAATATTCCATTTTCGGAGTTATCCGATAGGCCCCCATCACACAACATAGATTAGCATTAGACTTTAGGAAATTAATTAGGGCTAATTCTGTTTTTGACTTATGGAGGATAGATCATCCTAAAGAAAGGGCATTTTCCTCACCATGAAATATGTGCTTGGTAGCTTTGAATGCTGTAGCAGAGATCCAGAGTCCGTCTGATCATCGGATAGTGGTATAAGAAAAAAATAGGATCAACTTGCTGAATGTATCAAAAATACCTTCTTTATTTCACACCATTAAAATGACAATAGAAACCATGTGAATAAAAACAGAGATCACATTCTTACGCATTTCTATTCACATGGATTCCATTGTCATTTTAATGGTGTGAAATAAAGAAGGTTTTTTTTGATACATTCAGCAAGTTGATCCTATTTTTTTCTTATACCATTTTCCTTTTACTTCCCTCCCCATCAAACCCACACCAGAATTGATTTATTTTTTGCTAATATCATATCTCTTAGGATCCCTGGTCTGATCACGCCACGGTTGTACTAGATCTTAAATCTGATCAACCTCACTTTCGGGCCTGTCATTGGCATCTGAACTAGTTTTTAACTAAGACCATCTCACTGAGTTCTTTCATCTTAACAAGGGTTCAGTTTCTTCTCCTTCAGTTCTGTGGGAGGCCCACAAGGCAGTGATGAGGGGTTATTGTATACAGGAGGAACACATGCAGAATCACCACATCCTATACATAGACTGTGTTATTTATCTTGCGGAGACTGAGCAAGATAAATAGACATGTTGTGCCGCATGTCCGGTTGCGCAGGTCTGCCACCTGCGTCTTTGAATGCATAGTGTGGATGGGATTTCATAAAATCCCCTCCACTATGCTGTAACATCTGGCCGCTGCGGCTGTACCCAACGTCCAATCCGCAGCAAATATTGAACGTGGAAACATACACTTACTGGGCTCAGATTAGTGACTAGGTCTTTCTCTTCTTGTCTATTCCCTAGGGACTCGTGCCTCTCACCCCTCTCCCCCCACTTGTTTATGTCTTATCTTTCTATGTCTGGTTTAGTCAATAAGTAGTTAGTTAACAGATGGAGCGCATTCATGGTGGTGTCGAATCATCCTTTATTGAAAAATATCTTAGATGTACTAATATTTAACTAGTCATTTAACATTTTGGTTTCCAGTCAGGGGAAGTGTTTTATATATATTTCAGTTTATTGTACTCTGTACTTGTGGCTCCTTTCAATTTCCGTGTTTGTCCTTTTCTTTCACTTCTGGAAAATGTTCAGAGTGTAATTATTTGGATTTTTGTTTTCAATTGGTGTAATATAAAATTTAATAAAAATTTACAGTTTAAAAAAAACGGTGTGAGCCTGCACGCCCTAAGAAGCACAGTGCCCAGGAATCTGCAAACCGTGCGCTGACCAGAGAAGCAGCAGCAGGAGGAGCGAGTGCTTGACGGCGGCCGTGGCAGTGAGTAAGGCGGCATTCCTGCTGGGAAAGGGAGTAAGCATGCAGGAATGTCGGCACTACATTATGGCTATATAAACTTTGTGTTACTCAATTATAGCCAAACAAGGCTAAATGATTGTATTGTCTTGTCTCCTTGCAGCAAACAATATTCCATACAGCAATTCTGCACCTCGAATAAAATTTTTCCAACAGTAACAATTAATCTATTACTAACATTTTCCATGTTATGAACATGAAAATTGGCTCTCTCCTGTGTGAACTGTTTGATGATTAGCAAGGATCGACGTCGAAGAATAGCATTTTCCACATTCTGAACAGGAAAATGGCTTCTCCCCTGTGTGAATACGTTTATGTCTTACAACTCCAGATTTCTTTGCAAAATATTTCCCACATACTGAACATGAAAATGGCTTTTCCCCTGTGTGAGTTTTCCGATGTCCAAAGAGAGTTGATTTGTCTGTAAAACATTTACCACATTCCAAACATGTAAATAACTTCTCCCCTGTGTGAATTCTCTGATGTGCAGTAAGTGTTGATCGATCTGTGAAAGATTTCCCACATTCTGAACATGAATATGGTTTTTCCCCAGTGTGAATTCTCAGATGATTAGCAAGCTTTGTTTTAAGACTAAAACATTTCCCACATTCCAAACATGAAAATGGCTTCTCCCCGGTGTGAATTCTCATATGTATAGCAAGCTTTGTTTTAAGACTAAAACATTTCCCACATTCTAAACATGAAAATAACTTCTCCCCTGTATGAATTCTATGATGTGCAATAAGATTTGATTTATTTGTAAAAGATTTCCCACATTCTGAACATGAAAATGGCTTCTCCCCTGTGTGAATTCTCAGATGTATAGCAAGCTTTGTTTTATGACTAAAACATTTTCCACATTCCAAACATGAAAATAACTTCTCCCCTGTGTGAATTCTATGATGTGCAATAAGATTTGATTTATTTGTAAAAGATTTCCCACATTGAAAACATGAAAATGGCTTTTCCCCTGTGTGAATTCGTTGATGTCCAACAAGATGTGATTTATTTTTAAAACATTTCCCACATTCTGGGCATGAAAATGGCCTTTCAATTTTGTGAATTCTCTGATGATTAAGCAAACATGATTTCTCTTTAAAACATTTCCCACATTGGGAACATGAAAATGGCTTCTCTACTGTGTGAATTCTTAAATGGGTTAGAAGATTTGATTTGTTTGAAAAACGTTTCATACAATAGGAGCATGAAAACGGCTTCTCACCTGTGTGAATTCTTTGATGTCTAACAACACATGATTTGTCTGTAAAACATTTACCACATAGGAAACATGAAAATGGCTTCTCCCCTGTGTGAATTCTCTCATGTTTAGCAAGTTTTGATTTAGCTGTAAAACTTTTTCCACATGTTAGACATGAAAATAGCTTTTTTCTTGTGTTTGCTCTCTGAAATTCTTGATAAATTCTGTTATTTTCATTTTGTGATGATTCAACAGACAGAACTAGTGCAAAAGCATCATATGACAGACCATTATGGTGTGGTTTTGGTGGTATATCTGAGACAAGAGCATGCTCTTCATATTTATTCGGTGCAAGATTATGATCATCGGCTTTAAAATCTGAAAATATCCCATTTTTTTCTGAGCTTCTGGTACAGTCAACTGCGAAAAAATGAAATCAATTACATTTTTTAAATAACATTCCCTGAAAGGATATTAATTCATTTATAATACAGAGCATTTCAGTATAAAATGTCTATACAATTTTTATACAGGAAAGATGTATATCTTTGTACCGTGTTAGCCAGCAGTAGACCTGAGTAGTCTCGAAAGCTTGCAATGTGTTACCATCTTTTCAGTTAGCCATTAAAAGGTATCAACTACTGAGGACTCTCAATCCTGAATATTTTTCTATACAATTTTTAGTGACATTCAATTTTCAACTGACTTGGACAGTGGCATCAAACGTATCATTGACTACTAGAAATTGACCTACAAACACTTTTTCATTTTTCATATTTCATGTTTGCATGTTATGGCGCTACAGTGTGCTTCCTTTTTGAATGTATACGAGTTGGTGACTCTTGGTTAAGCACCTGTTCACACTCTGTTTATGCTTGGATGCGACGGTCAGTTTTTTGAAATTTGAAATATAGAAATTGACCTAGGCTTTCTACTTGCCTCATACACATCCACTCCGCATTGGATTCAGGAGGGGAAAAAAGGACAACTGGCAACCAAACAGATGCCAATTTTAACCATTTATATTCTTCTGTTACCGATTGTACAGATTGTTGTAAATGGTTAAACAGCAGCAATAGGAGCAGGCTTTTTTGACAGCTTTTAGACGGGTGACAGTTGTATTTGGATTTCCAGTGGAATGATACTGGAATTCAATGTCAATTTTTTCTAGACCTTTTAAACACCATTAAGAATATGATGATGCGTTGTCCAACTGTGGACTCTCTGGAGACTGCAGTGACGTTACTCCCAAACTGAGTTGTATGTTTTATAAACTTCACTTACAATGCCCTGACTTTTTCTCCTAAATGGGGGAAAAATTCAGTCTCGCCAGCTAATGAACCATTGCCGATTGGAGTTATACACTCCTTCCAATGTATCAGACTGCAGAATGAGCTAGCAAACAACTAAATAAGTGATCATGTCTGGAAGTTCAGGTTTAAAGTTCTTATCTCCCTTCACCAGAACAATCTCCTAAGCTGATTCATGGTGAAATCCAAGCTCAACCTCTCTCTTCTTGAAGTTGTTATTCATGATGCTTCCAAATCCAATCGTGTGAATACTATTTGGTAAACTACAGCAAAATTGAAAAGTCTGGTATAACACAAAACAAAGCAGCAGTAGGCGATCCATGGGTCTCTCCTTAAATTTAGGACTAAGAGTGTAAATGCTATGTTGAAGGTTGACTCCGCTATACTTAGTCTTCAGTACACAGGCCCATATAAAGTTTAATGAAGTCATTAATCCAACTACTTTCTCTTTCCAACGATTTTAATAATCACTCAATGCTAAAACTCTATTGCTTCTATGTTCATCCAGCTAAGACTTCTATAATTATCCAACCACACATTCAGTGTCCCCCACTCCCACCTCATCCCACCCTCTCTCTGTTGGAGTCCCTCAAGGGTCTGTTCTAGGACCTCCTTGTTTCTCAATCTATTGGCCTGGGGCAACTCATAAAGTCCCATGGATTCCAGTACCACCTTTATTCCTCCTTCTTCTCCTCTCGCTTCCTCAAACTCAATGTAGACAAATCTGAACTCATCATCTTTCCTCCATCTCACAGATCTTCTTTACCCGACCTAGCTATAACAATTAATGACATCACACTTTCCCCAGTACCAGAAGTCCGCTGCCTCGGAGTAACCTTTGACTTTGCCCTGTCCTTCAAACCGCACATCCAAGCTCTTTCTACCTCCTGTCGCCTCCAGCTCAAAAATATTTCCAGAATCCGTCCTTTCCTCAACCCTCAATCTACTAAAATGCTTGTGCATGCCCTCATCATCTCCCGCCTCGACTACTGCAACATCCTTTTCTGTGGTCTCCCTGCTAACACCCTCGCACCTCTCCAGTCCATCCTTAACTCTGCCGCACGACTAATTCATCTCTCTCCTCGCTACTCCTCCGTTTCTCCCCTCTGCAAATCTCTTCACTGGCTCCCATTCCCTCAGCGTATCCAGTTCAAATTACTAATTCTGACCTATAAGGCCATCTATAACCTGTCTCCCCCATATGTCTCTGAACTAATCTCCCGATACCTTCCCTCACGTAATCTCCGGTCCTCCCAAGACCTCCTTCTCTCCTCCACACTTATTCGCTCCTCACCCAACCTCCTCCAAGACTTCTCCCGAATAGCCCTTATTCTCTGGAATTCTTTGCTTCAACAAGTCCGACTATCAACCACATTTGGATCCTTCAGACGGAACCTGAAAACCCACCTCTTCAAGAAAGCATACAGCCTGCAATGACCCCACTACCTCCTTCTCTCTCACCACTACCGGTGATATCACCTCAACCAACACCGGAACTGCTGCAACCCACCAACCTACTGTCTCCTTCCCCACCATCCTGTAGCATGTAAGCCCGAAAGGGCAGAGTCCTCTCTCCCCTCTGTATCAGTCTGTCATTGTTAGTTTGTTTACTGTAAGTGATATCTGTAATTTGTATGTAACCTCTTCTCATGTACAGCACCATGGAACCAATGGTGCTATATAAATAATGATGATAATAATAATAACAACTTGGGGGGTGGATTCTGCTCTTCTAGCAAATAGGGGCTCTGTAAATGGAGTCTGCAAACTGTTCTAGGAAAATCTGTGCTCCAGAAGTAAAACAGTATCTGTTCCTCCCAAGCCTCTACGTATGGCTAAGTAGTACTGTACAGCCACATATGGGGTATTTCCACATTCAGTAGAAATTGTGGGACAAATTAAGGTGCCATTTTTACCCACTTCTTGTGAATATGTAAAATCTGGGGCTAAAAACATTTTGGTGGTAAAAAAGTAGTTATTTTTTCCTCACTGCTCAATGGAATAAAATTCTGTAACACACCTGTGGTGTCAATATGATCACTGCACCCCTAGAGGAATTCATTGGGGAGTGTAGTTTGTAAAATGAGCTCACATATAGGGGTTTTCTGTTCTGGCACCTCAGGGGCTCTGTCAATGTTTCATGTCACTTCAAACCATTCCAGCAAAATCTGAACTTTGCACTGCACCTCAAAAGTAGTATTCCCCTACATATGGGTATTGATGTACTCAAGAGAAATTACACAACTAATTGTATGGTGCAAATTCTCCTGTTACCCTTATGAAAATGCTAAATTTAGGGCTAAAAACATATTTGTGGGGAAAATGTGCTTTTATTATTTTCACAGCCCAACGTTATAAACGTCTGTGAAGCACCCGGGGGTTCAAGGTTCTCACTACACATCTAAGTACATTTCTTGAGGGGTCTCTTTCCAAAATGGTGTCACTTGTGGGGGATTTTCACTGTTTAGGCACATCAGAAGCTCTCCAAACGCGACATGGCGTCCACCAATTGTTCCAGCAAATTTTGCATTTAAAAAGTGAAATGGCGTTCTTTCCCTTCTGAGCTCTGCCGCTTGTCCAAACAGTGGTTTTCTCCGTCATATGGGGTATTGGCATGCTCAGGAGAAATTACACTACAAAATTTGCGGTCCATTTTTACTGTTACAGTTGTCAAAAGAAAAAAATTGAATCTGAAGTAAATTTTTTGTGAAAAAAAGTTAAATGTTCATTTTTTCTTTTCCACATTCCAAAAATTCCCATGAAGCACCTGAAGGGTTAAAACATTTCTTGAAAGTGATTTTGAGCACCTTGACGGGTGCAGTTTTTAGAATGGTGGAACTTGTGGGTATTTTCTATCATATAGACCCCTCAGAGTGACTTCAAATGTGATGTGGTCCCTAACAAAATGGGTTTTGTACATTTTGTTGGAAAAATGGCTATTTATAACTTCCTAATGAAAAAAAAATGTTGGTTCAAAAATTGTGCTGAGGTAAAGTAGACATGTGGGAAATGTTATATATTAACTATTTTGTGTGCCATATCTCTATGATTTAAAGGCATGAAATTCAAAGTCTGAAAATTGCCAAATTTTGGCCAAAGTTGCTTTTTTTTTCCACAAATAAAAATAAATTTCACAAATTTATTTCAAATAAATTTTACCACTATCATGAAGTACAATATGTCATGAAAAACCAGTTTCATAACCAGTAAGATCCATTGACGCGTTCCAGTTATTACCTCATAAAGGGACAGTGGTCAAAATTGTAATAATTGGCCTGGTCATGAATGTGCAAACCACCCTCGGGGGTAAAGGGGTTGACATTTGATCAGAATAGATTTTTCCAATTGTGCACATGGAGCTCTTGAGAGAGTTGGAGGTCTTCATTGCAAACAGTAAAAAGGCCTGGGCTACACTGACATTTTGTAATGCTACTGATTGTTTAACTATTTAGCTAAAGTTCCAGTCCAAAGCAATATCTTGAATTGTATGCAATTGGGTGAACTGCAGCTTCCACTTAATCCCTCTCTGCCATCCAACATACTATTCCATCCATGTGACTGGGCCTGTCTGACCATGGACGGAATAGTACGTCATATCTTTAACGCGACACTGCAACCAAAAGTCGCGGTGACCGCATTAAAATTCCGGCATCATCTCACCTGTGGTAAGATGGTGTCGGCAAACTGGGGGTGTCCCTGCCCACCCGCACTCACGATCGCTGTGATTAGCTGTTCAACACTGAACAGCCAAATCACAGCGTCTCATTGTTTCAGGCAATCAGATTGCCTGAAAGAGTGATATCCCAGCCTAGGATCAAGTACCGAAAACTGCTCAGATTGGCATGATCGACAATCACATCAATCGCGCCAATCGCATGGCACAGCCACAGTGTTACCACGCTGTGCCCTGACGGTGACCTGCCTAGCATCGGTGCTGTAAGAGCACCAATCCTAGGTCGGTGCCTAGGAAAGGAAAGGCCAGGCCTGGCCTGGAGCTGCTGATTGGCACGATCGATGTAATTGTCGATCGTGGAAATCACAGGGCACAGCCGTGGTGTGACCACGCTGTGCCCTGCCGGTGACCTGCCTAGGATTCAGCTGTGAGCTCCGATCCTAGGACGGTGACTAGCAACCCCGGCATCACCTGGGCCAGCGCTGATTGGTGTGATCAATGTCATCATCGATCACACCAATGACAGGTCACAACAGCGGTATGACCGCTCTGTGACCTGTCTGTGACTGCTCTGCAGGTCCTCACATTAGCTGAGGATTCATGTAGATTGGTCACACTGCTGGATCTCTTGCTGTGTTGGGCCTTGTGGTGCCACAGAAGCCTGTGACACCACAATCCCTGCTGAAAAAAGAAAAGAAAGAGGACAAGAGACTACAACTGTAAGTGTTTTGATCCCTACCCGATCTCCCTTCATCCACCCCAATGCCCCTTCCCTTTCTCCCTCTTTTAACCCCCCTCCACCGACCCTTTGTGCCGCCTCTGTGCGCACATTTAGCAGCCGCCGAGCGTTGATTGGTGACGCAGTTCACCAATCAACACTCATGCTCGCTTTTCTAAGCCCCCTTTGCGTCACCTCCGTGCTCACATCCAGCAGCCGCCGAACTTTGATAAGTGAAACAGTTCACTTATCAGCGCTCGTACTTGCTGTTTTCCCATTTTTCTCTCACCCCCCTTGTGTTACCCTCCTGCATACATCCAGCAGCCACCAAACTTTGATAAGTGAAATAGTTCACTTATCAGAGCTCGTGCCTGCTGTTTTACACTTTTCTTTTCACAGAACTTTTTTCCTCCCTATTTGCTTTTTTAACTTCGTTTTTTCTTTTCAGACAAAGTTTGCACCAAGCTCTTTCCCTCCTCCCCACAGAGTTAAAAATAAAGTGCTCACCTTATACATGAAATGTCGTCCCGCCATCCCGTTCATCCTAACAACGCTATTCAGTGGAGGAGGCATATGCCTTCCTGCTTTCCTTGCCTTCCTCTTCTCCGAAGAAGCGAGAGGATACCACATTTTTTTACTTCTCAGATTCTTCATCCTCATCCTCTTCCTTCTCGTCATCGTCCTCCTCGGGTCCTGCGGAATCGCCACACAGAAATCCCAGGACAGAAGATGAGGCAGGGCCAGGGCAAGAGGGCCAGGTACGGAATCAAACTCTATAAGCTGTATGAGAGTACCTCAGGGTACACCCACAGCTTTAAAGTTTACAAAGGAAAGGACACCAGGATTCAACCCCGAGTGTCCCCTGTCCTGGGAGTGAGTGGGAAAATGGTGTGTGATTTTGTGCACCCAATGCTGGATAAAGGTTATCACCTCTACACCGATAACTTTTATACCAGCATCCCACTCTTCAAATCCCTCTCTGCGCAAGGTACCGCAGCCTGCGGTACTGTCCGCAAAAATCTGAGAAACCTCCCTAAAATGCTACTTGGGCAGATGCTCAGAAGGGGTGACAACAGAGCCCAATGTAGCGACCACCTGCCGGTGGTCAAGTACAAGGACAAGAGGGATATCTTTCTCTTGACTACAATACACAGTGATAGCAGTGCCCTCAGCACTGTACGAGGTACCTCTACACAGATCTACAAACCGGACTGTATACTGGGGTACAGCAAAAACATGGGGAGAGTTGACCTCTCTGATCAACTCTTCCAACCGTACAGTGCTTTGAGAAAGGCCAGAATGTGGTACAAAAAGCTGGCTGTGCAAATTGGACAAATGGCAAAGCTCAACGCTTTCCTGCTGTCACGATGTGCTGGCCACACCGATACGTCGTAACTTCAGTTCCAGGTAGTGATTAAGGCCCTGAGCGGGCCCCAGTACATTCGGAACTGAAGGTGCTCTCATCATACCAGGTCAACACATCCCGGGGGTGGTTCCGCCGACTGGAAAAGAAGCTAAGCCGCAAAAAAGTTGCCTAGTGTGTTACACAAGGGGAATACGCAAGGACACCATTTATCAATGCGACACCTGCCCCAAAAAACTTGGCCTGTGTATGAAACATTGCTTCAAACTGTACCACACCTCCATGCACTACTAATTTACTTAAATTTACATGACAGGAAACAGTAGGTTAGTTCCAAAAAGGGGGCACATCTAGATAAGTTCCTTGAGGGTCTAGTTTCCAAAAAGGGGGCACTTGTGGGTTTTTTTTTTTTACAGTTTAGGCACATCAGGGGCTCTGCAAATGCAACATGACGCCCGCACACCATTCCATCAAAGTCTGCATTCTAAAACGTCACTACTTCCCTTCCGAGCCCCGACGTGTGCCCAAACAGTATTTTTTTCCACATATGGGGTATCTGTGTATGCAGGACAAATTGGACAACAACTTTTGGGGTCCAAGTTCTCCTGTTACCCTTGGTAAAATTTAAAATTGGGGACTAAAAGATCATTTTTTGAGGGTAGTCTGCTTTGGGGATATTATAGCTGAAATGCCACTGTGGGATAACAGTTATTTCCCGGTATTGTTGAACCACCCATCCTCCGAATTTGGGACTTTACATGGGGTTTCCTTGGTCAGGGACTTATATGACCAGGGTGTCCTAAAGTCCTTCAAACAAATTCAATCTAAACACAAAATTCCGAGGTCTCAATTTTTCCGCTACCTTCAGCTTAGATCAGTTTTCCACTCACAACTGCGCTCTATGGGTGGGTGACAAGCTATATCATCCTTCCCTTTAATAGGCATCCTTAAGTTACAAGGACCCCAGGGTCTAATCTCTGCCTTATACACGTACATGCTATCAGTGGGAACTGGCTCTGCAATAGTGGCAATCAGGGAGAGGTGGGAGGGTCTTATTACTGATGCTCAAGATGAGGTTCTTGCATCTCCAATTAAAGTATCCCCATCAATCAACAATAGAATGGTGTGTTATATATAATTGAGTCAATCGTATTTAACTCCGTCACGACTCTTCAAAATGGGGCGATTTCAATCTTCGGAATGCTTGAGATGTCATTCATTGGAAGCAGACTTTGTTCACATGATATGGAGTTGCCCCATTATCCCTTCATACTGGAGAGAGATGACATCGTTGTTGACATCCTTAGTACAGGTTGTGGTCCAGCTTAACCCACTTGTCTGTTTGTTCGGGGTGATGGACGAGGAGATGTGGGGACACTATGCTATGAGTTTCTAACGTGAGACACTCTTTCTAGCTAGAAAAGTGTTAGCACTACGTTGGATGGGTGGGATACATCCCTCTCTTAGAGCCTGGATTGAATTAGTAAATACAGTTATACCATATGAACGAACATTATATCAGAACAGAGGTTGCTTGGGGAAATTTGACAGGATTTGGGAAAGGTCGACCTCTTCTCATCTTACTATACTGAGGCGTAGTGGTCCAGTACCACCGTGATATCATGATAAAATACTCTGAATCACTCTATGACATCACATGAGTACTAATGTTACATTACACAACTATGCTTGGCAGTGTGTTAGCAGTAGCTTAATTAGGCATGTAGTGTTGTTTAGGGTGTATGTTGCCGGATGGATATAAAGTTAAATAATAATCCAATCACTTGATACTTGGTTTATTGCCCATACAGCAATACATGGACCTATGTAACTTAAATTATATTGATAATCTGCTGGGCAAATTTGCAGCTCCACTATAATTGTTTGGACAAAAGCATGTGTATTCATCTGGTTATATGCATATGTATATATGTTCTGTGGTTAATAAAAGAATTTAAAAAAAAGATCATTTTTGTGGGAAAAAAATAGGATTTTTTTATTCTCATGGACAGACATTATAAACTTTAGTGAAACACTTGGGGGTTCAAAGTTCTCACCACACATCTAGATAAGTTACTTAGAGTGGTCTAGTTTCCAAAATGGTGTCACTTGTGGGGGGTTTCCACCTTTTAGGCACATCAGGGGCTCTCCAAACGCGACATGGCATCCGATCTCAATTCCAGCCAATTTTGGTTTGAAAAAGTCAAACAGCGCTCCTTCCCTTCTGAACCCTGCCGTGCACCCAAACAGTGGTTTTACCCGACATATGGGGTATCTGCATTCTCAGGAGAATTGCACAACAAATTTATCTGTCCATTTTCTCCTTTTTCTCTTGTGAAAATACAAGTTCTTGCTAAAAGATCATTTTTGTGACTAAAAAGTTAAATGTTCATTTTTTCCTTCCACATTGCTTCTGCTCCTGTGAAACACCTGAAGGGTTAATAAACTTCTTGAATGTGGTTTTGATCAGCCTGAGGGGTGCAGTTTTTAGAATGGTATCACTTTTGGGTATTTTCTGCCATATAGACCCCTCAAAGTGACTTCAAATGTGAGGTGGTCCCTAAAAATAATGTTTTTGTAAATTTTGTTGTAAAAATGAGAAATCACTGGTCAGTTTTAACCCTTATAGCTTCCTAACAAAAAAAAAAATTGTTTCCAAGATTGTGGAGGTGTAAAGTAGACATGTGGGAAATGTTATTTATTAACTATTTTGTGTGACATATTTCTCTGTTTTAAGGGCATAAAAATTCAAAGTTTGAAAATTGCTAAGTTTTCAAAATTTTTGCCATATTTCCGTTTTTCATAAATAAGCAGAAGTCATATCGAAGAAACATAACATGAAGTACAATATGTCACGAAAAAACAATCTCAGAATCACCGGGATCCATTGAAGCGTTCCAGAGTTATTACATCATAAAGGGACAGTGGTCAGAAATGTAAAAATTGGCCTGGTCATTAATGTGCAAACCACCCTCGGGGTTAAAGAGGTTAATAGTTAATCATGCTACAAAACTCGCAGTGTAGCCAAGGCCTAATAAGATAAAGCCATACAATAATGAGAAGTTGAATATTTTCCTCACATGTATATATAAAATGTGTCTAGATTTTCTCAGTATTTCAAATTGAAACGATGATGAACATAAATATGTTGTCATGTCCTTTGGACTTGGTAATTCTCTCTCTGCCCTTGTCAATTACATTGTTTGAAAACCTCTTCCCTGAGCACCCCCCCTGTTATCTCAGAATCCTCTTCAAAAATCGGTACCAGAAATATTTTGGATAAGAGGAGATCCTGAGTAACTCACTCTCCGAGTGAAAAAACTATGGTCCATAATGTATTAAAAATAAAGCATACACCATCCCATCCGTCCCCTGATGCTCCTCTTCCAAGGTATCTCGCCAATCCCGTGCATCCTCTTCTAGCCAAACACTGACATAATTACACCAGCCACTGACTGAGAAGAATATGTTACTTCTCTGCATTTAGTGGTTACAACTCACCTGAATCGCTGTCTGTACTCATCTCCACCTTTAGCAAATCATTATCCATCAAATATGTCTCTGTAGTATTAATATGGATCAGATCGTCACCCTAAAAAAAAAAAATTGTAAAAGTCACGGAAAGATGGAGAAGTCACATGAAATGATTTTAAAAAAGATAAAAGATCATAAATTAACATGATGGACAAAATGACATGACACCAGTAATTATCACATAGCTGCTGATCTCCTATATAATTCCAACCTTTCGGCTCCTCATTCTAACCAGCAGTCTCTGTAACCAAAAAATTGTGAGAAGATCCAGACAACATCTAATGTCTTTGAAAGAATTTATCCTGAAAATTCCACCAAGTATAAAACATACACTTAATGGCTACTTTATCACTGGAACATTGGCCTTTAGAACCTCAGCAATTTGTTATGTCACACGTTCCAGATGAAGGTCCTGACTTGCTCTTAATGGCACATTCTACCTCCATGTAGAGATGCTCCATAGCAGTGTTCCCCAACTTCGGTCCTCAGGAGCCACCAACAGATCATGTTTTCAGGATTTCCTTAGTATTGCACAGGTGATAATTGCATCACCTGGACAGACAAGAATTCAAAAGCCTGAGCAATACTAAGGAAATCCTTGAAAACATGACCTGTTGGTGGCTCTTGAGGACCGGAGTTGGGGAACACTGCTCTATAGCATGGGTGAGGAACCTCAGTCCATGGGTCATAAGCATACTTTTCCCCAGCCTCAGAGCAGATTCCCGGGGACCGCAGTGTACAGGCCAACGCTGGCCACTTAATTGCTCCTGAGGTACTGAATGCTGCAGACCATGCGATGAAGGCTTACATCCTCATGGTGGCCAGTTCCACCATGAGGATGTACTTTGTGGGTGGAGTGAGGGCGCTTTTCGCTCCTGTCACACCAATGACGACAGCAGTGGCAGACCTATTCCGTGATGCCCCCAGATCCACTTTCAATTTATATGTCCTCAGCCTCTCCTGCAATGCATATGCTCCAAGCACCAACATTTGCTGTGTTGTACAGGTGCTTCTCACACAATTAGAATATCATCAAAAAGTTAATTTATTTCACTTCTTCAATACAAAAAGTGAAACTCATTATATAGAGTGATCTATTTCAAGTGTTTATTTCTGTTAATGTTGAGGATTATGGCTTAAAGCCAATGAAAACCCAAAAGTCATTATCCCACTAAATTAGAATTAAGAAAAATCACCTGCAAAGGGAATCTGTCACCTCATTTTTGCCCTATAAGATGTGGCCACCGCCATCAGGGGCGTAGCTACAGAATTCTGTAATGCTGTAGATAAGCCCCAGAAGTAACCTGAAAGATAAGAAAAACGAGTTAAGATTATACTCACCCCGGGGTCCGTTCCGGTCCGATGGGTGTCACAGTTCGGTCTGGGGCCTCCCATCTTCTAGCAATGACATCCTCCTCCTTATTTCTGCCACGGCTCCTGCGCAGGCGTACTTACTCTGCACTGTTGAGGGCAGAGTAAAGTACTGCATTGCGCAGGCGCCGGACCTCTCTGACCTTTCCTGGCGCCTGCGCACTGCAGTACTCTGCTCTGCCCTCAACAGGGCAGATAAGGTACGCTTGCACAGGTGCCACGGCAGAAGTAAGGAGGAGGACGTCATCGCTAGAAGATGGGAGGCACCGGACCGGACCGCGACACCCATTGGACCGGACTTCCGGAGTGAGTATAATCTAACTCGTTTTTCTTATCTTTCAGGTTACATCGGGGGTTTATCCACAGCATTACAGAATGCTGTAGATAAGCCCCTGATGGCGGTGGCCACATCTCATATCAGAAAAATGAGGTGACAGATTCCCATTAATATGAAATTCTCCTTTGGTTTCAGAACTCCCATTTGAGTTCAGCCGATTGATTCGGCCCTCCACAGCAGCGCCTGTTTCTCATATGGCCCCTTGGGAAAATTAATTGCGCACCCCTGGCATAGAACATTGTTCTTCTAACATGTGACAACAACTTGAATTTTGTAGCTTTGAAATACTGGTCCAGGCTAATCTAGAATAGGAATCTCACAGAAATCAGATCACTTCATTTTATGCTGCACTTGGGGTCACAGGTCTAATTTCCATACACAGTAGCTCCAATCAAGAGAGGGCCCGTGTCGGTAATGTATTGTCTGTAATACATTGCACGTTCAGTGTATGATACTGGTGGATAAGCAAAACTGAACACAAGACTTTCACAGCTTCTACACATCGTAGTGGAGATCTCATGACACCTTCTCACCATCTACCTGATGATCCTGAGGAACACTGGGATCTTCTTGTTTACAGTCCTGTGGAAGAGGACGGGGACATCTCTCTGGTGTTGTCCTCTCACTGGATAGATCTGGAGGAAACACATACAGTGACTGAATTCATTCTTTACCTACTGATAATTATAAGAAGTGTGTAGTTAGTCCTGTATATTACCTGGTGATGTGTGGGGCTGGGGAACCTCCATAATGACGTCCTTGTACAGATCTTTGTGTCCTTCTAAATACTCACACTCCTCCATGGAGAAATAGACGGCGACATCCTGACACCTTATATGAACCTGACACATACAACGATACTGTCATCCCTCCGATCCCTCCATAGCGTTACTGTATAATGTCCCAGCATTCCCAGCAGTGTCACCTCTCCAGTCAGCAGCTCAATCATCTTGTAGGTGAGTTCTAGGATCTTCTGGTCATTGATGTCCTCATGTATCAGGGAGTGAGGTCGAGGCCCCGTGATTGGGCTCAGGGGTCTTCCCCATCCCTCAGACACAGGATCCTGACAGCGCTCACTAGAGGTCTTCTTCACTACTGTGTAATCCTGGTTATGGAGAGACACATTAATAAATCTCACTACAGACATTTCCAGAGTCCTCACCTCTCCAGTTCTGTCCATTATTCCCATAGATAAGAATGATGTAATGTGACGTCATCAGAATCTCTCACCTCTCCAGTAAGCCGGAAGAGGATCTCTAGGGTGAGGTGTAATATCCTCTCTGCCATCTTGTCCCTGTCCCTATCCATCCTTGTAGGGTCACTCAGGAGAATTCTCTTATATGGAAGATCTCCACTGAGAGGATCCGATATTGTAGGGACCTGAATGGGGAGAAGATGAAGATGTAACATCATAAAAGAAATCTCCGGAGCTGTTACCTATGTTACATATGATTACTACATCCAGGGGCGCACCTATAATGAGGCAAGCTGAGCACTTTGACTCAGGCAGCATTTAGTCCCTGAAGACAGGGGGTAGCAGTGTGGCACCGCCCCCTGCAGTCAGACAACATCGTGCCGTGCTCCTAGAGATCAGAGCTGCTCAGACTGCAACATAAGAGGACTGTGCCAGGTGCATCTCTTCCCTCTTTCTCCCTACCCAGGAATCTTTGGGTACGATGGAGGGAGGCTCAGCACAGCCACCCCTCTGCACTTCACTCACTACCAGGACTCCCGACGGGCCACATGAGAGACCATGACTGTTGTGGAGGGGCGAACTAATAGCTTGAAATTAATTCTACCTAATATTAATTTATTATATTAATTGTATCACTTAATATTGAGCATAATTAAGTATGCTGACACCCCCTATATATCTTTTAACCCCCCCACAGCCCCTCATATACAGCATGAGCCTCACACAGCCTACTACATATGTGACATGAGCCCCACACAGCCTCCCTCTATACAGCATGAGCCCCACACAGCCTCCCTTTATATGGCATGAGCTCCACACAGCCTCCCTATATACGGCATGAGCCCCACACAGCCTCCCTTTATATGACATGAGCCCCACAGTCTCCCTATATACGGCATGAGCTCCACACAGCCTCCCTATATACGGCATGAGCCCTACACAGCCTTCCCATATATTGCATGACAGTATACAGCCTTCCCATATATTGCATGACAGTATACAGCCTTCCCATAGCCTCACCATGTGCAGCAAGTCACCCCCATATTATCCCCATGTTCACCCCCATAGAATCCCTATGTTCACCCCCATAGAATTCCCATGTTCACCCCCATAGAATACCCATGTTCATACACATGAATAAAAACAAACCACCACATACTCACCTCGGTCCCGTTCCCAGGGGCCCTGCTTCTGCTACTGTCTCTGATGCGCTGACTCTCCGGCGGTACGCAGCTGACTCGATGAGCTGTCGTCATCGCGTCAGCTGTTTCACACGCTGATTGGTGGAGGAAGTGGCCAGAGGCCCCTCCTCTACCAATGCTGACTGCGCGAGACATCGCGTGAGCTGGCGGGCATAGTGCAGCCCATGGACCTCAGGTTTTCAGCCCCATGGCTGTCTCCATCCGCAGGCCGAACTGAGACAGCCAGAGGGCCGGATGTGGCCCACGGGCCGCACTTTGCCCAGGTCTGCTCTACCCCTTCAAAAGCTGCTTTTCCCCCCCACACAGCTGCACATTCCCAATCCCCTCTACCCTTTCTGCTCTCTGTTGACATCACAATGTCTCCCACCACTGCTGTTCTGTGATGGTGACAGGAGATCCCCATCTTTTTCATGGTGCTTCCTGTCAGAGATCCTGTCATCTTATATTCTTATATTTGTGTGTGTATAAACATATACAGTATAAAAATAAATACAGTACATATGTCTGCATTTATGTGAATGAATGTGTACATGTGATATTTTTAGTGATAGTCAGATATTAAAAAACATATATACTTTAGCTAAAAGTGTCCCCCACCCAAAAAAAAGCCAAAACACATGTACTTTAAAAAAAGGCATTTTTATTTGCAGAATAAATTAATATATTTATAATGCTATTTATAGCAAATGCATAAGGTTATGTTCCCAGAGTCAGCAAACGCTGCGGCTTTGACGCTGCGTACATCCGCAGCGTCCAGATGATACAGCATAGTGAGGGGATTTCCTGCGTAGACAGACATGCCGCGCATCTTGCCAGACCGCAGTATGTCTATTTACATTGTGGAGACGCTCCGTCTCTGCAGTGTAAATTTCCCATACACTATCATTAGATACGGTAAAACCGTGCGGGAACACCGCTTACAACGCATGTGAAATAATTTGAATAATGTTGTATCGTGTTTCTGATGGGAAGTTCAGCTACACTGCAGTTCTCACGATGAGCTGAGCTGACCGCGAGAACAGCCGTGCACATGATCGGGGAGGGGGACATCTCCAGTCACTAGGCAACTTCTCATGGTCACCTGACTGCGAGAACTGCCGTGCACGTGGCCGCCGGGGACCGCGTTATCTCCGTTCATCATCTTCAAGCTCCGCTGTATCTGCATTTCAGGCTAAGTGGTGGCATAATGATACGGTTCAGACTGACATCCAGATGTAGCAGAGCTGAACTCGTCGTGGGACATTATGGATTATCTTCTCAGTGGACAGGTAAGGATATTGGTTTTTTTTAATTTTATTTCTCTTACAGGAGATCTAGGGCGTCATGGAATTAGGTGAGGTCGTAAGTACGGTTTAATTGAGAATATTAAAGGAGTCTGTGTTATTATTTCAAATAAAGGACTTTATTCTGGCTGTGTCTTAATTTACCATGTAACTATAAGACTAGTAATGGATAGGTGTCTTATAGAAGTTTCTCCATTACTTATAGAAGCTTCTCCATCAACCCCACAAATAAGAACCCCACTTGCCACCACTACAGGGCAAGTGGGAAGAGTCGGGTAAAATGCCACAACTGGCGCATCTATGGATGTGGCAATTGTGGGGTGGCCGCGGACAGCTATTTTTAGGCTGGTGAAGGCCAAAATCCATGGCCCCTTACCAGCCTGAGAATACCAAGCCGCAGCTGTTTGCTTTTTCCTTGGCTGGTTAACAAATATAAGGGGACCTCACGCAATTTCTTTTGGAGGGGATCTCACTATTTTTGCTAACCATCCAATGTAAGCAGACTGCTGCGGCCTGGTATTATCAGGCTGGTAAGATTCATGGATATTGGATCGTTACCAGCCTGAAATACCAGTCCCAGTAGTCTGCTTTACTATGGATGGTTAACAAATAAGGGGGGATTCAACGCCATTTTTTAAAAAATTATTTATATTTTTTTTTAATTATTATTTAAAGAGGGGGCTTCTGTGTTTTCCGCCACTTCCTTCTCTGTGCTTTCCTCCACTTTTTGTGTCATGTACTTCTGGCTGTGTCACAAGATTCACCATTATGTAAATTAGTACACATGCGTAGTAAGCTACGTTCCCGCACCTAACCCCTTAATGTCTATTGATGTGTACAGTCTGTCATGGGCGGTTGTAACTTATAACACCAGGACGGACTGTGCACGTCATGGCTTTGAACTGCCACTGCGTGTAAACACGCAGTGACAGTTCAGTGCCGACAGCTGTCTATGACAGCTGAGAGGCACGGCAAGGGATGCAGGGACCCTTGCAGTCGGTCTCAACAGCTTTCAACATAGGTATCATGCATTACAATGCTGGAACATTGTAATGTATTATACCTAAAGTGAAAGTCCCATAAAGGGACAAGGTAAAAAAGCACATTTTTAAAAAAAAATATGTAAAAAGAAAATTAAAAAATAATGAAAAATAATTAAAAAAATCCCCTAAAAAAAAGGATTACTTACCGGTAATACTCTTTTGTAGAGCCACGACAGCACCCACTGAGAGAGGGGATCTGCCCCTAGGAACAGGAAACCTACAGAGAGATAAAAGGGGCGGTCCCCCTCGCTCCCTCAGTTGGATTACAGAGAACAAGAGGATCCGCCACACATGCTTTAGTCAATTTGCTCAGTAAGCGATTCTAGCATATATATATACTTATATCTTTTGCTACATTTCACATATTTATATACAGCTTCTATCCTTCACCCACTAGAGTGAACCACGTGTATATATATCAAGGGAGGGAAGTGAGCGGGTGCTGTCGTGGCTCTACAAAAGAGTATTACCGGTAAGTAATCCGTTTTTTTCTCTTCGCCACGACAGCACCCACTGAGAGATTTTCAGAGATAATCACCTGGGAGGGCCCACTGTGTCAAGGACTGATCTACCAAAGGCCAATTCATCGGAAGAAGATAAATCTAGCCTGTAGTGACTATAAAAGGCAGAAGGAGAAGACCAGGTTGCGGCCTTACATATTAGCTCAATTGGGACATCCGTCCTTTCGGCCCAGGAAGAAGATATGGCTCGTGCAGAATGTGCCCTCACGCCCTGTGGCGGGCCTTCTCCTTTTTGCCGAATATGCCAATGTAATTGCGTTTCTGGTCCACACTTCTTGTTACCCTGGAAAGTGAGAAAAAGAGACAAAAAAGAGCCCTGTTCTGCCTCCAGGGCTTAGAGTTATCTATGTAGACTAATACGGCCCCTTTACATCTAGGCCATGCCATCTTTCCTTCTCTGGTGTTGCCGGGCTCTCCTAAAAAAGAAGGAAGGTAGATTTCTTGGATCTATGGAATTTAGCAGTCTCGCTAGGCAGGTAGGATGGGTCCGTCTTTGACACTATTCTGCCCTGAAATATTGTCAGGAAGGAGGATCTATTGACAGGGCTTGGAGAACATGCATCCCCCTTGCCAATACTAGAGCTACCAAAAAGGCGGCTTTCAATGAAACGCGCTTTATTGAGGCCAAGTGTATGGGCCCGAATGGTCCCTGTGTGAAAGCATCTAGGAATAAGCTAAGGTCCCAAGGCGGTTCTTGAAGAAAGTGAACCGGGTTTGCTTGCTGGCAAGCAGAGAAAGATCGAGCTACCCCTTAGTTGCCCGCTCGTTATAATTATACTTGGCCTCCAGAGCCGAAACTTGAACCTTTAGGGTGTTACCTGCAAGTCCGAACTCACGCCCTTCCTGCCGGAACTCTAATATGGCAAGGATAAAGACCCTCCCCGGAAAGGTCTGCTGAATGGAACGTTAAAGATTTTCCTGCAAGAGGGTGCCAATTACGTCATCTGAGAATCCCATTAGCTTCATTAACTGCCTCTCAAATTACATGCCGTGAGGCGTAGACCTTTGGCCTGAGGGTGGTAACAGGGTCTTTATGAGCGCAGGTCTCGATCCAGAGGGAGAACCCATGACATGGCTCTCAGCCATGAAACCCACGGCTTTTTGGCCCAGCAGGCTATTAAGATGACTCTCGCTCCGTATTACCTCATCATCCTGGTAACAGCTGGCGACCATAACATCGGAGGGTCTGGTGAACCGTCCAAGGGTTTAGAAGAGCGTTGAGTACATCCGAACTGTGTTGTTCTGTACAGTAGAGCGAACCTTTCGACCCACCTATTGGCCCTTGTAGCGAACAGGTCTATCTCTGGCATGCTCCATATAGCCGCTATCATCCTGAAGATGCGCCGGCTGATCACCCATTCCCCTTGATGCAGGGTATGGTGGCTGAGGAGGTGTGCTCCGGAGTTGTCCACTCCTCTGACATGGAGAGCAAACAGGGACAGGCTCTGAAGTTGTTTATTACCCTGATAAGACGGGTCAATAGGGACAACAGGTGTGTTTTGGCTCTCTGCAGGATTCTCTTATGCGGTAGATATCAGAGTTCTTGACCGTATTCCTCCTCATACTATGAAGGTACCATATCATACCATGAAGCATCTTGTAGTGATATGTGGTTCTATGAAGTACCATGAAGCACTAAGTACCATGAGGTACCATGAAGTACCATGAAGTACTCTGAAGCAATGTGAAGTACCATGAAGTACCATGAAGTACTCTGAAGCAATGTGAAGTACCATGAAGTACCATGAAGTACTCTGAAGCAATGTGAAGTACCATGTAGTACTATGAAGTACCATGAAGCACCATGAAGTACCATGAAGCCATATGAAGCACCATCAAGTACCATGAAGTACTATGAAGCACTATGAAGTACCATGAAGTACCATGAGGCACCATGAAGTACTATGAAGCCACATGAAGAACCATGAAGTACTATGAAGCACCATGAGGGATCATGAAGTACCATGAAGTACTAGGAAGCACTATGAAGTACCGTGATGCAATATGAAGCACTATGAAGTACTGTGAAGGTACTATGAAGTACTATGAAGCACTATGATGCAATCTGAAGTACTATGATGCAATACTAACTATGACGTAGTACTATGAAGTACCATGAAGAAATATGAAGTATTATGAAACAAAAAAGATGCACGATGCAGCACTATTCAGTACTATTATGCCATCTGAAGTACTATGATGCAATACTAAATCTGATGAAGTACTATGAAGTACCCTGAAGCAATATGAAGTACTATGACTTACTATGATGCAACAAGAAGCACAATGAAGTCCTATGACATACGATGGTGTACTAAGACATATCATGAAGTACTATGGAGTACCATGCAGCAATATGATGGGCTATGACATACTACGATGTATTATGACACAAAAAGAAGTACCACAAGGTACTATGACATACAATGACGTACTATGACATATCATGAAGTACCATGAAGCAATATGATGAGCTATGGCACACTATGATGCAACCAGAAGTACTATGAAGTACTATGAGAGATCACGAAGTACCATGAAGCAATATGATGCGCTATGGCACATTCTGATGCACTATGATGCAACCAGAAGTACTATGAAGTACTATGACATATCATGAAGTACCACGAAGCAATATGACGTACAATGAATTATATCATTGGCTGCGTCTGCATCACTATTTGCGCTTTTTCTCCTTTTTTTTTTATTCATCTTTGGCGCATGTTTGCACTGGGCCGTAGTATTTGGTAATTAGAAAAGACAATAGTACCAAAACGAGAGACGGAGTACAGAGTGAAGGAACAAGCCGGGTCATACACGGGAAGCAAACAAACAACGCAGAGTACACGCACACCAGAACAACAGTATAGCTGATAGAGAATGCTAGTTTGGAGTGAGTATAAATACCCCTCCCAGATCCAAAGAGAGGCCGGCAAAAGTTAACCCTGTGAGAACAGGACATTAACCATGTCCGAACCATGACAATCACGAACCGTGATTGCAACACCGGACACTCTTTTATAGGTCAGAGCCAGAGTAATCACACCTGCTTCATAATCTTGTGCACTAAACTAAAGTAACCAGAGTGCAATGACCCTAACGGCCACTGGGGGCAAAACTAGAACTGAAACCACCACAGTGCAATGACCCTAATGGCAACCGGGGGCAAAACTATCTTTACGTACACAGCTTAAGTTAAAAAAAAAAGGTTACTAGTGCAAAATCTGTCATAATCCAGCCTGGATCATGACAGACCCGAAGAATAAAGCTGCCATACTAATTTTACCACACGCGGAGCGATGGAAAAAAAAAAAAAACAATTCCTGAATTGCTAGTTTTTGTTCATTCTGCCTCCACAAAAATCATAATAGAAAGTGATAAAAAAAGTTATGTGCCCAAAAATGGTACCAATAAAAACGTCAGCTCGTCCCGCAAAAAACAAGACCTCACATGACTCTGTCGGACGGAATACGGAAAAATTATACTGTAGCTCTCAAAATGCGGCAATGCAAAAATTCATCCAAAAAAAAAGCGTCTTTTAGTGTGTGACTGAAGCTAAACATGAAAAAAGGATTTAAAACTGATATCGCTGTAATCGCACCGACCCGAGGACTAAAGTCGCCTAATCACTAATACCGCACGAGGAACGGCGTAAAAAATAAAACCAATTCTTCACCTTTTGTGGATTTGTGCATTCTGCCTCCCAAGGATCACAGTAAGGCGATCACAGTGGATTACCCCACATATGGGGTATCAGCGTACTCAGGACAAATTGCACAACTTTTGGGGTCTCATTTCTCCTGTTACCTGTGGGGGGTTTCCACAGTTTAGGCACATCAGGGGCTCTGCAAACTCAACATAACGCAGATCATTCCATCAAAGTCTGCATTCCAAAACGGCGCTCCTTCCCTTCTGAGCTCTGCCATGTGCCTAAACAGTGGTTTACCCTACATATGGGGTATCAGCGTACTCAGGACAAATTGCACAACAACTTTTGGGGTCCAATTTCTCCTGTTACCCTTGTGAAAATAAAAATTTGTGGGCGAAAAGATCATTTTTGTGGAAAAAAAAGATTATTTTATTTTCACGGCTCTGCATGATAAACTTCTGTGAAGCACCTCAAAGTGCTCACCACACATCTAAATAAGTTCCTTAGGGGGTCTAGTTTCCAAAATGGGGTCACTTGTGGGAGGTTTCCACTGTTTAGGCACATCAGGGGCTCTCCAAAAGTGACATGGCATCCAATCTCAATTCCAGGCAATTTTGTATTGAAAAAGTCAAACGGCGCTCCTTCCCTTCTGAGCTCTGCCATGCACCCACATAGTGGTTTACACCCACATATGGGGTATCTGCGTACTCAGGACAAATTGCACAATGACTTTGGGGGTCCTGCTACCCTTGGGAAAATAAAAACTGGGGGTGAAAATATCATTTTTGTGGAAAAAATATGATTTTGTAATTTTACGGCTCTATATCATAACCTTCTGTGAAGCCCTTGGGGATTCAAAGTGCTTACCACACATTTAGATAAGTTCCTTGGGGGGGGTTTAGTTTCCAAAATGGGGTCACTTATGTGGGGTTTCCATTGTTTAGGTACATCAGGGGCTCTCCAAACATGGCATCCGCTCTCGATTCCAGCCAATCTGACATTCAAAATCTCAAAATGATGCTCCTTCCCTTCTGACCACTTCCGTGCGCCTAAGGAATGGTCTTCCTCCACACATGGGGTACACAGCAGAAATTGAGCAACAAACATTGTGGTTCATTTTCTCCTGAAACCCTTGACAAAATAAAAAAAATTGTGTCCAAAGAGAAATTTTGGGGAAAAAAAGTGCCTTCCACATTGCTTCAATTCTTGTGAAGTACCTAAAGGGTTAATAAACTTCTTGAATGTGGTTTTGAACACCTTGAGGGGTGCAGTCTTTATAATAGTATCTCTTTTGGGTATTTTCTGTCATTTTGACCCCTCCAAGTGACTTCAAATGCGAGTTGGTTCCTAAAAAAAATGGTTTTGTAAATTTTGTTGTAAAAATGAGAAATTGCTGGTCAACTTTTAACCCTTGTAACTTTCTAATAAAAAAAAATGTGGGTGTCACACCGCCCTCGGGCTCGGGGCCTGCTGTCCAGGCCTCGGCCACCAGGAGACGCCGGACTGACATGTCGTCGTCGATCTCGGGGCCTGCTGTTCCGCCCTCAACCACTAGGAGGCGCCGTGGCTTGCGCCCGAGTGAGGGCGGCAACAATGAAAGGGCTTCTGCGCAGGCGTCTACTGGACGCAGACTCCGCTCCTCTGTCAGTCATGAAGGGGCTGGTGCATCATCATCAGGTCTGGTCCTGGGGGCGGTCCTGATGACATCACCAGCCCGGGAGCCTGTGAGGGACGACCTGATCCCTCAAATACCTTGGGACTGGGCTTGCAAGCCGCCGGATATATTCTTGGTTCCCCTACGTGTTACTTGTGATTGCCTATCGTTAACTCCGACCTCAGCCTGAACTTCTGACTACTCTGTTGCCTGCCGTTTTTGTACCTTGCATTTCTCCTGATTACTGACGCTTTCCTTGGCCTGGATTCCTGACCCCCTCTACTGCCTGACGATTTTGTACCTCCGCTACTCTCCCGGTTTTTGACCTCTGCCTGGACTCTCGACTCTGCCTGCCGTTTCTGTACCTCCACTGCTCGCCTGGTTTCCGACTCCATTTTTGGCTCCCTTCCTGCTGTTCTATTGCGACCGTTCTGCTCTGTCACTCTGCTCCTGTTCAGACAGCGCTTCCTGGGCTCTGCAGTAAATCCAGATCCCTGTATAGGGGTAAAGGGTGTCGGTGCTACTCGGGGCGCTGTCTGTCTGCAGCCCAGACTTGCAGACGGACGCAACAGTGGGTTCCAAAATTGTGCTGATGTAAAGTAGACATGTGGGAAATGTTATTTATTAACTACTTCTTGTGATATATCTCTCTGATTTAAGGGTATAAAAATTAAAAGTTTGAAAATTGAAAAATTGTAAAAATTTTTGCCATATGTCCATTTTCTTCATAAATAAATGCAAGTCATATCAAAGAAATTTTACCACTAACATGAAGCACTATATGTCACGAAAAAACATTCTCAGAATCAGCAGGATCCGTTGAAGCGTTCCAGAGTTATAAGCAGATAAAGTGACAGTGGTCTGATTTCAAAATTAAGGCCTGGTCTTTAACCTACAAAATGGCTTGGTCGTTAAGGGGTTAATACACATGCGACTAGGGAGGTAATGTGGTTTTACCGCATCTAATGATAGTGAATGGGTAATTTATAGAGTGGAGACTGAGCATCTCTACTACATAAATTGACATGCTGCAGTCTAGAAAGACCCACTGCATGTCCATCTCTGCGGGTGAGCCGCGGGCATCGGTGCATGCATAGTGGGCATGGGATTTCTTGAAATCCCATCCACTATGCTGTAACAGATGGACGCTGTGAGTTGGACGCTGCATCCAACTCGCAGCGTTTACTGACCGTGGGAACATACCCCAATATATCTGCAAACAGGAAATCACTTTTTTTTCTTCCCAGAAGCCAACTTTCAATTAGCTTTATTTCAAGTGACAAAAAAACGCATGCAATGAAAAAACGCATGAAAAACGCATGCGGAAAAAAACGCATCAAAAATGCATCAAAAACAAAAGTGACCTGCCAGTGACCTCAGATACAGATTTGGTGCAGATTTCACCTGCATCAAATCCTAAGCCATTCCTGACCGTGGGAACATACCCTAAGGCCGGGATCACACACAGCGAGATACGGCGGAGTCTCGCAGGTTAAAACCAAGCTCTGGCGCCGGCACTCTGGAGCGGAGCGTGCAGCCGCACAGCAATACATGGAGCAGCACGCTCTGCTCCGGAGTGCCGGTGCCAGAGCTTGGTTTTAACCTGTGAGACTCGGCCGTATCTCGCTGTAGTGTGACTCCGGCCTAACAGTAAAAAAATTACTGTCTCCCCATACCCAAAGAAGTCAATAAAAGTAGATCACTGAAAGGGTTGTCCCATTTCAAAAAATACTCCATAGGCTCGGGGGTCTAAAAAAATAAAAACAAACCTGACGTTTTAACCTTTTTATGTTTGTTGATTGGCTGCAGCTGTGAAGTTGTGTCTGCAACGCTGCAGTCAATCACTGAACTCAACCTCTGATGTAGATGTAACAAGTCACTGAGCTCGGTGATAGATTACAGCACTGTAGGCTTGAAGTCACTACTGCAACAATCAACAAAGGTGAGTACAGTGGCAAGAGGTATTGTTGGAGCCCGATAGGGTGAGTAAGGTCATGTGCACAGACTGTCCTTTTACATGGGCACATTAATCCGGCGGATTTATCCTTTGAAGGATAAATCTGGTGGAGATATGACCGTTTGAAAACGACCAAAGATCAAGGGGTCACATATTTATTTGCTGATCCCTTGATCTTTGTAAGTTGAAAAATGTATCTGCCACCGGAGAAACCTTCGTCATGTAAACTCCGGTGGCGGACAAAGGTGGGCTTACCTTGCTTCTGGATTTCACACCCCTCCACTGTGCAGAGTGGAGGGGCGTGGAATCCAGCGGAGGTCTGTGAACATCCGTGAGAGTGGCGTGGAATCCGGATGCTGAAGCCAGGTAAGAGGAGTGTGGAATCCTTCACAACAGTGAGGATCTCATGCTCACCCCTATGAAGGACTCCACGCTCCTATCAAAGATTTATCCTGCTGATATATCCATGTCTCAGAGGCAGGTAATGATAAGGGCAGCACGGGCAGATTTATCCTCTTAACGTGACTCAGTGCTTAAATCTGCCCATTTAAAAGGACTTTAAGAAAGTCGGACACTTTATTTTACGGAGTGTCAATGGACCCGTGTAACACAAGTATGGATTGTCTAAAATGGGGAGGCTGCTTAAGAGTGGCCGGTAGAGTCTCTAAGACTTGGGATGCTGCACAGTCTGCTCTTCTAATATGCGCAGCCCTGGTGTTTATTGTTGTATTCATTTGTGTCTTTTGTATAGTTTTTCTATTGTCCAAGACGTTGAAGTTCTACCTGTAGTCCATGAGCCGGGCCAGATATCGGTACTACCCGGAGTGACTAATTCTCTTTGGTGTTTTTAGGTAGATGCATGTCTGTAGTTTATGTTTTGATATGATAGCCCTTGCACATCAGTAGCTTAACCCCTTCAGGCCTATTTGTACCCAAATGCCTAGGCCATTTTTTGTAAATCTGACCTGTCACTTCATGCGGTAATAACTTTGGGACGCTATCACCTACCCACGCCATTCTGAGATTGTTTTCTCGTGACATATTGTACTTCATGGTAGTGCTAATTGTGAGTCAATAGATTTTACCTTTCTGCATAAAAAATTACAAAATACACGAAAATTTGGGAAAAATTCGCTATTTTTGAACTTTGAAATTCTCTACTTTTTACAAAAATGATGATACCCCCCATAACAGTTATTAGTTTACATTCTCCACATGTCTACTTCACATTGGCATCATTTTGGAAATGAAATTTTATATTTTTCGGATGTGATAAGGCTCATAGTTTTATACGCAATTTTTAAAGTTTACGACTAAATTTCCAAAACCCATTTTTCCAAGGACCAAGTCAGTTCGGACGTCACTTTATGGGTCTTGAATAACAGAACCCACCCATACATTACCCCATTTTGCAAACTACACCCCACAAGGTGTCCAAAACGGATTTTCAAAACTTTGTTAACCCCTTAGGTGTTGCACAGGAATTCAAGCAAAATGACAGTGAAATATCAAAATTTCAATTTTTTGGCAGATATTCCATTGTAATCCAACTTTACCTGCAACCCAACAAGGGTTAACAGCAAACCCAAACCCAAAATTGGTTACCCCAATTCCGCAGTTTATAGAAACACCCCACATGTACACGTAAACTAAATTATGGGCGCGCAAGAGGGCTCAGCACAGAAGGAGAGCTAGGCGGTTTTTGGGATAATAGATTACACTGGAAGAAATCCAGTGGGCCATGTCGTATTGGAGAGACCCTGAGGTACCCCCAGAGTGGAAACCCCCAAAAGGTTACCAAATTTTGGAAACTACACCCCCCTAAGGAATGTTTTAGGGGGTATAGTAACCACTTTGACCCAACAAGCGCTCCATTGGAGTTTCATGCACTTGGTTGAGGAAATTGAAAAGTACGTTTTTTACCGAAAAATGTCGCTTTAGGCCCACATTTTTCATTTTGAAAAGGGGGACCAGGAAAAAGTACACCCCACTTTTTATTCCCCATTGTCTCCCGAACACGGCAATACCACAAGTGTTGTCTAAAACCACAGTATTGGCGCACGGCAGGCTTCGTAAGCGAAGCTGCGGCAAAATTCACTGTAAGAAATCTATGGGGCCATGTCACATTTGGAGACACCCTGAGGTCCCGCACAGTGGAAACCCCAAAAAAGTGACCCCATTTTTGAAACTACACCCCCTAAGGAATGTTTTAGGAGGTACAGTAACCACTTTGCACCGGGAACCGGCTCCCAACCCGCAGCGATCCGGGTACGATTCGCCGTACCGCTACGGCGGCCGGCGCGAAGGGGTTAATGGTATTTTTCACCTTTTGAATAGATCCTACCTATATTTCCAAAAAATAATGATTAAAGGTCGATTTAGGGGAAATGCCAAAATGTCAATACAATGCATGTAGTATTTGTAACAAAATTTAATCCAAGTTATGTAAATACACACTGAACATGTCATGGGCTTGTCCATACTAATGTGTGTGTAGGTGTGTGTGTGTGTGTGTGTGTGTGTATATATATATATATATATATATATATATATATATCATAATATCTTCAACATCAGACTCTGAATCTGACTGTTGTTCTACTGGCTCGTCTTCAATACCCTTGTTCTGGCATGTCTGTAACCTGCACATGTCCGTGCACTTCAGGCCATTGCTGAGGCAAGTACACTGAGGAAGTTCGCATGATCGCACACACTTGCAGGACAGTAGCTGGATAATAGCTTCTGGTGCTGGTGCCCCTCACATCCACTTGACAACAAGCTTTCCGTCATTATCTATCATCCAACCGCAGTCTGTTGGGTTTGCAACAAATGGCTGGCTCTGCAGACTTCTCCTCCAGATCGCAGCCTGGTAGTTTGCATGCAGTGCATGCATGAAAAGGCAGTCTTGGCAAGGAGGGAGTTGACTTGACTCTACCACTCCACGTCTGGCACAGAACAGCTGATACCGGAGCCTGTTTACCTCAGTTGTTTGGGTAGTTGGCAGGTACATGTGGCAGGTGATTTCCTGTAACTTCTCAAAGAGTTCGGGAGACACTTCCCATGAACGACTAACTTCCTGAAAGGCATCCTGGTATGTCTTGTTTATCTTCAACTGCTTGAGTGTCGTCATCTTCCCACGGCCAGCGAATGCACTGACTGTGTCACAGCCTGTAAATGCATGCATACCAATCAATAAATCACACACGCTGCCTCCCAATGTTCTGCTCAGAGTGGTGATATCCAGGAATCTTGTCCGGTTCTGTGTACCGCATTTCTGGAACAGGTGGGATGGGATTTTGTGGCACATGCCCAGACACAGGACCATGACATCAGTATCCTCTGAAGTGATGATGACAGACTTGTAACCAGATTCTGCTGCATGAAGAGCATGGAGAAGGAGGCGTGTGTCTGCTTCTTCTTGACTTGACTTAAGGTCAGCAGCCTCTTCCCACAGTTCTTTGGTGATCTTAAAGCAGAGCTGCTCACATGTGACATACATCATCTTCTCCTCAAGCTTCTCCCTGTGGTGTTTCACCTTCCATTCTTCTACCAGAAACTTTATGAGACTTGCCTTGTTGGAGGAATTACTTAGTAGCTTTCTCCACTGCTGGATGTTGTGCCCATGTTGAATGTTCTTGAAATGGATCCCTGTGCCTTCATATCTGTTGACTCTTTCTGTATCTTTGATGGATATCTCCTTGTAGACGTCAAAGACAATATCAATGCGCTTGCTCTTAGCACCCTCATGGATAGCGTGACTCATTGCTGTGCCTGCTAGCTGGGCAAATGTTGCATCGTTTCCCTTCAGTTTCTGAACCAGGCTCATCCCATCAATGATGGTTGAAGAGGGCTCAGGGATCACCTCTGCAGGAGGAGCATTCCTCTCCAACTCCCTTGCTAGGGAAGCCTTGTTGGTCTTGCGGACAGACCCATCACCGTTGGCAAGTGCCCATGACAATGGCGCCAGGGGATGAGTCAAGACATCACTCATTTGTAGCTTTCTGTTCTCAGCTACAAGTATCATCTGGCCAAATAGGTTCCTGTCAGCCTTCAAAATTACCTCCTTGCCAAGGCCTTGTCTGTGTGTCTTCATTCTGATGTTAGAGAACGTTTTAAGATTGTTCTTCGTCATCTTGTCATGAAACAGTGTAGTTGGCGTATCGGTACCCAAACGCTCATCCTTGAATGTGTGATATGCATCCTCTCCTATACTGTATGCCCCTAGAAGGTCTTTGGCTACATCTGGTGGTGCTGCAGTCGCTGTTGATAAACTGATAAGTTCACCATTATGCTCTTTGTTGAAGGGGTTCAACCAACCAGTCTCCAGCAGTTCAACAAAAGATCGGACATCGGCTTCATCTCTTCTAATCCTGGACACCTGTAGGTCTGAATGACTGAAGTCAGTATATTGTTGGCCTACTAGGGCCCTCAGCTGCCTCAAGTACATGCTGCGGTACTCCGATGTCAGGTAGAATCTGGCGACAGCTCCAACTTTGAGGCTGAAGCCTTTTGTGCCCCCTGGTGTCTGGGTGTCTTTGTTGATTGTTTCTTCGATGGTCTGGTCCACAGGAATCCGTCCAAAAGGATTCTTGCTACCGATCTGGACCGAAAAGCCACCTTTCATGAAGCATTCATGCACCTCTGGGTGGTCTATGGGCAGCCGAGACATCGTAGCATAGTTGACCTTGTCATAGGCAAAATACCATGGTATCATCTGTTGGATTGCTCCTAGGTGAAGCATCCAGTTGCCTTCTCTTGAAGCTCGAACCAGGGCCAGCATGGTCTCGACCATGTCCAAGTATGACATCCAGAATGCTGAGAGTTGTTCATTTCTGAAGGTCTCAAGATAAACTTGAAAGAGCTTCAGGGTAAGTGTGCAAGATTCATTATCCAAGAACTTTTCGAAGGATCCCTGCGACACACTGATGCGAAAGTTTGTGATGTTCTTCAGTGTTTCATCCAGATGGTGAAGGTCCCTTGCATGGTTTTCTTCTAGCCATGGAAGGAAGTTTTCCCATGCAAGCCTCATAAGTGCTTCATAGACCAGCTTGTGTAGTCTCACTGCTCTGTTGTACCTCCGGCCGTCCATCACTCCAGACACTGATCCTTCAGCGATGACACTGGATTCAACACACAGATCTCTAAGGCCTGCATCCTGAAATCTCTTACCTATGATGGAGAGGAGATTACAGATTGTGTGGAAGACACCCATTCTAATTATAATGTTCTTGAACTTCTCCTGTTTCCAGATAACCTCGGCAGCTTTGGCATAGAGTGCTTGATCAAACACGCACACAATTCTGTTAAGCTTCAGGGTCTGCATGATGGCATGTGTTTGCTCCAAGACTTCATTCACAGTGGACATGGCTGTTGCAGGAGCATTGATAGTGGGCAGGTAGCTTACAGTGTCCTGGGCCACTACAATGTCGCTGCGGATTTGGATGTTGAACCCAGTCCAACTGCTAATGGTCTGATCCTCATGGTCTGACATTCTAGCCAGAAGCCAGATATGGTTCTTGGTTTTTGAATCCTGGACCTCCTCGGTAGTGTTAACATTCGCAGTCTCAATCCTGGGTGGCCCTCCCCGCCGCCCAACATTGTATATTGGTGGCATTAATTCTGTCGGAATTATGCTTCTTTTCTTCGACTTGGTTACATCTGGCAGGACTTTTGTCACAGAGCATGCAACATTGGACTGAACAGCGATGCCATTGACTCTATGAGATGTACCTGCTCCACTTAGTGTCTCCTCAAGTCTGTCAATGTTATCCCAGGCCAAGGTTGTGAACACACCAGGGTAGATATTTGCTGGCATTGGGATGTCATCCGTTGAACATTCCAACTTCTGGATACAAAGGGCTGTATCGATCTCCTCAGCCGTTGAATATGACACACAGTGGCCAAGACGATTCAGAGTTCGAACCAGTTCTGTATTGCCGGTCAAAGACTTAATTGCAAAGGACAGCAGTACGTGCTTGGGTGGCTTTGTCTTTCCATTGGTAACAGCAAAAACCAAGCCACTGCCGAAGGATGTGGCAAGACGTTGAGCTCTTTCAGAGGGAGTTTGGCACTCACAATCTCCTGTAAGCAGGGTTTGCAGGAACTGAGTGACTAATGCAGGAACGACATTCTGATCTGTATCGGGAGGCCATGGCTGACTCACATCTTGCTTCTTGATCTCATTCCTCAGCTGCATTGCTGCTTTGGTTACAACATCTCCAGAGTTAGCGGCTCTTGCTTCTTGCAGATCTTTTGTCATGCTGTGTGCTTGCCGGGCAAGGTCGTCCATTGATAGGCTATATGGATAGACTAGAAGCTTACCTTTCTCATCGGAGAGAAAGCGGAGTGATTCACCAAACTCTGTTTCAAGTTTTCGGCGAACATGTTTCTTTGTCGATGGTTTCAGTTTGATGATACCACGGGACATCATGCATCTCTGAAGCCTAGATGTGAGGTTTATCATAGGCAGTACTTCTGGGTTTGGGAACAATTCAGTCCTTATATACAAGAAGAGTTCCTCGAGGGCTTCTCTCTCTGCCTCTCCGTAGCGTACTTCCTTGCTTTCTTCCTGATTTTCTGCTGCACCAGACCTACAGGTCACTTGGGAATCATCTTTTGTGAATAGTTTGTAGCACGACTTGTGGCAGTGCCCCTCTGAAGCAACAAGGTCTCTGCTAAGTAAACCAAGGATTCTCTGTGTGCCTTTCCTTATCGCTGCTCTGCGGATCGTCTCATCTGCTCGTAGCTCAACACACTGGACGATTGGCTCCCTTGTTTTTTCTCCTTTGAGATACTTGCTTGACTTCTCGCAGAACATACATACTTTGGCATACACCCTGCTATCACTGGGGGTACCCCTCAGTAGCCTCCTCCTGGGGATTTCGCTTGCTGTTTCCACAATGACACCCTTGGCAAGGATAGAATCCAGTGACTTCTTCATTGTAAAGAGACTACGACATTTACGGTGATATTGTATGTGCGGTATTTCTCGTTCTTCAAGGCCCTTAGCTGCTTCCAGGACGGATTCATGCTGTCTGATCTCTGCAGCCCTAAGCAATGTTTTCCAGGAGTCCAAATCCTGTAGGGACGCCAGATCATCACTGTCATCATTAGAGCAGTGTATGATACAGTTAATCCGTGATTTCTTCCTCGCTGGTACTTCCATCTTGCCATTAGATATGTCAGTAAACACCTGCAAACACAAAGAAAAACATTAAAACCCTTGGCACCGAGCGCCGTATGAGTACTGCTCTCTCGTCCTGGACCAAAGGACAAGAGCAGTACTAGTACGGCACAACCCCTTTAGCGTCCCCGCCGCTAATCGCGCGGGGATCGGGGGTAGATGGCCGCACTTACCGGCAGCAGGGCTTGTCCCCTCGCCGTGTGTGGCCATCGCGCCGACCCCCTGCAGCTAGAATCACTGTGATTCGCTGGGCTATATAGCCCAGCGAATCGCAGCATGCCTTGTAAAACATGGTGTGATTCGCTGCAGGGGTTCGTGCCTGTGGAGCGATTGGTGCATTTACCAGTCACTCCACAGGCCAGGGGGAGGATGTCAGTGTCTGATCTCCTCCCCCTGTGCTGCGATTGGCTAGAACATCGTTCTAGCCATAGCAGCGATGTAGCAGGGCCGACACAGTGTCGCCTCTGCCTGTATGAGATCCTGTCAGCACAGGGTCTCATACAGGGACGATCGCTGCACTGTGCAGGCTGGCCGAACCTGCCTGCACTCGCTGGAACTTGTGGTACCACAAGTCCCAGCAAGTCTGGGCAGGCAGGCAAAAAGTGTAAAAGAAAGTTAAAAAAAACAAAAACACTACACATCCCCCCTCCCTCTCCCATATGCGCCAATACTGTGGTTTTAGACAACACTTGTGGTATTGCCGTGTTCGGGAGACAATGGGGAATAAAAAGTGGGACTAAAGCGTCATTTTCCAGTAAAAAACGTACTTTTCAATTTCCTCAACCAAGTGCATGAAACTCCAATGGAGCGCTTGTTGAGTCAAAGTGGTTACTATACCCCCTAAAACATTTCTTAGGGGGGTGTAGTTTCCAAAATGTGGTAACCTTTTGGGGGTTTCCACTCTGGGGTTACCTCAGGGTCTCTCCAATACGACATGGCCCACTGGATTTCTTCCAGTGTAATCTATTATCCCAAAAACCGCCTAGCTCTCCTTCTGTGCTGAGCCCTCTTGTGCGCCCATAATTTAGTTTACGTGTACATGTGGGGTGTTTCTATAAACTGCGGAATTGGGGTAACCAATTTTGGGTTTGGGTTTGCTGTTAACCCTTGCTGGGTTCACAGGTAAAGTTGGATTACAATGGAATATCTGCCAAAAAATTGAAATTTTGATATTTCACTGTCATTTTGCTTGAATTCCTGTGCAACACCTAAGGGGTTAACAAAGTTTTGAAAATCCGTTTTGGACACGTTGAGGGGTGTAGTTTGCAAAATGGGGTAATGTATGGGTGGGTTCTGTTATACAAGACCCATAAAGTGACGTCCGAACTGACTTGGTCCTTGGAAAAATGGGTTTTGGAAATTTAGTCGTAAACTTTAAAAATTGCGTATAAAACTATGAGCCTTATCACATCCGAAAAATATAAAATTTAATTTCCAAAATGATGCCAATGTGAAGTAGACATGTGGAGAATGTAAACTAATAACTGTTATGGGGGGTATCAGCATTTTTGTAAATAGTAGAGAATTTCAAAGTTCAAAAATAGCGAATTTTTCCCAAATTTTCGTGTATTTTGTAATTTTTTATGCAGAAAGGTAAAATCTATTGACTCACAATTAGCACTACCATGAAGTACAATATGTCACGAGAAAACAATCTCAGAATGGCGTGGGTAGGCGATAGCGTCCCAAAGTTATTACCGCATGACGTGACAGGTCAGATTTACAAAAAATGGCCTAGGCATTTGGGTACAAATAGGCCTGAAGGGGTTAAGCTACTGATGTGCAAGGGCTATCATATCAAAACATAAACTACAGACATGCATCTACCTAAAAACACCAAAGAGAATTAGTCACTCCGGGTGGTACCGATATCGTCAAAATTGGCTCTTGGCTCATGGACTACTGGCAAGAGGGTTTGTGGAACTATTTTCATAGTTAAGGCCCAGCTGTTGATTTCTGAAACCATACCAAGAGTAGTATTCTTAAAATCCTTTATTTCCTACTACTTAGGCTACTTTCACATTAGCGGTTTTTAGCGCTGTGCTTCGTGCGCAATAGAAACGCATGCAAAAAACGCATCATGTGTTTGCTTTTTTAGGCGCATGCGTTTTAACCAGTTTCTAGCCATGTTAACTCTTAAAAAGCATGTGAGTTTGAACGCAGGCGTGCGCATGTCTATGCATTCCCATAGACTGTAATGTGTTATTTTGGCGCATTCCGTGCGCACGTGTTTTTTTGACACAGGTTCGACGGACCAAAAATGCAACAGGGTGCGTCGGGTGCGCCTAGGTGCACACTACAAAAAAACCACATGCGCACGAAAACGCATACGAACGCGTGTAAACGCTAGACCATGCGCCCCCATGTTAAACATAGAGGCGCATGGACGCACATGATGCGCTGCGCTAAAAAACGCTAGTGTGAAACCAGCCTTACACAGAACTTTAATGGTATGCGCACACACTGCGGATTCTGCTGCGGATCCGCAGCAGTTTTTGCTGTGGTGTACAGTAGCATTCTACTCTATGGAAAAAAAAAAAACCGCTATGCAGATGCTGCGGAATTTTCCGCGCGGATTTGCTGCAGTTTCAAAACCGCAGAAAGAATTGACATGTCACTCTTTCTGCGGATTCCGCTGCGGTTTGCCATGTCCTCCATTGAGATGAAAAACCGCAGGTAAAACCGCAGAGCAATCCGCAGGTAAAACCGCAGGTCTTTTGACCTGCAGATTTACCTGCGGATTTTACAAAATCCGTGTGGCCAAATCCGCAGAACATTCCGCAGCGTGTGCACATGGCCTAACAAGTGTAAAGATCGATGTTTCAAATATATTCCTATTGTGTATATATTTTACAAGTGCGTCAGGTCAGGCTAGTAAAGAGTAAAACAGATTTATTTGTGCTGATTTTACTATGGGGTGGCACCATTTTGCAGTTCGCCTCAGGCAGCAGAGAGGCTAGGTTCACCTCTCACTACATCCAGTCCTGGCCCCGTCCTGCCCCCGGTATTACACACAGTCCCATTATAGTCACATACCGAGATTTATCCCAGGCTCAGCACTGAGGGGGTTAATGTCCCCTGTGCCCAGTAATGGGGAATCTCCAGCACCTACCTCCACCTGCAGAGCCGCACACCACATATATGCTGCTCTGTGCGCACAGGACCTGGGATGAGGTCACAGGAGGGGAGGAGTCAGGGGTCACATGATCAGGAGCCTCAGTGTATGCAGGGCTCTGCTGTGCTGGTTGTCATGGTGCTGGATGAGGGGAAGTTTATGTGTGGGGTCAGGAGGGGTTTAGGCTATGTGCAAACGCTGCGGATTCACCTGCAGGTTTTTCCGCGCGGATCAGCAGGTAAAACCGCAGGTAAAGTGATCTGCGGTTTTCCTGCGGTTTTGCCCTGCGGTTTCACACTTCTACTATGTTAAAGTAATTGAAGTAAAAGAACAGAATAATCCAGCTCACCGCACTGCCTTGCTGGTAGGATCCAAATCCTGCGCACGGATTTGACTAGGCAGTCAATCAATAGTAGAAAAAAGGGAAGAAAGTTCCAGCACCAGGAATGGAAAATTAAAAATCCATTTTATTGTTCTGAGAACATGATTAAGACCTGAGGCGTCGAAACGCGTTGTTCTGCAGTCATCCGACTGATATGCTGTACCTGCTGGAATTTTAATATGCATTGGCACAATAAAATGGATTTTTAATTTTCCATTCCTGGCGCTGGAACTTTCTTCCCTTTTTCTACTATGTTAAAGGTGTGAGACCGCTGCGGAATTCGCACAAAGAACTGACATGCTGCGATTTGTAAACTAGCAAAACCGCACAGAAAAAACCGCAGCGTGAGCACAGTGGATTTGAAATACCATAGGCTAACATGGTACTGCACCATGTCAGCAGAACTGTTGCGTTTCCACAGAGCCAAAACCGCTGAGGAAACGCAGCAGAATCCACAACGTGTTCACATAGCTTTACAGTGTGGATGTACGTGTTGTGTACGGAGCGGAGCCGCGTGTGTACGTGTTGTGTACGGAGCGGAGCCGCGTGTGTACGAGGTGTACGGAGCGGAGCCGCGTGTGTACGAGGTGTACGGGGCGGAGCCGTGTGTGTATGAGGTGTACGGAGCGGAGCCGCGTGTGTACGAGGTGTACGGAGCGGAGCCGCGTGTGTACGAGGTGTACAGAGCGGGGCCGTGTGTGTACGAGGTGTACGGAGCGGAGCCGCGTGTGTACGAGGTGTACGGAGCGGAGCCGTGTGTGTACGAGGTGTACGGAGCGGAGCCGCGTGTGTACGAGGTGTACGGGGCGGAGCCGCGTGTGTACTAGGTGTACGGAGCGGAGCCGTGTGTGTACGAGGTGTACGGATCGGAGCCGCGTGTGTATGAGGTGTACGGAGCGGAGCCGCGTGTGTACGAGGTGTACGGAGTCGAGCCGTGTGTGCACTTTTGCAATTGCTCATTATTCCTCTTCTATATAGCGGCAAAACAAAAATGCGCACGTAGACACAGGACCGCTGTCTCTTTAACTTTTACACTGGTTTACGGAAGGTACTGCATAAACCAGTGCAGCATTAGCAAAACAAATATGGCCTTTCTGGCCTAACGGCAAAACAAAAACACTCAACAATGAATGTACCAGCTGGCTGTGTTTTTATCCTCTGGACTCCACACCGCTGACTGTACAGCTGTTCACTCGACCTAGCTCTAAACATGGCCCATTAACCCCTCTCAGCACTTAGTGTGCTGGAGCGTTTTCCTAGGTTCATATCACTGAAAATAACAACCGCAGTGATACATATCTCCCCGTCAGTACTTAGCAAGTGACTTTGTGCTCATGTTTAGTGACATGCAGATGTCATTATGCAGGAAGGGAGAAGAGATGAGCTCTGAAACAACCTACTGTGCACGGTGGTTAGTGTTATCTCTCATTGTAATCCTACTTGTTAAGATAATGATGTGACTGCTGAAAAGGGATCTCATCTGGCCGTGTCAGTCTGCTAGAAAAACAGTTTCTGTTTATGTATTACTTTATGATATAAGGGGTGACAAACTTTAAAGTAAAATCTTCCAAAACATGAAAGAATGATTAAAAGCATTGGCAATTTTCTTCTTATTGTTGACAAATGTGTTTGAGATAAGGCACTTACTAATACGGCCTTTCTTGAATTTCGACACCAAATATGAAATATGGGAAATACAAATATAGGATTTGCTGAATTTCTGCACCAAGTGCCATTTAATCATCTCACAGACACATTGCTTAACAATAACATGAGTGGTCATTGCCCTTAACATAAAAGCTTCTTAAGACATGCCCTCTAACTAAATACTTTTTTCATAAGAGTCATTTAGTTACATCCTTTGGTCAGTTATGTAGAGTACAATATTACAGTGCCAGTAAGAAAAGAGAAAACAAAAAAACAAGTATAACCAATTAATACAATGAAAATAAGGTCATTTTGTGAGGTCAGAAAAGCATAATACAAAAACAGCAGAGTATTTCATACAATCTAAGGAGATGAACCATAATAAGACGTATTCCCATAATACTAAGGACAGCAAACAATAGTGCACACTGTCCTAAGAACTGAGCCCTGTCATGGTCCGTCTGGAAGTTCTAGGCTAGTGCTTCAGGGGTTAATGCTGTTGGCCTCTCTCTGGCTGTGGGAGGGCTTTAAATAGCCTCTTTTGGGCTCTGTCCCTTGTCAGTGATACTTCTGTCCTCGGCTGAGTTACTGACCCTGTGTATCTGTGGATACTGCTTGCTCTTGAATGCTCACTTGTGTATGATCCGGTCTGTTTACGTTTCTGAGTATTGCCGTCTGATTCTGTACCTCCTGTATCCCTCGGTTTGACCCTTGCTACGTCCCTGATATTCCGTCTTATCGCTACCGCCCAATACCTCGCTGCTCTCTCTAGTTCTGACCCTGGCTAGTTGTTGACCATGTTTCTGTCCTCCTCCTCCTCCTGTAACCGCGCCATCCTCTGGTTTTACCCATGCCTGTCTGACACCTCTTTTGGCTTCCTTTACTGGTACTTTGCTTTCTGGATCTCCGAGTTTAGGCTCCTCCCCTGGCAGTCACGTGCTGCAGGTCCTGTACATCTGTGGCAAGTTTCACAACTGCAGCCGCACCACATCTCAAGAATCTCCGGGCTCTGCCAGCTCAGCTCAGGACACGAGCACTGACTTAGGTTTTAAGTACAGTGCGGTGTCCCTGATAGGGACATTCCTATAAATCTAAGAACAGCAAACAATAGTGCCCACGGCTATTAACTAGCGCTTCCCGCCGTCCGGCCGGAAATACATGCACCGCTGACCCGTCACGTGATCGGGGGTCATCGGTGCATCGGCATAACAACCAGAGGTCTTCTTGAGACCTCTATGGTTGTTGATGCCAGATTGCTATGAGCTCCACCCGGTGATTGACGCTCATAGCATTGTAGTGATTCAGCTACATATAGGCGATCTGCTCATCGCCTATATGTAGCAGAGGCGATCAGGCTATGGCAGCTTCTAGCTTCCCATGGAGGCTACTGAAACATGCCAAAAGTAAAAAAAAAAAAAAAAAAAAAGTAAAAAAAAAAAATACAAAAGTTCAAATGAACCCAATTTTGCCCCATTCAAAATAAAGCAATAAAAGAATCAAGCATACACAAACCAGGTATCGCCACATTCAGAATCGCCCGATCTATCAGTATATAAAAGGATTAAACTGATTGCTTAACGGCGTAGCGAGAAAAAAATCAAATTGCCAGAATTACCTACTTCTGGTCGCCTCGACATTGGGTTAAAGTGCAATAATGGGCGATCAAAAGAACGTATCTGCACCAAAATGGTATCATTAAAAACATCAGCTCGGCAATCAAAAAATAAGCCCTCACCCTACCCAATATCACGAAAAAAACGGAGACGCTACGGGTATCGGAAAATGGCGCAATTTTTTCTTTTAACAAAGATTTGAATTTTTTTTCACCATTTAGATAAAAATGACATGTATGGTGTCTATCAACTCGTAATGACCTGGAGAATCATAATGGCAGGTCAGTTTTAGCATTTAGTGAACATGGTGAAAAAAACCCCTCAGAAAACAAGTGTGGGATTGCACTTTTTTTTTTGCAATTTCATCGCAGTTTTTGAGTATAAGATATGGTAAAACCAATGGTGTCGTTCAAGAGTACAACTCGTCAAGCAAAAAAAAAAAGCCCTCACATGGCCATATTGACTGAAAAATAAAAAAGTTATGCCTCTGGGAAGAAGGGGAGCAAAAAACAGAAGCGCAAAAACAAAAATGGGCTCCGGCGCGAAGGGGTTAAAGGGATATTCCCATCTGGGGTACTGATAGTACACCAGATAGGTAAGTAAGATGTACCATCATAAATCCTTCTCTAAAAAAATGAAAGGCGAAAAGGGAGCGTGGTAAAGTAAAGTCTTAAAAAGAAAAACGTCCTATTTCAGTACTTTCAAAAGCCACAAAGCACCAAAGGAGGTGATGATGACACTTGTGATTGAAGCTTCTCATCAAATGTCTGAGCACACTGCTTCATCCAGTGAGGCGGCTGCCCTTTCAAGCATTTCTTCAGTATTGTAAGAAGAGGATGCAACTATGCCAACTGGTGCAAAAAATAAGCTGCATGCACCGATTTCCGGGCTGTCAAAATGACAAGCCCCGGATGAAATAGTGATGGCTGGCTATGTTAGTGAATGGCTGGTGATTGCTTTTTTCATACTAGCGCTAAACAAACGATCCATCACTGGCATCTGCTATAGAAGCCATCGCTGGATCGTAGGTCTAGTGTGAAACTGGCTTACCTGAGCAGAGTCAAGCTACAAATATGGTAGTTTACATTGAAGGGGTTCTTTGTGAAAACAAGTCATCACCAATCCACAGGATAGGTTAGAGATAACTTATTGATAGGAGGAATCAGACCATTAGAAAACTGTGCCGATTGGATGAACATATGTATGAAATGAGATTGTCAGCTCACGTCCTCCTCTGGTTAATGTGTCCTCCAGGCTGCACAGATCCACTGGGTGAAAGTTGATGTGCATCAAATACACTGCTCAAAAAAATAAAGGGAACACTTAAACAACAGAATATAACTCCAAGTAAATCAAACTTCTGTGAAATCAAACTGTTCACTTAGGAAGCAACACTGATTGACAATCAATTTCACATGCTGTTGTGCAAATGGAATGGACAACAGATGGAAAGTATTGGCAATTATCAAGACACCCTCAATAAAGGAGTGGTTCTGCAGGTGGAGACCACAGATCATTCTCAGTACCAATCCTTTCTGACTGATGTTTTGGTCACTTTTGAATGTTGGTTGTGCTTTCACACTCATGGTAGCATGAGATGGACTCTACAACCCACACAAGTGGATCAGGTAGTGCAGCTCATCTAGGATGGCACAGCAATGCGAGCTGTGTCAAGAAGGTTTGCTGTGTCTGTCAGCGTAGTGTCCAGAAGCTGGAGGCTCTACCAGGAGACAGGCCAGTACACCAGGAGACACGGAGGGGGCCATAGGAGGGCAACAACCCAGCAGCAGGATTGCTACCTCTGCCTTTGTGCAAGGAGGAACAGGAGGAGCACTGCCTGAGTCCTGCAAAATGACCTCCAGCAGGCCACAAATGTGCATGTGTCTACACAAACGGTTAGAAACCGACTCCATGAGGATGGTCTGAGGACGTTCACAGATAGGGGTTGTGCTCACAGCCCAACACCATGCAGGATGCTTGGCATTTGCCACAGAACACCAGGATTGGCAAATTCGCCACTGGCGCCCTGTGCTCTTCACAGATGAATGCAGGTTCACACTGAGCACATGTAACAGACGTGACAGTCTGGAGACACCGTGGAGAGCCATCTGCTGCCTGCAACATTCTTCAGCATGACCGGTTTGGCAATGGGTCAGTTATGGTGTGGGGTGGCATTTATTTGCAGGGCCGCACAGCCCTCCATATGCTCGCCAGAGGTAGCCTGACTGCCATTAGGTACCGAGATGAGATCCTCAGATCCCTTGTGAGACCATATGCTGGTGCGGTTGGACCTGGGTTCCTCCTAATGCAGGACAATGCCAGACCTCATGTGGCTAGAGTGTGTCAGCAGTCCTGCAAGATGAAGGCATTGAAGCTATGGACTTGTCTGCCTGTTCCCCAGACCTGAATCCGATTGAGCATATCTGGGATATCATGTCTCGCTCCATCCACCGTCACGTTGCACCACAGACTGTCCAGGAGTTGGCGGATTCTTTAGTTCAGGTCTGGGAGGAGATCCCTCAGGATACCATCCGCCGCCTCATCAGGAGCATGCCCAGACATTTTACAATAGGGAGGTCATACAGGCATGTGGAGGCCACACACAATACTGAGCATCTTTTCCTTGTCATGAGGCATTTCTACTGAAGTTGGATCAGCCTGTAATTTGATTTTCCACTTTGATTTTGAGTATTATTCCAAATCCATACCTCCATGGGATATTCATTTTGATTTACATTGAATTGTTGTTTTATTGTTCTGAACACATTCCAGTATGCAATGAATAAAAATTTGCAACTGGAATATTTCATTCAGGGATATCTAGCATATAGTATTTGTGTTCCCTTTATTTTTTTGAGCAGTGTACATACTTGTGTAATATCAAAGAATCTTAGGGATCTGCATTTCCATAGAAAAAGGAGGCTTACCTTATGGGAATTGAAGTCTCAGATAGCTGACATAGCCTTTATACAGGAAACCCATTACGATAATACTGGAACATTTAAGTTTGCCCTCAGCTCCTTCCGAGTCTCATTCGGCTTTTATTAATAGTAATAGGGGAGGAGTAGCAATTCTAATATCTTCATCATGCCATCATGCCAGATCTCATTGCCGAGATCTGAATGTGAGCATGCGCCGCCCCCGGCGGCCATCTTGCCGGAGGCCCCCGCGTCACAGCAACAGAGCTGTGGGGCTTCCGGGCTTTGTTGAAATTCCGGCGGAACCCCCACACAGCACAGAGCCCCACTGCCGCCACACCAGAGCCCTGACACTACCGCACCACAGAGCACAGCCACTGCCGCACCACAGCCGTACCAGCCTGGGAAGGGAGGCTGCATCAGGACCGCCACCCCTTGGACCGCCATTGCTGCCACAGGATTTGTAAGTATATTGCGACCATAAGACGCACCCCCATTTTCCTCAAAAATGTCTTGGGGAAAAAAGTGCGTTTTATGGTCCGAAAAATACGGCATCTACCCCTGGGTTTATTCCCTGGTCCGGATGGTCTGACTTATTTGTACTAAAAAACTTCTGCAGAGGAGCCTACTCCCCATATGATCAAGAAGTTCAATTACTTTATGGAGAGTTCTCCCATTCCAGACTTGCTGTCACATTTCTATCTGATCCTTGTTCCTAAGGCAGGGAGGGATCCATTGGACTGTTCTAAGTGCCGTCCAATAGCCCTATTAAATTCTGACATAAAAAATTTCACCCGCACGGTGGCCAATAGGCTCAATTGCTGGTTGCCTCAACTTATTGACAAGGATCAGGTTGGTTTTGTCCCCTTTCGTCAGGGGGGAGACAATACTAGAAAGGTGAATAAGACACATATCGACCCTGGGGGTAGATTTATTGTTATGGAAGTTTCTCTGAGAGGTAGGCCCATTATCATATGTAATCTATGATTACATATGATAGCTGCCGCCTCATCACCACCAGAGCTGCTGCACCCCTGACCTTCTGCCTTTTCCCCGCTATCCCGTTGAATGTAAGTCCGCAAGGACAGAGTCCTCTCCCCTCTGTACCAGTCTGTCATTGTAAAATTGTTGTGGAAACTTGTTTACTGTTAACGATATTTATAACTTTGTATGAAATCCCCCTTCTCATGTACAGCACCATGGATTTAATGGTGCTATATAAATAAATAAAATAATGATAATCTATATGCCCCAAATACAGGGCAGATTCGTTTTCTACAGAATGTGTTTTCCCTTATACAGAAACATCCGCCGACGGCTTTGTTAGTTGTAGTGGACTTTAATATTCCATTTTCGGCGTTATCCGATAGGCATTCCCTTGGTGATAGGCCCCCATCACACAACATAGATTAGTGTTAGACTTTAGGAAATTAATTAGGGCTAATTATGTTTTTGACTTATGGAGGATAGATCATCCTAAAGAAAGGGCATTTTCCTTTTAAAAAGACAAAGGAAAAAAAAAAGGGACTTGCCTCACCATGAAATATGTGCTTGGTAGCCTTGAATGCTGTAGCAGAGATCCAGAGTCCGTCTGATCATCAGATAGTGGTATAAGAAAAAAAAACATATACATACAGTGGGGGAAAAAAGTATTTAGTCAGTCAGCAATAGTGCAAGTTCCACCACTTAAAAAGATGAGAGGCGTCTGTAATTTACATCATAGGTAGACCTCAACTATGGGAGACAAACTGAGAAAAAAAAATCCAGAAAATCACATTGTCTGTTTTTTTTTCATTTTATTTGCATATTATGGTGGAAAATAAGTATTTGGTCAGAAACAAAATTTCATCTCAATACTTTGTGATATATCCTTTGTTGGCAATGACAGAGGTCAAACGTTTTCTGTAAGTCTTCACAAGGTTGCCACACACTGTTGTTGGTATGTTGGCCCATTCCTCCATGCAGATCTCCTCTAGAGCAGTGATGTTTTTGGCTTTTCGCTTGGCAACACGGACTTTCAACTCCCTCCAAAGGTTTTCTATAGGGTTGAGATCTGGAGACTGGCTAGGCCACTCCAGGACCTTGAAATGCTTCTTACGAAGCCACTCCTTCGTTGCCCTGGCGGTGTGCTTTGGATCATTGTCATGTTGAAAGACCCAGCCACGTTTCATCTTCAATGCACTTGCTGATGGAAGGAGGTTTGCACTCAAAATCTCACGATACATGGCCCCATTCATTCTTTCATGTACCCGGATCAGTCGTCCTGGCCCCTTTGCAGAGAAACAGCCCCAAAGCATGATGTTTCCACCACCATGCTTTACAGTAGGTATGGTGTTTGATGGATGCAACTCAGTATTCTTTTTCCTCCAAACACGACAAGTTGTGTTTCTACCAAACAGTTCCAGTTTGGTTTCATCAGACCATAGGACATTCTCCCAAAACTCCTCTGGATCATCCAAATGCTCTCTAGTAAACTTCAGACGGGCCCGGACATGTACAGGCTTAAGCAGTGGGACACGTCTGGCACTGCAGGATCTGAGTCCATGGTGGCGTAGTGTGTTACTTATGGTAGGCCTTGTTACATTGGTCCCAGCTCTCTGCAGTTCATTCACTAGGTCCCCCCGCGTGGTTCTGGGATTTTTGCTCACCGTTCTTGTGATCATTCTGACCCCACGGGGTGGGATTTTGCGTGAAGCACCAGATCGAGGGAGATTATCAGTGGTCTTGTATGTCTTCCATTTTCTAATTATTGCTCCCACAGTTGATTTCTTCACTCCAAGCTGGTTGGCTATTGCAGATTCAGTCTTCCCAGCCTGGTGCAGGGCTACAATTTTGTTTCTGGTGTCCTTTGACAGCTCTTTGGTCTTCACCATAGTGGAGTTTGGAGTCAGACTGTTTGAGGGTGTGCACAGGTGTCTTTATATACTGATAACAAGTTTAAACAGGTGCCATTACTACAGGTAATGAGTGGAGGAAAGAGGAGACTCTTAAAGAAGAAGTTACAGGTCTGTGAGAGCCAGAAATCTTGATTGCTTGTTTCTGACCAAATACTTATTTTCCACCATAATATGCAAATAAAATGAAAAAAAAACAGACAATGTGATTTTCTGGATTTTTTTTTCTCAGTTTGTCTCCCATAGTTGAGGTCTACCTATGATGTAAATTACAGACGCCTCTCATCTTTTTAAGTGGTGGAACTTGCACTATTGCTGACTGACTAAATACTTTTTTTCCCCACTGTATATATATATATATATATATATATATATATATATATATATATATACATAGACTGTGTTATTTATGTTGCGGAGACTGAGCAAGATAAATAGACATGCTGTGCCGCAAGTCTCGGGACCCAGCTCTCGAAAGATGAGATTTCAGCGCTGAGATCTATAATAATAATAATCTTTATTTTTATATAGCGCTAACATATTCTGAAGCACTTTACAGTTTTTTGCACACATTATCATGACTGTCCCCGATGGGCTCACAATCTAACTTCCCTATCAGTATGTCTTTGGAATGTGGGAGGAAACCCACGCAAACACGGGGAGAACATACAAACTCCTTGCAGATGTTGTCCTTGGAGATTTCATCTCTCGAGAGCTGGATCCCGAGATCACATCTGCGCACGCGCCGGCGGCCATTTTTTACCGGCACCACCGCACACACAGGGAACCGAGGAAATGCCGGGGCTCTGGCCTGTTGCACAATGTCGGCAGAGCCCTGGGCACACAACTCAGCACCGGAGACACCCGCAGCACCGGCCAGCAACCGCCGGACACCCGGAGAAACCCAGCAGCAGCACAAGACCCTGCAGCAGCATAAGTCCCCCACAGCACCGGCACACATCGGAACCCCCTCATCCCTGAATGTGGCCTGCAGCATCACTCCATGCCTGCCTCCTCCAGCAGCGAGCCTGGGACCCTGCTACACCGCAGCCTTCAAACCTGGTAAGCAATAAGATGCACGGATTATAAGAGGCACCACCATTTTATTAAAAAATATTTTTTTCTTATTTTTCTCCTCAAAATTTGTGGTGCGTCTTATAAAGCGAAAAATACGGTATATAAATGAGGTCTCACTTTAATAATACTGACCCTAAGAAAAAAAACTGTCTTGTCAATTTTACCCAAAGCGGAATGACATACCCCCCCAAAAAAAATAAAAAATAAATTCCTGAATCGCTGATCTTTATTCTTTCTGCCTCCCAAAAATCAGAATAGAAAGTGATCAAAAAATGTCATGTGTCTGGAAATGGTACCAATAAATACGTCAACTCGTCCCGCAAAAAAAGCCCTGATGTGACTTTGTGGGCCAAAATATGGAAAAATTATAGCTCTCAAAATATGGTGAGTCAAGTTTTTGCAATAAAAATAATAAATATTTTAATGTGTGACAGCACCCAAACATAAAAACACGATATAAATCTGGTTTTGCTGTAATCGTACCGACCGGAAGAATAAAGTCGCCTAATCACTTATACCGCACGAGGAGTGGTGTAAACCAGGGTTCCCCAACTCCAGTCCTCAAGGCCCACCAACAGGATTTCCGTAGTATTACTCAGGTGATAATTGCTTCACCTGTGCGATACAAAGGAAATCCTGAGAACATGATCTATGGTGGGCCTTGAGGACTGGAGTTGGGGAACCCTGGCGTAAACAACAAATAAAACCAATTCTCCACCTGTAGATTCTTTCATTCTGCCTCCCAAAGATTGCAGTAAGGCTCGGTGCACAATTATCCTGCGGTCTGTGCTGAGCGCCTACACTGGGGTTTCTGTGTAAATCTGAAATACGTGATTCAGACGAAACACTCAACGGAAGATCCCTATAATGAGACCTCCTGGAGTGTTTAACAAAGGAGGGTCATGGTGGCACGGACCTCAGTTTTACAAGGCTGGGTGATTTGTGTTTTTCATGGTATTTTACTTGGTTCCAGGTGTTGTGGGGTTAAGTTTGCATGTTTGCACAGTAACAGGGGCAGGGAACTAATGGAGGTGAAGCCTGCTGCCCCAGAATCCAGCTGATTGGAGAGATAAAAAGTGCAGGGAAGAATGGGATATAAATAGCTGTGTCACACAGCTCAGCTGATTGTCTGACAGAAATCAAAGGAAGAAACGGAGCTATGGAGGAGTTGATCTCTCAGCTTCTGAAGGGTCTGAAGAAAGCAGGAGAGGAGGGGGCGAGCAGTAGCTTAGGAATTGTCTGTCCTTACAGACTGCTCCCCCTGCTGCACAAGATGCTGTGTCGGTGTCTGGTGAAGAGGATTCTGCCGTGTAACAAGATTTTATGGATGCTGTTCCTATCCTGTCAGAGACGCAGATGAAGTAAGAGGAAGACCAAGGGTTACTCACCCCTTCCTAGAGTCCAGAGGCAGGCCAGCCGCTTAAGTAAAAGGCAGGGAAAAGGCACCAAGAGACAATCTGCAAGTACAGCTGCAGCCGGTGGCCTGTCCAGAGTGGTGCCGGCTGCTGAGAACCTGCCGGATTTACAGGTCTCCACGCGCAGAGCTCTCCTGATCGCAAAAAACATGCAGAGAGACCAGGACCTCTCTCCAATTCATGGAGGTCGAGAGCTATCTAACACGGGTGCGGAGGAGGGGCACGGCCCTGAAGTTGCTGAAGTCAGCTCCAGCCGCAGGTTACTAAAGCATCATCCTCCTTTGGAGCACCGTGGGGCTGCTGCAGCATTGAGAGCATGGAGGTCTTCGGGGCAGTCATCTGTGGAACTCCTGGAGGACCAGTGCCCAGGCACATCTCTCCCTCGACGCGGGGCTCCAGCCCAGACGGACCAGTCCCTAGCTGGTGGTCAGCTCTCATGTAATGATACTGTTTTAGCTGATGATAGTTTACATGATTTGATTGCACGGATTGTGATATGCTGAAGCAGGGAGAAGGGGTGCCTGCTGGTGTGTCTGCCCCGGGGCAGAGCTTGGGGGGATTCTGGTTATGTTATACGGTAATCTAAAGTTGAAGAAGTGGTGTTTAATATAAGTATTTATTAAGTGTTATTTAAGGTAATTTATTTATTCATGGTTATTAAAAATTTTGGTGACCCTTAATAAAAATGCCACAGCCATTTTATGCCAAAGAGGTGTCAATGTGTGTTTTATTCCAGAATAAGTAAAGTTCAGTACAGTAGTTCATGTAGGTTTTGTGCTACCATGAGGCAAATGGAAGCAATGTGGTCGCCGTCTGACCTGTTATCCGGCGGTGTACGACTTTTCAGGATTGCATAAAAGTGCCATCAGCCACAGTTTTGTGCACTTCTGAAAAGGACACCGCTGAACAGAGGCCAGACAGAGTCCAGAGTAACTCTGCTGCCTCATTATAGTGAATGGATCCCTTGGGAGTTTCATCTGAATCACGTCACAGATTTAGCTGGAAAGCCCACAGTGAGTGCTCAGAGTAGAGCGCAGGATAAATGTAATCCCAAACGTTATGTAAAATGTTCCCAATAAAAGCTACAACTCAAACTACAAAATAAGCAAGTCCTCACTCAGGCTGATCATCCAATAACGGAAATACAGGGGGCTTCCACGTTACGGCTAGTACAACGGCTCTGGAAAAGCAATATGGCTCCTCACCAAAAGAGAGTCAGCAAATTCTCCTCTCTCAAATCCAAATGCCCCCTTCCCGCTGAGTCTCACAGTGTACCTAAACCACATATAGTGTCCACATGTTTGGCATTTCTGAAGTGATGAGAGCCCGCCTAACTTACGGGTGCATGTCTCCAGAAGCACGGGCTGGGCATAACGTACTGGTGCCTGGAACGTACTGCTCTCTACAGCGTACTGGTCACTACAACGGCAGTTTGCAATTTTCACTCTGCAGCATTCATTGCTGCTTGTTTCTGGAAAATACCCATGGAGTCAAAAATCGTCACTACACCAGTAGATAAACTCCCAAAAGGGGTATCATTTCCAAAATGGGGTCACTTGGGGGGTGGATTCTGCTCTTCTAGCAAATAGGGGCTCTGTATATGGAGTCTGCAAACTGTTCTAGGAAAATCTGCGCTCCAGGAGGCAAACAACATCTATTCCTCCCAAGCCTCTACGTATGGCTAAGTAGTACTGTACAGCCACATATGGGGTATTGCCACATTCAGTAGAAATTGTGGGACAAATTAAGGTGCCATTTTTACACACTTGTGTGAATATGTAAAATCTGGGGCTAAAAACATTTTGGTGGTAAAAAAGTAGTTATTTTTTCCTCACCGCTCAGTGGTATAAAATTATGTGAGGCACATGTGGTGTCATTATGAGCACTGCACCCCTAGATGAAGTCGTTGGGTAGTGTAGTTTGTAAAATGAGCTCTGCCAATGTTTTATGTCACCTTCAAACCATTCCAGCAAAATCTGAACTCCAATATGGCACCTCTTCCCTTCTGAGCTTTGCAATGCACCTCAAAAGTAGTATTACCCCACATATTGGGTATTGCCATACTCAAGAGAAATTACACAACTAATTGTATGGTGCAAATTCTCCTGTTACCCTTATAAAAATGCTAACTTTGGGGCTAAAAACATTTGTGGGGAAAATGTGCTTTTATTATTTTCACAGCTCAACGTTATAAACGTCTGTGAAGCACCTGGGGGTTCAAGGTTCTCACTACACATCTAAGTACATTTCTTGAGGGGTCTCTTTACAAAATGGTGTCACTTGTGGGAGATTTTTACTGTTTAGGCACATCAGAAGCTCTCCAAACGTGACATGGAGTCCACCAATTATTCCAGCAAATTTTGCATTTAAAAAGTGAAATGGCGCTCTTTCCCTTTCGAGCTCTGCCGTTTGCCCAAACAGTGGTTTTCTCCCTCATATGGGGTATTGGCATGCTCAGGAGAAATTACACTACAAATTTTGGGGTCCATTTTTTCCTGTTACAGTTGTCAAAATACAAAAATATTGGATCTGAAGTAAATTTTTTGTGAAAAAAGTTAAATGTTCATTTTTTCTTTTCACATTCCAATAATTCCTGTGAAGCACTTGAAGGGTTAAAACATTTCTTGAATGTGATTCTGAGCACCTTGAGGGGTGCAGTTTTTAGAATGGTGGAACTTGTGGGTATTTTCCATCATATAGACCCCTCAAAGTGACTTAAAATGTGATGTGGTCCCTAAAAAAAATGGGTTTTGTACATTTTGTTGGTAAAATGGCTGTTTATAACTTCCTAACGAAAAAAAATGTTTGGTTCAAAAATTGTGCTGAGGTAAAGTAGACATGTGGGAAATGTTATATATTAACTATTTTGTGTGCCATATCTCTGTGATTTAAGGGCATGAAATTCCAATTCTGAAAATTGCAAAATTTTCACCAAATTTGCTTTGTTTCACAAATAAATGCAAGTTATATCGAATAAATTTTACCACTATCATGAAGTACAATATCTCATGAAAAACCAGTTTCAGAACCAGTAGGATCCGTTGACGCGCTCCAGAGTTATTACCTCATAAAGGGACAGTGGTCAGAATTGTAATAATTGGCCTGGTAATAAACGTGCAAACCACCCTCGGGGGTAATGGGGTTGATGTTTGATCAGAATAGATTTTTCCAATTGTGCACATGGAGCTCTTGAGAGAGTTGGAGGTCTTCATTGCAAACAGTAAAAAGGCCTGGGCTACACTGACATTTTGTAATGCTACTGATAGTTTTAACTATTTAGCTAAAGTCCCAGTCCAAATCAATATCTCGAATTGTATGCAATTGGGTGAACTGCAGCTTCCACTTAACTCCTCTCTGTCATCTGATTTACTATACCGTCCATGTGACCTGGGACTGTCTGACCATGGACGGTATAGTACATCATATCTTTAATGCAACACTGCGACTGAAGTCGCAGTGACCGCATTAAAATTCCGGCATCATCTTACCTGTGGTAAGATGGTGTTGGCAACCTGCCCACCTGCACTCATGATCGCTGTGATTAGCTGTTCAATACTGAACAGCCAATCGCAGCCTCCCTCATTGTTTCAGGCAATCAGATTGCCTGAAACAGTGATATGCCAGCCTAAGCTCGAGTACCGATGTACTCGATCCTAGGCTGGTGCCTGGCAACGCCAGGCATTGGTGAAAACTGCTCAGATTGGCACTATCGACAATCACATCGATCGCGCCAATCGCAGGGCACTGTGCCCTGCCGGTGACCTGCCTAGGATCGGTGCTGTAAGAGCACCAATCCTAGGTCGGTGCCTAGGAAAGGCCAGGCATGGCCTGGAGCTGCTGATTGGCGCGATCGATGTAATTGTCAATTGCGGCAATCACAGGGCACAGCTGTGGTGTGACCGTGCTGTGCCCTGCCAGTGTCCTGCCTAGGAATGTGTCAGGAACACCGCACTGCACTTGCTCACTGAGCCCGTGCACGTGTCCTGAGTACAAAGACTGTGCACAAAGATACCTGCGGAGCGGGGCCTCAGTGGTGACGATGCATGCTCCAAGCTCACAGGACCTGAAGCACGTGACTGCTGGGGGCATGGCCTCAGCTCCACAGAGCCAGGAGCTGCAGGGAAACTCCTAGAAAGGTAACTACAGGGCAATGTTACAAAGGGACAGAGACAGAAATCAGATCAAGCCGGGGTCAAAGCACGAGATAGCAATACAGTACCAAGGGGTTAGACAGAATGGATAGTCAGGACGTAGCAATAGATCAGAAAATCAGAACGGGCAATAGACGGTACAATAGGGACAAACTGTAACGGAGTAACAATAGCCAAGCCAGGAGGTCAGAACCAGAAAAGACAATAGTACCAAAACGACAGGAGTACAGAGTGAGGGAACAGACCGAGTCATACACGGGAAGAAAACAAGCAACGCAGAATACACGCCTACCAGGGGTCAGACACACCAGAACAACAGTATAGCTGACAGGGAATGCTAGTCTGGAGTGAGTATAAATACCCCTCCCAGATTCAAAGAGAGGCCAGCAAAAGTTAACCCTGTGAGAACAGGTCATTAACCATGTCCTAACCATGACAGTACCCCCCTCTTAATGGGGGGGAACTGGACCCCCAGGTTTCTCAGGGTATCTGGCATCAAAAGCCAGCACCAGTCGATCAGCGTGCACCGAACTGGCCGGGACCCATGACCGATCTTTAACGGAATATCCCTTCCAATGAATAAGGTACTGAAGTCTCCGGCGCACCCACCGTGAATCAATGATGCGCCCTACCTCGTACTCCAGTTGACCCTCTACCAACACTGGTGGAGCCACAGATGAGGGATCTTCTCTAACTGTCCCCACAGGTTTTAATAGGAACCTGTGGAAGACGTTAGATATTTTGAAGGAGGTGGGCAACTGTAATCTGTATGCCACCGGGTTGATCACCTCTACAATTTTGTATGGGCCAATAAATTTTGGGCCCAACTTCATAGAGGGTATTTTAAGTTTGATGTTACGGGTGGACAACCAGACTTTTTCCCCCACTGCTAATGCAGGACCCAACCCCCTCCTCCTGTCCGCAAAATATTTGTACTTCTTCTGGGCTTTGGAGATGTTCCCTTCCACCTCCCTCCAGAGGGTTTTTAACTGTTGTAACATCCCTTCGGCACCAGGGCAATCCGAATCCATACGGTAAAATTCCCCAAACTGCGGAACAAACCCATAATTGACCTGAAAAGGAGACTTTCCGGTAGACTGATTAATACTTCTGTTGAATGCAAATTCTGCCATGGGCAATACCTCACACCAGTCTTCCTGTCTGGAGGAGGCCAGGCATCTCAGAATCTGCTCCAATGACTGGTTGGTGCGTTCAGTCTGTCCATTGGATTCCGGGTGATAGGCAGAGGAGTGACAACGTGACCCCCAACTTCAGACAAAACGCTCTCCAAAACCTGGCCACAAATTGCACACCCCTGTCCGACATCACGTTCACGGGCACTCCATGCAGTCGAACAATGTGCTGTATAAACAAGCGGACCAAGGTTTCAGCAGATGTTAATGCAATTAATGGCACAAAGTGGGCTTGCTTAGAAAATCTATCAACCACTACCCATACCACTGAGTTGCCCTTGGAAGATGGGAGATTAGTGATAAAGTCCATGGACAGGTGTGTCCATGGTTTATCCGGAATTGGCAAAGGCACCAATTCCCCAGCCGGCTGGACCCGGAGCTTTTAGAGCGCGCGCGCGCGCACACCCAACGAGTATTTACAAACCTTTTTATATCAGTACCCATTTAGGGCCACCAAAAACCCCTAGCTACTGCCCCCCCGGGTAGCTGCAATACCAGGGTGTGCACTTAACACAGAATCAAGAAATTCTTGAAGGAGTGTGAGACGGAATTGTTCGGGTACAATTTTCCTGTGGGTTTATTCCTGGGAGCTTGTGCTTCCAGAATCTCTCTCTAACTCAGAGGAGATTTCGGCTACCACCACTCCCGGTTGAAGAATGGAGGAAGGAGGTTCTGGAGGGGACACAGAATCAAAACTTCGGGATAAGGCATCCGCCTTTACATTTTTAGACCCTGGTCGGAACGTGATAATACAATGAAATCGAGAAAAAAAAAAGTGCCCACTGAGCCTGTCTGGGGGTCAATCTCTTAGCAGACTCGATATAGGCCATGTTTTTATGATCAGTGATGACCGTAATGGGATGAGCGGCCCCCTCCAAAAAATGCCTCCATTCTTCAAAGGCCAATTTAACCGCTAACAATTTCCTGTTACCGACATCATAGTTTCTCTCGGCCGAAGAGAACTTCTTAGAGAAAAAGGCACAGGGTGTGAGGTTAGTCAGGGTAGAGGGGCTCTGGGACAATACTGCCCCCACCCCCACCTCTGAAGCATCGACCTCGACGATAAAAGGTCTTGACGAATCGGGTTGTACCAACACAGGGGCTGTGGTAAAACACTTCTTTAGTGTAAGGAAGGACTTTTTTGCGGCCACGGACCAATTTTTTACATCTGCCCCTTTAAGAGTGAGGTCCGTCAAGGGTTTCACCACCTGCTAGAACCCTTTAATGAGCTTCCTATAATAATTAGAGAAGCCCAGAAATCAGTGCAACCCCTTCAGGTCATGAGGCTGCACCCAATCGGTAATGGCGTGAACCTTCCCTGGATCCATGCGGAATCCCTCCCCGGATACAATTACACCCAGAAAAGACAGTTCTTGCATAAAAAATGAGCACTTCTCCAGCTTAGCATACAAATGGTTCTCCCGGAGTCTCATAAGAACCGTACGTAAATGGTGTAAGTGTGACTGACTGTCCTCAGAGTATATCAAGATGTCATCCAAGTAGATGACTACATAACGCCCAATCAAGTCAGAAAAAACAACATTAATGAAGTTCTGAAAAACAGCAGGAGCGTTAGTGAGGCCGAAGGGCATAACCAGGTTTTCAAACAGCCCCTCAGTTGTCAGGAACGCTGTTTTCCATTCGTCCCCCTCCCAGATCCTTATAAGTTTATAAGCCCCTCGTAGATCGAGCTTAGAAAACCATTTGGCCCCGTGAGTCGGTTGCTCAGGTTGGTTGATCAGGAATCAACGGGAGAGGGTACACGTGTTCTTAACAGTAACTTTGTTCAGTTCCCGAAAGTCGAGGCACGGTCGCAACCCACCATCTTTTTTCTTTACAAAGAAAAACCCCGCTGCCACGGGTGAGACCGAGGGTCGAATATGCCCCTTGCGAAGGGTCTCTTTGATGTACTCTTTCATAGCTTGGCGCTCAGGCCAGGACAAATTAAACAAACGAGCCTTGGGTAATTTGGCTCCAAGTAGTAAATCGATAGCACAATCAAATGGTCTATGTGGTGGGAGCGCCTCAGCGTCGCTTTCGGAAGACACGTCTTCAAAGTCTCTCAGGTACTCCGGAATACCCTCCAGACCGACAGACGACACAGATACAGATCTTATCGGATTGACAAAAGGAACCGGGTTACAACACAGACCATTATGATTACATCCCCATCGGATGATCTCCCCCTTCACCCAATCAATGAGAGGATTGTGGCGTTGCAACCAGGGCATCCCCAATACCAGTCCTGCAGGCAGATTATTCATAATGAAGCAGCTTCACTTTTCCACATGAGTGGAACCCATTTTCATAGAAAAAACTTCAGACATAAAACAAATTCCATCCCGGGTAAGAGGGGATGAATCCACAGCCACAATTTTAACAGGGTCTTTTAACCTGACTGTCCCTATCTTATTAAGAGTCACAACTTGGGCATCAATCAGATTAATGGAGGAACCATAGTCAACAAAGGCGGTGGTCACAACAGGACCGCCAGCAAGTTCCAATTCAACCTGGAGCACCATCTTTGTACATGAGAAAAAACGTACCTGGGACTCTGGACAACCTCCTCGATTGTTGCCCAGACTCAGTCGTTTCTCCGATGGTTTCTCTGAAGAAGGGCAGGAGGGGCAATTCCTTTTCCAATGTGCAGAGGCTCCACAGTAAAAGCATAGTAGATTGCCTCTACGGTGCCTTCTCTCTTTCTCCTTAACCGAGACTGACCCAACCTCCATGGGCTCAGATACAGGTGCAGTGTCACACAATTTGGGGTATAAGGGAGACTCTTGTTGCATCATTCCTCTAGCACGGAGTTTCCGGTCCATATGGACCGCCTGCATCATGGCATCCTCCAGGGTATCAGGGGGAGGATGTAATGCCAGAGCGTCCTGCAGATGGTCAGACAGGCCCCTGCAGAACAACCCCCTCAGGGCGGCGTCATTCCAGGATACTTTGGACGTCCAACGTCTAAACTCTGAGCAGAACCATTCAGCAGAGTGCCTCCCCTGCGTCACACTCATCACCATATCCTCTGCCAGACGCACTCTATCAGGCTCATCATAAATGTGCCCCAGAGCCTCAAAGAACAAATTCACAGACATACGTTCAGGAGCAGAGGAAGAGAGAGAGAGAAAGCCCATGCCTGTGGAGCCCCCCGAAGTAGGGAAATGACGACCCCCACCCTCTGGAGGAGCGGGGCCTCAGAGAAAAAAAAAAAAAAGCTTGCATCCTTCCCTGAACGACCTGAACTCCCTTTTATCCCCTGAGAAAGGGTCTGGCAATTTGACCGGAGATTCGGGGGATGCCAATGACACATCTCTATCCCCAGCACTGGGAGCCCCTGCAGCGACAGCCCCCTGCACCGTATCCACTAACTGTTGCTGGATATGGGCCGTCGTGCGCTGTTCCACATTAAGTTTGTGGAACAATTGGGTCAGGTGCTTGACCTGATCAGCCAAAGCTTGCATGGGATCCATGACGATAACACACTTTTTTTTTTTCCTTCAGAGGAAAAAAAAACTGAAATGATCAGCTATGTCAGGAACACCGCACTGCACTTGCTCACTGAGCCCGTGCGCGTGTCCTGAGTTCAAAGACTGTGCACAAAGATACCTGCGGAGCGGGGCCTCAGTGGTGACGATGCATGCTCCAAGCTCACAGGACCTGAAGCACGTGACTGCTGGGGGCATGGCCTCAGCTCCACAGAGCCAGGAGCTGCAGGGAAACTCCTAGAAAGGTAACTAGAGGGCAATGTTACAAAGAGGCATAGACAGACAGAAACCAGATCAAGCCTGGGTCAAAGCACGAGATAGCAATACAGTACCAAAGGGTTAGACAGAATGGATAGTCAGGACGTAGCAATAAATCAGAAAACCAGAACGGGCAATAGACGGTACAATAGGGACAAACTGTAATGGAGTAATGATAGCCAAGCCAGGAGTTCAGAACCAGAAAAGGCAATAGTACCAAAACGAGAGACGGAGTACAGAGTGAAGGAACAGACCGGGTCATACACGGAAAGCAAACAAGCAACGCAGAATACATGCACACCAGGGGTCAGACACATGAGAACAACAGTATAGCTGACAGGGAATGCTAGTCTGGAGTGAGTATAAATACCCCTCCCAGATCCAAAGAGAGGCCGGCAAAAGTTAACCCTGTGAGAACAGGACATTAACCATGTCCTAACCATGACAGATCGGAGCTGTGAGCTCCGATCCTAGGCAGGTGCCTAGCAACCCCGGCTGTTATGAATGGGAAACCGAGGAGGAAAAAAAGACAACAAGCTAAGTCTCAGAAAACCAGAGAAGTTGGTAACTATGCAGATTGCAGATCCCTGATCTTAACCGCACAACTAGCAGAAGTCGTGGAGCGTTCCTACATTGGACCTAGACGCCTCGTCACAACTGGAGAACTACATAAGCCTAAAACAGGAAAAGAGGAAAACTAACTGCCCCAGAGCAGACCCCAAAGGAAAGACAGCCCCCCACATCTATTGACGGTGAAACAAGATGTAAATACAAACAAAGGCAGGAAAATAGGCTGAGCAAACGATGGGGCCCGGCTAGCTAAAAAGGACAGAAAAGGAAAGACACTTGTTGTGAGTTCATTTTTCTCTTCACCATTGAGGTCTGATGAACTCCCTCCTCTGGTGAAGGAAGGTAGTGAGGCTGATTATCAAACACCTGGGCAGCTAGATGATGACTGGGTGGCTGGAATTGAGGACTGGATATAAGGCTGCCGACGCCCTTCTTCCTGGCTGGTGATTTTCCTGCTGGATTCTTGGAGACCAGTCTGATTCCTGCATCTCAAAGCTAAGTTTTTCTGCTCTGCTTTGTACTCTTCAGTTTTGTTTTTGTTTTGCCTTGTTTTTTGGGAGTTCTGCCATCCCCGGCCGGGGGTGAGCTGAATTCCATTTTTGTCTCTGATCTGTTGATCTTTTGCTCTGTCTTCAGAATATACCTGAGTGCTGATATAGTCTTTTGAAGCCTAGCGACTTCAGGGCCTGTTTTTCCTATCAGTCGGTTGGCTCATTTTGATAGGGTTTTTGCGGATGGCAGACAGCAGCTTTCCTATCCTGTCCTATGTAGTTAGCTTGGGCCCCATCATTTGCTCAACCTATCTTTCTATCTGTGTTAGTGTTTTCATCTTGCTTCACCGTCATTATATGTTGGGGGCTGCCTATTGCTTTGGGGTCTGCTCTGGGGCAGTTTAGTTTTTCCCCTTTCTGTCTTTAGGCTGTCTAGTTCTCCGGCTGTGATCGAGGGGTCTAGGGCACCGTAGGAACCCCCCACGGCTACTGCTAGTTGTTGTGGATAGGTCCAGGGGTCTGCAATCCGATAGCTGCCAACCTCTCTGGTTTTTCTGGACTTAGCTGGTATTTTGTTTTTTCCTCCTTCGGTGACTCATCATAACAGACACTGTCTGCAATCTGCCAAAAAAACCCTACAAAAATATTGTCCAACACTTCTGATAGCAAAATTAACCCTGAAGTCACTAGACTTCTAAACCTATATCAGCACTCTGAAACATTCTGAGACAGAGCAAAAAAGAGGCCAATCTAATAAGGGACAAAAAGCAGAATGGCAAATACTGATTAACAGGAGTGGAATTTCAGCATAGCCCCAGCAGGGGCAGGCTGATTACACAAAAAACTGAATTGACCAACAAGCGCAAGTGTGAACATTAGCAAAAAACAAACTTAACTTGAGAAGACTGGAAGAGAACTGAAGTCCAGGACCTGAATCACCAGCACCCGGATAGGGCGTCGGCTGTCTTATATCCAGTCTGATACTCCAGAGATCCAATCGTTATCTTCCTCATCAGGTGGCAGATCACTACCACTTAAACCAACCGCACTACCTTCTGTCACCACCAGAGGGAGAACGGAAGGGGAACTCTCAACTGGTGGAGCAGAAAATGAGTTCATGACAGTACCCCCCCTTGAGGAGGGGTCACCGAACCCTCATCCATGCCACCAGGCCGATCAGGATGGGCCCGGTGAAAAGCACGAACCAATTTATTGGCATGAATATCAGAGGCAGAGACCCAAGAATTATCCTCCTGGCCATAACTCTTCCATTTGACCAAATACTGGAGTCTCCGTCTAACCAAACGAGAATCCAATATTTTCTCTACCTCATATTCCACATTGCCTTTAACCAATACAGGATCAGGAGGTGCCGCCACAGGAACTACTGGCTCAACAAACCTCTTCAACAGTGACTTGTGAAATATGTTATGGATTTTGAACGTAACTGGAAGAGCCAATCGAAAAGAAACAGGATTAAGAATCTCCAAAATCTTATAAGGTCCAATAAATCTTGGCTTAAATTTTGGAGATGCAACCTTCATAGGAATATTCTTAGGCTACTTTCACATGTCCGTCAGTGGCATTCCGGCTCCGTGCGGCAAAAAGATGAAGTGCCGGATCCAGCAGTGAATGGAGGGACCGGAAGTATATGCTGCGCATCTTACGGTGCCTGACACGGCTATGTTGCGGAGTCGCCGGGGAAGAAAAGGATCCATGAGACAGTGAACAGGGTATGAAAAAGAGAGAGAGAGAACAGGGTATGAAAGAGAGAGAACAGGGTATGAAAGAGAGAGAGAACGGGGTATGAAAAAGAGAGAGAGAGAGAACAGGGTATGAAAGAGAGAGAGAACGGGGTATGAAAGAGAGAGAGAACGGGGTATGAAAGAGAGAGAGAGAACGGGGTATGAAAGAGAGAGAGGGAGAACGGGGTATGAAAGAGAGAGAGGGAGAACGGGGTATGAAAGAGAGAGAGGGAGAACGGGGTATGAAAGAGAGAGAACGGGGTATGAAAGAGAGAGAAAGAGCGGGGTATGAAAGAGAGAGAGAACGGGCATGCGCACAGGGTAAAACCGTGCATGCGGTGGCCGGATCAGTTAGAAGCCTGATCCGGCGGCCGGAATGTACCATAGAGAAACATTGTCCCGCAGAGCCGGAAGGGCCGCATACGTCCATGTCCGGCTTTTTTCGCCGGACAAAAAAACGCTGCAGCACCCGTCCTGTCCGGCCGCCGGACAGAGGAATTCAGCCGGATCCGGTAAAAACCGGAACAAACGGAAGCACATGCGGCGCGATCCGGCGCATGTGCTTCTCAATGACAAAAAAACGCATCCGGCGGTAAATAAAACCGGATCCGTTTTTTTACACACATGCCGGATTGTGCCTGACGGCACAAACCGGATGTGTGAAAGAGGCCTTAGACGACAGCCAAACCATATCACCCACTTTAAACCGGGGACCAATGGTCCTACGCCGGTTGGAAAAATGCTGGGCCTTTTCCTGAGAGAGTGACAACTTATCCACCACTTGGTCCCATATCTGCTGCATTCTCACAACCACAGTGTCCACACCTGGGCAGGACGAAGATTCCACTTGCCCTGAAGAGAATCGAGGATGAAACCCAAAATTACAGAAAAAGGATGACATCAGAGTGGCAGAACTAGCTCTATTGTTCAGCACAAATTCGGCCAAGGGCAAAAATGAGACCCAATCATCTTGATCAGCAGATATAAAACATCTCAAATAAGACTCCGAGGTCTGGTTTGTTCTCTCAGTCTGTCCATTGGCCTGGGGATGAAACGCGGAGAAGGATAACTGAATTCCCAGATTGGAACAAAAGGCTTTCCAGAATCTGGAAACAAACTGGACTCCTCTGTCGGACACAATGTTCTCAGGAATCCCATGTAACCGAAGCACCTGTTGTAAAAATAGGGCACCAACTCAGCGGAAGATGGCAACTTTGGGAGTGGAACAAGATGGACCATCTTCGAAAATCTATCACAAATCACCCAGATAACAGTCATTCTCTGAGAGACAGGAAGATCAGAAATAAAATCCATTGAGATATGGGTCCATGGCCTCTTGGGCACCGACAAGGGCATCAGCAACCCACTAGAATGAGAACAGGGTTTAGACCGAGAACAAGTCCCACAGGACTGTACAAAATTCCTGATGTCACGAGATAAGGCAGGCCACCAAAAGGACTGACTCACCAAATCTCTGGTAACAAAAATACCAGGAGGACCAGCCAATGCGGAGCAATGAATTTCAGACATCACTGTTATGAATGAGTCACCGAAGGAGGAAAAAACAAAAACACAAGCTAAGTCCAGAAAACCGGAGAGGTTGGTAGCTATCGGATTGCAGACCCCTGATCCTATCCACAACAACTAACAGTAGCCGTGGGGGTTCCTACGATGCCCTAGACCCCTCGATCACAGCCGGAGAACTAAATAGGCCTAAAGAAAGAAAGGGGAAATCTAAACTGCCCCAGAGTAGACCCCAAAGCAAAAGGCAGCCCTCAACATATGACGGTGAAGCAAGATGAAAACACGAACACAGATAGAAAGATAGGTTGAGCAAACGATGGGGCCCAAGCTAACTAAAAAGGACAGGATAGAAAAGCTGCTGTCTGCAATCCGTAAAAAACCCTACCAAAAAATGTCCCAACCGTCTGATAGGAAAAACAGGCCCTGAAGTCGCTAGGACTTCAAAAAGACTATATCAGCACTCCGGTAAATTCTGAAGACAGAGCAAAGAGACAAACTGATCAGAGACAAAAATGGAACTCAGCACACCCCCGACCGGGGATGGCTGAACTCCAAAAAACAAGGTAAACAAAACTAATAAGTTCAAAAGCAGAGCAAAAACATCTTTGGGAAGCAGGAATCAGACTGGTCTCCAAGAATCCAGCAGAGAAATCAAGAGCAACTCAGAAGGACGTCGGCTGCCTTATATCCAGTCAGAATTTCCTGTTACCCAGTCATCATCTACCAGATCAGGTGTTTGGTAATCAGCCTCACTACCTTCCTTCACCAGAAGAGGGAGTTCATCAGACATCGACGGTGAAGGGGAAAATGAACTCACAACACATCACTCTCTTTCTCCACTGGTCAGGAACATACAATTTTCCCATAGGGCAACGCTCAGGTTTATCCTCCTGGAATTCCTCCAGGGCGCGTCTCAAATCTGGCGAAATGGCAGAAAGAACTACCCCTTCACCTAGGTTGGTAGTAGGCTCGGTCACACTAAGAGAATCGGCAAAGAAACTCCTAGAAAGGGCGTCTGCCTTAACATTCTTAGTGCCCGGAAGAAAAGAGACCACAAAATTAAAACGCGTGAAAAACAAGGCCCATCCAGCCTGTCTAGGATTCAAGCGTTTGGTCGACTCCAGATAAATCAGATTCTTGTGATCGGTGAGGACCACAACTTGATGTCTAGTTCCCTCCAACCAATGTCTCCACTCCTCAAATGCTCATTTCATGGCCAACAATTCCCGATTCCCCACGTCATAGTTGCGTTCAGATGGGGAGAACTTTCGAGAAAAGAAGGCACAGGGATTCATCTTAGATGTCACAGGGTCTTTTTGGGACAAAACAGCTCCTGCATCAATCTCAGAAGCATCTACCTCCACCTGAAATGGAAGTGAGACATCAGGTTGCCGTAAAACTGGAGCTGAAGTAAATCTCTGCTTAAGCTCCTAAAATGCTGAGACAGCCTCAGGGGACCAATTCAGCACATCAGCGCCCTTCTTGGTCAGATCAGTCAGTGGTTTGACAACACCAGAAAAATTACCTATAAATTTACGATAGAAATTAGCAAAACCCAAAAACTTCTGGAGGACCTTCAAAGAAGTAGGCTGAACCCAATCATAAATGGCCTGTACCTTGGCCGGGTCCATTTCAATAGTCGATGGAGACAAGATAAATCCCAAAAATGAAATCCTCTGTACACCAAAGAGGCATTTCGATCCCTTAACAAACAGGGAATTCTCCCTCAAAATCCCGAACACAGTCCGGACGTGTTCCACATGAGAATGCCAATCACTAGAAAAGATCAAAATATCATCCAGATTGTGGATAAGTTTTTGATCATCTAAGTCACGGAAAATATCATTCATAAAGGACTGGAAGACAGAAGAGGCATTAGTGAGCCCAAAAGGCATCACCAGGTACTCAAAATGTCCCTCCGGAGTATTAAACGCCGTCTTCCATTCATCCCCGTGCTTGATGCGAATAAGATTATACGCCCCCCTGAGGTCAAGCTTAGTAAACCAGCAGGCACTCTTAACTCTGGAGAATAAATCAGACATCAGAGGTAACGGGTACTGATATTTAACAGTCATCTTGTTAAGGGAACGATAATCAATACACGGTCTTAATGAACCATCGTTCTTGGCCACAAAAAAACCCCCAGCACCTAAAGGTAACGAAGATGGTCTAATATGACCCTTCTCCAATGACTCCTTAATATAGGATCGCATAGCATCATGTTCAGATACTGATAAGTTGAAAAGCCGATCCTTGGGAAATTTACATCCAGGCATCAACTCAATTGCACAGTCATAACTCCTATGAGGAGGCAAAGACGCAGACTTGCTCTCATTAAATACATCAGAAAAATCGGCTAGATAATCAGGAATATCATAAGACTGAGGAGAGGTGGAGAAAACAGGAGCGTCCCTAAGAACACACTGACAACCCCAACTCACCACAGACCCAGATTTCCAATCCAAAACTGGATTATGAGTTTGCAACCCAGAACAATAGTATCATGTAAATTATGCAGCACCAAAAATTTACAATCTTCTTGGTGGTCTGGGGCAACTCGCATTGTCACCTGGGTCCAAAACTGAGGTTTATTCTCCGCCAACGGAGTAGCATCAATACCCCTCAAAGGAATAGGCGTCCGCAGGGGCGACATGGAAAAACCACAGCGTTTAGCAAAGTCCAAATCCATCAGATTCAACGCTGCTCCTGAATCCACAAAAGCCTTTGTGGAAAACGTGGATAAAGAGCAGATCAGAGTAATTGCCAAATGGAACTTAGGTTGTACACTGCCCACAGCAAATGTGTGTGCAAAACGTTTCTCTCGTTTAGGGCAGACAGAAATAGTATGAGAGGCATCTCCACAGAAAAAACACAGCTTATTACACCTTCTAAACTCCTAACGTTGTGCCCTAGACAAAACCCCATCACATTGCATAGATTCAGACGTTTGTTCAAAAGGTGGCAGCGCCTCCCGTTTAGTTTTACCTTCACGTAAACGCCGATCAACTTGAATGGCTAATGACATGGAATCATCCAGACCAGAGGGAACAGGAAATCCCACCATAACATCTTTTACTGTCTCTGATAAACCCTTCCGAAAGAGAGCTGCCAAAGCTCCATGTAGTAAGGACCGCCCACTTTGGGACTTTTTGACAGTATAACTCTGCAGAATCCTGACCCTGGTTTAATGCCAACAGGGTTCTCTCAGCTTGATCAACAGCATTAGGTTCATCATACAACAAATCCAAGGCTTGAAAAAATGCATCCACATTAGTCAGAATAGGATTTTCAGGTGTCAGAGAAAAAGGCCAATCCTGGGGATCGCCGCGCAGCAAGGAGATGACAATTTTAACCTGCTGCGCAGAGCTCTCCGATGAGTTAGGCTTCAAGGCAAGAAATAATTTACAATTATTCTTAAAATTCAGAAATTTAGACCGATCCCCAGAAAACACATCAGGAGCAGGGATCTTAGGTTCAGCAGCATGTGACTGAATGAGGTAGGTGGAAATTCCCTGCACTTCAGCAGCAAGTTGCTCCACACGATCAGACAATTGCTTAATCTCCATTATGGGGAAAAAAAAAAAAATCTTCCTATGGCCCCAGAAAAAAAGAGGAAAATATATATATATATATAAAAAAATTCTGGCACTTTTTTAACAACTTTTTCCTGCTTTTGAGAACCCTAGAATCTGCAGTATGGCTGGTGATTCTGTTATGAATGGGTCACCGAGGAGGAAAAAACCTAAACTTGCTAAGTCCAGAAAAACCAGAGAGGTTGGTAACTATGCAGATTGCAGATCCCTGATCCTACCACACAACTAGCAGCAGCCGTGGAGCGTGCCTACGATGAACCTAGACACCTCGTCACGGCCGGAGGACTAAATAAGCCAAAAAGCAAGAAAAGGGAAAACTAACTGCCCCAGAGCAGACCCCAAAGGAATAGACAGCCCCTACACATGTATTGACGGTGAAACAAGATGAAAACACAAACACAGGTAGGAAAATAGGCTGAGCAAATGATGGGGCCCAAACTAACTAGAAAGGAGAGGAAAGGACATACACTCTCTGCAATCTGCCCAAAACCCTACAAAATAATGTCCAACACTTCTGATAACAAAACTAACCCTGAAGTCACTAGACTTCTCCCACTATATCAGCACTCTGAAATATTCTGAGACAGAGCAAAAAGAGGCCAATCTAATAAGGGACAAAAAGCAAATTGGCAAATACAGATAAATAAGAGTGGAAATTCAGCACAGCCCAAGCCGGGGCTGGCTGACCACACAAAAAATAGAACAACAAAATCAAGTGTGAACATTAACAGAGAAACTTAGCTTGAGCTGACTGGAACAGAGCTGAGAACCAAGACCTGACAAGCAGAAGGAATCATCAGCAACTGAATAGGGCGTCGGCTGTCTTAAATCCAATCTGAGAGTCCTGAGGTCCAATCGTCATCCTCATTCTCAGGTGGCAGATCTCCACCGATCAAATCAGCCTCACTACCTCCTGTTGCCACCAGAGGGAGTCCGGAAGGAGAACTCACAACTGGTGAACCAGAGAATGAACTCACAACAGGTCTAGTTTCCAAAATGGTGTCACTTGTGGGGGGTTTCCACTGTTTAGGCACATCAGGGGCTCTCCAAATGCAACATGGTGTCCGATCTCAATTCCAGCCAAAAAAAGTCAAATGGCACTGCTTCCCTTCCGAGCTCTGCCATGCGCCCAAATAGTGTTTTACCCCCACATATGAGGCATCGGCGTACTCAGGACAAATTGTACAATAACTTTCAGGGTCCTGCTTGCCTTGGAAAAATAAGATTTGGGGGTGAAAAGATCATTTTTTTGGAAGAAATATGATTTTTTTTATTGTACGGCTGTACATTATAAACTTCTGTGAAGCCCTTGGGGGGTTCAAAGTTCTCACCACATATCTAGATAAGTTCCTTGGTGGGTATAGTTTCCAAAATGGCATCACTTGTGGGAGATTTCTACTGTTTAGGCACATCAGGGGCTCTCCAAACCTGACATGGGGCCCAATCTCAATTCCAGACAATTTTGCGTTGAAAAAGTCAAACGGTACTCGTTCCCTTCTGAGCTCTGCCATGCGCCAAAATAGTGGTTCCCACCCACATATCAGGTATCAGCGTACTCAGGACAAATTGCACAATAACTTTTACAGTCCAATTTCTCCTGTTACCGTTGGTAATATAAAAAAAATTGGACCTGAAGTAATTTTTTTTCTGAAAAAAAGTTAAATGTTCATTTTTTTTAAACATTCCTGTGAAGCACCTGAAGGGTTAATAAACTTCTTGAATGTGGTTTTGAGCACCTTGAGGGGTGCAGTTTTTAGAATGGTATCACTTTTGGGTATTTTCTATCATATAGACCCCTGACTTGTGATGTCCCTAAAAATAAAATGGTGTTGTAAAAATGAGAAGTCGCTGGTCAACTTTTAACCCTTATAACTTGTTAACAAAAAAAAAAATTTGGTTCCAAAATTGTGCCGATGTAAACACGTGAGAAATGTTACTTATTAAGTTTTTTGTGTGCCATATCTCTGTGAGTTGGAAAATTGCAAAATTTTCAAAATTTTTGCCATTATGACCTCATAAAGGGACAGTGGTCAGAATTGTAAAAATTGGCCTGTTCATTAACATGCAAACCACCCTTGGACGTAAAGGGGTTAAGGAGATAAGGCAAAGTACATGGCCCTGGCGTCTTCACCATCAGAAGTAATCCGGGAACAGGGTGAGGGAAGGTGCTCCAAGGACTCGGCACAGGAAAGGAGCCCCAGGGCCCCGGGACACCTGACAGAGTCGTGACAAAAGGCATTGCAGAACAGCTAGCTCCTATTACTCTAATGATAATAGGTGTATGTAAAATGTTTGGTACTTACTGTTGTACTTTTATTCCCAACAATACTTCTCCAGATGGCTGTATCATAAAGGACTTAACCGCCTTCTTGGAAGAAATGGCAAAGAATTCGCAGATTAATAACCTCTTCACTAATCTCTTGGAAGGATGGTTCAGAAAATGGAATGAATGACATCTGTCAAGATATCACCGCTCAGTGTGTCTTGGATGCAGTGAATGACAGCTCAGTTGTCCAATCTTGTGCAAGGGTATGCTGAGCTCTCAGTATTTTGAGTGACTGCTCAGACGACCAATCTGAAACTGGGAGGTGCTTAACTTCCTTTAGTCGTTCCCTGTTTCTAGTGATTACTCAGCTATTTAGCTAAGCTGTCTGCCCCAGATAGCTGCCAGGCAAGCTTTGTGGCTTGTTCTCTGTGCCTTGTACTCTAAATACTGACATTCTAATAATTTATTGCCAAACCATGGATATAACATTTGACTACACTACCTGTTTGTGTTACCCCTTTTGTCTTGACACACTCAGACCTTGGAATTTTTTACTTTGGGCTATGACCTGGCTACAACTTTTGCCTCACTCCTTTGTGTATGATGAGCCCTGGACCTCTTCAGTACTCAAGCCTTAAGGCTCGTCCATGAGTAGTCACTAGTGTCCCAACATCATGTCACCTGCAGATGTTGATGCATTCTCTACATAAGAGGACTACTGCAAAGACTAATAAATACAACTTTAACAAAGACTATAAACCAACAAGTAACTATGAATTAAGAATACACAGATTTAGTCATTTGAAAGTGCTCAAAATTAAACACTTAATGAATATCTAAAGAAATGTTAATTGTGGATAGGTTAAGTATAAGATATAGTTTATAGGTGTGTTCTTAGTATAAAAAGGGGGAAACGTAAGAATAATTTGATACTGTCACTTTAACAGCTAATCTGCAACTGAGGTAACAAAAGGTGGCCTTGAATAAAAGATAAAACTGTTGGAATATTGAGGGAGGGGACGAGAGCCTATGGGGGTGAGAACATGTGACTGCCTCTTCCTATGGCTATATAACCTTAAGGTACTGTCACACTTAGCGATGTACCAGCGATCCCGACCAGCGATATGACGCGGTCAGGGTCGCTGGTGCATCGCTAAGTGGTCGCTAGTGAGCTGCCACACTGGCAGATCTCACCAGCGACATCGCTGGGGGCGGGGGTCGCTACTTACCTGTCACACCAGGCGATCCTGCGTCCTCCCGCGTCGCTTGTCATCACAGCAGGAAGCGCCGCAGGAAGCTGACGACGAGAAGCGGTCCTGAACGTTCTCGCGCGATCAGCGATAACCAGCGGGGGAGCGGGTTGTAGGTAAGTATCACACATAGCGATATCGCTAGCAATATCGCTATAACGTCACAAGTTACAGCGATATTGCTAGCGATATCGCTTAGTGTGACAGTACCTTTAGTGTTACTCAATTATAGCCAGAAAATGCTTTACAATTGTATTATCTCCTTGCACCAAGCAACAAATCAACTTTAATCCAGTGATTCTGCACCGAGTAAAATTTTTCTTACAGTGACAATTAATTAGATATGTTCCACATTATGAACATGACAATTGCCCGTCTTCTTTGTGAATTGTTTGATGTTTAACAAGAAAAGACTTCGTAGAATAACTTTTCTCACATTCTGAACATGAAAATGGCTTCTCCCCTGTGTGAATTTGCTGATGTCTAACAACAGCGGATTTCTTAGCAAAACGTTTCCCACATTCTGAACATGAGAATGGCTTCTCTCCTGTGTGAATTTTCCGATGTCCAAAAAGAGTGGAGTTATCAGTAAAACATTTTCCACATTCCAAACATGTAAATAACTTCTCCCCTGTGTGAATTCTCTGATGTGAAATAAGTGTTGACCGATCTGTAAAAGATTTTTCACATTCTGAACATGAAAATGGTTTCTCCCCTGTGTGAATTCTCAGATGTATAGCAAGCTTTGTTTTATGACTAAAACATTTCCCACATTCCAAACATGAAAATGGTTTCTCCCCTGTATGAATTCGTTGATGTCCAACAAGATTAGATTTATCTTTAAAACATTTTCCACATTCTGGGCATGAAAATGGCCTTTCATCTTTGTGAATTCTCTGATGTCTAATCAAACACGATTTTTCTTTAAAACATTTCCCACACTGAGAACATGAAAATGGCTTTTCACCTGTATGAATTCTCAAATGTGTTTGAAGATTTGATTTGTTTGAAAAACATTTCATACAATAGGAGCATGAAAATGGCTTCTCCCCTGTGTGAATTCTTTCATGTTTAGCAAGACTTGATTTAACTCTAAAATTTTTCCCACATGTTAAACATGAAAATGGCTTCTCCCCTGTGTGAATTCTCTCATGTTTAACAAGACTTGATTTAACTTTAAAATTTTTCCCACATGTTAAACATGAAAATAGCTTTTTTCTTGTGTCAGTTCTTTGAAATTCATGACAAATTCTGTTATTTTCAGTTTTCGATGAATCATTAGACAGAACTAGTCCAAAAGCGTCAGATGACACAACATTATGGTGTAGGTCTGGAGGTATATTTGGAATAAGCGCATGCTCTTCATATGCATCTGGTGCAATATTATGATCATCTGCTTGAAATTCTGAAAATATCCCATTTTTCTCTGAGTTTCTGGTAGAGTCATCTGCCAAAAATAAAATAAAATTTTACAATTTCTTAATAACATTCCTTTAACGCATATTAGTTCAATACATAGCATTTCAGTATAAATATCTATACAATTTTTTGTGACATTTAATTTTGAACTGACAGTGTCAAAAATCATTACAGAAGTTAATCTAGGCATGCTCCTTGTCTCATCTCATTCTTACAAATCCAATCTGCAATGGCTTCTGGAGGAGAAAAGAGGACATCGGGCAACCGAACAGATGCTGATTGGATTTAAATTCCTCTGTTACAGCAGCAATAGGAGCAGCCTTTGTGGGCATCTTTTAGACACGTGCCAGCTGTATAGCACATTTCCAGTGGAATGATCCTGAAATCTGATGTCAATTTCTTATAGACCTGTCACACACCATTAAGAATATGAAGATGCGTTATCCAACTGCAGACTGTCTGGAGACTGCAATGACATTACTCCCAGACTCAATTGTATGTTTTTATAAACTTCACTTTAAAATGTCCTGGCTTTTTCTCCTAGACTCTGTGCCACCAGCTAATGAACCAATGCAGATTGGGGTTACATAGTTTGATACATCAGAAGGAGTGTGTATCAGACTGCAGAATGAGCTAGCAAACATCTCAATAAGTGCTCATGTTTGGTGGCTCAGGTCTAAAGCTCTTATCTCTCTTCACCAGAACAATCTTCTAAGCTGATGCATGATGATATCAAAGCTGAACCTCTCTCCTCTTGAAGTTGCTATTCATGATGGTGCTGATTATGATCGTGTGAATAATATTTGGTAAAGTAAAGCAAAATTGAAAAGTCTGGTATAACACAAAACAAAGCAGCAGTAGGCGATCCATGGGTCTCTCCTTAAATTTATTTAATAATCACTCAATGCTCAAACTTTAGCTTCTCTGTACATCCAGCTAAAAACTTCTCCAAATTATTGTTAATCATCATTTAGAACTTGAAAAACTCAAAAAAACTTTGGATTCCAGAAGTTCTCTACAGCATTTAGTTCACTGGAAAGGTTGTGGATCAAAGGAAAGCAGTCAAGATCATGGATTCTATCAATTTAGATTGTGAGCCCCATAGGGGACAGCGATGATAATGTGTGCAAACTGTAAAGCGATGCGGAATATGTTGGCGCTACATAAAAATAAAGATTTTTATTATTATTAATAATGCTGACCACTTAAACACAAGGTCCCAAATATAAATCGCTTCTAAATGTTCTCCAAATCCTGATCCTGAGGGCCTGCAGGGAGAACTGGTGATTACTTCCCTGGGACAGAAAATTTTGAAATCTTTATAGTCAGGCATGTAGGAAGCAGTTTGTGTTTAATATTTGATCCAAATGGATTTTTCCAAGTGTGCACATTTAGAGCTCTTGAGAGAGAGCTAGAGGCCATCAGTACAAACAGTAAAAGGCCTGGTTTACACTTACTTTTTGTGAGTTAAAAGTTAAAATCAATCACTAGTGCTACAAAAACATGCAGTGTAGTCAAGGCTTAATAAAAAAAACCCTACAATACGAAAATGTTGAATATTCTCCTCACATATGTATATAAAATGCCTAAATGTTCTCAGTATTTTGAATGGAAACCATGATGGACATGAGTACTGTATATTGTCATGTCCTTTAGGCTTAGTAATTCTCCATCTGTCTTGGTCAATGATATAGTTTGAAAACCTCTTATATTTCAGTACTAGCTGAAGAGCCCGGCGCTGCCCGGGCATGGCATAGTATCTAACTGTGGTTAGTTATAGCAAATTATAATTATCCTCCATCCCATAGTCCCGTGCCCATATACCCATCATACATATCCGCCATCCCATAGTCCCGTGCCCATATACCCATCACACATTCTCCATCCCATAGTCCCATGCCCATATACCCGTCATACATATTCTCCATCCCATAGTCCCGTGCCCATATACATATCCGCCATCCCATAGTCCCGTGCCAATATACCCGTCATACATATCTTCCATCCCATAGTCGAGTGCCCATATACCCATCACACATATCCTCCATCCCATAGTCCCATGCCCATATACCCATCACATATCCTCCATCCCATAGTCCCATGCCCATATACCCATCACACATCCTCCATCACATAGTCCCGTGCCCATATACCCATCATACATATTCTCCATCCCATAGTCCCGTGCCCATATACCCATCACACATCCTCCATCCCATAGTCCCATGCCCATATACCCATCATACATATCCACCATCCCATAGTCCAGTGCCCATATACCCATCACACATCCCCCATCCCATAGTCCCATGCACCCATCACACATCCTCCATCCCATAGTCCCATGCCCATATACCCATCACACATCCTCCATCCCATAGTCCCGTGCCCATATACCCATCATACATATCCACCATCCCATAGTCCCGTGCCCATATACCCATCATACATATCCTCCATCCCACAGTCCAGTGCCCATATACCCATCACACATCCTCCATCCCATAGTCCCATGCCCATATACCCATCATACACATCCTGCATCCCATAGTTCAGTGCCCATATACCCATCACACATCCTCCATCCCATAGTCAACCATTATGACATCATAATGAGCGGCGGGGCTTGCAACCTATGATGACATCAGCGTTGCCATGACAACCATTGTGACATCATAATGAAGGGCGGGGCTTGATACGCACACACTGTTTCCCCATTATGTAGATAGGGGCATTATGACAGCATAATGAGGGGCGGGGCTTGGCGTGCACACACTTTTCCCCAGTATGTAGACAGGGGCAAAATTATTTGGTGAATTGGAATGCGCGGGGTTAAAATTTCGCCTCACAACATAGCTTAGGACGCTCTCGGGGTCCAGACGTGTGACTGTGCCAAATTTTGTGGCTGTAGCTGCGACAGTGTGGATGCCTATCCCGGACATACACACATAAATACATACATACATACATACACACACACACATACATACATACATACACACTTTGAGCTTTATATATTAGATTGCCCCAGAAGGATCCTAAGGTCTTTTCTAATCATTTGGACTCCCATTCGGAGCATGTTTCCGCTGTCTTTTAGTGGCTTTCTTAGAACCTTTGCAGAGCCTCTGACAGAGGTGCATAGTTTGCATCAAGGTTTTGATTTTTCTCTGTGAATAACTACAGGTCAAATTAGCTTTAAATTTTAGATTCTCACCCTCAGTCTAAAAGGCCAAACTGAACAAGTCAATTATCTCTGGCCTGAAGACAATAGATGATTCTACTAGATATATCAAGCAGGTCAATGTGGTGTGCTACAATCTGCACAGACCAACATTTCTTCAGATTTGTTTTGTGTTCTCATCTTAAGGTCCCTTTACATTTAGCGATGCACCAGCGATCCCGACCACGATATGACCCGGTCAGGATCGCTGGTGCATCGCTAAATGGTCACTAGTGAGCTGCCAAACAGGCAGATCTCACAGCGACATAGCAGCGGACGCACTTACCTTTCAGACGTGGCGAGGGTGTCCGTCTTCCGCCTGCGTCCATGGCTCCCTCGTTGGCGCCAGCAGGAAGCCCAGCAGGAAGCCGACGACGAGAAATGGACCAGGCCGATCTCGTGCAATCAGCAATAGCCAGAGGGGGAGCCGGTCGGAGGCGAGTATCACATGTAGCGATATCGCTAGCAATATCGCTGCTGCGTCACAAAATCGGTGACGCTTTAGCGATATCGCTATGTGTAAAGCCCCCTTTAGCCCACTAATTCTAAACAAATTCCCTGAGCATCCCCCTGTTATCTCAGAGTCTTCTCCTAAAATTGTTGGCAGAAGTATTTTGAATAACAGGAGATCCTGAGTAACACTATTTTATCTTAAAATGACAAAACTATGGTCCAGCATATATTAAAATAATAAAGCATACGCCACCCCATCCGTCCCCTGATGCTCCTCTTCCAAGGTATCTCACCAATCTCTATGCTTCCCTTCTAGCCAAACACTGATATAATTGCACCAGCCATTGACTGAGTAGAATCAGTGACTTCTCTGCATTTAGTGGCTACTACTCACCTGAATCGCTGTCTGTAGTTATCTCTACCTTTAACCACTCATCATCCATTAAATATGTCTCTATAGTATTAATATGGGTCGGATATTCACCCTGAAAAAAAGATTGTAAAAGTCAGAGAGCTGGAGAAGTCACATGAAATTTAAAAAAGATAAGAGATCATAAATAAACTTGACGGACAAATATGACATGCCACCAGTAATTATCACATAGCTGCTGGACTCTTGTATAAATCCAACCTGTCGGCTCCTAATTCTAACCAGCAGTCTCTGTAACCAAAAAATTGTGAGAAGATCCAGACAACATCTAATGTCTATAATCAGCTTTATCCTCTCATTTCCACCAAGTATAAAACATACATTGAATGGCCACTTTATTATAGACACCCATCTGGTAGCATATTGGCCTTTAAAACCTCAGCAATTTATGACCCACGCTCCAGATGAAGGTCCTGACTTGCTCTTTACAGTACATTCTACCTCCACCTAGAGATGCTCTATAGGACGTACTTTTCTCCAGCCCCGTGCAGATTCTCGGGACCGATCTGCTCAGGAGGACGCCAGCTACTGGCCATTTAATTGCTACTGACGTTCGGTACTGAATGATGCGGCACGTGCATTGAAGGCTTACGTCTTGATGCCGGCCAATTCCAGCAGCAGCAGCCCCAGCCCATCCCATGATACACATGCCCCCCCCCAGCATCTCCTGTGATGTACCTGGCCCCCCAGCATCTCCTGTGACGCACATGCCCCAAGCATGTCCTGTGACGGACGCACATGCCCCAAGCCTGTCCTGTGACACACATGCCCCCAGTATCTTCTGTGGTGCACATGCCCAGAGCATCTTGTGATTTTTATGCCCCAATGTCTCTTGTGATTTATATTCTCTAACGTCTCCTGTGATTATATGCCAGAGCGGATTCTTTAAAATGTATATGCTGCAGGCCCTGCATATCCTATGTGATGTATATGCTTCAGTCTCAGTGTCTCCTATGTAATGTATATGCTTCATCCCCAGGGTCTCCTGTGTTATGTATATGCTGCAGTCCCAGTGCCTACTATGTGATATACTGTATATACAGTAGTCTGTGTCTATGTGATGGCTATACTACTGACCCCCTACTGCTTGAGTTCTAAAAATGTTACATGTGCAGTGATGAATTTCCCACTGTGAGGCGATATTCAGTGTAATCTACATCTGTGATCAGGACTTACTGTTGCAATGCACTGTATAATTTAGGATAGAAATAAAACAATCTTTGCATAAATCAATAGGACAGATAAGTATAAGGCTGAGTTCACGCGTGGCGGTTTTTAAGCATCCCATGCATTCCTATGGGATTGTTTTACCACAGCGGAATCGCTTCGCGGTAAAAAACGCAGCATGCTCATTAATTTAGCGGAATCACGGCGATCCCGCATCCATAGGAATGCATTGTTCTGCTTACTTTCCGCATGTGGCTGTGCACACCATGCAAAAAGTAAGCAGAACATTTGCGGATGGTACCCACAGTCCGGAGGAGAGGAGACTGTCCTCCGGGCTTTGGGTACCATATCCCTGTAAAAAAGAGTGATTTTTGGTTCTTACCGTAAAATCTTTTTCTTGGAGCTTTCATTGGGGGACACAGATAACCATGGGTGTATGCTGCTGCTGCTGCTGCTAGGAGGCTGACACTATGCAAAACAAAAAAATTAGCTCCTCCCCGGCAGTATACACCCACCGAAAGGCACCAAGCACCTCAGTTGGTGAGAAAGCAGTAGGAGAAGCAACCAAAAACCATGAACATATGTACCAACCCAACAAGGGACTCGAAGACCCAACACGGTACAACTTAAACAGGGATTGTGCTGTGTCCCCCTATGAAGGCTCCAAGAAAGAGATTTTACGGTAAGAACCCAAAATCACTCTTTCTTTAATGCCTTATTGGGGGACACAGATAACCATGGGACGTTCCAAAGCAGTCCCGGGGGTGGGAACAGCAATAAAGGAACGACAGAAGGAAGGGCTTAGGTCGGCCGATGTGCGACCGCCGCCTGCAGAACTTTCCTACCAAGAGCTGCATCAGACGAGGCCTGAGTATTAACCCTGTAGAGCCTTGCAAAGGTGTGCAAAGACGACCAGGTCGCGGCTCTGCAAAGATGTAAGGCCGAAGCCTGGTGTCGCACAGCCCAAGAAGCCCCTACAGCCCGGGTGGAGTGGGCTTTCACTCCCGGAGGGGGCCGTTTTTCCTGAAGTCGGTAGGCTTCCAGGATGGTAGACCGAATCCAGCGAGCAATTGTGGATTTGGAAGCCGGAAGCCCTTTCCGGCGACCTTCAGAAATGACAAGCAGGGAATAAGATTGGCGAAAAGAAGCGGTCCTGGCAAGGTAAACACGCAAGGCTCTCACTACATCCAGTTTGTGGAGCGACTTTTCTAGAGGATGAGCAGGCGCAGGGCAAAACGATGGAAGAACGATATCTTCGTTAATGTGAAAGGGAGATACCACTTTTGGAAGGAAGGAAGGAACTGGCCTGAGAACGACCTTATCTTGCTGGAGGATAAGGTACGGGGAACGAGAGGATAAAGCCGCCAGCTCAGAAACTCTCCTGATGGATGTAATGGAGATTAAAAAAGCCACCTTCCATGAAGAAAAGACAGAGGGATGTCCTGGATTGGTTCGAACGGTGCCTTTTGGAGAGCGCCAAGAACGAGATAGAGATCCCATGGATCTATCGGAGGATGATGAGGAGGAGCCACATGGGCGACTCCTTGGAGAAAAGTCTTCACCTGCGGTAAGGAAGCCAGATCCTTTTGGAAGAGGATTGCCAGGGCAGAAACCTGGCCTTTGAGAGTACTGAGGGACAGGCCCTCATCTGTTGTGAGTTCATTTTCTGGTCCACCAGTTGTGAGTTCTCCTTCCAGGCTCCATCTGGTGGTAACAGGAGGTAGAGAGGCTGATTTAATCAGTAGAGATCTGCCACCTGATAATGAGGATGACGATTGGACCTCAGGAATCTCAGACTGGATTTAAGACAGCCGACGCCCTATTGTGGTGCTGGTGATTCCTTCTGGCTTGTCAGGTCTTGGTTTTCAGCTCTGTTCCAGTCATCTAAAGCTAAGTTTTTCTGCTAATGTTCACACTTGATTTTGTTAGTCTATTCAGTTTTTTGTGTGGTCAGCAAGCCCCGGCTGGGGCTGCGCTAAATTTCCACTCTTATTTATCTGTATTTGCCAATTTGCTTTTTGTCCCTTATTATATTGGCCTCTTTTTGCTCTGTCTCAGAATATTTCAGAGTGCTGATATAGTGGGAGAAGCCTAGTGACTTCAGGGTTAATTTTGCTATCAGAAGTGATGGACTTTATTTTTGTTGGGTTTTTTTGCAGATTGCAGACAGTGTCTTTCCTTTCCTATCCTTTCTAGTTAGTTTGGGCCCCATCGTTTGCTCAGCCTATTTTCCTGCCTGTGTTTGTGCTTTCATCTTGTTTCACCCTCAATACATGTGTGGGGGCTGTATTTCCTTTGGGGTCTGCTCTGGGGCAGTTAGTTTTCCCCTTTTCTTGCTTCAGGCTTATTTAGTCCTCCGTTTGTGACGAAGCGTCTAGGACCATCGTAGGTACGCTCCACGGCTGCTGCTAGTTGTGTGGTTAGGATCAGGGATCTGCAATCTGCATAGTTACCAACCTCTCTGGTTTTCTGTGACTAAGCTTGTTTTGTTTTTTTCTGCTCGGTGACCCATTCATAACGCGCATCCAAACCGGACTGGAGGAAACCAAGTATGGCTGGAATGGAGAATGACAATTGTAAAAACCTCGTTATCTTTGCACCAACGGAAAAACGCCTTTCAGTACCTATGGTAAATGCGGGAGGAGGCTGGCTTCCTAGCTCTGATCATGGTCTGAATGACCGGGTTGGAAAAACCGGATTCTCTAAGAATCGCAGCCTCAACGGCCATGCCGTTAAACTCAGAGACTGAGAATTCTGGTGGTAAAGGGGGCCTTGAGAGAGAAGATCTGGACGGTCTGGAAGCCTCCAGGGTATGTCCGCGAGCATGTTCACCAATTCCGCGTACCACGGATGTCTCGGCCAGTCTGGGGCCACTAGAATGACCGGGATGCCCTCTGACTTTATCTTTTTGCCCACTCTTGGAATTAGGGCAAGAGGAGGAAACAGGTAAGGCAGGTGAAATTGGGACCATGGAATCACCAGAGCTTCGCAACCGACAGCTAGAGGATCCCTGGACCTGGCTACAAAGTGCGGAACTTTGTTGTTCATCCAAGACGCCATGAGATCGACGTCCGGGGAGCCCCAACGCTGGCATATCTGACTGAAGACTGTGGGATGAAGTGACCATTCGCCTGACGCTAGACCCTGACGACTTAAGAAGTCGGCTGCCCAATTTTCCACCCCTGGAATGTGAACGGCGGAGATCGCCGGAACGTGACGCTCCGCCCAACGCAGAATCTTTGCCACTTCTGACATCACCTGCCTGCTGTGAGTACCGCCCTGGTGGTTTATGTACGCCACGGCCGTGGCGTCTGACTGAATGCGGACTGGCTTGCCTATGAGGAGAGGCTGCCAACGAAGGAGAGCAAGGAAGATTGCTCTGATCTCCAGAAGATTGATGGGAAGAAGAGACTCTTGGTCGTTCCAGCGCCCCTGGGCTGTTTTCCGATGGTAAACTGCCCCCCATCCTAGAAGACTGGCATCGGTGGTGATGATTTGCCACTGAGGCAGAAGAAGAGACCTTCCCTGGAGAACAGACGCCGGAAAGGTCCACCAAGTCAGTGATTGTCTGACTCTTAGCGGAAGAGTGGGGCGATCCAGAGAAAACAAGGTCTTGTCCCAGACTGAAAGGAGGAACAGCTGGAGAGGGCGAGAGTGAAATTGTGCGAAGGGCACTGCTTCCATGGAAGCTACCATTTTCCCTAGGACCCTCATGCAGGACCAAAGGGACATGATCCTTGAGCGTTTTAGAGACCGGATCCCCTTGCAAAGGGTTGAAAATTTGTCCCTCGGTAGGAACACCCGGGCTAGATTCGTGTCGAATTCCATGCCCAAAAAGGTCAGACGTTGGGTAGGGAGTAGGATGGACGACTTCTTGTTGACTATCCATCCGAGGCGTCTGAGAGCATCCAGGGTTATCTGAAGACTCTGAAGGCAGTTCCTGGCGGGACGAGCCCTTTATCAGGAGATAGTCCAGGTAAGGAATGAAAAGAATCCCCCTGGACCGAAGGATGGCCATGACTGTTGCCATCACCTTCGTAAAGACGCAGGGAGCGGAGGCTAGGCTGAAGGGAAGGGCCGTGAACTGATAGTGATTGTCCTGAATCGCGAAGCGGAGGTATCTCTGATGTCGCAAACAAATGGGGATGTGAAGGTAGGCATCCTGTATGTCCACAGAGCAGAGAAACTCTCCGGGTTCCATTGAGGCTATTACCGAACGCAGAGACTCCATCTTGAAGTGGCGGACTCTCACATGGCGATTGAGCAACTTGAGGTCCAAAATTGGACGAAGTGAGCCGTCCTTTTTTTTGGGACTACAAAGAGATTCGAGTAGAACCCTGAAAACCGTTTGTTTGCAGGAACGGGAACGATGACCCTGGCGGAAAGGAGGGAGGAGACGGCCTGAAGGAACCCTGGAATCTGGGACCGCTGTCTTGGGGATCGCGACAGGAAGAAGCGACTGTTTGGGGGGGTAGAAAATTCGATTTTGTATCCGGACGTGATGATTTCCCTGACCCAAGTGTCGTCGACAACGGATAACCATGCGTCCTTGAAAGAGGAAAGTCTGCCTCCCACCCTGGAAAGATTTCCAGGTGGGGGTGACCCGTCACTTAGACGAAAATCTGCCGGATCGGGAGCCTGAGGACCTGGAAGGCTGACCTCTGGATCTCCAGCGGGGAGCGGGCTTATAAGAAGGCTTTCTCCGGTCTCTGGAAGCAGAGTGTCGGTCCTGCTGGGATGAACCTTCTGCGGGAGAGAAGGGGCGAAAGGACCTAAACGATCGAGAAGCCTTCCTGTTAAAGAACCTCTTAGAACGGGACTGAGGAAGGGAAGTACTCTTCCCACCAGTGGCATCTGAGATTATCTGATCTAGCTTTGCGCCAAAAAGCCTAGAGCCGTGAAACGCCAGGTTGGTGAGTGACTTTTTTACGGTGGTGTCCGCATTCCACGACTTCAACCAAAGAATGCGGCGTATGGCTACTATGCTGCTGTTGGCTCTTGCTACGCACCCAGCTGCATCCAAGGAGGCGGCCAAAAAGTATTTGCCCGCATGATTAATTTGGCCTGCTAAATCTGCCAGCTCGTCTTGAGGAGCTGCCGCTGAAATGCCCTTGCACAGAATTTTTGTCCAAGCCGAAATGACCTTCGCCACCCAAGCGGAGGCGAAAATAGGACAGAGGGAGGCGCAGGATGCCTCAAAAATTGACTTAGCCAACGACTCTATTTGCCTGTCTGTTGGATCTTTAAGAGAAGCTCCGTCCGGAAGGGAAAGAACCGTCTTAGAGGAAATACGAGAAACTGGTGGATCTACCTCGGGAGCTTTGGTCCATTTCGTGACTAGATCCGCACCGAAGGGATATAGTACATCTAAGTACTTGCGACCTGAAAAACGTTTCTCAGGATGTTGCCAGTGATTGGCTAAGGAAGTGACAAACTCTTTGTGATTAGGAAAGGTTCGAGATGGAGGCCTCGCTTTCTTAAAGGAAACCGAGCATTCCTGAGGGGGTGCCTTATCCTCCTTTATCTTGAGAGTTTGGAATATAGCCGATATGAGACTATCTACCATATCCCGGGTTCTAGCTATGTTGTCCGCCTCTGAGTCAGATCCAGATTGGGAATAATCGTCTGATCTAGGATCGTCTGTTGAGGATGGAGACGAAAAGCGTAGCCTGGGAGAAGCGGAGGGACCCTGCGAACTGGAAGACGAGCCAGACAAGATCCGCTTCCTAGAGCCCCTACCCGGCTTGTCCGTCTGAGGGTCGTGTTCAGGTGCTGGCGACTCGCTGTGAGAGGCGGTCGGCGCACAGGTCGCTGCAGATAGCTGGGGTAACCGCTCTAAGACCTGGACCAGAGATTGAGACACTTTTGTCAAATCCAAAACCGACTGAGACATTGCCACGGCCCACTCAGGGGGTGGGGCGTTCTCCACCCGGGGCTCGGAGTACTCCTGAGGGGCAGACATGGAGTAAGGGCTGCAGGACGGGCAGAAGGGAGTCGACTAACCTGATGCCCACTTCTTTTTACAGCGCGCGCAGGCGTAGTGAATAGCGGTGGGTCTAGAACAGAAGGCCCCTGCAGGGTTGGGCATATGTCTCTGTGGTAGGAATGCTACCTGAATGAAACTGCGGGGGGAGCTAATTCAAGCGTCAGGCTGAGGCAGAGTCGAGTCTACCGAGGTTCAGAAGCAGACAGAACAGCGTTGTGTCCCCCAGGAAAAGATCCGGAGAAGAGGGAGAAAGATGTTCAGCAAGGGCAGGAAGAGACGTTGGCGGTGGGCGGGGCTTAACCGCCGCACCGCATGATTGGCTGAGGCCTGAGGGGGGCGCGGTTAACGTCATGCTGACAGGGCTGAAGCGAAACCAGCCCTGAGAGAGGCTGAATAAGCGCGCGAAGAAAGCGCACGCAGGGAGAGGGCAGGCAGCTTTTGAAAATGAAAGTGAAATTGAAAGCGCTCCCTCTGCCCTCACGAGCGCCGGCGCGCCGGGAGGAAAGAAGCCACAGGGACAACCCACAAAGACAGGGAGGCCAAAGGAATAGGAAGCCACAGGGACAGGGCAGCCACTGGGTAGGATGCTGCCGTGGAAGCTACCGCTGAACCCCCCGATGAAAGCGCGCGTCTGACAGCACTTGGTGGAGGAAAAATGGCGGGAAATTTAAAAAGGTACTGATCCTGATGGCGTGTTGCAGGGCGGTATTTTGAAACAGCGCAGTACTGGCTGTAACGGCTGCAGGGATGATAGTCGGCTAGGGTCCATATTTGAGAGCGGGGCTGGAGGGGACATCCGGATCCGCTTACCTGACGTCCCTGAGGAGGATGACCGCAGGGGCCCACAATAGTCAGCAGGCCGCTGGGAGAAACGATCCTCAGTACCCGCACTATGTCCATATGGTGCAGAAGACGGCTCCAACTCATGCTGGTAGGGGAAACGTCACCGCTGGCGACCGCCGTCTTCCTCTCAGCCCTGTCCCGGGAGAGGGGTGAGGAGGATACTCAGCTAGGACCGGCCACCGTGATAAGCCCATAGCACCCGAGGGTGATAGGGGAAGGTCCTGCCTGCGGTCCTGAGAGGTGCGATGTGGGAAATACCACACTGCTCGCTCAGCCGCCTGAAAAGGAAAAGCAGGATGAACTCACATCCTGTTTCCTGATGCTGTATCTGAAAAATAAAATGAAAATATTAATAATCACAACTAAAACCTGAAAGGAAAAAGGGCTCCATTAAATGCGGATCTGGGGAGATCCCGGTCCGCCTCCTACAGACACTAAGCACAAACTGAGGTGCATGGTGCCTGTCGGTGGGTGTATACTGCCGGGGAGGAGCTAATTTTCTTGTTTTGCATAGTGTCAGCCTCCTAGCAGCAGCAGCATACACCCATGGTTATCTATGTCCCCCAATAAGGCGATAAAGAAATAGAATTTAAAATAAAAAATATTGTTATTCTCACCTTCCGACGTGCCGCGCAGCCTTTCCGCTTCTCTCCACGCTCCCAGTCCCAGTAATCCTTTGCGAGCGATGACGTCCGTTCTCGCGGGATCGCGAAGTCTCGCGGTCATTCGCGCAACGTCATCGCAAATGACCGTGAGAGGTCGCGATCACGCGAGAACGGACGTCATCGCTGTAATTCTCGCAAATGATTACCGGGAGCGTGTAGAGGGGGGCGGGAAGGCAGCGCGGGACGCCGGAAGGTAAGAATAACAATATTTTTTTTTTATTATTTTTTTACATCCTATCTTTTACTATTGATGCCGCATAGGCAGCCTCAATAGTAAAAAGTTGGTCACACTCGTCAAACACTGTGTTTGACGAGTGTGACCAACCTGTCAATCAGTTCTCCAAGCGATGCTACAGATCGCTTGGAAAACGCTAGCAATTCTGCAAGCTAATTATGCTTGCAAAATGCTAGTTTTTCCGCGGGAAAATCGCGGGAATTTAAAATGCGATTTTCCCGCGGAATGGAATACGGAATTCTCGCGGTAATTTCCGCGAGAGTTCAGCTACGTGTGAACCAAGCCTAAAGTTTGTAAAATATGCTGTTAGATAACTTTATTCTGAACAAGCTTGTCTCAGAGTACAGCTCACTAAATACTTCACATCATATTTCTTCACAGTCCATGAAGAGGGGAGGAGGGATGGAGCATGTTTGTGCTCAATCATATTCAAGAATACACAAATATATAGGCCCTCATCAATCCTGTTACTGTATTTCCAAATTTGAGATGTTAGAAAACAGTTTTTCCCCTTATATTCTATGTATAGTGTATATAAGTTACCAGAGCAGCTATTTCTCTAAACATGAGCTAAGAGGAAAAACAAACTAAAACATCAAGCATACAGAGACAATATATACTGGACTATTGATTTATGCACAGTTTATTGAAAGTTTAGATATGCTTTAAAAAGTACTTACCTTCCTTAATCCTGCTTTCCTGTTCACTCCAGAAGTTCTGAGATGAATGTAAACTTTCCTTCCCTGTGTGTTTGTCATTTTTTCCCCTTATCTGTAGAGGAGGAGCTTCACTACTTATCATGAACATCAACTGCAGCACAGATTAATCTCAGCTAAAAGTCAAGACCTTAGATCAGGAATAGGACAGACATTTATAGGACATTTCATAACTTTCCCAAATTCTTATGAAAAAAATATTCCCCACAAATTGCATTGAACTACTGAACCCAATTTATTATATATTTTAGGAGTTGGTCCATTTTATACAGACTCCACAGCCCTGCTTCAAACGCAAGTGGAAATATGCAGCCAACCACCCACATGCCCAAACAATAAACAGCCACATTTCCAGACTGCTTGTCCTGGAAATGTTGCCATTTAGGCTTGTGGACACTGAGGCTTTCCGCAACCTATTGGCGGCGGGTGTCGTTTGGTATTCAGCCCCCAGTCACCAGTATTTCTTCTCGTAACCATCCCCATCTTATACCAGCACGTGTCCCATAACATAACCTGTGCCTTGACCAACACAGTTTCTGGGAAGGTCCACTTAACCACGGACACATGGACAAGTGCTTTTGGCCAGGGAGGCTATATTTCCCTGATGGCACACTGGATGAACTTGCTGGAGGCCGGGACAGAGTCGGACTCCGAGACGGCACACGTGCTACCGTCATCTAGAATTGCGGGCCAAAGTTTCATCGTGGTTCCTGCCTCCACCTACACCAGGTCTTGCACCCCCTCTCCTCCATCTAAGAATTATCATCCATATCAGTCGCAAGCTGGAAGTACTGCCTCGGTGAGGCAGCAACAGGCTCTGCTTAAACTCATAACTTTAGATGATAAACAGCACAGCACAGCAGAATTGTTGAAATCTGTTGCTCTTGCTGCTGAATCTACAACAAGGCATGGTTGTGTGTGATAATAGATGTAAACTGGTTGTGGCTCTGAAGCTTGGCAAGTCTGCACATGTACCATGCCTGGCCCATGTGCTCAACATAGTGGTTCAGCGCTTTCTGAAAACCTACCCCAATTTGCTTGAGTTACTTATGATTGTACGCTGCATGCGCGCCCATTTCCGTAAGTCACCTACAGCTGCCGCCGGTCTGGCGGTGCTGCAGCAGCGGTTGCAACTGCCACCTCACCAACTGGTTTGCGACCTGCCCAGCTCTTGTACTCAACATAGATATGTTGGCAAGGCCTTGTGAGCAGCCGAAAGTAGTTAAATAGCTGGTGCTCGGTTTCTGACTGGCGTCACATGGGCTCCGGTTTTGACTGGCGCAGGCCTGGTGTTTATACCTTGATCCCATAGGGTGTGTAGTTTTGAAATACTAGTCCTGGCTAACCTAGCATAGATTACATTGCCTTGTTCAAATTTGTTATGATCACTGAACTTTCACATTCTACTTTGGATTGACAATTAATCTGATCACTTCATTTTTTGCTGCACTCGGGTCACAGGTCTAATTTCCAAACACAGTAACTCCAATCAGGAGAGGACTAGTGTCTGTAATAAATTGATCATTCAGTGTATAAAACTGGTGGATAAAACAAGACTGAACACAAGACCTTCACAGTCTTCTACACAACATAGGGAACGTTACATGACACCTTTTCTCCATCTACCTGATGATCCTGAGGAACATTGGGATCTTCTTGTTTACAGTCTTGTGGAAGAAGAGGATGGGGACATCTCTCTGGTGTTGTCCTGTTACTGGATAGAACTGGTGGAAACACATACAGGGACTGAATTCAATCTTTACATACAGATAATTATAGGCCGTGTGTATTTAGTCCTGTGTATTACCTGATGATGTTAGGGGCTGGGGATCCTCCATCATGACGTCCTTGTACAGATCTTGGTGTCCTTCTAAATACTCCCACTCCTCCATGGAGAAATAGACGGTGACATCCTGACACCTTATAGGAACCTGACACATACAATGATCCAGTCATCCCCCGATCCCTTTATAGCGTTACTGTATAATGTCCCAGCATTCCCAGCAGTGTCACCTCTCCAGTCAGCAGCTCAATCATCTTGTAGGTGAGTTCTAGGATTTTCTGGTCATTGATGTCCTCATGTATCAGGGGGTGAGGTGGAGGCCCCGTGATTGGGCTCAGGGGTCTTCCCCATCCCTCAGACAAAGGGGCCTGACAGCACTCACTAGAGGTCTTCTTTACTACGGTGTAATTCTGGTTATGGAAAGACACATTAATAAATCTCACTACAGACATTTCCAGAGTCCTCACCTCTCCAGTTCTGTCCATCTGTTATTCCCATAGATAAGAATGATGTAATGTGACGTCATCAGAGTCTCTCACCTCTCCAGTAAGCCGGAAGAGGATCTCTAGGGTGAGGTGTAATATCTTCTCCGCCATCTTGTCCCTGTCCCTATCCATCCTTGTAGGGTCACTCAGGAAAATTCTCTTATATAGAAGATTTCCACTGAGAGGATCCGATATTGTAGGGACCTGAATGGGGAGATGACGATGTGACATCATAAAGATCCCATGTAAGAAATCTCCGGAGCTATTACCAGCTTCGCATGATCACTACATACAGTCATGGCCCCGTCCTGCCCCCGGTATAATAATAATAATAATTTTATTTCTATAGCGCCAACATATTCCGCAGCACTTTACATTACAGAGGGGACTTCTACAGACAACAGACATTACAGCATACCAATAAACACATAGATCAAAACAGATACCAAGAGGAATGAGGGCCCTGCTCGCAAGCTTACAATCTATAAGGAAAAGGAGGAGACACGAAAGGTGGATGGTAACAATTGCTTTTATTGTTTGGACCAGCCATAGTGTAAGAATCGGGTGTTCCTGTTGCTGCATGAACCAGTTAACAGTCTAAATAAGTAACAGTACAGACACAGAGGGCTATTAAAAGCATAAAGCATGTGAGAACATGATGCAAAGAACCTGGTTATGGTAAAAAATTTTGAATGAGCCACACAGGGATATTTAGGTTAATGCATTGAGGCGATAGGCCAATCTGAATAAATGCGTTTTTAGGGCACGCTTAAAACTGTAGGGATTGGGGGTTAATCGTATTAACCTGGGTAGTGCATTCCAAAGAACTGGCGCAGCACGTGAAAGGTCTTGGAGACGGGAGTGGGAGGTTCGGATTATTGAGGATGTTATCTTCAGGTCATTAGCAGAACGAAGGGTACAGCTAGGGAGGTAGGCTAAGACGAGGGAGGAGATGTAGGGTGGTGCTTAGCCATGGAGTGCTTTGTGGGTGAGGGTAATAAGTTCTGGAGTGGATGGGTAACCAGTGTAAGGTCTGGCACAAAGTAGAGGCATCGGTATAAAGACTGGTGAGGAATATGATCCTAGCTGCAACACTTAGGACAGATTAGAAAGGGGAGAGTTTGGCAAGAGGGAGACCGATTAGTAGAGAGTTACAATAGTCCAGATGAGAATGAATAAGAGAAACAGTAAGAGTTTTTGCAGAGTCGAAAGTAAGAAAGGGTCGAATTCTAGAAATGTTTTTGGAGGTGCAGATAACAAGAGCGAGCCAGTGATCGGATGTGGGGGGGTGAATGAAAGCTCGGAATCAAGTATGACCCCAAGACAGAGGGCATGTTGCTGGGGAGTAATGGTGGAACCACACACGGAAATGGCAATGTCGGGCATAGGTAGGTTAGTAGAGGGAGGAAACACGAAGAGTTCAGTTTTTGACAGGTTCAGTTTCAGACAGAGGGAGGACATGATGTTAGAGACAGCAGTAAGACAATCACTGGTGTTTTCCAAAAAGGCAGGCGTTACATCAGGAGAATAAGTGTATAATTGGGTGTCATCAGCATAGAGATAGTACTGGAACCCAAATCTACTGATTGCTTGACCAATAGGGGCAGTATACAAAGAAGAGGAGGGGGCCTAGAACCGATCCTTGAGGAACCCCAACAGTAAGGGGAAGATTAGAGGAGAAGCCTGCAAAAGATACAGTAAAGGAGTGGTCAGAGAGATAGGAGGAGAACCAGGAGAGAACGGTGTCCTTGAAGCCGATGGAGTGTAGCATAGTGAAGAGAAGCTGGTGATCCACAGTGTCGAATGCTGCAGAGAGATCCAGGAGAATTAGCATGGAGTAGTGACCATTAGATTTAGCTGTTAGAAGATCATTAGAGACTTTAGTGAGGGCAGTTTCAGTAGAGTGAAGAGAGCGGAAACTGGATTGTAGAGGGTTGAGGAGAGAGTTATCTGAGAGATAGTGGATAAATCGGGTGTGAACCATGCGTTCCAGGAGTTTAGAGACGAAGGGAAGATTAGAGACAGGTCTATAGTTAGCGGCACAGTTTTGGTCGAGGGATGGTTTTTTAAAGGGAATCTGTCACCCTATTTTTCGCCTATCAGCTGCCAGCACCGACATCAGGGGCTTATCTACAGCATTCTGTAATGCTGTAGATAAGGCCCCGATGTAACCTGAAAGATAAGAAAAATGAGTTAGATTATACTCACCCAGGGGCGTTCCAGGTCCGGCCTTGGTCCGATGGGTGTCGCGGTCCAGTATGACGCCTCCCATCTTGTAGCGGTGACGTCCTCTTCTTTCCTTCCCGTCGTGGTTCCTGCGCAGGCGCACAGCTCTGCCCTGTTGAGGGCAGAGCAGAAAACTGCAGTGCGCAGGTGCCGGACTCTCCCGGCGCCTGCGCATTGCAGGACTCTGCTCTGTCCTCAACAGGGCAGAGCAATGCGCCTGCGCAGGAGTCGCAACGGGAAGGAAAGAAGAGGACGTCACTGATACAAGATGGGAGGCGCCGTACTGGACCGCGACACCCATCGGACCAAGACCGGACCTGGAACACCCCTGGGTGAGTATAATCTAACTCATTTTTTTTTCTCAATGGAGATAAAGCAATTGTCTGATCGTGTGGAGCAGCTCGCTGCGGAAGTGCGGGGAATTTCCGCCTACCTTGCTCGTTCGCATGCTGTTGAACCAAAGATCCCTACACCTGATGTATTTTTTGGGGATCGATCTAAATTTTTGAGTTTCAAAAATAATTGTAAATTATTTTTTGCCTTGAAGCCTAACTCGTCAGGGAGCTCCGCGCAGCAGGTTAAAATTGTCATCTCTTTGCTGCGTGGCGATCCCCAGGATTGGGCGTTTTCTTTGAAACCAGATGATCCTATTCTGACTAATGTGAACGCATTCTTTCAAGCCTTGGGGTTGTTGTATGACGAACCTAATGCTATTGATCAGGCTGAAAAGACCCTGTTGGCATTGAACCAGGGTCGAGATTCTGCAGAGTTGTACTGTCAAAAGTTCCGAAAGTGGGCGGTCCTTACTACCTGGAATGATAATGCCTTGGCTGCTCTCTTTCGGAAGGGTTTGTCAGAAGCCGTAAAAGATACTATGGTGGGATTTCCTGTTCCCTCTGGGCTGGACGATTCTATGTCATTAGCCATTCAGGTTGATCGGCGTTTACGTGAACGCAGGATTGTACGAGAGGTGTTGCCACCGGTTGAACAGACGTCTGAACCTATGCAATGTGATAGAGTTTTGTCTAAGGCGCAACGTCAGGAGTTCAGAAGGCATAATAAACTGTGTTTTTTCTGTGGAGATGCCTCGCATATTATTTCTGTTTGTCCTAAACGAGAGAAACGCTTTGCACACACGTTTTCTGTTGGTGGTGTTCAACCTAAGTTTCTTCTGGCAATTACTCTGATCTGCTCCCTGTCCACATTTTCCGCCAAGGCTTTTGTGGATTCGGGAGCAGCGCTAAACCTAATGGACTTGGATTTTGCTAAACGTTGTGGATTTCCGATGACACCTCTGCAGACGCCTATCCCTTTGAGGGGGATTGATTCTACTCCTTTTGCTAAAAATAAACCTCAGTTTTGGACCCAGGTGGTCATGCGGGTCGCCCCAGACCATCAAGAAAATTGCAGATTTTTGGTGTTGCATGGTCTGCATGATGCCGTTGTTCTGGGGTTTCCCTGGTTGCAATTTCATAATCCAGTTTTGGATTGGAAATCTGTGTCTGTGGTGAGTTGGGGTTGTCGGTGTGCCTTTAGTGAGGCTCCGTTTTTTTCCACCTCTCCTCAGTCGCATGATGTTCCTATTTGGCGGACTTTTATGATGTATTTAGTGAGAATGAGTCTGCGTCCTTGCCTCCTCATAGGAGTTATGACTGTGCAATTGAACTGAGCCCGGGGTGTAAATATGCCAAGGGTCGGCTCTTCAATTTATCTGTACCCGAGCACGAGGCTATGCGGTCCTATATTAAGGAGGCGTTGGAGAAGGGTCATATTAGACCATCCTCTTCACCCTTAGGTGCCGGTTTTTTTTTTGTGGCCAAAAAGGATGGTTCTTTAAGGCCTTGTATTGATTATCGTGCCCTCAACAAAATTACTATTAAATATCAGTATCCGTTACCCCTGATTTCGGATTTATTCTCTAGAGTTAGAGGTGCTTGCTGGTTTACCAAGCTTGACCTCAGGGGGGCATATAATCTTATCTGCATTAAGCAGGGGGATGAATGGAAGACGGCGTTTAATTCTCCGGAGGGACATTTTGAGTACCTGGTGATGCCTTTTGGGCTCACTAATGCCCCTTCTGTCTTCCAGTGCTTCATGAACGATATTTTCCGAGACTTTGTCGATAAATTTTTGATTATCTATCTGGATGATATTTTGATCTTCTCCAAGGATTGGGATTCTCATGTGGAACATATTCGGACTGTGTTCCGGATCTTGAGGGAGAATTCCCTGTATGTCAAAGGATCGAAATGCCTTTTTGGAGTACAGAGGATTTCATTTTTGGGATTTATTTTGTCTCCGTCAACTATTGAAATGGACCCGGCCAAGGTACAGGCCATTTATGATTGGGTTCAGCCCACTTCTTTGAAGGCCCTCCAGAAGTTTTTGGGTTTTGCTAATTTTTATCGGAAATTTATAGCAACATTTTCTAGTATTGCCAAGCCATTGACTGATCTGACTAAGAAGGGTGCTGATGTGTTGAATTGGTCTCCAGAGGCTGTTGCTTCCTTTCAGGAGCTGAAGCGAAGATTTACCTCCGCCCCGGTTTTGCGGCAACCTGATGTCTCACTCCCGTTCCAGGTAGAGGTGGATGCTTCTGAGATTGGTGCAGGAGCTGTTTTGTCCCAAAAGGATCCTGTAACATCTAAAATGAATCCCTGTGCTTTCTTTTCCCAAAAGTTCTCTCCATCTGAACGTAACTATGATGTGGGGAATCGGGAACTGTTGGCCATAAAATGGGCATTTGAGGAGTGGAGACATTGGTTGGAGGGAGCTAAACATCAAGTTGTGGTCCTCACTGACCACAAGAATTTGATTTACCTAGAGTCGGCTAAACGCTTGAACCCTAGACAGGCTAGGTGGGCCTTGTTTTTTACAGGTTTTGATTTTGTGGTCTCTTTTCTTCCTGGAACTAAGAATGTCAAGGCAGACGCCCTCTCTAGGAGCTTCTTTGCTGATTCTCCTGTGGTGACCAAGCCTGCTACCATCTTAGGCGAAGGGGTAGTTCTTTCTGCCATCTCGCCCGATTTGAGACTTGCTCTGCAAGAGTTCCAGGAGGACAAACCTGAGCGTTGTCCCAGTGGAAAGTTGTATGTTCCTGACCAGTGAAGAAGAGAGTGATGTCTGAAGTTCATTGCTCTGCATTGGCTGGTCGTCCAGGTATTTTTGGTACTAGAGATCTGGTAAGTTGCTCTTTTTGGTGGCCCACCTTGTCTCATGATGTCAGGAATTTTGTGCAGTCCTGTGGGACTTGCTCCCGGTCTAAATCTTGTTCTTGCTCTAGTGGGTTGTTGATGCCTTTTCCCGGTGCCCAGGAGGCCATGGACCCATATTTCAATGGATTTCATCTCTGATATGCCGGTCTCTCAAAGAATGACTGTTATTTGGGTGATTTGTGATAGGTTCTCTAAGATGGTTCATCTTGTACCACTCCCTAAGTTGCCGTCTTCCTCTGAGTTGGTGCCCCTGTTTTTGCAACAGGTGGTTCGCTTGCACGGGATTCCTGAGAACATTGTATCTGACAGAGGAGTTCAGTTTGTGTCTAGATTTTGGAGGACTTTCTGTTCCAAGCTGGGAATTCAGTTGTCCTTCTCCTCTGCTTTTCACCCTCAGACCAATGGGCAGACAGAGAGAACAAACCAGACCTTGGAGTCGTATTTGAGATGTTTTATTTCCGCTGATCAGGATGATTGGGTTTCATTTTTGCCCTTGGCCGAATTTGCTTTAAATAATAGAGCTAGTTCTGCCACTTTGATGTCACCTTTTTTTTGTAACTTTGGGTTTCATCCTCGATTTTCTTCAGGGCAGGTGGAGCCTTCTGCCTGCCCAGGTGTTGACACTGTGGTGGAGAGAATGCACCAGATCTGGGACCAAGTGGTGGATAAGTTATCTCTCTCCCAGGAAAAGGCCCAGCGGTTTTCCAATCGACATAGGACCATTGGTCCCCAGTTTAAGATTGGTGATATGGTGTGGTTATCATCAAAAAATATTGCTATGAAGGTGGCTTCTCCTAAGTTTAAGCCTAGATTTATTGGACCTTACAAGATTTTGGAGATTATTAATCCGGTCTCTTTTCGTTTGGCTCTTCCTGTCACATTTAAAATCCATAATGTGTTCCATAAGTCCTTGTTGAAGAGGTTTGTTGAACCAGTTGTTCCTGGGGTGGCACCTCCGGACCCTGTATTGGTTGAAGGTAACATGGAATATGAGGTAGAGAAAATACTGGATTCCCGTCTGGCTAGACGGAGACTCCAGTATTTGGTTAAGTGGAAGGGTTATGGTCAGGAGGATAATTCCTGGGTCTCTGCCTCTGATATTCATGCCAAAAGACTGGTGCGTGCCTTTCATCGGGCTCACCCTGATCGCCCTGGTGGCGTGGTTGAGGGTTCGGTGACCCCTCCTCAAGGGGGAGGTACTGTTGTGAGTTCATTTTCCCCTTCGTCACTGAGGTCTGGTGAACTCCCTATTCTGGTAAAGGAAGGTAATGAGCCTGATTATCAGGCACCTGAGCCTAATGATGATGACTGGCTGAGTGGAGTCACGGACTGGATATAAGGCTGCCGACTCCCTTCTGCCCTGCGGGTGATTTCTCTGTGGACTTCTAGGAGACCAGTCTGATTCCTGCTCCTCTAAAGCTAAGTTTTCTGCTTTGCCTTTTAGCATTTGTGTTTTGTTTTTTGTTTGCCTTGCTTTTCTGGATTCTGCCATTCCCTGCTGGGGTGAGCTGAATCTCCTTTTGCCGGTTGCTCTGTCTTCAGAATATTCCTGAGTACTGACATAGTCTTTTTGAAGCCTAGCGTCTTCAGGGCCTTTTTCACTGTCAGTCTGTTGGCTCTTATTTTCATAGGGTTTTTCACGGATTGCAGACAGCAGCCTTCCTGTCCTTTCCTATCTAGTTAGCTTTGGCCCCGTCTTTGCTCAGTCTATCTTTCTGTCTGTGTTGTGTTCTTGCTTCACCGTCATTATATGTGGGGGGCTGCCTTTTGCTTTGAGGTCTGCTCTGGGGCAGTTTAGATTTCCCTTTCTGTCTTTAGGCTATTTAGTCCTCCGGCTGTGATCGAGGGGTCTAGGGCATTGTAGGAACCCCCCACGGCTACTGCTAGTTGTGTTGATAGGTTCAGGGGTCTGCAATCCGATAGCTGCCAACTTCACTGGTTTTCTGGACTTAGCTAGCATTTCTGTTTTTGCCTCCTACGGTGACTCATTCATAACAGGGGACCATGCATACCAGGATTGGGGGGGGTTGAGAGGACCATGCATACCAGGATTGGAGGGTGAGGGAACCATGAATACCAGTATATGGATAAGGGGGTACCATGCATACCAGGATTGGGGATGAGGGGACCATGCATACCAGAATTGGTAGGTACGGGGTGCCATATATAGCAGGATTGGGGATGAGGGGACCATGCATACCAGGATTGGGGGGTGAGGGGGTCATGCATACCAGGATTGGGGGGGGTGAGAGGACTATGCATACCAGGATAGGGGAGTGAGGGGACCATGCATACCAGGATTGGGGGGAAAGTGAGAGGGCCATGCATACCAGGATTGAGGGGGGTGAGAGGACCATGCATACCAGGATTGAGGGGGTGAGAGGACCATGCATACCAGGATTGGGGAGTGAGGGGTACCATGCATGCCAGGATAGGGGAGGTGAGAGGACCATGCATACCAGGATAGGGGGTGAGGGGACCATGCATACCACGAAAGGGGGGTGAGGGGACCATGCATACCAGGATTGGGGGGGGGTGAGAGGACCATGCATACCAGGATTGGGGGGTGGTGAGAGGACCATGCACGCCAGGATAGGGGAGGGGAGAGGACCATGCATACCAGGATAGGGGGTGAGGGGACCATGCATACCACGAAAGGGGGGTGAGGGGACCATGTATACCAGGATTGGGGGGGGTGAGAGGACCATGCATACCAGGATTGGGGGGTGAGGGGTACCATGCATGCCAGGATAGGGGAGGTGAGAGGTCCATGCATACCAGGATTGAGGGGTGAGGTGACCATGCATACCAGGATTGGAGGGTGAGGGGACCATGCATACCAGGATTGGAAGGTGAGGGGACCATGCATACGAGGATTGGGGGGGGGGGGTTGAGGGGACCATACATACCAGGATAGGGATGAGGGGGTACCATGCATACCAGGATTGGGGGATGAGGATACCATGCATACCTGGATGAGGAATGGGGTGCCATGCATACCAGGATTGGGGGGGTGAGGGTACCATACATACCAGGATAGGGATCAGGGGCAGCACATACCAGGATAGGAGACCATATACCAATAAAAATGCCTGCCACCCAGGCGTAGAATGGGTTCAGAACTAGTAAACTTATAATGGTTTATCACAGTCCCATTATAGTTACACACAGAGATTTATCCCAGGCTCAGCACTGAGGGGGTTAATGCCCCCTGTGCCCAGTAATGGGGAATCTCCAGCACCTACCTCCACCTGCAGAGCCGCACACCACATATATGGCTGTTCTGTGCGCACAGGACCTGGGATGACGTCACAGCAGGGGAGGAGCCAGGGGTCACATGATCAGGGGCCTCAGTGTGCTGTGCTGGGTGTCATGGTGAAGTTTCTGTGTGGGGTCAGGAGGGAGCTACAGGGTGGACGTAGCAGCAGGGTCGGGACAAGGTGTTCTTATGATAGGCACCCACTGCTACCTCTTGCCTCCCCATGGGGGGCGCACTTTGAAAAAAAAAAGTTAAAAACTGACAATGTTCAATGACTGCGGAGTCCCGGCGCCTTCCTCTGGAGGTTAGGATTCAGCACACTGGCAGACAGGATGCAGGCATATAAGAATGGGGGATTACGTCTGTCGCCTTCCTAACCCTGAAGACACCAATCACGGCAGTGTTGTCATTGTGAACAGTGTCCTGCGTCTTTGTGATGTTCCACATGAGATATATGTTCCTGTAATATGAATAGTGTTATAAGACTGGTAATGTATAATGTAGGATGTGATAATGTGATGCATTACAGAAAACTGTGAAAAGTTAACCCCATAGTGACAGAGCCAAATTTTAAAAAAAATCTGACCACTATCACTTTATGTGGTAATAACTCTGGAACGCTTCGACAAATTCCATTGATTTTGAGATTGTTTTTTTGTGACACATTATATTGTGATAATAAATTTTATTTCTATAGCGCCGACATATTCCGCAGCACTTTACATTTCAGAGGAGATTTGTACAGACGATAGACATTACAGCATAACAATAATCACATACAGTAGATTATAACAGATACCAAGAGGAGTGAGGGCCCTGCTCGCAAGCTTACAGTCTATGAGGAAAGAGGTAGACACGAAAGGTGGGTGGTAACAATTGCCCTGATTGTATGGACCAGCCATAATGTTAAGTGTGTAATAGTACAGACACAGAGGGCTAATGGATGCGTAAAGCATGTGGGAACATGATGCGGGGAACCTGGTTATGGTAAAACTTTTGGCTGTGCCACACAGGGATAGATTAGGCTAATATGCTGAGGCGATAGGCCAGTCTGAATAAATGCGTTTTCAGGGCACGCTTAAACTTGTGGGGATTGGGGACTAATCGTATTGACCTGGGAAGTGCATTCCAAAGAATTGGCGCAGCATGTGTATCGTCTTGGAGACGGGAGTGGGAGGTTCTGACTATTGAGGATGCTAACCTCAGGTCATCAGCAGAACGGAGGGCGCGGGTAGGGTGGTATACTGAAACAAGGGAGGAGCTGTAGGGTGGTGCTGAGCCATGGATGGCTTTGTGGATGAGGGTAATAAGTTTGTACTGGATTCTGAAGTGGATGGGTAGCCAGTGTAATGACTCGCACAAGGTAGAGGCGTCGGTGTAACGATTGGCGAGGAATATGACCCTGGCTGCAGCATTCAAGACAGATTGGAGAGGGGAGAGTTTGGTAAGAGGGAGACCGATTAGAAGAGAGTTACAATAGTCGAGACGAGAATGAATAAGAGAAACAGTAAGAGTTTTTGCGGAGTCAAAAGTAAGAAAAGGTCGAATTCTTGAAATGTTTTTGAGGTGCAGATGACAAGAGCGAGCCAGTGATCGAATGTGGGGGGCAAAGGAAAGCTCAGAGTCAAGTATGACCCCAAGACAGCCGGCATGTTACTGGGGAGTAATAGTGGAACCACATACGAAAATGGCAATGTTGGGTATAGGTACAGTAGTAGCGGGAGGAAACACAAGGAGTTCAGTCTTTGACAGATTCAGTTTCAGATATAGTGAAGACATGATGTTAGACACAGCGTTTAGACAATCGCCGGTGTTTTCAAGAAAGGCAGGTGTGATGTCAGGAGAAGAAGCGTATAATTGGGTGTCATCAGCATAGAGATGGTACTGGAAACCAAATCTACTAATTGTTTGACCAATAGGGGCAGTGTACAAGGAGAAGAGGAGGGGGCCTAGAACCGATCCTTGAGGAACCCCAACAGTAAGGGGAAGATGAGAGGAGGAGGAGCCGGCAAAAAATACAGTAAAGGAGCGGTCAGAGAGATAGGAGGAGAACGGTGTCCTTGAGGCCAATGGAACGGAGCATAGTGAGGAGGAGCTGATGATCCACAGTGTCGAATGCTGCAGAGAGATCCAAGAGAATTAGCATGGAGTAATGACCATTTGATTTAGCGGTTAGTGGATCATTAGACACTTTAGTGAGGGCAGTTTCAGTAGAGTGTAAAGAGTGGAAACCGGATTGGAGAGGGTCGAGAAGAGAGTTATCAAAGAGATAGCGGATAAGACGGGAGTGGACTAGGCGTTCCAGGAGTTTAGAGCTGAAGGGAAGATTAGAGACAGGTCTACAGTTAGCGGCACAGTTTTGGTCGAGGGATGGTTTTTTAAGTAGTGGATGTATGATGGCATGCTTAAATGAGGAGGGAAAGATACCAGAAGAGAGAGAGAGGTTAAATATTTTAGTTAGGTGAGGGGTGACAGCAGGGGAAAGGGACTGGAGGAGATGTGACGTAAATGGGTCACTGGTGCAAGTGGTTGGGCGAGAAGATGCAAGAGCCTGCTTACTTCTTCTTCTGTGACTGGTTCAAAATCAGAGAGTGAGCTAGATGCAGTGGGGGAGGGAGGACAGTGCATGGTATGAGGTGATTGGGAGATAATTTCCTGTCGAATCTGGTCAATTTTTTCATTGAAGTAATTGGCCAGATCGTCAGCTCGGAGCTCCGTGGTTGGGGCCTGTACTCTTGGGTTGAGTAGAGAATGAAAAGTGTCAAAGAGACGTTTCAGGTTATTGGACAGTGAGGTGATGAGGGTGTTGAAATAGGTTTGTTTGGAGAGGTGAAGGGCAGTGTTGTATGTTCTAAGCATAAACTTATAATGGATGAAATCTTCGTGTAGATTGGATTTTCTCCACAGACGTTCGGCGCACCTGGAGCACCGCTGCTATGTATTTGGAACTGACAGCCAGCACAGAGAAGCTGCAGTGCGCCGGCTCCCAGGGATCAATTGTACTTGCATCTTACAGACGCGAGTACAATTGAAGGTCTGATGGCAGGGACTAGAATGGAGGTGATTTTTTGAGGCGATGTCACTGGAAGGGGCTGGGCCTCCTTCTGTCCAGTGAGGCTCTCATAGAAGGAAGCTCAAGCTGCATATTGTTGAGGCTGCTGCAGCAGAGAAGCAGGATAGGACTGAGGGGCTGCACCATGGACCTTTATACAAATGGGAATGAGGACCCAGTGTGAAGGGTTAAAACTAAAGTCAGAGCTGAAGTTTCATTTCTCCATTTCTCTGAAGGTTTTCGTTTCTCCATTTTTGTTGCTGTAAGATAAATTTTTGTAATTAGGATGAAATCAGACTGTTCCCATCAGGTGCAAGATAAGGGAACAGGGGGTGTAGAACTCTGAAGAATATGCCATTATACTACTTTCTATGCTGTTTGGATACGGACATATATGCAGTTTCCGGTTTTCTTGCAATATTATTGGCTTAGGCTAGTTTCACACTAGCATATTTTCCATGCAGCGCACGGTGCCGCTAAGCCCCGCCCCCTGCCCGCCCCATCCGGTCATCGCCACCTACTATCGCACACAGCCGCATGCGATCTGCGCACCCTATCTTTAGCATAGGGTGTGCAGACCTGCGTTGGAGGATTTTAGCGTGCACTGCGCACTTTTGAAGGTGCGCCGAGCACGCCAAAATGCAACATGGTGCGTTCGGCGCACACGAGCACACCTTCAAAAGTGCGCAGCGCACGCTAAAATCCTACTAGCGCACGGCCAATGCACGGTCTGCTCACCCTATGCTAAAGATAGGGTGCACAGATCGCATGCGGCCGTGTGCGATAGTAGGCGGCGATGACCGGAGGGGCGGGCAGGGGGCAGGGCTTAGCGGCGCCGTGTGCTGCATGGAAAATACGCTAGTGTGAAACTAGCCTTATAAAGTGAAATGATGCTATTGGTAGTTGAGAACTTTGCATAATTAAGCAAAAGATTATCAAAGAAGTGACTAAAATAAAGGGGACTAGTGAGCTGTCTCACTCCTCCCGTACAGAGACCCCCGTCTCCGTGTGGTCATTCCCAGTTGCTAGCAACGCCCTGTGAATTAATTTGGAAATCACTGGATCAACCGTGAAGGGTTAATTTAGCCCTCCCTCAACAACGTGGCAGCCCAACGTGGGGCCCCCGAACAGGGACGCCTCTGCCCCCAGAGGACAACAAGACAAAGGACCCTCGGAGCGGACACAGCTGCTGGAAAATTGGGACTGATCATCCCCCACAACAACCATGGTAAGTTGGCAGTTATACTGTTCAGACTGACCGTTGGTGTGGTTTTCCTGTGCTTGTTGCTGCAAAGAGGATCTGAGGTTTGTCCCCGTGGTGGGGTGATTCATGGGTGGAATCATATAGAGGTGCAGTCCCATTGGGGGCCCAGTGCTCGAACCGTACCTCATAAGGGACGGACACCCAGGATTGACGAGTGATTGTGACTCTCTTTATAGTCAAAATATCCTGGTGGTGATGTGATCGAAGACTGGGTAGGATATGTAACTCAGGTATATATTGATAGATATATATAACCAAAGGTGTCCGGGGGGATAGTCTGAGACACCCTTCTCCTTTCACTGAGTACCGCGTTGAATTTTGGGTTTCCCAGAGGGGGTTGACCCTGTGGAACAGACTGTACGGCCGCTCCAGATCTGTGCACAACTGAAGTAAAGATATTTAGCTCTAAATGAGAGAATCTGTGAAAGAAAAAGAAGAATTTTGTGGCTTGTCACATGAATTGTGTGACGAAGGTGTTAGGAACAGAGGAAGTGAATTCTGATTGTTTCTGTTACTGCTATGTTGAAGAAGAAAAATTGTCTATTATTATGGCAAGGGCTGGATGTTTTGTGGTTCAAGAAAGTGACTGTGGTGTGAGAATTGAGGAAGTGATTAAAGATGAAACGGATATCGAGACTGATGTGTCAGGCAGACAAATAGTTAAGAATGATTTGAAAGAAGAGGTCTCCCTGCTAGATGATAATTGTACAAGGAGACCGGGACTAGCAGCCCCCACCTTTGCAGATGGTACCTATTATCATCCGCCGCCAGCCTCAGTCCCCGCTATGCCTAATATTGCTAGTGGTTATGAGTATCCATCCCCTTCCATTTTAGTCACCCAATCCAGAGGAAAAAAAATGTTTTCAGAAGACTTTAACCCGCTCTGTTCAGCAGAGAGACAGAAAAAGAAAAAAAAAAAAACAAGCTAGCAGCCGTAGCTGCTCCAGCCCCCACCATCGTCCCCACTGCAGCTGTGAACACACAGCTCGTTCACACACAGCAAACCCCAGCTCCCACTCAAATTCTAGCTCCTGCGCTCCAATATCTCTTCCAATCCTATGACTGGTAACCCTGCTAATTCTCGTCTGCAATGCTGGCGCTGTGCCTGACTCGGACACTTTCAGCGAGATTGTCATTCCCCTGCTGCTTTAATCGGAGTAGATGGCAGACCCAATTAATATACTTTTATAAACCCCATCCCTGTGGGACCCTTCCCCGAGGTTACTACTCAGTTTGTAATCTCTCCCACAAGTCCAGTAAATTTACTAGGGGCAGATTTATTATCACAGTTCCGCTCCAGAATACAATTCCAAGATGATGGTCAGATGGCTCTTACTTTATATAATCCCTATGTAGATGAAGACAGTGAGGAAATCTGTATTTTGCATGCCTTTCCCACAGATGCCACAAGGGGCCCAAAACAGTCCCAACCAGTTTGCAAAAAAAATATGAGCAGGTGTCTTTTGCCATTTCTGCCACTGTTAGCCTCCTCAAGTATCTGGCAGCACTGAACAGTCGGGTTTCAGCCTCGGGACTTCAGTTCTGCCTTGGTCAAGTGATATTCTTGGGTCACTGTCTCCTTCAGGGTGCCAGACACCTCGCAGAAGAAATAAAAATAGCTGTCAGCTCCCTTCCTTTCCCAAAAGATGAAGCTGAACTCCAGCGTTTTCTTGGACTATGCACTTATTTTTGTCAGTGGATACCAGATGCATCCCGCATAATGCAACCCCTTTACAACACCTTGAAAGACGGCATAATGAACTATAAGGAAAGATGGCAGTGATGAGGATTACCTCCAATATGATTGTTCCCAACTTCTGACTGAAGAAACAGCTACTCCACCAAATGTCAGTGAGAATCCACTCCCAAATCCTGATCTGGTGTTATACACGGATGGTTCAAGATATGCTGACGAGTTTGGTAGATTCCACACGGGATATGGTGTTACCACAGAGGATACTGTATTGCACGCAGATGCGCTCCCGCCATCACAGTCAGCACAATAAGCAGAACTCCAGGCTCTGTCTACTGCATGTACTTAGGCCAAGAACAGACGGGCTAATATATACATGGACTCACGGTATGCATTTGGTATTGCTCACGATTTTGGGACTCTATGGTCCAATCGAAGGTTTATTACTACTGCCGGAACCACAGTGAAAAATGCTGAAGCTGTTAAAACCCTCATGGACTCGATCAAATTACCTATTCAGGTGGCTATTATCAAAGTTAAGGCGCACGGTCCTAGGAACAGTCCAGAGACTGTTGGCAACGCATTTGCGGATATGCACGCAAAAGCCGCCGCTCTCTTACCTGTTGAACCAACCATACCAACTATGGTGACCACACGCTCTCAGCGTAAACAGTTACAAGAAGCAATGACCCTACAAGAACCTGATGATCTACAACAGACTGAAGTTTTCTGTCGGACCCCGCGAAACCGCTTAATGACGATGCAGAGACCTACACATCGAGGAAAGAATCAGGCCCTCGCACTGGCGCAAAAATTCTACTGGGCCCCGGTTCTCCAGTTGGCCGGAAGCATTCCCTGTTACCAATATGACTGCGAAGACCACAGCGAAGAAACTGGTGATGGAAGCTATATGCAGATATGGGGTTCCAGAAGTTGTTGAAAATGATCAAGGTCTTTTCTTCTCACGGGTACCAAGAAGTTCTGACAATGCTTGGATCCACTGTAGCCCTCCATACTCCGTACCACCCAGTGGAAAAGTTGAGAGGTTGAACGGCACACTGAGGGGACAATTGACCAAAATGATGCAGGAGACTACGGCTCCATGGCCAGAGCTCCTACCCATTGCACTATACCATATTCGTACTACCCCTATTACAAAATATGATTTGTTTCCATATGAGATATTGTTTGGTGCTAGGCCCCCAGTTGCAAATTTCCAGCCTCAGCAGTTATCAGAAGAAACTGACCGTGCTGTTCAATGTGTTATTCAGCTTAGTAAAAATCTTGCTAACACCCATGCTCTAGTTTCTTCTTCTTTTCCAGATTCAGCAGAAACCGACACCTGTCATAATCTGAAGCCTGGTGATTTTGTAGTCGTGAAAAGGCAAGTCAGGAAGCACGGACTAGAACCCATGTATGACGGTCCCTATCAAGTCCTCCTCATCACCCAATAAGCCAATAGCAAATGAAGGGGGCATAATGTTTTGGTTTTCCGCATTTTCCATATTATTATTGGTAGAAGTTAAAAGTTAGTAAGGACAGTTGGTGGTCAGACACTATCTCCTTTCTTAATCCAGCCAATTGATTTAAGGGAATTGGGGGCTGGATAGCTGGGATCTTACAGAGCTTGTTGCATATTGCTGCCTGTATCCTTGTTGTATATGTGATACTAAAACTTGTTCTTTGGTGTATTTCTGTATGTATTAGGAAATTCTGCACTAAGACAGCTAATGATGATACCAAAGGCGTCGGTGCCCCTGCTCTTCTCTGCACCGATCTCAAAAGGCTACCTAAAAAAGATCTCCACCACCGTCATCAAAAATTGTTATTCGTGAATTGCAGTATACAGGGGGGACGGGTGCACCGAGATAGCCATGACTGGTAACACGGCATCAGGCATCATTCATGTGAAGACCAGTACCCCTCAAGCTGTTTGCTTGGGATAGCACCTCTGGTGCTGCATATGAGTTAAAAAAATTTATCTAGGGGGAATGTGAAAGGTTAAAACTAAAGTCAGAGCTGAAGTTTCATTTCTCCATTTCTCTGAAGGTTTTCGTTTCTCCATTTTTGTTGCTGTAAGATAAATTTTTGTAATTAGGATGAAACCAGACTGTTCCCATCAGGTGCAAGATAAGGGAACCGGGGGTGTAGAACTCTGAAGAATATGCCATTATACTACTTTCTATGCTGTTTGGATACGGACATATATGCAGTTTCCGGTTTTCTTGCAATATTATTGGCTTATAAAGTGAAATGATGCTATTGGTAGTTGAGAACTTTGCATAATTAAGCAAAAGATTATAAAATAAGTGACTAAAATAAAGGGGACTAGTGATTTGTCTCGATCGTCCCATACAGAGACCCCCGTCTCCGTGTGGTCATTCCCAGTTGCTAGCAACGCCCTGTGAATTAATTTGGAAATCACTGGATCAACTGTGAAGGGTTAATTTAGCCCTCCCTCAACACCAGGACTCAGTGTGAGTACTCTGAGGATGGATTTTGGAAAGAGGTTAATGTTACTTGAGTGGGGCTGCATAGGGAAGATGATGATGACTGGATGTGTGGGGATGGGGGGATTTAATGTGTGTGGGGAGATTTGGAGTGGGGATGGGGGATTTAATGTGTGGGGAGATTGGTGGACACAAAATGAGGAGCAAAGGGGTAGATGCAGGGCATGTATGAGGAAACAGTACAGGAGAATGGGGGGCATGTATGAGGAAACGGTATGGTGGAATAGGGGGCATGTATGGCGAAACAGTATGGGGGATGGGTGCAGAGAGTATGGGTAGTGAAAGGGGGAATGTATGCGGACACAGTATGAGTAGCGATGTGAAAAATATATGTGGACAGTATGGGGAGTGAGGGTGATGGGATATGTTCAGACACAGTGGGGGTTTGTGTGAGGGGTATGTGTGAGCAGGCAGTATAGAAAGTGAGGAAGTAAATATATGAGGAGACAGTATGGTGAACAGGGGGATGTGAAAGCAGACAGTATAAGGGTATGTGCACATGCTGCGGATTCTGCTGCGGATTTGGCCCTGCGGATCCGCAGCAGTTCCGCAGACAGTGTACAGTACAATGTTAGCCAATGGGATTTCAAATCCGCAGTTCATATGCTGCAGATTTTTCCGTGCGGTTTTAAATCCGCAGCATGTTAATTTTTACAGCGGATTCCTCAGCGGTTTGACACCTGTTCCATTATCCAGGTGTCAATCCGCAGGGGAAAACTGCAGGCAAATCCGCAGATAAACCGCAGGTCACTTTACCTGCAATCCTGCAGCGTGTGCACATACCCTAAGTAGGGAGAGGAATAGTGTGAGGAGACAGAATGGGGGAGAAAAGTGAGTGGTTACAGAATAGAAACTGAGTAGTGGGGGGAGTGGCATGGGGAGACAGTGTAAGGGTATAGCCAGGAGGGGACAGTATATAAGGAGGTGGAGCATGATGACTGAGTACAGTATAGAGACTGGGCCCTATAGGGAGGACAGTGCGAGATGACAATGTGTATAGGGGGCCAGTATGGAAAGGAGAGGTCATTGTAAAGAGCATGTACCTTAAGAGGGACAGTGTGGGAGTCTTACTTTGTGCAGACAATATAGTGAGGGGCAATTTTTTTATTCAAGAGCATTATAATGACACTTCTTCTTTAAGGGCATCATGTGAAGATTTGCTGCAGAGGACCGGAGAAGATGGAAGTCTGCAGAGACGGCTGTGGATGAGAAAACTCATCATGGGGTCTGGACAATATGAAGAAAAGAAGCAGAACGACTCCAGAGACGACGTCATCTATAAGGTACCTGGATGTAAATAATATTTGTGAAACTGACTAATTCTCATGTTTTTATTTATGTTAGGAGCAATAAATGAGTTGCCAGTCATTCTATGTGACTGCAGACTTCTGAATTCTCACAGTGCGCACTGCACGCAGTCAGGATTCCCTCATGCCGGTGATTTACATACATGCGGTCACATGCTGACTAGACATGTGTGGCCTGACTCAATGAAAATGAACAGAGCAAGGCCGGGCACCTCTAGTCGGAATGTGGCCAGAAGTATATAAATCACATGCTTGTGCTGACATAACGTGTACTCTTGCCACTGGTACGGGAGAATCCTAAAAGTGTGCAGTGCATTCTGTGACGAGCGTCAGCTTACGCTGAGTCATTTTTCTTCTTAGAGTGGACCCTCTGGGCCATGGCACCCACCCACCTAGGGCGAGCTGACCTAGTGAGAACCCCCCCTGTACTGGGAGTGTCAGGTGCAAGACCAAGGGGGTGAGCCACCACGGCAGCTGGACCAGACGGCCGGCTCAGGGAGACAGTATTGAGTGCCTGGCAACAAGACGAACAGGATATGAAACATAAGCGAGGTCACAGGGTTTCTTCAGCAAACGTGGTTACACACTTTAATCAAATACAAGGCAAAAACAGAGAATCAGGTGCAGGGCACAAATGGTGAAACACGGCAAGGTGCGTGTAAGGGCATGCCAAATGTTCTAGACATAACACGTGCAAATGTTCCAGACAAAACATACCGGAGTCCAGGGCAGGGTACCTGTTAGGGGTCACACCAGAGTTCCTAGGAAGGGTGCATGCTAGGACACGCTAGAGTCCAAGACAAGGTGCGTGCTGGGAAACACGCCAGAGTCCAGGGCAGAGTGCGTGCAAGAAGACATGCCAGGGTCCAAGGCAGGTGCGAAGGCATCGGACTGCGAACGACTGGCAAGGACTGACAGGATCCAGGCATCAGGATGTAGTCATCTGGTTCCAGACCTCTGGCAGCGGTCGGCAGGCTTTTGGGAATCCAGCAGACAAACCAGGATACGAGGAGGGATGCGTGCTAGGAGACACGCCAGGGTCAGGTTCAAGGACGGAAGTCTGCGTGTGCTATGGTCACGCCAGGGACAGGTACAAGGACAGAGGCCTGCACGTGCAGAGGGCATGCCAGGGACAGGTATAGAATACAAACAAGGTGCGTGTATAGAGACACGCCAGGGTCAGATTCAAGGCAGAGTCCTGCGTGTGCAGAGAGACACGCCAGGGTCAGGGTTTGAGGCCAAGTCCTGCGCATGCAGAGGCATGCCAGGGTCAGGTTTCAAGGCAGAGTCCTGCGCGTGCAGAGAGACATGCCAGGGTCAGGGTTCGAGGCAGAGTCCTACGCGTGCAGAGAGATACGCCTGGGTCAGGTTCAAGGCAGAGTCCTGAGCGTGCAGAGAGACACGCCAGGCTCAGGGTTTGAGGCCGAGTCCTGCGCATGCAGAGAGCCATGCCAGGGTCAGGTTCAAGGCAGAGTCCTGCAAGTGCAGAGAGACATGCCAGGGTCAGATTTAAGGCAGAGTCCTGCGCATGCAGAGAGACACGCCAGGGTCAGGGTTTGAGGCCGAGTCCTGCGCATGCAGAGAGGCATGCCAGGGTCAGGTTCAAGGCAGAGTCCTGCGCGTGCAGAGACATGCCAGGGTCAGGGTCCGAGGCAGAGTCCTGTGCGTGCAGAGAGACACGCCAGGGTCAGGTTCAAGGCACAGTCCTGTGTGTGCAGAGGGCACGCCAGGGTCAGGGTTCGAGGCAGAGTCCTGCGCGTGCAGAGGGGATGCCAGGGTCAGGGTACGAGAACAGGGTTAGGGCCTGTGCAAGCAAGAGGGCATGACAGGGTACATGGCAAGGCCTGCGCGTACTTTTACAGAAGCACAGGGAGGTATGCCAAGGAGCAGGCGAGGGCCTGTGCGTGCTTTAGAAAGCACGTAGAGGACAGCACAGAAACAGTGTGAGGTGCAAGGAAGCACAGAGAGCACGACTGGGGCACTGCCTAGCTGGACGGGCTGCAGCACTGACAGACGGGCAAGACTCCAGCGAATCCGGCTGAGGCATAGCAGGCGACACAGCTGTCACTGACCGACGAGCACGGCTGAGGCACAAGCAGGTGGGCACAGCTAGAGCGGGCACGGCTGAGGCACAAACAGGAGGCTAGGAAGGCCAGGTGCATGCAAAGGGCACACAAAGCAACAAGACAAGGCAAAGCAAGAAACAAGGCAAGGCAGGGAGCGGAACACGGAGAGGAGCATAGGCAGAAACACAGAGTCAGATCAGAGAGAGAAGAGAGCTAGCAGCGGAGCGTAGGCCAAAGCCCAGAGCCGGGCCAAGGCAGAGCCTTGGGACTAGTCAGGGAGTGTGCTAGAGAGCACCAGAGGACAGAGTCTAGCAGCGGAGCGTAGGCCGAAGCCCAGAGCCGGGCCAAGGCAAAGCCTTGGAACTAGACATAGAAATGTGCAAGAGAGCACAAAAGGTAAGAGAAGAGGAATGGTGCGTGTGCCAGGAGGCACTACAGAGCACCATAAGAAGAGAGCGAGGCAGAACAAGTAAAGACCGAGAACATAGGAAGGAACACAAGGCAGAGTATAGCGAAGGCAAGACATGGCAGAAACAGGCAAGGCAGAGAACAACAGAAGGAGAACAAGTCCAAGCAGGACAAGGACGACACATGACACAACAGACAAACATAGGACAAGGCACGGGACAAGAGACGGAGTACAAGCACGGAGCATGTGCAGAGACGCACGACAGGGCAGAGTGCAGGGGCACAGAATAGAGGGAGCGACCCAGCAGACCAAGCAGCCATGCAGGGAAGCAACACAATACTCAGGCCCTGACCATAGGGAGGGGTGGTCTGATATAGCACCATAGCACCAGTACTTCCGGGTCAGGACCAGGGAGGGAGTTTGGGTTCAGATCCTCCAGGATCATAGAGAGCATTGCTAGAACAGCCTGGGTAGAACCATAGAGCAGGTCACATGATCAGGGGTTCCAGGAGTACATCGGATTGCAGAACCAGAGCAGGGCTGGAACATAGGAAAGGTCACATGATCAGGGGTTCCAGGAGTACAGCGGATTGCAGAGTCAGACAGAGACGGATGGTTACCCAGCAACAGCGTGCAGCCATGAGGTAAGGCGCGCGTGCACACTGCTCCAGGCAACTTGCGGCATAACAGACATGGCGGACATGACACATTCATTGTGAGAAATCAGAACCCTGCAATGTCAGGATTCAGCGCTGTAGGATAAAGTAGTCATCACATGGACTCTTCACTCATATGCAATTTTCATACTTATGGTCCTGTGACAACGAGCTTCTCTTCCTGCTTCTCTCAGTTTTTCACTGATCATTGAGAGCATTAGGAAGAGCAGCTCGTCTGTACATGACTAAGTGCAAATCGCATATGTGCGGGGAGGGGGGGAGGGGGGGTGCTGAACCGAATTCTTGCCCTGGGTGCCAGAAAGCCTAGATACACCTCTGGTGACCATACTATATAATCGGAGCCTGTGGTGGATCTTATAATGTATATTTGGAGGCTGTTGTGAATATCGTACTGCATAGATGGCTGTGGTTACTATCACACTGTATAGGGGACAGTGTACAGTGTGGAGAGAACATACACTTTTATTTTTAAGTGCACTTTGTGAGGATGTGCTGCAGAAAACCAGATGAGAGAGAAGAGCTGTGGCTGTGAAAAGCCATCATGACATCTAGAGGAGATGGAGTCAAAAAGAGACAACTCCTATCAAAGAAGAGGTCACCTATAAAGGTACCTGGATAAAAATGTTATGGTGATACTGCTTTTGTCTCATCAGTGCTGTGGTTCCTGTATGATCCGCTGTCTGATGATGGTTGGCAAGAACAACTCCCAGTATGTACTTACCATGACATTACAATTGATTGCTGTACTGAGATTGGCGATGTAGTCATGTAGTGATGGTAGATCTGTGATACAATAGCCAAAATAGAAGAACCTGTAGCACAGATTGGGATTGATTTGCAAAATGAACAAAGTTTATTGAATGTATAACAGAATCCATCATTTCGGCCCAATCGCGGCCTTTTTCAAAGTTATCTGAACAAAAATACATGATAATAAGCATCAGAGGACATGAAAAAAACAGAAAAAGATATTCAAATAAAATACACACAAGGGAAATCAAGTCAAATAACGTCACAAAGGGGATTAACCCCGTACTATTGCGTCATCGGTAAGTATCCCCTGCTTTGAGGAGGGCTCCGGTGGTGAGCCCATCTCAAAGCCGCGACATGTCAGCTGTTATGAACAGCTAACGTGCCCGCAATAGGCGCAAACGGAATCATGAGAAACACTGACAGCGGGTATTTAACTAGTACTTCGGGCACCTGGCGGGAAATGGGCGAATCGCCGACCCCGTCACGTGATCGGGGGTCGGCGACGCATTGCCTTGACAACCAGAGGTCTCGTAGAGACCTCTATAGTTGTTGCAGGCACATTGCTATGAGCATCACCCGGCGGACGGCGCTCATAGCAATGCAGCAAATCTGATACATATGGGCGATCAGCTCATCGCCCATATGTAGCAGAGCCAATCAAGTGTAGCATGCTTCTAGCCTCCTATGGAGGCTATTGAAGCATGCCAAAAGTTTAAAAAAATGGTTAAAAATAATAAAAAGAACCTAAAAGTTTAAATTACCCCCTTTTAAATTAAAAATAAGGATTAATCCGATCGCTAAACGGCGTAGCGAGAAAAAAGTTCAAAATGCCAGAATTACGTTTTTTGGTCGCCGCGACATTGCATTAAAATGCAATAACAGGCGATCAAAAGAACGAATTTGCACAAAAGTGGTGTCATTAAAAACGTCTGTTGGCACACAAAAAAAAAGCCCTCACCCGACCCCAGATCACGAAAAATGAAGACGCTACGGGTCTCAGAAAATTGCACGCTTTTTTTTTTTTATAGCAAACTTTGGAATCTCTTTTCACCACTTAGATAAAAAAGAACCTAGACATGTTTGGTGTCTATGAACTCGTAATGACCTGGAGAATCATAATGACAGGTCAGTTTTAGCATTTAGGGAACCTAGCAAAAAAGTCAAACAAAAAACAGCCCCTCTGCCTTTGGATCGGAGACTCCGCGGCATGATGCGGGGTCCCGATCGCTCCCATGGTAACCTGATGTCGGCATGACAACAACCGGGTTACCAGAGCTCAGAGACTTCCTGCAATGCGCAATGCGTGTCAGGAAGTCTCTGATGTCAGTGTGCACAGAAACTGCAGCACCGACAGCTTATATGGCATGTAGATCTGCATGCCATATAAGTGATCAGCCTGCACAAAATTTGTGTTCCATAGTGGGACACAGTGTAAAAGTAAGAATGAAATAAAAAAATTTGTTTTTAAATAATTGTAAAAATATTAAAAAACAAATAATAATAATAAAAGTCAATATTTATTCTATAATTAAATCAATATTTGAATTAAAAAAATCGAAACAATAAATACACAACGACTCGACCTATAAAACTGTCCCGTTAGTTAACCCCTTTAGTGAACACCATTTAAAAAAAAAAAAAACTAGGCAAAAAACAATGCTTTATCATCATACCACTGAACAAAAAGTGGAATAACACGCGATCAAAAAGATGGATATAAATAAACGTCATACCACTGAAAACGTCATCTTGTCCCACAAAAAAACAAGCCACAATACAGCTCCATCACCAGAAAAATAAAAAAGTTACAGCTCTCAGAATAAATCGATGCAAAAATAAATATTTTTTATATAAAATAGTTTTTATTGTATAAAGGCGCCAAAACAGAAAAAAAACATATAAATGAGGTATTGCTGTCATTGTACTAACCTGAAGAATAAAACTACTTTATCATCAATTTTACCTCACGCGGAACGGTATAAACGCTCCCCCCCAAAGAAATTCATGAATTGCTGGTTTTCGTTCATTCTGCGTCCCAAAAATCGGAATAAAAAGCGAACAAAAAATGTCATGTGCCCGAAAATGGCGCCATTCGTCCAGCAACTCGTCCCGCAAAAAATAAGACCTCACATGACTGTGGGCCAAAATATGGAAAAATTATAGCTTTCAAAATGTGGTGATGCAAAAACTATTTTTTTCCATTAAAAAGCGTCTTTTAGTGTGTGACAGCTGCCAAACATAAAAACCCGCTATAAAAACCAACTATAAATAGTAAATCAACCCCCCTTTATCAACCCCTTAGTTAGGGAAAAATAATAAAATAAAAAAATTTATTTATTTCCATTTTCCCATTAGGGTTAGGGCTAGGGTTGGGGCTAAAGTTAGGGTTCGGGTTAGGGTTATGGTTGGGATTAGGGTTAGGGGTGTGTTGGGGTTAGGGTTGGAGTTAGAATTGGGGGGGTTCAGGCACATCAGGGGCTCTCCAAACGCAATCTCAATTCCAGCCAATTCTGCGTTGAAAAAGTCAAACGGTGCTCCTTCCCTTCCAAGCTCTGCCATGCGCCCAAACTGTGGTTTACCTGCATATATGGGGTATCAGCATACTCAGGACAATTTGTACAACAACTTTTGGGGTCCAATTTCTCCTGTTACCCTTTGTAAAATAAAACAAATTGGATCTGAAGTAAATTTTTTATGAAAAAAGTTAAATGTTCAATTTTTTTTTAATCATTCCAAAAATTCCTTTGAAACACCTTGAGGGGTGCAGTTTTTAAAGTGGTGTCAATTTTGGATATTTTCTATCACATAGACCCCTCAAAGTGACTTCAAATGTGAACTAGGCCCCTAAAAAAAAATGGTGTAAAATTGAGAAATCGCTGGTCAACTTTTAACCCTTATAAATTCCTAAGAAAAAAAAATTTGGTTCCAAAATTGTGCTGATGTAAAGTAGACATGTGGGAAATGTTATTTATTAACTAATTTGTGTGCCATTTCTCTGTTTTAAGGGCATGAAAAATCAAAGTTGGAAAATTGTAAAACTTTTTGAAAATTTTCGCCAAATTTCCATTTTTATGTCAAATGAACACAAGTCATATCAAATAAATTTTACCACCAACATGAAGTACAATATGTTGCGAGAAAACAATGTCAGAATCACCGGGATCCATGGAAGCGTTCCAGAGTTATTAGCTCATAAAGGGACAGTGGTCGGAATTGTAAAAATTGGCCTGGTCATTAACATGCAAACTACCCTTGGGGGTAAAGGGGTTAAGAACGGATTAGTAGAGTACCTCATGTTCTCTATTCAACCCATAAGGTTCAAGGGTGTTCAGGGTGTAAATCCAGTAAGCATCCCTTCTCTTTAAGGCTGTGCCCATGTTGCGCTTTTTAAGTGTTTCCGCGGAAACGCTTAAGAAAAGCATTCCATGTTATCATAAATGTTGTGCTAATGGTGCGTTTTTTACCGCTGCGGAATCACTTAGCGGAAAAAAACGCAGCATGTTCATTAATTTTGAGGAATCGCGTGCGATTCCGCATATACACTTGTATTGCAAAAACACATAGGAAAACGCATGACAAACGCGTCAAAATCGCTTAAAAAAGCTTGTCAAAAACCACATGCGTTTTTCCGGCAAAGGGTGTGCGTTTCTGCTCAGGAATATTCTGCTTCAAAACTGCAACGTGGGCACATAGCCTAAGTTTACGTACTCTATTACTTCCTCTCTTAGATAAAGGGACATGGTTGATGAGTTAGTAAGGATGTGGATTAATAAGAGACTCACTCAATTTTGTGTCACACCAAGAGATCTAAAATGATCGATCATTACACGTATTTCACTGAGAATAGAGAAATAGGAGTCTCTATCAATGGGAGTATAGATCTCATGATCAGCTAATTGTGAATAAATCTCAGAAACATAATAGTCTTTGTTCATTACCACTATAGCTCCGCCTTTGTCCGCGGGTTACATAATAATATGTTTATTCTTAAAGACCTTGATTTGCCATAAGGTTCTGATATATTTATGGACTGATCGTGGTTTTGGTATTGTATTCATATACTGATGATGGTACTGGTGTTGTATTTATTTACTGACTGTGGTTGTCGTGATGGATTAATGTATTGATGCCAGTTTTGGTGATGCATTCATGTACTGATAGTGGTTCTGGTGAGACAACAATGTACCGATAGTGGTTCCGGTGATATATTCATCTACTGATGGTGTCTCTGGTGCTGTATTCATGTTCTGATGGTGGTTCTACTGACATATTCATGTACTGATGGTGGTTCTAGAGACCTATTTTTTTTTTACTTGTGATGGTTCTAGATCCATATTTACAGGTCCTTCTCACAAAATTAGAAAATCATCAAAAAGTTAATTTATTTCAGTTCTTCAATACAAAAAGAGAAACTCATATTATATAGTCATTACAGAGTGATCTATTTCATGTTTATTTCTGTTAATGTTGATGATTATGGGTTACAGCCAATGAAAACCCAAAAGTCATTATCTCAGTAAAATTAGAATATTTAACAAAAAACACCTGCAAAGGCTTCCTAAGAGTTTTAAAAGGTCCTTTAGTCTGTTTCAGTAGGCTCCACAATCATGGGGAAGACTACTGACTTGACAGATGTCCAGAAGGCAGTCATTGACACACTCCACATGGAGGGTAAGCCACAAAAGGTCATTGCTAAAGAACCTGGCTGTTCACAGTGTGCTGTATCCAAGAATATTAATGGAAAGCTGAGTGGAAGGAAAAAGTATGGTAGAAAAAGGTGCACAAGCAACCGGGATAACCGCAGCCTTGAAAGGATTGTTAATATAAGGCCATTCAAAAATTTGGGGGAGATTCACAAGGAGTGGACTGCAGCTGGAGTCATTGCTTCAAGAGCCACCACACACAGATGTATCCAGGACATGGCCTACAAGTGTCGCATTCCTTGTGTCAAGCCACTCATGACCAATAGACAATGCCAGAAGTGTTTTACCTGGGCCAAGGAGTAAAAAAACTGGACTGTTGCTTAGTGGTCCATGGTGTTGTTTTCAGATGAAAGTAAGTTTTGCATTTCATTTGGAAATTAAGGTCTCAGAGTCTGGAGGAAGAGTGGAGAGGCACACGATCCAAGCTGCTTGAGGTCGAGTGTGAAGTTTCCACAGTCAGTGATGGTTTCGGGAGCCATGTCATCTGCTGGTGTAGGTCCACTCTGTTTTATCAAGACCAAAGTCAGCACAGCCGTCTACCAGGAAATTTTAGAGCACTTCATGCTTCCCTCTGCTGACAAGCTTTTTGGAGATGGAAATTTCATTCTCCAGCAGGATTTGGCACCTGTCCACACTGCCAAAAGTTCCAATACCTGCTCTCTTAGCATTTAATAATGTCCTGAGTACCCCGATGTAGTGCTCCTTTATGCAATGTATGATGGACCCACAGAGCCTCTTTACACAGTATGGTGGGTCCACAGCACCCTTATACAGAGTATGATATCCCCACAGCTCCCCTATGTACAGTATGATGGCCCCACAGCTCCCCTATATGCAACATAATGACCCATATCTTCCCTATACAGAGTATGGTGGCGCCACAGCTCCCCTATACACAGTACGATAGGACAGATGCTCCCTTACATACAGTATAATGGGCCAGAAGCTCCCCTGCATACAATAAGATGGGCCAGAAGCTATGCTATACACAGTATAACACCCCTGCAGCTCCCTTATGAACTGTATGGTGGACCCAGTTCCCCCATACATTGTATGAAGAAAAAAAAAGGGTGGGTACAGCTCACCATGCTGGAAACAGTATTTATTACAGGTTGGAGTATACTGGAGGGTGCCGATCCCGCTGGTGAAAGCAGCATAATGAGGAGTGGGAAGGGAAGATTCCAACCCAGCACGGCCCTCCAAGTAATCAGTGGAAATTAGGAAACCATTAAAAATAGTTAAAGGCAACCCCTGATGAGTAGAGCGCCCTTTGTCACAGGATATGTTGCAGAGGTGAACAGACATGTGTCATGATCCAGGACGGGGTTTCGCTTTGGCCCGTCCTGGTCTGATTGGGGGTTAATTGTTCCGCCTCTCCCTGCCAGAGGGCGGCTATTTAATGCTCACTGGACCTAGGTCCGGTGTCAGTTATACTCCTGCCCTCGGCTGAGTTAGTTGACCTTGTGCCTGATATCTTGCTTGCTTGTTTGGTTTTGATCCGGTTCTGTCCGGTTTGGTTTTGAACAGCTGACATGCGCCCGCAACAGCCGTGAGTAGAATCACGATCCACCCGCAACTATTAATCCGTTAAATGCCACTGTCAAACGCTGACAGCGGCATTTAACATGCGCTTCCGGCACCCACCTGTGACCCTGTCACGTGATCGTGGGTCACCGATGGGTCAGCATGACAACCAGAGGTCTCCTAGAGACTTCTATGGTTGTCACTGCCGAATTGCTATGAGCGACGCCCAGTGGTCGGTGCTCATAGCAAGTAATTCTACTACTTAGAGGCGATCTGATCATCGCCTGTATGTAGCAGAGCCGATCGTATTATGGCAGCTTCTAGTCACCCATGGAGACTATTAAAGCATGTCAAAAGTAAAAAAAAAAAAAAAAAGTTTTCAAAAATATATAAAAGTTCAAATCACCCCCTTTCTCCCCATTCAAAATAAAATAAAAATAAATAAAATCAAACATACACATATTAGGTATCACCACATTCAGAATCACCCGATCTATAAAAAAAAAAAGGATTAACCTGATTGCTAAATGGCATAGTGAGAAAAAAAGTCAAAACGCCAGAATTATGTTTTTTTGGTGGCCGCGACATTGCATTAAAATGCAATAACGGGCGATCAAAAGATCATATCTGCTCCAAAATGGTATCATTAAAAACGTCAGCTCGGCACCAAAAAATAAGCCCTCCCCCTACCCGAGATCACGAAAAATAGAGATGCTATGGGTAAAATGGCACAATCTTTTTGTTTTTTTAACAAAGTTTGGAATTTTTTTTCACCACTTTGATAAAAAAAGAACCTAGACATGTTTGGTGTCTATGAACTCGTAATGACCTGGAGAATCATAATGGCAGGTCAGTTTTAGCATTTAGTGAACCTTGTAAAAAAAGCCAAATAAAAAACAAGTGTGGGATTGCACTTTTTTTTGCAATTTCACCGCACTTGGAATTTTTTTCCCGTTTTCGAATATACGCCATGGTAAAACCAATGGTGTCGTTCAAAAGTACAACTCGTCCCGCAAAAAATAAGCCCTCACACAGCCATATTGACCGAAAATAAAAAAGAGGAGCAAAAAATGAAAATGCAAAACCGAAAATACCCCTGGTCATTATGGGGTTATCAATGGGTAGACATTTTAGAATTATATATTTTTTTTAAATTTCTCCATATTGTTTACTGTATGGTGTTGAAAAGGTAACAGGAGCAGTGAAATCAGGTTTGATGGGCTTACATTTTTGTTTGTCTAATATATTACATCCGGATTTTTTCTGTATGTTTCTGAAGGCTTTATTGATATTGCATCTGTTGTATCATCTGTCTGCAAGTCTATTGCTTATAATGTCTCCTTCGGTGGAAAAAGTATAGTCACTGGAGCAAATTTTTCTGGCCTGTGTGAATTCTCCATATGGAACTGCCCGGATTGTGTGACGGGGATGGGAACTGGAGGATAGTAAACTGATGTTACCTGTATTAGCCTTTCTGTACAAGGAAGTGTCCAACTTGTGGGATACAGAATTGATTCCAAATTTGAAACAATTTGGAATCACCCAGCTTTCGTCTATGCAAAGTAATCACTCATAGCTTGTTTCTGACTGGCTCCTGCCATGTATATAATCATGTCTCTTCGCTTCTGCGACATATCCTATGACTAAGGGCGCTCTACGCACCAGAAACGCATCAGGTGTTGTTTTGAACTATTTTTAATGGTTTCCTAATGAAAAAAGCATTTTATTACTTGGATGGTCGTGCTTGACTGGAATCCCCCCACCAGAATGCTGTAGATAAGCCCCCGATGTACCCTGAAAGAGAAGAAAAAGGAGTTATATTATACTCACCCAGGGGCGGTCCGGGTCAGGTATGGGTCCGGAGGGAGTCGCAGTCCGGTCCGGCACCTCCCATCTTATAGCGATGACATCCTCTTCTTTCCTGCCCGTTGCGGCTCCGGCGCATGCACACTGTTCTGCCCTGTTGAGGGCATAGAAGAGTACTGCAGTGCGCACAGGGCAGAGCAGTGCGCCGGAGCTGGAGCCACATGGGCAGGAAAGAAGAGGAAGTCATCACTTCAAGATGGGAGGCACCGGACCGGACCGCGACTCCCTCCGGACCCGAACCGGACCTGGACTGCCCCTGGGTGAGTATAATATAACTCCTTTTTCTTCTCTTTCAGGGTACATCGGGGGCTTATCTACAGCATTCTGTAATGCCGGCAGTTTTTAGGCAAAAAAATTGGTGACAGATTCACTTTAAAGTAAGCATAAATAACACTCCAGCACATTCTGATTTCTTAACACGCTGCCACCACTCAAACACACAGGTGAACAGTCCCCAAAATATGTTATTGTCAGAAAATCAAAAAGTCACACAAAATCTGAAAGGCTGTGTATTCTTTAGAGCATACAAGGATCAAACTTATTACAGAATATAAAAATAAACAATGCTTACAATAAAAGATAAAAAATAAAACGACACACAAATATGCATAACAGTTCTAAAATAAAAAGGATAAAAAGGAAGAAATAACAGAAATACCTAGACGTTTCCATCTACAGTTATCTCCTGCTACTTTAAGAGAATAAATTATGGATCACATAAGCCTCCTAAAACTTCTTTTTGTGCCACCCAGCTTTTTAAAGTACTGAAAATAGGCTTATATGTCCAGGATGACCCGGAATGGCCCATTTAACAGTTTCTGTTTGTGAATGGATGATGGGCTAAGTTGTGGCATTTCAAATATCTTATGTCGCCCTTCCCTCCTCTGCGAACAGTCAATAGGAAATATTCTGCCCAGTTACAAACCATCTGCTAGCTCATTGAAAGAATAACACCCTTAAGTGCTAAAGAAATTGTCAGGACATCTGTCCATGAACTGAAGCTCAAGACAACATGGGCCATTGAGCAAGACAATGACCCTAAGAACACAAGTCATTTTACAAAAGAGAAGACAAAAGAACAATAAAGTTAATGGAGATGTCAGATGAAAACAAGTTATCACCTATCCATGGGATATTGAACAAATGGGATCCCAGACTTGGTATTGACACAGATCCGGGGAACAGGGAACTTTTATCCCTGGTAGGGTTCGCTCACACCACCGTATAAATTGGATAGCACTCAGCTCAATGTTATTCAATGGGGCAGGCAGTGCTGATGACCGATTTTTTTTAACTTACAGAATCTGTGAAGAAAATCAGATGAGGCTCACCTATTCAAGTCTATGGGTGCAAGAAAAAAAATCAAATGCTACAGTATAGCATCTGATTTTTATGGATACATTGAAATTCTGTAACATAGGAAACGGTTAATGACCAATTACTACTACTGTAAAAAACGGATTGCACACAGATGACAAACAAGAAAAAAAATAGTCCCACTTTTCTGGATAAAAATCGGAACGATCTTTTGTACCATTGTGTGACCCTAACCTTATTGTGGATGAGCAGTGAAAATGCTTGAGTTGATGCTTAATTTATTAAGTATTGTAATACTGGTTGTTGCGCTTTGATTTAAGTAAAAATATGAAAAATTCTGGAGAGTTCACATATTTTAACACCATTTTAAATAATCATTTAGTGCTTTAAATTGCTTTACTTTTCTCTTGTATGACATGTGGCTTTACTATGTTATTTTTACTTCTTGTACAATTTGCTACCTCCCCCAGCAATATTAAATTTGTAGTTGGAACATTCTCCACATTCTGAATATGAAAATTTCTTCTCCTTGTGTGAATTTTCTAATGTGTAACAAGATTCTATTTTCCTGTAAATCATTTCCCACTTGGTGAAAATTAAGTTGGCCTCTACTCTGCATGAGTTCCCATGTGTAACAAATTTGGATTTCTCACCATAACGGGGAACGGTTAAAGGATCTGGTAATATTTAGCTTGCAAAAAAGAAGACTAAGAAGAGACTTAATAGCTGTCTACAAATATCTGGAGGGATGTCACAGTGCAGAGGGATCATCATTATTCTCATTTGCACAAGGAAACACGAGAAGCAATGAAATGAAACTGAATGGGAGGAGACACAGATTAGATATTAGAAAAACTGTTTGAGAGTGAGGGTGATCAATGAGTGGAACAGGCTGCCACAAGAGGTGGCGAGTTCTCCTTCATTGGAATTCTTCAGAGGCTGGACAGACATCTGTCTGAGAGGGCTTAGTGAATCCGGCATTGAGCAGGGGGTTGGAAACTATGACCCTTGAGGTCCCTTCCAACTCTAATATTCTATGACATTTAGCACATTCTGAACAGTAAACTGGCTTCTCAGCTGTCTAACACAAGTTTCTCTTTCAGTTAAAATATTTCCCACGTTCTGAACATGAAAATGAATTATCATGTGTATTTTATGATGTGTAACAATTCTTAATTTATTACTAACATTAACATTTCCCACATTAGGAACATGAAAATTGCTTCTCTCCTGTATGAATTGTTTGATGTTTAGCAAGAACATACTTCGTAGCATAACATTTATCACATTCTGAACATGAAAATGGCTTCTCCCCTGTGTGACTTCTCTGATGTCTAATGACAGCAGATTTCCGTGAAAAACATTTCCCACATTCTGAACATGAGAATGGCTTTTCCCCTGTGTGAATTTTCCGATGTCCAAAAAGAGTCGAGTTATCTGTAAAACATTTCCCACATTCTGAACATGAAAACAACTTCTCCCCTGTGTGAATTCTCTGATGAGTAACAAGATATGATTTCTCGGTAAAAGATTTACCACACTCTGAGCACGAAAATGGCTTCTCCCCAGTGTGAATTCTCTGATGCGTAACAAGCTTTGTTTTCTGGCTAAAACATTTTCCACATTCTGAACACAAAAATAACTTCTCCCCTGTGTGAATTCTTTGATGTTCAAGAAGATGTGTTTTCTCTATAAAACATTTCCCACATTCTGAACATGAAAATGGCTTCTCCCCTGTGTGGATTCTCTGATGTCTAACCAAACAGGATTTCTCTTTAAAACATTTCCCACATTGGGAACATGAAAATGGCTTCACCCCTGTGTGAATTTTCAAATGTGCTAGAAGATTTGATTTGTTTGAAAAGCATTTCATACACTGGGAACATGAAAATGGCTTCTCCCCTTTGTGAATTTTCTCATGCTTAGCAAGATTTGATTGAGCTGTAAAACTTTTCCCACATTCCAAACATGAAAATAACTTCTCCCCTGTGTGAATTCTTTGATGTGTAATAAGATTTGATTTATCTTTAAAACATTTCCCACATTCTGAACATGAGAATGGCCATTCATCTTTGTGAACTCTCTGATGTCTAACAACACATGATTTGTCTGTAAAACATTTCCCACATTGGGAACATGAAAATGGCGTATCCCCTGTGTGAATTTTCTCATGTTTATCAAGATTTGATTTAGCTGTAAAACGTCTCCCACATGTTAAACATGAAAATAGTTTCTTTTGTGTGTGAGATCTTTGATGTTCATGATAAATTCTGTTATTTTCATTTTCCAATGAATCAGTAGATAGAGCCAGATCAAAAGTATCAAAAGTATCAGATGACAGACCAATATGGTGTAGATCTGAAGGTATATCTGGGACAGTGGCATGCTCTTCATATGCATCTGGTGTAAGATTCGGATCATCTGCTTTAAAATCTGAAAAGAATTTCTCTACACTTCTGGTACAGTCATCTGCCAAAAATGAAGACAGTTGTATTATTTTTCAATAAAATTCCTTGAAAGTATCATAATTCAAATATTATATATAGCATCTCTATATAAATGTAAATACAATTTATAGTGATCTTGTGATTTAATTTTCAATTGACTAGGACAGTCATATCTAAAGTATAATTACTAGAAATTGACCTAGGCTTGCTCCTTGCCTCATATCCTCCTTATACATCCACTCCGCAATTTCTTCAGGGAGGTTGGGAGGGGCAGGACAATTGGCAATCGAACAGACACTGATTGGAACCATTTAAAAGCCTGTTAGTGATTGATTTAAATGGCTAGACAGCAGCAATAGGAGCAGGCTTTGTTGTCAAGTTTTAGACAGGTGGAAGCTGTATAGTAGATTTCTACTTAAAAGATTCTGGAACTTGATGTCAATTTCTTCTAGACCGGTCATGTACCACTAACAATATGATGATGCATTATCCAACTGATGACTCTTTGGAGTCTGCCATGACGTTACTCCCAGTCTGAATGGTATGGTTTATAAATTTCACTTTGAAATATCCCTAGATCTTCTCCTGACTGGGGGAAAGTTTTGTGATGCCAGCTAATGAACCAATGCAGATTGGAGTTACACACTCATTCCGATGTATCACATTATTTACAGTTGCTCGCGAAAGTAGTCACCCCCTTGACTTTTTACCTATTTTGCTACATTACAACCTGTGTTTAAATATTTTGGAAATCCAATTTGAGTGTGGTGTCTCAGCACTAAATAGTCTTAGTTGGTGCAGTGAAGTGAGAAAAATATAGGTATAAATTACATTTATGGAATCAAATAACTAAAAATTGGCATGTGCACATTCACCCCTTTTTCTATGAAACCCCTAAAAATTTCTGGTGCAAGCAATTACCTTCTTAAGTCATATGCTTAGTGAAAGGAAGTACTCCTGTGTGGAATCTAAGTGTCACATGGTCTGTCAGTATATACACACCATTTCTGAAAGGTCACAGAGGCTTCAACACCATTAAGCAATGGGCACCACTAACTGAACAACAGCATGAAGACCAAGGAGATCTCCAAACAAATCAGGGACAAAATCATTGAGAAGTAGAAGTCTGGGTTGGTTTATAAAACAAATCCCAATCTCTAAGGATCCCCCCCCCCCCCCCGAGAACCATCAAATCCAACACCATCAAATGTAAGGAACAGGATACCACAACAAACCTGCCAAGAAAGGGGTGTTCACCAATAAGCTTAGCCCGGGCAAGGAGAGCTGTTGTGAGTTAATTTTCCCCTTCACTACTGAGGCCCGAGGAACTCCCTCTTCTGGTGAAGAAAGGTAGTGAGCCTGATTGTCAGACACCTGGGGCTGATGATGATGACTGGCTGAGTGGAGTTAATGACTGGATATAAGGCTGCCGACGCCCTTCTGGCCTGCGGGTGATTTCTCTGTGGACTTCTAGGAAACCAGCCAGTCTGATTCCTGCTCATCTAAAGCTAAGATTTCTGCTTTGCCTTTTTGCATTAGTGTTTTGTTTTCCTTGCTTTTCTGGATTCTGCCATTCCCTGCTGGGGTGAGCTGAATCTCCTTTTGCCTGTTGCTCTGTCTTCAGAATATTCCTGAGTACTGACATAGCCTTTTTTGAAGCCTAGCGTCTTCAGGGCCTTTTTACTGTCAGTTTGTTGGCTCTTATTTTCTTAGGTTTTTTCACGGATTGCAGACAGCAGCCTTCCTGTCCTTTCCTATCTAAGCTAGCTTGGGCCCCATCTTTGCTCAGTCTTTCTTCTTGCTTCACCGTCATTATATGTGGGGGGCTGCCTTTTGCTTTGGGGTCTGCTCTGGGGCAGTTTAGATTTCCCTTTCTGTCTTTAGGCTATGTAGTCCTCCGGCTGTGATCGAGGGGCCTAGGGCATCGTAGGAGCCCCCCACGGCTACTGCTAGTTGTGTTGATAGGTTCAGGGGTCTGCAATCCGATAGCTGCCAACTTCTCTGGTTTTCTGGACTTAGCTAGCATTTCTATTTTTGCCTCCTACGGTGACTCAATCATAACAGAGAGCATTAATCACAGAGTCAGCACACGGTGGCCACTGGTGTTACTACAAGTTTAGTTAGTCTGCTGGTGGGTTTTTCTCCCCGGTGGACGCAGTGTGTTACGACATGTTTAGTTGGTCTGCTGGTGGGGACCACTCCCATCTTCCTATAATCTTCCTATATAAGGTCAACTGGTGCACCAGCTGACTGTTGGTAATACATTTCCTTTGGATACCAACCGTGGTGGTTCAGCTTATCAGCAGTGGTGGTTCTGCTGAAAGCTGAGTTCAGGAGCCTTACTCTGCTGTACGGTGCATTGCAACAGATAAAGCTAAGTTTTGTTTTTTAGTTGATTTAAACCCGAGGTATCTGTTTTATCTTTCCTTTGGTTTTTGGTGCAGTTCACTTTTTTCCCTGTGTCACCTCCTGGGGAGGGGGTTTAGCTCAGGGCTAAACAGGAGATAGGGACAGGTCGGTGACTTGGGCCTCACTACCATCAAGTGTACCCCCAAGTTAAGGAAAGTCAGGGCACCCTCTTAGCCTGAGGGGCAGTTCAGGGGCCCAGGTTCCTCGTCCCCTGTTTTCCCACTACTGCCCCGTGACACTTTACTTACATACAAATATTGCAAGGTTTGTTTTGAGTTTTTCAAAAGACATGCAGGAGACTCCCCAAATGTAGGAAGGTGCGGTGGTCAGATTGAACCAAAATTGAATTTTTTGGCCACTAAACTGATTCATTATGAAATCAAAGTTCTATATCTCTCATTTTGAAGTTGATATTCACGATGCTGCCGATTATAATCGTGTGTCATAAATGGAGTTATGAGTTACAGATATCAAATACTGGGGACATTGAATCACTGCCTGAACCCCTGCCCCACTTTGAACAGGTAAAAGAAGCCGGTTATCTGATGGAGAACAGAAACTGAGTGCGTACACAGATTAGTTAACAAGTAGCTGACAATTGTTGGAAGGTCCACCTAGATACCTAGCCCTAAGGCAGACTGGACAGCTCAACATCAAGAGGCCTCACATGGCAAGGGAAGTACAATTTTACATATATAAAATACGAATTTGCACAATCCCTGGATATAGCCATGATTGGGGAACATATTCGAATCTGTGGGTAAACTTACAAAAGTTTTGATAGCTGGCAACCCACAGCCATATTTTTCTGAATTATGGATACCTCATATTCATGTCTGGTATGTATAGAATGCTTGAAGGATGTTCGGCAAGATGACAGCCCTATTGTTTCTCTAGGAGGTTCCTAATGGAAAATATGACTGACAGCTGAAATATGGCCTAAAACTGGATTTGATTCTAATTCAGCCTTTCTTCTCTTACCTCATCTAAAGGTAGGACTGTGGGGTTTGGTAGACCCTTGATAATATCTCATTTTATTTTTATTATTATTATTATTATTAGGCTTTGCTTATATAGTATCATCATATTCCGCAGCACTTTACACACATTATCATCACTGTCCCCATTGGGGTTCACAATCTAATTTCCCTATCAGTGTCTTTGGAATGTGGGAGGAAACTGAAGTACTTGGAGGAAACCCACGCGAACATGGGGAGAACATACAAACTCTTTGTAAATGTTGTCTTTGGTGGGATTTGAACCCAGGACCCCTGTGCTGCAAGGCTGAAGTGCTAACCACTATCTACTTAGAGAGGTAAATGGACAAGTAAGTGTGGGAAGAGGAGTCCACCTTTACAGTATCACGTATGTCGCATGCAATTGGTGTTCGTTACAAATTGTTGGAAGCAAAAGTGCTTTTCCTGACAGTGTGAATACTATTTGGTTTGAAGTACAGTGAAATAGAAGAGTCTGGTAACACACATAAGAAAGCAGCTGATAGGAGGCCATCCATGGATCTCTCCTTTAACTTAGGATAAAAAGGTGTACCATATTTTTCGGACTGTAAGACTCACTTGGGGTGTGTCTTATAGTTGGAATGTACTTACCAGTAGTGTGGCAGCAACAGGAGTCCGGCAGTTCTCACGGCCCTGGGTTCGGAAGAGGGGATGTTCGATGGTCCGACGCTTCAGGGCAATGATACGACTTCCATACCAGACTGGTGTGGCAGTATTCGGTGGTGCGGGGGCTCCGCCGACATTTTGTGAAAGCCCGGAGCCCCCGCACTTCTACTGCTGCAATGCTGTGGTCTCCGGGAAAATGGTACCACCGAGCACCGCCGAATACTGCCGCACCAGTCTGGGATGGGAGTCGAACACACCCAACAACCCCTGTAACCATGTTCCACCAGCGCTGCCAATCCGCCCGGTAAGCTTAATTCAGACTGTAAGATGGGCCACCATTTGACACAATTTTTTTCCCTATTTTCCTTCTGAAAATTTGAGGTGCCTCTTATTGTTCTATGGTCTTATAGTCTGAAAAACATGGTAATTGCTAAGTTGAAGGTTGACGCCACTAAACAGAACTCAGTATACATGCCCATATAAAGTTTAATAAAATCATTAATCCTACTTTCCGTCTCCAACTTCTTGATTCTGTCAAGATTTCCAATGTATTTCATAATCACTCAATGCTCAAACTCTTTCGCTTCTCTGTACATCCAGCCAAGACTTCTTCAATTATTGTTCCTCGTCATCATGAGTTTGATATTCTACACAACTTTTATTCTAGTAAAGTTTCTACTACAGTATTTATTTCACCAGAAAGATTCTTATTTGTTTTGTATGTCCTCTAATTCTAAATAATTTCCCTGTGTGTTCTCCGTTATCTCTGAATGTTACAAAATCTGTGTCAAATATATTTTGGATGAGAGGAGATCCTAAGTAACACTATTTTATCTTGGTGGGCCAGGGATGTTTTTCAACATTTTCATATAAATGATCTACATAAGTGAACTGAAGGTAAACTAATTAGATTTGCAGAGGATGCAAAGCTAGGAGTGATAGTTAACACTAGAGAAGACAGAGAAAGGATTCAGAAGGATCTAGATAAGCTTGAACAATGGGCAGTGCCTAATAAATACAATTCTAACAGGGAGAAATTCAAGATTCTACATCTGGGCAAGAAAATCGAAAATTACATCTACAAAATGGGAGGAATAGAACTAAGCAACAGCACGTGTGAAAAAGACTTGGGTATACTAATAGATCACAGACTGTATGTGAGTCAACAGTGTGATGCAGCAGCAAAAAAGGCAAACACTGTCCTAGGATGTAATAAGAGAAGCATAAAGTCTAGATCACGTGAAGTAATTATTGCCCTCTACTCCTCCTTGGGCAGGCCTCAACTGGAATACTGTGTCCAGTTCTGAGCACCACATTTTAAAAAAGAGAAGAGCTTCTAGGATAGTGAGCAGACTGCAAACTATGTCCTACGAGGAACGTATTAAAGGATCTGGGAATGTTTAGTTTGCAATAAAGAAGGCCAAGAGGAGACTTAATAGCTGTCTACAAATATCTGAAGTGATGTCACAGTGTAGAGGGATCATCCTTATTCTTGTTTGCCCATGGAAACACGAAAAACAGCTGAACGAAACACAGGGAGAAGATACAGAATAGATATTAGAAAACACTTTTTGACAGTGAGGGTGATCAATAAATGTAACAGACTGCCATGAGAGGTGGTGAGTTCTCCTCGAATGTAAGCCTTCAAACAGAGGCTGGACAGACATCTGTCTGAGATGGTTAAGTGAATCCTGCTTTCAGCAGGGGGTTTGACATAATGACTCTGGAGGTACCTTCCAACTCTAACATTCTATGAGTATATGGTCTAAAAAGTGAATAACTATGATGTATTAACATAATAAACCATGCACCACCTCATCATCTCCTGATGCTTCTCTTCCAAGGTAACTCACCAATCTCCTTGTTTCCTTTTCTAGCAAAACATTGACATAATTGCACCAGCTACTGACTGAGTAATATCTGTGACTTCTCTGCATTTAGTGATCACTACTCACCTGTAGAGTTATCTGCAGGAATCTCCTCCTTACGCCACTCATCACCCATCACATATGTCTCCATAGCATTAATATGGGTTAGATATTTACCCTGAAACAAAGATTGTAACAGTGACAGACAGATGCTGAAGTCCCATGAAATGATTTAGAAGAAAAGATAGTAAATTAACACGACAACCAAAAATGACAGCAGTAGTTATCCTATAGCTGCAGGTCTCTTGTATAAATCCAATCTGTTGGCTCCTACGAGTAGTTCTACCCATCAGTCTCCATAACCAGAAAATTGTGAAAAGATCCAGACAACTTGCAATGTCTATGATCAGCTTTCTCCATCAAGTATAAGACATAAACTGAAAGACACTTTCTTACAGACACCCATCTGGCGGCACTTTGCCTTTAGAACATCAGTAATTTGTCGTGTCCCACATTCCAAATGAAGGTCCTGACTTGCTCTTAACAGCACATTCTATCTCCATCTATAGTAGCTCTATAAGATTAAGATCTGGGGACTGTGAAGACCGGGGAAGCAAAAAAAAAAAAAATTACTGGAAGCAATCCATGACTATATGACCATTATGGCATAGTGCACTGTGTTACTATCATAGGATCAACAGCTGAAAAGAAATAATAAAATTGTTTGGCCAAAATGCTTAAGTCCTCGTGTCCAAACCTCAATCCAAAGGAATAAAATGAGCCAGGATGTGCCAAGAAAACATTCCCCTCATCATTACTCTACCTCCACCAGCGTAAAATGTTGATTCTTGAAGATGATACAACAGAAATCTGTATTCATCTGGCCAAGCAATGTTTTCCAATGCATAGTGATATCATTGTGTGTTCTTTTGATCAAGTTTTTCCTTTCTTTCTCCTTTAACCCCTTACTGCCATCGGACTGCCATCAAAGCAGTATCCCCCGCTTTGACGTGGGCTCCGGCGGTGAGCCCCAGAGGCGTATCTAGGCTCTCTGGCACCCAGGGCAAGAATTCGGTTCGGCCCCCCCCCCCCCCCCAAGTACATATGCGACTTGCACACTTTGCCATGCACCCACGAGCTGCTCTCCCTAATGCTCTCAATGTTCAATAAAAAACTGAGAGAAGCAGGAAGAGAAGCTCGTTGTCACAGGACCATAACTATGAAAATCGCATATGAGTGAAGTGTCCATGTGATGACTACTGGAACCTGCAGAGCTGCACTGCACACTTTTAGGATTCTCCCTTGCCGATGTACAATCATGTCAGCACAAGTATGTGATTTGTATACTTCTGGCCACACTCCGACTAGACGTGCCCGGCCTCGCTCCGTTCATTTTCATTGAGTGAGGCCACACACGTCTAGTCAGCATGTGACCGCATGTATGTACATCACCAGCACAAGAGAATCCTAACAGCGTTCAGTGAGCACTGTGAGAATTCAGAAGTCTGCAGTCACATAGAATGTCAGCAGACTCAGCACAAACCTGGAGAACCCCTTTATTGTTCCTAACATAAATAAAAACTTGAGAATTAGTCAGTATCACAAATAACATTTACATCCAGGTACCTTATAGATGACGTTGTCTCTGGAGTCGTTCTCCTTTTCTTCATCTTGTCCAGACCCCATGATGAGTTTTCTTATCACCAGCCATCTCTGCAGACTTCCATCTTCTCCAGTCTTCTGCAGCAAATCTCCACACGATCCCCTTAAAGATAGAAGTGTCATTATAATGCCCCTAAATACAAATATCTGCAATATACTGTCGCCTCACACTATTCCCCTCCCTCCTCATACTGTCTCCTCCATCCCCCGTTCACCATACTGTCTCCTCATATATTTACCCCCTCACTCTCTATACTGTCTGCTCACACATACCCCCCCGACTCCCCATACTGTGTCTGCACACATCCCATCACCCTCACTCGCCATACTGTGTCCACATACATTAACCCGTTCGCTCCCCATACTGTGTCTGCACCAATCCCCATACTGTTTCCTCATACATACTCTTCATTTTGTGTCCTCAAATCTCCCCACACATTAAATCCCCCATCCCCACATCCCCAATCCCTCACACACATTAAGTACCCTCCATCCCCACTCCAAATCTCCACACACACATTAAATCCCCCATCCCCACTCCAAATCCCCCCACGCACATTAAATCCCCCATCCACACTCCTAATCCCCCCACACATTAAATAACCCCCATCCACACTCCAAATCCCTCACACACATTAAATAACCCCCCATCCCCACTCCAAATCCGCACACACACATTAAATCCCCCATCCCCACTCCAAATCCCCCCGCACACATTAAATCCCCCATCCACACTTCAAATCCCCCCACACATTAAATAACCCCCATCCACACTCCAAATCCCTCACACACATTAAATCCCCCATCCCCACTCCAAATCCCCCCACACTTTAAATAACCCCCCATCCCCACTCCAAATCCCCCCACACACATTAAATCCCCCATCCACACTCCAAATCCCTCCCACACATTAAACAACCCCCCATCCACACTCCAAATCCCCCACACACATTAAATAACCCCCATCCCCACTCCAAATCCCCCATCCCCACTCCAAATCCCCCCACATATTAAATAACTATTAACCCCCCATCCCCACTCCAAATCCCCCCACACACATTAAATCCCCCATCCACACTCCAAATCCCTCCCACACATTCAATAACCTCCATCCACACTCCAAATCCCCACACACACATTAAATAACCCCCATCCCCACTCCAAATCTCTCACACACATTAAATAACCCCCATCCCCACTCCAAATCCCCCCCACACACATTATATAACCCCCCATTCCCACTCCAAATCCCCCCACACATTAAATAACCCCCATCCCCACTCCAAATCCCCCCCACACATTAAATAACCCCCATCCACACTCCAACCCCCCCACACATTAAATCCCCCATCCCCACTCCAAATCCCCCCACACATTAACCCAATCCCCACTCATTAACCCCATCACCACTCCAAATCCCCACACACATTAAATAACCCCATCCCCACTCCAAATACCCCCACACATTAACCCCATCCCCACTCATTAACCCCCATCACCACTCATTAACCCCCCACACATTAACCCCATCCCCACTCATTAACCCCCCACACATTAACCCCATCCCCATTCATTAACCCCCCACACATTAACCCTTATTCCCACTCATTAAGCCCCATCCCCACATTAACCCCATCCACATTCATTAACCCCCACACACATTAACCCTTATCCCCACTCATTAACCCCATCACCACTCATTAACCCCCACACACACACATTAACGCTCATCCCCACTCATTAACCCCATCCCCATTCATTAACCCCCCACACATTAACCCTTATCCCCACTCATTAAGCCCCATCCCCACATTAACCCCATCCACATTCATTAACCCCCACACACATTAACCCTTATCCCTATTCATTAACCCCCCACCCCCATTCATTAACCCCCACACATTAACCCTTATCCCCACTCATTAACCCCCATCCCCATTCATTAAGCCCCCACACACATTAACCCCCATCCCCACTCCTTAATCCCCATCCCCACTCATTAATGCCCCCACACATTAACCCCCATCCCCATTAATTGACCCCCACACATTAACCCTTATCCCCACTCATTAAGCCCCATCCCCACTCATTAACCCCCCACTCATTAACCCCCATCCCCACTCATTAACGCCCCCACACATTAACCCCCATCCATTAACCCCCCACATATTAACCCTAATCCCCACTCATTAACCCCCATCCCCACTCATTAATGCCCCCACACATTAACCCCATCCCCACTCATTAATGCCCCCACACATTAACTCCCATCCCCATTAATTGACCCCCACACATTAACCCTTATTCCCACTCATTAAGCCCCATCCCCACATTAACCCCCATCCACATTCATTAACCCCCACACACATTAACCCTTATCCCCACTCATTAACCCCATCACCACTCATTAACCCCCACACACACATTAACGCTCATCCCCACTCATTAACCCCATCCCCATTCATTAACCCCCCACACATTAACCCTTATCCCCACTCATTAAGCCCCATCCCCACATTAACCCCATCCACATTCATTAACCCCCACACACATTAACCCTTATCCCTATTCATTAACCCCCATCCCCACTCATTAACCCCCCACCCCCATTCATTAACCCCCACACATTAACCCTTATCCCCTCTCATTAACCCCCATCCCCACTCATTAACCCCCCACATATTAACCCTTATCCCCACTCATTAACCCCCATCCCCACTCATTAACCCCCATCCCCACTCATTAACGCCCCCACACATTAACCCCATCCCCATTCATTACCCCCCCACACATTAACCCCCATCCCCACTCATTAATGCCCCCACACATTAACTCCCATCCCCATTAATTGACCCCCACACATTAACCTTTATCCCCACTCATTAAGCCCCATCCCCACTCATTAACCCCCCACTCATTAACCCCCATCCCCACTCATTAACGCCCCCACACATTAACCCCCATCCATTAACCCCCCACATATTAACCCTTATCCCCACTCATTAACCCCCATCCCCACTCATTAACCCCCCCACACATTAACCCCCATCCCCACTCATTAACGCCCCCACACATTAACCCCCATCCATTAACCCCCCACATATTAACCCTTATCCCCACTCATTAACCCCCATCCCCACTCATTAACCCCCCCACACATTAACCCCCATCCCCACTCATTAACCCCCCACACATTAACCCCATCCCCATTCATTAACCCCCCACACACATTAACCCTTATTCCCACTCATTAAGCCCCATCCCCACATTAACCCCATCCACATTAACCCTTATCCCCACTCATTAACCCCATCACCACTCATTAACCCCCACACACACACATTAACGCTCATCCCCACTCATTAACCCCATCCACATTCATTAACCCCCACACACATTAACCCTTATCCCTATTCATTAACCCCCCACCCCCATTCATTAACCCCCACACATTAACTCTTATCCCCACTCATTAACCCCCATCCCCATTCATTAACCCCCCACACACATTAACCCCCATCCCCACTCCTTAATCCCCATCCCCACTCATTAATGCCCCCACACATTAACCCCCATCCCCATTAATTGACCCCCACACATTAACCCTTATCCCCACTCATTAAGCCCCATCCCCACTCATTAACCCCCCACTCATTAACCCCCATCCCCACTCATTAACGCCCCCACACATTAACCCCCATCCATTAACCCCCCACATATTACCCCTTATCCCCACTCATTAACCCCCATCCCCACTCATTAACCCCCATCCCCACTCATTAACGCCCCCACACATTAACCCCATCCCCATTCATTACCCCCCCACACATTAACCCCCATCCCCACTCATTAATGCCCCCACACATTAACTCCCATCCCCATTAATTGACCCCCACACATTAACCCTTATTCCCACTCATTAAGTCCCATCCCCACATTAACCCCCATCCACATTCATTAACCCCCACACACATTAACCCTTATCTCCACTCATTAACCCCATCACCACTCATTAACCCCCACACACACACATTAACGCTCATCCCCACTCATTAACCCCATCCCCATTCATTAACCCCCCACACACATTAACCCCCATCCCCACTCCTTAATCCCCATCCCCACACATTAACCCCCATCCCCATTAATTGACCCCAACACATTAACCCTTATCCCCACTCATTAAGCCCCATCCCCACTCACTAACCCCCCACTCATTAACCCCCATCCCCACTCATTAACGCCCCCACACATTAACCCCCATCCATTAACCCCCCACATATTAACCCTTATCCCCACTCATTAACCCCCATCCCCACTCATTAACCCCCATCCCCACTCATTAACGCCCCCACACATTAACCCCATCCCCATTCATTACCCCCACACATTAACCCCCATCCCCACACATTAACTCCCATCCCCATTAATTGACCCCCACACATTAACCCTTATCCCCACTCATTAACCCCCATCCCCACTCATTAACCCCCCACACATTAACCCCATCCCCATTCATTAACCCCCCCACACATTAACCCTTATTCCCACTCATTAAGCCCCATCCCCACATTAACCCCATCCACATTCATTAACCCCCACACACATTAACCCTTATCCCCACTCATTAACCCCATCACCACTCATTAACCCCCACACACACACATTAACGCTCATCCCCACTCATTAACCCCATCCCCATTCATTAACCCCCCCACATTAACCCTTATCCCCACTCATTAAGCCCCATCCCCACATTAACCCCATCCACATTCATTAACCCCCACACACATTAACCCTTATCCCTATTCATTAACCCCCCACCCCCATTCATTAACCCCCACACATTAACCCTTATCCCCACTCATTAACCCCCATCCCCATTCATTAACCCCCCACACACATTAACCCCCATCCCCACTCCTTAATCCCCATCCCCACTCATTAATGCCCCCACACATTAACCCCCATCCCCATTAATTGACCCCCACACATTAACCCTTATCCCCACTCATTAAGCCCCATCCCCACTCATTAACCCCCCACTCATTAACCCCCATCCCCACTCATTAACGCCCCCACCATTAACCCCCATCCATTAACCCCCCACATATTAACCCTTATCCCCACTCATTAACCCCCATCCCCACTCATTAACCCCCCCACACATTAACCCCATCCCCATTCATTACCCCCCACACATTAACCCCCATCCCCACTCATTAATGCCCCCACACATTAACTCCCATCCCCATTAATTGACCCCCACACATTAACCCTTATTCCCACTCATTAAGCCCCATCCCCACATTAACCACATCCACATTCATTAACCCCCACACACATTTACCCTTATCCCCACTCATTAACCCCATCACCACTCATTAACCCCCACACACACACATTAATGCTCATCCCCACTCATTAACCCCATCCCCATTCATTAACCCCCCACACATTAACCCTTATCCCCACTCATTAAGCCCCATCCCCACATTAACCCCATCCACATTCATTAACCCCCACACACATTAACCCTTATCCCTATTCATTAACCCCCATCCCCACTCATTAACCCCCACCCCCATTCATTAACCCCCACACATTAACCCTTATCCCCACTCATTAACCCCCATCCCCATTCATTAACCCCCCACACACATTAACCCCCATCCCCACTCCTTAATCCCCATCCCCACTCATTAATGCCCCCACACATTAACCCCCATCCCCATTAATTGACCCCCACACATTAACCCTTATCCCCACTCATTAAGCCCCTTCCCCACTCATTAACCCCCCACTCATTAACCCCCATCCCCACTCATTAACGCCCCCACACATTAACCCCCATCCATTAACCCCCCACATATTAACCCTTATCCCCACTCATTAACCCCCATCCCCACTCATTAACCCCCATCCCCACTCATTAACGCCCCCACACATTAACCCCATCCCCATTCATTACCCCCCCACACATTAACCCCCATCCCCACTCATTAATGCCCCCACACATTAACTCCCATCCCCATTAATTGACCCCCACACATTAACCCTTATCCCCACTCATTAAGCCCCATCCCCACTCATTAACCCCCCACTCATTAACCCCCATCCCCACTCATTAACGCCCCCACACATTAACCCCCCACATATTAACCCTTATCCCCACTCATTAACCCCCATCCCCACTCATTAACCCCCATCCCCACTCATTAACGCCCCCACACATTAACCCCATCCCCATTCATTACCCCCCACACATTAACCCCAATCCCCACTCATTAATGCCCCCACACATTAACCCCCACACAATAACTCTTATCCCCACTCATTAACCCCCATCCCCACTCATTAACGCCCCTACACACATTAACCCTTATCCCCACTCATTAACCGCCATCCCCACACATTAACCCCCATGCCCTCTACAAATCCCCCCCATCTCCCATCTTCGGTGGTTCTTCAGCTCCACAGTGGAGCACACACACTTACCACCATGGTTCTCTCTGGGCGCCGGGGAGTGACGTCAGCAGCGTGATCACATGACCTGATCATGCTGCTCACGTCGCTCTGACCTGGTGGTCAGAGCTGCAAATTGCACTGGCGTCTATATAGACGCCAGTACAATTGCTCCCCTCCCTGGGAGCCGGCATGCGCTCCTTCTCTGCGCCGGCTGTCAGCTTGACAGCTGACACAGAGAACCGCCGACTCCCAGGCCGGGGGGGGCCCGCAGAACGCAGCCGCCAGGGAGGATACTGCGGACCGCTGCATTAGGCGTGCAGGGGCAAATGCCCCGGCTGCCCCCCTAGATACGCCGCTGGTGAGCCCACCTCAAAGCCGGGACATGTCAGCTGTTTTGAACAGCTGACATGTGCCCGCAATAGCCACGGGTGGAATCGCGATCCGCCCACGGCTTTTAACTAGTTAAATGCCGCTGTTAAACTTTGACATCGGGCCGGAAATACACACAACGGCGACCCGCATCATGTGATCGCGGGTCACCGGTGTGTCATCATGACAACCACAGATCTCCTTGAGACCTCTATGGTTGTTGATGCCGGATTGCTGTGAGCACCACCCTGTGGTCGGCGCTCATAGTAAGTCTGCAATTCAGCTACATAGAGGCGATCTGTGCATCGTCTCCATGTATCAGAGCCGATCAAGTTGTGGATGCTTCTCGTCTCCCATGTAGGCTATTGAAGCATGGCAAAAGTAAAAAAAAGTTTTTAAAAATATGAAAAAAAAACAAAAAAAGACGTAAAAGTTCAAATCTCCCCACTTTCGCCCCATTCAAAAAAAAACAAAAATAAAATCAAACCTACACATATTTGGTATCGTCGCATTCAGAATCGCCCAATCTATCAATAAAAAAAGGATTAACCTGATCGACATTGCATTAAAATAATTAAAAAGATTGTATCTGCACAAAAATGGTATAATTAAAAACATCAGCTTGGCCTGCAAAAAATAAGCCCTCACCCAACCTGAGATCATGGAAAATGGAGACGCTACAGGTCTCAGAAAATCACGCAATTTTTATTTTTTTATTTTTTTTTAGCAAACTTTGGAATTTTTTTTCACCACTTAGATAAAAAAAGATCCTAGACATGTCTGGTGTCTGTGAACTCGTAATGACCTGGAGAATCATAATGGCAGATTGGTTTTAGCATTTAGTGATCCTAGCAAAAAAGCCAAACAAAAAACAGTGTGGGATTGCAGTTTTTTTTTTGCAATTTTACCGCACTTGGAATTTTTTTTCCTGTGTTCTGTTACACGACATGGTAAAACCAATGATGTCATTCAAAAGTACAACTCGTCCCACAAAAAATAAGCCCTCACATGGTCATAAACGTGTAAAGAAAAAGCAAGTCGACACTGCCAATACTACTGCCGATGTGAGGCTGTCATGTCCATACTGCTCGTTGTGGCTGAACCCCGAGATCTTGGGTGCTAGTGTAGAAAACACAATGTATGAATCCAATGAGAGGAAAGAATAGCATAGCACTCATCGATCCAGGTGAAAAAGTACGCTTTATTTAGCAATCCCGTCAGACCCGTCGAAGTGCTAGTAAGCACGAAACGGCCTTCGTCAGACATTGCTCACTCCTCCCTCTAGCCTCCCGGCCATGAAGTTTTAATGTGGATTGCTAAATAAAGCGGACTTTTTCACCTGGATCGGTGAGTGCTATGCTAATCTTTCCTCTCATTGGATCCTCACATGGTCATATTGACGGAAAAATAAAAAAAAGTTATGGCTCTGGGAAGAAGGGGAGCGAAAAACAAAAATGCAAAACCGAAAAAGCTCCGGGGGTTAAGGGATTAAACAGCAATGACACTGGAAGCTGCATTTAGCGTGATTGTGCATAATTTGTTTCTTGATTTTTTCTCCAGTCAAGTTATATACACAAGTTATCCCATTTCATTACAAACATTTCTTGAATCGTAATATTCTCCATACACTATTAACACCTCTGGACATGAAAACCTGATGAGGTTGGAGTTTTGAAATACTGGTCCTGACTAATCTTGGACAGATGGTCTTGCCTTCTTCAAATTCACTCAGATCACTACAATATTTTCATTTTCTACTTAGGATACAGACTGAAATCAGATCACTTCATTTTATGCTGCACTCGGGTCACAGGTCTCATTTGCATACAAAGTAGCTCCAATCAGGAGAGGGCCTGTGTCTGTAATGTATTGTCTGTAATACATTGCACGTTCAGTGTATTATACTGGTGGATAAGCAAAACTAAACACAAGACCTTCACAGCTTCTACACATCATAGGCAATATCTCATGACACCTTCTCTCCATCTACCTGATGATCCTGAGGAACATTGGGATCTTCTTGTTTACAGTCCTGTGGAAGAAGAAGAAGGGGACATCTCTCTGGTGTTGTCCTCTCACTGGATAGAACTGGAGGAAACACATACAGGGACTGAACTCACTCTTTACATACAGATAATTATAGGCCGTGTGTATTTAGTCCTGTCTATTACCTGGTGATGTGAGGGGCTGGGGAACCTCCATCATGACGTCCTTGTACAGATCTTTGTGTCCTTCTAAATACTCCCACTCCTCCATGGAGAAATAGATGGCGACATCCTGACACCTTATAGGAACCTGACACATACAATGATACCGTCATCCCCCCGATCCCTCCATAGCGTTACTGTACAATGTCCCAACATTCCCAGCAGTGTCACCTCTCCAGTCAGCAGCTCAATCATCTTGTAGGTGAGTTCTAGGATCTTCTGGTCATTGATGTCTTCATGTATCAGGGGGTGAGGTGAAGGCCCCATGATTGGGCTCAGGGGTCTTCTCCATCCCTCAGACATAGGGGCCTGACAGCGCTCACTAGAGGTCTTCTTCACTACTGTGTAATCCTGGTTATGGAGAGACACATTAATAAACCTCACTACAGACATTTCCAGAATCCTCACCTCTCCAGTTCTGTCCATCTGTTATTCCCATAGATAAGAATGATGTAATGTGACGTCATCAGAATCTCTCACCTCTCCAGTAAGCCGGAAGAGAATCTCTAGGGTGAGGTGTAATATCCTCTCCGCCATCTTGTCCCTGTCCCTATCCATCCTTGTAGGGTCGCTCAGGAGAATTCTCTTATATAGAAGATCTCCACTGAGAGGATCCGATATTGTAGGGACCTGAATGGGGAGAAGACGACAATGTATCATCATAAAGATCCCATGTAAGAAATCTCTGGAGCTGTTACCAGCTTCATATGATCTTTAGTAGCATCCTAAGGGGTGCACGCGTGTGGGGTCAGGCATGCGTCTCCCTGCAGCAAAAGTATCACAGCAGCTAAAGTATCGAGATGCTGCAGTTATTTCAACAGCAGTTAGTCATGGCAGGAGTCAGGACCCCACGCTGTGAATCTGTCTCTTTCGGGTATGTCTGCTGAGTAAGCACTTCCTATTACTTGGATCTAGCTTTTTTATTAACCCTCTTACTCCTTCACCATGTCTACATATGCCCTCACAGTGTTTTCTCCATTATTCCTCACTCTCCTTCACTATCCCCAAACCCCAGCACCCCCTAACCAAATAATCATCTCCCCTTCCCTCTTACCTCCCCACCTGACCTCCTCTACTGACCTGCTCCTCAACCTCAAATCTGTCCTAACCAAACATAAAACAAGCCAACCACTCTCCTTCTCCCATCTGCTCTCCCTTTTTCTCATTCTCCTAACTACTGACGATATATCTCCCAATCCTGGACCCCCACAGCTCATACCTCCCATTACTACCTGTTGTGAATTCCCTTGCTCGGAGTTCTGAGCCGAAGCTCCCTCTGCTGGTTACTGAGAGTAGTGGAGCTGTCCAGGTTGATGGAAGTTCCCCACCTGACGACGATAATTGGGAACCTGGGATTACTGGCTGGGAGCATATAATTGAGCTGGCTGCTCTTGGAGGTTGCTGGTGATTTCCTCCTTGAGCATTTGGAGTTCTTTTGTCCCCTGCATGATCTGCATGGTTCAGTTAAGTGATTCTTTTGCTAGTGCTTTGCATCTAATCTGGTTGTGCCCTTTTTTTGCTTTCTGCTTTGTTGCTAGGGTTCAGCGTGCTCCCTGCTGGAGGCAGTGCTGGGCCCTGCTTCATATGCTACAGCTTGTTCATTCCCGTTATGTTAGTATCTTTTTGTTTTGCCTCCAGTTTATACCAGAGTGCTGATCTAGCGGGAGGGTGAGGTCGTGTGGCCTCAGGTTTTTTGTATATCAGAAGTGTTGGACTTTTTTTTTTAATTTGTTTATTAAACCATAAGCAGTTATATCATACACACATTTAGTACAAGATGTTGAGTTTGATTCATAACATATATATGCCCAGATAACATGAAGACGTAAAGCATGATATGTGCATCAATTGTGTGTAAATAAAGCAAACACATAATATCAATTGAATCACAGTGGTGTTGTGCCATTATACCAGTAACAAAACCTGCCTAATTTCTAAACCCTACCTACATCTACCAAAACATAAACTATTCCGCAGCCTACGTCTATACAATGAGCAGTTTACTGTGTGACATCTACGCTCTGCAAGGTGAAGTGAGAGGAATTCCACCTCTCCCAAAACTTTGTGAATTTACCCAGGCTATTCTGATACAGCGTACGTTCATATGGGATAATTGAATTTACCAGAGTAATCCAGGACCCAAGAAAAGGAGGTGAATTCCGCATCCATCGTAATGCTAGTATCTTCCGTGCCATGAACAGCGTCTCCCGTAGAAAAATCCCAACATAATGACCCCACGTCTCCTCATCCCACACTCCAAATAGACACATCAGCGGCTCAAGGGGAACAGGGGCTTGTACCAGGGATGTTAATAATGACGTCACCCCCCTCCAGTATTGCACAACAACAGGACAGCACCAAATCATATGAATAAAGTCTGCATCTATTGAATGACATCTCAAACATTCCGATGATGGGTATCGGCCCATCTTGAAGAGTCACATAGGAGTCAAATATGATTGATTAATAATATACAACTGTATCATCCTGTTGTTGGCAGACGGAGATACCCAAATTGGCGACTCCAGGATTTCTTCCCATTCTTCACCCTGTGTATCCGGGATGAGCCTCTCCCACTTCTTCTTAACGGAATCTAAGTCACATTCTGTCCCCACCGACAACAAATATGTATATAGAGAGGAGACGAGACCCTGAGGGCCCTGTGACTTAAGAACCCCTATCAGGGGTAAAGACGAGATGGCATTATCTATACCCATACATCTTATGTGTGATTGAAAAGCCGATCTTAGCTGTAAATAACGGAAAAACTGGGATCTCGGGACCCTGTGATTAACTTGTAATTGCTCAAAGGATACCAATGTTCCATGATCATGTAGATCACCTATCGTAGAGACACTGTACTGAACCCAGAACTCCGCGGATGGATGTTCAATTAGCACCGCGGGAGGTAGTCATTATTCCATAGGGGCATTTCAGCTATAATATCCCTAAATCTAACCACCCCCTTTATCTGCCTCCATATCGATCGTGCCAGACGAAGCAGAGGTAGCAGTTTCAAGACATTTATTTTCTTCATTTCCAAAAAACCCAGTGGGCAACTAATCCGTGCAGCAGGAAGAAGATGATTCTCAGAATTCGGGAGATGACCTCCAGGCATCCATGTATTTTATGGCCTTGGCCTGTCCAGCTAAATAATACAAAAAGAAATCGGGTAACGCTGCCCCTCCTCCCCTCGTGGGCCTTTGTAGAGTGGTTACTTTAAGTTTAGGCCTGGCTTTTCCCCAAATAAAGGATGTGGTTTGGGAATTCAGATTAGCAAAAAAGGATTTGGGCACCACCACTGCACTATGTTGAAGAAAGTAGCTAAGCTTGGGGAGTAATATCATTTTAATTAAATTAATACGTCCGGCTACAGACAGTGGAAGTTTACCCCAAATCGCAAATTTACCTTTGACCATTTCCAGCAATGGTTGTATATTGAGTTGCAGATCAAATATACTACCCTGAGAAATATAAACACCCAAATATTTAAGACTGGTTACAATGGGCAGTGATGAGAGATTCCTAAGCCGTGGCATTGGAGCATGGGAAAGAGGCATCAAAGCAGACTTCTCCCAATTTATGTATAGGCCAGAATATTTACTGAATTTACTTATTGTAATGATCACTCTTGTCAAGGTCTCCTCCGTCTTGTCCATAAATATCACCATATTGTCAGCATATAGGCCTATGGTATCTGTCCGACCTGCTATTTCTATACCGGCAATGTTAGGGGAAGATCTTATACGAATTGCCAGCGCCTCAATAGCAAGAGCAAAAAGGGCCCTTGGAAAGGGGACACCCCTGACGAGTTCACATATGTAGTGAAAATGACTCAGATATGGAGTTATTTACGATGACCCGGGCCTTGGGCTTCATGTATAAAACACTAACCCATTTTTGGAATCTATCACCAAATCCATATCTCTGCAAACATGCACGGAGAAAAGGCCATTCAAGCGAGTCAAAGGCCTTGGCAGCATTCAGCGACGCCACTGCCCATTCATTGTCTGGTACCAGAGAGCTATATTGGACCACTGACTGGACACGTCTAATATTTATGGAGGTGCTCTTACCCGGCATAAAACCCGTCTGATCAGGATGTACAAGATCTAATATAACTGAGTTCACTCTTTTGGCCAAAATTTTTGTAAAAATTTTATAATCCACATTTACTAGTGATAGGCCTGTAAGATCCACAATCTAAAGGGTCCTTCCCTTCCTTTTTAAGGACTACTATATTGGCCTCCTAAAAGGATTCCGGCATGCATCCCCCCTCCCAAATCCCACGGAACACTGTCAACAAAAGGGGTGCCAGTATATTCTGGTATTTCCTATACAATTCCACAGGAAATCCATCCGGCCCAGGGGCCTTCCCAGAGGCCATGTCTTTTATGGCATCTTCTACCTCCTCCAGAGTGAACTCAGCATCCATAAAGGCTTGTTGGGAAGGACTTAGCGTAGGAAACTCTATATCTGAGAGATAATTTAGACATTCCGGGCCATCCATATCAGTCCTAGAGTTGTACAATGAACCATAATATTCAGAAAAGCACCCTAGTATCTCCTCAGTTGAGGAAACCACAGTACCCCCCCGAATCACGGATCTGTAGAATTGTATTAGTTGTGTTATACTGTCATACTAAGTAAGCCAGAAATCTACTAGCCTGATTCCCCATTTCAAAATAAGACTGCCGGGCAAAGAATAATTTACGTTTCGTCTTGGTGTCAGTGTATTGAGCATATAACCTTTGAGCGGTCAGCCATTCTACCCTATTACTGTTAGTTTGTTCCGATATATAGGCTGCCTCCGAGTCTTTCAGACGTCGCTCCATCTCGCCATCCTCCTCCGATGTCACCCGTTTAATGTGATAGATCGTGCAGGATAAACAACCCCGTAAGTAGGCTTTACGAGCATCCCAAAATACATGAATATTTCGGGGTTCGGGATGGGACGAGACGAAGCAACGTAACTGATCTATCGTTCTATCAGGGGATGTTATCAACTTCAGCCAAAAAGGATTCAGCTTCCATGTTATCCTATTAGTCAATGGCCCATATTTAAGCTAGAGAATAACTTGACTATGATCCGATATCCCACTATTTCCATGTTTAATATCATCCACCCACGCCGCCAGACTGCTGGACCCAAATATATAATCTATGCGAGACAGAGAGCGTGTAGTGGAGGAATGACAAGTATACTCCCTTGTCTCTGGATGGCGCACTCTCCATAGATCTAGCTACCCGCCATGAATTGTGAAAGTTGGGATGTACCCGGGGGGGGGGACTCCGCCCTGTATTCCATCGCCCAGTCTCAATTTATCAAGATGGTTATTCATAACCAAATTAAAATCTCCCATACAGATAACATGTGCATCTGGGTAATTTAAAGCAAAGCTCAATGCCTTCTGAATAATTGATATATTGGCTGGAGGGGGATTATAAATACAAAGAATGACATATTTCTGAGAGTTAATCAGCGCATGAACGAACACAAATCGTCCCTCGGGGTCCCTCCGGGCCTCCCTGACCTCCCACCGAACATCCTTATGAATTAGCAGTGAGACTCCCCTTGAGTAGCTAGTGTGAAAAGCATGTATAAACCATTGCACCCACGGTTTCTGTACCCACCGAACCGTATCTCTGGTCAAGTGTGTCTCTATCAGAGCCACAATGTGAGGACGGTAGTGTCTAATTTGTGAGAACACCTTAATTTTTTTTCGAGGGGATTTTATGCCTCTTACATTCCAGGTCATACAAATCAGCTCAGAACCCATTCCCGTCTATCTGGATATGATGCATAATGGTGCCCGATCCAAGTGCATAGATCCCACGCAAATAGCAGAATTTGACGTTGGCTGCGGCCTCTATTTAAACAACTATAAAAATTAAAACTTTTGAAAAGGAGATAGCAAAACAGAAACCTAGTAACATAGGCGTACAGTCTTACGCCCCCATTAAAAGATAAACAAGGGGATACCATCACTGAGTACAGCGTCCGGTATAGCTGGTATCTAGGAACTCGCCGAGAGAGCTCCAATTAGACCGTTGATTGGAAGGATCTGAAGCAACAGCCGCCACATTAGGATTCTTTCGTAGGGGACCCCTTATGGGACCGCAGCCACTCAGTCGCCTCCGCCGGATCTGTAAAAAATATGGAGGAACCTCCATGAACAACCCGGAGCCAGGCCGGATATATCATCGAATACACAATGTTCCTGTCTCTGAGTCGCCTCTTGACATCGACGAACTGCGCCCGCTGCTTCTGCAGTTCCATGGAGAAATCCGGAAAGATGGAAACAACAGCATTGCTGAACTTAATAGGACTTTTCAGACGTGCAAGACGCAGAATGGTATCTCTGTCCTTACAATTGAGCAGGCGTGCCAGGAATGGTCTAGGCGGGGCCCCCGGAGGCAAGGGTCTTGTAGGGACCCTGTGAGCTCTTTCAACAGCGAACATTGAGGAAAATTCGTCCCCCAGGGAGGTCTTAAGAAAATCCTCCAGAAACTGCTCAGGATGCTGACCTTCCGAGCGCTCATGTAGTCCAACAATACGGATATTATTCCGTCGCATTCTATTTTCCAAATCGGCCGCCTTCTGTGTCCAAGCATTCATGGAGCCCGCCACCTTCGTTAATGTAGCCTCCATAGGTGTAATGGTATCTTCCATCTTGGACACCCTCGCCTCCACCTCCGTAATACGTCCCTTCATGGCCTGCATATCCTGACGGAGTCCTCCCACCTCCGTATAAACATCCTCAATTTTCTCTGTCAGGGATGTCCTGGTCAATGAGATAGCCTGCATCAATTGCTCAGATGCTTGTTTAAGGGTCAATTCCTCCTGTTCCATCTCCTCTTCACCCCCAGAATGGCGATTTTTGCGCTGAACTTGAGAGGATGTGCTCTTATTGTGTCGGGCACTTTCAGCGGGGTCAGGTCTAGCAAACTCCTTCAATTTTTCCGCTGCCGCTCCCGACCCTTTTAGCCGGCTCATGATTGTCTGCAGTATGGTCTGATGAGACAACTGAAACGTACGGTCCAGGTATTACCCACCACAGGTGGGAATCACAGTCAGGCTGGTAATCGTAGATTAGACTACAAAGGGATGCCTGATAGATTATAGGGACGGCAGCCAGGTACAGTTCAAATCTTTATGGCCCAGGGAAGGGGTGGCCCCGCAGAGGCAGCTGCAGTGGGGAAGGGCGCACAGAGCCTCTCTTCGTAATGGCGCCGGCCTGCACTGTGAGCGGATAGTAGGAGATGGATACCACGCAGGGCCCATTTTTCCAGGGCACTCACTGCGCGCTCCCTCAGATAATCAGCCGGCTTCTTCAATGCCCGGCGGCGGTGCAGCAATGGGAGCCGGTGCTGCAGCTCTCAGCAGCTGAGCTGCGCGCTCAAGATGGCCGCCGCCTCGTGGGGAACCAGCTGCCCTCTCTTATCTCCCCTGCTGCCCGCTCCCAGAAGCCGTCTCCCTGCCACGGAGTTCCCAGGGGGGAAAGAGGTCTGGCCAGCTAAAAGTGAGTCGCCAGAAAGGGGTCCAGGGACCAGGATTTAACAGGATAATGAGGAGTTCTCCTTATTAGCGTCCTCTCCCGTTCACGGCATAGCCACACCCAGTGTTGGACTTTTTTAGGGTTTTGTGCGTGTTTGCAGACAGTATCTTTTCTGTCCTGTCCTGTCTAGACAGCTTGGGCCCCACCATTTGCTCAGTCTGTTTGTCACGCTCGCGCCTTGGCTGAATGGCGCGAGCCGGGGGGTTGTGGCCCCACTGTGCCACAAACCAGACTACCCTGGAAGGGGCGTAACTACGGCAGCTTCCTTGGTCTTCACTGGAGCCTCTGATGGTGAGGTCAGGCTTGTGCGGCAGGTAGCTGCCGGGTGCCACTCCAGGGTGGTGTCTCGCTGTGGCTGCTGATCCCACTCGGGAACAGGACACCTTGACAGAGGCTATAGACAGGCAGGCAGGTGGATACGACAGGCACGGCTGAGACACAGGGCAGGCGGGCACGGCTTGGAGACACAGGACAGGCGGGCACGGCTTGGAGACACAGGACAGGCGGGCACGGCTTGGAGACACAGGACAGGCGGGCACGGCTTGGAGACACCGGACAGATTGGCGTGGTATGAAAAGGAGCAGGTAGGGACCTGTTCACACAGCAGGTGTAGGCAGGAGGGAGTGGTGTATGCTGGAACAGGATCTGGACCTGTTCACACAGGAGGTACAGGGATGGATCTAGGCAGGAAGGAATGGAATATGAAGGAACAGGTTTGGGCCTGTTCACACAGGAGGTGCAGGTATGGATATAGGCAGGAAGGAATGGAGTATGAAGGAACAGGTTTGGGCCTGTTCACACAGGAGGTGCAGGTAGACAGAGCCGCAGGAGTGCGGAGCAGGCAGAGCCACAGGAGGTGCAGGTAGACAGAGCCGCAGGAGTGCGGAGCAGGCAGAGCCGCAAGAGTGCGGAGCAGGCAGAGCCGCAAGAGTGCGGAGCAGGCAGAGCCGCAAGAGTGCGGAGCAGGCAGAGCCGCAAGAGTGCGGAGCAGGCAGAGCCGCAAGAGTGCGGAGCAGGCAGAGCCGCAAGAGTGCGGAGCAGGCAGAGCCGCAAGAGTGCGGAGCAGGCAGAGCCGCAAGAGTGCGGAGCAGGCAGAGCCGCAAGGGAGCCGTGCAGACAGAGCGGCTAGGGAGCCGTGCAGACAGAGCGGCTAGGGAGCCGTGCAGACAGAGCGGCTAGGGAGCCGTGCAGACAGAGCGGCTAGGGAGCCGTGCAGACAGAGCGGCTAGGGAGCCGTGCAGACAGAGCGGCTAGGGAGCCGTGCAGACAGAGCGGCTAGGGAGCCGTGCAGACAGAGCGGCTAGGGAGCCGTGCAGACAGAGCGGCTAGGGAGCCGTGCAGACAGAGCGGCTAGGGAGCCGTGCAGACAGAGCGGCTAGGGAGCCGTGCAGACAGAGCGGCTAGGGAGCCGTGCAGACAGAGCGGCTAGGGAGCCGTGCAGACAGAGCGGCTAGGGAGCCGTGCAGACAGAGCGGCTAGGGAGCCGTGCAGACAGAGCGGCTAGGGAGCCGTGCAGACAGAGCGGCTAGGGAGCCGTGCAGACAGAGCGGCTAGGGAGCCGTGCAGACAGAGCGGCTAGGGAGCCGTGCAGACAGAGCGGCTAGGGAGCCGTGCAGACAGAGCGGCTAGGGAGCCGTGCAGACAGAGCGGCTAGGGAGCCGTGCAGACAGAGCGGCTAGGGAGCCGTGCAGACAGAGCGGCTAGGGAGCCGTGCAGACAGAGCGGCTAGGGAGCCGTGCAGACAGAGCGGCTAGGGAGCCGTGCAGACAGAGCGGCTAGGGAGCCGTGCAGACAGAGCGGCTAGGGAGCCGTGCAGACAGAGCGGCTAGGGAGCCGTGCAGACAGAGCGGCTAGGGAGCCGTGCAGACAGAGCGGCTAGGGAGCCGTGCAGACAGAGCGGCTAGGGAGCCGTGCAGACAGAGCGGCTAGGGAGCCGTGCAGACAGAGCTGCGAGCGTGCAGATGCACAGATAAAGAGGACACAAGGAAAGACACGGCAGGGAAGAACCACAAACAAGGAGACTGACAGACAGAGGTAAGACTGAGTTCAGACAGAGGCACAGGGACAAAGACACAAGGACCAGGATATTCAGCCTCCTGGCAGGAAGACAGAGTATGGACAAGGTACAGGGAACAAGACTCAAGGGCCAGGATATTCAGCCTCCCGGCAGGCAGACAGGCTACAAAGCAAGACTAGAGTAATCCTCCAAAGAAGGAGACAGACAGAACAGGGCCTGGCTTCCTCAGCAGCGGAATACTAACCGAGTATAGACATTGCTCAGGCAATGCTTCAGTGGGAGTGGCGAAACTAAATAGTCAAGGGCTCCAGGTGGTTGGTCAGGGACAGATTACCCAGGTGCACCCAGACTGCATAAGAACCAGAGAGTTCAGGCGCCGCCCCCCTATACACACAGTCAGGAAACATGAAGAGCAAGCAGGAAAACAAGAGGCATAGCACATGGAGCTCAGGGCTGGCAACAGATTTCACAGCATGGTTTGAAGGAGAAAGTAAGTTGGTGTGCGGGGGATGGGAGGCCATGTAGTGATGCCAGCAGGGTTGTTACAGTACCCCCCCCTTTACGGCCCCTCTTCCTCAAGCCTGCCAGAATGACCTGAAGAAGGAGTATGGAACCACATACAGTCCAGGCTGACAGGGCATCCTTCTGGTGAGACGAAGTAGGTGTGCCATCCGGAATCACCGAGTGCCAAGTTTCTTGGTGCCCAACAGCCTCCAACACCGAAGGTATAAGGACTTGGATCTCTTCCTCCAGAGTGGAAGAAAGCAGGGACCTGGAAGCCTCAGACTTGACCCCTACATCAGCCGGCCAGCTGGAAACCGAAGAGACCTTTACCGAGTCCAACTTCAGCCCGATATCCCAAGAAAATTGGACCTCCTCCTCCAGACGGGTAAAAAACAGAGATGCATAGGCCACTGTTCTCACCTCTTCATCCACCTGCCACATGGAAGTTGGAGGCATACATACGGGGAGCCACCTCCGCCTGTTACCCGGAACAGACTGGACCACTTCTTTCAAGTAGGCGAACGAGTACTGCTTAATCCTGGGACCTTCACCCACAGACCATAGAGGAGCCGAGGGCATCCACTCAGGATCAATCTTCAGCCCATTATCCTGGGGAAGACTATCAAGTGTCAGGGATGTTCCTGAGGACTGGTCACTGGTATGGTCACCGGAGGTGTACGGAGAGGGCGCCACTGTTTTCTTTTCTTCAGTGACGTCAGTACACCATGGCTTGATAGCCGGCAGATCAGGTGGAGAAGGAGACGATACAGAAGACTGACCTTGCAGTAATGGAACTAGACACCTCTGTTGGCTAGGCAGATCCAAATACAGCACCATGCTGGGTCTTTGGACCGGAAGGGGCAATAGAGTGCCCGGCTCAAAACGACCGGTGGGCAAGTTGGTCAGCAGGTGGAAGACAAATGTCTCTGTGTATAATGCTCCGATTAGGAGCTGTAGTTGACCCCTCAATGCTGGACTGTTCACAAGTAGGGCTCGGCCATCACCAAACCCCCTGCATGGATTCTGGAGCGGTGGAGCAGGAACCATGCACAGACTTTGTCTGGCTTGTAGCTTGCATACATCTGCACGGCCGAAACTCCCACAAGGCACCGGAACAGTCACAGACTTTAGTAGCGAGGAGGTACTCTCACCAAGGGCAGTCTCTCCTACTGGCCCAAGGTTCTGTAGCTTTGGCTTCACAGGGCTGAGACCATCAGGATGTTCCTTCTCAGGACTGGCCTCTGGCGACAACCTAGCCAGCCCCTTTTTCTTAGACCTCTTGGATCTTGCATGGGGGGCTGCTTTGGCAGGCTGAGGAACAGATGGGTCATGGACGGTCACAGACGGAGAAGATGAATTGGCCACAGGTCTCTTTCGTCTGATCCGTTCCTGGAAGCTAGGAGGGGAAGACTTTTCAGGAGACACTGTACCAGGCTTGTCAAAGGCTTTGCAGAAGGCCACCAGGAAGGCCGGTTGAGGAGATGGGATCCCCTGCTTCCCAAAGGGGGTTGAGCCACTGCAACGCATCTCCTGTTAGGTAGGACATTAGTAATCCTACCTTTACCCGATCGCTGGCGAAGTAGGGAGCATGCCATTGAAAATAGTGTAGGCACTGCTCCATAAAGGCACGACAGTGCTTGGGGTTCCCATCATATCTTGGCGGGTCCGAGGGAGGTTCAACTTTAGGTATGCCAGCCTCTAGTTGAGCAAACAGTCTATTGGAGACCACAATGGTGGGTGGAGCAGTGAAGGATTGGGCTTCAGACCGGGTAAATTTATTTGGTTGCCCATACTGGCAAAAAAGTTCATCTTGCTCCGAGGGCGAAAGGACATGGGACTCAGCGGGGACCATGGCCTGAGCAAACTGTCACGCTCGCGCCTTGGCTGAATGGCGCGAGCCGGGGGGTTGTGGCCCCACTGTGCCACAAACCAGACTACCCTGGAAGGGGCGTAACTACGGCAGCTTCCTTGGTCTTCACTGGAGCTTCTGATGGTGAGGTCAGGCTTGTGCGGCAGGTAGCTGCCGGGTGCCACTCCAGGGTGGTGTCTGGCTGTGGCTGCTGATCCCACTCGGGAACAGGACACCTTGACAGAGGCTATAGACAGGCAGGCAGGTGGATACGACAGGCACGGCTGAGACACAGGGCAGGCGGGCACGGCTTGGAGACACAGGACAGGCGGGCACGGCTTGGAGACACAGGACAGGCGGGCACGGCTTGGAGACACAGGACAGGCGGGCACGGCTTGGAGACACCGGACAGATTGGCGTGGTATGAAAAGGAGCAGGTAGGGACCTGTTCACACAGCAGGTGTAGGCAGGAGGGAGTGGTGTATGCTGGAACAGGATCTGGACCTGTTCACACAGGAGGTACAGGGATGGATCTAGGCAGGAAGGAATGGAATATGAAGGAACAGGTTTGGGCCTGTTCACACAGGAGGTGCAGGTATGGATATAGGCAGGAAGGAATGGAGTATGAAGGAACAGGTTTGGGCCTGTTCACACAGGAGGTGCAGGTAGACAGAGCCGCAGGAGTGCGGAGCAGGCAAAGCCACAGGAGGTGCAGGTAGACAGAGCCGCAGGAGTGCGGAGCAGGCAGAGCCGCAGGAGTGCGGAGCAGGCAGAGCCGCAGGAGTGCGGAGCAGGCAGAGCGGCTAGGGAGCCGTGCAGGCAGAGCGGCTAGGGAGCCGTGCAGGCAGAGCGGCTAGGGAGCCGTGCAGGCAGAGCGGCTAGGGAGCCGTGCAGGCAGAGCGGCTAGGGAGCCGTGCAGGCAGAGCGGCTAGGGAGCCGTGCAGGCAGAGCGGCTAGGGAGCCGTGCAGGCAGAGCGGCTAGGGAGCCGTGCAGGCAGAGCGGCTAGGGAGCCGTGCAGGCAGAGCGGCTAGGGAGCCGTGCAGGCAGAGCGGCTAGGGAGCCGTGCAGACAGAGCGGCTAGGGAGCCGTGCAGGCAGAGCGGCTAGGGAGCCGTGCAGAGAGAGCGGCTAGGGAGCCGTGTAGAGAGAGCGGCTAGGGAGCCGTGCAGAGAGAGCGGCTAGGGAGCCGTGCAGACAGAGCGGCTAGGGAGCCGTGCAGGCAGAGCGGCTAGGGAGTCGTGCAGGCAGAGCGGCTAGGGAGCCGTGCAGACAGAGCGGCTAGGGAGCCGTGCAGACAGAGCGGCTAGGGAGCCGTGCAGAGCGGCTAGGGAGCCGTGCAGACAGAGCGGCTAGGGAGCCGTGCAGACAGAGCGGCTAGGGAGCCGTGCAGACAGAGCGGCTAGGGAGCCGTGCAGACAGAGCTGCGAGCGTGCAGATGCACAGATAAAGAGGACACAAGGAAAGACACGGCAGGGAAGAACCACAAACAAGGAGACTGACAGACAGAGGTAAGACGCACAGGGACAAAGACACAAGGACCAGGATATTCAGCCTCCTGGCAGGCAGACAGAGTATGGACAAGGTACAGGGAACAAGACTCAAGGGCCAGGATATTCAGCCTCCCGGCAGGCAGACAGGGTACAAAGCAAGACTAGAGTAATCCTCCAAAGAAGGAGACAGACAGAACAGGGCCTGGCTTCCTCAGCAGCGGAATACTAACTGAGTATAGACATTGCTCAGGCAATGTTTCAGTGGCAGTGGCGAAACTAAATAGTCAAGGGCTCCAGGTGGTTGGTCAGGGACAGATTACCCAGGTGCACCCAGACTGCATAAGAACCAGAGAGTTCAGGCGCCGCCCCCCTATACACACAGTCAGGAAACATGGAGAGCAAGCAGGAAAACAAGAGGCATAGCACATGGAGCTCAGGGCTGGCAACAGACAGATTTCACAGCATGGTTTGAAGGAGAAAGTAAGTTGGTGTGCGGTGGATGGGAGGCCATGTAGTGATGCCAGCAGGGTTGTTACACTGTTCTCTGCCTGTGTTTGTGTCTCATCTTGTCTCCACGGCAATATATGTTTGGGGGCTGTCTATTCCTTTGGAGATCTGCTCTGGGGCAGTTTAGATTTCACCTGCCTTTAGGCTTAGTTAGTTCTCTGGCTCTGACGAAGCATCTAGGGCATCGTAGGAACGCTCCATGGCTACTGCTAGTTGTGTTGATAGGATCAGGTGTCTGCAATCCGCTTAGTTACCAACCTCTCTGGTCTTCTGGTGGCTTAGCCTGTTTCTGCCGTCCTCCTCGGTGACCCATTCATAATAGAATCACCAGCCCAACCGCAGACTCTAGGGTACTCAAAAGAAGGAAAGAATTGTAAAAAAAAAAAAAAAAAAGAAGTGTCAGAATTTTTTTATATATTTTTTCCTCTTCTTCTCTGGGGCCGTAGGAGGATTTTATCTTTAATGGAGACTAAGCAATTGTCCGATCGTGATGAGCAGCTCGCTGCTGAGGTGCGGGGAATTTCTGCCTATCTCGCTCAATCATCTGCTGTAGAACCAAAGAGCCCTACTCCTGGTGTGTTTTTGGGGGATTGGTCAAAATTTTTGAATTTCAAGAATAACTGTAAACTATTTCTTGCTTTGAAACCTAATTAATCGGGGAGCTCGGTGCAGCAGGTTAAAATTGTCATCTCCCTGCTGTGTGGCGATCCCCAGGACTGGGCTTTTTTTCTGACACCTGGAGATCCTATTCTGGCTAATGTAGATGCATTTTTTCAGGCCCTGCGGTTGTTGCATGATGAACCAAATGCTATTGATCAAGCTGAGAAAACCTTATTGGCATTGAACCAGGGTCAGGATGCTGCAGAGTTATATTGCCATAAGTTCCGAAAGTGAGCGGTCCTTACTAAATGGAATGATGATGCCCTAGCAGCTCTCTTTCGGAAAGGTCTGGCAGAAACTGTAAAAGATGTTTTGGTGCGATTTCCTGTCCCCTCTGGTCTTAATGACTCCATGTCATTAGCCATTCAAATTGATCGATGTTTACGTGAACGTAAAAGTACACGAGAGGCGGTGCTGCCTTTTGAACAAACTTCTGAACCCATGCAATGTGATAGGGCTTTGTCTAGGGCACAACGTCAAGAGTTCAGAAGGTGCAATAAGTTATGCTTCTTTTGTGGGGACGCCTCTCATGTTATTTCTGTCTGCCCTAAACGAGAAAAATGTTTTGCTCACGCATTTGTGGTGGGCAGTGTACAGCGTAAGTTCCTGTTGGCAGTTACCTTGATCTGCTTCCTTGTCTACATTTTCTGCGAAGGCCTTTGTTGATTCAGGAGCAGCTTTGAATCTGATGAATCTTGACTTTGCCAAGCGTTGTGGTTTCCCCATGATGTCCCTGAGAACCCCTATTCCCTTGAGGGGAATTGATGCTACCCCTTTGGCAGAGAATAAACCCCAGTTTTGTAAATTTTTGGTGTTGCACAATTTACATGATACTATTGTACTGGGTTTTCCTTGGTTGCAAACCCATAATCCTATTTTGGATTGGAAATCTCTGTCTGTAGTGACTTGGGGTTGTCAATGTGTTCTTAGTGACACTCCTGTTTTCTCCACCTCTCCCCAGTCTCAAGATGTTCCTGACTATTTGGCTGATTTTTCTGATGTGTTTAGTGAGAGTAAGTCCACGTCTTTGCCTCCTCATAGGAGTTATGACTGTGCAATTGAGTTAATGCCCTGTTGTAAATTTCCCAATGGGTCGGCTTTTCAACTTATCTGTACCTGAACATGATGCTATGCGATCTTATATCAAGGAATCATTGGAGAAGGGTTATATCAGACCATCCTCTTTGCCTTTGGGTGCTGGTTTTTTTCTTTGTGGCCAAAAAAGATGGCTCATTAATGCCATGTATTGACTATCGTTCCTTTAACAAAAGTTAATATCAGTACCCATTACCCCTGATTTCTGATTTATTTTCCAGAGTTAAAAGCGCTTGTTGGTTTACCAAACTTGACCTCAGGGGGGAATATAATCTTATTCGCATCAAGTACGGGGATGAATGGAAGACGGTGTTTACTCCGGCGGGACATTTTGAGTACATGGTGATGCCTTTTGGGCTCACTAATGCCCCTTCCGTCTTCCAATCTTTTATGAACGATATTTTCCGGGACCTTGTTTATAAGTTTTTGATCATTTATCTGGATGATATTTTGATTTTTTCCAGTGATTGGGATTCTCATGTGGAACATGTCCGGACTATATTCCGGATTTTGAGGGAAAATACTCTGTATGTTAAGGGATCAAAATATCTTTTTGGTGTACAGAGGATTTCGTTTTTGGGATTCATTTTGTCCCCGTCTGCTATTGAAATGGACCCGGCCAAGGTACAGGCCATTTATGATTGGGTTCAGCCCACTTCTCTGAAGGCTCTTCAGAAGTTTTTGGGTTTTGCTAATTACTAACGTAAATTTATACGTAATTTTTCTGGTATTGTTAAACCTCTGACGGATTTGACCAAAAAGTGCGCTGATGTGGTGAATTGGTCTCCAGAGGCAGTCTCAGCATTTTAGGAGCTTAAGCAGAGATTCACTTCTTCTCCGGTTCTACGGCAACCTGATGTTTCACTCCCATTTCAGGTGGAAATAGATGCTACTGAGATTGGTGCAGGAGCCGTTTTGTCTCAAAGAGATCCGGTAACCTCTAAGATGAATCCCTGTGCCTTCTTTTCTTGAAAATTTTCTCCATCTGAACGTAACTATGACGTGGGGAATCGGGAATTACTGGCCATGAAGTGGGCATTTGAAGTGTGAAGACATTGGTTGGAGGGAGCTAGACATCAAGTTGTGGTCCTCACCGATCACAAGAATTTGATTTATCTTGAATCAGCCAAGCGCTTGAATCCTAGACAGGCTAGGTGGGCCTTGTTTTTCATGCGTTTTAATTTTGTGGTCTCCTTTCTTCCGGGCACTAAGAATGTTAAGGCAGACGCCCTTTCTACAAGTTTCTTTGTGGATTCTCTTGACATGACCGAGCCTACGACCATTCTAAATGAGGGTGTAGTTCTTTCCGCCATCTCTCCTGATTTGAGACGTGCCCTGGAGGAATTTCAGGAGGATAAACCTGAACGATGCCCTATGGGAAAATTGTATGTCCCTGACCAGTGGAGGAAAAGAGTAATGTCTGAAATTCATTGCTCCGCGTTGGCTGGTCATCCAGGTATCTTTGGTACCAGAGATTTGGTGAGTCGATCTTTTTGGTGGCCTGCCTTATCTCGTGATGTCAGGAATTTTGTGCAATCACGTGGGACTTGTTCTCGGTCTAAGCCCTGTTCTCGTGCTTGTTGATTACCCTGCTGGTGCCCAGGAGGCCATGGACCCATATCTCAATGGATTTTCTCTCTGATCTCCCTGTCTCTAAGAGAATGACTGTTATTTGGGTGTTCTGTGATAGATTTTCTAAGATGGTCCACCTTGTACCACTCGCAAAGTTGCCATCTTCTTCTGAGTTGGTGCCCTTTGTTTTTACAACAAGTGGTTCGTTTGCACGGGATTCCTGAGAACAGTGTGTCGGACAGAGGGGTCCAGTTTGTTTCCAGATTTTGGAGCGCTTTTTGTTCCAAACTGGGAATTCATTTGTCTTTCTCCCCTGCATTTCATCTTCAGACCAATGGGCAGACTGAGAGAACAAACCAGACATTGGAGTCCTATTTGAGATGCTTCATATCTACTGATCAGGATGATTGGGTCTCATTTTTGCCCTTGGCAGAATTCGCGCTAAACAATAGAGCTAGCTCTGCCACTTTGATGTCTCCTTTCTTTTGTAACTTTGGGTTTCATCCTCGATTTTCTTCGGGGCAGGTGGAAGCTTCTGCCTGCCCAGGTGTGGATTCTGTGGTAGAGAGAATGCAGCAGATTTTGGACCAAGCAGTGGATAAGTTGTCCCACTCTCAGGAAAAGGTCCAATGGTTATCCAACCGGCATAGGACCATTGGTCCCCGGTTTAAAGTGGGTGATATGGTTTGGTTGTCCTCAAAAAATATTCCCATGAAGGTTGCATCTCCAAAATTCAAGCCAAGGTTCATTGGACCTTTTAAGATTTTAGAAATCCTTAACCCCGTTTCTTTCCGTTTGGCTCTTCCAGTTACATTTAAGATTCATAACGTCTTTCATAAATCTTTGTTGAAAAGGTTTGTGGAGCCAGTCGTTCCCATGGCAGTGCCCCATGACCCTGTACCGGTTAAGGGTAATTTGGAGTATGAGGTAGAGAAGATATTGGATTCTTTTCTGGCTAGACAGAGACTTCAGTACTTGGTCAAGTGGAAGGGTTATGGCCAGAAGGATAATTCTTGGGTCTCTGCTTCTGTCATCCATGCCAAGATATTGATTCGTGCCTTTCACCAGGCCCATCCTGATCGGCCTGGTGGCGTAGATGAGGGTTCGGTGACCCCTCCTCAAGGGGGGGTACTGTTGTGAATTCCCTTGCTGGGAGTTCTGAGCCTAAGCTCCCTCTGGAGGTTACTGAGAGTAGTGGAGCTGGCCAGGTTGAAGTTGCCCACCTGATGACAATTGGGAACCTGGGATTACTGGCTGGGAGCATATAATTGAGCTGGCTGCTCTTGGAGGTTGCTGGTGAATTCCTCCTTGTGCATTTGGAGTTCTTTTGTCCACTGCCTGATCTGCATGGGTCAGTTAAGTGATTCTTTTGCATCTAATCTGGTTGTGCCCTTTTATTGCTTTCTGCTTTGTTGCTAGGGTTCAGCGTGCTCCCTGCTGGGGGCAGCGCTGGGCCCTGCTTCATATGTTACAGTTTGTTCAGTCCCCTGTTATGTTAGTATATTTTTGTTTTGCTTCCAGTTTATACCAGAGTGCTGCTGATCTAGCAGGGGTGAGGTCGTGTGGCCTCAGGTTTTTTGTATATCAGAAGTGTTGGACTTTTTTAGGGTTTTGTGCGTGATTGCAGACAGTATCTTTTCTGTCCTGTCCTGTCCAGACAGCTTGGGCCCCACCGTTTGCTCAGTCTGTTCTCTGCCTGTGTTTGTGTCTCATCTTGTCTCACCGGCAATATATGTTTGGGGGCTGTCTATTCCTTTGGGGGATCTGCTCCGGGGCAGTTTAGATTTCACCTTTCTGTCTTTAGGCTTAGTTAGCTCTCCGGCTGTGACGAAGCGTCTAGGGCATTGTAGGAACGCTCCATGGCTACTGCTAGTTGTGTTGATAGGATCAGGGGTCTGCAATCCGCTTAGTTACCAACCTCTCTGTTCTTCTGGTGGCTTAGCCTGTTTCTGCCATCCTCCTCAGTGACCCATTCATAACAACTACCCCTTCCTACCGCTCCCTATCTAATAACAATTACCACAATCATTCCAACGTAAAACCCGTGCCCTTGATGCCCACCCACTTGCTCCCTCTCTCTGGAGCACTCTCGAACGCCCGCTGCATCTGCAATAAGCTTCATGTGATTCATGACCTTTTTCTCTCTTGCAATCTTGAATTCCTTGGCCTCACAGAAACATGACTCATACCCTCTGACACTGCTTACCCTGCTGCGCTGTGACGGCGGCCTTCATTTCAACCACACTCCTCGCAGTGGCAACAGACACGGTGGAGAAGTGGGTCTTCTCCTTTCTTCCAACTTCACCTTTAACCCAATCCCACCTCTTCCCTCCCTAATCCTCCCCTCTTTCAAAGTCCACTTTGTCCACATCTACTCTCCCTCCAACCTCCAAGTGGCCGTCATATACCGACCTCAGGGCCCAGCCACTGCCTTCATTGACCAATTCTCTACCTGGCTTCTTCACTTTCTTTCCATTGACATCCCCACTATCATCATGGGTGACTTCAACATCCCCACTGATACCCTTCAGTCAGCAGCCTCCAAACTCCTGTCCCTTACTTCATCCTTTGGACTTGCTCAGTGGTCCTTCGCAGCCACCCACACAGACTGACATATATTAGACCCGGTCTTCACCCACCTCTGCTCTCTATCTTTCACCACCTCCATTCTCCCTCTATCCAACCACCATCTACTCACTTTACATCCCTGTCCTCCTCTCCTGTCACCCATGTCCAGCAACATGCGCACCCCCACAGAAACCTTGCACACCTAGACACCCACACGCTCTATGACTCTATTCTACACACTGGCATCCATATCCTCACTGTACAACACAGACAGTGCCACTACTTTCTACAATGCCACTCTTGCATCAGCTATTGACGCAGTTGCCCCTCTCATTCATGGCAGAATGTGACGTATCAACAGACAACCCTGGCACAATAACACCACTAAAAAGCTCAGGCAAGTGTCCAGGATTGCAGAGCGGCGTTGGAAGAAAACAAATTCACAAGACGACTTCACTGCATTCAAACAGGCAACACTCGCTTTTAATTCTGCCCTCACCCCTGCTAAACAGGCCTACTTCACAACCCTCATATCTTCCCTATCCTACAATCCCAGTTATTCAAAACTTTTAACTCCCTCCTCCGCCCACCACTGCCCCCTCCAACCTCCCTCATCTCTACTGAGGACTTTGCCACACACTTCAAAAATAAGATCGACCACACAAGGCAAGTCTTCATTTTTCAACCACAACCCCTTGTATACTAGACCAATGCCCAAACCCCATACCCTTCCTATCTAACATCACTGAAGGGGAGCTTAATTGTCTCCTCTCCAAATCGCACCTCACAACCTGTGCACTCGACCCCATCCCATCTCCTCTCCAACCTCACCACCACTCTTATCCCATCCCTAACCCACCTCTTCAGCCTATCACTTATTTCTGGTACCTTCCTTCTGCTTTCAAACATGCCACAATCACGCCTATCCTTAAAAAGCCAACCCTCGACCCAACCACTATGTCCAGCTATCACCCAATATCGCTGCTCTCATTCGCTTCCAAACTCCTGGAGCACTACGTCCATGCTGAACTTTCCTCCCACCTCTCATCTAACTTGCTCTTTGACAATCTACAATCTGGTTCCTGCCCCCATCACTCCACTGAGACAGTCCTGACCAAAATTACTAACGACCTACTTACAGCCAAAGCGAACGGACAATACTCTATACTCCTCCTTCTAGACCTGTCCTCTGCTTTCGACACAGTTGACCACTGCCTCCTACTAAAGATCCTCTCCTCCTTTGGCATAAAAGACCTCGCCCTATCCTGGATCTCCTTATACCTTTCCAACCGCACATTCAGCGTCTCCCACACTACCTCCTCATCCCACACTCTCTCTGTTGGAGTGCCCAAGGCTCTGTTCTAGGACCCCTACTCTTCTCAATCTATACACTTGGCCTGAGGCAACTCAAAGTAACATGGATTCCTGTACCACCTTTATGCTGATGACACTCAGATCTACCTCTCTGGCCCAGACATCACCCCTCTGCTGTCCAGAATCCTGGAGTGTCTATCAGCCATACCCTCCTTCTTCTCCTCTCGCTTCCTCAAACTCAGTGTGGACAAATCTGAACTCATCATCTTTCCCCCCATCTCCCAGATCTTCCTTACCTGACCTATCACAATTAACAACATCAAGGTTTCCCCCGTACCAGAAGTCCGCTGCTTCGGAGTAACCCTTGACTCTGCCCTGTCCTTCAAACCACACATCCAAGCTCTGTCCACCTCCTGTCGCCTCCAGCTCAAAAATATTTCCAGAATCCGTAATTTCCTCAACCCTCAATCTACTAAAATGCTTGTGCATACCCTCATCTCCTGCCTCGACTATTGCAACAACCTTTTCTGTGGTCTCCCTGCTAACACCCCCTCACTTCTCCAGTCCATCCTTAACTCTGCTGCCCGACTAATTCATCTCTCTCCTCACTACTCCTCCGCTTCTCCCCTCTGCAAATCTCTTCACTGGCTCCCATTCCCTCAGCGTATCCAATTCAAATGACTAATTCTGACCTACAAAGCCATCTATAACCTGTCTCCCCCATATGTCTCTGAACTAATCTCCCGATACCTTCCCTCACGTAATTTCTGATCCTCCCAAGACCTCCTTCTCTCCTCCACACTTTATTCGTTCCTCACTCAATCGACTCCCTGACTTCTCCTGAATATCGCCCATCCTCTGGAATTCTTTACCGCAACACATCTGACTATCAACCACATTCAGATCATTCAGACGGAACCTGAAAACCCATCTCTTCAGGAAAGCCTACAGCCTGCAATGACCCTGCTGCCTCCTCACCACTACCGGAGATTTCACTTCAACCAACACCAGAACTGCTGCAACCCACCAACCTACTGTCTCCTTCCCCACCATCCTGTAGCATGTAAGCCCGAAAGGGCAGGGTCCTCTCTCCCCTCTGTATCAGTCTGTCATTGTTAAGGTTTGTTTACTGTAAGTGATATCTGTAATTTGTATGTAACCCCTTCTCATGTACAGCACCATGGAATCAATGGTACTATATAAATAAATAATAATCATCACTACATCCAGCCTTGGCCCCGGTATAACACACAGTCCCATTATAGTCACATACAGAGATTTATCCCGGCTCAGCACTGAGGGGGTTAATGTCCCCTGTGCCCAGTAATGGGGAATCTCCAGCACCTACCTCCACCTGCAGAGCCGCACACCACATATATGGCTGTTCTGTGCGCACAGGACCTGGGATGAGGTCACAGGAGGGGAGGAGTCAGGGGTCACATGATCAGGGGCCTCAGTGTATGCAGGACTGGTTGTCATGGTGCTGGATGAGGGGAAATTTATGTGTGGGGTCAGGAGGGGTTTACAGTGTGGATATAGCAGAGCCGGCTGTGTACGAGGTGTATGGTGCGGAGCCGTGTGTGTACGAGGTGTACGGAGCGGAGCCGTGTGTGTACGAGGTGTACGTAGCAGAGCCGTGTGTGTACGAGGTGTACGGAGCGGAGCCGCGTGTGTACGAGGTGTACGGAGCGAAGCCGCGTGTGTACGAGGTGTACGGAGCGGAGCCGCGTGTGTACGAGGTGTACGGAGCGGAGCCGGGTGTGTACGAGGTGTACGGAGCGGAGCCGTGTGTATGACGTGTATATAGCGGAGCCGCGTGTGTACGAGGTGTACAGAGCGGAGCCGTGTATGTACGAGGTGTACGGAGCGGAGCCGCGTGTGTATGAGGTGTACGGAGCGGAGCCATTTGTGTACGAGGTGTACGGAGCGGAGCCGTGTGTGTACGAAGTGTACGGAGCGGAGCAGTGTGTGTACGAGGTGTACAGAGCGGGGCCGTGTGTGTACGAGGTGTACGGAGCGGAGCCATGTGTGTACGAGGTGTACGGAGCGGAGCCGCGTGTGCGCGAGGTGTACGGAGCGGAGCCATGTGTGTACGAGGTGTACGGAGCGGAGCCGCGTGTGTACGAGGTGTACAGAGCAGAGCCGCGTGTTTTCGAGGTGTACGGAGCGGAGCCGCGTGTGCACGAGGTGTACGGAGCGGAGCCGCGTGTGCGCGAGGTGTACGGAGCGGAGCCATGTGTGTACGAGGTGTACGGAGCGGAGCCGCGTGTGTACGAGGTGTACGGAGCGGAGCCATATGTGTATGAGGTGTACGGAGCTGAGCCGTGTGTGTACGAGGTGTACGGAGCGGGGCCGTGTGTGTGCGAGGTGTACGGAACAGAGTCATGTATATGAGGTGTACGGAGCGGAGCCGTGTGTGTACGAGGTGTACGGAACAGAGTCATGTATATGAGGTGTACGGAGCGGAGCCGCGTGTGTACGAGGTGTACGGAGCGGGGCCGTGTGTGTACGAGGTGTACGGAGCGGAGCCGCATGTGTACGAGGTGTACGGAGCGGAGCCGCGTGTGTACGAGGTGTACGGAGCGGAGCCGTGTGTGTACGAGGTGTACGGAGTGGAGCCGTGTGTGTATGAGGTGTACGGAGCGGAGCCGTGAGTGTACGAGGTGTACGGAGCGGAGCCGCGTGTGTACGAGGTGTACGGAGCAGGGCCGTGTGTGTACGAGGTGTACGGAGCGAAGCCGCGTGTGTACGAGGTGTACGGAGCGAAGCCGCGTGTGTACGAGGTGTACGGAGCGGAGCCGTGTGTGTACGAGGTGTACAGAGCGGAGCCGCGTGTGTACGAGGTGTTCGGAGCGGAGCAGTGTGTGTACGAGGTGTACGGAGCGGAGCAGTGTGTGTACGAGGTGTACGGAGCGGAGCCGTGTGTGTAAGAAGCGGAGCAGTGTGTGTACGAGGTGTACGGAGCGGAGCCGTGTGTGTACGAGGTGTACGGAGCGGAGCAGTGTGTGTACGAGGTGTACGGAGCATAGCAGTGTGTGTACGAGGTGTGCGGAGCAGTGTATAATGTGTATGTAGCAGAGACGGGTGTGTGATGGGACAAATTTATCAAGCAGTCTTTACCAGTTTTTTTTTAGTTGAATTGTGGCATTGTTTTTGTGTAATTTTTGCAGCTGCTCAAAAATATTGTAACTTTTGGCATTTTTGCTCCAGTCCCAGCCAGCTGTACTAAAGCTAGTTTCACACTAGCGTTCTTGGGCGCAGGGCCGCCGCTAAGCCCCGTCCCCAGCCGCGCCTCCCTCCGGCGCTGACTGTGCGCTGGTCTGATTTTGCTGGCACTGCGGCCTTTTGGCGCTGCGCTCAGAGCACAAAAATGCAACACAGCGCGTTTTTGTGCTCTGAGCGCAGCGCCAAAAGGCTGCAGTGCCAGCAAAATCAGACCAGCGCACGATCAGCGTATACAACGCTAAATATAAATGATAGGAACTGAAGGAGTTAAATTGAGTTCTGTCTATGTTGCATTCTCTTGTTTAAAACCTTATCTGTTCTTCGAGGAGATGTCTCAGACATCTCCCTTGTGAACCAAGGTCAAATACCTCTGCTTTTTCGCCTAAATGACTTTCTTTGTCGAAAACAAGTTGTAAAATCATTTGTACTGCGCATGTCTGTAAATGTCTAAATTCTTTACTATAAAAGACGGAAGCCTAACTGATAAGCCAGAGGCGTCTTGGAGGCATCCTGAGTGGTATTATACAGCTGGTGTCTGTGTAGTTCTTCTCGACGGAGCTGATTTAATTAGAGACATATGATGCTTCACACCTAAGAACATCGGTCCTTCAGATGAAAGAGTAATCTGAGGGATCCCGACAGTTTCCTGGCGCCCGAACAGGGACCTGATATAGGCACCTCTCCAAGACTACCCGATCTACAGACCACTCCAGTTACTGATGAAATTGTGAACAGCAGACCTAAACACCTGGCCAGGTAAGAGATCAATTTTTCTCTTCTCTGCTCTTCATAATCTATCATTATAACTAAGGTCCGTATAAAGGGGAATCTAGTAGAGGAGGGGGCCGTAAAATCAGGTCCATATAAGAACTCTGAGGAAATCGGGTGTGACACGCATATGTAATTTCTGCTCGAATGAGAGGTTACTGTAGGTTCTGTGTGTGCACAGCTATTTTTAGAAAAAGAGCTGATGCAAATCAAAATGGGAGAGGTCTGACATTATGGAATATAAGGCTGGGTGAACAGTTCATACTGCGCAGCCCGGACGGACAAGTTTTTCACAATAGACGATTCCGCACTAGGAATAGAGGAGGTTGTTGAATGGCTACTTTGATTTGAAAGGTTGTGGAAAGTAGACAAATAAGCTGCACAGTAGGTATTCGTTCAAAGAGTGGTGATATTGCCTAACTGGGTCATGTGACAGCGTCCTTTCGGGGAGGTCACCGCCTAAGCTTAAATCAACACCCTTTACGAATAAACCTTGTGACAGATAAGAGCGTGACCGAATGAGCACAGGACCGTGAAATGAGCCTGTGACAGGATATGACTGAAGAACCCCAGTAGATGGACACTTTATTTACAATCCTGTGTGTTGTGGGAGTATTTCTGTTCGGATGCTACATAGCATATAAGTACACGAAACACGTAGTACACCGAGGAACAGACACTCCATTTAGCCTGTTAGCACCTTAGGAAGAAGGTAACGAGGTATAGTAGAGCCTAGTCTTGAGCTTACCCAATACACCACCTAAGGCAGGGGACTAACAGGAAGACAACAAGAGAGACAGGATAAGAATAAAAGATAAGATGGGGAACAGTCAGGGAAAGATACCTGAAGAAGGAAATCGGTTATGTGATATAATTGAGGATAGATATGGAAGTAGTGCAGCAAAGAACCTGGAAAAAGTATTAATCAAATCCAAAGTGCAAGATAGTCAGGCTGTGTGAATCCTTGTATATATGTCTATGAGAACCTCTGAATAAGATGAGAGATGAGTAATTGAGTATAAAAAAAAAAAAAAAAAATCAGTGAATGAGCACGTATGAATGAATCATCACACATCATTTTTGTGTCAAGAGATTTGTGACCTTTCTAGTTGTGGTGGAATCCCGGACAGATGCGTTATAGATATTTCAAATCTACATCTGAGACTGAATGAATTGAGTAATGATATAGTTCGTGTTATATGTGGCATTACATTGTAAAGTTTCCTGAATGCATTTGGCCAGAAAAAGGGCAAGGCATGGTTAATCTCATTATACAGTTATCTGCTCTTACAGTGAAATCCCGTGATTTTGAGTTTCTTTGTAGAAATTGATTTTGATAAGTCTAAAGAACTACAGAATTCTGTGAAGGACGACGCTGCATTCTGATGGGAGGGGTGAAGGATGGAGCTGCGTAGTTTTTCTTCTCCCTTCGCTCTTATCTCTGCTGAGTGTGAGCTGTGCTCAAAATTCTCTGTAATTCTATCCGTAAGGTACAAGCTGAAAGATTTGTGCATTTTAAAGCAACAGTACTTAATTGAAGATTGGAAGTTAAAAGTAAGATATGGTGCCTAATTTAGAAGGGAATTGTAAGTGATTGCTTGGTCATTAATGTGTTTGAACCTGCTTCTAGTTGTGTGATTGATTTGTATAGCAAATTGTGTCAAATTACAAGAGACAGAGAAGGAAGGAAGCAGTAAAACAAGTGGGACAAATATTGAAAAAGGCAAAAATACCAGAGTGTGAATGTTTGGATGTACAAAAAGGCACAGACAAGGGAAGAAAATAGCAAGTGAATAAATGATGCTTGAGAATGTGCAGCAGTGTGGAAGGTGTATTATGAATGTTTGATTGACAAAGTGTAACCAGAGACCCAGACAAAACAGATGGACTTGTAAACACTGTGGTCAGACTCAGACAAACCCAGACTGAATAGCTACTTGTGTGACCTGTGCTACTGACCTAAGAGAATTGCACTAAATCCTATCCAGACAAGATCATAAGAAGCTGACATAATAGTGTGGATAGTGGGTAGTGGGACATTGGCCCTTGAGGAGTAAGCTGACAGTAGACATCAGACGGCCAACCCCATCAGGACCTAGAAGTGTGACTAGAATAAGAAAGATACAGGTGTATTATCCCTGGAGCCCCTCTGACCAGCTAGCTTTGCTGAAGCAGCTGCCTGCCCCTGAAGACCAACCATTCCCGTTTTACAGACACATAAAGGAAGTACAGCAGACATATAAGTGTACCTGGGCAGACCTAGAGAGGTTGGTGAGTTTAAAGGCAGGTGACGCACTAGGACATATAATTAAGACACACAGATGTGACAAAGAATCAGGCTTGGGGCATGAATGATAAATCTGCACGATCTGGGGAGACGTACTGTGAGTCACTAAGACAATGGGCTGCAGTGGAACAATCAGAGCAGTCTGTACTCCTGACTAATGTGACACAGCAAAGAGGAGAGAGAGTAGAGATATACCTTGGACGGTTACAGCTGAAATGGGCAGACATGGGGTACATTTGCATAAACCCACTTGATGTTAGAATACTGGTGAATGCATTCATTGACGGTATGAACAAAGACTTACGAGACGCAGTACAGACAGCCAGACCTGAATGGAGACATGTAGATCCGAAAGACCTCCTTAAGGTAGCTAAAGAAATTGAGCAAACAAGGACAATAAAACGACCTGTCATGTATTCTGGAGCACAAGGAAAAAAGTGGAGACGTAATAGGGAAGGCATGTGAGATGACACTGACGTTTCTTTTGACAATCTATTCCCCACATGACATCCATGCCATACTCCTACAAGTTCAACCAAAACATCTGTCTATGGCCAGACAGCTCTGACTTGAGTGTGCTCTACTAATTCCTGAGTATGTCACTCCTCAAAAGATGTAACGTTCTGAATCCAGCCACCCTCCTGCCTGTGGATTCAGAAAAGGGGGAATTGGTGACCGTATTGGCAAGTGAGGAAGGATACTTTGACATGACGCATGAACATGTCTGCATAGGACTGATGAGTCAGGAGACAGTTGGGTTTGCACACATTCATGAAAAACCTGTTCCTAATGCAGACTTTGAGTTTCTTTTTTGTAGATGGCCCCAGATACCACCAGGATGGACGATTCTACACTGGATATGCAGTAGTATCCTCACATGAGGTAATCCGAGCGGAACCACTCTCTCCTCACATGTCGGCGCAGGAGGCAGAGTTGAAGGCACTCACTGAGGCGTGTAGAGCCGCTGCAGGTAAAGTCGCTAATATTTTCACAGATTCGAAGCCCATTAAAAATGCAGAGCTGGTGAAACAATTGATGGAGGCATTGATGTTACCAGTCCAGGTTGGCATTGTCAAGGTAAAAGCACACACAAAGGTGACTCCGTGGAGGTAGAGGGCAATAGAAGGGCGAACGAGGCTGCTAAAATAGCACAAGGCGGCCTAGAGAGAGCAGTGGACGGTGGCGGGGAGTCAGCGTATTCCAGCCACATTGGGTCTAGATGTCCTGAAATCCCTCCAGCAAAAGGCTGCCCAAACAGAGAAGGTACACCGGGGAGACTGGGAGCTGAGCTGAACTCAAATGGAGTATGGGAGAATAAGGATAAAATGTGCCCACCAAAGTCCCTGTTCCCAATCATGGCGCAAGCAGCACATGGCCCCAATCACACCTCAAAAAGTCACATGTGTGCCATGGTAGATGCCTTCTGGATCGCTCCTGGCTTCAGTTGCGCAGCCGCGAAACTTGTACAATCATGCCTCATCTGTGCACAGCACAACCCAGGTAAAACAGTAAAAGTCCCTAAGAAAGCGACACCTAGGCCTCTCTACCCGTTTCAGAGACGGCAGATTGACGACATACAGCTACCAAGGTAGGAGTGTATGCAAATATCCTAGTATGTGTAGATCTCTTCTCTGGATGGCCAGAGGCCTACCCGGTGAAAACGGCTACAGCTCGAGCCACTGCAAAGAAACTGGTGATGGAACTAGTACCACGATTCGGTGTCCCTGAAACAATTGAATCAGACAGAGGTACACACTTTACTGCTGAGGTAATGCAAAATGTAATGCAAATGATAGGTGTAGAACAGGCATTTCATACACCCTACCACCCACAGAGTTCAGGGAAGGTAGAAAGAATGAACGGGACACTGAAATTGAAAATACAGAAAACCATGGAGCAGACCCATAGACCATGGCCAGAGTGTCTCCCATTAGCATTATTCTCAGTAAGGTACACACCCACGGGGAAAACTAAACTGTCACCCTTCGAGATACTGTTTGGAAGACCACCGAACACAGCGTTGTACTACCCACAGGTCTTAACACTCAATGTGGATAATTTGACAAGTTATGTAATCCAGTTGCAAAAGCATTTAACTCAAATGCATTCTCTAGTTTTCTCTTCCACTCCAGATCCAGATAGTGTGGAAGGAACTCATTGTCTACAACCTGGTGATTACGTATATGTCAAGAAACACTCCAGAAAGACCCTTGAACCCCGATATCAAGGACCTTACCAAGTACTCCTGACAACGCCTACTTCTGTTAAGTTGGAAGGACGACCAACCTGGATCCACGCATCGCATTGCAAACTAGCCACAGGAGTTAACAAAGCATAAGAGTGCATAATGTTTTGGTTTGGTTTTGTTGCATTATCTGTAATAATGGTAGCTGCGTGGGACAATCTAAATTCTCCAATGTCCTTGAATAATAAGTTTATACAACATCATGAAAAATTACTGAATGATTGGTCAAATCATTTGCTGGATCTGCATACATTCACCAGTATCAGCCACTAGTATTCCGTTCCTTGTTATTCCTATGCCACCCGAGGAATTATTTGCCTGGACCAGTTGTTCTGATACACTTGCTAATAATGCCACAAATAATGTGAAGTTATGGAACACAACTGTCGGTATACCTATTGTGGGATGGGTAGGATACCCTTGGTGGCAGGGTAATCTTTCAGGAAGTAATACATACCTTCAATATCTGGCATATAAAGGGGGGGCTTGGGTACCCAGGAATAGAACTCGATTAACCTACCTGGGACAAATTCCAATGTATGGCCTACAAGTTAGTTTTAGTGTAACTTCTCACTCTACTGACGCCTTTAAGCCAATACTGCTAGAAAGAAGGTTGCATAATACGTCCTGGGAGTATTCCAATTTATTTCCCCAGGGCAATAATGAAACTTGTTTTAATATTTCAGGTAATATACCTTGCAACGAGTCATCTGGATATGAGAAAGGAACTCCCACCTGTGGAAATCCCGATGTAGGGTAGTGTAGCCCTTTAGGACAACTTCCAAATTGGTGTATGCTTCAGAATGTATCTGCGTTCATAGATTTAGTTCATAGACTGGTATTACAACATTCAGCCCTATGGGACCTACCTAGTGACATGTTCTGGGTATGTGGAGACAATGCATATAAATGGTTGCCAGTAGGGGTAAAAGGTGCTTGTACTCTGGGTCGTTTGACTCCAGCTACCTTTGTTATTCCGAATGACCAGTTGAATACTCAGAGCATACCTAAACACACGTTGTACAAAAGAGCTGCTGACAATACACCTCGCCTCTCTGGGAGACCACATATAGTGCAGATGAGTGTGGCTAATAAAATTGTCAGCTCTATTTTTATTTATCCTATGATCACTCAAATGTGGGATAAATTAGTCAGGGCTACAGATTACTTAGATGACCAAATATGGGATATATTGGATATATTGAACACCACCGTTGCTGTCCAAAATCAGCTTATCATAGTCACTAATCAGCATACCATAGTATTAGATTATTTAACTGCAGCGCAAGGAGGTATGTGTCAAGTCATCGGACCCGCTTGCTGTCATTATATAGATCCCAACAGTAGTTTAAAGTTAAGATCAAAAATAGAGGATGTTCAAAGACTTAGAGATCAGTACGATAAAGACAATGATCGTACTAAGGATAGTTGGTGGTCAGATACATTCTCCTTTCTTAATCCAGCTAATTGGTTTAAGGGTATTGGAGGCTGGATAACTGGGATTATACTAAGTCTATTACGTATTGTTGTCTGTATCTTCGTAATATATGTGCTATTGAAACTTGTTTTTTGGTGTATCTCTGTATGCAAGAAAAGATGTAGAAATAGATAAGGAAGTTTGACTGTAAACAACAAGAATTTAACTATTATTCCTTTGAGTCCTAGATTGACATCTCATTTCTGGCATGAAGGAGCGTACTCTTGCAATGATGGACGTGGCTTCAGTATCTGGGGGATGGAGAAGGTAGAAGACCTGTCTCCCTTGGGCAACCCGTCGGCCTGGGATAGTACCTGGTGAACGAGCCACTATCCGCTGTTGTTGCAGGATCCAGTGTTCCAGATTGTGGAAAATGAAGATGTCAAAGGGGGGAATGATAGGAACTGAAGGAGTTAAATTGAGTTCTGTCTATGTTGCATTCTCTTGTTTAAAACCTTATCTGTTCTTCGAGGAGATGTCTCAGACATCTCCCTTGTGAACCAAGGTCAAATACCTCTGCTTTTTCGCCTAAATGACTTTCTTTGTCGAAAACAAGTTGTAAAATCATTTGTACTGCGCATGTCTGTAAATGTCTAAATTCTTTACTATAAAAGACGGAAGCCTAACTGATAAGCCAGAGGCGTCTTGGAGGCATCCTGAGTGGTATTATACAGCTGGTGTCTGTGTAGTTCTTCTCGACGGAGCTGATTTAATTAGAGACATATGATGCTTCACACCTAAGAACATCGGTCCTTCAGATGAAAGAGTAATCTGAGGGATCCCGACATAAGATACGCTGATCGCCTGCAGCTTCATGCGATCAGAGGAGGAACTGACCGGAGGGGGCGTAGCCGGGGCGGGGCTTAGTGGTGGCCTTGCGCTGCGCCCAATAACGCTAGTGTGAAACTAGTCTTACATTGTCAAAAGCAGGTGGAGCGCAGATGCGACATAGTGAAGTGCCCCATCATAATTTACTCCCCAAAAGTGCTGTAGATTACAAGTCCGGTGCGGCTCCTGACCAGCTTCTCCTTCCTTTGCTCTAGGTCTCTATCAATCCACTGGAGTAGGGCCGGGAGGACGCTGACTTGGGCCATACTGGACTGGTCCGGACACTTCCTACTGTCCCCAGTCGGGTTTTTTGCGCCGCTCTGGTCGGATAGGTGCTGCAGTGGTTAGTCACTTGGTGCGGCCTCCGTGGATTGGACTTGTTTTTTTCCCAACTTTCCAGACTTGATCATATTTTCATTAGCAACTCAGCTCCTTCCGTTGGTACACAAGCCTACAATTAGTAATATTACAGCCTCGGATTATGCACTGTGCCCTTCCACACTGTCAAAAATCCAGAAAATGGAGTATTAGGCCGGAGACACACTAGGGAGGAAAACAGACAAGTGCAATGCGATAAAATATCGCATTGCACTTGGCCCAATGTTAATCTATGGGGCAGCTCCCATCATCCGATTTTTTTCTCGTCCGTTTTAATCGGGCTGAGAAAATCGCAGCATGCTGCGATTGTCACCAATTATCGGATCGGATTTGCCAATGCAAGTCTATGGGTGGGAGAAAAAATCGGATTACACACAGACCACAAGTGTGACTTGCGAGAAATACGCACGGGTGTCCTTTAACAAAAGCCAGCAATTCATTTTGCGATACAGTAAAATCACATTGACATGTTTAATAAAGGAACAAAAGAATAGATATAGACACTTAGAATACATATATATATATACACTGCTCAAAAAAATAAAGGGAACACTTAAACAACAGAATATAACTCCAAGTAAATCAAACTTCTGTGAAATCAAACTGTCCATTTAAGAAGCAAGACTGATTGACAATCAATTTCACATGCTGTTGTGCAAATGGAATAGACAACAGATGGAAATTATTGGCAATTATCAAGACACACTCAATAAAGGAGTGGTTCTGCAGGTGCGGACCACAGACCACATCTCAGTACCAATGCTTTCTGGCTGATGTTTTGGTCACTTTTGAATGTTGGTTGTGCTTTCACACTCGTGATAGCATGAGAAGGACTCTACAACCCACACAAGGGGCTCAGGTAGTGCAGCTCATCCAGGATGGCACATCAATGCGAGCTGTGTCAAGGTTTGCTGTGTCTGTCAGCGTAGTGTCCAGAGGCTGGAGGCCAGTACACCAGGAGACGTGGAGGAGACCATAGGAGAACAACAACCCAGCAGCAGGACTGCTACCTCTGCCTTTGTGCATGGAGGAACAGGAGGAGCACTGCCAGAGCCCTTCAAAATGAACTCCAGCAGGCCACAAATGTTCATGAATCTGCACAAATGGTTAGAAACCGACTCTATGAGGATGGTCTGAGGGCCCGACGTCCAGAGATGGGGGTTGTGCTCACAACCCAACACTGTGCAGGATGATTGGCATTTGCCACAGAACACCATGATTGGCAAATTCGCCACTTGTGCCCTGTGCTCTTCACAGATGAAAGCAGGTTCACGTCTGGAGACGCCATGGAAAGCGATCTGCTGCCTGCAACATCCTTCAGCATGATCGGTTTGGCAGTGGGTCAGTAATGGTATGGGTGGCATTTCTTTGGAGGGCTGCAGGGCATGGCCGGACTGGGACTGAAAATCAACCCTGGCACACCAACCAAAGCAGCCCACATACATTTTAAAAAAAGTAAATAAATAAATTGTGAGGATGTCTTTTCAATACAACCTCTTCTCTACAGTTTGATTAATCAGAAATATCTGAGAAATTCTACAGATCCACAGAAACACATTTTCCATAAAACAGACGTCTTTAAAGTATGGTCCAGCAGGATAAATTCACAACACATTTTTGGTTGCAGGTTTACGTGCGGTAATTCTGCTTCATGTTACAGTACTATCAAGGTGGATTGCTCTAACTTGAATAAACCATAATAAAAACAAGTGTTGAGGCATTAACAGTGAGGGTGTCATGTGACCCCGCTACCTCCTCACTACTACCAGAGATATCACCTCAACCAACACCGGAACTGCTGCAGCCCACCAACCTACTGTCTCCTTCCTCACCATCTTGTAGCATGTAAGCCCGCAAGGTCAGGGTCCTCTCCCCTCTATATCAGTCTGCCATTGTTAGTTTGTTTATTGTAAGTGATATCTGTAATTTGTATGTAACCCCTTCTCATGTACAGCACCATGGAACCAATGGCGCTATATACCGTATATACTCGAATATAAGCCAAGGTTTTCAGCCCATTTTTTGGGGGTGAAAGTCCCCCTATCGGCTTATATTCGAGTCATATACACCAGGGGGTCGGAGGGGGAGGGGGGGCAGGGGTGTCAGGTCATACTTACATGTCCTGGTGCTGTCTCTTCAGCCCCCAGCTTCTCCGCGATCTCCATTCCTTCCTTCAGCGGTTACATGGTACCGCTCATTAAACTCATGAATATGCACATGAGTTTTAATGAGCGGTACCACGTGACCGCTGAAGGCAGGAAGGGAGATTGCGGAGAAGCTGGGGGCTGAAGAGGCAGCGCCAGGACGGGTAAGTATAGCGATACTCACCTGTCCTGCGTCCATGGCTGCTTGCTGCTGTCCGGCACATCATCTGTCAGTGACGTTCAGACAGCAGAGGGCACGGTGACATGGTTAGTGCGCGCCGCGCCCCCTGAAGTCTGAACATGACTAACAGATGACGTGCCAGACAGCAGCAAGCAGCCATGGGCGCAGGACAGGTGAATATCTCAGGTGCCAGCAGTGACACCGGCACCTGGCCCCAGCTACGGAGAGGTGAGTATGTCATTTTTTTTATTTTTAAATGCAGCAGCGGTGGAAGCATATGGGGCCATAATCTATGGAGCATCTTATGGGGGCAGCATATAGGGACATAATCTATGGATTATCTTATGGGGGCAGCATATGGGGGCATAATCTATGGAACATCTTATGGGGGCAGCATATAGGGACATAATCTATGGAGCAACTTATGGGGGCAGCATATGGGGGCATAATCTATGGAGCATCTTATGGGGGCAGCATATGGGGGCATAATCTATGGAGCATCTTATGGGGGCAGCATATAGGGACATGATCTATGGAGCATCTTATGGGGGTAGCATATGGGGGCATAATCTATGAAGCATCTTATGGGGGCAGCATATAGGGGCATAATCTATGGAGCATCTTATGGGGGCAGCATATGGGGGCATAATCTATGGAGCATCTTATGGGGGCATAATATATGGAACATCTTATGGGGCCATAACCTTTATGGAGCAGTGTTATGAGTTCATTTTCCCCTTCACCATTGAGGTCTGATGAACTCCCTCTTCTGGTGAAGGAAGGTAGTGAGGCTGATTACCAAGCACCTGAGCTGGTAGAGGATGACTGGGCGATGGGGATTTCTGACTGGATATAAGGCAGCTGACGCCCTTCTGCCTCGCTGGTGATTTCTCTGAGGGATTCTAGGAGACCAGTCTGATTCCTGCTCCTCAAAAGCAAAGTTCTCTGCTTTGCCTTTTTGCATTTGGGTTTTGGTTTTATTTTGCCTTGCTTTTCTGGATTCTGCCATTCCCTGCTGGGGTGAGCTGAATTCCTTTTTGTCTGTTTGCTCTGTCTTCAGAAAATACCTGAGTACTGACATAGTCTTTTTGAAGCCTAGCGTCTTCAGGGCTTTTTTCCCTGTCAGTCTGTTGGCTCTTATTTTGATAGGGTTTTTCGTGGATTGCAGACAGCAGCTTTCCTATCCTGTCCTACAGTTGTGGCCAGAAGTATTGACACCCCTGCAATTTTGTCAGATAATACTCAGTTTCTTCCTGAAAATTATTGCAAACACAAATTCTTTGTTATTATTATCTTCATTTAATTTGTCTTAAATGAAAAAACACAAAAAGAATTGTCCTAAAGCCAAATTGGATATAATTCCACACCAAACATAAAAAAGAGGGTGGACAAAAGTATTGGCACTGTTCGAAAAATCATGTGATGCTTCTCTAATTTGTGTAATTAACAGCACCTGTAACTTACCTGTGGCACCTAACAGGTGTTGGCAATAACTAAATCACACTTGCAGCCAGTTGATATGGATTAAAGCTGACTCAACCTCTGTCCTGTGTCCTTGTGTGTACCACATTGAGCATGGAGAAAAGAAAGAAGACCAAAGAACTGTCTGAGGACTTGAGAAACCAAATTGTGAGGAAGCAGGAACAATCTCAAGGCTACAAGTCCATCTCCAAAGACCTGAATGTTCCCGTGTCTACCGTGAGCAGTGTCATCAAGAAGTTTAAAGCCCATGACACTGTGGCTAACCTCCCTAGATGTGGACGGAAAAGAAAAATTGACAAGAGATTTCAACGCAAGATTGTGCGGATGTTGGATAAAGAACCTCGACTAACATCCAAACAAGTTCAAGCTGCCCTGCAGTCCGAGAGTACAACGATGTCAACCCATACTTTCCGTCGGCGTCTGAATGAAAAGGGACTGTATGGTAGGAGACCCAGGAAGACCCCACTTCTTACCCTGAGACATAAAAAAAGCCAGGCTGGAGTTTGCCAAAACTTACCTGAAAAAGCCTAAAACGTTTTGGAAGAATGTTCTCTGGTCAGATGAGACAAAAGTAGAGCTTTTTGGGCAAAGGCATCAACATAGAGTTTACAGGAGAAAAAAAGAGGCATTCAAAGAAAAAAACACGGTCCCTACAGTCAAACATGGCGGAGGTTCCCTGATGTTTTGGGTTTTTTTTATGCCTCTGGCACTGGACTGCTTGACCGTGTGCATGGCATTATGATGTCTGAAGACTACCAACAAATTTTGCAGCATAATGTAGGGCCCAGTGTGAGAAAGCTGGGTCTCCCTCAGAGGTTATGGGTCTTCCAGCAGGACAATGACCCAAAACACACTTCAAAAAGCACTAGAAAATGGTTTGAGAGAAAGCACTGGAGACTTCTAAGGTGGCCAGCAATGAGTCCAGACCTGAATCCCATAGAACACCTGTGGAGAGATCTAAAAATGGCAGTTTGGAGAAGGCACCCTTCTAATATCAGGGACCTGGAGCAGTTTGCCAAAGAAGAATGGTCTAAAATTCCAGCAGAGCATTGTATGAAACGCATTGATGGTTACCAGAAAGCGGTTGGTCGCAGTTATTTTGGCTAAAGGTTGTGCAACCAAGTATTAGGCTGAGGGTGCCAATACTTTTGTCTGGCCCATTTTTGGAGTTTTGTGTGAAATGATCAATGTTTTGGTTTTTGCTTCATTCTGTTTTGTGTTTTTTCATTTGAGACAAATTAAATGAAGATAATAATACCAAAGAATATGTGTTTGCAATCATTTTCAGGAAGAAACTGAGTATTATCTGACAAAATTGCAGGGGTGTCAATACTTTTGGCCACAACTGTATCTAGTTAGCTTGGGCCCCATCATTTGCTCAGCCTATCTTTCTATCTGTGTTAGTGTTTTTTCTTCTTGCTTCACCGTCATTATGTTAGGGGCTGCCTATTGCTTTGGGGTCTTCTCTGGGGCAGTTTAGATTTCCCTTTCTGTCTTTAGGCTATGTAGTCCTCCGGCTGTGATCGAGGGGCCTAGGGCATCGTAGGAGCCCCCCACGGCTACTGCTAGTTGTTGTTGATAGGTTCAGGGGTCTGCAATCCGATAGCTGCCAACTTCTTGGTTTTCTGGACTTAGCTAGCATTTCTGTTTTTGCCTCCTACGGTGACTCATTCATAACAGAATCACCAGCCATACCGCAGATTCTAGGGTACTCAATAGCAGGAAAGAATTGTAAAAAAAAAAAAGTGTGTATATTTTTTCCTCGATATCTGAGGCCGTAGGGGGAATTTTTTTTTCTCTCAATGGAGATAAAGCAATTGTCTGATCGTGTGGAGCAGCTCGCTGCGGAAGTGCGGGGAATTTCCGCCTACCTTGCTCATTCACATGCTGCTGAACCAAAGATCCCTACTCCTGATGTGTTTTTTGGGGATCGGTCTAAATTTTTGAATTTCAAAAATAATTGTAAATTATTTTTTGCCTTGAAGCCTAACTCGTCAGGGAGCTCCGCGCAGCAGGTTAAAATTGTCATCTCTTTGCTGCGTGGCGATCCCCAGGATTGGGCGTTTTCTTTGAAACCTGATGATCCTAGTCTGACTAATGTGAACGCATTTTTTCAAGCCTTGGGGTTGTTGTATGACGAACCTAATGCTATTGATCAGGCTGAAAAGACCCTGTTGGCATTGAGCCAGGGTCGAGATTCTGCAGAATTGTACTGTCAAAAATTCCGAAAGTGGGCGGTCCTTACTACCTGGAATGATAATGCCTTGGCAGCTCTCTTTCGGAAGGGTTTGTCAGAAGCCGTAAAAGATACTATGGTGGGATTTCCTGTTCCCTCTGGTCTTGACGATTCTATGTCATTAGCCATTCAGGTTGATCGGCGTTTACGTGAACGCAGGATTGCACGAGAGGTGTGGCCACCTGTTGAACAAGTGTCTGAACCTATGCAATGTGATAGAGTTTTGTCCAGGGAGCAATGTCAGGAGTTCAGAAGGCGTAATAAGCTGTGTTTTTTTTTGTGGAGATGCCTCGCATATTATTTCTGTCTGTCCTAAACGAGAGAAACGTTTTGCACACACGTTTTCTGTGAGTGCTGTTCAACCTAAGTTTCTTCTGGCAATTACTCTAATCTGCTCCCTGTCCACATTTTCCGCCAAGGCTTTTGTGGATTCAGGAGCAGCCCTGAACCTAATGGACTTGGATTTTGCTAAACATTGTGGATCTCCTATGACACCTCTGCGGACGCCTATCCCTTTGAGGGGGATTGATGCTACTCCTTTGGCGAAAAATAAACCTCAGTTTTGGACCCAGGTGGTAATGCGGGTCGCCCCAGACCATCAAGAAAATTGAAGATTTTTGGTGTTGCATAATTTGCATGATACCATTGTTCTGGGGTTTCCCTGGTTGCAAATTCATAATTGGAAATCTGTGTCTGTGGTGAGTCGGTGTGCCCTTAGTGAGGCTCCGTTTTTTTCCACCTCTCCTCAGTCGCATGATGTTCCTGACTATTTGGTGGACTTTTATGATGTATTTAGTGAGAATGAGTCTGCGTCTTTGCCTCCTCATAGGAGTTATGACTGTGCAATTGAACTGAGCCCGGGGTGTAAATTTCCCAAGGGTCGGCTCTTCAATTTATCTGTACCTGAGCACGAGGCTATGTGATCCTATATTAAGGACGCGTTGGAGAAGGGTCATATTAGACCATCCTCTTCACCATTAGGTGCTGGGTTTTTTTTTCGTGGCCAAAAAGGATGGTTCATTAAGGCCTTGTATTGATTATCGTGCCCTCAACAAAATTACTATTAAATATCAGTATCCGTTACCCCTGATTTCGGATCTATTCTCCAGAGTTAAAGGTGCTTGCTGGTTTACCAAGCTTGACCTCAGGGGGGCGTATAATCTTATCCGCATTAAGCATGGGGATGAATGGAAGACGGCGTTTAATACTCCAGAGGGACATTTTGAGTACCTGGTGATGCCTTTTGGGCTCACTAATGCCCCTTCTGTCTTCCAGTGCTTCATGAATGACATTTTCCGAGACTTTGTGGATAAATTTTTGATTATCTATCTGGATATTTTGATCTTCTCCAAGGATTGGGATTCTCATGTGGAACATGTTCGGACAGTGTTCCGGATCTTGAGGGAGAATTCCCTGTATGTCAAAGGAACGAAATGCCTTTTTGGGGTACAGAGGATTTCATTTTTGGGATTTATTTTGTCTCCGTCAACTATTGAAATGGATCCGGCCAAGGTACAGGCCATTTATGATTGGGTTCAGCCCACTTCTTTGAAGGCCCTTCAGAAGTTTTTGGGTTTTGCTAATTTTTATCGGAAATTTATAGCAAAATTTTCTAGTATTGCCAAGCCATTGACTGATCTAACTAAGAAGGGTGCTGATGTGTTGAATTGGTCTCCGGAGGCTGTTTCTTCCTTTCAGGAGCTGAAGCGAAGATTCACTTCTGCCCCGGTTTTGCGACAACCTGATGTCTCACTCCCGTTCCAGGTAGAGGTGGACGCTTCTGAAATGGGTGCAGGAGCTGTTTTGTCCCAAAAGGATCCTGTAACATCTAAAATGAATCCCTGTGCTTTCTTTTCCCGAAAGTTCTCCCCATCTGAACGTAACTATGATGTGGGGAATCGGGAACTGTTGGCCATGAAATGGGCATTTGAGGAGAGGAGACATTGGTTGGAGGGAGCTAAACATCAAGTCGTGGTCCTCACTGACCACAAGAATTTGATTTACCTGGAGTCGGCCAAACGCTTGAACCCTAGACAGGCTAGATGGGCCTTGTTTTTTACGCGTTTTGATTTTGTGGTCTCTTTTCTTCCTGGCACTAAGAATGTCAAGGCTGACGCTCTTTCTAGGAGCTTCTTTGCTGATTCTCCTGTGGTGACCAAGCCCGCTACCATCTTAGGCGAAGGGGTAATTCTTTCTGCCATCTCGCCCGATTTGAGACGTGCTCTGGAAGAGTTCCAGGAGGACAAACGTGAGCGTTGTCCCAGTGGAAAGTTGTATGTTCCTGACCAGTGGAAGAAAAGAGTGATGTCTGAAGTTTATTGCTCTGCATTGGCTGGTCATCCAGGTATTTTTGGTACTAGAGATCTGGTGAGACGGTCTTTTTGGTCGCCCGCCTTGTCTCGTGATGTCAGGAATTTTGTGCAGTCCTGTGGGACTTGCTCCCGGTCTAAACCTTGTTCTCGCTCTAGTGGGTTGTTGATGCCTTTGCCGGTCTCCAGGAGGCCATGGACCCATATTTCAATGGATTTCATCTCTGATATGCCTGTCTCTCAGAGAATGACTGTTATTTGGGTGATTTGTGATAGGTTCTCTAAGATGGTTCATCTTGTACCACTCCCTAAATTGCCATCTTCTTCTGAGTTGGTGCCCCTGTTTTTGCAACAGGTGGTTCGCTTGCACGGGATTCCTGAGAACATTGTATCTGACAGAGGAGTTCAGTTTGTGTCTAGATTTTGGAGGACGTTCTGTTCCAAGCTGGGAATTCAGTTGTCCTTCTCCTCTGCGTTTCACCCTCAGACCAATGGGCAGACGGAGAGAACAAACCATACCTTGGAGTCGTATTTGAGATGTTTTATTTCCGCTGATCAGGATGATTGGGTTTCATTTTTGTCCTTGGCCGAATTTGCTTTAAATAATAGAGCTAGTTCTGCCACTTTGATGTCACCTTTTTTTTGTAACTTTGGGTTTCATCCTCGATTTTCTTCAGGGCAGGTGGAGCCTTCTGCCTGCCCAGGTGTTGACACTGTGGTGGAGAGAATGCACCAGATCTGGGACCAAGTGGTGGATAAGTTATCTCTCTCCCAGGAAAAGGCCCAGCGGTTTTCCAACCGACATAGGACCATTGGTCCCCAGTTTAAGGTGGGTGATATGGTCATCAAAAAATATCGCTATGAAGGTGGCTTCTCCTAAGTTTAAGCCTAGATTTATTAGGCCTTACAAGATTTTGGAGATCATTAATCCGGTCTCTTTTCGGTTGGCTCTTCCTGTCACATTTAAAATCCATAATGTGTTTCATAAGTCCTTGTTGAAGAGGTTTGTTGAACCAGTAGTTCCTGGGGTGGCACCTCCGGACCCTGTATTGGTTGAAGGTAACATGGAATATGAGGTAGAGAAGATACTGGATTCCCGTCTGGCTAGACGGAGACTCCAGTATTTGGTTAAGTGGAAGGGTTATGGTCAGGAGGATAATTCCTGGGTCTCTGCCTCTGATATTCATGCCAAAAGATTGGTGCGTGCCTTTCATCGGGCTCACCCTGATCGCCCTGGTGGCATGGATGAGGGTTCAGTGACCCCTCCTCAAGGGGGAGGTACTGTTATGAGTTCATTTTCCCCTTCACCTTTGAGGTCTGATGAACTCCCTCTTCTGGTGAAGGAAGGTAGTGAGGCTGATTACCAAACACCTGAGCTGGTAGAGGATGACTGGGCGACGGGGATTTCTGACTGGATATAAGGCAGCCGACGCCCTTCTGCCTCGCTGGTGATTTCTCTGAGGGATTCTAGGAGACCAGTCTGATTCCTGCTCCTCAAAAGCTAAGTTCTCTGCTTTGCCTTTTTGCATTTGGGTTTTGGTTTTATTTTGCCTTGCTTTTCTGGATTCTGCCATTCCCTGCTGGGGTGAGCTGAATTCCTTTTTGTCTGTTTGCTCTGTCTTCAGAAAATACCTGAGTACTGACATAGTCTTTTTAAAGCCTAGCGTCTTCAGGGCTTTTTTCCCTGTCCGTCTGTTGGCTCTTATTTTGATAGGGTTTGAATGCTAGCTAAGTCCAGAAAAGTATATAGCAAATTGGTTTGGATATATATTACAAAGAATATTAAAACTTAACTTTTAATCACAAGTTTAAAACCTGTATAGTGAAAAATATGGTGCCATAACATAAAATAATAGTGCCTGTGCAAAAGTGCCAATAAAAACAAATTGTATGAGACGCCTTATTTTATCCAGATACTAAACGGAATATTTCTCTTTTTTGTGTCTATATGTGACCAGGTATTATTATTCCAGATACATTAACCATATACCATCTCAGCATATATAATGACACTTTTTTAGTTCTTACAGTATCCAATTTAGGAAGCTATTACGTTTCTTGTTTCCATTTCAAACCTTTAACAACAGTTATAGAGACAAGGCGAATCAATAAGGAGAAAATTATTTCTCCAACTCCAATATATCTATATTATAGCCGCATATTTTAGGTCAAAATGAATCATAAAAAGCACCCATGGAGTCCAGTGTAATATATTGCCCTGTGTTCCACAATATTACTGCCTATTAAATACTCTCATGGTGCAATAATAATATGACATTATACTCATCTCATGTGTATTAGTCCTTTACACCGATGCCTGTATATGCGCTCTTGTAAGGGGGGCCCCCACTCTTAGCATATCCTAATGCCCGTATTCATCTGGGCGGCCTTTTTCATACACCGTTCTCCCAACGCGTTTCATCTATTCAGGACTCATTAGGGGAGTTTATGGAGTTCAATTAGACACATAGCGCGCAGATATCACCTCTCCTTACTTTATAATAACTGAGCACCACATGGTAACCTATCAGTTTCCGGACACCGGGTACCATACTTCCGGTCCCTCCATGTGCAATGGGCCGTCGCCGTCTGCATGCCCCACTTCCTGGGCTCGGCTTAGGGCCATACGCGTCACATCCGGTCCCAGAGATACAGCGTCATCCCAGCATCGCTCACATGACCCATAGTGTCCATGACAACCTGACGCTGCACCTCCTCACCCGGTCGCATTTCTGCCATATGTCTTACGTATAGTATTAGTGTAGCTTATCTCCACAATACTAAAAACGGCTGCATCCAGGTTTTAAGTAATTTATCTTATTCAGGCTTGTTTATTGCTGAATACCCTAATAATGGACACATTGCCTGGATTCCATAACCAACTTTTTCGTTCACATTTACAATAGAAAAAGGACAAAAGGAACGTGTCTACAGAAAAACAAAAAAAGTGGTTTGGTACCGTGTTAAGGTACTGTCACACTTAGCGATGTACCAGCGATCCCGACCAGCGATATGACGCGGTCAGGATCGCTGGTACATCGCTAAGTGGTCGCTAGTGAGCTGCCACACAGGCAGATCTCACTAGCGACATCGCTGGGGACGGGGATCGCTACTTACCTGTCACACCAGGCGATCCTGCGTCCTCCCGCCCGGCTCCACGCGTCGCTCGTCTTCACAGCAGGAAGCGCCACAGGAAGCAGACGACGAGAAACAGTCCTGAACGTTCTTGCGCGATCAGCGATAACCAGCGGGGGAGCGGGTCGCTGGTAAGTATCAGACACAGAGATATCGCTAGCAATATCGCTATAACGTCACTAGTTATAGCGATATTGCTAGCGATATCTCTTAGTGTGACAGGCCCTTTAGCCAGTAGAAAAAAATATATATAAAGTGCTCTCAGTGAGAGAAACAAAATAGGAATCTTGTGGGTATGATACCTTTTAATGGCTAACAAATAATAGTGAATGTTGTTACAAAGCAAGCTTTCGGGACTGCTTATGTCCCTTCATCAGGCTGATATGACAAAATATTTGAAGAAACCTTATTTATATACAGTTTAAAGCACAACATTTCAATAAACAAACAATGAGCTTGAAGAGAGAATCCTTAATTAGGTAAGATCAGATAGGTAGTATGAAAAGTTCTGAAGATCAAAGGGCTACTTGGAGTAGATAGCTCAGATATGGTAATGGATCATAAAACCTTCTGACAAATTGAGTCCTGTGTGAATAGAATCAAAGATAGTAATGAATTTATGCTCCCACACTCTCCGATGTGTCTGCGATTTAAAATTGCCTTTTAAAATGACAACTTTCATATTGCCTATGTTGTGTCCTGGACCACAGAAATGTTTAGCCACAGGTAAATGGGTTTTTTTGTCTGTAATTGTATGACGATGAGACCTCATCCTTGCTCTCAGTCTCTGTCCTGTTTCTCCAACATACAGGCCACCCACAGGACATATATTGCATAGAATGAAATACACCACATTGGAAGAGGAACATGTGAATGTCCCGGGGATCTTGTAGTCCTGCTGTGTGTTGGGAATTTGGATTTTGTCTTTGGTCTCTATATGAATGCAGGTTTTGCATCTTCTCCCATTGCAAGGATATGTTCCTCTTGGTGAATCTGAGGGCATTGAACTTCGGATAATGATGTTTCTTAGATTGGGAGGTTGCCTGTAACAAGGCAATATATATATATATATCGGAAACCAATTGACCGTCCCACATACCTCAAATGGGACAGCTTCCATCCTAAACACATTAAGAAATCCATTGTCTACAGCCAGGCCCTCAGATATAACCGTATCTGTTCCGGTCCCAAGGACAGGGATGAACACCTAACCCAGCTTAAAATGTCATTTTTAAATCAAGGTTACCATCCCACCTCCATTGATGATCAGATCGTTAGGTCCACAAGGATCCCTAGAAGTCAAGTACTTCAATACAGAAAAAACGAGGAAAATCATCGTGTACCTCTGGTAGTGACCTACGACCCACAGCTTGAAATACTCAGAAAAATGGCTAAGAAACTTCACCATATCCTACACAAGGATGACCGGTTAAAAACACTATTCAAAGACCCCCCCTTGCTATGTTACAGGCAACCTCCCAATCTAAGAAACATCATTATCCGAAGTTCAATGCCCTCAGATTCACCAAGAGGAACATATCCTTGCAATGGGAGAAGATGCAAAACCTGCATTCATACAGAGACCAAAGACAAAATCCAAATTCCCAACACACAGCAGGACTATAAGATCCCAGGGACATTCACATGTTCCTCTTCCAATGTGGTGTATTTAATTCTATGCAATATATGTCCTGTGGGTGGCCTGTATGTTGGAGAAACAGGACAGAGACTGAGAGCAAGGATGAGGTCTCATCGTCATACAATTACAGACAAAAAAAACCATTTACCTGTGGCTAAACATTTCTGTGGTCCAGGACACAACATAGGCAATATGAAAGTTGTCATTTTAAAAGGCAATTTTAAATCGCAGACACATCGGAGAGTGTGGGAGCACAAATTCATTACAATCTTTGATTCTATTCACACAGGACTCAATTTGTCAGAAGGTTTTATGACCCATTACCATATCTGAGCTATCTACTCCAAGTAGCCCTTTGATCTTCAGAACTTTTCATACTACCTATCTGATCTTACCTAATTAAGGATTCTCTCTTCAAGCTCATTGTTTGTTTATTGAAATGTTGTGCTTTAAACTGTATATAAATAAGGTTTCTTCAAATATTTTGTCATATCAGCCTGATGAAGGGACATAAGCAGTCCCGAAAGCTTGCTTTGTAACATCATTCACTATTATTTGTTAGCCATTAAAAGGTATCATACTCACAAGATTCCTATTTTGTTTCTCTCACTGAGAGCACTTTATATATACAGAAAAACACACCCAGAATCAATATATTATATGGGAATCATATAATGGGGGTCGTATAATCATCTGGTATGATGTAAAATATAGGTCATATAATCATCTAATATGTTGTTGAATGCTAATTAGGGACACCACGGATCTTCTTGCTTATAGAAAAATAGAAAGGGTGCTCACTAGGTCTCTCCCTAATGATCCCTCACTAACTACTCCCTACCTCACGCGGAGGTTGGCACCCTAATATCCTGCGCAAGTGGCGCCCCCACTCAACGGCGGCTCTCCCTAGTATAACTCACCCTGTTGTTCCCTCCCTACAAGAAGGAAGAAAAGGAGAGTGTATCGTTTAGTCCGTTAGGGTACACTGTTTGTAGGGTAAAAATCCAATACGTTTCTCTTTGGAGGATGTATTTGTCCCAATCACCTCCTCTCTGATTTCTGGATACCTTTTCAATACCTATAAAGCTGACCATCTTAAGATCTCCCTTATGAATCTGATTAATATGATTGGCTACTGGAGTATCACGTTTATTGATGGTATCCCTATGATGCTCTCCTACCCTTACTCTGAGTTCTCTCCTTGTCTTGCCGACATATTCTAAACCACATCTGCACGTCATCTTATAAATTACTCCTACAGATCTGCAGTTAATGAATTGCTGAATGGGGTATGTTTTTCTTGTGATATTGCTACAGAATTCATTGTTTTTTTCAATCGACATACAGTATTTGCAGCAACCACATTTAAAGCATCCTTTTGGTTGGGTGCCTATCCATGTGGCGCTGTCAACACTTTTTTGGGGCAAAATGGCTACGGACCAACCTATCTTTCAACGAACGGCCCTTCTTATATGTAATCTGTGGGTGACTAGGAATGATTCTTGTGAGGTCCTGATCCATACACAGAATCGGCCAGTGTCGATTTATTATTTCTTTTATATCTTTGGCTCCATTACAATATTTTGTGATGAATCTTGTAGTACCGTCATCCTTAGTTTTCTGCGAAGGGATGAGTAGATCTTTTCTATCCCTAGCCAGAGATGTCCTGTATGCATTCCTTAAGATCCCATCCGGGTACCCCCGTTCTAGGAAACGTGATCTCAAATCATCAGCTTGCAACTTATAGGTATCACGATCTGAGCAATTTCCTTCTCATTCGAAGGTACTGCCCTTTAGGGATGCCTTTTTTTCAAAGGAACTGGATGGTTAGATTCCCATCTCAAAAGTGAATTCGAAGATGTAGGTTTTCTATATGTTTTTGTTAGAAGGCGTCCATTCTCACCCCGTTCAATCAGGACATCCAAAAAAGGTAATCTGCAAGCGTTGACCTCACAAGTAAAACTAAGGCCCAAATCGTTCTTATTAAGGCCTTTAACAAAGTTACAAAAACCATTCTCATCACCCTTCCAGATTACAAAAACATCGTCCATGTAGCGAAACCACAGAACAATGTTTTCCTCCGCCACTTCTGAATGTTCCCCAAAGATGGCATTTTCCTCCCACCAGCCCAGGAGCAAATTTGCATAAGATGGTGCACAGGGGCTACCCATCACGGAGCCCCTGAGCTGGTGGAAGTACTTGCCATCAAAAAGAAAATAATTTTTTGTTAGGCAAAATTCAAGGGCCCTCATCACAAATTGATTGTGTTCTGTATATTGTAGACCTCTCATTCTTAAATAGTAGTCCGCAGCCATTAATCCCTTCTCATGGGGAATCGATGAGTACAGAGCCTCTACATCGATTGAACCCAAGATCATATTGGTGTCCAACTCAATGTTATCCAGTTTCAATAAAAGATCCGTGGTGTCCCGTGTATAAGAGCTCAAAGAGACCACAAAGGGTCTCAGGATTTCATCAACATATAAACCTAGATTTTGGGTTAGACTCCCAATTCCAGAGACTATAGGTCTTCCTCTCAATGGTACTAGACCCTTGTGTACCTTTGGCAGGGCATAAAAAGTTGCCACTACCGGGTGTACAGGGATTAAAAAATCTCTTTCATTTTTATCAATTAATTTTAATTGAAATGCCCCATCAACCAAAATTTTTAGTTCTCTAAGGTATAGTTCTGTAGGATTACGTTCAAGTATCTCGTAACCCATGGATTTCTGCAGTAGAGAGTAACACAAAGTTCTATACTGGGCAACATCCATTATCACTGTGTTACCACCTTTATCTGATGTTTTAATTATTCTGGTGGTATCTCTCTCTAATTCGAGCAGACCATCCATTTCCATTTTGGTAAGGTTACGGGGTCCTCGTTTCTTAGATTTTTCCAATTCTAACAAGTCTCTGGACACCAAATTAGAAAATACATCTATGGCGCTTATATCATTATTACTTGGTGGCATGCGTTTACTTTTATTCTTGAAATCCGTAAATGGGCCTTCACCATATTCATTGGGGTCTATATCCCCCAGATGATACAAAAATCTGACATCTCCCAAGAGATCCTCATCAATGCCTAATTTAGTGCAGCTTTTTTTATCGGCATTTATAAAGTATTTCTTCCATTTTAGTCTACGTGTAAACAAATTAAGGTCCTTTATGGCTTCAAAACATACAAAATCAGAGGTTGGGACAAATGACATACCTTTACTTAATAACGCCATTTGTTCATTGGTGAGGGGTTTTGAGGAGATGTTGATAATTTGGTTATTCAAGCGGGGTTCCGGGTATTGAATCGACTTCTCAGTGGGTAGTTTGAATCTAAAAAATGTTCCCTCTGTGGTGAACCCCGACCTGCCCCTCTACCTCCTCGAAAACCACTTCTACCTCTAGGTCTCCCTCTATTGTTTTTAAACCTAACCTCGGAGTCGGAATATTCGGCCTCAGAGGATGAAATATCCGTTTCTTGTTGTCTATTTGGTTTAGTATTGGTGACCGTATATGCCTTATTGTCCCGAAACTCCTGTAGGTCTCTAATAAAATATTTATGTTTTCTTTCTTTTAAGTGATATTGAAATTTTTCAATGGTATTCTGTAGACTAATTTCTTTTATAGAGAATTCTGTTTCTGCCGAAAAAATTTTTGTGACCTCTATTTGCTCCTTAAGACGTTCATTAATGGAGTTTAGCATAGATTTTTCTTCTTCTAGGAGTATTCTCATTAGCCTTAGTGAACTATCTGTGGCTTCCTTTTCAAGCTTAGCTAACAAGGCTGCACTTTTATATCTATAACCAAAATTAGTAGATATCCTGAGATGTCTCGGTACTATGCCTGCCTTTATATAGTTTTCCAAACTCTGTACCTCCCACCAAGATGTAATTTGTTCTTTGTATATTTTGGTGAGTTCTTTAAAAGCTGCATTAAATGATGGTATATATTTTTTCTGCGTGAAAACACCATCCGAAAAAACGTCCCTGGCCTCATTCATCCATTGGTTTGTGTCTATCCCTGTGGATAGGAATCCTGCCATGTCCAAATTCAAAATTTTTGATAGCGGGGGTCTATTTTACCAATACCGGTCAAAAGTATATAGCAAATTGGTATGGATATATATTACAAAGAATATTAAAACTTAACTTTTAATCACAAGTTTAAAACCTGTATAGTGAAAAATATGGTGCCATAACATAAAATAATAGTGCCTGTGCAAAAGTGCCAATAAAAACAAATTGTATGAGACGCCTTATTTTATCCAGATACTAAACGGAATATTTCTCTTTTTTGTGTCTATATGTGACCAGGTATTATTATTCCAGATACATTAACCATATACCATCTCAGCATATATAACGACACTTTTTTAGTTCTTACAGTATCCAATTTAGGAAGCTATTACGTTTCTTGTTTCCATTTCAAACCTTTAAGAACAGTTATAGAGACAAGGCGAATCAATAAGGAGAAAATTATTTCTCCAACTCCAATATATCTATATTATAGCCGCATATTTTAGGTCAAAATGAATCATAAAAAGCACCCATGGCGTCCAGTGTAATATATTGCCCTGTGTTCCACAATATTACTGCCTATTAAATACTCTCATGGTGCAATAATAATATGACATTATACTCATCTCATGTGTATTAGTCATATACACCGATGCCTGTATATGCGCTCTTGTAAGGGGGGCCCCCACTCTTAGCATATCCTAATGCCCGTATTCATCTGGGCGGCCTTTTTCATACACCGTTCTCCCAACGCGTTTCATCTATTCAGGACTCATCAGGGGAGTTTATGGAGTTCAATTAGACACATAGCGCGCAGATATCACCTCTCCTTACTTTATAATAACTGAGCACCACATGGTAACCTATCAGTTTCCGGACACCGGGTACCATACTTCCGGTCCCTCCATGTGCAATGGGCCGTCGCCGTCTGCATGCCCCACTTCCTGGGCTCGGCTTAGGGCCATACGCGTCACATCCGGTCCCAGAGATACAGCGTCATCCCAGCATCGCTCACATGACCCATAGTGTCCATGACAACCTGACGCTGCACCTCCTCACCCGGTCGCATTTCTGCCATATGTCTTACGTATAGTATTAGTGTAGCTTATCTCCACAATACTAAAAACGGCTGCATCCAGGTTTTAAGTAATTTATCTTATTCAGGCTTGTTTATTGCTGAATACCCTAATAATGGACACATTGCCTGGATTCCATAACCAACTTTTTCGTTCACATTTACAATAGAAAAAGGACAAAAGGAACGTGTCTACAGAAAAACACACCCAGAAAAAATATATTATATGGGAATCATATAATGGGGGTCGTATAATCATCTGGTATGATGTAAAATATAGGTCATATAATCATCTAATATGTTGTTGAATGCTAATTAGGGACACCACGGATCTTCTTGCTTATAGAAAAATAGAAAGGGTGCTCACTAGGTCTCTCCCTAATGATCCCTCACTAACTACTCCCTACCTCACGCGGAGGTTGGCACCCTAATATCCTGCGCAAGTGGCGCCCCCACTCAACGGCGGCTCTCCCTAGTATAACTCACCCTGTTGTTCCCTCCCTACAAGAAGGAAGAAAAGGAGAGTGTATCGTTTAGTCCGTTAGTTTACACTGTTTGTAGGGTAAAAATCCAATACGTTTCTCTTTGGAGGATGTATTTGTCCCAATCACCTCCTCTCTGATTTCTGGATACCTTTTCAATACCTATAAAGCTGACCATCTTAAGATCTCCCTTATGAATCTGATTAATATGATTGGCTACTGGAGTATCACGTTTATTGATAGTATCCCTATGATGCTCTCCTACCCTTACTCTGAGTTCTCTCCTTGTCTTGCCGACATATTCTAAACCACATCTGCACATCTTTTATTGAAACTGGATAACATTGAGTTGGACACCAATATGATCTTGGGTTCAATCGATGTAGAGGCTCTGTACTCATCGATTCCCCATGAGAAGGGATTAATGGCTGCGGACTACTATTTAAGAACGAGAGGTCTACAATATACAGAACACAATCAATTTGTGATGAGGGCCCTTGAATTTTGCCTAACAAAAAATTATTTTCTTTTTGATGGCAAGTACTTCCACCAGCTCAGGGGCACTGCGATGGGTAGCCCCTGTGCACCATCTTATGCAAATTTGCTCCTGGGCTGGTGGGAGGAAAATGCCATCTTTGGGGAACATTCAGAAGTGGCGGAGGAAAACATTGTTCTGTGGCTTCGCTACATGGACGATGTTTTTGTAATCTGGAAGGGTGATGAGAATGGTTTTTGTAACTTTGTTAAAGGCCTTAATAAGAACGATTTGGGCCTTAGTTTTACTTGTGAGGTCAACGCTTGCAGATTACCTTTTTTGGATGTCCTGATTGAACGGGGTGAGAATGGACGCCTTCTAACAAAAACATATAGAAAACCTACATCTTCGAATTCACTTTTGAGATGGGAATCTAACCATCCAGTTCCTTTGAAAAAAGGCATCCCTAAAGGGCAGTACCTTCGAATGAGAAGGAATTGCTCAGATCGTGATACCTATAAGTTGCAAGCTGATGATTTGAGATCACGTTTCCTAGAACGGGGGTACCCGGATGGGATCTTAAGGAATGCATACAGGACATCTCTGGCTAGGGATAGAAAAGATCTACTCATCCCTTCGCAGAAAACTAAGGATGAAGGTACTACAAGATTCATCACAAAATATTGTAATGGAGCCAAAGATATAAAAGAAATAATAAATCGACACTGGCCGATTCTGTGTATGGATCAGGACCTCACAAGAATCATTCCTAGTCACCCACAGATTACATATAAGAAGGGCCGTTCGTTGAAAGATAGGTTGGTCCGTAGCCATTTTGCCCCAAAAAGTGTTGACAGCGCCACATGGATAGGCACCCAACCAAAAGGATGCTTTAAATGTGGTTGCTGCAAATACTGTATGTCGATTGAAAAAAACAATGAATTCTGTAGCAATATCACAAGAAAAACATACCCCATTCAGCAATTCATTAACTGCAGATCTGTAGGGGTAATTTATAAGATGACGTGCAGATGTGGTTTAGAATATGTCGGCAAGACAAGGAGAGAACTCAGAGTAAGGGTAGGAGAGCATCATAGGGATACCATCAATAAACGTGATACTCCAGTAGCCAATCATATTAATCAGATTCATAAGGGAGATCTTAAGATGGTCAGCTTTATAGGTATTGAAAAGGTATCCAGAAATCAGAGAGGAGGTGATTGGGACAAATACATCCTCCAAAGAGAAACGTATTGGATTTTTACCCTACAAATAGTGTACCCTAACGGACTAAACGATACACTCTCCTTTTCTTCCTTCTTGTAGGGAGGGAACAACAGGGTGAGTTATACTAGGGAGAGCCGCCGTTGAGTGGGGGCGCCACTTGCGCAGGATATTAGGGTGCCAACCTCCGCGTGAGGTAGGGAGTAGTTAGTGAGGGATCATTAGGGAGAGACCTAGTGAGCACCCTTTCTATTTTTCTATAAGCAAGAAGATCCGTGGTGTCCCTAATTAGCATTCAACAACATATTAGATGAATATATGACCTATATTTTACATCATACCAGATGATTATACGACCCCCATTATATGATTCCCATATAATATATTTTTTCTGGGTGTGTTTTTCTGTAGACACGTTCCTTTTGTCCTTTTTCTATTGTAAATGTGAACGAAAAAGTTGGTTATGGAATCCAGGCAATGTGTCCATTATTAGGGTATTCAGCAATAAACAAGCCTGAATAAGATAAATTACTTAAAACCTGGATGCAGCCGTTTTTAGTATTGTGGAGATAAGCTACACTAATACTATACGTAAGACATATGGCAGAAATGCGACCGGGTGAGGAGGTGCAGCGTCAAGTTGTCATGGACACTATGGGTCATGTGAGCGATGCTGGGATGACGCTGTATCTCCGGGACCGGATGTGACGCGTATGGCCCTAAGCCGAGCCCAGGAAGTGGGGCATGCAGACGGCGACGGCCCATTGCACATGGAGGGACCTGAAGTATGGTACCCGGTGTCCGGAAACTGATAGGTTACCATGTGGTGCTCAGTTATTATAAAGTAAGGAGAGGTGATATCTGCGCGCTATGTGTCTAATTGAACTCCATAAACTCCCCTGATGAGTCCTGAATAGATGAAACGCGTTGGGAGAACGGTGTATGAAAAAGGCCGCCCAGATGAATACGGGCATTAGGATATGCTAAGAGTGGGGGCCCCCCTTACAAGAGCGCATATACAGGCATCGGTGTATAGGGCTAATACACATGAGATGAGTATAATGTCATATCATTATTGCACCATGAGAGTATTTAATAGGCAGTAATATTGTGGAACACAGGGCAATATATTACACTGGACTCCATGGGTGCTTTTTATGATTCTTTTTGACCTAAAATATGCGGCTATAATATAGATATATTGGAGTTGGAGAAATAATTTTCTCCTTATTGATTCGCCTTGTCTCTATAACTGTTCTTAAAGGTTTGAAATAGAAACAAGAAACGTAATAGCTTCCTAAATTGGATACTGTAAGAACTAAAAAAGTGTCGTTATATATGCTGAGATGGTATATGGTTAATGTATCTGGAATAATAATACCTGGTCACATATAGACACAAAAAAGAGAAATATTCCGTTTAGTATCTGGATAAAATAAGGCGTCTCATACAATTTGTTTTTATTGGCACTTTTGCACAGGCACTATTATTTTATGTTATGGCACCATATTTTTCACTATACAGGTTTTAAACTTGTGATTAAAAGTTAAGTTTTAATATTCTTTGTAATATATATCCAAACCAATTTGCTATATACTTTTCTGGACTTAGCTAGCATTTCTGTTTTTGCCTCCTACGGTGACTCATTCATAACAGAGCAGCATATGGGGCATATTATTCTATGGAGCATTTAATGGGGCCATTATTAACCTTTGTGCAGCATTATATGGGGTGTATTTTAAATGGAGCATCTTATGGGGCCATCATGAACTGTATGGAACATTATGTGGGGCTCCTGATTCAAAATGGATATTCAAAAACATTTAACCTACTGATGTCTCAATTAATTTTACTTTTATTGGTATATATTTTTATTTAAAATCACCAGTAGCTGCTGCATTTTCCACCCTAGGCTTATACCTGAGTCAATAAGTTTTCCCAGTTTTTTGTGGCAAAATTAGGGGGGTCGGCTTATACTCGGGTCGGCTTATACTCGAGTATATACGGTAAATAATAATAATAATGCGTTTGTGGGAAAAATGTGTTGTTATCATGCTTTATGGTGGCAATTAATGGATTATCATAATGGGTGAGAACACTAAGGGGGTTCAATAGGGGAAAATGACTTTGTAAGTGCTACAATACATGTCCCTCTCCCTGCCTTTAAGATCTGGGAGATACAGACTTCTGTGACTGCAGTGTGACCCCACTGACATTTTTTAGTTTTGTAAGGGGAAACCCCAATTGAGATGTCTACTAGGCCTTTCTCACCGACATGGATTACGGCGTGTGACACAATGATGGACAGGTATGGTATATTGTTTTTTGTTTTATTACAGAAGAACAGGGGCTTTGGTGGAATTAGGCGTTAGGCGAGTATAACCGTGTTTGCTATTTTTAAATAAAAAATTAAAACTGTGTTTTGTTTTGTTTTATTTATAATAAAGGATTTTTATTTTAAAAGTATATGGAGGTACTGGTGTAAACACAGGTGCTGTGGCTGATATATACAGGTGCTGGGGGCTGTTGTATATACATCAGCCTCAGCACCTGTATATAAATCATCACCAGGTCCAGCACCAGCCCACTGAGACCAGCAACTCCTGTATATACCGTATATCTTCACCAGGTCCACCACAAGCCCACTGAGCCCAGCACCACCACCTGTAAAGCCCCAGCCCACTTAGCCCAACACCAACTGTATATATACATTATATCATCACCAGGTAAAGCCCCAGCCCACTGAGCCAGCACCTCCTGTATATACATCACCAGGTAAAGCCCCAGCCCACTGAGCCCAGCAGCACCACCTGTATATACATCATCACCAGATCCAGCACCAGCCCACTGAGCCCAGCAACTCCTGTATATACATCACCAGGTCCAGCACCAGCCCACTGAGCCCAGCACATCCTGTATATACATCACCAGGTAAAGCCCCAGCCCACTGAGCCCAGCAGCACCACCTGTATATACATCATCACCAGATCCAGCACCAGCCCACTGCGCCCAGCACCTCCTGTATATACATCACCAGGTAAAGCCCCAGCCCACTGAGTCCAGCACCTCCTGTATATATATCATCACCAGGTCCAGCTCCAGCCCACTGAACCCAGCACCACCACCTGTATATACATCATCACAAGGTCCAGCACCAGCCCACTGAGCCCAGCACCGCCTGTATATATCATCACCAGATCCAGCTCCAGCCCACTGACCCCAGCACCACCAACTGTATATACATCATCACAAGGTCCAGCACCAGCCCACTGAGCCCAGCACCACCACCTATATATACACACATCATCACCAGGTCCAGCACCAGCCCACTGAGCTCAGCACCACCTGTATATATATCATCACCATCTGCCTTGCTGCCCACTGCAGCCCAGCAGCACCTGTATACACCAACCAGCCACCCCACTGAAGCCCAGCATCACCTGTATACACCAGCCAGCCATCCCTGTTGTGAGTTCATTTTCCCCTTCACTACTGAGGCCCGAGGAACTCCCTCTTCTGGTGAAGAAAGGTAGTGAGCCTGATTGTCAAACACCTGGGGTTGATGATGAAGACTGGCTGAGTGGAGTTAATGACTTGATATAAGGCTGCCGACGCCCTTCTGGCCTGCGGGTGATTTCTCTGTGGACTTCTAGGAAACCAGTCTGATTCCTGCTCATCTAAAGCTAAGATTTCTGCTTTGCCTTTTTGCATTAGTGTTTTGTTTTCCTTGCTTTTCTGGATTCTGCCATTCCCTGCTGGGGTGAGCTGAATCTCCTTTTGCCTGTTGCTCTGTCTTCAGAATATTCCTGAGTACTGACATAGCTTTTTTGAAGCCTAGCATCTTCAGGGCCTTTTTTACTGTCAGTTTGTTGGCTCTTATTTTCATAGGGTTTTTCACAGATTGCAGACAACAGCCTTCCTGTCCTTTCCTATCTAAGCTAGCGTGGGCCCCATCTTTGCTCAGTCTATCTTTCTGTCTGTGTTTTGTTCTTTCTTCTTGCTTCACCGTCATTATATGTGGGGGGCTGCCTTTTGCTTTGGGGTCTGCTCTGGGGCAGTTTAGATTTCCCTTTCTGTCTTTAGGCTATGTAGTCCTCCGGCTGTGATCGAGGGGCCTAGGGCTTCGTAGGAGCCCCCCACGGCTACTGCTAGTTGTGGTGATAGGTTCAGGGGTCTGCAATCCGATAGCTGCCAACTTCTCTGGTTTTCTGGACTTAGCTAGCATTTCTATTTTTGCCTCCTACGGTGACTCAATCATAACACATCCCACTGCAGCCTAGCAGCACTGTATATACCAGCCAGCCACCCCACTGCAGCTCAGCAGCACTGTATATACCAGCCAGCCACCCCACAGCAGCCCAGCAGCACTGTATATACCAGCCAGTCACCCCACTGCAGCCCAGCAGCACTGTATATACCAGCCAGTCACGCCACTGCAGTCCAGCAGCACTGTATATACCAGTCAGCCACCCCACTGCAGCCCAGCAGCACCTGTATACACCAGCCAGCCACCCCACTGCAGCACCTGTATACACCAGCCAGCCACCCCACTGCAGCCCAGCAGCACTGTATATACCAGGCAGCCACCCCACTGCAGCCCAGCAGCACCTTTATATACCAGCCAGCCACCCCACTGCAGCCCAGCAGCACTGTATATACCAGCCAGCCACCTCACTGCAGCCCTGAGCACTGTATACACCAGCCAGCCACCCCACTGCAGCCCAGCAGCACTGTATATACTAGTCAGCCACCCCACTGCAGCCAAGCAGCACTGTATATACCAGCCACCCCACTGCAGCCCAGCAGCACCTGTATATACCAGTCAGCCACACCACTGCAGCTCAGCAGCACTGTATTTGCCAGCCAGCCACCTCACTACAGCCCAGCAGCACTGTATATACCAGCCAGCCACCCCACTGCAGCCCAGCAGCAATGTATATACCAGCCAGCCACCCCACTGCAGCCCAGCAGCACTGTATATGCCAGCCACCCCACTGCGGCCCAGCAGAACTGTATATGCCAGCCACCCCACTGCAGCCTAGCTTTCCTGTATATACCATCCAGCCCACTGTGGCCATCCAGCCACCTCACTGCGGCCCAGCAGCACTGTATATGCCAGCCAGCCACGCCACTGCAGCCCAGCAGCACTGTATATATACCAGCCAGCCACCCCACTGCAGCCCAGCAGCACTGTATATATACCAGCCAGCCACCCCACTGCAGCCCAGCAGCACTGTATATGCCAGCCAGCCACCCCACTGCGGCCCAGCAGCACTGTATATACCAGCCAGCTACCTCACTTCAGCCCAGCAGCACTGTATATACCATCCAGCCCACTGCGACCCAGCAGCACTGTATATGCCAGCCACCTCACTGCGGCCCAGCAGCACTGTATATGCCAGCCAGCCACCCCACTGCAGCCCAGCAGCACTGTATATATACCAGCCAGCCACCTCACTTCAGCCCAGCAGCACTATTTATACCAGCCAGCCCACTGCGGCCCAGCAGCACTGTATATGCCAGCCAGCCACCCCACTGCGGCCCAGCAGCAATGTATATGCCAGCCAGCCACCCCACTGCGGTCCAGCAGCACTGTATATACCAGCCAGTCACCCCACCGCAGCCCAGCAGCACTGTATATGTACCAGCCAGCCACCCCACTGCAGCCCAGCAGAACCTTTATTCACTCACTCACCAGGTCCCAGACCCATCCGTCACTCTAATCCTGGCAGCATCCAGTGATTATTGCAGGCACGCGAAGGTAGGCTGGATGTCCTGAGTCTCTTCTGATACATCAGTGCTGCAGCCTCAGCCTAGAGCAGGAGTCAGGAGAGCAGAGCGGCTCTCTCCTCCCACAAAGAACATCCTGACTGCAACGTCAGACGTTCTTAACCCCTTCTGTGCCACTGACTTGTGGTGAGTGATGATGCAGCTGCTGCTGCCATCGCGAGCCTGTGTAAAACCGCCGTGCCCACAGATTTAAAGGGCCGGCGGCAAAAGTTTAAAACGGGCCGGTGACCGCATCGGCGGCGGCCAGATGAGCGGGTGCCGCCACTCCAGCGGCCCACAGAGTCGCACACATCCTGGCCCAGCGGGAAAATGCCCAGTTGGGCAGATTATCAATCCGGGCCTGCTGCACGGTGTTGGGCTGTGAGCACAACCCCCATCTGTGGACGTCGGGCACTCAAACCATCCTCATGGAGTCGGTTTCTAACCGTTTGTGCAGACACATACACTGTGACTACAGTTGCACATATTATTCAGAAATTTAAGAGCCATGTAGCCAACCTCCCTGGATGTGGCCGCAGGAGGAAAATTGATGACAAATATGATAATATGAATGGTAACAAAAGAGCTCAGAAAAACTTCTAAACAGATTAAAGGTGAACTTCAAGCTCAAGTAACATCAGTGTCAGATCGCACCATCCGTTGTTGTATGAGCCAAAGTGGACTTCATGGGAGACGACCAAGGAGGACACCATTGTTGAAAAAAAATCATTAAAAAGCCAGACTGGAATTTGCCAAACTACAGTCATGGCCAAAAGTTTAGAGAATGACACAAATATTAAGTTTTACAAAGTCTACTGCTTCATTTTTTCTAATGGCAATTTGCATATACTCCAGAATGTTATAAAGAGTGATCAGCTTAACAGCAATTACTTGCAAAGTCAATATTTGCCTAGAAAATTAACTTTATCCCCCAAAACACATTTCAACATCATTGCAGCCCTGCCTTAAAAGGACCAGCTAACATCGTTTCAATGATTACTCCATTAACACAGGTGTGGGTGTTGATGAGGACAGGGCTGGAGATCAATCTGTCATGATTAAGTAAGAATGACACCACTGGACACTTTAAAAGGAGGCTGTTGCTTGGCATCATTGTTTCTCTTCTGTTAACCATGGTTATCTCTAAAGAAACACGTGCAGTCATCATTGCACTGCACAAAAATGACCTAACAGGGAAGAGTATCGCAGCTAGAAAGATTGCACCTTAGTCAACAATCTATCGCATCATCAAGAACTTCAAGGAGAGAGGTTCCCTTGTTGCCAAAAAGGCTCCAGGGCGCCCAAGAAAGACCAGCAAGCGCCAGGACCGTCTCTTAAAAGTGTTTCAGCTGCGGGATCGGGCTACCAGCAGTGCAGAGCTTGCTCAGGAATGGCAGCAGGCAGGTGTGAGTGCATCTGCACGCACTGTGAGGCGGAGACTCTTGGAGCAAAGCCTGGTCTCAAGGAGGGCAGCAAAGAAGCCACTTCTCTCCAGAAAAAACATCATGGACAGACTGATATTCTGCAAGAGGTATAGGGAGTGGACTGCTGAGGACTGGTGTAAAGTCATTTTCTCTGATGAATCCCCTTTTCGATTGTTTGAGACATGTGGAAAATGGCTTATTCGGAGAAGACCAGGTGAGCGCTACCACCAGTCTTGTCTCTTGCCAACTGTCAAGCATCCTGAAACCATTCATGTGTGGGGTTGCTTCTCAGCCAAGGGAATGGGCTCTCTCTCAGTCTTGCCTAAAAACACAGCCATGAATAAAGAATGGTACCAGAATGTCCTCCAAGAGCAACTTCTCCCAACCGTCCAAGAGCAGTTTGGCGATCAACAATGCCTTTTTCAACATGATGGAGCACCTTGCCATAAAGCAAAGGTGATAACTAAATGGCTCAGGGAACAAAACATAGAGATTTTGGGACCATGGCCTGGAAACTCCCCAGATCTTAATCCCATAGAGAACTTGTGGCCAATCATCACGAGACGGGTGGACAAACAAAAACCTTCAAATTCAGACAAAATAAAAGCATTGATTTTGCAAGAATGGACTGCTATCAGTCAGGATTTGATCCAGAAGTTGATTGAGAGCATGCCAGGAAGAATTGCTGAGGTCCTGAAGAAGAAGGGTCAACACTGCAAATATTGACTTGCTGCATTAACTCATTCTAACTGTCAATATAACCTTTTGTTACTCATAATATGATTGCAATTATATTTCTGTATGTGATAAAAACATCTGACAAACACACATAAAAACCAGCAGTTCATGTGAAAATATAATATTTGTGTCATTCTCTAAACTTTTGGCCATGACTGTACATGTTGACAAGCCACAAAGCTTTTGGGAGAATGTCCTATGGACAGATGAGACAAAAATAGATTTTTTGGCAGGGTACATCAGCTCTATGTTCACAGATGGAAAAATGAAGCATATCAAGAAAAGAACACTGTTCCTACTGTGAAACATGGAGGAGGCACTGTTATGTTCTGGGGCTACTTTGCTGCATCTGGCAAAGGGTGTCTAGAATCTGTGCAGGGTACAATGAAATCTTAAGACTATCAAGGGATTGTAGAGAGAAATGTGCTGCCCAGTGTCAGAAAGCTTGGTCTCAGTCACAGGTCATGGGTCTTGCAACAGGATAATTGACCCAAAACACAGAGCTAAAAACACCCAAGAATGGCTAAGAGGAAAACATTGGACTATTCTGAATTGACCTAAATCCTATTGAGCATCTTTGGAAAGAGCTGAAATATGCCATCTGTAAAAGGCAACCTCACACACGAGACAACTGGAGCAGTTTGCTCTTGAGGAGTGGGCCAAAATACCTGGTGAGAGGTGCAGAAGTCTCATTGACAGTTACAGGAATCGTTTGATTGCAGTGATTGCATCAAAAGGTTGTGCAACAAATTATTAAGTTAAGGGTACCATCATTTCTGTCCAGGCCTATTTCATGAGTTTTATTTTTTATTTTTTAATTCTGTGGAAACATGGCTGAAATGCAATGTCTGACTTTCATTTTGTCATTTTCATAGATTTTTAATTTATTATTACTTTTTTCAGAGTCAAGATATTTCTGTCACCATTGTGGGTTTTTCTATTATTAAACGAGGGGTACCAACAATTTTGACCACATGTGTATATAATGTACAGTGGGGAAAAAAAGTATTTAGTCAGTCAGCAATAGTGCAAGTTCCACCACTTAAAAAGATGAGAGGCCTCTGTAATTTACATCATAGGTAGACCTCAACTATGGGAGACAAACTGAGAAAAAAAAATCCAGAAAATCACATTGTCTGTTTTTTTTTCATTTTATTTGCATATTATGGTGGAAAATAAGTATTTGGTCAGAAACAAAATTTCATCTCAATACTTTGTGATATATCCTTTGTTGGCAATGACAGAGGTCAAACGTTTTCTGTAAGTCTTCACAAGGTTGCCACACACTGTTGTTGGTATGTTGGCCCATTCCTCCATGCAGATCTCCTCTAGAGCAGTGATGTTTTTGGCTTTTCGCTTGGCAACACGGACTTTCAACTCCCTCCAAAGGTTTTCTATAGGGTTGAGATCTGGAGACTGGCTAGGCCACTCCAGGACCTTGAAATGCTTCTTACGAAGCCACTCCTTCGTTGCCCTGGCGGTGTGCTTTGGATCATTGTCATGTTGAAAGACCCAGCCACGTTTCATCTTCAATGCCCTTGCTGATGGAAGGAGGTTTGCACTCAAAATCTCACGATACATGGCCCCATTCATTCTTTCATGTACCCGGATCAGTCGTCCTGGCCCCTTTGCAGAGAAACAGCCCCAAAGCATGATGTTTCCACCACCATGCTTTACAGTAGGTATGGTGTTTGATGGATGCAACTCAGTATTCTTTTTCCTCCAAACACGACAAGTTGTGTTTCTACCAAACAGTTCCAGTTTGGTTTCATCAGACCATAGGACATTCTCCCAAAACTCCTCTGGATCATCCAAATGCTCTCTAGCAAACTTCAGACGGGCCCGGACATGTACAGGCTTAAGCAGTGGGACACGTCTGGCACTGCAGGATCTGAGTCCATGGTGGCGTAGTGTGTTACTTATGGTAGGCCTTGTTACATTGGTCCCAGCTCTCTGCAGTTCATTCACTAGGTCCCCCCGCGTGGTTCTGGGATTTTTGCTCACCGTTCTTGGGATCATTCTGACCCCACGGGGTGGGATTTTGCGTGGAGCACCAGATTGAGGGAGATTATCAGTGGTCTTGTATGTCTTCCATTTTCTAATTATTGCTCCCACAGTTGATTTCTTCACTCCAAGCTGGTTGGCTATTGCAGATTCAGTCTTCCCAGCCTGGTGCAGGGCTACAATTTTGTTTCTGGTGTCCTTTGACAGCTCTTTGGTCTTCACCATAGTGGAGTTTGGAGTCAGACTGTTTGAGGGTGTGCACAGGTGTCTTTTTATACTGATAACAAGTTTAAACAGGTGCCATTACTACAGGTAATGAGTGGAGGAAAGAGGAGACTCTTAAAGAAGAAGTTACAGGTCTGTGAGAGCCAGAAATCTTGATTGCTTGTTTCTGACCAAATACTTATTTTCCACCATAATATGCAAATAAAATGAAAAAAAAACAGACAATGTGATTTTCTGGATTTTTTTTTCTCAGTTTGTCTCCCATAGTTGAGGTCTACCTATGATGTAAATTACAGACGCCTCTCATCTTTTTAAGTGGTGGAACTTGCACTATTGCTGACTGACTAAATACTTTTTTTCCCCACTGTATATAGACTGCTGTATATACATTATATAGGTGATACTGCAATTATATATAGCAGTAGCAATATCACTTACATATTGTATAAACAGTGGTCTATATACATTATACAGGTGATACTGTGATTGCAATGTATAGTCGCAGTATATATACAGCAGTATAACCAATATAATGTACATACAGCAGTCTATATACATTATACAGGTCAAAATGCAAATTCTGTATATGCAGAAAAAAAGATTTCATCTTGGTACTCACCCAGGTCCCTGAGATGGGGGAGGATGAAGAGATGAGGTGGGTCCACTGTCCAGCCAGCGTCGGAGGTGCTGAGGACTTGGAGCGGATGCTGGCGATTTGGGGATTGGTCAGGCGAGCATACTGTTCTCTGACACTGGTACTGGCCAGCATCAGACAGAAAGAGGCAGGTGTCCTGGGCGTGCTGCGGCAACCTTTTCAAACTTCTGACTAGGCCAGCCCTGTGTGCGCGCTCTCCTTACCCGACATGACAAGGGCAGTAGTCGCACCCGAAAGCATGAACGAGGGCCGCCGCAGCCCTTGTCAGCTCGTGCACCAAGAAGCATGCATGCACACATGGTCTTTGTTAAAGTTTTAAAGAGATGGCAGCCAATTTTGCATCTCAGAGCCGCCGGCCCTGTGGCCATCTGCCCACCTTGGCAGATTGCCAATCTGGGCCTACAGGGAAGTGAGCTCTAGCTACAGAGCTACAATTTAATGATCCTGTTCTCCCAATACAAACCTTAGTACACAGCATTATGCACTTTATCTTAACGTGAAGTTGGTGCTGCCCTCATGTGGCCAATTGGTAGTTATACACTGAGCATATATTTTTGCGAAGCGCATATACAGGGGTTGGACAAAATAATGGAAACACCTAACGTTTTGGCATCATAATCTTCGAACATGTTATAAACATGCAAACCGTGACATATGGTAATGCTTTGTAGTTGATTATTTGTGTTATGTGATATGTGTATGTAAATTAACTGTTTGTTTTGCAGAATTGTAAGAACATTGATGAAAACCTGATACCAATGGCAGACCTCTCGGATTTTCAAAGAGGCCAAATTGTTGATGCTGGTATGGCAGGCACTAGTGTAACAGAAAGTGCCCGAATGCTTGGCATGCCAAGAGGTACTGTCTCCAAAGTAATGACTACGTTTGAAAGAGAAGGAAAAACGTCCGCAGCAAAGCACAGGTCCGGCCGAAAGTCGAAGTTGAGTGAGAGAGACCATCGGACTCAAGCGACTTGTGAGAGAGGATCACAAGACCACGGCTCCGAAAATCACTGCTGAGCTCAATGAACACCTACAGAACCCAGTTTCCACGAAAACTGTTCGTCGGGAGCTGCACAAATCTGGATTCCACGGAAGAGCTGCAATTAGAAAACCGCTGCTCTCAATGACAAATGTTTCCAAGCGTTGAGTGGTGTAGAAACCTCCAGAATTGGTCCCTCGAGCAGTGGAAACATGTGATATTCTCCTATTTCCGACCTCCGGCCGAGTGTACGTTTGGAGACAACCGAAAGAAACATTCCATCCAGACTGCCTTCTCCCAACCGTAAAACATGGCGGATGTTCTGTGATGATCTGGGGTGCAATTTCGTGGAGATCCGCCAGGCCAATGATATCCCTTCATAGAGGAATTAACAGCCGCGATTATTTAGGTATTTTGGGTGACCAAGTACATCCTATGGTTCAAGCACTGTTCCCGGAGGGGAACGCCATCTTTCAGGATGATAATGCACCAATTCATACAGCTAGAATCGTTAAAGCATGGCACGAGGAACATTCTAATGAAGTTGAGCATCTCATCTGGCCCCCACAATCCCCAGACCTCAACATTATTGAGCATTTATGGCCGATTTTAGAGATTCAAGTTAGACGTCGATTTCAGTCGCCATCGTCGCTCAAAGAACTGGAGGGTGTTTTAACTGAAGAATGGGCTACAATTCCTTTGGAAACAATTCACACCTTGTATGAATCCATACCTCGGAGAATTGAGGCTGTAATCACCGTAAAAGGTGGACCTACACCATATTAAACGAACTTTGGTTGATGTTTCCAGGTGTTTCCATTATTTTGTCCAACCCCTGTATGTGCCCTTTACTGCCCCCACGTGGCCAGAACTATATAGGGTCCTTGTAGTTCCAATGTAGGTGAGCGAAGGCATCCTCACCCTGGACCCTGGATCTTCCCCGTCACTCTTATCTCGATGTGCCCTGTGATGCCGGGTCATGTGATTCGTCATGTGGTCTTGGCATCATGGTCATATACAGTGGGGAAAATAAGTATTTGGTGCACTGCCGATTTTGCAAGTTTTCCCACCTACAAAGAATGGAGAGGTGTGTAATTTTTATCGTAGATACACTTCAACTGTGAGAGACAGAATTAAAAAAAAAAAAAACAGAAAATCACATTGTATGATTTTTAGTATATAAATTGCATTTTATTGCATGAAGTATTTGATTACCTACCAACCAGAAAAAATTCTGTCTCTCACAGACCTGTTACTTTTTCTTTAAGAATCTCTCCTACGCTGCAGTCATTACCTGTATCAATTGTGTTTGTTTGAACTCGTTATTTGTTTGAAAGACACATGTCCACACACTCAATCACACTCCAGCCTTTCCACCATAGCCAAGACCAAAGAGCTGTCTAATTACACCAAGGCCAACATTGTAGACCTGAACAAGCTAGCTGGGATGAGCTACAGGACAATAGGCAAGTAGCTTGGTGAGAAGGCAACAACTGTTGGCAGAATTATTAGTTAATTAGAAAGAAACACAAGATGTCTGTGAATCTTGCTCTGTCAATGGATGATTTTGGGAAAGGTCAGAAATCCACCCAGAACTACATGGAGGACTTGGTCAATGACCTGAAGAGAGCTGGACCACAGTCTCAAACATTGCCGTTAGTAACACACTATGCCGTCATGGATTAAAATAATGCAGGTCACGCCAGGTCGCCCTGCTCACACCAGCACATATCCAGGCACATTTGAACTTCACCAATAACCATCTGGATGACCCAGAGGCAGCATGGAAGAAGGTCATGTGGTCATATCAGACCAAAATAGAACTTTTTGGTATCAACTCCACTCGCCGTATTTGGAGGAAGAAGAAGGAGGAGTACAACTTCAAGAACACAGTCCCAGCCATGAAACATGCTGGAGGAAGCATCATACTGCTTTTCTGCAAGTGGGCAGGACGACTGCATCGTATTGAAAGGAGGATGGATGTGGTCATGTATCACAAGATTTTGGCCAACAACCTCCTACTATCAATAAGAGCATATAAGATGGGTCATGGCTGGGTCTTCCAGCATGACAATGACCCAAAACACACGGCAAGGAAATATAAGGAGTGGCTCCATAAGAAGCATTACAAGGACCTGGAGTCTTCAGACCTAAAACCCAATAGAAAATCTTTGGAAGGAGCTGAAATGCAATGTTGCCCGAAACCTGAAAGTCTGGAGAAGATCTGTATGGAGGAATGGGCAAAAATCCCTGCTGCAGTGTGTGTAAACTTGGTCAAGAACTACAGGAAACGTCTGACCTCTGTAATTGCAAACAAAGGTTTCTGTACCAAATATTAAGTTCTGTTTTTCTGTTGTATCAAATACTTATTTTATGCAATAAAATTTAAATTAATTATGTAAAACTATTACAATATGATTTTCTGGAATTTTTTTTAGATTCTGGCTATCACAGTTGAAGTGTAGCTACGATAAAAATTACAGACCTCTGCATTCTTTCTAGGTGGGAAAACTTGCAAAATCCACAGTGCATCAAATAGTTATTTTCCCCACTGTAATGCAGGCTCCGAAACCCTTCCTGGATAAAGGGTCGCTCTGCCGGGACACGCAGTGACTGGAGGATAAGGGGACTCTCTGACCAGACATAAAAGGGACAGAGAATGGCAGATAAGGCCTGTGGTCTGGGAAAGGGCCGGGCAGAAAATTCTATCCCTGGTGAAACTTCTAAAAGTGCCGATACATACCTCCAGCTGCACGCCAGTCACCGGCCGGGACGGCGGCATGCTAGGAGGTAGCACCCTTTAGCTCCAGCAACCCTTAATATAACTGTGTCGGGGAGTGTCTTTGTGAAAGGACCTGGAAATTTATCTGTATTCTGAAGACTTTTCTCCGTGCCTCGCCAGCTGTAGCTCTAGTAAAGGTAACAGATCTCTTCATAAGATACTTCCTTGCAATTTTGTTTTTTTAACGAGGACACATTTATTTAGCGCAAGTCTATACAAGGTTTATTTATTATTATTTTTACAGAGACAATCTGAGTGGTGTGTTGTCTTAATACTTGCTGCTTTGTGTTCTGTGGTTGTACGCTTTAGCGCCATTGGTATATGCACATTTACAATATTGTATTTTGCCCGACAAGGAGAGTTAGGGTTAATGTTTGGGACTAGCCCAGAGTAGGAAGGGATAAAGTGCAGGGACAGAGACAGTTTCCTGTCAGGAAGTCAGATCTGGCCCAGCATGTGCCAGAAGCAGACCTAAGCAAGCAATATGGGGGAATACTAATCAGTGTCAGTTGATAAAGAGCTGAAAATACCAGCAGAGATTAAACTACCCAAATAAATTGAAATAAAAATCAATCTTTATTAAATATAACAATTTAAGTAAATACAACGTAAAAATTAAAGAACAGGGGGATTTTTTAGTTTGTACAGTGAATAAAGTGGTAAATAGTCACATGTATAAGCTATTACATAGAAAATTACAAATGTACCCTCGCCTACTGTATCCTCACCCATCCCGTTGTAGATTGTGAGCCCTCGCGGGCAGGGTCCTCTCTCATCCTGTACCAGTCGTGACTTGTATTGTTTAAGATTATTGTACTTGTTTTTATTATGTATACCCCTCCTCACATGTAAAGCGCCATGGAATAAATGGCGCTATAATAATAATAATAATAATAATAATAATAATAATAAAATGTGATAAAATATCAGTTTACTTGAGATTCCATAAGACACAGTAACGGGCTCATATTAATTTAAAAGGATTATAAGAAAATTAGTTAGCATGTAAACCGCTTGTAAAACATCTCCGCTTGGTGAGCAAAAAAGTGTCTACAAGGTATCAGATGGGACATGGTTTTATCTGCTATGTCTATAATGAGCCAACAGTATTCATGAGAGCTCACAGTATATAATAAGCATGAACTGAAGTATGCACCACAGGATCAATAAACTTGTGCTGATTTAGATAATAGTATAAAGCAATATACAAAAGACTATAAAGTGCTACAGTGCATGGATAAGGTACTCATATTTATAAGGTGCAAGTGGAAGTACAATACTGAGCTACTACATGTGTATACAAAAGTATTTGCACATATAAGTATATAGAAAACGTGCTGACAATACTGCCTAACCCTAATCATTATATGGTAGGAGTACTAACTCAAGATAGTTTGTTCATTAGAAAGATAAAGGAGACCCTTCCTGAAGAAGCCAATAGGTGAAACACGCATTAGAGGAACCTGTGGTAATTACTAATTTTCTTTAGTCCATGTATAGTTTTTCTTGTATTATGTTTCTTTGTTTCCTGGTATTTCCTTGTGATAGCCTTCTAGCAACTTTTGAGCAGGATGCGGAACACTGGTAAAAACGGGCAGGGAAAAGTAAACTTGAAGAGGTAAAGGAGCAAGTGTGAAAGATGCACCGTATTATGAAAGTAACACTTGTGAAGTTTTGCACTAGCTATCTATTTTACTTAGTTCCCACCAAATTAATGTTGAGTAAAAGACTTTATTTTTGATTGGTAGTCTCTCTCATTGAACTGTTTTTTTGTTTTGTTTTTTTTTAATAATTGTAATTTTTATTACATTTTATACAATTTTACAATCAGAAATAAGACAAAGCAATCACAATTTGACTTACAAATTAGAGGATCAGAAAGAATGGGAGTACAATGAGAATAAACCCTTGGAAGATGTTCCCTTCAGTGGCATCAAAACATATTGTGGAATAGAACAGAAAAAGACAACGTCCAACAGTAGTTCTAAATAATGCCAAGTTAAGATGACTCCATCCCCATACACCTCTTACAATTCTTATAAAACCACAATGCTAAATAAGACGAGACATACACATATGGCAGGGAAGGGAAGAAGAAACCTGTACAAAAACCAGTATGCTCCCAACTGTTTTGTTGAGCTCTAAAATAGTCCCAGGGAGCCCATACAGTCTCAAATCTGTCCAAACTCGCATTTAATAAGGCTATCACGTGCTCCATCCTGCGGATGACAGCTATTCTATCCAAAACCTTCTGATAAGAGGGTGGAGTAGTCTGTTTCCAATGAAGGTCAAACAAACATCTATCTGCTGTCTAACAGCAGTCCATCCCTCTAGGAGAAACATCTAGTAGGTATATAGCAGGGTCCAAATCAACCTCCACATATAGAACCTTTTGTATTAAGATTTTCACCTTTTCTCAAAATCCAGCCAGCTCAGGACAAGACAAGAAAATGTGGAACTGAGAGCCCAGTGCTGAGCAACAAAACCAGCAAATATTTGGGAGCTGGTGGTTCAGTCTATGAAGGAGCTCTGAAGTGTGATACTAAAACATCCAAATTTTATATTGGTTTTCATTATAAAGGGTGCAGATAGACGATTTGGCTGCCTTTTCCCATATATTCTGCCAGCATTAGGGAGACTCCCAGGAGAGACTCCCATCTAATTATATTTGAATGTTTCAAGGGGGGGTCAGTCCAAGGAGAACCCAAGAATATGTTGACGTGCCCTTCTTACAAAGCCTCTCAAATTCCGTTGGTTGAGAAACCGTCAATGAGCCATATAGTGACGTCGCCAGGCACTTAATCTGCATGAATTGGAAGAATTCTCTATTAGGTATAGCAAATTTAGATTTTATAGTACCAAACGAGAGAATTTCCAATGTTTTTCCATCCACCAATTCCGCAAATCTAAAAACTCCTGCCGACATCCACGGATGGACCATTGTCAGTTCCAAACTGTTTGATATCAGAGGCTGGTATATAAAAGATATCATTGGAGAATTGGGGAGACCAACCCAAAAACACCTTGCACATGAAAGTCACAGATCCCTCGTAAACTGCATAGGGCCCAACAAAGTAAATGGTATCTTAATGGGCTTAGTTGACGATAAAAGGCAGTTTGGGTGGATCAGAGACAGACAAATCTTTTCTATTTCAGTCCAAATATTGTAAGCCCATAATGAAGCCCAGGAGGGAATCCTCCTCAGGTGTGCTGCCCAATAGTATTTAACGATATCCAGAACAGACAAGCCCCTTGTGATCTATGAGCTGTGAGAAAACTTTTGGATATTATATGGCATTTCTCGTTCCATATGAACTTCATTAAGTTAAGTTCATTAAGTGGCATCCACTTAATCGATAGCCTCCTCAACTCTCCAAAAGGAGCCGGGTAGTTACAATTATATAAATTGTTATAGGAAGAGGACAGATTAACCCCCATGTATTTAATAGCCTCGGTTTTCCATCTAAATTTAAAGTTTGTCATTAAACAGTCAAGGATATTAGGAGAATGTACAAGGGTAAGGCCTCTGTTTTAGCGGCATTTAAGTCATATCCCAACAGTTGTCCATAAGCCTTATACAATGCATTTAATGCTGTAAAATAAAGCTCCCGAGATGCCAAATGTTTTTTGACTGTTTCAAACAAGAAAGACCAATTAAGCCGGTAAAATGCCTTCTCTGCGTCTAAACATAAAATAAGCGTTTGTGTTTTTATTTTTGTTGGACACATCAATCAAATCTATAGCCCTTCTGGTGTTGTCTCCTTCCTGCCGAAAAGGGACAAAGCTTACCTGATCCTCACTAATAAGCCGGGGTAGCCACTGATTAAGCCTATTAGCCAACATGCAGGTAAATATTTTCAAGTCCGAGTTTTATAGGGCCATCGGACAATAATTACAACAATCTAGACGGTCTTTTCCCACAGTAGGAATAAGTATCAAATATGCGACAGGGTATCTGGTATGGTAGAGCCCTCCATGAATGAGATAAACAATTTAGTCAAGGGGATCATCTCATCTGCAAAAGTTTTATAATAAAGATACATCTGTCCGTCTGAGCCAGGAAACTTTCCCAAAGGCAAGTCTTTCAAGATTTCAGCTATTTCTTCTTGGGTAACCGGAATATTAAGAGAGTTTATCGCTTCAGGGGCCAGGACTGGTAAATTTAAATGTATAAGTAATGTTGCAATAGTGAGTCCCCTCTATTCACATCTGTGGGAAGTGTATCCTGGAGATTATAAAACTGTATATACTCGTGTATAAGCCAACCAGTGTATAAGCCGACCCCCCTAATTTTGCCACAAAAAAACTGGGAAAACGTGTTGACTTGCGTATAAGCCTAGAGTGGAAAATGCAGCAGCTACTGGTAAATTTCAAAAATAAAAATTGATACCAATAAAAGTAAAATTAATTGAGACATCATTAGGGTAAATGTTTTTAAATATCCATATTGAATCAGGAGCCTCATATAATGCTCCATACAGTTCATGATGGCCCCATAAGATGCTCCATACAAAATATACCCCATATAATGCTGCACAAAGGTTAATAATGGCCCCATAAGGTGCTCCATAGAATAATATGCCCCATATGCTGCTCCATAAAGGTTATGCCCCCATAAGATGCTCCATAGATTATGCCCCCATATGCTTCCCCCATAAGATGCTCCATAGATTATGCCCCATATGCTGCCCCCATAAGATGCTCCATAGATTATGCCACCATATGCTACCCCCATAAGATGCTCCATAGATTATGCCCCCATATGCTGCCTCCATAAAATGCTCTATACATTATGCACCCATATACTGCCCCATAAGATGATCCATAGATTATACCCCCATATGCTGCCCCCATAAAATGCTCCATAGATTATGCCCCCATATACTGCCTCCATAAGATGCTCCATAGATTATGCCCCATATGCTGCCCCCATAAGATGATCCATAGATTATGCCACCATATGCTACCCCCATAAGATGCTCCATAGATTATGCCCCCATATGCTGCCTCCATAAAATGCTCTATACATTATGCACCCATATACTGCCCCCATAAGATGATCCATAGATTATACCCCCATATGCTGCCCCCATAAAATGCTCCATAGATTATGCCCGCATATACTGCCTCCATAAGATGCTCCATAGATTATGCCCCCATAATATGCTCCATAGATTATGCCCCCATATACTGCCCCCATAAAATGCTTCATAGATTATGCCCCCATATACTGCCCCCATAAGATGCTCCATAGATTATGCCCCCATATGCTTCCCCCAAAAGATGTTCCATAGATTAAGCCCCCATATGCTGCCCCCATAAGATGCTCCATAGATTATGCACCCATATGCTGCCCCCATAAGATGCTCCATAGATTATGCCCCCATATAATGCCCCCCATAAAATGCTCCATAGATTATGCCATTATGCCCCCATATACTGCCCCCATAATATGCTCCATAGATTATGCCCCAATATGCTGCCCCCATAAAATGCTCCATAGATTATGCCCCCTGTTATGAGTTCATTTTCCCCTTCACCATTGAGGTCTGATGAACTCCCTCTTCTGGTGAAGGAAGGCAGTGAGGCTGATTACCAAGCACCTGAGCTGGGAGAGGATGACTGGGCGACGGGGATTTCTGACTGGATATAAGGCAGCCAACGCCCTTCTGCATCGCTGGTGATTTCTCTGTGGAATTCTAGGAGACCAGTCTGATTCCTGCTCCTCAAAAGCTAAGTTTTCTGCTTTGCCTTTTTGCATTTGTGTTTTGGTTTTAGTTTGCCTTGCTTTTCTGGATTCTGCCATTCCCTGCTGGGGTGAGCTGAATTCCTTTTTGTCGGTTTGCTCTGTCTTCAGAAAATACCTGAGTACTGACATAGTCTTTTTGAAGCCTAGCGGCTTCAGGGCCTTTTTCCCTGTCAGTCTGTTGGCTCTTATTTTGATAGGGTTTTTCGTGGATTGCAGACAGCAGCCTTCCTATCCTGTCCTATCTACTTAGCTTGGGCCCCATCATTTGCTCAGTCTATCAACAGCCTTACGCAGATCCTAGGGTACTCAATAGCAGGAAAGAATTAAAAAAAAAAAAAAAGTGTGTATATATTTTCCTCTATATCTCTGAGGCCGTAGGGGGAATTTTTTTCTCTCAATGGAGATAAAGCAATTGTCTGATCATGTGGAGCAGCTCGCTGCAGAAGTGCGGGGAATTTCCGCCTACCTTGCTTATTCACATGCTGCTGAACCAAAGATCCCTGCTCCTGATGTGTTTTTTGGGGATCGGTCTAAATTTTTGAATTTCAAAAATAATTGTAAATTATTTTTTGCCTTGAAGCCTAACTCGTCAGGGAGCTCCACGCAGCAGGTTAAAATTGTCATCTCTTTGCTGCGTGGCGATCCCCAGGATTGGGCGTTTTCTTTGAAACCTGATGATCCTAGTCTGACTAATGTGAATGCATTTTTTCAAGCCTTGGGGTTGTTGTATGACGAACCTAATGCTATTGATCAGGCTGAAAAGACCCTGTTGGCATTGAGCCAGGGTCGAGATTCTGCAGAATTGTACTGTCAAAAATTCCTAAAGTGGGCGGTCCTTACTGCCTGGAATGATAATGCCTTGGCAGCTCTCTTTCGGAAGGGTTTGTCAGAAGCCGTAAAAGATACTATGGTGGGATTTCCTGTTTCCTCTGGTCTGGACGATTCTATGTCATTAGCCATTCAGGTTGATCAGCGTTTACGTGAACGCAGGACTGCACGAGAGGTGTGGCCACCTGTTGAACAAGTGTCTGAACCTATGCAATGTGATAGAGTTTTGTCCAGGGAGCAACGTCAGGAGTTCAGAAAGCGTAATAAGCTGTGTTTTTTTTGTGGAGATACCTCGCATATTATTTCTGTCTGTCCTAAACGAGAGAAACGTTTTGCACACACGTTTTCTGTGGGTGGTGTTCAACCTAAGTTTCTTCTGGCAATTACTCTGATCTGCTCCCTGTCCACATTTTCCGCCAAGGCTTTGTGGATTCGGGAGCAGCCCTGAACCTAATGGACTTGGATTTTGCTAAACGTTGTGGATTTCCTATGACACCTCTGCGGACGCCTATCCCTTTGAGGGGGATTGATGCTACTACTTTGGCGAAAAATAAACCTCAGTTTTGGACCCAGGTGGTAATGCAGGTCGCCCCAAACCATCAAGAAAATTGCAGATTTTTGGTGTTGCATAATTTGCATGATACCATTGTTCTGGGGTTTCCCTGGTTGCAAATTCATAATCCAGTTTTGGACTGGAAATCTGTGTCTGTGGTGAGTTGGGGTTGTCGGTGTGCCCTTAGAGAGGCTCCGTTTTTTTCCGCCTCTCCTCAGTCGCATGATGTTCCTGACTATTTGGCGGACTTTTGTGATGTATTTAGTGAGAATGAGTCTGCGTCTTTGCCTCCTCATAGGAGTTATGACTGTGCAATTGAACTGAGCCCGGGGTGTAAATTTCCCAAGGGTCGGCTCTTCAATTTATCTGTACCCGAGCACGAGGCTATGCGATCCTATATTAAGGAGGCGTTGGAGAAGGGTCATATTAGACCATCCTCTTCACCATTAGGTGCTGGGGGTTTTTTTGTGGCCAAAAAGGATGGTTCATTAAGGCCTTGTATTGATTATCATGCCCTCAACAAAATTACTATTAAATATCAGTATCCGTTACCCCTGATTTCGGATCTATTCTCCAGAGTTAAAGGTGCTTGCCAAGCTTGACCTCAGGGGGCGTATAATCTTATCCGCATTAAGCATGGGGATGAATGGAAGACGGCGTTTAATACTCCAGAGGGACATTTTGAGTACCTGGTGATGCCTTTTGGGCTCACTAATGCCCCTTCTGTCTTCCAGTGCTTCATGAACGACATTTTCCGAGACTTTGTGGATAAATTTTTGATTATCTATCTGGATGATATTTTGATCTTCTCCAAGGATTGGGATTCTCATGTGGAACATGTTCGGACGGTGTTCCAGATCTTGAGGGAGAATTCCCAGTATGTCAAAGGATCAAAATGCCTTTTTGGAGTACAGAGGATTTCATTTTTGGGATTTATTTTGTCTCCGTCAACTATTGAAATGGATCCGGCCAAGGTACAGGCCATTTATCAGGATACAAATCCAGCTCACCAGACATGGCATTCCAACATCGGAGCACGAGACCGCTGTGTCAAAGAGCACAATCCAAGGCAATGAGAAAAAACTTTGTCCAGCTCCACGATGTAGTGAAAAATATTCTTTATTTACTCAGTAGAAATGAGGTTTAAAAGCCAGCATGAGTTACAAGGCATGTGATCGATCTACGCGTTTCGAGTGGCTAGGCACTCTTAATCATGATACGCAGCTTTGTCCATGGGTAGATCTTATATACTCTATCCGGTCTACACACCGGTTAAATAATTAATTAAAACAAATATAAAACAAATAGAGAAAAAACTAACAATCACAATTAAATATAACAATTTGATTCATTAAGATACAATATTATCGCCTTCAGTAGTATTTTATCTTTTTTTTATTTCTTAATTTTTATTCATTATTCTCTTGTTATTATCCATGAAAAAATGAAGCAAACTTCTGAAATAGAAGAGAAACATAACAGATCTCAATGTTGCAACCATTCACAACAGTAAAATTCACATAGATACAATTTTTTCAAAATGCATGTGGTTTTCAATTACATGTCAAATTTTTATTTCTTTTTTGTGCAATGTTAATTTTAGCACAACAAACCATTTTTTAGTATGCACATGTATACAAAGAAAAAAAAATAAATTCAAGATTGGAAAGATTTTTTCAGGGACTATTTCAATTAGCGCACCAAATGTGCACACAGCCATAATATATTCGTTTAAAGGGGAGATAGAAAACTCCAATTTGCACTGTTCTAAAGAATTTTTTTCAGTGTATGTGATTTTTTTATTTATATACACAACCAAAAAAACATCTAATTCTTTTGTTCCCCATCATACACCAATCATAAAAAATCCGTTCTGATACATTTGTTGAAAAGTCGTTATCATAAACTTTCTCAAGACAGAAAGATGGAAAACTTCAATTTGCACAAAAAAAAAAAAAAAAGGGGGGGAGCATTCGGTTATTATATTTCCCCTTCATGCACTGAAAAAAAATCGTTCTAATGCATATATAGAAAGATTATCATAGACTTTCCCAAATAAATGAAATATTTCCTAAATACCGTATTTTTCGCTTTATAAGACGCACTTTTGTTCCCCCAAATTTTGGGGGAAAGTAGGGGGTGCGTCTTATAATCCGAATATACGGGGGAGGGGGTGTATATATATATATGTACTGCAGGGTCCAGGGGAGGTGGGGGCAGCTTTGGAGCGGTGCTGTGAGCTGGTAAAAGCTGCCGAAGGGAGCCTTTGATCTCCTGCTCCCGCTCATATAATATGCACTGCCGCTGTCCATCACCATGGTGCTGAAACCGCACCACGGTGACTGGCTGGGGGAGCGGTGCATATTATAGCTGCCTGCGCCCTCCTTTGATCGCACATGATCCCCTGTGTTAGATATCGCCCCCATGCTGCTGCCCATAGTAAAATAAAAAACTCTTTCCTTACCTCCTCCAGCGCTGATCTCCCGGTGTCTCTGCTGCTGCTGTCATCAGCACTCTGCTGTGCTGATCACATGACCGGCTCTGAGAACCAGGAAGTGGAGGAGGAGCTAAACCACACTGAGGGAGACACGAGGAGGGACAGCGCTGAGAAGGTAAGGAAAGAGTTTATTTTACTAAAAGCAGCAGCATGGAGGCGATATCTAACACAGGGTGATGTGTGGCAGCCACAGGGGGGCCAGTGTGCCAGCCACAGGGGGGCCAGTGTGCCAGCCACAGGGGGGCCAGTGTGCCAGCCACAGGGTGATGTGTGCCAGCCACAGGGGGCCAGTGTGCCAGCCACAGGGTGATGTGTGCCAGCCACAGGGGCCAGTGTGCCAGCCACAGGGTGATGTGTGCCAGCCACAGGGGGGCCAGTGTGCCAGCCACAGGGTGATGTGTGCCAGCCACAGGGGGGCCAGTGTGCCAGCCACAGGGTGATGTGTGCCAGCCACTGGGGGCCGTGTGCCAGCCACAGGGTGATGTGTGCCAGCCACAGGGGGGCCAGTGTGCCAGCCACAGGGGGCCAGTGTGCCAGCCACAGGGTGATGTGTGCCAGCCACAGGGGGGCCAGTGTGCCAGCCACAGGGGGGCCAGTGTGCCAGCCACAGGGGGCCAGTGTGCCAGCCACAGGGGGCCAGTGTGCCAGCCACAGAGTGATGTGTGCCAGCCACTGGGGGCCGTGTGCCAGCCACAGGGTGATGTGTGCCAGCCACAGGGTGATGTGTGCCAGCCACAGGGTGATGTGTGCCAGCCACAGGGGGGTCAGTGTGCCAGCCACAGGGGGGCCAGTGTGCCAGCCACAGGGTGATGTGTGCCAGCCACTGGGGGCCGTGTGCCAGCCACAGGGTGATGTGTGCCAGCCACAGGGGGGCCAGTGTGCCAGCCACAGGGGGGCCAGTGTGCCAGCCACAGGGTGATGTGTGCCAGCCACAGGGGGCCAGTGTGCCAGCCACAGGGTGATGTGTGCCAGCCACAGGGGCCAGTGTGCCAGCCACAGGGTGATGTGTGCCAGCCACAGGGGGCCCGTGTGCCAGCACAAGGGGGCTATATTCAATACAAGGTGGCCATATCCAGATTAAGGGGGCTAATTTTAGGGTGGGGGGGCTATGAGGGACATATACCCTATATGATTTGTTAGACGGACACTGGCATTATAAGACGGACCCCATTTATTAAAAAATTCTCTATTCCTTCACCACATTTGGGGGTGCGTCTTATAATCAGGTGCGTCTTATAAAGCGAAAAATACGGTAACTGATCAACACAAAATTATGTCGAATATTTTAATTTTTATATTTTAAACATGCAGATTCGAAAAACGGCATGAAAATACAGTTCTATGCACAAAAAATACCCTATGAAAAACCTTGCAAAAAACTACCATATTCCCACATATTTTAATATATATTTAATCAGAACATGAGGATTCATTATAAATGTAATAAGAAAGATATTTCACAGAGGAAAGGGTTGATAAGTGCTAGTCTAATAAAAGAGCATGGTGTCTTTTCTTTTATTCAAGCCTCGTGGCATACTGGTGTTTAATTTGAACATCCACCACGCCTCCCTATTCCTAAGCACAGGTTCTAAGTCCCCACCTCTAATCCGATTGTGGGCCATTTATGATTGGGTTCAGCCCACTTCTTTGAAGGCCCTTCAGAAGTTTTTGGGTTTTGCTAATTTTTATCGGAAATTTATAGCAAAATTTTCTAGTATTGCCAAGCCATTGACTGATCTGACTAAGAAGGGTGCTGATGTGTTGAATTGGTCTCCGGAGGCTGTTTCTTCCTTTCAGGAGCTGAAGCGAAGATTCACTTCTGCCCCGGTTTTGCGGCAACCTGATGTCTCACTCCCGTTCCAGGTAGAGGTGGACGCTTCTGAGATTGGTGCAGGAGCTGTTTTGTCCCAAAAGGATCCTGTAACATCTAAAATGAATCCCTGTGCTTTCTTTTCCCGAAAGTTCTCCCCATCTGAACGTAACTATGATGTGGGGAATCGGGAACTGTTGGCCATGAAAAGTGCATTTGAGGAGTGGAGACATTTGTTGGAGGGAGCTAAACATCAAGTCGTGGTCCTCACTGACCACAAGAATTTGATTTACCTGGAGTCGGCCAAAAGCTTGAACCCTAGACAGGCTAGATGGGCCTTGTTTTTTACACGTTTTGATTTTGAGGTCTCTTTTCTTCCTGGCACTAAGAATGTCAAGGCTGACGCTTTTTCTAGGAGCTTCTTTGCTGATTCTCCTGTGGTGACCAAGCCTGCTACCATCTTAGGCGAAGGGGTAGTTCTTTCTGCCATCTCACCTGATTTGAGACGTGCTCTCATAGAATCATAGAATCGTAGAGTTGGAAGGGACCTCCTGGGCCATCTGGTCCAACCCCCTGCTCAAAGCAGGATTCGCTAAATCATCCCAGTCAGATGTCTGTCCAGCCTCTGTTTGAAGACTTCCATTGAAGGAGAACTCACCACTTCTCGTGGCAGCTTGTTCCACTCATTGATCACTCTAACTGTCAAAAAGTTTTTTCTAATATCTAATCTGTGTCTCCTCCCATTCAGTTTCATCCCATTGCTTCTAGTCTTTCCTTGTGCAAATGAGAATAAAGTTGATCCTTCTACAATGTGACAGCCCTTTAGATATTTGTAGACAGCTATTAAGTCTCCTCTCAGAAGAGTTCCAGGAGGACAAACCTGAGCGTTGTCCCAGTGGAAAGTTGTATGTTCCTGACCAGTGGAAGAAGAGAGTGATGTCTGAAGTTCATTGCTCTGCATTGGCTGGTCATTCAGGTATTTTTGGTACTAGAGATCTGGTGAGACGGTCTTTTTGGTGGCCCGCCTTGTCTCGTGATGTCAGGAATTTTGTGCAGTCCTGTGGGACTTGCTCCAGGTCTAAACCTTGTTCTCGCTCTAGTGGGTTGTTGATGCGTTTGCCGGTCCCCAGGAGGCCATGGACCCATATTTCAATGGATTTCATCTCTGATATGCCTGTTTCTCAGAAAATGACTGTTATTTGGGTGATTTGTGATAGGTTCTCTAAGATGGTCCATCTTGTACCACTCCCTAAGTTGCCATCTTCCTTAGAGTTGGTGCCCTTGTTTTTGTAACAGGTGGTTCGCTTGCACGGGATTCCTGAGAACATTGTATCTGTTAGAGGAGTTCAGTTTGTCTCTAGATTTTGGAGGACGTTCTGTTCCAAGCTGGGAATTCAGTTGTCCTTCTCCTCTGCGTTTCAGCCTCAGACCAATGGGCAGACGGAGAGAACAAACCAGACCTTGGAGTCGTATTTGAGATGTTTTATTTCCGCTGATCAGGATGATTGGGTTTCATTTTTGCCCTTGGCCGAATTTGCTTTAAATAATAGAGCTAGTTCTGCCACTTCGATGTCACCTTTTTTTTGTAACTTTGGGTTTCATCCTCGATTTTCTTCAGGGCAGGTGGAGCCTTCTGCCTGCCCAGGTGTTGACACTGTGGTGGAGAGAATGCACCAGATCTGGGACCAAGTGGTGGATAAGTTATCTCTCTCCCAGGAAAAGGCCCAGCGGTTTTCCAACCGACATAGGACCGTTGGTCCCCAGTTTAAGGTGGGTGATATGGTTTGGTTATCATGAAAAAATATCGCTATGAAGGTAGCTTCTCCTAAGCTTAAGCCTAGATTTATTGGGCCTTACAAGATTTTGGAGATCATTAATCCGGTCTCTTTTCGGTTGGCTCTTCCTGTCACATTTAAAATCCATAATGTGTTTCATAAGTCCTTGTTGAAGAGGTTTGTTGAACCAGTAGTTCCTGGGGTGGCACCTCCGGACCCTGTATTGGTTGAAGGTAACATGGAATATGAGGTAGAGAAGATACTGGATTCCCGTCTGGCTAGACGGAGACTCCAGTATTTGGTTAAGTGGAAGGGTTATGGTCAGGAGGATAATTCCTGGGTCTCTGCCTCTGATATTCATGCCAAAAGATTGGTGCGTGCCTTTCATCGGGCTCACCCTGATCGCCCTGGTGGCGTGGATGAGGGTTCGGTGACCCCTCCTCAAGGGGGAGGTACTGTTATGAGTTCATTTTCCCCTTCACCATTGAGGTCTGATGAACTCCCTCTTCTGGTGAAGGAAGGTAGTGAGGCTGATTACCAAGCACCTGAGCTGGGAGAGGATGACTGGGCGACGGGGATCTCTGACTGGATATAAGGCAGCCGACGCCCTTCTGCCTCGCTGGTGATTTCTCTGTGGAATTCTAGGAGACCAGTCTGATTCCTGCTCCTCAAAAGCTAAGTTTTCTGCTTTGCCTTTTTGCATTTGTGTTTTGGTTTTAGTTTGCCTTGCTTTTCTGGATTCTGCCATTCCCTGCTGGGGGAGCTGAATTCCTTTTTGTCGGTTTGCTCTGTCTTCAGAAAATACCTGAGTACTGACATAGTCTTTTTGAAGCCTAGCGTCTTCAGGGCCTTTTTCCCTGTCAGTCTGTTGGCTCTTATTTTGATAGGGTTTTTCGCGGATTGCAGACAGCAGCCTTCCTATCCTGTCCTATCTAGTTAGCTTGGGCCCCATCATTTGCTCAGTCTATCTTTCTATCTGTGTTAGTGTTTTTTCTTCTTGCTTCACCGTCATTATATGTTGGGGGCTGCCTATTGCTTTGGGGTCTGCTCTGGGGCAGTTTAGATTTCCCTTTCTGTCTTTAGGCTAGGCAGTTCTCCGGCTGTGATCGAGGGGTCTAGGGCATCGTAGGAACCCCCCACGTCTACTGCTAGTTGTTGTTGATAGGTTCAGGGGTCTGCAATCCGATAGCTGTCAACTTCTCTGGTTTTCTGGACTTAGCTAGCATTTCTGTTTTTGCCTCCTACGGTGACTCATTCATAACAGCCCCCATATACTACCCCCATAAGATGCTCCATAGATTATGCCCTCATATGCTGCCGCTGCTGCTGCAAATGAAAAAAAATGACATACTCACCTCTTATCCCTGGGGGTCAGGTGTCGGTGTCGCTGCTTGCTTAGAACCCGGCACCTGCGATATTCACCTGTCCCGGGTCCATTGCTGCTCGCCGCTGTCTGCCGGGTCTTTGCAGTGACGTTCAGCAGAGGGCATGCGCTAACTACGTCACCGCGCCCTCTGCTGTCTGAACGTCACTGACAGAGGACCTGGCAGACAGCAGTGAGCAGCAATGGACCCGGGACAGGTGAATATCTAATATATTTACCCCCTCCTGGCGCAGTCTCTGCAGCCCTGCTTCTCCACGGTCTCCCTTCCTTCCTTCAGCGGTCACATGGTACCGCTCATTAAAGCCATGAATAGGCGCATATTCATGGCTTTAATGAGCGGTACCACGTGACTGCTGAAGGAAGGGAGACCGTGGGACAAGCAGAGGGACTGCAGAGACGCATCGGGGGGGTCAGTATGATCTGACACCCCCGCTCCCCCTCCCCCACCGACTCCCTGGCATATATGACTCGCGTATAAGCCGAGAGGGGGATTTTCAGCCCCAAAAATTGGGCTGAAAATCTCGGCTTATAAGCGAGTATATACGGTAATTTACTACTGAAATTATAAAGTAAATTAGAAATCTCAGATGAATTGTAGTGTATAGTGCCATCTTCACTTGTTAATGCTTGGGGATTCGAGAACAAAGCACTCTCCTTCAATTGCCTCGCCAATAGTGTGTGCGCTTTATTGCCCTTTTCATAATTTTGCTTTGTGTATAAAAGTAGTTTCTCTACCTTTCGCATAGATAGGTCTTTCAACTTATTTCTAATCTCTACCATCCTCCTCAAGACCTGCAGAGAAGGAGATGCAGATAGTTTATGGTCTTCTCTTTTGATTTGCAAAGAAAAGTATATTAAAGTTTGGCATTTTTTTTCAATTTGGAACCCTCTTTAACCCCTTTCTGACATTAGACGTAATATTCTGTCCATGTGTCCTGGGCCAATTTTACCATGGATGGAATATTACGTCATCGCGAACGGCCGCCACCTGGTGTCAGCTGATTCTGACAGCTGATACCCGGCACTAAGTGCCAGGAGCAGTCACAGACCGCTCCCGGCATTTTAACCTCTGAAATACTGCGATCAAATAAAATCGCAGCATTCCGGAAGCTGGCACAGGGCTGACAGCCCCTCTACCTTTGGATCGAGGTCCCGATCATTGCCATGGTAAGCGGATGTTGTCGTGACAACATCCGTTTCACCAGAGCCAGGAAACTTGCTGATCATGCGCAGTGCATGATCAGCAAGTCTCCCTGTGTCAGTGCAGCTCTAACAGCTTCTATGGCATGCAGATGCTGCTTCATCTACATACTATAGAAGCGATCAGCCTGCAAAAAATGATTGTCCCATAGTGGGACTGTCATGGTCACGCGTGGCTGGACACAGCGCCACCAGCAGTGCGGATTTAGATGACACGCGTGACCCTGGATACACTGCCTCCAGTTGGGCGAATTTAAATAATAGAACGTGCAGCTGGATACACCGCCTCCAACAGGCGAATTTCAGTAATACACGTATGTCTGGAAACCCCGCCTCCTGTAAGCTGAATTTAAACAATAAAAGGGATAATCTGGGAAACAATAACAATGGTGGCCCTGCGATAGGGAATGGGGACTGTTATGAATGAGTCACCGAAGGAGGAAAAAACAAAAATACAAGCTAAGTCCAGAAAACCGGAGAGGCTGGTAGCTATCGGATTGCAGACCCCTGATCCTATTCACACAACTAACAGTAGCCGTGGGGGGTTCCTACGGTGCCCTAGACCCCTCGTTCACAGCCGGAGAACTAAATAAGCCTAAAGAAAGAAAGGGGAAATCTAAACTGCCCCAGAGCAGACCCCAAAGCAATAGACAGCCCCCAACATGTATTGTCGGTGAAAAGCAGATGAAAACACAAACACAAACAGAACGACAGGTTGAGCAAATGATGGGGCCCAACTAACTAAATAGGAAAGGACAGAAAAGATGCTGGCTGCAATCCGCAAAAATTCTGCCAAAATAATGTCCAACACGTCTGATAGAAAAAAGGCCCTGAAGTCACTAGACTTCAAAATCACTATATCAGCACTCAGGTATATTCTGAAGACTGAGCAAAAGATCAACTTGACCGGAGACAAAAATGGAGCTCAGCCTGTACCAACAAGGGCAGGCAGAACACAAACACTAAGTAAACAGACACAATCTCATGGAAAAATAAGAGAGCAAAAACTTAGCTTTCCGAAGACAGGTACTGAACTGGTTTGCAAGAGCTCAGAGCAGAAAGGATCACCAGCACCCCTGTAGTGCGTCGGCTGCCTTATATTCACTCAGTGATTCCGGGTGTCCAATCAGGCTCCACCTGTTCAGATGACAGGTTCTTCCCAACCCAATCAATTTCACTACCTCTCCTCACCAGCAGAGGGAGTTCATCAGACATCAACGGTGAAGGGGAAAATGAACTCACAACAGGGGACGTGGAGACCTCCTGCACTCCCCTGAGCCAGCGCCCCTGCACTCCTCACGATCCCTAGGCCGATTCCGCACCGGGCGCCAATCAGGAACCTAAGATCCCTTGCTCGCCCTGCACCTAAACCCTCACTAGTGAAGTGGACGGTGCAGAAACTAATCCCACCACTGCACTAAAACACACATAAGGAAAAGAGACGAAACAGGGAAACACCACTTAGCTTTGCTCTGTTGCTTACGCACCCAGCAACAGAGCCCTCCACCTGCGTGCATCTTTTCCTCTGACCGGATCCAACACCATCGTGTAGCCTTGGAGCAAACAGAGTCCACGACCTGCGTGCAGCTGTCCAGAAACAGAGTCCAGCATATTAGTCCAGCTTTCCAGCAAAAGAGTTCAGCATCTTGAGTCCAGCTTTCCAGCAACAGAGTCCAGCATCATGAGTGCATCTCTACACCATAGCTGCCACTCCACCAAGCCATGCAAGAACTCCTTGCTGACACCATAGCTGCCACTCCACCAAACCATGCCAGCCCTCCTCACAGACACCATAGCTGCCACTCCAGGATTCTGACTGAGCTGCCCGGGACTCTCCTTCAGCTCCATTCTTCACCCAGGCTTGCTTGCAACTGAGGACTATCACCAACAGTGATTGACACACCTGACACTCTCTTATAGAGCAATCACACCTGTTACATAATCACGTGCACTAAACCAAAGGAACCAGAGTGCAATGACCGTAATGGCCACCGGGGGGGAAAACTAGAACTGAAACCACCACAGTGCAATGACCCTAAAGGCCACAGGGGGAAAAACCACCTTTAGCAAAACTAAAGGAAAAAAAGGTTACTTGAACATTTAATCTGTCAGATCCAACCTGCATCATGACAGGGACAAAGTAAAAAAAGTTAAGAAAAAGTTAAAAAAAAGTTAAATAATTGTAAAAATATAAAAAAAATAAAAAATAATAATTAAAAAATCAATATATTATATCTCTAAATAAATACTTGAATAAAAAAATCTAAACAATTAAAGTACACATATTTGGTATCACTGCGTCTACAACGACCCGACCTATAAAACTGTCCCTCTAGTTAACCCCTTTAGTGAACACCAATATAAATTAAAAAAGGAGGCCAAAAGCAATGCTTTATCATCATACCGCCGAACAAAAAGTGGAATAACACGTGATCAAAAAGACGGATATAAATAAACATTGTACTGCTGAAAACGTCATCTTGTCCGGCAAAAAATGAGCCAAGATACAGCGCCATCAGCGGAAAAATAAAGTTATAGCTCTCAGAATAAAGTGATGCAAAAACAATAATTTTTTTATAAAAAAGTTTTTATTATATAAAAGCGCCAAAAAATAAAAAAATATATAAATTAGGTATCACTGTAATCATACTGACCCGAAGAATAAAATTCAATTTTACCACATGCGGAACGGAATAAACACCGCCCCAAAACAAATTCATGAATTGCTGGTTTTTGCTCATTCTGTCTCCCAAAAATCGGAATAGAAAGTGATCAAAAAATGACACGTGCCCGAAAATTGTGCAAATAAAAACGTCAACTCGTCCTGCAAAAAACATGACCTCACATGACTCTGTGGGCCAAAATATGGAAAAATTATTGCTCTCAAAATGTGGTGATGCAAAAACTATTTTTTGCAATAAAGAGCGTCTTTTAGTGTGTGACAGCTGCCAAACATGAAAACCCGCTATAAGGCCTCTTTCGCACATCCTGATATCTCTGTACCGGAGATGTCAGTGTTACTTGCGAAACATGTGTGGCATGCGTGTGCCACATCAGTACCTTACAGACAGGCACCAGGGAAGAAGTGTTGCAGTAAGCGCTGTTCCCCGGCGCTGTGTGCTGAACACAGCCGCCATCATTCTCCCCTGCTCTGCCGGCAATCTGCGCGAGCAGGGGAGAATGATGAGAGTTACAGTTCAGTAATAAAAGAGACAGCAGGTGGAGGCAGATGGGACTATTACTCCCATCAGCCTACCCCTGCTGCTGCTAATAACAGTGACAGCAGGAGTGGCTGATGGGGGTATTCATCAGTTGCCGCCTGTACTATAAATAAATAAATAAATAAATTAAACAAATGGTGTGGGTTCCCCTGTATTTTCTATAACCAGCCAGGAAAACTCACAGCTGGGGGCTGCAACCCTCAGCTGTCAGCTTCAGCAAGGTTGGTTATCAGGAAGAGAGGAATAAATAATTTAAAAACATGGCATGAAGGCCCCCTATTTTTGACAACCAGCCTTGCTAAAGCTCTCAGCTGGGGGCTGGTATTTTCAGGCTGGTTAGGGGCCATTGATATAGGCCCCCCCAGCCTAAAAATACCAGCCCGCAGCTGCTCAGAAAAGGCGCATCTATTAGAGACAAACAGTAGTTTTCTCCCACATATGGGGTATCAGCATACTCAGAACAAATTGGACAACAACTTTTGGGGTCTAATTTCTCCTGTTACCTTTGAGAAAATAAAAATTTGAGGGTGAAAAGAATTTTTGTGGAAAAAATATTTTTTATTTTTACGGCTCTACGTTACAAACTTCTGTGAAGCACTTGTGGGTTCAAAGTTCTCACCACATATCTAGATAAGTTCCTTGTGGGGTCTAGTTTCCAAAATGGGGTCACTTGTGGGGGGTATCCACTATATAGGCACATAAGGGGCTCTCCAAATGTGACATGGCATCCGATCTCAATTTCAGCCAATTTTGCATTGAAAAGCCAAACGCGCTCCTTCCCTTCTGAGCTCTGCCATGCACCGAAACAGTGGTTTACCTGCACATATGGGATATCAGCATACTCAGGATAAATTGGACAATAACTTTTGGGGTCCTGTTTCCCTTGGGAAAATAAAAATTGGGGGTGAAAAGATCATTTTTGTGGAAAAATATGATTTTTTAATTGTACGGCTGTACGTTATAAACTTCTGTGAAGTCCTGGGGGGTTCAAAGTTCTCACCACATATCTAGATAAGTTCCTTGGGGGGTCTAGTTTCCAAAATGGTGTCACTTGTGGAGGGTTTCCACTGTTTAGGCACATCAGGGGCTCTCCAAACGTGACATGGCATCTGATCTCAATTCCAGCCAATTTTGCGTTGAAAAAAGTCAAACGGCGCTCATTCCCTTCCAAGCTCTGTCATGCGCCGAAACAGTGGTTCCCCCCCACATATCAGGTATCAGCGTACTCAGGACAAATTGCACAATAACTTTTGCAGTCCAATTTCTCCTGTTAGCCTTGGTAAAGTGAAAAAAAATTGGACCTGAAGTAATTTTTTTGTGAAAAAAAGTTAAATGTACATTTTTTAAACATTCAAAAAATTCATGTGAAGCGCCTGAAGGGTTAACAAACTTCTTGAACGTGGTTTTGAGTAAAAAAAAAAATTTTGGTTCCAAAATTGTGCTGATGTAAGGTAAACATGTGGGAAATGTTACTTATTAAATTTTTTGTGCTCCATATCTCTGTGATTTAAGGGCATAAAAATTCAAAGTTGGAAAATTGCAAAATTTTTAACATTTTCGTCAAATTTCCTTTTGTTTCACAAATAAATGCAAGTTATATGAATGAAATTTTACCACTAACATGAAGTACAATATGTCACGAGAAAAACAATGCCAGAATCACTGGGATCCATGGAAGCTTTCCAGAGTTATGACCTCATAAAGTGACAGTGGTCAGAATTGTAAAAATTGGCCCGGTCATTAACGTGCAAACCACCCTTGGGGGTAAAGGGGTTAAAGCAGATATCTTGTCTCGATCCTTTAATGTGTTTGATTCTCAGAAGGACTCACAGCACATCATTAACCTGGTTAAGATTGTTGAAGTGGTTACTGTTCTGTTAAGAGACATTCCCCCAGGTAAGACCTTTGTTCCTACTGATTGAAGGAGAATTCTCTCCTGTGGACACAAATCCAAGGTCGCTGGCCACGTGACTTCTGGTGACCTTCTCTGGCCAAAGATGTTTGGGACTTTGTAACAGCCTGTACACTGTGTGCCAGAAACAGGTCTCCTAGGAACAAGCCTGCTGGTCTCCTTCATCCTCTGTTGGTTTCTTCTATCCCCTGGCAACACATAGCTATTTATTTTATCCTGGATCTACCCCTCTTTGAAGCTTACAACATCATCTGAGTTGTGGTGGACCAGTTCTCCAAGACACTGTAGATGGCTCACGCAGTTTTTTCAGCATATGTTTTGTCTACATGTCCTTCCTCACCACATTGTCTCTGATCCAGTTCACATCTAAATTTTGGAAAGCTCTTTCCAAACTGATGAACGTTTAGTTAGATTTCTCCTCCGTGTATCATCTTAAGACCAATGGGCAAATGGAACGGGTCAACCAGGTTTTCAAGAACTAACTACACCACTTTATCTCTGCTCATCAGAGTGATTGGGTGCAATTACTTCCCTGGGCAGAGTTTTCCTTCAATCATCATATTAGGGAATCTTCAGGAGCATATCAATTTTTCATTGTATACTCCCAGCACCCTCAAGTGTTCTCTCCTATGTCTGCTTCTTCTGGGGTACCAGCAGTTAATTCCACATATGGCAAATTTTCCCAGATCTGGCAGCAAACTTGATCCTTGCTCCTTAAAGCCGTGTCCCAGATGAAGTCTCATGCAGACAAGAAGAGAAGTCCTCCGCCTCTTTACCAACCTGGAGAAAAAGTTTACTATCAAGATAATGTTGGTAAGACCCTGGTTGACCTATCTAGGCTTGCACAAGATCACTCTTTCTACAGATCGTTCATCTAATCAAGGTGCCATTGCTCAAGATAGAGCCGAAGGTAGATAAAAAAAAAAATTACATGAAAAAACTGACAAAGAAATTAGTTTGGGTTGTATGTTTGGCCTCTTTCACTCCTTTTAGGAACTTTCATTCAACAATTTGTCTATTTTACCACTGGCCATAGTCCTGAAAGAGTCGGTTAAATTTAGACTGATTCACCATTTAGCCATCCTGCAGATGAATCAATTAATGACGATATCTGTGTTGAGGCAGAGCCATATGACTGATGGGGAAAGCCAAGTGAGGTTTACTTACCAAATCTGATATTGCATCTGACTGCCTTCCACCTCCTACATGTTCACCCCTCTTTTTTTCACCTACTGAGTTGCTATCAACAGGTATGTCATTATGTGTCTTCCAAATGGCTATTCTATCTTTTGTGAATAGTTCAAAATATTTAGTTCCTTTTTGAAATTGGTTATGAGATACAAAATGGGCCTGAGTTCAGTAACTATTTTCCTGGATGATTTTTGTTTGTACATCAAAGGATTTACAAAGGTTTCTTATAAATTGCTAAATTCATTTAGGTATTTTATGTCCCAATTCAGTGTTCTTTTGTCCGAAGAGAAGACTATCATATCCTTTTTGTAAATTGAAATTGACACACTTAAGTAAGCTGGTTTGGATTCAGGGCTTCATTGATCACTTCACAGCTGCCAAAAAGGTTATCCTAACACTCATTAGATTGGCCTGTGGAACTTCGGCTATAGTATTTTCGTGATGGGCAGGGTATTTTTTGGAAAGGGATTGAATCGAAGGCTTTTACCTGCTACATCAGGCATAAAGAAATAGCCCCACTTTATCAGGCTTAACAGAGTTCTTAAGAGAATACCTTATGTCACTAGGTTTCTGCTACCCCATTCCAGTGATGTATCACTTAACTTATTGTGCTGCAGTTTTCATTAAAAAGTATTTTAGATGCTGTCTACCAGTTTTCAAACTGCCGAGCTCTATATAAATCCACCCATATCGCTGATTGGCAGCTTTTTGCTTATGCACAGTGAACACAGTAAGCTGCCAATCAGTGGTGTGGGCATGGTTGGACTACTTAGGAGGAAGCAAGCGATATTCTCCTGCGAATAATCCAGCAATTGTGTGAAAACTACACAAGAAAAGGAGAAACATCGCCCGAATCAGGGTCTATGCCCCCCATACCATGCTGCCCTCAGATTAGGAAATATGTGCAATTATTACCATAATATTAATAAATATAAAATAGATAAATCTTTACTGAAAATTAATTAAAATATATCATTAGAGAATATGAGACACACAGTTAAGCTATTTGATAAAATGGAATCACACTCCAACACGTAGGGCAGATATAGTAAAATATATAACGATGACACTAAATTATTCTCAATATGCAGGATTAGCGAGACAAAGTAACATATTCCAAAGAAGCAATGCAAATGGTACAATAGGTGAGTCTAGTAATCCTCAGTGACATGATGGATGGATAGATGGGGTCATGTATCGTGAGATTTTGGCCAACAGCTTCCTTCCCTCAGTAAGAGCATTGAAGATGAGTCGTGGTTGGGTCTGACAATGACTCAAAACACACAGCCACAGCGACTAAGGAGTGGCTCCGTAAGAATCAGTTCAAGATCCTGGAGTGGCCCAGCCAGTCTTTAGACCTGAACCCAACAGAAAATCTTTGGAGGGAGCTGAAACTCAATGTTGCCACAAAACCTGAAAGATCTGGAGAAAATCTGTATGGAGGAGTGGGCCAAAATCCCTGCTGCAGTTTGTAGAAACTTCCTCAAGAACTACAGGAAATGTCTGGCCTCTGTAATTGCAAACATGCTATAAAGGATTAATATTTGGAAACTGTGACGGTCGGAGAAGCAAAAATAATTTTTTTTTCGTATTTGTAGAATAAATTCATGACTATGTAAGCAAGTTGCGGGATGCAGTTACGGACAGGAGACAGAGCAAGGGTTAACAAAGTTAACAATTTAATCTAACAGAGTATAAACTCCTCAAAGGGAGATAAATTGTTAAAGATTTAATGCCAAAAAGGAAAAAAAAACAACAAATGCAGAATATTATTATCAAACTTTTTGTGTCCTTTATGTTCCTCGTCCGCAGATGATCCCGCAGGGATTGTAGCACTGGCAACAGCCAGGAAGATGTCCACAGATAGGGTCCTTTAAACGATGGTCAGTCTTCTGGCGTGCAGCGGTTGGTCTCGGGTACCTTCCGCTGAGCCCTTTGTACATACACACGTGCGGCCGAGACAAACAGGGCCGCAGCGCTCCCAGAGTCAAACGTGGACTGGCGCACAGCAACTGGCAGGGAAGGCCGCAAGCGTTTGTCCAGCACTTGGCTTTCTCGTTTCCGCACGTGCGTGGTACTCACCGTCACTGAGTGCACGGCACCTCTCTCTCTTACAGTCACTTGGCGCACGGCACCTCTCTCTCCAAAGGTCCCGCTGAAGACGTGGGAGCCGGCAAACAGCCTGTGGCAGCGCGGTGCTTAGGGGACAGAGCACACTGCTCACCTGGCTGCACGCTGCTGGTTAGTGCCAAACTGCCTGCCACCGCACGCGCTTTTTATTTTATTTCGCCCCTCCTACCTGGGTCATGAGGTTGATCCGTCCCTCATTTCTTCCCCTAGACAACACGGGAGGCAGCCTCAACAGTTCAGGACCTGACTCGGTACAGGTACCCGCAGCTTGGTCTTCCTCCTTACATTATACTAACCTCATAGCAAGGTGGACTGTCCTTCTATCATAGAGAGATGAATTTGGCTAACTATATGTAAGCCCTACTGTCAATTTGTACAGGTAATGAATCGTAGAATCATAGAATCGTAGAGTTGGAAGGGACCTCCTGGGCCATCTGGTCCAACCCCTTGCTCAAAGCAGGATACGCTAAATCATCCCAGTCAGATGTCTGTCCAGCCTCTGTTTGAAGACTTCCATTGAAGGAGAACTCACCACTTCTCGTGGCAGCTTGCTCCACTCATTGATCACTCTAACTGTCAAAAAGTTTTTTCTAATATCTAATCTGTGTCTCCTCCCATTCAGTTTCATCCCATTGCTTCTAGTTTTTCCTTGTGCAAATGAGAATAAAGTTGATCCTTCTACAATGTGACCGCCCTTTAGATATTTGTAGACAGCTATTAAGTCTCCTCTCCGTCTTCTCTTTTGCAAACTAAACAATCCCAAATCCTGCAACCTTTCCTCATAAGACAGGGTTTGCAGACCGGTCACCATTCTGGTTGCTCTTTTCTGAACTTGCTCTAGTTTGTTGATGTCTTTTTTAAAATGTGGTGCCCAAAACTGGACACAATATTCCAGATGAGGTCTGACCAAAGAGGAGAAGAGGGAAATAATGACTTCACGTGATCTAGACTGTATGCTTCTGTTAATACATCCTAGAATTGCATTTGCCTTTTTTGCTGCTGCATCACTCTGTTGACTCATATTCAGTCTGTGATCTATTAGTATACCCAAGTCTTTTTCACATGTGCTGTTGCTTAGCCCTATTCCTCCCATTCTGTATATGCTTTTTTCATTTTTATTGCCCAGATGTAGTACTTTGCATTTTTCCCTGTTAAAAAACATTCTGTTAGTTGCTGCCCACTTCTCCAGTTTATTTATATCTTTTTGAATCCTCTCTCTTCTCTAGTATTAGCTATCCCTCCTAGCTTTGTGTCATCAGCAAATTTAATCAGTTTACCCTCAATTCCTTCATCTAAATCGTTGATAAAGATGTTGAACAATACAGGGCCCAGGACAGAGCCCTGTGGTACCCCACTTGAGACATTCTTCCAACTGGATGTGCAGCCATTTACGACCACTTTTTGGGTCCGATCACTAAGCCAGTTATGAATCCACCTAACAGTTGCCTTGTCCATTCCATACTTAGTCATTTTTTCAATAAGGATTGTATGAGATACTTTGTCAAATGCTTTGCTGAAGTCAAGATATACTATATCTACAGCATTTCCTTGATCCACCCAATCAGTGATCCCGTCATAGAAGGAAATTAAGTTAGTCTGACATGACTTATTAGTTACAAACCCATGCTGACTCTGTTTAATCACTTCATTCCTATCCAGGTACTGACATACATGTTGTTTAATAATTTGTTCAAAGATCTTTCCTGGTATAGAAGTCAGACTCACCGGCCTATAGTTGCCTGGGTCCACCTTCTTCCCCTTTTTGAAGATAGGAACAACATTTGCTCTTCTCCATTCTTCTGGGACTTCTCCTGTTCTCCAAGAATTTTCAAAGATTATGGAGAGGGGTTCAAAAATTTCTTCTGCTATCTCCTTCAGTACTCGGGTGTAATTCATCTGGACCTGGAGACTTGAATTAATTTAGGTTAGCTAAGTGTTTCCTCACTATCTTTCTGTTTATAGATATCTTGGATTCTTCTATTCCCTTAATAGGACAGTGAAGAACAGTTGATGTTACATTTCCTTTCTGAGAGAAAACAGATGCAAAATAGGAATTTAAAAGTTCGGCCTTCTCAACATCCTGTCTTACCATTTCATCATTTTCATCCTGTAAAAATCCTATAGCATCTTTGACTTTTCTTTTACTTTTGACATATCCCCAAAATCCTTTATTATTGCTTTTGACATCTCTTGCAAGCCTCAATTCATTGTCAGCTTTAGTAATCTGATTTGTGCCCTGCAGGTTCTGCAGACAGCATTATATTCTTCTTTAGATATGCCTCCCTCTTTCCATTTTATAAACATTTTTTTCTTCCTTTCTAGCATGTGCTTAAGTTCTGTGTTCATCCATCCTGGCTTCCTTAAATGCTTCCTATTCTTCCTTCTTTTTCTAATGGAGGACACAGAATGTGCCAAGGAAACATTCCCTGCACCATTACTCCACCTCTACAAGCCTGAATGCCAGGATTTATAGATTAATGATATGTTACAAATTGTGACCCTCTCCTCCATTTGGTGCCTCAGAAATCTGGATTCATCCAACCAGGCAAAGTCTTTACATTACTCATCTGTTTCTCTCAGACATTAGAACTAGAACTGGTCTACTACCATTTTAGCCCATCTGCTGCTAAAGAATAATATATTGTACATTCTAACGCCTTAGTCAGGGCCACCATCAGGGCATTATTGCCCTGACTGGTGTATGGCGCCTGATCACCAGAGGGGGCCCGCATCGGCCCCCGTCTCTTCTGGTCATCGGGCCCCAGCGGTGTATGATGTCATTGTCATTCGCCAGCGACTGTGCATTTGAACTGCACAGAGGAATCTTCGCCGCAGGAGTCCGGCAAGGTAAGGAGAAGGGTTTTTTTTCTTTTTCTTCTTTTTCTATTGAAAGCGGCATAGGGGCAGGATGGGAGACACAGGGGCCATGAATGGAGACAGAGGGGGCAAGAATGGAGACACACGGGGAAGAATGGAGACACATGGGGAAGAATGGAGACACAGGGGCCAAGAATGGAGACACGGGGAAGAATGGAGACACAGGGGGCAAAAATGGAGACACGGGGAAGAATGGAGACACAGAGGGCAAGAATGGAGACACAGAGGGCAAGAATGGAGACACAGAGGGCAAGAATGGAGACACAGGGAGCAAGAATGGAGACACAGGGGGCAAGAATGGAGACACAAAGGAAAGAATGGAGACGGGGCAAGAATGAAGACACAGGGGGCAAGAATGGAGACACGGGGAAGAATGAAGACACAGATGACAGGATAGAGACAGGGGGCAGGATCATGGGGCAGGATGGAGACAGATGGGGCAGGATCATTGGGCAGGATGGAGACAGATAGGGCAGGATCATGGGGCAGGATGGAGACAAAGGGGCAGGATCATGGGGCAGGATGGAGACAGATGAGGCAGGATCATGGGGCAGGATGGAGACAGATGGGGCAGGATCATGGGGCAGCATGGAGACAGATGGGGCAGGATCATGGGGCAGTAAGGAAACACATGGTGCAGGATCATGGGGCAGGATGGCGACATGGGGCAGGATGGAGACACATGGTGCAGGATGGATACAGTGGAGACAGAGGGGGCATGATCACGGGACATCACATGGAGGAAGAATGGAAACTCATGAGGGTAGGATGGGAGAACATATGGGGCCAGGATGGGAGAACATATGGCTGCAGCCAGGAATGAGACACATGGGGGCCAGGATGGGGGATATTATTACCATAGGGGCTATTTAAGGGATATTATCACTGTAGTCATGTATTTATTTTATTTTTTGAGGATACTGTTTTAAATGGGGGGTCGGTCATATTACTGTGCAGAGCGACACTATGTCATCTTTTTTTATTCATCTGGTGTAGTGTAGAAGTTGGGAAAAAAATAAGTAATGTGTTCTGCAAGCGGTACGCTAGATAACTGTTATTTCCTGCAGAGATGAGCCCTGGCTGGAAGAAGTGATGGCGGTCTGTGCTAGATGAAGATGAAAAGCAAAGATGAAGGACTTCACCTAGAGACATCACTAGTGAGTCAGTGTGTTACCTGTACACTGACAATATACACTGTATACTACAGTGGGGAAAAAAAGTATTTAGTCAGTCAGCAATAGTGCAAGTTCCACCACTTAAAAAGATGAGAGGCGTCTGTAATTTACATCATAGGTAGACCTCAACTATGGGAGACAAACTGAGAAAAAAAATCCAGAAAATCACATTGTCTGTTTTTTTCATTTAATTTGCATATTATGGTGGAAAATAAGTATTTGGTCCGAAACAAGCAATCAAGATTTCTGGCACTCACAGACCTGTAACTTCTTCTTTAAGAGTCTCCTCTTTCCTCCACTCATTACCTGTAGTAATGGCACCTGTTTAAACTTGTTATCAGTATAAAAAGACACCTGTGCACACCCTCAAACAGTCTGACTCCAAACTCCACTATGGTGAAGACCAAAGAGCTGTCAAAGGACACCAGAAACAAAATTGTAGCCCTGCACCAGGCTGGGAAGACTGAATCTGCAATAGCTAACCAGCTTGGAGTGAAGAAATCAACTGTGGGAGCAATAATTAGAAATTGGAAGACATACAAGACCACTGATAATCTCCCTCGATCTGGTGCTCCACGCAAAATCCCACCCCGTGGGGTCAGAATGATCACAAGAACGGTGAGCAAAAATCCCAGAACCACGCGGGGGGGACCTAGTGAATGAACTGCAGAGAGCTGGGACCAATGTAACAAGGCCTACCATAAGTAACACACTACGCCACCATGGACTCAGATCCTGCAGTGCCAGTCGTGTCCCACTGCTTAAGCCTGTACATGTCCGGGCCAGTCTGAAGTTTGCTAGAGAGCATTTGGATGATCCAGAGGAGTTTTGGGAGAATTTCCTATGGTCTGATGAAACCAAACTGGAACTGTTTGGTAGAAACACAACTTGTCGTGTTTGGAGGAAAAAGAATACTGAGTTGCATCCATCAAACACCATACCTACTGTAAAGCATGGTGGTGGAAACATCATGCTTTGGGGCTGTTTCTCTGCAAAGGGGCCAGGACGACTGATCCGGGTACATGAAAGAATGAATGGGGCCATGTATCGTGAGATTTTGAGTGCAAACCTCCTTCCATCAGCAAGGGCATTGAAGATGAAACGTGGCTGGGTCTTTCAACATGACAATGATCCAAAGCACACCGCCAGGGCAATGAAGGAGTGGCTTCGTAAGAAGCATTTCAAGGTCCTGGAGTGGCCTAGCCAGTCTCCAGATCTCAACCCTATGGAAAACCTTTGGAGGGAGTTGAAAGTCCATGTTGCCAAGCGAAAAGCCAAAAACATCACTGCTCTAGAGGAGATCTGCATGGAGGAATGGGCCAACATACCAACAACAGTGTGTGGCAACCTTGTGAAGACTTACAGAAAACGTTTGACCTCTGTCATTGCCAACAAAGGATATATCACAAAGTATTGAGATGAAATTTTGTTTCTGACCAAATACTCATTTTCCACCATAATATGCAAATAAAATGAAAAAAAAAACAGACAATGTGATTTTCTGGATTTTTTTTTCTCAGTTTGTCTCCCATAGTTGAGGTCTACCTATGATGTAAATTACAGACGCCTCTCATCTTTTTAAGTGGTGGAACTTGCACTATTGCTGACTGACTAAATACTTTTTTTCCCCACTGTATATACAGCGGTCCTGTGTACAATGTCACCAGTGATCACTGTATTACCTTTACACTGACACTATACACAAAGCTCCTGTGTATAATGTCATTGATCACTGTATAACCTATACAATATATACAGAGCTCGTGTGTATAAAGTCACCGGTAATCACTTTGTTACCTGTACACAGACACTATATACAGAGATCCTGGGTATAATGTCACAGGTGATCACTGTATTACCTGTACACAGACAATGCATACTAAGTACAGATCTCCTGTGTATAACGGCACTCATGGTGATATTAGTATTGTGTTTTTTATTAATGATCAGTATTGTAGTATTTAGTCACTATATGGTGGTAATATGTTGTCCGGCCATAGTGTGGTGGTATTTGTCCCTTGTATGTGATATTATTTGGTCACTATGTGGTGGTAATATGTGGTCTGGACATGGTGTGTCGGTATTTGTTCCTTGTATGTGCTATTATAGGTCACTATGTGGTGGTAATATGGTGTCTGGTCATGGTGCGATGGTATTTGTCCCTTGTATGTGATATTATTGGTAATTTTAAAAATTGAAAAATAAATAAAAATATACCAAAATTGTATTGGATATTTTAACAAATGATTAATAGGATAGAGTAGAGTAGAGCTCAGCCAAAAGAGTCTACCTTGTCGTTGTGGCGGCTTAAAAAAAATCATTTGGCCAAAACAAAAGCTGCTGGCTATAATGCGTGACCTGGTGATGGGAACTGTTAATGTGTAATTGGTATGAAGCGGAGTTTTTCCAAGAGAGAGTGGTGGGACTGTGGACACTTCAAGGGAGTCCCAAAATTTTATCCAGTATGGGGCCCCGAAATTACTAGTGGCAGCCCTGGCCTTAATTAATCATTCATCACATTGTAATCAGCTGTAATTTGCTTCACTGCAGAAAGTATGTTCATTAGAACTATTCTTCATATCCTTCTCGAATATGGTGGACAATTTTTCAAATACTGATCCTGGCTGCTCTAGAAACGCTGCCTGCACCCAGTAATGGATAATCTCCAGCACATACCTTGTATCTTCATTATCCTACAACCTAAAAAAATTGTTCAGCAAATTTAACTCTCTCCTCCGCCCACCACTGTCACCTCCAACTCCCTTCATCTCTGCCGAGGACTTTGCCACCTACTTCAAAAATAAGTTCGACCGAACAAGGCAAACCTTTACTGTTCCACCACCCCAACCACTCCACAAACCAGACCTCTGTCCTTCCTTAATAACGTCCCTCTCCAACATCACTGAATGAGAGCTTACTCACCTCCTTTCCAAATCACACCTCACCACCTATGCACTTGACCCCATCCCTTCCCACCTGCTCCCCAACCTCACTAACACGCTCATTCCAGCCCTAAACCATCTCTTTAATCTACCGCTATCTTCTGGTACCTTCACCTCTGCCTTCAAACATGCCACCATCACACACCCATCCTCAAAAAAGCAAACCTTGACCCAACTGCTATGGCCAGCTATCGCTCCATATCACTACTCCCGTTTGCTTCCAAACTCCTTGAGCAGCATGTCCATGCTCAACATTCTTCCCACCTCTCATCTAACTCTCCCCTTGACAACCTCCAATCAGGCTTCTGCCCCCACCACTCCACCGAAACTGCCCTGACCAAAATTACTAATGACTTACAGCCAAAACTAATAGACAGTTCACCATCCTCCTCCTTCTCGACCTGTCCTCTGCCTTCGACACAGTCGACCACTGCCTACTGCTACAGATTCTTTCTTCCCTTGGCATCAAAGACCTTGCCCTGTCCTGGATTGCTTCATACCTTTCCAACCGCACATTTGGCGTTTCCCACTCCCACACTACCTCCTCATCCCGCCCTCTCTCCGTTGGAGTCCCTCAAAGCTTTGTCCTGGGACCCCTACTTTTTTCTATCTACACCCTTGGCCTAGGACAACTCATAAAGTCCCATGGCTTCCAGTACCACCTGCATGCGGACGACACGCAGATCTACCTCTCTGACCCAGATGTCCCCTCTCTGCTGTCCAGAATCCCGGAGTGTCTATCAGCCATATCCTCCTTCTTCACCTCTCACTTCCTAAAGCTCAATGTAGACAAAACTGAACTCATCATCTTTCTTGCGTATCTCCCCTACCCGATCTATCTATTATGGTAAACGGCATCATGTTCTCTCCCGCACCTAAAATCCGCTGCCTCGGAGTAACTCTCGACTCTGCTCTATCCTTCAAACTGCACGTCCAAACTCTTGCCACCTCTAGTTGCCTCCAACTCAAAAAATATTTCCAGAATCCGTTCTTTCCTCAGTCCTCAATCTGCTAAAACTTTTGTGCATGCCCTCGTCATCTCCCGACTTGATTACTGCAACACCCTCCTCTGTGGCCTCCCCGCTACCTCTCTTGAACCACTCCAGTCTGTCCTCAACTCCGCTGCCTGACTAATCCACCTCTCTCCTCGCTACTCCCCTGTTTCTCCCCTTTGCAAATGCCTTTTCTAGCTTCCAATTCCACAACGAATCCAGTTCAAACTACTAACACTGACCTACAAAGCCATCCACAACCTGTCCCCTCCCTATATCTCTGAACTAATCTCCCAATATTTTCCCTCACGTAATCTTCAAACCTCCCAAGACCTCCTACTATCCTCCACACTTACAGTGCCTTGCGAAAGTATTTGGCCCCCTGGAACTTTTCAACCTTTTCCCACATATCATGCTTCAAACATAAAGATACCAAATGTAAATTTTTGGTGAAGAATCAACAACAAGTGGGACACAATTGTAAAGTTGAACGAAATTTATTGGTTAGTTTAAATTTTTGTTAAAATTCAAAAACTGAAAAGTGAGGCCCCTTTAACTTAATACTTTGTTGAGCCACCTTTTGCTGCGATTACAGCTGCAAGTCGCTTGGGGGATGTCTCTACCAGTTTTGTACATCGAGAGACTGAAATTCTTGCCCATTCTTCCTTGGCAAACAGCTCGAGCTCAGTGAGGATTGATGGAGATCGTTTGTGAACAGCAGTTTTCAGCTCTTTCCACAGATTCTCGATTAGATTCAGGTCTGGACTTTAACTTGGCCATTCTAACACCTGGACGTTTATTTGTGAACCATTCCATTGTAGATTTTGCTTTGTGTTTTGGATCATTGTGTTGTTGGAAGACAAATCTCCACCCCAGTGTCAGGTCTTTTGCAGACTCCAACAGGTTTTATTCAAGAATGGTCCTGTATTTGGCTCCATCCATCTTCCCATTAATTTTAACCATCTTTCCTGTCGCTGGTGAAGAAATGCAGGCTCAAACCATGATGCTGCCACCACCATGTTTGACAGTGGGGATAGTGTGTTCAGGGTGATGAGCTGTGTTGCCTTTACGCCAAACATAACGTTTGGCATTGTTGCCAAAAAGTTCGATTTTGGTTTCATCTGACCAGAGCACCTTCTTCCACATGTTTGGTGTGTCTCCCAGGTGGCTTGTTGCAAACTTTAAATGCCAGTTTTTATGGATATCTTTGAGAAATGGCTTTCTTCTTGCCACTCTTCCATAAAGGCCAGATTTGTGCAGTGTGTGACTGATTGTTGTCCTATGGACAGACTGTCCAACCTCAGCTGTAGATCTCTGTAGTTCATCCAGAGTGATCATGGGCACTTGGCTGCATCTCTGATCAGTCTTCTCCTTGTTTGAGATGAAAGTTTAGAGGGACGGCCGGGTCTTGGTAGATTTGCATTGGTATGATACGCCATCCATTTCAATATGATCGCTTGCACAGTGCTCCTTGGAATGTTTAAAGTTTTGGAAATAATTTTGTATCCAAATCCGGCTTTAAACTTCTCCACAACAGTATCACGGACCTGCCTGTTGTGTTCCTTGATCTTCATGATGCTCTCTGTGCTTCAAACAGAAGCCTGAGACTATCACAGAGCAGGTGCATTTATACGGAGACTTGATTACACACAGGTGGATTATATTTATCATCATTAGTCATTTGGGACAACATTGGATCATTCGGAGATCCACAATGAACTTCTGGAGTGAGTTTGCTGCACTGAAAGTAAAGGGGCTGAATAATATTGCACGCCCCACTTTTCAGTTTTTTACTTTCCACATAAATTTTCAATAACCAATAAATTTCGTTCAACTTCACAATTGTGTTCCACTTGTTGATTCTTCACCAAAAATTTACATTTGGTAACTTTATGTTTGAAGCATAATATGTGGGAAAAGGTTGAAAAGTTTCAGAGGGCTGAATACTTTCGCAAGGCGCTGTATTCGTTCCTCACACAACCGCCTCCAAGATTTCTCCCGACTATCCCCTATCCTCTGGAATTCCACGCCTCAACAGATCCGATAATCCACCACCCTCGGATCCTTCAGATGGAACTTGAAAACCCATCTCTTCAGGAAAGCTTACAGCCTGCAATAACCATTCTGCCGCCTCATCACCACCAGAGCTGCTGCACCCCCGACCTTCTGTCTCTTCCCCATTATCCTGTAGAATGCAATTCTGCAAGGACAGGGTCCTATCCCCTCTGTACCAGTCTGTCATTGTAAATTTGTTTACTGTAAACGATATCTATAACTCTGTATGTAATCCCCCCTTCTCATGTACAGCACCATGTTTAGTGTTCCCTTTATTTTTTTGAGCAGTATATATAAATAATAACAATAACCTACCTCCACCTGCAGAGCCGCACACCACATATATGGCTGTTCTGTGCGCACAGGACCTGGGATGAGGTCATACCCATGTGACCAGACTCTTGTGTGGGAGGAGCCATCATCGAGTTTGCAGTAAATTAGATGTTTTATTCTAGGTTGAGAAGCAGCACTTGTGATCTACATATATGTGGTGTGCGGCTCTGCAGGTGGAGGTAGGTGCTGGAGATTCCCCATTACTGGGGGCATTAACCCCCTCAGTGCTGAGCCTGGGATAAATCTCTGTATGTGCCTATAATGGGACTGTGTGTAATACCGGGGGCAGGACGGGGCCATGACTGGATGTAGTGATCATGTGAAGCCGGTAACAGCTCCGGAGATTTCTTACATGGGATCTTTATGATGTTACATCGTCATCTTCTCCCCATTCAGGTCCCTACAATATCGGATCCTCTCAGTGGAGATCTTCTATATAAGAGAGTTCTCCTGAGTGACCCTACAAGGATGGATAGGGACAGGGACAAGATGGCGGAGAGGATATTACACCTCACCCTAGAGATCCTCTTCCAGCTTACTGGAGAGGTGAGAGATTCTGATGACGTCACATTACATCATTCTTATCTATGGGAATAACAGATGGACAGAACTGGAGAGGTGAGGACTCTGGTAATGTCTGTAGTGAGGTTTATTAATGTGTCTCTCCATAACCAGGATTACACAGTAGTGAAGAAGACCTCTAGGGAGCGCTGTCAGGCCCCTGTGTCTGAGGGATGGAGAAGACCCCTGAGCCCAATCACGGGGCCTCCACCTCACCCCCTGATACATGAGGACATCAATGACCAGAAGATCCTAGAACTCACCTACAAGATGATTGAGCTGCTGACTGGAGAGGTGACACTGCTGGGAATGCTGGGACATTATACAGTAACGCTATGGAGGGATCGGGGGATGACGGTATCATTGTATGTGTCAGGTTCCTATAAGGTGTCAGGATGTCACCGTCTATTTCTCCATGGAGGAGTGGGAGTATTTAGAAGGACACAAAGATCTGTACAAGGACGTCATGATGGAGGTTCCCCAGCCCCTCACATCACCAGGTAATAGACAGGACTAAATACACACGGCCTATAATTATCTGTATGTAAAGAATTAATTCAGTCCCTGTATGTGTTTCCTCCAGTTCTATCCAGTGAGAGGACAACACCAGAGAGATGTCCCCGTCCTCTTCTTCCAAAGGACTGGAAACAAGAAGATCCCGATGATCCTCAGGATCATCAGGTAGTGTAGTGCAACAGGGTTGGATCAGTGTGACAGACAGTGACCACAGGAAAAGTTTTACAGCAAACGTGTTTGATGACTACACTCACACAGTGTACAGCATACGGTATCCTCCGGATCGCAGCCGGGAAACAAAACAGTCCATGGAGTCCGGTTGCTGAGGGCGACAGCACCACCGTATAACGCTGACGGTGCCAGTAGTTCACTCTGCTGGCCCTGTGTTAACTCACACAGGCTGAGCTTCTGCAGAGCCGTCTGCTCCGAAAGTTGCAAACTCCAAACTGACACACCCACCTGCTGCAGGGGTTTTAACAAAAGAACCTGTGGCCACATGGGATTCCTGGGGCCAGGGGAAGAAACGGACTGCCCCACTACCATCCTGTAGTCCATTTCAAAAATAAAAGCCCTTGGCAGGTTTTCCTAAATCTGTTAGGTAGGAGTAGCTATTCATCACTTTAATGAGCGGGGCCACGTGATCGCTCAGCAGAAAGAGCTGCTGGTGCCGGTGACGCGCCCCAGAGGCCGTGGGATACTCGGCGCCGGGCCCGTTAACTTCAATGGGAAATGTCACAGTGGCAGTGACCCAGTCCGTGGCCTCAGGCGGTCATGTAAAAGGGGTTGAGTTGAATGGGGAAAAAGTTTATATAGTGATTCGTGACGCCACCTGTGGTTTCTGGTAAGATTGACCAGCGCTGCGGTGTTGCTTCTCTGGGACAGATGTAGGGTGCAACTGAGACGTTGAAGCCCTCCACAGGTAGAGCTGTAGTCCCAGGGCAGTTAAGAAGAGTTAGAAGATGGTGAGATGGTGTGGAGTGGAGGAGGTAGCAGAGCCGGGTGCGAGGCGCAGAAAGAAGATGGAGGACACAGTGCATGTAGTTCAATTGGTTTACTCACAGTTCTGCTCGCGATACAGAGGCCCGCTTCGGTGCTGTGTCCTCCAGCTGAGGGGTCCAGCCAACTTCCAGATAAGATGAAGTACACCCTTCCAGCTTTCCCTGTCACTGTGTTCCTTTCCTGGCCGTCTCCAAACAATACGCTGCTTAAACTCCTTCTTCCACTCCAGTGCCTCACGATTATCGTTTTGGGCCAGCAGCTGCGAATCCTGTTCAGACAATGCCTCACCATCTCTGTGACTCTATGTAGCTGCCTTTCCAGTCGGACTAACCGTGGTAGGGGCGATGGTCCATAAAGTAACCAAAGCTGTCGGCTTGCTAGTGGCACCCAAAGGAATGCGATCTAGGCTAGGGGCCGTTCCCTTTGCGACCAGTCCGGTTCCCTCCTCCACCTGACGGCAGTCAACGTGGAACGAGACCCACGGGATAACTTTCCAACCGTGTCTCTGGAAGAGCCTGTCTTCCCTATGAAGAATCTGCTGTTTTGTCCAAAACGTCTGGCAACTCCTCATCCAAGTCAGGAGCTGCTCCAGACACGTCCTTCACCTTCCTACCCTCTGAGGGGACTCAACCTACTTCAGCCTAGATTCTCCCTCCTAAACTACGCTCCACCCACCTCCCAGCACTCTTCGTGTTCCAAGCAGGAAGCCATAAAGGGTGCTCTGCTACACTACTGGTGTGTGTGGGATGTGAGGGTTGGAAACTGGTTGGGTGCACACACCTTACCTGGTTGTGGGGTACCACACCTCTGGGTGAGGTGCAGTACCTCTGTGGCGACTGGACCCTCAGGGGCACCACACCGGCGGTCGGAAAGAGATGCAGTGCCAGTGAGGGCACGCAGGCAGGTAAATAGGATGTTTTTTTAACAGTCATGCAAATAAGGATAGGGAATAAAGAGCCATGCATAAAAGGACAGTGACGGGGGAGCCATGCATACAATGACAGGGATGGGGAGCCATGCATACAATGACAGGGACGGGGAGCCATGCATACCTGGACAGCGATGGGGGAGCCATGCATACAATGATAAGGACAGGTTAGCCATGCATACAATGACTGGGACGGGGAGCCATGCATACCAGGACAGCGATGGGGGAGCCATGCATACAATGATAGGGACAGGTTAGCCATGCGTACAATGACAGGGACCAGGGAGCCATGCATACAATGACTGGGACTTGGGAGCCATGCATACAATGACTGGGACGGGGGAGCCATGCATACAATGACTGGGACGGGGGAGCCATGCATACAATGACAGAGACAGGGGAGCCATGCATACCACGATAGAGATGAGGGGACATGCATACCAGGCATATACTCGAATCAATAAGCTTACCCAGTTGTTCACGGCAAAAATAGGTGCCTCGGCTTACATTCGGGTCGGCTAGTACTCGAGTGTATATATGAGTATATTTTATACTTGGTAGAGATGACAGGATAAAGCTGATCATAGACATTAGATGTTGTCGGGTTCTTCTCACAATTTTCTAGCTATGGAGCCTTAGGAGCTGACAGGTTGGATTTATACCGGAGACCCACAGCTACATGATAACTACTGCTGTCATCATTTGTGATCGTCATTTTCATTTATGATCTTTTCTGTTCTAAATAAATTCACACGACTTCTCAGTTTCATGACTTGACACCATGGCTCTATCAGGTGACCTCCGGATGGTGGTCGGTTTTCCACTCTGTTGGACCACAGCCTGTGTAGTCTCTGTCCCACTGCTGATAATGCTTTTATCTTTGCTTTGCTGTGTTGCTTCTGTGCAGATGTTTCACTTCCTTATTTGGTTTGTCTTCTTACATCTTGGGAGGGACTATTTGTACTCTCCTGGCACATGCTGACTTTGCTGCCAATATTCCAAGTTAGATGGATGTTTGGAGTCCCAGTTTCCCAGGGAAATATTGTCTTGCTAATATTTTCTCTATTGCTTCTCCTGCGATTTGTTTGCGTGTTCCCCTTCTCAGCACTTCCATTTTGTTAAATTCAGGGTCTGGTTTTTTTTATTTATATATACACTCACTGGCCACTTTATTAGGTACACCTGTCCAACTGTGTGTTAAGACTTAATTTCTAATCAGCCAATCACATGGCGGCAACTCAGTGCATTTAGGCATGTAGACATGGTCAAGACAATCTCCTGCAGTTCAAACCGAGCATCAGTATGGGGAAGAAAGGTGATTTGAGTGCCTTTGAACGTGGCATGATTGTTGGTGCCAGAAGGGCTGGTCTGAGAATTTCAGAAACTGCTGATCTACTGGGATTTTCACGCACAACCATCTCTAGGGTTTACAGAGAATGGTCCGAAAAAGAAAAAAAATCCAGTGAGCGGCAGTTCTGTGGCCGGAAATGCCATGTTGATGCCAGAGGTCAGAGGAGAATGGGCAGACTGGTTCGAGCTGATAGAAAGGCAACAGTGACTCAAATTGCCACCCGTTACAACCAAGGTAGGCAGAAGAGCATCTCTGAACGCACAGTGCGTCGAACTTTGAGGCAGATGGGCTACAGCAGCAGAAGACCACACTGGGTACCACTCCTCTCAGCTAAGAACAGGAAACTGAGGCTACAATTTGCACAAGCTCATCGAAATTGGACAGTAGAAGATTGGAAAAACGTTGCCTGGTCTGATGAGTCTCGATTTCTGCTGCGACATTGGGATGGTAGGGTCAGAATTTGGCATAAACAACATGAAAGCATGGATCCATCCTGCCTTGTATCAACGGTTCAGGCTGGTGGTGGTGGTGTCATGGTGTGGGGAATTTTTTCTGGGCACTCTTTGGGCCCCTTGGTACCAATTGAGCATCGTTGCAACGCCACAGCCTACCTGAGTATTGTTGCTGACCATGTCCATCCCTTTATGACCACAATGTACCCAACATATGATGGCTACTTTCAGCAGGATAATGCGCCATGTCATAAAGCTCGAATCATCTCAGATTGGTTTCTTGAACATGACAATGAGTTTACTGTACTCAAATGGCCTCCTCAGTCACCAGATCTCAATCCAATAGAGCATCTTTGGGATGTGGTGGAACGGGAGATTCGCATCAGGGATGTGCAGCCGACAAATCTGCGCCAACTGTGTGATGCCATCATGTCAATATGGTCCAAAATCTCTGAGGAATGCTTCCAGCACCTTGTTGAATCTCTGCCACGAAGAATTGAGGCAGTTCTGAATGCAAAAGGGGGTCCAACCCCTTACTAGCATGGTGTACCTAATAAAGTGGCCAGTGAGTGTATATACCAAAAGTCTTTTTGGGTTCCTTTCTTTTTTTTTTTTTTCAGTCTTTCATGTATGACTTTGTGAACACATCTTTAGTCCTGTGTTTCACCCTCTCTCTGTTGTTGTTTTGGGTTACTCTCCATGTATTGTTGAGGGTGCATTAAGGACACTCAGGATCAACAGACGTTGAGTGGGGGCGTGATTGTGTAATTTTAGGGTGCCAACCTCTGTGGTCAGGCAGGGACAGATCAGAGTAAGGTTAGGGATTTGCCTATTCTGTAAATGAACCTGTGGCTTTGTACATCCCCGTGTGAGTGTTAGGTCTCAGTCATAACACTCCGTCTGTCTGTGACTTTTACAATCTTTCTTTCAGGGTGAAGATCTGCCCCATATTAATACTACAGAGACATATGTGAGGGGTGATGAGTGGTGTAAAGAGGAGATTCCTACAGATAACCGCACAGGTGAGTAGTGATCACTAAATGCTGAGAAGTCACTGACTCTACTCAGTCACTGGATGGTACAATTATGTCATGATTTTTTTTATAGTACATACAGTTTTTAGGTGTGGATTATAATGGAAGGCAAATTTCATGTGGAAATGGCAAAGTATCAATTAGCCTAATTGAAATGGCTTTTGTTTTCTTCCTACATTCTGTTCTTGTCTTGCAGACATGTGTTTCCTGCAGCCAATAATTGGCCATAGCAGACTCTCATTGGTCAATGCTGTGTTCAGAGATTGGCTGCAGCGATCACATGACTGTCTGGCCAGAAGAGGAGATACAAAAATCAGCATGATTGGAAAATGAGCATATTTGGTATCACCACTTCCGTAAGAGTACAAATTATTAAAGGGAACCTGTCACCCCCCCGGGCATTTTTAAGTAAAAGAGCCACTTTCAGCAGCACTAAGGCTGCATTCTGTGAAAGTGGCTCTTATGTTTCTGATCCCTAGTAACGCCGAAATACAGACTTTTATAAATTCCCCGCCATACCTCTTGTGTGTCCAGGAGGTGTATTTTCTTCCCCGGTGTCCAGCGTCTTAGTGTCACGCCCTGGGGGGTGACAGGTTCCCCTTCAAATTAAAATTTAGCATCAGGACCAGAAGAGGAGTCATAGGTGATACACGGAATTTTAGAAAATAAGAGAGACATAAATAGAATTGGAAATCCGCAAAAGATCTTAGCCTGCACTTCTTTCGAACACCGTGTGCAGCGGCTTGATATGTCTTGCGCAGGGTCAGCCCTTGTCTTCCTCCTGAAACTCACTGACTTGTTTACTTTGGCCACTGGACTGAGAGTGATAGCCTGGAAAGAAATCTAAATTGATCTGCTATAATATGAAAGGCGCACATCTAAATCTTGATTCTATATTTTGGAAAATCTGTTCACAATCAAATAAATAACTGACAATTGATCTGCATAAATTTGTTTATATATTGCACGTTGATATCCATGGAGAATCAGGAGCAGGCACGAGAAGCAATAAACCTTTGTTATTTAGTAGGTGTCAACAAAGTTCCTGTTAAAGAATAACTTTCATTTAAATTTTTTTTTCATAAATCAATAGTGTGCTAGAAAATAAGAAAATTTGTAATATATGATATTTTAGATCTCTGCTTCTTTCTACTCCCGGACTGATCATTCACTCTCAATATTCCCAATTTTCAGGGAAAATCTGTCTTCACTCTCCCATTCATCAGATAAGAGATGCTACTGATGCTTATAATGTTCTATGGAGAACTGTAACTATGGCTTCAGGAGAACATGCAGTTGAATATTTTTAAAGCACACTTAAAAATGTGGGGATAGATATTAGCTGGATGATAGTGGGTAGTGCACAGCACAACAGAATTCTTGGAAACTGAGGTGAAAGGTTTGGATTATGGAGGATGTTAGTCTTGCATCAGTTGCAGAACAGAGAGCATGGGTAGGATAATAGACAGGGCTGAAGGAGGAGATGTAGAGTGGTGCAGAACTGTGAAGAGCTCTGTGTGTGCGAGAGATATCTTGATATTGTATTCTGTAGCTGATGGGTAACCAGTGCAATTACTGGCACACGGTGGGGGCATCGGTGTAGCAGCTGGACAGAAATACCACCCTGGCTGCCGCATTCAGGACAGATTGGAGAGGAGAAAGTTTGGTAAGAGGGAGACCGATCAGTAGAGCATTAAAGTGGTCCAGTGGAGAATGAGTCAGAGCGACAATAAATATTTTTGCAGTTTCAAAAGCGAGAAAAGATTGGATTGTAGAGATGTTTTTAAGATGCAGGTGAAGTGAGCTAATACAGAATCACAAATAGCGAGTTTTTGTTCCTATTCCAAACAATGAAAACCTACAAAAAAAATTAAATAACTGCTCAGGAATTAATATAAATATATTTTTTGTTAATATATGAAATTCATTAAAAGATAAGCGGACAATGTATATGGCCAGTATAAAATCTATATCCAGTAATTGGTTGTAAATTGAGAACATGGTATTGCATGTGACTACAAAATAATAGGTAAATTTTAATAACATGTTGCAGGATGAGAGCAAATAAGCTCACACTTTGTAGCAATATGTTATATGATGATGTGGCCTCTAGGGGTCTCACTACGTTGATGTGTGTACTATAGAGTTTAAGAACTTGTTGGTTAGTTATTGTTAGCAGACATCTTGTAATGGAGGAATGCTTCACAAGTCTCATGTAATAAAGAGCCTGGAGATATCCAAGGAGTGTGATCCATGACAGGAAACAAAGAACAGAACATGGTGGCAGCTGGACACAGAACCTGCAAATCCTCAGAGCTTGTGTGAGGCTGGGACTGTGTACAGAGGATCACAGCACTTGTAAGTACAGATTCCCTGACATTACTGCAAAATGGAGACTGGTCTGAAGCCCCCTCAGGGACTGGATGTCACTTCATGTAATCTGTCCCAGACTTGGAGACATTACACTGTATGTGGATCTCACAGTGGCCCCCAGTGATGACAAATGGAAAGTGAAGCTGTTTTATTACCTTATTGGGGAATATGGCAGAGAATTAGCCCACACCTTACTCCCACACACAGACAACCTCCTTCTAGCAGACATTGTGCAGGCATTTGATAAACACTGTGACCCAAAGAAGAATGAGACAGTGGAAAGATATAACTTTTTCACAAGACATCAGGAGGATGGGGAAAATGTGGACAGATATCTGACAGAGCTGAGGAGGCTGGCAACAACATGTGGTTTTGGAGAGATCAGGGACAGTCTAATCAAAGACAGAATGGTGTGTGGCATAAAAGACAGTCATCTCAAAGAAAGATTACTGAGAGAGAGGAAGACGTGACTTTAGAGAAATGCATGCAAATCTGCAGGGCTGCTGAGCTGTCAAAACACAGCCTGAAGATGATGGCAGGCACCAGTGATAATGATGATGATAAGGTACATGCAGTATCTATGAAAGGAAAGACAAGACCAAGCTCCCCTATAAGCACTGTCCACTGCAAGCATTGTGGGAAAAGACATGAGAGAGACAAAACCAAGTGTTCAGCATATGGTGAAATCTGCAGATCATGTGGAAAGAAGAATCATTTCTCAGCTGTCTGCAGGCAAGGAACAGGCAAAGAGTACAGACAGCTCCACACTGTGACACCAGACACTGACAGTGCAGAGGACATTACATGGCCACAACTGCAGCCTGCAGCTGAGAAAGTCAATGTAGTCAGTAGGCAAGGATGCCAAGCAGCTTTATGCACCATTCTTGTTGAATGAGAAGCCCATTACACCGGGTGCAGAATTATTAGGCAAGTTGTATTTGAGAGGATTCTTTTTATGATTGAATAACAACTATGTTCTCAATCAACCCAAAAGACTCATAGATATCAAAGCTTAATATTTTTGGAAGTTGGAGTGGTTTTTTTTTTTAGATTTGGATATCTTAGGAGGATATCTGTTTGTGCAGGTAACGATTGCTGTGCAGATTTATTAGGCAACTTAATAAAAACCAAATATATACCCATCTCACTTGTTTATTTTCACCAGGTAAACCAATAGAGCAACACAAAATTTAGAAATAAACATTTCTGACATTCAAAAACAAAACAAAAAAATTCAGTGACCAATATAGCCACCTTTCTTTACGATGACACTCAAAAGCCTTCTATCCATGGATTCTGTCAGTTGCTTGATCTGTTTACGATCAACATTGCGTGCCGCAGCCACCACAGCCTCCCAGACACTGTTCGGAGAGGTGTACTGTTTTCCCTCCCTGTAGATCTCACATTTTATGAGGGACCACAGGTTCTCTATGGGGTTCAGATCAGGTGAACAAGGGGGCCATGTCATTATTTTTTCTTCTTTTAGACCTTTACTGGCCAGCCACGCTGTGGAGTATTTGGATGCATGTGATGGAGCATTGTCCTGCATAAAAATCATGTTTTTCTTGAACGATACCGACTTCTTCCTGTACCACTGCTTGAAGAAGGTGTCTTCCAGAAACTGGCAGTAGGTCTGGGAGTTGAGCTTCACTCCATCCTCAACCCGAAAAGGTCCCACAAGTTCATCTTTGATGATACCAGCCCATACCAGTACCCCACCTCCACCTTGCTGGCGTCTGAGTCGGAGTGGAGCTCTCTGGCTTTACTAATCCAGCCTCGGGCCCATCCATCTGGCCAATCAAGAGTCGCTCTCATTTTATCAGTCCATAAAGCCTTAGAAAAATCAGTCCTAAGATATTTTTTGGCCCAGTCTTGACGTTTTATCTTATGTTTCTTGTTGAAAGGTGGTCGTTTTTCAGCCTTCCTTACCTTGGCTATGTCCCTGAGTATGGCACACCTTGAGCTTTTTGATACTCCAGTAACGTTGCAGCTCTGAAATATGGCAAAAATAGTGGCAAATGGCATCTTGGAAGCTTCATGCATGATTTTCCTCAATTCATGGGCAGTTATTTTGCGCCTTTTTTTATCAATACGCTTCTTGCGACCCTGTTGGATATTTGCCATGAAACGCTTGATTATTTGGTGATCACGCTTCAAAAGTTTGTCAATTTCAAGACTGCTGCATCCCTCTGCAAGACATCTCACAATTTTTGACTTTTCAGAGTCCGTCAAATCTCTCTTCTGACCCATTTTGCCAAAGGAAAGGAAGTTGCCTAATAATTAAGCACACCATATATAGGGTTTTGATGTCATTAGACCACACCCCTCCTCACTACAGAGATGCAAATCACCTTATTTACATAATTGGCAGTTGGCTTTGAAGCCTATACAGCTTGGAGTAGGACAACATGTATAAAAAAAATGGTGTGATCAAAATACTCATTTGCCTAATAATTCTGCACCCAGTGTAGATTTCAGCTGGATTGTGGAGCAAGCTGCAATGTAATTCCATCTGCTCTGCTGAACAAACAGGTTTCTATTGAGCCAAATGGCAAGCTACTGGTGATGTACAACAAACGTGTTCTGAAACCGATGGGGACATGTAAGCTCAAAATACGGAACCCATGTAACAGCAAGAGTTATAGAGTTGAATTTACCGTGTTGCGTGGTGGTAGCCATGTACCATTATTGGGAGTAAAAGCAGTTCAGGCAATGGACTTAATAAAAGTACAGTCTCAGAACATTATGTCTGTTGAAGTTACCCAGGATATACCAAATCCCAAACTAAATGCAGAGCACAACTTGGATATTCAGAAAATAAAAACGAAGTATGCTGATTGATTTGAAGGTGATGGGTGCTTTGAAGGTAAATATAAGCTAGAAATTGACAACACCGTGCAGCCTACCAGATTACCTACAAGGAGAGTGTCTGTAGCTTTAATGCAACCGCTGAAAGTAGAACTGCAAGATTTACAGAGAAGAGGCATGATAGCACCAGTCCATAAGAGCACAGATTGGATCAGCAGTTTGGTCATAGTGCAGAAACCATCTGGCAAGTTAAGAATATGCATTGATTCTAAGCCGCTCAACAAGGCGCTGAAAAGACATCATTAACCATTGCCGACATTAGATGATGTTCTACCAGATCTATCAAAAGCTAAAATATTTTCTGTATGTGATGTGAAAAATGGATTTTGGCATGTGGCACTGACTGAAGAATCAAGTTTATTGACAACATTTTCTTCACCATTTGGATGTTTTAAATGGCTGAGAATGCCCATGGGACTAAAACCTGCTCCAGAGGTGTTCCAGCAGACATTAATGGAGGCTTTGGAAGGTCTTCCTGGAGTTAAGACAATAGCAGATGATATACTAATAGTGGGAGAAGGTGAAGATATGGAATCTGCAATCAAGGATCACGATCAGAAGATGATACAATTTTTGGACAGATGCAGAGCAAAACACATAAAGCTGAACTTGGACAAATTCAAACTGAAAATGACAGAAGTGGCCTATATTGGACATCGTCTGACTTCAAACGGTGTAAAAGTGGATCCTGAAAAGGTGAGAGCAATACAAGATTTGTCTACCCCTACTGATGTTTGTGGAGTACAACGATTTTTGGGCATGGTAAATTATCTATCCAAATTTTTCAGTCATCTGTCAGACATGTGTGAGCCACTGAGACAGCTAACCCACAAAGATGTGCTCTGGGAATGGACGGAAATCCAGGAGACTGCTTTCCAATCAGTAAAGAAAGCTATTGCAGATGCAGCAACCCTAAAGTATTTCAATCCAGATCAAGAAGTAGTGGTACAATGTGATGCTTCAGAAAAAGGCCTTGGAGCTACATTAATGCAGAACAAACAGCCACTCACATTTGCAAGCAGAGCCCTTACAACAACAGAGCAGGGATATGCTCAGATTGAGAAGAAACTACTGGCTGTGGTATTTGGGTTGGAGAAGTTTCACCAATACACCTATGGTCGACGGGTAAGAGTACAGTCGGATCACAAACCTTTGGAGAGCATTACAAAGAAACCACTACTGAATGCCCCAAAGAGACTACAGCGCATGCTGTTACAACTTCAGAAATATGAATTTGACGTCGGGTACTGTCCAGGAAAAGACTTACTAATTGTAGATAAGCTAAGCAGTGCTTACCTTCCCATCACAACTGATGAGGCGAAAGACATTGAAACCATCAATATGTGTAACTATCTTGCAGTGTCAAAAGAAAAGTTGAAGCAAATCCAGACTTTCACAGAGAAGGATAAAAGTCTCCAGAGTTTAAAGACTGTCATCTTGCAGGGCTGGCCAAAATACAAGCAGCATGCTCCAAGGGAAGTTTCACCATTCTTCCACATAAGAGATGAATTGTCAGTGCAGCAAGGAATCATCTTTAAAGGAGACAGGGCGGTTATACCAGAAGTTCTCAGAAGAGACATACTGAAAACATTGCACTCTTCTCACTTAGGCATGGAAGGATGTCTACGTCGAGCACGAGAATCTGTTTATTGGCCAGGTATGAATGACCACATTAAAATTTATATAGCACAATGTGAAATATGTGCATCCTGCAGTGATAAGCAACCAAAGGAGACATTGCAACCATATGAAATTCCACATAGGCCATGGTCAAAAATAGGAACAGACTTGTTCACATTGAATGACAAAGACTACCTGATTACAGTGGACTATTTCTCTAACTTCTGGGAGGTTGATTTGTTGCAGGACACAAGGGCGGTGTGATAAAACACTCCGGGATCGCCTTTGCTGGGGTCAAATGTCACGTGCGTTCAGCATGAAACTCAGGCGCAGAGCCGGGGTCCGGGTATAACTGACACTGGGTCAGGTTTATTAAAGGTGAAAGCAATGCATAAAGGAAATAAAAACATAAAACAAATCCTTGCCTGTCCGGCACTAACTAAACAAGGTACAACCTAACTACCAACTGGCGGGCTTCTCCCGTCCAGCTAAACCACAGTTACCGTGGGCACTGCTTTAATTTACGTGGGCACTGCTTTCATTCACGTGTGTTTCTCACACAGACAGGCTCTCTGTGTCCCCAGGCTGAGACACTCACACAACCAACTGGCATCCTTTTATATCCGCCTCCCATTATTCATTAGTAACCAGGTGAGATACTGACCAGACTAGGCCACATAGGAAAGGTATCTGGGCGAGATATACCTGCCCTCATCCACTATTCCCACATGATCCTCACATATCCCCCCCCCCTGCTCAGACCACTCCGGTCGAGCAATGACACCTGACAAACAGTGCACTCGGGACAGGGTATCTGCATTCCCCATCTGTACCCCTGGGCGGTGCTCCACCGTAAAAGTGTAGGCCTGCAGGGCAAGGAACCACCGGGTCACCCGGCTATTCCGTTCCTTGTGCAAGTGCATCCACTTGAGAGGGGCATGGTCAGTGATCAGCCTGAACTTTTGGCCCACCAGGTAATATTTGAGGGCCTCTAGAGCCCACTTAATGGCTAGGCACTCTTTTTCTACGGCTGCATACTTTTGCTCATGTTTATTCAGCTTCCTGCTGAGATAGAGGACTGGGTGTTCCACTCCGTCCCTCACTTGTGACAGTACGGCCCCGATACCGGTATCAGAGGCATCCGTTTGTACCACAAACTCGCTGCAGAAGTCCGGAGTCACCAGTACGGGTTGAGAGCAAAGTGCCCGTTTTAGGCTATGAAAGGCTTCTTCAGCCGCTAAATTCCATTTAATCATGACAGAGTCTTTCCCTTTGGTAAGATCTGTCAGGGGGGTAGCGATCGCTGCAAAATTGGGTATGAACTGGCGATAATAGCCGGCGATCCCCAGAGAGGCTTGCACCTGCTTCTTGTTGACAGGTTGCGGCCAGTCCTGAACCGCTTGAATCTTATCGACCTGGGGTTTAACAATACCCCTCCCAATTACATACCCCAAATACCGGGCTTCTTCTAGCCCGATGTGACATTTCTTGGGGTTCGCGGTTAGACCTGCCTTCCACTGGTCGTCAATCACAGCTTGTACTTTCTGGAGATGAGTCTCCCAGTCGAAGCTGTAAATGACAATGTCATCCAAATAGGCCGAAGCGTACTGCCTATGTGGCCTCAGGACTCGATCCATCAGTCTCTGGAAGGTCGCCGGTGCTCCGTGCAGTCCAAACGGCATATACACATACTGAAATAAACCTTCCGGCGTAGCAAATGCCGTCTTTTCTCTGGCTGCCTCCGCCAGAGGGATCTGCCAATACCCCTTTGTTAGGTCTAGGGTCGTAATATACCGGGCTTTTCCTAACCGATCTATTAACTCGTCGACCCGGGGCATAGGGTAGGCATCAAATTTTGAGCCTGCATTCAGTTTCCTGAAATCATTGCAGAACCGGATGGTGCCATCTGTTTAGGAATTAACACAATCGGGCTGGACCAAGCACTGTGCAATTTCTCAATGACACCTAACTCTAACATTGCCTTCACTTCTCGGGATGCGGCTTCACGGCGCGCTTCCGGAATTCTGTAGAGTTTCATGTGAACTGTGACACCAGGTTCCGTTACGATGTCATGTTTCATTAGCGTAGTCTGCCCGGGTTTTTCTGAGAAAAACTTTTGGTTGTGAAGTAGAAACTGCCTGATCTCAGTCTTTTGCCGCTCCGAGAGAATCTCTGCAAACCGTACCTCCTGTACGGTATGCGAGCAGACGGGACGGGCCAGCTCCCCTGAAAAGGCAGACCGATCTTTCCAGGGTTTTATCAGATTTACATGATAAACCTGTTCAGGTTTCCGTTTACCTGCCTGGTATACTTTGTAGTTTACTTCACCAACTCTTTCCTTAATCTCAAAGGGGCCCTGCCACTTTGCTAGGAACTTACTGTCCACCGTGGGGACCATGATCAACATCCTATCTCCGGGTGCAAACGTACGGATCTTGGCACCCCTATCATAGATTCTTTTTTGGGCTCCTTGAGCCTGCATCATGTGTTCTTTGACGATAGGCATAACAGCCGCAATACGGTCCTGCATTTGGGATACGTGATCTATCACCGTTTTAAATGAAGTGACCTGACCCTCCCAGGTTACTTTGTCGACGTCTAATGGTCCGCGAGGACGTCGGACGTACACTAACTCGAAAGGCGAGAATCCCGTTGAAGACTGGGGCACTTCCCTGATGGCAAAAAGCAAATACGGAAGTAAATAGTCCCAGTTCTTCCCATCCTTGTCTATCGCCTTTCTCAGCATCTGCTTCAGAGTTTTATTGAATCGTTCGACCAACCCGTCTGTTTGAGGGTGATACACGGATGTGCGTAACGGTTCGCTTTGTAACAACCGGCAGAGCTCCTTCATTACCCTGGACATAAAGGGAGTCCCCTGGTCGGTGAGTATCTGTTTTGGTATACCGACCCGACTAAACATATGCACCAGTTTCTTGGCAATCGTATTGGTGGCCGTGTTACGCAAAGGGATGGCCTCCGGGTAACGAGTGGCATAATTCAAGAGGACCAGGATACGTTAGTGTCCACGTGCAGACCGTGGAAGGGGCCCAACTAAATCCATCCCAATCCTCTCAAACGGGACCTCAATAATAGGTAGGGGTACCAAAGGGCTACAGAAGCGGGGCTTAGGCGCAGAGGCTTGGCAGTCAGGACAAGACTCACAATATACACGAATATCGTGATGCATGCCTGGCCAAACAAAACAGTGTAATATCCTTTCGGTGGTCTTCTGGACTCCCAGGTGACCTCCCATCACATGTCCGTGGGCCAGGTCCAGCACCTGCCGCCGGTAGGGTTTTGGCACGACTAATAGTTGCACCGTGTCTTCCCCCTTTTTCTCTATCTGATATAGTAAATCATTCTCTAGGACCATGTAAGGATATGCCAGCCTAGAGCCAGGTTCTATGGGTACCCCATTTATCACTTTTACATTTGTCCTAGCCTGAGAAAGGGTAGGATCTTTTATTTGCTCGCTTTGGAAGTCATCTTTCTGAACTTCCAAATCCGACAAACGGGGAGGTGGACGGCTGTCGGCCTCCTCCTCTTCCCTGGTCTCCTCCGTATCACCCGCCATGACTGAAAACGGGAACTGCAGGTCATTTCCAGCAGACTCTTCCCTCGAGTCTTCCGGGGGGACCCATCCAGGGGTTCGGGACCCTCACGCGCCCTGGGAGAAGAACCATGTACACTATTACCCTGGGGCATCAACTGATTCTCCCAACATTTGCCAGAAGTGGGGAAAGTCCCGGCCCAAGATAACATCATGCAATAACGCAGGGACGAGTCCCACTTTATGTTGCACAGACCCATAGGAAGTAGTAATGCATATGACCGTGGTGTGGTATGAAAAGGTGTCTCCATGTACACATGCTACAGAAAATTTGTCTGATGGTCCAGTCGGGGCTGACACCAGACTGGCCTTCACCAGAGTCACCACACTTCCTGAGTCTAACAATGCCACCACATTTTTGCCATCAACAGTTAAATCACACAAGTGTTTTTCCACATCCTTTTGACCGGCATTCACACTCACTACCCATGCAACCATAGACATGCGGTTTTTAGAGTCTGTGACATCGCACTGCATGGGTTCAGCAGTGACCGGACAGTTCGCAGCAATGTGGCCCATCTCTTGGCAGCGGAAACACCTAACGGTCCCCTTGCTTAGACCATAGTTCGCTACTCTCGGCCTCGCAGCGCGGGCAGTCCCGTTTTCCTCCCCCACTGTCTTAGGGATTTTTCCTTCTCCCCTACTCCCTGGAACAGTCTTACCGGTTCCACGTGGAGATGATGAAGAACGAGGTGGGGTAGCGTCGTCTCGGAGTCCTTCCGCCACGGAGTAACTTTCAACCAGATCCACCAGTTGATCTGCAGTCATAGGATTTCCATGGCTTACCCACTTCCTCAGGGCTGGCGGTAGAGCTCTCAGGTACTTGTCCATGACGACTCTCTGGATTATCTCTCGCGCTGTCAGCACCTCGGGTTGTAGCCACTTCTTCGTCACGTGGATCAGGTCGAACATCTGTGACCGCGGTGGTTTATCCGGCTGATAAGTCCATTGATGCACTCTCTGAGCACAGACAGCGGTCGTCATTCCCAGCTGGGCCAAGATCTCGGCTTTCAGTTTGTCAAAGTCCTGCGCGGCTTCAGGTTCTAAGTCATAATAAGCCTTTTGGGCCTCACCGGAAAGAAACGGGGGAATCAGGCCGGCCCATCGTGCATTCGGCCATTTTTCTCGCACCGCCGTCCTTTCAAACGTGGTCAGGTATGCATCGACGTCATCTTCAGTCGTCATCTTCTGCCAGTACCGACTCACGTGAATCACTCTCGACTCGGCTTCCAGGTTAACCTCAGGTAAGCTTGCCAGGCGCTGCGCCACCTGCTGGAGAAGCGAACGATCGGTAGCTGTCATGTCCACCAACTCCTTCAGCTGGGCCATCATCACCCGATTAGCTTCTTGCTGGACGGCGGTGGACTGTACCAGCGCTTTCACCACGTCCTCCATGCTCATGCTTCCAACGTGATGCCCGCTTTCTCCACCACAATGTGATAAAACACTCCGGGATCGCCTTTGCTGGGGTCAAAGGTCACGTGCGTTCAGCTTGAAACTCAGACGCACAGCCGGGGTCCGGGTATAACTGACATTGGGTCAGGTTTATTAAAGGTGAAAGCAATGCATAAAGGAAATAAAAACATAAAACAAATCCTTGCCTGTCCGGCACTAACTAAACAAGGTACAACCTAACTACCAACTGGCGGGCTTCTCCCGTCCAGCTAAACCACAGTTACCGTGGGCACTGCTTTAATTCACGTGGGCACTGCTTTCATTCACATGTGTCTCTCACACAGACAGGCTCTCTGTGTCCCCAGGCTGAGACACTCACACAACCACCTGGCATCCTTTTATATCCGCCTCCCATTATTCATTAGTAACCAGGTGAGATACTGACCAGACTAGGCCACATAGGAAAGGTATCTGGGCGAGATATACCTGCCCTCATCCACTATTCCCACATGATTCTCACAGGCGGGAACAGTGATTAAAAAACTCAAGGCCCATTTTGCCAGGTATGGCATTCCAGATATCGTTTTCTCAGACAATGCGGCGCAGTTTACTTCGGAAGATTTCAAAACCTTCAGCAAGAAATGGGAATTTGAACACCAGACGTCTTCTCCCAGATATCCTCAGAGTAATGGGAAAGCAGAGTCAGCAGTAAAAACAGCAAAAAGACTCATGCAGAAAGCAAAGCAAGCAAGTACTGATGTATATCTGTCTATCCTGGATCATAGAAACACACCCACCCAAGGCCTAGACAGCAGTCCGGCACAGAGGCTCATGAGTAGGCGTACAAAGACACTCTTACCAACTGCTAGTCATCTGTTAAAGCCAAAGTTGCTGGAAACATCAAAGCTAAATTACAGAAGAATCAAGATAGGCAAGCTTTCAATTACAATAAATCTGCAAAGGATCTGCCTGAGATCCAGAGAAATGACAACATTCGGCTGCAGCCAAGCAGCACATTTGACAAACACTGGCAAAAGGCAAAAGTTGTCCAGAAACTAGGACCTCGGTCCTACGAAATTCTAACAGAGGAAGGAAGAAGACTAAGGAGAAATCGGAGAAACCTGAGGAAATCACAAGAAAGAGATGATTCATGGCCTTTTGAGCAGTATCCTGACACCCAAGACAACGAGGCAGCAAGTACAAGTCAAGTACCAACAGTGACAGCAAACCATCAGGGTGAGGATTCTGGCCAGAGACAGGCAATATCAGAAGGCATATTACCAGGATCAGAAGAACTACCAGATGTAGGCAGTGACACATCTTATATTACTAGAGCTGGCAGAATTATCAGAAAGCCGGCGCACATCAAGGATTATATCTAACTGGACTTATTATGTTATAGCTCTAACTTGGTCATGGTATACATTGTTTTATTAATTTTATTGTTCTTCCAGTTAAAAGAGAAAGGATGTAGCAATATGTTATATGATGATGTGGCCTCTAGGGGTCTCGCTATGTTGATGTGTGTACTATAGAGTTTAAGAACTTGTTGGTTAGTTGTTGTTAGCAGACATCTTGTAATGCAGGAATGCTTCACAAGTCTCATGTAATAAAGAGCCTTGAGATATCCAAGGAGTGTGATCCATGACAGGAAACAAATAACAGAACACACTTACTCATAATCTAGCGGTAATAACACCAATCAACATCCCAATACATCTCAAAACAACAGCAATGATGTCAATGCTAATGAACCATAAGGAGTAAGGGACTCCAAAGCATGTTTCACCTTGGCTTTCTGAAAGAGTCAGTGTGTTATTAATTAAAAAATGAAAGATGAGTCTAGGAGGAGAAAGAAGCATATTTCGCTGGTAAGAGATATTGAAAGTCACCAATGCTGTAATTCTTCACATTGGAGGAAAAATCCATGGGTTTAAGTTTTCCAATATATTTCCCTAAGGCAGAAGAGCCCCACACTAATTGTGTGTTTACTATAAAGTAGGAAAAGACTCAAGGCCCTGTCTCACATAACGAGATCGTCAGCGAGATCGCTGAAACGTCACAGATTTTGTGACGCAACAGCGACCTCGCCAGTGATCTCTCTACATGTGACACATAGCAGTGACCACCCCCCCCCCCCCGCTGGATATCGCTGATCGTGCTCGAATGTCCTGGGCCATTTTTTGATCGTTGGCGTCCCGCTGGCCAGCATGCATCGCTGTGCTTGACACTGACGAGCAACCTCGTTGGCGAGGCAGAACTCAGGGACGCAGGTGTGAGTCGTCAGAAAAGCTGCTGTGTGACAAGGTACCAACGACCGCCGAGGTCGTTATACGGATCGCCGTATCGTTGCTGCGTCGTTGAAGAGATCTGCCTGTTTGGCAGCTCACTAGCGACCATATAGCAACGCACCAGCGATCCTTACCAGGTCGCATCATTGTCGGGATCGTTGCTGCGTCGTTGAAGAGATCTGCCTGTTTGGCAGCTTACTAGCGACCATATAGCAACGCACCACCGATCCTTACCAGGTCGTATCGTTGTCGGGATCGCTGGTGCATCGCTATGTTAAACAGGACCCTTAAAAGGATCAAGCTGATCGAAAACTGAAGAAGGGATACAGACTGTTTTAAACTAAGATAATTTGCTTCAGCCTTAGGATTCCAGCTCTTTCAGTTGAATGTTTTCTTGATTAGAGCGTTGATGGTGGATACCAAAGATGAAAATAGGGGATGATTAGAAAGTGAAAATTAGCAAACCCCCCAAAAAATTGGAATGCTCATAGACCCTGTGGACTTAGACCCTTAAAGAATTACTCTTTCGAAACTTCTAATTGCCTAAACCTGTGTGAATGTACAGTATTTAGTGTTGTGTAAGTACAGTAATATACTCGCTTATGAACATCTTCCCTAGCTACCAGCACTACTCTGGTCCTCTTCTGGGTCATGTGATGGCTATTTCGAATTGTCAGATCACACTGGGGTTTTATGTGTGAGCCAGAAGTAAATTTTACAATGTGAACCTATGGACATACAGTGGGCTTTGGAAAGTATTCAGACCCCTTTAAATTTTTCACTCTTTGTTTCATTGCAGCCATTTTGCAAATTCAAAAAAGTTCATTTTTTCTCAATAATATACACTCTGCACCCATCTTGACTGAAAAAAACAGAAATTTAGAAATTTTTGCAAATTTATTAAAAAAAAAAAACTGAAATATCACATGGTCATAAGTATTCAGACCCTTTGCTCAGTATTGAGTAGAAGCACTCTTTTGAGCTAGTACAGCCATGAGTCTTCTTGGGAATGATGCAACATGTTTTTGGATTTGGGGATCCTCTGCCATTCTTCCTTGCAGATCCTCTACAGTTCTGTCAGGTTGGATGGTGAATGTTGGTGGACAGCCATTTTCAGGTCTCTCCAGAGATGCTCAAGTGGGTTTAGGTCAGGGCTCTGTCAGTCAGCTGGGTCAGTCAAGAATGGTCACAGAGTTGATCTGAAGCCACTCCTTTGTTATTTTAGCCATCTGCTTAGGTAATTGTTGTGTTGGAAGGTGAACTTTCGGCCAAGTCTGAGGTCCAGCGCACTCTGGAAGAAATTTTCATCCAGGATATCTCTGTACTTGGCCACATTTATGTTTCCTTCAATTGCAACCAGTCGTCCTGTCCCTGCAGCTGAAACCCCCCCCATGGCATGATGCTGCCACCACCATGTTTCACTATTGGTATTGTATTGAGAAGGTGATGAGCAGTGCCTGGTTTTCTACACACATACTGCTTAGAATTATCACCAAAACGTTCTATCTTCGTCTCATCAGACCAGAGAATCTTATTTCTCATAGTCTGGGAGTCCTTCATGTGTTTTTTAGCAAACTCTATGCGGGCTTTCATATGTCTTGAACTGAAGAGAGGCTTCCATCGGGCCAATCTGCCATAAAAGCCCAACTGGTGGAGGGCTGCAGTGATAGTTGACTTTGTGGAACTTTCTCCCATCTCCCTACTGCATCTGTGGAGCTCAGCCACAGTGATCTTGGGGTTCTTCTTTTCCTCTCTCATCAAGGCTCTTCTCCCACGATTGCTCAGTTTGGCTGGACAGCCAGGTCTAGGAAGACTTCTGCTGGTCCCAAACTTCTTCCATTTAAGGATTATGGAGGACACTGTGCTCTTAGGAGCCTTGAGTACTGCAGAAATACTTTTGTAACCTTGGCCAGATCTGTGGCTTGCCACAAATCTGTCTCTGAGCTCTTTGCTCAGTTCCTTTGACCTCATGATTCTCATTTGGTCTGACATGCACTGTGAGCTGTGAGGTCTTATATAGACAGGTGTGTGCCTTTACAAACTAAGTCCTATCAGTTTAATTAAACACAGCTGGACTCCAGTGAAGGAATAGAACCATCTCAAGGAGAATCACAAGGAAATGGACAGCATGTGACTTATATATGAATGTCTGAGCAAAGGGTCTGAATACTTATGACCATGTGATAATTCAGGTTTTTTTTTTTAATAAATTTGCTAAAATTTCTACATTTGTGGGTTTTTTTCAGTCAAGATGGGGTGCAGAGTGTACATTAATGAGAAAAAAAAGAACTTTTTTGAATTTGCCAAATGGCAGCAATGAAACAAAGAGTGAAAAATTTAAAGGGGTCTGAATACTTTCCGTACCCACTGTATTTCTATTATACATTTCCTCTGATTGTTCCGCTCGTTATTTTTGCTGAAAAATACTGATGAAAAATACTGACCAAATACTTAACATGTGAACATGGCCTAATTGTGACTTCTAGGTCACACTCAAGTCGGAATAGCCGTCCTGTGACCCATAAGAGGACTGGAGCCATGGTGGAAACCAGAGGACATAGCAATCAATGAGTATACATATACATTTAAACTGGTTAAGGCAAGATGAGAAAAGATTAATAATGGAATAGATGGTGGCTATTTTGAGAGGATATTAAGACTAGAACGCCTTCTTTTAGAGGTCAGCATTACAGAACCTGAGATCTTTTATTTGGTTTTCAGCCTATCTAGTGAACTAAATACTGGTCAAAACTCAAAACCTATTACTCTTCTAGAATCAATAATCTGTTAAATCGTTAAATGTAAAATTTCTAATGATGATGAACAGTAACTGGAGGAGGAGAAGTCTTAGCTTGCAAACCTTAGTCTTTGGCAGGAGCACTCTGCTCTCCAGGCCCCAACTTCCTGCTTGGCAAAGGGTGGGGCAGGACAGTTTGATTGACAGTTCGAGCCACCAGCATCATGGCGTTGTAGGCTCAAATTGTGCATTCTCTGATGCGGCAAACAGGTTAGTGAATGAAGAATGGGCTATTACAGCTGGTATCTGGCTATACATCACCTTTGCAGCAGGTTATAACAACCAAATGTTGCTTTACTAAGTACTAAAGATGTTCGTTATACATAAATCTGAGACTGTATAAGTCCCTGAAAGAGACATTTTGTTTTGACCATGGAGAAACCACTTGTTATATTAGTTGTGTTGAGCTATTTACATAGTTCTTGCTTTGGTTTATTGCAAACAGAGGTGATGAGATGACCATCACCTAGAGGCACGGACTTATGATTCTCCACTGTCAAAAAATGTACCTAGAAAAGGCTGGTGACAGGCTCACTATAACATCAACCAATGAAGCAGTTGGATCTGAAAATGATAAAACCTCTAGTCTACATAATAATTTATTATTAAATTCAAAATGTCCCAAATAAATAGTAACAAAAAGCTGGCACTTATACACAAACTCAATTCTAACTCGGAATAACACCCAAAGGTACCCGAAGATAAAGAGATCCAGCAATATTACAAAAAATAATTTTATTATTGCAATATTTTCAAAAATACTAATAAACAGCAATGCCCAATAGAAGACACAAAAGAATACACTGTCAAGTTTGTATGAAGCCACTATAATCTGTTGTATAAAAATATACCAAATCATGCAGCATGTATATTATATAACTTGAATAAATAAAATATTAAAGAACAGTGTCTATAAAAACTTCATTTGTATGCCACACATTCCCCTATATTAAAGGACTGAACACATGTCCCTTCCAAAACGGTACCCACTTATTGAGGTAACATTACAGGTTTCCCATGTTTACATTTATATAGGAATTACCCCGGCTAATTGGATTAGCACTCTTATTCACGTGGCCATGATATTTTTAATATATAGCCATATGGGTATATTGATTGATTTATATTCTTAATGGGTACCGTTTTGGAAGGGACGTGTGTTCAGTCCTTTAATATAGGGGAATGTGTGGCATACAAATGAAGTTTTTATAGACACTGTTCTTTAATATTCTATTTATTCAAGTTATATAATATACATGCTGCATGATTTGGTATATTTTTATAAAACAGATTTTAGTGGCTTTATACAAACTTGACAGTGTATTCTTTTGTGTCTTCTATTGGGCATTGCTGTTTATTAGTATTTTTGAAAATATTGCAATAATAAAATTATTTTTTGTAATATTGCTGGATAATAATTTATTAGTCTAAACTCTTGACACTTCTGTCTAAGGCCGCCGCTAAGCCCCGCCCCCTGCCGCGCCTCCGCCGGCAGGGGGCAACCAAACTGCAGCAGGTTGCATTTGGCGCAGGTCGGCGCACCATCAAAAAGGCGCATGCGCCGCCAAACGCATACTGCGCACGGCCTGTGCCCCCAGTGATAAAGATAGGGGACGCAGGAAGCATGCAGCGTTATGCGCCAGTAGGCGAAGCTACCGGCGGAGGTCCGGCAGGGGGCGGGGCTTAGTGGCGGCCGTGCGCAGGCCGTCGCTGCGCTCAAAAGCGCTAGTGTGAAACTAGCCTTAGGCATCATGCTTTTTACACTTACTTCAATGTGTTCATAGATAGAACACATAGCCACTCCTAGTCAATAGCGCCAATCACATGTCCAAGCTTTTTTGGAGTTCCAGATCAAACTTACCCATTCAAGTCAATAGGGCCATGAAAAAAATAAACAGTACATGGATGCCATCCACGTGTTATCTGTGTTCTATCTATTTTTTTACTGTTTAATAGGTGCAAGAAGATTTCATTTTTTTTTTCATACAAGAAAGACGATTGCCACACTGATGTCCAAACACTGATGAAAATGTGATCTTAAGCACTGATGAAAATCCTTCTGCTTCTTGCATACAAGAAAAATTATAACTGTTGAGTTTTACTAAAATTTGTATAAAACGATTCATACTTAATAATATATGTAATTCTATCATTTCCAAGCATTGCTCTTGCAAAATAATAAAATCAGTTTTATTCTTGGCAGATAACTGCACCATGAGCCCAGAGGGACGTCTGATATTTTCAGATTTTGAAGTATATGACCATGGTCCTCCAGGACTTACGACCAAAAATCTGTCATCTTATCCTTTTCAACCTTTCTTATCTTCTGATTCAATACAGACTGTTAAGCCAAATAAAAATAACAGAAGTGATGATGAACATCAAAGATCTCAGACAGGGGAGAAGCCATATTCATGTTCCGAATGTGGGAAATTTTTTACACAGAATTCAGATCTTGTTAGACATAAGAGAATTCACACAGGAGAGAAGCCATTTTCATGTCCAGAATGTGGGAAATGTTTTACAGATAAATCAAATTTTGTCAGACATCAAAGAATTCATACAGGGGAGAAGCCATTTTTATGTTCAGAATGTGGAAAATATTTTACTAACAAATCAGATTTTCTTAAACATCAGAGAATTCACACAGGGGAGAAGCCATTTTTATGTTCAGAATGTGGGAAATGTTTTACAAATAAATCACAACTTGCTGCACATCAGAGAACTCACACTGGGGAGAAGCCATTTTCATGTTCTGAGTGTGGGAAATGCTTTTCAGAGAAATCAGATCTTGTTAGACATCAGAAAGGGCACTCGGGACAGAAAGATATTTCATGTTCAGAATGTGGGAAATGTTTTATAAAAAGATCCCATCTTATTATACACCAGAGAACTCACACAGGGGAGAAGCCATTTTTATGTTCCGATTGTGGGAAATGTTTTACTCAGAAATCACATCTTGTTACACATCAGAGAGCTCACAAACATGAGAAGCCATTTGCTTGTTTAGAATGTGGAAAATGTTTTGGGCAGAAATCACATCTTCTTAACCATCAAAGACTTCACAAAGGAAAGTAGTTTCTTCTTATTTTTATTTATTTTATTGATAAATTATAGTAAAATGAAAAATAAAGTCACACTTTAATGGCCTCGTCACACACAGCGAGATCGCTAGCGAGATCGCTGATTTTGTGATGCATCAGCGATCTCTCCAGCGATCTCGCTGTGTGTGACATCCATCAGCGACCGGCCCCCCCGCCGGGTATCGCTGATCGTGCAGGATCGTCCTGGGCCATTTTTTGATCGTTGGTCTCCCACTGGCCAGCATGCATTGCTGCGTGTGGCAGCGGGAGATCAACGATCAGTGATGCTGCACACTGGTATCTAGGGTAAACAGCGGGTAACTAAGAGCCACGCGGCTCTTGGATACCCGCTGTATACCCTAGATACCAGCTTGCTCACTGGTCCTGATCGCTGGTGAGTCTGTCTATGTGATAGGGCACCAGCGATCAGCCTAACTATGTCCCAGCGATCCCATCCATGTCGGATCGTTGGTGGTATCGCTAGGACATCGTTGTGTGTAACAGGGTCTTTACACAAGATAGGCAAAGCATTTTAAAACAGATGGACAATTTCCCCAATGGGCCCTATGAGAAAATTTGACTGTTGTGGAGGACTGATTCAACAGGTTGCACTTAACTCTGCTTGATTTTTTCACTTTGTAAAAGGCGCTAAATTATTTTTTTTTATTAGTTGCTACTGGATATAATACCTGTTATAGTAAACATTATTGTAACCTGCCTTATCAGTAGCACTTAGCCAATTTCCATAATAGGGTCCTATCACATATGAGTGAGGCACAAATATCTTTTCACTAGGCCAAAAGTGTGCTTCTGGAACAGAATGATCCCCATTGTATTCCACAAGCACAAATTGGGCTGGATGAAAGGATATTTGGCCATTTAATGGGACCTCAAGGGTCATCGTGGCCAATCCCCTGCTCAATGCAGGACTCACTAAACCATCTCATACAGATGTCTGTCCAGCCTCTGTTTGAAGATTTTCAGTGAAGAAGAACCCACTACCTCTCATGGCAGCCTGTTTCACTCATTGATCACCCTCACTGTCAAAAGTCTAATGTGTATCTTCTCCTTTTCAGCTTAATTCCATTGCTTCTCATGTTTCCATGTGCAAATGAGAATAAGAATGATCCATTTGCACTGTGACAACCTTTCAGATATTTGTAGATAACTATTAAGTCTCCTTTTAGCCTTTATTTTTGCAAGCTAAACATTCCCAAATCCTTTAGCTTGGATGGCAGTACTGGATTTCAGTCTTCCCCCCTCCACTATTCTCAAGTCCTTTAATAGTTCTTCGTAGGACATACTTTGCAGTCTGCTCACTATCCTAGTAGCTCTTCTCTGAACTTGCTCTAGTTTTTCAATATCTTTTTCTAAAATGTGGTGCTCAGAACTGGACAAAGTATTCCAGATGTGGCCTGACCAAGGAGAAGTAGAGTGGGATAATTAATTCATGTGATCTAGACTCTATGTTTCTCTTAATACATCTTAGAACTGTGTTTGCCTTTTTTGCTGCTGCATCACACTTGCTGCTCATGTGCAGTCTGTGATCTATTAGTATACCCATGTCTTTTTCACATGTGCTGTTGCTTAGTTTTATTCCTCCCATTCTGTAGATTTCTTGCCCAAATGTAGAATCTTGCATTTCTCCTTGTTAAATACCATTCTATTAGTCGCTGCCCATTATTCAAGCTTATCAAGATTCTTCTGAATCCTTTCTCTGTCTTCTCTAGTGTTAGCTATCCCTCCTAGCTTTGCATCGTCTGCAAATTTGATCAGTTTAACTTTAGTTCCGTTATCTGGATCATTTATAAAAAATATTGACCAACACTGTGGCCAGGACAGAGCACCGCTTGAAACACTCTTCCAATTGGATTTGCAGCCATTTATTACCACTTACGCATCAACTTGTTCATATCCTTGATTACCATGGACCTGTCACCAGGTCCTTTGGTAGGGTTTATTTACAATAGGACAGTGGAGATCCAAACTTCTTGTTACTGAGACGGCATGGCTGGAACACAAGCATGTACATTGCAGGAAATGGTGGCAGATAGACACATACACTACATTAAGCTCCATCAGATAGGCGTGCATATTAAGAGAAACGGCAGACACACAGTGTGCAACGTGTTGTGTTCAACTGACCTGCATCTAAGGGTCATGTCTGCACAACTCAGCAACTTACTGTGTCCAAGAACTGCTGAAACACTGCTGCTTTTTGCATTTGATTTCCAGACCTTTGATTGTTTCATTATTAGAAACTGTAAGCACTTATCAATAAACATCTAGAACCAAAATTCTCCAAAAGTTGGGATGTTGTGTAAATTATAAAGAAAACAAGCATACAATGATTTGGAAATATCTTATTGTTATATTTTATTCACAACAGAACATAGAATACATATCAGGAGTTCAATACTGGACATTTTTCCATTTCATTTGAAATAACTAGTTCCTTTTGAAATTAATGGCACCAACACATCTCAAAAAAGTTGTGCCCGGGACCTATCTATCATTGTGTAGCATCCCCTTTTTTTTTTATTACAGTTGGTAAACATGTGGGATATGAGGAGATCAAATGTTGGGGTTTTGGGGAGAGGAATGTTGTCTGTTGTAGGATTCACTTTGCTCCTCAGTTCTGGGTCTTCCTTTCAGGATTTTTTGTTGTTTTCTATTGGTGAAAGATGTGCACTGCAGGTGGCCGATTCAGCCCCAGAACTGCTCTTCTGCTAAGACATGCTGTTGTGATGGAGACAGTATGGGGTTCCCTGACATAAACATTGTCAGATTAGAGCCTATGTTGTTTTAAACCTCTATGCAATGCTCATCATTGATGGTGTCTTTTAGGATGTGTAATCTGCCCATACTATTGGCACTAATGCAGCCTTATACCATCAGAGATGTAGGAACTGTGCACTGATAACAAGCTGGATGGTGCCTCTCCTTCTGAACCCACAGGACATGAAGCCCATGGTTTCCATAAAGAATTTCACATTTTGACATCTGACTGCAGAACAGTGTTTCATTTTGATTTAGTCCATTCTAACTGAGCTCTGGCCCAAAGAGGACGGCAGCATTTCTGGATTGTGTTGATATATGACTTCTATGCATGATAGAGCTTTGACTTGTATTGGTAGATTGCATGGTGAACTATGTTTACAGACAGTGATTTTTAGAAGTATTCCTGAGCCCATACAGTGATCTACATGAACGAATCATGCCTGTTTTTAATGCAGTGCCACCTGAGACACAGTATATCATGAGCATTCAGTATTGACTGTCGGCATTGTCTATTTTGCTCATGGATTCCTCCAGAATCCAAAATGTTTTGATTTTTGCTGATATTACATACTGTAGATGGCGGGATATTCAAAGTGTTTGCAATTTTATGCTGAGAAGCATTTTTCTGACATTGCGCCACACTTTTTAGATGAGGTTGTTCACAGATTGGTGAACCTCTGACCATCTTTGCTTCTGGGAGACTCTGCCTCTCTAACATGCTCTTTATATACAGTCATATGATTTAGTTGAAAATTGAGCCTGTAGCTGTTTTTCATTAGTACCACTGATGTTTAAAGTCATATCAACCCTTTCCCCAATATTTTTTTAGATGTGTTACTGCTATCAATTTCTAAATGAACCATTTTTTACAAACAAAAAGGAAAAATAAAATATGGTTAAAAGAGATTTCCAAATCATTGTTGCTTTCTTTACAGTTTATATCTCAACTTTTTTGGGAATAGGGATTGTATTATAAAGTAAGTAGAACCAAAATAACACTTATATATCGTGTTTAAAATATCATATTAAAAATACAGTGTAAGTAGTGCATGTTATATGGATTGTCCAGTGTCTGTATGCGTGATCAGGACAGTGCCTGACATGTCTAATCATATTACCCGGGTGTCCTATTTATTAGATGAGACAAGTTGAGTGTCAAGTATGCATGTCTGATGTCAGATCAGATGGAAGCTAAAGGCTTCGAACAACTTAAAAACCTGTTACCAATCATTATTAAATACCTGCTTGTATAACTCATATGCTTGTGTTTGGATCTTTATTTCATTGTTTTTTAGATGTTAGCAGCAAATATAAAGAAATTATAAAAATCTGGTACTGCTGTAATGGTACTGAACCGAAGAATAAAGCTGTCCTTTCATTACCGCCCTGTGAATGGCATACAAAAATAAATAAAAGCACTTATTGACCTGCTGTTGATTTGTTTATTCTGCCTCCAGAAGATCGCAGTAAGGCTCGGCCACATTTACTTTGCAATCTATAGCAAAAAAATCAAGAAAAACTGAGAGTTTATATCCCTCAGAATACATAAAAAATAATAAATAATAAAGTCATAGAAGTGTCTCGTCATATATACAAAAATTCCCTTTATTAAATATCAAACATTCATCAAAGACAAGACACAATGGTGTACAAAGTTGCAAAGAATTACAAAAAGTAACACATATGAAAAAGGCAGACAGTGATGCAGCCGTGATAGTGGCGTGGGGACTTATGTAAATAAGTAAGGGCCAGAAACTCCCATGTAGGTATATTAAACAATGGCCATATTGTTAATGCATGCAAATGTCACCACATAACATGGAGGTGAACCAGAGTAAAAGGAGGTAAGACAAAAAAACTCCCTATGTAAAGGGAAGCAATCACAATGCAATCATTCAAGTAGCGTTAGCAATAGTAACCATATAAGGTAAACAGCAGGAGTCCCCTTACCCATTGTAAAAGATGACACCCCGTCATGCGAACACCCCGACGCGCGTTTTGCACCTCGCTTCCTTCGGGGGGGGTGATATAATCCCTCATGACCCACTCGCTTAAATAGGCCACCATATGTAGGGATAGCCAGTCAGCCGCACTGTGTGGAGAAAGCGGACAAAGGCGGAGCATCCGGTACCACAACGTCACTTCCGGCGTTGGACGTGCTGCGCTCCAGGAGCAAAGGCTCCACTGACGTCAGTGGAACGCAAACACGCCATATCAACACCTTCCATGGCGAGGGTAACCTAGGAGACGTCGACGGCATGCGCAAACACAGAGTAGAGCAGTATTAGAAAGAAAAGTGGGAAAATTAAACCGCATGGTGCCATATAATGAATGCATAAAGGGGGGATATAATAGCCAAGAGAGATAATATATACAAGAGCTAAATAGATACGGTACAAGTGTATCTTAAACAGCATTTGTCAGGATCCTGTCAGCGTCGGCAAACTGCCACAGCTGAGCAGGGTGACTTACCCACACTACGGGAGGGCCCGGGGTCTGATACTGCAGTGAAAGTTCAAGCAGACAGGACCTGCAACACTGAAAGTAGTAAGGAGTACAAGGACCTACGATCATGTGACTGCAGGGGCGGGGCTTAGCGTCCTACTGCTGCAGATGATGTAATGTACTTACTGCAGGGATACTGTAGTAGAGGAGAGGGAAACAGGTCAGACAAGCAGAGGTCATACACAGAGAGGGCGGCGTAGTACCAGAGGGACGAGCAGAGAATAGCCAAGTCACAGGCAGAGAGTCATACACAGAGAGGGTAGCACAGTACAAGAGGGACAGGCAGAACTCGTAACAGGGTCGAAACCGGATCAAAACCAAACAAGCAACAAGTTATCAGGCACAAGGCACACATACGCAAGAGGTCAACTAACTCAGCCGAGTGCAGGACTATAACTGACACCGGACCTAGGTCAAGTGGCCACTAAATAGCCACCCTCTGCCAGAGAGAGGCAGAAACAATTAACCCCTGTCTGACCAGGACGGGACAAAGACAAAACCCCGTCCTGGATCATGACAGCATTTATGCAAATTGACCTGCTGTTGATTTGTTTATTCTGCCTCTAGAAGATCGCAGTAAGGCTCAGCCACATTTACCTTGCTATCTATGCTCAGGTTTTCTGTGTAAATCTGTCACGGATGAGGTTTGTGGAACCACTGTGCCATGGGCTGCGGAGAGCCTGGAGGGGCGTGACTAACTGATCACCTGACTGTTCACTAGCGCCTCTGATGGTGAGGTTAGACTTGGCTCCCGATGAACGCCAGGTGCCACTCCAGGACAGACCAACGGTCACGCAGCAGTTGGACCCAGAAGGACAGACTGGATGGAGCAGCAGGCAGAGCTTGCATCAGAGTGCAGCTGACCAAGTTCGTATCTGAGTGCAGCAGACAGTTTGTGTCAGAGTGCAGCAGACATGGTCTGCATCAGAGTACAGCAAGCAGGATTGGCATCAGAGTGCAGTAGGCAGGATTTGCATCAGAGTGAAGCAGGCAGGAATTACACTAGCGTGCAGCAAGCAGGATTTGCATCAGAGTGCAGCAAACAGGACTTGCACTGGTATGTGACATTACACAAAATAGACTGTAAACAGGAAGGTTGCGCAGGCACCTCCCCAGTTGGGAGGAAGCAATATATACATAATGTCCCACAGCCATTGGCTGGGGAGGAAATAGCAAGTGCACGTGCTGACCCTTTAAGAGGGTGGGAGTGCACACACACGTGCCCTAAGGACTAGAGAACTGGTTGAAAGCACGCAGAGCATGGGGAAGGGAAGAACTGTCTGCAGCACGGGTGAGTGAAAAGACACGCCAGGACCCTGCCTGTCAGAGCAGGGATCTGGCATGGTGCTAACAGTACCCCCTCTTTACGCCCCCTCCTCTTCAGGCCATCTAGGAAGTTCCGGAGAAGAATTGGAGCATGAATATTCTCCTTAGGCTCCCAGGATCTTTCTTTGGGACCGAATCCTTTCCAGTCGACTAGGAAGAAGATCTTGCCTCTCACTCGCTTCATGACCAAGATTTTCTCCACTTCAAAAACATCATCTGAAGCAGTTGGCACGGGTTTGGCACTGAGATCCTTGAAGGGGCTCAGGATGACCGGCTTCAGCAGAGATACATGGAAAGCATTCGGAATCCGTAATCAAGAAGGCGACTTCAGTTTATAGGAGACCTCATTGATCTGCTTCAGCACCTTGAAAGGCCCGATAAAACGAGTAACCAACTTGTACAAGGGAACCGTCAGCCGGATGTATCTGGACGAAAGCCACACCTTGTCACCAGGCGGAAGCACGGAGGAACCAGATGCCTTTTATCTGCATGTCTCTTCATACGGGTGGAGGATGCTTCTAAAGTGGCTTTGGTATCCCTCCACAACTTTACAAAATCCTTGGAAAGGACATCTGCCGCAGGGACATCAGAAGAAACCGTCACCCGGAGGGGAACCTCGGGTTGCCGAACGAACACAATGAAGAATGGAGACTCTCTTGAGGCTTCACCAACATGATTGTTGTACGAGAGCTCAGCCCAGGGAAGTAATTTCAAGACAAAATCCACTCCTCAGATTCACCCACAAGGGTCTTTCCTGGGAGGATTTGCGACAGGCTGACTGGGGTAACAGTAACCATATTAGAGGGTTCAATGATAAATTGAGGGTTTTCCTCTTGGTCCCCCGATAGAAATGAGCGAGAGAGGGCATCAGCTCTGACATTCTTGTCACCGGACCTGAAAAAGAAAGAAAGGAAAGTTTAAAGCAGGCAAAAAACAAAGACCACATAGCTTGGTGAGGATTAAGTCTCTGGGCGGACTGGAGATACACCAGGTTCTTATGGTTTGTGTAGATAACTACTGGATAGACTGATTCTTCCAGCAGGTATCAACACTCCTCCAAAGCCATCTTAATGGCGAACAACTCCCGGTCCCCGATGGAGTAGTTACACTCTGGATTGGAGAAGGCCTTGGAGAAGAAACCGCAGGACATGCGGTAACCCAAGGAGGACTTCTAAGTAAGCACTGCTCCGGCCCCGATAGTCTATACAGAGTTGGGGTGATCCGTCCTTCTTAACAAAGCCATAGCAGGAAAGGAGGACTTCTGAATGAACCCCCTGGCCAAATTCTCCTGAATGTAGTCTGACACGGTTTGAGTCTTGGCTAGGGACAGAGATTAAATTCGACCTCTAGGGGGTGTAGATCCAGGAATTAAGTTGATAGGACAGTCATATGGCCTGTGGGTTGGCAAACTCTCTGCTTCCTTCTTGTCAATGACATCAGCAAAGGACCAATATGCAGACAGCAAACCTGGCAGCGATGCTGGAGAAGACGGAACCATAGCCAGACATAGTCAAAAAAGACATCTCTCATGACAGGATTTTCTCCAGTGGAGCACCTCTCCAGTTTCCCAGTCCAACACAGGTTCGTGTTGTCATAGTCATGGCAAACCTAAGAGAAAGGAGTGAGACATGTGCGGAAGAACATAGAAGACTATCTTCTCTGTGTGAAGCATCCCTATACGGACCACAAGTGGCTCAGTAACCAGACAAACTGCCTCCCGAAGAGTTCTCCCATCAACAGAGTTATGGCCAGAGGGTTTTGAAGTGGATGGACTGGAATTTGGAAGCAATCCCCTACAGCCTGGTGGACAAAGTTTCCTGCTGCCCTGAAATCCACATATGCTGTCTCAACAAACTGGGATTCACCAGTTGTCATGGCCACAGTTAAAGTCAGGGGTTGACAGGAGTCTTTTCCGCCTATGAAGGCCTCTCCTACTGATCCTAGATGCTGGAGTTTTCCGGCCTCACCGGACAGGCACGAATGAAGTGACCTGTGTCACCACAATACCAGCACTGGCCTTTTGCATGGCAATCCTTCTGTCGCTGACTGGCAAGAGCAAAGTGGTTGACCTGCATGGGTTCTGATGAGGCCGCGACAAGGGAGGATGGAGGAACAAGTGTTCTCTTAAAGGACGGGGCCAGACGCCATGATCTTCTTTCACGTGCCACCTCACAGGTGTGCTCCTGGAAACGATGGTCTATGTGGATAGCCAGCGAGACCAGGTCATCGAAGGTAGTTGGTAGGTCGCGACCTGCTAGCCCATCCTTTATGTTTCCAGAGAGCCCCTCCCAGAATGTTGCCACCAACGCTTCGTTATTCCAACCGAGTTCGGAAGCTAGAGTACGGAAGCGTACCGCATTTTGTCCCACAGATAAGTTGGACTGGCGTAAGCGAAGAGCGGAAGCTGACGAGGTGGCTCGCCCGGGTTCATCGAATACTTTGCGAAAGGCCTGTCATGGTATAGGACATGGTTAATGTCCTGTTCTCTCAGGGTTAACTTTTGCTGGCCTCCCTTTGGATCTGGGAGGTGTATTTATACTCACTCCAGACTAGTATTCCCTGTCAGCTATACTGTTGTTCTGGTTGTGTGTCTGACCACTGGTGTGCGTGTATACTGCATTGCTTGTTTGCTTCCTGTGTATGACCTGGTCTGTCTGCTCACTCTGTTCTCTGTCTCACGTTTTGGTACTATTGTCTTCTCTGGTTCTGACCTCCTGGCTTGGCTATTGTTACTACGTTACAGTTTGTTCCTATTGTACCGTCTATTGCCCGTTCTGGTTTACTGATCTCTCGCTACGTCCTGACTATCCATTCTGTCTAATCCTTTGGTACTGTCGTGCTATCTTGTGCTTTGACCCCGGCCTGATCTGGTTTACATCTCTGTCTATGCCCCTTGGCTACTTTGTCCCGTAGTTACCTTTCTAGGAGTTTTCCTCAGCTCCTAGCTCTCTGGAGTTTAGACCACGCCCCCAGCAGTCACGTGCTTCAGGTCCTGTTAGTCTGAAGCACGCATCTTCACCGCTGCTGCCCCACTCCACAGGTATCTTTGAGCACAGTTTTTGTACTCAGAACACGCGCACTGGCTCTGTGAGCAAGTGCAGTGCGGTGTACCTGACATTATAGCTGACCATTTCATTTTTTTTTTCCTCTCTGAGGGAAAAAAAAAAATGTGTTATCTTCATGGATCACATACAAGCTTTGACTGATCAGGTCAAGCATCTGACCCAAATGTTCCATAAAATTAATGTTGAACAGCGCACGATGGCCCATACCCAGCAACAGTTGGTGGATTGTTGTGAATTCTCTTTCTGGCTTCCCTCTGGTGATTACTGAAGGTAGTGGAGCTGGTCAGATTGACAGAGGGGTTGCGAGTTCTCTTTCTGGGCTCCCTCTGGTGGTTACTGGAGGTAGTGGGGCTGATCCGATTGACAGAGGCTTGACACCTGATAATGAGGAAGATGACTGGAGATCTGGGGCTTCAGATTGGGATTTAAGACAGCCGACTCCCTATATCCCTGCTGGTGATTTTCTTCCTGTGCCTCCTGAGGTCTGATGTCTACTGCTCTGTCCCTGCATGTTCAGCTAAATGGTTCATTTGCTACTCTGTTTGCATTTGATCTGGTTTTGTCTATCTCTGCTTTGTGCGGGTCAGCCAGCTCCGGCTGGGGCTGTGCTGAATCGCCGCCCATATGTTACTGCTTGTGCCAGTTTGTTTTGTCCCCTGTTATATTGGTCTCTCTTTGCTTTGCTTTCAGAATATACCAGAGTGCTGATATAGTGGGGGCGATGTTGTGCAACTTCAGTGTTTTTTGTGCATCAGACGTTTTGGACTTTTGCAGGTTTTTTTGCGTGATTGCAGACAGTGTCTTTCCTTTCCTGTACTGTCTAGTCATTGTTGGCCCCATCATTTGCTCAGTCTATTTTTCTGCCTGCGTTTGTGTTTTCATCTTGCCTCACCGACAATATATGTTTGGGGGCTATCTATTCCTTTGGGGTCTGCTTCGGGGCAGTTTAGATTTCCCTTTTCTTGCTTTAGGCTTAGTTAGCTCTCTGGCTGTGCTGAGGCATCTAGGATCATTGTAGGCACGCTCCACAGCTACTGCTAGTTGTGTGGACAGGATCAGTGGTCTGCAACCGCTTAGTTACCAACCTCTCTGGTTTTCTGCAGCTTAGCTTGGGCCTGCTATCCTCCTCGGTGCCCATTCATAACAGCTCTCACCACATAAACCGTATGATTGTACCTTTGATTTAATACCTGGAGCCAAATTACCCAAGACTTGTTTGTTTAATTTGTCCGGGCCTGAGCGCCAAGCAATGAAAGAGTACATCAAAGAGAGCCTTCGCAAGGGGCATATTCGGTCCTCGGTCTCCCCCGTGGCAGCGGGGCTTTTCTTTGTAAAGAAAAAAAGATGGTGGGTTGCGACCATGCCTCGACTTTCGGGAACTGAACAAAATTACCGTCAAGAACAAATACCCTCTCCCGTTGATTCCCTATTTATGTAACCAACTCACGGGGGGCCAAATGGTTTTCTAAGCTCGATCTACGAGGGGCTTATAACCTTATAAGGATCCGGGAGGGGGACAAATGGAAAACAACATTCCTGATGACTGAGGGGCTGTTTGAAAACCTGGTTATGCCATCAGGCCTCACTAACGCCCCTGCTGTTTTTCAGAACTTCAGTAATGTTGTTTTCTCTGACCTGATTGGGCGTTATGAAGTCATTTACCTGGATGACATCTTGGTATAGTGTGAGGACAGTCAGTCACACGTACACCATCTTCGTTCAGTTCTTATGAGACTACGGGAGAACCATTTGTACGCTAAGCTGGAGAAGTGCTCGTTTTTTATGCAAGAACTTTCTTTTCTGGGTGGAATTGTATCTGGGGAGGGATTCTGCATGGATCCTGTAAAGTTCAGGCTATTACAGATTGGGTGCTGCCTCATGATCTGAAGGGGTTGCAGTGATTTCTGGGCTTCGCTAACTATTATAGGAAGTTCATTAAAGGGTTATCACAGGTGGTGAAACCCTTGACGGACCTCACTCTTAAAGGGGCAGATGTAAAAAATTGGTCCATGGCTGCATAAAATTCCTTCCTTACATTAAAGAAATGCTTTACTTCAGCCCTGTGTTGGTACAACCCTATTCGTCAAGACCTTTTATCGTGGAGGTCGACGATTTGGAGTTGGGGGTGGGGGCAGTGTTGTCCCAGGGCCCCTCTAACCTGACTAACTTCAAACCCTGTACCTTTTTCTCTAAAAAGTTCTCTTCGGCTGAAAGAAACTATGATGTTGGCAACAGGGAATTGTTAGCGGTTAAATTGGCCTTCGAGGAATGGAGGCATTTTTTGGAAGGGGCCGCTCATCCCATTACGGTCATCATTGACCGTAAAAACCTGGCCTATATCGAGTCTACTAAAAGAGACTGACCCCCAGACACGCTCGGTCGGCACTTTTTTTTTTTTCACGATTTCATTTTACCATTTCATTCCGACCAGGGTCTAAAAATGTAAAGGCGGATGCTTTATTCCGAAGTTTTGATTCTGTATCCCCTCCAGAACCTCCTTCCTCCATTCTTCAACCGGGAATGGTTGTAGCCGAAGCCTCCTCTGAGTTACAGAGAGAGTCTGGAAGCACAAGCTCCCAGGAACAAACCCCCAGGTAAATTGTTTGTACCCGAACATTTCCGTCTTACACTTCTTCAAGAATTTCATGATTCGGTGTTAAGTACACACCGTGGTATTGCAGCTACCCGAGAGGCAGTGGCCAGGGGTTTTTGGTGGACCTCTAAAGGTAGTGATATCAAAAAGTTTGTAAATACTTGTGGGGTGTGCGCTCGCTCTAATAGCTATCAGGTCCTGCCGGTGCCTTTGCCAATTCCGGATAAACCATGGACACACCTGTCCATGGACTTTATCACTAATCTTCCTCCTTCCAAGGGCAACTCAGTGGTATGGGTAGTAGTTGATAGATTTTCTAAGCAAGCCCACTTTGTGCCATTACCTGCGTTACCATCTGCTGAAACCTTGGCCCACTTGTGTATACAGCACATAGTTCGGTTGCATGGAGTGCCTGTGAATGTGGTGTCGGACAGGGGTGTGCAATTTGTGGCCAGGTTTTGGAGAGCGTTTTGTAAAAAGTTGGGGGTCACGTTGTCATTCTCCTCTGCCTATCACCTGTAATCCAACGGACAGACTGGACTGAACGCACCAATCAGTCGTTGGAGCAGATTCTGAGATGCCTGGCCTCCTCCAGACAGGAAGACTGGTGTGAGGTATTACCCATGGTAGAATTTGCATTTAACTGTTGTATTAATCAGTCTACTGGAAAGTCTCCCTTTCAGGTCCATTATGGGTTTGTTCTGCAGTTTGGGGAATTTTCCCGTATGGATACGGGTTGCCCTGGTGCTGAGGGGATGGTACTACAGTTAAAAACCCTCTGGAGGGAGGTGCAGGGGAACATCTCCAAAGCCCAGAAGAAGTTCAGACATTTTGAGGACAGGATGAGGGGGGTGGTTCCTGCGTTGAGAGTGGGGAAAAAATGTCTGGTTGTCCACCTGTAACATCAAACTTAAGATACCCTCTATGAAGTTGGACCCCGAATTTATTGACCAATACAAGATTGTAGAGGTGATCAACCCGGTGGCCTACAGATTATGGTTGCCCACCTCCTTCAAAATATCTAACGTCTTCCACAGGTCCCTATTAAAACTTGTGGGGACAGTTAGAGAAGATCCCTCATCCGTGGTTCCACCAGTATTGGTAGAGGGTCAACTGGAGTACGAGGTAGGGCAAATCATTGATTCATGGTGGGTGCGCCGGAGGCTTCAGTACCTTATTCATTGGAAGGGATATTCCGTTGAGGATCGGTCATGGGTTCTGGCCAGTTCGGTGCTGATCGACTGGTGTGGGCTTTTCATGCCAGATACCCAGAGAAGCCTGGTGTCCAGTGGCCCCCCGTTAAGGGGGGTACTGTCATGGTATAGGACATGATGTCCTGTTCTCTCAGGGGTAACTTTTGCTGGCCTCCCTTTGGATCTGGGAGGGGTATTTATACTCACTCCAGACTAGGATTCCCTGTCAGTTATACTGTTGTTCTGGCTGTGTGTCTGACCCCCTGGTGTGCGTGTATACTGCATTGCTTGTTTGCTTCCTGTGTATGACCCGATCTGTACGCTCACTCTGTTCTCTGTCTCACGTTTTGGTTCTATTGTTTTCTTCGGTTCTGACCTCCTGGCTTGGCTATTGTTACTCCGTTACAGTTTGTTCCTATTGTACCATCTATTGCCCATTCTGGTTTACTGATCTCGCTACGTCCTGATTATCCGTTCTGTCTAATCCTTTGGTACTGTCGTGCTTTCTTGTGCTTTGACCCCGGCCTGATCTGGTTTACATCCCTGTCTATGCCCCCTTGGTAACCTTGTCCCGTAGTTACCTTTCAAGGAGTTTCCTGTTGTGGGTTCATTTTCCCCTTCATTACTGAGGCCCGAGGAACTCCCTCTTCTGGTAAAGAAAGGTAGTGAGCCTGATTATCAAACACCTGAAGCTGATGATGATGATTGGCTGAGTGGAGTTACGGACTGGATATAAGGCTGCCGACGCCCTTCTGCCCTGCGGGTGATTTCTCTGTGGGATCCTTGGAGACCAGTCTGAATTCCTGCTCCTCTAAAGCTAAGTTTGCTGCTCGGCCTTTTGCTTTTGTGCTTTGACTTTGTTTTGCTTTGTTTTTCTGGATTTCTGCCATTCCCTGCTGGGGTGTGCTGAATTCATTTAGCTCTGTCTTCTGAAAATACCTGAGTGCTGATTTAGTTTTTGAAGCCTAGCTGCTTCAGGGCCTTTTTCATATCAGCTTGTTGGCTTATGTCTTTGATAGGGTTTTGGCAGATTGCAGACAGCAGCCTTCCTGTCCTTTCCTATCTAGATAGTTGCGGGCCCCATCTTTGCTCAGTCTATCTTTCTGTCTGTGTTAGTATTTTCATCTTGCTTCACCGTCATTATATGTTGGGGGCTGCCTATTGCTTTGGGGTCTGCTCTGGGGCAGTTTAGATTTCCCCTTTCTTTCTTTAGGCCTATGTAATTCTCCGGCTGTGATCGAGGGGTCTAGGGCTTCGTAGGAACCCCCCACAGCTACTGCTAGTTGTGTTGATAGGTTCAGGGGTCTGCAATCTGATAGTTGCCAACTTCTCTGGTTTTCTGGACTTAGCTTGTATTTCTGCTTTTGCCTCCTATGGTGACTCATTCATAACAGTTTCCCTTCAGCTCCTAGCTCTGTTGAGTTTTGCTCACGCCCCCAGCAGTCACATGCTTCAGGTCCTGTTAGTCTGAAGCATGCATCTTCACCACTGCTGCCCCGCCCCTCAGGTATCTTTGGGCAGTTTTTGTAATCAGCACACGTGCACTGGCTCTGTGAGCAAGTGCAGTGTGGTGTACCTGACAGCCCTCTATGAATGTGGAGAAATTGGAGATGATAGAGTACTCTCTCTCCCATAGTGTATTCAACCACGCCAGGGCCTCACCTCCAAGATGTGACATAAGTAATGCTACCTTTGTACGGTCTGATGGGAAGTGATGAGGAAGGGGTTCAAAATGTAGCTGGCACTGATTGATGAACCCATGGCAGAGCTTAGGATTGCTGTCAAAGCGTGGTGGAGCTGCGAGTCGGGGACCTGAAGCTTGAACTAAGCAGACTGACTGAGGGGTCTCCAGAGAAGACCCAGTTGCATGAACATGAGGAGACTCTGGAGAGATGTTTAAGGCCTCCATCTTGGTAGTCAGGGACTGCAACTGCATAGACAACTTCTGCTTTTCTGTTGACAGAGCTCTTGATACATGGTCTGATCAGAAGTGATCCGGGATACAGCAGGGTCCATGGCCTGAGCATACTGTCACGGATGAGGTTTATGGAACCACTGTGCCATGGACCGCTGAGAGCCTGGAGAGGCATGACTAAGCGATCATCTGATTGTTCACTAGAGCCTCTGATGGTGAGGCTAGACTTGGTTCCTGATGAACGCCAGATGCCACTCCAGGATAGACCAACGGTCGTGCAGCAGCTGGACCCAGAAGGACAGACTGGATGGAGCAGCAGGCAGAGCTTGCATCAGAGTGCAGCTGACCAAGTTCATATCCGAGTGCAGCAGACTGAGTTTGTGTTAGAGTGCAGCAGACAGGGTCTGCATCAGAGTGCAGCAGACAGGGTTAGCATCAGAGTGCAGTAGGCAGGCAGGATTTGCATCAGAGTGCAGCAGGCAGGAATTACACTAGAGTGCAGCAAACAAGATCTGCACAAGAAAGCAGAAATCAGGACTTGCACTGGTATGCGACCTTATACAACATAGACTGTAAACAGGAAGGTTATTCAGGCACCTCCCCAGTGAGGAGGAAGCAATATATACATAATATAACAAAGCTATTGGCTGGGGAGGAAATAGCAAGTTTTCGCGCTGAGCCTGCGGAAGGATCATTAACTTCATCATCTGCAGCAGTCGGCAGACTGACAAAGGCCAATTGTAGGCCGAAACGTCCTTTGTGACTGCCACAATAAAAACTTATTTTCAAAAAGGATCATTCAGTTGAGTGCCAAGTTACTTCATTATTCACTTGGGTCTGGGTAACCTACTTGTGCACCTTGTAGTAGTGCCACGCTATACTTTACACGTTTAACACCTTTCTGACATGTGACCTACTATCCCGTCCACAGTACCCGGGCCTGTATGACCGGGAATGGTATAGTACGTCACCACAATCAGCGGCGCTCACGGGGGGAGAGCCGCTAATCATGGCCGGGTGTCAGCTGATTATCACACGGACCACCCCGGGCACATGAACCCCCGGCACATACACTGCGATCAAACATGATCGCAGTGTACCGGGGCAGAGGGAAGAATCGCGCAGAGAGGGGGCTCCCTGAGTGCTTCCCTGAGACCCTCCCTGCAGGCCCCCAGATCCAATATGGCCGCGGGGGCCTGCAGGGAGGCAGCTTCCTCAGTGACTGCTAAGAGCAGGCACCGAGAAAGCCTGCTACAGTGCCTGTGTCAGATCGCTGTCACACATTGGGATAAAATAATAAAGTTAAAATAAAAACACATGTAAAGATCATTTTTAAAAAATTCCTAAATAAAAAAAAAAAAAATATTCCCTAATAAATTATTTTTTTGTAAATAAAAAAACCCAATATAAATACACATATTTAGTATCGCTGAGTCCGTAACGACCCGCCCTATAAAACTGTCCCACTAGTTAACCCCTTTAGTAATAAAAAAAAACCTAGGCAAAAAACAATGCTTTATCATCATACTGCCGAACAAAAAGTGCAATGACGCGCGATCAAACGAGCTGCCACACAGCGTCATCAGCAAAAAAATAAAAAAGTTATAGCTCACAGAATAAAGCGATGCAAAAATTATTATTTTTTATATAAAACTATTTTTATTGTATAAAAGCGCCAAAACATAAAAAAAAATATAAATGAAGTATCACTGTCATCGTACTGACCAAAAGAATAATACCCTTTATCAATTTTACCACACGCGGAGCGGTGTAAACGCCCTCCCCCCAAAAGAAATTCATGAAATGCTGGTCTTTGTTCATTCTGTGTCCCAAAAATCAGAATAAAAAGCGATCAAAAAATGTCACGTGCCCGAAAATGGTACCAATAAAAAATAAGAACTCACATAACTCTGTAGGCCAAAATCTGGAAAAATTATAGCTTTCAAAATGTGGTGATGCAAAAACAAACATAAAAACCCGGGAAAAAATTTTTAAAAAAATGTGTTTACTTCCATTTTCCTGCTAGGGTTAGGGTTAGGGCTAGGGATAAGGCTGAGATTAGGGGTGTGTTGGGATTAGGGTTGGAGTTAGAATTGGGGGGTTTCCACTGGGGACATCAGGGGCTCTCCAAATGCAACATGGCGTCTGATCTCAATTACAGCCTATTCTGCGTTGAAAAAGTCAAACGGTGCTCCTTCCATTCCAAGCTCTGCCATGTGCCCAAGCAGTGGTTTACCTCCACATATGGGGTATCAGCCTACTCAGGACAAATTGCACAACAACTTTTGGGGTCCAATTTCTCCTGTTACCCTTGGGAAAATAAAAAATTAGGGGCAAAAATATCACTTTTGTGGAAAAAAAATTTTTTTTATTTTTATGGCTCTGCAATATAAACTTCTGTGAAGCACTTGGGGGTTCAAAGTGCTCACCACACATCTAGATAAGCTCCTTGCGGGGTCTAGTTTCCAAAATGGGGTCACTTGTGGGGAGTTTCCACTGTTTAGGTACATCAGGGGCTCTCCGAAGGCAACATGACACCCGCAGACCAATCCATCAAAGTCTGCATTCCAAAACGTCACTACTTCCCTTCCGAGCCCCGATGTGTACCCATACAGTAGTTTTCTCCCACATATTGGGTATCAGCGTCCTCAGGACAAATTGTGCAACAACTTTTGGGGTCCAATTTCTCCTGTTACCCTTGGGAAAATAAAAAAATTGGGGACTAAAAGATCATGTTTGTGGAAAAAATATGATTTTTTTTTTATTTTCATGCCCGGGCGTTATAATCTTCTGTAAAGCCCTTGGGGGTTCAAAGTGCTCACCACACATCTAGATAAGTTCCTTAGGGGGTCTAGAAAACAAAGTCAGAATCACCGGGACCCATGGAAGCATTTTAGAGTTATAACCTCATAAAGGGACAGTGGTCAGAATTGTAAAAATTGGCCTGGTCATTAACGTGCAAACCACCCTTGGGGGTAAAGGGGTTAAGAGGGCGGGAGCACACGCACACATGCCCTAAGGACATGGCTAGAGAACAGTCTGGAAGAATGCAGAGCATGGTGAAGGGAAGAACTGTGCAGCATGGGTGAGTGAGGAGACACTCCGGAGACCCTTCCTATCAGAGCAGGGGCTTAGCGTCCTGCTTTCAGATATGACAGGACACCATACAACAACTCAGAGTCAGGCAAAACGGAGGTCACAACAGTACGGGCAAATGAGGTACAGGAGAGACAAACAGACGGGTAGTCAGACAAAGCCAAAGGTCATACACAAGAGGGCAATGTGGTACCAAGGGGACAAGCAGAGAGAAGTCGGGTCACAAGCAGAGAGTCATACACGAGAGGTAGCGCAGTACAAGAGGGTCAGGCAGAACTCGTAACAGGGACAGAACCGGATCACAATCAAGCAGGCAACAAGTTATCAGGCACAAGGCACACATATACAAGAGGTCACTTAACTCAGCCGAGGGCAGGAGTATAACTGACACCGGACCCAGGTCCAGTGAGCACTAAATAGCCTCCTTCTGCCAGAGAGAGGCAGCACAATTAACCCATAGTCTAACCAGGACGGGTCAAAGCGAAATCCCGTCCTGGATCATGACATCTTCACTCCAAAATCCAATTGCCCTCCCTTCTGATCCCCACAGTATGAGTAAAGCGCAGTTAGCAGTCACATGTTTGGCGTTACTGTAGCAAAGAGAGCCCACTTAATTTACAAGGTGCAAGTCTCCAGAAGCATAAAGTGGGCACAATGTACTGGGCACTACAATGTATTGGGCACTACAATGTCATATTTGCATTTTTGCTCTACTACGTCCATTACGTGCTTGCTTCTGAAAATCACCCATGGAGTCAAAATCTTTTTTACACTTGTAGATGAATTCCCAGAGGGGTGTAATTTCCAAAATGTCACTTGAGAGGAGTTTCTACTGTACTAGCACTTAGGGGTTCTGTAAATGGAGTCCGCAAACATTTCTAGGAAAATCTACAGGCCATTCACTCCCAAGCCCTGGTGTGTGGCCAAATAGTATTGCACAGGCACATATGGGGTATTGGCGCATTAAGGAGAAATTGTTTAACATACTAGGGGGACTTTTTTTCTATTTTCTCTTGTGAAATGAAAAATCTGGGGCTAAAACAATATTTCTTTGGAAAAAAAAATAATTATCTTTTCTTCACACACACCCCCACCAATGGTATAAAAATCAGTAAAACCCTTGTCGAGTCAATATGCTCAGTGCACCCCTAGATTAATTCAATGAAGGGTGTAGTTGGTAAAATGGGGTCACTTATGGGAGGGTTTCTGCTGTTCTGGCACTTCAGGATTCTGCCTAAGTGACATCTACAAAGAAAATCTGCTCTTCAATATGGCGTTTATTCCATTCTCAGCATTATTGCTGAAAAGTAGTTTCCAACCACATGCAGGGTATCACCATACTCAGGAATAATTGTGTAACAAATTATGTGGTCCTTTTTCTCCTGTTAGCAATTTGAAAAATTAAAAATGTCGAGCTAAAGCAAGATTATAGTGTGCAAAATAAATAGTATTTTCCATTTCCACTGCCCAATTTTTAAGGTTCTGAACTGTGTACCTGTTTTGCCCTTAGTTCTGCTGTACTTTGCCCTTACCTAAGATGGAGTTAATGGCTTTGCGGGGGCCATCTTGTTTGCTGTCTGAGATGCCTTGTTTCCTGTCTGCTGTATATATAAAGGGACTCTGCACACTACACATTTCTTGAGTATCTTGTACCTCACCTGCTACTAAGCTGGAAGGACTAGTATCTTGTTTGTCTCTTCAGTTCCTCGGGATACCCCGTTTGCTTCAGGATTCACGTTCCACTTGAAAGATTCTGCTGCTTCGGACCTGCTCTGCACTCACATCCGCTGCGACCTGCTCTCCGCTAGGAGCCTGGTCCGGGCTCCGGACCTCTAGACCCTGCATTCCCGGACTTGAACTCGCATCATCGGTCTGTACTGATAACCCCTTATATTCCTGACTCTGCCTGTCATTTAAAGCCAATGTTGTTTCCATCTGTTACCTGAAGCTTGTTTCGTTACAATATATATTACATTGAATTCTGACATACCGTGTCTTTGCCTTCTCTCTGACCGACGTCACCGATCTCCATAGAACATTGTAATAATTGCATGACAGAATACTCAAGCCTCAAAAAAAATGGAGCTCACTGGGTCAGAGTCTATGGAAGTGCATATAAAAAAAATATGCACATACGTCACGGGACTTCATGGGGAGCTTCAGACGATAAAAACTAAGTTGGGGCATTAGAGACTCAAACTAATCATAATGCCAATGTGGCCGATACAGCTATTCAAGCCATAGCTGCTCGTCTCTCAAATGTGGAGACTACAGCCGCAGCTCCTGGTCTGGTTCCAGCTCCAGGTCCTGCCCCGCTTCAGCACCCGCTCCGGGTCTAGTCTTCCCTAAACTTCCACCATTCAGGTTTGGTGGAGAAAGAGAAAAATTCAGTGGGTTCGTAAATCAGTGCCAGTTATAGTTTACTGCACGTGCGGCCCAGGTTTCAACTGAACAGGACAAGGTGTTAACCATGATAATGTTGTTAGCAAATAAGGCTCTAGCCTGGGCAAACCCTTTGATTGAAACAAATTCTGCATGTTTAAATTCTCTAAATGACTTTGTTGGCGCAATGTGTCAGATGTTCGATGATCCCAACCGAAACGTCACGGCAGAAAACGCATTACTAACTCTCCGTCAGGGGAAATGCCCTGTCGTAGAATACGCAATGGAATTTCGGAGGTGGGTGCTGGATGTTACATGATGTGACCCGGAAAAATACTCAGTGTTCAGGAGGGTCACTACATATCAGCTTGTCCCAGTAAAAATCGTAAGATCACGGCTGCAGTAATCGAGTGTGATTTCTCTGATGTATCCTCAGTAATTTCTCTTCCAATCTCTCACAGGTAAGAAATGTTCAATGGAAATCACGACTTTTCTGACTGTATTTCAGAAGCACCGTGACCTGTGAATGCAGTCATGTTGTCAGTAAGTTCCACTACTCTGGCCGTGGCCGGGTCAAGAAAGGACTCACACTGTTATGTCCCGATCAAGATATGGGTGCAATCCTGTTGGGTTACTAGTTCCGCTATGGTTGACTCTGGAGCGAGCAGTAATTTCATGGATGTTTCATTCGCTAAAAAGCACGGTATACATTCACAGACGAAAACTTCACCAGTGTTAATGGAAACCGTGGATGGGTCCCCACTGGTATCTGGACCGGTAGATCTTGAAACTACACAGTTGAAAGTCCACATGGAGGCGGATCATTCAGAGACTTTCCTTTTTGTTGATTTCTTCCCCGCACTTCCCCATAATCCTAGGATTACGATGGTTGCAACTGCATAACCCTACTATCAACTGGGAGACGAGGGAATTGCAGTTTTTAAATAAACAGTTATTAACAGGAGAAGTAGCTTCAGTCGGCTCAGTAGGCACAGTTGATCTAAACCTACCAACAGAATATCAAGATTTCATAGATGCTTGTGACAAAAAAACACGGACAAACTGCCACCACATCAGCCGTACAATTGTCCCGTAGAACTACTATCTGGTGCCGTGATTCCGTTTGGCAATATTTATCCTTTGTCCGGGCCAGAATTGAAAGCTCTCAAGGAGTCTAGCTAAAGGATTTATACAACCATCTTCCTCCCCAGCAGGTGCTCCAATCTTCTTTGTCAAAAAGAAAGACGGCTCACTCCGACCGTGTATCGACTACCGAGAGCTCAACAAAATTACTATTAGAAACTCTTATCCGCTCCCATTAATTTCCGAACTACTTGAGAGAGTACGACACGCTAAGATCTTCACAAAATTAGATCTTCGGGGAGCATACAGTTTAGTACGGATCCGCTCAGGTGACGAGTGGAAAACGGCTTTTCAGTCACGTTATGGACATTTTGAGTACCTTGTTATGCCTTTCGGTCTTCGTAACGAACCTGCTACGTTTCAACACTTGGCAAACGATATTTTCAGAGATATACTTGATGTTTTCGTTGTGATTTATCTAGATGACATCTTAATTTTTCCAGCAACATCGAGGATCATCAGTGGCACTTGAGAACGGTTTTGAATCGTCTACGACAGAATCACTTTTACATCAAGCTTGAGAAATGCGAGTTCCACAAAATGGAAATCCAATTCTTGAGTTATATTATTTCTCCTCAGGGTCTCATAATGAATGCAAGCAAGACGCAAGCCATTCAGGAATGGCCAACTCCCAAGACAGTGAAGGAGGTGCAACAACTTATTGGATTCGCTAATTTTTACAGGTGGTTCATTAAAAATTTTTGGGAGATCGTCACAGCTATCATTCAACTGACTCGAAAGAAGACACCGTTTGTTTGCTCACAAGTGAGAAAAATCTTCTACATACTTGTGCTTTTCTTTCCCAAAAATTGTCACCCGCAGAAAAGAATTACAATGTTGGGAATAAGGAGCTGTTGGCCATTATAACCACATTCAAAGAATGGAGGCATCTGCTACAGGGGGCATCCGAACAGATTGTCATACTCATGGACCACCGAAATCCAGAGTTCATGAGGTCGGCAAGATGTCTAAAACCCAGACAGGCTTGGTGGAATCTGTTTCTTAACCAGTTTGATTTCATTATTTCCTATAGGCTGGGCTCTCGCAACGGGAAGCCTGTTGCACTATCTAGAATTCAGTCGGATGAGGCAACTCCGGTCTCGCCCCCGAGGACCATACTCTCGGAAAGTAACTTCATTGGTGTGTTACACAGTCAAGATCTATTAACGGATATTAAGGAGGCTTATGCTATGGATCCACTTCTGATCCAGCCACCTAGTCAGGTAAATTCAATCCTGAAAAACAGACTTTGGTTCCAGGGACAACGTGTGTACATTCCCGAAACGGTGAGATTAAGTGTACTAAGGTAGATGCATGACTCTAAGATCGCCGGCCATAGAAGAGTCCAGAAAACTCAAGAATTCGTGTCTTGCTTCTTTTGGTGGCCGACCTACCGGAAGGACGTTCAACATTACGTCTCGTCATGTGAGGTATGTGCTAGATCAAAAATTCCCCACTCCTCACCTACTGGACTGTTGCAACCTCTTCCTATTCCATCTCGTCCGTGGGGGTCTATCTCAATGGACTTCATCGTAGACTTGCCTACTTCAGAAGGAAAAAACACGATTTTAGTATTGGTCGACCGATTAACTAAGGCTGCTCATTTTATCCCCTGCATCGGTTTACCAACAGCCAAACACAGCAGATCTTATTGTACAGAATGTTTTTCGGCTACACGGATTTCCAGATTAAGTAATATTGGATCGAGGGGTCCAATTTACCTCGAGATTTTGGCAAAGCTTCTGTGCTGCACTGGACATCAAGGTAAATTTGTCATCTGCTTCCCATCTGCAGTCTAACGGCCAAACTGAATGGACCAACCAGACCTTGGAGCAGTACTTGCGTTGCTACGTGTGCCATTTACAAGACGATTGGGTGAGTTTACTCCCGCTGGCTGAATTCACATATAACAATTCGCAGAGGGCATCCACCAAACAGTCTCCATTCTTCGTTAACAAAGGGTATCATCCCAGCATTCTCCCTCGACTCCCAATAGATATGTCCATGCCCGCGGTAGCTGACCGCATCACGTCTCTTCAACAGAATTTAGAGACTCTAAAACAAACACTGCCTATAGCCCAGGAGAGATACAAGAAGGCAGCAGACAGGTTCCATAAACCAGCACCAGCATACAGGGTAGGAGACAGGGTTTGGCTTTCAACAAAGAACTTGAAGCTCAGGGTTCCAACATCTAAACTGGGGCAAAAATACATTGGCCCGTACAAAATCAGCAGCATAGTAAGTTCTGTAGCCTGTCGACTCAAGTTGCCTAATTCTCTGAAAATTCATCCTGTTTTTCATGTCTCCCTGCTAAAACCGGCAGGGCAGTATCAAATCCCTTTCCTTGACGCACTTCCACTCCTCCTGATCCAGTTCTCTTTGACGGACGAAAAGAATTCATCGTGGAGAAGATCATCGATTCCCGGATCCATAGGAGACAACTCCAGTATTTGGTGAAATGGCAAGGGTACCCGCCTAAGAATTCCTGGGAACATCAGGAGAACATCCATGCTCCTCGCCTGATCAGACGGTTTCACAGAAGATACCCCAATAAACCAGGCCTGAGGTCGCCCTGAGGACATCTTGAAAGAGGAGAGTAATGTAAGGATCTGAACTGTGTACCTCTTTTGCCCTTAGTTACGATACGATACACTTTATTGATCCCGAGGGAAATTATGGTATCACAGCAGTGTTACAACAGCATTACAAGCAAAACATTACGAACAGCATTAATACATTACAAACAGCATTACATAGAGTAATTACTAGACGCAGATCTTGCGCATGACTAACCACAATACGTAACGAACAAAGGTACACAAGTCTCTGATCCTTTACATTAGTGCGCCGGCCCTAGGTCATAGCCATCTTTCACCCTTAGTGAATTGTTATACATTCCCATAGCAGTAGGCACAAACAATTTCCTGAATTTCTCCTTCTTGCACCTTAGTAGGATTAGACGGCTGCTGAATGTGCTCGTCTGATTCAAGAACAGCCCGTATAGTGGGTGTGTATTATTGTTCATTATAGCCCTACACTTCTTTTGAATCCTATCTTCCACTACCTCCTCAAAAGAGTCAAGATGGAGGCCAACAGTCATGCTTGCCTTCTTGATAAGTTTGTTGAGCTTATTGGCGTCAGCTACTCACACACTACTGCCCCAGCAACTGATAGCAAAAAAGATGTCACTTGCTACAACAGACTGGTAGAACATTTCCAGCATTTTACTGCACACATTGAATGACCTGAGCCTCCGCAGAAAGTACAGTCTGCTTATTCCCTTCTTGTGAATCTTCTCTGTATGACACCTCCAATCAAGTTTGCTGTCAAGGTGAACCCCCAAATATTTGTAGGTCTCAACCATCTCCACCTCCTGGCCAGCAATAGTGATCGGTAGTTAGTCATCTTTTTTCCTTCTATAACTCACCACCATCTCCTTGGTTTTCTTTACATTTAATTCTAGATAGTCTGGCACCAATCCACAAAGTCAGAAACCACCCTTCTATAAAAATTTATGTAATAAGTTACTCTCCCGACAATATCATTTACATCATCATGCTCTCCTCTGCTGGACTTTGCCCTTACCTAAGATGGAGTTAATGGCTTCGCGGGGGCCATCTTGTTTCCTGTCTGATATGCCTTGTTTCCTGTCTGCTGTATACACTACACATTGCTTGAGTATCTTGTACCTCACCTGCTACCAAGTTGGAAGGACTAGTATCTTGTTTGTCTCTTCGGTTCCTCGGGATACCCCGTTTGCTTCCAGATTCACGTTCCACTTGAAAGACTCTGCTGCTTTGGACCTGCTCTGCACTCACCTCCGCTGCGACATGCTGTCCGCTAGGAGCCCGGTCCGAGCTCCGGGTCTCTGGACCCTGCATTCCCAGACTTGAACTCGCATCATCGGTTTGTACTGATAACCCCTCATATTCCTGACTCTGCCTGTCGTTTAAAGCCACTGTTGTTTCCATGTGTTACCTGAAGCTTGTTTTGTTACAATATAACTTTGAATTCTGACATACCGTGTCTTTGCCTTCACGCTGACCCATGTCACCGATCTCCATAGAACATTGTAATAATTGCATGACACCAATGTTACACAATTCCTACGTGTTTCAAAGCTCACTATACTACTATAGAACTTTCCCGAGAGATGTAGTTTCCTACATTGGGTAACTTGTGGGCATTTTTTGCTGTTTTGGCATTTTAGGAGATTTAAAATGTTACAAGGTGTTCGCAATCTATTATAGCGAAAATAGCGCCCCAAAATTCAAATGGTGTTCCTTCCTTTCCGAGCCCTGCTGGTTGCTCAAAGAAATAAACTCAAAAGCAATGGAAGCAGAAACCCCACATAAAATATAACAACCTTTATTTGTAATTAACTAAAGACAAAACATAGACATTATAAAAAAATATAGTGAAAGAGTATGGCACACAGAGATCCATCCCACACAGGAAACAAATTGGCAGTCACGTTGCAAGTCTGTAATAAATATGCATTTATATACAGATTTGTATTTATGTAATGGAGATAGAAGAATATTTAGAATTGAGAATCCATAGGCCCAATGGCCCATGAACTGACCACATACAGTTACATGCAAAATAATAGCAGTCTAATATCACTAATGTGTTTACTGTTTTGGCAGAAAAGATCATACAACATGGGAAAAAAATCATGATTAGGTGTAGGCAAGTAATAACCAATCAACAATCAAGACATGCATGCTAATAATTGGTGCAATTGACTCATTTAATGAAATGAAGGGTGTTATTATTAGAAGTGTAGAGTTCAATTAGTAAGGTAATTCTGTGAAGAAATATGTGTCAATTATGGTCCTTATTTAAAGAAAGAGGGGAGCAAATTATGTACCTTGCAAAGGCAAGTTTCACACTAGCGTATGGAAGAGCTGCAGACGGCTGCGAGCTTCCTCCATGAAGCTCCGCCCCCGGCAGCACCTCCTCTGGTCAGCCCCGCCTCTGTTGGCATGCGGCCTGCGCACCCTATCTTTAGCAATAGGTACGCAGGCCGTGCCGATGAATGCAGATGCCTCCGCATGTGTCTTTTTGACGATGCGGCGAGCGCGCCAAAATGCAACATGCTGCGTTTGGCGCAGGTCACCACACCGTCAAAAAGACGCATGCGGAGGCATCTGCATTCATCGAGAGAGTACGCAGGCCGCATGCCAACAGAGGCGCGGCTGACCGGAGGAGGTGCGGCCGAGGGCGGAGCTTCACGGAGGAAGCCCGCAGTCATCAGCAGCTCCTCCATACACTAATGTGAAACTAGCCTTAGTGAGTAAACTGTGTCCAAGACATTGTACCAAAGGAGAAAGAACTTTGATCAAGAAGATGATTGGAGAGAGAAAAACATATCAAGAAGTGCAAAAAATGATTGGCTGCTCAGCTAAAAAAGATTTCCAATGCTTTAAAACACCAAACAAAACCCAAAACACGTGGTAGGAAAATAAATACTACCATCCCCATAGATCATGGAATCACAAGAATGGCAAATAAGCATCCAATGATCAGCTCCAGGGAGAGTAAAGAAATTCTTTTGTTAGCTGAGAGCCCTGTAACCATCAGAAGATGCCTACATGAAGCCAAACTATTTGCATGAAATCTTTGTAAAGCACCACTGCTGAAAAAAAATACGTGTTGAAAAGGTTACAGTTTGCCAAAGAACACACTGACCGGCCTAAAGAGAAGTGGCGCAACATTGTATGGACAGATGAGAGCAAGATTGTTCTTATTGGATATAAAGACCACAGACAGTTGTGAGACGACCCATAAACACTGATTTCATGTCACAGTACAATATGAAGACTGTAAAACAAGGAGGTTCAAGCATAATGGTTTGGGATGTTTCTCACACTGTGGAGTTGGGCCCATTTATAGCAAAGCAGGCATCTTGGACCAGCGTAAGTATATCAAAACAGTGGAGGAGGCCATGTTCCCTTATGCTGAAGAAGAAATGCTCTTGAAATTGATGTTTCAGCAGGACAATAACCCCAAAACGCCAACAAGTGGATCACATCCTGCTTCCAGACCAACATGATTGATGTTATGAAGTGGCCACCCCAACCCTCAGACCTCAATCCAATTTAAGAATTTGTGGAGTGACATAAAAATGCTGTTTTGATACAAAACCTAAGAATGCAAAAGAACTGTGGAATGTAGTCCGGTCAGCTTGGGCTGGAATATCTGTTCGCAGGCGTCTTGTGTATATGGAAATAAATGCTATTATGAGGATTGAGCATTTTCTCCCTTGTTTTAAATACACTGCTATTATTGTGCACATAACTGTACAAGCATGCATACAAAAAGCAATAATCAAATCACAATAGAGCCCAACAGTGGTTTAAGTAGGAGTTAGAGATAATATTAAATCAATAGAATAGACAAGGGAAGGCTTGGACTGGTCTTTTCTATCGATTTATACTGAGACCTTTGGGAAAATGAAAAATTTGGGTTCAAGATGCTCACCACACCCTTACATGAATTCTGTAAAGTGTGAAGTTTCCAAAATGATGTCCTTTTTTTTTTTTTGCTGTTTTGCCACCTCGGAGGCTCTGCAAATATGACATGGCGTCTGCAATCTATTCCAGATAAATTAGCATTCCGGAAATCAAATAGGTCAAATAGGGCTTCTTCCCTTCTGAGCTCTGCTATGTGCCCAAACAGTAGATTCCAACCGCATAATGAGTATCGGCGTACTACAGAGAAATGTTTAAACCCTTAATGACCGTTTGAAATCTGACCGTTGTCAATTTACTCTGGAACGCTTCAACATATCCCATTGATTTGTAGACTTTTTTTATGACACATTACACTTTATGATAATGGTAAAGTTAGTTTGATATGTTTTGTGTTTATTTATAAAAATATCAGAAATTTGAAAAAAAACGTTTAAAAAAATTAGCAATTTTCAAACTTTGAATGATTATCCTCTTTAATCCACATAGTCACACCACATAAAAACATTAATAATAACATTTCCCTCATGTCTGCTTTGCATCAGCACCATTTGTAAAATGTTGTCTTATTTTGTTAACATTTTAAAGAGTTAAAAATGTAGCAGTAATTTTTGATTATTTTTTTTTTTTCCAATTAAATTTCCAAAACTTATTTTTTTAGGGACCAATTAAGTTTTGAAATGACTTTGGGGGTCCTATATTTTGGAATCCCCCAAAGTGATATCAATTTAAGAACCGCACCCCTCAATGTATAAAAAATTGCTTTCAGGTAGTTTACTAACCCTCCAGGTGCTTTTCAGGAATTAATGTAAAGTTACATGAAAAAATGTATTTTTACTACCTAAGTGTTCAAACTTCTGAGCAGGCTGCTGTAGCCGGCAGACTGTAAGGCCATTATTTGGCCATGAATTGCCATTGCAATCATCAGGTCCGCACGATCAAGATCTCAGGGTACCGATGAGGTTTAAGACCCATCACTCTGTTAACCATCAAGATGCTGTAGTCACTATTTACAGCAGTTTTTAAGGGGTTAAACAGACATGGTCTGTACTAACACTGATCATGGCTGATGCAGCAAGTTGTCAGCTATAGTTTACAGCCAACAGCTGCTGGATTGTCATCCATAGGGGGATGCTATTCTTTAATCTTGCAGGTCAGTTTTAAGTCGTATTGGTGGTCATTAATGCTGTGTGCCCACGTTGCGATTTTTAAGTATTTTCGCCGTGTTTTTGCCACTGCAGAAACACTTAAAAAATGCTTAAAAAAATGCATTCCCATGCAATCCTATGGGATTCCGCAGTCGCTGTGCCCATGCTGTGGATTTTTCCGCTGCGGAGTCGCTTAGCGGTAAAATCCGCAGCAAGTCCATTAATTCTGCAGCATCGTGATGAGTAGTGTTGAGCATTCCGATACCGCAAGTATCGGGTATCGGCCGATACTTGCTGTATCGGAATTCCGATACCGACTTCCGATATTTTTTCAATATCGGAATTCGGCATCGGAATCGGAAGTTCAAAGTTGATTGACAGACTGACGTCATCATGATGCGCGGTGTGTGCGCATCATGATGCGCCGTCATTTCGGGCCTTCCGGGGGTCTCTGCCGGCCTGCCGGGGGGCTGTGCCGGCCTGCCGGGGGGCTGTGTGGACTGCCCGGGGTCTGTACCGGCCTGCCGGGGGGCTGTGCCGGCCTGCCGGTGGTCTGTGCACCCTGTGGGGGTCTGTACCGGCCTGCCGGGGGCTGTGCCGGCCTGCCGGTGGTCTGTGCACCCTGTGGGGGTCTGTACCGGCCTGCCGGGGGGCTGTGCCGGCCTGCCGGTGGTCTGTGCACCCTGTGGGGGTCTGTACCGGCCTGCCGGGGGGCTGTGCCGGCCTGCCGGGGGGCTGTGCTGATGTCCGGGAGTCTGTGCAGGCATCGTCCGATGGGACTACAAGTCCCATCGGGCGATGCCTGCTACCATGACAGTGATTGACACATTAGCCAATGATGGGACAGTAGTAGTCCCATCATCCGGCTAATGTGTTAAATGTTAAAAAAAAAAAAAAAAAATACTACATACATACTACATGCATGCTACATACATACTACATGCTACATACATACTACATATATACTACATACATACTACATACATACTACATGCATGCTACATACATACTACATGCTACATACATACTACATGCTACATACATACTACATATATACTACATACATACTACATACATGCTACATACATACTGCATGCTACATACATACTACATACATACTACATGCATGCTACATACATACTACATGCATGCTACATACATACTACATGCATGCTACATGCATGCTACATACATACTACATGCTACATACATACCACATACATACTACATACATACTACATACTACATATATACTACATGCATGCTACATACATACTACATGCTACATACATACTACATACATACTACATACATACTACATGCTACATACATACTACATATATACTACATGCATGCTACATACATACTACATGCTACATACATACCACATACATACTACATACATGCTACATATATACTACATGCATGCTACATACATACTACATGCTACATGCATGCTACATACATACTACATGCTACATGCATGCTACATACATACTACATACATACTACATGCTACATACATACCACATATATACTACATACATACAATACATTCATACAATACATACATAGACATACAGTACATATAACATAGAGTAACATACTTACCAATACTTGTCACATTGTTCCCCGAAGCCATTGTCTTTTCCGGAATAAATATTAACATAACAAACCACAAAAATACTCACCCACGATCCGAAGCAGTCCACGAGTGTGTCCCACGACGATCTTGGGTAGAGAACTGCAGCATCAGATGATGCTGCCGTTCTCTACGGGCTGCAGGAATCCAATGACGGAAGGTAGGTATCCTTCCGCACTGTATTCCTCCGCCACTTAAAAAAAAAAAGTCCCTAGTCTCACTTTATGCCATTGCTGCGTGGGAATTTCCCACACAGCAATGGCATAAAGTGAGACTAGGGACTTTTTTTTTTTTAAGTGGCGGAGGAATACAGTGCGGAAGGATACCTATCTTCCGTCATTGGATTCCTGCAGCCCGTAGAGAACGGCAGCATCATCTGATGCTGCAGTTCTCTATCCAAGATCGTCGTGGGACACACTCGTGGACTGCTTCGGATCGTGGGTGAGTATTTTTGTGGTTTGTTATGTTAATATTTATTCCGGAAAAGACAATGGCTTCGGGGAACAATGTGACAAGTATTGGTAAGTATGTTACTCTATGTTATATGTACTGTATGTCTATGTATGTATTGTATGAATGTATTGTATGTATGTAGTATATATGTGGTATGTATGTAGCATGTAGTATGTATGTAGTATGTATGTAGCATGCATGTAGCATGCAGTATGTATGTAGCATGCATGTAGTATATATGTAGTATGTATGTGGTATGTATGTAGCATGTAGTATGTATGTAGCATGCATGTAGTATGTATGTAGCATGCATGTAGTATATATGTAGTATGTATGTAGCATGTAGTATGTAGCATGCATGTAGTATATATGTAGTATGTATGTAGCATGTAGTATGTATGTAGCATGCATGTAGTATATATGTAGTATGTATGTAGCATGTAGTATGTATGTAGCATGCATGTAGTATGTATGTAGCATGCATGTAGTATGTATATGGTATGTATGTAGCATGTAGTATGTATGTAGCATGCATGTAGTATATATGTGTTATGTATGTGGTATGTATGTAGCATGCATGTAGCATGCATGTAGTATGTATGTAGTATGTATGTAGTATATATGTAGTATGTATGTAGCATGTAGTATGTATGTAGTATGTATGTAGCATGCATGTAGCATGCAGTATGTATGTAGCATGCATGTAGTATATATGTAGTATGTATGTAGCATGTAGTATGTAGCATGCATGTAGTATATATGTAGTAAGTAGCATGTAGTATGTATGTAGCATGCATGTAGTATATATGTGTTATGTATGTAGCATGTAGCATGCATGTAGCATGCATGTAGTATGTATGTAGTATATATGTGGTATGTATGTAGCATGCAGTATGTATGTAGCATGCATGTAGTATATATGTAGTATGTATGTTGCATGTAGTATTTATGTAGTATGAATGTAGCATGTATGTAGTATGTAGTATGAATGTAGCATGTATGTAGTATGCATGTTGTATGTATGTAGCATGTAATTTTTTTTTTTTTTTTTACATTTAACACATTAGCCGGATGATGGGACTACTACTGTCCCATCATTGGCTAATGTGTCAATCACTGTCATGGTAGCAGGCATCGCCCGATGGGACTTGTAGTCCCATCGGACGATGCCTGCACAGACCCCCGGAGCCTGCACAGACCACCGGCAGGCCGGCACAGCCCCCCGGCAGGCCGGCACAGCCCCCCGGAGCCTGCACAGCCCCCCGGCAGGCCGGCACAGCCCCCCGGCAGGCCGGCACAGCCCCCCGGCAGGCCGGCACAGCCCCCCGGCAGGCCGGCACAGCCCCCCGGAGCCTGCACAGACCACCGGCAGGCCGGCACAGACCACCGGAGCCTGCACAGACCCCCTGGCAGGCCGGCACAGCCCCCCGAAAGGCCCGTACAGACCCCAGAGAGGCTGTACAAGGGCAGGAAAGGGTTTTTCTTATTCCGATACCGGAAGTCCCATAGACTTGAATGGGACTTCCGGTATCGGAATCGGCGATACCGATACTTTTTTTAAAGATCGGCCGATACCATCCGATACGATACTTTGAAGTATCGGACGGTATCGCTCAACTCTAGTGATGAGTCCACCACCATAGAATTGCATTGAAACGCTCACTATGCCCACCATGCGTAATATGAGCGCTTCATGTGCAGATGGTACCCACGGTGTGGAGGAGAGGAGACTATCCTCTATGCCCTGGGTACCATAATCCTGTTAAAAATAGAATTAAAATGAAAAAAAATCGGGATATACTTACCCTATGTCGGCCCCCGGAGTCCTCCCGACTCTCATTGGCGCTGGAGTCAACTTCCGTTCCCAGGGATGCATTGCGCGAATGACCTCTGATGACATAGCGGTCTCGCAAGACCGTTATGTCATCAGAGGTTATTTGCGCAATGCATCCCTGGGAACGGAAGTTGCTGCCAGCGCCAATGAGGGCTCCGGGGGCCAACAGAGGGTAAGTATATCCCGATTTTTTTTATTTTTTTTAATTATTTTTAACATTCTGTCTTTTACTATTGATGCTGCATAGGCAACATCAATAGTAAAAAGGTGGTCACACTTGTCAAGCGCTATGCTTGACAAGTGTGATCAACCTGTCAATCACTTTTCCAAGCGATGCTTCAAATCACTTGGAAAGCGATAGCATTCTGCAAGCTAAAAACGCTTGCAAAACGCTTGTGTTTTGCGGGAAAACGCATGCGAATTCCGCATGTGTTTTACCCACGGCGGGGAGTTGCGGAAATGCTGCGGACAATTCCGCAACAGTTCTGCAACGTGGGCACATAGCCTAAGGGGTTAATTTTGAGACAAAGCAATGTTTTTGCATAAAAAACGTAATCTTTCATTTTTACAGCCCAATGTTATAAAATTCAGAAATCATCTGTTGGTTTAAAATGGTCACTACACTCCTAGATAAATTCCTTGAGGCATTCACTTTCCACAATGGGGTCAGTTATAGGAGGTTTCTGAGGTTTTGGCACCTCATTGACTCTCCAAATGCAACATGACATCTGCAATCTGTTCCAACAAAAATTTCGCTCCAAAAGTCAAATAGTGCTCCTTCCCTTCCCAGCCATGACATGTTTCAAAATAGTAGTTTCCAACCAAATATGGGGTATTTTTGTACTCAGGAGAAAATCGACCCTGTTATCTAGTCTGCAATTTCTTGTTACCCTTGTGCAAATGAGAAATCTGGGACTTCAGGAACATTTTAATGGAAAGGAACTTAATATTTAATTTTCAGAATCCAATATTATAAAATTCTGTGAAGCACCAGCAGGTTCAAAATGATCATCTTACCCATCTGTAAATTACTTTAAGGTTGTAGTTTCCAAAATGGGGTCACTTGTGGGGTTTTCTGCTGTTTTGTTACCAAGGGGGCTCTCTTAATGTGACATGGCATCCACAATCTGTTCCAACCAAATTTACGTTTAAATGAAGCGCCTTCCCTTCCAAGTCCTCCTGTGTTCAAATGGTAGTTTCTGACCACATATGGATTAATGTCCTTATATCCTTGTCAAAATTAAAATGTTGGGGACAAAGCGACATTTTAGTAAAACAAAAATTAATTTTTCATTTTTCTTCCAGGTTGCATTAATTCCTGTGAGGCACATAAAGGGTTAACTAACTTTCTAAATGCACTTTTGAATACACTGAAGGGTATAGATTTTAAAACAGGGTCTTGTTTGGGGGTTTTCTGACACAAAGGCCCCTGAGAGTCACTTCTAAAGTGAAGTGGTCCCTAAAAATATAGGTTTGGTAAATGTCATTGAAAAATACCTGGTAACATTTTAACCCTTCTAACAATCTAACAGAAAAAAAGGTAATTTCAGGCATGAAGCTGATGTAAAGTAGACATTTGGTAAATGTTATTAACTCTTTTGTGTGGTATGACCATCTGGTCTAAGAGCATAAAATATCAAAGTTCGAAAACTGAAAATCTTTAAAAAAAATTCAAATTTTTGATATTTTCAGAAATAAACTGAAATCATATTTGCCCAAATTTACTAATAACATAAATTACAATGTGTAATGAAAAAAATTTTCAGAATTAATGGGATACATTGAAGCGTTCCAGAGTTATCGCCACATAAAGTGACAATGTTCTGAATAAAAAAAAAATATATATGGCCTGGTCAGAAAGGTGAAAAAAGGCTGGTGGGAAGGGGTTAAAATAAAAAGGAACAACTAATTTTTTGCGTGATTTCAATGATGTTTAAGATTTTTTTTGTCTAAAACACTTTTCACATTCTGAACAAGTGAATGGCTTCCCACATTTGTGAGTTATGTGATGTCTAACAAGATGTGTTTTATTGTGTAAAACATTTCCCCCAATCAAAACATAAAACAACTTCTCCACTGTGTGAATTCTCTGATGTGCAACGACTTGTGATTTGTTCATAAAACAGCTGTCACATTCTGAACAGGTGCCTTTTCTGATGTTTAACCAGATCTGATTTCTCTGTAAAACATTTCCCGCATTCTGAACATGAAAAGGGCTTCTCATGTTTGTGAGTTTTTTGATGTCTAAGAAGATGTGATTTCTGTGTAAAACATTTCCCACAATCGGAACATAAAAATGGCTTCTCCCCTGTGTGAATTCTTTGATGTCTGACAAAATTTGATTGATCTGTAAAACATTTCCCACATTCCGAACATGAAAATGGCTTCTCCCCTGTGTGAATTCTCTGATGTCTAACGAAATCTGATTTCTGTATAAAACGCTTCTCACATTCGGAACATGAAAATGGCTTCTCCCATTTCTGAGGTCTTTGACGATCACCATCACTCCTATTACTTTCATTTGGCTTAACAGTTTGTGGTGAATCGGAAGATAAGAACTGTTGAAAATAATTAAATGACAGATTTTTGCTGTGAAGATCTACAGGTATATTTGTGGTAATGGCATGCTCTTCATAAGTTTCTGGTGCTATACCATGATCATCTGCTACAAAATCTGAAAATATCAGATGCCCTTCTGAGCTCCCGATACAGTCATCTGCCAAGAATAAAACTGATTTTATTATTTTTCATTAACATTGTCTTGAAATAAATTTATTATATAATAGCTAAACATTACTATATTTTTCATATGGTAGTAAAAATTAACTAAGATCTTCTCATGTCATTAATTTTTCTCGTGTGCAATAAACAAACTAGATTTCATCAGTGGTTTTGATCACATTTATATCAGTATTTAGTCAAAGAATAAGTTTTTAGCATCAGTCTGGCAATAAAACTTCCTCTTATTAAAAAATAATGTTTCTTGTACACGTTTCATTAACCGTTAAAAAAGGACAGAACACAGATGACAAGTGTATGACATCTAACCCATTGATTTGAATGGGTTAGATCTGTTGTTGCAAATTTACAGTTGAAACAGAAGTTTACCTACAAGACAAATATGCATGTTTTTCTCAATATCTGACATGAAATCAGAATAAACCTTTCCCGTTTTAGGTCAATTAGGATTACCATAATTAATATTTGCCAAAAGCCAAAATAAAGAGAGAGAACGTTTTAAGGCATTTTTATTACTTACTGCAAAGTGAAATGTTTACATACACTAAGATTACTATGCCTTTAAACACTTCTGGACTGCCCACATGATGATGTCATGTGTTTGGAAGCTTTTGGCAATATATGAGTTAATTAGAGACACACCTGTGGATGTATTTTAATTCACACCAGAAACACACTGCTTCTTTGTGTAGCGTCACAGGAACATCTGAATAAATCAGCCAAGTTATCACGAAGAGAATTGTGGACTTGCACAAGTCTGGCTTATCCTTCAGAACCATTTCAAGATACCTGAAGGTGCCTCCTTCATCTGTACAAACAATTATACGCTAGTACAAGCAAGATGGGAATGTCCAGCCATCATACAGCTCAGGAAGGAGAGGGGTTCTGTGTCCGAGAGATGAACGTGCTTTGGTCCGACATGTGCATATCAACCCAAGGATAAAAGCAAAAGACCTTGTGAAGATTATGTCGGAAGCTGGTAAGATTGTGTCAATATCCACAGAGAAACGAGTACTGTATCAACATGAGCTGAAAGGCCACTCTGCCAGGAAAATGCCATTACTCTAAACGAAACATAGAAAAGCCAGATTAATGTTTGCAAATGCACACAGGAGCAAAGACCTTATTTTCTGTAGACTTCTCCTGTGGTCTGATGAAAGTAAACTTAAACCTTTTGGGCATAATGATCATCTTTACGTTTATTTATTTATTTTACTCATTTATATAGTGCCATGAACTACACAGCGCTTTAGACATTATTGGCACTGTCCCCGATGAGGCTCACAATCTAAATTCCCTATCAGTATGTCTTTGGAATGTGGGAGGAAACTGGAGTACCTGGAGGAAACGCACGCAAACAGGGGGAGAACATATAAACTGCTTGCAAATGCTGTCTTTGGTGGGATTTGAACCCAGGACCACACGCTGCAAGGCTGCAGTGCTAACCACTGAGCCATCATGCAAAAGGGAGCAGCTTGGAAGCCTAAGAACACCATCCCAACTGTGAAACACGGGGGTGGCAGCATCATGTTGTGGAGTTGTTTTGCCAAAGGAGGAACTGGTGCACTTCACAAAATAGATGGCATCATGAGAAAAGAAGATTATGTGGCAATACTGAAGCAACATCTCAAGACATCAGCCAGGAAGTTAAAGCTTGGGTTGAAATGGGTCTTCCAAATTGACAATGACTCAAAGCATACTGCTTACATCAAAATGGTAACAAAAGTGGCTTAAGGATAACAAAGTCAATGTTTTGGAGTGGCCATCACAGATCCCTGATCTCAATCCTATTGAAAATTTATTGGCAAAGCAGGAAAGGTAGGTGTGAGCAAGGCGACCTACAAACCTGGATCAGTTACACCTGTTTTGTCAGGAGGAATAAGCCCAAATTCCGACCAACTAATATGAGAAGCTTGTGGAAAGATATCCCAAGCGTTTGAGCCAAGTAATTCAGTTTAAGGGCAATGGTGCCAAATACTAATGAAATGTATGTAAACTTTTGACTTTGCAGTAAGTAATAAAAATACCTTAAAACATTCGCTCTCTCTCTCATTCTGGCATTTGACAAATATTAATAACTAACATCAAAGGAGAACGGATGAAGGATAAACCAACAAAAAAATATAAGAATATATCAAAATTTTATTAAACACAGAATAGAAAACAAAAAAATTATATTTAGTTGGAACAAAATAATACTGGGGACAGTCAACAAGAGACTAAACAGCAGAATCCAACAAAGTACATATCCATACAGTAACAATATTATGTATGTAAAATAACTTTGGATATGACCAGGGAACCCTCTAATAGTCTGGACACTATTCCAATAAAGTGGCTACAGTGCATAACAGAACAAATAATTATGGCTCAATACTCATAACAATAATAGCATGCCCTGTTAACCAGATTTAAATTACCTAAAAAAGTTACACACTAAGCAAATTACAAAAATAATCCATATAATAGCTGTAGAACAATAATGCTAGTTTTGGGCAAGCACTGATATCAGAATAACCAAACCGTATCCATATAATTAATTACTTGTGTCCAGAGTATAGAGGTGTAAAGACTGCTGAGACGCACCTCGACGTGCGTTTCACCGCCGCTTGCAGTTTCGTCAGGAGGTAGAGTGGCATTAAAATATTGGATGATTAAATAGTAGTAAACTAATGAGGTAAGTTGAATCAGGCCAGTGTACCGGCGCATAGCCGCCATGTTGTGACGTCACGAGAGGGGATGGCGCTCAGCACACACGCAACCTGGTCACATGACACATGATCCGGTGAGATGACCGGAAGTGTAACTAGGACTACGCGTTGCCTGTATGAGTGCCTCCACACCCCGACACCACAGCGCATGCGCCGCTATGTACACCACAGGTACAACGCTGAAGTTGCGAATTAGGTTTGAGGCGGCACCTAAAAACAAATTGCGCATACATAACAAAATCCATTGAAAATAGGACAGTATGATAATCTTATCACTTGCTTACTCTTGTTACCCACACCTCAAAATACTCTCTAGAATTTGACCTTTTCATACCTTTGACTCTGCAAAAACTTGTACTGTTGCTCTTATTCATTCTCGTCTGGACTATTGCAATTTTCTACAAATTGGTCTCCCTCTTACTAAACTCTCACCTCTCTAATCCATACTGAATACAGCAGCCAGTATCGTATTCCTCTCCAACTGATGCACCATTACGTCTTCACTGTCTCAGTCACTGCACTGGTTGCCCATCTACTACAGAGACCAATATAAACTTATTCCTCTCACTGATAAAGCTCTCCACAGTTCCACCACATCTCTTTCCTCATCTCTGTCTACCATCCTACCCTTCCCCTCCGTCCCATTAATGACCTAACAATAACATCCTCAATAATCCAAACTTCAAATTCCCATCTCCAAGATACTTTTAATGGTCACTTCTCACCTGTGTGGTTATCTGTAGGAATCTCTTCCTTACACTGTTCATCATCCCTCACATATGTCTCTGTAGTATTAATATGGGGCAGATCTTTACCCTGAAAGAAATACTGTAAAAGTTACAGACAGATGGAGACATTTGAGAAGAACCAGACAACATCTAATGTTTATGATCAGCTTTATCCTGTCATTTCCACCAACTATAAGACATAAACTGAATGGCCACTTTATTACAGGAAAGATTTATATCTTTGTACCGTGTTAGCCAGTAGATAGAAAAATATTCGGAATTGAGAGTCCTCAGTGTTTGATACCTTTTAATGGCTAAATGAAAAGATGGTAACAAATTGCAAGCTTTCCAGACTACTCAGGTCTCAGGTCGAGTCACTTTATTACAGACACCCATCTAGTAGCATATCAACCTAAAAAAAATACCGTGGCCAGCTGGATACACCTCTCAGGCCTGAAACTAAAACCCAAGACTAGATCTCAAAGTGTATATATAACCGCTAGTGGAGTAGAACAGATCAGCAATCAATTCTATATTAAATATGTAATATATATTAGATAGAGATACCACAATTTAGAGAGGATTATAAACAATGAAAAAATTTTTTGCACATATATATTTAGATAAAAAATACACAGGTATCACGATGCGGTAGATAGAACCTAGCAGCTAAAAGATATTGGCATAATAAAGAGATGGTAAATATAGTGCCAGACAGAAAAGAAGCATCTCAAAGGCTGAGTCTGCACAGAACCAGGAAAATAGTAGTAAAGACCGTGAGCCTAATAATGCAAAAGACCAAATGGAAAGACCGGAGATAAACTGGGACAAAAGATGAAAAAACTGTAGCTAGTCCCAGTAGATGGTCAGGAAAGTTGTCCTAATAAGGTCTAAATAAAGCCCTAAAGCAGGAATCTGCAGTCTAAAAATAGAGTGACAGGGTTCTAGGCTACAGCTAACTAATGGCTTCAGCATGTCTCACGGGCGCCTCTGCACACACTCGGACCATGTCACAAGGTAATTATCCACACTTGGATTTTGAGGTTATAACTATATGCCTTGTAATGACCTAGGTAGCCATTAGCTGTAGCCTAGAACCCTGTCACTCTATGTTTAGACTGCAGATTCCTGTCCCAGTTTATCTCCGGTCTTTCCATTTGATAGTTGGTCCTTTGCATTATTAGGCTCACGGTCTTTACTACTATTTTTCTGGTTCTGTGCAGACTCAGCCTTTGAGATACTTCTTTTCTGTCTGGCACTATATTTACCATCTCTTTATTATGCCAATATCTTTTAGCTGCTAGGTTCTATCTACCTCATCGTGATACCTGTGTATTTTTTGTCTAAATATATATGTGCAATAAAAATTTTCATTGTTTATAATCCTCTTTAAATTGTGGTATCTCTATCTTATATATATATAACATATTTAATATAGAATTGATTGCTGATCTGTTCTATGCCGCTAGCGGTTATATATACTTTGAGATCTAGTCTTTGGTTTTACCCATCTAGTAGCATATTGGACTTCTTTTGAGTTTCAGAATCTCAACTATTCATGGCTTCATAGATTCCACTAGATGTTGAGATCATTTGGCAGGAATATTGTCTTATGTTGAGGTTGCCGCAAATTAGATGAAGCTATAGACAAGATCTGAAGAGCCCATTATATCATGTTCCAGAGATGCTCTATAGGATGGAAACAAAAAAAGAACCTTGCTGTACTGTTCCTGGAAATAATCCATGACTACATGACCATTCTACTATGGTGCATGGTCCTTCAGCCACACGTTAAACATCTGCCATGAAGGGGTGAATCTTGGTGACCACAACACTTAAAGGGGTTGTCCATGACTAAGACAACCCCTTCTTGAACTAAGTGTTTGGCCCCGATAAAATAAAAAAAAAATCTATACTGACCTCCCGAGTCGGCGCCGTTCCAGTGGTGTTAATATTTGAGGTCCCAGAGTTCTGGTGCTGTGAAATGACACGTGGTGTCCGGCACCCAATCAGCGCTGGCATCACTGTCTCCACCTTCGTATAGATTGAACATGAAGAGGAAGTCAAAGATCAACTGCAGCCTGGACTTCTTCTTCATGTTCAATCCATACGAAGACGGGGACAGTGACGCCAGCGCTGATTGGGTGACAGGCACCACATGTCACTGCACCGCACCAGAGTTCTGGGAACGCGAGTGCTGACTCTGCTAGAACGGCACAAGCATGGGAGGTGAGTAAAGGTTTTTTTCCATTTTAAGGGGGTCAAACTTTTAGTTCAAGAGGGGACTGTCCTACTAGTGGACAAACCCTTTAAGTAAGCTCCAGTGTCCAAACATCTATTCACAGGTATCACAGGGCATAGGATGTGCCAAGAAATCATTCCTCGGACTGTTACTCTGCTTCCCACATCCTGACAGTACGGGTTAAGAGATTCATGATGTTTGTTACAAACTCTGACCCTGCCCTCCTCATGGTGCCTCAGGAATCTGAATTTTTCTGACCAGGTAAAGTTTTTACTCTAATGAATGATCCAATTTTTGCTTTATTGTTTCACAAAGGCACCACTGCCAGTATAACTGGTCTTCTACCATTATAGGCCCATCTGTTACTGAAGGATAATATATTGTAGAGTCGGACACCTTAATGGGTCTTTCACCAGCTTTGTAATCAGCTATAATTAGTTTGACTAGAAAACAACTGTTTATTAGACATATTCTTCACCTCTTTTTCAAAGTGGACAGTTTTTAAATACAGATCCTGCTTGCCCTAGTATCGATGACCTCAATTATGGATTCATTTATTGTTGATTCAACTGAAAACTAACCTATAAAAAAATATATACAATAGATGTTATGCTGCTTTCCAGGCTAATTGGCTTATTCTACACATGGAAGCTTCAATTTAGAGAGGACGATATTGCTAATATATTGTTCATTCAATGTATAATGCTGGTGGATAAAACAAGACTGAACACAAGACTTTCACAGCTTTCTACACAGCATAGGGGAGATCTCATGACATCTTCTCTCCATCTACCTGATGATCCGGGGAAACATCGGGAATTTCTAGTTTACATTGCTGTGGAAGAAGAGGAAGGGGACATCTCTCTGGTGTTGACCTCGCACTGGATAGAACTGAAAGAAACACATACAGGGACTGAATTCACTCTTTCCACACAGATAATTATAGGTTGTGTGTATTTAGTTCTGTCTAGTACCTGGTGATGTGAGAGGCAGGGGAACCTCCATCATGACGTCCTTGTACAGATCTTTGTGTCCTTCTAAATACTCCCACTCCTCCATGGAGAAATAGATGGTGATATCCTGACACCTTATAGGAACCTGACACATACAATGATACCGTCATCCTCCAATCCCTTCATAGTGTTACTGTATAATGTCTAGAGATGAGCGAATATTTTAATGTTCGGTTCGGATTACGATTGCCGAATTTGCAATATTCGCCAATTAATTCGGCGAATATTCACGAACATAACCAAACGTCATTCAGGTCAATGAGAGACAAAAACAAACGCATGAACAACACCTTATAACGGCCCCAAATGCTGCCAAGACACATCAAATGAGGGACAGACACCAGAAAAGTGGCCTCAGAAAAACTGAAGTGGAGGCCTGACAGTCTTGAAGGCCTACTGCTACAGACAACACGCATGAAGGAGACCCAAGCAGGAGTGTTCACATTTCCAAAAATTATTGGCAGACACCACCAAAGTGGCATCAATTTTCACCACCAGAGGACCGACAGGTCTTCCACTACACCCAATCCAGCAGATGGATACCCAACCTGGAGTTTTCACATTTTAAAAAATGAGGGCTTGATACCACCAAAGTGGAATAATTGTCATGAGCATAGAAATAGTAAAATTGGGACCGACACGTCTTTAACTACAGCTAACCCAGCAGATGTAGACCAACCATGACTGTTCACATTTCCACAAATTTGTGTTAACATCATCAGCAGCAGCCACAGAAGCCATGCTAAAGATATCACAGAGTGCAGTTACGTGACATTAATGCATCACACTAAAAAATGCAATAAACCTAGCCAGTACAGCCTGCGATTGGGGTGCAAAAGTCCTTGGAGATCCATGACTTGTTCATCTTGATGAAAGTTAGGCAGTCAACACTTTCAAGGGACAGCCAGCTGAGCTTATCCATCAGGACACCACCAGCAGCACTGAAGACACATTCTAAGAGAATGCTGGCTGCCAGGCACGATTAAACCTCCAAGGCATGTGAGGCGAGTTCTGGCCACTCATCCATTTTGGATGACCAAAATGTGAAAGGGTCCAAACCTTCCCTGATGCTATTGATATACAGTTCTAGATGCTCCTGCACCATCATCTCCATTAATTCACTACACATAAGATAGATACATGTTTGATAGACTTGAGCTACAGTCATTACAAAATAAACAGGATTTCATTCCTGCCTTAGGATATCTTTTACCCTACTGTATCTCTTACAGTCTACTCTAAAGAAACAAAAAGAACTTACTGATGAAGGTCCGTTGTTGGACCGAAAACATTCATATGATATGAGTCTATTTTTGTCTGGATGCACAATAAAGAAAAAATTGCTTCTCCGATTTTGAGTGCCAAGTAATTTTGTATATGTCTATGGGTTGGAAACCTTACTTGAGCACCAATTCTCCTCTGTTTTTCTCTGGAGTGCCGTGTTTTTTTGTATATCAGCCTGGAGAGATGTCCACAACTCTTCAACTGTATGACTGTGATCTCCAAGGCATATCAATTTTAACACAGACTGATTGCGGTGAGCCATAGCTGCGCAGTATAGAGGTACTGGGGATTCGCTCTGCACTGTTGGATTGCGCGTCTCATTAAGGCAGAGGTTGAGTGCGCAGGTGGAGGCCCTAGAGGAGAAAAAGGAGGAGGCAGAAACAGTGGAGGAAGTGTTAAATGTAGAGGTTTGTCCTGCAAGCCATGGGAATTCCAAGATTTGTGGAGCAGCACCTGTTCCCACAGCTACCAGAGTCACCCAGTGCCCAGTCAGCAAGATGTAATCCCCTTGGCCATGCTTACTCGTCCAAGTGTCTGTGGCACAGGCACAGCTTTCATAGAAAAGTAATGGCAACCGGGTAATTGATACTGGGGGACTGCGACGGCCATCAGCTTTTCGAAACCGTCTGTATCTACCAGGCAGAAAGGCAGAATTTCCGTGGCCAACAGATTGGAGATGTTGGAGTTCAACCTCTTAGCTTTGTCATGCATAGGAGGAAACAATCTTTTATGTGACCACAACTGCGGAACCGTGGGCTGGCTGCAGTGCTGAGAGAGGGTGGAGTATGGTAAACCAGACAAACTGCTGGACCGTGATAGAGGTGCAGGCGGAGATGTTACGGTGGATTGAGAAACTTGTGGTTTGCTCGTTCTCTGAGATCGGTCAAAAACAGCAGGCATGTCCACTTCCGATACAGCTGTCGGCGGACTCTCAGTCAGCGTGACTGGAGCGGGTAAAGAACCCGAGGTTCTGTGGTTGAAGACCTGCGTCTCAATAGTTGGCATGGTAACAGAGGAAAAAGCAGCAGATGCGATTGATAAGGTGGTTGATGGTTGTTGAGGTCCGCTAAGCCGCATTTTTGTGCAGTGGTATTCCCACAGTAAAGGATGTTGATTGCACATGTGAAGGTTCATACATGTAGTAATCAAATTATTGCACTTTTTACCACGACTCAGTTGTTTGTTTTTTCTTGCAAGTCAGATTATGTGAGTTGGCTCATCCTTTTCAGTGTCAAAAAAGGCCCAGGCTAGTCAACCCTTGCCACCCCTGCAAGCTGTAGACCCACGGACGCTGCTGTTCACAGGCACAGTTGTGGCTGAGGATGCATTGCTCATTGTGGCTGCGTCACTATGTGTCTGCGACATACGGCACAATGTAACATCCTCATCTTTCTCCTCAGATGACGAACTCCGTCAGCTGTTCGCATCTATGTTCATGCCAACTGGGATCTAACACCTCATCATCATCCTCTGTGTTAGCACCCTTCCTGCCCTGACAGCACAGTTCAGTCAACGTGAGCCTCCAACCCTTCTTCGTCCTGCCCCGGATCCAAGCTAAAAAAAATTTGGGCATCGGTGTAGATTTCCTCCTCTTGACTCTGTGAAGCTTTTGAGTACACTTCTGATGACCATGGCATAGAATGTGTGAACAGCTCTTCAGACTTCCCCATCTGTGGTTCCGTACAGTCAGTTGTATGGTTGGAGAGTTGGGACGAGGGGGGAGGCAAGGGGAATTTGGGTGCCACCTCTGTGGACTGTACTGGGTGTGATGGTGAGGTGGAGGAAGAGGAGAGGCCACTTGAAGCTGCGCTTGCCATCCACTCAAGCACATGCACTTTCTGGCCATCATCGACAAGGCGTACCACTGTGCATCTGTGAAAGAAAGTTAGTGGAGTAGCCCATCCTGTAACAGAAGCTGTCAGTTGTCTTTGCATAGGACGTGACATTGTGCTTTCACAAACATTACCACCTATCCCACGAATACCTTGAACACCAAGCCTAATTCCCCTTCCACCATGGCCTCGCTTTTTCCCAGTCAAGTTGCTCAGTGTGGTAGGAGCACAGTGTTAGCAACAAAAGATTTTAAACTCTGCACCACCTCTGCAATCAGCTGCATTTCAGCGACAGTAAATTCCAAGTCGAAACATGGGGTGCTGTATCGTGTCAGTCACAGAAAAAATAATTGTTTGAGTGTGGATGAGGCCTGTCTGACAAAGAAGATATGCTACAAACAATTTGAAAGTCAGGTCCCCTACTGTATGACACTAGGAACAGAAGAATTTTTTTGTGGCCTATGGATCAGGCCTCTATAACACACTAGATGCTAAAACTATTTGAATGTGAGATGTCCCCTACTGTATGACACTAGGAACAGAAGATTTTTTGTGGCCTCTGTATCAGGCCACTACAGCTTAATTTCAACTCAACAAAATGAGAAAGTGTAATACGGCGAGTTGCTTAACTTTTTGCAACTGAAAAATTATAATATTTTTTAATGTGCCTAAGGCTGGTTTTACACTTACCGTATTTTTGCGGGCCGATTTTGTGGCCTCAATAGCTTTCTATGGGGCCGTAAAATCGGCCCGCAAAAATTTAATGGTGTGCTGTGTGCCGTATGGCCGTGAGGGCCGTTTTTGCGGCAGTGAGAAAAGATTGAGCTTGCTCGATATTTTATACGGCGTAAGAACATGACCCCCATTTAAATCAATGGGGCCACAAAAACAAACGGAAGTTTGTTTTTGCGACGCGCTGTCACTTTCGGGTTTGCGGAACGCCGTTTTTTTCCCCAATACTATTTCCATAATATTGCAACAATAAAAAAACGGCGATCCGCAAACATTTTTTGGGGCCCGTTATTGCGGTACAACACAAAAAATGCGGAGATACGGGCCGCAAAAAATGTGGTAAGTCTAAAACCAGCCTTAGGTCTGCAGACAGTTTCATATCACCACATCACAAAATGACAAGATGGGATACAGATGGCTGTTTCACATTTAGCTACTGATAAAATATTATTTAGAATGCTATATACTCATGCATGGAGCACAATGGAAGCAGTGTACAGCACACTTGTAGGATATTAGGACATGTGCCCTCCTAGCTTTGTCTGTGGACCTCAGTAATGGCCAAAAAAAGTGTTGGAAGGTAAATTTAACAGCTACACTGGACACTAGATAGCTGCACTATCTGACTGATAAACAACCACCTAGCTAACTGGCTACAATCTGGGATACAGCAGGCTTCTCACATTTATCTAGTGAAAAGATATTATTTAGAATGCTATATTCATGCATGGAGCACTATAGAAGATGTGCACAACACTTATAGGACATGAGCCCTGCTAGCTTTTTCTATGGTGGTCAAAAAAAATGCTGGAAGGTAAGCTTAACAGCCGCACTGGACAGTAGCTACCTACACTCTCTGACTGATATACAACCACCTATCTAACTAGGTAAACTCTTGATGCTAACAGTGCCAACACCAGGGGCAGCCTCTCTGCGCTGTTACAGTGTCAAAATGGGGCTAAAACAAGATGCCCGCTCTTTATACGGAGAGGGACCTGTGATTTCAGCAGCCAATGACACAAGCCGTGGTGTCAGGACATTGTGGGTGTTTCCAGTGCCCTGATTGGCTAGCCGCAATGTGCACACGTAAAGTTAGGGGAAAAAAATGACTACTTACAAGAACGCTGCGCCCCTGAGCTCTGAAAACCCCCTCCCCTCATCAAACATGTGCCAAACGGTCATGATACACCACCATTATCATTGCTAAAGTGCTGAAAATACTTTTGTGGCAACGCATATATTTTCCCGCATTTTTTACCTAATGTTACCGATTTTTTATGATTTTATAAGATTTTGCTCGTGTTTCCGATCACGAATCCGAATGTGTCATATTGATGCCGAATTTATGTTTGGCAATCGTTTTCCGAACAAATTCGCTCATCACTAATAATGTCCCAGCATTCCCAGCAGTGTCACCTCTCCAGTCAGCAGCTCAATCATCTTGTAGGTGAGTTCTAGGATCTTCTGCTCATTGATGTCCTCATGTATCAGGGGGTTAGGTGGAGGCCCCGTGATTGGACTCAGGGGTCTTCCCCATCCCTCAGACACAGGGGCCTGACAGCGCTCACTAGAGGTCTTCTTCACTACTGTGTAATCCTGGTTATGGAGAGACACATTAATAAACCTCACTACAGACATTTCCAGAGTCCTCACCTCTCCAGTTCTGTCCATCTGTTATTTCCATAGATAAGAATGATGTAATGTGACGTCATCAGAATCTCTCACCTCTCCAGTAAGCCGGAAGAGGATCTCTAGGGTGAGGTGTAATAGCCTCTCCGCCATCTTGTCCCTGTCCCTATCCATCCTTGTAGGGTCACTCAGGAGAATTCTCTTATATAGAAGATCTCCACTGAGAGGATCCGATATTGTAGGGACCTGAATGGGGAGAAGAGGACGATGTAACATCATAAAGATCCCATGTAAGAAATCTCCGGAGCTGTTACCGGCTTCACATGATCACTACATCCAGTCATGGCCCCATCCTGCTCCCGGTATAACACACAGTCCCATTATAGTCACATACAGAGACCACTCCTTTACTGTATCTTTTGCTGGCTCCTCCTCCTCTCATCTTCCCCTTACTGTTAGGGTGCCTAACAAGGATCGATTCTTGGTCCGCTCCTCTTCTCCTTGTACACTGCCCCTATTGGTCAAGCAATCAGTAGATTTGGGTTCCAGTACCATCTCTATACTGATGACACTCAATTATACACTTCTCCTGATATCATGCCTGCCTTTTTGGAAAACACCAGTGATTGTCTTACCACTGTCTCTAACATCATGTCCTCACTATATCTGAAACTGAACCTGTCAAAAACTGAACTCCTCATGTTTCCTCCCTCTACTAACCTACCTATGCCCGACACTGCCATTTCCGTGTGTGGTTCCACCATTACTCCCCAGCAACATGCCCACTGTCATGGGGTCTTGTAATTCTCTACTAATCGGTCTCCCTCTTACCAAACTCTCCCCTCTCCAATCCGTCCTAAATGCTGCAGCTAGGATCATATTCCTCACCAATCGTTATACTGATGCCTCTACCTTGTGCCAGTCATTACACTGGTTACCCATCCACTCTAGAATTCAGTATAAACTTATTAGGCCGGGGTCACACTGGCGAGGAATACGGATGATTGAGAGGCGTTAAAAGCACGCATTACACACGGACCAATGATTCTCTATGGGTTTGCTCCCAACAACCGTATATTTCTCGTCCGTATTCTACGGTCCGTGCCAATCGCAGCATGCTGCGATTGTCAGCGTACTACGCCCGTAATACGCCAATGCAAGTCTATGGGTGCGCAAAAAATACGGATTACACATGGACCACACATGTGACTTGCGAGAAATACGCACCAGGTGTCTTTTAGCAAAGCCGGCAATTCAGTGCGCTATACAGTAAACTCACACTGACAGGTTTAATAAAGAAGCAAAAGAACAGATATATACACATAGAATACATATATATATATATGTATTCTATGTGTCTATATCTATTCTTTGGTTTCTGTTAGAAACCCTGTCATAGGGCTCCATTATATGTCCATTTAGCAAGTCTGCGATAAAATCTCTCCATACGGATTACATACGGATGCTGACATGCGCAAAATACGCGACCACACCTTGCTTACGGATGACATACAGAGCACTATTTAGGGGTCATTCATCCGTATTACACATGTAAAATACGGACCGTATTTTGCGTCGGTTAGTGTGACCCCGGCCTTAGGCTGAGGGCAGACGGACTTTTTAGCCCTGCGGATTTTTCCGCGCAGAATGGAAGAAATCCGCAGGTCAAATGACCTGCATTTTTCCTGTGGATTTCTTCCATTTTTCATGCGGTTTTCTTGCGGTTTTTGTGCGGTTTTCCAATGCGGTTCTCCCCCTGCGGATTAGGAGACAGGGGAGGTGGAAAACCGCACAAAAGAAGTAACATGCTGCGGATTTTGTACCACAGGAAAACCGCGCGGTAAAATCCGCAGCGTCTGCACAGCGGTTTTTTTTTTCATTGATTTTAAGACTACTGTACATCACAATGCGGATATGCAATGTTTCTGCGCGGTAAAATCCGCTGCGGATCCGCTGCAAATCTGCATCGTGTGTACACATCCTTACCCTCACCCACAAAGCACTCCATGGCTCAGCACCACCCTACATCTCCTCCCTTGTCTCAGCCTACCACCCTACCCGTGCCCTCCGTTCTGCTGATGACCTGAGGTTAACATCTTCAATAATCAGAACCTCCCACTCCCATCTCCAAGACCTTTCACGTGCTGCGCCAATTCTTTGGAATGCACTACCCAGGTTAATATGATTAATCCCCACAGTTTTAAGCGTGCCCTAAAAACGCATTTATTCAGATTGGCCTATCGCCTCAACGCATTAATCTAAATATCCCTGTGTGGCTCATTCAAAATATTTTACCATAACCAGGTTCCTCACATCATGTTCTCACATGCTTTATGCATTTAATAGCCCTCTGTGTCTGTACTGTTACTTATTTAGACTGTTAACTGGTTCATGCAGCAACAGGAACACCCGATTCTTACACTATGGCTGGTCCAAACAATAAAAGCAATTGTTACCATCCACCTTTCGTGTCTCCTCCTTTTTCCTTCATTCCTCTTGGTATCTGTTTTGATCTATGTGTTTATTGCTATGCTGTAATGTCTATTGTCTGTACAAGTCCCCTCTATAATGTAAAGTGCTGTGGAATATGTTGGCGCTATAGAAATAAAATTATTATTATTATTATTATTATTTATCACAGGCTCAGCACTGAGGGGGTTAATGTCCCCTGCCCCCTGTGCCCAGTAATGGGGAATCTCCAGCACCTACCTCCACCTGCAGAGCCGCACACCACATATATGGCTGCTCTGTGCGCACAGAACCTGGGATGAGGTCATAGTCATGTGATCAGTTACATGTAGGGGAGGAGCGACAGACTCTTCATCATCCCAGGTCCTGTGCGCACAGAACAGCCATATATGTGGTGTGCGGCTCTGCAGGTGGAGGTAGGTGCTGGAGATTCCCCATTACTGGGGGCAGGGGACATTAACCCCCTCAGTGCTGAGCCTGGGATAAATCTCTGTGTGTGACTATAATGGGACTGTGTGTTATACCGGGGGCAGGACGGGGCCATGACTGGATGTAGTGATCATGTGAAGCCGGTAACAGCTCCGGAGATTTCTTACATGGGATCTTTATGATGTTACATCGTCATCTTCTCCCCATTCAGGTCCCTACAATATCGGATCCTCTCAGTGGAGATCTTCTATATAAGAGAATTCTCCTGAGTGACCCTACAAGGATGGATAGGGACAGGGACAAGATGGCGGAGAGGATATTACACCTCACCCTAGAGATCCTCTTCCGGCTTACTGGAGAGGTGAGAGATTCTGATGACGTCACATTACATCATTCTTATCTATTGGAATAACAGATGGCTAGAACTGGAGAGGTGAGGACTCTGGGATTGTCTGTAGTGAGGTTTATTAATGTGTCTCTCCATAACCAGGATTACACAGTAGTGAAGAAGACCTCTAGTGAGCGCTGTCAGGCCCCTGTGTCTGAGGGATGGGGAAGACCCCTGAGCCCAATCATGGGGCCTCCACCTCACCCCCTGATACATGAGGACATCAATGACCAGAAGATCCTAGAACTCACCTACAAGATGATTGCACTGCTGACTGGAGAGGTGACACTGCTGGGAATGCTGGGACATTACACAGTAACGCTATGGAGGGATCGGGGGATGACGGTATCATTGTATGTGTCAGGTTCCTATAAGGTGTCAGGATGTCACCGTCTATTTCTCCATGGAGGAGTGGGAGTATTTAGAAGGACACAAAGATCTGTACAAGGACGTCATGATGGAGGTTCCCCAGCCCCTCACATCACCAGGTAATAGACAGGACTAAATACACACGGCCTATAATTATCTGTATGTAAAGAATGAATTCAGTCCCTGTATGTGTTTCCTCCAGTTCAATCCAGTGAGAGGACAACACCAGAGAGATGTCCCCGTCCTCTTCTTCCACAGGACTGTAAACAAGAAGATCCCAATGTTCCTCAGGATCATCAGGTAGATGGAGAGAAGGCGTCATGAGATCTCCCCTATGATGTGTAGAAGCTGTGAAGGTCTTGTGCTCAGTCTTATTTTATCTACCAGTATTATACACTGAATGGCCAATTTATTACAGACACTGGCACTTTCCTGATTAAAACTTTCTTGTATTAAAATTAGACCCATGATCCCGGAGTGCAGCAGAAAAGTAAGTGTCAGTTTCAATGTGAATGTACAAATTTTGTTGCACCATGGAATGATGCTGGGAGAGTCAGAACTTGGTACAAACAGTATGGATCCTTGTATCCTTCTCTTTAGGTGACAATATTTTAGGCAGCTGGAGGTTTGGTAACAGTATGGGGATTTGTAGTATGTGCAAAAAGCTAAGCGATCCAATGCAGTACTAAATGGGTGTCTCTAATAATGTGGCCATTCAGTGTATGTTATACACTTGGTGGGATGACAGGATAAAGCTGATCACAGACATTAGATGTCTGGATTTTCTCAAAATTTTCTATTTATGGTGTCATGTTGTGACTGTACGTGATTTAAGGAAAGGGGCCCTGAACCGTCCCTAGGACTGGGGCCCTATCTATCCCTGCTCCCAAAAGTACCTCTAAAGTTGAGGAGGTTTGGTCCACCAGCCTTACTGTTGTTCTGTTATTCCATAAGCTGTCCCCTCCCCTTCCCCCAGGAGGCCTGGGACAGAAATGCTAGTGTACCAACATGTAAGACAGACAGGGATAACAGAAAGCAACAAACATACAAACACTCACCAAAGGTAGAGAGGTATATAGGTATGAGTAGGACTGTACAAACCAAATGGGAATAGGACAATGAGGAAAGCATACACTCCAGTAGCAACAACAATCTTCAATTCAGCACAGCATCCCCAAGGAGCTAGGAAGCAAAGCTTTCACTGGCAAGAAAGAGAAGGTCTTACCAGATTTTATGGGGGGGAAATGACCAGGTCAGGAGCAGCTGTGACATAGAGCTGCAAGGTTCTAACCAGAATAGAAAGGTTCATTAACCTCTTCAGCACCAAAAGAACTTAAATCCATTTAATATGAAACACACAGTGGCGGATATACCGCATGTGCAACCGGTACGGCTGCACTGGGGCCCGGAGGGGGGGTGGGCCTGCAGGGCGGCTAATAATGACGGCAATCTGGCCTGTTTATCTGGCTCCGGGGGGGCCCCTCTCCAGATTACCCATTGTGCGGCCGGCAGGGAGAGATCCCTGCAGCTCTGCTACCTGCAAGAGAAAATGGCAGCGGAGCAGAGCTGCAGCGATCCATCCTGCTTCCTGCTCGCGCTTCCTGTCTCACACAGCAGTCAGCAGCACGGCTGGAGATGACATCATCATTCAGCACCGCGGCTTTGTCAGTGAGAGGAAGCTGCCAGCGACGGTGATGCTGCGGCTGCAGGAGAGCGTGCAGAGAGGTGCTGTGTGTGTGCGTGTGTGTGTAGCACTACGGGAGAATGTGCAGAGAGGTGAATGGTGCTGTGTTTGTGTGTGTGTGTAGGTGGAGGAGAGGGCAGTGATGGGGGTGACAGAGAGTGCAATGATGGGGTGGTGGGGGAGAAAGCAGTGATGGAGGTGGTGGAAAGGGCAATAATGAGGGTGGTGGGGGAGGAGGAAATGATGGAGGTGGTGGAATGGGCAATGATGAAGGAGGTGGTGGAATGGGCAATGATGGAGGTGGTGAAAAGGACAATAATAGGGGTGGTGGGGAGGAGAAAAGGATGGAGATGGAGAATGGGCAATGATGGGGTGGTGCGGGAAAGGACAATAATGGTGGTGGTGGAGAGGGCAATGATCGGGATGGTCAGGGAGGAGGAAATTATGGAGGTCGTGGAATGGGGGTGGTGGGGAGAAGACAATGATGGTGGCAGTAGGAAGGACAATGATGGGGATGGTGAGGGAGGAAGAAATGATGGAGGTGGTGGAATGGGTAATGATGAGGGTGGTGTGGGAGAAGACAATGATGGTGGCAGTGGAAAGGACAATGATGGGGGTAGTATGGAAGGAGGCAATGATGGAGGTGGTGGAAAGGGCAGTGATGGAGAGTGCAATGCTGAGGGTGGTAGGGGAGAAAGCAATGATGGGGGTGGTGTGGGAGGAGGCAATGATGAAGGTGGTGGTGGTGAAGGCAATGATGGAGGTAGTGGAAAGGACAATGATGGTGGAAAGGGCAATGATGGTGGTAAGGACAATGATGGTAGTGTGGGAGGAGGAAATTATGGAGGTGGTAGAATGGTCAATGAGGGGGGGTGCTAGGGGAGAAGGCAATGATGGAGGTGGTGGAATGGACAATAATAGGGTGGTAGGGGAGAAAGCAATGATGGAGGTGGTGAAGTGGGCAATGATGGGGTGGGGATGAGGACAATAATGGGATGCGGGGAGAGGACGGCAGGAAAGTGGGATTTATAATGGATTTAGGAACAGGGAGGGTCGAGGAAGACTTTATTATCACTTATTATGTCTAACACATTCCCTTAGTATAAAGTGTACTCACTTATACATAGCACAGCCCCTTAGTATATAGGGTACTCACTTATTATGTATAGCACAGTCCCTGAGTATATAGTGCACTTGCTTATTATGTATAGCGCCATCCCTCAGTATATAGTGTAGTCACTTTTTATGTATAGCACAGTGACTTAGTATATAGTGTACTCACTTATGTCTAACACAGTCCCTTAGTCTATAGTGTACTCACTTATTATGTATAACACCATCCTTAGTTATGGAGGAGTCGGTGACCAGACTACCAGTCCATCAGCTCCTCCATTAGAAAAGAAGCTTTCCCATGCTCCATCAGCCATCATTGCATTATACATCTAACAAGACAGGACAGTAAGTAATAAGGGACTGTATAATAAGGGACGACAATATACATAATAAAGGAGACTATGTAATATATATATGTATGTGTGTGTGTGTGTGGCTCTATATACAGGGTGGTCCAAAAGTAGGTGGACAGTATGTGTAATAGGGTTATGAAGGGGGAGAGTTATCAAACATGGTGTAAAGTGAAACTGACTCAGTTGCCCTTAGCAACCAATCAGATTCCACTTTTCATTCCTCATAGACTCTTTGGAAAATGAAAGGAGGAATCTGATTGGTTGCTAAGGGCAACTGAGTCAGTTTCACAGATCCAGTTTTCACAGATAAATCTCCCCCAAATCTGTTTTCTTTTCAGATAATTCAGATAACCCATAATGGCAAATAATTTAAATACAGATCAAAGAAAATGGATTTTAAAAGAGTATTGGAAATCTCAAAATGCTGAAACAGTTAGAGCAAATTGGGTTGAAAATTTTGTTACTCAAGCCCCAAAGAGACAAACCATTTACCGCATTTGTGACAAATTCGATGCCACTGGCTCAATCCTTAATGCTCCAAAAACTGGACGACCCAAAACAGCCTGTACAGAAAATAAGAAACAACTTGTTGCTGAAACATTTGTTCAGAGACCAAAAAAGTCCACCAGAAGAGTCTCTTTAGAATTGGGAATTTCACGAGCTTCCATCATGCGAATCCTGAAATCTACTGGGTGGAAAGCTTATCGTCCACGTCTAATTCATGGGTTATTGGAGGAAGATCCAGACAGGCGGCTGCAATGTAGTGAGATTATGCTTAACAAAACTGAAGAAAATCCAGTAATTTTAGATAACATTATGTGGAGTGATGAAGCTTCTTTCAAGTTATCTGGTCATACTAACAGACATAATTGTATTTACTGGTATAATGAGAACATGCATTTAACATTAGAGCAACAACTAAATGAGCCTGGTGTCAATGTTTGGGGTCGTATTTCACGTTTTGGTGTTTTTGGACCTTTTTTTTAATTTATTTATTTTTTTTTTTTGATGGAACAGTCACAGGAGATAAGTATCTCAAAATTCTAATGAATCAAGTTGTTCCCCAGTTACAGCAACAACCTAATTCAATGACCTTTATTTCCAACAAGATGGGGCCCCTCCACATTATTCAAGAGTAGTCCGCGAGTATCTTGATGAAACATTTCCTAATAAATGGATTGGCCGAAGAGGCCCACTTGATTGGCCGGCACGTTCACCAGACTTGACCCCAATGGATTTTTTCTTTTGGGGGAGTACTCAAGGACAAAGTTTATAGTCAAAAACCAAAAAGTGTCAGTGATTTGAAAAATTACATAAGAGATGCATTTCAAGAAATTAATACCCAAAGAGACTTGTGCAAAAATGTTTGTCGAAGCGTAAGAGGCCGACTTCAAAGCTGTGCAAATTGTGATGGAAAACAGTTTGAGCACCTGCGCTGATAAAATTTAGGGCTTTTGTATTATTGTTCAGAATAAAATTTAATTGTCAATGTTATGCTTGTGTTGGTAAATATAATTTTATATATAAACCAAAATAAATGTTATTATTTTCTGTCCACCTACTTTTGGACCACCCTGTGTATATATATATATATATATATATATATATATATATGTATGTGTGTATATATATATATATGTAGCTTTGTCGTCATAAAAGGAGGGGGGCCCAGACACATTTCTTGCACAGGGGCCCCAAGCTGTCAGTGTCCGCCCCTGGAAACACAAACACACAGGCTAAATGGAAGTGTCATGATCCAGGAAAGGGTTTCGCTTTGGCCCATCCTGGTCTGATTGGGGGTTAATTGTTCCGCCTCTCCCTGGCAAAGGGCGGCTATTTAATGCTCACTGGACCTAGGTCCGGTGTCAGTTATACTCCTGCCCTCGGCTGAGTTAGTTAACCTTGTGCGTATGTGTGCCTTGTGCCTGATATCTTGCTTGTTTGGTTTTGATCCGGTTCTGTCCCTGTTACGAGTTCTGCCTGTCCCTCTTGTACTGCGCTACCTCTCGTGTATGACTATCTGCTTGTGACCCGACTTCTCTCTGCTCGTCCCCTTGGTACCGCGTCGCTCTCTTGTGTATGACCTTTGACTTTGTCTGACCTCCCGTCTGTTTACCCCTCCTGTACCTCGCTGTCCGTACTGTGAACAACCTCCGTTTTGCCTGACTCTGAGTTTGCTGTCTTCTTTGAAAGCAGGATGCTAAGCCCCGCCCCCTTGCAGTCACATGACTGTAGGTCCCGTGCCAGCTTGCTAAACTTCATCACTAAGGTCCTGTGCACCTATACTTTTCGGCTATTCTGGTTCCCAGGGGTCCCTACAGTGCGGGTGAGTCCCTGCTCAGCGGAGGCTGTACGCCGGCGCTGTCAGGATCCTGATACTGCGGCTCTGAAGTACGCACCTACTCGGCTGCTGCCCGCTCCACAGGTATCTTTGAGCACAGTTCGCTTTACTCAGGACACGCGCACTGGCTCAGTGAGCAAGTTCAGTGCGGTGTTCCTGATAGGAAGATCTGCGATTCACAGTACATAGTGATTTTCTAACCCCAAATCTCCCAGGAGGACGTGATCCGCTCGTGACATAGGGAGACTGTTGGTTACAATTACAAGCCTACTACTGCCGTCAGTTTTGACCGTCATGTTCATTTGTGATCTTTTCTGTTCTTCTAAATCATTTCAACAAACGTCTTCATCTCTCTGTGACTTTTACAATCTTTGTTTCAGGGTGAAGATCTGCCCCATATTAATACTACAGGGACATATGTGAGGGGTGATGAGCGGTGTAAGGAGGAGATTCCTACAGATAACAGCACTGGTGAGTAGTGACCACTAAATGCAGAGAAGTCGCAGGTATTACTCAGTTACTGCTTGTAGAATTATGATGCAAGTTTTAGAGTTTGATTATGTCGTTTTTTTATGTGCATTTTGCTGACAGAAAGATTTAGTAATTAAACAGAAAACATTATTTTTAATGTTTTTTTAATGAACGCATGTTGGATGCCCCATTTTCATTATTAATAATAACATCTCACAAGAAATGTACCCTTGAATGCCATGGAGTTGTCAGCCATGCATGTTGGCTAGGGTTGGACTCAGAAGCTGTAAGTATGTTTCAGAAAACCTCCAGTTCCTCAGGACGAGGTTTTGGGGGATATTTAGAATTAAGATTTGTTAAGGTTAATACGTCACTTTTTTTGACTTGTTAAAAACCTTCCTTCTGTGTAAGAATACACTATGGAAAATAACATGTACTTATGACTCCATCCCTGCTGCCAAGCTTAAGGCTTGTTCAAAGTCCACCTTTTTTATTATGCAAATTATTTCTTCATAATCTATATTACCGTACATTGTTGCATAGGTTGAAAAAAGAGACCCATCAAGTACAACCTTTCTCCACCAATTGTACATTTTGTCACTAAGTTAACCATAACTCACAATGTTATATGTATTTAGTAAATACTGTAAGGAGTAGAAAAAGATGAATTATTGCCAAAATGATTATTTTGTTTTTGGGCTATTAAGTGGTTCATGCAATGAGTAAAAACATATTCTGAAACTTGTCTGTACTTTCTAGCAGTGATGGATGGATTTTAATTGATCTCTATATAAAAGTGAATGTGTGTGTATCACCAACCAATCACGAAGCATCTTTCTTTTCACCAGTGATGTTTAAAAGAAGCTGGGCTGTGATTGGTTGCTATGAGCAACAGTTTTCCTTGCAACCAATCACTAAGCATCTCTCATTTCACCAGAGCTGGTTAAAAGAAGCTGAGCTGTGATTGGTTGCTATGAGCAAGTTTTCTTACTTGACAACACCTCAGCAGACACTGACATGTTAGGAGAAATATAGCATCCCTGGGAACATAAGCTCCCAGCCATTGTCTGCCCCCCAGAAAGGAGCAGAGAGCACATGACAGAAATGAATCCCTCCCTCTCTGCCCATATCCCATCACACATCCTTCATCCCATAGTCACATCTTCCTTCTTAAAGGGATCTCCCGTATGGAATTTAGGGCAAATCCCTCAGTGCTCTGATACTGACCCCAGGCCTCTCTTAAAGGGATCATTGGTATGGAAGTTAGGGCAAATCCATCCAGCGCTTTGGTTTTGACCCCAGGCCACTCTTAAAGGGATCCCCGGTATGGACATTAGGACCGTTCCACTCAGCGCTGTGGTTCTGATTCCAGGCTGACGGGATGATGTGGGATATTAGGGGTAGTAGTCCGGTGGCTCTGGCTGATGGGATGATGTGGGATATTAGGGGTAGTAGTCCAGTGGGTCTGGCTGATGGGATGATGTGGGATATTAGTGGTAGTTGTCCAGTGGCTCTGGCTGACGGGATGATGTGGGATATTAGGGGTAGTAGTCTGGTGGCTCTGGCTGACAGGATGATGTGGGATATTAGGGGTAGTAGTCCGATGGCTCTGGCTGACGGGACGATGTGGGATATTAGGGGTAGTAGTCCGGTGGCTCTGGCTGACAGGATGATGTAGGATATTAGGGGTAGTCCGGTGGCTTTGACGGGATAATGTGGGATATTAGTAGTCCGGTGGCTCTGGCTGACGGGACGATGTGGGATATTAGGGGTAGTAGTCCAGTAGCTCTGGCTGACGGGATGATGTGGGATATTATAGTGAATGTGGCTATGCGGAGTAGGCAGGGCTATACACTCAGCTTTATATATATATATATATATATATATATACATATCTCTCAATCCAAGGAAAAAAAGAAGCATCCGGCACTGTCCCTGGGAAAGAAATACCCGCAAAGCTGCTTATAACCGCTATTTGTTATAACTAACCGTAGTTAGTTACCATGCCCGGGCAGCGCCGGGCTCTTCAGCTAGTATTCAATAAGCATGTATTTTAAGGACCGTTTTGATTGATTATTTTACCTTTTCGTATCAAGCATTCTTGTTATGTTGTTTTAGTTTGCTATATTTTTTTGCTTCAATTAAAGTATTATATGAGTAATCTGGTCCAAGATTTTTTGCCTATGATTCCATCATGAGATGCCAATAAACTGCCATGACAGCCAAGGGCCTTGAAGGCACCACCATCTTGGTACTCATAAGTATCCTGGTCTGTAGCTGTGTTTCATAGCAGAATGCTATTTTCACTATGTAGTGCAATACTGAAGTATCTAAGTAAGTTATACTAAGCAATCACATGATCAGGATTCCTATGGGGTCTAAAAGTTAATGAAAACGGACTCTAAAGGTTTTTAAAAGTATTATATAAAAAAAACTAAAATAAATGAAAAAAGTAAGCATATTTGGTATCGCCAGTTCCGTAAGAGTATGAATTATTAAAGGGAACCTGTCACTCCCCCCCCCCGGGCATTTTTAAGTAAAATAGCCACTTTCAGCAGCACTAAGGCTGCATTCTGTGAAGGTGGTTCTTATGTTTCTGACCCCTAGTAATGCCAAAATACAGTCTTTTATAAATTCCCCGCCATACCTCCTGTGTGTCCATGAGGTGTGTTTTCTCCCCCGGTGTCCAACGTCTTACAGCTGTCCATCATCCCCCTCTTGTGTTGTTGTGCCACCTCCTCTGCTCCTTACATGCCCGGCTCCTGCGCTCTGCCAACAGTTCTCGGGCATGCGCTGTGTGCGCTGCCCGGGAACTGACATCATGCCTTCATGTAATGCTCTCTCGCCGCGAGGCCCAAGATCACGCCCCGCTGTGTTATGATATATTCACACTGCGGGGCTGGGTATCTGGCACCTGCGCAGAGAGATCCTGCGTGTGGGAGCTCAGTTCATTAGACGCTGCCGAGGGAGGAAACAGGGGGAGGGGGAGATAGATGCTTACTGCGCAGGCGGCAGATACCCAGCCCCATAGTGTGAATACATCATAACACACAGCGGGATGAGATCTGGGGCCTCGCGGCGAGAGAGCATGAAGGCATGATGTCAGTTCCCGTGCAGCGCACGGCGCATGCCCGAGAACTGTTGGCAGAGCGCAGGCGCCGGGCATGTAAGAAGCAAAGGAGGCCGCACCACATCGCAAGAGCGGGATGATGGACGGCTTAGTGCTGCTGAAGGTGGCTCTTTTACTTAAAAATGCCCAGGGGGGTGACAGGTTCCCTTTTAAAATACAACATCGTTTAACCGGTAAAAAGATGCAGCCATATGTTTTTAACTACGTTCTGCATTTTTATAAACCATTAAAATATATCAAAGAAAACAAGTTTGGCATTACCGTAATCATACTGACCTGAAGAGCCACTTTTTACCTTCCACTGAGCAACGTAAAAATTAAACTCCCAAAAATGGTGGAATTGCCTTTTTTCCATAATTTCAATCCACTTGGAATTTGTTTCCTGTTTTCCACTACATGATGGTAAAATAAATGCTATCATACTTTACTACAACTTGTCCAGTAAAATCACAAGCCTTTCTGAGACTGCATCGACAGAAAAATAAAAAACTTATGGCTTTTGGAAGACAGGGAGGAAAAAATGAGCGTGCAAAAAAAAAACAAAAATAAAATCATCACCATCAAAAGGGGTTTAACGTTTACACAGATGACATCTCTAGAGACGTATGAAGCTGAGAATATTCCAACCACTGAGGATCTTCCAGCAATAAAGAAATAGTAAATCTACCATGTTGTTGCTCGGAGTAAAGGATGAAGATTAAAATAAAATTTACGATGGAAAAGTACAAATTTGTTTTTGTAATCTCTAGAAAATTGATCAGATAAATTTTCTTTGGGTTCAGTAGCGGACGATGGTGATAAAGCTTTAGCAGTAAAGAAACTTCCAAAGTTGGCCACCTCATTGTCCATCTGAGAGAAACAATGACTTGATCCATCTCCCAGTCTCTCTGTCCATCTTAATGGTATTCGTCAGTTATTCAGTCATGATTATGCTTACCCCTGCACAGTGAAGTGAATTATGTCCAAAACAGACAGCAGGTTACCGAATTGTGGTACCCTGGTACCCGTTCTACTTCTTTTGAATGAGGCAGTTGTCGTGTGGCAGTAGATATGTTCCATTGTCTCAGAATTAGTTTTGAAAACTCTGAGTTAGAAAATGTAATACATTGGATTTGTATACTGACACCGCATAAATGTGCTTTGCTGCCATCTAATGGCTAATGTGTGTATATTGAAGTTAAGTGATTATTCTCCTCACAACAAGCTGGCTGAGGGAGCAAACACTACTGCTTCCATCATTGTTTTCCATGCGAGTCCACGCTGAGGGGACATCTTTCTCCACATAATCTCCTAACAAAGGAATGAAGACTCATCCTGTCAGAAGAGATACAGCTGCACATGTGCTCTCCTGCATGCTGGTTATTCTGTTTGCTTCTACCCAGGACCAGATCCACATTGCAGCCACGCCACTGACTTTGCTTAACCTACACCCTGCGATAGGGAACGGTAGGCTCGAAACTGTGAGTACTTCCATACGGTAGTGTGTTTCCACAGACAGCCAATCTGTGAAGGTCCCTCCATCAGTGTAATATTTCTCAGACTGCGCATAGCACTTCCTCTAATAGCAAGTGAAGAGAACTCTGCTACAGTCGCCCTGAGAGGCCATAACTACGCTTGTCTCATGAGGAGAGAATCATTACTTCTAGATGCACAATATACTGTGAACTTTGCCATAAAGAGAGAGACTATACCCTTTTAACTCTTTCAGTAAAATTGTTATGTTTACAAGTTCACCTGCGTATCTGGCTGCTTGAGATTGCACAAACGCCACGGGCGCTCCAAAACTTGTACCCACACACCACCGCTACAGGAGTGCCCCCGGGGTTGTCCTGTACCATCCAAAAGTGCCACCTCCTGCTATTGACAATTGTTGTGGACACGAGGGAAGTGTTGAGGAGTCCAGCGACCCACTTCAGCTACTGTGAAATCATTATCTGCTAAGAGTGGGACTATATTCCCCAGCTGGCCCTTCTGCAACATCTGGCGCCTCCCCAGTGGCTCACCACAATTTTTGGTGTCACGAACAGGATTCATCTTTGTGTCTATATCAGAGACTCTGTCCGATTGTGAGAAGTCACCTCAGCATCTACATCATGAATGAACCCAGCTACAACAGCCACGCTACAAGGGGGATCCACACACCTTCAGGGACTTCCATGATAAGTTGCTGGCTCTCTTTCTGCAAGTGCAATTCTGCTGGGTCAGCTTGAGGGTGCTGCTTCCAGGGAAGTTTGATCCTGGCCCCCATCAGAGAAGAGAACGCCTGAACAAATCCTTACAAAATTAAAGGATGCCTTAAAAGTTACATCCATCTCTGAGGTCAAAATGAGATTCTTTGCATTGCAAGATGACAACAACCTGGTGAGACCCTACGGGACTATGCTCTATCCCTCCAAGAGGCTTTCTCCGCTGTTCTACACGTTGACCCCCGTGAAAGTGAGGACTCTGACAAAATCCTGATAGACTGCTTCATAGAGGGGGCGGGTTCTGAACTGTCTCAGAGCCAACTAGGGCTGCCACTAGGAATTTCGGGGCCCCATACTGGCAAAATTTTCGGGGCCCCCTTGAGACTCCGCCCAGGCTCCACCCAGTCCCGCCTCCACCCCTCAAACTGTCCACAGTCCCACCGCTCTCTCTTGGAAAAACTCTACTTCTCACTTATCACACATTAACAGTTCCCATCACCAGATCACACATATAGTCGGCAGCTTTTGCTTTGGACAAAAGATTTTTTTAAGCCGCCACCATAACAGGGTAGACACTTTTGGCCAGGCCCTACTCTACTGTAACCTATTAAATATTTATTAAAATATGCAATACGCTTTAGGTATATTTCTATTTATTTTTCAATTTTTAAAATTACCAATAATATCACATACAAGGAACAAATACCGCTACACCATGACCAGACCACATATTACTACCATAGTGACCGAATAATATCACATGCAAGGAACAAATACCACCGCACCATGACGAGACCACATATTACCACCAGATGGTGACTGAATACTACAATACTGATCATTAATAAAAAAAATAATACTATCACCGTAAGTGGCATTATACACAGGAGATCTGTATTTAGTATGCAGCGTCTGTGTACAGGTAATATATTGATCAATGACATTATACACAGGAGCTCTGTATATAATGTACAGGTAACACAGTGATCACTGGTGACATTATACACAGGACCTCTGTATATATATATAGTATACAGTGTATAGTGTCAGTGTACAGGTAACACACTAACTCACCAGTGATGTCTCTAGGTGAAGTCCTTCATCCTTGCTTTTCATTCATCCAGCACAGATTGCCATCACGTCTTCCAGCCAGGACTAGTCTCTGCAGGAAATAACACGGTTATCTAGAGCTCCGCTTGCAGAACACATTACTTATTTTTTCCCAACTTCTACATTACACCACATGAAGAAAAAAAGGCGACATAGTGTCGCTCTGCACAGTAGCAGGACGGCCCCCCCATTTAAAACAGTATCCTCAAAAAATTAAATACATCACTGCAGTAATAATATCCCTTAATTTGCCCCTATGGTAATAATACCCCCCATCCTGGCCCCCGTGTGTCTCATTCCTGGCTTCAGCCATATGTTCTCCCATCCCGCCCTCATGAGTATCCATTGTGCCCCCATATGATCTCCATCGCATCCATCCTGCCCCATAATCCTGTGCGATCTGTCTCCAATCATGCCCTGTATCTGCACTCTGCCCCCATGTTCAGCACTCTGCCCCCATGTTCAGCACTCTGCCCCCATGTTCAGCACTCTGCCCCCATGTCCAGCACTCTGCCCCGATGTCCAGCATTCTGCCCCCATGTCCAGCATTCTGCCCCCATGTCCAGCATTCTGCCCCCATGTCCAGCATTCTGCCCCCATGTCCAGCATTCTGCCCCATATCCAGCATTCTGCCCCATATCCAGCATTCTGCCCCATGTCCAGCATTCTACCCCAGCACCTAGCATTCTGCCCCATGTTCAGCATTCTGCCCCCATGTTCAGCATTCTGCCCCCATGTCCAGCATTCTGCCCCCATGTCCAGCATTCTGCCCCATGTCCAGCATTCTGCCCCCATGTCTAGTATCCTGCCCCATGTCCAGTATTCTGCCCCCAGTCCAGTATTCTGCCCCCAGTCCAGCATTCTGCCCCCAGTCCAGCATTCTGCCCCCAGTCCAGCATTCTGCCCCATGTCCAGCATTCTGCCCCAGTGCCCAGCATCCTGCCCTAGTCCAGCATTCTGCCCCCATGTCCAGCATTCTGCCCCATGTCCAGCATTCTGCCCCATGTCCAGCATTCTGCCCCAGTCCAACATTCTTCCCCCATGTCCAGCATTCTGCCCCATGTTCAGCATTTTGCCCCACAGCCAGCATTCTGCCCCAGTCCAGCATTCTGCCCCAGTCCAGCATTCTGCCCCATATCCAGCATTCTGCCCCATGTCCAGCATTCTGCCCCATGTCCAGCATTCTGCCCCAGTCCAACATTCTTCCCCCATGTCCAGCATTCTGCCCCATGTTCAGCATTTTGCCCCACAGCCAGCATTCTGCCCCAGTCCAGCATTCTGCCCCAGTCCAGCATTCTGCCCCATGTCCAGCATTCTGCCCCATGTCCAGTATTCTGCCCCATGTCCAGCATTCTACCCCAGCACCCAGCATTCTGCCCCCATGTCCAGCATTCTGCCCCCATGTCCAGCATTCTGCCCCCATGTCCAGCATTCTGCCCCCATGTCTAGTATCCTGCCCCCATGTCTAGTATCCTGCCCCCATGTCTAGTATCCTGCCCCATGTCCAGCATTCTGCCCCCAGTCCAGCATTCTGCCCCCAGTCCAGTATTCTGCCCCCAGTCCAGTATTCTGCCCCCAGTCCAGTATTCTGCCCCCAGTGCCCAGCATCCTGCCCCAGTGCCCAGCATCCTGCCCTAGTCCAGCATTCTGCCCCCATGTCCGGCATTCTGCCCCATGTCCGGCATTCTGCCCCATGTCCGGCATTCTGCCCCATGTCCAGCATTCTGCCCCATGTCCAACATTCTTCCCCCGTCCAACATTCTTCCCCCATGTCCAGCATTCTGCCCCATGTTCAGCATTTTGCCCCACAGCCAGCATTCTGCCCCATGTCCAACATTCTTCCCCCGTCCAACATTCTTCCCCCATGTCCAGCATTCTGCCCCATGTTCAGCATTTTGCCCCACAGCCAGCATTCTGCCCCATGTCTCTCATTCTGCCCCCAGTCCAGCATTCTGCCCCATGTTCAGCATTCTGCCCCCAGTCAAGCATTGTGCACCATGTTCAGCATTCTGCCCCCAGTCCAGCACTCTGCTCCCGGGCCCCCTGGATCGCCGCTGTCAAAAAAAAAAAAAAAAAGTTATCCTTACCTGGCCATGGTCCAGCGGCGGGCAAGGCTCCCTCCATCCCTCCACGCTGCAGCGCGCTCTAGCCGGCGACTGACACTGACGTCAGACGCCGGCGAGATGCGCGCTGCGGCTGTCGTCAGCTGCCAGCCTCCGATTGGCTGGCAGCTGTTAACTATTGACGTGCGGGCCGCCGGGCCCACATGTCAATAGTGTTTAGCTGCCGTCCGCAGCGCCGCTAGCCAGGGCCCGGTTTACCTGCTGGTAGGGGCCCGGTGAGCAGAGAGGAGACCGGGACCAATGCGGGCCCCCCTCTGCCCGCCGGGCCCCATACGCCAGTCAGGGCAGTAATGCCCTGATGGCGGCCCTGGAGCCAACTCCGCATGCCATCTGCACAACATCCCAGCTTCACCTTTGCAGACTTCAAGACCCTAGCTTTTCGTGTCCTCGGCAATGAATATACACAGGGAAACTCTTTCACCCTTGCTCCTCTAGGTGGGTCTATTCCTGTTACCCCTCCATCTTTCCAGATGACATCGCCAGGTACCATGCAAGTTACACAAGCTGCGCAGACTCCCCCTGTGGACTCCAAGGCATCCTTTGAAGCGTGTGTAGATGACATTGCCAGAGGACTCGAGCAAGTCTCCCAGCAGATCAAAAACCTGATTATTCCACCTTCACGTTCCAGGGAACAAACTCGGGACAGTACTCTCTCCCCTGAGCCTCCACTCAGAAGTCTACCTTCAGACAAAGCTGCTCGCCATAAGAGACCGCTCTGTCAGCACTACCACAGATATGGACACACCGAGACCCAGTGCTATCAGTTAAATGGGCCACCCCGAGGCTGAGGACCGCTACTCGGGAGGAAGGATCCACGTGGGTGCCTTGCTTCATCTTGCCCTGCCCGCGCATAACTGTCTACACCGGCTCACAGGTAACCACTTTGCAGAAGCAGGCATATCTTGAACATTGGGACTTTAATGACTTAAATAACCCTCCAGATGTCTGGATGAACATTATAGCTAGTAATGGTCAGCCCATACCTCACCATGGTTACTGGGAGCCCACTATTGGGATTGGGAACATTAAGCTCCAAAGACAGGGTGTCTGTTATGACTATGGACAGGATGGTTCCGCCTCCATCCTGGTCAGGGTTAACTTTAGTTCGCCTCTCTTTGGTTCTAGGCCCGCTATTTAATGTTGGAAGTTCCTGGACTTGGTGTCGGTGATACTTCCGTATACTCGGTTTGTGGTTGCTGACCCAGGTTACTCATCCATAATCATTGTGCCTCTTTGCTTGTGTGCATTGCTGTGTATGACCCGGTTTGTCCCCTGACTTTTGCCTCTGTATCCTGCTTTTTACTGCCCTGTCCCTCCTGGTTATCTGACCTCTTGGCTTGTTTCCGTTTACTCTATCTTATCCCTAGGTACCACATTCTCGTCTGGCTTTTGACCCTCGGCTATCCTTGGACTACGTTTACTTTCTGTGCCCTGTACTCCGCGCGCTCAGTTGCCTTCCGTGTCCTCACACGAGGTGACTCTGCTCCCTGGTCATGTGACTGCTTAGGCTCAGGTCCTTGTGCACTGTGTGCCTGGCTCCTTCACTACCTGCACTTGTTCATGTGCCCACTAGGCTGCGCCAGCGACACCATTGGTGTCATCACATTGTCATTGTAACTGATGTAGAGGATGAGGGTTTTGCTGTAATGGTTCTAGGCATGAATGTTCTTATAAATTGGTTTCCAAATGTGTTGTCTGCCTTGCATGCCTCTCTACCTACAGCTACATCTTCCGATCAGTGGACCATTCAGCATGCCATCTGTGTGCTTGTTGCCCAGCAGAAGTTTGCAAATAGCAAAGGTGAAATTAGCCGTATCTGTACCTGAAACACCCAATCAGTGATTCTACAGCCTAGTTCAGAGACTATGGTATGGTGCCGTGCCTGAACAGGTATTGAAAATCAAGATTATCAGGCTCTCCTCGAACCAATCCTGCTAGAAGGACAACCATTAGTGAAAGCTGCTCATTATCAAGCATTCAGTAAGCACCCTTTGGATTTCGGTAAGACTACTCTGATTCAGCATCTAATCCTCACATGTGACCATCCTCCCATCAAGGAGCGACATCGTCCCATACCACCTGCGTGGATTACCACAAATTGAACAACATCACACACAAGGATGCCTACCCCTTGCCACAAATTGAATAGTCCCTGACTTCTCTCGGATCTGCCTCCTACTTCTCTACACTTGACTTAACCTGCGGATACTGGCAAGTTCCCATGGCGCCTGAGAACAGAGAGAAGACTGCCTTTACCACATCAAGGGGCTTTTTGAATTTAACTTTATGCCTTTTGTGCTTTGCAATGCCCCTGCTACGTTCCAATGACTAATGGAGAGATGTCATGGCCACGAAAATTTCCAGAGTGTCCTTTACCTTGATGATGTCATTGTCTATTCACAGACATATGAAGACCACATTCATAATCTGTATGAAGTCTTCAAGGTACTAAGCCAACATGGCCTCAAAATCAAGCCCTCCAAATGCCACTTGCTAAAACCAAAAGTCAACTACCTTGGACATGTGGTAAGCGTGGAAGGGGTACAACCTGACCCCGACAAAATTACTGCAGTTCAAAACTGGAGAATGCCAACTACCGTCAAAGAAGTCCGAAGATTTTGGGGATTTGCAGGCTACTATCGCCGCTATATTCCTCACTTTTCTCAAGTGTCTGACCAACTTACTGAGTTGCTACGGGGATGTCCCAAGGAAAACTACAAACGAAGACTTCCAATAGACTGGACAAATCATCAAGAACATGCATTCCAAACACTGAAAATCTTTCTTACCAAACCACCTATCATGGCTTATCCTGATTACATTCAGCCATTCCTTTTGTATATAGATGCTAGCCTCCAAGGGCTACAGTTGTGACCAAAAGTATTGACACCCCTGCAATTCTGTCAGATAATACTCAGTTTCTTCCTGAAAATGATTGCAACCACAAATTCTTTGGTATTATTATCTTCATTTAATTTGTCTTAAATGAAAAAACACAAAAAGAATTGTCCTAAAGCCAAATTGGATATAATTCCACACCAAACATAAAAAAGAGGGTGGACAAAAGTATTGGCACTGTTCGAAAAATCATGTGATGCTTCTCTAATTTGTGTAATTAACAGTACCTGTAACTTACCTGTGGCACCTAACAAGTGTTGGCAATAACTAAATCACACTTGCAGCCAGTTGACATGGATTAAAGTTGACTCAAGACTCAACCTCTGTACTTGTGTGTACCACATTGAGCATGGAGAAAAGAAAGAAGACCAAAGAACTGTCTGAGGACTTGAGAAACCAAATTGTGAGGAAGCATGAGCAATCTCAAGGCTACAAGTCCATCTCCAAAGACCTGAATGTTCCTGTGTCTACCGTGCGCAGTGTCATCAAGAAGTTTAAAGCCCATGGCACTGTGGCTAACCTCCCTAGATGTGGACGGAAAAGAAAAAAATTGACAAGAGATTTCACCACAAGATTGTGCGGATGTTGGCTAAAGAACCTCGACTAACATCCAAACAAGTTCAAGCTGCCCTGCAGTCCGAGGGTACAACAGTGTCAACCCGTACTATCCGTCGGCGTCTGAATGAAAAGGGACTGTATGGTAGGAGACCCAGGAAGACCCCACTTCTTACCCTGAGACATAAAAAAGCCAGGCTGGAGTTTGCCAAAACTTACCTGAAAAAGCCTAAAACGTTTTGGAAGAATGTTCTCTGGTCAGATGAGACAAAAGTAAACTTTTTGGGCAAAGGCATCAATATAGAGTAACCTTAGAAAATTATGGAGGGCACCACTGAATGGGATCACCAATTACATGCTATATACCAACATCATAGACCAGAAAAGAGGCATGTAAATAGGAGGGATCACCAATAAAGTATAATAAAATACAAGATAATGAACTTTTTATTAATCATCCAAAACAAACAACATGCAGTGCAAATATAAAAACAATTAAAACCGCACAATTGCGTTCATTTTACATACCCAAAAAGAGGGGGTAATAACCTCTGCACAAACCCTTAATAATTCTATGTATAACAAATGTACTTGCAATACACCTGGTATAGGTATATAAAGTCCAACAACAAATAATGAAAGAAAGTGACATATATTCCACCATCCACCTAATATGATAATGGATGCAAACTGCCTAATAAGTATAGCAAAATATTTGAACAAGCAGACTTATTCAAAGAAGCACAAATCCTTGTTGTCAAATTGCCCCCAGCAAAAAATACTCCAACCCAAATGGAAACTTGGAGGATTTATAAAGGTGTTATGCTGCTCATGCAGTATGAACAGACCAATGATCAAGGGACCCAATAGCAAATGGCCCCCTCTATACAACCTGTTAGGAGCAAAATAGTGCTGGCAGGTTAAACCCTGGTCCAGTGACCAGTGGAGGTAGGAATGAGGAAAGGTGAGGCAGAGGCAGAAGAAACGCCCGACGCGTTACGCCAGAACAACTGGCTTCATCAGGAGCAGTGTCATGTTGTGAGTGGATGGTATATAAGTACCCATAAAATCAACTTACAGTCAGGGAACAGGTGTAAGCTTGAGGGTGGGCCCAGACACAGTGTGAAACTCGCAAACCGGAAATGAGTTGTCCGGTATTGCACAGCCGCAGTAGACCGAGGTGAAGTAAGCATAATGGTGTGCCAAGATGGCGTCGAGAGAACTCTATTGCGCATGCCCCAAATAGCGCAACTACCGGGAACACACCGGAAGTAAAATATCCGGTGTTGCGCAGCCGCAATGGGCCAAGATGAAGCATACAAGGTAGACCAAGATGGCGTCCGGCGAGCTCCAAGGCGCATGCTCAGATCAAAAAAACACTGATGTAAGAGTAAAGGGCCCAGACCGTCACCCGAAACCTAGCAGAGACCGGAAGCAGTAACCATATAGAGACACGGTCACTCTGAAGTACAGACAATATAGGAGTCACAGAAATAAGATGAATGTACCAAGGGGGCATGTAGCAATAGAACACAGTTCCATTCAGGTACTAGTTAGTACAGTGGCCCGCCCAAAATGTGACAAAATGCCATGCAGTGAGGGAGGGGGGAGGGGAAGGGGGGAAGGATGGAGGGGGAAATTGAGATAACAACAAGCTATATCATTATGATGAAGTCACATATATACCCTGCAGTGAAATAAATGGAGCAACTAGCCTAAAGTGTGCAGAATATTTAATTAAAAAAACATGGTTTTTTATGCAGATCGAATACAATTCATCTGCAAGGTTGAAATGACAAAATGATATAGATTAATGCTCCTTTAGTTTTATTCACATTTTGCCCCTATAGCTTATTACAACCAAATAGTACAGCAGTAAATATACACATACGCTGGATATCAAGAAGACAAGGGAATGATTCAAAAAACGGAATATATGATATGATATAAAAAATGACTGTCCCCCATAAAGAGGCACAAAGGACGGCAAACATTGTAGAAAGCAGACAGGCCCATCAAAGATCTAAAGCGAAATTGATTGTAGTGACCAGTTTTCAATCTGTGAAGACAAAGGTTGGATGCTGGGCAATAAAGATGTCAATGTCCAGTTTGAACCGTAAAGGAGGAGGAGACTAAGAAATCTGTTGGGATAAAAATGAAACATGGAAAAACTATAAATAACCATGGTACACAAAAGCCATAGAATACAAACCCAGAGGGAGCACAACAAAAAAACGCAGTCATTTAAAGTTGTTTATAAAACCCTGTAAAAAGTAATTCTGCATTAAGGCCCCTTGGAGAGAGACTGCCCAGATCGTGTATCCATTTGGATTCACATCTGAGCAGTCTCAGGCCCACATCACCCCCTCTGATATTAGTAGGCACTTCTTCCAGAACCATTGCCCTTAATCCCATGGAGCGTCCATTGTGTACCTCTAAAAAGTGTGCAGCCACTGGGGTAATATGTTTGCCTTTTTCACGATCCCTGTTAGTAGTGGAGATATTAGAAAGATGTTGTTGTAATCTCCTTCTGAGTTCTTGAGTGGTTTGTCCCACATAAATTTTTGGACAATTACAGACAAGGGCATAAACTAAGTTACGTGACTTGCAATTAAAGTATGCCTTTTTGGGTACAATCTGGAAAGGGTAGATAGGTAAAGAAATACCATGTCGGGCAACCATATGCTGGCACACGTTGCAATCACCACAAGGATAGGTTCCCAAAATCCTAGCCCCCCCTGTTCAGTCTAACCGTGGGGCATACATAGTGGCTGTGGCATAACCGATCCTTGAGATTGCGAGCCCTTCGTGCTACCAGAGTGGGCGAGTTGGAGATATGTGGAACCAATTTTGCCTCACTTAGTAAAATACCCCAATTCTGGCCCAGGATTTTGCGTACATCGTGCCACTGGTTGTTATAGGTAGTCACTATCCCTATGGGTCTAAAAGACTCACGTGACTTCCTCTGTAACAATTCTGCACGTGTACTTGTTCTTGCTCTTTGATAGGAGGCTGAGATAACTTTCTTGGGATAACCACGGCTCTTGAAGCGATCCGTCAATGTTCTTGCTTTAGACAAAAAGTTCGATGGATCACTGCAATTCCTTTTGGCTCGAAAAAACTGACCTGTGGGGATACCATTTTTTAAGTGTTGGGGGTGAAAGCTGGTATAATGTAGGAGGCTGTTGGTGGCTGTAGGCTTACGGTATAGATTGGTGGAGATATGCGAACCTTCCAAGGAGAGACTGAGATCCAGAAATTCCACCGTCGCACGAGAAATGTTAAACGTTAATTTGATATTATAGGGATTCTGGTTCAGCTCACTGATGAATGTTCTGCAACTTTCTTCTGTGCCTGTCCAGAAAAATATGACATCATCAATATACCGTAGCCATTTGAAGCAGTATGTTTTAAAGCCATCATGAGGATACACCACCAACTCTTCCCACCACCCCAAAAACAAGTTCGCATAAGAGGGGGCACAGCGTGCTCCCATAGCAGTCCCCATGCTCTGTCTGTAAAAGGTCCTGTCAAATACAAAATAGTTTTTATCGAGGATAAAGAAAAGCAAATCCAAAAGGAAGCGGTTATGTGCCTTATCGCCCATGGAATCGTTGTTTAAGTGAAAGGCAATAGCCTCCAGCCCCAAATCATGGCTAATGCTCGTATACAGGGACTCGACATCCAAAGTGACCAACAAAGTCTGTGATGGTAAGCAAAGATTACTCAAGATTTGAATGAGATGTGTCGAGTCCCGAATGTAAGAGCTCAGATTGGCGGCAAGGGGCTGTAAAAAGAAATCAAGGTAAATACAAGGTTTTTCAAACAAACCCCCAATACCAGAAACAATGGGTCTACCAGGTGGATTTTCCAAGGATTTGTGTACCTTAGGAAGAAGATAAAAGGTAGGTACTATTGGATCAACAGTAGTCAGAAAATCAGCCTCCTTCTTATTGATGGTCCCCTGTCGCAAAGCTTGCCCAATTAAGGCATCCAATCTCTTTTTGAATATTTCACTGGGATCAGCTGGAAGGCGGGTATAGCATGGAGTGGCTTGCAGTTGACGCATCACCTCCTGTAAAAAGAGAGAGTTAGGCCACAGAACAATATTACCCCCCTTATCAGCTTCCCGTATCAAGAAGTCCTTGTTATGTTGTAAATCAAGGAGTGCTTTGTATTCGTCCTTACTTAAGTTTTGACTCTTATGAGTATCCAGAGGGAGATTCTGAATATCCCGACATACATTCATAAAGAAGATATGGACTGCTGGGAAGAGGGCCAAGGAAGGTGTACTTTGGGAAGGCAGGCGGCTGGTGAATGGTCTTCTGGAGGTCGTATTTTCATTCTCCTGCAACAGGTCCATCAGGTCTCTAAGAACTTGTCTATCAACATACCGAAAATTATCAACTGGAGAAGGATGATGGTAAAGTAATTTGAAAGTCAACTGTCGACAAAAGAGATACACATCCTTTACAAGGGTAAATTTATCCAAGATGTTCATAGGAGCAAAAGTTAGTCCCCGTTCCAAGACAGATCTCTCAGCTGTAGTGAGATTATGAGATGTTAAGTTGATAATTTGTAAATTACCTGGACCAGATGTGACACCTGTTGCAGATGAGGAGGAAAGGGTGGTTACCGTTTCCTGCGATTGTACCTCGTTTCCCTCTTGTAAGCTGGAGACATCTGGTTGTAGCCCCTGTTTCTTTTCCTTGTGCCTCCTAGTCTTGCGTCTGCCCCTCCTGCTGCTCCTTCTGGGTCGCTGTGGTCCGAAGATAAAAAATCACTAGAAGACTGTTCGTATCTAGGATTGGTTTCTTTATGGGTCACTGTTTGAGAAAAAGTAGCCCGCTTGTTCCCCCTATGTCTCCACTTATAAGCTCGGCCATTATTGAAATCCATTTTATCCCGCTGAAATTTATGGCGTTTCCCCTCTATGATCTCCTTTTCAAATTTATCTATAACTGTTTTTAGTTGCTGTTTAAATGAAGACACCATAGTAGGGTCAAATGTTTGGAGTTTAATCTCCATAAGTTTAATGTCATCCTTAAGTTTGACCAGCAGACCCTGATCATGGGCTATTAACATGTCCATCAGCAAAAGGGAACATTTAACCAAATCAGCCTCCCACATATCTTGAAAAGTTTCATCAACTTCCCAGGCTGGAAAGATTTGTACTCTCAAGCCCCTTGGTATGAGACCAGTGACCTTGTACTCCTCCAAACTCCTTATGTTCCACCATACTTTTGTGAGTGATTTGTGTAAATTAATCAACTCATTGGTAGTGGCGGTAAAACTCTCGTCTGTGTTAGATGCACCACCTGGATTACTGTTGCCTGTGTCAAAAATCCCCTGGGCCCTCTGGCACCAAGCTGTTTCCCTGGCAGATAAATCCATCTCTCAATGGTAAGATACCAATAAAGTAACAACAGCGTGCCTCCTCCTTAGGAAAGGGGAACCAAAAGGGGTACCCCAGAAACAATTGTAACCTTAGAAAATTATGGAGGGCACCACTGAATGGGATCACCAATTACATGCTATATACCAACATCATAGACCAGAAAAGAGGCATGTAAATAGGAGGGATCACCAATAAAGTATAATAAAATACAAGATAATGAACTTTTTATTAATCATCCAAAACAAACAACATGCAGTGCAAATATAAAAACAATTAAAACCGCACAATTGCATTCATTTTACATACCCAAAAAGAGGGGGTAATAACCTCTGCACAAACCCTTAATAATTCTATGTATAACAAATGTACTTGCAATACACCTGGTATAGGTATATAAAGTCCAACAACAAATAATGAAAGAAAGTGACATATATTCCACCATCCACCTAATATGATAATGGATGCAAACTGCCTAATAAGTATAGCAAAATATTTGAACAAGCAGACTTATTCAAAGAAGCACAAATCCTTGTTGTCAAATTGCCCCCAGCAAAAAATACTCCAACCCAAATGGAAACTTGGAGGATTTATAAAGGTGTTATGCTGCTCATGCGGTATGAACAGACCAATGATCAATGGACCCAATAGCAAATGGCCCCCTCTATACAACCTGTTAGGAGCAAAATAGTGCTGGCAGGTTGAACCCTGGTCCAGTGACCAGTGGAGGTAGGAATGAGGAAAGGTGAGGCAGAGGCAGAAGAAACGCCCGACGCGTTACGCCAGAACAACTGGCTTCATCAGGAGCAGTGTCATGTTGTGAGTGGATGGTATATAAGTACCCATAAAATCAACTTACAGTCAGGGAACAGGTGTAAGCTTGAGGGTGGGCCCAGACACAGTGTGAAACTCGCAAACCGGAAATGAGTTGTCCGGTATTGCACAGCCGCAGTAGACCGAGGTGAAGTAAGCATAATGGTGTACCAAGATGGCGTCGAGAGAACTCTATTGCGCATGCCCCAAATAGCGCAACTACCGGGAACACACCGGAAGTAAAATATCCGGTGTTGCGCAGCCGCAATGGGCCAAGATGAAGCATACAAGGTAGACCAAGATGGCGTCCGGCGAGCTCCAAGGCGCATGCTCAGATCAAAAAAACACTGATGTAAGAGTAAAGGGCCCAGACCGTCACCCGCATCCTAGCAGAGACCGGAAGCAGTAACCATATAGAGACACGGTCACTCTGAAGTACAGACAATATAGGAGTCACAGAAATAAGATGAATGTACCAAGGGGGCATGTAGCAATAGAACACAGTTCCATTCAGGTACTAGTTAGTACAGTGGCCCGCCCAAAATGTGGCAAAATGCCATGCAGTGAGGGAGGGGGGAGGGGAAGGGGGGAGGGATGGAGGGGGAAATTGAGATAACAACAAGCTATATCATTATGATGAAGTCACATATATACCCTGCAGTGAAATAAATGGAGCAACTAGCCTAAAGTGTGCAGAATATTTAATTAAAAAAACCATGGTTTTTTATGCAGATCGAATACAATTCATCTGCAAGGTTGAAATGACAAAAGGATATAGATTAATGCTCCTTTAGTTTTATTCACATTTTGCCCCTATAGCTTATTACAACCAAATAGTACAGCAGTAAATATACACATACGCTGGATATCAAGAAGACAAGGGAATGATTCAAAAAACGGAATATATGATATGATATAAAAAATGACTGTCCCCCATAAAGAGGCACAAAGGACGGCAAACATTGTAGAAAGCAGACAGGCCCATCAAAGATCTAAAGCGAAATTGATTGTAGTGACCAGTTTTCAATCTGTGAAGACAAAGGTTGGATGCTGGGCAATAAAGATGTCAATGTCCAGTTTGAACCGTAAAGGAGGAGGAGACTAAGAAATCTGTTGGGATAAAAATACAGGGTTTTATAAACAACTTTAAATGACTGCGTTTTTTTGTTGTGCTCCCTCTGGGTTTGTATTCTATGGCTTTTGTGTACCATGGTTATTTATAGTTTTTCCATGTTTCATTTTTATCCCAACAGATTTCTTAGTCTCCTCCTCCTTTACGGTTCAAACTGGACATTGACATCTTTATTGCCCAGCATCCAACCTTTGTCTTCACAGATTGAAAACTGGTCACTACAATCAATTTCGCTTTAGATCTTTGATGGACCTGTCTGCTTTCTACAATGTTTGCCGTCCTTTGTGCCTCTTTATGGGGGACAGTCATTTTTTATATCATATCATATATTCCGTTTTTTGAATCATTCCCTTGTCTTCTTGATATCCAGCGTATGTGTATATTTACTGCTGTACTATTTGGTTGTAATAAGCTATAGGGGCAAAATGTGAATAAAACTAAAGGAGCATTAATCTATATCATTTTGTCATTTCAACCTTGCAGATGAATTGTATTCGATCTGCATAAAAAACCATGGTTTTTTAATTAAATATTCTGCACACTTTAGGCTAGTTGCTCCATTTATTTCACTGCAGGGTATATATGTGACTTCATCATAATGATATAGCTTGTTGTTATCTCAATTTCCCCCTCCATCCCTCCCCCCTTCCCCTCCCCCCTCCCTCACTGCATGGCATTTTGCCACATTTTGGGCGGGCCACTGTAATAACTAGTACCTGAATGGAACTGTGTTCTATTGCTACATGCCCCCTTGGTACATTCATCTTATTTCTGTGACTCCTATATTGTCTGTACTTCAGAGTGACCGTGTCTCTATATGGTTACTGCTTCCGGTCTCTGCTAGGATGCGGGTGACGGTCTGGGCCCTTTACTCTTACATCAGTGTTTTTTTGATCTGAGCATGCGCCTTGGAGCTCGCCGGACGCCATCTTGGTCTACCTTGTATGCTTCATCTTGGCCCATTGCGGCTGCGCAACACCGGATATTTTACTTCCGGTGTGTTCCCGGTAGTTGCGCTATTTGGGGCATGCGCAATAGAGTTCTCTCGACGCCATCTTGGTACACCATTATGCTTACTTCACCTCGGTCTACTGCGGCTGTGCAATACCGGACAACTCATTTCCGGTTTGCGAGTTTCACACTGTGTCTGGGCCCACCCTCAAGCTTACACCTGTTCCCTGACTGTAAGTTGATTTTATGGGTACTTATATACCATCCACTCACAACATGACACTGCTCCTGATGAAGCCAGTTGTTCTGGCGTAACGCGTCGGGCGTTTCTTCTGCCTCTGCCTCACCTTTCCTCATTCCTACCTCCACTGGTCACTGGACCAGGGTTCAACCTGCCAGCACTATTTTGCTCCTAACAGGTTGTATAGAGGGGGCCATTTGCTATTGGGTCCCTTGATCATTGGTCTGTTCATACTGCATGAGCAGCATAACACCTTTATAAATCCTCCAAGTTTCCATTTGGGTTGGAGTATTTTTTGCTGGGGGCAATTTGACAACAAGGATTTGTGCTTCTTTGAATAAGTCTGCTTGTTCAAATATTTTGCTATACTTATTAGGCAGTTTGCATCCATTATCATATTAGGTGGATGGTGGAATATATGTCACTTTCTTTCATTATTTGTTGTTGGACTTTATATACCTATACCAGGTGTATTGCAAGTACATTTGTTATACATAGAATTATTAAGGGTTTGTGCAGAGGTTATTACCCCCTCTTTTTGGGTATGTAAAATGAACGCAATTGTGTGGTTTTAATTGTTTTTATATTTGCACTGCATGTTGTTTGTTTTGGATGATTAATAAAAAGTTCATTATCTTGTATTTTATTATACTTTATCGGTGATCCCTCCTATTTACATGCCTCTTTTCTGGTCTATGGCATCAATATAGAGTTTACAGGAGAAAAAAAGAGGCATTCAAAGAAAAGAACACGGTCCCTACAGTCAAACATGGCGGAGGTTCCCTGATGTTTTGGGGTTGCTTTGCTGCCTCTGCCACTGGAATGCTTGACCGTGTGCATGGCATTATGAAGTCAGAAGACTACCAACAAATTTTGCAGCATAATGTAGGACCCAGTGTAAAAGCTGGGTCTCCCTCAGAGGTCATGGGTCTTCCAGCAGGACAATGATCCAAAACACACTTCAAAAAGCACTAGAAAATGGTTTGAGAGAAAGCACTGGAGACTTCTAAGGTGGTCAGCAATGAGTCCAGACCTGAATCCCATAGAACACCTGTGGAGAGATCTAAAAATGGCAGTTTGGAGAAGGCACCCTTCAAATATTTGGGACCTGGAGCAGTATGCCAAAGAAGAATGGTCTAAAATTCCAGCAGAGCATTGTAAGAAACTCATTGATGGTTACCGGAAGCGGTTGGTCGCAGTTATTTTGGCTAAAGGTTGTGCAACCAAGTATTAGGCTGAGGATGCCAATACTTTTGTCTGGCCCATTTTTGGAGTTTTGTGTGAAATGATCAATGTTTTGCTTTTTGCTTCATTCTCTTTTGTGTTTTTTTCATTTAAGTCAAATTAAATGAAGATAATAATACCAAAGAATTTGTGTTTGCAATCATTTTCAGGAAGAATCTGAGTATTATCTGACAGAATTGCAGGGGTGTCAATACTTTTGGCCACAACTGTAGGTGCTGTTTTATCACAGGTCCAGGACAACAAGGCGCGAATGATTTCTTGTGCTAGCCGCAGTCTCAAAGGAACTGAGAAGAATGACAATAACTATAATTCATTCAATCTTGAACTGCTTGCACTTGTCTGGGCTGTTATAGAAAAATTCAAGGATTACCTGGCTGACACGCCCTTCACTGTCTACACAGACAATAATCTGCTAGTGCACCTGAATACTGCCCTGCTAGGAGCCATGGAACAACGGTGGGCTTCACACCTAGTGAACTACAAATTCACAGTCAAATACCGCAGTGGCAAATCAAAAGTCAATCCTAATGCATTGTCCTGACTGCCTGTTGGAGAAGAACCACCCTAAGATGACATTTGGGAAGAGGTAGAAATGCCTCCTTTCTATTCAAGGTATGCCCAACAGAGTCCTATCACTTCCTCTGCTGAAAAGGAAGAAACTCATTCCAAGACACATGCTGAACCTCTTAAGAACCATCCCTGTGGAAGAAATTACAAGAAGAAAGCGGATTCCTGGGAGAACTCCATGACTTATCACTGGAAGAGTTCCGCCCCGGCTACAAAAGCTCATCTTGATGTGGGACTTGCCTGCCTCTGGAGACAGAGAAAACGCCCATTTGTGCAGAAAGGGCTCATAATGAGAAACACTTTGGACCCTGTCTCAGGCGATAGACCACCAAATACTCATTACACGGCAAGATGCACGAGTCATCCTTGAAGCCTATCATGATTGTTCTGGCCATTTCGGTATCCAGAAAACTGAAGCTACCATCTGCCAAAGGTTTTACTGGGTCAGTATGAGAGGAGACATTGAGAGTTGGTGCCAAGAATGTCCCACATGTAACATCACAAAAGATGGATGCAGAGATTAAAAAGTGCCCCTTCACCCTATCAAGTCACAAAAACCAGGTGAAATTGTTGTTGATGATGTGAAATTGGGTCCAACGCACTCTGGCTATTGCTCCCGTCAAAGATCTTACAGCCAAAACTGCAGCAGAAGTCTTCTATACCAAGTTCGTCTAACACTATGGATGCCCAGACCACACCCTCACTGATCGTGGATCTGCCTTTGAATCTCAACTTTTCCACAAGCTGTGCAAGTACAGAGATTGCAAGAAACTGTGTAACACCGCTTAGCATCCACAAGGAAATGTGAAAGAGTAAACCAAGTCATTATCGGTATGCTGCGCGCAGCTTCTGCCACCAAGGGAACTGAGTGGCCTGAGATTCTGAAAGATCTTGTCCACATCTACAATAACACTACCTATTGCTCAACAGGTCATACTCCATTTTATCTGGTGTTCTGCCGACAAGGCCAGTTGCCATTAGACTTGGCTCTAGGTGCACAAGTACCTGACACCATTAATCCTTTTACACAAACGGACAGAATGATTGAACACCGCAGATGCATGGCGGAAGCCAAGGAAATTGTTGATTCTCGTATGGAGGAAGCAAGAAGAAGAAGACAACAAGAAGACTATAATCAATGTGCCCATGCTAAGCTCTTACAAATTTGCAACTGAGTTTGGCTATGAAACAACCATCGGACTCGAAATTTGGATACACTTGGGGAAGTTGAACCGTACACAATAACTGCTACACCCTTTCCATTGTCTGATGTGAACGAGATATCCAAAATTGGTTGGAAACCCCACACGGTAAACAGAAATCGCCTAAAACTGTGTCTCAAGGGAGAACTCCTAAGGGAGTCACCTCTACCCAAGTCCCCTTTGATTGGAACAAAAAATCCTCCTGATTCATCCGAAAGACTACTGAACCTCGCTGAACTTATCTTTGCTCCACAATTTGTGTTTCCTGTCTATCATCGGTTAATAATCTTTATTTTTAATAATAATAATCTTTATTTTTATATAGCGCTAACATATTCCGCAGCGCTTTACAGTTTGCAAACATTTTCATCACTGTCCCCGATGGGGCTCACAATCTAAATTCCCTATCACAGTATGTCTTTGGAGTGTGGGAGCAAACCGGAGTACCCGGAGGAAACCCACGCAAACACGGGGAGAACATACAAACTCCTTGCAGATGTTGTCCTTGGTGGGAGCCACGTTGCTGCCCTACCTCCACAGAGAATACTTTTCTAACACCTGAAGAGGCCACAGAACCTGATCTGATCTCCAGTCAATGGACAGTACCTTTGAGCTGCTCTGAGCGGAACACAAAAGGTATCCTACCTGCTCATTACAGTAACTAGGTACCTCATCATATATCCTTCTTGAATATGTCCTATTGGCATTTACATATTTGGATTTACTAGATTAATATGTGTTCTTTTTCTAGTTAATATAACAGGTCATGGACTGTGCCTGGCTAACAAAGCCAATAACTCTTAAACTCCACTAACCCCATTTACATGTAACAGTATTATATTTATTACTAAGAATTTTTTTATTCTCATGTTTATCTACTATTGCATTTTTCTAGGTATGGACATTTACATCAAATGCCTAGAGACTCTATCCCTAGAATGTTCTGAAAATTTCTCATGTGCACATCCTGCGTTGGTTTTTTAGTAATTATTCCATTTTGCCATGCACTTGTGTATACTTTTCTTCTGTATTCCTAGCTGTCATTTGTACAAGGCTTCACCCTCCAACTGAAAGAACCAACTGAGAATGGTGAAAGAAAAAACCTGGCAGAAGCCGTGAATATGAAATAAATGTGAAAAGGATAAAATTGCTAGATAAAATAGCCTTTATTATAAGAATGGCATAGCAACAATTAGTATAAAATTAGTGCGTAAAAAAGGCAGTTTATACCGCTGTAATTGAGCATATGTTTATAAATTTATATATGACCATAAATAAATTAATAGAACGGACCAAACAACAATATGCTCTTATATCATATATACCCAAACTGCTCTGGCCCAGTTTAAAATCCTTATGTAATTAACCAATAATTTGGCTTAAAAAATATACGTTTTAAAAAGTGCAAAAAGTAATTGGTCTGAAGGGGCGCGTTCAACAGGCACACCGCGTTACCCACCCTCACAGGTATTATGGCCTTACTAATCTATTATTGACCTTCTATCTTAACCATTCAGCCCACATGTCCAGCTGTTGTTCAGCACATGTTAAGTGCACGGAATTATATATTGCACATTTATCATTTTTGTATTTCTATACACTGCCACAGTTTGAATATTTGCAGCACTGAGTTTCACTTTGCACTTTTACACAATCTGCAATTTTGCACAACTTCAGAGGAATTACTTTTTGCATTATTTTTGCACTTTTTAATACGTATATTTTTTAAGCCAAATTATTGGTTAATTACATAAGGATTTTAAACTGGGCCAGAGGAGTTTGGGTATATATGATATAAGAGCATATTGATGTTTTGTCCGTTCTATTAATTTATTTTATTTACGATCATATATAAATTTATGAACATATGCTCAATCTATTACAGCGGTATAAACTGCCTTTTTATGCACTAATTTTATACTAATTGTTGTTGTGTCATTCTTATAATAAAAGCTATTTTATCTAGCAATTTTATCCTTTTCACATTTATTTCATATTCACGGCTTCTGCCAGGTTTTTTCTTTCACCATTCTCAGTTGATTCTTTCATTGTGTACCGGATGGTCTGCCATCCAACTATCTGGGAGGGGGCACATTTTTCGCATAGATGAAATATTATATTGACTCATTGAGTCTAATTGTTTTTATTTAAAGTGAGCTCTCACAGTTAATCTTCACCCTCCAACTGTACGATGAGGACGGCATTTCTTAAGAGGGGGAGTTTGTGGTATTCCGGTACCCATTCTACTGCTGCTGCATGAGACAGCTGTCGTGTTGCAGTAGATTTGTTCCAGTGTGTCAGAATTAGTTTGGAAACTGTGAGTTAGAAAATGTGATACATTACATTGTATATCGATGACTCATAAATGCGCTTTGCTGCTATCTACTGGCTAACGTGTGTATATTGGAAGTTAAGTGATCACTTTCCTCACAACAAGCTGCCATAGAAATGGCTGGGAGGAGCCTCCCAGCTCAGGACTCACACTTCCTTAGGTAACTTCCAGTTTTGGGCAGTTCAAGCTGCCTGAGGGAGTAAACACTACTGCTCCCATCACAGTTTTCCATGTGAGTCCACGCTGAGGGGACATCTTTCTCCACATAATCTCCTCAAAGTCTCATCCTGTCAGTAGAGATACAGCTGCCCATGTGCTCTCCTGCAGGCTGGTTATCCTGTTTGCTTCTAGCCAGGACCAGATCCACGTGGCTGTTACGCCACTGACTTTGCTTAACCTACACCCTGCGATACGGAACGGTAGGCTCAAAACCGTGAGTACTTCCACACTTTAGTGTGTTTCCACAGACAGCCAATCTGTAAAGGTCCCTCCATCAGTGTAATATTTCTCAGACTACACATAGCACTTCATCTAATAGCAAGTAAAGATAACTCTGCTCCAGGCGCCCTGAGAGGCCATAACCACGCTTGTCTCATGATTAGAGAATCATTACTTCCATATGCACAATATACTGTGAACTTTGCCTTAAAGAGAAAGACTGTAACCCGTTACCTCTTTCAGTAAAATTGTTATGTTTACACATTCACCTGCGTATCTGGCTGCTTGAGATTGCACAAACACCACGGGTGCTCCAAAACCTGCACCCAGACACCTGCTACAGGAGTGCCCCCGGGGGGGTCCTATACCATCTACAAGTGCCACCTCCCTTTATTGACAATTGTTGTGGACACGAGGGAAGTGTTGAGCGGTCCAGCGACCCACATCAGCTACCATGTTTTCTAATCTTCATGTTTTCTGAATGTGTATGTTCTGCTTTGCATGTCATACTGTGGATACCTTGTGGCTTATTTATAGCATATGTGCTTTTCATTGCTTGGTCCATTTGGTTCATTGTTTATCATGTCCCATACAATTCTACCTTCAGGGGTGTGGTTTATTCGCCAAGTTCTCATACATGTTTCTTAAGTGGTTTTAATGTTTGCTGTGTCTCAGATGTCTAAATAAAGACTTATACATTTTGTATTATGTGGATGTGCACACAATTTTTTTGGTTGGTCTTTTTCTTCTCCAGTACTCGGTTGTTATCCCTACCAGGTGTTGCATCCCATCATTATATTTGTGTTTGTCTCTATTTCACACAGTAGTGCGCCCTCTGCCCCTCCTTGTTACCACTTCAGCTACTGTGACATCATTATCTGCTGCCAGTGGGACTATATTCCCCAGCTGGCCCTTCTGCAACATCTGGCGCCTCCCCAGTGGCTCACCACATATCCGTCACCCTTTAACAGGGATTTGGGCACCACTGCATTAAGTCTCCAAGTCACCCCAACAATTAGTTGCCAAGTGGTATGTTACAGTTCATGACAACAAAACCAAAAGAAATAAACTGGGGTGTAAGCTGGTATGCATGCAAAGTGTAGGAGAATATTCACACTGGCCATTAACCCCTTCACGATATATGACCTATATGTACGTCATATATCTTGTCCCTGACCTTGATGCGGGCTCCAGCGCTGAGCCCGCATCTCTCTCCGCACGTGACAGCTGATTTAACCATCTGTTTTGTACCTTTAACAGGTGCGGGTGAACTAGAGGTCCATTCGCTGCTGTTTACCAGTTAAAGCTCTGTCAGCGGGATTTAACAAGCTCCAGTCGGAAGTGCATTGCCGTTTGTCACGTAATCAGGGGCACCAATGGGTTATTGTGAGGGCTGGGGCTCTGCAGAAGGCCCCCATGCCTGTAACTATGATATTCTGCAAATATTGTGCTGGCTTTCATAGGATATCGTGATTTTTCTATACATAGATCACAGCTTTAAGTCTCCTAAGAGGCCTATTAAGTAAATAAAAAGTGGAAAAAAAGTTATTACAAAATGTGAAAAAAAACACAACAGTTCAAATCTCCCCCCTTTTTACAGGCATTAAAAATAAAGCAATTTAAAAAATACACATATTTGGTATTGCTGTGTTCAGAAATGTCTGATCTATCAAAATATAAAATAAATTAACCAGTTCTGTAAACGGTCTAACGAGAAAAAAATTGAAACATCAGAATTAATTTTTTTGGGCAGCCACAACATTACAATAAAATGTAATAATAGGTGATCAAAACTTCGTACCTACCCCATAATCAGGGCACATAAAAAGAGAGCCGCCGCTGCCCCCCAAACAGCACAGAGAGCCGCCACTGCCCCAGCACAGATAGCCGCCACTGCCCCAGCAAAGAGAGCCGCTGCCGAACCAGCACAGAGCACCGCCGCCCCAGCACAGAGCACCCCTGACGCACCAGCCTGGGATGGGATTTCCCGGAAGCCACCGCACCAGACTGGACTACCGAACAACCAATGTGACCACACCTGTACCGATTCCCCCTGGTAAGCTGAATTCGGACTGTAAAACGGACCCCCATTTGACACATTTTTTGTTTTACCTAATTTCTTTTTGAAAATTTGGGGTGCGTCTTATAGTCTGGTGCATCTTATAGTCCGAAAAATATGGTAAATAAAAAATAAACTATACCTGTTTATCTGCATACTCATACTGACCTGGGAAATCATTTTGTTAGGTCAGTTTTATCATATATTGAACATGGTAAATAAATTGTAGAATTGCCCTTGGATTTTTTTCCCCTATTTTCCAGTACGCTATATGGTAAAAATCAATGGAGTCATATAAAAGTACAACTCATCCCTCAAAAAAACAAGCCCTTATATGGTTATATTGACAGAAAATTAAAAAAAGTTATGGCTCTTGGAAAAGGAAAAGAAATAATGAAAACGAAAAAAAAAAACTGAAAATGTCCATGGCATGAATGGGACGGTTTGAGGTTAGAACTGTCCAGCTTTTACGATTTTCTTTAAAATCAAAAACAGTGTTTACTAAATACCCTATGTTATTTATATGCACTTTTGCTTTTTACTTACTTATAGCAGGATATATGTTAATTTTGTTTCTATCTTAGACATCTTTGACCATGTTATGGTCTTAAGCTGAAAAAACTAAAGTATGGAATAAGGCAGAATGTAGGTTAGGAACAAACCAGGGTCGATTTATAGTTGTGATACAACACTGTTTCCGTCGTGGTCCTAGTCAGATAAAAATTGAATTTTATTACAAATTGTCAACATTTTTATGCTATATACACTCACTGGCCACTTTATTAGGTACACCTGTCCAACTGTGTGTTAAGACTTAATTTCTAATCAGCCAATCACATGGCGGCAACTCAGTGCATTTAGGCATGTAGACATGGTCAAGACAATCTCCTGCAGTTCAAACCGAGCATCAGTATGGGGAAGAAAGGTGATTTGAGTGCCTTTGAACGTGGCATGATTGTTGGTGCCAGAAGGGCTGGTCTGAGAATTTCAGAAACTGCTGATCTACTGGGATTTTCACGCACAACCATCTCTAGGGTTTACAGAGAATGGTCCGAAAAAGAAAAAAAATCCAGTGAGCGGCAGTTCTGTGGCCGGAAATGCCTTGTTGATGCCAGAGGTCAGAGGAGAATGGGCAGACTGGTTCGAGCTGATAGAAAGGCAACAGTGACTCAAATTGCCACCCGTTACAACCAAGGTAGGCAGAAGAGCATCTCTGAACGCACAGTGCGTCGAACTTTGAGGCAGATGGGCTACAGCAGCAGAAGACCACACTGGGTACCACTCCTCTCAGCTAAGAACAGGAAACTGAGGCTACAATTTGCACAAGCTCATCGAAATTGGACAGTAGAAGATTGGAAAAACGTTGCCTGGTCTGATGAGTCTCGATTTCTGCTGCGACATTCGGATGGTAGGGTCAGAATTTGGCGTAAACAACATGAAAGCATGGATCCATCCTGCCTTGTATCAACGGTTCAGGCTGGTGGTGGTGGTGTCATGGTGTGGGGAATTTTTTCTGGGCACTCGTTGGGCCCCTTGGTACCAATTGAGCATCGTTGCAACGCCACAGCCTACCTGAGTATTGTTGCTGACCATGTCCATCCCTTTATGACCACAATGTACCCAACATCTGATGGCTACTTTCAGCAGGATAATGCGCCATGTCATAAAGCTCGAATCATCTCAGATTGGTTTCTTGAACATGACAATGAGTTTACTGTACTCAAATGGCCTCCTCAGTCACCAGATCTCAATCCAATAGAGCATCTTTGGGATGTGGTGGAACGGGAGATTCGCATCAGGGATGTGCAGCCGACAAATCTGCGCCAACTGTGTGATGCCATCATGTCAATATGGTCCAAAATCTCTGAGGAATGCTTCCAGCACCTTGTTGAATCTCTGCCACGAAGAATTGAGGCAGTTCTGAAGGCAAAAGGGGGTCCAACCCCTTACTAGCATGGTGTACCTAATAAAGTGGCCAGTGAGTGTATATTACCATATTAAAATTAATATATATTTCTAAGAATTGGCCTCAAATTTTTTTTTAAAAAATGTCATTTTTATTTTTTACAGATGACAGGACCATGAGGTTAGAGAAATATGTGATATTTTCACATTTTAAAGAAGATAAATTTGAAGACCATGCCATTTTTCCAGAAACACCTTCAGCCTTTGACAGTAAACATCTATCATCTGATCTTTTTGAAGAGGTTCTATCTACTGATTCATCACAGAGTGTTAATCAAAATAAATATAACCAAAGGGATGATAAAGATCAAAACGCTCACAGAAGTAAGAGACCATTTTCATGCTCAGTATGTGGGAAATATTTTCAAGACAAATCAACTCTTCATAAACATCAAAAAATTCACACAGGGGTGAAACCATTTTCATGTTCAGAATGTGGAAAATGTTTTAGAGACAAATCAGCTCTTGGTAGACATCTGAGAACTCACACTGGAGAGAAGCCATTTTCATGTTCAGAATGTGGGAAAAATTTTAGAGACAAATCAACTCTTGTTACACATCACAAAATTCACACAGGGGAGAAGGAATTTTCTTGTTCAAAATGTGGAAAATCTTTTACTCACAAATCAACTCTTGTTAATCATGAAAAAATCCACACAGGGGAGAAGCCATTTTCATGTTCAGAATGTGGAAGACGTTGTTCTACGAAATTTGATCTTGCTAAACATCTCAGAGTTCACACAGGGGAGAAGCCATTTTCTTGTTTAGAATGTGGGAAATGTTTTACAGAGAAATCAAATCTTATTAAACATCAAAGACATCGCACAGGAGAAAAAAGATTTTCATGTTCAGAATGTGGAAAATATTTTACAGAAAAATCAACTCTTAATGATCATCATAGAATTCACACAGGGGAGAAGCCATTTTCATGTGCAGAATGTGGCAAATGTTTTAATCGGAAAACAAATCTTGTTACACATCAGAAAATTCACACAGGGAGAAGCCATTCTCTCGTTCAAAATGTTTTATAAAGGCATTTAATCTTGTCACACAACAGGGAAGTCACACAAAAGTAATTTTCATGCTCAAAATGTGGGGAAAGTTTAAACAACAAATTTAATCTTATTCTACACAACATACATTACACAGGGTGATGTTCATTTTTATTTTAATAATTTACTTGGAAAATTGAATGAGTTAAAATAAAATATAAAACAGTTACTGTCAATGTAAAGTCCGATTTCATACAAGAGAACGAGAAAACAAGGCTGTGTGCCCACGTAGCGATTTTTACGCGCTTTTGCCGCGATTTTCGGCGAGAAAACGCAGCGAAAACGTTTAAAAATCGTGCACAGAACGCCCCCCATGCATTCCTATGGCATTCCGCACATGCTGTGCTAATGCTGCGCTTTTTTCCGCGGCAGAATCGCATCGCGGAAAAAATCGCAGCATGCTCATTCTTTTGTGCGGAATCGCAAAGAATTGCCGCGATTCCGCACCCATAGGAATGCATGAGAATCGCTTACTTCCCGCATGTGGCTATGCCCACCATGCGGGAAGTTAAGCGCCTCATGTGCGGTTGGTACCCACGGTGTGGAGGAGAGGAGACTGTCCTCCAGGCCCTGGGTACCATACCCCTGTAAAAAAAGAATTAAAAATAAAAAATCGGGGTATATTTACCTTCCGGCGTCCCGCGCTGCATTCCCGGCCTAAGCGTTCCCAGTAATGCCTTGCGGCACGGTCCAGTGATGACGTAGTCTCGCGTGACTCTAGCGGTCTCGCGAGATCGCTATAGCAACGCGAGACTACGTCATCACAGGTCTCGCAAGGCATTACTGGGACCGCTGAGGCCCGGGATGGCAGCGCGGGACGCCGGAAGGTAAATATACCCCGATTTTTTTTATTTTTTTTTAGCATTTTAACATTCTATCTTTTACTATTGATGCCACATAGGCAGCCTCAATAGTAAAAAGCTGCTCACACTTGTCAAACACTGTGTTTGACGAGTGTGACCAACCTGTCAATCACTTTCCAAGCGATGCTTCAAATCGCTTGGAAAGTGCTTGAATATCGCACACGAAAATCGCGGCAAGATCACGATTAAAATCGCGGTGAAATCGTGCGGAAAAAAACGCGCGATTTCTGGGAAGGAGTCCGGTTTTTGGTGTGCGTTTTAACACGCACCGTGGGCACATAGCCTTAAACACAAAATGATGATTAAAGAATGTTTTTACTTACCATTGAACATCTGTTGTCAAATAGAATTCAATAGAAGCATCTATAAGCTGATTGGGCATTGTATTAGATTCACTCATTGATTAGTATGTTAAACCTCCTTTAGCCTGTCTGTCTGCAACAATTCATCATGACATGGATTTGAAAAGCAAGAATATTGAGCAGGGAAAGGTGGAGCTGTGAAGTAAAGCTGTGTGAACGCACAACACAGAGGTCTGCATAAAACGGTTGTCCACTATTAGGACAACCCCTTCTCACACCCAACTCTTGGCCCCGATAAAATAAAAAAGCTTATTCTCATCTCCCGTGCCAGCGATGTTCCATTAGTGTTGCTACTCGCGGATCCGGGGCTCTCGTGTGGTTGTGGTGACACGTGACCCTGGCGCTCAATCAGCGCTTGCGTCATTGTCCCCGCCTTAGTAAGTTTTGAACATGAAGAGGAAGTCTAGACTGCATCTATTCTCTGACTTCCTCTTCATGTTCAATTCGTATGGAGGCGCTGATCGGACTTAGGGGTAACGCATCATCACAACCGCACAAGAGCCCCGGGACCTCGACTGCCAACACCGCTGGAATGGCGCCTGCATGGGAGGTGAATATAAGCTTTTTTATTTTATCAGAGTCAAGCGTGGGGTATGAGAAGGGATCGTCTTAGTAGTGGACAACCCCTTTAAAGAAGCACTCCCATCAAAGTTTTTATCCTCTTAATATATTAGGGCTCACAAAGCAGCGTCATTTCAGACAGAGGGATACAAAAAGCCTAATTTGATTGTGGTGTACTACTGCTGTGTTCAATAACACATTGAGAATGGAGTGATGTGCGACAGAAAGTGTGTTCTTTAGCTAGTGAGATGGACAAGCCATCATTTTTTTAACCCCTTCACACACCAAGCCTGTTTTCACCATCATGACCAGGCCAAATTTTACAATTCTGACCAGTGTCACTTTATGTGGTAATAACTTTGTAACACTTCAATGGATCCCAGTAATTCCAAGAATTTTTTCTCGTGACATATTGTCTTCATGATGGTGGTAAAATCTGTTTCAAACAACTTGAGTTTTTGTGAAAATATCGGAAATATGGGGAAAATTTCACAAATTTTAAGACATTTAATTCATTTGACTTTAAACGAAAGAACCAATGAAGAATGTTTATTAACCCCTTTACCCCCAAGGGTGGTTTTGCACGTTCATGACCGGGCCAATTTTAACAATTCTGACCACTGTCCCTTTATGAGGTAATAACTCTGAAATGCTTCCATGGATCCCACTGATTCTGACACTGTTTTCTCGTGACATATTGTACTTCATGTTAGTGGTAAAATTTCATTCAAATAACTTGCGTTTATTTGTGAAAAAAGCGGAAATTTGGCAAAAATTTTGAAAATTTTGCAATTTTCCAAATTTGAATATTTATGCCCTTAAATCACAGAGATATGGAACACAAATAACTTGATAAGTAACATTTCACATATGTTTACTTTACATCAGCACAATTTTGGAACCAAAATTTTTTTTGTTAGGAAGTTATAAGGGTTAAAAGTTGACCAGCGATTTCTCATTTTTACAACACCATTTTATTTTTACAGACCACATCACATTTGAAGTCACTTTGAGGGGTCTATATGATAAAAAATACCCAAAAGTGACACCGTTCTAAAAACTGCACCCCTCAAGGTACTCAAAACCACATTCAAGAAGTTTATTAACCCTTCAGGTGCTTCAAAGGAATTTTTTGAATGTTTTAAAATAAAAATAAACATTTAACTTTTTTTCACAAAAAAATTACTTCAGGTCCAATTTTTTTTTATTTTACCAAGGGTAACAGAAGAAATTGAACTGCAAAAGTTATTGTGCAATTTCTCCTGAGTACGCTGATACCTGATATGTGGGGGGAACCACTGTTTCTGTGCATGGCAGAGCTCAGAAGGGAAGTTTATAACGTACAGCGGTACAATTAAAAAATCATATTTTTTCCACAAAAATGATCTTTTCACCCTCAATTTTTATTTTTCCAAGGGTAACAGGACCCCAAAAGTTGTTGTACAATTTGTCCTGAGTACGCTGATACCCCATATGTGGGAGTAAACCACTAATTGGGCGCATGGCAGAGCTTGGAAGGGAAGCAGCGCCATTTGACTTTTATGGCTGGAATTGAGATCGGACGCCATGTCGCGTTTGGAAAGCCCCTGATGTGCCAAAACAGTGGAAACCCCCTACAAATGACACCATTTTGGAAACTAGACCCCCCAAGGAACTTATCTAGATGTGTGGTGAGCACTTTGAACCCCCAAGGGCTTTACACAAGTTTTTCACGCGGGCGTGAAAATAAAGAAATCATATTTTTTCCACAAACATGATATTTTAGTCCCCAATTTTTTTATTTTCCCAAAGGTAACAGGAGAAAATGGACCCCAATAGTTGTTGTCCAATTTGTCCTGAGTACGCTGATACCCCATATGTGGGAGAAAACTACTGTATGGGCACACGTCGGGGCTTGGAAGGGAAGTAGTGACGTTTTGGAATGCAGACTTTGATGGAATGGTCTGCGGGTGTCATGTTGCCTTTGGAGAGCCCCTAATGTACCTAAACAGTGGAAACCCCCCCACAAGTGACCCCATTTTGGAAACTAGACCCCCTAAGGAACTTATCTAGATGTGTGGTGAGCACTTTGAACCCCCCCCCAGCGCTCCACAGAAGTTTATAACACCCGGGCGTGAAAATAAAAAAATGATATTTTTTCCACAAAAATGATATTTTTGCCCCCAATTTTTTATTTTCCTAAGGGTAACAGGAGAAATTGGACCCCAAAAGTTGTTTTGCAATTTGTCCTGAGTAGGCTGATACCATATGTGGGGGTAAAACACTGTTTGGGTGCATGGCAGAGGTTGGAAGGGAAGGAGCACCATTTGACTTTTTCAACGCAGAATTGGCTAGAATTTAGATCAGACGCCATGTTGCATTTGGAGAGCACCTGCTGTGCCCAAACAGTGGAAACCCCCCAATTCTAACTGTAACCCTAATCTCAGCCCTAACCCTAGCTGTTATGAATGAGTCACCGAAGGAGGAAAAAACAAAAATACAAGCTAAGTCCAGAAAACCGGAGAGGTTGGTAGCTATCGGATTGCAGACCCCTGATCCTATCCACAACAACTAACAGTAGCCGTGGGGGTTTCCTATGATGCCCTAGACCCCTCGATCACAGCCGGAGAACTAAATAGGCCTAAAGAAAGAAAGGGGAAATCTAAACTGCCCCAGAGCAGACCCCAAAGCAATAGGCAGCCCCCCAACATATAATGACGGTGAAGCAAGATGAAAACACTAACACAGATAGAAAGATAGGTTGAGCAAACGATGGGGCCCAAGCTTCAGCCTTGCAGCGCTGGGGTCCTGGGTTCGAATCCCACCAAGGACAACATCTGCAAGGAGTTTGTATGTTCTCCCCGTGTTTGCGTGGGTTTCCTCCGGGCACTCCGGTTTCCTCCCACATTCTAAAGACATACTAATAGGGAATTTAGATTGTGAGCCCCATCGGGGACAGTGATGATGATGTGTGCAAAAATGTAAAGCGCTGCGGAATATGTTAGCGCTATATAAAAATAAAGATTATTATTATTATTTATTATTATTATAGGATAGAAAAGCTGCTGTCTGCAATCCGTAAAAAACCCTACCAAAAAATGTCCCAACCGTCTGATAGGAAAAACAGGCCCTGAAGTCGCTAGGACTTCAAAAAGACTATATCAGCACTCAGGTAAATTCTGAAGACAGAGCAAAGAGACAAACTGATCAGAGACAAAAATGGAATTCAGCACACCCCCGACCGGGGATGGCTGAACTCCAAAAATCAAGGTAAACAAAACAAAACTAACAAGTTCAATAGCAGAGCAAAATCTTATCTTTGGGAAGCAGGAATCAGACTGGTCTCCAAGAATCCAGCAGAGAAATCACCAGCGACTCAGAAGGGCGTCAGCTGCCTTATATCCAGTCAGAATTTCCTGTTACCCAGTCATCATCTACCAGATCAGGTGTTTGGTAATCAGCCTCACTACCTTCCTTCACCAGAAGAGGGAGTTCATCAGACATCGACGGTGAAGGGGAAAATGAACTCACAACACCTAGCCCTAACCCTAATGGGAAAATAGAAATAAATACTTTTTTAATTTTATTATTTTTCCCTAACTAAGGGGTGATAAAGGGGAGTTTGCTTTACTATTTATGGTGGGTTTTTATATTTGCCAGCTGTCGCACGCTAAAAGACGCTTTTTATTGTAAAAATATTTTTTGCATCACCACATTTTGAGAGTTATAATTTTTCCATATTTTGACCCACCGAGTCATGTGAGGTCTTATTTTTTGCGGGACGAGTTGACATTTTTATTGGTACCATTTTCAGGCATGTGACATTTTTTGATCGCTTTTTATTCTGATTTTTGGGACGCACAATGAACAAAAACCAGCATTTCAATTTCCGGGAACCTGCAGGGAAGGAGGCCCCCGGAGCAGCGCTGCACATCGCACAGGTCCAGGGAGCTCAGGGAAGCACGGAGGGAGCCCCTGACACATAGTGCAGGGTGTCAGCTGTGATAATCAGCTGACACCCCGTGAGCGCCGCTGATCGTGCTAGACGTACTATCCCGTCCATGGGCATAGGGGCCCGGGTCCCATGGACGGGATAGTACGTCTCATGTCAGAAAGGGGTTAACTCTTCAGATTCTTCACAGGAATTAATGCAATATGAAAGGAAAAAATGAACATTTTACTTTTTTCCCACAAAAATATTGTTTTAGCCCTGAATTTTTTGATTTTCACTAGGGTAACAGGAGAAAATTAACCGCAAAATGTATTGTGCAATGTCTACTGAGTGCGCCAATAGCCTATACATGGGGGAAACTACTGTTTGAGTGCACGGCAGGGCTCGGAAAGGAAGGAGCGCCATTTGACTTTTTGAACCCCAAAATTTGAGGAATAGAAAGCTGACGCCATGTCGTGTTTGGAGAGACCCTGATGTGCCTAAACAGTGGAAACTCCCACAAGTGACCCCATTTTGGACACTAAACCCCTCAAAGATTTGTGGTGAGCACTTTGAACTCTCAAGTGCTTCACAGAAATAGAAAATGTAGAGCCGTGAATATAAAAAAAAATCAATTTTTTCTCACACAAATGTTTTTTTAGCCCCAATATTTTTATTTTCACAATAGCAAAATTGTATGGATTCAAGAGCGGACGCCATATCGTGTTTAAAAAAGCCCCTGATGTGCCTAAACATTGGAAACCCCTCATAAGTGACCCCATTTTGGAAACAAGACCCCTCAAGGAATTTATCTAGATATGTGGTGAGCACTTTGAACCCATGGGTGCTTGACAGAATGTTACAATAATGAACTGTGAAAATGAAAAGACAAAATGTTCCTGCAAAAAATGTTTTTGCCCCACGTTTTTTCATTTTTACCTTAACCCCAACATTTGTTGTGCAATTTCTCCTGAGTAAACCGATACACCAGATGTGGTTGAAAACTGATTTTGAGGAACAGTGCAATGCGCAGAAGGGAAAAAGGACCATATTGGAGTTGAGATTTTGTTGGAAGTTGAGGGTGCCATGTCACATTGACAGAACCCCTGAGGTGCCAGAACAGCAGAAACCCCAATAAGTGACCTCATTTTACAAACGACACCCCCCCAATGAATTCATCTAGGTGTGCAGTGAGCATGTTGATTCCACATGTACCTCACAGAATTTTATACCGTTGGACAGTGAAGAAAAAATAATTACCATATTTTTCAGATTATAAGATGCACTTTTTTCCCAAACCTTAGAGGAAATGGGGATGTGTTGTAAAATCTGAATGTAGTTTACCGAGTGGGGCAGCTGCGGTGGAGCAGGGTCCCAGCAGTCATCGTCACTGCTGCAGTAAGCTGGTGGTAGCAGGAGTGGGGTGATGTTAAGTGTCCTGGGCTGCGAGGATGGTGTGCCCGGCAGTGCAAGGCTGCGGTGTTCTCTGGGATTTCACAAAATGTTGGCGGAGTCCCCGTACTTCCTATGGTTTTCATTGAGTTGGACGTCAGTAAAATGGCTGCCAGAGGTGGTGCATGTGCAGATCGAGATCTTGCCACAATTTATTTACAGGACCTTGGTCCAGCAGTCAGGTCAGTAATTAATAGCTGGTGGATGGTAGCCCCATGAACAGCCTCCTACCTGTGATTATCTATAGAGGCACTTTTGACTTTTATCTCGGTGTATCATCGTGTATGTGTCACACTGCATGGATGACGTTGTATCAGGACTACAAATCAAAAGAGGAACTGACAATTATGTTAGGTAAATGACGGCAGGCAGGACATTTGTCCAGAAGCCAAGAACTATTGACCTGGCTACTGAACCAGGTTCCTGCAAATAAATTCACTCATTTTTACTGGTATATAATATACTATGATTACAGATATCAGATGTCATATACAGGGTGGGCCATTTATATGGATACACCTAAATAAAATGGGATTGGTTGGTGATATCAACTTCCTGTTTGTGGCTCATTAGTATATGGGAGGGGGAAAACTTTTCAAGATGGGTGATGACCATGGTGGCCATTTTGCAGTCAGTCATTTTGGATCCAACATTATAAATGGCCCACCCAGGTGTATCCATATAAATTGTTATGCCGGAGGCGGCGAGTACCAAAAGTGGACCCAATGGACCGCGATACCGAAACTCCGCCGAGAGAGCGCTCCAGGTTCGACCAACCCCTATACAGGGATCGTTAGGGAGCAGTCTCAGGGGCCTCTAGTACCACGGATGCCAGGACCAGGGGTCGGCTCAGGGAAACACAAGAAACGGAGAAGAGACTGGGAAGGGAGAGAGTAGAACTGAGCAGGGGAGGAGATAGTATACGGACTGAGGAGAGCGGAGGTGGAAACGGAGTACGGACTGAGGAGAGCGGAGGTGGTTACTGAGAGTACGGACTGAGGAGAGCGGAGGCAGTTACAGAGTACTGGCTGAGGAGAGCGGAGGCGGTTACAGAGTACTGGCTGAGGAGAGCGGAGGCGGTTACAGAGTACTGACTGAGGAGAGCGGAGGCGGTTACAGAGTACTGGCTGAGGAGAGCGGAGGCGGTTACAGAGTACAGACTGAGGAGAGCGGAGGTGGTTACAGAATACGGACTGAGGAGAGCGGGGCTGGTAACGGAATGCAGACACCAGGGGAAAGCAGGGCAGGAACGGGGACTGCAAGAAACAGGAGAAGACAAAAGGGTGCTAGATGCAAGCTTCACAGAGACAAGTGCAGGCGTTCGGCGGGGAGCAACAGCAGGACATGGGGAGCCCTGGAGCAGCGTGGGAGCAGCAAAGCAGCTTGTGGTGGACCCGAGCCTGGCGGCGGTAAGCACGGAGGTAACATAAATGGCCCACCCTGTACAGTGTAATATGTGATGATATATTATACTGTGACTAAATACACCATATATTGTTATGATTGAGTCACTGTAGGAGGCAAAAACAGAACTGCTAGCTAAGTCCAGAAAACCAGAGAAGTTGGCAGCTATCGGATTGCAGACCCCTGAACCTATCAACACAACTAGCAGTAGCCGTGGGGGGTTCCTACGATGCCCTAGACCCCTCGATCACAGCCGGAGAAATAACTAGGCCTAAAGATAGAAAGGGGAAAACTAAACTGCCCCAGAGCAGACCCCAAAGCAATAGGCAGCCCCTAACATATAATGACGGTGAAGCAAGATGAAAACACTAACACAGACAGAAAGATAGACTGAGCAAAGACGGGGCCCAAACTACCGACATAGGAAAGGACAGGAAGGATGCTGTCTGCAATCCGTGAAAAACCCTATGAAGATAAGAGCCAACAGACTGACAGTGAAAAAGGCCCTGAAGAGGCTAGGCTTCAAAAAAGCTATGTCAGTACTCAGGAATATTCTGAAGACAGAGCTACAGGCAAAAGGAGATTCAGCTCACCCCAGCAGGGAATGGCAGAATCCAGAAAAGCAAGGAAAACAAAAACTAAACACTAATGCAAACAGGCAAAGCAGAAAAACTTAGCTTAGAGGAGCAGGAATCAGACTGGAGTCCTAGAAGTCCACAGAGAAATCACCCGCAGGGCAGAAGGGCGTCGGCAGCCTTATATCCAGTCCGTGACTCCACTCAGCCAGTCATCCTCATCAGGCTCAGGTGCCTGATAATCAGGCTCATTACCTTCCTTCACCAGAATAGGGAGTTCACCAGACCTCAGTGACGTAGGGGAAAATGAACTCACAACAATATATTATACTAGTTGCATATTATTCTGTGTATACCATTGGATGTCTGTGCATGTAGCATAGCACGTAGAGTATGCAGGATAATATGTGCCTGGTATATGATATACTGATACAGACATTAGATATAGTACACCATGCACATTAAATAATGCATATACATATGTATGACAGTGTGCATATTGTATAAAATGATGTGTGTAGTTACAGTATATCATATACCAGTCATGTATTATCTTGTGTACTATGTACTATGTGCACTGGACTGATCAACCCAGAACCTAGGTACAGGACATACATACAGTGGGTACGAAAAGTATTAAGACCCCTTTAAATCTTTCACTCTTTGTTTCATTGCAGCCATTTGGTAAATTCAAAAAAGTTATTTTTTTTCTCATTAATGTACACTCTGCACCCCATCTTTACTGGAAAAAAAGAGAAATGTAGAAATTTTTGCAAATGTATTAAAAAAGAAAATCTGAAATATCACATGGTCATAAGTATTCAGACCCTTTGCTCAGTATTGAGTAGAAGCACCCTTTTGAGCTAGTACAGCCATGAGTCTTCTTGGGAATAATGCAACAAGTTTTTCACACCTGGATTTGGGGATTCTCTGCCGTTCTTCCTTGTAGATCCTCTCCAGTTCCGTCAGGTTGGATGGTGAACGTTGGTGGACAACCATTTTCAGGTCAGCCGATGATCTCCCACTCATGGAGGGACCCTGATCAGTGTGAAAGTTCAGACTTCTGCAATAAATCTCAATGAGCCTCCTCAGAGTGGAAACAGAGACAATACAGGACATGGCCTTGGATTTCATAGAATCATAGAATCGTAGAGTTGGAAGGGACCTCCTGGGCCATCTGGTACAACCCCCTGCTCAAAGCAGGATTCGCTAAATCATCCCAGTCAGATGTCTGTCCAGCCTCTGTTTGAAGACTTCCATTGAAGGAGAACTCACCACTTCTCGTGGCAGCTTGTTCCACTCATTGATCACTCTAACTGTCAAAAAGTTTTTTCTAATATCTAATCTGTGTCTCCTCCCATTCAGTTTCATCCCATTGCTTCTAGTCTTTCCTTGTGCAAATGAGAATAAAGTTGATCCTTCTACAATGTGACAGCCCTTTAGATATTTGTAGACAGCTATTAAGTCTCTTCTCAGTCTTCTCTTTTGCAAACTAAACATTCCCAAGCCCTGCAACCTTTCCTCATAAGACAGGGTTTGCAGACCGGTCACCATTCTGGTCGCTCTTTTCTGAACTTGCTCCAGTTTGTTGATGTCTTTTTTAAAATGTGGTGCCCAAAACTGGACACAATATTCCAAATGAGGTCTGACCAAAGAGGAGTAGAGGGAAATAATGACTTCACGTGATCTAGACTGTATGCTTCTGTTAATACATCCTAGAATTGCATTTGCCTTTTTTGCTGCTGCATCACACTGTTGACTCATATTCAGTCTGTGATCTATTAGTATACCCAAGTCTTTTTCACATGTGCTGTTGCTTAGCCCTATTCCTCCCATTCTGTATATGCTTTTTTCATTTTTATTGCCAAGATGTAGCACTTTGCATTTTTCCCTGTTAAAAACCATTCTGTTAGTTGCTGCCCACTTCTCCAGTTTATTTATATCTTTTTGAATCCTCTCTCTCTCTTCTCTAGTATTAGCTATACCTCCTAGATTTGTGTCATCAGCAAATTTAATCAGTTTACCCTCCATTCCTTCATCGTTTCAAAGTTAAAAACTTCTTCCTCAGGGGATGACATGTCATCCCCTGAGGAGAAGAAGTTTTTAACTTTGAAACGCGTTGGGAATTAAATGCATAAAGCACACAACTTGTGAGGAGTGATTGTCTGGCAGCGCACGCTTAATCCATAAAAATTCCCTTCTCTGAATCTGATGATTTATGGCCACGGCGTGGTCATTTGGATGTGCAGCAGGCTGACCTTGTTCCTTTATGTCTGATACTCTCCTACATAGGGTGAGTATAACAATTTGATTTACATACTTATTTTCTCGGGTAAGACCCTATTGCGCTCTCTTTCTTTCAGTTTTTACTACTCTCCATAAGGTGAAACGTTACCCCTTGGAGTCAGAACCAGATCTCTCACTTTGCACTGATGAGGGGCAGCACCCCGAAACACCATGTCTGCAAACTGAGATTCTAGTCTGACTTTTATCTTATGTCATGTGGCAAGGTTTGATATTGTCTTGTAGGATTGCTACGTCCAATAGGTAGCACTAGAATTCAAATCCTCTTACTCTCTCCCTATTCATCCTGGTGTTTATGCCAGAATAAAGGTGTTATTCATCTTCAAATGTTGCAAAGTTTTAATGCAAAAATAGCTACTCTTGGTGTTTTCAAGAGTTTCAGTGGGCTCTGCCAAAATGCATGTAACACAGATCGGATGGGGCATCATCTACCTAACAAATTCATTTAATGTTGCAGCATAGCTTATGCCAGAAATGTTACTCCAGTCCCTGTGAACTTGCCCCATTCTTGGTAGCTAATGGCTGTTATTCATCAACTGTTAACTCAACCTCTGACAGTAAAATTTAAAACATGCTCCCTGGGTGAGGGACACTCTGTTCCACATGACTGACTCGATCAATCTCGATTTCAGCAAAGCATTTGATAAAGTATCTCATACGATTCTCATTGAAAAAAAGACCAAGTATGGGGTTGATAAGGCTACAGTTAGGTGGATTTATAACTCGCTCAGTGATCGTACTCAAAGAGTGGTAATAAATGGTTGCACATCCAATTGGAAAAGTTTTTCAAATGGGGTACCACAAGGCTCTGTCCTGGCCTCAGTGTAGTTCAACATTTTTTATAAATGATCTAGACAAGGAAACTAAAGGTAAACCAATCAAATTTGCAGATGATGCAAAGCTAGGAGGGATAGCTAACACTAAAGAAGGCAAAGAAAGGATTCAGAAGGATATAGATAAGCTTGAACAATGGGTGGCGAATAAAAGAATGGTATTGTATGGAGAAATGCAAGATTCTACATCAGGAAGGAATAGAACTATGCAACAACACGTGTGAAAAAGACATGGGTATACTAATAGAAGAAGAAGTAAGCAGGCTCCTTGCATCTTCTCGCCCAACCACTTGCACCAGTGTCCCATTTCCGTCACATCTCCTCCAGTCCCTTTCCCCTGCTGTCACCGCTCACCTAGCTAAAATATTTAACCTCTCTCTCTCTTCTGGTATCTTTCCCTCCTCATTTAAGCTTGCCATCATACATCCACTACTTAAAAAAACATCCCTCGACCAAAACTGTGCCGCTAACTATAGACCTGTCTCTAATCTTCCCTTCATCTTTAAACTCCTGGAACGCCTGGTCCACTCCCGTCTTATCCGCTACTCTCTTATAACTCTCTTTTCGACCCTCTCCAATCCGGTTTCCGCTCTTTACACTCTACTGAAACTGCCCTCTCTAAAGTCTCTAATGATCTACTAACAGCTGTGACGTCCATCTGCAAGTCTGGGCTGCAGTAAGACAACACCCCGAGCAACCGATACCCTTTACCCCTATACAGGGATCTGGATTTATAGCAGAGCCCAGGAGGTAGCTGTCTGAACAAGAGCAATGGACCAGCGCAGGGCGGTCGCCAGAGAGGTGTTCCAATACAGGACCAAAAACGTAGTGGGATCCGAGTCTAAACTAGTTGGGCAGCAACGGTACAAAAACAGCAGACAGAAGCAGAGTCATAAATCCAGGCCAAGGTCAGAATCATAAACCAGGAGGGCGGCAGAAGTACAAAATCGTTAGGCAGAAGCAGAGTCAGAAATCCAGGCCAAGGTCAGAGTCATAAACCAGGAGGGCGGCAGAAGTACAAAATCGTTAGGCAGAAGCAGAGTCAGAAATCCAGGCCAAGGTCAGAGTCATGAACCAGGAGGGAGGCAGAAGTACAAAACGGCAGGCAATAGAATGGTCAGAAATCCAGGCTGAGGTCAAAGTTATCTATAGCAATTCACACAGTAGCACGCAGGGGAACCAAGAATATATCCGGCGGCTTGCAAAACTAGTCCCAAGGTATTTGAGGGATCAGGTCATCCCTCACAGGTTCCTGGACTGATGATGTCATTAGGACCACCCCCAGGACCAGGCTAGATGGTGATGCAGTAACCCCCTGACGACTGACAGAGGGGCGGAGCCTGCGCCCACCAGATGCCTGCGCAGGAGCCCCTTCTCTGTCACCACCATAACTCACGGGCGAACCACGGCGCCTCCCAGTGGCCGAGGCAGGAACAGCCGTCCCCGAGTTTGATGGTGAAGTGGCGGTCAGGCGCCTCCTAGTGGCTGCGACCGGAACAGCAGGCCCCGAATCTAGCGGCGACGTGACAGACCGGCGCCTCCTAGTGGCTAAAGCCGGGACAATAGGCCCTGAGTCTGACGGTGACATAACAGAACCACGGCGCCTCCCAGTGGCCGAGGCAGGAACAGCCGTCCCCGAGTCTGACAGCGAAGTGGCGGTCCGGCGCCTCCTAGTGGCCGCAACCGGAACAGCAGGCCCCAAGTCTGACGGCGACGGGATAGTACCCCCCCTCCAAGAGGGGCCTCCGGACCCTCAAAACCCGGTTTGTCAGGGTGAAGGTGAAACCTTCTAATCAACCCCTTGGCATGGATGTCACTAGCGGGGACCCAGGACCTCTCCTCTGGACCGTAGCCCTTCCAATGCAACAAATATTGCACGGATCTTCTCACCAAACGGGAATCAAGGATACCCTGGACTTCGTACTCCAAGGCACCCTTGACCAAAACTGGAGGAGGAAGGGACTGAACGGGATGAATTGGGGAGTGGTACATCTTGAGGAGGGATTTGGGGAAAACATTGGGTATTTTAAAAGACTGAGGGAGCTTTAAACGAAAGGCTACCGGGTTAATTACCTCTAATATCTCATAGGGACCAATAAACCTGGGACCTAGTTTGGCAGATGGCACCTTCAGCTTAATGTTCTTGGTAGACAGCCAAACTTTGTCCCCAACTCCTAGGTGCGGCCCCGTGGACCGCTGTTTATTTGCGGCCGAAGCCTGCCTGACCTGGGACCCTTTCAAGTTTGTGTTCACCTCCGACCAGATTGTCCTTAAGTGATGTATGGAATTCTCTACCCCCGGGAGTTCCGACAACTTGGCCGAAAATGAACCAAAACGTGGGTGCAAACCGTGATTGCAGAAGAACGGGGTGGTTCTGATAGATTCCTGGTATTGGTTATTTAGGGTGAATTCAGCTAATGGGAGATGTTCCACCCAATCGGACTGATGTTCCGAGATATAGCAGTGGAGATATTGCTCTAGAGCCTGGTTGGTGCGCTCAGTTTGACCATTGGTCTCAGGGTGGTAAGCGGAGGAGAAGGATAATTCAATGCCAATGCATTTGCAGAATGCCCTCCAGAATTTAGAAACAAACTGGGTACCTCGGTCGGACACAATATTTACCGGAGTGCCATGCAGTCGTATTACATGAATAATAAACAACTTACTCAAAGTTTCTGAATTAGGTAGTCCAGACAGGGGAATGAAATGACATTGCTTACTGAACCTGTCCACCACCACCCAGATACATGTCTTCCCTTCTGAGGGCGGCAGGTCAGTAATGAAGTTCATGGAGATGTGGGTCCATGGACTCTCTGGGGCGGGCAAGGACTGGAGCCAGCCGGCAGGCCGATTATGGGGGAACTTGGCGCGAGCACAGATTTCGCAAGCTAGTACGTAATCCTTACAGTCCTTAACTACCGTCGGCCACCAAAAATTCCTAGTCACTAGTCTGGTGGTATTATTGACACCAGGATGGCCTGCCAGGACAGAGTCATGCGACTCCTTCAGAACTTGTAGACGAAACGGGGCTGGAACGAACAATTTCTGGGGGTGCGTTGAGTCAAGGGCTGGTTCTGAGGACCTACGGATCTCCTCCAGAAGGTCCAGAGACACTGCCGACACAACGATCCCATTGGCCAGTATTGGAACTGGTTCCAAGTCCTCAGATTGTGAGGGACAGAAACTTCGAGAGAGGGCATCGGCCCTTACATTTTTAGACCCTGGACGAAACGTGATCACAAAGTTAAATCTTGAGAAGAATAAAGCCCACCTAGCCTGCTTAGGATTCAGTCGTTTAGCTGACTCCAAGTAGGTCAGGTTCTTGTGATCTGTGATTACTGTAATCTTGTGTTTAGCACCTTTGAGGAAGTGGCGCCATTCCTCGAAGGCCCAGTTTATGGCCAATAATTCCCGATTCCCTATATCATAATTTTTTTCAGTAGAAGAGAACTTTCGGGAAAAGAAGGCGCATGGACGGAGTTGAGTGAGGGAGGCAGTGCCTTGGGAAAGCACTGCCCCTACTCCAACTGCAGAGGCATCAACCTCTACCACAAAGGGGCGGTCTAGATCAGGCTGGATTAATATTGGGTTGGCAGAAAAACAATCCTTTAAAACAGAAAACGCCTGAAGTGCCTCAGGCTTCCAATTAACCACGTCTGCCCCCTTCCTGGTCAGGTACGTGAGTGGTTTGGCGATCTCCGAGAAGCCTTTGATAAATTTTCGGTAGTAATTTGTAAAGCCCAAAAACCGCTGCAGTGCTTTTAGAGTTTTGGGTTGCACCCATTCACTAATGGGTCGGATCTTGGCAGGATCCATGCGGAACCCCTTAGCAGAAATCATGTACCCCAAAAATTGTACCTCCTCAGCCATAAAAACACACTTTTCCAGCTTGGCAAATAGGGAATGTTCTCGAAGTCTCTGGAACACAGTACGAACATGTTGCGCGTGTGTAAGAGCATCAGCAGAGCAGATCAAGATGTCATCTAAATAAACCACTACATATACCCCACAGATATCCCTGAAGATATCATTCACAAAGTTTTGGAACACGGCAGGTGCGTTACTTAATCCGAACGGCATCACAAGGTACTCAAAATGACCAAGGGGCGTGTTAAACCCGGTTTTCCACTCATCTCCTTTTCTTATGCGGACAAGATTGTAAGCTCCCCGGAGATCAAGCTTAGTAAACCAACGGGCTCCCAGTAGCTGATTAAAAAGATCAGGGATGAGTGGAAGCGGATACTGATTCTTTACAGTAATAGCGTTCAGGTCCCGATGCAAGGTCTGAGTCCACCATCTTTTTTTTTCTACAAAGGAAAACCCTTCCCTTACAGGTGAGGTGAAGGGTCTAATAAAGCATTTTCGTGGGCTTTCTGCTATGTAGTCATTCTTGGCTACACGCTCTGGACCAGAGAGGTTAAATATTCTCCCCTTAGGGAGACAGGAACCTGGGACCAAATCTATAGGACAATCGTACTCTCTATGAGGAGGTAATTTCTCAGACTCCACTATGGAAAAGACATCCTCATAGTCTCTGAATGCATATGGTATAAAGGGGGGTTAAATTTTAATTTGGTTTACTGACAGTGACAAACAATTACTCTGACACTGTGGACTCCAGCGCACGATATCACCTAGATGCCAATCAATAATAGGATTATGCTGGTGCAGCCATGGCATGCCTAACACAACTGGATGTGATAAATTGTGAATAACAAAAAATGACATCTGTTTGGTGTGTAATGTCCCCACTGACATAGTAATTTCTGCAGTGACAAATTCCACCCCACCCTGGATAATAGATGTACCATTAATCGCAGTGGTTTGAATAGGGGTCTTAAGCCTTAGCAGAGGTACACCAAGGCTCCTAGCAAACAAAAAATCCATAAGGTTGCCTGCAGAACCACAATCCACATAAGCCTTTACACACAGACGTTTCTTTGCAAACGAGAGAGTAATGGGTAACAAAAGTTTAGCCGCATTTGCTGGCAATACCTGAGCCCCCGGGCAGTTTTGACCAGAGCTGCCCAGGGGCCGATGTTCCAGGAATGTGGATTTCCGACATCAAGCATTTTCATTGAAGTCTCCAGGCTGCAGCATGCTGGTATAGGAAGATGGGAGTGTTCCTTCAGGTTGTGCACTGTAGCAGGTGTTAGGGCAGGAGATTAGCTCAGGCAGGAGAAGAAGGGAAAAAAAAATTCAGGCGAGTGCTTTTATATATGATAGACATATACACAAAAGCAGCTTATGTTGTGGCCGGATATAATGTGACGTCCGTTTGCGAGTCTGGGCTGCAGTAAGACAACACCCCGAGCAACCCTGATACCCTTTACCCCTATACAGGGATCTGGATTTATAGCAGAGCCCAGGAGGTAGCTGTCTGAACAAGAGCAGTGGACCAGAGCAGGGAGGTCGCCAGAGAGGTGTTCCAATACAGGACCAAAAACGTAGTGGGATCCGAGTCTAAACCAGTCGGGCAGCAACGGTACAAAAACAGCAGACAGAAGCAGAGTCAGAAATCCAGGTCAAGGTCAGAGTCATAACCAGGAGGGCGGCAGAAGTACAAAATCGTTAGGCAGAAGCAGAGTCAGAAATCCAGGCCAAGGTCAGAGTCATAAACCAGGAGGGCGGCAGAAGTAGAGTCAGAAATCCAGGCCAAGGTCAGAGTCATAAACCAGGAGGGAGGCAGAAGTACAAAAAAGGCAGGCAATAGAATGGTCAGAAATCCAGGCTGAGGTCAAAGTTAACTATAGCAATTCACACAGCAGCACGCAGGGGAACCAAGAATATATCCGGCGGCTTGCAAGACCAGTAGTCCAGTCAAAATACGGAAAAAAAATCCTTTACCCTGAACAAATTCCAAGAAAGCGTTTTATTGTTTTTTTTTTTGTAGTATTACATGTAGGGAAAAGCATACTAAAAGTTTACCAACATAGGGTTACCACAAAGGGTCTAAATGTGACGTCAAAGAATATGGCCGCCAAAGCTGTAAAATGTTAAATGCGACTCGCCTTTCAGTGTCTATCATATTTCTTTTACAATTACTACTATTATTATATTTATTATTTAACGATTTATTTATCTTCTTTTACAGAGCTGAGAATGATAGAAAGTCAAGAAACTTGCCCCTTATGCAGCCATGAAGTAGAAGATGACGGAGAAAGAGTGGTGATTGGTGCGAAAGGAGCTGAAGGGATCAATAAAGCCAGTATTGAGAGGGGCGTTAGCACTGTGGTAGCTGCTGGAGCAGTGGTGCACAAGAGATGTCGTATGAACTACATAAACAAGAAGCAAATAGACTTGCATAAGAAAGCTACTTCCGTTCATCGTTCACCTGCCAAGAGAGGTACACGGGTGTCTACTGGATCCTATGATAGCACGACGCAGAGTTTGTTCTGTGGACATGAAGTGGTGAAGACAAGATCTAGTAGTGATTTCGATGACTATAGCTTTGTTAAAACGGATGGATTTGTAAGGTCCATCTTGTCACATTGCAAACAGCGTAATGATGACTGGGCAATCACCATTCAAGGGAGAATTGCGTACTTTGGGAAGGACTTACATGCTGCAGACTGTCTGTATCATCTTTCATGTGACATTAACTTTTGGACAAATTACGGAATTCCTATGCGTCATGGTGGTGGATCTACTACAAAGAAACCGTGGAAGGTAGGGAGGCCAATGAACATGGACCAAGAGCAAGCGTTCTTGAGAATGTGTGCATTTCTCGAGGACAACGATGAAGAGCAACTGACTGTCACAGATCTTGCAAAGAAAATGATGGAGTATCTTGTAGAAGGAGACAGTGCTGCCTATAGTAATAAATGGCTAAGGCATAGGCTGGAGGAGAGGTATGGCGATTCGCTATTCATAGCAGAGTGTGAAGGGTTGCCTTACATTGTAATATTCAGTGAAAAGACCAGAATAATCCTGAGGGACTATTTCCGTAGTCAGGAAACGGATGAAGAAGCCCAGAAGAGAGCCATCATAGAGACTGCGGCCAAACTAATCAAAAGCGATATCAAGTCTAAGATCCCATCTTCAACCGATGAATATCCGAAGACTTCTTCGCTTGAATGTCAGTCTGCCTTAGATTATCTCCCCCTGAGTTTGCTTTGCTTGCTTGAAACCCTCTTAATTGGAAAGGACATTCACAGGAAGGTCGCAAGCATTGGACAATCAGTTGTTCAGGCTGTACGTCCCAGGGCTGTAGTAGCTCCATTGCAGCTTGGGTTAGCAGTCCAGCTCCATCATCATTTCAGGTCTCGATTTCTTGTAGACAGTCTCTCAGCCATGGGATATTGTTCATCATATTCAGAAGTTCAGCGATTCGAGGAGAACACTGCCACTTCTGTTGGCCAGGATGTACTCGGTGGTACCATAGACAGACTGGATACGGCACTGCTGTTCGCTGCGGACAATGTCGATCATAATATCATCACGTTAGATGGAAAGGGGACTTTCCACAGCATGGGGATGGTAGCTACTGTGACTCCAGGAAGGAAGGTCAGTTGCACTGTTCTCAGACGGAAGACTGCGGACTTGGAGATAGTTGAACAAAGCAGAGTTGATGTAAGTGAATACCGTTTCGCAAAACACACTCGCCGAAACATAAGATTCAAGCCTTTGACATTTCTTGACGCCATTGAGCATCGTGTTGATGTACTGTGGGAGATGTCTTTACGCTTCAAAGAGCCTGCACCGAGCTGGAATGGAATGATGCACATGCTACATAAAGACTGTGATCATCCGGGGTCGTCTTCGGTAATCTTCCTGCCCATCATTGACATCTATTCCGGAGACAAGTCATGCATCTTCTCTACTCTTGAGTATCTGTGCAACCTTGCTGATAAACACCGATCCGCTGCAGTTGTTACATTCGATCAGCCACTCTACTGGAAAGCGTCAGAAATCAAACACGAGGTGCCTGAAGACAGCCCGGTTCGAGATGTGGTCCTGATGCTCGGGAGCTTCCACACATTGATGAATCTTATGGGTGCCATAGGAACGTTGATGGATGGGAGTGGAATCAAAGAGATCTTGGGAACAATTTACGGTGACAATGCTGTGCAACACATCATGACTGGAAAGGCAGTTCAGCGTGCAGTTCGTGGCCATCTCCTCCTTGATCAGTGTCTTACTCAGCAAGTTGCAGACAAAGTACTTTGCGACCATCCCGGATTTGCAGACCTGTTGCAAGAACTTGAGCAGTTGTATGCTCGGACACTGACAGGGGAGAGTGACTTGAATTCGGTCATCATTTCTACCTGCCTTAGTGAAATTGTCCACCTCTTGTCCACCAAAAGAAACGGATTATCCGCTCACTCTCGCACCGGTAAACTATGGCTGAATTACCAACAGATGGTTGGAATTGCAAGAGCTTATAGAGGCCGATCGTACAGGATCCTGGCTGATGCACCTTCATGCTGTAGCCGAATGTTTGCCCATTCTTGCAGCTGCTGGGCATGGGAACTATGTGAATGCTGCCTACCTTTACCTCCAGTCTATGACCACTCTGGAAGATGATATGCCATCAGTCTTCCATAGATTTATGAATGACTTGCATGTTGTAAGGACTGATCAGTACTGGGCAGGCCTGGGTTGCGACCTAATCATCAAGCAAGCTCTGATGCGCTCCCTAAAAACTGCATGAGGACTCACCAGAGGAAGTGGAATGTCCGAACATCAGAGGGCATTGTGGACTCTGTCTGTGCCAGTGTCCTCTTCCTACAGTGATGCAATGCAAGGTTTCACTTGCCAGAGCTTTGTCACCAGTGAACAACACAAGGAGGCAAGAACGTCAAGGATGAGAAGAGATCGTGAAGACCTGGAGAAAATTGCAGATAAACTCGAGACCTTTTCACCCTTCTCTGATGAAGTGTGTCTTCGCAACATTATCACCGGTGTCAATGCAAATAAGGATGTGAATGTCCATAACCTCTTCACCATTGGCAGAGAAATAGTGTCAACAATGGAGGGTCAATCACTGTTTTCTGTTAAGTAAAAGTGATCAATGAAAGCCAAGACCCTGGCATCCAGTGAGGCTATTGACGTTGCTAAGGACAAAACAATAGACCCCGCTCTTTTGTTCCAAAGATTTCTTGTGGTGTCTCAAACTGCTGATCTTTCCCTTGATGAGGTGATGGCCTATGAACTTTCACCATACCCACCATCCCTCTTTGAGGCAAAACATCTCTTACGCAAACCAAACAAAGCACAACTGATGGCTGCTATAAAAGAACAGAGTTCAGATGACGCAGTACTCAAGGATGTACCAGAAGTGGAACATTATGTTCTTGACGGAGGTTCTCTTCTCCATCGACTGAAGTGGTCAGAAGAAAAGACATATTGTTCAATCGCTGAAGACTATGCATCTTTCACACTAAAGCACTATGGTAAGGATACGATAGTATTTGATGGTTACATTGGAGGACCAAACACTAAGGACATTACCCATCAGCGACGGCGCAAAAAACGAACAAGTAACAAAGTGAACATTGCTGAAGGAACGAAATTTGTCAGGAAAAAGGAGGACTTCCTTTCGAATGTGGAGAACAAACAGTCTCTTATCAATCTCGTTTCACAGCGCATGAATGACAGAGGTTGCCAGGTAATACAATCAGAGGGGGATGCAGATGTGGAGATTGTTAAGGCAGCAGTGTCAATGTCATCCAACAAAAGTACTAGTCTCATTGGCGAAGATACAGATCTTTTGGTGTTGTTACTTCATCACGCGTCAATCAGCGATGGCAACAAGCTTTATTTCTACTCGGATAAAGGGAGTCCTGCAACAATATACAACATTAAAGTTATGAAGAAGTTCCTGGGAAACCATGTCTGCAGCAGTCTTCTGTTCCTTCATGCATTCACAGGTTGCGATACCACTTCCGCGGTTTTTGGAATCGGAAAAAAACTTGGTCTACACAAGATTTTGAAGGGAGACTCGGTCTTAAATAGCTGTGCCAAAATCTTTTCAACACCTAACAAAAACAGAGCTGAGATTGAAGACGCTGGGTGTAAAGCGATGGTCGCATTGTTCGGGGGCAAACCTGGAGACAATCTGTCTGCAATGAGGTATTCTACGCTCTGCAAAAAAGTTGGTTCAGCCAAAATCTTTGTTACACCTGAACGACTGCCACCGACCTCCTCTGCAAGAAGTATCATGCCCTTCGGAGTTACCTCCAAGTGATGCTTTGGAAGGACAATGGTGAGGCCATGGACACTACTGAATGGGGATGGGAATTACAGAACAACAGTCTAGTTCCAGTGATGATAGATACTTCACCCGCGCCAGAAACACTTCTGAAAATAATTCACTGCAATTGTTCTCGTGGTTGTATTACACTTCGGTGCACTTGCAAAAGACACGGACTTACCTGTTCACGGGTATGCGGACCATGTCAAGAAGGACATTGTGACAATATGAGTGAGGAAGCAGTGTCTGATGATGAAAATAGTGACTATTGACCTGACACGCTTATTCAGTGATGAAGTAGGTCTTAAAATGCACTGTGTATTAATTCTATAATTTCTAGAAATGTACATATGTCATGACGTCATTGATGACGTCATGACCTCGCATGTCCATGTAGTTAGTATAAAACTTTGTATAAAAATTGTTATATGAAAATATATAGTATACAAAATGCAAACTCTTCTGTAACCTAAAGCTACAGCTTTGAAATAGGGAAATATTCGTTATTTTTAGTGCGATGGCTGTCATCGTCTTATGACGTCATAGTTAGGACCTTTTGTGGTGATCAATTTTTGGAAAATTTTTAATATGTTGTTCCCCACATATAATAGAAATAAAAAAAATCATAAAACGCTTTCTTGGAATTTGTTCCGGGTCAAACCGTATTTTGACTGGACTACAGTCCCAAGGTATTTCAGGGATCAGGTCATCCCTCACAGGTTCCTGGACTGATGATGTCATTAGGACCGCCCCCAGGACCAGGCTAGGTGGTGATGCAGGAACCCCCTGACGACTGACAGAGGGGCGGAGCCTGCGCCCACCAGATGCCTGCGCAGGAGCCCCTTCTCTGTCACCACCATAACTCATGGGCGAACCACGGCGCCTCCCAGTGGCCGAGGCAGGAACAGCCGTCCCCGAGTCTGACGGTGAAGTGGCGGTCCGGCGCCTCCTTGTGGCCGCGACCAGAACAGCAGGCCCCGAATCTAACGGCGACGTGACAGACCGGCGCCTCCTAGTGGCTAAAGCCAAGACAATAGGCCCTGAGTCTGACGGCGACGTAACAAACGCGGCGCCTCCCAGTGGCCGAGGCAGGAACAGCCGTCCCTGAGTCTGACGGCGAAGTGGCGATCTGGCGCTTCCTAGTGGCTGCGACCGGAACAGCAGGCCCCAAGTCTGACGGCGACATGACAACAGCTAAATCAAATGGTCATTACTCCATGCTAATTCTCTTGGATCTCTCTGCAGCATTCGACACTGTGGATCATCAGCTCCTCCTCACTGTGCTCCGTTCCATTGGCCTCAAGGTCACCGTTCTCTCCTGGTTCTCCTCCTATCTCTCTGACCGCTCCTTTACTGTATCTTTTGCTGGTTCCTCCTCCTCTCATCTTCCCCTTACTGTTGGGGTTCCTCAAGGATCAGTCCTAGGCCCCCTCCTCTTCGTACACTGCCCCTATTGGTCAAACAATCAGTAGATTTGGTTTTCAGTATCATCTCTATGCTGATGACACCCAATTATACGCTTCTTCTCCTGACATCATGCCTGCCTTTCCCGGAAACACCAGCGATTGTCTAAATGCTGTGTCTAACATCATGTCCTCACTATATCTGAAACTGAACCTGTCAAAGACTGAACTCCTTGTGTTTCCTCCCGCTACTAATGTACCTATACCCGACATTGCCATTTCCGTGTGTGGTTCCACTATTACTCCCCAGCAACATGCCCGCTGTCTTGGGGTCATACTTGACTCCGAGCTTTCATTCGCCCCCCACATCCGATCACTGGCTCGCTCTTGTTATCCGCATCTCAAAAACATTTCTAGAATTCGACCTTTTCTTACTTTTGACTCCGCAAAAACTCTTACTGTTTCTCTTATTCATTCTCTTCTGGACTATTGAAACTCTCTTCTAATCGGTCTCTCTCTTACCAAACTCTCCCCCCTTCTATCTGTCTTGAATGCTGCAGCCAGGATCATATTCCTTGCCAATCGTTACACCGATGCCTCTACCTTGTGCCAGTCATTACATTGGCTACCCATCCACTCCAGAATCCAGTACAAACTTATTACCCTCACACATAAAGCTCTCCATGGCTCAGCACCACCCTACATCTCCTCCCTTGTTTCAGTAAACCACCCTACCCGCGCCCTCCGTTCTGCTGATGACCTGAGGTTAGCATCCTCAATAATCAGAACATCCCACTTCCGTCTCCAAGACTATACACGTGCTGCGCCAATTCTTTGGAACGCACTTCCCAGGTCAATACAATTAGTCCCCAATCCCTACAAATTTAAGCGTGCCCTGAAAACGCTTTTATTCAGACTGGCCTACCGCCTCAACACATTAACCTAATCTATCCCTGTGTGGCAGTCAAAAGTTTTACCATAACCAGGTTCCCCACATCATGTTCCCACATGCTTTATGCATCTATTAGCCCTGTGTGTCTGTACTGTTACACACTTAACATTATGGCTGGTCCATACAATCAGGGCAATTGTTACCACCCACCTTTCGTGTCTCCCCTTTTTCCCTCATAGATTGTAAGCTTGCGAGCAGGGCCCCTCATTCCTCTTGGTATCTGTTATGATCTATGTGATTATTGTTATGCTGTAATGCCTATCGTCTGTACAAGTCCCCTCTGAAATGTAAAGTGCTGCGGAATATGTCCGCGCTATAGAAATAAAATGTATTATTATTATTAATAGATCACAGACTGCACATGAGTCAACAGTGTTATGCATCAGCAAAAAAGGCAAACACAGTACTTGGAAATATTTAGAGAAGCATAGAGTCTAGATCTAGAAGTAATTATCCCCCCTCTACTCCTCCTTGGTCAGGCTTCATCTGGAATATGGTAACCAGTTCAACGCACCACATTTTAAAAAACACATTGAAAAACTGGAGCAAGTTCAGAGAAACGCTACCAGTACGGCGAGCGAACTGCAAACTATGTCCTACGAGGAACAAGTAAAGAATCTGGGATTGTTAAGCTTGCAAAAAAGAAGGCTAAGAGGATGATCAATCCCTTCCTACAAATATCTGAAGGGTTGTCACAATGTAGAGGGATCATCCTTATTTTCATTTGCACACGGAAACACGAGAAGCAATGGACTGAAACCAACAAGGAGAAAATACAGATTAGATAATATAAAAAACTTTTTGATAGTGAGGGTGATCAATGAGTAGAACAGGCTGTTCAATGACAGTATTCTAACAGAGGCTGGAAAGACATCTATCTGAGATCGTTTAGTGAATCCTGCATTGAGCAGGGGGTTGGACAAGATGACCCTGGAGGTCCCTTCAAACTCCAACATTCTCTAATTGCAGGGCACTGATGGGTTTCAATGGCAGCCAGGGGTCTGCCGAATACCCCTGTGCCTGCCATGTCTGTGCTCCACTGAAGTTCCATCAAAAAATGGAAATGGTGAAAGTCAGCAGTAGCTTCTTTTTTTTGCATTTGGATTGATCATATCCCAATTTTATACGGAGATGCTCTACTTTTACACAGGCAATTTGGCTAGCTTAGGTTTCTGTCCCCTCCGGTTTGCGTGTTAGGAATTATGAATGATCTTATCAACGCATCTTATGAAAAGTTTGTTTTCAGATTTCTGCATTTTAGTGCCAGAAATGTTAAATATCCCGTCCATGTCTCATTGAATTCAGCTGGTAAATATGTTCAAATGTATAAAGTCCTAAATATTGATAGGAAATTCACTTATAAATTTGAAAAAGTACGGTGTGCATGTGTCTAAATCATCACTGCGCTGAAATCTAAATCTGTGCATGCGCAGCCAGCAGTGCTCGTCCTCAGATCTCGGGAGACGAGATCTAAATCTGAGCATGCGCCGCCCCCCAGCGGCCATTTTCCCAGAGGCCACTGCATCGCTGCAATGGAGATACGAGTGCTTCCGGGCTGTGACGAAATGCCGGAGGAGCCCCCCACGCTGCACAAAGAGCCGCGGCCCCCCCAGCACAGAGAGCCGCACAGAGCACCGCTGCTGCAATGAGGTAATAGGGATACTTCACTTACACCTTCCCGGTGAGGCGCCCCCTCACCTCGTCATTGGAATCACTCCCCCCCACCATATGCGGTGACAACACATTGCTCCGCACCCTCTCTATAAGACGGCACCCGGCGTATAAGAAGACTTTAGATTTTAACTGGAAAAGTTGGGGGTCGTCTTATGTACCCAGTCGTCTTATACGCCAGAGAAAACGGTAATTTATTATATGAGCTCTGCTCTCAATGCAGAGTGAGTATAAATTGCTGTGAGCTCATAATCGTAATACCTTCAAGCTCATCTCCACACAGGCAGTCTGGGAGAAGGAGTAGTATTTCACAGGTGACAATGCTATAATAGTAGGAGAGCTGATAGAAGGATTTGTAAACTAAACTGTACTGACTTCTTATCAGAGATTAATCTAAGCACACATGAAATGTTTAAAAGTTGGACTTTATTGTGTAGAAATAGCAAAAGAAAGCCATAAAAAGAGATGCTTACGTTGCATACATGTTACTATTGATCAGTTAGTAACGTGAATTGCATTCCCTTTCTTTCGCAGGCTACAACACTTAAATAATTTTAAAAAGAAAATGACTACTTCACTTTGCCAGTTATCTGATGTGCAATAATACTTGGTGTGTTAAACATTAACCACATTCTTAAAATGAAAATTACTTTTCCCCTTTGTGAATTCTCTTATGTCTAATAAGACTTGAATTGTGTGTAAAGCATTTTTCACATTCTGAACATGAATATGGCTTCCACCCTGTGTGAATTCTCTGATGTACAACAAAATTTGATTTATATGTAAAAGATTTTCCACATTCTGAACATAAAAATGGCTTCTCCACCATGTGAATTTTCTTATGACCAAGAAGATTGGTTTTTGAAGAAAAACATTTCCCACATTCTGGACATGAAAATGGTTTCTCCCCTGTGTGAATTCTCAGATGTTTAATAAGATTTTCTTTTACTCTAAAACATTTCCCACATTCTGGACATGAAAATGGCTTCTCCCCTGTGTGAATTCTCAGATGTTTACTAAGGTTTTCTTTTAGTGTAAAACATCTCCCACATTCTGTACATGAAAATGGCTTCTCCCCTGTGTGACACCTCTGATGGATAAGAAGAATACATTTCTTTCCAAAACATTTACCACATTCTGAACATAGAAATAGTTTTTTTGCTGTGTTCGTTCTTCGTTTTTCACTACCCCTTCTGTTTTTTTTATTTTTCTTAACAGTCTGTGATGAATTTGAAGATTGGAACTGTTGTAAAGGATCTGATGATAAATCTTCGCTATGCAGAGCTGGAGATAAATCTGGGATAACTGCATGCTCGTCATAGGTATCTTGTGTTACATTACGATTATGTGCAGCATTATCTGGAAATATCAGTTCTGCCTCTAATCTGCTGGTAGAGTCATCTGCCAAGAATAAAACTTTATTTAACATTTTTCAATAACAACCCTGAAATAATACTAATTATAATATTTATACATTTTATAACATTCTATACAAATTATACTAAAATTCTGTTCCGTTATCAACTGATTAGGGCAGCACAGTTCTTTATTGATGGAGTTTTAGTGCGTTCATCGCCAAACTTAAGTGAAATATGAAATCTTTATATTTAGTGAAATATTTAGAGGAGATTTATTAAGGTCAGACTATAAAAAATATACAATTATAGCAACATCGAAATGCAGTTCAACTCAACAGATGAGCAACGCAGTCTTAGCTGTGTGCGACCTGTGCGGTTGTGCTGTCCGTGTATACCATTGCAAAGAAGCTTTGTCATTTATTTATCCATATGTGAAATCCCTGATGACATACTGAAGGTGAAGACAGACACAAGGACCAAACACTGATGACACAATGATCCAAAACACTGATGACATCGGTACCATTTTTTACGCATGTGTTTAAACACAATGAGGCCTTATTTTGTGTATATTTTTCCTATGTGTATGAGTGTGTGTTTTCTATGTGTATGAGTTGTAGAAAAGCAGAAGGTAAGGTCCCGGATAGCAGTTATGTGTCACCAGAGAATTCAAGAGTGGGTGGACAAGCACCATAGTGTTAGTGCCAAAGCCAGATTGGGATTGGTGCTTCTGTAATGACTCACTGAGGTTTCTAAGTTTAACACCTACCCAATGCCCGTGTAGATGATCTTATTGAAAGGCTAGGGCCAGCTCGGTATACTACCACCCCTTGACCTCAAGAAAAGATAGTGTCAGATTCTTGTATCGAAGGAGACTAAGAAAAAGATGGCTTTCTCGTCGCCAAATGGATTTATCAGTATATCAGGTTGTCTTTTGTGTTGCAAGGGGTTCCGGATACTTTTCAAAGAGCCATTGACAGGGTCTTAGCCACCCACAAAAAGTATGTAGCTGCCTACTTGGATGACATTCAAAAGACAAAAAAAAAAACTTACTGGCACATCCAAACTAGTGTGAATAGGTGCATACCAAGAGGAGCTACCCCCATATACAATATACAAAGAAAGGTTTCACTCTATCATGCTAAAGCATGTCAATGTGGAAGATATGTAATTTGAATAGCAAAACAGCTTTGGAATATTAAGAAAAAATATACGAGACGCTTAGCACCAGGTGGTGATTTTAATTACAGTAGGTCCCTACTTACCCATAAATGCAGGCATTGCTGACAGAGGTGTACACATTCACCCAGGAATTCAGACATCAGCCTTAGAGAGGTATTCACACAGTGTAGGTACCCATTAGATTTGAGACCGCCTTGACGTTGGCGGGTGGGCAGATAATATTTGACCAAATTTTATGCTAAGCGTCCCATAAACTTTTTCCTAATATTCCAAAGCTGTATTGCTATTCAAGTTACATATATTCCACATTGACATGCTTTAGCATGATAGAGTGCAACCTTTCTTTGTATACTTGGATGACATTGTCATACTTTACTTAGCCAGGATTGGGGAAGTCATTTAACTAAAGTCTAGGCAATATTTGGTGCATTAAGGAAAGCTGGCTTTACTGTAAATCCAAAGAAATGTGCCATGGGGATGATGGAGGAAGCCAAATATTTGGGTTAACTGGTAGACAGGGGCGTGATAAAAACCCCAGGTAAACAAGGTACAGAGTTGGCCACCACCCCTCAAGAAAAAGAAGGTCAAAGCATTCCTGGGCATCGTGGGCTATTACAGGAGGTTTGTAAATAATTTTGCCATGATAGCAGCCACTCCAACAGATCTCCTAAAGGACACAAAGTCAACAATGGTTAAGCGGTCTCCAGATGCTGAGGGGGCCTTTTGGGAGCTACATGAGAATGCTGATGCCCTGTCAAGGGTTTACTGCTTGATGGCGCCCTGGCTCCTGGCTTTGGGCAGAGCAGGTGGGAATATGAAAAGTCTTGGATGGCAGGTATGTGTCACTGAGGTCGTATGGCCTCAGTGATGCAAGTCCCAGAAAAGAAAGCTCCGGTAACTATAAGTTACTGAGATGGATTTTATTGGATGGGATTTTGGAGCGTTTTTAGATTTTGGAACATTTATAAGATTATCTCAGCACAGGAACATTTGTTGTAAAGACATCCAATTGTGGAACTTATTATTATTCCATGATCTATTCATTAAAATTAAAGGGGTTTTCTCATGAACAAAAGTTAACAATATCTTGAATAAAATTAACTTTTGGTCATTGGAAAATCCCTTTAAAGAGTGGCAGCAATTTTTTTTGCCCCTTAAAGAGAACCTGTCAGCGGGATTTAGCACTGTAAACTAAAAGCATGGCCATAATGGCATTGTGATGCTGCTCAATCTGATAACTGACATAAAGAGATCCGCCCAGTGGCTGATGAATACTCGCCTTATGAAGTTTTCATAAAAGTTTTCATAAAACGTATTCTCTGCTTCGGGGCGGGACATGGGGGCAGGGTCTTCTTCCGGTTCTAAACCACCCCCATCAGCCTTCTCTGCTTCTTGTGGGTGCGCAGAGGGAGGACACTTCAATAAAATGGCACTGGAGGCGGTGCATGTTCAGATCGAGATTATGGTTCAGTTCAGATCCGAAATCTTGATCTGCACATGCGCTGCCGAAGGCACCATTTTATTGAGGTCCTGCGCACATACAGCACCGGCTCCCATTGCGTACGTGCCTACCCACACAATAATGGTGGCAGCACTCAGTTAGCACACAAGAATGCTTGGATAACACCTTATCAGAGAACGATTGCTCATCACAACTGGTTACTACTCACCTGAATCGCTGTCTGTAGGTATCTCCACTTTAATCCACTCATCATCCCTCTCATAAGTCCCCGAAGTATTAATAAAGGTCAGATCTTCAGTCTATAAAAAATATTGTAAAAGTCACAGACAGATGGAGAAGTTGTAAGAAATTATTTCTAAGAACAGAAAACATCTAAAAAATAAACATGACAACCACAAATGACAGCCGTAGATATCACATAGCTGCAGTTCTCCCGTATTAATCCAACCTGTCGGCTCCTAACTAACCAGAAGCCTTCATAACCAGAACACTGTGAGGTCAGACAACATCTAATGTCTATGATCAGCTTTGTCTTGTCATATCTACCAAGTATAAATCATACACTGAATGGTCACATTACTAGACACCCATCTAGTAGTGCGTTGGCCTTCAGGACCTCAACAATTCATTATCTCATCAATTCCAATAAGTGTTGATCATTCTGCAGGAATATTGACCCTTGACGACAGGATAGGTTTTACAGTTGCCAGACATTATATGGAGATACTGACCAGTCCTAAATGACCTATTCTACCTTTTCCTGTAGATTTACTAAAGGATTACATAGATCTGGGAACTGTGAAGACCAGAGAAGCAAGAAAAACTCACTGTCATGTTCCTGGAAGGAATCAAAGACTATATGACCATTGTGGGATCAATCACTGTGCTGATGCAATAAGGGATGAAATCGATTGGCCACAAGACCTACAGTGGGGGAAGTAAGTATTTGATCCCGTGCTGATTTTGCAAGTTTGCCCACTGACAAAGACATGAGCAGTCTATAATTTTAAGGCTAGGTTAATTTTAACATTGAGAAATAGAATATCAAAAATAAAATCCATGTCTTTGTCAGTGGGCAAACTTACAAAATCAGCAAGGGATCAAATACTTATTTCCCCTACTGTACGTAAGATCCTGTGCTGAAGAGTTGCTCAGTCCGACACTTTAATTGTAGCTGCAGCATTGTATACACACAATATTCACAGTATACTCTCAAAATTAAATTACCGTATCATTCGGACCATAAGACGCACTTTTTCCCCCTGAAATTTTGGGGGAAAATGGGGGTGCGTCTTATGGTCAGAATCTACTTACAAATCCCGTGGCGGCGGCGGTCCCGATGCAACCTCCCTTCCCAGGCTGGTGTGACAGAGGTGGGCCACTGCCGCCCCAGCACAGAGCAACACAGAGCACTGCCACCGCACCAGCCTGAGATGGGATTTCCCGAAGGCCACCGCACCAGCCTGGACCACCGAACGACCCCAGTGACCACTCCTTCACCTGTGCCAATCCATTCCCTGGTAAGCTGTTCGGACTGTAAGACGGATCCCCATTTGACACATAATTTTTTTTCCCTATTTTCCTTCCGAAAATTTGTGGTGTGTCCTATGGTCCGGTGCGTCTTATAGTCCAAAAAATACGGTAAATAAAAAAAAATTAAATTTGATCAGATCACTTTATATTTATAACTGATCAATGGAGTCTCTTTTCCACTTAAATTTCCATCCAGAGAAACTCCAACTGTAAATGGCCGGTGCCTGTAATAAATTGGCCATTCAGTGTATAATACTGGGAGATAAAACAACACTGAACACAAGACCTTCAGAGCCGTCTACACATCATTAGGAAGATCTCATGACACCTTATCTCCATCTACCTGATCTTCCTGAGGAAAATCGGGATCTTCTTCTGAATAGTCTTGTGAAAGAAGAGGACGGGGACATCTCTCTGCTGTTGTCCTCTCACTGGATAGAACTGGAGGGAACACATACAGGATTGAATTCATTCTTTACATACAGATAATTACAGGCCGTGTGTATTTAGTCCTGTCCATTACCTGGTGATGTGTGGGGCTGGGAAACCTCCATCATGACGTCCTTGTACAGATCTTTGTGTCCTTCTAAATACTCCCACTCCTCCATGGAGAAATAGATGGTGACATCCTGACACCTTATAGGAACCTGACACATACAATGATTCCGTCATCCCCGATCCCTCCACAGCGTTACTGTATAATGTCCCAGCATTCCCAGCAGTGTCACCTGTCGAGTCAACAGCTCAATCATCTTGTAGGCGAGTTCCAGGATCTTCTGGTCATTGATGTCCTCATGTATCAGGGGGTGAGGTGGAGGCCCCATGATTGGGCTCAGGAGTCTTCCCCATCCCTCAAACTCAGGGGCCTGACAGCGCTCACTAGAGGTCTTCTTCACTACTGTGTAATCCTGGTTATGGAGAGACACATTAATAAATCTCACTACAGACATTCCCAGAGTCCTCACCTCTCCAGTTCTGTCCATCTGTTATTCTCATAGATAAGAATGATGTAATGTGACGTCATCAGAATCTCTCACCTCTCCAGTAAGCCGGAAGAGGATCTCTAGGGTGAGGTGTAATATCCTTTCCGCTACCTTGTCCCTGTTCCTATCCATCCTTGACTGGTCAGTCAGGAGAATTCTCTTATATAGAAGATCTGCACTGAGAGCATCCAATATTGTGGGGACCTGAATGGGGAGAAGGTAACTTATAATAATAATAATAATCTTTATTTATATAGCGCCAACATATTCCACAGCGCTTTACAGTTTAACAGTTTCAAAACACAGGTCATAAGTAACAACGTTAAAAATACAATAATTAAAGCGAAATAAGACGACCCTGCTCGTGAGAGCTTACAATCTACAATGAGGTGAGGGAGATACAAAGTACAGGTGTGCATTTACAATTGTATATTTACAATGAAGGTCCAGCCATCTTGAGGGAGTGAAGGATGGATGGATATAGTCAATGGGCTACACACGCATACTTACACATAGAATGACTTTGATTAGTGAACGTGATAGGCCGCTCTGAACAAATGTGTTTTGAGTGAGTGCCTAAAACTATGCAAGTTGTGGTTAGTCCTAATTTCTTGGGGTAGAGCATTCCAGAGGATAGGAGCAGCACAGGAGAAGTCTTGGAGTCGGGAGTGGGAGGTACGGATTAGTGCAGAGGTTAGTCGAAAGTCGTTTGCAGAGCACAGCAATCGGCTAGGCCGATAGACAGAAATGAGGGAGGAGATGTAGGGGGGTACCGCACTGTGGAGAGCTTTGTGGGTGAGAACAAGTACTTTGAATTGGATCCTACAATGAATGGGCAGCAAGTGTAATGACTGACGAAGAGTACCGATTAGCCAGATAGACGACCCTGGCCGCTGCATTAAGTATGGACTGGAGAGGGGATAGTCGAGTGACGGAGAGGCCAATTAATAGAGCGTTGAAGTAATCCAGGCGGGAGTGGATCAATGCTACAGTGAGGGTTTTTGTTGTTTCCATGGTGACAAAAAGGGCGGATTCTAGAGATGTTCTTTAGGTGTAAGCGGCAAGAGCGGGCAAGAGATTGTATATGGGATGTGAAGGAGAGATTGGTGTCAAACATAACACCCAGACAGCGCGCCTGCTTCCGCGGTGTTATTGTGGTACCACCCACGGAGAGGGAAATGTCCGATTTAGGGAGGTTAGTAGACGGCGGGAGCAGAAGAAGTTCAGTTTTGGAGAGGTTGAGTTTCAGATAGAGAGTGGACATGATATTGGAGACTGTGGACAGACAGTCACTGGCGTTCTGTAGTACAGCGGGGGTAAGGTCGGGAGAAGACGTATATAGTTGTGTGTCATCAGCATAAAGATGGTACTGAAAGCCAAATCTGCTGATGGTCTGTCCAATTGGGGCCATGTAGAGAGAGAAAAGAAGGGGGCCAAGGACTGAGCCCTGAGGTACCCCGACAGCAAGAGGAAGAGGAGATGACGTGGAGCCAGAGAACAAAACACTGAAGGAGCGGTCAGAGAGATAGGAAGAGAACCAGGAGAGAGCAGTGTCCTTAATGCCTAGTGACTGGAGCCTAGAGAGTAGGAGATGGTGGTCAACAGTATCGAAAGCTGCAGATAGGTCAAGAAGAATGAGCAGAGAGTGGTCACCGTTACGTTTTGCTGTCAGACGGTCATTGGTCACTTTGATGAGTGCAGTTTCAGTCGAATGTAGGGGACGGAAGCCGAACTGTGAAGGGTCTAGAAGGGAGTGAGTGGAGAGGTAATGGGTAAGGTGGGACTAAACTAGGCGTTCCAAAAGTTTAGAGATGAAGGGGAGATTGGAGACTGGTCTGTAGTTGTTTGTGCAGTAAGGGTCGAGAGCGGGTTTCTTTAGCAATGGAGTAACAATGGCGTGTTTGAAGGATGATAGGAAAATGCCCGAGGAGAGGGAGAGATTAAAGATTGTAGTTAGGTGGGTTGTGACGACTGGAGAGAGAGACTGGAGGAGATGTGAGGGAATGGGGTCGGTAGTGCATGTAGTCGAACGAGAAGAAGAGAGGAGTCTGGAGACTTCTTCTTCTGTGATGGGATCAAATGTGGAAAGTGAGCCAGGAGAGATGCAGGAAGGGATGGTAACGATGTAAAATCATAAAGATCCTAAGTAGGAATAAAATTACTTGTAATAATAGGGGGAAACAAGATGATCTAGAATGTGTAGATAATGATATACCATACTCTTCTTGCACTTTGTCATACAGAGGGTAACACAACCAGCCGAACCTTTCCCAGAAACGCCTTAAGAATTTCAGATCCGTCAGCACTTCTGGTGGAGGAGATCAATGCAGGAAACATGAACAGATCTACAATACACGTTGCTTCTACTTGGGTCTGACCATAAAGTTTTCCTTGATGATATTTTACATAGGGTTTTTTCCAGACCCGTCATCACTGCCTTTGTTAAGTTAGGAGGAGGATCGCTAATCCAAAACGAAGAGAGATCCAGTTTTAACTGGCTGCAGCCCCGCCCCGGCACTGACTGACAGATCACTTAGCAATGCATCACTACAGATCTGGATGTCAGTCAGTGGCGTAGTTGAAGTCGGGCTCAATATGACATGAGAAGTTACTGAAACTGCGTCCCTATGATTGAAAGCCTGAGGCTGTTGAGAGGAATAAAGTTCATTTCCTCCCGGCAGTCCGGGCGCCGGTCAGGTCCAGAAGGCTATTGACCTGCAGATTTATCCCATGTCTGCAGGTTAATAGCTTTTTTTTACATGGCAGATTCAATTAATGGCCTTATACATTATTTAATATTTTCTCAAAGAAATCTCCCAGCGGAAAAATAGCACCACCAAACATATTTTTACCATCCTAGCAAACACCAAACATGACTATGATAAATCCATAATTCAGGGTGATATTACATTTCTGTGGTTTGCCGACAAAAAACATTGTGTTTGTAGACACAAAAACAATTACGGGAGGTTCCTTGACCACAGAAATATCCATTTATAGTTCTGACATTAACGATATGGCATGAAAGATACTGCGTTTCCATTGCCAAGTGAGGCCTGAAGTAGAAACATACTGCCTGTATGCAATTATCTTCTCCTGCATTGATTAGGACCTCTTTGCTAACGAGGATGTACTTCCAGACACTGTTAGCTGCCAGATGTCCCGGAATATTAGATTCTAATTGATCTAATCCGGACTTGGGCAAAATCCGGACCATTGGCTGTTCCAGTCCGGATAGAGGAAAGACACAGACAAAGGGCTGAAAACAGTGGCCCATGGGCCACTCCATGCCCTCCCCGCCCACCTGGGGCCCGATAATACCTGTATCTCCATCCTCAGGATGCAGATATCAGTGAATACATTGATGGAGGAGGGGGCTGCCGGCACCTTCTTCCACCAATCAGCATGTACGACTGAGACAACAGATACGAAGACATGTCTGAATTTATATAGGAAACTAATGAGGGTTCATACTGTATATAGGGGCTATGTGGGGGGGCTCACATTGTATATAAAGATTCTATGTGGGAGCTCATGCTGTATTCAGGGGGCTATGTGGGAGCTCACACTGCATATAGGAGGCAATGTGGGGGGATTAAATTGTATAAAGGAGGTAATGTGGGGGCTCATACTGTATAGACAGATTCCATGTGGTGGTTCATGCTGTATTTAGGGGGCTCATACTTTATATAGGGAGGTTATGGGGTGCTTGCAATGTATATAGGGGCTATGTGGGAGCTCACACTGTATATAGGAAGGCTATGTGGGTGTTTATACTGAATTTAAGGGGCTTTGTTGGGGTTCATTCTTTATATAGGGAGACTATGGGGGCTCACACTATATAAAGGGGCTACATGGGAGCTCACACTGTATATAGGGAGGCTATGTTGGAGCTAACAGTGTATATAGGGAGACTATGCAGGGGTTCATATTGTATATGGAGGGCTCATACGGTATATAGGGAGGCTATGTGGGAGCTCACACTGTATATAGGGAGACTATGTGAGAGATCACACTGAATATAGGGAGACTATGTGGGGGTTCATACTGTATATAGTGGCTCATGATGACTATAAGAGGCTATGTGGGCGCTCACACTGTATATAGGAGGCTTTGTGGGGCTCACAATGTATATAGGAGGCTATTTGGGCACTCACACTGTGTATAGGGAGGTTATGAGAGATCATACTGAATACAGGGAGGCTATGTGGGGGTTCATACTGTATATAGAGGCTCATGATGACTATAAGAGGCTATGTGGGAGCTCACAAAGTATAAAGGGAGGTTATGAGAGATCACACTGAATGTAGGGAGGCTATGTGGGGGTTCATACTGTATATAGTGGCTCATGATGACTATAGGAGGCTATGTGGGCGCTCACAATGTATATAGGGAGGTTATGAGAGATCATACTGAATGTAGGGAGGCTATGTGGGGGTTCATACTGTATATAGTGGCTCATGATGACTATAAGAGGTTATGTGGGCGCTCACAATGTATATAAGGAGGTTATGAGAGATCACACTGAATGTAGGGAGGCTATGTGGGGGTTCATACTGTATATAGTGGCTCATGATGACTATAAGAGGCTATGTGGGCGCTCACAATGTATATAGGGAGGTTATGAGCGATCACACTGAATGTAGGGAGGCTATGTGGGGGTTCATACTGTATATAGTGGCTCATGATGACTATAAGAGGCTATGTGGGCGCTCACAATGTATATAGGGAGGTTATGAGCGATCACACTGAATGTAGGGAGGCTATGTGGGGGTTCATACTGTATATAGTGGCTCATGATGACTATAGGGGGCTATGTGGGAGCTCACAATGTATATAGGGAGGTTATGAGCGATCACACTGAATGTAGGGAGGCTATGTGGGGGTTCATACTGTATATAGTGGCTCATGATGACTATAAGAGGCTATGTGGGCGCTCACAATGTATATAGGGAGGTTATGAGCGATCACACTGAATGTAGGGAGGCTATGTGGGGGTTCATACTGTATATAGTGGCTCATGATGACTATAGGGGGCTATGTGGGAGCTCACAATGTATATAGGGAGGTTATGAGAGATCACACTGAATGTAGGGAGGCTATGTGGGGGTTCATACTGTATATAGTGGCTCATGATGACTATAGGGGGCTATGTAGGCGCTCACAATGTATATAGGGAGGTTATGAGCGATCACACTGAATGTAGGGAGGCTATGTGGGGGTTCATACTGTGTATAGTGGCTCATGATGACTATAAGAGGCTATGTGGGAGCTCACAATGTATATAGGGAGGTTATGAGAGATCACACTGAATGTAGGGAGGCTATGTGGGGGTTCATACTGTATATAGTGGCTCATGATGACTATAAGAGGCTATGTGGGCGCTCACAATGTATATAGGGAGGTTATGAGCGATCACACTGAATGTAGGGAGGCTATGTGGGGGTTCATACTGTATATAGTGGCTCATGATGACTATAAGAGGCTATGTGGGAGCTCACAATGTATATAGGGAGGTTATGAGAGATCACACTGAATGTAGGGAGGCTATGTGGGGGTTCATACTGTATATAGTGGCTCATGATGACTATAAGAGGCTATGTGGGCGCTCACAATGTATATAGGGAGGTTATGAGAGATCATACTGAATGTAGGGAGGCTATGTGGGGGTTCATACTGTGTATAGTGGCTCATGATGACTATAAGAGGCTATGTGGGCGCTCACAATGTATATAGGGAGGTTATGAGAGATCATACTGAATGTAGGGAGGCTATGTGGGGGTTCATACTGTGTATAGTGGCTCATGATGACTATAAGAGGCTATGTGGGCGCTCACAATGTATATAGGGAGGTTATGAGAGATCATACTGAATGTAGGGAGGCTATGTGGGGGTTCATACTGTGTATAGTGGCTCATGATGACTATAAGAGGCTATGTGGGCGCTCACAATGTATATAGGGAGGTTATGAGAGATCATACTGAATGTAGGGAGGCTATGTGGGGGTTCATACTGTGTATAGTGGCTCATGATGACTATAGGAGGCTATGTGGGAGCTCATAATGTATATAGGAAGCTATGTGGGCGCTCACAATGTATATAGGGAGGTTATGAGCGATCACACTGAATGTAGGGAGGCTATGTGGGGGTTCATACTGTATATAGTGGCTCATGATGACTATAAGAGGCTATGTGGGCGCTCACAATGTATATAGGGAGGTTATGAGCGATCACACTGAATGTAGGGAGGCTATGTGGGGGTTCATACTGTATATAGTGGCTCATGATGACTATAGGGGGCTATGTGGGAGCTCACAATGTATATAGGGAGGTTATGAGAGATCACACTGAATGTAGGGAGGCTATGTGGGGGTTCATACTGTATATAGTGGCTCATGATGACTATAGGGGGCTATGTGGGCGCTCACAATGTATATAGGGAGGTTATGAGCGATCACACTGAATGTAGGGAGGCTATGTGGGGGTTCATACTGTGTATAGTGGCTCATGATGACTATAAGAGGCTATGTGGGAGCTCACAATGTATATAGGGAGGTTATGAGAGATCACACTGAATGTAGGGAGGCTATGTGGGGGTTCATACTGTATATAGTGGCTCATGATGACTATAAGAGGCTATGTGGGCGCTCACAATGTATATAGGGAGGTTATGAGCGATCACACTGAATGTAGGGAGGCTATGTGGGGGTTCATACTGTATATAGTGGCTCATGATGACTATAAGAGGCTATGTGGGAGCTCACAATGTATATAGGGAGGTTATGAGAGATCACACTGAATGTAGGGAGGCTATGTGGGGGTTCATACTGTGTATAGTGGCTCATGATGACTATAGGAGGTTATGTGGGAGCTCACACTGTATATAAGGAGGTTATGAGCGATCATACTGAATGTAGGGAGGCTATGTGGGGGTTCATACTGTGTATAGTGGCTCATGATGACTATAGGAGGCTATGTGGGAGCTCATAATGTATATAGGGAGGTTATGAGAGATCACACTGAATGTAGGGAGGCTATGTGGGGGTTCATACTGTATATAGTGGCTCATGATGACTATAAGAGGCTATGTGGGAGCTCACAATGTATATAGGGAGGTTATGAGCGATCACACTGAATGTAGGGAGGCTATGTGGGGGTTCATACTGTGTATAGTGGCTCATGATGACTATAGGAGGTTATGTGGGAGCTCACACTGTATATAAGGAGGTTATGAGCGATCATACTGAATGTAGGGAGGCTATGTGGGGGTTCATACTGTGTATAGTGGCTCATGATGACTATAGGAGGCTATGTGGGAGCTCATAATGTATATAGGAAGCTATGTGGGGGCTCACACTGTATATAGCAGGCTACGTGGGGCTTGTACTGTATACAGGTTGGTGTGTGTGAACTCACTGTATATAAAGGGACTGTGTGCAGGCTGTTACAGTCTATAGGGGCTGTGTGGGGTATCACACTGTATAATGGGGTATCTGGATACTTAATTCTGCTGAAAATTAAATGATACAATTAATGTTAATATAAAATAATTAAAATTAAAGGGGTATTCCCATCTCCAAGAGCCTATCCCTATAACAGCAAATGTCTCCGGTTAGTAATGGAGCATATTCCCTGATTCACTACCTGCAGGCAGGAGATAGTGGCCGTAACCATGGATACCTAACAGCTCATTAACTGTCACTATGTCAGTGGCCGTAACCATGGATACCGCAGCTCCGGCATTGCCCCTACATGGTGAATCAGAGGAAATATACTCCATTATTAATCGGGGGCATTTGCTAATATTATTACAGCGGCTCCATAATGGGACCCTGGAGATGGGAAGACCCCTTTAATAGGTTCCTATTGATATTGCACAGGAGTCGGTTCATCTTCACAGCAGTGACGGTCTGTCATGTGGGCCCTCGGGAACATTAGATGCCCACCCCTCGTCTAAGCCCTAACGCCCAGTAATGGGGTCTCCGGCACCTACCTCCTCCTGCAGAGCCGCACACTGGGTCTATGGTCCTGTGTCTACACTGGCGCTGCGGCTGGGAGGGCGAGGCGTGACGTCACCGGAAGGGGCGGAGCCTCCTGCTTCAGCGCAGAGCCAGGAAGTTGCCGTGTGCTGAGGAGAGGGGATTCCACGGGAAAGGGGGAGATGTGAATTGAGTGGGGTTTTCTCACTTGTTGGTTGCTTTGCAGTGGTAGGGGTCTGCATGCTGGGGATTGTGCAGGGAAGGGGGTGATGCTGGGGGCTGTATGAGGATGCATGCTGGTGGGTTGTGCTGGGAAGGGGGGCTTGCCCAAGGGAGGGGACTGATGGCTTTTTTGGGGGGCTGCGCAAGGAAGATGGTGGTCTTATTTGAGGCTAGGGGTTGTGCAGGGAAAGCGGTTGATGTGACTTGTATGGGTCTGCGTGGTGGGGGAGGGGGTGACATGACTGGCATAGGGCTGCATGCTGGAGGGCTTAGCAGGGAAAGGTGGTGATGGGAGTCATCAAATGTTGGGGACAGGGAAGGGGGTGATGCTTGGGGCTGTGATGGGAATGGGTTAATAGTCGTATGAAGATGCATGCTGGTGGGGCTGCAGGGAGGGGAGTGATGGCATTCATGGGAGCTGGGCAAGGAAGGTGGTGATGGGGATGTGCAGAGAAAGGCTGTGTGCACACACTGCGGATTCTGCTGCGGTTCAGCAGCGGATTTGGCCGCTGCGGGTCCGCAGAGCAGTTTTTGCTGTGGTGTACAGTACCATTATTCCCTATGGGAATAAAAAAACGCTGTGCAGACGGTGCTGATTTTTCCGCAGTTTTGAAACCGCAGAAAGAATTGACATGTCAATTCTTTCTGCGGATTCCGCTGCGGTTTGCCATCTCCTCCATTGTGGAGATGAAAAACCGCAGCCTAATCCGCAGGTAAAACCGCAGGTCTTTTTACCTGCGGATTTTACAAAATCCGCATGGCCAAATCCACACCCCAATCTGCAGCGTGTGCACATACCCAAAGGGGGTGATGTGACTTGTGAGTCTGCATGAAGGGGGGGAAGATGGTGACATGACTCATGTAGGGCTCCACGTGGGAGAAGGGGGAGATGTGACTCACGTGGAGCTGCATATTGGAGTGCAGGGAAGGGTGGTGATGTGACCCACGTGAGGCTGCATGTCGGAAGGAAGGGAGTGGTGGTGATGTGACCCACGTGAGGCTGCATGTCGGAAGGAAGGGAATGGTGGTGATGTGACTCACGTGGGGCTGCGTGTTGGAGGGAAGGGAAGGGTGGTGATGTGACCCACGTGAGGCTGCATGTCGGAAGGAAGGGAATGGTGATGTGACTCACGTGGGGCTGCGTGTTGGAGGGAAGAGAAGTGATGTGACTCACAGGCTGCGTGTTGGAGGGAAGAGAAGTGATGTGACTCACAGGCTGCGTGTTGGAGGGAAGTGATGTGTCTCACGTGGGGATGCATGTTGGGACGGGTGGTGATGTGCCTCACGGGCTGCATGTTGGAGGGAAGGGTGGTGATGTGAGTCACGTGGGGCTGCATGTTGTGGGGACGGGTGGTGATGTGCCTCACGTGGGGCTGAATGTTGGAGGGAAGGGTGTGATGTGACTCAGGTAGGGCAGCATGTTGGCATGCAGGGAAGGGTGGTTATGTGACTCACGTGGGGCTGCATGTTGGAGGGAAGGGTGTGATGTGACTCAGGTGGGGCTGCATGTTGGCATGCAGGGAAGGGTGGTGATGTGACTTACGAGGGGCTGCATGTTGGCGGGAAGGGTGGTTATGTGACTCACGTGGGGCTGCATGTTGGAGGGAAGGGTGTGATGTGACTCAGGTGGGGCTGCATGTTGGCATGCAGGGAAGGGTGGTGATGTGACTTACGAGGGGCTGCATGTTGGCGGGAAGGGTGGTAATGTGACTCACGTGGGGCTGCATGTTGGAGCGAAGGGTGGTGATGTGACGCACTTGATTAAATTCAACAAGAACTGGATATCTCCACAGTTTGCAATCCCTCCAGATGACAGCAAGCCAACCTAATGGTATGTGCACACGCTGCTTATTCTGCTGCGGTTCCGCAGACATTGTACAGTACAATGTTAGCCTATGGGATTTCAAATCCGCAGTGCACATGCTGCGGATTTGCTGCGGCTTTAAATCCGCAGCATGTCAATTCTTTCTGTGGATTCCGCAGCGGTTTGACACCTGTTCCATTGTCCAGGTGTCAATCCACAGGGGAAAACCGCACGTCACATTACCTGCAAAACCGCGCGGAAAAATCCGCAGGTGAATCCGTAGCGTGTGCACTTACCCAAAATTCACCAAAAATGCTGACTCATGCTACTGCTGTTAACGTCAACCATTCTCATAAAAACCTGTTTCCTTCCTTCGTCAACCATGACTCCACCCATAGAGCTAATTTTAAGGCTGAGTGCAGACGGAGTTTTGAGCCCTGTGGATTTTTCCGTGCAGAATGGAAGAAAACCGCAGGTCAAATGACCTGCATTTTTCCTGCGGATTTCTTCCATTTTTCACGCGGTTTTCATGCGGTTTTTGTGCGGTTTTCCATTGCGGTCTTCCCCCTGCGGATTTGGTAACGGGAGATAGAAAACCGCACAAAAGAAGTAACATGCTGCGGATTTTGTACCGCAGGAAAACCGCGCGGAAAAATCCGCAGCGTCTGCACAGCGTTTTTTTTTTCATTCATTTTAAAGGTACTGTACATCACAATGCGGATATGCAACGTTTCTGCGCGGTAAAATCCGCTGCGGAAACGCTGCAAATCTGCATCGTGTGCACATGGCCTAAGGGTGTGTGCACACGGTGCGGATTTGGCTGAGCAGATTTTGTAAAATCTGCAGGTCAAAAGACCTGCGGATTGCTCTGCGGTTTTGCCGTGGTTTTTCATCTCAATGGAGGAGATGGGAATCCGCAGAAAGAATTGACATGTCAATTTCTGCGGTTTCAAAACCGCAGAAAAACCGCGTGGAAAAATCAGCACCGTCTGCACTGCGGTTTTTAATTCCCATAGGGAATAATGGTACTGTACACTGCAGCAAAAACTGCTGCGGATCCGCAGCGGCCAAATCCGCGGCGGAACCGCAGCAGAATCCGCAGCGTGTGCACACACCCTTACAAACCCTATGCACATTGTGCAGTGGACAAACCAGGGCGGTATTCCTACTCCAGCCTAACTACTATTTGTGATTGGAGGCCTTTTTGGGATAGTGGCTTCCTGTGTTAACCATGACTAAGCCCATAGAGCTAATTTTTACAATCCCTGTGCACATGGTCCTACCAAACTAATATTTGTCATTGGAGGTCCTTGTGACAGGTTGTCCCACATTGTGACTGAGATAAGGGATACGTATTCAATAGAAATCTAGGTTTGGTAGTTGTTCCTGTGTATCTAAAAGGGGCGTAATACTGCGACAAACTTATTCCCAGAAACCCTATGTGAGTCAGAAATGCATGCTGGCATATTCTCCAGGCTCTTCCCATTCTGTTTCATCACTTTTCCATCCATTTCAGCGTTTTCTTCAGGCCCCCAGACCCCTTTGTAGGGTCCAGCAAAAATTACTCGCATTTCCCAATGACTTGCATTATACTCGCTATTCGGAATGAATGCGTGATTACAAATATTACGGTACTCGCTCATCACTAGTCAGGATGCTTACAGCCATACTATGCGTATAAGATTTTTTCTCTTTATTGTTATAAAAAAAAACCTCAGAACTTTGTAGGAAAAAAAAAAAAGATTTAGTTCATGTCGCCATTTTCTGACACCCATAAAGGTTCCAATACACATTAGATCGGTCAACAGTGTTTGTGTATTGGGACCAAGGAGAGAAGGATCAGGTACGTTGGATTTCCAACGTCTGAACCTTTTGTTCTCTGGATGACAAGCTACTGCCACATAAGTCTGGGACACAAGAGAACATAGTGGTGCACAGTGCGTAGATATGGGGGTCTCGGGAGAAAGAGTCATCAGCCAACTGATCTTATAGCTATCTAGTATGTATGGGGGTTTAAAAGGGTTGTCTAACTGCAGATTTCTGAATCCTGACAGTGGATAGTGAGCTCACTATCAGAATTCTCTAGTGTTACCCATGAGAGCAGGCAATCACGTGACAAGTATAAGATTTAGATACTTGCAGTAATGTGCTGACCGAGCACATCTAGTGGTAATGTGAGCAGAAGTATGCAAATCACATATTTGTGCTCATTTGACCTTTCGCTCTCAACGGCAATACTGGAGAATCCTGATGTGAACGTACTGCACACTAAGGATTCAGAAGCCTGCAGTCACATAGAGTAACTGCAGAATTTCCTTCCAGACCTGGATAATATCCTGAATCTGCCTTCGGAAACAAAAAGCACCCCCAAATCATCCTAAAGAAATAGCACTTCCTGAGGAGGTTTCCACTAGATAACTCACCATTTTTGCCCTCTTCCAGAAAAACTGTGTGCACATAGCCCTTTGATGCAACGTCTCAGCAAAATCTAATGCTCGGAATTAGGGTTGACGCTTAGGCTGGGTGCCCACAATCCAGAAGTAGCAGAGCTTCAGATGCAGTTCATGTTCGCTGCGTCCAAAGCGCTGCTGTCTATTGAATGCAGATAAATTCATTTATGTTCACTGAACCCTGCGGATTCACCATGTTCAATACATTCTATTGGTGAAATTTCTCATGAGGACTATCGTCTCCGCAAGAGGAATTGATATGCTGCGTTGAAAAGACACACTGCATGACAGTCTCCGCGGATGATTCGTGGGTGACTGTTGTGAGGCAGTGACCACTGTTACAGCTAGAGGGCGCTGTGTGTTCTCTCCAGGATCCGCAGAGAGACGTATTGAGGCTATGAGGATGCATTGCAAAGGCATAGCTGGGATTGCAATGGGGAAGTAGTGACCGATGTTACAAGTAGGGGTCGCTGTGTAGTCTCCCCAAGATATGAACGGGGGGTGTATGAAGACCATAGGTGTGCATGGCAGTCACGGGCGTAGCTGTGACTGCAATGCAGATTGATAATAAGTGTTATTCTTGGACATGTTAGTGTCCAAGACAGAGGTACGGAAAACCTGCTCTGGATGTTATGTTTGAAGCAGACTACAGGATAGTAGTTTGTGCAGTCTGTTCCATTCCGGACCCAGGTTTTCCATGTGGTTGAAAGCCACAGGTTTCTGTGATAAAAGCCCTGCAGGAAAGGGTTAGTAATCTGAGGAGTTCTGAGTGAGTCTCGGTGTGTCAGGGCCAGAGTGAGTTGGTGCTTGATGCGGTGCAGAGCACAGGACAGAGCGGAGCTAATAGCCCTGGCACTGTCAGCGTACACAGTGATTCAAGTCGTCCACGGTAACTGGTCTCGGATATGGAGAGTCCTGTGCCCGAAAGAGGACTGGCATGTAATTACAAAACAGGTGGATATGGTGCCCGGCTGCGATCTGGAGGATATCCTGGACTGTGTACAACTGTGAGTAGAGACTGTTATACAAGCGATGCAGGACACCCACGGGAACTAGTCAGAGGAGGACTAGCGTGTGTAGTGACTGCAATCTAAAGGATGCTTTGTACTATGGAGTGCTATGAACTGGTGTGAATTGAACACTGAAGTTATATGCATTTGTGTGGATTGGAACCTTTTCTGTGTGAAGATAACACATTAAAGAGACTTTTATGTTTGAACTTTGTGGGTCATTGCCTCATCATGGCGTACAGTGCTACCGCTGCCTTACATTGTGGACATGGGATTTCTTCAAATCCCATCTACTATGCTGTAACATCTGGCTGCTGCGGGTTTGACGCATAAGTACGCAGCATCAAACCCGTAGCAACTCCGGATCATGGACATGTTACCCTTAGCTGTTATTGTTAGTGTAAGGCCTGTATTTTGCATGTACTCATCCATAGATTCACGTACTAAATAGCGCTTACCGAATAGCTGCATCGGAAACCCGGATACATGGAGCGCTCCCGATGATCCTTGACATATCATTGTTAACATGCCATTTCAATTTTGGATAAGTTACTCACCTGTATGGTATTCCAAAAATTATCATGTCTGTATTTCATCCTCTTTGTTTTTTGCAGCAATTAATATGGACATTCCAGAGGTCGAAAAAAATCTGTGGATAAATTATTTTTTATGTGGAATGAAGTCAGAGAAAGTTTGACAAAAGCAAAGAGAGGTCAGACCATCAGCTAGTAATATATATCACACTGGCCCAAACCTTGGAGTTGGGAACAAGGGGAGGATGTGGAGTAAAAACATCAGGCTTAACCCTTTCCGACATTTGACGTACTATCCCATCCAAGTGACCCGGGCCCGTATGACCATGGACGGGAGAGTATGTCATCGCGATCAGCTGCTCTCCCGGGGGAAGCGCAGCTGATCGCGGCCGGGTGTCAGCTGATTATCACAGCTGACACCCGGCACTATGTGCCAGGAGCGGTCACAAACCGCTCCTGGCACATTAACCCCCGGCACATTGCGATCAAACATGATCGCGGTGTACCGGGGGGCATAGGGAAGCATCGGCAGGGAGGGGGCCTCCCTGCATGCTTCCCTGAGGCCCCTCGGAAAAACACGATGTGCTTGATGGCCGTGGGGGCCTTCTGGGTCCTGCAGGGAGGCGGCTTTCTTAGCGCCTGCTGAGAAGCCGCCTGCACTGCCTGTCAGATCGCTGATTTGACACAGTGCTATGCAAAGTGTAAGATCAGCGATCTGACCAGGGCTGTGGAGTCGGAGTCGGTGCTCATTTTGGTGGAGTCGGAGTCGGTATAAAATGGACCGACTCCGACTCCTAAAATATATAATAAATTGGGTACAGTAATTCAATGCAGGATGTGCTGAATATTTTTTCATAGGAGTTTGGGAAAGTTATGAAATGTCCTATAAATGGCTGTTATATTCCTGATCTAAGTCTACATTCACACACAGCGTTTTTCCTGTGTTTTTTGAGGATACGTTTTTCAGCTGCAAAAGCTGATCATCTTTTTAAAAAACTGCATCACCTGAAAGGTTTTTGAGCTCATAGATAATGTTTTCAATAGCAAAAGCAGATTAGAAATCTGCTCTATCTATCCATTTATCCATATCTGTCTATCCATATCGTATCTGTACCAAAAAGAATGAAAACCGGGTAGTACACCAATATATATTCTGTTCTATCTAAATATCTTGATTATTGGATCATAAAAATGATTAAATGTCTGAGGTTCACATTGTACTACAATAAATTTTTCACTTAAATATAAGCAATATATGTGGGAGTCGGAGTCGGAGTTGGAGTCGGTGTAAGGGAAATTGAGGAGTCGGAGTCGCAGGTTTGGCTTACCGACTCCACAGCCCTGGATCTGACACAATATAGTAATGTCCCCCCCCGGGACAATGCAATGAAGTTACAAAAAAGTGTAAAAATAATTTTTTAAAAATTCCTAAATCAAAAAAAAATTCCCTAATAAATTATTTTTTTTAAATAAAAAATCAATAAAAGTACACTTAATATTGCCGCGTCCATAACAACCCGCCCTATAAAACTGTCCCACTAGTTAACCCCTTTAGTGAACCCCTAAAAAAGGCAAAAAACAATGCTTTATCATCATACCCCTGATCAAAAAATGTAATAACACGCAATCAAAGACGGATATAAATAAACATGGTACCGCTGAAAACGTCGTCTTGTCCCGCAAAAAATGAGCTGCCATACATCAGCACCAGCAAAAAAATAGTTATAGCTCGCAGAATAAAACGATGCAAAAATATATTTTTTTATATATAAAATTGTTTTTATTGTATAAAAGCGCCAATACATAAAAATTGAGATATCGCCGTGATCGTACTGACCCGAAGAATAAAACTGTTTTATCAATTTTACCACATGCGGAACGGTGTAAACGCCCCCCCCCCCCCCCCATAAAAAGAAGTTCATGAAATGCTGGTTTTTGTTCATTTTTCGTCCCAAAAATCGGAATAAAAAGCAATTAAAAAATGTCACGTGCCCGAAAATGGTACCAATAAAAACATCAATTCGTCCTGCAAAAAAGACCTCACATGACTCTGTGGGTCAAAATATGGAAAAATTATAGCTCTCAAAATATGATGATGCAAAAATTATTTTTTGCAATAAAAAGCGTCTTTTAGTGTGTGACAGCTGGCAAACATAAAAACCAGCTCTAAATAGTAAATCAAACCCCCCCTTATCACCCTCTTAGTTAGGGAAAAATAATACTGTTTTTAAATTTTATCTCCATTTTCCCGTTAGGGTTGAGATTAGGGTTGGAGTTAGAATTGGGGGGTTTCCACTGTTCAGGCACATCAGGTGCTCTCTAAACGCGACATGGCGTCTGATCTCAATTCCAGCCAATTCAGCGTTGAAAAAGTCAAATGGTGCTCCTTCCCTTCCAAGCTCTGCCATGCGCCCAAACAGTGGTTTACCCCCACATATGGGGTATCGGCCTACTAAGAACAAATTGCACAACAACTTTTGGGGTCCAATTTCTCCTGTTACCCTTGGGAAAATAAAATATTGGGGGCAAAAATATAATTTTTGTGGAAAAAAATGATTTATTTTTATTTTTACGGCTCTACGTTATAAACTTCTGTGAAGCACTTGGGGGTTCAAAGTGCTCACCACACATCTAGATAAGTTCCTTGTGGGGTCTAGTTTCCAAAATGGGGTCACTTGTGGGAGGTTTCCACAGTTTAGGCAAATCAGGGGCTCTCCAAACGCGACATGACGCCCGCAGACCATTCCATCAAAGTCTGCATTCCAAAACGTCACTACTTCCTTTCCGAGCCCTGACGTGTGCCCATATAGTAGTTTTCTCCCACATATGGGGTATCAGCGTACTCAGGACAAATTGGACAACAACTTTTGGGGTACAATTTCTCCTGTTACCCTTGGGAAAATAAAAAAATTGGGGACTAAAAGTTCCACCCCACACCTAGATAAGTTCCTTGGGGGGGTCTAGTTTCCAAAATGATGTCATTTGTGGGGAGTTTCCACTGTTTAGGCACATCAGGGGCTCTCCAAACGCGACATGGCGTCCGATCTCGATTCCAGCCAATTTTGTGTTGAAAAAGTCAAACTGCGCTCCTTCCCTTCAGAGCTCTGCCATGCGCCGAAACAGTGGTTCCCCCCACATATCGGGTATCAGCGTACTCAGGACAAATTGCACAATAACTTTTGCAGTCCAATTTCCCCTGATACCCTTGGTAAAATAAAAAAAATTGGACCTGAAGTAATTTTTTTGTGAAAAAAAGTTAAATGTTCATTTTTTTTTTTCTTTTTTGAAACATTCAAACAAATTCTTGTGAAGCACCTGAAGGGTTAATAAAAATTTTGGTTCCAAAATTGTGCTGATGTCAAGTAAACATGTGGGAATTTTTACTTTTTAAGTTTTCTTGTGTGCCATATATCTGTGATTTCAGGGCATAAAAATTCAAAGTTGGAAAATTGCGAAATTTTCAAAACTTTCGCCAAATTTCCATTTTTTTTTTGCAAATAAACGCAAGTTATATCAATGAAATTTTACCACTAACATGAAGTACAATGTGTCACGAAATAATGTCAGAATCACTGGGGTCCATGGAAGCGTTCTAGAGTTATTACCTCATAACGGGACAGTGGTCAGAATTGTAAAAATTGGCCCGGTCATTAATGTGCAAACCACCCTTGGTGTTAAAGGGGGTCAAGTCAGCAGTTGGTTCGTCACCCACAGAGATATGACCGGAGAGAGTTCATTCATGTGGCGAGTTCAATGAATCTACTTATATTAAAGGTCTGAAAAGCTGGACCTATATTTGATTAGCAACTATCCTGATCATGTACAGCTTCATCTATTCATGACTGATGTTATATGTGGTTTAAGAGAGGCATCAGAAAACATCTTTAAGATACCATTATAATATTTATTGTGGAAGGTTAGCAATAAATGTTAGGTAAAAACATAGGTTCAAATAGGCAAGACAACTAATTGAATGTAAATGTAAATCTGCTTGTTCAAGAGCTCAAAGTCCAACAGTAGTAATGCTTTGCTTCAGCATGAAACAAATTTTTTTTATATAACATAATTCTCATAGTACACCCCAGCAGGATATCATGGAGAGGTTCACTCTTTAGTGGTCAAAACTAGCTAGTCTGTGTCTAGTAGCATTTGTTTTTTTCAGCAGAACTCAGTTTTCCTGCTTCTCTAGACACACGGCTTTCATCTTTCCTGCTTACAGGCATGCTCCTCTTTAAAGCATCTCTAGAGGTCCAAATGAAACCTTAGCAGGTCCAAAATCTAAATCCCAAGAATCCACTTAAATAATAGACTTAGTGATGTTGCTCAGTACCAAAATCCTGCTTAGAATTATACCAGTGAGAACAACAACCTTTGTGGTACTTGCCTAAAATCCAGCAATTTCACTCCTGGCTTCTTACACATTCCCATCCCACCCAAGGCCATGGGACTCGGTGTTTGACAATACCAAGCTTTGAGCCCATGACAAGACTTCAACATTTACATATCACTATTGTGTTGCAAAAATTCTCTGGATTCCTGTTTTTGGGACTTGGACAGGTTTCCTCCATTAGTAACTTTTCCAAAATCTGAGTAAGATTCCAGGAATTGCATTGAGGTGGCTACCGGTGAATATTTCTTTCTTCAGGGCGTAATTAAATCTATATGGTGCAGTTGTATTGGCTTTCTTTGTAGCTTATCTTATGTAATTTACTTCTTTGAACTTAGAAGTTTGCCAAAAATTTTCTTGCAATCGTGGGCACCAGTCCCAACACAGAATCAGCAGGATTAAATTGCCTAATCTGGGAAGACCTGTAAATTCAGCTCTATATTTCTTGTGCCTTTTCCAGGTGTTCCTTCACTATTGGCTTAACACTAGATATTCGATTCTGAATTTGTTCAACATGGTGAATTACACTTCTATGGGGTATACTTTCACTCTCCCACATCTCTATAGCAATATTCGGCATTTGTCTGGGTTGTCTCCCATACAGTAATTCAAATGAGGAAAGCCCAGCTGAGGACTAAGGGAATTGAAACCCTAATATTTCAAAAGGACAATCCCCATCCCGATCATCCTGCTCTTCCACTTTTCTCAACATCCTCTTTAAGGTTTCATTAAAACACTTTAATGTACAAGGCCAATTTCTTTGAGATGCTAGTACAGAGGTTCCCAGTTGTTTTATTTTCAAGCAGCATATCATTGCGACAGTGGTGTACCAGTAATAACCACAGACCACGCTATTGGGTCAATGAGGCCTCTCCTTGCACCCCGGATTTAGATACCATTGAATACAATGATTGAACCAAGAGTCGTCAGCTTCCTGTCCCACCATTCATCCTGTGCATCTGAGCTTTGAGTCTCAGCTCTGCTGGCACAATGACGTGCAGAACTTCAGACAAAATGCTGCCAAGTTCAGGTCAGCGGGGGAGGGAGGTGTTACTATTTGGTAGTAATATGTGGTCAACTTATGATGTGGCAGTATTGATCACTTTTATGGGGTATACCATTGGTAAATTAGTTTTGGCATAATGGACCTTATTCAGTAGCAAACATGCTGGTGTAGTCTTGGGGGGGGGGGGGGTGGAACAAAGGACTCTGGGCTAACCCTGTAAAAGTCACAAATATTAGGTCTGTGTCTACAATGGTTTGCTCTTCTTTAGCAGAACTTTTCTCTGCAGCTTGGCCAAGTACACACAGACTCTGTCCTGCTCACACAGACAAATTCCCCTTTAACTCACTTTTACTACCCCACCTGGAATCCTAGCTCTGCAGTTCTTAAACCCAGCCTGTTGTGCGGGTGCATCAGTCACATATTGTAAGCTTGCGAGCAAAGCCCTCACTCCTTTTGGTATATGATTTTTGCGTTACTCTGTAAAATTTTTATTGCCTGTACAAGTCCCCTCTAAAATGTAAAGTGCTGTAGAATATGTTGGCGCTATAGAAATAAAAATTAATATCCCACCCACGCCCCATAGTCACTCCTAGATCCCAGACCATAGAATCCACCAAAATAATAGACCTAGCAAATGTTGCTCAGTGCATAAATCCTTCCAGGAATTACACCTCTTAGAGCAGCAACCACAATGTCAAGTACCTACCATCCATCAATTTCCCTGCTGGCTGCCTTCCATATATTATTAAATACAGTCCGGCTTCCACCCCCTACATTCTACTGAAACTGCAATCAGCAAAGTGACCAATGACCTTCTGACAGCAAAACGTAATGGTGACCACTCTCTGCTCATTCTTCTTGACCTATCTGCAGCTTTCGATACTGTTGACCACCATCTCCTACTCTCTAGGCTCCAGTCACTAGGCATTAAGGACACTGCTCTCTCCTGGTTCTCTTCCTATCTCTCTGACCGCTCCTTCAGTGTTTTGTTCTCTGGCTCCACTTCATCTCTTCCTGTCGGGGTACCTCAGGGCTCAGTCCTTGGCCCCCTTCTCTTCTCTCTCTACACAGCCCCAATTGGACAGACCATCAGCAGATTTGGCTTTCAGTACCATCTTTATGCTGATGACACACAACTATACACGTCATTCCCTGACCTTACCCCCTCTGTAGTACAGAACACCAGTGACTGTCTGTCCGCAGTCTCCAATATCATGTCCACTCTCTATCTGAAACTCAACTTCTCCAAAACTGAACTTCTTCTGCTCCCGCCATCTACTAACTTCCTAAATCGGACATTTCCCTCTCCGTGGGTGGTACCACAATAACACCCCGGCAGCACCAATCTCGCCTTCACATCCCATATACAATCTCTTGCCGCTTACACCTAAAGAACATCTCTAGAATCCGCCCTTTTCTCACTATGGAAACAACAAAAACCCTCACTGTAGCATTGATCCACTCCCGCTTGGATTACTGCAACGCTCTATTAATTGGCCTCCCCGTCACTCGACTATCCCCTCTCCAGTCCATACTTAATGCAGCAGCCAGGGTTGTCCATCTGGCTAATCGGTACTCGGACGTGTCCTCTCCGTCAGTCATTACACTGGCTGCCCATTCATTGTAGGATCCAATTCAAAGTACTTGTTCTCACCCACAAAGCTCTCCACGATGCGGCACCCCCCTACATCTCCTCCCTCATTTCTGTCTATCGGCCTAGCCGATTGCTGCGCTCTGCAAACGACTTTCGACTAACCTCTGCACTAATCCATACCTCCCACTCCCGACTCCAAGACTTCTCCCGTGCTGCTCCTATCCTCTGGTATGCTCTACCCCAAGAAATTAGGACTAACCACAATATGCATAGTTTTAGGCGCTCCCTCAAAACACATTTGTTCAGAGTGGCTTATCACGTTTACTAATCAAAGTCATTCTATGTGTAAGTGTGCGTGTGTAGCCCATTCACTATATCCATCCATCCTTCACTCCCTCAAGATGGCTGGACCTTCATTGTAAATATACAATTGTAAATGCACACCTGTACTTTGTATCTCCCTCACCTCATTGTAGATTGTAAGCTCTCACGAGCAGGGTCATCTTATTTCGTCTTATTTTGCTTTAATTATTGTATTGTTAATGTTGTTACTTATGGCTTGTGTTTTGAAACTGTTAAACTGTAAAGCGCTGCGGAATATGTTGGCGCTATATAAATAAAGATTATTATTATTAAATACTTTATATACATGATTGATATTTGTGTGTTATTTGGATTCTATTTGATTTTCGATAACAGATGTTTATTCATAGTTGTTTACATTTCCTACTAATAAGCTCTAAATTTCGTTTCTCTTGCAGTCTGTAATTGTTGTAATTTTTTCTTGTACACTATAAAATGAAATTAAAAAGATAAAGAAAATGGCTTCTCCACTTTGTGAGTTTTCTGATGTGTAACAAGACTGGATTTCTCAGTAAAACATTTCCCACATTCTGAACAAGAAAATGGCTTCTCCCCTGTGTGAATTCTCTGATGTCTAACAAGATTTGATTTTCCTGTAAAACGTTTCCCACATTCTGAACATGAATACGGCTTCTCCCCTGTGTGAATTCTCTGATGTGTAACAAGACTTGATTTCTCTGTAAAATATTTCCCACATTCAGAACAAGAAAATGGCTTCTCCCCTGTGTGACTCTTTTGATGTCTAAGCAGATGTGATTTCTCTATGAAACACTTCCCACATTCTGAACATTCAAATGGCTTCTCCCCTGTGTGAGTTTTCTTATGATTACGGAGATGTGATTTCTCTTTAAAACATTTCCCACATTGCGAACATAAGAAAGGTTTCCCTGTTGAGTGACTTCTCTTGTGTCTAACAAGATCTGATTTTTGAGTAAAACACTTTCCACATTCAAAACAGGAAAATGGCTTCTCCCCTGTGTGAGTTTTCTGATGTCGAAAATAATCTGATTTCTTTTTAAAACATTTTCCACATTCAGAACACGAAAATGGCTTCTCCACTGTGTCAGCACTTTCGACTTCAATATCCCTTCTGTTATTCTTTTGCCTACCAGTCTGTGGTGAATCAGAAGATAGGAATCTATCATACGATAGATTTTTTATGCGAGAGGCTGAAGGGATTTCTTGGACAATGACATGCCCTTCATATGTATCTGTTGTGATACCATGATCATCTCCTTTAAAATCTGAAAATATTTGATGTTCCTCTGAGCTCCCGGTACAGTCATCTGCCAAAAAAATATGAATTATTTTTAGACATGAGCAAATCTTTTCAAATTCACAAGCTTCAAACTTTTCAAAACAATTTTATTCACAGCAAATTAAAAGTATTCCAAGGCCTCCAATTGTCCTGAAAAGATGTTTATAACTCTACTAGCGGAAGAGCCCGACGTTGCCCGGGCATAGTAACTAACTGTGGTTAGTTATAACAAATTATAATGATTATCCTCCATCCCATAGTCCAGTGCCCATATACCTATCACACATCCTCCATCCCTTAGTCCAGTGCCCATATACCCATCATATATATCCTCCATCCCATAGTCCTGTGCCCAAATACCCATCACACATCCTCCATCCCATAGTCCCATATACCCATCATACATATACTCCATCCTATAGTCCAGTGCCCATATACCCATCATACATATCCTCCATCCTTTAGTCCAGTGCCCATATACCTATCACACATTCTTCATCCCATCGTCTTGTGCCCATATACCCATCACACATCCTCCTTCCCATAGTCCAGTTCCCATATACCCATCACACATCCTCCTTCCCATAGTCCAGTTCCCATATACCCATCACACATCCTCCTTCCCATAGTCCAGTGCCCATATACCCATCACACATTCTCCATCCCATAATCCAGTGCCCATATACCCATCACACATTCTCCATCCCATAATCCTGTGCCCATATACCCATCATACATATCCTCCATCCCATAGTCCCGTGCCCATATACCCATCACACATATTCATGCCATAGTCCCGTGTCCATATACCCATCATACATATCCCTCATCCCATAGTCCAGTGCCCATATACCCATCACACATATTCATCCCATAGTCCTGTGCCAATATACCCATCACACATCCTCCATCCCATAGTCCTGAGATGGGTGGCGCTGAGCAGGGAGTTTCTGGAGATGTGCTGTTATGTAACCTGGCAGTGTGGCACTTTGTGTGGCAGCTGATGATGCGATTTTCTATGTGGTAACAATAGAGCGCGGCAGTAATAGAAGAGGGGGGATTCATTTCTGTCATGTGCTCCCTGCTTCTTTCTGAGAGGCAGACAATGGCTGGGAGCTTATGTTCCTGGGGATGCTAGATTTCTCCCACCCGGTCAGTGTCTGCTGAGGTGTTGTGGGTGGGAAACCTGTAGCTCATAGCAACCAATCACAGCTCAGCTTTCATCTTTTAAACAGCTCTGGTGAAATGAAAGATGCTTAGTTGCTATGTGGAAAAGGCGTGGTTGACACACACACACACACACACACACACATACCCTCATTTTAATATACGGTATATAGATTCTCTTTTCCTCAAACACAAGTCTTCTTCATCTTTCTTTTACACATTATACAGGGTGAGCCATTTATATGGATACACCTGGGTGGGCCATTTATATGGATACACCTGGGTTGGCCGACTTCAAAATGACCGCCATGGTCACCACCCATCTTGAAAAATTTTCCCCCTCCCATATACTAATATGCCACAAACAGGAAGTTGATATCACCAACCATTCCCATTTAATTTAGGTGTATCCATATAAATGGCCCACCCAGATGTATCCATATAAATGGCCCACCCTGTATATACAGTTTCTGTACTATGTCAGAGCTTTCTCTCCCTATCAATATGGCTAAGCTGTGACTGACAATTGACATTCCCTGCTGCATTCCCCACTTCTGATTTTAAACATACAATGATATTTGTGATTGACTTTGACTGTGCTACGTAATGTGATAGCTGAAAGGCATTATATGGTACTCTGCCCGAAGTCATGTGAGCCTTCTCTGGGTGATGCACTCTGCATTGATGTTTATAAACGAAGACTATCAGAAAAGACTGTCTTTTCAAGTTCACATTGGTCAGTGTTGCTGGATTTTTTTTCAAAAATTTGATTTGTGGTGAATTGATTTGCTGCAAATCGCAATTACTGCAGCGGCCTGAAAAAGATGTCTGTACCATTCTGAAATCTAGAACTGTATCAACCCATTTTCAAGCTCTTTAATGCGAACACAGCCTTAGTTATCTCAAAGTGACCTCACAGATGGTAACTAACAGTAAGTTACTCCACTTGCAGAATTTTCATGCTTTTCAAGATTAAAAAAATGGTCCAAAAATTAATACCAAGCCATTTGCTATAAGGCAGATGGTTCTCACATGACTATAAAGGTAGCGCAAGTCGCAGTGATTCGCCGGTGCCTGCACAGAAGATCCCTGAATACACTGACCGTAGAAAATAGGAGAAGGTATGGATTGTGGAGAAAATGCTGGGCTCATGCGTGGGATTCTGGTGCCACAACTGCAAGGCACAGGGCACTGTGACGTGCATGGGAGGGAGGGGGATATTGTAATGAAAACACCATCATAACCACCACCAGAGCTTTCAGCTGCTCTCAAGCCTCAGACACTAAGGGTGTGTGCACACGTTGCGGATTCTGCTGCGGATTATTGCGTGCAGATTTTATCTGCGGATCTAGTGCGGATTTGCTTGCGGTTTTCCCATGCGGTTTGACACCTGTCATGGAGCAGGTGCCAAACCGCTGCGGAACCCGCACAAAGAATTGACACACAGGTATATTTATTTCCCCTCAACTCATTTCCTGTCTCCTATCAGTGTGTCACTTTATTGGCCATCAGCTGCCTGCTCTAAATTTGGACGGTTGTGTCCATATACGCATCCCAGACGCCAGCTTCTTAACACATTCACAGGCTTTCCAGGTATCCCATCATAGTTATTCTCCCATTGTATGACCACACTTATTTGGTACTATGCTGCGATATGACTGCCATATACATTGTGTCACATCCTTTGCATTTTCACGTACAGCCTCCATTTTGCTTTCAGACTCTACTTTATCTTCTTTGGCTAGCAGTTAAAGGATTTATCCATTTCAGGTATTGATTTGAATTCTATTCCTAGCCTTCTTGGTAGCACTAGATTGCACATGTATGATACACTGCTATACCTGTATCCTTTGAAGTACAAGGTCGCACTATATCACCACCAATATTCGGTCAGTGTAGTCCTCTATCCGTAACCATACTCACTTATTGGCTCCCTATTCCTTAACAACCAGCACAGAACTTTTGGAGTTACCATCGCCTGACTCAGTAAAGCACCCTTGGATAGGACCTCCACTAGCCGTCTCTTTCTCCTTGGAAGTTTGTTGATGAAGTTGGAACATATATTTTGTCATGTCTTTTGCTAGTATGTATTTCTGTGATGATGCGGACAGCAGTTAACATTTTGTTTTTGTTCTTCTTTTGTATGTATATTTCAGTAAACAAGATTGTTCTGATGAAGGTCCTATAGTGGACCGAAAACGTTTAACCCTTTCTGTCTGGATGCACGAAATAAAAAGTATCTGAATATTTCACACATTGAGTGCCAAGACTTTTGTCATTTTTATTACTTCCCCATTAGGCAGATCTGATTCCCAGGTCTTGTACATCACACAATCATCATCCAGAACTCAGCTGACGGTTGCCTCAATGTGGTAAGTGTCTTCAGCTCCTTGCCCTCCTCCTGATTTTCACATCAAGATTTGCCCTGACTCAGAGTGCCACTATCACCTCGGCATCCACTTCCCTTATAACACAACTGCCAATGCGACGACCACAGGTATTGGAATCATGTCCTCTATGTCTACATTTTCCCAGCTCATTTGACAGTACAGTAATGTGGGTGATTGAGGACCAATTTTCCAAAATGGCACATCAATGCTTTTGCGTACGCTCTCTTCAACTTACATTTCAGTCTACCACCTTCACTGCAAAGTCCAAATTGAAGGGATTGATCAGTTTCCAAAGAAGTTATAGCCAGCTCACCCAGTCTGTCGTCTTTAGGAGATCTGCTCACTGCCAGGAAGCTGCAGAGAGTTGAAATGGCAGAGGCACACCCATGATGCAATGTTCGCAGAGAACAACAAATAATTCCAGCGGATTCTTCCTACTTGGCAACTAAAATCCATTTTATTGTTCCATCTTTAAAATATTCCATTTGGCAGAAATCCTTATTATACACAGGGGGGTCAAACAAAGGGCACACTGCTGCTATATGTGTGCAGACAACGCGTTTCGACATTCTTAGGTCTTGTTCTGCGGATATTGATCAGTTTCAGCCTGAAGACAAAAGCTGATTCTTCTTCAAAGGAATCTGTAAACAGGTTTTTTCTACCTCATCTGAGAGCAGCATGGAGTAGGGAAAGAGACCTTGCTTCCAACGACGGATCACTTAGTTTATTGGGTGCAGCAGTTGTGACACAATCAAAGTTTTAGATGCAGCATGTAGCAGATCTCAGAAAGCTAAATCATCACACAGCAAAGCTCATTTGTCTCTATAAGTCACATCAAAACTCTTTGTATCACGCAGCCTAATAAATTCAACACATAATTGTAGCAGCTGGTAACTTACCTTGGTCACTTTCGGTAAGAATCTCCACTTTACACCACTCTTCATCACTCTCATATGTCTCTGTAGTATTAATAGAGATGAGATCTTTACACTGAAACAAAAAGTTGTAAAGGTCACTGACAGGTGGATATCACGAAAAGAACAGAAATTAACGTGAAAGTCACAAGGAACAGTAGTAGTTATCAAATAGATGCAGGTGTCGTCATTACGTTGTTCAGTGTGTAGTACTGGTGGATAAAACAAGACTAAACACAAGACCTTCACAGTCTTCTACACATCATAGGGGAGATCTCATGACACCTTCTCTCTATCTACCTGATGATCCTGAGGAACATCGGGATCTCCTTGTTTACAGTCCTGTGGAAGAAGAGGACAGGGACATCTCTCTGGTGTTGTCCTCTCACTGGATAGAACTGGAGGAAACACATACAGGGACTGAATTCATTCTTTACATACAGATAATTATAGGCCGTGTGTATTTAGTCCTATTACCTGGTGATGTGAGGGGCTGGGGAACCTCCATCATGACGTCCTTGTACAGATCTTTGTGTCCTTCTAAATACTCCCACTCCTCCATGGAAAAATAGATGGTGACATCCTGACACCTTATAGGAACCTGACACATACAATGATATCATCATCCCCCGATCCCTCCATAGTGTTACTGTATAATGTCCCAGCATTCCCAGCAGTGTCACCTCTCCAGTCAGCAGCTCAATCATCTTGTAGGTGAGTTCTAGGATCTTCTGGTCATTGATGTCCTCATGTATCAGGGGGTGAGGTGGAGGCCCCGTGATTGGGCTCAGGGGTCTTCCCCATCCCTCAGACACAGGGGCCTGACAGCGCTCCCTAGAGGTCTTCTTCACTACTGTGTAATCCTGGTTATGGAGAGACACATTAATAAACCTCACTACAGACATTTCCAGAGTCCTCACCTCTCCAGTTCTGTCCATCTGTTATTCCCATAGATAAGAATGACGTAATGTGACGTCATCAGGATCTCTCACCTCTCCTGTAAGCCGGAAGAGGATCTCTAGGGTGAGCTGTAATATCCTCTCCGCCATCTTGTCCCTGTCACTATCCATCCTTGTAGGGTCACTCAGGAGAATTCTCTTATACAGAAGATCTCCACTGAGAGGATCCGATATTGTAGAGACCTGAATGGGGAGAAGATGACGATGTTACATCACAAAGATCCCATGTAAGAAATTTCCGGAGCTGTTACCGGCTTCACATGATCACTACATGCAGTCATGGCCCCGTCCTGCCCCCGGTATAACACACAATCCGATTATTTGAAAGAAAAAAGAAAAGAAAGCACACCTTGTGCATATCATGCTAGAAAAAAAACTATCTCAGGGAGAGGCACTCACCTGAGCCTGTTGTGACAAAGCAGGTAAAATGCCGAGAAAAAATTAAGTCAATTTGAATGGCTGCTGCTTCACCTGCTGGACTCCAATGAGATCCAGATAGAAATCCAAGGGAGAGAGATGGTGGTTTGGTTTAGCGCTGCAACGGGTAATGAGGTGATATACCACTGGGGTAATAGTAAAAACTTTAATTGTTGCTACGCATTTCGGAGTCGGTCTAGCTTGCCTGATGATTCAATTATAGTCACATACAGAGATTTATCACAGAATATCAAGGAATTCAATAAAGAACAAAAAACAATGAAGAAGTCAATCTGATATAATACAGATTCAAATCATGAGATATCCATACAGATGGTAACTCACCCAGACGCTATATCCACAATTGTGACCCTGCCGCCCAAATGCACGTTTTAACAAAGCTTCATCGGGAGGTTCTTATGGTAGAAGTGAAGGAATGACCTTGGAATGGATTCATACACAGTGTTATTTCAGATTATTATTATAGCGCCATTTATTCCATGGCGCTTTACATGTCAGGAGGGGTATCTATATATATATAAAATTGAATGTATGTATGTGTGTGTATGTATGTGTGTATCACCAACCAATCACAAAGCATCTTTAATTTCACCAGAGCTGTTTCAAAGAAGCTGAGCTGTGATTGGTTGCTATGAGCAACAGTTTTCCCACTCGACAACACCTCAGCAGACACTGACATGGTGGGAGAAATCTAGCATCCCTGGGAACATAAGCTCCCAGCCATTGTTTGCCCCCCAGAAAGGAGCAGAGAGCACATAACAGAAATGAATCACCCCCTCCCATGCCCATATACCCATCACACATCCTCCATCCCATAGGCACATCTTCCCTCTTAAAGGGATCTCCGGTATGGAAGTTAGGGCAAATCCCTCAGTGCTCTGATACTGACCCCAGGCTCTCTTAAAGGTATCATTGGTATGGAAGTTAGGGCAAATCTATCCAGCGCTTTGGTACTGACCCCAGGCCTCTCTTAAAAGGATCCCCGGTATGGAAGTTAGGACGGTTCCACTCAGCGCTCTGGTTCTCGCCCCAGGCTGATGGGATGATGTGGGATATTAGGGGTAGTAGACCAGTGGCTGTGATGGGATGATGTGGGATATTAGGGGTAGTAGTCCGGTGGCTCTGGCTGACGGGATGATGTGGGATATTAAGGGTAGTCCGGTGGCTCTGGTTGACGGAATGATGTGGGATACTAGGGGTAGTAGTCCAGTGGCTGTGATGGGATGATGTGGGATATTAGGGGTAGTAGTCCGGTGGCTCTGACAGAATGATGTGGGATATTAGGGGTAGTAGTCCGGTGGCTCTGACAGAATGATGTGGGATATTAGGGGTAGTAGTCCGGTAGCTCTGGCTGATGGGATGATGTGGGATATTAGGGGTAGTAGACCGGTGGCTCTGGCTGACGGGATGATGTGGGATATTAGGGGTAGTAGTCTGGTGGCTCTGGCTGACGGGATGATGTGAGATATTAGGGGTAGTAGTCCGGTAGCTCTGGCTGACGGGATGATGTGGGATATTAGTGGTAGTTGTCCGGTGGCTCTGGCTGACGGGATGATGTGGGATATTAGGGGTAATAGTCCGATAGCTCTGGCTGACGGGATGATGTGGGATATTAGGGGTAGTAGTCCGGTGGCTCTGGCTGACGGGATGATGTGGGATATTAGGGGTAGTAGTCCGGTAGCTCTGGCTGACGGGATGATGTGGGATATTAGGGGTAGTAGTCCAGTGGCTCTGGCTGATGGGATGATGTGGGATATTAGAGGTAGTAGTCCGGTGGCTCTGATGGGATGATGTGGGATATTAGGGGTAGTAGTCCGGTGGCTCTGGCCGACGGGATGATGTGGGATATTAGTGGTAGTAGTCCGGTGGCTCTGATGGGATGATGTGAGATATTAGGGGTAGTAGTCCGGTGGCTCTGGCTGACGGGATGATGTGGGATATTATGGGTAGTAGTCCGGTGGCTCTGGCTGATGGGATGATGTAAGATATTAGGGGTAATAGTCCGGTAGCTCTGGCTGACGGGATGATGTGGAATATTATAGTGAATGTGGCTATGCGGAGTGGGCGGGGCTATACACTCAGCTTTATATATATATATATAGATATCATTAGAATTTGTTATAACTAACCGTAGTTAGTTACTATGCCTGGGCAGCGCCGGGCTCTTCAGCTAGTACATAATAAAAATGAGTACAGTAATCTTAAGGCCGGGGTCACATTGTTATGGCAGTCCATTAACGATGCCATTGACCCCCATTACTGGGCGCATCGTGACGCATGCCGTAAAGTGGACGCGGGCTGCAGTGTCTGAGGCTCCGTCACCGCTAGTGCAGATAAATCATCTGTGCTAGCGGGTATAGCATAACGTGATCACGTTATGCTATACCGTTAACGCAGCCCGTCAACACTATGCGGTGAACGGGCTGGGTTAACGCAATATGAACCTGGCCTACATGATACAAGTCACGACTGGTACAGGAGGAGAGAGGACCCTGCCCGAGAGGGCTCACAATCTACAAGGACCGATGTGACATTATATTCTATATCAATCATTATTATAGAGCCTATATACACAGGGTTTTGTGTTTGACATCTGTGTGATTTTACGAAGAATGCTCTGGGTTTGGTGATTTTTCTGCTATTTTCCCAGTAAGCTTCTCTATTGGAACTGAGAAAAAGGTCATTTAGAATGGCTCTACTAATGTGTGACTCGAAACACATGAAACATCTGCCAAACAATGTCAAAAAGTTATATCTACGGCAACATGACTACAACACTGAAGGGGTTAATGTCAATGGGGAATCTCCAGCACCTACCTCCACCTGCAGAGCCACACTCCACATATATGGCTGCTCTGTGCGCACAGGACCTGTGATGAGGTCACAGGAGGGGAGGAGTCAGGGGTCACATGATCAGGGGCCTCAGTGTATACAGGACTCTGCTGTGCTGGTTGTCATGGTGCTGGATGAGGGGAAGTTTCTGTGTGGGGTCAGGAGGGAGCTACAGGGTGGATGTAGCAGAGCCGTGTGTGTACGAGGTGCCCGGACTGGAGCCGTGTGTGTACGACGTGTACGGAGCGGAGACATGCGTGTGCGAGGTATATGTAGCAGAGCTGAGTGTGTATGATATGGATGTAGCAGAGCCGTCCTGAACCCCTAAGCATGCCCCAATGTAAAATTTATATAATGTATATTTAATGCTGCTGTGTATATTTATATATTGCTTTGTAATGTCGTTAAGATGAGTATTTACTGAGGTGACGCTGAACGGGGAGGACTCTGGGATGTGCTGTCCTGTGCAATCGTTAAGTGACTCAGAGAAGGGGAAGACGAAGGGATGTGCTGCGTGAACTGTGAACGAAATGGCCCTAAATCCAGCATTCCGCTGGGGGCAATGTAGAATAATCTGCCGAAGTTTACGGGAAATAATAATAATCTTTATTTTTATATAGCGCTAACATATTCCGCAGCGCTTTACAGTTTTGCACACATTATCATCACTGTCCCCGATGGGGCTCACAATCTAGATAACACTATGTTGTGCAGCTGGACTGAGCGTATCAGGGGCATGAAGGTGATGCACCCTATCACCCTGCATTAGAAGCTGAGGTGGCTATTATGGCATTAGATGGAGAAGCCAGAGACTCAGTTATGCTACGGACACCCCGAGAGCGAGACACCTTTAACAAGGTACTTCAAATTTTGGAAGAGACTCATGGAGATCCCAGAGACATAAGGGACCTGAGGACGCGGCTCTTTAGCCGCATGCAGGAGGAGGGGGAGACTGTGACTCAGAACATGAATGCATTGCAGGAGTTGCACACTGCGATTGGTAGGAAAGATGAAATTGGCATAGGCCCTACAGACATAATGCTGTGAGTCCTTTTAGTGATGGGCTTGCAGGACGCGTGCAGGTGAACCTTCGCATGACCTTTTCTGAGATAGGAAGCAAAGCGCGCACACGTGAACAGGAGCAGGGGGTGACGATCCCGGTGGGCAAGGTCCGGAGCGGGGAGGTGTCCGTGAATACAATCACCGAACCCCAATGGGTGGAAGAATTGAGGAGAGAGCCTTTGAATATTAAGTGAGAATTGGCGGATGTTAAAAAGAAAACTGAGGTTGCCGCAGATTCGCCTGGGGGCAGGGAAGGCTCAAAACCCAACCATGATAATAGAATGCTCCGTCGACAAGAGACCCCTCACTTGCTATAATTGTGGCGAGAATGGACATATAGCCCAGGAGTGTACACATCGGGGCAGAATACAACCCCGTCGTCCATTAAACTAGCGGGCCCCGAGCCAGGGGGACGCCGCACGGAGCAAGAACAGACGTGAAGGAGTAGTGGAAGTCCCACAAACCTAGTGTCAATGTGCCCTCTGGTCTGGGCTGAATTTGATGGTCGTGCAGTGTCTGGTGGACACGGGCTCTCAGATGACAACAATGCCAGAGGACTATTTGCGACTAAATTTTCTGGAAGCAAGACGGCCTCAGTGGGGCCCAGTGATAAAGTTGATGGCTGCCAACCAACTGCCCATTCCGGTCACAGGAGTGGCGTGGATGCAGATCTCCATCTGTGGAAAGGATTTGGGATGAAAGGGGGTGGTACTAACCCAGGGAGATGTGAGTAGCCGGGCATGCAGTCACATCTTAAAGGAATTTGGAAGCCTCCTTATCAATGAACCCTCTAAAGAGACTTTGAAGCAGTGGAGTTCACATACCCCCCAGAGGAGAGTATTTCAGCAGTTAGTACGTGTAGCTCAAGCTCAGGAGGCTTATTGTGATGGAGGAGTATTAGGAAAAGTGATCGTTCCCGCCTCTTCCAAACTCATTCTGCCACCCAGGCAAACAGTAATCACTCTACCCATCCGTGCTTGTATCCCACTGGAGGGAGTTGAAATTTAAATTGAGCCTTCTTCAGAACAACTGCCTTCAGGGTTCCTGGTAGCACGTACACTAGCCATTGTGCGGGATGGGACAGTACTAGTACGCTGCATCAATCTGGAGGAACAGGACATTACAATCTGCCCCAGAAGCGAAGTAGCCCAGATTGTGGGCATGCCTAAACAGATAATACCGCCTCAGGCTGTGCAGCTGAAAGTACAACAGGGAGACACCTGGACCGTAACAATGAATTCCTCTTGGACGCCGGAGCCTCAGCATATTCAAAAGGGGTGACTTATATTGGAACAAATGCGAGCTAATTTGAATGAACTCACCCAGACACAGGTGCAGCAGGTGGAGGCTCTACTGGGACGATTTTGGCTGCACTACAGCTATCACCCACGAGATACCCACAGAAAGTACCGCACCCATAAGAGAGCGCTATTGGCAAATTTCGCCATAGCTGTACCAAGAGTTGAAGAGTATGTTAGGACAGATGTTACAGAATGGTGTTATCAGAGAGAGTCAGAGTCCCTGGGCTGCTCCGATAGTTCTAGTGCGGAAGAAAGACGTTACTTTGCATTTTTGTGTGGACTATTGAAAACTCAATGCTTGTACCATGAGAGATTCATTCCCGCAACCCAGAATTGAGGAGTTCCTGTCCGCGCTAGGAAAAACAAAATTTTTTTCCACATTGGATCTCGCCACCGGCTATTGCCAAGTGCCTATGTCAGAGCAGGATCGAGACAAGACTGCCTTTATTCTACCCATGGGCCTATTTGAATTTAACCGAATGGTGTTTGGCTTGGCCAACTCCACTGGAACTTTTCAGCGTCTCATGGAGAAGTTTTTAAGTGATTTGAACTTTGAAGCCACCCTCATCTATTTAAACAACATCATAGTCTACACGGCCTCATTTTAGAAACATCTGCAACGACTGGAGCAAGTGTTGAGTCGTCTTCAGAAACACAGGCTAATGGTGAAGCCTCAAAAATGTCATCTGTACTGCACTCAGATTGAGTACCTGGGCCACATTGTTTATGCTGAAGGGGTGAAGCCATCCAGAGAGAAAATCGCTGTGATCCAGGACTGGCCCACTCCAGAGATGGTGAAGGATGTCCAAGCATTCCAGAAACTGACCAGGTATTACTGCCATTTTATGAAGAATTTTGCTCACCGAGCCAGGCCACTGTTGGAGCTGCTGAAAGGGGTGCCCTCAGGTGCAAAGTGCAAAGAGCTGGGCTATTCATTGGAAGGAACACCAAGAAGAAGCCTTTCAAGACCTGATGAGGGTATTGACGGAAGCCCTTGTGTTGGCTTAAGCGGACTTTTCTCAACCGTTCGTTCTCCAAACCGACAGGAGTTTGCATGGACTTGGGGCTGTGTTGTCACAGATACAGGGCGGGAGAGAGAAGGTGATCGCTTATGCAAGTCGATTCCGAACTTAATCCAGACAATTACAGTTCCTTCAAGTTGGAGCTGCTGGCGTTGGTGTGGGCTATGAAGGAGAGGTTCGCGGAATACTTATCTGTGTCTGAAGTACTAGTATGCGCCGATAACAATGCATTTATGAGTAAAAAATGTATGAAGTTTATTAAATACATCCAACACAGACATGGAATAACACAGACTCCATAAAAACAGGTCTTTTGAAATGTTCATCTATTTTGATTGTAGAAAAAAGGGAAGAAAGTTCCAGCGCTAGGAATGGAAAATTAAAAATCCATTTTATTGTGCCAATGCATATTAAAATTCCAGCAGGTACAGCATATCAGTCGGATGACTGCAGAACAACGCGTTTCGACGCCTCAGGTCTTAATCATGTTCAGAACATGATTAAGACCTGAGGCGTCGAAACGCGTTGTTCTGCAGTCATCCGACTGATATGCTGTACCTGCTGGAATTTTAATATGCATTGGCACAATAAAATGGATTTTTAATTTTCCATTCCTAGCGCTGGAACTTTCTTCCCTTTTTTCTACTATTGATTGACTGCCTAGTCAAATCCGTGCGCAGGATTTGGATCCTACCAGCAAGGCAGTGCGGTGAGCTGGATTAATCTGTTCTTTTACTCCATCTATTTTGATTGGTTTGCTGATTGACCATGACCGTAAGCTCTTGGTAAAGGTTAAAGAGGAAATTAAAAACAAGGAGATTTTATTAACAAGTTTTGATGAGGCGAGTTTAGTCAAACCGTTTCCGTTACGTTTGAAGGAAACCATTGATAATTTTGAACAAGAAATTATACAAAAGAAGAAAAAGAAGTTTCTGCGTGACAAAGCAGATTTTGACAGTCAGCACGTATTCAGGTGGACACACCACGGGAATAAAAGATTTAACAAATACAGTGGTAATCGCAACAAGAGGAACCAAGTTCCAAACGTATCAGCAAATACAGGTGATTCCTCCACAAGTGATTTTTTATCGTCAGGCGGCAGCGATCAGGAAAACACATCAGGAGGGGTCACAGAAAACGAATCGTATTCCAAAAAGAGGAGCCGCCGTTACAAGGACTGGTCACCCACCTACAAGAGGCAATTGAGACAACACAGGAAGAAATAGATCCTGCTGGAAATATGACGTCTACAGGTAATTTACGTATTATAAACCTGTCTGACTATATTTTATCTGATGTAGAGAAATCAGTTTTGTCCAGGGGGCTTTCTTTTGCACCCATGAACAATTTGGACAGATTTACCTTGATTAAGGATCTATATTTATTCTGTAGGCAATTGACTTTTAAGATGCTCTATCATCAGCCGTCAATAATTGATACATTGCCACAGGATGAGAGGCAGGTCTTCAGTGACCTCCTCTCTCTTTTACAAGAAAATGAGGCCATGGGGAGTGCCCCCAATCGATCATGGCGTTTACCGTCACAGGCTACACCCTCCTTTGTTTTGTTTCCGACTATACAGATTTTTTATAATATACGGGTAGTTAGCAAAGAAATTGCTCAGCTTAGTGTTACAAGCAAGCAAGGAGAAAATCTGGGATCTAGGGAGAGACTGGCTCTTAATAAACTTAAGAATAACAGGTCCTTTGTCATTAAAGAAGCGGACAAAGGTGGAAACATTGTTTTGTGGCCACATGAGATGTATGTCAAGGAGGCTAAACGCCAATTGAGTAACGGATCATGTTATCAGGTCTTACCATCGGACCCTACTGTGGTTTTTAAAAGTAAACTTGATCGACTACTTATGTCTGCTAAGCAAAACAACATTTTAAATAAGAGTGAGTTTGATTTTTTAACAACGCACCATCCTGTTGTTCCCACTCTATATTTGTTACCAAAGGTGCATAAGTCAATTTCTGAACCACCGGGCAGGCCCATTGTGGCCGGCATTGGCAGTCTTTTTGAAAGACCATGCATTTATATTGATAACTTTCTACAGCCATTTGTTGTCTCCTTAGATTCTTTCATTCAAGACACTTCCCATTTGATCCGACTACTTCAGGACCTGGAAGTACCTGACAACACCGTGCTTGTAACTATGGACGTTGAGTCCTTGTACACTTGTATTGGACATACCCAAGGAATGGATGCTGTTTCCTATTTTTTCAACAAACAAATAACAGGTGACCGGAGACATCAATCTTTTCTGTTAGACTTATTGCATTTTGTACTCTCTAACAGCTATTTTGTTTTTTGATCGTGTTTTCTATAAACAGGTGTCTGGCACTGCTATGGGGGCGCGCTGTGCGCCTTCGTATGCCAACCTTTTTTTGGGTTGGTGGGAGGAGACACAGGTGCGCCCCCTGTCCATTTTTCGAACCAGCGTTTATCGTTGGTTCAGGTACATTGATGATGTCCTAATTTTTTGGACTGGTTCATTGGAGGATTGTCATCATTTTGTAGAGCAGCTTAACATTAATCCATTCAATATTTCTTTGACAGCTTCTTTTTCAAATTAGACTGTGGATTTCTTGGATTTGAGAATCATGAAAATTGGTAATGCCATTCAGACCAAGCTTTTCCGGAAGGCCACTGCAACAAACAGCTTGTTACACTTTTCCAGTTTTCATCCTCAACATTTGCGTAACAACATACCTAAGGGACAATTCTTGCGGGTAAGACGCAATTGTACTACTGACTCGGATTTCCGAGAAGGAGCTAGAGATCTTACCAATCGGTTTGTAGAAAGGGGCTATCCACGCAAAGTAATTTCTCAGGCATATCAGAGAGCATTGATCAATGAGAGGTCTGTATTGCTTCAACCTAAATTTCAAAATTCCCCCTGTACTATCAATTTGATCACCCCTTATAACAACCAGTGGCGTGAGATTTATCAAATATTAGATAGGCATTGGGGAATCCTACTGAATGAAACTAAATTAAAACCTTTTCTTTCTGATAGACCAAAAATAATAGCCAAAAAGGCTAAGAATTTGAAGGATCATTTAACTACCAGCCATTTCCAACGACCAACAACAAGGATTGGTACTGGACATCGTCTATCAGGTTTGTTTCCTTGCAGTGGATGTACCATTTGTCCATTTATGATTGCTTCTGATACCATTACACTCCCTATTTTTCCAGGCACAATCCAATTGAGGCACTATTCCAATTGCAAATCTCGAAATGTGATTTATTTACTTGTTTGCCAGTGTCCTAAAATCTACGTAGGCCAAACCAGTCAAGAACTCAGACGTAGAGTGCAACAGCACATCTCAAACATGAACAAGGCCAAAATGGATCGTGAGAAGGGTAAGCCTATTACCTCTGTGGCGAGCCATTTTTTGGATCATCATGGGGGCAGGCATCAGGGTTTACGGGTTTTAGTAGTGGATCAAATACAGAGCAATATTCGTGGTGGGAATCCAACAAAAGAACTGCTCCGTAGAGAGTCGCGCTGGATTTATAATCTAAAAAGCATGGCACCACAGGGACTAAATGAAGAGCTTTTATTCTCCGGCTTTTATGGATAATTTTGGATGTTTATACTTCTCTTTCCTTGTATTCCAGGTGACCATTTGGGGTCCTGGCCTGTTCCAAGGATTATTGCTCCAGGACTTTTGATAACCTTTAATTGGAATAGTATAAAATCGACCTAGCAAATCTCCACTTTCTTCTTTTGTAAAAAGATTCATGGACTCTTCGAGGCGGACCATTTCATCATCTTTTTTTTTTTTTTTTTTTTTTATATTCTGGCTGGTTATGTCTTGGCTGCAAACTGTTTATTATTTGATAATATCTTTCAGTCAGTTGACCATTATTTCTAGCTATTCACAGCACCATCCTTTAGCCAGTTGACTACTATATCCAGTCATTCATAGCACTACAGCTTGCGTGTTATTTGTGATTACAGCAGAGCATGTTTATGTGAAATACAAGTCTATGGTCCTATGTCCATTCTTATGGACTATGATTGTGTACAAGTGTTTTGCGTGTTGATTTTCTGCAAAACAATTAATGTTTATTCAGGGCATATGGACTTACGCTAAAATCAATGTATTCATGCATTATTTGATACAGCTTTTTTTTTTTTTTTTTTTTTCCCCCTCCCTTTCTGACATTATGGGTTGCAATTTATATATGTGTATATAACAACACAAGGTTAAAACAAATAAAAACATTGCTCTTTCTGCATGAAAAGTTTCATTCATAATGAATCATAACTGATTATTTATTTTTCTTCTGGGCGCAAATGTATTTTTCAAATAGGCTCGTGTTCACATGTGTTGAATTCCACACATGCATCTTAGAGGCTTTTTTTGACTGGATGTTTACACATCGATGTGCCATTGCTATACAACAAAACAAGTCCCTTGTAGACTACTAAATACACTTTTCTGGCATTATGGGTCGCAATTTATATATGTGCATATAACAAAACAGGGTTAAAACAAATAAAAACATCGCTTATTTTGCATGAAAAGTTTTATTTATAATCAATCATAATTGATTATCTATTTTTCTTTAGACTCATTTGTGTAATATTCAGCATCCATCTTTTGATATATTTGTGGTGGCGTCTGTGGTGCATGTGTCGTTTATTTTTGCATATGCAGTATTTGGACATCTGTACAAGCGCATAGCATTTGTTGTTATTTATCTGTTTATATATAGATGCCATATAAATATTTAGTTTTCTATTAGCGTTTTGTGGCCTCACTTCAGCAAATTCGCCTCTGCGCATGCGCGGCTTGTTCATTTATCTTTATTGTCAGCGGTTTTCATTGACAATATGGCCGTGGTTGCAATATTACCCGGCCGCTTTATTTCAGTGAGGTTTGTTTCAAAGAACTTTATTGCTAAACGTCGTAACACTGACAAGATGGCCCCGGCCACATGCATCTCTCGCCGCCCTATGTTGGTAAGGTTCTCATCTCATTATACTTCACCTGTATTTAGGGTATTTATATGACCAACACATTCATGGTTACAGCGCTTTATTTCTCCCTTGAGAAAGCCACTTTTTGGTGGCGATACGCGTGGGGTTTGCTCCCCCCGCACACTCATCCCACAGAAGCACCAGGCACTTTATTTTTCATATGCACTGGCATATTATGGAGCTTTGGTTTATTTGACCTTTTCTGCCTTCATTGTCTCTGCCATTTGTGGTCTGTATGTCTGCAACGACCTTATTAGAGGTGCAAAGGCATTAGTACTGCTGTCCCATATGGGCTTTTTATATTTTTCCATTCTTGTATTCATCTGCTCAATTTTTTTTTTTTTTTGTTATATGCAGTCCACAGGAGTGTGTGCTCATTAACTACATCAGTGAGTACATAGATGCCAGTTCAGGGGTTTCATATGTGCTTAATATATTCATGGTGCTGTGAATAGTTCTCTTTCCAAACCAGTCAGGCATTTTTATTTTTCATGTTTAATGCCTTTTTTCATTTGTTTGTTTTAGAGACTGTTCCTCCTTAGACACTTTATAGTGCTCATTCATACATTGTCTGTGGGGTCTGTTGATGTGGGAGGTTTATCATATCATTATTTCATGATTTGACTTACCACTTTTCCACATGTTTTTAAATGTTTTTATGGAGTCTGTGTTATTCCATGTTTGTGTTGGATGTATTCAATAAACTTCATACATTTTTTACTCATACATGTGGTGTTCCCTATTCATAGGCTGGTCGCTTTGTTCTTTTTTCTGTCACATATTTTTGACTAGTCTTTGGTGAACCCCTCTTTTCAGTGGTGCCCTCCATTTTTGTTCACGATAACAATGCATTGGCACATCTGGAGAATGCGAAGCTGGGAGCCTTGGAACAACGATGGGTGGCAAGAATGGTGAAGTTTCGGTACAAAATTGCCTATAAAAGGGAGCAGAGAACACTCATGCTGATGCTTTATCCAGGGTGAAACATACTGAACCTGGGTGAAATATTGATGAAGAATTGGAAAATCAGGAGATCCCCACATTCCTGTGTTCCACTAGGACAGTGGTGGCGATGCAGGATCAGTTACAATTCAGATCCTGGGGGGCGTCTTGGTGCGGTCCCGAGATGAGTGGGTCCGGTTACAACAAGAAGATAGAGAACTTGCCCTGCCGAGGCAGTGGGTGACATTAACGAGACTTCCTAGTTCGAGAGAAACATACTCTATCCTCGGAAATACTGCGGATTCTTCGACATTGGGAACGCCACAGATTAAGAATGGTTTGTTGCATCTGAAAGCGCAGCTTCAGAAAGAGCTGGGTACCACCTGGCAGTTCTTAGTTCCGGAAGCACTGTTGCTAGAGATAGCCACTGAGGCACACAAAGAAGGAGCTCACTTCGGTCAGGAAAAGATGTTTCAGTGGTTACAGCGGTTTGTTTTTCATCCCCACCTAAAGGCTGTAGTGGAGGAAGCTTGTAGGCTATGCTTAACATGTGAATTGACTAAAACACCAGAGCAGAGAACCTCCACACAAACTATTGTGATGTCCGCCCTCCTAGAACTGCTAATGATAGACAATCTGTCCATCGGGCCGGCCCATCAGGGGTATGAATACTGTTTAGTAATGGTGGATCACTTCACGAAGTTTGCCGTCGTGACTCCAGTGCGAGATCAGACAGCGGAGTCAGCTGCACATGGCATCTGTAAATATTTCATTCAAGTCTATGGCTGTCTGAAGTTAATCCATTCTGACCAGGGAGTCTGTGTTTTAGGAAAGGTGTTTCACAAAGCATGATCTCCCTCAGTGTAGATGATAATCAGATTGTGCATATATGCAAGTGTGCAATTGCAAAGGAGATGTGGGATGAGTTACAGAAAGTGCATGAAAGATCAAATCTCAGTAATAAGCTTTATCTCATGAGAAAGCTGTATCAGTCTAAGCTAAGTAATTGACAGAATATGCAGGAATATATAAGAAACACTCTAGAGATTGTGGAGCATCTCAGGGGTATTGAAGAAGAAATTAAAGATTTTCATGTTGCTGCACTTCTATTAAGTGGTCTTCCAGAGAATTATCACACACTCGTGACTGCACTAGATGCAAGGCCAGATGATGAGCTGACACTAGACTATGTTAAAGGCAAACTTGTGGATGAATTCAAGAGAAAAAAACACAGCATGTAAGCAGCAGTAATGAATTCAGACTAGAAACAGCATTAAAGACACAGGATTTCCCTAAATATAACAGAAATCTAAGAGAAACTTGTGAACTTGTCTGTAAAAAGCCCGGCCACTTTAAAGCAGACTGCAGAATTTGGAAAGCAATAATGAGTCAGTTTAAAAAGCAGAATAGTCATGAAAGGGTTAAAACCACTGTAAAGGAAGATTTGGCATGTGTTGAAGCTGCATTTAATGCCAGTACAGACCCATGTGCAAAGCATATATGGTGTATAGATTCTGATGCAAGCAGCCATATGACAAATAACAAGGATTTCTTCACTGACCTTAATGAAAGCAAGTCAGAAAAGGTCATCTTAGCTAATGGTTACTATATGACTTCAGAAGGAGTAGGATACGGCTACCTCCACTGTCCAGTTTCCTCAGCACAAAGCAGAAAGATTCCAATAAAGGATGTTCTCTATGTTCCCAGCCTTGAAAGTAATCTTTTGTCAGTAAAGAAGCACACGCAAAATAGGGAATGTAGTTACTTTTAAAGATAACAGATGCATCATCTCAAAGAAGGGTCACACTCTTGCAGAAGGAAAAATCCAAGATGAACTTTATCAGATAAAATGCAAAGAAAGAGTGCACAGTGCTAGACAAGATCTACATAAGAACTATATCCATGTATGTCACAGACGTCTTGGGCACAGAGACCCAGAAGCAGTAAGGAAGCTAGCTCAACTTGCAAATGGTATTGAAATCAACCAGTTTAGTCAAATGATGAAGTGCACTAGCTGTCTTAAAAGGAAAATGTTCAGAAAATCCTTTCCTAAAATAAGCACCACTAGATCTGCACAGCCACTGGATCTGATACATACAAATGTATGCGGTTCAATGAGTGTTCAAACTCCTAGCAAGAAGAAATATTTTCTCACATTTATTGATGACTACTCCAGATATACAGTCACCTACCTGCTTCACAGGAAGGATGAATTTCCACATAAACTTGAAGAATATCTGGCTGTAGTGTTCAACAAATTTGAAAGAATGCCAAAAGCCCTGCGCGCAGATAATGGAACCAAATATACAGGGTGGGCCATTTATATGGATACACCTAAATAAAATGGGAATGGTTGTAACCCAGATCGGCGCGCTGAATTTGCAGAATGGGAAAAACAAAACTTGGAACAGGACCCTCAGTTTACACAGAACAATTATGTTCAGTGATGAGGCAAACTTTTTTGGGTGGGCCATTTATATGGATACACCTAAATAAAATGGCAATGGTGACAGTTTTCTTGCATAGGGTGTCTTGCATTGAAATCTGCTGCAATGACCCAGGTACTGCGTTCACCAGACATCGCACACAATTTCTATCCGCTCCTCACGTGTTAAACTCAGCGACATGTCAATGGCTGTAAACAAAGAGAAATTTGTAAATAACTCATGTAAGAATAAAGTTACGTTAAAACCAAGCACACCATTGTTTTTCTTGTGACATTCTCAATAAGTTTGACGTGTCACATGACCCTCTTCCCATTGAAAAAAGTAAAGTTGGATCCGAAATGGCCAGCTTCAAAATGGCCACCATGGTCACCACCCTTCTTGAAAAGTTTTCCCCCTCCCATATACTAATGTGCCACAAACTGAAAGTTGATATCACCAACCATTCCCATTTTATTTAGGTGTATCCATATAAATGGCCCACCCTGTACAAGTGGTAAGGTGCAAACCATTTTGAAAAAGGATGGAATCGTGTTACAGACTATCATTCCATACAACGCAGAACAAAATGGCATTGCAGAGAGAAAGAACCGTACTCTCTGTGAAAGTGGAAGAAGTATGTTGTTTGATGGAAATCTACCTACAACGTATTGGGGAGAAGCCATCATGACAGCTTGCTATCTTCAAAGCAGAGTGCCAGGTAAAGCCACAAATAAAACTGCATATGAGCTATGGAACTGCGAGAAGCCTAACCTGAAGCATCTCAGGATATTTGGAAGCAAAACGTTTATGTATGTTCCCAAAGAAAAATGTTCCAATTGGGAATCACACGCAAAACAAGGAGTCCTGGTGAGCTATAGCGAAACTCAAAAGGGATACAGAATCCTGCACCCAAAGACCAACGCAGTAACAATCAGCAGACATGTAGTGATTTATGAAAAATCTGTATTGCTCAAATGCCATGAAGTTACACCAGTTATTCAACCTAAGAAGCAAGAACAAGAATTAGCGTTAGGGCGAATTAGGATTAGGGTTAGAATTAGGATTAGGGTTGGGATTAGGGTTAGGGGTGTGTTGGGGTTAGGGTTGGAGCAAGAATTGAGGGGTTTTCACTATTTACCAACTTTGGGGGTCTAATTTCTCCTCTTACCCTTGGGAAAATAAAAAAATTGGGGGCTAAAAAAAAAATCCCTTTTTTTATTTTCACGGCTCTGCGTTATAAACTTCTGTGAAGCACTTGGGGGCTCAAAGTGCTCATCACATACAATGGGGTCAATTGTGGGGTTTTATACTGTTTAGGCACATCAGGGGCTCTGCAAACGCAACATGACACCCACAGAAAATTCCATCAAAGTCTGCATTCCAAAATGGTGCTCCTTCCCTTCCGAGCTCTCCCATGCGCCCAAACAGTGGTCCCCCCCACATATGGGGTATCAGCATACTCAGGACAAATTGCACAACAACTTTTGTGGTCCAATTTCTCCTGTTACCCTTAGGAAAATAAAAAATAGCGGGCTAAAAAATCATTTTTGAGGAAAAAATATTTTTTATTTTCACGGCTCTGCGTTTATTAACTTCTGTGAAGCACTTGGGGGTTCAAAGTGCTCACTACATATCTAGATAAGCTCCTTCGGGGGTCTAGTTTCCAAAATGAGGTCACTTGTGGGGGGTTTATACTGTTTAGGCACATCAGGGGCTCTCCAAACGCAACATGATGCCCACAGAAAATTCCATCAAAGTCTGCATTCCAAAATGGTGCTCCTTCCCTTCCGAGCTCTCCCATGCACCCAAACAGTGATTCCCCCCATATATGGGGTATCAGCGTACTCATGACAAATTGCACAACATTTGTGGTCAAATTTCTCCTGTTACCCTTAGGAAAATAAAAAATAGCAGGCGTTAAAATCATTTTTGAGGAAGAAAAAAAAAGATTTTTAATTTTCACGGCTCTGGGTTTATAAACTTCTGTGAAGCACTTGGGGGTTCAAAGTGCTCACCACATATCTAGATAAGCTCCTTCAGGGGTCTAGTTTCCAAAATGGGGTCACTTGTGGGGAGTTTATACTGTTAGGTACATCAGTGGCTCTGCAAACGCAACATGACACCCGCAGACCATTCCATCAAAGTCTGCATTCCAAAATGGCGTTCCTTCCCTTTCGAGCTCTCCCATGCGCCCAAACAGTGGTTCCCCCCACATATGGGGTATCATCGTACTCAGGACAAATTGCACAGCAACTTTTGTGGTCCAATTTCTCCTGTTACCCTTGATAAAATAACATAGCGGGCTAAAAAATGATTTTTGAGGAAAAAAAGTGATTTTTTATTTTACACCGCTCTGCGTTATAAACTTCTGTGAAGCACTTGGGGGTTCAAAGTGCTCACCACACATCTAGATAAGTTCCTTCAGGGGTCTAGTTTCCAAAATGGTGTCACTTGTGGGTTTTTTCACTGTTTAGGCACATCAGGGGCTCTCCAAAAGCGACATGGCGTCCAATCTCAATTCCAGCCAATTCTGCATTGAAAAAGTCAAACGGTACTCCTTCCCTTCTGAGCTCTGCCGGGCACCCAAAGAGTGGTTTACCCCCACATATGGGGTATCAGCGTACTCAGAACAAATCGCACAACTGTGGGGGTATGATTTCACCTGTTACCCTTGTAAAAATAAAAATTTGGGGGCGAAAAGATCATTTTTGTGGAAAAAAAATGATTTTTTATTTTCACGGCTCTACGTTATAAACTTCTGTGAAGCACTTGAAGGTTCAAAGTGCTTACCACACATCTAGATAAGTTCCTTAAGGGGTCTAGTTTCCAAAAGTGAGTCACTTGTTGGGGGTTTCCACTGTTTAGGAACATTAGGGGCTCTCCGAACGCAACATGGCATCCGATCTCAATTGCAGCCAATTCTACGTTGAAAAAGTCAAATGGCGCTCCTTCCCTTGTGAGCTCTGCCGTGCGCTGAAAAAGTGGTTTACCCCCACATATGGGGTATTGGCGTATTCAGGAGAAATTGCTCAACTAATTTTGTGGTTTATTTTCTCTTTTACCACTTGTGAAAATAAAAACAAATTGGCTCTGAAGTAAATCTTTTGCAAGAAAAAGTTAAATGTTAATTTTTTCCTTCCACATTGCTTTAGTTCCTGTGAAGCATGTAAAGGGTTAATAAACTTCTTGAATGTGGTTTTGAGCACCTTGAGGGGTCTAGTTTTTAGAATGGTGTCACATTTGGGTATTTTCTGTCATGTACACCCCTCAAAATGACTTTAAATATGATGTGGTCCCTAAAAAAAATGGTTTTGTAAATTTTGTTGTAAAAATGAGAAATCACTTGTCAAATTTTAACCCTTATAACTTCCTAACAAAAAAAATTTTGTTTCCCAAATTGTGCTGATGTAAAGTAGACATGTGGGAAATGTTATTTATTAAGAAATTTATGTGACACATCTCTCTGATCTAAGGGCATAAAAATTTAAAGTTTTAAAATTGCAAAATTTTCAAAATTTTCGCCATATTTCAATTTTTTCATAAATAAGCACAAGACATATCAAAGAAATTTTACCACTAACATGAAGTACAATATGTCACGAAAAAACATTCTCAGAATCAGTGGGATCCGTTGAAGCGTTCCAGAGTTATAACCTCATAAAGTGACAGTGGTCAGAATTGTAAAAATTGGCCCGGTCATTTAGCTGTAAAATGGCTCTGTCACTAAGGGGTTAAAAGATCTCAAGCTGATCCATGTTTGTATTCAAAAAATGTAGATGTATGTTCTCCTATATGTAGACAATGTAATCATGTGTCATCAGGATGAAAAAGAAATTGCAAAGCTAGGTGAAATTCTCAACCAGCACTTTGAGACAGGACCTTGGAAATGTGACATGGGAATCCAAATCCAGAGAGAAGAAGATGGGAGTTTTCTTCTCAACCAAAGTTCTAAAAATTTCCCCAATACTAAACCAGTTTAGAATGTCAGAAGCCAAAGATACATCGACACCAATGGATCCGTCCTACTCAAAGTTGGAAGGAGAAGATCTGCTACCCAGCAATTAGAGTTACAGACAAGCAGTGGGGGCGCTTCTGTACATAGCAGCCACAACTTGTCCGGATATCAAAGCCACAACTCGTCCGGATATCACAGCCACAGTTGGAGTTCTATGCCGACGTGTAAGCAAGCCAAGCCAAAGAGACTGGAATGCAATTAACAGAATTCTTCAATATCTTAAAGAAACTCAAAGGCTAAACATTAAGATATCTGCATCAGGAGATCTCACTCTCAGAGGTTATGTGGAGGCAGATTGGGCTGGAGTTTCAGTGATCGGAAATCAACAAGTGGTTACATGTTCAGGTTAGGAGAAAATTAAATTTCTTGGTCCAGCAGAAAACAAGTGTCAGTCGCATTATCTTCTACATAAGCAGTATGTCTTCTGCTTATGCAAGTCAAGAAGTAATTTGGTTGAAATAGCTTTTGGAAGATTTCAGCAAGCCATTAGCTCAAGCAACAATTATCTATGAGGACAACCAAGGATGCTTTAAACTTGCCAGCAGTGAGAAGATTAGTGCAAGGACTAAGCACATTGATGTAAAACATCATCACTTACGTGACTTAGTGGAACGTGATGTACTAGTGTTTGTTTATTGCGAGTCTGACAGGATGATAGCTAATGGCATGACAAAGCCATTATCAAGAGCCAAGTCTGTGGACTTCAGAACTGCAATGGGACTAACAGGATTAATAGTTGTTGAGTGGGGGTGTTCGAATATGTTTGGTGCAACAACTCCATTCCTGTCTATGAGTGTTCAGTTGCTAGATTTGTATGCTGTTCATACAGTAAAAAAATAACTCCCAGAGGCACACACAGGAAGAGCATGTGACTGTATTTCTTGTATTCCTGTGCCTGTGTATGAGAGAAGTGGCCTGCTGTAGAAGCTGCACAGATGGAGACACAGAAATGATTTATTCCTGATCTAGTAAGCATATTGTTCTTAAATAAAGAAGCTCTGTTGTTACACGCTTGGAGAGTATCCTGAATAATCCGCTGCCAACACAAAACAACATTTTTGTTGTCACTTCACAAATTCTAAATCGGTCTGAGTTCTGAGGATTGGGCTGGCCACTTCATAACATCAATCACGTTGGTCTGAAACCTAGATGTGGTTCACTTGCTGGTGTGTTTGGGGTTGATGTCCTGCTGAAGTTCCCATTTCAAGGACATTTTTTCTTCAGCATAAGGCAACATGACCTCTTCCAGTATTTTTACATATTCAAACTGGTTCATGAGGCCTGCTATGCGATAAATGGGCCCAACTCCATAGTATGAGAAAAATCCCAAACCATTAGGGTATGTGCAGCGTCCAACCCTCAGCATCCAGATATTACAGCATAGTGGATGGGATTTCAAGAAATGCCATGTCCACTATGCGGACCGCAGCATGTCATTTCCTCTTGCGGAGACGCGAGTCACCCATACAATATATTGGATGCTGTGAATCCGCACGGTGCAGTGAACACATGTGGATTCACCTGCATTCAATAGATGGCAGCACTTTGGTTGCAGTGAACATGTGCTGCGTCCAAAGTGCTGCCAGTTCCGTCACATACCGTTATGCTTTCACCTCCCTGTCTTATGGTCTTCACAGTGTACTGTGGCTTGAATTCAGAGTTTATGGGTAGTTTCATAGTCCCAGTTATTTGGTGTTCAGTATGTCTGGAGAGGCTAACTCCAGAGTGGTGAGAGAGGTAAAGAAGAACCCCAAGATCACTGGCTGAGCTCCACAGATGCAGTAGGGAGATGGGAGAAAGTTCCACAAAAATGTCTTCATTTCTGTTTTTTTCAGTCAAGATGGGGTGCAGAGTGTACATTGAGAAAAAAATGAACTTTTTTGGATTTACCAAATGACTGCAATGAAACAAAGAGTGAAAAATTTAAAGGGGTCTTAAAACTTTCCGTACCCACTGTACTATTGACACTCGGCTCGAGCTCTGCTGCGATCGTGAACAGACTGTCAGTGCAATGTGCGTCGATCCTCTCACATGAGAGAATCGCAGCACAGGTGCAGAGGAAACAGAGAAAGTAATTTCTCCCCTTCATTGCCTGTCTTGGCATATACTGGATTGTTCTATCATGCCGATTCTCAGATGTGAGCTGCCCCATAAAATAACACTGGTCCAAGTGCTATGCGATGTTTTATCACAATCAGACTACCAGTCTGGTAGTCTGATCACCTGCTCCTCCATCAGCAGTGATTTTATATCTAACAAGAGAGCAGACCATGTAATAAAAGAGGGCGCTGTGAATAACAAGAATACACTATGTAAGAGACAGCACTGTACATAACAGGAGAGGAAGCTATATAATAAGGAACGGCACCATATATAACTAGAGAGGATGGTATGTAATAAGGGACGGTGTTATACATGATAAATCAGGAAACTATGTACAGTAACTAAGGGACTGTGCTATATATTAGTGAGTACACTACAATATATACTAAGGGACTGCTATACATAATAAGCGAAAACACTATATACTGAGGGACTGTGCTATACATAATAAGTGAGTACACTATATACTAAGATGCTGCGCTATGTATAATAAGTGAGTACACTATATACTAAGGGACTGTGTTAAACATAAGCGATAATAACATCTTCCTCCACCTCTCCCTGTTCCTAAATCCATTATAAATCACCCTTCCTCCCTTCCCAATCCCCAACACCCCTCATTTTCCTCCTCCCCTCGCATCCCATTATTGTCCTCTCCCCCACCCCCATCATTGCTCTTTCCACCACCTCTATCATTGCGTTCTCACCACCCCATCATTGCCCATTCCACCACCTCCATCATTGCCTTCTCCCCCACCAACCCCATCATTGTCCATTCCACCACCTCCATCATGTCCTCTTCCCCTATCACCTCCATCATTGTCATTTCCACTACCACCATCATTGCCTTTTCCCCACCACACCCATCACTGCCCATTCCACCACCTCCATCATTACCTTCTCCCCCACCACCCCCATTATTGTCCATTCCACCACCTCCATCATTTCCTCCTCCCCAGCACCCCCATATTTCCCCACCACCTCCATCATTGCTTTCTCCCCCACCACCCCATCATTGTCCATCACCTCCATCATTGCTTTCTCCCCCACTACCCCATCATTGCCCTTTCCACCACCTCCATTATTGCTTTCTCCCCACCACTTCCATCATTGCCCATTCCACCACCTCCATCATTACCTTCTCCCCCACCACCCCCATCATTGTCCATTCCACCCCATCATTGTCCATTCCACCACCTCCATCATTTCCTCCTCCCCAGCACCCCCAAATTGCCCTTTCCACCACGACCATTATTGTCTTTTCCACCACCATCATTGCCTTTTCCCCACCACCTCCATCATTGCTTTCTCCCCTACCACCCCATAATTTCCCTCTCCCCCACCACCCCCATCATTGCCTTCTTCCCCACCACCTCCATCATTGCCTTCTTCCCCACCACCCCCATCATTGTCCTTTCCACTGCCACCATCATTTCCCCCCACCCTATCATTGATCATTCCACCACCTCCATCATTTCCTCCTTCCCACCACCTCATTATTGCTTTTTCGACAACCAACATCATTGTCCTTTTCACCACCTCAATCAATGCCTTCTCCCCCACCTCCATCATTTCCTCCTCCCCCACCCCCATTATTACACTTTCCACCACCCCATAATTGCTTTCTCCACCACCATCCCATCATTGCCCTTCCATCACCCCATCATTACCTTCTCCCCATCACCCCATATCATTGACTTCTCCCCCATCACCCCCGTCATTGCCCTCTCCTCCACCTACACACACACAAACACACACAGCACCATTCACCTCTCTGCACGTTCCCCCTGTAGAGCTGCGCATGCACACACACATACACACACAGCACCTCTCACCTCTTCGCACGCTCTCCCGCAGTCACAGCATCACCGTCGCTGGCAGCTTTCTCTCACTGGCACAGCAGCTGCGGCATGAACGATGATGTCATCCAGCCGTGCCGCTTGACTGTTGTGTGAGACAGGAAGCATGGGCAGGAAGCAGGGCGGATCACTGGAGTTCCACTGCCATTTTCTCTTGTAGGCAGCGGAGCTGCAGGATCTCTCCCTACCCACCGCAAATGAGGGCAATCTGACCAGGTGCCCCCCGGAGCCTCAGGGCCGGATAAACAGGCCAGATTGCCCTCATTATTAGCCGCCCTGCAGGGGCCCCCTGGAGCCACTGGGCCCTGGTGCAGCCGCACCGCCACAGCTGGTGTGGTCCGACTCCAGCGGGTCCCCTCACCCCTTGGGGCTCCATAGCAGTTGCGTGGCCTGCCGCCATTGGCAGTTTTGAGCACTTTGAGGGGTGCAGTTTTTAAAATATTGTATTTTTTTAGGTATTTTCAGTCGTATAGGCCCCTCATAGTCGCCTCAAATGTGAAGTGGTGGCTACAAAAATAGTTTTTGAAAATTTTGTTGGAAAATATAGAAATTGATGATGAACTTTTAACCCTTCTAACTTACTAACAATAAAAAATTATGTTTAAAAAATGATGCTGATGTAAAGTAGACATATGGCAAATGTTATTAGCTATTTTGTGCCATATAACTATCTGGTTTAAGGGCATGAAAATTAAAAAGTTGAAAATTGAAAAATGATCAACATTTTTGTCAAAATGTCGATATTTTCACAAATAAATACAAACAATATCAGCCTATATTTACCACTAACATGAAGTACAATATGTCAATAAAAAAAGATTCTCAAAATTACTCGGATACAAGCATGGACTGGCGAACAGGACAACAGGAGAATCCTTCGGTGGGCCCGTGTGCAAGTGTGGACCACCAACTCTCTTATATGAGCAGTACTTGGCACTATATACTTGAATCACTATGTACAGACATCTTATTCATTTAACAATTTACCCAGTTCATTGTTCTATATATATTTCTGATTCAGGATGATGTCACATTTGCATGTAGCTGAAAAGTGGGGCCCTGGAGTTGGTTACTGGTGGGCCCTTGGCACCCCAGTCCAACACTGCTGGGATATGTTGAAGTGTTTCAGAGTTATTACCTTACAAAGTGACACTGCTCAAAATTGTAAAATTAGTTAAAATTAGGCCTGGTCAGGATGGTGAGAACAAGCTGGATGGTGAAGGGGTTACCTGATTAACCCAGCAGGAAATAAGGTTGAATCCCTGCTATGTGTACCACATGCGATCGAATGATTGCAGCTTCTAGTCTCTTAAAGGAACCAATAAAAAAAGTTTTAAAAATATTAGTTCAAATCACCCTCTTTTGCCCTGTTGAAAATAAAACAATTTAAAAATGCACATATTTGGTATCGCTGCGTTTAGAAATGTCCGATCTATCAAAAATGTAAAGTCAATTAATTTGATCGGTAAACGGTGTAAGAAGAAAAAAAATTGAAACATTAGAATTATGGTTTTTTGGTCACCACAATAAAATGCAATAATGGGTGAACAAAACATCATATGTACCCCAAAATGGTATCAATAAAATCATTAGCTCAGAGTGCAAAAAATAAGCCATCTCCCCAGATTCAAAAAAAATGCAGACGCTATGGATCTTGGAAAATGGCGACTTAAGCAATTTTTTTTTCTTACAAATTTCAGTATTTTTTTTTTCGTTATTTAAATACAAAAATATCCTATACAAGTTTGATATCTGCGAACTCGTACTGACCTGGAGAATCATATTGCCAGGTCAGTTTTATCATTTAGCGAACATGGTAAATAAAAAACCCAAAAAGCAATTGTGGAAGTGCATTTTTTTTGCAATTTCACTGCACTTGGAATTTTTTTTTTCCCATTTTCCAGTACGTGAAATGCTACAATCAATGGTGTCATTCTAAAGTAAAACTCGTCCTGCCAAAAACAAGCCCACATTCATCTATATGGATGGAAAAGTAAAAAAGTTATGGTTCTAGGAAGAAGGGGAGAAAAAACGAAAGCGCAAAAATGAAAAATCACAAGGTCGTGAAGGAGTTAAGTTTAAAGAAGAAATGTTAAGTCATGTACTTGGGCCGCGCAAATAAAACTTATAAATTATGTACTAAATGGCAAACTGAAAAAGACTTGGGCATTTGACCAGTGCCAGGCAGCAGCTCCTAAGGCAAATAAAATAATGGGATGCATTAAAAAAAGACTCATAGTTTTCAAATCTGTACAGTCTACAATTTGGGCTCCAGTATATAAGGAGGACACGGCTGAACTAGAGCGGCTGCAGAGAAGAGAGACCAATGTTGTCAAGGACGGCCTGCATATCTTTCTTGAAAAATATATTACAGGCGATGGATACTAGATTCTGTGATGGTGCTGATTCGAGGAACTAGTCTGATTCCCGTATGTGGAGTCAGGAAGGAATTTTTCCCCTACTATGGAGCAATTAGCATCTGCCTCATTCAGTTCTTGCCTTCTTGTGTTAGGTTATAGGGTGACTTCAATGGACTTTCAACCTTTAAAACTATGACAAAATTTCACAAGCAAACATAAAAAAAGAAGAATAAGGCACAAATGTAATAATAAATAAGTCTTTATGTGTTTTGCTCTCCCGAGGCATACTGGACAAATTATTTAAAGTGTTTCACTTGGTCCTATTACCACAGATGTATATAAAAAAAACAGCCTCTAGCTATACAGTTTGCCTTTACAAACCCTTAAGAAAGAATGGGTCATTCTAAAGAGCTCCCTGCATTTGATTTGTTAGTCAGTTTAAGCTTCTTCCCTCCTAATATTCCACAATCAAGAGAACTTGGGTATTACTGAGTAGTGTAAGCATCTAGTAACCACATCCATTCAGTCATGAAAAGTCACAGACCATTGAGAAGCCTAGTGCATAAAGGTCACTACTGCTCTGCTAACTCAATAACTGCAGAAATCCATAGCTCCCCTGGCATTAATGTCCACACAAAATCTGTGCATCAGTGTAACATCTGCCTGAGGCCACTGGCTCAAAATGCTGCCTTGCACAGACATGGCACAAGTCACTCCGTCTGGCAGACTCCAGAGAAATCCCAATACCCTTTAAAGGGAATCTGTCACCCTTTTTTTGGCCTTGCAGCTGCTGGCATAGACATCGGGGGGTTATCTACAGCATTCTGTAATGCTGTAGATAAGCCTCCGATGTAACCTGAAAGAGAAGAAAAACACGTCATATTATACTCACCGAGGTGGGCGGTCCGGTCCGATGGGTGTCGCCGTCCCGTCCAGCGCCTCCCTTCTTCATGCAATGACATCCTGTTCTATCGTCCTGTAATGGCTCCGGCTCAGGCGCATTGCTCTGCCCTGTTGAGGGCACAGCAGAGTCCTGCAGTGCGCAGGCATCAGGAGAGGTCTTTCGCCTGCGCACTGCAGAATTCTGCTCTGCCCTCAACAGGGCAGAGCAATGCGCCTGCGCCGGAGCCATTTCAGGACGGGAGAAGAGGACGTCATCGCATGAAGAAGGGAGGCGTCGGACCGGACCGCAACACCCATCGGACCGGACCGCCCACCTCGGTGAGTATAATATAACGTGTTTTTCTTCTCTTTCAGGTTACATCGCGGGCTTATCTACAGCATTACAGAATGCGGTAGATAAGCCCCCAATGTCTATGCTGGCAGCTAATAGGGAAAAAAAGGGTGACAGATTCCCTTTAACTCCTATACACGGACCTAATTTTGCAATAGGACCCAGTGGAATGCTACCATGGAAGAGTTGCCATCCGGGGGAATGAATGGTCGCCAACCAGGGTCAGGGCCGAGAGGTCACGTCATGGACAAAATCAGGATCTGTAAGAATAGTCTGAAACAAGCCAGGGTCAAAATAGAAATATACTAAGTCAAACAGGAGAAGAAGACAAACACCTAGCCAGGGAGACACTAAGCTATATCTGGCAGCTTCCAGCGGTAAGCCGGAAGCTTTAATGGGGTGTGGTGCTCTTCAATTGCCTGGAGAAGAGAGGTGATAACTTCAGCTGTGGAGCACACATACCCGCACTGCCAGACTGGATGGTACTACAGGTCCCAGCCACTGTACCTTAATGACTGGACAGAGCCCACCGTCCAGAGCTTCTGGTTGTAACATCTCCAATGCTGCCCGCAGAGTGAATACGGCGGCGCCTGGAGACAGAAGCAGAAGTCACAGGTTCTGGTGGAGATGTGACAGTCAGGTACCTCATGGCATATGTGTCCATGACTGATGTCATAGAATTTAGTTTGATACTAGGATGATTGAAATTATTAGGTATATAACGTGTGGATGGAGACAAGACGCTGTAAAGATTCCATTCTGATCTGAGTTTATTCAGGTAACATAATATATTTTATACCACATATGATTACATATAGATACAGAGATATGCAATCACAATATAGGATAACAATTACCTTGGATATCTTAATCCACCAATAATAGAACTTCAAGGAATGGTGTTATTTACTAAAAAAAATAATACATTCATAGAATTCTAGAATTTTAGAGGTGGAAGAGACCTCAAGGGTCATCGTGTCCAACCCCCTACTCAATGCAGCGCAGGATTCACTAAACCATCTCAGACAGATGTCTGTCCAGCCTCTGCTTAAAGACTTCCATTGAAGGAGAACTCATTAACTGCAAACTTCACAAAAACCTTAAATACAATTATTCTAGACAGACACATCCTGTAGAATTGCATAGTCTGCGAAAAAAATCATCTTGAGGTTTACACCAAAATTATGTAAGGTCACAATTTCTAAAAGTTATCTTTACTTCCTACAAATATGTTTGAAGTACAGTAGCTAACCATAAACTAAATAAAGATTAACTACAGCAGTTTTTATTTCCCTGCACAATTTGCTACCTACAAGGTTACACTGTGTGCAGAATTATTAGGCAAAAGAGTATTTTGATCACATCATCCTTTTTATACATGTTGTCCTACTGCAAGCTGTATAGGCTTGAAAGCCAACTGCCAATTATGTAAATCAGGTGATTGGCATCTCTGTAATGAGGAGGGGTGTGGTCTAATGACATCAACACCCTATAAAAGGTGTGCTTAATTATCACATGACAGGTATGTCCCCCCTGGGAATATGTAATAAAGTAAAAAAAAAAAAGTGTAAAAATAATTTATAAAAAATCGCTAAATAAGTTAAAAAAAAACATTCCCTAATAAATTCATTTTTTGGAAATAGAAAAAAAAAAACTATAAAAGTACACATATTTGGTATCGCCGCGTCCGTAACGACCCGCCCTATAAAACTGTCCCACTAGTTTACCCCTTTAGCGAACCCCTTAAAAAATAAAAATAAAAAACTAAGCAAACAATAATGATTTATTATCATACCGCCAAACAAAAAGTGCAATAACGCGCGATCAAAAAGACGCATATAAATATCCATGGTACTGCTGAAAACGTCACCTTGTCTCGCAAAACACGAGCTGCTATACAGCATCATCAGCAAAAAAAAAAAAAAATTTATAGCTCGCAGAATAAAGCGATCCAAAAATAATTATTTTTTATATAAAATTATTTTCATTGCATAAAACCGACAAAACATAAAAAAATGACATAAATGAGGTATCGCTGTAACTGTACTGACCCGAAGAATAAAACCGCTTTATCAATTTTACCGCACGCGGAACGGTGTAAACGCACCCCCCAAAAGAAATTCATGAAACGCTGTTTTTTGTTCATTCTGCGTCCCAAAAATCGGAATAAAAAGCGATCAAAAAATGTCACGTGCCCGAAAATGGTACCAATAAAAACGTCAACTCGTCCCGCAAAAAATAAGACCTCACATGACTCGGTGGGTCAAAATATGGAAAAATTATAGCTCTCAATATGTGGTGATGTAAAAACTATTTTTACAATAAAAAGCGTCTTTTAGCGTGCGACAGCTGCCAAACTTTAAAACCGCCATAAATAGTAAATCAAACCCTCCATTATCACCCCCTTAGTTAGGGAAAAATAATAAAATTAAAAGAAAATGCATTTATTTCCATTTTCCCATTAGGGTTAGGGCTAGGGTTAGGGCTAGGGCTGAGATTAGGGTTAGGGGTGTGTTGGGGTTAGGGTTGGAGTTATAATTGGGGGGTTTCCACTGTTTGGGCACATCAGGTGCTCTACAAACGCAACATGGGATCTGATCTCAATTCCAGCCAATTCCGCGTTGAAAAAGTCAAACGGCGCTCCTTCCCTTCCAAGCTCTGCCATGCGCCCAAACAGTGTTTTACCCCCACATATGGGGTATCAGCCTACTCAGGACAAATTGCAAAACAACTTTTGGGGTCATTCACGACCGGGCTTTATAAACTTCTGTGAAGCCCTTGGGGGTTCAAAGTGCTCGCCACACATCTAGATAAGTTCCTTAGGGGGTCTAGTTTCCAAAATGGTGTCATTTGTGGGGGGTTTCCACTGTTTAGGTACATTAGGGGCTCTCCAAATGCAACATGACACCCGCAGAGCATTCCATCAAAGTCTGCATTCCAAAACGTCACTACGTCCCTTTCGAGCCCCGACGTGTGCCCATACAGTAGTTTTCTCCCACATATGAGGTATCGGCGTACTCAGGACAAATTGGACAGCAACTTTTGGGGTCCAATTTCTCCTGGTACCCTTGGGAACATAAAAAAATTGGTGACTAAAAGATCATGTTTGTGGAAAAAATACTATTTTTTTATTTTCACGCCCGGGCGTTATAAACTTCTGTGAAGCACTGAGGGGATCAAAGTGCTCACCACACATCTAGATAAGTTCCTTGGGGGTCTAGTTTCCAAAATGGTGTCATTTGTTGGGGTTTTCACTGTTTTGGTACATCAGGGGCTCTCCAATCGCGACATGGTGTCCGATCTCAATTCCAGCCAAAAAAGTCAAATGGCGCTGCTTCCCTTCTGAGCTCTGCCATGCGCCCAAATAGTCGTTTACACCCACATATGGGGTATCAGCGTACTCAGGACAAATTGCACAATTACTTTTAGGGTCCTGTTACACTTGGAAAAATAAAAATTGGGGGTGAAAAGATCACTTTTCTGGAAAAAGTATGATTTTTAAATTGTACCGCTGTACGTTATAAACTTCTGTGAAGCCTTTGTGGGTTCAAAGTTCTCACCACACATCTAGATAAGTTCCTTGGGGGGTCTAGTTTCCAAAATGGGGTCACTTGTGGGGGGTTTCCACTGTTTAGGTACATCAGGGGCTCTCCAAATGTGACATGGCGTCCGATATGAATTCCAGCCAATTTTGCATTGAAAAGTCAAACCGTGCTCCTTCCCTTCTGAGCTCTGCCATGCGCCAAAACAGTGGTTCCCCCCCACATATCAGGTATCAGTGTACTCAGGACAAACTGCACAATAACTTTTGCAGCCCAATTTCTCCTGTTACCCTTGGTAAAAATAAAAAAAATTGAATCTGATGTATTTTTTTGTGAAAAAAAGTTAAATGTTCATTTTTTTAAAATATACAAAAACTTCTTGTATGTGGTTTTGAGCACCTTAAGGGGTGCAGTTTTTAGAATGGTGTCACTTTTGGGTATTTTCTATCATATAGACCCCTCAAAGTGGCTTCAAATGTGATGTGGTCCATAAAAATAAAATGGTGATGCAAAAATGAGAAATCGCTGGTCAACTTTTAACCCTTATAACTTCCTAACAAAAAAAAATTTTGGTTACAAAATTGTGCTGATGTAAAGTAAACATGTGGGAAATGTTACTTATTAAGTTTTTTGTGTGCCGTATCTCTGTGATTTAAGGGCATAAAAATTCAAAGTTGGAAAATTGCGAAATTTTAAAAATTTTCGCCAAATTTCCGTTTTTTCCACAAATAAACGCAAGTTATTTGAATGAAATTTTACCACTAACATGAAGTACAATATGTCACGAGAAAACAATGTCAGAATCACCAGGATCCATGGAAGCGGTTCATAGGTATTACCTCATAAAGGGACAGTGGTCAGAATTGTAAAAATTGGCTTGGTCATGAACGTGCAAACCACCCTTGGGGGTTAAACCATTGTATCAACCACTGAGGACTTTCAATTTTTTATATTTTTCTTCCTTGTGTGAATCCTTTGATGTCTAACAAGATCAGATTTTGTAGAATAACATTTCCCACATTCTGAACATGAATATGGCTTCTCCCCTGTGTGAATTCTCTGATGTCTACCAAGAGTTGATTTATCTTTAAAACATTTCCCACATTCTGCACATGGAAATGGCTTCTCTCCTGTGTGAGTTCTCAGATGTTTAACAAGCTTTTCTTTCTGATTAAAACATTTCCCACATTCTGAACATGAAAATAATTTCACCCCTGTGTGAATTTTCTGATGTATAACAATATTTGATTTATCTTTAAAACATTTACCACATTCTGAACATGTAAATGGCTTCTCCCCTGTGTGAATTCTCTGGTGTGTAACTAAAACAGATTTATAGTTAAAACTTTTGCCACATTCTGAACAGGAAAATAACTTCCCCCCTGTGTGAATTCTCTGATGTCTAGCAAGATTTGACTTATCTGTAAAACATTTCCCACATTCTAAACACAAAAACGGCTTTTCTACTGTGTGAGTTCTCTGATGTGAGACTAGAACAGATTTATAGTTAAAACATTTTCCACATTCTAAACATGAAAATAACTTTTCCCCTGTATGAGTTCTCTGATGTCTAACAAGATTTGATTTATCTGTAAAACATTTCCCACATTCTGAACAAGAAAAAGGCTTCTCCCCTGTGTGAATTCTTAGATGTTTTACAAGTTTTTTTTTATGCTTAAAACATTTCTCACATTCTGAACATGAAAATGGACTCTCCCCTGTGTGAATTCTCCGATGTCCAACAAGAGTTGATTTATCTGTAAAACATTTCCCACATTCCGAGCATAAATATGGCTTCTCTCCTGTGTGAACTCTCTGATGCGTAAGTAAAATGGATTTATATTTAAAACATTTTCCACATTCTGAACATGAAAACGGCTTCTTTCTTCTGGGACCTCTTTTATGTTCACCATCATTTATGTTATTTTGATTTTCGTTAACACACGGTGATGAATTAGTGGACAGAACCTGTTCAAAAGTATCAGATGACAGATCTTTACTTTGTATGGCTGGTTTTTGTTTCACTGATCTCTTGATACGGTCGTCTGCAAAAAATGAAACTGATACCATTATTTTTCAATAGATTTCTTGAAACTATGTTATTTATTTCTTTATAGCATTTCCATGTAGTAAAGTGACTACACAATATATAAGAAAATTCAGTTTTCAACTGTCTAGGACAGTGGCGGTAACAGGAGTTTTCTGCTACCATTTTACCTTAGCTTGCTCCTTCCCTCCATCATTGAGGTTCAACTGCCTTACTTTTGTGTATGACATGAGTTATTCTTTGACCTGTTGTCCTCACAAATTTAAAATGCCAGTTAGCAACTAGTCCATCAGGTGACCTTCAGTCCAAATTCCTGCTAAAGGGATTATACCAGAGATCCCGTGGAAACATTGTCAATTTTGGCTAACATTAAGGTCTCCATAGTTTTTCTCACCTTTGTGGTAAGCATAATTACAGACTAACTGACCAATATCATTCAGATTGACAGTCTGTGGTGGATCAAGTTCATAGAGTCTCTCAGTTGGAAAATGAAGAGGTCAAATAAATTCAAAATCAGGAACTTTCCTTTAATGCTGCAACTTTACCACCAGCACCTGCACCTGAAGCCACTGTAAATTTGTTTGATAGATTTTCCTGGGATTACAAAACAATGTGCTTCCCCATTGTAAACTTTATTTAAACTTCCGTTCTCTCCTCTGAACAGCAACACAATAGACTTGCTTTTATCGGCAAACTTTTTGATTTATGTATCTCCAGAGCTGTGATCCGTGATAATCTTTCTCCCATCGTTGATCTTTGCAATTTAATTTTTTCCTCCGCTTCTTCCAAGAGCCATAACTTTTTATTTTTCAATTGACAGACATCTCAGGACTTGTTGTTTTGCAAAAAGAGTTGTCATTTTTTATGATAGCATTGTTTTACCATATAATAGACTGAAAATAGTAATAAAATTCCTAGTATGGTGAACGGATGAAAAAAAAAAAGAAAAGCCACCATTTTTTCTTTTTAGGTTTTGTGTGGTGGTGGGAGGGTGCTTATTTTTATGTAGTTTATTATATGGTATAAATTACTTGTAGATATGTTTTTTCTGGTTGGTACGATAATAGTCAACTAATTTGTTGTCTTTTTTACTTTACTTGGTAAAAAAAAATTGGTTTGCGTAATTTACTGTACACAAAACATAGCCTTCCTAGGAAGACCAAGGAGGTAGCAACAGGGATCCATTTTAATTAGGCACCAAAATGTAATGGCAATTCCTTAAACCCCCAACAATCATATTGGGATGTGAGTAACAGGAAGCTGGTGAGTGCCAAGGGTTGTAGAGCTTTCATCAGAGTAAAAGTTGGTGGGGAGTGGGGTTACGTTATTTTGATGACTCTAAGATCTAACACATTATGGTTTGTTTCAAACATGTTTTTTCACTCCTAAAGAGTTTCACTCCTTTCAAAATTTCCGAAGTATTCCATAACTCCTTGCTCAAACCAGATCGTTCCTCTGATCATCCTACTAAGACTTCTCATCCAGTTATTGTCCAGGAATTTGATATTCTACAAGACTTTGATGGTAGAAAAGTAATAGGTTCTGTGTACTTGTACTGTGTTCTTAGCTAACTTGAAAGTTTGCGAACTAAATGAAAGATCATAGGTTCTCTCAATGCTGACAACTTAACCCCTTCACTTCTCGGCAATTTTCTAATTTTATTATTTCGTTTTTTCCCTCCTTTTCTTCCAAGAGACACAACTTTTTTATTTTTCCATCCGCATAGCCATATGAGGGCTTTTTACGGGACAAGTTGTACTTTTGAATGACACCATTCATTTTACCATATAGTGTCCTGGAAAAAGGGGAAAAAAAATCCAAGTGCGTTGAAATTACAAAAAAAAAGTGCAATTCCATAATGTTTTTTTTGGCCTTTTATTTACCACGTTCACTGTTTGGTAAAAATGACCAGGCAATATGATACTCCAAGTCATTATGAGTATGCAGATACCAAACATGTTTTTTTTTTTTTGAGGTGGTGAAAAAAATTTGGGAATTTGAAATAAAATAATAAAAATGTTGCTTTTGTCACCATTTTCTGAGACCTGTAGCATTTTAATTTTTCAGGGTATGGAGCTGTGTGAGGGCTTATTTTTTGGGAAGTAGCAGTAGTTGTAGCAGTAGGAAGCACCTGTTCACACCTGATTTCTGTTTGGAAATGACTGCCAGTCTTTTGATATTTGTATACATTAGCTCTCTTACAGAGCACTCCACCCCCTCAGCCTCAGGATTTTTTAATTACAGCAGGATCCTACCTTCCCAAATAGACTTCAGTCTATGAGAGGATTCACATTAGATAGGTTCCCAGCAACGAGAATCGCCTTGTCGTGGCTGCCGGGTACACATGAATAGGCCAATTTATGCACTAAGTAGTTTCACATTTTCATATTTTCTAGTGCAGTAAAGCAATTAAAATTTCATATTTCATGTTTGCTACAGAGTGCTACTATATTTGTTGGTTAAAATCACGATCTGCTATGAATGCCAGCCACAGGCTCCGATCCACTCGCACCTGTTAGAAGTACTTGATAGCTGATTAAATCAGGACCGTTTGTCCTGATGAAGAAGTTTGAAACTTCAAAACATGTATACCAATAAACCACAATAAACCACAGAATTGGAATCCTGTCTTCTTATCATCCTTTGATGGCAACGCAGGTTAACCCATTTGTTTCCAGTTTTATAGTTGAAAGAACTGAACTTTCTCATTGTCCTCAGTTTTCCAGTGTCTGATCCCTCTAAGCATCTTTACTTGGAGCCTGTGTTGAAATATTCTATCGCAAAAAAAAATTTACAAAGAAAACCCAAACTCATAAAGTCTCCTCCAAAACTTGTCCTCTACATAGAGGAATTTCAAAAACTGTGACAGAGAACTGCATGGTATCAAACTAGCTTGGGATAAGCAGAAAAACCTACTGAAGAGGACTCATCACAGATATGTACCCACCACTAGTGGTGGACAGGGACAGAAAAGGGCACCTGTACAAGAACAGTATATGGGCCCTTTGCAGTCCAATAGCGCATCAAAACGCACAATTCTACTTGTTTTGGAGATGGAAATGGACCACATTACCTCCTGGGCACCTGTATGGCTGTATGATAATGTCTGCTCCTGCCAAACAAATTTGCTCATGGTTAAATAGTAAAGTACTTTGCAGGATCTTACGGTCAAGATATTAATATAGATGCTTTATCTTTTTGTTTTGAACCTATTGATCACTACTGATACTCAGTTCATCACTTACTGGTGAGTTCCTATATTCTTCTTTGATATCCCTCTTGGAAAGATCTTCATTCAACAGAATCAAATTAAACGGCTACTATCCTAAGGACATTTCCCAGGTTGGCTGACATCTAGGTGTGCATAAGACAATGGATCATACCATATCTATTAACCCCATTTAGACTCTTTGTGACATCTGAATGAATGATTGTCAGGAGAAGAAAAGGTGAGCTCACAGATATCACAGATCAGGGGGACTGGCCTGCTTCTGACTACTAGTACCAGCCAGCCAAGATAACATCCCCATCCTTGCAGTCTGAGATCAAGTGGCGTGATCAGCCTCTGCCAAGTGTTTACAGTCCGTTTATTTGAGCTCAGCCTTCCCGGCCTCTCCAACTCCAAATCTCTGCCTGTTCTGAAGCCACAATACAGACTTGCGATCCACTGCAGGACAAGGACTGTCATGTGTCAGGCAGAGAGCAGCGGCAGAACGCTGATCTACACCTCGGTACATAATGCACTGCTATGGTCAATTCCACGTCCCCCATATCTCCCTGGTAGTGTAATTCCCCCTGCATCTTTATCACTCGGGATTTTCACATGTATGCTTGGTGCACAGTATAAGGAACAGGGCGGAATATTGGGATCTGGGGGGTTTATATCATATCTGACAAATGCTGCAGCAGATATTTGGAAGTTTTCCTCAGACTGGGGCTCACCTGTGCGATTATCTGTAGGAATCTTCTCTTTACGCCTCTCATTGGCCCTCACATATGTCTCTGTAGTATTAATATGGGGCAGATCCTTACCCTGAAACAAATATTGTAAAAGTCACCAACTGATAGAAATTATTTTACACAACATTTCTAAGAATAGAAAAGATTATTAATTAACATGAAAACCCAAAAATGACAAAGCATCAGTAGTTATCACATATCTGTAGGTCTCCAGTATAAATTCAACTTGCTGGCTCCTAATTCTAACCAGCAGTCTCCATAAACAGAAAATTGTGAGAAGATCCAGACACCATCTAATGTCTATGATCAGCTTTATCCTGACATCTTCACCAAGTATATAACACACTGAATGGACACTTTATTTGAGACACCTATATAATAAAACATTGGACCTCCTTTAGTCTTCAGAATCTCAGTAATTTCTCACACCGTACATTCCAGTAAGTGTTGACATTTTTCTGCAGGAATATTGGCCCATGCTGTCAGGATAGCTTCTGGAAGTTGCCATAAATGAGATGGAGGTACTGACATACTCAGAACAGCCCTTTCTTCCCAGAGATGCTTTATATGATTAAAATCTGAGGGCTGTGAAGAACAGGAGAAGCAAGAAAAAATTGCTTTCATGCGCCTGGAAGCAATCTGTGAATATACAACCCTTGTGGCATGGTGCATTGTCCACCTATCATAGGGTAAACAACTGCCAAGTGTCACACTGCCTTGTGGGATGCAGGGCCTAGTACCTCGGAGGGTGGTTCAGTCACAGAGACTCCGATGGCTCTGACAATCCCTAGGTTAGGTGGCAAATAATAAAGGGGGAAGTTGACGGATATATGAGTCTGAGAGTCATGTGGATGACGGCAAGGTATGAGGCCGCGGACGAAAGAAGCATACACCTGGGGTCCCGTGCAAACTTGAAAGATGAACTTTACTGAATACTTGTAACAATTCTTATGTTTTTCCATATAACAGTCATGGGTAGCAGATACAATTTTCCTTACACATTATGTCAGTCAAAGCCTTTTCTCGGTCCCGGCCTTGGGAGGATGGCAGTAACTTTTCATTTGATTAACTGTGCTGCGTGAAGGGGGAGGAATAGCTAACCTTAATCGGATCGGAGTATCCGGAAAAATCTGCAGCTCTGTAGCTCCTTCGCTTGTCAGCACTCTGTTGCTGTAAACGCGGGGCACTCCAAAAAAAAGTGCTATATGTACTACCCGCTTGTCCTAGACGAGGAGCCTCAATTTCCTACCTCCTCTCACCAACAAAGCCGCACGTAACACTACCTTTTCAGTCTCCCTCACACCTCCAACTGCCACTTATTTTCAAATCAGTTAAACAAGTTGCAATGCCAAACTAAGGCAGAAGAGGGCAGTATAGTACTACAAGTTGTAATATCAAAACAAGGCAGGAGAGGGCAGCATAATATTAAATAATTTACCTTCTCCCAAGGTAAGACGGGAAATCGGTGTTACAAATGCAATCATGTAAGGAATAGAGAACACATTTACCATATGACATATAACATACATTAGTAATGGTTTTTCTGGTCACTACACCAGGAAGTGATGAACTTGCTTGGCACCATGATTACGTAAGCACTAGAGTCCAAAGATCCATCATTCTAAAGATATTATATTACACAGAATGTGACATGAAGGGTACATTGGTCCATGCTGCTGTTACCAAATTCTGACCCTCTCATCAGCATATTGCAACATAAATTTGGATTCATCTGATTAGAATATTTTCTACTACTGTCAATTATATATTTTTTTAGCACTTTTTGGCGAAGAAGTTTTAAAATTCTGTACATATTAGACAGCAACATTAGTGGAACTACCCATCTGCTGCATTAGGCTATCTATGCTAAGGAACTACAGATGCATTCGGACATATTAGTTGGTCACCACTTCTGTATTCAGCTGCAATTTACAAAAGCGTGAGGATCACATGTTCCTCAGAATGATTATTCATTGCTTACTCGATTAGTTTTTTACATCCAAAGGTTCCCATTTGATTGGCTATTATTCCTCAAACCCAACATTCCCAGTATACTATAGACATTGTTGCGCTTAAAAACTGTCCATAACCCTAATACAGATGACCATACCTCATTCGATATTGTTCTGATTGCACACATTTCCTATTTTAATGTGTAAACAGATCATTTTTTATATGCTGTATTCTGCGATCATTGGTCTAATTTTCATACAGGGATATGCCAATCATGAAAGAGCCGGTGTCTCTAATAAATTGTCAATTCGGTGTATAATAATAATATTAATAAATTTTATTTCTATAGCGCCGACATATTCCGCAGCACTTTACATTTCAGAGGGGATTTGTACAGACAATAGACATTACAGCATAACAATAATCACATAGATTAAAACAAATACTAAGAGGAATGAGGGCCCTGCTCGCAAGCTTACAATCTATGAGGAATAAAGGTAGACACGAAAGGTGGGTGGTAACAATTACCCTGATTGTATGGACCAGCCATAATGTTAAGTGTGTAACAGTACAAACACAGAGGACTAATGGATGCATAAAGCATGTGGGAACATGATGCGGGGAACCTGGTTATGGTAAAACTTTTGGTTGTGCCACACAGGGATAGATTAGGTTAATGTGTTGAGGCGATAGGCCAGTCTGAATAAATGCGTTTTCAGGGCAGGCTTAAAATTGTGGGGATTGGGAACTAATCGTATTGGCCTGGGAAGTGCATTCCAAAGAATTGGTGCAGCATGTGTAAAGTCTTGGAGACGGGAGTGGGAGGTTCTGATTATTGAGGATGCTAACCTTAGGTCTTCAGTAGAACGGAGGGCGCGTGTAGGGTGGTATACTTAAACAAGGGAGGAGATGTAAGGTGGTGCTGAGCCATGGAGGGCTTTGTGGGTGAGGGTAATAAGTTTATACTGAATTCTGGAGTGGATGGTTAGCCAGTGTAATGACTGGCACAAGGTAGAGGCATCGCTGTAACGATTGGTGAGGAATATGATCCTGACTGCAGCATTCAAGACAGATTGGAGGGGGGAGAGTTTGGTAAGAGGGAGACCAATTAGAAGAGAGTTACAATAGTCGAGACGAGAATGAATAAGAGAAACAGTAAGAGTTTTTGCAGAGTCAAAAGTAAGAAAAGGTCGGATTCTAGAAATGTTTTTGAGGTGCAGATGACAAGAGCGAGCCAGTGATAGAATGTGGGGGGCAAAGGAAAGCTCGGAATCAAGTATGACCCCAAGATAGCGGGCATGTTGCTGGGGAGTAATAGTGGAACCACACACGGAAATGGCAGTGTCGGGTATAGGTACATTAGTAGAGGGAGGAAACACATGGAGTTCAGTCTTTGACAGGTTGTTTCAGATATAGTGAGGACATGATGTTAGACACAGCGTTTAGACAATCGCTGGTGTTTTCTAGAAAGGCTGGCGTGATGTCAGGAGAAGAAGCCTATAATTGGGTGTCATCAGCATAGAGATTGTACTGGAAACCAAATCTACTGATTGCTTGACCAATAGGGGCAGTGTACAAGGAGAAGAGGAGGGGGCCTAGAACCGATCCTTGAGGAACCCCAACAGTAAGGGGAAGGTGAGAGGAGGAGGAACCAGCAAAAGATACAGTAAAGGAGCGGTCAGGGAGATAGGAGGAGAACCAGGAGAAAATGGTGTCCTTGAGGCCAATAGAACGGAGTATAGTGAGGAGGAGCTGATGATCCACAGAGAATTAGCATGGCGTAATGACCATTTGATTTAGCTGTTAGATCATTAGAGACTTTAGTGAGGGAAGTTAAAGAGCGGAAACCGGCTTGGAGAGGGTCGAGAAGAGAATTATCAAAGAGATAGCGGATAAGACGGGAGTGGACCAGGCGTTCCACGAGTTTAGAGATGAAGGGAAGATTAGAGACAGGTCTATAGTTAGCGGCCCAGTTTTGGTCGAGGGATGTTTTTTTAAGTAGTGGATGTATGATGGTATGCTTAAATGAGGAGGGAAAGATACCAGAAGAGAGAGGTTAAATATTTTAGTTAGGTGAGGGGTGACAGCAGGGGAAAGGGACTGGAGTAGATGTGACGGAAATGGGTCACTGGTGCAAGTGGTTGGGCGAGAAGATGCAAGGAGCCTGCTTACTTCTTCTTCTGTGACTGGTTCAAAATCAGAGAGTGAGTTAGATGCAGTGGGGGAGGGAGGACAGTGCATGGTATGAGGTGATTGGGAGATAATTTCCTGTCGAATCTGGTCAATTTTTTCTTTGAAGTAATTGGCCAGATCGTCAGCTCGGAGCTCCGTGGTTGGGGCCTGTACTCTTGCGTTGAGTAGAGAATGAAAAGTGTCAAAGAGACGTTTCGGGTTATTGGACAGTGAGGTGATGAGGGTGTTGAAATAGGTTTGTTTGGAGAGGTGAAGGGCAGTGTTGCATGTTCTAAGCATAAACTTATAATGGATGAAATCTTTGTGTAGACTGGATTTTCTCCACAGACGTTCGGCGCACCTGGAGCACCACTGCAGGAAACGTGTTTGCAGGGTGTGCCAGGGTTGTCGCCTTCTGTGATGTAGTGTTCTATTTATAGGGGGTGCAAATTCATCCAGGGCACTTTGAAGTGTTTCATTGTATAATATTGTATAATATTGGTATATACGGTAATACAAGACTGAACACAAGACCTTCACAGCTTCTACACATCATAGAAAGATTTCATGACACCTTCTCACCACCTACCTGATGATCCTGAGGAAGATTGTTTTTTTTTTCTGAACCATTCTGTGGAAGAAGAGGACGGGGACATCTCTCTGGTGTTGCCCTCTCACTGGATAGAACTGGAGGAAACACATACAGGGACTGAATTCATTCCTTACATACAGATAATTATAGGCCGTGTGTATTTAGTCCTGTCTATTACCTGGTGATGTGAGGGGCTGGGGAACCTCCATCATGACGTCCTTGTACAGATCTTTGTTTCCTTTTAAATACTCCCACTCCTCCATGGAGAAATAAACGGTGACATCCTGACACCTTATAGGAACCTGACACATACAATGATACCGTCATCCCCCGATCCCTCCATAGCGTTACTGTATAATGTCCCAGCATTCCCAGCAGTGTCACCTCTCCAGTCAGCAGCTCAACCATCTTGTAGGTGAGTTCGAGGATCTTCTGGTCATTGATGTCCTCATGTATCAGGGGGTGAGGTGGAGGCCTCAGGATTGGGATCAGGGGTCTCCCCCATCCCTCAGACACAAGGGTCTCACAGTGCTCACTAGAGGTCTTCACTACTGTGTAATCCTGGATATGGAGAGACACATTAATAAACCTCACTATAGACATTTCCAGAGTCCTCACCTCTCCAGTTCTGTTCATCTGTTATTCCCATAGATAAGAATGATGTAATGTGACGTCATCAGAATCTCTCACCTCTCCAGTAAGCCGGAAGAGGATCTCTAGGGTGAGGTGTAATATCCTCTCTGCCATCTTTCTCCTGTCTCTATCCATCCTTGGCGGGTCAATCAGGAAAATCCTCTTATTTAGAAGATCTCCACTGAGAAGATCCAATATTGTAGGGACCTAAATGAGAAGAAAGTGCAACATCATAAAGATCCAATGTAATAATACAGTTCCTGTACATCTGTAGGGGGTGGACTGACCCATGGACCTGTCTGAGATGGAAAGAACATGTAAAGGTTGATGTGCACTATGCTTTATTGTATGTGTATGGTTAACAGCTGGGAATTAGTGCAAGACAACGTAGTACCGGGTTTTGGCCACAAGATGGAGACAGAGAGCAGTGAGAAAAGGACTTAACAGCAAGCCTCAGGCTAGGGAAACATCATAGTCATGGTAGGCGGAGTTACGGGACTGAGAATGGGATTTCCAGAAAGAGGAGATATAAGGAAGGAGAGTCCCAGGGGCAGAGTAGAGAGACACCCACAGGGAAGAAAGAAGTGAGAAGAGCACAGGAGAGGACAGAGAGAGGAGAAGCTCAGGAAGGCCAGAGACGGTTACTCGGAGAGTGGGGTGGCCCTGAGATGGAAGCCGCAGGAAAGGACGGCAGTGACTGATGGAAGGTTTGAGTACCGGACGGCTGGGACACCGAAGAGTGAGTAGGTGTACAGCGGGCAGACTTAGCCAGGGGGAAGCGCTGTGGCCGTGGGCCTAATGGCAGCCAAGGTGAAAGAACCCTAAGGGTCTTTGCCAATCGTAGTAACAGAAGGTGACAGGTACCCAGTCCAGGGAGCAGAAGCTGGTGTGTCTGCTGTGGCTGTCAAGAGGACACCGAATAAAGTTTGGACCTGATTGAACGGATTTCTGCCTCTGCCTCCAGTTTGTTCCGCGGCCGAAAGGGACCACCCCCCAGTCGGCCCACATACTACACATAAAGGAGTGAAGGAGCATGGTAGCACAAAACCTACATGAACTACTGAACTTTACCTGGAATAAAACACACATTGACACCTCATTGGCATAAAATGGCCGTGGCATTTTTATTAAGGGTTACTAAAATTTTGAATAACCGTGAATAAATAAATAAATGACCTCAAATAACACTTTTAATATGTAAATTAAACACCACTCCATCAACTTTAGATTACCGTACACCATAACCAGAATCCCCCCAAGCACGTTGGGGGATTTTCCCGCTAACAAAAACACCACGACAAAACGATGAAAACAACCTGCAAGAAAATTCGGGGCGGGCGTTTCTTCCTTTGATTCCTGTCAGACAAACAGCTGACCTGTCTGACAGAGCTATTTGTATCCCATTCTTCCTGCACTGTATCTCACCAATCAGCTGCGTCCTGGTCTTGGCGGGCAGCAGGCTCCATTGGTTGCCTGCCCCTCAGGAGCGTAGCAACTGTTTGTGGCGCCTGGGGCGGTCGAAAAATTTGCCGCCCCTTTGGTCGTTGATAATCCGGAAGCATCCGAAGAGCCCACACTACACTCAAAGATCTAATTTTTAGTCTGCTAATAACTTGCTGTTATTATTTCTAAATTTCTAGACTTTCATCTTCTTGCAGTTCTCTATCTAACATGACTGACCAGGGCACATGTGTGACGACAAGCTGCGTGTAGAAGCTATGACACCACTGACTGACCAGGGCACATGTGTGACGACAAACAAGCTGCGTGTACAGGCTATAACACCACTGACTGACCAGGGCACATGTGTGAGGACAAGCTGCGTGTAGAAGCTATAACACCACTGACTGACCAGGGCACATGTGTGAGGACAAGCTGCGTGTAGAAGCTATAACACCATTGACTGACCAGGGCACATGTGTGAAGACAGACAAGCTGCATGCACAGGCTATGACACCACTGACTGACCAGGGCACATGCAGGAAGATTCGCTGACGCTGGCACATGCAGCTATATAATGCTGGTGTAATAGGTGGAGCTCACTGACCTGTGCGCCCGCTCGCACCGGCTGATCTCAGTCACCGCTGTGTAGCTCACACGTCAGCCGCACATGTCACCAGTCAGGATAGTACTCAGCGGCGCACTGTCGCTGTCCTTCCTCTGTGATCATGTGACCACTACGTTACCCGGCATCTACTACCACGCCCACCGCTCTGGAGACCGCCCACCCGCTGACCTCAGGACCTGCCTCCTCCATTATATCTGAGGTCACTGACAGAGATAGAGCCTCCTCTATTATATCTGAGGTCACTGACAGAGATAGCGCCTCCTCCATTTTATCTGAGGTCACTGACAGAGATAGAACCTCCTCTATTATATCTGAGGTCACTGACAGAGATAGAGCCTCCTCCATTATATCTGATGTCACTGACAGAGATAGAGCCTCCTCCATTATATCTGAGGTCACTGACAGAGATAGAACCTCCTCTATTATATCTGAGGTCACTGACAGAGATAGAACCTCCTCCATTATATCTGAGGTCACTGACAGAGATAGCGCCTCCTCCATTATATCTGAGGTCACAGACAGAGATAGAGCCTCCTCCATTATATCTGAGGTCACTGACAGAGATAGAGCCTCCTCCATTATATCTGATGTCACTGACAGGGAGAGAGCCTCCTCCATTATATCTGAGGTCACTGACAGAGATAGAGCCTCCTCCATTATATCTGATGTCACTGACAGAGATAGAGCCTCCTCCATTATATCTGAGGTCACTGACAGAGATAGAACCTCCTCTATTATATCTGAGGTCACTGACAGAGATAGAACCTCCTCTATTATATCTGAGGTCACTGACAGAGATAGAGCCTCCTCCATTATATCTGAGGTCACTGACAGAGATAGAGCCTCCTCCATTATATCTGAGGTCACTGACAGAGATAGAGCCTCCTCCATTATATCTGAGGACACTGACAGAGATAGAGCCTCCTCCATTATATCTGAGGTCACTGACATAGAGCCTCCTCCATTATATCTGAGGACACTGACAGAGATAGAGCCTCCTCTATTATATCTGAGGTCACTGACATATAGAACCTCCTCCATTATATCTGAGGTCACTGACAGAGATAGAGCCTCCTCCATTATATCTGATGTCACTGACAGGGAGAGAGCCTCCTCCATTATATCTGAGGTCACTGACATATAGAACCTCCTCCATTATATCTGAGGTCACTGACAGAGATAGAACCTCCTCCATTTTATCTGAGGTCACTGACAGAGATAGAACCTCCTCCATTATATCTGAGGTCACTGACAGAGATAGAGCCTCCTCCATTATATCTGAGGTCACTGACAGAGATAGAACCTCCTCCATTTTATCTGAGGTCACTGACAGAGATAGAACCTCCTCCATTATATCTGAGGTCCAGGCCCGGATTGGCAATATAACCAACCGGGCATTTTCCCGCTGGGCCGCTGTCACGTGGGCCCGATCATCTGGTCGCTTGCCAGCTGCAGCGGCCATTGTGGCTCTGCCGCCACGCCCCCCTCACGCACCCCATCCTCGTCCTAGCATGAGACGCCCCCCCCAGCCACTCACAGCGTCACACTCGCTTGCCTGCTCGCTCTGTTCGCAGGACCTGTGATGAGGTCACAGGAGGGGAGGAGTCAGGGGGTCACATGATCAGGAGCCTTTGTCCAGACCCCCGATCATGTCACCCCCTGATTCCGCCCCTCCTGTGACCTCATCACAGGTCCTGTGCGCACAGCCTTGCCTCTTGGTGTCTGCAAGACTGCTTTGCTGTTGTCATGGTGCTGGTTGAGGTAAGTATGTGTGGGGTCAGGATTTACAGTGTGGATGTAGCAGAGCTGTGTGTGTATGAGGTGTACGGAGCGGAGCCGTGTGTGTACGAGGTGTACGAAGTGGAGCCGCGTGTGTATGAGGTGTACGGAGAGGAGCCGCGTGTGTACGAGGTGTACGGAGAGGAGCCGCGTGTGTACGAGGTGTACGGAGAGGAGCCGCGTGTGTGCGAGGTGTACGGAGAGGAGCCGCGTGTGTGCGAGGTGTACGGAGAGGAGCCGCGTGTGTACGAGGTGTACGAAGCGGAGCCGCATGTGTACGAGGTGTACGGAGAGGAGCCGCGTGTGTGCGAGGTGTACGGAGCGGAGCCGCGTGTGTGCGAGGTGTACGGAGCGGAGCCGCGTGTGTGCGAGGTGTACGGAGAGGAGCCGCGTGTGTGCGAGGTGTACGGAGAGGAGCCGCGTGTGTGCGAGGTGTACGGAGAGGAGCCGCGTGTGTGCGAGGTGTACGGAGAGGAGCCGCGTGTGTGCGAGGTGTACGGAGAGGAGCCGCGTGTGTGCGAGGTGTACGGAGAGGAGCCGCGTGTGTGCGAGGTGTACGGAGAGGAGCCGCGTGTGTGCGAGGTGTACGGAGAGGAGCCGCGTGTGTGCGAGGTGTACGGAGAGGAGCCGCGTGTGTGCGAGGTGTACGGAGAGGAGCCGCGTGTGTGCGAGGTGTACGGAGCGGAGCCGCGTGTGTGCGAGGTGTACGGAGAGGAGCCGCGTGTGTGCGAGGTGTACGGAGAGGAGCCGTGTGTGTATGAGGTGTACGGAGCGGAGCCGTGTGTACGAGGTGTACGGAGCGGAGCCGTGTGTGTACGAGGTGTACGGAGCGGAGCCGTGTGTACGAGGTGTACGGAGAGGAGCCGCGTGTGTACGAGGTGTACGGAGCGGAGCCACGTGTGTGGACGAGGTGTACGGAGCGTAGCCCTGTGTGTACGAGGTGTACGGAGCGGAGCCACGTGTGTGGACGAGGTGTACGGAGCGTAGCCCTGTGTGTACGAGGTGTACGGAGAGGAGCCGCGCGTGTACGAGGTGTACGGAGCGAAGCCGCACGTGTACGAGGTGTACGGAGAGGAGCCGCGCGTGTACGAGGTGTACGGAGCGGAGCCGTGTGTGTGTACGAGGTGGAGCCGCGCGTGTACGAGGTGTACGGAGAGGAGCCGCGCGTGTACGGAGCGGAGCCGTGTGTGTGTACGAGGTGGAGCCGCGCGTGTACGAGGTGTACGGAGAGGAGCCGAGCGTGTAAGAGGTGTACGGAGAGGAGCCATGTGTGTGTACAGAGAGGAGCCGCGCGTGTCCGAGGTGTACGGAGCGGAGCCGCGCGTGTACGAGGTGTACGGAGAGGAGCCGTGTGTGTGTACGAGGTGGAGCCGCGCGTGTACGTGGTGTACGGAGAGGAGCCGCGCGTGTACGAGGTGTACGGAGCGGAGCCGTGTGTGTGCACGAGGTGGAGCCGCGCGTGCACGAGGTGTACGGAGAGGAGCCGTGTGTGTGTACGAGGTGGAGCCGCGCGTGTACGAGGTGTACGGAGAGGAGCCGTGTGTGTATGAGGTGTACGGAGAGGAGCCGTGTGTACGGGATGTACGGAGCTGAGCCATATGTGTACGGGATGTACGGAGCGGAGCCAAGTGTGTACAAAGCATACAAAGCGTGCTTTTCCCACGGACACAGGAGTACACGGCGGAGCCCCGAGGAGCATTTTAAAACACACACATGACGTTCCACCTGAAGTGATGTGCTGGAAGCTGACCGGAAATGAGATAATTTCTTGAGGAGATTGTGACGGAACCAGGAATGCTTCAGATCCATCACCGTGTCCTCCTCCGACAGCGCAGACAGCAGGATCGCCTTGGAATCGGGGATGCCGGCCATGTGAGCGGATCATGATAGGTCCTGCACCGGGAGGCTCAGGTGGGCAGTACAATGGGAGCCGGGCTGCTATAGTATCTTTGTAGAATCTTTCTTTATTTCTTTCTCTCTTTTTCTTTCTCTCTGTTCTTTCTTTCCCCTCTTTCTTTCTCTCTCTGTTCTTTCTTCCCCTCTTTCTTTCTTTTTCTTTCCTCTCTTTCTCTCTTTTCTTTCTTTCTTTTCTTTACTTCTTTCTTTCTCTCTCTGTTCTTTCTGTCTCTCTCTGTTCTTTCTTTCTTTCCCCTCTTTCTTTCTCTCTCTGTTCTTTCTCTGTCTCTCACTGTTCTTTCTTTGTCTCTCACTGTTCTTTCTTTATTTCCCCTTTCTTTCTCGCTCTCTCTGTTTTCTTTTTTCTCTCTCTCTCTGTTTTCTATCTTCCTTAGTGCCAGTCAGTGTGCCCATAATGCCAGCCACTGTGCCCTCAGTACCAGTCAGTGTGATCAGCAGTGCTAAATGGGTGCGATTAGGCGTAGACATGGGTGTGACTAGTTGTGAAATGGGTGTGGCCGGGCGTGGCCAAAATTTGCAGCTGCGCGCGCCGCAGTCTTTGTCCATCTTTCCCTTCTTCAAAAGTTGGGGGGTATGATAGGGGCAGCTATGACCAGGGGGTTTGGTTGCCCAATAGAGAGCAGTTCTGCCAGGAATTCTGTAATCATGCATACAAAAGGGGACAGAGGTTTGGGAGGAGTACTGTACCTAAAAGCAATAAATAGGACTGAGCTGAAATACTGGGCACAGCTGTGACTACATGTTATATAGTCGTGTTAATCTCCTCTCACTTCTTGTAACCTACAAGTGTACAAAGATATTATATAGTCACCATGTGACTAGTGGGCCTGTGTAACTTCAAATGCCAGGGCTGAATTTTAGTCCCAGTCCGGCCCTGCTGAGGTCACTGACAAAGATAGAACCTCCTCCATTTTATCTGAGGTCACTGACACAGATAGAGCCTCCTCCATTATATCTGACGTCACTGACAGAGATAGAGCCTCCTCCATTATATCTGAGGTCACTGACAGAAATAGAACCTCCTCCATTATATCTGAGGTCACTGACAGAGATAGAGCCTCCTCCATTATATCTGAGGTCACTGACAGAGATAGAACCTCCTCCATTATATCTGAGGGCACTGACAGAGATAGAGCCTCCTCCATTTTATCTGAGGTCACTGACAGAGATAGAGCCTCCTCCATTATATCTGAGGTCACTGACAGAGATAGAGCCTCCTCCATTATATCTGAGGTCACTGACAGAGATAGAGCCTCCTCTATTATATCTGAGGTCACTGACAGAGATAGAGCCTCCTCCATTATATCTGAGGTCTCTGACAGGGACAGAGCCTCCTCCATTATATCTGAGGTCACTGACAGAGATAGAGCCTCCTCTATTATATCTGAGGTAACTGACAGAGATAGAGCTTAATCCATTATATCTGAGGTCACTGACAGAGATAGAGCCTCCTCCATTATATCTGAGGTCACTGACAGAGATAGAGCTTAATCCATTGTATCTGAGGTCACTGACAGAGATAGAGCCTCCTCTATTATATCTGAGGTAACTGACAGAGATAGAGCTTAATCCATTATATCTGAGGTCACTGACAGAGATAGAGCCTCCTCCATTATATCTGAGGTCACTGACAGAGATAGAGCTTAATCCATTGTATCTGAGGTCACTGACAGAGATAGAGCCTCCTCCATTATATCTGAGGTCACTGACAGAGATAGAGCCTCCTCCATTATATCTGAGGTCACTGACAGAGATAGAGTCTCCTCCATTATATCTGAGGTCACTGACAGAGATAGAGCCTCCTCTATTATATCTGAGGTCATTGACAGAGATAGAGCCTCCTCCATTATATCTGAGGTCACTGACAGAGATAGAGCCTCCTCCATTATATCTGAGGTCACTGACAGGGACAGAGCCTCTTCCATTATATCTGAGGTCACTGACAGAGATAGAGCCTCCTCTATTATATCTGAGGTCACTGACAGAGAGAAAGCCTCCTCCATTATATCTGAGGTCACTGACAGGGACAGAGCCTCCTCCATTATATCTGAGGTCACTGACAGGGACAGAGCCTCCTCCATTATATCTGAGGTCACTGACAGAGATAGAGCCTCCTCTATTATATCTGAGGTCACTGACAGAGATAGAGCCTCCTCCATTATACCTGAGGTCACTGACAGGGACAGAGCCTCCTCCATTATATCTGAGGTCACTGACAGAGATAGAGCCTCCTCTATTATATCTGAGGTAACTGACAGAGATATAGCCTCCTCCATTATATCTGAGATAACGGAGTGAGAAAGAGCCTCCTCCATTATATCTGAGGTCACTGACAGGACAGAGCCTCCTCCATTATATCTGAGGTCACTGACAGAGATAGAGTGTTGTGAGTTCATTTTCCCCTTCGTCACTGAGATCTGGTGAACTCCCTATTCTGGTGAAGGAAGGTAATGAGCCTGAATATCAGACACCTGAGCCTGATGAGGATGACTGGCTGAGTGGAGTCACGGACTGGATATAAGGCTGCCGACGCCCTTCTGCCCTGCGGGTGATTTCTCTGTGGACTTCTAGGACACCAGTCTGATTCCTGCTCCTCTAAGCTAAGTTTTTCTGCTTTGCCTGTTTGCATTAGTGTTTAGTTTTTGTTTTCCTTGCTTTTCTGGATTCTGCCATTCCCTGCTGGGGTGAGCTGAATCTCCTTTTGCCTGTAGCTCTGTCTTCAGAATATTCCTGAGCACTGACATAGCTTTTTTGAAGCCTAGCGTCTTCAGGGCCTTTTTCACTGTCAGTCTGTTGGCTCTTATTTTCATAGGGTTTTTTCACGGATTGCAGACAGCAGCCTTCCTGTCCTTTCCTATGTAGGTAGTTTGGGCCCCGTATTTGCTCAGTCTATCTTTCTGTCTGTGTTAGTGTTTTCATCTTGCTTCACCGTCATTATATGTTGGGGGCTGCCTATTGCTTTGGGGTCTGCTCTGGGGCAGTTTAGTTTTCCCCTTTCTTTCTTTAGGCCTAGTTATTTCTCCGGCTGTGATCGAGGGGTCTAGGGCATTGTAGGAACCCCCCACGGCTACTGCTAGTTGTATTGATAGGTTCAGGGGTCTGCAATCCGATAGCTGCCAACTTCTCTGGTTTTCTGGATTTAGCTAGCAGTTCTGTTTTTGCCTCCTACGGTGACTCAATCATAACAGAATCACCCGCCATACTGCAGATCCTAGGGTACTCTATAGTAGGAAAGAATTGTGTTTAAAAAAAAAAAAAGAAAAAAAAAAGGTGTTTGTATATTCTTTCCTCTATATCTCTGAGGCCGTAGGGGGAATTTTTTTTTTTTTCTCTCAATGGAGATAAAGCAATTGTCTGATCGTGTGGAGCAGCTCGCTGCGGAAGTGCGGGGAATTTCCGCCTACCTTGCTCGTTCGCATGCTGTTGAACCAAAGATCCCTACACCTGATGTATTCTTTAGGGATCGATCTAAATTTTTGAGTTTCAAAAATAATTGTAAATTATTTTTTGCCTTGAAGCCTAACTCGTCAGGGAGCTCCGCGCAGCAGGTTAAAATTGTCATCTCTTTGCTGCGTGGCGATCCCCAGGATTGGGCATTTTCTTTGAAACCATATGATCCTATTCTGACTAATGTGAACGCATTCTTTCAAGCTTTGGGGTTGTTGTATGACGAACCTAATGCTATTGATCAGGCTGAAAAGACCCTGTTGGCATTGAACCAGGGTCGAGATTTTGCAGAGTTGTACTGTCAAAAGTTCCGAAAGTGGGCGGTCCTTATAATAATAATAATAATTTTTATTTATATAGCGCCAACATATTCCGCAGCACTTTACAATTAAGCGGGGACATGTACAGACAATAAATTCAATACAAGTTAAGACAATTCAAACAGTGACATTAGGAGTGAGGTCCCTGCTCGCAAGCTTACAATCTACAAGGAAATGGGGGGACACAGTAGGTGAAAAATGCTTGTTAATTCAGGTCTGGCAATTATAATAGGGATTTTCATATAAAGCTGCATGATCCGGTCATCAGCCCGTGTGTTTAAGTGCAATAGACAAGTATCAAGTGCAGTTATCATGTGCATGAAGGGTGTGGAGACAGATGAATAGTAGGGTGCAGATTCAGAATAATATTTGGAAGGAGGGAACAGGGCAAAGTTAGCTTGCTGGGTAGTTGATGTGGTAGGCTTGTTTGAAGAGATGGGTTTTCAAAGCGCGCTTGAATAGGTCAGGGCTAGGTATCAGTCTGATCGCCTGGGGAAGTGCATTCCAGAGAGCTGGAGCAGCACGAGAGAAGTCTTGGAGGCGGAGGTGTGAGGTTCGGATTACGGGGGATGTTAGTCTTAGGTCATTTGTAGAACGGAGGGCACGTGTAGGGCGATAGACAGAGATGAGAGAGGAGATATAAGGCGGTGCAGAACAGTGGAGAGCTTTGTGGGTGAGAGAGATGAGTTTATACTGGACCCTGTAGCGAATAGGTAGCCAGTGTAATGACTGGCACAAGATGGAGGCATCGGTGAAGCGGCTGGACAGATATATGACCCTGGCTGCCGCATTCAAGATGGATTGGAGAGGAGAAAGTTTGGTAAGAGGGAGACCGATCAGAAGAGAGTTGCAGTAGTCCAGGCGAGAATGAATAAGAGCGACAGTAAGAGTCTTAGCAGTTTCAAAGGTGAGAAAAGGTCGGATTCTGGAGATGTTTTTAAGATGCAGGTGACAAGAGCGACTGAGTGATCGGATGTACGGAGTAAAGGAAAGTTCAGTGTCGAATATGACCCCAAGACAGCGGGCATGCTGCTTGGGAGTTATGGTTGAACCCTCCAGGGTTATTTCGATGTTAGGTAGAGTGAGGTTAGTAGAGGGGAGAAACACAAGAAGTTCAGTTTTAGAGAGATTTAGTTTCAGATAGAGGGAGGACATGATGCTAGAGACAGCAGACAGACAATCCTTGGTATTTTGAATTAGGGTAGGGGTGATGTCAGGGGAAGAAGTGTATAATTGGGTGTCATCAGCATAGAGATGATACTGGAACCCAAATCTGCTGATTGTTTGTCCAATAGGGGCAGTGTATAAAGAGAAGAGGAGGGGGCCTAGGACTGAGCCCTGCGGGACCCCGATAGTAAGGGGACGAGAAGAGGAAGAGGAGCCGGAAAAAGATACAGTGAAGGAGCGGTCAGAGAGGTAGGAGGAGAACCAGGAGAGGGCTGTGTCCTTGAGGCCTATAGAGCGGAGCATAGTGAGGAGGAGCTGGTGATCCACAGTGTCAAATGCGGCAGAGAGATCCAGGAGAATCAGCAGGGAGCAATGACCTTTCGATTTAGCTGTTATTAAATCATTAGAGACTTTAGTGAGGGCAGTTTCAGTAGAGTGTAAAGAGCGGAAACCAGATTGTAAGGGGTCGAGAAGAGAGTTATCCGAGAGATAGCGGATTAGACGGGAGTGGACCAGGCGTTCCAGGAGTTTAGAGATGAAGGGAAGGTTAGAGACAGGTCTGTAGTTAGCAGTGCAGTTCTGGTCCAGGGATGGCTTTTTAAGTAAAGGGGTTATGATGGCATGTTTAAATGAGGAGGGAAATATACCTGAAGAAAGAGAGAGGTTAAATATTTTAGTCAGGTGAGTGGTGACCACTGGTGAGAGAGACTGCAGGAGCTGTGAAGGAATAGGGTCACTGTTGCAGGTTGTAGGCCAAGCAGAAGCGAGGAGCTTGGAAACTTCTTCTTCTGAAACAGGCTCAAAAATGTCTAGTGAGCTTGAGGTGCGGCAGGGAAGGGGATCCAGGCACTGAGGAGATAGGGCTGAGATATCCTGATGGATGTGGTTGATTTTTTCTAGGAAATAAGTGGCCAGATCCTCACCGCTGAGGTTGGTGATGGGGGCCTGTACTTTAGGTTTCAGGAGGGAGTTTAAGGTTTCAAAAAGTCGTCTTGGGTTGTTGGATAGTGAGGTGATGAGGGTGGTGAAGTAGGATTGTTTGGCCAGATGAAGGGCAGAGTTATAGGTTTTGAGCATGAACTTATAGTGGATGAAGTCTTCTGCTAAGAGAGATTTTCTCCACTGCCGCTCTGCACACCTCGAGCAGCGCTGAAGAAAGCGTGTTTGCGTTGTGTGCCAGGGCTGCCGTTGTCTGTGTCGGGTCTTTCTGCATATAGAAGGTGCTGCTTCATCTAGGGCATTCTTCAGTGTATTATTGAAGTGTGACAATGCTATGTCTGGACAGGAGAGGGTGGAGATGGGGGCTAAAGATGTGTGGAGATTGTCCCTAAGCTGTTGGGTATTAATGGTACGTGTATTCCGATAAGTGTGGTAAGTGGGGGTGTTCCGGGTGAGGAGACAATTCTTGACAGAGAAGGAAAGAAGGTTGTGGTCCGAGAGCGGGAGGGGTGAATTAGTAAAGTCGTGCAGCGAGCCGGGACGGGAGAAAACCAGGTCCAGAGTATTCCCGTCCTCATGTGTAGGAGAATTAGTAAACTGTGAGAGGCCGAATGAAGAAGTTAGAGAAAGAAGATGAGAGGCAGACTGGGAGAGCGGATCATTGATGGGGATGTTAAAGTCTCCCATGATGAGGGTGGGGATGTCACAGGATAGAAAGTGAGTAAGCCAGGTGGTGAAGTGGTCTAGAAACTGGCGGGAGGAGCCTGGAGGGCGATAAACGATCGCCACTCGTAAGGAGAAGGGCTTAAAGAGTCTGACGGCGTGGACTTCAAAGGAAGGAAATGTAAGTGAGGGAACCGGGGGGATGACCTGGAAAGCACATTGTGATGAAAGGAGCAAACCAACACCTCCACCCTGTCTGTTCTCATTCCTTACTACCTGGAATGATAATGCCTTGGCTGCTCTCTTTCGGAAGGGTTTGTCAGAAGCCGTAAAAGATACTATGGTGGGATTTCCTGTTCCCTCTGGTCTGGACGATTCTATGTCATTAGCCATTCAGGTTGATCGGCGTTTACGTGAACGCAGGATTGCACGAGAGGTGTTGCCACCGGTTGAACAGACGTCTGAACCTATGCAATGTGATAGAGTTTTGTCTAAGGCGCAACGTCAGGAGTTCAGAAGGCGTAATAAGCTGTGTTTTTTCTGTGGAGATGCCTCGCATATTATTTCTGTTTGTCCTAAACGAGAGAAACGCTTTGCACACACGTTTTCTGTTGGTGGTGTTCAACCTAAGTTTCTTCTGGCAATTACTCTGATCTGCTCCCTGTCCACATTTTCCGCCAAGGCTTTTGTGGATTCGGGAGCAGCGCTAAACCTAATGGACTTGGATTTTGCTAAACGTTGTGGCTTTCCGATGACACCTCTGCAGACACCTATCCCTTTGAGGGGGATTGATGCTACTCCTTTGGCTAAAAATAAACCTCAGTTTTGGACCCAGGTGGTCATGCGGGTCGCCCCAGACCATCAAGAAAATTGCAGATTTTTGGTGTTGCATGGTCTGCATGATGCCGTTGTTCTGGGGTTTCCCTGGTTGCAAATTCATAATCCAGTTTTGGATTGGAAATCTGTGTCTGTGGTGAGTTGGGGTTGTCGGTGTACCTTTAGTGAGGCTCCGGTTTTTTCCACCTCTCCTCAGTCGCATGATGTTCCTGACTAGGGGACCAGGGGAAGAGTCTTGAGGAGATCATTTGCATATTCCCAGTGCCTTCTGGGATAAGTGAAGAGTCTCCGCGAGCTCAACGATCACTGGGTTTTGGCCGTTGCAGCTGAAAAGAGGAAATCAGAAAAACCGCGTGCCGAAATTTGGCTCATCTTTCATCGTTTTTAAGAAATCTCAAGATGGAAGAGGCCAGGAGCCATTTGGTGAGCTGCATTTCTTGCTACATGTTCACAGATTTACCAGTGGAAAAGCCAAACTTCACATGCCACAAATGCAAGCTTGTGTCCCTGTTGGAGGAAAAGTTGCAAAATCTCGAAGAGAGGTTAGCTACGTTGAAGATCATTAAGGAAGGTGAAGAGTTCTTGGACAGAGCAGAATTATCTCTTCATGTTACAGAAAGAGAAGAAATTCGAAGTGCACCTGAAGAAACAGAGGAATGGAGACATGTGACCCAGAGAAGCAGGAGGATCAGGAGGCAGTCAGCACCCATACTGCTCAGAAACCAGTACCAGGCTCTCACGCAGGAAAACGATGAAGAAATACATCAGGATAAGACTTTGCCAACAAACAGCAACCTTGTACGCCCTCAGAGTCCTCCTGGATGGAGAAAGAAAAATGTTGTGAAGAAGAAACGGAGAGTGGTGGTCATGGGGGATTCCCTGCTGAGAGGAACAGAGGCCGCTATCTGCAGACCGGATATAACTTCAAGAGAAATGTGCTGTCTTCCAGGTGCAAAAATTAAAGATGTGTCTGACAGGATATCAGGACTCTTCAGAGCTACAGATGACTACCCATTCCTGCTACTACATGTGGGGACAAATGACACCGCAAGAAACGACCTGGAAACCATCTGCAGAGACTTTGAAGACTTAGGCAAGAAAGTGAAAGAACTGGGAGCGCAGGTGGTCTTCTCTTCCATCCTCCCAGTGGATGGCCATGGAACAAGGAGGTGGAATAAGATTCTGCAGGTGAACAACTGGCTACGTCGATGGTGCCGTCAGCAACGATTTGGATTTCTGGATCACGGAGTGAACTACTTATACGATGGACTACTTGCTAGAGATGGGGTGCACCTTACGAAGACTGGAAAGCATGTATTTGGAAGTCGCCTTGCTACACTTGTAAGGAGAGCTTTAAACTAGAACAACATGGGAAGGGAAGCAAAAGACCAGAAAAAGCCATACACCTGACAAATGCTATTGAGAACTCTGCTATTAGAAGTGGAAAGGAAGAACAAAGACGAAAGAATCTAATTAATAAAAATATTGGAGAAAGAGAAACCAATCACAAACTAAAATGTTTCTATACTAATGCACAAAGCATGGGCAACAAACAAGGAGAATTGGAACTACTAACACAGGAAAAGAAATATGATGTCATTGGAATCACTGAAACTTGGTGGGATAATACACATGATTGGAATACAAGACTAGAAGGATACAACTTATTTGCAAGAAACAGACTTGATAAACGAGGAGGGGGTGTCGCATTGTATGTTCGAAACGCGTATATCTGCACAGAGATTGAAGCTTCAGAGACTGGGAGTTCTGTGGAAACTGTTTGGGTAAGAATACAAGGACAGAACAATGGAAAGGACACCATTGTAGGCATTTACTACAGGCCGCCTGTGCAAGCCGAAGATATGGATGAACTCTTTATGCATCAGATGGCCAAGTTCTCCAAAAAATATGACATAGTTGTCATGGGAGATTTCAACTATCCAGACATTTGTTGGGAATCTCTCTCAGGCAAAACTAACAGGTCAAGGAAATTCTTATCCTCTCTTGCTGACAACTTTATCTTCCAAAAGGTAAGGGAGAAAACAAGGGGAACTGCTACCTTGGATCTAATCCTTATAAACAGGGAGGAAATGGTTGAGGAGGTAAAAGTGGCTGGGACCCTAGGAGGTAGCGACCATGCTATTTTAGAATTTTGGATAACTAGAGGCGGAAGACCTGTGAAGACTCAGACGTCAAGGTTAGATTTCAGAAAGGCAGATTTTAAGGGATTCAGAAAGAGAATTGGAGGGATCCAATGGCTGGATATCCTTAAAGACAAAAATGTCCAGGAAGGATGGGAAATCTTGAAAAATGAAATTCTCAAAGCACAGTTGTTAACAATTCCAAAAAGAGGGAAGAATAGGAAGCATTTAAGGAAACCAGGATAGATGAACACAGAACTTAAGCACATGCTAAAAAGGAAGAAAAAAATGTTTATAAAATGGAAAGAGGGAGGCATATCTAAAGAAGAATATAATGCTGTCTGCAGAACCTGCAGGGCACAAATCAGATTAGCTAAAGCTGAAAATGAACTGAGGCTTGCAAGAGATGTCAAAAGCAATAATAAAGGATTTTGGGGATATGTCAAAAGTAAAAGAAAAGTCAAAGATGCTATAGGATTTTTACAGGATGAAAATGATGAAATGGTAAGACAGGATGTTGAGAAGGCTGAACTTTTAAATTCCTATTTTGCATCTGTTTTCTCTCAGAAAGGAAATGCAACATCAGCTGTTATCCACTGTCCTATTAAGGGAATAGAAGAATCCAGGATATCTATAAACAGAAAGATAGTGAGGAAACACTTAGCTAACCTAAATGAATTCAAGTCTCCAGGTCCAGATGAATTACACCCCAGAGTACTGAAGGAGATAGCAGAAGAAATTTTTGAACCCCTCTCCATAATCTTTGAAAATTCTTGGAGAACAGGAGAAGTGCCAGAAGACTGGAGAACAGCAAATGTTGTTCCTATCTTCAAAAAGGGGAAGAAGGTGGACCCAGGCAACTATAGGCCGGTGAGTCTGACTTCTATACCAGGAAAGATCTTTGAACAAATTATTAAACAACATGTATGTCAATACCTGGATAAGAATGAAGTGATTAAACAGAGTCAGCATGGGTTTGTAACTAATAAGTCATGTCAGACTAACTTAATTTCCTTCTATGACGGTATCACTGATTGGGTGGATCAAGGAAATGCTGTAGATATAGTATATCTTGACTTCAGCAAAGCATTTGACAAAGTCTCTCATACAATCCTTATTGAAAAAATGACTAAGTATGGAATGGACAAGGCAACTGTTAGGTGGATTCATAACTGGCTTAGTAATTGGACCCAAAGAGTGGTCGTAAATGGCTGCACATCCAGTTGGAAGAATGTCTCAAGTGGGGTACCACAGGGCTCTGTCCTGGGCCCTGTATTGTTCAACATCTTTATCAACGATTTAGATGAAGGAATTGAGGGTAAACTGATTAAATTTGCTGATGACACAAAGCTAGGAGGGATAGCTAATACTAGAGAAGAGAGAGAGAGGATTCAAAAAGATTTAAATAAACTGGAGAAGTGGGCAGCAACTAACAGAATGGTTTTTAACAGGGAGAAATGCAAAGTACTACATCTGGGCGATAAAAATGAAAAAAGCATATATAGAGTGGGAGGAATAGGGCTAAGTGACAGCACATGTGAAAAAGACTTGGGTATACTAATAGATCACAGACTGAATATGAGTCAACAGTGTGATGCAGCAGCAAAAAAGGCAAATGCAATTCTAGGATGTATTAACAGAAGCATACAGTCTAGATCACGTGAAGTCATTATTTCCCTCTACTCCTCTTTGGTCAGACCTCATCTGGAATATTGTGTCCAGTTTTGGGCACCACATTTTAAAAAAGACATCAACAAACTGGAGCAAGTTCAGAAAAGAGCGACCAGAATGGTGACCGGTCTGCAAACCCTGTCTTATGAGGAAAGGTTGCAGGATTTGGGAATGTTTAGTTTGCAAAAGAGAAGACTGAGAGGAGACTTAATAGCTGTCTACAAATATCTAAAGGGCTGTCACATTGTAGAAGGATCAACTTTATTCTCATTTGCACAAGGAAAGACTAGAAGCAATGGGATGAAACTGAATGGGAGGAGACACAGATTAGATATTAGAAAAAACTTTTTGACAGTTAGAGTGATCAATGAGTGGAACAGGCTGCCACGAGAAGTGGTGAGTTCTCCTTCAATGGAAGTCTTCAAACAGAGGCTGGACAGACATCTGACTGGGATGATTTAGCGAATCCTGCTTTGAGCAGGGGGTTGGACCAGATGGCCCAGGAGGTCCCTTCCAACTCTACGATTCTATGATTCTATTTGGCGGACTTTTATGATGTATTTAGTGAGAATGAGTCTGCGTCCTTGCCTCCTCATAGGAGTTATGACTGTGCAATTGAACTAAGCCCGGGGTGTAAATTTCCCAAGGGTCGGCTCTTCAATTTATCTGTACCCGAGCACGAGGCTATGCGGTCCTATATTAAGGAGGCTTTGGAGAAGGGTCATATTAGACCATCCTCTTCACCCTTAGGTGCCGGTTTTTTTTTTTGTGGCCAAAAAGGATGGTTCTTTAAGGCCTTGTATTGATTATCGTACCCTCAATAAAATTACTATTAAATATCAGTATCCGTTACCCCTGATTTCGGATCTATTTTCTAGAGTTAGAGGTGCTTGCTGGTTTACCAAGCTTGACCTCAGGGGGGCGTATAATCTTATCCGCATTAAGCAGGGGGATGAATGGAAGACGGCGTTTAATACTCCGGAGGGACATTTTGAGTACCTGGTGATGCCTTTTGGGCTCACTAATGCCCCTTCTGTCTTCCAGTGCTTCATGAACGATATTTTTCGAGACTTTGTCGATAAATTTTTGATTATCTATCTGGATGATATTTTGATCTTCTCCAAGGATTGGGATTCTCATGTGGAACATATTCGGACTGTGTTCCGGATCTTGAGGGAGAATTCCCTGTATGTCAAAGGATCGAAATGCCTTTTTGGAGTACAGAGGATTTCATTTTTGGGATTTATTTTGTCTCCGTCAACTATTGAAATGGACCCTGCCAAGGTACAGGCCATTTATGATTGGGTTCAGCCCACTTCTTTGAAGGCCCTCCAGAAGTTTTTGGGTTTTGCTAATTTTTATCAGAAATTTATAGCAAAATTTTCTAGTATTGCCAAGCCATTGACTGATCTGACTAAGAAGGGTGCTGATGTGTTGAATTGGTCTCCGGAGGCTGTTGCTTCCTTTCAGGAGCTGAAGCGAAGATTTACCTCCGCCCCGGTTTTGCAGCAACCTGATGTCTCACTCCCGTTCCAGGTAGAGGTGGATGCTTCTGAGATTGGTGCAGGAGCTGTTTTGTCCCAAAAGGATCCTGTAACAGCTAAAATGAATCCCTGTGCTTTCTTTTCCCGAAAGTTCTCCCCATCTGAACGTAACTATGATGTGGGGAATCGGGAACTGTTGGCAATGAAATGGGCCTTTGAGGAGTGGAGACATTGGTTGGAGGGAGCTAAACATCAAGTTGTGGTCCTCACTGACCACAAGAATTTGATTTACCTAGAGTCGGCTAAACGCTTGAACCCTAGACAGGCTAGGTGGGCCTTGTTTTTTACACGTTTTGATTTTGTGGTCTCTTTTCTTCCTGGAACTAAGAATGTCAAGGCAGACGCCCTCTCTAGGAGTTTCTTTGCTGATTCTCCTGTGGTGACCAAGCCTGCTACCATCTTAGGCGAAGGGGTAGTTCTTTCTGCCATCTCGCCCGATTTGAGACTTGCTCTGCAAGAGTTCCAGGAGGACAAACCTGAGCGTTGTCCCAGTGGAAAGTTGTATGTTCCTGACCAGTGGAAGAAGAGAGTGATGTCTGAAGTTCATTGCTCTGCATTGGCTGGTCATCCAGGTATTTTTGGTACTAGAGATCTGGTGAGTTGCTCTTTTTGGTGGCCCACCTTGTCTCATGATGTCAGGAATTTTGTGCAGTCCTGTGGGACTTGCTCCCAGTCTAAATCTTGTTCTCGCTCTAGTGGGTTGTTGATGCCTTTGCCTGTCCCCAAGAGGCCATGGACCCATATTTCAATGGATTTCATCTCTGATATGCCGGTCTCTCAAAGAATGACTGTTACTGGTGATTTGTGATAGGTTCTCTAAGATGGTTCATCTTGTACCACTCCCTAAGTTGCCATCTTCCTCTGAGTTGGTGCCCCTGTTTTTGCAACAGGTGGTTCGCTTACACGGGATTCCTGAGAACATTGTATCTGACAGAGGAGTTCAGTTTGTGTCTAGATTTTGGAGGACTTTCTGTTCCAAGCTGGGAATTCAGTTGTCCTTCTCCTCTGCTTTTCACCCTCAGACCAATGGGCAGACAGAGAGAACAAACCAGACCTTGGAGTCGTATTTGAGATGTTTTATTTCCGCTGATGAGGATGATTGGGTTTCATTTTTGCCCTTGGCCGAATTTGCTTTAAATAATAGAGCTAGTTCTGCCACTTTGATGTCACCTTTTTTTGTAACTTTGGGTTTCATCCTCGATTTTCTTCGGGCAGGTGGAGCCTTCTGCCTGCCCAGGTGTTGACACTGTGGTGGAGAGAATGCACCAGATCTGGGACCAAGTGGTGGATAAGTTATCTCTCTCCCAGGAAAAGGCCCGGCGGTTTTCCAATCGACATAGGACCATTGGTCCCCAGTTTAAGATTGGTGATATGGTGTGGTTATCATCAAAAAATATTGCTATGAAGGTGGCTTCTCCTAAGTTTAAGCCTAGTTTTATTGGACCTTACAAGATTTTGGAGATTATTAATCCGGTCTCTTTCCGTTTGGCTCTTCCTGTCACATTTAAAATCCATAATGTGTTCCATAAGTCCTTGTTGAAGAGGTTTGTTAAACCAGTTCTTCCTGGGGTGGCACTTCCAGACCCTGTATTGGTTGAAGGTAACATGGAATATGAGGTAGAGAAAATACTGGATTCCCGTCTGGCTAGACGGAGACTCCAGTATTTGGTTAAGTGGAAGGGTTATGGTCAGGAGGATAATTCCTGGGTCTCTGCCTCTGATATTCATGCCAAAAGATTGGTGCGTGCCTTTCATCGGGCTCACCCTGATCGCCCTGGTGGCGTGGTTGAGGGTTCGGTGACCCCTCCTCAAGGGGGAGGTACTGTTGTGAGTTAATTTTCCCCTTCGTCACTGAGGTCTGGTGAACTCCCTATTCTGGTGAAGGAAGGTAATGAGCCTGATTATCAGACACCTGAGCCTGATGAGGATGACTGGCTGAGTGGAGTCACGGACTGGATATAAGGCTGCCGACGCCCTTCTGCCCTGCGGGTGATTTCTCTGTGGACTTCTAGGACACCAGTCTGATTCCTGCTCCTCTAAGCTAAGTTTTTCTTCTTTGCCTATTTGCATTGGTGTTTAGTTTTTGTTTTCCTTGCTTTTCTGGATTCTGCCATTCCCTGCTGGGGTGAGCTGAATCTCCTTTTGCCTGTAGCTCTGTCTTCAGAATATTCCTGAGTACTGACATAGCTTTTTTGAAGCCTAGCGTCTTCAGGGCCTTTTTCACTGTCAGTCTGTTGGCTCTTATTTTCATGGGTTTTTTTCACGGATTGCAGACAGCAGCCTTTCTGTCCTTTCCTATGTAGGTAGTTTGGGCCCCGTCTTTGCTCAGTCTATCTTTCTGTCTGTGTTAGTGTTTTCATCTTGCTTCACCGTCATTATATGTTGGGGGCTGCCTATTGCATTGGGGTCTGCTCTGGGGCAGTTTAGTTTTCCCCTTTCTTTCTTTAGGCCTAGTTATTTCTCCGGCTGTGATCGAGGGGTCTAGGGCATCGTAGGAACCCCCCACGGCTACTGCTAGTTGTGTTGATAGGTTCAGGGGTCTGCAATCCGATAGCTGCCAACTTCTCTGGTTTTCTGGACTTAGCTAGCAGTTCTGTTTTTGCCTCCTACGGTGACTCAATCATAACAATAGAGCCTCCTCCATTATATCTGAGGTCACTGACAGAGATAGAGCCTCCTCCATTATATCTGAGGTCACTGACAGGACAGAGCCTCCTCCATTATATCTGAGGTCACTGACAGAGATAGAGCCTCCTCCATTATATCTGAGGTCACTGACAGGACAGAGCCTCCTCCATTATATCTCAGGTCACTGACAGAGATAGAGCCTCCTCCATTATATCTGAGGTCACTGACAGGACAGAGCCTCCTCCATTATATCTGAGGTCACTGACAGAGATAGAGCCTCCTCCATTATATCTGAGGTCACTGACAGAGATAGAGCCTCCTCCATTATATCTGAGGTCACTGACAGAGATAGAGCCTCCTCCATTATATCTGAGGTCACTGACAGAGATAGAGCCTCCTCCATTATATCTGCGGTCACTGACAGAGATAGAGCCTCCTCCATTATATCTGAGGTCACTGACAGTGATAGAACCTCCTCCATTATATCTGAGGTCACTGACAGAGATAGAGCCTCCTCCATTATATCTGATATCACTGACAGAGATAGAGCCTCCTCCATTATATCTGAGGTCACTGACAGAGATAGAGCCTCCTCCATTATATCTGAGGTCACTGACAGGGATAGAGCCTCCTCCATTATATCTGAAGACTTCACTATCTGAGGTACACTGAGAAAGAGACTATTTCATCTGAGGTACATAGTAAGGGAAAAGTGAGACAGCCATGTAATTCAGATGAGGATCACAACGCAATGCTCAGGCTGGTCATCTGCTCTCCCAACCTGAGTGTGATAACTTTTATTTCTATGTAATTATTTAGCTCGGATCGGGAGCGCCGATGAACAGTCTAAGCTTTGCGTTGCGATCCTCATCTGAGTTATACGGTCATCTGACTCTTCCGTAGGACAGCACCTCTCACTGGTTGTGGTCTCTTGGTACATGAGGTTGAGTTTCAGTCAGGAGAGCCGTAGCTGGACTGGGGCATCTTGGACAACAGTCGGAACACAAAACATAGATGTGTGTAACTGGGCTAAGGGCTCATTTAGACATCTACTTTTTGCATTTTGTTTTTCACGAATAACAGTCATTATAATAGTGAATGGTGCTGTTCACATGTCCTTGTAAATTCGCGGAGGCATGTCAATATTGATTTGAATGTTGGATCAAAATCGGCAATACAAGTCACTGGGTCCGTGAAAACAATCGGACAGCACTTTGATGCCATCAGAATGCTGTCTATTTTTCACTGACTGCTAGATATGAACCTGTTGAGATTTTTTTTTGTTTCTTAACTGAGAAAAACCAATGAAACTCGGACCACACTCCAATGATAACACTCCAATGATAACAACTAACACACTGATTTACTTCTCTGAGGTAGGTGGCACATCTTTACATATTAGTCTTAATGATCACACAGGCATGGTGGCTCAGTGGTTACTCTAGTTGCTTTGGTTAGCATTGGTGGCTCAGTGGTTAGCATTTTTTTGCAGACATGGGGCCCTGTGTTCAATTCCCACCAACCAAACATCTTCAAAGAGTTTGTGTGTTTTTCTCATACTCTTTTGGGGACTCTGATTCCTCCCACACTCTGAAGACACACTGATAGATTGTGAGCTCAATGGATAAAGGGACGATAATGTCTGGAAATCACTATAAAAATTAAAGGCGCTATATAAGCGAGTAAAAGAAATAATGTCTACTGCTACAGATTCTTTCTTCCCTTGGCATCAAAGACCTTGCCCTGTCCTGGATTACCTCATACCTTTCTGACCGCAAATTCAGTGTTTCCCACTCCCACACTACCTCCTCATCCCGCCCTCTCTCTGTTGGAGTCCCCCAAGGCTCTGTCCTAGGGCCCCTACCTTTTTCCATCTATACCCTTGGCCTGGGACAACTCATTAAGTCCCATGGCTTCCAGTACCACCTGTATGCGGACGACACTCAGATCTACCTCTCTGGCCCAGATGTCACCTCTCTGCTGTCCAGAATCCCTGAGTGTCTATCAGCCATATCCTCCTTTTTCACCTCTCGCTTCCTAAAACTCAATGTAGACAAAACCGAACTCATCATCTTTACTCCATCTCACGTATCTTCCCTACCCGATCTATCTATTATGGTAAACGGCATCTCGCTCTCTTCCGCACCTCAAATCCGCTGCCTCGGAGTAACTCTCTGCCCTGTCCTTCAGACCACACATCCAAACTCTTGCCACCACCTGCCACCTCCAATTCAAAAATATTTCCAGAATCCGTCCCTTCCTCAGCCCTCAATCTACTAAAACTCTTGTACATGGCCTCGTTATCTCCCGCCTTGACTACTGCAACACTCTCCTCTGTGGCCTCCCTGCTAACTCTCTTTCACCACTCCAGTCTGTCCTCAACTCAGCTGCCCGACTAATCCACCTCTCTCCTCGCTACTCCCCTGTCTCTCCCCTCTGCAAATCCCTCCACTGGCTCCCAATTCACCAACGAATCCAGTTCAAACTACTAACACTGACCTACAAAGCCAATATCTTTCCTCATGTAATCTTCGATCCTCCCAAGACCTCCTACTCTCCTCCACACTTATTCGCTCCTCACACAACCGCCTCCAAGATTTCTCCTGAATATCCCGAATCCTCTGGAATTCCATGCCTCAACACATCCAATTATCCACCACCCTCGGATCCTTCAAACGGAACCTGAAAACCCATCTTTTCAGGAAAGCTTACAGCCTGCAATAACTATGCTGCCACCTCACCACCGCCCGAGCCATTGCCTCCAAACCAACAGAGCTGCTGCACCCCCGACCTTCTGTCTCTTCCCCACTATCCCATAGAATGTAAGTCCGCAAGGACAGGGTCCTCTCCCCTCTGTACCAGTCTGTCACTGTAAATTTGTTTACTGTTAACGATGTTTATAACTTTGTATGTAACCCCCTTCTCATGTACAGTACCATGAAATTAATGGCACTATATAAATAAATAATAATAATATTAGATCTAGATGAGCTCCATACTAATAATTGATCATGGGTTCCTGATGTAACAGCCATGATCAGAGATAACCAAACAAGTGAAAAAGCCAAGATTGAAGTTAAGCAGAAAGAGACGTTGATGTTGTTTCCCCATTGGCACCCCACAGCATGTCTTAATAGTTTGCTATGACAGCTGGGGGGATAACAAAGGTAACACAGAATGTTAACAAAACAAACTACACAAAGCAAAAATACAAGCGAAATACAGAGACATCAATGTATATAAATAGTTCTATCTTCTGGAATTATATGTATCCACGATGCTTCCATCAATATGTGCAGAGGACAGCCGCTCACACATCCACCATTCCTCTCCACCATCGTGGATCCAGGGGGACATTTTCAAATTTAGGAAGCTATCGGGGAGGTCATTGCCCTGTCCTTTTATCACCTGTATCTGCGTCCCCCACGTGTGCCCCCTGCACCATCTGCAGTCAGCGCAGTAGATACAATGATGTCACACTTTGTCACCCCATGGGCATGATCCGCACACTGCACAGAGCGGCACCACTTGTAGATCTGCAGCGGGATAGTCAGCAACCATAGTGGAGGGAGGGGGATGGCACGGAAAGTGTGTGGGGGTGCTCTGTGGGGAAAGTACTGTGAGGACAATGTGCGTCCTGTGCTTCAATGTTGAAAGAAAAAAGTTATCGATATTGGAATGTGGCAACGTAAATGCATCTAAATGTTCTCAGTACTAGACAGGTTAATGTACCCTGTGCCCAGTAATGGGGAATCTCCAATCTCCACTTACCTCCACCTGCAGAGCCAAACACTAGATATATGGCTGTTATGTGCTTACAGGACCTGTGATGAGGTCATAGTCATGTGATCAGTCACATGGAGGGGAGGAGCCAGTGTTGACATGATCGAGGTTCCTCATCGTATGCAGAACTCTGCATCCTCATAGGTCCTGTGTGCCCAGAACAGCCACATACAGGTGCTTCTCACACAATTAGAATATCATCAAAAAGTTAATTCATTTCAGTTCTTCAATACAAAAAGTGAAACTCATATATAGAGTCATTACAAACCGAGTGATCTATTTCAAGAGTTTATTTCTGTTAATGTTGATGATTATGGCTTACAGCCAATGAAAACCCAAAAGTCATTATCTCAGTAAATTAGAATAATTAACAAAAACACCTGAAAAGGCTTCATAAGCATTTAAAAAGGTCCCTTAGTCTTGTCATGATCCAGGTTGGATTATGACAGATAAATGCACAAGTAACCTTTTTTTTTCCTTAAGCTGTGTGCTTAAAGGTAGTTTTACCCCCGGTGGCCATTAGGGTCATTGCACTCTAGTTACTTTAGTGCACGTGATTATCACTAACAGGTGTGATTGCCCTGGTTTAACTATATAGGAGTGTCTTGTTCTCTCACTCACTGTTGGTGACATTGCTCATTTCCAACCAAGTCTGGTGGAGGAAGGAACTACAGAGAGGAGTACCTGGCAACTCAGGGGAGCTCTGGTGTTATGGCTTCAGGTGGAAGCTGAATTCAGGTGTCGAGCTTCAGGGGTGAAGCTGAACTTTGGTGTCGTACTCTGTTGCTTGGAGCAATAGCAACAGAGCAAAGCTAAGTGGTGTTTTCCGTTTGTGACTTCCCTTATGTGTGTTTTAGTGCAGTGGTGGGATTAGTTTCTGCACCATCCATTTCACTAGAAAGGGCTAGGTGCAGGGCGAGCTAGGGTTTTTAGGTATCCTGCTCGGCGCCAGGTGCGGAACCTGCATAGGGACTGTTAGGAGTGTAGAGACACTGACTCAGGGGAGTGCAGGAGGTCTCCACATCCCCGTTCCCTATCGCAGGGCCCGCCATTGTATCGGTTTCCCTGGTGTTTCCCTTTATTATTTAAATTCGCCCTGCTGGAGGCGGTGTATCCAGATACACGTGTAATTCTGAAATTTGCCTGCTGGAGGCGGTGCATTCGGCTGCACGTTACATTATTTAAATTCGCCCTACTAGAGGCGGTGTATCCAGGGTCACGCGTGTCATAGAAATTCGCCCTGTTGGAGGCGGTGTGTCCAGTCACACGTGACCATCACAAGTCTGTTTCAGTAGGCTCCACAATCATGGGGAAGACTGCTGACTTGACAGATGTCCAGAGGCAGTCATTGAAACACTCCACAAGGAGGGTAAGCCACAAGAGGTCATTGCTAAAGAAGCAGGCTGTTCACACAGTGCTATATCCAAGCATATTAATGGAAAGTTGAGAGTTGAGTGATAGGAAAAAGTATGTAAGAAAAAGGTGCACAACCAAACGGGATAACTGCAGCCTAGAAAGGATTGTTAAGAAAAGGCCATTCAAAAATTTTGGGGAGATTCACAAGGAGTGGACTGCTGCTGGAGTCACTGCTTCAAGAGCCACCACACACAGACATATCCAGGACATGGGCTACAAGTGTCGCATTCCTTGTGTCAAGCCACTCATGACCAATAGATAACACCAGAAGCATCTTACCTGGGCCAAGGAGAAAAAGAACTGGACTGTTGCTCAGTGGTCCAAGGTTGTTATGAATGAGTCACCGTAGGAGGCAAAAACAGAAATGCTAGCTAAGTCCAGAAAACCAGAGAAGTTGGCAGCTATCGGATTGCAGACCCCTGAACCTATCAATAACAACTAGCAGTAGCCGTGGGGGGTTTCTACGATGCCCTAGACCCCTCGATCACAGCTGGAGAACTGCCTAGCCTAAAGACAGAAAGGGAAATCTAAACTGCCCCAGAGCAGACCCCAAAGCAATAGGCAGCCCCCAACATATAATGACGGTGAAGCAAGAAGAAAAAACACTAACACAGATAGAAAGATAGACTGAGCAAATGATGGGGCCCAAGCTAACTAGATAGGACAGGATAGGAAGGCTGCTGTCTGCAATCCGCGAAAAACCCTATCAAAATAAGAGCCAACAGACTGACAGGGAAAAAGGCCCTGAAGACGCTAGGCTTCAAAAAGACTATGTCAGTACTCAGGTATTTTCTGAAGACAGAGCAAACCGACAAAATGGAATTCAGCTCACCCCAGCAGGGAATGGCAGAATCCAGAAAAGCAAGGCAACCTAAAACCAAAGCACAAATGCAAAAAGGCAAAGCAGAAAACTTAGCTTTTGAGGAGCAGGAATCAGACTGGTCTCCTAGAATTCCACAGCGAAATCACCAGCGAGGCAGAAGGGCGTCGGCTGCCTTATATCCAGTCAGAGATCCCCGTCGCCCAGTCATCCTCTCCCAGCTCAGGTGCTTGGTAATCAGCCTCACTACCTTCCTTCACCAGAAGAGGGAGTTCATCAGACCTCAATGGTGAAGGGGAAAATGAACTCATAACAGTACCTCCCCCTTGAGGAGGGGTCACCGAACCCTCATCCACGCCACCAGGGCGATCAGGGTGAGCCCGATGAAAGGCACGCACCAATCTTTTGGCATGAATATCAGAGGCAGAGACCCAGGAATTATCCTCCTGACCATAACCCTTCCACTTAACCAAATACTGGAGTCTCCGTCTAGCCAGACGGGAATCCATTATCTTCTCTACCTCATATTCCATGTTACCTTCAACCAATACAGGGTCCGGAGGTGCCACCCCAGGAACTACTGGTTCAACCAACCTCTTCAACAAGGACTTATGAAACACATTATGGATTTTAAATGTGACAGGAAGAGCCAACCGAAAAGAGACCGGATTAATGATCTCCAAAATCTTGTAAGGCCCAATAAATCAAGGCTTAAACTTAGGAGAAGCTACCTTCATAGCGATATTTTTTGATGATAACCAAACCATATCACCGACCTTAAACTGGGGACGAACGGTCCTATGTTGGTTGGAAAACCGTTGGGCCTTTTCCTGGGAGAGAGATAACTTATCCACCACTTTGTCCCAGATCTGGTGCATTCTCTCCACCACAGTGTCAACACCTGGGCAGGCAGAAGGCTCCACCTGCCCTGAAGAAAATCGAGGATGAAACCCAAAGTTACTAAAAAAAAAAGTGACATCAAAGTGGCAGAACTAGCTCTATTATTTAAAGCAAATTCGGCCAAGGGCAAAAATGAAACCCAATCATCCTCATCAGCGGAAATAAAACATCTCAAATACGACTCCAAGGTCTGGTTTGTTCTCTCCGTCTGCCCATTGGTCTGAGGGTGAAACGCAGAGGAGGACAACTGAATTCCCAGCTTGGAACAGAACGTCCTCCAAAATCTAGACACAAACTGAACTCCTCTGTCAGATACAATGTTCTCAGGAATCCCGTGCAAGCGAACCACCTGTTGCAAAAACAGGGGCACCAACTCAGAAGAAGATGGCAACTTAGGGAGTGGTACAAGATGAACCATCTTAGAGAACCTATCACAAATCACCCAAATAACAGTCATTCTCTGAGAGACAGGCATATCAGAGATGAAATCCATTGAAATATGGGTCCATGGCCTCCTGGGGACCGGCAAAGGCATCAACAACCCACTAGAGCGAGAACAAGGTTTAGACCGGGAGCAAGTCCCACAGGACTGCACAAAATTCCTGACATCACGAGACAAGGCGGGCCACCAAAAAGACCGACTCACCAGATCTCTAGTACCAAAAATACCTGGATGACCAGCCAATGCAGAGCAATGAACTTCAGACATCACTCTCTTCTTCCACTGGTCAGGAACATACAACTTTCTACTGGGACAACGCTCAGGTTTGTCCTCCTGGAACTCTTCCAGAGCACGTCTCAAATCAGGTGAGATGGCAGAAAGAACTACCCCTTCGCCTAAGATGGTAGCAGGCTTGATCACCACAGGAGAATCAGCAAAGAAGCTCCTAGAAAGAGTGTCAGCCTTGACATTCTTAGTGCCAGGAAGAAAAGAGACCACAAAATCAAAACGTGTAAAAAACAAGGCCCATCTAGCCTGTCTAGGGTTCAAGCGTTTGGCCGACTCCAGGTAAATCAAATTCTTGTGGTCAGTGAGGACCACGACTTGATGTTTAGCTCCCTCCAACCAATGTCTCCACTCCTCAAATGCCCATTTCATGGCCAACCGTTCCCGATTCCCCACATCATAGTTAGTTTCAGATGGGGAGAACTTTCGGGAAAAGAAAGCACAGGGATTCATTTTAGATGTTACAGGATCCTTTTCGGACAAAACAGCTCCTGCACCAATCTCAGAAGCGTCCACCTCTACCTGGAACGGGAGTGAGACATCAGGTTGCCGCAAAACCGGGGCAGAAGTGAATCTTCGCTTCAGCTCCTGAAAGAAAGAAACAGCCTCCGGAGACCAATTCAACACATCAGCACCCTTCTTAGTCAGATCAGTCAATGGCTTGGCAATACTAGAAAATTTTGCTATAAATTTCCGATAAAAATTAGCAAAACCCAAAAACTTCTGAAGGGCCTTCAAAGAAGTGGGCTGAACCCAATCATAAATGGCCTGTACCTTGGCCGGATCCATTTCAATAGTTGACGGAGACAAAATAAATCCCAAAAATGAAATCCTCTGTACCCCAAAAAGGTATTTCGATCCTTTGACATACCAGGAATTCTCCCTCAAGATCCGGAACACCGTCCGAACATGTTCCACATGAGAATCCCAATCCTTGGAGAAAATCAAAATATCATCGAGATAGATAATCAAAAATTTATCCACAAAGTCTCGGAAAATGTCGTTCATGAAGCACTGGAAGACAGAAGGGGCATTAGTGAGCCCAAAAGGCATCACCAGGTACTCAAAATGTCCCTCTGGAGTATTAAACGCCATCTTCCATTCATCCCCATGCTTAATACGGATAAGATTATACGCCCCCCTGAGGTCAAGCTTGGTAAACCAGCAAGCACCTTTAACTCTGGAGAATAGATCCGAAATCAGGGGTAACGGATACTGATATTTAATAGTAATTTTGTTGAGGGCACGATAATCAATACAAGGCCTTAATGAACCATCCTGTTTGGCCACGAAAAAAAACCCAGCACCTAATGGTGAAGAGGGTGGTCTAATATGACCCTTCTCCAACGCCTCCTTAATATAGGATCGCATAGCCTCATGCTCGGGTACAGATAAATTGAAGAGCCGACCCTTGGGAAATTTACACCCCGGGCTCAGTTCAATTGCACAGTCATAACTCCTATGAGGAGGCAAAGACGCAGACTCATTCTCACTAAATACATCATAAAAGTCCGCCAAATAGTCAGGAACATCATGCGACTGAGGAGAGGTGGAAAAAACCAGAGCCTCACTAAGGGAACACTGACAACCCCAACTCACCACAGACACAGATTTCCAGTCCAAAACTGGATTATGAATTTGCAACCAGAGAATCCCCAGAACAATGGTATCATACAAATTATGCAACACCAAAAATCTGCAATTTTCTTGATGGTTTGGGGCGACCCACATTACCACCTGGGTCCAAAACAGAGGTTTATTTTTCACCAAAGGAGTAGCATCAATCCCCCTCAAAGAGATAGGCATCCGCAGAGGTGTCATAGGAAATCCACAACGTTTAGCAAAATCCAAGTCCATTAGGTTCAGGGCTGCTCCCGAATCCACAAAAGCCTTGGCGGAAAATGTGGACAGGGAGCAGATCAGAGTAATTGCCAGAAGAAACTTAGGTTGAACACCACCCACAGAAAACGTGTGTGCAAAACGTTTCTCTCGTTTAGGACAGACAGAAATAATATGCGAGGCATCTCCACAAAAAAAACACAGATTACGCTTTCTGAACTCCTGACGTTGCTCCCTGGACAAAACTCTATCACATTGCATAGGTTCAGACACTTGTTCAACAGGTGGCCACACCTCTCGTGCAGTCCTGCGTTCACGTAAACGCCGATCAACCTGAATGGCTAATGACATAGAATCGTCCAGACCAGAGGGAACAGGAAATCCCACCATAGTATCTTTTACGGCTTCTGACAAACCCTTCCGAAAGAGAGCTGCCAAGGCATTATCATTCCAGGCAGTAAGGACCGCCCACTTTCGGAATTTTTGACAGTACAATTCTGCAGAATCTCGACCCTGGCTCAATGCCAACAGGGTCTTTTCAGCCTGATCAATAGCATTAGGTTCGTCATACAACAACCCCAAGGCTTGAAAAAATGCGTTCACATTAGTCAGACTAGGATCATCAGGTTTCAAAGAAAACGCCCAATCCTGGGGATCGCCACGCAGCAAAGAGATGACAATTTTAACCTGCTGCGCGGAGCTCCCTGACGAGTTAGGCTTCAAGGCAAAAAATAATTTACAATTATTTTTGAAATTCAAAAATTTAGACCGATCCCCAAAAAACACATCAGGAGTAGGGATCTTTGGTTCAGCAGCATGTGAATGAGCAAGGAAGGCGGAAATTCCCCGCACTTCCACAGCGAGCTGCTCCCCACGATCAGACAATTGCTTTATCTCCATTGAGAGAAAAAAAAATTCCCCCTACGGCATCAGAGATATAGAGGAAAAAATATACACACTTTTTTTTAAAAAAAATTCTTTCCTGCTATTGAGTACCCTAGGATCTGCGTAAGACTGGTGATTCTGTTATGAATGAGTCACCGTAGGAGGCAAAAACAGAACTGCTAGCTAAGTCCAGAAAACCAGAGAAGTTGGCAGCTATCGGATTGCAGACCCCTGAACCTATCAACAACAACTAGCAGTAGCCGTGGGGGGTTCCTACGATGCCCTAGACCCCTTGATCACAGCCGGAGAATTGACTAACCTAAAGACAGAAAGGGAAATCTAAACTGCCCCAGAGCAGACCCCAAAGCAATAGGCAGCCCCCAACATATAATGACGGTGAAGCAAGAAGAAAAAACACTAACACAGATAGAAAGATAGACTGAGCAAATGATGGGGCCCAAGCTAACTAGATAGGACAGGATAGGAAGGCTGCTGTCTGCAATCCGCAAAAAACCCTATCAAAATAAGAGCCAACAGACTGACAGGGAAAAAGGCCCTGAAGAGGCTAGGCTTCAAAAAGACTATGTCAGTACTCCGGTATTTTCTGAAGACAGAGCAAACCGACAAAAAGGAATTGAGCTCACCCCAGCAGGGAATGGCAGAATCCAGAAAAGCAAGGCAACCTAAAACCAAAACACAAATGCAAAAAGGCAAAGCAGAAAACTTAGCTTTTGAGGAGCAGGAATCAGACTGGTCTCCTAGAATTCCACAGCGAAATCACCAGCGAGGCAGAAGGGCGTCGGCTGCCTTATATCCAGTCAGAGATCCCCGTCGCCCAGTCATCCTCTCCCAGCTCAGGTGCTTGGTAATCAGCCTCACTACCTTCCTTCACCAGAAGAGGGAGTTCATCAGACCTCAATGGTGAAGGGGAAAATGAACTCATAACACAAGGTGTTTTCAAATGAAGGTAAATTTTGCATTTCATTTGGAAATCAAGGTCCTAGAGTCTAGTGTATGTTAGAGTATATCTTTCCTCAGATGCATGGAGAAGCCTAACCCCCTATTAAATTTAATTCCTGGAGTTTCATTTATAGTCTACTAATAGCGGACTGGGAGATGTTGGATATTTTTTTTAAGGAGGAGGCAAGAGCTGGGTTTAAAATTGAATTTCGACCACAGTTGAACTCAACTGCAAAGAGCTTCAGGATTTCCATAGTGTTGATCAGCCACAAAATTTGATTAATTTTGCGTTGACAAACTTTAGCCTTTAGACTCCATGAGAATGATCTCTCACTTTTACGGTGTGGGAAAAGATGGAGGAACCTGGAAGTGGACCCTCTGGGTCACGGCTCCAGAGCCCCCGGGGGCGAGCTGACCAGGTGGAACCACCCCCTATACAGGGAGCATTAGGAGCAGGCCCACGAGGGATGGAACCATAACAGCCGGAGCCAAAGGGACGACCAGGGCTAGGAATAAGAGAGTCAGTGGCGAGGAGATACAGAGCCCAGATGTACGGAGGGCCAGTAGGAACTAAGGGAAATAGAGGCTAGCTGGACCGGGGGCACTAGAGGCAGACGGAGACTGGTGACTGCGGGCGAGAGAGGAAGGTGGGCATGGTACGGACAACACACAGAGCGGTCGGACAGATAGCAAAGGGTAACAGACCAGAGAAGCACAAAGGACAAGGCAGAGACACCAGGCTAGGCAGGAGGACACGGAGCAGACGAGCTACCGGAGGCAGCGCAGACAGGGAGGAAGGATAGCATAGAGGATACAGGGACCTGAGGGTGGCGGAAACGCTAGAGCAGGAACAGCGTCATCGCAGAAGATAATCAGGCATCTTACCTGACAAGACGCCTTGCTGAAATAGTCGGTGGGCGCCGCCATGTTGGGGGCGGAGCCACTGCGTCACTGCTCCCAGAGGTCCGAGCGCCAAGGGGGTAGACAGGCACAGGCGCGCAGGAACGACGACGGGGAGCCCGGATGTCTGGAGCGGGGACGCGATGTGGAGCAGGAGCGTGCCGGGAGGTGCACAGAAGAGCAGCGGGACCGCGCTGGTAGGTATGGCAGGCAGGAGGCGTGACACTCACCCAACCAACCATTTTTCCTAGTTTACAGTTATTAGGTACAAAAACATCGAAACATGTTTCTGCAAATGGAGCTTCTAGTTTGGCTTCCTATCACATTAATTTAAAGTCTACGCTGATTGACATGCTTCCTACATCTTGAGTAAAGTCTGCACGTGTCTCCAGTCTCCAGTCCAACACTGATCGAATTGTTCATCCCAACGTTTGGACTGAGGTAAAGACGTGAAAGGTAAATCTATCTAGACCAGCAATTTTCGTCAGAGCACATGCAAAAATCTTCAAGCAAGCTACGCACTGGTGATTCATGCTGGCAAAAGATGTACATAACTGAGGACAGACTGGTAGAAGAAGAAAGTGCCCCATTTTAGAGAATAAGTTCACAATCACTCAAATACCTATGCAATCAGATGAGATGGGTAAATCTCTAAGAAAATCCATATTGATATGGGTTCACAAAGAATTACCAACAGGCACAGATAGCAATTGTCATGCTAGTGCAGTGCAGAATAGCGCAACCTCCACCAGAGGGTGCTGGTGAGGGAAGAAAGGTTACACACACAGGGTAGCAACACTGAGCAGCAGCACAAGCGTCACCAGGTGGCGAAAGAGTGGTCAGACAACCCGAGGCAGAACAGGAGCAGAAGTACCAGAGGTCACAGCAGTATATGTGTTCAGAAACAAGCCAGGGGGTCAGCAACTGTCAGAAGTGGATAAGACAAAGACAGAAGCAGGTCCCAATGCAAGCCAAGTCAAAACCAGGGAGTCAACAGACTTACAGGGAAACACTGAGTCAGGACAGGCAGAGGAAATAAACAGACACAGGGCAAGTCAGGGATCACAGCAGGGCAAATCAGAATATACCAGAGTCACATATACACGCCAAAGGCAGAACTGTAGCTGACACTGCCTGCAGGATACAATGGAGCTAAATAGCAAACCTGAGACTAGACTGAGGCTGAGAAAAGTTAACCTCTGAAATGACCAGATCGGGAACATGGAAAGACAGGACTCAAAACCTGGTCTGGATCATGACAGCAATAGGCGAACAGGTTTTTAACTTCTGTACAAGTAGAGGATGCCACCACAAAGTCCCTATCATCTCCAGCTAATGTTAAGAGATAAAATTCTATGTCTTCTATATCTTCTATTCAACCAGATGTCAGTCAACTTGAAGAAATGTTCACAGGTTGGTATCTGCTTAATAATATTCTGTTGAATGAGGATCTTTCCAGGAGGATTATCAAAGATGTGTAGTGGAGCCACTTGTAGAATACAGAAGAAAAAAAATCTTGTTCCAGCTTCTTTAAAAAGTCCAAATTTTATTTATCAAAAATTAAAAATAAATGATGGCAGATAATAATGTACACATCATGCGTGGCTACGCATTTCGAACACTCAAGTGTCCATTCTCAAAGCTACATGAAATGGAAACCCTCAAAGAATTTCTACAAAGACTGACTAATGAAAAAAACAATTGTAGTCACATGATCTTGTGCATAATTAATAAAAAAATCTATAAAATCAGTAGCAACAGTAGACAAACAGAAAACCCCCCACAACATAAAAAAGGAAAATGTCCTATTGGGAAGAGATGTGCCTGTACTCTGGAGATAATCTTTTTTTGTCGTGCATCTTTTGGTATGGCAGATACATCGATGACACACTCCGCATATGGGGTGACTGACAATGTATCTGCCATAACAGAATTTATAAGTTACCTTAATTCCAATCAGTATAATTTGCGATATACGCATGTAACTAATTCTTTTTCCATTTCTTTTTTGGATTTGCAGTTAATAGGTGTTGCAGGGCCATTGTGACCTCGACATTTGTAAGCCCTTATCTGGTAATAGCATTTTACATTTTTTTACATTTTACATGCTAGCTGTGGGTGAGTTAACACGTATTACCAGAAACTGTAATGATTCAATTTTGAAGCAGGAAATCAACTTGTGTTGTAATAAATTGAGGAAAAGAAGTTATCCCAAGTGGACTGTGGACAGAAACTCCAAAATTGTGCAAAATAAAAATGTCCCAAACAAGATGTTGAGTTCCTTTGAAAATAAACCTGTGCTTTCCATTCCATATTGTCAGCAATTTACAGAATAACGTCGCTTGTTAAAAAACACATTCCCATCTTGTATGAGGATCCCACCTTATCATCTATTCTGGCTTCTGGGTGTCACATTGTAGCCAGGAGAGCTGCCACTATATGTAATATTATCTCCCCAAGTTTTTTTTTAACCTCGTGAGGAAACATCCCACATGGTTGTATCATCCAGTTTTTTTTTAAATGTGGTAGTACTCTGTGTAGGACCTGTACACACTCTACATTAACGCACACATTTTGGGATCATGATAATCAAAAGCAATATGCAATACAGCAATACATCAATTGTAACTCTAAATATGTGGTGTATATGATCATTTGTGTTGAATGTAAATTAAAGGGAATCTGTCACCTCATTTTTGCACAGTATGCAAATTAGTTGAGTCAGGTCTGATGGGTAGTGTTTTTTTGCCTCTTCTGTTCTGCCTTCTTCCACGTTTGACACTGTGTGAATTCCAGCATATGGCTAAACCTTTCATCCACTCCCAGTAACAAGACTGTATGGGTGCTTAAGTCTATATTTATTGGGATGACATGGACAACAATGGAAGATAACAGATGGTACAGTAGAACAGAGTAGTAGATAGGATCAGAGGTTGTTGAACAGAGTTATGGGTGATTTCAGAGATTGTTGTACACAGTTGTGGATGATTCAGGTAAAAACTATATATTACAGATAATGCAGCATGTCAGTACTAGCAGACAATATCACAGCAATACAGGGAACTATCACAACAGTAGCAATGATACAGGATGCTGTTATATCGGTAGCATGCATTATATAGAAGCTGAGCAATACAACATACACAGCAGTAAAAGAGAAAGAGATATCTAAAATAACTCATGGCTGCAGCTTTGCCATTCACTGAACAGAGGATGCATATAACTAAAATGCAGTGTAATAGCATTACAGGAGCTGAACATGCATTGCAAATATTATGAGGCATGCACTATGGCCAGCTTAAACAGATGCATAACATATATTTCAAAAATGCATTAAACCTTACCGGAATCTGCTTGTTATAAGCAGTGGTTTTGCAGGGAGCTGAGCACGAGAGCTCCTCAGAAGTCCGGCAGAAATGGTTACATGCTGCTAACCCGGGAAAGAAGAAGGGACGGTTCTGAACAGTTAACCATTTAGCGGAACAGAAGATTCCAAACACATGAATAGGAAAGAGAAGGGAAACTATGGCACCTAAAGGCCATAGCTGGAACAGCACATAAAAAATATCTTGCTGCGCAGAATGGGCAGAACACCTTCCTTCCACCACTCCTTGGCCGCTGTACGCAATATTTCAGGTAATTTCTGTAGTGCTCGTCCAAATTTTGCGCATGCGCATTGCAATCTCCCCTCGCGCGTGCGTAATATGCTTTGCCCAACTGCGGGCAAAGCCGAAAAGCATTAGTGAGCATGCGCTGGAAGTACTATGTCCCGGAAGTATTTTGCTGCCATTTCTGTGTTCTGGGATATTGTTCACCGGCACATGCGCACTTATGCTTACCTATACAGCGCGAAAATGAGGTGACAGATTCCCTTTAAGCTACGTTGGTTGCACCACACACAGCCTAAAAATCAGAATCTCTGAGCATATAATGGATGTTATTTATTCTTCTAGCTCTAATTGCACAGTATCTGTGGCATCTAAGCATTTTATCAATCATCATCAGAAACACACGGACACTTTGAAAGTCATCGGCATTGAGAGACTGGTCAGACCATCCTGAGGAGGTGATATTCAAAGAATGCTCACGACCAAACAAGCCTTCTGGATTTTCTGTTTGGAACTTGCTACCCTGAAGGATTAAATGCCCGCAAGGAACTGATGTTTCATTATTGAGATTAATTGCACAAGTAGTTATATCTGCATTTCATACTTGTTATTTGATACAGAATTAATTATTACCTTTTCCCTTTTTTTATGTTATGGGAGTTTTTTGTTTGTATCCTGTTGCTAGTGATTCTATAGATTCATGTGTTTGTGATTTTTTAATTAATTATGCACAAGATCATGTGACTACAATTGTTTGCCATCAATTTCTTACTGAGCACTATTCTTGCATTTTATAGAAGTGCCTGGTGTGAAAAATATTTGGAGTTGAGCAGTAAATATACTTTTGCTTTACTGCTTAGTTCGGATTTCTTTGTTCTGCAACCGTGATAAAGATCTTGTCCAATACTTCTTCATGGACAACGATCTTGTGGCATACAACAGCCTCAACAGTTTAAATGAAGCTCTGAAGATAAGTCATAATCCAGAGGAATGGAGGCTCTTCATCTAAGCTAAGAATCTTGTATATCTTACACAGAGAGCATTTATAAAAGTAGGTGATGCAACTAAAATTAGGTTTCGTCTTTGGAGCCGAGTTGGTGTTTTTTGATTGGTCACCCTAAGATGATAGAATACTGAAGGTTCAATAGACTAGATAGAAGATGTAATAGACGAGCTACTATCAATTCAATAATGATGATGAAATAATAAAGACACAGTTTTTCTGTAAGCCTGCATGAAAGGTGTCACAAGTAATTACATCCTCCTCTGGATCTTGAAAATTAGAGCCAATCAACAAATTTAAGCATCATATTCACTTTCAGCACCACAAAATTAGTTATGTTCAACTGTTTTTGTCTTTGACTCAACTTGGCTGTAGAACAGTGGTACAGTTGTATCACCTACTTTTATAAATGCTCTCTGTGTAAGGTATACAGTTTTAGGATTTCTTAGCTTAGTTTCTTAGCAAATTGACACATTTCTATACATGTTTTCAGATATGCCTCATTTTTGCATTAGCAAAGAGAATAGTTTTTGCTACATATGTGGAGAAGTCACTCTGGGTCGCAAATGTGAAACTTGACTAACATAATAAGGCAAGCCTACAACCTGTAATTTGACTGCAGAATAGCAGATCAGGTCAAGAGTTGGGCTCCACACATATGATGCAATATATGTGCATCACATCTTACCCAGTGGTTGCATGAGAAGAGGCAATCTATGTGTTTTGAAGTCCCAATGATCTGGAGAGAGCCAACTGAAAACACTATGAATTGCTATTTCTGCATGGTTCCCCCAATTAAGAAAAGGAATTTCAATGTAGCAGAATGCAGAAATGGACTTTACAGTATCACAGAAAAAGATACAGCCTTACCAATACCAGGTCATATTACCAATGCACTAGCTGGATTGGGCAGACCTCTCATGATAAAGGTGGGGGCAGCACAGGTGCAAAATACTGATAAGCCACGCACAAACCTATCATCACGGGAGTGATGGCTGTGTAGATTTGAACATGCACACAAATGGAACTTGCATAGGATGCCAGTCACACAGATATGTGTGATGCACAGTGTCAGGCTTACAACCATTGCTGACACTCATAATATTAGATCAGGCGGGCTGTCCAGCACTATGAGTGCATATGTAGCACTGGTGTCCCCTTATCTCTCCATGCAGGGACGCCAGCTTACTCACAGTCACGACGTGGTTCTAAGTGAGTTCCTGCTTCCCGGTCTGTGTGTGCCGCAGTTCCCGGCTGCACGCCTATTACGACCTTATGCAAGCTTTGCTGCTTTGAAAGATGCGGCGCACATACATGGTAAAATGCTCACAGCGAGGAGGCATTTAGTTAATGTGTACATCTGCCAGATGTCTCTCAGCCAATAGCTGGGAGGCATCTTGTATAAATAGTACCCTCCCCAATTGGGAGGTGCCTGAGCAACCACTATAGTCAGTGTTAGGTGGTTTAGTGTTGCACTTGTATGTTACCAGGTCCCCTGTCCCTAGTCTGTTAATGTTTCCCACATCCTGTGTCCTGTTAGTCCTATACAGTTAGTCCTTGTTCCTGTATCCAATTCGGCGGTGTCCGTACCCTGAAACCACATCGGCGGTACCTGAACTGTTTCCTGAGACCAGTGTGCCTAACTTGTCCCTTTGACCATCCCGTCTGCCTTTCTGAGTCGACACAGTCTGAACCTGTTCCTGTGGCCGTCCCGTCTGCTATCCGGAGACTGCACAGTGTGCACCTGTCCCTGTCGCCTTCGTGTCTGCTATCTGGTCACTGCAAAGTCTGAACCTATCCCAAGTGGCTGTCCTGTCAGCACAGTCTGATCCTGTCCCAAATGGCCATCTGTCTGTACAGTCCGAACTTGTTCCAGTAGATGTCCTGCCCTGTCCAAGATTCTTGATTAATAGCTTAGACCCGTTGGGTCAGTTGCTACTGCCGGACACCGCCCTAGAGTGGTACCTGGAAGCTACTTTCAGCACAAACCTGACCTCACCACTAGAGGCTGCAGTGAACACCAAGGTAGCTGCTTAGTTGTGCTCCTCCAGGATAGGTCTGGTCCATGGCACAGTGGGTCCACGAACCACCTGCACCACCTTCGTGCGTAACAGCATCCCACGAGACATGCACCCTGTCCTATGTAAGCTCCATCTGAGTGCAAGTTTCAAACTTTAAATTTTTATGTCCTTAAACCAGAGAATTATGTCATACAAAATAGTAGATAAATAACATTTCCCGCATGTCTACTCTAAATCTGCATAATTTTTAAACAATTTTTTTTTGTTAGGAAGTTAGAAGGATTAAAAGTTCACCAGCAATTTCTCAATTTTCCAACAAAATTTACATAACCAATTTTTGAAGGGACCAGATCACACTTGAAGTGACTTTGAGGGTCCTATATGACAGGAAATACCCAAAAGTGACTCCATGATAAAAACTGCACCCCTCAAAGTGCTCAAAACCATATTAAAGCAATGTGGAAGGAAAAAAATGAACATTTTACTTTTTTACAAAAATGTTACATTAGCCCCAAATTTTTAATTTTCATAGGCATAACAATAGAAAATGGACCATACAATTTGTTGTGCAATTTCTCCTGAGTAGGCCAATACCCCATATATGATGGAAAACTTCTGTTTGGGTGCACGACAGGGCTCGTAAAGAAAGAAACACTGGTTGACTTTTGTAGCGCAAAATTGTCTGGAAAAGATAGTGGACGTGTCATGTTTGCAAAGCCCTTGATGTGGCTAAACAGTGAAAATCCGCCACACGTGACCCCATTTTGGAAACTAAACTCCTCCCAGAACCTAGAATCTAGAGGTGTGGTGATCACCTTGAACTCACAAGTGCTTCACAGAAATTTATAATGCTTAATCATCAAAATGAAAAAATCATTGGTGTTGGTTTTGTCTCAAATTTTTCATTTCCACTAGGATAACAGAAAAAAGTGGACAGTACAATTTGTTGTGCAATTTCTCCTGAGTACACAGATACTCCATATGTGGTGGAAAACAACTTTTTTATGCGTATGGCATGGCATGGAAGGGAAAGAGCACAAACAGAATTCTGAAGCTCAATTTTGGCTGGAATAAATTGCGGATACAATGTCACATTTGACGAGCCCCTGACATGCCAAAGCAGCAGTGACACCCACAAGTGACCCCATTTTGGAAACTACAACTCTTGAGGAATTCATCTAGGGGTGTTGTGAGTATTTTTAATTTTCAGGCTATTTACAGAATTGCATAACATTTGGCTGAGTATACATAAAAATACGATTGTTTCCACTAAAATGTGTTACTTTGGCCCCAAGTTTTTAATTTACAAAAGGGAAAACACTCGAGTACGCCAATACCGCATATGTGGTCGAAAACTTCCTTTAAGGCACAGTGGAAAGCTCAGAAGGAATGGAGCCCCATATTGTAGTGCAGATTTTACTGTTGTGGTTTTCGGGTGCCGTGACCCCCTGGAAGAATCCCTGAGATGCTATCACAGCAAAACCCCTCATTAGTGACCCCAATCTACAAATTACACCTCTCAATAAATTCATCTAAGGGTGCTGTGATCATATTGACTCCACTGGTGTGTTACAGAATTTTATACCATTGGATGGTGAAGAAAAATTAAAATTTTTACCAGAAAAATTTTGTTTTAGCCCCAGACTTTACATTTCACAAGGTGAAATGGGTATAACTGGCACTAAAATTTTTCACAAAATTTCTGCTGAACTTTAAAATACCCCATATGTGGCTATATAGTACTCGGGAGGGACATAGCGATATTTGCGCCTTGAATCACAGAATTTCTTAGAATAGCTTGCGGACACCATATACACTCTCCTAAGTTCTAGAAGAGCAGAATCCCGCTGCAAGTGATCTCATTTTGGAAATTATAACCATTTGAGAATTTAGCTACAGGTGTAGTGATGATTTGACTCCATGGGTGTTTTTCAGAAACAAGCAGCAGTGGATGGTGCTTTGTGAAAATTGCTTTTCTGAGAGTTTACTACTCGTACGTTGTAGTGCCCAGTAGGTTGTAATTCCCAGTACATTATGCCCAGCTCGTGCTTCTGGAAACACGTACCCATAAATTAGGTGGGCTCTCATCACTACAGAAATGCCAAACGTGTGGATGATAACTGTGGTTTACGTACACTATGGGGCTTGTTTTTTTGCTGGACAAGATGACGTATTCAGAGATACCATTTCTATTTACATTCGTCTTTTTGCTTGTGGTTTATTCCACTTTTCGTTAGGCTGCATGATGAAAAGGCATAGTTTTTGCCTTGTTTATTTTCTGATGGTGTTCATAGAAGGGGTTAACTAGTGTGAAAGTTTTATAGGTAGGGTCATTTCACACGCGGCGATACCAAATATGTTTACTTTTTTACATGAAAATATGTATTTATGGGTATAATATAATTTTTATTTTGTGATTTTTTTAAAAAGAATATTTTTAAAATTTTTAAAAAAATTTGTTTAAACTTTCTTACTTATTTCCTTTATGGGACTTAACTTTTATCACTCTGATCGCTGGTATAATTTCTCGTGCAGAAAGCTGGTAGATACTTCACCTGGATACGTTAAAACCAAAAGGCTTGAGCAATGAAGTGGAGCTATTTGCCTTTCAATGATCTTATTGATTGATAGATATTCACCAGCTTGGATATATAAAGACCCTATTTCCTCCTATGCACCATCCCTGAGGTAGGAAACCAATGCTTTCCAAACGAGTAGGAGGAAGTTTGGTGTTAGGGCTTGCGGAACGCACCAAATAGTATGAAAGGAGATATGAGGTGCGTTTGCAGCCCAGGGTCCACCGCAGAGATCTAACCTGCTGCTGAGTAATGGCGGAACTAGATGGTGGCTAAACGCTTGCTCGTACTTGGGTTAACTTCACCCAGTGTGAATAGAGGCAAACTCTGTTGCTCCACAGAGCCGCTGAAACAAACGCCGGAGCCTGTTGAACTCACAGACCTCGGCTGATTGAGCTCTAATAAGGGGTCACAGAGCCCTGTCACAGAGACGCCGGACTAGAGCTCCTCTAGACCATCAGCGCTCGGCGCCGCGGCTGCGGTGCCAGCAAAGGTAATAGTATATATAATCGCACCAAGTGCACACAGTGCCGCTTCGGCGAATGCCACTAACCACCCAGGATGGGGAGGAAAGCGCTAGAGTTATGCATGGCATCGCACGGCGGTCACAGCTACCTGGGCGTGCTCAGTACCCAAAAGATAGGACTTAGTCCCAGAAGCGTCTACTTGCTGCTGACTCAGGCATGGAGTTATAGCAGAGCCAGAAGGAGCAACCAGATGCCTAGCATCAGCCTGGGCAAGATGCATGGAGCGATGACCCTGCTGAGCAGGAATCTCTGCAGCTGCAGAGGAATGGGAGACCACAGAGAGCATGACTCGAGATTCTCCCTGTTCAGCGGGGAAAACAATACTTTGTATATCCAAGCTGCAGTCCAAGAAGAAGTGAAACAACTTTTAGATCACCACATATGTTCCAGTTATAATTTCTATAATTAATGTGGGTCAACAGTAACTCCATATTCTCATACCGTTCTTTCATGTGTACGGCATGTCCAATAGGTATAGAAGGATAGATATTTCCGTTGTGTAGTAAAACAGCCTTCAGACTTAAAACTGACGAGTCAATCAACAGTCGCCATTCCTTCGGGTTATGTTTGCATCCAAGAGCGCCAAACAACCCCAATACGTCGTTGCAAAAGGTTAAATTGTCAACATGGTTGAAAAATTGATTAAGGTCTTCTTGACGACTGCGAAAAACAGAAACTCCTGGTAATGAGAGTCCGTTCTTGTAGCTTTGATCCCAATAATTCTGCCTGCCTCTTTGACAAATTCAAATCTCTGACCAAGTCACTCAGATCAGCTTGACTGAACAGATGTGGATTAGATGTAGAAGGATCAAAGTCTGGGTCTGCAGCAGTTTTATTTTCCACTGACATTGTTAGTTCATCTTCGTTGCACTCCATTGTCCATACTTTGGGCGGCTTTGGAACATGAAGACATTCATCGTGTGGCACTGGTCTTATGGCTGAAGGAAGATTAGGATATTCTATTGATTTCTTGTTCTTTGCTGAATATCCTGTTACATTTGTAAGGCAGAAGTAGCAATCTGTTACATGATCTCTCTGCTCATTGGGACAGTGAACGGCATTGAAGGTCGTGATCCATTCAGCCATGCTCTAAGTATGTCAGTATTGTCTTTTGATTCCTCCCCTGCCCAGGAGATGTGGCATGCTCTGTACACGGTCGCCACACATAAAGGAAAACAGGGGAAAACCAGCAGCAGCAATCACACAGTGTTATATGCAGACCCAGTGGTATCTACAGCTGATAACCCCACACACTATATAATTATAATTGTTAGGACAGTCAAATCACTGAACACAGCACAAGAACACATTGACCATAAGTCCTGAATGTAAAAATATATATACTTTATTATTTTATAAATAAAGGTACTTGATGTATTTTAAAAGTAGCAAACCATCAGTGTTTTATAATATAAAAATATACATAAGAGGGCAGTACTATCCATTTCATAAGGGCATATTATTGCAGTAAAAGGTGAGCTCATATGGGTAACCTGACCCTCCCATCTCTCATAGCTACCCGCAACCCGGACCCAGGTGCACTAACCGTTATATTAGTGCTCACGTGCACTAATAATAAAACCATACCTCACAACTTTTGAAGGCAAAGAGGGACAAAGGCTGCGGCTTGCGTAGCGCGCCGCGGCAAATTATAGGCCATGCCCCTAGCCACACCCATTTTAGTAGTCACGCTTATATCCACGCCCCAACCGCACCCATTTAGCACTGCTGATCACACTGTTTCATAAACAATAATTATAAACAGAAAAAAAAAAAATTATTTAAAAGTAATGAATTAAAGTATTAAAGCAAACTTGGTAAAAGAGGAGGGGTTTTCTGTGAAGGCTTTAAGGGGCAGGACGCAGAAGGAGGCCGAGGAGCTCGCCAAGGAGATGACTGTGCCCTTTTATCCCAGCCGCATCGACGACGTATTACTGCACCAGGACGTGGACCTGGTGGTGCTCATCAACCTGCCCCCTCCTCTCACCAAGCAGATCGCAGTGACAGTCAAGACCCTAGGTGAGTGGCCATATACTAATCTCTCAGTCCTGAGGCATGACAGCCAAGTGAGACACTGTTTACAGCCAGAGAGTGACGCAGACAGGGCTTAGGCGCTGCACTGTGCCAGCCATTTGTTTCCACATCATCCAAAGCACTGAGGATGATATGAAAAGAAATGGCTGGCACAAGGCAGCGCCTAAGCCCTGTCTGCGTCACTCTCTGGCCAGGCTGCAAACAATCCCTCCCCCCCGGCCCGGTGGACAAGTGAGTGCTCCATACAGTACCCGGCTCAGGCTCACAATCTCTAACATATGAGATCCCATCTTGCCTGTCTCGCTCTCACATGCTGCCGTCCATGCGCCACGGCAGCATGTGACAGAGACAGGCAGGATCTGGGATGATCATCTCTGTTAGAGTGAGAGCCGGGTACGGAGTCCGCCGCCGCTTCTCTGTCCTCCCGCGGAGTCCTGAATGATTACCTCCTCCTGAGGTGACATGCTGTACTGTATGCAGCGCTGATGCGCCACCGCCGGTTCTCTGCCCTCCCGCGGAGTCCCGAACGATTACCTCCTCCTGAGGTGGCATGCTATAAGCTGACCGCCGGAAATGAGGTCAGCAGTCATTTCCGGCGGACAGCTTACGGCACGTCACTTCCGGTGGAACGTGATGTGCGGCTCAGAGTGCTGTATTTTGCGGTCATACACCGCGATCGCGGGATAGAAAGCTTCCCGGCCGGGACGGTGGGATACGGACCTGAAATCGGGATTGTCCCGCGGGAATGGGGATGGTTGGGACCCATGCACACGCGGCTCCGCTCCGTACACACATGGCTCCGCTCCACACACCTCGTACACGCAGCTCCGCTCTATAAGCATCTCTGCTCCGTACACCTCGTACACACGCGGCTCCGCTCCGTACAAGCGGCTCCGCTCCATACACCTCGTACACACATGGCTCCGCTCCATACACCTCGTACACACACGGCTCTGCTCCGTACACACGACTCCGCTCCATACACACACGGCTCCGCTCCGTACACTTCGTACACACGCGGCTCCGCTCCGTACACACGACTCCGCTCCATACACACACGGCTCCGCTCCGTACACTTCGTACACACGCGGCTCCGCTCCATACACACGGCTCCGCTGCATACACACACGGCTCCGCTCCGTACACCTCGTACATACACGGCTCCGCTCCGTACACCTCGTACACACACGGCTCCTCTACGTACACCTCGTACACACATGGCTCCGCTCCATACACCTCGTACACACACGGCTCTGCTCCGTACACACGACTCCGCTCCATACACACACGGCTCCGCTCCGTACACTTCGTACACACGCGGCTCCGCTCCGTACACACGACTCCGCTCCATACACACACGGCTCCGCTCCGTACACTTCGTACACACGCGGCTCCGCTCCATACACACGGCTCCGCTCCATACACACACGGCTCCGCTCCGTACACCTCGTACATACACGGCTCCGCTCCGTACACCTCGTACACACACGGCTCTGCTACATCCACCCTGTAAACCCCTCCTGACCCCACACATACACTTCCCCTCATCCAGCACCATGACAACCAGCACAGCAGAGTCCTGCATACACTGAGGCCCCTGATCACTGAAGCCAGTCACCGCCTGCAATGAACACTAGGCTGTAATTAGTTCTCTTCTCTGTGCGCACAGGACCTGTGATGAGGTCACAGGAGGAGAGGAGTCACATGATAATCTTATGACTCCTGACATCACAGGTCCTGTGCGCACAGAGAAGAGAACTAACTACACCCTAGAGTTCATTGCAGGCTGATACTGGCTTCAGTGCGTCTCTGGGAGGGCGAGTATGGGGAGGGGCGTGCGGCTTGTCTCCCTGCAGTGCGGGACAAATAGTATCGCGGGCGGGACAGCGGGTGCGAGGGGCAAAAACGGGACTGTCCCGCGGAATCCGGGACACTTGGGAGCGATGAATAAAACTCTCCGGGTTGCATCTCAGGGAGCACCCATCCCTGTGACATATATCGGCCATTCACAATCCTGCTAGTCACTGTTTCTGCATCACCACAGAGGGAACGCCTGTATGCATGAGCTGGGGAGCCCACATAGAGCCCCCTAGCTGTCACAGGGGGCACTGCATTACAATGTTCAGATCAGGGGACTGTGAGGGCCATTGTAAAACCTTCAGCTTGCTCCTTTTGAGATAGTCTATTGTGGATTTTCACTTAGTGATGACCGAGCACTAAAATGCTCGGGTGCTCGTTGTTCGGGTTGAGCAAATTGGAACACTTGGGTACTCAGTGGATAGCACTGCGGCCTGGCAGCGCTGAAGTCCTGGGTTCAAATCCCACCAAGGACAACATCTGCAAGGAGTTTGTATGTTCTCCCCGTGTTTGCGTGGGTTTCCTCCGGGTACTCCGGTTTCCTCCCACATTCCAAAGACATACTGATAGGGAATTTAGATTGTGAGCCCCATCGGGGACAGTGATGATAATGTGTGCGAACTGTAAAGCGCTGCGGAATATGTTAGCGCCATATAAAAATAAAGATTATTATTATTACTCGGACAGAACAACGAGCCCAATGTAAGTCTATGGGAGGCCCGAGCATATTTACCGTGATTCCCCCATGGGTCCTTTTAAGGTCTAAAAATGTCAGAAAATGATGGAAACACTGCTCAAATGACACAGGAACATCATGGGGATCACCCCTGAAAACATTCCTGACTCCTAGTTCACAGCTTTAAACAATGTTGTCAGAGTTTCATGCCACTTTTACCGATGCACCAAAAAATATACAAAAACAAAATCAAAACGGATTTTGCTGAGAAATATGTTAGGTACATCCTTTCCAGGTTAATGACTTGTATATAAGGCAAAATAATTAACCCCAAACCAAAATGTTGCTCCCCCACTTGGGCTATGTTCAGACGCAGTGTTTTTGAAGCGTTTTTCAACTTTAACATTGCTTTCAACCAAAACAAATGCATTCACTGGGAAATGTCATTGTAACATTTACCAACCCCAGCTGGCCATATGGTCTATGACACATAAGCAGACACATCTTGTTTCCTTTATGAAGGAGGGACTCTTAAAGTCACAGAGCCTATTTTTGCAGGGGCATCAGGCAGCATAAATCTGCTTAACCCCTTTCTGTCATGTCACGTACTATCCCGTCCATGTGCCCTGGGACTTAATTCCCAGGGACGGGATAGTATGTCACAGCGATCAGAGGCGCCCACGTGGTGAGCGCCGCTGATCGCGGCCGGGTGTCAGCTGATTATCACAGCTGACACTCGACACAATGTGTCAGGGGCGGTCACGGACCGCCCCGACACGTTAACCCCTTGCACACCACGATCAAACACGATCGCGGTGTACCGGGGCTTAAAGGGAAGCATCAGCAGGGAGGGGGCTCTCTCCGTGCTTCCCTGAGCCCCCCACAGCAGCGCAATGTGCAGCGCTGCTGCAGGGGGCTCCATCCCTGCAGGTTCCCGAATCCAAGATGGTGACAGGGACCTTCGGGGGCCTGCAGGGAGCTGGCTTCCTCAGTGCCTGCAAAGCGCAGGCAAGGAGGAAGCCTTGTGCAGTGCCTGTGACAGATCGCTGATCTGTCACAGTGATCTGTGATGTGACAGATCAGTGATCTGTCACAGGACAGTGATGTCCCACCTGGGACAATGTAATAAAGTTAAAAAAAAAAAAAGTGTAAAAATAATTTTAAAAAAATCGCTAAATAAATAAAAAAAAAAATATTCCCTAATAAATTCATTTTTTGGAAATAAAAAAAACAAAACAATAAAAGTACACATATTTGATATCACCGCATCCGTAACGACCCACCCTATAAAACTGTCCCATTAGTTAACCCCTTTAGCGAACCCCTTAAAAAATAAAAATAAAAAACAAAGCAAAATATGATTTATTATCATACCGCTGAACAAAAAGTGCAATAACGCGCGATCAAAAAGACGCATATAAATATGCATGGTACCGCTGAAAACGTCATCTTGTCCCGCAAAAAAACAAGCCTCCAAACAGCATCATCAGCGAAAAAATAAAAAACTTATAGCTCGCAGAATAAAGCGATGCAAAAATAATTATTTTTTATATAAAATTGTTTTCATTGCATAAAAGCGCCAAAACATAAAAAAAGACCTAAATGAGGTATCGCTGTAACCGTACTGATCCGAAGAATAAAACCGCTTTATCAATTTTACCGCACGCGGAACAGTGTAAACGCACCCCCCAAAAAAAATTCATGAAACGCTGGTTTTTGTTCATTCTACGTCCCAAAAATCGGAATAAAAAGCGATCAAAAGATGTCACGTGCCCGAAAATGGTACCAATAAAAATGTCAACTCGTCCCGCAAAAAATAAGACCTCACATGACTCAGTGAGTCAAAATACGGAAAAATTATAGCTCTCAATATGTGGTGATGCAAAAACTATTTTTACAATAAAAAGCGTCTTTTAGCATGTGACAGCTGCCAAACATAAAAACCTGCCATAAATAGTAAATCAAACCCCCCGTTATCACCCCCTTAGTTAGGGAAAAATAATAAAATAAAAAAAATGTATTTATTTCCATTTTCCCGCTAGGGTTAGGGCTAGGGCTGAGATTAGGGTTAGGGGTGTGTTGGGGTTAGGGTTGGAGTTAGAATTGGGGCGTTTCCACTGTTTGGGCACATCAGGTGCTCTCCAAATGCAACATGGCATCTGATCTCAATTCCAGCCAATTCTGCGTTGAAAAGTCAAATGGTGCTCCTTCCCTTCCAAGCTCTGCCATGCGCCCAAACAGTGTTTTACCCCCACATATGGGGTATCAGCCTACTCAGGACAAATTGCAAAACAACTTTTGGGGTCCAATTTCTCCTGTTACCCTTAGGAAAATAAAAAATTGGGGGCAAAAGTATCATTTTTGTGGAAAAAAATGTTTTTTTTATTTTCACGCCCGGGCGTTATAAACTTCTGTGAAGCACTTGGGGGTTCAAAGTGCTCACCACACATCTAGATAAGTTCCTTAGGGGGACTAGTTTCCAAAATGGTGTCATTTGTGGGGGGTTTCCACTGTTTAGGTACATTAGGGGCTCTCCAAAAGCAACATGACACCCGCAGACCATTCCATCAAAGTCTGCATTCCAAAACGTCACTACTTCCCTTCCGAGCCCCGACGTGTGCCCATACAGTAGTTTTCTCCAACATATGGGGTATCAGCGTACTCAGGACAAATTGGCCAACAACTTTTAGGGTCCAATTTCTCCTGGTACCCTTGGGAAAATAAAAAAAATTGGTGACTAAAAGATCATGTTTGTGGAAAAAATAAGATTTTTTTATTTTCACGCCCAGGCGTTATAAACTTCAGTGAAGCACTGGGGGGGTTCAAATTGCTCACCACACATCTAGATAAGTTCCTTGGGGGGTCTAGTTTCCAAAATGGTGTAATTTGTGGGGGGTTTCCACTGTTTTGGTACATCAGGGGTTTTCCAATCGTGACATGGTGTCCGATCTCAATTCCAGCCAAAAAAGTCAAATAGCGCTGCTTCCCTTCTGAGCTCTGCCATGCACCCAAATAGTCGTTTACACCCACATATGGGGTATCAGCGTACTCAGGACAAATTGCACAATAACTTTTAGGGTCCTGTTACCCTTGGGAAAATAAAAATTGGGGGTGAAAAGATCATTTTTGTGGAAAAAATATGATTTTTTAATTGTACCGCTGTACGTTATAAACTTCTGTGAAGCCCTTTTTGGTTCAAAGTTCTCACCACATATCTAGATAAGTTCCTTGGGGGGTCTAGTTTCCAAAATGGGGTCACTTGTGGGGGGTTTCCACTGTTTAGGTACATCAGGGGCTCTCCAAACGTGACATGGCATCCGATCTGAATTCTAGCCAATTTTGCATTGAAAAAGTCAAACGGCGCTCCTTCCCTTCTGAGCTCTGCCATGCGCCGAAACAGTGGTTCCCCCCCACATTTCAGATATCAGCGTACTCAGGACAAACTGCACAATAACTTTTGCAGTTCAACTTCTCCTGTTACCCTTGGTAAAATAAAAAAATTGAACCTGAAGTATTTTTTTTGTGAAAAAACGCTAAATGTTCATTTTTTTTAAATATTCAAAAAATTCCTGTGAAGCACTTGAAGGGTTATTAAACTTCTTGAATGTGGTTTTGAGCACCTTAAGGGGTGCAGTTTTTAGAATGGTGTCACTTTTGGGTATTTTCTATCATATAGACCCCTCAAAGTGGCTTCAAATGTGATGTGGTCCATAAAAATAAAAAAAAAGGAGAGGAGCCAGCGCCGCTTAAGGATAGAACGCATAGCATAAAGTGCATATGCACATATATCTAACTGTATTCAAAATGAGATATTTGGCAAAAAAATTGATCAATTCAATTGAGCCACCCCGCCGCGTCAAGGCAATCTCATGTGGGGGGTCCTACTCTACGTTTTTAATAAATACTGTGCCATAAAAATAAAATGGTGTTGCAAAAATGAGAAATCGCTGGTCAACTTTTAACCCTTATAACTTCCTAAGAAAAAAAAATTTTGGTTCCAAAATTGTGCTGATGTAAAGTAAACATGTGGGAAATGTTACTTATTACGTTTTTTGTGTGCCACATCTCTGTGATTTAAGGGCATAAAAATTCAAAGTTGGAAAATTGTGAAATTTTCAAAATTTTTGCCAAATTTCTTTTTTTTTTTCACAAATAAACGCAAGTTATATGAATGAAATTTTACCATTAGCATGAAGTACAATATGTCACGAGAAAACAATGTCAGAATCACCAGGATCCATGGAAGCGTTCCAGAGTTATTACCTCATAAAGGGACAGTGGTCAGAATTGTAAAAATTGGCCCGGTCATGAACGTGCAAACCACCCTTGGGGGTTAAGGGGTTAAAGGGACATTATTAAACAGTGGGTCTCCTAAACTGTTATAGCCTATGCAGTGAGTGGATGGACTGCCAAGAATTACGATGCACCCCAATACCCGTTTCACGAGATGTCCCGGACATTGAATGCAAGGCCTGCCCTGCTACCAAGTCATATGCACCCCAATATGCCTTAGAACCCAGGTACTTCTTGGGCCCAGGAAAATCCACTTCACATTATTCATTTTGTACTCCCATTCTATTTTCTTATGCATTGACTGTAAGGCCTGCCCTGCTACCAAGTCATATGCACCCCAATAACCCTAAATCCCCCTTGAAAGAAACATGGAGGAGGGCCTCTTAACAAAAAATGTCCCATTAAAAAGGAGCGGGTCTCCTAGACTTGTAATGCCCCTACACTAAGTGTGTTGGCTGGCAAACATTTTCCCCTGTGGGGTACACCTCAACCTTTTCCATAACAAGTATTTAATGCTCAGCAAAAACACCCACCCTTGTTAGGTGATCTAGTGGCAGCGGATGATGAGATGTGGAGGAAGGCCTGATTAAAAACTATGCCCAATTTAAAGGAGCGGGTCTCCTAGATTCGTAGTGCCCACACACTAAGTGCATGGGCTGACAAACATTTCCCCCTGGGGGAGTAAAATTGTTAAAAATATTTTATAGGCATCATAGACACCCTTGCCAAAAATTGGACTGGCTGTAGCAGCACATCCCGTTAACCCTGGTGATCTAGTGGCGGAGAATGAGGAGACATAATGATAAATCATACTGAAATCAAACAAATAAATAAAAAATGTGAATCCACCTATGAAAGAAAATAACAAAAGGGGAGAACACAGGTTCATAGATATGAAGCCAGAATGTGTTCAATGAGATATATTTGTCCCTAGCAACAGCCCAGAGACAGGGATATAAATAAAAATATACCATATTTTTCCGATTATAAAACGCACTTTTGTTCCCCCAAATTTTGGGGGAAAGTGGGGGGTGCGTTTTATAATCCGAATCTGTGTGCTGCTGTGCTATACAGTGGGGGGGGGCAGCTCTGGCATGGTGTCAGGGGGCTGGGGTGTTCTGGCTGCAGAGACAGCGGGTGGTCACGTGCTCCCGCTCATTAAGCTCATGTAATATTTACTGCAACCGCTGTCCATCACCTCAGTGCTGAAGCCACGCCGAGTTGGTAGACAGGGGAGCGGCGCATATTGCATGTGCCTTCACTATTCCCCCCCCGCCCCGTCACTATATTCACCTTCCGATGATGGCTCCTGCTCCCATCTCCCCAGCGGCTCTTCCTGTGTCTGTTCCGATATCATCCTCCTCCTACGAGGGCGCACGGCAGCAGTTGCTCATTCAGGCAGTTCATAGTAGCTTCAGGACCTTCCCTCACGTGAGCAATAGGACCTGCGGTCACGTGACTCCCAGTGTGCACTGCGAGTCACGTGACCACAGGTCCTATTGGTCAAGTGACGGAAGGTCCTGAAGCTACAATAAAGTGCCTGAATGAGCAGCTGCTGCCGCGCGCCCTCGTAGGAGGAGGATGTCGGAACAGAAACACGAAGATCCGCTGGGGAGCTGGAAGCAGGAGCCATCATCGGAAGTTGAGTTAAGTGCTTGCTATTTTATCATGTGCTTGCCAGCAAGGGGAATATAGGGACGGGAGGCCCGTGTGCATGCCAGCAGGGGGGAATATAGGGACAGGGGGCCCGTGTGCATGCCAACAGGGGGGAATATAGGGACGGGGGGCCCGTGTGCATGCCAACAGGGGGGAATATAGGGACAGGGGGCCCGTGTGCATGCCAGCAGGGGGGAATATAGGGACAGGGGGCCCGTGTGCATGCCAGCAGGGGGAATATAGGGATGGGGGCCCGTATGCATGCCAGCAGGGGGGAATATAGGGACAGGGGGCCTATGTGCATGCCAGCAGGGGGGAATATAGGACCGGGGAGCCATGTGAATGGCAGCAGGGGGAATATAGGGACGGGGGCCCGTGTGCATGCCAGCAGGGGGGAATATATGGACGGGGGGTTGTGTGCATGCCAGCAGAGGGGCATATAGAGAGAGGGGGAGCCATGTGCGTGCCAGCAGGGGGGCATATAGAGAGGGGGGCCATGTGAGTGCCAGCAGAGGGGCATATAGTGACCGGGGGGGGCCATATCCAAGATGGGATGGGGAGGCTATGTGCCAGCTCAAGGGGGCAGTGTGCCAGGATGGGGGTTATATAGACACCAGGATGAGGGACATATATATGATTTGAAAGACGGACACTGGCGTTATAAGAAACACCTCCATTTAACATAAAAAAATTCTCTTTTTCTTCACCAATTTTGGGGGAGCATCTTATAATCAGGTGCGCCTTATAAAGCGAAAAATACGGTAATATAATAGGATTTCGCAATTTTTATAATGGAGAGGTATACACTAGGTCATAAGAGTGTCATGATCCAGGACGGGGTTTCGCTTTGGCCCGTCCTGGTCAGACAGGGGGTTAATTGTTTCTGCCTCTCTCTGGCAGAGGGTGGCTATTTAATGCTCACTGGCCCTAGGTCCGGTGTCAGTTATACTCCTGCCCTCGGCTGAGTTAGTTGACCTCTTGTGTACGTGTGCCTTGTGCCTGATAACTTGTTGCTTGTTTGGTTTTGATCCGGTTCTGTACCTGTTACGAGTTCTGCCTGTCCCTCTTGTACTGCACCGCCCTCTCGTGTATAACTCTCTGCTTGTGACTTGACTGTTCTCTGCTCATCCCTTTTGTACCACACCGCCCTCTCGTGTATGACCTCTGCTTGTCTGACCTGCGTTTTCCTCTCCTCTACTACAGTATTCCTGCAGTAGGTACATTACATCATCTGCAGTAGTAGGACGCTAAGCCCCGCCCCCTGCAGTCACATGATCTTAGGTCCTGGTACTCCTTACTATTTTCTGTGCCTCAGGTCCTGTCTGCTTAAATCTTCACTACCGTATTGGCCCCGTGCTCTCCCGCAGTGTGGGTAAGTCACTGTTGTGAGCTCATTTTCGGGTTTGCCTCTGGCTTCTGGTGAGGGTTATGGAGCTGGCAGTGCTGACAGAGGAGTAGTGAGTTCTCTATCTGGACTCCCTCTGTTGGTGAAGGGAGGTAATGAAGCTGATCTAAATGGCAGAGACCAGCCACCTGAGGAAGAGGACTGCGATTGGACATCAGGAGTTTCTGATTGGATTTAAGGCAGCCGGCTCCCTAGTTTCTTGCTGGTGATTTTTCCTGACTGTGGCTTTTGGTTTCCAGTTTGGTTCCTGACTTCTTAAAGCTAAGTTTTCTCTGCTATTGTTCATATGAGTTTTGTCTGGTTTACTTAGTTTTTGTGTTCAGCCAGCCCTGGCTGGGACTGGGCTGAATCCCCATTTTGTCTCTGATCAGTTGACCTTTTGCGCTGTCTTCAGAATATACCTGAGTGCTGATATAGGGAGTTGAAGTCTAGCGACTTCAGGGCTTTTTTCTATCAGACGTGTTGGACATTTTTTGGCAGGGTTTTTTGCGTGATTGCAGACAGCAGCTTTTCTTTCCTGTCCTTTCTAGTTAGTGAGGGCCCCATCATTTGCTCAGCCTATCTTTCTATTTGTGTTTGTGTTTTCATCTTGTTTCACCGACAATACATGTTGGGGGCTGTCTGTTGCTTTGGGGTCTGCTCTGGGGCAGTTTAGATTTTCCCTTTCTTTCTTTAGGCTTATTTAGTTCTCCGGCCGTGACGAGGCGTCTAGGACCACCGTAGGCACGCTCCACGGCTACTGTTAGTTGTGTGGATAGGATCAGGGGTCTGCAATCCGCTAGTTACCAACCTCTCCGGTTTTCTGGGCTTAGCTTGCTTTTTGTTTTTTCCTCCTCGGTGACTCAGTCATAGCAAGTCACCCTGCTCAGTCGTGGCAGTTGCCGACGCTGACAGGATCCTGACATTATAACTGACCGTTACCATTTTTTTTTTCTCTGCTCCCCTTCTGCTGTGTGTGTGATGGATCCTATGCACGCTCTTTCTGAGCAGGTAAAGCACCTGACTCAGATGTCTCAGAGACTCCTGGGGGAACAACTAGCCCTGGCTCAGTCTCAGCTGCTGATCGCTGACACTGTGCAGGCGGTTTTATCATCAGGGGCTCGGGAGGTTACAGTAATTTCCCCTGAATCTCCGGTTAAGTTACCGGATATAGTGTTGAGCGACTTTTGGTTTTATAGGGTCGAGTTTCGTTTCATGAAACCCGACTTTTCCAAAAGTCGGGTCGAGCAAAATCGGCCGACTATAGGGAAAAGTCGGGGTCGTCCCGAAACACGAAACCCAATGTAAGTCAATGGAGAATTAAAGTCGGCAGTGAGAGGAGGACAGGAAACACACCAACAGTGCCCATTTGAATGCCAAAAGCATAAATTCTTGTTACTGAAGCTTGTCAACCTTAATTAACTTCATAATACTAGTTACGCACTGAAAAATGGGGGTTATTTGGCTACAGTTGTGGGGGGGAGGGCTGGCTCCAGGTTTTCGTGGGCCCAGGGCCAAAGAGCGCCCCTTTAACACATACCACAACTCATGATGCTCCGATACGGCAGAGAAATAGCAGTATAGTACAATGAAAAATACTTCACTTCTTACATCTCATGACTGATATCCATTTTAAATTCTCCAATACCTCCAAAAACGGACAGTATATGACTCCATACAGTATTATGGCCAGCGCTTAGTGCGCTATACAGAGTAATGAGGCCCATATATTTCTCCATACGGAATCATTATTCCCATATAATGTTTCAAACCGTATATGATGAGCTCCACATAATGCTACAGTATATGTTGGTCCCAATGGATGAAGCTCCACTGTCTTATGGGCCCAAATAATGCTCCATATATAATGGGCCCCATTTCTACTGCTCTAGTGTATAATGGGCCCTGTAAATGCTGCTCCAGTGTCTGATGTCCACCTTTGGAATGCTCCAGTGTATGGTGGGCCCCATATATCATTCACCAGAGTATAGTGCTCCCCAAAAATTGCTGTCCCAACATTGAAAACAATTACATAAGTCTCCTTGCTAGGGAATCCCTGCACTACTCTGAACTCCTTGTCCCCATCTTCCATCTCACTGCACTTGGCTGTTTAGGCCCTCCCACCGGCAGAGACACTTTTGCGTACTATGCGGTGCCCTGTGCCAGGGCCATCGCCCATGAGTATGCCCCCCCACCTGCTCAAGGAACCTGCACTTTCATCTGCACCTTCCTCTTTGTCACCGTGTAAGGTGGTATAGTATGCGGGAAGGGGAACCTGAGTTTCCTCTGGGTCAGATTCTGGCTGTGTAGAGTGCGAGGGGAATGTAGTGGTCTGGGTCAATGTACCAGCAGCATCATCCAGCAGTGGCTGGGCCTCAGTGCACTTGTGGGGTCCCTAAGAGTACGGTCGCCACTGTGGCATTGCCTTGCTCCTAGGGAGTGTGTTGTCAAGCTTGGGAGCAACGAAGGATCTCTCTAGCAGTGAAACCAACACACAACACATTTCCCACTCCAGGCCAGCAGGGAGACCTCTGAACCGGACTGCTGAGGAGCTGCTCTCTGTGGTCAGGAGGAGGTAAGTTAGGGCACTCTGTGCAGGGAAGGGGAAGTGTGTGGACGTGAGAAGGGAAGCTGGAGGATGAGCAGAGTTAAGGCTCACTCCTAGCTGGAGCGCATGGTCCGGATTCCAGTCTCCGAGTTTGTAGGGACACTGACGTTCCTGCAGCAGAAACCGGGGGAAGTAGCAGCTATAAATGCTCTGTACCCAACTAAGGCTCGGAGGCCCCAGCATCGACGTGTGCGAGTCAGAAGGAAAAGGCTACAGCTGTCTGCCATACAAGTAAAGTCTGAGGAACATCTGTTAGACAGGAGGCGTTTTAGTGAACCACGGTCCTGTGAGTGCTTCCCCCACAAGCGCTTGAAAGGAGACGTTCAGGAAGGTACATGTTGGCGGAGTGTTGGAAGGGAGCTTTTCATTCTGGTCCCGGAGGTTGGCAGAGGTCCTGACACGGAGGACACAGCATGGAGGCAGGCATCTGTGTAACCTGCAGACTGTGAGTAAAGCTTTGGAACTGCACGCTCTGGTGTCCTACAGTTATTCCAGCACCGCTACATCTGGGTACCAGCACCTGCACCGCCTGTGCCTTTCCCCCATCACTACATCTACACTTCCCTGGGACTCCAGCTCCACCTGTGGGGACCTTCACCATCTTTGCTGCACAACACCATCAGTCCCAGAGGATCTGCATGCAGCGTCGGCCTAACATCTATGTTGCCGAACACCACAGGTGGCATCAAACTATCTATATAAACTCTTTACCATTATACCACGCCATTTACATGGGCGCCCAGGGCCACCGTCCGGGTCACCGCTGCTGTGACACATCCCACTGACACCGGCCCGGTACCGAGTACCCCACAGCCCTGGGAGGGCGACCCATATGCCGACTGCTGATCGGGCGGCGTTATTCCCACGAACCTCCAAACAGCGTCCCTGAAGGCAAAGTTTTTGGTTTCCGGGGGCAGTATGATTGCAAAGCTGAACCTTAAAGGAATGTCCAAAAGGGCACCACCAGGAGTGGAGCCTGTGGCTTGATTGGACTGCACCCAGGAAACCACTACCATACAAGCTACAGAAAAGATGGACAGATTGCAAGCTTTGTCGATTCTGTGTGTGGTGTGGTATGTCCGTTTGTAGTTGTGCTAGCGATTTGTCAGCTTTATTCCGTTAATGACCGAGACTCCGGCATGGCCCCGCGGTACGCGTCAAGCTTACTAGAGGGATACGCGAGGCTGTGGCACGTGAGATCGAGCAATAACAGGTCTAGCATTCCAGTACATGTCCGGGGCTGCATGCACACTACACTGAAAGGACCAGCTTTTGTCGCTTACAGGTGCAGATAACCTGCTGAACTCCGTTAGTGATGGGGATCTGGGATTCAGATTATTCCCCACGAACGATGATTTCCCAGTAAGTTCAGGTCAACCGCAATTCCGGAATTAGGCCTAACCGTCATTACTGAAAAAATTACGTGTCCAAACCACAGGAGCTGTAGCTTGCTTAACAGCTCGGCAGCCATTCTCAGGTCCAGTATGGATTCAACAACATTGTAGAAAGTTGATAAAGGGTACAGTTTCACCGGATAACACGTATATATGTAGCCTAGTTTACACATTAAAAATATATGTCTATAGATCAGGAGGCAGACTCAGATGTTCTCAGGCCCAGTATGGATTTGACCAGATTGTACAAAGTTGAGAAAGGGTACTTTATCACTGGATAGCAGGTATATATAGCATAGTTTAAACATGTAAAATCTCCGTGTTCTCAGTATGGATTACACAGCAATCTAAAAAGTGGAAAAAAGGAAATGCATTTGAGGCGTACACAACTATATACTTTTGGTGTTATTTTTAAATCTTCATATATATTTCTGTCTCAGTAATACAGTCCAGCCTCTCCGCAATAGGAAATGAGATGCATACAATTAGTGACATAAAGGTTATTGATTGCAGAAATCTAAGAATTATTATTCACGGGAAAAACTTCCGTCACAATTCTCATAGGCGATGCTGACCCTCAATTAATTTGTGTGTTGAGACAGTGAAAACATTTTTTTGTGAATAAAGTCTTGCTGTATCGCACTTCTGTTGATTCCATCACTGTTACTCATCTCAATCCAATTTTTATCACAGGGAGCGATGTAAACATGGTGCTCACTGGCTATCGTGATCTGTCACGTAACTTTGGAGTGCAAAAGACAGAAGCCACAGGCCGTAGGCGATTCTATTTGATTGGCATGAGAGGGCACATTTTGAAATGTGCGCCGGAATGTCACACGTTTGTGAGTAGGAAAACTGTGAAAGCTGATGATAAACCACCACTGCATGTAATTGTGAGTCGACGTCCATAAGAAATGGAAGCCACTGATCATCTGGAGCTAGAGCCCGGCCAGCAGGACAGGGCATAGCTACATCTTAACCATCATCTTTCAGTTCAATCAATTTGTAGTGGCAGTCCCAGTGAAGGATTTGACAGCCCAGACTACACAGCGGAGGAGCAGGGAGAGGTAAACATTGCAAATGCTGGGGACCTGCCCAAGCAAGGGGGGCACACTCGTGGGCGTCGGTACTGGCTCTGGGCCCCTCATAGTACGGCGGTGTGTCTGACGGCGGGTGTGCACCACCACTGTCAGAGACACTTGATTGCATTATGAGGGACCCTATGCCAGTGCCCGCACCCAAGAGTCGGCATACCCACCTGTCCAGGGCAACGGCACTCACACGGTTTTGTGCGCTAGGTGGTGTCCCCGGCCATGGGGGGGGCCGCCCACTTAGGGAGGTTTACAAAGTGGCATATGTAGATGTGGGTCATTCAGCTGCTGCAAAAGGCGAAATAGGTCAAGTTCGCGGAATAGGAGGAGGACCAAAGCAAGCCATTTTTCTGGCAACCTATGTGTCATCAAGGGAAGGTGGGACAAAATCCTTGGAAACCCATGCATGGTTCATTTTAATGAAGGTTAGATCATCCACATTTTGGGTTGACAGACGGGTCCTTTTTTCTGTCAGGATTGATCCAGCTGCACTGAAGACTCTTTCCGATAGCACACTTGCAGCTGGGCAAGCGAGCTCCTGTAAGGCATATTGTGCCAATTCAGGCCAGGTGTCAAGTTTAGCGGCCCAATAGTCAAAGGGGAATGACCTGTGCGGGAGAACATCGATATGGGAGGAAAAGTAGTTGTTAACCATAGTTGACAACTGCTGTCTCCTGTCACTTTCCATCGATGCAGTATTACCAGTTGTGTGAGCGGTCCGTGAAAAATCAGTCCACAACATTGTCATGAAACCCCTGTCTCCAACGCCACTTCTGCTGTGTGCACCACGAACACCTCTGCCAAGCTGCCCCCGGCCCGTACGGCTCGTGTGAGAACCATCACCGCTGCTGTGTGCTGGGAATGCCTCAACCAACCGGTTAACCAGAGTTGCTTGTTTAGTAGCCAATATTAGGTCAAGGTTCTCCTGTGGCATGATGTTTTGTAATTTGCCTTTATAGCGTGGATCCAGGATGCTGGCCAACCAGTCGTCATCGTTCATCATTTTGGCAATGCGTGGGTCCCTTTTTAGGATCTGCAAGGCATAATCTGACATGTGGGCCAATGCTCCCGGTGTCAATGATGCACTGCGAGTGCTGGTTGGAGGAGCACTTTCTGGCAAATCCACATCCCTCCAGTCACGCACAAACCCTGTACCAGACCTTGCCACGCCAACATTTTCACTTGCCCCACGAGATGCATCCTCCTCCCCTAAGTAATCATCCCCATCATCATCCTCCTCTTCTTCCTCCACCTCGTCCAGGAGAGGTCCCTGAGCAGACAATGGCTGAATGTTATCAAGGATTCCCTCCACCTCTTCCTCCTCGTCAACATTGGCTGCAGACGCCTGCTCCTTAAGGTGCGTCAAAGTTTGCATGAGCAGACGCATAAGTGGGATGCTCATGCTTAGGATGGCGTCGTCTGCGCTTACCAGCCGTGTGCATTCCTCAAAACACTGAAGGACTTTACAGAGGTCTTTCAGCTTCGACCACTGCACACCTGTCAACTCCACTCCATGTCTGCTCTCAAAGTGCCTGGCCGTGTATCCTCCCACAAATGCATTATGGCCTGCCTCTGCTCGCACAGCCGCTCAACCATGTGCAGGGTGGAGTTCCACCTTGTTGCAATGTCGATAATGAGGCGGTGGTTGGGAAGGTGGAGCAATCGCTGCAGCTTCTGCATACGAATGGAGTGTACAGGCGACCGGCGGATGTGCGCGCACAGTCTTCGCACCTTCTGGAGCAGGGCTGTTAACTCCAGATAATTATTGAGGAAGCACTGCACCACCAGGTTCAAGGTGTGAGCCAAGCAAGGTATGTGGCTGAGTTTTGAAAGGGCTATGGCTGCCACAAAATTACGGCCGTTATCACTAACTACCTTACCTGCCTCAAGATGTACACTGCCCAGCCATGACTCAGTTTGTCGCTGAAAGTACTCGGCCAGCACCTCGGCGGTGTGTCTGTCGCCCAAACACATCATCTGCAACACAGCCTGCTGACGCTTTCCACTAGCTGCTCGATAGGGGGACACCTCGTGTGCAACAGTGGCAGCTGCAGATGGAGTGCTCGTACGACTGCGCTCTGTGGACGAGCTTTCGCTTCTGGAGGAGGAGGAGGGTCGAACACCTACAGCCAACTGTTTCCTATACCGTGGGCTAGGCAGCACTGTCCCACCACCGCTGTCCCCTGTGGACCCTGCATCCACCACATTAACCCAGTGCGCAGTGATGGACACGTAACGGCCCTGGCCATGCCGACTGGACCATGCATCAGTTGTGAGGTGCACCTTTCCACGAACTGACTGCTTGAGTGCATGGACAATGCAGTCTTTCACATGATGGTGGAGGGCTGGGATGGCTTTGCGAGAGAAGAAGTGGCGACTGGGTAGGTCATAGCGTGGTACTGCATAGGCCATGAGTTCGCGGAAAGCTGCGCTTTCCACCAACCGATAGGGCATCATCTCTAACGAGATTAGTTTGGCAATGTGGGCGTTCAAACCCAGTGTACGCGGATGAGAGACTGAGTACTTTCTTGACCTACTCATAGTGTCTGGGAGGGTGAGCTGGACTTGAGAGCTGCATATGGTGGAAGTAGCGGTGGACAGGGCGGACTGAGAGAGGGTTGATGATGGTGATGGAGTTGGTGTTCTTTCTGATGGCCTAGATTCAGTCTTTTGTTGATATAACAGTGGGATTCCCTGACTGCTGTGGCCTTGCAACGACACCTCAACATTTGCTGCTGTGCTAACCGGTGGGCTTACAGTGGGGGAAACAATGTAGCATTGGTGACTACCTTCTTTGTGATTAGTTGAGGTTTGGTGTTGTGTCCACACTTGCAAGTGCATGCTGGTTAAATGTCTAAGCATGCAACTGGTATTCAAATTTTTCAGATTTTTCCCTCGGCTAAAGGTCTTTGCGCACTTCTTACAGATAACCTTGGCCTGATCATGAGGATTTTGTTCAAAAAAGTGCCACACTGCACTCTTCCTACTTGGCAGATATTTTGCGGCCTAGCACGCTGTGATATTTTGACCCTCTGGACAAGCTTTCCAGCAACTCTTTTGATTTTTGGAACCTGTCTTTGGAGTGCTCCGGGCCTGCCAGATAACAGCTGTTGCGATGTCGATGTCTGCTGTGGATGCTCCTCCTCCTCATCTGAGCTATTGGAAGCAGCACCCTCTTCCCCCAATGGATGCCAATCTGGGTCAACAACTGGGTCATCCATCACCTCCTCTTCAATGTCATGTGCACCTTCCTCTGTGTCACCGTGTATGGTGGTATAGTGTGCGGGAAGGGGCACCTGAGTCTCATCAGGGTCAGAATCTGGCTCTGTACACTGTGAGGACAATGTAGTGCTCTGAGTGAATGTACCAGCAGAATCATCTATCAGTGGCTGTGCATCAGTGCACTCCATGTCAGATTCATCTTGGCCTGGGTAATTCACTATTTCACTTGATAATCCAGGCATGGTATGTGAAAACAGCTCCATGGAGTAATCAGTAGTATGGCCTGCGTCATCCTTCAATCTTGGTTGGGGTGAAGGACACAAGGAAAGGTGTGGTTCATGAACATGAGCCTCCAATGACGACTCAGTGCTTTTATTTTTTACAACTTCAGAAGAGGAGGCGATAGAGCTGGAGGTTGAGTCAGCAATGTAAGACAAAACTTTTTCCTGAAGCTCTGGCTTTAAAAGCGGTTTGCCAACTCCTAGAAAACTAAGCCTTTGAGGCCTTGTGGAGCCAGACGATGACGCAGGCTCAACACCTCCTGCATTCGGTCCTATTTTGCTTTTGCCACTACCATCAGATCCACCACCAACACCATCATTACCAGCTGCCAACCCCCGCCCAATTCCACGGTCTCTTCCACCAGCCTTCCTCATTTTTGGTAGAAATGTAGACAAAATCCAACAAACTATATAGTAATGTAAAACAAGGTACAAGGTGTCTATAGGACAGGGGGGATTTTGAATTTCTGCACACACTTGTGGACACTGGACACTTTTGGATTGTGTGAGGCCCACTGAATATCACAGCGCTATGTCACAGGCTCGATGTCGCAGGTGTGAAAAATGTCACTAGAGGATAACGGAGATTTTGAATTTCTGCACACACTTGTGGACACTGGACACTTTTGGATTGTGTGAGGCCCACTGAATATCACAGCGCTATGTCACAGGCTCGATGTCGCAGGTGTGAAAAATGTCACTAGTGGATAACGGAGATTTTGAATTTCTGCACACACTTGTGGACACTGGAAACTTTTGGATTGTGTGAGGCCCACTGAATATCACAGCGCTATGTCACAGGCTCGATGTCGCAGGTGTGAAAAATGTCACTAGAGGATAACAGAGATTTTGAATTTCTGCACACACTTGTGGACACTGGACACTTTTGGATTGTGTGAGGCCCACTGAATATCACAGCGCTATGTCACAGGCTCGATGTCGCAGGTGAGAAAAATGTCACTAGAGGATAACGGAGATTTTGAATTTCTGCACACACTTGTGGACACTGGACACTTTTGGATTGTGTGAGGCCCACTGAATATCACAGCGCTATGTCACAGGCTCGATGTCGCAGGTGTGAAAAATGTCACTAGAGGAAAACGGAGATTTTGAATTTCTGCACACACTTGTGGACACTGGACACTTTTGGATTGCGTGAGGCCCACTGAATATCACAGCGCTATGTCACAGGCTTAATGTCGCAGGTGTGAAAAATATAACTAGAGGATAACGGAGATTTTGAATTTCAGCACACACTTGTGGACACTGGACACTTTTGGATTGTGTGAGGCCCAGTGAATGTCACAGCGCTATGTCACAGGCAGAAATTGGCTAGTGTATGACAAACTACAAGGTGTATATAGAATTGGGCAGAATAGGAATCTCCCTAGAGTGTAGGTCTGTAAGAACGGAACAAGTCCTCGACTTATCCTTACAGAGCGACACACAGATAGCTTCACTGTGGCCGTGATAACAGCCGTTACACGGTACTGAGAGAGGAGCGTGCACGTACATGGCTGTCCGGTGTACGTAAAATTGTCAAGCTCCGTGTTTTTTAAGTATACGGACTGACACACGCTGTCTCTCTATAGTTTTGAATGTGATCAAACAGCAAATATATTTAACTGTTTGAAAACTAGACAAAACTAGAAGGTGCAGGTCTGTAAGAACGGAACATGTCCTCGACTTATCCTTACAGAGCGATACACAGATAGCTTCACTGTGGCCGTGATAACAGCCGTTACACGGTACTGAGAGAGGAGCTTGCATGTACACGGCTGTCCGGTGTACGTAAAATTGTCAAGCTCCGTGTTTTTTAAGTATACGGACTGACACACGCTGTCTCTCTATAGTTTTGAATGTGATCAAACAGCAAATATATTTAACTGTTTGAAAGCTAGACAAAACTAGAAGGTGCAGGTCTGTAAGAACGGAACATGTCCTCGACTTATCCTTACAGAGTGACACACAGATAGCTTCACTGTGGCTGTGATAACAGCCGTTACACGGTACTGTGTGAGGAGTGTGCACCGCTGTTTGGTGTGAAAAAATGCACGCTCAGTACCTCACCAGGACAAAAAAAAAAATTGGGATTGCTTTTAAAAAAGCAGTTTGCAGAGCAGTGGGTAAACAGCAATGCAGCCGTCAGGAAGCCTTAGAAGGCAGCCTAACAACCAACACCGCTGATCCAGCAAAATATAGCCTCCACTTGCACTGCACACACAGTGACTGGTGTGTTGTACAGGCAAAATCGCTAGCAGCAGAAGCAGTTTTTGGTGTCTTCTTCCCTGCCTAACGCTCTCCCTACAAAATCAGCAGCAGCAGCAGCAGCTCTCCCTATTCTGAGATCAGCATGAGTAACATGGCGGTCGGCGTGCACGCCCTTTTATACCCCCTGTGACGCCCACCAAAGCAAGCCAATCACTTGCATGCCCTTCTGAAAGATGGTGGTGACCCCTGCCTATGTCATCACGTTGCCCACAGTGTCCGTGGATCCTGATTGGCTGAAAAAGAGCGCAAAACAAACTTTTGAAACGCGAATTTGGCGCTTAAGTCGCCGACCTCGTGGCCGACCTCATCCTAGGGTCGGGTTTCGTCTCATGAAACCCGACTTTGCCAAAAGTCGGCGACTTTTGAAATTTTTCAACCCGTTTCGCTCAACTCTAACCTGATACTTTTTCTGGAGATAGAAGGGAATTCAAAGTGTTCAAGGAGGGCTGTAAGCTTTTTTTTCCATTGAGACCACACTCTTAGGGGGATGAAAGTCAGACAGTAGGGGTCATTATGTCTCTGTTAATGGGAGCTCCCCAGGCTTGGGCTTTCTCCCTTCCTAACACTGCCCCTGAGCGTATGACTGTGGATGCATTTTTTGAGGCCTTGGGGCATATTTATGATGAGCCTGATCGGATGCGTATGGTTGAGGACAGGGTGATGAGTGTGTCTCAGGGGAAGCACTCAGCTGAGTGGTTCTGCTCAGAGTTCAGACGCTGGGCTGCTGAGGTCTGCTGGAATGATGCCCTCCAGGGTTTGTTCCAAAGAGGCCTGTCTGAACATCTAAAAGATGCCTTGGCTCTCCACCCTCTGCCTGATTCCCTGGAGGAGGCTATGACACAAGCCGTCTTAATGGATCGCAGGCTACGGGCCAGGGGAATGATGCAGGTTGAAACTCCATTATTTTCTCAAGGAAGGGGAGCCAGTCTTGCATTGGAAACCATGGAGATGGGAACCATCGACTTCAAGGAGAAAGGAAAGACAACGGCGCTTGGGAAAGTGCTGTTTTTTCTGTGGGGATTCCGGACATTGGAAAAAGGATTGCCCTTCTTGTCTACCAACCTGCAAGCGACTGAGCCCGGGTGATTGTCGTGGAGGTCACCCAGGCTCTCAGGTACCCTTTTCTCCATTTTCTAAAATGTTGTTACAAGTGGAACTTTGTTGTGGGAGTGTCTCCACAATCACTTCTGCTTTCGTGGATTGTGGATCGTCGTTGAACTTTATTGACTCTGACTTGGTGTCCAGGTGTAAGTTAGGGACAGTTAGGTTGGAGACTCCTATTCACGTTGTTGCCATTGACAAAACACCACTGGCTAAGAATGATGTCATATTTCATACAGAAGAGTTTACAATTATATAATCCTGTGATTAATTGGGAATCTTGGGACATTGTTAAATGGGGTCCCTATTGTTCTGAAAAATGTCTTGTTACTGTGTCTGTGTCGTCCGTGGGTCTGGAAGGTATTCCGGAGTACCTAAAAGACTATACGGACATTTTCTCCGAAAAAGGGGCTGAGGTTTTACCACCACACCGCCCATTTGATTGTGCCATTGACCTGGTTCCAGGTGCTAAATTGCCCAAGGCCCGCTTGTATAACCTTTCAGGTCCAGAACGGGCTGCGATGAAGGAATACATTTCCGAGAGTCTCCGTAAGGGACACATTCGTCCTTCTGTTTCTCCCGTGGCAGCGGGGTTCTTTTTCATAAAGAAAAAAGACGGTGGTTTACGCCCATGCCTCGATTTTCATGAGTTAAATAAGATAACTCTGAGAAATACGTATCCCCTCCCACTTATTCCTGATTTATACAACCAGTTGTCCGGAGCTAAGTGATTTTCGAAATTAGATCTACGGGGAGCGTATAACCTTATCCGAGTCCGGGAAGGAGATGAGTGGAAAACTGCTTTTTCACTACTGAAGGGTTGTTTGAAAATTTGGTCATGCCTTTCGGTCTGACCAATGCTCCAGCAGTCTTCCAAAATTTCATACATCACGTGTTCTCTGATTTTATTAGACGTTTTATGGTGGTGTATTTGGATGACATATTTATCTACTCTCCTGATAAACAAGCTCAGATTGGTCATATTCGGGCAGTTCTCCAAAGGCTTCGGGAGAACTGTCTCTTTGCTAAACTAGAGAAATGTTTATTTTTTGTTCAGGAACTGTCTTTTCTGGGGTTCATTGTGTCTGCTGAAGGGTATCGCATGGATCCTAATAAGGTGAAGGCCATTGTCGAGTGGGTTCAACCTTGTGATTTGAAGGCTCTGCAGTGTTTCCTAGGATTCGCGAATTATTATCGTAAATTTATAAGGGGGTTCTCACAGGTGGTTAAACCCCTCACAGACATGACTCAAAAGGGGGCCGATATCAAGAATTGGTCAGTCGCAGCGATTGCGCCGTTTCAGTTTTTAAAAAAAGTTTCATGTCTACTCCGGTTCTTATTCAACCGGACCCGTCTGAACCATTTATTGTTGAGGTGGACCCCTCAGAGCTGGGGGTTTGGGCGGCATTTTCCCAGGGACCCGCCACTTTGACCAATTTGAGACCTTGCGCCTTTTTCTCGAAGAAATTCTCCCCTGCGGAGAGAAACTAAAGTATGATGTTGGGAATCGAGAACTTCTGGCCATAAAGTTGGCCTTTGAAGAATGGAGGCATTTTTGGAGGGGGCTGTCCATTCTATAACCGTAATTACGGACCACAAAAACCTAGCTTACATTGAGTCAGCTAAAAGGTTGACTCCCAGACAGGCTAGATGGTCACTTTTTTTTTACCGATTCAACTTCTTGATCACTTTTCGGCCAGGATCCAAAAATGTCAGAGCTGATGCCTTGTCACGCAGTCTAGATCCAGTGTCCCCCCCGAACCTCCATCCTCCATTCTTCAGCCTGGGGTGGTGGTGGCAGGTGTTTCTAATATGTTGGAATGGGAGATTCGGGAAGCCCAGTCTCTTGCACCTCCGGCTAAGCCGGTGGATAAACTTTTTGTGCCAGCTCAGTTTCATCTCAAGGTCCTCCGGGAGTTCCATGACTCAGTTCTGGGTGGACATCCAGGGATCTCGGCTACCCGGAAGGCCATTGCTAGAGTATTCTGGTGGTCTTCTTTAGCCTCTGATGTTGGGGAATATGTGTCTGCATGTGATGTTTGTGCCCGTGCAAAAAACCCCCATAACCGGCCGGCCGGGGAATTGGTACCTCTGCCAATTCCTGAGAGACCATGGACTCATTTGTCCATGGATTTCATCACCAACCTCCCCCCTCCAAGGGTAATACCGTCGTTTGGGTTGTGGTGGACAGGTTTAGTAAGCAGGCACATTTTGTACCTTTGGCAGCTCTACCTAATGCAGAAACATTGTCCAGATTGTTTGTTGAGCATGTGGTGCGGTTGCATGGGGTACCCTTGAATGTGGTGTCTGATAGAGGAGTGCAATTTGTTTCCAGATTATGGAGGGCTTTTTGTAAGAGGTTGGGTATTAGTCTGTCCTTTTCATCTGCTTATTATCCAGAGACTAATGGGCAGACTGAGCGGACCAATCAGTCTCTGGAGCAAATTCTGCGTTGCTTGACCTCAGCCTGACAGGATGATTGGTGTTCTGTGTTACCATTGGCCGAGTTTGCGTTTAACAACCGCATTAACCAGTCTACGGGTACATCTCCCTTTTTCTGCAACTATGGGTTTCATCCTCATTTTGGAGAATTTTCCCGTTTGAACTCTGGGTGTCCTGGGGCGGATGAGACTATCCAGTGGTTGGGGGAGGTATGGCGGGAGGTCCAGAGTAACATTATGAAGGCCCAGGATAAATTTAAATTTTTTGCAGACAAAAAACGATCCACGGGACCGGTGTTTCAGATTGGGGATAAGGTATGGTTATCTACCAAGAATATAAGGCTCAAGGTCCCCTCTGCGAAGCTTGGACCTAAGTTTATAGGTCCCTATGAAATTACCGAAGCAGTTAACCAGGTGGCTTTTCAGTTGCGTCTCCCGCCATCTCTACGGATCCTCAATGTTTTCCATAGGGCCCTTTTGAAACCTGTGAGGTCTGGTGGGGAGGGATCATCAACTTCCCCGCCACCGGTTTTGGTAGACGGGCAGTCTGAGTACGAGCTGGAACGAATTGTCGACTCTAGGTTGGTCCGTCGTGCCCTTCAATATCTGGTACATTGGAAAGGCTATGGTCCTGAAGAACGGTCGTGGGTTCCTGCTCGATCGGTTCATGCGGATCTGTTGGTCCGGACCTTTCACGCCAAGTATCTTGAGAGACCTGGGGGTCCAGTGGCCCCCCATTGAGAGGAGGGTACTGTCATGATCCAGGACGGGGTTTCGCTTTGGCCCGTCCTGGTCAGACAGGGAGTTAATTATTTCTGCCTCTCTCTGGCAGAGGGTGGCTATTTAATGCTCACTGGACCTAGGTCCGGTGTCAGTTATACTCCTGCCCTCGAATGAGTTAGTTGACCTCTTGTGTACGTGTGCCTTGTGCCTGATAACTTGTTGCTTGTTTGGTTTTGATCCGGTTCTGCCTGTCCCTCTTGTACCGCACCGCCCTCTCGTGTATGACTCTCTGCTTGTGACTTGACTATTCTCTGCTCATCCCTTTTGTACCGCACCGCCCTCTCGTGTATGACCTCTGCTTGTCTGACCTGCGTTTTCCTCTCCTCTACTACAGTATTCCTGCAGTAGGTACATTACATCATCTGCAGTAGTAGGACACTAAGCCCCGCCCCCTGCAGTCACATGATCGTAGGTCCTGGTACTCCTTACTATTTTCCGTGCCTCAGGTCCTGTCTGCTTAAACCTTCACTACCGTATTGGGCCCCGTGCTCTCCCGCAGTGCGGGTAAGTCACCCTGCTCAGCCATGGCAGTTGCCGACGCTGACAGGATCCTGACAAAAAGGATGTTCCACAGATAGGAAAAATGGTAAATAAAAGAATAAATGGGAAGAATATATGTACATCTCAGTTTTATGACAGTTCCCCCTGGGGGAGTAACATTTGTTTTGGTTTCAAATTAGTAACGGGTGTCATAAAAACACCCTTTCACAAAAATTGAGTGACTTTTGCATCACGGAATATGTTCACCCTGGTGTTCTACTGGTTGTGGATGATGAGGATGAGGAGGAGACAGAGGGGACAGGACTCAGTCCAGGGGGAGCACCGGGACTCTGCATATTAGGGAACAGCCGGCTCCATATGTAAGAGCTGCAAGGAGAAGTCTGCACTGATGAGCGGTAATGGGGGAGCAGGGACTGTGTGATAGAGGGGACAGGACTCAGTCCTGTGGGAGCATCAGGCTTCTGCACATTAGGGTACAGCCGGCTCCACATGTAAGAGCTGGAGAAGTCTGCACTGGTGAGCGGTAATGGGGGAGCAGGACTGTGTGATAGAGGGGACAGGACTCAGTCCTGGGGGAGCACCGGGACTCTGCACATTAGGGTACCGCTGATGTAACAATTATATGGGTATTATGGAATCTGATTGCATGGGATAATATGACACTGAGACCAAAGTTGATGCAAATAAGTATATTTAACAAGTGTAACAAAACTAACAGGGCACTTCCTGCAATAGTAACGGAAACACAGCACAATATGGAATGATGCAAGTAAAGCAAAACTAACAGAGCACTTCCTGCAATTGTAACGAAAACACAGCTCAGTATAGAAATGTCCAGAGTAACTGAAGAGTGGGGCGCGACTGCTAATATAACCAGTCCAACAGAAATATAACGCAGTTGCATACAGGCACTAAACGTAGGAGTCCAGCAGAAAGTATGTTAGTAAGCACACCACATTTTTTGAGGCAATCTAGCGATATTAAGAATGTGCATGCGCACAGCACTAAAGTGAAGAAGTCTAGCAATCAAGGTGGAAATGCACTCGGCACTTAAACTTGGAAACGTGGAAGACCAGCTTTATACAGGAGTGACATTAACAAGAGAAGGTCACTATGTGTACCTTTTGGGCTGAAAGTCCAGCACAATTCTCGCACAGTAGCCCACACAGACACAGACCTAAAGGAGAAGATGATGTCAGGATTCTTTACAGGCCACAGCTGTCATGATCCAGTCCAGAGTTTGTTTTCTGCTGTCTTCTCTTTGGACTGGTCATGCGGGGGTTAATCCCCTCTGCCTCGTTCTGGAGCTGGTGGGGCTATTTCAGTCCTCTGCAGCCTGCGGGTCAGTGTCAGCTATAGTTCATGCTTCCTGGCTAGAACCTCTGACCCTATACTGGTGATCCTTCTGCCTTTGACTTCCCAACTTGTATGACTTGGCCTGATCTCTGAACTCTGCCTCTTGTTTTCCGTCTCGGATACCTTGCTCTCTGACCGGTTTTGACCCTGACTTGTACCCTGACAACGGCTTATGTCTTACTTTTCTGATACCACGTTCCTGGTAGGTCCTGACTTCTCGCTCGTCCCTGACTACGCTCTTGCTTTCTCACTTTGTACTTCTGCTCCTGACAGTTGCTGACTTCGGCTAGTCTGACTACTCTTTCATTACCTGTCACACCTGTGCTATTACTTTGTGTTACTACGCTGTGTGTGTGTGTGTGCGCAGCCTCTTTCCCTCACCATCACCCCCTGGTGGAGGTTGCGCTGTATTACACTGCAGCAGCACGTTACAACAGCAGTTCCAGGGGCGAATAGCTGACTAGAAGTCCCGACAGTAATTAAGCACAGACAGCATCAGGGATATGCCCAGAGGACTGTTGGCAGCAGAACGAGGAGAGGCAGAACACCGAGTAACCAGCAGCAGCAGGAGCTCAGAAGCCAACAGCAAACAAAATACTCAGGCAAATAGGAGCACACGACCTGGACTTAAATTGTAACACCCGTCCCATGTTGGGTCCCCGCACTCCTACTGTGGTGCCCATACCTCCGCGGGACCTCTTGGCAGGGTTCTAGCTCTTAGTCAACTTCCTGCCGCTCTGCTCCTGCCTCTGCTTTCTGTCGCACGGCCACCACATCCCCAGGTATGGGACTAAGGCCGCACGCACGCTCTCGGTATCTTAAAGAGACAGCGCACCTATTTTAAAATGCGATTAACCAATGATAGTATTGTGTATACTACTTCTTCGATCTGTCTGTCATCACCAACGAGGTAAACAGGTTTCTGAACCCAGGAATTTCCTTTGCCTCAAGCTCTTCATCTCGGTCATCAAATAAATAAGGCAGCACTCTGTAGCGCCATAGCTTGCAGACATGAAATATGAAAACTGAACTACATTATTGCACTACAAATATGAAAAATTGAGAATGCTTAGCGCATAAATTGGCCAATTCATGTGTACCTGGATGCCAGGTTAAGGCGATTCTCATTTTCCAGGACCTAATGTAATGCAGTTCAATTTTCATATTTCATGCTTGCAAGCTATGGAGCTACAGAGTGCTACCTTATTTATTTGATTATATATGAGATGGTGACTCTAGGTAAGCAGCTGTTCGTCTATGCTTGGATGTGATGGTCATTTTTTTGAGATTTGTATTCATTAGCCTTCTGACTGAGCACTCCACCTCTTAACCTCAGGCATTTTTAATCACAGCAGGACCCTTCCCCTCCATAGAGATATAGATTCTAGTCCAAGAGAGGATTCACAGGTTCCTATAAAGATTAAGACTTTAGTCTAAGAGAGTCAAACAAAAAAGTTCCAGCAACCAACGTCCAAATCAGATTGTTGAATAGACGTTAAAACTTCATCTTTATTGCAATGCCTTTAAAAACATACTGTTAAAATTGTAAATCCAGGGGATTACGCGTTTCGAACAAAAATGTTCTTAGTCATAGCCATGTCTATGTTTGATTACCACAGCCGCTTTTTCCGAGCACCATCCTGGAGTCCACACCCAAAGCCACAGGAATTCATCAAATGGTGAGCTGAATACCTTTTTTTTTTTTTCCCTTCTATATTTAGACTAAGAGAGGTATGGCAGTGTTAGGTCCTGGAAAACGAGAATCACCTTAACGTGGCTTCCAGGTGCACATGAATTGGGCTCTAAGAGGAAGCAGCCTGACAAACCCGGTACATTACCACCATTAGCCGGGTGGTGCTTCCAGGCCAGGACACTGCAGTTCCATAAAGCGCTGGCGACACACACGGCCACGTCCTAAGCCGTCCAGGGAGCATGCGCGAGCAGCGATATCCCACTGCCAACCGCGAGACAAGAAGCACCGGAGAGATTCTGCGCAGCCCCCACCCAACAGCATGCCGGGACGCAGGAGCAGGAAGGACAGGGTGAGTAGAGAGGGACCGGGCGGCCGCAGTTGGAATAGTACACTCTCCCTTACATCCCCTCTTCCTAAGACCGGAAATAAACCTCCCTAGAATATAGGGTGCATTGATGTTCTGCCGCGGCTCCCAAGATCTCTCCTCAGGACCAAAACCCTTGAAATCAATCAAGAAAGTTCTCCCTCTAACTTTCATAGCAAGTATATCCCTCACCTCAAAGATGTTCGCGGTGCTAACAGGTTGAGAGGCAGAGCCAGGTGAAGAATGAAAATGATTAAGTACCATGGGTTTAAGGAGGGACACATGGAAGGTTTTGGGAATATGGAGCGAGGCAGGCAACTTTAACTTGTAGGCAACGTCATTAATACGTCCAAACAAACACGGTAATCAAAAAGCACAATCTAACATCAAAGGCCGAGAGCATAGTTCAGTTTAGCTCCCCCAACACATCAATAAAGTATCATAAATAGGTGATATACTCCAATTATAACATATAAGATACAAAAAAGTGCCAAAACACCAAAAAATATAAATAAGAATAATTTTATTCAATCATTAGACGAAAAAAACACAACATTATTAAAAATTCATTGAAAAACAAAGGAAGGAAACTAAACAGGTACACAACAGGAAGATCATAAGTCCATTGTATGACTTAGGAAAGCAAAGAGAGAGGTATATTTATGTGCACACTAATATCCAGGTATGGAGTATCATTCACATAACATCACCAAATGGCCTTTACATATCAGCCCAACACGTGTTAATACAGCAAAGTAAATGCTTCCCCATAAATGCTTCCCCACACTCCTACTGTGGTGCCCATACCTCCGCGGGACCTCTTGGCAGGGTTCTAGCTCTTAGTCAACTTCCTGCCGCTCTGCTCCTGCCTCTGCTTTCTGTCGCACGGCCACCACATCCCCAGGTATGGGACTAAGGCCGCACGCACGCTCTCGGTATCTTAAAGAGACAGCGCACCTATTTTAAAATGCGATTAACCAATGATAGTATTGTGTATACTACTTCTTCGATCTGTCTGTCATCACCAACGAGGTAAACAGGTTTCTGAACCCAGGAATTTCCTTTGCCTCAAGCTCTTCATCTCGGTCATCAAATAAATAAGGCAGCACTCTGTAGCGCCATAGCTTGCAGACATGAAATATGAAAACTGAACTACATTATTGCACTACAAATATGAAAAATTGAGAATGCTTAGCGCATAAATTGGCCAATTCATGTGTACCTGGATGCCAGGTTAAGGCGATTCTCATTTTCCAGGACCTACTGTAATGCAGTTCAATTTTCATATTTCATGCTTGCAAGCTATGGAGCTACAGAGTGCTACCTTATTTATTTGATTATATATGAGATGGTGACTCTAGGTAAGCAGCTGTTCGTCTATGCTTGGATGTGATGGTCAGTTTTTTGAGATTTGTATTCATTAGCCTTCTGACTGAGCACTCCACCTCTTAACCTCAGGCATTTTTAATCACAGCAGGACCCTTCCCCTCCATAGAGATATAGATTCTAGTCCAAGAGAGGATTCACAGGTTCCTATAAAGATTAAGACTTTAGTCTAAGAGAGTCAAACAAAAAAGTTCCAGCAACCAACGTCCAAATCAGATTGTTGAATAGACGTTAAAACTTCATCTTTATTGCAATGCCTTTAAAAACATACTGTTAAAATTGTAAATCCAGGGGATTACGCGTTTCGAACAAAAATGTTCTTAGTCATAGCCATGTCTATGTTTGATTACCACAGCCGCTTTTTCCGAGCACCATCCTGGAGTCCACACCCAAAGCCACAGGAATTCATCAAATGGTGAGCTGAATACCTTTTTTTTTTTTTCCCTTCTATATTTAGACTAAGAGAGGTATGGCAGTGTTAGGTCCTGGAAAACGAGAATCACCTTAACGTGGCTTCCAGGTGCACATGAATTGGGCTCTAAGAGGAAGCAGCCTGACAAACCCGGTACATTACCACCATTAGCCGGGTGGTGCTTCCAGGCCAGGACACTGCAGTTCCATAAAGCGCTGGCGACACACACGGCCACGTCCTAAGCCGTCCAGGGAGCATGCGCGAGCAGCGATATCCCACTGCCAACCGCGAGACAAGAAGCACCGGAGAGATTCTGCGCAGCCCCCACCCAACAGCATGCCGGGACGCAGGAGCAGGAAGGACAGGGTGAGTAGAGAGGGACCGGGCGGCCGCAGTTGGAATAGTACACTCTCCCTTACATCCCCTCTTCCTAAGACCGGAAATAAACCTCCCTAGAATATAGGGTGCATTGATGTTCTGCCGCGGCTCCCAAGATCTCTCCTCAGGACCAAAACCCTTGAAATCAATCAAGAAAGTTCTCCCTCTAACTTTCATAGCAAGTATATCCCTCACCTCAAAGATGTTCGCGGTGCTAACAGGTTGAGAGGCAGAGCCAGGTGAAGAATGAAAATGATTAAGTACCATGGGTTTAAGGAGGGACACATGGAAGGTTTTGGGAATATGGAGCGAGGCAGGCAACTTTAACTTGTAGGCAACGTCATTAATACGTCCAAACAAACACGGTAATCAAAAAGCACAATCTAACATCAAAGGCCGAGAGCATAGTTCAGTTTAGCTCCCCCAACACATCAATAAAGTATCATAAATAGGTGATATACTCCAATTATAACATATAAGATACAAAAAAGTGCCAAAACACCAAAAAATATAAATAAGAATAATTTTATTCAATCATTAGACGAAAAAAACACAACATTATTAAAAATTCATTGAAAAACAAAGGAAGGAAACTAAACAGGTACACAACAGGAAGATCATAAGTCCATTGTATGACTTAGGAAAGCAAAGAGAGAGGTATATTTATGTGCACACTAATATCCAGGTATGGAGTATCATTCACATAACATCACCAAATGGCCTTTACATATCAGCCCAACACGTGTTAATACAGCAAAGTAAATGCTTCCCCATAAATGCTTCCCCACACTCCTACTGTGGTGCCCATACCTCCGCGGGACCTCTTGGCAGGGTTCTAGCTCTTAGTCAACTTCCTGCCGCTCTGCTCCTGCCTCTGCTTTCTGTCGCACGGCCACCACATCCCCAGGTATGGGACTAAGGCCGCACGCACGCTCTCGGTATCTTAAAGAGACAGCGCACCTATTTTAAAATGCGATTAACCAATGATAGTATTGTGTATACTACTTCTTCGATCTGTCTGTCATCACCAACGAGGTAAACAGGTTTCTGAACCCAGGAATTTCCTTTGCCTCAAGCTCTTCATCTCGGTCATCAAATAAATAAGGCAGCACTCTGTAGCGCCATAGCTTGCAGACATGAAATATGAAAACTGAACTACATTATTGCACTACAAATATGAAAAATTGAGAATGCTTAGCGCATAAATTGGCCAATTCATGTGTACCTGGATGCCAGGTTAAGGCGATTCTCATTTTCCAGGACCTAATGTAATGCAGTTCAATTTTCATATTTCATGCTTGCAAGCTATGGAGCTACAGAGTGCTACCTTATTTATTTGATTATATATGAGATGGTGACTCTAGGTAAGCAGCTGTTCGTCTATGCTTGGATGTGATGGTCAGTTTTTTGAGATTTGTATTCATTAGCCTTCTGACTGAGCACTCCACCTCTTAACCTCAGGCATTTTTAATCACAGCAGGACCCTTCCCCTCCATAGAGATATAGATTCTAGTCCAAGAGAGGATTCACAGGTTCCTATAAAGATTAAGACTTTAGTCTAAGAGAGTCAAACAAAAAAGTTCCAGCAACCAACGTCCAAATCAGATTGTTGAATAGACGTTAAAACTTCATCTTTATTGCAATGCCTTTAAAAACATACTGTTAAAATTGTAAATCCAGGGGATTACGCGTTTCGAACAAAAATGTTCTTAGTCATAGCCATGTCTATGTTTGATTACCACAGCCGCTTTTTCCGAGCACCATCCTGGAGTCCACACCCAAAGCCACAGGAATTCATCAAATGGTGAGCTGAATACCTTTTTTTTTTTTTCCTTCTATATTTAGACTAAGAGAGGTATGGCAGTGTTAGGTCCTGGAAAACGAGAATCACCTTAACGTGGCTTCCAGGTGCACATGAATTGGGCTCTAAGAGGAAGCAGCCTGACAAACCCGGTACATTACCACCATTAGCCGGGTGGTGCTTCCAGGCCAGGACACTGCAGTTCCATAAAGCGCTGGCGACGCACACGGCCACGTCCTAAGGCTGGTTTCACATTTGCGTTTTTTTGCGCTGGAAAAAAACGCATACGTGCGCATGCGTTTTTTCCCCTATATTTAACATGGGTGCGCATACCTGCGCGCTGGTAAGCGCACATATGCGATTTTCATGCGCTGCGTTTTTTTGGGGTGTGCGTTTGTATTTTCCAGATGCAGCATGTTGCATTTTTTGGCCCTGCAAAAAGCGCATGCGCACGTATGCGCACGTTTTGCGCTAAAAATGGCCATTATAGCCTATGGATGCGCATACGTGCGCACTGGCATGCTCATGTATGCTTTTTTTTGCACATGCGTTTTTTTTTGTTAACCATGGAATTTAGGGGTTTGGGTTAGAGTTAGGGTTAGTTAAGGGGGTTTAGGGTTAGGGTCAGGGTCAGGGTTAGGGTTAGGGTCAGGGTTAGGGTTAAGTATGGTTTGGTTAAGGGTTAGGGTCAGGGTTAGGGTTAAGTATGGTTTGGTTAAGGGTTAGGGTCAGGGTTAGGGTCAGGGTTAGGGTTAGGGTCAGGGTTAGGGTTAGGGTCAGGGTTAGGGTTAGGGTTAGGGTCAGGGTTAAGGTCAGGGTTAGGGTTAGTTAGGGTTTAGGGTTTGGGTTAGGGTTAAGTATGGTTTGGTTAAGGGTTAGGGTCAGGGTTAGGGTTAGGGTCAGGGTTAGGGTTAGGGTTAAGGTTAGTTAGGGTTTGGGTTAGGGTTAAGTATGGTTTGGTTAAGGGTTAGGGTCAGGGTTAGGGTTAGGGTTAAGGTTAGTTAGGGTTTGGGTTAGGGTTAAGTATGGTTTGGTTAAGGGTTAGGGTCAGGGTTAGGGTTAAGGTTAGTTAGGGTTTGGGTTAGGGTTAAGTATGGTTTGGTTAAGGGTTAGGGTCAGGGTTAGGGTTAGGGTTAGGGTCAGGGTTAGGGTTAGGGTCAGGGTTAAGGTCAGGGTTAGGGTTAGTTAGGGTTTAGGGTTTGGGTTAGGGTTAAGTATGGTTTGGTTAAGGTTTAGGGTCAGGGTTAGGGTTAAGGGTTAGGGTCAGGGTTAGGGTTAGTAAAGTCATGGTTTGGGTTAGTGTGAGGGGCCACCTAATGTTGGAAAAAAACGCAAACGCGGTAAAAACGCACTAAAAACGCATACAAACGCATAAAAACGCTGCGTTTTTTTCATGCATGCTCATAAAAATGCTTGAAAAAAACGCAGCAGTTGTATGCTTTTGTATGCGTTTTTTCAATGCGTTTTTTTGCGGGAAAAACGCCCTGCAAAAAAAAGCAAGTGTGAAACTAGCCTAAGCCGTCCAGGGAGCATGCGCGAGCAGCGATATCCCACTGCCAACCGCGAGACAAGAAGCACCGGAGAGATTCTGCGCAGCCCCCACCCAACAGCATGCCGGGACGCAGGAGCAGGAAGGACAGGGTGAGTAGAGAGGGACCGGGCGGCCGCAGTTGGAATAGTACACTCTCCCTTACATCCCCTCTTCCTAAGACCGGAAATAAACCTCCCTAGAATATAGGGTGCATTGATGTTCTGCCGTGGCTCCCAAGATCTCTCCTCAGGACCAAAACCCTTGAAATCAATCAAGAAAGTTCTCCCTCTAACTTTCATAGCAAGTATATCCCTCACCTCAAAGATGTTCGCGGTGCTAACAGGTTGAGAGGCAGAGCCAGGTGAAGAATGAAAATGATTAAGTACCATGGGTTTAAGGAGGGACACATGGAAGGTTTTGGGAATATGGAGCGAGGCAGGCAACTTTAACTTGTAGGCAACGTCATTAATACGTCCAAACAAACACGGTAATCAAAAAGCACAATCTAACATCAAAGGCCGAGAGCATAGTTCAGTTTAGCTCCCCCAACACATCAATAAAGTATCATAAATAGGTGATATACTCCAATTATAACATATAAGATACAAAAAAGTGCCAAAACACCAAAAAATATAAATAAGAATAATTTTATTCAATCATTAGACGAAAAAAACACAACATTATTAAAAATTCATTGAAAAACAAAGGAAGGAAACTAAACAGGTACACAACAGGAAGATCATAAGTCCATTGTATGACTTAGGAAAGCAAAGAGAGAGGTATATTTATGTGCACACTAATATCCAGGTATGGAGTATCATTCACATAACATCACCAAATGGCCTTTACATATCAGCCCAACACGTGTTAATACAGCAAAGTAAATGCTTCCCCATAGTGAGTCAGGACTTAAAGATGACCTCCCCATGACCCCTGACACACATTTTGCGTGATCGCTTTCTTAAAGTCATTAATACGTCCTAGGATCTTGAAGGGACCAATGTAGCGTGTACCCAATTTGTAGGAAGGGATCTTTAGTCTGGTATACTTGGATGAGAGCCAAACTTTATCCCCAGGGAGGTAAGGAGGAGAATCCAAGCGCTTCTTATCAGCATGTCTCTTCATCTGACCACAAGCTTTTTCAAGCACAACTTTAGTCTCTTCCCAAATCTTAGAAAATTTCACAGACAGAGTCGACTGCTGGCACACCCGACACTGGGGAAACTGGAAGAGGAATACCAGGATGTTGCCAGGAGACAACGAAAAAAAGGTGACTTGGCTGAAGACTCTTTGGAGTGGTTATTATATGCAAATTCCGCCCAAGGAAGAAGGCTGACCCAATCGTCTTGATGAGCCTTAGAAAAAAGTTGAAGGTAGGACGTTAGGACCTGGGTAATTCGCTCTACCTGAGGGATGATAGGCAGAGAAGTCCAGAGACATGTTCATAAGCTTGCAGAGAGCTCTCCATAACCAGGAAGTGAATTGAACTCCTCTGTTGGATAAGATGTGTCGAGGGAATCCATGGCATCTGAAGATATGACAAATAAAAATCTTTGCCAACTCAGGAGCCGAAGGCAGGCCAGGTAGAGGAACAAAGTGAGCCATTTTAGAGAAATAGTCCATGACCACCAGAATGACTGTACAATCAGAGGAACAGGGTAGGTCGGTAATAAAGTCCATAGCTATATGTTGCCAGGGAGCCAATGGAACAGGAGAGGAAGGAGTAACACAGAGGGTAATCGTCTTGGAACTTTTATTCTTGGCACAGGATGGACATAAAGCAGTAAACTCTTCAATGGAGGGTAGCCCATCAGGAGCAGAAGTCGGCCGTTGAAAACTTGCTGGCTGGACAGACAGCAGACACCATTCCTCACAGGACTGTCCCCATCGAAGTACCTCACCCGAGCACCAATCGAGGATAGGTTCATGCGCCCTTAGCCAAGGAAGACCGAGGAGTGTGAGAGACAGATTAGGCAGCACGTAGAAGGCTATCTTCTCCCGATCCAGGGCTCCAACCTGCTCTCCACCTCCTCCACAACCATAGTGATGGTCACTTGCAAGGGTTTAACGTCCACCTATGCAATCAAACGTGGATTCTCCAGTGTTATAACACTAATCCTATACCTATTAACTTCTTCAAGCCTAATAAAGTTTCCTGCCGTGCCTGAATCCACATAAGCCACCTCTGAGTAGCGTCTCTGACAAAAGATCAGCTGGACAGACAAGGTAAGGGATAGAGAGGAGTCAAACACACCTAGGGAGGCCTCTCTTACCTGACCTAGGTGGAGGAGTTTCTCGGCCTCTCTGGACAGGAACGGAGTAAATGAGATGCACCTCCGCAATAAAAGCACCATCCTTGTGCGAGTCTCTCTTTCCGACGCTTTTCTGCCATTTTGAGCCGATCTACTTGAATCGGTTCCGGTGCAGAAGCAGAGGTAGATACGGTAGGTCATGGACTGAGTGGCTTGTGAATGGAAGGGGATGATCAAATTGATTTCCTCTCTCAGGCTGACTCGCGAGAGCGCTCCTGGAAATGCATGTCAGTGCACGTGGCCAGGGAGATTAGATCCTCTAGAGAAAATACTTGGCCCGTTCTAGGGCAGAGTGGGATTCTTCAATTGGGAGCAACGGATAAGAGTCTCGCACAGTGCAGGCGTTCAGCCGCCTATAATTGACACAGAAACGCAGGGTCCCATCTTTATTTTTGGACCAGCACAATGGGGGCTGTCCCCGGACTCTGACTCTCTTGTATCACTCCACTTGGCAGCATATGAGCCAGCATCTCCTTCATCTCTTTATACATCTAAGGAGGTATTTGATGATATCTTTCTCGGATTGTTGAGGCATTCCCAGTAGGAATTTCATGAGAGATAGTCTGAGTGCAACTGAAGTCATCTTTATGGTGGGCAAAAACCTCCTGATAACGCACTAATACATCCTCTACTTGCTGCACCTGTTGAGGTGATAGTCCCGTCAGTTCCGCCGACATCCGCTCTAAGATTCTACCACCCTCTTTCTTGCTGCCAGATGGGGACTCCGGAGTTGCTGTAACTGCTAGAGTCCAGGGATCCCCTTGCACAACATCCAGTTGAACTACTTTGAGTGGCATTAGGTTTTCTGGCATGCCCAGGATTTGGGCCACTTCGCTCTTGGGGAGAAGGGTGAGACTTTCGGTCCCTAGGTTGACACACCGCACTACAACATTGCCGTTTTGAACTGTGGCTAATGTCCGAGTGACAAGCAATCCAGGGGGTATTTGATCCATCGCTGCTGGCTCAATTTGCACTTCCACTCCCTCGAAAGGAACACCAGTTTGCACTGGCAATGTGATCACTGTCTGGCCGGGCGGTAAGGTAATCTTCGCAGCCACTGGTACCATCACTTTCCCCAAGATTTTTCCGTCTCCTGACATTTCCTGGGCTTGAGCTGTTCGGATTAACTTCTGGAACACCTTCCGTCGAGGGGTTCATGGGCTCCATTGGTTCAAGAAAGGTTACTGTGACTCGCTAATCAAAAGTTGTCCCATCTCACACAGCACATTCATTCCTAGAGTCATTATGGGTCCACGACCGGCGTCTCCTGTGACCAACACAACCCCCTTGCAGCCTACATCCTTCTCGCATACTTTAATCTCCATCCAAACCATGCCTGCGACCGGGATGGGCAACTGATTGGCCGCTGTTAGTCTTATTACTGGTCCGCACTCTGGCCACGAGACCTCTGGAAAGTGTCGTCTGAAGTAGGCTTCCAGCAAAGTAGTCACTTGTGACCCAGTGTCGATCAAGCAGTGAACAGCTCGCCCATTCACCACAGTTCAGACTGTAGGGCTCGCAGAAATTATATTTTTGGGACTTCCTTCTCCCCTTTATCTTCCCGGCTCCAGGCTGCGTCCCTCAGCTGCGGAGCCCACTAGTTTAATGGCTGCCTTGGTGGGGGGCCGTCTCTGGCTCACACAGCCCCAGGCATAATGTCCTGTCTTCCCACAATTGAAACACGTCAGTCCCCCTTCGGCACCAAGAGGTCTCACACCCTGACAGGGTATGGCACAAAGGCGCAATCCAGTATCACTTCTGTCCCTTATTGAGGAATCTTCTCTCAGTGGCTCTTGAGCTGGAACAGGGTCTCTCCTGAGACTGGACCATTCTCTCCGCATCTCTTGTATTTCTTTCCTGATCTCTCGGGCCCACTCCGGCTCTGCTGCAGGCAGGGTAGGTATTACGCGCATCTCCGTCCCCACCTCTAAGAAGGTCATACCTAGGCTAGCTCGCAAGCGTTCTTGCAATGCCTGTTTAAGAAGTTTGTCCCGAAGACCTGATACAAATTGATCCCTCAAAATTCTATCAGAAGACCCCACTCCCATGGTTCCCACATCTTCCCTTTTAGTAATGTGCGCATGCACCTCCTGCAACGCATTGATATATTGCGTCACCGACTTTCCTACTCACTGAATGCGAACAAATAAACGCATGCGCAACTCTCCGTGGGGTCAGCGTGCATCTCCTCCAAAACCTGTACCATCTTCTCCATTGTATCACACTCATGTATAGAGCAGAACATCACAGAACACCAGGCCTCACCATCTAGTGCCATTAACGCTATCTCTGCCTGCAGAGCAGGGGCCATGGGGTGCATTCGCAGCATGCACTTGACCCATTCAGTCCAATCCCACAACATCATATTATCTCCCCCGTGAACTTTGGGAGGTTACTAAACATTTCCCCCGACAAACTGGACCTGGGGGTACCCATAGTGGGCTGGTCTGCAGCGTCTGTGTCCATGGACTGCATCCTGCCTACTATGCCAAATGTAATAAGCAGGTACTGGGATGCAGTAACACAAATGCTGCAGAGCAGAAATTAACTATAATTGTTCAACAATAATGAACTCGCAGGGAGGTAAGAGGGAAAAAGGGATGAAAAATAAACTGTATAACGGTTGTTTAACTAGTCTTTTGTTAACAGATTCACTTATCGTGGCTCCGCAGCCTGTCACTCTCTGAAGGTCTCGTGAATAATACAGTGCAGATGGAGGTTGGTGTAACTTCTATAGGCGTCCCAGCCCACACACGGTCCTGCTTCTGGCGGCAGCGGGCGGTCTCCCGTTCTGCCCGCTGAGCCCCTAGTCCATTTAACTGCAGAGCAGAAGGGTAAACGCTCTCCACAAGGTTCCACGTAGCGCATGTCTCTCCGAGCAGCTGCCGTCGCCTGAATGGCTGCTCTGCATGGACTTGAACGTCCGTGCTGCTATGCTCTGTCTGGTGCACGTTACCTTGCACGCCTGCCAATTTCAGTAAGTCTCTCACGCAGCTGCCATGTCTCTGCACGCTGCAGCCTAACATACCCCTCACTGTACCTGCAATCCGCACCTGCTCACTGTTCTGGTGGGAAGCCCCCTTCCTTTCCTGTGCAACCTCTTTTAACTTACTTGCCCTGGCCACGCCCCCTTCACCCTGGTTACCGGCTCACTCCGGCTGCAATTTCATTAACTCCAGCAACAGGAGCTTTGGCCCCAGCAGTTGCAGACCCAGCATTTCAAAAGCTTTTGCAGCCCGGTCCTCTCTTCTACAAGCTCCTACATGTCGCCGCTTCCTACATGGAAAGCCCTTCGCTTCCTACAAGCGCCCATCCTGCTCCTTCCCCCATGTGACTGATCACAATTGTGACATTATCACAGGTCCTGGCAGAATTTCAAAGGGTTACAGAATAGAAGGAGGGAGTAACTATAAAAAAGCACCAAAACTGCACAGTTCAACCCCGTCTTTAGACTCAAAAAGCAGCAGAAAAAAACGTAGCAGTTAAGCTACATGTGAACATGGCCTAAATGGCAAAGCATCTATATATACACTCACTGGCCAATTTATTAGGTACACCATGCTAGTAAGGGGTTGGACCCCCTTTTGCCTTCAGAACTGCCTCAATTCTTCGTGGCAGAGATTCAACAAGGTGCTGGAAGCATTCCTCAGAGATTTTGGACCATATTGACATGATGGCATCACACAGTTGGCGCAGATTTGTCGGCTGCACATCCCTGATGCGAATCTCCCGTTCCACCACATCCCAAAGATGCTCTATTGGATTGAGATCTGGTGACTGAGGAGGCCATTTGAGTACAGTAAACTCATTGTCATGTTCAAGAAACCAATCTGAGATGATTCGAGCTTTATGACATGGCGCATTATCCTGCTGAAAGTAGCCATCAGATGTTGGGTACATTGTGGTCATAAAGGGATGGACATGGTCAGCAACAATACTCAGGTAGGCTGTGGCGTTGCAACGATGCTCAATTGGTACCAAGGGGCCCAAAGAGTGCCCAGAAAAAATTCCACACACCATGACACCACCACCACCAGCCTGAACCGTTGATACAAGGCAGGATGGATCCATGCTTTCATGTTGTTTACGCCAAATTCTGACCCTACCATCCGAATGTCGCAGCAGAAATCGAGACTCATCAGACCAGGCAACGTTTTTCCAATCTTCTACTGTCCAATTTCGATGAGCTTGTGCAAATTGTAGCCTCAGTTTCCTGTTCTTAGCTGAGAGGAGTGGTACCCAGTGTGGTCTTCTGCTGCTGTAGCCCATCTGCCTCAAAGTTCGACGCACTGTGCGTTCAGAGATGCTCTTCTGCCTACCTTGGTTGTAACGGGTGGCAATTTGAGTCACTGTTGCCTTTCTATCAGCTCGAACCAGTCTGCCCATTCTCCTCTGACCTCTGGCATCAACATGGCATTTCCGGCCACAGAACTGCCGCTCACTGGATTTTTTTTCTTTTTCGGACCATTCTCTGTAAACCCTAGAGATGGTTGTGCGTGAAAATCCCAGTAGATCAGCAGTTTCTGAAATTCTCAGACCAGCCCTTCTGGCACCAACAATCATGCCACGTTCAAAGGCACTCAAATCACCTTTCTTCCCCATACTGATGCTCGGTTTGAACTGCAGGAGATTGTCTTGACCATGTCTACATGCCTAAATGCACTGAGTTGCCGCCATGTGATTGGCTGATTAGAAATTAAGTCTTAACACACAGTTGGACAGGTGTACCTAATAAAGTGGCCAGTGAGTGTATATATATATATATATATATATATATATATATATATAGAGTTCCTACAATACCATGGATACCAAAAATGTCTGGTATTTGCTGTGTGATGTTTATGTTTTTTTTCAGTGCATTAAAAATAATATATATGTAATTGTTTACCATTATTTTTTTAGTAATTTTACCAGATGATATTTGATTATTTTCCCTCTACAACACAGGTATGAACAGGTATATACAGATGTATCTCTATGCTGAAAAGAATTGTTTATGGAATTGAATGTAAGTATGTGCCGTGCAGAGAAATGCTTTCCACGACCCCGGGGAGGAGCTATGGAGCAGTGAAAACAGCAGAAGAGAAGACATCGCACAAAGTGAGTGGAAGTTGTGACACAGCCCTGACCTCCCGGGACAGCAGGACACCTCCCTCAAATGAGAACAAGCCCACTTGATCCAAGACTTTTGCGAGCTATGCCTGGAAGCCAGAACAGCCATATATCTAGTGTACAGCTCTGAAGGTGGAGGAACTGTATGTGGAGATTACCCATTACTGGAGGAAGGCACCATTAACCCCAATGTAAGGATACTGCTGTCCTTCTCTGGCTTGACCACTAGTGGCTGCTATTATTCACCTTGATAAATGTGCTGCAATTCCACTCCTTACCAATGGAGGCTGTTGTCGTCCTCTGCAATCGGCCTTTGCTAAGATGTATGTTTCATGTATGGGCCTTTTTAAACTACATTGAACACTCACTCACTGCTTGAGTATTCTGCCTAGCTTTAAGGGTACCGTTACACTAAGCGACTCACCAGCGATCCCGACAACGATTCGACCTGGTTAGGATCGCTGGTGCGTCGCTAAATGGTCGCTAGTAAGTTGTCAAACAGGCAGATCTCTTCAACGACGCAGCAACGATCCGGCGTCAAACACAGCGATGCATGCTGGCCAGCAGGACACCAGCGATCAAAAAACGGCCCAGGACATTTGAGCACGATCAGCGACATCACAGCAGGGGCCCGGTCGCCGCTATGTGTCATACATAGCGAGATCGCAGGCGAGATCGCTGTTGCGTCACAAAATCGGTGACGCAACATCGATCTCGCTAACGATCTCGTTATGTGAGACGGGCCTTTAGTCTAGTAGCTGTCTTACATAGACTGTTCTTAATTTTCTCTGGATTGTTTCCTACAACTTCTATTGCTACTTTCTAATACTTTTACTGCTGCTTGCTATTCCTTAGGCTATGTGCACACGTAGCGGAACTCTCGCGGAAGTTACCGAGAGAATTCCGGAATTCCATTCCACGGGAAAATCGCATTTTAAATTCCCGTGGAAAAACTAACGATTTGCAAGCGTAATTAGCTTGCAGAATGCTAGCGTTTTCCAAGCGATCTGTAGCATCGCTTGGAGAACTGATTGACAGGTTGGTCACACTCGTCAAACATAGTGTTTGACGAGTGTGACCAACTGTTTACTATTGAGGCCGGCTATGCAGCATCAGTAGTAAAAGATAGGATGTAAAAAATAATAAAAAAAATAAATGGTGTTATATTCACCTTCCGGCGTCCTGCGCAGCCTTCCCGAGCCTCAGCGATGCTTCCGTTCCCAGTAATGCCTTGCGAGACCTTTGATGACGTCGCGGTCTCGCGAGGAATAGGGACCGCTACATTATCGCGAGACCGCGACGTCATCAAAGGTCTCGCAAGGCATTACTGGGAACGGAAGCGTCGCTGAGGCCTGGGAAGGCTGCGCGGGATGCCGGAAGGTGAATATAACACCATTTTTTATTCTATTTTTTACAGGGATATGGTACCCACAGCCCGGAGGACAGTCTCCACTCCTCCGGACCGTGGGTACCATCCGCAAATGTTCTGTTTACTTTTCGCATGGTGTGCACAGCCACATGCGGGAAGTAAGCGGAACAATGCAATCCTATGGGTGCGGGATCGCCGCGATTCCGCAAAATAATGAGCATGCTGCATATTTTTCCGCGATGCGATTCCACCACGAGAAAATCCGCAGCATTAGCACAGCATTGTGGAATCCCATAGGATTGCATGGGATGCCGTTTTTTTGCGTTTTCGCGGCAAAATCGCGCGTTAAAAGACGTTGTGAAAACGCAAAAAACAACGACGTGTGAAGGCAGCCTTATACATTCTCTTTCAGCCATTGGACTTCAGCCGTACTTGACCAGTATCGCAACATGCAGTTACATTCCAGGTGACTGAATGTGACGGTCTGTGCCACAATATCCTCCTATTTGTCTCTATTGGGTTAGATAATTTCCCTTCTGACGTCACTCGCTGCTGTATTACTGTACAGTCCCCATTATGGTCGTCCCCCACTCCAAGTTGGTTGCCGTAGGCCATTATTCAGACGTTTTGGTTTTCATGGATAAAACACGTAATTATTATAACTTGTGGAGCTGTTCACATGGTCATGGGGTTTATTTTGTAAAAAAGATCAGAGTCCATTTTCAATTCGAGTTACGGGTAAAAATCAAAGACAGCACATTATCATCTGTTATTAACATTGTAATAGATAGGAAAATCTTTGCAATTTGTCACTGATGAGAAAAACAGACGCACTGAACAAACTGCACTTTACTCACTCTCCCTGGGTCAACTGCCGAGTCTCTTCCACTACTCCCGCTGTTATTAACCTCATGATCTAGTACTGACATTTCTGGTTCTGCCTTTTTTGTTTAATAAACTTTTAAATATTTTAGATTTGTTCTTTGTTTTTCATAGTGGATTCGACAATTGGACATATGTGATAAAACCTTTGTGAGTGACTAGAACATTGTTCTACATATTTCAAAACTGGTCAGGTTCAGTTATAAAATGAGCCATTTCTTAATGACCTGAATTAACATACAACAATTAAATTTTTTAGTCGGCTCTTATTTCTATGCTATCAAAGAGTTTTCCTTTCACATTTACATATAATTAATGCATAAAAGTTTCAGTACTTTGAAACATTATTATTTTTGCAAATATAAAGATGCAGAACATTTTGTTATGCCAATTTTCTGATATTTATTTAGAGGAAACTTAGCAACAATTCAAATAACTAAAACCTGTCTAAACACTATTATGAAATATAAACAGTTACTGAAATCGCACTACAAAATTTGGTCCTCGTTCATGGACACCTTTTTTTTCCTTGTCTCTTGTACTCCTGCATCAGATCATCTCTTACAATTGTCCAACAGTAATCTGCAAGCATTGAGGGTTGCATTTTCCTGATCTCCTAATCTGCAGCCAAAATACAGGTTGGAGGCTCTCCTTATCATGGTAGTCAAAATTTTGCTTTTGTGATGCAAAATTGACTGGCTGTAAGAGATATTGTCAATCTCTTTCAATAGTGACTCTTAACTGTGACCACTGCAACCCCATAGTGTATAACTAAAAGACGCTTTTTATTGCAAAAATAAGTTTTTGTATCATCATATTTTGATAGCTATCATTTTTCCATATTTTTGGTCAACAGTCAAGTGACAGTTTGTTTTTTTGCGGGCCGAGTTGACGTTTTTATTGGTACCATTTTCAATCACATGAGTTTTTGATCGCTTTCCATTCCGATGTTTGATAATCAGAATGAACAAGAACCAGCACTTCAGAAATTGTTTTTTAATGCCATTTCACACTAGCGTATTGCCGAGGTGCATCCGCATACATCGGCATGACCTGCGTACCCAATGCAAAAGATAGGGTCCGCATGCTGAGGTAGGCGGAGCTGATGGGAGGAGGTGTGGTCATGGGCAGAGCTTCACAGAGGAAGCCCACAGCCGTCCGCACCTCGGCAATACGCTAGAATGAAACTAGCTTAAGACAGCTTTATTCTTTGGGTTAGTATGATTGCAGTGACTCCACATTTATATAATTTTGTAATTTTTTGGGCGTTTTTACACAATAAAAACTTTTCTAGAGAAAAATTATTTTTGCATGACTATTTTGGGAGCTATATCTCTTTTTACTTTTACGCTAATGGAGCTGAATTGTGACTTGTTTTCAGATGACGTTTTCAGCTATACCATTTTTATTTACACCTTCTCTTTGATCGCGTTTTATTCCACTTTTTGTTTGGCAGTATGATGATAAAGCATTGCTTTTTGCCTCTTTTTTTTTTAGTGGTGTTCACTAGATGCAGCAATACCAAATTTTTTTTTTAAAAAAAACATGTTTATATATAAAATATATGTTTATGGGTACAATGGGTTTATGGATTTTCTTTAAAAAAATATTTTTACTATTTTTTTTACTTTTTTAGTTTGGTATTTTTACAATTTTTTATTTTAATTTTTGAATTTGTCCCTTTATGGGACTTTCACCTTTTGCAGTCTGACCGCTATGCTTTATAAACTGTCAGTACTGCACTGACATATAAGCTTGTTACACCATGTTCTGAGCATGCTAACTCAGGTGACCCAGATGTCATGACGGCATTGGGTCACCATGGCAACGATTGGGCCTCCATGATGACGTCACGGGGCCACCAATCGAAGAGAAGAGGGAGCCCCCTTCCTCTGACTTTTAAATGCTGTGATCGATATCGCAAACTTTTGCATCTGCCCATTTTCCTTTTTGAAATTGTTAACATGCAAAAGATTACAATTTACATTATATATACTGTGTATATATATATATATATATATATTCTAAAATAAAAAGGAAATGTGTCATCTTTAACTTTCGGTCTTTTAGGCATTATTTCATCTTCAAATTGCGCAACTGTTCACAATAACAGTAATTTTCACTTCTACATGCCACTGTAACCTACCTGGAAAACAGGAAGGAAGATACCAAGAGTGTCCAAGAGTGAAGAATAAGAAAAGCTAACTACCGGACACCATCAGGAAGAACAAATTCCTACAAAATAACCCGACAAATATAAATATCAACACACGAAAAATACAAATGTAATTCTTTATTCAGTGTGGGATAGAGTTGACTATCAGGATATTAAAAGCACATACATAAATACACTGGACATAATTAACATTTTGAATAACAGGGCAAAGTAGCAGGGGAACAGCAAAGAAGTACTAAATAGCGATGGGAGAATCAATTCACAGGACTCCAGTCCATCTGCCAGGTCAGTAATCTGTGACATCTAGACAGGATCCTTGTGAATGTCCTTACTTCCGGTCATTCCAGGATGCTTTTGATTGGCTAGTCTGGCACAACATTGTGTGGATATCACACTGGAGTCAGGAATGCTGGGAAGGGAATTCACAGAGATGTCGTCCAGGGGTCACCGATTACTAATCCGGCAGATGGACCAGAGACCAGAGTTCTGCAAATTGATTCTTCCATCCTCATTACCAATACATGAATGTACAAAAATGTAATAGCAAGAAATACATAGTAAATAGATGCAACATAATATGGTCAATATCTGAACATAAAACAATATATCTGATAACATAAGAGAAATCTTATCAAGAAGTATATTATATTATCAGGCGCAGACATATCATTGGTGCAACCTGTGCAGCCATACAAGGGCCAAAGAGATAAGGGGGCCCATTTCCAACTCGTTCTCTATCAAAAGTTATGGTTCCAATTGTTCTCCAGACTTTTAAAAAGTTAAATTTTCAGTGGAGTTCTTCTATGTGAAGGATTTTCCCTTTTTTCATGCCGCTAGCAGGACTAAGACAAATCAAATTTCCATTCTGAATCACCACCTTCCAACCATACTGGACTATGTAATTTTTCATTCAATATTTATATACAAATAACAGCTCCCCTCAATTCCATAGATTAAAAGGCCAAATTTTAACTTGTAAAGAATAAAAAATATAATTCAAAACACAAGGGTATCAGTTTTAAAAGCCCAGTGCTGAAGGGTCCTGCCCGGCATGTTGATTCCAATAGATAAAGTTGCATAGAATGGAAGAACAGGAAGTGGTCACCTTGTTGTGCCACCGTCTATCAAGTGCGTCTTGGTTCTGCCGGGGAAGGCACAATCATCATGCCTTCTATGTGGAGGTCAAGTCCTTACACAGGACAAACGAACAGCACATCATAAAAACAAGGCTAGGTGATTTTCTTATATCTTATTTGTTCTGTGCATTTTCTGCAAAGGGACGAGTAACATCAAATTGTATTGGGGAGCCCTGTGGTGGCCTCATATTGGGAGGCACAGGGGGCCCATTATACTGCTTTGAGGAGTCAAGTGGTGGACTCATACTAAATTGGGGAACACATTGGAGCATTATAAGGTAGATATAATAGCCTCATATTGCATTGGGAGCACCGTGAGAGCATCATGTGTGTGATGGATGCTGGGGGACTCAGTAGGCTTAATATTATCTAGGGAAATACGTGGTGGGGGCATCAAACTGTGCATGCTTGAAGTTACAGCATGGGTAAAAGGTTGACTGGGAATTGATTTGGGGGCATCATGCCATGTGGAGAACTATCATGGAGGTTTTATATTGTGTGTAAGCTGTGGAAGGTATATAGTAGTTGGTTGGACATTGATAAGCATATTGTATGTAAAATACATTTCTCTCTCCTCTGTCTTTAAAAGTTGTGAATTATACTCTTCATGATCATGCTAAATAATTGTTTTGTTTGGCGGTGAGTAGTTTCAAGAAGTTTCAAATTCAGACTTCATTTTGACCCCATAATTTCTGGTCACATCAAATTATAAGGTCACCCTATTAATTAAATAAAACTAGCAACTGTCCTGATCATGTATAGCATCTCTCCATTGTCGATGTCAATAACACAATTAAAGAAATAAAATTGCTACTTTCTTGCATGAGTTTTCAGATGTGTAAGAAGATTTGTTTTCCGATTAAAGGATTTCCCACAATCTGAACACAAAAATGGTTTCTCCCCTGAGTGAGTTATCTGATGTCTAATAAGAACTGATTTACGGGAAAAACATTTCCCACAACTTGAACATGAAAATGGCTTCTCCTCCGTGTGAGTTATCCGATGCCTACTAAGAGCTGAATTATCAGAAAAACATTTCCCACATGAAAACGGCTTCTCCCCTGTGTGAGTTCTCAGATGTAGAACAAGTTTTGATTTCTCTGCAAAGTAATTCCCACATTCTGAACACGAAAATGGCTTCTCCCCCGTGTGAATTTTTCTATGTCTAATAAGAGCTGAATTATCAGAAAAACATTTCCCACAATTTGAACATGAATATGGCTTCTCCCCTGTGTGACTTCTCTGATGTGCAACAAGTCTTGATTTCATACTGCAATATTTTCCACATTCTAAACATGAACATGGTTTCTTACTTGTGTGAGTTATCTGATGTCTAATAAGACTATATTTTTCTGAAAAACATTTTCCACATTTGATACATGAAAACGGTTTCTGCCCTGTGTGCGTTCTTTGATGTTTAACAAGGTGATGTTTTACTGTAAAACATTTCCCACATTCTGAACAAGAAAATGGCTTCTCCCCTGTATGAATTCTCTGATGTCTAACAAGAGGTGCTTTTTGTTTAAAACATTTCCCACATTCTGAGCAAGAAAATGGCTGATCACCTGTGTGAATTCTCTGATGTGTAGCAAGATCAGGTTTTGTACAATAGCATTTCCCACACTCTGAACATGAAAAAGGCTTCTCTCCTGTATGTATTTTCTGATGCTTAAGAAGTTTTGATTTCTCTGGAAAACATTTCTCACATTCTGAACAAGAAAATGGCTTCTCTCCTGTGTGAGTTCTCTGATGAATAACAAGATATGATTTCTCTGTAAAACATTTCCCACATTCTGAACATGAATATGGCTTTTCTCCTGTGTGAATTTTCTGATGTCTAATTAAAACTGATTGTTGTTTAAATAATTTCCCACATTTGGAGCAGAAAAATGGCTTCTCCCCTGTGTGAATTCTCTGATGAGTTACAAGTTTGGATTTCTCCCTATAACCTTTCCCACATTCTGAACATGAATATGGCTTCTCCCCTGTGTGAATTCTCAGATGTGTAACAAGATTTGTTTTTCGATTAAAACATTTCCCACATTCTAAACATGGAAATGGCTTCTTCCCTATGTAAGCAATTTCATATTCCACAGCACTGTGACTTTTGGTTTGCATATTTGTCTTTGGTGAAGCTGAAAAAAGAACCTGTTCATAATGTTCAGATGACAGCTTTTTTCTGTTAAGGTCTTGAGATGTTTCAGCTACAAAATCTGAGAATATCAGAAATCCCTGTGAGCTCCCGATACAGTCATCTGCAATGAATAAAAATGATTTTAATATTTTTCAGTAACATTGCATTGGAATTATATTACTATTTATTTTAATATATACTTTATACCATTGCATATACTTTATTCCATGCAAACTGTAATACAAATCAATTATTGATAGACTAAGGCAATAGATCGCAAAAGAGGAACTAACATTATAGTGTTAGGTCACTAGGTTATCTTTACAAATTTTCACTACTCTACAGTATAATAGCCATCTTCTTGGTTCATGTTTCACTGTGTCTGTGCTGAATCATTTCCAGTTACATGTTCAGAGGAGACTCATAAAAGGGACGTGCAATCAATTTTATTAGGCGATTCCTTCTCATACATTCTCTTGCCTTAGACGCACTATAGAAAACCAAAAGCAAAAAACAAATTTCCTGAAATAAAAAAAGTTAAAAATAAATTGCAAAAAGTTGCATGAAGATAGTAATAATAATAAGGAAACAGGGCGGTCACACCCTTATATACACAGAATGCACATTGAACTAAATGAGAGACTGGGTCTGAGATGAAAAAGTAAATGAATGTGTATACAAAATCTAAATGCATATAAACACATGACCTTTACACAGAGAAAACCAAAAGCAAAACACAAATATCTTGAAATGAAAAAGTTAAAAATAATTTGCAAAAAATTGCATGAAGATAGTAATAATAAGGGTATTTAGTAAACATAATTTTGATCAAAATAATGTACAAGTCATCCTGCCACGTCACGGCAACCCTTGTGGGACAGTCCTAACTCTTGTATTTAAAACCTTTCCAATTGACCGCCCCGTTTCTGAGTTGAGAAATCCATCCTGTCTGGCCTATGCTTTTACTAGTGGTTCACTCCCTCGGTCCTTGTTCACATTTACGTCACTTGACAAGTGGAAAGGTTTTAAATACAAGAGTTAGGACTGTCCCACAAGGGTTGCCGTGAAGGGTTGCATACACATTAATTTACTTTTTCAGCTCAGACCCAGTTTCTCATAGACGCACTATAGAACAGAGCAAAGCACATTGAAGCAGATTGGTCTTGTATACATAAGCCATGTCTTTGGAAGAAAAGTAAGCTTTTGTATATATTTTTTTAATGTAACTAAGCAGTAGATACAAAGAATCATAGAATCGTAGAGTTGGAAGGGACCTCCTGGGCCATCTGGTCCAACCCCCTGCTCAAAGCAGGATTCGCTAAATCATCCCAGTCAGATGTCTGTCCAGCCTCTGTTTGAAGACTTCCATTGAAGGAGAACTCACCACTTCTCGTGGCAGCTTGTTCCACTCATTGATCACTCTGTCAAAAAGTTTTTTCTAATATCTAATCTGTATCCTCCCATTCAGTTTCATCCCATTGCTTCTAGTCTTTCCTTGTGCAAATGAGAACAAAGTTGATCCTCCTACAATGTGACAGCCCTTTAGATATTTGTAGACAGCTATTAAGTCTCCTCTCAGTCTTCTCTTTTGCAAACTAAACATTCCCAAATCCTGCAACCTTTCCTCATAAGACAGGGTTTGCAGACCGGTCACCATTCTGGTCGCTCTTTTCTGAACTTGCTCCAGTTTGTTGATGTCTTTTTTAAAATGTGGCGCCCGAAACTGGACACAATATTCCAGATGAGGTCTGACCAAAGAGGAGTAGAGGGAAATAATGACTTCTCGTGATCTAGACTGTATGCTTCTGTTAATACATCCTAGAATTGCATTTGCCTTTTTTGCTGCTGCATAACACTGTTGATTCAAATTCAGTTTGTGATCTATTAGTATACCCAAGTCTTTTTCACATGTGCTGTTGCTTAGCCCTATTCCTCCCATTCTGTATATGCTTTTTTTCATTTTTATTGCCCAGATGTAGTACTTTGCATTTTTCCCTGTTAAAAACCATTCTGTTAGTTGCTGCCGACTGCTCCAGTTTATTTATATCTTTTTGAATCCTCTCTCTCTCTTCTCTAGTATTAGCTATCCTTCCTAGCTTTGTGTCATCAGCAAATTTAATCAGTTTACCCTCAATTCCTTCATCTAAATCGTTGATAAAGATGTTGAACAATACAGGGCCCAGAACAGAGCTCTGTGGTACCCCACTTGAGACATTCTTCCAACTGGATGTGCAGCCATTTACGACCACTCTTTGGGTCCGATCACTAAGCCAGTTATGAATCCACCTAACAGTTGCCTTGTACATTCCATACTTAGTCATTTTTTCAATAATGATTGTATGAGATACTTTGTCAAATGCTTTGCTGAAGTCAAGATATACTATATCTACAGCATTTCCTTGATCCACCCAATCAGTGATTCCGTCATAGAAGGAAATTAAGTTAGTCTGACATGACTTATTAGTTACAATGAGAAGGAGAACAAGTCTTACATATTCTTATATATGTCATGCCAGCCAAGAACACACGATCATTTCTTGAAATTATGTGGAGTTCACCAAGAAGTACATTAGTGATGGCACCAACAGCAACTTGACCACGTTGGAGTTGAATTTGGCACACAAGTGGATGTCTGGTAGTGTACACCTGTTTCATTGTCACACAATGGGATAGAAATAGAGTAGGAGTATGAAAAACAGAAGAAGTTGTGGATTATTCAAATGATGATGCTGACCAATTACAACTTGTGGATACAGCCTGGCTACCAAAAAATACACAAGTGTGAATAGAACATGTAGGATGACATATGACCAAGACTGAAACTAGGTGGCAAGATTGTTCTTTGGTTCCTAGCATTTTTTCGCCTGTATATCCATTGTTTTTTTCCCCATGCAAAAGATTTCATATTGCAAAATGATTTACCACCAGTACAGCCAGGACCAAACCTTTCTAGTGCTACTGAGCCTCCACTAGCAAAATCAGTTGTGGCATCATCTGTTATAAAGGTGACTGAAGAAGAAGCAAATCTTCCCTAAAAAGATCTTTTGGTCAAATCTCGGATACTCTCTTTCTTGCCCATGCCACAAGCCACCTCCACGATGACATCACCTCCTCATCACCCGATCTGGTATTGTCCATTACATCATCATCTCTGACTCGGTTGACAGTTGCATCAATGGAAAAAAAAATTCTGTGCTCTTTGCAGTTCCGCCAAATTACTACTCTAACTTGTGTTGTGGGGCACTCTGTGTCTGAGCACTCAGTTGATACTACCAGTGCTCATATAAACCTAGCTGATGGAGCCACCAACACAGCTATGCGCTTGAATTGTGCCGTACATTTCTTTTGGGCTCATCTTATCCGAAGTACAATTGCTGACTGCTTATCTCATCCAATAGATCAACTGGGTTAGGGTTTAGGGATCACAACAAATTGAAATGCCATTGATGAATAAATCTTCGCAATGTAAAAGATTAACTGTTATGATGGCCGAGGACTGTACAGAACACTGACTGGATCTGACGGTGTCAGTGTCAAAGCTAGTATCATTTTCCTGTGACTGAGACAAGTAAGGTGCCATAAAATTCAATAATGCCCTCTGCTTTTGCCCCACTTACATGCTTTCTGGAGGCAAAGGAGGACAATTGTAACTGGCTTTTTTTTGGAACTACTACTGCACAGACGACTGGTACCAGTGACTGTGGTGCTTCTGCAGTCCTCACATTCTTAGCCATGATATGTATTTTATTATTTTACACTACCCTGTTCATTGCCATTATTTGTTTTACTAAACATTTTTACAACACTCTGCTTGACAAAAGTTCATCTTTTCAATCTAAACTATTCCCTTTTCTCAAAAATAACATAAGAAGACATGCTGGGTAGGCAGGAACACGTCCAAAAAGGCAGAAACTGTAAACTGCTGCTTTATGGGTGTTGCATGTAGGCGTATCAAACTAAACTAATATACAGGTTTACAAAAATAGGTATGTACAGTTAAATGTCTGGATTTTTTTTAAAAGATAAAATAAGAAATGCTAGGTAGATACATGTTTGAAAGTCAGCAACTACTTGTGTGGCATCTATGTATATGAAATTTGACTAGTAACACAAATGTCAATTAAAATAAAAATTGTGTCACACACATCACTTAGTGAGATAGATAGTCACAGTTAAATGTCTGGATTTTGGTTATTTTTAGTGAGTATTGTTTAAAATACAATTATCCCCCCCAAAATGAATACACAATAAATTGAAAAATTTGATTGTGACAAGCACTTTTTCTTTGACTGACACCAAATTCAGATTTCATTTTCTTTTACAAATATTGGGTTGGCTTGCTGATTTCTAGTGCATTAAGAATTTAGAGAAAAAAGGGGTAATATCAAATGAAGCAAGAAAAGATGCTAGCCCTGTTATATCCCAAACAAATCTCACTGGCTTCAGCTTTACCGCTGGCACCTCTCATGTCTTTCTCTACCAGTCAACTGAATCTCTATTATTCACAGAATAGTATATTCACTTTCTTTCACTGCTGCAGTTCTACAACACATACTCTGTAATAATAACAAATCACACTGGCGTTCATCACCAGACAAACAACCTTCAGCAGCTGGGATCAAAGACAGACCATGCGCCAAATCTGTCACTGAAAAAGGATTAAAATCACACCTTTTAATCACGCATTTTTCAAAAGACTGCTGAACTCGCCTTCAAGCAAGCAAGCCTGTGGGAAACCCTAAAGGGGGTTTTACACATAGCGATATTGCTATAACGTCACCGATTTTGTGACGTTATAGCGATATTGATAGCGATATCGCTGTGTGTGATACTTACCTCCGACCGGCTCCTCCGCTGTCTGTCGCTGATCGCGCGAGATCGGCCGGCTCCATTTCTCGTTGGGCGCTTCCTGCTGGGCTTCCTGTGGCGCCGACGAGCGACGTGTGGAGGCGGGCGGGAGGACGTCAGGATCGCCGCATCTGAAAGGTAAGTATCGTCCGCTGTATCACTGCTGCATCGCTGTGAGATCTGCCTGTGTGGCAGCTCACTAGCGACCATTTAGCGATGCACCAGCGATCCTGACCGGGTCGTATCGTGGTCGGGAGCGCTGGTGCATCGCTAAATGTAAAAGGGCCTTAAGTCTGGGTGATTGTTGAGGGTGTCACCCAGTCTTCCAGGTAACCTTTGTCTCTTCCGATAAAGTACTGGTTGTGAAGAATATGAGAACTATAATTTCTTACCTAACAACTATCATATTGGTTCAAGATTATAGTTCTCTTACAATATGAGAAGCTGAGACGGGAAACCATTCTCAGTACGTAACCAAGATAAATTCATGCCTCCAGCAAATAGCTGGGATAGTTATTCTTGGCAGGATGGATCCCTATTGACAGAGTAAAGCTTATTAACTGATTAAATAATTCCCCCAGCTAGACGTGAGCTGTAATTTCATAAAGAGTGATGGACTTATCGTACGTCCTAGCTGTACACTGGTTACATTTTCACCTTGAAGAAGATAGAGCGGCAGGTATCCTTTCTGATAAAACGTCTCGAAGAGCCAATGCTGGAAACTGAGCAAGGCGATCATCTCTGTACAGTAGAGAAGGGTGAGACTCCCTTGTTCAAGTGCCTTGTAGAGGTTCCTGAAGACTTGAGAGAAGAGTGTGCCAGACAGTCTGTGCACGACGACTTTAAGAAGGCTGTGGAAGCCTGTAAAGTCTACTGTCCCCAGAAGCTAAACAGCTGGTGGTTCTGTCCACCTCCGAAGTCACTGTGGATCAGGTGATGCAATTGAGGTGTATTCTCATGAAGCGGTTGATCCAGTTGAGGAATGAAGAAGCAACTAGGCAGCTGGGGCTTATGAGGAAAGCTCGAAGTTTACTGGAAGATGTTGTCCAGGTGCCTAGTGCTCTGCTGAGAGAAGTCATCCGGACAAATGGATGACTCATGCAGGAAATGGTGGAAAAGTCTGGAGTGACAAGAGTAAGAATTCCCAATAATAATGAAGACAAAATACCCAGGGAAATGGGTATGGTTCCGTTCCTCATGGTGGGGACAGGGGAGAGTCTTGGCAATATGCGGATTCTTCTCACATATAGGGTGGCTCACCTCAAAGAAGTACGGCAGTTAAGGCTGGAAACAGCGAGAATCAAGAGACAACGTCGCTTCGAAAGATGGAAGCCATCTTTAAAGCATGTTACCCAATGAAGCGTGGGTCCTCCCAGTAACAGATGGACCACAGCAGAAGCTAGAGACAAGTGGTGCAATGGGTCTTTAGGTGATGGAGAGCTTTCCGGAGATGTCTTGAGGATAGAGGACATACTAGGTTGAGGGGTAGTGAATCCCCTGTTAATCCAATGCTGAGGGTCCTAGGCAAGAGACCTAATAGTGTATGTTGCAATACCGAGTCGGTCCTGACCGTAGATACAGAGGGAAGTGAATCACACTGCTGTATTGACCACCGGAGGAGGTCTAACCAAGTTGCGACTGTAGCTCTCTAAGGAATCAGGTGACGATGAGGGATCAGGTTCCAGGAGCCAAAGCTCACAGAAGATGGAGAGGGTCCCCTCGACTGGTAGCTCAAGACGACAGGGATGTCTTTACTCGGGGCCCTGGACTGTAGTCATGTGTTCATCCCCACTGGTTTGAATAGTAGAGGGGGAGGGTATGTGATGAACCAACTAGTGGTATACTGAGAGATAGGCATGTATTGCACAGACAGTTCTGCTGCGATCTGAATCCATGATAGGTTGCTGGGTCTTATTGTCCCACAAACCTGTATATTAGTAAAGGGCTGGATTTAAGGGTTAACCAGAAAGTGATGGGTGGGTCTGGTTAACCACATACCTCCCATGGGGTGTGTTTTTGTGATGTAAGAAAAGTCTTATATGCTTTCTGGTTGCGCCACATGGGGGAAGATGGCAATATGTGAGACTGGAGCTGGCTGGACCTCCTGAAAGTCCAGGAAGCCACTGAGGGTCTGGACTACTGACAGGACCAATATGAAGTCAATCTGGGAAACCTGAGAATCTGTTAAGCAGGTAACCTAGAGCCTGGGGAATTTTGAAGTGATGTGTCAGGTATTGAACTGTGCGGACTTAACTGAAAATGATATGGACATTATAATATGTCAGACACATGTCAATAAAGTGTTCAGATGTATCCGCTAATGAAATGGACTGTATGTCAGTTCTGTGATGTTCACATGGCCTACCGTGGTTTTTGGTGGTGTAATAAACCAGGAACTTATGCAAATGAAGAAACAGTTGCTGTTTGTTTAAATATTGCTGCCAAGTGGGTGTACCCCAACCTGCTTAGTGATCGCTACGTCACATTGGAAAGACCTGGTGACACGATGCTTGGCATACTGTCCTCAGGAAGCAGTTGAGGGATAGTTGTTATATGAGGGAGAGCGAATGTTAGAGCAGGCATCTAGGCAGGGTTTAATATTTCCTTTTCAGTACTTGTAGACAATTGCATCACCATTAAAAGAACAGTCTTTTTCACGTCAACATATTTTCCTTTCGCTAGTAAAACCACTGATGCCTGCATTCAGTGGAGGGATAGTTTTGGATTATGGGCAGGGCTTAATTTTGCTATTGCAGAACTTGTATACCACAGCTGCAAATATTTTATACCCAATTTAAAATAGGCAAGGTAAGGGATGGGGAAGTGGACGTGCTGCTGATGGCGCACGGAGAGGCCAAGGGCCACATGAAACTGTGCCTGCTGCGGGAGAACAATAAAAACGTTCATCCTTAAGACCTTTAACCCTGTCTCACTTTGCATGGGGGCAGAGGAAACCACGCTTGAATCCAGAACAGTGCGAACAGGTGGTCAGTTGGATGGCCAATAGTGCTTCCAGTAGGTTTCCCAGCACTATCCTGTCTTCCACATGGTCCAGTCTCACTAGCCAAGAGTCTAAACCACATAATCCTCACCCTGATCCTTCTTCCTCCCACCATGGCGAGGCCCAAGAGACACTTTGAGGCGCTCTTTATAGTTCAATTGATTGATTCTGGCTTCTCACCCTGCACGTTTCAAGAAGGACATGAGGCGATCGTGTATGGTGATGCCCAACCTTTTGAGCAGCCATGGTCAGTAGGAGATTATGGTGAAAAACAGCAATTAGTGTCTCAAGAAGTAGATGATGAGACACAATTGCCAACGAGTGATGTTGTTAAGTCAACAAGTCAAAAGGACCAGAGTGCGAAAGTGGAAGAGGAGGTGATGGACGGTGAAGTCAATGACTCAACCTGTTAAGGTGCCATGCATAGCAAGAACAGTAGCGCAGAGGAAGGGGGAGGATCTGCAGCACCGCAACAGGCAGGAAGAGGCAGTCGGGTGGCTAGAGGGAGAAGGAGGGCACCTGTTCCCCAGAGTACACACACACGGCAAATTCCCAAGCCAAGGGTTAGGTTTCCCTCAGTCTAAAAAAAGTGAGGATGACAAAAAAGAATGGTCATTTGCAATCTGTGCCATGCCAAGATCAGTAAGAGCCTGATCACTACCAGCCTGACAACCATCAGCATGCTTAGGCACATGTCATCATAGCACCCAACTAGATGGGCTGAACACTCGGGTCCACAATCAATTTCTGTGGATGACACCACTGCTTCTTCCCCTGTGCTTTCCAATCCCCTTATCAAGACACTGGTGTGGATGCCTCACGCTCTTCACTTGTCGCTGCACATTCGCAAGCACCTTCAGCAACCACGTCCAATTCCTTGTCCCAGTGAAGAGTTCAGCTGTCCCTACCCCAGGCCTTTGAACGGAAAAGAAAATGCCCAGCTGCCCAAACACTAAACGGTCACATTGCCAGACTGCTTGCTCTGGAAATGTTGCCATTTAGGCTTGTGAACACCGAGGCTTTCTGCACTTTCATGGCAGCGGCTATCCCTCGGTACTCAGTCCCCAGTTGCCACTTTTTTTTCCTGTTGTGCCGTTCCAGCTTTACACCAGCATGTGTCCCACAACATTCCCCATGCCCTGACCAACACAGTTACTGAGAAGATCCTCTTAATGATTGACATGTGGACAAGTGAAAGTGGCCAGGGACGCTACATTAACATGACAGCAAACTGGGTGAATCTTTTGGAGACCGGTACAGAGTCAGACCCTTGTATGGCACATGTGCTAACGAGGCAAAGGATTGCTGGCCCTACTTCCATCAGTGTTTCCTACACCAGTTCCTGCACCATTTCCTAATCCTCTATCTCCAAGTTGTCATCTGTGAGCAGGTCGTTCATATCAGTCGCAAGCTGGACGCAATGCAGCAGTGCCTCGGAGAAGCGGCGACAGGCTCTGCTAAAACTAATTTGTTTAGGTGACAAACAGAACACCGTTGCAGTTGTGGAAAGGTACAACAGACCGGACAGATCTGAAGCTTTTGCCACTGAACCTACAAGGCATGGTCGTATATGATAGGAGCAGTAACCTGGTGGCAGCGCTGAAGCTTCGCAAGCTCGTACACATACTATGCCTGGCCCATGTGCTCAACTTAGTGATTCAGTGGTTTCTGATAACCTACCCAGATTCACGTGAGCTACTTGTGAAGGTATACGACATGTGTGCCCATTTCTGTAAGTCAGCTACAACTGCCGACGGACTGGCAGTGCTGCAGCAGTGCTTGCAAGTGCCACCTACAGGGCTGTGGAGTCGATAAGCCAAACAACCGACTCAGACTCTGACTCCGACTCAAATTCCACTGCACTGCCTCACTACTGAGCATGTACATAAAGTGCAGAATAGATTCATCTCAACTAAAAGCCTTGATATTTAGATCAGGAATAGAGCAGACATTTCTATGACATTTTATAACTTTCTCAAATGATTATGAAAACATTTACAGCAACAACAACATCCTGCACTGAACTACAGAACCCAATGTACCAATATATTATATATTTTAGGAGTCTGAGCCGGTCAGTTTTATATAGACTCCACCAAAATGAACACAGACTCCAACTCCACAAACCTGGCCACCTCACCTCTATCTCATATTCTCTGCGCAGATTGGGTGATTTTGAGGATGCGGAGGAGAAAAAACAGGATCTGGCTGCCTGAGCTACAGCGGGTACTACTGACACCAACATCATCCCATCTGTGCAGTGTGGATGGGTTGAAGAGGAGGTGGAAGAGGAGAGAGAGGAGGAGAAGGAGATGGAAAGTCATCCTCCTGGTGGGGACAGGGAAGTCTTGCCTGTTGGGAATCTGGCACACATGGCTGATTATGTCCCGCTGCCTTTCCCGTGATCCTAGCGATATACGCAATTTGGCCAACACTGATTACTGGTAGTTCACCCTTCTTGACCCACGCTACAAAGAGAACTTTCCATATCTCCTACCTGCGGCAGATAGGGCTAGTAAAATGGTGCAATACCAGTATGCCCTAGTTGAACAACTAGTACAAAAATTCCCATCTGATAACGGTAGCGGCAGAGGCCATAGTTCGTCAGGCAACCAAAGAGGAGAGGTGAGGAAGACACACACCAGGACCAACAGTGGCAGGGGAGCACTATGAGACAGTTTAATTGGTCTCTCCCAGCGCCCAGACACTGATGCGCGATGTAGTTTGACAAGGAGGGAAAAGTTTTGGAAGATTGTGAAGGAGTACCTAGCCGACCACACCAGCGTCCCCCATCAATCCTCTGTACAACTATTGGATATCCAAGCTGGACAGGTAGCATAAACTGATCCTCTATGCCTTGGAGGTGCTGGCTTGCCCTGCCATGAGCGTATTGTCGGGTTTTTAGTGACTGCCGGGGGCATAATAACGGATAGGCGCATCTGTATGTCAACTGAATTTGCTGACAGGCTGACTTATTAAAATGAACAAGACCTGGATTTGCTCAGACTTCTCAACCTCACTAGATGACAGAAACAGAACATAAAGACAATTCAAATGTTATTTTTTTCTGGTGTATTCCCTTGCATCCCTTCCCACCCAAAAAAGGGTATATGGTTCATTGTTTCTTTTTCTTTTAATTCTCCACCACCATATCAACAGGGTCATCATGTGGTCCTCTCTCCAAAGCATTAACAGGTGGCCCTCACCCAGTCCATCTTTCTAATTTTTGGCATGCATTGCAATTAGTGCATTGCCTTTACCAGTTTAGAAGTTTCATTCCTTAAAAATGTGCAAAAAGGTTTTCTGAGGCCCTTCTCTATGTGTCTTCCAGGGTGTATTGCAGGCCCTCCTAATTTGTAGCAGCCCTTGCACTTAGTGCATAGGCCTTAAGTCTAGGAGTCCCACTACCTAGCAATTTTAACAGAATTTGGAAGAGGGCCCTCCATTATGCCTAATACAGGGTGTATCAGAGTCCTAATTTTTGGCATTTCTTACATTATCCGCATAGGCTGTGAGATTATGCAGATCTAAGTTGTTTACTTAAGACAATTTAAAAAACATGCAAACTCAGAGGTACCACCTTTTTCATATGCCGAACATGTAATCAATGCAACTTGATCAAAAAACAATGTTCTCAACACCATGGTGAGCATCATCACCAAAAACAAAAAATTTCCTCCCACCAGCCCAAGATCAAGTTAGCATAAGAAGGGATACAGGGGCACCCTGGTGATGTGCCCGAGCTGATGGAAGAACTTTCTGTCAAATAGAAAAAAGCTCTTGGTAAGGCTAAACCGTTTAGCTCTTGGTAAGGCAAAACCGTAAAACCTTCAAGATGTAATAATTATGGTTTTTCCATATGACAACCACAGGTCTTAGAAAAAAAATTACACTGCTTCTAGGTCCCTGTTATGCGGGATTGACAAATACAAGGTTTCCAAGTCTATACTGGCAAACAGCATCTCAGATTCCAATGTAATACCCTCAATCTTTCTCAGCTGATCAGTAGTGTCCCTGGTGTACGAATTCAGTGATCATACAAAAGGACTCAGGGGCCATGCTCTTGCACTGCGCAGAAGCAAATAGAGCTTCTGTCATCCTGTTCTAAACCCCAGTTTATTGGCCCAAATGGGTGCCTGACAGTGGTGGAGGGACAGAGGTGACTATGGTGTGGTCTGTAATAAGCTGTGGGGTCCAGACACGCTGTGCTGCTGCAGGAGAATCTTGGAGTGCTGCCACGCTGAGAGGACAGCCATTTTAGGTGCCTGGTCCTGGCACGCTGAAGAGAAGCGAGGCGGACAGCGGGGGAAAAAATTGCCGTAAGACATACTTCTGGTAACACAGGAGTCTCACAGCAGTGATGTGCTGAACACACCCATGGGTCTTAAAACCCCCGACTCTCAGGTACTACTGCTGATGTGTGTTCCTGACATACTCTCCTGCACAAGAGAAGGTGTGTATATGTCTGAAGTGGTCAAGTGGTCATGTCCAGCAGGAAAAGAATGGGTCAGGAGGAGGGTGGACTATATGTTGGATATCAAGATGGCGCCAGAACACCTAGTTTGAAGAGGCAAATATACACTCACTGGCCACTTTATTAGGTACACCTGTCCAACTGTGTGTTAAGACTTAATTTCTAATCAGCCAATCACATGGCGGCAACTCAGTGCATTTAGGCATGTAGACATGGTCAAGACAATCTCCTGCAGTTCAAACCGAGCATCAGTATGGGGAAGAAAGGTGATTTGAGTGCCTTTGAACGTGGCATGATTGTTGGTGCCAGAAGGGCTGGTCTGAGTATTTCAGAAACTGCTGATCTACTGGGATTTTCACGCACAACCATCTCTAGGGTTTACAGAGAATGGTCCGAAAAAGAAAAAAAATCCAGTGAGCGGCAGTTCTGTGGCCGGAAATGCCTTGTTGATGCCAGAGGTCAGAGGAGAATGGGCATACTGGTTCGAGCTGATAGAAAGGCAACAGTGACTCAAATTGCCACCCGTTACAACCAAGGTAGGCAGAAGAGCATCTCTGAACGCACAGTGCGTCGAACTTTGAGGCAGATGGGCTACAGCAGCAGAAGACCACACTGGGTACCACTCCTCTCAGCTAAGAACAGGCATCTGATGGCTACTTTCAGCAGGATAATGCGCCATGTCATAAAGCTCGATTCATCTCAGATTGGTTTCTTGAACATGACAATGAGTTCACTGTACTCAAATGGCCTCCTCAGTCACCAGATCTCAATCCAATAGAGCATCTTTGGGATGTGGTGGAACGGGAGATTCGCATCAGGGATGTGCAGCCGACAAATCTGCGCCAACTGTGTGATGCCATCATGTCAATATGGTCCAAAATCTCTGAGGAATGCTTCCAGCACCTTGTTGAATCTCTGCCACGAAGAATTGAGGCAGTTCTGAAGGCAAAAGGGGGTCCAACCCGTTACTAGCATGGTGTACCTAATAAAGTGGCCAGTGAGTGTATGTATCTGGGGACATTGTGGCAAGGCTGAGAAAGTTTGCCCATAATGCTTCTCGTGGTACTTTTGGGCAACAAGGATCAGGGTCACATCTGAAGGCGGCACAAGTTAAATTCCCCACAGGATCACGGTACCTGGCCATAGTTGTAGAGGAAGAAGTGGATAATAGTCCTCCTGTGCTGGCTCTGTCCTCTCAAGAATCTCTCAAGGAAGGAAGCTCTCATAGCTAATTTGGCAAGGGATCAGAGGGAAAATGAATATATTTATTGTTTAAAAGGATGGCGGCCATAATAGAGTATGGTAAAGCATAGGGGTGTATTATATTCTATGCAAGAGTATGGAGTGTGCATTATTTTGAATGGAGGACAATGGGAGAGTGCAGAATAGTGTATTAAGCACCATAGGGGGGTGCTTTATAATGTATAGAGGACCATGGGGGAGTGCATTATATGGATGGCGGTGCATTATAGTGTATTGAGGACCATGAGGTGTGCATTATATTGTATGGAGGACCATGAGGGGCACATTATATGGTATGGAGGACCATGGGAAATACATTATACTATATTAAGGATTATGGGGACAAATTATACTATATGGAGGGGTATATGGGGCCCATTATACTATGTAGACGGTTAAGCGGGGACTTTTTTGCACAGTTTGGACGGCTAGTGCGGGCAATTATACTGTGTGGAGAGGTGTGGGGTCAATATACTGTATGTGGGCCCATTATACTGCATGGATGGCTGTGTGGGGGTTACAGTTGGGGGATCATACTGTGTTGGGGGTCACCATACTTTGCCTTGGGAGTTAGGGTGGGGTACAGTAGGATCATTATACTACGCATGTGGAGGAATTCACCATGAGGGTATCATACTGTGTTTGGGGGGCACTTTTGTTGGCATCATACTTTATGGGGGAAATGAAAGGAATGTAGGACTTCAGCAGAGGAAAATTACTGTAACAACCCTGTCAGCACCAGCGACTAATCGCGGCTGAAGAGGGTAACTCACCAGCAGCTACGAGGGAGCCCGAGGTCTGGCATCACGTAGGTGTACAGACAGACGGGACCTGGGTACACCGGGTTGCCGTGAGGTACTGGGAGTAGCAGGGCATGCGATCATGTGACCGCGCGTCACAGTGGGCGGAGCTACCGCAAAGCACTGCTGGGAGTCGGCTGTCTCAGGTATGCGGCGAAGGAACCTGGAGGACAGACTCAGGTCAGACAGATCGGGGGGTCATACACAGAGAGGGAAGCGCAGTACAGAAGGGACAGGCAAAACTCTTAACAGGGACAAAGCCAAATCAGAACCAGGTAGACAAAGTAGCACAGGCACTAAGTAGCACAGGCACAAAGCACAGGCACAAGCACAACAAGGTCAAACACACTCGGCCAAGGGTCAGAGTATAAGCGACAAGGAATGGCCCCACAATGAGGCTCTAAGAAGCCTCCCAGAATCCCAGAGTGAGGCCAATGTGTTTGGTTCTCCCATTGATCTTCTCACTGCATGCAAGTTTAAATGGGTACTCAGGGGATATAAAAAAAATTTTTGTACCGTTTCTGCCCTCAAATTTTAAAGAGGAGATGCAGAGGGACCTTTAAGGAGACTGGCTGATAACAGCATGGAGCTGTTACTCCCTCACTTCAGACTGGAGACAGAGCAGCATTATCAGGGGGTTGGTGTGACAGAAGCTGCTCTTCATTGCTCACCCCTCCCATTTAGGACTTTACAACAGTGTGCAGCGCCATGCTATTAGTAGCTAGTCTCTTGATAATGCCTGCTCTTCTCAGGCTGTTACTCACAGCGGTGAGCTTAACACTGGTGTGTGTGATATAATTTCCCACACAGGAGAGAGGGAAGCAGTGAGGAGCAGCACTTGTCACATGGAATAATAAGTGTTATAAAGATAATTAAAGTGCACTTGGCATGTCACCTTTATAGTCATAGTTGCTTGCTATGTATAGAAGTGCCCCCACTGCCTGTCTATTTCTCATTCTTAGATTACAAATTATCTTCTTCAAACTTTAATATACCTTTGGCTTCTGACATTCCAAACGGATGCAGAATTGAGTTGATTTTTTGCACTTTGGTTTAGAAGAAAGCTTCCATCTTCTCTTTGGACCTGGATTCTTAGATAATGACATTTCCAAGGTCTTTAGATTCATAATTTTAGTCATCTTTGCAATATATGTTTCCTCTTGATGAATCATAAATCACATGCATTTGACTGCTTTTAAATCCTTCTTCCATTAAGACTTTCATCATTTTGGTGTTCCATGACCATAAAGAGAATTTTGAAGTTGACAAACAAGATTCTTTTTACCTTCTTTGATATAACACTCAGGATAAGTCATATACAAGTCCTCTTCAATGTCACCATATAAAAAGGCTGCTTTGATGTCCAAATGTTTGACAAACATGTTTTGTAAAGCGGTTATAGCCAATAGAATCCTCATTGTGGTCTGCTTAGCAACTGGAGAAAATGTGGCATCATAATCTTCACAATATTTCTGACAATCTACTTTTGCAACTAATCTTGCTGTAAACTTTGCCTTCAGAGTCATACGTGGTCTTCAATGGTTAGAGAACCTAACCAAACTTATTATCCTTTTCCTTGTTATTTTGAAATTGTGACTGAGATTGTTGTAGCTTCAGCTGGACTACTAGAATGATGTCATGAAACTTGAGAGAGAAAGTTCTTATCAATCATTACATCTCTGCTTATTCTGACCTTGTTCATTTCTGGGTGCAGGATTCTATTTTTTTTTTTCTGGATTTCACTGTCGCCCACCATGGTACCTTCTTTTGCTCGAGAATCCCATGGGTCATGCTTTTATTTGAGAATATGTACACATACTTTACTTCTGAATATTCTTACGTGTTGTAGTTCAGGCTTCTTGCTGTTCCATTGCTGAAATGGCGTTTCCTCAGTAGCTTTACCTGGTAGTCTATTTAGAAGATTATAAACTGTTGTGATTGGTTCGCCCCAATATATGATTGGCAAATCTGTGTCAAATAGCATACTTTTTCCACTTTCTCAAAGTCTACATCATTTTGTTCAAGGTTGCATGTTAGGCTACTTTCAGATTTCCGTTTTGAAGCATCAGGCGCGATGCAGCGAAAAATGTAAAAACCGGATCTGGCGCCTGTTGCCACCGGATCCGGCTTTTTTCCCCATAGACTTACATTATCGCCGCATTGCGCCTGATGGCCATGCGGTGTGTCCGGCTTTTGCCGGAAACGGAAAAAAATGCCTGTCCGGCATCTGCAAAAAAACATTCCATGCAACGTTTTTTGACAGCGCCGGACCGCTTTTTTGCAGAGCGCATGCGCGAAGACTCTCTCTCCCTCTCCTGCACCGTATCCGGCAAAAACAGATGATCCGGCGGGCTGCGGCTTCTACCGGATCAGGTTTGACAACTTTTCGCCGCAGCCCGCCGGATTTAAAAATCTGAAGTCTGAAAGTAGCCTTACAGTGGTCTGAAACACGATTCCATTTTTCCTTAAAACGCTTGGTGTCTCATTACTTGTATATTTAGTGCCATTATCTGCACATAAGTTTATGAGAATGTCAAAAATTCTATTATATACTTCATCAAGATATATTTCACGTTTTTCTGGAACTTCATTTTTACTGTGAAGCAGATAGACAGTTGTCCATCTCGAATAATCATTGATAAATGTGAGAAAATCTCTCTTCTTCCAGGAGTTTGAGTACCCATTGGATGACAAATATCTGTGTGTTAATCCATAAGCTGTTCCGATTTTGTAGTACTATTCTTAGGAAAAGATTCTCTTGACACATTCCCTTTAAGGCAGCTAGTACATTGACAGCAACGTGGATCTCAGTCATGACCACACATGATCCTTAATCTAGGCCTCCTGACTAACAAGACACGGCAAAACACGTCGAGGAGTTCAACAGGGGATAAGTAGTCCCGCTTGTTAGTATCATCCTATATCAGCATACATCAGTCTATAGCATTGAACTGGATGTATACCATGTCATTGACGTAGTCAGTGGTGCCCCTTTTATCTTGTACCTTAAAGCTAGGTTTTGTACAAAATACTAAAAAATCCCCATTAAGGTCATCACAAAAAAAACCATACATTTTGTCAGCACAAAGCACGGGCCCTTAAACATGTTTTTTGTCTTGTGAGATGTCAGATCATTTGAATGAATCTCTATGCAAATTAATATAGGCCGTGGACTGACAATAGGGTCACAGTGCACATTTTTCTTTGCATTGAAATAGAGCTGTGCATCTCTGGACGGTGCTAGGTGGGAATAACAAACCATCAGGTCTTTTGTATCGCCCCTTTGATTTCTTTGGTCTGCATTTATATAGCTTTAATCATTAAAAATGAAACAAAGAGGGACAGTCCTTTATTGAAAACATTGTAAGAGGAATTTTGTTGTCCTTTATGTTGCTCTATACATAATGATGAGGCATTTATTGTCATAGGATGATGTATCTTAGAAATCAGACATCTATCCCTAGCTATAAGGCATCTCTTTATATATATATATATATATATATATACAGTATATATATTCCTCAATTAGGATGCGGAGACCTTGGACAGAGGCACAATATTCAGTGCCGAATGATATAGACACAGTTTGCAATTTGTCTTTCATTTCTCTTGCTTTTTCTTTCTATCTAGCTATCCAGCTATTGTTGGTATGAATGGTACTAATCCTTAAATTTTGTTAGGTTGATTTTAGGGATTTCTAGGGATATAAGGGACAGCCGCCGTGGCGTGGGAGCGTCATCTTGTATTAGCTAGGGTGCCAACCTCTGCTGTCAGGCAGAGCAAGCGAATAGGGGCCACTATAGGGTGTTTCATTAGGGTTTCGTTACTTTTGACCATGTTTGATATTTGTTAATTTGGTTTTAAAACTAATTTATCTAATAAAGATTGATATTTTTTAAGGTTTTCTTATGTTTTGGGTCTATTCACAAGCCTTATTATGATTGGTATATTATCTGACTACACAGATCGACTAATACCATCAGCAAATTGTTCATGAACATTCTTATTGTTTCTGGGTCTCTATGTGCAAGAAGCCTGTACCATACATGGATGCCATTCTTGTGCTGTTCATGTTTAGCAGTAAATACACTTTCCTTGCATTTTAGCTGGTACAACGGAATCATAGAATGGTAGAGTTGGAAGGGACCTCCTGGTTCTGGTCCAACCCCCTGTTCAAAGCAGGATTCGCTAAATCATCCCAGTCAGATGTCTGTCCAGCCTCTGTTTGAAGACTTCTATTGAAGGAGAACTCACCACCTCTCGTGGCAGCCTGTTCTACTCATTGATCACTCTGTCAAAAAGTTTTTTCTAATATCTAATCTGTGTCTCCTCCCATCTCATCTTTGATTTTTTCCTTCAGCTAGTGTGTGACCTTATTTTGAGATGATACAGCTGTCATCTTTAAATGCAGCTTCATTTCCTTATATTGTGAGTTCTTTACAGATAACAGATTGCTTTTAAAGCCCCCGTTACACTAAACAATGTCCCAGCGATCCCACCAATGATCCGACATGATGGGATCGCTGGGACATCGTTAGACAGCCCCAACGATCAGGACCAGCGACGCTGGACGCTGGTTTCCAAGGTAAACAACGGGTATCCAGGAGCCAGCGTCCAGTGTCGCTGATCGCTGGTCTCTCGCTGCCACATGCAGCGATGCGTGCTGGGCAGCGGGAGACCGGCGATCGAAAAATGGCCCAGGCCGCTCGAGCACGATCAGCAATCGATCAGCAATAACCGGCAGGGGGGCCGGTCGCTGATCCCCGTCACACACAGCGAGACAGTGTCACGGGACTACAGACCTAGAGCATGTCATTTACTGGGCTCTTTCTGCTTTGTATTTGGGAGACTTGCAATTAAAATAGGCATCTCCTAATCTCTCTAAGGGTACCGTTACACCTAGCGATGCACCAGCGATCCCGACCAGCGATATGACGCGGTCAGGATCGCTGGTGCATCGCTAGGTGGTCGCTAGTGAGCTGCCACACAGGCAGATCTCACCAGTGACATCGCTGGGGACGGGGATCGCTACTTACCTGTCAGACGCGGCGATCCTGCGTCCTCCCGCCCGGCTCCACGCGTCGCTCGTCGGCACCACAGGAAGCCCAGCAGGAAGTGACCGACGAGGAATGGTCCTGGAGCTTCTCGCACGATCAGCGATAACCAGCGGAGGAGCCGGTCAGAGGTAAGTATCACATGCAGCGATATCGCTAGCGATATCGCTATAACGTCACAAAATCGGTGACTTTACTTATTGCTAGCGATATCGCAGTGTGTAACGGGGGCTTTAGTTCATATACTGACCATCAGCCAAGATCACTTTCTCTGATTTACTTTTGTCAAGGATAGAGAAGAAGCTTCTGTCATTAGTCATATGGCTAGCTGCCCCAGAGTGTATACACCATGCTGTTACAATACTGGTGTAGCACTGCTGGAATCCAGTGGCCAGAGGAGCAAAAGCAAGGAAACAGTAAGCGGTAAATGAAGTCCTTGGAGATAGCAAAGAAAAGAAAATTCTGGATAACACTGATTATAACTGGTATTTCTTATGCTTATCTTATGATCTTAGCATTTTGTCTGTCAGCATGTAAAGTGAAATTAAAACTATGTTCCAGTTACATACAGTGAGTCAGTAAGAACTTCCTGTGCCATTTTTTTTTTTTTTTCAAACAGTGCTTTACTAGTAATATTTCTGCTGAAGACATAAATTCATGCACTATTAAATAGTAGTTGTTGCAATATATACAATAACTAGCTGAAGAGCCCGGCGCTGCCCGGGCATAGTAACTAACTGTAGTTAGTTATAGCAAATTATAATTATCCTCCATCCCATAGTCCCGTGCCCATATACCCATCATACATATCCACGGTTCCATAGGACTGTGCCCATATACCCAACATACATATCCTCCATCCCATAGTACAGTGCCCATATACCCGTCATACATATCCTCCATCCCATAGTCCCACGCCCATATACCCATCATACATATTCTCCATCCCATAGTCCCACGCCCATATACCCATCATACATATTCTCCATCCCATAGTCCCATGCCCATATACCCATCATACATATTCTCCATCCCATAGTCCCATGCCCATATACCTATCATACATATTCGCCATCCCATAGTCGAGTGCCCATATACCCATCACACATCCTTCATCTCATAGTCCCATGCCCATATACCCATCATACATATTCTCCATCCCATAGTACAGTGCCCATATACCCGTCATACATATCCTCCATCCCATAGTACAGTGCCCATATACCCGTCATACATATCCTCCATCCCATAGTCCCACGTCCATATACCCATCATACATATTCTCCATCCCATAGTCCCATGCCCATATACCCATCATACATATTCTCCATCCCATAGTCCCGTGCCCATATACCCATCATACATATCCGCCATCCCATAGTCCTGTGCCCATATACCCGTCATACATATCCTCCATCCCATAGTCCAGTGCCCATATACCCATCACACATCCCCCATCCCATAGTCCCGTGCCCATATACATATCCTCCATCCCATAGGCCCGTGCCCATAAACCCATCATACATATCCTCCATCCCATAGTCCCATGTCCATATACCCATCACACATCCTCCATCCCATAGTCCCATGCCCATATACCGGTCATACATATCGTCCATCCCATAGTCAAGTGCCCATATACCCATCACACATCCTCCATCCCATAGTCCCATGCCCATATACCCATCACACATCCTCCATCCCATAGTCCCATGCCCATATACCCGTCATACATATCCTCCATCCCATTGTCCCGTGCCCATATACCCATCATACATATCCGCCATCCCATAGTCCCGTGCCCATATACCCGTCATACATATCCTCCATCCCATAGTCCAGTGCCCATATACCCATCACACATCCTCCATCCCATAGTCCCGTGCCCATATACATATCCTCCATCCCATAGGCCCGTGCCCATATACCCATAATACATATCCTCCATCCTATAGTCCCATGTCCATATACCCATCACACATCCTCCATCCCATAGTCCCATGCCCATATACCGTTCATACATATCGTCCATCCCATAGTCAAGTGCCCATATACCCATCACACATCCTCCATCCCATAGTCCCATGCCCATATACCCATCACACATCCTCCATCCCATAGTCCCATGCCCATATACCCGTCATACATATCCTCCATCCCATAGTCCAGTGACCATATACCCATCACACATCCTCCATCCCATAGTCCTGTGCCCATATACCGGTCATACATATCCGCCATCCCATAGTCCCTTGCCCATATACCCATGATACATATCCTCCATCCCATAGTCCAGTGCCCATATACCCATCACACATCCTCCATCCCATAGTCCCGTGCCCATATACATATCTGCCATCCCATAGTCCCGTGCCCATATACCCATCATACATATCCACCATCCCATAGGCCCGTGCCCACATACTCATCACACATCCTCCATCCCATAGTCCCATGCCCATATACCCATCACACATCCTCCATCCCATAGTCCCATGCCCATATACCCATCATACATATTCGCCATCCCATAGTCGAGTGCCCATATACCCATCATACATATCCGCTATCCCATAGTCCCGTGCCCATATACCCATCATACATATCCTCCATCCCATTGTCCCGTGTCCATATACCCATCACACATCCTCCATCCCATAGTCCCGTGCCCATATACCCGTCATACATATCCTCCATCCCATAGTCCCGTGCCCATATACCCGTCATACATATCCTCCATCCCATAGTCTAGTGCCCATATACCCATCACACATCCTCCATCCCATAGTCCCGTGCCCATATACCCATCATACATATCCACCATCCCATAGGCCCGTGCCCATATACCCGTCATACATATCCTCCATCCCATAGTCCAGTGCCCATATACCCATCACACATCCTCCATCCCATAGTCCCATGCCCATATACCCATCATACATATTCTCCATCCCATAGTCCCATGCCCATATACCGGTCATACATATCGTCCATCCCATAGTCAAGTGCCCATATACCGGTCATACATATCGTCCATCCCATAGTCAAGTGCCCATATACCCGTCATACATATCCTCCATCCCATAGTCCCGTGCCCATATACCCATCATACATATCCGCTATCCCATAGTCACGTGCCCATATACCCGTCATACATATCCTCCATCCCATAGTCCAGTGCCCATATACCCATCACACATCCTCCATCCCATAGTCCCGTGCCCATATACATATCCTCCATCCCATAGGCCCGTGCCCATGTACCCATAATACATATCCTCCATCCCATAGTCCCATGTCCATATACCCATCACACATCCTCCATCCCATAGTCCCATGCCCATATACCCATATACCGTTCATACATATCGTCCATCCCATAGTCAAGTGCCCATATACCCATCACACATCCTCCATCCCATAGTCCCATGCCCATATACCCATCACACATCCTCCATCCCATAGTCCCATGCCCATATACCCGTCATACATATCCTCCATCCCATAGTCCAGTGCCCATATACCCATCACACATCCTCCATCCCATAGTCCCGTGCCCATATACCGGTCATACATATCCGCCATCCCATAGTCCCTTGCCCATATACCCATCATACATATCCTCCATCCCATTGTCCAGTGCCCATATACCCATCACACATCCTCCATCCCATAGTCCCGTGCCCATATACATATCCGCCATCCCATAGTCCCGTGCCCATATACCCATCATACATATCCACCATCCCATAGGCCCGTGCCCACATACTCATCACACATCCTCCATCCCATAGTCCCATGCCCATATACCCATCACACATCCTCCATCCCATAGTCCCATGCCCATATACCCATCATACATATTCGCCATCCCATAGTCCCGTGCCCATATAACCATCATACATATCCACCATCCCATAGTCCCATGCCCATATACCCACCACACATCCTCCATCCCATAGTCCCATGCCCATATACCCATCACACATCCTCCATCCCATAGTCCCATGCCCATATACCCGTCATACATATCCTCCATCCCATAGTCCCGTGCCCATATACCCATCATACATATCCGCCATCCCATAGTCCCATGCCCATATACCCGTCATACATATCCTCCATCCCATAGTCCAGTGCCCATATACCCATCACACATCCTCCATCCCATAGTCCCGTGCCCATATACATATCCTCCATCCCATAGGCCCGTGCCCATATACCCATAATACATATCCTCCATCCCATAGTCCCATGTCCATATACCCATCACACATCCTCCATCCCATAGTCCCATGCCCATATACCATTCATACATATCGTCCATCCCATAGTCAAGTGCCCATATACCCATCACACATCCTCCATCCCATAGTCCCATGCCCATATACCCATCACACATCCTCCATCCCATAGTCCCATGCCCATATACCCGTCATACATATCCTCCATCCCATAGTCCAGTGCCCATATACCCATCACACATCCTCCATCCCATAGTCCCGTGCCCATATACCGGTCATACATATCCGCCATCCCATAGTCCCTTGCCCATATACCCATCATACATATCCTCCATCCCATAGTCCAGTGCCCATATACCCATCACACATCCTCCATCCCATAGTCCCGTGCCCATATACATATCTGCCATCCCATAGTCCCGTGCCCATATACCCATCATACATATCCACCATCCCATAGGCCCGTGCCCACATACTCATCACACATCCTCCATCCCATAGTCCCATGCCCATATACCCATCACACATCCTCCATCCCATAGTCCCATGCCCATATACCCATCATACATATTCGCCATCCCATAGTCGAGTGCCCATATACCCATCATACATATCCGCTATCCCATAGTCCCGTGCCCATATACCCATCATACATATCCTCCATCCCATTGTCCCGTGCCCATATACCCATAACACATCCTCCATCCCATAGTCCCGTGCCCATATACCCGTCATACATATCCTCCATCCCATAGTCCCGTGCCCATATACCCGTCATACATATCCTCCATCCCATAGTCTAGTGCCCATATACCCATCACACATCCTCCATCCCATAGTCCCGTGCCCATATACCCATCATACATATCCACCATCCCATAGGCCCGTGCCCATATACCCGTCATACATATCCTCCATCCCATAGTCCAGTGCCCATATACCCATCACACATCCTCCATCCCATAGTCCCATGCCCATATACCCATCATACATATTCTCCATCCCATAGTCCCATGCCCATATACCGGTCATACATATCGTCCATCCCATAGTCAAGTGCCCATATACCGGTCATACATATCGTCCATCCCATAGTCAAGTGCCCATATACCCATCACACATCCTCCATCCCATAGTCCCATGCCCATATACCCGTCATACATATCCTCCATCCCATAGTCCCGTGCCCATATACCCATCATACATATCCGCCATCCCATAGTCCCGTGCCCATATACCCGTCATACATATCCTCCATCCCATAGTCCAGTGCCCATATACCCATCACACATCCTCCATCCCATAGTCCCGTGCCCTAATACATATCCTCCATCCCATAGGCCCGTGCCCATATACCCATAATACATAGCCTCCATCCCATAGTCCCATGTCCATATACCCATCACACATCCTCCATCCCATAGTCCCATGCCCATATACCCATATACCGTTCATACATATCGTCCATCCCATAGTCAAGTGCCCATATACCCATCACACATCCTCCATCCCATAGTCCCATGCCCATATGCCCATCACACATCCTCCATCCCATAGTCCCATGCCCATATACCCATCATACATATCCTCCATCCCATAGTCCAGTGCCCATATACCCATCACACATCCTCCATCCCATAGTCCCGTGCCCATATACCGGTCATACATATCCGCCATCCCATAGTCCCGTGCCCATATACCCATCATACATATCCACCATCCCATAGGCCCGTGCCCACATACTCATCACACAGCCTCCATCCCATAGTCCCATGCCCATATACCCATCACACATCCTCCATCCCATAGTCCCATGCCCATATACCCATCATACATATTCGCCATCCCATAGTCGAGTGCCCATATACCCATCATACATATCCGCTATCCCATAGTCCCGTGCCCATATACCCATCATACATATCCTCCATCCCACTGTCTCGTGCCCATATACCCACACATCCTCCATCCCATAGTCCCGTGCCCATATACCCGTCATACATATCCTCCATCCCATAGTCCCGTGCCCATATACCCGTCATACATATCCTCCATCCCATAGTCTAGTGCCCATATACCCATCACACATCCTCCATCCCATAGTCCCGTGCCCATATACCCATCATACATATCCACCATCCCATAGGCCCGTGCCCATATACCCGTCATACATATCCTCCATCCCATAGTCCAGTGCCCATATACCCATCACACATCCTCCATCCCATAGTCCCATGCCCATATACCCATCATACATATTCTCCATCCCATAGTCCCATGCCCATATACCCATCATACATATTCTCCATCCCATAGTCCCATGCCCATATACCCATCATACATATTCGCCATCCCATAGTCGAGTGCCCATATACCCATCACACATCCTTCATCTCATAGTCCCATGCCCATATAACCATCATACATATCCGCCATTTCATATTCCCGTGCCCATATACCCATCAAACATATCCTCCATCCTATAGTCCAGTGCCCATATACCCATCACACATCCTCCATCCCATAGTCCCATGCCCATATACCCGTCAAACATATCCTCCATCCCATAGTCCAGTGCCCATATACCCATCACACATCCTCCATCCCAGAGTCCCGTGCCCATATACATATCCGCCATCCCATAGCCCATAGTCCCGTGCCCATATACCCGTCATACATATCCTCCATCCCATAGTCCAGTGCCCATATACCCATCACACATCCTCCATCCCATAGTCAACCATTATGACATCATAATGAGCGGCGGCGGGGCTTGCGACCTATGATGACATCAGCGTCGCCATGGCAACCGTTGTGACATCATAATGAGGGGCGGGGCTTGATACGCACACACTGCTTCCCCAGTATGCAAATAGGGGCATTATGACATCACAATGAGGGGCGGGGCTTGACGCGCACACACTTTGTCCCCCAGTATGTAGATAGGGGCAAAACTGTTTGAAGAATTGGAACGCGAGGGGTTAAAATTTCACGTAACAACATAGCTTAGGACGCTCTCGGGGTCCAGACGTGTGACTGTGCCAAATTTTGTGGCTGTAGCTGCGACGGTGCGGATGCCTACCCCGGACATACACACATACATGCACACTTTGAGCTTTATATATTAGATAAGCATTATTCCGACATGTGTCCCCAATGTAAGTGTGATTCCCAGACTCCGTAGAACGATTCCCTCCTTTACATAACTTTCCAGGCTTTGTTCCTTCCACCAGGAACTAATCTGGTCTTTGTATATTCTATTAAGTTCTTTAAATGCTGAATTATTATAAGAGGGGGAGCATCTTGGTTGAGAAAAACTCCTATTGGAAAAGGCATCCTTGGGCTCAGTGGGATACATGTATGACATTCAAATGGCTATCTATAAATACGTAATAGTGAAGCCTGTGGCTGATTAGTAATATTTCTGCCTTACATATCAGATGTCACCGAAAAGTTTTCAAAAGCGTATTTAGAGACAAGCATTCACGGACAGTACTTAGAACAAAGACTTATCTTTTCATCTCACCCCTTCATTAAGACTTGAATGCATGAATGATAGAATGTTAGAGTTGGATGGGACGTCAAGTGGTTCATTGTGTCCAAACCCCTGCTCAATCCAGGATTCACTAAACCATCTCAGACAGATGTATGTCCAGCTTCTGTTTGAAAACTTCCATTGAAGGAGAACTCGCCACCTCTCATGGCTGCCTGTTCCACTCATTGCTCACCCTCAATGTCCAAAAAAGTTGTTTTTTTCTAATATCTAATCTGTATCCTCTCCGTTTCAGTTTCATTCCATTGATTTTCGTGTTTCCATGTGCAAATGAGAATAATAATGATCCCTCTACAATGTGACATCTCTTCAGATATTTGTAGACCGCTATTAAGTCTCCTCTTTGCTTTCTTTTTTGCAAGCTAAACATTCCCACATTCTTTAACAGTTCATCATAGGACATACTTTGCAGTCCACTCACCATCCTGGTAGCTCTTCTCTGAACTTGCTCCAGTTTTTTAATGTATTTTTTTAAAATGTGGTGCTTAGAACTGGACAAAGTATTCCAGATGAGGCCTGACCAAGGAGGAGTAGAGGGGAATAATTACTTCACGTGATCTAGATTCTATGTTTCTCTTAATACATCCTAGAACTATGTTTGCCTTTTTTTGCGCCTACATCAACAGTTGCCTCGTGTACAGTCTGTAATCTATTAGTTTACCCAAGTCCTTTTCACACCTGCTGTTGCTTAGTTCTATATCTCCCATTCTGTAGATGTAATTTGTTTTTCTTGCTCAGATGTAGAATCTTGCATTTCTACCTGTTAAATACCATTCTATTAGTCGCTGCCATTGTTCAAGCTTATCTAGATCCTTCTGAATCCTTTCTCTTTTTATCTATAGTTAGCTATCCCTCCTAGCTTTGCATAGTCAGCAAATTAGACCAGTTTACCTTCAGATCCCTTATCTAGATCATTTATAAAAATGTTGAACACTGGGGCCAGGACAAAGACTTATGGAACCCCACTCTTCCAGTTGGATGTGCAACCATTTATTACCACTCTTTGAGTACGAACACTGAGCTATTTATGAATCCACCTAAACATAGCCTTGTCAATCTCATACTTAGTCATTTTTTCAACAAGCATAGTATGACATACTTTATCAAATGCTTTGCTGAAGTCGAGATATATCTACCACATTTCCCTGATGCACCCAGTTAGTGATTCCTTCATAGAAGGAAATTAGATTAGTCTGGCATGTCTTATTTACTACAAACCCATGCTGGCTCTGGTTAACTACTGTGTTCTTATCCAAGTATTTACATACATTTTGTTTAATAATTTGTTCAAAAATCTTCCCCGGGTATCAAAGTAAGGCTTACTGGCCTGTAATTTCCTTGAATGGTGCCTGTCTTAAGAAATCAGCCCTTAAATCCATATCAAAGGTCCTTGTGAACACAACCAGAAAAAAAACAAACATCTAGAGTTAGGGCTCCGTCACACATAGCGACACACCAGCGATCCTGACAATGATATGACCTTGTCAGGATCGATGGTGAGCTGCCAAACAGGCAGCTTCACCAGCGATCAGCACCAGCGACATGCGGGTAACAAGCGGCGCGCGGCACTTAGAAACCCGATGTGTACCTTGGTTACCAGCTCCCTGCACCAGCGCGCTGGTAACTATGGTACAATCCGGGTTTCTAAGCGCTGCGCGCCACTTAGACACCCGATGTGTACCTTAGTTACCAGCGCCAGCTCGCTGATCGCTGGTCTCCCGCCCGCCACACGCAGCGATGCGTGCTGGCCAGCGGGAGATCAGCGATCAAAAAAAGTCCAGGCCATTCCAGGACGATCAGCGATACCCGGTAGGGGGGCCGGTCGCTGGTAAGTGTCACACACAGCGATCTCGCTGGTAAGATCGCTGTTGTGTCACAAAACTTGTGACTCAGCAGCGATTTCGCTAGCGAGATCGCTGTGTGTGACGGAGGCTTTACTCTACAAGCCAGTGACTGATTAGAACCTGTGACTTCTCTGCATTTAGTGGTCACTACTCACCTGTGCGGTTATCTGTAGGAATCTCCTCTTTACACCGCTCATCACCCCTCATATATGTCTCTGTAGTATTAATATGGGGCAGATCTTTACCCTGAAAGAAAGTCAGACAGATAGTTGTTTGGTGAAATGATTTCGATAAACAACAACAAAAAGAGTCCGTTCACACTAGTGCATATTCTCTTCTGTGAGCGAATTGGGCCATGCTAATGACACTTGCCTCAAACTCTAAACATAGACACAGGAGAAAACAGGCGATCAAGAAAGTCCAAAAGACTAGATAAATTCAAAAGATAAAAAATGGAATCTTTATTGTAATATGACCAAGGTATAAGGAGGAGGAAAACAAGTCAAACATGACCATGGTAGCACGAGGGCGACCAAGTGGGGCATACACTGGGCTTATGGACAGTACAGGGGAGAACAGGTTGCTTATACATGATTATGCTGGTAACATTAGAAATGTAGCACCCATCCCCAGACTATACATGTTACATAAAGAGCCCAACAGGATGTACTAATATAAAGATAACACTATATCATGATAACACATGAAAACATCTTTACCTGTTGGAATGGTAAGTGGAGGTCCACCCAGGTATGACCCCCCCCAACGCACGTTTCGGCAAATGGCCTTTCTCAAGGGGAGTCCGTTCACACTATTGCATATAGTGCATATTCTCTTCTGTGAGCGAATTGGGCCATGCTAATGACACTTGCCTCAAACTCTGCCAGACTTGAAAGAGTATGATCCAATCATCGGATACACCTGCATCATGCTGCGGTTAATATCTCATACCCAATCTGCATGAGAAAATAATCGCAGATCTCCAGCGCCTACAGTATAACACTTGTCTGAGTGCTATCCCTTGAAACCACACAGCACTCAGCCCTGTTATACCCCAGTCTGAGAGTACCCTCACCCCTAGTCTCCAAATTCTAACCAGCAGTCTCCATAACCAGAAAATTGTGAGAAGATCCAGACCCCATCTAATGTCTATGATCAGCTTTATCCTGTCATCTCCACAAAGTATAAAACATGCAATGAATGGCCACTTTATTGTAGACAACCATCTAGTAAACACAATGGGCCTCCTTGGGCCTTCAGAATTGCAGCAACTCATCGCGTCACAGATTCCTCAAAGTGATGAGATGGTTCCCCAGGAATACTGGCCCATGCCAACAGGATAGTTTCTTGCAGTTGTTGCAAATTAGATGAAGGTGCTGAGATGCTCTGAACAACCAATTCTACCTCGTCCCAGAGATGCTTTATAGGGTTAAGATCTGAGGACTGTGAAGGCGGAAAACAAGAAAACTCACTGTTATATTCCTGGTGTAAAGGAATAGAACATCCTGGCACCTCCTGAAGGGAATTGATGTTCGACATAAAGGTATATGTCTGATGCTGCAGGATATACTGTAATTATAGGACACTGATGAAAAGAACTGTAACTATATGGTTAATGCTATGGTTTATTATATTCAGTTATGTAATCGTTATGGACTGTAGGCAGCTGAGCAGGGGAGAGTTACAGAGAGTCAGCCCTGCAGCTGGGCAGGGGAGAGTTACAGAGGGTCAGCCCTGCAGCTGGGCAGGGGAGAGTTACAGAGGGTCAGTCCTGCAGCTGGGCAGGGGAGAGTTACAGAGAGTCAGCCCTCCAGCTGGGCAGGGGAGAGTTACAGAGGGTCAGCCCTGCAGCTGGGCAGGGGAGAGTTACAGAGGGTCAGCCCTGCAGCTGGGCAGGGGAGAGTTACAGAGAGTCAGCCCTGCAGCTGGGCAGGGGAGAGTTACAGAGAGTCAATCCTGCAGCTGGGCAGGGGAGAGTTACAGAGAGTCAGCCCTGCAGCTGGGCAGGGGAGAGTTACAGAGGGACAGCCCTGCAGCTGGGCAGGAGAGAGTTACAGAGGTTCAGCCCTGTAGCTGAGCAGGGGAGAGTTACAGAGGGTCAGCTGTGTAGCTGAGCAGGGGAGAGTTACAGAGGGTCAGCCCTGCAGCTGGACAGAGGAGAGTTACAGAGGGTCAGCCCTGTAGCTGTGCAGGGGAGAGTTACAGAGGGTCAGCCCTGCAGCTGGGCAGGGGAGAATTACAGGGGGTCAGCCCTGCAGCTGGGCAGAGGAGAGTTACAGAGGGTCAGACCTGCAGCTGGGGAGGGGAGAGTTACAGAGGGTCAGCCCTGCAGCTGGGCAGGAGAGAGTTACAGAGGGTCAGCCCTGTAGCTGAGCAGGGGAGAGTTACAGAGGGTCAGCCCTGCAGCTGGACAAAGGAGAGTTACAGAGGGTCAGCCCTGTAGCTGTGCAGGGGAGAGTTACAGAGGGTCAGCCCTGCAGCTGGGCAGGGGAGAATTACAGGGGGTCAGCCCTGCAGCTGGGCAGAGGAGAGTTACAGAGGGTCAGACCTGCAGCTGGGGAGGGGAGAGTTACAGAGGGTCAGCCCTGTAGCTGTGCAGGGGAGAGTTACAGAGGGTCAGCCCTGCAGCTGGACAAAGGAGAGTTACAGAGGGTCAGCCCTGTAGCTTTGCAGGGGAGAGTTACAGAGGGTCAGCCCTGCAGCTGGGCAGGGGAGAATTACAGGGGGTCAGCCCTGCAGCTGGGCAGAGGAGAGTTACAGAGGGTCAGACCTGCAGCTGGGGAGGGGAGAGTTACAGAGGGTCAGCCCTGTAGCTGTGCAGGGGAGAGTTACAGAGGGTCAGCCCTGCAGCTGGGCAGGGGAGAATTACAGGGGGTCAGCCCTGCAGCTGGGCAGGGGAGAATTACAGGGGGTCAGCCCTGCAGCTGGGGAGGGGAGAGTTACAGAGGGTCAGCCCTGCAGCTGGGCAGGGGAGAGTTACAGAGGGTCAGCCCTGCAGCTGGGAAGAGGAGAGTTACAGAGGGTCAGCCCTGCAGCTGGGCAGGGGAGAGTTACAGAGGGTCAGACCTGCAGCTGGGGAGGGGAGAGTTACAGAGGGTTATCCCTGCAGCTGGGCAGGGGAGAGTTACAGAGGGTCAGCCCTGCAGCTGGGCAGGGGAGAGCAACAGGGATCAGCCCTTCTGCTCAGCATGGGAGAGTAACAGGGAGTCAGCCCTGCTGCTGGGCAGGGGAGAGTTAGGCTATGTGCACATGCTGTGGATTGATCTGCGGATTTGTATCTGCGGAACCGCAGGTAAAACCGCAGGTAAAATGACCTGCAGTTTTCCCTGCGGTTTATCACCTCTACAATGGAGGAGATGGTAAACCGCAGCAGAATCCGCAGAAAAGAAGTGACATGTCACTTCTTTCTGCGGATTCAAAACCGCAGCTTTTCCGCAGTTAAAAATCCGCAGCATGTGCACAGCAGATTGTAAATCACCTAGATTTACATGCTACTGTACACTCTGCAGAACTGCTGCAGATCTTCAGCGGCCAAAACCGCAGCAGATCCGCAGCAAAAACCGCAGCGTGTGCACATAGCCTTACAGTGGGTCAGCCCTACAGCTGGGCAGGGGAGAGATACAGGGGGTTATCCCTGCAGTTGGGCAGGAGAAGGTTACAGGGATCAGCCCTGCAGCTGGGCAGGGGAGAGATACAGGGGGTTATCCCTGCAGTTGGGCAGGAGAGGGTTACAGGGGGCCAGCCCAGCAGCTGGGCAGGGTAGATTTATAGAGAGTCAGCCACAGGAGTACATAGAAATCATGGGGCCCCATAGCAAAAGTCTGAATCCCTCCCCCCCCAAAAAAAAAAATTGCCACCAAGCCCAGCTCATCGTCTTGCGTCTCCACACAGCCTCAGCTCCTCACGCTCCACCTCCAAAAGCCGGTAGCCACCCTCACATGTGCAACTACTTCCGGCTGGGCCTAGCATACACTGCTCTCTCTGGCTGGAAAGCTATGTCAGCCAGGAGGCATGGCGTCCTTATGCAAATGAAGCCAGAGAATTCAGCTGGGAGCAATGCAGGACTAGAAAGTAGGAGTTAGGGGGAGCCAGGTACAGAGTGACAGTGGCACGCTCATTTAATTAAAGGCACATGGCACAGCACAGCCCAGGGGCGGACACTGACAGCTTGGGGCTCCCCCTGGGCAAAAAATGTGTCTGGGCCCCCTCCTTTTATGGCGTCAAAGCAACGTATATAATTATATATATATCTCTCTCTCTCCACACACACATATGTAAGGGAGGGCCAGGACTGTAGTCGTGACCTGTATCACTGTAGCAGCTGTGTCCAGTCCTTCCCCTACATGAAACAATAGTCTTCTCCTCGGCATACCTGCATCTCCAGATTGAGCTTCACCAGGGCACTTCCCATGCCATAACGGTCCCTCTTTTAGGCGACCCCCATCAATGGAGACACAGTCCGAGACAACTTTAACACTTTCTTTACTTAGGATTTCGCACATTACATCCACAGTTGGTACATCATAACATTTGCTTGCTTCCTCATCTTTCCCTTGCTCGTTGTCACTTCTGTGCAGTACACGACTGGACCGGGCCGCCTTAGACTGCTTCCCAGTTCCTTCTTGGCCTGACCTCGCTATAATGACATTTCCTTCAGCCTGTTTCGCCACAGACACAAATTCATCAGTCACTACGTTTGGTGGTCCCTGGTGAAGCATCCGGCCAGTCTGTACCGATCTCTTTGAAGCTCCAACTATCTTCGTCTCCTTAGTCCAGCCAACTTCTGCCCTAAAAGCATTGGTGCAGGTGATGAGACGCCACATCTTTCCTTTTCTGTTCTGACCCACTGCTAAGAAACGCAGTGGCCGTGGGTAACATGGGCTATAACGACTTAACGTTACGTGGCTGCTGAGCTGTCCGGGCCTATAGCCCATGTGAACACTTGGGCGCCCTGGCCCCGTCTCTCTAAACTGCTCTTCAGCACTAACCTTAACTCCTAGCAGCCCCTCCTACAATTAACTCTCTATGAACATCCTATCAGGCCCCACTAGTATGCCCCCATCTAGTGGCCCGCAACATAATTCCATCTACCTGGTCTATTGAGGAACTATGTACTAAGAGTGCCCTCGTCTAATGTCCCAAGAAGGATGCACTAGCTTACCCTAACTATACATATATAACAGACACATAATATTATACAATACACAATGGTAACATACATGTAGCAATACCACAAAGACTGACAATAATACATATTTCTATGTAGCAGTACCACAAACGTTAATCAGAAACATTATAATACAGCAATATATACATAGTAACAAAGGAGGGACAACTCTGAGGAAGGAAACAAGAAAATATCACATTCCACTTCCTTACACACACATGTATATATATTACATAGTCTCCTTTATTAAGTAAATTTCTGTCCCTTATACAGTGCCCTCTCTTGCTATTTACAGCACTGTCCCTTACATATTGATTATATAGAGCCCTGTTTTTTATTACATACCGTCCTCTCTTTTTAGATATATAATGCAATGATAGCTGATGGATCATGGGAAAGCTTCTTTTCTAATGGAGGAGATGATGGACTGGTAGTCTTGTCACCGTCTCCTCCATCAGCAGTCATTTTATATCTAACAAGAGAGCGGACTATGTAATGAAAGAGGGCGCTGTGAATAACAAAAATAACAAGAATACACTATATGAGAGACAGCACTGTACATAACAGCAGAGAAAGCTATATAATAAGGGACGGCACCATATATAATTAGAGAGGATGGTATGTAATAAGGGATGGTGTTACACATGATAAAGGAGGAAACTGTAACTAAGGATGGCAATATACATAAGTGAGTACACTATATACTAAGGGATTGTGGTATACATAAAAATCGACTACACTATATACTGAGGGATGGCATTATATATACACAATAAGCAAGTAGACTATATTCTAAGGGACTGTGCTATACATAATAAGTGAGTAAACTATATACTAAGGGGCTGTGCTATGTGTAATAAGTGAGTACACTATATACTAAGGGAGAGTGTTAAACATAATAAGCGATAACATCTTCCTCCACCTCCCCTGTTCATAAATCCATTATAAATCCCCCTTCCTCCCTTACCAATCCCCACACCCCTCATTGTCCTCCTCCCCTGCATCACATTATTGTCCTCTTCCCCATCCCCATCATTGCCTTCTCCTCCAGCACCCCCAGCATTGCCCTTTCCACCACCTTTATCATTGCTTTCTCTCCACCACCCCAGCATTGCCCTTTCCACCACCTTTATCACTGCTTTCTCTCCACCACCCCAGCATTGCCCATTCCACCACCTCCATCATTGTCCTTTCCACTACCATCATCGTCCTTTCCACTACCACAATCATTGCCCATTCCACCACCTTCATTATTTCCTCCTCCCCCAGCACCCCCATTATTGCCCTTTTAACCACGACCATCTTTGTCTTTTCCACCATCGTTGCCTTTTTACCCACCACCCACATCATTGCCCATTCCACCACCTCCATCATTGTCCTTTCCACCACCCCCCATCATTGTCCTTTCCACTGCCACCATCATTGCCTTCTCCACCACCACCCCCATCATTTCCTCCACCCCCACCATACCCATCATTGCCCTTTCCACCACCATCATTGCTTTTTACCCACCACCCCATAACTGCCGTTTCAACTACCATCGTTGTCCTTTTCACCACCTCCATCATTGCCTTCTCCCCCACCACCACCATTGCCCATACCACCACCATTGCCCATTCCACCACCTCCATCATTTCCTCCTCCCCCAACCCCCATTATTGCTCTTTCCACCACCCCATCATTGCTCTCTCCATCACCCCATCATTGCCCTCTCCTCCACCTACACACACACAGCACCATTTACCTCTCTGAACGCACACACCACCACTCATCTCTACACACACACACACACACAGCAGACGGCACCTCTCCGCATGCTCTCCCGCAGCATCACCGTTACCAGCAGCTTCCTTTCACTGGCACAGCGGCCGCGGCGCTGAATGATGATGTCATCCAGCCGCGACGCTGACTGCTGTGTGACACAGGAAACGCGGGCAGGAAGCAGGACAGACTGCTGCAGCTCCACTGTCATCTTCTCTTGTAGGCAGCGGAGCTGCAGGGATCTCCCCCTGCCTGTCGCATATGAGGGCAATCTGGCCAGGGGCCACCGGGACCAGAAAAACAGGCCAGATTGCCCACAATATTAGCCGCCCTGCAGGGGCCCCCCGTAGTCTCTGGGCCCCGATGCAGCCGCATCGGATGCACATGCAGTATGTCCGCCTGTGGCACAGCTGTTGCTGTCCAACTCCGGCAGGCCCCCTCCCTCCTCGGGGCCACATGACAGTCACGTGGCCTAATGCCATTGGCGGTATGCCACTGGAGTCAGCCCTGCAGCTAGGCAGAGGAGAGTTACAGGGCGTCAAGAGTTACAGAGGGTCAACCCTACAGCTGTCGGAGTCTTGGGAGACGATTCTAGGTGGTTCACTATTTAGGGTAAATTGTGCTGTAATAGCAATAGACTGTAGTTTTAGTGTCCGTTTCCTATGTGGGGCTCTGTAGAGTGAGGTCATGGCAGCATCTACTGCTCATTATAAGGCCTCTTTCACACTTCAGTTTTTTACAATCAGTCACAATCCGCCAGGTTTTGAAAAAAACGGATCCGCAATTTTTTTTTTGAGGATCCGTTTTTTCCCCATTCACTTGCATTATGGGCGGATTGTGACGGATTGCCGTCCGTTGCATCCATTTTTTTTGCGGATCCGCCAAAAGTTGCTGTCCGTTACCATCCTCAAAGATTTCCAAACGGAGCTTGCAACGTTTTTTTTTTCTGGCGGATCCTCCAGACACAGATTTAACCCGAAATTCTCTCTCTCTCTCTCTCTCTCCTTTTGATTCCTTTAAAAATCTGCATTTGTCGGATCCGTCAAAAAAACGGACGGGTGGCATCCGTTGTCATCAGTTCTACAACGGATCCGCCATCCGTCCTTTTGGCGGATTATGACTGATGCAAAAAAATGAAGTGTGAAAGAGGCCTAAGCTCTTGAGATATAATGTCTATGTGTACAGAAAAGTCTGGAAGAAACAGAGAGGTTAAATCTATAAATAGACGCCTGGGTGCTGTTAGAGCTCAGATGTACCGTATATTGAGAGTTGAAGAAAGAAGTCGTTCAAAGTCAGATCTTTCCATTCTGAAATTTGACCCGTCCGATTTATGCTGCAGTCTGCAGTCATGTGTCTAATAAGTTTCAGATGGGATTAAGAAAATGACTCTAATAAATTACTGTTCAGTGTATAATACTGGGGTATAAAACAAGATTTCCACAGCCTTCTACACATCATAGAGAAAAAGTGTCATGACACCTTCTCTCCATCTACCTGATGATCATGAGGAACTTCGGAATCTTCTTGTTTACAGTCCTGTGGAAGAAGAGGACGGGGACATCTCTCTGGTGTTGTCCTCTCACTGGATAGAACTGGAGGAAACACATACAGGGACTGAATTCATTCTTTACATACAGATTATTATAGGCCGTGTGTATTTAGTCCTGTCTATTACCTGGTGATGTGAGGGGCTGGGGAACCTCCATCATGACGTCCTTGTACAGATCTTTGTGTCCTTCTAAATACTCCCACTCCTCCATGGAGAAATAGACGGTGACATCCTGACACCTTATAGGAACCTGACACATACAATGATACCGTCATCCCCCGATCCCTCCATAGCGTTACTGTATAATGTCCCAGCATTCCCAGCAGTGTCACCTCTCCAGTCAGCAGCTCAATCATCTTGTAGGTGAGTTCTAGGATCTTCTGGTCATTGATGTCCTCATGTATCAGGGGGTGAGGTGGAGGCCCCATGATTGGGCTCAGGGGTCTTCCCCATCCCTCAGACACAGGGGCCTGACAGCGCTCACTAGAGGTCTTCTTCACTACTGTGTAATCCTGGTTATGGAGAGACACATTAATAAACCTCACTACAGACATTCCCAGAGTCCTCACCTCTCCAGTTCTGTCCATCTGTTATTCCCATAGATAAGAATGATGTAATGTGACGTCATCAGAATCTCTCACCTCTCCAGTAAGCCGGAAGAGGATCTCTAGGGTGAGGTGTAATATCCTCTCCGCCATCTTGTCCCTGTCCCTATCCATCCTTGTAGGGTCACTCAGGAGAATTCTCTTATATAGAAGATCTCCACTGAGAGGATCCGATATTGTAGGGACCTGAATGGGGAGAAGATGACGATGTAACATCATAAAGATCCCATGTAAGAAATCTCCGGAGCTGTTACCGGCTTCACATGATCACTACATCCAGTCATGGCCCCGTCCTGCCACCGGTATAACACACAGTCTGATTATAGTCACATACAGAGGTTTATCACAGAATATCTCCAATCCAGCACCAAAAACACAGAACAAATCTAAAAGAAAAATCTAAATTATCTGAATCTTTATTAAGTAATTCCTAAAATCAAGACACAAAGTTATAAAGTGCCGGCAACATCCACAGAGATCAGGACGGCAGAACGGGGGACGTCAGTAACAGATGAGCACATTAATATATCCCAATAGTGACAACATGGAGCAGGCGACAGCCATAATTTAGACTGTACAGTAACAGATAAAATACAAACACATGGGCCATGTACACACTGAACAAGTCTGTAGGACAGTGTTCCCACCACCAAAAGACTGAAACACAGAAAAACACAGTAAAACAAACATATAAAAATACTCTGTTGTAAAGAAGTAACAGTAAACAGCAAGTGCTAGTAAAAAAGATGATAAAAAACAGGGTATTTTGTTGATACTTTTTTTTGCAAAAAATGTATACTAAGCCGCTCTACCAAATGTAAAGGTAACCCAATATCAGAGCAGTCCCTAACTGATGTATTTAAAAACCTGATCATGTGTATGGTGCCGATATGAGCAGGATTCAGACAGGTAATGTCTGATGTGGACAAGCTGCAGAGGACGGCCTATATGTGCATGGCCCACAAGGGAGGGGTGGAAAAACCTCCCTAATCATGCAAAAACAAGAAACCAATTAAATACAAACACATGGGCCATGCACACAGTGAACAAGTCTGTAGGATAGTGTTCACACCACCAAAAGACTGAAACACAGAAAGACACAGTAAAACAAACGTATACAAAATACTCTGTTGTAATGAAGTAACAGTAAACAGCAAGTACTATTAAAAAGATGATAAAAAGCAGGGTATTTGGTTGATACATTTTTTGCAAAAATGTATACCAAGCAGTGAGCGACGTCAGAAGTGACCCAATGTAATCCAATACAGACAGAGATCGTGATATAGTGACACAGAAGGGAATCATAGAATCATAGAGTTGGAAGGGACCTCCTGGTCCATCTGGTCCAACCCCCTGCTCAAAAACAGGATTCGCTAAATCATCCAAGACAGATGTCTGTCCAGCCTCTGTTTGAAGACTTCAATTGAAGGAGAACTCACCACCTCTCGTGGCAGCCTGTTCCAATCATTGATCACTCTGTCAAAAAGTTTTTTCTAATACCTAATCTGTGTCTCCTCCCATTCAGTTTCATCCCATTGCTTCTAGTCTTTCCTTGTGCAAATGAGAATAAAGATGATCCTTCTACAATGTGACAGCCCTTTAGATATTTGTAGACAGCTATTAAGTCTCCTCTCAAGCTTCTCTTCTGCAAGCTAAACATTCCCAAATCCTGCAACCTTTCCTCATAAGACAGGGTTTGCAGACCGGTCACCATTCTGGTCGCTCTTTTCTGAACTTGCTCCAGTTTGTTAATGACTTTTTTAAAATGTGGCGCCCAAAACTGGAAACAGTATTCCAGATGAGGTCTGACCAAAGAGGAGTAGAGGGCAATAATGACTTCACGTGATCTAGACTGTATGCTTCTGTTAATACATCCTAGAATTGCATTTGCCTTTTTTGCTGCTGCATAACACTGTTGATTCAAATTCAGTTTGTGATCTATTAGTATACCCAAGTCTTTTTCACATGTGCTGTTGCTTAGCCCTATTCCTCCCATTCTGTATATGCTTTTTTTCATTTTTATTGCCCAGATGTAGTACTTTGCATTTTTCCCTGTTAAAAACCATTCTGTTAGTTGCTGCCCACTTCTCCAGTTTATTTATATCTTTTTGAATCCTCTCTCTCTTCTCTAGTATTAGCTATCCCTCCTAGCTTTGTGTCATCAGCAAATTTAATCAGTTTACCCTCAATTCCTTCATCTAAATCATTGATAAAGATGTTGAACAATACAGGGCCCAGGACAGAGCCCTGTGGTACCCCACTTGAGACATTCTTCCAACTGGATGTGCAGCCATTTACGACCACTCTTTGGGTCCGATCACTAAGCCAGTTATGAATCCACCTAACAGTTGCCTTGTCCATTCCATACTTAGTCATTTTTTCAATAAGGATTGTATGAGAGACTTTGTCAAATGCTTTGCTGAAGTCAAGATATACTATATCTACAGCGTTTCCCTGATCCACCCAAGGGAACACGTTCTGTCTCCTGGAATGTGACCGCAGCACTCAGAGGATTAATGTCCCCTGCGCCCAGTAATGGGGAATCTCAAACAAAGACCTCCACCTGCAGAGCCGCACACTAGATATATGGCTGTGACTGAATTCTAGTAGATGATAGGATCTTGTGACTTTCTAAACTATGATTTGGGTTTCTCATTTGGAGCCGGCTGCATAATAATGTGCAGAGTCCCGGTGCCCCCTCCAGGACTGAGTCCTGTCCCCTCTATCACACAGTCCCTGCTCCCCCATTACCATTCACCAGTGCAGACTTCTCCTCCAGCTCTTACATGTGGAGCCGGCTGTACCCTAATGTGCAGAGTCCCGTTGCTCCCCAGGACAGAGTCTTGTCCCCTCTATCACACAGTCCCTGCTCCCCCATTACCGCTCACCAGTGCAGACTTCTCCTCCAGCTCTTACATGTGGAGCCGGCTGTACCCTAATGTGCAGAGTCCCGGTGCCCCCCAGGACTGAGTCCTGTCCCCTCTATCACACAGTCCCTACTCCCCCATTACCATTCACCAGTGCAGACTTCTCCTCCAGCTCTTACATGTGGAGCCGGCTGTACCCTAATGTGCAGAGTCCCGTTGCTCCCCAGGACAGAGTCTTGTCCCCTCTATCACACAGTCCCTGCTCCCCCATTACCGCTCACCAGTGCAGACTTCTCCTCCAGCTCTTACATGTGGAGCCGGCTGTCCCCTAATGTGCAGAGTCCCGGTGCTCCCCCAGGACTGAGTCCTGTCCCCTCTATCACACAGTCCCTGCTCCCCCATTACCGCTCACCAGTGCAGACTTCTCCTCCAGCTCTTACATGTGGAGCCGGCTGTCCCCTAATGTGCAGAGTCCCGGTGCTCCCCCAGGACTGAGTCCTGTCCCCTCTATCACACAGTCCCTGCTCCCCCATTACCGCTCACCAGTGCAGACTTCTCCTCCAGCTCTTACACGTGGAGCCGGCTGTACCCTAATGTGCAGAGTCCCGGTGCTCCCCCAGGACTGAGTCCTGTCCCCTCTATCACACAGTCCCTGCTCCCCCATTACCGCTCACCAGTGCAGACTTCTCCTCCAGCTCTTACATGTGGAGCCGGCTGTACCCTAATGTGCAGAGTCCCGGTGCCCCCCAGGACTGAGTCCTGTCCCCTCTATCACACAGTCCCTGCTCCCCCATTACCGCTCACCAGTGCAGACTTCTCCTCCAGCTCTTACATGTGGAGCCGGCTGTACCCTAATGTGCAGAGTCCCGGTGCCCCCCAGGACTGAGTCCTGTCCCCTCTATCACACAGTCCCTGCTCCCCCATTACTGCTCACCAGTGCAGACTTCTCCTCCAGCTCTTACATGTGGAGCCGGCTGTCCCCTAATGTGCAGAGTCCCGGTGCTCCCCCAGGACTGAGTCCTGTCCCCTCTATCACACAGTCCCTGCTCCCCCATTACCGCTCACCAGTGCAGAGTTCTCCTCCAGCTCTTACATGTGGAGCCGGCTGTACCCTAATGTGCAGAATTCTGGTGCTCCCCCAGGACTGAGTCCTGTCCCCTCTATCACACAGTCCCTGCTCCCCCATTACCGCTCACCAGTGCAGACTTCTCCTCCAGCTCTTACATGTGGAGCCGGCTGTCCCCTAATGTGCAGAGTCCCGGTGCTCCCCAGGACTGAGTCCTGTCCCCTCTATCACACAGTCCCTGCTCCCCCATTACCGCTCACCAGTGCAGACTTCTCCTCCAGCTGTTACATGTGGAGCCGGCTGTACCCTATTGTGCAGAGTCCCGGTGCCCCCCCAGGACTGAGTCCTGTCCCCTCTATCACACAGTCCCTGCTCCCCCATTACTGCTCTCCAGTGCAGACTTCTCCTCCAGCTCTTACATGTGGGGCCGGCTGTACCCTAATGTGCAGTGTCCCGGTGGTCCCCAGGACTGAGTCCTGTCCCCTCTATCACACAGTCTCTGCTCCCCCATTACTGCTCTCCAGTGCAGACTTCTCCTCCAGCTCTTACATGTGGAGCCGGCTGTACCCTAATGTGCAGTGTCCCGGTGCCCCCCAGGACTGAGTCCTGTCCCCTCTATCACACAGTCCCTGCTCCCCCATTACCGCTCACCAGTGCAGACTTCTCCTCCAGCTCTTACATGTGTAGCCGGCTGTACCCTAATGTGCAGAGTCCCGGTGCTCCCCCAGGACTGAGTCCTGTCCCCTCTATCACACAGTCCCTGCTCCCCCATTACCGCTCACCAGTGCAGACTTCTCCTCCAGCTCTTATATGTGGAGCCGGCTGTACCCTAATGTGCAGAGTCCCGGTGCTCCCCCAGGACTGAGTCCTGTCCCCTCTATCACACAGTCCCTGCTCCCCCATTACCGCTCACCAGTGCAGACTTCTCCTCCAGCTCTTACATGTGGAGCCGGCTGTACCCTAATGTGCAGAGTCCCGGTGCTCCCCCAGAACTGAGTCCTGTCCCCTCTATCACACAGTCCCTGCTCCCCATTACGGCTCACCAGTGCAGACTTCTCCTCCAGTTCTTACATGTGGAGCCGGCTGTACCCTAAGGCCTCTTTCACACATCAGGTTTTCGCCGTCAGGCCCGATCCGGCTCTTTTGACAAAAATCGGATCCGGCGAAATGCAATGCCGGATCCGGTTTCCCCCCCATTGACTTGCATTAGCGCCGGATGGCCATGCGTTTCGTCCGGTTTTCGCCAGATCCGGCAATGTGTCGCAATCCGGCGTCTGGAAAAAACGACTACTGTAACGTTTTTTGTCTCCGGCGAAAAAGCCGGACCCGGCACGTCCGGCTTTTTCACACAATGAAAGTCTATGAGCGCCGGAAATTGGCCTGATCCGTTTTTTTTGGGTCTGAGCATGCTCAGTATTTCTGCCCACAGCACACATATAGAAAACCATGACAGTGGGACCCTCAGCCACACCCAACATGCCACCCAAGACAGGAACCAGGCGCAGGAGAAGGCACGAGAGAACACCACCATCAGCACCACCACCACCCCAAATGGAGCAAAGCGACCATGCTGAACAACGGGAGGGGAGTCCACCAGCAGATGAGAGACGGTAATTATCAAATCCCCCATTCCTCAAAACTAGGGCCATGGAATATCAAGATATTCATTGGCCCTTTGTTTCTCTTTATTCAACAGCCGCCCAAGAGATGCAGCAGCAGCAGCAATGGCAGCAGCTGAAACACCACGCACAGGCATGGAGTCTGGCCAGCAGGAGGACACCGCATCTTCTTCTGGGAGCCCTCCCTCGCATCGTCAGCATTTGACGGTAAGTTTTTATTTCCAAAATCCATCATCTTTGTAATATATGTCTATTCATTGGCTTTTATTTCAAAACAGGAATCACAAGCTGAAGAGGAGCTCCCAGAAGAAGTAGGAAGGGGTGGACAGACACCTGGAGTGGGCTCACAATTGGTAAGTTTTTTCATCAAACGCAGAAACACAACATCACACTACACACAACACATAGAAAACAATGTACCGCAGACATCACACAGCAAACAAATATGCCAACATCCAAACACATAAATTTTTTTCTTTTCTTCTCTAGTCTTCCCAATCTGGTGCTCGGCCAAGAGGTCCTCGCAGTGAATCCCTGGGTCGTCGGCGACAGCAACGCGGCGGTCACCAGCGTGTAAGTATAATATTTAAATTAAATTTTGGTACACTTTTTATTTCATGTCTTAAAGTGTGGTGCCTAATTTTGCTATTTTTCTCTTTTACTTTAACCCCTTAACGACCGCCGATACGCCTTTTAACGGCGGTAATTAAGGGTACTTAAACCACAGCGCCGTTAATTCACGGCGCTGTGATTTAAGTGAATAGCGCCCCCCAGTGTCGGATTTTCTCCGGGGTCTCGGCTGCCAGGGGTAGCCGAGACCCCAGAGAACATGAATCGGTCCGACCCCCACTTTTGCGATCGCCGTTATTAACCCTATAACGGCGACCGCAAAAAAAGCCGCGATTTTACATGTAATTTCTCTTTCCTCTGATGTGATCGCACATCAGAGGATAGAGAAATAGGGTCCCCGATCCCCCCGGTCCCCTCCCGGTACCTCTCCCTTGTCCTCCGTCCCCTCCCGATGGTCCCGCGCCCGCCGGCGTCATCCGATGGGCGCCGCCATCTTGAAAATGGCGGGCGCATGCGCAGTGCGCCCGCCGGGAATCTGCTGGCTCCGGCTGGCAGATTCCATTCATTATTTTGATCACTAAGATAAACGATCATAGTGATCAAAATAATAAAAATAGTACATAACCCCCCCGTTTATCACCCCCTTATATAGGCCAATATAATGAAATAAAAAAAATATTTTGTTTTTCAGTTTTCCATAAGGGTTAGGGTTAGGCTAGGGTTAGGGTTAGGCTAGGGTTAGGGTTAGGCTAGGGTTAGGCTAGGGTTAGGCTAGGGTTAGGGTTAGGCTAGGGTTAGGCTAGGGTTAGGGTTAGGCTAGGGTTAGGCTAGGGTTAGGCTAGGGTTAGGGTTAGGCTAGGGTTAGGTTAGGGTTAGGGATAGGCTAGGGTTAGGCTAGGGTTAGGGTTAGGCTAGGGTTAGGCTAGGGTTAGGGTTAGGCTAGGGTTAGGGCTAGGCTAGGGTTAGGGCTAGGCTAGGGTTAGGGCTAGGCTAGGGTTGGGCTAGGGTTAAGGGTTAGGGTTGGGCTAGGGTTAAGGGTTAGGGTTGGGCTAGGGTTAGGGTTGGGCTAGGGTTAAGGGTTAGGGTTGGGCTAGGGTTAAGGGTTAGGGTTGGGCTAGGGTTAGGGCTAGGGTTGGGCTAGGGTTAGGGTTAGGGTGAACTAGGATTAGGGTTAGAATTAGGATTAGGGATTAGGGTTGGGATTAGGGTTAGGGGTGTGTTGGGGTTAGGGTTGGAGCAAGAATTGAGGGGTTTCCACTATTTACCAACTTTGGGGGTCTAAAAATTGGGGTCTAAAAAATCACTTTTGTGGAAATAAAAAAGACTTATTTTCACGGCTCTGCGTTTATAAACTTCTGTGACGCGCTTGGGGGTTCAAAGTGCTCACCACACATCTAGATAAGTTCCTTAGGGGGTCTAATTTCCAAAATGGGGTCACTTGTGGGGGGTTTCCACTGTTTAGGCCCATCAGGGGCTCTGCAAACGCAACATGATGCCCGTAGACCATTCCATCAAAGTCCGCATTCCAAAATGGCACTCCTTCCCTTCCGAGCTCTCCCATGCGCCCAAACAGTGGTTCCCCCCCACATATGGGGTATCAGTGTACTCAGGACAAATCGCATAATAACTGTGGGGGTATGATTTCTCCTGTTACCCTTGTAAAAATAAAAATTTGGGCGCGAAAAGATCATTTTTGTGGAAAAAAAATGGATTTCTTATTTTCACGGCTCTACGTTATAAACTTCTGTGAAGCACTTGAAGGTTCAAAGTGCTCACCACACATCTAGATAAGTTCCTTCATGGGTCTAGTTTCCAAAATGGAGTCACTTGTTGGGGGTTTCCACTGTTTAGGCCCATCAGGGGCTCTGCAAACGCAACATGATGCCCGCAGACCATTCCATCAAAGTCTGCATTCCAAAATGGCACTCCTTCCCTTCCGAGCTCTCCCATGCGCCCAAACAGTGGTTCCTCCCCACATATGGGGTATCAGCGTACTCAGGACAAATCGCATAATAACTGTGGGGGTATGATTTCTCCTGTTACCCTTGTAAAAATAAAAATTTGGGGGTGAAAAGATCATTTTTGTGGAAAAAAAAATGGATTTCTTATTTTCACGGCTCTACGTTATAAACTTCTGTGAAGCACTTGAAGGTTCAAAGTGCTCACAACACATCTAGATAAGTTCCTTCATGGGTCTAGTTTCCAAAATGGAGTCACTTGTTGGGGGTTTCCACTGTTTAGGCCCATCAGGGGCTCTGCAAACGCAACATGATGCCCGCAGACCATTCCATCAAAGTCTGCATTCCAAAATGGCACTCCTTCCCTTCCAAGCTCTCCCATGCACCCAAACAGTGGTTCCTCCCCACATATGGGGTATCAGCGTACTCAGGACAAATCGCATAATAACTGTGGGGGTATGATTTCTCCTGTTACCCTTGTAAAAATAAAAATTTGGGGGCAAAAAGATCATTTTTGTGGAAAAAAAAATGGATTTATTTTCACGGCTCTACGTTATAAACTTCTGTGAAGCACTTGAAGGTTTAAAGTGCTCACCACACATCTAGATAAGTTCCGTAATGGGTCTAGTTTCCAAAATGGGGTCACTTGTTGGAGTTTTCCACTGTTTAGGCACATTAAGGGCTCTCCGAACGCAACATGGCATCCGATCTTAATTCCAGCCAATTCTGCGTTGAAAAAGTCAAACGGTGCTCCATCCCTTGCGAGCTCTGCCGTGTGCTGAAAAAGGGGTTTACCCCCACATATGGGGTATCGGCGTATTCAGGAGAAATTGTACAACAAATTTTGTGGTTGATTTTCTCTTTTAACACTTGTGAAAATAAAAAAAATTGGTTCTGAAGTAATTTTTTTCCAAAAAAAAGTTAAATGTTAATTTTTTCCATCCACATTGCTTTCGTTCCTGTGAAGCACTTAAAGGGTTAATAAACTTCTTGAATGTGGTTTTGAGCACCTTGAGGGGTCTAGTTTTTAGAATGGTGCCACTTTTGGGTATTTTCTGTCATGTACACCCCTCAAAATGACTTTAAATATGATGTGGTCCCTAAAAAAAATGGCTTTGTAAATTTTGTTGTAAAAATGAGAAATCGCTGGTCAATTTTAAACCTTATAACTTCCTAACAAAAAAAAATTTTGCTTCCAAAATTGTGCTGATGTAAAGTAGACATGTGGGAAATGTTATTTATTAAGAAATTTATGTGACACATCTCTCTGATTTAAGGGCATAAAAATTTAAAGTTTTAAAATTGCAAAATTTTAAAAATTTTTGCCATATTTTTGTTTTTTTCATAAATAAACACAAGACTTATCGAAGAAATTTTACCACTAACATGAAGTACAATATGTCACGAAAAAACAATCTCAGAATCAGCAGGATCCATTAAAGCGTTCCAGAGTTATAACCTCATAAAGGGACAGTGGTCAGAATTGTAAAAATTGGCCTGGTCATTAAGCTGCAAACTGGCTCTGTCGCTAAGGGGTTAACAGCCTTCACAGCGTGCTCCCGACTCTGACGGTGAGGATGGAGGAATTGATGTTGACCTGCTAATCGATCTCGTCAGAGAAAGGGAGCCGCTTTGGAATATGGCTGACCGCGGCCATGCTGACCTGATAGTTACCCGACGGCTCTGGGAGGAAATCTGTTCGCTCCTTGTGGCCCGCTGGGAGGACCTCGATGCTCGGGCCCAGATTAAAGAGCGTAAGTATATACAGTACCGGTTGCTTGATGTAAACCAGTGTTTCCCGAACTCCAGTCCTCGTGGTCCCCACGGATCATGTGTTCAGGATTTCTATTTACTATGGAAATCCTGAAAACATGACCCCTGGGGACCATGAGGACTGGAGTTTGGGAAACACTGATGTTGTATACTAACCACTTTGTCCTTTCTCGTTTCAGGGGACAGAATTGTGAAGCGGTGGCGGTCTGTGAGGAATCGTTTCAAGAAGGAGCTCAATAAAGAGATGCGGGCCCCGAGTGGATCTGGAGGACGGAGGAGCAAGTACAAGTACGCACGAGCCCTGTCGTTCCTCCGGGATACAATGGTCACCAGAAGGTAAATATTACACACCACATGTAAAAAAAAAATGTTTAGATGTAAAAAAAATTTTTCAGCCAGGGCCATACCATGTCACTATTTTAATTGTTTTTTTTTCTCTTTATTCCACAGCACGGTGAGCAGCACTCGGGAGCCTGCACGGTTGGACCCTTCTGAGGCGATCCCTGAGGAGACCGGCACCGAGGGACACTTCGACCGCCCCGGTACATCTGCACTTTCCCAGCCTTCCCACACATTACACCCATCTGTCCCATCCACCAGCGCAGGAGCATCGTGGCCGACAACATTACATGGAGCTGCTGGTGAGGAGATCGCTTTCCCTTTACCCCACCCTTCTGCCCCTGCCACCTCTAGTACACGTGCGGGTACTGGGCGGCAGCGGCAGAGGGGTCAGGAAAAGACTTATGCGCCAGAGTTCTTGCATCTGAATGCATCTTTCCAGAACTGTCTAAAAGTCTTGTCAGAGCAAATCTCAGCAGGCTTTCAGCAGATCAACTCCAGCATTCTCAAGGTGAAGACACTTCTGCAAACCATGCATTCAGAAGCAAGATCTTCGCCAAACCACACCTTTTTCAGGTCTGTTGTGGAGCGCATGGAAACGCTCTCTCCTAGCCAGCAGATGCATGTAATGCATTCGTGCCACGGTGCTCTCCAGCACGTTACCTCCCAACCTCCTCCTCCCACCCCAGTAGTTCCTCCACCTGCACCCCCTCCAGCCACTTTCCATCCTCCCCCTCCTATTACATACCAGCCACCTCCCCAGTACCAGCAACCTCCCCAGTATCAGCAACCTCCCCATTACCAGACATCTCCCCACTTCCAGCAACCTGCCCCGTACCAAACTCCTTCCCCGTACCAAACTCCTTCCCCATACCACTTTCCATCCACATCATCTGCTCCTACAGTCCCTGCCCAACCCTCCACTCCACCACCCACCACCTCTTCTGCCTCCCACATGTCCACCCATTCTCTAGCTTTTTCCACACCTTCACCTCTAACTGTTCCTTCCCCACCACGATCCCAGTCCTCTCTCCACACTCCCAGTGTCGAAGTGTCCCGCAGCCCCTCCAGCAGTATTTCCACCCCACACTACACAAATTTATAAAAATGCGTGTTTTTAAATAAATGACCAATTTTCTGGTTTAAAAGGTTTATTAAATAAGTTTTTAAATTTCAAAAAAGCATTCTAAAAAAAAAAAAATTTTCAATAAAAGTTTAATTATTGTTTTACACTGGTTGTCTGTCATTTCTTTCTGCGGTGAAATATGGTAAAAAAAAGGTTAAATACAGGGTATTTAAAAGGTAAAAAGGTTCTCAAAACCAGGTATATAACTGTAGGTAAAAGGTAAATAAATTTTACCTTTTTGCCACAGTTGTGTTCTCCTGGTTGTGTTTGAAGCAAAGTATTTCACCAAAAAAGTTGTGTATCTTGTGGGTGATTTGCTAACAATGTACACAAATTTTGTTAAAAGGTGAAATACTTTGCATAAAACACAACCAGGTACACACCTGTGGCCTAAAGGTAAAAATAGTTAAACCATGACAAGATAGCCAACTTTGGTTGGCAAAGGTATATAATGTTGGTACAGAAGGTACACAAGTTTGGTTAGGGCACAAATCTTTCACACTCTGTCATCCTTCCAGTCTATTCTGCCTTGAGGCGACATAAAGTATTGTGCAAAATTGTCCCTCATTACTGAAACCGTCACAGAACTTCTAGTGGTAATGTTCTGATAATCTTGCAAAGTGGTTTCTTCAGAGGTGTCCTCAATGGAAATGGGTTCCTTGCAGATAACAAAATTGTGGAGTACCACGCAAGCTTTGATCACCTCGTCAACAGTTTCTGTCTTGAGGTTGATCGCAGTCAATAGGACACGCCATTTGGCTGTCAGAATACCAAAGGTACATTCAACCATTCTTCTTGCTCGTGAGGCGGTAATTAAAAATGCGTTTTGTTCTTGACAATCCTCTGCTACCGTACGGTTTCAAAAGGTGTTCTGACAGCTGGAAGGCTTCATCCCCTACACAGACAAATAGCATAGGTGGACCAGGTGTTTGCGGCAGCGGTCTAGGTGGTGGGAACTGGAAGGTGTTTCCATACAGTTTACGCCCCATGGCAGACAGTTTGAAAACTTGAGAGTCATTTGAGCAGCCATAGGCCCCAATATCAACAGCAATAAATTTGTATTCCGCGTCAGAGATGGCCATGAGGACAATTGAAAAATATTTCTTGTAATTGAAATATTCCGATCCCGATCCGGCTGGCTTTACAATGCGGATATGTTTCCCGTCCACAGAGCCCAAGCAGTTCGGAAACTGACATATCTGTAGAAACTTTTCAGAAATTTCAATCCACCTCTCTGTTGTGGGCTCTGGTAAAAACTCTTCAGCTAAGGAGTCCCACAGTGCACGGCATGTGTGCTTCACTATTCCAGATATGGTGGAAATCCCGAGTCTGTACTGGAAATGCAGTGACGAAAGGGATTCTCCAGTTGCAAGAAATCTGTGGGGAATTAAAAAACAATCAATTAGTTTAAAATCACAGCATTACACACCAAAACTCAGCTATAACACTTGGAGATACAAACTACCACCAAGATTGCAGTGAAAGTGTGCTCTGATGCGAGCATATCCAATAAATGTGGCTTACCTTAAAGTCACCATCAGACGCTCTGCGGGTGAAACAGAGAAGCGGCAATAGGTGTCCGATTTTCTTATGAGGTGTGCAATGCGCTCCAGCAAGTAATCAAAATTCTCCATTTTCATCCGAACATATCCAAAAAATTTCTCCGGGTTTCGTCTAAGGTCTATGCAGAGTGTAGAATAGACCCCACGCGTCATTCTCTTGGCTGTGATGGGGTGGATCCACAAACGTCGTCTACGATACCTGATGCGCTGCTGTCTCGCTCTCTCCTTCTCCAGAATAATCACCCTCAAACGATTCGCCTCCGCTGTAAAATCCGCCAAATTCTTCAAAATATTTCCAATCACAACATCTTCACCAGTCACTTGCTCTTCTCTCCAACCTGCACTTTCTCCTCTACAACCTGTCAAAGAAGGGCTGTAGGAACACGGTATATATAGTTTTTCAGTAGGCAATCCCGTTCAGAAGGCCACAAGGGGCCTTTTTAAAAACCGGATCCGGCGTAATACGTCGAAAAACGGATCGAAAACCGGATGAACCGGATGAGACGGATCCGGTTTTGGCTGTCATGCGCAAGACGGATCCAGCAGAAAACCGGATCCGTCACATCCGGTTTTACAAAACATTTGCCGGATCCGGCACTCCGGCACGAGCCTGACGGCGAAAACCTGATGTGTGAAAGTAGCCTAATGTGCAGAGTCCCGGTGCTCCCCAGGACTGAGTCCTGTCTCCTCTATCACACAGTCCCTGCTCCCCCATTACCACTCACCAGTGCAGACTTCTCCTCCAGCTCTTACATGTGGAGCCGGCTGTACCCTAATGTGCAGAGTCCCGGTGCCCCCCAGGACTGAGTCCTGTCCCCTCTATCACACAGTCCCTGCTCCCCCATTACCGCTCACCAGTGCAGACTTCTCCTCCAGCTCTTACATGTGGAGCCGGCTGTACCCTAATGTGCAGAGTCCTGGTGCCCCCCAGGACTGAGTCCTGTCCCCTCTATCACACAGTCCCTGCTCCCCCATTACCACTCACCAGTGCAGACTTCTCCTCCAGCTCTTACATGTGGAGCCGACTGTACCCTAATGTGCAGAGTCCCGGTGCTCCCCAGGACTGAGTCCTGTCCCCTCTATCACACAGTCCCTGCTCCCCCATTACCGCTCACCAGTGCAGACTTCTCCTCCAGCTCTTACATGTGGAGCCGGCTGTACCCTAATGTGCAGAGTCCCGGTGCCCCCCAGGACTGAGTCCTGTCCTCTCTATCACACAGTCCCTGCTCCCCCATTACCGCTCACCAGTGCAGACTTCTCCTCCAGCTCTTACATGTGGAGCCGGCTGTACCCTAATGTGCAGAGTCCCGGTGCCCCCCAGGACTGAGTCCTGTCCCCTCTATCACACAGTCCCTGCTCCCCCATTACCTCTCACCAGTGCAGACTTCTCCCCCAGCTCTTACATGTGGAGCCGGCTGTACCCTAATGTGCAGAGTCCCGGTGCTCCCCAGGACTGAGTCCTGTCCCCTCTATCACACAGTCCCTGCTCCCCCATTACCGCTCACCAGTGCAGACTTCTCCTCCAGCTCTTACATGTGGAGCCGGCTGTACCCTAATGTGCAGAGTCCCGGTGCCCCCCAGGACTGAGTCCTGTCCCCTCTATCACACAGTCCCTGCTCCCCCATTACCGCTCACCAGTGCAGACTTCTCCTCCAGCTCTTACATGTGGAGCCGGCTGTACCCTAATGTGCAGAGTCCCGGTGCCCCCCAGGACTGAGTCCTGTCCCCTCTATCACACAGTCCCTGCTCCCCCATTACCGCTCACCAGTGCAGACTTCTCCTCCAGCTCTTACATGTGGAGCCGGCTGTACCCTAATGTGCAGAGTCCCGGTGCCCCCCAGGACTGAGTCCTGTCCCCTCTATCACACAGTCCCTGCACCCCCATTACCACTCACCAGTGCAGACTTTAGTGATGTGTCGTTTGTGAACGATCCGATACAAAGAGCCAGCTCCCTGATGTGAATGAAATGAGCCGGCTCTGCAGTGAGAAGGAGCCGAGGTTTTTTTTTGCCTGGAAGCTTATCAGCTTCAGCTTATTGAAGTGTGACTGACTGTGACTCATCTGGGAGGAGCAGTCAGGAGAGAAGTAGATGTGTGCTGTGAATAATGCGCATGAGTTACCTTGAGTCCCAAATAAAGTGATATACTCCTAGCTTCATGCATGGCATATATGGCATGTGACTGTAGAGAGGTCAGAGTGAATTGGTATCATGTTCGTTCTCATACTAGTATACTATGTCAGCAGCACTGAGGAGGATTCAGGACAGGACAAGAACCCTACAGGGAGGAGGATGGATGAGGTCAGTTGTTGCTGCTGAGGGTAGGGTAAGTAATATAAAGTAATTTTAGGTAAAACCTGTGGAGAGATCTCGGTCCAGCCCCAATCATTATATAGGGTAAGCTGGTCTCACATTTGCATATTTTGGCTGCACACGGATCCGTTTTTGTCTCCATTGACTTTCAGTGGTGACGGATGGGACTTGAGTGTGCGTTCAGTTGTCACGCAGGCACAGGGACACGCACGGATCCGTGGCTACATGTCTGGAATTTAAATGGAGCTCTAGAGTACGAATCCAGGACAACATGTAACCGTGTGCTTGGATCTGTGTTGTGGCACTGATGCTCGGAAGTGAGGGATGTCCTGTATGGGAAAGTGATGTTCTGTATGGGACCAGTTTGCAGACATAATATAGACTATGTCCGCATGCTGACCTGTCATACAGTGACCTTTCCCGCCTCACTAGAAGGGTTTGCGTCCTATGTTACAGTGTGGTAATGATAATAAAATGTATTGGGAGCATGTATATGACATGGGGGCACCTGGTTAGGGGCTGCACGAGTGGTCTGCATTCACACTAGCGTTTTGGTACCGTGCGTTGTGATGCATAGCAATCCTGATCCAGATTACATCCCTATACTTAACATAGGGACGCACGGAGCGGCATCAGGATTTTCCATGTGCTCCCAAAACGCAGCCTGTTGCGAATTTTGGGTGTTAAAAAAAAAAAATCTGCAGACATCCTGTTATGTGTCAGCACGTCCAAAAACATATAATAGTCAATGTAGGCGCACCTGAATCAGGATGCCTGCGTCCAATCTGTATGTGGATTTCATACTGCGCAGGCTCCGAGCCACATTTTTTTTTCTTTCACCAGTCTCTCTCCCCTCTCCTCTCCCGTCTCTCTGCCCCAGAAGTTCGAATTTTACATTTCCAACCAAATCCTGATCAGGATACCGATCCATGCATTTGCATCCATTTACAGAAAAAACACGGATGCGGATAAATCGTGTCCAAGAGGGAATGACTACAGAAATGAAAGTGCGGAATACTAGTCTGGGGGAATAGATGTCCCACTGGGCTACTAATGGTTAATTATCAGAACTCCAGTGCCGATATGAAACTATCTTTACTGCACATGACTTTATTACAATGCAGTAATAGGGGAGTCAGGAGGAATGGTTCTAGTTGGGGAACATGAAGGATCTTTTCTCTGTAATATATAAACAATACTGGGCCGAGTCCGAATCTTTATATTAGGCTTATATTAGAAAGGAATACATGGTAAGACTGCAACCGAGGAGTAGGGGCCTGATCACAAGAGCTGACAATCTGGGGAAGCAGCAATGCTGAATAACAGTCTACACTGCGTCACTAGATCCTTATACAGGTGTATGAGGCCTCACTGTACAGGAGAGACCGGAGCGAGGCGCAGGGGCCTGATCACAAGAGCTGACAATCTGAGGAAACAGCAATGCTGAATAACAGTCTACACTGCATCACTAGATCCTTATACAGGGGTATAATGAGGCCTCACTGTACAGGAGAGACCGTATCAAGGAACAGGGGCCTGATCACAAGAGCTGACAATCTGAGGAAACAGCAATGCTGAATAACAGTCTACACTGCGTCACTAGATCCTTATACAGGTGTATAATGAGGCGTCACTGTACAGGAGAGACCGGAGCGAGGAGCAGGGGCCTGATCACAAGAGCTGACAATCTGAGGAAACAGCAATGCTGAATAACAGTCTACACTGCGTCACTAGATCCTTATACAGGGGTATAATGAGGCCTCACTGTACAGGAGAGCCTGGAGTGAGGAGCAGGGGCCTGATCACAAGAGCTGACAATCTGAGGAAACAGCAATGCTGAATAACAGTCTACACTGCGTCACTAGATCCTTATACAGGTGTATAATGATGCCTCACTGTACAGGAGAGCCTGGAGTGAGGAGCAGGGGCCTGATCACAAGAGCTGACAATCTGAGGAAACAGCAATGCTGAATAAGTCTACACTGCGTCACTAGATCCTTATACAGGGGTATAATGAGGCCTCACTGTATAGGAGAGACCGGAGCGAGGAGCAGTGGCCTGATCACAAGAGCTGACTATCTGAGGAAACAGCAATGCTGAATAACAGTCTACACTGCGTCACTAGATCCTAATACAGGTGTATAATGAGGCCTCACTGTACAGGAGAGACCGGAGCGAGGAGTCGGGGCCTGATCACAAGAGCTGACAATCTGAGGAGACAACAATGCTGACTAACAATCTGTACTGCGTCACTAGATCCTTATACAGGTGTATAATGAGGCCTCACTGTACAGGAGAGACCGGAGCGAGGAGCAGGGGCCTGGTCACAAGAGCTGACAATCTGAGGAAACAGCAATGCTGAATAACAGTCTACACTGCGTCACTAGATCCTTATACAGGTGTATAATGAGGCCTCACTGTACAGGAGAGACTGGAGCGAGGAGCCGGGGCCTGATCACAAGAGCTGACAATCTGAGGAAACAGCAATGCTGAATAACAGTCTACACTGCGTCACTAGATCCTTATACAGGTGTATAATGAGGCCTCACTGTACAGGAGAGACCGGAGCAGGGAGCAGGGGCCTGATCACAAGAGCTGACAATCTAAGGAAGCAGCAATGCTGAATAAGTGTCTACACTGCATCACTAGATCCTTATACAGGTGTATAATGAGGCCTCACTGTACAGGAGAGACCGGAGCGAGGAGCCGGGGACTGATCACAAGAGCTGACAATCTGAGGAAACAGCAACGCTGAATAACAGTCTGCACTGCGTCACTAGATCCTTATACAGGTGTATAATGACGCCTCACTGTACAGGAGAGACCGGAGCGAGGAGCAGGGGCCTGATCACAAGAGCTGACAATCTGAGGAAACAGCAATGCTGAATAACAGTCTACACTGCGTCACTAGATACTTATACAGGTGTATAATGAGGCCTCTGTACAGGAGAGACCGGAGCGAGGAGCAGTGGCCTGATCACAAGAGCTGACTATCTGAGGAAACAGCAATGCTGATCAACAGTCGACACTGCGTCACTAGATCCTTATACAGGTGTATAATGAGGCCTCACTGTACAGGAGAGACAGGAGAGAGGAGCCGGGGCCTGATCACAAGAGCTGACAATCTGAGGAAGCAGCAATACTGAATAACAGTCTACACTGTGTCACTAGATCCTTATACAGGGGTATAATGAGACCTCACTGTACAGGAGAGACCGGAGCGAGGAGCAGGGGCCTGATCACAAGAGCTGACAATCTGAGGAGACAGCAATGCTCCATAACAGTCTACACTGCATCACTAGATCCTTATACAGGTGTATAATGAGGCCTCACTGTACAGGAGAGACCGGAGCGAGGCGCAGGGGCCTGGTCACAAGAGCTGACAATCTGAGGAAACAGCAATGCTGAATAACAGTCTATACTGCGTCACTAGATCCTTATACAGGTGTATAATGACGCCTCACTGTACAGGAGAGACCGGAGCGAGGAGCAGGGGCCTGATCACAAGAGCTGACAATCTGAGGAAGCAGCAATGCAGAATAACAGTCTACACTGCGTCACTAGATCCTTATACAGGTGTATAATGACGCCTCACTGTACAGGAGAGACCGGAGCGAGGAGCAGGGGCCTGATCACAAGAGCTGACAATCTGAGGAAACAGCAATGCTGAATAACAGTCTACACTGCGTCACTAGATCCTTATACAGGTGTATAATGAGGCCTCACTGTACAGGAGAGCCTGGAGTGAGGAGCAGGGGCCTGATCACAAGAGCTGACAATCTGAGGAAACAGCAATGCTGAATAAGTCTACACTGCGTCACTAGATCCTTATACAGGGGTATAATGAGGCCTCACTGTACAGGAGAGACCGGAGCGAGGAGCAGTGGCCTGATCACAAGAGCTGACTATCTGAGGAAACAGCAATGCTGAATAACAGTCTACACTGCGTCACTAGATCCTAATACAGGTGTATAATGAGGCCTCACTGTACAGGAGAGACCGGAGCGAGGAGTCGGGGCCTGATCACAAGAGCTGACAATCTGAGGAGACAACAATGCTGACTAACAATCTGTACTGCGTCACTAGATCCTTATACAGGTGTATAATGAGGCCTCACTGTACAGGAGAGACCGGAGCGAGGAGCAGGGGCCTGGTCACAAGAGCTGACAATCTGAGGAAACAGCAATGCTGAATAACAGTCTATACTGCGTCACTAGATCCTTATACAGGTGTATAATGAGGCCTCACTGTACAGGAGAGACTGGAGCGAGGAGCCGGGGCCTGATCACAAGAGCTGACAATCTGAGGAAACAGGAATGCTGAATAACAGTCTACACTGTGCCACTAGATCCTTATACAGTTGTATAATGAGGCCTCACTGTACAGGAGAGACCGGAGCGAGGAGCAGGGGCCTGATCACAAGAGCTGACAATCTGAGGACACAACAATGCTGAATAACAGTCTACATTGCATCACTAGATCCTTATACAGGTGTATAATGAGGCCTCACTGTACAGGAGAGACTGGAGCGAGGAGCCGGGGCCTGATCACAAGAGCTGACAATCTGAGGAAACAGCAATGCTGAATAACAGTCTACACTGCGTCACTAGATCCTTATACAGGTGTATAATGAGGCCTCACTGTACAGGAGAGACCGGAGCGAGGAGCAGGGGCCTGATCACAAGAGCTGAAAATCTGAGGAAACAGCAATGCTGACTAACAATCTGTACTGCGTCACTAGATCCTTATACAGGTGTATAATGAGGCCTCACTGTACAGGAGAGACCGGAGCAGGGAGCAGGGGCCTGATCACAAGAGCTGACAATCTAAGGAAGCAGCAATGCTGAATAAGTGTCTACACTGCATCACTAGATCCTTATACAGGTGTATAATGAGGCCTCACTGTACAGGAGAGACCGGAGCGAGGAGCCAGGGACTGATCACAAGAGCTGACAATCTGAGGAAACAGCAACGCTGAATAACAGTCTACACTGCATCACTAGATCCTTATACAGGTGTATAATGAGGTCTCACTGTACAGGAGAGACCAGAGCAAGGAGCAGGGGCCTGATCACAAGAGCTGACAATCTGAGGAAACAGCAACGCTGAATAACAGTCTACACTGCATCACTAGATCCTTATACAGGTGTATAATGACGCCTCACTGTACAGGAGAGACCGGAGCGAGGAGCAGGGGCCTGATCACAAGAGCTGACAATCTGAGGAAACAGCAATGCTGAATAACAGTCTACACTGCGTCACTAGATCCTTATACAGGTGTATAATGAGGCCTCTGTACAGGAGAGACCGGAGCGAGGAGCAGTGGCCTGATCACAAGAGCTGACTATCTGAGGAAACAGCAATGCTGAATAACAGTCTACACTGCATCACTAGATCCTTATACAGGTGTATAATGAGGCCTCACTGTACAGGAGAGACAGGAGAGAGGAGCCGGGGCCTGATCACAAGAGCTGACAATCTGAGGAAGCAGCAATACTGAATAACAGTCTACACTGTGTCACTAGATCCTTATACAGGGGTATAATGAGGCCTCACTGTACAGGAGAGACCGGAGCGAGGAGCAGGGGCCTGATCACAAGAGCTGACAATCTGAGGAAACAGCAATGCTGAATAACAGTCTACACTGCATCACTAGATCCTTATACAGGTGTATAATGAGGCCTCACTGTACAGGAGAGACGGGAGCAGGGAGCAGAGGCCTGATCACAAGAGCTGACAATCTGAGGAGACAACAATGCTGAATAACAGTCTACACTGCATCACTAGATCCTTATACAGGTGTATAATGAGGCCTCACTGTACAGGAGAGACCGGAGCGAGGAGCAGGGGCCTGGTCACAAGAGCTGACAATCTGAGGAAACAGCAATGCTGAATAACAGTCTACACTGCGTCACTAGATCGTTATACAGGGGTATAATGAGGCCTCACTGTACAGGAGAGACCGGAGCGAGGAGCAGGGGCCTGATCACAAGAGCTGAAAATCTGAGGAAACAGCAATGCTGACTAACAATCTGTACTGCGTCACTAGATCCTTATACAGGTGTATAATGAGGCCTCACTGTACAGGAGAGACCGGAGCAGGGAGCAGGGGCCTGATCACAAGAGCTGACAATCTAAGGAAGCAGCAATGCTGAATAAGTGTCTACACTGCATCACTAGATCCTTATACAGGTGTATAATGAGGCCTCACTGTACAGGAGAGACCGGAGCGAGGAGCCGGGGACTGATCACAAGAGCTGACAATCTGAGGAAACAGCAACGCTGAATAACAGTCTACACTGCGTCACTAGATCCTTATACAGGAGTATAATGAGGCCTCACTGTACAGGAGAGACCGGAGCGAGGAGCAGTGGCCTGATCACAAGAGCTGACTATCTGAGGAAACAGCAATGCTGAACAACAGTCGACACTGCGTCACTAGATCCTTATACAGGTGTATAATGAGGCCTCACTGTACAGGAGAGACAGGAGAGAGGAGCCGGGGCCTGATCACAAGAGCTGACAATCTGAGGAAGCAGCAATACTGAATAACAGTCTACACTGTGTCACTAGATCCTTATACAGGGGTATAATGAGACCTCACTGTACAGGAGAGACCGGAGCGAGGAGCAGGGGCCTGATCACAAGAGCTGACAATCTGAGGAGACAGCAATGCTCCATAACAGTCTACACTGCATCACTAGATCCTTATACAGGGGTATAATGAGACCTCACTGTACAGGAGAGACCGGAGCGAGGAGCAGGGGCCTGATCACAAGAGCTGACAATCTGAGGAGACAGCAATGCTGCATAACAGTCTACACTGCGTCACTAGATCCTTATACAGGGGTATAATGAGGCCTCACTGTACAGGAGAGACCGGAGTGAGGAGCGGGGGCCTGATCACAAGAGCTGACAATCTGAGGAGACAGCAATGCTGAATAACAGTCTACACTGCATCACTAGAACCTTATACAGGTGTATAATGAGACCTCACTGTACAGGAGAGACTGGAGCAGGGAGCAGGGAGCAGAGGCCTGATCACAAGAGCTGACAATCTGAGGAGACAACAATGCTGAATAACAGTCTACACTGCATCACTAGATCCTTATACAGGTGTATAATGAGGCCTCACTGTACAGGAGAGACCGGAGCGAGGAGCAGGGGCCTGGTCACAAGAGCTGACAATCTGAGGAAACAGCAATGCTGAATAACAGTCTACACTGCGTCACTAGATCCTTATACAGGGGTATAATGAGGCCTCACTGTACAGGAGAGACCGGAGCGAGGAGCAAGGGCCTGATCACAAGAGCTGACAATCTGAGGAGACAGCAATGCTGAATAACAGTCTACACTGCATCACTAGAACCTTATACAGGTGTATAATGAGACCTCACTGTACAGGAGAGACTGGAGCGAAGAGCAGGGGCCTGATCACAAGAGCTGACAATCTGAGGAAACAGCAATGCTGAATAACAGTCTACACTGCGTCACTAGATCCTTATACAGGGGTATAATGAGGACTCACTGTACAGGAGAGACCGGAGCGAGGAGCAGGGGCCTGATCACAAGAGCTGACAATCTGAGGAAGCAGCAATGCTGAATAACAGTCTACACTGCGTCACTAGATCCTTATACAGGTGTATAATGACGCCTCACTGTACAGGAGAGACCGGAGCGAGGAGCAGGGGCCTGATCACAAGAGCTGACAATCTGAGGAAACAGCAATGCTTAATAACAGTCTACACTGCGTCACTAGATCCTTATACAGGTGTATAATGAGGCCTCTGTACAGGAGAGACCGGAGCGAGGAGCAGTGGCCTGATCACAAGAGCTGACTATCTGAGGAAACAGCAATGCTGAACAACAGTCGACACTGCGTCACTAGATCCTTATACAGGTGTATAATGAGGCCTCACTGTACAGGAGAGACAGGAGAGAGGAGCCGGGGCCTGATCACAAGAGCTGACAATCTGAGGAAGCAGCAATACTGAATAACAGTCTACACTGTGTCACTAGATCCTTATACAGGGGTATAATGAGACCTCACTGTACAGGAGAGACCGGAGCGAGGAGCAGGGGCCTGATCACAAGAGCTGACAATCTGAGGAGACAGCAATGCTGCATAACAGTCTACACTGCATCACTAGATCCTTATACAGGTGTATAATGAGGCCTCACTGTACAGGAGAGACCGGAGCAGGGAGCAGGGGCCTGATCACAGGAGCTGACAATCTGAGGAAACAGCAATGCTGAATAACAGTCTACACTGCGTCACTAGATCCTTATACAGGGGTATAATGAGGCCTCACTGTACAGGAGAGACCGGAGCGAGGAGCAGGGGCCTGATCACAAGAGCTGACAATCTGAGGAGACAGCAATGCTGAATAACAGTCTACACTGCGTCACTAGATCCTTATACAGGAGTATAATGAGGCCCTCACTGTACAGGAGAGACCGGAGCGAGGAGCAGAGGCCTGATCACAAGAGCTGACAATCTGAGGAAGCAGCAATGCTGAATAACAGTCTACACTGCGTCACTAGATCCTTAAACAGTGGTATAATAAGGCCTCACTGTGCAGGAGAGACCGGAGCGAGGAGCAGGGGCCTGATCACAAGAGCTGACAATCTGAGGAAACAGCAATGCTGAATAACAGTCTACACTGCATCACTAGATCCTTATACAGGAGTATAATGAGGCCTCACTGTACAGGAGAGACCGGAGCAGGGAGCAGAGGCCTGATCACAAGAGCTGACAATCTGAGGAGACAACAATGCTGAATAACAGTCTACACTGCGTCACTAGATCCTTATACAGGTATATAATGAGGCCTCACTGTACAGGAGAGACCGGAGCGAGGAGCCGGGGCCTGATCACAAGAGCTGACAATCTGAGGAAACAGCAATGCTGAATAACAGTCTACACTGCGTCACTAGATCCTTATACAGGTGTATAATGAGGCCTCACTGTACAGGAGAGACCGGAGCGAGGAGCAGGGGCCTGATCACAAGAGCTGACAATCTGAGGAAACAGCAATGCTGAATAACAGTCTACACTGCGTCACTAGATCCTTATACAGGGGTATAATGAGGCCTCACTGTACAGGAGAGACCGGAGCGAGGAGCAGGGGCCTGATCACAAGAGCTGACAATCTGAGGAAACAGCAATGCTGAATAACAGTCTACACTGCGTCACTAGATCCTTATACAGGAGTATAATGAGGCCCTCACTGTACAGGAGAGACCGGAGCGAGGAGCAGAGGCCTGATCACAAGAGCTGACAATCTGAGGAAGCAGCAATGCTGAATAACAGTCTACACTGCGTCACTAGATCCTTAAACAGTGGTATAATGAGGCCTCACTGTGCAGGAGAGACCGGAGCGAGGAGCAGGGGCCTGATCACAAGAGCTGACAATCTGAGGAAACAGCAATGCTGAATAACAGTCTACACTGCATCACTAGATCCTTATACAGGAGTATAATGAGGCCTCACTGTACAGGAGAGACCGGAGCAGGGAGCAGAGGCCTGATCACAAGAGCTGACAATCTGAGGAGACAACAATGCTGAATAACAGTCTACACTGCGTCACTAGATCCTTATACAGGTATATAATGAGGCCTCACTGTACAGGAGAGACCGGAGCGAGGAGCCGGGGCCTGATCACAAGAGCTGACAATCTGAGGAAACAGCAATGCTGAATAACAGTCTACACTGCGTCACTAGATCCTTATACAGGTGTATAATGAGGCCTCACTGTACAGGAGAGACTGGAGGGAGGATCAGGGGCCTGATCACAAGAGCTGACAATCTGAGGAAGCAGCAATGCAGAATAACAGTCTGCACTGCGTCACTAGATCCTTATACAGGTGTATAATGAGGTCTCACTGTACAGGAGAGACCAGAGCAAGGAGCAGGGGCCTGATCACAAGAGCTGACAATCTGAGGAAGCAGCAATGCTGAATAACAGTCTACACTTCGTCACTAGATCCTTATACAGGTGTATAATGAGGCCTCACTGTACAGGAGAGACAGGAGAGAGGAGCCGGGGCCTGATCACAAGAGCTGACAATCTGAGGAAGCAGCAATACTGAATAACAGTCTACACTGCGTCACTAGATCCTTAAACAGTGGTATAATGAGGCCTCACTGTACAGGAGAGACCGGAGCGAGGAGCAGGGGCCTGATCACAAGAGCTGACAATCTGAGGAAACAGCAATGCTGTATAACAGTCTACACTGCATCACTAGATCCTTATACAGGGGTATAATGAGGCCTCACTGTACAGGAGAGACCGGAGCGAGGAGCAGGGGCCTGATCACAAGAGCTGACAATCTGAGGAAACAGCAATGCTGAATAACAGTCTACACTGCATCACTAGATCCTTATACAGGTGTATAATGAGGCCTCACTGTACAGGAGAGACCGGAGCAGGGAGCAGGGAGCAGAGGCCTGATCACAAGAGCTGACAATCTGAGGAAACAGCAATGCTTAATAACAGTCTACACTGCGTCACTAGATCCTTATACAGGTGTATAATGAGGCCTCACTGTACAGGAGAGACCGGAGCGAGGAGCAGGGGCCTGATCACAAGAGCTGACAATCTGAGGAAACAGCAATGCTGAATAACAGTCTACACTGCGTCACTAGATCCTTATACAGGTGTATAATGAGGCCTCACTGTACAGGAGAGACCGGAGCGAGGAGCAGAGGCCTGATCACAAGAGCTGACAATCTGAGGAAACAGCAATGCTGAATAACAGTCTACACTGCGTCACTAGATCCTTATACAGGTGTATAATGAGGCCTCACTGTACAGGAGAGACCGGAGCGAGGAGCAGGGGCCTGATCACAAGAGCTGACAATCTGAGGAAACAGCAATGCTGAATAACAGTCTACACTGCGTCACTAGATCCTTATACAGGTGTATAATGAGGCCTCACTGTACAGGAGAGACCGGAGCGAGGAGCAGGGGCCTGATCACAAGAGCTGACAATCTGAGGAGACAACAATGCTGAATAACAGTCTACACTGCATCACTAGATCCTTATACAGGTGTATAATGAGGCCTCACTGTACAGGAGAGACTGGAGCGAGGAGCAGGGGCCTGATCACAAGAGCTGACAATCTGAGGAAGCAGCAATGCAGAATAACAGTCTACACTGCGTCACTAGATCCTTATACAGGTGTATAATGAGGCCTCTGTACAGGAGAGACCGGAGTGAGGAGCAGGGGCCTGATCACAAGAGCTGACAATCTGAGGAGACAGCAATGCTGAATAACAGTCTACACTGCGTCACTAGATCCTTATACAGGTGTATAATGATACCTCACTGTACAGGAGAGACCGGAGCGAGGAGCGGGGGCCTGATCACAAGAGCTGACAATCTGAGGAAGCAGCAATGCTGAATAAGTCTACACTGCGTCACTAGATCCTTATACAGGTGTATAATGAGGCCTCTGTACAGGAGAGACCGGAGTGAGGAGCAGGGGCCTGATCACAAGAGCTGACAATCTGAGGAGACAGCAATGCTGAATAACAGTCTACACTGCGTCACTAGATCCTTATACAGGTGTATAATGAGACCTCACTGTACAGGAGAGACCGGAGCGAGGAGCAGAGGCCTGATCACAAGAGCTGACAATCTGAGGAGACAGCAATGCTGAATAACAGTCTACACTGCGTCACTAGATCCTTATACAGGGGTATAATGAGGCCTCACTGTACAGGAGAGACCGGAGCGAGGAGCAGAGGCCTGATCACAAGAGCTGACAATCTGAGGAGACAGCAATGCTGAATAACAGTCTACACTGCATCACTAGATCCTTATACAGGTGTATAATGAGGCCTCACTGTACAGGAGAGACCGGAGCGAGGAGCAGGGGCCTGATCACAAGAGCTGACAATCTGAGGAAACAGCAATGCTGAATAACAGTCTACACTGCGTCACTAGATCCTTATACAGGTGTATAATGAGGCCTCACTGTACAGGAGAGACCGGAGCAGGGAGCAGGGGCCTGATCACAAGAGCTGACAATCTGAGGAGACAACAATGCTGAATAACAGTCTACACTGCATCACTAGATCCTTATACAGGTGTATAATGAGGCCTCACTGTACAGGAGAGACCGGAGCGAGGAGCGGGGGCCTGATCACAAGAGCTGACAATCTGAGGAAGCAGCAATGCTGAATAACAGTCTACACTGCATCACTAGATCCTTATACAGTTGTATAATGAGGCCTCACTGTACAGGAGAGACTGGAGCGAGGAGCAGGGGCCTGATCACAAGAGCTGACAATCTGAGGAAGCAGCAATGCTGAATAACAGTCTACACTGCGTCACTAGATCCTTATACAGGTGTATAATGAGGCCTCTGTACAGGAGAGACCGGAGCGAGGAGCAGGGGCCTGATCACAAGAGCTGACAATCTGAGGACACAGCAATGCTGAATAACAGTCTACACTGCGTCACTAGATCCTTATACAGGTGGATAATGAGGCCTCACTGTACAGGAGAGACCGGAGCAGGGAGCAGGGGCCTGATCACAAGAGCTGACAATCTGAGGAGACAACAATGCTGAATAACAGTCTACACTGCATCACTAGATCCTTATACAGGTGTATAATGAGGCCTCACTGTACAGGAGAGACCGGAGCGAGGAGCCGGGGCCTGATCACAAGAGCTGACAATCTGAGGAAACAGCAATGCTGAATAACAGTCTACACTGCGTCACTAGATCTTTATACAGGGGTATAATGAGGCCTCACTGTACAGGAGAGACCGGAGCGAGGAGCAGAGGCCTGATCACAAGAGCTGACAATCTGAGGAAGCAGCAATGCAGAATAACAGTCTACACTGCGTCACTAGATCCTTATACAGGTGTATAATGAGGCCTCACTGTACAGGACAGACCGGAGCGAGGAGCGGGGGCCTGATCACAAGAGCTGACAATCTGAGGAAGCAGCAATGCTGAATAAGTGTCTACACTGCGTCACTAGATCCTTATACAGGTGTATAATGAGGCCTCTGTACAGGAGAGACCGGAGCGAGGAGCAGAGGCCTGATCACAAGAGCTGACAATCTGAGGAAGCAGCAATGCTGAATAAAAGTCTACACTGCGTCACTAGATCCTTATACAGGTGTATAATGAGGTCTCACTGTACAGGAGAGACCGGAGCGAGGAGCAGGGGCCTGATCACAAGAGCTGACAATCTGAGGAGACAACAATGCTGAATAACAGTCTACACTGCGTCACTAGATCCTTATACAGGGGTATAATGAGGCCTCTGTACAGGAGAGACCGGAGCGAGGAGCAGAGGCCTGATCACAAGAGCTGACAATCTGAGGAGACAGCAATGCTGAATAACAGTCTACACTGCATCACTAGATCCTTATACAGGGGTATAATGAGGCCTCACTGTACAGGAGAGACCGGAGCGAGGAGCAGGGGCCTGATCACAAGAGCTGACAATCTGAGGAGACAACAATGCTGAATAACAGTCTACACTGCGTCACTAGAACCTTATACAGGTGTATAATGAGGCCTCACTGTACAGGAGAGACCGGAGCGAGGATCAGAGGCCTGATCACAAGAGCTGACAATCTGAGGAAACAGCAATGCTGAATAACAGTCTACACTGCGTCACTAGAACCTTATACAGGAGTATAATGAGGCCTCACTGTACAGGAGAGACCGGAGCGAGGAGCAGGGGCCTGATCACAAGAGCTGACAATCTGAGGAGACAACAATGCTGAATAACAGTCTACACTGCGTCACTAGATCCTTATACAGGGGTATAATGAGGCCTCACTGTACAGGAGAGACCGGAGCGAGGAGCAGGGGCCTGATCACAAGAGCTGACAATCTGAGGAGACAACAATGCTGAATAACAGTCTACACTGCGTCACTAGAACCTTATACAGGTGTATAATGAGGCCTCACTGTACAGGAGAGACCGGAGCGAGGAGCAGAGGCCTGATCACAAGAGCTGACAATCTGAGGAAACAGCAATGCTGAATAACAGTCTACACTGCGTCACTAGATCCTTATACAGGAGTATAATGAGGCCTCACTGTACAGGAGAGACCGGAGCGAGGAGCAGGGGCCTGATCACAAGAGCTGACAATCTGAGGAGACAACAATGCTGAATAACAGTCTACACTGCGTCACTAGAACCTTATACAGGTGTATAATGAGGCCTCACTGTACAGGAGAGACCGGAGCGAGGAGCAGGGGCCTGATCACAAGAGCTGACAATCTGAGGAGACAACAATGCTGAATAACAGTCTACACTGCGTCACTAGATCCTTATACAGGGGTATAATGAGGCCTCACTGTACAGGAGAGACCGGAGCGAGGAGCAGAGGCCTGATCACAAGAGCTGACAATCTGAGGAAACAGCAATGCTGAATAACAGTCTACACTGCGTCACTAGATCCTTATACAGGAGTATAATGAGGCCTCACTGTACAGGAGAGACCGGAGCGAGGATCAGAGGCCTGATCACAAGAGCTGACAATCTGAGGAAACAGCAATGCTGAATAACAGTCTACACTGCGTCACTAGATCCTTATACAGGAGTATAATGAGGCCTCACTGTACAGGAGAGACCGGAGCGAGGAGCAGGGGCCTGATCACAAGAGCTGACAATCTGAGTTAAACGGATTACTATTAAGAAAAAGAGCCGTTTAACAACCTGTACTTCCCATCACTACTGTGGAGCTCTGCTGCCAGGACCTGCGATGACGTCACAGTCACATGATCAGTCACATGATCAGTCACATGGGGGAGGAGTGGGATGGGCGCTTGTAGGAAGTGAAGGGTTTTCTGTGTAGGAGGCGGTGGCATGTAAGAGCTGGAGGAGAAGTCTGCACTGGTGAGTGGTAATGGGGGAGCAGGGACTGTGTGATAGAGGGGACAGGACTCAGTCCTGGGGGAGCACCGGGACTCTGCACATTAGGGTACAGCTGGCTCCACATGTAAGAGCTGGAGGAGAAGTCTGCACTGGTGAGTGGTAATGGGGGAGCAGGGACTGTGTGATAGAGGGGACAGGACTCAGTCCTGGGGGGCACCGGGACTCTGCACATTAGGGTACAGCCGGCTCCACATGTAAGAGCTGGAGGAGAAGTCTGCACTGGTGAGCGGTAATGGGGGAGCAGGGACTGTGTGATAGAGGGGACAGGACTCAGTCCTGGGGGAGCACCGGGACTCTGCACATTAGGGTACAGCTGGCTCCACATGTAAGAGCTGGAGGAGAAGTCTGCACTGGTGAGCAGTAATGGGGGAGCAGGGACTGTGTGATAGAGGGGACAGGACTCAGTCCTGGGGGAGCACCGGGACTCTGCACATTAGGGTACAGCTGGCTCCACATGTAAGAGCTGGAGGAGAAGTCTGCACTGGTGAGCAGTAATGGGGGAGCAGGGACTGTGTGATAGAGGGGACAGGACTCAGTCCTGGGGGGCACCGGGACTCTGCACATTAGGGTACAGCTGGCTCCACATGTAAGAGCTGGAGGAGAAGTCTGCACTGGTGAGTGGTAATGGGGGAGCAGGGACTGTGTGATAGAGGGGACAGGACTCAGTCCTGGGGGGCACCGGGACTCTGCACATTAGGGTACAGCCGGCTCCACATGTAAGAGCTGGAGGAGAAGTCTGCACTGGTGAGCGGTAATGGGGGAGCAGGGACTGTGTGATAGAGGGGACAGGACTCAGTCCTGGGGGGCACCGGGACTCTGCACATTAGGGGACAGCCGGCTCCACATGTAAGAGCTGGAGGAGAAGTCTGCACTGGTGAGCGGTAATGGGGGAGCAGGGACTGTGTGATAGAGGGGACAGGACTTAGTCCTGGGGGGCACCGGGACTCTGCACATTAGGGTACAGCCGGCTCCACATGTAAGAGCTGGAGGAGAAGTCTGCACTGGTGAGCGGGTAATGGGGGAGCAGGGACTGTGTGATAGAGGGGACAGGACTCAGTCCTGGGGGAGCACCGGGACTCTGCACATTAGGGGACAGCCGGCTCCACATGTAAGAGCTGGAGGAGAAGTCTGCACTGGTGAGCGGTAATGGGGGAGCAGGGACTGTGTGATAGAGGGGACAGGACTCAGTCCTGGGGGGCACCGGGACTCTGCACATTAGGGGACAGCCGGCTCCACATGTAAGAACTGGAGGAGAAGTCTGCACTGGTGAGCGGTAATGGGGGAGCAGGGACTGTGTGATAGAGGGGACAGGACTCAGTCCTGGGGGGCACCGGGACTCTGCACATTAGGGGACAGCCGGCTCCACATGTAAGAGCTGGAGAAGTCTGCACTGGTGAGCGATAATGGGGGAGCAGGGACTGTGTGATAGAGGGGACAGGACTCAGTCCTGGGGGGCACCGGGACTCTGCACATTAGGGTACAGCCGGCTCCACATGTAAGAGCTGGAGGAGAAGTCTGCACTGGTGAGCGATAATGGGGGAGCAGGGACTGTGTGATAGAGGGGACAGGACTCAGTCCTGGGGGGCACCGGGAATCTGCACATTAGGGGACAGCCGGCTGCACATGTAAGAGCTGGAGGAGAAGTCTGCACTGGTGAGCGGTAATGGGGGAGCAGGGACTGTGTGATAGAGGGGACAGGACTCAGTCCTGGGGGGCACCGGGACTCTGCACATTAGGGTACAGCCGGCTCCACATGTAAGAGCTGGAGGAGAAGTCTGCACTGGTGAGCGATAATGGGGGAGCAGGGACTGTGTGATAGAGGGGACAGGACTCAGTCCTGGGGGGCACCGGGAATCTGCACATTAGGGGACAGCCGGCTGCACATGTAAGAGCTGGAGGAGAAGTCTGCACTGGTGAGCGATAATGGGGGAGCAGGGACTGTGTGATAGAGGGGACAGGACTCACTCCTGGGGGGCACCGGGAATCTGCACATTAGGGGACAGCCGGCTCCACATGTAAGAGCTGGAGGAGAAGTCTGCACTGGTGAGCGATAATGGGGGAGCAGGGACTGTGTGATAGAGGGGACAGGACTCAGTCCTGGGGGGCACCGGGAATCTGCACATTAGGGGACAGCCGGCTGCACATGTAAGAGCTGGAGGAGAAGTCTGCACTGGTGAGCGGTAATGGGGGAGCAGGGACTGTGTGATAGAGGGGACAGGACTCAGTCCTGGGGGGCACCGGGACTCTGCACATTAGGGGACAGCCGGCTCCACATGTAAGAGCTGGAGGAGAAGTCTGCACTGGTGAGCGGTAATGGGGGAGCAGGGACTGTGTGATAGAGGGGACAGGACTTAGTCCTGGGGGGCACCGGGACTCTGCACATTAGGGGACAGCCGGCTCCACATGTAAGAGCTGGAGGAGAAGTCTGCACTGGTGAGCGGTAATGGGGGAGCAGGGACTGTGTGATAGAGGGGACAGGACTTAGTCCTGGGGGGCACCGGGACTCTGCACATTAGGGTACAGCCGGCTCCACATGTAAGAGCTGGAGGAGAAGTCTGCACTGGTGAGCGGGTAATGGGGGAGCAGGGACTGTGTGATAGAGGGGACAGGACTCAGTCCTGGGGGGCACCGGGACTCTGCACATTAGGGGACAGCCGGCTCCACATGTAAGAGCTGGAGGAGAAGTCTGCACTGGTGAGCGGTAATGGGGGAGCAGGGACTGTGTGATAGAGGGGACAGGACTCAGTCCTGGGGGGCACCGGGACTCTGCACATTAGGGGACAGCCGGCTCCACATGTAAGAACTGGAGGAGAAGTCTGCACTGGTGAGCGGTAATGGGGGAGCAGGGACTGTGTGATAGAGGGGACAGGACTCAGTCCTGGGGGGCACCGGGACTCTGCACATTAGGGGACAGCCGGCTCCACATGTAAGAGCTGGAGAAGTCTGCACTGGTGAGCGATAATGGGGGAGCAGGGACTGTGTGATAGAGGGGACAGGACTCAGTCCTGGGGGGCACCGGGACTCTGCACATTAGGGTACAGCCGGCTCCACATGTAAGAGCTGGAGGAGAAGTCTGCACTGGTGAGCGATAATGGGGGAGCAGGGACTGTGTGATAGAGGGGACAGGACTCAGTCCTGGGGGGCACCGGGAATCTGCACATTAGGGGACAGCCGGCTGCACATGTAAGAGCTGGAGGAGAAGTCTGCACTGGTGAGCGGTAATGGGGGAGCAGGGACTGTGTGATAGAGGGGACAGGACTCAGTCCTGGGGGGCACCGGGACTCTGCACATTAGGGTACAGCCGGCTCCACATGTAAGAGCTGGAGGAGAAGTCTGCACTGGTGAGCGATAATGGGGGAGCAGGGACTGTGTGATAGAGGGGACAGGACTCAGTCCTGGGGGGCACCGGGAATCTGCACATTAGGGGACAGCCGGCTGCACATGTAAGAGCTGGAGGAGAAGTCTGCACTGGTGAGCGATAATGGGGGAGCAGGGACTGTGTGATAGAGGGGACAGGACTCACTCCTGGGGGGCACCGGGAATCTGCACATTAGGGGACAGCCGGCTCCACATGTAAGAGCTGGAGGAGAAGTCTGCACTGGTGAGCGATAATGGGGGAGCAGGGACTGTGTGATAGAGGGGACAGGACTCAGTCCTGGGGGGCACCGGGAATCTGCACATTAGGGGACAGCCGGCTGCACATGTAAGAGCTGGAGGAGAAGTCTGCACTGGTGAGCGGTAATGGGGGAGCAGGGACTGTGTGATAGAGGGGACAGGACTCAGTCCTGGGGGGCACCGGGACTCTGCACATTAGGGTACAGCCGGCTCCACATGTAAGAGCTGGAGGAGAAGTCTGCACTGGTGAGCGATAATGGGGGAGCAGGGACTGTGTGATAGAGGGGACAGGACTCAGTCCTGGGGGGCACCGGGAATCTGCACATTAGGGGACAGCCGGCTGCACATGTAAGAGCTGGAGGAGAAGTCTGCACTGGTGAGCGATAATGGGGGAGCAGGGACTGTGTGATAGAGGGGACAGGACTCACTCCTGGGGGGCACCGGGAATCTGCACATTAGGGGACAGCCGGCTCCACATGTAAGAGCTGGAGGAGAAGTCTGCACTGGTGAGCGATAATGGGGGAGCAGGGACTGTGTGATAGAGGGGACAGGACTCAGTCCTGGGGGGCACCGGGAATCTGCACATTAGGGGACAGCCGGCTGCACATGTAAGAGCTGGAGGAGAAGTCTGCACTGGTGAGCGGTAATGGGGGAGCAGGGACTGTGTGATAGAGGGGACAGGACTCAGTCCTGGGGGGCACCGGGACTCTGCACATTAGGGTACAGCCGGCTCCACATGTAAGAGCTGGAGGAGAAGTCTGCACTGGTGAGCGATAATGGGGGAGCAGGGACTGTGTGATAGAGGGGACAGGACTCAGTCCTGGGGGGCACCGGGAATCTGCACATTAGGGGACAGCCGGCTGCACATGTAAGAGCTGGAGGAGAAGTCTGCACTGGTGAGCGATAATGGGGGAGCAGGGACTGTGTGATAGAGGGGACAGGACTCAGTCCTGGGGGGCACCGGGACTCTGCACATTAGGGTACAGCCGGCTCCACATGTAAGAGCTGGAGGAGAAGTCTGCACTGGTGAGCGGTAATGGGGGAGCAGGGACTGTGTGATAGAGGGGACAGGACTCAGTCCTGGGGGGCACCGGGACTCTGCACATTAGGGTACAGCCGGCTCCACATGTAAGAGCTGGAGGAGAAGTCTGCACTGGTGAGCGATAATGGGGGAGCAGGGACTGTGTGATAGAGGGGACAGGACTCAGTCCTGGGGGGCACCGGGAATCTGCACATTAGGGGACAGCCGGCTGCACATGTAAGAGCTGGAGGAGAAGTCTGCACTGGTGAGCGGTAATGGGGGAGCAGGGACTGTGTGATAGAGGAGACAGGACTCAGTCTTGGGGGGCACCGGGACTCTGCACATTAGGCTACTTTCACACATCAGGCTCGTGCCGGATCCGGCAAATGTTTTGTAAAACCGGATGTGACGGATCCGGTTTTCTGCTGGATCCGTCTTGCGCATGACAGCCAAAACCGGATCCGTTTCATCCGGTTTTCGATCCGTTTTTTGACGGATTACGCCGGATCCGGTTTTTAAAATTGCCCCTTGTGGCCTTCCGAACGGGATTGGCTACTGACAAACTATATATACCGTGTTCCTACAGCCCTTCTTTGACAGGTTGTAGAGGAGAAAGTGCAGGTTGGAGAGAAGAGCAAGGGACTGGCGAAGATGTTGTGATTGGAAATATTTTGAAGAATTTGGCGGATTTTACAGCGGAGGCGAATCGTTTGAGGGTGATTGTTCTGGAGAAGGAGAGAGCGAGACAGCAGCGCATCAGGCATCGTAGACGACGTTTGTGGATCCACCCCATCACAGCCAAGAGAATGACGCGTGGGGTCTATTCTACACTCTGCATGGACCTTAGACGAAACCCGGAGAAATTTTTTTGATATGTTCGGTTGAAAATGGAGAATTTTGATTACTTGGTGGCAGGGCTGTGGAGTCGGTAAGCCACAGTTGCGACTCCGACTCCTGGATTTTATCAGGCTCCGACTCCGGCTCCGACTCCTTCATAAATGGCCAATTCAAAACAAGAAATTTACTGTTGTAAAATATTAAACATCGTGCTTATTCAGTTTCTCACCATCATATAAGTAATCAGACCACTTAGAGCAAAAACTACATTTATTAGGATACAATTAGAATATAGCAAATAACTTTTATAAACGTTTCTAAACTGTAAGTAAATATGCAATAAACACTTTTATGCAGTTAATAAGAACTTATCTATAAATTTGTCCTCAGAAAAAGTATTGCCTCTGTCAGATCCTCCTTCATGGATGCCCTCAAATCTGATCTAATTATTTTGAGAGCAGAGAACAACCTCTCTACACTAACTTGTGTTGGTGGCAAAGCAGTAACCACTCGGGCAACATCTCTGACAATGTCAGGATACAGAGGAATCGCTTGTTGCACTGTTATTTTTGATGAACGGTCAAATTTCTCAATTTCTTTTAGTGCACATGAAAAATTCTGCTGAAATGTACTGGCTGTGTTCCTTGATGGGGATGACTCTTCTATGCGGGAACGCTTTGCACGGTCCTTGTGATCCAAATATTTTTCGAAATTAAATTCTTCATCAGTTGATGGTGAGGGTGAAGATGTGGCAGGACGACCAAATTCTTCTTGTTCCTCCTGACTGTTCTGCAACCCTTTCATCTTTACTGCTATTTCAAACAGAGCTTCTTTTCTTTTACTTAGCTGTTGATCATCTAGAAGAATCCGATGCATTGGGTCTACATAAACAGCTGCCAAAAGAATGTTATTTTGTAATAGTAGCTCCTCTCTCCGTTTCATTGATGTAGCAATGCCACTTGCAATTAACCCTCCTCTTTGGGACAGGCGAAACATCAGGTTCTTCCACTCCTTTAAGAAAATACCTGGAGTTAAGTCCTCTGCTTGTAATTTTTTAGTCACTGTAAATGGGTGCTCTAGCAATTTTTCCAGCTCAGTCACCTGATTCCACTGACTTTCATTTAGCGTCAGTTGAGGGTTAGCCATGTCTACAAGAAAGGTTTTCAGTTCAACCAAGCACTGAATATTAAGTAAGTACTGCCCCATCGTGTGGCTTGATCAATAATTGCCCCTTTTCCAGCACGTCTCTTCAAAATTGAGTCAACTTTAGGGGTTCTGGCAACAGTAGCCAATTTTCTCACCTTGCCAATCAGTGCAGCAGCATGTCCTTCTTGCAGACTGTCTCTTATAGCCAGCTGTAGCGTATGCACAACACAGCACATGTGATGAATGAAAGAACATATTGACACAGTTTCAACAAGATCATCTAAACTATCATGTTGCTGTTCATCTGCAGCAACTTCAGTTTGCTCCTCAGTTACAATACTGTGTTCCTCTATTTCAAACATTTCTGTGTCTGTGGACCCAGAATGTTCTTCTAGCTGCTGGTCACCATCATTACTCTCATTCATTAGCTTAATAGTACTTATCATATTTGAAGCATTGTCAGTTATGACAGAACTTGCTCTTTTTTAAGTTCATAGTCTTGCAGAACCTTTTCCACCAAGACCTGGAGAAACTCACTGGTGTGATGAGCTTTGGTGTCTTTTACTGCCAATGTCTTGGTAACTATTTCATTTTTGTCACAAACAAATCGGACATTGATGGCAAAATAGTTCACTCTGTGACGTGTGCAGGCATCCATTTTAAGAAACAGAAAGCGTCCCTTGAGAGTTTTTTTAAGTTCTTCCTTTTGTTTAAAAGCTTCTTCGATTACTCATTTTCTAATACTCTCTCTCCAGAGAAACACCAAGCTTGCGGGCCATTTCCCCATTCAGACACATAAAAGCTGGTCGTGAAAATAATAAAATAGGCACACTATCCTTTACAACAAGCGCTATGATCTGTTTTTTAAATGTATCTACTGTCATTGTCACAGTAACTTTGCCACTGACAAAATATCTTGCAACTGATGGCTGCAAAGTTCTCTGCTCCTTTGTTTGGCTGGAAGAGCTGGGCACTGGTTCATTGGTTTGGATGCAGTCTTTCTCATCCACTGCTTTCAGTACTTCTGGATGAAAGCGCTGTAAATGTCTCTTTAGATTAGAAGCTCTGGTAGGAGCATTTTTATCTTTGCCTGAATATGCACTCATCTTGGCTTCACAGAATTTGTTTTCGTCTGGATCATTTGTCATACACTGACAGACAATGTTTTATATCTTGAGTGATGGTGAAATGTTCAAATACAGCTGATTTAATGTGATGCTTCTTTGACATTCTCAGGTTTTTAATTCTGCATTCACAATCCAAATGACAATTGTTTTTCCTAAAAACAATTGTACAAAATTATTGCCAGGTCGTACAACTGATATAGTGGTCAGTAATACTGTTATTATTCCTCATGTACTCACAGTTAACTGATGCAAAGTTTGTTGAAAGGATAATACTTCTTACAGTCTTCCTCTTCTGAGTAGCAGGCAGCTGTGAGATGCTTGGAAGATGCACACCTAGTATGATCTAGTCTAGAGGAGGAGCTTTACTACTAAGAATTTGTAACACATTTTCACTTTCAGTTTCATACATTGTAAGTAGGGGGGTTGGGGCAGCATGAGGTTAACCAAGTATAAGATTAGATAAGGGCAGTGGAGAACAGTGACGCACAAGAAGTAAGAAATGTCTCTATCTCCAGCAAAACTGCTTATCACTGTTGTTCATAGTTTGATAGAACATATATATTTGAGTAACATTTATAAAATTCATATGAAAGTTCAATTATGAAATATTAATACATTTTTTTTAAAGCTGGAGTCGGTACATTTCTACCGACTCCAACTCCGACTCCACGACTCCGACTCCACAGTCCTGCTTGGTGGAGCGCATTGCACACCTCATAAGAAAATCGGACACCTATTTCCGCTTTTCTGTTTCACCCGCAGAGCGTCTGATGGTGACTTTAAGGTAAGCCACATTTATTGGATATGCTCGCATCAGAGCACACTTTCACTGCAATCTTGTTGGTGGTAGCTGAGTTTTGGTATATAATGCTGTTATTTTAAACTAATTGTTTTTTAATTCCCCACAGATTTCTTGCAACTGGAGAATCCCTTTCGTCACTGCATTTCCAGTACAGACTCGGGATTTCCACCATATCTGGAATCGTCAAGTACACATGCCGTGCACTGTGGGACTCCTTAGTTGAAGAGTTTTTACCAGAGCCCATAACAGAGAGGTGGATTGAAATTTCTGAAAAGTTTCTACAGATATGTCAGTTTCCGAACTGCTTGGGCGCTGTGGACGGGAAACATATCCACATTGTAAAGCCAGCCGGATCGGGATCGGAATATTTCAATTACAAGAAATATTTTTCAATTGTCCTCATGGCCATCTCTGACGCGGAATACAAATTTATTGCTGTTGATATTGGGGCCTATGGCTGCTCAAATGACTCTCAAGTTTTCAAACTGTCTGCCATGGGGCGTAAACTGTATGGAAACACCTTCCAGTTCCCATCCCCTAGACCGCTGCCGCAAACATCTGGTCCACCTATGCTATTTGTCTGTGTAGGGGATGAAGCCTTCGAGCTGTCAGAACACCTTTTGAAACCGTACGGTAGCAGAGGATTGTCAAGAACAAAACGCATTTTTAATTACCACCTCACGAGCAAGAAGAATGGTTGAATGTACCTTTGGTATTCTGACAGCCAAATGGCGTGTCCTACTGACTGCGATCAACCTCAAGACAGAAACTGTTGAGGTGATCAAAGCTTGCGTGGTACTCCACAATTTTGTTATCTGCAAGGAACCCATTTCCATTGAGGACACCTCTGAAGAAACCACCTTGCAAGATTACCAGAACATTACCACTAGAAGTTCTGTGATGGTTTCAGTAATGAGGGACAATTTTGCACAATACTTTGTCGCCTCAAGGCAGAATAGACTGGAAGGATGACAGAGTGTGAAAGATTTGTGCCCTAACCAAACTTGTGTACCTTCTGTACCAACAGTATATACCTTTGCCAACCAAAGTTGGCTATCTTGTCATGGTTTAACTATTTTTACCTTTAGGCCACAGGTGTGTACCTGGTTGTGTTTTATGCAAAGTATTTCACCTTTTAACAAAAGTTGTGTACATTGTTAGCAAATCACCCACAAGATACACAACTTTTTTGGTGAAATACTTTGCTTCAAACACAACCAGGAGAACACAACTGTGGCAAAAAGGTAAAATTTATTTACCTTTTACCTACAGTTATATACCTGGTTTTGAGAACCTTTTTACCTTTTAAATATCCTGTATTTAACCTTTTTTTTTACCATATTTCGCCGCAGAAAGAAATGACAGACAACCAGTGTAAAACAATAATTAAACTTTTATTGAAAATTTTTTTTTTTTTTAGAATGCTTTTTTGAAATTTAAAAACTTATTTAATAAACCTTTTAAACCAGAAAATTGGTCATTTATTTAAAAACACGCATTTTTATAAATTTGTGTAGTGTGGGGTGGAAATACTGCTGGAGGGGCTGCGGGACACTTCGACACTGGGAGTGTGGAGAGGGGACTGGGATCGTGGTGGGGAAGGAACAGTTAGAGGTGAAGGTGTGGAAAAAGCTAGAGAATGGGTGGACATGTGGGAGGCAGAAGAGGTGGAGGGTTGGGCAGGGACTGTAGGAGCAGATGATGTGGATGGAAAGTGGTAGGGGGAAGGAGTTTGGTACGGGGAAGGAGTTTGGTACTGGGGAGGTTGCTGGTACTGGGGAGGTTGCTGGTACTGGGGAGGTTGCTGGTACTGGGGAGGTGGCTGGTATGTAATAGGAGGGGGAGGATGGAAAGTGGCTGGAGGGGGTGCAGGAGGAGGAACTACTGGGGAGGGAGGAGGAGGAGGTTGGGAGGTAACGTGCTGGAGAGCACCGTGGCACGAATGCATTACATGCATCTGCTGGCTAGGAGAGAGCGTTTCCATGCGCTCCACAACAGACCTGAAAAAGGTGTGGTTTGGCGAAGATCTTGCATCTGAATGCATGGTTTGCAGAAGTGTCTTCACCTTGAGAATGCTGGAGTTGATCTGCTGAAAGCCTGTGGAGATTTCCTCTGACAAGACTTTTAGACAGTTCTGGAAAGATGCATTCAGATGCAAGAACTCTGGCGCATAAGTCTTTTCCTGACCCCTCTGCCACTGCCGCCCAGTATCCGCAGGTGTACTAGAGGTGGCAGGGGCAGAAGGGTGGGGTAAGGGGAAAGCGATCTCCTCACCAGAAGCTCCATGTAATGTTGTCGGCCACGATGCTCCTGCGCTGGTGGATGGGACAGATGGGTGTAATGTGTGGGAAGGCTGGGAAAGTGCAGATGTACCGGGGCGGTCGAAGTGTCCCTCGGTGCCGGTCTCCTCAGGGATCGCCTCAGAAGGGTCCAACCGTGCAGGCTCCCGAGTGCCGCTCACCGTGCTATGGAATAAAGAGAAAAAAAAACAATTAAAATAGTGACATGGCATGGCCCTGGCTGAAAATTTTTTTTTACATATAAACATTTTTTTTTTTACATGTGGTGTGTAATATTTACCTTCTGGTGACCATTGTATCCCGGAGGAACGACAGGGCTCGTGCGTACTTGTACTTGCTCCTCCGTCCTCCAGATCCACTCGGGGCCCGCATCTCTTTATTGAACTCCTTGAAACGATTCCTCACAGACCGCCACCGCTTCACAATTCTGTCCCCCTGAAACAAGAAAGGACAAAGTGGTTAGTATACATCAGTGTTTCCCAAACTCCAGTCCTCATGGTCCCCGGGGGTCATGTTTTCAGGATTTCCATAGTAAATAGAAATCCTGAACACATGATCCGTGGGGACCACGAGGACTGGAGTTCGGGAAACACTGGTTTACATCAAGCAACCGGTACTGTATATACTTACGCTCTTTAATCTGGGCCCGAGCATCGAGGTCCTCCCAGCGGTCCACAAGGAGCGAACAGATTTCCTCCCAGAGCCGTCGGGTAACTATCAGGTCAGTATGGCGGCGGTCAGCCATATTCCAAAGCGGCTCCCTTTCTCTGACGAGATCGATTAGCAGGTCAACATCAATTCCTCCATCCTCACCGTCAGAGTCGGGAGCACGCTGTGAAGGCTGTTAAAGTAAAAGAGAAAAATAGCAAAATTAGGCACCACACTTTAAGACATGAAATAAAAAGTGTACCAAAATTTAATTTAAATATTATACTTACGCGCTGGTGACCGCCGCGTTGCTGTCGCCGACGACCCTGGGAAGCACTGCGAGGACCTCTTGGCCGAGCACCAGATTGGGAAGACTAGAGAAGAAAAGAAAAAAATTTATGTGTTTGGATGTTGGCATATTTGTTTGCTGTGTGATGTCTGCGGTACATTGTTTTCTATGTATTGTGTGTAGTGTGATGTTGTGTTTCTGCGTTTGATGAAAAAACTTACCAATTGTGAGCCCACTCCAGGTGTCTGTCCACCCCTTCCTACTTCTTCTGGGAGCTCCTCTTCAGCTTGTGATTCCTGTTTTGAAATAAAAGCCAATGAATAGACATATATTACAGAGATGATGGATTTTGGAAATAAAAACTTACCGTCAAACGCTGACGATGCGAGGGAGGGCTCCCAGAAGAAGATGTGGTGTCCTCCTGCTGGCCAGACTCCATGCCTGTGGGTGGTGCTGCTGCATCTTTTGGGCGGCTGTTGAATAAAGAGAAACAAAGGGCCAATGAAGATCTTGATATTCCATGGCCCTAGTTTTGAGGAATGGGGGATTTGATAATTACCGTCTCTCATCTGCTGGTGGACTCCCCTCCCGTTGTTCAGCATGGTCGCTTTGCTCCATTTGGGGTGGTGGTGGTGCTGATGGTGGTGAAGTTCTCTCGTGCCTTCTCCTGCGCCTGGTTCCTGTCTTGGGTGGCATGTTGGGTGTGGCTGAGGGTCCCACTGTCATGGTTTTCTATATGTGTGCTGTGGGCAGAGTTACTGAGCATGCTCAGACCCAAAAAAACGGGTCCGGCACATTGCGGCGCACATAGACTTTCATTGTGTGAAAAAGCCGGACGTGCCGGATCCGGCGGGTCCGGCTTTTTCGCCGGAGACAAAAAACGTTACAGTAGTCGTTTTTTTCCAGACGCCGGATTGCGACACATTGCCGGATCCGGCGAAAACTGGACGAAACGCATGGCCATCCGGCGCTAATGCAAGTCAATGGGGGGGAAACCTGATCCGGCATTGCATTTCGCCGGATCCGGTTTTTGTCAAAAGAGCCGGATCGCGCCTGACGGCGAAAACCTGATGTGTGAAAGAGGCCTTAGGGTACAGCCGGCTCCACATGTAAGAACTGGAGGAGAAGTCTGCACTGGTGAGCGGTAATGGGGGAGCAGGGACTGTGTGATAGAGGGGACAGGACTCGGTCCTGGGGGAGCACCGGGACTCTGCACTTTAGGGTACAGCCTGCTCCACATGTAAGAGCTGGAGGAGAAGTCTGCACTGGTGAGCGGTAATGGGGGAGCAGGGAGTGTGTGATAGAGGGGACAGGACTCAGTTCTGGGGGAGCACCGGGACTGCATATTAGGGTACAGCCGGCTCCACATGTAAGAGCTGGAGGAGAAGTCTGCACTGGTGAGCGGTAATGGGGGAGCAGGGACTGTGTGATAGAGGGGACAGGACTCAGTCCTGGGGGAGCACCGGGACTCTGCACATTAGGGTACAGCCGGCTCCACATGTAAGAGCTGGAGGAGTAGTCTGCACTGGTGAGCGGTAATGGGGGAGCAGGGGCTGTGTGATAGAGAGGACAGGACTCAGTCCTGGGGGGGCACCGGGACTCTGCACATTAGGGTACAGCCGGCTCCACATGTAAGAGCTGGAGGAGAAGTCTGCACTGGTGAGCGGTAATGGGGGAGCAGGGACTGTGTGTTAGAGGGGACAGGACTCAGTCCTGGGGGAGCACCGGGACTCTGTACATTAGGGTACAGCCGGCTCCACATGTAAGAGCTGGAGGAGAAGTCTGCACTGGTGAGCGGTAATGGGGGAGCAGGGACTGTGTGATAGAGGGGACAGGACTCAGTCCTGGGGGGAGCACCGGGACTCTGCACATTAGGGTACAGCCGGCTCCACATGTAAGAGCTGGAGGAGAAGTCTGCACTGGTGAGCGGTAATGGGGGAGCAGGGACTGTGTGATAGAGGGGACAGGACTCAGTCCTGGGGAGCATCGGGACTCTGTACATTAAGGTACAGCCGGCTCCACATGTAAGAGCTGCAGGAGAAGTCTGCACTGGTGAGCGGTAATGGGGGAGCAGGATGGTCGCTTGTCGGAAATGGCCACAAGTAAGAACTGAAGCTGGAGAAGATAAGTGTCAGGTAATGATGACACAGAGAATAAGCGAGAACTGACCATGTGTGATAATGGGGAACATGACTGAATCCTGGTGGATGGAGGGAGCAGATCCTTAAACCTACTAGGATTCAGTCACAGCCATATATGTGGTGTGCGGCTCTGCAGGTGGGAGTAGGTGCTGGAGATTCCCCCCTACTGGGCACAGGGGACATTAACCCCATCAGTGCTGAGCCTGGGATAAATCTCTGTGTGTGACTATAATGGGACTGTGTGTTATACCGGGGGCAGGACGGGGCCATGACTGGATGTAGTGATCATGTGAAGCCGGTAACAGCTCCGGAGATTCCTTACACGGGATCTTTATGATTTTACATTGTCATCTTCTCCCCATTCAGGTCCCTACAATATTGGATCCTCTCAGTGGACATATTCTATATAAGAGAATTCTCCTGAGTGACCCTACAAGGATGGAGAGGGACAAGATGGTGGAGAGGATATTACACCTCACCCTAGAGATCCTCTTCCGGCTTACTGGAGAGGTGAGAGATTCTGATGACGTCACATTACATCATTCTTATCTATGGGAATAGCAGATGGACAGAACTGGAGAGGTGAGGACTCTGGAAATGTCTGTAGTGAGATTTATTAATGTGTCTCCATAACCAGGATTACACAGTAGTGAAGAAGACCTCTAGTGAGCGCTGTCAGGACCCTGTGTCTGAGGGATGGGGAAGACCCCTGAGCCCAATCACGGGGCCTCCTCCTCACCCCCTGATACATGAGGATATCAATGACCAGAAGATCCTAGAACTCACCTACAAGATGACTGAGCTGCTGACTGGAGAGGTGACACTGGTGGGAATGCTGGGACATTATACAATAACGCTATGGAGGGATCGGGGGATGACGGAATCATTGTCTGTGTCAGGTTCCTATAAGGTGTCAGGATGTCACCGTCTATTTCTCCATGGAGGAGTGGGAGTATTTAGAAGTACACAAAGATCTGTACAAGGACGTCATGATGGAGGATCCCCAGCCCCTCACATCACCAGGTAATAGACAGGACTAAATACACACGGCCTATAATTATCTGTAAGTAAAGAATGAATTCAGTCCCTGTATGTGTTTCCTCCAGTTCTATCCAGTGAGAGGACAACACCAGAGAGATGTCCCCGTCCTCTTCTTCCACAGGACTGTAAACAAGAAGAGCCCGATGTTCCTCAGGATCATCAGGTAGATGGAGAGAAGGTGTCATGAGATCTCCCCTATGTTATGTAGATGGCTGTGAGGGTCTTGTGCTCAGTGTTGTTTTATCCTCTAGTATTATACACTGAACGGTAATTTATTAGAGACATCTGAAATTATATGAAAACACAGGACCGAGAGTGCAGCATAAATCGGAGTGATCTATTTTCAGAATGGGAAGATTAACCCCTTTACCCCCAAGGGTGGTTTGCATGTTAATGACCGGGCCTATTTTTACAATTCTGACCACTGTCCCTTTATGAGGTAATAACTCTAACGCTTCCATGGATCCCGGTGATTCTGACATTGTTTTCTTGTGTCATATTGTACTTCATGTTAGTGGTAAAATTTAATTCATATAACTTGCGTTTATTTGTTAGGAAGTTATAAGGGTTAAAAGTTGAGCAGCGATTTCTCATTTTTACAACACCATTTTTTTTAGTGACCACATCACATTTGAAGTCAATTTGAGAGGTCTTTATGATAGAAAATACCCAAAAGTGACACCATTCTAAAAACTGCACCCCTAAAAATGCTCAAAACCATATTCAAGAAGTTTATTAACCCCTTCATGACCCAGCCTGTTTTGACCTGGCCATTTTTTTGCAATTCTGACCAGTGTCCCTTTATGAGATGATGACTCAGGAACGCTTCAACGGATCCTAGTGATTCTGAGATTGTTTTTTCGTGACATATTGGGCTTCTTGTTAGTGGTAAATTTAGGTCGATAATTTTTGTGTTTATTTGTGAAAAACACGGAAATTTGACAAAATTTTGAAAATTTAGCAAATTTTGAATTTTTATTCTGTTAAACCAGAGAGTTATGTGACACAAAATAGTTAATAAATAACATTTCCCACATGTCTACTTTACATCAGCACAATTTTGGAAGCAAATTTTTTTTTTTCGTTAGGAAGTTATAAGGGTTAAAAGTTGACCAGCGATTTCTCATTTTTACAACAAAATTTACAAAACCATTTTTTTTTTAGGGACCACCTCACATTTGAAGTCACTTTGAGGGGTCTATATGGCTGAAAATACGCAAAAGTGACACCATTCTAAAAACTGCACCCCTCAAGGTACTCAAAACCATGAAGTTTATTAACTCTTCAGGTGCTTCACAGGAACTAAAGCAACTTGGAAGAAAAAAATGGACATTTTAATTTTTCCAACAAAAATTTTCTTTTAGCATCAATTTTTTCATTTTCACATGGGTAACAGGATAAAATGGATCCTAAAATTTGTTGGGCAATTTCTCCTGAGTACACCGATACCTCATATGTTGTCATAAACCACTGTTTTGGCGCACGGGAGGGTCCGGAAGGGAAGGAGCGCCATTTGACTTTTTGAATGGAAAATTAGCTCCATTCGTTAGCGGACACCATGTCGCGTTTGGAGAGACCCTGATGTGCCTAAACAGTGGAAACCCCCCACAATTGACCCCATTTTATAAATTAGACCTCCCAAGGAACTTATCTAGATGTGTGGTGAGCACTTTGAACCCCCAAGTGCTTCACGGAAGTTTATAACGCAGAGCCGTGAAAATAAAAAAATCATTTTTTTTCCTCAAAAAATGATTTTTTAGCCCGCAATTTTTTATTTTCACAAGGGTAACATGAGAAATTAGACACCCAATCTTGTGCAATTTTTCCTGAGTTCGCTGATACCCCATATGTGGGGTAAACCACTGTTTAGGCACACGTCGGGGATTGGAATGGAGGGAGCACTGAGACTTTTTGAACGCAAAATTGGCTGGAATAAATGGTGGTGCCGTGTCGCGTTTGGAGACCCCGTGATTTTCCTTAACAGTGGAAACCCCTCAATTCTAGCTCCAACCCTAACCCCAACACACCCCTAATCCCAACCCTAATCATAACTCTAACTACAGCCCTAATACCAACACACTCCTAACCCTAATCCCAACTCTAACCGTAACCACAAGCCTAACACTAATCTTAACCCTAATTCTAACCCTAATGGAAAAATAAAAATATTTTCTTTATTTTATTATTTGTCCATACCTATGGGGGTGATAAAGGCGCACTGAGCATGTGCCTGCCATTTTCCAAGATAGCGGCGCCCATGATCCGGGATGGCGGGACACCGGGACGGCCAGAGGGACATAGGAGGTACTGGGGGGAGCGGAGGGAAGGTGGGGGGGAGCAGATGTTAACGGCGGCGGCAGATTGCCGCCGTCAGTCAGTATCGTTGGCCGATCAGCCCCGTTAGTCAGTGGGGGGGGGGGGCAGATCTCTGTCTCCAGCCATAGAAGATGCTATTGCAGCATCGACCATGGTTGGATTGTGATTTCATTGGTGGAATATTACAATGGTTCTAATTGGCTGTTTCGCTTTTATCAGCCAATCAGAGCGATCGTAGCCACGGGGTGGGCTAAGCCACCCCCCCCACGGGGTGAAGCACAAAGGGTCCTCTGCCTGCAGGTCGGGTGACCTTTCAGTGATCCCGGTCACCCGACCCACAGAAACGCGATCACCCCATGACACAGCATATGCGTCACAGGTCGGATTGGCACTAACTTTCATGACGCATACGCTATGTCAAAGGTCGGGAAGGGGTTAACCCTTCAGGTGCTTCACAGGAATTTTTTGAATGTTTAAAAATAAAATTAACATTTAACTTTTTTTCACAAAAAAATTACTTCAGGTCCAATTTTTTTTTTTATTTTACCAAGGGTAACATGAGAAATTGGATGGGAAAAGTTATTGTGCAATTTGTCCTGAGTACGCTGATACCTGATATGTGGGGGGGGACCACTTTTTCGGCGCATGGCAGAGCTCAGAAGGGAAGGAGCGCTGTTTGACTTTTTCAATGCAAAATTGGCTGGAATTGAGGTCGGACGCCATGTCACGTTTGGAGAGCCCCTAATATGCCGAAACAGTGGAAACCTCCAAATTCTAACTCCTACCCTAACTAATCTCAGCCCTAACCCTAATGACAAAATGAAAAAAAAGACTTTTTTAAATTTTATTATTTTTCCCTAACTAAGGGGGTGATAACGGGGGGTTTGATATACTATTTATGGCGGTTTTTATGTTTGGCAGCTGTCATACGCTAAAAGACGCTTTTTACTGTAAAAAGTTTTTGCATCACCACATATTGAGAGCTATAATTTTTCCATATTTTGACCCTCCGAGTCATGTGAGGTCTTATTTTTTGCGGAACGAGTTGACGTTTTTATTGGTACCATTTTCGGGCACGTGACTTTTTTGATCGCTTTTTATTCCGATTTTTGGGACGCAAAATGAACAAAAACCAGCATTTCATGAATTTCTATTGGGGCCGGGGCGTTTACATCGTTCTCCTTGTGGTAAAATTGATAAAGCGGTTTTATTCTTCGGGTCAGTACAATTAAAGCGATACCTCATTTATGTCTTTTTTTTATGTTTTGGCGCTTTTATACAATAAAAACAATTTTATATAAAAAATAATTTTGCATCACTTTATTCTGCGAGCTATAACTTTTTTATTTTTTCACTGATAACGCTGTGTGGCAGCTCGTTTTTTGCGGGACAAGATGACGTTTTCAGCGGTACCATGGTTTTTTATTTTTGTTTCTTTGATCGCGTGTTATTGCACTTTTTGTTCGGCAGTATGATAAAGAATTGTTTTCTGCTTTATTTTTTTAAATGTTTTTTAGGGGTTCACTAAAGGGCTTAACTAGTGGGACAAAAAAAAGAATTTATTGGGGAATTTTTTTTTAATTTATTTAGGAATTTTTTATTATTTTTACATGTGATTTTTTTTTATTTTTTTTTTCTACTTTTTTACATTGTCCCGGTGGGGACATTACAATAAAGTGTCAGATTGCTGATCAGCGATCTGACAGGCGCTGTAGAGGCTTTCTCAGTCAGCAGGCACTGAGGGAGCCGCCTCCCTGCAGTGCCCCTAAGGCCCCCGCGAGCAAATCGCGCTGCTCCGATGTTCTCAGTGAAGCACGTAGGGAGCCCCTTCCCTGCATGATGCTTCCCTGTGCCCCCAGTAAACTGCGATCATGTTTGATATCAGTGTGTCAAGGGTTAGTGTGCCGGGGGCGGTCCGTGACTGCCCCTGGCGCGTAGTGTCAGCTGTGATAATCAGCTGACACCCGGCCGCGATCAGCGGCGCTCACCCCGTGAGCGCCGCTGATCGCATTGGACGTACTATTCCATCCTTGGGACTTAGGTCCCAGGTCACATGGAAGGAATACTACGTCCAATGTAGGAAAGGGGTTAAGCAATCTGAGTTACTTTGAACTACTTTTGTCATCTTTCAGCATACAACTGAACTCCAATGCACCCAGTGGTCTATTTATAGAGTAACCTCTCCCCTTCTTCCATATTTTTCTTCATACCTAATATCATGTCTCAAGTGCTAAGAATCATCAGTAGATGCTGCCACAACCTCACTCTACAGCAGTGTTTCCAAACTCCGGTCCTCAAGAGCCACCAACAGGTCACGTTTTCAAGATTTCCTTAGTATTGCGCAGGTGATGGAATTCTTGCCTGTCAAGGTGAGGCAATTATCACCTGGACCATACTAAGGAAATCCTGAAAACATGACCTGTTGGTGGCTCTGGAGGACTGAAGTTGGGGAACACTGCTCTACAGAGACCCACATACAATTTTATTGTTGGATATTGTATGTTCAGTGAAGCACCTAGAAACATCTTCCAAGACTCCGGCAGCCGCAGGGCTGACCCCTCTGTAACACTCCTCTGCCCAGCTGCAGTGCTGACCCTCTGTAACTCTCCCCTGCCCAGCTGCAGTGCTGACCCTCTGTAACTCTCCCCAACTCTCCCCTGCCCAGGTGCAGGGCTGATCCTCTGTAACCCTCCCCTGCCCAGCTGGAGGGCTGACCCTCTGTAGCTCTCCCCTGCCCAGCTGCAGGGCTGACCCTCTGTAACTCTCCCCTGCCCAGCTGCAGGGCTGACCCTCTGTAACTCTCCCCTGCCCAGCTGCAGGGCTGACCCTCTGGAACACTCTCCTGCCCAGCTGCAGGACTGACCCTCTGTAACTCTCCCCTGCCCAGCTGCAGGGCTAACCCTCTGTGACTCTCCCCTGCCCAGCTGCAGGGCTGACCCTCTGTAACTCTCCCCTGCCTAGCTGCAGGGCTGACTCTCTGTAACTCTCTCCTGCCCAGCTGCAAGGCTGACCCTCTGTAACTCTCCTGTGCCCAGCTGCAGGGCTGACCCTCTGTAACTCTCCTGTGCCCAGTTGCAGGGCTGACCCTCTGTAACTCTCCTGTGCCCATCTGCAGGGCTGACCCTCTGTAACTCTCCCGTGCCCAGCTGCAGGGCTGACCCTCTGTAACTCTCCCGTGCCCAGCTGCAGGGCTGACCCCCCTGTAACTCCCCCTGCCCAGCTGCAGGGCTGACCCTCTGTAACTCTCCCCTGCCCAGCTGCAGGGCTGACCCCCCTGTAACTCTCCCCTGCCCAGCTGCAGGGCTGACCCCCCTGTAACTCTCCCCTGCCCAGCTGCAGGGCTGACCCCCCTGTAACTCTCTCCTGCCCAGCTGCAGGGCTGACCCCCCTGTAACTCTCCCCTGCCCAGCTGCAGGGCTGACCCTCTGTAACTCTCCCCTGCCCGGCTGCAGGGCTGACCCTCTGTAACTCTCCCCTGCCCAGCTGCAGGACTGACCCTCTGTAACTCTTCCCTGCCCAGTTGCCTACAGTCCATAACTATCACATAAGTGACTACAATAAACCATAGCATTAACCATATAGTTACAGTAATATTCTTCAGTGTCCTATAATTACAGTATATCCTGCAGCATCACACATACACCTTTATGTCACACATCAATTCTCTTCAGGAGATGCCAGGATCTTCCTTTCTTTTACACCAGGAATATGACAGTGAGTTTTCCTTGTTTTCCACCCTCACAGTCCTGATATCTTAACCCTATAAAGCATCTCTGGGACGAGGTAGAATTGGTTGTTCAGAGCATCTCTGCACCTTCATCTAATTTGCAGCAATTACAAGAACCCATCCTGTTGTCATGGGCTAGTATTCCTGGGGAACCATCTCAGGACCTTGTGCAATCCATGACGTGTTTAATATCTGAGGTTCTGAAGGGGAAGAAGATCCTACGTGTTACTATACGGGTGTCTCTAGTAATGTGGCCATTCAGTGTATGTGTTATATCTGGTGGAGATGACAGGATAAAGCTGATCATAGACATTAGATGGGGTCTGGATCTTCTCACAATTTTCTGGTTATGAAGACGGGTGGTTAGAATTGGGAGACTAGGGGTGAGGGTACTCTCAGACTGGGGTATAACAGGGCTGAGTGCTGTGTGGTTTTAACCCCTTACTACCATTGGACGGGATAGTACGTCCAATGGCAGTACCCCCGCTTTGATGAGGGCTCCGGCGGTGAGCCCGCATCAAAGGTGGGACAAGTCAGCTGTTTTCAACAGCTGACATATGCCCGCAATAGGCGCAGGTGGAATCGCAATCCACCCGCTCCTATTAACTAGTTAAAACCTGCTGACAGCGGGATTTAATCAGCGCTTCCGACCGCCGGGCCGGAAATACGCGCATCGCCGACCCCCGTCCCATAATCAGGGGTCAGCGATTGTGGCCATAACAACCTGAGTATTTCCTAGATGCCTCTATGGTTGTTGATGAGGCATTCCTTTGAGCGCCACCTGGTGGTCGGTGCTCATAGCAATGCTGTAATTCTGCTACATATAGGCGATCTGCTCATCACCTATATGTAGCAGGCCGATCGAGTTGTGGATGCTTCTAGCCTCCCATGGAGACTAGTGAAGCATGCCAAAATGAAAAAAAAAATGTTTTAAAAAAAAAAAAAATATATATGAAAAAAAAATTAAAGTTTAAATCACCCCCCTTTTACCCCGATCAAAATAAAAAATTTAAAAAAAAAATCACACATACAATATTAGGTATCGCCGCATTCAGAATTGCCCGATCTATCAATAAAAAAGGATTAACCTGATCGCTAAACGGCGTAGCGAGAAAAAAAATCAAAACGCCAGAATTACGTTTTTTTGGTCTCCGCGACATTGCATTAAAATGCAATAACGGACCTTAGACCTCCCCTCCCTACCTAGTGAAGCGATTGAATCTCTAAATAGTGCAGTTTCCTCTGAAGAGGTAGAGGAGGTTTTGGAGTCCCTGCCCATGGGAAAATCACCTGGCCCTGACGGTCTGACATACTTTTACTATAAGACATTCGCCAAAACACTCCTTCCTCATTTAGCCTCATTATTTAACTCCTTCTTGCAAGGCGACCCAATCCCGTCCACAATGCTACATTCCCACCTCATCCTCCTTCCAAAACCGCCCAGGGACCCCTTGGACTGTGCAAACTATAGGCCAATAGCCCTTTTGAATACGGATTTGAAGGTGTTCACCAAGCTACTGGCCTCCAGACTTAATAAATGGATACCCTCGATTATTCATAAAGACCAAGTAGGCTTTATTCCATGCCGTCAAGGGGGTGATAACACCAGGGGGTTGTGGACTTGGTGGACATCTCGAACCGAAAGAAATTGCAAACACTAGTACTGAGTCTTGACGCCGAGAAGGCTTTCGACCGCCTCTCCTGGCCATTCCTTTTTAGTACGATGCGGGTCTTTGGCATCTCGGGCGGATTTCTGTCCGCGCTGAGATCCCTATACAACCACCCTACAGCAGCCATAAAACTCCCTCTCTGTACATCCAAACCATTCACTTTATCGAATGGCACTAGGCAGGGGTGCCCTTTGTCGCCTCTCCTGTTTGCCCTCTGCATAGAGCCCCTGGCAGCGTCCATACGACGGGACCCCAATATTTCTTGGGTGATGGTTGGGAGTAAATCTTTTAAGATCGCACTATTTGCTGATGATGTCCTATTGACGCTCACTAATCCCCACGTGTCTCTTCCGAACCTCATGAGGGCTTTGAGGAGATATGGGGACTTATCTGGATATAAAATCAATTCCAGCAAAACGGAGGCTATGCCGCTTAACATCCCCCCTGAGGTATGGGACCATCTACGCCTGAATTTTAAATTCATGTGGAAACAGGATGCTGTGAAATATTTGGGGGTGAATATTACGTCCTCATATGAGACCCTCTACAAACTAAACTTCCCCTCCCTCTTTAAAGAATCAAAAGCCCGCCTGACTAAATGGCAATCACTCCCTCTTTCGTGGATGGGTCGGATAGTGGCGGTAAAAATGAGCCTTTTACCCAGATTGATTTACGCCTTTGAGACCCTCCCAGTTGGAGTTCCAGTCTCAGAACTGAAGTCCCTTCAGGCGGCTATTCTTAGGTTCATATGGCAACAAAAGCGCCATAGAGTGGCTAAGGAGGTTCTCACAGCTCATAAGACCAGGGGAGGGCTTTCTGTGCCAAATATTCTTAACTACTACTGGGCTACCCACCTGAGGAGAATCCCCTGCTGGACATCCCTATGGGCCTACAGCAAGTGGAATGAAATAGAGAAATTATGGCTTGCCCCAATACACCCTAACTCTCTCTTATGGTCGCCAGCACGGTGTGAGTCCTTTCCACCCCTTTTGGGCCCCATGCAGTTCACCCGTAACATTTGGAATACCTGCACACGGAGATTTGCCCTCATGTCACCTTGCTCCCCCCTGGTGTCCTTCATCTATCACCCACAGCTCCCAAGCAGTTTAGAGTCTCCTATGGTTCACCCTTGGCTTAAAGCGGGCCTATTTAGATTTGCGGATATTATAGACGGGGAGACCATGGAGATTCACTCCTTTGATTATCTTAAGCAACATTTCTCGATTTCCAATAGGGAATTCTTTCAATACCTACAAATCAGAGATTTTGCTAACTCCCTATATGGTAAAGCGGGAGCTTCGATCCCCACAGATTTCGAGAAAATTTGCAGGAGGGGCGTGAACACCAGGGGTCTGATCTCAGAAATTTATAACCTTTTATCGAATCCACGGGGTGGGTCTGGTGAATCTTTTCTATACATGCGCAAGTGGGAGGCCGCCTTGGAGCGGCGTATCTCTTCCCGAGAGTGGTCTGTCATTTGGAGGAATGCCGCAAAATCGTCAGTGTGTACTCTCTATAGAGAAAATATCTATAAGATACTAATGCACTGGTATCACACTCCAGAGTTTCTGCATGGACTGAATCCCTCTGTCCCTCCCTCCTGTTGGAGATGTGGAAAAAGCACTGGGTCCCTCATGCATATATTTTGGTCATGCCCAAAAATTGTACCTTTTTGGGGTCAAGCTAAGTCTCTCATTGACAAGGTATTGCATACAGATATAGAACTAAACCCGCTGGTGCTTCTCCTGGGTCACGGGGCGCCGGGTATGGGCAAACTCTCCAATAGATTATTGCAACATATCCTTACGGCGGCCAGATGCCTGATTGCGCGCTTTTGGAGGCAGCCGAGTCCCCCTTTGCTTCAGACTCTCATTAGACGGATCATGGATGTCAGAAGGATGGAACACCTTACAGCCTTACTAAATGATTCGGTGGTGCGCTTTCAGGCAATTTGGTCCCCGTGGGATTATTATGCAGCGGGATCCGACCTGTAATGCGGCTGAGTTCGGATCTGATTAGTCGATTTAATTGAGGTTTTTCCCCCATTTTTTTTTTTTTTTTCTTCCCCTCCCCTCCTTCTACTCCTTACTATCTTGTCTTGTCTTTGTCATGTATATCTTTGTAAAATTAAGGTCATTTATAGCCTTATATCGTTTATATTGTTTATTATTCATGCACACTGTACAGAAACTAAATACTTGTACGACTTTGTTTTGTTATGCCATGTTTAATAAAATAAAATAAATTTTATGGTTAAAAAAAAAAATGCAATAACCGGCGATCAAAAGAACATATCTGCACATAAATGGTATCATTAAAAACGCCAGCTTGGCGCGCAAAAAATAAATAAATAAAAAAATTTTTTAGCAAACTTTGGAATTTTTTTTTCACCACTTAGATAAAAAAAGAACCTAGACATGTTTGGTGTCTATGAACTCGTCGTAATGACCTGGAGAATCATAATGGCAGGTCAGCTTTAGCATTTAGCGAACCTAGCAAAAAAGCCAAACAAAACCACAAGTGTGGGATTGCACTTTTTTTGCAATCTCACCACACTTGTAATTGTTTTCCCATTTTTGAGTGCAAAGCATGCTAAAACCAATGGTGTCGTTCAAAAGTACAACTCGTCCCACAAAAAATAAGCCCTCACATGGCCATACTGATGGAAAAATAAAAAAGTTATGGCTCTGGGAAGAAGGGGAGTGAAAAACGAAAACGCAAAATCGAAAAAAGCTCCAGCCATTAAGGGGTTAATGGATAGCACTCGGCCCACTGTGGAGCAGTGCAGATCTGCAATTATTTTTTCACGCCGATTCAGCATGAGAAAACAATCGCAGCATGCTGCAGGTGCATCCGATGATCGGATTGCATTCACCCATTCAAAGCTTTGGAAGTACATGTGAAACATCAAACTGCACTCCGATGTCAGACAATGGAGAAGATGGAGAAATTAAGTTCTCCATCTTTCCCGCACCTGTACTGCAATTCTCTCATGAGAATCTGATCTTACCAAGGTGACACTCTGATCAGACTCTGACAGTGTTTGAGCCAAATGACATTAGTATAATCGGCCCAGTTCTGTCGCAGGAGAGAATATACACCAGTGTGAGTGGACCCTTAGATTTAGTTTGAACTTTGTTGTTTTTAAAAATCATTTCAACAAACGTCTCCATCTGTCTGTGACTTTTACAACATTTCTTTCAGGGTGAAGATCTGCACCATATTAATACTACAGAGACATATATGAGGGGTGATGAGCGGTGTAAGGAGGAGATTCCTACAGATAACAGCACAGGTGAGTAGTGACCACTAACTGCAGAGAAGTCACAGGCTCTAATCAGTCACTGGCGTGTAGAGTAACTTTACAGTGGCTTGTGAAAGTATTCACCCCCTTGGCTTTTTTCATGATTTGCTACCTCACAACCTGGAGTTTTTACTGATTCCGTAATACTGAGTCAGTACTTTGTAGAGCCTCCTTACAACTGCACGTTGCTTTGGATAGGTCTGTATGATCTTTCCACACCTTTTCACTGGGATTTTTGCCCATTCCTCAAGACAAAACGGCTCCAGCTTCAAATTTGATTGTTTCCTCCGGTAACAGCAATCTTCTAGTCTGACCACAGATTCTCAATTGCACTAAGGTATGGGCTTTGACTAGACCACTTCAGCACATTTACATGTTTCCCCTTAAACCACTCAAATGTTTTTGCTTTAGCAGTATTGTTGAGAGTTCATTTTCTGGTCTACCAGTTGTGAGTTCTCCTTCCAGGCTCCCTCTGGTGGTAACAGGAGGTAGTGAGGCTGATTTAATCAGTGGAGATCTGCCACCTGATAAGGAGGATGACGATTGGACCTCAGGAATCTCAGACTGGATTTAAGACAGCTGACGCCCTATTCTGGTGCTGGTGATTCCTTCTGGCTTGTCAGGTCTTGGTTCTCAGCTCTGTTCCAGTCAGCTCAAGCTAAGTTTTTCTGCTAATGTTCACACTTGATTTTGTTGGTCTATTCAGTTTTTTGTGTGGTCAGCCAGCCCCGGCTGGGGCTGTGCTGAATTTCCACTCTTATTTATCTGTATTTGCCAATTTGCTTTTTGTCCCTTATTAGATTGGCCTCTTTTTGCTCTGTCTCAGAATATTTCAGAGAGCTGATATAGTGGGAGAAGTCTAGTGACTTCAGGGTTAATTTTGTTTTCAGAAGTGTTGGACATTATTTTTGTAGGGTTTTTTGGGCAGATTTTAGACAGTGTCTTTCCTTTCCTATCCTTTCTAGTTAGTTTGGGCCCCATCGTTTGCTCAGCCTATTTTCCTTCCTGTGTTTGTGTTTTCATCTTGTTTCACCGTCAATACATGTGTGGGGGCTGTCTTTCCTTTGGGGTCTGCTCTGGGGCAGTTAGTTTTCCCCTTTTCTTGCTTTAGGTTTATTTAGTCCTCCGGCTGTGACGAAGCGTCTAGGTTCATCGTAGGAACGCTCCACGGCTCCTGCTAATTGTGTGGTTAGGATCAGGGATCTGCAATTTGCATAGTTACCAATCTCTCTGGTTTTCTGTGACTTAGCTTGTTTTGTTTTTTCCTCCTTGGTGACCCATTCATAACACAGTATGCTTTGGGTCATTGTCTTGTTGGAAGATGAACCTCGGTCCCAATCTCAAATCACTAACAAACTGAAACAGGGTTTACTAATGAATATTCCTGTATTTCGCACCATCAATCTTCCTCTCAAGTCAGACCATTTTTTCTCCCCCTGCTGCCGAAAAACATTGACACAGCATGGTGCTGCCTCCACTATGTAACTGTGGGGATGGTGTTCTTGGGTTGATGAGCTGTGTTGGTTTGACACCAGACATAGCATTTACTGTGGTGGCCAAAAAGTTCACTTTTGGTCTCATCTGACCACAGCACTTTCCTCCATACAATTGGGGAGTCTACCACATGTGTTTTATCAAATTCAATCTGAGCCTTAATTTTTTTCTGTAAGTAAAGGCTTCTTCTAGGACTTCCCTCCTGACAGCACCATCAGGAGGTAGTCCTTCACATCCTTGATAGGGGACAGAAACACACAATAGGTTAAAAGGCCCCTCCCAATAATACTCATCAGTGTTTTTCCTGTCCCTATTAGGGACTGATGCTTCGGAGGAGTGCTCCTGGCGCAGAATAATTTGCCTGTCAGTTGAGCAGGAGCTCCTGATTGCTGGAATCTGGGGGGGTCTATCCCTCTCCTTCCTCCTGCAGCATGGTCCGGAGGGCAACACCTCACTGATCCCGCAGCCTTTCAGAAGAGGTGGAGCCCCTGATTCAGGCAATTCCTTCTCAGGAGGGCTCTTATGTTCCTTCCATCCATTCCCTGGTCATGCGGTGAGAAGTTAACCACCAAGGACGCTGACATGCAGAGAGCATTTCCAGTTTACGAGTTATGCATAAGCCTCTAGTACCCGGCGTGCGTTCCAGCATGGACCGCACTTTTGGGACGTGAAAAAAAGCGCACCAAAAAACACCTAGTTAAAGGTTTAGGCATTCCTGAGGAGACAGATGGAAGACTGTTGAGAAGAATACTATTTATGGTACTTCTGGTGAGGCAGGGGGGCTGAGTAACCAATGCAACAAAACAGCCAGCAGTGGAAGGACAAAACACTGGCCTTTCTGATAACTCTACTGAATCCCTAGGCAAGTGCGTGCAGTAGTTGAGTTAAATTACACTTGCCCTATTTTTTGGACTATAAGATGCACCAAACTATAAGACGCACCTAGGTTTTAGAGGAGAAAATTAGAAAAAAATTGAAGCAGAAAGTGTGTGGTCAATTCTGCACTAATATGTCCAGAATCCAGGTAAACATGGCCTCCTCATCATCATCCTGGCATACATGGTCCCCTCATCTTCCCTTCCTGGTATACATGGTCCTCTTATCCCCATCCTGGTATACATGGGCCCCTCATTTTTGAGGAAAAGATCCAGCTATGAAGGATGATAAAATCCAAAACTTTTATTCCAAATTCGAATAAAATCCAAAAAACCCAACCGGGAGTCCTGGAGGAAAGGTTGCCACAGGAGAACTGGACGCGTTTTGAACAAGTTTTCTTAGACTCAGTATATCTCCCATGTGTGGATAATGAGTATAAGAAGTCTATGCACAGGTGTTGAACATTAATGACAGAATACACAGCAAAAACAGGTAAATGAATAAATATCAAGAAAAAATGTACATACATAAAGAATATGAAACATAACATTACATGATAATAAATCAATCAGTAATACAACATGAACTCCATTTTTAAATTTAGACCCATAGATACCAGAGTGTCCAACCAGAGAATCCATAGGGCTTCCCTATACCGCAAATGTCTTATAATATGAACCATTCTACTTACCTTCCCTGCACTCCCTCGCAGTGTTCTGTTCTGATGCCAGCAGCTGATTTATGCTTGTAAGCAGCACATGTCAGTGACGTCAAGCTGAAGACAACTGCTTTATTAGTAACTGCTCCCCACACCCGGGACCATGGGCGTGTGAAGCAATAATATCCATCATCTTTAATAGCAGGCACACTGCTAGCCGCAGCCGCCGGTTTAATGCAGCTGCTGGGCGATCACGTGTGCCTGCTACTAAAGAGAGTGAATATTCACTGCTCTCCACTCCCATGGGCGTGGCGAGCAGTGAATATTCATGCTGCTCCACACGCCCATAGTCCCACCCCCTCTCAATACTGACTTCAGTGCATAGAGGTGGGAGGAACTATGGACGTGTGGAGCAGTGAATATTCATTTTTCTGTAACAGTGGCCACTCGTTCCTTCAGCGGTCACGTGGTACTGCTCACTAAAGTCATGAATATGCACATACTCATGACTAATGAGCGGTACCACGTGACCGCTGCAGGAAGGAGCCTGAGACCTGGAAGAAGCGAGGGGGCTGCAGAGACCGCACCAGGAGGGGGTATGATCGGACACCCCCCCCCCCCGCTATATGACTCGCGCATAAGCCGAGAGGGGGGGGGGGCTTTCAGCCCCAAAAAAGGGCTGAAAATTTCGGCGTATATACGGTACTTATTGTTGTCAGTGTTGCAGATAGCACTCAGTACTGTCTATCAAGGTAGTTTTTGAGGAACTAGAATGCTACTATTCTGATTTTTTTGCTTTTTTTTTTTTTTTTTCTGTTTTGGTCCCATATTTTAAGTGTGTTAAACAAAAAAAATTGCTTTTAATAATTATCACATACCCGCTGTATCATTGCTGATAGGAAAGCAAGGAGACTTCGGGAAAACCATTGTCTCTATTGTGGCAAATCTGACCACTCTTTCATTAATTGTCCTTCGCGACTTCGTAAAACAGTGGCAGTAGTAGCGGATCTTAACTTTATTCGAGCGTCCATGACAGCACCACCGAGAAAGGGGATCCGCCATTCAGGAACAGGAAACCTAATAAATTGTAAATATGTAATACACTATGTAATATTGATTACATATATATAGTATATATATATCACTGTAATAAGCTATGTAAGTGGCAAAAAAAAGAGTTTTCAACAAACGTACTAAATAACATTTGTGCAGTCTATGAATTTGTTCTAAGAAATGGAATTGCCTCCATCAGATCCTCCTTCATAGATGACCTAAAATCTGACCTAATAATTTTAAGGCTAGAGAACAACCTCTCTACACTAACTTGGGTTGGAGGCAAAGCCGTAACCACATGGGCAACATCTCTAACAATTTCCGGGTATAAATGATTTGCCTCATGCACGGTCAGTTTTGATGAACGGTTGAATTTTTCTATTTCAGAGCAAGTGAAACATTTTGCTGAAATATGGTCAATCTGCTTGCTATAGGAGATGGAGTGAAATCTTTTTCCTTGCGGCAACGCTTTGCCTGCTCCATGTAATCCAAATACTTGTCAAAGTCAAACTCCTCATCTGATGAGGATGAAGATATGGCAGCAGTAGCACTGTCAGGACCCAAGTCCTCTTGCGCCTGGCAGTCCTCCTGTAGGCCATTCATCCTAACTGCTACCTCAGTCAGAGCTTCTTTTCCTTTAGTAAGCTGTTGATCATCAAGCAGTATACGATGATTTGGTCCACATAAACAGCTGCCAAAAATTTTTTATTTTCCAATAGCTGTGTCTCTCTCCGTTTCATTGAAGCAGAAATGCCATCTGCGATTAAACCTCTTCTTTGGGACAGGCAAAATAGCAAGTTCTTCCACTCCCTTATGAAAATGCCAGGAGTTAAATCCTCAGCTTGTAATTTTTTAGTCATGGTAAATGGGTGATTAAGCAATTCCTTCAATTCAACCACCTGTGTCCATTGACCTTCATTTAGGGTTACCTGAGGGTTCGCCATATCTATAAGAAACTTTTAGTTCAAGCAATCCCTCAATCATTAAATAAGTGCTGCCCCACCGAGTGGCTTGATCGACAATTGCCCCTTTCCCAGCACGACTCTTCAAGATGGAATCAATTTTAGGGGTTCTGGCGGCAATAACCAATTTCCTCACTTTTCCAATCAGATTTCCAGCATGTCCCTCTTGCAGACTATCTCTTATTGCCAGCTGCAGCGTGTGCACAACACAGAGCACGTGAAGAATTTGAAAGTTTTTTGAAGCAGCTTCAACAAGATCATCTATTTCTACAGTATAATCTTGCTGTTCTTCTGTTGTAATATCTGTTTGTTCCTCAGTTACATGAACAGCACTGTGGCCTTCCATCTCAAACACACTGAATCCTAAATTTTCTTCTAGCTGTTGTTCATTACTCTCATTCATCAGTTTAATTGTACTTATCATGTTTGCAGCATTGTCTTTTACAATAGCAAGAACCTGTTCTGTTTTTAGTTCGTAATCTTGCAGAACTTTTTCCACTAAGGCCTGGAGAAACAGGCTGCTGTGATGAGCTTTAGTATCTTTTACTGCCAGTGTCTTGGTAACAGTTTCTTTGTTGTCACAAACATATCGATCATTGATGGCAAAATAGTTCACTCTGTGACGTGTGCAGGCATTCGTTTTAAGAAACATGAAGCGTCTTTTGAGAGTCTTTTTAAGATCTTCCTTTTATTTAAGGGCTTCTTCAATCACTAATTTTCTAATACTTTCTCTTTCCAGAGAAACACCAAGTTTGGGGGCCATTTCTCCATTAAGAGCTGTAAAAGCTGGTCCTGCAAATATTGATAATGGTACACCGTCCTTCACAACAAGCTGTATGAGCTGTCTTTTAAACATATCTGCTGTCATTGTTACAGTAACTTTGTCACTTACAAAATATCTTGTTAATGATGTTTGAGATGCTCTTTTCTCCTCCTTTGCCTGGCAGGAAGTGCTGGGCGTGGGTTTCTTGGTGCTGCTGTTATCTTTCTCAGTCACAGCTTTGAAAACTTGTGGGTGGAAGCGTTGTAAATGTCTTTTTAGATTGGAAGCTCTTGTAGGAGCATTTTTATCACTGCCTGAGTATGCACTGATATTGGCATCACAGCATTTTCCTCTGGGTCACTTGTCATACATTGACACACAAAATATTTTTCATCTTGAGTCACTGTGAAATGCTCAAATACAGCTGACTTCATGGGGAGCTTCTTAGACATTTTGTAATCATATAAATTCACTCTCAAAATAATTTTGTCCTATAAAATGTATGTTGTAATTCGAGCAAGAACAGGGAACCATGTACAGTGGGGAAAATAAGAATTTGATACACTGACAATTTTGCAAGTTTTCCCACCTACAAAGAATGGAGAGATCTGCAATTGTACACTTCACCTGTGAGAGACAGACTAAAAAAAAAATCCAGAAAATCGCATTGTACGATTTAAATAATATGCATTTTATGGCATGAAATACGTATTTGATACAATAGAAAAACAGAACTTAATATTTGGTACAGAAACCTTTGTTTGCAATTACAGAGGTCAGACATTTCCTGTAGATTCTGTTTCTCTCAGTTGAAGTTTACCTATGATTAAAAATTTCAGACCTCTCCATTCTTTGTAGGTGGGAATCGACAGTGTATCAAATACATACTTTCCCCACTGTATAATTTTAGATAGAAATAAAACAAATTTTGCATAAAACAGTGACACAGGTGACAAATATAAAGTTTGTAAAATATGTTAGTAAAAAGCTTTACTTTGAATTTCCAATCTCACGCTTTTCTTAGGGTACAGCTCATTAAATGATTCACAGTCTATGAAGAGGGAGGGAGCAAGTTTGTTGTGTATCATACTCCAGGAACAAAGAAACTGATAACAGAGCTAATAATTTGATGTTTTGGCTTCTATACTTATACAAGTCCTCATCAATCCTGTTGCTGTATTTTCCCTGTATATTGTATGTATATTGTATAAAAGCTAGCTTCCCAAAAGTATATGAGCTCAAACAAAAAGCAAACAAGCATCAAGTAGACAGAGAACATACAGTATACTGGACTATTGATTTATGGACAGTTTATTGAAAGTTTAAATATGCTTTAAGAAGTAATTACCTTAATCTTGTTATCCTGTTCACTCTAGCAATTCTTCTGAGATGAGTGTAGGCCTTCCTTCTTTCTGAGTGTGTTTACTTTGTACCATTGTCTGTAGAGGAGGAGCTTCACTGGTGCTGGAGTGCAGCACTGACTTATCTCAGCTAAGACAAAGCCTAGATCCTCAGGCTACATTCACACCATGGGCGTAGCCAGGATCAAACCTAGCGGGGGGGCAGAGTCTCATACTGCACACCTCAGCTGCTGCAGAACCTCATACTGCACACCCCTACACTTGAAAATAAAGTCTGCACCTTAAGAAGATGTGAATGCAGTCTATTTGTTCCAACTATCAATTGATGTTGATGTGTTACTGAAGACGAGCAATGCCTGTCCTGGGCGTCCTTTTGGGCAGCTATGAGATGTACCTGACTGGTGCTAAAAAGAAAGGAGTGTTAGTCTGTGTACTACCCAGCTTTCACTCTTTTAGTAGTTAGAAAATAATCAGCCATGGGCATAGGTGAGTACTTAAATCACAATGTTATGTAAATGACCTGCTAGATAGTACAAACAGAAGTCTCTGTCTACTTTTAGTGTGATAATCTGATGTAGTTTTAAATATTACAAATTTTGAAGGACTCACAAACTTTCAAACACCAGTGTAAGGCTAAGTGATCTACAAAAGAACAAAGCACTGGCAACTATGCTTGCAGACGGCACTGTGGCACAGAGTTATTTAGATACTGCAGTGCGCCCATATTTCTATGTTCAGCCAATGTTTATTTGACTTGCATGACAATGTACACCAATGTGCTTTACTCTGTATTAGTGTTTGAACCTTTCCTAGAATTGTATGAGAAGGAATCACCTAATATAAAAAGGATCTGTAATCAGTTTTGAGTCTTCTCTGAACATATACCGTATTTTACGGATTATAAGACATACTTTTTTCCCTCAAATTTGGGGGTGAAATGTGGGTGTGTCTTATAATGCCTATATACCTTACTGGTATTAATGCTGTAGGCTGGGATGAGGAGGTGTCCTGCGGTGCTGTTGGGGTCTCCGGCGGTGCTGCTAGGGGCTCTGCCAACATTTTGTGAAAGGCCAGAGCCCCCCGCAGTTCCATGGTTTCATGTGCGGTGGACTCCGGGAAAATGGCCGCTGGGGACGGCGCATGCGCAGATGGAGATCTCTGCATCAAGATCTCAGGAGATGAGATTTCAGCGTTGCAGCATCGGAGACCCCCCTCATCCCAGCCTGCGGCCTGCAGCATCATCCTACTCCTACCTTCTTCAGCAGTGACCTTGGGACTCTGCTTCAAGGCAGCCACCACCCCTCAGTTAGCAATAAGACGCATGGATTATAAGAAGCACCACCAATTTATTTAAAAAAAAAAAAAAATTCCTATTTTACTTCTCAAAACTTGGGGTGCGTCTTGTAATTCAGAAAATACGGTAACTGGAAATGATTCATCACAAAGTGAAGCATGAACCCTGAAGATGGCTTTAATATAGAAGTGAAAATTTGAGATAGCCTGGAGGTCTAACTACAATCTATTAGTCCCTCTTGTGTAGTTTATTGTCTTAATCTGTCAATAATTGAATTGTATTACAGTCTGCATGGAAATGCTATAAAGTATATAATAAAATAAACAGTAATGTACTGTAATTTCAAGGAAATGTTACTGAAAAATAATAAAATAATTTGTATTCTTGGCAGATGACTGTACCAGGACCTCAGAGGGATGTGGGATAGTCTCAGATTTTGCAGGTGATAATGTTGGTATCACACCAGATACTTGTGAAGACCATAACATTGTACCAGATACACCTCAAGACCTTCTCAGAAAATATCTGTCATCTGATGTTTTTCAACAGGTCCTTTTTTCTGCTTCATCAAAGAAAAATGTGCAAAACAAAAATCACATAAGAACAGTTGAACATAAAAAAGCTCACATAGGGGAGAAACCATTTTCTTGCTCAGAATGTGAGAAATGTTTTACGAGGAAAACAAATCTGGTTACACATCAGATAATTAACTCATGCAAAAAGGCATTTTCATGCTCCGAATGTGGGAAATCTTTTAAACGAAAATCAGTTTTAATTGTGCATCAAAAAATTCACACAGGCCAAAAACCATATTCATGTTCAGAATGTGGGAAATGTTTTACAGCAAAGCATAACCTTGTTTTACATCAAAGAAGTCACACAGAAAAGAAGCCGTTTTCATGTGTCAAATGTGGAAAATGGTTTTCAGAGAAGCCATATACATGTCCAAATTGTGGGAAATGTTATTCCTATAATTCAGTTATTAGCCATCAGAAAATTCAAAAGGGGGAGAAGCCATTTTCATGTTCAGAATGTGGGAAATGTTTTGCAGAGAAATCCAAACTTCTTCTACATCAGAGCAGTCACACAGGGGAGAAGCCATTTTCATGTTCAAATTGTGGGAAATGTTTTTCCAAAAATTCAGATCTTATTAGACACTGGAGAACTCACACGGGGGGTGAAGCCCCCATGTTGAAATTGAGGGAAATGTTTTTCCAGTAATTCAGCTCTTATTAGACCTCGGATAACTCACACAGGTGAGAAACCATTTTTGTGTTCAACTTATGGGAAATGCTTTAATTGGAAAAAACCTTACACATCTGAAAGCTCACACAGGAAAGTAGCTATTTTCTTTTTTCAGTTGTTTTATAGTAATGTCTACAAAAGGAAAACAGTTTAGAGTATAAATTATTTAGAAAATGTACACAATTATCATTGACCAATTGTTTTTGAAAACTAATTAGTATTCAAATAATACACATGTAGACTTACCCTATGTTTTGGATTATAAGATGCATGCACAGACTGAGATCTCGTCTCCCGAGATCTCAATCTAAGCAGGCACTGCCTGTGGTGGCCATTTTCTTGAAGCTCACCGCAGGGAAATCAATCAGAAGTGTGGGGACGCCGCTCACTGCCGACATTTTGTGAAAGCCCAGGGCCCGCAGCTTTTCATCACTGGGACACCTTCGAGGCCTGCAGCATCACTGCACTCCCGCTGCCGCCAGCTTTCTGCAGCAGCAGCTCTGCATTCTTTGACCCTACTTCCGCCGCCGCGGCCACCCCCGATAAGCTACTACAAAATCGGACTATAAGGAGCACAATCTTTTTTATTAAAACCTTTTTTTTTGTTCCCAAAATTTGCGGTGCATGTTATGGTCTGATGCATCTTGCAGTCTGCAAAATACTGTATATATGAATAATGTGTAAATATATTTTACATTTCTAGAATTTAAATAGGTTGTCCAGTAATGATTTTTACCATCTTATTTGACATTGACAATGGAGAGATTCTGCTATACATGATTAGGACAGTTGCTAAGATAAACATCTAATGCCCAGTTTGTTTTATTTAATAGGGTGACTTGATAATTTAATGTGACCTGCAATTATGGGGTCATTAAGTCTGAATTGGAACCTAATTCAAGCTACTCACTTCTAAGCAAAACAATTATTTAGCATGGTCATCAATAGAATAATTTACAAATTGTAAAGACAGAAGAGAGAAATGTATTTTACATACAAAAGCAGTGATGATTTTCCTTGTCCAACCAGTACCTTCAATGGTTTACACACAACAGGACACCCCCTTGATAGTTCTCCACATAACATGATGCCCCCAAATCAATTCCCAGTAAACATTTTATCCATACTTTAACCTCCAGCATGCACAGTATGATGCCCCCACAGCTTATTTCCCTACACAATATTAAGTGCACTCAGTCATACAGCTCGGCCTCCATTCCAACCCCTGGCTTTCATTCCCCATATTAGCCTTGAGTTCTGCCGAAATTGGCAACACACCTCTGGATGAGACCAGTTAAGAATCAAAGCGTTGTCTTGACAGTTGTCCTGATCATTTACAGTAGAGTTCCCAACGCCTGATATCCAATCATGTGCATCAGAGAGGTGTAGGATAACCCATTTATAACTTGTTCCCAATCTTTACTAGACATGAGCTCTTAAAACTGATACCCTTGTTCTATACAGTACTTCTCATCATATGCAAGTATGAATATTGAATATTCTGTTTGTGGTTAATAAACGAATTAAAAAAAAACCTGATACCCTTGTGTTGTGAACTGTGTTTTTTATTATTTAAAAGGCAAAATCTTGCCTTTGAACCTATGGTATTGGGAAGAGCTGGTATTTGTATAATTAATGAATGAAAACTTACATAGTACACAGTATGGTTGAGAGCTGTTAGCAGCATGAAAAATTCTTCCCCCTGTGAGCTGATATGATAGGTGCAAATTTTAATTGACAGCTTAGTATAAGATACGGTGTCCCAAAATTATTCTGTTTGTGCATTTTAAGCTTTTATTAGCAAGCTAAGAATGTTAGATACTTGGACAACTCCTTCCCAATCACTATAAAATAATAGAAGCTATACTCACCACTAATGCGAGAGCTGTTTGCGCTGTATCGTCACTGGCTCTTTTGGTGATCACGTGACTGTCATGTGATCCCTGCAGCCGATCAATAGCCACTTCACTTTCCCTTTTTTGCATAACTGACATCCGAAGGTGGTGAGAGAGCAGCCGCAGCCCTGACTTCCTCTGAATGTATGTTTTGCCTGAAGGAGGGGAGAGTGGAGCAGCCACAGATTTAGCTCCTGGGAGCGCCAGTGCCAAGACCACTAGAATGACGACTGCACTAGAGTAACTGGTACCATTTAACTTGGGGGAAACATAGTGATAAAGGGTTGTCTGTGTACTGGGCAAAACCTTTTTAAGGACAATCTCTTCTGTAGATACTTCACAGTCTTACATTGAGAGAAATATAAGGAGAGGCCGATTAATATACAGCAAGATTCTAGGCCCAGAGAAGCTGATTGAATTACTGAAATGTGACCCTCCAAATTACTTTCTTTAGCAGTGAATACAGTATATTTTAGAACATTTTCTTTGTTTTTTTTTTTTAAATTTTTTTTCCAAGCTAGTGGTTCTAGAAAGGTAAATGATGATGATGTATCAAATCCAAGAACTCCACTGAAAATTAACTTCTTGAAAGTTGTGTGGAGAACATAGAGGTTGATCAAATTTTACTAAAATTTCAGAAATTAAGATACTGTGATTTTTTTTTTTCAGTGAAGTTAAATAGTTACATAGGTTGAGAGTTACCTAGGTCCATCAAGTTCAACCTTTCTCCTCAAATTGTACATTTTGTCACTAAATTATCTTTAACCCACAATGGTATGTGTATTGAGGAAATAATCCAGCCCTTTATTAAAAGCTGTTATAGTGTCTGCCATTACTACCTCTTGTGATAGTTCCTATTTAGCTGCCGGAATCGCCTTTCTTCCACCCATAATGAGTGTCCCCTGGTCCTTAGTACAGTCTTTGGAAGGAATAAGTCATGTACAAGTCCTCTGTACTGACCACATATGTATTTATACATATAAATGAGATCTCCTCTGAGGCGTTACTTTTTCTAACCTAAACAAGCCTAACTTCCATCCCTTGTAACCTTGTAATAATCTAGTTGCCCACCTTTGAGCAGACTCTAACTTCTGAATATCCTTTTTAAAATGTGAAGCCCAAAATTGGATCCCATATTCCAGATTTGGCCTCATCAGTGATTTATAAAGGGGTAACAATAAGTTGAGATCACATGATTTTCTCTCTCTTTATACACCCTAAAATCGTGTTTGCTTTTGTGGCTGCTTTTTGACATTGAGTACTACTTGTAACGAGAATACCCAAGTCTTTCTCCTGATCTGTAGTCTCTAATGTATATGTAGCGATAGGATTAATCCGTTCTAGGTACATTACTCTACATTTATCAACATTAAATTTAATTTTCCAAGTGTTTGACCATTCAGTCATCTTATCCAGATCGTTTTGCAATACTGTAATGTCAAACTCAGATTTTAATATCCTACATACAGTCATGGCCAAAAGTATTGACACCCCTGCAATTCTGTCAGATAATACTCAGTTTCTTCCTGAAAATGATTGCAAACACAAATTCTTTGGTATTATTATCTTCATTTAATTTGACTTAAATGAAAAAACACAAAAAGAATTGTCCTAAAGCCAAATTGGATATAATTCCACACCAAACTTAAAAAAGAGGGTGGGCAAAAGTATTGGCACTGTTCGAAAAATCATGTGATGCTTCTCTAATTTGTGTAATTAACAGCACCTGTAACTTACCTGTGGCACCTAACAGGTGTTGGCAATAACTAAATCACACTTGCAGCCAGTTAACATGGATTAAAGTTGACTCAACCTCTGTCCTGTGTCCTTGTGTGTACCACATTGAGCATGGAGAAAAGAAAGAAGACCAAAGAACTGTCTGAGGACTTGAGAAACCAAATTGTGAGGAAGCATGAGCAATCTCAAGGCTACAAGTCCATCTCCAAAGACCTGAATGTTCCTGTGTCTACCGTGCGCAGTGTCATCAAGAAGTTTAAAGCCCATGGCACAGTGGCTAACCTCCCTAGATGTGGCCGGAAAAGAAAAATTGACAAGAGATTTCAACGCAAGATTGTGCGGATGTTGGATAAAGAACCTCCACTAACATCCAAACAAGTTCAAGCTGCCCTGCAGTCCGAGGTTACAATGGTGTCAACCCGTACTATCCGTCGGCATCTGAATGAAAAGGGACTGTATGGTAGGAGACCCAGGAAGACTCCACTTCTTACCCCGAGACATAAAAAAGCCAGGCTGGAGTTTGCCAAAACTTACCTGAAAAAGCCTAAAACATTTTGGAAGAATGTTCTCTGGTCAGATGAGACAAAAGTAGAGCTTTTAGGGCAAAAGCATCAACATAGAGTTTACAGGAGAAAAAAGAGGCATTCAAAGAAAAGTACACGGTCCCTACAGTCAAACATGGCGGAGGTTCCCTGATGTTTTGGGGTTGCTTTGCTGCCTCTGGCACTGGACTGCTTGACCGTGTGCATGGCATTATGAAGTCAGAATACCAACTAATACCAACAAATTTTGCAGCAAAATTTAGAGCCCAGTGTGAGAAAGCTGGGTCTACCTCAGAGGTCATAGGTCTTCCAGCAGGACAATAACCCAAAACACACTTCAAAAAGCACTAGAAAATGGTTTGAGAGAAAGCACTGGAGACTTCTAAGGTGGCCAGCAATGAGTCCAGACCTGAATCCCATAGAACACCTGTGGAGAGATCTAAAAATGGCACTTTGGAGAAGGCACCCTTCAAATATCAGGGACCTGGAGTAGTTTGCCAAAGAAGAATGGTCTAAAATTCCAGCAGAGCATTGTAAGAAACTCATTGATGGTTACCGGAAGCAGTTGGTCGCAGTTATTTTGGCTAAAGGTTGTGCAATCAAGTATTAGGCTGAGGGTGCCAATACTTTTGTCCGGCCCATTTTTGGAGTTTTGTGTGAAATGATCAATGTTTTGCTTTTTGCTTCATTCTCTTTTGTGTTTTTTCATTTAAGACAAATTAAATGAAGATAGTAATACCAAAGAATTTGTGTTTGCAATCATTTTCAGGAAGAAACTGAATATTATCTGCCAGAATTGCAGGGGTGTCAATACTTTTGGCCATGACTGTAGTTTGGTGTCATCAGCAAAGACTAACACCTTACTCTAGATCCCATCCACAAGGTTATTAACAGAGAGGTTAAAGAGAATCGGTCCTAGCACAGATCCCTGCAGTACCCCAAAGCTGACTATATCCCATTTAGAGAATGTACCATTTACGACTCTTTGTTTCCTGCCAATTCCATTCCCATCTGCATATAGTTTCCCCCAGTCCTTGCGTCTTTAGCTTCAGTATAAGGCTGTTATATGATACAGTATCTAATGTCTTTGCAAAGTCCAGATACATCACATCAGCCGCATTACCAACATCAAGATTTGCGCTTACCTCATAGAAATTCAACATGCTAGTTAGACATGACTTATCCTTCATGAATCCATGCTGGTTGTCAGTTATTACATTATTCTCTGCAATATATTTCTGCAGATCATCTCTTATGATGCCTTCAAAATCTTTACACACTACTGATGTCAGGCTTACTGGACAGTACTTGTATGGATCCACCTTCTTACCTTTCTTAAGTAATGGCAACACATGGGCCAACCTCCAATCCTGTGGCACCACCCCTGTTACAAGAGACTCTAAGAATATGAGATTCAGCTGTCTGTCAATTACTGAGCTCAGTTTCCTCAGTATCTGTGGATGAATGCCATCTGGGCTGGGGGATTTGTGAGTGTTTAATTTGCTCAGAAGCAGGCATACTTCTTGTGTTAATCTAGTTATACCAGGTGGTGAACTTTGATTTTTGTCTTGTTGAAAGTTCCCTGGAACAAACATGTTGGTGAACACGGATGAAAAGTACCTGTTTAATATCTCAGTCCTCTAATTTTATCTTGTTATTATCATCTTCTAAGGGACCTATACCATATTTTTTTTCTTTTTGGGGATTTATTTTAATGTGGTTTGTGATTTGTTTCTCTGTATATAACTTTGCTAACTTTATTTCTTTTTTACATTTGTTATTGAGATCTTTATACTCCTGAAATGCTATTTCTGTATTCTCGGACTTCAAGATTTTGAATGCACTTTGTTTTCGTCTTATTAAACTTTGTAGTGTCTTAATCATAGAATCATTAGATTTACAAAGAAAGAATTTTTGGATTTAAACGTGCGCTGCTAGACAAACGACTCCTTGCAGATTATATACTTATATACTTTTAATTCCCAATGCGTTTCGAAGTTAACACTTCTTCCTCAGGGGATGATATGTCATCCCCTGAGGAAGAAGTGTTAACTTCGAAACGCGTTGGGAATTAAAAGTATATAAGTATATAATCTGCAAGGAGTCGTTTGTCTAGCAGCGCACGTTTAAATCCAAAAATTCTTTCTTTGTAAATCTAATGATTTATGATCACTGAGTGGCCATTTGGATGTGCAGCAGCTTGACCTCTATTCCGTTGTGCCTGAAACTCTCCTGTTATTGGTGAGTATAATAGCTTGATTTATATCCATTTTACTTGGGTAAGACCCTATTGCGCTCTTTCTCTTTTAGTTTTAACCACAATCATAGAATCATAGAATGGTAGAGTTGGAAAGGACCTCCTGGGCCATCTGGTCCAACCCCCTGCTCAAAGCAGGATTCGCTAAATCATCCCAGTCAGATGTCTGTCCAGCCTCTGTTTGAAGACTTCTATTTAAGGAGAACTCACCACCTCTCGTGGCAGCCTGTTCCACTCATTGATCACCCTCACTGTCAAAAAGTTTTTTCTACTATCTAATCTGTGTCTCCTCCCATTCAGTTTCATCCCATTGCTTCTAGTCTTTCCTTGTGCAAATGAGAATAAAGATAATCCTCTTCAGATATTTGTAGACAGCTATTAAGTTTCCTCTCAAACTTCTCTCTTGCAAGCTAAACATTCCCAAATCCTGCAACCGTTAGTAGTAATCGCAGGCACGCGGGATGCAGTGACAAGACAGGATGAACTTTAAGATGTGAGTTTTTTATAGCTATAGATGCCTATAGGGGCTATCTCGAGCAACCAAACAAGCTAACAGCAGTTATCCTTGCAGGGATCAAAACAAAAATACACTGGTAACACAAACATGACTAACCCGGCAAAGGCAAGTCACTATAGGGCCACAGTATGGCCGACTACGGGTCCTGAATGTGAACTACAACGTGTCACTTATCCTCTCTGACGTCCAGCAGAGTGCTGATCGGCGTGTGGCGCCCCTGAGGCTCGGTTGCCACAGAGGTACTGCACCTCCTCCTGAGGTGTGGTGCCTCACCATCCAGGTAAGTTAGAGGCTCCTGACGATGCTCCAACATCTGCATCCCACACAAAACAGTAGTTCAGCAAAGCCACATTGCGGCTCCCTGCTTGGAGTGTAGCAGAGCACCTTTGGTGGCTCCCTGCTTAGAACATGAGACGTGATGGGAGGCGGGTGAAGTTAGAATACATAAAAGAGCGGGAAGGCTTAGGATAGTCGGTCAGTCAGTCAGAGAGAGTCGGAGAGTCACTCAGAGAGGAGTAAGGAAAGAAGATCCCTGGGAGAGGGATGGAGGAAGGAGGTGCTACAGCAGACCTCAGTGACCAGGGTCTGCTGGCACGGGAAAGGAAAGAAGGAGAAAGACATTGAACTGAACCCTGATCTTCCATGAGAAGGAGAGATTAGTACGGAGCGAAGGAGTAAAAGGGAACAGAGGACGTGGGTTAGAGGAGAACCCTGCCTAGAAGTTCTAAGTGCAAGGCCGGGGCCCGGTCCTCGAGGTTGTATGGATGCTAATGGTCCTGCAGCAGACACAGGTGGAGTAGTGGGCTGTAAATGCACTACTCCCATCTAAGACTTGGGGGCACAACAGCAACTTGGATAGTGAGCCGGGACTCAGGAGTAAGGAGTCCCCGAAGCAGGCTACAGCTGTCTGCCATACAAGTAGAGTTCTTGGGAACATCTGTCAGGAGGCACTCCAGTGTAACTCAGTACTGGGAGTACTTCACACTTAAAGGCGCTATAAGAGGAGACGTTCAGAAAGGTACATGTTGGTGGAGTGTTGGAAGGGAGCATTCCATCTGACCTGGAGGTTGATTGAGCCTCTGACCCAGAGGACACAGTACTGAGGCAGGCACCTGTGTGTACTACAGACTGAGTAAAGCTTTGGAACTACAAGCCCTGGTGTCCTCCATTGATTCTTGCGCCAACACACCCAGCACTGCTACATCTGGGTACCAGCTATTACTCTGCTTGTGCCTCTCCTCTACCCCTACATCTACACTGCCCTGGGGCTACAGCTTCACCTGTTGGGAGCTTCACCATCTTGGCTGAAACACACCACCAGCCCCAGAGGATCTGCACGCAGCGTCGGCTTAACATCTCACTTGCCGAACACCACAGGTGGCGTCACAAACTATTCCATTAACTACTTTCCACCATTCAAACTTCCCCTGTTAATTGGGCGATCAGGGCCACGGACCAGGTCACCGCTGCTGTGACACATCCCGCCGGCCCGGTACCGAGTACCCCACAGCCCTGGGAGGGCGACCCAGGCCATGCTTCGGCGTTTCAGCTGCTGGGCCCAGACGACGAGGATCTGGCGGAGACTTCAGGTGTTCCTACGCCCAGGCGAAGTGGGGGCTGTTATGAATGAGTCACCGTAGGAGGCAAAAGCAGAAATACAAGCTAAGTCCAGAAAACCAGAGAAGTTGGCAACTATCAGATTGCAGACCCCTGAACCTATAAACACAACTAGCAGTAGCCGTGGGGGGTTCCTACGATGCCCTAGACCCCTCGATCACAGCCGGAGAAATACATAGGCCTAAAGAAAGAAAGGGGAAATCTAAACTGCCCCAGAGCAGACCCCAAAGCAATAGGCAGCCCCCAACATATAATGACGGTGAAGCAAGATGAAAATACTAACACAGACAGAAAGATAGACTGAGCAAAGACGGGGCCCCAAAACTACCTGGATAGGAAAGGAAAGGAAGGCTGCTGTCTGCAATCTGCCAAAACCCTATCAAAGAAATAAGCCAACCAGCTGATATGAAAAAGGCCCTGAAGCAGCTAGGCTTCAAAAACTGAATCAGCACTCAGGTATTTTCAGAAGACAGAGCTAAATGAATTCAGCACACCCCAGCAGGGAATGGCAGAAATCCTGAAAAACAAAGCAAAAACAAAGTCAAAGCACAAAAGCAAAAGGCCGAGCAGCAAACTTAGCTTTGGAGGAGCAGGAATTCAGACTGGTCTCCAAGGATCCCACAGAGAAATCACCCGCAGGGCAGAAGGGCGTCGGCAGCATTATATCCAGTCCGTAACTCCACTCAGCCAGTCATCATCATCAGCCTCAGGTGTTTGACAATCAGGCTCACTACCTTTCTTTACCAGAAGAGGGAGTTCCTCGGGCCTCAGTAATGAAGGGGAAAATGAACTCACAACAGGGGGCACAGCAGGCCCCTGGAGAGTTCCTCTGCGTTGCGCCTCCCGGTGGAGGCGGTACAGCGTTGCTCGGGGATCGGACAATGGAGGCCGCAGCCCCAAGATAGGGGCGGGCAGCGGCGGCCACGGGTGGCGGCGAACAGGCCACAGCCGCAGGCTGGAGCCGAGCTGCGGGAGCCGCGGGCAGCAGCGGACAAGCCGCAGCCCCGGACTGGGGTGAGGCGGCAACGGCCAAAGGCGGCAGTGGACAGGCTGCAGCCAAGGGCTGGAGTGGGGCAGCGGACAGGCCGCAGCCATGGGCTTGAGTCGGGCGGTGGCAGGCGGCAGTGGACAGGCCGCAACCGCGGGCTGGAGTCGGGCGGTAGCGGCCGCTAGAGCGGACAGCCGGTGTTTCTTTGCTGGACGGCTCGGTGCCATCTCCCTTACTGTCCGCAGTGAGTCTCCCTTCAGTCTCTCCAGTCGCTGCTCTCCTCTCTTGTCTCTGGCTCTCGCTCTTGCGCCTGTTATGATTGAGCCACCGTAGGAGGCAAAAACAAAAATGCTAGCTAAGTCCAGAAAACCAGAGAAGTTGGCAACTATCAGATTGCAGACCCCTGAACCTATCAACACAACTAGCAGTAGCCGTGGGGGGTTCCTACGATGACCTAGACCCCTCGATCACAGCCGGAGAGATACATAGGCCTAAAGAAGGAAAGGGGAAATCTATCTGCCCCAGAGCAGACCCCAAAGCAATAGGCAGCCCCCCACATATAATGACGGTGAAGCAAGATGAAAACACTTACACAGACAGAAAGACAGACTGAGCAAAGACGGGGCCCAAAAACTACCTAGATAGGAACGGATAGGAAGGCTGCTGTCTGCAATCTGCCAAAACCCTATCAGAGACAAAAGCCAACAAGCTGATATAAAAATGGCCCTGAAGCAACTAAGCTTCAAAAACTAAATCAGCACTCAGGTATTTTCAGAAGACAGAGCTAACGGAACACTGCACACTCCAGCAGGGAGTGGCAGAATCCAAAAAGCAAGAAAAACAAAAGCAAATCTTAAATGCAAAAGGCAAAACAGAAAACTTAGCTTTAGGAGAGCAGGAATCAGACTGGTGTCCAAGAGTCCACAGAGAAATCACCCGCAGGGCAGAAAGGGCGTAGGCTGCCTTAAATCCAGTCAGTGACTCCACTCAGCCAATCGTCTTCATTAGTCCCAGGTGCCTGATAATCAGGCTCACTACCTTCCTTCACTAGAATAGGGAGTTCACCAGGCCTCAGTGACGGAGGGGAAAATGAACTCACAACAGTACCCCCCCTTGAGGAGGGGTCACCGAACCCTCAACAATGCTACCAGGGTGATCAGGGTGAGCCCGATGAAAGGCACGCACCAATCTTTTGGCATGAATATCAGAGGCAGAGACCCAGGAATTATCCTCCTGGCCATAACCCTTCCACTTAACCAAATACTGGAGTCTCCGTCTAGCCTGACGGGAATGAATTTTCCAAGTTACCTTCAACCAATACAGGGTCCGGAGGTGCCACCTCAGGCACAACTGGCTCAACAAACCTCTTCAACAAGGACTTATGGAGCACATTATGGATCTTAAATGTGACAGGGAGAGCCAAACGAAAAGAGACCGGATTAATAATTTCCAAAATCTTGTAAGGTCCAATAAATCTAGGCTTAAACTTAGGAGAAGCCACCTTCATAGCAATATTTTTTGATGATAACCACACCATATCACCAATCTTAAACTGGGGACCAATGGTCCTATGTCGATTGGAAAACCGCTGGGCCTTTTCCTGGGAGAGAGATAACTTTTCCACCACTTGGTCCCAGATCTGGTGCATTCTCTCCACCACAGTGTCAACACCTGGGCAGGCAGAGGGCTCCACCTGCCCTGAAGAAAATCGAGGATGAAACCCAAAGTTACAAAAAAAAGGTGACATCAAAGTGGCAGAACTAGCTCTATTATTCAAAGCAAATTCGGCCAAGGGCAAAAATGAAACCCAATCATTCTGTTCAGCGGAAATAAAACATCTCAAATATGACTCCAAGGTCTGGTTTGTTCTCTCTGTCTGCCCATTGGTCTGAGGGTGAAAAGCAGAGGAGAAGGACAACTGAATTCCCAACTTGGAACAGAACGTCCTCCAAAATTTAGACACAAATTGAACTCCTCTGTCAGATACAATGTTCTCAGGAATCCCGTGCAACCGAACCACCTGTTGCAAAAACAGGGGCACCAACTCAGAGGAAGATGGCAACTTAGGGAGTGGTACAAGATGAACCATCTTAGAGAACTTATCACAAATCACCCAAATAACAGTCATTCTTTGAGAGACCGGCATATCAGAGATGAAATCCATTGAAATATGGGTCCATGGCCTCCTGGGGACCAGCAAAGGCATCAACAACCCACTAGAGCGAGAACAAGATTTAGACCGGGAGCAAGTCCCACAGGACTGCACAAAATTCCTGACATCATGAGACAAGGTGGGCCACCAAAAAGAGCGACTCACCAGATCTCTAGTACCAAAAATACCTGGATGACCAGCCAATGCAGAGCAATGAACTTCAGACATCACTCTCTTCTTCCACTGGTCAGGAACATACAACTTTCCACTGGGGCAACGCTCAGGTATGTCCTCCTGGAACTCTTGCAGAGCATGTCTCAAATCGGGCGAGATGACAGAAAGAACTACCCCTTCGCCTAAGATGGTAGCAGGCTTGGTCACCACAGGAGAATCAGCAAAGAAACTCCTAGAGAGGGCGTCTGCCTTGACATTCTTAGTTCCAGGAAGGAAAGAGACCACAAAATCAAAACGTGTAAAAAACAAGGCCCACCTAGCCTGTCTAGGGTTCAAGAGTTTAGCCGACTCTAGGTAAATCAAATTTTTGTGGTCAGTGAGGACCACAACTTGATGTTTGGCTCCCTCCAACCAATGTCTCCACTCCTCAAATGCCCATTTCATGGCCAACAGTTCCCGATTCCCTACATCATAGTTACGTTAGATGAAGAGAACTTTCGGGAAAAGAAAGCACAGGGATTCATTTTAGATGTTACCGGATCCTTTTGGGACAACACCGCTCCTGCACCAACCTCAGAAGCATCCACCTCTACCTGAAACGGGAGTGAGACATCAGGTTGCCGCAGAACCGGGGCGGAGGTAAATCTACACTTCAGCTCCTGAAAGGAAGCAACCGCCTCCGGAGACCAATTCAACACATCCGCACCCTTCCTGGTCAGGTCAGTCAATGGTTTGGCAATACTAGAAAATTTTGCTATAAATTTCCGATAAAAATTAGCAAAACCCAAAAACTTCTGGAGGGCCTTCAAAGAAGTGGGCTGAACCCAATCATAAATGGCCTGTACCTTGGCCGGGTCCATTTCAATAGTTGACGGAGACAAAATAAATCCCAAAAAAGAAATCCTCTGTACTCCAAAAAGGCATTTTGATCCTTTGACATACAGAGAGTTCTCTCTCAAGATCCGGAACACAGTCCGAATATGTTCCACATGAGCATCCCAATCCTTGGAGAAGATCAAAATATCGTCCAGATAGATAATCAAAAATTTATCGACAAAGTCTCGGAAAATATCGTTCATGAAGCACTGGAAGACAGAAGGGGCATTAGTGAGCCCAAAAGGCATCACCAGGTACTCAAAATGTCCCTCCGGAGTATTAAACGCCGTCTTCCATTCATCCCCCTGCTTAATGCGGATAAGATTATACGCCCCCCTGAGGTCAAGCTTGGTAAACCAGCAAGCACCTCTGACTCTAGAGAATAGATCCGAAATCAGGGGTAACGGATACTGATATTTAATAGTAATTTTATTGAGGGCACGATAATCAATACAAGGCCTTAAAGAACCATCCTTCTTGGCCACAAAAAAAAACCCGGCACCTAAGGGTGAAGAGGATGGTCTAATATGACCCTTCTCCAACGCCTCCTTAATATAGGACCGCATAGCCTCATGCTCGGGTACAGATAAATTGAAGAGCCGACCCTTAGGAAATTTACACCCCGGGCTTAGTTTAATTGCACAGTCATAACTCCTATGAGGAGGCAAGGACACAGACTCATTCTCACTAAATACATCATAGAAGTCCGCCAAATAGTCAGGAACCTCATGCGACTGAGGAGAGGTGGAAAAAACCGGAGCCTCACTAAAGGTACACCGGCAACCCCAACTCACCACAGACACAGACTTCCAATCCAAAACTGGATTATGAATCTGCAACCAGGGAAACCCCAGAACAACGGCATCATGCAGACCATGCAACACCAAAAATCTGCAATTTTCTTGGTGGTCTGGGGCGACCCGCATGACCAACTGGGTCCAAAACTGAGGTTTATTTTTAGCCAGAGGGGTAGCATCAATCCCCCTCAAAGGGATAGGCGTCTGATGAGGTGTCAACGGAAATCCACAACGTTTAGCAAAATCCAAGTCCATAAGGTTTAGCGCTGCTCCCGAATCCACAAAAGCCTTGGCGGAAAATGTGGACAGGGAACAGATCAGAGTAATCGCCAAAAGAAACTTAGGCTGAACCCCACCAACAGAAAACGTGTGTGCAAAGCGTTTCTCACGTTTAGGACAAACAGAAATAATATGTGAGGCATCTCCACAGAAAAAACACAGCTTATTACGCCTTCTGAATTCCTGACGTTGCGCCTTAGACAAAACTCTATCACATTGCATAGGTTCAGACGTCTGTTCAACCGGTGGCAACACCTCTCGTGTAATCCTGCGTTCACGTAAACGCCGATCAACCTGAATGGCTAAAGACATAGAATCGTCCAGACCAGAGGGAACAGGAAATCCCACCATAGTATCTTTTACGGCTTCTGACAAACCCTTCCGAAAGAGAGCAGCCAAGGCACTATCATTCCAGGTAGTAAGGACCGCCCACTTTCGGAACTTTTGACAGTACAACTCTGCAGATTCTCGACCCTGGTTCAATGCTAACAGGGTCTTTTCAGCCTGATCAATAGCATTAGGTTCGTCGTACAGCAACCCCAAGGCTTGAAAAAATGCGTTCACATTTGTCAGAATAGGGTCATCTGGTTTCAAAGAAAACGCCCAATCCTGGGGATCGCCGCGCAGCAAAGAGATGACAATTTTAACCTGCTGCGCGGGGCTCCCTGACGAGTTAGGCTTCAAAGCAAAAAATAATTTACAATTATTTTTGAAACTCAAAAATTTAGAGCGATCCTCAAAAAATACATCAGGTGTAGGAATCTTTGGGTCGACAGCATGTGAACGAGCAAGATAGGCGGAAATTCCTCGCACTTCAGCAGCGAGCTGCTCCACACGATCAGATACTTGCTTAATCTCCATTGAGAGAAAAAAAAAAATTCCCCCTACGACCTCAGAGATATAATATAGAGGAAAGAATATACACACTCTCTTTTTTTTTTTTTTTAAACACAATTCTTTCCTGCTATTGAGTACCCAAGGATCTGCGGTTCGGCGGGTGATTCTGTTATGATTGAGTCACCGTAGGAGGCAAAAACAAAAATGCTAGCTAAGTCCAGAAAACCAGAGAAGTTGGCAACTATCAGATTGCAGACCCCTGAACCTATCAACACAACTAGCAGTAGCCGTGGGGGGTTCCTACGATGACCTAGACCCCTCGATCACAGCCGGAGAGATACATAGGCCTAAAGAAGGAAAGGGGAAATCTATCTGCCCCAGAGCAGACCCCAAAGCAATAGGCAGCCCCCCACATATAATGACGGTGAAGCAAGATGAAAACACTTACACAGACAGAAAGACAGACTGAGCAAAGACGGGGCCCAAAAACTACCTAGATAGGAACGGATAGGAAGGCTGCTGTCTGCAATCTGCCAAAACCCTATCAGAGACAAAAGCCAACAAGCTGATATAAAAATGGCCCTGAAGCAACTAAGCTTCAAAAACTAAATCAGCACTCAGGTATTTTCAGAAGACAGAGCTAACGGAACACTGCACACTCCAGCAGGGAGTGGCAGAATCCAAAAAGCAAGAAAAACAAAAGCAAATCTTAAATGCAAAAGGCAAAACAGAAAACTTAGCTTTAGGAGAGCAGGAATCAGACTGGTGTCCAAGAGTCCACAGAGAAATCACCCGCAGGGCAGAAAGGGCGTAGGCTGCCTTAAATCCAGTCAGTGACTCCACTCAGCCAATTGTCTTCATTAGTCCCAGGTGCCTGATAATCAGGCTCACTACCTTACTTCACTAGAATAGGGAGTTCACCAGGCCTCAGTGACGGAGGGGAAAATGAACTCACAACATGCGCCCTCTCGCTTCCTTGATCCTTTTCTCCTGCTCCGTCGACTGCCCTCTTCTGGCGTTCTCAGCTCCTTTTATACTAGCTCCTCCCCTAACCTTTCTGGAACTCTCTGTGGTCCGTCTCCTAATTATGTTCCCCGGAAACAGTCCCTCTAGGAACCTTGGTGACAGTCCCCTTGGTTCCGGCCCGGGCACACGGCGGTGACTCCTCCTCCTACACTCCCCCATCCTGCATGCTCGCCAGTCCTCGGGCGAGGGCTTGGGAAGGCCTGGACCGTTTTTTTGAGACAAAAGTTTCTTCTGCCACATGAACTGATCCTGTACGTCACGTTCGGGGGGTTTGCCAGCTGTTGACCACTCGGAGCGACGTGGTTCCACTGTGGTGGAGTCCTTTGGGGTGGTGGAAGGTGGCGGGTCGACCGGGCCTAGTGGCTCAACCGGGTCTGCTGGAATATTATCTCTCGAAGTGTCCACTTGTACTGCTGGGAGGTATTCCTCATCGTCCTCATCCCATACGGTTGGCGGAGGTTCTGAGACCTGAGGTGGGGCCTCGGGTCGTGCAGGGTCGGCGGAGGTACAGGGTCGTAACATATTACAGTGTGCGGTACGGGTAGGGTGGTCCCCGCCTTGTTCAGATTGCATTTTGTACACGAGCCCATCGGGACTTACTTGGCGCAACACTCGATAGGGATTTTCTTCCCAGCGGGGTTCCAACTTGTTCTGAGGGCGTTGGGTCTCATACAAGTACCCAATCTCTGGCCTGGAGGTTGATGGATTGAGGTAGAGTTCCTCCTGGATGTTCCAGGTCCTGAAGTTTTGTGTGGACGATTCGGTGCAGGGTTTGCAGCCGATGCTGGTGGTTCCAAACCCACGAGGAGACCCCTGTCCATGGTTGTTTTTCTTCCGGATATAACTACACCTCCATGATTCCCTTGCCTTCTAGACCAAATAGCAGCGAGTAAAGGGTGTAACCGGTGACTCGGTGTACCCAGTTGTTATAAACCCACACCAATTCCGGGATGTATTCAGGCCAGGGGTCCTTTCGGTCGCTCTCCAGGGTGCGTAACATTTGGATTAATGTCTGATTAAATTGTTCGCATGCCCTGTTCCCTTGGGGGTGGTATGGAGTGGTCCAGGATTTATCGATACCATATAGACGGTATAGCTCTTCCATGACTTTCCCCAGGAAGCACGCACCCTGATCTGAATGGATCCTTTGGGGGCAGCCGTATACTTGGATAAAGTTTTTACAAATCGCGTAGGCGGCTGACTCCGCAGTTTGATCTTGAGTAGGGGTTACCACGGCGAATTTGGTGAAATGGTTCACCATGACGAGACAGTGTTCATACCCCTGGTGCGCGGGGCCAATGGTCAAATAGTCTATCATTAAGAGTTCGAGGGGTGCTGACGTTACTATTGTCTCTACTGGGGTCCTTTGTGCAAGCGGTTTAGTTAGTTCACACAGACTGCATGCACGGCAAGCTTCTTCCACAGTGGTCTGCAAGCGAGGATAGTAGGCTAGCTGTTGCAACCACTGAAAAGTCTTTTGAGCCCCAAAATGAGCCCCTTTTTCGAGCTAGTTCACTAAGTTGGGCTCCCGGTACTACTACCTGCCAAGCTACCATTGATGTCGTCTGCGACACTGCTTTTCAGTACAATAGTCCTCTGATTACCAATTTCTCCCATTGACGCAGCATCAACAACGTGTCCTGAGACAAAGTCTGCCTCTGATTGTCGTTAGATATCTTGCTGGTGTGCACCCATTGACGCAGGGGCCCAACCTCTCCATCTTCCTGTTGCTGTTGGATCCATTTGTCCCGGGATTGTTCTAACAGGCCCCTAGTGAGCCCTATGTGGGATTGTTCTTGGGTCGTAGCTGTGAGTCCGGAGGGGGCCAGGGCGAACAGCGTCTCCTCTCCTTCTAGTTCGTCGTCTCGGCTTTGCCCCGGAGCTGTATGTTGAATCCTGGAGAGGGCGTCCGCATGCACATTCTCCGCTCCCCGTTTATAGATGATCTTGTACTTGAACTTGGCCATTTGGGCCACCCATCGTTGCTCCAGGGCCTCTAATTTGGCATTATCGAGGTGAGCCAGCGGATTGTTGTCAGTTTGTACCACCACCTCAGAGCCCGCCAGGTACTCTGTGAACCGTTCCGTCATGGCCCACACTATCGCGAGGAGCTCGAACTTAAAGGAGCTGTAATTGTCGGGATTACGTTCGGAGTCGTGGAGTGATCGACTACCGTAAGCGATCGCTCTTTCCCGACCGTTTTGGACTTGTGACAACACAGCTCCTAGCCCGTGTAGACTCCCATCGGTGTGCAGTATGAACGGCTGTGAGAAATCCGCATAAGCTAACATCGGGGTGTCCGAGAGTGTGGTTTTGAGATCTCAGAAGGCCTCCTCCTGCGGTTCTCGCCATTGAATCTTCCATCCATTTGCTCCGGCAGGGGCCCCCTTCAGCAAGTCTTGCAGGGCTCGGGCACGACGGGCGAAGTTTTTTACGAAGTGATGGTAATATGCGGACAACCCCAGGAAGGCTCGTACATCTTTTGCCATCTCGGGAGTAGGCCACCCTTGGATTGCGGCGACCTTCTCCATGGACGGTCTAACGCCTTCGGCGGAGATGGTATATCCCAGATATTCGATCTGTGTATGGAACAGGTGGCATTTCTGGGGTTTTACCTTCAATCCGTACTTCTGCAGCTGCCCGAGCACCTGCCCCAACCGCCGCAGGTGGTCCTCAAATGTGGCGGCATAGATAATGATGTCGTCCAGGTATATCAACGTGGCCTCGAAGTTGAGCTCCCCCAGACACTGCTCCATCAGCCGTTGGAAAGTCCCAGGGGCATTGGCCAGCCCGAATGGCATGCGGTTAAATTCAAACAGTCCCATGGGTAAGATGAACGCAGTCTTAGCGCGGTCTTCCTCTGACATTGGCACCTGCCAGTACTCGCTGGCCAGATCTAGGGTCGAGAAGTATGTTGCCTTCCCCAGGGCGGATAGGGACTCCTCTATCCGAGGCAGTGGGTACGAGTCTTTGATGGTACAGGCGTTCAATTTCCGATAATCCACACAGAATTGCAAGTTGCCATCCTTCTTGCGGACCAGCACGATGGGGGCCGCCCAGGAACTTTGGCTTTCTCGGATAACTCCTTTTCGCAAAATTTGGCCCAGTAGTGTTTTTACCTCCTGGTATAGTTGTGGAGGTACAGTTAGGTCCATATATATTTGGACAGAGACAACATTTTTCTAATTTTGGTTCTAGATATTACCACAATGAATTTTAAACAAAACAATTCAGATGCAGTTGAAGTTCAGACTTTCAGCTTTCATTTGACGGTATCCACATTAAAATTGGATGAAGGGTTTAGGAGTTTCAGCTCCTTAACATGTGCCACCCTGTATTTAAAGGGACCAAAAATAAAGTAAATAAAATGTTCATTTCTAGTACTTCATTGAAAACCCTTTGTTGGCAATGACTGCCTGAAGTCTTGAACTCATGGACATCAGACGCTGTGTTTCCTCCTTTTTGATGCTCTTCCAGGCCTTCACTGCGGTGGTTTTCAGTTGCTGTTTGTTTGTGGGCCTTTCTGTCTGAAGTTTAGTCTTTAACAAGTGAAATGCATGCTCAATTGGGTTGAGAACAGGTGACTGACTTGACCATTCAAGAATATTCCACTTATTTGCTTTAATAAACTCCTGGGTTGCTTTGGCTTTATGTTTTGGGTCATTGTCCATCTGTAGTATGAAACGACGACCAATCAGTTTGGCTGCATTTGGCTGGATCTGAGCACACAGTATGGCTCTGAATACCTCTGAATTAATTCGTCTGCTTCTGTCCTGTGTCACATCATCAATAAACACTAGTGACCCAGTGCCACTGACAGCCATGCATGCCCAAGCCATCACACTGCCTCCGCTGTGTTTTACAGATGATGTGGTATGCTTTGGATCATGAGCTGTACCACGCCTTCGCCATACTTTTCTCTTTCCATCATTCTGGTAGAGGTTGATCTTGGTTAGATCTGTCCAAAGAATGTTCTTCCAGAACTGTGCTGGCTTTTTTAGATTTTTTTTTAGCAAAGTCCAGTCTAGCCTTTTATTCTTGATGCTTATGAGTGGCTTGCACCGTGCAGTGAACCCTCTTTATTTACTTTCATGCAGTCTTCTCTTTATGGTAGATTTGGATATTGATACGCCTACCTCCTGGAGAGTGTTCACTTGGTTGACTGTTGTGAAGGGATTTCTCTTCACCATGGAGATTATTCTGCGATCATCCACCACTGTTGTCTTCCGTGGGCTCCCAGATCTTTTTGCATTGATGAGTTCACCAGTGCTTTCTTTCTTTCTCAGGATGTACCAAACTCTAGATTTTGCCACTCCTAATGTTGTAGCAATTTCTCGGATGGGTTTTTTCTGTTTATGTAGCTTAAGGATGGCTTGTTTCACCTGCATGGAGAGCTCCTTTGACCGCATGTTTCCTTCATAGCAAAACCTTCCAAATGCAAGCACCACACCTCAAATCAACACCAGGCCTTTTATCTGCATAATTGAGAAAGACATAACGAAGGGATTGCCCACACCTGTCCATGAAATAGCCTTGGAGTCAATTGTCCAATTACTTTTGGTCCCTTTAAAAACAGGGTGGCACATGTTAAGGAGCTGAAACTCCTAAGCCCTTTATCCATTTTTAATGTGGATACTGTGGTGTAGTAACCACTGTGTCCACTAGGGGGCACTGTGTGGATGTCCCAAGAGAAAGGATGAATGGCAGAATACGGAATGGCCGTTATGTATCCCAAAGTGGGTGGCTTTGGGATGGAGACTTATATGTTGTTCAGCAATGATATTGCTGAGGTGTTGTTTCAATGTGTAAGGGAGAAGTCTCCAGGTAACTAGAGAGATGGGTGGGCCTGGTTACCTACAAACCCACCCAGGGGGTGTGTTTAAAGCACTGTTGGAAACAGTGTGTAAATGCTTGAAGGACCTGTGATGAGGTCAGAGTCATGTGACTCGGTGGGCGTGGCTATGAACCATATAATGTGGCCAGGGTAGGTCACAGGGGGTGAATGCAGGGACCTGATTGGTCCGGTTGGAAGGTCTCGTGTGGCTACCTTCCTGACAGCATGTGGACGCTGTGTTTAATGGCTGCAAGTGCCTGAGAGTTCCCTGGAGGGAATGAATGTCTGCAGTATGGAGAAGCAGCCATGAGAGAACCCTGACGGGGTGAGATATAACTGTGAGGCTGAAAAGCCAGTGTTTTGGACATTGCTAACAGAGTGAAGCTCTGTCATGGACGCTATGCCGTTTATATGATCTTTATGTTGCTGGTCATGGTTTATGATGCTTAATAAACCACATGGACTGTTATGATTTTATGGAAAACCTGTGCCGGATCTGATTTTGTGGCTGCTGAGCGAGTATCCCCTACTTAGATGACAGTGCTACCTCACAATACCCTCAAATGAAAGCTGAAAGTCTGAACTTCAACTGCATCTGAATTGTTTTGTTTAAAATTCATTGTGGTAACGTCCAGAACCAAAATTAGAAAAATGTTGTCTCTGTCCAAATATAAATGGACCTAAATGTATCTGTTGATATCGTTCCTTGATAGGAGCTGTTCCTGCAGTGGGAATGCCGTGCGTGATGGCTGTGGTACATCCAAAATCGTCCTCATGGTTGGCAAACACCCCCTGGTACTGGCCCATAAGCGTTTCTACCTGGAGTCTTTGGGCCGGGGTAAGGCCAGAGAGTTCTGCTCTCATTTTCTCCAGGATGGCTCGGCCCTTTTCTTCGGCCGGGGACCCAGTGGTCTGAAGAGATTGGATAGATACCGCCAAGGGGTCCCCCGCCTGTACTTTTAATTGGAACGCAGGGGTCAGGAGCACCTACTCCAGAGGTCTCACCAGTTTCGCCATTTCGGTTCATGGTTTCAGGGCGATGTCTTGGTCTTCGAGATTGACGCAGTGCACCAGGGCGGTCCCTTGCCGCACAGTGGCCAAGGTGCGGGCCACCGGGACTCCAGGGGGTAGGCACTACGAGAAGCACAGCTCCACCTGTATCTCCACTCCCTCCAGGGGCACAGGGGCCTGGGTAGGCAAGGCCACTACTGTCTGCCCGGGCGGCAGAACGAGTGAAGGAGCCGCCGGCGTGATCACCTTCCCCAGTGCCTCGCCCTCCTGGCAGTCCTGGAGAACTCGTGCTCCCCGCACCAACTGCTGGAAGACCCGCCCTTGGGGTGTGCGGGAGCCCCACTGGCTCAGAGTCTCTTGCGTGGGTTCATTGAGGAGTAGGCTGCCAAACTCTGGCAGTATGTTCATACCCAGGGTAACCAGACGTTTATCGTTTGCGTCAGGGCTGTGGAGTGGGTAAGCCAAACCTGCGACTCCGACTCCTCAATTTCCCTTACACCGACTCCGACTCCCACATATATTGCTTATATTTAAGTGAAAAATTTATTGTAGTACAATGTGAACATCAGACATTTAATCATTTTTATGATACAATAATGAAGATATTTAGATAGAATATAATATATATTTATTGGAATACAACTTTAGAACACAAAAAACTAATAAATTGTAAATATGCAATACACTATGTAATATCAATTACATATATACAGTATATATATATGTATATATATTGTGTATACTGTATGCATGTATATATATATATATATATATATATATAAATATGTATCTCACTATGACTCTCTCAGCTAAAACAAACCCTAGATCCTCAGGCTACATTCACACCATGGGCGTAGCCAGGATCAAACCGGGGGGCAGAACCTCATACTGTTGCGCAGAACCTCATACTGCACACCTCAAATGCTGTGGAACCTCATACTGCACACCCCTACACTTGAAAATAAGGCCTACACCTTAAGAAGATGTGGTGATGAATGCAGTATATTTATTCCAACTATCAGTTGATGTTGATGTGTTACTGAAGACGAGCAATGCCTGTCCTGGGCGTCCTTTTGGGCAGCTATGAGGTGTACCTGACTGGTGCTAAAAAAAAGGAGTGTTGGTCTGTGTGCTACCCGAATTTCATTCTTTTTGGTACAGATAAGATATGGATAGACAGATATGGATAAATGGATAGATAGAGCAGATTTCTAATCTGCTTTTGCTATTGAAAACATTATCTATGAGCTCAAAAACCTTTCAGGTGATGCGGTTTTTTAAAAAGCTGATCTGCTTTTGCAGATGAAAAACGTATCCTCAAAAAACGCAGCAAAAACGCTGTGTGTGAATGTAGCCTTAGATCAGGAATAGAACAGTCATTTATAGGACATTTCATAACTTTCCCAAATTTCTATGAAAAAAATATTCAGCACATTCTGCATTGAACTACTGTACCCAATTTATTATATATTTTAGGAGTCAGAGTCGGTTCATTTTATACCGCCTCCGACTCCACCAAAATGAGCACCGACTCCACGACTCCGACTCCACAGCCCTGGTTTGCGTCTCCCTGGGTCAGGATCATTCTTCGGCGGACAAGTGGTTTGCCGCATAACGAAATCTGCATCCAGACTACTCCGACGACAGGAACCGGTAGCTGGTTGGCGGCTACCCACTTTATTACGGACCCCCACTGAAGTCTCACTGCTTTGGGAAAGTGCTGCCGAAAATAAGTCTTTGGCATGGTCGTTACTTGCGACCCCGTATCTAGTAGGCATCGTACGGCACGGCCTTCGACCTCTGCCCATATCACTGGACACTTCGCGATCAGATCTTCGGGACTTCCACCACCCCACGTCGTGGTTTCTGGCTCCAAGCGGCGTCCCCCCAGCTCAGAGCCCTCTAGTTTAATGGCCGCTGGGGTGGGTATCTCCCACGCCGCGGGCACTCTCGAGCGAGGTGACCAGGTTCTCCACATTCATAACATTCCCGAGGTCGCTGGGACCAACCGACCCTGGTATTGCGAGGGCCCCGGGCCCGCACCAGACCTTTCACTGGTGGCTTCGGCCCTTCTCTTCACCTCGGCCAGCTCGACCCTGATGTTCTTCAGCTCCCGTTTCATTTCTTCCACCCATTGGGGCTCTCCAATGGCATTCACGGAGACCTCCGTGCTCCGGACCTTCACCACGGGGACTGTCAGCCCCTGTTCTTGCTCCCGCGTGCGCCTGACTCACCACCTCGGAGAAAGCCATACGTGGGTTTACCTGGACTTGCTCCCGTAATGCCTGCTTAGTCAGGGGGTCTCGGAGTCCGGTCACTAATAGGTCGCGTAGGGTGATATCGATGGGTCCCATGCCTACGCCGTCCTTCCGCTCAATGGCCATGTACAATTCCTGAAGGAGGTTCATATACTGGGTTATTGTCTTCCCTTCCCCCTACATATGACTGAACAACCGGGTTCTCAGCTCCCCCACATTCATCGGATCCCCATGAGTCTCTTCCAATATCTGTAAGACTCTAGAAAAGGTGTTGCGGTGTCCTGGGAGTCTCAACATCACGGAGTCCCAGGCCTCCCCATCCAAGGCCGTAAGGGCCACCTCTGCCTCTAAGTTGGGGGTCATCGGATGCATTCTAAATAGCCCTCGCATCCGCTCCGTCCAGCTCCACAGCATGGTGATGGTGCCGGTGAACCTGAGCAGGTTACTCAGCATAGCCCCCAAGGATAAACTGGACCGGGGGCCATCATTGCCCGCCGAGTCCACGGCCCTTCCTTGGTCTGTGGCATCTCCGCTCGCGCTCGGAGACTGCATCCTGCCCACTACGCCAAATGTAGTAATCTCAGGCACGCGGGATGCAGTGACGAGACGGGATGAACTTTAAGATGTAACTTTTTATATATATAGATGCCTATAGGGGCTATCTCGAGTAACCAAACAAGCTAACAGCAGTTATCCGCGGGCTGGAGTTGGGTGGTGGCGGCTGCTAGGAGCGCGGACGGTCGGTTAGTGTTTCTTTGGTGGACGGCTCGGTGCCATCTCCCTTCTGTCCGCGGTGGGTCTCCCTTCAGTCTCTGCAGTCGCTGCTCTCCTCTCTTGTCTCTGGCTCTCTGGCGCCCTCTCGCTTCCTTGCTCCTTCTCTCCTGCGCCGTCGACTGCTCTCTGCTGGCGATCTCAGCCCCTTTTATACTAGCTCCTCCCCCAACCTTTCTGGAACTCTTTGTGGTCCATCTCCTAATTATGTCCCCCGGAAACAGTCCCTCTAGGAACCTTGGTGACAGTCCCCTTGGTTACGGCCCAGGCACACGGCGGGGATCCTCCTCCTACATGTTCCTCATAGGACATGGTTTGCAGACCGGTCACCATTCACCTTTTTTAAAATGGGGTGCCCAAAACTTGGTTACTCTTCTGGCCGAAGTTTCTGCCATAATCGACTCAAGACCACTTGTCCCAGTGTCAATGGATCCCGAAAAACCGACGATTCTTACACCAGCTACTCTTCTCACCCAAATGATTGGGAACCCGCTAACAGTTAGTGGAGAGTTTACTCACGCAAACACCTACCAGAAACAGTGGAAACATATGCAGTACCTCGCTGACTACTTCTGGAACCGGTGGAGAAAGGAATATCTCGTGACTCTCCAAGGAAAAGAAGGAGACGTGGTACTAATGAATGAACAACAAGCCCGAAGGATCGACTGGCCTATGGGAATCGTTGCAAAGACTTTCCCTAGTCAAGACGGTAAGGTCCAGAAGGTGGAGCTGAAGGTCCTTAGGAAAGGCGAGCCTAAGACATTTCAGAGGCCAATCCACGAGCTCGTATTGATGCTACCAATTGAGGACATTCCGGTAGGATGAACCATGAACAGAACACTGCCCTACTACTTCGTCCATTGGATTACCGTTGGGTCGGAGACAGTTTGGCCTAGTGCGGCTTCTCCAATCCGAAGATGGGTACCATTGGATTGTCTCAGGAACTGACTGTCATCTACCTCGTTTTGAAGTTGTTATTATTGCATGCATATTTGTGTTTCCTTTCTAGGTTATTGAACTTTACTTAAACAAAAAATATGCGTTTCTTCTTCACAACATTTTTATTTCTCCATCCAGGAGGATTCTGAAGGTGTACAAGGTTGTTGTTTGTGGGCAAAGTCTTATCCTGATGTTTTTCTTTTTTTTAATCAAAACCATTTTTTTTGTGACAATCACAATTTTCCAGCAATACATATTACAGTCTTGTATTACATAACATTGTAAATCCATCCATTTTCAAGACATTGTTATAGTCATACATGTATTCTATCATATCATGGTATAACTTTTACATTTTATTGTAAACTAATTAACAAAACTTTCCCTACCCCCCAATTAAACTCTTCCCCCAACCCCCCCCTTTCTGGTATGTCTTCTTTTCCTATGTGTTTGTTTCTGCAGTATTCACTAATACATTCATTCTTCAGATTATATAATTCCTATGCCCTTCTATATCCTACTCTAACATAAATGTATTAAATATCACATCTCAAGGGAGAGCCTCTGAAACAACCCGGGTACATTTTTTCCATTTTCCCCTTTGTTCCCCAAATTTCTTAACAACACCTCTCTTAATATATATCTTTTTCTCCATTAGAATGGTGTTATTCAAGTCTCTAATTATCTGTTCATTCCCAGGCGGACTGCACGAGAGCCATTGCCTGGCAATGCACTTTCTTGTATATTACAAAATTTTGCCTATTCCCAATTGAATGGATGCATTAATACCACAGTCCCCCAGATATCCCAGGATACACGGTTTTAATTTCATATCCAAATGTACATTGAACACCTCTCTGACCAATTTATCCACATCTTCCTATAGCCCTCCAAGCTTGGGGCTGACCAAAACATATGTAATAGGTCAGCTTCTTCTCTACTACATCTCGGGCATGCATCTTCACTTTTGAACTTTTTTCATCATCTTTGGTGTCCTATAAGCACTATGAATAAGGAACAACTGGGATCTTCTCTGCGCTGTGTTTATTGACAATTTACCTGTAGCTTCCAATATGTCCTCCCACTCTTCAGATGGTATCTGTCCCATCTCCCCTTCCCATCGGGACCTAGTGAGTGCCATAGAGTCTCCCAAAATTGTACTTAATAGAGATTGATATATTATTATTATTATTTTTATTATTAATATTTATTTATATAGCGCCATTGATTCCATGGTGCTGTACAAGAGAAGGGGTTACATACAAATTACAGATATCACTTACAGTAAACAAACTAACAATCACAGACTGACATAGAGGGGAGAGAGGACCCTGCCCTTTCGGGCTTACATTCTACAGGATGGTGGGGAAGGAGACAGTAGGTTGGGGGGTGCAGCAGCTCCAGTGATGGTGAGGAGGTAGCTCCAGTAGTGGCGAGGGGATCATTGCAGGCTGTAGGCTTTCCTGAAGAGATGGGTTTTCAGGTTCCATTTGAAGGATCCAAGTGTGGTTGATAGCCGGACGTGTTGGGGCAAAGAATTCCAGAGGATGGGGACTATTCGGGAGAAGTCTTGGAGGCGGTTGGGTGAGGAGCGAATAAGTGTGGAGGAGAGAAGGAGGTCTTGGGAGGATCAGAGATTACGTGAGGGAAGATATCGGGAGATTAATTCAGAGATATATGGAGGAGACAGGTTATAGATGGCCTTGTAGGTCAGTATTAGTAATTTGAACTGGATACACTGAGGGAATGGAAGCCAGTGAAGAGATTTGCAGAGAGGAGAAGTGGATGAGTAGCGAGGAGAGAGATGAATTAGTCGGGCAGCAGAGTTAAGGATGGACTGGAGAGGTGCGAGGGTGTTAGCAGGGAGGCCACAGAAAAGGATGTTGCAGTAGTCGAGACGGGAGATGATTAGGGCATGCACAAGCATTTTAGTAGAGTGAGGGTTGATGAAAGGACGGATTCTGGAAATATTTTTGAGCTGGAGGCGGCAGGAGGTGGAGAGAGCTTGGATGTGTGGTTTGAAGGACAGGGCAGAGTCAAGGGTTACTCCGAGGCAGTGGACCTCCGGCACAGGGGAAAGCATGATGTTGTCAATTGTTATAGATAGGTCAGGTAAGGAGGATCTGTGAAATGGGGGAAAGATGATCAGTTCAGAATTGTCCACATTCAGTTTGAGGAAGCGGGAGAAGGATATGGCTGATAGACACTCCGGGATTCTGGACTGCAGAGAGGTGACGTCTGGGCCAGAGAGGTAGATCTGAGTGTCATCGGCATAAAGATGGTACTGGAATCCGTGGGACTTTATGAGTTGCCCCAGGCCAAGTGTATAGATTGAGAAGAGTAGGGGTCCTAGAACAGAGCCTTAGGGGACTCCAACAGAGGGTGGGATGAGGAGGTAGTGTGGGAGTGGGAGACGCTGAATGTGCGGTTGGAGAGATATGAGGAGATCCAGGATAGGGCAAGGTCTTTGATGCCAAAGGAAGAGAGGATCTGTAGTAGGAGGCAGTGGCCAACTGTGTCGAAGGCAGAGGACAGGTAAATCAACCCTTTCATCCTTTTTGCTTTGACAACATGGTCCAGTAACCCGTTAGTGGATATTCTAATCCACCCCAGATGAATATAATTTCATGTAGAACGCTCGTAAAACCTGTAGAATATCTTACGTCTGACTATGTATCCTATCCATGTCATCTGTCAACCTGTGGATATATGCGTTTTCTTTTTGAGCTTGAGCCATTTGAGCTAATAATTTTCCCGTGGTCTCCACCCTCCTCATAGAACTGTTGTTTTATAAACATTCTTTTATTATCCGCCTGTTCTTTGTTATGTGCTTTTAATTGTTTTTGGGCCTCCTTCCATTTTTCCCTATTTTCCACACTATTGTCTTGTATAACCCGGCCCTCAGTTTCTCAAACTCTGTCTTCCAAGATCTCCCCTTTTTCCCTTGACTCATCTTTTACCATCTTAAGTTCTCTAATTAGGATTCCCCTCAGAAAGGCTTTCACCGTATCCCAGACTGCTACTATGGGCCGTGCCAGAGTTAATTTGAAAAAATTCCTTAACCTGCTCTTTAATATTAGTGCAATTAATTATCTTGAGCCAGAATGGGTTAAGTTTCCACCCTCCCCGTTTTCTAGTGCATCCTGGAGCCACCTGTGTCTGCAACCAAAGTGGCGAATGATCTATCAGGGATCTAGGTTGATATTCAATTTTTGTGACCATTGAAATCATTTGAGCATTGCACAGAGCAATGTCTATTCTCGATAGTGACTGATAAGTTGATGATACACATGAGTATACCCTGTTGTTCGTAAACTTTTCCCTCCATATGTCCACCAGTCCCACCTCTTTAATTAACCTTCCAAAAGGGGATATTATTCCGTCCCCCCCTAGAAATTTGTCCATACTGGGAGCACTGATGTTATTAAAGTCTCCTATAATCACCATTGGCAGCTCTGGCCATCCTGCTACTTTTTCTAAAAATTTTCTAAATGGTATGTTTGAACACGGAGGGGGAATGTAAAGGACCGACTTACTGAAAAAAACCCTATTAAAATGTAACTTTTATTAAGTACCTTTAAAAAACCTTAATCCTGATTTTTGATATAAATATCCCCTTCTCCATGGGCTAACTGGGCTTGCAGCATTACTAAAGAAAAATGGATGATAACTTGCAGATGAAACTGATCTACCCAGTCAAAAAGCCAGTTAAATGTATCTGGCCAGATATAACAAACTGCAACAGGAAAAAATTCCTGCAAGAACAGCCCATAAGAGCTTCAGAAAAAGAAAAACGAAAAGGGAAGGGACAAAAACAATATGTACAAGATTGATATGTAGTGCTGCACATTAATTACAATTACACTCAGCCGGTGTGTGGAAAAGAGTGATCTGGCCCTATAGATAGCTTGACCTAACTGAACACCTACCTAGGTGCGGAGGTTGGCACCCTAAGAAATACGAGAATGGTGCCCCCGCTCGTGCGTCGGCTGTCCCTATTCTCCTATATCTCCCTATAAGGCGTAAGATGAAAAAAAGAGGCCAGGTGACCTGTATCCACTTATTTATAAGATCTTCATGGATGCAATAGAATGTTTTATATAATCAGATATAGGTGTTCAGAAAAAGTAAAGGGTCCATGCAGCCTAAGTTACTTCACACCACTCACATTAGATAAGTATTAGATAAATTGTATGATACAACCTAAAAGTCCCTACCCAAAAAGAAAAAAACACTAAAATAGATATGCAATATATGGTTAGTCACAGCAAATATGTCTGTTGAGCCATCATGTTGCTACAGTGATGCCATTTTTGCGTGCAAGGGTAAGGATACCAACATATCTGCTGACACACACACATAAAGATGAACTAAAGCCTCGATCCTGGACTCTAGGACAGCAGCAGTATACCCTCAAAACAAATCCGTAGACACCAAAGATGGATCACATAAGGTAACAGGTTCACATACTGATGAATACATACAAACAGTCAGTGGTTAACCCCTTAAGGTCCAATGACATCTCCCCTTCTTTGATGAGGGCTCCGGCGCTGAGCCCGCATCAAAGCCGGGACATGTCAGCTGTTTTGAACAGCTTACATGTACCCGCAATAGGCGCGAGCGGAATCGCCATCCGCCCGCGCCTATTAACTAGTTAAATCCCGCTGTCAAACCTGACAGCGGGCATTTAAATAGCATTTCCGGCCGCCGGGCCGGAAATGAGCTCATCGCCAACCCCCGTCACGTAATTGGGGGTCGGCGTCATGTTGCCTGGACAACCAGAGGTCTCATAGAGACCTCTATGGTTGTTCCAGGCTGAGGTTGTTCCAGCACAGGAGTAAATCTGCTACATATGGGTGATCTGCTCATCGCCCATATGTAGCAGAGCCGATCGAGTTGTGCATGCTTCAAGCCTCCTATGGAGGCTATTGAAGCATGCCAAAAGTTAAAAAAAAAAATGTTGAAAAATAAAAAAACCTAAAAGTTCAAATCACCCCCCTTTCGCCCCAATCAAAATAAACCAGTAAAAAAAAAAATCCCACATACACATATTAGGAATTGCCGCGTTCAAAATCACCCTATCAATAAAAGAAGCAATAACCCGATCGCTAAACGGCGTAGCGAGAGAAAAAGTAAAAACCCCAGAATTACATTTTTTTGATCTCTGTGACAATGCATTAAAATGCAATAACGGGTGATCAAAAGAACGTGTCTGCATAAAAGTGGTATCATTAAAAACGTCAGCTCGGCACGCACACAAAAAATAAGCCCTCACCTGACCCCAGATCACGAAAAATGGAGACGCTATGGGTCTCGGAAAATGGTGTTGGTTTTTTTTTGTTTTTTTTTAGCAAACTTTGGATTTTTTTTCACCACTTAGATAAAAAAGAACCTAGACATGTTTGGTGTCTATGAACTCGTAATGACCTGGCGAATCATAATGGTGGGTTAGTTTTAGCATTTAGTGAACCTAGCAAAAAAAAGCCAAGCAAAAGACAAGTGTGGGATTGCACTTATTTTGCAGTTTCACCGCACTTGTAGTACAGGACATGGTAAAATCAATGGTGCTGTTCAAAAGTACAACTCGTCCTGCAAAAAATAAGCCCTCACATGGCCACATTCAGGGAAAAATAAAAAAGTTATGGCTCTGGGAAGAAAGGGAGCAAAAAACAAAAACGCAAAAACGAAAATAACCCCTGTCCTTAAGAGGTTTTAAACACCACTATTGACACCTTAGGCAGATATACAGATGCCCATCTATGCATAAATGTGAACCCACACATCAAAAGCCAAATTTTGTACTTATCTGTGACCATCAGTTGCTGCATAGTAATAGCCCATAAGTATTTGATAGTATGATCACTCAGATGTTGTCCGCCCACTTTCAACACGTTTCCCCCTCTGTGGGTTCATCAGGAGAGACTCATTGCGGTCATAGCGGGCTGGCAGCCTCATGAATTGGACAATGTTCCACTGCCAGCTGCTATGACCGCAATGAGTCTCTCCTGATGAACCCACAGAGGGGGAAACGCGTTGAGTGGGCGGACTCCATCTCTATGAGCTCCATCAATAGCAAATAATGGAGTGAGGGTGTCCCTTCCAAAAGTCTCCAGCAACCATTTTTCAAAGAAGCTGTCTGGCTCGTTCCCCTCCGTTTTCTCAGGGACCCCTATCAGCCTGATGTTATTTCTTCTCGGATTGTTCTCCAAATCATTCACTTTTTCCATCAGTGCATTAATCGCCTATGTATGATTCTGCAGTTCTCTGCACACTGGGGCAAATGCATCTTCCAACTCACTCCCTCTGCCCTCCACTGCTTTTGTGTGTTCTGCCCCTTTCTGCACATCATTACGTATGGTCAAAATTGACTCCTGTATTTGGCCCAGCAGTTTATTAATACTGAGACTGCTTGTATTCACAGCATTAAAGACATCTTGCAGAGAAGGGGAGTCTATTGAAGAAGCCTCTGCAACATTATCCCCTTCCCCCGTCTCTGCACTCTGTGCCAGCAGCATCTCCATATCTGAGGAATCTGTGTCTCTCTCTTCCTCCAGATGCAATGCTCTATATCTGGATCCTCCTCCAGCTGCTGCCCCCAGTTCTTGTACTGACCTTTTTGCTTCCATGCTAGTGGAAGCAGACCTCCTAGCAAACTTTTGGAGTTTTGCAGCTGTCTCCTTAGATAGGTCTCTCTGTCTCCTCTCCGGCTGTACGAGGGCCATCTTGGATTCCAGCTTGTTCTCCTTCCTCCTCTCTCCTTTGTCTTTTTGATCTCGTCATTGCACCTCACCCACAGCTCTAATGGCTTTTACAGGATGTATATGGCAGGTAAATTTCAAAAATAAAAATAGATATGAATAAAAGTAAACACAGTGATGAGTGGCCCCTTATAATGCTGCACAGTGATTAGTGGCCCCTTATAATGCTGCAGTGATTGGTGACCCCTTATAATGCTGCACAGTGATGAGTGTCCCCTTATAATGCTGCACAGTGATGAGTGGCCTCTTATAATGCTGCACAGTGAGTGGCCCCTTATAATGCTGCACAGTGATGAGTGGCCCCTTATAATGCTGCACTGTGATTGGTGGCCCCTTATAATGCTGCACAGTGATTGGTGGCCCCTTATAATGCTGCACAGTGATCGGCCCCTTATAATGCTGCACAGTGATGAGTGGCCCCTTATAATGCTGCACAGTGATGAGTGGCCCCTTATAATGCTGCACAGTGATTGGTGGCCCCTTATAATGCTGCACAGTGAGTGACCCCTTATAATGCTGCAGTGATGAGTGGCCCCTTATAATGCTGCACAGTGATGAGTGGCCCCTTATAATGCTGCTGCCGCTGCCTCAATTAAAAAAAAAAAAAACCTATATACTCACCTCGTCACTGCTGCTGCTCATCAGCGTTGCCGGCTCTGCAGTGACTGTTCAGGCAGAGGGCGCCTGCTAACTACATCATGGCGCCCTCTGACCTGAACGTCACTGCCAGAGGATGCAAGACAGCAGAGCGACGCGCAGCGGTGGAACGGGGGACATGTGAATATGGCTCCCCCGTCATACTAACCTGTACTGGCATGTCTCTGCAGCCCCCCGTGCTTGTTCCATGTTCAGCGCGCTGTTCTTCCTGCTTTCTGCGGTCACGTGGTACCGCTCAGACTCATGAATATGCGCTCAATATATATGTAATTTATTATTAAATTCTTTTTGTAAAATATTTGTCTCATCATTATTATATTTTTTGTTGTCATTTATGTCCTTTTTTGTGATGCAATAAATTTGATATTTTTATCATGATTTTTTGTGAATGTCTTTTAAAAGGGAGATCTGGTACAGTGGTCCTTTAGACCCGCAGGTGCCGTCATATTCTGGGCTAGATAGGCTTCAGTTACGGCTTTTTTTATCCAGTTGGCAATCATACTTTTTGCTACTTTCTTGCCTTAGTTCCAACCAGAGAAATGAACAAAAACGTTATGGTCGATCCTGAAGGGTTTAGATTGTTCCAGGTAGTGTAGGATTATACGACGGACATCCAGAGTGTGGAATTCTTCTTCCTTTGGATTCACCGGATTTTGGCAGAAGGACGGGAGGATTATGTCCTGTGATCGGTGGAACTCCGATACCACTTTCGGAAGAAAGGATGGATCAAGACGAAAAATAATGGAGTCGTCTCTGATGATCAAGTAAGGTTCTCTAACTGATAGAGCCTGTAACTCCCCCACATGCCTTGGTGTAGATATGGTGACCAAGAGCGCCTTATACGAGAGGAGCTGGGGGAACAAGAAGATATGGGCTCGAATGGAGTGCCCATGAGGCCCCTGAGAACCAAGTTGAAGTCCCATGATGGGACGACAATTTGTTTTTTAGGCTGAAGTCTAAGTGCTGAGGCCATAAATCCTTTTATCCACCGATGACTGGCTAGATCCTGATGGAAAATTGAGCTTAGAGCGGAAACCTGAACTTTTAGTGTACTTTATTTAAGGCCCAACTCTAGCCCCTTTTGCAAAAAGTCCAGTATCTGAGATATGTTTGGGTGAAAGGGATCAGGAGTAATAGGGTGACACCACAAGGAGAACCTCTTCCATACTTTATTATAGATGGCATTGGTAACAGGTTTCCTTGACCTTTGTAAGGTGGATATTACCGACTCTCGAGAGCCCCCCCTAGCTCGTAACACTTGGGTCTCAGGAGCCAGGCAGCCAGGTTCAGCTTTCGAGGATCCGGGATGCGAAGGGGACCTTGCAGAAGATCGTCTGACAGACGTTGGAGAAATGGTCCTTCCACCTGCAGCTCTATGATGAGATTGAACCAACTCCTCTTCAGCCATACTGTGGCTACCAGGATAGTTGGTACCCGATCGTCCCGAATCTTCCTAAGGGTCTTTGCGAGTAACGGTATCGGGGGGAAGACGTATGCTAGCCGGAAGTTCCATATGTGGGCGAAGGCATCCACTCCCTGAGAAGTGTCCCTGGGATTTAGAGAGAAGTAGGCCTCGGTTTGTGCGTTCTGGCTTGAGGCTAGAAGATCGATCTCTGGTAGGCCCCATTTGTTTATTAACATACTGAAGACCTCCTTCTTCAGGCTCCATTCTCCTGGCTGAACATCTTGGCAGCTTAGAAAATCCATCTGAAGATTTGCAGACCCCTTTAGGTGTACTACTGTGAAGGAGAGGAGATGCCTTTCGGCCCAGCAGAAAATTCGGCCCAAGATCACTCTCAGGCTGTTGAATTTCGTGCTTCCCTGATGCTTGAGATGGGCTACGGTGGTCTTGTTGTCTGAGTATACTCTGACATGGTGCCCCGAGACCAGACTGTCTGCTGCCCCAAGTGCTTTCTCCACTGCCTTCTGCTGGCATCCATTGTTGCCGTCACCAGGGGGGATTGCATCCAGCTTACACTTTTGCGTAGGTTTGCCTGGTTTAACCACCAGGTTAGGGAGGCTTTTACTCTCTCTGTCATTTGGGTCCTTCTGTTTAACGAGTTGGGATTCCCATTCCAGTTTTCTAGAATATGTGCCTGCAGGATTCTGGAGTGGGCTTGAGCCCAAGGCACCGATTGTATGCAGGCCATCATCGATCCTAGGAGAGACACAGCCATCCGTAGGGTAGTTGACTTCTGTTTTTTGAAGCTCAGGACCTTTGCTATCAAATTTTGACGATGGTCCTCCGGTAAAAAAGACCTCTGACTCACCGAGTCTGAAAGGACTCCCAAAAATCTTATTGTCTTTGAGGGCTGGAGCTGGGATTTTTTTTAGATTGGGGACCCAACCCATAACATAAGCGAGCAGACTTCTCTCAGTGACTGCTTGTGATACTCCTTTCTTTGCTTACTGAGGATTTCTGTCTCCTGCCTGATCCTGCATTTTGTCAGCTAAGTGTCATTTGCTAATCTATTTGCATCTGTTTTTGCCATGCTGTCAGGGGTCAGCTTGCTCCCCCTGGGGCTGCTGGCGCCTGCCCTGTATTTTTGTATCTTGTGTTTGTTCGTTTGCTCAGTCCCCTGCTGTATTAGCCTGTTGCTAGCCACCAGTTCACACCTGAGTGCTGATATAGTGGGGGGCGAGGTTGTGCAAACCTCAGTATTTTTGTACATCAGTCGTGTTGGAATTATTAGGGTTTTTGCGTGATTGCAAACAGTGCCTTTTCTGTCCTGTCTTATCTAGTCAGTGTGGGCCCCATCATTTGCTCAGTCTATTTTCTGTCTGTGTTTGTGCTTCATCTTGTCTCACCGACAATATATGTTTGGGGGCTGTCTATTCCTTTGGGGATGTGCTCCGGGGCAGTTTAGATTTTACCTTTCTGTCTTTAGGCTTAGTTAGTCCTCCGGCTGTGACAAAGCATCTAGGGCATGCTCCATGGCTACTGCTAGTTGTGTTAATTTCAGGGGCCTGCAATCTGCTGAGTGACCAACCTTTCTGGTGTTCTGGTGGCATAGCCTATTGCGCTCTCCTCCTCGGTGACCCATTCATAACACCAGACCTCGCAATATTTCCAAAGTTCTGGAGGCATGATCTTTGAGGATTTCGGCTGACGGACCAATAATCAGTAAGTCGTCTAAATAGGGAACGATGGCGATGCCCTGTCTTTGTATATGTGACACCGCTTCTGCCATGACTCTGGAGAAGACCCTTGGGGCTAAAGAGATCCCGAAGGGAAGCACATTGTACTGAAAATGTGCTACTCTCTGATCTATTCGAACTGCAACCATTAGGTACTTCCTGTGTTGAGGGTGTATGGGAACATGGAAGTAGGCATCTTTTAGGTCTATAGTCGCCATGAAGGAGTGTGAGCCTATCAGCGGGATGGCTGATTTATGGACGCCATCTTGAGTTTGCATTAAATGAAGAGATTGAGAGCCTTTAGGTTTATGATGATTCGGGCCTGCCCTGTGGGTTTAACATGAAGAGACGGGAATAGTGACCTCTCCCTTGTTCGTTTACTCGAACTGGAGATATTTCCCTTGAGATCAACAGCTCCTGAAACCCCGACCTCATTAGGGCTTGGGCCTCCCGAGATGAAGGGGAGGTGACTCTCAAGACCCGGGGGGGGGCCTCGAACTCTATTAGAAGGCCTTCTCAGATGACATTTAGGACCCAGTGGCTACTGGAAATGGCCTGCCAACTGTGTACGAAACCTGAGAGCCTTCCCCCAATGGGTCGGAGTTTTTCTTGCTGTGGCTGCTGGGGGATGAGAATATTCTTGGGTTTACCCTTGGCATAGCTCCATCTCCCAGCTTTTCCCTTCCCCTTGGATTAGGAGGGCTGAAAAAAATGCTTTCTGGGTGGTCTCTGCTAAAAAAAAACGCTTTCTGGGTGGTCTCCTATCCGTGGCCTTCTCCAGGATTTTATCCAGTGCTGGCCCGAACACTTACTCGCCCTTAAATGGTATGGAGCATAGCTTTATTTTTGAAGTTACGTCCCCACTCCATATTTTGAGCCAGAGTGCTCTTCTGGCTGAGTTAACCTGGACGAGAGATCTGGCGGCAATACGAATTGACTCCATGGAGGCATCTGCCAGGAATCCAGTCGCCTTCTGGAGAATGGGCAGAGAGTCCAGTAAATCCCCTCTAGGAGCCCCCGGGAGATGTGGCCCTCCAATTCATCCTGCCACCAGAAGAGGGACCTGGCTACACTGGTGGATGCTATATTAAATCTGAGGGCAGAGGTGGAAGTTTCTCAAAATTTTTTCAAAAGACTTTCAATCTTCCTATCCATGGGATCTCTTAACTGGGAGGAGTCCTCAAAGGGTAGGGTGATCTTTTTTGCCACCTGAACATCCACCTTGGGGATACCCCACTTAATCAGATCTTCATCAAGGGGAAACCTGTGCTTGAAGTCTGAGGGGGTGGTTAGCTGCTTCTCTGGAAGTTCCCATTCCTGATTAATCATATCAATGATACTCTTATGTACGGGAAAACCAATGTTTTTCTGTTTTTAAGCCACTAAACAATTCGTCCTGTGTGGACTGAGGGACGGGTTCCAACCCCATAGTCCTCCCCACTGCGCTCACCAATTCCTCAATATGTTCTGAGGAAAAGAGATATTTCCTGACCTTAGGGTTTCTATAGAGCACGGACTCTTCCCATCTACTAGCGTACATATCTCCTCAGTTAGGGGTGCTCTGCTCTGACCACCTTATCTGTACAGGACTGGCACAGCTTTTTCTCATATCGTCAGGGCAGCTTTAAATTACAGATGGCACATTTGTGTCTAGTGGAGGCTTTATGGGCAGACTTGTCTCCCTAAAAAATAGAGGGAGAAGTAGGGCTGCGACCTGACGCTGGTGACCAATAGCCTCTGTTAGGACCTACCCCACCACACTTACTGGGGCTGGGGGAGCGCTGTGCTCTGCAGGTGCAGGGCAGAATGTACTCTCCATGATCAGTCTTACCTGGGAGACATCTTATGGCAGGTTTATATACCTATAAACACTGGTCCCAGCGCTGGCAATTTGCCTCCCCCTCCCGAGTCCAAAGCAGGCGTCAGAATCTTCGGCGTGCTCTGAACACCATTCGGCGCTCCAGGGCCGAAAACCGAAGTTCCATGTGCTCCTCGATGTAACGCAGGACCGGGAAGTGACGCGCGCCCCAGGACGGCGTGACTTCTGGGTCACCGAATGGCGCGCACAGGAGGTGGAGACGCCGGAGGGCTCAGCAAGGCCTCCGGGACAGGGATCACTGGCCCGCTTTATCCCCGCGAGGGGATGCAGGTTATTATTATTATTATGCATTTATATAGCTCCATTTATTCCATGGCGCTTTACATGTGAAAAGGGGAAATATAGACAAGTATAATAAACATGTGTAAGACAAGGGACACACAAGTACATAAGGAGAGGGGACCCTGCCCGCGAGGGCTCACAGTCTACAGGGATGGGTGAGGATACAGTAGGAGAGGGTAGAGCAGGTCGTGCGGTGGTTCAGTAGACCGAGGATCATTGCAGGCTGCAGGATTGTCGGAACAGGTGGGTCTTCAGGTTCTTCTTGAAGGTTTCCGTTGATGGTGAGAGTCTGATGTGTTGCGGCAAAGAGTTCCAGAGTATGGGGGAAGCACGGGAGAAGTCTTATATGCGGTTGTGGGAAGAAGAGATAAGGGGGGAGTAGAGAAGGAGATCTTGAGATGAGGTGGGCCAGAAAACCGGTCCCAGAATCCGCCCAAAGTGGGAGACGGGAGTGGAAAGGAGGAGGAAGGCGAAGCCCCCGACTGTAAGGTATTACTGCCGTCGCCGGCCACGCAGCATACCCTTAACCTCTCCATGCCCCGTGGGGGACAGAAAAGACACTGACTAATGGGAGGTGGGAGGAGTTTTTAACCTCTTTGTGCTTCCTGTCCCCCATTAGGGTATGGAGACAACCTCCTATGTGGTCGTGGAAGGTGACTAGAGAAAAAGTGACGCCTCAGAGGAGAGCTCATTTATATGTATAAATACATATGTGGTCAGTACAGAGGACTTGTACATGACTTATTCTTTCCAAGACCATACTAAGGACCAGGGGGCACTCATTATGGGTGGAAGAAAGGAGATTCCAGCAGCTAAATAGGAACTATCACAAGAGGTAGTAATGGCAGACACTATAACAGCTTTTAATAAAGGGATGGATGATTTCCTCAATACACATACCATTGTGGGTTATAGATAATTTAGTGACAAAATGTACAATTTGAGGAGAAAGGTTGAACTTGATGGACCTAGGTAACTCTCAACCTATGTAACTATTTAACTTCACTGAGAAAAAAAAATCACAGTATCTTAATTTCTGAAATTTTAGTAAAATTTGATCTTCCTCTATGTTCTCCACACAACTTTCAATAAGTTAATTTGTCAGTGGAGTTCTTGGATTTGATACATCGTCTCTGCATTTACCTTTCTAGAACCACTTGCTTGTAAAAAAAAAAAAAAAAAATTTAAAAACAAAGAAAATGTTCTAAAATATACTGTATCCACTGCTAAAGAAAGTAATTTGGAGGGTCACATTTCAGTAATTCAATCAGCTTCTCTGGGCCTAGAATCTTGCTGTATATTAATCGGCCTCTCCTTATATTTCTCTCAATGTATGACTGTGAAACATCTACAGAAGAGATTGTCTTTAAAGAGGGTTGTCCAGTACACAGACAACCCTTTATCACTGTTTCCCCCAAGTTAAATGGTACCAGTTACTCTAGTGCGGTCGTCATTCTAGTGGTCTTGGCGCTGGCAATCCCAGGAACTAAATCCGTGGCTGCTCCACTCTCCCCTCCTTCGGGCAAAACATACATTCGGAGGAAGTCAGAGCTGCGGCTGCTCTCTCACCACCTTCGGATGTCAGTTATGCAAAAAAGGGAAAGTGAAGTGGCTATTGATTGGCTGCAGGGATCACGTGACATAAAGTCAAGCGAGCCCCGAAAGAGCCAGCGATGATACTGTGCAAACAGCTCTCGCATCAGTGGTGAGTATAGCTGCTATTATTTTATAGTGATTGGGAAGGAGTTGTCCAAGTATCTAACATTCTTAGCTTGCTAATAAAAGTTTAAAATGCACAAACAGAATAATTTTGGGACACCTTATCTTATACTAAGCTGTCAATTAAAATTTGCACCTATCATATCAGCTCACAGGGGGAAGAATTTTTTCATGCTGCTAACAGCTCTCAACCATACTGTGTACTATGTAAGTTTTCTTTCATTATTTATACAAATACCAGCTCTTCTCAATATCATAGGTTCAAAGGCAAGATTTTAACTTGTAAATAATAAAAAATATAGTTCAAAACACAACGGTATCAGTTTTAAGAGCTCATGTCTAGTAATGATTGGGAACAAGTTATAAATGGGTTATCCTACACCTCTCTGATGCACATGATCTGATATCAGGCGTTGGGAACTCTACTGTAAATGATCAGGACAACTGTCAAGACAACGCTTTGATTCTTAACTGGTCTCATCCAGAGGTGTATTGCCAATTTCGGCAGACCTCAAGGCTAATATGGGGAATGAAAGCCAGGGGTTGGAATGGAGGCCGAGCTGTATGACTGAGTGGGCTTAATATTGTGTAGGGAAATATGTTGTGGGGGCATCATACTGTGCATGCTGGAGGTTACAGTATGGATAAAATGTTTACTGGGAATTGATTTGGGGGCATCATGTTATGTGGAGAACTATCAAGGGGGTGTCCTATTGTGTGTAAACCATTGAAGGTACTGGTTGGACAAGAAAAATCATCACTGCTTTTGTATGTAAAATACATTTCTCTCTTCTCTGTCTTTACAATTTGTAAATTATTCTATTGATGACCATGCTAAATAATTGTTTTGTTTGGAAGTGAGTAGCTTGAATTAGTTTCCAATTCAGACTTAATGACCCCATAATTGCAGGTCACATTAAATTATCAAGTCACCCTATTAAATAAAACAAACTGGGCATTAGATGTTTATCTTAGCAACTGTCCTAATCATGTATAGCAGAATCTCTCCATTGTCGATATCAAATAAGATGGTAAAAATCATTACTGGACAACCTATTTAAATTTTAGAAATGTAAAATATATTCTACACATTATTCATATATACAGTATTTTGCGAACTGCAAGATGCATTGGACCATAAGACGCACCGCAAAATTTGGGAACAAAAAAAAAGTTTTTAATAAAAAGGTTGTGCTTCTTATAGTCCGCCCGATTTTGTAGTAGCTTACCGGGGGTGGTGGTGGCAGCGGGGTCAAAGAAGGCAGAGCCGCTGCGGCAGGAAGCTGGTGGCGGTGGCAGGAGTGCAGTGATGCAGCGGGTGAGGAAGTTTCCCAGTGATGAAAAGCTTCGGGCCCTGGACTTTCACAAAATGTCGGAGGTGAGCGGCGTACTCACACTTCCGATTGATTTCCCTGCGGTGAGCTTCAAGAAAATGGCCACCATAGGCAGTGCCTGCTTAGATTGAGATCTCAGAAGACGAGTACTCAATCTGCGCATACGTCTTATAATCCAAAACATAGAGTAAGTCTACATGTGTATTATTTGAATACTAATTAGTTTTCAATAACAATTGGTCAATGATAATTTTGTACATTTTCTAAATAATTTATACTCTACATTGTTTTTCTTTTGTAGACATTACTATAAAACAACTGAAAAAAGAAAATAGCTACTTTCCCGTGTGAGCTTTCAGATGTGCAAGGTTTTTTCCAATTAAAGCATTTCCCACAAGTTGAACACAAAAATGGTTTCTCCCCTGTGTGTTATCCGAGGTCTAATAAGAGCTGAATTACTGGAAAAACATCTCCCTCAATTTCAACATGGGGGCTTCACCCCCCGTGTGAGTTCTCCAGTGTCTAATAAGATCTGAATTTTTGGAAAAACATTTCCCACAATTTGAACATGAAAATGGCTTCTCCCCTGTGTGAATTTTCCGATCTCTAATAGCTGAATTATCAAAAAAACATTTCCCACAATTTGTACATGAATATGGCTTCTCTGAAAACCATTTTCCACATTTGACACATGAAAACGACTTCTTTCCTGTGTGAGTTCTTTGGTGTTGAACAAGGTGATGTTTTAGTGTAAAACATTTTCCACATTCTGAACATGAAAATGGTTTCTCCCCTGTGTGAATCCTCAGATGTCTAACAAGATTTGTTTTTCTATTAAAGCAATTCCCACATTCTGAACATGAAAATGGCTTCTCCCCCTTTTGAATTTTCTGATGGCTAATAAAAAGGGAACTATCGGAATAACATTTCCCACAATTTGAACATGAATATGGCTTCTGTGTAAAACATTTTCCACATTTGACACATGAAAATGGCTTCTTCCTGATGTGAGTTTTTTGATGTTGAACAAGGTGATGCTTTACTGTAAAACATTTCCCACATTCTGAACATGAATATGGTTTCTGGCCTGTGTGAATTCTTTGATGCACAATTAAAACTGATTTTCGTTTAAAAGATTTCCCACATTCGGAGCATGAAAATGCCTTTTTGCATGAGTGAATTATCTGATGTGTAACCAGATTTGATTTCCCCTTAAAACATTTCCCACATTCTGAGCAAGAAAATGGCTTCTCCCCTGTGTGACACCTCTGATGTGTTACAAGTTCTGATTTAGTATTGAAACATTTCCCACATTCTGAACATGAAAATGGCTTCTCCCCTGTGTGAATTCTAAGATGTCTAACAAAATTTGTTTTTCTATTAAAACATTTCTCACATTCTGAACAAGAAAATGGTTTCTCCCCTATGTGAGCTATTTTATGTTCAACTGTCCTTCTGTGATTTTTGTTTTGCAAATTTTTCTTTGATGAAGCAGAAAAAAGGACCTGTTGAAAAACTTCAGATGACAGATATTTTCTGAGAAGGTCTTGAGTTGTATCAGGTACAATGTCATGGTCTTCACATGTATCTGGTGTGATAACATTATCAACTGCAAAATCTGAGAATATCCCACATCCCTCTGAGGTCCTGGTACAGTCATCTGCCAAGAATACAAATTATTTTATTATTTTTCAGTAACATTTCATTGAAATTACCATATATTACTATTTATTTTATTATATACTATATCGCATTTCCATGCAAACTGTAATACAATTCAATAATTGACAGATTAAGACAATAAACTACAGAAGAGGGACTAATAGATTCTATTTAGACCTCCAGGCTATGTCCTCTCAAATTTTCACTTCTCTATTAAAGCCATCTTCAGGGTTCATGTTTCACTTTGTGATGAATCATTTCCAGTTACCGTACTTTTCAGATTATTAGACGCATCCCAAGTTTTGAGGAGTAAAACAGGAATTTTTTTTTTAATAAAATGGTGGTGCTTCTTATAATCTATGTGTCTTATTGCTTACCAGGGGTGGCGGCTGTGGTGAAGCGGAGTCCCAAGGTCGCTGCTGGAGAAGGCAGGAGTGGGATGATGCAGCAGGCCGCATGCTGGGATGAGGGGGTGTCCGATGTGCAGTGCACCGCTGCAGGTGTCCCGTGCTGCGGGTGTGTCGTGCGGTGCTGCTGGGGTCTCCGGTGCTGCAGCGCTGAAATCTCATCTCCTGAGATTTTGATGCCGAGATCTCCATCTGTGCATGCGCCACCCCCCGGCGGCCATTTTCCCGGAGTCCACCACACAGGAAACCAAGGAACTGTGGTGGGCTCTGGCCTTTCACAAAATGTCGGCAGAGCCCCCAGCAGCACCAGACACCCCAGCAGCACCGCCGGACACCCCTTCATCCCAGCCTGCAGCAACGGTACCAGTAAGGTATATATGTTAGGGACAGCGGAACGCACCAAATATAAATAATAGGAGGTGCGTTCGCCACCCGGGGTCCACCGTGCGGTAGGTGACAAGACCGCTGCTGGACAATGGCAGACTCGCTAGCTGGCGAAGTGCTGCACTCGGGTTAACGTCACCCGAGGAGTGAAGGCGGACTCTGTTAAGCCACAGAGACGCCCTAATATAAATTAGGAATGAGTGCTGGGCCTGTTAACTCCACAGGACCAGCTGGCGTGTGGCGTTGCAGCCGTGAACACCAATAAATGCTGCTACTGCAGCGCAGCGGTAACTATAGCCGCTAGATGATGGCGCCGGAAAGCCGGACACCGTCGGATTCTAGTGAACAGTGTGGGAAACACAGTGGCGCATAGCTTGCCACTAACTGGAGCTGACTATAACCAACACTCTGTCACCATTCGTATTATCAGAGGGAAGGGGGTTTCAAATAAGTCAGTCACCAGACACATGCATCCATCACCTTTCACACACAGCATAATAGTCTACACTAGCGCATGGCCGAGCCGCCATGCGGGCTTTTTATAGCCATGCGCTTCCAGGACCTTCCAGTACTATGTGAAGGACCAATCAGATCCGACGCAGGACCTCAGCATGTGACCCCTGCTCTCCACTGAGAGGTCAACTTGTGGGCATGCCCAGTAGCACGTCAAGAGGACTTAGCCTCTGGGGCAGTTCCCTGCAAAGCAGGTTGCGCTACCATTGCTGCACCAGAGGTGGTAGCAACACCCAGACAGACAGAGCGAGTCTGAGCAGCACGCCTGGATCGCTGGGATTGCTGAGCAGGTCCCTAAGCGGTCGGAGGGGAATGGGAGACCGCTGGATGAACGGCTCTGGATTCCTGCTGTGCAGTGTCAGGAATCCGACACCTAACATTACCCTCCTCCTAAGGCCTCCCCCTCTGAGCCTCGCTGCGCTCAAAGGCCGCAATCAGGAGTGGGGCATGGATATTCTCCACCGGCTCCCAGGTCCGATCCTCCGGTCCATGACCCTTCCAATCCACCAAATAAAGCTTTTTGCCACGGACAATCCTGCGTCCCACGATGGCGTTAACCTCAAACTCGTCAGATGACAAGTCTGATCACCCGACAGATGACTCGGAGAACCGGGCCATATGAACTGGTTTGAGGAGGGACACGTGGAAAACGTCCAAAAAGGCTAAATGTGGAGGAAGGTCCAGGCGGTAGACCATCAAACTAATTCGCTCGAGGACCTTGAAGGGTCCAATGTATCGCGGCGCGAACTTGGGGGACTCAACTCGCAGTTTGATATTTCGAGTAGAGAGCCACACCATGTCGCCTGGGGAGAAGCTTGGAGCGGGTCGCCGATGTGTGTCGGCAGACGCCCTCATCCTTTCTTTAGAGGCCCGGATAGCATCCTGAGTGCGATCCCAAATGTCACGAGCCTCCACTGCCCAGTCTGCCACCCTGGAGTCAGCGGAGGACCCAGGCATGTTGGCCGTAGTTTAGAAGAAAAGGCGTCTGACCAGTGGAATCAGCCACTGCATTGTTCAGGGCAAACTCAGCCCATGGTAGCAAAGATGCCCAGTCATCCTGCCTGGCAGAGAGAAAATGCCGTAGGTACATGACCAAAGTTTGGTTGGCTCTTTCAGCCAAGCCATTCGTCTCGGGATGGTAAGCGGAGGACAGATTTAGCTCGATGCTGAGTAGACTGCAGAGCTCCTTCCAGAAGCGAGACGCGAACTGGGGACCTCGATCACTAACAATTTTGTCCAGCATGCCATGTAGGCGGAATACGTGTTTTATGAACAGTGTGGCAAGACCACGAGCGGAAGGCAACCGTGCGAGTGGCACCAAATGCACCATTTTAGAAAAATGGTCGGTGACCACCCAAATGACTGTACTGCCACCGGACTTGGGCAAGCCAACCACAAAGTCCATGCCAACCATCTCCCAAGGTCTATCCGCCACTGGCTGGGGATACAATAGCCCAGCCGGCCTCTAGAGGGTCTGTTCCTTGCACACGAGACGCATGCCTCTACATACTCCTTGACATCTCGAGCCAAATGCGGCCACCAGTACGACCTAGCCAGGAGCTCTGTGGTCCGCTTATTGGAGGCGTGTGCCCAGGCGAGAACCTCCGGCCGTAGCTAAGGAGGCACCAAGGTCTTGACCGGTGGCACTGACTCGAGAGCAACTGGGGCCACGGTCACAAAACTCTCCAGCGGGAGAATTAGCCGAGGTTCAGCATCTCCTTCCTCCGCTGAAACCACCGAGCGTGAGAGAGCATCCGCACGGACGTTCTTCTCTCCTGAGAGGTAGTGCAGGGTGAAGCGGAAGCTGGAAAAGAAGAGCGACCACCTAGCCTGATGAGAGTTCAGGCGCTGAGCCGTCTGCAAATAGACCAAATTTTTATGGTCTGTATATACCTGGAAGGGAAACTGAGCTCCCTCCAGGAGATGTCTCCTCTCAGAAAAGGCCAACTGCATCGCTAGCAGCTCCCTGTCGCCGATGGAGTAATTCTTCTCTGCCGGTGAGAAGGTCTTAGAGAAAAAGAAGCAGGGATGCTTCCGGCCTTGAGCATCCTTCTGGAAAAGGACTGCTCCTGCACCAACAGAAGAGGCATCTACCTCTACGGGATGGTGTAAGATGGGAGCGCCAGCAAAATGAGATTTTATAGCTGCGAAGGCCTTGGAGACCTGTTCCGGCCAAGCGTTGGGGTTAGCTCCTTTTTTAGTGAGAGCAACTAATGGAGCTACCAATGTGGAAAAGTGGGGTATAAACTGACGGTAATAATTCACGAACCCCAAGAAGCGCTGCACCGCTTTATGTGAATGGGGTTCCTGCCAGTCCATTACCGCTTGTAGTTTGGCCGGATCCATAGCCAATCCCTGGGCCGAGATGATGTAGCCCAGGAACGGCAAGGACTCCTGCTCAAACTGACACTTTTCCAGCTTGGCATAGAGAGAACTCGCACGCAGACGGTCGAAGACCCTGCAGACGTCTCTCCGGTGGGTGGTCAAATCTGGCGAGATGATGAGGATGTCATCCAGATAGACCACCACCGAGGTAGAAAGCATGTCGCGGAAGACGTCGTTGACGAAGTCCTGGAAGACAGCAGGCGCATTACAAAGGCCGAAGGGCATGACCAGATATTCGTGGTCAGTGGCCATCCCTGGTATTAAAAGCTGTCTTCCACTCGTCCCCTTCGCGAATGCGGATCAGGTTGTACGCCCCCCGTAGATCTTATTTTGTAAAGATCCGGGCCCCTCGCAACCTGTCAAATAACTCAGAGATCAACGGCAGAGGGTATTTGTTTTTGACCGTGATAGCGTTGAGACCTCTGTAGTCAATGCAGGGGCGTAACTCTCTGCTCTACTTCTGTACGAAGAAGAAGCCTGCACCAGCCAGCGACACCAATTTTCTGATAAAACCTCTAGCCAGGTTCTCCCGGATATATTGAGACATAGCCTCTGTCTCAGGGAGTGATAGCGGATACACACAGCCTCTTGGAGGCTCTGTGCCTGGCATGAGATCTATCGGGCAATCATATGGACGGTGTGGCGGGAGAGTCTCCGCAAATTTTTTGAAGACGTCCGCGTACTGGTGGTAGGGTTTAGGAAGCGCGGAGAGATCTGCAGGCACTTCGGTGGAAGCCACCTGAAGACTGCCCCTCAGACACCTTCCCTCACAGTTCTTGCTCCAACCCAATATCTTCCCTGATGCCCAATCAATATGAGGGGAGTGGCAACGGAGCCAGGGAAGCCCAAGAAGCACCTGGTCGATGCCATCAGGCAAAATGAGCAGGGACAGAGTCTCACAATGGGAGGGTGAGATAGAAAGCCTGAGTGGAGCTGTCTGATGGGTCACCCGAGAGGACAAATGTGCACCGTTAACCACCATGATGGTCAGAGGCTGGGGCAGCAACACCAGGGGAATAGCGTGTTTCTGGGCGAAGGTTGAAGACATAAAATTCCCCTCAGCCCCGGAATCCAGGATAACCTCTGCCTCTCAGGTGGAGGACCCACTGTCTAAAGTTCCCCGGAATACCGGTTTCGGTGAAAAGGGTTTCATATTGGACTGACCACCACCTACTTGACGTGGATGTTTTTTCGCCCGCAGAGGACACGTGCTAGCCGAGTGACCAAACTGTCGGCACTGATAGCAACGTACAGAGCTTCGCATTGGACATGACTTGGGACCGGTGCGAGACACCTCCATAGGTTCGGAGCATGGGAGCTCCTGTCCGGGGTATCTTAGCGGCTCCGTGAAGGTGGGAGCCAAGTTAACCCTACGTCTGGATTGTGCATGTTCCAGCCCGCGCTCCGTAAAACGGAGGTCAATGCGGGTGGAGACGGCAATCAGTTCCTCCAGACTTGTGGGAACTTCTCTGGTAGCTAGAGCACCTTTGACATGCTCAGCTAGCCCTCTCCAAAACACCGGGACTAATGCTTTGTCTGGCCACTCTAATTCGGAAGCCAGTGTCCGGAACCGGACGGCATAATGGCTAACCGAGAGCGACCCCTGTGTTAGGGATAGCAATTGGAGAGAAGTATCGTGCGTGATCCGTGGTCCCAAAAAGACCTGCTTCAGGGCCGTGAGGAACTGAGCAGCACCCTGAACCACGGGATCATCACGTTCCCACAATGGTGTAGCCCACTGTAATGCCCTGCCAGACAATAATGAAACAATAAATCCCACCTTAGCCCGCTCTGTAGGAAATCGTGCAGCCAGTAACTCGAGCTGAATTGAGCACTGGCTGACGAATCCCCTACAGGTGGTGCTGTCACCCGAAAACTTGTCGGGGAGCGGGAGGCGAGAAATTGTCGGCATGGGCAAAAGTGTGGGCACCCGTGAGACAGCCTCAGCGACTGTCTGAGCAGCAGCTAGCGCAGCATTCGCAGCTGAGTTGGCGCTCTCAATAGCCGCCAATCTGCTCTCCAGCTGCCGAATGTAGCGCTGCAGCTGCTGCATGTCTGCCATTACCAGCCAGACCCTGGCGCTAGTGTACTGTTAGGGACGGCGGAATGCACCAAATATAAATAATAGGAGGTGCGTTCGCCGCTCGGGGTCCACCGTGCGGTAGGTGACAAGACCGCTGCTGGACAATGGCAGACTCGCTAGCTGGCGAAGTGCTGCACTCGGGTTAACGTCACCCGAGGTGTAAAGGCGGACTCTGTTAAGCCACAGACGCCCTAATATAAATTAGGAATGAGTGCTGGGCCTGTTAACTCCACAGGACCAGCTGGCGTGTGGCGTCGCAGCCGCGAATGCCAATAAATGCTGCTACTGCAGCGCAGCGGTAACTATAGCCGCTAGACGACGGCGCCGGAAAGCCGGACACCGTCGGACGCTAGTGTACAGTGTGGGAAGCAGTGTGGGAAGCACAGTGGCGCATAGCTTGCCACTAACTGGAGCGGACTATAACCAACACTCTGTCACCATTCGTATTATCAGAGGGAAGGCGGTTTCAAATAAGTCAGTCACCAGACACATGCATCCATCACCTTTCACACACAGCATAATAGTCTATACTAGCGCATGGCCGAGCCGCCATGCGGGCTTTTTATAGCCATGCGCTTCCAGGACCTTCCAGTACTCTGTGAAGGACCAATCAGATCCGACGCAGGTCCTGAGCATGTGACCCCTGCTCTCCACTGAGAGGTCAACTTGCGGGCATGCCCAGTAGCACGGCAAGAGGACTTAGCCTCTGGAGCGGTTCCCTGCAAAGCAGGTTGCACTACCATTGCTGCACCAGAGGTGGCAGCAACATCCAGACTGACAGAGCGAGTCTGAGCAGCACGCCTGGATCACCGGGCTTGCTGAGCAGGTCCCTGAGCGGTCGGAGGGGAATGGGAGACCGCTGGATGTACAGCTCTGGATTCCTGCTGTGCAGTGTCAGGAATCCGACGCCTAACATATATGCATAAGACGCACCCACATTTTCCCCCCAAAATTGAGGGGAAAAAAGTCTTATAATCCGTAAAATACGGTTTATGTTCAGAGAAGACTCAAAACTGATTACAGATCCTTTTTTATATTAGGTGATTCCTTCTCATGCAATTCTCAGAAAGGTACAAGCACTCTAATACAGAGCAAAGCACACTGAAGTAGGCTGTCATGCAAATCAAAATAAACATTGGCTGAACATAGAAATATGGGAGCACTGCAGTATCTAATAAACTATTTGTAACAGTGTCGTCTGCAAACATAGTTGCCAGTGCTTTGTTCTTTCGTAGATCACTTAGCCTTACACTGGTGTTTGAAAGTTTGTGAGTCCTTCAAAATTTGTAATATTTCTGCATAAATTGAACCTAAAGCTACATCAGATTATCACACTAAAAGTAGAAGAAGGTAATTTACATAACATTATGATTAAAGTCCTCACCTCTGCCCATGGCTGATTATTTTCTAACTACCATGGTGGTGGGTGGCTGTTTACATCATCATTTTTGGGAGATTCGTTCATATTATAATAAAAATAACTTATCATCTCAAAGTTATTCATAAATTGGCTCTCCAAGTGTGGCATATGGAATGTGCACCTACACTCCCTGACAGAAGTTATGTCGCTTATCCATGTTATGTAACTAAAAGCTTATAACCTGACGTTAAATTCATCCATTGGTTGTATAAATTATTGTTTTGAAAGCTGAAACCCTTCGAAATGGGGTTTAGGTTAAGAAACTAAATTGACATCAATGCAGAAATATTGATCATTTAATGGACACCGAATGGTCAGATTTTGGCAAGACAAAAGTTTTGTCGGCCACAGAAAGTAATGTGATATTCAAACAAATAATTAACTCAAGATACAAATATATGTTGCATAACATTGGTGAATGAAGTTGTGGTGCTATTAGTCATATTTAATATTTTGTGTGACTTCCATGAGCTTGAAGGACTGCATCCATGCAGTTCAACAATGATTCATACAATTTATTAATGAAGTCATCAGGAATAGCAACAAATGCAGTCTTACATGCCTCCCAGAGTTCATCCAGATTCTTTGGTTTTGTCTTCCAAGCTTCCTCTTTCATCCTACCCCAAACATGCTCAATGATGTTCATGTCTGGTGACTGGGCTGGCCAGTCCTTGAGCACCTTGATCTTTTGTGCCTGGAGGAACTTTGTTGTAGAGATGGATGTATGAAATGGAGCAGCATCCTGCTGCAGAATTTGACCCCTTTTAGGATTTGAAATATAAGAGGTAGCTAATACTTCTTGATATTTTAGGCTATTGATATTGCCTTCCACCTTTCAAATGTTTCGCACACCCCCTTACTGAATGTAACCCCAGTCCATGATCTTTCCACCACCAAATTTAACTGTTTTCTGGGTGTATTTTTGATCCATACGGGCTCCAGTAGGTCTCCTGAAGAATTTGCGGTGGCTGTGGTGTAATTCTACTGAAGATTCATCAGAGAAATCCACCTTCTGCCACTTTAGCGTCCATCTGTTTAGCAGGCTGTGGGACTTTGCAAATGCCTCACGGGTTTTTATTTGCCTTTTGTTTAGTGCTGGCTTCTGAGCACTGATTCGACCATGGAGACCATTTCGAGACAGAATCCTACAAACTGTTCTAGTTGACACATGGACTTGAGGTGACCAGGCCTTTTGGAGCTCTGCTGCAGTGGAAGAGTGGCTTTGCTTTGGATTTTCTAACCAACAAACGTTCCTCCTGAGCAGTTGTCTTGCGGGGTCTGCCGGACCTGGGCTTGTCAAACACATCTCCAGTCTCTTCAAATCTTTTTTTAATTCTTTGTACTTGACGCTGAGACACATTAAAGGTGCCAGCCACCTCTGCAGTGGATCTGGTCTTCAGCCTCTTGATATAATCCAGGCTTTGGTCGCAGGGTGGATTTTTGGCATGTTGTCAGAGCTCAAGTTGCAGCTCAAGTGAAGGACTGGGGTGCTGGGTTTCTTTTTATACACACCCACTAATTAACCATTTACTGAGCACAGGTGAGGATGTAAACTAGGAATGGATGCATTATATGACCAGGTGACAAAACTTTTGCCTTGCCAAAATATTGACCATTCTGTGTCCATTAAATGATCAATATTTCTGCATTGATGTCAATTTATTTTCTTAACCTAAACCACATTTCGAAGGGTTTCAGCTTTCAAAAGAATAATTTATACAACCAATGGATGAATTAACGTCAGGTTATAAGCTTTTATTTACATAACATGGATAAGCAACATATCTTCTATCATGGAGTGTACATATTGCACTTATACCAACATGGGTTCTGGCTATTTTTTTTTTTTGTTTTGCTTTAGTTTTTTGGCACATTGTACATATTGGTATGTGGCTCCCCCGTTTTGGACTTTACATTGTATCTATATAGCTTTCATAATACCATAGAGAAAACACCCATAAAAAATTAACTTTATTGTTTACTCAATTAGCAAGATATATTACAAAAGAAAAATACTAAAAGCACCTATTTGTCAGGTAGATTTTGAAACCAATAACCACAAGTGAGAGTAATTTCCCACCATTAGTTTTTTCCTTTATTTATACGTGAATATCTAAAATAGTCCCTTATAGATAAAGGGCTGCACACAACACAATAGAAAATGCAAAAAAAACCAAAACTTAACAAAACCACACCTAGACCACAAACCTGACACACATATGATGCTGAGTGACCAATGGCAAATAAAATTGCTTGCAAGAACAATATTCTTTAATGCTCCTAGATTGAATCAAGAACAATGCCTTAATTTGAGCATAGTAAAACACTAATTCTTTTGTAGGGATATTAGTCCCAATATAGATATAAATGTTCAGACTGACCCTCACAAATAGGTATTCTTGAGCCAACCAGTTATCCCATATACTGGGCCATATAAAATACTAGTTAGCCAAGAATTCCACTACCTAGATTTTGTTAAATAACTATCTAAGAGCTTTCCCTACAGTGTTTTAATAAATTGCTCAATGATAAAGTGCAAATATGCAGTTATCCTAATGGACTAAAGTGTCATGCATGTACTCCGCATCAGCATACATATAATGAAAGCATGCTGAATAGCCCATATTCTCTGCTATAATAAGACACAGAAAATGCTGCAGTTCCATACATAGGAAAGTAAATAATTCCAGATTGCAGACACAAACATGCCCCCCAAAAAAACTTTTATAGGTCACTTATCTGAATATTGTCAATGTCATCGTCCTGTCCGTACGCGTTTTACCCCCTCCTAATTTAAGGGCTTATCAGGGGACCACAGATAGGAACACGCCATAATGGCTTAGTGGTCAAAATGGGTAAGTGGGTCGCCCTCCAAGGGTAGCGGGGTACTCGGTACGGGGCCGGTATCAGCGGGATGTGTCACAGCAGCAGTGACCCGGTCCGTGGCCCTGGGCGTCCAAATCAATGGCGTGGTTGTGGTTTTTAATGGAAAAGTTTGTGACGCCACCTGTGGTGTTCGGCAAGGGAGGTGTTAAGCCGACGCTGCATGCAGATCCGCTGGGACTGATGGTGTGGTGCAGCAAAGATGGTGTAGCTCCCCACAGGTGGAGCTGTAGTCCCAGGGCAGTGTAGGTGCTATGGATCAGGAGAGTCGCAGGATGGTATGGATACTGGTACCCAGATGTAGCGGTGCTGAAGGTGTTAGCGCACAAATAAATGGAGGACACCAGAGCTTGCAGTTTCAAAGCTTTACTCACAGTTCGTGATACACACTGGTGCCTGCCTCCGCGCCGTGTCCTCTGGGGTAAAGGCTCAACCAATCTCCCAGGCAAGTCAGGGCTCTCCTCTCCAACACTCCGCCAACATGTACCTTCCTGAACGACTCTGCCAATGTGCCTTGTGGTGTGAAGCACTCCAGTACTTAGTAACCCTGGAATGCCTCCTAAGAGATGTTCCTACTTGCACGGCAGACAGCTGTAGCCTGCTTCGGGGATGCCTCACTCCCGGCTCTCTATCTGTGTTGCTGTTGTGCCTCAAGTCTTGGATGGGAGTAATGCATTTACAGCCAACTACCCCACCGGTGTCTGCTGCAGAACCATAAGTGTCCATACAACTTCGGGGACCGGGCCCTGGCCTTGCGCTGAGAACCTATACGCAGGGTTCCTCTTCCAACCCACTTCTCTCTGTTCTCTACTCCTTCGTTCCATACTTGACTCTCTTTCTTATGGATGCTTAGGTTACAGTTCTACGTCTTTCTCCTTTCTCTCCTTTCCCGTGCCAGCTGGCTCGGGTCACTGAGGCAGCTGCAGCACTCCTTCCTCCATCCCTTCTTCCAGGGATCCCCACTCCTCTCCGAGTGGCTTCCTACTTTCCTAGGGGACTGCTCTCGCAGATTGCCCCCGCAGACTGACCTCTGCAGACTGACCTCTGCAGACTGACCTCTGCTGACTGACCTGTAATTCTAAACCTTCCCAATCTTTTATATGGATTTAAACTCCACCCACCTCCCAACTCATCCAGTGTTCCAAGCAGGGAACCACCAGAGGTGCTCTGCTACTCTCTAAGCACTGAGCCGCAATGTGGTTGTGCAGAACTTCCTAATATAGGAGGTACTCATTCTTGAACGTTACCAACAATTCTATCTAAAATTCTAAGTAAACAGTGCAAATCTTTCTCAATGCAAAAGTGCTGTACTCTGTAACACATTTCTTTATCATCTTTCTCTCTTCTAGACGTAAGACACTGACCGCAAATACCTGGTCCGTCACCTGTCACTTTCAATTCTTTATTCAAATTACTCATCTCTATATCAGACATTCCTAATTCTTCTATAAAAGCCATTTCTCAGTTACTAATACCCTTATAAAACACATTATCAAATACTTTTCAATAAAACAGTTCAAAGATTCTTGTAAATGCTGGACACTGCTCTCAGCCGGGATTTCTTGCAGTGTCCTTAGAGGTAGACATCATCTTCGAAAAGTGTCCATGCAGAACATTATCTTCGCAAAGTGTCTATATGTAAAACCAAGAAAGGGCACCTAAAGAGGTGCAACTATTTACAAGGAAGTTTGTGATACACTCCAAGTTCATGATCACTGTAGTTCAAATTAAGAAACGCTGCCAATCAAGAACTAGGCAACAAAGGTGCTACCAGAGAGAAAAAAAAACAAAAACATGATAACCAAAAATGAGGCACAACTGGTGCAAACAAACCCTCCTGGGTAACGAGACTTGTATTAACGTTGATTAGTGCTGATCCCCTCCTAAGGTTCTGGAAGCTGGTGAACCGCTACCAGATGAAATACTGGGAATGTCCTCATCCTGTTGCTGGTCGCTTGCCGCAGGATACTGGAGCTGTGGCAAAGGGAACCCATGATGCATCTCAATGCCCATCAACTGTTCCTCCTCAATAGGTGGTTCCGCTGTTCTAGTACTCGGCCTAGCACCGAGGGATTCCGCATTCTCTCAGCGCTGATAAGCGACTACATGGGGACTTGGCAGCCAAGGGATCCCGAGATCACTGTCCCAAAGCGACCTGGACTCCTCTATTCCCCGAAGGTGTCGAATTGTACGCGCCTGTTCCAGCCGTACCCTTCTCAGTAGGGTCCTCCTCCACCTTCCCATCTCCGACTCACTAGTGCCCCCAGCCGACTCTTCCAACTGCCCCATCTCGAGTTGCCGCAAGCCCGCCTACGACAACGTGAATTCAGTGGGTAACCCATTAGGAGGGCCGGGGTATTAACTTGGTACTTCCTGGCGGTGCAGCCTCTGCTCCGGTGCAGGCGTAGTGGCGGTGGGCGCTGTCCGGTGGGACACAGGGGACGGCGGTGGAGCCAATGGCGGCTCCGGCTCCGATGGGGTCTCTGACGGGACCTGCGCAGCCGCGTTGGGTCCAGACGGGGGCTTCTCTCCCTCTACTCCAGCTCCTGGGGTCTCGTACAATACTTCCGGTGGCGGCAGCGAGGGGGCTTTGGATGCTGCCGGCGCAGCAGCGGCGGGTACCGGTGTCACGGGTACCGCAGGTGTAGACCCCTCCTGGGCATGCTGCAAATTCAATGTCCATAGCGCTTCCTGCCTCTGTTGCAGGCGGCGCGTCAGCTGGCCAAACTCATCCTCCAGCTGCTGGCGGTTCATCTCAGAGATGTGGTTGGAGCCTTCAGCCATGGCGCCGGGGAGATCCAACTCAACCTCAACGTGCTCTCCAGGCCTCCTCCCCTCCTTCCAAAATGGCGTTCTGGCGTTCTTCCTGCCTCGGCCCCTTTCCCGCCACTGGCTTCTTCTGCCCCTCCTTCCGGGGGCGGCGTCTTCTTTCAGTGCCTCCATACCAAGCCAGTATACGAACCTCCCGGGGGGTGGGCCATGTTGCTGTCACATAGTAATTCAGGCAGGGGGGGCCCAAGACTCTTCGCGGTCTTTTCCTAGGACCTCCCATCTCTTCACGCCCTTCTTCTCCACACCAGCGGCCATTTTCAATGTTCATGTCACAGTCTATTAAATTGGGTCTTCTACACCTTTTCAAAAGTTCTAAGTCCAACAAATCTCAGGCACACAGAACCTGATGGCCTCGGGTCTCGTCATCCTGTTCATGACGCCAAGTTGGGTCGCCCTCCCAGGGCAGCGGGGTACTCGATACCAGGCCGGTATCAGCGGGATGTGTCACAGCAGCAGTGACCCGGTCCGTGTCCCTGGGTGCCCAAATCAATGGCGTGGTTGCGGTTTTTAATGGAATAGTTCGTGACGCCACCTGTGGTGTTCGGCAAGGGAGGTGTTAAGCCGACGCTACATGCAGATCCGCTGGGACTGATGGTGTGGTGCAGCAAAGATGGTGTAGCTCCCCACAGGTGGAGCTGTAGTCCCAGGGAAGTGTAGGTGTTATGGATCAGGAGAGGCGCAGGATGGTATGGATGCTGGTACCCAGATGTAGCGGTGCTGAAGGTGTTAGCGCACAAATAAATGGAGGACACCAGAGCTTGCAGTTTCAAAGCTTTACTCAGTTCGTGATACACACTTGTGCCTGCCTCCGCATCGTGTCCTCCGGGGTAAAGACTCAACCAACCTCCCGGGCAAGTCAGGGCTCTCCTCTCCAACACTCCGCCAACATGTACCTTCCTGAACGACTCCACCAATGCGCCTTGTGGTGTGAAGCACTCCAGTACTTAGCAACCCTGGAATGCCTCCTAAGAGATGTTCCTAGAACTCTACTTGCACGGCAGACAGCTGTAGCCTGCTTCGGGGATGCCTCACTCCTGGCTCTCTATCTGTGTTGCTGTTGTGCCTCAAGTCTTGGATGGGAGTAATGATTGTGGTGCTAATAAAAATATGGATATCTTATAGCCTACATATTGTAATATATTGTTTATATGCTTTGATATAGTGTGATCATTAGACCAAGGGTGGAAAGTATTGAAAATATGAAATATGGCTGTTTGAATCCAAACACTATATTGCAATATACTACGGTGTAATATCATTAATGCTGAACTTTGATACTGAGACACAAAGCGTTTGCTCTGTGTCAATACCGTAAGACAAGGAATTGTTCTGCGGTCTTTGAAGCTCTGTGTTTCAAAGATTCATTATCCTGATTTGCATGCAAGTGACCCCTGTTGACAAACAGTGATAGATACTGAATACTTTCATTTGGGGGGTGGTTGATGGGAAGGAGCTTTCCAACTAATTCTGTGTATTCTTACATATGTGCTAGGACAATAGGAATAACAACTGTATAGATAATGAATATTTATGCTGCTTGAACAAGGAAGTCTTGTTCTCAATAATAGTATGATTCTCGATTGACAACAGAGACCAAAATGTTATGGTCTCATGTAACATGACATCAATAATCGAGGACCGATTGTGATACACATGAAGACATGTATGCGTGTGTGCCTGGGTTATGATAGGTATCCAGTTTTCAGAATAGCTGATTAGGGAAGTCATGCTGCCCATATGTTACCATCTAAGAGTGTTATGCTATGAGCATGAAGAGTTAACTTTGTAATAAGCAACATATGTTGAACTTTGAACAGTAATAGACAACTTTGACAAGTTGACCAGAGGCAAACAGATCCTGGGTTATAATCAGTAGCAAAACAACCCTGATGCATTGTGCTATTGTTAAGAGACATGCTAATGGCAAACAAATCTCTGGTTGGTACAAACACACTAAGAGGCTATAACAAACAGACCTTGAAGTCTTGTGCAGATTCAAGATTCTGATGCAGACTAAACATACTGCACAGTTGTAATGTGGGAGTGTTGTGTATAAAAAGGTAGACCCGGTTCAGTGAGGTAGGGACATTTCCAGAAGGTATCGTGGGTGCATGGTTTCTGTGATGAAAAGACCACAGTTTTTCCTTCTCATTGACACTGTAGTCCCTCCAGTGGAGAAGTGATGTTGCAATACTACTTGGTAATGTATGGATGCTTATTTCTCTATGTACTATAATTCATAATAATTGTATGATTCACATGAAATTAATTCCATTCCATTAATTTGGTGTTTTATCATTTAAATTAATCATTGTATAATAAAATGTGCTATACCAAGTAGTAGCCTTCTTTAAAGCCGTATCCGAACCTTTACTGCTGAACAGTTGGCAATACAAATGCATTTACAGCCAACTACTCCACCGGTGTCTGCTGCAGAACCATAAGTGTCCATACAACTTTGGGGACCGGGCCCCGGCCTTGCGCTGAGAACCTATAGGCAGGGTTCCTCTTCCAACCCACTTCTCCTCTCTGTTCTCTACTCCTTCGTTCCGTACTTGACTCTCTTTCTTATGGATGCTTAGGTTACAGTTCTACGTCTTTCTCCTTTCTCTCCTTTCCCGTGCCAGCTGGCTCAGGTAACTGAGGCAGCTGCAGCACTCCTTCCTCATCCCTTCTTCCAGGGATCTCCACTCCTCTCCGAATGGCTTCCTTCTCCTACTTTCCTAGGGGACTGCTCTCGCAGACTGCCCCCGCAGACTGACCTCTGCAGACTGACCTGTAATTCTAAACCTTCCCAATCTTTTATATGGATCTAAACTTCACCCACCTCCCAACACATCCCGTGTTCCAAGCAGGGAACCACCAGAGGTGCTCTGCTACTCTCTAAGCACTGAGCCGCAATGTGGTTGTGCAGATCTACCCTGTTGTGTGGGGTGCGAGTGTTGGAGCGTGGAAAGGAGCTCCCAACTTACCTGGATGGTGGGGCACTATACCTTAGGAGAAGGTGCAGTACCTCTGTGGCGACTGAGCCTCAGGGGCGCCACATAAGGAAACAGGATACAGCGTTTATTTATAGGGAGACTACCAGAATTACCCTCAGTCTGCAATAGTCTCTTATCACAGAGCCCCTCATAGAGAGCAATGATTAGAGGCGCATATGTTAAGAGTTTATACGGTTCTCATTCGTGTACTGCTCTGTGAAGCGCGTGCCAGATTCATATCCACGCCTCTAAGCCATTAGAATCAATTAGCCATGCGCAAAGATTCCTCTCTTCCGGGATCTGGAGCGCATCTGCGGTTCACCATTCTGACATGCGTATTGAGAGATGTGCTATTCACTTCAACCCGGAAGTTACAGGCGCCTGGAGCATCAAAGCATCCAGACTTATGTAGAAATGCGCCCTGACTTAAGCGCATACATGCTCCATACATTAGAGCGCTTCTGCAGTAGACACTGAAGATAATGCCCCTCACCTAATACCCATACTGGAGCTCAAATGCACCCCAAATTCATAGCATATAAAGTCTCCCACCTCCCGGGATATAAACATAGCAGCCCCTTTATGGATCACATTCATTCCATCCAGACATAGTACAAGTCACTCTTCATGGTTTAGTTGATTACAAATCTCTGGTGGTCACTGACATATAATGTATCCCTGTCTAGATTCACTACAAAGTACAATGTGACCCTCCTCATCCTCACCATGGGCACTACCATTTAGTATCCCCCAAAAAATCCTACACCCACTCAGGTAAGTAGCATAAAGTATCAGGAGGAAAAAAAAAAGAGGGTATTCACCAAGAACTAAAAATACCCTATTTCCAAAGGTGCATATATACGCTGCTGAAACCAATATATCTACAGCCAAAACAAACCACATTGGGTTTAAACATGGACAAAAAGGGTTTGTCTGTCATAAATAGTGAAAAAATACCTCTCAGCAGTAGCGTAGCTAGCAGGGGGGCGGTCGACCCGGGCCCCTTGCTCTGAGGGGGCCCACCCACACCCAGAGCTTCTGCCACTGTTAACCATGTCAGCGTGCGCAGCTCACCGATGTAATTAAGCTTCTCTGTATAGTGCAGGGAGAATATACCTTTAAGTTTCCTCCAGCAAACTGCAGACACGCCCACACTGCTCCCTGTGCGCCCCCTGATGAAGGTTCCCGAAACACGCGTCGGGGCGGGTACCGAGTCTCCCCACCTGTCTGCGTGCACAAGCACATATTAGGTAATGTAGGACATGTCTACTGTTTACAATATGGTTACTTGCAGTGTTCTTATGCATTACTACTTCTAATGTGAGCAGACTATGCCTTTATATTATATGGAACGGTGGTTTTACTTCTTGTGTCCTCCCTATATGGGATATATTGAAGCAGCATGTGAGGACAACGGTGTCTTGATGTTTTTGAGATGAGCTACCAGCTATTTTTCTAAATCTTGTATTGTTCCTTGCCCTGTGTCCAATAAAGCAGTTTTATACTCTGACCTTCATTGTTGTCAGGAAGTCTTTTGTCCCCCCCCCCCCCTCTTATCCCTGTGTGTCTGCAGGAGAGAGGTCACCACAGAGCAAGACAAGATGGTGCTGTGAGTAAGAACTTGGGGCCCTGAGGTGTCTGTGCAGTGAGAAGAGGGCAGGACGCTGCTCACCTCCTTACAAGTTCTGGACTATTAATTTCTTCAATTTTCTTGTGTTTGCGGTCCTGTATCTGAGGTACAGTAGGTTTATGGCGGCTACTTGAACTTTTAAACAGCTCAGAGGGTGTCTCTGTCAGTGCAAATCAGCTGCCATAAATCTCACTGTGCCTCAGAGCGACTGACATGAGTAGTCAGTATCATGCTCTGCCATGATAGAAGTCACCCTGGCTGCAGGACAGCGCAGATAGAATATGTGTCTTTCCCTCTTCATAATATATATATATATATATATTACACACACACTGTATATACGGTATATAAATGTACAAATAGTAGCAAAAAAAATGAAGGCAGAGCACCACTGACAAACTACCAGGAGAACCAAAACTCAGTTATTTTCATTCTGTTTAAATGGTGTGCTGTCTTCATTTTTTTGCTGCTATATTGAAGATCAGTAAATGCCTGGAATGTTTGGCAGCCGTATATTTCAAATATCTCTCTACATATATATGTACATATATATACACACACACCCTGTGACTTGGTCCTGTAACCGGGGTGAGGGTCCTATCATCTCATATTGTAAATCAAGGGTAGCAAGCATGAAAACCCAATTACGGTATATAACTTTTTATTAGAAAAAATAATCCCCACAAAGTTGAGGATGAATATATCTGATAAAGGGCCAAATAGAAGAAAATACAAACAGCTAGCAGGTGCATATAGCTGATCACATAAAGACCCCTGAACGTATACTCAGTCTGGACAAGAGCCCCCCAAAGGCAGAAAAGGGAATAAAAGAGAAGACGTACCAGGGGGCGCAGTTTCTTCTTTACAAGAGTAATATTTTACCTCCCTCTCTTATAATTTCCTCTTTCTTTCCTGTTCCCTCTTTGGAGTCTTGTTCAGACAAGAGTATTTCTTTTAGGGTCACCTGGCCACATTCAGGGAGCTATACCCACACGCTGGCCTCTATACCCACCCTCTATCTGTTTCTATTTTCTTCTATTTAGTTCTATGTCTTATATATCAGGGCTTTGCAAGTTGTAGCCACAGACAGGGACCGACAGAGACCAGAATCAAAGGCATGGGAGCTACAGTGGGGGCCATTATACAGTGTAGAGCTAATACTGTGGCCATTATCCAGCCTAGGAGCTAATGCAGGGGCCAGTATACAGCATGAGAGCTAATGCAGGGGTTATTATACAGTATGAGAGCTAATGCAGGGGCCAGTATACAGCATGAGAGCTAATGCAGGGGCCAGTATACAGCGTGAGAGCTAATGCAGGGGCCAGTATACAGCGTGAGAGGTAATGCAGGGGCCAGTATACAGCGTGAGAGCTAATGCAGGGGCCAGTATACAGCGTGAGAGCTAATGCAGGGGCCAGTATACAGCGTGAGAGCTAATGCAGGGGCCAGTATACAGCGTGAGAGCTAATGCAGGGGCCAGTATACAGCGTGAGAGCTAATTCAGGGGCCAGTATACAGCGTGAGAGCTAATGCAGGGGTCAGTATACAGCGTGAGAGCTAATGCAGGGGTCAGTATACAGCGTGAGAGCTAATGCAGGGGCCAGTATACAGCGTGAGAGCTAATGCAGGGGCCAGTATACAGTATAGGAGCTAATGCAGGGGCCAGTATACAGCATGAGAGCTAATGCAGGGGCCAGTATACAGCGTGAGAGCTAATGCAGGGGCCAGTATACAGTATACGAGCTAATGCAGGGGCCAGTATACAGCGTGAGAGCTAATGTGGGGCCAGTATACAGTATGGGAGCTAATGCAGGGGCCAGTATACAGCATGAGAGCTAATGCGGAGCCAGTATACAGCATAGGAGGTAATGCAGAGGCCAGTATACAGCATGAGAGCTAATAAAGGGGCCAGTATACAGCATGAGAGCTAATGCAAGGGCCAGTATACAGCATGAGAGCTAATGCAGGGGCCAGTATACAGCGTGAGAGCTAATGCAGGGGCCAGTATACAGCGTGAGCACTAATGCAGGGGCCAGTATACAGCGTGAGAGCTAATGCAGGGGCCAGTATACAGCGTGAGAGCTAATGCAGGGGCCAGTATACAGCGTGAGAGCTAATGTGGGGCCAATATACAGAGTGAGATCTAATGTGGGGCCAGTATACAGAGTGAGAGCTAATGCATACAGCGTGAGAGCTAATGCAGGGGCCAGTATACAGCGTGAGAGCTAATGTGGGGCCAGTATACAGCATGAGAGCTAATGCAGGAGCCAGTATACTGCATGAGAGCTAATGTGGGGCCAGTATACAGCGTGAGAGCTAATGCAGGGGCCAGTATACAACGTGAGAGCTAATGCAGGGGCCAGTATACAGCGTGAGAGCTAATGCGGGAGCCAGTATACAGCGTGAGAGCTAATGCAGGGGCCAGTATACAGCGTGAGAGCTAATGCGGGAGCCAGTATACAGTGTGAGAGCTAATGCAGGGCCAGTTTACAGTGTGAGAGCTAATGCAGGAGCCAGTATACTGCATGAGAGCTAATGTGGGGCCAGTATACAGCGTGAGAGCTAATGCAGGGCCAGTATACAGCGTGAGAGCTAATGCAGGGGTCGTTATACAGTATGGGAGCTAATGTGGGGCCAGTATACAGCGTGAGAGCTAATGTGGGGCCAGTATACAGTGTGAGAGCTAATGCGGGAGCCAGTATACTGCATGAGAGCTAATGTGGGGCCAGTATACAGAGTGGGATCTAATGTGGGGCCAGTATACAGAGTGAGAGCTAATGTTGGGCCAGTATACAGAGTGAGATCTAATGTGGGGCCAGTATACAGAGTGAGAGCTAATGTGGGGCCAGTATACAGCGTGAGATCTAATGTGGGACCAGTATACAGAGTGAGATCTAATGTGGGGCCAGTATACAGAGTGAGAGCTAATGTGGGACCAGTATACAGAGTGAGATCTAATGTGGGGCCAGTATACAGAGTGAGAGCTAATATGGAGCCAGTATACAGCGTGAGATCTAATGTGGGGCCAGTATACAGCGTTTGAGCTAATGTGGGGCCAGTATACAGAGTGAGAGCTAATGCGGGGCCAGTATACAGCGTGAGATCTAATGTGGAGCCAGTATACAGAGTGAGATCTAATGTGGGGCCAGTATACAGCGTGAGAGCTAATGTGGGGCCAGTATACAGCGTGAGAGCTAATGTGGGGCCAGTATACAGAGTGAGATCTAATGTGGGGCCAGTATACAGAGTGAGAGCTAATGTGAGGCCAGTATACAGAGTGAGATCTAATGTGGGGCCAGTATACAGAGTGAGATCTAATGTGGGGCCAGTATACAGTATGGGAGCTAATGCAGGGGCCATTATACAGCGTGAGAGCTATTTTGGAGGCCATTACACAGCAGATGAGCTAATGTGGGGGTCATTATACAGCATGGAAGCAAATGTGGGGGCCATTATACAGTATGGGGGGCCTATATACAGTGTGGGAGCTACTGTGGGGTCTGTCATAAACTGGGGGTTATATACAGTATGAGAGCTATTGTGAGGGCACAAAAGTGACATTCTGCTATGTAAAGGGCACAATGGTGGCATTATTATGTGAGGCAGTATGAGAATCTCTGCTTTAGTACCACACAGCAGGTACAATAGTAGGGACTCATACGGCAGCAGCGGCTCAGCATTGGGGTATCAGTTGCAGTAATAGGGACACATACGGCAGCAGCGGCTAAGCATTGGGGTATCAGGTGCAGTAATAAGGACACATATGGCAGCAGCGGCTCAGTATTGGGGTATCAGGGGCAGTAATAGGGACACATACGGCAGCAGTTCAGCATTGGGGTATCAGTTGCAGTAATAGGGACACATACGGCAGCAGCGGCTCAGCATTGCGGTATCAGGGGCAGTAATAGGGACACATATGGCAGCAGCAGCTCAGCATTGGGGTATCAGTTGCAGTAATAGGGACACAAACGGCAGCAACGGCTCAGCATTGGGCTATCAGGGGCAGTAATAGGGACACATACGGCAGCAGTGGCTCAGTATTTTGCTATCAGGGGCAGTAATAAGGACACATACGGCAGCAGCGGCTCAGTATTGTGGTATCAGGTGCAGTAATAAGGACACATACGGCAGCAGCGGCTCAGCATTGGGGTATCAGGTGCAGTAACAAGGACACATACGGCAGCAGCGGCTCAGTATTGGGGTATCAGGTGCAGTAATAGGGACACAAGGCAGCAGCGGCTCAGTATTGGGGTATCAGGGGCAGTAATAGGGATACATACGGCAGCAGCGGCTCAGTGTTGGGGTATCAGGTGCAGTAATAGGGACACATACGGCAGCAGCGGCTCAGTATTGAGGTATCAGGTGCAGTAATAGAGACACATACGGCAGCAGAGGCTCAGTATTGGGGTATCAGGGGCACTAATAGGGACACATACGGCAGCAGAGGCTCAGTATTGGGGTATCAGGGGCAGTAATAGGGACACATACGGCAGCAGCGGCTCGGTATTGTGGTATCAGGTGCAGTATTAGGGACACATACGGCAGCAGCGGCTCGGTATTGGGGTATCAGGTGCAGTAATAGGGACACATACGGCAGCAGCGGCTCAGCATTGGGGTATCAGGTGCAGTAATAGGGTCACATATGGCAGCAGCAGCTCAGGATTGGGGTATCAGGTGCAGCAATAGGGACACATACGGCAGCAGAGGCTCAGTATTGGGGTATCAAGTGCAGTAATAGGGACACATATGGCAGCAGCGGCTCAGCATTGGGGTATCAGGTACAATAGAAGGGACACATACGGTAGCAGCGGCTCAGCGTTGTGGTATCAGGTGCAGTAATAGGGACACATACAGCAGCAGCGGCTCAGCATTGGGGCATCAGGTACAATAGTATTGACACATACGGCAGCAGCGGCTCAGCATTGGAGTATCAGGTGCAGTAATATGGACACATATGGCAGCAGAGGCTCAGTGTTGGGGTATCAGGTACAGTAATAGGGACACATACGGCAGCAGCAGCTCAGCATTGGGGTATCAAGTGCAGTAATAGGGACACATACGGCAGCAGAGGCTCAGCGTTGGGGTATCAGGTGCAGTAATAGGGACACATACGGCAGCAGCGGCTCGGTATTGGGGTAGTTTGTGCACGTTGGAGATAGATGGGTACTAAGCTGGAAATGTGAGAAGTCAAATGTGTCTTTGTTGTAATCTCTGCAGACGAGTCCTGGCTGGAGAAGTCGTCATGTCGGTCTGAGTAAGATGTAAAAGTGAACGATTATCAGAAAGAACGTCACCTGTAAGTTATCATATGTAACTGTATAGTAACCTCTTGTATATTCTGCAGGACTGGTATCTACCACTATGAGGTCACCATATGGCGGTAATATCAGTATTGTTTTTTGTATAGAGATTTGTTTCAGTTACAGCGCGGTCATCTGCTGAGGTTCCCCTATACCCACGACTAGAGTGCGCCAACTGAGTTGTAATCAGGGTTACCGGTTAGGGGCTTACTCAGATTTTTCACCCCCCTAAGCTGAACCCCTAGCTACGCCTCTGCCTCTCAGATAAAGCAAGTGAATGCCCCCGGGGTTCATGCTTTCAAGCCAAAAGATCCACCGACATTCCCTCTGGAGAATCTTTCTATCCCAATCCCCCTGTCTAGTTGATGGATATACCACCTCTATAACCTTAAGGCTATGTGCCCATGTAGCCATTCTGAAGCAGAATATTCCTGAGCAGAATCGCACACCCTGCTCCCGGGAAAACGCATGCGTTTTTTGACGCGCTTTTTTAAGCGTTTGTCAAGTGTTTTTGCATGCGTTTTCCTATGCGTTTTTGCCCATACAATTGATGGTATGCGATTCTGCAAAATTAATGAACATGCTGCGTTTTTTACCGCTAAGCAATTCCGCAGCGGTAAAAAACGCACCATTGGCACATGTGCGTTTTCAATTATAATTGAATGGAATGCTTTTCTTAAGCGTTTCCGCGGCAGAATCGCGAGTTTAAAAACGCTTAAAAAACTCTATGTGGGCACACAGCCTAAAGGAGATGTCATCCACATTGCCATCATGTTGGGAATTTACGTGTCTAGCCAAGGGGGTATCTCTCTTGTTCCTGATGTCTCCTAAGTGTTCCCCTATTCTTACACGTAGTTGTCTTTTTGTTTTCCCAACATAATCCATGGGGCAGGAACATGAACATAAATAAACCACTCCTTCTGTTTTGCAATTTGCAAAGAACTGGTTGTTATATAGTCTTTTGGTCACAGAACTTGTAAAGGTGTTAGATGGTGTAATACACGTACAGAAGCTACAATGGCCACATTTGAACGTGCCCACGGCCCTGTTTGTGAGCCAAGTTTCTGCCTTTTTTGGAGGGTTATAGTGACTGTTCACTACATGATCTTTAATAGACCTGCCTTTTCTGTAAGTTACGGAGGGATAAGGGGAAATCCACTTGGCCAATTGGGGTCTGTTTTTAAAATGCCCCAGTGTTTTCTTAGGATGCTCATAACTTTTGAATACTGATCATCATTGGTTCCTATCAATCTTGTTATTGGATCCCCATTTGGTTTAATACGTGGATTTAACAACGTTGCTCTCAGTTATCCGAGCATTATGGTTGTGCCTTGTCAACAATTCTCCCAGGATATCATCGGTCAGCAAACCTTCTCCTGAGGTCGCTGGCTTTGTTGTAATCCATATCCCGAGAGCAGTTCCTGCATAATCTCAGGAACTGCCCTTTGGGTACTCCACTTTTTAAGGGGGTAGGGTGAAAACTCTCCCACCTTAACATAGTAACATAGTTATTAAGGTGAAGGAAGACTTTAAGTCCATCTACTTCAACCCATACCCTATCCTAACTTGCCCTAACATGTTGATCCAGAGGAAGGTAAAAAAAAACCTCATGTGGCAAACAGTAAGCTTCACATTGGGGAAAAAAATTCCTTCCCGACTCCACATACGGCAATCAGACTAGCTCCCTGGATCAGCGCAATATTAAGGAAACTAGTGTATATAACCTGTAATATTATACTTTTCAAGAAAGGCATCCAGTCCCTTCTTAAATTTTAGTAGGGAATCACTCATTACAACATCATATGGCAGAGAGTTCCATAGTCTCACTGCTCTTACAGTAAAGAATCCGCGTCTGTGAGTATGCTTAAACCTTCTTTCCTCCAGACGTAGAGGATGCCCCCTTGTCCCCGTCACAGGTCTAAGAGTAAAAAGATCATTAGAAAGGTCTTGGTATTGTACCCACATATATTTATACATTGTAATAAGATCACCCCCTAAGCCTTCGATTTTCCAAACTAAATAACCCCAAGTGTAATAACCTGTCTTGGTATTGCAGACCCCCTAGTTCCCTAATAACCTTGGTCGCTCTTCTCTGCACCCCCTCCAGTTCAGCTATGTCTTTCTTATACACTGGAGACCAGAACTGTACGCAGTATTCTAAGTGTGGTCGCACTAGTGACTTATATAGAGGTAAAATTATGTTCTCCTCATGAGCATCTATGCCTCTTTTAATGCATCCCATTATTTTATTTGCCTTTGCAGCAGCTGCCTGACACTGGCCACTAAATGTGAGTTTGTCGTCCACCCATACACCTAGGTCTTTTTCAGTGACAGTTTTGCCCAGTGTTTTACAATTAAGCACATAATTATACATCTTGTTCGTTCTACCCAAGTGCATGACCTTACATTTATCCCCATTAAAGCTCATTTGCCATTTATCAGCCCAAGCTTCTAGTTTACATAAATCCTCCAAACAGACTATTTGCTGCCGTGGTTTTTCGGAACAGTGTCGTTTTAATTAGTACATTATTCTCAACAGAAATTTTCACATCCAAGAAGGCTATACTCCTCCCCCCCACCTCATATGTGAATTTCAGCCCCAGAATATTGTTATTTAGAGATTCCATAAACTCATGGAAGGTGTCATCTATATAACGGCCCCAAAATTGTATGTGGGGGCCCCAGAAGACATCCCTGTCCCCAAAGACCACCGTATCCTCCCACCAGCCCAGGAGTAAAATTAGCATTGGTTGGCGCACAAGGGCTGCCCATCACTGTGCCCCTGAGCTGGTGGTAGAATTTATTGTTGAACAGGAAGAAATTATTGTGCAGGATATACTCCAAAAGTTCCAACACAAATTCATTGTGTGGAAAGTGATGTTTTCCTCTAGTATTGAGATAATATTGGACAGCTTTAATACCCGCTGTATGATGTATACTAGAGTACAGAGCCTCCACATCAATTGAACACAGCATAGTATCTGCCTCAACCGTTAGTCCATTCAACTTGGTTAACAGATCGGTGGTATCTCTCACATATGAGAGTAAGGCCAAAACGAAAGGTCTCAGGATTTGATCAAGATAGACACTACAGTTCTGGGCTAGGGAATCTATTCTCGATACTATCAGTCTCCCCTTTAGGGGTGGATATCCTTGGATTTTTGGAATTGCATAAAAAGTTGCAATGACAGGGTTCTTAGGTAACAAATAGTTGAATTCATTGTTAGAGATCAAATTCATCGTTTTGGCCTTAACCAAAATCTCATTTAGCTCTTTTTTTATATCCAGATACAGGGTCTTGACGCATAACCTCATAAGTTGTGTCATCAGATAGTATATCCATACACATATTTACATACTCAGATCTATTCATAATTACAGTGTTACCCCCTTTATCAGATGGCTTTATTACCACTGACACATTCGATTGGAGCCCTTCAAGAGCTCTTCTTTCCCCATCAGTAATGTTAGAGGCAACAGGTTTCTGTCTGGGATTAATCCTCCTTATGTCATCCACAACCAACTTTTGAAAGACATCTATAATGCCCTGATCACCTAATGGTGGCATCTTAATACTTTTTGGCTTAATATTAGTAAAGCCATCTCTGTAAGAAGATATACATCACGCAGTTCATCTGGTCTTATACCTAGCTGTTGACATCTTTTAATAATAGAAGTATTTAAGGTGTTTTTTGATCTATATAGTTTCCCCCAGACAGGTGTTTAAACCGTGAACTACAAAAATTAGGGACCATCCTGAATGGGTAAACACTGTCGTGAGAAGATGGCTTTTACACCTTTTAGATCAAAATTGTGTCATCCAAGTACGCCATGTTATTTCCATGTACTATTACTCTTTATTTACTTACTACACAGTATTTGCTTATTTTGCTTTTAACATAGGTTCTGGTTTTAAGGCTGCATTGCTGCTGTTCAAAACCTTTTCACAGTAAGTCATGAAAACATGTACTGTACATGACCGTAGTTGTTGCTCTATCGTGAAAAGCATATTTAAGCTTAATGCCAAGAGAAAGAGAGAGTCCATGTAATCCTACCCATGTGAGCACAGACCAGACACCACTTTCTGTAAGAAATAATAGCATCTTCCAGCAAGGCTAAGAACACCACCATCTCTCGAAATTCTGTGGCGGTCACCAAGTAGTACATCAGTGATTTCTCCAACCTGGTCAAGTAGCTGTTGGTGCTGAGTTTGGCACAAGTGGATGACTGGGAGCGTACACTTGTTTCATTGTCACACAATCAAGGACAGATGCCTGACAGTGAGATACAAGTAGAGGAGCAGAAAAAAAACAGCAGATGTGGAGGATTCAAATGAGGACACCAACCAGTTACTACTTGGGAATACACCCTGGCTACCAAAAATACAAGTTTGCAAAGAACATGTAGGATGGCTTGCTCGTATAGCATGCCAGATTGCTCTTCCCAAATGAGTAGGTGATCATGGTTCATGTGTTTATGAAGAGCTTTAGTTCCTAGTCTTTTCTTGCCTGTATTTCCACTATTTTTATTCCTCCTGCTAAGCATTCACATTGCAAAACAACTTACCACCAGTAAGGGATACTTCACACTAAGCGAGATCGCTAGCGACATCGCTAATGTGTCACCGATTTTGTGACGCAACAGCGACCTCCAAATGACAGAAAAAAATGACGGCACATCCTAGTCTGAATAGGTGCATACCAAAAAAACAGCTTACATATCAAAACAAGGAAATGGTTGCACGCAATTGCATTAAGGCATATCAAATATGAAATATATGAAATGTGAATAGCATAATGGCTTTTTGAATTTAGAAAAAACATATGAGATACTTAGCACAAAATCTGGCCAAAAGATGTGAGCTTGAATTGTGACCTACATCTCTTTTGGTGCCATTTCATCTAAGAACAAATGATGACTGTTCATCTTATCTAATAAATCAACTGAAAGAAGTTGTGATACATATTCTTTAGACCCGGAGTGCTATTGGATTAGGGGAAACTGAAATGTTATTGATGAATTTAAATGTCCACAGTGTAAAAGATTAACTGCTATGGTGGCTGGGGACTGTGCAGAACATTGACTCAAACTCACGTGAGGCAAAGGGAGCCAATTGTGGCATGCTTTTGGATGTACTACTACTGTCCAGATTGCTGGCACCAATGATGGTAGTGCTTCTGCAGTTCCTATATTCTTAGCGAGTATGCTCGTTGCTCGGGTGGTCTCCGAGTATTTTGGCGTGCTCTGAGAATTAGTTTGTTTCGAAGTAGCTGCATGATTTATGGCTGCTAGCCAGCCTGAATACATGTGAGGATTGCCTGTTTGTTAGGGAATCCCCACATGTATTCAGCCTGTCCAGCAGCCATAAATCATGCAGCTGCATCGACACAAACTAAATCTTCGAACATGCCCAAATACTCGGAGGGCATCCGAGCAACGAGCATACTCGCCCATCGCTACTCGACACTTCCAGCCACAGACACTGAATTAAGCAACTGGCCTCCATTTTGTTCAGCAAAACACGCCCCTGGGGTGAGGATATGTGAGTGGTCATTCCCACCCATCTCTTACAGCTGCTTGTAAAACCCGGCCCTGGAGTGGCCCAAACAATCCTCTCGGCATTATATGTGCTGGAGCATACTTCCGAACTCACATCACCGCAGCTAATAGCCGCGATGACACATATCTCCCCTCAAGGACTTGTCTGGCGGCCAACTTACAATAGATATAGAACTGCAGCAGGGCGAGACGGAATTGACAGAGACCGAAATAATCCCATTGGTGATGTGCAGGGAGTTTTATACATGGCACAGGTGTTACAGGAATAAGCATTCTTTAACACTTCTCCATCAATTGGTGTCACGGTTCAACCTCTCACTGTGTCCTAGGGATGCAGTGAGTGACAGCTCTGCCGCCTTATAGAATCAGGGGCATGCGGGGCCATCAAGTATTGTGAACGACAGATCAGCTGCCCAATCAGAAGCAGGGGCATGCTGGACTGTTCGTATTGACAACCCAACCACCCAATCTTATGGTGTGATTAGATTCCATAACTATCTCCATGGGTTCAGCCTCTTGTTTAGCTGGTCCAGAGCTCAGTAGAGATCCATTAGCAGTCTCCTTAAGAATAGCTGAAAGTCTGTTTTGAATTTTTATCCCATGTTTTTAAGAAAGAGAAATATACATAATATTTCCGTTTGCTCCTGAATCAACCGTGGCAAGTGTGGAAATCTATTGAAACCTGATAGGAATGAAGCAATGAGAATCCTTGTTTGCTTTTTTCCATGTTGGATGCAATAGAAGAAATTGAACCAGCGCTTCCAGAGAATACTGAGATCCATTCAGACAAGACTGATTCTTCATCAGAAAAGTTATGATCCGCTACCACTGCCACTGTTTTACAGAGTCGCGAAGGACAATTAATGAAAGAGTGGTCCGACTTGCCACAATAGAGACAATGATTTTCCCGAAGTCTCCTCGCTTTCCTATCAGCAATGATACAGCGGGTATGTTATAATTATTAAAAGCAATTTTTATTAAATACGCTTAAAATATGGGACCAAAACAGACAAAAAAGAGGATAGTAGAATTCTAGTTCCTCAAAAACTATCTACTAGATAAACAGACAGTACTGGGTGCTATCTGCAACACTGACAACAATAAGTAGATAAAATAAAATGGAATTGTAATATTAGTCAATATCATCTATCGGTCAGAGAAAGCTACTACCAAATACTCACAAATTCAATTGTAACATACTCACGGACACACATTCACATGGGTCAGCAGTGGTTATATATGGAAATACTATCCCCATTAAGAGTGTAGGCCAGAAAATGCTCACTAATAATTGGATATATATGAACCAACAGCGGTCGGCAAAGAACAGATAAAGCTGTCATATCCAAATGAGTCAAGCTGACTTGTCCAAAACTGCACATGTATGTAAAGTGATGAATAAACAGCTGTAGATGCTAGATGGAAACAAATACCGCATTTTTCGGACTATAAGACACACTTTTTTCCTCCAAAAATTTGGAGGAAAATGGGGGGTGCGTCTTATAGTCTAGATGTACCTGCTGTGGATAGGGAGATGGGGGAGCGGCAGACAAGCAGGTCCCAGGAGGCAGGACAGCTGCTGCGGCTGACCCCTGTGCCTGCTGTTAAAGAAAAATGAATATTCACTGCTCCACACTCCCATAGTTCCTCCCACCTCTGTGCACTGAATGCATCATCGAGAGGTGGGAGGGACTATGGGCGTGTGGAGCAGGGTGAATATTCACTGTCTTTAGTAGCGGGCACACGTGATCACCCAGCAGCTGCAGAAAACCGGCGGCTGCGGCTAATAGTGTGTCTGCTATTAAAGAAGATAAATATTACTGCTCCACACGCACATAGTCCCGGGTATTGTGAGCATTTAGTATTCCGGCAGCTGTCTTCGGCTTGTAAACAGCGCATGACGTCACTGCCATGTGCTGCTTACAAGCATAAATCAGCTGCTGGCATCAGAAGAGAACACTGCGAGGGAGCGCAGGGAAGGTAAGTGGAATGGATTATATTGTTTTTCTAAGTTTTCCTCATGGGGGCCATGTATACCAGGATGGGGATGAGGGGGCCATGTATACCAGGATGGGGATGAGGGGCCCATGTATACCAGGATGGGGATGAGGGGCCCATGTATACCAGGATGGGGATGAGGGGCCCATGTATACCAGGATGGGGATGAGGGGCCCATGTATACCAGGATGGGGATAAGAGGACCATGTATACCAGGGAGGGAAGATGAGGGGACCATGCATGCCAGGATGGTGATGAGGGGGCCATGTATACCAGGATTGGGGACATATTAGTACAGAATTGACCACATTTTTTGCTTCAATTTTTTTCTAATTTCCTCCTCTAAAACCTAGGGGCGTCTTATAGTTTGGTGCTTCTTATAGACCAAAAAATATGGCAAGTGTAATTTAACTCTCAACTACCACGCACTTGTCCTAGGGATTCAGTAGAGGTATCAGAAAGGCCAGTGTTCTGCCCTTCCATTGCTGGCTGTTTTGCTGCATTGGTAACTCAGCCCCCCCCCCCAGAAGTACCATAAATAGTATTCTTCTCACCTGTCTTCTATCTGTCTCGTCAGGAATGCCTAACCCTTTAACTAGGTGATTTTTATCACACTTTACTTCACGTCCCAAAAGTGCGGTCCATACTGGAACGCACGCCGGATACTAGAGGCTTATGTATAACTCAAACTGGAAGTGCTCTCTGCATGTCAGCGTCCTTGGTGGTTAACTTCCTACCGCGTGACCAGGGAATGGATGGAAGGAACATAAGAGACCTCCTGAGAAGGAATTGCCTGAATCAGGAGCTCCACCTCTACAGAAAGGCTGAGGGACTTCTTGATCAGTGAGGTGTTGCCCTCCAGACCATGCTGCAGGAGGAAGGAGAGGGATAGACCACCCCAGATTCCAGCAATCAGGAGCTCCAGGCAAATTATTCTACGCCAGGAGCACTCCTCCTATGCATCTGTCCCTAATCGGGACAGGAAAAACACTGGTGAGTAGTGGTGGGAGGGGCCTTTCAATGTATTGTGTGTATCTGTCCCCTATCAAGGATGTGAAGTACTACCTCCTGATGGTGCTGTCAGGAGAGATGTTCTAGAAGAAGCCTTTACTTACAGATAAAAATTAAGGCTTGGTTTCAGTTTGATAAAATACATGTGGTAGACTCCCCAAATGTATGGAGGAAAGTGCTGTGGTCAGATGAGATTAAAATTGAACTTTTTGGCCACCAAGGTAACCACTATGTCTGTCGTCAAACCAACATGGCTCATCACCAGACCTGTCTCTAACCTTTCCTTCATCTCTAAACTCCTGGAATGCTTGGTCCACTCCCGTCTAATCCGCTATCTCTCGGATAACTCTCTTCTCGACCCCTTACAATCTGGTTTCTGCTCTTTACACTCTACTGAAACTGCCCTCACTAAAGTCTCTAATGATCTAATAACAGCTAAATCGAAAGGTCATTGTTCCCTGCTGATTCTCCTGGATCTCTCTGCCGCATTTGACACTGTGGATCACCAGCTCCTCCTCACTATGCTCCGCTCTATAGGCCTCAAGGACAGAGCCCTCTCCTGGTTCTCCTCCTACCTCTCTGACCGCTCCTTCACTGTATCTTTTGCCGGCTCCTCTTCCTCTCCTCGTCCCCTTACTATCGGGGTCCCGCAGGGCTCAGTCCTAGGCCCATTCCTCTTCTCTCTATACACTGCCCCTATTGGACAAACAATCAGCAGATTTGGGTTCCAGTATCATCTCTATGCTGATGACACCCAATTATACACTTCTTCCCCTGCCATCACCCCTACCCTAATTCAAAATACCAAGGATTGTCTGTCTGCTGTCTCTAACATCATGACCTCCCTCTATCTGAAACTAAATCTTCTTGTGTTTCTCCCCTCTACTAACCTCACTCTACCTAACATCGAAATAACCCTGGAGGGTTCAACCATAACTCCCAAGCAGCATGCCCGCTGTCTTGGGGTCATATTCGACACTGAACTTTCCTTTACTCCCTATATCCGATCACTCACTCGCTCTTGTCACCTGCATCTTAAAAACATCTCCAGAATCCGACCTTTTCTCATCTTTGAAACTGCTAAGACTCTTACTGTCGCTCTTATTCATTCTCTTCTGGACTACTGCAACTCTCTTCTGATCGGTCTCCCTCTTACCAAACTTTCTTCTCTCCAATCCATCTTGAATGCGGCAGCCAGTGTCATATTTCTGTCCAGCCGCTTCACCGATGCCTCCATCTTGTGCCAGTCATTACACTGGCTACCTGTTCGCTACAGGGTCCAGTATAAACTCATCTCTCTCACCCACAAAGCTCTCCACTGTTCTGCACCGCCTTATATCTCCTCTCTCATCTCTGTCTATCGCCCTACACGTGCCCTCCATTCTACAAATGACCTAAGACTAATATCCCCCGTAATCCAAACCTCGCACCTCCGTCTCCAAGACTTCTCTCGTGCTGCTCCAACTCTCTGGAATGCACTTCCCCAGACGATCAGACTGATACCTAGCCCCGACCTATTCAAGCGTGCTTTGAAAATCCATCTCTTCAAACAAGCCTACCACATCAACTACTCAGTAAACTAACTTTGCCCTGTTCCCTCCTTCCAAATATTATTCTGAATCTGCACCCTACTATTCATCTGTCTCCACACCCTCCATGCACACAATAACTGCACTTGATACTTGTTTATTGCACTTAAACACACGGGCTGATGACCGGATCATGCAGCTTTATATGAAAATCCCTATTACAATTGCCAGACCTGAATTAATAAGCACTTTCCACCTACTGTGTCCCCCCCCCCCCCCAATTTCCTTATAGATTGTAAGCTTGCGAGCAGGGACCTCACTCCTAATGTCACTGCTGAAATTGTCTTAACTTGTATTGAATTTATTGTCTGTACATGTCCCCGCTTAATTGTAAAGTGCTGCGGAATATGTTGGCGCTATATAAATAAAAATTATTATTATTATTATCACCCCAAGAACACCATCCCCCACAGTGAAACATGGTGGTGGCAGCATCATGCTGTGGGCATGTTTTTCAGCAGCAGGGACAGGAAAAATGGTCCGAGTTGAGATGAAGATGGATGGTGTGAAATACAGGGATATTCTTTAGTAAACCCTGTTTCAGTCTGTTAGTGATTTGAGACTAGGACGAGGTTCACCTTCCAACAAGACAATGACTCAAAGCATATTGCTAAAGCAAAAATATTTGAGTGGTTTAAGGGGAAACATGTAAATGTGTTGAAGTGGCCTAGTCAAAGCCCAGACCTTAGTGCAATTGAGAATATGTGGTCAGACTAGAAGATTGCTGTTACCAGAGGAAACCATCTAATTTGAAGCTGGAGCAGTTTTGTCTTGAGGAATGGGCAAAAATCCCAGTGACAAGGTGTGGAAAGATCATACAGACCTATCCAAAGCAACTTGCAGCTGTAAGGAGGCTCTACAAAGTACTGACTTTAGAGGGGTGAATATTTATGCATACTGAAGTTTTCAGTTATTTTGTCCTATTTGTTGTTTGATCCACAAAACAAAATAAAACGTAATCTTCACAGTTGTAGACATGTTCTTTACATGAACTGATGCAAACCCTCCAAAAAAAAATAAAGTCAGTAAAACTCCAGGTTGTGAGGTAGCAAATCATGGAAAAAAGCCAAGGGGGTGAATACTTTCACAAGCCACTGTAAAGTTACTCTACACGCCAGTGACTGATTAGAACCTGTGACTAGAGATGAGCGACTTTGCCTTTTTTCGGGTCGAGTCGAAATTGGCCGATTATTGTGAAAAGTCGAAGGCCGACTGAAACACGAAACCCAATGCAAGTCAATGGGGAAGAAAAGTCGGCAGTGAGTGGAGGACAGGAAACACACCTACCTTGCCCATTTTAATGCCAAAAGCATCAATTCTTATTACTTAAGCTTGTCAACCTTAATTTACTTTATAATAATAGTTAGGCATTGAAAACTGGGGGTTATTTGGCTAAAGTTGTGTGGGGGGGGTAGGGCTGGCTCCAGATTTTCGTGGGCCCTGGGCCAAAGAGTGTCACTGGGCTCTTTTAACACATGCCACAATTCATGATCCTCTGATACGGCAGAGAAATAGCGGTATAGTAAAATGAAAAATACTTCACTTCTTACATCTCATGACTGACATCCATTTTAAATTCTCCAATAGCTCCAAAAAAGGACAGTATATTACTACATACAGTATTATGGCCACCGCATAGTGCGCTATACAGAGTAATGAGGCCCATATATTTCTCCATACAGAATCTTTGGTCCCATATAATGTTCCATACAGTATATGATGAGCTCCACATAATGCTACAGTATATGTTTGTCCCCATGGATGAAGCTCCACTGTCTAATAGGCCAAATAATGCTCCATATATAATGGGCCCCATTTCTAATGCTCCAGTGTATAATGGGCCCTGTAAATGCTGCTCCAGTGTCTGATGTCCACCTTTGGACTGCTCCAGTGTATGGTGGGCCACATATATCATTCTCCAGAGTATAGTGCTCCCCAAAAATTGCTCCCAACCTTTAAAACAATTAGTCTCCTCGCTAGGGAATCCCTGTACTCTGGACTCCTCGTCGTCCCCATCTTCCAGCTCTCTGCATTTGGACTGTTTAGGTAGAGGGCGTACAGACGTGATGTCATTGTGCTCTCTGACCAGAATGTCACTGTCAGGAAACGCGGAAGACGTCACGGCGGTGGAGCAGGGAGAGGTAAGTATTTCAACTTTGCAAGTGCTGAGATCCTGAGCAAGCAGGGGGGGCCCACTCGTTGGCGACGGCACTGGCACAGGGACCCTCATAGTACGGTGGTGTGTCTGACGGCGGGTGGGCCCTCCTCCCACCGGCAGAGACACTTTGCGTACTATGAGGGGCCCTGTGCCAATGCCGTCGCCCATGAGTATGCCCCCCCCACCTGCTCAAGGAACCTGCACTTTCATCTGCACCTTCCTCTTTGTCACCGTGTAAGGTGGTATAGTATGCGGGAAGGGGAACCTGAATTTCATCAGGGTCAGATTCTGGCTGTGTAGAGTGCGAAGGGAATGTAGTGGTCTGCGTCAATGTACCAGCAGAATCATCTAGCAGTGGCTGGGCCTCAGTGCACTTGTGGCGCCCCCAGGAGTACGGTCGCCACAGTGGCATTACCTTCCTCCTAGGGAGTGTGATGTCATGCTTGGGAGCAACGAAGGATCTCTCTAGCAGTGAAACCAACACACAACACAGTTCCCACTCCAGGCCAGCAGGGAGAGCTCTGAACCTGACTGCTGAGGAGCTGCTCTCTGTGGTTGGGAGGAGGGAAGTTAGGGCAGTCTGTGAAGGGAAGGGGAAGTGTGTGGATGTGTGAAGGGGAGCTGGAGGATGAGCAGCGTTAAGGCTCACTCCTAGCTGGAGCGCATGGTCCGGATTCTGGTCTCCGAGTTTGTAGGGACACTGACGGTCCTGCAGCAGAAACCGGAGGAAGTAGCAGCTGTAAATGCTCTGTTCCCAACTAAGGCTCGGAGGCCCCAGCAGCGACTTGTGTGAGCCAGAAGGAAAAGGCTACGGCTGCCTGCCATACGAGAAAGTTTCAAAAGAGAGTCAACAGGGGGAACTTCAGTGAACTCAGTACTGCGAGTACCTCTGATAAGCGCTAGAACGGAGGCCACACTACCTATCTGCAGAGAGAGAATTCCTAATTTGCTTCCAAGCTGACCAACTTCTCCATCTCAACTCTGGGTCCTGTAGGCACTTACCAAGTACAGGTAAAGGAACTGCACGACTGTGTCTGTCATCTTTCTCCTGCGCCTGGCGCACGGCTCTGCTACATCCTGCACTGCACACCATCTACCAACTCTTTCATCTGCCCTGCGACTACGGCCCTACCTGTGCAGGACTTCTACATCTTAGCTGCACCACAACATCTGTCCCAGAGAAGCGACACTGCAGCGCTGGTCAATCTGATCAGAAACCACAGGTGGCGTCACGTATCATTCACCTATAAACGTTATTCACCCCTTTGCATGTACGCCCATGGACACATCCCTCTGAGACACCGGCCCGGCACCGATTAACCCCACTGCTCTGGCTGGCCACCCACACTCCATGTCAGATTCATCTTGGACTGGGGAATTCACGATTTGACTTGATAACCCAGGCATGATATGTGGGAAAGAGCTACATGGACTAATGTGAAGTGTGGCCTGCTGCATCATTCACTTTTGGTGGGGGTGAAGGACACAAGGAAAGGGGTTCTTCCTGACCAGGAGCCAGCACTTGACAACTCAGTGCATGCATTTTTTGAAACTTCAGAAGAGGAGGGCATATTTGCTGGAGTCTGTTTCGGCAATGTAAGCCAAAACCAGTTCCTGATGCTCCAGCTTTAAAAGCGGTTAACCTACTCCCAGAAAAGGTAGCCTTCCAGGCGTTCCGGAGCCAGACCATGACGCATGCTCAACACCTCCTGCCTTAGCTGCTATTGTGCTTTTGCCACTACCAGCAGATGCACCACCACCATCAGTACCAGCTGGCTCGCCCACGTCCGCGGCCTCTTCCACCATACTTCCAAATTTTGGAGAAAATGGACCCAAAATAACATCGAATATATGATAGTGTATCAGTAGCGTACAGCTATATACAGTCAAAGGATAATTGTCAATCTCGCCAAAATATATTTCATGAGTCACACAGAGACGCTCACAGGCTCAGTATGGATTAGACAAGAATATAAAAAGTAGAAGAAGGGTACAGTATCATCAGATACCAGGTATAAGTAGTATAGTTTAAACATTCTAAATCTCCGTATATATTTCAGGAGGCAGACACAGACGCTCTCAGGCTCAGTATGGATTACAACACAATATAAAAAGCCATAAAACGGTAATGGATCTGAAGCGTACAGCTGTACACAGTGTAGGGGTCATTGTCAATCTCAGTATTTATTTCCACAGTCAGAAACAGACTCTCACTTGGTCAGTTTGGATTAGACCAGAATATAAAAAGCAGTAAATGGGGGAAGGTATCTAACTTTAAAGTTAATTATTCCAAAACAGAAGTTTTGAACATAACTCTCCCCGAGGAAGAGGCCCATAGACTCCAATCTTCCTTCCCTTTTAGGTGGGAGGACAGGGCACTTAAATACCTGGGAGTTATGATTCCTAAAAACTCCAATGATCTACTCAATCTTAATTATATCCCACTCCTCCATACAACCCTAGCTGACTTGAAGAAATACAATAGATCCCAACTTTCCTGGTTTGGCCGTATTAATGCAGTCAAAATGGACATTCTTCCCCGTTTTCTTTATCTTTTCCAGACAGTCCCTATTTTTGTTCCTGATCATTTCTTTAACCGTCTCCAATCAGCAATTAACAGTTTTGTTTGGGGCGCAAGAAAACCAAGACTTGGGTTCTCCACTCTGATTAGACCTAAGTCGAGGGGTGGCATGGGTCTTCCTAATTTTAAAACATATTACCGGTCTGCTCTTCTTTTCAGACTGGTGGACTGGAGATATGGTGACCTGTATAAACAATGGGTGATCATTGAAAAGCTGATGTCCCCACATTCACTGTATTGGCTCCCTTGGACCTATGATCCTCGGAACTACACAGTTTCTGAACTCCCACCGCTCACACAAGTGGTAATAAATTTCTGGTACAAATATAGCACCAAAATGAAAATCATTAACAGACCAAGTAGATTAGGCCCCCTCTTTAATAACATAGACTTCCCTCCTGCCACGACACGGACTTCATTTCTTTGTTGGGACTCTGACGACCGGGTTAGTCTGGGCCAGGCTGCAGACAAGATTGCAGGATTCCCTGCGGTGGGGGATATGAGGACGGCCTGCCCGGGGAGATAGATACCCTGGCTTGAATTTATTCAGCTCAAGAGCTGTTTTTCAAAGATAGCTCTTGGTCTGCCGACACCATTTGAGACCCTTATGCAGCTAACGGAGGGCCCTGCTCATGTGATCTCACTCCTCTATGGCCTGATCTCTGATTTGGAATCTACAGACACGCCCCGCTTCATCACTGCATGGGAGAAAGATCTGCGGATTAACTTTTCCGATGCGGATCGCCATAAAATCTTCACCCTGACTCATAAGTTGTCTATCTCTTGTGAGCCACAGGAGAAGAACTACAAAATCTTGACTAGATGGTATAGATGCCCTGACTTGCTGCACAAGATTTATCCGGGGGTCCCTGATTTATGCTGGAGATGCGGAGAGGACGGGGGTTCCATGCTACATATCTGGTGGCCCTGTCGTCTACTGAAGCCATTTTGGTCGGCGATCTTCCAGATTTTCTATATCATCTCTGGAATCAGATATGAACCATCTCCTCAGATTGCTCTCCGTTCTCTGATCCCTGGCCCATTAAAAACAATTAAAAGGGGCCTCTGGAGATTTTGCCTAATAGCAGCAAGAATGATCATACCCAGACATTGGAGATCCATGAGGGTCCCTTCTGTGATGGAATGGGTGGTGGAGATGGACAGATTGGAGCGTATGGAATCACTGATGTCCCAAGATAGGGGCTCCACATCTAGACAGTGACACACTTGGTTTCCTTGGCATTCATTCAAAGAGAGTCCGGAATTTGCCAACTGGATACATAATTAGCTCCCGAGTAATTTAGATGATTTGAGTTAAATAAGTTAAATTATTTTTTTTTTTTACTGATGGCTATAATCCCCCCCCTTCTTCCTTCCTTCCCTTACCCTATATCCCCATACCTATTTTTTTCCTTACTCTTACTACTATATCTTCTCCCTCATGTCTTTTCCTTCTTTTCTCTACTTCCATACTTAAATAATGCTTAACTACCCAGATAATGGTAGCATATGGTCTATTGTATTGTACCCTTTCTTTGTTATAAAAACTTTAATAAATATTTTCTGAAAAAAAAAAAAAAAGAAAGCAGTAAATGGGTAATGTATCACAAGTGTAGAGCTGTATACAGTGTTGGGGTAATTTTTAAATCTACAAATTGCAGGAGTAACCCACAGACTCTCACACGCTCAGGATGGATCACACCACAATATAAAAAGAAGATCCGCAAGAAATAATCACACATGTGGGCCAATGTTCCAGGTGTCAATGATACACTTAGGGTGGTGGGTGGAGGAGGACTACCTGGCAGAAAGGGTACAGTATCACCAGGTATATATAGCATAGTTTAAACATTAAAAATGTACGTCCATATATCAGGAGTAGTGTTGAGCCACCCCGCTAGTGTTCGAGTTCGGTTCGGTTCGTCGAACAGGAGGCAAGTTCGTCGAATGTTCGTCGAACGTTCGACGAACACCGTCGAGCCCCATTGAAAACAATGGTGGGCAAACACATAGAAAACAATTACAAAACACCTTAAAGGTGTCCCAAAGCAGACAAAATGCTCAGAAGACAAAAATAGCATATGGAAAAGGGCAACTACATATAGAAAAGAGGTGGAAGAGTAAAAGGAGGAGGAGGAGGAGGATGAGGAGGAGACACAGATATAGGCATGTCATGCCCTTATAAAAAAAAAAAAAAAAAAAAAAAAAATATATAAAATTCTAAAATCGAAGACGATCATAAACCGTCGGACATCCCACCATAAATTATGCCAACTGCCGATCGGGCGGCGTTATTCCCACGACCCTCCGAACAGCGTCCATGAAGGCAAAGTGTTTGGTTTCCGAGGGCAGTATGGTTGCAAAGCTGAACCTTAAAGGAATGTCCAGAAGGGCACCACCAGGAGTGGAGCCTGCTGCTTAATTGGAATCAACACGGGCAACCTCAACCATGCCAGCCACGGAAAAGATGGACAGATTGCAAGCTTTGTCGATTCTGTGGGTGTTGGTGCATGGCCGTTTTTAGTTGTGCTAGCGATCTGTCAGCTTAATTCCGTTAACGAACGAGACTCCGGCATGCCCCCGCAGTCCGCGTCCAGCATACTAGAGGGACACGCGAGGCTCTGGCACACTAGATCGAGCAATAACAGGTCTGTCATGCCCTTACATGTCCGGGGCTGCATGCGCGCTACACTGAAAGGACCAGCGTGTGTCGCTTACAGGTGCGGATAACCCGCTGAACCCCGTTAGTGATGGGGATCTGGGATTCCAGTTCTTCCCCGCGAACGAGGATTTCCCAGTAAGTGCAGGTCAACCAGAATTCCAGAATTAGGCCTAACCGGCATTCCAGAAAGAATGTGAAAAAATTAAGTGTCCAAACCACAGGTGCTGTAGCTTGCTTAATAGCTGTGCTCCTCTGCTGAGTAGCACGCAGTTCTTACATAAACAGTCGACATAGTTTGGTTCATGGGTGGGCAACTCTGCTGAGTAGCAGACAGTGCTTACATAAACAGGCGGCATAGTTAGGTTCAGGGGGGGGTTCCTCTGCTGAGCAGTAGACACAGGTACTAGTTCCAAAGTATTCACTGGGCTAAATGCAGTCAAAAACTGGTTCTTTCATAAACAGGCGGCATAGCTAGGTTCACGGGTGGGCTCCTCTGCTGAGCAGCAGACAGTGCTACAAGGCCCAAAAGGATTTTCTGGACAAGATGCGGTAAAAAATTATTAGAAATACACACGGTGTAGCTCCTTGACAGGTGCACTACACCGCTGGCTACCAGACAGCGCTACAATGCCATGAAACTGTCTAACATTGAAAACCATTATTAATGTGAAAATAAAGTTACGCTTTTGGTGAACAAACCGTTCTCGAACGGAACCTTGAACAGCCGAATTTTAAGCAAAGTGTTCGAGTTCGACGAACAGCTCGAACACCGCCCAAAACCGCTCGAATTTGAACTTGGCGAACAGGTCGACTCGAACACCGCTCATCTCTAATCAGGAGGCAGACTCAGACGGTCTCAGGCCCAGTATGGATTCGACAAGATTGTAGAAAGTTGAGAAAAGGTACAGTATCACTGGATACCAGGTATATATAGCATAGTTTAAACATGTCTGTGTATATTTCCGTAGTCCAACAAAGACACTCACAGCCTCAGTATGGATTAGACAAGAATCTAAAAAGTAGAAAAAGGGTAATGTATTCGAACCGTACACCAGTATACACTGCTGGGGTATTTTTCAATCTTCATATATATTTCAGTCTCAGTAAGACAGTCCAGACTCTCCGCAAGAGGAAACGAGATGGATACAAGTACAGACGGAAAGTCGACTGATTGCAGAAATTTTGGAATTACTAATCACAGGAAAAACTCCTGGGAGAATTCTCAGAGGAGATGCTGACCCTCAATTACTTTGTCTGTGGAGACAGCGAAAACATTTCTTGTGAAGAAAGGTTTGCTGTATCGCAGTACCGTGGATCCCATCACCGTTACTCATCTCCATCAAATTGTGATCACAGGGAGAGGTGTAGACATTGTCCTCACTGCCTATCATGATCTGTCAGGTAACTTTGGAGTGCTATAGACAGAAGCCACAGGCTGTAGGCGATTCTATTGGATTGGCATGAGAGGAAACATTTAAAAACGTGGGCAGGAATGTCACACGTCTGTGAGTAGGAAAACCGTGAAAGCTGATGATAAACCACCACTGCATCTCATTGTGAGTCGACGTCCATAACAAATGGAAGCCATTGATCATCTGATGATAGAGCCCAGCAGGACAGGGCATAGCTACGTCTTAACCATCATCTATCAGTTCACCAAATTTGTATTGGCAGTCCCAGTGAAGGATGTAACAGCCCAGACTACACAGCGGTGGAGCAGGGAGAAGTATTGCAAGTGCTGGGGCCCTGAGCAAGCAGGGGGGGGCCCACTCGTGGGCGTCAGTACTGGCAGAGGGCCCCTCATATTACGCTGGTGTGTCTGACGGTGGGTGTGCACCCCCACCGTCAGAGACACTTGATTGTACTATGAGGGACCCTGTGCCAGTGCCGTCACCCAAGAGTGTGCCCACCCACCTGTCCAGGTCAACGGCACTCGCACGGGTGCGTGCGTCAGGTGGTGACCCCGGCCGTGGGGGGGGGGGGGAGGCAGCCCAGTTAGGGAGGTTGAAAAAATGCCATATGTTGGACATTCAGCAGCTGAAAATAGAGGAACTGGAAAAGTCCGAGGAAGAGGAGGACAAAAGCGAGCCATTTTTCTGGCAACCTACGTGTCAGCAGGGAAAGGTGGGACAAAATCCTTTGAAACCCATGCATGGTTCATTTTAATGAAGGTTAGATCATCAACATTTTGGGTCGACAGACGGGTCCTTTTTTCTGTCAGGATTGATCCAGCAGCACTGAAGACTCTTTCGGATAGCACACTAGCAGCAGGGCAAGCGAGCTCCTGTAAGGCATTTTGTGCCAATTCAGGCCAGGTGTCCAGTTTACAGGCCCAATAGTCAAAGGGGAATGACCGGTGAGGGAGAACATCGATATGGGAGGAGAAGTAGTTTGTTACCATAGCTGACAACTGCTGTCTCCTGTCACTTTCGATCGATGCAGTATTACCAGTCGTGTGAGCGGTACTTGAAAAATCAGTCCACATGGTCATGAAACCCCTGTGTCCAACGCCTCTTCGGCTGTGTGCACCACGAACACCTCTTCCATGTTTCCCCCTACGGCTCGTGGGAGAACCATCACCGCCGCTGTGTGCTGGGAATGCCTCAAACAAACGGTTTACCAGAGTTGCTTGTTTGTCAGCCAATATTAGCTCTAGGTTCTCCTGTGGCATGGATGTTTTGGAATTTGCCTTTATAGCGTGGATCCAGGATGTTGGCCAACCAGTAGTCGTTATCATTCATCATTTTGGCAATGCGGGGGTCCCTTTTTAGGATCTGCAAGGCATAATCACACATGTGGGGCAATGTTCCATGTGTCAATGATGCACTGCGAGTGCTGGGTGGAGGAGCACTTTCTGGCAAATCAACATCCCTCCAGTCACGCACAAACCCTGTAACTGACCTTGCCACGCCAACATTTTCTCTTGCCCCGAGAAGCATCCTCTTCCCCTAAATAATCATCCTCATCATCCTCCTCCACCTCGTCCAGGATAGTTCCCTGAGCAGACAATGGCTGACTGTCATCAAGGCTTCCCTCCTCCTCCTCGGCTGCAGACGCCTGCTCCTTAATGTGCGTCAAAGTTTGCATGAGCAGACGCATAAGTGGGATGCTCATGCTTATGATGGCGTCGTCTGCACTTACCAGCCGTGTGCATTTCTCCGAACACTGAAGGACTTTACAGAGGTCTTTCAGCTGCGACTACTGCACACCAGTCAACTCCATGTCTGCCCTCAAACTGCCTGCCCGTGTATCCTGGCACAAATGCATTACAGCCCGCCTCTGTTCGCACAGCCTCTGAACCATGTGCAGGGTGGAATTCCACCTTGTTGCAACGTCGATAATTAGGCGGTGCTTGGGAAGGTGTAGCAATCGCTGCAGCTTCTGCATACGACTGGAGTGTACGGGCGACTGGCGGATGTGCGAGCACAGTCTTCGCACCTTATGGAGCAGGGCTGTGAACTCTGGATAATTATTGAGGAAGCACTGCGCCACCAGGTTCAAGGTGTGAGCCAGGCAAGGTATTTGCTGAGTTTTGAAAGGGCTATGGCTGCCACAAAATTCCAGCCGTTATCACTAACTACCTTGCCTGCCTCAAGATGTAGACTGCCCAGCCATGACTCAGTTTGTCGCTGCAAGTAGTCGGCCAGTACCTCCGCGGTGTGTCTGTTGTCGCTCAGACACATCATCTTCAACACAGCCTGCTGACGCTTACCACTAGCTGTTCGATAGTGGGACACCTCATGTGCAACACTGGCAGCTGTGGACGGAGTGCTCGTGCGACTGCGCTCTGTGGACGAGCTTTCGCTTCTGGAGGAGGAGGGTCGAACACCTACAGCCAACTGTTTCCTATACCGTGGGCTAGGCAGCACTGTCCCACCGCCGCTGTCCCCTGTGGACCCTGCATCCACCACATTAACCCAGTGCGCAGTGATGGACACGTAACGGCCCTGGCCATGCATCTGTTGTGAGGTGCACCTTTCCACTCACTGATTGCTTGAGTGCATGGACAATGCGGTCTTTCACATGCAGGTGGAGGGCTGGGATGGCTTTTCGAGAAAAGAAGTGCCGACTGGATAGGTCATAGCGTGGTACTGCGTAGGCCATGAGCTCGCGGAAAGCTTCGCTTTCAACCAACCGGTAGGGCATCATCTCTAACGAGATTAGTTTGGCAATGTAGGCATTCAAACACTGTGTACGCGCATGAGAGGATGAGTACATTCTTGTCCTACCGAGAGTCTCTGGTAGGGTGAGCTGGACTTGAGAGCTGCATATGGTGTAACTAGCGGTGGACATGGCGGACTGAGAGAGGGTTGGTGATTTTGTTCGTATTCTTGCTGATGGCCTAGATTCAGTCTTTCGTAGCAATAACATTGTGATTCCCTGACTGCTTTGGCCTTGCGACGACACCTCAACATTTGATGCTGGTGGTGTGCTAACCGGTGGGCTTATAGTGGGGGAAGCAATGTAGCGTTGCTGACTACATTCATTTGGAGCAGGTGCACATTTGGTACGTGAGGTTTGGTAGTCCATCCATGCTTGCAAGTGCATGGTGGTTAAATGTCTAAGCATGCAACTGGTATTCAAATTTCTCAGATTTTTCCCTTGGCTAAAGGTCTTTGCGCACTTCTTACAGATAACCGTTGCCTGATCATGAGGATTTTGTTCAAAAAAGTGCCACACTGCACTCTCCCTACTATGGAAGACATTTTGAGGCCTTGCACGCTGTGCTAATTTGACTGTCTGGCCAAGCTGTCTTGCAACTCGTTGGGTTTTTGTAAACCGTTTTTGGACTGCTACGGGCCTGCCAGATAACAGCTGTTGCGATGTCGATGCCTGCTGCGGATCCTCCTCCTCCTCTTCTGAGCTATTGGCAGCGGCACCCTCTTCCCCCAATGGATGCCAATCTGGGTCAACAACTGGGTCATCCATCACCTCCTCTTCAATTTCATGTGCACCTTCTTCTGTGTCACCGTGTAAGGTGGTATAGTATGCGGGAAGGGGCACCTGAGATTCATCAGGGTCAGATTCTGGCTCAGTACACTGCGAGGACAATGTAGTGCTCTGAGTGAATATACCAGCAGAAAAATCTAGCAGTGGCTGTGCATCAGTGCACTCCATGTCAGATTCATCTTGGACTGGGGAATTCACGATTTGACTTAATAACCCAGGCATGGTATGTGAAAAGAGCTCCATGGAGTAATCTGTAGTGTGGCCTGCCACATCCTTCACTTTTGGTAGGGGTGAAGGACACAAGGAAAGGTGTTGTTCCTGACCAGGAGCCTCCATTGACGACTCAGTGCTTTTATTTTTTGAAACTTCAGAAGAGGAGGCGATAGAGCTGGAGGCTGTGTCAGCAATGTTAGCCAAAACTTGTTCCTGAAGCTCCGGCTTTAAAAGCGGTTTACCTACTCTCAGAAAAGAGAGCCTTCGAGGCCTTGTGGAGCCAGACGATGATGCAGGCTCAACACCTCCTGCCTTAGCTGCTATTGTGCTTTTGCCACTACCAGCAGATGCACCACCAACCCCACCACCATCAGTACCAGCTGGCAACCCCCGCCCACTTCCACGGCCTCTTCCACCATACTTCCTCATTTTTGGAAAAATGTACCCAAAATACCACCAGCTATATGGTACTGTAAAACAAGGTACAAGGTGTATATAGTATTGGGGAGAATTTGAATCTCCCTAGAGAATTTAGGAGGCTGAACTATTATCTCAGGCCCACTATAGATTACACCTCAATTTAACAGGCTGAAATTGGCTGGTGTATGACAAAGTACAAGGTGTGTATATAGTATTGGGGAGAATTGGAAGCTCCCTAGAGATTTGATGACGCTGACAATGATGCTCTCAGTCCAAGTATGGCAGCAGGCAGCCTAATAAGCAGGACTGCTGCACACAAAAGTGTGGAAAAATGAACCCTTGGTAACTGTGCAGAAAAGAGGAAGAAAAGTATTTTTGCTTTTAAAAAAGGAGTTTGCACAGCAGTGTGCAAACAGCAATGCAGCTCTCAGGGAGCCTAATAACCAACAGAGCTGATGCACAAAAATATATCCTCCCCTGTCACTGCACACAAACTGTTGTGTTGTAAGTGGAAATCGCTACCAGCAGAAGCAGTTTTTTGGTTCTTCTTCCCTGCCTAACGCTCTCCCTACAGAATCAGCAGCTGCAACCTCTCCCTATGCTAAGATCGGCAGAAGTAAGATGACGGTCGGTGTGCACGCCCCTTTTATAGCCCCTGTGACGCCACACAAAGCCAGCCAATCACTTGCATGCCCTTCTCAAAGACGGTGGTGACCGCTGCCCATGTCATCGCGCTGCCCACAGTGTGCGTCCTCCATCATTGGCTGAAAAAGGGCGCTGGAAGCATCATTTGAAACGCGACTTTGGCGCTCTGGTCGCCGACCTCATGCTGTGGTCGGGATTCGTTTCATGAAACCCGACTTCAGCGAAAGTCGGCGACTTATGAATTTGACCGACCCGTTTCGCTCAACTCTACCTGTGACTTCTCTGCAGTTAGTGGTCACTACTCACCTGTGCCGTTATCTGTAGGAATCTCCTCCTTACATCGCTCATCACCCCTCACATATGTCTCTGTAGCATTAATATGGGGCAGATCTTCACCCTGAAACAAAGATTGTAAAAGTCACAGACAGATGGAGACGTTTGTTGAAATGATTTTTAAAAACAACAAAGTTCAAACTAAATCTAAGGGTCCACTCACACTGGTGTATATTCTCTCCTGCGACAGAACTGGGCCGATTATACTAATGTCATTTGGCTCAAACACTGTCAGAGTCTGATCAGAGTGTCACCTTGGTAAGATCAGATTCTCATGAGAGAATTGCAGTACAGGTGCGGGAAAGATGGAGAACTTAATTTCTCCATCTTCTGCATTGTCTTTGTAAGCGTACATCCAACTGCACTCGGATGACATCGGAGTGCAGTTTGATGTTTCACATGTACCCAAAGACTTGAATGGGTGAATGCAATCCGATCATCGGATGCACCTGCAGCATGCTCCGATTGTTTTCTCATGCTGAATTGGCATGAAAAAATAATTGCAGATCTGCACTGCCATGAACCCCTTAATGACTGGAGCTTTTTTCGGTTTTCGTTTTCCGCTCCCCTTCTTCCCAGAGCCATAACTTTTTTATTTTTCCATCAATATGGCCATGTGACAGCTTATTTTTTGTGGGACGAGTTGTACTTTTGAATGACCTAATTGGTTTTAGCATGTGGTGTACTCAAAAATGGGGAAAAAAATTCCAAGTGCGGTGAAATTGCAAAAAAAAAGTGCAATCCCACACCGTTTTTTTGTTTGACTTTTTTGCTAGGTTCACTAAATGCTAAAACTGACCTGCCATTATGATTCTCTAGGTCATTACGAATAAACATGTCTAGGTTCTTTTTTATCTGAGTGGCAAAAAAAAATTCCAAAGCTTTAACCCCTTACCTACAATGGACGTAATATTCTGTCCATGTGACCCTGGACCTAATTACCATGGACGGAATATTACGTCCCAGCGATCAGCGGCGCCCATGTGGTGAGCGCCGCTGATCGCGGCCGAGTGTCAGCTGATTATCACAGCTGACACCCGGCACAATGTGTCAGGGGCGGTCACGGACCGCCCCCGACACGTTAACCCCTTGTACACCGCGATCAAACGCGATCGCGGTGTACCGGGGGTTAAAGGGAAGCATCGGCAGGTTGGGGGCTCCCTCCGTGCTTCCCTGAGCCCCCCACAGCAGCGCAATGTGCAGCGCTGCTGCGGGGGTCTCTTTCCCTACAGGCCCCCGGATCCAAGATGGCGACGGGGGCCTTCGGGGGCCTGTAGGGAGCTGACTTCCTCATTGCCTGCAAAGCGCAGGCATGAGGAAGCCTGCAGCAGTGCCTGTGACAGATCGCTGATCTGTCACAGTGATCTGTGATGTGACAGATCAGCGATCTGTCACAGGACAGTGATGTCCCACCTGGGACAAGGTAATAAAGTAAAAAAAAAAAAAAAAAAAAGTGTTAAAAATATTAAAAAAAAAAAATAAAATAAAATATTCCCCAATAAATCCATTTTTTCAAAATAAAAAAAATAAATAAATAAAAGTATACATATTTGGTATCACCGCGTCTGTAGCGACCCGCCCTATAAAACTGTCCCATTAGTTAATCCCTTTAGTGAACCCCTTAAAAAATAAAAAACGAAGCAAAAAATAATGATTTATTATCATACCACCGAACAAAAAGTGCAATAACGCGCGATCAAAAAGACGCATATAAATATCCATGGTACCGCTGAAAACGTCAGCTTGTCCCGCAAAAAACGAGCCACCACACAGCATCATCAGCGAAAAAATAAAAAAAAGTTATAGCTCGCAGAATAAAGCGATGCAAAAATAATTATTTTTTATATAAAATTGTTTTCATTGCAAAAAACCGACAAAACATAAAAAAAGACCTAAATGAGGTATCGCTGTAACCGTACTGACCCGAAGAATAAAACCGCTTTATCAATTTTACCACACGCGGAACGGTGTAAACGCACCCCCCCAAAAGAAATTCATGAAACGCTGGTTTTTGTTCATTCTGCGTCCCAAAAATCGGAATAAAAAGCGATCAAAAAATGTCACGTGCCCGAACATGATACCAATAAAAACGTCAACTCGTCCTGCAAAAAATAAGACCTCACATGACTTGGTGGGTCAAAATACGGAAAAATTATAGCTCACAATATGTGGTGATGCAAAAACTATTTTTACAATAAAAAGCGTCTTTTCGCGTGTGACAGCCGCCAAACATAAAAACCGCCATAAATAGTAAATCAAACCCCCCGCTATCACCCCCTTAGTTAGGGAAAAATAATAAAATTAAAAGAAAATGTATTTATTTCCATTTTCCCATTAGGGTTAGGGCTAGGGTTAGGGCTCGGGTTAGGGGTGTGTTGGGGTTAGGGTTGGAGTTATAATTGGGGGGTTTCCACTGTTTGGGCACATCAGGTGCTCTCCAAATGCAACATGGAGTCTGATCTCAATTCCAGCCAATTCTGCGTTGAAAAAGTCAAATGGTGCTCCTTCCCTTCCAAGCTCTGCCATGCGCCCAAACAGTGTTTTACCCCCACATATGGGGTATCAGCCTACTCAGGACAAATTACAAAACAACTTTTGGGGTCCAATTTCTCCTGTTACCCTTAGGAAAATAAAAAATTGGGGGCAAAAATATCATTTTTGCGGAAAAAAATGATTTTTTTATTTTCACGCCCAGGCGTTATAAACTTCTGTGAAGCATTTGGGGGTTCAAAGTGCTCACCACACATCTAGATAAGTTCATTAGGGGGTCTAGTTTCCAAAATGGGGTCACTTATGGGGGGTTTCCACTGTTTAGGTACATCAGGGGCTCTCCAAAAGCAACATGACACCCGCAGACCATGCCATCAAAGTCTGCATTCCAAAAACGTCACTACTTCCCTTCCGAGCCCAGACGTGTGCCCATACAGTAGTTTTCTCCCACATATGAGGTATCAGCGTACTCAGGACAAATTGGACAACAACTTTTGGGGTCCAATTTCTCCTGTTACCCTTGGGAAAATAAAAAAAATTGGAGACTAATTGATCATCTTTGTGGAAAAAATACGATTTTTTTATTTTCATGCCTGGGCATTATAAACTTCTGTGAAGCCCTTGGGGGTTCAAAGTGCTCACTACACAACACATCTAGATAAGTTCCTTGGGGGGTCTAGTTTCCAAAATGGTGTCATTTGTGGGGGGTTTCTACTGATTTGGTACATCAGGGGCTTTCCAAATGCGACACGGTGTCCGATCTCAATTCTAGCCAAAAACGTCAAATGGCGCTGCTTCCCTTCCAAGCTCTGCTATGCGCCCAAATAGTCATTTACACCAAGATATGGGGTATCAGCGTACTCAGGACAAATTGCACAATAACTTTTAGGGTCCTGTTACCCTTGGAAAAATAAAAATTGGGGGTGAAAAGATCATTTTTGTGGAAAAAATATGATTTTTTAATTGTACCGCTGTACGTTATAAACTTCGGTGAAGCCCTTGTGGGTTCAAAGTTCTCACCACATATCTAGATAAGTTCCTTTGGGGGTCTAGTTTCCAAAATGGGGTCACTTGGGGGGGTTTCCACTGTTTAGGTGCATCAGGGGCTCTCCAAACGCGACATGGCATTCGATCTGAATTCCAGCCAATTTTGCATTGAAAAAGTCAAACGGCGCTCCTTCCCTACTGAGGTCTGCCATGCGCCGAAACAGTGGTTCCCCCCCCCCCACATATCAGGTATCAGCGTACTCAGGACAAATTGCACATTAACTTTTGCAGTCCAATTTCTCCTGTTACCCTTGGTAAAAAAAAGAAAATTGAACCTGAAGTATTTTTTTTGTGAAAAAAAGTTAAATGTTCATTTTTTTTTTTAAATATTCTAAAAATTCCTGTGACGCACCTAAAGGGTTAATAAACTTCTTGAATGTGATTTTAAGCACCTTAAGGGGTGCAGTTTTTAGAATGGTGTCACTTTTGGGTATTTTCTATCATATAGACCCCTCAAATGTGATGTGGTCCCTAAAAATAAAATGGTGTTGCAAAAATGAAAAATCGCTGGTCAATTTTTAACCCTTATAACTTCCTAACAAAAAAAAATTTTGGTTCCAAAATTGTGCTGATGTAAAGTAAACATGTGGGAAATGTTATTTATTAAGTTTTTTGTGTGCCGTATCGCTGTGATTTAAGGGCATAAAAATTCAAAGTTGGAAAATTGCGAAATTTTCAAAATTTTCGCCAAATTTCCGTTTTTTTCACAAATAAACGCAAGTTTTTTGAATGAAATTTTACCACTAACATGAAGTACAATATGTCACGAGAAAACAATGTCAGAATCACCGGGATCCATGGAAGCGTTTCAGAGTTATGACCTCATAAAGGGACAGTGGTCAGAATTGTAAAAATTGGCCCGGGAGTTAACGTGCAAACCACCCTTGGTAGTGAAGGGGTTAAAAAACAAAAAAAACAATTTTGCCATTTTCCGAGATCCATAGCGTCTCCATTTTCCGCAATCTGGGGTTGGTTGAGGGCTTATATTTTGCACACCGAGCTGACTTCTTAAGAATACCATTTATGTGCAGATATGTTCTTTTGATCGCCCGTTATTGCATTTTAATGCAATGTCGCCGCAACCAAAAAACGTAATTCTGGTGTTTTGATTTTTTTTCTCGCTTCACCGTTTAGCGATCAGATTAATCCTTTTTTATTGATAGATCGGGCGATTCTGAATGCGGTGATACCAAATATGTGTATGTGTGATTTTTTTTATTGTTTTATTTTGAATGGGGCGAAAGGGGGCTGATTTAATCTTATATAGTTTTTTTTTCATATTTTTTTAAAACATTTTTTTTTTAAATTTTGGCATGCTTCAATAGTCTCCATGGGATCCACTACTTGATTGGCTCTGCTACATATAGGTGATGAGCAGATCGCCTATATGTAGCAGAATTACAGCATTGCTATGAGCACTGACCACCGGGTGGCGCTCAAAGCAATGCCTCATCAACAACCATAGAGGTATCTAGGAAATCCCCAGGTTGCTATGGCAACAATCGCTGACCCCTGATCATGGGATGAGGGTCAGCGATGTGCGTATTTCTGGCCCGGCGGCCGGAAGCGCTGGTTAAATTGTTGACAGCAGGATTTAACTAGTTAATAGGCGCGGGTGGATTGCGATTCCACCTGCGCCTATTACGGGCACATGTCAGCTGTTGAAAACAGCTGACTTGTCCCACCTTTGATGCGGGCTCACCGCCGGAGCCCTCATCAAAGCGGGGGTACTGCCATTGGATGTACTATCCCGTCCAATGGCAGTAAGGGGTTAAAATCACACAGCACTCAGCCCTGTTATACACCAGTCTGAGAGTACCCTCACCCCTAGTCTCCACCAGATATAACACATACACTGAATGGCCACATTACTAGATACACCCATCTAGTAACACATAGGATCTTCTTCCCCTTCAGAACCTCAGATATTAATCACGTCATAGATTGCACAAGGTGCTGAGATTGTTCCCCAGGAATACTGGCCCATGTCAACAGGATAGGTTCTTGTACTTGCCACAAATTACCATATATACTCGAGTATAAGCCTAGGGTGGAAAATGCAGCAGCTACTGGTGAATTTAAAAAATAAAAATAGATACCAATAAAAGTAAAATTAATTGAGACATCAGTAGTTTAAATGTTTTTGAATATCCATATTGAATCAGGAGCCCCATATAATGCTCCATACAGTTCATGATGTCCCCATAAGATGCTCCATACAAAATACACCCCATGTAATGCTGCACAAAGGTTAATAATGGCCCCATAATATGCTCCATAGAATAATATGCCCCATATGCTGCTCCGTAAAGGTTATGGCCCCATAAGATGCTCCATAGATTATGCCCCAATATGCTGCCCCTATAAGATGCTCCATAGATTATGCCCCAATATGCTGCCCCTATAAAATGCTCCATAGATTATGCACCTCATATGCTGCCCCATAAGATGTTCCATAGATTATGCCCCTATATGCTGCCCCCATAAGATGCCCCATAGATTATGCCCCAATATGCTGCCCCTATAAGATGCTCCATAGATTATGCCCCTCATATGCTGCCCCCATAAGATGCTCCAAAGATTATGCCCCCATGTGCTGCCGCTGCTGCTGCATTTAAAAAAAAAAAAATTACATGCTCACCTCTCCGTCGCTGGGGGTCAGGTGCCGGTGTCACTGCTGGCACCTGAGATATTCACCTGTCGCCCGGTCCATCGCTGCTTGCTGATGTCTGGCACGTCATCTGTCAGTGACATTCAGACTGCAGGGGTCGCGGCGCGAACAACCACGTCACCGTGCCCTCTGCTGTCTGAACGTCACTGACAGATGACGTCCAGACAGCAGCAAGCAACGATGGGCCGGGGGACAGGTGAATATCGCTATACTTACCCGTCCTGGCCCGGTCTCTGCAGCCCCCAGCTTCTCCGCGATCTCCCTTCCTGCCTTCAGCGGTCACTTGGTACCGCTCATTACACTCATGAATATGCGCATATTCATGAGTGTAATGAGCGGTACCATGTGACCGCTGAGGCCAGGAAGGGAGATAGAGAAGCTGGGGGCTGCAGAGACAGGGCCAGGACGGGTAAGTATGACCTGACACCCCCGCCCCACCTCCCCCTCCGACCCCCTGGTGTATATGACTCGAATATAAGCTGAGAGGGAGACTTTCAGTACAAAAATATGGGCTGAAAATCTCGGCTTATATTCAAGTATATATGGTAGATGAAAGTGCCGAGATGCCCTGAACAACTAATTCTACCTCATCCCAGAGATGCTTTATAGGGTTAAGATCTGAGGACTCTGGAGGTGGAAAACTCACTGTCATATTCCTGGTGTAAAGGAATGGAAGATCCTGGCACCTCCTGAAGAGAATTGATGTGTGACATAAAGGTATATGTGTGATGATGCAGAATATACTGTTATTACAGAACACTGATGAATAGTACTATAACTATATGGTTAATGCTATGGTTTATTGTAGTCACTTTTGTGTGATAGTTATGGACTGTAGGCAGCTGGGCAGTAGAGAGTTACAGAGGGTCAGCCCTGCAGCCGGGCAGGGGAGAGTTACAGAGGGTCAGCCCTGCAGCCGGGCAGGGGAGAGTTACAGAGGGTCAGCCCTGCAGCCGGGCAGGGGAGAGTTACAGAGGGTCAGCCCTGCAGCCGGGCAGGGGAGAGTTACAGAGGGTCAGCCCTGCAGCTGGGCAGGGGAAAGTTACAGAGGGTCAGCCCTGCACCTGGGCAGGGGAAAGTTACAGAGGGTCAGCCCTGCAGCTGGGCAGGGGAAAGTTACAGAGGGTCAGCCCTGCAGCTGGGCAGGGGAAAGTTACAGAGGGTCAGCCCTGCAGCTGGGCAGGGGAGAGTTACAGAGGGTCAGCCCTGCAGCTGGGCAGGAGAGAGTTACAGAGGGTCAGCCCTGCAGCTGGGCAGGGGAGAGATACAGAGGATCAGCCCTGCAGCTGGGCAGGGGAGAGTTACAGAGGGTCAGCCCTGCAGCTGGGCAGGAGAGTTACAGAGGGTCAGCCCTGCAGCTGGGCAGGAGAGTTACAGAGGGTCAGCCCTGCAGCTGGGCAGGAGAGTTACAGAGGGTCAGCCCTGCAGCTGGGCAGGGGAGAGTTACAGAGGGTCAGCCCTGCAGCTGGGCAGGGGAGAGTTACAGAGGGTCAGCCCTGCAGCTGGGCAGGGGAGAGTTACAGAGGGTCAGCCCTGCAGCTGGGCAGGAGAGTTACAGAGGGTCAGCCCTGCAGCTGGGCAGGAGAGTTACAGAGGGTCAGCCCTGCAGCTGGGCAGGAGAGTTACAGAGGGTCAGCCCTGCAGCTGGGCAGGAGAGTTACAGAGGGTCAGCCCTGCAGCTGGGCAGGGGAGAGTTACAGAGGGTCAGCCCTGCAGCTGGGCAGGAGAGTTACAGAGGGTCAGCCCTGCAGCTGGGCAGGAGAGTTACAGAGGGTCAGCCCTGCAGCTGGGCAGGAGAGTTACAGAGGGTCAGCCCTGCAGCTGGGCAGGGGAGAGTTACAGAGGGTCAGCCCTGCAGCTGGGCAGGGGAGAGTTACAGAGGGTCAGCCCTGCAGCTGGGCAGGGGAGAGTTACAGAGGGTCAGCCCTGCAGCTGGGCAGGAGAGTTACAGAGGGTCAGCCCTGCAGCTGGGCAGGAGAGTTACAGAGGGTCAGCCCTGCAGCTGGGCAGGAGAGTTACAGAGGGTCAGCCCTGCAGCTGGGCAGGAGAGTTACAGAGGGTCAGCCCTGCAGCTGGGCAGGGGAGAGTTAAAGAGGGTCAGCCCTGCAGCTGGGCAGGGGAGAGTTACAGAGGGTCAGCCCTGCAGCTGGGCAGGGGAGAGTTACAGAGGGTCAGCCCTGCAGCTGGGCAGGGGAGAGTTACAGAGGGTCAGTCCTGCAGCTGGGCAGGGGAGAGTTACAGAGGGTCAGCCCTGCAGCTGGGCAGGGGAGAGTTACAGAGGGTCAGCCCTGCAGCTGGGCAGGGGAGAGTTACAGAGGGTCAGCCCTGCAGCTGGGCAGGGGAGAGTTACAGAGGGTCAGTCCTGCAGCTGGGCAGGGGAGAGTTACAGAGGGTCAGCCCTGCAGCTGGGCAGGGGAGAGTTACAGAGGGTCAGCCCTGTAGCTGGGCAGGGGAGAGTTACAGGGGGGTCAGCCCTGCAGCTGGGCAGGGGAGAGTTACAGAGGGTCAATCCTGCAGCTGGGCAGGGGAGAGTTACAGAGGGTCAGTCCTGCGGGTACTGGAGTCTTGGAATGGTTTCTAGGTGCTTCACTGAAATACAATATACAATTTATAAAACAATAAAATTGTATGTGGGTCTCTGTAGAGTGAGGTTGTGGCAGCATCTACTGCTGATTCTTAGCACTTGAGACATATTAGGTATGAAGAAAAATATGGAAGAGACGACTGGGTGCAGTGGAGTTCAGTTCTATGCTGAGAGATGAAGAAAGAAGTAGTTCATAGTAACTCAGATTGCTTAATCTTCCCATTCTGAAAATAGATCACTCCGATTTATGCTGCACTCTGCGATCCTGTGTTTTCACATAATTTCAGATGTCTCTAATAAATTACCGTTCAGTGTATAATACTAGAGGATAAAACAACACTGAGCACAAGACCCTCACAGCTTCTACACAGCATAGTGGAGATCTCATGACACCTTCTCTCCATCTACCTGATGATCCTGAGGAACATTGAGATCTTCTTGTTTCCAGTTCTGTGGAAGAAGAGGACGGGGACATCTCTCTGGTGTTGTCCTCTCACTGGATAGATCTGGAGGAAACACATACAGGGACTGAATTCATTCCTTACATACAGATAATTATAGGCCGTGTGTATTTAGTCCTGTCTATTACCTGGTGATGTGAGGGGCTGGGGAACCTCCATCATGACGTCCTTGTACAGATCTTTGTGTCCTTCTAAATACTCCCACTCCTCCATGGAGAAATAGACGGTGACATCCTGACACCTTATAGGAACCTGACACATACAATGATACCGTCATCCCCCGATCCCTCCATAGCGTTACTGTATAATGTCCCAGCATTCCCAGCAGTGTCACCTCTCCAGTCAGCAGCTCAGTCATCTTGTAGGTGAGTTCTAGGATCTTCTGGTCATTGATGTCCTCATGTATCAGGGGGTGAGGTGGAGGCCCCGTGATTGGGCTCAGGGGTCTTCCCCATCCCTCAGACACAGGGGCCTGACAGCGCTCACTAGAGGTCTTCTTCACTACTGTGTAATCCTGGTTATGGAGAGACACATTAATAAACCTCACTACAGACATTTCCAGAGTCCTCACCTCTCCAGTTCTGTCCATCTGTTATTCCCATAGATAAGAATGATGTAATGTGACGTCATCAGAATCTCTCACCTCTCCAGTAAGCCGGAAGAGGATCTCTAGGGTGAGGTGTAATATCCTCTCCGCCATCTTGTCCCTGTCCCTATCCATCCTTGTAGGGTCACTCAGGAGAATTCTCTTATATAGAAGATCTCCACTGAGAGGATCCGATATTGTAGGGACCTGAATGGGGAGAAGATGACGATGTAACATCATAAAGATCCCATGTAAGAAATCTCCGGAGCTGTTACCGGCTTCACATGATCACTACATCCAGTCATGGCCCCGTCCTGCCCCCGGTGTAACACACAGTCCCATTATAGTCACACACAGAGATTTATCCCAGGCTCAGCACTGAGGGGGTTAATGTCCCCTGTGCCCAGTAATGGGGAATCTCCAGCACCTACCTCCACCTGCAGAGCCGCACACCACATATATGGCTGCTCTGTGCGCACAGGACCTGGGATGATGAAGAGTCTGACGCCCCTGACTCCACCCCTACATGTAACTGATCACATGACTATGACCTCATCCCAGGTCCTGTGCGCACAGAACAGCCATATATGTGGTGTGCAGCTCTGCAGGTGGAGGTAGGTGCTGGAGATTCCCCATTACTGGGCGGGGGCAGGGGACATTAACCCCCTCAGTGCTGAGCCTGGGATAAATCTCTGTATGTGACTATAATGGGACTGTGTGTTATACAGGGGGCAGGACGAGGCCATGACTGGATGTAGTGATCATGTGAAGCCGGTAACAGCTCTGGAGATTTCTTACATGGGATCTTTATGATGATACATCGTCATCTTCTCCCCATACAGGTCCCTACAATGTCGGATCCTCTCAGTGGAGATCTTCTATATAAGAGAATTCTCCTGAGTGACCCTACAAGGATGGAGAGGGACAGGGACAAGATGGCGGAGAGGATATTACACCTCACCCTAGAGATCCTCTTCCGGCTTACTGGAGAGGTGAGAGATTCTGATGACGTCACATTCCATCATTCTTATCTATGGGAATAACAGACGGACAGAACTGGAGAGGTGAGGACTCTGGAAATGTCTGTAGTGAGATTTATTAATGTCTCTCCATAACCAGGATTACACAGTAGTGAAGAAGACCTCTAGTGAGCGCTGTCAGGCCCCTGTGTCTGAGGGATGGGGAAGACCCCTGAGCCCAATCACGGGGCCTCCACCTCACCCCCTGATACATGAGGACATCAATGAGCAGAAGATCCTAGAACTCACCTACAAGATGATTGAGCTGCTGACTGGAGAGGTGACACTGCTGGGAATGCTGGGACATTATACAGTAACGCTATGGAGGGATCGGGGGGTGACGGTATCATTGTATGTGTCAGGTTCCTATAAGGTGTCAGGATGTCACTGTCTATTTCTCCATGGAGGAGTGGGAGTATTTAGAAGGACACAAAGATCTGTACAAGGACGTCATGATGGAGGAGTGGGAGCAGGGCCGCAGCTATAATGAGGCAAGTTGAGCCAGGTGCTGAAGTGGCAGGCAGCCGAGGGCGGCATTATGCGCTCCTATACCCGCAGCACCTACAATTTAGCCTCTGCACGCTGGTGCTGCAGTCATGCAAGAGGCTGTAATTGATGAGATCACAGGAGGGAAGATGTGGGGGGGGGGCCTGATCATGTGACCCCAGACTCCACCCCTCCTGTGACCTCATCACAGGCCCTGTAGTCAGCTCCTCTTCTCATCTCTAGCGTCTTCAATCCGGATATCATGTGACCCTGACTCCTCCCCTCCTATGACCTCATCACAGGTCCTGTGCGCATCAGCCCTTGTTTTATGCAATTTAGATTGTGAGCCCCATCGGGGACAGTGATGATAATGTGTGCAAACTGTAAAGCGCTGCGGAATATGTTAGCGCTATATAAAAATAAAGATTATTATTATGCAGGATTCTGCTGGCTGTCATCGTCCTGGATGAGGGAAGTTTATTTGTGGGGTCAAGGGGGTTTACAGGGTGTATGTAGCAGAGCCATAAGTGTGTGAGGTGTACAAAGCAGAGCTGCAAGTGTACGAGGTGTACGGAGCAGAGATGTGTACGGAGTGGAGCCGTGTGTGTGAGGTGTACGGAGCGGAGCCGTGTGTACGAGGTATAAGGAGCAGAACCGCGTGTGTACGATGACCGATGTGCACGTGTACGAGGTGTATGGAGCAGAGCTGCACGTGTACAAGCAATGGCGGATCTTAATAGGGGCGGATGGGGCGGTCGCCCCGGGCCCAAGGTTTTTTGGGGGCCCAGGGCACTGGCGTAGCGTGGTGGGGGGGGGTGGTCCGCCCCAGGCGGCATGTGTGTGGGGGCGGCGCGGCAGCAGCAATTCCACCCTGCAGTGCAGTGCAGCGGCGGGCAGGGAGCGATGCGATCACGGCAGCTCCGCTGCCTGCAAGACTGAATAGCAGGAGCAGAGCGGCAAGGGTCCGTCCTGCTTCCTGCCCGGAGGCCGCGCTTCCTGTTTCACACAGAGGAGCGCCGCTGAATGACATCATCATTCAGCGGCCGCTGCTGTGTGAGGGAGGAAGCTCGGGCGATGCTGCGGACAGGTGAGAGGAGAGAGGTGGTGTCTTGTGTGTATGTATGTATGTCTGTGTGTGTTTGTATGTCTGTGTGTATGATGGAGCAGGCAATGATGGGAGTGATGGAGCAGGCAGTGATGGGGTGATGGAGCAGGCAATGAGGGGAGTGATGGAGCAGACAATGATGGGGTGATGGAGCAGGCAATGATGGGGGTGATGGAGCAGACAATGATGGGGTGATGGAGCAGGCAATGATGGGGGTGATGGAGCAGGCAGTGATGGGGTGATGGAGCAGGCAATGATGGGGGTGATGGAGCAGGCAATTATGGGGTGATGGAGCAGACAATGATGGGGGTGATGGAGCAGGCAGTGATGGGGTGATGGAGCAGGCAATGATGGGGTGATGGAGCGTGATTTTGTGCGTATTGGCCATAGGCCTACAGCTTATGTGCAACGTCTTTTTAGGCCATGTCCACACGTGGTGGAATGGTGGCGGGTTTTCCGTATGGACCCGCAGCAAACCAAGTGCTGCGGTCCGTACGGCTGTCAATTCCCGCACGGGGACCGCAGCGCTCAGGTGGGAAGGGGGGTACAGGGGCCCAGGTTTTATGAACAGCCCCGGGCCCATAGTCCACTTAATCCGCCACTGTGTACAAGGTGTACGGAGTGGAGCCGTGTGTGTGTACGAGGTGTACGGAGCAGAGCCTCGAGTGTGTATGGTGTACGGAGCGGAGCCGTGTGTGTGTGTACGAGGTGTACGGAGCAGAGCCTCGAGTGTGTGAGGTGTACGGAGCAGAGCCGCGTTCGTACGAGGTGTACGGAGCGGAGCCGCATTCGTACGAGGTGTACGGAGCGGAGCCGCGTGCGTACGAGGTGAGCGGAGCCGCGTGCGTACGAAGTGTACGGAGCCGCGTGCGTGCGAGGTGTATGGAGCAGAGCCGCGTGCGTGCGAGGTGTACGGAGCAGAGCTGCGTGCGTGCGAGGTGTACGGAGCGGAGCCGTGTGTACGAGGTATAAGGAGCAGAGCCGCGTGTGTACGAGGACCGAGGTGCACGGAGCAGAGGTGCACGTGTACGAGGTGTATGGAACAGAGCCGCACATGTACAAGGTGTACGGAGTGGAGCCGTGTGTGTGTACGAGGTGTACGGAGCAGAGCCTCGAGTGTGTGAGGTGTACGGAGCGGAGCTGCGTGTACGAGGTGTATGGAGCGGAGTCACGTGCGTACGAGGTGTACGGAGCGGAGCCGCGTGCGTTCGAGGTGTACGGAGCGGAGCCGCGTGCGAGGTGTACGGAGCGGAGCCGCGTGCGTGCGAGGTGTACGGAGCGGAGCCGTGTGTACGAGGTATAAGGAGCAGAGTCGCGTGTGTACAAGGACCGAGGTGCACGGAGCAGAGGTGCACGTGTACGAGGTGTATGGAGCAGAGCCGCACGTGTACAAGGTGTACGGAGTGGAGCCGTGTGTGTACAAGGTGTAAGGAGCAGAGCCTCGAGTATAGAATCGTAGAGTTGGAAGGGACCTCCTGGGCCATCTGGTCCAACCCCCTGCTCAAAGCAGGATTCGCTAAATCATCCCAGTCAGATGTCTGTCCAGCCTCTGTTTGAAGACTTCCATTGAAGGAGAACTCACCACTTATCGTGGCAGCCTGTTCCACTCATTGATCACTCTAACTGTCAAAAAGTTTTTTCTAATATCTAATCTGTGTCTCCTCCCATTCAGTTTCATCCCATTGCTTCTAGTCTTTCCTTGTGCAAATGAGAATAAAGTTGATCCTTCTACAATGTGACAGCCCTTTAGATATTTGTAGACAGCTATTAAGTCTCCTCTCAGTCTTCTCTTTTGCAAACTAAACATTCCCAAATCCTGCAACCTTTCCTCATAAGACAGGGTTTGCAGACCAGTCACCATTCTGGTCGCTCTTTTCTGAACTTGCTCCAATTTGTTGATGTCTTTTTTAAAATGTGGTGCCCAAAACTGGACACAATATTCCAGATGAGGTCTGACCAAAGAGGAGTAGAGGGAAATAATGACTTCACGTGATCTGGACTGTATGCTTCTGTTAATACATCCTAGAATTGCATTTGCCTTTTTTGCTGCTGCATCACACTGTTGACTCATATTCAGTCTGTGATCTATTAGTATACCCAAGTCTTTTTCACATGTGCTGTCACTTAGCCCTATTTCTCCCATTCTGTATATGCTTTTTTCATTTTTATTGCCCAGATGTAGTACTTTGCATTTCTCCCTGTTAAAAACCATTCTGTTAGTTGCTGCCCACTTCTCCAGTTTATTTATATCTTTTTGAATTCTCTCTCTCTTCTCTAGTATTAGTATGTGAGGTGTACGGAGCGGAGCCGTGTGTGTGTACAAGGTGTACGGAGCAGAGCCTCGAGTGTGTGAGGTGTACGGAGTGGAGCTGCGTGTACCAGTTGTACGGAGCAGAGCCGCGTGTGTACGAGGTGTACGGAGCGGAGCCGCGTTTGTACGAGGTGTACGGAGCAGAGCCGCGTTTGTACGAGGTGTACGGAGCGGAGCCGCGTGCGTACGAGGTGTACGGAGCGGAGCCGCGTGCGTACGAGGTGTACGGAGCGGAGCCGCGTGCGTACGAGGTGTACGGAGCGGAGCCTCGTACGAGGTGTACGGAGCGGAGCCGCGTCTGTGCGAGGTGTAAGGAGCGGAGCCGCGTGTGTACGAGGTGTAAGGAGCGGAGCCGTGTGTGGGAGGTGCACAGAGCAGAGCTGCACATGTACGAGGTGTACGTTGTAGAGATGTGTATGGAGTGGAGCTGTGTGTGTGTACGAGGTGTATGGAGCAGAGATGTGTATGGAGTGGAGCTGTGTGTGTACACGGAGTGGAGCCGTGTGCGTGTACGAGGTGTACGGAGCAGAGCTGCGAGTGTGTGGGGTGTGCGGAGCTGTGTGTGTGCGAGGTGTACGGATTGGAGCCACATGTGTGCGAGGTGTAAGGAGCAGAACCGCATGCGTACGAGGTGTACGGAGCAGAGATGTGTATGGAGCAGAGCCGTGTGTGTGTACGGAGCGGAGCCGTGTGTGTACACGGAGTGGAGCTGTGTGTACGGAGCAGAGCAGCGCGTGTGCGAGGTGTACGGAGTAGAGCAGCGCGTGTGCGAGGTGTACGGAGCGAAGCAGCGCGTGTGCGAGGTGTACAGAGCAGAGCAGTACGTGTACGGAGCAGAGCCGCACGTGTGTGTGAGGTGTATGGATCGGAACCGCGTGTGTACGAGGTGTATGGAGCAAAGCCGCATGTGTACAAGGTTTACGGAATGGAGCCATTTGTGTTTAAAAGGTTTAAAGAGCGTGGCCATGTGTGTACAAGGTGTACGGAGCAGAGCCGCATGTGTACGAGGTTTACGGAGTGGAGCCATGTGTGTACTGAGTGGAGCCATGTGTGTGCGGGGTGTACAGAACGGAGCCGTGTGTGTATGAGGCATAAAAAGCGGAACTGTGTGTGTATGATGTATGCGGAGCCATACGTGTACAAGGTATATGGTGGGGAGCATTCATACCTCCCAGCGGGACAGTCCCGATTTTGAGAGAGATTCTGCCCCACTGCCCTGGCTGGGAGGTTACTTTTCCCGCGGACACAGGAGTACACGGCGGAGCCCCGAGGAGCACTTTAAAATTTGCACGTGACGTTCCACCGGAAGTGACGTGCTAGAAGCTGACTAGAAATTAGGTAATTTCGGGAGGAGATTGTGACGGAACCATGGAGGCACTTCAGGGAATGCTTCAGATCCATCACCGTATCCTCCCCCAACAGCGTGGACAGCAGGATCTCCGTGGACTCGGGATGCCGGCCATGTGAGCGGTTCATGATATGTCCTGCATCGGGAGGCTCAGGTGGGCACTACAGTGGGAGCCGGGCTGCTATAGTATGTTTATAGAATCTTTCTTCCTCTCTGTTTCTTTCCTTCTTTCTTTCTCTGTTATTTCTTTCTTTCCCCTCTTTCTTTCTCTCTCTGTTTTCTTTTTCTCTCTTTTCTTTCTTTCTTTTCCTCAGTACCAGTCAGTGTGCCCACAGTACCAGTCGAATAAGAGGTAGGAAACTAGGTGGCACTGGTCACATTGAGCCTCTCATACTTTTTACTGGTGTATAATCATATGCCCTGAGCACCCCCATAAAGTGGGCCAGCGCCAGACAACAGGGTACAAACAAATCACTATTACTATCAGTCCAAGTGGACAATTATATAGGTAAAGTTAATGATGTCCCTGTGCCAAGCACTGCGGAGGATCAGAATACACTGAGGAGACCAGAACAGCGGGGTTTGGGTAGAAGAATTATATGGGGCCCATTACACTGTATGAAGTAATATATGGTGCCCATTATACTGTATGCAGTAATAAATGGTGCCTATTATGCTGTATGAAGTAATATATGGTGCCCATTATACTGTATGAAGCAATATATGCGTCCCATTATGCTGTATGAAATAATATTTGGGGCCCATTATACTGTATAAAGTAATATATGGTGCCCATTATACTGTATGCAGTAATATATGGTGCTCATAATACTGTATGAAGTAATATATGGGGCCCATTATACTGTATGAAGTAATATATGGGGGCCATTATACTGTATGAAGTAATATATGGGGCCCATTATACTCCAAGAAGTAATATATGGGGCCCATTATGCTGTATGAAATAATATTTGGGGCCCATTATACTGTATACAGTAACATATGGGGCTCATTATACTGTATGAAGTCATATGGGGCCCATTATACTGTATTAAGTAATATATGGTGCCTATTATGCTGTATGAAGTAATATATGGGGCCCATTATACTGTATGAAGTAATTTATTGGGCCCATTATACTGTATGAAGTCATATATGGTGCCCACTATGCTGTATGAAGTAATATATGGGGCCCATTATACTGGATGAATTAATATATTGGGCCAATTATACTGTATGAAGTCATATAGTGCCCACTATGCTGTATGAAGTAATATATGGGGCCCATTATACTGGATGAAGTAATATATTGGGCCCATTATACTGTATGAAGTCATATATGATGCCCATTATACTGTAAGAAGTAATATATGGGGCCCATTATGCTGTATGAAATAATATTTGGGGCCATTATGCTGTATACAGTAATATATGGGGCTCATTATACTGTATGAAGTAATATATGGTGCCCATTATGCTGTATAAAGTATTATATGGTGCCCATTATACTGCATGAAGTAATATATGGTGCCCATTATGCTGTATGAAGTAATATGTGGGGCCCATTATACTGTATGCAGTAATATATGGTGCCCATTATGCTGTACGATGTAATATATGGTGCCTATTATGCTGTATGAAGTAATATATAGGGCCCATTATACTGTATGAAGTAATATATGGTGCCCATTATACTGTATGAAGTAATATATGGGGCCCATTATACTGTATGAAGTAATATATGGCGCCCATTATGCTGGTATGAAGTAATATATGGTGCCCATTATACTGTATGAAGTAATATATGGGGCCCATTATACTTTATGAAGTAATATGTGGGGCCCATTATACTGTATGAAGTAATATATGGTGCCCATTATACTGTATGCAGTAATATATGGGGCCAATTATGCTGTAAGAAGTAATATATGGTGCCTATTATTCTGTATGAAGTAATATATGGGGCCCATTATACTGTATGAAGTCATATATGGGGCCCATTATACTGTATTAAGTAATATATGGTGCCTATTATGCTGTATGAAGTAATATATGGGGCCCATTATACTGGATGAAGTAATATATTGGGCCCATTATACTGTATGAAGTCATATGGGGCCCATTATACTGTATTGAGCAATATATGGTGCCTATTATGCTGTATGAAGTAATATATGGGGCCCATTATACTGTATGAAGTAATTTATTGGGCCCATTATACTGTATGAAGTCATACTGTATATGGTGCCCACTATGCTGTATGAAGTAATATATGGGGCCCATTATACTGGATGAATTAATATATAGGGCCCATTATACTGTATGAAGTAATATATGGTGCCCATTATACTGTATGAAGTAATATATGGTGCCCATTATACTGTATGAAGTAATATATGGGGCCCATTATACTTTATGAAGTAATATGTGGGGCCCATTATACTGTATGAAGTAATATATGGTGCCCATTATATTGTATGCAGTAATATATGGGGCCCATTATGCTGTAAGAAGTAATATATGGTGCCTATTATTCTGTATGAAGTAATATATGGGGCCCATTATACTGTATGAAGTCATATATGGGGCCCATTATACTGTATTAAGTAATATATGATCCCTATTATGCTGTATTAAGTAATATATGGTGCCTATTATGCTGTATGAAGTAATATATGGGGCCCATTATACTGTATGAAGTAATTTATTGGGCCCATTATACTGTATGAAGTCATACTGTATATGGTGCCCACTATGCTGTATGAAGTAATATATGGGGCCCATTATACTGGATGAATTAATATATAGGGCCCATTATACTGTATGAAGTAATATATGGTGCCCATTATACTGTATGAAGTAATATATGGTGCCCATTATACTGTATGAAGTAATATATGGGGCCCATTATACTTTATGAAGTAATATGTGGGGCCCATTATACTGTATGAAGTAATATATGGTGCCCATTATATTGTATGCAGTAATATATGGGGCCCATTATGCTGTAAGAAGTAATATATGGTGCCTATTATGCTGTATTAAGTAATATATGGTGCCTATTATGCTGTATGAAGTAATATATGGGGCCCATTATACTGTATGAAGTAATTTATTGGGCCCATTATACTGTATGAAGTCATACTGTATATGGTGCCCACTATGCTGTATGAAGTAATATATGGGGCCTATTATACTGGATGAAGTAATATATGGGGCCCATTATACTGGATGAATTAATATATAGGGCCCATTATACTGTATGAAGTAATATATGGTGCCCATTATACTGTTTGAAGTAATATATGGTGCCCATTATACTGTATGAAGTAATATATGGGGTCCATTATACTTTATGAAGTAATATGTGGGGCCCATTATACTGTATGAAGTAATATATGGTGCCCATTATATTGTATGCAGTAATATATGGGGCCCATTATGCTGTAAGAAGTAATATATGGTGCCTATTATTCTGTATGAAGTAATATATGGGGCCCATTATACTGTATGAAGTCATATATGGGGCCCATTATACTGTATTAAGTAATATATGATCCCTATTATGCTGTATTAAGTAATATATGGTGCCTATTATGCTGTATGAAGTAATATATGGGGCCCATTATCTAATATATAAAGCTCAAAGTGTGTATGTGTGTATGTATGTGTGTATGTTTGTATGTCCGGGATAGGCATCCGTACCGTCGCAGCTACAGCCACAAAATTTGGCACAGTCACACATCTGGACCCCGAGAGCATCCTAAGCTATGTTGTGAGGCGAAATTTTAGCCCCGCTCGTTCCAATTCACCAAACAATTTTGCCCCTATCTACATACTGGGGGAAAAAGTGTGTGCGCGTCAAGCCGTGCCCCTCATTGTGATGTCACAATGCCCCTATTTGCATACTGGGGAAACAGTGTGTGCGCCAAGCCCCGCCCCTCATTATGATGTCACAATGGTTGCCATGGCGACGATGATGTCATCATAGGTTGCAAGCCCCGCCACCGCTCATTATGATGTCATAATGGTTGACTATGGATTTGAGGATGTGTGATGAGTATATGGGCACCGGACTATGGGATGGAGGATATGTATGGCAGGTATATGGGCACGGGACTATGGGATGGAGGATATGTATATGGGCACGGGACTATGGGATGGAGGATATGTATGATGGGTATATGGGCACGGGATTATGGGATGGCGGATGTGTGATGGGTATATGGGCACTGGACTATGGGATGGAGGATATGCTTGACGGGTATATGGGCACAGGGCTATGGGATGGCGGATATGTATATGGGTACGGGACTATGGGATGGAGGATGTGTGATGGGTATATGGGCACTGGACTATGAGATGGCAGATATGTATGATGGGTATATGGGCACGGGACTATGGGATCGTGGATATGTATGATGGGTATATGGGCACGGGACTATGAGATGAAGGATGTGTGATGGGTATATGGGCACGGGCCTATGGGATCGTGGATATGTATGATGGGTATATGGGCACGGGACTATGAGATGGCAGATATGTATGATGGGTATATGGGCACGGGACTATGGGATGGCGAATATGTATGATGGGTATATGGGCATGGGACTATGGGATGGCGGATATGTATGATGGGTATATGGGCATGGGACTATGGGATGGAGAATATGTATGATGGGTATATGGGCATGGGACTATGAGATGAAGGATGTGTGATGGGTATATGGGCACTCGACTATGGGATGGAGGATATGTATGATGGGTATATGGGCACGGGCCTATGGGATAGTGGATATGTCTGATGGGTATATGGGCACGGGACTATGGGATGGAGGATAATTATAATTTCCTATAACTAACCACAGTTAGTTACTATGCCCGGGCAGCGCCGGGCTCTTCAGCTAGTACTGTATAAAGTAATTTATTGGGCCTTTTATACTGTATGAAGTCATACTGTATATGGTGCCCACTATGCTGTATGAAGTAATATATGGGGCCCATTATACTGGATGAAGTAATATATTGGGCCTATTATACTGTATAAAGTCATGTATGGTGCCCACTATGCTGTATGAAGTAATATATGGGGCCCATTATACTGTATGAAGTCATATATGGGGACCATTATACTGTATGAAGTAATATATGGTGCCCATTATACTGTATGCAGTAATATATGGGGCCCATTATGCTGTACAAAGTAATATATGGTGCCTATTGTTCTGTATGAAGTAATATATGGGGCCCATTATACTGTATGAAGTCATATATGGGGCCCATTATACTGTATGAAGTAATTTATTCGGCCCATTATACTGTATGAAGTCATACTGTATATGATGCCCACTAAGATGTATGAAGTAATATATGGGGCTCATTATACTGGATGAAGTAATATATTGGGCCCATTATACCGTATGAAGTCATATATGGTGCCCACTATGCTGTATGAAGTAATATATGGGGCCCATTATACTGTATGAAGTCATATATGGGGCCCATTATACTGTATTAAGTAATATATGGTGCCCATTATACTGTATGCAGTAATATATGGCGCCCATTATACTGTATGAAATAATATTTGGGGCCCATTATACTGTATGCAGTAATATATGGGGCCCATAATACTGTATGGAGCATTATGTGGGGATAGGGGATGACTTTCTGTTTGTTGTGGATCTGACCGCTGGGACCCCCATGATCCTGGGAAACGTAGCTTTGAAGAGCACCATGTAAATGGAGCTGTGGTCAGTCATACGCACTGTGGTGCCATTCACTTGTGGCTCTTCAAATAACTCCTTAAAGAGAGCAATGAGGGGACAACAAAGTATAGCAAAAATTCACTGATCGGGGTGAGGAGTGTTATAGTTTGTGGGCTGGTGGGATTTGTGTGGCAGGGCTGCATTTTTGTCCCAGTCCGGCCCTGTGCCAGTCCTACCATTGCCATTATTGACCCTTGTTCTAGATACTTACGTGTTGTTCTTCTATGTGCATGTGATGGGGTTGACATCCTTGTGTTTGGACACCTTTTTTTTTCTATTTATCTAAATCAAAATGTCCACTACTATACTCAGTTTTACAGGATAGATATGAAAATTTACTTTGGGTGCGGGCGTCATTTTGCTGTTCCCCTCAGGCAGCAGATAGGCTAGGTTCACCCCTGAGTGGGAGTATTTAGAAGGACACAAAGATCTGTACAAGGACGTCATGATGGAGGTTCCCCAGCCCCTCACATCACCAGGTAATAGACAGGACTAAATACACACGACCTATAATTATCTGTATGTAAAGAATGAATTCAGTCCCTGTATGTGTTTCCTACAGATCTATCCAGTGAGAGGACAACACCAGAGAGATGTCCCCGTCCTCTTCTTCCACAGGACTGTAAACAAGAAGATCCCAATGTTCCTCAGGATCATCAGGTAGATGGAGAGAAGGTGTCATGAGATCTCCCCTATGTTATGTAGAAGCTGTGAGGGTCTTGTGCTCAGTCTTGTTTTATCCTCCAGTATTATACACAGAACGGTAATTTATTAGAGACATCTGAAATTATATGAAAACACAGGACCACAGAGTGCAGCATAAATCGGAGTGATCTATTTTCAGAATGGGAAGATTAACCCCTTTACCCCCAAGGGTGGTTTGCACGTTAACTCCCGGGCCAATTTTTACAATTCTGACGACTGTACCTTTATGAGGTAATAACTCTGGAACGATTCCATGGATCCCGGTGATTCTGACATTGTTTTCTCCTGACATATTGTACTTTATGATAGTGGTAAAATTTCATTCATATAACTTGCGTTTATTTGTGAAAAAAATGGAGATCTGGCGAAAATTTCGCAATTATCGAAATTAAAATTTTTGTGCCCTTAAATCACAGAGATGTGGCACACAAAAAACTTAATAAATAATATTTCCCACATGTCTCCTTTACATCAACACAATTTGGGAACCACAATTTTTTTTGTTAGGAAGTTATAAGGGTTAAAAGTTGACCAGCGATTTCTCATTTTTACAACACCAATTTTTTTAGGGACCACATCACATTTGAAGTCACTTTGAGGGGTCTATATGATAGAAAATACCCAAAAGTGACACCATTCTAAAAACTGCACCCCTCAAGGTGCTCAAAACCACATTCAAGAAGTTTATTAAACCCTTCATGACCAAGCCTATTTTAACCTTAATGACCTGGCCATTTTTTTGCAATTCTGACCAGTGTCCCTTTATGAGGTAATAACTCAGGAACACTTCAACTGATTCCAGCGATTGTCAGACTCTTTTTTTTGTGATATATTGGGCTTCATGATAGTGGTAAACTTAGGTCGATAATTTTTGCATTTATTTGTGAAAAAAATGGAAATTTGGCAAAAATTTTTGAAAATTTTCGCAATTTTCAAATTTAGAATTTTTATTCTGTTGAACCAGAGAGTTATGTAACACAAAATAGTTAATAAATAACATTTCCCACATGTCTACTTTACATAAGCACAATTTTGGAAACAATACTTTTTTTATTAGGAAGTTATAAGGGTTAAAAGTTGACCAGCAATTTCTCATTTTTACAACAAAATTTACAAAACCATTTTTTTTAGGGACCACCTCACATTTGAAGTCACTTTGAGGGGTCTATATGGCAGAAAATACCCAAAAGTGACACCATTCTAAAAACTTTACCCCTCAAGAAGCTTATTAACCCTTCAGGTGCTTCACAGGAACTAAAGCAACGTGGAAGGAAAAAAATGGACATTTTAATTTTTCCAACAAAAATTTTTTTTAGCATCAAATTTTTCATTTTCACATGGGTAACAGGATAAAATGGATCCTAAATTTGTTGGGCAATTTCTCCTGAGTACACTAATACCTCATATGTGGTCATAAACCATTGTTTGGGCGCACGGCAGGGCCCGGAAGGGAAGGAGCGCCATTTGACTTTTTGAATGGAAAATATGCTGGAATATTTAGCGGTTGCCATGTCATGTTTGGAGAGTCCCTGTGCGCCTAAACATTGGAGCTCCCCCACAAGTGACCCCATTTTGGAAACTAGACCCTCCAAGGAACTTATCTAGATGCATAGTGAGCACTTTGAACCCCAAAGTGCTTCATAGAAGTTTATAATGCAGAGCCGTGAAAATAAAAAAATAATTTTTTTTCCTCAAAAAATGATTTTATAGCCCGCAATTTTTTATTTTCCCATGGGTAACAGGAGAAATTAGACCCCCAATCTTGTTGTGCAATTATTCCTGAGTACGCTGATACCCCATATGTGGGTAAACCACTGTTTGGGCACAAGTCGGGGCTCGGAATGGAGGGAGCACTGTTTGACTTTTTGAACACAAAATTGGCTGGAATAAATGGTGGCGCCATGTCGCGTTTGGAGACCCCGTGATTTTCCTAAACAGTGGAAACCTCTCAATTCTAACTCCAACCCTAACCCCAACACACCCCTAATCCCAAACCTAATCATAACCCTAACCACAACCCTAACACCAACACACCCCTAACCCTAATCCCAACTCTAACCCTAACCACAATCCTAACCCTAATCGCAACCCACCCCTAACCCTAATCTTAACCCTAATTCCAACCCTAACCCTATTTCCAACCCTAATTCTAACCCTAATGGAAAAATACAAATATTTTCTTTATTTTATTATTTGTCCCTACCTATGGGTTTATTTACTATTTTTTTATTTTGATCACTGTGAGAGTTTATCACAGTGATCAAAATGAATGAATGAATCTGCAGTGCGACAGGCTCACTGCGCATGCGCCCACCAATTTCCAAGATGGCGGCGCCCATGATCCGGGACATCGGGACAGCCAGAGGGACATAGGAGGTACCGGGTGGATCGGAAGGTGGGAGGGGAGCGGAGGGAAGGTGGCTGGGAGCAGATGTTAACGGCAGCGGCAGATTACCGCTGTCAGTCGGTGTCGGGGGCCGATCAGCCCAGTCGGTGGGGGTCGGATCTCGGTCTCCAGCCATAGCAGATACTATTGCAGCATCCACCATGGCTGGATTGTAATATTTCACCAAATTTCATTGGTGAAATATTACAATCGCTCTGATTGGCAGTTTCACTTTTAACAGCCAATCAGAGCGATTGTAGTCATGGGGGGAACTAAGCCACCCCCCTCGGGGTGAAGCACATAGGGTCCTGTGCCTGCTGGTCGGGTGACCTTTCAGTGACCCCGGTCACCCGACCCGCAGGTACGCGATCCCCTCATGACACAGCATATGCGTCACAGGTCGGATTGGCACCGACTTTCATGATGCATACTGTACGCTGTGTCAAAGGTCGGGAAGGGGTTAACCCTTCAGGTGCTTCACAGCAATTTTCTGAATGTTTAAAAATAAAATGAACATTTAACTTTTTTTCACAAAAATATTACTTCAGTTCCAATTTTTTTTATTTTACCAAGGGTAACAGGAGAAATTGGACTGCAAAAGTTATTGTGCAATTTGTCCTGAATACCCTGATACCTAATATGTGTGGCAGAGCTCAGAAGGGAAGGCGCGCCGTTTGACCTTTTAAACGCAAAATTGGCTGGAATTGAGATCGGACGCCATGTCACATTTGGAGAGCCCCTAATATGCCTAAAAAGTGGAAACCGCTCAATTCTAACTCCAACCCTAGCCCCAACCCTAGCCCTAACCCTAATGGGAAAATGGAAATAAATCCTTTTTTTTAATTTTATTATTTTTCCCTAACTAAGGGGGTGATAACGGGGGTTTGATTTACTATTTATGGCGGTTTTTATGTTTGGCAGCTGTCACACGCTAAAAGACGCTTTTTATTGTAAAAATAGTTTTTGCATCACCACATATTGAGAGCTATAATTTTTCCGTATTTTGACCCACCGAGTCATGTGAGATCTTATTTTTTGCGGAACGAGATGACGATTTTATTGGTACCATTTCGGGCACGTGACATTTTTTGATCGCATTTTATTCCGATTTTTGGGACGCAGAATGAACAAAAACCAGCGTTTCATGAATTTCTTTTGGGGGGTGCGTTTACACCGTTCCGCATGTGGTAAAATTGGTATGGCGATTTTATTCTTCGGGTCAGTACGGTTACAGCAATACCTCATTTATATCATATTTTTATGTTTTGGCGCTTTTATGCAATGAAAACAATTTTATATAAAAAATAATTATTTTTGCATCGCTTTATTCTGCGAGCTATAACTTTTTTATTTTTTCGCTGATAATGCTGTGTGTGGCTCGTTTTTTGTGGGACAAGATGACGTTTTCAGTGGTACCATGGATATTTATATGCGTCTCTTTGATCGCGCGTTATTGCACTTTTTGTTCGGCACTGTGATGATAAAGAATTGTTTTTTGCTTTATTTTTTTATTTTTTTTTTTTTACTTTACATTGGGGGGGACATTACAATAAAGTGTCAGATTGCTGATCTGACACTTTGCACAGCATTGTGTCAGATCAGAGATGTGACAGGCGCTGCAGATGCTTTCTCAGTGCCTGCTCTCGGCAGGCACTGAGGAAGCCGCCTCCCTGCAGGACCCCGAAGGCCATATTGGATCCGGGGCCCGCAGGTAAGAGACCCTTGGAGCAGCGCGAGCACATTGCGCTGCTCCGATGTTCTCAGGGAAGCACGTAGGGAGTCCCTTCTCTGCCAGATGTTTCCCTGTGCCCCGGCAAACTGCGATCATGTTTTACCGCAGTGTGCCAGGGGTTAATGTGCCGGGGCCGGTCCGTGGGAAGATTAAGCAATCTGAGTTACTTTGAACTACTTCTTTCTTCATCTCTCAGCATAGAACTGAACTCCACTGCACCCAGTGGTCTATTTATATCATGTCTGAAGTGCTAAGAATCAGCAGTAGATGCTGCCACAACCTCACTCTACAGCAGTGTTCCCCAAATCCGGTCCTCAAGAGCCACCAACAGGTCACGTTTTCAGGATTTCCTTAGTATTGCGCAGGTGATGGAATTCTTGCCTGTCAAGGTGAGGCAATTATCACCTGGACCATACTAAGGAAATCCTGAAAACATGACCTGTTGGTGGCTCTGGAGGACTGAAGTTGGGGAACACTGCTCTACAGAGACCCACATACAATTTTATTGTTGGATATTGTATGTTCAGTGAAGCACCTAGAAACATCTTCCAAGACTCCGGCAGCCGCAGGGCTGACCCCTCTGTAACACTCCCCTGCCCAGCTGCAGGGCTGACCCTCTGTAACTCTCCCCTGCCCAGCTGCAGGGCTGACCCTCTGTAACTCTCCCCTGCCCAGCTGCACGGCTGACCCTCTGTAACTCTCCCCTGCCCAGCTGCAGGGCTGACCCTCTGTAACTCTCCCCTGCCCAGCTGCAGGGCTGACCCTCTGTAACTCTCCCCTGCCCAGCTGCAGGACTGACCCCCTGTAACTCTCCCCTGCCCAGCTGCAGGGCTGACCCTCTGTAACTTTCCCCTGCCCAGCTGCAGGGCTGACCCTCTGTAACTCTCCCCTGCCCAGCTGCAGGGCTGACCCTCTGTAACTCTCCCCTGCCCAGCTGCAGGGCTGACCCTCTGTAACTTTCCCCTGCCCAGCTGCAGTGCTGATCCTCTAACTCTCCCCAACTCTCCCCTGCCCAGCCGCAGGGCTGACCCTCTGTAACTCTCCCCTGCCCAGCTGCAGGGCTGACCCTCTGTAACTCTCCCCTGCTCAACTGCAGGTCTGACCCTCTGTAACTCTCCCCTGCCCAGCTGCAGGGCTGACCCTCTGTAACTCTACCCTGCCCAGCTGCAGGGCTGACCCTCTGTAACTTTCCCCTGCCCAGCTGCAGGGCTGACCCTCTGTAACTCTCCCCTGCCCAGCTGCAGGGCTGACCCTCTGTAACTCTCCCCTGCCCAGCTGCAGGGCTGACCCTCTGTAACTCTCCCCTGCCCAGCTGCAGGGCTGACCCTCTGTAACTCTCCCCTGCCCAGCTGCAGGGCTGACCCTCTGTAACTCCCCTGCCCAGCTGCAGGGCTGACCCTCTGTAACTCTCCCCTGTCCAGCTGCAGGGCTGACCCTCTGTAACTCTCCCCTGCCCAGCTGCAGGGCTGATCCTCTAACTCTCCCCTGCCCAGCTGCAGGGCTGACCCTCTGTAATTCTCCCCTGCCCAGCAGCAGGGCTGACCCTCTAACTCTCTCCTGCCCAGCTGCAGGGCTGACCCTCTGTAACTCTCTCCTGCCCAGCTGCAGGGCTGACCCTCTGTAACTCTCTCCTGCCCAGCAGCAAAGCTGACCCTCTGTAACTTTCCCCTGCCCAGCTGCAGGGCTGATCCTCTAACTCTCCCCTGCCCAGCTGCAGGGCTGACCCTCTGTAACTTTCCCCTGCCCAGCTGCAGGGCTGACCCTCCGTAACTCTCCCCTGCCCAGCTGCAGGACTGACCCTCTGTAACTCTACCCTGCCCAGCTGCAGGGCTGACCCTCTGTAACTTTCCCCTGCCCAGCTGCAGGGCTGACCCTCCGTAACTCTCCCCTGCCCAGCTGCAGGGCTGACCCTCTGTAACTCCCCCCTGCCCAGCTGCAGGGCTGACCCTCTGTTGCTCTCTCCTGCCCAGCTGCAGGGCTGATCCTCTGTAACTCTTCCCTGCCCAGCTGCCTACAGTCCATAACTATTGCATAAAAGTGACTACAATAAACCATATCATTAACCATATAGTTACAGTACTAGTCATCAGGGTCCTATAATTACAGTATATCCTGCAGCATCACACATATACCTTTATGTCACACATCAATTCTCTTCAGGAGTTGCCAGGGTCTTCCATTCCTTTACACCAGGAATATGACAGTGAGTTTTCCTTGTTTTCCACCTCCACAGTCCTCATATCTTAACCCTATAAAGCATCTCTGGGACGAGGTAGAATTGGTTGTTCAGAGCATCTCAGCACCTTCATCTAATTTGCGGCAACTACAAGAACCTATCCTGTTGTCATGGGCCTGTATTCCTGGGGAACCATCTCAGCACCTTGGGCAATCTATAGCGTGATTAATATCTGCAGTTCTGAAGGGGAAGAAGATCCTACGTGTTACTATACGGGTGTCTCTAGTATTGTGGCCATTCAGTGTGTGTTTTATACTTTGTGGAGATGACGGGATAAAGCTGATCATAGACATTAGATGGGGTCTGGATCTTCTCACAATTTTCTGGTTATGGAGACTGGTGGTTAGAATTGGGAGACTCGGGGTGAGGGTACTCTCAGACTGGGGTATAACAGGGCTGAGTGCTGTGTGGTTTTAACCCCTTACTGCCATTGGACTGGATAGTACGTCCAATGGCAGTACCCCCGCTTTGATGAGGGCTCCGGCGGTGTTGCCGCATCAAAGCTGGGACATGTCAGCTGTTTTCAACAGCTGTCATGTACCCGCAATAGGCACAGGTGGAATCGCAATCCACCTGCTCCTATTAACGAGTTAAATCCTGCTGACAGCGGGTTTTAACCAGCGCTTCCTGCCTCCGGGCCAGAAATACGCACATCGCCGACCCCAGTCCCGTGATCGGGGGTCAGCGATTGTTGCCATAGCAACCTGAGGATTTCCTAGATACCGCTATGGTTGTTGATTAAATCAGCCCCCTTTCACCCCATTCAAAACAAAACAATAAAAAAAAATCACACATACACATATTTGGTATCACCGCATTCAGAATCGCCCAATCTATCAATAAAAATAGGATTAACCTGATCACTAAACGGCGAAGCGAGAAAAAAAATCAAAACGCCAGAATTACGTTTTTTTGGTCGCGGCGACATTGCGTTAAAATGCAATAACGGGCGATCAAAATATTGTATCTGTACATAAGTGGTATCATTAAGTCAGCTCAGTGCGCAAAATATAAGCCCTGAACCAACCCCAGATCATGGAAAATGGAGACGCTATGGATCTCGGAAAATGGCGCAAAGTTTTTAAAAAAATTTTTTTAGCAAACTTTGGAATTTTTTTTCACCACTTAGATAAAAAAGAACCTAGACATGTTTGGTGTCTATGAACTCGTAATGACCTGGAGAATGATAATGGCAGGTCAGCTTTAGCATTTAGTGAACCTAGCAAAAAAAGCCAAACACTTTTTTTTGCAATTTCACCACGAGCGACGCGTGGAGGCGGGCGGGAGGACGCCAGGATCGCTGTGTGTGAAAGGTGAGTATCGTACGCTGCGTCGCTGCTGCATCGCTGTGAGGTCTGCCTGTGTGACAGCTCGCTAGCGATCATTTAGCGATGCACCAGCGATCCTGACCGGGTCGGATCTCTGGTCAGATCGCTGGTGCATCGCTAAATGTAAAAGGGCCTTAAGTCCTTCTGTCCATCTTCTGAGCATTCTCATGAGACTATCTCCCATTGAGATCGGGAGTCATGTGCTCAGGTCCTGCTCCAGATCTCATTGGTCCAGCTCGGAGATCTGGAGGCTTCCGGAAGCTGCTGGCTGCTATAAAAGGCGCGCATGGCTGTTCCGCCATGCGCTAGTATAGTCATACTTGCTGCTGTGTGAATGAGGATGGATGCATGATTCTGGTGAATGACTCATTTGAAACCCCTACCCTCTGATATTACGTTTGTGGTTAGGGATTGAGTTTAGTACCAGCGCCAGCGCGCCTCTGCTTCATCATCCACAGTTGCTAGCGTCCGTCATTGCGCTTGTGTACTAGCATTGTCGTGTAGCGGCAGTGTCCCACGCCGCGCTGCAGTAGCAGCACTACTTGGCATCCGCAGTGGCGACGTCGCACACACGGTAGGTCTAGAGTGACGCAGTCCCGCTGTCCTTGGCTCTGCTCCTGTGACCAGATACCGTGTGTGCAACTATTCTGAGCATTGTGACTTTAACAGGCTCAGCTCTATTGTATTTGTCTTGTGTTTGGCATCTCTGTGACTCAACAGCGATTGCTCTGCGCACCTGGGTGAAGTTTAACCCCGTGCGCACCTCCGCCATATTGTTCCTGCCACCACTTAGCAGCGGTTATATCACCTACTGCACGGTGGACCCCGAGCGGCGAACGCACTTTATTAGTTTTTTTTATTTAGTGCGTTCCGCCGTTCCTAACAGTAACATATATTAGAATGTTAATAATTATATATATTTTATTTGTTATAATAGCAATGCCTTTTAGTATGATAATGAGATAAGGCCCAAAACAGAACTTCAAAGCTTAAGTAGGAGCCACGTCATCATGAGGCAGGAAGGCGCCTGGGGGCTTCAATTAGAATATACCTGTCAGCTAGACACAGTAATACACATCCATTATCTCTCCCAGCCGCCCCGACTCCAGCCCCAGCCGCCCCGACTCGTCGGGGGACGAGATTCAAATCTCGGCAACGAGATCTCGTCCCCCGAGATCTCGGGACGAGATCTGAACCTGCGCATGAGCCGTCCCCGGACCGGCGGCCATCTTCCCGGCGTCCATGTTCCCGGAGGCCACCGCAACATGGCGACGGCCAGCAAGGGATGTGCGGGGGCCTCTGGGCTTGGAGGAAATGCCGGCGGAGCCGCCGCCCCTGTACCGGAGCACAGAGAGCCGCTACCCCTGCACCGGAGCACAGCCCGCTGCCACCACCGCACTACAGAGCCCCCGGCACCCGCACCAGCCTTGGAGGTTAGTGTATTGTGACCATAAGACGCACCCCCCACTTTCCCACAAAATTTTTGGGGAAAAAAGTGCGTCTTATGGTCCGAAAAATACGGTAAGTCACATTATCAAAGATATCACCCAATTCTTCTATCTGAGCATTTCTTATGGTTCCGAACATAACTCCCAGAGGACCAGTTAGGACCATCCTGGTTTTAAGATACCATGGGGTGTGCATTAATTGCTTGGGTGGCTTGGAGAGGGTGCACTACGTTTTGCTATCATGTGACTAGGGACATTTTTATAAGGAAAGTATCCCATGGTTCAAAGACAACATTATCTTTTTTTACATTGAATAGATACAATCACAGTGAGTAGTACTTCCCAAATTCCATTCTCCTTTAGTTCTTGTGAAATTTCTTGCAGTGAGATGCGTGAATCCAGGTAGACTTTGCTTCCAGCTTAACAGATGTAGGTGTGGTCAGCTGGACTTGATAGGGTCCCTCAAAGCGAGGATCTAGACTTTTCCTCGGGTGCTTTCGCGTCACTACCCAGTCTCCAGGCTTAAGGTCATGTGAGCCCAATAAGGAGGACGGATCTGGAAGGGAACTGAAAACACGCATATGAATTTGCTGCAATACCTGTTGCAATGCACCCACATAGGCCGTCATATTTGAATGAGAGGTCTGCATCTGCTGAGGAAAGTACAATCCTGTCTTGGGAGGGCTTCCAAACAATACTTCATATGGACTTAAACTTGTCTTTCGGTTGGGAGTTACCCTAACAGTGTACAATGCAATGGGAAGACACTCAGTCCATGGTTTACCTGTTTCTGCCATTGCTTTTTGAATTTTCAATTTCAGTGTACCATTTAACCTTTCCATCCTGCCACTGCTCTGAGGATGATAAGGAGTGTGAAATGATTGTTCCATCCCTAAGGCTCGGGTGATTCCTTGGCACACCTGTGACGTGAAATGACTACCTCGGTCACTTTCAATTACCTCTGGTACTCCAAATCTGCAAACAACTTCTGACAACAGCTCTTTAAACACAGTGCGTGCATTTGCATGAGCACAGTGCCATGGAGAAAAGATCCACACATACCAGCACGTATTCATAGTTGCCTACTGTTGGAAGCTGAATGAAATCAATCTGCAGTCGTTGAAAAGGGTACAATGGCCCAGGGGTGCACTTTGGTGGCACCTTCACCGTTTTTCCTACATTATGGCATGCGCAGATTACACATCCCTGTACGAATTTTGCAGCAGCATAATGGAACCCTGGTGCGACCCAACTTCCTTTTACCTGGCTTACCATTGCATCCTTGGATTGATGTGTTAGTCCATGGGAGAGGGAGAACACCATAGGGAACAGTGCCCTGGGCAAGCAATACTTACCGTCCGCTCTCCACAATCCATCTTCTTTCGCACCTGTGTGCCTTTGCCATTCCTCCTTTTCTGGTGCAGAGGCCTGATCTTGCAGGCTCTGGAGTAATTGAAGATCCACCTCCCCCGACACTTGTACAGTGTACGTTCCTGGGGGAAGAGGGAACAAAGCAGCGGCCTTGGCTGCAATATCAGCTCGGTTATTACCTTCGGCTTCCTTAGTGCGCTCTTTAGTGTGAGCTTGCACTTTCACTATAGCAACTTTTTTAGGCAGCTCCAATGCTCTGAGAAGCTGGGCCACCAATTCTGCATTTTTAGTGGGCTTACCAGATGAACCAACAAACTTTCTGCTCTTCCATATGGGACCATAATCATGGCAGATGCCAAATGCATAGCAGCTATCTGTGAAGATATTTGCTGTCAAATGTTCAGCGATTACACACGCCTCAGCGAGTGCTTTCAATTCAGCCTCCTGTGCAGACATTTCAGCTGGCAGTGCTTCACTCCTTACAACCTCATGCTGATCTACAATTGCATACCCTGTGTGAGGTACACCATTTTGGTAAAACTGTGATGCGTCTACATAAAACTCTGGATCTGCATTAGGAATTGGTGTCTCTTGCACATTGGCAAGTAGCCATGTAAAAAAAAAAAAACAGTATACCCTTAGCATGCGCCCCCCCCATTCATAACAGTACAAATGGGAAGGGGCGGTAATAATTTGGGATTCCTAGTGCCGGGGCTGAGAGAATGGCTTCCTTCAGGTTCTTGAACCCCTCTTTTTCTTCCGGGGTCGGTTGGTATGGCTGTCCCTTGTTGCACTTTGACAGCACATCAAAGAGAGGCTGCATGATTTGTGAGGGAATCCATCCTCTACAGTAGCTGATCAGCCCCAGGAATGTGTACAGGTGGAAGTGAGCTCCATTGCTTGGCTTATGGCTTTTTCCCTTCTGGTGTTAGGTCATTGTATAGAAAACAACCTTTTCCTTTGCTATTGGCAGTTACCTCTTGACACCTTACATCCTTCATGGTACTAAAATATTAACAAGGAAGCTGTTTCCATTAGACATACCTGTTTTCTCTCTGCCCAGGGGATATCGTCTAATGCGCACCGGTACTGTTCCTGGCTTCAATCTGATGAATGCTGGTACTATCCTAAACCAATGCCTGTCTTATCCTTTACCCATACTGCAGGTAGCATCTGCTCGAACATTTGCCGAATGTCCTCATCTTGGTCAGTTGCAGTTTTTCTCATCATCTAGCTAAATTAGCGACATCATGGTGAGAGGGTTGCTTCAGACAACGGGCCTGTAACAGTAAGGCCTTTCTTCCAAACTTAATAAAAAAAAAACTGCATTCATAGCACTCAGGATATCAGCACCTGTAAAGCTTACAGGACATTTGTCTGAGACTAGCAATTGGACCTACAAGTCTGTGGTGCGTGCTATTCACACATTCAGGTTCTGTATCATGCAAGGGATGAACTATTCCACCTGCTCCTAAACCCTGTACCGTTTTTCCTGTCATGAATCGTTGTGGCATATCCTTGTTTCTTGTATAATAGCACGGCTCGCCCCCGTGTCAGGCATTTTAGTTGTTTCCCAGGAGGAAGTTTTAATTATGTGATAGTGATTGGACCATCCTCTGCTACCAGGTTGGACATGAGGCTATACAAGCCAGGCATGTAGGGTATTGTACAGCTGCAGACACAGAAGAAATCTCCTGTCTGCGCAGCTTCGTCCTTCTTTGGGCTGCTTTCAAAAAAAGGGGGGCTAGTCTCAGCCCCTGCTCTCACAGGGCGGAGGGAGCTGTGGAAACACAGACTGTTGCAGTAAGGGAGGGGCTGGTCGTGCCTGCGCTGCTCTTCTGACATTCATTCTCTCATTCTAGCTTCATCACAGTCATCATTCTTAGTATTTAACCCCTTCACCCCCAAGGGTAGTTTGCACGTTCATGTCCGGGCCAATTTTTACAATTCTGACCACTGTACCTTTATGAAGTCATAACTCTGGAACGCTTCTATGGATCCTGGTGATTCTGACACTGTTTTCTCGTGACATATTGTACTTCATGCTAGTGGTAAAATTTCATTCAAATAACTTGCGTTTATTTGTGAAAAAAACGGAAATTTGGCAAAAATTTTGAAAATTTCGCAATTTTCCAACTTTGAATTTTTTTGCCCTTAAATCACAGAGATACAGCACACAAAAACCTTGATAACTAACATTTCCCACATGTTTACTTTACATCAGCACAATTTTGGAACCAAAATTTTTTTTTGTTAGGAAGTTATAAGGGTTAAAAGTTGACCAGCAATTTCTCATTTTTACAACACCATTTTATTTTTAGGACCACATCACATTTGAAGCCACTTTGAGGGGTCTATATGATAGAAAATACCCAAAAGTGACACTATTCTAAAAACTGCACCCCTTAAGGTGCTTAAAACCACATTCAAGAAGTTTATTAACCCTTTAGGTGCGTCACAGGAATTTTTTTGAATATTTAAAAAAAAATGAACATCTAACTTTTTTTCACAAAAAAAATACTTCAGGTTCAATTTTTTTTATTTTACCAAGGGTAACAGGAGAAATTGGACTGCAAAAGTTATTGTGCAATTTGTCCTGAGTACACTGATACCTGATTTGTGGGGGGGAACGACTGTTTCGGCGCATGGCAGAGCTCAGAATGGAAGAAGCGCCGTTTGACTTTTTCAATGCAAAATTGGCTGGAATTCAGATCGGACGCCATGTCACTTTTGGAGAGTCCCTGATGTACCTAAACAGTGGAAACCCCCTACAAGTGACCCCATTTTGGAAACTAGATCCCCCAAGGAACTTATCTAGATATGTGGTGAGAACTTTGAACCCACAAGGGCTTTACAGAAGTTTATAACGTACAGCGGTACAATTAAAAAATCATATTTTTTCCACAAAAATGATCTTCTCACCCCAATTTTTATTTACCCAAGGGTAACAGGACCCTAAAAGTTATTGTGCAATTTGTCCTGAGTACGCTGATACCCTACATGTGGGGGTAAACCACTATTTGGGAGCATGGCAGAGCTCGGAAGGGAAGCAGCGCCATTTGACGTTTTTGGCTGGAATTGAGATCGAACACCATGTCGCGATTGGAAAACCCCTGAAGTACATAAACAGTGGAAACCCCCCACAAATGACACCATTTTGTAAACTAGACCCCCCAAGGAACTTATCTAGATGTGTGGTGAGCACTTTGAACCCCCCAGTGCTTCACAGAAGTTTATAACGCCCGGGCGTGAAAATAAAAAATTTATATTTTTTCCACAAACATGATCTTTTAGTCACCATTTTTTTATTTTCCCAAGGGTAACAGGAGAAATTAGACCCCAAAAGTTGTCCAATTTGTCCTGAGTATGCTGATACCCCATATGTGGGAGAAAACTACTGTATGGGCACACGTCGGGGCTCGGAAGGGAAGTAGTGACGTTTTGGAATGCAGACATTGATGGAATGGTCTGCGGGTGTCATGTTGCCTTTGGAGAGCCCCTAATGTACCTAAACAGTGGAAACCCCCCACAAATGACCCCATTTTGAAAACTAGACCCCCTAAGGAACTTATCTAGATGTGAGGTGAGCACTTTGAACCCCCAAGGGCTTCACAGAAGTTTATAATGCCAGGGCATGAAAATAAAAAAATCGTATTTTTTCCACAAACATGATCAATTAGTCCCCAATTTTTTTATTTTCCCAAGGGTAACAGGAGAAATTGAACCCCAAAAGTTGTTGTCCAATTTGTCCTGAGTACACTGACACCCCATATGTGGGAGAAAACTACTGTATGGACACACGTCAGGGCTCGGAAGGGAAGTAGTGACGTTTTGGAATGCAGACTTTGATGGAATGGTCTGCGGGTGTCATGTTGCCTTTGGAGAGCCCCTAATGTACCTAAACAGTGGAAACACCCACAAATGATATTTTTGCCCCCAATTTTTTATTTTCCTAAGGGTAACAGGAGAAATTGAACCCCAAAAGTTGTTGTCCAATTTGTCATGAGTACGCTGATACCCTACATGTGGGGGTAAAACATTGTTTGGGCGCATGGCAGAGCTTGGAAGGGAAGGAGCACCATTTGACTTTTTCAACTCAGAATTGGCTGGAATTGAGATCAGACGCAATGTTGCATTTGGAGATCCCCTGATGTGCCCAAACAGTGGAAACCCCCAATTCTAACTCCAACCCGAACCCCAACACACCCCTAACCCTAATCTCAGCCCTAACCCTAGCCCTAACCCTACCCTAACCCTAACCCTAGCCCTAACCCTAATGGAAAAATGGAAATAAATACATTTTTTTAATTTTATTATTTTTCCCTAACTAAGGGGTGATAACGGGGGGTTTGATTTACTATTTATGGCGGTTTTTATGTTTGGCAGCTGTCGCACGCTAAAAGACGCTTTTTATTGTAAAAATAGTTTTTGCATCACCACATATTGAGAGCTATAATTTTTCCGTATTTTGACCCACCGAGTCATGTGAGGTCTTATTTTTTGCGGGACGAGTTGACGTTTTTATTGGTACCATTTTCGGGCACGTGACATTTTTTGATCGCTTTTTATTCCGATTTTTGGGACGCAGAATGAACAAAAACCAGCGTTTCATGAATTTCTTTTGGGGGGGTGCGTTTACACCTTTCCGCGTGCGGTAAAATTGATAAAGCGGTTTTATTCTTCAGGTCAGTACGGTTACAGCGATACCTCATTTAGGTCGTTTTTTTATGTTTTGTCGGTTTTATGCAATGAAAACTATTTTATATAAAAAATAATTATTTTTGCATCGCTTTATTCTGCGAGCTATAACTTTTTTATTTTTCCGCTGATGATGCTGTGTGGTGGCTCGTTTTTTGCGGGACAAGATGATGTTTTCAGCGGTACCATGGATATTTATATGCGTCTTTTTGTTCGCGCATTATTACACTTTTTGTTTGGCGGTATGATAGTAAATCATTATTTTTTGCTTCGTTTTTTATTTTTATTTTTTAAGGGCTTCGCTAAAGGGGTTAACTAATGGGATAGTTTTATAGGGCAGGTCATTACGGACGCGGCGATGCCTAATATGTGTACTTTTATTGTTTTGGTTTTTTTTATTTCCAAAAAATGGATTTATTTGGGGGAATATTTTTTTTTTTTTCTGATTTATTTGGCAATTTTTTTTTAATTATTTTAACACTTTTTTTATTTTTTTTTAACTTTATTAAATAGTCCCAGGTGGGACATCACTGTCCTGTGACAGATCGCTGATCTGTCACATCACAGATCACTGTGACAGATCAGCGATCTGTCACAGGCAGTGCCGAAGGCTTCCTCATGCCTGCGCTTTGCAGGCACTGAGGAAGCCAGCTTCCTGCAGGCCCCCGAAGGCCCCCGTCGCCATCTTGGATTCGGGGGCCTGCAGGAAAGGAGCCCCCCGCAGCAGCGCTGCACATTGCGCTGCCGTGGGGGGCTCAGGGAAGCACGGAGGGAGCCCCCTCCCTGCCGATGCTTCCCTTTAACCCCCGGTACACCACGATCGTGTTTGATCGTGGTGTGCAAGGGGTTAACGTGTCGGGGGCGGTCCGTGACCGCCCCTGACACATTGTGCCGGGTGTCAGCTGTGATAATCAGCTGACACCCGGCCGCGATCAGCGGCGCTCACCACGTGGGAGCCGCTGATCGCGGTAGACGTACTATCCCGTCCATGGGCATAGGGGCCCGGGTTCCATGGACGGGATAGTACGTCTGATGTCAGAAAGGGGTTAAGACAGACCATATCATTCAGAGGTTCTGATCCACGCTGCAACTTGCACACTATAGTCATATTTTCCCAAAAAATACAGCATGCTCCTTAGGCCTGTTTCACACTTCAGTTTTTCGACATCAGTCAAAATCCGCCAATTTTTGAAAATGGCGGATCCGCCGTTTTTTCCCATTGAATTACATTAGTGGCGGATGGTAGTCCGTTACGTCCGCTATTTGGCGGATCCACCAGATTTCTGGCGGATTCTGTCTGAGGTGGACGGACTCTGTAACTTTGTCTGCGTCAAAATGGCGGATCACGGCGGATCTGCCGTCGTCCGCCATTTGATAGAATGGGCGCCTATGGGCGGCGGATCCGCCAGGATCCACCATTTAGCGGAATCTGCTTTTTCGCACTGAGCATGCTCAGAAAAAAAGATAGTTTTCCAGACAGTCGAAAAACTATATAAGGTGGACTAATTGGGCTCAGACATCCGGCACAAGCAGCAAAATGCAAGAAGACAGAAGAGACAAAGCCTGTCATCACCTGCCCAGCACCAAGACGCCTGCCACCACAAGCCAGGACCGAGAGGCCTGCCACCACCAAGCCAGGACCGAGAGGCCTGCCAGCACCTGCCCAGCACCAAGAGGCCTGCCACCACCAAGCCAGGACCGAGAGGCCTGCCAGTGCCAGCCAGCACCAACTGCCTGCCAGCGAAGCCTGCAATTGTGAGTATAAAACTTATTTGTGTGGGGCATGTCTGTGTGTGTCTGTGGCCTGCCTGTGTGTGTGTGTGTGTGTATGTGTGTGTGTGGCCTGCCTGTGTGTGTCTGTGGCTTGCCTGCCTGTGTGTGTATGGCCTGCCTGTGTGTGTGGTCTGCCTGCGTGTGTGTGTGGCCTGCCTGTGTGTGTGTGTGGCCTACCTGTGTGTGTCTGTGGCTTGCCTGCCTGTGTGTGTGTATGGCCTGCCTGTGTGTGTGTGTGTGTGTGTATGTGTGTGTGTGGCCTGCCTGTGTGTGTCTGTGGCTTGCCTGCCTGTGTGTGTGTATGGCCTGCCTGTGTGTGTGGTCTGCCTGCGTGTGTGTGTGGCCTGCCTGTGTGTGTGTATGGCCTGCCTGTGTGTGTGTGTGTGGTCTGCCTGCGTGTGTGTGTGGCCTCCCAGTGTTGCATGTCTGTGTGTGTGTGTGTGTATTTTTATTATGCATTTTTTTTATACTTTACTTGTTTTTCTGTTGTTGCATGTGTACTGCATTTTATTTTCATACTACTGTAATTTTATTTGAATATTTCCAAGTGTGCTGTGATTGTGTGTTATGTGTGTATTGCATGTGGTGTGACTGGTATTGTATGTGGTGTCACTGTAGCATGCGTTCAGCAATTTTTTTTTTTATATACTGTGGTATTTAAAATAAAGAGCATAGTAGCTCCTACTTGTAAAAAAACAAAAATATATGAAAACAAAAAAAAATATAATAAAAACTGTCTCCAAAAACTGTCCGTAGTATCATTGTAAAACCAGGTCACTTTAAGTGTGGGGAGTACGCTCACTGATAGATTCTCAGTTAACTCTGCAGCAGGGAATTACACACATGCAATACCAAAAACAGGTCACTTTAAAGTGTGGGTATACCTGCAATACCAAAAGCAGATCAGTTTGAAAGTGTGGGTATACATACAATACCAAGGGTTTTTTTTAGTTTTTTTTTTTTTAAAGGGGAACACGAGGTGTAGGGTTGGGAAGCTTGCGCATTGCGCATATCAACATTCAATGTTAACCGTTATATTAAACAGGAGGGGGAAACATTCAATTAGTTAATATTTTTCTGTGTTTTTGGTATAAATTTTTTTGGGGTGGTTTTTCGATCAAAATATATCTGAACATACATTTTTTTTTTAAATTATCTTTTGTATAGTAGCATTACAATTGTGTTTATACTTGCAGATCCGTTCAGGAAGGACCCGCAAGCCAGGCCGCAGCAGAGAGAGAAAACACTTCAATTTTCCCAGTAAGTATAAAGGCCTGAAAGCTTTTTTTATCCTTTGTATAGTAGCTTTACAAGTGTCTTTTTATACTTGCAGATCCGTTGAGGAAGGACCCACAAGCCAGGCCGCAGCAGACCCGCAGGCCAGGCCGCAGCAGACCTGCAAGCCAGGCCGCAGCAATAATGTCTTTTTCTGGGAGCTCCCCCTCACAGCATCAGCGAACTGAGGTAATATAAATAATGGTTTTTTTTTTAACTCTTATTTTACACCTTTTTTTTTAACCCTATATGCATGTATTCTGTTTTCACAGGAAGCTGAATCTGAGGAGCTTCCAGGAGGAGACATGCAGGGTGGAGAAATGCAAGGAGGGGGCGTGCAGAGTGTAAGTTTAGCACATACGAACACTGACATACATAATGCTACACCCAACACAAACATTCATCACAGAACACACAATAACTACTCATCCATCCAAGCACATAACTTTTTTTTATAGTCTTCACAATCCGGTGCCCGCACTAGAGCGACTCCCAGGACAGTCGTCGAGGTGATGCTTCCGGTGGTCGGCGAACAGTAAGTAACACTTTATTTGGGTGATTGATTAATGAACTTCATGTGTCTGAATTTAATATTCCTTTTTTTTTTTTTTTTTATTCACAGGTTTCACAGTGTGCTCCCGACAGACCATTCGAAGAGGGGATCATAGATGTGGACACCCTCATCGAGGCAGTGCAACAGTGGGAGCCGCTGTGGAACATGGCGAACCGCTACCATGCCGACCAACCAACCACCTTTGGGATGAAGTCTGCTTTCAGGTTATAGAGAACTGGGAGGAGCTCGATGCGGGGGACAAGGATTTAGTGCGTAAGTATTCCAGTTTCAGTAACTTATATTACAGCATGTGATGTTGAATACTAACCACTTTGTTGTTTTTTTTTGCTTCACAGGTGACAGGGTTATCATACGGTGGCGGTCACTCAGGGATCGCTTCAAGAGGGACTTCAACAAGGAGATGCAGGCCCCGAGTGGATCGAGAGGAAGCAGGAGCAGCCGGTATAAATACTACAGAGCCCTGTCGTTCCTCCGGTCGACGATGGTGAGCTGAAGGTAAATATTCCACACACCTTTTCTGTAGTACAAATGTTTACATGTTTAACCTAATTTTTTCTTTCAGCACGGCCAAATGAAATATCAATATATTAATATATCTTTTTTTTCTCTTTTATAGCACCATCTGCAGCACTCGGGAGCCTGCTTCTGAGTTGCCTCCCTCTGGAGGGATCCCTTCGGAGACCGCCACCGTTGTCCACATCGAGGTATCCGACTCCTCTGTACCTTCCCTCTTGTGTCATCCCTCTGTCCCCTCCACCAGCACTGGAGCAGTAGGGCATTCTTCATCACATGAAGCTGCAGGTGACGATTTACAGTACCCTTTGCCCCACCCCTCTGACACTGCCGCAACATCCCTACCAACATTTGGCTATGGACGGCAGCGTCTGAGAGGTCAGGAAAGGATGACTTTGTCTGACTGTTTGAATCTGAATTCAACCGTCCAGAATGCATTCCGACTTTTAGGACAGCAGATAACTTCTGGGTTGAACATGATGAATCAAAATATCATGGAACTCAGAAGCTATATGGAACGGATAAATTCAGAGTCAAACCAGGCGCTGAGACGTATTTTTTTTCAATCAGTTGTCCGGCACATGAAAGATTTAAATCCTCACCTGCAGATGCATGTGATGCAAGCCAGTCACAATGCTCTAGTGACTGCAGTCTCCCAGGCCTCCCAATCAACCCATCTACCTATTCCATCACCTTCTCATTCCACCGTCCATCCTTCCACCGTCCATCCTTCCACCGTCCATCCTTCCACCGTCCATCCTTCCACAGTCCATCCTTCCACAGTCCATCCTTCCACCGTCCATCCTTCCACCGTCCATCCTTCCACCGTCCATCCTTCCACCGTCCATCCTCCCACCGTCCATCCTCCCACCGTCCATCCTCCCACCGTCCATCCTCCCACCGTCCATCCTCCCACCGTCCATCCTCCCACCACTCCTTCTCCTTTCTCTAATTCCCCATTCCATTCTTCCCAGTACCTTCCCCACTGCATTATACACCAATGACCTCACCGTACCCACCCCCAGCCACACCTTCAATGTTCCCACAAACCTCCTCTGTCCATCAATTCCCGTCCCAACCTCAATTTTAATGTGTGGTTTAATTTTTTTCTTTAGTGTTAAGTAAAAAAAAAAAAAACACCAGTGGTGTTGAGGTTAAATACACAACACTTCGGTAAAGGTACAAAAGGGTTCAAGGTACACCTGTGGTGTACAGGTATATACACAACATTTCGGTAAAGGTTCAAGGTACACCGGTGGTGTACAGGTATATACACAACACTTTTTGGTAAAGGTACAAAAAGGTTCAAGGTACACCGGTGGTGTACATGAAAAAAACACCACACTTTTATTACACAAAATTGGTGTAAAGGTACCATAACTCTGAAACAAAAAGGGAAAAATTACAAAAGTTTTTCTTTTGTCAACTCTTCCTTCCGGTGACACAAAATAATCAGCAAATGTGTCCCTTATTCTAGTCACTGACACAGTACTCCGGACACTTGGCTGCTGATAATCCCACAAGGTGGTTTCACAAACATTTTCTTCAATGGAAACAGGTTCCTTTGAAATTACAAAATTGTGCAGGATGACACATGCCTTCACCACGTCATCCACAGTCTCAGTTTTCATTTTAATGGCAGTTAACAGCACTCTCCATTTTGATGTTAAAATCCCAAAAGCGCACTCCACCACTCTTCGCACTCTTGTCAATCGATAGTTAAAGATTTTTTTTCGTGTGTGTCAATCCATGTGTCATGATCACGTGTGTCAGGACTTAGATGATGTCGCAAGGCGAACCCATAACACACGTGACCCTGGATACACCGCCTCCAGTGGGGCGAATTTAAATAATAAAGCGTGCAGGTGGATACGCCGCCTCCACCTGGCGGATTTAGGTATTACACGCCATGCATACATATATCTGGAAACACCGCCTCCAGTAAGGCGCATTTAAATAATAAGGGGGGAACCTGGGTAACTTTAACAATGGTGGGCCCTGCGATAGGGAATGGGGAAATGGAGACCTCCTGCACTCCCCTGAGCCAGTGTCCCTACACTCCTCACATTCCCTAAACAGGCTCCGCACCTGTCGCCGCACGCGTACCTTAACGCCCTTGCTCGCCCTGACCCTAAACCCTCACTAGGGAATTGGTCGGTGCGGAGACTAATCCCACCACTGCACTAATAACACACATGAGGAAAGAGACAATACAGGGGAAACACCACTTATCTTTGCTCTGTTGCGTGCGCTCCTAGCAACAGAGCCAACCACCTATGTGCATCTTCTCCTCCACCCTGATCCATCACATAACTGGATCCGTCACCATCGTGCAGCCTGGGAGTAGAGTCCATCACCACTTGCAGCAGTCCAGTACACAGAGTCCCAAGATGAGTCCAGCCTCTGCCAAGAATCCAAGCATGCTCGAGTCCAGTTCTCAGCAACCAAGTCGAACATGCTGAGTGCAACTCTCTTCCTAGTCGCCACTCCTCTAAGCCATGCCCGCACTTCCCGCCGACACCATAAACTGCGACTCCACCAAGCCATGCCAGTCCTTCCTGCAGACACCATTAGCTGGCACTCATCCTCTATGGCTGACTGCGCAGGACTCCTATCCCACTCCATCCTTCCACCAGGCTCTCCAACAACTCAGAAATATCACCAGCAGTGAGTGAACACCCTGAGCACACCTTTATAGGGAGTCCCACCTGATCCATAATTAAGTGAACAATAACCTAAACCTAAGTTGCGATACCGCTAACCACCACCGGGGACAGTCAAAACACCTTTGAACTCAACCAAAGTAAAAAAAATTCACTTTGTGCTTTTAACACCGCCAGATCCAACACTGGATCATGACACCATGACTTCCTTATGGCTTCAGAAGATGTTGAGACAGTTGAAATGCATCGTCACCAACACACACAAATGGCATTGTTGGGCTTGTTGTTCCAGGGAGTGGTCTTGGAGGTGGGAATTCAAAATTGTCTCCATACAAACGACGGCCCATTGCGGACATCTTGAATACCTGAGAATCATTGGATCGACCATACGCACCAATGTCGACCCCAATAAATTTGCATTTTGAGTCTGCAATGGCCATCAATACAATTGAGGAGAATTTCTTATAGTTGAAATATTCAGATCCGGATCCAAAGAGTTTCACAATCCTTATATGCTTCCCATCCACTGCACCAACACAATTAGGAAACTGACATACTTCTTGAAAGTTTTCTGCAATCTCAAGCCACCTTTCCTGTGTTGGCTGTGGGATGTACTAGTCCTTTAGACAATTCCACAATGCCCGGCAGGTCTGTTGGACTATTCCAGAGATTGTAGATATCCCAAGCCGGAACTGGTAATGGAGGGAGGTGAAGGGTTCTCCAGTTGCCAGGAATCTGTTAAAAAAGGGGAAAAAATAAACTTAATACAAACTACAAGCAAGAACATGACAATAAAAGTCTGCAGAATCAGAAAACTTAAAAAAAAAAAAAGATAACTTACCGTAGGGTCACCATCAGACGCTCCGCCGGTGATATCGAAAAGCGCAAGTAAGTGTCCCTTCTCTGGATTTGCGCTCCAACACGCTCCACCAAAATCTCAAACAGGTCCTGTCTCATCCGCACATAATTGAAGAACTTGTCCGGATTATCCCTCAATTCCAGATAAACTGTCGAAAAAACTCCAAGGGTCAATCTCTGTGCATTTATAGGATGAATCCACTGCCGTCTCTTCCTTCTCCGATGCAGGATGCGCAGTCTTGTTTCCTCCGTCTGCTGAGCAATAATTGCCAAACGATTGCACTCAAAATCGAAATCCACACAGATGCTATTAGTATTCGCTATTACTCCTTCCATCTCTGCCACTAGCGCTACAACCTTTCAAAGATATTGTGTTAAAACACCCTAGATATAGTTTTCCCCAAGTTTCTAGGATCAATCACATTTTGGGAGCAGTTTCCAAGAGCAAATCATATTTGAGAGCATCCCATTTTGGAGGTGTGGAAAAACGGATCCGTCAGAAAATAGACCCAACAGATGGCAAAAACGGATGCCAGCGGATGGTACGGATCCGTTTTTTGACGAATCCATATAAACCCCGTATAGCGGATCCATCAAAAAACGGACCCGTATCATCTGCTTGCATCCGTTTTGACACATTTATAGCGGATCCGTCAATCCGCCGCGATGCCGGATCTTGACTGATGTCGAAAAACTGAAGTGTGAAACAGGCCTTACTTAAACACTCGTCATTTCTCTCAGCATCCTAACATCCATTCCTTGGAATTCCTGCCTTTTCAAGAATTGTCTTCCATTTTCTTATTATTGCTCCCACAGTTGATTTCATCACACCAAGCTGGTTGGCTATTGCAGATTCAGTCTTCCCAGCCTGGTGCAGGGCTACAATTTTGTTTCTAGTGTCCTTTGACAGCTCTTTGGTCTTCACCATAGTGGAGTTTGGAGTCAGACTGTTTGAGGTTGTGGACAGGTGTCTTTTATACTGATAACAAGTTTAAACAGGTGCCATTACTACAGGTAATGAGTGGAGGAAAGAGGAGCCTCTTAAAGAAGAAGTTACAGGTCTGTGAGAGCCAGAAATCTTGCATGTTTTTAGGTGACCAAATACGTATTTTCCACCATAATTTACAAAATAAATCTTGCCAAATCAGACAAGGTGAATTTCTGGATTTGTTTTCTCATTTTGACTCTCATAGTTGTGGTCTACCTATGATGTCAAGTACAGGCCTCTCTCTTCTTTTTAAGTGGAGAACTTACACAGTTGGTGGCTGAGTAAATACTTTTTTCCCCACTGTATATTCATTTTTGTGAAGGGGGATATTTGTATTTTAAACAATATTCACTAAAATGAACCAAAATCCACACATTTACCTGTGACTATCTACGTAACTCACTAAGTGTGGTGTGTGTGATACAATTTTTTTTTTTTTAAATTGACACCTGTTTTACTAGTCAGAATTCACATGCGTATATGCTATACCAGTACTCCTATTCTTGTTGACTTTTCAAACAGCGGTATCAGCGGGATGTGTCACGGCAGCAGTGACCGGTCCGTGGCCCTGGGCGCCCAATTAATAGGGGAGATTGAATGGTGGAAATACAATAGATCTAGATGAATAGTTTGTGACGCCACCTGTGGTGTTCGGCAAATAAGATGTTAAGCCGACGCTGCCTGCAGATCCTCTGGGACTGGTGGTGTGGTGCAGCCAAGATGTTGAAGTTCCCCACAGGTGGAGCTGTAGTCCCAGGGCAGTGTAAAGGGGATGATAATGGGGAGACGTGGATGGTGCAGAAATGTAGCAGTGTTGAGGATGTTGGCACCAGAATGAATGGAGGACACAAGGGCTTGTAGTTCCAAAGCTTTACTCACAGTCTGTAGTACGTACAGGAGCCTGCCTCCGTGCTGTGTCGTCCGGGTCAGGGTCCCAGTCAACCTCCAAGCAAGATGGAATGCTCCCTTCCAACACTCTGCCAACATGTGCCTTTCTGAACGTCTCCTCTATAGCGCCTTTGAGTGAAGTACTCCCAGTACTGAGTTACACTGGAGTGCCTCCTGTCAGATGTTCCCAAGAACTATACTTGTACGGCAGACAGCTGTAGCCTGCTTCCGGGACTCCTTACTCCTAAGTCCCGGCTCACTATCAACGTTGCTGTTGTGTCCTCAAGTCTTAGATGGGAGTAGTGCATTTACAGCCCACTACTCCGGTGTCTGCTGTAGGACCCTTAGTATCCATACAACCTCGGGGACCGGGCCCCGGCCTTGCGCTTAGAACTTCTAGGCAGGGTTCTCTCCTAACCCACGTCCTCTGTTCCCTTTTTCTCCTACGTTCTGTACTAGTCTTTCCTTCTTCTGGAAGGTCAGGTTTCTCTTCAATGTCTGTCTCTCTTTCTATCCTTTCCCGTGCCAGCAGACCCAGGTCTCTGTGATCTGCTGCAGCACTTCCTTCTTCCATCCCTCTCCCAGGGATCTCCTCTCCTCCACACTCGACTCTCCACTCCCTGACTGACAGACTGACTGAACTCCTAACCCTTCCCGCTCTTTTATGTATTCGAACTCCACCCGCCTCCCAGCACGTTTCGTGTTCCAAGCAGGGAGCCACTAAAGGTGCTCTGCTACACTCCAAGCAGGGAGCCGCAATGTGGCTTTGCTACACTACTTTGTGATGATGGGTGCAGGTGTTGGCACGTGGTCAGGAGCCTCCAACTTACCTGGATGGTGGGGTAGCACACCTCAGGAGGAGGTGCAGTACCTCTGTTGCAACTGAACCCTCTGGGGCGCCACATAATTACCTCACAATTCTTATTATTTCTATTTTCAGAAGGGAAGATAATTTTCGTTTAAAGAAAAATAGCAAATTAATTAAAAGAATCCAGATATTTAACTGTGCATGTCTGTTTTTGTACACCTGTGTATTAGTTTATATTAATACCCCTACATGCAGCACTAATAAAGCAGCATTTAAAAGTTTCTGGCTTTTTGGACATGTACCACCTACCTACTGTAAGGCAGCGCTCACTGAGTGCATTGGGGAACGCCCGCTTGGCAGCGCTATAACATACAGGAAGACTCAATTTCCTTAAAAGTTCTCCTGGGTTTATTGCTCTATATCCCCAGCAACACAAACACAGAGTAGTCAGCCTTTAGGTCTGGCAACATAAAATAATAATGTCCATAAACAGGGCTTTGCTCCCTCAGACCCTGTTCTACACAGGCCAGGGCAATGTCCGTTAAACACTCAGTTTCATAGGACAATACAGTCTCTTACTGACCCAGGGTCAGTGCCACTCACGGTTGCCCGACCGTCCACTCTGGAGGTATCTCACAGACCTCGTTCCTCTGGTTCAGGAAAGCCAGCACTGCTTCCCCAGGCTGTGCGATATCCAGCAAGCAGGGTTGGCCTGGAGCTACACACACTGGAGGCCTTCTACCTCCCAGGTCACAGACAACTCTGTAGTGTCCAGTTACAAACCAGACAGGCTCAAATGCATCTGCACTAATCTGTAGTGTCCCACCTGGACACATGGAAGTCTGTGCACAATCCAGACTCCCAACACTCTCTCATGTGCTAAACACACCTCCATTATGTAGCTGTAACGCCACCCCCAGGTGAGGTATGGATCACATGGCTGGTCACCTGTTTATGACCTCATGGCAGGTCCTGAGAATACCTGCAGGTCCTGAAGGAAAATGGGCACAGCCAGCACCCTCACCCAAAGGTGAGGTAATATGGGTAGCCTGACCCTCCCATCTCTCATAGCTACCTGCAGTCCGGACCCAGGTGCACTAACCGTTATATTAGTGCTCACGTGCACTAATAATAAAACACTCCGGGTTGCATCTCAGGGAGCACCCATCCCTGTGACATATATCGGCCATTCACCACCCTGCCTGTCACTGTTTCTGCATCACCACAGAGGGAACGCCTGTATGCATGACCTGGGGAGCCCACATAGCACCCCCTAGCTGTTACAGGGGTCACTGCATTACACTACCCATTATGTCGTCTTATATCATTTTTGAGAAAGGAGAATAATTTAGATTGAAAAGATGAACTTTTGTCAAATATAGTGTTGTAAAAATGTTTGGTAAAGTAAATAATGGCAAAGAACACGGTAGTGTAAAAGACTAAAATACATATCATGGCTAAGAATATAGGAACTGCAGAAGCACCACAGTCACTGGTACCAGCCATCTGGATAGTAGTACATCCAAAAGCAGGCCACAATTGTCTCCCTTTGCCTCAAGCATGTGAGTTTGAGTCAATGTTCTGCACAGTCCCCAGCCACCGTAGCAGTTAATCTTTTACACTGTGGACATTTAAATTCATCAATAACATTTCAGTTTGCTCTGACCCTTTTTCCTCTAATCCATAGCACTCCGGGTCTAAAGAATATGTATCACAACTTCTTTCAGTTAATTTATTAGATAAGATGAACAGTCATCATTTGTTCTTAGATGAGATGGCACCAAAAGAGATGTAGGTCACAATTCAAGCACTTGGCTGTGTTGATGGCTCTGTCAGCCATGTTAATAAGGGTACCAGCAGTATCAACTGAGGGGCTGTGGCACTTTGCATCCCAGCAAAGTTAGAGGTAGTAAACAGGTGCAACTGGAAGGAGCTCAGAATTGTTTTGTCATCAATGATTGATGCAACTGTCGGCATAGTCAGAGATTATGATTGTGTAATGGTCAAGACATAATGGCCAGATTGGGTGATGAGGAGGTGATGTCATCGGGGAGGTGGTGATGCCATAAACAAGAAAGAAAGTAGCCGAGATTCGACCAAAATATCTTTGTTTGGGAAGATGTGCTTCTTTAGTCAGCTTTGTAACAGGTAAGGTCACAACTGATGTTGCCGGAGGAGGCTCAATAACATTTGAAAGTATTGGTCATGGCTTTACTGGTGGTAAGTTGTTTTGCAATGTGAATGCTTAGCAGGAGGAATAAGAACAGTGGAAATACAGGCAAGAAAAGACTAGGAACTAAAGCTCTTCATAAACATATGAACCATGATCACCTACTCATTTGGGAACAGCAATCTGGCAAGCTATACGAGCAAGGCTTAATCAGTCACCATACAGGCTGTCCCAGCTTTTTATTCTCCATAGAGTGTACAGATCTCCGGAAGATTTGTATAAGGCTGGTCTGCGAGCGATCTACCTCTGAATGTCCCCGATGTAAAAGTGAGAACGCTGGAATGTTTCATTTGATGTGGACGTGTCCTAGGCTGTCTGGTTTTTGGGTGGTTGTTATAAGTCGGATAGAAGGGGCTTATAGACGCACGATCCCGAGGGAGCCAGTAGTTTGTCTGTTGGGATATGTGGAGGAGATAAATGTGGAAAATTCTTTCAAGTTGGCAATTGCCAGGTGATAGCGAGGAACTGGATTAGGGAGGAGCCACCTTCAAGAGGAGAATACCTGAATTACGTAAAGCATGTCACTAAGCTGGAGAAGGGAGTCTATAAGAAGAGGGGAAAATTGGTGCTGTATGATAAACTATGGATGCCATGGCTGGAGTTGGGGTGAGCTGAATGTATGAGTTATGGTCTTTTGGATATACGCGTATGGAATGCTCGTCCATACTACTTTCCTGGATGACAATGTATGCTTTGAAGGTATATAACGGCACAGTTCATGCTGACAAGATATCGTAAGCTGTCCGGGGGGATGAGGGAGGGGCGGGGGGGGCCTGTTTTGTTACGAGGGTTTTGCTTGTTAAAACAAAATGTTTATCTCACTCTGATTATCATATTGATGTAAACTTCTTAATAAAAATCTATTTGAGTTAAAAAAAGGCTTAATCAGTCATCCTACATGTTTTTTGCAAACTTGTATTTTTGGTAGCCAGGGTGTATTCCCAAGTAGTAACTGGTTGGTGTCCTCATTTGAATCCTCCACATCTGCTGGTTTTTTTCTGCTCCTTTACTTGTATCTCACTGTCAGGCATCTGTCCTTGATTGTGTGACAATGAAACAAGTGTACGCTCCCAGTTATCCACTTGTGCCAAACTCAGCACCAACAGCTACTTGACCAGGTTGGAGAAATCACTGATGTACTACTTGGTGACCGCCACAGAATTTCGAGAGATGGTGGTGTGTTCTTAGCCTTGCTGGAAGATGCTATTATTTCTTACAGAAAGTGGTGTCTGGTCTGTGCTCACATGGGTAGGATTACATGGGCTCTTTCTTTCTCTTGGCATTAAGCTTAAATATGCTCTTCACGATAGATCAGCAACTACAGTCATGTACAGTACAATGTTTTTCATGACTTACTGTGAAAAGGTTTTGAACAGCAGCAATGCAGCCTTACAACCAGAACCTATGTTAAAAGCAAAATAAGCAAATACTGTGTAGTAAGTAAATAAAGAGTAATAGTACATGGAAATAACATGGCGTACTTGGATGACACAATTTTGATCAAAAAGGTGTAAAAGCCATCTTCTCACGACAGTGTTTACCCATTCAGGATGGTCCCTAATTTTTGTAGTTCACGATTTAAACACCTGTCTGGGGGAAACTATATAGATAAAATGTAAAGTCAAAAATGGGGGAGCCACAAACCTATATGTACAATGTGCAAAAAAACTAAAGCAAAACCAAAAAAATAGCCAGAACCCATGTTGGTATAAGTGCGATATGTAGATGCACATTCCATATGCCACACTTGGAGAGCCAATTTATGAATAACTTGGAGATGATAATAATTATTTTTATTATAACATGAACGTCTCTCCCGAAAATGATGTAAACAGCCATCTACCACCCTGGTAGTTAGAAAATAATCAGCCATGGGCAGAGGTGAGCACTTAAATCATAATGTTATGTAAATGACCTGCTAGATAGTACAAACAGAAGTCTCTCCTTATCTACTTTTAGTGTGACAATCTGATGAAGCTTTAGGTTCAATTTATGCAGAAATATTACAAATTTTGTAGGACTCACAAACTTTCAAACACCAGTGTAAGGCTAAGTGATCTACAAAAGAACAAAGCACTGGCAACTATGCTTGCAGACGGCACTGTTGCAAATAGTTAATTAGATACTGCAGTGCTCCCATATTTCTATGTTCAGCCAATGTTTATTTGACTTGCATGACAATGTACACCAATGTGCTTTGCTCTGTATTAGTGCTTGTACCTTTCCTAGAATTGTATGAGAAGGAATCACCCAATGTAAAAAGGATCTGTAATCAGTTTTGAGTCTTCTTTGAAGATATACCGTATTTTACAGATTATAAGACGCACTTTTTTCCCTCAAATTTGGGGGGGAAATGTGGGTGCGTCTTATAATGCCTATATACCTTACTGGTACCATTGCTGTAGGCTGGGATGAGGAGGTGTCCTGCGGTGCTGTTGGGGTCTCCGGCGGTGCTGCTGGGGGCTCTGCCAACATTTTGTGAAAGGCCAGAGCCCCCCACAGTTCCTTAGTTTCCTGTGCGGTGGACTTTGAGAAAATGGCTGCTGGGGACTGCGCATGCGCAGATGGAGATCTCGGCATCAAGGTCTCAGTAGATGAGATTTCAGCACTGCAGCACTGGAGACCCCAGCATCACCACCTGGCACCCCTGCAGCACGGGATGCCTGCAGTGGCGTACTGCACATCGGACACCCCCTCATCCCAGCCTGCAGCATCATCTCACTCCTGCCTTCTTCAGCAGTGACCATAGGACTCTGCTTCACCGCAGCCACCACCCCCGGTAAGCAATAAGACGCATGGATTATAAGAAGCACCACCAATTTATTAAAAAAAAAATCCTATTTTACTTCTTAAAATGTGGCGTGCGTCTTGTAATTCGGAAAATAAGGTAACTGGAAATGATTCATCACAAAGTGAAACATGAACCCTGAAGATGGCTTTAATAGAGAAGTGAAAATTTGAGAGGACATAGCCTGGAGGTTTAGCTATAATCTATTAGTCCCTCTTCTGTAGTTTATTGTCTTAATCTGTCAGTAATTGAATTGTATTACAGTCTGCATGGAAATAGTATATAATAAAATAAACAGAAATATACGGTAATTTCAATGAAATGTTACTGAAAAATAAAATTTGTCTTCTTGGCAGATGACTACCAGGACCTCAGAGGGATGTGGGATATTCTCAGATTTTGCAGTAAAAGAAAGAAAAAGCTACTGACCAAACACTGGGATCACCACAATAAATCACTAAATATACAAATTTTATTGATTTTCAGACAGACTAAAATACAATTTAAAACCATTAAAAAGTCACACCATGACAATTATCGTATACCCATGGGGTTAGTAATATAACCCTATAAGACTCCCTTGTCACACTTGTACAGTGTAGATAAAGACAAATAGCTGGTCAATATATTCGATGAATGACAGAATCATGTTGTATCAAAAATATCATATACATATGAGTAGAACCCAAATGGAAACACTGTAAGACCAGAACAATTAGGCTGCTATATACTGAGGAAATGCACCTATAATCAAACTACCCTGAGTCAGTGAAAAGACATAATACGGAGGTAAAAAACAAAAGGTGCATCTGAGCCCTGAATGCAATGGCTCAGAACCAGGTGACCATCCTCCAAAGTAGCGCATACCATAAGCGCTAAGCACATAGCAGCTATACCATACCAAGGAAAGGGGGAGCCTGTGGAATTGCCCGACGTGTGTCGCTACCGCAAGGTGGCTTCGTCAGGGGCTAAAGGTAAGGTCTGAAAGACGTAGATTATATGCTATCTAGAATACAGAATAAGAGACAGCTGCGGTAAATACCTGCGCGGTCGCGTGTAGAGAGAGGCGGAGCTTAGTGATCACAGCCCAGGGGCACGCACAAGCGTCACTTCCAGCGGGAGAAGGTCATTTGAGCAGCTGTGACCAAAATAGGCTAGTGCGCCTGCGCAGAGGAGTTACCATTACATATACCCAGTTTACACCCTAAGAGGAAGAAGGTCATTTCAGGTATTGAGTGATACTAAGTTATTGCTCATGCGTCCATACACAAAAATAATGTCATGGGAAGAAAATCGTTTCTCCCATTTAAGTTTATAGCGATACCGCTTTGTCACACATGTGTCCGCGCACAGGAGCGTTCAGAAAGTGTCATGCATAAATATCAGTCACACAAGTAAGAAAATAATCAAGAATGTCGCATAAACGTCCACGCAATAAATTTATTGAGGTACAGTATTGAAACTAAATACCAATAATATATATGGATAGTAGACCACTACAAAAACAAAGACATATACCCTAAGCTATGCGCTAGCACATGTGATAGAGTTGTAGAAATATAGTCACCACCAACATTTGCGAACTACCAATAAAACACCTAGGCTACAGTTGTATAGTAGTGATACAAGAATACTTTACGCCGGATATCAAGGGTTGCAATTATGAAAACAAGTTATGTACCGATTATTATAGGTTATAATCAAGACATCTCAAATATTGTACACTTGATAACTGTGGCATACTAGGCAAGAGCATGTAACAGTTCCGCCTAAACCCAAATAGAGAAGACTGAAATCAAGTTAGGGCATAATCCAAAAGACAGCATCGATTATCAAGATACACTTATATTGCTATGCGAGGTAAAATAAATATAACCATATTTTTATTATTGGGAAAACTTCATCCAAAATTGGTATTAAAATCACCCCTATAGTTTCATTCACACAAAGTGGTTCCATCAACACATCATATTTTGAGACTAGAAGCTCGACAAGCAAGATATATCATTGCACGCCAGAGCAATGGCCATACAAGGCACGAGACAGTACCCAACAATATAATATGCATCATAAAAGCCCAGTAATGGAAAAGAATGCCCAAAATGATCTCCATATAGGGCATGAATCATTGTCAATCCTGATTTGAAAAATGCTTCATAGGTGTCAATATTGTTGTTATAAATTGGCCATTATCACATGATATCAGTGGAGACAAACATAAAAATAGTCTTCACTGAACTCAAACTATGGAAAACTATATCCCAAGTGATCCCGAACCCATATAGGGTTCCAAGTCACCATCAACATCCACAGGCTCTACCCTAAATGGCATGAGGGAATAATATGGACATCAACAATGTCCCCTATACATCCATCATGATAAAGAAAAAAATATTTTGTTTATGTTATATTCAAGTTGCTAACTCGGAACCAGCAGCACTGGACAGCCCACAATGATGTAGGAATATCCAATTACTACTGATGCCAACCAGCACTCCTTGAACATGAAGAAAATGTATCCCACCCATAAGTGGTTTCTAATATCTACACATGCCGACCAACTCATATTAATGTTATGGGCATATTAAATAGAGGTAAAAGTGCCCAACAAATGAAAAAAGGCAATCCACCAACCAACACGAGAGCGAGAGGCACAATGCATTCTCACATACCTATTGGGTTGCGGATAATATTAATACACAGGCTCCACCCTGAACAATGTGAGATGGAATGATTACAGAAACGGGGTGGCTCCTATGAACCCAACTCAATGCAGGGAACAAATGTTTTTAAATCTGAAGCCATAAAATTAGGAAACGTAGCCCAAAAGGAGGTTTACCAAACTCTATTATTCACACAACTCCAATAGGTCCCCCAATATCAACCATGGAGAAAGTCACAAATTATTCACCGGCCAAGGTATATTCATAGATCTTTATCGTCGGCTAATATCATTGAGAAAATCCAAAGTGGATTCAATGACTGACAAAATGTCATAGAAGGGAAGAAAGCAATGAGACAGTTATTATGCATCAAAAATCCAGCCGAGTCAAGGAATGTCCAAAGTTAATAGATGAAACGGTGAGATGAAGGATCCAAAAGAATCAAACGATGTCCAGAATTGGTTCAATATTCACTTGTTCATCAAATAAGAAATGAGAACCGTGTGTCGAAGGATCCAATGAAGCAGGATAATCTTGAAAAATATGCTCCATAGTCAGAAGCCCAAACCAAACCGGTTGAAAAATGAGAGATTCTGAAAATAAAACACACAAGTAAAAATCAAAGATTATCACACCTGTTTGTAGAAACCGGTGAAAAGAAGATGTCTTGATTATAACCTATAATAATCGGTACATAACTTGTTTTCATAATTGCAACCCTTGATATCCGGCGTAAAGTATTCTTGTATCACTACTATACAACTGTAGCCTAGGTGTTTTATTGGTAGTTCGCAAATGTTGGTGGTGACTATATTTCTACAACTCTATCACATGTGCTAGCGCATAGCTTAGGGTATATGTCTTTGTTTTTGTAGTGGTCTACTATCCATATATATTATTGGTATTTAGTTTCAATACTGTACCTCAATAAATGTATTGCGTGGACGTTTATGCGACATTCTTGATTATTTTCTTACTTGTGTGACTGGTATCCCTCTCTAGGGAGGAATGCATTTGAGGATCACTCTGTATTTTTTGATACTATCTCAATGTTGCTGTGTTCGGACGCATGCGCAATAATGTGGCATTTGCTATAAACTTAATGGGGGAAATGGTTTTCTTCCTATGGCACTAAGTCTGTGTGTGGACGCATGCGCAGTACCTAAATGATTATATCTTTATAATCTTAACGCATGTACATGCTATGCATGTCTTAGGGTATGGGTCATTCTCTGTGTAGGGACCTGCTATGCATATATGTTATTTTTATTCAGTCAAAAGATTTTGCCTCAAAAAACATATTGCGAGGATATTTATGCCGTACTTTTGACTATCTATATATTTGTGTGATTAGCGCTTCTCCTTTGTGAGGTATATACATGATATATATATTTATGCATGACACTTTCTGAACGCTCCTGTGCGCGGACGCATGTGTGACAAAGCGGTATCGCTATAAACTTAAATGGGAGAAACGATTCTCTTCCCATGACATTATTTTTGTGTATGGACGCATGCACAATAACTTAGTATCACTCAATATCTTTATGTGCGGATGCATATGTAATAATGCGGTATCGCCATAAATTCAGTGGGAGAAATGACTCTCTTCCTATGACATTATTTCTATCTGTGGACGCATGCGCAGTAATGCAGTATCGCTACCAGCTGAACGACTGAAATGACCTTCTTCCTCTTAGGGTGTAAACTGGGTATATGTCATGGTAACTCCTCTTCGCAGGCGCACTAGCCTATATTGGTCACAGCTGCTCAAATGACCTTCTCCCGCTGGAAGTGACGCTTGTGCGTGCCCCTGGGCTGTGATTACTAAGCTCCGCCTCTCTCTACACACGACCGCGCAGGTATTTACCGCAGCTGTCTCTTATTCTGTATTCTAGATAGCATATATAATCTACTTCTTTCAGACCTTACCTTTAGCCCCTGACGAAGCTACCTTGTGGTAGCGACACGCGTCGGGCACTTCCACAGGCTCCCCCTTTCCTTGGTATGGTATAGCTGCTATGTGCTTAGCGCTTATGGTATGCGCTACTTTGGAGGATGGTCTCCTGGTTCTGAGCCATTGCATTCAGGGCTCAGATGCACCTTTTGTTTTTTACCTCCGTATTATGTCTTTTCACTGACTCACAGGGTAGTTTGATTATAGGTGCATTTCCTCAGCATATAGCAACCTAATAATTCTGGTCTTACAGTGTTTCCATTTGGGTTCTACTCATATGTATATGATATTTTTGATACAACATGATTCTGTCATTCATCTAATATATTGACCAGCTGTTTGTCTTTATCTACACTGTACAAGTGTGACAGGGGAGTCTTATAGGGTTATATTACTAACCCCATGGGTATACGATAATTGTCATGGTGTGACTTTTTAATGTTTTTAAATTGTGTTTTGGTCTGTCTGAAAATCAATAAAATTTGTATATTTAGTGATTTATTGTGGTGATCCCAGTGTTCGGTCAGTAGCTTTTTCTTTTTTTTACTGCATTATTGATCTGTACTGACTATTGGTGTATCCCTGTATTGATTGTTGGCGGTGCCCTCCTCATCTTCACTATTGCATATTCTCAGATTTTGCAGCTGATAATGTTGGTATCACACCAGATACTGGTGAAGACCATAACATTGTACCAGATACACCTCAAGACCTTCTCAGAAAATATCTGTCATCTGATATTTTTCAACAGGTCCTTTTCTCTGCTTCATCAAAGAAAAATGTGCAAAACAAAAATCACAGAACAGTTGAACATAAAATAGCTCACACAGGGGAGAAGCCATTTTCTTGCTCAGAATGTGGGAAATGTTTTACGAAGAAATCAAATCTGGTTACACATCAGATAACTCACTCATTCAAAAAGGCATTTTCATTCTCCGGATGTGGGAAATCTTTTAAACAAAAATCAGTTTTAATTGTGCATCAAAGAATTCACACAGGCCAGAAACCATATTCATGTTCAGAATGTGGGAAATGTTTTACAGCAAAGCATAACCTTGTTTTACACCAAAGAACTCACACAGGAAAGAAGCCGTTTTCACGTGTCAAATGTGGAAAATGATTTTCAGAGAAGCCATATACATGTCCAAATTGTGGGAATTGTTATTCCTATAGTTCAGTTATTAGCCATCAGAAAACTCAAAAGGGGGAGAAGCCATTTTCGTGTTCAGAATGTGGGAAATGTTTTGCAGAGAAATCCAAACTTGTTCTACATCAGAGAAGTCACACAGGGGAGAAGCCATTTTAATGTTCAAGTTGTGGGAAATGTTTTTCCAAAAATTCAGATCTTATTAGACACCGGAGAACTCACACGGGGGTGAAGACCCCATGTTGAAATTGAGGGAAATATTTTTCTAGTAATTCAGCTCTTATTAGACCTCGGATAACTCACACAGGGGAGAAACCATTTTTGTGTTCAACTTATAGGAAATGCTTTAATCAGGAAAAAAAACCTTACACATCTGAAAGCTCACACAGGAAAGTAGCTATTTTCTTTTTTCAGTTGTTTTATAGTAATGTCTACAAAAGGAAAGCAATTTAGAATATAAATTATTTAGAAAATGTACACAATTATCATTGACCAATTGTTATTGAAAACTAATTAGTATTCAAATAATACACATGTAGACTTACCCTATGTTTTGGATTATAAGACGCTTGCGCAGATTGAGGTCTAGTCTATCGAGATCTCAATCGAACCCTGCAAACGATGCATGCTAGATTGAACAAGCATCGACAGAATATCCGAAATGGCTTTCTCCTGCACAGCCTTTCCAAACATTTTTTAACTGTGCATCAAAAAAATCCAAAAACTTTGAAACTAACGATTATTGACCACATACCTGATACCGTGGCTGATCGCTTCAACAGTTTAATCAATAGAGAAAGCTTTTGGATATTCAAGCTTGGCACACTTGCCCCTGAAGGCCTGAATTTACCTATAGATAAAGTGACCAGATAACTTTATTTGCCTTTTTAGCATCAGTGCATTTTACCTAGATGCTATTGTTTACATGCTTTTATTATTAATATGGGTTCTCACTTTTTTATTGGTCTTTTTACTGGTCTACTAACCTGTTAATAATTTTATTCATTTTTATCTATATTATTTTATTGCTCCTTTCTGCACATTTTATACATTTAAAACTTGTTTACCTCATGCTGTTTTATCTCACGTTTTATGTAAGTTGTTTCTATTTCTTTTTTTTTTATAATATATGATGTCATCTTGTCGTAACATATGACTATCATAACATGTGACTGTTTTGACTGTTGTGATTGGCTGCCTCCCATTTAAATACCCCATGCCCTATGTCATTAATAAACTTCCACCTGATGAAGACGGATCCTCCGTCGAAACGCGTTGTGGTTTAACCCCATCTCTTGTCTGAGTCTCTTTCCTGCGCTCCTAAGACTGTTTCCATTTTCTCAGAGATCTCAATCTTAGCAGGCACTGTCTGTGGCGGCCATTTTCTTGAAGCTCACCGCAGGGAAATCAATCGGAAGTGTACTGTATGTGGCCCCAAAAATCTACCCAGTACTGTATCATTATGTATCAATATGTCCCCCAATTTAGTATGAGTCCACCACTGGGCGATCCAACACAGTATAATGGGCCCTCTGTGCCTCCCAATACAATATAAGGCCACCACAGTGCTCCCCAATACAATTTGGTATCCTTCCTCCCCTTTCAGAAAATGCAGACACAATATTATATATTTAAAAAAAAAATCACATAGCCTTCTTCCTATGATGTGCTGCTCCAGGCTGCGCTGTGTATGGGCTTGGGTTCTATGCAGGAGGCATGATAATTGTACCTGCATCGGCCAAACTGAGACTCACTTGATGAACCGTGGCGCAACAAGGTGATCGCTCCCTGTCCCTCAATTGTATGCAACTTTATGTGCCGAGGATGAAAATACTACTGGAGTCGAGATGTTGGGCAGCGCTATTCGGCACTCGGCTTCCATTCCAACCCCTGGCTTTCATTCCTTATATTAGCCTTGAGTTCTGCCGAAATTGGCAATACACCACTGGATGGGACCAGTTAAGAATCAAAGCGTTGTCTTGACAGTTGTCCTGATCATTTACAGTAGAGTTCCCAACGCCTGATATCCAATCATGTGCATCAGAGAGGTGTAGGATAACCCATTTACAACTTCTTCCCAATCATTACTAGACATGAGCTCTTAAAACTGATACCCTTGTGTTTTGGACAGTATTTTTTAATATTTACATGTTAAAATCTTGCCTTTGAACCTATGATATTGAGAAGAGCTGGTATTTGTATAAATAATTAATGAAAACTTACATAGTACATAGTATGGTTGAGAGCTGTTAGGGGCATGAAAAAATTCTTCCCCCTGTGAGCTGATATGATAGGTTAAATTTTAATTGACAGCTTAGTATAAGGCTACTTTCACACATCAGGTTTTCGGCGTCAGGCGTGATCCGGCGTCGTGCCGGAACGCCGGATCCGGCAACTGTTTCGTAAAACCGGATGTGACGGATCCGGTTTTCTGCCGGATCCGTCTTTTTCTTGACAGACAAAACCGGATCCGTCTCATCCGGTTCATCCGTTTTTCTATCCGTTTTTCGACGGATTACGCCGGATCCGGTTTTTAAAATTGACCCTTGTGGCCTTCCGAACGGGATTGGCTACTGGAAAACTATATATAGCATGTTCCTACAGCCCTTCTTTGACAGGTTGTAGAGGAGAAAGTGCAGGTTGGAGAGAAGAGCAAGTTACTGGCGAAGATGGATGTTGTCATTGGAAATATTTTGAAGAATTTGGCGGATTTTACAGCGGAGGCAAATCGTTTGAGGGTGATTGTTCTGGAGAAGGAGAGAGCGAGACAGCAGCGCATCAGGCATCGTAGACGACGTTTGTGGATCCACCACATCACAGCCAAGAGAATGACGCGTGGGGTCTATTTTACACTGTGCATGGACCTTCGACGAAACCCGGATAAATTTTTTGGATATGTTAGGATGAAAATGGAGAATTTTGATTACTTGGTGGAGCGCATTGCACACCTCATAAGAAAAGCGGACACCTATTGCCCTTCTCTGTTTCACCCGCAGAGCGTCTGATGGTGACTTTAAGGTAAGCCACATTTATTGGATATGCTCGCATCAGAGCACACTTTCACTGCAATCTTGTTGGTGGTAGTTTGTATCTCCAAGTGTTATAGCTCAGTTTTGGTATGTAATGCTGTGATTTAAAACTAATTTATTGTTTTTTAATTCCCCACAGATTTCTTGCAACTGGAGAATCCCTTTCGTCACTGCATTTCCAGTACAGACTCGGGATTTCCACCATATCTGGAATTGTGAAGTACACATGCCGTGCACTGTGGGACTCCTTAGCTGAAGAGTTTTTACCAGAGCCCACAACAGAGAGGTGGATTGAAATTGCTGACAAGTTTCAACAGATATGTCAGTTTCCAAACTGCTTGGGTGCTGTGGACGGGAAACATATCCGCATTGTAAAGCCAGCTGGATCGGGATCGGAATATTTCAATTACAAGAAATATTTTTCAATTGTCCTCATGGCCATCGCTGACGCGGAATACAAATTTATTGCGGTTGATATTGGGGCCTATGGCCGCTCCAATGACTCTCAAGTTTTCAAACTGTCTGCCATGGGGCGTAAACTGTATGGAAACACCTTCCAGTTCCCACCACCTAGACCGCTGCCGCAAACATCTGGTCCACCTATGCCATTTGTCTGTGTAGGGGATGAAGCCTTCCAGCTGTCAGAACACCTTTTGAAACCGTACTCTAGCAGAGGATTGACAAGACCAAAACGCATTTTTAATTACCGCCTCACAAGAGCAAGAAGAATGGTTGAATGTACCTTTGGTATTCTGACAGCCAAATGGCGGGTCCTATTGACTGCGATCAACCTCAAGACAGAAACTGTGGACGAGGTGATCAAAGCGTGCGTGGTACTCCACAATTTTGTTATCTGCAAGGAACCCATTTCCATTGAGGACACCTCTGAAGAAACCACCTTGCAAGATTACCATGACATTACCACTAGAAGTTCTGTGACGGTTTCAGTAATGAGGGACAATTTTGCACTATACTTTATGTCACCTCAAGGCAGAGTACACTGGCAGGATGACAGAGTGTGAAAGATTTGTGCCCAACCAAACTTGTGTACCTTCTGTACCAACAGTATATACCTTTGCCAACCAAAGTTGGCTATCTTGTCATGGTCTCTATTTTTAGCTTTAGGCCACAGGTGTGTACCTGGTTGTGTTTTATGCAAAGTATTTCACCTTTTAACAAAAGTTGTGTACATTGTTAGGAAATCACCAACAATAAACACAACTTTTTAGGTGAAATACTTTGCTTCAAACACAACCAGGAACACAACTGTGGCAAAAAGCTAAAATTTACCCACAGTTATATACCTAGTTTTGAATACCATTTCACCTTTTAAATACCCTGTATTTAACCTTTTTCGCCGCAGAAAGAAATGACAGACAACCAGTGTAAAATAATTTAACTTTTATTGAAAAATGTTTTTTTTAGTAAACTTTTTTAAAATTTTAATAAACTTGTTTAATAAAACTTTGAAACTATAAAACTGAAACCATAAAACTGGTCATTTTTATTTAAATACACACATTATAAATCTGTGTAGTGTGTGGTGGAAATACTGCTGTAGGGGCTGCGGGACACTTCGACACTGGGAGTGTGGAGAGAGGACTGGGATCGTGGTGGGGAAGGAACAGTTAGAGGTGAAGGTGTGGAAAAAACTACAGAATGGGTGGACATGTGGGAAGCAGAAGAGGTGGTGGGTGGTGGAGTGGAGGGTTGGGCAGGGACTGTAGGAGCAGATGATGTTGATGGCAAGTTGTATGGGGAAGGAGTTTGGTACGGGGCAGGTTGCTGGAAGTGGGGAGATGTCTGGTACGGGGCAGGTTGCTGGAAGTGGGGAGATGTCTGGTACGGGGCAGGTTGCTGGAAGTGGGGAGATGTCTGGTACGGGGCAGGTTGCTGGAAGTGGGGAGATGTCTGGTACTGGGGAGGTTGCTGGTACTGGGGAGTTTGCAGGTACTGGGGAGGTTGCTGGTACTGGGGAGGTTGCTGGTACTGGGGAGATTGCTGGTACTGGGGAGGTTGCTGGTGCTGGGGAGGTTGCTGGTGCTGGGGAGGTGGATGGTGCTGGGGAGGTGGATGGTGCTGGGGAGGTGGATGGTATGTAATAGGAGGGGGAGGATGGAAAGTGGCTGGAGGGGGTGTAGATGTAATAGGAGGGGGAGGATGGAAAGTGGCTGGAGGGGGTGTAGATGTAATAGGAGGGGGAGGATGGAAAGTGGCTGGAGGGGGTGCAGGTGGAGGAACTACTGTGGTGGGAGGAGGAGGTTGGGAGGTAACTTGCTGGAGAGCAGCGTGGCATGAATGCATTACATGCATCTGCTGGGCAGGAGAGAGCGTTTCCATGCGCTCCACAACAGACCTGAAAAAGGTGTGGTTTGGCGAAGATCTTGCTTCTGAATGCATGGTTTGCAGAAGTGTCTTCACCTCCAGAATGCTGGAGTTGATCTGCTGATAGCCTGCGGAGATTTGCTCTGACAAGACTTTTAGACAGTTCTGGAAAGATGCATTCAGATGCAAGAACTCTGGCGCATAAGTCTTTTCCTGACCCCTCTGCCGCTGCCGCCCAGTACCCGCAGGTGTACTAGAGGTGGCAGGGGCAGAAGGGTGGGGTAAAGGGAAAGCGATCTCCTCACCAGCAGCTTTATGTAATGTAGGCGGCCACAATGCTCCTGTGCTGGTGGATGGGACAGATGGGTCGAATGTGTGGGAAGGCTGGGAAGGTGCAGATGTACCGGGGCGGTCGAAGTGTCCCTCGGTGCCGGTCTCCTCAGGGATCGCCTCAGAAGGGTCCAATCGTGCAGGCTCCCGAGTGCTGCTCACCGTGCTGTGGAATAAAGAGAAAAAAAAACAATTAAAATACTGACATGGTATGGCCCTGGCTGAAAAAAAAATTTACATCTAACATTTGTTTTCACATGTGGTGTGTAATATTTACCTTCTGGTGACCATTGTTTCCCGGAGGAACGACAGGGCTTCTGCGTACTTGTACTTGCTCCTGCGTCCTCCAGATCCACTCGGGGCCCGCATCTCTTTATTGAACTCCTTCTTGAAACGATCCCTCACAGACCGCCACCGATTCACAATTCTGTTCCCTGAAACGAGAAAGGAGTGGTTAGTATACAACATCAGTGTTTCCCAAACTCCAGTCCTCATGGTCCCCAGGGGTCATGTTTTCAGGATTTCCAAAGTAAATAGAAATCCTGAACACATGATCCGTGGGGACCACGAGGACTGGAGTTCGGGAAACACTGGTTTACATCAAGCAACCGGTACTGTATATACTTACGCTCTGTAATCTGGGCCCGAACATCGAGGTCCTCCCAGCGGCCCACAAGGAGCGAACAGATTTCCTCCCAGAGTTGTCGGGTAACGATAAGGTCAGCGTGGCGGCGGTTAGCCATATTCCAGAGCGGCTCCCTTTCTCGGACGAGATCGATGAGGTGGTCCACATCGAGTCCTCCATCCTCACCGTCAGAGTCGGGAGCACGCTGTGAAGGCTGTTAAAGAAAAAGACAAAAATAACGCCTCCACATAAGAAATGAAATAAAAAGTGCAAAAAAACAAAGCAAAAATATTTATACTTACACGCTGGTGACCGCCGCGTTGCTGTCGCCGACGACCCTGGGAGGCACTGCGAGGACCTCTTGGCCGAGCACCAGATTGGGAAGACTAGAGAAGAAAACAAAAAATGTTATGTCTTTGGATGTAGGCATTTGTTTGCTGTGTGTGGTCTGCAGAACATTGTTTTCTATGTGTTGTGTGTAGTGTGATGTTGTGTTTCTGCATTTGATGCAAAAAACTTACCAATTGTGAGCCCACTCCAGGTGTCTGTCCACCCCTTCCTTCTTCTTCTGGGAGCTCCTCTTCATCTTGTGATTCCTGTTTTGAAATAAAAGGCAATGAATAGACATATATTACAGAGAAGATGGATTTTGGAAATAAAAACTTACCATCAAACGCTGACGATGCGAGGGAGGGCTCCCAGAAGATGATGTGCTGTCTTCCTGGTGGCCACACTCCATGCCTGTGGGTGGTGTTCCAGCTGCTGCCATTGCTGCTGCTGCTGCTGCTGCATCTATTGGGCGGCTGTTGAATAAAGAGAAACAAAGGGCCAATGAATATCTTGATATTCAATAGCCCTAGTTTGGAGGAATGGGGGATTTGATAATTACCGTCTCTCATCTGCTGCTGGCCTCCCCTCCTCAGCATGTTGCATTTGCTGCTCCATTTGGGGTGGTTGTGGTGCTGATGGTACTGCAGTGGTCTCCTGCCTTCTCCTGCTTCGCTTGGTTGCTTTCTTGGGTGGCATGTTGGGTGTGGCTGTGGGTCCCACTGTCTTGCTTTTATATATGTCTTGTGGGCAGAGCTACTGAGCATGCTCAGACCAAAAAACCGGATCCGGTGCATTGCGGCGCTCATAGGCTTTGATTGTGTGAAAAAGCCGGACGCGCCGGATCCGGCGTGTCCGGCTTTTTCGCCGGAGACAAAAAACGTTACAGTAGCCGTTTTTTCCAGACGCCGGATCGCGACACATTGCCGGATCCGGCGAAAACCGGATGAAACGCATGGCCATCCGGCGCAAATGCAAGTCAATGGGGGGGAAACCGGATCCGGCATTGCATTTAGCAACATGAACATGTAGCAAGAAATGCTGCTCACCAAATGGCTCCTGGCCTCTTCCATGTTCTTGTTAAAGAGATATCAAAGTGGTGAAAAATGTGCCAAAATTCTCTCCTCAGGACTCTTCCCCTGGTTTACCGATTTCCTCCTTTCAGCTGCAATGGCCAAAATCCAATGTCTTTGAGCTCGCGGAGACTCTTCACTTATCCCAGAAGGCACTGGGAATATGCAAATTCTCTTCTCGGGACTCTTCCCCTGGTCTTCTTTATCCATAATGGTTTCTTTTTATTCCTGGACATTTATAACCAGAGGGTATAATTTTTCTACAGGATTCTAGTAGTATTTCCTTAAACATGCCCGATTTATGTTCAAAATCCCCAGCTACCAAGACATGGTCCCAGTCTACAAGATTAATCTCTTCCCTTAATTTGTTGAAATCAGCTTTCCTAAAGTTCCAGGTTTTTGCATTTCCCCTTTTTGAAAGTTTGATTGAAAATTACATTGAGACCATATTATGGTCACTGCTTCCCAAATGCTCCCTGACCTGTAGATCTGAAATGGTATCTGGTCAATTTGACAGAATCAAATCTAGTAGATTACCCTTCCTGGTTAGTTCATCTACCAGCTGAGAGAGGTAATTGTCTTGAACTGCGGTTAAGATCATGCTGCTTTAAGCCAAACCAGTAGATTCTATGTCCTATTGATTGTCTGGATAGATAAAGTTCCCTAAAATAAGGACCCTATTATTATTTGCTGCCTTTTTAATTTGTTGCAGCATTTCATCCTCTACCTGTTCAGCTATGTTAGGAGGCTTGTAGCCAGCTCCAATTATCAGTTTTCCATTATTGCAATCTCCATGTACATTTACCCATACTGACTCTACTTTGTCGCAGCTCGCCCCAATGTCGTCATTGAGCCCAGGTCTTAAATTGGATTTAACAAAACTACAAACTCCTCCACTTTTTTTGTCTTTCCTGTCCTTTGAAAATGTAGTGTAACTGCACGTTTGTCACACAGCCACATTTCCGTAATGTTTACCATATCATAATCTGCGGCTGATATAAGAGTCTCCAATTAATTGTTTTTCAAGACTTCTTGCATTTGCCTGCAAACATTTAATGGTGTTAGTACATTTATTAATCCTACTCACCTCCCTACTTTCCTTGCATCCCAGCCCCTTCTAAATCCTCATTAACCTCTACTGTCTCCCTTTTCACTGTCAACTCTACCTATCCCCTTTTTAACACAAATACCCTACCTCCTTCCAGATCCAAGTTTAAAAGCTCCTACATCCTCCTCCTCCAGTCCATAGCATGCCTCTTTTAGGAGGACTTCACTATGACACAGAAGAGTTCCTTCACCAATGCCTCCTGATGAACAATGTACCATAAAGGAGGAAAAGTGCAGAGGCACAACATGTGATAAGTTAACCCTTGATACATGCCACTATTGTTTGCATGAAAGATGGACTAATTTTAAGTCCAAACAGGTGGATCTGTTCTATCTACAGGACACCTATGTTTTTGAACGCCGTATTATGCAAGGTGCTGTTATTTCCTTATTAAGGAACTCCTCACTTTCCACAGCGGGATGGTCCCAATTGTGAATGAATATTATAGTGTTGTATGATTACCTACAGATGTGGCCAAAAGTATTGACACCCCTGCAATTCTGTCAGATAATGCTCAGTTTCTTCCTAAAAATGATCGCAAACACAAATTCTTTGGTATTATTATTTTCATTTAATTTGTCTTAAATGAAAAACACAAAAGAGAATGAAGCAAAATGCAAAACATTGATCATTTCACACAAAACTCCAAAAATGGGCCAGGCAAAAGTATTGGCACCCTCAGCCTAATACTTGGTTGCACAACCTTTAGCCAAAATAACTGCGACCAATCGCTTCCGATAACCATCAATGAGTTTCTTACAATGCTCTGCTGGAATTTTAGACCATTCTTCTTTGGCAAACTGCTCCAGGTCCCTGATATTTGAAGGGTGCCTTCTCCAAACTGTCATTTTTAGATCTCTCCACAGGTGTTCTATGGGATTCAGGTCTGGACTCATTGCTGGCCACCTTAGAAGTCTCCAGTGCTTTCTCTCAAACCATTTTCTAGTGCTTTTTGAAGTGTGTTTTGGGTCATTGTCCTGCTGGAAGACCCATGACCTCTGAGGGAGACCAAGCTTTCTCACACTGGGCCCTACATTATGCTGCAAAATTTGTTGGTAGTCTTCAGACTTCATAATGCCATGCACACGGTCAAGCAGTCCAGTGCCAGAGGCAGCAAAGCAACCCCAAAACATCAGGGAACCTCCGCCATGTTTGACTGTAGGGACCGTGTTCTTTTCTTTGAATGCCTCTTTTTTTCTCCTGTAAACTCTATGTTGATGCCTTTGCCCAAAAAGCTCTACTTTTGTCTCATCCGAACGTTTTAGGCTTTTTCAGGTAAGTTTTGGCAAACTCCAGCCTGGCTTTTTTATGTCTTGGGGTAAGAAGTGGGGTCTTCCTGGGTCTCCTACCATACAGTCCCTTTTCATTCAGACGCCGACGGATAGTACGGGTTGACAATGTTGTGCCCTCGGACTGCAGGGCAGCTTGAACTTGTTTGGATGTTAGTCGAGGCTCTTTATCCAGCATCCGCACAATCTTGCGTTGAAATCTCTTGTCAATTTTTCTTTTCCGTCCACATCTAGGGAGGTTAGCCACAGTGCCATGGGCTTTAAACTTCTTGATGACACTGCGCACGGTAGACACAGGAACATTCAGGTCTTTGGAGATGGACTTGTAGCCTTGAGATTGCTCATGCTTCCTCACAATTTGGTTTCTTAAGTCCTCAGACAGTTCTTTGGTCTTCTTTCTTTTCTCCATGCTCAATGTGGTGGACACAGGACAGAGGTTGAGTCAACTTTAATCCATGTCAACTGGCTGCAAGTGTGATTTAGTTATTGCCAGCACCTGTTAGGTGCCACAGGTAAGTTACAGGTGCTGTTAATTACACAAATTAGAGAAGCATCACATGATTTTTCGAACAGTGCCAATACTTTTGTCCACCCTCTTTTTTATGTTTGGTGTGGAATTATATCCAATTTGGCTTTAGGACAATTCTTTTTGTGTTTTTTCATTTAAGACAAATTAAATGAAGATACAGTCATATGTAAAAGTTTGGGCACCCCTATTAATGTTAACCTTTTTTCTTTATAACAATTTTGGTTTTTGCAACAGGTATTTCAGTTTCATATATCTAATAACTGATGGACTCAGTTATATTTCTGGATTCAAATGAGGTTTATTGTACTAACAGAAAATGTGCAATCTGCATTTAAACAAAATTTGACCGGTGCAAATTATGGGCACCCTTATCATTTTCTTGATTTGAACACTCCTAACTACTTTTTACTGACTTCCTGAAGCACTAAATTGGTTTTGTAACCTCATTGAGCTTTGAACTTCATAGCCAGGTGTATCAAATCATGAGAAAAGGTATTTAAGGTGGCCACTTGCAAGTAGTTCTCCTATTTGATTCTCCTATGAAGAGTGGCATCATGGGCTCCTCAAAACAACTCTCAAATGATCTGAAAACAAAGATTATTCAACATAGCTTTTCAGGGGAAGGATACAAAAAGTTGTCTCAGAGATTTAACCTGTCAATTTCCACTGTGAGGAACATAGTAAGGAAATGGAAGAACACAGGTACAGTTCTTGTTAAGCCCAGAAGTGGCAGGCCAAGAAAAATATCAGAAAGGCAGAGAAGAAGAATGGTGAGAACAGTCAAGGACAATCCACAGACCACCTCCAAAGACCTGCAGCATCATCTTGCTGCAGATGGTGTCACTGTGCATCGGTCAACAATACAGCGCATGCATAACGCCTTTTTGTATGACCAAACAACTCAATCTTTGTTTCATCAGTCCACAGGACCTTCTTCCAAAATGTAACTGGCTTGTCCAAATGTGCTTTTGCATACCTCAGGCGACTCTGTTTGTGGAGTGCTTGCAGAAACGGCTTCTTTCGCATCACTCTCCCATACAGCTTCTCCTTGTGCAAAGTGCGCTGTATTGTTGACCGATGCACAGTGACACCATCTGCAGCAAGATGATGCTGCAGGTCTTTGGAGGTGGTCTGTGGATTGTCCTTGACTGTTCTCACCATTCTTCTTCTCTGCCTTTCTGATATTTTTCTTGGCCTGCCACTTCTGGGCTTAACAAGAACTGTACCTGTGTTCTTCCATTTCCTTATTATGTTCCTCACAGTGGAAACTGACAGGTTAAATCTCTGAGACAACTTTTTGTATCTTTCCCCTGAAAAGCTATGTTGAATAATCTTTGTTTTCAGATCATTTGAGAGTTGTTTTGAGGAGCCCATGATGCCACTCTTCATAGGAGAATCAAATAGGAGAACTACTTGCAAGTGACCACCTTAAATACCTTTTCTCATGATTTGATACACCTGGCTATGAAGTTCAAAGCTCAATGAGGTTACAAAACCAATTTAGTGCTTCAGGAAGTCAGTAAAAAGTAGTTAGGAGTGATCAAATCAAGAAAATGATAAGGGTGCCCATACTTTTGCACCGGTCAAATTTTGTTTAAATGCAGATTGCACATTTTCTGTTAGTACAATAAACCTCATTTGAATCCAGAAATATAACTGAGTCCATCAGTTATTAGATATATGAAACTGAAATACCTGTTGCAAAAACCAAAATTGTTATAAAGAAAAAAGGTTAACATTAATAGGGGTGCCCAAACTTTTACATATGACTGTAATAATACCAAAGAATTTGTGTTTGCAATCATTTTCAGGAAGAAACTGAGTATTATCTGACAGAATTGCAGGGGTGTCAATACTTTTGGCCACAACTGTATATCCTGTACCTAGGAGTCTCCCTTGTAACTAGATTGGTAAGGGAAGACTAGCTGTCAAGGAGTACAGGTGCCACTATCGTGATTCAAGGGTGCCAACCTCCGCTGTCAGGCAGGGGCGTGATATAGGGTCAGTGTCTCAAGAATCCAGTGCGACTATTCTTTTAATATAACATATGTAAGATATGAGGAATTCCTAGAGATATTTGTTATGAGATAGTTTTGTACCTGCAATAGGATTGTACAATTTTTATGTTGTATTACCTCTAAAACCAATCACAAAAGCAGAAACTTCTATATTTAAGGTCTTATACCTGTATGGTATATTTAATGTTTGACTTTGATTGAAATTTTTACATGAAATATACATCTTTTTATTTCCCCTCTGTATTCTGACACAAAACAGGTAAGAGAAATATAGGGATAGCCAACATTGAGGGGGGCGTCACTATCGTGACTCTAAGGTTCCAACCTCCGCGTCTTAGGCAGGGATTATAAAGTAGGGCGAGACCTGCCTATAAGACCCACACAGGTACTGTGACCTCTCAGTTTGATTGGATACCGATTCTAACTATGTTTTAACTGTTGTATTTAGTATTGTATGTTCACATATGGCATTTTTAATAGATTTAAAATAAATTCCCCTTAAAACATTATCTTTATGTTAACTATTAGTTCAGGGGCGGACCTACCATCTGTGCAGCCCGTTCATTGAACGGGGGCCCCAGGGGAGAGGGGGCCCCTCCAGCACCGCATGGCTAATTCATGGCTCCAATGATGTGGCTGGGCTGTGTGTGTTCTGTGCGCACAGGACCTGTGAGAGGGGAGGAGTCAGGGGTCACATGATCAGGGGCCGTGTCTTCCCCTGTGTCTGTCTGCAATCTGCAGGACTCTGCTGTGCTGGTTGTCATGGTGCTGGTTGAGGTAAAGTTTCTGTGTGGGGTCAGGAGGGTTTTACAGTGTGGATGTAGAAGAGCCGTGTGTGTATGAGGTGTACGGAGCGGAGCCGTGTGTACGAGGTGCACGGAGCAGAGCCGCATGTGTATGAGGTGTACAGAGCAGAGCTGCATGTGTACGGAGCGGAGCTGTGTGTACAAGGTGTACGGAGCGGAACCTCGCGTGTACGAGGTGTACGGAGCAGAGCCGCAAGTGTACGAGGTGTACGGAGCGGAGACACGCGTGTACGGAGCGGAGTCGTGTGTGTACTTGGTGTACGGAGCGGAGCCACGTGTATATGGGGTATGCAGAGCCGTGTGGGTACGGAGTGGAGGCATTTGTGTACTGGATGTACGGAGCGGAGCCAAGTGTGTATGAGGCATACAAAGCAGGCTTTTCCCACGGACACAGAAGTACACGGCAGAGCCCCGAGGAGCACTTTAAGACGCGCAAATGACGTTCCACCAGAAGTGATGTGCTGGAAGCTGACCGGAAATGAGGTAATTTCATGAGGAGATTATGACGGAACCAGGAATGCTTCAGATCCATCACCATGTCCTCCTTGGATAGCGCGGACAGCAGGATCGCCTTAGAATCAGAGATGCCGGCCATATGAGCAGAGCTGCGCGTGTACGGAGCGGAGCTGTGTGTGTACGAGGTGTACGGAGCGGAACCTCGCGTGTACGAGGTGTACGGAGCGGAGCCCTGTGTGTACGAGGTGTACGGAGCAGAGCCGCAAGTGTACGAGGTGTACGGAGCGGAGCCGCACGTGTACGGAGCGGATTCATGTGTGTACTTGGTGTACGGAGCGGAGCCGCATGTATATGGGGTATGCGGAGCCGTGTGTGTACGGAGTGGAGGCATTTGTGTACTGGATGTACGGAGCGGAGCCAAGTATGTATGAGGCATACAAAGCAGGCTTTTCCCACGGACACAGAAGTACACGGCAGAGCCCCGAGGAGCACTTTAAGACTCGCACATGACGTTCCACCGGAAGTGATGTGCTGGAAGCTGACCGGAAATGAGGTAATTTCATGAGGAGATTGTGACGGAATCAGGAATGCTTCAGATCCATCACCGTGTCCTCCTCGGACAGCAGGATCGCCTTGGAATCAGAGATGCCGGCCATGTGAGCAGAGCTGCGCGTGTACGGAGGGGAGCTGTGTGTGTACGAGGTGTACGGAGCGGAACCTCGCGTGTACGAGGTGTACGGAGCGGAACCTCGCGTGTACGAGGTGTACAGAGCGGAGCCGCGAGTGTACGAGGTGTACGGAGCCGCACGTGTACGATGTGTACGGAGCGGAGTCATGTGTGTACTTGGTGTACGGAGAAGAGCCACGTGTATATGGGGTATGCGGAGCCGTGTGTGTACAGAGTGGAGCCATATGTGTACTGGATGTACGGAGCGGAGCAAAGTGTGTATGAGGCATACAAAGTGGGCTTTTCCCACGGACACAGGAGTACACGGCAGAGCCCCGAGGAGCACTTTAAAACTCACACATGACGTTCCACCGGAAGTGATGTGCTGGAAGCTGACCGGAAATGAGGTAATTTCATGAGGAGATTGTGACGGAACCAGGAATGCTTCCGATCCATCACCATATCCTCCTCGGACAGCGTGGACAGCAGGATCGCCTTGGAATCAGGGATGCCGGTCATGTGAGCAGATCATGATATTTCCTGCATCGGGAGGCTCAGGTGGGCATTACAATGGGAGCCGAGCTGCTATAGTATCTTTATAGAATCTTTCTTTCTTTGTTTCTTTCTTTCACTGTTCTTTCTCTCTGTTTCTTTCTCATTCTCTGTTCTGTCTTTCCATCTCTTTTTCTTTTTCTCTCTCTATTCTTTCTTTTTCTCTCTAATCTTTCTTTTTTTCCTTTCTCTCTCTATGTTCTTTCTTTCTCTCTCTGTTCTTTCTTTCCCCTTTCTTTCTTTCTTTCTTTCCTCTTTCTTTCTTTCTTTCTTTCCTCTTTCTCTCTGTTCTTTCTTTACTTCTTTCTCTCTCGCTGTTCTTTCTCTGTCTATCTCTATTCTTTCTTTCCCCTCTTTCTTTCTCTCTATCTCTCTGTTCTTTCTTTCCCCTCTTTCTTTTTTGTCTCTGTTCTTTCTTTCATTTTTTTCTCTTTCTTTCTGTTTCTTTCTCTCTCTCTGTTCTTTCTTCCCCTCTTTCTTTCTTTCTTTCTTTCTTTCTCTCTATTGCTCTGTTCTTTCTTTCCCCTCTTTCTTTCTTTTTCTCTGTTCTTTCTTTCTTTTTTTTCTCTTTCTTTTTCTTTCACTCTCTCTATTCTTTCTTTCTTTCCCCTCTTTCTTTCCTTCGCTCTCCCTCTGTTCTTTTTTCTGTCCCCTCTTTCTTTCTCTATCTGTTCTTTATTTCCCCTCTTTCTTTCTCTATCTGTTCTTTCTTTCCCCTCTTTCTTTCTCTCTGTTCTCTTTTTTCTTTCCCCTCTTTCTGTCTCTCTCTGTTCTTTCTTTCTCTCTCTGTTCTTTTTTTCTATCCCACTTTCTTTCTCTCTGTGTTCTTTCTTTCTTTCTCTTTCTTTTTCTCTGTTCTTTCTTTCCCCTCTTCCTTTCTCTGTTCTTTCTTCCGCTCTCTGTTCTTTCTTTCCCCTCTTTCTTTCTCTCTGTTCTTGTTTCTCTCTCTGTTCTTTTGCTCTCCTTTGTTTCTTTCTTTCTCTCTCTATTTTCTTTTTTCTCTCTGTTTTCTTTCTTTTCCTTAGTACCAGTCAGTGTACCCACAGTACCAGCCACTGTGCCCATGCCAGCCACTATGCCCCTAATAGCAGTCAGTGTGATCAGCAGTGCTAAATGGGTGTGGCTGGGCATTGACATAGGTGTGACTAGTCGCAAAATGGGTGTGGATGGGGTGTGGCCTAAAACTTGCGGCGGCCGCTGCCTTTGTCCCTCTTTCTCTTCTTCAAAAGTTGGGAGGTATGCTAATTATTTACTTAATCAAATTTACCATGTGGTGCAAGCGCCGGTGCAGAGGATTCAGCTCTGAAGTGAGATCAGCGTCAGTGCTGTGCTGCGCTGCCACTGTGGGGGAGGAGAGGAGACAGACTGTCACTCACTGTGTGTGTGGCGCCGGCCAGACGGTGGCTGCGGCCGCAGCGCCAGCGTGTGTCTGTGAAGTCACTGTGTGTCGTGCCCCATAACTAAATGCAGCTCAGGAATGTGCAGATGGTGGATGGATCCTCTTGGTCTGACCTGCCCTGCCTGCTCCAGGTAAGAGTACCAGAGCTGAGCAGGACTGAGGGTCTGGGACCGAGGCAGTCATGATTTTGGGGGGCTCCTGGGGGAAAACTGAAGCATGGCAGGCATGATTTTTGGGGGGCTCCATCCTGGGGGAAAACTGAAGCATGGCATGGCTGCTCATGAATGGGGGGCCCCTTGCCTGGGGAGAAGGGAAGCATGGCCTGACTGCTCATGAATGTGGGGGCCCCTAGCCTGGGGAGAAGCAAGGCCTTGGCTGCTCATAAATGGGGGGCCCCTGGGGAGAAGCATGGCTGCTCATGAATGGGGGTGCCCCTGGGGGAGATGCTTGGTTGCTCATGAATGGGGCATCTCATGGGGGGAGAAGAAACATGAATTGGGTGGCCCACATAGGGGGAGAAGCAGCATAAACTGGGGGGGCACATGGGGAGAAGCAGCATAAACTGGGGGGCCACATAGGGTGAGAAGCACTATGCCAAAAGTAGATCGCATATGGGGGAGAGCATTATGAGACAAAGGGAAACGGTGGGTGCCTATATATATTACCTGGAGGCTGTCTTGGGCTATATGTTATTTAGAGGCTATGCTGGGCTGTATATATTACCTGGAGGCTGTAGTGGGCTGCATATATTAACTGGAGGCTGTGCTGGGCTGTATATATTAACTGGAGGCTGTGCTGAGCTGTATATATTACCTGGAGTCTGTTCTGGGCACTGTATATATTACCTGAAGGCTGTTGCTGGACTGTATATATTAACTGGAGGCTGTGCTGGGCTGTATATGTTATTTGGATGCTGTGCTGGGCTTTATATATTAACTGAAGGCTATGCTGGGCTGTATACCATATTTTACTTGGAGACTATGCTGGGCTGTATATATTAACAACTAGAGGCAATGCTGGGCTAGTGGGCTATATATGTTATTTGGAGGCTGTGCTGGCCTGTATATACACTGTGTGCCAAATTATTATGCAAAAAATATTTCCTCATATTTTCTCTAAATTACCTATATGAATTGCAGTCATTGTTATTTTCCAGTCATCTAATATTCTAGTATAATTGCAATGTTTTTGAACAAACTGCCTATGAAAACAGTATATTTTTAAAAATAATAAACACTCAAAATGCATGTTCCAAATTATGTACAGCAGAGTTTTCAACCTTTTTATTTTTATTTTGAACAAAAAAATGGTCAATTGTGAAATTATAAGCATTATCAGCTTATTACAAAATGAAATCAAACAGTTTTCAAGTCAAAACTTTATTCTAGGTGATGTTACATTTGCACATAGGACCCCTTGTTCGAAAGAAGCTTCTGAACTCTCTCGTCCATTGAATTTGTCAGTTTTTGGATGGTTTGTGCTTCAATTGTTTTGCATGTGGACAGAATACCCTCCCAGAGCTGTTGCTTAGATGTGAACTGCCTCCCGCCATCATAGACACTCCTTTTGATGATGCTCCAGAGGTTCTCAATGGGGTTGAGGTCAGGGGAAGATGGTGGCCACACCACAAGTTTGTCCTCTTTTATGCCCATAGCAGCCAGAGATGCAGATGTGTTATTTGTAGCATGAGACGGTGCATTATCATGCATGAAAATGATCTTGCTGCGGAAAGCACGGTTCTTCCTCTTGAACCATGGCAGGAAGTGCTGTTTTAGAAACTCCACATAGATTATGGAGTTCATCTTTACCCGTTCAGGGATCCTAAAGGGGCCGACAATCTCTCTCCCCATGATTCCAGCCCTAAACATTACTCCACCTCCTCCTTGTTGGCGCCTTAGCCCTGTTTTCATGGGGTGTCCATCAACCAGCCATCCTCCACTCCATCCATCTGGACCATCGAGCGTTGCACGGCAATCATCGGTGAACAAAACAGTTTGGAAGTCAGTCTTCATGTATCGTTTGGCCCACTGGAGCCATTTCTGCTTGAGTGCAGTGGATAGAGGTGGTCGACAGGATGGCTTACGCACAGCTGCAAACCTCTGAAGGACCCTGCATCTTGTTGTTCGGGGGACGTTGGAGGCACCAGCAGCTTCAAAAACTTGTCTGCTGCTATGACAAGGCATTTTTGCAGCTGCTCTTTTAACCTGACGCAATTGCCTGTTGGAAAGAGTCCTCAATTTTTCCTTATCAGCACGCACACGTGTGTGCTGGGAATCAGGTACATACTTCTTGATTGTGCGATGATCACGATGAAGTGTCTTGGCAATGTTGATTGTAGTCATGCATTGACCTAAATACTCCACAATTTGTTGCTTCTCAGCAGCTGACACATCCTTTTTCTCTCCCATTTTGGCAAAAACAAAAAATGTAGGCTGCTTAATAATGTGGAACAGCCTTCTTAAGTAGTCTTGCCTTTATTTGGACACACCTGCCAAACTAATTTGCACAGGTATCTGCAATTGCTTTCAGTGATATAAAGAGCCCTGACACACATCACCATCAATGAGTTTAAACGACAAACAAAAAAATTCTAACCTTATCACTAGAGTTGAGCGACTTTTGGTTTTTTAGGGTCGCGTTTCGTTTCGTGAAACCCGACTTTTCCAAAAGTCGGGTCGAGCAAGATCGTCCGATTATAGGGAAAAGTCGGGGTCGTCCCGAAACACGAAACCCAATGTAAGTCAATGGGGAATAAAAGTCGGCAGTGAGAGGAGGACAGGAAACACACCTACAGTGCCCATTTGAATGCCAAAAGCATCAATTCTTCTTACTTAAGCTTGTCAACCTTAATTAACTTCATAATACAAGTTACGCACTGAAAAATGGGGGTTATTTGGCTAAAGTTGTGGGGGGGGAGGGCTGGCTGCAGGTTTTCATGTGCCCTGGGCGAAAGAGAGCCCCTTTAACACATACCACAACTCATCATGCTCCGATACGGCAGATAAATAGCGGTATAGTACAATGAAAAATACCTCACTTTTTACATCTCAGGACGAGGCCCATCTATTTCTCCATACAGAATCATTGGTCCCATATAATGTTTGAAACAGTATATGATGAGCTCCACATAATGCTACAGTATGTTGGTCCCCATGGATGAAGCTCCACTGTCTTATGGGCCCAAATAATGCTCCAAACATAATGGGCCCCATTTCTAATGCTCTAGTGTATAATGGGCCCTGTAAATGCTGCTCCAGTGTCTGATGTCCACCTTTGGAATGTTCCAGTGTATGGTGGGCCCCATCTATCATTCTCCAGAGTATAGTGCTCCCCAAAAATTGCTGTCCCAACATTGAAAACAATCAAATAAGTCTCCTCGCTAGGGAATCCCTGTACTTGTCTGGACAGGTGCTGTAGCTTGCTTAACAGCTCGCCAGCCGTTCTCACGCCCAGTATGGATTGCACGTGATTGCACAAAGGTTAGAAAGGGTACCGTATCCCTGGATAACATGTATGGATAGCGTACACATTCAAAATATATGTCTCAGGAGGCAGGCTCAGACGGTGTTAGGCCCAGTATGGATTGCACGTGATTGCACAAAGGTTAGAAAGGGTACCGTATCCCTGGATAACATGTATGGATAGCGTACACATTCAAAATATATGTCTATACAGCATGAGGGAGGCTCAGACGGTGTTAGGCCCAGTATGGATTGCACGTGATTGCACAAAGGTTAGAAAGGGTACCGTATCCCTGGATAACATGTATGGATAGCGTACACATTCAAAATATATGTCTCAGGAGGCAGGCTCAGACGGTGTTAGGCCCAGTATGGATTGCACGTGATTGCACAAAGGTTAGAAAGGGTACCGTATCCCTGGATAACATGTATGGATAGCGTACACATTCAAAATATATGTCTATACAGCATGAGGCAGGCTCAGACGGTGTTAGGCCCAGTATGGATTGCACGTGATTGCACAAAGGTTAGAAAGGGTACCGTATCCCTGGATAACATGTATGGATAGCGTACACATTCAAAATATATGTCTCAGGAGGCAGGCTCAGACGGTGTTAGGCCCAGTATGGATTGCACGTGATTGCACAAAGGTTAGAAAGGGTACCGTATCCCTGGATAACATGTATGGATAGCGTACACATTCAAAATATATGTCTATACAGCATGAGGCAGGCTCAGACGGTGTTAGGCCCAGTATGGATTGCACGTGATTGCACAAAGGTTAGAAAGGGTACCGTATCCCTGGATAACACGTATGGATAGCGTACACATTCAAAATATGTCTATACAGCATGAGGCAGGCTCAGACGGTGTTAGGCCCAGTATGGATTGCACGTGATTGCACAAAGGTTAGAAAGGGTACCGTATCCCTGGATAACATGTATGGATAGCGTACACATTCAAAATATATGTCTCAGGAGGCAGGCTCAGACGGTGTTAGGCCCAGTATGGATTGCACGTGATTGCACAAAGGTTAGAAAGGGTACCGTATCCCTGGATAACATGTATGGATAGCGTACACATTCAAAATATATGTCTCAGGAGGCAGGCTCAGACGGTGTTAGGCCCAGTATGGATTGCACGTGATTGCACAAAGGTTAGAAAGGGTACCGTATCCCTGGATAACATGTATGGATAGCGTACACATTCAAAATATATGTCTATACAGCATGAGGCAGGCTCAGACGGTGTTTGGCCCAGTATGGATTGCACGTGATTGCACAAAGGTTAGAAAGGGTACCGTATCCCTGGATAACATGTATGGATAGCGTACACATTCAAAATATATGTCTATACAGCATGAGGCAGGCTCAGACGGTGTTAGGCCCAGTATGAATTGCACGTGATTGCACAAAGGTTAGAAAGGGTACCGTATCCCCGGATAACATGTATGGATAGCGTACACATTCAAAATATATGTCTCAGGAGGCAGACTCAGACGGTGTTAGGCCCAGTATGGATTGCACGTGATTGCACAAAGGTTAGAAAGGGTACCGTATCCCTGGATAACATGTATGGATAGCGTACACATTCAAAATATATGTCTATACAGCATGAGGCAGGCTCAGACGGTGTTAGGCCCAGTATGGATTGCACGTGATTGCACAAAGGTTAGAAAGGGTACCGTATCCCTGGATAACATGTATGGATAGCGTACACATTCAAAATATATGTCTCAGGAGGCAGGCTCAGACGGTGTTAGGCCCAGTATGGATTGCACGTGATTGCACAAAGGTTAGAAAGGGTACCGTATCCCTGGATAACATGTATGGATAGCGTACACATTCAAAATATATGTCTATACAGCATGAGGCAGGCTCAGATGGTGTTAGGCCCAGTATGGATTGCACGTGATTGCACAAAGGTTAGAAAGGGTACCGTATCCCTGGATAACATGTATGGATAGCGTACACATTCAAAATATATGTCTATACAGCATGAGGCAGGCTCAGACGGTGTTAGGCCCAGTATGGATTGCACGTGATTGCACAAAGGTTAGAAAGGGTACCGTATCCCTGGATAACATGTATGGATAGCGTACACATTCAAAATATATGTCTCAGGAGGCAGGCTCAGACGGTGTTAGGCCCAGTATGGATTGCACGTGATTGCACAAAGGTTAGAAAGGGTACCGTATCCCTGGATAACATGTATGGATAGCGTACACATTCAAAATATATGTCTATACAGCATGAGGCAGGCTCAGACGGTGTTAGGCCCAGTATGGATTGCACGTGATTGCACAAAGGTTAGAAAGGGTACCGTATCCCTGGATAACATGTATGGATAGCGTACACATTCAAAATATATGTCTCAGGAGGCAGGCTCAGACGGTGTTAGGCCCAGTATGGATTGCACGTGATTGCACAAAGGTTAGAAAGGGTACCGTATCCCTGGATAACATGTATGGATAGCGTACACATTCAAAATATATGTCTATACAGCATGAGGCAGGCTCAGACGGTGTTAGGCCCAGTATGGATTGCACGTGATTGCACAAAGGTTAGAAAGGGTACCATATACCTGGATAACATGTATGGATAGCGTACACATTCAAAATATATGTCTCAGGAGGCAGGCTCAGACGGTGTTAGGCCCAGTATGGATTGCACGTGATTGCACAAAGGTTAGAAAGGGTACCGTATCCCTGGATAACATGTATGGATAGCGTACACATTCAAAATATATGTCTATACAGCATGAGGCAGGCTCAGACGGTGTTAGGCCCAGTATGGATTGCACGTGATTGCACAAAGGTTAGAAAGGGTACCGTATCCCTGGATAACATGTATGGATAGCGTACACATTCAAAATATATGTCTCAGGAGGCAGGCTCAGACTGTGTTAGGCCCAGTATGGATTTGACGGCCCAGATTACACAGCGGAGGAGCAGGGAGAGGTAAAGATTGCAAATGCTGGGGCCCTGCCCAAGCAAGGGGGGCCCACTCGTGGGCGTCGGTACTGGCACTGGGCCCCTCATAGTACAGCGGTGTGTCTGACGGCGGGTGTGCACCACCACCGTCAGAGACACTTGATTGCACTATGAGGGACCCTGTGCCAGTGCCCGCGCCCAAGAGTCGGCCTACCCACCTGTCCAGGGCAACGGCACTCGCACGGTGTCGTGCGCTAGGTGTTGACTCCGGCCATGGGGGGGGAGGCAGCACAGTTAGGGAGTTTTAGAAAGTGGCATATGTTGATGTTGGACATTCAGCTGATGCAAAAGGCGAAATAAGTGAAGTACCAGGAAGAGGTGGACCAAAGCAAGCCATTTTTCTGTCACCCTATGTGTCATCAGGGGAAGGTGGGACAAAATCCTTGGAAACCCATGCGTGGTTCATTTTAATGAAGGTTAGATCATCCACATTTTGGGTTGACAGACGGGTCCTTTTTTCTGTCAGGATTGATCCAGCTGCACTGAAGACTCTTTCCGATAGCACACTTGCAGCTGGGCAAGCGAGCTCCTGTAAGGCATATTGGGCCAATTCAGGCCAGGTGTCCAGTTTAGCGGCCCAATAGTCAAAGGGGAATGACCTGTGTGGGAGAACATCGATATGGGAGGAAAGTAGTTTGTAACCATAGTTGACAACTGCTGTCTCCTGTCACTTTCCATCGATGCAGTATTACCAGTTGTGTGAGCGGTATTTGAAAAATCAGTCGACAACATTGTCATGAAACCCCTGTCTCCAACGCCACTTCTGCTGTGTGCACCACGAACACCTCTGCCAAGCTGCCCCCGGCCCGTACGGCTCGTGTGAGAACCATCACCGCTGCTGTGTGCTGGGAATGCCTCAAGCAACCGATTTACCAGAGTTGCTTGTTTATTAGCCAATATTAGGTCAAGGTTCTCCTGTGGCATGATGTTTTGTAATTTGCCTTTATAGCGTGGATCCAGGATGCTGGCCAACCAGTAGTCGTCATCGTTCATCATTTTGGCAATGCGGGGGTCCCTTTTTAGGATCCGCAAGGCATAATCTGACATGTGGGCCAATGTTCCCGGTGTCAATGATGCACTGCGAGTGCTGGGTGGAGGAGCACTTTCTGGCAAATCCACATCCCTCCAGTCACGCACAAACCCTGTACCAGACCTTGCCACGCCAACATTTTCACTTTCCCCACGAGATGCATCCTCCTCCCCTAAGTAATCATCCCCATCATCCTCCTCCTCCTCCTCTTCTTCCTCCACCTCGTCCAGGAGAGGTCCCTGAGCAGACAATGGCTGAATGTCATCAAGGATTCCCTCCTCCTCTTCCTCCTCATCAACATTGGCTGCAGACGCCTGCTCCTTAAGGTGCGTCAAAGTTTGCATGAGCAGACGCATAAGTGGGATGCTCATGCTTAGGATGGCGTCGTCTGCGCTTACCAGCCGTGTGCATTCCTCAAAACACTGAAGGACTTTACAAAGGTCTTTCAGCTTCGACCACTGCACGCCTGTCAACTCCATGTCTGCTCTCAAAGTGCCTGGCCGTGTATCCTCCCACAAATGCATTATGGCCTGCCTCTGCTCGCACAGCCGCTCCACCATGTGCAGGGTGGAGTTCCACCTTGTTGCAATGTCGATAATGAGGCGGTGGTTGGGAAGGTGGAGCAATCGCTGCAGCTTCTGCATACGAACGGAGTGTACAGGCGACCGGCGGATGTGCGCGCACAGTCTTCGCACCTTCTGGAGCAGGGCTGTTAACTCCGGATAATTTTTGAGGAAGCACTGCACCACCAGGTTCAAGGTGTGAGCCAAGCAAGGTATGTGGCTGAGTTTTGAAAGGGCTATGGCTGCCACAAAATTACGGCCGTTATCACTAACTACCTTGCCTGCCTCAAGATGTACACTGCCCAGCCATGACTCAGTTTGTCGCTTCAAGTACTCGGCCAGCACCTCGGCGGTGTGTCTGTCGCCCAAACACATCATCTGCAACACAGCCTGCTGACGCTTTCCACTAGCTGCTCGATAGGGGGACACATCGTGTGCAACAGTGGCAGCTGCAGATGGAGTGCTCGTACGACTGCGCTCTGTGGACGAGCTTTCGCTTCTGGAGGAGGAGGAGGAGGAGGAGGAGGGTCGAACGCCTACAGCCAACTGTTTCCTATACCGTGGGCTAGGCAGCACTGTCCCACCACCGCTGTCCCCTGTGGACCCTGCATCCACCACATTAACCCAGTGCGCAGTGATGGACACGTAACGGCCCTGGCCATGCCGACTGGACCATGCATCAGTTGTGAGGTGCACCTTTCCGCTCACTGACTGCTTGAGTGCATGGACAATGCGGTCTTTCACATGATGGTGGAGGGCTGGGATGGCTTTGCGAGAGAAGAAGTGGCGACTGGGTAGGTCATAGCGTGGTACTGCATAGGCCATGAGTTTGCGGAAAGCTGTGCTATCCACCAACTGAAAGGGCATCATCTCAAACGAGATTAGTTTGGCAATGTGGGCGTTCAAACCCAGTGTACGCGGATGAGAGACTGAGTACTTTCTTGACCTACTCATAGTGTCTGGGAGGGTGAGCTGGACTTGAGAGCTGCATATGGTGGAAGTAGCGGTGGACAGGGCGGACTGAGAGAGGGTTGATGATGGTGATGGAGTTGGTGTTCTTTCTGATGGCCTAGATTCAGTCTTTCGTTGATATAACAGTGGGATTCCCTGACTGCTGTGGTCTTGCAACGACACCTCAACATTTGCTGCTGTGCTAACCGGTGGGCTTACAGTGGGGGAAACAATGTAGCGTTGCTGACTACCTTCGTTGTGATCAGTTGCACATGTGGCACTTGAGGTTTGGTGTTGTGTCCACGCTTGCAAGTGCATGCTGGTTAAATGTCTAAGCATGCAACTGGTATTCAAATTTTTCAGATTTTTCCCTCGGCTAAAGGTCTTTGCGCACTTCTTACAGATAACCTTGGCCTGATCATGAAGATTTTGTTCAAAAAAGTGCCACACTGCACTCTTCCTACTTTGGCAGACATTTTGCGGCCTAGCACGCTGTGATCTTTTGACCCTCTGGACAAGCTGTCCAGCAACTCTTTTGATGTTTGGAACCTGTCTTTGGAGTGCTCCGGGCCTGCCAGATAACAGCTGTTGCGATGTCGATGTCTGCTGTGGATGCTCCTCATCTGAGCTATTGGAAGCAGCACCCTCTTCCCCCAATGGATGCCAATCTGGGTCAACAACTGGGTCATCCATCACCTCCTCTTCTATGTCATGTGCACCTTCCTCTGTTTCACCGTGTATGGTGGTATAGTGTGCGGGAAGGGGCACCTGAGTCTCATCAGGGTCAGAATCTGGCTCTGTACACTGCGAGGACAATGTAGTGCTCTGAGTGAATGTACCAGCAGAATCATCCATCAGCGGCTGTGCATCAGTGCACTCCATGTCAGATTCATCTTGGCCTGGGTAATTCACCATTTCACTTGATAATCCAGGCATGGTATGTGAAAACAGCTCCATGGAGTAATCAGTAGTATGGCCTGCGTCATCCTTCAATCTTGGTTGGGGTGAAGGACACAAGGAAAGGTGTGGTTCATGAACATGAGCCTCCAATGACGACTCAGTGCTTTTACTTTTTACAACTGAAGAAGAGGAGGCGATAGAGCTGGAGGCTGAGTCAGCAATGTAAGACAAAACTTTTTCCTGATGCTCTGGCTTTAAAAGCGGTTTGCCAACTCCTAGAAAACTAAGCGTTCGAGGCCTTATGTAGCCAGACGATGACGCAGGGTCAGCACCTCCTGCATTCGGTCCTGTTTTGCTCTTGCCACTACCATCAGATCCACCACCAACACCATCATTACCAGCTGCCAACCCCCGCCCAATTCCACGGCCTCTTCCACCAGCCTTCCTCATTTTTGGTAGAAATGTAGACAAAATCCAACAAACTATATAGTAATGTAAAACAAGGTACAAGGTGTCTATAGGACAGGGGAGATTTAGAATTTCTGCACACACTTGTGGACAGTGGACACTTTTGGATTGTGTGAGGCCCACTGATATCTGAGCGCTATGTGACAGGCTCGATGGCACAGCTGTGACCAAAGTGACGAGAGGATAAGGGAGATTTTGAATCTCTGCGCACACTTTTGGACACTGGACACTTGTGGATTGTGTGAGGCCCACTGATATCTGAGCGCTATGTGACAGGCTCGATGGCACAGCTGCCTGTGACAAAAGTGACGAGAGGATAATGGAGATTTTGAATCTCTGCGCACACTTTTGGACACTGGACACTTGTGGATTGTGTGAGGCCCACTGATATCTGAGCGCTATGTGACAGGCTCGATGGCACAGCTGCCTGTGACAAATTGACGAGAGGATAATGGAGATTTTGAATCTCTGCGCACACTTTTGGACACTGGACACTTGTGGATTGTGTGAGGCCCACTGATATCTGAGCGCTATGTGACAGGCTCGATGGCACAGCTGCCTGTGACAAAAGTGACGAGAGGATAATGGAGATTTTGAATCTCTGCGCACACTTTTGGACACTGGACACTTGTGGATTTTGTGAGGCCCACTGATATCTGAGCGCTATGTGACAGGCTCGATGGCACAGCTGTGACAAAAGTGACTAGAGGATAAGGGAGATTGGATTGCTTTTAAAAAAGCAGTTTGCGGAGCAGTGGGTAAACAGCAATGCCAGCGTGTCAGGAAGCCTTAAAAGGCAGCCCAACAACCAACACCAATGATACACCACTATATAGCCTCCCCTTGCACTGCACACACAGTGACTTGTGTGTTGTGCAGGCCAAATCGCTAGCAGCAGAAGCAGTTTTTTTGTCTTCTTCCCTGCCTAACGCTCTCCCTACAGAATCAGCAGCAACCTCTCCCTATACTAAGATCGGCAGAAGTAAGATGGCGGTCGGCGTGCACGCCCTTTTATACCCCCTGTGACGCCCACCAAAGCAAGCCAATCACTTGCATGCCCTTCTGAAAGATGGTGGTGACCCGTGCCTAGGTCATCACGTTGCCCACAGTGTCCGTGGATCCTGATTGGCTGAAAAAGAGCGCAAAACAAACTTTTGAAACGCGACTTTGGCGCGTAAATCGCCGACCTCGTGGCCGACCTCATCCTAGGGTCGGGTTTCGTTTCATGAAACCCGACTTTGCCAAAAGTCGGCGACTTTTGAATTTTTTCGACCCGTTTCGCTCAACTCTACTTATCACTCCTAAACTCTTTTTGCATAATAATTTGGAACACAGTTTATAATTTGGAGGCTGCCACTGGCAAATAATAAAGACAGCCCAGCAGTACCCTACAGATATTATATCCGGCCCTGCATAGCCTCAATATTAGATAACAACAAATAACAAATAACTCTGTTGCCCTATGAAGGGCGGGGGGCCAAAAAATTTCTTGCACAGGGGCCCACTACAGTCTGTGTCCGCCCCTGTATTAGTTGAGCAGACAACATCATTATTGCAGTCGGATATCCACACAATGTTGTGCCAGACCAGCTAATCAAAAGAACGTTCTGAAATGCTGAGAAGTAAGGAAATTCACAAGGATCCCGTCGAGATATCACAGATTACTGACCTGGAAGATGGATTGGAGTCCTATGAATCAATTCTCTCATTTCTATTCAGTACTGCTCTACTGTTCCCCTGCTCCTCTGCCCTGCTATTCCGTATTTTAATTATGTCCAGTGAATTTATGTATGAGATTTTAATATCCTATTGCTGAATAAAGATTTATATCTGTATTTTTGCTTTGTTTTGATATTTATATTTGTCAAGTTATTTAGCAGAAATTTGATCTTCATGATGGTGTCCTGCAGTTACGTTTTATTATTCTTCATACTTGTATATTAGGTGGTATCTTCCCTCTTGTTTTCCAGGTAGGTCATATACGCTACTCAACACTGAAATTGCATCACGAAGGACAAGCCGTAAGGTTATGCAAATTGAGGAAGCAGCGGGTGTCACTAAGATCTGAAAATTTTCACATTTTCAATCCCCTGTTCAGTGATGTGAAATGTAGTCAGTCAACAGCTAATGACTGGATGCACAATGTTTGAGAAAACCTGTGGAATATAGAAGAAGAAACCAAGATACTCCCAATTCTGATGAAAATGACCAAGAACAAAAAGCATATACATGGTTATCTCAAATTTAAGCCGCATTAACAAGAGAGTTGGCCAAAATAAAGTAAAACAGAATTATGGGAATCAAAGTGTAAGGAAGAGATTTGTTGGCCATTTTTATACATAACTAGCTGAAGAGTCCGGCGTTGCCTGGGCATAGTAACCAACTGTGGTTAGTTATAACAAATTATAATGATTATATTGCACATAAAAACATTTCACATCATATATTCAACACTACAGATTTGCAACACAAATTAACCAAACGATTACCCAAGTATTGATAGTATTTTATTTTCAACTCATTTAAGAGCCTTTTGATAAACAACATTTTTGTTTTTTCCTTTCAGTGAAAAGATGAACAGATTTTTGGCAGTTCCAACTCTTGAACAGATCACGTAAAGTTGACCATGAGAAAAGCATGGAGATTGCAAATCGATCCCTACTACTTTCAAGGACTGTCCCTGAGCATTGTTAATGGACATTGCAAATAGCAGTTGAACTGAAAACTGGAGGCGTTTAACCCCTTTCTGACATCAGATGTACTATCCCGTCCATGGGACCCGGGCCCCTATGCCCATGGACGGGATAGTACGTCTAGCGCGATCAGCTGCGCTCACGTGGGGAGCGCAGCTGATCGTGGCCGGATGTCAGCTGATTATCACAGCTGACACCCGGCACTATGTGTCAGACCGCCCTCGACATATTAACTCCTGGCACACTGCGATCAAACACGATTGCAGTGTACCGGGGGTTTAGGGAAGCATCAGGAGGGAGGGGGCTCCCTCTGTGCTTCCCTGAGCCCCCGCAGCAGCGCGATGTGCAGCGTTGCTGCTGGGGCCTCCTTCCTTATAGGTCCCTGGATCCAATATGGCGCCGGGGACCTTCGGGGGCCTGCAAGGGAGGCGTCTTCTGCAGTGCCTGTAACAGATCGCTGATCTGTCACAGCGATCTGTGATGTGACAGATCAGCAATCTGTCACATGACAGTGATGTCCCCCCTGGGACATTGTAATAAAGTTAAAAAAAAAGGGTAAAATTTATAAAAAATCGCTAAATAAATTTAAAAAAAAATATTCCCTAATAAATTCATTTTTTGGAAACAAAAAAACAAAACAATAAAAGTACACATATTTGGTATCGCCACACCGCAACGACCCGCTCTATAAAACTGTCCCACTAGTTAACCCTTTTAGCAAACCCCTTAAAAAATAAAAATAAAAAAAAGCCACAAATAATGATCTATTTATCATACCGCCGAACAAAAAGTGCAATAACGCGCGATCAAAAAGACGGATATAAATAACCATGGTACCTCTGAAAATGTCATTTTGTTCTGCAAAAAACGAGCCACCACACAGCATCATCAGCGAAAAAATATAAAAGTTATAGCTCGCAGAATAAAGCGATGCAAAAATAATTATTTTTTATATAAAATTGTTTTCATAGCATAAAACCACCAAAACATAAAAAAAGACATAAATGAGGTATCGCTGTAACCATACTGACCCGATGAATAAAACCGCCTTATCAATTTTATTGCACATGGAACGGTGTAAACGCACCCCCCAAAAGAAATTCTTGAAGTGCTGGTTTTTGTTCATTCTGCGTCCTAAAAATCGGAATAAAAAGCGATCAAAAAATGTCACGCTCCCGAAAATGGTACCAATAAAAACGTCAACTCGTCCCGCAAAAAATAAGACCTCAAATGACTCTGTGGGTCAAAATACGGAAAAATTATAGCGCTCAAAATGTGGTGATGCAAAAACTATTTTTACAATGCAAAGCGTCTTCTAGCGTGCAACAGCTGCCAAACATAAAAACCCGCTATAAATAGTAAATCAAACCCCCCGTTATCACCCTCTTAGTTAGGGAAAAATAACAAAATTAAAAAAATGTATTTATTTCCATTTTCCCATTAGGGTTAGGGCTAGGGTTAGGGCTAGGGGTGTGCTGGAGTTAGAATTGGGGGGTTTCCACTGTTTGGGCACATCAGGTGCTCTCCAAACGCAACATGTCGTCTGATCTCAATTCCAGCCATTTCTGCGTTGAAAAAGTCAAATGGTGCTCCTTCCCTTCCAAGCTCTGCCATGTGCCGAAACAGTGGTTTACCCCCACATATGTGGTATCAGCCTACTCAGGACAAATTGCAAAACAACTTTTGGGGTCCAATTTCTCCTGTTACCCTTAGGAAAATAAAAAATTGGGGGCAAAAATATCATTTTTGTGGAAAAAAATGATTTTTTTATTTTCACGCCCGGACGTTATAAACTTCTGTGAAGCACTTGGGGGTTCAAAGTGCTCACCACACATCTAGATAAGTTCCTTATGGGGTCTAGTTTCTAAAATGGGGTCACTTGTGGGGGTTTCCACTGTTTAGGTACATCAGGCGCCCTCCAAAGGCAACATGACACCAGCAGACCATTCCATCAAAGTCTGCATTCCAAAACATCACTACTTCCCTTCCGAGCCCCGACGTGTGCCCATACAGTAGTTTTCTCCCACATATGGGGTATCAGGGTACTCAGGACAAATTGGACAACAACTTTTGGAGCCCAATTTCTCCTGTTACCCTTGGGAAAATAAAAAAATTGGGGACTAAAAGATCATGTTTGTGGAAAAAATTATTTTTTTATTTTCATGCCTGGGCGTTATAAGCTTCTATGAAGCACTGGGGGGGGTCAAAGTTCCTTAGGGGGTCTAGTTTCCAAAATAGTATAATTTGTGGGGAGTTTCCCCTGTTTAGGCACGTCAGGGGCTTTCCAAACGTGGCATGGCGTCCAATCCCAATTCCAGCCAAAAAAGTCAAATGGCGCTGCTTCCCTTCCAAGCTCTGCCATGTGCCCAAATAGTGGTTTACCCCCACATATGGGTTATCAGCGTACTCAGGACAAATTGCACAATAACTTTTGGGGTCCTGGTACCCTTGAAAAAATAAAAATTTTGTGGAAAAAAATGTGATTTTTTAATTGTACGGCTGTACGTTATAAACTTCTGTGAAGCCCTTGGGGGTTCAAAGTTCTCACCACACATCTAGATATGTTCCTTTGGGGGTCTAGTTTCCAAAATGGTGTCATTTGTGGGGGGTTTCCACTGTTTTGGTACATCACGGCCTTTCCAAACGCGACATGGTGTCAGCTCTCAATTCCAGCCAAAAAAGTCAAATGGCGCTGCTTCCCTTCCGAGCTCTGCCATGCGCCCAAATAGTCGTTTACACCCATATATGGGGTATCAGCGTACTCAGGACAAATTGCACAATAACTTTTGGGGTCCTGTTACCCTTGAAAAAATAAAAAATTTGTGGAAAAAAATGTGATTTTTTAATTGTACGGCTGTACGTTATAAACTTCTGTGAAGCCCATGTGGGTTCAAAGTTCTCACCACATATCTAGATAAGTTCCTTGGGGGGTCTAGCTTCCAAAATTGGGTCACTTGTGGGGGGTTTCCACTGTTTAGGTACATCAGGGGCTCTCCAAACGTGACATGGCGTCCGATCTGAATTCCAGCCAATTTTGCATTTAAAAAGTCAAACGGCGCTCCTTCCCTTCTGAGCTCTGCCATGCGCCGAAACAGTGGTTCCCCCCCACATATCAGGTATCAGCGTACTCAGAACAAATTGCACAATAACTTTTGCTGTCTATTTTCTCCTGTTACCCTTGGTAAAATAAAAAAAATTGGACCTGAAGTAATTTTTTTTGTGAAAAAAAGTTAAATGTTCATTTTTTTTTAAACATTCAAAAAATTCCTGTGAAGCACCTGAAGGGTTAATAAACTTCTTGAATGTGGTTTTGAGCACCTTGAGGGGTGCAGTTTTTGGAATGGTGTCACTTTTGGGGATTTTCTATCATATAGACCTCTCAAAGTGACTTCAAATGTGATGTGGTCTGTAAAATTAAAATGGTGTTGCAAAAATGAGAAATCGCTGGTCAACTTTTAACCCTTATAACTTCCTAACAAAAAAAAATTTTGGTTCCAAAATTGTGCTAATGTAAAGTAAACAAGTGGGAAATGTTACTTATTAAGTTTTTTGTGTGCCATATCTCTGTTATTTAAGGGTATAAAAATTAAAGTTGCAAAATTGCGACATTTTCAAAATTTTCGCCAAATTTCCATTTTTTTCACAAATAAACGCAAGTTATTTGAATGAAATTTTACCACTAACATGAAATACAATATGTCACGAGAAAACAATGTCAGAATCACCGGGATCCATGGAAGCGTTTCAGAGTTATTACCTCATAAAGGGACAGTGGTCGGAATTGTAAAAATTGGCCCGGTCATGAACGTGCAAACCACCCTTGGGGGGTAAAGGGGTTAAAATAAAAAAACAAATCAGATGGAATCAGTGGAATTCTTGGAATGAAAATGTCCTCTCCTTTGGCACATCCTGTTTCTGAGCTTTGTATCTAACCCTATCCTGTGTGATAATGTCTGCTGAGCTGTGTACCTAATCCTCTCCTGTGTGATACTTTCTGCAGAGCTGTGTATCTAATCCTATCGTGTGTTACTGTCTGCTCAGCCATGTATCTAATCCTATCTTGTGTGATACCATCTGCTGAGCCGTGTACCTAATCCTATCATGTGTGATACTGACTGCTGAGCCGTGTATCTAATCCTATCATGTGTGACACTGACTACTGAGCTGTGTATCTAATCCTATTCTGTGTGATACTGTCCGTTGAGCCATGTATCTAATACTATTCTGTGTGATACTGTGTGCTGAGCTGTGTATCTAATCCTATCCTGTGTGATACTGACTCCTGAGCTGTGTATCTAATCCTATCCTGTGATTCTGACTGCTGAGCTGTGTATCTAATCCTATCCTGTGTGATACTGACCGCTTAGCTGTGCATCTAATCCTATGCTGTGTGATACTGACTGCTGAGCCGTGTATCTAATCCTATCCTGTGTGATACTGGGCTCCCCTTGCAGTCTGTGTCAGAGGGTGGTCTGTCTTGGCACGGTAATAAATTGTGTTATTTTCAGCTTTACAGAAGGACGATAACAAAATAGAAATGATAATAATAGACCTCAGTTACCACAACTGTCTACAAAGAAAACTGTTGCTGATAGCAACCAATCACAGCTCATTTTTCATCTTTTAAACAGCTCTGGGACAGCGTGGTGAGTTTTGAGTGGCGACTTTTGTGTTTCGACTTTTATGTGGCGAGGTTAGTGTATGTGTGGTGAAATGTGTGCTGAGGGTGGTATATGTGTTGAAGCACATGGTAGTGTGTGGCGCATTTTGTGTGTATGTTCAAATCCCCGTGTGGTGAGTATCCCATGTCAGGGCCCCACCTTAGCAACTGTATGGTATATACTCTTTGGCGCCATCGCTCTCATTCTTTAAGTCCCCCTTGTTCACATCTGGCAGCTGTCAATTTGCCTCCAACACTTTTCCTTTCACTTTTTCCCCATTATGTAGATAGGGGCAAAATTGTTTGGTGAATTGGAACGCGCAGGGTTAAAATTTTGCCTAACAACATAGCCTATAATGCTCTCTGGGTCCAGACATGTGACTGTGCCAAATTTTGTGGCTGTAGCTGCGACAGTGCAGATGCCAATCCCGGACATACACACATTCAGCTTTATATATTAGATGTAGGATGTATGCTGTTTAACATATTACATCAAAGAAAATATTGTGAGCATGCACCATAATCTGTATGTTTGTAAAGCATATCTGAACTAAAGGTAAGGTAGATGAAAGGGAGGAGGTTGCCTGAGAAATGGAATTGCACATGCAGGTTAGGGCTAGTGCAATGTCCTTGAATATCTTTTTGTAGACCCTGACATTAAGCCCATCTGGTCCAGAACACTTGCCCATTTTAAGATCCTTAAAGGGGTGGTCCACTACTAGGACAACCCCTTCTTGATCATAATGTTTGTCCCATATAAAATAATAAAGCTTATACTCCCCTCCGGCACTGGCACCGTTCCAGTAGTGTCAACACTCGCTCTCCTGGGGATCCCATGCGGTGATGTGAAACATGACCCCGGCATCCAATTGGTGATGGTGTCACTGTCCCCGCCTTCGGACAAATCAAACACGAAGTCTGGGCTGCAGCTGATCTTGGACTTCCTCTTCATGCTCAATTTGACGAGACAGGGACAGTGATGCCGGCGTCACATGTCACAACCACAGCACAGTAGCCCAGGGGAGAGTGAGTGCCGACAGCGCGGGAACTGAGCCAGCACAGGAGGCGAGTATAGGCTTTATTATTTTAAGGGTGCCAAGAGAGGGGTATGAAAACAAGTTGTCTAAGTAGTGGACAGCTTCTTTAATAGCTCTCTATCTCTGGAGTGGTAAACTCTGCAACTAATGTCTCTTATCTAAGTAGTCAGAGCAGGTGCTGGGTATTTAGTGCTATAATTTCTTTTTATGTGAGATTTTGCTTGCTAAAATCATTATATTTACATTTCAAAGAGAACAGATTTTCATAATTAGCCCTACATTTCTGAAGGGTATCGTTAATTGAACGTATTTTACCCCTAGTCTGTGAGGGGATAGATATCATGTAAGTCTTGGCTATCTTGTGCCTAAGCGCCCTTGCCAAGAACCTGTCACTTTTATCTCCAGATTTATAAAAAAAGTCTTAGATTTTTCATGGGCCTCAGGGAACTTTTGATTTATCAATTTCTTAACAGCTAATCTGGTATCATATGGTTCGTTTCAGACCTCGGGATTGAAAGACCATTTATGCTAAATTCCAAGGATCAACAATTTTTCAACTAACCTAAAAATCACTTCTGTATATATATATATATATAAACTAGAGGCTTAGGAAATGAAAAGTCACCTCACATTTTAGTGCTTTCCATTAAATGGAATTACTAGTAGCTTCATCCTGATGGACATCAACAAAGGCTTGTGAAGAGCAGAAAAGGACATATACTATATAAACAGGGATCACCATGAATAAGAAAAGAATATGTTTTTATTGGGACAAGCAGAAAAAAAATTGAAATAAAAAATTGAAGCAAACGATAGAAGCCCAAAATGAAACTTCACCCCGCTAAACAAGCAAACATGTAGATAAAGCAAATAGTAACAGGAATGAATAAAGTGAAATATTCACATGTAAAGTGCCATGGAATAAATGGTGCTATAATAATAATAATAATAATAGTTGGCATATACAACATTTGGAGATAGGACAATAATGTACGAATACTTGATAAAAGTGTCAGGTACAAAGGGCTCACACTGCTAGATCAATGTAATAAATGGTCACTAACAAAGTGGTAGATGCAAACAATAGTAAACCAATATGGCGGATAGCAATATAGATGTTTGCACTGATATATCTGACAAGCAAACATATAGAATCAAACTGTACAGCTCAATTCAAAAACATGCCTGTGAAAGCAAGATAACCATAACACAACCGCACTGCAAGGCAGAAATTCGACATCCAAATGTGCACACGTTATGTATCTGCTGTGCTTTTTCACGCATGTATATAGTCCAAAAAACGCAATGGAATACTTATGCAATGTAATACAATGACAATCCTGAAGTGTTGTGCACATGATCAGTAAATTTGTGTGGGGCGCATGCACGCATCCCATCCAGCAAAGCATCCCATTAGCTAAGCATCTAGAAGAAGCAGTTATTCCATGGCAAGGAATTAACATCCATCTTCTCTCATAACACGGGTACAACCTCTGCTTGCTGTCTGTCATCTGCTGCTTTACCATCTTGCAACATATTTTAATGGTACAACCTCTGCTGTCTGTCATCTGCTGCTTTACCATCTTTCAACATATTTTATTGGACCACAGCTGCTTGCTGTCTGTCATCTGCTGCTTTACCATCTTGCAACATATTTTAATGTGCCTGCTAAATCTTTGGTATAATTAATTTGTTCCTTTGTATTTAGTACTCACTGCTGTATATCCATGACTGGGATCACTGTAGATGTTTTCTGGTGGAAGGTGCTATAGCATATAGATGCATCCATGCCCAACGTCTTTGATCATCTAACCACCCCCTGGTGTGCTGGTCCTAGCTGCTAATTATCCCAAACCAGCTCCCACAATCCCTCTCTCCTGACCCTGTAGTGTGGCCTATAAATTTAGATGCATTCTAAGGGGTGCACGCAGTGTGGAATGCATGCACTCATCACATCCAGCAAAGCATCCCATTAGCTAAGCATCTAGAAGAAGCAGTTATTCCATGGCAGTTAGTCAGGGCAGGAGTCAGGTAACCCACACTTTGCACTACCTTTTAATCATGTGCTTTATTTCTATCCTCCTGTGTTCCCTTGCCGTCCTCATTCACCGCCCCATCCCCATCCATCATGACTCATACACATCAGCCCCTCTCTACTTCCCTCTCCCATGTATAGCTCCCATGCACTACTCACCTTCCTGAAAAACCTCAGCCTATCTTGCCCAACACATCACACAAAAAGTCTTACAATTCCAAAAACTACTTGCTCTTTATCTTCCTACTACTGATTTCGGGGGACATCTCCTCCAACCCTGGTCCACCATCCCTCAACCCCTACCCTACCTCACATCGAAACCTTACTAACCTTATTATATTAGTTGTACTCCTTCATCTCCTTTTAATTGTGCCCTCTGGAATCCACGGTCTGTATGTAACAAGCTTCCTGTCCTGCTCAACTACTTTCTGAACAACTCTCTTAATCTGTTGGCCTTCACTGAAACATGGATTCAGGATTCTGACACTGTCTCCCCTACTGCCATTTCCCATGGTGGCTTACAATTCTCCCAGTCTCCGAGACCCACAAACAAACTTGGTGGTGGAGTCGGCATACTCCTGTCCCCACAATGCACTTTCCAAGTCATCCATCACTCTCATTCCCTTCTTTTGAAGTCCACACCATCAGACTCTTCCATCCCCTCTCCCTCAGAGTTGCAGTCATATACCGGCCCCTAGGGTCACCCACCCACTTCCTTGACCATTTCTCTGCCTGGCTGCAGCACGTCATATCCTCAGAACTCCCAACCCTTATCGCGGTAGACTTCAACATCCCCATTAACAGCCCCACTTCCATATCTGCATCACAGCTACTATCACTAACCAATTCTCTAGGCCTCTCACAGCTCTCAACCTCTGAGACACACAAAGATGGTACACCCTTGATCTGGTCTTTGTCTGGCTCTGTTCAATCTCCTACCTAGATAACTCACCGCTTCCCCTCTCTGACGACAACATTCATTCACGCTCACAATTCCTTGCCCACCCCAGCACACTCCTACCTACCACACATTCAGAAATCTACAAGCCATTAACCCTCATACATTTTCAGACTCCCTACACATCATTGTCCCCAATCTCCTCTTTTTTCTGTCCCGATTTGGCTGTACATCACTACAACGACACCCTCAGAAGCACCCTTGACCAAGTAGCTCCCCTCACCCGCAGAGCCTCCAATCACAGAGTAAAACAACCCTGGCTCACATCACAAACTCGATTTCTGCGGCAATGCTTTAGTTGTGCAGAACTCTTATGGAGGAAAACACACCACAAGACTTCATCCACTTCAAGTTTATATTAAGACCCTATAATTCTGCCTTTCACCTCGCCAAACAGACCTACTTCACCACCCTGATCTCCTCACTATCCAACAACCCCAAGAAACTTTTTGACACCTTTCACTCCCTCCTCAGGCCGAAAGCACAAGCCCCTATCTCAGACATTTGAGCTGATGACCTGGCCTCACATTTTATAGAGAAAATAATGTAACATCCGTACCTCCGTGGGGTCCCCGCTCTCAGTCTGCTCCCCACTGCCCAGCTTAGGTCTCTGGCTCCTCTCCTGCTTCCTGGCGCGCGGCCGGCAGGTCTCCAGGTATGACGCTGAGGTTGCGCGAGCTACCGCTCTCTTTAAAGAGGCAGTGCGCATTTTTCAAATATGCTCCTAACCAATGGTGTGATAACGAATGCTAATTCTGGCCCCTCTGCCATAGAGGGGGCGCCGGAGCAACAAGTGATTCCTGCTGCTAGTTTCCGGTTTAGTGTTCTGTAGTACTTGTGCTCTGTTCTGCACTGCTAGTGTCCTGCCAGAACCCAGCTAATACTGTTTGTCTTCTCAGATTACCAGCAGCTCTCTACTCCGTACCCAGGACGATACCAGTGCTGCCTGTGCAAGTTCCTTTCCGCTCAGCCATCCATCACTCCGTTTCCCTGGACGACATCAGTGCTGTCAGTGCGAGCTCCGTCCCATGCTGTCGCTTCCCGCCTGTCAAGTTCAACGCTTCCATGTGTCCGGGGTCTAGCTGGAGGTAGCACCTGCGTCCCCTGAACACTCCAATCTGATCCTATTCGAGTGTCGGGCTCGCATAGTCAGGCCCCTTCGGAGCACCCCAGTCCGTGGTCTTGTGGTTCCACAAAAATAGTAATAAACGAATGTGCCACACAACATTTGTGCCCCCGCTTCCATTCGTTACAGATTGCACCAGCCATGGAACCCGCTGGGTCCCAAGCAGCTCCAGAGATGTGTCAAGAGGTTACTCGCCTGAGAGATCAGAAGGACAAGATCACGACCTATCTGTGCAACTTGTCTACATGTATGGACTCGTTGATTTCCTCGTTTTTTTTCCATCTCGACCACCGGCTTCCAGGCTCCCTGTTGTACAGCAGGTAAAGGACTTCATCTGGCGGCTCCCACACAGTTTGATGGCGATCCCACTCAGTGTCGGGGGTTCATTAATCAGTGCACACTGCACTTTGAACTCCTGGGGCATATGTTTTCTTCGGAACGGGCCAAAGTGGGCTTCATTATATCACACCTTGCCGGAGATGCTCTCGCCTGAATCCGCTGTGTTAGAGAGGGGATCCTCTGGTTAATAATCTCCAGTTTTTCCTGCAGGCTTTCCGCAGGACCTTCCATGAGCCTGGCCATTCCTTTTCAACAGCTTCTTTGCTTCTCCGTTTACGCCAGGGGAATCTCACGGTGGTCCAGTATGCAGTTCGTTTCTGGACCCTTTCCTCAGAGTTATCCTGGAATGAGGAGGCTTTGGTGGCTACCTTTTGGGAGGGGTTGTCTGGGAGAATAAAGGACTAGCTGGCGGGTCGGGATATTCCTGAGACTCAATGACCATATATCCTTAGCTACTCAGATCGATCTTCGCTTTCAAGAACGTTCTAGAGAATCCAAGTGGGAGAGGAGACCTTATCGCCTGGATCCTAGTTTCCAGAAACTGCCTGCTTCTTCTCCAGCCTCTCTTCCTGAAGCTATGCAAGTGGATCAAGTGAGCTTAGCTAGACAGTGCCATGAGTTGCACCGCATGGAAGGGAAATGTTTCTACTGCGGTAGTTTGGAGCATCGGATCCGCTTCTGTCCAAAGAGGTCGGGAAACTCCAGAGCCTAGGGTCGGTAGGAGAGGCTTCCCTGGGTAAGGATCATCTCTCTCCATCTCTGCAAATGACTGTCTCTGTGTCCTTCGGCATGGTCAGATTTTCGGAACTTTGCTACCTGGATTCTGGAGCCGACGGGAATCTCATCCAGCACGCGGTGGTGGACTGCTAACAGATTCCAGTCCAGTGTCTTCTAAATACATTGCGGGTGACATTCGTGAATGGCAAACCCTTGACCGAGCCTGTTCGGTTCCAGATTGAGCCAGTGGAACTTTGGGTAGGTCTAACGCAATCTGAAAGAATCTGTTTTTATGTGTTGCCTGGTTTGTCTCACCCCTTGCTTCTAGGTTTACTTTGGCTCCAGCACATGAGCCTGTCCTAAACTGGAGAACTGAAGAAGCCCTGCACTGGGGGGATTCCTGCTCTGATCGATATATTGCTCCCATCCGCCCTGTTCATCCTCCAGAAGAGCGAACTGCCCTGCCGGGATTACCATCCTCTTACTGGGCCTTCTCATATGTCTTCGGGAAAAAGGAAGCAGAGAGGCTGCCTCCACACAGCTCTTATGACTTCCATTGATCTGCTTCCCGGAACATCTCGGGGTTGAATCTATCCTCTTTCCCATGCAGTGACCCAGGCCATGTCAGATTACATCAAGGAGAACCTGACTAGAGGATTTATCTGGAAATCATCTCAACCGGGGATCTCAGAGGAGCCTACAACTTAATTCGCACACAGTATGTCAGGGAGACAAATTGAAAACAGCCCTCAACACTCGAGATGGACACTATGAATACCTGGTAATGCTATTTGGCCTCAGTAATGCACCCGCGGTCTTCCAGGAGTTTGTAAATGACATTATTAGAGATCTCTCTTCATGTGTAGTTGTCTACTTGAATGACATCTTGATTTACTCCGCAGACTTAGTCACTCATCGGAGGCATGTGCGCCAGGTCTTGCAAAGGCTGAGGGAGAACAGACTGTACGCCAAGTTTGAGAAGTGCATCTTTGAGCAATCCTCTCTGCCTTTTCTTGGTTACATAGTCTCATCCATAGGTCTGAAGATAGATCCGGAGAAGTTATCCGCTATCCTCAAGTGGCCTCACCCGTCCGGGCTTAAAGCAAAACAACGGTTCCGGGGGTTCGCCAACTATTACCGTCAATTTATTCTACACTTCTCTACTCGAGTGGCACCCATCTCGGTTTTAACTCGGAAAGGTGTTAACCCCAAGCATTGGACTCCAGAGGCGGAGGAGGCCTTTACTTCACTGAAGGAGGCCTTCTCTTCTGCGCCCATTCTCCATAGACTGGATACTGATAAACAATTTTTTCTTGAGGTAGATGCTTCCTCCATAGGCGCTGGAGCAATTCTTTCTCAAAAATCGTCTACTGGTCGTATGGTCTCTTGTGGTTTTTACTCAAAGTTGTTTTCCACTTCTGAAAGGAACTATTCCATTGGAAATCGGGAATTCTTGGCTATCAAGTTGGCCCTGCAAGAATGGCAACACCTCCTTGAGGTAGCAGTCCATCACGTTGTCATTGTCACCGATCATAAAAACCTTGCCTTTGTCAGGTCTGCACAGAAGTTAAATCCCCGTCAGGCCAGGTGGGCCTTGTTTTTTTGCTCGATTTAACTTTGTCAAGGCCGATGCACTTTCTAGAGCCTTCCTGCCTCCTGACTTAGAGGAAGAACCTCAACATAGCATCGAGCCGTCCAGGTTAGAGTCAGCAGCCTCTGTTAATCTCTCTCGGCTTCCTCCCGGAAAAACTCGTGCCCACTTCGGACTGGAATTGTGTTGTTCGGTGAGGTCACTCTTCCAAGTTGGGCAGTCATGCCGGACAGAAAAAGACTTTGCAACTTATCTCCTGTTATTCCTGGTGGTCTACCATGGGCAAAGATATCCTGGAGTATGTCTCAGCCTGTCCTTCGTGTGCCCGTAACAAAACTGCAAAGCACCTTCCATCCGGGCGACTCCTGCTACCTGTTCCTTCCGCTCCCTGGCAGCACATAGCTATGGATTTTATTACGGATCTTCCCATCTCGTTTGGCTGCTCCGCTGTCTGGGTTGTGGTGGATTGCTTTTTGAAGATGGCCCATTTCCTTCTGTCTGGTCTTCCATCTGCTCCTGAGCTTGCGGACTACTTCATACAGCATATCTTCCGTCTCCACGGGTTTCCTCTCCTCTCCACATTGTGTCCGACAGGGGTGTCCAGTTCACCTCAAAGTTCTGGAGAGCGGTTTGTAAACTAATGAAGGTAGAATTGAACTTTTCTGCTTATCATCCGCAGTCCAATGGACAAGTGGAGAGGACCAATCAAATCTTGTCCGGATTCCTGCATCATTTCGTCAATATACATCATAATGACTGGGTCAAGTTACTGCCCTTGGCAGAGTTCTACTATAATAATCAAGCAAGTGAATCCATCTTTTTATCACTGGGGCTTCAGACGTCCCTGCACCAGACACCTTTGCAGAGGAATTCTCTTAAGTCTGGAGTGATACCAAGTCCGCTTTAGAAAAAGTCTCACAACAAATGAAGAAACATGCGGACAAAAGAAGACTGGATGCTCCAATCTTTTGACCCAGAGATAAGGTTTGGCTCTCCTCCAAGTAGATATCCTCCTACAAAATAGGTCCCTGCTTCATTGGTTCCTTTGAGATCTTGAAACAAATCAATGTAGTCTTGTACAAATTGAAATTGCCTGCCTCATTACGTGTGCCTAATTCTTTCCATGTTTCTCTCCTCAAACCAGTAGTCTTGAGCTCCTTCTTTAAGGACCCGGGTACCACTCCTGATCCTGTCAGCGAGGCGGATGTCTTTGAAGTAGGCAATATTTTGGCCACAAAGAGGGTAAGGGGAAAGAGCTATATTTTTGTGGATTGGAAGGGCTTCGGTCCTGAGGAGAGGTCATGGGAGCCTAAAGAGAATATCCAAGCTCTCTCCTATTGGAGAGATTTTACGAAGGCTTAAAAAAGAGGGGGCATAAAGTAAGGGATACTGTAACATCCGTACCTTCCACGTGTTTGGGATCTAACTGGAGGTAGCACCTGCGTCCCCTGAACATTCCAATCTGAACCTGTTCGAGGGATCTTACTACATGTGTTACCTCTCCACTCTCGCCCTCCCAGACCCTTCAAAGTTCGGCTTCCTCCTCCTACATTCGACAGAAACTGCACTCATCAACGTGACAAATGACCTTCTGACAGCAAAATGTAAGGGTAACCACTCTCTGCTCATTCTTCTCGACCTTTCTGCAATTTTCGACACTGACCACCATCTCCTACTCTCTAGGCACCAGTCACTAGGCATTAACCCCTTTGCTACATTGGAGGTACTATTCCGTCCTTGTGACCTGGGACCTAAGCCCCAAGGACGGAATAGTAAGTCCAACACGTGAGCGCCGCTGATCGCAGCTGGGTGACAGCTGATTATCACAGCTGACACCTGGCACTATGTGTCAGGGGTGGTCACGGACCGCCTCCGGCACATTAACCCCCAGCACACTGCGATCAAACATGATTGCAGTGTAACGGGGGCACTGGGAAGAAATGCACAGGGAGGGGGCTCCCTGCGTGCTCCCCTGAGCCCCCCGGAGCAGCGCGCTGTCAGAAAGCCTGTGCCGTACCTGTCAGATCGCTGATAATAATCTTTATTTTTATATAGCGCTAACATATTCCGCAGCGCTTTACAGTTTGCACACATTATCATCACTGTCCCCGATGGGGTTCACAATCTAAATTCCCTATCAGTATGTCTTTGGAATGTGGGAGGAAACCCACGCAAACACAGGGAGAACATACAAACTCCTTGCAGATGTTGTCCATGGTGGGATTCGAACCCAGGACTGAGCCACCGTGCTGCCCCTGTGCAAAGCCCTTTTGCTGTGCAAAGTGTCAGATCAGCGACACTTGTCACACTGGGACATTATTATAAAGTGACAAAAAAAGTGTAAAAATAATTAAAAATCCCTAAATAAATTAGATATAAAAAAATCCCCAATTTTTTTGTAAATAAAAAAAACAATAAAAGTACACATATTTAGTATTGCACGTCTGTAACGACCTGCCCTATAAAACTGTCCCACTAGTTAACCCATTTAGTGAACCCCTTAAAAAAAATAAAATAAAGCAAAAACTGCTTTATCATCACACCGCCAAACAAAAAGTGCAATAACGCGCGATCAAAAAGACGGATATAAATAACCATGGTACCGCTGAAAACGTCATCTTGTCCCACAAAAAACGAGCCGCCATACAACTCCATCAGCGAAAAAATAAAGTTATAGCTCGCAGAATAAAGCGATGCAAAAATAATTATTTTTTATATAAAAGTGTTTTTATAGTATAAAAGCGCCAAAACATAAAAAAATGACATAAATGAGGTATCGCTGTAATCGTACTGACCCGAAGAATAAAACCGCTTCATCAATTTTACCGCACGCGGAACGGTGTAAACGTCCCCCCACAAAGAAATTCATGAAATGCTGGTTTTTGTTCATTCTGTGTCCCAAAAATCGGAATAAAAAGCGATCAAAAAATGTCACATGCCCGAAAATGATACCAATAAAAACATCAACTCGTCCCGCAAAGAATAAGACCTCACATGACTCTGTGGGTCAAAATACGTAAAAATTATAGCTCTCAAAATGTGGTGATGCAAAAACTATTTTTACAATAAAATGCGTCTTTTAGTGTGTGACAGCTGCCAAATATAAAAACCGCCATAAATAGTAAATCAAACCCCCCTTTATCACCCCCTTAGTTAGGGAAAAATAATAAAATTTAAAAAAAGGATTTATTTCCATTTTCCCATTAGGGTTAGGGCTGAGATTAGGGTTAGGGGTGTGTTGGGATTAGGGTTGGAGTTAGAATTGGTGGGTTTCCACTCTTTAGGCACATCAGGGGCTCTCCAAACCCAACATGGCGTCTGATCTAAATTTCAGCCAATTCTGCGTTGAAAAAGTCAAACGGTGCTCTTTCCCTTCCAAGCTCTGCCATGCGCCCAAACAGTGGTTTATCCCCACGTATGGGGTATCAGCCTACTCAGGACAAATTGCACAAAAACTTTTGGAGTCCAATTTCTCATGTTACCCTTGGGAAAATAAAAAAATTGGGGACTAAAAGATCATGTTTGTGGAAAAAATGATTTTTTTTTTTATTTTCACGCCCGGTCATTATAAACTTCTGTGAAGCACTTGGGGGTTCAAAGTGCTCACCACACATCTAGATAAGTTCCTTGGGGGGTCTAGCTTCCAAAATGGGGTTACTTGTGGGGGATTTCCACTGTTTACGCACATCAGGTGCTCTCCAAACGCGACATGACCCCTGCAGACCATTCCATCAAAATCTGCATTCCAAAACGTCACTACTTCCCTTCTGAGCCCCGACGTGTGCCCATATAGTAGTTTTCTCCAACATATGGGGTATCAGCATTCTCAGGACAAATTGGACAACAACTTCCGTGGTATAATTTCTCCTGTTACCCTTGGGAAAATAAAAAAAACTGGGGACTAAAAGGTGTTTGTGGAAAAAATATTTTATTATTTTCACTCCCAGGCGTTATAAATTTCTGTGAAGCAGTTGGGGGTTCAAAGTGCTCACCACATATCTAGATAAGTTCTATGGGGGTCTAGTTTCCAAAATGGTGTCATTTGTGGAGGATTTCCACAATTTATGCACATCAGGGGCTCTCTAAACGCAAAATGGCATCTGATCTCAATACCAGCCAAAAAAGTCAAAAGGCACTGCTTCCCTTCCGAGCTCTGCCATGCACCCAAATAGTAGTTTACCCCCACATATGGGGTATCAGCATACTCAGGACAAATTGCACAATGACTTTTGGGGTCCTGTTAGGCTAGCTTCAGACTAGCGTTTTGCCCGCAGCGCACGGCCGCTGCTAGCCCCTCCCCCTCCGGTCATCTCCTAGTGTCGCACATCGCTGCATGTGATCTACACACCCCATCTTTAGCATAGGGTGCGCAGACCGTGCGCTAGTAGGATTTTGCGTGCGCTGCGCCCTTTTGACTGTGCGCCGAACGCACCATGTTGCATTTTGGTGCGCTCAGGGCAAGCGGCAGCGATGCGCTGCAGGCAAAAATGCTAGTCTGAAGCTAGCCTTACCCTTGGGAAAATAAAAATTGGGGTGAAAAGATCATTTTTGTGGAAAAAATGATCTTTCAATTGTAACGCTGTACGTTATAAACTTCTGTGAAGCCCTTGGGGGTTCAAAGTTCTCACCACATATTTAGATAAGTTCCTTGGGGGGTGTAGTTTCCAAAATGGGGTCAGTTGTGGGGGTTTCCACTGTTTAGGCACATTAGGGGCCCTCCAAACGTGACATGGCGTCCGATCTCAATTCCAGCCAATTTTGCATTGAAAAAGTCAAACGGCGCTCCTTCCCTTCTCAACTCTGCCATGTGCCGAAACAATGGTTCCCCCCACATATGGGGTATCAGCATACTCTGGACTGCAAAAGCTATTGTGCAGTTTGTCCTATTTCTCAAGTTACCCTTGGTAAAATAAAAAAAATTGGACCTGAAGTAATTTTTTTTGTGAAAAAAAGTTAAATGTTCATTTTTTTTTAAACATTCAAAAAATTCCTGTGAAGCACCTGAAGGGTGAATAAACTTCTTGAATGTGGTTTTGAGCATCTTGAGGGGTGCAGTTTTAAAAATCGAGTCACTTTTGGGTAGTTTCTATCATATAGACCCCTCAAAGCGACTTCAAATGTGATGTGGTCCCTATAAATAAAATGGTGTTGTAAAAATGAAAAATCACTGGTCAACTTTTAAATCTTATCACTTCCTAACAAAAAAACAATTTTGATTCCAAAATTGTGCTGATGTAAAGTAAACATGTGGGAAATGTTACTTATTAAGTTTTTTGTGTGCCATATCTCTGTGTTTTAATGGCATAAAAATTCAAAGTTAGAAAATTGCAAAATTTTCAAAGTTTTCGCCAAATTTCCGTTTTATTCACAGATAAGCACAAGTTACATCAATGAAATTTTACCACTAGCATGAAGTACAACATGTCACGAGAAAACAATGTCAGAATCACAAGGATCCATGGAAGGGTTCCAGAGTTATGACCTCATAAATGGACAGTGGTCAGAATTGTAAAAATTGGCCCGCTAATGTGCAAACCAACCTTGGGAATAAAGGGGTTAAATGGTACCAGTTACACTCACCTCTAGTGCGGTCGTCATTCTAGTGGTCTTGGCACTGGCGATCCCAAGAGCTAAATCCGTGGCTGCTCCACTCTCCCCTCCTTCGGGCAAAACATACTGTCATGATCCCAGTGCAGGTTTTTGAGCTGCACACCAGGGGTTAATGTCTGGAGCTCTGTGCAGGTTTTGACCTGCACACTTGGGGTTAATGATTGTGGCCTCTTTCTGGTTCTGGGAGAGCTTCATAAACCCCTGGGTAGCTTCAATCCCTGCCAGTTATACTTTTGCCTTTGGCCTAGTGTGCTGACCCCCGTGTGCCTGTTTGTTGCTATAGCTTGTTTATATGGTTCTGACCCGCCTGTTTCCCGTTGTGAGTTTGCCTGTTGATTTTGTACTGCGTTATTATCTGTGTATGACTCATTGCCTGTGACCTGACTACTCTCTGCTCGCCCCTCTTGTACCTTGCAACTATCTGTGTATGACTCATTGCCTGTGACCTGACTACTCTCTGCTCGCCCCTCTGGTACCTTGCAGCTATCTCTGTGTGTGACTCATTGGCTACGTCCTGACTATTCTCACTGTCTATGCCCCTTGGTAACTTTGTCTCGCAGTTACTCTGCTAGGAATTGTCTTGCAGCTCCTAGCTCTGTGGAGTTTAAGCCACGCCTCTAGCAGTCACGTGCTTCAGGTCCGGCGGGTCTGAAGTACACATCTATTCGGTTGCTGCCCGCTCCACAGGTATCTTGGAGCACTGTTCGCTTTACTCAGGACACGCGCACTGGCTCAGTGAGCAAGTTCAGTGCGGTGTCTCTGACACATACATTCGGAGTAAGTTAGAGCTGCGGCTGCTCTCTCACCACCTTCGAATGTCAGTTATGTAAAAAGGAAGGGAAAGTGAAGTGGCTACTGATTGGCTGCAGGGATCACGTGACAAAGTCAACCGAGCCCCGAAAGAGCCAGTGACGATACAGCGCAAACAGCTCTCGCATCAGTGGTGAGTATAGCTGCTATTATTTTATAGTGATTGGGAAGGAGTTGTCCAAGTATCTAACATTCTTAGCTTGCTAATAAAAGCTTAAAATGCACAAACAGAATAATTTTGGGACACCGTATCTTATACTAAGCTGTCAATTAAAATTTGCACCTATCATATCAGCTCACAGGGGGAAGAATTTTTCATGCCGCTAACAGCTCTCAACCATACTGTGTACTATGTAAGTTTTCATCATTATTTATACAAATACCAGCTCTTCCCAATACCATAGGTTCAAAGGCAAGATTTTAACCTGTAAATAATAAAAAATACAGTCCAAAACACAAGGGTATCAGTTTTAAGAGCTCATGTCTAGTAATGATTGGGAGCAAGTTATAAATGGGTTATCCTACACCTCTCTGATGCACATGATCGGATATCAGGCGTTGGGAACTCTACTGTAAATGATCAGGACAACTGTCAAGACAACGCTTTGATTCTTAACGGGATCTCATCCAGTGGTGTATTGCCAATTTCGGCAGAACTCAAGGCTAATATGGGAAATGAAAGCCAGGGGTTGGAATGGAGGCCGAGTGCCGAATAGCGCTGCCCAACATCTCGATTCCAGTAGTATTTTCATCCTCGGCACATAAAGTTGCATACAATTGAGGGACAGGGAGCAATCACCTTGTTGCGCCACCGTTCATCAGGTGCATCTCAGTTTTGCCGATGCAGGTACAATTATCATGCCTCCTGCATAGAACCCAAGCCCATACACAGCGCAGCCTGGAGCAGCACATCATAGGAAGAAGGCTATGTGATTTTTTTTATATGTATATATATATATATATATATATAATAGTGCGTCTGCGTGTCTGCATTTTCTGACAAGGGAGGAAGGACACCAAATTGTATTGGGGAGCACTGTGGTGGCCTTATATTCTATTGGGAGGCACAGTGGGCTCATTATACTGTGTTGGACCGCCCAGTGGTGGACTCATACTAAATTGGGGGACATATTGGAGCATAATACAGTATTAGGTAGATTTTAGGGGCCACATACGGTAGTTGGAGCACTGTGAGAGCATCATAATGTGTGTGATGGGTGCTGTATGACTGAGTGGGCTTAATATTGTGTAGGGAAATATGTTGTGGGGGCATCACACTGTGCATGCTGGAGGTTACAGTATGGATAAAATGTTTACTGGGAATTGATTTGGGGGCATCATGTTATGTGGAGAACCATCAGGGGGTGTCCTATTGTGTGTAAACCATTGAAGGTACTGGTTGGACAAGGAAAATCATCACTGCTTTTGTATGTAAAATACATTTCTCTCTTCTCTGTCTTTACAATTTGTAAATTATTCTATTGATGACCAAGCTAAATAATTGTTTTGTTTGGAAGTGAGTAGCTTGAATTAGTTTCCAATTCAGACTTAATGACCCCATAATTTCGGGTCACATTAAATTATCAAGTCACCCTATTAAATAAAACAAACTGGGCATTAGATGTTTATCTTAGCAACTGTCCTAATCATGTATAGCAGAATCTCTCCATTGTCGATGTCAAATAAGATGGTAAAAATCATTACTGGACAACCTATTTCAATTCTAGAAATGTAAAATATATTTACACATGATTCATATATACAGTATTTTGCAGACTGCAAGATGCATCGGACCATAAGATGCACCGCAAATTTTGGGAACCAAAAAAATAAGTTTTTAATAAAAAGGTTGTGCTCCTTATAGTCGAATTTTGCAGTAGCTTATCGGGGGTGGCGGCAGAGTTGGAAGCAGGGTTAAAGAAGGCAGAGCCGCTGCTGCAGGAAGCTGGTGGCGGCGGCAGGAGTGCGGTGATGCCGCGGGCCTCGACTAGGGGGATGAGGTGTCCCAGTGATGAAAAGCTTCGGGCCCTGGCCTTTCACAAAATGTCGGCGTGAGCGGCGTCCCCACACTATTGATTGATTTCCCTGCGGTGAGCTTCAAGAAAATGACTGCCACAGGCAGTGCCTGCTTAGATTGAGATCTCGGGAGACGAGTACTCAATCTGCGCATACGTCTTATAATCCAAAACATAGGGTAAGTCTACATGTGTATTATTTGAATACCAATTAGTTTTCAATAACAATTGGTCAATGATAATTGTGTACATTTTCTAAATAATTTATACTCTAAATTATTTTCCTTTTGTAGACATTACTATAAAACTGAAAAAATAGCTACTTTCCTGTGTGTTTTCAGATGTGTATGGTTTTTTTTTTTTCGATTAAAGCATTTCCCACAAGTTGAACACAAAAATGGTTTCTCACCTGTGTGAGTTATCCGAGGTCTAATAAGAGCTGAATTACTGCAAAAATATTTCCCTCAGTTTCAACATGGGGGGCTTCACCCCCGTGTGAGTTCTCCAGTGTCTAATAAGATCTAAATTTTTGGAAAAACATTTCCCACAATTTGAACATGAAAATGGCTTCTCCCTTGTGTGACTCCTCTGATGTAGAACAAGTTTGGATTGCTCTGCAAAACATTTCCCACATTCTGAACACGAAAATGGCTTCTCCCCTGTTTGAATTTTCCGATCTCTAATAGCTGAATTATCGAAAAAACATTTCCCACAATTTGAACATGTATATGGCTTCTCTGAAAACCATTTTCCACATTTGACACATGAAAACGGCTTCATTCCTGTGTGAGTTCTTTGGTGGTGAACAAGGTGATATTTTACTGTAAAACATTTCCCACATTCTGAACATGAAAATGGTTTCTCCCCTGTATGAATCCTCAGATGTCTAACAAGATTTGCTTTTCGATTAAAGCAATTCCCACATTCTGAACATGAAAATGGCTTCTCCCCCGTGTGACTTCTCTGATGTAGAACAAGGTTACGTTTTATAGTAAAACATTTCCCACATTCTGAACATGAATATGGCTTCTCCCCTGTGTGACACCTCTGATGTGTTACAAGTTCTGATTTAGTATTGAAACATTTCCCACATTCTGAACATGAAAATGGCTTCTCCCCTGTGTGAATTCTCAGATGTCTAACAAAATTTGTTTTTGTATTAAAACATTTCTCACATTCTGAACAAGAAAATGGTTTCTCCCCTATGTGAGCTATTTTATGTTCAACTGTCCTTCTGTGATTTTTGTTTTGCACATTTTTCTTTGATGAAGCAGAAAAAAGGACCTGTTGAAAAACTTCAGATGACAGATGTTTTCCGAGAATGTCTTGAGGTGTATCTGGTACAATGTTATGGTCTTCACAAGTATCTGGTGAGATACCAACATTATCACCTGCAAAACCTGAGATTATCCCACATCCCTCTGAGGTCCTGGTACAGTCATCTGCCAAGAATACAAATTATTTTACTATTTTTCAGTAACATTCCATTGAAATTACCGTACATTACTGTTTATTATATACTTTATAGCATTTCCATGCAAACTGTAATACAATTCAATTATTGACAGATTAAGACAATAAACTACAGAAGAGGGACTAATAGATCATAGCTAAACCTCCAGGCTATGTCCTTTTAAATGTTCACTTCTCTATTAAAGCCATCTGCAGGGTTCATGTTTCACTTTGTGATGAATAATTTCCAGTTACCGTATTTTTCAGATTATTAGATGCACCCCAAGTTTTGAGGAGTACAATAGGAATTTTTTTTTAAATAAAATGGTGGTGCTTCTTTTAATCCATGTGTCTTATTGCTTACCAGGGGTGGTGGCTTCGGTGAAGCGGGGTCCCAAGGCAGGAGTGGGATGATGCCGCAGGCTGGTATAAGGGGGTGTCTGATGTGCAGTGCGCCACTGCAGGTGTTACGTGCTGGAGTGCCTGGTGGTGCTGCGGGTGTGTCTGGCGGTGCTGCTGTGGTCTACGGTGCTGCAGCGCTGAAATCTCATCTCCTGAGACCTCCATTTGCGCATGCGCCGCCGCCCCGGCGTCCATTTTCCCAGAGTCCACAGCACAGGAAACCGCAGAACTGTGGGGGGCTCTGGCCTTTCACAAAATCTCGGCAGAGCCCCCAGCAGCACCGAACCCCCCTCATCCCAGCCTGCAGCAACGGTACCAGTAAGTTATATATGCATAAAATGCACCCACATTTCCCCCCCAAATTTGAGGGGAAAAAGTGCGTCTTATAATCCATAAAATACGGTTTATGTTCAGAGAAGACTCAAAACTGATTACAGATGCTTTTCATACAATTCTCGGAAAGGTTCAAGCACTAATACAGAGCAAAGCACATTGGTGTACATTGTCATGCAAGTCAAATAAACATTGGCTGAACATAGAAATATGGGAGCACTGCAGTATCTAATTAACTATTTGCAACAGTGTCGTCTGCAAGCATAGTTGCCAGTGCTTTGTTCTTTTGTAAATCACTTAGCCTTACACTGGTGTTTGAACGTTTGTGAGTCCTTCAAAATTTGTAATATTTCTGCATAAATTGAACCTAAAGCTTCATCAGATTGTCACTACAAGTAGATGAAGGTAATTTACATAACATTATGATTTAAGTGCTCACCTATGCCAATGGCTGAATATTTTCTAACTACCAGGGTGGTGGGTGGCTGTTTACATCATTTTTGGGAGAGACGTTCATATTATAATAAAAATAACTTATCATCTCCAAGTTATTCATAAATTGGCTCTCCAAGTGTGGCATATGGAATGTGCACCTACATATCGCACTTATACCAACATTGGTTCTGGCTATTTTTTTGGTTTTGCTTTGTTTTTTTTGCACATTGTACATATAGGTTTGTGGTTCCCCCATTTTGGACTTTACATTGTATCTATATAGTTTCCCCCAGACAGGTGTTTAAACAGTGAATTACAAAAATTAGGGACCATCCTGAATGGGTAAACACTGTCGTGAGAAGATGGCTTTTACACCTTTTTGATCAAAATCATGTCATCCAAGTACGCCATGTTATTTCCATGTACTATTACTCTTTACTTACTACACGGTATTTGCTTATTTTGCTTTTAACATAGGTTCTGGTTGTAAGGCTGCATTGCTGCTGTTCAAAACCTTTACCCAGTAAGTCATGAAAAACATTGTACTGTACATGACCGTAGTTGCTGATCTATCGTGAACAGCATATTTAAGCTTAATGCGAAGAGAAAGAAAGAGCCCATGTAATCCTACCCATGTGAGAACAGACTAAGAACACACCACCATCTCTCGAAATTCTGTGGAGGTCACCAAATGGTACGTCAGTGATTTCTCCAACCTGGTCAAGTTGCTGTTGGAGCTGAGTTTGGCACAAGTGGATGACTGGGAGTGTACACTTTTTCATTGTCACACAATCAAGGACAGATGCCTGACAGGTAGACAGCATTAGAGGAAGTAGTAGAAAAAAAAACAGTAGATGTGGAGGATTCAAATGAGGACACCAACCAGTTACTACTTGGGAATACACCCTGGCTACCAAAAATACAAGTTTGCAAAGAACATGTAGGATGGCTTGCTCGTATAGCTTGCCAGATTGCTCTTCCGAAATGAGTAGGTGATCATGGTTCATGTGTTTATGAAGAGCTTTAGTTCCTAGTCTTTTCTTGCCTGTATTTCCATTGTTTTTATTCCTCCTAAGCATTCACATTGCAAAACAACTTACCACCAGTAAAGCCATGACCAATGCTTTCAAATGTTATTGAGCCTCCTCCGGCAACATCAGTTGTGACCTTACCTGTAACAAAACTGACTGAGGAAGCACAACTTCCCAAATAAAGATATTTTGGTTGAATCGCGGCTACTTTCTTTCTTGTTCACGGCATCACCCACCGGATGCAAAGTGCCACAGCCCCTCAGTTGATACTACTGGTACCCTTATAACATGGCTGACAGAGCCATCAACACAGACAAGTGCTTGAATTGTGACCTACATCTCTTTTGGTGCCATCTCATCTAAGAACAAATGATGACTGTTCATCTTATCTAATAAATCAACTGAAAGAAGTTGTGATACATATTCTTTAGACCCGGAGTGCTATGGCTTAGGGGAAACTGAAATGTTATTGATGAATTTAAATGTCCACAGTGTAAAAGATTAACTGCTATGGTGGCTGGGGACTGTGCAGAACATTGACTCAAACTCACGTGAGGCAAAGGGAGCCAATTGTGGCATGCTTTTGGATGTACTACTACTGTCCAGATTGCTGGCACCAATGATGGTAGTGCTTCTGCAGTTCCTATATTCTTAGCGAGTATGCTCGTTGCTCGGGTGGTCTCTGAGTATTTTGGCGTGCTCGGAGAATTAGTTTGTTTCGAAGTAGCTGCATGATTTATGGCTGCTAGCCAGCCTGAATACATGTGAGGATTGCCTGTTTGTTAGGGAATCCCCGTATGTATTCAGCCTGTCCAGCAGCCATAAATCATGCAGCTGCGTCGACACAAACTAAATTTACGAACATGCCCAAATACTCGGAGGGCATCCGAGCAACGAGTATACTCGCCCATCGCTACTCGACACTTCCAGCCACAGACACTGAATTAAGCAACTGGCCTCCATTTTGTTCAGCAAAACACACCCCTGGGGTGAGGATATGTGAGCGGTCATTCCCACCCATCTCTTACAACTGCTTGTAAAACCCGGCCCTGGAGTGGCCCAAACAATCCTCTCGGCATTATATGTGCTGGAGCATACTTCCGAACTCACATCACCGCAGCTAATAGCCGCGATGACACATATCTCCCCTCAAGGACTTGTCTGGCGGCCAACTTACAATAAATATAGAATTGCAGCAGGGCGAGACGGAATTGACAGAGACTGAAATAATCCCATTGGTGATGTGCAGGGAGTTTTACACAGGTGCTACAGGAATAAGCATTATAACATTTTTTCATCAATTGGTGTCACGATTCAACCTCTCACTGTGTCCTAGGGATGCAGTGAGTGACCGCTCAGCCGCCTTATATCAGGGGCATGCGGGGCCATCAAGTATTGTCAACGACGACAACGACAGATCAGCTGCCCAATCAGAAGCAGGGGCATGCTGGACTGTTCGTATTGACAACCCAACCACCCAATCTTATGGTGTGATTAGATTCCATAACTATCTCCATGGGTTCAGCCTCTTGTTTAGCTGGTCCAGAGCTCAGTAGAGATCCATTAGCAGTCTCCTTAAGAATAGATGAAAGTCTTGAATTTTTAATCCCATGTTTTTTAGCAAAAGAAATACATAAAATTTCCATTTGCTCCTGAATCAACCGTGGCAGGTGTGGAAATCTATTGAAACCTGATCGGAATGAAGCAATGAGAATCCTTGTTTGCTTTTTTCCATGCTGGATGCAATAGAAGAAATTGAACCAGCGCTTCCAGAGAATACTGTAATCCATTCAGACAAGACTGATTCTTCATCAGAAAAGTTAAGATCCGCTACCACTGCCACTGTTTTACGGAGTCGCGAAGGACAATTAATGAAAGAGTGGTCCGACTTGCCACAATAGAGACAATGATTTTCCCGAAGTCTCCTCGCTTTCCTATCAGCAATGATACAGCGGGTATGTGATAATTATTAAAAGCAATTTTTATTAAATACGCTTAAAATATGGGACCAAAACAGACAAAAAAGAGGGTAGTAGAATTCTAGTTCCTCAAAAACTATCTTACTAGATAAACAGACAGTACTGGGTGCTATCTGCAACACTGACAACAATAAGTAGATAAAATAACATGGAATTGTAACATTAGTCAATATCATCTATGGGTCAGAGAAAGCTACTACCAAATACTCACAAATTCAATTATACTCATGGACACACATTCACATGGGTCAGCAGTGGTTATATATGGAAATACTATCCCCATTAAGAGTGTAGGCCAGAAAATGCTCACTAATAATTGGATATATATGAACCAACAGCGGTTGGCAAAGAACAGATAAAGCTGTCATATCCAAATGAGTCAAGCTGACTTGTCCAAAACTGCACTTGTATGTAAAGTGATGTATAACCAGCTGTAGATGCTAGATGGAAACAAGTACTGTATTTTTCGGACTATGAGACACACTCTTTGCCTCCAAAAATTTGTAGGAAAATGGGGGGGCGTCTTATAGTCTGGATGTACCTGCTGTGGATAGGGAGATGGGGGAGCGGCGGACGAGCGGGTCCCAGGAGGCAGGACAGCTGCTGCGGCTGACCCCTGTGCCTGCTGCTAAAGAAAAATGAATATTCACTGCTCCACACTCCCATAGTTCCTCCCACCTCTATGCACTCAAGGTGGCATCGAGCGGTGGGAGGGACTATGGGCGTGTGGAGCAGCATGAATATTCACTCTTTAGTAGCGGGCACACGTGATCACCCAGCAGCTGCAGAAAACCGGCGGCTGCGGCTAACAGTGTGTCTGCTATTAAAGATGAATATTACTGCTCCACACGCACATAGTCCCGGGTGTGGGGAGCATTTAGTATTCCGGCAGCTGTCTTCGGCTTGTAAACAGCGCATTACGTCACTGCCATGTGCTGCTTACAAGCATAAATCAGCTGCTGGCATCAGAAGAGAACACTGCGAGGGAGCGCAGGGAAGGTAAGTGGAAGGGATTATATTGTTTTTTGAGTTTTTCTCATAGGGGCCATGTATACAAAGATGGGGTTGGGGGCCATGCATACCAGGAAGGGAAGATGAGGGGACCATGTATTCCAGGATGATGATGAGGAGGCCATGTATACCTGGACTGGGGACATATTAGTACAGAATTTACCACATTTTTTGCTTCAATTGTTTTCTAATTTCCTCCTCTAAAACCTAGGTGCGTCTTATGGTTTGGTGCATCTTATGTTAAGAGTAATTTAACGCTCAACTACCACTACCTTGTCGTAGAGATTCAGTAGAGGTATCAGAAAGGCAAGTGATAGTCCTTCCATTGCTGGCTGTTTTGCTGCATTGGTTACTCAGCCCCCCCAGAAGTACCACAAATAGTATTCTTCTCACCTGTCTCATCAGGAATGCCTAACCCTTTAACCAGGTGATTTTTGGCACACTTTACTTCACGTTCCAAACTGGGCTGTGGAGTCGGTGCTCATTTTGGTGGAGTCGGAGTCAGTTTAAAATGGACCGACTTCGACTCCTAAAATATATAATAAATTTTGTACAGCAGTTCAATGCAGAATGTGCTGAATATTTTTTCATAAGAATTTGGGAAAGTTATGAAATCTCTATATATAAAACTGAATGTGTGTGTGCGCGTGTGTGTCACCAACCAATCACGAAGCATCTTTCATTTCACCAGAGCTGGTTAAAAGGTGAGTTGTGATTGGTTGCTATGAGCAAGTTTTCCCACTTGACAACACCTCAGCAGACACTGACATGGTGGGAGAAATCTAGCATCCCGGGAACATAAGCTCTCAGCCATTGTCTGCCCACCTGAAAGGAGCAGAGAGGACATGACAGATGAATCCCCCTCCCGTTCCCATATACCCATCACACATCCTCCACCCCATAGGCACATCTTCCCTCTTAAGGCCTGTTTCACATATCAGTTTTTTCAAATCAGTCAAAATCCGCCAAAAAGTGAAAATGGCGGATCCGCTAAAAATGTGTAAAAACGGATGCCAGCTGATGGTACGGATCCGTTTTTTGACGGATCCGCTATACGGATTTTTGTACGGATCCGTCAAAAAGCGCATCCATTTCATCCACTTGCATCCGTTTTTTCCATCCGTTGGATCCGTTTTCTGGCGGATCCGTTTTCCAAAACCTCCAAAAAGGGATGCTCCCAAATATGATTGGCTCTTGGAAAATGCTCCCAAATGTGATTGGATAATGGAAACTAGGGAAAACTATATCTAGGGTGTTGTAATACAAAATCTTTGAAAGGTTTTAGAGCTAGTGGCAGCGATGGAAGGAGTTATTGCGAGTATTAACAGCTTCTGTGTGGACTTTGATCTTCACTGCAATCGGCTGCCAATTATTGCTCTCCAGAGGGAGAAAAGAAGACTGCAAATCCTGCGTCTGAGATGACGGCAGTGGATTCATCCGATAAATGCACAGATTTACCTTTGGCGTGTTTTCTACACTATACCTGGAATTGAGGGATAACCCGGACAAGTTCTTTAACTATGTGCGCATGAGGCAGGACTTGTTCGAGATATTGGTGGAGCGTGTTGGAGCACAAATCCGGAGAAGGGACACCTACATGCGGTTTTCTATTTCACCGGCGGAGCGTTTGATGGTGAGCCTTCGGTAAGTTATCTATTTTTTTTAAAAGGTTTCAGATTCTGCAGACTTTTGTTATGTTATGGCTTGTAGTTTGTATTAATTTTACTTTTTTCCCTTTTTTACAAGTTTCCTGGCAACTGGAGAATCATTCACCTCCATCCATTACCAGTTCCGCTTTGGGCTTTCAACTATATCTGGAATTGTACAACAGACCTGCCGGGCATTGTGGAATTGTCTACAGGAGGAATACATCCCACAGCCAACACAGGAGAGGTGGCTGGAGATTGCCGACAACTTTCAACAAATCTGCCATTTTCCAAATTGCGTTGGTGCTGTAGATGGGAAGCATATCAGGATTGTGAAACCCATCGGATCTGAATCTGAATTTTACAACTACAAGAAATTCTTCTCCATTGTACTTATGGCCATTGCAGATGCCAACAGCAAATTTATTGCTGTGGACATTGGTGCGTATGGGCGTTCAAACGATTCTCAGGTCTTCAAGATGTCCGCAATGGGCCGTCGTTTGTATGGAGACAATTTTGACTTCCCACCTCCAAGACCACTCCCTGGAACAACAGGCCCACCAATGCCATTTATGTGCGTTGGCGACGGCGCATTTCAGCTGTCCAAACACCTTCTCAAGCCATATGGTAGTCGTGGATTGACACCGCAAAATTTTTTTTAACTATCGATTGACCAGAGCGCGAAGAGTGGTGGAGTGTGCTTTTGGGATTTTAACTGCCAAATGGAGAGTGCTGTTAACGGCCATAAAATTGAAAACAGAGACTGTGGATGAGGTGGTGAAGGCATGTGTCATCCTGCACAACTTTGTACTTTCAAAGGAACCTTTTTCCATGGAAGAAAATCTTTCTGAAACCACCTTGTGGGATTATCAGCAGCCAACTGTTCGGGAGTACTGGGTCAGTGGCAAGAATGAGGGACACATTTGCAGATTTTCTGACACCAGAGGGAAAACTTGACTGGCAAGATGACATGGTATAATTTTTTTTTTTTATTTTTTTTTATACCAATTGTGGGTAATAAGTGTTTTTTTTTACATTTGAAATGTTACCAAGTGTTTGTACACCACCGGTGTACTTTTGAAATGGTACCAAGTGTCGTGTTTTGTTTTTTTTTTACCTTGTACACCACCGGTGTACTTTTGAAATGTTACCAAGTGTTGTGTTTTTTTTTTTACCTTGTACACCACCGGTGTACTTTGAACCTTTACCAAGAAATAAAGAACAAAAAAAGAAACTACACAATAAAGTTCTTTAAAAAAAAAACCTTGTTTATTTGTGAAATTTTTCAGTTATATATTTGAAAACTTTTTTTTATGGTTTTTGCTAGAATTTTTTTTTTTTTGAATTTTTTTTAGAACAAACATTTTTTATTAAATCACAAATGCTGATACTGTTGGGTGGAGATACTATCGGAGGGGTTAACAGGGTTGACCACATCGAGGGGGGGGGGTGGAGGACTGGGAAGGGAGTTGGTGAGGATCAGAAGTGGAAGGGGGGTTGAAAACATGAGGTTGGGACAGGAGTGGATGGACAGACGAGGTTTGTGGGAACATTGAAGGTGTGTGTGGGGGTGGGTATGGTGAGGGCATTGGGGTATAATGCAATGGGGAAGGAAGGTACTGGGAAGAATGGAATGGGGAACTAGAGAAAGGAGAGGGAGTGGTAGGAGGAGGGATGGTTGCATGATGGATGGTGGTGGGAGGATGGACAGGGGGAGGATGGACAGGGGGAGGATGGGATGCTTCTGAGAGTACCTCCACTAGAGCATTGTGACAGGCTTGCATCACACGCATCTGCTGGTGAGTACTTAAACCTTCCATTTGCCGGACAACTGATTGAAAAAAAATATGTCTCGGCGTCTGTTTTGACTCTAAATTCATCCGTTCCATGTATCTTCTGAGTTCCATGATACTTTGATTGATCATGGTCAACCCAGAAGATAACTGTTGTCCATAAGTGTGGAAATCCTGCTGGACGGATGAGTTCAGACTCAAACAGTCAGACAAGGTCATCCTTTCCTGACCTCTCAGACACTGCCGGCCAGAACCAAAAGTTGGTCGAGATGTTGCGGCAGTGTCAGAGGGGTGGGGTAAAGGGTACTGTAAGTCGTCACCAGCAGCTTCATGTGATGAAGTCTGCCCTGCTGCTCCAGTGCTGGTGGAGGGGAAAGAGGGACGAGACAAGAGGGAAGGTAGAGAGGGGTCGGATACCTCGATGTGGTCACCGGGGGCGGTCTTACAAGGGATCCCTCCAGAGGGAAGCAACTCAGATGCAGGCTCCCGAGTGCTGCAGACGGTGCTAAAAAAAACAGAAAAAAAATTTAATATATTGAAATTTAATTTAACTTTGCAGAAAAAAAAAGTTGGTTAAACATGTAAACATTTGTACTACAGAAATGGTGTGTGGAATATTTACCTTCTGCTCACCATCGTCGACTGGAGGAACACCAGGGCTCTGTAATTTTTATACTGGGTGCTCCTGCGTCCTCCCGATCCACTCGGGGCCTGCATCTCCTTGTTGAAGTCCCTCTTGAAGCGATCCCTGAGCGACCGCCACCGTGTGATAACCCTGTCACCTGTGAAGGAAAAAAACAAAGTGGTTAGTATTCAACACTTCACATGCTGGAATATAAGTTACTGAAATTGGAATACTTACGCACAAAATCCCTGGCCCTCGCATCGAGCTCCTCCCAGTTTTCAACAACCTTAAAACACACCTCATCCCAGAGCCGTCGGGTGGTTGGTTGGTTGGCGTGGTATCGGTTTGCCATGTTCCACAGCGGCTCCCGTGGTTGCACTGCCTGGATGAGGTCATCCACATCTATTATCAGAGCCTCTTCCAATGCTCTCTGGGGAGCACGCTGTGAAACCTGAGAAGAAAAAAAATAAAAAACAAAAAAAAAATTATTACATTCAATTCAAACACATGAGGTTCATTAATCAATCACCCAAATAAAGGGTTACTTACCGTTCGCCGACCACCAGAGGCAGCACCTCGACAACGCTGGGATGTCCTGGGAGTCACTCTAGTGAGGGCACCAGATTGTGAAGACTGTAAAAAAAAAAAAAAAAAAAAATTGGGTTGGATGGATGCGTAGTTATTGTGTTTGCTGTGATTAATGTTTGTGTTGGATGTATTATGTATGTATGTATGTATGTATGTGCTAAACTTACACTCTGCGCGCCTCCTCCTTGTATTTCTCCACCCTGCATGTCTCCTCCTGGAAGCTCCTCAGCTTCAGCTTCCTGTGAAAACATAATACATGCATATAGGTTTAAAAAAAAAAAAAAAGTTAAAATACACGTAAAAAAAATTAAGATTTAAAAAAAAAAAAAAAACATTATTTACCTCAGTTCGCTGATGATGTGAGGGGGAGCTTTCAGAAGAAGACATTCCTGCGGCCTGGCTTGCGGGTCTACTCTGCTGTGGCCTGGCGGGTCCTTCCTGAAAGGATCTGCAAGTATAAAGACACTTGTTAAGCTACTATACAAAGGATATTAAAAGCTTTCAGGCCTTTATACTTACTGAGAACAAGGTTGTATGGGGATTCTGCTGCGGCCTGGCGGTTCTGTTGCGGCCTGGCGGTTCTGCTGTGACCTGGAGGTTCTGCTGCGGCCTGTATGGTCCTTCCTGAACGGATCTGCAAGTATAAAGACACTTGTTCAGCTACTATATAAAGGATATTAAAAGCTTTCAGGTCTTTATACTTACTGAGAACAAGGTTGTATGGCGGTTCTGCTGCGGCCTGGCGGTTCTGCTGCGGCCTGACGGTTCTGCTGCGGCCTGACGGGTTCTTCCTCAAAGGATCTGCAAGGAAAGAGAATTTTAACAACATAAAAAAAACCTTCATTGCTATTAATGTGTTTAAATTCCCTGAAAATCTCTCACTCAGAGTGTAACCACACTGTGATTGCAGGTGTGTAATTCCTGAGTATACCCACACTTTGTTTGCACGTGTTAATTCCCTGAAAAACTCTCACTGAGAGTGTAACCACACTGATTGCAGGTATGTAATTCCTGAGTATATCCACACTTTGTGTTTGCACGTGTTAATTCCCTGAAAAACTCTCACTGAGAGTGTAACCACACTGATTGCAGGTGTGCAATTCCTGAGTATATCCACACTTTGTGTTTGCACATGTTAATTCCCTGAAAAACTCTCACTGAGAGTGTAACCACACTGATTGCAGGTGTGTAATTCCTGAGTATACCCACACTTTGTGTTTGCATGTGTGTGAATTCCATGAAAATCTCTCACCGAGAGTATACCCTAGTGTTTGCATGTGTGTAATTCCCTGAAACTCTCACCGAGAGTATACCCAAGTGTTTGCATGTGTGTAATTCCCTGAAACTCTCACCGAGACTATACCAAAGTGTTTGCACATGTGTAATACCCTGAAACTCTCACCGATAGTATACCCAAGTGTTTGCATGTGTGTAATTCCCTGAAACGCTCACAGAGAGTATACCCATGTGTTTACCTGGTTTTAAAATGATACTACAGAGAGTTTTTAAAAACAGTTTTTATTAAAAAAAAATTTTTTAGTTTATTTATTTATTTTTTTTACACAAGTAGGAGCTACTCTGCTCTTTATTTTAAATACCATAATAAATGAAAAAAAAAGTGATATACAAGAGAAACACCACATACAATACACAACACAATTGCAAATATTATAATAACATTCAGTACACATGCAACAGAAAAACAATTAAATAAAAATACACACACACAGACATGCAACACTGGGAGGCCACGAACATACATGCAGGAAGGCAGACCACACACACACACACACTCAGAAACACACAGACAAGCCACACAAACACAGGCAGACAAGCCACAAACACACAGACATGCCCCACACAAATAGTTCAGCACAATTGCAAATATTGAAATAAAATTACAGTACAGTAATAAAAATACACACACACAAACATGCAACACTGGGAGGCCACGAACATACATGCAGGAAGGCAGACCACACACACACAAACACACAGGCCACACACACACAGGCAGACAAGCCACAGACACACACAGACATGCCCCACACAAAGTTTTAATACTCGCACAATTGCAGGCTTTGGTGGCTTGGTAGCAGGCCTCTCCGTCCTGGCTTGGTGCTGGGCAGCTGATGGCAGGCCTCTTGCTCCAGGGGTCTTGCAGCTGGGGTATGGCAGGCTGGCAGGCTCTCTCTCTCAGCTGGGGGTCTTTCTGCTGGGCAGGTGCTGGCTGGCTCTGGCTCTGTCTTCAGTCTGGCTGGTGCCGGATGTCTGGGCCCAATGATTAATTAGCCCACCCTTTATATAGTTTTGGGGCTGTCTGGAAAAGGATCTTTTTTTCTGAGCATGCTCAGTGCGATTTAGCGGATTCCGCAAAATAGCGGATCCCGGCAGATCCGCCGCCCATAGGCGCCCATTCTACCGCATGGCGGACAACGGCAGATCTGCCTTTGTCCGCCATTTTGACGGCGCCAAAAAACGTTGTAAGCTCCGTCCACCTCAGACAGAATCCGCCGAATAGCGGACATAACGGACGACCATCCGCCAAAATCTGCCACTAATGTATCTCAATGGGAAAAAATGGCGGATCCGCAAGATGAAAAGCGGATCCGCCATTTTCAAATTTTGGCGGAATTTGACTGATGGTGAAAAACTGATGTGTGACACAGGCCTAAAGGGATCATTGGTATGGAAGTCAGAGCAAATCCCTCAGCACTCTGGTTCTGATCCCAGGCCTTTTCTTAAAATGATCTCCGGTATGGAAGTCAGGGCAATTGCCTTCAAATGCTCTGGCACTGACCCCAGGCTCTCTTAAAGGGATCTTCTGTATGGAAGTTAGGGCAAATCCCTCAGCGCTCTGATTCTGACCCCAGGTCTCTCTTAAAGGGATCATTGGTATGCAAGTCAGGGCAAATCCACTCAGCGCTCTGGTTCTGACCCCAGGCCTCTCTTAAAGGGATCATTGGTAAGCAAGTCAGGGCAAATCCACTCAGCGCTCTGATTCTGACTCCAGGCCTCTCTTAAAGGGATCATTGGTATGCAAGTCAGGGCAAATCCACTCAGCGCTCTGGTTCTGATCCCAGGCTCTCTTAAAGGGATCCCCAGTATGCAAGTTAGGGCAAATCCACTCAGTGCTCTTGTTCTGACCCAAGGCCCCTCTTAAAGGGATCTCTGGTATGGAAGTTAGGGTAAATCCCTCAGTGCTCTGTTCTCACCCCAGGCTTCTATTAAAGGGATCATTGGTATGGAAGTCAGGGCAAACTCACTCAGCGTTCTGGTTCTGGTTCTGACGCCAGGCCTCCCTTAAAGGGATCCCCAGTATGGAAGTTAGGACCGTTCCACTCAGTGCTCTGGTTCTGACCCCAGGCTGATGGGATGATGTGGGATATTATGGGTGGTAGACCGGTGGCTCTGGCTGACGGAATGATGTGGGATATTATGGGTGGTAGTCCGGTGGCTCTGGCTGACGGAATGATGTGGGATATTAGGGGTAGTAGTCCGGTGGCTCTGGCTGACGGGATGATGTGGGATATTGGGGGAAGTAGTCCGGTGGCTCTGGCTTATGGGATGATGTGGGATATTAGGGGTAGTAGTCCGGTGGCTCTGGCTGACGGGATGATGTGGGATATTAGGGGTAGTTGTCTGGTGGCTGTGACGGGATGATGGGGGATATTAGTGGTAGTTGTCCGGTGCCTCTGGCAGACGGGATGATGTGGGATATTGGGGGTAGTAGTCCAGTGACTTTGACGGGATGATGTGGGATAATAGAGGTAGTAGTCCGGTGGCTCTGGCTGAAGGGATGATGTGGGATATTATAGTGATTGTGGCTATGCGGAGTGGGCGGGGCTCTGCACTCAGAGAGAGAGATATATATACACATACACACACACACACATACATCGTATATACTCGTGTATAAGCGGAGATTTTCAGCCCTTTTTTTGGGCACTTCTCTGCAGCCCCTGCGTCTCCCTCTACCATCTGCTTCCTGCATTCAGCGGTCACATGGTACCGCTCATTAAACTCATGAATATGCGCATATTTATGAGTTTAATGAGCAGTACCAAGTGACCAGCTGAATGCAGGAAGCAGATGGCAGAGGGAAAAGCAGGGGCTGCCGCTGCAGAGAAGAACTTGCGCTAGGAAGGGTGAGTATGACGGGGGCAGAGTAATATTCACCTGTCCCCATTCCAAGCCGTGCACCGCTGTGTCTCCGGGTCCTCCTGCTGTGACGGCAGAGGGCGCGATGACGTAGTCAGTGCACGCCCTCTGCTGTCAATGTAGAGATCCGGGAGACAGAGCGGTGGATGACTTGGAACGGGGACAGGTGAATATCACCACTGCCAGGGGCTCAGGACACCGGTACCTGGCCCCCAGCAACGGAGAGGTGAGTATGTCATTTTTTTTATTGCAGCAGCAGCAAAAAAGGGGTATTTATGGAGCATTGTATGGGGCAGCATTAACCCTTGTGGAGCAGCATATGGGGGGTATTTATTGAGCATCTTATGGGACAGCATTAATCCTTGTGCAGCAGCCTATGGGGGGTATTTATGGGGCACCATTAACCCTTGTGCAGCAGAATATTATGGGGGTATTTATGGAGCATCTTATGGGGCAGCAATAACCCTTGTGGAGAAGCCTATGGGGGGTATTTATGGGGCAGCATTAACCCTTGTGCAGCAGCATATGGGGGGTATTTATGGAGCATCTTATGAGGCAGCCTTAACCCTTGTGCAGCAGCATATCGGTGGTATTTATGGAGCATCTTATGGGGCAACATTAACCCTTGTGCAGCAGCATATGGGGGGGTATTTATGGAGCATCTTCTTGGGCCAGCATTAACCCTTGTGCAGCAGGATATGGGGGGGTATCTATGGAGCATCTTCTTGGACCACCATTTAACCCTAGGCTTATACGCGAGTCAATAAGTTTACCCAGTTTTTTTGTGGCAAAATTAGGGGGGGTCAGCTTATACACAAGTATATACGGTATATATAATCATTATAATTTGTTATAACTAACCATAGTTAGTTACTATGCCCGGGCAGCACCGGGATCTTCAGCTAGTGTCCTATAAATAGCTGTTCTATTCCTGATCTAAGGCTACATTCACACAGCGTTTTTGCTGCGTTTTTTGAGGATACGTTTTTCAGCTGCAAAAGCAGATCAGCTTTTTAAAAAAGCACATCACCTGAAAGGTTTTTGAGCTCATAGATAATGTTTTCAATAGCAAAAGCAGATTAGAAATCTGCTCTAGCTATCCATTTATCCATATCTGTCTATCCATATCTTATCTGTACCAAAAAGAATGAAAGCCGGGTAGCACACAGACTAACACTCCTATTTTTTTTAGCACCAGTCAGGTACACCTCACAGCTGCCCAAAAGGACGCCCAGGACAGGCATTGCTCGGCTTCAGTAACACATCAATTGATAGTTGGAATAAATAGACTGCATTCATCACATCTTCTTAAGGTGCAGGCCTTATTTTCAAGTGTAGGGGTGTACAGTATGAGGTTCTGCAGCAGCTGACGTGTTCAGTATGAGGTTCTGCGGAACAGTATGAGGTTCTGCCCCCCCCCCTAGGTTTGATCCTGGCTACGCCCATTGCGTGAATGTAGCCTGAGGATCTAGGCTTTGTCTTAGCTGAGATAAGTCAGTGCGGCACTCCAGCACCAGTGAAGCTCCTCCTCTACAGACAAGGGTACAAAGTAAATATGTTCTATCTAAATATCTTGATTATTGTATCATAAAAATGATTAAATGTCTGATGTTCACATTGTACTACAATAAATGTTTCACTTAAATATAAGCAATATATGTGGGAGTCGGAGTCGTGGAGTCGGAGTAAGGGAAATTGAGGAGTCGGAGTCGCAGGTTTGGCTCCAAAAGTGCAGTACATCCTGGAACGCACGCCAGATACTAGAGGCTTATGCATAACTCAAACTGGAAATTCTCTCTGCATGTCAGCGTCCTTGGTGATTAACTTCCTACTTCGTGACCAGGGAATGGATGGAAGGAACATAAGAGACCTCCTGAGAAGGAAGTGCCTAATTCAGGAGCTCCACCTCTACTCAAAGGCTGAGGGACCTGTTGATCAGTGAGGTGTTGCCCTCCAGACCATGCTGCAGGAGGAAGGAGAGGGATGCACCACCCCAGATTCCAGCAATCAGGAGCTCCAGGCAAATTATTCTGCGCCAGGAGTGCTCCTCCTATGCATCTGTCCCTAATAGGGACAGGAAAAACACTGGTGAGTAGTGGCTGGAGGGGTCTTTCAACCTATTGTGTTTCTGTCCCCTATCAAGGATGTGAAGTACTACCTCCTGATCGTGCTGTCAGGAGGGATGTCCTAGAAGAAGCCTTTACTTACAGATAAAATACAAGGCTCGGTTTGAGTTTGATAAAAAACATGTGGTAGACTCCCCAAATGTGTGGAGGAAAGTGCTGTGGTCAGATGAGACCAAAATTTAACTTTTTGACCACGAAGGTAAACCCTATTTCTGACGTCAAACCAACATGGCTCATCACCCCAAGAAAACCATCCCCACAGTGTGAAACATGGTGGTGGCAGCATCATGCTGTGGGCATGTTTTTCAACAGCAGGGACAGGAAAAATGGTCCGAGTTGAGAGGAAGATTGGATGGTGCGAAATACAGGGATATTCTTTAGTAAACCCTGTTTCAGTCTGTTAGTGATTTGAGACTGGGACCGAGGTTCACCTTCTAACAAGACAATGATCCAAAGCATACTGCTAAAGCAAAAACATTCGAGTGGTTTAAGGGGAAACATGTAAATATGTTGAAGTGGTCTAGTCAGAGCCCATACCTTAGTGAAATTGAGAATCTGTGGTCAGACTAGAAGATTGCTGTTACCAGAGGAAACCATCTAATTTGAAGCTGGAGCAGTTTTGTCTTGAGGAATGGGCAAAAATCCCAGTGACAAGGTATGGAAAGCTCATACAGACCTATCCAAAGCAACTTGCAGCTGTAAGGAGGCTCTACAAAGTACTGACTTTAGAGGGGTGAATAGTTATGCGCACTGAAGTTTTCAGTTATTTTGTCTTATTTGTTGTTTGATCCACAAAAAAAATAAAACGTAATGTTCACAGTTGTAGACATGTTCTTTACATGAACTGATGCAAACCCTCCAAAAAAAAAAAAAAAAAAAAACCAGTAAACTCTGGCAAATCATGAAAAAAAACCAAGGCGTATCTAGGGGGCGTAGCCATTAGGGAGGCGCAGTTGGGCCGCCTAATGCGGCGGTCCGCAATGTTTCCCCCCGGTGGCTGCATTCTGCTGCCCCCGGCCTGTGAGTCTGCCATTCTCTGTGCTGGCGCAGAGAATCTGCCGCGCGCTGGCTCCCAGGGATCAAGATCTGACCGCCAGGTCAGAGAGATGCCAGCAGCGTGATCAGGTCATGTGATCACGCTGCTGACGTCACTCTCCGGCGCCCAGGACACTGGTGGTAAGCGTGCTCCACTCTGGAGCTGAAGAAATCACCGAAGATTAAGGTGGGGGATACATAAAGTGTGAGGGCACTTGGAGTGGGGATGGGGGGTACTTAATGTGTGGGGGGAATTGGCGTGGGATGGGGGTTATTTAATGTGTGGAGGGATTTAGAGTGGGGACGGGGGGTTATTTAATGTGTGGGGGCATTTGGAGTGGGAATGGGGGGACTATGTGTGGTGGGATTTAGAGTGGGGATGGGGGTACTTAATGTGTGTGGGCAGATTTGGAGTGGGGATGGGGAAATTTAATGTTAGTGGGGGATTTGGCGTGGGGATGGGAGAATTTAATGTTTGTGGGGGATTTGGAGTGGGGATGGGAGGATTTAATGTGGGGGGGATTTGGAATGGGGATGGGGGGATTTGGAGTGGGGATGGGGGTTATTTAATGTGTGGGGGAAATTGACATGGGGATGGGGGTACTTAATGTGTAGGGAGATTTGGAGTGGCGAAGGGGGGGTTATTGTGGGGAGATTTGGAGTGGGGATGGGGGATACTTAATGTGTGTGGGGATTTGGAGTGGGGAAGGGGGGGTTATTTAATGTGTGGAGAGATTTGGCATGGGGATGGGAAATTTAATGCGCGTGAGAGGATTTGGAGTGGGGACGGGGAAATATAATGTGTGTGGGGAATTTGGAGTGAGGATGGGGGATTTAATGTGTGTGGGGAGATTTGAGGACACAAAATGAAGAGTATGTATGAGGAAACAATTTGGGGGATGGGTGCAGACAGTATGGGGAGCGAACGGGTAAATGTATGTGGACACAGTATGAGTAGTGATGGGAAAAATGTATGTGGACACAGTATGGGGAGTGAGGGTGATGGGATGTGTGCAGACAGTATGGGGAGTCAGGTATGTGTGAGCAGACAGTATAGAGAGTGAGGGGATAAATATATGAGACAGTATGGTGAAAAGGTGGGATGTTAGAGGAGACAGTTTGAGGAGGGAGGGGAATAGTGGGAGGCGACAGTATATTGCAGGTTTTTTTTTTTTTATTTAGGAGCATTATAAATGACACTTCTATCTTTAAGGGGATCGTGTGTAGATTTGCTGCAGAGATGAGATGTGGATGAGAAAACTCATCATGGAGTCTGGACAAGAAGAAGGAGAACGACTCCAGAGATGACATCATCTATAAGGTACCTGGATATAAATATTATTTGTGATACTGACTAATTCTCATGTTTATATTTATGTTAGGAACATTAAAGGGGTTGTCCAGGTTTGTGCTGAGTCTGCAGTCATTCTATGTGACTACAGACTTCTGAATTCTCACAGTGCTCACTGAACACTGTTCGGATTCTCTCGTGCCAGTAATTTACATACATGCGGTCACATGCTGACTAGACATGTGTGGCCTCACTCAATGAAAATGAAAAGAGCGAGGCCGGGCACGTCTAGTCGGAATGTGGCCAGAAGTATATAAATCACATGCTTGTGCTGATGACATGACCGTGTATTCTAGCCACAGGTACGGGAGAATCCTAAAAGTGTGCAGGGCATTCGTTGTGAGAATTCAGAAGCTGCAATGTCAGGATTCAGCGCTGTAGGATTCAGTAGTCATCACATGGACACTTCACTCATATGCGATTTTCATACTTATGGTCCTGTGACGAGCTTCTCTTCCTGCTTCTCTCTGTTTTTCACTGAACATTGAGAGCATTAAAGGAGAGCAGCTCGTCTGTACATGACTAAGTGTGGAAATCGCATACAGTGGGCCTCACAAAAGTATTTGGCCCCCTGGAACTTTTCAACATTCTCCCACATATCATGCTTCAAACATAAAGATACCAAATGTAAATTTTTGGTGAAGAATCAACAACAAGTGGGACACAATTGTGAAGTTGAATGAAATGTATTGGTTATTTTAAATTTTTGTGGAAATTCAAAAACTGAAAAGTGGGGCGTGCAATTTTATTCGGCCCCTTTAACTTAATACTCTGTTGTGCCACCTTTTGCTGCGATTACAGCTGCGAGTCGCTTGGGGGATGTCTCCATCAGTTTTGTACATCGAGAGACTGAAATTCTTGCCCATTCTTCCTCGGCAAACAGCTCGAGTTCAGTGAGGTTGGATGGAGATCGTTTGTGAACAGTTTTCAGCTCTTTCTACAGATTCTTAATTGGATTCAGGTCTGGACTTTGACTTGGCCATTCTAACACCTGGATATGTTTATTTGTGAACCATTCCATTGTAGATTTTGCTTTATGTTTGGGATCATTGTCTTGTTGGAAGACAAATCTCCATCACAGTCTCAGGTATTTTGCAGTCGCCAACAGGTTTTTTTCAAGAATGGTCCTGTATTTGGCTCCATCCATCTTCCCATAAATTTTAACCATCTACCCTGTCCCTGCTGAAGAAAAGCAGGCCCAAACCATGATGCTACCACCACCATGTTTGACAGTGGGGATGGTGTGTTCAGGGTGATGAGCTGTGTTGCCTTTACGCCAAACATATCGTTTGGCATTGTTGCCAAAAAGTTTGATTTTAGTTTCATCTGACCAGAGCACTTTCTTCCACATGTTTGGTGTGTCTCCCAGGTGGTTTGTTGCAAACTTTAAACGACACTTTTCATGGATATCTTAGAGAAATGGCTTTCTTCTTGCCACTCTTCCATAAAGGCCAGATGTGTGCAGTGTACGACTGATTGTTGTCTTATGGACAGACTGTCCCACCTCAGCTGTAGATCTCTGCAGTTCATCCAGAGTGATCATTGGCCTCTTGGCTGCATCTCTGATCAGTCTTCTCCTTGTTTGAGATGAAAGTTTAGAGGGACGGCCGGGTCTTGGTAGATTTGCAGTGGTATGATACTCCATTTCAATATGATTGCTTGCTCAGTGCTCCTTGGGATGTTAAAGTTTGGAAATCATTTTGCATCCAAATCCGGCTTTAAACTTCTCCACAACAGTATCACGGACCTGCCTGTTGTGCTCCTTGGTCTTCATGATGCTCTCTGTGCTTCAAACAGAACCCTGAGACTATCACAGAGCAGGTGCATTTATATGGAGACTTGATTGCACACAGGAGGATTATATTTATCATTAGCCATTTAGGAAAACATTGGATCCACAATGAACTTCTGGAGTGAGTTTGATGCAATGAACGTAAAGGGGCCGAATAATATTGCACGCCCCACTTTTCAGTTTTTGACTTTCCACAAAAATTTTAAATAACCAATAAATTTCGTTCAACTTCACAATTGTGTCCCACTTGTTGATTCTTCACCAACAATTTACATTTGGTATCTTTATGTTTGAAGCATGATATGTGGGAAAAGGTTGAAAAGTTCCAGGGGGCCGAATACTTTCACAAGGCACTATATGTAGACAAATCGAATTATTGTCTCGGGTGCCAGAAAGCCTAGATACACCTCTGCTTTCACAAGCCACTGTAAAGTTACTCTACAAGCCAGGAACTGATTAGAGCCTGTGACTTCTCTGCATTTAGTGGTCCCTACTCACCTGTGCGGTTATCTGTAGGAATCTCCTCTTTACACCGCTCATCACTCCTCACATATGTCTCTGTAGCATTAATATGGGGCAGATCTTCACCCTGAAACAAAGAATGTAAAAGTCACAGACCGATGAAGACATTTGTTGAAATGATTTCTAAAAACAACAAAGTTCAAACAAAATCTATGGGTCCACTCACACTGGTGTATATTCTCTCCTGTGACAGAACTGGGCCGATTATACTAATGTCATTTGGCTCAAACACTGTCAGAGTCTGATCAGAGTGTCACCTTGGTAAGATCAGATTCTCATGAGAGAATTGCAGTACAGGTGCGGGAAAGATGGAAAACTTAATTTCTCCATCTTATGCATTGTCTATGTAAGCATACATCCAACTGCACTTGAGTGACATCGGAGTGCAGTTTGATGTTTCACGTATACCCAAAGACTTGAATGGGCGAGTGTATACTGATCATTGGATGCACCTGCAGCATGCTGCGATTGTTTTCTCATGCCAAATTGGCATGAAAAAATAATTGCAAATCTGCACTGCCCCATAGTATAACACTGGGCTGAGTGCTATCCATTAACCCCTTAAACGGAATCTGTCACCTATTTTTTCGTATATAAGATGCGGCCACCGACAATCAGGGGCTTATCTACAGCATTCTGCGCAGGCGCTGGACCTCTCTGACCTTTCCCGGCACCTGCGAACTGAAGTACTCTGCTCTTCCCTTAACATGGCAAAGCAGTGCGCCTGCGCTGAAGCTGTGACAAGAAGCAAAGAAGAGGACATCATCGCGACACCCATTGGACCCGGCCCCCTCTGGGTGAGTATAATATAACTTGTTTTTCTTCTCTTTCAGGTTACATCGGGGCTTATCTACAGCATTACAGAATGCTGTAGATAAGCCCCTGATGGCGGTACCGGCAGCTGATAGGCCAAAAATGGGGTGACAGACTCCCTTTAATGACTGAAGCTTTTTCCGGTTTTGCGTTTTAATTTTTCGCTCCCCTTCTTCCCAGAGCCATAACTTTATTTTTCTGTCAATATGGCCATGAGGGCTTATTTTATGCGGGACGAGTCGTACTTTTGAACAACATCATTGGTTTTACCATGTCGTGTACTCGAAAACGTGAAAAAAATTCCCAGTGCGGTGAAATTGCAAAAAGTGCAATCCTACACTTGTTTTTTTGTTTGGCTTTTTTTTGCTAGGTTCACTAAATGCTAAAGCTGACCTGCCATTATGATTCTCCAGGTCATTACGAGTTCATAGACACCAAACATGTCTAGGTGCTCTTTTATCTAAGTGATGAAAAAAAATTGCCCCATTTTCCGAGATCCATAGCGTCTCCATTTTTCGTGATCTGGGGTTAGGTGAGGGATTATTTTTTGCGCACTGAGCTGCCTTTTTAAGGATACCATGTATGTGCAGATACAATCTTTTGATCGCCCGTTATTGCATTTTAAAGCATTGTCGCGACGACCAAAAAACGTAATTCTGGCGTTTTTTTTTCCTGCTGCACCATTTAGCGATCAGGTTAATCCTTTTTTTTTATTGATAGATCGGGCGATTCTGAATGCGGCGATACCTAATACATGCATGTGTGATTTTTTTTTCTATTTTGAATGGGGCGAAAGAGGGGTGATTTAAACTATTACATTTTTTTCATATATTTTTAAAACAATTTTTTTTTTATTTTTTGGCATGCTTCTATAGTCTCCATGGGAGGCTAGAAGCATCCACTACTTGATCGGCTCTGCTACATATAGGTGATGAGCAGATCGCCTATATGTAGCAAAATTACAGCATTGCTATGAGCGACGACCACCGTGTGGCGCTCAAAGTAATGCCTCATCAACAACCATAGAGGTATCTAGGAAATACTCAGGTTATTATGGCAACAAAAACAGCTGACAACTCCCAGCTTTGATGCGGGGTCACCGCTGGAGCCCTCATCAAAGCGGGGGTACTGCCGTTGGACGTACTATCTTGTCCAATGACAGTAAGGGGTTAAAACCACACAGCACTCAGCCCTGTTATACCCCAGTCTGATAGTACCCTCACTCCTAGTCTCCCAATTCTAACCACCAGTCTCCATAACCAGAAAATTGTGAGAAGATCCAGACCCCATCTAATGTCTATGATCAGCTTTATCCTGTCATCTCCACCAGATATAAAACATACACTGAATGGCCACATTACTAGAGACACCCGTATAGTAACACGTACAGTCATGGCCAAAAGTTTAGAGAATGACACAAATATTATATTTTCACATGATCTGCTGCCCTCTGGCTTTTATGTGTGTTTGTCAGATGTTTTTATCACATACAGAAATATAATTGCAATCATATTATGAGTAACAAAAGGTTATATTGACAGTTAGAATGAGTTAATGCAGCAAGTCAATATTTGCAGTGTTGACCCTTCTTCAGGACCTCAGCAATTCTCCCTGGCATGCTCTCAATCAACTTCTGGATCAAATCCTGACTGATAGCAGTCCATTCTTGCAAAATCAATGCTTTTATTTTGTCTGAATTTGAAGGTTTTTGTTTGTCCACCCGTCTCTTGATGATTGACCACAAGTTCTCAATGGGATTAAGATCTGGGGAGTTTCCAGGCCATGGTCCCAAAATCTCTATGTTTTGTTCCCTGAGCCATTTAGTTATCACCTTTGCTTTATGGCAAGGTGCTCCATCATGTTGAAAAAGGCATTGTTGATCGCCAAACTGCTCTTGGACGGTTGGGAGAAGTGGCTCTCGGAGGACATTCTGGTACTATTCTTTATTCATGGCTGTGTTTTTAGGCAAGACTGAGAGAGAGCCCATTCCCTTGGCTGAGAAGCAACCCCACACATGAATGGTTTCAGGATGCTTGACAGTTGGCATGAGACAAGACTGGTGGTAGCGCTCACCTGGTCTTCTCCGAATAAGCCATTTTCCAGATGTCCCAAACAATCGAAAAAGGGATTCATCAGAGAAAATGACTTTACCCCAGTCCTCAGCAGTCCACTCCCTGTACCTCTTACAGAATATCAGTCTGTCCATGATGTTTTTTCTGCAGAGAAGTGGCTTCTTTGCTGCCCTCCTTGAGACCAGGCCTTGCTCCAAGAGTCTCCGCTTCACAGTGCGTGCAGATGCACTCACACCTGCCTGCTGCCATTCCTGAGCAAGCTCTGCACTGCTGGTAGCCCGATCCCGCAGCTGAAACACTTTTAAGAGACGGTCATGGCGCTTGCTGGTCTTTCTTGGGCACCCTGGAGCCTTTTTGGCAACAAGGGAACCTCTCTCCTTGAAGTTCTTGATGATGCGATAGATTGATGACTGAGGTGCAATCTTTCTAGCTGCGATACTCTTCCCTGTTAGGCCATTTTTGTGCAGTGCAATGATGACTGCACGTGTTTCTTTAGAGATAACCATGGTTAACAGAAGAGAAACAATGATGCCAAGCACCAGCCTCCTTTTAAAGAGTCCAGTGCTGTCATTCTTACTTAATCATGACAGATTGATCTCCAGCCCTGTCCTCATCAACACCCACACCTGTGTTAATGGAGCAATCACTGAAACGATGTTAGCTGGTCCTTTTAAGGCAGGGCTGCAATGATGATGAAATGTGTTTTGGGGGATAAAGTTAATTTTCTAGGCAAAAATTGACTTTGCAAGTAATTGCTGTTAAGCTGATCACTCTTTATAACATTCTGGAGTATATGCAAATTGCCATTAGAAAAAATGAAGCAGTAGACTTTGTAAAAATTAATATTTGTGTCATTCTCTAAACTTTTGGCCATGACTGTAGGATCTTCTTCCCCTTCAGAACCTCAGATATTAATCACGTCATGGATTGCACAAGGTGCTGAGATTGTTCCCCAGGAATACTGGCCCATGCCAACAGGATAGGTTCTTGTAGTTGCCGCAAATTAGATGAAGGTGCTGAGATGCTCTGAGCAACCAATTCTACCACGTCCCAGAGATGCTTTATAGGGTTAAGATCTGAGGACTGTGAAGGTGGAAAACAAGGAAAACTCACTGTCATATTCCTGGTGTAAAGGAACGAAAGATCCTGGCACCTCCTGAAGAGAATTGATGTGTGACATAAAGGTATATGTGTGATGCTGCAGGATATACTGTAATTACAGGACCCTGATGACTAGTACTGTAACTATATGGTTAATGCTATGGTTTATTGCAGTCACTTTTATGCAATAGTTAAGGACTGTAGGCAGCTGGGCAGGAGTTACAGAGGGTCAGCCCTGCAGCTGGGCAGGGGAGAGTTACAGAGGGTCATCCCTGCAGCTGGGCAGGAGAGTTACAGAGGGTCAGCCCTGCAGCTGGGCAGGGGAGAGTTACAGAGGGTCAGGCCGGCAGCTGGGCAGGGGAGTTACAGAGGGTCAGCCCTGCAGCTGGGCAGAGGAGAGTTACAGAGGGTCAGCCCTGCAGCTGGGCAGGAGAGTTACAGAGGGTCAGCCCTGCAGCTGGGCAGGAGAGTTACAGAGGGTCAGCCCTGCAGCTGGGCAGGGGAGAGTTACAGAGGGTCAGCCCTGCAGCTGGGCAGGGGAGAGTTACAGAGGGTCAGGCCGGCAGCTGGGCAGGGGAGAGTTACAGAGGGTCAGCCCTGCAGCTGGGCAGAGGAGAGTTACAGAGGGTCAGCCCTGCAGCTGGGCAGGGGAGAGTTACAGAGGGTCAGACCTGCAGCTGGGCAGGGGAAAGTTACAGAGGGTCAGCCTTGCAGCTGGGCAGGGGAAAGTTACAGAGGGTCAGCCCTGCAGCTGGGCAGGGGAAAGTTACAGAGGGTCAGTCCTGCAGCTGGGCAGGGGAGAGTTACAGAGGGTCAGCCCTGCAGCTGGGCAGGGGAGAGTTACAGAGGGTCAGCCCTGCAGCTGGGCAGGGGAGAGTTACAGAGGGTCAGCCCTGCAGCTGGGCACGGGAGAGTTACAGAGGGTCAGACCTGCAGCTGGGCACGGGAGAGTTACAGAGGGTCAGACCTGCAGCTGGGCACGGGAGAGTTACAGAGGGTCAGACCTGCAGCTGGGCAGGGGAAAGTTACAGAGGCTAAGCCCTGCAGCTGCCAGAGTCTTGGAATGGTTTCTAGGTGCTTCACTGAAATACAATTTTGTTTTATAAATTGTATATTGTATGTGGGTCTCTGTAGAGTGAGGTTGTGGCAGCATCTACTGCTGATTCTTAGCACTTGAGACATATTAGGTATGAAGAAAAATATGGAAGAGACCACTGGGTGCAGTGGAGTTCAGTTCTATGCTGAGAGATGAAGAAAGAAGTAGTTCATAGTAACTCAGATTGCTTAATCTTCCCATTCTGAAAATAGATCACTCCGATTTATGCTGCACTCTGCGATCCTGTATTTTCACATAATTTCAGATGTCTCTAATAAATTACCGTTCAGTGTATAATACTAGAGGATAAAACAACACTGAGCACAAGACCCTCACAGCCATCTACACAGCATAGTGGAGATCTCATGACACCTTCTCTCCATCTACCTGATGATCCTGAGGAACATTGGGATCTTCTTGTTTACAGTCCTGTGGAAGAAGAGGACGGGGACATCTCTCTGGTGTTGTCCTCTCACTGGATATAACTGGAGGAAACACATACAGGGACTGAATTCATTCTTTCCATACAGATAATTATAGGCCGTGTGTATTTAGTCCTGTCTATTACCTGGTGATGTGAGGGGCTGGGGAACCTCCATCATGACGTCCTTGTACAGATCTTTGTGTCCTTCTAAATACTCCCACTCCTCCATGGAGAAATAGATGGTGACATCCTGACACCTTATAGGAACCTGACACATACAATGATACCGTCATCACCCGATCCCTCCATAGCGTTACTGTATAATGTCCCAGCAGTGTCACCTCTCCAGTCAGCAGCTCAATCATCTTGTAGGTGAGTTCTAGGATCTTCTGGTCATTGATGTCCTCATGTATCAGGGGGTGAGGTGGAGGCCCCGTGATTGGGCTCAGGGGTCTTCCCCATCCCTCAGACACAGGGGCCTGACAGCGCTCACTAGGGGTCTTCTTCACTACTGTGTAATCCTGGTTATGGAGAGACACATTAATAAATCTCACTACAGACATTTCCAGAGTCCTCACCTCTCCAGTTATCTCCATCTGTTATTCCCATAGATAAGAATGACGTAATGTGACGTCATCAGAATCTCTCACCTCTCCAACAAGCCGGAAGAGGATCTCTAGGGTGAGGTGTAATATCCTCTCCGCCATCTTGTCCCTGTCCCTATCCATCCTTGTAGGGTCACTCAGGAGAATTCTCTTATATAGAAGATCTCCCCCGAGAGGATCCGATATTGTAGGGACCTGAATGGGGAGAAGAGGACGATGTAACATCATAAAGATCCCATGTAAGAAATCTCCGGAGCTGTTACCGGCTCCACATGATCATTACATCCACTACATATTTTATATATATATATATATATATATATATATATATATATATATATATATATATATATATATATATATATACATATACATATATACACATATACACACACACACACACACACACACACACAGTACAGGCCAAAAGTTTGGACACACCTCATTCAAAGAGTTTTCTTTATTTTCATGACTATGACAATTGTAGATTCACTTTGAAGGCATCGAAACTATGAATTAACACATGTGGAATTATATAATGCACAAAAAAGTGTGAAACAACTGAAAATATGTCTTATATTCTAGGTTGATTCTTTTGCTTTGATTGCTGCTTTGCACACTCTTGGTATTCTCTTGATGAGCTTCAAGAGGTAGTCACCGGAAATGGTTTTCACTTCACAGGTGTGCCCTGTCAGGTTTAGTAAGTGGGATTTCTTGCTTTATAAATGGGGTTGGGACCATCAGTTGTGTTGTGCAGATGTCTGGTGGATACACAGCTTATAGTCCTACTGAATAGATTGTTATAATTTGTATTATGGCAAGAAAAAAGCAGCTAAGTAAAGAAAAACGAGTGGCCATCGTTACTTTAAGAAATAAAAGCCAGTCAGTTCGAAAAATTGGGAAAACTTTGAAAGTGTCCAAAAGTGCAGTGGCAAAAACCATCAAGCGCTACAAAGAAACTGGCTCACATGAGGACCGCCCCAGGAAAGGAAGACCAAGAGTCACCTCTGCTGCGGAGGATAAGTTCATCCCAGTCACCAGCCTCAGAAATCGCAGGTTAACAGCAGCTCAGATTAGAGACCAGGTCAATGCCACACAGAGTTCTAGCAGCAGACACATCTCTACAACAACTGTTAAGAGGAGACTTTGTGCAGCAGGCCTTCATGGTAAAATAGCTGCTAGGAAATCACTGCTAAGGATAGGCAACAAGCAGAAGAGACTTGTATGGGCTAGAGAACACAAGGAATGGACATTAGACCAGTGGAAATCTGTGCTTTGATCTGAGGAGTCCAAATTTGAGATCTTTGGTTCCAACCACCGTGTCTTTGTGCGACGCAGAAAAGGTGAGCGGATGGACTCTACATGCCTGGTTCCCACAGTGAAGCATGGAGGAGGAGGTGTGATGGTGTGGGGGGTGCTTTGCTGGTGACACTGTTGGGGATTTATTCAAAACTGAAGGCATACTGAACCAGCATGGCTACCACAGCAGCTTGCAGCGGCATGCTATTCCATCCGGTTTGCGTTTAGTTGGACCATCATTTATTTTTTTCAACAGAAGAATGACCCCAAACACACCTCAAGGCTGTGTAAGGGTTATTTGACCAAGGAGGAGAGTGATGGGGTGCTACTCCAGATGACCTGGCCTCCACAGTCACCAGACCTGTACCCAATCGAGATGTTTGGGGTGAGCTGGACCGCAGAGTGAAGGCAAAAGGGCCAACAAGTGCTAAGCATCTCTGGGAACTCCTTCAAGACTGTTGGAAGACCATTTCCAGTGACTACCTCTTGAAGCTCATCAAGAGAATGCCAAGAGTGTGCAAAGCAGTAATCAAAGCAAAAGGTGGCTACTTTGAAGAATCTAGAATATAAGACATATTTTCAGATGTTTCACACTTTTTTATTAACTATATAATTCCAAAAAAAAAGCAGGCTCGAATCCGTCTGGAGTACCTACAAAGAGAAAAAAAACAAATGGGGGGCTGGCTATCTCGAATGCTTGGATCTACTATCTGGCGGCTCAGATTCAGCAACTGAAGGGATTGATCAGTGTGGTGCACTGGAGAAAAATGGTCGACTGGCAATTCAGAATAGCCCCTGGAGAGTACCAATGTATATGGTAGACGCCCGGGGAGGGGGAAACAAATTATCTCAAGCTCCAACTCTGGCCATGATCTATAAGGTTTGGGATAGAGGAAAGCACTTGTTGGGTGGTTCTGATTGCCCTTTGTTTACACCATTGTGGCATAATACTAGTCTTCTGGAATTTCAAACTTTAGAAGGGTGCTCTGATTGGGAGGTAAAGGGGGTGATGACGGTGGCACACATTCAGTCTAAAAATACATTAAAACATTTTGAACAACTGCACACTGAATTTGACATTCCCCATAGGTTTTATTACAGATTTTTACAGCTCGGGCATGCATATGCAGCTCAAATCAAATCTAAAGACCTTAGTATAGACCCTAATCCCTTGACAGTGTTGGTGGGTGGCTTGGGATCCAGAAGAGGACTGATTTCCTCCATCTATAGAATACTTCTCAATGCATTCCACGATAAGTACCCTCTTTGCACCAAAGCTAGATGGGAGGAGGATGTTGGCCAGCTCTCAGATGATCAATGAGACTGTGTGTTGAGTTGAGTGCCCTGTCTTTCGCTATCGGAGACCCAGAGATTATCGTAGGTGTATCTAATATATAGGAAATATAAAATGCCTGCGTTCTTGCACAAAATCACGACAAGGAGTGACTCATGCTGCCGCCGATGTAGCCTACCTGATGCACACCTCATGCATATGTTCTGGGAGTGTCCTCGGCTTGGACGGTTCTGGAATAATGTTCTGAATACGTTGGCAAGAGTTTATGGTACAAGACTGCTCCCTGATCCAAAGGTCTGTGTGCTGGGTATTATACCGGATGTTCCTGTGGAAGACCCGCTGGCAATTGGTATGGCTAGAATTCTATATATAGCACGAAAACTATTGCCTTGCATTGGACGGTGGAAGAGTTTATTAATAGAGTCAATAGTTCTATAAGGCTGGAAAAAGGAGTGTATATTAAAAGAAAAGCTATCGGAAAATTTGATAAAATCTGGAGCCCCTGGCTTAACACCCCGGGTCTGCCATCCCAAATTTTGCTGGAGAATCTGTTCCCTATGCTTCGTTAATTATGGTACCCCTTATCCGCTCTTGGTTCCATATGGTCTCTTGCTTTATGAATAGGTTTCATGAATATGTCTATTGCTCATTTTGTACTATGTGCATGACTGTACATAGTTCTATGCTGTACAAGTCCTATCTTGTTTCATATCGTCCCCCTGAAAAATTACATTTATAGGTCACATTCTAAGGGACCCACGGTTACATTAGTTATAATTTGATAATGGGGGGGTTGTGTATAAGAGGTATGTCTCAAATCTGTATGTTAAAACTGTGTGTGCCTTGTCTCAATTTTGTAAGTTAAAACTGTTTAATAAAAATAATCTGATTTAAAAAAATTAAATAATTCAACATGTGTTAATTCATAGTTTTGATGCCTTCAGAGTGAATCTACAATTTTCATAGTCATGAAAGTAAAGAAAACTCCTTGAATGAGAAGGTATGTCCAAACTTTTGGTCTGTACTGTGTGTTTGTGTGTATGATTATATACAGGGCTGTGGAGTCGGAGTCGTGGAGTCAGTTTTGGTTGGAGTCGGAGTCAGTAGAAATGTACCGACTCCGACTTTAAAAAAAAAAAATGTATTAATATTTCATAATTGAACTTTCATATAAATTTTATAAATGTTACTCAAATATATATGTTCTATCAAACTATGAACAACAATGATAAGCAGTTCTGCTGGAGATAGAGACATTTCTTACTGCTTGTGTGTCACTGTTCTCCACTGCCCTTATCTAATCTTATACTTGGTTAACCTCATGAGGCCCCAACCCCCCTACTTACAATGTATGAAACTGAAAGTGAAAATGTGTAGCAAATTCTTAGTAGTAAAGCTCCTCCTCTAGACTAGATCATACTAGGTGTGCGGCTTCCAAACATCTCACAGCTGCCTGCTACTCAGAAGAGGAAGACCGTAAGAAGTATTATCCTTTCAACAAACTTTACATCAGTTAACTGTGAGTACATGAGGAATAATAACAGTATTACTGACCACTATATCAGTTGTACGACCTGGCAATAATTTTGTACAATTGTTTTTAGGAAAACAATTGTCATTTGGATTGTGAATGCAGAATTAAAAACCTGAGAATGTCAAAGAAGCATCACATTAAATCAGCTGTATTTGAACATTTCACCATCACTCAAGATAGAAAACATTATGTCTGTCAGTGTATGACAAATGATCCAGACGAAAACAAATGCTGTGAAGCCAAGATGAGTGCATATTCAGGCAAAGATAAAAATGCTCCTACCAGAGCTTCTAATCTAAAGAGACATTTACAGCGCTTTCATCCAGAAGTACTGAAAGCAGTGGATGAGAAAGACTGCATCCAAACCAATGAACCAGTGCCCAGCTCTTCCAGCCAAACAAAGGAGCAGAGGACTTTGCAGCCATCAGTTGCAAGATATTTTGTCAGTGACAAACTTACTGTGACAATGACAGTAGATACATTTAAAAACCAGATCATAGAGCTTCTTGTAAAGGATAGTGTGCCTATTTCATTATTTTCACGACCAGCTTTTATGTGTCTGAATGGGGAAATGGCCCGCAAGCTTGGTGTTTCTCTGGAGAGAGAGAGTATTAGAAAATTAGTAATCGAAGAAGCTTTTAAACAAAAGGAAGAACTTAAAAAAACTCTCAAGGGACGCTTTCTGTTTCTTAAAATGGATGCCTGCACACGTCACAGAGTGAACTATTTTGCCATCAATGTCCGATTTGTTTGTGACAAAAATGAAATAGTTACCAAGACATTGGCAGTAAAAGACACCAAAGCTCATCACACCAGTGAGTTTCTCCAGGTCTTGGTGGAAAAGGTTCTGCAAGACTATGAACTTAAAAAAGAGCAAGTTCTTTCTGTCGTAACTGACAATGCTTCAAATATAAGTACTATTAAGCTAATGAATGAGAGTAATGATGGTGACCAGCAGCTAGAACATTCTGGGTCCACAGACACAGAAATGTTTGAAATAGAGGAACACAGTATTGTAACTGAGGAGCAAACTGAAGTTGCTTCAGATGAACAGCAATATGATAGTTTAGATAATCTTGTTGAAACTGTGTCAATATGTTCTTTCATTCATCACATGCGCTGTGTTGTGCATACGCTACAGCTGGCTATAAGAGACAGTCTGCAAGAAGGACATGCTGCTGCACTGATTGGCAAGGTGAGAAAATTGGCTACTGTTGCCAGAACCCCTAAAGTTGACTCAATTTTGAAGAGACGTGCTGGAAAAGGGGCAATTATTGATCAAGCCACACGATGGGGCAGTACTTACTTAATGATTCAGCGCTTGGTTGAACTGAAAACCTTTCTTGTAGACATGGCTAACCCTCAACTGACGCTAAATGAAAGTCAGTGGAATCAGGTGACTGAGCTGGAAAAATTGCTAGAGCACCCATTTACAGTGACTAAAAAATTACAAGCAGAGGACTTAACTCCAGGTATTTTCTTAAAGGAGTGGAAGAACCTGATGTTTCGCCTGTCCCAAAGAGGAGGGTTAATTGCAAGTGGCATTGCTACATCAATGAAACGGAGAGAGGAGCTACTATTACAAAATAACATTCTTTTGGCAGCTGTTTATGTAGACCCAATGCATCGGATTCTTCTAGATGATCAAAAGCTAAGTAAAGAAAAAGAAGCTCTGTTTTAAATAGCAGTAAGGATGAAAGGGTTGCAGAACAGTCAGGAGGAACAAAAAGAATTTGGTTGTCCTGCCACATCTTCACCCTCATCATCAACTGATGAAGAATTTAATTTCGAAAAATATTTGGATCACAAGGACCGTGCAAAGCGTTCCCACATAGAAGAAGAGTCATCCCCATCAAGGAACACAGCCAGTACATTTCAGCAGAATTTTTCATGTGCACTAAAAGAAATTGAGAAATTTGACCGTTCATCAAAAATAACAGTGCAACAAGCGATTCCTCTGTATCCTGACATTGTCAGAGATGTTGCCCGAGTGGTTACTGCTTTGCCACCAACACAAGTTAGTGTAGAGAGGTTGTTCTCTGCTCTCAAAATAATTAGATCAGATTTGAGGGCATCCATGAAGGAGGAGCTGACAGAGGCAATACTTTTTCTGAGGACAAATTTATAGATTTCTTCTTATTAACTGCATAAAAGTGTTTATTGCATATTTACTTACAGTTTATAAAAGTTTATAAAAGTTATTTGCTATATTCTAATAAATGTAGTTTTTGCTCTAAGTGGTCTGATTACTTATATGATGGTGAGAAACTGAATAAGCACGATGTTTAATATTTTACAACAGTAAATTTGTTGTTATGAATTGGCCATTTATGAAGGAGTCGGAGCCTGATAAAATCCAGGAGTCGGAGCCGCAACTGTGGCTTACCGACTCCACAGCCCTGATTATTATAAAATATATATATATATATATATATATATATATATATATATATATATATATATATATATATATATATATATATATATATATATATATATATATATATTTTCCACAATTCCCAGGACCGAAACGTCGCTGTATGGGCAACTAGCCAGATGGGCTAATAATAAATAGCACTTTGACTGGAACTCTTTTGGTGTGCTGCTTTCATCTTGAGGACTATTTTTGAGGTTTGGTATATGCCTGGAAGGCGTGCACCCGTATTGTGTGTTTATTTTTTGTGCTGCTTTTTCCCTTTTTTCACTGAGGAAGTTAGCTTCAGTGATATGAACCTAAGTGCTGCGAGGAGTTAATCGTCCATGTTAAGGTCTAGGTTTTTTGTGAACAGGTAAAGAGCGGGTGAGAGACTGTTAACAATATCTGCACCTAGATTGGGGTGTAGAAAGTAAATAGTCAACCTTCGGAATCATTCAGTGTTTAGTGTGCCTGGAGACGAGAGCTCCAGAGCTGGGTTTTATGGTAAAGAGAGCTGAACATTGTTGTTTACCCTGAGCGGGCACAGATCCCCGCAGCCACAAAACATATAGCACAGGTTATCTTTTGTTTTCCTATTATGCCAGAAAGGCTGTGTTTAGTTTTGCTGAACTTTGCACTGGTTTGTCCTGTACGTTTTAAATAATCCAACAGAAGACGAGAAACGCTTCTGTATCTATCTCTGTGAGCAGCCAAGTGAGCCAATCGACCGCAATATATCTATATACAGTGCCTTGCAAAAGTATTCGGCCCCCTGGAACTTTTCAACCTTTTCCCACATATCATGCTTCAAACAAAGATACCAAATGTAAATTTTTGGTGAGGAAGCAACAAGTGGAACACAATTGTTAAGTTGAACGAAATTTATTGGTTATTTTAAATTTTTGTGGAAATGCAAGAACTGAAAAGTAGGGTATGCAATATTATTCGGCCCCTTTACTTTCAGTGCAGCAATCGTGTCACTCTGAATGATCCAAGGTTGTCCTAAATGACTAATGACGATAAATATAATCCACCTGTGTGTAATCAAGTCTCCGTATAAATGCACCTGCTCTGTGATAGTCTCAGGGTTCTGTTTGAAGAACAGAGAGCATCATGAAGACCAAGGAACACAACAGGCAGGTCCGTGATACTGTTGTGGAGTAGTTTAAAGCCAGATTTGGATACAAAATGATTTCCAAACTTTAAACATCCCAAGGAGCATTGTGCAAGCGATCATATTGAAATGGAGTATCATACCACTGCAAATCTACCAAGACCCGGCCGTCCCTCTAAACTTTCATCTCAAACAAGGAGAAGACTGATCAGAGATGCAGCCAAGTGCCCATGATCACTCTGGATGAACTGCAGAGATCTACAGCTGAGGTGGGACAGTCTGTCCATAGGACAACAATCAGTCGTACACTGCACAAATCTGGCCTTTATGGAAGAGTGGCAAGAAGAAAGCCATTTCTCAAAGGTATCCATAAAAAGTGTCGTTTAAAGTTTGCAACAAGCCACCTGGGAGACACACCAAACATGTGGAAGGTGCTCTGGTCAGATGAAACCAAAATCAAACTTTTTGGCAACAATGCCAAACGATATCTTTGGCGTAAAGGCAACACAGCTCATCACCCTAAACACACCATCCCCACTGTCAAACATGGTGGTGGTAGCATCATGGTTTGGTCCTGCTTTTCTTCAGCAGGGACAGGGTAGATGGTTAAAATTGATGAGAAGATGGATGGAGCCAAATACAGGACCATTCTTGAAAAAAACCTCTTGGGAGTCTGCAAAAGACCTGAGACTGGGACGGAGATTTGTCTTCCAACAAGACAATGATCCTAAACGTAAAGCAAAATCTACAATGGAGTGGTTCACAAATAAACATATCAAGGTGTTAGAATGGCCAAGTCAATGTCCAGACCTGAATCCAATTAAGAATCTGTGGAAAGAGCTGAAAACCTCACTGAGCTCGAGCTGTTTGCCAAGGAAGAATGGGCAAGAATTTCAGTCTCTCGATGTACAAAACTGATAGAGACATACCCCAAGTGATGTGCAGCTGTAATCGTTAAAGGGGCCGAATAATATTGCACGCCCCACTTTTCAGTTTTTGAACTTTCACAAAAATTTAAAATAACCAATACGTTTCTTTCAACTTTACAATTGTGTCCCACTTGTTGTTGATTCTTCACCAAAAATTAAAATTTGGTATCTTTATGTTTGAAGCACGATATGTGGGAAGAGTTCCAGGGGGCTGAATACTTTCGCAAGGTGTGTGTATATATATACACACACACACATTATATATATATATTTTCATTCTTCAGGGAGAAGGAATCCGTGCTATTCCGAAACTAGTTGGAAGTTTGGCTCACGCACCACTATGTAACTAGGCATCACATGACTGCACGCGTCACGTGACCCGAAGGTCCTGTCAGGCACACACCACGCTGAATGCGTGTGCCTGCATCCTGCAACGCGGCGGGCGTGATTGCCGCCGCTTGACATCGCTAACTCTGGTGAGCGTTCAGCATCTACATTTATTTCCCCGCTTCTACGTCATCTACATTGGGCTTGCTGTTATCTGAGGATTACCGGACGTTTGCCGATATACAGAGCTGGGACTCATCTGTTTGCTTCTAATAGCCGGGAGTCTACTCAAGCTGAACACATGCTATTGGCTTCTACCTATTCACTTTTCAGTGCCACCGCTCAAAAGACCACTTGCAGTGGTGAACTATCAGGCAATTGTAACCGCACTCCTCTTTAGAGGTATTTCATATATTGGAGTTAATCTTGGACCACATTTAACCCCTTCACTACCAAGGGTGGTTTGCACGTTAACTCCCGGGCCAATTTTTACAATTCTGACCACTGTCCTTTTATGAGGCCATAACTCTGGAACGCTTCCATGGATCCCGGTGATTCTGACATTGTTCTCTTGTGACATACTTATTGTACTTCATGTTAGTGGTAAAATTTCATTCATATAACTTGCGTTTATTTGTGAAAAAAAACGGAAATCTGGCGAAAATTTCGCAATTTTCCAACTTTGAATTTTTATGCCCTTAAATCACAGAGATACGGCACACAAAAAACTTGATAAGTAACATTTCCCACATGTTTACTTTACATCAGCACAATTTTGGAACCAAAATTTTTTTTTTTTGTTAGGAAGTTATAAGGGTTAAAAGTTGACCAGCAATTTCTCATTTTTGCAACACCATTTTATTTTCACGGACCACATCACATTTGAAGCCACTTTGAGGGGTCTATATGATAGAAAATACCCAAAAGTGACACCATTCTAAAAACTGCATCCCTTAAGGTGCTCAAAACCACATTCAAGAAGTTTATTAACCCTTTAGGTGCATCACAGGAATTTTTTGAATATTTAAAAAAAAAAAATGAACATTTATATTTTTTTCACAAAAAAAATACTTCAGGTTCAATTTTTTTTATTTTACCAAGGGTAACAGAAGAAATTGGACTGCAAAAGTTATTGTGCAATTTGTCCTGAGTACGCTGATACCTGATATGTGGGGGGGGAACCACTGTTTCGGCGCATGGCAGACCTCAGCAGGGAAGGAGCGCCATTTGACTTTTTCAACGCAAAATTGGCTGGAATTCAGATTGGACGCCATGTCGCGTTTGGAGAGCCCCTGATGTATCTAAACAGTGGAAACCCCCCACAAGTGACCCCATTTTGGAAACTAGACCCCCCCAAGGAACTTATCTAGATATGTGGTGAGAGCTTTGAACCCACAAGGGCTTCACAGGAGTTTATAACGTACAGCGGTACAATTAAAAAATCATTTTTTCCACAAAAATGATCTTTTCACCCCCAATTTTTATTTTCCTAAGGGTAACAGGACCCTAAAAGTTATTGTGCAATTTGTCCTGAGTACGCTGATACCCCATATGTGGGTGTAAACGACTATTTGGGCGCATGGCAGAGCTCAGAAGGGAAGCAGCGCCATTTGACTTTTTTGGCTGGAATTGAGATCGGACACCATGTCGCGATTTGAAAACCCCTGATGTACCAAAACAGAGGAAACCCCCCACAAATGACACCATTTTGGAAACTAGACCCCCCAAGGAACTTATCTAGATGTGTGGTGAGAACTTTGAACCCCCCCAGTGCGTCACAGAAGTTTATAATACCTGGGCGTGAAAATAAAAAAAATCGTATTTTTTCCACAAACATGATCTTTTAGTCACCAATTTTTTTTTATTTTCCCAATGGTGCCAGGAGAAATTGGACCCCAAAAGTTGTTGTCCAATTTGTCCTGAGTACGCTGATACCTCATATGTGGGAGAAAACTACTGTATGGGCACACGTCAGGGCTCGGAAGGGAAGTAGTGACGTTTTGGAATGCAGACTTTGATGGAATGGTCTGAGGGTGTCATGTTGCTTTTGGAGAGCCCCTGATGTGCCTAAACAGTGGAAACCCCCCAGAAGTGACCCCATTTTGGAAACTAGATCCCCCAAGGAACTTATCTAGATGTGTGGTGAGTACTTTGAACCCCCAAGTGATTCACAGAAGTTTATAACGCCCGGGCGTGGAAATAAAAAAATAATTTATTTTTTTCCACAAAAATGATATTTTTGCCCCCAATTTTTCATTTTCCTAAGGGTAACAGGAGAAATTGGACCCCTAAAGTTGTTTTGCAATTTGTCCTGAGTAGGTTGATACCCTATATGTGGGGGTAAAACACTGTTTGGGAGCATGGCAGAGCTTGGAAGGGAAGGAGCACCATTTGACTTTTTCAACGCAGAATTGGCCGGAATTGAGATCCGACGCCATGTTGCGTTTGGAGAGCCCCTGATGTGCCCAAACAGTGGAAACCCCCAATTCTAACTCAAACCCGAACCCCAACACACCCCTAACCCTAATCTCAGCCCTAACCCTAGCCCTAATGGGAAAATGGGGAAAAATAATAAAATTAAAAGAAAATGTATTTATTTCCAACTAAGGGGGTGATAACGGGGGGTTTGATTTACTATTTATGGCGGTTTTTATGTTTGGCAGCTGTCGCACGCTAAAAGACGCTTTTTATTGTAAAAACGGTAATTAGACCTACCGGTAATTGTGTTTCCAGGAATCCATCCTGACAGCACATTGGAGGACGTCCTTCTCATCCGTAGTGGGACAGGAAACCACGAGAGTTTAAAAGGATCCTCCCCTTCCCATCCCTCAGTGATTTCACAAAGTAACACCTCTGGATGGATGCAAACAGATTTTATTTAAACAAACATTCTCCATACACATGTTACATCACAGTTGTATGAAAAGTATTATCGGGAGGGATCTAACAGTGCTGTCAGGATGGATTCCTGGAAACACAATTACCGGTAGGTCTAATTACCGTTTTCCAGGTCACCACCTGACAGCACATTGGAGTAGTACCAAAGAATATTGGTCCTAGGGCGGGACTACTGCATGGAGTACCTTTCTCCCAAATGCCAGCTGTGTGGATGCTATGTCTAGTTTATAGTGTTTGGAGAAAGTACTAAGACTAGACCAAGATGCTGCCCTGCAAATCTGCTCCGCCGAGGCGCCCCCCCCTTTCTGCCCATGAAGCGGCCATGGCCCTGGTTGAGTGGGCTCTAAGGTTCCCCGGGGGATTTTGACCCTGTGATTTGTAGGCTATGCTAATAGTGGACCTAATCCACCTTGCTATTGTCGATTTTGAGGCTTTTTTCCCTTTATTAGGACCTCTTAACTGGACAAAAAGATTACTATCCTGTCTCCAGGGTCTGGTTGCATCCAGGTACCTGAGCACAGTTTCCTTTACGTCCAAGCTATGGTAGCTTTTTTCCCTGCTATTTTTGGGGGACTGGAAAAAGGAAGGAAGTACTACTTCCTGATTCATGTTGGAGTTTGAGATGACTTTGGGTAGGAAGGCCGGGTCAAGTCTTAAGACTAACCGGTCACTGAACACCTGTAAGTAGGGATCCTGGGTTGATAAGGCCTGCAATTCTCCTAACCTCTTGGCTGAGGTGATTGCCACTAAGAAGGCTGTTTTAAGAGAGAGATTACAAATATTTATCTCTGTCCCTATTTGATATGGCCGTCTGCAAAGCGTATTGAGGACTAGGTTAAGGTCCCAAGGTGGTATGCTGTTCCTAATTAGGGGTTTAAGCCTTTGCACCGCTCTCGAGAACCAGGCTACCCATGGGTGTGATGATAGGGCTGTGTCATAGAATACACTCAAGGCTGATATTTGTACTCTCAGAGTACTGGGTCTAAGGCCTTTCCTGAACCCTTCCTGTAAGAAGTTGAGTATTTTCGGGATGTCAGGCTGGTCAGTTCCAACAGTCTCCTCCCCACAAAAGCTGCAGAATTTCTTCCAGATTTTATTATATATTGCCGCGGTCACGGGTTTTCTACTTGCTTGTACAGTAGAAATGACTTCGTCAGATAGACCTCTTGCCCTTAGGACCTGCAGCTCAGGATCCAGGCTGACAACTGGAAAGCTTCCGGTTTTTGATGCAGAACCGGACCCTGATGGAGGTCTTTCCTTCTTGGTAGAAAAATGGGTTCCTCGCCCGCTAGCTTCCTGAGTAGGGGAAACCAGCTTCTTCTTGGCCAGTAGGGAACTATCAATATAACGCTGGCTCTGTCCTCGCAGATTTTTCTGAGGACCCGTGGAATGAGGGCTAGGGGCGGGAAGGCATACAACAGACCCCTGCTCCAAGACTGTGATAGGGCATCTATTCCTGCCGGATTTCCCAGGGGGTTCAGGGAGTAGAAGGTCGTAAGCTTTGCGTTCTTTGTCCGTGAACAGGTCTACCGCTGGTTGTCCCCAACGATCGCACAGGCTGCTGAACACATCGTCGTTGAGCTCCCAGTCCGTTGCTGTTACCCTTCTCCTGCTGAGGAAGTCCGCGATCTGGTTCCGAGAGCCCTCCAGATGTACGGCCGAGATTGAGAGGACTTCCCTCTCTGCCCATCCGAAAATCTGATCTGCTAAGGCCTGAAGTGTGGGATGTCTTGGTCCGCCTTGATGGCGGAGAAAGGCTACTGTTGTGGTGTTGTCTGACAGGACTTTGACGTGTTTGTTTCTCACGTGGGGCCTGGCGACGAGCAGCACCTTCCAGACCGCATGTAGTTCTCTGACGTTGGAGGATCTTCTGCTGTCCTCTGGACTCCATTGCCCCTGGTAATACTTTCCCGCGACGTGTCCGCCCCAGCCGAATAGAATTGCGTCCGTCGTCACTACAACCTCCGGGGACTGAGCCCATGAGACACCCCTTTTTAGGTTTCTCGGAATGGTCCACCATAGAAGCGATCTTCTGGCTCGGAGGGTTAACCGTATCTTGCTGTCCAGAGAAGTCTGCCTTCTGTCCCAGGATGTTAGAATCGCGTGTTTTAGGTCGCGGGAGTGGAACTGACTCCATCTGACACAGGAAATGCCAGAAGTCATCAGCCCCAGGATCCTCATTGCATCTCTGACCAATACCTTATTTCTCGAGAACTGACGAATTTTCTTCGGCATTGAAGTCTGTTTCTCGGCTGGTAGATACGACATCTTTTTCTGAGTCTAACATGACCCCCAGGAATTTTACTCTGGGTTTGGGTATGAGATCTGATTTTGCCCAATTTATTATCCATCCTAAACTCTGCAGCGTGGAGATTGAGGATTGTCAGTTGATCCTGAGCTGGGCTGCTGAATCGGCTATAAATAGGAAGTCGTCTAAGTATGGGACCACCGTGATATTTCGGGCCCTTAGGTAGGCCACCACCTCTATTATTACTTTTGTAAAGGCCCTCGGGGCCGATGCTAGGCCGAAGGGCAGGCAACGAAACTGATAGTGGTATATTGCGCCATCTTTTTCGACCGCAAACCTGAGGTATCTCTGGTGATCCGGGTGGATAGGGACATGATGATATGCGTTTTTTAGATCCAAAGTGCACATTACCACATCCCTTCCCAGAAGGGGAATCGTGGATCTTATTGATTCCATTTTGAAGCGCCTGTAAGACACCCATTTGTTCAGAGGTTTTAGGTTTATTATTGTTCGGGTTTCCCCCGAGGGTTTTTTTTTATTGCAAAGAGACTCGAGTAGTGTCCTCTGCCTTCCTCCTGGGCGGGGACCGGAGTAATTGCTTCCATGTCTAGGAGATCTTGGATGTCCAACCACATTGGGGAAGCTGCACTGAGGCGTGAACTGGTCACCAGAAACCTGTTCGGGGGCAGGGAGCTGAATTCTATTTTGTACCCCTTTGAGATGACCTGTAATACCCAGGGGCTGGAGGTGACCTTTTGCCACTCTCCCGGGAACTTGAGTAATCGCCCCCCTACTCTGGTGGCGTCATTTCCTCCGGGAGCTGGACCTTGGGCCGGAAAAGATGTATCTCTATTCCTATTTCTACCTTCGCCTCCTTTGGGGTAGCTCCATCTACCCGTTTTACCTTTCCCCCTGTAGTCCGCTCTCTGGTTGTAACGGGGCCTACGAAAGGGCTGGTATCTTTTACGCTTCTCCTCAGGGAAACCCTTTTTTTCATCCGACGCTTTCTCTAAAATGTCGTCGAGCACGGGCCAGAAGACCCTGCCCCCCGAGAAAGGAATTGAGCAGAGTTTATTTTTTGACTGCATGTCGCCTGTCAAATTCTTCAACCAGATAGCTCTTCTGGCTGTGTTGGACAGGGACTGGCTTCTGGCCGAGAACCTAACTGATTCTGCTGAGGCGTCGGCCAAGAATCCCGTAGCCAACTTAAGCAAGGGGAGTGATTTTAGGATTGTTTCCCTCGGGGTTCTGTCTGACAGATGCTCCTCTAGGTCATCTATCCACAGATGCATGGAGCGTGCTACCGATGTCGCGGCTATATTTGTCTTTATGACCGCTGCTGAGCTTTCCCAGGCCCTTTTTAAGAGCCCGTCTGCCTTCCGATCTAGGGGTTCCTTCAAGCTTGAGGAATCCTCAAACGGAATTGCCGTTTTCTTTGATACTTTAGCTACTGGAATATCAATTTTAGGGATCTCTTCTCAGACTTTAACCTCCTCAGGGTCGAATGGTAGACGCAACCTAAAGTCCCTGGGAATAGTTAATCTCTTCTCTGCCTCCTCCCACTCCTCCAGTATCATTGCCCGTATGTGGGTGTTTACTGGGAAGACCATCGAAGTCTGGGAGCGTAATCCCCCAAACATTTCGTCCTGTATTGAGAGGGAAGGAGGGGGTTCCTCAATCTGCATAGTCTGCCGAACCGCTCCCAATAGTTCGTCCGTATCCCCAGACGAAAACAAGTATTTTCTCCCCTTTTCTGGGTGTTCTCTAGTCTCCTCTTCCTCTGCGTCAGAGTCGGACAGAATGCCTTCCGATGACGTATCAGACTCCCTCTGTCTTTTCCTGGATGGCTGGGGGTTCGCCTGCGGGGCCTGGGAGGTGGCTAGGCCGGATACCGAGGCCTGCACTTCCTCCCTAATTATTGCTCTCATATTAGACATAAACGTAAGCTGCTCTTCCCCCATTATACGCTTTGTACATGCATCACAAAGGGTCTTCCGCCACGTGTCCTTTAGCTTTTTAGAGCAGACCGGACACTTCTTATCCTTCCGTTTAGGCTCCTTTTCCTCAGAGGTAGAGGTTCCCCCCTAGAACATATAAAATACGGGTTCTATGGGCTTTATTCTTACGGGGCCCTCCAGTGACCTCTTCAGAGGTTACTCACGTGACCCTGGCACTCTGCTCCTGCTTCCGTCTTTGCCTGGTCCTCCATGCTGGTGGTGATGGAAGTCGCTGATTGCTGAGGAGACACATACATGTGAGTGGTGACGGGCTCCCCTTGTCACCTTCCCTGTGGAGCAGAGCTGCATACCGCCTCTATTGCCGCTGCCGCTCCAATCTCCAGACGCCTGCCCCTCCTGATGGGACGATGCCGCCGCGGTGTGCTCAGTACCGGGCGGTCACTGCCTTAGGTGTCCTGACAGAGGCGCGGACGGAAGTACTGCGTCCGGTCGGCAGTGACGCGCGCACCGGAAGTGACGTGCCCCCGGCCTCTGGCCTGTCCTCCGGTGGGGCGGGCGGCTGACGCGCGCCTGCTACTGCGCGCTCCCGCCCTCCGGACACAACGGCGTCACCCGGCGGTAGCTGTAGATCGACCACTTGCGGGCTCTGGAACCCCAGTGGCGGTCTGCGGTGGTGGCGTCCAGCGTCGAGAGCCCCCGTCAGGGGGAAGCGACCCCGCGTCCGGGAGCAGCGCTACACCGGAGAAGCTGAGGGACCCTACATCGGGTTTCAGCCGCAGATCTTATCGGGTAGGAAGGGTGAGGCTGAGCCCCCCCGATCCTGACCATCTGCATGGAACGGCCCGGATCCTCTCTCGTCGTTCCCATCCGCAGTGGGACAGGAAAAACACTGAGGGATGGGAAGGGGAGGAACCTTTTAAACTCTCGTGGTTTCCTGTCCCACTACGGATGAGAAGGACGTCCTCCAATGTGCTGTCAGGTGGTGACCTGGAAAATAGTTTTTGCATCACCACATATTGAGAGCTATAATTTTTCCGTATTTTGACCCACTGAGTCATGTGAGGTCTTATTTTTTGCGGGACGAGTTGACGTTTTTATTGGTACTATTTTCGGGCACGTGACATTTTTTGATCGCTTTTTATTCCGATTTTTGGGACGCAGAATGAACAAAAACCAGCCTTTCATGAATTTCTTTTGGGGGGTGCGTTTACACCATTCCGCGTGCGGTAAAATTGATAAAAAGGTTTTATTCTTCGGGTCGGGTGGTTACAGCGATACCTCATTTATGTCGTTTTTTTATGGTTTGGCGGTTTTATGCAATGAAAACTATTTTATATAAAAAAAATTATTTTTGCGTCGCTTTATTCTGCGAGCTATAACTTTATTTTTTCGCTGATGACGCTGTACAGCGGCTCGTTTTTTGCGGGACATGTTGACGTTTTCAGCGGTACCATGGATATTTATATGCGTCTTTTTGATCGCACGATATTGCACTTTTTGTTCGGCGCTATGATAAATCATTTTTTGCTTCGTTTTTATTTTTTAATTTTTAAGGGGTTCGCTAAAGGGGTTAACTAATGGGACAGTTTTATAGGGCGGGTCGTTACGGTGATACCAAATATGTGTACTTTTATTGTTTTGTTTTTTTTATTTCCAAAAAATGAATTTGGGAATAATTTTTTTCTAATGTAGCAATTTTTAAAAAATTATTTTTACCACTTTTTTTTTTTTTAAAACTTTCTTAGGTTGTCCCAGGGGGGACATCACTGTCCTGTGACAGATCGCTGATCTGTCACATCACAGATCACTGTGACAGATCAGCAATCTGTCACAGGCACTGCTGCAGGCTTCCTCATGCCTGCGCTCTGCGGGCAGTGAGGAAGGCAGCTTCCTGCAGGCCCCCGGGAGGTCCCCGCCGCCATATTGGATCCGGGGACCTGCAGGAAAGGAGCCTCCCGCAGCAGCGCTGCACATTGCGCTGCTGTGGGGGGCTCAGGGAAGCACGGAGGGAGCCCCCTTCCTGCCGATGCTTCCCTTTAACCCCCGGTACACCGCGATCGTGTTTGATCACGGTGTACAAGGGGTTAACATGTCGGGGGCGGTCCGTGACCGCCCCTGACACATTGTGCCGGGTGTCAGCTATGATAATTAGCTGACACCCGGCCAGGATCAGCGGCGCTCACCACGTGGGCGCCGCTTATCGCTATGACGTACTATCCCGTCCATGGTAATTAGGGCCCAGGGCATATGGACGGAATATTACGTCCAATGAAGGAAAGGGGTTAAAGCACTTTTATTATTTATGGTTCCTCCATTATATTTGATTTTATTCACATTAGCACAGTTATTTCAGGAGCTGTTTTTAAATATTGGAGCGCAACCCTGTCATTGTTATTTTTTTATTCTCACTGGGTAATTTGGCTACGTATAACCACATTTAATACATCTGTCCTTTTTTCTTTGTAATTTGAATAATCAAACTTCACTTTTATTATCTTCTTAGCATCTAAATGCTTATGAGTTTACTGCATCAACAATACAGGTAAATATTTTTATTTTGATTTTTACTTTTATTGATTCACAGCGCGAGTATTATTTGTATGATTATTTAATTTTATCCCTTGTAGTGTGGGGATTTTTACTTGCTGAATCAATTCTATACACTAGCGCTGCTGGTTTATTTTGTTTTGTACTATTTAATTTACAAATAGACCCTTGGGTGCTGTTAGGGTTCAGTTGCAGATTGAGAGTTGTAGAAAGAAGTCTTTTAACATCATTGAGATTACTCAATATTTCCATTCTTAAGTCTAATCTCTCAGATTTATGTCTACTAAGTTTCAGGTGCGAGTGTGAAAGTGTCTCTAAAGGGCCTGTCACACTAGCTAGCGATATCGCTGTCTGATACTTACCTCCGACCGGCTCCCCCGCTGATTATCGCTGATCGCACGAGAACGTCCTGGACTGTTTCTCGTCGTCAGCTTCCTGTGGCGCTTCCTGCTGTGACGACGAGCGACGCGTGGAGCCGGGCGGGAGGACGCAGGATCGCCTGGTGTGACAGGTAAGTAGCGACCCCCGTCCCCAGCGATGTCGCTGGTGAGATCTGCCTGTGTGGCAGCTCACTAGCGACCACTTAGCGATGGACCAGCGATCCTGACCGCGTCATATCGCTGGTCGGGATCGCTGGTACATCGCTAAGTGTGACAGTACCTTAAGGCTGTGTGCCCATGTAGCGATTTTTAAGCGTTTTTGCGGCGATTTTCGGCGCGAAAATGCTTAAAAATCGTGTACAGAACGCCCCTCATGCATTCCTATGGCATTCCGCACATGCTGTGCTAATGCTGCGCTTTTTTCCGTGGCAGAATCGCATCGCGGAAAAAAAAAAAAAAAAAAAAAAAAAAAAAAAAATCGCAGCATGCTCATTCTTTTGTGCGGAATCGCAAAGAATTGACGCAATTCCGCACCCATAGGAATGCATGAGAATCGCTTACCTTCCGCATGTGGCTATGCCCACCATGCGGTAAGTTAAGCGTCTCATGTGCGGTTGGTACCCACGGTGTGGAGGAGAGGAGACTGTCCTCCAGGCCCTGGGTACCATACCCCTGTAAAAAAAAAGAATAAAAAATAAAAAAAAAAAAAAAAAAAATAAAAAATCGGGGTAAATTTACCTTCCGGCGTCCTGCACTGCATTCCCGGCCTAAGCGTTCCCAGTAATGCCTTGCGGCAAGGCCCTGTAATGACATGGTCTCACGAGATCGCTATAGAAACGCGAGACTACGTCATCACAGGTCTCGCAAGCCATTACTGGGAACGCTGAGGCCCGGGAAGGAAGCGCGGGACGCCGGAAGGTAAATATACCCCGATTTTTTTAATTTTTTTTTTAAGCATTTTAACATTCTTTCTTTTACTATTGAGGCCGCATAGGCAGCCTCAATAGTAAAAACCTGGTCACACTTGTCAAACACGTGGTTGTCAAACCAACCTGTCAATCACTTTCCAAGCGATGCTTCAAATCGCTTGGAAAGTGCTTGAATATCGCACACGAAAATCGCGGTAAAATCACGTGGAAAAAAAAGCGCGATTTCTGGGAAGGAGTCCGGTTTTTAGTGAGCGCTTTAAAACGCTACGTGGGCACATAGCCTTACAGTGTATTCAGTGTATAATACTGCTGGATGAAACAAGACTGAGCACAAGACCTTCACAGCTTCTACACATCATAGGAGAGATATCATGACACCTTCTCCCCATCTACCTGATGATCCTGAGGAACAATGGGATCTTCTTGTTTACAGTCCTGTGGAAGAAGAGGACGGGGACATCTCTCTGGTGTTGTCCTCTCACTGGATAGATCTGGAGGAAACACATACAGGGACTGAATTCATTCTTTACATACAGATAATTATAGGCCGTGTGTATGTAGTCTTGTCTATTACCTGGTGATGTGAGGGGCTGGTGAACCTCCATCATGACATCCTTGTACAGATCTTTGTGTCCTTCTAAATACTCCCACTCCTCCATGGAGAAATAGATGGTGACATCCTGACACCTTATAGGAACCTGACACATACAATGATACCGTCATCACCCGATCCCTCCATAGCGTTACTGTATAATGTCCCAGCATTCCCAGCGGTGTCACCTCTCCAGTCAGCAGCTCAATCATCTTGTAGGTGAGTTCTAGGATCTTCTGGTCATTGATGTCCTCATGTATCAGGGGGTGAGGTGGAGGCCCCGTGATTGGGCTCAGGGGTGTTTCCCATCCCTCAGACACAGGGTCCTGACAGCGCTCCCTAGAGGTCTTCTTCACTACTGTGTAATCCTGGTTATGGAGAGACACATTAATAAACTTCACTACAGACATTTCCAGAGTCCTCACCTCTCCAGTTCTGTCCATCTGTTATTCCCATAGATAAGAATGATGTAATGTGACGTCATCAGAATCGCTCACCTCTCCAGTAAGCCGGAAGAGGATCTCTAGGGTGAGGTGTAATATCCTCTCCGCCATCTTGTCCTTATCCATCCTTGTAGGGTCACTCAGGAGAATTCTCTTATATAGAAGATCTCCGCTGAGAGGATCCGATATTGTAGAGACCTGAATGGGGAGAAGATGATGATGTAACATCATAAAGATCCCATGTAAGAAATCTCCGGAGATGTTACCGGCTTCACATGATCACTGCATTCAGTCATGGTCCCGTCCTGCCCCTGTTATAACACACAGTCCCATTATAGTCACATAAAGAGATTTATCCCAGGCTCAGCACTGAGAGGGGTTAATGTCCACTGCCCCCGCCCAGCAATGGAGAATCTCCAGCACCTACCTCCACCTGCAGAGCCGCACACCACATAAATGGCTTTGAACTGAATCTTACTAGGTGTAAGGATCTGCTCCCTCCATCCACCAGGATTCAGTCACGATCTCCTTTGTCCCACACGGTCAGTTCCAGCTCATTCTCGGTGTCATCATTACCTGACACTCAGCTCCTTCAGCTTAAGTTTTTACTTCTGGCCATTTCTGACAAACGCCCACCCTGCTCCCCCATTACCACTCACTTCCACTCCAGCACTTACATGTGGAGCCGCAGAGTCCTGGTGCCCCCCAGGACTGAGTCCTGTCCCCTCTATCACACAGTCCCTGCTCCCCCATTACCGCTCACCAGTGCAGACTTCTCCTCCAGCTCTTACATGTGGAGCCGGCTGTACCCTAATGTGCAGAGTCCCGGTGCCCCCCAGGACTGAGTCCTGTCCCCACGATCACACAGTCCCTGCTCCCCCATTACCGCTCACCAGTGCAGACTTCTACTCCAGCTCTTACAAGTGGAGCCGGCTGTACCCTAATGTGCAGAGTCCCGGTGCTCCCCCAGGACTGACTCCTGTCCCCTCTATCACACAGTCCCTGCTCCCCCATTACTGCTCACCAGTGCAGACTTCTCCTCCAGCTCTTACATGTGGAGCCGGCTGTACCCTAATGTGCAGAGTCCCGGTGCTCCCCAGGACTGAGTCCTGTCCCCTCTATCACACAGTCCCTGCTCCCCCATTACTGCTCACCAGTGCAGACTTCTCCTCCAGCTCTTACACGTGGAGCCGGCTGTACCCTAAAGTGCAGAGTCCCAGTGCCCCCCCAGGACTGAGTCCTGTCCCCTCTAACACACAGTCCCTGCTCCCCCATTACCACTCACCAGTGCAGACTTCTCCTCCAGCTCTTACATGTGGAGCCGGCTGTCCCCTAATGTGCAGAGTCCCGATGCCCCCCCAAGACTGAGTCCTGTCCCCGCTATCACACAGTCCCTGCTCCCCCATTACCGCTCACCAGTGCAGACTATTCCTCTAGCTCTTACATGTGGAGCCGGCTGTACCCTAATCTGCAGAGTCCCGGTGCTCCCCCAGGACTGAGTCCTGTCCCCTCTATCACACAGTCCCTGCTCCCCCATTACCGCTCACCAGTGCAGACTTCTCCTCCAGCTCTTACATGTGGAGCCGGCTGTACCCTAATGTGCAGAGTCCCGGTGCTCTCCCCAGGACTGAGTCCTGTCCCCTCTCTCACACAGTCCCTGCTCCCCCATTACCGCTCACCAGATGAATTCTCCTCCAGCTCTTACATGAGGAGCCGGTTGTACCCTAATGTGCAGAGTCCCGGTGCTCCCCAGGACTGAGTCCTGTCCCCTCTATCACACAGTCCCTGCTCCCCCATTACCGCTCACCAGTGCAGACTTCTCCTCCAGCTCTTACATGAGGAGCCGGCTGTACCCTAATGTGCAGAGTCCCGGTGCTCCCCCAGGACTGAGTCCTGTCCCCTCTATCACACAGTCCCTGCTCCCCCATTACCGCTCACCAGTGCAGACTTCTCCTCCAGCTCTTACATGAGGAGTCGGCTGTACCCTAATGTGCAGAGTCCCGGTGCTCCCCAGGACTGAGTCCTGTACTCTGTATCACACAGTCCCTGCTCCCCATTACCGCTCACCAGTGCAGACTTCTCCTCCAGCTCTTACATGTGGAGCCGGCTGTACCCTAATGTGCAGAGTCCCGGTGCTCCCCCAGGACTGAGTCCTGTCCCCTCTATCACACAGTCCCTGCTCCCCCATTACCGGTCACCAGTGCAGACTTCTCCTCCAGCTCTTACATGTGGAGCCGGCTGTACCCTAATGTGCAGAGTCCCGGTGCTCCCCCAGGACTGAGTCCTGTCCCCTCTATCACACAGTCCCTGCTCCCCCATTACCACTCACCAGTGCAGACTTCTCCTCCAGCTCTTACATGTGGAGCCGGCTGTACCCTAATGTGCAGAGTCCCGGTGCTCCCCCAAGGACTGAGTCCTGTCCCCTCTATCACACAGTCCCTGCTCCCCCATTACCGCTCACCAGTGCAGACTTCTCCTCCATGTGGAGCCGGCTGTACCCTAATGTGCAGAGTCCCAGTGCCCCCAGGACTGAGTCCTGTCCCCTCTATCACACAGTCCCTGCTCCCCCATTTCCACTCACCAGTGCAGACTTCTCCTCTAGCTCTTACATGTGGAGCCGGCTATCCCGTAATGTGCAGAGTCCCGGTGCCCCCCAGGACTGAGTCCTGTCCCCTCTATCACACAGTCCCTGCTCCCCCATTACCGCTCACCAGTGCAGACTTCTCCTCCAGCTTTTACATGTGGAGCCGGCTATCCCGTAATGTGCAGAGTCCCGGTGCCCCCCAGGACTGAGTCCTGTCCCCTCTATCACACAGTCCCTGCTCCCCCATTACCGCTCACCAGTGCAGACTTCTCCTCCAGCTCTTACATGTGGAGCCGGCTGTACCCTAATGTGCAGAGTCCCGGTGCACCCCAGGACTGAGTCCTGTCCCCTCTATCACACAGTCCCTGCTCCCCCATTACCGCTCACCAGTGCAGACTTCTCCTCCAGCTCTTACATGTGGATCAGGCTGTACCCTAATGTGCAGAGTCCCGGTGCCCCCCAGGACTGAGTCCTGTCCCCTCTATCACACAGTCCCTGCTCCCCCATTACCGCTCACCAGTGCAGACTTCTCCTCCAGCTCTTACATGTGGATCAGGCTGTACCCTAATGTGCAGAGTCCCGGTGCCCCCCAGGACTGAGTCCTGTCCCCTCTATCACACAGTCCCTGTTCCCCCATTACTGCTCACCAGTGCAAACTTCTCCAGCTCTTACATGTGGAGCCGGCTGTACCCTAATGTGCAGAGTCCCGATGCCCCCCAGGACTGAGTCCTGTCCCCTCTTTCACACAGTCCCTGCTCCCCCATTACCGCTCACTAGTGCAGACTTCTCCAGCTCTTACATGTGGAGCCGGCTGTACCCTAATCTGCAGAGTCCCGGTGCTCCCCCAGGACTGAGTCCTGTCCCCTCTATCACACAGTCCCTGCACCCCCATTACCGCTCACTAGTGCAGACTTCTCCTCCAGCTCTTACATGTGGAGCCGGCAGTACCCTAATGTGCAGAGTCCCGGTGCTCTCCCCAGGACTGAGTCCTGTCCTCTCTCTCACACAGTCCCTGCTCCCCCATTACCGATCACCAGATGAATTCTCCTCCAGCTTACACGAGGAGCCGGCTGTACCCTAATGTGCAGAGTCCCGGTGCTCCCCAGGACTGAGTCCTGTCCCCTCTATCACACAGTCCCTGCTCCCCCATTACCGCTCACCAGTGCAGACATCTCCTCCAGCTCTTACATGAGGAGTCGGCTGTACCCTAATGTGCAGAGTCCCGGTGCTCCCCAGGACTGAGTCCTGTACTCTGTATCACACAGTCCCTGCTCCCCCATTACCACTCACCAGTGCAGACTTCTCGTCCAGCGCTTACATGTGGAGCCGGCTGAACCCTAATGTGCAGAGTCCCGATGCCCCCCAGGACTGAGTCCTGTCCCCTCTATCACACAGTCCCTGCTCCCCCATTACCGCTCACCAGTGCAGACTTCTCCTCCAGCTCTTACATGTGGAGCCGGCTGTACCCTAATGTGCAGAGTCCCGGTGCCCCCCAGGAATGAGACTTGTCCCCTCTATCACACAGTCCCTGCTCCCCCATTACCGCTCACCAGTGCAGACTTCTCCTCCAGCTCTTACATGTGGAGCCGGCTGTACCTTAATGTGCAGAGTCCCGGTGCCCCCCAGGACAGAGTCCTGTCCCCTCTATCACACAGTCCCTGCTCCCCCATTACCGCTCACCAGTGCAGACTCCTCCTCCAGCTCTTACTTGTGGAGCCGGCTGTACCCTAATGTGCAGAGTCCCGGTGCTCCCCCAGGACTGAGTCCTGTCTCCTCTATCACACAGTCCCTGCTCCCCCATTACCGCTCACCAGTGCAGACTTCTCCTCCAGCTCTTACACGTGGAATCGGCTGTCCCCTAATGTGCAGAGTCCCGGTGCTCCCCCAGGACTGAGTCCTGTCTCCTCTATCACACAGTCCCTGCTCCCCCATTACCGCTCACCAGTGCAAACTTCTCCTCCAGCTCTTACATGTGGAGCCGGCTGTACCCTAATGTGCAGAGTCCCGCTGCTCCCCCAGGACTGAGTCCTGTCCCCTCTATAACACAGTCCCTGCTCCCCCATTACCGCTCACCAGTGCAGACTTCTCCTCCAGCGCTTACATGTGGAGCCGGCTGTACCCTAATGTGCAGAGTCCCGGTGCCCCCCAGGATTGAGTCCTATCCCCTTTATCACACAGTCCCTGCTCCCCCATTACCGCTCACCAGTGCAGACTTCTCCTCCAGCTCTTACATGTGGAGCCGGCTGTCCCCTAATGTGCAGAGTCCCGCTGCCCCCCCAAGACTGAGTCCTGTCCCCGCTATCACACAGTCCCTGCTCCCCCATTACCGCTCACCAGTGCAGACTTCTCCTCCAGCTCTTACATGTGGAGCCGGCTGTACCCTAATGTGCAGAGTCCCGGTGCCCCCCAGGACTGAGTCCTGTCCCCTCTATCACACAGTCCCTGCACCCCCATTACCGCTCACCAGTGCAGGCTTCTCCTCCAGCTCTTACATGTGGAGCCGGCTGTCCCCTAATGTGCAGAGTCCCGGTGCTCCCCAGGACTGAGTCCTGTCCCCTCTATCACACAGTCCCTGCTCCCCCATTACCGCTCACCAGTGCAAGCTTCTCCAGCTCTTACATGTGGAGCCGGCTGTACCCTAATGTGCAGAGTCCCGCTGCCCCCCAGGACTGAGTCCTGTCCCCTCTATCACACAGTCCCTGCTCCCCCATTACCGCTCAACAGTGCAGACTTCTCCTCCAGCTCTTACATGTGGAGCCGGCTGTCCCCTAATGTGCAGAGTCCGGATGCCCCCCAGGACTGAGTCCTGTCCCCTCTATCACACAGTCCCTGCTCCCCCATTACCGCTCACCAGTGCAAACTTCTCCTCAAGCTCTTACATGTGGAGCCGGCTGTCCCCTAATGTGCAGAGTCCCGGTGCCCCCCAGGACTGAGTACTGTCCCCTTTATCACACAGTCCCTGCTCCCCCATTACTGCTCACCAGTGCAGACTTCTCCTCCAGCTCTTACATGTGGAGCCGGCTGTACCCTAATGTGCAGAGTCCCGGTGCCCCCCAGGACTGAGTCCTGTCCCCTCTATCACACAGTCCCTGCTCCCCCATTACCTCTCACCAGTGCAGACTTCTCCTCCAGCTTACATGTGGAGCCGGCTGTACCCTAATGTGCAGAGTCCCGGTGCCCCCCAGGACTGAGTCCTGTCCCCTCTATCACACAGTCCCTGCTCCTCCATTACCGCTCACCAGTGCAGACTTCTCCTCCAGCTCTTACATGTGGAGCCGGCTGTACCCTAATGTGCAGAGTCCCGGTGCCCCCCAGGACTGAGTCCTGTCCCCTCTATCACACAGTCCCTGCTCCCCCATTACCTCTCACCAGTGCAGACTTCTCCTCCAGCTTACATGTGGAGCCGGCTGTACCCTAATGTGCAGAGTTCCGGTGCCCCCCAGGACTGAGTCCTGTCCCCTCTATCACACAGTCCCTGCTCCCCCATTACCGCTCACCAGTGCAGACTTCTCCTCCAGCTCTTACATGTGGAGCCGGCTGTCCCCTAATGTGCAGAGTTCCGTTGCTCCCCCAGGACTGAGTCCTGTCCCCTCTATCACACAGTCCCTACTCCCCCATTACCACTCACCAGTGCAGACTTCTCCTCCAGCTCTTACATGTGGAGCCGGCTGTCCCCTAATGTGCAGAGTCCCGTTGCTCCCCCAGGACTGAGTCCTGTCTCCTCTATCACACAGTCCCTACTCCCCCATTACCACTCACCAGTGCAGACTTCTCCTCCAGCTCTTACATGTGGAGCCGGCTGTACCCTAATGTGCAGAGTCCCGGTGCCCCCCAGGACTGAGTCCTGTCCCCTCTATCACACAGTCCCTGTTCCCCATTACCGCTCACCAGTGCAGACTTCTCCGCCAGCTCTTACATGTGGAGCCGGCTGTACCCTAATGTGCAGAGTCCCGGTGCCCCCCAGGACTGAGTCCTGTCCCCTCTATCACACAGTCCCTGCTCCCCCATTACCACTCACCAGTGCAGACTTCTCCTCCAGCTCTTACATGTGGGGCCGGCTGTACCCTAATGTGCAGAGTCCCGGTGCCCCCCAGGACTGAGTCCTGTCCCCTCTATCACACAGTCCCTGTTCCCCATTACCGCTCACCAGTGCAGACTTCTCCTCCAGCTCTTACATGTGGAGCCGGCTGTACCCTAATGTGCAGAGTCCCGGTGCTCCCCCAGGACTGAGTCCTGTCCCCTCTATCACACAGTCCCTGCACCCCCATTACCGCTCACTAGTGCAGACTTCTCCTCCAGCTCTTACATGTGGAGCCGGCTGTACCCTAATGTGCAGAGTCCCGGTGCTCTCCCCAGGACTGAGTCCTGTCCTCTCTCTCACACAGTCCCTGCTCCCCCATTACCGGTCACCAGATGAATTCTCCTCCAGCTTACACGAGGAGCTGGCTGTACCCTAATGTGCAGAGTCCCGGTGCTCCCCAGGACTGAGTCCTGTCCCCTCTATCACACAGTCCCTGCTCCCCCATTACCGGTCACCAGATGAATTCTCCTCCAGCTTACACGAGGAGCTGGCTGTACCCTAATGTGCAGAGTCCCGGTGCTCCCCAGGACTGAGTCCTGTCCCCTCTATCACACAGTCCCTGCTCCCCCATTACCGCTCACCAGTGAAGACTTCTCCTCCAGCTCTTACATGAGGAGTCGGCTGTACCCTAATGTGCAGAGTCCCGGTGCTCCCCAGGACTGAGTCCTGTACTCTGTATCACACAGTCCCTGCTCCCCCATTACCACTCACCAGTGCAGACTTCTCCTCCAGCGCTTACATGTGGAGCCGGCTGAACCCTAATGTGCAGAGTCCCGATGCCCCCCAGGACTGAGTCCTGTCCCCTCTATCACACAGTCCCTGCTCCCCCATTACCGCTCACCAGTGCAGACTTCTCCTCCAGCTCTTACATGTGGAGCCGGCTGTACCCTAATGTGCAGAGTCCCGGTGCCCCCCAGGAATGAGACTTGTCCCCTCTATCACACAGTCCCTGCTCCCCCATTACCGCTCACCAGTGCAGACTTCTCCTCCAGCTCTTACATGTGGAGCCGGCTGTACCTTAATGTGCAGAGTCCCGGTGCCCCCCAGGACAGAGTCCTGTCCCCTCTATCACACAGTCCCTGCTCCCCCATTACCGCTCACCAGTGCAGACTCCTCCTCCAGCTCTTACTTGTGGAGCCGGCTGTACCCTAATGTGCAGAGTCCCGGTGCCCCCCAGGAATGAGACTTGTCCCCTCTATCACACAGTCCCTGCTCCCCCATTACCGCTCACCAGTGCAGACTTCTCCTCCAGCTCTTACATGTGGAGCCGGCTGTCCCCTAATGTGCAGAGTCCCGGTGCTCCCCCAGGACTGAGTCCTGTCTCCTCTATCACACAGTCCCTGCTCCCCCATTACCGCTCACCAGTGCAGACTTCTCCTCCAGCTCTTACATGTGGAGCCGGCTGTACCCTAATGTGCAGAGTCCCGGTGCCCCCCAGGAATGAGACTTGTCCCCTCTATCACACAGTCCCTGCTCCCCCATTACCGCTCACCAGTGCAGACTTCTCCTCCAGCTCTTACATGTGGAGCCGGCTGTCCCCTAATGTGCAGAGTCCCGCTGCCCCCCCAAGACTGAGTCCTGTCCCCGCTATCACACAGTCCCTGCTCCCCCATTACCGCTCACCAGTGCAGACTTCTCCTCCAGCTCTTACATGTGGAGCCGGCTGTACCCTAATGTGCAGAGTCCCGGTGCCCCCCAGGACTGAGTCCTGTCCCCTCTATCACACAGTCCCTGCACCCCCATTACCGCTCACCAGTGCAGGCTTCTCCTCCAGCTCTTACATGTGGAGCCGGCTGTCCCCTAATGTGCAGAGTCCCGGTGCTCCCCAGGACTGAGTCCTGTCCCCTCTATCACACAGTCCCTGCTCCCCCATTACCGCTCACCAGTGCAAGCTTCTCCAGCTCTTACATGTGGAGCCGGCTGTACCCTAATGTGCAGAGTCCCTGTGCCCCCCAGGACTGAGTCCTGTCCCCTATATCACACAGTCCCTGCTCCCCCATTACCGCTCAACAGTGCAGACTTCTCCTCCAGCTCTTACTTGTGGAGCCGGCTGTACCCTAATGTGCAGAGTCCCGGTGCTCCCGCAGGACTGAGTCCTGTCCCCTCTATCACACAGTCCCTACTCCCCCATTACCGGTCACCAGTGCAGACTTCTCCTCCAGCTCTTACATGTGGAGCCGGCTGTCCCCTAATGTGCAGAGTCCGGATGCCCCCCAGGACTGAGTCCTGTCCCCTCTATCACACAGTCCCTGCTCCCCCATTACCGCTCACCAGTGCAAACTTCTCCTCCAGCTCTTACATGTGGAGCCGGCTGTACCCTAATGTGCAGAGTCCCGGTGCCCCCCAGGACTGAGTCCTGTCCCCTCTATCACACAGTCCCTGCTCCCCCATTACCTCTCACCAGTGCAGACTTCTCCTCCAGCTTACATGTGGAGCCGGCTGTACCCTAATGTGCAGAGTCCCGGTGCCCCCCAGGACTGAGTCCTGTCCCCTCTATCACACAGTCCCTGCTCCCCCATTACCGCTCACCAGTGCAGACTTCTCCTCCAGCTCTTACATGTGGAGCCGGCTGTACCCTAATGTGCAGAGTCCCGGTGCCCCCAGGACTGAGTCCTGTCCCCTCTATCACACAGTCCCTGCTCCTCCATTACCGCTCACCAGTGCAGACTTCTCCTCCAGCTCTTACATGTGGAGCCGGCTGTACCCTAATGTGCAGAGTCCCGGTGCCCCCCAGGACTGAGTCCTGTCCCCTCTATCACACAGTCCCTGCTCCCCCATTACCGCTCACCAGTGCAGACTTCTCCTCCAGCTCTTACATGTGGAGCCGGCTGTACCCTAATGTGCAGAGTTCCGGTGCCCCCCAGGACTGAGTCCTGTCCCCTCTATCACACAGTCCCTGCTCCCCCATTACCGCTCACCAGTGCAGACTTCTCCTCCAGCTCTTACATGTGGAGCCGGCTGTCCCCTAATGTGCAGAGTCCCGTTGCTCCCCCAGGACTGAGTCCTGTCCCCTCTATCACACAGTCCCTACTCCCCCATTACCACTCACCAGTGCAGACTTCTCCTCCAGCTCTTACATGTGGAGCCGGCTGTCCCCTAATGTGCAGAGTCCCGTTGCTCCCCCAGGACTGAGTCCTGTCTCCTCTATCACACAGTCCCTACTCCCCCATTACCACTCACCAGTGCAGACTTCTCCTCCAGCTCTTACATGTGGAGCCGGCTGTACCCTAATGTGCAGAGTCCCGGTGCCCCCCAGGACTGAGTCCTGTCCCCTCTATCACACAGTCCCTGTTCCCCATTACCGCTCACCAGTGCAGACTTCTCCGCCAGCTCTTACATGTGGAGCCGGCTGTACCCTGATGTGCAGAGTCCCGGTGCCCCCCAGGACTGAGTCCTGTCCCCTCTATCACACAGTCCCTGCTCCCCCATTACCACTCACCAGTGCAGACTTCTCCTCCAGCTCTTACATGTGGGGCCGGCTGTACCCTAATGTGCAGAGTCCCGTTGCCCCCCAGGACTGAGTCCTGTCCCCTCTATCACACAGTCCCTGTTCCCCATTACCGCTCACCAGTGCAGACTTCTCCTCCAGCTCTTACATGTGGAGCCGGCTGTACCCTAATGTGCAGAGTCCCGGTGCTCCCCCAGGACTGAGTCCTGTCCCCTCTATCACACATCCCCTGCTCCTCCATTATCGCTCACCAGTGCAGACTTCTCCAGCTCTTACATGTGGAGCCGGCTGTACCCTAATGTGCAGAGTCCCGGTGCCCCCCCAGGACTGAGTCCTGTCCCCTCTATCACACAGTCCCTGCTCCCCCATTACCGCTCACCAGTGCAGACTTCTCCTCCAGCTCTTACATGTGGAGCCGGCTGTACCCTAATGTGCAGAGTCCCGATGCCCCCCCAAGACTGAGTCCTGTCCCCGCTATCACACAGTCCCTGCTCCCCCATTACCACTCACCAGTGCAGACTTCTCCTCCAGCTCTTACATGTGGAGCCGGCTGTACCCTAATGTGCAGAGTCCCGGTGCCCCCCAGGATTGAGTACTGTCCCCTCTATCACACAGTCCCTGCTCCCCCATTACCGCTCACCAGTGCAGACTTCTCCTCCAGCTCTTACATGTGGAGGCGGCTGTACCCTAATGTGCAGAGTCCCGATGCCCCCCAGGACTGAGTCCTGTCCCCTCTTTCACACAGTCCCTGCTCCCCCATTAACTCTCAACAGTGCAGACTTCTCCTCCAGCTCTTACATGTGGAGGCGGCTGTACCCTAATGTGCAGAGTCCCGGTGCCCACCAGGACTGAGTCCTGTCCCCTCTTTCACACAGTCCCTGCTCCCCCATTACCGCTCACCAGTGCAGACTTCTCCTCCAGCTCTTACATGTGGAGCCGGCTGTACCCTAATGTGCAGAGTCCCGGTGCCCCCCAGGACTGAGTCCTGTCCCCTCTATCACACAGTCCCTGCTCCCCCATTACCGCTCACCAGTGCAGACTATTCCTCTAGCTCTTACATGTGGAGCCGGCTGTACCCTAATCTGCAGAGTCCCGGTGCTCCCCCAGGACTGAGTCCTGTCCCCTCTATCACACAGTCCCTGCACCCCCATTACCGCTCACTAGTGCAGACTTCTCCTCCAGCTCTTACATGTGGAGCCGGCTGTACCCTAATGTGCAGAGTCCCGGTGCTCTCCCCAGGACTGAGTCCTGTCCTCTCTCTCACACAGTCCCTGCTCCCCCATTACCGGTCACCAGATGAATTCTCCTCCAGCTCTTACATGAGGAGCCGGCTGTACCCTAATGTGCAGAGTCCCGGTGCTCCCCAGGACTGAGTCCTGTCCCCTCTATCACACAGTCCCTGCTCCCCCATTACCGCTCACCAGTGCAGACTTCTCCTCCAGCTCTTACATGAGGAGTCGGCTGTACCCTAATGTGCAGAGTCCCGATGCTCCCCAGGACTGAGTCCTGTACTCTGTATCACACAGTCCCTGCTCCCCCATTACCACTCACCAGTGCAGACTTCTCCTCCAGCGCTTACATGTGGAGCCGGCTGAACCCTAATGTGCAGAGTCCCGATGCCCCCCAGGACTGAGTCCTGTCCCCTCTATCACACAGTCCCTGCTCCCCCATTACCGCTCACCAGTGCAGACTTCTCCTCCAGCTCTTACATGTGGAGCCGGCTGTACCCTAATGTGCAGAGTCCCGGTGCCCCCCAGGAATGAGACTTGTCCCCTCTATCACACAGTCCCTGCTCCCCCATTACCGCTCACCAGTGCAGACTTCTCCTCCAGCTCTTACATGTGGAGCCGGCTGTACCTTAATGTGCAGAGTCCCGGTGCCCCCCAGGACAGAGTCCTGTCCCCTCTATCACACAGTCCCTGCTCCCCCATTACCGCTCACCAGTGCAGACTCCTCCTCCAGCTCTTACTTGTGGAGCCGGCTGTACCCTAATGTGCAGAGTCCCGGTGCCCCTCAGGACTGAGTCCTATCCCCTCTATCACACAGTCCCTGCTCCCCCATTACCGCTCAACAGTGCAGACTTCTCCTCCAGCTCTTACTTGTGGAGCCGGCTGTACCCTAATGTGAAGAGTCCCGGTGCTCCCCCAGGACTGAGTCCTGTCCCCTCTATCACATAGTCCCTGCTCCCCCATTACCATTCACCAGTGCAGACTTCACCTCCAGCTCTTACATGTGGAGCCGGCTGTACACTAATGTGCAGAGTCCCGGTGCCCCCCAGGACTGAGTCCTGTCCCCTCTATCACACAGTCCCTGCTCCCCCATTACCGCTCACCAGTGCAGACTTCTCCTCCAGCTCTTACACGTGGAATCGGCTGTCCCCTAATGTGCAGAGTCCCGGTGCTCCCCCAGGACTGAGTCCTGTCTCCTCTATCACACAGTCCCTGCTCCCCCATTACCGCTCACCAGTGCAGACTTCTCCTCCAGCTCTTACATGTGGAGCCGGCTGTACCCTAATGTGCAGAGTCCCGCTGCTCCCCCAGGACTGAGTCCTGTCCCCTCTATAACACAGTCCCTGCTCCCCCATTACCGCTCACCAGTGCAGACTTCTCCTCCAGCGCTTATATGTGGAGCCGGCTGTACCCTAATGTGCAGAGTCCCGGTGCCCCCCAGGATTGAGTCCTGTCCCCTTTATCACACAGTCCCTGCTCCCCCATTACCGCTCACCAGTGCAGACTTCTCCTCCAGCTCTTACATGTGGAGCCGGCTGTCCCCTAATGTGCAGAGTCCCGCTGCCCCCCCAAGACTGAGTCCTGTCCCCGCTATCACACAGTCCCTGCTCCCCCATTACCGCTCACCAGTGCAGACTTCTCCTCCAGCTCTTACATGTGGAGCCGGCTGTACCCTAATGTGCAGAGTCCCGGTGCCCCCCAGGACTGAGTCCTGTCCCCTCTATCACACAGTCCCTGCACCCCCATTACCGCTCACCAGTGCAGGCTTCTCCTCCAGCTCTTACATGTGGAGCCGGCTGTCCCCTAATGTGCAGAGTCCCGGTGCTCCCCAGGACTGAGTCCTGTCCCCTCCATCACACAGTCCCTGCTCCCCCATTACCGCTCACCAGTGCAGACTTCTCCTCCAGCGCTTACATGTGGAGCCGGCTGTACCCTAATGTGCAGAGTCCCGGTGCCCCCCAGGATTGAGTCCTGTCCCCTTTATCACACAGTCCCTGCTCCCCCATTACCGCTCACCAGTGCAGACTTCTCCTCCAGCTCTTACATGTGGAGCCGGCTGTCCCCTAATGTGCAGAGTCCCGCTGCCCCCCCAAGACTGAGTCCTGTCCCCGCTATCACACAGTCCCTGCTCCCCCATTACCGCTCACCAGTGCAGACTTCTCCTCCAGCTCTTACATGTGGAGCCGGCTGTACCCTAATGTGCAGAGTCCCGGTGCCCCCCAGGACTGAGTCCTGTCCCCTCTATCACACAGTCCCTGCACCCCCATTACCGCTCACCAGTGCAGGCTTCTCCTCCAGCTCTTACATGTGGAGCCGGCTGTCCCCTAATGTGCAGAGTCCCGGTGCTCCCCAGGACTGAGTCCTGTCCCCTCTATCACACAGTCCCTGCTCCCCCATTACCGCTCACCAGTGCAAGCTTCTCCAGCTCTTACATGTGGAGCCGGCTGTACCCTAATGTGCAGAGTCCCGATGCCCCCCAGGACTGAGTCCTGTCCCCTTTATCACACAGTCCCTGCTCCCCCATTACCGCTCACCAGTGCAGACTTCTCCTCCAGCTCTTACATGTGGAGCCGGCTGTCCCCTAATGTGCAGAGTCCCGCTGCCCCCCCAAGACTGAGTCCTGTCCCCGCTATCACACAGTCCCTGCTCCCCCATTACCGCTCACCAGTGCAGACTTCTCCTCCAGCTCTTACATGTGGAGCCGGCTGTACCCTAATGTGCAGAGTCCCGGTGCCCCCCAGGACTGAGTCCTGTCCCCTCTATCACACAGTCCCTGCACCCCCATTACCGCTCACCAGTGCAGGCTTCTCCTCCAGCTCTTACATGTGGAGCCGGCTGTCCCCTAATGTGCAGAGTCCCGGTGCTCCCCAGGACTGAGTCCTGTCCCCTCTATCACACAGTCCCTGCTCCCCCATTACCGCTCACCAGTGCAGACTTCTCCTCCAGCTCTTACATGTGGAGCCGGCTGTACCCTAATGTGCAGAGTCCCGGTGCCCCCCAGGACTGAGTCCTATCCCCTCTATCACACAGTCCCTGCTCCCCCATTACCGCTCAACAGTGCAGACTTCTCCTCCAGCTCTTACTTGTGGAGCCGGCTGTACCCTAATGTGCAGAGTCCCGGTGCCCCCCAGGACTGAGTCCTGTCCCCTCTATCACACAGTCCCTGCTCCCCCATTACCGGTCACCAGTGCAGACTTCTCCTCCAGCTCTTACATGTGGAGCCGGCTGTCCCCTAATGTGCAGAGTCCGGATGCCCCCCAGGACTGAGTCCTGTCCCCTCTATCACACAGTCCCTGCTCCCCCATTACCGCTCACCAGTGCAAACTTCTCCTCAAGCTCTTACATGTGGAGCCGGCTGTCCCCTAATGTGCAGAGTCCCGATGCCCCCCAGGACTGAGTCCTGTCCCCTTTATCACACAGTCCCTGCTCCCCCATTACTGCTCACCAGTGCAGACTTCTCCTCCAGCTCTTACATGTGGAGCCGGCTGTACCCTAATGTGCAGAGTCCCGGTGCCCCCCAGGACTGAGTCCTGTCCCCTCTATCACACAGTCCCTGCTCCCCCATTACCTCTCACCAGTGCAGACTTCTCCTCCAGCTCTTACATGTGGAGCCGGCTGTACCCTAATGTGCAGAGTCCCGGTGCTCCCCAGGACTGAGTACTGTCCCCTCTATCACACAGTCCCTGCTCCCCCATTACCGCTCACCAGTGCAGACTTCTCCTCCAGCTCTTACATGTGGAGCCGGCTGTACCCTAATGTGCAGAGTCCCGGTGCCCCCAGGACTGAGTCCTGTCCCCTCTATCACACAGTCCCTGCTCCTCCATTACCGCTCACCAGTGCAGATTTCTCCTCCAGCTCTTACATGTGGAGCCGGCTGTCCCCTAATGTGCAGAGTCCCGGTGCCCCCCAGGACTGAGTACTGTCCCCTGTATCACACAGTCCCTGCTCCCCCATTACCGCTCACCAGTGCAGACTTCTCCTCCAGCTCTTACATGTGGAGCCGGCTGTCCCCTAATGTGCAGAGTCCCGTTGCTCCCCCAGGACTGAGTCCTGTCCCCTCTATCACACAGTCCCTGCTCCCCCATTACCGCTCACCAGTGCAGACTTCTCCTCCAGCTCTTACATGTGGGGCCGGCTGTACCCTAATGTGCAGAGTCCCGTTGCTCCCCCAGGACTGAGTCCTGTCCCCTCTATCACACAGTCACTGCTCCCCCATTACCACTCACCAGTGCAGACTTCTCCTCCAGCTCTTACATGTGGAGTCGGCTGTCCCCTAATGTGCAGAGTCCCGTTGCTCCCCCAGGACTGAGTCCTGTCTCCTCTATCACACAGTCCCTACTCCCCCATTACCACTCACCAGTGCAGACTTCTCCTCCAGCTCTTACATGTGGAGCCGGCTGTCCCCTAATGTGCAGAGTCCCGTTGCTCCCCCAGGACTGAGTCCTGTCCCCTCTATCACACAGTCCCTGCTCCCCCATTACCGCTCACCAGTGCAGACTTCTCCTCCAGCTCTTACATGTGGAGCCGGCTGTCCCCTAATGTGCAGAGTCCCGGTGCCCCCAGGACTGAGTCCTGTCCCCTCTATCACACAGTCCCTGCTCCCCCATTACCGCTCACCAGTGCAGACTTCTCCTCCAGCTCTTACATGTGGAGCCGGCTGTACCCTAATGTGCAGAGTCCCGGTGCCCCCCAGGACTGAGTCCTATCCCCTCTATCACACAGTCCCTGCTCCCCCATTACCGCTCAACAGTGCAGACTTCTCCTCCAGCTCTTACTTGTGGAGCCGGCTGTACCCTAATGTGCAGAGTCCCGGTGCCCCCCAGGACTGAGTCCTGTCCCCTCTATCACACAGTCCCTGCTCCCCCATTACCACTCACCAGTGCAGACTTCTCCTCCAGCTCTTACATGTGGGGCCGGCTGTACCCTAATGTGCAGAGTCCCGGTGCCCCCCAGGACTGAGTCCTGTCCCCTCTATCACACAGTCCCTGTTCCCCATTACCGCTCACCAGTGCAGACTTCTCCTCCAGCTCTTACATGTGGAGCCGGCTGTACCCTAATGTGCAGAGTCCCGGTGCTCCCCCAGGACTGAGTCCTGTCCCCTCTATCACACAGTCCCTGCACCCCCATTACCGCTCACTAGTGCAGACTTCTCCTCCAGCTCTTACATGTGGAGCCGGCTGTACCCTAATGTGCAGAGTCCCGGTGCTCTCCCCAGGACTGAGTCCTGTCCTCTCTCTCACACAGTCCCTGCTCCCCCATTACCGGTCACCAGATGAATTCTCCTCCAGCTTACACGAGGAGCTGGCTGTACCCTAATGTGCAGAGTCCCGGTGCTCCCCAGGACTGAGTCCTGTCCCCTCTATCACACAGTCCCTGCTCCCCCATTACCGGTCACCAGATGAATTCTCCTCCAGCTTACACGAGGAGCTGGCTGTACCCTAATGTGCAGAGTCCCGGTGCTCCCCAGGACTGAGTCCTGTCCCCTCTATCACACAGTCCCTGCTCCCCCATTACCGCTCACCAGTGAAGACTTCTCCTCCAGCTCTTACATGAGGAGTCGGCTGTACCCTAATGTGCAGAGTCCCGGTGCTCCCCAGGACTGAGTCCTGTACTCTGTATCACACAGTCCCTGCTCCCCCATTACCACTCACCGGTGCAGACTTCTCCTCCAGCGCTTACATGTGGAGCCGGCTGAACCCTAATGTGCAGAGTCCCGATGCCCCCCAGGACTGAGTCCTGTCCCCTCTATCACACAGTCCCTGCTCCCCCATTACCGCTCACCAGTGCAGACTTCTCCTCCAGCTCTTACATGTGGAGCCGGCTGTACCCTAATGTGCAGAGTCCCGGTGCCCCCCAGGAATGAGACTTGTCCCCTCTATCACACAGTCCCTGCTCCCCCATTACCGCTCACCAGTGCAGACTTCTCCTCCAGCTCTTACATGTGGAGCCGGCTGTACCTTAATGTGCAGAGTCCCGGTGCCCCCCAGGACAGAGTCCTGTCCCCTCTATCACACAGTCCCTGCTCCCCCATTACCGCTCACCAGTGCAGACTCCTCCTCCAGCTCTTACTTGTGGAGCCGGCTGTACCCTAATGTGCAGAGTCCCGGTGCCCCCCAGGAATGAGACTTGTCCCCTCTATCACACAGTCCCTGCTCCCCCATTACCGCTCACCAGTGCAGACTTCTCCTCCAGCTCTTACATGTGGAGCCGGCTGTCCCCTAATGTGCAGAGTCCCGGTGCTCCCCCAGGACTGAGTCCTGTCTCCTCTATCACACAGTCCCTGCTCCCCCATTACCGCTCACCAGTGCAGACTTCTCCTCCAGCTCTTACATGTGGAGCCGGCTGTACCCTAATGTGCAGAGTCCCGGTGCCCCCCAGGAATGAGACTTGTCCCCTCTATCACACAGTCCCTGCTCCCCCATTACCGCTCACCAGTGCAGACTTCTCCTCCAGCTCTTACATGTGGAGCCGGCTGTCCCCTAATGTGCAGAGTCCCGCTGCCCCCCCAAGACTGAGTCCTGTCCCCGCTATCACACAGTCCCTGCTCCCCCATTACCGCTCACCAGTGCAGACTTCTCCTCCAGCTCTTACATGTGGAGCCGGCTGTACCCTAATGTGCAGAGTCCCGGTGCCCCCCAGGACTGAGTCCTGTCCCCTCTATCACACAGTCCCTGCACCCCCATTACCGCTCACCAGTGCAGGCTTCTCCTCCAGCTCTTACATGTGGAGCCGGCTGTCCCCTAATGTGCAGAGTCCCGGTGCTCCCCAGGACTGAGTCCTGTCCCCTCTATCACACAGTCCCTGCTCCCCCATTACCGCTCAACAGTGCAGACTTCTCCTCCAGCTCTTACTTGTGGAGCCGGCTGTACCCTAATGTGCAGAGTCCCGGTGCTCCCGCAGGACTGAGTCCTGTCCCCTCTATCACACAGTCCCTACTCCCCCATTACCGGTCACCAGTGCAAGCTTCTCCAGCTCTTACATGTGGAGCCGGCTGTACCCTAATGTGCAGAGTCCCTGTGCCCCCCAGGACTGAGTCCTGTCCCCTATATCACACAGTCCCTGCTCCCCCATTACCGCTCAACAGTGCAGACTTCTCCTCCAGCTCTTACTTGTGGAGCCGGCTGTACCCTAATGTGCAGAGTCCCGGTGCTCCCGCAGGACTGAGTCCTGTCCCCTCTATCACACAGTCCCTACTCCCCCATTACCGGTCACCAGTGCAGACTTCTCCTCCAGCTCTTACATGTGGAGCCGGCTGTCCCCTAATGTGCAGAGTCCGGATGCCCCCCAGGACTGAGTCCTGTCCCCTCTATCACACAGTCCCTGCTCCCCCATTACCGCTCACCAGTGCAAACTTCTCCTCCAGCTCTTACATGTGGAGCCGGCTGTACCCTAATGTGCAGAGTCCCGATGCCCCCCAGGACTGAGTACTGTCCCCTTTATCACACAGTCCCTGCTCCCCCATTACTGCTCACCAGTGCAGACTTCTCCTCCAGCTCTTACATGTGGAGCCGGCTGTACCCTAATGTGCAGAGTCCCGGTGCCCCCCAGGACTGAGTCCTGTCCCCTCTATCACACAGTCCCTGCTCCCCCATTACCTCTCACCAGTGCAGACTTCTCCTCCAGCTTACATGTGGAGCCGGCTGTACCCTAATGTGCAGAGTCCCGGTGCCCCCCAGGACTGAGTCCTGTCCCCTCTATCACACAGTCCCTGCTCCCCCATTACCGCTCACCAGTGCAGACTTCTCCTCCAGCTCTTACATGTGGAGCCGGCTGTACCCTAATGTGCAGAGTCCCGGTGCCCCCAGGACTGAGTCCTGTCCCCTCTATCACACAGTCCCTGCTCCTCCATTACCGCTCACCAGTGCAGACTTCTCCTCCAGCTCTTACATGTGGAGCCGGCTGTACCCTAATGTGCAGAGTTCCGGTGCCCCCCAGGACTGAGTCCTGTCCCCTCTATCACACAGTCCCTGCTCCCCCATTACCGCTCACCAGTGCAGACTTCTCCTCCAGCTCTTACATGTGGAGCCGGCTGTCCCCTAATGTGCAGAGTCCCGTTGCTCCCCCAGGACTGAGTCCTGTCCCCTCTATCACACAGTCCCTACTCCCCCATTACCACTCACCAGTGCAGACTTCTCCTCCAGCTCTTACATGTGGAGCCGGCTGTCCCCTAATGTGCAGAGTCCCGTTGCTCCCCCAGGACTGAGTCCTGTCTCCTCTATCACACAGTCCCTACTCCCCCATTACCACTCACCAGTGCAGACTTCTCCTCCAGCTCTTACATGTGGAGCCGGCTGTACCCTAATGTGCAGAGTCCCGGTGCCCCCCAGGACTGAGTCCTGTCCCCTCTATCACACAGTCCCTGTTCCCCATTACCGCTCACCAGTGCAGACTTCTCCGCCAGCTCTTACATGTGGAGCCGGCTGTACCCTGATGTGCAGAGTCCCGGTGCCCCCCAGGACTGAGTCCTGTCCCCTCTATCACACAGTCCCTGCTCCCCCATTACCACTCACCAGTGCAGACTTCTCCTCCAGCTCTTACATGTGGGGCCGGCTGTACCCTAATGTGCAGAGTCCCGTTGCCCCCCAGGACTGAGTCCTGTCCCCTCTATCACACAGTCCCTGTTCCCCATTACCGCTCACCAGTGCAGACTTCTCCTCCAGCTCTTACATGTGGAGCCGGCTGTACCCTAATGTGCAGAGTCCCGGTGCTCCCCCAGGACTGAGTCCTGTCCCCTCTATCACACATCCCCTGCTCCTCCATTATCGCTCACCAGTGCAGACTTCTCCAGCTCTTACATGTGGAGCCGGCTGTACCCTAATGTGCAGAGTCCCGGTGCCCCCCCAGGACTGAGTCCTGTCCCCTCTATCACACAGTCCCTGCTCCCCCATTACCGCTCACCAGTGCAGACTTCTCCTCCAGCTCTTACATGTGGAGCCGGCTGTACCCTAATGTGCAGAGTCCCGATGCCCCCCCAAGACTGAGTCCTGTCCCCGCTATCACACAGTCCCTGCTCCCCCATTACCACTCACCAGTGCAGACTTCTCCTCCAGCTCTTACATGTGGAGCCGGCTGTACCCTAATGTGCAGAGTCCCGGTGCCCCCCAGGATTGAGTACTGTCCCCTCTATCACACAGTCCCTGCTCCCCCATTACCGCTCACCAGTGCAGACTTCTCCTCCAGCTCTTACATGTGGAGGCGGCTGTACCCTAATGTGCAGAGTCCCGATGCCCCCCAGGACTGAGTCCTGTCCCCTCTTTCACACAGTCCCTGCTCCCCCATTAACTCTCAACAGTGCAGACTTCTCCTCCAGCTCTTACATGTGGAGGCGGCTGTACCCTAATGTGCAGAGTCCCGGTGCCCACCAGGACTGAGTCCTGTCCCCTCTTTCACACAGTCCCTGCTCCCCCATTACCGCTCACCAGTGCAGACTTCTCCTCCAGCTCTTACATGTGGAGCCGGCTGTACCCTAATGTGCAGAGTCCCGGTGCCCCCCAGGACTGAGTCCTGTCCCCTCTATCACACAGTCCCTGCTCCCCCATTACCGCTCACCAGTGCAGACTATTCCTCTAGCTCTTACATGTGGAGCCGGCTGTACCCTAATCTGCAGAGTCCCGGTGCTCCCCCAGGACTGAGTCCTGTCCCCTCTATCACACAGTCCCTGCACCCCCATTACCGCTCACTAGTGCAGACTTCTCCTCCAGCTCTTACATGTGGAGCCGGCTGTACCCTAATGTGCAGAGTCCCGGTGCTCTCCCCAGGACTGAGTCCTGTCCTCTCTCTCACACAGTCCCTGCTCCCCCATTACCGGTCACCAGATGAATTCTCCTCCAGCTCTTACATGAGGAGCCGGCTGTACCCTAATGTGCAGAGTCCCGGTGCTCCCCAGGACTGAGTCCTGTCCCCTCTATCACACAGTCCCTGCTCCCCCATTACCGCTCACCAGTGCAGACTTCTCCTCCAGCTCTTACATGAGGAGTCGGCTGTACCCTAATGTGCAGAGTCCCGATGCTCCCCAGGACTGAGTCCTGTACTCTGTATCACACAGTCCCTGCTCCCCCATTACCGCTCACCAGTGCAGACTTCTCCTCCAGCGCTTACATGTGGAGCCGGCTGAACCCTAATGTGGAGAGTCCCGATGCCCCCCAGGACTGAGTCCTGTCCCCTCTATCACACAGTCCCTGCTCCCCCATTACCGCTCACCAGTGCAGACTTCTCCTCCAGCTCTTACATGTGGAGCCGGCTGTACCCTAATGTGCAGAGTCCCGGTGCCCCCCAGGAATGAGACTTGTCCCCTCTATCACACAGTCCCTGCTCCCCCATTACCGCTCACCAGTGCAGACTTCTCCTCCAGCTCTTACATGTGGAGCCGGCTGTACCTTAATGTGCAGAGTCCCGGTGCCCCCCAGGACAGAGTCCTGTCCCCTCTATCACACAGTCCCTGCTCCCCCATTACCGCTCACCAGTGCAGACTCCTCCTCCAGCTCTTACTTGTGGAGCCGGCTGTACCCTAATGTGCAGAGTCCCGGTGCCCCTCAGGACTGAGTCCTATCCCCTCTATCACACAGTCCCTGCTCCCCCATTACCGCTCAACAGTGCAGACTTCTCCTCCAGCTCTTACTTGTGGAGCCGGCTGTACCCTAATGTGAAGAGTCCCGGTGCTCCCCCAGGACTGAGTCCTGTCCCCTCTATCACATAGTCCCTGCTCCCCCATTACCATTCACCAGTGCAGACTTCACCTCCAGCTCTTACATGTGGAGCCGGCTGTACACTAATGTGCAGAGTCCCGGTGCCCCCCAGGACTGAGTCCTGTCCCCTCTATCACACAGTCCCTGCTCCCCCATTACCGCTCACCAGTGCAGACTTCTCCTCCAGCTCTTACACGTGGAATCGGCTGTCCCCTAATGTGCAGAGTCCCGGTGCTCCCCCAGGACTGAGTCCTGTCTCCTCTATCACACAGTCCCTGCTCCCCCATTACCGCTCACCAGTGCAGACTTCTCCTCCAGCTCTTACATGTGGAGCCGGCTGTACCCTAATGTGCAGAGTCCCGCTGCTCCCCCAGGACTGAGTCCTGTCCCCTCTATAACACAGTCCCTGCTCCCCCATTACCGCTCACCAGTGCAGACTTCTCCTCCAGCGCTTACATGTGGAGCCGGCTGTACCCTAATGTGCAGAGTCCCGGTGCCCCCCAGGATTGAGTCCTGTCCCCTTTATCACACAGTCCCTGCTCCCCCATTACCGCTCACCAGTGCAGACTTCTCCTCCAGCTCTTACATGTGGAGCCGGCTGTCCCCTAATGTGCAGAGTCCCTGTCCCCTAATGTGCAGAGTCCCGCTGCCCCCCCAAGACTGAGTCCTGTCCCCGCTATCACACAGTCCCTGCTCCCCCATTACCGCTCACCAGTGCAGACTTCTCCTCCAGCTCTTACATGTGGAGCCGGCTGTACCCTAATGTGCAGAGTCCCGGTGCCCCCCAGGACTGAGTCCTGTCCCCTCTATCACACAGTCCCTGCACCCCCATTACCGCTCACCAGTGCAGGCTTCTCCTCCAGCTCTTACATGTGGAGCCGGCTGTCCCCTAATGTGCAGAGTCCCGGTGCTCCCCAGGACTGAGTCCTGTCCCCTCCATCACACAGTCCCTGCTCCCCCATTACCGCTCACCAGTGCAGACTTCTCCTCCAGCGCTTACATGTGGAGCCGGCTGTACCCTAATGTGCAGAGTCCCGGTGCCCCCCAGGATTGAGTCCTGTCCCCTTTATCACACAGTCCCTGCTCCCCCATTACCGCTCACCAGTGCAGACTTCTCCTCCAGCTCTTACATGTGGAGCCGGCTGTCCCCTAATGTGCAGAGTCCCGCTGCCCCCCCAAGACTGAGTCCTGTCCCCGCTATCACACAGTCCCTGCTCCCCCATTACCGCTCACCAGTGCAGGCTTCTCCTCCAGCTCTTACATGTGGAGCCGGCTGTCCCCTAATGTGCAGAGTCCCGGTGCTCCCCAGGACTGAGTCCTGTCCCCTCTATCACACAGTCCCTGCTCCCCCATTACCGCTCACCAGTGCAAGCTTCTCCAGCTCTTACATGTGGAGCCGGCTGTACCCTAATGTGCAGAGTCCCGATGCCCCCCAGGACTGAGTCCTGTCCCCTTTATCACACAGTCCCTGCTCCCCCATTACCGCTCACCAGTGCAGACTTCTCCTCCAGCTCTTACATGTGGAGCCGGCTGTCCCCTAATGTGCAGAGTCCCGCTGCCCCCCCAAGACTGAGTCCTGTCCCCGCTATCACACAGTCCCTGCTCCCCCATTACCGCTCACCAGTGCAGACTTCTCCTCCAGCTCTTACATGTGGAGCCGGCTGTACCCTAATGTGCAGAGTCCCGGTGCCCCCCAGGACTGAGTCCTGTCCCCTCTATCACACAGTCCCTGCACCCCCATTACCGCTCACCAGTGCAGGCTTCTCCTCCAGCTCTTACATGTGGAGCCGGCTGTCCCCTAATGTGCAGAGTCCCGGTGCTCCCCAGGACTGAGTCCTGTCCCCTCTATCACACAGTCCCTGCTCCCCCATTACCGCTCACCAGTGCAGACTTCTCCTCCAGCTCTTACATGTGGAGCCGGCTGTACCCTAATGTGCAGAGTCCCGGTGCCCCCCAGGACTGAGTCCTATCCCCTCTATCACACAGTCCCTGCTCCCCCATTACCGCTCAACAGTGCAGACTTCTCCTCCAGCTCTTACTTGTGGAGCCGGCTGTACCCTAATGTGCAGAGTCCCGGTGCCCCCCAGGACTGAGTCCTGTCCCCTCTATCACACAGTCCCTGCTCCCCCATTACCGGTCACCAGTGCAGACTTCTCCTCCAGCTCTTACATGTGGAGCCGGCTGTCCCCTAATGTGCAGAGTCCGGATGCCCCCCAGGACTGAGTCCTGTCCCCTCTATCACACAGTCCCTGCTCCCCCATTACCGCTCACCAGTGCAAACTTCTCCTCAAGCTCTTACATGTGGAGCCGGCTGTACCCTAATGTGCAGAGTCCCGGTGCCCCCCAGGACTGAGTACTGTCCCCTTTATCACACAGTCCCTGCTCCCCCATTACTGCTCACCAGTGCAGACTTCTCCTCCAGCTCTTACATGTGGAGCCGGCTGTACCCTAATGTGCAGAGTCCCGGTGCCCCCCAGGACTGAGTACTGTCCCCTTTATCACACAGTCCCTGCTCCCCCATTACCGGTCACCAGTGCAGACTTCTCCTCCAGCTCTTACATGTGGAGCCGGCTGTCCCCTAATGTGCAGAGTCCCGATGCCCCCCAGGACTGAGTACTGTCCCCTTTATCACACAGTCCCTGCTCCCCCATTACTGCTCACCAGTGCAGACTTCTCCTCCAGCTCTTACATGTGGAGCCGGCTGTACCCTAATGTGCAGAGTCCCGGTGCCCCCCAGGACTGAGTCCTGTCCCCTCTATCACACAGTCCCTGCTCCCCCATTACCTCTCACCAGTGCAGACTTCTCCTCCAGCTCTTACATGTGGAGCCGGCTGTACCCTAATGTGCAGAGTCCCGGTGCTCCCCAGGACTGAGTACTGTCCCCTCTATCACACAGTCCCTGCTCCCCCATTACCGCTCACCAGTGCAGACTTCTCCTCCAGCTCTTACATGTGGAGCCGGCTGTACCCTAATGTGCAGAGTCCCGGTGCCCCCAGGACTGAGTCCTGTCCCCTCTATCACACAGTCCCTGCTCCTCCATTACCGCTCACCAGTGCAGATTTCTCCTCCAGCTCTTACATGTGGAGCCGGCTGTCCCCTAATGTGCAGAGTCCCGGTGCCCCCCAGGACTGAGTACTGTCCCCTGTATCACACAGTCCCTGCTCCCCCATTACCGCTCACCAGTGCAGACTTCTCCTCCAGCTCTTACATGTGGAGCCGGCTGTCCCCTAATGTGCAGAGTCCCGTTGCTCCCCCAGGACTGAGTCCTGTCCCCTCTATCACACAGTCCCTGCTCCCCCATTACCGCTCACCAGTGCAGACTTCTCCTCCAGCTCTTACATGTGGGGCCGGCTGTACCCTAATGTGCAGAGTCCCGTTGCTCCCCCAGGACTGAGTCCTGTCCCCTCTATCACACAGTCACTGCTCCCCCATTACCACTCACCAGTGCAGACTTCTCCTCCAGCTCTTACATGTGGAGTCGGCTGTCCCCTAATGTGCAGAGTCCCGTTGCTCCCCCAGGACTGAGTCCTGTCTCCTCTATCACACAGTCCCTACTCCCCCATTACCACTCACCAGTGCAGACTTCTCCTCCAGCTCTTACATGTGGAGCCGGCTGTCCCCTAATGTGCAGAGTCCCGTTGCTCCCCCAGGACTGAGTCCTGTCCCCTCTATCACACAGTCCCTGCTCCCCCATTACCGCTCACCAGTGCAGACTTCTCCTCCAGCTCTTACATGTGGAGCCGGCTGTCCCCTAATGTGCAGAGTCCCGGTGCCCCCAGGACTGAGTCCTGTCCCCTCTATCACACAGTCCCTGCTCCCCCATTACCGCTCACCAGTGCAGACTTCTCCTCCAGCTCTTACATGTGGAGCCGGCTGTACCCTAATGTGCAGAGTCCCGGTGCCCCCCAGGACTGAGTCCTATCCCCTCTATCACACAGTCCCTGCTCCCCCATTACCGCTCAACAGTGCAGACTTCTCCTCCAGCTCTTACTTGTGGAGCCGGCTGTACCCTAATGTGCAGAGTCCCGGTGCCCCCCAGGACTGAGTCCTGTCCCCTCTATCACACAGTCCCTGCTCCCCCATTACCGCTCACCAGTGCAAACTTCTCCTCCAGCTCTTACATGTGGAGCCGGCTGTCCCCTAATGTGCAGAGTCCCGATGCCCCCCAGGACTGAGTACTGTCCCCTCTATCACACAGTCCCTGCTCCCCCATTACCTCTCACCAGTGCAGACTTCTCCTCCAGCTCTTACATGTGGAGCCGGCTGTACCCTAATGTGCAGAGTCCCGGTGCCCCCCAGGACTGAGTCCTGTCCCCTCTATCACACAGTCCCTGCTCCCCCATTACCTCTCACCAGTGCAGACTTCTCCTCCAGCTCTTACATGTGGAGCCGGCTGTACCCTAATGTGCAGAGTCCCGGTGCCCCCCAGGACTGAGTCCTGTCCCCTCTATCATACAGTCCCTGCTCCCCCATTACCGCTCACCAGTGCAGACTCCTCCTCCAGCTCTTACATGTGGAGCCGGCTGTACCCTAATGTGCAGAGTCCAGGTGCCCCCCATGACTGAGTCCTGTCCCCTCTATCACACAGTCCCTGCTCCCCCATTACCGCTCACCAGTGCAGACTTCTCCTCCAGCTCTTACATGTGGAGCCGGCTGTACCCTAATGTGCAGAGTCCAGGTGCCCCCCATGACTGAGTCCTGTCCCCTCTATCACACAGTCCCTGCTCCCCCATTACCGCTCACCAGTGCAAACTTCTCCAGCTCTTACATGTGGAGCCGGCTGTACCCTAATGTGCAGAGTCCCGCTGCCCCCCAGGACAGAGTCCTGTCCCCTCTATCACACAGTCCCTGCTCCCCCATTACTGCTCACCAGTGCACACTTCTCCTCCAGCTCTTACATGTGGAGCCGGCTGTACCCCAATGTGCAGAGTCCCGGTGCTCCCCCAGGACTGAGTCCTGTCCCCTCTATCACACAGTCCCTGCTCCCCCATTACCATTCACCAGTACAGACTTCACCTCCAGCTCTTACATGTGGAGTCGGCTGTACCCTAATGTGCAGAGTCCCGGTGCCCCCCAGGACTGAGTCCTGTCCCCTCTATCACACAGTCCCTGCTCCCCCATTACCGCTCAACAGTGCAGACTTCTCCTCCAGCGCTAACATGTGGAGCCGGCTGTACCCTAATGTGCAGAGTCCCGCTGCCCCCCCAAGACTGAGTCCTGTCCCCGCTATCACACAGTCCCTGCTCCCCCATTACCGCTCACCAGTGCAGACTTCTCCTCCAGCTCTTACATGTGGAGCCGGCTGTACCCTAATGTGCAGAGTCCCGGTGCTCCCCAGGACTGAGTCCTGTCCCCTCTATCACACAGTCCCTGCTCCCCCATTACCGCTCACCAGTGCAGACTTCTCCATCTCTTACATGTGGAGCCGGCTGTACCCTAATGTGCAGAGTCCTGGTGCCCCCCCAAGACTGAGTCCTGTCCCCTCTATCACACAGTCCCTGCTCCCCCATTACCGCTCACCAGTGCAGACTTCTCCTCCAGCTCTTACATGTGGAGCCGGCTGTACCCTAATGTGCAGAGCCCTGGTGCTCCCCCCAGGACTGAGTCCTGTCCCCTCTATCACACAGTCCCTGCTCCCCCATTACCACTCACCAGTGCAGACTTCTCCTCCAGCTCTTACATGTGGAGCCGGCTGTCCCCTAATGTGCAGAGTCCCGGTGCTCCCCCAGGACTGAGTCCTGTCTCCTCTATCACACAGCCCCTGCTCCCCAATTACCGCTCACCAGTGCAGACTTCTCCTCCAGCTCTTACATGTGGAGCCGGCTGTACCCTAATGTGCAGAGTCCCGGTGCCCCTCCAGGACTGAGTCCTGTCCCCTCTATCACACAGTCCCTGCTCCCCCATTACCGCTCACCAGTGCAGACTTCTCCTCCAGCTCTTACATGTGGAGCCGGCTGTACCCTAATGTGCAGAGCCCTGGTGCTCCCCCCAGGACTGAGTCCTGTCACCTCTATCACACAGTCCCTGCTCCCCCATTACCGCTCACCAGTGCAGACTTCTCCTCCAGCTCTTACATGTGGAGCCGGCTGTCCCCTAATGTGCAGAGTCCCGGTGCCCCCCAGGACTGAGTCCTGTCCCCTCTATCACACAGTCCCTGCTCCCCCATTACCACTCACCAGTGCAGACTTCTCCTCCAGCTCTTACATGTGGAGCCGGCTGTCCCCTAATGTGCAGAGTCCCGGTGCCCCCCAGGACTGAGTCCTGTCCCCTCTATCACACAGTCCCTGCTCCCCCATTACCGCTCACCAGTGCAGACTTCTCCTCCAGCTCTTACATGTGGAGCCGGCTGTACCCTAATGTGCAGAGTCCCGGTGTCCCCCAGGACTGAGTCCTGTCCCCTCTATCACACAGTTCCTGCTCCCCCCATTACCGCTCACCAGTGCAGACTTCTCCTCCAGCTCTTACATGTGGAGCCGGCTGTACCCTAAAGTGCAGAGTCCCGGTGCCCCCCAGGACTGAGTCCTGTCCCCTCTATCACACAGTCCCTGCTCCCCCATTACCGCTCACCAGTGCAGACTTCTCCTCCAGCTCTTACATGTGGAGCCGGCTGTACCCTAATGTGCAGAGTCCCGGTGCCCCCCCAGGACTGAGTCCTGTCCCCTCTATCACACAGTCCCTGCTCCCCCATTACCGCTCACCAGTGCAGACTTCTCCTCCAGCTCTTACATGTGGAGCCGGCTGTACCCTAATGTGCAGAGTCCCGGTGTCCCCCAGGACTGAGTCCTGTCCCCTCTATCACACAGTCCCTGCTCCCCCCATTACCGCTCACCAGTGCAGACTTCTCCTCCAGCTCTTACATGTGGAGCCGGCTGTACCCTAATGTGCAGAGTCCCGGTGTCCCCCAGGACTGAGTCCTGTCCCCTCTATCACACAGTCCCTGCTCCCCCCATTACCGCTCACCAGTGCAGACTTCTCCTCCAGCTCTTACATGTGGAGCCGGCTGTACCCTAAAGTGCAGAGTCCCGGTGCCCCCCAGGACTGAGTCCTGTCCCCTCTATCACACAGTCCCTGCTCCCCCATTACCGCTCACCAGTGCAGACTTCTCCTCCAGCTCTTACATGTGGAGCCGGCTGTACCCTAATGTGCAGAGTCCCGGTGTCCCCCAGGACTGAGTCCTGTCCCCTCTATCACACAGTCCCTGCTCCCCCCATTACCGCTCACCAGTGCAGACTTCTCCTCCAGCTCTTACATGTGGAGCCGGCTGTACCCTAAAGTGCAGAGTCCCGGTGCCCCCCAGGACTGAGTCCTGTCCCCTCTATCACACAGTCCCTGCTCCCCCATTACCGCTCACCAGTGCAGACTTCTCCTCCAGCTCTTACATGTGGAGTCGGCTGTACCCTAAAGTGCAGAGTCCCGGTGCCCCCCAGGACTGAGTCCTGTCCCCTCTATCACACAGTCCCTGCTCCCCCATTACCGCTCACCAGTGCAGACTTCTCCTCCGGCTCTTACATGTGGAGCCGGCTGTACCCTAAAGTGCAGAGTCCCGGTGCCCCCCAGGACTGAGTCCTGTCCCCTCTATCACACATTCCCTGCTCCCCCATTACCGCTCACCAGTGCAGACTTCTCCTCCAGCTCTTACATGTGGAGCCGGCTGTACCCTAATGTGCAGAGTCCCGGTGCTCCCCCAGGACTGAGTCCTGTCCCCTCCATCACACAGTCCCTGCTCCCCCATTACCGCTCACCAGTGCAGACTTCTCCTCCAGCTCTTACATGTGGGGCCAGCTGTACCCTAATGTGCAGAGTCCCGGTGCTCCCCAGGACTGAGTCCTGTCCCCTCTATCACACAGTCCCTGCTCCTCCATTACCGCTCACCAGTGCAGACTTCTCCTCCAGCTCTTACATGTGGAGCCGGCTGTACCCTAATGTGCAGAGTCCCGGTGCCCCCCCAGGACTGAGTCCTGTCCCCTCTATCACACAGTCCCTGCTCCCCCATTACCGCTCACCAGTGCAGACTTCTCCTCCAGCTCTTACATGTGGAGCCGGCTGTACCCTAATGTGCAGAGTCCCGGTGCCCCCCAGGACTGAGTCCTGTCCCCTCTATCACACAGTCCCTGCTCCCCCATTACCGCTCACCAGTGCAGACTTCTCCTCCAGCTCTTACATGTGGAGCCGGCTGTACCCTAATGTGCAGAGTCCCGGTGCCCCCCAGGACTGAGTCCTGTCCCCTCTATCACACAGCCCCTGCTCCCCATTACCGCTCACCAGTGCAGACTTCTCCTCCAGCTCTTACATGTGGAGTCGGCTGTCCCCTAATGTGCAGAGTCCCGTTGCTCCCCCAGGACTGAGTCCTGTCTCCTCTATCACACAGTCCCTACTCCCCCATTACCACTCACCAGTGCAGACTTCTCCTCCAGCTCTTACATGTGGAGCCGGCTGTCCCCTAATGTGCAGAGTCCCGTTGCTCCCCCAGGACTGAGTCCTGTCCCCTCTATCACACAGTCCCTGCTCCCCCATTACCGCTCACCAGTGCAGACTTCTCCTCCAGCTCTTACATGTGGAGCCGGCTGTACCCTAATGTGCAGAGTCCCGGTGCCCCCAGGACTGAGTCCTGTCCCCTCTATCACACAGTCCCTGCTCCCCCATTACCGCTCACCAGTGCAGACTTCTCCTCCAGCTCTTACATGTGGAGCCGGCTGTCCCCTAATGTGCAGAGTCCCGGTGCCCCCCAGGACTGAGTCCTGTCCCCTCTATCACACAGTCCCTGCTCCCCCATTACCGCTCACCAGTGCAGACTTCTCCTCCAGCTCTTACATGTGGAGCCGGCTGTACCCTAATGTGCAGAGTCCCGGTGCCCCCCAGGACTGAGTCCTGTCCCCTCTATCACACAGTCCCTGCTCCCCCATTACCGCTCACCAGTGCAGACTTCTCCTCCAGCTCTTACATGTGGAGCCGGCTGTCCCCTAATGTGCAGAGTCCCGTTGCTCCCCCAGGACTGAGTCCTGTCTCCTCTATCACACAGTCCCTACTCCCCCATTACCACTCACCAGTGCAGACTTCTCCTCCAGCTCTTACATGTGGAGCCGGCTGTCCCCTAATGTGCAGAGTCCCGGTGCTCCCCCAGGACTGAGTCCTGTCTCCTCTATCACACAGTCCCTGCTCCCCCATTACCGCTCACCAGTGCAGACTTCTCCTCCGGCTCTTACATGTGGAGCCGGCTGTACCCTAAAGTGCAGAGTCCCGGTGCCCCCCAGGACTGAGTCCTGTCCCCTCTATCACACATTCCCTGCTCCCCCATTACCGCTCACCAGTGCAGACTTCTCCTCCAGCTCTTACATGTGGAGCCGGCTGTACCCTAATGTGCAGAGTCCCGGTGCTCCCCCAGGACTGAGTCCTGTCCCCTCCATCACACAGTCCCTGCTCCCCCATTACCGCTCACCAGTGCAGACTTCTCCTCCAGCTCTTACATGTGGGGCCGGCTGTACCCTAATGTGCAGAGTCCCGGTGCTCCCCAGGACTGAGTCCTGTCCCCTCTATCACACAGTCCCTGCTCCTCCATTACCGCTCACCAGTGCAGACTTCTCCTCCAGCTCTTACATGTGGAGCCGGCTGTACCCTAATGTGCAGAGTCCCGGTGCCCCCCCAGGACTGAGTCCTGTCCCCTCTATCACACAGTCCCTGCTCCCCCATTACCGCTCACCAGTGCAGACTTCTCCTCCAGCTCTTACATGTGGAGCCGGCTGTACCCTAATGTGCAGAGTCCCGGTGCCCCCCAGGACTGAGTCCTGTCCCCTCTATCACACAGTCCCTGCTCCCCCATTACCGCTCACCAGTGCAGCCTTCTCCTCCAGCTCTTACATGTGGAGCCGGCTGTCCCCTAATGTGCAGAGTCCCGTTGCTCCCCCAGGACTGAGTCCTGTCTCCTCTATCACACAGTCCCTACTCCCCCATTACCACTCACCAGTGCAGACTTCTCCTCCAGCTCTTACATGTGGAGCCGGCTGTCCCCTAATGTGCAGAGTCCCGTTGCTCCCCCAGGACTGAGTCCTGTCCCCTCTATCACACAGTCCCTGCTCCCCCATTACCGCTCACCAGTGCAGACTTCTCCTCCAGCTCTTACATGTGGAGCCGGCTGTACCCTAATGTGCAGAGTCCCGGTGCCCCCAGGACTGAGTCCTGTCCCCTCTATCACACAGTCCCTGCTCCCCCATTACCGCTCACCAGTGCAGACTTCTCCTCCAGCTCTTACATGTGGAGCCGGCTGTCCCCTAATGTGCAGAGTCCCGGTGCCCCCCAGGACTGAGTCCTGTCCCCTCTATCACACAGTCCCTGCTCCCCCATTACCGCTCACCAGTGCAGACTTCTCCTCCAGCTCTTACATGTGGAGCCGGCTGTACCCTAATGTGCAGAGTCCCGGTGCCCCCCAGGACTGAGTCCTGTCCCCTCTATCACACAGTCCCTGCTCCCCCATTACCGCTCACCAGTGCAGACTTCTCCTCCAGCTCTTACATGTGGAGTCGGCTGTCCCCTAATGTGCAGAGTCCCGTTGCTCCCCCAGGACTGAGTCCTGTCTCCTCTATCACACAGTCCCTACTCCCCCATTACCACTCACCAGTGCAGACTTCTCCTCCAGCTCTTACATGTGGAGCCGGCTGTCCCCTAATGTGCAGAGTCCCGTTGCTCCCCCAGGACTGAGTCCTGTCCCCTCTATCACACAGTCCCTGCTCCCCCATTACCGCTCACCAGTGCAGACTTCTCCTCCAGCTCTTACATGTGGAGCCGGCTGTACCCTAATGTGCAGAGTCCCGGTGCCCCCAGGACTGAGTCCTGTCCCCTCTATCACACAGTCCCTGCTCCCCCATTACCGCTCACCAGTGCAGACTTCTCCTCCAGCTCTTACATGTGGAGCCGGCTGTCCCCTAATGTGCAGAGTCCCGGTGCCCCCCAGGACTGAGTCCTGTCCCCTCTATCACACAGTCCCTGCTCCCCCATTACCGCTCACCAGTGCAGACTTCTCCTCCAGCTCTTACATGTGGAGCCGGCTGTACCCTAATGTGCAGAGTCCCGGTGCCCCCCAGGACTGAGTCCTGTCCCCTCTATCACACAGTCCCTGCTCCCCCATTACCGGTCACCAGTGCAGACTTCTCCTCCAGCTCTTACATGTGGAGCCGGCTGTACCCTAATGTGCAGAGTCCCGGTGCCCCCCAGGACAGAGTCCTGTCCCCTCTATCACACAGTCCCTGCTCCCCCATTACTGCTCACCAGTGCACACTTCTCCTCCAGCTCTTACATGTGGAGCCGGCTGTACCCCAATGTGCAGAGTCCCGGTGCTCCCCCAGGACTGAGTCCTGTCCCCTCTATCACACAGTCCCTGCTCCCCCATTACCATTCACCAGTGCAGACTTCACCTCCAGCTCTTACATGTGGAGTCGGCTGTACCCTAATGTGCAGAGTCCCGGTGCCCCCCAGGACTGAGTCCTGTCCCCTCTATCACACAGTCCCTGCTCCCCCATTACCGCTCAACAGTGCAGACTTCTCCTCCAGCGCTTACATGTGGAGCCGGCTGTACCCTAATGTGCAGAGTCCCGCTGCCCCCCCAAGACTGAGTCCTGTCCCCGCTATCACACAGTCCCTGCTCCCCCATTACCGCTCACCAGTGCAGACTTCTCCTCCAGCTCTTACATGTGGAGCCGGCTGTACCCTAATGTGCAGAGTCCCGGTGCTCCCCAGGACTGAGTCCTGTCCCCTCTATCACATAGTCCCTGCTCCCCCATTACCGCTCACCAGTGCAGACTTCTCCATCTCTTACATGTGGAGCCGGCTGTACCCTAATGTGCAGAGTCCCGGTGCCCCCCCAAGACTGAGTCCTGTCCCCTCTATCACACAGTCCCTACTTCCCCATTACCGCTCACCAGTGCAGACTTCTCCAGCTCTTACATGTGGAGCCGGCTGTACCCTAATGTGCAGAGCCCTGGTGCTCCCCCCAGGACTGAGTCCTGTCCCCTCTATCACACAGTCCCTGCTCCCCCATTACTGCTCACCAGTGCAGACTTCTCCTCCAGCTCTTACATGTGGAGCCGGCTGTACCCTAATGTGCAGAGTCCCGGTGCTCCCCAGGACTGAGTCCTGTCCCCTCTATCACACAGTCCCTGCTCCCCCATTACCACTCACCAGTGCAGACTTCTCCTCCAGCTCTTACATGTGGAGCCGGCTGTCCCCTAATGTGCAGAGTCCCGGTGCTCCCCCAGGACTGAGTCCTGTCTCCTCTATCACACAGCCCCTGCTCCCCAATTACCGCTCACCAGTGCAGACTTCTCCTCCAGCTCTTACATGTGGAGCCGGCTGTACCCTAATGTGCAGAGTCCCGGTGCCCCTCCAGGACTGAGTCCTGTCCCCTCTATCACACAGTCCCTGCTCCCCCATTACCGCTCACCAGTGCAGACTTCTCCTCCAGCTCTTACATGTGGAGCCGGCTGTACCCTAATGTGCAGAGCCCTGGTGCTCCCCCAAGGACTGAGTCCTGTCCCCTCTATCACACAGTCCCTGCTCCCCCATTACCGCTCACCAGTGCAGACTTCTCCTCCAGCTCTTACATGTGGAGCCGGCTGTACCCTAATGTGCAGAGCCCCGGTGCCCCCCAGGACTGAGTCCTGTCCCCTCTATCACACAGTCTCTGCTCCCCCATTACCGCTCACCAGTGCAGACTTCTCCTCCAGCTCTTACATGTGGAGCCGGCTGTACCCTAATGTGCAGAGTCCCGGTGCTCCCCCAGGACTGAGTCCTGTCCCCTCTATCACACAGTCCCTGCTCCCCCATTACCGCTCACCAGTGCAGACTTCTCCTCCAGCTCTTACATGTGGAGCCGGCTGTACCCTAATGTGCAGAGTCCCGGTGCCCCCCAGGACTGAGTCCTGTCCCCTCTATCACACAGTCTCTGCTCCCCCATTACCGCTCACCAGTGCAGACTTCTCCTCCAGCTCTTACATGTGGAGCCGGCTGTACCCTAATGTGCAGAGTCCCGGTGCCCCCCAGGACTGAGTCCTGTCCCCTCTATCACACAGTCCCTGCTCCCCCATTACCACTCACCAGTGCAGACTTCTCCTCCAGCTCTTACATGTGGAGTCGGCTGCACCCTAATGTGCAGCGTCCCGGTGCCCCCCCAGGACTGAGTCCTGTCCCCTCTATCACACAGTCCCTGCACCCCCATTACCGCTCACCAGTGCAGACTTCTCCTCCAGCTCTTACATGTGGAGCCGGCTGTACCCTAATGTGCAGAGTCCCGGTGCCCCCCAGGACTGAGTCCTGTCCCCTCTATCACACAGTCCCTGCTCCGCCATTACCGCTCACCAGTGCAGACTTCTCCTCCAGCTCTTACATGTGGAGCCGGCTGTACCCTAATGTGCAGAGTCCCGGTTTCCCCAGGACTGAGTCCTGTCCCCTCTATCACACAGTCCCTGCTCCCCCATTACCGCTCACCAGTGCAGACTTCTCCTCCAGCTCTTACATGTGGAGCCGGCTGTACCCTAATGTGCAGAGTCCCGGTGCCCCCCAGGACTGAGTACTGTCCCCTCTATCACACAGTCCCTGTTCCCCATTACCGCTCACCAGTGCAGACTTCTCCTCCAGCTCTTACATGTGGAGCCGGCTGTACCCTAATGTGCAGAGTCCCGGTGCCCCCCAGGACTGAGTCCTGTCCCCTCTATCACACAGTCCCTGCTCCCCCATTACCGCTCACCAGTGCAGACTTCTCCTCCAGCTCTTACATGTGGAGCCGGCTGTACCCTAATGTGCAGAGTCCCGGTGTCCCCAGGACTGAGTCCTGTCCCCTCTATCACACAGTCCCTGCTCCCCCATTACCATTCACCAGTGCAGACTTCTCCTCCAGCTCTTACATGTGGAGCCGGCTGTACCCTAATGTGCAGAGTCCCGGTGCTCCCCCAGGACTGAGTCCTGTCCCCTCTATCACACAGTCCCTGCTCCCCCATTACCGCTCACCAGTGCAGACTTCTTCTCCAGCTCTTACATGTGGAGCCGGCTGTACCCTAATGTGCAGAGTCCAGATGCTCCCCCAGGACTGAGTCCTGTCCCCTCTATCACACAGTCCCTGCTCCTCCATTACCGCTCACCAGTGCAGACTTCTCCTCCAGCTCTTACATGTGGAGCCGGCTGTACCCTAATGTGCAGAGTCCCGGTGCTCCCCCAGGACTGAGTCCTGTCCCCTCTATCACACAGTCGCTGCTCCCCCATTACCATTCACCAGTGCAGACTTCTTCTCCAGCTCTTAAATGTGGAGCCGGCTGTACCCTAATGTGCAGAGTCCCGGTGCCCCCCAGGACTGAGTCCTGTCCCCTCTATCACACAGTCCCTGCTCCCCCATTACCGCTCACCAGTGCAGACTTCTCCTCCAGCTCTTACATGTGGAGCCGGCTGTACCCTAATGTGCAGAGTCCCGGTGCCCCCCAGGACTGAGTCCTGTCCCCTCTATCACACAGTCCCTGCTCCCCCATTACCGCTCATCAGTGCAGACTTCTCCTCCAGCTCTTACATGTGGAGCCGGCTGTACCCTAATGTGCAGAGTCCCGGTGCCCCCCAGGACTGAGTCCTGTCCCCTCTATCACACAGTCCCTGCTCCCCCATTACCGCTCACCAGTGCAGACTTCTCCTCCAGCTCTTACATGTGGAGCCGGCTGTACCCTAATGTGCAGAGTCCCGGTGCCCCCCAGGTCTGAGTCCTGTCCCCTCTATCACACAGTCCCTGCTCCCCCATTACCGCTCACCAGTGCAGACTTCTCCTCCAGCTCTTACATGTGGAGCCGGCTGTACCCTAATGTGCAGAGTCCCGGTGCCCTCCAGGACTGAGTCCTGTCCCCTCTATCACACAGTCCCTGCTCCCCCATTACCGCTCACCAGTGTAGACTTCTCCTCCAGCTCTTACATGTGGAGCCGGCTGTACCCTAATGTGCAGAGTCCCGGTGCCCCCCAGGTCTGAGTCCTGTCCCCTCTATCACACAGTCCCTGCTCCCCCATTACCACTCACCAGTGCAGACTTCTCCTCCAGCTCTTACATGTGGAGCCGGCTGTACCCTAATGTGCAGAGTCCCGATGCCCCCCAGGACTGAGTCCTGTCCCCTCTATCACACAGTCCCTGCTCCCCCATTACCGCTCACCAGTGCAGACTTCTCCTCCAGCTCTTACATGTGGAGCCGGCTGTCCCCTAATGTGCAGAGTCCCGGTGCCCCCCAGGTCTGAGTCCTGTCCCCTCTATCACACAGTCCCTGCTCCCCCATTACCGCTCACCAGTGCAGACTTCTCCTCCAGCTCTTACATGTGGAGCCGGCTGTACCCTAATGTGCAGAGTCCCGGTGCCCTCCAGGACTGAGTCCTGTCCCCTCTATCACACAGTCCCTGCTCCCCCATTACCGCTCACCAGTGCAGACTTCTCCTCCAGCTCTTACATGTGGAGCCGGCTGTACCCTAATGTGCAGAGTCCCGGTGCCCCCCAGGTCTGAGTCCTGTCCCCTCTATCACACAGTCCCTGCTCCCCCATTACCGCTCACCAGTGCAGACTTCTCCTCCAGCTCTTACATGTGGAGCCGGCTGTACCCTAATGTGCAGAGTCCCGGTGCCCTCCAGGTCTGAGTCCTGTCCCCTCTATCACACAGTCCCTGCTCCCCCATTACCGCTCACCAGTGCAGACTTCTCCTCCAGCTCTTACATGTGGAGCCGGCTGTCCCCTAATGTGCAGAGTCCCGGTGCCCCCCAGGTCTGAGTCCTGTCCCCTCTATCACACAGTCCCTGCTCCCCCATTACCGCTCACCAGTGCAGACTTCTCCTCCAGCTCTTACATGTGGAGCCGGCTGTACCCTAATGTGCAGAGTCCCGGTGCCCCCCAGGTCTGAGTCCTGTCCCCTCTATCACACAGTCCCTGCTCCCCCATTACCGCTCACCAGTGCAGACTTCTCCTCCAGCTCTTACATGTGGAGACGGCTGTACCCTAATGTGCAGAGTCCCGGTGCCCCCCCAGAACTGAGTCCTGTCCCCTCTATCACACAGTCCCTGCTCCCCCATTACCGCTCACCAGTGCAGACTTCTCCTCCAGCTCTTACATGTGGAGCCGGCTGTACCCTAATGTGCAGAGTCCCGGTGCCCTCCAGGTCTGAGTCCTGTCCCCTCTATCACACAGTCCCTGCTCCCCCATTACCGCTCACCAGTGCAGACTTCTCCTCCAGCTCTTACATGTGGAGCCGGCTGTACCCTAATGTGCAGAGTCCCGGTGCCCCCCAGGTCTGAGTCCTGTCCCTCTATCACACAGTCCCTGCTCCCCCATTACCGCTCACCAGTGCAGACTTCTCCTCCAGCTCTTACATGTGGAGCCGGCTGTACCCTAATGTGCAGAGTCCCGGTGCCCCCCAGGTCTGAGTCCTGTCCCCTCTATCACACAGTCCCTGCTCCCCCATTACCGCTCACCAGTGCAGACTTCTCCTCCAGCTCTTACATGTGGAGCCGGCTGTACCCTAATGTGCAGAGTCCCGGTGCCCCCCAGGTCTGAGTCCTGTCCCCTCTATCACACAGTCCCTGCTCCCCCATTACCGCTCACCAGTTCAGACTTCTCCTCCAGCTCTTACATGTGGAGCCAGCTGTACCCTAATGTGCAGAGTCCCGGTGCCCCCCCAGGACTGAGTCCTGTCCCCTCTATCACACAGTCCCTGCTCCCCCATTACCGCTCACCAGTGCAGACTTCTCCTCCAGCTCTTACATGTGGAGCCGGCTGTACCCCAATGTGCAGAGTCCCGGTGCCCCCCAGAACTGAGTCCTGTCCTCTCTATCACACAGTCCCTGCTCCCCCATTACCGCTCACCAGTGCAGACTTCTCCTCCAGCTCTTACATGTGGAGCCAGCTGTACCCTAATGTGCAGAGTCCCGGTGCCCCCCCAGGACTGAGTCCTGTCCCCTCTATCACACAGTCCCTGCTCCCCCATTACCGCTCACCAGTGCAGACTTCTCCTCCAGCTCTTACATGTGGAGCCGGCTGTACCCCAATGTGCAGAGTCCCGGTGCCCCCCAGAACTGAGTCCTGTCCTCTCTATCACACAGTCCCTGCTCCCCCATTACCGCTCACCAGTGCAGACTTCTCCAGCTCTTACATGTGGAGCCGGCTGTACCCTAATGTGCAGAGTCCCGGTGCCCCCCAGGACTGAGTCCTGTCCCCTCTATCACACAGTCCCTGCTCCCCATTACCGCTCACCAGTGCAGACTTCTCCTCCAGCTCTTACATGTGGAGCCGGCTGTACCCTAATGTGCAGAGTCCCGGTGCCCCCCAGAACTGAGTCCTGTCCTCTCTATCACACAGTCCCTGCTCCCCCATTACCGCTCACCAGTGCAGACTTCTCCAGCTCTTACATGTGGAGCCGGCTGTCCCCTAATGTGCAGAGTCCCGGTGCCCCCCAGGACTGAGTCCTGTCACCTCTATCACACAGTCCCTGCTCCCCCATTACCGCTCACCAGTGCAGACTTCTCCTCCAGCTCTTACATGTGGAGCCGGCTGTACCCTAATGTGCAGAGTCCCGGTGCCCCCCAGGACTGAGTCCTGTCCCCTCTATCACACAGTCCCTGCTCCCCCATTACCGCTCACCAGTGCAGACTTCTCCTCCAGCTCTTACATGTGGAGCCGGCTGTCCCCTAATGTGCAGAGTCCCGGTGCCCCCCAGGACTGAGTCCTGTCCCCTCTATCACACAGTCCCTGCTCCCCCATTACCGCTCACCAGTGCAGACTTCTCCTCCAGCTCTTACATGTGGAGCCGGCTGTACCCTAATGTGCAGAGTCCCGATGCTCCCCCAGAACTGAGTCCTGTCCCCTCTATCACACAGTCCCTGCTCCCCCATTACCGCTCACCAGTGCAGACTTCTCCTCCAGCTCTTACATGTGGAGCCGGCTGTACCCTAATGTGCAGAGTCCCGGTGCCCCCCCAGGACTGAGTCCTGTCCCCTCTATCACACAGTCCCTGCTCCCCCATTACCACTCACCAGTGCAGACTTCTCCTCCAGCTCTTACATGTGGAGCCGGCTGTCCCCTAATGTGCAGAGTCCCGGTGCCCCCCCAGGACTGAGTCCTGTCCCCTCTATCACACAGTCCCTGCTCCCCCATTACCGATCACCAGTGCAGACTTCTCCTCCAGCTCTTACATGTGGAGCCGGCTGTCCCCTAATGTGCAGAGTCCCGGTGCCCCCCCAGGACTGAGTCCTGTCCCCTCTATCACACAGTCCCTGCTCCCCCATTACCACTCACCAGTGCAGACTTCTCCTCCAGCTCTTACATGTGGAGCCGGCTGTCCCCTAATGTGCAGAGTCCCGGTGCTCCCCCAGGACTGAGTCCTGTCCCCTCTATCACACAGTCCCTGCTCCCCCATTACCGCTCACCAGTGCAGACTTCTCCTCCAGCTCTTACATGTGGAGCCGGCTGTACCCTAATGTGCAGAGTCCCGGTGCCCCCCAGGACTGAGTCCTGTCCTCTCTATCACACAGTCCCTGCTCCCCCATTACCACTCACCAGTGCAGACTTCTCCTCCAGCTCTTACATGTGGAGCCGGCTGTACCCTGATGTGCAGAGTCCCGGTGCCCCCCAGGACTGAGTCCTGTCCCCTCTATCACACAGTCCCTGCTCCCCCATTACCACTCACCAGTGCAGACTTCTCCTCCAGCTCTTACATGTGGAGCCGGCTGTCCCCTAATGTGCAGAGTCCCGGTGCCCCCCAGGACTGAGTCCTGTCCTCTCTATCACACAGTCCCTGCTCCCCCATTACCACTCACCAGTGCAGACTTCTCCTCCAGCTCTTACATGTGGAGCCGGCTGTACCCTGATGTGCAGAGTCCCGGTGCCCCCCAGGACTGAGTCCTGTCCTCTCTATCACACAGTCCCTGCTCCCCCATTACCGCTCACCAGTGCAGACTTCTCCTCCAGCTCTTACATGTGGAGCCGGCTGTACCCTAATGTGCAGAGTCCCGGTGCCCCCCAGGACTGAGTCCTGTCCCCTCTATCACACAGTCCCTGCTCCCCCATTACCACTCACCAGTGCAGACTTCTCCTCCAGCTCTTACATGTGGAGCCGGCTGTACCCTAATGTGCAGAGTCCCGGTGCTCCCCAGGACTGAGTCATGTCCCCTCTATCACACAGTCCCTGCTCCCCCATTACCACTCACCAGTGCAGACTTCTCCTCCAGCTCTTACATGTGGAGCCGGCTGTCCCCTAATGTGCAGAGTCCCGGTGCCCCCCAGGACTGAGTCCTGTCCTCTCTATCACACAGTCCCTGCTCCCCCATTACCACTCACCAGTGCAGACTTCTCCTCCAGCTCTTACATGTGGAGCCGGCTGTACCCTAATGTGCAGAGTCCCGGTGCTCCCCCAGGACTGAGTCCTGTCCCCTCTATCACACAGTCCCTGCTCCCCCATTACCGCTCACCAGTGCAGACTTCTCCTCCAGCTCTTACATGTGGAGCCGGCTGTACCCTAATGTACAGAGTCCCGGTGCCCCCCAGGACTGAGTCCTGTCCCCTCTATCACACAGTCCCTGCTCCCCCATTACCGCTCACCAGTGCAGACTTCTCCTCCAGCTCTTACATGTGGAGCCGGCTGTCCCCTAATGTGCAGAGTCCCGGTGCTCCCCCAGGACTGAGTCCTGTCCCCTCTATCACACAGCCCCTGCTCCCCCATTACCACTCACCAGTGCAGACTTCTCCTCCAGCTCTTACATGTCGCCGCCTCCTACACAGAAAACCCTTCACTTCCTACAAGCGCCCATCCTGCTCCTCCCCCATGTAAATGGTCACATGACGGTGACGTCATCACAGGTCCTGGCAGCAGAGCTCCAGAATAGAGAGGGGAAGCTTACAGGGACAGACTGGGACTGAAATTCAGCCCTGGCATTTGAGATCACACAAGCCCATGGTGTCATCGAGGCAGAGCACCAGATAGGGATACATTACTAATATTACCCTGTCTGGAGGAAATCAAGCTGGGGCAACTACTGTAACCAAAACATCTGTACTAGCACTGATATTACCGGCATGCAGTGACCATAGCACGGTGATCAGTCTTACACCAGTGCACTGCAGAGCATATATGAGTGTATTCTGCAGGTTCTCGCCAGTGACGTCTTGCTTGTTGACGTCATTCATTTTCCCTTTTCTTTTGCATTCGGTCCCGACAGCCATGACCTCTTATTCCATCACTTCTTTTCTCAAGCCCTCCTAATATTTTATCACCTCTACACCACAGCTTGTGCTACCTTCTAATAATTCCCCTGTGCCTCTTATAATAATTCCCCTGTGCCTCTTATAACAATGACCCAGTACCCACTTATAATAATACAAATATCCCCTCTGCATCCTGATAGTAATAATACTATTGCCTCCTTTCCCATAATGATAACATCCCCCATTGTGCCTCCTTGTATTGACCCTCAGTGCCTCATTGTAATGATGCTGAGCAGTAGCACACATAACAGGCGCCCCATAGAAAATGTCCTATCGTGTCACAGTCAGCCAAGAGCAGATCTCCCAACATTTGAAGAATGACATTTATTGCAGCACTTAGGCTGGTTTCACATTTGCGTTTCAGGGAGCAGCGACAGCCTGCGCACGGCCACCGCTAAGCCCCACACCTCCGCCGGTAGCTCCGCCTATAGGCGCATGACGCTGCAAGTGTCCTGCGTCCCCTATATTTAACACTGGGGACGCAGGCCGTGCGCAGTATGCATTTGGCGGCGCATGCGTCCTTTTGACGGTGCGCCGACCAGCGCCAAACGCAACCTGTTGCAATTTGGTTGCGCTCAGCGTACCTTCAAAGGGACGCATGCGCCGCCAAACGCATACTGCGCACGGCCTGCGTCCCCAGTGCTAAAGATAGGGGACGCAGGACACTTGCAGCGTCATGCGCCGATAGGCGGAGCTACTGACGAAGGCGCTGGGCTTAGTGGTGGACATGCGCCGGCCGTCGCTGCGCCCTGAAACGCGAAAGTGAAACCAGCCTTAGACAGTTATTTTGCACCTACTGAAGCCCCTAAGTGGCCTCACCACTATGATACCCCTTTCATGACCCCCGTAGAATATTATGCCCCCACAAAGTGTGATGCCCCCTTAAACCTTACACAAAGTATAGAATTCAGATTAAGGGTCTCACCCCTAACTACATAGAAAATTAAAAAATAAAAATGGGAGCTAAACCCAAACATTTTAAAATATAAATTGTTTTAAATTCCAAAAAGTTCTATTAAAAAGAACAAATGAAAGAGGGAAAGATTATTGTTATTTATTTACATAGTGCCATTAATGCCATGGTACGGTACATGAGAAGGGGTTACATACAAAGTTATAGATATCGTTTACAGTAAACAAATTTACAATGACAGACTGGTGCAGAGGGGAGAGGACCCTGTCCTTGCGGACTTACATCCTACCATTTGCCACACCATTTGCCACAAGGGTAAATACAGCCATTTGTTACAAAAGGATTTGGCTCCTATTGGAAATTCATTGGTGACATATGTAGGGTGATTAGACCAGAAAATTATTGTGGACTATTATCCTACAACGATAATAAAATGTTCAACTTCCTAAAGTATGTCACACGCAAATTAAACCACTGAAATATTTAAGGAGTTAACAAATGATAATGAATTAAGTATTAAATAATGCAGATGAAAAAGGCCCCTAAACATACACCTTATAACTAGCATTTATGCAGAAGGAATAGTGTGGATATATACACTGTAGCAATGAAGCCAAGATGATCAATAAGAAACCTGTGTACAACCTGTGTGGCAGCCACAGTAACACACATGACGCACATTTTACGCGCTGCTACGTCCGAAGATAGGAGTCAAATACTTTTCTAAGAAATGGCTGTATTTACTCTTGTGGTACATGGTTTGGCCAAAGACTATGTGCAATATTTCACTCTTTTGTTTGTTGTTTTTAGTAAAACTTTTTGGAGTGTAATCTATATATAAAAGTGAATGTTTGTATGTGTGTGTATCACCAACCAATCACGAAGAATCTTTCATTTCACCAGAGCTGTTTAAAAAAAGCTGAGCTGTGATTGGTTGCTATGAGCAACAGTTTTCCTTGCAACCAATCACTAAGCAAAGAAGCTGAGCAGTGATTGGTTGCTATGAGCAATAGTTTTCTCACTCCATGACAACACCTCAGCAGACACTGCCATGGTGGGAGAAATCTACTCTAACATCCCCGGGAACATAAACTCCCAGCCATTGTCTGCCCCCAGAAAGGAGCAGAGAGCACATTACAGAAATGAATCACCACCTCCCTGCCCATATACCCATCACACATCCTCCATCTCATAGGCACATCTTCCCTCTTAAAGGGATCATTGGTATGGAAGTCAGGGCAAATCTATCCACTGCTTTGGTTTTGACTCCAGGCCTCTCTTAAAGGGATCCCAGGTATGGAAGTTAGGATGTCTGATATTAGGGGTAGTAGTCCGGTGGCTCTGGCTGACAGGATGATGTGCGATATTAGGGGTAGTAGTCCAGTGGCTCTGTCTGACGGGATGATGTGGGATATTAGGGGTAGTAGTCCGATAGCTCTGGCTGATGGAATGATGTGGGATATTAGGGATAGTAGTCCGGTGGCTCTGGCTGATGGGATGATGTGGGATATTAGGGGTAGTAGTCCGGTGGCTCTGGCTGACGGGATGATGTGGGATATTACGGGTAGTAGTCCGGTGGCTCTGAAGGGATGATGTGGGATATTAGTTGTAGTCGGTGGCTCTGTCTGACAGGATGATGTGGGATATTAGGGGTAGTAGTCCGGTGGCTCTGACGGGATGATGCGAGATATTAGTTGTAGTCCGGTGGCTCTGATGGGATGATGTGAGATATTAGTTGTAGTAGTCCGGTGGCTCTGTCTGATGGGATGATGTGCGATATTAGGGGTAGTAGTCCAGTGGCTCTGTCTGACGGGATGATGTGGGATATTAGGGGTAGTAGTCCGATAGCTCTGGCTGATGGAATGATGTGGGCTATTAGGGGTAGTAGTCCGGTGGCTCTGGCTGACAGGATGATGTGGGATATTAGGGGTAGTAGTCCAGTGGCTCTGTCTGACGGGATGATGTGGGATATTAGGGGTAGTAGTCCGGTGGCTCTGGCTGATGGAATGATGTGGGATATTAGGGGTAGTGGTCCGGTGGCTCTGACGGGATGATGTGGGATATTAGGGGTAGTAGTCCGGTGGCTCTGTCTGACGGGATGATGTGGGATATTAGGGGTAGTAGTGAGGTGGCTCTGGCTGACGGGATGATGTGGGATATTAGGGGTAGTAGTCCAGTGGCTCTGTCTGACGGGATGATGTGGGATATTATGGGTAGTAGTCCGGTGGCTCTGGCTGATGGAATGATGTGGGATATTAGGGGTAGTAGTCCGGTGGCTCTGACGGGATGATGTGGGATATTAGGGGTAGTAGTCCGGTGGCTCTGTCTGACGGGATGATGTGGGATATTAGGGGTAGTTGTCCGATAGCTCTGGCTGATGGAATGATGTGGGATATTAGTGGTAGTAGTCCCGTGGCTCTGGCTGATGGGATGATGTGGGATATTAGGGGTAGTAGTCCGGTGGCTCTGACGGGATGATGTGGGATATTAGGGGTAGTAGTCCGGTGGCTCTGTCTGACGGGATGATGTGGGATATTAGGGGTAGTTGTCCGATAGCTCTGGCTGATGGAATGATGTGGGATATTAGGGGTAGTAGTCCGGTGGCTCTGGCTGATGGGATGATGTGGGATATTAGGAGTAGTAGTCCGGTGGCTCTGGCTGACGGGATGTGTGATATTAAGGGTAGTAGTCCGGTGGCTCTGGCTGACGGGATGATGTGGGATATTAGTTGTAGTCGGTGGCTCTGTCTGACAGGATGATGTGGGATATTAGGGGTAGTAGTCCGGTGGCTCTGACGGGATGATGTGAGATATTAGTTGTAGTCCGGTGGCTCTGATGGGATGATGTGAGATATTAGTTGTAGTAGTCCGGTGGCTCTGTCTGACGGGATGATGTGGGATATTAGGGGTAGTAGTCCGATAGCTCTGGCTGATGGAATGATGTGGGCTATTAGGGGTAGTAGTCCGGTGGCTCTGGCTGACAGGATGATGTGGGATATTAGGGGTAGTAGTCCGATAGCTCTGGCTGATGGAATGATGTGGGATATTAGGGGTAGTAGTCCAGTGGCTCTGACGGGATGATGTGGGATATTAAGGGTAGTAATCCGATGGCTTTGGCTGACGGGATGATGTGGGATATTAGGGGTAGTAGTCCGATAGCTCTGGCTGATGGAATGATGTGGGCTATTAGGGGTAGTAGTCCAGTGGCTCTGGCTGACAGGATGATGTGGGATATTAGGGGTAGTAGTCCGATAGCTCTGGCTGATGGAATGATGTGGGATATTAGGGGTAGTAGTCCAGTGGCTCTGACGGGATGATGTGGGATATTAAGGGTAGTAATCCGATGGCTTTGGCTGACGGGATGATGTGGGATATTAGGGGTAGTAGTCCGGTGGCTCTGACGGGATGATGTGAGATATTAGTTGTAGTAGTCCGGTGGCTCTGTCTGATGGGATGATGTGGGATATTAGGGGTAGTAGTCCGGTGGCTCTGGCTGACAGGATGATGTGGGATATTAGGGGTAGTAGTCCGATAGCTCTGGCTGATGGAATGATGTGGGATATTAGGGGTAGTAGTCCAGTGGCTCTGACGGGATGATGTGGGATATTAAGGGTAGTAATCCGATGGCTTTGGCTGACGGGATGATGTGGGATATTAGGGGTAGTAGTCCGATAGCTCTGGCTGATGGAATGATGTGGGCTATTAGGGGTAGTAGTCCGGTGGCTCTGGCTGACAGGATGATGTGGGATATTAGGGGTAGTAGTCCGATAGCTCTGGCTGATGGAATGATGTGGGATATTAGGGGTAGTAGTCCAGTGGCTCTGACGGGATGATGTGGGATATTAAGGGTAGTAATCCGATGGCTTTGGCTGACGGGATGATGTGGGATATTAGGGGTAGTAGTCCGGTGGATCTGACGGGATGATGTGGGATATTAGGGGTAGTCTTGCGGCTGTGACGGGATGATGTGGGATATTAGGGGTAGTTGTCCGGTGGCTCTGAGTGGATGATGTGAGATATTAGGGGTATTAGTCCGGCGGCTGTGACGGGATGATGTGGGATATTAGGGGTAGTAGTCCAGTGGCTCTGGCTGACGGGATGATGTAGGATATTAGGGGTAGTAACCGGTGGCTCTGGCTGACGCGATGATGTGGGATATTAGTGGTAGTAGTCCGGTGGCTCTGACGGGATGATGTGGGATATTAGGGGTAGTAGTCCGGTGGCTGTGACGGGATGATGTGGGATATTAGGGGTAGTAGTCCGGTGGCTGTGACGGGATGATGTGGGATATTAGTGGTAGTAGTCCAGCGGCTGTGACGGGATGATGTGGGATATTAGGGGTAGTAGTCCGGTGGCTGTGACGGGATGATGTGGGATATTAGGGGTAGTAGTCCGGTGGCTCTGGCTGACAGGATGATGTGGGATATTAGGGGTAGTAACTGGTGGCTCTGGCTGACGGGATGATGTGGGATATTAGGGGTAGTAACCGGTGGCTCTGGCTGACGGGATGATGTGGGATATTAGGGGTAGTCTTGCGGCTGTGACGGGATGATGTGGGATATTAGGGGTAGTCCAGCGGCTGTGACGGGATGATGTGGGATATTAGGGGTAGTAGTCCGGTGGCTGTGACGGGATGATGCGGGATATTAGGGGTAGTAGTCCGGCTGCTGTGACAGGATGATGTGGGATATTAGGGGTAGTAGTCCGGTGGCTCTGACGGGATGATGTGGGATATTAGTGGTAGTTGTCCGGTTGCTCTGGCTGATGGGATGATGTGGGATATTAGGGGTAGTAGTCCCGTGGCTCTGATGGGATGATGTGGGATATTAAGGGTAGTAGTCCAGTGGCTCTGGCTGATGGGATGATATGGGATATTAGGGGTAGTAGTCCAGTGGCTCTGGCTGACGGGATGATGTGGGATATTAGGGGTAGTAGTCCGGTGGCTCTGGCTGAGGGGATGATGTGGGATATTAGGGGTAGTAGTCCGGTGGCTCTGACTGACGGGATGATGTGGGATATTATAGTGAATGTGGCTATGCGGAGTGGGCGGGGCTCTACACTCAGCTTTATATATATAGATATAATCACTATAATTTGTTATAACTAACCGTAGTTAGTTACTATGCCCGGGCAGTGCCGGGTTCTTCAGCTAGTCTACATATATAAAAGTGAATATATGTATGTGTGTGTGTATCACCAATCACAAAGCATCTTTTATTTCATCAGAGCTGTTTAAAAGAAGCTGAGCTGTGATTGGTTGCTAAGAGCAACAGTTTTCCTTGCAACCAATCACTACGCAAAGAAGCTGAGCTGTGATTGGTTGCTATGAGCAATAGTTTTCTCACTCCACAACAACACCTCAGCAGATACTGCCATGGTGGGAGAAATCTAGCATTCCCAGTAACATAAGTTCCAAGCCATTGTCTGCCCCCAGAAAGAAGCAGAGAGCAACATGACAGAAATTAATCCCCCCTCCCTGCCCATATACCCATCACACATCCTCCATTCCATAGGCACATCTTCCCTCTTAAAGGGATCATTGGTATGGAAGTCAGGGCAAATCCATCCAGCGCTTTGGTTTTGACTCCAGGCCTCTCTTAAAGGGATCCACGGTATGGAAGTTAGGATGTGGGATATTAGGGGTAGTAGTCCGGTGGCTCTGGCTGACGAAATGATGTGGGATGTTAGGGGTAGTAGTCCGGTGGCTAAGAAATAAGAAACATGTGTACAACCTGTGTGGCAGCCACAGAAACACACATGACGCACATTTTATGCGCTGCTACTTCCAAAGATAGGAGTCAAATTCTTTTATAACAAATGGCTGTATTTACTCTTGTGGTACATGGTTTGGCCAAAGACTATGTGCAATATTTCCCTCTTTTGTTTGTTGTTTTTAATAAAACTTTTTGGAATGTAATCTATATATATAAAAGTGAATGTATGTGTGTGTATCACCAACCAATCACGAAGCATCTTTCATTTCACCAGCGCTGTTTAAAAGAAGCTGAGCTGTGATTGGTTGCTATGAGCAACAGTTTTCCTTGCAACCAATCACTAAGCAAAGAAGCTGAGCTGTGATTGGTTGCTATAGTTTTCTCACTCCATGACAACACCTCAGCAGACACTGCCATGGTGGGAGAAATCTACTGTAACATCCCCGGGAACATAAACTCCCAGCCATTGTCTGCCCCCAGAAAGGAGCAGAGAGCAAATTACAGAAATGAATCCCCCCTCCCGTGCCCATATACCCATCACACATCCTCCATCTCATAGGCACATCTTCCCTCTTAAAGGGATCATTGGTATGGAAGTCAGGGCAAATCTATCCACTGCTTTGGTTTTGACTCCAGGCCTCTCTTAAAGGGATCCCAGGTATGGAAGTTAGGATGTCTGATATTAGGGGTAGTAGTCCGGTGGCTCTGGCTGACAGGATGATGTGAGATATTAGGGGTAGTAGTCCGACAGCTCTGGCTGACGGGATGATGTGGGATATTAGGGGTAGTAATCCAATGGCTTTGGCTGACGGGATGATATGGAATATTAAGGGTAGTAGTCCGGCAGCTTTGGCTGACGGGATGATGTGGGATATTAGGGGTAGTAGTTCGGTAGCTCTGGCTGATGGGATGATGTGGGATATTAGAGGTAGTAGTCCGGTGGATCTGACAAGATGCTGTGGGATATTAGGGGTAGTAGCCCGGTGGCTTTGACGGGATGATGTGGGATATTAGGGATAGTAGTCCGGCGGCTCTGACGGGATGATGTGAGATATTAGGGGTATTAGTCCGGGGGCTGTTACGGGATGATGTGGGATATTAGGGGTAGTAGTCCGGTGGCTCTGGCTGACGGGATGATGTGGGATATTAGGGGTAGTAGTCTGGTGGTTCTGACTGACGGGATGATGTGGGATATTAGGGGTAGTAGTCCAGTGGCTCTGGCTGATGAGATGATGTGGGATATTAGGGGTAGTAGTCCGGTGGCTCTGGCTGATGGGATGATATGGGATATTAAGGGTAGTAGTCCAGTGGCTCTGACTGACGGGATGATGTGGGATATTATAGTGAATGTGGCTATGCGGAGTGGGCGGGGCTCTACACTCAGCTTTATTTATATAGATATAATCATTATAATTTGTTATAACTAACCGTAGTTAGTTACTATGCCCGGGCAGCGCCAGGCTCTTCAGCTAGTCTATATATATAAAAGTGAATATATGTATGTGTGTGTGTATCACCAATCATGAAGCATCTTTCATTTCATCAGAGCTGTTTAAAAGAAGTTGAGCTGCGATTGGTTGCTATGAGCAACAGTTTTCCTTGCAACCAATCACTAAGCAAAGAAGCTGAGCTGTGATTGGTTGCTATGACCAATAGTATTCTCACTCCATGACAACACCTCAGCAGATACTGCCATGGTGGGAGAAATCTAGCATTCCCAGGAACATAAGCTCTCAGCCATTGTCTGCCCCCAGAAAGAAGCAGAGAGCACATGACAGAAATTAATCCCCCTCCCGTGCCCATATACCCATCACACATCCTCCATTCCATAGGCACATCTTCCCTATAAAGGGATCATTGGTATGGAAGTCAGGGCAAATCCATCCAGTGCTTTGGTTTTGACCCCAGGCCTCTCTTAAAGGGATCCCCGGTATGGAAGTTAGGATGTGGGATATTAGGGGTAGTAGTCCGGTGGCTCTAGCTGATGGGATAATGTGGGATATTAGGGGTAGTAGTCTGGTGGCTCTGACGGGATGATGTGGGATATTAGGGGTAGTAGTCCGGTGGCTTTGACGGGATGATGTGGGATATTAGGGGTAGTAGTCCGGTGGATCTGACGAGATGATGTGGGATATTAGGGGTAGTAGTCCGGTGGCTTTGATGGGTTGATGTGGGATATTAGGGGTATTAGTCCGGCGGCTCTGACGGGATGATGTGAGATATTAGGGGTATTAGTCCGGGGGCTGTTACGGGATGATGTGAGATATTAGGGATAGTAGTCCGGTGCCTCTGGTTGGCGGGATGATGTGGGATATTAGGGGTAGTAGTCCTGTGGCTCTGGCTGACAGGATGATGTGGGATATTAGGGGTAGTAGTCCGGTGGCTCTGGCTGACGGGATGATGTGGGATATTAGGGGGGAGTAGTCCGGTGGCTCTGGCTGACAGGATGATGTGAGATATTAGGGTAGTAGTCCGGTGGCTCTGACGGGATAATGTGGAATATTATGGGTAGTAGTCTGGTGGCTGTGACGGGATGAGGCGGGATATTAGGGGTAGTAGTCCGGTGGCTGTGACAGGATGATGTGGGATATTAGGGGTAGTAGTCTGGTGGCTCTGACTGACGGGATGATGTGGGATATTAGGGGTAGTAGTCCGGTGGCTCTGACGGGATGATGTGGGATATTAGGGGTAGTAGTCCAGTGGCTCTGGCTGATGGGATGATGTGGGATATTAGGGGTAGTAGTCTGGTGGCTCTGACTGACGGGAGGATGTGGGATATTAGGGGTAGTAGTCCAGTGGCTCTGACGGGATGATGTGGGATATTAGGGGTCGTAGTCCGGTGGCTCTGGCTGAGGGGATGATGTGGGATATTAGGGGTTGTAGTCCAATGGTTTTGGCTGGCGGGATGATGTGGAATATTAAGGGTAGTAGTCTGGAGGCTCTGACGGGATGATGTGGGATATCAGGGGTAGTAGTCCGGTGGCTCTGACGGGATGATGTGGAATATTAGGGGTACTAGTCTGACGGCTGTGACGGGATGATGTGGGATATTAGTGGTAGTTGTCCGGCGGCTCTGGCTGACTGGATGATGTGGGATATTAGGGGTAGTTGTCCGGTGGCTCTGGCTGACTGGATGATGTGGGATATTAGTGGTAGTGGTCCGGTGGCTCTGGCTGACTGGATGATGTGGGATAATAGGGGTAGTAGTCCGGTGGCTCTGGCTGACAGGATGATGTGGGATATTAGGGGTAGTAGTCCGGTGGCTCTGGCCGATGGGACGATGTGGGATATAATAGTGAATGTGGCTATGTGGAGTGGGCGGGGCTATACACTCAGCTTTATATATATATATATAGATATAGATATAGATATAGATATAATCATTATAATTTGTTATAACTAACCGTAGTTAGTTACTATTCCCGGAAGCGCCGGGCTCTTCAGCTAGTAAAATATATATTTTAAAATGTATTGGCTAAGGCTCTCAGGTTTTTTCAATTTTCTTACAAAAAAATATGATGCCCTACAATATCCCACACAGTAAGATTGTCAACACAGCCTCCCATACAGTATGGTATCCACCACAGCCTCCAATATACAGTATGAGAGGCACCACAGACCCCCACACAGCATGATGTCCACCACAGGCCCCTATATAAAGACTGATGCCCCCCAAATAGTATAAGGACCCCGCAGCCCCCATATACAGTGGGGAAAAAAAGTATTTAGTCAGTCAGCAATAGTGCAAGTTCCACCACTTAAAAAGATGAGAGGCGTCTGTAATTTACATCATAGGTAGACCTCAACTATGGGAGACAAACTGAGAAAAAAAAATCCAGAAAATCACATTGTCTGTTTTTTTTTCATTTTATTTGCATATTATGGTGGAAAATAAGTATTTGGTCAGAAACAAGCAATCAAGATTTCTGGCTCTCACAGACCTGTAACTTCTTCTTTAAGAGTCTCCTCTTTCCTCCACTCATTACCTGTAGTAATGGCACCTGTTTAAACTTGTTATCAGTATAAAAAGACACCTGTGCACACCCTCAAACAGTCTGACTCCAAACTCCACTATGGTGAAGACCAAAGAGCTGTCAAAGGACACCAGAAACAAAATTGTAGCCCTGCACCAGGCTGGGAAGACTGAATCTGCAATAGCCAACCAGCTTGGAGTGAAGAAATCAACTGTGGGAGCAATAATTAGAAAATGGAAGACATACAAGACCACTGATAATCTCCCTCGATCTGGTGCTCCACGCAAAATCCCACCCCGTGGGGTCAGAATGATCACAAGAACGGTGAGCAAAAATCCCAGAACCACGCGGGGGGACCTAGTGAATGAACTGCAGAGAGCTGGGACCAATGTAACAAGGCCTACCATAAGTAACACACTACGCCACCATGGACTCAGATCCTGCAGTGCCAGACGTGTCCCACTGCTTAAGCCTGTACATGTCCGGGCCCGTCTGAAGTTTGCTAGAGAGCATTTGGATGATCCAGAGGAGTTTTGGGAGAATGTCCTATGGTCTGATGAAACCAAACTGGAACTGTTTGGTAGAAACACAACTTGTCGTGTTTGGAGGAAAAAGAATACTGAGTTGCATCCATCAAACACCATACCTACTGTAAAGCATGATGGTGGAAACATCATGCTTTGGGGCTGTTTCTCTGCAAAGGGGCCAGGACGACTGATCCGGGTACATGAAAGAATGAATGGGGCCATGTATCGTGAGATTTTGAGTGCAAACCTCCTTTCATCAGCAAGGGCATTGAAGATGAAACGTGGCTGGGTCTTTCAACATGACAATGATCCAAAGCACACCGCCAGGGCAACGAAGGAGTGGCTTCGTAAGAAGCATTTCAAGGTCCTGGAGTGGTCTAGCCAGTCTCCAGATCTCAACCCTATAGAAAACCTTTGGAGGGAGTTGAAAGTCCGTGTTGCCAAGCGAAAAGCCAAAAACATCACTGCTCTAGAGGAGATCTGCATGGAGGAATGGGCCAACATACCAACAACAGTGTGTGGCAACCTTGTGAAGACTTACAGAAAACGTTTGACCTCTGTCATTGCCAACAAAGGATATATCACAAAGTATTGAGATGAAATTTTGTTTCTGACCAAATACTTATTTTCCACCATAATATGCAAATAAAATGAAAAAAAAAACAGACAATGTGATTTTCTGGATTTTTTTTTCTCAGTTTGTCTCCCATAGTTGAGGTCTACCTATGATGTAAATTACAGACGCCTCTCATCTTTTTAAGTGGTGGAACTTGCACTATTGCTGACTGACTAAATACTTTTTTTCCCCACTGTAGCATGATGTCCCTCATAACCATCCCATACAGTATGATAGTCAAGACAGCCACCAACATAGTACAATGTACCCCAAGGACCTCCAGACAGTATAATGTTCACCACAGTTACCCCAGACAGTATGATGCCCACCACAAGCACCGTACACAGTAAGTTGGTCCCCCACAGCATGATAGATCCCTTATACACTATGAAGATCCCCCATCCAAATTAGTATGATGGTCCACTCGCAGTCCCCCATATAGTATGATGGTCCCTCCAACACCCCCATATAGTATGATGGTCCACCTCACAGCTCATTATATATTATGATGGTACACCTCACAGCCCCTATATAGTATGATGATCCCCCCCAATAAACCCCCCTATATAGTATGATTTTACAACCCAGAGCTCCTTATATAATATGATGGTACACCACACAGCTCCTATGTAGTATGATGGTAACCCAAACAGCCCTCAATATAGCATGTCTTATGGAGAGGAATTTGTACCGGCCCCTGGTGAACTGGCAAAAGCAGAGAGTGAAGTGAGTACCTTCCTTCCCTACTGATTGGTAAGTATTCGCTGTCGCATCTACACATGTGGCAAATTAATTTTTTTTCTTTTTCAGACCTCATCGTCCACGGCAACTGAGGAGGAACAGCAGGAGCAGCCAGTCCAAGTGCAGGCGGGGAGACGGCCTGTAAGTATAGACTGATTGTGATTGTCTCTTTTTTTTCCCTGACTTTTTTCTGGCCTGTTTTTCCTCTTCAGTCTTGCTTCTTTTCTGTCTTGTTTTCTATCTTTTTCATTTCCAAATTTTTCCAAGATTAATGTTTTCCATTCTTTCCTAGGCTCCACAATGGGATGAAGAACTCGCCCTGGACAATGACGCCCTGATCCAGTTAGTCCAGGAGCGAGTCTGGGACAGCCGTGATTCACTGCACTCGGACAACGTGGTGATCCGGCGGCTCTGGAATGAGGTGGCCACAGTGATGCTGGATGGCTGGGACAACGCCTCTCCATGGGTCCGCAAGGAATTTCGTAAGTATTTCAAAGCTGTGTGATGCGGCATTGACCTTGGCTGGGATCACACAACTGTGTGTGATGCTAGTAACTCCTGCGAGTTTCTAGCATCACACACATTTGTGTTATCCCGGCCTACAGTGCATTGTCTAATTTTTTTTTTTTCCATAGTGAACAAAGTCAGAACCCGTTGGCGCTCAATGAAGGACCACTTCAACAGGGATGTCCGTCAGGAGAACCAGGGTCACAGTGGTGCTGCAGCAAGGACCTCCAGAAAATACAGATATCATCGGGCGTTGGCCTTATTAAGACTGGTCCTTGCCATCAGAGCGTAAGTATTTTGTTGTATTGTATTGTGTTTTACTCTGTGCTTTTCTATTCCACAGGAGTTGGCGCTTTGACTATTGTAAATGCATAATACTAATGTTTTTCTTTTCTTTTCACAGCACCTGCAGCAGCACACTGCAACCTGGTCCTGGAGTGCCGCAGACCTATCCCAGCCATCCAACAGCCAAGAAGCAGCTTGCGGGTCAGCACCACAGACAGCTGGAGACCAGGAAGCTGGTCAATCAGGTGTTCCCCTGTCCCAGATCTCTGCCGCTGGTTTTGCAGGCACTTCCCGCCAGTGGCAAAAGGCCTCGGACAGGACTGTCATGCCGGAGTTCCTTCACTTGAGCTCGGTCTTTCAGAATGGCCTCAAGGCGCTGTCAGACAGACTGAGAAGCGGTTTTACCGTTGACCATTGCCTTGACCGTCTGGAAGCCAACCTCAACAGACCAGCGCACCATTTCTTTAACCAAATCAAACGGGGCATGGCGGAACACCTTAGTCCTGATCTCCAGCTGAATGTGATGCAGGCCTGCAACACTGCTTACATGCAGGCTATGCAGCAGAGTCAGTATGTGCAGCAGTGAATGGTGGTTGTTATGAATGAGTCACCGTAGGAGGCAAAAGCAGAAATACAAGTTAAGTCCAGAAAACCAGAGAAGTTGGCAACTATCAGATTGCAGACCCCTGAACCTATCAACACAACTAGCAGTAGCCATGGGGGGTTCCTACGATGCCCTAGACCCCTCGATCACAGCCGGAGAAATACATAGGCCTAAAGAAAGAAAGGGGAAATCTAAACTGCCCCAGAGCAGACCCCAAAGCAATAGGCAGCCCCCAACATATAATGACGGTGAAGCAAGATGAAAATACTAACACAGACAGAAAGATAGACTGAGCAAAGACTGGGCCCCAAAACTACCTAGATAGGAAAGGACAGGAAGGCTGCTGTCTGCAATCTGCCAAAACCCTATCAAAGACATAAGCCAACCAGCTGATATGAAAAAGGCTCTGAAGCAGCTAGGCTTCAAAAACTGAATCAGCACTCAGGTATTTTCAGAAGACAGAGCTAAATGAATTCAGCACACCCCAGCAGGGAATGGCAGAAATCCAGAAAAACAAAGCAAAAACAAAGTGAAAGCACAAAAGCAAAAGGTCAAGCAGCAAACTTAGCTTTGGAGGAGCAGGAATTCAGACTGGTCTCCAAGGATCCCACAGAGAAATCACCCGCAGGGCAGAAGGGCGTCGGCAGCATTATATCCAGTCCGTAACTCCACTCAGCCAGTCATCATCATCAGCCTCAGGTGTTTGACAATCAGGCTCACTACCTTTCTTTACCAGAAGAGAAAGTTCCTCGGGCCTCAGTAATGAAGGGGAAAATGAACTCACAACAGTACCTCCCCCTTGAGGATGGGTCACCGAACCCTCAACTACGCCACCAGGGCGATCAGGGTGAGCCCGATGAAAGGCACGCACCAATCGTTTGGCATGAATATCAGAGGCGGAGACCCAGGAATTATCCTCCTGACCATAACCCTTCCACTTAACCAAATACTGGAGTCTCCGTCTAGCCAGACGGGAATCCAGTACTTTCTCTACCTCATACTCCATGTTACCTTCAACAAATACAGGGTCTGGAGGTGCCACCCCCGGAACAACAGGTTCAACAAACCTCTTCAACAAAGATTTATGGAACACATTATGGATTTTAAATGTGACAGGAAGAGCCAAACGAAAAGAGACCGGATTAATAATCTCCACAATCTTGTAAGGTCCAATAAATCTAGGCTTAAACTTAGGAGAAGCCACCTTTATAGCAATATTTTTTGATGATAACCACACCATATCACCAACCTTAAACTGGGGACCAATGGTCCTATGTCGGTTGGAAAACCGCTGGGCCTTCTCCTGGGAGAGAGATAACTTATCCACCACTTGGTCCCAGATCTGGTGCATTCTCTCCACCACAGTGTCAATACCTGGGCAGGCAGAGGGCTCCACCTGCCCTGAAGAAAATCGAGGATGAAACCCAAAGTTACAAAAAAAAGGTGACATCAAAGTGGCAGAACTAGCTCTATTATTCAAAGCAAATTCGGCCAAGGGCAAAAATGAAACCCAATCATCCTGATCAGCAGAAATAAAACATCTCAAATATGACTCCAAGGTCTGGTTTGTTCTCTCTGTCTGCCCATTGGTCTGAGGGTGAAAAGCAGAGGAGAAGGACAACTGAATTCCCAGCCTGGAACATAAAGTTCTCCAAAATCTAGACACAAACTGCACTCCTCTGTCAGATACAATGTTCTCAGGAATCCCGTGCAAACGAACCACCTGTTGTAAAAACAGGGGCACCAACTCAGAGGAAGACGGCAACTTAGGGAGTGGTACAAGATGAACCATCTTAGAAAACCTATCACAAATCACCCAAATAACAGTCATCCTCTGAGAGACAGGCATATCAGAGATGAAATCCATTGAAATATGGGTCCATGGCCTCTTGGGGACAGGCAAAGGCATCAACAACCCACTAGAGCGAGAACACGATTTAGACCGGGAGCACGTCCCACAGGACTGCACAAAATTCCTGACATCACGAGACAAGGAGGGCGACCAAAAAAAACGACTCACCAGATCTCTAGTACCAAAAATACCTGGATGACCAGCCAGAGCAGAGCAATGAACTTCAGACATCACTCTCTTCTTCCACTGGTCAGGAACATACAACTTTCCCCTGGGACAACGCTCAGGTTTGTCCTACTGGAACTCTTCCAGAGCACGTCTCAAATCGGGCGAGATGGCAGAAAGAACTACCCCTTCGCCTAAGATGGTAGCAGGCTTGGTCACCACAGGAGAATCAGCAAGGAAGCTCCTAGAGAGGGCGTCTGCCTTGACATTCTTTGTTCCAGGAAGAAAAGAAACCATAAAATCAAAACGTGTAAAAAACAAGGCCCACCTAGCCTGTCTAGGGTTCAAGCGCTTAGCCGACTCTAGGTAAATCAAATTCTTGTGGTCAGTGAGGACCACGACTTGATGCTTAGCTCCCTCCAACCAATGTCTCCACTCCTCAAATGCCCATTTCATGGCCAACAGTTCCCTATTCCCCACATCATAGTTACGTTCAGATGGAGAGAACTTTCGGGAAAAGAAAGCACAGGGATTCATTTTAGATGTTACAGGATCATTTTGGGACAAAACAGCTCCTGCACCAATCTCAGAAGCATCCACCTCTACCTGGAATGGAAGTGAGACATCAGGTTGCCGCAAAACCGGGGCGGAGGTGAATCTTCGCTTCAACTCCTGAAAGGAAATAACAGCCTCCGGAGACCAATTTAACACATCAGCACCCTTTTTAGTCAAATCAGTCAATGGCTTGGCAATACTAGAAAATTTTGCTATAAATTTCCGATAAAAATTAGCAAAACCCAAAAACTTCTGGAGGGCCTTCAAAGAAGTGGGCTGAACCCAATCATGAATGGCCTGTACCTTGGCCGGGTCCATTTCAATAGTTGACGGGGACAAAATAAATCCCAAAAAAGAAATCCTCGGTACTCCAAAAAGGCATTTAGATCCTTTGACATACAGGGAATTCTCCCTCAAGATCCGGAACACAGTCCGAATATGTTCCACATGAGAATCCCAATCCTTGGAGAAGATCAAAATATCATCCAGATAGATAATCAAAAAGTTTGCTGCTCGGCCTTTTGCTTTGGTGCTTTGACTTTGTTTTGCTTTGTTTTTCTGGATTTCTGCCATTCCCTGCTGGGGTGTGCTGAATTCATTTAGCTCTGTCTTCTGAAAATACCTGAGTGCTGATTTAGTTTTTGAAGCCTAGCTGCTTCAGGGCCTTTTTCATATCAGCTTGTTGGCTTATGTCTTTGATAGGGTTTTGGCAGATTGCAGACAGCAGCCTTCCTGTCCTTTCCTATCTAGGTAGTTTTGGGCCCCGTCTTTGTTCAAGTCTATCTTTCTGTCTGTGTTGGTATTTTCATCTTGCTTCACCGTCATTATATGTTGGGGGCTGCCTATTGCTTTGGGGTCTGCTCTGGGGCAGTTTAGATTTCCCCTTTCTTTCTTTAGGCCTATGTAATTCTCCGGCTGTGATCGAGGGGTCTAGGGCATCGTAGGAACCCCCCACGGCTACTGCTAGTTGTGTTGATAGGTTCAGGGGTCTGCAATCTGATAGTTGCCAACTTCTCTGGTTTTCTGGACCTAGCTTGTATTTCTGCTTTTGCCTCTTACGGTGACTCATTCATAACAGAATCACCCGCCATACCGCAGATCCTAGGGTACTCATTAGCAGGAAAGAATTGTAAAAAAAAAAAAAGTGTGTATATTTTTTCCTCTATATCTCTGAGGCCGTAGGGGGAATTTTTTTTTTCTCTCAATGGAGATAAAGCAATTGTCTGATCGTGTGGAGCAGCTCGCTGCGGAAATGCGGGGAATTTCCGCCTACCTTGCTCATTCACATGCTGCTGAACCAAAGATTCCTACACCTGATGTATTTTTTGGAGATCGGTCTAAATTTTTGAATTTCAAAAATAATTGTAAATTATTTTTTGCCTTGAAGCCTAACTCGTCAGGGAGCTCTGCGCAGCAGGTTAAAATTGTCATCTCTTTGCTGTGTGGCGATCCCCAGGATTGGGCGTTTTCTTTGAAACCAGATGATCCTATTCTGACTAATGTGAACGCATTCTTTCAAGCTTTTGGGTTGTTGTATGACGAACCTAATGCCATTGATCAGGCTGAAAAGACCCTGCTGGCATTGAACCAGGGTCGTGATTCTGCAGAATTGTACTGTCAAAAATTCCGAAAGTGGGCAGTACTTACTACCTGGAATGATAATGCCTTGGCTGCTCTCTTTCGGAAGGGGTTGTCAGAAGCCGTAAAAGATACTATGGTGGGATTTCCTGTTCCCTCTGGTCTTGACGATTCTATGTCATTAGCCATTCAGGTTGATCGGCATTTGCGCGAACGCAAAGCTGCACGAGAGGTGTTGCCACCTGTTGAACAAATGTCTGAACCTATGCAATGTGATAGAGTTTTTTCCAGAGAGCAGCGTCAGGAGTTCAGAAGGCGTAATAAGTTGTGTTTTTTCTGTGGAGATGCCTCGCATATTATTTCTGTCTGTCCTAAACGAGAGAAACGCTTTGCACACACGTTTTCTGTTGGGGGTGTTCAACCTAAGTTTCTTCTGGCTATTACTCTGATCTGCTCCCTGTCCACATTTTCCGCCAAGGCTTTTGTGGATTCGGGAGCAGCCCTAAACCTAATGGACTTGGATTTTGCTAAACGTTGTGGATTTCCGATGACACCTCTGCAGACGCCTATCCCTTTGAGGGGAATTGATGCTACTCCTTTGGCTAAAAATAAACCCCAGTTTTGGACCCAGGTGGTAATGCGGGTCGCCCCAGACCATCAAGAAAATTGCAGATTTCTGGTGTTGCATAATCTGCATGATACTGTTGTTCTGGGGTTTCCCTGGTTACAGATTCATAATCCAGTTTTGGATTGGAAATCTGTGTCTGTGGTGAGTTGGGGTTGTCGGTGTGCCTTTAGTGAGGCTCCGGTGTTTTCCACCTCTCCTCAGTCGCATGATGTTCCTGATTATTTGGCGGACTTTTATGATGTATTTAGTGAGAATGAGTCTGCGTCTCTGCCTCCTCATAGGAGTTATGACTGTGCAATTGAACTGAGCCCGGGGTTTAAATTTCCCAAAGGTCGGCTCTTCAATTTATCTGTACCCGAGCACGAGGCTATGCGATCCTATATTAAGGAGGCGTTGGAGAAGGGTCATATTAGACCATCCTCGTCACCCTTGGGTGCCGTTTTTTTTTTTGTAGCCAAAAAGGATGGATCATTAAGACCTTGTATTGATTATCGTGCCCTCAACAAAATTACTGTTAAATATCAGTATCCGTTACCCCTGATTTCTGATCTATTCTCCAGAGTTAAAAGTGCTTGCTGGTTTACCAAGCTTGACCTCAGGGGGGCGTATAATCTTATTCGCATTAAGCATGGGGATGAATGGAAGACGGCGTTTAATACTCCGGAGGGACATTTTGAGTACCTGGTGATGCCTTTTGGGCTCACAAATGCCCCTTCTGTATTCCAGTGCTTCATGAACGATATTTTCCGAGATTTTGTCGATAAATTTTTGATTATCTATCTGGATGATATTTTGATCTTCTCCAAGGATTGGGATTCTCATGTGGAACATATTCGGACTGTGTTCCGGATCTTGAGGGAGAATTCCCTGTATGTCAAAGGATCTAAATGCCTTTTTGGAGTACCGAGGATTTCTTTTTTGGGATTTATTTTGTCCCCGTCAACTATTGAAATGGACCCGGCCAAGGTACAGGCCATCCACGATTGGGTTCAGCCCACTTCTTTGAAGGCCCTCCAGAAGTTTTTGGGTTTTGCTAATTTTTATCGGAAATTTATAGCAAAATTTTCTAGTATTGCCAAGCCATTGACTGATTTGACTAAAAAGGGTGCTGATGTGTTAAATTGGTCTCCGGAGGCTGTTATTTCCTTTCAGGAGTTGAAGCGAAGATTCACCTCCGCCCCGGTTTTGCGGCAACCTGATGTCTCACTTCCATTCCAGGTAGAGGTGGATGCTTCTGAGATTGGTGCAGGAGCTGTTTTGTCCCAAAAGGATCCTGTAACATCTAAAATGAATCCCTGTGCTTTCTTTTCCCGAAAGTTCTCTCCATCTGAACGTAACTATGATGTGGGGAATAGGGAACTGTTGGCCATTAAATGGGCATTTGAGGAGTGGAGACATTGGTTGGAGGGAGCTAAGCATCAAGTCGTGGTCCTCACTGACCACAAGAATTTGATTTACCTAGAGTCGGCTAAGCGCTTGAACCCTAGACAGGCTAGGTGGGCCTTGTTTTTTACACGTTTTGATTTTATGGTTTCTTTTCTTCCTGGAACAAAGAATGTCAAGGCAGACGCCCTCTCTAGGAGCTTCCTTGCTGATTCTCCTGTGGTGACCAAGTCTGCTACCATCTTAGGCGAAGGGGTAGTTCTTTCTGCCATCTCGCCCGATTTGAGACGTGCTCTGGAAGAGTTCCAGTAGGACAAACCTGAGCGTTGTCCCAGTGGAAAGTTGTATGTTCCTGACCAGTGGAAGAAGAGAGTGATTTCTGAAGTTCATTGCTCTGCTTTGGCTGGTCATCCAGGTATTTTTGGTACTAGAGATCTGGTGAGTCAGTTTTTTTGGTCGCCCTCCTTGTCTCGTGATGTCAGGAATTTTGTGCAGTCCTGTGGGACGTGCTCCCGGTCTAAATCGTGTTCTCGCTCTAGTGGGTTGTTGATGCCTTTGCCTGTCCCCAAGAGGCCATGGACCTATATTTCAATGGATTTCATCTCTGATATGCCTGTCTCTCAGAGGATGACTGTTATTTGGGTGATTTGTGATAGGTTCTCTAAGATGGTTCATCTTGTACCACTCCCTAAGTTGCCGTCTTCCTCTGAGTTGGTGCCCCTGTTTTTACAACAGGTGGTTCGTTTGCACGGGATTCCTGAGAACATTGTATCTGACAGAGGAGTGCAGTTTGTGTCTAGATTTTGGAGAACTTTATGTTCCAGGCTGGGAATTCAGTTGTCCTTCTCCTCTGCTTTTCACCCTCAGACCAATGGGCAGACAGAGAGAACAAACCAGACCTTGGAGTCATATTTGAGATGTTTTATTTCTGCTGATCAGGATGATTGGGTTTCATTTTTGCCCTTGGCCGAATTTGCTTTGAATAATAGAGCTAGTTCTGCCACTTTGATGTCACCTTTTTTTTGTAACTTTGGGTTTCATCCTCGATTTTCTTCAGGGCAGGTGGAGCCCTCTGCCTGCCCAGGTGTTGACACTGTGGTGGAGAGAATGCACCAGATCTGGGACCAAGTGGTGGATAAGTTATCTCTCTCCCAGGAAAAGGCCCAGCGGTTTTCCAACCGACATAGGACCATTGGTCCCCAGTTTAAGGTTGGTGATATGGTGTGGTTATCATCAAAAAATATTGCTATGAAGGTGCCTTCTCCTAAGTTTAAGCCTAGATTTATTGGACCTTACAAGATTGTGGAGATTATTATTCCGGTCTCTTTTCGTTTGGCTCTTCCTGTCACATTTAAAATCATAATGTGTTCCATAAATCTTTGTTGAAGAGGTTTGTTGAACCTGTTGTTCCGGGGGTGGCACCTCCAGACCCTGTATTGGTTGAAGGTAACATGGAATATGAGGTAGAGAAAGTACTGGATTCCCGTCCGGCTAGACGGAGACTCCAGTATTTGGTTAAGTGGAAGGGTTATGGTCAGGAGGATAATTCCTGGGTCTCTGCCTCTGATATTCATGCCAAAAGATTGGTGCGTGCCTTTCATCGGGCTCACCCTGATCGTCCTGGTGGCGTAGTTGAGGGTTCGGTGACCCCTCCTCAAGGGGGAGGTACTGTTGTGAGTTCATTTTCCCCTTCATTACTGAGGCCCGAGGAACTTTCTCTTCTGGTAAAGAAAGGTAGTGAGCCTGATTATCAAACACCTGAGGCTGATGATGATGACTGGCTGAGTGGAGTTACTGACTGGATATAAGGCTGCCGACGCCCTTCTGCCCTGCGGGTGATTTCTCTGTGGGATCCTTGGAGACCAGTCTGAATTCCTGCTCCTCTAAAGCTAAGTTTGCTGCTCGGCCTTTTGCTTTGGTGCTTTGACTTTGTTTTGCTTTGTTTTTCTGGATTTCTGCCATTCCCTGCTGGGGTGTGCTGAATTCATTTAGCTCTGTCTTCTGAAAATACCTGAGTGCTGATTTAGTTTTTGAAGCCTAACTGCTTCAGGGCCTTTTTCATATCAGCTTGTTGGCTTATGTCTTTGATAGGGTTTTGGCAGATTGCAGACAGCAGCCTTCCTGTCCTTTCCTATCTAGGTAGTTTTGGGCCCCGTCTTTGCTCAGTCTATCTTTCTGTCTGTGTTGGTATTTTCATCTTGCTTCACCGTCATTATATGCTGGGGGCTGCCTATTGCTTTGGGGTCTGCTCTGGGGCAGTTTAGATTTCCCCTTTCTTTCTTTAGGCCTATGTAATTCTCCGGCTGTGATCGAGGGGTCTAGGGCATCGTAGGAACCCCCCACGGCTACTGCTAGTAGTGTTGATAGGTTCAGGGGTCTGCAATCTGATAGTTGCCAACTTCTCTGGTTTTCTGGACTTAGCTTGTATTTCTGCTTTTGCCTCCTATGGTGACTCATTCATAACACTCCACGACCAGCATGCCGCAGCAGCTAAGGGATCCTGCCAGGAGGTCCCCCAGTTCCAGGAGGTCCACCAGCACCAGGCAGGACACACCGATGGGCCACAGAAAGCACAAAAGTGCGCACAAAAAAAGAAAAAACTCTTACTCTCCCTCCCCCCTCACCTCACACTGTGTCTCACCCGCCCCATGCCTCCAGTTCCATCCCTGAGCTCCCATCCCCCATTACTTTTGTCGCCCCTTCCCCTCGAACTGCTTCCTCACCTTTTAGCCATTCCTCGTCCCTCCACACCCCCAACTTGCCACCATCTTCCCCCAAACGTCGCTCCCAGTAATTGTTTTTCTTTTCTTTTAAAATAAATGTCATTTTGTTTTCCTCTAATACTATTTGGTTAGTGTGTATTTTGCCGCCTCCACACACTGTACCGTACACTTTGTGGTTTTGCCACCACATAGCTACAGTACTGACACATGTTTCTTGTGTCAGTCTTGGAGCTATGTGTTGTCAAAAGCACAAATATATTGGCATTGGTATTTTCACCACCAGTCTCTTCAGTCTGCTAATATTGGTCAGACTGAATAGAGGATGGTGGTGAGTGCAAGGCATATCTATTCTCACCTTGACAGGTATCATAAAGAGTGAATTGAGGATGATGTGTTTTGGTCATCATCATTTCACTCTTTGTGACACAAGGCCAGGAGATTCTAGATATGCCTTGTAATTAACCACATCATCTATTCAGTTAGTGGGGAATAGACTGAAAAGATGATGGAGAAAGTACACATCTATCATCTGCAACGTCGCTTCAGTCTGCATTTTCTATTGCACGCAGACTGGAGAGATGCTGGAGGTTAACTCATATGTGTATTCACCTGCCCAGGTGTCTTAAAACTCTGAAGTCAGGATGCGGTTTTTTGGGCATCCTCACTTCAGCGTGACACCAGGCCAGGGGATTGTACATGTAACGCCGCTGTGTTTGGACCTTGATTCACGGCGTTACTCTGCATCTCTGCTTTAACCCTTTGCTCTTTTCCCTCTAATGTGCTGGAATGCTGTTGTCAGTTATCTGTGTGGATGCTGCTCAGTGCCCAGCTCCGCTGCATAGCCATACATGCGTGTGTGGTTCCTCTGCGCTGCATGACCACCCATGTGTGCGGTCCCTGGCAGCCACCCGTGGGTTAATAGGTCTGATGCACTCTGTGTGACTTACCACGTGTGTTCAGGCTTCAGCTCCTTCCAGGTGTCCTTTGCATTGCTGATTATGTTTGGTTTGCTTAGGGTGCGCGCGGCCACACCTCCCTTCCTTTTATCAGGAATGGGTGTGTGTTACAATTGCTGCTCCAGCCTATGGCTGTATGGCAGCTCCTATATAAAGGTCCCTACCCCTTTGGGGTGTTGCCAGAGCTTCGCATTGAGTTCCTGAACCTTGCCATGTGATTTTTTGTTCTGCTCTGATTCTGTTCAGTTCTGGGGTAGCTGTTGCTCTTTGACCCTCTGTGAACTGTGTCTTGTATCTCGGGCTGCTCTGGGGGGCATAATACCCAGATCGCCTTTCCTGGAGACTGCATATCCAGGTCTGTCTGAATTGTGTCTTGTTTCTCTGCATGCTCTGGGGGGCAGAAATACCCAGATCGCCCTTCCTGGAGGCTGCATATCCAGGCCCGTGTATGTTGTGTGTTGTTTCCTGAATCCTGGATCTGTTCTTTTACCTGACCCTGTCTGAACTGTGTTCACTGTGTTATGTTCCTGAGCTCCTTCCGTGTCTTGAACCCTGTGCCCAGTGACTGTGACTCTTTGCTACCTGATTTTCCGCGATCTAGCCTGGGTTCATCTAGGAAGTAGGAGTCCAGTGTGTCCGCTGAGTTTCTGCTACTCTGTGCTCAGCTGGGGATTCGGTGCAATTCCTTGCCGGTTCCAGTCCAACCCGGCAGGGTTTGCACCAGACCGTTTGGGTTCCTTTCTAGGTCGCTGCCAGATGTCCAGAGCCTGATAACCGTGGCCTTTCGTTCGGAGCCTAATGTCCACGGCCTGATGTCAGGTGTCTGACGAACTCTTCCAATGTGCGATGTCCTGATGTCCACTCCATGTTCCTGATGTCCACTCCATGTTCCTGATGTCCACTCCGTGTTTCTGATGTCCAGTCTTGTTCTCATGTCCTGCCGGTTCCCTGGGGCCTTACCAGTGATGGCTCCTGCCATAGTCTGGAGGATGCCTGAGGTTGGTGTCTGATGCTCTCCTGCTGTGCCGGTGCTACGCCTGAGGTCTGAGAGAGAGGCCATCCTTGTATGCCCGAGCCAGTTAACCCTGGATTGCATTTACCCATGATGACCTCTGACATCATCTGAAGTTTGCCTGAGGTCGGCGTCTGACGTTCTCCTGCTGCGCCTGTGCTTCGCCAGTCCCCCCTAGTAAGCCCGTGCCAGACAATCCTGGACTGCGTCAACCCATGATGACCTCCTGCTTCGCCTGTCAACCTGAGATGGGTTTCCTTCATGATGTGCATATTCCAGAACCTGGTGTTTCTATGTTTTTGCCTTATTTTAGTAAACTTTATTTTTCTTCATACCTGAAGTTGTGCATTGTTTTTTAGTCCTGCATATGGCCATCTTGTCCACAAGCTCAGCTGCCACAGACTCCGATCGCTACCCTTCCCTAGTCGGGGTAGGTCCGGATCCCCCCTGTGGTCCAGTGGGTCCACATTCCACAATCACCTGGGACGCATACCCCGTCGTCATTATAGCTCGACAACACAGGAGTGTTGGCCGTAAGCCACGCTGCGTACGCGATCGTAACAGCACATGTGAAAAAGACTTGGGTATACTAATAGATCACAGACTGAATATGAGTCAACAGTGTGATGCAGCAGCAAAAAAGGCAAATGCAATTCTAGGATGTATTAACAGAAGCATACAGTCTAGATCACGTGAAGTCATTATTTCCCTCTACTCCTCTTTGGTCAGACCTCATCTGGAATATTGTGTCCAGTTTTGGGCACCACATTTTAAAAAAGACATCAACAAACTGGAGCAAGTTCAGAAAAGAGCGACCAGAATGGTGACCGGTCTGCAAACCCTGTCTTATGAGGAAAGGTTGCAGGATTTGGGAATGTTTAGTTTGCAAAAGAGAAGACTGAGAGGAGACTTAATAGCTGTCTACAAATATCTAAAGGGCTGTCACATTGTAGAAGGATCAACTTTATTCTCATTTGCACAAGGAAAGACTAGAAGCAATGGGATGAAACTGAATGGGAAGAGACACAGATTAGATATTAGAAAAAACTTTTTGACAGTTAGAGTGATCAATGAGTGGAACAGGCTGCCACGAGAAGTGGTGAGTTCTCCTTCAATGGAAGTCTTCAAACAGAGGCTGGACAGACATCTGACTGGGATGATTTAGCGAATCCTGCTTTGAGCAGGGGGTTGGACCAGATGGCCCAGGAGGTCCCTTCCAACTCTACGATTCTATGATTCTATGTATAAACTTTATCATTTCTCCAGTCTGCGTGCATACTGAAGCCACAGTGGAGTTACTACAACTAATATTTATACTCACATGGTCAGGTGTCAAGAGTGAAGGATGCTAGTGCATCCCAAAATCACTATTTGCAACATCAGGCCAGGTGATGTAAATATTAGTTGTATTATCTCCACCGTCGCTGCAATCTACATTAATGAAAACAGACTGGAGAGATGATGAAGGTCATACAACTTTTCTATCTAGAATCACCTGGTCAGGAGTCCTAGTAAAGTCAGGATGCAAAAATCACAGCATCCTGACTTCACTGGGACACCTGGGCAGGTGATTATTGTATTGGAGTGTATAAAGACTGGGTGCACTCGGTACAGGTATCAAAACAGGTTTGTTATTTACATACACACAAGAAATTTTTTTTGCACCATTTAATCTTGCCATACCACATGTCCTACATCAGAGATAAAGTATGCCGCAAAATGGTCCAAATTTGGCCAACTTCAACTGATGAAATCAGGCAATGGGTTGGCAGCTGGTTCATCTAGTTCAAAGATAGGGCGCTCTTTAGCCATAACGAAATTGTGAAGAACCACACATGCTTTCACCACCTCATCCAGTTTCCAGTTTATGATTAATGGCTATGTCGAGAATGCGCCATCTGGACATAAGAATCCCAAAGGCACACTCTACAGTTCTTTGTGCCCTTGTGAGTCTGTAATTAAATATTTTTCTTGTGTGGTCCAAGTCCCGGCTGGAGTAGGGTTTCAGCAGGTTTTGGCACATCTGAAAGGCCTCATCCCCAACCATTAGAAAAGGCAGTGGCGGACCTTCGGTGTGGGGAAGAGGTCGTGGCAGGGGGAAATTGAAATGGTGGCCATACAACCTACGGCCCGTGTCCGAGTTCTTAAAAGCCTGGGAGTCATTGCCCCAGCCAAATGCCCCATTGTCCACCGCAACAAACAGACAGTCTGCATCCGCAATGACCATGAGTACTGTAGAAATGTACTTTTTAAAGTTATAGTAATCCGATCCACTTTTTGCGGGTTTGGATATCCTGATGTGTTTCCCATCCACCGCTCCCAAACAGTTGGGGAAATTGCAGACTGTCAAGAATTGTTCAGCTATTTGAATCCACTTTTCCGCGGTGGTCAGGAGCATAAATTCTGGACAGAGAACGTCCCACAAAGCCCGGCAGGTGTCCGCAACTATTCCCGACAAGGTGGAGATTCCAAGCAGGTACTGGAAGTGGAGTGATGATAGGGTCATTCCAGTAGCCAGGAATCTGCCAAACAGAGAAAGAAAAAAATTAATATTTTTGTCTAGGGACATGAAAAAAATATTAGTACACGGCATAACAATAATTCTGCAGGCTTTTGTTTGCTACATAGCAGAACAATAATTCTGCAGGCTTTGGATTAGTACATGGCAGACCAAAAACAATTATGCAAGCATTGGTTTTTAAATATTATGTACCGTAATGTGACCAGGAGCCGTTCCTCAGGAGGAATTGCATGACGGAGCTGTGTGTCCTGCCTCTGGATGGCTCCTTGAACACGACCAAGCAAATCCATGAAGCTTTCTTGGGACATCCGGGTATAGTCACTAAATTTCACTGGGTTTGCCTGGAGCTCGCTATAGAGGGCTCTCCCAGTCTTCAATAATCGGATGTATCCAAAAACTTCGCTGCCGCCGTCTTCGCTGTCTCTCTCTCTGCCTTTCTTGCTGGCAAGCAATATATATACTTTAGCATTACTATTGATTATATATAGTAAACTTGAATGATCCTGTAATGCACACTTTGTTCCTTTTAATTATATTTTGTACTTTTAACTCTATCATGCCATTCAAACCTATTTGTTAAACCTTAACAAACTTTGTTATTACACAAATTTCTTGTCTGGAATTCTCTATCTACTCTATGCGCTTGGTATTGGGGGTTTTCATCCTGGAGCCAGCAGTCCCCACTTAAATGGGTGATGGACCCCTCTTCTGGAGCTACCCAACTTCTAACGGTCTTACCTTCTGGTATTGGTGCCACCGTAATGTCACTGAGTTGGGCCCATCCACCATTTTCCTTGGACATGCCTAACTTAGGACTGTCAACTCTAGGGGGCGCATTTGTAAGCGGGTACGGAGGCTAGTTCATGCCCCACACTCCTTGCGTGCGTCCTCTGAGAAGCTGATATATGTGATATGTCCGGTATAGTTTATATGTCTTGTAATATTGTCATGTTGTGTAATGTATTATATATATATATGTATATGGTCATGTTAAACAGACATAGGGAAAGTTTAGGATGGAGATTTAGCCCACTATAGGGGGGCACAATAGAGTAAGATAGGAGTAGGTTAGACCAATAGGATTTAGTTAGTTAGGAGGGGCCAACTGGGAGTAAGTTAGAGAGCTACCTGGGCTTTAGTCAGTAGGGGCTGGGAGCCCAGACATCCAGGGCCTATGGGCTGACAGTCACATGGTAGTGGAGGAATACAGGGAAGCATCAATATGGTAGCAGCTAACTTCATGGGAACAACACTAAACCATACCTCCCAACTTTTGAAGAAGGGAAAGCGCCGTGGCAAGTTTTACTCCACGCCCTGACCACACCCATTTCACAACTAGTCACACCCATGTCCACGCCCCAACCGCACCCATTTAACACTGCTGGTCACACTGAATGGTACTGAGGGCACAGTGGCTAGCATTATAGGCACAGTGGCTTTTACTGAGGAAAAGAAAGAACAGAGAGAGAAAAAAGAAACAGAGAAAGAACAGAAAGAAAGAGGGGACAGAAAAAAAAGAACAGAGAGCGAGAGAAAAAAAGAAAGAAGGGAAAGAAAAAACAGAGAGGGAGAAAGAAAGGGGAAAGAAAGAACAGAGATAAATCAAGAAAGAGGGGAAAAAATGAAACAGGGGAAAAAAAGAAAGAAACAGAGAGAGAAAGAACAGAGAGAAAGAAAGAGGGGACAGAAAAAAGAACAGAGAGAGAATAAAAGAAAGAGGGGAAAGAAAGAAAGAACAGAGATGGGAAAGAAAGAACTGAGAGAGAAAAAGAACAGAGAAAGAAAGAGCAGAGAGAAAGAAAGGAAGAACAGAGAGAGAAAGATTAGAGAGAGAAAGAGGGGAAAGAAAGAGAAAGAAGGAACAGAGCGAAAGAAAGAACAGAGAGAAAGAAAAAGAGGGGAAAGAAAGAAACAGAGAGAGAGAAAGAGAAAGAAAGAACAGAGAGAAAGAAAGAGGGGAAAGAAAGCACAGAGAGATAGAGAAAAAAAAGGGAAAGAACAGAGAGAGAAAGAAAGAACAGAGAGAAAGAAAGAACAGAGAGAGAAAGAAAGAGAACAGAGAGAAAAAAAGATCAGAGAGAAAGAAAGAACAGAGAGAAAGAAAGAGAGAACGAAAGATTAGAGAAAGAAAGAGGGGAAAGAAAGAACAGAGAGAGAGAAAAAGAAAGAGAGAAAGAACGAGGGGAAGAAAGAAAGAACAGAGAGAAAGAAAGACGGGAAAGAAATAAAGAACAGAGAAAGACAGAAAGAGGAAAAAAAGAAAGAACAGAGAAAGAAAGAGAGAAAGAAAGAGGGGAAAGAAAGAAAAAACGGAGAGAGAAAGAAAGAACAGAGCTAGAGAGAGAGAAAGAGAGGAAAGAAAAAAAGAACAGAGAGAGAAAGAAAGAGGGGAAAGAACAGAGAGAGAGAGAAAGGAAGAATAGAGAGAAAGAAAGAGGGGAAAGAAAGAACAGAAAGAGAAAGGAAGAGGGGAAAGAAAGAAGAGAGAGAAAGAAATAAAGAGTCTATAAAGATACTATAGCAGCCCGGCTCATATTGTAGTGCCCACCTGAGCCTCCTGATGCAGGACATATCATGATCCGCTCACATGGCCAACATACCCGAGTCCAAGGCGATCCCGCTGTCGGAGGAGGACACGTGATGGATCTGAAGCATTCCCTGAAGTGCCTCCATGGTTCCGTCACAATCTCCTCCCGAAATTACCTAATTTCCGGTCAGCTTCCAGCACGTCATTTCCGGTGGAACGTCACGGGCGAATTTTAAAGTGCTCCGCCGTGTACTCCTGATCATGTGACTCCTGACTCCTCCCCTCCTGTGACCTCATCACAGGTCCTGCGTGCACAGAAGAGAAGAACCGCGTAGCGACCTCATTGCAAGGCTGTGAGGCTGCGGTGGGGAGGGCGAGGATGGCGTGCATGGGGGAGCGTGCGGCTTATCTACCTGCAGTGCGGGACAATTAGACTCCCAGGTGGGACAGTGGGAGGGAGGGGCAAAAACGGGACTGTCCTGCCAAATTCAGGACGGTTGGGAGCTTTGCCTAAACGTCTGGGGCAAAATGGACGGGGAACTCCTGAAGCAGGCTAGTCTGACCAGTCAGGAAGCTGCGGTACCGAAGAAGACAGTGCAACCCTGTGATATGCCTGGAGAAGTAAGGTACAGCACAGGGAGTGGGATAGTGATGTTCTGCAAAGAAACTTGTGCTGTTTCTGTGACTAAACTGGTCGAGCTGAGTAAAGTTGTTTTGTTGAAACTGGATCTAGACTCTGACTGTCATTGTGTAGTGCTGAAGGAAAAGAAGGCCTAGCATCCCAGAGAGGACCCCGCCTTACAAGTAAGTGCACTACAGAAGAGAAAATGTATTGCTGTGGCGGGAGGCCAGGTTGCAACAGAGCAGCCACCGTTAGCCACGACTACAGCCCTGGCCCCCATTACACATTCTCCATATTATTACCTCCTATACACATTACCTCTACAAACACTTTCCCCTTTATCCACCAGTCCCACAGGGCTTCCAAGTCCCGACCTATTACCATAGTATACAGCAAGTCCGGGACTACCCCCACTTCATGGTACGTGGAAACCTCAGCCACGTACATGTAGAGAAAGGCAGTCAAAAGTCCTTTAACGTCCTCACATGTGCCACTTACTTTCGACTTTGTCCTAGGCGACATAGAACGTTCAGGAGGGGTCCCCAGTAAAGACACTCAACTCCCCGGGTCTATCAGTTCCATCACAAGTTCTCCACCTAGCCAGAAGGAAAACTGTTGTGATGCCTCAATGGCCGAGCAATCCTAACTATAGCATGAACTTAGCTGTTCCCGGCTAAAGACCCATGGCGCATTTGCCTTCGCCCCTTTTTTGGCCACTACCCCTATTTGGGACTACACCCCCTTGTAGGTCACCATCCTTGTGTGGGTCACCGCCCTTTTGGAACTCCACCCCTTTTTGGGCAACCATCCCTGTTTGGGTTATTGCCCTTTTGGGACTCCACCCCTTTCGGGGCATCATCCCTGTTTGGGTCACCGCCCCCTTTTGGGACACCACTCCTCTCTGGGGTACACCCCGTGGACTCCCCCACAGCCTTCTCAAGCACCAGTTCACAAAGTACCCCATTATCTCTCTGGGCTTGCACTGGCCCCTCAAGAGTCTGTACGACCTGGACCACCAATGTCCTTTTAAAACACCTCACCAGCTCCTACTGTCACTGCCACAGCTCCCGCTGCAGCAACTGGCTCTCCTGGCACCTCTGGCTGCTGATCACACGCCGCTGCTGCCACTTCTGCAGTCGCTTCATAAAGCTTTGCTTCACTCTGCCAGGCTCTATCCAGCTCAGCAAGGCTCTGTTCAGTGAAGCTCCGCACTGCTCTACGTACCTCCAGACGGCTCCAGCCAACTTCGCAACCCCGCCAAGTTACCGCCAGAAGTTTGTAATCTTCGTGGCCCTGCCGAGCCACAGCAAGCTGCCTTGAAACATTTTTTGTGGACCGGCCGATCCACAGCAATCACCTCCACACATGCTTCCTGGACCATTGCCTACAGTCTAGCACCATATGTAAGATAGTGCTCACTGTGTGTTGTGGTACACTCGCTTGTCAATGGGAATAAGGCACACAGGAACAGTTTCTCACTTAAACAGTCTATTCGGTTTATTTAGACATCATAAACCGCACCAAGAATAGTCCATTACTTAACTTCAACTGAACATAATAAGCACCAACACTATGTTCAGATACTTGTCTGCCCATAGTACAACCCCCTTGTCTGAGGTTGCCTTTCTGGAGCTCCGTTCCACACGCTGACTCCTTGTCAGTCCTGGTTTCTAGGGAAGCTGCCTTACTGGGATCACCGTCCCATAAGATGCCTTGAGACAAGGGCACTCCCGACAGTTCCAGATCCTCAGAAGGACGATAGCTTCCCCAAAACAGTGCTGTCACAGACTGTGCAGATACATGGTCTCATGCTGTGCTTTTCAGGGATCCGGTCCACTCCCAGGATCTTCCAACAAAAAGACCTGTCCTCCTTCGGAACCTTACAACACAGACCATGTGACCAAGCCACAGTCACATTATATAGCTGTAACTGTTGCATAGTTTGGTCACAGATGAAACTTGTAAGAGTAGATTATATGGTGTAATTCAAATTTTATCTTCACAGAAAATGAGGAACATGCATTAGCTTCTTAATATAGCATAACAGGAAGTCAGAAAAGGACCCTCTTATCAGAGAGAAAAATGAAACCAAAGTACAAGTATATGCATTACAATCATCTAATTATATAACAGTAACATCGCCATCTACTGTCAGAAAAGTGTAAACTCCTCTTGCACACAAATAAGTCTATCTGTTGCATATCTGTCAACACCCTTTCTCAACAGTAAGGACTTATTCAGATAAGCCTAATTTCTGATGTCTTTCAGCATTCAATGCCTTTGTGAAAATATCTGCTGTCATATCTTCAGTTGAGCAGTACTCCAAATTTAGGATTCCTTGTTCCTGGTGATCTCTCAAGAAGTGAAATTTCACATCAATGTATTTAGTTCTTTGATTAACTGTTTCCATTTCAGCAAGAACTAGACGTCCTTGATTGTCTTCATACATCTGTTGGTCCCAATTGTTGTCCTAAGTCTGTTAGCATTTGTCTTAACCACATTAAGGCCTTGTATTGACTATCGTTCCCTCAACAAAATTACTGTTAAATATCAGTATCCGTTACCCCTGATTTCTGATCTATTCTCCAGAGTTAAAGGTGCTTGCTGGTTTACCAAGATTGACCTCAGGGGGGCGTATAATCTTATTCGCATTAAGCATGGGGATGAATGGAAGACGGCGTTTAATACTCCAGAGGGACATTTTGAGTACCTGGTGATGCCTTTTGGGCTCACTAATGCCCCTTCTGTCTTCCAGTGCTTCATGAATGATATTTTCCGAGACTTTGTGGATAAATTTTTGATCATCTATCTGGATGATATTTTGATCTTTTCCAAGGATTGGGACTCTCATGTGGAACATGTTCGGACTGTGTTCCGGATTTTGAGGGAGAATTCCCTGTATGTCAAGGGATCGAAATGCCTTTTTGGGGTACAGAGGATTTCATTTTTGGGATTTATTTTGTCTCCGTCAACTATTGAAATGGACCCGGCTAAGGTACAGGCCATTTATGATTGGGTTCAGCCCACTTCTTTGAAGGCCCTCCAGAAGTTTTTGGGTTTTGCTAATTTTTATCGTAAATTTATAGATAATTTTTCTGGTATTGCCAAACCATTGACTGATTTGACTAGGAAGGGTGCTGATGTGCTGAATTGGTCTCCGGAGGCTGATTCTTCCTTTCAGGAGCTGAAGCGAAGGTTCCCTTCTGCTCCGGTTTTGCGGCAACCTGATGTCTCACTCTCGTTTCAGGTAGAGGTGGACGCTTCTGAAATGGGTGCAGGAGCTGTTTTGTCCCAAAAAGATCCTGTAACATCTAAAATGAATCCCTGTGCTTTCTTTTCCCGAAAGTTCTCCCCATCCGAGCGTAACTATGATGTGGGGAATCGGCAACTGTTAGCCATGAAATGGGCATTTGAGGAGTGGAGACATTGGTTGGAGGGAGCTAAACATCAAGTTGTGGTCCTTACTGACCACAAGAATTTGATTTACCTGGAGTCAGCCAAACGCTTGAATCCTAGACAGGCTAGGTGGGCCTTGTTTTTCACACGTTTTGATTTTGTGGTCTCTTTTCTTCCAGGCACTAAGAATGTCAAGGCAGACGCCCTCTCTAGGAGTTTCTGTGCTGATTCTCCTATTGTGACCAAACCTGCTACCATCTTAGGTGAGGGGGTAGTTCTTTCTGCCATCTCGCCCGATTTGAGATGTGCTCTGGAAGAGTTTCAGGACAAACCTGAGAGTTGTCCCATTGGAAAATTGTATGTTCCTGACCAGTGGAGGAAGAGAGTGATGTCTGAAGTTCATTGCTCCGCATTGGCTGGTCATCCAGGTATTTTTGGAACTAGAGATTTGGTGAGTCGGTCTTTTTGGTGGCCAGCCTTGTCTCGTGATGTCAGGAATTTTGTGCAGTCCTGTGGGACTTGCTCCCGGTCTAAACCTTGTTCTCGCTCTAGTGGGTTGTTGATGCCTTTGCCGGTGCCCAGGAGGCCATGGACCCATATTTCAATGGATTTTATCTCTGATATGCCTGTCTCTCAGAGAATGACTGTTATTTGGGTGATTTGTGATAGATTCTCTAAGATGGTCCATCTTGTACCACTCCCTAAGTTGCCATCTTCCTCAGAGTTGATGCCCTTGTTTTTGCAACAGGTGGTTCACTTGCACGGTATCCCTGAGAACATTGTATCTGACAGAGGAGTTCAGTTTGTTTCTAGATTTTGGAGGACTTTCTGTTCCAAGCTGGGAATTCAGTTGTCCCTCCCTTGTATATATGGCTCCGCTCCCACCCTCCCTCCCTTGTATATGTGGCTCCGCTCCCTCTACTGTATATATGGCTCTGCTCCCACTCTCCCTCCCTTGTATGCATGGCTCCGCTCCCACTCTCCCTCCCCTGTATATATGGCTCCGCTCCCACTCTCCCTCCCTTGTATATATGGCTCCGCTCCCACCCTCCCTCCCTTGTATATGTGGCTCCACTCCCTCTCCTGTATATATGGCTCTGCTCCCACTCTCCCTCCCTTGTATGCATGGCTCCGCTCCCACTCTCCCTCCCATGTATATATGGCTCTGCTCCCACTCTCCCTCCCCTGTATATATGGCTCTGCTTCCACTCTCCGTCCCTTGTATATATGGCTCCGCTCCCATTCTCCCTCTCCTGTATATATGGCTCCGCTCCCACTCTCCCTCCCTTATAAATATATGGCTCCGCTCCCACTCTCCCTCCCTTATATATATGGCTCCGCTCCCATTCTCCCTCCCCTGTATATATGGCTCTGCTCCCACGCTCCCTCCCTTATATATGGCTCCGCTCCCACTCTCCCTCCCTTGTATATATGGCTCCGCTCGGCTCCCCCATCATACTTACCCTCACATCGCTGACCTTCCTTCCCGTCACTGAACTTCCCTCCCTGCATCTCGCGGCGCTTCAGCTCCTGTGCGGAGCAGTCACGTGCTACCACTCATTAAGGTCTATGAATATGGACGCCACGCCTATGGAAGATGAGTGGCGTCCATATTCATAACATTAAATGAGCGGTACACTTGACCGCTCAGCACTGGATGAAGCCGCCGCTCCGACAGGGACCGGTGAGTATCAGCTGCTGCACCGCTGCCAGCTCCCCTTGTGTCCGCGGACCGGCAAGGGCACTGCAACGGCCCGGTGCTGGGCCGTGGACCGTTGGTTGGGGACCCCTACTTTAGATGACAGTCCTACCTAGACTTCCACACCTGCTGCAATCCATCCTGTTGTATATACTATAGTCTTTTTGGGTTGACCCTGCTGTTCTGTTCCCATGTACTATACACTTGTATTGCTCCCGGGTCAGTGACCCGGTTTATTAAATCTTGATTTTAGATACTCTAACTCAATTATTTTTATACCTTTTGCTTACTAGACTGTATGGGAACATGTTTGGAAAGAAAAATGAAATTGAAATCTTTTTTTTTTATTCAGAAAAAACTTAGTAATAAGCCAAACAAAAAATAGCAAACTACACATATGTGGTAAAAAAAACCAAACCAAAACAAGCAAATCAAACATTTTGTGAAAAAAAATTAAAGATAATAAACACTTCAATTTGAACATACACTCACTGGCCACTTTATTAGGTACACCTGTCCAACTGTGTGTTAAGACTTAATTTCTAATCAGCCAATCACATGGCGGCAACTCAGTGCATTTAGGCATGTAGACATGGTCAAGACAATCTCCTGCAGTTCAAACCGAGCATCAGTATGGGGAAGAAAGGTGATTTAAGTGCCTTTGAACGTGGCATGATTGTTGGTGCCAGAAGGGCTGGTCTGAGAATTTCAGAAACTGCTGATCTACTGGGATTTTCACGCACAACCATCTCTAGGGTTTACAGAGAATGGTCCGAAAAAGAAAAAAAATCCAGTGAGCGGCAGTTCTGTGGCCGGAAATGCCATGTTGATGCCAGAGGTCAGAGGAGAATGGGCAGACTGGTTCGAGCTGATAGAAAGGCAACAGTGACTCAAATTGCCACCCGTTACAACCAAGGTAGGCAGAAGAGCATCTCTGAACGCACAGTGCGTCGAACTTTGAGGCAGATGGGCTACAGCAGCAGAAGACCACACTGGGTACCACTCCTCTCAGCTAAGAACAGGAAACTGAGGCTACAATTTGCACAAGCTCATCGAAATTGGACAGAAGATTGGAAAAACGTTGCCTGGTCTGATGAGTCTCGATTTCTGCTGCGACATTCGGATCTTAGGGTCAGAATTTGGCGTAAACAACATGAAAGCATGGATCCATCCTGCCTTGTATCAACGGTTCAGGCTGGTGGTGGTGGTGTCATGGTGTGGGGAATTTTTTCTGGGCACTCTTTGGGCCCCTTGGTACCAATTGAGCATCGTTGCAACGCCACAGCCTACCTGAGTATTGTTGCTGACCATGTCCATCCCTTTATGACCACAATGTACCCAACATCTGATGGCTACTTTCAGCAGGATAATGCGCCATGTCATAAAGCTCGAATCATCTCAGATTGGTTTCTTGAACATGACAATGAGTTTACTGTACTCAAATGGCCTCCTCAGTCACCAGATCTCAATCCAATAGAGCATCTTTGGGATGTGGTGGAACGGGAGATTTGCATCAGGGATGTGCAGCCGACAAATCTGCGCCAACTGTGTGATGCCATCATGTCAATATGGTCCAAAATCTCTGAGGAATGCTTCCAGCACCTTGTTGAATCTCTGCCACGAAGAATTGAGGCAGTTCTGAAGGCAAAAGGGGGTCCAACCCCTTACTAGCATGGTGTACCTAATAAAGTGGCCAGTGAGTGTATTTACATGGTAATATTACTTTATGTATTCTTGCATGAAGAACAATAAACATGGGCTTTGCATAAGAATTTTTTGCATCCAGAACATGTAATACTTGTTTTATTATCACAAGGGCACAATAGCTGCACCTTTTTCTTATTATTCTTGAAGCACCACTGGTAGAGGCCATGGGGGTAGAAGTGCTTGTGGAGGTCATGGTTTCACTTTCCTGAGCATGTTGCTGGATGCTCTGTACAAGGCCTGCTGCTCCTTCCGTTCTCTGTGTGACCTTTCTTTCCTCAATATACGGCCTAACCAGTGATTTTCTAATATTAATAAAATCTGAGAAAAAAACAACCAGCTTCAAAAACAATAAGAGCTTCTATACCACATCAAAACATATCAGTGCTCAATGTCCAGCCATCTAACATGCTAATCATTCAGTCAGAGCAGTGAGAATACTACACCACTTGTAAAAACATTGAGTCTTTCAAATGTAAGTAACCCCCTGCTTCAACAAAGAAAGAGCCAAGGAAAAAAAACAGCTCTTAGCTGAAAAAAGTTTGTCAGCTTTGCAGACAGTATGCAGTGACCTATAGCTTGCAGAATCACACAGTAATAACACTAAGTACATGTAAAAAAATAAAATAAAAGTATTCCTTTATAGTATACAATCTACCAACAGAATTGAATAAGAAAAGAATAACAAGCTAGGTACCTGTAAAAAGCCAAGATACAGCCTGGAACAGAGTTGTGTACAGAGCTGCTGTCCAAAGAAACTGAAAGTTCAAATGGCTAAGTGTGCTAGCATATGTGTACTGATAAGATCAGAGAAGATAAGAACCCTTCTGAAAACAAGGAGATAAGCCAGGAAGACAGACTTAGGGTACCGTTACACTTAGCGATGCACCAGCGATCCCGACAATGATATGGATCGCTGGTGCATCGCTAAGTGGTCGCTAGTGAGCTGCCACACAGGCAGATCTTACCAGCGACATAGCAGGGGTCGGGGGTCGCTACTTACCTGTCTGACGCGGCGATCCTGACGTCCTCCCGCCCGCGTCCACCCGTCGCTCGTCGGCGCCGCAGGAAGCCCCCGACGAGAAATGATCCAGGACGTTCTCGCACGATCAGCGATAACCAGCGGGGGAGCCGGTCGGAGGTAAGTATCAGACATAGCGATATCGCTAGCAATATCGCTGCTGCGTCACAAAATCGGTGACGTTACAGCAATATTGCTAGCGATATCACTCTGTGTAACGGGGGCTTTACTTAGCAAAAAAAAAATCATTTGGAGGCCTTTAGAGCTTAGCTTTACAAAATAAGGCCCTCTTACACAGCGCGTTCTGCGCAGAATATACACATGTAGTGCACACCTAGTGATCTCTCTGGATACGCTCTACATTTTAGTATAGACTGCGCACCAAAAATAATCAATATAAAGCCATTTTTATGGTGCGCAGATCTCAATGCATACACCCGGCAGAGCGCGTGTACGACCCCATTGAAATAATTTAGGAAATAAATAAATTGATATACAATAGTAGATGCAATAAATAGACCCAACTGAGGTTATAACTCCTTTATTTCACTGAAAATATGGCCTCACAGCTGTAAAAAATGATTGCGGGTCACTATGACCCGAACACGACAAGTGTGCAAATCGGCGTGTAGCAAAAAGTAAACAAAAAAAAAGTACTCATAGATAGGTCCCCCCAAATGAGGAAAAGTCAAGTAACCTCAAGATTTAGTAACTTATAGAAAAATATCTACAGGGCCACACAAATTCTCTTACGGGTCACTATGACCCGAACATAACAGTAGGGTTAAAATTCACGGTTGTTTTACAGTAGTCGCTTTGTTTGGCCATCATGCCGTCCAAGAATCCAGTATAATATTATATCCTGCCCAAAAGATGCTGGTGGTATGAGTTTACCTGATTGCTTTCAATATTATCTAGCATCAGCCCATGCAGCGATCCTCAATTTGTTGCATTGCATTAAGTCAATACTTTGGATCTGAATTGCACACAATATTTTCTCGGTGTTTACATCTCTTTTCAGGAGCCATGAAGACCAAATCTTCTACACAGACGTTACAGGTCTCTTCATACAGTTGGACCTGTGCGATGTTATTGTCACGGTCCATTTTTGGAGCCGTGGCAGAATGTGGATTCTTATAGAAACCTTTTTCCCCCGGTGGCTGCTGGGGTTTGCTACAACTGTAGTTGTTTTGGTGCTGGTTTTGCCCCTGGTGGCTGCTGGGGTTACTACACATTTGAATTAACCAACAGGTGATGACTACTCCCCCTTCCTTCCTATGAAAGGTCGTCATGTGCAGTAAATCACTGTTGGTAATATTGTTCATTTATTATCCATCCTTGGTGAAGACTGGACCTGCCTGGTGGAGAGGGGGTTCAGCTTGTCTGGAGCAGTGGAGTTGCTGCTGGATGCTGTTCGGATCCTTTCTCTGTTGCTTGGAGCTTTTGCAGCAGAGCAAAGGTAAGTTTTGGGTTTTAGTTGCTTTAACTCCGTGGTGTGTTTTATTTCCCTTTGTGTGTTATTGGGTGCAGTTCACTTTATTCCCTGTCTCACCTCCTGGGGAGGGGGTTGGTGGTTTAGCTCAGGGCTAAATAGGAGATAGGGACAGGTCGGGGACTTGGGCCTCACTACCTTCAAGTGTACCCCCAAGTTAAGGAGAGTCAGGGCACCCCCTTAGCCTGAGGGGCAGTTCAGGGGCCCTGATTCCACATCTCCTGCTTTTTTCCCTACTGCCCCGTGACATTATTACCAACCACCCATTTTTTCCTGGTGAGCCATGACCCTAATGCAGACCTGTCTCCAGTAGCTGCAGACCCTCCCTGAGGAGCGTGGGGTGCTGCATGGTGTGGTGGAGCAGCAGCTGCAGCAGTGGGAGGGGTACGGGGCCTCAGCTCAGATGCAGGCTCAGAGCCCAAGTTATCTCTCCCAGACAGGTTTTCTGGAGGGAGAATTTTTTTTTTCAGGAGGCCTGCAAGCTACACTTCAGGCTCCGCCCTCGTTCATTAGGGAGGTACAGCAGGTGGGATTCATCATAGCCCTCCTTGAAGGTGATCTCCTATCCTGGGCCTTCTCCCTGCCGACCGATTCACCATCTCTACAGTCGGTGGATGAGTTTTTTGCGGCTTTGGTGACTATGCCCCCTGGGGTCCTTGCTGAGGACTCACAGGTGCAGGTGGATGAGCCCAGGCAGGTGGGAGGAGTTGGTTCCCCAGCGGTGTTGCCTGTGGATTGTCATGATGTGGGGGCATGTTTTAGCTGAGGGCAGACGTCATGTTTTCAGGGTCTGCCCAGCGCGCGCCAAATCTTCTGTACCATCTAAGGAGCCGCGCCCCCCTGGTCATGTGGAGGGAGGCGACCAGGGAGTGTATATTTCCTCCATTTAGCCCTCTCAGTGTACTATGTCAGCAGAGGTGGTGGTTGGCGGGGTACCTGAGGGCATACCGGTGTTTGTGGACAGTGAAGCGGGAGTCAATCTGGTGGACGCTCACTTTGTCACTTTGTCCAGACACATGGCCTGAGGTGTAGGACGCTGGCCAAACCTCTAAGCGTCCAGGCCATTGACTCTGTCCCACTGAGCCAGGGGAGGTTGACCCGTCATAGAAAATATACTTCTGCGCATAGGGACTCAGAATGAAGAGTCCCTGTCGTGTTACATCTTTGGGGGAATGCCATCACCTATCGTTTTAGGCCTCCCTTGGTTAGAAAAACACAACCCGGTCATAGATTGGCAGTCTAGGGAAGTAGTCAGCTGGGATCAGTCGTGTGAGGGTTGCTGCCCAGGGGCTATCGTCTCTGCCGTCTTTCTACAACCATCCCCTTCTTCTCCAGTGGGGGCAGCAGAGGTGCTGCCAGGGAGTAGGGGCAAGTCTCTACCCTCACCACATGCTAACCCTGGGTGTCGGAGTACTCTTAGGAGGAGGGGTCGGAGGAGAGTGGTGACTCCTTCTGAGCATTGTGGGGGTGTGAGTGTGACGACACAGGGGAACGCCTCTGTTGTCAGTCCTTTGATGAGTTCACCATTTTTTGGCAAACTCATGAATGGTAATAAACGTTCAGGTCCTGACCTGTGTGTGAACGAGTATGTATGGGTGGCCACCAAAAACATCCGGTGGAAGTGTTCTGCAGGGGTCCGGAGTTCTCGAGTGATTGGGCCGTATCGGGTGTCGTCCATCCTCAGCCCGGAGACTTACCAGCTGGAGTTACCCCCAATTATGCCCATACACAACTCGTTCCCCAGGTCGGCGCTCTGAAGATTTGTGGTGCCCCCGGAGCATACATTGCCATTTCCATCTGCCCACGTTTTCCATAAACCTGCGAGTCAGGTGGTCGCTGAGGTGAACTCTGGTGGACCTAGGCGTCCGCACCGTAGGTGTTTTTCGGGTGAGGTGCAGTGTTGAGGGTCCAGAGGCCCCTCATTGAAGGAGGGGTACTGTGACAGTCCATTTTTGGAGCCGTGGCAGAATGTGGATTCTTATTGAAACCTTTTTCCCCCCGGTGGCCGCTGGGGTTTGCTACAACTGTAGTTGTTTTGGTGCTGGTTTTGCCCCTGGTGTCACTACACGTTTGAATTAACCAACAGGTGATGACTACTCCCCCCTCCTTCCTATAAAAGGTCGTCATGTGCAGTAAATCACTGTTGGTAATATTGTTCATTTGTTATCCATCCTTGGTGAAGACTGGACCTGCCTGGTGGAGAGGGGGTTCAGCTTGTCTGGAGCAGTGGAGTTGCTGCTGGATGCTGTTCGGATCCTTTCTCTATTGCTTGGAGCTTTTGCAGCAGAGCAAAGGTAAGTTTTGGGTTTTAGTTGCTTTAACCCCGTGGTGTCTGTTTTATTTCCCTTTGTGTGTTATTGGGTGCAGTTCACTTTATTCCCTGTCTCACCTCCTGGGGAGGGGGTTGGTGGTTTAGCTCAGGGCTAAATAGGAGATAGGGACAGGTCAGGGACTTGGGCCTCACTACCTTCAAGTGTACCCCCAAGTTAAGGAGAGTCAGGGCACCCCCTAAGCCTGAGGGGCAGTTCATGGGCCCAGATTCCACATCTCCTGCTTTTTTCCCTACTGCCCCGTGACATTATTACCAACCACCCATTTTTTCCTGGTGAGCCATGGCCCTAATGCAGACCTGTCTCCAATTGCTGCAGACCCTCACTGAGGAGCGAGGGGTGCTGCATGGTGTGGCGGAGCAGCAGCTGCAGCAGTGGGCGGGGGAACGGGGCCTCAGCTCAGATGCAGGCTCAGAGCCCAAGTTATCTCTCCCAGACAGGTTTTCTGTAGGGAGAATTTTTTTTTTCAGGCCTGCAAGCTACACTTCAGGCTCCGCCCTTGTTCATTAGGGAGTGCAGTACAGCAGGTAGGATTCATCATAGCCCTCCTTGAAGGTGATCTCCTATCCTGAGCCTTCTCCCTGCCGGCCGATTCACCATCTCTACGGTCGGTGGATGAGTTTTTTGCGGCTTTGGCGAATATGCCGCCTGGGGTCCTTGCTGAGGACTCACAGGTGCAGGTGGAAGGAGTTGGTTCCCCAGAGGTGTTGCCTGTGGATCATCGTGATGTGGGGGCATGTTTTAGCTGTGGGCAGACTGGTCATGTTTTCAGGGTCTGCCCAGCGCGCGCCAAATCTTCTGTACCACCTAAGGAGCCGCGCCCCCCTGGTCATGTGGAGGGAGGTGACCAGGGAGTGCATATTTCCTCCATTTTGCCCTCTCAGTGTACTATGTCAGCAGAGGTGGTGGTTGGCGGGGTACCTGAGGGCATACCGGTGTTTGTGGACAGTGGAGCGAGAGTCAATCTGGTGGACGCTCACTTTGTCCAGACACATGGCCTACACATGAGGTGTAGGACGCTGGCCAAACCTCTAAGCGTCCAGGCCATTGACTCTGTCCCACGGAGCCAGGGGAGGTTGACCCAAGTCGTAGAAAATATACATCTGCGCATAGGGACTCAGCATGATGAGTCCCTGTCATGCTACGTCTTGGGGGGAATGCCATCACCTATCGTTTTAGGCCTCCCTTGGTTAGAAAAACACAACCCGGTCAAAGATTGGCAGTCTAGGGAAGTAGTCAGCTGGGATCAGTCGTGTGAGGGTTGCTGCCCAGGGGCTACTGTCTCTGCCGTCTTTCTACAACCATCCCCTTCTTCTCCAGTGGGGGCAGCAGAGGTGCTGCCAGGGAGTAGGGGAAAGTCTCTACCCTCACCACATGCTAACCCTGGGTGTCGGAGTCCTCTTAGGAGAGGTCGGAGGAGAGTGGTGACTCCTTCTGAGCATTGTGGGGGTGTGAGTGTGACGACACAGGGGGACGCCTCTGTTGTCAGTCCTTTGAAGAGTTCACCATTTTTTGGCAAACTCATGAATGGTAATAAACGTTCAGGTCCGGACCTGTGTGTGAACGACTATGTATGGGTGGCCACCAAAAACATCTGGTGGAAGTGTTCTGCAGGGGTCTGGAGTTCTTGAGTGATCGGGGTGTATTGGTTGTCGTCCATCCTCAGCCCGGAGACTTACCAGCTGGAGTTACCCCCAATTATGCCCATACACAACTTGTTCCCCAGGTCGGCGCTCTGGAGATTTGTGGTGCCCCCGGAGCATACATTGCCATTTCCATCTGCCCACGTTTTCCATTAACCTGCGAGTCAGGTGGTGGCTGAGGTGAACTCTGGTGGACCTAGGCGTCCGCACCGTAGGTGTTTTTCGGGTGAGGTGCAGTGTTGAGGGTCCAGAGGCCCCTCATTGAAGGAGGGGTACTGTCACGGTCCATTTTTGGAGCCGTGGCAGAATGTGGATTCTTGTTTTGGTGCTGGTTTTGCCCCTGGTGGCCGCTGGGGTCACTACACGTTTGAATTAACCAACAGGTGATGACTACTCCCCCCTCCTTCCTATAAAAGGTCGTCATGTGCAGTAAATCACTGTTGGTAATATTGTTCATTTATTATCCAACCTTGGTGAAGACTGGACCTGCCTGGTGGAGAGGGGGTTCAGCTTGTCTGGAGCAGTGGAGTTGCTGCTGGATGCTGTTCGGATCCTTTCTCTGTTGCTTGGAGCTTTTGCAGCAGAGCAAAGCTAAGTTTTGGGTTTTAGTTGCTTCAACCCCGTGGTGTCTGTTTTATTTCCCTTTGTGTTATTGGGTGCAGTTCACTTTATTCCCTGTCCCACATCCTGGGGAGGGGGTTGGTGGTTTAGCTCAGGGCTAAATAGGAGATAGGGACAGGTCGGGGACTTGGGCCTCACTACCTGCAAGTTTACCCCCAAGTTAAGGAGAGTCAGGGCACCCCCTTAGCCTGAGGGGCAGTTCAGGGGCCCAGGTTCCACGTCTCCTGCTTTATTCCCTACTGCCCCGTGACATTTATCTTCAGAAGCAGCCGAGTTACACCAGTCCCCTGCGTGCTACCAGGGACTGCAGTTAACCAGATGAGCAGCTGTTCAAGGCTCCATCGTCATCTATTCTAGACTCTGACTACTTCTCATCCTCCTGTACAGATTCGCTCTCGGGGCTGTATGAAAAGTTCTGCAACAATTAGTATAACATTCTTTGCTTCAATTCCACTTCATTTTCAAGATGTTTGCTGTCCGGAGAAATATTATTTCATAAACTGTAATGTTTCTGAGTGTTTGTTACTGTTGCGTCCAGTCTGGCCGGTCCGCTGTGACCTGACCAGTCTGACCTCCGGACTGCTATACAGGGGTCAGATTTGTGCTTCTGACATGTTTAGCTCACAGGATTGTGAAGCAACACCTCAGCTGTGAAAAGGATTAGATCAAAATCATTTTCACACATAAAATGGAAATGTTTCTTTTCGGGGATGACAAGCAAAGATATTGGCAGTAGTGAAACACCAGGCAGAACTGATAAATTTATGATGATGTTCCTGACACAGACAATGAGGGATCTGTTCTTGTTTTTTAGTGAAAGTTTATTTCTTGCTTTTAAATAAGTTATTGAATCTCTTTATAGAGAAAAAAACTTCTATGGACTTCACCCCTTTGTGGCGCATAATATTTCACCACGTTAAAGCGTCAGGCAAACACTGAAGACTATAATTTACTCCACGTGCCAGGGGTGTTTTGGTTGATCAGAGGGGACCATTGATGACTATAACTGATCACTCTGTTTCCACCTGACGCTTCCGCAAATTCCTTCCTAACCGACTCCAAAAAGATGTCCTTATGTACACGATTACACCATGCAGCTCCATTTAGTACGCTCTTATCCCTTTCAACAATCCTAGGTGACTGTTCTCATAGAATACATAATTTTGAACACATACAACTTCAACACTGTCACTCTTCACTGGACAGATGTCTGGGATCTGTCCACCCATTATTACCTTTGGAAATGTTGTATGTCGCTCCCCCCCCCTCTGCATGCCATCTTGTGAATCTCCCAAGAACACTTACAAAAGATTAGTGGGATCAATGCTTTTTCCTCTCCAACAAATTGGTTATGGCCACTAAATTACAAGAGACAAGCTATAAAATTGCTTCAAAGTGGTACCGGGTACCCACCACTTTGCAAATATGGTTCCCTGAGGTATCTAGTCTATGTTGGCGTTGTGGGTTGCACAAGGAGACAATGTCACTTATTTGGTAGTTTTACCCGGCTCTAGGAGCTTTCTGCGACAGGATCATCAGAGTTAAGGATGTGACAGGTGTATCAGTACCTAGCACCCCAGAGGCTACACGGCTATACATGTTTTCTATGCCCACGAAAATCACTATTACAATCATCCACTTTAGGCAGCTAAAACAATAATACCACGTCATTGGAATTCAGAAGACCCCCCCTTCTTTAGATGAATGGTTCGTAGAGATGACTAAAAACCATGCTATGGAAAAGCTGATAACATAAACACATGAAGAGACTATTACAACCCCTACTAATTGTGTTCACTGGGAAACATTCATATATTTTTCACTCTACAAAACTTTCCTAAGGTGCCTTATAGTTTGTCCCTTCTTTGCACTCCCATAGACAACAAATTGTCGAATACTTTGCCACCAATCGATGTCCTTACATTCTGATTGTAATCTAATTTACTCTATAAAGTGATTAATACCCATGGATCGCCTTGTTTTTTCATTTTCTTCTTCTTACTTACCATCTTTTAAACAACTAGGTTATTCATATACATAATCAGTTTCATATTTGTATCATGATTTTCTCTTTATCCATATGGTTTGAAGCTTTATGTAATGGTCCCTTTTTCGGTTATTTCTCTTACAGACTTTGATTTTCTGTTTATTGTTATATTATACTTTTACAAAATCAAAAAACTTTGAATTTACGAAATAAAAAATATGGCTACTTTCCTGTGTGAGCTTTAAGATGTGTAACAAGACATGGTTTCATTGTAAAACATTTTCCACATTCAGAACATGAAAATGGTTTTGCTCCTGCGTGAATTCTCTGATGTGTAACAAGTTGTGATTTAGTAATGTAACATTTCCCACATTCTGAACAGGAAAAAGGCTTCTCCCCTGTGTGAGTTTTCAGATGTGTAACAAGATGTGTTTTACGATTAAAACATTTCCCACATTCTGAACATGAAAACAGCTTCTCCCCTGTGTGTATTTTCTGGTGTCTAACAAGACATGATTTTGTTGTAAACCATTTCTCACATTCTGAACATGAAAATGGCTTCTCCCCTGTGTGAGTTCGCTGATGTATATCAAGTTTTGATTTAGTGCTGTAATATTTCCCACATTCTGAACATGAAAATGGTTTCTGCCCTGTGTGACCTATTTGATGTATAACAAGGCTTAATTTATATGTAAAAGATTTCCCACATTCTGAACATGAAAATGGTTTCTCTCCTGTGTGAAGTTTCTGATGTGAAACAAGGCTTGATTTATCTCTAAAACATTTCTCACATTCTGAACATGAAAAAGGCTTTTCTCCTGTATGAATTCTATGATGTGTAAGAAGACGTGATTTATCTCTAAAACATTTCCCACATTCGGAACATGAAAAAGGCTTATCTCGTGTGTGAATTCTCTGATGGTAAAAAAGTACAGATTTCTTACTATAACATTTTCCACATTCTGGACATGAAAATGGCTTCTCCCCTGTGTGATTTTTCAGATGTGCAACAAGATTTGCTTTGCTATTAAAACATTTCCCACATTCTGAACATGAAAATGGTTTTTCACCTGTGTGTATCATCTGATGTGTTACAAGACATGTTTTTCTCAAAAAACATTTTCCACATTCTGAACATGAAAATGGTTTCTCCCCTGTGTGAATCTTCATATGTACATCAAGATGTGTTTTCCGTTTAAAACATTTCCCACATTCTGAACATGAAAATGGTTTCTCCCCTGTGTGTATTATATGATGTGTATTGAGGTGTTGTTTCGTTGAAAAACATTTCCCACATGCTGAACATGAAAATGGTTTCTCCCCTATGTGAGCTATTTCATGTTCCACAGTGCTTATGTGACTTTTATTTTGCATATATGACTGTGATGGAGCAGAAAAAAGAATCTGTTGAAAAGGATCAGATGACAGAATTTTTCTGATGAGATCTTGAGGTGTATCTGGTATAATGACATGTTCGTCACTATTATCGGGTGTGATACCAAGATTATCTGCTGAAAAATCTGAGAATAGTAGACATCCCTCTGAGCTCCTGGTAGAGTCACCTGCTAAGAATAAAAATGATTTTACTTTTCAGTAACATTGCATTGGAATTATATACTTTATAGCATTTCTGTGCAAACTGCAATACAATTCAATTATTGACAGACTAATAATAATAATAAATTTTATTTTTATAGCGCCGACATATTCCGCAGCACTTTACATTTCAGAGGGGATTTGTACAGACAATAGACATTACAGCATAACAATAATCACATACAGTAGATTATAACAAATAACAAGAGGAGTGAGGGCCCTGCTCGCAAGCCTACAGTCTATGAGGAAAGAGGTAGACACGAAAGGTGGGTGGTAACAGTTGCTCTGATTGTATGGACCAGCCATAATGTTAAGTGTGTAACAGTACAGACACAGAGGGCTAATGGATGCATAAAGCATGTGGGAACATGATGCTGGGAACCTGGTTATGGTAAAACTTTTGGCTCTGCCACACAGGGATAGGTTAGGTTAATGTGTTGAGGCGATAGGCCAGTCTGAATAAATGCGTTTTCAGGACACGCTTAAAATTGTGGGGATTGGGGACTAATCGTATTGACCTGGGAAGTGCATTCCAAAGAATTGGCGCGGCACGTGTAAAGTCTTGGAGACGGGAGTGGGAGGTTCTGACTATTGAGGATACCAACCTTAGGTCATCAGCAGAACGGAGGGCGCGGGTAGGGTGGTATACTGAAACAAGGGAGGAGATGTAGGGTGGTGCTGAGCCATGGAGGGCTTTGTGGGTGAGGGTAATAAGTTTATACTGAATTCTGGAGTGGATGGGTAGCCAGTGTAATGACTGGCACAAGGTAGAGGCATCGGTGTAACGATTGGTGAGGAATATGATCCTGGCTGCAGCATTCAATACAGATTGGAGAGGGGAGAGTTTGGTAAGAGGGAGACCGATTAGAAGAGAGTTACAATAGTCGAGACGAGAATGAATAAGAGAAACAGTAAGAGTTTTTGCAGAGTCAAAAGTAAGAAAAGGTCGAATTCTAGAAATGTTTTTGAGGTGCAGATGACAAGAGCGAGCCAGTGATCGAATGTGGGGGGCAAAGGAAAGCTCGGAATCAAGTATGACCCCAAGACAGCGGGCATGTTGCTGGGGAGTAATAGTGGAACCACACACAGAAATAGCAATGTCGGGTATAGGTACATTAGTAGCGGGAGGAAACACCAGGAGTTCAGTCTTTGACAGGTTCAGTTTCAGATATAGTGAGGACATGATATTAGACACAGCGTTTAGACAATCGCCAGTGTTTTCTAGAAAGGCTGGCGTGATGTCAGGAGAAGAAGCGTATAATTGGGTGTCATCAGCATAGAGATGGTACTGGAAACCAAATCTACTGATTGTTTGACCAATAGGGGCAGTGTACAAGGAGACGAGGAGGGGGCCTAGAACCGACTAAGACAATAGACCACAAGGAGGGACTGAGATCATAGAGTTATGTCACCAGGTTATGGCCTTACAAATGTCCCCTTCTCTATGATACCCTGTGTCTGTCATGAATCTGTTCCAGTTACATGTTCAGAGGAGACTCATAAAAGGGATCTGTAAATAGCTGTATTAAGATATTCCTTCTCATAAATTCTCCGACCAGTACAAGCAATATAGTACATTGGAGGAGACTGGTCAAGTACACAAGTCATGGCTTTGGATAAATAGTAAGGTTTTGTATATCTTTTTACTAATGTAACTAAACTGTGGATACAAGAAAAGAGAACAAGCCCTTCATATTCTTATATAGGTCATGTAAGCCAATAGAAACATTGGCTGAATATGGGAGAACTGGAGGATCTCAAAAGGTATTTGCAGCAGTGTGCACTGCAAACATAATTGTCCGTCCCTGGTTCTTGTGTAGATCATTTAGCCTTACCGTATATACTTGTGTATAAGCCGAGATTTTCAGCACATTTTTTTGTGCTGAAAATGCCCCCTCAGCTTATACATGAGTTATTGTCATCTGAAACCAGCGGGGGAGGGACAGAGGCGGTAGGAGCCGGTGGCTGGGACATCATACTCCCCCTCCTGTGCCATTGCTGAATGTCCCCTGCATCCTCTGTTGTCCCAGGGCTGGCAGCTTCTGGACGCAACTCCACTCCCATAAGCGTGGCGTCCATATTCATGACCTTAATGAGCGGTACCACGTGACTGCTCAACCCAGGAAGAAGCTGCCGCACTAGGACAACGGAGGATGCAGGGACGTTCAGCGATGGCACAACAGGGTGAGTATGGACAGGGGGATCACGGAGGAGGGCGGGGGGAGCACGGAGCAGGATGGGGAGCACAGAGGATGGGGGAAGCAAGGGGGAGGACGGGGGGAAGCACGGAGCAGGATGGGGGAGCACAGAGGAAGGAGGGAAGCACGGGGGAGCAACGAGGAGGATGGGGGAGCATAGAGGAGGATGGGGGAAGCATGGGGGAGCACGGAGCAGGATGGGGGAGCACAAAGGAGGATCGGGAGAGCACGGAGCAGGATGGGGGAGTACGGGGGAGCATAGAGGAGTATCGGGGGAGCACGGAGCAGGATGGAGGAGCACAGAGGAAGCACGAGGGAGGACGGGGGAGCACGGAGCAGGATGGGGGAGCACAGAGGACAGGGGAGCACAGAGGATGGGGGAGCACAGAGCAGGATGGGGGCACACGGAGAAGCACAGAGGACGTGGGAGCATGGAGGAGGATGGGTGAGCACAGAGGTGGACGGGGGAGCACAGAGGAGGACGGGGGAGCACAGAGGAGGACGGGGAGCTGAGCCATACATAGAAGGATGGGATGGGGGAACCAAGCCATGCATACTGGGAAAGGGAAGAGCCACACAGAACAGGACGGATGAGGGGACAATGTACACCTGGCTTATACTTGATTCAATAAGCTTACCCAGTTTTCAGTGGCAAAATTAGGGGCCTCGGCTTATACTCGAGTATATAAGGTACAATGATGCTTGAAAGTTTGTGAGTCCTTCAGAATTGTTAATATTTCTGCACAAATTTGAGCTAAAACTACATGACATTTTCACACTGAAATAAGATCAACAGAGACGTTTACTTGCACTACCTAGCAGGTCAGTTACGTTAAATTATGAAGTCAGTCCTTCGTCCTTCCTTATGTCCATGGCTGATTATTTTCTAACTACCAGGATGGCTGATATGCCCATGGCTGATTATTTTCTAACTACCAGGAGGGCTGTTTACTTTGTTTCCTGGAGAGACCACCTCATACTAATAATGTCCTAATAGTGTCATCTAAGTACCCTATGTCATCTACATGCATTATTACTATTTACTTATTGCACACTATTTGCTCATTTTGTTTTTATCTTAAGTTCTGCTTGCAAGACTGCATTACTGCCGTTCAAAACCTTTGCACAGCGAGCTATGAAAGACTTGGACTGTACATAATCATAGTTGCTGCTCTATGGTGCACAGCACATTCAGGCTTAATGCCCAGAGTAAGAGTGCCCATGTAATCCTACCCATGTGCGCACAGAGCAGACACCCCTGTAACAAATAATGGCATCTTCCCGCAAGGCTGAGAACAAACCACCATATCTCAAAATTCTATGGGGTTCACCAAGTCGTAAATTAGTAAAGGCACCAACAAGAACTTGACTGGGAGTATACACCTCTTTCATTGTAACACAATCAGGGATGGAAACCTGACAGTGAGATAGAAATAGAGGAGTAGGAGAATGAAAAACCATAGTTGTGGGTGATACAAATGAGGACACTGATCACATACTACTTGGGGATGCTGCATGGCTACCAAAAACACAAGTTCAAGGAGAATGCATAAGAAAACAGATTGAGCCTTGATCATATAGCTGGCCAGCATGCTTTTCCGAAAAGTCTAGGTGATATTGCTTCACGTGTTTATGAAGAGATTTAGTTCCTATACTTTTCTTGTTTGTATATCTACTGTTTTTACTCCTGCAAAGCGTTTCCATTGCAGAACAACTCACCACTAGTACAACCTATTCAACCTCCTCCAGCAACATCAGTTGTGGCAGCATCTTTTTTTTCTCTTTTACACTTTCCTCTTCTTTGCAAATGCTTCTCAAAAATCACATCAAAAGACATGCTGGGTGGGTAGGTAGGTAGGTAGCTGTCCAAAAACCCAGCAACTGCCAAATCCTGCTGTATTGGTGTCATGTATAGGGGTAATAAACTAGTATAGAGGTGTACAAAACACATGCACAGTTAAAGGTCTGGATTTTTTAAATTAATTAGCTGTTTTTGTTTAACAGAATTCTCTTCTCTTAAAAAGACAAATAGAGCTAGGTAGGTACACAAGTAATGGAAAAATTCAGTACAGTCGGTCGCTTGTGACAAGCCCACTTTCTTTTACAGAGACAAAGTTCAGATTTTGAAAATTTTGTGCTGGCTTGCTGCTTTCTAGTGCATGAAGAATTACAAAAAAAAAAAATTGTGCAACTCAAATGAAAAAGAAAGATACCAACCCATCAACACTATATCCAAGATCAATCTCACTGGCTCCGGCTCCGCTGCTGGCACCACTCTTCTGTCTCTTTCTACCGATCAACTTAATCTAAGGTTATTACACTTGGGGTTATTTAGTTTGGAAAATCGAAGGCTTAGGGGTGATCTTATTACAATGTATAAATATATGCGGGGACAGTACAAAGACCTTTCTACTGATCTTTTACTCTTAAGGGGGTTTTACACTAAGCGAGATCGCTAATGATATCGCTCAAGCGACACCGATATTGTGACGCGACAGCGATCACGCTTGCGATCTCGTTAAGTGTGAAAGGTAGCAGCGACCGGACCCCCCGTCGGCTATCGCTGATCGTGCTCGAATGTGCAGGTACATTTTTCCATCGCTGACGTCCCGCTGTCCAGTAATTATCGTTGTGTTTGAAGCTTTTAAAACGATGAGCGACGTCAATAACGATGCATGGCTCAGCGACACAGGCGTGACTTACCTGCCACGCCTCCTCTTCCCTATTGGTCTTCAAAGCGCTGACAATGTGCGAAATGTATCTGACAAAAAAGGTATAAAAGACAACGCTTGAACGCCTCATTCAACACTTTGTTCCCAAGCATATTGGATGTTAACCGGTTTGGTTCCAGTGTGAGTCGCTACAGCGTATATATTTTAACGGCTTTCACAACGCGGTTGCTTCGGCGTCCCTATTGTAATCGCTATTGCGCTTTTATTAGTGGATTCATTTTATTCATCAAAAGAACAACTCTGTTTGCCAGGTATGTATTTCAATAGTACCATTTTTTTTTTTTTTAGAGTAATACTGTTAATGATTATTGTGTTGGCTTTATACAAATGAAGCTCTTGTTACCAAATCGTCTATTGATTTTATTTTATGTTGCAGTTTGTATATCATGAACGGCGCAGAGCGTGCTATTGTGGCTGCTGCTTTGGTGTTGGAGGCTGGTCGGCTACATGAAGAGGCACAGATGCAAGAGAGGCGTTCCAAAAGAAAGCGGCGCATGTGGACCAGAGAGTGGTTGGCGAAGAGGTCCGAATTCTCACACATGCAGCTCGTAAGAGAACTGCAGGAGAACAATCCTCAGGATTTCAAGAACTATCTGCGGATGTCAGAGGACTCTTTCAAATTTTTACTAGCCAGGGTGACGCCATTGATTGAAAGGAGAAATACCAAAATGCGAGCTGCTGTGCCGGTAGACGAACGATTGACCGTGACGCTGAGATTCCTGGCCACCGGACGATCACTGAAAGATCTGCAATTTTCTTCTGCCGTTTCTTTGTCACTGCTCAGCAGTTTGATTCCTGAAACATGCAATGCCATAGTTCAAAGCCTCAGGAGCTACATCCAGTTTCCTACAACAGTGGCGGAGTAGAAAAATATTGCCTCTGATTTTGAGCGGCTTTGGCAGTTCCCAAACTGTGGGGGGGCTTTGGATGGTAAACATGTGAGGATCACCCAACCGCCGAACAGTGGATCCTATTTTTACAATTATAAGGGCTATTTTAGTGTAATCCTTATGGCCCTTGTTAATGCAAACTACGAGTTCATAAATGTTGATGTTGGCATGAACGGCAGGATTTCAGATGGTGGAGTGTTAGAACATACACTTTTTGGAGAGCGATTGACCAATTGTGACCTGAACCTGCCTCCCAACACAGAGACAACCGCCAACCTCAACTTTGTTTTTGTCGGTGATGAAGCCTTCGCGCTGCATGCGAATCTACTGAAACCGTACCAACAAAAAAGTGTGACGGAGCAAACACGTATATTTAACTACCGTTTGTCAAGGGCACGAAGGGTTGTTGAGAATGCGTTTGGCATCATGGCCAGCCGCTTTCGGATTTTCCACACACCCATAAACCTAAAGTTGCAATCCATTGACTCGGTCGTTATGGCTTGTTGCGTGCTGCACAATTTTCTGCGGCGCCGCGATGCAAATGATTACACTCCGCCTGCCTTTGTGGACTCTGTTGACACAACAAATGGTCAGCTTGTTCTTGGTAGGTGGCGCGACAATGATCCCGCAGTACCTGGACTTCAAGCACTGGCAAGGGGAAGAAACCGTGATGATGCGAAGGCCTGCAGGGACCAATACTGCCAATATTTTAATGGGCCTGGTGCTGTTACTTGGCAGCATGAAATCTAGACAGCAAAAGTGTTTATTTAACATGTTTATTTCATTCTTGTGTGATAAAAACAACAATAAATTCACATAGTTGCTACTTTTCAAAGTGTTACTGGTTTTTAAAAGAAAAAAAAAATAACATAGCCCTGAGACACAGTATCAGCACTGTAGCGATCCGTTAACACGCCATTTTACAACCGCCCTTAAGTGGACTCTATAGCGTCACCGATAAGCGCGCAGTAGTACCATAACAAAAAGTACGCAGTAGCGTCACCAAATGAGGCGGGAAAACGTCGTGACGTCACGACGTTCTTGTGGCCGTCCCTGCTGCGTTGTGAAAGCAAAACAGGAAGCAATGGCTGGTAGACAGAGAGCTACACCTTGGGGGGAGGCCGAAATGCGTTTCCTGGTACAGGAGATGGAGAGGCGCGATTATGCGTGTGGACAGGCGCATGCACACCCCATGAGACACAAGCAGGCTGTGTTGCGTAGGATCAGGCGAGGACTGTTACGCCGGTTCGGAGTTGAACGCACCACAACGCAAATCAGAAAAAAACTGGCAGATCTGCGCTTTCGCTCAAGAGACCTCCTCACCAGCCTCCAACAACAAGTGCAGAGGGACCGAGGTGAGTGTTCCAGATAGTATGTTTTAAACATATGTTTTTTTTGTTTTTTTTTTTTCCAACAGGGTTTACAGTGTAAAAAAAAAAAAAAAAAAAAATATGATTCGCACAAGTGAAATTGCACAACGCAAATATAAGTCGTTTTGCCCTCAGTTTTGTTTTTTCCAAACAGCGGCGCATGCGGCGGCCCCAGCCCCATCAGCACCTGCAGCACCAACATCCCCCGCAGCACACGCAAGCCAGGCGGTGCAAGCATCTCCTGAAGCAGAGTCCGTAAGTGTATAAAATGCGTTTGTTCATGTTATTAGTATTGTTATTGGGTTGAAAATTACAAGAATAGGGGGGGGGGGAAAGAAGTCATGGTTCACATAAGCCGAACGGTAAATAAAAACCAAAGTTTATTCCAGGGAGGAAACAATAATGGAGTATTACAATACCGTTTCTTTTTTTTTATGTTTTCACCGCTTTGGAAATGTTCAATGCTCAATTTCATATTTTTAGATACCTGAGCCCGTAAGGACCCCCTCGCCCCCCTCAACGCCTCAACCACAAATTGCTTCCTCCACTTCATCCCCAATTGGTGTGTTTTCTCCAGTATCACTCCGGGAAGCTGGAGCTGACTCGACCTCCGGTAATAATTTTTTTTTTTTTTTTTTAAGCATGTGAGAAATTATAATTTGTGTAACAGTTGCTGGCATACTCTTTATTTAGACATTTTATTTTCTAGTACGTGTTGCCACTCGACGTGGAAGGGCTGTTATCTCCTCTTCTGAAGAGTCAGAGGCGCAACAAAAACGTAAGTGTTTGACCACAAGCATGAACCGTATGCACCCATCTGCTGCCACTTAACACTATGGCCCCATATTGCGATCCATAGGATATGGCCCATTTGCTACCAAACCCACATTATGCCACCATATGCTGCTCCACATACTATGGCACCGTATGCATGGACATTTACAAAACCGCCATCAACAATGTAAATTTCCTCAACAGAAATACCAACCTTACCTGAACTCTTGGCAGCACACAGGAGGGCGATGTCTGCGTTACACCAACTCGGAGTGATGCTGGACCAATTTGTGGCAGCCCAACCGCAGGGTGATAACATTTAATTTTTTTTTGTTTTGTTTAAAAAAATTGTCTATGTCATGTTGACATATGTTAAACTTTCATGGTTTGTTTAAAAATCAGTCTTAAAGAAAGAAATTAAAAAGCCTAACTGGCAAAACAATTTTTGTCTCAGTCTAGAAAGGACTTGGAATTGTAGTCATGTGTAATGCAAACATTTAAATTTCACTTTTTATTTTTTATCAACAAACAAAAAAGAAAAACCAAACAATTTTGTTAATACAACAAGTTAACATAACAACTATAATTGAGTGTAACTAAAGTCTGAGTCATTCAGTTGCTGCCTTCCAGGATTTATGAATGGGCCAGACTGCCAATGTGGGGTTCCAAAGTTCATGCTGTGTAGCGGCTGAATCGCCCTTCTTGGCGTGCTTGTTACCTGTTCTTGGGTCTGCGGCCATGGGGTTATTGACATTGCTTGGGAATCCACCAGAATATAACTGTCTTTTAGTTGTCCAACAGCAGCTTTATTTAGCGCTTCGAATATAATTCTCTCAGCCTGAAGCCTTTGTGTAACGTCCAGAGACCGAAGTCTTTCGTCCACCATGTGCGCAAAGCCCCCAATGGCTTGCTTTTCCTGCAGCGACAATATGTTCTTTGCTATATCGACAAACTCAGGAAAAGGTGGAGCGGTGGCCTTTCTTTTTCTACTCACAGGGTTACGCCTTTGCACAGTGTACGCTCCCACGGACACACTTGCCTCCTCTGCCTCCTCGTCGGTTGGGTTTGATGTTGCAGGGGTTTCAGGAATTACACATGGTGTAGGTGACACCTCTTCTGTTACATGCTGCAAGAACAGAAAAACAAGGTTAAAACACAGAAAAAGTAAAACGAGTGTTTTTTAAACACATAACAATAATTTATTAAGAGGGGGTGTGAACATTGGTACTGGCTATGTACTGTCATCGACAAAATGTGTAGAAATTATGTAATGATAAACCAATTTAAAATGAAGAGGTATCAGCTGTGAACAAAGTTACAAATCATCAACTTAATGACTAAAACTCAACTGTACCATGTACATATATATGTATCATAGGTTATTGGAGGGAAACCCAAAACATACTTACATCGACTAGAGGGGAATCAGGCCGTGTCACTGTTTCTTCCTCTTGTGGCAGTGACATAGAACAGTGCATAACCCTGGGGATTTCCTGGTCTCGCGTAAACTCCAGCAAGTTGTAGTACCACAACTTCGGAACATACACTTCATCGGTACCTGCCCCAGACCTTGTAGACTTTTCCACCTTGTTCAATTCCTTTTTGAACACTGTGCGTAGAGCTTGAATTTTTTTTTTAATAACAGCCTCGTCAACTGTTTCGCTTGGGTGATTTTCTTGATATAGATTGACAAGTTTTTCATATGCAACCTTCTTCTTGTATTTGTTACTGTAATCAGGAGACTTCACCTTCCATAGGCAGGGCAGTGAGCGATACATCTCAATAAATAGGCGTATGAACTCTTGGCTGTTAGCAACTTGGCTACTTGATGCCATCTGTAATAAAAAAGAAAGGAAATGGTGAGAACTCTTTCATTTAGGTACGGACATACATTTTATAACAAATAGTTTGTATCGCATAAGCTTGGTCGCTGCCCTAGAAAGGTATCCCGTTCAACAATTACAAAAATGGGGGCGGGCGCGGTTTCAAAACTAAAATGGCTGCTCGGACATGTGCATATGGACAAAATGAACATAGACACAATAAAAAAGAGTTTGAATCGCCTAAGCTATGTTGCTGTCCTAGAAAGGTATCCCGTTCAACAATTACAAAAATGGGGGCGGGCGCGGTTTCAAAACTAAAATGGCTGCTCGGACATGTGCATATGGACAAAATGAACATAGACACAATAAAAAAGAGTTTGAATCGCATAAGCTTGGTCGCTGTCCTAGAAAGGTATCCCGTTCAACAATTACAAAAATGGGGGCGGGCGCGGTTTCAAAACTAAAATGGCTGCTCGGACATGTGCATATGGACAAAATGAACATAGACACAATAAAAAAGAGTTTGAATCGCCTAAGCTATGTTGCTGTCCTAGAAAGGTATCCCGTTCAACAATTACAAAAATGGGGGCGGGCGCGGTTTCTACAGTACACTAAAATAAAACGATAAAAAAAAAAAAAAAAGGGCATAAAAAAATAAATAAAACTTTGGAACCAAGATAAACTTACCTTTGACGTTGCGAAAATTCCGAAAGTTAGGGAGAAAAAATATAAAAAAATTTGCACTGTTGAGATGATATTCAAAATGGAGGTATTTGAAAATAACCAATGATGATGATGATCCTTCAAGAGGGTTGCTGAAGGTCGAATAGCGAAATCGAACCAAAAATGCACTGTTGTCTCTAGGGAGAAAAATGCTGGTTTAAGCTAACCACGGCGCTCCAGAGATTTAAACTGTAACGCTATTACGTCCTCTTTAATGACGCCGCCGGCCAATGACAGCGTAGCGGTGACCACCAATCGGCGCTTTGGGGGGCGTTGTAAATTAAACGCTGAAGCACGCCCACCGAGGTCTGAATCGTTTTTTGTTTAGTAATGTGAAAGGTACTCAACGAGCAACGAGGTCGCTATGCAGATCGCTGATCTCTCTAGAGTCGTTGACGAGAGTGGACTGTTTGAAAGCTATCTAGCGATCACGTAACGACACAACAGCGATCTATGCCTGGTCGGATCGCTATCGTTATCGCTGGTGCGTTGTTTAGTGTAAAAGGCCCTTTAGACCTGTGACAGGGACAAGGGGGCATCCTCTACATCTGGAGGAAAGAAGGTTTAAGCATACTCACAGACGCGGATTCTTTACTGTAAGAGCAGTGAGACTATGGAACGCTCTGCCATATGATGTTGTAATGAGTGATTCTCTACTAAAATTTAAGAAGGGTCTGGATGCCTTTCTTGAAAAGTATAATATTACAGGGTATATACACTAGTTTCCTTGATATTGCGTTGATCCAGGGAGCTAGTCTGATTGCCGTATGTGGAGTCAGGAAGGAATTTTTTTCCCCAATGTGAAGCTTACTGTTTGCCACATGGGGTTTTTTTTTACCTTCCTCTGGATCAACATGTTAGGGCAAGTTAGGATAGGGTATGGGTTGAACTAGATGGACTTAAAGTCTTCCTTCAACCTTAATAACTATGTTACTATGTATTATTGACAGAATACTTCAGGCTGTGTTCACACGTAGCTTTTTTCTGGGTTTTAGTGTCGATTTTGAACGTGCGATTTTGCCGCGAAAACGCAAAAAAAAGCATCCCATGCAATCCTATGGCATTCCACACATGCTGTGGTAATGCTGCGGATTTCTCCGCGACGGAATTGCATCTCGGAAAAATACGCAGCATGCTCATTCTTTGTGAGGAATCGTGGGAAAATCTGCACATAGGAATGCATTGTTCTGCTTACTTTCCACATGTGGCTGTGCCCACCATGCAAAAAGTAAGCAGAACATTTGCGGATGGTACCCACGGTCTGGAGGAGAGGAGACTGTCCTCCGGGCACTGGGTACCATATCCCTGTAAAAAATAGAATTAAAATAAAAAAAATTGTCATATTCTCACCTTCCGATGTCCCTCGCAGCGTCACCAGGTCTCAGCGATGCTCCCGACAGGTCCCGTTCCCAGTGATGCATTGCGACAATGACCTATGATGACGTTGCGGTCTCGCGAGACCGCAACGTCATCAAAGGTCATTGTCGCAATGTACCACTGGGAACGGGACCTGCTGGGAGCATCACGATGATCAGGAACGCTGCGCGGGACGCCGGAAGGTGAGAAAAACACCATTTTTTATTTTTTTTTAATTATTTTTAACATTAGATCTTTTTTACTACTGATTCTGCATAGGCAGCCTCAATAGTAAAAAGTTGGTCACACTAGTCTGTTTGACGAGTGTAACCAACATGTCAGCTTTCCAAGCGATGCTACAGATCGCTTGGAAAACGCTAGCATTCTGCAAGCTAATTACGCTTGCAAATCGTTAGTTTTTCCGCGGGAAATACGCGAGAATTAAAATGTGGTTTTCTCGCATATTTCCCGCGGAATGAAATTCCGGAATTCCCACGGAAATTTCTGTGGCAATTCCGCAACGTGTGCACATAGCCTCACTCTTCTTTCCCTGCTGCATTGTATAACACACACTTTGTGAAGTATTTGTCAACGGTTTTAAGACTTTCTATTCCTGTCTCTTTTACTGAGCTCTGATGTCCCCTCACTATCCAGGACCACCTTAAATTGGGTACTTCACTACCTGCCTCAACTTTTATAAAAGGCTCTGATAATTTCTGATTTGTTACGCTATACCATGTAATGTGATAGCGCAAGGCATCATGGGAAAGCCCATGTGGCCACGAGAGTCTTTTGTGGTGAATGCAATCATCTGCAAAGTGAAAAGTTGTAGGGAAGGTGGATTGACGGGTGGACCTGTTTGCAGTGGAGAGGCAGAGGTGTAGTGTATTATGGGTGGACTGTTGGAGTGAAAGATGGGAAACAGCCGGAGATGAAGAGGAAGGATGTAGTATTGTAGTTTGACCATTAGAGGGCAGTGGAGAGTGTAGGGATGGGACTGAATAACTGCCAATGGTTGAAGAAACTGTCAGGTCATGGTGGGCGGGGTTACCAGAACGGGACGGATAAAAGGCTGAGGGAAGGTTCTGGAAAGGTCAGTAAGTGAGGGGAGCGCAAGAGATAGGAGGTTCTGCTGAGGAGAGAGGACAGAGAAGAGGCTCCGTAAGGGACTGACAGTTGAGACGGTCACGGGGGGTGGCCCACACGACAGAAGCCACAGACGAACGACCTGGGGGTACCAAACGGATGACGTACTCAGATTGGTGAAGCGTTGTGGTAGATAGGCCTAGGGCAGCCACTGCAAAAAGAACCACGGAGGACGTCACGACTACAGGAAAAGAGAGTGAAGGTACCCGGGCCTGTGTACGAAAAAGTGTGAAGCTGCTGTGGTGTATTGCTCTGGTCGTCAGGAGGATGGCCAATAAAAGTGGACCTGTTGAACACTAATTCTGTCTCCGTCTCGTGTTTGTCTGCGGCAAGAAGCGGGTCATCCCCCCTGTTGGTTATCCTACCTACATTCACACAAACTGAAATTGTTTGAATTTGCAGAGAAAAGTGAATTATCTAAAATTCTACATGCATTTGATATTCATCAAATAGATTTGCTAAGGCTGGTTTCACATTTGCGTTTTTTAGCGTTGGAAAAAAACGCATACGTGCGCATGCGTTTTTTCCCCTATATTTAACATGGGTGCGCATACCTGCGCGCTGGTAAGCGCATGTATGCGATTTTCATGCGCTGCGTTTTTTTGGGGTGTGCGTTTGTATTTTCCAGACGCAGCATGTTGCATTTTTTGGCCCTGCAAAAAAGCGCATGCGCACATATGCGCACGTTTTGCGCTAAAAATGGCCATTATAGCCTATGGATGCGCATACATGCGCACTGGCATGCTCATGTATGCGTTTTTTTGCACATGCGTTTTTTTTTGTTAACCATGGAATTTAGGGGTTTGGGTTAGAGTTAGGGTTAGTTAAGGGGGTTTAGGGTTAGGGTTAGGGACAGGGTTAGGGTTGGGGTTAGGGTCAGGGTTAGGGTTAAGTATGGTTTGGTTAAGGGTCAGGGTTAGGGTTGGGGTTAGGGTCAGGGTTAGGGTTAAGTATGGTTTGGTTAAGGGTTAGGGTCAGGGTTAGGGTCAGGGTTAGGGTTAAGTATGGTTTGGTTAAGGGTTAGGGTCAGGGTTAGGGTCAGGGTTTGGGTTAGGGTTAAGTATGGTTTGGTTAAGGGTTAGGGTTAGGGTCAGGGTTAGTTAGGGTTTAGGGTTTGGGTTAGGGTTAAGTATGGTTTGGTTAAGGGTTAGGGTCAGGGTTAGTAAAGTCATGGTTTGGGTTAGTGTGAGGGGCCACCTAATGTTGGAAAAAACCGCAAACGCGGTAAAAACGCACTAAAAACGCATACAAACGCATAAAAACGCTGCGTTTTTTTCATGCATGCTCATAAAAATGCTTGAAAAAAACGCAGCAGTTGTATGCTTTTGTATGCGTTTTTTCAATGCGTTTTTTTGCGGGAAAAACGCGCTGCAAAAAAAAGCAAGTGTGAAACTAGCCTAACCTTTACTTTATTAAGGTCCAATTAATGGATCAAGATGTTGCATGCAAAAGAAGGCAGTTCCTGCACGGATCCACAACAGAAATCTAGCACTGCGCATGGAGCCAAGCAAGTTCGCAATTTGCAAACATGACTTTTTGACATGGCCACCTACATCCACCTTATCAAACTCCATGGCCACAGCAGCTGGATGACTGAATGCCTTATACGAAACTTCAAACTTTAGCCTAAAGCAGAGACAGGAGCCCATGTAAGAATGCAGAATGACCTTCCCCTGATCTATTGCGTCTGTCTACGTTTGCCTCATTGATCCGAATGGACACGTCAGAGGCATGTGCGTATACCGTTCCTATGTATAAAGCCATAAACCCCAGACAGAGTGCTCAGCGCAGAGTACTTCAAAATGCGAATGTAGTTTTTGGTTTTAGACATCAGGTTTTTTGGTGATAGCTGAATAACTTTGTGCTGGATTCATTTTTAAATAACCAATAAATGGGCCAACCAATTATTTTATTATTCTCAGTATCTTCAGAAAAATCCTATAAAAAAATTGGAGACATCTACTTCAATAATAGAACAACATTTATTGATACATAAACAACATTACACAATAAAAATAAAGACTGAGGTGGAAAAGTAAAAGCACATCATATGGCATGGCCATAAATAGTTGATACAGAACAACGAAAACAAGGAGCCATAATTCTCATGCATATAATTTCACAATACTCTCTGGCATAATATACTCATATGGAACGATGGACCTAAATAGAAATATGTAAGCCAACAATATGCATGTGTTCCACCTCACAGTCTTTATTTTTATTGTGTAATGTCGTTTATGTAGTTTTTGTAGTCTTTGTAAGATGGCCGCTGGACACATCATTGATGGGTGTGGCGCTGAGAGGGTTAATAGGGTGTGGCAAGGGCTGGGTTTACAATCAGTCAGAGAGATGGGTAACTGACTGCTCACATATCCCCTCCCCGGGGTGCGATATAGCGGATATAAGCAAATCCCGCTGTATCATTACTGCACAATGTGTGGAGGTAAGAAGATGTGATGTCTAAACACTGGCTGCTACCCAGCCTGAGTGTCCTAGACTATCACTAACGTGCCATTATTTGTACTGCTTACTTTGTTTTGCCTTCACTGAATGCCCATGTATTTACTTTCCTTGTGGCATGGTTAATGGAGTCTTAATAAACCAGCCTGGACGTTTTACTTAAACCGCTTCCCGTACCTACGTCAAGCAAAACTGCGAGAGTAAAAAGTTTATAGTTGGTGCAGAAGCACGGGCACGAATCATGAAGAGCACGTGCCGAAATCTGCATGTCTTGGGTAAAAAAAGACTGCAGAAGTGAAGGCATACAATATAGGGAAGGTGATGAAGAAATTTATGCAGGTTAATCTCCAGCCGCAACAGCTATGGCAGCATCATCAGAGGCAGCATATGAAACTCCTAGCTGAGGTGGTCCATGCCACAGCAACTGCCCCACCTCCCAAGTTAAGGTGATGATTCAGACGTGAGGAAGACGGTAAGGAGAGCCTTGCAAAAGTTGACATCAAGGTGTTCCTGACTATTTTCAAAAGGGTGACAGAACAGGAGAAGTTGCCTCCAGAGCAGTGGGTGAAGGTTCTGGTGCCATATTCAATGGAGGGACCGCAGAAGGCCTATTACGACCTAGCCTTGCAGGATGCAAAAGAGTACGCCAAGTTGAAAACTGAGATTTTGGCGCGCTTAGGAGTGACTGAATGTCAGGATGCAACGGATGCACCACTGGGCCTATCATGGTGACAAACCTCCCCGCTTCCAAATGTTCGACTGCCTATACCTGGTTCAAAAGTGGTTGAAACTGGAATCTTCCTCCCCAGCACAGATGATTGAGAGTGTCGTCATGAACGGGGTTCATATACTCCCTTCAGAGGCACTTGCAGTCCTGGGTTGCCCAGAAAGATCCACCAGAATGCCAATGACCTGGTCAACCTAGTGGAAAGGTACCAGGCAGTTGAGAATTTGAGCTGTTATATAGCCGACACCCCCATAGACTCCTGAATATAGCAAAGGATAGTTGGTAAGCAGAGGCTACACTCTACAGGAGCATAATCAAGCTTGTGGCCCAAATGCAGGAACCAATTGCTGAAATGATACCCATTATGAGAGAGCACCTCCTTCAGGCGCAAAAGGCCCAGTTTAGGCTACTTTCACACATCAGTTTTTTGCCGTCAGGCAGGATCCGGCTATTTTTAGAAAAAACGGATCCGGCATAAATTTTTGAGAACTGTAGAAATGGATCCGTTTTTTTGCTGGATCCGTCTAGCAGGTTATATCTGTTCCTGGGGGCTGGCCAATTGGATCTGAGCATGCGCAGACTTAAAAAAACCGGATCCGGTGGCTGGATCCGTCTTTTTCTGGATCCGGCGCATTCCGGCGCCCATAGACTTTCATTGTAGCAAAAAGCTGGAAGCGCCGGATCCGGCGCTTCCGGCTTTTTCGCCGGAGACAAAAAACGTTACAGTAGCCGTTTTTTCCAGACGCCGGAATGAGACAAGTTGCCGGATCCGGCAAAAAACGGATGAAACGCAATGCCATCCGGCACGATCCGGCGCTAATGCAAGTCAATAGGGAAAAACTGGATCCGGCATTGCATTTTGCCGGATCCGGTTTTACAAAAAAAAAGCCGGATCGCGCCTGAAGGCAAAAAACTGATGTGTGAAAGAGGCCTAAGGGTGTACAATCAGTTGGCAAGGGTGAGACAGTTCAGGACTGGGAATCGTGTACTAGTGCTGGTACCCACAGTAGAGTACATATATGGCCAAGTGGCAGGGCCCCTACAAAGTACTTGAAAAGTTTGGTGACATCAACTATAAAGTCCACCAACCAGGGACAAGGAAGCCATGGTGATCTAGAGAGCCCGTGGAAGCTTTGGTGGCTGAGTCCAAAGTTGATTGGAACACGTCACAGGTGCAGAGAAGATGTTACGTGCCCAAAAGCAACAGTGCTGGGAATTGCTTCTTCGGAACAGAGACCTATTTTCAGAGTTGCCAGGTTGTAATCACAAAATAGAACATGAAGTCTTTATGGAGCCTTCTATCCGGGGGAATTTTAAGCCATATTAGATTCCCAAAGCTCGTCTAGAGGTAATCTCTAAGGAGGTGAAGTGGATGGTAAACCTAGGAGTTACTAAAAAGTCCAAGAGTGGATGGTCTACTCCCATAACCTTGGCGAAGAAATCAGATGGAGAATGCACTGACTAACACGAGCTGAATAAAGTTTCTAAATTTGACACATATTCAATGCCCCGTGTCGAAGAGCTTATTGAAAGGCTACTGCCAGCCTAGTACATTATTACTCCGGATCTCACAAAAAGGTATTGGCAGACTCCATGGTCCAAAGAGGCCAAGGAGAAGACAGCCTTTTTAATGCTAGATGGTTGTTTCCAGTATGCAGGGTTGCCATTTGGGTTGCAAGGAGCTCCAGCCACCTTCCAGAGAACCATGGATCAAATCCTAGCTTACACAAGACATCCGCCACTGCTTACATGGATGACATTGTGATCTCCAGCCAGGACTGGGGAAGCCATCTAGGCAAAGTCTAGGTGATATTTGATGCTTTAAGGAAGGCAGGATTTTCCATCAATCCAAAGAATTGTGACATGGAAGGGAAGAAGCCAAGAACTTGGGCTATGTCATAGGGAGGGGCGAGACCAAACCTCAAGTGAATTAGGTTAACTCAATCCAGAATTGGCCACCACCTCTCCGAAAGAAGCAGGTCACAGCGCTACAGGGCACTGAAGGCTACTAACGTCAGTTCATCCTTAATTTTGCCATGATAGAAGCAACTCTATCAGACCTCCTTAAGAGTACGAAATCGGCTATGGCCAAATGGTCTCCAGAAGCGGAGACAGCATTCCAGGAACTGAAGCTAGCTCTGTGTAAACAGCCAGTGTTAGTTGGTATGGATTTCTCCAAGGAATTTGTGGTCCAGACAGACGCAACAGATGTCAGATTAGTAACATAGTTAGCAAGGCCGAAAAAAGACATTTGTCCATCCAGTTCAGCTTACATTCCGTCAGAATAAATTCCCAAATCTACGTCCTTCTAAAGAATCTAATAACTGTAAGATACAATATTGTTAGGCTCCAGGAAGACATGCAGGCCTCTATTGAATCCCTCGACTGAGTTCTCCATCACCACCTCCTCAGGCAAGAAATTTCAGATTCTCACTGCCCTAATAGTAAAGAATCCTTTTCTTTGTTGGTGGAAAAACCTTCTCTCCTCCAGACCAGACACAGAGAATGCCCCCTTGTGACTGTCACCTTCCTTGGTACAAACAGATCCTAGCAGAGATCTTTGTATTGTCCCCTTATATACATTTACATGGTTATTAGATCGTCCCTCAGTCGTCTTTTTTCTAGACTAAATAATCCTAATTTTGCTAATCTATCTGGGTATTGTAGTTCCTCCATCCCCTTTATTAATTTTGTTGCCCTCCTTTGTACTCACTCAAGTTCCATTATATCCTTCCTGAGCACCGGTGCCCAAAACTGTACACAGTACTCCATGTGCGGTCTAACTAGGGATTTGTACAGTGGCAGTATAATGCTCTCATCATGTGTATCCAGACCTCTTTTAATGCACCCCATGATGATGTCTGCCTTGGCAGCCGCTGCTTGGCACTGGCTGCTCCAGGTAAGTTTATCATTAACTAGGATCCCCAAGTCCTTCTCCATGTCAGATTTACCAAGTGGTTTCCTGTTCAGTGTGCAATGGTGATATTGATTCCTTCTTTCCATGTGTATAACCTAACATTTATCAGGTTTTTTTTTTAAATCAGATTATTTTTATTAAACAGTTTTAACTTACAAAATTGAGACAAGGCACACACAGTTTTAACATACAGATTTGAGACATACTGTACCTCTTATACACAACCCAACCCCCCCTCATTATCAAATTATAACTAATATAACCGTGGGTCCCTTAGAATGTGACCTATAAATGTATAGTAGAAAAAAGGGAGAAACACACAAAAAAACAACAATTTTTAAGGGGGACAATATGAAACAAGATAGGACTTGTATAGGACTTGTATAAAGCAAGAGACCATATGGAACCAAGAAGGAATAAGGGGTACCATAATTAACGAAGCATAGGGAACAGATTCTCCAGCAGCAAAATTGGGATGGCAGACCCGGGGTGTTAAGCCAGGGGCTCCAGATTTTATCAAATTTTCTGATAGCTTTTCTTTTAATATACACTCCTTTTTCCAGCCTTATAGAACTATTGACTCTTTTAATAAACTCCTCCACCATCAGGGGTGCAGATTGCTTCCAGTGCAAGGCAATAGTTTTCCGTGCTATATATAAAATTATAGCCATACTGATCGCCAGCGGGTCTTCCACAGGAACATCCGGTATAATACCCAGCACACAGACCTTTGGATCAGGGAGCAATCTTGTACCATAAACTCTTGCCAACGTATTCAGAACATTATTCCAGTACCATCCAAGCCGAGGACACTCCCAGAACATATGCATAAGGTGTGCATCAGGTAGGCTACATCAGGGGCAGCACAAGTCACTTCTTATCGTGATTTTGTGTAAGAACGCAGGCGTTTTATATTTCCTATATATTAGATACACCTACGATAATCTCTGGGCCTCCAATAACGAAAGATAGGGCACTGAACTCAACACATAGTCCCATTGATCATCTGAGAGCTTGCCAACATCCTCCTCCCATCTAGCTTTGGTGCAAAGAGGGTACTTATCGTGGAATGCATTGAGAAGTATTCTATAGATGGAGGAAATCAGTCCTCTTCTGGATCCCAAGCCACCCACCAACACTGTCAAGGGATTATGGTCTATACTAAGATCTCTGGTTTTGATTTGAGCTGCATACGCATGCCGGAGCTGTAAAAATCTGTAATAAAACCTATGGGGAATGTCAAATTCAGTGCGCAGTTGGTCAAACTGTTTTAATGTATTTTTAGACTGAATGTGTGCCACCGTCGTCACCCCCTTCGCCTCCCAATCACAGCACCCTTCTAAAGTTTGAAATTCCAGAAGACTAGGATTATGCCACAATGGTGTAAACAAAGAGCAATCAGAACCACCCAACAAGTGCTTTCCTCTATCCCAAACCTTACAGATCATGGCCAGAGTAGGAGCTTGAGATAATTTGTTTTCCCCTCCCTGGGCGTCTACCATATACAGTGGTACTCTCCAGGGGCTATTCTGAATTGCCAGTCGCCCATTTTTCTCCAGTGCACCACACTGATCCCAACCCTTCAGTTGCTGAATCTGAGCCGCCAGATAGTAGATTCAAGCATTAGGGATAGCCAGCCCCCCATTTGTTTTTTCTCTTTGTAGGTACTCCAGACGGATTCGAACATTTATCATTGTTAAACCGCATCTGCCACCTTTTGGACCAAGTTTCCAACTTATCCAGATCCAACTGTAGCAGAATACTATCTTCTCTTGAATCGACTGCTTTATATAGTTTTGTATCATCTGCAAATATCAATATTTTACTGGGTAAACCTTCTACAGATCATTAATAAATATGTTGAAGAGAATAGGTCTCAACACTGACCCCTGCAGTACCCCACTGCTCACAGCGACCCAGTTAGAGAATATACCATTTATAACCACCCTCTGCTTTCTATCACTAATTACCCATTTACACACATTGATCCAGCATTCTCATTTTGTGCACCAACCTTCTGTGTGGCACGGTATCAAGCGCTTTGGAAAAATCAAGATATACCATGTCCAATGACTCACCTTAGTCCAGTCTATAGCTTACCTCTTCATAAAAACTGATTAGATTGATTTGACAGGAGCGATTCCTCATAAACCCATGCTGATATGGAGTAACAGTTACTCTCATTGAGATAATTCAGAATAAACTCCCTCAGAAACCCTTCAAATATTTTACCAACAATAGAGGTTAGACTTACTGGCCTATAATTTCCAGGTTCACTTTTAGAGCCCTTTTTGAATATTCGTACCACATTTGCTATGCGCCTGTCCTATGGAACATAGTAGGTAGAAACATAGCACTCAACTTAAGTGTAATCAAAAGAGGATTTATTGTAGTATGAAGGCAAAACGTTTCAGTCAACTGATGACCTTCTTCAGTTACGTGCTGGTAATAAGTTTCTTGCACTAGAATGTGCACCTATTGAGTGGCTTGATGAGTGGATCTTGCGGCGGATCCCGCGTCTGGAGGCACGTTTGCCCTTACTCCACTTCATATTAAGCTTACCAGCCAAGCCTGAGGACAATAAGTCCCAATATTGAGCACATCAAGCCACTCAATAGGTGCACATTCTAGTGCAAGAAACTTATTACCAGCACGTAACTGAAGAAGGTCATCAATTGACCGAAACGTTTTGCCTTCATACTACAATAAAATACTCTTTTGATTACACTTAAGTTGAGTGCTAAGTTTATACCTACTACCTATACGGTTTGGGAACCTAGCTTTAGCACCACCCTCTAGTTGTGCTCACGGTGTTTTGTTTCATGTCCTGTGGAACAGACCCCGTTCGCTATAGTCCCTAAATATAAAAAATAATGGTTTGTCTATTACATTACTTGGTTCTCTTAGTACTCGAGGGTTTATGCCACCCGGACTGGGAGATTTATCTATTTTAATCTTATTTAACTGGTTTCACACCTCTTCTTGGGTTAGTTTAGTGACCCTTAGCATTTCATTTTCCACCGTGAAGAAGAAGGTGTTTATTATATTAGTTTTTTCATCGTCATCTACAACCATTCTTTCCTCACAATTTTTTAAGGAGCCTACACTTTCACTTTTGATTGCTTTACTATTGATATAGTTGAAGAACAGTTTGGGATTAGTTTTACTCTCCTTAGCTATGTTCTTCTCTGTTTCCTTTTTGGCAGATTTAATTAGTTTTTAGATAAAGTATTTTTCTCCCTATAGTTTTTCAGAGCTTCAGCGGTGCCATTCTGCTTTAGTAGTTTAAATGCTTTCCTTTTACTGTTAATTGCCCCTCTTACTTCTTTGTTTAGCCACATTGAGTTTTTCCTACTTCTTGGCCTTTAATTCCCACAAGATATAAACCGCTTACAGTGCCTATTTAGGATGTTCTTAAGCATTTCCCATTTCTGTATTCTTATTTCTGAGGACATTGTCCCAGTCAGCCAGATTAACCACTTCATGACCTAGCCTATTTTGACCTTAATGCCCTGGCCATTTCTTGCAATTCTGACCAGTGTCCCTTTATGAGGTAATAACTCAGGAATGCTTCAACAGATCCTAGCGATTCTGAGACTGTTTGTTCGTGACATATTGGGCTTCATGTTAGTGGTAAATTTAGGTCAATATTTTTTGCGTTTATTTGTGAAAAAAAAAAATCGGAAATTTGGCGAAAATTTCGTAATTTTCAATTTTTATTATGTTAAACCAGAGAGCTATGTGGCACAAAATAGTTAATAAATATATTTAATAAATAGCATTTCCCACATGTCTACTTTACATCAGCACAATTTTGGAAACAATTTTTTGTTTGTTATAAGGGTTAAAAGTTAACCAGCAATTTCTCATTTTTACAACAAAATTTACAAAACCATTTTTTTTAGGGACCACCTCACATTTGAAGTCAGTTTGAGGGGTCTATATGGCTGAAAATACCCAAAAGTGACACCATTCTAAAAACTGCACCCCTCAAGCTGATCAAAACCACATTAAAGAAGTTTATTAACCCTGCAGGTGTTTCACAGCAGCAGAAGCAACATAGTAGGAAAAAATTAACATTTAACTTTTTAGTCACAAAATTGATCTTTTAGCAACAATTTTTTTATTTTCCCAAGGGTAAAACGAGAAAGTGGACCCCAAAAGTTGTTGTACAATTTGTCCTGAGTACACTGAAATCCCATATGTGGGGGGAAACCACTGTTTGGGCGCACAGCAGGGCTCGGAAGGGAAGGAGCGCCATTTGACTTTTTGAATGGAAAATTAGCTCCAATCGTTAGCGGACAGCATGTCGTGTTTGGAGAGCCCCTGTGTGCTTAACTTTGGAGCTCCCCCACAAATGACCCCATTTTGGAAACTAGACCCCCTATGGAACTTATCTAGATGCATAGTGAGCACTTTGAACCCACAGGTGCTTCACAAATTGATCCGTAAAAATGAAAAAGTACTTTTTTTTTTTTTTCACAAAAATGTTCTTTTAGCCTCCATTTTTCATTTTCACATGGGCAACAGGATAAAATGGATCCTAAAATTTGTTAGCCAATTTCTCCTGAGTACACTGATACCTCATATGTAGTCATAAACCACTGTTTGGGTGCACGGCAGGGCTCAGAAGGGAAGGAGCGCCATTTGACTTTTTGAATGGAAAATTAGTTCCAATCGTTAGCGGACACCATGTCCCCTGTGTGCCTAAACATTGGAGTTCCCCCACAAATGACCCCATTTTGGAAACTAGACCCCCCCAAGGAACTTATCTAGATGTGTGGTGAGCAATCTGAACCCCCAAGTGCTTCACAGAAGTTTAAAATGCAGAGCCGTAAAAATAAAAAATCATTTTTTTCCTCTAAAAAAGATTTTTTTAACCCGCAATTTTTTATTTTCACAAGGGTAACAGGAGAAATTGGATCCCAAAAGCTGTTTTCCAGTTTGTCCTGAGTATGCTGGCACCCCATATGTGGGGGGGGGGGGGACCACTGTTTGGGCACACGTCGGGGCTCGGAAGGGAAGTAGTGACGTTCTGAAATGCCGACTTGATGGAATAGTCTGCGGGCGTCATGTTACGTTTGCAGAGCCCCTGATGTGCCTATAAACAGCAGAAACCCCCCACAAGTCACCCCATTTTGGAAACTAGACCCCCGAAGTAACTTATCCTAGATGTGTGATGAGCACTTTGAACCCCCAAGTGCTTCATAGTTTAGAACGCAGAGCCGTGAAAATAAAAAATCATTTTTTTCCTCAAAAAATGATTTCTTAGCCCACAAATTTTTATTTTCACAAGGGTAACAGGAGAAATTGGACCCCAAAAGTTGTTGTCCAGTTTGTCCTGAGCACGCTGATACCCCATATGAGGGGGGGAACTACTATTTGGGCTCGGAAGGGAGGGAGAACTGTTTGACTTTATGAATGCAAAATTGGCTGGAATCAATGGTGGCGCCATGTCGCGTTTGGAGATCCCCGATGTGCCTAAATAATGGAAACCCCTCAATTCTAACAACCCTAACCCCAACACACCCCTAACCCCAATCCCATCCCTAATCCCAACACACCCCTAACCCTAATCTTAACACCAATTCCAACCCTAACCCTAATTCCAACCCTAACCCTAATTTCAACCCTAACCCTAATTCTAATCCAAATGGAAAAATAAAAATAAATATATTTTCTTTATTTCATTATTTTTCCCTACCTATGAGGGTGATAACCCCCCTCCCCTTTATTTCCTTTTTTTATTTTGATCACTGAGATAGGGTTTATCAAAGTGATCAAAATGTACCTGGAATGAATGAATGAATCTGCCGGCCGATTTGGTGGGTTCACTGCGCATGCTCCCACCATTTTGGAAGATTGCAGCACCTGTTATGAATGGGTCACCGAGGAGACAAGATGAAAACGCAAACGCAGGCAGAAAAATAGACTGAGCAAATGATGGGGCCCAAACTGACTAGACAGGACAGGAAAGCAAAGACACTGTCTGCAATCACGCAAAAAACCCTGAAAAATCCAACACGTCTGATGTACAAAAAACACTGAAGTCACACGACTTCGCCCTCACTATATCAGCACTCTGGTATATACTGAAAGAAAAGCAAAAAGAGACCAATATAACAGGGGACAGAACAAACTGACACAAGCAGTAACATATGGGTGGTGATCCAGCACAGCCCCAGCAGTAGCAAACTGACCCGCACAAAGCAGAGATAGACAAAACCAGATCAAATGCAAAAGATTAGCAAATGAGCCACTTAGCTGAACCATGCAGGAACAGAGCAGGAGACATCAGACCTCAGAAGGCACAGGAAGAAAATCACCAGCAGGGATTGAAGGAAGTCAGCTGTCTTAAATACTCCAGTCAGAAACCCCTGATCTCCAATCGTCATCACCATTATCAGGTAGCAAGCCTCTGTCAATCTGACAAGCTCCACTACCTCCAGTAACCACCAGAGGGAGCCCAGAAAGAGAACTCGCAACACCTCTGTCAATCTGACCAGCTCCACTACCTTCAGTAACCACCAGAGAGCCCAGAAAGAGAATTCACAACAGGCACCCATGGACAATGCAGGAGGGACACCGGTACTCAGGAGGTACCCAGGGGGGAGGGGAGGGATCGGAAGGCAGGGGGAGCGGAGGGCAGGAGAGGGGGAGCAAATACTGACTGCGGCAAATTGCTGCCGTCAGTTGGTGGCGGGGGCAGATCGCCCCCGTCAGTCGTGGGGGGGGTCAGATAGCGGTCTCCAGCCATGGCCGATGATATTGCAGCATCGGCCATGGCTGGATTGTAATATTTCACCAAATTTCATTGGTGAAATATTACAATTGCTCTGATTGGCTGTTAAAAGTGAAACAGCCAATCAGAGCGATCGTAGCCATGGGGGGGCAAAGCCACCCCCCCCCCCCGGGGAGAAGTACAAGTCCCCCTGTACCTGCAGGTCAGGTGACCTTTCAGTGACCCCGGTCACCCGACCCGCAGGAACGCCATCAATCCATGACACAGCATATGCGTCGCAGGTCGGATTGTCACCTACTTTCATGACGAATGCGCTGTGTCACAGGTCGGGAAAGGGTTAAGGGCATCTCTCTAAGCTGTTCAAACTTTGCCTTCCTAAAGTTCAGTGTTTTTGCGACAAGTCTCCCTAGCGAAAGTCAAGTGAAACTGTATAGTATCGTGGTCGCTATTTCCTAGATGCTCGACGGCGTGCAGATTTGTTATTCTGTCAGGTCTATTAAATAGTATTAGGTGTAAAAGTGCTGCTCCTCTGGTTGGATTCTGCACCAATTGTGAAAGATAATTTTTCTTAGCAGAAACCTGTTGCCTTTATGCGTTTCGTAGCTCTCTGTTTCCCAGTTAATATCTGGGTAGTTAAAGACAAGGACCTCATTATGGGTTAAAGCTTCATCTATCTGCCTTAGTAGTAGACTTTCCATGATTTCTGTTATATTTGGGGGTTTGAAACAGACTTCAATGAGAATTTTGTTACTATTTTTCCCTCCATGTATTTCAACCCACATGGACTCAACATCCTCATTCCCTTCGCTAATATCCTCCCTTAAAGTGAACTTTAGACAAGACTTTACATTAGGTGCAGTCTTGTTTCAGGAAATGAACGATAAAGAAAACCAGATAATGTACCGGAGTCGTAAACTGTTATACAGCAAGAAGAACTATTTGGAAAGTAGAGAAGTAGAGTTTGGGGATCAAGTGGGCTTTGGGACACATTACAATACTACCTATTAGGTGAAAGGTTCAGATTAGTGCGAGGTGGATGCGAGAGAATAGGAACAATGCCCAAGGGACGAGGTGGTTCTTAGCTTTCATAAATAATATAGGCCCGGGAAACTACATGGCAATGGTGACGCTCTGTCTAGTGTCACCGTATGATGGCGGAAGGTGAATCTTAGCAGATGTGGGGGGCGGTATATAAGATGGGAGAAAAAAAGAGTGAAACACTGAAAAGTTGCAAATTTTTCGAGGAACGTTTTTGGATTTTAACACCAGGTCTGCTAAAGTGGGTGTAGCATGCACGGGGCTTGCCGGTGCCCACCAAATTCATCGCTAGTACTTTCGCCATCAGAATTGTTGCTCCAATCAATCCTTGACTTGGTTACCATTTCTGTTGAGGTGCACAGAGGCGCGCACCACTGAATAGAGGTAGTGTTTGCACGTCTCAATGAATTTAGAATTACTAAACTGAACCTCCAACTGTCATTAAAGACTGGTGTGCATGGTGCCAATCTGGAGGAGATTGTCCAAGACTTGTTTTGTTTTTTTTTTACTATGGGCCTAAAAACTAATATAGGCAGGTATTTGCTAACAGAGGCAATTACTTGCCTGCTGTACTAGACGATGGGTCAGACTGGTCACCGAGCGCTCCTACCGGTGATTCAGCTGCTGCATGACAGCAGAGCAGCTCTTCTTCTTCCGGCTGCTTTGTCAACAAGACAGGACTTCCGATATCATGATGATTGCAAGCCGGTTTCCTGCACTTAAACTTTCAATCAGGATAATGTCGGCAGTCACGCCCCACCAACACATCAGCGTGGAAGACAAGCTGAATCACAAGTAAAAGCGGCCTGTGAGATCAGCAGCAGGCACAAAAGGCAGGTAAAAGCAACTACCTGCGTGATAGTTCTTAGCACATTTTTTGTATTTACAAAGATTAATTCCGAATAACCCCATAATGAATCATGCCCTACATCCAGATCAGAAGTTTCATGTGAACACACCAGAAAAAACCGAACATTTAAAGTTACTCTACAAGCCAGTGACTGTTTAGAACCTGTGACTTCTCTGCATTTAGTGGTCACTACTCACCTGTGCAGTTATCTGTAGGAATCTCCTCTTTACACCGCTCATCACCCCTCCCATATGTCTCTGTAGTATTAATAAGGGGCAGATCTTTACCCTAAAACAAAAATTGTATAAGTCACAGGCAGAGACATTTGAGAAGATCCAGACATCATCTAATGTCTATAATCTGCTTTATCCGGCATCTCCACCAAGCATAAAACATAGAATGAAAGGCCACATTACTAGAGACAACCATCTAGCAACACGTTGGGCCGCCATTTGCCCAATTAAAGGGTTAGGCCGGTATGAAATGCAGCCACCGCATTTTTGGGCTGAAATACAGCATTCTACAATGCTGTATATCTGCCCCAACCCGACCTGGAAGAACTGAAAAATAACTTTTAGTATACTCACCTGTGGGGCGGTCCATTCCAAGGGGTGTTTCTCTTCTTGGTCCAGCACCGCCCATTCTCTCACCATCGCTGTCCTAATTCTTGCTTCATGTGGATGACGCGACCCTGCATCACCCACAGTCTGCTAGGCATCGTGCTCTTGCACAGGCGTATTTATCTGCCCTGTTGAGGGCAGAGCAAAGTACTGCAGTGCTCAGGCGCCGGGAAAGGTCAGAGGCCAAGCGCCTGCACACTGCAGGATCTTGCTCTGCCCTCAACAGGGTAGATAAGTACGCCTGCACAGGAGCACGATGCCGGGGAGACTGTGCGGATAATGCAGACCAAAACAATGACACCCCTCGGACCAGACCGCCCCGCAGGTGAGTGTAATAAAAGTAATTTTTCTTCTCTTACTGTAGTTGTAGTGCATGTTTCCTATGTGGATCTCTGTAGAGTGAGTTTGTGCTATTGGTCATTGTTTACACTTTGGTAGGAAGGAAGGATCATCCCCGCGCTGCCACAAGAAGAATTCCAAAAGTTCATTATTTGTGGTATGTCCTGATGAAGGGGGTCACCTGAACCCTGAAATGTGTAAATAAACCAAGTCGAAACCGCTACAACTTTTGGATTTCTACTTGCGGTATGATCCTTACTTCCTACCAAAGTGTATGCTTTGTATACCTGTGGATCTGCAGCAGCCGCCATTATTACATGTCCTTTTTTCATTCTTACCAGGTGAGTAGTTCTCTTGGTGGGTGACCCTGTGTAACGTGTGATAAGATCCTATTTACGTTTTTGTGTCTCCCCTTTCCTTTGACTGGTCATTGTTCGCACTTAAGGGATGATATTAGGTGTGCGGTCCAAGCGTGAAAGGTGCACTGAAATACATGCTGTCATGCTCGGGTCAGGAAAGCTGCTGGCCAGTCCGAGCATTGCGATGCAAACCTCATCCGTCTGACTCTTCCCTTAACTGGTGGATAAAACAACACTGAGCACAAAACCTTCATAGACTTCTACACATCATAGGGGAGATCTCATGACATCTTCTCTCCATCTACCTGATCCTGAAGAACATTGGGATCTTCTTGTTTACAGTCCTGTGGAAGACGAGGACGGGGACATCTCTCTGGTGTTGTCCTCTCACTGGATAGAACTGGAGGAAACACAGAAACTGAATTAATTCTTTACATACAGAAAATTTAAGGCTGTGTGTATTTAGCCCTGTCTTTTACCTGGTGATGTGAGGGGCTGGGGAACCTCCATCATGACGTCCTTGTACAGATCTTTGTGTCCTTGTAAATACTCCCACTCCTCCATGGAGAAATAGACAGTGACATCCTGACATCTTATAGGAACCTGACACATACAATGATACCGTCATCCCCGATCCCTCCATAGCGTTACTGTATAATGTCCCAGCATTGTCACCTCTCCAGTCAGCAGCTCAATCATCTTGTAGGTGAGTTCTAGGATCTTCTGCTCATTGATGTCATCATGTATCAGGAGGTGAGGTGGAGGCCCCATGATTGGGCTCGGGCGTCTTCCCCATCCCTCAGACACAAGGGCCTGACAGCGCTCACTAGAGGTCTTCTTCACTACTGTGTAATCCTGGTTATGGAGAGATACCTTAACAAATCTCACTACAGACATTTACAGAGTCCTCACCTCTCCAGTTCTGTCCATCTGTTAGGGTTCCGTTTCACTTAGCGACGCACCAGCGATCCCGACAACGATACGACCTGGTAGGGATCGTTGGTGCATCGCTAAATGATCGCTAGTAAGCTGCCAAACAGGCAGATCTCTTCAGCGACACAGCAACGATCCAGCGATCAAACACAGTGATGCATGCTGGCCAGCGGGACGCCGACGACAAAAAATGGCCCAGGACATTCCTGCACGATCAGCAATATCCAGCAGGGGGGCCGGTCGCTGCTGCGTGTCACATGTGGCGAGATCGCTGTTGCATCACAAAATCGGTGACGCATTAGCGATCTCGCTATGTGAGACGGGGCCTTTATTCCCATAGATAAGAATGATGTAATGTGACGTCATCAGAATCTCTCACCTCTCCAGTAAGCCGGAAGAGGATCTCTAGGGTGAGGTGTAATATCCTCTCCGCCATCTTGTCCCTGTCCCTCTCCATCCTTGTAGGGTCACTCAGGAGAATTCTCTTATATAGAAGATCTCCACTGAGAGGATCCAATATTGTAGGGACCTGAATGGGGGAGAAGATGACGATGTAACATCATAAAGATCCCATGTAAGAAATCTCCGGAGCTGTTACCGGCTTCACATGATCACTACATCCAGTAATGGCCCCGTCCTGACCCTGGAATAACGCACAAACCAATTATAGTCACATAGCGAGATTTATCACAGAACATCTCCAATCCAGCACCAAAAACACAGAACAAATCTGAAAGAAAAATGTAAGATATCTGAATCTTAGTTAAATTTTCCATAAAAACAATACAAAGTTATAAAGTGCCAGGAACAACCTCAGAACGTCAGTAACAGATAGTGATAGAACATTAAAAGGGATATCCGACACTTTTTTTTTAACAAAAGGCTTGTAGTTGCTAACAGAGGCAACTACCTGCCTGTTGTTCCCGCCACTGGTCATTGACAGCTCCTGACAGAGATTCAGCTACTCCTGGTCAACAGAGCAGCAGTTTCTCTCCCTGTTGACAGGGCGGGACAATGTCACACTGATTAACAGCCAATTCCTACATGACAGAAGTAGTCCTGCCCTGTCAACAGGGAAACTGCTGCTCTGTTGACCGGGAGCAGCTCAATCTCTGTCTGGAGCAGTGACAGGTACAACAGACAGGTAGTTGCCTTTCTAAAGTCCTGGATATCTTCTAATCAAAACTACCTAAAATTGTAATCCCAGCAAAAGTGATTGTTCCAGATAGGCATTGCAAAAATCAAGAAAATAGAAAATTTAAAGTGTATATGAATCAGTATTCATTAACATACTGATATATAGGCAAACAAAAAGTAACTTTGGCAAATATGAAAATGGATATATATATATATGCTACAAATGATTCACAAACAATAATTATAAACACCCACCAAACACCCGACATGCGTTTCACAAATGCTTTGTCAGGAAAGGGCGTGGCTATGTAGCAGAGGAGGACAGACGTGCGCTGCAAGAGCTCCTGAACATCCTGCCTCTATCCTGCATTTACCGCCTGTCTACTGCGACATACCTGGCAGCGCTTGGTTCCCTGGGTACCAGGACCCCCCTGGAACTCCGTGGGAGAGCGCAGGACGGCTCCGGTGAGCTTGAGACCTGAAAAACCGGGGCGGACGGCGGGGCCCACACGAGGCGGCGGCCATCTTGGATGCGCGCTCTATCAGAGGGAGCGGCGGCATCCAGCGCGGCAGCATCACCGGGCAGTGACCTGTATCCTGCGGAATCAGGGGGATATGCGGTGAGTGCCCTGAAAAATGGGCCCTGCATTACTCCCCTCGCCTTACTAATAGACTCGCTGGCCTGTTGGTAACATTACTGTGGGAGAATTTGCTCTCCCTCCCACTGCTGCTGTCTCTGAGGGTGGATCTCTCCCCGCCTCCTCCCCTCGCCATAAGAATAAGAAGCCTCAGTGATATGGTGTTTCCATCTGCACAGATCCTGCTCCCAGGCCGCAATCAGTAAGCCTGGTTTCTGCTGTGTATATAATTGCAGTGGAAGGAATCCTAGACTACACATTTCTAGTTACCCTGGTGCATCTCACTGCTCTTGACCATGAATCGATCTAAAGGATCGACGGCAGCAGAAAAACTAAAGGAATTTGTCAGACCCGACCCTTCTGAGAGTGTACGTGCTCTAAGAAATAACTCTTCACAACCTCAGCGTAAAAATCGTCCCTCAGGGGGTGGAGAGGAGACTGAGCAGGAAGAAATGACTCTGAAACAGGCATCTGAACAGTTGATGCAGGCTATCTCCCTCACTAGGACATCCCTGACGGAGAAAATAGAGGATGTCTACACTGAGGTGGGGAGACTCCGTCAAGATATGCAGGCCATGAGGGGACGCATCACAGAGGTGGAGACAAGAGTGTCCCAGGTGGAGGACACCATTACGCCTATGGAGGCCAAGTTAACCAAGGTAGCGGGCTCTGTGAACGCCTGGAAGCAGAAGGCAGATGACCTAGAGAACAGAATGTGTCGGAATAACATCAGTGTCATCGGTCTGCCAGAACGCTCAAATAATATTAATAATAATAAATTTTATTTCTATAGCGCTGACATATTCCGCAGCACTTTACATTTCAGAGGGGACTTGTACAGACAATATACATTACAGCATAACAATAATCACATAGATCATAACAGATACCAAGAGGAATGTGGACCCTGCTCGCAAGCTTACAATCTATGAGGAAAAAAGGGGAGACACGAAAGGTGGGGGGTAACAGTTTCCCTGATTGTATGGACCAGCCATAATGTTAAGTGTGTAACAGTACAGATGCAGAGGGCTAATGGATGCATAAAGCATGTGGGAACATGATGCGGGGAACCTGGTTATGGTAAAAAACTTTTGGCTGTGCCACACAGGGATAGATTAGGTTGATATGTTGAGGCGATAGGCCAGTCTGAATAAGTGCGTTTTCAGGGCACGCTTAAAATTGTGGGGATTGGGGACCAATCGTATTGACCTGGGAAGTGCATTCCAAAGAATTGGCGCAGCACGTGTATAGTCTTGAAGACGGGAGTGGGAGGTTCTGATTATTGAGGATGCTAACCTCAGATCATCAGCAGAACGGAGGGCGCGGGTAGGATGGTATACTGAAACAAGGGAGATGTAGGGTGCTGCTGAGCCATGGAGGGCTTTGTGGGTGAGGGTAATAAGTTTGTACTGGATTCTGGAGTGGATGGGTAGCCAGTGTAATGACTGGCACAAGGTAGAGGCATCGGTGTAACCATTGGCGAGGAATATGATCCTGGCAGCTGCATTCAAGACAGATTGGAGGGGGGAGAGTTTGGTAAGAGGGAGACCGATTAGAAGGGAGTTACAATAATCGAGACGAGAATGAATAAGAGAAACAGTAAGAGTTTATGCAGAGTCAAAAGTAAGAAAAGGTCGAATTCTAGAAATGTTTTTGAGGTGCAGATAACAAGAGCGAGCCAGTGATCGGATGTGGGGGACAAAGGAAAGCTCAGAGTCAAGTATGACCCCAAGACAGCCGGCATGTTACTGGGGAGTAATAGTAGAACCACACACGGAAATGGCAATGTCGGGTATAGGTACATTAGTAGCGGGAGGAAACACAAGGAGTTCAGTCTTTGACAGGTTCAGTTTCAGATATAGTGAGGACATGATGCTAGACACAGCGTTTAGACAATTGCCGGTGTTTTCTAGAAAGGCTGACGTGATGTCAGGAGAAGAAGCGTATAATTCGGTGTCGTCAGCATAGAGATGGTACTGGAAACCAAATCTACTGACTGTTTGACCAATAGGGGCAGTATACAAAGAGAAGAGGAGGGGGCCTAGGACTGATCCTTGAGGAACCCCAACAGTAAGGGGAAGATGAGAGGAGGAGGAGGAGCCAGCAAAAGATACAGTAAAGGAGCGGTCAGAGATATAGGAGGAGAACCAGGAGAGAACGGTGTCCTTGATGCCGATGGAACGGAGCATAGTGAGGAGGAGCTGATGATCCACAGTGTCGAATGCTGCAGAGAGATCCAAGAGAATTAGCATGGAGTAATGACCATTTGATTTAGCTGTTAGTAGATCATTAGAGACTTTAGTGAGGGCAGTTTCAGTAGAATGTAAAGAGCGGAAACCGGATTGGAGAGGGTCGAGAAGAGAGTTTTCTGAGAGATAGCGGATAAGACGGGAGTGGACCAGGCGTTCCAAGAGTTTAGAGATGAAGGGAAGATTAGAAACAGGTCTATAGTTAGCGGCACAGTTTTGGTCGAGGATGTTTTTTTAAGTAGTGGATGTATGATGGCATGCTTAAATGAGGAGGGAAAGATACCAGAAGAGAGAGAGAGGTTAAATATTTTAGTTAGGTGAGGGGTGACAGCATGGGAAAGGGTCAGGAGTAGATGTGACGGAAATGGGTCACTGGTGCAAGTGGTTGGGCGAGAAGATGCAAGGAGCCTGCTTACTTCTTCTTCTGTGACTGGTTCAAAGTCAGAGAGTGAGCTAGATGCAGTGGGGGAGGGAGGACAGTGCATGGTATGAGGTGATTGGGAGATAATTTCCTGTCGGATCTGGTCAATTTTTTCTTTGAAGTAATTGGCCAGATCGTCAGCTCGAAGCTCCGTGGTAGGGCCCTGCACTCTTGGGTTGAGTAGAGAATGAAAAGTGTCAAATAGAGGATGTCTACACTGAGGTGGGGAGACTCCATCAAGATATGCAGGCCATGAGGGGACGCATCACAGAGGTGGAGACAAGAGTGTCCCAGGTGGAGGACACCATTACGCCTACGGAGGCCAAGTTAACCAAGGTAGCGGGCTCTGTGAACGCCTGGAAGCAGAAGGCAGACGACCTAGAGAACAGAATGTGTCGGAATAACATCCGTGTCATCGGTCTGCCAGAACGCTCAAAAGGTCAGCACCCTGAGCAGTTCCTGGAGGTCTGGCTTAAGGCCTCCCTGGGAGACGAATTCTCCTCAGTGTTCGCTGTTGAGAGGGCCCACAGAGTTCCCACAAAGCCTCTGCCTCCGGGAAGCCCACCTAGACCCTTCCTAGCACGTCTCCTCAACTGTAAAGACAGGCACCATTCTACGCCTTGAAAGACAAAAGAGTCCTATCAAGTTCAACAATGCTGTGATCTTAATCTTCCTGGATTTCTCCATGGAACTCCAGAAGCAACACGCACAATTCATCGACATCAAGAAGCGGCTCAGGGAAAGGAACATTGCATACTCAATGATTTATCCGGCTCGACTTCGGATCGTCCACGGGGGTTCCTCCGTGTTTTTCACGGATCCAGTGGAGGCTACCGAGTGGCTGCGGTCCCATAGAGGATCTCCTGCAAAGGAATCCTAATGTGCCTACTTTCGTCTGGATCCTTTAACTACAGGCTTAATTGGAGCTCTCCTGGCGAGCACCCAAATATCATTAATACCGGACACTGTGTTCAGTGATGGTATCCCCTTGTTTACTTTTCAATAGGGGCACGGGACCTTGCTCCTATACTGTTAGATTTATGTTCTGGTTTTTTTTCCTGTTTTGTTTACCTTTCTACAACAGTTTTGATTGTTACTTAGGTAAAAGTCGCAGCCAATCTCAATCTCTATGTGGTGCCTCTAAATTTTGCTCGGGTAGTACTGTATGTCATATTCAACGGAGTAAACATGGGGTCTGAGATGATATGTATGACATGAAATGTGAGAGGTATAAAGGCCCCTCGGAAAAAGATCTAGGTTTTCTCAGAGATCAGACATTATCGTCCTCACATTGTGGCCTTGGTGGAGACGCATCTGACCCGAGATACTGTTCGGTGCGTGCAGAAACCTTGGGTACAATGGTCTGTCCATGCATTTCACACTAGTTATTCGAGAGGGGTTTCACTGCTGGTGCATAGAGATGTTAGATGGGAAGCCAGGGAGACCCGGAGGGCTTTGTTTTTGTACATGCATTGATAAATATCAGGAAATATGTAATCCTATGTGTTTAGAACCCCCCTTGGCCAATACGTCTATTCTTTAAAAAGCAATGAGCTTTGCCCTAAATTATCCAGACGCGGACGTTATCTGTATGGACTTCAATATGGTCATGAATACCAACCTTGACAAATTGAGATTAGAGGGAGGCACTTCTGGGGGAGTCTCTTCACTGAACGTGACACAACTGTCACTATTTATGGAGGGTAGCGGGTGGCTAGATTTATGGAGGATGCGTCACCCTGAATCAAGGGAGTACACCTGCCACTCATCCACTAAGCTATCTCTATCGCGCATAGACTATATATTCGGATCCAGCGGCCTGGCGATGTGGGTAGACGGTATAGAACATGGCAGTAGGGGGATTTCAGACCATAGTCCGGTTATTCTTAAACTTAAATATGGGCAACCAGATAATAGGATGTTCTGGAAGTTGAATCCTTTTTGGTTAAAGCTGATGGTGACTCCAGATAGAACGATCGATCAATTGCATTGTTTCATCTCGTCCCACCCAGAACCTCAGGATATCAATTTATTTTGGGATGCCCTTAAGGCATATCTGAGGGGTTGCTTATCCTCCTTTCTTATATTAAAAGGGTAACCTCAAGGGGGGATGATGAGATGGAGCGGCGATTGAAAGATTCAGAGGCTGAATATATATCTAACCAAGCTAGTGGTAACAGGACTGAGTGGTTGGCTGCTCAGAGCTTATATGCTCAGTATACGGACACTAAGTCCAAGCGTAAACTATTCTTTACTCGCCAATCTTATTTTGAGCTGGGAAACCAGGCAAGCAAACTCTTAGCCTATTTGGTACGCCAACATAACACTTCAAACACAATACTACAGATTTGTAAGCCGGATGATTCATTGGTATCTTCAACCGAAGAAATACTTGGCTGTTTTTATGATTATTACAGGTCATTATATGAATCTAAAAGTGACTGTGACAGCTTGGGGTGTTTAGACTATCTGTCAGATGTGACATTCCCTACATTAGACCCTGAGCAGTGAGCCCTTATGGACGATGAATTTACTGCGGAGGAGATAGAAAATGCCATAACGGACATGGCCTCCGGGAAGGCCCCTGGGCCGGACGGATTCCCTATTGAATTGTACAGGAAATATTGGGATATATTATTGCCACCGTTGGTTAACGTTTTTCGTGGAATTTGGGAAGGGAAATCTATGCCTGAATCCTTTTATGAAGCCAATGTTATAGTACTTAAAAAGGCGGGAAAGGACCCCTTTGAATGTGGATCCTACCGCCCTATCTCGTTTGTAAATGTGGACTATAAAATTTTCACTAAGATTCTAGCTACCAGACTGAATTCGATTATATTGAGCCTTATACATTCTGATCAAACAGGCTTTATGCCTGGTAAGAGCACTTCCATTAACATCAGACGGGTCCAGTCAATAGCCCAATATAGCTCCCTAATGCCAGACAACAAGTGGGCACTGGCATCGCTAGATGCTGCCAAAGCTTTTGACTCTCTTGAGTGGCCTTTGCTCTCTGCGTGCTTACAATGATATGGCTTTGGTGATAAATTTATAAAATGGATCAAAATACTATATATGAAGCCCAAAGCCTATATCATAGTGAATGGCTCTGTGTCTGAGTCTTTTCCATTACATAGGGGGACTCGTCAGGGGTGCCCCCTCTCCCCGGCCCTATTTGCCCTTGCAATTGAGGCAATGGCAATACGTATCTTCCCCTGGCATTAGAGGTATAAATATAGCGGGTCAGGTAGATACCATTGGTCTATATGCTGACGATATGGTGATATTTATGGATGAAGCGGAGGAGACTCTACCACAAGTAATTGCCATTATAGATAGATTTAGTAAATACTCAGGTCTATATATAAATTGGGAGAAGTCCGCTCTGTTGCCCCTTTCCCATGCCCCAACTAGAAGCTCTCTCCTCGCTGTCTATTGTATCTAGTTTTAAATATTTGGGTATATACATATCTCGAAATCATACGCTTGACTCACAACTCAATATTCACCCACTGCTGGAACTAGTTAAAGAGAAATTTACAACTTGGAGCAAACTCCCGCTGTCTGTGGCCGGACGTATTAACCTGATTAAAATGATATTACTCCCCAAGCTCAGCTACTCCCTTCAGCATAGTGCCGTAGTAGTACCCAAGTCCTTCTTTGTAAATCTTAATTCTCAGATCACATCTTTCATCTGGGGGAAAACTAGGCCCAAACTCAAATTGACCACCCTGCAGAGGCCAAAAAAGGGAGGTGGGGTGGCGTTACCAGATTTTTTCTAATACTATTTGGCTCGGCAGGCTAAAGCTTTAAATAAATGGATGCCGGGTAATTGCCTCTCCAATTCTGAAGGCCACCTGCTCCATGCTGCACGAACTGATTGCCCACTAGGTTTCCTTGAGTTGGAGAGGACTAATGTCCCTCGCCTACTACCCTTGCCCCGACTGGCGCGATTATTATGGAGACAAATTAAGAAAGCGATTGGGTTTAAAGATTTTATAGCTGAAATGCCCATGTGGAATAATAATTATTTCCCGGAACTACTGAACCACCCATCCACTGATTTTTGAAAGCAACATAATGTCTCCTCGATGGGAGACTTGTATGATCAGAGACCTTGGTGTCTTTTGAGCAATTACAGGTTACATATGATATTCCGAGATCCCAGTTTTTCCGTTATTTACAGCTGAGGTCGGCTCTTCAATCACACATAAGATGTAGGGGTGTGGACCGTACTATCTCATCTCTGCCTCTGATAGGAATCCTTAATTCGCAGGGTCCCCAGGGTCTCATCTCCTCTTTATACACGTACATGCTGTCGGTGGGAACGGAATCTGCTATAAGCTCTATTAAAAGGAAATGGGACTCATCCCTGATACTCGGGGAGAGGAGTGGGAGGGGATCCTGGAGTCTCTGATTGGAGTAACACCATCTATCTAATATATAAAGCTCAAGTGTGTGTATGTATGTACAGTATGTATGTATGTATGTGTGTATGGCATCTGCACCGTCGCAGCTTCAGCCACAAAATTTGGCACAGTCACATGTCTGGACCCCGAGAGTGTCCTAGGCTATGTCATCATAGGTTGCAAGCCCCGCCGCTCATTATGATGTCATAATGGTTGACTATGGGATGATGTGTGATGGGTTTATGGGCACTGGACTATGGGATGGAGGATATGTATAACGGGTATATGGGCACGGGCCTATGGGATGGAGGATGTGTGATGGGTATATGGGCACTGGACTATGGGATGGAGGATATGTATGACGGGTATATGGGCACGGGACTATGGGATGGAGGATATGCATGATGGGTATATGGGCACGGGACTATGGGATGGAGGATATGTATGATGGGTATATGGGCATGGGACTATTAGATGAAGGATGTGTGATGGGTATATGGGCACTCGACTATGGGATGGCAAATATGTATGATGGGTATATGGGCATGGGACAATGGGATGGAGAATATGTATGATGGGTATATGGGCATGGGACTATGGGATGGAGGATGTGTGATGGGTGTATGGGCACTCGACTATGGGATGGAGGATATGTATTTTGGGTATATGGGCACGGGCCTATGGGATCATGGATATGTATGATGGGTATATGGGCACGGGACTATGGGATGGAGGATAATTATAATTTGCTATAACTAACCACAGTTAGTTACTATGCCCGGGCAGCGCCGGGCTCTTCAGCTAGTTAATAATAAAATGATAAAGCTGTATATAATTAATCTATCATACTTAACTCCGACACGACTTTTCAAGATGGGTCGACTTCAATCATCAGACCGTCTGCGATGTCATTCGCCAGATGCGGATTTTGTTCACATGATCTGGCAATGTCCCATTATTTTACATTACTGGAAAGAGGTGACCTTGCTTTTGTCATCCTTGATGCAGGCCCCAGTTCCTCTTGAACCACTGGTCTGCTTGTTTGGGGTATGGGATGAGGAGAATTGGGGTCATCATGATGGGATTTTTCTGCGTGAAACACTATGGCGCGGAAGGTGTTGGCACTACGGTGGATGGGGGGTTCGTGTCCCTCTCTTAGGCTGTGTGCACACGCTGCGGATTTTGCTGCGGTTCCGCAGCGGTTTTGGCCGCTGCGGACCCGCAGCAGTTTTTGCTGCGGTGTACAGTACAATGATTCCCTATGGGAATCAAAAACCGCAGTGGAGACGGTGCGGAATTTTCCACGCGGATTATCTGCGGTTTTCAATCCGCAGAAAGAATTGACATGTCAATTCTTTCTGCGGATTCCCCTGCGGTTTGCCATCTCCTCCATTGAGGAGATGAAAAACCGCAGGGCCAAACCGCAGAGCAATCCGCAGGTAAAACCGCAGGTCTTTTGACCTGCGGTTTCACTTGCGGATTTTACAAAATCCGCGCGGATGAATCCGCACCTAATCCACAGCGTGTGCACACAGCCTTAGAATGTGGATTGACCTGGTGAACTCGATTGTTCCATACGAACGTACACTATATCAAAATAGGGGATGCCCGGGCAAGTTTGAGAAGATCTGGGAGAGGTGGAATTCCTCTCACCTAACTTTGCAAAATTGAGACACCATATGTGAGATACAATGATTTAGGATACTAGGCTGCGAAGTAGGCACCAGTTGATGTAGTTGTAGTTTAGGAATTTTCTTTATTATCTGAATGACAATACGATAAAAGCTTGTGTAACTCAACTGATATACATACTTCACAATGTATAACCGGCTACTCTTTCTGTATATTTGAAGGGCTATCTGTGTATCTTATTATCATAAGCCAATATGTATGTTATGCATTCTTTTTGTTCAATAAACGAATTTAAAAAAAAAAAAAAAAATGCTTTGTCAGGGGTGGTTGGTAGGGAGAGGATAGGGGTAGGGATGTGTGGGGAGGGGAGAGGCGTGAGGAGCTTAGCCAAACATTTAAATTGCAAGCGTGATGGAAATATATATGTATTTCATATAGATCTCACTTGCCTGCACATGGCTATATACTGATATATATATATATATATATATACAGTGGGGCAAAAAAGTATTTAGTCAGTCAGCAATAGTGCAAGTTCCACCACTTAAAAAGATGAGAGGCGTCTGTAATTTACATCATAGGTAGACCTCAACTATGGGAGACAAACTGAGAAAAAAAAATCCAGAAAATCACATTGTCTGTTTTTTTTTTCATTTTATTTGCATATTATGGTGGAAAATAAGTATTTGGTCAGAAACAAGCAATCAAGATTTCTGGCTCTCACAGACCTGTAACTTCTTCTTTAAGAGTCTCCTCTTTCCTCCACTCATTACCTGTAGTAATGGTACCTGTTTAAACTTGTTATCAGTATAAAAAGACACCTGTGCACACCCTCAAACAGTCTGACTCCAAACTCCACTATGGTGAAGACCAAAGAGCTGTCAAAGGACACCAGAAACAAAATTGTAGCCCTGCACCAGGCTGGGAAGACTGAATCTGCAATAGCCAACCAGCTTGGAGTGAAGAAATCAACTGTGGGAGCAATAATTAGAAAATGGAAGACATACAAGACCACTGATAATCTCCCTCGATCTGGTGCTCCACGCAAAATCCCACCCCGTGGGGTCAGAATGATCACAAGAACGGTGAGCAAAAATCCCAGAACCACGCGGGGGGACCTAGTGAATGAACTGCAGAGAGCTGGGACCAATGTAACAAGGCCTACCATAAGTAACACACTACGCCACCATGGACTCAGATCCTGCAGTGCCAGACGTGTCCCACTGCTTAAGCCTGTACATGTCCGGGCCCGTCTGACGTTTGCTAGAGAGCATTTGGATGATCCAGAGGAGTTTTGGGAGAATGTCCTATGGTCTGATGAAACCAAACTGGAACTGTTTGGTAGAAACACAACTTGTCGTGTTTGGAGGAAAAAGAATACTGAGTTGCATCCATCAAACACCATACCTACTGTAAAGCATGGTGGTGGAAACATCATGCTTTGGGGCTGTTTCTCTGCAAAGGGGCCAGGACGACTGATCCGGGTACATGAAAGAATGAATGGGGCCATGTATCGTGAGATTTTGAGTGCAAACCTCCTTCCATCAGCAAGGGCATTGAAGATGAAATGTGGCTGGGTCTTTCAACATGACAATGATCCAAAGCACACCGCCAGGGCAACGAAGGAGTGGCTTCGTAAGAAGCATTTCAAGGTCCTGGAGTGGCCTAGCCAGTCTCCAGATCTCAACCCTATAGAAAACCTTTGGAGGGAGTTGAAAGTCCGTGTTGCCAAGCGAAAAGCCAAAAACATCACTGCTCTAGAGGAGATCTGCATGGAGGAATGGGCCAACATACCAACAACAGTGTGTGGCAACCTTGTGAAGACTTACAGAAAACGTTTGACCTCTGTCATTGCCAACAAAGGATATATCACAAAGTATTGAGATGAAATTTTGTTTCTGACCAAATACTTATTTTCCACCATAATATGCAAATAAAATGAAAAAAAAAAACAGACAATGTGATTTTCTGGATTTTTTTTTCTCAGTTTGTCTCCCATAGTTGAGGTCTACCTATGATGTAAATTACAGACGCCTCTCATCTTTTTAAGTGGTGGAACTTGCACTATTGCTGACTGACTAAATACTTTTTTGCCCCACTGTGTATATATATATATATATATATATATATATATATATATATATATATATATATATAATCACAGCTAACATGAACTCTATAATCAATTGCTCAGAATGACCCAGTGACCTCGTGAGCTAGCTAGCTCAAACCAGGATTGTCTTGTGATATATTTGCTAGACATGAGAAAAGAGGAAGTAGGAACAGATGTTCAAACTGATGTCTCCATCTTGCTGAATTGTCAGGAAAATGTTTACAGTAAATCATGCATTGCTGAATCACACTTTTGTTAGACATTTCCATATATGATCATATACTCAAAGCAGCCAATAAGATAGAAGTTCAGCCTTATGTTAATTTGCTAACCACTCCTTTCTATACGTAATTATAAAACTATGTACGTGCAATAAACCTCCAGAGTTCTGGTGGAATGTTATGCTGGTATTAACCATGTATAGCATCTTCATTTCTTTGAGCGCTCGAAACACTGTTTTAATTTGGATCTATCCATCCAAATTTCCATAACACAAGTAGCCAATAGAAAAGGTGCATAAGGTGACAGCAGGTGATTTCAATGCAAATATCAAGTAGTAAGAAAAACTCACTTAGAATGGAGAGACAGTGTTGGTGCTGTGTACTCGCCGACATATGCGCAAAAGAGCATATTGATCTGTAATAAGATAGTCTACTGAAGGAAATCATGGCACAGATATGCGCCCACATGAAAAAGCCAATAGAAGGACTTAGCAGGTGACGCAACGGTCAGGTGATTGGGTAGATGATGCTGCGTTCAGGTGACAGCAGGGTCAGGTGTCCATCGTGTCAGAGAACAGAGCATCAGGCAAACAGTATTGAAGGGCACCTGTCCATTAGACCTGCCCCTGAGGTGGTTAGAAATTTCCTCCAGATCCTACCATAAATTTTCGTACTGACTGACTTTCTACTCCGGAGCAAGGTGAAGACCAGGTTTGAAAAAAATCCTCTCTCTCAAAAGTGACTTCTCAAGGTCCATGCTGTCAAATGAAGACCGGATGCTTGAGGATGCCAAACCGGGCCATGGGAGAGTAGATCTGGAACTTCTGGTAGTATTCATGGCTCCATGATTGACATTAGCCTCATTTAAGAAAACCATGGCCTCTTGGGTCAAAAGGGAGCTACGAAGGTGATTCTTGCATGATCCTCTCTGACTTTTCACAGGACTGCTTGTATTAACATCACTGGTGGAAAAGCATAAGCTAGATTGAAGTTCCATCTGATGATTCTCTCTGGGATCCAAAGAACATAATTTGAACTTCTCTACTTTCATGTTTTCTCTGTTCTCAAATAGAACTATATCTGGCAGCCCCCACCGGTCTGCAATCTGATTAAAGAATATCTGGTTCAGAGCCTATTGTGGCTTAAGAAGTCCACTTTATAGTTTTCTTTCCCATTTATGTGAAAAGCTCTTAGAGAGAGGAGATAATTTTCTGCCATCTGAAAAATCAGATAGGTCACTTCCATTAGAGAATTGGACTGGGTTCCTCCCTGATGGCTAACATAGGTCACTGTCAACTGGTTGTCTGAAAGGACTCTCACATAATGCCCCTGTAAGGATCAAAGGAGGTATTTCATGGCATGCTCCACTACCAGTAGACCTCTTATGTTTGAGAAACCTTACTTCTTTTCTCTTGTCCATTTTCACTGAACAAGGTGAAAATCTAAAATCGGCACCACATCCCTTTGGGCATCCATCTGTAGTAATCACCCACAATATTTGTTTTACCCAAGGTACTACACTTGACAGATTGTTGGAGAGAGTGTTAATGTTCCCTCCAGCTGTTCTTTTAGTGCATATTCGTCTGCGAGAACATCCCGCTATAAAACCCTGGTGTTTATCCGGCCCCATAGTACTGCCAGGATACAATAGGTCAAATAACCCAGCAATGACATAGCTTTCCTGAGAATTATACTAGGACGTTTTACCGCCTGAAACATGGTTGCATATTTTCTCCTTTTTCTCTTCTGGGAGAGAGCATTTCTGATTTACCAAGTCTAGTAAAAGGCCTAAAAAGACTTGCACTGCTAGGGGTATTAACCTTGACTTCTTCAGGTTTAATAACCAACCTAAGACTTTCAAGGTAGTGCTGACTTGCTTTAATTGGGAGCTGCAGTAATGCATTGATCTGCCTAAAATCAAAAATTCATCCAAATGTGGAATTACTGGAGAGTCCTTTTCCCGAAGTTGATCTGTCACTTCTGCTATTATCTTCATGAAAACTGAAGGGGCTACTGACAATCTGAAAGGGAGGGCTCTGAACTGAAAATGTTTGATTTTCCATTTTATGACTAAAGTAACTCTGATAAACTTTTGGTACCTCACATGAATCGGAACATGATTGTTCTAGATCTAATGGACGAGTACTATCATATAGCAACCTGAGAAAAGCACCTTTTTGGATGAACTTATGGATTCCATTTTGAATGCTTGGAATTTGTTCAGGCTCTTCACATTGATTATCATTCTGTCATTGAAGAGTGGATCCACTTTCTCTGTAATATCGTCATGGATGATAGAGAATTAACACTAGCACCAGGGAGTTCTTCTATAAAAAAAATCCCTGTGAGGGAATGGGCAGAGTGTAACAACCCTGCTGGCATCACTGCATGGCCTCCTATCCCCTGCACACCAACTTACTTTCTGCTTCAAGCCATGCTGTGAATTCTGCCTGTTGCCAGCTCTGTGCCTCTGCTCTCCATGTTTCCAGACTGTGTGTATGGGGGGGGGGTGGCGCCTGAACTCTCTGGTTCTTATGCAGTCAGGGTGCACCTGTGTAATGGGTCCCTGACCAATTACCTAGAGCCCTGGACTATTTAACCCTGCCACAGCCACTGAAACATTGCCTGAGCAATGTCTAAACTCAGTTAGCTCCTTGCTGCTGAGCTAGCCAGGCCCTGTCCTATGTCTTGCCTTCTCTGAAGGCTCTTACTGCATATTCCTGTGTCTTGGTACCTTGCCTAGCATTTCTCTGTCCGCCTGCCAGGAGGCAGAATATCCTGGCCCTTGAGTCTTGTTCCCAGTGCCTTGTCTGTTCTCTGTCCGCCTGCCAGGAGGCAGAATATCCTGGTCCTTGTGTCTCTGTCTGAACTCAGTCTTACCTCTGTCTGTCAGTCTCCTTGTCTGTGGTCCCTTCTCTGCTGTGTCTTTCCTTGTGTCCTCCCTGAGGCTCTGCTCTCTTGCAGCTCTGCCTGCTGTGTTCCCTTGCAGGTCTGCTCTCTTGCAGCTCTGCCTGCTCGGCTCCCCTGCCGCTCTGCCTGCACGGCTCTCTAGCCGCTCTGCCTGCACGGCTCCCTAGCCGCTCTGCCTGCACGGCTCCCTAGCCGCTCTGCCTGCACGGCTCCCTAGCCGCTCTGCCTGCACGGCTTCCTAGCCGCTCTGCCTGCACGGCTCCTTAGCCGCTCTGCCTGCTCGGCTCCCTAGCTGCTCTGCCTGTTCGGCTACCTAGCCGCTCTGCCTGTTCGGCTACCTAGCCGCTCTGCCTGTTCGGCTCCCTAGCCGCTCTGCCTGTTCGGCTCCCTAGCAGCTCTGCCTGCTCGGCTCCCTAGCTGCTCTGCCTGCTCGGCTCCCTAGCCGCTCTGCCTGCACGGCTCTCTGGCCGCTCTGCCTGCACGGCTCCCTAGCAGCCCAGCCTGCTCTGCCTACTCCACACTCCAGCCTATATCTGTACCTGCACCTCCTGTGTGAACAGGTCCAAATCCTGTTCCAACATACACCACTCCTTCCTGCCTACACCTCCTGTGTGAACAGGTCCTTACCTGTCCCTTCTCATACCACGCCAGTCTGTCCTGTGTCTCCAAGCCGTGCCCGCCTGTCCTGTGTCTCCAAGCTGTGCCCGCCTGTCCTGTGTCTCCAAGCCGTGCCTGCCTGCCAGTGTACCAAGCCGTGCCTGCTTGCCCAGTGTCTCAGCCTGCCTGTTAGTCGCACCTGTCCAAGTGACTTGTCCCCGAGTGGGATCAGCAGCCACAGCCAGACACCACCCTGGAGTGGCACCCGACAGCTATCTGCCGCACAAGCCTGACCTCACCATCAGAGGCTCCAGTGAAGACCGAGGTAGCTGTCGTTGTCACGCCTCTTCCAGGGTAGTCTGGTTTGTGGCACAGTGGGGCCACAACCCCCCTGCTCGCGCCAGTCAGCCAAGGTGCGAGCGTGACAGTTTGCTCAGGCCATGGTCCCCGCTGAGTCCCATGTCCTTCTGCTTGCAGAGCATGAGGGACTTTCTCTCTGCCAGTATGAGCATCTGGAAGAATTTGTTCCGCCCTGTGTGGTTCTGATTGTTGAGACTTCTGAACCCATCATTGTCTCCAATGCCATCTACAACCAGCTCCTGGCTTATGAGAGGCTTGACCCTGAAGATCCTCCAAGGTTCTATGGAGATCCTAAGGAGTGCCAAGGGTTCCTGGAGCAGTGCCTGAGGTACATTGAGTGGAATTCAGCCTGTTTCCCCTCTGATTGGGTCAAAGTGGGATATATAATGTCCTACTTAGCGGGAGAAGCTTTGATGTGGATCTGTCCCCTCTGGGAAGCAGGGGATCCTATCATCATGGACCTAGAAGCCTTCCTAGTGGCCTTCCGTAAAGCCTTTGAAGTACCCAGTCCAGCTACGTCTGCCAAGTCTTCCCTTTCCAGATCTGAGAGGCGCGCGCCAGAAGGGCGAGACCAGTGAAGAAACCGCCTCGTCAGACCGTGACCGCCGTCCGAAACCCTCTAGTTCCTCCACCTGTTAAAGCAGCGACTCGAGTTGAACCCAAGAAGACTCTTAAGAGTGGGCTGGCAAAGCAGCAGCCTGAAACCAGTCGTAAGATGGGCATACAGTATTGCTGCGGTTGTGTGGAACACCCGGACGGCTTCTGTCCGAGGGAGCGCAAGCTCCAAAACCTTGGGTCAGTGGGAGAGGCTGCCCTTGGTAAGGGTCCCTCCTCCTCACTAAGATCGGTGACTGTTCGTGTGCCTTGTGGGAGCTTCGGCCCTGCAGATGTGTTAAAGCTGCAAGCCAGACGGAGTCTGTGTAGGGTTCCTGTTCCACAGCTCCAGAATCCGGTGACGGTGTTTGGTGATGGTTGTGCCCTACTTATGAACAGTCGAGTGTCGAAGGGACAGCTACAGCTCCAAATCGGAGCATTATATTTGGAGAAGTTTATTTTACACTTGCTGACCAGTTTGCCCATCGGTCCTTCTGAGCCGGATACTCTACTGCCCGTTCCGGTCCGAAGACCCAGTGTGGTGCCGCACTTGGAGCTACTTACTCACCAAAGGTATCTAGTTCCAATGTTACAAGGTCAGGCTACAGTGTTACCTTCCCCATCTGTTCTGCTGGCTATTGGGCCATGGTGTGCTGATGTCACTGAAGAAAAGGAAGCAGTGGCGCCTTCTCCACACACCTCCTGTGACCAGTTCCCAGAAGCATCCCTGTCGCTTGAAAATTTTTCTTTAGGCCATGGGCAGAAGATGGATCCTGTATGTATGCCTCCAGCTTCCATTTGGCAGGTGGGTGAAAAGGTTGGAACAGTGACCCACGTATCTCCATTTCTCACCAACCTGGAAGAGGAACAGTTTTTTCAGGGTAACAGGCTGAAGTGGCTCCCTGTATGTATGCCTCCAGCTTCCATTTGGCTAGTTGGTGAAGATACCTGGGCAGAGATGCTTCCTCCTGATCCTAAGGAGGAGGTCAAATTTTCTTGGGATATCGGGCTGAAGTTGGACTCAGTGAAGGTCTCTTCTGTTTCCAGCTGGCCGGCTGATGTAGGGGTCAAGTCTGAGGCTTCCAGGTCCCTGCTTTCTGCCACCCAGGAGAAAGAAATCCAAGTCCTTATACCCTCTGTGTTGGAAGCTGACTCCATCGGGCACCAAGAAGCTTGGCACTCCGGGATTCCTAATGGCACACATATTCCACCCTACCTGAAGGATGTCGTGTCAACCTGGACTGTGTGTGGTCCCATACCCCTTCTTCAGGTCATTCTGGCAGGCTTGAGGAAGAGGGGTCGTAAAGGGGGGGTACTGTAACAACCCTGCTGGCATCACTGCATGGCCTCCCATCCCCCGCACACCAACTTACTTTCTGCTTCAAGCCATGCTGTGAATTCTGTCTGTTGCCAGCTCTGTGCCTCTGCTCTCCATGTTTCCAGACTGTGTGTATAGGGGGGGGCGGCGCCTGAACTCTCTGGTTCTTATGCAGTCAGGGTGCACCTGTGTAATGGGTCCCTGACCAATTACCTAGAGCCCTGGACTATTTAACCCTGCCACAGCCACTGAAACATTGCCTGAGCAATGTCTAAACTCAGTTAGCTCCTTGCTGCTGAGCTAGCCAGGCCCTGTCCTATGTCTTGCCTTCTCTGAAGGCTCTTACTGCATATTCCTGTGTCTTGGTACCTTGCCTAGCATTTCTCTGTCCGCCTGCCAGGAAGCAGAATATCCTGGCCCTTGAGTCTTGTTCCCAGTGCCTTGTCTGTTCTCTGTCCGCCTGCCAGGAGGCAGAATATCCTGGTCCTTGTGTCTCTGTCTGAACTCAGTCTTACCTCTGTCTGTCAGTCTCCTTGTCTGTGGTCCCTTCTCTGCTGTGTCTTTCCTTGTGTCCTCCCTATCTGAGGCTCTGCTCTCTTGCAGCTCTGCCTGCTCTGTTCCCTTGCAGCTCTGCCTGCACGGCTCTCTAGCCGCTCTGCCTGCACGGCTCTTTAGCCGCTCTGCCTGCACGGCTCCCTAGCCGCTCTGCCTGCACGGCTCCTTAGCCGCTTTGCCTGCTCGGCTCCCTAGCTGCTCTGCCTGTTCGGCTCCCTAGCTGCTCTGCCTGCATGGCTCCCTAGCCGCTCTGCCTGCACGGCCCCTTGCAGCCCAGCCTGCTCCACACTCCAGCCTATATCTGTACCTGTACCTGCACCTCCTGTGTGAACAGGTCCAAATCCTGTTCCAACATACACCACTCCTTCCTGCCTACACCTCCTGTGTGAACAGGTCCTTACCTGTCCCTTCTCTTACCACGCCAGTCTGTCCTGTGTCTCCAAGCCGTGCCCGCCTGTCCTTTGTCTCCAAGCCGTGTCTGCCTGCCAGTGTACCAAGCTGTGCCTGCTTGCCCAGTGTCTCAGCCTGCCTGTTAATCACACCTGTCCAAGTGACTTGTCCCCGAGTGGGATCAGCAGCCACAGCCAGACACCACCCTGGAGTGGCACCCAACAGCTATCTGCCGCACAAGCCTGACCTCACCATCAGAGGCTCCAGTGAAGACCGAGGTAGCTGTCGTAGTCACGCCCCTTCCAGGGTAGTCTGGTTTGTGGCACAGTGGGCCCACAACCCCCCGGCTCGCGCCAGTCAGCCAAGGCGCGAGCGTGACAGTTTGCTCAGGCCATGGTCCCCGCTGAGTCCCATGTCCTTCTGCTTGCAGAGCATGAGGGACTCTCTCTGCCAGTATGAGCATCTGGAAGAATTTGTTCCAGTCAGCCAAGGCGCGAGCGTGACAGAGTCCTACTGCTTTAGCCCCCAGGACTGAATCATATTTCCTCTATCAGAGTCCCTGCTCCCTCATTACGTCACCAGTGCAGACTTCTCCTACTGGTAGATGCTAGAATGATTGGACTCCTGCCAGGTATGACCTCGTTTCCATCTCGTGTTGTGGGTGTGTTCTGGCTTCCTCAGGAGCACAGCGTGCCACTAATCATACTGGAAAGCTGTGGGTAGCGGGCTCCATCTTCAGTGCTCATTTTCTACATCAATGAGAAGCTGCAGATGCAAAGGGGTATAGTGTGGTGTCCTCAAAGCATTGAAGATTTTGTGGGAGAATGCCTGCATGGAATCTAGAGGGCATGCAATGATGGAGGAATGCATGTGTGGAATTCAGGGGGTGTAGGGTGCTGGGGGGGACTTCTGTGTGGGATTTTGATAGCATGCTATGTTGGTGGGATACCGGGTAGTATGCCTGTGTGTGTTTTGGGGGGTATAAGATGCTGGATGAGTTTTGTGGCTCATGCATGGTTATGATTCTGGGGGGAGTCTCATGATGCTGGGAGGGCCTCTGTGTGGGATATTGGGAACATGCAATGCTGTGGTAATGCTTGTGTGGGTTTCTGGGGGCACGATTGAGGAGAATGCCCGTTTGGAATTTGTGTCTCTAATGAATTGGCCGCTCAGACTAAGGGAAGAATCAGACAGATGTATAACTCGGACAGGGATGCCATCGCAATGCTTGGACTGGCCATTGGCTCTCCCTACCCGAGCTTGACAGCTGTCATTTTCAGATCAGGACACCATTGGCCAGTTAAAGCATTGTAAAGCTATCCCCGTTTGATTTAGACAGCCATATCACTCTTCCCTTATACTGGTAGATAAAACAAGACTGAGCACAAGACCTTCACAGCCTTCTACACATCATAGGGGAGAATTTGTGAATCCTTCCCTCCATCTACCTGATAATCCTGAAGAACATTGGGATCTTCTTGTTCACAGTTGTATGGAAGAGGACGGAGATATCTCTCTAGTGTTGTCCTCTCACTGGATAGAACTGGAGGAAACACATACAAGGACTGAAATAATTCTTTAAATCCAGATAATTATAGGCCGTGTGTATTTAGTCCTGTCTATTACCTGTTGGTGTGAGGGGCTGGGGAACTTCCATCGTGACGTCCTTGTACAGATATTTGTGTCCTTCTAAATACTCCCACTCCTCCATGGAGAAATAAACGGTGACATCCTGACACCTTATAGGAACCTGACACATACAATGATACCATTATTCCCCAGATCCCTTCATGGTATTACTATATAATGTCCGAGCAGTGTCACCTCTCCAGTCAGCAGCTCAATCATCCTGTTGGTGAGTTCTAGGGTCTTCTGGTCATTGATGTCCTCATGTATCAGGGGGTGAGGTGGAGGCCCCGTGATTGGGCTCATGAGTCTTCCCCATCCCTCAGACACAGGGCCCTGACAGCGTTCCCTAGAGGTCTTCTTCACTACTGTGTAATCCTGGTTATGGAGAGACACATGAATAAATCTCACTACAGACATTTCCAGAGTCCTCACCTCTCCAGTTCTGTTATTCCCATAGATAATAATGATGTAATGTGACGTCATCAGAATCTCTCACCTCTCCAGTAAGCCGGAAAAGGATCTCTAGGGTGAGGTGTAATATCCTCTCCGCCATCTTGTCCCTATCCATCCTTGTAGGGTCACTTAGGAGAATTCTCTTATATAGAAGATCTCCACTGAGAGGATCCGATATTGTAGAGACCTGTATGAGGAGAAGATGACGATGAAACATCATAAAGATTCCATGTAAGAAATCTCTGGAGCTGTTACCGGCTTCATATGGTCATTACATCCAGTCATCGCCCCGGTACAAGACACAATCCAGTTATAGTAAATTACAGAGATTTATCAAAGAATATCTCCAATCCAGCACCAAAAACACAGAACAAATCTGAAAAGAAAAATCTAAATTATCTGAATCTTTATTAAATATCCCATGAAAACAAGACAAAGTTATAAAGTGCAGGGAACATCCACAGAGATCGGGACGGCAGAACCGAGGACGTCAGTAAAAGATAATGACAAAACATTAATATAACCTACAGAAAATAACCCAATAAATGACTGTCCCAGAGAGGCCCTGCATAAATCAAGGAAACCGAGAAGGGGATAGAGGTGTCAGGGCAGAAATAATGATTCCAATTAGTGAAAGAAAAAAAAACCAAAACTATGAGATACAATTCATTAGTCCCTTTTCACCCAAGCCTGTTTTTTTATTCATGAACAGGCCAATTTTTCAATTCTGACCCGTGTCATTTTATGTGGTAATAACTCTCGAACGCTTCAACAGTTCCTAGTGATTCTGAGAATGTTTTCCAGTGACATATTGTACTTCATGATAGTGGTAAAATTTGTTTGATATTTTTTGGGGAAAATATCAGAAATTTGGCAAAAACTTCACAACTTTTCATCTTTATGCCCTTAAACCATACAGTTATGTCACGCAAAATAGTTAATATATAACACTTCCCATATCTACTTTACATCAGCACAATTTTTGAAACATCATTTTTTTGTTAGGAAGCTAGAAGGGTTAAAAGTTGACCAGCAAGTTCTCATTTTTCAAGCAAAATTTATTTGAATTGACTTTGAAGGTCCTATATGACAGAATATACCCAAAAGTGACAAGGTGCTCAAAACTAGAGTTCAGCGAATATCTTCGGTTCCCTGCTTATTCGGCAAGCTATAGCACTTGCCGAATTAGCTACAGCGGGATCCCGGCTTCCTGGATCGCGCCAGCAGAACAGCTGATCGCACCCGCAGCTGCATGTATCGCGGCTGTGTCACAGCACATGCATGGAGTACCTGTGTGTTGGGCTCTCCATGTATGTGCTGTGACATTGACACAGCTACGACACATGCAGCTGCGGCGGCAATCAGCTGTTCAGCCGGCGCAATCCAGGATGCCGGGTTCAAGAAGTTTAATCATTCAGGTGCTTCCCAGGAATTAAAGCTATGTGGAAGGAAAAAAATTAACATTTTACCTTTTTTTCACAAGGTTATTAGGAGAAAATGGAGCCCAAATTAGTTTTGCAATTTTCCTGGGTATGCAGATATGGCCCAATATGTTGGGGAAAACTACTGTTTAGGCACACGGCAGGGATCGGAAGGGAAAGAACAGTTTTACTTTTTGAATGCAAATGACTGGAATCAAAAGTGGACCCTACATCGCTTTTGGAGAGCCCTTGATGTGCCTAAACAGTGGAAACCCACCACATCTGACCCTATTTTGGAAACTAGAAACCCCCCTAAGGAACTTATCTAGATATGTGGCAAGAATCGTAAACCCCCAGGTGCTTAACATAAATTTATAACGCTGAGCCGTGAAAATAAAAAATAAGACATTTTTTCCACAAGAGTGTTCTTTCAGCCCCAATTATAGTTTGACAAGGGTAAAAGGACAAAATAGACTCCAAAGTTGTTGTGCAAATTCCCTCGAGTACACAGATACACCATATGAGGGGGAAAAACAACTACGGCATTTTAGCGCACGGCAGGACTGAGAGAAAAGTACAGATGGTTTGGAGGGCAGACTTTGATGGCATGGTCTGCGTGCTCCATGTCACGTTTGGAGAGCCTCTGATGTGCCTAAACAGTGGAAACCACACACAAACAACCCAATTTTGGACACTACACTCCTCAAGGAGTTTATCTAGAAGCATATTTTTGTAGTAATGACTATAATGCTTTTGGTTTTACTGGTGAATGAGTTTACAATGTGGAGGTATGTGTAAGTTGTGTGGAATATATCACATTATAAAAAAGTGCTATGCCAACAGGGTAAAAACAATTTTTATTAATTTGTGGACGTGTAATACACATGAAAGCAATGCTTAACGTAAAGGCCAGTTTTCTCATTTCACAATGGTAAACTAGGTCTTTTCATATTCCCCTCTTGGAGCATACTCTGCACCTTTTTTGTGTACTTCCCCATTTAGGGAACTTCTCCAGGAAAATGTGGAGCTGGCACAATACGGGTACGATCAGTTTCAGAAGTACCGGGACCATCACCATCCTGAATGCCAAACAATAGGGCCTTGATGACTACCCACTGAAACTAAAGGAAGATCCCATATTGACTACAAATCGAAACAGCACAAAAGCTTTATACAGTGCCATCTGTACAATGTGCATGGCCAATTTTTTGTACCATATTTTAGCTTTTCACATAGCACTGTATGGTTTGAGGACCTGATCAGAGACATCTACACCCATCCATGTACTTATTATAATCTAGGATACAATCTGGCTTTGGGACTTGTGTTTTATACTTCGGACAGTGACAAGGGAGCTGTTGTCACGTTGTATGGTGGTCAAGAGAAGGACATCCTCTTGTCCTTATACTTGATCACCAGCATGTTGTCGCAGCAATGGGCCGATTTTGCCTTTTCTCAGCAGTTGTCCAATTAGTGGCTTAGGGAGACCTCTCTGACTCTTTTGCACGATGCCAAATACAACTGTACCTCTGTATCTCTGATAGAGAGGTTCTTTAAGAGCAGGATGCTTGTGTAAAAGCTATCAATGTGGAGGTGATGACCCTTATCCAAGAGTGAGTGCAGCAATTATCACACAATTTTAGCACTCATCACCTAGATATGGCGTGAAAGTGCAATGAGGACTGCGCTTGCTTCTGGTGGAGTACAAAGTTCTTTATTCAGCCAACGCGTTTCCTGAGCCTACTGGCTCACTTCATCAGGGCAGATTACATTGAAAGATAATGAAACATTCTTATAGAGAAAAAAAAAAAAAAATTGGCGCCAATGCAGGGTTAAATGACATCAACAAAGGTCAAACAAAAAAAAACAAAAAAAAAAACTCAAAAACTCATTGGCGCCAAATTTTTTTTTTTTCCTTTCTATTCACCTAGATATGGGGGCATTCAAGGGGTCAATCTGGGTGTATTTCCCTTCGTAGACCCAACATATGTGTGCACGGTAGATTATATCAGCACTCCGGTATTGCTGAAGCTCTGATTTTCTATGTCCTTTGTCACTGGGTCCTTCTCCAGTGCCACACAATCAACATAGCAAGAGAAGAGTGAACATTTCCAATACCTTTATTTAGGCAAAAATACGAAAGGTCCATATTCAATTCAATACTCAAAGGATAAGATAATCCAGAAGCAGAATTCAGTTCGGTACAGGATAAAGCCCTGGGAAATGGAGGCCAACAATCCAGCAGACAGAGGATAACATAGTCCATATACTATTCTTCCTTTGTGAAGTGCTGTGATCACATCCTAGTTCCACACAGGATCTGAGATTGTGTCTCACCTCACTGATATTTTAAGTCTCCCTCCTCATTCAAAGATCAGGGGAGGTGGAGAAGGTCGCAGAGGATCATTGCTTCACCAAGCTAGGTCAATATGCCATAAGCATATGGGCAAGCAATACAGTATTGTGGAGGGCTGATATCAGATGGCAACAACAGCCATTCATCCATTAGCAAATAACTCATCCTACACGAGAACACAATGAAAATCAGTAAAATATTAATACAAACAAAATTATACCCACATATCATATCCCACCATCACAACCTCTCCCCCATCTTAATAAGTGAGCACACCATGAGGTCTACACAGACTTCTGGCCTGCTCACTTTAGGTCACTTTCCTCCACTGTTTATAGTTCCTTGTACAGTGGCAGGGGATTGCAATAATTATAAGCACTTGTCCTTCCATAAATTCCCGGGTCCTGGCGATACGGTCATTTTTTGACTGGACTGGGCCACTTGCTGATGTTCATTAGCCACGGTAGCTAGCTGGGCGAGATCATCTCTGAGCTCTACAATATAGGGAATGATGGACGTTCCAATGTCTGCGACATCTCCCTCCAATTGTTCTTTCAGAAGAGTGTGAGGCCCATGGACCTTCTGGCCAAACAGATTGCTCCCCAGTGAGGTCCAGATGTCGTGGTGCTTGAAGGGCCTGTAGTCAAGTGGCTGCTCCCACAAAATGACACTGCAACTCCCCAGTGTCTTTTCCAAGGAGGATATCCTCTCATAACTCCAATCCAACAGTTTTTCTCCCAAACCATAATCCAAACGCACCAAAGCTCGCTGTACAGTATACCGTATTTTTAGCTTTATAAGACGCACTTGTTCCCCCACATTTTGGGGGAAAGTGGGGGGTGCATCTTATAAAGCGAATCTGTGTGCTGCTGTGCTAGAGTGGGGGGGCGGCTCTGGCGTGGAGTCAGGGGGCTGGGGTGGGCTGGATGGGGGCTGCAGAGACAGCGGGAGGTCCTGTGCTCCCGCTCATTAGCCTCATGTAATATTCACTGCACCCGCTGTCCATCACCCCGGTGCTGAAACAGCACCGAGTTGGTAGACAGGGGAGCGGTGCATATTACATGTGCCTGCACTCACCCCCATTCACTATATACACCTACTGATGATCACTCCTGCTCCCAGCTCCCCCGTGGCTTTCCTGTGTCGTCTGCTGTCATCCTCCTCCTGCAGGGCGAGCGGCAGCAGCAGCTCATTCAGGCAGCTAATTGCTTCAGGACTTTGCATGATGTGACCAATAGGACCTGCAGTCACATGACTCCTAGTGTGCACTGCGAGTCACATGACCGCAGCTGAGCAGCTCCTATTGGTCACATCATGGAAGGTCCTGTAGCAACAATGAGCTGCCTGAATGAGCAGCAGCTGTGTGCACCCTGCAGGAGGAGGATGACAGCAGACTCAGCACAGACACAGGTAAGCCACGGGAGAGCTGGGAGCAGGAGCGATCATCAGTAGGTGAGTTAACTGTTTATTATTTTAGCATGTGCTTGCCAGCAGGGGGGAATATAGGGATGGGGGGCCATGTGCGTACCAGTAGGGAGGCATATAGAGAGGGCGTCCATGTGAGTGCCAGCAGGGGGGCATATAGTGACTGGGGGGCCATATCCAGGATAGGATGGGGGGCTATGTGCCAGCACAAATGGGCAATGTACAAGGTTGGGGGTTATATAAATACCAGGATGAGGGACATATACGGTATATGATTTGAAAGATGGACACTGGCATTATAAGACACACCTCCATTTAACATAAAAAAACATTTTTTTCTCTTTTTCTTCACCAAATTTGGGGGTGCGTCTTATAATCAGGTGCGTCTTATAAAGCGAAAAATACGGTATATTTGCAGACACACCCCGCCAGGACAATGGGTAGTCCCGGGTGACTTGCCTCGGGTCGAACCACACGGGGTCAGCGATAGTCAGAAATGACCCCGTGTCTCTAAATCCTGACACTTTGCATGTTGTGTTGCCGTTGCTGTGTATTTCTGAAGGACAAAGGCCAGAGTCCGTACACTCCAGGAGGGGTATTTATGGTGCTCGGGTCGGTGGTCCTCTCGGGTGAGGGTGGTGGTAACTCTTCCTCAGGTGGGATGGAGTGCACAAGATGCACTGGATGAGGTGGGGCTGCGTGGGGCTCCCTCCGAATCCTAGAGGGATAGCTGGATTGCAAATACCCAGGTTGCCCACACCCATAACATCTCCTCTCGGTGATACCCCAGGTCGTGGTAGGAACCGTGGGGGCCCAGGATTGTGAGACATGATTGTCATTGGCCTGCGGCTGGGGGGGGGGAAGGGCAGATACAGTCTGAGGGGGCCAGGTCGTGGGAGCAGGCTGTGGTTTATTATTCAGAAGTCTCCTCCATTGCGGTCGGATAGTAAGGGCCTCATCGGCCAGAGCGCAGCTCTGTCTTCGGTGTCCGCTTCCGGACCCATTCTCGTAATTCTGCGGGGCACTTGGCAAAAAATTGTTCTATAAGGAAAGCCTGTATAACATCTTCCACAGTAAAGGCGTTTTCTGCTTCCAGTCATATCCTAAACGACCCTTCCCCCGTGGTGCATGGGAGGTCTCTGAACTGGGCCCTATATGCGTCTGGGGTGATAGTCTGCTTTACAATGTTAGAATCCTTTTTCTGCTGGGAGACAATGGTTCGGTAAACCTGCGCTGCGCTTCCATTCAGGAGTCCCACTAATAAACTTATCCAGCCAGAGTGGAGTACCTCCATTACAGCACACTGCTGCTCAAAGTCCTTGAATAATCCCTCCACATCTCCAGAAGCCTCATCAAATGGCTTAAAGTCTGTCCGGGTGATCAGTACAGGCTTCCGGATCATGGGGTTTATACTCCGCATTGCATTACTCCCTCTTTCGATCTCCATCGATTCTTGTCTCCGCTGTGCTCGATGAGCAGCCTCCTCCTTATACTCCTGAGAGACGGTTGGGCCCAGAACCATCATCTCTTCTTTGTACAACACCACCCACTGGCTTTTGGGGTGGGGGTCCTCGTCTCCTGCGCTTGTCCTTCAGACATGGGAGTAGGTGGTCTGGCTAGCACTCACCAGTAGATCAATTAAGGCCTCTTTAGTCAGTCCCTGGTAATTCAGGCCCAGGTCTCTGGCTCTCTCTTGTAAACTGGATACAATCCAATTTCTGTACTCACTCTGTGGGTGGGTCTCCTTTTGGTTATGCTTTGTTGATCCCATTGCTTGCCACCAGATGTCATGGGTTCCTTCTCCGGTATCACACAATCAACAGGGCAAGTGAAGAGTGAACAATTCCAAGACCTTTATTTAGGCAAAAATGCGAAAAGCGTACTTACCATTAACGCTATCTCTCTGAGACCATGACGGCACCACGGAGAGAGGGGATCCGCCCCACGGGAACAGGAAACCTACAGATAAAAATGCGGTACCTCTCTCCCGCATCAGTTGTTTTACAGAGCATTAACGGAACTTCAGCCTAATACTAACACAACTTTAAAAAAAAATTTCTATAATCATTAAACTGTGTAGAGGAGACACCACTTTACTTTTTGAGTAAGCTGTATTTACAATAAGTGCGCACCCCACGCGTGTAGGGAGGGAATATACGGGTGCCGTCATGCGCTCAGAGAAATACCGTTAACGGTAAGTAACTACGCTTTTCTCTTTCCCACATGACGGCACCATGGAGAGAATTGCAGAGACTATCAAATAGGGGGGGACCACTGCCTCCAGCACCCTTCTACCAAAGGTTAGATCTGAGGAGGTGGCTAGGTCCAGCCGATAGTGGTTGAAGAACGTAGAAGGAGAGGACCAAGTGGCGGCTCTACATATCTGCTCAATGGAGATGCCTGCTCGCTCTGCCCAGGAAGTTGACACCTCTCTTGTGAAATGGGCTGTTATTCTGCCTGGAATGTCCGCACCCTGTGACGAGTACGGCAAGGTGATGGCGTCTCTTATCCACCTCGCCAGCGTGCTTTTTGATGCCTTTCGCCCTTCTTGGCCCCTGGAAGCAGACATAAAGAGACCTATCCTTTCTACACTCCCTGGTGGCCGCTAGGTATGCAATTAGGCATCTCCTAACATCTAATGTGTGTAGGGTCTCTTCTCCCTTGTTTTTGGGATGGGGCAAAAGGAGGGGAGGGAGATTTCTTTAGTTCTGTGGAATCGAGATGATACCTTCGGCAGATAGGCTGGGTCTGTCCTAAGGACCACCCTGTCATCCAGGATGTGTAAATGGAGGGAAAGCCGACAGGGCCTGGATGTCACTAATTCTACGGGCCGATGTCAGGGTTATCAAGAGGAAGGTCTTGAGAGATATTAATTTTAACGGTGCTTCTTGTAAAGGCTCAAAGGGAGGCTTGGTCAGGGCAGAGAGCACCAAGTTTAGATCCCAGGGAGGAGTGTTTAGGGAAGACATAGGCCTGGATCTACCGGCTGCTTTAATGAATCTGGACACCCAACGATTCCCTGCCAAGTCACAGTTGTATAGGGCCCCAAGGGCCGCCACTTGAACCTTTAATGTGCTGGTAGCTAGACCTTGCTCTAAGCCCTTTTGTAGGAACTCTAAGATCTTTGGTATGGGTACCTTCTCCTTTGGACTGGCCCTTTATAATGAAAGGAACTTCCTCCAGACCCTCCCGTACTGTTTAGTGGTTATCGGTTTTCTACTTCGTAGTAGAGTGGATACTAAATTTTGGGAGAAGCCTCTGTTGCTTAACAGAGCCCTTTCAAATTCCAGTCCGTCATATGTAGGTTCTCCACCTGGGGGTGCAGTACTGGGCCCAGAGAGAGTAAGTTTGGGATATCCGGGAGGACCCAAGGGTCGGAGATGGACATTCTCCTCAACCAAGAGAACCACGTCCTTCTCGGCCAGAAGGGGACTATTAATATTACCCTTGCTTTGTCCTCCTGTATCTTCCACAGAACTGATGGAATTAGAGCTATTGGTGGAAACGCATAAGCAAGGGGAAAGTGCCAGGGGATCATGAGGGTGTCCAGGGCTACTGGATTCCCGGAGGGGTCTATGGAGCAGAAGGTTTTCACCTTCCGATTTGTCCCGTTGGCGAACAGGTCTATATCAGGTTTCCCCCATAGTACCGTGATCTGGTTGAAAATTTCCTGGTTCAACTCCCACTTGCCCTGTCTCAGCTGTGTGCGACTTAGAAAGTCCGCCGTGACATTGTCTGCCCCTTTTATGTGGCGTGCTGTCAGTGAGCCTAGGTTTTCCTCTGCAAACTGGAGAATTGATCTTGTCAATGTCATTAGGGCGCAGGATCTTCTACCCCCCGATGGTTTAAGTAAGCCACTACTGTGTGGTTGTCTGAAAACACCCTTACGTGGTGGGTTCTGAGGGATTCCACAAAATACATGAGGGCGAGCTTTACCGCTAGCAGCTTCATGTTCGAAGAGGCTGCCTTTTCGTTCTCTGTCCAGACCCCCGGAGTTACCTGATTGTCCAAGTGAACCCCCCACCCCCTGGGGCTTGCGTCTGTAGTAAGGACTCGAGATACCGGTATCACCCAAGGGACCCCCTGGATACAGTAGGTTGGATGATTTCGTCCACCACTCTAGTGAGCGAGCTGTTTCGGGTGATATGTCTAACCGCCCTTCTAAATTTCTGTGAAGGGAAATTTCTGCCGCTAGTGTTTCCCACTGGAGATCCATTGTGTGAGCATGGGCCCACTGCACGGCTGGCATACAGGCAGTCATTGACCTGAGCAGGGACATGGCCTTCCTCAGGGTTGTTACTGTGCGAGTTATTGCTCCTGATGCCATTTGTTTTATGTGCAGCATTTTCCCATTTTCTATGGTTATGCCCAAATACTCTTGTACTTGGCTCAGGACCATCCGGGATTTTGGTAGATTTAGCATCCAACCTAGGCCAGTCAGAGAATTCATAGTCCTGCAGAGGGACAAGGTGTTGCCTATTACTAGGAAATCGTCCAAGTATGGGACTATTAGGACGTCCTGCTCCCTTAGATGTGCCATGACCTCTGCTATCATTTTTGTGAACACCCTCTGGGCAATGGCCAGCACAAACGGGAGAGCTTTGAATTGATAGTGTTTAATCTCTCCCCCCATAGCTACTGCTAACCTGAGAAATTGGCGGTAGTCCACCTGTATGGGAATGTGGTAGTACGCGTCTTTTAGGTCGAGTACAGTCATGTAACAGGACGGAAACAGCATTTTCACTGCCGATTTTATTGTTTCCATTTTGAATGGGTGGATTATCAGGCACTTGTTTAATTTTTTCAGGTTTATTATTGTCCTGAATGCAGGGCCGTATTTCCCATTAGGCACTCGAGGGCCTGTGCCTGAAGCGGGACTCTGTGGAGGGGCGGCACCTCAGCAATGGTTTTTTTTTCCCTCCGGTCGGTCCATCCCTCTTCCCCCCTCCCTCGATGACATCATACTCACCTCCTGGCTCCTCCAGCGGTGTCTGCAGCTCCGATGATCTCTGGCGCTGCTATGCTTTCCTGACTGTGTGCGCGGTCACGTGGTACCGCTCATTACAGTAAGGAATATGGACGCCACGCCACTCTCATAGGCGTGGCGTCCATATTCGTGAGCTTAATGAGCGGTACCACGTGACCGCACACACAGGAAGCATAGCGGCGCCGCTGGAGGTAACAACATTCACGTGCAGGGACCGCGAGACTCGGAGGACTCAGGTGAGCCCGCGGGTGGGTGGGAAGAGGGGGAGGATGAGCCCAGAGAGCCAGGCATACGGGGGGGAAGAGGATGATCCCGGAACCATGCATACGGGGGGGGATGATGATCCCGGAGCCATGCATACGGGGGGGGGGGGGGGGGGGGGAGAGGATGAGCCCGGAGCCATGCATACGAGGGGGGGGGGGGAGAGGATGAGCCCGGAGCCATGCATACGAGGGGGGGGGGTGAGAGGATGAGCCCGGAGCCATGCATACGGGGGGAGGATGAGCACTGAGCCATGCATACAAGGGGGGGGAGAGGATGATCCCGGAGCCATGCATGTGGGGGGGGGGAGAGGATAATCCCGGGGCAATTCGGGGGGGGGGGGGGGGGGGGGAGAGGATGGTCCCGGAGCCATGCATACACGGGGGGGGGGAAGAGGATGATCCAAGAGCCATGCATACACGCGGGGAGGATGATCCCGGAGCCTTGCATACAGGGGGGTGGAGAGATGATGAGCCCGGAGCCATGCATACAGGGGGGGAAACGAAGTGTGCGGCTGCATGAATTTCTACGTAGCTGACCGCTCTGGTCCCGAAAGCCGGAGGCAGTGCCGTGTATTGAGGTGCGAGACTCATGCGAGTTTTTCGCAAGTGTGACCCCGGCCTACCACAGTATATGTGTTTCTTTATTTAACTCTATGTACCATTTTATTATAAATATTACTAAACATCGGGCTTGGTATTACCTTGGTATTAGACACATACAGTGCCTTGCGAAAGTATTCGGCCCCCTGGAACTTTTCAACCTTTTCCCCACATATCATGCTTCAAACATAAAAAGACCAAATGTAAACTTTTGGTGAAGAATTGGGACACAATTGAAGTTGAACGAAATTTATTGGTTATTTTAAATTTTTGTGGAAATTCAAAAACTGAAAAGTGGGGCATGCAATATTATTTGGCCCCTTTAACTTAATACTTTATTGCGCCACCTTTTGCTGCAATTACAGCTGCAAGTCGCTTGGGGTATGTCTCTATCAGTTTTGTACATCAAGAGACAGAAATTCTCTCCCATTCGTCCTTGGCAAACAGCTTGAGCTTAGTGAGGTTGGATGGAGATCGTTTGTGAACAGCAGTTTTAAGCAAACTTTAAGTGACACTTTTTATGGATATCTTTGAGAAATGGCTTTCTTCTTGCCACTCTTCCATAAAGGCCAGATTTGTGCAGTGTACGACTGATTGTTGTCCTATGGATAGACTGTTCCACCTCAGCTGTAGATCTCTGTAGTTCATCCAGAGTGATCATGGGCTTCTTGGCTGCATCTCTGATCAGTCTTCTCCTTGTCTGAGATGAAAGTTTAGAGGGACGGCTGGGTCTTGGTAGATTTGCAGTGGTATGATACTCCTTCCATTTCAATATGATTGCTTACACAGTGCTCCTTGGGATGTTTAAAGTTTTGGAAATATTTTGTATCCAAATCCGGCTTTAAACTTCTCCACACCAGTATCACGGACCTGCCTGTTGTGTTCCTTGGTCTTCATGATGCTCTCTGTGCTTCAAACAGAACCCTGAGACTATCACAGAGCAGGTGCATTTATACGGAGACTTGATTACACACAGGTGGATTATATTTATCATCATTAGTCATTTAGGACAACATTGGATCATTCAGAGATCCGCAATGAACTTCTGGAGTGAGTTTGCTGCACTGAAAGTAAATGGGTCGAATAATATTGCACGCCCCACTTTTCAGTTTTTGACTTTCCACAAAAATTTAAAATAACCAATAAATTTCATTCAACTTTACAATTGTGTTCCACTTGTTGATTTTTCACCAAAAATTTACATTTGGTATCTTTATGTTCAAAGCATGATATGTGGGAATAGGTTAAAAAGTTCCAGGGGGCCGAATACTTTCGCAACGCACTGTACAGATAGATGATAGATCTATCTATTAACTGTGTGTGTAAACATTATTCTTCAATGGAGTTTGTAAATGAAGAGGTTAAGCAAGAAATGGAATCACAGGATTCACAATTTTTTTGGGGGGTAAATAATAGTTACTTAGCCTACAAAAATGCATACAAATCCACATGAAAAAACGCTTGAAAATCTGCATAAAAATGCACGGATTTTTACCTGCATTTTCTGCTAAGAGATGCAGATTTTGTGCATAACATTCTGCAGACAAATCTGCAACGTGTGCACATACCCTAAGGCTATGTTTCCACGTTCAGGAGACACTGCAGAGAGGACACAGCTCTGCCCAAAGCTTCGCCGGCTTTTGTACATGCGGTGACTCTGCATGTTATCATTGAACCGTGTGGCATCACCGCATTCTATTCATAGACTGAGCGTCTCCGCGAGACAGACATGCTGCGGTGTAGAGAGATGCGCCACATGTGCGTATACATGGGTCTGCCACCTGCGTGTTTGAACACATAGTGGAGACAGGATTTCATAAAATCCCCTCCACTATGCTGTAACATCTGGACGTATTGGACATATGAATAAGGCCTTAGTCAGAGACTGGGAAGTAACCTAATATATAAAGCTCAAGTGTATGTGTGTATGTATGTATGCCCAGGGTAGGCATCCGCACAGTCGCAGCTACAGCCACAAAATTTGGCACAGCCACACGTCTGGACCCCGAGAGCGTCCTAGGCTATGTTGTGAGGCAAAATCTTAACCCCACGCGTTCCAATTCACCAAACAATTTTGCCCCTATCTACATAATGGGGAAAAAGTGTGTGTATCAAGCCCCGCCCCTCATTATGATGTCATGGTTGCCATGGCGACGCTGATGTCATAGGTTGCAAGCCCCGCCGCTCATTATGATATCAATGGTTGACTATGAGATGGAGGATGTGTGATGGGTATATGGGCACTGGACTATGGGATGGAGGAAATGTATGACGGGTATATGGGCACGGGACTATGGGATGGAGGAAATGTATGACGGGTATATGGGCACGGGACTATGGGATGGAGGATATGTATGATGGGTATACAGGCACGGGACTATGGGATGGAGGATATGATGATGGGTATACGGGCATGGGACTATGGGATGGTGGATGAGTGATGGGCACGGGACTATGGGATGGAGGATATGTATGATGGGTATACAGGCACGGGACTATGGGATGGAGGATATGTATGATGGGTATACAGGCATGGGACTATGAGATGAAGGATGTGTGATGGGTATATGGGCACTCGACTATGGGATGGAGGATATGTATGATGGGTATATGGGCATGGGACTATGGGATAGAGGATGTGTGATGGGTATATGGGCATGAGACTATGGGATAGAGGATGTGTGATGGGTATATGTGCACGGGTCTATGGGATCATGGATATGTATGATGGGTATATGGGCACGGGACTATGGGATGGAGGATAATTATAATTTGCTATAACTAACCACAGTTAGTTACTATGCCCGGGCAGCGCCAGGCTCTTCAGCTAGTAGAAGAATAAAATCCATCTAGCAATCCTCCAATGTCTGCTCGACATGGGATGGGGAGAGTTAATAGTTCAGTTAGTGCAGACACCAGACTTCTTGTTGTTAACCATTTAATGCTCTCTTGTCCACCACACTGCAGTATCAAAAGAGGAAGACAGCGAGACAGGCAGCAACATGGCATCGTGACCTTGAAACAGAAGATCCTCAGATCCTGGTATTGTGCATAATATTAAGAATATTTATTCATTGATATTGCGCTATTAAGGTCAGGATCAGATTGCGTTTTGCAGCCCGTTCAGCGCATAGCATTGACTGGTTGCGTTAACGGTATAGCATATTGCGATCGCGTTATGCTATACCCGCTAGCGCAGATGATTCATCTGCGCTAGCGGGTACGGAGCCTCAGACGCTGTAGCCCGTGTCCGAGGTTCCGTCACAGAATGACGGCACATCGCGAGCGCATGCCGCTTTACGGCATGCGTCGCGATGCGCCACATAATGGGGTCAATGGTAGCGTTAACGGACTGCCTAAACGCAATGTAACCCCAGCCTAACCCCACAGCACTTTACATACATCATCAACACTGTCCCCATTGGGGCTCACAATTCAAACATCCTATTAGTAGATCTTTTGAGTGTGGTAGGAAACCCACACAAACACGGGGAGAACATATAAACTCTTTTCAGATGTCATCCTTGTTGGGATTTGAACCCCAGTGCTACTGAGCCACTATATACAGTACTAAGCCACTATATACAGTGCTAACCTCTGAGCCACCGTGCTGCCATAATAGCTATGCAAGAATGTTTTTGCTGGCAGCATTGTATATTAGTTTCATTTCACCCCTTCAAACTTTTTATATGTGCATGTAGCTCTTTCCAAGACAAATTCCATAAATACCTTTATATGGTCAGTCCCTTTCTCCCATATTCAGAAATCGGCATTTCAATTGATATATAAATAATGCCTAACGACTATGGTGAATCTTATCCCTCTGTCACTCCAGCTCTATTTCCCACAGAGAGCCACCTCCTTCACTGACAGCCTCTGTGTGTTTCCTTCTGGAAAAAAGAGCTGTAGTCGAACAGGAAGAGGTGACACTGAGCAGGTATAGAGCTGGAGCAACAGATCTACTCCCTCATTTGAATATGTATGCAAACCGATTTCAGATGAATGGACTGAACATGTAAAACTATTGCCGGAATTGTCTTTGAAAGAGCTACATGGGCATAGACACAGATTCAGACCCCTTACTCATTCCCTATGGGACTTGCGAACATGTGCAGCACTTGCGGTGAGACAAATAAAACACAGCTAGCAGTGTTTTTTTCCGTTGCTGCAAGTACCGCATTTTCGGGATCGCGGCAAAACCGCAAGTGCCGCACATGTCCGCAAGTCCCATAGGGAATGAATGAGGCCATATGCAGCGTTGCCATAATTGATCTGTTACGTGACAGATGCGGAAAAACTGCCGAATCTGCCGAGAATGGCGAAAATCCCTGATGTGAAAGTAGACTAAGTCACTGCCGACAGTGTCTGCATTAGTCATACTCGCCAATGGGGGGAAGGCAGCACAAACTCTAAATACGGCCCTGCCTGAATGTCCCATCTGGCTTCCTCCTTAGGAAGATAGGGGAATAGAAGCCTTCTCTTTCTTGGTGAGGGACCTTTTGCAATACTGATTTCTCCACCAGGGTCTGACTTTCCTGTTGAATAGCGGCTTGCTCTTCCGCCGACTGCCTCCGTGGGTTCACTACGAAAGAGGGTTTGGGTGAGGTGTGAAAATTTAACTTAAGGCCTGTTTTTATGATGTTTAAGATCCATTGACTGATATGTTTTCCCAGGTTGGGAAGAAGAGGGCCAATCTTCCTCCTACCTGGGAGACACCTTCATTGGGGTGGCTTCTTGTCTGCTGGTTTTCCAAACATGAACACCTTTCCTTTGCCTCTTCTATCTTCCCCACTTGTCCTGAGAGTTTTTAGATGGCTTCCTCTGGATAAATTTCCTGCTCCGAAAACGCTTGAAGGGGAAATTGGATGGTTAGGGAAAGACTTCTTTTTATCCCCCGCTTTGTCGAGTATATCATCTAGTGTATGTCCGAAAAGGAATTCACCTTCACAGGGAATGGAGCAAAGTTTTGTTTTTGTTTGTAGGACCCTCATCCAGCACTTGAGCCATAGGACCCTTCTAGCTGCGTTCGAGAATGAGGCTGCCCTGGCCGCTAGCCTGATTGAATCTGCGGATGCGTTCGCTAAAAAGGCCACCGCTCCTCTCATCAATGGGACGGAGTCTAGAATTGCGCCTTTCTGAGTTTTGTTTTTTAGCTGGTCCTCCATCTCTCTAGACCACGTGTTTATCTCGCGGAGACGCTCAGTCTACGCAAGATAAATAACCCAGTTCTATGAATAGGATGCGGTGATGCCACACGGTTCAATGATAACATGCAGAGTCACCGCACGTACAAAAGCCCGCAAAGCTTTGGGCAGAGCTGTGTCCTCTCTGCTGTGTCTCCTGAACGTGGAAACATAGCCTTAGGGAATGTGCACACGTTGCAGATTTGTCTGCAGAATTTTATGCACAAAATTTGCATCTCTTAGCAGAAAATGCAGGTAAAATCCGTGCATTTTTTATGCAGTTTTTCATGCGGATTTGTATGCATTTTTGTAGGCTAAATAATCTATTATTTACCAAAAATAAAAAGAATTGTGATGCCATTTCTTGTTCAACCTCTTCATTTACATACTCCATTGAAGAATAATGTTTACACACACAGATAGATGATAGATATATCGATAGATGATAGAACTATCTATACAGTGGGTTGCGAAAGTATTCGGCCCCCTGGAACGTAACCTTTTCCAACATATCATGCTTCGAACATAAAGATACCAAATGTTACATTTGGTGAAGAATCAACAAGTGGAACACAATTGTGAAGTTGAATGAAATTTATTGGTTATTTTAAATTTTTGTGGAAAGTCAAAAACTGAAAAGTGGGGCGTGCAATATTATTCAGCCCCTTAATTTTCAGTACAGCAAACTCACTCCAGAAGTTCATTGTGGATCTTGTCCAATGTTGTCCTAAATGACTAATGATGATAAAAATAATCCACCTGTGTGTAATCAAGTCTCCGTATAAATGCACCTGCTCTGTGATAGTCTCAGGGTTCTGTTTGAAGCACAGAGAGCATCATGAAGACCAAGGAACACAACAGGCAGGTCAGTGATACTGTTGTGGAGAAGTTTAAAGCCAGATTTGGATACAAAATGATTTCCAAAACTTTAAAAATCCCAAGGAGCACTGTGCAAGCAATCATATTGAAATGGAAGGAATATCATACCACTGCAAATCTTCCAAGACCCAGCCGTCCCTCTAAACTTTCATCTCAAACAAGGAGAAGACTGATCAAAGATGCAGCCAAGAGGCCCATGATCACTCTGGATGAACTACAGAGATCTACAGCTGAGGTGGAACAGTCTATCCATAGGACAACAATCAGTCGTACACTGCACAAATCTGGCCTTTACGGAAGAGTGGCAAGAAGAAAGCCATTTCTCAAAGATATCCATACAAAGTGTCGCTTAAAGTTTGCAACAAGCCACCTGGGAGACACACAAAACTTGTGGAAGAAGGTGCTCTGGTCAAATGAAACCAAAATCAAACTTTTTGGCAACAATGCCAAGCGATATGTTTGGCATAAAGGCAACACAGCTCATTATCCTGAACACACCATCCCTACTGTCAAACATGGTGGTGACAGCATCATGGTTTGAACCTGCTTTTCTTCAGAAGGGACAGGGAAGATGGTTAAAATTGATGGGAAGATGGATGGAGCCAAATACAGGACCATTCTTGAAAGAAACCTGTTGGAGTCTGCAAAAGACCTGAGACTGGGATGGAGATTTGTCTTCCAACAAGACAACGGTCCCAAACATAAAGCAAAATCTACAATGGAATGGTTCACAAATAAACGTATCCAGGTGTTAGAATGGCCAAGTCAAAGTCCAGACCTGAATTCAATCGAGAATCTGTGGAAAGAGCTGAAAACTGCTGTTCACAAACGATCTCCATCAAACCTCACTGAGCTCGAGCTGTTTGCCAAGGAAGAGTGAGCAAGAAATTCAGTCTCTCGACGTACAAAACTGATAGACATACCCCAAGCGACTTGCAGCTGTAATCGCAGCAAAAGGTGGTGCAATAAAGTATTAAGTTAAAGGGGCAGAATAATATTGCACTCCCTACTTTTCAGTTTTTGAATTACCACAAAAATTTAAAATAACCAATAAATTTCGTTCAACTTCACAATTGTGCCCCACTTGTTGATTCTTCACCAAAATTTACATTTGGTCATTTTATGTTTGAAGCATGATATGTGGGAAAAGGTTGAAAAGTTCCAGGGGAACAAATACTTTCGCAAGGCACTGTATATATCTAATACCAAGATAATACCAAGCCCGATGTTTAGTAATATTTACAATATAATAAAATGATACATAGTGAGTTAAATAAAGAAACACACACATAAAATCTGCGTTAGGCGAGGGTCACACTTGCGACAAATTCGCACGAGTCTCGCACCTTAATACACGGCACTGCCGCCAGGACTCGGGACCAGAGCCGTCAGCTATGTATAAATTCATGCAGCTGCACACTCTGGTCCCCCCCCCCCGTATGCATGGCTCCGGGCTCATTCTCTCCCCCCCCCGTATGCATGGCTCCGGGCTCATTCTCTACCCCCCCCCCCCCCCCGTATGCATGGCTCCGAGCTCATTCTCTACCCCCCCCCCCCCGTATGCATGGCTCCGGGCTCATTCTCTACCCCCCCCCCCCCCCGTATGCATGGCTCCGGGCTCATTCTCTCCCCCCCCCCCCCGTATGCATGGCTCCGGGCTCATTCTCTCCCCCCCCCCCGTATGCATGTATCCGGGATCATCCTCTCCCACCCCCCCTGTATGCATGTATCCGGGATCATCCTCTCCCACCCCCCCCCGTATGCATGTATCCGGGATCATCCTCTCCCACCCCCCCCTGTATGCATGAATCCGGGATCATCCTCTCCCCCCCTGTATGCATGTATCCAGGATCATCCTCTCCCACCCCCCCCTGTATGCATGGCTCCGAGAACATCCCCCCCAGTATGCATGGCTCCGGGATCATCCTCTTCCCCTGTATGCATGGCTCCGGGATCATCCTCCCCCTGGAAGCATGGCTCTGGGATCATCCTCTCCCCCCTGTATGCATGAATCCGGGATCATCCTCTGCCCCCCCACCGTATGCATGAATCCGGGATCATCCTCTTCCCCCCCCCCACCCCGTATGCATGAATCCGGGATCATCCTCACCCCCCCCCCCCCCGTATGCATGAATCCGGGATCATCCTCTCCCCCGCCCCCCCCCGTATGCATGAATCCAGGATCATCCTCCGCCCCCCCTGTATGCATGTATCCGGGATCATCCTCTCCCACCCCCCCCTGTATGCATGAATCCAGGATCATCCTCTTTCCCCCCCCCCTGTATGCATGAATTCGGGATCATCCTCTCCCCCCCCCCCCCCGTATGCATGAATCCAGGATCATCCTCTTCCCCCCCCCCGTATGCATGAATCCGGGATCATCCTCTCCCCCCCCCCGTATGCATGAATCCAGGATCATCCTCTTCCCCCCCCCTGTATGCATGAATCCGGGATCATCCTCTCCCCCCCCCCCCCGTATGCATGAATCCGGGATCATCCTCCCCCCCCCCCCCTGTATGCATGTATCCGGGATCATCCTCTCCCACCCCCCCCCCCCTGTATGCATGAATCCGGGATCATCCTCTCCCACCCCCCCCCCCCTGTATGCATGAATCCGGGATCATCCTCTCCCCCCCCCTGTATGCATGGCTCCGGGATCATATTCTACCCCCCCCCCGTAAGCATGGCTCCGGGATCATATTCTACCCCCCCCCCGTATGCATGGCTCCGGGATCATATTCTACCCCCCCCCCGTATGCATGGCTCCGGGATCATATTCTACCCCCCCCCCCGTATGCATGGCTCCGGGATCATATTCTACCCCCCCCCCCGTATGCATGGCTCCGGGATCATATTCTACCCCCCCACCCGTATGCATGGCTCCGGGATCATATTCTACCCCCCCCCCCCGTATGCATGGCTCCTGGATTATCCTCTTCCCCTATATGCATGGCTCTCTAGGCTCAGCCTATCCCTCCCCCCCCCCGCGGGCTCACCTGAGTCCTCAGAGTCGCGTGGTCCCTGCACGTGCATGTTGTTACCTCCAGCGGCGCCGCTATGCTTCCTGACTGTGTGTGCGGCCACCTGGTACAGGATATTAATCTCATGAATATGGACGCCGCGCCTATGAGTGGCGTGGCGTCCATATTCATTACTGTAATGAGCGGTACCACGTGACTGCGCACAGTCAGGAAGCACAGCAGCGCCAGAGATCATCTGAGCTGCAGACACCGCTGGAAGAGCCAGGAGGTGAGTATGATGTCATCGAGGGAGGGGGATATGGACCGACCAGAGGGAAAAAAAAAACATTGCTGAGGTGCCGCCCCTCCACAGAGTCCCGCTCCAGGCACATGCCCACGAGTGCCTAATGGGAAATACGGCCCTGGTGATAATTTTCAAGGGGTGGAGTTCACGAGATCAATTGCTGTAAGGGTTGCCTTGGTCGTAGGGTGCCTTGCTGCAAAGGGGGAAGAGAACTGGAGGAATGTACCCCAATGTGCAGAGTCCTGGTGCTCCTCCAGGACTGAGTCCAGTCCCCTCTATCACAGTCCCTGCTCCCCCATTACCGCTCACCAGTGCAGACTTCTCCTCCAGCTCTTACATGTGGAGCCGGCTGTAACCTAATGTGCAGAGTCCGGGTGCCCCCCAGGACTGAGTCCTGTCCTCTCTATCACACAGTCCCTGCTCCCCCATTACCGCTCACCAGTGCAGACGTCTCCTCCAGCTCTTACATGTGGAGCCAGCTGTACCCTAATATGCAGAATCCCGGTGCACCCCAGAACTGAGTCCTGTCCCCTCTATCACACAGTCCCTGCTCCCCCATTACCGCTCACCAGTGCAGACTTCTACTCCAGCTCTTACATGTGGAGCCGGCTGTACCCTAATGTGCAGAGTCCCGGTGCTCCCCCAGGACTGAGTCCTGTCCCCTCTATCACACAGTCCCTGCTCCCCCATTACCGCTCACCAGTGCAGACTTCTCCTCCAGCTCTAACATGTGGAGCCGGCTGTACCCTAATGTGCAGAGTCCCGATGCTCCCCCAGGACTGAGTCCTGTCCCCTCTATCACACAGTCCCTGCTCCTCCATTACCGCTCACCAGTGCAGACTTCTCCTCCAGCTCTTACATGTGGAGCCGGCTGTACCCTAATGTGCAGAGTCCCGGTGCTTCCCCAGGACTGAGTCCTGTCCCCTCTATCACACAGTCCCTGCTCCCCCATTACCACTCACCAGTGCAGACTTCTCCTCCAGCTCTTACATGTGGAGCCAGCTGTACCCTAATGTGCAGAGTCCCGGTGCTCCCCCAGGACTGAGTCCTGTCCCCTCTATCACACAGTCCCTGCTCCCCCATTACCACTCACCAGTGCAGACTTCTCCTCCAGCTCTTACATGTAGATCCGGCTGTATACTAATGTGCAGAGTCCCGGTGCCCCCCAGGACCGAGTCGTGTCCCCTCTATCACACAGCCCCTGCTCCCCCATTACCGCTCACCAGTGCAGACTTCTCCTCCAGCTCTTACATGTGGAGCCGGCTGTACCCTAATGTGTAGAGTCCCGGTGCCCCCCAGGACTGAGTCCTGTCCCCTCTATCACACAGCCCCTGCTCCCCCATTACCGCTCACCAGTGCAGACTTCTCCTCCAGCTCTTACATGTGGAGCAGGCTGTACCCTAATGTGCAGAGTCCCGGTGCCCCCCAGGACTGAGTCCTGTCCCCTCTATCACACAGTCCCTGCTCCCCCATTACCGCTCACCAGTGCAGACTTCTCCTCCAGCTATTACATGTGGAGCCGGCTGTACCCTAATGTGCAGAGTCCCGGTGCTCCCCCAGGACTGAGTCCTGTCCCCTCTATCACACAGTCCCTGCTCCCCCATTACCGCTCACCAGTGCAGACTTCTCCTCCAGCTATTACATGTGGAGCCGGCTGTACCCTAATGTGCAGAGTCCCGGTGCCCCCCAGGACTGAGTCCTGTCCCCTCTATCACACAGTCCCTGCTCCCCCATTAGCGCTCACCAGTGCAGACTTCTCCTCCAGCTCTTACATGTGGAGCCGTCTGTACCCTAATGTGCAGAGACCGGTGCTTCCCCAGGACTGAGTCCTGTCCCCTCTATCACACAGTCCCTGCTCCCCCATTACCGCTCACCAGTGCAGACTTCTCCAGCTATTACATGTGCAGAGTCCCGGTGCCCCCCAGGACTGAGTCCTGTCCCCTCTATCACACAGTCCCTGCTCCCCCATTACCGCTCACCAGTGCAGACTTCTCCAGCTATTACATGTGCAGAGTCCCGGTGCCCCCCAGGACTGAGTCCTGTCCCCTCTATCACACAGTCCCTGCTCCCCCATTACCGCTCACCAGTGCAGACTTCTCCAGCTATTACATGTGCAGAGTCCCGGTGCCCCCCAGGACTGAGTCCTGTCCCCTCTATCACACAGTCCCTGCTCCCCCATTACCACTCACCAGTGCAGACTTCTCCTCCAGCTCTTACATGTGGAGCCGGCTGTACCCTAATGTGCAGAGTCCGGTGCCCCCCAGGACTGAGTCCTGTCCCCTCTATCACACAGTCTCTGCTCCCCCATTACCACTCACCAGTGCAGACTTCTCCTCCAGCTCTTACATGTGGAGCCGGCTGTACCCTAATGTGCAGAGTCCCGGTGCTCCCCCAGGACTGAGTCCTGTCCCCTCTATCACACAGTCTCTGCTCCCCCATTGCCGCTCACCAGTGCAGACTTCTCCTCCAGCTCTTACATGTGGAGCCGGCTGTACCCTAATGTGCAGAGCCCCGGTGCTCCCCCAGGACTGAGTCCTGTCCCCTCTATCACACAGTCCCTGCTCCCCCATTACCGCTCACCAGTACAGACTTCTCCTCCAGCTCTTACATGTGGGGCCGGCTGTCCCCTAATGTGCAGAGTCCCGGTGCCCCCCAGGACTGAGTCCTGTCCCCTCTATCACACAGTCCCTGCTCCCCCATTACCGCTCACCAGTACAGACTTCTCCTCCAGCTCTTACATGTGGGGCCGGCTGTCCCCTAATGTGCAGAGTCCCGGTGCCCCCCAGGACTGAGTCCTGTCCCCTCTATCACACAGTCCCTGCTCCCCATTACCACTCACCAGTGCAGACTTCTTCTCCAGCTCTTATATGTGGAGCCGGCTGTACCCTAATGTGCAGAGTCCCGGTGCCCCCCAGGACTGAGTCCTGTCCCCTCTATCACACAGTCCCTGCTCCCCCATTACCGCTCACCAGTGCAGACTTCTCCTCCAGCTCTTACATGTGGGGCCGGTTGTACCCTAATGTGCAGAGTCCCGGTGCTCCCCCAGGACTGAGTCCTGTCCCCTCTATCACACAGTCCCTGCTCCCCCATTACCGCTCACCAGTGCAGACTTCTCCTCCAGCTCTTACATGTGGAGCCGGCTGTACCCTAATGTGCAGAGTCCCGGTGCTCCCCAGGACTGAGTCCTGTCCCCTCTATCACACAGTCCCTGCTCCCCCATTACCGCTCACCAGTGCAGACTTCTCCTCCAGCTCTTACATGTGGAGCCGGCTGTACCCTAATGTGCAGAGTCCCGGTGCTCCCCCAGGACTGAGTCCTGTCCCCTCTATCACACAGTCCCTGCTCCCCCATTACCACTCACCAGTGCAGACTTCTCCTCCAGCTCTTACATGTGGAGCCGGCTGTACCCTAATGTGCAGAGTCCCGGTGCCCCCCAGGACTGAGTCCTGTCCCCTCTATCACACAGTCCCTGCTCCCCCATTACCGCTCACCAGTGCAGACTTCTCCTCCAGCTCTTACATGTGGAGCCGGCTGTACCCTAATGTGCAGAGTCCCGGTGCTCCCCCAGGACTGAGTCCTGTCCCCTCTATCACACAGTCCCTGCTCCTCCATTACCGCTCACCAGTGCAGACTTCTCCTCCAGCTCTTACATGTGGAGCCGGCTGTACCCTAATGTGCAGAGTCTCGGTGCTCCCCCAGGACTGAGTCCTGTCCCCTCTATCACACAGTCCCTGCTCCTCCATTACCGCTCACCAGTGCAGACTTCTCCTCCAGCTCTTACATGTGGAGCCGGCTGTACCCTAATGTGCAGAGTCTCGGTGCTCCCCCAGGACTGAGTCCTGTCCCCTCTATCACACAGTCCCTGCTCCCCCATTACCGCTCACCAGTGCAGACTTCTCCTCCAGCTCTTACATGTGGAGCCGGCTGTACCCTAATGTGCAGAGTCCCGGTGCCCCCCAGGACTGAGTCCTGTCCCCTCTATCACACAGTCCCTGCTCCCCCATTACCGCTCACCAGTGCAGACTTCTCCTCCAGCTGTTACATGTGGAGCCGGCTGTACCCTAATGTGCAGAGTCCCGGTGCCCCCCAGGACTGAGTCCTGTCCCCTCTATCACACAGTCCCTGCTCCCCCATTACCGCTCACCAGTGCAGACTTCTCCTCCAGCTCTTACATGTGGAGCCGGCTGTACCCTAATGTGGAGAGTCCCGGTGCCCCCCAGGACTGAGTCCTGTCCCCTCTATCACACAGTCCCTGCTCCCCCATTACCGCTCACCAGTGCAGACTTCTCCTCCAGCTGTTACATGTGGAGCCGGCTGTACCCTAATGTGCAGAGTCCCGGTGCCCCCCAGGACGGAGTCCTGTCCCCTCTATCACACAGTCCCTGCTCCCCCATTACCGCTCACCAGTGCAGACTTCTCCTCCAGCTCTTACATGTGGAGCCGGCTGTACCCTAATGTGCAGAGTCCCGGTGCCCCCCAGGACGGAGTCCTGTCCCCTCTATCACACAGTCCCTGCTCCCCCATTACCGCTCACCAGTGCAGACTTCTCCTCCAGCTCTTACATGTGGAGCCGGCTGTACCCTAATGTGGAGAGTCCCGGTGCCCCCCCAAGACTGAGTCCTGTCCCCTCTATCACACAGTCCCTGCTCCCCCATTACCGCTCACCAGTGCAGACTTCTCCTCCAGCTCTTACATGTGGAGCCGGCTGTACCCTAATGTGCAGAGTCCCGGTGCCCCCCAGGACTGAGTCCTGTCCCCTCTATCACACAGTCCCTACTCCCCCATTACCGCTCACCAGTGCAGACTTCTCCTCCAGCTCTTACATGTGGAGCCGGCTGTACCCTAATGTGCAGAGTCCCGGTGCTCCCCCAGGACTGAGTCCTGTCCCCTCTATCACACAGTTCCTGCTCCCCCATTACCGCTCACCAGTGCAGACTTCTCCTCCAGCTCTTACATGTGGAGCCGGCTGTCCCCTAATGTGCAGAGTCCCGGTGCCCTCCAGGTCTGAGTCCTGTCCCCTCTATCACACAGTCCCTGCTCCCCCATTACCACTCACCAGTGCAGACTTCTCCTCCAGCTCATGTGGAGCCGGCTGTACCCTAATGTGCAGAGTCCCGGTGCTCCCCCAGGACTGAGTCCTGTCCCCTCTATCACACAGTTCCTGCTCCCCCATTACCGCTCACCAGTGCAGACTTCTCCTCCAGCTCTTACATGTGGAGCCGGCTGTCCCCTAATGTGCAGAGTCCCGGTGCCCTCCAGGTCTGAGTCCTGTCCCCTCTATCACACAGTCCCTGCTCCCCCATTACCGCTCACCAGTGCAGACTTCTCCTCCAGCTCTTACATGTGGAGCCGGCTGTACCCTAATGTGCAGAGTCCCGGTGCCCCCCAGGACTGAGTCCTGTCCCCTCTATCACACAGTCCCTGCTCCCCCATTACCACTCACCAGTGCAGACTTCTCCTCCAGCTCTTACATGTGGAGCCGGCTGTCCCCTAATGTGCAGAGTCCCGGTGCCCCCCAGGACTGAGTCCTGTCCCCTCTATCACACAGTCCCTGCTCCCCCATTACCGCTCACCAGTGCAGACTTGTCCTCCAGCTCTTACATGTGGAGCCGGCTGTCCCCTAATGTGCAGAGTCCCGGTGCCCCCCCAGGACTGAGTCCTGTCCCCTCTATCACACAGTCCCTGCTCCCCCATTACCGCTCACCAGTGCAGACTTCTCCTCCAGCTCTTACATGTGGAGCCGGCTGTACCCTAATGTGCAGAGTCCCGGTGCCCCCCAGGACTGAGTCCTGTCCCCTCTATCACACAGTCCCTGCTCCCCCATTACCGCTCACCAGTGCAGACTTCTCCTCCAGCTCTTACATGTGGAGCCGGCTGTACCCTAATGTGCAGAGTCCCGGTGCTCCCCCAGGACTGAGTCCTGTCCCCTCTATCACACAGTCCCTGCTCCCCCATTACCGCTCACCAGTGCAGACTTCTCCTCCAGCTCTTACATGTGGAGCCGGCTGTACCCTAATGTGCAGAGTCCCGGTGCCCCCCAGGACTGAGTCCTGTCCCCTCTATCACACAGTCCCTGCTCCCCCATTACCGCTCACCAGTGCAGACTTCTCCTCCAGCTCTTACATGTGGAGCCGGCTGTACCCTAATGTGCAGAGTCCCGGTGCCCCCCAGGACTGAGTCCTGTCCCCTCTATCATACAGTCCCTGCTCCCCCATTACCGCTCACCAGTGCAGACTCCTCCTCCAGCTCTTACATGTGGAGCCGGCTGTACCCTAATGTGCAGAGTCCCGGTGCCCCCCAGGACTGAGTCCTGTCCCCTCTATCACACAGTCCCTGCTCCCCCATTACCTCTCACCAGTGCAGACTTCTCCTCCAGCTCTTACATGTGGAGCCGGCTGTACCCTAATGTGCAGAGTCCCGGTGCCCCCCCAGGACTGAGTCCTGTCCCCTCTATCATACAGTCCCTGCTCCCCCATTACCGCTCACCAGTGCAGACTCCTCCTCCAGCTCTTACATGTGGAGCCGGCTGTACCCTAATGTGCAGAGTCCCGGTGCCCCCCAGGACTGAGTCCTGTCCCCTCTATCACACAGTCCCTGCTCCCCCATTACCGCTCACCAGTGCAGACTTCTCCTCCAGCTCTTACATGTCGCAGCTTCCTAACCAGAAAACACTCCACTTCCTAGTTCCTACAAACGCCCATCCTGCTCCTCCCCCTCACAGGTTTTGAAGCTGGACTGTATGGACTCCTTCCACGTGTGACGTAATTTCTGGGGGCGTGTCATACCGGGAGGGGCGTGGTCTGACAGCACAGGCAGGAAGAGAAGCCTCGATTACACATGTGTCTGGTGTCTGTGAGTAGCAGGGAGTGAGGTCAGTGACAAACAGGAGGGTTTATTAACAGATTAATGTCTTCTCACATTTTTGGTTGACAGGGCTGATACTTGGGGTTATCTAGTGGGTTTTGGAGACTTAATGTTTGGGTCATTTGGGAGTTGGGCTTCTGGAGGGGAGGGGAGATTAATGCACACTTGGGGAGTCTGGGTGGGCTCACTGCGGTGAGGGATTAGTGCAAGTTTTTGGGGTTTGTTTGGGCTCCTAGGGGGGTCTCGTTGAGTCCCTTGGGGTTTAATGCACGTCTGTGGGATCTGGTAATGTCCCGGAGGGCTTAGTGCACGCTTGTGAAGGCAGGGTGGGTTCCTCACTGGGGGGGGATTAGTGCATGTTTTTGGGGTTTGCTTTGGCTCCTGGTGGGGGGTTAATGCATTCTTGCGTGGTCTGGTTGGGTCACTTGGATGGATGGTTAATTCATGTCTGCTGGTACTTTTTTGGCCCTGGGGGCGGTTAATGCACGCTCGTGTGGTCTGGTTGGGCCCCCAGGGGGATTACTTGATCCTTTTGGGGTCTAGTTGGCCCTATATCTACAATAATATATACCTGACAGGAGCGCGTACAGTCTATATCTACAATAATATATACCTGACAGGAGCGCGTACAGTCTATATCTACAATAATATATACCTGACAGGAGCCCGTACAGTCTATATCTACAATAATATATACCTGACAGGAGCCCGTACAGTCTGTATCTACAATAATATATACCTGACAGGAGCCCATACAGTCTATATCTACAATAACATATACCTGACAGGAGCCCGTACAGTCTATATCTACAGTAATATATACCTGACAGGAGCCCGTACAGTCTATATCTACAATAATATATACCTGACAGGAGCCCGTACAGTCTATATCTACAATAATATATACCTGACAGGAGCCCATACAGTCCATATCTACAATAATATATACCTGACAGGAGCCCGTACAGTCTATATCTACAATAACATATACCTGACAGGAGCCCGTACAGTCTATATCTACAATAATATATACCTGACAGGAGCCCATACAGTCCATATCTACAATAATATATACCTGACAGGAGCCCGTACAGTCTATATCTACAATAACATATACCTGACAGGAGCCCGTACAGTCTGTATCTACAATAATATATACCTGACAGGAGCCCATACAGTCTGTATCTACAATAATATATACCTGACAGGAGCCCGTACAGTCTATATCTACAATAATATATACCTGACAGGAGCCCGTACAGTCTATATCTACAGTAATATATACCTGACAGGAGCCCATACAGTCTATATCTACAATAACATATACCTGACAGGAGCCCATACAGTCTATATCTACAATAATATATACCTGACAGGAGCCCGTACAGTCTATATCTACAATAATATATACCTGACAGGAGCCCGTACAGTCTATATCTACAATAATATGTACCTGACAGGAGCCCGTACAGTCTATATCTACAATAATATATACCTGACAGGAGCCCGTACAGTCTATATCTACAATAATATATACCTGACAGGAACCCGTACAGTCTGTATCTACAATAATATATACCTGACAGGAGCCTGTACAGTCTGTATCTACAATAATATATACCTGACAGGAGCCATACACTCTATATCTACAATAATATATACCTAACAGGAGCCCGTACAGTCTATATCTACAATAATAATAATAATTTTTATTTATATAGCGCCAACATATTCCGCAGCACTTTACAATTAAGCGGGGACATTTACAGACAATAAATTCAATACAAGTTAAGACAATTCAAACAGTGACATTAGGAGTGAGGTCCCTGCTCGCAAGCTTACAATCTACAAGGAAATCGGGGGACACAGTAGGTGAGAAATGCTTGTTAATTCAGGTCTGGCAATTATAATAGGGATTTTCATATAAAGCTGCATGATCCGGTCATCAGCCCGTGTGTTTAAGTGCAATAAACAAGTATCAAGTGCAGTTATTGTGTGCATGGAGGGTGTGGAGACAGATGAATAGTAGGGTGCAGATTCAGAATAATATTTGGAAGGAGGGAACAGGGCAAAGTTAGTTTACTGAGTAGTTGATGTGGTAGGCTTGTTTGAAGAGATGGATTTTCAAAGCACGCTTGAATAGGTCGGGGCTAGGTATCAGTCTGATCGTCTGGGGAAGTGCATTCCAGAGAGTTGGAGCAGCACGAGAGAAGTCTTGGAGACGGAGGTGCGAGGTTTGGATTACGGGGGATATTAGTCTTAGGTCATTTGTAGAATGGAGGGCACGTGTAGGGCGATAGACAGAGATGAGAGAGGAGATATAAGGCGGTGCAGAACAGTGGAGAGCTTTGTGGGTGAGAGAGATGAGTTTATACTGGACCCTGTAGCGAATAGGTAGCCAGTGTAATGACTGGCACAAGATGGAGGCATCGGTGAAGCGGCTGGACAGAAATATGACCCTGGCTGCCGCATTCAAGATGGATTGGAGAGGAGAAAGTTTGGTAAGAGGGAGACCGATCAGAAGAGAGTTGCAGTAGTCCAGACGAGAATGAATAAGAGCGACAGTAAGAGTCTTAGCAGTTTCAAAGGTGAGAAAAGGTCGGATTCTGGAGATGTTTTTAAGATGCAGGTGACAAGAGCGACTGAGTGATCGGATGTACGGAGTAAAGGAAAGTTCAGTGTCGAATATGACCCCAAGACAGCGGGCATGCTGCTTGGGAGTTATGGTTGAACCCTCCAGGGTTATTTCGATGTTAGGTAGAGTGAGGTTAGTAGAGGGGAGAAACACAAGAAGTTCAGTTTTAGAGAGATTTAGTTTCAGATAGAGGGAGGACATGATGCTAGAGACAGCAGACAGACAATCCTTGGTATTTTGAATTAGGGTAGGGGTGATGTCAGGGGAAGAAGTGTATAATTGTGTGTCATCAGCATAGAGATGATACTGGAACCCAAATCTGCTGATTGTTTGTCCAATAGGGGCAGTGTATAAAGAGAAGAGGAGGGGGCCTAGGACTGAGCCCTGCGGGACCCCGATAGTAAAGGGACGAGAAGAGGAGCCGGAAAAAGATACAGTGAAGGAGCCGTCAGAGAGGTAGGAGGAGAACCAGGAGAGGGCTGTGTCCTTGAGGCCTATAGAGCGGAGCATAGTGAGGAGGAGCTGGTGATCCACAGTGTCAAATGCGGCAGAGAGATCCAGGAGAATCAGCAGGGAGCAATGACCTTTTGATTTAGCTGTTATTAAATCATTAGATCATTATCTACAATAATATATACCTGACAGGAGCCCGTACAGACTGTATCTACAATAATATATACCTGACAGGAGCCATACAGTCTATATCTACAATAATATATGCCTGACAGGAGCCCGTACAGTCTATATCTACAATAATATATACCTGACAGGAGCCCGTACAGTCTGTATGTACAATAATATATACCTGACGAGCCCGTACAGCCTGTATCTGCAGTAATAAATACCTGACAGGAGCCCGTACAGTCTGTATCTACAATAATATATACCTGACAGGAGCCCGTACAGTCTGTATCTACAATAATATATACCTGACAGGAGCCCGTACAGTCTATATTTACAATAATATATACCTGACAGGAGCCCGTACAGTCTGTATGTACAATAATATATACCTGACAGGAGCCATACAGTCTATATCTACAATAATATATACCTGACAGGAGCCCGTACAGCCTGTATCTGCAGTAATATATACCTGACAGGAGCCCGTACAGTCTGTATCTACAAAAATATATACCTGACAGGAGCCCGTACAGTCTGTATCTACAATAATATATACCTGACAGGAGCCCGTACAGTCTATATCTATAATAATATATACCTGACAGGAGCCCGTACAGTCTGTATCTACAATAATATATACCTGACAGGAGCCATACAGTCTATATCTACAATAATATATACCTGACAGGAGCCCGTACAGTCTATATCTACAATAATATATACCTGACAGGAGCCCGTACAGTCTGTATGTACAATAATATATACCTGACAGGAGCCCGTACAGCCTGTATCTGCAGTAATATATACCTGACAGGAGCCCGTACAGTCTGTATCTACAATAATATATACCTGACAGGAGCCCGTACAGTCTGTATCTACAATAATATATACCTGACAGGAGCGCGTACAGTCTATATCTACAATAATATATACCTGACAGGAGCCCGTACAGTCTGTATCTACAATAATATATACCTGACAGGAGCCCATACAGTCTATATCTACAATAATATATACCTGACAGGAGCCTGTACAGTCTATATCTACAATAATATATACCTGACAGGAGCCCGTACAGTCCATATCTACAATAATATATACCTGACAGGAGCCATACAGTCTATATCTACAATAATATATACCTGACAGGAGCTCGTACAGTCTATATCTACAATAATATATACCTGACAGGAGCCCGTACAGTCCATATCTACAATAATATATACCTGACAGGAGCCATACAGTCTATATCTACAATAATATATACCTGACAGGAGCTCGTACAGTCTATATCTACAATAATATATACCTGACAGGAGCCCGTACAGTCCATATCTACAATAATATATACCTGACAGGAGCCTGTACAGTCTATATCTACAATAATATATACCCGACAGGAGCCCGTACAGTCTATATCTACAATAATATATCCCTGACAGGAGCCCGTACAGTCTATATCTACAATAATATATACCTGACAGGAGCCTGTACAGCCTATATCTACAATAATATATACTTGACAGGAGAACGTACAGTCTATACAGTAATATATACCTGACAGGAGCCCATACAGTATATATCTACAATAATATATACCTGACAGGAGCCCGTACAGTCTATACATTAATATATACCTGACAGGAGCCCATACAGTATATATCTACAATAATATATACCTGACAGGAGCCCGTACAGTCTATAGATACAATAATATATACCTGACAGGAGCCCGTACAGTCTGTAGCTACAATAATATATACCTGACAGGAGCCTGTACAGTCTATAGCTACAATAATATATACCTGACAGGAGCCCGTACAGTCTATATCTACAATAATATATACCTGACAGGAGCCCATACAGTCCATATCTACAATAATATATATCTGACAGGAGCCCGTACAGTCTATAGCTACAATAATATATACCTGACAGGAGCCTGTACAGTCTATAGCTACAATAATATATACCTGACAGGTGCCCGTACAGTCTGTATCTTCAATAATATATACCTGACAGGAGCCCTTACAGTCTATATCTACAATAATATATACCTGACAGGAGCCCATACAGTCCATATCTACAATAATATATATCTGACAGGAGCCCGTACAGTCTATATCTACAATAATATATATCTGACAGGAGCCCGTACAGTCTATATCTACAATAATATATATCTGACAGGAGCCCATACAGTCTATATCTACAATAATATATAACTGACAGGAGCCCGTACAGTCTATATCTACGATAATATATACCTGACAGGAGCCCGTACAGTCTATATCTACAATAATATATACCTGACAGGAGCCCATACAGTCCATATCTACAATAATATATATCTGACAGGAGCCCGTACAGTCTATAGCTACAATAATATATACCTGACAGGAGCCTGTACAGTCTATAGCTACAATAATATATACCTGACAGGTGCCCGTACAGTCTGTATCTTCAATAATATATACCTGACAGGAGCCCGTACAGTCTATATCTACAATAATATATACCTGACAGGAGCCCATACAGTCCATATCTACAATAATATATATCTGACAGGAGCCCGTACAGTCTATATCTACAATAATATATATCTGACAGGAGCCCGTACAGTCTATATCTACAATAATATATATCTGACAGGAGCCCATACAGTCTATATCTACAATAATATATAACTGACAGGAGCCCGTACAGTCTATATCTACGATAATATATACCTGACAGGAGCCCGTACAGTCTATATCTACAATAATATATACCTGACAGGAGCCCGAACAGTCTGTATCTACAATAATATATCCCTGACAGGAGCCCGTACAGTCTATATCTACAATAATATATACCTGACAGGAGCCCGTACAGTCTATATCTACAATAATATATACCCGACAGGAGCCCGTACAGTCTATATCTACAATAATATATCCCTGACAGGAGCCCGTACAGTCTATATCTACAATAATATATACCTGACAGGAGCCTGTACAGCCTATATCTACAATAATATATACTTGACAGGAGAACGTACAGTCTATACAGTAATATATACCTGACAGGAGCCCATACAGTATATATCTACAATAATATATACCTGACAGGAGCCCGTACAGTCTATACATTAATATATACCTGACAGGAGCCCATACAGTATATATCTACAATAATATATACCTGACAGGAGCCCGTACAGTCTATAGATACAATAATATATACCTGACAGGAGCCCGTACAGTCTGTAGCTACAATAATATATACCTGACAGGAGCCTGTACAGTCTATAGCTACAATAATATATACCTGACAGGAGCCCGTACAGTCTATATCTACAATAATATATACCTGACAGGAGCCCATACAGTCCATATCTACAATAATATATATCTGACAGGAGCCCGTACAGTCTATAGCTACAATAATATATACCTGACAGGAGCCTGTACAGTCTATAGCTACAATAATATATACCTGACAGGTGCCCGTACAGTCTGTATCTTCAATAATATATACCTGACAGGAGCCCTTACAGTCTATATCTACAATAATATATACCTGACAGGAGCCCATACAGTCCATATCTACAATAATATATATCTGACAGGAGCCCGTACAGTCTATATCTACAATAATATATATCTGACAGGAGCCCGTACAGTCTATATCTACAATAATATATATCTGACAGGAGCCCATACAGTCTATATCTACAATAATATATAACTGACAGGAGCCCGTACAGTCTATATCTACGATAATATATACCTGACAGGAGCCCGTACAGTCTATATCTACAATAATATATACCTGACAGGAGCCCATACAGTCCATATCTACAATAATATATATCTGACAGGAGCCCGTACAGTCTATAGCTACAATAATATATACCTGACAGGAGCCTGTACAGTCTATAGCTACAATAATATATACCTGACAGGTGCCCGTACAGTCTGTATCTTCAATAATATATACCTGACAGGAGCCCGTACAGTCTATATCTACAATAATATATACCTGACAGGAGCCCATACAGTCCATATCTACAATAATATATATCTGACAGGAGCCCGTACAGTCTATATCTACAATAATATATATCTGACAGGAGCCCGTACAGTCTATATCTACAATAATATATATCTGACAGGAGCCCATACAGTCTATATCTACAATAATATATAACTGACAGGAGCCCGTACAGTCTATATCTACGATAATATATACCTGACAGGAGCCCGTACAGTCTATATCTACAATAATATATACCTGACAGGAGCCCGTACAGTCTATATCTACAATAATATATACCTGACAGGAGCCTATACAGTCGATACCTACAATAATATATACTTGACAGGAGCCCGTACAGTCTGTATCTACAATAATATATACCTGACAGGAGCCCGTACAGTCTATATCTACAATAATATATACCTGACAGGAGCCCGTACAGTCTATATCTACAATAATATATACCTGACAGGAGCCCATACAGTCTATCTACAATAATATATACCTGACAGGAGCCCGTACAGTCTGTATCTACAATAATATATACCTGACAGGAGCCTGTACAGTCCATACAATAATATATACCTGACAGGAGCCTATACAGTCGATATCTACAATAATATATACCTGACAGGAGCCCGTACAGTCTGTATCTACAATAATATATACCTGACAGGAGCCCGTACAGTCTATATCTACAATAATATATACCTGACAGGAGCCCGTACAGTCTATATCTACAATAATATATACCTGACAGGAGCCTGTACAGTCTATATCTACAATAATATATACCCGACAGGAGCCCGTACAGTCTATATCTACAATAATATATCCCTGACAGGAGCCCGTACAGTCTATATCTACAATAATATATACCTGACAGGAGCCTGTACAGCCTATATCTACAATAATATATACTTGACAGGAGAACGTACAGTCTATACAGTAATATATACCTGACAGGAGCCCATACAGTATATATCTACAATAATATATACCTGACAGGAGCCCGTACAGTCTATATCTACAATAATATATACCTGACAGGAGAACGTACAGTCTATACAGTAATATATACCTGACAGGAGCCCATACAGTATATATCTACAATAATATATACCTGACAGGAGCCCGTACAGTCTATAGATACAATAATATATACCTGACAGGAGCCCGTACAGTCTGTAGCTACAATAATATATACCTGACAGGAGCCTGTACAGTCTATAGCTACAATAATATATACCTGACAGGAGCCCATACAGTCTGTATCTTCAATAATATATACCTGACAGGAGCCCGTACAGTCTATATCTACAATAATATATACCTGACAGGAGCCCATACAGTCCATATCTACAATAATATATATCTGACAGGAGCCCGTACAGTCTATAGCTACAATAATATATACCTGACAGGAGCCAGTACAGTCTATAGCTACAATAATATATACCTGACAGGTGCCCGTACAGTCTGTATCTTCAATTATATATACCTGACAGGAGCCCGTACAGTCTATATCTACAATAATATATACCTGACAGGAGCCCATACAGTCCATATCTACAATAATATATATCTGACAGGAGCCCGTACAGTCTATATCTACAATAATATATATCTGACAGGAGCCCGTACAGTCTATATCTACAATAATATATATCTGACAGGAGCCCATACAGTCTATATCTACAATAATATATAACTGACAGGAGCCCGTACAGTCTATATCTACGATAATATATACCTGACAGGAGCCCGTACAGTCTATATCTACAATAATATATACCTGACAGGAGCCCGAACAGTCTGTATCTACAATAATATATACCTGACAGGAGCCTGTACAGTCCATACAATAATATATACCTGACAGGAGCCTATACAGTCGATACCTACAATAATATATACCTGACAGGAGCCCGTACAGTCTGTATCTACAATAATATATACCTAACAGGAGCCCGTACAGTCTATATCTACAATAATATATACCTGACAGGAGCCCGTACAGTCTATATCTACAATAATATATACCTGACAGGAGCCTGTACAGCCTATATCTACAATAATATATACTTGACAGGAGAACATACAGTCTATACAGTAATATATACCTGACAGGAGCCCATACAGTATATATCTACAATAATATATACCTGACAGGAGCCCGTACAGTCTATACAGTAATATATACCTGACAGGAGCCCATACAGTATATATCTACAATAATATATACCTGACAGGAGCCCGTACAGTCTATAGATACAATAATATATACCTGACAGGAGCCCGTACAGTCTGTAGCTACAATAATATATACCTGACAGGAGCCTGTACAGTCTATAGCTACAATAATATATACCTGACAGGAGCCCATACAGTCTGTATCTTCAATAATATATACCTGACAGGAGCCCGTACAGTCTATATCTACAATAATATATACCTGACAGGAGCCCATACAGTCCATATCTACAATAATATATATCTGACAGGAGCCCGTACAGTCTATAGCTACAATAATATATACCTGACAGGAGCCTGTACAGTCTATAGCTACAATAATATATACCTGACAGGTGCCCGTACAGTCTGTATCTTCAATAATATATACCTGACAGGAGCCCGTACAGTCTATATCTACAATAATATATACCTGACAGGAGCCCATACAGTCCATATCTACAATAATATATATCTGACAGGAGCCCGTACAGTCTATATCTACAATAATATATATCTGACAGGAGCCCATACAGTCTATATCTACAATAATATATAACTGACAGGAGCCCGTACAGTCTATATCTACGATAATATATACCTGACAGGAGCCCGTACAGTCTATATCTACAATAATATATACCTGACAGGAGCCCGAACAGTCTGTATCTACAATAATATATACCTGACAGGAGCCTGTACAGTCCATACAATAATATATACCTGACAGGAGCCTATACAGTCGATACCTACAATAATATATACCTGACAGGAGCCCGTACAGTCTGTATCTACAATAATATATACCTGACAGGAGCCCGTACAGTCTATATCTACAATAATATATACCTGACAGGAGCCCGTACAGTCTATATCTACAATAATATATACCTGACAGGAGCCCATACAGTCTATCTACAATAATATATACCTGACAGGAGCCCGTACAGTCTGTATCTACAATAATATATACCTGACAGGAGCCTGTACAGTCCATACAATAATATATACCTGACAGGAGCCTATACAGTCGATATCTACAATAATATATACCTGACAGGAGCCCGTACAGTCTGTATCTACAATAATATATACCTGACAGGAGCCCGTACAGTCTATATCTACAATAATATATACCTGACAGGAGCCCGTACAGTCTATATCTACAATAATATATACCTGACAGGAGCCTGTACAGTCTATATCTACAATAATATATACCCGACAGGAGCCCGTACAGTCTATATCTACAATAATATATCCCTGACAGGAGCCCGTACAGTCTATATCTACAATAATATATACCTGACAGGAGCCTGTACAGCCTATATCTACAATAATATATACCTGACAGGAGAACGTACAGTCTATACAGTAATATATACCTGACAGGAGCCCATACAGTATATATCTACAATAATATATACCTGACAGGAGCCCGTACAGTCTATATCTACAATAATATATACCTGACAGGAGAACGTACAGTCTATACAGTAATATATACCTGACAGGAGCCCATACAGTATATATCTACAATAATATATACCTGACAGGAGCCCGTACAGTCTATAGATACAATAATATATACCTGACAGGAGCCCGTACAGTCTGTAGCTACAATAATATATACCTGACAGGAGCCTGTACAGTCTATAGCTACAATAATATATACCTGACAGGAGCCCATACAGTCTGTAACTTCAATAATATATACCTGACAGGAGCCCGTACAGTCTATATCTACAATAATATATACCTGACAGGAGCCCATACAGTCCATATCTACAATAATATATATCTGACAGGAGCCCGTACAGTCTATAGCTACAATAATATATACCTGACAGGAGCCAGTACAGTCTATAGCTACAATAATATATACCTGACAGGTGCCCGTACAGTCTGTATCTTCAATAATATATACCTGACAGGAGCCCGTACAGTCTATATCTACAATAATATATACCTGACAGGAGCCCATACAGTCCATATCTACAATAATATATATCTGACAGGAGCCCGTACAGTCTATATCTACAATAATATATATCTGACAGGAGCCCGTACAGTCTATATCTACAATAATATATACCTGACAGGAGCCCGTACAGTCTATATCTACAATAATATATACCTGACAGGAGCCCGTACAGTCTATATCTACAATAATATATACCTGACAGGAGCCTGTACAGTCTATATCTACAATAATATATACCCGACAGGAGCCCGTACAGTCTATATCTACAATAATATATCCCTGACAGGAGCCCGTACAGTCTATATCTACAATAATATATACCTGACAGGAGCCTGTACAGCCTATATCTACAATAATATATACCTGACAGGAGAACGTACAGTCTATACAGTAATATATACCTGACAGGAGCCCATACAGTATATATCTACAATAATATATACCTGACAGGAGCCCGTACAGTCTATATCTACAATAATATATACCTGACAGGAGCCCGTACAGTCTGTAGCTACAATAATATATACCTGACAGGAGCCTGTACAGTCTATAGCTACAATAATATATACCTGACAGGAGCCCATACAGTCTGTATCTTCAATAATATATACCTGACAGGAGCCCGTACAGTCTATATCTACAATAATATATACCTGACAGGAGCCCATACAGTCCATATCTACAATAATATATATCTGACAGGAGCCCGTACAGTCTATAGCTACAATAATATATACCTGACAGGAGCCAGTACAGTCTATAGCTACAATAATATATACCTGACAGGTGCCCGTACAGTCTGTATCTTCAATAATATATACCTGACAGGAGCCCGTACAGTCTATATCTACAATAATATATACCTGACAGGAGCCCATACAGTCCATATCTACAATAATATATATCTGACAGGAGCCCGTACAGTCTATATCTACAATAATATATATCTGACAGGAGCCCGTACAGTCTATATCTACAATAATATATATCTGACAGGAGCCCATACAGTCTATATCTACAATAATATATAACTGACAGGAGCCCGTACAGTCTATATCTACGATAATATATACCTGACAGGAGCCCGTACAGTCTATATCTACAATAATATATACCTGACAGGAGCCCGAACAGTCTGTATCTACAATAATATATACCTGACAGGAGCCTGTACAGTCCATACAATAATATATACCTGACAGGAGCCTATACAGTCGATACCTACAATAATATATACCTGACAGGAGCCCATACAGTATATATCTACAATAATATATACCTGACAGGAGCCCGTACAGTCTATAGATACAATAATATATACCTGACAGGAGCCCATACAGTATATATCTACAATAATATATACCTGACAGGAGCCCATACAGTCTGTATCTTCAATAATATATACCTGACAGGAGCCCATACAGTATATATCTACAATAATATATACCTGACAGGAGCCCGTACAGTCTATAGATACAATAATATATACCTGACAGGAGCCCGTACAGTCTGTAGCTACAATAATATATACCTGACAGGAGCCTGTACAGTCTATAGCTACAATAATATATACCTGACAGGAGCCCATACAGTCTGTATCTTCAATAATATATACCTGACAGGAGCCCGTACAGTCTATATCTACAATAATATATACCTGACAGGAGCCCATACAGTCCATATCTACAATAATATATATCTGACAGGAGCCCGTACAGTCTATAGCTACAATAATATATACCTGACAGGAGCCAGTACAGTCTATAGCTACAATAATATATACCTGACAGGTGCCCGTACAGTCTGTATCTTCAATAATATATACCTGACAGGAGCCCGTACAGTCTATATCTACAATAATATATACCTGACAGGAGCCCATACAGTCCATATCTACAATAATATATATCGGACAGGAGCCCGTACAGTCTATATCTACAATAATATATATCTGACAGGAGCCCGTACAGTCTATATCTACAATAATATATATCTGACAGGAGCCCATACAGTCTATATCTACAATAATATATAACTGACAGGAGCCCGTACAGTCTATATCTACGATAATATATACCTGACAGGAGCCCGAACAGTCTGTATCTACAATAATATATACCTGACAGGAGTCTGTACAGTCCATACAATAATATATACCTGACAGGAGCCTATACAGTCGATACCTACAATAATATATACCTGACAGGAGCCCGTACAGTCTGTATCTACAATAATATATACCTGACAGGAGCCCGTACAGTCTATATCTACAATAATATATACCTGACAGGAGCCCGTACAGTCTATATCTACAATAATATATACCTGACAGGAGCCCATACAGTCTATCTACAATAATATATACCTGACAGGAGCCCGTACAGTCTGTATCTACAATAATATATACCTGACAGGAGCCTGTACAGTCCATACAATAATATATACCTGACAGGAGCCTATACAGTCGATATCTACAATAATATATACCTGACAGGAGCCCGTACAGTCTGTATCTACAATAATATATACCTAACAGGAGCCCGTACAGTCTATATCTACAATAATATATACCTGACAGGAGCCCGTACAGTCTATATCTACAATAATATATACCTGACAGGAGCCCGTACCGTCTATATCTACAATAATATATACCTGACAGGAGCCTGTACAGTCTGTGTCTACAATAATATATACCTAACATGACCCCGTACAGTCTGTATCTACAATAATATTTACCTGACAGGAACCCGTACAGTCTATATCTACAATAATATATACCTGACAGGAGCCCGTACAGTCTGTATCTACAATAATATATACCTGACAGGAGCCCGTACAGTCTATATCTACAATAATATATACCTGACAGGAGCCCGTACAGTCTATATCTGCAATAATATATACCTGACAGCCCGTACAGTCTATATCTACAATAATATATACCTGACAGGAGCCCGTACAGTCTGTATCTACAATAATATATACCTGACATGAGCCCGTACAGTCTGTATCTACAATAATATATACCTGACAGGAGCCCGTACAGTCTGTATCTACAATAATATATACCTGACAGGAGCCCGTACAGTATCTACAATAATATATACCTGACAGGAGCCCTTACAGTCTGTATCTACAATAATGTATACCTGACAGGAGCCCGTACAGTATCTACAATAATATATACCTGACAGGAGCCCATACAGTCTGTATCTACAATAATATATACCTGACGGGAGCCCATACAGTCTGTATCTACAATAATATATACCTGACGGGAGCCCGTACAGTCTGTATCTGCAATAATATATACCTGACAGGAGCCCGTACTGTCTATATCTACAATAATATATACCTGACAGGAGCCCGTACAGTCTGTATCTACAATAATATATACCTGACAGGAGCCCGTACAGTCTATATCTACAATAATATATACCTGACAGGAGCCCATACAGTCTATATCTACAATAATATATACCTGACAGGAGCCCGTACAGTCTATATCTACAATAATATATACCTGACAGGAGCCCGTACAGTCTGTATCTACAATAATATATACCTCACAGGAGCTCGTACAGTATCTACAGTAATATATACCTGATAGGAGCCCGTACAGTATCTACAATAATATATACCTGACAGAAGCCCGTACAGTATCTACAGTAATATATACCTGACAGGAGCCCGTACAGTCTATATCTACAATAATATATACCTGACAGGAGCCCGTACAGTCTATATCTACAATAATATATACCTGACAGGAGCCCGTACAGTCTATATCTACAATAATATATACCTGACAGGAGCCCGTACAGTCTATATCTACAATAATATATACCTGACAGGAGCCCGTACAGTCTATATCTACAATAATATATACCTGACAGGAGCCTGTACAGTCTGTGTCTACAATAATATATACCTGACATGAGCCCGTACAGTCTGTATCTACAATAATATTTACCTGACAGGAACCCGTACAGTCTATATCTACAATAATATATACCTGACAGGAGCCCGTACAGTCTGTATCTACAATAATATATACCTGACAGGAGCCCGTACAGTCTATATCTACAATAATATATACCTGACAGGAGCCCGTACAGTCTATATCTACAATAATATATAACTGACAGGAGCCCGTACAGTCTGTATCTACAATAATATATACCTGACATGAGCCCGTATAGTCTGTATCTACAATAATATATACCTGACAGGAGCCCGTACAGTCTGTATCTACAATAATATATACCTGACAGGAGCCCGTACAGTATCTACAATAATATATACCTGACAGGAGCCCATACAGTCTATCTACAATAATATATACCTGACGGGAGCCCATACAGTCTGTATCTACAATAATATATACCTGACGGGAGCCCGTACAGTCTATATCTGCAATAATATATACCTGACGGGAGCCCGTACTGTCTATATCTACAATAATATATACCTGACAGGAGCCCGTACAGTCTGTATCTACAATAATATATACCTGACAGGAGCCCGTACAGTCTGTATCTACAATAATATATACCTGACAGGAGCCCATACAGTCTATATCTACAATAATATATACCTGACAGGAGCCCGTACAGTCTATATCTACAATAATATATACCTCACAGGAGCCCGTACAGTCTGTATCTACAATAATATATACCTCACAGGAGCCCGTACAGTATCTACAGTAATATATACCTGATAGGAGCCCGTACAGTATCTATAGTAATATATACCTGACAGGAGCCATACAGTCTATATCTGCAATAATATATACCTGACATGAGCCCATACAGTCTATATCTACAATAATATATACCTGACAGGAGCCCGTACGGTATCTATAGTAATATATACCTGACAGGAGCTTATACAGTCTATATTTGCAATAATATATACCTGATAGGAGCCCATACAGTCTATATCTACAATAATATATGCCTGACAGGAGCCCGTACAGTATCTACAGTAATATATACCTGACAGAAGCCCGTACAGTCTATATCTACAGTAATATATACCTGACAGGAGCCCATACAGTCTATATCTACTATAATATATACCTGACAGGAGCCATATAGTCTATATCTGCAATAATATATACCTGACCGGAGCCCATACAGTCTATATCTGCTATAATGTATACCTGACAGCAGCCCGTACAGTCTATACAGTAATATATACCTGACAGGAGCCTATGCAGTCCATATCTACAATAATATATACCTGACAGGAGCACGTACAGTCTATACAGTAATATATACCTGACAGGATCCCATACAGTCTATATCTACAATAATATTCACCTGACAGGAGCCCGTACAGTCTATATCTACAATAATATATACCTGACAGGAGCCTGTACAGTCTATATCTACAATAATATATACCTGACAGGAGCCCGTACAGTATCTACAGTAATATATACCTGACAGAAGCCCGTACAGTATCTACAGTAATATATACCTGACAGAAGCCCGTACAGTCTATACAGTAATATATACCTGGCAGGAGCCCATACAGTCTATATCTACTATAATATATACCTGACAGGAGCACGTACAGTCTATACAGTAATATATACCTGACAGGAGCCCGTACTGTCTATATCTACAATAATATATACCTGACAGGAGCCCGTACAGTCTATATCTACAATAATATATACCTGACAGGAGCCCGTACAGTCTTTATCTACAATAATATATACTTGAGAGAAAGGAGAGCCTAGAATCCAAATCCATTTCAACCGTATAATATTTTTATTTACCAAAAATGACACACGTTGGAGATACAGGAAAATTACAAAACCAATAAAATGGGCAATCACATAAAACCCGATACTGGAAAAACAAGCGGACAGCCTGTGATGGGCATGTACAACCAAAAGACAGATACCACAGGTTTACAATATAGTCACAATGACAATAAGAAAATGGCATAGAGAGTAGTCACTGAACCAGCCACAGAACAGTTAATTAATCTATTGTGCAAGAGTCACTGTCAAAAAACAACCCCAGAGCAGTGTTATGTATTATATAGTACATGGAGATGTCAGTGCCAATGACTAGTAAATTGAGTATACATCACCCAATATGTCCTGAGACTAAATGAGTGGGAAACTCAGACATACGCCATGTCAGTGTGTCATAAATCATGCAGTAAACGATCCTGTAGGAAACGTCAAAGATGAGCTCAAATGAGCTGGTTAAACATACCCATCATGTCCCGGTGTGTAAAGGCGTCAGCTTGTGTGCCCCTACGCGCGTTTCGCGGTATAGGAGACCGCTTCCTCGGGGGGTGTTTAACCAGCTCATTTGAGCTCATCTTTGACGTTTCCTACTGGATCGTTTACTGCATGATTTATGACACACTGACATGGCGTATGTCTGAGTTTCCCACTCATTTAGTCTCAGGACATATTGGGTGATGTATACTCAATTTACTAGTCATTGGCACTGACATCTCCATGTACTATATAATACATAACACTGCTCTGGGGTTGTTTTTTGACAGTGACTCTTGCACAATAGATTAATTAACTGTTCTGTGGCTGGTTCAGTGACTACTCTCTATGCCATTTTCTTATTGTCATTGTGACTATATTGTAAACCTGTGGTATCTGTCTTTTGGTTGTACATGCCCATCACAGGCTGTCCGCTTGTTTTTCCAGTATCGGGTTTTATGTGATTGCCCATTTTATTGGTTTTGTAATTTTCCTGTATCTCCAACGTGTGTCATTTTTGGTAAATAAAAATATTATACGGTTGTAATGGATTTGGATTCTAGGCTCTCCTTTCTCTCATATCATTGAGAATCGTCTCCATGTTAATAGATTTAATGAGGCACTATTCATGTATTTTACTAATAATGTAATAAGGATGTTTCTTTGGAGTATTTTTCAATAATATATACCTGACAGGAGCCCGTACAGTCTATATCTACAATAATATATACCTGACAGGAGCCCATACAGTCTATATCTACAATAATATATACCTGACAGGAGCCCGTACAGTCTATATCTACAATAATATATACCTGACAGGAGCCTGTACAGTCTGTATCTACAATAATATATACCTCACAGGAGCCCGTACAGTATCTACAGTAATATATACCTGATAGGAGCCCGTACAGTATCTACAGTAATATATACCTGACAGGAGCCATACAGTCTATATCTGCAATAATATATACCTGACAGGAGCCCGTACAGTATCTACAATAATATATACCTGACAGGAGCCCATACAGTCTGTATCTACAGTAATATATACCTGACAGGAGCCCGTACAGTCTGTATCTACAATAATATATATCTGACAGGAGCCCATACAGTCTGTATCTACAGTAATATATACCTGACAGGAGCCTTTACCGTCTGCATCTACGATAATATATACCTGACAGGAGCCCGTACATTCTATATCTACCATAATATATACCTGACAGGAGAACGTACATTCTATATCTACACTAATATATACCTGACAGGGGCCCGTACAGTCTATATCTATAATAATATATACCTGACAGGAGCCCGTACAGTCTATATCTACAATAATATATACCTGACAGGAGCCCGTACAGTCTATATCTACAATAATATATACCTGACAGGAGCCTGTACAGTCTATATCTACAATAATATATACCTGACAGGAGCCTATACAGTCTATATCTACAATAATATATACCTGACAGGAGCCCGTACAGTCTATATCTACAATAATATATACCTGACAGGAGCCTATACAGTCTATATCTACAATAATATATACCTGACAGGAGCCCGTACAGTCTATATCTACAATAATATATACCTGACAGGAGCCCGTACAGTCTATATCTACAATAATATATACCTGACAGGAGCCCGTACAGTCTATATCTACAATAATATATACCTGACAGGAGCCCGTACAGTCTATATCTACAATAATATATACCTGACAGGAGCCTGTACAGTCTATATCTACAATAATATATACCTGACAGGAGCCTATACAGTCTATATCTACAATAATATATACCTGACAGGAGCACGTACAGTCTATACAATAATATATACCTGACAGGAGCCCATACAGTCTATATATACTATAATATATACCTGACAGGAGCCCATACAGTCTATATCTACAATAATATATACCTGACAGGAGCACGTACAGTCTATATCTACAATAATGTATACCTGACAGGAGCACTTACAGTCTGTATCTTCAATAATATATACCTGACTGGAGCCCACACAGTCTATATCTACAATAATATATACCTGACAGGAGCCCATACAGTCTATATCTACAATAATATATACCTGACAGGAGCCCATACAGTCTATATCTACAATAATATATACCTGACAGGAGCCTGTACAGTCTATATCTACAATAATATATACCTGACAGGAGCCTATACAGTCTATATCTACAGTGGGGCAAAAAAGTATTTAGTCAGTCAGCAATAGTGCAAGTTCCACCACTTAAAAAGATGAGAGGCGTCTGTAATTTACATCATAGGTAGACCTCAACTATGGGAGACAAACTGAGAAAAAAAAATCCAGAAAATCACATTGTCTGTTTTTTTTTCATTTTATTTGCATATTATGGTGGAAAATAAGTATTTGGTCAGAAACAAAATTTCATCTCAATACTTTGTGATATATCCTTTGTTGGCAATGACAGAGGTCAAACGTTTTCTGTAAGTCTTCACAAGGTTGCCACACACTGTTGTTGGTATGTTGACCCATTCCTCCATGCAGATCTCCTCTAGAGCAGTGATGTTTTTGGCTTTTCGCTTGGCAACACGGACTTTCAACTCCCTCCAAAGGTTTTCTATAGGGTTGAGATCTGGAGACTGGCTAGGCCACTCCAGGACCTTGAAATGCTTCTTACGAAGCCACTCCTTCGTTGCCCTGGCGATGTGCTTTGGATCATTGTCATGTTGAAAGACCCAGCCACGTTTCATATTCAATGCCCTTGCTGATGGAAGCAGGTTTGCACTCAAAATCTCACGATACATGGCCCCATTCATTCTTTCATGTACCCGGATCAGTCGTCCTGGCCCCTTTGCAGAGAAACAGCCCCAAAGCATGATGTTTCCACCACCATGCTTTACAGTAGGTATGGTGTTTGATGGATGCAACTCAGTATTCTTTTTCCTCCAAACACGACAAGTTGTGTTTCTACCAAACAGTTCCAGTTTGGTTTCATCAGACCATAGGACATTCTCCCAAAACTCCTCTGGATCATCCAAATGCTCTCTAGCAAACTTCAGACGGGCCCGGACATGTACAGGCTTAAGCAGTGGGACACGTCTGGCACTGCAGGATCTGAGTCCATGGTGGTGTAGTGTGTTACTTATGGTAGGCCTTGTTACATTGGTCCCAGCTCTCTGCAGTTCATTCACTAGGTCCCCCCGCGTGGTTCTGGGATTTTTGCTCACCGTTCTTGTGATCATTCTGACCCCACGGGGTGGGATTTTGCGTGGAGCACCAGATCGAGGGAGATTATCAGTGGTCTTGTATGTCTTCCATTTTCTAATTATTGCTCCCACAGTTGATTTCTTCACTCCAAGCTGGTTGGCTATTGCAGATTCAGTCTTCCCAGCCTGGTGCAGGGCTACAATTTTGTTTCTGGTGTCCTTTGACAGCTCTTTGGTCTTCACCATAGTGGAGTTTGGAGTCAGACTGTTTGAGGGTGTGCATAGGTGTCTTTTTATACTGATAACAAGTTTAAACAGGTGCCATTACTACAGGTAATGAGTGGAGGAAAGAGGAGACTCTTAAAGAAGAAGTTACAGGTCTGTGAGAGCCAGAAATCTTGATTGCTTGTTTCTGACCAAATACTTATTTTCCACCATAATATGCAAATAAAATGAAAAAAAAACAGACAATGTGATTTTCTGGATTTTTTTTTCTCAGTTTGTCTCCCATAGTTGAGGTCTACCTATGATGTAAATTACAGACGCCTCTCATCTTTTTAAGTGGTGGAACTTGCACTATTGCTGACTGACTAAATACTTTTTTGCCCCACTGTACAATAATATATACCTGACAGGATCCCGTACAGTCTATATCTACAATAATATATACCTGACAGGAGCCTATACAGTCTATATCTACAATAATATATACCTGACAGGAGCCCGTACAGTCTATATCTACAATAATATATACCTGACAGGAGCCCATACAGTCTGTATCTACAATAATATATACCTGACAGGAGCCCGTACCGTCTATATCTACAATAATATATACCTGACAGGAGCCCGTACAGTCTATATCTACAATAATATATACCTGACAGGAGCCCGTACAGTCTGTATCTACAATAATATATAAATGACAGGAGAACGTATAGTCTATATAGTAATATATACCTGACAGGAGCCCATACAGTCTATATCTACAATAATATATACCTGACAGGAGCCCTTACAGTCTATATCTACAATAATATGTACCTGACAGGAGCCCATACAGTCTATATCTACAATAATATATACCTGACAGGAGCCCGTACAGTCTATATCTACAATAATATATACCTGACAGGAGCCCGTACAGTCTGTATCTACAATAATATATACCTGACAGGAGCCTGTACAGTCCATACAATAATATATACCTGACAGGAGCCCATACAGTCTGTATCTACAATAATATATACAGTGGAGATAGCAGCGCAATATGTGAGCGAATGTCATAGACTGCGAGAAAGAGAACTATGATATGCCATGGACTTCTATGGCCCCCACCTTGGATCTGCCCCCATCCACCTTTCCTGCTGCCTGGCCCTGAGGGAGCAGGACTCAGTCCTGGAGGGGCACTGGGAATCTGCACATTAGGGTACAGCCGGCTCCACATGTAAGAGCTGGAGGAGAAGTCTGCACTGGTGAGCGGTAATGGGGGAGCAGGGACTGTGTGATAGAGGGGGCAGGACTCAGTCCTGGGGGGCACCAGGACTCTGCACATTAGGGTACAGCCGGCTCCATATGTAAGAGCTGGAGGAGAAGTCTGCACTTGTGAGCGGTAATGGGGGAGCAGGGACTGTGTGATAGAGGGGACAGGACTCAGTCCTGGGGGAGCACCGGGACTCTGCACATTAGGGTACAGCCGGCTCCACATGTAAGAGCTGGAGGAGAAGTCTGCACTGGTGAGCAGTAATGGGGGAGCAAGGACTGTGTGATAGAGGGGACAGGACTCAGTCCTGGGGTAGCTTCGGGTCTCTGCACATTTGCTCCGATGATCACGTGTGTATTACTGTGAAGACCTGTAAAATCTGCATTCATGTAATGACCACAGACAGGATACAGATTTCCAACACTGAGCAGTACTCTAAAATGTAACATTTAATATAGTTAAAAATATATTCACAATTCTCTATAAAATATAAAGGTAGTTCCTCCCAGGTCCTTAGAATATGGCAATTGCCACGGTCAGGAGTCCGTGACCTTTGGCCAGCACACGGCTATCATATCCGGCTATCATGAAAGAACTGTGGGCAGTGAAGAAGGCCTTGAAATATTTTCTCCCCTTGCTTCAGGGCTGCCACACTCGAGTCATGACGGACAATCGAGCAGCGGTAGCTTACATCAACCACCAGGGTGGAACGAGATCCCGGGGCCTCATGGAAATATCAAACCTACTATTCCAATTTGTAGAACAATATCTGTTATCCATCACGACACTACATGTAAGGGGTGTCGAAAATCTACAAGCAGACTTCCTGAGTCGCAGACACCTGAGACAGGTCCTTAAACCCTCAGGTTTTCCAACAAATAGTTCAAGCTTGGGGCAAACCGGAAATAGACCTGTTCGCCTCCTCACTCAACAGAAACGTCAGGAAGTTCTGCTCACTAAATCCAAAAGAACATCCGTTTGCAGTAGATGCCCTACAAATACCCTGGAAGTTTTCCCTGGCCTACGCGTTGTCCCCCCCGATGACAATGATTCGGAATCCGGAAAATCAGGGACGATCAAATGAGAGTAATTCTAATAGCCCCGTTTTGGCCGAGGAGGCCATAGTTCTCCCTTCTAAGGCACATGTCAGTTACAGATGCATGAATCTTACCACCGGTTCCAGACCTGTTCACCCAGGGACCAGTGGTCCACAGTCAGGTGAAGGGCTTCCATCTGGCAGCCTGGAATTTGAGAGGGTTCTACTGAGTCGCCAGGGTTTCTCACCAGGGTTAGTCTCCACCCTGTTGAAGAGTAGGAAACCTATCACATCCAGAATCTACGGTAGAACGTGGAAAAAGTTCCTATACTTCCTGGGGGAACCTTTAGGAGATGTAGCTCCAGTGGGACCTATCCTAGAGTTTTTACAGGTGGGGCTGCAACTCGGGTTAGCAACTTGCACCCTCAAAGTCAAAGTTTCAGCTCTAGGGGCCCTATATAACTGCAACCTAGCGTCCAATAGGTGGGTGTCCCGGTTCATAAAGTCTTGTAGTAGGTCTAGGCCGGTCATTATCCTGAAGATAACACCCTGGGACCTGAATCTAGTTTTGGAGGCTTTAACCAGAGACCCCTTTGAGCCATTACAGGAGTTGTCACCAAAATTACTCACACTTAAAACAGTATTACTGGTAGCCTTAACATTGGCCCGTAGAGTGAGCAACCTATAGGCTCAGTCTGTATGCCCTCCATATACCCAAGTTTTTGATGACAGAGTGGTTCTAAGATCAGATCCGGCCTATCTCCCCAAGTTAGTCCTTAAGTTCCATAGGACTCAGGAGATCACCTTGCCATCATTCTGTAATAATCCTCGGAACCTTGGGGAGCAAAAGTTCCATACGTTAGATGTAAGGAGGGCCATACTACAATACATGTCAGTGACTAGTCAGTGGAGAAAAGATAAGGCCCTGTTTGTAGCCTTTCAGGGTAGTAGAAAGGTGTATGGGGTAGCCAAAAGTACCATTGCCAGATGGATCAGGGAGGCCATTATGTTATCCTACTCTGTGAGTGGCACTCCGGTTCCTGAAGGCATCAAAGCTTACTCTACCAGAGCCGTGGCTACCTCCTGGGCAGAGAAGGCTTAGGTAACGATTGAGCAGATTTGTAAAGCCACTACTTGGTCCTCACGTTCGACCCTTCTCAAACACTACTGACTAGATCTATCTTCCACTACTGACCTAACCTTTAGTAGAAGGGTGCTACAAGTGATGGTCCCTCCCTAAGGTGTTTCATTCTACAGAAGCCTCTCGTGTGTGCTGTCATGGAAGGGAAAACACCAAGGTTACTTACTGGTAGCCGTTTTTTCTGGAGCCCATGACGGCACCAGTATATTCCCCCCCTTATCACTCCTTTGGTGTGCACTATAGTTTGGGTGTTTTTTAGTTAATATAATGTGCTGATAGTTTTACCATGTGTACTAACCAGGGGGGGCCTCTCCTGCTCTGTTTAGCTAAGCACATCAGGGGCTCTGCAAACGCAACATGATGCCCGCAGAACATTCCATAAAAGTCTCCATTCCAAAACTGTGCTCCTTCCCTTCCGAGCTCTCCCATGCGCCCAAACAGTGGTTCTTCCCCCCCACATATAGGGTATCAGCATACTCGGGACAAATTGCATAACAACTTTTGTGGTCCAATTTCTCCTGTTACCCTTGGGAAAATAAAAAATAGCGGGCTAAAGCTATGTGCCCATGTTGCTTTTTTTAGCGTTGCGGCCACGGAAACGCTTAAAAAAAGTATCCCCATGCATTACTATGGGATTCCGCAGTTGCTGTGTCAATGCTGCAGGTTTTACCACTGCAGAATCGCATAGCAGTAAAATCCGCAGCATGTTGTATTGCCAACTGTTCAGCAATAAGGTTCGGATACGGCTTTAAAGAAGGCTACTACTTGGATATGACACAATTTTATTATACAATGATTAAGTTAAATGATAGAACACCAAGTTAATGGAATGGCAGATATAACATTACCCTGTCTTGATAATTAATTTCATGTGATTCATACAATTATTATGAATTATAGTACATAGAAAAATAAGTATCCATACTATACATTACCAAGCATTGTAGCATCACTTCTCTGCTGGAGGGACCGCAGTGTCAGTGAGAAGGAAAATACTCTGGTCTTGTCATCAAAGAAAACGTGCACCCACGATAGCTTCTGGAAATGTCCCTGCTGGAAATGTCCCTTCCTGGAAATGTCCCCTCTTCCTCACTGACATAGGGTCCACCTTTTTATACACAACACTCCCACATTACAACTGTGCAGTATGTTTAGTCTGCATCAGAATCTTGAATCTGCACAGTACTTTGTTGTCTTCACAACAGCACAAGACTTCAAGGTCTGTTTGTTATAGACTACTACAATCTTAGTTTGTTTGCGCCAACCAGAGATTCGTTTGCCATTAGCATGTCTCTTAACAATAGCACAATGTTTTGCTACTGATTATAACCCAGGCTCTGTTTGCCTCTGGTCAACTTGTCAAAGTTGTCTATCACTGTTCAAAGTTCAACATATGTTGCTTGTTACAAAGTTAACTCTTCATGCTCATAGCATAATGCTCTAAGATGGGCAGCATGACTTCCATAATCACCTATTCTGAAAACTGGATACCTATCGTAACTCAGACACACACTCATACATGTCACGATGTGTATCACAATCGGTCCTTGATTATTGATGTCATGCATGACCCAATATTGCTACATGAGACCATAACATTTTGGTCTCTCTTGTCAATCGAGAATCATACTATTATTGAGCACAAGACTTCCTTGTTCAAGCAGCATAAATATTCATTATCTATACAGTTGTTATTCCTATTGTAAGAATACACCACACAGAATTAGTTGGAAAGCTCCTTGTAGAATTCCCATCAACCACCCCCCAAGTGAAAGTATTCAGTATCTATCACTGTTTGTCAGCGCAAATATCACAGTGGTCACTTGTGTACAAATCAGGATAATGAATCTTTGAAACACAGAGCTTCAAAGACCACAGAACAATTCCTTGTCTTATGGTATTGACACAGAGCAAACGCTTTGTGGCTTAGTGTCAAAGTTCAGCATTAATGATATTACACCATAGTATATTGCAATATAATGTTTGGATTCAAACAACCATATTTCATATTTGCAATACTTTCCATCCTTGGTCTAATGACCACACTCTATCAAAGCATATAAACAATCTATTACAATATGTAGGCTATAAGATATCCATATTTTTATTAGCACCACAATCCACCCTTGGATATCTTATAGCCACACATTATTTATCCAACAACAACAAACCAATGCATGCATAATACAAATTACTCCTTAAAGTTAACCTAGAGCTAACACCTGACCCACTAGTTATATTAGTTGGAATATAACGAGAAGTGATATTTCCATAGGAAAACATCCCACCTCTAGGCAATCTTACATGTTCTGCAAATGATGGAGAGATCACTATACTGTTATACGTCATATTTGCCCACCCTCATACTTTTGCACTTTTTATCTGAACTGGAGCCACATATAATAGCCCTCTCCCCATCCCCAGTCTGATTCATCATATTTAAATGTTTATCACAAGTCCACTGACAGCATGGATCAGCTGGCATCATTCTTGGAGTCCTTCTGTTAATCATTTCTCCCATTAGAAATTTTCTTCAGTACAGTTCACATCTTGGGTCACATCTTCTTGGTCTTTGCCCTTCAAAAATGGCTAGTGTTCACTGAGCCAAGTAAAGCCATAGATTCTGTTTGGTTTTCAGAAATCCACACTTTCCATAGCTGGTATCTGTCTGAAGATTGCTTGGCTTGAAAGCAGTCTCACAAGATGAAAGCAATAATACAACGCTTACAGATCAGATTTTGATCTAAAGGGAAAACAAAAAACATTATTATCTGAGATCACATTGACCGCTACTTGAGAAATGACCTGAGCAGATTCAGGACACCGAATTGATTCCACCAAATTTTAGAAATCCACTGGCTGAGCTATTCTAGCTTCTCTCTGTAATATTGACATGTCACTTTAGTCAATATTCATACATTTCTGCTGGATAAATCTGATCTATCACATTACCTCCATTCATTGAAATATCAAACATCACTGTTCAAGGTGCAACTTACAAACGGATTTTACAAACCTATTATGTTCAAATAAAGATTAAAGACATACATAAAACTAAACCACAACTTTTAGCTAAATACAGTCCAATTCATCACAATGGGATGATTACTTATTTAATTGTTTGCAAACAATTATTTTAACCTTTACCTTTGAGCTCATTAGTCTACCCCCATGTCTTATATATAGCTAAATACATTGAATCCGATTCCTCTGAAAATCTGGTTTGTCCAGTCTGGAGAAAGAAAACACAAAGAAAAAGGTTAGAATACATACAAGTCAAATACTGCACTTTGTCCTTATCCTATCTGTACAAAAACAAACAAACAATCCTCACTGGACACTGTCTTAAAAGGATAACACAGGAATGATGACTGGTGACCCATGTAAAATGATCCAGCCCCATAGACAGAACACAGGAATAGTAGCATCGTCTTTTTGGGGTCTACAATATGATAAATTCTGCTCTTTCCCAGTCTCACTCTTATCCACCGTTGGGATCTGCATTTCTTGCGACTTTTGTGCAGTTGTAGCAAAGTCGGCTTTTTTACATGAGTCTGTAAATTCAGTATCATCATAGATGGCAAGTTCTTCCTTATTCTCAATACCATCAATATTCTGGTGCAATGAATGGCTCTCTGGTTTGGTATTACAGTAACGTTTAATGTGGCCCATCTTCCCACATTTAAAGCAATGCCTAGGCCTGTAAACAGCAGACACATTCTCTGATACTTCATCCTGCTCTTTTAACTTAAGACACCACTCGTTTAACCCCTTCACTACCAAGGGTGGTTTGCACGTTAACTACCGGGCCAATTTTTACAATTCTGACCACTGTCCCTTTATGAGGTCATAACTCTGAAACGCTTCCGTGGATCCCGGTGATTCTGACATTGTTTTCTCCTGACATATTGTACTTCATGTTAGTGGTAAAATTTCATTCATATAACTTGCGTTTATTTATGAGAAAAACGGAAATTTGGCGAAAATTTTGAAAATTCCGCAATTTTCCAACTTTGAATTTTTATGCCCTTAAATCACAGAGATATGGCACACAAAAAAGTTAATAAGTAACATTTGCCACATGTTTACTTTACATCAGCACAATTTTGGAACCAAAATTTTTATTTGTTAGCAAGATATAAGGGTTAAAAGTTGACCAGCGATCTCATTTTTGCAACACCATTTTATTTTTACGGACCACATCACATTTGAAGCCACTTTGAGGGGTCTATATGATAGAAAATACCCAAAAGTGACACCATTCTAAAAACTGCACCCCTTAAGGTGCTTAAAACCACATTCAAGGAGTTTATTAACCCTTCAGGTGCGTCACAGGAATTTTTTGAATATTTAAAAAAAATTAACATTTAACTTTTTTTCACAAAAAAAATTACTTCAGGTTCAATTTTTTTTATTTTACCAAGTGTAACAGGAGAAATTGGACTGCAAAAATTATTGTGCAATTTGTCCTGAGCACGCTGATACCTGATATGTGGGGGGGAACCACTGTTTCGGCGCATGGCAGAGCTCAGAAGGGAAGGAGCGCCGTTTGACTTTTTCAATGCAAAATTGGCTGGAATTCTGATCGGACGCCATGTCGCGTTTGGAGAGCCCCTGATGTACCTAAACAGTGGAAACCCCCCACAAGTGACCCCATTTTTGAAACTAGACCCCCTAAGGAACTTATCTAGATATGTGGTGAGAACTTTGAACCCACAAGGGCTTCACAGAAGTTTATAATGCACAGCGGTACAATTAAAAAATCATATTTTTTCCACAAAATGATCTTTTCACCCCCAATTTTTATTTTCCCAAGGGTAACAGGACCCTAAAAGTTATTGTGCAATTTGTCCTGAGTACACTGATACCCCATATGTGGGTGTAAATGACTATTTGGGCACATGGCAGAGCTCGGAAGGCAAGCAGCGCCATTTGACTTTTTTGGCTGGAATTGAGATCAGACACCATGTCGCGTTTGGAAAGCCCCTGATGTACCAAAACAGTGGAAACCACCCACAAATGACCCCATTTTGGAAACTAGACCCCCCAAGGAACTTATCTAGATGTGTGGTGAGAACTTTGAACCCCCAAGTGCTTCACAGAAGTTTATAACGCCCAGGCGTGAAAATAACAAAAACATTTTTTTCCACATAAATGATATTTTTGCCCCAAAATTTTTATTTTCCTAAGGGCAACAGGAGAAATAGGACCCCAAAAGTTGTTTTGCAAATTGTCCTGATTAGGCTGATACCCCATATGAGGGGGTAAAACACTGTTTGGGTGCATGGAAGGGAAGGAGCACCATTTGACTTTTTCAAAGCAGAATTGGCTGGAATTGAGATCAGATGCCATCTTGCGTTTGGAGAGCACCTGATGTGCGCAAATAGTGGAAACCCCCAATTCTAGCCCTAGCCCTAGCCCTAACCCTAGCCCTAACCCTAACCCTAGCCCTAACCCTAATGGGAAAATGGAAATAAATACATTTTTTTAATTTTATTATTTTTCCCTAACTAAGGGGGTGATAACGGGGGGTTTGATTTACTATTTATGGCGGTTTTTATGTTTGACAGCTGTCGCACGCTAAAAGACGCTTTTTATTGTAAAAATAGTTTTTGCATCACCACATATTGAGAGCTATAATTTTTCCTTATTTTGACCCACCGAGTCATGTGAGGTCTTATTTTTTGCGGGACGAGTTGACGCTTTTATTGGTATCATGTTCGGACATGTGACATTTTTTGATCGCTTTTTATTTTGTTTTTTGGGACGCAGAATTTACAAAAACCAGCGTTTCATGAATTTCTTTTGGGTGGTGCGTTTACGCCGTTCCGGGTGCGGTAAAATTTATAAGGCAGTTTTATTCTTCGGGTCAGTACGGTTACAGCGATACCTCATTTAGGTCGTTTTTTTATGTTTTGGCGCTTTTATGCAATGAAAACAATTTTATATAAAAAATAATTATTTTTGCATCACTTTATTCTGCGAGCTATAACTTTTTTATTTTTTCGCTGATGATGCTGTATGGTGGCTCATTTTTTGCGGGACAAGATGACGTTTTCAGCGGTACCATGGATATTTATATACGTCTTTTTGATCGCGCGTTATTGCACTTTTTGTTCGGTGGTATGATAATAAATCATTATTTTTTGCTTCGTTTTTTATTTTTATTTTTTAAGGGGTTCGCTTAAGGGGTTAACTATTGGGACAGTTTTATAGGGCGGGTCGTTACGGACGCGGTGATACCAAATATGTGTACTTTTATTGTTTTTTTTTTTTTTTTATTTCCAAAAAATGAATTTATTGGGGAATATTTTTTTATTTTTTTTTTAATTTATTTGGCGATTTTTTTTTTTTTAAATTATTTTTACACTTTTTTTTAATTTTTTTTTTACTTTATTACAATGTCCCATGGGGGACATCACTGTCCTGTGACAGATCGCTGATCTGTCACATCACAGATCACTGTGACAGATCAGCGATCTGTCACAGGCACTGCACAGGCTTCCTCATGCCTGCGCTTTGCAGGCACTGAGGAAGCCAGCTTCCTGCAGGCCCCCGGAGGTCCCCGTCGCCATATTGGATCCGGGGACCTGCAGGAAAGGAGTCCCCCGCAGCAGCGCTGCTCATTGCACTGCCGTGGGGGGCTCAGGGAAGCACGGAGGGAGCCCCCTCCCTGCCGATGCTTCCCTTTAACCCCCGGTACACCGCGATCGTGTTTGATCGCGGTGTGCAAGGGGTTAACGTGTCGGGGGCGGTCCGTGACCGCCCCTGACACATTGTGCCGGGTGTCAGCTATGATAATTAGCTGACACTCGGCCGCGATCAGCGGCGCTCACCACGTGGGCGCCGCTGATCGTGATGACGTAATATTCCGTCCATGGTAATTAGGTCCATGGTCACATGGACGGAATATTACGTCAATTGTAGGTAAGGGGTTAATAGTTTTACAAATCTTTCATATGAACTGGTATTTCTTAGAGACACTCTTGTGGCATAATCTACATTACAATGATTTGCCATTGAAAATAGAAAACTAGGATCATTCTGAGACATATCTGGATGATTGCAAACATTTCTGTACAATGCCAAATAATTACTACAGAACAACATGGGATCATCAGATCGCCTGAATCTGAACATTGCCGGGTCCTTGCCACCCCTAGTATTTATTCTACTTAAGGTAGATTGCAACTCAGATCTAATAGACACACTGCAATCTTCTACCTCATTCTGGTTTTGCTTCCCTGTAGCTGTCTCTACAACCTGGATCTGGCAAATACGATGAGCTTTTAATGGGTTAAGAAGAGGATCCATTTCTTCCATCTCCCCATCAAAATGATCATCCCCCTGTTCTGGGTTGGTGACAGTTTCAGAGTCAGTTGACTCCTGTGCATCACCATCCCACTGATCTGAGTTCCTCTCCATCTCTGCTCTGGCCATGGCCAAAGCTTCATTCCTGTTCACCTTCCCCCTCTTCTTTCTGCGCTTATACTGTGGAGCAGAGGGGCGTGGAAAGCTAGCGCTGAAGGACGCCTACACAAAGTCTGAATCGTTACTATGGACAGCGTGTGAAACGGTACAAACGATCACGGTGGTCGTTTGTAAAATCGCTGATGCGTCGTTATGTAGATCGTGCAATATGACTGCTTACTAGCGATGCACAAACGATCTTGGCCAGGTCGTATCGTTGTCGTAATCGCTGGTGCGTCGCAACATGTAACGGTACCCTTACACATACAGCAGTCTGTCCTGCATCATGCTGAGTTCCAACACATTTGTCCATTACTATCTTATTCTGACCCTGTGCTGCCACCAATGTATTCTGGGCCTCACATAGCTGTATTTCCAATTCCTGCACTTTAGTTAACATTCTTTGCTTTTCCTCATGCTGTTTTCTATATGCAGATAGCAGGATCCAGCCACACCTACTAAGAGCACATCATTCTTTCCCTTTTTCTACTTTTACTTTCTGCAAGCATTCTGCTACATCAACAGGCTTTGCATCTTGCTAATATTTGCCCCAACGTTCACTTGAACCAACACTGTGCGACAAAATATGATATGGAGTTTCCTCCCACCCTGGAGTCTCAATAGACTCACTTACAACCACTTTTTTTTCCGACAACTTTCTTTGCATATGGGTGTTTTGCTCATGCATATCTCGGTATGTACTGAGTAAAATCCAAATACGCCGTCCTACAGACACTACATCACCTGCCTGAGCAGGGACGCCCCTGAGTACATCAACAACATCAGTGGGTGCTGACCGCATCACCTGCCTTTGCAGGGACACCCTCGAGTAACTCACCAACATCGAGGGGTTAACTGCATCACCTGCCTTAGCAGGGAGTACTTCAACAACATCAGTGGGTGCTGACTGCATCACCTGCCTTTGCAGGGACACCCTCGAGTAACTCACCAACATCGAGGGGTTAACTGCATCACCTGCCTTAGCAGGGAGTACTTCAACAACATCAGTGGGTGCTGACTGCATCACCTGCCTTTGCAGGGACACCCTCGAGTAACTCACCAACATCGAGGGGTTAACCACATCACCTGCCTGAGCAGGGACACCCCTGAGTACTTCAACAACATCAGTGGGTGCTGACTGCATCACCTGCCTTTGCAGGGAAAACCTCGAGTAAATCACCAACATCGAGAGGTTAACTGCATCACCTGCCTTAGCAGGGATCCCCATGAGTAAACCAGCAACATCATGGAGCTCTGAGCCCTTGAGCTTATTCTCCCAGGGTTCTGCCAATCCACAACAATGCATTTCTTGCGCTATAATATTGTATGGAGCCCTGGTCCAGCCGGGGATCTCCACACAACCATCCTCTTTCTTTTTTCCTTTCTTAAACATTTTGTTTTTCTGACTTTGTGCCAAAAACCCAAACATTTTGGCCTAGTGCCGACAAATTATTATCTTTTTTTTTTTAATCAGATAGTTTTTATTCACATTTTCATTATAACAAACAAGTGAAAAACAACTGTATCACCATCCCCCCCCAACATCCCACACCCCTGCCCGGTCCACAAAAGAAATAAGAAAATTATACACAAAAAGCACAAATCTTATGAAAATATAAAATACATGCACTTAGACACAGTGGATAACAATGTCGACCAAAATCAGCTATTAGACGAATAGGTTCGCTGCTGGCAGACCCGGGGTGTCCAGCCAACCAGCCCAAATTTGCTCAAAAGTATTTGGTCGTCCCCTCTTAAGGTATATGGCTTTTTCTCTATAGAGTATATAGTTTCATTTATTGATGTATTTGTAGAGTTAGGTGGGCCGAGCTGGGGGGTGGTCCCTCTTCTTACCGCGCAGAGATAAAAAACAGAGACACGATGGAGGCAGATTCTGAGTGCAACAGGTCCAAGTTTATTTCACTTGCCGTCTGTCTGACGGCCTCAGAGCACACCGCACTTTCTTTACCTTACGGCCCTCTGTTTCCAGGGCCGCTTCCCACACACCGTACTCTGAACTGGGGACGCGTGTGCGTACACCGTCCCCTCTTCACTCGTCGACGCTCCTGACAGGTCCGTCACTGTGGCCGCCTTAGGCCCGTAAACCAACAGCGCTTCCACTGATCAGTCGTCGTGTCAAATATGGTGTCTCACACCCAGTGCCTTGTCCCTTCTGCGGTCCTTCCTGTCAGGACCACCCCCCTGACATTCTCTCTCCTCAGTCCCCCTGGTTTAGATTCTCCTCACAGCGCACAGACTGTCGCAGTCCTCCTGTCACTGGAGCTCCCCCTGGGGAACAGGAACCTTCTGGAACCCTCCCTCAGTATTTATAGCTCACCCGGTCCCCTGTCACTGTAACCACGCCCCCCATGACCAACAGTTTCTCCAGCCCTAAGCTGTTGTCAAGTCCTTTGCTCACACTCCTCCCTGCCATCTAATGGTCAACCCAATGTACTGCACGTCCACTACACTTTCCTAGCTGTTTCCCCACTGTAATAACTGACACCTACCTACACTGTGCAAACCTTTCCTTCTTCACTCTGACTAGTCCGTCCGTCCGTCAGGTCACCTTCCCTACATATTCTGTCCGAGATGGCACCTTATCTGAAATCCAATGGTATGCTATCAGCTTCCTAGCAGCATAAAGCATTCTGGCAACTGCGGTTTGAAGGTATTCATCTCCCCCCACATCCTCCACATAACCCAAGACACAGACAACGGGATCTCTCGGGATATCCTGTCCTGTAGTCACATGGATCAAATTAAGGACCAGAATCCAAAATACCTGCAGGCAGGGGCACGTCCACAACATATGTAAGTTATCAGCATTCTCGAGCGTACATTTAGGGCACTGCGAATCCATCCTCATCCCCATATCAAATAACCATTTAGGGGTTCTATAAACTCTATAAAGAATATACAATTGGGACAAACGATTGGATTCGCTAAGAGACAGCCTAGGGACCATCTGCAGAATAGATTCCCATTGACCCCCTGAAATGGCGCCCAACTGTTGCTCCCACTTCGCCAGCGCTCCTATCGGATGCTTCACCAAAACCATTGAAAGAAGTCCACCGTACACAAACGAGATTAAACCCCTAGTGGATGCCTGCAGCCCGAGCCTGCTGACAATAGCATCCTGGTGTATAGATATGCTATTCATTTGGTCCTGCACTGTGTAGGCATGCCGCAACTGCAGATACTGGAAGAACATAGAGTGTTGGAGCGGAAAATCCCGTCTCAGTGTGTCAAAGGACTTAAAAACCCCATCCTCCACTAATTGCGACAGCCACCAGATACCTATTCGCCTCCATTGCGCAAAACCTTTAAGTGACCTCATTTGCGGCAAATACGGGTTATCCCAAATAGGGGAGTATTTTGTGAAACCCGTGATTCCTCTTAACTGTTTAATTTTATCCCACACTTTAATCATGAGAAGGACCGTAGGATATCTAGACTCCCAAGGTCTAAATCTGCCCGCCTCTAAGTTGGATAACAGCGACCCCTGACCCACAAGAGACCGGAAAATCAACTGGCCCCCCGCTGTCTTCCCTGGGAAGCCCTCCATTCCCCCCGCCATGTGCTGACATTGAGAGGAGAGAAAGTAGAGCCATGGATTGGGCAGCGCCAGCCCCCCCATCTCTTTAGATTTTTGTAAATGTTCCAATTTGATCCTTGCACCCTTTTTTAACCAAATAAGTTCTCTAAATATCGCATTAATTTTGTAAAACCTATTTTGAGGGAGCCAGACTGGGGAGTTGTGAAGAACATACAGAAGCTGCGGCATGATCACCATTTTCAGTAAGTTCACTCTCCCCACCACAGAAAGATGCAACTTAGCCCAGGCCTTAACCTTCCCCTTAATCCTGGATCCTGGCCATCAGTGGCGAGAGATTCAAATATTCAAAATCCATTAGTTTATTAGATATAATACCCAGATATTTGAAAGTCGTTACAACCGGCACCTGTGTGACGTTGATTGGGATCGGATCTAAAGGGAGAATCGCAGATTTTTCCCAGTTAATAACTAGTCCCGAGACAGCGCCAAAAGAATTAAGGAGCAGCATCACATTATGTAATGATCTATCAGGGTCAGCCAAGAGCATAAGCAAGTCATCAGCATAGAGTGCTACCTTCTCCTCCTGTCCTCCGTATCTGAACCCCTCGATGCCCTTATCATATCTTATTCTGGAGGCCAGAGGCTCTATTGCTAAAGCAAAGAGTAGCGGGGACAGAGGGCAGCCCTGCCTCGTACCTCTATAAAGAGGAAAAGGGTCAGACAGTGATCCAGTTGCTCGTATTCGTGCTTTTGGTTCGGAATATAGGAGCCTGATCCAGCTAATAAAACTCGGACCAAACCCCATACAGCGAAGTGTAGCCCAGAGGTAGGTCCACTCTACACTGTCAAATGCCTTGGCGGCATCCAGAGACAGGACCACCCTCCCCCCCGCATTATCCGCCCTCACCTGCATGTTCAAATACAGTCGCCTAATATTTTTGGCCGTAGACTTACGAGGCATGAAACCCGTCTGATCCGAATGTACTAACGATTCCACCACCTTCGAAAGTCGAGTGGCCAAAACCTTCGCCAGGAGCTTAATGTCCACCGTCAGGAGGGAAATGGGTCTATATGACGCCGGGAGTGTCGGGTGTTTGTCCTTTTTTGGCAGCACAGTAATAGCTTCCCGCATAGAAGATGGGAGAGCTCCAGAACTGAGACTATCATTGAATACAGCCAGCAAGGTAGGGAGTAGTACCGATTTATACTTTTTGTACACCTCAACCGGTAAGCCATCTACCCCCGGCGCCTTACCATTGGACATAGATCCCAAAGCCTCTTCAAGCTCCCCCAAGTCCAGCGGCTCATCAAGCATACGTCTCGCCTCGTCAGTTAGACTTGGGAGTTTAGCGGGCCCCAAAAAGTTGTCAAGGTCTTCAGTCGAGGCCCTGGTGTGTGAGGAGTATAACTCGGTATAAAAAGTCTCCAAAATTCTCAAAATACCCGGTGTGTCATTGAAAAGTTGCCCACCCACATCCCGAAGGCCGGCTATAAACGAGGGCCCCCCCGTGCTGAAGTTATAACCGAGAGCAAATGACCAACACTCTCCGCATTTTCAAAATATTGAACTGACTGAAACATACGTTTTCGTTTCGCAGTTTCTAGCTTCATTTTAGTCACCTTCAACTGTGCCTCTTTTAGCCTTTTCTGACTGACGAGAGTGAATCGCATGGAGAGAGCCTTTTCCGCATCCTCCAGCTCATGAAGTATAATCTGAGATTCTGCTCTGGAATTAGATTTAAGCTTTGAAATCTCACGTATATACATGCCCCGCAGGTATGCCTTCAGAGTCTCCCAAACAGTCAAACTAGATGCTGAACCCAAATTAAACCTGAGATGTTCCTGTATCTCAAAGCTAAAGCTATCATTCTTATCCACTAGCTGCAGCCAAAACGGATTAAGTCGCCATAACAGTTTAGTTTTCAATCTATTATCCCCCCCCTTGATTGTAATGGACATGGGCGAGTGATGGACTGTTCTCGGCAAATAATTAACGTCTAAAATTTTTCTCAGCATCAAATCGTCACCCATACCCAAATCAATGCGTGACACTGAGACAAAGGTAGAGGAGAAGCATGAATATTGGTAGACATCAGGATTACGACTTCTCCATAAGTCAGTCAGGGCTAGCTCATGTAACAAAACTCCGAAAGGCGTACGATTACCTCCCGGTTTCAGGGGTGCATGATTACCTCTATACCAGTGGGAGTCCAAAACATTATTAAAGTCCCCCACCAACATATAAGGGACCCCCGGAAAGTCCCTCAACATGGTATGAATTTTATATATAACTTTGCTACTCTAAGGCGGGGGGATGTATATAGAAATGAGTATCATTATCTCAGCAAAGAGTTTGCAGAATAGAAAGACGAATTGCCCCTCCGTGTCCACCACCACCTGATTGCATGTAAACTGGGCACCTGAACAGACCAGTATGCTAACTCCCTGGGAGTATTGAGAGTACGTGGAATGATACCCATGTTGTATCCACCTCTTATTTAATATACCAAGTGTCTCAGGAGAAAGATGCGTCTCTTGTAAGCATGCAACAGTTGGCTTCTGATCCATTATTAAGGAAAATATGGCCTGTCTTTTTACTGGGGACTTTAGCCCTCTAATATTCCAGCTAAGTATTTTAACGTCACCCATTCTCAAGTCGATATACAGTCGGTGCCAATATCCACCGTGTCATAGTAGAGCTTACATTGTTGTGCACAAAAGTTACATAGTACCCGACAAACCCCTAGAACCCCCCCTCCCCCCCCAGAACTCTCCCCAACATGTCCCCCGGCAGTGCCAAGGGTATTTCAACCAAGGGCGATGTTATTCCCTTCCACATCAGTCAACGGGCGTTTCACTTCCTAACTGCTGCCCACACATAACAGGATGAGTTCCCACAGCACATGGCAACCATCTATAGCAAAACGACAACATGTCGAGCAGTTTCCTGCAACAGAACCGAAAGTCAAGACACCAGACAGCGCAGAAGTGTCCAAAGTAGCAAATACATCATCAGCCGCATTCCCGGTCTTCCTCATCCTTCCTCAGCTGCTGTTCATTCAGATCCAGCCAGTCCATAGCATCTTTAGCATCCAGAAAAAAGTGAATTTTGTTTCGGGCCTCGACCTGCAGCTTGGCCGGGAATATCATAGAATATCGGATACCTATGGCCCTTAGACGTTTTTTGATGTCCATAAATTTAGCTCTCATTCTTTGGACTTCTGGCGAGAAGTCAGGGTAAAAAGAAACTCTGGAGCCATCAATAGAAAGGTCAGGATGTTCCCTTGAGTATCTAAGGATATTATCCCTGTCCCTATAGTGGAGAATTTTAGCCAAGATAGGCCTCGGTTGGTAACCAGGAGGAGGAGAGCGGGTAGGAACCCTGTGAGCACGTTCCACAGCATATAAATGAGTTAGATTATCAGTTCCTATTTTCTCCTTAATCCAGGCTTCAATAAAAACAGTAGGATTTTTGCCTTCATAACGTTCAGGCATGCCAACAATGCGGACGTTGTTCCGTCTAGACCTGTTCTCTAGGTCATCAGTTTTGGCCCACACAGCAACCATATCTCTTTTAAGTTCTTTATGATGCTGCGCTGACTTAGGCTGGTTTCACATTCGCGCTTTTTAAGCGCACGCACGGCCGGGGGTAGCTCCGCCCCCGAGCCGGCTCTCTGCCCGGCGTGCCCGCCCCTTCCTTGTAGCGCCGCCTCCTAGCGCACAGCGGCGCCTGCGATCGGCGCACCCTATCTTTAGCATAGGGTGCGCAGATCGTGCGCAGGCCGTGCGCTAGTTGCGCTTTGACCTGCGCTGCGCACTTTTGACGGTGCGCCGTGCGCGCCAAAATCAAACTTTTCGGATTTTGGCGCGCACGGCGCACCGTCAAAAGTGCGCAGCGCAGGTCAAAGCGCAACTAGCGCACGGCCTGCGCACGATCTGCGCACCCTATGCTAAAGATAGGGTGCGCCGATCGCAGGCGCCGCTGTGCGCTAGGAGGCGGCGCTACAAGGAAGGGGCGGGCACGCCGGGCAGAGAGCCGGCTCGGGGGCGGAGCTACCCCCGGCCGTGCGTGCGCTTAAAAAGCGCGAATGTGAAACCAGCCTTAGACACAGTACCCTCCACATCTCCAACTCGTTTCTCAAGTTGCCCGGTTCTGTTTTTAACGGTGTGCTGTTCATGCCTCACATTTTGCATGGATTCTTGTAAATAACCCAGCTGAGTGAGCACAGAAGAAATAGCAGACCCACACTGCATAACTGCTGTCAGCACATCTTTGATAGTAGGTTCAGTTGGCATTTGCAGCTGCAGTGCTTGGAGCTGGCTTTTGTTTTGCTCCACTAGTTCTCCCCAGCTGGCTGCAGCGTCCTGCTTCTCCCAACCTCTAGAGCCTGTGGCCTCCTCCTCTCCCCTCTCTCCCACCTCCGGATCCATACCTCCACCTGCAGACTCCAGCTCTTCATCTGTCTCCTGGAGGGACTCGTGCTCTGCCTCCTCCACTCTGGCAAAGCGTCTCAGCCAGGCTGCCTCCTCCCTGTTCCTGGCCTCACTGTCTGCAGCTGCTTCCTCCAGAGCACGCACTGTGTTAGCAGCTCCATCTTGGGACCCAGGCCCCAGCTCATTAGTCACTCTTCTCTGACCTTTTTTGGCATGATTTAGGGCTAGAGGCTGAATATCTCTGTCCAGCGGCACCTGCAGTTCTCAGGAATGCACACAGATTAGTTACTGACCGTGCTGTGGGGATATAATGGCAGTAATCAGTAGCTGTGTGTGGGAGCTCAGCAGACCCACGTCCTCCTCACATGCTGCTAGGCCACGCCCCCCCACAAATTATTATCTTATTATAAAATGAGTTAGGACGTGAGGATTATTTCTTATCCCAACAAAGAAAAAAAAAAAATTCAGAGCCTTCTGCGTATCCTGCCGACTACGCCAATTTATGTATTGCCAACTGTTCAGCAATAAGGTTCGGATACGGCTTTAAAGAAGGCTACTACTTGGATATGACACAATTTTATTTTACAATGATTAAGTTAAATGATAGAACACCAAGTTAATGGAATGGGAGATATAAAATTACCCTGTCTTGTTAATTAATTTCATGTGAATCATACAATTATTATGAATTATAGTACATAGAGAAATAAGTATCCATACTATACATTACCAAGCATTGTAGCATCACTTCTCTACTGAAGGGACCACAGTGTCGAGAAGGAAAATACTCTGGTCTTGTCATCACAGAAACCGTGCACCCACAATAGCTTCTGGAAATGTCCCTGCTGGAAATGTCCCTTCCTGGAAATGTCCCCTCTTCCTCACTGACATAGGGTCCACCTTTTTATACACAACACTCCCACATTACAACTGTGCAGTATGTTTAGTCTGCATCAAAATCTTGAATCTGCACAGTACGTTGTTGTCTTCACAATAGCACAAGACTTCAAGGTCTGTTTGTCTACTACAATCTTAGTTTGTTTGCGCCAACCAGAGATTCGTTTGCCATTAGCATGTCTCTTAACAATAGCACAATGTTTTGCTACTGATTATAACCCAGGCTCTGTTTGCCTCTGGTCAACTTGTCAAAGTTGTCTATCACTGTTCAAAGTTCAACATATGTTGCTTGTTACAAAGTTAACTCTTCATGCTCATAGCATAATGCTCTAAGATGGGCAGCATGACTTCCATAATCACCTATTCTGAAAACTGGATACCTATCGTAACTCAGACACACACTCATACATGTCACGATGTGTATCACAATCGGTCCTCGATTATTGATGTCATGCATGACCCAATATTGCTACATGAGACCATAACATTTTGGTCTCTCTTGTCAATCAAGAATCATACTATTATTGAGCACAAGACTTCCTTGTTCAAGCAGCATAAATATTCATTATCTATACAGTTGTTATTCCTATTGTAAGAATACACCACACAGAATTAGTTGGAAAGCTCCTTGAAGAATTCCCATCAACCACCCCCCAAGTGAAAGTATTCAGTATCTATCACTGTTTGTCAACGCAAATATCACAGTGGTCACTTGTGTACAAATCAGGATAATGAATCTTTGAAACACAGAGCTTCAAAGACCACAGAACAATTCCTTGTCTTACGGTATTGACACAGAGCAAACGCTTTGTGGCTTAGTGTCAAAGTTCAGCATTAATGATATTACACCATAGTATATTGCAATATAGTGTTTGGATTCAAACAACCATATTTCATATTTGCAATACTTTCCATCCTTGGCTAATGACCACACTCTATCAAAGCATATAAACAATCTATTACAATATGTAGGCTATAAGATATCCATATTTTTATTAGCACCACACATGTTCATTATTTCTTTGGAATTGCTGCGATTCCGCCGCCATAGGATTGCATTGAAACGCTCACTGACTGCTAGGTCATCAGAGGTCATTGCCGCCAGCGCCGATGACGACCGGGAGGGCTCCGGGGGCCGACAGAAGGTGAGTATATCCCTATTTTTTTAATTTATTTTTAACATTCTATCTTTTACTATTGATGCTACATAGGCAGCATCAATAATAAAAAGTTGGTCCCACTTGTCAAGCACTATGCTTGACAAGTATTACCAACCTGTCAATCACTTTTCCAAGCGTTGCTTCAAATCGTTGGAAATGCCCTAGCATTCTGCAAGCTAAAAACGCTTGCAAAACGCTTGTGTTTTGCGGGAAATCGCATGTGAATTCCGCATGCGTTTTACCCGCTGCAGGGAGTTGTGGAAATGCGGACAATTCGCAGCATTTCTGCAACGTGGGTGCACAGCCTAAAAAATAATTTTTGAGGGAAAAAATGATTTTTTTTTTTTTCACGACTGCGTTTATAAACTTCTTTGAAGCACTTGGGGGTTCAAAGTGCTCACTGCACATCTAGATAAGTTTCTTAAGGGGTCTAGTTTCCAAAATGGGGGTCACTTGTTGGGGGTTTCCACTGTTTAGGCACATCAGGGGCTCTCCAAACGCAACATGGTGTCCGATCTCAATTCCAGCCAATTCTGCATTGAAAAAGTCAAACGGTGCTCCTTCCCTTGTGCGCTCTGCCGTGCGCCCAAAAAGTGGTTTACCCCCACATATGGGTTAATGGCGTATTCAGGAGAAATTGCACAACAAATTTTCTCTTTTAACACTTGTGAAAATAAAAAAAAATGGTTCTGAAGTGAATTTTTTGCAAAAAAAGTTAAATGTTAATTTTTTTCCTTCCACATTGCTTCAGTTCCTGTGAAGCACATAAAGGGTTAATAAACGTTCTGAATGTGGTTTTGAGCACCTTGAGGGGTCCAGATTTTAGAATGGTGTCACTTTTGGGTATTTTCTATCATGTACACCCCTCAAAATGACTTTAAATATGATGTGGTCCCTAAAAAAAAATGTTTTTTTAAATTTTGTTTTAAAAATGAGAAATCGTTGTTCAAATTTTAACCGTTTTAACTTCCTAACAAAAAAATGTTGTTTCCAAAATTGTGCTGATGTAAAGTAGACATGTGGGAAATGTTATTTATTAAGAAATTTGTGTGACATATCTCTGATTTAAGGGTATAAAAATTTAAAGTTTGAAAATTGCATATTTACGTTTTTTCGTAAATAAACACAAGTCATATAGAAGAAATTTTACCACTAACAAGAAGTACAATATGTCATGAAAAAACAATCTCAGAATCAGCGGGATCCGTTAAAGCATTCCAGAGCTATAACCTCATAAATTGACCGTGGTCAGAATTGTAAACATTGGCCTGGTCATTAAGCTGCAAAATGGCTGTCACTAAGGGGTTAAATTGAATTTATACATAAATCAAAGCAGACCTAGTCTAAAACTTTAATACACCAAAGAAGACAAGAGTATATTCCAAAATTCATTTATTAGACAAAATTATTCTAAAATCCAAAATATTGCAGAGTACATCAGCACAACAAGTGGAACACACTGACCTATATCAGATATGTTATAGACAAAGTAGCTGCATGTTTATGACCTTAATATTAGTATTATTTCAAGATTAAAATTCTTAAATAAAATAAGGTCCATGCTACAAATGCTTGAGCACATGGTATAACACCATTACTATACTCCCAATCACAGCGCTTAAATAGTTAAATACAAAATAGTATAACTTACAATGGCAGTCAAAGTGTTCCACCTCGCCCCAACGCACGTTTCGTTATCTACTTCATCTGGAGGCGTGTGTTGGGGGAAGGATGGAACCTGTTTTATAATACTCTTCAGCCTATCAGCCTCTCTAACTATTCTTGTATATATTTAAAATGATTGGACGATATCCACATCCTTGCAGCCGACATTAGATTCATCGCTCTGCGGAAAAGAAAAGCATCAGGATCACTAATTAATCACAGAGAAGGTAGAATAATTAAAGAAATACAAGGATGGTCAGATGTAACGATAAAACAAGCCAATAAAGGCGGAAATGTGGTTTTGTGGCCCAATGAACTTTACGAAAAACAAGCCAATAAACTTTTGGGAGACAAAACCACATATAAAAAATTAACTTCAAATCCTCTTACTGCTTTTCAACAGGATCTTTGCAGTATCTTCATAAAAGCTCATGATGAAGGAATAATTCCTAAACAACTGATGGATGCCATATTAATAATGAAACCACGCCTTGCAACGTTTTATTTGATCCCAAAGATTCATAAGTATCCATTTAACCCTCCATGTAGACCTATAGTGTCTGGCAATGAAAGTGTTTGTGAAATTGCTTGTCAAATTGTGGATTTTTATTTAAAACAAGTAGTATCCACTTTACCTTCTTTCATTAAAGACACTACTGAAGCATTACGTAATCTTGATGGCTTGAATGTCAGTGATGACATGGTTTTGGTGACTGCAGACTTCGAAAGTTTGTATACATCTATTAAGCATGCTGATGGTGTGAGGGCCGTCTCCTGGTTCCTTGAAGCTGGGAATTTTGACAAGTTCTTGTCAGAATTCATTTTGATTCTTTTGAAATTCATTCTTCATTGTTTTATGTTTAATGGCCAGATTTTTTTTACAGCTTCAGGGGACCGCGATGGGGTCGGCCTGCACACCATCGTATGCAAATTTGTTTCTCGGCGCATGGAAACGAGAAATCTTTCTAACTAATCCAATTGGAGGTATCGATAAAGTGCATCATTGGATGCGATTTATTGATGACATTATATTCGTATGGGAGGGGTCTTTTGACCAACTGGAAGAATTTATGGCTACCCTTAATCAAAATGAATTAAATATAAAACTTACCTTTTGCCATGGACGGAGTGTCAATTTTTTGGATCTTGGCATTAAGATTGACCAACGGGGAGATATTGTGACCAATGTATATAGAAAACCTACTGCTGTCAATTCTTTACTTCATGCCAGCTCTTCTCATTTGAAATCTACTATCAATAGTATTCCGATTGGCCAACATCTGCCTTTGAGACGTATTTGTTCAACAGATGAATTATTTAAGGAACAAGCCAGGGACCGTTATCAAAGGTTCAGAAACAGAGGTTATAGCCATAGGCAAATCCGACGTGGGTACAAGAGAGCCTTGGCTGTTCCTAGAAATGATTTATTGTATAAATCCAAGACAGAATCTGATAAAAAACAGACCAATGATGTAAGATTCATTACTCCTTTCAACAGCCAATGGCGAAAATTAACGAACATTATTGAAAAACATTGGTCAGTGCTTCATACAGACACGATTTTGGGCAATTGTCTACCTGTGAGACCTTTAATTACGGCCAAGAGATCTGATAATCTACGAGACTTACCGGTACGGAGCCTTTATTCACCAAAAACCAAACAGGTACATGAAATTAAAGAATATATGAGAGGATTTTTTCCTTGTACATTCTGTTTGGCATGTAAAAATCTTGATAAGAGTAAAGAATTTAGAATCTCTGATAGTTCTAGGACCTACAAAATTTTTCACTATTTGACATGTTCATCTAAGGGCGTGATTTACTACGCGACATGTCCTTGTAATAAAATTTATGTAGGCATGACTACCCGAGAACTAAAAATCAGGGTCAGAGAACATGTCAGAGATATTGATAAAGCAAAGAGTTCTCAGAATGATGAGACTCTTAAGACCATTCCTAGGCATTTCAAGAATTTTCACAACTGCGATTCTAATAAGTTAAGAATTATGGCCATTGATCAGGTTTCTGTTGGAACTAGAGGGGGTGACTTATCTAGAGCCTTGGCACAGGTGGAAAGTCGCTGGATTTACTGTTTAAATACGGTCAATCCAGCAGGTGTTAATGGAAATTTTGAATTTAGTTCTTTTTTGTAATATACTCTTGCCTTCTTTGGTGTATTATATTGATTGAGTTTTGATTTGGGCATTTGTGTAACCTAGTCTAAAACTTTGCAGTTCTCTAGATGCTAGGCCGGAGCCATTAATCCATGGAGCCCATATTTTTTCAAATTTGGAGATGGCCTTCCTTTTCAAATATATATATTCCAGATTTAATAGCCAATTATTTTTATCTTTAAATTCTGTTACTGTAGGCGCCTGCTCTGATGACCAATGCTGGGCTATCAATTTCCTGATGAAGGTCTGAGTTGTAGACCGAAACGTCATATAATTTTGGGAGAATCTGTTGTACAAATAAATTTCTTCTGCATATATTTCTTTTGAGTGCCGGAATTTCTTATACTATACATTTTGAGGAGTGGTATCCTTTTCCGTGCACCTCGAAGACGGAGTGACGTGTACTCTATTCTTATAAAGTAATGAGATGAGTCCTCCAGAGTTATGTGAGCTGGCTATCCTCTGTATTACATCCTCTTTGTTCACTCCGTTGTTTAGGACAGGACCCTCTGCCTGACATGCATGTCGTAACTGAAGATACTTATAAAATCCCGTATTGGGTTGTCCATATTCATTCTGTATTTGTGAGAACTCCTTGAGTGTATTTCCCTATAAAACGTGTGAATCTTTCTACTCCTTTTAAACTCCAATTTTTAAACCCATCCAAATTATATAGACTATGCCATGGAATTTCCCACAATGATGGAAACTGTGAAATTCCTTGTATACCTTGTAGTTTCTTCACTGTCCCTCAAAGTTTGTGTATTAACAGTATAGCTGGTGGTTTTACAAGAGGATAACCTAAATTTGTGAGCCTCCAATGCTTCATAGAGTCGATTTAAGATGTGATTGGAGTAGTAAACATTGAACTCCCCGTCCCCCACCAAGGTCGTCCCACCCACGAATGTGCTGGAGCTGAGCTGCCATATATATAATAAACCCACGGATTTGGGATTGCAAGGCCACCCATTGTTTTATCTCTTTGTAGAGTTTCCAGTTTAATTCTTGGAGATTGTCTTCTCTAGATTAAGGGTACCGTTACACTTAGCGACGCACCAGCGATCCCGACAACGATACGACCTGTAAGGGTCGCTGGTGTGTTGCTACATGATCGCTAGTAAGCTGCCAAACAGGCAAACTCACCAGCGACCAGGACCAGTGAGCATGCTGGTATCCAGGGTAAACAGCGGGTAGCTAAGTGTGCGCGGCACTTTGTTACCCGCTGTTTACCCTGGATACCAGCTCCCAGCATCTGCTTACAGCGCTGGGAGCTCGCTGATCGCTGGTCTCTCGCTGCCACACGCAGCGATGCGCGCTGGCCAGCGGGAGACCAGCGATCGAAAAACGGCCCTGGCCGATGCTGCATGATCAGCGATAACCGGCAGGGGGGCTGGTCGCTGATCCCCGTCACACACAAAGATCTCTGGGTCAGAGGAGACTGCAGACAACCCTGTCGTGTACCCCTCCCCAATTCAAAGACTGAAGTAAGATGCCCATTTACCCTTAATTGTGCCAATGGCCTCTCATATAATAATTTGATTCATGAAATAAATTCAGCACCCATACCAAATTTCTTCAAAACTACCCACAAATATTCCCACTCAACAGAGTCAAATGCTTTAGCAGTGTGAAGCGAGCATATGACCCCATCTCCTGCATTATCCACTGGTAGCTGAACATTAAGAAATAATCTACGGTTATTAACGGCTGTAGACCTATCGGGCATAAAGCCCGAGCGATCACTGTGTATGATATTATAGATATGTAGATATATTATGTTATTTAACCTGGAGGCCAGAACTTTTGCTATAATTTTAACATCCGTAGGAAGCAAAGATATAGGCCTATAGGAATCAGGAAACAATGGATCCTTGCCGGGTTTGGGTATAACGACAATGACCGCTTCTCTCATTGATAGAGGCAGAGTGCCTTCCTTAGCTGCCCCCTGGAAGGTGCACAACAATTGAGCTAATAATACAAATTTCTTGTATAGTTGCACAGGGAACCCATCCAACCCTGGTGATTTATTATTAGCCATTGATGCTGTGGCCATTTGTAGCTCCTCTAATTGCAGGGGACTATTCAGGTATTTTTGATCTGCCTCAGAGATAGCTGGAAGATCAATTCCCTCCAGATAAGTCAGGATTTGTTCTCTGCTAACCTGGATTTTGGTTCAGTATAAGTCCTGATAGAATTCCTTGAAAATATTTGAGATTTCATCGGGCTGATTAACAATTGCACCTTCCTTGTCTTTTAAAGCTCCTATAAAGGATGTCCCTATTTGAGCCCTTGCGATCATAGCCAATAGATGTCCTGCCTTTTCCCCTTCTTCATAGAAATGTATCTGGGAAAATAATCGTTTATTCTTGTCCTTCTCCCTAATGTGTGTTGAGTATGCCTCTTGCGCCTCCTTCCAAGCCATTAGTTCCTCCTCTGCACCTGATAAGATAAATTTCTTGTCCGTGATTCAAAACGTGTCCTGCAAGAATTCCCCAAATTGATTAGTTTTAGGCTATGTGCCCACGTTGCAGAAATGTTGCGGAAATATCCGCAGCATGTCCGCAACTCCCGCCGCGGGAAAAACGCATTCGATTTCCCACTTGTTTTCCGCGATTTTCGCGTGCGGAATTCAAGCGCATTCCCAGTGATTTGAAGCATCGCTTGGAATGTGATTGACAGGTTGGTCACACTTGTCAAGCATAGTGTTTGACATGTGTGACCAATTTTTTTACTATTGATGCTACCTATGCAGCATCAATAGTAAAAGAATGTAAAAAATAATTTAAAAAATAGTTATTCTCACCTTCCGACGGCCCCCGATCTCCTCCACGGCGCTCCCATCTTCCGGTCCTAGTAATGCTTAGCGTGAAGGACCAGAGATGGCGTCACGCTTGCGAGAGCGCGACGTCATCAACGGTATTTCGCGCAAAGCATTACTGGGACTGGAAGATGTCGGGCGCGTGGTGAGAGGAGGAAAAGAGTCCGGGGGCCGTCAGAAGGTGAGTATATCAATATTTTTTATTTTAATTCTTTTTTTTTACAGGTATATGGTACCCAGGGCCTGGAGAAGAGTCTCCTCTCCTCCAGACCCTGGGTACCATCCGCGCATGAAGCGCTCACTTTACGCATGGTGGGCATAGCCACATGCGTAAAATGGGTGTTTCAATGCAATCCTATGGGTGTGGAATCGCCGCGATTCCGCACAAAAAATGATCATGCTGTGGATTTTACCACGATGCAATTCCGCAGGGGTAAAATCCGCAGCATTAGCACAGCATGTGCGGAATCCCATAGGATTGCATGGGATGTGTTTTTTTGCGGTTTCACGGAAAATCGCAGCGAAAACGCAAAAAAAACACTACGTGTGAACGCAGCCTTAGTCTTGGATCTATTTATGGCTTGTATCAAAACTATTTCCCCTTATATAGTCCATGAATGCCTAAAAAAAGAGAGAAAAATAATCATTTCTTGGGAGCCTGCCATTATAGGATAAAAGACACAGAATCCATTTTCCTCTGGGCCGCTTATTACTCGATAGGAATTATGACCCCAGCAGTCAGTCAGATATTTTCTGATATCACATGACTTAAGTTATACTTATTTCTTCAGCGTTGCGGATTCTGGTGAAGTCGCTGCTCATTTAGATCCAGCCAGCGGAGTGCTTCCTTAGGATTTTCAAAAAAAAAGGAGGCTCCTCCCCGGGCGGTCACTCTGAGTTTCGCGGGGTTCAGCATAGAATATGGTATTTGTAGCTAGTGTAGAAGACGTTTCACATCCACAAATTGTGCTCTGCGGTTTGACACTTCAATGGAGTAGTCGGGGGGAAAAAGGACACCTTTTGGCCATTGACGGATATGTCCCCTTTATCACGAGCTGCCTTAAGGATGTTGTCATGGTCCTTATAATGAAGCAATTTTATTGGGACTGGGCGTGGAAGTGCTACCGGTGGTAATGGCCGGGTAAGTATTCTATGTGCCCTCTCCACAGCAAAGGGGTCAGGTGTTCTGCCCCAAACAGGGAATGCAGCCATTTCTCAAAATAATCAGTAGGGTTGTTGCTCTCAGTTTTTTCAGGGATGTCAATTAGCCTTATATTATTCCGCCTAAGTCTGTTCTCCAAATCCTCTGTTTTAGCCAGCAAGGCCAAGATCTGTTGATCATGTCTGCGGTTGTCACTGATAATTTGCGGCTGTTTATCCTCCAGGTCACTAAAGGCCCTTTTACATTTAGCCATGCACCAGCGATCCGACCAGCGATATGACCCGGTCAGGATCGCTGGTGCATCGCTAAATGATCGCTAGTGAGCTGCCACACAGGAAGACCTCACAGCGATGCAGCAGCGACGCAGCGGACGATACTCACTTTTCACACTCAGCGATCCAGACGTCCTCCCGCCCGCGTCCAGCGTCGCTCGTCGTCACAGCAGGAAGCGCCCGACGAGAAATGGAGCCGCCCGATCTCGCGAGATCAGCAATAGACAGCGGGGGAGCCGGTCGGAGGTAAGTATCACACACAGCAATATCGCTAGCAATATCACTGCTGCGTCACAAAATCAGTGACGTTTTAGCGATATTGCTAGCGATATCGCTATGTGTAAAACCCCCTTAATTCTCCCTTAGGATGCTGTAGTGCGATCTTTTGCTTTTTGCAGCCCCTGTCTCTGTTCTTTCTTAATCTCACCCATCCTGGACCCTGTGCACATGTGACCGCAGGGTCAGTTACATCGGCCGCTCTGTGTGCACTATTATAGTGTTGTGTTTATCATTTTTTATTCATTATTATCATTTCTTCCCTGACACAAATCCCCTTCTAGGTTTTCTCAATTTATGCAGCGCCTTTCTGGGACAATCACATTTACTGGGATTACAATTTTCTGTGATTTATATTCATGTTCTATCATTATCTGTTACTGACATCCCCGATTCTGCCTTCCCGATCTCTGTGCATGTTCCCTGCACTTTATAATTTGTCTTGTTTTCATGTGATATTTAATAAAGATTCAGATAATTTAGATTTTCCTTTTTAGATTTGTTCTGTATTTTTGGTGCTGGATTGGAGATATTCTGGGATAAATCCCCGTGTGTGCCTATAATGGGACTGTGTGTTATACCGGGGGCAGGACGGGGCCATGACTGGATGTAGTGATCATGTGGAGCCGGTAACAGTTTTGGAGATTTCTTACATGGGATCTTTATGATGTTACATCGTCATCTTCTCCCCATTCAGGTCCCTACAATATCGGATCCTCTCAGTGGAGATCTTCTATATAAGAGAATTCTCCTGAGCGACCCTACAAGTATGGATAAGGACAGGGACAAGATGGTGGAGAGGATATTACACCTCATCCTAGAGATCCTCTTCTGGCTTACTGGAGAGGTGAGAGATTCTGATGACATCACATTACATCATTCTTATCTATGGGAATAACAGATGGACAGAACTGGAGAGGTGAGGACTCTAGAAATGTCTGTAGTGAGGTTTATTAATGTGTCTCTCCATAACCAGGATTACACAGTAGTGAAGAAGACCTCTAGGGAGCGCGGTCAGGCCCCTGTGTCTGAGGGATGGGGAAGACCCCTGAGCCCAATCACGGGGCCTCCACCTCACCCCCTGATACATGAGGACATCAATGACCAGAAGATCTTAGAACTCACCTACAAGATGACTGAGCTGCTGACTGGAGAGGTGACACTGCTGGGAATGCTGGGACATTATACAGTAACACTATGGAGGGATCGGGGGATGACAGTATCATTGTATGTGTCAGGTTCTTATAAGGTATCAGGATGCCACCGTCTATTTCTCCATGGAGGAGTGGGAGTATTTAGAAGGACACAAAGATCTGTACAAGGACGTCATGATGGAGGTTCCCCAGCCCCTCACATCACCAGGTAATAAACAGGACTAAATACACACGGCCTATAATTATCTGTATGTAAGGAATGAATTCAGTCCCTGTATGTGTTTCCTCCAGGTCTATCCAGTGAGAGGACAACACCAGAGAGATGTCCCCGTCCTCTTCTTCCACAGGACTGTAAACAAGAAGATCCCAGTGTTCCTCAGGATCATCAGGTAGATGGAGAGAAGGTGCCATGAGATCTCCCCTATAATGTGTAGAAGGCTGTGAAGGTCTTGTGCTCAGTCTTGTTTTATCCACCAGTATAAGGCTTCTTTTACACTTACCGTGGTTTTGCGGCCCCAATAGATTTCTATGGGGCCGCAAAATCTGCCCGTAAAAATCCACGGTGTGCCTTACGGCCGTGAAAAAAGATTGAGCCTCAATGGGGCTGCAAAAACAAACAGAAGTTTGTTTTTGCGGTGCACCATCACTTCCAGTTTTGCAGAACGCCATTTTTTTACCACAATACTATTTCCATAGTATTGGAAAAATGAAAAAAGTTGCGATCCGCAAGTATTTAATGGTCTGTTATTGCGGCAGACTGTAAAAATTGCGACTATATGGGCCGCAAAAAACACGGCAAGTGTAAAAGTAGCCTAGGAAGAGTCAGATGCAGGGCTGTGGAGTCGGAGTCGGTATAAAATGGACCAATTCCGACTCCTAAAATATATAATAAATTGGGTACAGTAGTTCAATGCAGAATACGCTGAATATTTTTTCATAGGAATTTGGGAAAGTTATGAAATGTCCTATAAATGACTGTTCTATTCGTGATCTAAGGCCTCTTTCACACATCAGGTTTTCGGCGTCAGGCGCGATCCAGCGCTTTTGACTAAAACCGGATCCGGCGAAGTGCAATGCCGGATCCGGTTTCCCCCCATTGACTTGCATTAGAGCCGGATCGAGCCGGATGGCCATGCGTTTCATCCGATTTTCGCCGGATCCGGCAATGTGACGCGATCCGGCGTCTGGAAAAAACGGCTACTGTAACGTTTTTTGTCTCCGGCGAAAAAGCCGGACACGCCGGATCCGGCGTGTCCGCCTTTTTCATACAATGAAAGCCTATGAGCGCCGCAATGCGCCTGATCCGGTGACAGCCGTATCCGGCGGCCGGATCCGGTTTCTTTGGTCTGAGCATGCTCAGTAGCTCTGCCCACAGGACATATATAAAAGCAAGACAATGGGACCCTCAGCCACACCCAACATGCCACCCAAGCCAAGAACCAGGAGCAGGAGAAGGCAGCAGACATCAGCAGCAGCACCATCAGCACCACCCCAAATGGAGCAGCATGCTGAACAACGGGAGGGGAGTCCAGCAGCAGATGAGAGACGGTAATTATCAAATCCCCCATTCCTCCAAACTAGGGCTATGGAATATCAAGATATTCATTGGCCCTTTGTTTCTCTTTATTCAACAGCCGCCCAATAGATGCAGCAGCAGCAGCAGCAATGGCAGCAGCAGAAACACCACCCACAGCCATGGAGTCTGGCCATGAGGAAGACAGCACATCTTCTGGGAGCCCTCCCTCGCATCGTCAGCGTTTGACGGTAAGTTTTTATTTCCAAAATCCATCATCTCTGTAATATATGTGTATTCATTGCCTTTTATTTCAAAACAGGAATCACAAGATGAAGAGGAGCTCCCAGAAGAAGAAGGAAGGGGTGGACAGACACTTGGAGTGGGCTCACAATTGGTAAGTTTTTTGCATCAAACGCAGAAACACAACATCACACTACACACAACACATAGAAAACAATGTTCTGCAGACCACACACAGCAAACAAATGCCTACATCCAAAGACATAACATTTTTTGTTTTCTTCTCTAGTCTTCCCAATCTGGTGCTCGGCCAAGAGGTCCTCGCAGTGCCTCCCAGGGTCGTCGGCGACAGCAACGCGGCGGTCACCAGCGTGTAAGTATAAATATTTTTGCTTTGTTTTTTTTGCACTTTTTATTTCATTTCTTTTGTGGAGGCTAATTATGTTATTTTTGTCTTTTTCTTTAACAGCCTTCACAGCGTGCTCCCGACTCTGACGGTGAGGATGGAGGGATTGATGTGGACCGCCTCATCGATCTCGTCAGAGAAAGGGAGCCGCTCTGGAATATGGCTGACCGCCGCCACGCTGACCTGATCGTTACCCGACGACTCTGGGAGGAAATCTGTTCGCTCCTTGTGGGCCGCTGGGAGGACCTCGAAGCTCGGGCCCAGATTAAAGAGCGTAAGTATATACAGTACCGGTTGCTTGATTTAAACCAGTGTTTCCCGAACTCCAGTCCTCGTGGTCCCCACGGATCATGTGTTCAGGATTTCTATTTACTTTGGAAATCCTGAAAACATGACCCCTGGGGACCATGAGGACTGGAGTTTGGGAAACACTGATGTTGTATACTAACCACTTTGTCCTTTCTCGTTTCAGGGGAGAGAATTGTGAAGCGGTGGCGGTCTGTGAGGGATCGTTTCAAGAAGGAGTTCAATAAAGAGATGCGGGCCCCGAGTGGATCTGGAGGACGCAGGAGCAAGTACAAGTACGCACGAGCCCTGTCGTTCCTCCGGGAGACAATGCTCACCAGAAGGTAAATATTACACACCACATGTGACAAAAAAATGTTTAGATGTAACTTTTTTTTTTCAGCCAGGGCCATACCATGTCACTATTTTAATTGTTTTTTTTTCCTCTTTATTCCACAGCACGGTGAGCAGCACTCGGGAGCCTGCACGATTGGACCCTTCTGAGGCGATCCCTGAGGAGACCGGCACCGAGGGACACTTCGACCGCCCCGGTACATCTGCACCTTCCTAGCCTTCCCACACATTCGACCCATCTGTCCCATCCACCAGCACAGGAGCATCGTGGCCGCCTACATTACATGAAGCTGCTGGTGAGGAGATCGCTTTCCCTTTACCCCACCCTTCTGCCCCTGCCACCTCTAGTACACCTGCGGGAACTGGGCGGCAGCGGCAGAGGGGTCAGGAAAAGAGTTATGCGCCAGAGTTCTTGCATCTGAATGCATCTTTCCAGAACTGTCTAAAAGTCTTGTCAGAGCAAATCTCCGCAGGCTTTCAGCAGATCAACTCCAGCATTCTGGAGGTGAAGACACTTCTGCAAACCATGCATTCAGAAGCAAGTTCTTCGCCAAACCACACCTTTTTCAGGTCTGTTGTGGAGCGCATGGCAACACTATCTCCTACCCAGCAGATGCATGTAATGAATTCGTGCCACGGTGCTCTACAGCAGGTTACCTCCCAATCTCCACCTCCCACCACTGTAGTTCCTCCACCTGCACCCCCTCCAGCCACTTTCCATCCTCCCCCTCCTATTACATCTGCACCCCCTCCAGCCACTTTCCATCCTCCCCCTCCTATTACATCTGCACCCCCTCCAGCCACTTTCCATCCTCCCCCTCCTATTACATCTGCACCCCCTCCAGCCACTTGCCATCCTCCCCCTCCTATTACATACCAGCAACCTCCCCAGTACCAGCAACCTCCCCAGTACCAGCAACCTCCCCAGTACCAGTCATCTCCCCACTTCCAGCAACCTGCCCCGTACCAAACTCCTTCCCCGAACCAAACTCCTTCCCCGTACCAAACTCCTTCCCCATACAACTTTCCATCAACATCATCTGCTCCTACAGTCCCTGCCCAACCCTCCACTCCACCGCACACCACCTCTTCTGCCTCCCACATGTCCACCCATTCTGTAGCTTTTTCCACACCATCACCTCTAACTGTTCCTTCCCCACCACGATCCCAATCCTCTCTCCACACTCCCAGTGTCGAAGTGTCCCGCAGCCCCTCCAGCAGTATTTCCACCCCACACTACACAGATTTATGATGTGTTTTGTAATAAAAATGCCCATGTTTTTTTATCGGTCGTCCATGACAGCACCACCTGAGAGAGGGGATCCGCCCTTCAGGAACAGGAAACCTACAGATACAAAAGGGCGGCACCTCTCCCACGCATCAGTTGGTTTCCTGTTCCTAGAGGACGGGACTTCCTTCAGATCGTCCATCATGGAGTCATCGAGGGATTCCCAGGCCGGCTGACTGACTCAGGTAGCGGGGGGATCTCCTACCTCGGTCAAGCTCGGGGTACCTGGAAGCGCCACGGTGGGGCCGGATAGGTCGCCACGGCAGTGGTTAGAGCAGGCGGAGCAAAGGGTCCGGTGGACAGCCGTCTCCAGAATGCGGGCACCAGGTATGTATGCAGGCCCCTCCTGATGCGTTTTGCCCCGGGGTCCGGTCTCAAACCCCCTCCGGCCGGGTCGGCGGTTGCGTCCGGTCGCCAAGCGCAGGCTGGCGCGCATGGGGGCGGCGGGCATACCGGAGCCGGGGGCGCCGTGCCGGCTCCTTTCCGCGCGCTCCCGCGGCCTCTGACGCGCGGCGGAAGTGACGCGGTGGAAGGGGCGGGGCCGGGAACGCCAAAACCGGAAGTCAGGTGCCGGCCGCCTTCCTAGTGTGCGCCGCGTGTGCGCGGCGATCCGGGGGGACGCGCGGTACCCGAGGCGGTGGGGGGGGGGGACGGTTCATGCGGTGGAAGGTCGCGGGAGGGTTCCTGGGGGAGGTGCCGCGCCAGTGCCCTGCTGACCGGATACTGGGAGGCCTTAAAGGGCAGGAGGTGATGCTGCCGGGGTGCTTCTGAAGGCCCAGCGATGGATGACAGAACCCCCATAGAGCAGCAGGACGTGCAGGAGCACCCACAGAAGGAGGCCTCGGTGAAGCCTCATACGAGTGGAAGCGGACGAGTGAGCAGAGCCGCAGAAGTTCCTCCAGTCTAAAGGATTCCCCCTGCCTCCCTCCGTGATCCGGTACCTGCCTCATCTGCATGGGTAAGAGATCTCCGTGAATGTACCCTGATGCAGTGTTCCCTTATGTGCCCCTTACCAGACGGCCACCCCAAAAGACTATGTCAGCCATGTGTGCGACAGACGGTAGGGGTTGGAAGGGGACGGGGGCCCAGGCATAGACTGACAGGCCCTTGCACTCTCCCCCATCCTTACAGGGACAGAGATGAAAGCCCTATCTAAAAGGGACTCTTCTAGGGGGAGAGAATTTAGTTTCTCAGGGTCGGAGTCCTCAGCTGCCCCTAGGAACAATTACTCCTCGGATTCCCCGGCCTCCACTTCATCCTCTTCGGATGAAGACTCAAGCCGATTCTGCTTCCCATTAGACCAGATGGACAAGCTAGTTAAAGCAATAAGGTACACCATGGCAGTAGCAGACTCAAAGCCAGAGCTTTCGGCACAGGTAATGTTCGGAGGTCTAGATCCCAGGAAACACAAAGCTTTTCCATTAAATGATAAGGTCCAGAGCCTGATAGAAAGGGAATGGAAGAGACCCGAAAAAAGGGGCTCCTTACCACCTGCCTTCAAACGGAGGTACCCATTTGATGACCCAGTGGTAAACAGATGGGATAAGGCCCCTAAGCTGGACGCGGCAGTAGCCAAAGCCTCCAAAAAGTCCTCCATACCGTTCGATGATATGGCCTCCTTAAAAGACCCGCTGGATAAAAAAGCGGATTCTTTTCTAAAGGGAACATGGGAGATGTCAGCAGGCGCCCTAAGACCAGCGATAGCTGCCACTTGTATAGCCAGATCCGTGATGGTCTGGCTAGATCAACTAGATTCCCATCTGAAGGACGGAGCCCCAAGAGCATCCAGTCGGAAAACTCTACCGATCATCCAGAGTGCTGCGGCTTTCTTGGCTGATGCCTCAGCAGACTCGGCAAGGATGGCGGCTAGATCAGCTGGGTTATCAAACGCAGCTCGAAGGGCCCTCTGGTTAAAATGCTGGCCAGGAGATATCCAGGCCAGGTCACGACTCTGCTCCATTCCATATGAGGGGAATATCTGTTTGGCCCCGTCCTGGACGAACTTTTAGAGAAAGCCGGGAACGATAAAAAGAAGTTCCCCAGCCTCCCGAATCCTTCTTATTGACGCCCCTTCACCAGGAAAGGATATTTCCATAGAAGGCCGTCCAGAGATCAGGGCAGATGGGACGACAAAAGAAGGAGAGGTACAGGTTTTATGTTCGGAGGAGGGGGGCGCCAGGAATGTCCATCACGTGACACTAAAAACCGCCCCAATGACTAGATGCTGTGGGGGGAGACTAGCTGCCTTCTACCCAGCCTGGTTGCTGATCTCTAGCAGCAACTGGATACTGGGGGTGATAGCTGCGGGTTTACGACTAGAGTTCACCCGGGTTCCCCTAGATCGATTTAAGGTCACCCCTCTCAGGTCTTCCACATCAGAACAAGCTGCCCTGGAGGCCGAGGTTCATGAGCTTTGCCACAAGAAAGTCCGGACTATGGTTCCAGAGGGAGAAAGGGGGAAAGGTTTCTACTCCCCTCTGTTCCTGGTCCGCAAGCCAGACGGCTCTTTTAGGACTATAATTAATCTCAAGTCCCTCAAACGATTTCTTGGTTATACGGCCGTTCAAAATGGAAACAATCAATTCAACAATAAAGTTGTTGTTTCAAAACTGCTTTATGGTGGTGTTAGATTTAAAAGATGCATACTACCATATACCCATTCATACAGCCCATCAGCGCTTCCTCAGAGTAGCGGTTCAGTTAAATGAGTCAGTTGAACATTTCCAATATGCGGCCCTCCCCTTTGGGGTGGCAGTCGCTCCCCGGGTGTTTACTAAAGTGGTGGAAGGAAGTTATGGCCCATCTACGTGAATCTAACATTCTAGTAGTCCCCTACTTAGATGACTTCCTGATTATAGGGAAAACGGCAAAACATTGTAAGGAACAGCTACAGAGGGCAATGTCGGCCCTAGAGCGGTTAGGTTGGCTGCTTAATATCAAAAAATCTCGGTTACAGCCGATGAGAATTCAGCAATTTTTAGGCCTGATTCTAGATTGAGAAACAGGCTGCCTCCGGAGAAGCTTGTTCGCCTACACTATCAGATCCTAAATGCTGCCAATAACCCCACCATGTCCCTCAGGAAAGCCATGTCCCTTCTGGGTTCCCTTTCCTCCTGTATCCGGTGGTCCAGTGGGCCCAGTTTCATTTAAGAACACTACAGGGGAGGTCTTACTGCATCAAAAAATCCTTGGAGGTTACTTGGAGGGCCAGCTAACCTTGTCCCGAAGCACAAGGGAGTCCCTAGAGTGGTGGCTAGAAAAGGATAATTTGTCCAGAGGGGTTCCCTGGGAGTGTGACATATCCCCCATAGTCACTACGGATGCTAGCCCTTCCGGTTGGGGGGCTCATATGGGTGAAGTCCTAGTCCAGGGCCTATGGGACCATCACCAGATAAAAATGTCATCTAATTTGAAAAGAACTGACAGCAGTAGAGCAGGCAGCTAAGAAGTTACTTATGTATCTGCAGGGCCATCATGTGCGAGTGTTCTCCGACAATCAGGTCACAGTGGCTTATGTCAACCACCAAGGTGGGACTCGTTCCAAACCCCTGAGGAATGTGGCAGAACGGTTGTTCCAACTAGCAGAACAGCCATTCTAAGCTGAATGTGCATGCCCTCGTCAGAGCGCAGCCGTTAAGCAGCTTGAGGCCGGGCCAGTACCGGCATGGGAGACTGGCTGGGAATTCCTTGTCCTGTTGACATAAATGCCGCAACCTACTAAAACAAGGAGAATGGTCCCTAAACAATTCGATCTTCGACCCGGTTATACAAAAATGGAGACAGCCAGAGGTAGATCTCTTCGCCACCAAGGAAATTAAGACTATTCTGCTCCCAAAATCCCAGAGAGAACCCCCTGGCGGTAGATGCCTTTCTGATAAAGCGGGACTTCAGGCTAGCATACGCCTTCCCTCCCCTATCGCTACTACCCTTGGTGTTGAGAAAAATCAAGAGAGACAGAGCAAGGGTCATAGTCATTGCTCCATTTTTGCCCAGGAGGGCATGGTTCTCATGCCTCAGGACCATGTCGGTGTCCGATCCTTGGGTTCTTCCGGACATCCCGGATCTCCTATCCCACGGCCCAGTCTTCCACCCTCAGGTGGCTGGCCTACATTTGACGGCGTGGAGTTTGAGCGGGCACTCTTAAAAGAAAAAGACTTCTCCCCAGACTTGATTAACACCCTACTTAAGAATAGGTAGGCCATTACTACCAAGATCTATGCTAGAATTTGGAAGAAGTTCCTGCAGCGCTCTGAAATAGTTGCTGGGGGTTCAACTCCAATAAATCAGATCTTAGAGTTTCTTCAGAAAGGTCTGGATATGGGACTTTCCACTAGTACTCTTAAAGTACAAGTATCAGCTTTGGGGGCTCTCTTTAGCTGCAACATCGCAGGTAATTACTGGATCAGTAGGTTCATTAAGGCAGCAGGTAGGTCCAGGCCAGTAGTGAAGGATAGATTCATGCCATGGGACTTGAATCTAGTCCTTACGGCCATGACGGAAGCTCCATTCGAACCTATTTCATCAGCTTCCATTAAAAATCTGTCCCTCAAAGTAGCCTTCCTGGTAGCTCTAACCTCAGCTCGCAGAGTAAGCGACATCCAGGCATTATTTAGGCGTCCTCCTTATATACAGGTTAGGCTAGTTTCACACTTGCTTTTTTTTGCAGCGCGTTTTTCCCGCAAAAAAACGCATTAAAAAAACGCATACAAATGCATACAAACGCTGCGTTTTTTTCCAGCATTTTAATGCGCATGCAGGAAAAAAACGCAGCGTTTTTGCGCGTTTGTATGCGTTTTTTGTGCGTTTGCGTTTTTTTACAGATTTTGGAAAAACCCCACAAAAAAGAAAAAACAACCATTCAACAACACACAAGACCAATGGGACTTCATTGTGGGTGTGGTATGTTAATATATATACACCCTGTCTACAGTATTCTTCACATTTGCTTGATTCTTCTCGTGACCATGGATCTGCGCTGGAAGAGTTTTCACTTCAACTTGGATTTGGACATCGCGATGGCTCAGGCGTATGCAGTTGCTTGCCATGAACAAAGGAAGAGAGAGAGGCAGCGAAGACGGCGGCGTATGTGGATACATCCGATTGTTGAACTCCGGGAGAGCCGTGGGGCATACCATACCCTCTACAGCGAGCTCCAGTCAAACCCGGAGAAATTTACAGATTATATCCGGATGTCCCACGAAAGTTTCATGGATTTGCTTGCTCGTGTCCAACAATCCATCCGGAGACAGGACACACAGCTCCGTCGTGCGATTCCTCCTGAGGAACGGCTACTGGTGACATTACGGTATGTTTTAAAAACAAAGGGGTGTGGTCTGATGTTTTTTTTTGTAAATTTAGTATTCAAAACCTTGGGTAATTAGTTTTCGTGAATGTACTAATATTTTTTTTATAGTTTTTAAAAATAATATACATAAATATTAATTTTACTTCTTTGTCTGTTCACAGATTCCTGGCGACTGGAGAAACCCTATCCTCACTACACTTCCAGTACCGTATTGGAATCTCTACCTTGTCTGGAATTGTTGCTGACACCTGCCGGGCTCTCTGGAATGTTCTTTGCCCAGAATTTATGCCCCTGCCCACCGCTGAAAAGTGGATGGAAATTGCTGACAAATTCTGGACAGTATGCAATTTTCCCAACTGTTTGGGAGCTGTTGATGGGAAACACATACGGATCATCAAACCCCAAAGAACGGGATCTGAGTACTATAATTACAAAAAGTACTTTTCAATAGTACTCATTGCAATTGCGGATGCCGGATGTATGTTTGTAGCAGTGGACATTGGAGCATTTGGCCGTGGTAATGACTCGCAGGCTTTTAAAAACTCAGACATGGGCCGGAGGTTGTATGGCAACCAATTTAATTTCCCTATGCCACGGCCTCTTCCTCACACCGAAGCTCCGCCACTGCCCTTTGTAATGGTTGGCGATGAGGCTTTTCAAATGTGCGGAAACTTACTGAAACCCTACTCCAGCCGGGACTTGGACCACACCAAAAAAATTTTTAATTACAGGCTGACCAGGGCCAGAAGAACTGTCGAGTGTGCTTTTGGGATTCTTGTTTCCAGATGGCGAATTCTGGGCACGGCCATTAATCTTAAACTTGAAACAGTCGATGAGGTGGTGAAGGCCTGTGTGGTTCTACATAACTTTGTGATGGCTAAAGAGCACCCGACCTTTGAACTGGACGATGATGCTCCTAACCCATTGCCTGAATTCACTCAGCACACACTCAGGTCATCCGTTGAAGTTGGCCAAATGAGGGACAAATTTGCGGCCTACTTTATTTCTGATGTAGGACGGGTGCACTGGCAAGATGAAATGGTGTAATGTTGTTGTTTATGGTAATAAAAATCCTTATTTGATACCATTACTGAGTGCACTATATTTTTTAAACTCCGATTAATTAAAAAACTTCCCATGTATAACTGAATTTTGTTATGTTCACACACCTGGGCAGGTAAATACACATACGAGTTAAAATGCAGCATTGCTAGTCTGCGTGAAATATATTGGAATGAGCAAAGCTGCAGGCCATGAATCAGGAAACCATTTTTTTTCAAGATAAAATTGTGCAAATAGTTTAAAACAAAGTATGTGATTTTCTCAAAACACAACACTCAAAACCCAACCCCAATGAAAGTCCATGGGGAATACAAGTCAGCATTGAGTGGATGAATGTAATCTGCTCCATTAAAAGTTATTACACTAGGCCTTTGAATTGACTATACTAGGCCGTGGTATTTCAAATATGAGTATACTAGGCCTTGGGGCTAGTAGTATAGTAATATGTGAAATACCACGGCCTAGTATAGTCATACCAAGGCCTACTGTTATAACTCGATTTTTAACAACTAGCATCTTGTTTCAACAAAAACAAACTGGTGAAACTAGAAAGAAACTTATTTTTTAGACAAGTTTCAACAGTTTGTTTTTCATGAAACCAGATTCTATTTGGTAAAACTAGAGTTATTACACTAGGCCTTGGAATGACTATACTAGGCCGTGGTATTTCAAATATGAGTATACTAGGCCTTGGGGCTAGTAGTATATGTGAAATACCACGGCCTAGTATAGTCATACCAAGGCCTACTGTAATAACTCGATTTTTAACAACTAGCATCTTGTTTCACCAAAAACAAACTGGTGAAACTAGAAAGAAACTTATTTTTTAGACAAGTTTCAACAGTTTGTTTTTCATGAAACCAGATTCTATTTTGTAAAACTAGAGTTATTACACTAGGCCTTGGAATGACTATACTAGGCCGTGGTATTTCAAATATGAGTATACTAGGCCTTGGGGCTAGTAGTATATGTGAAATACCACGGCCTAGTATAGTCATACCAAGGCCTACTGTAATAACTCGATTTTTAACAACTAGCATCTTGTTTCACCAAAAACTGGTGAAACTAGAAAGAAACTTATTTTTTAGACAAGTTTCAACAGTTTGTTTTTCATGAAACCAGATTCTATTTTGTAAAACTAGAGTTATTACACTAGGCCTTGGAATGACTATACTAGGCCGTGGTATTTCAAATATGAGTATACTAGGCCTTGGGGCTAGTAGTATATGTGAAATACCACGGCCTAGTATAGTCATACCAAGGCCTACTGTAATAACTCGATTTTTAACAACTAGCATCTTGTTTCACCAAAAACAAACTGGTGAAACTAGAAATAAACTTATTTTTTAGACAAGTTTCAACAGTTTGTTTTTCATGAAACCAGATTCTATTTTGTAAAACTAGAGTTATTACACTAGGCCTTGGAATGACTATACTAGGCCGTGGTATTTCAAATATGAGTATACTAGGCCTTGGGGCTAGTAGTATATGTGAAATACCACGGCCTAGTATAGTCATACCAAGGCCTACTGTAATAACTCGATTTTTAACAACTAGCATCTTGTTTCACCAAAAACAAACTGGTGAAACTAGAAAGAAACTTATTTTTTAGACAAGTTTCAACAGTTTGTTTTTCATGAAACCAGATTCTATTTTGTAAAACTAGAGTTATTACACTAGGCCTTTGAATGACTATACTAGTCCATGTTATTTCACATATGACTATACTAGCCCTTGGGTTGGTTTTTAACATGTATTTACCCATCAGTGTGTGTGAGCGGCGCAAACAACATTAATGAAACTTATTAATGGTGAACCACAAATGTAAATTTATTTTTTATCACAAAAAAAAAATTTAAAAATTATTTTTTACGGCGTTTGGGGGCAGATGGTTTCAATTTGGGGGTGTGCAGGGAATATGCAACACTTGCAGTTGAAGACGGTGTTTGAGGGGAAGGGGCAACAAAACTTGTGGGGGAAGGTAGTCCAGTTAAGGGAATTAAACTTGGAACACTTGTAGGAGAGGAAATCTGTTCAGTTACATTAGTTGTAATGGCATGTCGCCGTAGGCTTGTGTGCCTGGACCGACTTTGGCCCAATGCCCGCCTTGATTGATTTCGCCTTGAAGTAGGGGCAAATATGGAATGTAGGTCCCCCGTCTGCTGGTATGGCTGCTGCTGCTGAGGTGGCGGCTGCTGCTGCAGAGGTTGCGGCTGCTGCTGAGGTGGCGGCTGCTGCTGAGGTGGCGGCTGCTGCTGAGGTGGCAGCTGCTGCTGAGGTGGTTGCTGCTGCTGAGGTGGTTGCTGCTGCTGCTGAGGTGGCGGCTGCTGCTGAGGTGGTTGCTGCTGCTGCTGAGGTGGCGGCTGCTGCTGAGGTGGCTGCTGCTGCTGAGGTGGCGTCTGCTGAGTTGGCTGCTGCTGCTGAGGTGGCTGATGCTGCTCTTCTTGTTCAGTGCTCGTCCTTGCAGGAGGACTGGTGGCGGCAGTGATGGCCCAGGTTTGCAGAGTGGTGGTGGCAGGGCTACTACATGTTGTTGTAGCGGCAGGGCTGTTCCATGTTTGCCTAGTGGTGGCTGAGCTCCACGCATGCATGGGATTGGCGGTGGTGCTCCAGACAGGAGCAGCGCTTGCCATGGTGGTGTCGGTGAAGTGACCAGCTGCACTCAGACTTGTGGTGGTGTAACGGTGGGTGTCCAGCCTTTGAAGAGAGGTGTCCGTGCAGTGGTATGCAGCACAAGTCGGTAGTGAGGTGAAGCGAGTCAATGGTGGCACAGGTGGAAAGGACACCACTGACTGCTGACCGTACCGATTATGCTGCATAGCCTGCAAGAAAGCATTGTTGCAGGCCTGCAGCACATTCAGCTGTTGATCAGGACTAAGGTGTTCCGCCATGCCCTTTTCAATCTTACTAAAAAAATGGTGTGCTGGTCTGTTGAGGTCGGCCTCCAGACGGTCAAGGCGCTGTTCTACAGAATTGAAGCGGTGTTCAAAGTGGTTAAAACCACGTTCCATCAGTGCAAAACCGCTTTCAACTCTGTCGGACAGTGACTTGAGGCTGGAATTAAATGTCTCGCTCAAATGCATAAACTCGGGCAAGACATTCCTGTCCAAGGCCCTCTGCCGCTGGCGGGTAGTGCCCGCATAACCAGTGGCAGAGACCTGGGACAGGGGAACACCTGATGGCCCAGCTTCCTGGTCACCAGCTGTGTGTGTGTGGGACCTGCAAGGTGCTTCCTGGCTGTCGGATGGCTGGGACGGGTCAGAGGACGTCCGACGAAGGACCGCTCCAGGGCCAGGTTGCAGGGTGCTGCTCCAGGTGCTGTGGAAGAAAGGAAAATCATTACTACCATGCCTTTACAAGAAGCATCAGCTGTGGATTAGAAAAACACAGATTAATAAAAATAAAATCCCAAAATGTATAATACTTACGATCTTGTGGCAAGGACCGGTCTTAGGAACTGCAACGCGTGATAGTGACGGTATCTAGTTCTGGTCCTTGACGCAGATCCACTGCGAACCTGGCCCTCAGCACGAACATCACTGTTGAAGCGGTCCTTGATCGAACGCCAACGTGTTCGGACTTTGTCCACTGTTGATAAAAAAAAACAGTGCCGTCAAGTACAACAGTCACTGCTTCACAATTTAGCAATACAATAATCAAAGCAGTCACTGTACACCCCGATGACACTGTTGGGTTTCCTGCTAGAATACACCTAGCACGAAACCCAACAGTGCCGTCAAGGACAACAGTCACTGCGGCACAATGTAGCAATACAATACTCAAAGCAGTCACTGTAGACCACGATGACACTGTTGGGTTTCCTGCTAGAATACGCCTAGCACGAAACCCAACAGTGCCGTCAAGGACAACAGTCACTGCGGCACAATGTAGCAATACAATACTCAAAGCAGTCACTGTAGACCACGATGACACTGTTGGGTTTCCTGCTAGAATACGCCTAGCACGAAACCCAACAGTGCCGTCAAGGACAACAGTCACTGCGGCACAATGTAGCAATACAATACTCAAAGCAGTCACTGTAGACCACGATGACACTGTTGGGTTTCCTGCTAGAATACGCCTAGCACGAAACCCAACAGTGCCGTCAAGGACAACAGTCACTGCGGCACAATGTAGCAATACAATACTCAAAGCAGTCACTGTAGACCACGATGACACTGTTGGGTTTCCTGCTAGAATACGCCTAGCACGAAACCCAACAGTGCCGTCAAGGACAACAGTCACTGCGGCACAATGTAGCAATACAATACTCAAAGCAGTCACTGTAGACCACGATGACACTGTTGGGTTTCCTGCTAGAATACGCCTAGCACGAAACCCAACAGTGCCGTCAAGGACAACAGTCACTGCGGCACAATGTAGCAATACAATACTCAAAGCAGTCACTGTAGACCCCGATGACACTGTTGGGTTTCCTGCTAGAATACGCCTAGCACGAAACCCAACAGTGCCGTCAAGGACAACAGTCACTGCGGCACAATGTAGCAATACAATACTCAAAGCAGTCACTGTACACCACGATGACACTGTTGGGTTTCCTGCTAGAATACGCCTAGCACGAAACCCAACAGTGCCGTCAAGGACAACAGTCACTGCGGCACAATGTAGCAATACAATACTCAAAGCAGTCACTGTAGACCCCGATGACACTGTTGGGTTTCCTGCTAGAATACGCCTAGCACGAAACCCAACAGTGCCGTCAAGGACAACAGTCACTGCGGCACAATGTAGCAATACAATACTCAAAGCAGTCACTGTAGACCACGATGACACTGTTGGGTTTCCTGCTAGAATACGCCTAGCACGAAACCCAACAGTGCCGTCAAGGACAACAGTCACTGCGGCACAATACAGAGCAGGGAAATACTCACTAAACGCCTTTTTGGCGGATGCTGTGGCGCTGTCCCAGCCATCCATCAACGCTGCGGCCACCTCATTCCATAGCCGCCGTGTCACCACATTGTCCTTGTACAGCCGGTCACGGCTGTCCCACAACGGCGAACGCTCCTGGACCAGGCTGATGAGCTGCTCATTATCCAGGTAGACGTCTTCATCCCGTTGTGGAACCTAGACAAAACACATTCATTAGAATAATCAAATTTAAATTGACTAAAAAGTTACAAAAAAAGAAAAAAAAAAAAGAGTAAAAATAGAAGATAAAAAAAAAAAAAAAACATTACAAATCATTTGATACTTACATTACGTATCACCACCGGGACTTGGCTTCGCTGCTCCTGCTGTTCGCCCTCACTATTCCCGTCCGCAGATGATGATGACGATGTCTGAAAGTTGAAAAAAACGTAAGAGATTTGGAGAAGCAGCAGATATACTTACCAGATGCACGAAAATAATCACCTCACGGTCTGCTTGCGCCAATTCCTGCCGCGATGGGGAATACTCCGATTCTGAAGACATACTGCATGTAAAAATAATAAAAATCATTAGTACATACATAATTTAAAAGGACAGGCATATAATGTAATATACTCACATTCTTCGCTGATATAATGTGTTCTTGGTTGAATGTCTGCTCTTCAATCTGTCTAGTGTAGTAGTGGCAGAGTTTTGGCAGGCACCTCCTTTATATAGCCTTTTTTTTTTGGACTTTAGAAGATTCTAACTAGGATAAAAAGTGGACACCACCCAAAAAACGCTGCGCTAAAAAAGCGCATACCTGCGCATGCCAGTGCGCACGTATGCGCATCCATAGGCTATAATGGCCATTTTTAGCGCAAAACGTGCGCATACGTGCGCATGCGATTTTTTCAAGGGCCAAAAAATGCAACATGCAGCGTCTGGAAAATACCATCGCACACCCCAAAAAAACGCAGCGCATGAAAATCGCATACATGCGCTTACAAGTGCGCAGGTATGCGCACCCATGTTAAATATAGGGGAAAAATCGCATGCGCACGTATGCGTTTTTTTCCAGCGCTAAAAAACGCAAATGTGAAACCAGCCTTAGGACGGGTAATACTCAGACCTGATCCGGCGTACTTACCTAAAGTGGTTTCTAACTTTCATAGGACTCAGGAAATAGTCCTTCCATCCTTCCTCCCTAATCCAGCTAATGAGAAGGAAGAAAAACTACATACCCTGGATGTTAGGAAATGCCTCATAGAATATCTGGCAGCTACCGATCCTTGGAAGAAAGATAATGCCCTATTTATTTCTCACCAAGGCCCTAGGAAAGGTTGTAGAGTGTCAAAAAATACACTAGCCAGGTGGATTAGAGAAGCAATTTCTGTAGCATACACTTCAAAAGGCAGGTCTCCACCTGGGAAGCTGAGGGCGCATTCCACCAGAGCCATGGCGACCTCGTGAGCCGAGAGATCAGAAGTCTCCATCGACCAGATATGTAAGGCGGCTACTTGGTCCTCTCCGAGCACCTTTTATAGTCATTATAGGCTAGACCTGGGTGCTTCCACAGACCTCTCTTTTGGTATAAGGGTGCTGCAGGCTGTAGTCCCTCCCTAAATAGTTATTACTCTCTGTAATTCTCTCAGGTGGTGCTGTCATGGACGACCGATAAAGTCTTAGTTACTCACTGGTTAACGGTATTTTTCGGAGTCCATGACAGCACCCGTATATTCCCTCCCTTTTAGTCTATTTTGGGTGTGCACTCCTTCCTCTTATACGTACACGGGTAATTTAAATAGTCGTGTATAGTATTGTATATAAGTTATGCTATTAACCATTGTGGTCCTCTGTGCTCTGTAATCCAACTGATGCGTGGGAGAGGTGCCGCCCTTTTGTTTCTGTAGGTTTCCTGTTCCTGAAGGGCGGATCCCCTCTCTCAGGTGGTGCTGTCATGGACTCCGAAAAATACCGTTAACCGGTGAGTAACTAAGACTTTCAAACCTTTATTAAAAAAGTTTTTTTAACTTTAAAAACAGTTTACAAACAAAAAAATATTTTAAATAAAAGTTAAATTATTGTTTACACTGGTTGTCTGTCATTTCTTTCTGCGGCGAAATATGTTTAAAAAAAAGGTTAAATAAATTGTATTTAAAAGGTAAAAAGGTATTCAAAACCAGGTATATAACTGTGGGTAAATTTTAGCTTTTTGCCACAGTTGTGTTCCTGGTTGAGTTTGAAGCAAAGTATTTCACCTAAAAAGTTGTGTTTATTGTTGGTGATTTCATAACAATGTACACAACTTTTGTTAAAAGGTGAAATACTTTGCATAAAACACAACCAGGTACACACCTGTGGCCTAAAGCTAAAAATAGAGACCATGACAAGATAGCCAACTTTGGTTGGCAAAGGTATATACTGTTGGTACAGAAGGTACACAAGTTTGGTTAGGGCACAAATCTTTCACACTCTGTCATCCTGCCAGTGTACTCTGCCTTGAGGTGACATAAAGTATAGTGCAAAATTGTCCCTCATTACCGAAACCGTCACAGAACTTCTAGTGGTAATGTCATGGTAATCTTGCAAGGTGGTTTCTTCAGAGGTGTCCTCAATGGAAATGGGTTCCTTGCAGATAACAAAATTGTGGAGTACCACGCAAGCTTTGATCACCTCGTCAACAGTTTCTGTCTTGAGGTTGATCGCAGTCAATAGGACCCGCCATTTGGCTGTCAGAATACCAAAGGTACATTCAACCATTCTTCTTGCTCTTGTGAGGCGGTAATTAAAAATGCGTTTTGGTCTTGTCAATCCTCTGCTAGAGTATGGTTTCAAAAGGTGTTCTGACAGCTGGAAGGCTTCATCCCCTACACAGACAAATGGCATAGGTGGACCAGATGTTTGCGGCAGCGGTCTAGGGGGTGGGAACTGGAAGGTGTTTCCATACAGTTTACGCCCCATGGCAGACAGTTTGAAAACTTGAGAGTCATTGGAGCGGCCATAGGCCCCAATATCCACAGCAATAAATTTGTATTCCGCATCAGCGATGGCCATGAGGACAATTGAAAAATATTTCTTGTAATTGAAATATTCCGATCCCGATCCGGCTGGCTTTACAATGCGGATATATTTCCCGTCCACAGCGCCCAAGCAGTTGGGAAACTGACATATCTGTTGAAACTTGTCAGCAATTTCAATCCACCTCTCTGTTGTGGGCTCTGGTAAAAACTCTTCAGCTAAGGAGTCCCACAGTGCACGGCATGTGTACTTCACTATTCCTGATATGGTGGAAATCCCGAGTCTGTACTGGAAATGCAGTGACGAAAGGGATTCTCCAGTTGCAAGAAATCTGTGGGGAATTAAAAAACAATCAATTAGTTTAAAATCACAGCATTACATACCAAAACTCAGCTATAACACTTGGAGATACAAACTACCACCAACAAGATTACAGTGAAAGTGTGCTCTGATGCGAGCATATCCAATAAATGTGGCTTACCTTAAAGTCACCATCAGACGCTCTGCGGGTGAAACAGAGAAGCGGCAATAGGTGTCTGCTTTTCTTATGAGGTGTTCAATGCGTTCCACCAAGTAATCAAAATTCTCCATTTTCATCCGAACATATCCAAAAAATTTATCCGGGTTTCGTCGAAGGTCCATGCAGAGTGTAGAATAGACCCCACGCGTCATTCTCTTGGCTGTGATGGGGTGGATCCACAAACGTCGTCTACGATGCCTGATGCACTGCTGTCTCGCTCTCTCCTTCTCCAGAACAATCACCCTCAAACGATTCGCCTCCGCTATAAAATCCGCCAAATTCTTCAAAATATTTCCAATGACAACATCCATCTTCGCCAGTAACTTGCTCTTCTCTCCAACCTGCACTTTCTCCTCGACAACTTGTCAAAGAAGGGCTGTAGGAACACTCTATATATAGTTTTCCAGTAGCCAATCCCGTTCGGAAGGCCACAAGGGTCAATTTTAAAAACCGGATCCGGCGTAATCCGTCGAAAAACGGATAGAAAAACGGATGAACCGGATGAGACGGATCCGGTTTTGTCTGTCAAGAAAAAGACGGATCCGGCAGAAAACCGGATCCGTCACATCCGGTTTTACTAAACATTTGCCGGATCCGGCGTTCCGGCACGACGCCGGATCGCGCCTGACGCCGAAAACCTGATGTGTGAAAGTAGCCTAAGGCTACATTCACACACAGCATTTTTGCTGCGCTTTTTGAGGATACGTTATTCAGCTGCAAAAGCAGATCAGCTTTTTAAAAAACAGCATCACCTGAAAGGCTTTTGAGATAATGTTTTCAATAGCAAAAGCAGATTAGAAAAGCGCCACACAAACTGACATGCTCATTCAGTCCAAAAATTGATCCTCACAAAACGATGTGTCTGAATGTCATATCTTGAAACCCACTGACTTTACTGGGATGTCCAGAGTCAGTGTTTTACTGCAAAAACGCTGTGTGTGAATCATGGCCGTAGCCAGCGAGGGGCAGGGGGGCAGCTGCCCCCCCTAGAAGCAGGGGCACTCACCTATCTAAACTCACTTGTATGCTGCAGTGCTCCCGTCCTGCACCGGCTCCAGATTGCAGGGGGCAATCTCCCCTCCTCTGCCCTGTCTTCTGCCGTCTTCACCAGAGAGAGGAGTGGGAGGGGTGCCTGCCCTGCACAGGATCCGATTCCTGGGCCCTGAGCGTGGGAAAGTGAAAGTACTACTGCTCATCTCTGTCACAGGAAGGTAATTAATGCTAATATTGTAGGTGATTATTATGTGCTCTCTGTAAAAGGAAGATCTTAAAAAGACTCTCAAAAGACGCTTCATGTTTCTTAAAATGGATGCTTGCACACGTCACAGAGTGAACTATTTTGCCATTAATGTTCGATATGTTTGTGACAATAAAGAAACTGTTACCAAGACACTGGCAGTAAAAGATACTAAAGCTCATCACAGCAGCCTGTTTCTCCAGGCCTTAGTGGAAAAAGTTCTGCAAGATTACGAACTCAAAAAAGAACAGGTTCTTGCTATTGTAACGGACAATGCCTCAAACATGATATGTACAATTAAACTGATGAATGAGAGTAATGAACAACAGCTAGAAGAAAATATAGGGTTCAGTATTTTTGAGATGGAAGGCCACAGTGCTGTTCATTTAACTGAGGAACAAACAGATATTACAACAGAAGAACAGCAAAATTATACTGTAGAAATAGATGATCTTGTTGAAGCTGCTTCAAAACACTTTCCTATTCATCACATGCGCTGTGTTGTGCACACGCTGCAGCTGGCAATAAGAGATAGTCTACAAGAGGGACATGCTGGAAATCTGATTGGAAAAGTGAGGAAATTGGTTATTGCCGCCAAAACCTCTAAAATTGATTCCATCTTGAAGAGACGTGCTGGGAAAGGGGCAATTGTTGATCAAGCCACTCGGTGGGGCAGCACTTATTTAATGATTGAGCAATTGCTTGAACTAAAACCGTTTCTTATAGATATGGCAAACCCTCAGGTAACCCTAAATGAAGGTCAATGGACACAGGTGGCTGAATTGAAGGAATTGCTTAATCACACATTTACCGTGACTAAAAAAATTACAAGCTGAGGATTTAACTCCTGGCATTTTCATAAGGGAGTGGAAGAACTTTCTATTTTGCCTGTCCCAAAGAGGAGGTTTAATCGCAGATGGTATTTCTGCTTCAATGAAACATAGAGAGACACAGCTATTGGAAAATAAAATTTTTCTGGCAGCTGTTTATGTGGACCCAAGTCATCGTATACTGCTTGATGATCAACAGCTTACTAAAGGAAAAGAAGCTCTGACTGAGGTAGCAGTTAGGATGAGTGGCCTACAGGACGACTGCCAGGCGCAAGAGGACTTGGGTCCTGACAGTGCTACTGCTGCCATATCTTCATCCTCATCAGATGAGGAGTTTGACTTTGACAAGTATTTAGATGACATGGAGCAGGCAAAGCGTTGCCGCAAGAAAAAAGATTTTACTCCGTCTCCTATAGCAAGCAGATTGACCATATTTCAGCAAAATGTTTCACTTGCTCTCAAAGAAATAGAAAAATTCAATTGTTCATCAAAACTGACTGTGCATGAGGCAGTTCCTTTATACCCGGAAATTGTTAGAGATGTTGCCCATGTGGTTATGGCTTTGCCTCCAACCCAAGTTAGTGTAGAGAGGTTGTTCTCTAGACTTAAAATAATTAGGTCAGATTTGAGGTCATCTATGAAGGAGGATCTGATGGAGGCAATTCTATTTCTTAGAACAAATTCATAGACTGCACAAATGTTATTTAGTATGTTTTTGTTGAAAACTTTTTTTGCCACTTACATAGTTTATTACATAGTGTTATGTGTGTGTGTGTGTGTATATATATATATATATTATATGTAATCGATATTACATAGTGTATTACATATTTACAATTTATTACAGTTTTTTGTGTTCTAAAATTGTATTCCAATAAATATATATTATATTCTATCTAAATATCTTGATTATTGTATCATAAAAATGATTAAATGTCTGATGTTCACATTGTACTACAATAAATTTTTCACTTAAATATAAGCAATATATGTGGGAGTCGGAGTCGTGGAGTCAAAGTTGGTGTAAAGGAAATTGAGGAGTCGGAGTCGCAGGTTTGGCTTACCGACTCCACAGCCCTGGTCAGGCGTATAACTTGGACGGGGATTGCACCATAATGCTCGAAGTGGCCGGTGGCCCTCCCAAACCGAGCATGACAGCATGTATTTTTATTGAACTGTCATGCTTGAAGTGCACACCTAATATTCCTCAAGTGCCAGTAATGAGCAATAGCACAACCTCACTCTATAGATCTCCATATATAAAGCATGCACTACAACTACAGTCTATTGTATATACAGTAAATCACCTTGAAACATCTTCCAAGTCTCTTCCCAGCCTCAGGGCCGACCCTCTGTAACTCTCTCCTACCCAGCTGTACGGCTGACCCTCTGTAACTTTTTTCCTGTCCAGCTGCAGGACTGACCCCCTGTAATTCTCCCCTGCCCAGCTGCAGGGCTGACCCTCTGTAACTCTCCCCTGCCCAGCTGCAGGGCTGACCCTCTGTAACTCTCTCCTACCCAGTTGTAGGGCTGACCCCCTGTCACTCTCCCCTGCCCAGCTGCAGGACTGACCCTCTGTAACTCTTTTCTACCCAGCTGTAAGGCTGACCCTCTGTAACTCTCCCCTGCCCAGCTTAGTTACCCGCTGTTTATTCTGGATACCAGCTCCCAGCCTCGGCTTACAGCGCTGGGAGCTCGCTGATCGTTGGTCTCCTGCAGTCACATGCAGCGATGTGTGCTGCCTAGCGGAAGACCAACGATCAAAAAATGGCCCAGGACATTCGACCACGATCAGCAATATCCAGCAGGGGGGCTGGTCGCCGATGCGTGTCACAAGTAGCGAGATCGCTGGCGAGGTCGCTGTTGCGTCACAAAATCGGTGACGCTTCAGCGATCTCGCTATGTGAGACGGTGGCTTAAGTCTCTGAACATTCCAGTAATTTTAAAGAAATTTCTCTGGGGCAGCCAAATTGGAGCATTTTGCAACACCCATAGGAATTGTGGCATCTATGACTTCCTGGCGCTGCTGGAGTGGCAGCCTGTTACAGTAGCTCCTTCTTTGCTCTCCTTTTTTCTCTGTTTTTTCTATCTCTTTTTTATTGATACTCCAAAGGACATTGCACTATGGAAAACCATAAGAGGACCTGGACCTTCGATGGACTTTTAACCTTGTTTTTACTTGGATCTATTGTGTTGGGAAATCCAGGAACTGAAAAAGACCCTATTGTCTACTCCAGAGAAGCTATACTGCTGCTTAGGGATACAGCAAGGCAGCATGCTGCTAATAGACCAGAGGTCATTCTACCAGAAATAAGGAGAACTAAGAGAAGAGGTTGCAGAGCAGGAGCCCTCAGGAAAGCTAGAAGAAGGCGCTATAGACCTGCTCTTCCCTCCGTCATTATGGGCAATGTGAGGTCACTCGGGAATAAGATGTACGAACTGTCGGCGCTGACCAGACATCATCGGGAATTAAGGGAGTGCAGTATGTTGCTGTTTACAGAGACCTGGCTCACCGAAGGTACTCCGAACACTGTTGTCTCGTGGATGGCTTTAAACTCATTCGCGCGGACAGGACAAGGGAGAGCGGTAAGAGGAAAGGCGGAGGGCTGGCGATATTTGTGAATGATAGATGGTGTGACTCTAGGCATATCGTGGTCAAAGAGCAAACATGCTGTAAGGACATTGAGCTATTAGCTGTGGGCATGAGACCTTTTTATTTACCGAGGGAACTATCGCATGTAATCATGATAGCTGCATATGTCCCCCCTTCTGCGAAAGCTGATGCCGCCACTGAGGTCCTACAATCCACAGTGAGCATGATGCAGTCCCTTCACCCCCAAGCACTCCTTCTGGTTTCGGGAGACTTCAATCATGTGTCTCCAGCATCCATACTACCCGGTTGCACACAGTATGTTACCTGCCGCACTAGAGACAACAAAATATTGGACTTGTTCTTTGCCAATGTGAGAGGGGCATATGCCTCGTCAGCCCTACCGCCCCTTGGAAGATCGGATCACAACCTAGTGCACCTCCAACCCGTGTACAAGTCACTTGTACAGAGAGAGCCTGCTGTCACTCGCACAGTGAGGATATGGACTGAGGAGAGTAATGATGCTCTGAGAGACTGCTTTGAAACAACCACTTGGGATGTGCTGCAAGATTCCTATGGTGATGACATGGATGGTCTCACACACTGTATAACGGACTACATTAATTTCTGTGTAGACAACACGGTACCCACAAAAGTAGTGAGGTGCTTCTCTAACAATAAACCATGGATCAGCCCCGGAATAAAGGCTCTTCTCAAAGAGAAGAAGTTGGCCTTCAGATCAGGTGATAAGGGCTGGCTGAGAGAGGTGCAGAAAGATCTGAAGAATCTAATCAGGCAGGGTAAGGGTAATTATAAGAGAAAGATTGAACTGAAATTGTCACAGAAAAGGATTCATGAAGTCTGGGAGGGTCTAAAGTCTATATCTGGGCATAGACAGACTGTCTCCAGGATGGTTGTAGATAAAGAGGGGCTTAATGAACTTAATTAATTCTTTAACAGATTTAATCACACACTGGCTGCTCCTGCCCCTGCATACCATTCACACCTCTCTGCTGCAATAACCTCACCCCCTGCTGCAACTTGTCAACTGAGCCAGGGTCTGTTCTTCACAAGTACCCAGGTTGCAAAAGAACTGGATAAGATCAAAGTTTTGAAGGCTGCAGGTCCTGACGGCATCAGTGCAAGGCTAATCAGAACCTGCGGGCACCAGCTGAGTGAGATCATTACATATCTGTTCAATATGAGCCTGAGAATAGGTATAGTACCACAACTGTGGAAATTATCGTGTGTGGTACCAGTTCCGAAGAAACCTTATCCGAAAGACCTTAATGACTATAGACCTGTAGCATTGACATCACACCTGATGAAGGTACTAGAGAGATTGGTTCTCACACATCTCCGTCCTCTAGTGAGCTCGGATATGGACCCTCTCCAGTTTGCCTACAGGCCGGGCATTGGTGTGGATGATAGCCATTATCCACCTTCTAGATAGGACTCTCTCTCACCTGGAGAAACCTGGGAACACCGTGAGAATAATGTTCTTCGATTTCTCTAGTGCTTTTAATACCATACAGCCAGGTCTACTGTAGAGAGACAAGCTGGGCCTTGTTGGCGTGGACCTCCAACTCTCCACCTGGATCCTTAACTACCTCATGAACCGACCTCAGTTTGTAAAGGTTCGGGACAGTGTGTCAGACACGGTGATCTGCAATACAGGGGCACCTCAAGGTACAGTTCTTGCCCCTTTTCTCCTTCGTCTCATTGGGGGACACAGAGACTGTGAGTGTATGCTACTGCCGTCTGGAGGCCGACACTAAGTATACAAAAAACAAGTTAGCTCCTCCTCCGCTGCATGCACCCTCGCCCCGATAGCGGGCGGAAACCAGTTTTTTGCTTAGTGTCTGATGGAGGCACACGCAGTCTGGATCTCTCCAGACTATTTTTTTGTTTTTTCTCCCATGGACGCCTGGGACCTTAACCTGGTTCTGGGTGTCCTGCAGGGCTATGAAGAGGAGACAGGGGCGACGGATCCTATTAAAAGGGTCCGATCTCCCCAAACCATCAACGGGCGAGCACGCGCGAGTATTGCCTCCGTTTATCCTTTCCCGCACCGAGGGACATCTCTGGGACTTTTCACCAGACATCTATTTTTCTTTTTTATTTTTGTGAAGATGAGACAGGGGCAACACATCCTATTGAAAGGATCCGATTTCCCCAAACCAACAACGGGCGACCACGTGCGAGTGTCCCTCCACGTATCCTTTCCCGCGACGTGGGACACTATGCCAGACTTAGCCTTGTCTACCCCTAGGTATCGAAACCATGGGCTTGCACAGAGGCACAAGACTATTCTGTGCGGCCCCCACTGCTCCACCAACGCACGACGGCGGTGCTGCATGGCGGCGGACGGTCCCTCTCCTCGCCCCTACAGGGCAGACGGAGCTAGGGTGCCTGCACCGTCCAAAAAGGGATTACCTCATGGCCTCGGCTGAGGGCAGGTATGGATGACTGGGGAGGTCCCCGGGGCAGCGAGAGGCTCCAGGTTAGCTGTACGGCCAGAGGTGGCAGGTTCGGGGGCTAGGGCTCGCACCCCCGGATGGGCAACAGGTGATCCAGCAGGCTCCATTGCTCTCCCTCCTCCTCTCCTCCCTCCTATACCAGCACGTGGAGGGCCGCGGATCCCCCAGCGGGGTGAGTGCTTCATGAGAGTGCCGGCGGGATCACCGGGATAGCGGGGCCGCCAGTGCACGGGCGGGCGGGCAGTGACTAAATTTAGCCCGCGGCTTCGGCCCAGGCCGCGGGTGGAAGTCCCGCCCCCCGGCGTGACATCATATCCGGCGCCGCCCCCCATGACCGGGGCGGACGCTGGATAAAATTGAGGCCCCGGCTTCAGAGCAGGGTAGGCCGCGAGCAGGTGAGCACTCGCAGCCTACCCAGAGGTGAAGGAGCAGGCAGACTCAGGAGCGCGGGAGAGACACGCAGGAGTCGGGTAAGTGCGACCCCGTCCCGGAGCCACACTAAGGGTTACCCTCCTCCTCATTTCCCCTTGAACCTTCATAAAGGAAAAAAAAAAAGGGAGAGAAAACTGGCCTATTTCTGCAATATGTCTGGGAAAGGAAAAAAGCATGCGTTTCCTGTGGGGTTATGTTCCCATGAGCGCAGACTGTTATGTTATGTGAAGCCTGTAGTTCTGAACGCACCCAGGAGCCCTCCCCCGCAACGGAGCCCAGGGGTCTGGATCCCCCGGAATGGGCGTTATCGCTTTCTCAGGAATGGAAAATTAAAAATCCATTTTATTGTGCCAATGCATATTAAAATTCCAGCAGGTACAGCATATCAGTCGGATGACTGCAGAACAACGCGTTTCGACGCCTCAGGTCTTAATCATGTTCTGACATTAAATGCAACCAACTTCCTTATGTTGGATTCTCCCACCTCCAATAATCAGAAACAGATGTGTGGACTGCTCCAAAGGAGCTCCTGATATGGTAATGGTAGGAGAGCCAAACAGAATGGAAGGAAAAACAGTCAGTGTAGACAACATAACATAAATAACATGCATAATATATAATATTCTTTATCTTTTTTTCTCTTTCTTTCCTTTCCCCTCTTTCTCCTTTCTCCTTTTTCCTTTTAAAAGGAGATATGAAAACTCCTAATGTAAAATAAAAAAGATGAATATGAAAATCAATAATTGCAACAACATATTTTAAAGTACATATCACATATTCATGTCCCATAAATAATGTACCATAAATTATACTACAAAAGGATATGTACAAAAAAAAAAAAACACAATCAAATATATGGGTAAATTCAGTATCCACCAAGACATCATCCCATCATTATTAGGAACAATTCCTGAGAGAATTTTTTTATCCAAATTAAATAAGTATGATGTCTGCTGGATACACAAAAAATCACATCATCTGAACTGTATCAAAGAGCAGTCTTTTCTCTTCCCTATTTCTCTCCTCCTACCCCTTCTTCCTTTCCTCATTCCTTTCTTTATCCTATTTTTATTTATCAGATTAATATGAAGAGAAAAAAAAAAAAAAAATCTCCAAAAAAATTTTTTTTTTTTTCTCTCTTTTTCCTTCACTTCTCTTTTCCCTTCTCTTTTCTCTTTCTTTCTTTTTATTTTATATAAAAATATTTAATAAATCTCTAAATGAGAAAACCCCAACCAATATACAACAAACGATCCATACAATATATTACAACCCCTGAATGAAAATCTGGGATAAACATATTTAATAATGCAATATAAGATCTTGTCGGCTATTCATTCCATCTGGATATCTTGTGCCCAGGGTGAAGATCCAGAAGGACTCCCTGTTCAAGAGTTTCCTTCTGTGATCTCCACCCCGAATCGGTCTGTGCACCTGTTCTATTCCCATGAAGTAAAAGCCACTAACATCCCCCTTGTGAACTGTGGCAAAGTGCTTTGAAACTGCCGAAACCGCAACAGCATTATGATTAGACACATCTGAGAGATGCCTCCTGATTCTGACCTTCAGGGGTCCCGTGGTGCAACCAGTGTATTGGATGTTACAAATTCTGCATGATATTAAATATACAATGTAGGAGGAATTACAATTTATTAAGTTTTTAATGGTAAATGTTTTTTTTATTTACCATAGAAAAAAATGTTTTTCCTTTTTGTGCAAACTTACAGGTTTTACATCTAGCTGCACCACATTTATAAAAACCCTTTAGTGTCATCCATGAGGATCCTTCTGTCTGGCCACTCTCACTTGTAAAAAGACTGGGGGAAAGAATAGTGCTAAGTGTAGGTGCCCGTTTAGCAACACACCTAATACTATTCTGAATCACCTGTTTTAGAATGGGATCCTCATTAAGGATTGGTAGGTATTTTCTCACAATGCTAGTAACCGTATTGTACTGGTTACTGTAATTGGTTGAAAAGACAATATTATTATTCGTTTTATTTTTCAGATAAGATGATTTATGTTTAAACAATAAGTCTTCCCTGTTGATTTCGCTTACAATTGATTTAGCTCTATTGAGAATCCAGGCACGATACCCCCTCTTGGAAAGCCTGCTGCAAACCTGACTTTCTTCCCTATTGTAATCACTGGATTGGGAGCAGTTTCGTTTTATTCGAATCAATTCCCCCACCGGAATATTATTCTTGGTCTGTGCCGCATGGCAGGAATCTGCCGTTAAGATGGAATTAGTGGCAGTAGGGTTGCGGTAAGGAGTGACTATGACCACATCCAAATCACTAATAGATAAGGTGACGTCCAAAAAATTCAATGTGGTCAAATGATGATAAGAGGTAAATTTTAGATTAAATTCATTAGTATTCAAATATGAAACAAACCCCTGTATACTATCCTCTGGACCACACCAAATCATCAACAGATCGTCCAGATATCTGCCATACCATAGCAGACATTTGGAAAATGGATTCTCATCCGAATACAGGAAATCCTCCCACCTCGCCATAACGATATTTGCAAGGGAGGGGGAGAAGCGAGCTCCCATACTAACTCCTCTGCACTGCAAATAAAAATTTTTATCAAAAGAAAAATAATTATGCTTTAGGAGAAAATCAATAGATGAGATTAAAAAATCTTTCAAACATGTGTCATAGTCACTAAATCTGTCTAGATGTTGAGATAGGCAGCGTAATGCAACGTTATGAGGTACAGATGGATATAAAGAAATCACGTCGCATGAGAGCCAGGAATAATGAGATTTCCAACAAAAATTGTCCAGAGCCTTAACCACCTCTTTTGTATCCCTGATATAACCTGGTATATCAAGAATCAAAGGTTGAAGAAAATGATCTATCCAGCCTCCCAAATTCTCCCCCAATGAGCCAATGCCTGAAACTATTGGTCTCAGTGGGGGAGGAAAAATGTTTTTATGAACTTTTGGGAGACAATGGTAAATCGGAACCACAGGGTTTTTATTAAATAAAAAATCCTTAGTTTTCTCACTAATAGCACCCACACAGACTCCCTCCTCTAGATTATTCAATAATAAATTATTATAATGTCTAGTGGGGTCCTGATCTAACTCTATATAGGTGTCTATATCCTGTAGGTCCTGAAGAATCAATTTTTTATATAAACCTGAATTCAACAGTACAATGGCACCCCCCTTGTCAGCCTCCCTGATTATAAGATCAGGGTTAAGTTTTAACTCTTTCAGAGCCAATCTTTCCCTGTGTGTTAGATTATCCTTAGGGGGAACCATTGTATCATTCAATTCTATAAGTTCAGTGACAATAAGCTCCTGGAACAAATCCAGTATTGGGGGTCGTGATTGTACCGGATAATATTCCTGATTAGAAAGTACAGGTTGAGCAAGCATGGTGGATTTAACCAAGGCAGTATCACAATTGGCAGAAAGGAGTCTAAGATCCATTACAGCTTTCTGTTCACAAAAGGAAAAAAAAGTGTTACTACAATTAGGAATAACCATATCAGTATTAATATTGACATCAACGTCCTGTGGGAGGATCCCATTGTTGTTGTCAAAAAAATGACGTTTTAATGTGATGTTACGTGCAAATTTATTCAAGTCCAATATAGTCTGGAAAATGTTGAAATTTGTATTAGGGGCAAATCCCAAACCCCTACTCAACAAAGAAATCTGCTCTTCAGATAGCACGTAACTAGACAAATTCCACACAGGAAGGGTTAATGTCTCTGATGTTGATGGTATACACAAGAGGCATTGTTTCTGGTGTTTCCTGCCCGCTCTTCTGGTACGTTTTTTGACTTATTTTTTTGGAACACTTGTGCTGGATTCTTGTTAATATATTGTTTAGATCTAGTAGTGATGCCAGATATGTCCAATGAGGAATTGGAAAAATCAGTTACTCCATCTGAGGTGGAGGGTAGAGATGTATCACCTGTAGAGTCAGAGTTGTCAAAATTGACTCGATTAAAACTGGAGTGACGTCTCCTTCTAATAATCGATCTTGGTTTATAGTTCCAGGTGTAAATCTCATTTTTGGCATAATCTGTGGAGTCTCTCATAAACTTCTTCTTTTTAATCTCCATAATATTTCTCTCCAATTTTGACATTTTTGTTTGTATTTTGTCATAGGAGATTTTATATGAGTCCAAGTTATTAAATTTCTTGAGAGAATCCTTTATATTAAGTATATTGGATTTTGTCTGCACCAATTCCAGTTCCTCCTGTTTAACAATTAAATGCATCAATTTAATGGAACAGTCACTTAGTATATTATTCCAGTTTGTAATGAACTCGGTGTTGTATTTAGTAGTGGGAAATTTTCTTAAACGTAAACCTCTAGGTATCATACCTTTATCGATGTACGTCTTTAAAGAGGTAGAATCCCACCAAATCTTGAGTTCTTTGACCATGTTCCGTTCAAGATCCAGCATGTGTTCTGGGAATGAATCCTGTTCAGATGATGGTAATGCGTTTTCCGTTGCATTAAAAATTGATGCCAATTTGGAAAGTCTGGTAGTATATTCATCTTGATCCATAGGAGGATCTACACCAGGATCCGACATTTAGATGGTAAAAGTATGCAATTCCAATATGACAAAATCCTCAGTCGGGAGCACGAGATTCAAAGCCAAGGTAAATGAAGTAAAAGAACAGAATAATCCAGCTCACCGCACTGCCTTGCTGGTAGGATCCAAATCCTGCGCACGGATTTGACTAGGCAGTCAATCAATAGTAGAAAAAAGGGAAGAAAGTTCCAGCGCCAGGAATGGAAAATTAAAAATCCATTTTATTGTGCCAATGCATATTAAAATTCCAGCAGGTACAGCATATCAGTCGGATGACTGCAGAACAACGCGTTTCGACGCCTCAGGTTTTAATCATGTTCTGACATTAAATGCAACCAACTTCCTTATGTTGGATTCTCCCACCTCCAATAATCAGAAACAGATGTGTGGACTGCTCCAAAGGAGCTCCTGATATGGTAATGGTAGGAGAGCCAAACAGAATGGAAGGAAAAACAGTCAGTGTAGACAACATAACATAAATAACATGCATAATATATAATATTCTTTATCTTTTTTTCTCTTTCTTTCCTTTCCCCTCTTTCTCCCTTTTCCTTTTTCCTTTTAAAAGGAGATATGAAAACTCACCTTATCTATTAGTGATTCGGATGTGGTCATAGTCACTCCTTACCGCAAACCTACTGCCACTAATTCCATCTTAACGGCAGATTCCTGCCATGCGGTACAGACCAAGAATAATATTCCGGTGGGGGAACTGATTCGAATAAAACGAAACTGCTCCCAATCCAGTGATTACAATAGGGAAGAAAGTCAGGTTTGCAGCAGGCTTTCCAAGAGGGGGTATCGTCCCTGGATTCTCAATAGAGCTAAATCAATTGTACGTGAAATCAACAGGGAAGACTTACTGTTTAAACATAAATCATCTTATCTGAAAAATAAAACTAATAATAATATTGTCTTTTCAACCAATTACAGTAATCAGTATAATACGGTTACCAGCATTGTGAGAAAATACCTACCAATCCTTAATGAGGATCCCATTCTAAAACAGGTGATTCAGAATAATATTAGGTATGTTGCCAAACGGGCACCTACACTTAGCACTATTCTTTCCCCCAGTCTTTTTACAAGTGAGAGTGGCCAGACAGAAGGATCCTCATGGATGACACTAAAGGGTTTTTATAAATGTGGTGCAGCTAGATGTAAAACCTGTAATTTTGCACAAAAAGGAAAAACATTTTTTTCTATGGTAAATAAAAAAACATTTACCATTAAAAATTTAATAAATTGTAATTCCTCCTACATTGTATATTTAATATCATGCAGAATTTGTAACATCCAATACACTGGTTGCACCACGGGACCCCTGAAGGTCAGAATCAGGAGGCATCTCTCAGATGTGTCTAATCATAATGCTGTTGCGGTTTCGGCAGTTTCAAAGCATTTTGCCACAGTTCACAAGGGGGATGTTAGTGGCTTTTACTTCATGGGAATAGAACAGGTGCACAGACCGATTCGGGGTGGAGATCACAGAAGGAAACTCTTGAACAGGGAGTCCTTCTGGATCTTCACCCTGGGCACAAGATATCCAGATGGAATGAATAGCCGACAAGATCTTATATTGCATTATTAAATATGTTTATCCCAGATTTTCATTCAGGGGTTGTAATATATTGTATGGATCGTTTGTTGTGTATTGGTTGGGGTTTTCTCATTTAGAGATTTATTAAATATTTTTATATAAAATAAAAAGAAAGAAAGAGAAAAGAGAAGGGAAAAGAGAAGGGAAGGAAAAAGAGAGGAAAAAAAAAAAATTTGGGGGAATTTTTTTTTTTTTTTTTTTTTTTCCCTTCATATTAATCTGATAAATAAAAATAGGATAAAGAAAGGAATGAGGGTAGGAGGAGAGAAATAGGGAAGAGAAAAGACTGCTCTTTGATACAGTTCAGATGATGTGATTTTTTGTGTATCCAGTAGACATCATACTTATTTAATTTGGATAAAAAATTTCTCTCAGGAATTGTTCCTAATAATGATGGGATGATGACTTGGTGGATACTGAATTTACCCATATATTTGATTGTGTTTTTTTTTTGTTTTTTTTTTGTACATATCCTTTTGTAGTATAATTTATGGTACATTATTTATGGGACATGAATATGTGATATGTACTTTAAAATATGTTGTTGCAATTATTGATTTTCATATTCATCTTTTTTATTTTACATTAGGAGTTTTCATATCTCCTTTTAAAAGGAAAAAGGAGAAAGAGGGGAAAGGAAAGAAAGAGAAAAAAAGATAAAGAATATTATATATTATGCATGTTATTTATGTTATGTTGTCTACACTGACTGTTTTTCCTTCCATTCTGTTTGGCTCTCCTACCATTACCATATCAGGAGCTCCTTTGGAGCAGTCCACACATCTGTTTCTGATTATTGGAGGTGGGAGAATCCAACATAAGGAAGTTGGTTGCATTTAATGTCAGAACATGATTAAGACCTGAGGCGTCGAAACGCGTTGTTCTGCAGTCATCCGACTGATATGCTGTACCTGCTGGAATTTTAATATGCATTGGCACAATAAAATGGATTTTTAATTTTCCATTCCTGGCGCTGGAACTTTCTTCCCTTTTTTCTACTATTGATTGACTGCCTAGTCAAATCCGTGCGCAGGATTTGGATCCTACCAGCAAGGCAGTGCGGTGAGCTGGATTATTCTGTTCTTTTACTTTATCGCTTTCTCGGTCCATGGTTTCACTTACGAAGGCGATTGAGACCCTTCAGGCCCCGGATAGGGGTAGAGATGACGGCTCGCCTGTTTGGGAGGGTTCATCCACCTCACAAGAGCCTCCGGCCTGCAGGAGCCGCACACTCTCTAAGCAGACGCATAGGGAGAAAACCCATATGGCGTCTCCGGGCCCCTCCGGTGCTTCGGCATCCGTGAGTGCGGCGTCTCGCTCACCGTCACCATTTTCTGGGAGCGAGCAGAGTTCAGGTGATGACGTGGAGGAATCCTTGGACCTGGATACCCCGGGGTGTCGGGAGACGGTAGACAGTCTCATTGAAGCTGTCAATCAGACTCTGGGGATTGAGGTGGATGTGTCCCTAACCGCAGGGCATAAGATATCCTTCAAAAAGGCCAGGCGACCACATAGAGTGTTAAGCACTCATCCAGAGTTCGAGGACATAGTGCAGCGGCACAGGGAACGTCCAGACAAGCGACAGAACGTCCAGACAAGCGACAAAAGGACAAAAGATGCTAGAAACGAGATACCCGTTTGCACCAGAGCTCTGTAAGAGATGGCGGAATCTCCGATTGTGGATCCCCCAGTGTCACGCCTGGCCTCAAGATCCCTGTTGTCAGTACCTAGTGGTTCTTCCATTAAGGAGCCCACGGATCGGCTCATAGAAGGTTTAGCCCGCTCGGTGTATGAGGCATCAGGAGCAGCACTCTCTCCTTCATTTGCGGCAACATGGGTAGCCAAAGCCATGATGTCATGGTCAGATTCTTTGAATAAAGTCCTACAAGATAGAGACTTGCCGACGGAGGTGTTTGAGATAGCAAATCAGATCGCGATGGCGGGTGACTATTTAATTAATGCATCCTTGGATGCGGCTAATTGCGCGGCACTAGCGGCAGCAAATGCTATCGCCATTAGGAGAGCCTTGTGGCTAAGGCTATGGCGGGCTGATTCGATTTCTAAGAAATCGTTAACTTCCCTGCCGTATCAGGGTAACCGGCTATTTGGTGAGAAATTAGACAAACTCATTTCGGATGCCACAGGGGGAAAGAGCAGCTTTCTCCCACAGCAGAAGATTAGACTGCCTTTTCGTCAGCCTCAGGCACGCTTTCGAGCATTTCGCACCCCCGGATGGGCAACAGCGGCCAGTTCTTCCTCCCCAATTCGCTACACCCAGGACAAGGAGCGTCAGGTCACGTATAGAACCAACCCGCTGGGTAGGATGCGGGGCCGACCTCCCAGGTCAAGGGGGGCCAGGTCCCAGAGGCCCTCAGCAAAATGACTCGGGGCATCAGGTACCCGAGCACAGCAGAGTAGGTGGAATTCTCCTCAGGTTCCGCCACGTCTGGGTCGAAGTGGCACACGACGCATGGGTGGCGGAATTAGTGTCATCCGGGTACAAAATAGAATTTGTCGGGAATCCTCCAAGACGATTTTTTCGTTCCCGTCTTCCCAAATCGGAATCCCGGGCAGAGGCATTGCTAGGGGCCATCAGGTTTCTTCAGCGCAACGGGGTCATTGTACCGGTTCCAGAGTACGAAAGAACTCAAGGATTTTATTCCAACCTGTTCGCGGTCCCCAAGAAGGACTGAACAGTAAGGCCGGTTCTGGACCTAAAGCTCCTGAACAGGTTCATCAGAGTCAGACACTTTCGAATGGAATCCCTCCGGTCAGTGATATAGGCCATGGAGCAGGGAGAATATTTGGCCTCGATCGATGTCCAGGATGCCTACCTGCACATCCCTATTTTTCCCACGCATCAAAGGTTCCTACGGTTTGCAATCGATGGTCGGCATTTCCAATTTGTGGCCCTGCCTTTTGGGTTGGCCACGGCCCCCAGGATATTCACAAAGGTAATGGCGGTCGTCATGGCCATTCTACATTATCGGGGCATAGTGGTCTTGCCGTACTTAGACGACCTCTTGGTAAAGGGTCCGTCCTTTCGGGCATGTGAGGAAAATGTCAGCATCACGCTGGATACCCTATCTCGCCTAGGATGGTTGGTCAACGGGAAAAAGTCATCCCTTATCCCAGCTCGGAGGATTCCGTTCCTAGGGATGATTTTCAACACTTCCCGAGGGTTGGTAATTCTCCCTCAAGACAAGGCTCGGGCGCTCCGGCAGGGAGGCCCTCATACTATTCGATTCGGGATGAGGGTTCTAGGGAGGATGGTGGCGGCAATGGAAGCAATTCCGTTTGCTCAATTTCATCTTCGTCCCCTGCAGCACGCTCTCTTGGTAGCTTGGGACAGGAGTCCGTTCTCCCTCGATCATCAGTGCAGGTTGTCCTCTCAAGTCCGGCGAGCACTTCGGTGGTGGACGCGCGACTCTTCGCTTCTGCAGGGGAAACCCTTTCCCCCAGATGAATGGTTGGTGATCACAACCGATGCGAGTCTTCTCGGTTGGGGAGCAGTGTATCGCCATCACACGGCCCAGGGGCAATGGTCACCTCAGGAGGCTTGTCTCCCGATCAACTTGTTGGAGATTCGAGCGGTGCGGTTGGCACTGCAACATTTTCAGCACTTGCTAGCAGGACGCCCAGTCCGGATTCAGTCAGACAACGCCACGGAAGTGGCGTACGTGAATCACCAGGGAGGCACGCGCAGCAGGGCAACCATGCGTGAGATAGAGCATGTACTCCGTTGGGCCGAGAGGCACCACTCAGTAATCTCAGCAGTTCACATACCAGGCGTGGAAAATTGGGCAGCAGATTTCCTAAGCCGGCAAGGTGTCGCGGCCGGGGAATGGTCCCTGCACCCCGAGGTCTTCCAGCAGATTTGCCAACGGTGGGGGACTCCAGACATGGATCTGATGGCCTCCAGGGAGAACGCCAAAGTGGGCATGTTTGTCGCTTGGTCTCAGGACCCGCGAGCAATCGCAGTGGATGCGTTGGTCCTACCATGGAACCAGTTTCGGTTCCCATACCTGTTTCCCCCACTGCCACTTCTCCCGAGGGACATCAGAAAGATCAAGACAGAGGGAGTCCCGGCAATTCTGCTGGCCCCAGACTGGCCCCGTCGAGTATGGTACACGGATCTAGTGCAGCTTCTCGCAGACGTGCCTTGGCGTCTGCCGGAACGACCAGACTTACTGTCCCAGGGGCCGATCTGCCACCCGAACTTAGGGGCCCTGTGTTTGACGGCATGGCCGTTGAATCTTGGATTCTGACCCAGGCGGGGTTTGGGCGTGAGGTGGTTGCTACAATGGTTAGCGTCCGGAAGCTGGCCTCGGCGAGGGTTTATCATAACACTTGGAAGGTTTTCTTTCACTGGTGTCGAGAGCACGGGGTTGCGCCATTGTCCTTCTCGGTTCCCAACATCCTGGCTTTTCTGCAGTCAGGCCTAGACGCAGGTTTGGCCCCGAGTTCCCTGAGGAGACAGATATCGGCCTTGTGTGTCCTTTTCCAGCGAAAGATCGCTACCAATATGCAGGTGCAAGGCGACAACCTGGCCAAGCCTGCACACGTTTTCTAAGCATTACAATGTGCATACTCAGGCTTCGTCAGATGCGAGCCTGGGTAGGAAAATTCTCCAGGCAGCAGTGGCACGCCTTTAGACAGGAGGGCATGCGGTTTGGATCGGTGAGTTGCTCCCACCCAGGGACTGCTTTAGGACGTCCCACAGTCTCTGTGTCCCCCAATGAGACGAAGGAGAAACATGGATTTTTGTGAGTACTCACCATAAAATCCTTTTCTCCGAGATGCTCATTGGGGGACACAGCACCCACCCTGATAGCCAGTTGGCTCTTGTTTATTTGATTAGTATAATTCCTTGTTTAATGTAGGGTGGTCCTTTTTCCAGACATGATTTTCTGCGTTAAGGCTAATTTATTGTTATGTTCTCCTACTGCTTTTGCACTAAACTGGTTTCCGCCCGCTATCGGGGCGAGGGTGTATGCGGCGGAGGAGGACCTAACTTGTTTTTTTTATACTTAGTGTCGGCCTCCAGACGGCAGTAGCATACACCCACAGTCTCTGTGTCCCCCAATGAGCGTCTCGGAGAAAAGGATTTTACGGTGAGTACTCACAAAAGTCCATGTTTCTCTTCACACTGTACACTGCAGATTTTAAGTGCAACTCATCTAGCTGCTACTTGCAGAAGTATTCTGATGACTCTGCAATAGTAGGCCTCATCACAGGAGGAGATGAAAGAGAGTACAGAGATACTAACCAAGCTTTTGTGGAGTGGTGTCAGAGGAACCACCTTAGGATTAATTCCGGGAAGACCAAGGAATTGTTGGTGGACTTTCGCAACGGAAAAAAATCCACCAGTAGTGGTGAACATTCAGGGAAATTACATTGAGATAGTCGACACCTATAAGTACCTTGGTGTGATCCTCAATAATAAGCTTGACTGGGCCCATCACTTGGATGCAGTGTACAGGAAGGGCCACAGTAGGCTTTATCTGCTCAGAAGGCTGAGAGCCTTCGGAGTTAGGGGGGCACACCTTGCATCCTTCTTCAACTCTGTTGTGGCATCAGTCATCTTCTTTGGTGTGGCGTGCTGGGGTAGTGGCATATCAACCAGGGACAGGAATAGGCTGGACAAACTGATTAGAAGGGCCAGCTCTGTCCTGGGATGCCCCCTTGATCCAGTTCAGGAAGTAGGCGACAGGAGGATACTGGCCAAGGTGAGCTACATGGTGCAGAATGATTCCCATTCCATGCATGAGACCGTGACAAAGATGTGCAGTACTGTCAGTGACCGGCTACTTCATCCTAAATGTGAGAGGGAGCGCTATCGAAAGTCCTTCCTTCCTGCTGCAGTTAGGCTGTATAACCAGCACTGTCCAAAACGGAGAACGACCCAAACAGTGAACTGATAGATCCAAAGTTGTGATAGTCCGGTTATGTCAATGTAATGCCTTTATGCATCTGTATCTGTACTTGTTCCTGCCTTGCTGCTGTAATGCTCTGAATTTCCCCATGGTGGGACGATTAAAGGATTATCTTATCTTATCTTATCCAGATAATCTTGACCAAGTTGGTGTGCTCCACATCAGACAGTGGTAGTTTAGACCTCGTTTCCAGTTTGCATTTGAATCTCGCCAATATTGGGTTAAGGTTAAGTTTCTCATAGTTGGTTATTTGAGATGTTACATTAATACCTAAATATTTAAATTCAGTGACCACTTGTAAGCCCGACTCCGTATAGTGTGGTGCATTAGTATTCTCGTAATCCAGTGGAAGCAATACTGATTTAGTACAATTAATCACCAAACCCGAATATTTTCCAAACTTCTCATCTATCTCCATAGCTACAGGTAATGTTTTGGAGACTTCGTCCAAAAATAAAAAAGCATCGTCAGCATAAAGCGCAATTTTCTCCTCTCTATTCCCTCTGTGAAATCCCACTACTCCAGGGTGCTTCCTAATAATCACAGCTAATGGTTCAATGGCCAATGCATACAGCAGGGGAGACAGAGGACAACCCTGTCGTGTACCCCTCCCCAATTCAAAGACTGAAGTAAGATGCCCATGTACCCTTAATTGTGCCAATGGCCTCTCATATAATAATTTGATTCATGAAATAAATTCAGCACCCATACCAAATTTCTTCAAAACTACCCACAAATATTCCCACTCAACAGAGTCAAATGCTTTAGCAGTGTGAAGCTTTGGGTATAACGACAATGACCGCTTCTCTCATTGATAGAGGCAGAGTGCCTTCCTTAGCTGCCTCCTGGAAGGCGCACAATAATTGAGCTAATAATACATGCCAGAATTTCTTGTATAGTTCCACAGGGAACCCATCCAACCCTGCTGATTTATTATTGGCCATTGATGCTGTGGCCATTTGTAGCTCCTCTAATTGCAGGGGACTATTCAGGTATTTTTGATCTGCCTCAGAGATAGCTGGAAGATCAATTCCCTCCAGATAAGTCAGGATTTGTTCTCTGCTAACCTTGATTTTGGTTCAGTATAAGTCCTGATAGAATTCCTTGAAAATATTTGAGATTTCATCGGGCTGATTAACCATTGCACCTTCCTTGTCTTTTAAAGCTCCTATAAAGGATGTCCCTATTTGAGCCCTTGCGATCATAGCCAATAGATGTCCTGCCTTTTCCCCGTATTCATAGAAATGTATCTGGGAAAATAATCGTTTATTCTTGTCCTTCTCCCTAATGTGTGTTGAGTATGCCTCTTGCTCCTCTTTCCAAGCCATTAGTTCCTCCTCTGCACCTGATAAGATATATTTCTTCTCCGTGATTCTAAACCTGTCCTGCAAGAATTCCCCAAATTGATTATTTTTAGGCTATGTGCCCACGTTGCAGAAATGTTGCGGAAATATCCGCAGCATTTGCGCATCTCCCGCCGCGGGAAAAACGCATGCGTTTTCCTGCTTGTTTTCCGCGATTTTTGCGTGCGGAATTCAAGCGCATTCCCAGCGATTTTAAGCATCGCTTGGAATGTGATTGACAGGTTGGTCACACTTGTCAAACATAGTGTTTGTGACCAATTTTTTTACTATTGAGGCTGCCTATGCAGCCTCAATAGTAAATGGTAGAATGTAATGGTAGAATGTAAAAAATAATAAAAAAAAAAAAAGTTATTCTCACCTTCCGACGGCCCCCAATCTCCTCCGCGGCGCTCCCGGCATCTTCCAGTCCCAGTAGTGCTTAACGCGAAGGACCAGAGATGACGTCATCAATGGTATTTCTCGCAAAGCATTACAGGGAACGGAAGATGTCAGGCGCGTGGTATGAGGCGGGAAATTGTCCCGGGGCCGTCGGATGGTGAGTATATCAATATTTTTTATTTTAATTCTTTTTTTTACAGGTATATGGTACCCAGGGCCTGGAGTAGAGTCTCCTCTCCTCCAGACCTTGGGTACCATCCACACATGAAGCACTCACTTTACGCATGGTGGGCATAGCCACATGCGTAAAATGAGCGTTTCAATGCAATCCTATGGGTGCAGAATCGCTGCGATTCCGCACAAAGAATGATCATGCTGCGGATTTTACCGCAATGCAATTTCGCAGGGGTAAAATCCGCAGCATTAGCACAGCATGTGCGGAATCCCATAGGATTGCATGGGATGCGTTTTTTTTACGTTTTCGCGGCAATTCCGCAGTGGAAAATTGCTGCGAAAACGCAAAAAAAGCTACGTGTGATCGCAGCCTTAGTCTTGGATCTATTTATGGCTTGTATCAAAACTAGTTCCCCTTATATATTCCATGACAGCCACCTTCTTTAAGGGGTCTCCGAAACCCCTCCTACATTCCAAGAGATACATTTTACTTGGTTAGCCATTGGGATATGGCGCATAGGGGATGGACAGAATATGCATGGCAAGCGTTATCATGACTCCGGTTCCCAAATACAAGGCCATGTTAATACCCCATTTTCCATGCGAGATAACTGTAATCCATACAAGTAGCAGAACTGTGCAGCACATTCTGTCAACAGTCAACTTAAAAAAAAAATATACAAACCGAAAAATACAGATCCATCCATAAAAACCAGATGGATGGGGTTACCAGTTCAACTCCCTTCCGTACATAATGCAAGCGAACAACCTACAAAAAGAGAGAAAAATAATCATTTCTTGGGAGCCTGCCATTATAGGATAAAAGACAAAGAATCCATTTTCCTCTGGGCCGCTTATTACTTGATAGGAATTATGACCCCAGCAGTCAGTCAGATATTTTCTGATATCACATGACTTAAGTTATACTTATTTCTTCAGCGTTGCGGATTCTGGTGAAGTCGCTGCTCATTTAGATCCAGCCAGCGGAGTGCTTCCTTAGGATTTTCAAAAAAAAGGAGGTTCCTCCCCGGGCGGTCACTCTGAGTTTCGCGGGGTTCAGCATAGAATATGGTATTTGTAGCTGGTGTAGACGACGTTTCACATCCACAAATTGTGCTCTGCGGTTTGACACTTCAATGGAATAGTCAGGGAAAAAGGACACCTTTTGGCCATTGACGGATATGTCCCCTTTATCACGAGCTGCCTTAAGGATGTTGTCACGGTCCTTATAATGAAGCAATTTTATTGGGACTGGGCGCGGAAGTGCTACCGGTGGTAATGACCGGGTAAGTATTCTATGTGCCCTCTCCACAGCAAAGGGGTCAAGTTTCTGCCCCAAACAGGGAATGTAGCCATTTCTCAAAATAATCAGTAGGGTTGTTGCTCTCAGTTTTTTTAGGAATGTCAATTAGCCTTATATTATTCCGCCTAAGTCTGTTCTCCAAATCGTCTGTTTTAGCCAGCAAGGCCAAGATCTGTTGATCATGTCTGCGGTTGTCACTGATAATTTGCGGCTGTTTACCCTCCAGGTCACTAATTCTCCCTTAGGATGCTGTAGTGCGATCTTTTGCTTTTTGCAGCCCCTGTCTCTGTTCTTTCTTAATCTCACCCATCCTGGACCCTGTGCACATGTGACCGCAGGGTCAGTTACATCGGCCGCTCTGTGTGCACTATTATAGTGTTGTGTTTATCATTTTTTATTCATTATTATCATTTCTTCCCTGACACATATCCCCTTCTAGGTTTTCTCAATTTATGCAGCGCCTTTCTGGGACAATCACATTTACTGGGATTACAGTTTTCTGTGATTTATATTCATGTTCTATCATTATCTGTTACTGACGTCCCCGGTTCTGCCATCCCGATCTCTGTGCATGTTCCCTGCACTTTATAATTTGTCTTGTTTTCATGTGATATTTAATAAAGATTCAGATAATTTAGATTTTCCTTTTTAGATTTGTTCTGTATTTTTGGTGCTGGATTGGAGATATTCTGGGATAAATCTCTGTGTGTGACTATAATGGGACTGTGTGTTATACCGGGGGCAGGACGGGGCCATGACTGGATGTAGTGATCATGTGGAGCCGGTAACAGCTCCGGAGATTTCTTACATGGGATCTTTATGATGTGACATCATCATCTTCTCCCCATTCAGGTCCCTACAATATCGGATCCTCTCAGTGGAGATCTTCTATATAAGAGAATTCTCTTGAGTGACCCTACAAGGATGGATAGGGACAGGGACAAGATGGCAGAATGGATATTACACCTCACTCTAGAGATCCTCTTCCGGCTTACTGGAGAGGTGAGATTCTGATGACATCACATTACATCATTCTTATCTATGGGAATAACAGATGGACAGAACTGGAGAGGTGAGGACTCTGGAAATGTCTGTAGTGAGGTTTATTAATGTGTCTCTCCATAACCAGGATTACACAGTAGTGAAGAAGACCTCTAGGGAGCGCTGTCAGGACCCTGTGTCTGAGAGATGGGGAAGACCCCTGAGCCCAATCACGGGGCCTCCACCTCACCCCCTGATACATGAGGACATCAATGACCAGAAGATCTTAGAACTCACCTACAAGATGATTGAGCTGCTGACTGGAGAGGTGATACTGCTGGGAATGCTGGGACATTATACAGTAATGCTATGGAGGGATCGGGGGGTGACAGTATCATTGTATGTGTCAGGTTCCTATAAGGTGTCAGGATGTCACCGTCTATTTCTCCATGGAGGAGTGGGAGTATATAGAAGGACACAAATATCTGTACAAGGACGTCATGATGGAGGTTCCCCAGCCCCTCACATCACCAGGTAATAGACAGGACTAAATACACACGGCCTATAATTATCTGCATGTAAAGAACGAATTCAGTCCCTGTTTGTGTTTCCTCCAGTTCTATCCAGTGAGAGGACAACATCAGAGAGATGTCACCGTCCTCTTCTTCTACTGGACTGTAAACAAGAAGATCCCAATGTTCCTCAGGATCATCAGGTAGATGGAGAGAAGGTGTCATGAGATCTTCCATATGAGCTGTGAATGGCTATGTAGGGCTTAAGTTCAGTCTTGTTTTATCCACCAGTATAAGGCTTCTTTTACACTTACCGTGTTTTTGCGGCCCCAATAGATTTCTATGGGGCCGCAAAATCTGTCCGCAAAAAATCCACGGTGCGCCTTATGGCCGTGAAAAAAAGATCGAGCCTGAATGCGACTGAAGAAATAAACAGAAGTTTGTTTTTGTGGTGCACCGTCACTTCCGGTTTTGTGGAACGCCGTTTTTCTCCCCCAATTCTATTTCCATAGTATTGGAAAATAAGGGTCTGTTATTGCGGCAGACCGTAAAAATTGCTACAATATGGGCCGCAAAAAACACAGCAAGTGTAAAAGTAGCCTACGGGAAGAGTGAGTCGTATAACTCGGACGGGGATTGCACCACAATGCTAGAAGTGGCCGGTCATGGCCGGTCATGCTTGGAGTGCACACTTAATATTCCTCAAGTGCCAGTAATGAGCAATAGCACAACCTCACTCTATAGATCTCCATATAGAAAGCATACACTACAACTACAGTCTATTGTGTATACAGTAAACCACCTCGAAACATCTTCCAAGTCTCTTCCCAGCTGCAATGCCGACCCTCTGTAACTCTACCCTGCCCAGCTGCAGGACTGACCCTCTGTAACTCTCCCCTGCCCAGCTGCAGGGCTGACCCTCTGTAACTCTCCCCTGCCCAGTTGCAGGTCTGACCCTATGTAACTCTCCCCTGCCCAGCTGCAGGACTGACCCTCTGTAACTCTCCCCTGCCCAGCTGCAGGGCTGACCCTCTGTAACTCTCCCCTACCCAGCTGTAGGGCTGACCCTCTGTAACTCTCTCTTACCCAGCTGTAGGGCTGTCCCTCTGTAACTCTCCCCTGCCCAGCTGCAGGGCTGACCCTCTGTAAAGGCCCCGTCACACACAGCGATCTCGCCAGCGAGATCGCTGTGTGTGACGGGGATCAGCGACCGGCCCCCCTGCTGGTTGTCGCTGATCGTGCACTAATGTCCTGGGCCATTTTTTGATCACTGGTCTCCCGCTGGCCAGCGCGCATTGCTGCGTGTGGCAGCGAGAGACCAGCGATCAGCGACGCTGGTTTCTAATGTAAACATCGGGTATCTATGAGTTGCGCGGCTCTTGGATACCCGCTGTTTAAGTTGGAAATGAGCACACACGCTGGTTTCCAGGGTAAACAGTGGGTATCTAGGAGCCGCGGCACAGGCACCCGGTTCTCTGGCAGTCACTGGACACACACTGTACGTCCCGCCCTCCCTGGTCCCCACAGTTGGCGATGGTGGAAGCTGGTCTGCGTGGCACTGCTCTGTGTGCACGATTCTCCACTGCTCCGTACGACTCTGCTCTCTCTGGCTTCTTGGCACACGGTGCTGCACTCCCTGGCTTGCTGATGAACACACACCTAATCTTGGCACAGTGGCCCCGGTCTCTCTCTTCAGGTGCAGCACTGCCTGTCACTGCCCTGGCACACACTGGTGAGGAAGGGAGGACCTGTGCGCACTGCTCACCAGTCTCCTGCGCGCTGCTCTCTGCTCTGTTCCTCTCCGACGCCAGACTGCAGTCCTTTGCGCACTTTTTCCTTTTCTGCTTCCCCCCATCCTTCTGTCACTTCAGGAAGCTCCGTCTCCCTTAAGCTTCCCCAAGACTACTGGGGAAGCTCCGCCTCCCTAATCCTCACTCCCTGGGACAGAGGATGCAGCCTCTCAAGTTCCGGACCCAGCATGCATGTGCCTGTGGTCCGGTCCACCTCCTTACTCATACGCATGCGTTGTTTTGAGGTGTGTGGCGGGGCGTGCAAACGCAACATGTTGCATTTTTTGAAGCGTCAAATATGCGCAGGCATGCACATCCAGATGAGTGCATCAAAAAAACGCATTACTGTCTATAGAAACTCATTGGTACGCAAGGGCATGCGTACGCATGCCTTCTTCAAAATGTAAATATAAATCCCATGAGACAAGTCCATTTATGTCTGATGTCATATCGAACGCATGCGCATAAACAACACAAATGCATACCAACGCATGCACACACAGCGGTTTTTCTGTCATGCGTAAGATGATGCGCATAAAAACGCTATGTAAACGTACGTTATGCATGCGCGGATGATACGCTGCGGACTCAAATAATAATGTGAACCTAGCCTAACTCTCCACTGCCCTGCTGCAGGGCTGCCCCTCTGTAACTCTCCCCTGCCCAGCTGCAGGGCTGACCCTCTGTAACTCTCCCCTGCCCAGCTGCAGGGCTGACCCTCTGTAACTCTCCACTGCCCAGCTGCAGGGCTGACCCTCTGTAACTCTCCCCTGCCCAGCTGCAGGGCTGACCCTCTGTAACTCTCCACTGCCCAGCTGCAGGGCTGACCCTCTGTAACTCTCCCCTGCCCTGCTGCAGGGCTGACCCTCTGTTATTCTCCCCTGCCCAGCTGCAGGGCTGACCCTCTGTAACTCTCCCCTGCCCAGCAGCAGGGCTGACCCTCTGTAACTCTCCCCTGCCCAGCTGCAGGGCTGACCCTCTGTAACTCTCCCCTGCCCAGCTGCAGGGCTGACCCTCTGTAACTCTCCCCTGCCCAGCTGCAGGGCTGACCCTCTGTAACTCTCCCCTGCCCAGCTGCAGGACTGACCCTCTGTAACTCTCTCCTGCCCAGCTGCAGGGCTGACCCTCTGTAACTCTCCCCTGCCCAGCTGCAGGGCTGACCCTCTGTAACTCTCAACCGGCCCAGCTGCAGGGCTGACCCTCTGTAACTCTCCCCTGCCCAGCTGCAGGGCTGACCCTCTGTAACTCTCCCCTGCCCAGCTGCAGGGCTGACCCTCTGTAACTCTCCCCTGCCCAGCTGCAGGGCTGACCCTCTGTAACCCTCACCTGCCCTGCTGCAGGACTGACCGTCTGTAACTCTCCCCTGCCCAGCTGCAGGGCTGACCCTCTGTAATTCTCTCCTGCCCAGCTGCCTACAATCCATAACAATCACATAAAAGTGACTACAATAAACCATAGCATTAGTCATATAGTTACAGTACTAGTCATCAGGGTCCTGTAATAACATTATATATTACAGCATCACAAATATACCTTTGTCATATAGAAATTATCTTCAGGAGATGCCAGGATCTTCCATTCCTTTGCACCAGGAATATGACAGTGAGTTTTCCTTGTTTTCCACATTCACAGTCCTCAGATCTTAACCCTATAAAGCATATCTTTTCGACGAGGTAGAATTGGTTGTTCAGAGCATCTCAGCTTCTTCATCTAAATTGCGGCAATTGCAAGAACCCATCCTGTTGGCATGGGCCAGTATTCCTGGGGAACCATCTCAGCACCTTGTGCAATCTATGACGTGATTAATATCTGAGGTTCTGAAGGGCAAAGAAGATCCTACGTGTTACTGTATGGGTGTCTCTAGTAATGTGGCCATTCATTGTATGTTCTACTGTGTTGTTCGGACTATAAGATGCACTTTTTTCCCAAAAAATATGGGGGGAAAAGGGGGGTGCATTTTATAGTTGGAATGTACTTACAATTAGCGTGTGGCAGCAGGAGTTGGGCGATTCTTCCGGTGGTCCAACACTGCAGGGCGATGATCTCGCTCCCATCCCAGCCTGGTGCGGCAGGTTTGGCGGTGCTTGGTGGTGCGAGGGGCTCCAGCGACATTTTGTGAAAGCACGGAGCCCCCGCACTTCTATTGCCTCGATGCTGTGGCCTCTGGGAAAATGGACGCCGGAGGTGGCGCATGCTCAGATTTGAGATCTCTGCTTGGAGATCTCATCTGACAATGCATGCGCTGCCTCCAGCATCCATTTTCCTGGAGACTACAGCATCGAGGAAATAGAAGTGCGGGGCTCCGGGCTTTCACAAAATGTAGCCATAGCCCCACACCACCGAGCACCTCCAAACCTGCGCACCAGTCTGGGTCATATCGTCAGGCCACAAAACACCCCCTGTGACTCCACTCCACCAGCGCTGCCGATCCCCCCTCTAGGTATGCTGAATTCAGGACTGTAAAACGGACCCCCATTTGACGCATTCATTTTTTTTCCTATTTTCCTTCTGAAAAATTGGGGTGCGTCTTATGGTCCGGTGTGCATCTTATAGTGTGAAAAATACGGTATATCTGGTGGAGATGACAGGGTAAAGATGGTCATAGACATTAGATGGTGTCTGGATCTTCTCATATGTCTTCATATGTCAGTGACTTTTAGAATATTTCTTTCAGGGTAAAGATCTGCCCCATAATACTACAGAGACGTATATGAGGGGTGATGAGCGGTGTAAAGAGGAGATTCCTACAGATAACCACACAGGTGAGTAGTGACCACTAAATGCAGAGAAGTCACAGGCTCTAATCAGTCACTGGCTTGTAGAGCAAAGGCCCCATTACATTTAGTGATGCACCAGCGATCTCGACAACGATACGACCTGGTCAGGATCGCTGGTGCATCGCTAAATGGTGTCACTAGTGAGCTGCCAAACAGGCAGATCTCACTAGTGATGCAGCAGCAGTTGGCGGTCGATACTTACCTGTCACACGCAGCGAGGGTGACATCTTCCGCCCACGTCCATGGAGTCGCTCGTCGGCTCCAACAGGAAGCCGGCGACGAGGAATGGACCAGGCCGATCTCGCACGATCAGCGATATCCAGCAGGGAGCCGGGTCGGAGGTAAGTGTCACATGTAGCGAGATCGCTACCGATATCGCTGTTACGTCACAAAATCGGTGTGAAGGGGGCTTTACTTTAGATGTTCTGAGTTTTTTTCGTGCGTTTACTGAAACATTTGATGTGGATGTAGGGGCTGATTCACTATGGGGACTATTTTTTATTTTTACAGTGTGATAAGAAATATCACTCAGGTAGTCACTCCCTACCTATCTTTTTGCCTGCTGCTGATCTCTACCGACACAGAGCTGTCACAGGCCGCTCTTACTAGTAATATGGCTATTCTTCCGTTCTGCTCTGTTGACGGGGTGTGACTGCTGATGTCATGCTGATTGGTAGTTTAGCTGCTGGAAGCCGTCTATTAATCACCATGGTATCGGAAGTCATGCCTTATGTACAAATCAGCCTAGAAGAAGAAGAGCTGCTCGGCTGATGTGGAGAAGCCGAAACACCGGCAGGAGCGGTCAGTGACCACTATGACCCAGCGTCAACTACAACAGGCAAGTAATTGCTTCTGTTGGCAAATACCTGCCTGTTTAGTTTTTAGGCCCAGGATCTAAAAAAATTAAGTCTTGGACAATCTTCTCAAGATTGGCACTGTGCACACCAGTCTTTAATGAAGGAGGGCTGTGGGGAAAGTTCTACTGAATTCATTCAGGCGTGCACACCCTACTTCTCTGTGGTACACGCCTTGCCAGAAATAATACCCAAGTCAAGGATGGATTGGAGCAACATTTCTAATGGTTGTAACATACTTAGTTGATCCAATCTACATTTTTATTTACAGTTATAATAGGGATTGACTCAAATCCTGCTTTAGCCTAGTCCCTGGCTTTGAACTCATCAAGGACTCCCCTTTCTTTAGTTACCGCTGTCTGTTGCCATTTACTATCCATAATAGTGTTTAGTAGATAATCACAAGGATATGTATTACTCGGGTGGCAATGTGCGGCATGGATCCATGTTGGTTTCCCTTCGAGTTTCACTGAGGTAGGTGTTGCCAGGAGTACTTGGTATAGCAGCTCAAACTGTGGATCTAGGCTCCTTCTCACATGTCGGCGTATGACCACCAATCACCTAGTTTCAGCTGATGCACATGTGCACTGGCATTAGGATCTGGAATGGATGAGAACACATGTTTATGCACCACATTAAGTCTTCTTTGCATGGCCTGGACATAGGCTGTCATAGAACCATGTTTTATTTGTAGTACCTATGGAAAGTATAGACCAGTCTTTGGGGCACTACCAAGCAGGACTTCAGAAGGAGACAAGCCTGTCTTTCTATTTGGAGTGTGTCTGACTGAAGAGAGTGCAAGACACAAGCACCAAGAGACAAGCACTCTACCCACTTCTTTCCTGTCTCTGTCATGGCCCTTGGAATTTTTAAGTTTGTCGTTTTAGCATTACCACTTTTGACCGGATAGGCTTCCGGCCAAACAGAGAAGAGATCTACACATACTAGGACATATTCATACACTCCTACCTTGGGTAGTTGTATGTAGTTAATCTGCAGTCTCTGAAACAGGTAGAGAGGCCTGGGTGTCACTTTCTTAGGGACTTCTGTTTTACCTGTGTTGTGCTGTGCACAGGCGGGCAGGACTGCTCAAGTTTCGCAGCTGCGTAACTGAAACCAGGAGCGATCCAGAAGGCATTGGCCATGGTACACATGTGACTTTTTGAGGCGTGAGTGGGGCCATGTGCTGCTTGCTACATTACTGGGATAAGGGACATTGGTAAACACACAATTTTATCCCTATTCTCCCATATTCCATTTGAGTTTAGCTCAGCTCCCATTTTACCCCAGTGTTCCTTTTCTGTGGGGGAAGCCTGTTGCTGGAGGGATTTCAGGACATTTAGGCTCAGTGTGGCTGGAATACGCTGACTCTCCACCACCTTCCTCTGCTCCCTAGGCCACCTTGCTGCTACTTTAGCAGCCTCATCCTCCCATCTGTTGCCCTCTACCTCCATGGAGTCACCTTTTGTGTGTGGTTTCACCTTGATTATGCCAACCTGGACTGGTAACATCAATGCCTCCATTAATTGTTTCACCAGCTCTGCATTTTTAATGGGCTTACCAGCAGCTGATGTAAGATAGGGCCATAATCATGGGCTATTCCCCATGCATAATTTGAATCTGTGTAAATATTAGCGACTTTACCTGCAGCAGCTCTACAAGGCTCAGTGAGTGCCTTCAATGTTGCCTCCTGCAGTGCTGACATGTGAGGAGCGGGTGGTTCAGCTCGGATTACCTCATGTGAGGATACTACTGCATATCCAGTGTAGAATCGCCCGTCTTGGTTGTATCTGGTGCCATCTACAAAAAAACCCCTCAAAATCTGCATTAGGATCACGAACATGTGCAAAACCCACTGTATCTTGACTCATCAGTTCTATGCAGTCATGTTCGTGCGTCATATCAGAGTACTCTTCCTGGACGGACGAGTGGGGGCAGCGGTTCCGCATTCATGATTTCATGGAGGGAAACAGCAGCATATTCGGTGTAGAACTGGCCATCCACGCCATACTGCGATCCATCCACAAAGAGCTCATGGTCTTGGTTATCTAGTGGGACATCGGCAACATGACTGAAACCCCCCTGTGGGACATTATCTGTACACAATAAGAAAGAAAGTTGGCACCAACTTATGAATGAATGCAGGTATATTTAAAAAGAAGGAAAAAGATGCGGCACTGACCCAGATTTGCAGTGCAGTGTTTCTTTATTCTACCATTAAAGGTCACACAATAAAGGACAGGCAGATAACATGAGGCATGCGGGGAAAAAGACGGACGACAGCCGTTTCGCGTACACAGACGCTTCAACAGGTCCAGGTGTGTAATTACGTGATGTCATTTCCTTAAATAGGTCCATGACTAACAACAGGTGAACATTTAAAAAAAACATGAATGGACATTTTCAATTAAAAACAAGTAACATAATTACATCTTTATACTGACTGCAGGAACAATCACAACAAGAGTGTATAAAGATCCTTACAAACAATTTTTTTCTCTCTTTACAAAAAAATAGACAGATCCAACCTATCATTCAGTCCTAAAGGACCCTGCGCTTTAGATTTAATTATCCATCTGGCTTCGTGTCTCATCAACAATTTAGTATGATGACCACCTTGTGGTGGAAATTTTACAATTTCTAAACCAGCAAAGCGTAGTAATTCCGGGTTGGAATTGTGTTTTTCTTGCGTATGTTTTATTAAGCGCAAAGACCCTTTTCCTGTACTGATGAAATGATAATGTTCACGGAATCTTGTTGCAATTGGTCTAATAGTTTTTCCTATGTAAAAAAATAACCAAGGACAAAACAAAATATATACCACAAATTTACTTTAACAAGAAATAAAATCTTTTCCTCTCTGCTGAACGGGTCTGATTTTTAGAGGATTGGAAGTCATATGTAAGTGACGGTAATTACAGTTACCGCATTTAAAGTTCCCTTTTTGGTGACTTTTTTTGTAACCAGTTTCTATCAAGAGATAACAAACGATTATGAACTATAAGATCAGCTATATTATTAGTACGTTTATATGCAAATTGCGGAGCCATAGTACAGATTTCCTGCAAATCTTTATCAGAGCGCAAAACATGCCAATTTTTTCATCATACCGCTTGGACAAAGTGCAATAACACGCGATAAAAAGACGGCTATAAATAATCATGGTACCGCTGAAAACATCATCTTGTCCCGCAAAAAACAAGCCGCAATACAGCATCATCAGCGAAAAAATAAAAAAGTTATAGCTCGCAGAATAAAGTGAAGCAAAGATAATTATTTTTTTCTATAAAAGTTTATATTGTATAAAAAATATATATATATATATATATATATATATATATATATATATATAAGGTATCGCTGTAATCGTAGTGATCCGAAGAATAAAGCTGCCATACCAATTTTACCACACGCGGAACGGAGAAAAATAAAAAATTCCTGAATTGCTGGTTTTTGTTGGTTCTGCCTCCACAAAAATCAGAATAGAAAGCGATCAAATAACATTATGTACCCGAAAATGGTACCGATAAAAACGTCAGCTCGTCCCGCAAAAATCAAGCACGCACAAGACTGTCGACTGGAATACGGAAAAATTATAGCTCATTAAAAATCATTTTTGTTGAAAAAAATAAGATTTTATTTTCACGGCTCTACATTATAAACTTCTGTGAAGCACTTGGGGGTTCAAAGTGCTCACCACACATCTAGATAAGCTCCTTGGGGGGTCTAGTTTCCAAAATGCGGTCACTTGTGGGGGGTTTCTACTGTTTAGGTACATCAGGGGCTCTCCAAACGCGACATGACGCCCGCAGACCATTCCATCAAAGTCTGCATTCCAAATCAGCGCTCCTTCCCTTCCGAGCTATGCCATGCGCCCAAACAGTGCATCCACCCCACATATGGGGTATCAGCGTACTCAGGACAAATTGCACAACAACTTTTGGGGTCCTTTTATCCTTGGGATAATAAAGATTGGGGATGAAAAGATCATTTTTTGGAAAAAATATGATGTTTTTAATTTTACAGCTCTACGTTATAACCTTCTGTGAAGCCCTTGGGGGTTCAAAGTACTCACCACACATCTAGATAAGTTCTTTTGGGGGGTCTAGTTTGCAAAATGGGGTCACTTATGGGGGGTTTCCTCTGTTTAGGTACATCAGGGGCTCTCTAAACGCGACATGGCGTCCGCTCTCGTTTCCAGCCAATTTGACATTCAAAATCTCAAATGATGCTCCTTCCCTTCTGAGCTCTGCTGTGCACCTAAAGATTGGTCTTCCCCCACACATGGGGTATCGGTGTACTCATGAGAAATTGCACAACAAATATTGTGGTTCAATTTCTCCTGATACCCTTGACAAAATAAAAAAAAATGTGTGAAAAATTTTGGGGGGAAAAAAGTTAAATGTTCATTTTTTCCTTCCACATTGCTTCAATTCTTGTGAAGTAACTAAAGGGTTAATAAACTTCTTGAATGTGGTTTTGAACACCTTGAGGGGTGTAGTTTTTAGAATGGTGTCACTTTTGGGTATTTTCTGTCAAATTGACCCCTCAAAGTGACTTCAAATGTGAGGTGGTGTCTTATAAAAATGGTTTTGTAAATTTTGTTGTAAAAATGAGAAATCGCTGGTCAACTTTTAACCCTTATAACGTCCTAACAATGAAAAAAATTTGGTTCAAAAATAGTGCTGATTTAAAGTAGACATGTGGGAAATATTATTTAGTAACTATTTTTTGTGACATATCTCTCTAATTTAAAGGCATAACAATTAAAAGTTTGAAAATTGCAAAATTTTAAAAATTTTCGCCTTATTTCCATTTTTTTCATAAATAAAAGCAAGTCATATCGAAGAACTTTTACCACTAACATAAAGTACAATATGTCACAAAAAACATTCTCAGAATCAGCTGGATCCATTGAAGCTTTCCAGAGTTATAAGCAGATAAAGTGACAGTGGTCTGATGTAAAAATTAAGGCCTGGTCATTAACCTACAAAATGGCTTGGTCGTTAAGGGGTTAAACTATACTAACACCACGTCCTCTATATCTCACCGGCAACAGCAGAAAGCATTACTATTTTATTAACCTCTGTAACAAGTGACATGGGAAATATTCCAGGGTCTGCCTTCTACTCCTCATGGCCAGCATTTCACTAGGATCCCAGAGACACCATACATGGGGCTCTACAAAAACTGGTCCCCTAGGCTGGGATGAAAGGTCTGGTGGCTATAGCCCAGGTGAAGACTGCAGGAGAGCAGCAGGGGTTTGAGGTGGGCTGCCTACCCTGGCTAAGTAATTGTCCTAGTGAGTTTTGGATGGCAGGAAAGGAGCTGGAGGGCAGGGCAGGTACTGAAGGGGTGTTGGTGCCATCCAGTGCAAGCATAATGTTCATTGGGGGCGTAGCATATGGGACACTGGCCTGGGGGGGGGCACACTGTGCACATGGATTGTGGGGGGCATAACAAAGCATACAATTCTAGCTTAGGAGTAGAAGGTTTAACATTTCCTATGTGCCAACAGGGGGCACCACATACATGACAGGTCTCCACCCAAACTAAATTCTAGTTGCTACATACACAGGGGGACAATGTAAGGGGGTGGAGACAAACTTGGAGCAGCAGGGCGATCAGTGCCATCTTTGTTTCATGCACATCACCTCTAATTACACAGAGGATTTTCCATCATCTCTCAGCCTGAACTTACAAGCCAGCATCATTTAAACATCCTCTTTTTTTCCTTCAGTATACTTCCAGAAATTCTCATCTTCCAACTTCTCTTTCCTTTCTTTGATAACGCCCTTCCTTTGATAACTAACCTTCCATTTTCTGCTGCCTTTAGACAAACGAAACGACTGAGTGTTCTCCAGTCACCAGAAATTCCAGCCCAAATCTGTGAACAGCGCAGAGGATGAGATGTCTGCCTGTCTTCTTGCGCCACGTGGTCTGACCACTCTTTGTCTCCCCTCTCGCTCTGAGAGTCTGAGATCACGAGGTCACACGCTGTACCTCCCCTTTCCTCGCTTACTGTCACAGATAGGAAGGGCAATCCCGGAAGAGAGACAACACTCTCAGACACACATAATCGGACAGACCGACAAACACAAAACCTGTCTGTCCTCTGTAACTGGGATTTCTGTCTCGGAACTTGTGCGCAGTGCTGAGGTTCAAAGAGGTGTCTGCTCGTTTCTTGCGCCCTGTGGTTCAACCACGCTATGCCCCGCACTCGAAACTCTAGGAGCACACAAACCTTGCACGCAACTTGCCACAGACCACCTCTAATCCCCCCTGCTTCCTACGACACAGGCAGAACTCAGATAGCCCAGAACAGTGCTGATACACACAAGACATGCCACAGGTTACAGGCAATCAATCGCGGTTTGCGTTCCTCACAGCCAGTAGCCGTGGGTTCCTTTAGGGGCCACCGGGTGTACGTATCACACCCCCCCCCCCCCCCCCGTGTCAGGGCAGCACAGACACTCGGCAAACACGAGCACAGAACTACACAAAATGGATCGAGTAACACAGGCAAGTACTACAGATTCATAAGGAAATCAGCAGACTTACCGTGTTTTCATGGAGGTGGTCAGTCTCCCTGTGAAACCACCCTGGAAGTTACCCCTCAATCCATTCCGAGTGTCGATGTTTGGTGACTGTACCCCCTTAGTGCCCCACTTTTGGTGCTAAGAATGTGAGGGTGATCCCTTAAATTGAGATCTTAGTGATTGCCTGTACCTGACCCAATAAATAGCTGAGTGCTAGCTTAAAAGATACACATCGGATACAGAATTAGATGTACACTCCTTTCCCAGCAAAGGCTTGCACACAACTGCCCTTTATTTTCAGGACAAGGAACTGTACAAGAGACAGGAAAAGGGCGTCACACAATCTTCTGAGCAGCCAGTGTCAGTCTGATAGGTCGATGTCAACTCCACTTCCATATATGGTGATGTATTCACGTCTGCATTCCAAACATTCCCTCCAGGGTTTCATTCAGGACACAGACGCCATGTTGCTACACCATATTTGAACTGACTTATGTAAGGTTTAATAACTGATTTCATTAGCCATTCTTTCCTTCATAGCTTTAGCCTTAACCCCTTCCCGACCCTTGACGCCACATAGGCGTCATGAAAAGTCGTGCCAATACGACCCATGACGCCTATGTGGCGTCATGAATTGATTGCCCTCCTGCGGGTCGGGTGACCGGGGTCACTGAAAGATCACCCGACCCGTACACACAGGACACCTTAGACTTAACCCCAGGGGGCGTGGCTTAGCCCCCACTTGCCTACGATCACTCTGATTGGCTGTTAAAAGTGAAACAGCCAATCAGAGCGATTTGTAATATTTCACCAATGAAATTTGGTGAAATATTACAATCCAGCCATGGCCGATGCTGCAATAGCATCGGACATGGCTGGACACTGAGACCCGACCCCCCCCACACACACACACCGACTGGCGGGGGCGATGGGCCCCCGCCACCGACGGACGGCGGCGATCGGTCGCCGCCATCATCATCTGATCCCCCTCCCTCTGCTCCCCCGCACCTTCCGATCCCCCCCGATACCTCCGATGTCCTGCTGTGGCTCCAGGGGTCCCGCCAAAATGGCGGGCGCATGTGCAGTGCGCCTGCCATTTTCCAAGATGGCGGCGCCCATGAATTTGCCGGCTGGCCATTCATTTTTCATTTTGATCACTGTGATGAACACTCACAGTGACCAAAATGAAAAAAAAGTAAATACACCCCCCGTTTATCACCCCCATAGGTAGGCTCGTATAATAAAATAAAAAAAATATTTTTATTTTTACATTAGGGTTAGAATTAGAGTTAGGGTTGGAAATAGGGTTAGGGTTGGAATTAGGGTTAAAATTAGGGTTAGGGGTGGGTTGGGGTTGGTAGTTGGTATAGGGTTAGGCTTGTGGTTAGGGTTAGAGTTGGGATTAGGGTTAGGGTTGTGGTTAGGGTTATGATTAGGATTGGGTTAGGGATAGGGGTGTGTTAGGGTTAGAGTTGGAGTTAGAATTGAGGGGTTTCGACTGTTTAGGCACATCACGGGGTCTCCGAACGCGACATGGCGCCACGATTTATTCCAGGCAATTTTGCATTCAAAAAGTCAAACAGCACTCCCTCCATTCCGAGCTCCGACGTGTGCCCAAACAGTGGTTCCCCCCACATATGGGGTATCGGCGTACTCAGGACAAACTGGACAACAACTTTTGGGGTCCAATTTCTCCTGTTACCATTGTGAAAATAAAAAAAATTGCAGGCTAAAAAATCATTTTTTGAGGAAAAAAAATATATTTTTATTTTCACGTCTCTGCGTTATACACTTCTGTGAAGCACCTGGGGGTTCAGAGTGCTCACTATGCATCTTGATAAGTTTGTTAGGGGGTCTAGTTTCCAAAATGGGGTCATTTGTGGGGAAGCTCCAAAGTTTAGGCACACGGGCTCTCCAAACACGACATGGTGTCCGCTAACGATTGGAGCTAATTTTCCATTCAAAAAGTCAAATGGCGCTCCTTCACTTCTGAGCCCTGCCGTGCGCCTAAACAGTGGTTCCTCCCCACATATGGGGTACCAGCGTACTCAGGACAAACTGAACAACAACTTTAGTGAAAATAAAAAATAGCGGGCTAAAAAAAATCATTTTTGAGGAAAAAAAAAATTTTTTTAATTTCATGGCTCTGCGTTTCTAAACTTATGTGAAGCACTTGGGGGTTCAAAGTGCTCACTACATATCTAGATAAGCTCCTTGGGGGGTCTAGTTTCCAAAATGGGGTCACTTGTGGGGGGTTTCTACTGTTCAGGCACATCAGGGGCTTTGCAAACGGAACATTCCATCAAAGTCTGCATTCCAAAATCGCACTCCTTCCCTTCTGAGCTCTCCCATGCGCCCAAACAGTGGTTCCCCCCCACATATGGGGTATCGGTGTACTCAGGACAAATTGCACAACACCTTTTGTGGTCCAATTTCTCCTGTTAGCCTTGTGAAAATAAAAAATAGCGGGCTAAAAAATCATTTTTGAGGAAAACATTTTTTTTTTATTTTCACTACTTATAAACTTCTGTGAAGCACTTGGAGGTTCAAAGTTCCCACCACACATCTAGATAAGTTCCTTGGGGGGTTCCAATGTTTAGGTACACAGGGGCTCTCCAAACGCGATATGGTGTCCGCTAACTATTGGAGCTAATGTTCCATTCAAAAAGTCAAATGGTGCTCGTTCCCTTTCGGGCCCTGCCGTGCGCCCAAATAGTGGTTTATGACCATATATGAGGTATTGGTGTACTCAGGAGAAATTGCCCAACAAATTTTAGGATCCATTTTATCCTGTTACCCATGTGAAAATGAAAAAATTTGATGCTAAAAGAACATTTTTGTTGGAAAAATTAAAATGTCCATTTTTTCCTTCCACGTTGCTTTAGTTCCTGTGAAGCACCTGAAGGGTTAATAATCTTCTTGAATGTAGTTTTGAGTAGCTTGAGGGGTGCAGTTTTTAGAATGGTGTCACTTTTGGGTATTTTCTGCCATATAGACCCCTCAAAGTCACTTCAAATATGAGTTGGTCACTAAAAAAAATGGTTTTGTAAATTTTGTTGTAAAAATGAGAAATTGCTGGTCAACTTTTAACCCTTATAACTTGCTAACAAAAAAAAATTGTTTCCAAAATTGTGCTGATGTAAAGTAGACATGTGGGAAATGTTATTTATTAACTATTTTGTGTCACATAACTCTCTGGTTTAACAGAATAAAAATTCAAAATGTGAAATTTTCAAAATTTTCGCCAAATTTCCGTTTTTTTTCACAAATTAACACAAAAATTATCGACCTAGATTTACCACTAACATGAAGTTCAATATGTCACAAAAAAACAGTCTCAGAATCGCTAGGATGCGTTGAAGCGTTCCAGAGTTATTACCTCACAAACGCACACTGGTCAGAATTGCAAAAAATGGCAAGGTCATTAGGGTCAAAATAGGCTGGGTCATGAAGGGGATAAATTTGTAATTTTCACAATGGATAATAGGAGAAAACAGACCCCATAATTTTTTATGCAATTTTTCTTGAAAGCAATGATGCCCCATATGTGGTCAAAAACTTCTGTTTGGGAACGTTGCAGGAGTAGGAATAAAAAAGAGCGTTATTTGTCTGGAATAGATTGTAAATGCCATGTAGCATTTGGAGAGCCCCTGACATACGAAAACAGCAAAAACCTCTAATTTAGTGACCCAAGTTTGGAAAATAGACCCCTCAAGGAAACAGTGGAAACTGCCCAAGTGACTCCATTTTGTAAAATACAACCCCCCCTCCAAGGAAATTATCTAGATGGATAGTGAGCATCGTAAACCTACAGGTACTTCACAGAATTTTACAACCGTGAACTAAAAATGCAAAAAAAATATTTTTCAGGAAAAAGTTTTTTAGCCTCCAATGTTTTCTTTTTCACAAGGACAGCAGAAAAAATGGACCTTAAAATTTGTTTTGCAATTTCTCCTGAGTACACAGTCCATTTGTGGTCAAAAAATACTTTTGAGGCATAGTGCAAAGCTCAGAAGGGAAGAAATGCCATTCTGGAGTTCAGATATTGCTGGAATGGTTTGAGAGTGCCATGTCGCATTGGCAGTGCCCCTGTGGTGCTTAAACCCCCCATATGTGACCTAATTTTACAAACTACACCCAACAATTAATTTATCTAGGCGTGTAGCGAGCATGTTGACACCACATGTGCCTCACAGAATTTTATACCATTAGGAGGTGAAGAAAGAATTACATTTTTACCACTAAAATGTTGTTTTAACCCCAAATTTTTCTAAGGGCTCCAATACACTAAATGTAACCAGGAAATACTATTTAGGCACAGTGCAAAGCTCAGAAGAGAATGAGCACCATATCATGGTGTAGATTTTACTGTTACGGTTTTCGAGTGCCATAACAGCAGAACCCCCATATGTGACCCCATTTTACAAACTAATCCTTTTAATGAATTCACCTAGGGGTGCCATGATCATATTGACACCACAGGTGTGTCACACAATTTTATACCATCAGGCAGGGAAGAAAAAATAATTACATTTTTACCAAAAAAACTTTGTTTTAGCAACAGATTTTACATAGGAATATGGGTAAAAATTGCTCCAAAATTTGTCATACAAGTTCAGCTGAATGTGGAAATATTCCGTATATATGGCTGTATAGTATTCCTTAGCCATACGACGATACTTGAGGGACAAAGGGCATTTTGCCTCCTGGAGTGCAGATTTTCCTAAAATAATTTGCAGACTCCATTTTCAGAGCCCATAACTGCTACAAGAGCAGTTCCATTTAGGAAATTATACTCCTTTGGGAATTTATCTACTGGTGTAGTGACGCTTTTGACTCCATGAGATTTTTCCAGAAACAACCAGCAGTGGATGTTGCTGAGTGAAAATTACAAACTGTCATTTTAGTGTCCAGTACATTGTAGTGCCCATTCATTATGCCCAGGGTCGGGCTTTGGGTGACATGCTTCTGCAAAATTGGCGGAATTTCATTGCTACGAAAATTCCAGACATGTGTACGCTAAATGTGGTTTAGGTACATTGGGGATCAGAAAGGGCATTTGGATGTGGGAGTGCAAAATTTGCTGAATTTTTTTGGGCAGCAAGGAGCCATTTCGCTTTTCCAGAGCTTTTGTACTACCAGTAGGGAAGCCCCCTGTATTTCCATTGACAGATGGATGGACCTCAGTGGGGACTTGCTTTTTTTTGGATGAATTTGAAGCTTTTGTTGGGAACATTTTACATAACATTTTGGATCACATTTATCCTGGGTTTTGGTTTTATTTTTTACGCCGTTCCTCGTGCGATATAAGTGATTAGGCGACTTTATTCTTTGGGTCGGTGCGATTACAGTAACACCAGATTTACCATATATACTCGAGTATAAGCTGACCCCCCTAATTTTGCCACAAAAAAACTGGGAAAACTTATTGACTCGAGTATAAGCCTAGGGTGGAAAATGCAGCAGCTACTGGTAAATTTTCAAAATAAAAATGGATACCAATAAAAGTAAAATTAATTGAGACATCAGTAGGCTAAAGGTTTTTGAATACCCATATTGATTCAGGAGCCCCATATTTAATGCTCCATACAGTTCATGATGGGCTCCATAAGATGCTCCATACAAAATACACCCCATATAATGCTGCACAAAGGTTAAAAATGGCTCCATAAGATGCTCCCTAGAATAATATGCCCCATATGCTGCTCCATAAAGGTTATATCCCCATAAGATGCTCCATAGATTATGCCCCATATGCTGCCCCATAAGATGCTCCATAGAATATGCTGCCCCATAAGATGTTCCATAGATTATGCCCCCATATGCTGCCACCATAAGATGCTCCATAGATTATGCCCCCATAAGATGCTCTGTACATTATACCCCCATATGCTGCTCCATACATTATGCCCCATATCCTGCTACATAGAATATGCCCACATAAGATGCTCCATGTATCATGCCCCCATATGTTGTCCCCATAAAATGCTCCATACATTATACCCCCATATGCTGCTCCATAGATTATGCCCCCATATGCTGCCCCCATAAGATGCTCCATATATCATGCCCCTATATGTTGTCCCCATATGCTGCTCCACATATCATGCCCCTAATGCTGACCCCATAAGATGCTCCATACATTATGCCCCCATATGCTGCCGCTGCTACTGCAAATAAAAATTAAAAAAATGACATACTCACCTCTCAGTCGCTGGGTGCCAGGTGCCGATGTCGCTGCTGCCTCAGGACCTGGCACCTGAGACATTCACCTGTCCTGCGCCCATCGCTGCTTGCCGGCCGCCGCTGTCTGCCACGTCATCTGTCAGTGACGTTCAGGCAGCAGAGGGCATGGCGCGCACTAACAACGTCACCGCGCCCTCTGCTGTGTGAATGTCATTGACAAGAGGACACATCAGACAGCAGCAAGCACCGATGGACCGGGAACAGGTGAATATAGCCTATACTTACCCCGTCCGGGCTCAGTCTCTGCAGTCCCGTTCTCCCACGGTCTCCCTTCCTGCCTTCAGCGATCACGTGATACCGCTCATTAAACTCATGAATATGCGCATATTCATGAGTTTAATGAGCGGTACCTTGTGACCACTGTAGGAAGGAAGGGAGACACTGGAGAAGTGGGGGCTGCAGAGACCGAGCCCAGACAGGGTAACTATGATCTGTGACACCCCTGCTCCCCCTCCCTCGCCGACCCCCAGGTATATGACTCGAATATAAGCCGAGAGGGGGACTTTCAGCCAAAAAAAAATGGGCTGAAAATCTCGGCTTATAGTCGAGTATATATGGTATATACAGGGGTTGGACAAAATAATGGAAACACCTGGAAACATCAATAAAAGTTAGGTTAATATGGTGTAGGTCCACCTTTTGCGGCGATTTCAGTCTCAATTCTCCGAGGTATGGATTCATACAAAGTGTGAATTGTTTCCAAAGGAATTTTAGCCCATTCTTCCGTTAAAACACCATCCAGTTCTTTGAGCGACGATGGTGGCGGAAATCGACGTCTAACTTGAATCTCTAAAATCGACCATAAATGCTTAATAATGTTGAGGTCTGGGGATTGTGGGGGCCAGATGAGATGCTCAATTTCATTAGAATGTTCCCTGTGCCATGCTTTAACGATTCTAGCTGTATGAATTGGTGCATTATCATCCTGAAATCCTGAAAGATGGCGTTCCCCTCCGGGAACAGTGCTTGAACTGTAGGATGCACTTGGTCACCCAAAATTCCTAAATAATCGCGGCTGTTAATTCTTCCATGAAGGGATATCATTGGCCCGGCGGATCTCCACGAAATAGCACCCCAGAACATCACAGAACCTCCCCCATGTTTTACGGTTGGGAGAAGGCAGTCTGGATGGAATGCTTCTTTCGGCTGTCTCCAAACGTACACTCAGCCTGAGGTCGGAAATAGGGTAGACGATGATTCGTCTGAGAATATCACATGTTTTCACTGCTCGAGGGACCTATTCTGGAGGTTTCCACACCACTCTAAACGTTTGGAAACATTTATCATTGAGAGCAGCGGTTTTCGAATTGCAGCTCTTCCGTGGAATCCAGATTTGTACAGCTCCCGAGGAACTGTTTTCGTGGAAACTAGGTTCTGTAGGTGTTCATTGAGCTCAGCAGTGATTTTTGGAGCCGTGGCCTTGCGATCCTCTCTCACTATTCGCTTTAGAGTCCGACGGTCTCTCTTAGTCAACTTCGACTTTCGGCCGGACCTGTGCTTTGCTGCGGACGTTTTTCCTTCTCTTTTAAACGCAGTCATTACTTTGGAGACAGTACCTCTTGACACGCCAAGCATTTGGGCACTTTCTGTTACACTAGCGCCTGCCATACGAGCACCAACAATTTGGCCTCTGAGTATCCAAGAGGTCTGCCATTGGTATCAGGTTCTCATCAATGTTCTTACAATTCTGCAAAACAAACAGTTAATTTACATACACATATCACATGACACAAATAATCAACTACAAAGCATTACCATATGTCAAGGTTTGCATGTTTATAACATGTTCGAAGATTTGATGCCAAAACGTTAGGTGTTTCCATTATTTTGTCCAACCCCTGTAGGTATTTTATGTTTGGCTGATGTCACACATTAAAAGATGCTCTTTATTGCAAAAACAATTTTTTGCATTCCCATATATCGAGAGCTATAATTTTTCCAAATTTCGTCCGGCAGTCGTGTGAGGACTTGTTTTTTGCGGGACGAGTTGACGTTTTTATTGGTACCATTTTCGTTCACATAACATTTTTTGATCCCTTTCTATTTCGATTTTTGGGAGGCAGAATGAACAAAAATCTGCAATTCAGGAATTGTTTTTTCAGGTTTTTTTATGCCGCTCCACGTGTGGTATTAATAAGGCAGCTTTATTCTACAGGTCAGTACGATTACAGTGGGTACCACATTTATATCATTCTTTTATATTTTGGCACTTTTACACAATACAAATTATTTTATAGAAAAAATCATTTTTGCATCTCTGTTCTTGTAGCAATAACTTTTTAATTTTTAAACTGATGGAGCTGTATAGTGGCATATTTTGTGGGACGAGATAACTTTTTCAGGGATGCCATTTTTATTTACATTTGTCTTTTTGATCACATTTAACTTAGAATTTTGTTCAGTGGTTCTATCTCCACAAAAGAATCTGACATGTTGCGGTTTGTCAACCTGCGCTGTGGATGAGTTTACGCAGCGTAAAAAAGAAGTACAGCGGGCATGGGATTTCTATTAATCCCATCCACTGTGCTTGTATCGTAGAATGCAACAGTTTGGACTCAGCGCAGGTGAGCTGCTTCCAAGACACTGCTATTTTGGCTCGTGGGCACATACCCCACCTGGCAGGACTCGGCATGCACCTCGATACCTGGTGGCAGTGACGCCCGTGTGGTTATTCTGGTTCATATGGGTGGGCTCTCATGCTGATATTTAATTTTTTCATTCAATATAAAAATGACGTGTGCTCCCGCATAATTTTCATAACCAGCAGAGGGAAAGCCGATGGCTGAGGGCTGATGTTAATATTCTGGGAAGGAGCCTATTGCCATAAAGGTTCCCAGGTTATTAATATCAGCTCACAGCTGTTTGCTTAGCCATTCCTGGCTAGTTTACACGGGGTTCCAGAAAAAAATTGACGTAGGGTCCCCCTAAAAATTGTAAACAGCAAAAGCTAAACAGACAGCTGTGGGCTGATATTAATAGCCTTGTAAAGGGCCATGGTTTATGGCCCCCTCCCAGACTAAAAACATTAGCTCTCAACCATCTCAGAAGTGGTTCATCAAAAGGATGCTCCAAATCTGGCACTTGGCCTCCCTCTTCCCACTTGCTCTGATGCGGAGGCTAGTGGGGTGATAGTTGGAATGTTCATGTCAGCCTTGTATAGGCAGCTGACATGAAGCCCAGGGGTTATTAATGGAGATGCGTCTATAAGACACCCTCATAACTGACCACATATTCAAGTTGTAAATAAAAAAAAATACCTAAAATAAAGTCCTTAATTTGAAATAAATTGCCACACGGGTTTACAAATTTATTTAAAAATGAAGAACACATTATACTCACCTTAACAACTAATCCCCGATGCCCTTGTCCTCTGTAACAAAAACAAAAAACAACCATATGCTCACTTGTCTGAAGTGAAGAGATAATCCATAATGTCACACGACAATCCTGATGACTTTGAGAGCAGTCACTTTTTACAGTAGACAAGGGCTTCGAGGATTAGATGAAGGTGAGTATGCTGTGTTTTTTTTTATTTAAGTATTTATTTGAACTTTTTTTTCATTACTTTGAGGCCAGGTGATAGTTACACTCATCAGCAGCTCCTGCTGTCACTATTATTAGCGACAGCAGACGTAGGCTGATGGGAGTAGTGGTTTCTTATCAGCCGACGCCTGTGACCAGCTGTAAGCTTTTTACCGCAGGTCACAGTCACAGCTGCGGGGTAACTTTGACATCTGACAGCGTGTCCTCGAAGTGCTCTGATCAGAGCTGCTGGTGTTTCTTGCACTGTCACACAGATGACAGCAAACATTTTTAGACCTGCATTTTTGCTGCTTATTTGAGTGACTCAATTAAAGTCAATGAGTGAAAAATGAGGCAAAACGCACAAAGAATCGACATGCTTCGGATTTAAAAGCTGCACAAATCCTGAAAGGAATACTACTGATCAAGTGGACAGCACTTCATGATTCTTAGGGTATGTGCACACATTGCAGATTCTGCTGTGGAATTTTCCATGCTGATTTTGTTAAATCCGCAGGTAAAATGACCTGCGTTTTACCTGTGGATTTAGTGCAGATTTACTGCGGATTTTGTGCAGATTTCCACTGCGGTTTTACACCTGCAGATTTCTATAATGGAGCAGGTGTAAAACTGCTGCAGATCCGCACAAAAGAAGTGACATGCTGCAGTTTCAAATCTGCGCGGAAAAATCCGCAGCATGTGCACTGCGTTTTTTGATTTCCATAGACTAGAATGGTACTGTACACTGCAGGAGAATCTGCTGCGGATCCGCAGGGCCAAATCCGCTGCGGATCCACAGCAGAATCCGCAACCTGTGCACATACCGTCATTGACTTAGCTGGTATAAGGGTTCCATAGCGTTTTTGGGCCATTTTCGTGTGGAAAAAATGCAGCAAAAAACACTCCAGAAATGCACCGTCTGCACACAGCCTTAGTGTCAAAAACTGATATAGTTTAAGGTAAAATTTATGCAGAAATATGAGAACATTTTGAAGGATTCACAAACTTTCAAGCACCAATGTAAGGCCAAGTAATCTACAAAAGAACCAGGGATGGACAACTACAGTATATACTCAAGTATAAGCCAAGGCACCTAATTTTGCCACGAAAAACTGGGTAAACTTATTGACTCAAGTATAAGCAGAGTATGCATTGTCCCCTCATCCCTATCCTGTTATGCATGGCTCCCCCCGTCACTGTCCTTGTATAAATGGCTCCTTATCCCCTATCCTTGTATGCATGGTTCCCAATTAAAAAAAAAACATCCTACTTGCCTTCCTGCGCCCCCTCGCTGCATCTCGTTCCGACTCCAGCTGCTCTTTCTGCCGAGCAATCGCCTGACCCCACTCATTAAGGTAATGAATATTTACTCTACGCTAGGGATGAGCGAGCATATTCGTGGATACTCGGCGAGTTATGCAGTACTCGCCGTACTCGACACAAACCGATGATTCCACTACTCGCCTCGCACTATTCAGATCTCCCGCACAGCATTTGCCATTCACAGTAATGCCGCACCCTTCTTGGTTGTGGGCGGCATTACTATGATTGGCTGGCTGCCCAGCGTCATACATGTCATAGCATGGCTCTATCTAAGCCCTGCGGCCGCCATTTTCTGCACATTGCATGCAGAGCACATCTAGTGTAGGGAGAGTTGTGTTTCTTTGTGCAAATCATCCAGAAATTCCCAAAAGCTCTTTTCAGAACTGAAAGTATAAGGTCAGGGACTGAGTAGTGACAGTTTTCCCCAGCTATTTTTGGGGTCTCATTTATCCCTGTTCACAGCGAATAGGACGCACGGTACTGCACAACTGACAAGCAGCCAGCACCGCTGTCTTGTGTGGTTACTGGGGTGCGTAATCTCGCCTTAAACCTCAGGGCAAGTTTTTAGCGGCAGCACCGCTGTCTTGTCTCGTTATTGGGGTACGCAATCTCGCCTTAAGGCTAAGTGCACACGTAGCAGAAAATTTCTGCTCAAAAACCTGACACCCTTCCCAGAAGCCGCGCCTTTTTTTCCCGCGGCGTTTGCGCGTTTTTGATGTGTTTTTTTCCGCAGTGGTTTCAAAACGCATGGAACAAGCCAAAAACGCGGAAAAATCCGCAAAATTAATGAGCATGCTGCGTTTTTACCGCGATGCGTTTTTTTCGCGGTTAAAAACGCATCAATGTGCACAAAAAGTGCAAAATGCATAGAAATGACTGGGAAGCTTATTTTTAGCGGTCTTATAGTGAAAACCGCTAAAAAAACGCTGTGTGTGAACACAGCCTTAACCTCAGGGCAAGTTTTTAGCGGCAGCACCGCTGTCTTGTCTCGTTACTGGGGTGCGCAATCTCGCCTTAAACCTAAGGGCAATTTTTTAGTGGCAGCACCGCTGTTTTCTCGTTACTAGGGTGCGTAATCTCGCCTTAAACCTCAGGGCAGTTTTTTTGTGCTGTTGCGGTGCTGTGTTCACAGCGAATAGGACGCACGGTACTGCACAACTCAACGCAGCCATCACCGCTGTCTTGTGTGGTTACTGGGGTGCGTAATCTCGCCGTAGGCCTCAGGGCAATATTTTTGTGCTGTTGCTGGTGCTGTTTGTAAAACACAAAGCAGTACTAGCAGTGCTAGGCTGTAGTGCTACCTTCCACAAAGCACTAACTGCTCCTTGTTCCCCAATATCTGCATCTGAACATCTGCAACACTGGCAGAAAAATCAAAAAATCCTACAAAGGCTGTTGTGATGGGACATGGACATGGGGTTGTCATTGGTGCCCAACAAGGCACAGAGTCTGGGAGACCAAAGAAGGTTGATTCATCTGGTGAACTTTCCTGGTCTGGAACATAAACAGGTCTGGAAGGTAGAAGAACAAGAACAGATCTTGGATGGCTGATAAGGCCTCAATGCAATTTTCTAGCAGCACCCAATCGTCCATGACAAAACAGTCTCCTGTCCATACAGAGAACACTTGGTCATCCTATTCTCAACCTGTTCCTACCCCGTCAAGAGTCACAGGAAACATTTGACCCCAACCCTTTGGCCACTCTGAGGATCTGTTTTGGTCCATTTTCTTCCGCTGCTTCTGGCCTCTCCCCGCGCGACATTGAAGAGGAACGTGAGGTATCCTCTGCTGATGATTGCCAAATATTTGAAACCCCACGGCCAGAAGAAAGCCAATTTCAGCCACATGATATACCGGGTAAAAAGGTGGAGTATGATGGTGATGACACACAGTTGCCATCTGGCCAGTCGCCAATATCAACACGGAAGAAGGATGAAGACATGGACGATGAGGTGGTCGATGATGAGACTAACGATCCGACCTGGACCGTTGGCACGCATAGCCAGCACAGCAGCACAGAGGAAGAAGGTGGATACGTAGCAAAAGCAAAGGCTTCAAGGGCTACTGGTTTGAGTAGAGTGCGAAGTGTGTCAACTGTTGCCAAGAGCAATCGCTCTGTGCCCCAAGTCAAGGCAAGGGTGCGTTCAGCCGCTGTCTGGAAATTTTTTTCTGATAGTCCTTCTGAACCAAATGTTTTCATCTGTAGCATATGCCATAGGAAGCTGAGCAGAGCCCAGGGCAAGGGCAACCAAAGCACCACCAGTATGCAGAAACATATGGCAGCCAAGCACCCTAGTCGGTGGGCTGAACAACAGGGTACCAAATCGATGACTGTGGGTCAAACCACTGCCATGTCGCCTGTGATCCATCCTTCCCAATGTGCTGGCCAGGAAGCAGGTGATCATACCTCTTGCTCACAAGCTGCGGTTGCACAGACACAGGACACAACTAGCTCATCCACTTGTTTGTCCCAAGCAAGCGTCCAATTGTCCGTGCCCCAGATGTATGAAAGTAGGTGTAAATACCAAGCCACGCATCCACAAGCACAAATACTGAAAGCGCACATTGCCACGTTGCTAGCCATGGAGATGTTGCCATTTAGGCTGGTGGGGACACAGTCTTTCCATGCTCTGTTGGCTGTGGCTGCCCCACGATACTTGGTTCTCAGCCGGCACTATTTTTCCCGGTGTGCCGTACCCGCGTTACACCAGCACGTGTTAAACAATCTAAAGCATGCTCTCACCAATGCCATAACTGGGAAGGTCCACCTTACAACAGACACGTGGACAAGTACTTGTGGCAAGGGACGATACATCTGTCACGGCACACTGGCTCAGCCTGGTGGAGGGTGGGACAAAGTCTCTAACTGGACCATCACATATCCTACCCACGCCACCAACTTCAATCAGGGTTTCCGCCTCATCATATACATCCTGTCTCCCCTCTTCCTCCTCCTCCTCCGCCTCGTCATCCTATGCTGAATTACCCTCCACATCACTCCCAAGTTGGGAGCTGTGCAGCAGCGCATCGGCAAAGCGGCAACATGCTCTGCTGAAGCTGATCTGCTTAGGTGAAACACCACACACTGCAGCAGAGCTGTGGCAAGGACTAAAAGAACAGACCGAGCAGTGGCTCTCCCCACTGCAACTCCAACCCGGTCTGGTTGTCTGCGACAATGGGTGTAACCTGGTGGTGTCTTTACAGCTCGGGAAGCTGGTCCATGTGCCATGCATGGCTCACGTGCTGAACCTAGTGGTGCAGAAATTTATAAAAACATACCCAGACTTGCCGTACCTACTTGAGAAGGTGCGCCATATTTGCACCTATTTCCGCCATTCGTCAACCGCTGTTGCCGGTCTTGCAGCGCTTCAAAAGCAATTTAATTTGCTAACCCACCGACTCATTTGCGACCTGCCAACACGTTGGAACTCAACATATCATATGTTGGCAAAGGATAAGAGCAGCAGAGGGCACTTGCTGAATACCAGCTTAAACATGCCCGTCACACTGAGATTCAGCCAAGACACATAACAACTGTCGAGTGGGTGTGGATCGCTGATATTTCTGAGGTGTTTGATAACTTTGAGTACTGCACCAAGCTTGTGAGCGGTGATCAGGCTATTATCAGCGTAACCATCCCTATGCTATGTCTACTGAAAAAATCGCTGCAGAATCTAAAAATGGAATCATTGTGTGCCCAGCAGCTGGGTATGGAGCAAGATTTCACAATGGGTGATCCTACTCAGCCTAGCCAATATCAGACAACATTGGGGGATGAAGATGATGAGGAGGGAGAGGACTTATTTTTCAGTGGTACCGAGGGGACACCTCATGCTACAGAGGGGAATCCCGACCCCAGCTTCATGTCTGTCCAGCATGGGTGGGCTGGAGAGGAGGAGGTGGAGGAGAGTCAGTGTGAGGAGAGGATGGGTATTGTTCCACCTTCTGGGGTCACAGAAACTTTGCCTCTTTGCAGCTTGGCACACATGGCACACTTCATATCTGACTGTCTGTGCCAAGACCCTCGCATAATCCACATTTTCAATAGCAACCTATACTGGTTTGTCATCTTTCTAGACCCACGGTACAAGGACAAATTTCCTTCGCTACTGTTGCAGTCACCAAGGGGTTTCACAATTGAATCCTTCAAAAGGGCCGTTGTCGATCATTTCATGGCAACAGCACCCTCAGACACCGCTGCTAGCAGAGGTACCAGCTCTGTACAACAGCATGCATTAATGGGGAGGACACGCCAAGCAGGTCCCAAAGAGGTGCTGGTAAAATGTCAACAAACTGGGCCATCTTCAATAAACCGGCTCATCAGCAAAAACTAGCTGGGCCAGTACCAATGTCAAGGAGAGAAGTTGAACAAGATGGTCAACGACTAAGTGACCATACCTGCGTCCTTCCTGATGCTTCTGTTCCATTTAATTACTGGGTATCCAAGCTGCATAGTTGACCAGACCTCTCCTTATATGCCTTGGAGGTGCTGGCCTGCCTTGCTGCTAGTGTGATGTCAGAGCATGTTTTCAGTGCCGCTGGGGCAATCATCACAGATACACGCACATGGTTGACTACAGAGAATGCAGACAGGTTGACTCTGATAAAATTTAACAAGGACTGGATTTCGCAACAGTATTTAAGCCCTACAGATGACAGTATCCCTACCTAAAGTCACCCAAAACATTATTTTTTGGCAATTGGTGATCACGTCCATCCCTTCCCATACAAGCCCCTTTTCTTCTTCTTAAAAAAGTTTAGAAATCCTGCTCATGGTGAATAAGCTAAAAACAATGTTCCATTAGGCTAAGTGCACACGTACCGGAACTCTTGCGGAAATTAACGCGAGAATTCCGGAATTCCATTCCGCGGGAAAATCGCATTTTAAATTCCCGCGATTTTCCCGCGTAAAAACTAGCATTTTGCAAGCGTTATTTAGCTTGCAAAATGCTGGCGTTTTCCAAGCGATCTGTAGCATCGCTTGGAGAACTGATTGACAGGTTGGTCACACTCGTCAAACATAGTGTTTGACGAGTGTGACCAACTTTTTACTACTGAGGCCTCCTATGCGGCATCAGTAGGAAAAGATAGAATGTAAAAAAAAAAAAAAAAAAATGGTGTTATTCTTAGGCTGAGTTCACACGTGGCTTTTTTTCGCGTTTCCGCGGCGGTTTTAACCGCGCGATTTTGCCGTGAAAACGCGAAAAATAAGCATCCCATGCATTCCTATGGGATTCCGCAATGCTGTGCTAATGCTGCGGTTTTTACCGCGGCGGAATCGCTTTGCGGTAAAAACCGCAGCATGCTCATTAATTTGCGGAATCGCGGCGATCCCGCACCAATAGGAATGCATTGTTCCGCTTACTTCCCGCATGTGGCTGTGCACACCATGCGGAAAGTAAGCAGAACATTTGCGGATGGTACCCACGGTCCGGAGGAGAGGAGACTATCCTCCGGGCTTTGGGTACCATATCCCTGTAAAAAATAGAATTTAAAAATAAAAAACAACAAGGACAGTAGTCCAAGCTTTATAATTGTGAATCACTTGTGATGATGATGATGATGGGTGGCTTCTTCCTCCTGCGTTAACCATCACACAGCCCCTAGGGCAGATTGCTCTCCTTACACCACTTACACACTTAGCTGTCAGATCGCCTCCATCATATCTCGTTGTTATGGCACTTCTGATATATCACTGTCTCTGCGTAAGTGGCGTACAAGCCCCGCTTTGCTGGCAAAAAATGACAGAACTTCAAATAGTGTTTGTACATTCTAGTGAAGCAATGATGTAAAACTACTTGTGCAGCCCCTGACCAGGTGCCCCCATATTATATACATTTGATTACACCATACATATTTTAACATTTACACATTTTTTAGCCTTTTCCTCAGCCCCCAGACCGCTTTGTAGGGTTCAGCAGACAATTACTCGCATTTTCCATTGACTAACATTGGACTCGCTACTCGTACCGAATACCCGAGTATTATGATGTACTCGGTACGAGCACAGCGAGTCCAAATACTTCACTACTCGCTCATCCCTACTCTACTATGGGAGTGGAGAGGCATGAATATTCATTACCTTAATGAGCTGGGTCACGTGATCGCTCGGCTGGAAGAGCTGCTGACGCCAAAACAAACAAGATGCAGCGTGGGCGCGCGCCGTAAGGTATGTAGGATGTGTGCTGGAAGTCGACGGCTGCAGCTGTAACTGTGTGCGCTATAAGACAAATGTAAATTTACTGCCAGCGCAGTGAATATTAATTTCTCTTTAGTAGCGGGCACAGGCTTTAGCCGCTGACTCCTGCCTCTGTGACCCGCTGCTCCCCCTCCCCGCCGTCTCCCTGGGACAGTGACTCGTGTATGAGTTGAAGGGGGCGTTTTCAGCACACAAAAAATTTGCTGAATAACTCGTCTTAAGCCCCCGTTACACACTGCGATATCGCTAGCAATATCGCTGTAAAGTCACCGATTTTGTGACGTTGCAGCGATATTGCTAGCGATATCACTGCATGTGATACTTAGCTCCGACTGGCTCCCCCGCTGGTTATAGCTGATCGCGCGAGAAGCTCCAGGACCATTCCTCGTCGGCCACTTCCTGCTGGGCTTCCTGCTGTGGAGACGAGTGACGCGTGGAGCCGGGCGGGAGGACGCAGGATCGCCGCGTCTGACAGGTAAGTAGCGATCCCCGTCCCCAGTGATGTCGCTGGTGAGATCTGCCTGTGTGGCAGCTCACTAGCGACCACCTAGCGATGTACCAGCGTTCCTGACTGCGTCATATCGCTGGTCGGGATCGCTGGTGCATTGCTAGGTGTAACGGTACCCTTATACATGAGTATATAGGTTTGTTTGCAGAGGACACTGCTGTAAATACTTTTTCAGATCCCCTGGTGCTCCCATATTTAGTAAATGTCTCTATTGGCTTGTATGACATACAGTTGTACTCAAAGGTTTACAAACCCCAGCAGAATTTTTGCTTTCTTGGTCTTTTTTCAGAGAATATGAATGATAACAACAAAACTTTTTCTCCACTCATAGTTAGTGGTTGGGTGAATCCATTTATTGTCAAACTACTGTCTTTTCTTTTTAAATCATAATGACAACCCAAAACATCCAAATGCCCCTGATAAAAAGTTCACATACCCCATTTCTTTTTACCGTGTATTGCCCCCTCTAAAATCAATGATAACTTCTAGTCTTTTGTGGTAGTGGTGGATAAGGGTCTTTATTTTCTCAGATAGTAAAGCTGCCTACTCTTCCTGGCAAAAAGCTTCCAGTTACTGTAAATTCCTGAGCTGTCTAGCGTGAACTGCGTGCTTGAGATCTCCCCAGATTGGCTTAATGATATTATGGTCAGGAGACTGAGATGGCCACTCCAGAACCTTCACTTTGTGCTGCTGTAGCCAGTGACAGGTCGACTTAGCTTTGTGTTTTGGATAGTTGTTATGTTGGAACGTCCAAATACAGAAAGAACACCGTGAGCACAACTCAAGATGGTGCTAAGGTTAGGTTCCCAAACCGTTAAAGCAACAAATATGAACCTAGCACTCAACTATTTGAGTGCTAGGTTCATATTTGTTGCTGGAACGTCCAAATACGTCCCATGCGCAGCTTCCGGGCTAATTGCAAATTTGCCTTCAGTATTTGCTGATAACTTGCTGCATTTATGTTTCCTTCAATTCAATTTCGACCAAGTTTCCTGTGCCTTTGTAGCTCACACATCAGCAATCCACCTCCGTGCTTTACAGTAGGAATGGTGTTTCTTTCATCATAGGCCTTGTTGACCTCTCTCCAAATGTAACGTTTGTTTGTTACCAAAAAGTTCAATTTTGTTCTCATCAATGTTGTTGTCGTTGAGCCGTGTTCACACAATGAGACTTTCCCGACTCAGAGCTTCACCCTTTTACATTTTACAGACTTGGTCTCTGTATGAGGTGGCGGTGGGAAATCGTCATCATCATCACTTGTTCCAGAAGTTTTATGTCTTGTCTCTGTGTTGTTTTGCATATTGTAGGCAAGATACTTTTGTGGCATTTGTGCAGTGATGGCTTTCTTAGGGCGACTTGACCATGCAGCCCATTTTTCTTCAAGTACCTTCTTATTGCGCATCTTGAAACAGCCACATCGCTAGTTTTCAGAGAGTCCAGTATTTCAGCTGATGTTGTTTGTGGGTTTTTCTTTGCATCCCGGCATTTGTGGACAAAATGTTTGTTGGTCTACCTGACCGTGGTTTTGTTTTTTTACAGAGCTCCTGATTTTCCATTTGTTAATTACAGTTTGAACACTGCTGACTGGCATCAATTCCTTGAATATAGAATCGTAGAATCATAGAATAGTAGAGTTGGAAGGGACCCCCTGGGCCATCTGGTCCAACCCCCTGCTCAAACCAGGATTCGCTAAATCATCCCAGACAGATGTCTGCCCAGCCTCTGTTTGAAGACTTCTATTGAAGGAGCACTCACCACCTCTCGTGGCAACCTGTTCCACTCATTGATCACGCTGTCAAAAAGTTTTTTCTAATATGTAATCTGTGTCTCTCTCTCTGTGTCTCTCCTCTCATTCAGTTTCATCCCATTGCTTCTAGTCTTTCCTTGTGCAAATGAGAATAAAGATGATCCTTCTACAATGTGACAGCCCTTGAGATATTTGTAGACAGCTATTAAGTCTCCTCTCAGTCTTCTCTTCTGCAAGCTAAACATTCCAAAATCCTGCAACCTTTCCTCATAAGGAAGGGTTTGCAGACCGGTCACCATTCTGGTCGCTCTTTTCTGAACTTGCTCCAGTTTATTGATGTCTTTTTTTAAAATGTGGCACCCAAAACTGGACACAGTATTCCAGATGAGGTCTGACCAAAGAGGAGTAGAGGGCAATAATGACTTCACGTGATTTAGAGTGTATGCTTCTGTTAATACATCCTAGAATTGCATTTGCCTTTTTTGCTGCTGCATTACACTGTTGACTCATACTCAGTCTTTGATCTATTAGTATACCGTAGTCTTTTTCACATTTGGTGTTGCTTAGCCCTATTCCTCCCATTCTGTATATGCTTTTTTCATTTTTATTGTCCAGATGTAGTACTTTGCATTTTTCCCTGTTAAAAACCATTCTGTTAGTTGCTGCCCACTGCTCCAGTTTATTTATATCTTTTTGAATCCTCTCTCTCTCTTCTCTAGTATTAGCTATCCCTCCTATCCTTTGTGTCATCAGCAAATTTAATCAGTTTACCCTCAATTCCTTCATCTAAATCATTTATAAAGATGTTGAACAATACAAGGCCCAGGACGGAGCTCTGTGGTACCCCACTTGAGACATTCTTCCAACTGGATGTGCAGCCATTTACGACCACTCTTTGTGTCCGATCACTAAGCCAGTTATGAATCCACCTAACAGTTGCCTTGTCCATTCCATACTTAGCCATTTTCTCAATAAGGATTGTGTGAGATACTTTGTCAAATGCTTTGCTGAAGTCAAGATATACTATATCTACAGCATTTCACTGATCCACCCAATCAGTGATTCTGTCAGAAGGAAATTAGTTAGTCTGTCATGACTTATTAGTTACAAACCCATGCTGACTCTGTTTAATCACTTCATTCTTATCCAGGTACTTACATACATGTTGTTTAATAATTTGTTCAAAGATTTTTCCTGGTATAGAAGTCAGACTCACCGGCCTATAGTTGCCTGGGTCCACCTTCTTCCCCTTTTTGAAGATGGGAACAACATTTGCTCTTCTCCAGTCTTCTGGGACTTCTCCTGTTCTCCAAGAATTTTCAAAGATTATGGAGAGGGGTTCAAAAATTTCTTCTGCTATCTCCTTCAGTACTCTGGGGTGTATTTCATCTGGACCTGGAGACTTGAATTAATTTAGGTTAGCTAAGTGTTTCCTCACTATCTTATTGTTTATAGATATCCTGGATTCTTCTATTCCCTTAATAGTACAGTGAAGAACAGTTCATGTTACATTTCCTTTCTGAGAGAAAACAGATGCAAAATAGGAATTTAAAAGTTCGGCCTTCTCAACATCCTGTCTTACCTTTTCATCATTTTCATCCTGTAAAAATCCTATAGCATCTTTGACTTTTCTTTTACTTTTGACATATCCCCAAAATCCTTTATTATTGCTTTTGACATCTCAAGCAAGCCTCAATTCATTGTTAGCTTTAGATCTGATTTATGCCCTGCAAATTCTGCAGACAGCATTATATTCTTCTTTAGATATGCCTCCCTCTTTCCATTTTATAAACATTTTTCTTCCTTTTTAGCATGTGCTTAAGTTCAGTGTTCATCCATCCTGGTTTCCTTAAATGCTTCATATTCCCTCTTTTCGGAATTGTTAACAATTGTGCTTTGAGAATTTCATTTTTCAAGATTTCCCATCCTTCCTGGACATTTTTGTCCTTAAGGATATCCAGCCATTGGATCCCTCCAATTCTCTTTCTGAATCCCTTAAAATCTGCCTTTCTGAAATCTAACCTTGACGTCTGAGTCTTCACATGTCTTCCTCCTCTAGTTATCCAGAATTCTAAAATAGCATGGTCGCTACCTCCTAGGGTCCCATCCACTTTTACCTCCTCAACCATTTCCTCCCTGTTTATAAGGATTAGATCCAAGGTAGCAGTTCCCCTTGTTTTCTCCCCTACCTTTTGGAAGATAAAGTTGTCGGCAAGAGAGGATAAGAATTTTCTTGACCTGTTAGTTTTGCCTGAGAGAGATTCCCAACAAATGTCAGGATAGTTGAAATCTCCCATGATAACTATGTCATATTTTATGGAGAACTTGGCCATTTGATGCATAAAGAGTTCATCCATATCTACAGCTTTCACAGGTGGCCTGTAGTAAATGCCTACAATGCCAAGAGTGTGGAAAGCAGTAATCAAAGCAAAAGGTGGCTACTCTGTAGAACCTAGAATAAAATACATATTATCAGTTGTTTCACACTTTTTTGTTAATTATATAATTCCACATGTGTTAATTCATAGTTTTGATGCCTTCAGAGTGAATCTACAATTTTCATAGCCATGAAAATAAAGAAAACTCTTTGAATGAGATGGTGTGTCCAAACTTTTGGTCTGTACTGTAGTAGTTTGACAATAAATGGCTTCACCGAACTACTAACCATGAATGGAGAAAAAGTTTTGGTGTTCTCATTCATATTCTCTGAAAAAGGCCAAGAAAGCCAAAATTCTGCTGGGGTATGTAAACTTTTGAGCACAACTGTATATATGAATATAAAGGACTTGTTCTTTCTTGTATCCACTGTTTAGTTACATCAATAAAAATGAATATAAAACAACTCATTTCCTCCAAAGCCATAACTTGTGTACATGATCAATCTGCTCCAGTGTGCTTTGCTGTGTGCTACAGTGCTTGTACCTGTCAGCGAATGTCTGAAAAGGAATCTCCTAATAAAACGGATTACAGATCCCTTTTATGAGTCTCTTCTGAACTTGTAACTGAATCAGATTCATGACAGACACAGGGAATCGTGAACTGAAAAGATGGCTACAATAGAGTAGTGAAAATTTGTAAGTACATAACCTGGTGACCTAACACGGTAATCTCAGTCCCTCCTTCTGGTCTATTGTCTTAGTCTGTCAATAATTGAATTGTATTGCAGTTTGCATGGGAATGCTATAAATTATTTAATATAATTAGTAATAGAGATTCAATGCAGTGTTAATGAAAAATACTTAAATCATTTTTTATCCTTAGCAGATGACTGTACCAGGAACTCAGAGAGACGTCTGATAGTCTCAGATTTTTCAGCAGATAATCTTAGTATCACACCCAATACCTGTGAAGAACACGTCATTATACCAGATACACGTCAAGATCTCATCAGAAAACCTCTGTCCTCTGATCCTTTTCATCAGGTCCTTTTTTCTGCTTCATCAAAGACAAATATGCAAAACAAAAGTCACAGAAGGGCTGTTGAACATGAAAAAGCTCACATAGGGAAGAAACCATTTTCATGTTCAGAATGTGGGAAATATCTTGTTGCACATCTGAAAAATCACACAGGGGAGAAGCCATTTTCATGTTCAGAATGTGGGAAATGTTTTACGCAAAGATCATATCTTGTTAAACATCAGAGAATTCACACATGGGAGAAACCATTTTCGTGTTCAGAATGTGGGAAATGTTTTAGACATAATTCAAGTCTTGTTGCTCATCAAAAATGTCACACAGGGCAGAAAGCATTTTCTTGTTCAGAATGTGGGAAATGTTTTGCGCAAAGATCATATCTTGTTAAACATCAGAGAATTCACACAGGGGAGAAACCATTTTCGTGTTCAGAATGTGGGAAATGTTTTAGACATAATTCAAGTCTTGTTGCACATCAAAAAAGTCACACAGAGCAGAAAGCATTTTGTTCAGAATGTGGGAAACGTTTTACACGTAATTCAAGTCTTGTTAAACATCAGATGGTACACACAGGGGAGAAGCCATTTTCTTGTTCAGAATGTGGGAAATGTTTTACACGTAATTCAAGCCTTGCTAAACATCAGATGGTACACACAGGGGAGAAGCCATTTTCTTGTTCAGAATGTGGGAAATGTTTTACACGTAATTCAAGTCTTGTTAAACATCAGATGGTACACACAGGGGAGAAACCATTTTCTTGTTCAGAATGTGGGAAATGTTTTAATCGGAAATCACATCTTGTTAGACATCAGAGAATTCACACAGGGGAGAAGCCATTTTCATGTTCAGAATGTGGGAAATGTTTTAATCGTAAATTACACCTTGTTAAACATCTGAAAACTCACACAGGAAAGTAGCCATTTTTTTTTTAATTCAAAGTTTTCTTTAATTTTTTAACCGCATAATATAACAATAAATAGAAAATCAAAGCCAGAACAAGCAAGAACAGAAAAATGCGATATACAGACTTCAATACATAAAGAATCAAAGGATTTGAATAAATAGGGATAATCATGGTACAAATATCATGAAACCGATTTAGTACAGTGGGAGAAATAAGTATTTGAGCCCTTGCTGATTTTGTAACTTTGCCCACTGACAAAGACACAAAGAGTCTATAATTTTAAGGGTAGGTTAATTTTAACATTGAGAGACATAATATCAAAAATAAAATCCTGACAATCACATTAAATAAATTATATAAAAACTTTCAATTCAGCGATTTTGGCATTTAAAAAGTCAAACAGAGCTCTTTCCCTTCCAAGCCCTGCGGTGTGCCCAAACAGTTCTTTTCCCTCATATATGGGGTAGCAGTGTACTCTGGAGAAATTGCACAAAAAATTTTGGGGGCCATTTTCTCCTGTTACAATTCAAGCCATAATTAAGAACCAGTTGCCTGACGAGTTTCGAGTGCATTCAAAGAACCCTTATGCTATGTGCACACGCTGCGGATACGCAGCGGATTTGGCCCTGCGGATCCGCAACAGTTCTTCAGACAGTGTATAGTACTATTATAGCCTATGGAAAACCAAAAACGCTGTGCAGCTGCTGTGGATTTTTCTGCGGATTACAATCCGTAGCATGTCAGTTCTTTGTGCGAATTCCGCAGCGGTTTCACACCTTTAACATAGTAGAGGTGTGAAACCGCAGGGTAATCCGCATTTAAACCGCAGGTCTTTTGACCTGCGGATTTACCTGCGGATTTTACCAAATCCACGCGGAAAAATCCGCAGAGCAATCCGCAGCGTGTGCACTTAGCCTGAATCATAGGATACAAGACATAAAAATGAACAACCCTATATCCAAAAAAGGACCAATGAAAACATAAGTCATTAATTATATATGCACAAGGTGTGATTGCAAAACTCTGGATGAACACAACCTTAAGGCTGGGTTCACATTGTGTTATGGCAGTTTTCTATCGGATGGCGTTACAACGCGGCATTAATGCTATGTAACGTATACGTTAGCGCAGCCATAGACTGCCATAACGTAGCGCATCGCTAACGCATGTCATAGTCTGCAGGCGTTAGCGATGTGCCGTCATGCTGTGACGGACCCTCGGATGCGGTCAGCAGAATTCGAGGGTCTGTCACTGCTAGCGCCGATGGAGCATCAGCACTTGCACGATCACATAACGCAATCTTTAAAAGGCATTTGCGTTGGTGCAGTTAATTTATGTGTTGAACGGACTGAACTAATGCAATGTGAACCTAGCCTAATAGATATAGAATAAATCGTTATATATGCACAAGGTGTGATTGCAAAACTCTGGATGAACACAACCTTAATAGATACAGAATAAATCGTTTCTAGAATTCATACCTTGAGGAAAATTAGTATTCAACTTTAGAATCCAATAAGCTTCACGAGAAAATAACAAAAATAAATGATAAACTGTGAATTTTACAATTAATACATTTAACCTCAGAATCACTGAGATCCATTGACATGCTCCAGTATTATTGCCATATGAAATGATACTGGTCAGATATAAATATTTGGCCTGGTCATTAGGGTCAAAATTGGCTCAGTCACTAAGGAGTCAATTGAGTGGAAAGGAGAGCGGAGGAGCTGAGCAATCTTTTATCCTAAAGAGAAAAGGACCATCTAATGGTGGACAGTCTACCTGAATTTGGGAGCTGGAGAGATCTTTTCCTGATTTGTGTGTGGGTTGACTTAAACCTGCCGGATACCGAATCACAAGGAAAAACCCGAATTTAATGGTCAATAGTACAAATATAATATAAAAATATATTTAAAAAAAAAAAATAAGAAAATTAGAAACAATAATAATGTTTAAAATACCTTTATTATATAATAGTGGTACATGTATATAAAAAAGCAATGTGTGCTCAAATCAATTAAAATATATACCAATATAGGTTTAATAAACAACACATAATTGTCCAATAAAAATATATACCAATATAGGTTTAATACACAGCGGTCCACATATATAAGATAATGTAATTTACACCTTTTCAAAATAATTGTCCAATAAAAAAGTGACCAAAAAAATATATCAAGCGCCAAAACAATTATGTAGGCTTAAACAAAGTGTCAGTATATTCAATAAAAAACTGCAAAGGTGCAATATCAACCATCTAATAATGAAGTGTTCATCCAAATGATACAAATTAAAGTGCTAAGTGCAAAAAAAGGGGAACAGAAGTGCAAAAGGACAATTAAGGGTGTATACCTTTAAGGACCGCCGGTAAGCGAGCAACACCCCCTGACGAAGGATTTATTCCGAAACGCGCGTCGGGGCTGTGTTGCTCGCTTACCGGCGGTCCTTAAAGGTATACACCCTTAATTGTCCTTTTGCACTTCTGTTCCCCTTTTTTTGCACTTAGCACTTTAATTTGTATCATTTGGATGAACACTTCATTATTAGATGGCTGATATTGCACCTTTGCAGTTTTTTATTGAATATACTGACACTTTGTTTAAGCCTACATAATTGTTTTGGCGCTTGATATATTTTTTTGGTCACTTTTTTATTGGACAATTATTTTGAAAAGGTGTAACTACATTATCTTATATATGTGGACCGCTGTGTATTAAACCTATATTGGTATATATTTTAATTGATTTGAGCACACATTGCTTTTTTATATACATGTACCACTATTATATAATAAAGGTATTTTAAACATTATTATTGTTTCTAATTTTCTTATATATTTTTTTTTTTTAAATATATTTTTTTATTATATTTGTACTATTGACCATTAAATTCGGGTTTTTCCTTGTGATTCGGTATGCAGTTTCCCTCGAATGGTCTACCATTCATCCATGAGCATCCACTTTTAAACATTGATATTAGGAACTCTATATAATTCTTTTTTTAATTTCCTGCGTTTCTTTGTGGTATTGCTAACCAGGTCAATTGGTTTCATTTTAAACCTGCCGGAGTATTGACCTGCCATATGGACTGTACTTTCCTGTTGTGTTTACCTATGTGTCAGAGAATGGTTGTGTCGATTTAACATTCCCCTGCGGTTTATAGAGAATAGATCTTGCCTTGTTGGACTAAAAATGTTGCTTGTATGAACGCTGCCTAATGCCTACATGAGTGAAACTCTACACAGGATATTAAAATCACATACATAAAAAGTCTGATCATTATTAAAATCCGGACTAGCAAGGCACAGGAGCAGATTATAGATGCGGAGAACTGATCTGCAGAACTCCAGTCCATCAGTAGTCTACTAATCTATGACCTCTGGATGGGAGTCCTGCGAATCTCCATTCTTCCTGGCTCCTCTTTTGATTAGCTAGGCTGGAGTGAAGTAGTCAGAGCTTCATGCTGCAAAAATGATGTTGTGCAAGCTCCGCTACTCAACAGAAGAGCCGCAAAGAACAGAGACCCACAGGCCTCCTGTCCAGTGGTCATGGATTACTGACCTGGCAGATGAATTAAGAGTTCTGCAAATAGATTCTCCATCTCTATTTCCATCACATGAATATACAAAACATAAGGAATAAATATGATGATACTTATGATAAGGATGCAAGATGCTATGTCGATAGCTAAACATAAACTATTACACCTGATAACATATAAGAGAAATGGTCTAATCAATAAGTATAATATATGGTCAGGCACACACCCCTCTGTTACAAAAGATGTGGTTGAGGAATATTTTCTGGAGAACATGAATTACAAATTATTAATCAGAATCAAATATAACGGATCTAATGTAAAATGGCAGAATAAATTCCACTCCCAACCCCACAGAATGGAGAGGAATGAGTTCCTCAAGGCTCTGTCCTGGGGCCCCTACTTTTTTTTATCTATATCCTTGGCCTAGGACAACTCATAAAGTCCCATGGCTTCCAGTACCACCTGTATGCGGACGACACTCAGATCTACCTCTCTGGCCCAGATGTCACCTCTGCTGTCCAGAATCCCGGAGTGTCTATCAGCCATATCCTCCTTCACCTCTCACTTCCTAAAACTCAATGTAGACAAAACTGAACTCATCATCTTTCATCCATCTCGCGTATCTTCCCTACCCGATCTATCCATTACGGTAAACGGCATCACGCTCTCTCCCGCACCTGAAATCCGCTGCCTCAGAGTACCTTTCGACAATGCTCTGTTTTTCAAACCGCATGTCCAAACTCTTGCCACCTCCTGTAGCCTCCAACTAAAAAATATTTCCAGAATCCATCCCTTCCTCAGCCCTCAATCTACTAAAACTCTTGTGCATGCCCTCATCATCTCCCGCCTTGATTACTGCAACACCCTCCTCTGTGGCCTCCGCCAACTCTCTTGTACCATGCCAGTCTGTTCTCAACTCTGCTGCCCAACTAGTCCACCTCTCTCCTCACTACTCCCCTGTTTCTCCCCTCTGTAAATCCCTCCACTGGCTCCCAATGAATCCAGTTCAAACTATTAACACTGACCTACAAAGCCATCCACAACTTGTCCCCTCCTTATATCTCTGAACTCATGTCCCAATATCTTCTCATGTAATCTTCGATCCTCCCATGACCTCCAACTCTCTTCCACACTTATTTGTTCCTCACACAACTGCCTCCAAGATTTCTCCCGAATATCCCTCATCCTCTGGAATTCCATGCCTCAACACGTCCGATTTTCCAAGACTCTGATCCTTCAGATGGAACCTGAAAACCCATCTCTTCAGAAAAGCTTACAGCCTGCAATAACCATTCTGCCGCCTCACCACCACCACAGCTGTTGCACTCCCAACCTTCTGTCTCTTCCCCATTATCCCGTAGAATGTAAGTCCGCAAGGACAGGGTCCTCTCCCCTCTGTACCAGTCTGTCATTGTAAATTTGTTTACTGTAAACGATATCTATAACTTTGTATGTAACCCCCCCTCTCATGTACAGCACCATGGCATTAATGGCGCTATATAAATAATAATAATAAAAATAATCTGGACCTTGGCTACGTTTTAGTGAATATATAACTCAAAGCTTATTGCTTTCACAGCTTGAAATATTTTGCTTGTAAAAATCTGTAATAACCACAGAATTGAGAAATAAAGTGGTCCTCCATTCAAGTTCTTAGAAAAAAATCACTGCAAATAAATGGCAAGAAGCAAAAGGATTGACGTTCCAGCTCCATAAAAACAATTTTCCTTATTGAAAAAAAATATTAAAATATAGATTGGCAGAAAAACCCTCCAATATAGTGAGTGTACACACAGCTGCTGGTATAACGGCAACGTGTTTCGATCACAGGAGGATCTTTTTCATAGCTAGCCTTAGTTTAGCAGCATCAAACATATATAGGCTAATGTAGCAAATAGAAATGGTCTGTTGTATCAGGTGATTGATTTCTAAGGTCCTAAATAGGAACAACCTGAAACATAGTATCCATCAATGCTACTAAAACAGAGAGGGGAAAAAAAACTAATTAAAAACATTATAGTACTATTGCACACATTTAGGTTAACATAAATGATTATTAATAATGAAACATTATAGCATTTTTTCTATTTAAACCATCAGGCGGTCTCGTGCCTAGATTATATATCCAGAATGCCTTTCTAGTGAGTAGACGTCTGCGCATGTCACCTTCCCTCCTAGTGTTTTTGATTTGCTCTATCGCTGTAATAGATAGAGACTCTGTTTTTCCATTATGTTTGATAACAGTGTTTTGCAACCATGGATGTATTACGTGCAACATTAGCATTATTTATATCCCAATATGTTCTACAAAGCGGGTTTTCAGTTTCCTTGTACTGCACCCAGTATAAATTAACTGGCATGCCTCACAAAAAGTTATGTATGCCACATATTTTGAATTACAATTTATAAATTGTTTGATATTGTAACTTTGCGTTTTTTCATGGTTAAAGAACTTTTTTCGTGACATTTGCATGTTTTGCACTTGTTCACACCACATTTATAAACCCATTACCCTTTAGCCAGTTTTACATAGGAGTTTAGATGATAAAAATCCTGGTGAAAGTGTATTTCCTATAGTGGGCGCTCGTCTAGCAACAATATTTATTCATGACTCTAGGGTTTTAGCTAATACATTATCCTCATACAAAATAGGCAGGCATTTATTTATGATATTTTTTCTTGTTAAATTGAGGACTAAAACGTAGACAAACACATGGTTTATTAATATTTTGTTTAGTCTGTAACGATAATGTAAAAATATCATGTGTACCTATCATGTATGATGTTCCTTGTTATTACACTTTTCTAGAACGATTCAAAGCTGCACAGAGACAAGCGACCCCCCCCCCTCATTTTCCCCCTGGTCACAGCTGCACATTTTCCACTCACAGCCCTTCTCTGCAGCTCACAGCCTGTAACATGAAACTACAGCTCAATCACTCCTTCCTGATTCCCCCTCCCACCAAAGGAATGTTAATTAGCCAAGAGGTAGCTTCTTTGTTTCTTCTCATGTGCCTGACTTCTCATAGACTATAATTGGAATCTAATTATTTGGTCATAATGCTATGCCAGAGTGATAGAAAATGACAGATACATATTTTGAACGTGCTTTGATAGAGCTTTGCTTCGGCACCTCTTGTTAAATTATAGCACGAACAGAATCCAAGAAATGGATTTCTCCTGAAAAGAATGAAATAACTAGTTCGAGTTTGGTTTTGAATGATTGCCAGCAACAAGCTGGAAAAGATGATACTATGTGCGTTTCTATACGAGGCACCCTCTGCGAGTTATGATTATTATAATTTTTTAGCCAGATTGTAACTTTGAAAGCAGGAGGGCAGCCATAAACCCTCCCCTTTAGTGATGTCACAAGCCCAAAGGTATAAGGTATTTTCCCCTACCCCTTCATTCTAGCCTGGGATGCTGTGGTAATAAGATCTCAAATGCATTGTGACATCTGGCTCCTCCTCCCCGCATGGTTTTGTCTAAGCTGATCGAAGCAACATGTAAGTTATTTTTGCTTTTAAACCCTTTTATTTGTATTCGCTTTGAACATACTTTTAATTGTCTCCTATTGTAAAATCTTTTTGTCTTCTGTAAACACTGCCTATCTTTTGGGAGTAAAATATAAAATTATTAGTTTCATCTCCCTGATTCATGTGTGCCTGAATTTGATTACGCTACTAATTTGGGTTGGCTTCAGACCCCTTTATTAATTATTATTAAGTAATATTAATAGAGTATTCGGAGCTGGTGGCAGCGAAGTGTGTCCTGGGCTGGTGGGTACCATTGGCAGTGACGGAACGGGTTTTATAAGCTGATTGGCTGCAGCTAAGACTAGTTATAATTCGCTCGCTGCAGCGTGCCTGGTAGCCAGTCCACATTGAAGCGGCCGTCCGGCGACCAAATATCCTAGGTGCAATTCCCTGACTGACCTGAGGGTAGGGGGGCGCCGGAGAGCTGCGAGTTCCAAAGTGGAACTGAAAAGTGGGATATACATAAATCCCTGCAGTTCGTGATATATTGTGGCAGCAGTGGGATAACTCCAATAAGCCCCTGCTGTAAATTGTTGGGGCAAGACTAGCTTGGTGTTTTTCATCACATTGTGGCAGTGGTGGGATAACTAAGATAAGCCCTGCGCATGTGAGAGCCGTGTGCCAGCCGACGGTCACCCCCGTTCCATGACGTATTGGTGGCAGCGGTGGGATCATAGAGCATTAGTGATCTGGTTTGAGCAATCATTCCTCTCACTAAAGACTTGCACGGTTCTTCCGAGGACCCTGCAGTAAAAGTTTTGGAGAATGAAACTCAGTGTTTACTAGTCCTGAGACAATTGTGTGTACTTGCGATTACCCCCACCATTCTCTTTGATTTTCTATTCTATCTGTCATTTGGCAACCATGGCTACGAGGGGAGAATCTTATTATAAGCGGCAGACCAAGGAAAATCTTATTGCCCTATGCACGTCAAACCAGGTTGATGCCGCCGACCAAACCAAAGACCAGTTGGTCACGGCTCTGGTGCAATGGGAGGAGAGCCAGGGCACAGCAGGCAGCACCAGTGCCGTTGGTGCAGCTGCAGAGGTCCAGCTGGTGCAGGCCGGCTTTACCAACAGGCCAGGAAGTCGTGGACCGCTATCTGCAAATGGCCCTGCAACAGATCTCCACCGAAGATATGGACAGACGTCTGCACCTGATCCTGCAAGCTCGAGAGCCGAGCGCCAAGCTCAGAGAGACTATGAACTGCAGATGGCCCGGCTGGGGATACCTCCACAGCCCAGAGCAGTGAGCCCAGGGCTAAAAGGCAAAAACCCTGGAGGCGCTTGCTTCTCCCGCCAGACCAAGATAACAACTATGATGCCATCAAGCAGGCCCTGATCGCCAAATACCGGCTGACACCTGAGGTATACCGCAAGAAGTTAGGAAACTCCAACTTGGCCCACACGACAGTTATAGCAATGTGGTGCAAGACTCCAGACCCACTTTGACCAGTGGATCCACGGACTGTCAGTGGACACCTTTGAGCAGCTAAGGGACCTTATGATCAAAGACCAGTTCTTACATCTTTGCCCAGCTGAGGTCCGACAGTTCATACTGGACCGAGAGCCAACGAATGCGGACAAAGTAGTGCAGATCGCTGACAACTATGAGACAACCGGAAGTCGGAGACTCGGAAGCCAGTCACCGCCAGCTAGAGAGGGGGTAAGCCTGCAACCAACCCCAGTGCCCCTGCCAGCCGTCCCTCCGGAGGCCCTGTCTCTTGCCTACTTCAGACACTCGCAAGTGTTTTGCCTGCAATTGGACTGGTCATATCAGTGCCACCTGTCTGGAGAAGAACCCCCCCAGCCAAGGCCCTCAGGCCCAACGCATCCTTTCATTTGGTAAGTGGGATAGTTGGGAGGATTGATGACAACGTGCAGCACGTCCGTGTGGGGGCCCATCTCGCTACAGGCCTCAAGGACACCGGGGTTAAACGAACCCTCTTCCGACTTGGACTGGCGGCCCCTGAAGAGTTTATTGAGGGGAAAACCCTAACTGTCACCGGGATTGGGGGCGTCCGCTGCCCCTTGCCGACGGCCTGGGTTTTTCTTGATTGGTGTGCTGGGAGCGGGGTGCGGGTATCTGAAAACCTGCCCACTGATGTTTTATTGGGGACCGATTTGGGGAGGATGGTTGCAGACTACATCCCTGACACCCCTCCCCAACCTGATGATAAGGGTAACGTTAACCCTGATGATGGGAAACTGAATATGGTACCCGACAATGCTTTGTTGAGTAATGATGCATCTGCTAACCATTTTTTCTCTAGGAATGATGCTGATAATGATGTATCTGTACCGAATGAACCTGATAACCATTTTTCTGAAACGGTAGATGTGTCCACAGGTACCGGAGTGCTCAGCCACGCTGCTCTGTGGAGGGAGATGGCTGAGGAACCCCTAGCAGGAGCAAGCGATGGTGCTCAAGGAAATGGGGAGATGCATGGGAACCGTGAGGAAGGTGATGCCATGCAACTGACCAGTGTCACCGAGGAAGGTAGCTGGCCCATAAGTAGCACTGCTCCTGAAGTGTTGGGGGTGGATGGGGAGGTAGAGCCCATAGCAGTGCCGGCTGATGGGTCTGTAGAAATCCCCGGGGAGACAGCATATGTAGACGCTGTCACCCGCAGAGTGCCTGGATCGCAGGTAGCCCTGTCTTCTGGACCCTCTTCCGCCACAGGAGTGACTGAGCCAGAGGTGAACCCAGAGCAGGTTCCAGAGGGTCCCAGTGAGGAGGGGACCCTGATGTCACTTCTGGCTGCCTCCAGCCAGGAGTTCCAGACCGCTCTGCACTCAGATGTGAGCCTGGAGAAATTGAGACACTTCACCGAGACGCCCACATCTGTGACTGATAAGGAGAGGGTGTTCTGGGAACAAGGAAGGCTGGACCGGGAGATAGTACCCGGAGAATCCCAAAAGGAATTTTTGAGGGAAGACAGCTGGTCGTCCCCTGTCAGTTCAGAGCTGAGTTGTTGCGGATTGCCCATGAGATTCCCCTTGCTGGACACTTGGCGGTCAGCAAAACTAAGGCACGGCTGTCTCAACACTTCTATTGGCCCAAGATGGTGACAGATGTAACAAACTACTGCCGCTCCTGTACCACCTGTCAAAGAGTGGGGAAGGCGGGGCCTGCTCTTAGGCTAAGTGCACACGTTGCAGTTTTTCGCGTTTCCACGGCGGTTTTAACCGCGCGATTTTGCCGTGAAAAATAAGCATTCCATGCATTCCTATGGGATTCCGCAATGCTGTGCTAATGCTGCGGTTTTTACCGCGGCGGAATCGCTTCACGGTAAAAAACGCAGCATGCTCATTTCGCAGAATCGCGGCGATCCCGCACCCATAGGAATGCATTGTTCGGCTTATTTTCCGCATGTGGCTGTGCACACCATGCGAAAAGTAAGCAGAACATTTGCGGATGGTACCCACGGTCCGGAGGAGAGGAGACTGTCCTCCGGGCTTTGGGTACCATATCCCTGTAAAAAATAGAATTTAAAATAAAAAATATTGTTATTCTCACCTTCCGACGTCACGCGCAGCCTTCCCGCCTCTCCACACTCCCAGTCCCAGTAAGCCTTTGCGAGCGATGACGTCTGTTCTCGCAGGATTGCGAAGTCTCGCGGTCATTCGTGCGACGTCATCGCGAATGATCCCGCGAGAACGGACGTCATCACGGTAATTCGCGCAAAGGATTACTAGGACCGGGAGCGTGGAGAGAGGCAGGAAGGCTGCGCGGGACGACGGAAGGTGAGAATAACAATATTTTTTTTTATTATTTTTTACATGCTATCTTTTACTATTGAGGCCGCATAGGCGGCCTCAATAGTAAAAAGTTGGTCACACTCGTCAAACACTGTTTGACGAGTGTGACCATCCTGTCAATCAGTTCTCCAAGCGATGCTCCAGATCGCTTAGAAAACGCTAGCAATTCTGAAAGCTAATTACGCTTGCAAAATGCTATTTTTTCCGCGGGAAAATCGCGGGAATTTAAAATGCGATTTTCCCACGGAATGGAATTCCGGAATTCTCGCGGTAATTTCCGCGAGAGTTCCGGTATGTGTGAACCCAGCCTTAACGCTCCCCTGATCCCTTTGCCAGTGATAGAGGAGCCTTTCCAGAGAATCGCAGTGGACTTTGTGGGCCTGCTGGCCATCCCCAACAGCTCCGGAAAGTGATACATTCTCACCGCTGTAGACTACGCTACCCGGTACCAAGAGGAAGTAGCTCTGTCCTCAACCAGGGTGGATAAGGTGGCTGGTGCACTAGTGACCATCTTTTCTAGGGTAGGATTTCCCAGGGAGATGCTTACCGATCAAGGGACCCAATTCACGTATTGCCTAATGGAGGCTCTCTGTGAGAAAATGCAGGTGAAGCATATGGTATCGAGTGGTATCACCCACAGACCAATGGCTTGTGTGAACGCTTCAATGGTACCCTCAAGCAGATGCTCCACATGCTGGTTGAGACCCGAGGGCGCGACTGGGAGTGGTACCTCCCACACCTGCTATTCGCTTACCGAGAAGTTCCGCAGGCCTCGACGGGGTTCTCCCCCTTCGAGCTCCTGTATGGCAGGTAAGTTCGGGGACTCCTTGGGTTGATATGAGAATCCTGGGAAGATGAGCCAATCCCCTCTGAAGTGTCCATCATGGATTATGTCATGTGCTTCCGTGACAAAATGCAGACCTTGACGCAGTTGGTATATGACAACATGGTGCAGGCTCAGGCTGACCAGAAGCACTGGTACGACCAGAATGCCCAGGAGCGGACCTACCAGGTGGGTCAAAAGGTGTGGGTGCTGGTCCCCGTACCAACGGATAAGCTTCAGGCAGGCCCGTACGTTGTCCACCAACAGCTCAACCTGGTCACCTACGTGGTCACCCTTGACCGCGCTCAGGGTAGGCGCAAAGCCTTTCACGTCAACATGATGAAGGCTCATCATGAACGTGAAGCCTGCGCCCTACCGGTCTGCATCCTGCCTGAGGACGGGGAGGAAGACCCCCTCCTGGACATGCTGGCCCAAGCCAAAACCGGTGGGTCCATCGAGGACATGAAGGTAAGCGACTTGTTAAAAGTACCCCAGCGGTCGCAGTTGTTGGCCACCCTGGAACCCTTCCATGCCGTGCTCTCCAACCAACCGGGGAGGACGGGTATAGCGGTCCACGAGGTGGACACCGGGAATCACGCCCCACTACGGCAAACACCTTATCGGATCTCTGAGGCGGTGCAGCAGGTTATGCGCCAAGAGATCGTTGAAATGTTACAGCTGGGGGTGATTCAACGGTCCAAGAGCACGTGGGCATCACCTGTAGTTCGCGTGCACAAAAAGTATTGGACCACCCGGTTCTGCGTGGACTACAGGGGGCTCAACGCCATGACAACCTCTGATGCACACCCAATGCCGCGCATCGAGGATCTGCTTCAGCGGTTGGCAGACGCAAAATACATATCCATCATGGATTTGAGTAGGGGATACTGGCAGATTACCATGAGCCCGGAGGCGCAGGAGAAATCCACCTTTATCACCCCGTTCGGACTGTACGAGTCCACAGTGATGTCCTTCGGCATGAAAAATCCCCCTGCCACCTTCCAGCGGATGGTCACCTGCTTCGGGGACTGGAGGAGTACGCAGTGGCCTACCTGGATGACATTGCCGTCTTCAGTTGCACCTGGGAGGAACACCTTCAGCACGTCCAGGAGGTGCTCAAGTGTCTTCACCAGGCTGGCCTGACCATCAAGCCAGGAAAGTGCGAGATGGGCATGAGCAAGGTCCACTACCTGGGACACCAGGTAGGCGGGGGTTCCATGAGTCCAGAGTCGGAGAAAGTGAACACGATCATGTACTGGCCACCCCCAGGACCAAGAAACAGGTGATGTCCTTCTTGGGCACTGCATGCTACTATAGGCAGTTCGTCCAGAACTATAGCAGCCTGGCAAAACTCAGTGTTTACTAGTCCTGAGATAATTGTGTGTACTTGCGATTACCCCCACCATTCTTTGTTTTTCTATTCTGTTATTTGGCAACCATGGCTACGTGGGGAGAATCTTATTATAAGCGGCAGACCAAGGAAAATCTTATTGCCCTATGCACGTCAAACCGGGTTGATGCCGCCGACCAAACCAAAGACCAGTTGGTCACGGCTCTTGTGCAATGGGAGGAGAGCCAGGGCACAGCAGGCAGCACCAGTGCCGTTGGTGCAGCTGCAGAGGTCCAGCTGGTGCAGGCCGGCCTTACCAACAGGCCAGGAAGTCGTGGACCGCTATCTGCAAATGGCCCTGCAACAGATCTCCACCGAAGATATGGACAGACGTCTGCACCTGATCCTGCAAGCTCAAGAGAGAGCCGAGCGCCAAGCTCAGAGAGACCATGAACTGCAGATGGCCCGGCTGGGGATACCTCCACATCCCAGAGCAGTGAGCCCAGCAGCGCTCAGTCCGAAGCCCCGGCCAGAGCATTTCCCCATGATGGAGGATGGGGACTTGGACACTTTTCTACGGGCCTTTGAGAAGGCGTGCCGACAGTACCAGCTGCCTACGGACCAATGGGCCAGGTACTTGACCCCAGGGCTAAAAGGCAAAGCCCTGGAGGCGTCTGCTTCTCTCCCGCCAGACCAAGATAACAACTATGCCATCAAGCAGGCCCTGATCGCCAAATACCGGCTGACACCTGAGGTATACCGCAAGAAGTTAGGAAACTCCAACTTGGCCCACACGACAGTTATAGCAATGTTATAGAAGGGTAGGGAAAATAAGGGGAGGTCAGCTCACCAGTCTCAGTTGCGATCCATAATCCTTCTGCGCACGGAGTCACCTTGATCAGGGGCATTGACTGAAGCAAAATAAAGGATGGAATCTCCAGCGCTGGACTTCAGTTAAAAATTCATCATTTATTATAAATTCTTGAAATCGGACAGAAAAAAGTATGAATAAGGACCTACAGGCAGATGGGGTCTCTGGTGGTCTCCAACCAACGCGTTTCGACCTAGAAGGTCTTACCCATGAGTAAGACCTTCTAGGTCGAAACGCGTTGGTTGGAGACCACCAGAGACCCCATCTGCCAGTATGTCCTTATTCATACTTTTTTCTGTCCGATTTTAAGAATTTATAATAAATGATGAATTTTTAACTGAAGTCCAGCGCTGGAGATTCCATCCTTTATTTAGTTATAGCAATGTGGTGCAAGACTCCAGACCCACTTTGACCAGTGGATCCACGGACTGTCAGTGGACACCTTTGAGCAGCTAAGGGACCTTATGATCAAAGACCAGTTCTTACATCTTTGCCCAGCTGAGGTCCAACAGTTCATACTGGACCGAGAGCCAACGAATGCGGACAAAGCAGTGCAGATCGCTGACAACTATGAGACAACCGGAAGTCGGAGACTCGGAAGCCAGTCACCGCCAGCTGGAGAGGGGGTAAGCCTGCAACCAACCCCAGTGCCCCTGCCAGCCGTCCCTCTGGAGGCCCTGTCTCTTGCCAACACCAAACCTACTTCAGACACTCGCAAGTGTTTTGCCTGTAATTGGACTGGTCATATCAGTGCCACCTGTCCGGAGAAGAAGAACCCCCCAGCCAAGGCCCTCAGGCCCAACGCAACCTTTCATTTGGTGAGTGGGATGGTTGGGATGATTGATGACAACGTGCAGCACGTCCGTGTGGGGGCCCATCTCGCTACAGGCCTCAAGGACACCGGGGTTAAACGAACCCTCATTCGTCTCGGACTGGCGGCCCCTGACGAGTTTATTGAGGGGAAAACCCTAACTGTCACCGGGATTGGGGGCGTCCGCTGCCCCTTGCCGATGGCCTGGGTTTTTCTTGATTAATGGACCTCACCAAGCGGAAGCTACGTCAAACAGTCGACTGGACAGATGGCTGTGAGGTGGCCTTCCGAGCTTTGAAAACAGCCCTGTGCAGCTCTCCCGTCTTGAAAGCAGTCGACAGCAGTCGGCCATTCCTAGTACAGTCTGACGCGAGTTTGGCCTCGGTGCTGTGCTAAGCCAGGTCAACTTGGGGAACCAAGAGCACCCTGTGTTGTACCTGAGCCGGAAACTTCTGCCGAGGGAAGTGAGACACAGAAAAAACACAGTATGACAAATGTGCATGAATACTCTGTTGTAAAATACATGTAACAATATGCAGCAAGTGCTGGTAAAAGATAGCAAAAACAGGGTATTTAGTTGATTCGTTTTTTGCAAAAAATATATACGAAGCCACTCCACCACGTCACGGTATACCCTTCTCGGAGCAGTCCTATCTAATGTATTTAAACCTGATCATGTGAACAGTAACTACATGAGCAGGATTCAGAAAGGCGCTGCCCGGTATGGGCACGCTGGGCAAAATGGAACTTCATGTGCAAGTCCCACATGATCACGTTTAAATACATTTGGTCATACTGTGTTTTTTCTCTGTCTCAGTCTTTGGGTGGTGTGAACATTGACCTGTTCATTTTTGTGCATGTCCCATGTGTTTTTAATTTACCGAGGGAAGTGGCATACTCCACCATCGAGAAGGAGTGCCTGGCCACGGTCTGGGCCCTGCAACGTTTGCAGCCCTACCTGTTCGGGTGCACCTTCACGGTGGTAACCGACCTCAACTCTCTGAGCTGGCTGCACACCGTGTCCGGAACCAACGGAAGGTTGCTGTGCTGGAGCCTTGCCCTCCAGCAGTACTTTACTGTACAACACAAAAAGGGCAGCGAGCATGGAAATGCCGATGTGTTGTCCCACCGGGGCGAACCCGCTGAGGTGCGCATGGCAGCGTACCAACAGGTCCTGCCTCCTTAGCGCACTCTAAAAGGGGGAGTTGAAATGATAATGTAAAAATATAATGTACAATGCCTTGCGAAAGTATTCGGCCCCCTGGAACTTTCCAAACTTTTCCCACATATCATGCTTCAAATATAAAGATACCAAATGTAAATTTTTGGTGAAGAATCAATAAGTGGAACACAATTGTGAAGTTCAATTAAATTTATTGGGTATTTTAAATTTTTGTGGAAATACAAAAACTGAAAAGTGGGGCGTGCAATATTATTCGGCCCCTTTACTTTCAGGGTATCAAACTCACTCCAGAAGTTCATTGTGGATCTCTGAATGATCCAATGTTGTCCTAAATGACTAATGATGATAAATATAATTCACCTGTGTATAATCAAGTCTTCGTATAAATGCACCTGCCACAGTCTCAGGGTTCTGTTTGAAGCACAGAGAGCATCATGAAGACAGGCAGGTCCGTGATACTGTTATGGAGAAGCTTAAAGCTGGACTTGAATACAAAATGATTTCCAAAACTTTAAACATCCCAAGGAGCACTGTGCAAGCAGTCATATTGAAATGGAAGGAGTATCCTACCACTGCATATCTACCAAGACCCGGCCGTCCCTCTAAACTTTCATCTCAAACAAGGAGAAGACTGATCAGAGATGCAGCCAACAGGCCCATGATCACTCTGGATGAACTGCAGAGATCTACAGCTGAGGTGGAACAGTCTGTCCATAGGACAACAATCAGTCGTACACTGCACAAATCTGGCCTTTATGGAAGAGTGGCAAGAAGAAAGCCATTTCTCAAAGATATCCATAAAAAGTGTTGTTTAAAGTTTGCAACAAGCCACCTGGGAGACACACCAAACATGTGGAAGAAGGTGCTCTGGTCAGATGAAACCAAAATCGAACTTTTTGGCAACAATGCCAAACGATATGTTTGGCGTAAAGGCAACACTTCTCATCACCCTGAACACACCATCCCCACTGTCAAACATAGTGGTGGCAGCATCATGGTTTGGGCCTGCTTTTCTTCAGCAGGGACAGGGAAGATGGTTAAAAGTGATGGGAAGATGGATGAAGCCAAATACAGGACCATTCTTGAAGAAAACCTGTTGGAGTCTGCAAAAGACCTGAGACTGGGATGGAGATTTGTCTTCCAACAAGACAGTGATCCCAAACATAAAGCAAAATCTACAATGGAATGGTTCACAAATAAACGTATCCAGGTGTTAGAATGGCCAAGTCAAAGTCCAGACCTAAATCCAATCGAGAATCTGTCGAAAGAGCTGAAAACTGTTGTTCACAAACGACCTCCATCAAACCTCACTGAGCTCGAGCTGCTTGCCAAGGAAGAATGGGCAAGAATTTCAGTCTCTCGATGTACAAAACTGATAGAGACAAACCCCAAGTGACTTGCAGCTGTAATCGCAGCAAAAGGTGGGCAACAAAGTATTAAGTTAAAGGGGCCAAATAATATTGCACGCCCCACTTTTCAGTTTTTGTATTTCCACAAAAATTTAAAATAACCAATTAATTTTGTTGAACTTCACAATTGTGTCCCACTTGTTGATTCTTCACCAAAAATTTACATTTGGTATCTTTATGCTTGAAGTATGATATGTGGGAAAAGGTTGAAAAGTTCCAGGGGGCCGAATACTTTCGCAAGGCACTGTACCTATCATGTATGATGTTCCTTGTTATTACACTTTTGTAGAATGATTCATAGCTGCACAGAGACCAGCGACCCCCCCCCCTCATTTTCCCCCTTGCCACAGCTGCAGATTTTTCACTCCGCCCTTCTCTGCAGCTCACAGCCTGTAACATGAAACTACAGCTCAATCACTCCTTCCTGATTCCCCCTCCCACCAAAGGAATATTAATTAGCCAAGAGAGAGCTTGTTTCTTCCCATGTGCCTGACTTCTCACAGACTATAATTGGAATCTAATCATTTGGTCATAATGCGACGCCAGAGTATGCGACCCCTCTTGTTAAATTATAGCACGAACAGAATCCAAGAAATGGATTTCTCCTGAAAAGAATGAAATAACTAGTTCGAGTTTGGTTTTGAATTATCGCCAGCGACAAGCTGGAAAATATGATACTATGTGCATTTCTATACAAGGTACCCTCTTCGAGTTATGATTATTATAAGTTTTTTAGCCAGATTGTAACTTTGAAAGCAGGAGGAGCGCAGCCATAAACCCGCCCCTTTAGTAATGTCACAAGCCCAAAGGTATAAGGTATTTTCCCCTACCCCTCCTTCATTCTAGCCTGGGATGCTGTGGTAATAAGATCTCAAATGCATTGTGACATCTGGCTCCTCCTCCCCGCATGGTATTGCCTAAGATGATCTAAGCAACATGTAAGTTATTTCTGCTTTTAAATCCCTTTTATTTGTATTCGCTTTGTACATACTTTTAATCAGTGCTTTTTTTTGCGCCGGTACGCGATGGTACGGCGTACCGGATATCTGAAGGTGCTGCCACAAACCTTAAAATAATAAAGCATTCATTCTTACCGTCCGTCGCTCTGTCACCGCTGCCGTCCTCCAGTCCCTGCTTCTTCCTGCTTGTACCCGGCTATGACCAGGTGCAGCAGCAATGACGTCATCGCTGCTGCGCCTGTCACATGACGCCGGCGAAAGCAGGAAGAATCAGGGACTCGCAGCAGTGGTGGAGGGTAAGAATGAATGGTTCATTATTTTAAGGTGTGCGGCAGCATGGGGGGCTGTAACCTGTGATGGGGACTATATACCACTGATGGGGGGCCAGTCTGTATTGGTTTGATTCGTTTAAATCGTCATTTATATTAGTGTGCTGCTGTCATGATAGGGCGCAACAGCGGTTTGAAGAAGCTACTATCAGACAGGTTTCCGTCCGTCCGACTTGAGCTAGCTGTTGGTGACACCGTCAAAGAAGTATCCGGAATCAACAGATTTAAGGTTTCCTCGATAAGTTATATGTATTGAATCACGAGTCACCGAAGAACAGCAGAGAGCTACAACAGTGTGTGAAATTATTAGACGTTCAGCTGCTTAAGATTGGCTGAATACTCAGCACCAGATGGGTGTCATCGAGTTTCCGTTCCGTTTCCGCAGTATGGGAAAATTTCGACGCATTGGCTGAACATTTTCAACAAGCGAAACTGTGTCTGTCGAGGGACCAAAAAGAAAAATGCACTTATGAGGGTTTGTGGCGAAAGATAACCTCCACAGAATTCGTTCTGGATCTCGCTTTGATGTGCGACACGCTGCAGGAACTATCAGAATTAAGTCTGGATCTTCAAGATCGTAAGCTGGACTTGTACACTGCCAACCAAAAGATAAAACCAGCTGTTCAGGTGTTTAAAGAAAGGCAAACGAGACCAGTTTCATATTATGAAATGGCCGAGAAAGCTGTTGAAAGTTTGCGGTTTGGGAACGCTGTCCTCCACCAGAAGAGACGTCATTCGCGGATTTCGTGAATACCTGATGGAGAGAAAGTGCTCTGAGAAAATGGTGCCAGTGCAACACGCACTCTGTACCATTCCTATTTCCTCCAGCGAATGCGAACGGGGATTTTCGCAAATAAACCTGATCGCGACACCATCCCGTGCATCGTTGCTGATAAAGACTCTTTCTTCGCTGCTTTTTGTCAGGCTAGTTGGGCCACCTTTGAAACTGTTTGATCCAACAAAGTACGTTGACTCTTGGATACTTCGAGGTCGGCGATCAGCCATTGACAGAAACAGTAAAGAACGAACTCGAGACGTCGTGGCTGATGAAAATGTATTTGAAATTTGACATTTCTTAAAGAATACAGCCTAGGTAAATCGGTTAAGGAATACGAAAACCATATTTTGCAAGTGAAAAAAATCGTTTATACAGTATTACTCATTTTTTATTTTTCCTTTGCAATCTGAATTACATAGTTTTTGATTGAAAATAGCGTACAGACTACAGTACTGAATAATGAGAAATTAATCAGAAATGCGTACCGGCAAATTTTTTTTTTACAAAAAAAGCCCTGCTTTTAATTGTCTCCTATTGTAAAATCTTTTTGTCTTCTGTAAACACTGCCTATCTTTTGGGAGTAAAATATAAAATTATTAGTTTCATCTCCCTGATCTGTAACGAATTCATGCGTGCCTGAAGTTGATTACGCTACTAATTTGGGTTGGCTTTGGACCACTTTATTAATTATTAAGTAATATTAATAGAATAATCGGAGCTGGTGGCAGCGAAGTGTGTCCTGGGCTGTTGGGTATCGCTGGCAGTAACGGAACGGGTTTTATACACCCCAGCTCCCCCTCCCCCATCGACCCCCAGGTATATGACCCGTGTATAAGCAGAGAGGGGGACTTTCAGCCCATAAGAATGGGCTGAAAATCTCGGCTTATACACGAGTATATATGGTATTTAAAATTAGTAATTATCACAGCAAACAAAATACACAAATATAAACCTCTATTCAGTGTGGGTTATAGTTGATTATCAGGTGTAGCATAGCTGGGAAGGACAGGGATAAATACCAGCACTGCAGGTCTTCATTAGGAGTGTGCATGCAGAGTTTGGCTAGGAACCATAAAATGGGTTCAGCATGGTGCTGCTTGGAAACCACTGATTCTGCTTGTGAAGCAAAGGCAAAGGTGTAAGCTCATGAGTGACCAGCCAAGATGCGAAATGTATTTGAGAGACAAATGAAGGTCTCTCTGACTTGAGTGACTGGAGAGTCACCTAGAAGCTGAGCAGTCTTTGGTCCTAGAATGAAAAAGTATCATTTAATGGTGGACAGTGTGGGAGCTGGGGAGATCTCATACTGAACTGTGTATGGGTTAACATATACCTGCCGAAGTATTCACCTACCTATGTACTGTACTCTCCTGCTGTGTTTACCCATGTGCCGGAGCATGGCTGTTTTGAGTTAAAGATCCTCTGGGGTTTATAGAGAATAAACTTTGCCTTGTTGGACAAAAAACCTTTCTTGTGTGAACGCTGCCTACCTGAGCGAAACACTATATGGGATATTAAAATCACATACATAAAAAGACTGACCATGATTACAAACCTGAATAGCAAGGCACAGGAGCAGGGAAACTGCAAATTAGTATTAATTAAAGATGGGGAGAAATGATCTGCAGGACTCCAGTCCATCAGCAAGTCACTAATCTAAGACTGCTGGATGGGAGCCCTGTGAATCTCCATACCTCCCTGCCTTGTGGCTCCTCTTTTGATTAGCCAAGCTGGAGTGAGGTAGTGAGTTCATCACACTGCTATAATGATATTGCGCAACTCCGCTACCCAAGAGAGGAACGGGGAATGCAGGGGATTACAGAGATCCACAAGCCTGCTGTCCAGCAGTCACAGATTACTGACCTAGTAGATATATAACTCAAAGATTATTGTTTTCACAGCTTAAAATATATTGTTTGAAAAAAAATATGTAATAACCACAGTTAAAAGAAAAAGTGGTCCTCAGAGCAAATCACTGCAACTTTAGCCAACTTCTATCCTCCTTTATGTTCTCCAGACAACTTTCAAGAAATTAATACTCAGTGGAGTTCTTGTGATGTGATACAGCATCTCTGCATTTAACTTTCTAGAACCACTAGCTAGGAAAAAATATAATTGTTTTATAACAATTTGAAGAAAACTTTCTAAAATATGCTATATCCACTGCTAAAGAAAGCAATTTGCAGGGTCACAGTTCAGCAATTCAATCAGCTTCTCTAGGATGAGAATCTCATCCATTTTGCTGCATATTAATCGGCCTCTCTTTATATTTTTTTTGGTGTAAGACTATGGAAAATATCTACAGAAGAGATTGTCTTATTTTACTTGGGAGAAACAGCGATTGAGGACTTGTCATAGTGGACAACCCCTATAACATAGGGTTCCCTCAATATATTTTTAGCCTGGTAATGAAAGTTTAAATTGCACAAATGGAATACGGTTGGGGCATCTTATATAATGCTTTGGTGTCAAATAAAATTAGCTCCGAGGTAATGAATAAGACCCGAGATGGGTCAAAACGTCAGCAATGTAATATAGTCGTTTTGTATTATTTTTTTCCTCCTTCCTCCCCCTTTGTTTCAGGGACTTGAATAACATTATTGTAACAACCATGCCAGCATCACTGCATGGCTTCCCATCTCCCATCTTACTCACCACTCCGGGCCATGCTGTGAGTTCTGACCTCTGCTGGCTCCTTGCTGTGAACCTCTTGTCCTTGCTTGCTGCATACATCTTGGCTGTGTGCTTAGGGCAGCGGCCCCGGCAATTCCTGGTTCTTATAGAGACAGTGTGCATCTTCCTAACGTGTCCCCAGACTATTGCCAAGAAGCATCAGGTACTTAAGGCATCCCCACCCATAGGGGGATGCCTGAGCAACAATCTTTCTCAGTCAGTGCCTTACTGCTGAGTTGTAAGGTCCTGTCTTGCTGTATCTCTCGTTTATGCCTCTCAGGGGGCTGCATACCCTGGTCTGAATCCTTGTTCTTGTTTCTTATTCCATACCTGACTCTGTCTGAACCAAGTCCTATACCTGTGTCCGTTTGTATTCCTGTAGCTTTCCCTATCCCGCTGTGTGTTTTCCTTGTTTTCACTCCTTCAACTCTTTGCTCTGCAAACCTGTGGCTCTGCTTTTTGCTCCGCAACCTGCGGCTCTGCTCTTTGCTCCGCAGCCTGCGGCTCTGCTCTTTGCTCCGCAGCCTGCGGCTCTGCTCTTTGCTCCGCAGCCTGCGGCTCTGCTCTTTGCTCCGCAACCTGCGGCTCTGCTCCGCAACCTGTGGTCTTGCTCTTTGCCCTGCTGGGCACCTTGCGGTTCTGCTCTGCTGTGCACCCTGCGGTTCTGCTTTTCCCCACATCCTGCGGTTCTGCTCTGCTCCTGCGGTTCCTGACCCTTTAGTCTCTTTAGTCTGTACTGGCTCCTACCTGTTCCCTAATCAGATCAGCTGCCACAGCCAGACACCGCCCTGGAGTGGTACTTGGCAGCTACCTGCCACACAAGCCTGACCTCACCATCAGAGGCTTGAGTGAACACCAACGTAGCTGCTTAGTCACGCCCCTTCCAGGGTAGTCCAGTGTTTGGCACAGTGGAGCCACAATCCCACACTCGCGCCATCCAGTCTAGGCGCGAGTGTTAGTTTGCTCAGGCCATGGTCCCCACTGAGTTCCATGGTCCTTCGCTCTCGGAACGTGATGAACTTTTTGCCTGCCAGCATGAGCAACTGGATAATTTACCCGATCTGAAATCTGGACCTTCACTGCACCTCCCACAATCATAGTCCCTTCTAATGTAGTTACTCAACCGTCATCCATCCCGGCGGATCCGCCTAGGTTCAGTGGGGAGCCAAAGCAGTGCCATATGATTTTGGAGCAGCGCTTGTGATAGTCCGAAGAGTTTGCTCCCTATTTCGCCACTGATCGGATAAAGGTGGGATTCCTAATGTCCTACCTAGTAGAAGATGCTTTGGAGTGACTCAACCCCCTCTGGAAGCAGGGGATCCCATCACCTCGAACCTTCCTGGTGGCCTTCTGTAAGGTCTTTGATATGCCTATTTCTGCATCTCCAGCAAAGTCTTCCTCTCCAAGCTTCCAGATACAAACTAGACGAGGGAGACCTGTGGGTACACCGTCACACGTCCGACCACGACCGTCCAAAACCCACCTGTTCCTAAACCTGCAAAAACAGCTACCCGAGCAAATCCCAAGAAGGCTGATAAGTGTGGGCTGGCAGAGCAGCAGCCTGAATCCAGTCATGAGGGGGAAATGCGGTGTCACTGTGGTGTGAGACATCCAGACGGTTCCTGCCCTAAGCTTATACTCCAGAACCTTGAGCCATTAGGAGGGTCTGCCCTTGGCGAGAGTACCTCGTCTCGACCAATATCTATGACTTTCATTGCCTTCTGGGAGCTTTGGTGTAACAAAGCCGCCAGCCATAAGAGTCGGTGTGTGATCTTTGTTCTTCAGGTCCAGAATCTGATGAATGTTTGGTGATGGATGAGCCCTTCTCAAGAGCTGTCTAGTTCTTCAGGAACAACTACAGCTCAAACTTGGGGGCATTATACACAAAGAAGTTCATTTTCCACATGCTGTCTGGTAGGCCCATGGGTCATCCAAAGCCAAGTACTCTACTGTCCGTTCTGGTTTGGAGACCCGGCAAGATGCTTTGTTTGGAACAACCCAGTCACGAGAGGTGTCTGGTTCCCATACGTCTAAGTCAGCAGTGTCGTCACTGTCTTCGTATGGTCTGCTAGTCGTCGAGTTAAGGTGTGCTGACGTCTCAAAAGAAAGTGAAGTGGTGGCATTCTCTCCACACATCTCCAATGACTATACCAGTGTCCAGTTCCCAGGAACATTCCTGCGTCTAGGAAATTTTTCTTTGGATAATGGGCAGAAGATGTATCCTGCGAGGGTACTTTCAGCTTCTATGTGGCCGGTTAAAGATGATGAAACGGAAGTTTTTGCATCTCTGCTTCCCACCAACCAGGAGGAAAAAGTCCAGTTTTCTCGGGATAATGGGCAGAAGTTGGTCCCAGTGAGGGCGCCTTCTGTTTCCAGGTGGCCGGTTGATGTAGAGGTCAAAATGGAAACTTTCAAGTTTCTGCTTTCCATCAACCTGGAGGAGGTTCACGTCATTGGATCTCCAGTAGTGGGAGCTGACCTTGTCGGGCAGAGGGACTTGGCATTCCGGGATTCCTAAAATCACACCTGCCTCATTCTACCCCAAGGATGTCGTGGTGTGCTGGACTGTGTGTGGTCCTAGACTTCTTCTGCAGATCAGCCTGGCCGGCTTGAAGAGGGGGTTTAAAGGGGGGTACTGTATACTATATCTGTTTCCGTTCGTATTCCTGTTTGTAGCCTTCCCTATCCCGCTGTTTCCTTGTGTTCACTCCTACTCTTTGCTCCACAACCTACGGTCCTGCTCTTTGCTCCGCAACCTGTGGCTCTGCTCGTTGCCCTGCTGCGCACCTTGTGATTCTGCTCTTTACCCTGCTGCGCACCTTGCGGGTCTGCTCTGCATCCCGCGCTTCTGCTCTACACGGCACCCTGCGGTTCTCCTCTGCTCCCGCTCCCTGTGATTCTTGTTACTTTAGTCTGTACTGGCTCCTACCTGTTCCCTTATCCCATGTCTACCTGCCTATGTTCCTGTCCTACCTGAACCAGTTCCAGTCCCGCTAGCCGTGCCCGCCTGCTGCCAAGTGCCAGCCGCACCCGTCAGTGTCAGCTGTGCCTGCCACAATACCAGTCGTGCCCGTCTGTACTTGCTCGCACCTGCTATTTGTGTTCACTCCCTCAGTGGGATCAGCTGCCACAGCCAGACACCACCATCTAGTGGTACCTGGCAGCTACCTGCTGCACAAGTCTGAAGTCACCATCAGAGGCTCCAGCGAACACCAAGGTGGCTGCTTAGTCACACCCCTTCCAGGATAGTCTGGTTTGTGGCACAGTGGTGCCACAATCCCACGCTCGCAAAATCCAGTCTGGGCGCGAGCTTTACAATTATCTTGCATCACCTGAACCGAGTGTGTAGTTTGTCATACAATGTCTACGCCATGGAAGATATATCATAGTTGTTGAAGAACATAACCACTTTTGTGTGACAAATACTATACGGTCATTTCTGCCTTTAAAAGTTGTGAATTATAGTGTTCATTACCACTCTAAATAGCTGTTGTGTTTCGGGGCTTGAAGCATTTGAAAGTTTTCAATTCAGACCTTTAATTTGAGACCCCATAATTTCTATGAACCCCACTGGTCACATCAAACCAGCAGGTCATCCTACAAATTGGATGGAACAAGCTGAGCATTGGATGATTACCTGAGCAACAGTCCTGATCATGTATTGCAGCATGTATCCATTGTCAATGTGCAATAGGATGGAAAAAAGCATCACTGGACCGCCTTTTTGAGCTGCAGTTGTATATTATACACATTGTTTATATATACGAGTATTATTTGGATACTAGTTTTCAAAAACAAAATGGTCAAAGGTAATTGTGTACACTTTTTAAAAAAATTATACTTCTCTAAATTGTTACCCTTTCTTTTGAAAATTTTACTGTAACTTTTTTTCTTTTACATTTTGTCAATAAAACAAAAAAAGAGAATGTCGAGGGCAGGGAAGCATGGCTAGCCATGACAGAGTGAAGATGCTCATCACTGAGCTCCTCAAGATTTTTCACTTGATCACGGACATCCACTACCCAACATGGGTAAAAACACCACTAACAAGACAAGGACCCATTCCTCAACGAGGGAACCTTCCCCTCCCAAGGTCACTGAAGTTTTTCTAACACTCATCAGATGCTGCTGGACTCCGATGCCCACCATGTCTCTACCACTGCCGTGATGGAGGGACCTGGTGAGTCATCCTCTGAGTTCCCCTGTCAAACACCCTTGTGGAGAGACTCTCTGATCTCACCATCGTCCAATATCCTCAGCAGACCGTCACTGTGGTGATGGCGGGTAGAGTAACACCATTACAAGATGGCTCCCACCCCATGCCGGGAGCAACGCAGGTACAGCAACCCTCGAGCTTTTACTGCACGTCAGCTCACATTGCTTCCAGTCCTCACATCTCAACTTCATCATCTCCTCCTTCACCTTCTTCTCCTCTCGCTTCCTCAAACGCAATGTGGACAAATCTGAACTAACCATTCTATAACAATTGATAACATCACGCTTTCCCCCGTACCGGAGGTCCGCTGCCTCGGAGTAACCCTTGACTCTGCCCTGTCCTTCAAACCGCACATCCAAGCTCTCTCCACCTCCTGTCGCCTCCAGCTCAAAAATATTTCCAGAATCCGTCCCTTCCTCAACCCTGATTCTACTAAACTACTTGTGCATGCCCTCATCATCTCCCGCCTCGACTATTGCAACATCCTTTTCTGTGGCCTCCCTGCTAACACCCTTGCACCTCTCCAGTCTATCCTCAACTCTGCCGCCCGACTAATTCATCTTTCTCCTCGCTACTCCTCTGCTTCTCACCTCTGCAAATCTCTTCACTGGCTCCTATTTCCTCAGCATATCCAATTCAAATTACTTATACTGACCTTCAAGGCCATCTACAACCTGTCTCCTCCATACATCTCTGAACTAATCTCCGGTCCTCCCAAGACCTCCTTCTCTCCTCCACTCTTATTCGCTCCTCACCCCACCGCCTCCAAGACTTCTCCCAAATAGCCCCTATCCTATGGAATTCCCTGCCCCAACACATCCGGCTATCAACCACACTCGGATCCTTCAGACGGAACCTGAAAACCCACCTCTTCAGGAAAGCCTACAGCCTGCAATGATCCCCGCTGCCTCCTCGCCACTATTGGAGCTACTGCCTCACCATCACTAGAGCTGCTGCAACCCCCCAGCCTACTGTCTCCTTCACCCACCATCCCGTAGCATGTAAGCCCGAAAGGGCAGGGTCCTCTCTCCCCTCTATATCAGTCTGTGATTGTTAGTTTGTTTACTGTAAGTTGTATGTAACCCCGTCTCATGTACAGCGCCATGGAACCATCATCATCGAGAAGGGCTGACATCATTGCTGAGGTGTCGGGTTTGCCTCATGGAAGGCTTCTCTTGCCATTAGAAACACAGGGGCTCACCTCTTCACAGTCAGCGTCACTGAGCCTCAGTCACAACCGGGAGGCACAGGTTACAGAGGGCTCCATCCATATTAATAGGGGCATGTGTCCCTGACAGGGAATTGACCACTCATGGGTTTCCCATAGGCCTCTCCTCTGCAATTACCTATATCCCACATCAGTGGCTTCAGTACATCTCACATTAGAGATCAGGAAATCCTGACCTGGTCCGCATCTCCATTCGTCTATCAACCACACTCACCAGCACAGTGGTCTATTCTTGCCTCATGGGGTGACTAACAGCTACATCCTTCTTTAACTACCACTCCAACCCCAGAACCACACTGTGGTACATTTACTAATTCACACTTGAACACCTTCCAACCAGTGTTAGCCATAAGTGCCTTATTACACAAGCCCTGTGTCCTGCCTGCTCCGTGAGTCTTTACTATTAGATACACTATGCCCATTTGACATTCAAAATTACATAATTATAGTGCAGATCCTTCATCCGAAGATACAGCCACTGTAAATAAATTGGAAGCTCTTAAATGTGCCCTAAGGGAGGGTGCTCATCAAACATGGCGCTAGAATTAAAAGGAACAGAGCATAGGCTTAAAAACAGCACTCCAGAATGCCACTAAGCTAGAAACAATCTACAGGCACTTTTCACAACCCTTAGGACAGAATGGAAGCTAAAAAATTGCTAGACATCTACCATAGGTGCTTATTTCAACTGGGCTATAACAAATTCTATGAATTCAGAAACAAACCTGGGATGATGTTAGCCAGAGCCCTGAAGTCCAAAAAGGCTCATAACCAGATTCCTTGTATCAAACATTCAATAGATTCTTTAGAAAATACTACCATAGAGAATACTAATTCCTTTCATAATAATATTCCAAATTATATAACTTACCTACCACACCCTCTGGTTCAGAATCCCCCACTATAATGTGATCTCCTTTTCAACAGTTGTCAGATGAGCCAGTAAAATATCTAGAAGACCCCGTCACTCCCCAAGAACTGCTAATATCAATAGGACTACCCGGAAACAAAAGTCCAAGCCTAGATGGTCTCATGTCTAAATTTTATAAATACAAAAAGGGTGGGGGAACAAGAGGCGCAATAGTGCCCTATCACTAGTGACACTACAATGTGAGTGGTGTAATGCAGTTCCACTCACCTATTCCAGTTGTGTGACCCACAACTGGCTTGAAGACATAACACAGTATCAGCTGCTGCAGGACTTCCACCGACCACTCCAACGTGGAAAAACTGCCAGAAAATATGGGAAGCAAGGTGTGCCACAGTCCGCGCTGCTGAGTCCACAAAATCACCTGGGATGCAAGATGTTGTAACAAAGTACTTCTTTATTCCTTCCTACGCGTTTCGGCGCCCTTCCTGGCACCTTCCTCAGGAGCGCGGACTGTGGCACACCTTGCTTCCCATATTTTCTGTAAATTTTATAAATACTTTTCCGAACAACTAACCCCCTGGTGATAAAAGCTTTTAACTCCATCTCAGATTCCATCACATTCCCATGTCACTTCATAACCACACATATTACAGTTATTCGTAAACTGGAAATAGATCCCAAATCTTGCAATGCTACCATGAAATTTCCCATTTAAATTTTGGCTTGAATATGTAAGTTAAATTACTTGCAAATAGATTGAACCCCTATCTTCCAGGCTTAATTCACCCTGACTAGGTGGACTTTGCTGCGGGCAGAGAAGCATGTGACAACACCCTCAAAATGTTTGACATCATTAATTATGCACACTTACATAAAACTCTTTTCATCATTCTGGCTTTGGATGCCGAAAAGGTTTTTAACAGAATTTGTTGGCCCTCCCTCTCACAAACTCTGGACCATATTGGTCTAGGGCCAATATTTATATCTATAATACTTGCTCTGTATCACGCACTGATCATCAGACTAAAAATTAATGGTTCATTATCAGACCCTTTTTTTTGCATAAATAAAGGCTGTTATTTATCCCTCCTACTCTATATACCAATTATGGAAAATCTTTTGTGCAGCCATATGCCCCATGACTGATAAACATGAAATCAATATTGCAGAGAGAGACTACAAATGATCATCATTTGCTGTTGATCTCCTGATCTATATTACCAATCCACATATATTTGTTTCCTCTTTGATTAAATTGAACTGATGTGTTTCGAGAAATGGTCACACTTCAAGATAAACATTGACAAGTGATTAAGTATTGAATGTCTTTCTACCCCAATCAGTGAACACTTTGAAGTCCAACTTCCCCATGAAATGGCCCCAAAATAACAATATCAACTATCTGTGCATTGATGTTCTCTCAGATCTCGAGGCTGTTCTCTCTCAACTTTCAATTTTCTTTTTCCCGGTTGGAGTTGGATCTTAACACCTAGAACCGGAGAGAATTCTCTTAATGTGGCAGAGTCAATGTTCTAAAGATGACAGTCTACATAGGATGCTTTACCTGCTGAAATCCATCCTGATATATACACCGTCCTCTTTTTGGGTTCAAATTCAACGTCGTTCTAGATGTTTTGTTTGGTCATCAAGCCGTCCAAGAATCCATCGATATTATCTAGCATCAGCCCGTGCAACGATCCTCGATTTGTTGCATTGCATTCCCATCTCCAAGATCATATCCCAATATGTAGTAGGTGTAATAATATTACCAAATACCTCCAATTAAAAATGTAGTAGTTTTTTTCACTGTCACTTCACGTGCAGGCATTGCAGGACCTTAAGTATCCATGGTTACGGCCACTAGCAACTAACTGTCACTATATCAGTGGCCATAAACATGGATACCTAAGGTCCTGCAATGCCTGCACATGAGGAAAGAGACATAACGAATCAGAAAAACTATACATGTCTAATTGGAGGTATTTGCTAATATTATTACACCTACTACATATTGGGATAGGATCTTGGAAATGAGAATATCCCTTGTGACAGATCACACAGGGGAAGGGGTGTGTCAACTTCGCTCGCCTCTGGGGAAGGGAGAGAAGGACCCAGCAGGGATGCTATTGGCGCCACCACTTGCCCCAGGTCAGTCAGGGAATTGCAAATAGTCGCCGGAAAGGATTCCCTTATAGGTACGAGATATTGAGGTGCTCCCTCAGTCCAGGCTGGGGACATATATATAAACCTTCTGGCCATCACTGAGTTCCTCTTTAACACAGTACCACTGCCACCAGTTCCTCGGTCAATATACAAGCCCCGTCCGACAACAGGGTTATATCGGGTCAGAAACCAACCCTGGGAGTAAAGTATACTATAACGAGTCGAGCAGGCGGATGTGGGGATTCGTGAATCAAGATAAAAGAGCAGCCCAAGATTAATTTTATATTTAATCGCTGAAAAGGCGCACTAGAAAAATACAGGTATATATACAAGAACAAATACACAAGTTTACAGTCAGGAATGTAGGGTAGGGTACAGATAGGTTACAATTACTGTGTTATATAGCATGTGACCACAGGGAGGTGCTGATGGATCACAGGTCCATACCTTAGTTACATGGTTTCCTTGGCCGCGTCAGATAACGGACCTCCTGCCAGTAGAAGAACTCAGCTCAAAATGAGGAGCTGCAACTTATTTCCTAGGCTGCTCCCTCCCACTGTGCCCACCCCTGGGCTGGGCTGCTTTCCTCCTCCCATATCTGGGAGTATGATTTTCCAGGCAGAACTGTGGATGGCTCATAACTTTCCGCCCGTAGCTCCAAATGGGTCGGCGGTTCTGCTGGATTTTATCTGTACAGGGAGACCAAATACGGCTCCTGTATTTAACTCCTGGTAGTTATGCTTAACGCAGGGTTCTGGATGTGGCTAAATGGCTTGGCATGTGGGGAAAGGAATGTCGACAACGATTATGTGCTCGGCTAGTTTCAGAGATATTGCATTCTGTTATTATAGGTCATTTTCCAGATTCAATACCTCAGAGCCTTGCGGTGACCTGTGGTGCCACGATGTCCGCCTGAATCAAACAAAGGAAGCTAGTTGGCTTGTAGCTGCACGAGAGTTCACACCCCTGAGCTAGTTGCTAGACAGAGCTTTAAGTGGCTTGTTCCTGGAGTTAATTAAAGGAAAACAATGATTGCTCTTTATGACCTGGGGGAATGCCAAGGGTGGGGGGGGGCAAGTATTTTGGGTCACAGCATCTGTTAATGAATTTCGGACACCTTCACACCCCTTTAAGTCAATACTTTTGGTTTGCATTGCACAAGATATTTGCTAGGTGTTGTCATCCTCTTTTCCATGGACTTGGCTCCTTATGGCACATAATATTTCAGTATCATATAGGGTCAGGCAGACACTGAAGACTATATATACACACACACACCAAGTGAGAGGGGTGTTTTGGTTGATAAATGAACACTCTAGGTTTCCACCTGACGCTTCCGCAAATTCCTTCCTAGCCAACTACAAAAAGATGTCCTTATGTATAAACCGAGTAGATCCATTTGGTACGCTCTTATCCCTTTCTACTATCCTAGGTAACTGTCCTCATAGGATGCGTCAATTTTGAATACATACAACTTCAACAGGGTTACTCTTCACTGAACAGTCGTCCAGAATCCTTAGGCAGCCAATACAAAACCACATAATTGGAAATCAGTAGACCCCTCTTCTTTAGAAGAATGGTTTGTAGAAATGGCTAGAACTCATGCTATGGAAAAGTCCCAACACAAGAAGAGCCTATTACAACTGCTACTAAACTGGATCACTGGGAAACAATCCTTTATTTTCCACTCTACCAAACTATCCTAAGATACCTTATAGTTTGTCCCTTCTTTGCAAACCCATACACCAACAAATTGAGGAATACTTTCCCCTCAATCTACATACTTACACCCTGATTGTAATCCAATCTAACTAATCTAAAAAGCAATGAATACCCATGGATCCCCTCAATTTGGGTTTTTCTTCTCCTTATTTCCCATCCTTTAAGTGTAATGCTTATCCATATACTACATTGGATTCATGATATTTGTACCATGATTATCCCTCTTTATTCATATGCTTTATGTAGTGAAGTCCATATATGCCTTTTTTCTGCTCTTCCTGTTCCAGGATTTGATTTTCTGTTGTTATATTAGGGTATGTTTCCACAGTCAGGATTTGCTGCGGATTGGACTCTGCATACAGCCGCAGCGGCCAGACGTTACAGCATAGTGGAGAGGATTTTATGACATCTCATCTCCACTGTGTGTGCACGGTCACCTCCGGCATCTCGGCGTATACGCACATGCGGTGTGTCTTTATAGACAGCATGTCTATTTATCTTGCGGAGGCGCTTAGTCTCCGCAAGATAAATAGCACCATTCTATGAATAGGATGCGATGATTCCGCATGGGTTCAATAAATACATGAGCAATCACCGCACGTACAAACGCCAGCAGCGCTTTGGGCGGGTATCCGCTGCGTTCAAAGCGCTGCCAATCCGGAACGTGGACACTTACCCTTATGCTGTTACAAAATAAATAAAACTTTGAATTTGAAAAAAAAAGAAGAAAATGCCTACTTTCCTGTGTGAGTTTTCTGATGTCGAACAAGTAAGTATTTCTCAATATAACATTTCCCACATTCTGCACATGAAAATGGCTTCTCACCTGTATGATTTTTCAGATGTGCAACAAGATTTGTTTTCCGATTAAAACATTTCCCACATTCTGAACATGAAAATGGCTTCTCCCCTGTGTGTATTTTCTGATGTCTAACAAGACATGATTTAGTTGTAAAACCTTTCCCACATTCTGAACATGAAAATGGCTTTGCCCCTTCGTGAATTCTCTCATGTGCAACAAGTTTTGATTTAGTACTGTAATATTTCCCACATTTTGCACATAAAAATGGTTTCTGCCCTGTGTGACTTATTTGATGTGCAACAAGACTAAATTTATATGTAAAACATTCTCCACATTCTGAACAAGAAAATGGCTTCTCCCCTGTGTGAATTCTCTGATGTGTAACAAGATTAAATTTATCTGTAAAACATTTCCCACATTCTGAACAAGAAAATGGCTTCTCCCCTGTGTGAATTTTTTGATGTTTTAAAAGTACGGATTTCTTATTATAACGTTTTCCACATTCGGAACATGAAAATCTCTTATCCCCTGTGTGATTTTTCAGATGTGCAACAAGATTTGCTTTCCGATTAAAACATTTCCCACATTCTGAACATGGAAATGGTTTCTCCCCTGTGTGAATTCTCTGATGTGTTACAAGACATGACTTCATTGTAAAACATTTGTCACATTCTGAACATGAAAATGGCTTCTCTCCTGTGTGAATTTTGAAATGTGCATCAAGATGTGTTTTCCGATTAAAACATTTGTCACATTCTGAACAGGAAAATGGTTTCTCCCCTATGTGAGTTCTCTCATGTGTAACAAGTCTTGATTTAGTATTAAAACATTTCCCACATTCTGAACATGAAAATGGTTTATCCTCTATGTCAGCTATTTCATGTTCATCAGCCCTTCTGTGACTTTGGTTTAGCATATTTGTCTTTGATGAAGCAGAAAAAAGAACCTGCTGAAAAGGATCAGATGACAGTTTTTTTCTGACAAGGTCTTGAGGTGTATCTGGTATAATGACGTGTTCTTCACAAGTATCGGGTTTGATACAGAGATTATCTGCTGAAAAATCTGAGAATATACATCCCTCTGATCTCCTGGTATGGTCATCTAGCAAGAATAAAAATGATTTTGTTATTTGTGAGTAACTTTCCATTGGAATTATATTACTATTTATATTATTATATACTTTAAGGTATTTTCATGCAAACTGTAATACAATTCAATTATTGACAGACTAAGACAATAGACCAGAAATTTTCACGACTCTATTATAGCCATCTTTTCAGTTCATGTTTCACGGTGTCATGAATATGTTCCAGTTACATGTTCAGAGAAGACTCATAGAAAGGAGCTGTAATGAGACCACCTTATACAAATAATAATGTCTTAATAGTCTCATCCAAGTACCCTATGTAATTTACATGTACTATTAATTTTGAGTAACTGCAATATATAGGCTCATTTTTTCTTACCCTTGGATCTGGTTGCACGACTGCATCGCTGCCATTGAAAACCTTTGCATAGCGAGCAATGACAGACATGTACAGTACGTGACCATAGTTGGTGCTCTATGGTGCAGAGCACATTCAAGCTTAATGCCAAGAGGAAGAAAGAGTGCCGATGTAATCCTACCCATGTGAGCACAGACCAGACACCCCTTTCCGCAAGAAATAATGGCATCTTCCAGCAAGGCTGAGAACACACCACCATATCTCATAATTCTGTAGGGTTCACCAACTCGTAAATTAATGACAGCACCAACAAGAACTTGACCGGGCTGGAGTTGTTTGGCACAAGAGGATGACAGGGAGAGTACACCTGTATCATTGTCACACACTCAGGGATGGAGGCCTGAAAGTGAGATAGAAAGAGAGGAGCAGGAGTATGATGCAAATGAGGACACCAACAAGTTACTATTTAGGGATGCTGCCTGGTTACCAAAAATACAAGTGTAGGACGATAAATTGAGAATGTTGCTAATAATAGCAGGCCAATGTGCTTTCCCCAAATGACTAGTTTGTGTTGCTTAATGTGCTTATGAAGAGCTGTAGTTCCTAGTCTTTTCCGGTGTCACCAAAATGGGCCTGTGACTAGATGTTTCGGCATTGAAAATATAGCCTACTGATGAACCTACAAGATGAGGAAACACGTTGAGGCAATGAGGCAGTCCATCTAAGAAGGACAAGCATTGAATGATAAAACTTATCAATTTGTTCCGTTATATATTACAGGGGTCCCCCCAATAAGGAGAAACCATGAGAACCACCATTGAACGGGGATGCCACGCTCTGCAGCTTCGCAGTACCAGCCTAGGTATTAATCTAGGGTTCCACAGGTTATTATTTTGGTGTTGCCTGGGACTTTTCTACCACTCAGTATCTCGGACCTAGAAACACTATCTGCAGGTTTTTTGGATTCATATATCAAATTATCTTGGAACGATCTACACTATTGATTAATTGTGTATGTTAGCGGTAGGTCACCCAAATATACAGTGGGTACGGAAAGTATTCAGACCCCTTTAAATTTTTCACTCTTTCATTGCAGCCATTTGGTAAATTCAAAAAAGTTCATTTCTCATTAATGTACACTCTGCACCCCATCTTGACTGAAAAAAACAAAAAGTAGAAATCTTTGCAAATTTATAAAAACAAAACAAAACTGGTCACATGGTCATAATTATTCAAACCCTTTGCTCAGCATTGAGTAGAAGAACCCTTTCGAGCTAGTACAGCCATTAGTCTTGGGAATGATGTAACAAGTTTTCCACACCTGAATTTGGGGATCCTCTGCCATTCTTCCTTGCAGATCCTCTCCAGTTCCACCAGGTTGGATGGTGAACGTTGGTGGACAGCCATTTTCAGGTCTCTCCAAAGATGCTCAATTGGGTTTAGGTCAGGGCTCCGATTTGGCCAGTCAAAAATGGTCATAGATTTGTTCTGAAGCCACTCCTTTGTTATTTTAGCTGTGTGCTCAGGGTCATTGTCTTGTTGGTAGGTGAACCTTCTGCCAAGTCTGAGGTCCAGAGCACTCTGGAAGAGGTTTTCATTCAGGATATCTCTGTACTTGGCCACAGTCATGCTTCCTACAATGGCAATCAGTCGTCCTGTCCCTGCAGATGAAAAACACCCCCATAATATGATGCTGCCACAATGTTTCACTGTTGGGATAGTATTGGGCAGGTGATGAGAAGTGCCTGGTTTTCGCCACACACACCACTTAGAATTATTACCAAAAAGGTCTAGCACTCTTCTCATCAGACCAGAGAATCTTACTTCTCATAGTCTGGGAGTCCTTCATGTGCTTCTTTAGCAAACTCTATGTGGGCTTTCATATGTTTTGCACTGAGGAGAGACTTCCATCGGGCCACTTTGCCATAAAGGCCTGACTGGTGGAGGGCTGCAGTGATAGTTGACTTTGTGGAACTTTCTCCCATCTCCCTACTGCATCTGTGGAGCTCAGCCACAGTGATCTTGGGGTTCTTCTTTACCTCTCAACAAGGCTCTTCTCCCACAATTGCTCAGTTTGGCTGGACAGCCAGGTCTAGGAAAACTTTTGGTGGTCACCAACTTTTTTCATTTAAAGGATTATGGAGGCCACTGTGCTCTTAGGAACCTTGAGCACTGCAGAAATTCTTTTGTAACCTTGGCCAGATCTGTGCCTTACCATAATTCTGTCGCTGAGCTCCTTGGCCAGTTCCTTTGACCTCATGAATCTCATTTGGTCTGACATGCACTGTGAGCTGTGAGGTCTTATATAGATTGGTGTGTGCCTTTATAAATCAAGTCCTATCAGTTTAATTAAACACAGCTGGACTCCAGTGAAGGCGCAGAACCATCTGAAGGAGGATCACAAGGAAATGGACAGCATGTGACTTAAATATGAGTGTCTGGGCAAAGGGTCTGAATACTTAAGACCATGTGATATTTTGTTTTTTTCTTGAATAAATTTGCAAAAATTTCTACATTTGGTTTTTTTTTTCAGTCAAGATGGTGTGAAGAGTGTACATTAATGAGAAAAAAATTAACTTTTTTGAATTTGCTAAACGGCTGCAATGCAACAAAGCATGAAAAACTTAAAGCGTGCTGAATACTTTCCATACCCAATGTACTATCCGGTTTAGGTTTTAGATATCACAGTAGTTTGGATCTACAGCATTGTAGGTTATCCAGAAGTACTTCCCTATATCGGAATTTTTACTGCACTGGATTTTCTTCTCGGTGTTTTAAATGAAATTTAATAAATGTTTTAAATATATACATGTTCAACTTGTCTAACACTCGCTTACTCATATCAATGACTGCTAAAAAAAAAAAACCATTGCAAGTGGGTGTGGCTAGGACGCACACTGAGATGGTTGTATTTCTTTGAGCTCTGCAGAGTTGAATTAATGCCTTTTCAAAGATCCTAATAAACTAAAAAGCTACTAAGACCTTCATAAACCACTTATTTGAACTTATTTGAAACTTCTTTGGAAAATCTGGGATGAAAAAATGCCAATTCTGGACAAAAATAAAGGAGCTGCAGCTTCACAGTCACGATGATCACAGCATCAGCTGTTTTACACTAGGAGACTTCACAGTGCGAGTAAAAACTCCCCTCCAGCTCCAGAGAAATTCTTCCCAATTCAGAGCTGAAGCTAAAGGCGGCAGCATGTGAGGTGAGATACCACTGGCACGCAGTCTTGTCTGAGTCTCTAACACACACAATATCCATGGCCCCTTACCAGCCTGAGAATAACAGCCCCAGCTGCCTGCTTTAGCTTGGCTGGTTGTCAAAAATGGAGGCACTCCACACTTTTTTTTAAAATTTAAATAAATTTTAAAAAAACATAGGAACCCCTCTATTCTTGATAACCAGTGTTTATAACGCCGACATCTGAAGGTTGCAACCCGCAGTTGTCAGTTTTTCCTGGCTGGTTATCAAAAATACAGTGCAACTCTACGGGTTTTTTTTTTTCTATTTACAGCGTAGGTGCCGGCTGATGAAGATTGCCATTGGCAGCCGCAAGCTCTCACTGTTATTAGCACCAACAGGCATAGGCTGATGCAGGCAGTTCAGGTTCGTCCATCTTTATCTGGGAGTGACTCAGAAACAGAGCAAATATAGCAGTAGACACTGCTGGGGATGAGGCACAATGAGTCACTCACATTATACATACAGTTGATACCAGAAGTTTACATACACTATATAAAAAGACACACACACATGCATGTTTTTCTCAATATCTGACATGAAATCAGAATAAACCTTTCCCATTTTAGGTCAATTAGGATTACCATAATTATTAATATTTGCCTAATGCCAGAATAATGAGAGAGAGAAGGTTTTAGAGCATTTTTTTACTTACTGCAAAGTCAAAAGTTTGCAAACATTTCATTAGTGTTTGGTACCATTGCTCTTAAACTGAACGACTTGGATCAAATGTTTGCGATATCCTTCCACAAGCTTCTCACAATAGTTGGTCGGAATTTGGGCCCATTACTTCTGACAAAACTGGTGTAAGTGAACCAGGTTTGTAGGTCGCATTGCTCGCACTTGCATTTTCAGCTTTGCCCATAAATTTTCAATTGGATTGAGATCAGGGCTTTGTGATGGCCACACCAAAACAATGACTTTGTTATCCTTAAGCCACTTTATTACAATTCTAGCCGAATGCTTTGGGTCATTGTCCATTTGGAAGTCCCATTTACACCAAAGCTTTACCTTCCTGGCTGATTTCTTCAGATACAGCTCTGGCAAAAATTAAGAGACCACTGCAAAATTTTCAGTTTGTCTGATTTTTCTCTTTATAGGTATCTTTTTGTGTATACTGTAAATCGCTATTTTATTCCATAAACTACTGACAGGTCTTCGAATTTTCAAGCACTAAATTTTGTATTTATTTTCAGAAAATGAGAAATGGTCAAAATAAAAAAATGCAGTTCTTGCAGACCTCAAATAATGCTAAGAAAACAAGTTCTTAATCATTTAGAAACAATACTAATGTTTTCTCTCAGGAAGAGTTCAGAAACCAATGTTTTGTGGAATAACCATGATTTTTAATCACAACTTTCATGCGTCTTGGCATGCTTTCCACCAGTCTTTCACACTGCTTTTGGGTGACCTTATGCCACTCTTGGTACAAAAATTTAAGCAGTTCTTCTTTGTATGATGGCTTGTGACTATCCATCTTCCTCTTGATTACATTCCAGAGGTTTTCAATGGGGTTCAGGGCTGGAGATTGGGCAGGCCATGATAGGGATTTGATGTGGTCCTTCATCCACACATTGCGCCATGCCACACAGCTAGGTCAATCATTGTCCTGCAGGAAAAAACAGTCCTCAGAGTTGTGGAACATTGCCTGAGCAGAAGGAATCAACTGTTTTTCCAGGACAACCTTGAAAGCAGCTTGATTCATACATCCTACACAAGATTAACCTGCCCAATTCCAGCCTTGCTGAAGCATCCACAGATCATCACCGATCCTCCACCAAATTGGACAGTGGGTGCAAGACACTGTGGCTTGTACGCTTCTCCAAGTCTCTGTCTGTCTCACCATAAGACAACCAGGTGTTGGGCAAAGCTGAAAATTAGACTTATTAGAGAAGATTACCTTACTCCAGTCCCATATGGTCCAATCCTTATGGTCTTTGGCAAACTTCAGCCTGGCTATCCTTTGTTGCTCATTGATGAAAGGCTTTTCTCTAGCTTTGCATGACTTGAGCCCTGCCTCTAGGAGTCTATTATGAACTTTTCTTGCCATGCACTTCACCCTAGCTGCCATTTGCCATTCCTTTTGTAGGTCACAATGTCATCCTGCGGTTGCCGAGTGATATTTGAAAAATATGGCGGTCATCCTGGTCAGTGGAGTCGTTTTCGCCCTCTGCCGGTCTGTACCTTTGTTGTCCCCAATGTCTGCTGTTTGACCTTGTTGTTATGAACTGCCATCTTAGAAATTTTAAGGATGGAGGCAGCATAACACTCACTGTATAACGCTAGTAAAGCCAGAATAGAGCCCTTCTTTTCCTCACTCAAGACTTTTCAACTCCTTTGGCATGGTTAAAAGTTATTTTTTCATTCCTATTACTTTTGGGATATTACTAGCACTTGTTTTGCCATCCAGCTTATCCTATTTCAAGAGGATTGTGAACACCACAGCAGGGTTTTTCAGGATGTCCCACCTGACAGCACCACCAGGAGGTTGTCCTTCTTATCCAGGTACACAGAAGAGGTTAAATAGCCCCTCCAAACCAACACCCTTCAGTGTTTTTCCTGTCAGACGCAGAGGAGCACAGCGGTGCGTGTACCTGTTAGGCCGGCGTGAAGAGTCGGGACCCGGTGGAGCAGGAGCTCCCGGGACAAGCGATGCCCTCTCCAAAGGTCCCTCAGTGCTGGGGTCGATCTGGCTGCTCCCCGTCGGATCGCATACCCTCAGAGGGCTCTGCGCCGTGGCAGCTGCTGCTCCAGGACGCCGGCGCCTAGTGTCCTGGATTTCCGGCGCGCCGCTTCGAGGGGGGCGTCGCCAAGAAAACATGGCGGCGCCCAGCGCAACGCGGTTGGGCAAATTATGGATCCCACCGGTGCTGGCGGCGCAAGGGTTCCGGCACCCTGTACATGGAGGGGCGTCGGGAAAGGCGGGGATGCAGACCCACGCAATTCGGCGCACTGGGAGCGTGCTGTTATGAATGGGTCACCGTGGAGAAAAAAGCAAACAAGCTAAGCGACGGAAAACAGAGTGGTTGGTAACTATATGCAGATTGCAGATCCCTGATCTTACCACACAACTAGAAGTAGCCGTGGAGCGTGCCTACGATGAACCTAGATGCCTAGTCAAGAAAAGCAAGAAAAGGGAAAACTAACTGCCCCAGAGCAGACGCCAAAGGAATAGATAGCCCCCACACATGTATTGACGGTGAAACAAGATGAAGGCACAAACACAGGCAGGAAAATAGGCTGAGCAAATGATGGGGCCCAAACTAACTAGACAGGAAAGGAAAGGGGAAGACACTATCTGCAACCTGCAAAAAAACCCTACAAAATAATGTCCAACACTTCTGATAGCAAAAATAACCCTGAAGTCACTAGACTTCTCCCACTATATCAGCGATCTGAAATATTCTGAGACAGAGCAAAAAGAGACCGAACTAGTAAGGGACAAAACAGCCAATTGGCAAAATACTGATAAATAAGAGTGGAAATTCAGCTCAGCCACCAGCCGGGGCTGGCAGACCACACAAAAAACTGAATAGACCAACAAAATCAAGTGTGAACATTAGCAGAAAAACTTAGCTTTAGATGACTGGAACAGAGCTGAAAACCAAGAGCTGACAAGCCAGAAGGAATCACCAGCAACTGAATAGGGCGTCGGCTGTCTTAAACCCAATCTGAGAATCCTGAAATCCAATCATCATCCTCATTCTCAGGTGGCAGATCTCCACCGATCAAACCAGCTGCACCACCTCCCGTCACCATCAAGAGGGAGTCCAGAAGGGGAACTCACAACTGGTGAGAATGAACTCACAACAGTACCCCCCCTTGATGAGGGGTCACCGAACCCTCATCCACGCCACCAGGCCGATCAGGATGGTCCCGGTGAAAAGCATGAACCAATCTATTTGCATGAATTTCGGAGGCAGAGACCCAAGAATTATCCTCCTGACCATAACCCTTCCATTTGACCAAATACTGGAGTCTCCGTCTAACCAAACGAGAATCCAAAAAGTTTTCTCTACCTCATATTCCACATTGCCTTCGACCAACACAGGGTCAGGAGGTGCTGCCATAGGAACCACTGGCTCAACAAACCTCTTCAACAGAGATTTGTGAAATACGTTATGGATCTTGAACGTAACTGGAAGAGCCAATCGAAACGAAACAGGATTAAGAATTTCCAAAGTCTTATAAGGACCAATAAATCTTTGCTTAAATTTAGGAGATGCAACCTTCATAGGAATATTCTTAGACGACAACCAAGCCATATCACCCACTTTAAACCGCGGACCAATGGTCCTGTGCCGGTTGGAAAAATCGCTGGGCCTTTTCCTGAGAAAGTGACAGATTATCCACCACTTGGTCCCATATCTGCTGCATTCTCTTAACCACAGTGTCCACACCTGGGCAGGACGAAGATTCCACTTGCCCTGAAGAGAACCGAGGATGAAACGCAAAATTACAGAAAAAGGGTGACAAAGTGGCAGAACTAGCTCTATTGTTCAGCGCAAATTTGGCCAAGGGCAAAAATGAGACCCAATCATCCTGATAAGCAGATATAAAACATCTCAAATAAGACTCCAAGGTCTGGTTTGTTCTCTCAGTCTGCCCATTGGTCTGGGGATGAAACACGAAGGAGGATAACTGAATTCCCAGATTGGAACAAAAGGCTCTCCAGAATCTGGAAACAAACTGGACTCCTCTGTCAGACACAATGTTCTCAGGAATCCCATATAACCGAACCACCTGTTGTAAAAACAAGGGCAGCAACTCAGCAGAAGATAGCAACTTTGGGAGTGGTACAAGATGGACCATCTTCGAAAATCTATCGCAAATCACCCAGATAACAGTCATTCTCTGAGAGACAGGAAGATCAGAAATAAAATCCATTGAGATATGGGTCCATGGCCTCTTGGGCACCGGCAAGGGCATCAGCAACCCACTAGAACGAGAACAGGGTTTAGACCGAGAACAATTCCCACAGGACTGTACAAAATTCCTGACATCACGAGATAAGGCAGGCCACCAAAAGGACCGACTCACTAAATCTCTGGTACCAAAAATACCTGGATGACCAGGCAATGCGGAGCAATGAATTTCAGACATCACTCTCTTTCTCCACTGGTCAGGAACATACAATTTTCCCATAGGGCAACGCTCAGGTTTATCCTCCTGAAATTCCTCCAGGGTGGGTCTCAAATCTGGCGAAATGGCAGAAAGAACTACCCCCTCACCTAGGATGGAAGTAGGCTCGGTCACACTAAGAGAATCAGCAAAGAAATTCCTAGAAAGGGCGTCTGCCTTAACATTCTTAGTGCCCGGAAGAAAAGAGACCACAAAATTAAAACGCGTGAAAAACAAGGCCCATCTAGCCTGTCTAGGATTCAAGCATTTGGCCGACTCCAAATAAATCAAATTCTTGTGATCGGTTAGGACCACAACTTGATGTCTAGCTCCCTCCAACCAATGTCTCCACTCCTCAAATGCCCACTTCATGGCCAACAATTCCCGATTCCCCATATCATAGTTGCGTTCAGATGGGGAGAACTTTCGAGAAAAGGCGGCACAGGGATTCATCTTAGAAGTCACAGGGTCTTTTTGGGACAAATCAGCTCCTGCACCAATCTCAGAAGCATCTACCTCCACCTGAAATGGAAGTGAGACATCAGGTTGCCGTAAAACTGGAGCTGAAGAAAATCTCTGCTTAAGCTCCTGAAATGCTGAGATAGCCTCAGGAGACCAATTCAGCACATCAGCGCCCTTCTTGGTCAGATCAGTCAGTTGTTTGACAATACCAGAAAAATTAGCTATAAATTTACGATAGAAATTAGCAAAACCCGAAAACTTCTGGAGGGCCTTCAAAGAAGTATGCTGAACCCAATCATAAATGGCCTGTACCTTGGCCGGGTCCATTTCAACAGTCGATGGAGAGAAGATAAATCCCAAAAATGAAATCCTCTGTACACCAAAGAGGCATTTCGATCCCTTAACAGGGAATTCTCTCTCAAAATCCGGAACACAGTCCGGACGTGTTCCACATGAGAATCCCAATCACTAGAAAAGGTCAAAATATCATCCAGATAGATGATGAAAAACTTATCCACAAAGTCATGGAAAATATCATTCATAAAGGACTGGAAGACAGAAGGGGCATTAGTGAGCCCAAAAGGCATCACCAGGTACTCAAAATGTCCCTCCGGAGTATTAAACGCCGTCTTCCATTCATCCCCGTGCTTCATGCGAATAAGATTATACGCCCCCCTGAGGTCAAGCTTAGTAAACCAGCAGGCACTCTTAACTCTGGAGAATAAATCAGACATCAGAGGCAACGGGTACTGATATTTAACAGTCATCTTTTTAGGGGAACGATAACACTGGTCAACAGCATTTTTGGTGCCAAAGATATTTCATCGAATTTAGGGTATTTTTGGGGTGCTGATTCTGAATATGTCATCAGTTTTGCCAGATTGGCTCAAGTTTTTGAGATTTTTGGTATCTTATTTATAGCACTTGTTGGTAAATGCGACGCATCATCTCATTAATTTCTTTGGATTAGTACTTGAACTGAGCAGTTCTCAATATAGTTTTGTGTTAATTAGTGTTCTAAAAGTTTGTTCATAGCTTGATTTTTGCACTAACTTTATGTTGTTGTCTGTTTTCCAGTGAAAAGCATGAACTCATCAAGAAGAAGTTGTCTTAACGATCCAGACTCATTCTGTTACATTTGTGGTGAATACACACTGCCAAAACATAGAAGAAACATAACAGACTTCGTAAAAAAAGTGTATTTTGCCTATTTTGGGGTTATGCTTGGGGACCAAGACAAGTTTTGGGCACCACACATAGTGTGCAAAGCATGTATCGAATTATTACGAAAATGGAGCAAAGGACAAAGAAAAAGCTTCAAATTTGGTGTTCCAATGGTGTGGAGAGAGCCAAAAAATCATCATGATGACTGTTATTTATGGTAAACACAGGTACAGGCACATCTTCACAATGAGGGACAGGCCTTCTTGCAGATTCCATGTTACTCCCATTTTCGTTTCTTATGCTTATTGAATCCTTGCACTTGCACTGCACAGAAATAACAGTCATCATGATGATTTTTTGGCTCTCTCCACACCATTGGAACACCAAATTTGAAGCTTTTTCTTTGTCCTTTGCTCCATTTTCGTAATAATTCGATACATGCTTTGCACACTATGTGTGGTGCCCAAAACTTGTCTTGGTCCCCAAGCATAACCCCAAAATAGGCAAAATACACTTTTTTTACGAAGTCTGTTATGTTTCTTCTATGTTTTGGCAGTGTATATTCACCACAAATGTAACAGAATGAGTCTGGATCGTTAAGACAACTTCTTCATGATGAGTTCATGCTTTTCACTGGAAAACAGACAACAACATAAAGTTAGTGCAAAAATCAAGCTATGAACAAACTTTTAGAACACTAATTAACACAAAACTATATTGAGAACTGCTCAGTTCAAGTACTAATCCAAAGAAATTAATGAGATGATGCGTCGCATTTACTAACAAGTGCTATAAATAAGATACCAAAAATCTCAAAAACTTGAGCCAATCTGGCAAAACTGATGACATATTCAGAATCAGCACCCCAAAAATACCCCAAATTCATTAAAATATTTTGGACACCAGAAAAAAAATTTTTTTTCGTTGACCTGTGTAATCAATACACGGTCTTAATAATGACCCATCTTTCTTGGCCACAAAAAAAAACCCAGCACCTAAAGGTGACGAGGATGGTCTAATGTGACCCTTCTCCAATGACTCATTAATATAGGATGGCATAGCATCATGTTCGGGTACTGATAAGTTGAAAAGCCGACCCTTGGGAAATTTAAACCCAGGCATCAACTCAATTGCACAGTCATAACTCCTATGAGGAGGCAAAGACGCAGACTTGCTCTCACTAAATACATCAGAAAAATCGGCTAGATAATCAGGAATATCATGAGACTGAGGAGAGGTGGAGAAAACAGGAGCGTCCCTAAGAACACACTGACAACCCCAACTCACCACAGACCCAGATTTCCAATCCAAAACTGGATTATGAGTTTGCAACCACGGAAAACCCAGAACAATAGTATCATGCAAATTATGCAGCACCAAAAATTCACAATTTTCTTGGTGGTCTGGGGCAACCCGCATCGTCACCTGGGTCCAAAACTGAGGTTTATTCTCCGCCAAAGGAGTAGCATCAATACCCCTCAAAGGAATAGGCGTCCGCAGAGGCGTCATGGAAAAACCACAACGTTTAGCAAAGTCCAAATCCATCAGATTCAACGCTGCTCCTGAATCCACAAAAGCCTTCATGGAAAATGTGGATAAGGAGCAGATCAGTGTAATTGACAAAAGAAACTTAGGTTGTATACTGCCCACAGCAAATGTGTGTGTAAAATGTTTCTCTTGCTTTGTGCAGACAGAAATAATATGAGAGACGTCTCCACAGGAAAAAACACAGCTTATTACGCCTTCTAAACTCCTGACGTTGCGCCCTAGACAAAACTCTCACATTGCATAGGTTCAGACATTTGTCCAAAAGGTGGCAACTCCTCTCGTGTAATTTTGCGTTCACGTAAATGCCGATCAATTTGAATGGCTAATGACATAGAATCGTCAAGACCAGAGGGAACAGGAAATCCCACCATAGTATCTTCTTTTACGGTTTCTGACAAACCCTTCCGAAAGAGCTGCCAAGACACCATCATTCCAGGTAGTAAGGACCGCCCACTTTCGGAATTTTTGACCGTATAACTCTGCAGATTCCTGACCCTGTTTCAATGCCAATAGGGCATTCTCAGCTTGATCAATAGCATTAGGTTCATCATACAACAACCCCAAGGCTTCAAAAAATGCATCCACATTAGTCAGAATAGGATCTTCAGGTGTCAAAGAAAACGCCCAATCCTGGGGATCACCGCGCAGCAAAGAGATGACAATTTTAACCTGCTGCGCAAAGCTCCCCGATGAATTAGGCTTCAAGGCAAGAAATAATTTACAATTCTTAAAATTCAAAAAATTTAAACCTATCCCCAAAAAACACATCAGGAGTAGGGATCCTTGGTTCAGCAGCATGTGAATGAGCGAGATAGGCGGAAATTCCCCGCACTTCAGCAGTGAGCTGCTCCACACGATCAGACAATTGCTTAATCTCCATTTGAAAAAAAAAAAAAAAAAAAAATCCTCCTACGGCCCCAGAGAAAGAGGAAAAAATATACATATTAAAAAAAAAAAAAAAAAAATTGACACTTTTATTTTTTACAATTCTTTCCTGCTTTTGAGTACCCTAGAATCTGCGGTATGGCTGGTGATTCTGTTATGAATGGGTCGCTGAGGAGAAAAAAAGCAAACAAGCTAAGCCACAGAAAACCAGAGAGGTTCGTAACTATACAGATTGCAGATCCCTGATCTTACCACACAACTAGCAGTAGCCGTGGAGTGTGCCTACGATGAACCTAGACGCCTCGTCACGGCCAGAGGACTACATAAGCCTAAAGCAAGAAAAGGGAGAACTGCCCCAGAGCAGACCCCAAAGGAATAGATAGCCCCCACACATGTATTGACGGTGAAACAAGATGACGGCACAAACACAGGCAGGAAAATAGGCTGAGCAAATGATGGGGCCCAAACTAACTAGACAGGAAAGGAAAGGGGAAGACACTATCTGCAACCTGCAAAAAACCCTACAAAATAATGTCCAACACTTCTGATAGCAAAAATAACCCTGAAGTCACTAGACTTCTCCCACTATATCAGCACTCTGAAATATTCTGAGACAGAGCAAAAAGAGACCGAACTAGTAAGGGACAAACAGCCAATTGGCAAAATACTGATAAATAAGAGTGGAAATTCAGCTCAGCCCCCAGCCGGGGCTGGCAGACCTCACAAAAAACTGAATAGACCAACAAAATCAAGTGTGAACATTAGCAGAAAAACTTAGCTTTAGATGACTGGAACAGAGCTGAAAACCAAGAGCTGACAAGCCAGAAGGAATCACCAGCAACTGAATAGGGCGTCGGCTGTCTTAAATCCAATCTGAGAATCCTGAAATCCAATCATCATCCTCATTCTCAGGTGGCAGATCTCCACCGATCAAACCAGCCGCACCACCTCCCATCACCACCAGAGGGAGTCCAGAAGGGGAACTCACAACAGCATGCGCAGCAGCATCTGGGCTCGGAAGTAGGACGAATCAGATGTCTTGAAGCTGGGTAAGGCGACTACTTAAGACACACTGACAGACAGCACACTGACTCAGTAGAGATGGAAGGTGGTAGCCGTCCAGCCCCTAGGGCCAGATCCGGACCATGTGAGTAAAGGGGGTTAAGAGGGCCCCTTACAGGTTTCCATACACAGACACACAGGACCCTCTTTCCTATATATATTTTGCAGGCCAAGGAGGCACCCAAACAATCCACGTCGACCACCAGGAAGAAACCTAGTAACCTATGCCCCCTATGCTCGGCCAGGCTCCCGTCAGGACATACAAAAAAGTTGAGGACTGCATATCAGGACTCCTAAGACAGGAGCAGTCCTCTCTCCTGGACAATATGGGATCTGTGATACAAGAGGAAGTGCAGTCCACAGTCAAAGCACTTGTACCGGCACAGTCCCCGCGTCCTAAGAGGCCCAGATGGGAGCTGGAACAGAGTTCTGAGGAAGGAGAGGTGTCGGACCACTCCGATCTTGACTCCGGCAAATGCTCCTCGGCAGCTCGTCCAGAAGAAAGATCTCTTTTCCGCGGAAGATACGGACACACTCCTACAAGTTGTCCGAGATACAATGATGGTAGAAGATTCTACAGAACCACGAACAACCCAAGATGAGATGTTTGGAGGGCTGAGAGCCCGCAGAAACACAGTATTTCCTGTTAATTAACATATAACAGCAATGATATGGGAAGAATCGGGGAAGAAACTGATAGTCCCAAAAGACTTCAGGTACCGTCTTCCCTTTGATTCAGAAGAGACAAAAGTGTGGGAGACCGTTCCGAAGATCGACATACCGGTAGCCAGAGTGTCAAAGAAAACAGCTATCCCCTTCGAGGATTCGTCCGGCCTGAAGGATCCGATGGATAAAAAGATCAGAGGACCGCCTCAAGAAAGCCTGGGAAGCATCAGCAGCAGTTATGAAAGCTAACATAGCAGCCACCTCGGTAGCCAGATCAATGAGCTTATGGGTGAGCGAGCTAGAAGATCAGATTAGAGACAAAACCCCCAGGGAGGAGATCCTAAAGTCACTACCTCTCCTGAGAATGGCTACCGACTTCATGGCGGCCGCCTCGGCAGAATCAGTGCGTTTTGCCGCAAGAAATGCCCTGTCTAATGCAGCAAGGCGTGCGCTGTGGCTGAGATCTTGGACAGGAGACAGTCGAAAGACAAACTGTGCTCTATTACCCTTTTCAGGACTCCACGTTTTTGGGCCTGTATTGGACGAGCTACTTGAAAAAGCTTCCAACAAAAAGAAGGGCTTTCCGGAGGAAAAGCGTAAACGAATGCCTTTTTTTCGGAGGACCCGCTCCCATCCCAGACAGGACTATAGGGGAAAGGGGGAAAGGTAAAGTCCGGTAGGTGGAGCTACCCAAAAGGAGGAAGAGGGAGAAGTTCTCCTCAGGAGCAGAAGGCAAGACCTACCAGAGAATGAAGCCAGGAAGATAGGATGGAGACTCCAGTACTTCCAAAAGAACTGACAGGACATTACCCAAAACCGGTGGATTCGGAATACGGTCGCAGGTGGTTACAAAATCGAGTTCACTGAGCGACCGCCCAGGAGATACTGCGTAACCCAGACCCAGTCTCAGGTTACCCACCAAAGACTGCTAAAGGACATACAAGACCTAATAGAGATAGGGCCCATAACCCGGGTTTCCCATGCTCAGAGATTTCTGGGTCACTACTCAACTTTATTCTCCATAAAAAAACCAGGAGGAGAGTACCGAACCATAATAAATCTAAAACCACTAAATCAGTGGGTGACCTACAAAAGATTCAAGATGGAATCTCTGAAAGCAGTCATACCATTAATAAAGAAGGACTCGGTCATGTGCACCCTAGATTTAAAAAGTGCCTATTATCGTGTGCCCATCCACGTATCTCACCAGAAATTCCTCAGGTTCGTGATAAAAGATCACGGGAGAATACAACACTACCAGTTCCGTTGTTTACCATTTGGACTCGCCTCGGCGCCCCGGATCTTTACAAAGCTCATAGCAGAGATCATGGCCCATCTAAGGGAAAGAAATACCCTCATCATACCGTACGTGGACGACCTTGCTGCTAGTGGCAGACTCTCCACAAAAGATGGAGCAGGACCTTACATTCACTACAGCAATCCTACAGAACCTAGGATGGGTAATAAACTGGAAGAAATCAAGCCTAAAACCAGAAAGAAAGAAAGTGTTTCTCGGAGTCATACTAAACTTGGGAAAAGAATGTTCCTTCCTTCCCCTGCACAAATAGCAGGCAATCAAACAAGAGGTCCAGAGACGCAAGTACATCTCCATAAGGAAGGCCATGAGAGTCCTGGGTCTCATGACTTCATGCATCTCCATTGTACAGTGGAGCCAATTCCACTCAAGAATCCTACAAAAAGAGGTCTTGGCGACCTGGGACGGCAAAGAAGCATCACTAGACAAAAACATGAGACTCTCCGAGGAAGGAAGGCAGTCCCTATCCTGGTGGACGAACACACAAAACCTCAAAAAAGGAAGACCCTGGAGATTGTTGCCATGTACAAACATCAATACCGACGTAAGTCTCAGAGGGGGCTCACATGGAAAGTAGATACCTCCAAGGGACATGAGGCCCATCAATACGCATCCAGTCATCAAAGTACAGAGAGCTCAGAGCGGTCTGGGAGGCGCTAAAAACATGCCAAAAAGAACTGAGGGCTCAATGTCAAAATCTTCTCGGACAACTCAACTACAGTTGCCTTCCTTCAACATCAAGGAGGCCCCAGACACCGTCACCTACAGGACCTAGCACACAAAATCTTTCGCTGGGCAGAAAAGACAACATCAATTACGGCAGTCCACCTGAAGGGCTCCAGAACTCAGGTAGCGGACTTCCTGAGCAGAGAGAAGGTCCAACCTTCAGAGTGGTCACTAAGCAAAGAAGTCTTCAGACAGCTATCCCAACACTGGGGGCACCAGAAATCGACTTATTCGCCACAAGGAAAAATTCAAAAGCAAAAATTATTTTCTCTCAACCCTGCATAGTAGACGCTTTGGCTCAAGAATGAAACATGGTGCTCGCCTACGCCTTCCCGCCACTCCCTCTTATACCAAGGGTCTTAAAGATCCAGGAAAGCAGAACATTAGTAATATTGATTGTTCCTTACTGGCCCAAAAGAAGCTGGTTCTCCCTACTAAAATGGATGGCATGGGAAGATCCGATACTACTACCAGCGAGATGGGACCTTTTAACTCAAGGACCCCTAGTACACCAGAGACCAGAAATGCTACAGCTATCGGCCTGGATCCTGAGGCGGAGATCCAAAAATCAAAGGGACTCTCTGGCCCAGTAATATCTACTATGCAGAATAGTAGGAAGCTGGTAACCTCAGCCATATACCGAAAAATCTGGAGAACATTCTATTCTCAATGTAAGGTGCTAGTATCAGTCACCCAGGGTCCAGATATTCCACATATTCCTCGACTTCCTCCAGGCGGGCTTCGACAAAGGACTAAGGCCTAGTACACTGAAAGTGCAGGTGTCAGCCTTAGGTTCATACTTCGACTTTCCCCTAGCCAATCATCCCTGGGTAGTGAGGTTCATAAAAGCCACACAGCGTATGAGACCCACAATCCGTAGCTCGATACCACCTTGGGATCTCAGCTTGGTTCCAAATGAGCTACGCAAGAACTCATATGAACCACTAGAGTAGGCCCTCTTAAAATCAGTGACATTTAAAACCCTATTTCTAGTGGCAATAACTACTGCTAGACGCATAGGGGAGACACAGGCCCTGTCTATAGAACATCCATATTTAAAAATCCAGGAAGACTGCATCGTCTTAAAATTAAATCCGGCCTTTCTTCCCAAGGTGGTTACAGATTTCCACCGGAGTCAGGAGATAGTACTACCTGCTTTCTGCCAGAATTAAAACAACGAGAAAGAACGCTCTCTCCACCTCTTGGACGTTAAAAGAGCCGTCCTCCAATACTTACATCTTACAAAAGACTGGAGGGTAGACCCCAATCTCTTTATCCAGATGGCAGGCAAAAACAGAGGGAAGAAAGCATTGAAAGCTACCCTAGCTAGATGGTTGAAATCAACTATCAGTGCAGCATATGTGTCGGCGGGGGAGACTCCGCCAGAAAACCTTAGGGCCCATTCTCTGAGAGCCGTTTCTGCCTCATGGGCAGAGAGCGCGGGAACATCCATGGACCAGATATGCAGGGCCGCAACCTGGTCTAAATTTAATACCTTTTGCAAACATTATAAATTAAATGTTACGGCAAATCTTCAAACAGCCTTTGGGAGGAAAGTCCTCCAGGCTGTAATCCCGCCCTAGTTGGAGTAATTTAGTAATTCTCTTGGTGGTGCTGTCAGGAGGGACGTCCTGGAAAGTAGGAATTACCCAGCACCCTTATATACACTCCCTTGAATTTCCTGTCTGATATGTGATGTAACATGCGTAGATGGAAGTTCAATAAAACTGCGTTGCATACATCCTGGTGTGGTACTTAGAAAATCACTGAAGGGTGTTGGTGGGGAGGGGACATTTAACCTCTTCTGTGTTCCTGTCCCTATCAAGGATAAGAAGGACAACCTCCTGGTGGTGCTGTCATGATGGACTCCTGGAAATACCATTACCGGTAGGACTAATTCCTACTTTTTATACTTTCCTTCGCTAAATAAGATTTGGTTCAGGTGATCACCTAATCAGAAGCACATTAAGTAGAATGAGGTGTACACTGGTTGGAATTCAACTGACACTGGAATGGAATAGCTGTCAGACACGTAGAGAAGCTGATTTTTATAAAACTATGCAGTGGTCTTAATTTTTGTCAGAGCTGTATTACTTCAGTATTGCCTTGTAATCTTCTTTTCTCATGATGCCATTTTGTGAAGTGCACCAGTCCCTGCTGCTACAAAACAACTCCACAACATGATGATGCTATCCCCATGTTTCACAGTTGGGATGGTGTTCTTAGGTTTCGAAGCTTCTCCCTTTTTCCTCCAAATGTAACGATTGTCATTATGCCCAAAAACTTCCATTTTAGTTTCATCAGACCACAGGACATATCTCCAAAAATTAAGGTCTTTGATCTTGTGTGCATTTGCAAATATTAATCTGGCTTTTTTATGTTTCTTTTGGAATAATTGCCAGGAAGAAGCAGAGTGGCCTTAAAGCCCATTTTGATACAGCATTTGTTTCACTGTGGATATTGACACAATCTTACCAGCTTCCGCCATCATCTTGACAAGTTCTTTTGCTTTTGTCCTTGGGTTGATATGCACATGGACAAAAGCACGTTCATCTCTGGGACACAGAACCCATCTCCTTCCTGAGCGGTATTATGATGGTTGGACATTCCCATCTTGTTTGTACTTGCGTATAATTGTTTGTACAGATGAAAGACACATTCAGGTATCTTGAAATTGTACCCAAGGATGAGCCAGACTTGTGCAAGTCCACAATTTTCTTCTTGATATATTGGCTGATTTATTTAGACTTTCCCATGATACTACACAAAGAAGCAGTGCGTTTCAGGTGTGCACTAAAATACATCCACAGGTGTGTCTCTAACTCAGATTTTGCCAAACAACCTATCAGAAGCTTCCAAACACATGACATCATATGAGCAGTCCAGAATTGTTTAAAGGTATATTTATCTTCGGGTATATAAACTTTTGACTTTGCAGTAATAAAAATGCCTTAAAACATTCTCTCTCATATTATTCTGGAATTTGGCAAATAATAATTATGGTAATCCTAACTGACCTCCATTGAAGAACTCAACACTTCACATTGCAGCCTGTTCCACTCATTGATCACACTCAAAAAATATTTTCTAAATATATAATTCTTTATCTTCTCCCTTTCAGTTTCATTCAATAGCTTCTCGTTTCCATGGTCAAATGAGAATAAGGATGATCCCTCTACACTGTGACATCCCTTCAGATATTTGTGCTCAGCTATTAAGTCTCCTCTTAGCCTTCTTTTTGCAAGCTCCTTTAACCGTTCCTTGCAGGACATACTTTGCAGTACACTCACCATCCTGGTAGCTCTTTTCTGAACCTGATGACGGTCTACAGGCGGTCCGCTTCTTCTTGGATGCGAGTAACTGGGATGATGCTATCTGTGATCTTATTATTGACTTATTTTGACGAAAAACTTTTTTGTTTTAAGGGATGTTTTTTTATCTGCAGCAACGTGGCACTGCCATGGGTGTGGCCTGTGTGCCTTTTTTTGCCAATCTCTTTCTGGGGTATTGGGAGAGAGAGGTTTTTGGCGGAGGGGGCGTGCGGGTCGCAGACCATGTGCAGTGCTGGTTACGCTATATAGATGATTTGTTCATCATATGGCAAGGATCTGAAGATGGATTACATCAGTTTATGCATCAGTTGAACATTAATAGGTTCAATATTAAATTGACCTATCAGGTGAGCAAAAAAGTGGTGGACTTCCTGGACATTAAGATTGAGGTTGATGAAAACCGTTGTTTGCAGACAGATGTGTTCAGGAAACCCACTGCTGTGAACTCCCTTTAACATGCGGATTCAAGCCATCCCTATTCTACAATAAAGGCCATCCCAGTAGGCCAACATTTGAGGATGAAGCGTATCTGTTCTTCGGCTGCCAAATTTGAATCACAGGCTAGAGATTTGCAATCTAGATTTAAAGCAAGGGGATACAGTAATAGGTGTATTAAGAGAGGGTATGTAAAAGCGAAATACCAGTCGAGAGGATTTGTTACGTCCACGTTTTAAGGTGGACAAAGATAGTGAAACAATTCGTTTCATCTCTACGTATAATGGAGAATGGACTTCAATGAGGAATGGTCTTAAACATTGGACATTCTTTTAACGGATCCAACACTATCGAAATACTTGACGAAGTATCCTGCTATGACATCCAGACGAAGTCAAATTCCTGCTAGCATCCAGCCATTATGTTTCAACATCCAAGCAGGATGTTTTTGGTTCACGTGGTCCACCTAAGGGATGTTTTCCTTGTGGCAACTGCATTTCTTGCAGAAATATTTGTCGTACCACTGAATTTACATCTACAGATGGTAAAAAGACCTTTTCTATAAAATCTCACATTACCTGTGGAACAACTCCGGTTATATATTATGGGTACACGTACGCGTGAACATGTTCGCGACATAATGGCAGCTGAGAATGTTAGGCCTCTTTCACACATCAGGTTTTCGCCGTCAGGCGTGATCCGGCGCTTTTGACAAAAACCGGATCCGGCGAAACGCAATGCCGGATCCGGTTTCCCCCCCATTGACTTGCATTAGAGCCGGATCGAGCCGGATGGTCATGCGTTTCATCCGATTTTCGTCGGATCCGGCAATGTGACGCGATCCGGCGTCTGGAAAAAACGGCTACTGTAACGTTTTTTGTCTCCGGCGAAAAAGCCGGACACGCCGGATCCGGCGTGTCCGGCTTTTTCATACAATGAAAGCCTATGAGCGCCGCAATGCGCCTGATCCGGCAACAGCCGGATCCAGTGGCCGGATCCGGTTTTTTTGGTCTGAGCATGCTCAGTAGCTCTGCCCACAAGACATATATAAAAGCAAGACAGTGGGACCCTCAGCCACACCCAACATGACACCCAAGCCAAGAACCAGGAGCAGGAGAAGGCAGCAGACATCTGCAGCAGCACCATCAGCACCACCCCAAATGGAGCAGCATGCTGAACAACGGGAGGGGAGTCCAGCAGCAGATGAGAGACGGTAATTATCAAATCCCCCATTCCTCCAAACTAGGGCTATGGAATATCAAGATATTCATTGGCCCTTTGTTTCTCTTTATTCAACAGCCGCCCAATAGATGCAGCAGCAGCAGCAATTGCAGCAGCAGGAACACCACCCACAGCCATGGAGTCTGGCCATGAGGAAGACAGCACATCATCTTCTGGGAGCCCTCCCTCGCATCGTCAGCGTTTGACGGTAAGTTTTTATTTCCAAAATCCATCATCTCTGTAATATATGTCTATTCATTGCCTTTTATTTCAAAACAGGAATCACAAGATGAAGAGGAGCTCCCAGAAGAAGAAGGAAGGGGTGGACAGACACTTGAAGTGGGCTCACAATTGGTAAGTTTTTTGCATCAAACGCAGAAACACAACATCACACTACACACAACACATAGAAAACAATGTTCTGCAGACCACACAGCAAACAAATGCCTACATCCAAAGACATAACATTTTTTGTTTTCTTCTCTAGTCATTCACAATCTGGTGCTCGGCCAAGAGGTCCTCGCAGTGCCTCCCGGGGTCGTCGGCGACAGCAACGCGGCGGTCACCAGCGTGTAAGTATAAATATTTTTGCTTTGTTTTTTTTTGCACTTTTTATTTCATTTCTTTTGTGGAGGCTAATTATGTTATTTTTGTCTTTTTCTTTAACAGCCTTCACAGCGTGCTCCCGACTCTGACGGTGAGGATGGAGGGATTGATGTGGACCGCCTCATCGATCTCGTCAGAGAAAGGGAGCCGCTCTGGAATATGGCTGACCGCCGCCACGCTGACCTTATCGTTACCCGACGACTCTGGGAGGAAATCTGTTCGCTCCTTGTGGACCGCTGGGAGGACCTCGAAGCTCGGGCCCAGATTAAAGAGCGTAAGTATATACAGTACCGGTTGCTTGATTTAAACCAGTGTTTCCCGAACTCCAGTCCTCGTGGTCCCCACGGATCATGTGTTCAGGATTTCTATTTACTTTGGAAATCCTGAAAACATGACCCCTGGGGACCATGAGGACTGGAGTTTGGGAAACACTGATGTTGTATACTAACCACTCCTTTCTCGTTTCAGGGAACAGAATTGTGAATCGGTGGCGGTCTGTGAGGGATCGTTTCAAGAAGGAGTTCAATAAAGAGATGCGGGCCCCGAGTGGATCTGGAGGACGCAGGAGCAAGTACAAGTACGCACGAGCCCTGTCGTTCCTCCGGGAGACTATGCTCACCAGAAGGTAAATATTACACACCACATGTGACAAAAAAATGTTTAGATGTAACTTTTTTTTTTTTCAGCCAGGGCCATACCATGTCACTATTTTAATTGTTTTTTTTTCTCTTTATTCCACAGCACGGTGAGCAGCACTCGGGAGCCTGCACGATTGGACCCTTCTGAGGCGATCCCTGAGGAGACCGGCACCGAGGGACACTTCGACCGCCCCGGTACATCTGCACCTTCCCAGCCTTCCCACACATTCGACCCATCTGTCCCATCCACCAGCACAGGAGCATCGTGGCCGCCTACATTACATGAAGCTGCTGGTGAGGAGATCGCTTTCCCTTTACCCCACCCTTCTGCCCCTGCCACCTCTAGTACACCTGCGGGTACTGGGCGGCAGCGGCAGAGGGGTCAGGAAAAGAGTTATGTGCCAGAGTTCTTGCATCTGAATGCATCTTTCCAGAACTGTCTAAAAGTCTTTGTCAGAGCAAATCTCCGCAGGCTTTCAGCAGATCAACTCCAGCATTCTGGAGGTGAAGACACTTCTGCAAACCATGCATCCAGAAGCAAGATCTTCGCCAAACCACACCTTTTTCAGGTCTGTTGTGGAGCGCATGGCAACACTATCTCCTACCCAGCAGATGCATGTAATGCATTCGTGCCACGGTGCTCTACAGCAGGTTACCTCCCAACCTCCACCTCCCACCACTGTAGTTCCTCCACCTGCACCCCCTCCAGCCACTTTCCATCCTCCCCCTCCTATTACATACCAGCAACCTGGCCAGTACCAGCAACCTCCCCAGTACCAGCAACCTCCCCAGTACCAGACATCTCCCCACTTCCAGCAACCTGCCCCGTACCAAACTCCTTCCCCGTACCAAACTCCTTCCCCATACAACTTTCCATCAACATCATCTGCTCCTACAGTCCCTGCCCAACCCTCCACTCCACCGCCCACCACCTCTTCTGCCTCCCACATGTCCACCCATTCTGTAGCTTTTTCCACACCATCACCTCTAACTGTTCCTTCCCCACCACGATCCCAGTCCTCTCTCCACACTCCCATTGTCGAAGTGTCCCGCAGCCCCTCCAGCAGTATTTCCACCCCACACTACACAGATTTGTAATGTGTGTTTTGTAATAAAAATGCCCAGTTTTTTTTCAAACCTTTATTAAAAAAGTTTTTTTAACTTTAAAAACAGTTTACCAAAAAAAAATATTTTAAATAAAAGTTAAATTGTTTACACTGGTTGTCTGTCATTTCTTTCTGCGGCGAAATATGTTTAAAAAAAAAGGTTAAATACAGGGTATTTAAAAGGTAAAAAAGGTATTCAAAACCAGGTATATAACTGTGGGTAAATTTTAGCTTTTTGCCACAGTTGTGTTCCTGGTTGTGTTTGAAGCAAAGTATTTCACCTAAAAAGTTGTGTTTATTGTTGGTGATTTCCTAACAATGTACACAACTTTTGTTAAAAGGTGAAATACTTTGCATAAAACACAACCAGGTACACACCTGTGGCCTAAAGCTAAAAATAGAGACCATGACAAGATAGCCAACTTTGGTTGGCAAAGGTATATACTGTTGGTACAGAAGGTACACAAGTTTGGTTAGGGCACAAATCTTTCACACTCTGTCATCCTGCCAGTGTACTCTGCCTTGAGGTGACAAAGTATAGTGCAAAATTGTCCCTCATTACTGAAACCGTCACAGAACTTCTAGTGGTAATGTCATGGTAATCTTGCAAGGTGGTTTCTTCAGAGGTGTCCTCAATGGAAATGGGTTCCTTGCAGATAACAAAATTATGGAGTACCACGCAAGCTTTGATCACCTCGTCAACAGTTTCTGTCTTGAGGTTGATCGCAGTCAATAGGACCCGCCATTTGGCTGTCAGAATACCAAAGGTACATTCAACCATTCTTCTTGCTCTTGTGAGGCGGTAATTAAAAATGAGTTTTGGTCTTGTCAATCCTCTGCTAGAGTACGGTTTCAAAAGGTGTTCTGACAGCTGGAAGGCTTCATCCCCTACACAGACAAATGGCATAGGTGGACCAGATGTTTGCGGCAGCGGTCTAGGTGGTGGGAACTGGAAGGTGTTTCCATACAGTTTACTCCCCATGGCAGACAGTTTGAAAACTTGAGAGTCATTGGAGCGGCCATAGGCCCCAATATCAACAGCAATAAATTTGTATTCCGCGTCAGCGATGGCCATGAGGACAATTGAAAAATATTTCTTGTAATTGAAATATTCCGATCCCGATCCGGCTGGCTTTACAATGCGGATATGTTTCCCGTCCACAGCGCCCAAGCAGTTGGGAAACTGACATATCTGTTGAAACTTGTCAGCAATTTCAATCCACCTCTCTGTTGTGGGCTCTGGTGAAAACTCTTCAGCTAAGGAGTCCCACAGTGCACGGCATGTGTGCTTCACTATTCCAGATATGGTGGAAATCCCGAGTCTGTACTGGAAATGCAGTGACGAAAGGGATTCTCCAGTTGCAAGAAATCTGTGGGGAATTAAAAAATAATTAGTTTAAAATCACAGCATTACATACCAAAAGTCAGCTATAACACTTGGAGATGCAAACTACCACCAACAAGATTGCAGTGAAAGTGTGCTCTGATGCGAGCACATCCAATAAATGTGGCTTACCTTAAAGTCACCATCAGACGCTCTGCGGGTGAAACAGAGAAGCGGCAATAGGTGTCCGCTTTTCTTATGAGGTGTGCAATGCGCTCCACCAAGTAATCAAAATTCTCCATTTTCATCCGAACATATCCAAAAAATTTATCCGGGTTTCGTCGAAGGTCCATGCAGAGTGTAGAATAGACCCCACGCGTCATTCTCTTGGCTGTGATGGGGTGGATCCACAAACGTCGTCTACGATGCCTGATGCGCTGCTGTCTCGCTCTCTCCTTCTCCAGAACAATCACCCTCAAACGATTCGCCTCCGCTATAAAATCCGCCAAATTCTTCAAAATATTTCCAATCACAACATCCATCTTCGCCAGTAACTTGCTCTTCTCTCCAACCTGCACTTTCTCCTCTACAACCTGTCAAAGAAGGGCTGTAGGAACACGCTATATATAGTTTTCCAGTAGCCAATCCCGTTCGGAAGGCCACAAGGGTCAATTTTAAAAACCGGATTCGGCGTAATCCGTCGAAAAACGGATGAACCGGATGAGACGGATCCGGTTTTGTCTGTCAAGAACAAGACGCATCCGGCAGAAAAACGGATCCGGCACATCAGGTTTTACAAAACATTTGCCGGATCCGGCGTTCCGGCACGACGCCGGATCGCGCCTGACGCCGAAAACCTGATGTGTGAAAGTAGCCTTACTTATGTTTTCAGTTGAGTTACACTACCCCGTCATTTTTTGCAGTTTCACAAATGTAATCCTAAGTTCCTCTCGGTTAGGGGGATTGACCATGTTCAGTGTGGCATCAGGGGAGGTGATATTCAGCGCCTCCTTGCACAAAGAGAATGCAAGTGGATTACCACACTGGACACAATGACCCCTATGGGGCTTAATGAAACTCAGGGATTTGCCTCCTTTTTATAAAACCTTATATGTTGTAAGAGCTCAGATCTTGTCTCTATTCACAGGGCTGTGGAGTCGGTAAGCCAAACCTGCGACTCCGACTCCTCAATTTCCCTTACACCGACTCCGACTCCGACTCCCACACATATTGCTTATATTTAAGTGAAAAATTTATTGTAGTACAATGTGAACATCAGACATCTAATCATTTTTATGATCCAATAATCAAGATATTTAGATAGAACAGAATATATATTGGTGTACTACCCGGTTTTCATTCTTTTTGGTACAGATACGATATGGATAGACAGATATGGATAAATGGATAGATAGAGCAGATTTCTAATCTGCATTTGCTATTCAAAACATTATCTATGAGCTCCAAAACCTTTCAGGTGATGCAGTTTTTTAAAAAGATGATCAGCTTTTGCAGCTGAAAAACGTATCCTCAAAAAACACAGGAAAAACGCTGTGTGTGAATGTAGCCTTAGATCAGGAATATAACAGCCATTTATAGGACATTTCATAACTTTCCCAAACTCCTATGAAAAAATATTCAGCACATCCTGCATTGAACTACTGTACCCAATTTATTATATATTTTAGGAGTCGGAGTCGGTCCATTTTATACTCCGACTCCACCAAAATGAGCACCGACTCCGACTCCAACTCCACAGCCCTGTCTATTCAATACCATTAGTATTTTAATCTTTGTCTTAGTTCATTTTCATATTTCGTTAGTGTGCGATGGATTGTTACAGAACGATGGCAAGGAGATCTCCTGAGTCCTTTGAAACTTTTGGACTACCTTGGGGAGATAGGCCGGGTCTGGTCTTAGAACCACTCAGTCATCCAAGATCTGTGTATATGGAGGACATATAGACAGAGCTTGAAGGTCGCTGACTCTTCGGACTGATGTTAAGGCTACCAGTAAGACAGTTTTAAGTGTAAGTAGCTTTGGTGACAGTTCTAGTAGTGGTTCAAAGGGGTCTTTGGTTAAGGCCTCTAAGACTAGGTTGAGGTCCCAGGGTGGTATCTTTGGGATAATGACTGGCCTTGACCTGCCGCAGGACTTTATGAATCGGGACACCCACCTATTGGCTGCCAAGTTGCAGTTATATAGGGCCCCCAAAGCTGAGACTTGAACTTTGAGTGTATTAGTGGCTAACCCCAGTTGTAGCCCCGACTGTAAGAACTCTAGGATAGGTCCCACTGGCACTACATCCCCCAAGGCTTCCCCCAGGAAGTCTAGGAACTTTTTCCACGTTCTACCGTAGATTTGGAATGTTATAGGTTTCCTACTTTTCAACAGGGTGGAGACTAACCTTGGAGAGAATCCCTGGCGACTCAGTAGCGCCCTCTCAAATTCCAGGCTGCTAGATGGAAGCCCTTCATCTGAGAGTGGACCACTGGTCCCTGGGAGAGCAGGTCTGGAATCTCCGGGAGTATCCATGGATCTGTCACTGACATGAGCCTCAGAAGGGAGAACTAAGGCCTTCTCGGCCAAAACGGCGCTATAAGAATTATTCTCACTCGATCCTCCCTGATTTTCCTGACCACCACTGGGATCATTGTTATCGGGGGAAATGCATAGGCCAGGATGAACTTCCAGGGTATTTGTAGGGCATCTACTGCGAAGGGGTTTTCCCTTGGGTTTAGTGAGCAGAACTTCCTGACCTTCCGGTTGTGTGCGGTAGCGAACAGGTCTATTTCTGGTTTGCCCCAGGCCTGAACTATTTGTTGGAAGACCTGGGGGTTTAGGGACCATTCCCCTTGTCTCAGATGCCTGCGATTCAGGAAGTCTGCCTGTATATTTTCTGCCCCCTTTATGTGCAGTGCTGTGATGGATAACAGATGTTGTTCTGCTAGCTGGAAGAGTAGATCTGATATTTGCATGAGGCCCCGAGATCTCGTTCCCCCCTGGTGATTGATGTAGGCTACTACTGCCTGATTGTCCGTCATGACCCTGGTGTGGCGGCCCCGAAGTAAGGGAAGGAAATGTCTCACGGCTTTCTCCACTGCCCATAGTTCTTTTACATTTGAACCGTGATCCCTTTCTAGCGAGGACCAGGTCCCCTGTATTGAGTGGGATCTCAGGTGTGCTCCCCATCCTGTGGCACTCGCGTCTGTTGTAATGCTGTCCTCGACTGGTTTTTGCCACGGGACACCGGCTATTAGATTCTTTTCTACAGTCCACCAGAGCAGGGAATCTCTTACAGCCACTGAGAGACATAGTTTGCCTTCTAAATGCCCTTTTAATTGTTTCTGTGCTGACAGAATTTCCCACTGTAGTTGCCTTAAGTGGTACTGCGCCCATGCTACTGCGGGTATGCATGATGTCAGTGAGCCTAAAAGGGACATTGCGTTCCTCAGTGTCATATTTGGTCTTTGAATTGCTGTGCGAGCTAGGCCTCTTATTTTGGTCACTTTGATCTCTGGTAGGAGGCAGCGTTGTTGCTCGGAGTCCAATATCAACCCTAGGAAGGATTGCTCTTTTACTGGGGTTATCCTTGACTTGGGGATGTTTACTATCCATCCTAGTCCTACTAGAATTGCAATCACTTCCTTCACTTGATGTGTGCAGTGGGACTCCGACCTCCCTATTACCAGAAAGTAGTCTAGGTATGGGACGATCACTATGTCCCTGGAACGCAGAAAAGACATTACTTCGGCCATCACTTTGGTGAATACTCTGGGGGCTGTAGACAGGCCAAATGGAAGGGCTGTGTACTGGTAGTGTTTCACCTGCCCCTGGACAGAGCGCTACTCTCAAATATTTTTGATACTCCCGATGAATTGGGAGGTGATAGTAGGCATCTTTTAAGTCTATCACTGCCATGAGGCAATGCTGGAACAGGATCTTTGTGGCCGTTTTGATTGACTTCATTTTGAAGGAGCAATTGTCTACCCACTGATTGAGTCTCCTCAGGTTGACAATGGTTCTCCAAGAGCCGTCTGGTTTTTGTATTAAGAAGAGGGGGGAGTAGAACCCCCTTCCTTCTTCTTGCACTGGGACTTCCTGTAGGACTTGTTTTTTCACTAGTCCCCTAGTCCCAAGACTTCCGTCTCCAGGGCCAGCTGTTGCTCTTGGGCTTGCTCTTGGGCTTTCCTTCTGAGTGTCATTATGAAGGTATGCCTGGGCGGGCGGATGAATTTTATTTTTAAGCCGTCCTTGATTATATTTAGGACCCATGTACTGGGGGAGATATTTGCCCAGGCGGAAAGGAAGAGAGAGAGAAAGCCTTCCCCCTACCTTCGGCCCAATGTCATTGGGGAGATTTTTTGGAGGAAGTGGAGGTCCCTTTAAACATATAGCCTGATCCTCTTCTTTTTTTAAAGTCCCAGCTTTTTCTATCTCCCGGGGGACGACCCCTGTTAAATCTCCTCCTCCGAAAGGGCTGCTTTTTAGGTTCTCTCGGAAATCGGGGAAAGCTTTTCTTCCTATCCCCCGAATGTTCCGAAATCCCTTCTAGTTTTTTCCCGAAGAGGAATTGGCCATCGCATGGAATGGAACATAACCTATGCTTTGATGGTAAATCTCCGGGACACCCTTTAAGCCACAGGGCTCGTCTTGCCGCGTTTGACAGGATTGCTGCTCTAGCTGTCAATCTTGCGGAGTCTGCAGAGGAATCTGCTAGGAAAGCCGCTGCTCCGTGCACCAGTGTCAAATTAGACAGAATTTCGTCCCTAGGAACTCTATCCTTGATCTGGTCCTCTATTTGTTGTAGCCAGACCATGAGGGCACGAGCGGTACAGGTACCAGCTATCGCTGGTTTCAATCCACCTGCTGAAGCTTCCCAGATGTGTTTTAGGAAACCGTCTGCTTTTTTGTCAAGCGGGTCTTTCAACACGCCAGAGTCCTCTAATGGTAGGGATACCTTTTTTGAGGATCTGGCTACGGCCCCATCAATTTTTGGGACTTTTTCCCAGGCTTCTGAATCCTTCTGCTCAAAAGGGTACCTCCTCTTTGATGTGGAAGGTAAGCCCCCTGACCTCTCCGGTTTTTTCCATTCCCTGTCAATTAGTGCTTTTATTTTATCATTTACAGGGAAGGTACGTTTTCGTTTTTCCTCCAGTCCTCCAAACATTACATCCTCTAATGATTTGGGAGTTTTTTCCTCTTTAAGGCCCATTGTAGCCCTAATCACTCTGACCAGTTTTTCCACATCCTCTGTTGGGAAACATGGACGGCCGCCTATATCGCTGTCCGAGGAGGATTCTGAGGACTGAGTAAAGGAAGAGGAGGTGGAGGGGGAAAAGGATCTATCCCGCCCCCTTCTGTCTTGGCGAGGCCTCTGAATCGGAGCTTCTTCTAAGATTTCTTTTATCTTTCTTTTAAAGGGCTGCCCTTAGGGAACCTTTCAACTCCTGTTGAATTAACTGTTTAAGGCTAGTCACCAAATCAGGGGTCTCCTCCTGTATAGTTTTATTTATACAGTCAGCACAGAGGTCTTTCTGCCACTGATCTGCCAGCGGGTGTTTACATAGGGCGCATTCTCTATTTTTAGTTTTGCTGCTGGCCTTCCTCGACCCCTAGTCAAACAGAGAAAATGGAACCCCGTTACCATAAGGGTGACATTCACGTAGATCACTCACCACCGCTGTCAATCAGGGGTACCGATCTCGGAGGCTCCTCAGATGCACTCGTGACATTTCTCCTGGACGTCTCAGAGTCATGCCGATTGCGTTTATGACTGCCGCTCCCACCACTCGAGCGACTGCTCCTGGTATGTTGGCGGCTCGGCCTGGCATCTGGCGAGAGGTCTTGCTGCTGACGCTGCTGTCGCTGCTGCTGACGCTGCTCGTCTTGCCCCACTTCCATCATGAAGCCTTGGGCATGAGTGCGTCTTCTGTGGTCATCCCCCTTTTGTAAGGGGGATTCACTGCACTCTACGCCTCCTCCGGTTACCCCACAGCCCCTCCCCCCCGCCAGGATCTCCTTTCGCCGGCTGGCGTTATTTGCTATGGGCGCCGCCATCTTGGGTTGCCGGCGCCGCCTCCCGACGTCACGCAGGCATGCCCCCTCCCAGCGTGCCCTGCGTGTGACGTCAGGGGAGCGCGACCCGGAAGTGGCCGTACCCTGACGATGGCTGCTCCTGGATGCGGCAGAGGGGGAGAGGGCGGCGCGGCAGCCATGGCAGAGCCCCAGGACCCCAGGCCGTGCTGCTTCTGCGCCCGCTGAGCCCCCGGGGAACCTGCGGACGGCGCTTCCCTCCCCCGACGCCCAGGACCCTGCCTGTTCTTCCACGCCGGCACGAGAGAGGGGCAGGTACGTGTTCCTTCAGTACACGGGTCCCTGTCAGGACAGGAAACCCAACTGAAGCGAGGGAGAGGTACCGCCCTATTATCTTCAGTAGGGTTCCTGTCCTGACTGGGCGGATCCCCTCTCTCATGTGTGCCGTCATGGGAGACGGGAAAATATTGCTTTAATAAGTCCCTGACTTAGGTACCATTTTTGGCGAGGCACCCAAAGACACGTACCACTGAGAAGTAGCGTGTGCACGTCTGAATGCACTCAGCATTACTTAACCCCCACTTCATTAATGACTGGTGTGTTCGGTGCCAATCTTGAAGAGATCGTCCAAGACTTTCTTTTTATTTTTTGCTTTACTATGGGTCTATAAACTAAACAGGCAGGTTTTTTCTAACAGAGGCAATTACCTGTACTCGGCACTGGGTCAGAGTGGTCAACAACTGCTCCTGCCAGTGATTCAGCTGTTCCACCTTTGCTTCTACTTGGCTGCTCTGTTGAAAAGGCATGACTTCCGATCTCAAGGTGAATGATAGTTTAATTGCGGGTAGCCAGCTGTCAATCAGCATGACACCGGCAGTCACGCCCCATCAAGAGAGCAGAGTGGAAGAGAAGCTGAATCACCAGTAAGAGCGGCATGTGTCTGTAGAGATCAGCAGGAGGTACAAAAGGGAGGTAGGAAGTGACTACCTGTGTAGTGGATCTTACCACATTGTAAAAATGTACAAAGTCCTGGGTAAGGCTAAGTTCACACTTGCGTATGGCTGGTCCGCGGATGGCTGCGCATGTTCTCCCTTAAGCTCCGCCTACTACCGCATGCATCCTGCGTACCTATCTTTAACACTGGGTACGCAGGGACATGCGCTGTATGCATGTAGCGTTTTGACGTGCCCGACCGCACAGAAATGCAACATGTTACGTTCCCGTGCGGTCGTCGGGCACATCAAAACGCTGCATGCAGACTCATCCGCATACACTGCATGTCCCTGCGTACCCAATGTTAAAAGATCGGTACACAGGACAACGCAGGACTCAGGAGGAAGTAGGCAGAGCTTAAGGGAGGACGTAGGCAGCCATACGCAGATGAGCCATAAGCAAGTGTGAACTTAGCCTAAATCCAAAATGTATCAGCCCCTATATCCACAGCAAAAGTTTGACATGAATATATCCAAAAAAACTCAGAAGTCTAAACTTACTCTACAAGCGAGTGACTGATTAGAGCCTGTGACTTCTCTGCATTTAGTGGTCACTACGCACCTGTGCAGTTATCTGTAGGAATCTCCTCCTTACACCGCTCATCACCCCTCACATATGTCTCTGTAGTATTATAGAGAGTCAGATCTTCACCCTGAAACAAAGATTGTAAAAGTCACTGACAGATGGAGACGTTTGGGAAGATCCAGACCCCATCTAATGTCTATGATCAGCTTTATCCTGTCATCTCCACCAGATATAACACATACACTGAATGGCCACATTACTAGAGACACCCATCTAATAACACCTAGGGTCTTCTTTGCCCTTCACAACCTCAGCAATTAATCGTGTCACAGATTGCACAAGGTGCCGAGACTGTTCCCCAGGAATACTGGCCCATGCCAACAGGATAGGTTCTTCTAGTTACCGCAAATTAGATGAAGGTGCTGAGATGCTCTGAGCAACCAATTCTACCTCGTCCCAGAGATGCTTTATAGGGTTAAGATATGAGGACTGTGAAGGTGGGGATCAAGGAAAACTCAATGTCAAATTCCTGGTGTAAAGGAATAGAAGACACTGGCAACTCCTGAAGAGAATTGATCTGTGGAATAAAGGTGTATTTGTGGTGTTGCAGGATATATTGTTATTCCATGACTCTGATGAAAAGTGCAGTAACTATAAGGTTATTGCTATGGTTTATTACTTACTTTTATGCGATTGTTATGGACTGAAGGCAAATGCGCAAGGGAGAGTTACAGACGAACAGCCCTACAGCTGGGCAGGGGAAGAGTTACAGCGAGTCAGTCCTGCAGCTGGGCAGGGGAGAGTTACATTGGAGATGTTTCTAGGTGGTTCACTGTATACACAATAAACTGTAGTTCTAGTGCATGCTTCCTATATGCGGCTCTGTAGAGTGCAGTTGTGCTATTATTGTTGGCACTTGAGGCATATTAGGTGTGTGATCCAAGCAGGACAGTTGCATAGAAATACATGCTGTCATTCTTGGGTCGTGAGAGCTGCCAGCCTGAGTATTGTGATGCAATCCCCGTCCAAGTTATACAGCCATCTCAGTCTTCCGTTATACTGGTGGTTAAAACAAGACTGAACTTAAGGAATCTGTCACCCTATATTTCGCCTATCAGCTGTCGGCACCGACATCTGGGGCTTATCTTCAGCATTCTGTAATGCTGTAGATAAGACCCCGATGTCGGTGCCGGCAGCTGATAGGCGAAAAATAGGTGACAGATTCCCTTTAAGACCTTCACAGCCGTCTACACATCATAGGGAAAATCTCATGACACACTCTACCCATCTACCTGATGATCCTGAGGAACATCGGGATCTTCTTGTTTACAGTCCTGTGGAAGAAGAGGACGGGGACATCTCTCTGGTGTTGTCCTCTCACTGGATAGAACTGGAGGAAACACATACAGGGACTGAATTCATTCTTTACTTACAGATAATTATAGGCTGTGTGTATTTAGTCCTATTACCTGGTGATGTGAGGGGCTGGGGAACCTCCATCATGACGTCCTTGTACAGATCTTTGTGTCCTTCTAAATACTCCCACTCCTCCATGGAGAAATAGACGGCGACATCCTGACACCTTATAGGAACCTGACACATACAATGCTACCGTCATCCCTCTGATCCCTCCATAGCGTTACTGTATAAGGTTCCCGTATTCCCAGCAGTGTCACCTCTCCAGTCAGCAGCTCAATCATCTTGTAGGTGAGTTCTAGGATCTTCTGGCCATTAATGTCCTCATGCATGAGGAGGTGAGGTGGAGGCACCGGGATTGGGCTCAGGGGTCTTCCCCATCCCTCAGACACAGGGGACTGACAGCGCTCACTAGAGGTCTTCTTCACTACTATGTAATCCTAGTTATGGAGAAACACATTAATAAACCTCACTACAGACATTTCCAGAGTCCTCACCTCTCCAGTTTGGTCCATCTGTTATTCCCATAGATAAGAATGATGTAATGTGACGTCATCAGAATTTCTCACCTCTCCAGTAAGCCGGAAGAGGATCTCTAGGGTGAGGTGTAATATCCTCTCCGCCATCTTGTCCCTGTCCCTTTCCATCCTTGTGGGGTCACTCAGGAGAATTCTCTTATATAGAAGATCTCCACTGAGAGGATCCGATATTGTAGGGACCTGAATGGGGAGAAGATGATGATGTAACATCATAAAGATCCCATGTAAGAAATCTCCGGAGCTGTTACCGGCTTCACATGATCACTACATCCAGTCATGGCCCCGTCCTGCCCCCGGTATAATACACAGTCCCATTATAGTCACACACAGAGATTTATCCCAGAATATCTACAATCCTACACCAAAAACACAGAACAAATCTAAATGAACTGAATCTTTATTAAATATTCCATAAAAACAAAGTTATAAATTGCAGGGAACATCCACAGAGATCGGGATGGCAGAACCAGGGACGACAGTAACAGATAACGATAGAACATTAATATAAACTACAGAAAACTGTAATCCCAGTAAATGTGATTGTCCCAGAAAGGTGCTGAATAAATTGAGAAAACCTAGAAGGGGATATGTGTCAGGGCAGAAATAATGATACTAATGACTAAAAAATGATAAGCACAACAGTATAGAAGGGTACACAGAGCGGCTGATGTAACCGACTCTGCGGTCACATGTGCACAGGGTCAGAGACACCAGGAAAAGATGGCGGATGTGGAGGATATTAACCCCATATACAGGAGTTAACCAATACAGGTAGTAGAGTGGGACTGAGAAGGAGGACAATATTGGAAAGACCATACAAACAGAGATAGAATTAATAAAGGGCTATTTGACCAAGAAGGAGAGCGATGGGGTGCTACGCCAGATGACCTGGCCTCCACAGTCACCAGACCTGAACCCTATCGAGATGGTTTGGGGTGAGCTGGACCGCAGAGTGAAGGCAAAAGGGCCAACAAGTGCTAAGCATCTTTGGGAACTCCTTCAAGACTGTTGGAAGACCATTTCAGGTGACTACCTCTTGAAGCTCATCAAGAGAATGCCAAGAGTGTGCAAAGCAGTAATCAAAGCAAAAGGTGGCTACTTTGAAGAATCTAGAATATAAGACATATTTTCAGTTGTTTCACACTGTTTTGTTAATTATATAATTCAACATGTGTTAATTCATAGTTTTGATGCCTTCAGAGTGAATCTACATTTTTCATAGTCATGAAAATAAACAAAAAACTCTTTGAATAAGAAGGTACTGTATATCCGGGCATGGTGTATCTTGCCCTCCCTGCCCTCATCATTGACAAGGCCGGGTTTGAAGTCAAGTGACCCACCCTACTTCCGACGAGGGAGTGCGTGGTGTGCCCGATTCGGATTTTGTGACAGAGCAGTTCTGATTGGTTTGCAGTATGTTAAATCATTCTCTCCACTGGTTTGACCCGACCCCCTGACAAAGGCTAGCGCCAAAACGTTGGGGCTTACGCCATCCCGGCAGGAGGAACATATGGGTAAATATTGGTCCTTTACTTTTTCTCTTCATATTTGCAGCCCTTATTCACAAACTGTAGCTTTACCTCGCTATATACCACTATTACTTGGGCTTGTATGTTATTGGCTGAATGACATCGTTCTCCCATTATGTACTTATTTGTATACATTGTTCTTACACCATCATTCTAATGTACTAGCGTCCCCTCCTGATGTGTTTGTCGCTCTCCAGTGTTTCCCTTATTTTTAAACTACTTGTCTTTTATGTGCTATTTCTTTTCAGTCATATATAGTACTTTTGTACCTTTTCTAGGCTGTACACAATTATTGTAGGTTCTTTGAATAGCAGGGGCTCTACAGTCACCTATTTGTTACATGCTCAACTTTTAATTCATTTAGCCCATTCAATACTACTTTCTTACTATTTATGCACCATTTTGAGATACTGCCCCTTTTGTTCCCAGTACAGGTAGTAGAGTGGAACTGGAAACAAAGAAGGACAAAAAAGGGCGGAAGGGGAGGGACTATTATCATGGTTCTACCCCTCAGTATTTCTGGTATACAGTTACTGACAGCTCAGTCATCCAGTCTGGAGCAGGGGCATGCTGAGCTGTCAGTGTGTTTATTGACAGCTCGGCCATCCAATCTGAGACTGGGAGGCACTGGCTGTCTCCAGGGAATCATTATCACAGGTGATTGCCAGGCTATTTAACTGAGCTGTATCTCCCAGATCTCTGCCAGACATATGTTCAGCTTCTTTGTGGTTTTTCACTCTGTGCCTTTCATACTGTTTGTAGATATTTTGCTGCCCGACCTTGAATCTCGTTCTGCCCATACATCTGTTTAACCCCTTCTGCTCTAATCTGCTGGTATTCTGACCTCAGAACTTTACCTGACTACGCCTCTTTTTCTATTTATGACATATCTTCCTGGCTTCTAACATCGGACTCCCTGACTATCCCGTCTCATGGCATACAAAGAAAGATAGCAATAATAACGGAATAAATATAGACAGATCAGCAATAACATGCAAACTGACATCAGTGTGGTCTGTATGTAAGGAGTAATACCCAAAAAATTCTCTGCTATCGCCCTCTCTCGGCAGTTGCCCAATTAGCATCTTAGGCTACTTTCACACTAGCGTTTTTTAGCGCTGCGCATCGTGCGCAATAGAAACGCATGCAAAAAATGCATAATGCGTTTGCTTATTTTATGAGCATGCTTTTTAACCAGTTTCTAGCCATGTTAACTCTTAAAACGCACGCCAGCATTCCCATAGACTGTAATGTGATTTTTTTTGCACATTCCGTGTGCATGCGTTTTTGTCACACAGGTTGGAGGCACAAAAAATGCGACAGGGTGCGTCCGATGCTCCTAGGCGCACACTACAAAAACCACATGCGCACAAAAACGCAAACGCTAGACCATGCGCACCCATGTTAAAGATTGGGGCTCAGGACGCATGCGCATATACGCGCACGATGCGCTGCGCTAAAAACCGCTAGTGTGAAACCAGCCTTAGGGAGGCCTCTCTAATTTTTTTGCATGGTGCCACATGCTACTGTACCACTGACACAAAGGGTCTTGAAGAGTGGGATGCTGGTGTAAACGTTACCTATGTAAAGGTGATAACCCATATCCCACTGTGGAAGCAGCAATTCCCACACAATTTTCCCCACTCACCCCAGGACAGAGAGCATTGCACTCCGGGGATGGTCAATGCGGATGTCCTTCCCCTCATAGACCCTAAACCTGTGGCTGTACCCCGAGGTACTCTCACACAGCTTGTACGGCTTAATTCCATACCTGGCCCTGTTACTGGGCATGTATTGTCAGATGTTTAGCCTCCCTTTTGTTAAGAACCAGAGATTCATATATAGACGTCCCTATGGGAGTTGTGCACTTTATCACTATAACTTAAAAAATTTTGGGATCTCATCAAATCATGTCCTTGTCATGGCCATACAAAATACCGGTGTGCTGTAGAGTATATCAGCAGTCCAGTACTACTTAAGCTCTGGTTTTCTGACTATGATCATATACAGCATAATGCACCAAAAAGTCACAATTTCTGCTGCATTTACAGGTGTCCATCTGAAGTATGATGACGTGGTATTTTGGATGAAAAATTGATGGCCTGTCCTCTCTATCACACAGTCCCTGCTCCCCCATTACCACTCACTAGTGCAGACTTCTCCTCCAGCTCTTACATGTGGAGCCGGCTGTACCCTAATGTGCAGAGTCCCGATGCTCCCCCAGGACTGAGTCCTGTCCCCTCTATCACACAGTCCCTGCTGCCCCATTACCGCTCACCAGTGCAGACTTCTCCTCCAGCTCTTACATGTGGAGCCGGCTGTACCCTAACGTGCAGAGTCCCAGTGCTCCCCAGGACTGAGTCCTGTCCCCTCTATTACACAGTCTCTGCTGCCCCATTACCGCTCTCCAGTGCAGACTTCTCCTCCAGCTCTTACATGTGGAGCCGGCTGTACCCTAATGTGCAGAGTCCCGATGCTCCCCAGGACTGAGTCCTGTCCCCTCTATCACACAGTCCCTGCTCCCCCATTACCGCTCACCAGTGCAAACTTCTTCTCCAGCTCTTACATGTGGAGCCGGCAGTACCCTAATGTGCAGAGTCCCGGTGCCCCCCCAGGACTGAGTCCTGTCCCCTCTATCACACAGTCCCTGCTCCCCCATTACCGCTCACCAGTGCAGACTTCTCCTCCAGCTCTTACATGAGGAGCCGGCTGTACCCTAATGTGCAGAGTCCCGGTGCCCCCCCAGGACTGAGTCCTGTCCCCTCTATCACACAGTCCCTGCTCCCCCATTACCGCTCACCAGTGCAGACTTCTCCTCCAGCTCTTACATGTGGAGCCGGCTGTACCCTAATGTGCAGAGTCCCGGTGCTCCCCCAGGACTGAGTCCTGTCCCCCCTATAACACAGTGCCTGCTACCCCATTACCGCTCACCAATGCAGACTTCTCCTCCAGCTCTTACATGTGGAGCCGGCAGTACCCTAATGTGCAGAGTCCCGGTGCTCCCCCAGGACTGAGTCCGGTCCCCTCTATCACACAGTCCCTGCACCCCCATTACCGCTCACCAGTGCAGACTTCTCCTCCAGCTCTTACATGTGGAGCCGGATGTACCCTAATGTGCAGAGTCCCGGTGCCCCCCAGGACTGAGTCCTGTCCCCTCTATCACACAGTCCCTGCTCCTCCATTACCGCTCACCAGTGCAGACTTCTCCTCCAGCTCTTACATGTTGAGCCGGCTGTACCCTAATGTGCAGAGTCCCGGTGCCCCCCCAGGACTGAGTCCTGTCCCCTCTATCACACAGTCCCTGCTACCCCATTACCGCTCACCAATGCAGACTTCTCCTCCAGCTCTTGCATGTGGAGCCGGCTGTACCCTAATGTGCAGAGTCCCGGTGCTCCCCCAGGACTGAGTCCGGTCCCCTCTATCACACAGTCCCTGCACCCCCATTACCGCTCACCAGTGCAGACTTCTCCTCCAGCTCTTACATGTGGAGCCGGCTGTACCCTAATGTGCAGAGTCCCGGTGCCCCCCCAGGACTGAGTCCTGTCCCCTCTATCACACAGTCCCTGCTCCCCCATTACCGCTCACCAGTGCAGACTTCTCCTCCAGCTCTTACATGTGGAGCCGGCTGTACCCTAATGTGCAGAGTCCCGGTGCTCCCCCAGGACTGAGTCCTGTCCCCTCTATCACACAGTCCCTGCTCCCCCATTACCGCTCACCAGTGCAGACTTCTCCTCCAGCTCTTACATGTGGAGCCGGCTGTACCCTAATGTGCAGAGTCCCGGTGCTCCCCCAGGACTGAGTCCTGTCCCCTCTATCACACAGTCCCTGCTCCCCCATTACCACTCACCAGTGCAGACTTCTCCTCCAGCTCTTACATGTGGAGCCGGCTGAACCCTATTGTGCAGAGTCCCGGTGCCCCCCCAGGACTGAGTCCTGTCCCCTCTATCACACAGTCCCTGCTCCCCCATTACCACTCACCAGTGCAGACTTCTCCTCCAGCTCTTACATGTGGAGCCGGCTGTACCCTAATGTGCAGAGTCCCGGTGCTCCCCCAGGACTGAGTCCTGTCCCCTCTATCACACAGTCCCTGCTCCCCTATTACCTCTCACCAGTGCAGACTTCTCCTCCAGCTCTTACATGTGGAGCCGGCTGAACCCTATTGTGCAGAGTCCCGGTGCCCCCCCAGGACTGAGTCCTGTCCCCTCTATCACACAGTCCCTGCTCCCCCATTACCACTCACCAGTGCAGACTTCTCCTCCAGCTCTTACATGTGGAGCCGGCTGTACCCTAATGTGCAGAGTCCCGGTGCCCCCCAGGACTGAGTCCTGTCCCCTCTATCACACAGTCCCTGCTCCCCCATTACCACTCACCAGTGCAGACTTCTCCTCCAGCTCTTACATGTGGAGCCGGCTGAACCCTATTGTGCAGAGTCCCGGTGCTCCCCCAGGACTGAGTCCTGTCCCCTCTATCACACAGTCCCTGCTCCCCCATTACCGCTCACCAGTGCAGACTTCTCCTCCAGCTCTTACATGTGGAGCCGGCTGTACCCTAATGTGCAGAGTCCCGGTGCTCCCCCAGGACTGAGTCCTGTCCCCTCTATCACACAGTCCCTGCTCCCCCATTACCGCTCACCAGTGCAGACTTCTCCTCCAGCTCTTACATGTGGAGCCGGCTGTACCCTAATGTGCAGAGTCCCGGTGCTCCCCAGGACTGAGTCCTGTCCCCTCTATCACACAGTCCCTGCTCCCCCATTACCGCTCACCAGTGCAGACTTCTCCTCCAGCTCTTACATGTCGCCTCTTCCGCCCATCCTGCTCCTCCCCCATGTAGTGATCATGTGACGGTGACGTCATCACAGGTCCTGGCCGCAGGCTCCGCAGTGTACAGTGTAGTGTGTAGCTGTTCCGGCTCCTCCTCCTTTCCCGCTCTCTCCGCTGTAGCCCTCAGTGTGAGGTGATAGGTCGCAGTGCTGGGGCGCGGCCTCACATTCTCCCTCCGCTGCAGGCAGCTCAGCACTGAGGCGTCTAGAATGGAGTGGCTATGGGGAGCTCCTCCTCCAGTCTCCATTGTAGTCGCCTCTTCTTCCTGGAATGGCTGCAGGGTATAATGGCGCAGACATCACAGGTCAGACAGGAAGGGTCTTTCCTCTGCTCTAGAGTTTATGGATTTGGGTAAAATTCTTTTTTCCTGATTTATAAATCTTACATTTTTCTTGTCACTTTCTGTAATATAAATAATTCCGCTCAGCGCTGATTGTTCAGTGTCACCAGAGTGTGAATTCTCCTGTCTGTCACCATCCTGTCCGCAGCCGCGACACTGAGGAGAGGGCGGAGCTTCAGACACTGAGGAGAGGGCGGAGCTTCACGGGGAGAAAGAGCGCCACCCACAGGTATCATAAGAGTGCGTCACTGACATCATAAAAGAGAGCGCCACCGACAGTCATCATAAGAGAGCGCCACCGACAGTCATCATAACAGAGAGCCACCGACAGTCATCATAAAAGAGAGCGCCACTGACAGTCATCATAAAAGAGAGCGCCACCGACAGTCATCATAAAAGAGAGCACCACCGACAGTCATCAAAAGAGAGCGCCACCGACAGTCATCATAAAAGAGAGCGCCACCGACAGTCATCATAAAAGAGAGCGCCACCGACAGTCATCATAAGAGAGCTTCAGTGACAATCATCATAAAAGAGCACATCCAAAAGTCACCATAAAAGTGCACCACCGACAGTCACCATAAAAGAGAGCCACCGACAGTCACCATAAAAGAGAGCACATCCAACAGTCACCATAAAAGAGAGCCACCGACAGTCACCATAAAAGAGCGCAACCTGCAGTCAACATAACAGCGCAATGGACAGTCTTCATAAAAGAGATCAACTGACAGTCATAATAAAAGAGCAAAACCGACAGTTATCATAAAAGAGAACAACAGACGTTAATAATCATCTTTATTTTTATATAAAACCAACATATTCCACATCTGTGAGGGACAAAGTAAAATGCTCTCCCCTCCTGAAATGTGCCCCCACCCTTGGGATTCCACAGGATCATTATTTTTTTTTAATTAAAAGAGCTAGAAAGAAACTCTTTGAAGCTCTTAAAGGGAATCTGTCACCCCTTTTTTCGAATATGAGCTGCCGGCACCGACATCAGGGGCTTATCTACAACATTCTGTAATACTGTAGATAAGCCCCTTTTGTAACCTGAAAGAGAAGAAAAAGGAGTTAGATTATACTCACCGGAGGGGGCTGTCCGGTCCGATGGGTGTTGCAGTCCGGCGCCTCCCATCTTCATACGATGCCGTCCTCTTCTTCCCTTCCTGTCGGCCCTGTTGAGGGCAGAGCAGAATACTGCAGTGTGCAGGTGCCGGTCCTCTCCCAGCGCCTGCGCACTACAGGACTCTGCTCTGCCCTCAACAGGGCAGAGCAGTGCGCCTGTGCAGGAGCCGCGACAGGAAGGAAAGAAGAGGACGGCATCGTATGAAGATGGGAGGCGCCAGACCGCATCGCCCCCGGTGAGTATAATCTAACATGTTTTTCTTTCAGGTTACATCGGGGGCTTATCTACAGCATTACAGATTGCTGTAGATAAGCCCCTGATGTCGGTGCCGGCAGCTCATTCGAAAAAAGTGTTGACAGATTCCCTTTAAAGGGGTTGTCCACTACTTTAAATTAACACCCCAATGTATTCCCCCGGGGACCCTAATGAATTTGTGAAAGGCCGCTATCCTTGGCCTCTCACAGGCAGCACATGACCCAGCACTGACGTCACATCAAGTGAGACCTGACTCAGCGCTGGGTCCCCGTTGTGGCTGCTGGGTTGTGGGTGGGGTTACCCTCGCATCACACCCAGTATCCGCTGCGCGCTTTCTCAATGAATGGGCGCGCGGTGGATGCCGGGTGTGATGCGGGGGTATAACCCCGCCCACAGCCTGGCAGCCAGCGCGGAAGGAGGAAGAGGGACTTCCGGCTGTAGCCGGGGGTCACGTGCTGCCCGTGAGCGGCCAGTGATAGCGCCGCTCACAGGCAGTATAGGCAACATGAGGTATTTACAAAATTCATTAGGGGCCCCGGGGGGATACATTGGGGGGTTAAATTAAATAAGTGGACAATCCGTTTAACACAAGGGTGGGAACTTTTTTTGCAGCTGCAGCCAGCTGGCTCTTTTGTCTGACATGGAGATACTGTTGTACAAAAAGTCACAGCAGGCTCTGAGGTATTGAATCTGGAAAATGACCTATAATAACAGAATGCAATATCTCTGACAGTAGCCGAACACATAATCGGAATTCCTTTCCCCACGCGCCCATATTATTTAGCCACCTCCAGAACCCTGAATTATGGAGTTATTAAGCATAGCTAATAGGAATTGCATTCATCCTTACACATCTATATATGGCTCAATAAACATAATTTTATTATATTGTTTAATTATATTTCCCTGATCCCTTGAATGTGTTATATGATACTCCTATATGCATATATACATATATATAGTGATTTTGTTAGTGATTCTTGTTAGGGATTATTGTTATTATTATTTTTCTATACATACTTGCTTCGGTGTTTGATGGCCGTTTTATAGCATGGTGCATATATTGTGCCAGGTGCTGATTAGATAAGCTGCTATGGTGCCTACCATTAGCCCGCTTTTAGGGCGCTATTTGTATTGGGGTTAATCTTCCATTTATTACAAATATCTTTGTTTTTATTAACATTTGGCACCATATACGGATATATATTGGGCTGCTTTGTATAAGGCATATGCCGTGTATACCTTTGTATGTTTGCCCATTCTTTTGCCAGTACTTGCAATGGTGCGTCCTGTTTCTCCATTGCAGTGCGCCTGCACCCTGCTCTCTGTGCGTCGCTGGCTCGCAGCTCAGCGATGCGCCGGTTTCTGGGTCACGTGGGGCCCGCGTGACTCCGATTGTCGGCTGCTCGCGTGAGCGCGATCCTGCGGACGTGACGTCATCAGGGGGCTGCGCGGCTGCAATGAGGATTTCCGGGCTCTGTATTATTTAAAGACCATATGTGTTACTAGGACCTTATGCCCCTTGATAAAGGTACGCCGAAATGCGCGTCGGGGCGGGTAGGACTGTGCAGGAAGGCGGCTTTGCCTCTCTAAGGTACTTGTATATATATCTTTTCATTATGGTGCACGCTTAGTGCTGTTTATTTATTTGATGAATGTGGCCTAATTCTCGCCTTGATAATCTTGCCTATTTTGGGTATTCTCTATTGCCATTGTGCATACAGTGGGGAAAAAAAGTATTTAGTCAGTCAGCAATAGTGCAAGTTCCACCACTTAAAAAGATGAGAGGCGTCTGTAATTTACATCATAGGTAGACCTCAACTATGGGAGACAAACTGAGAAAAAAAAATCCAGAAAATCACATTGTCTGTTTTTTTTTCATTTTATTTGCCTATTATGGTGGAAAATAAGTATTTGGTCAGAAACAAAATTTCATCTCAATACTTTGTGATATATCCTTTGTTGGCAATGACAGAGGTCAAACGTTTTCTGTAAGTCTTCACAAGGTTGCCACACACTGTTGTTGGTATGTTGGCCCATTCCTCCATGCAGATCTCCTCTAGAGCAGCGATGTTTTTGGCTTTTCGCTTGGCAACACGGACTTTCAACTCCCTCCAAAGGTTTTCTATAGGGTTGAGATCTGGAGACTGGCTAGGCCACTCCAGGACCTTGAAATGCTTCTTACGAAGCCACTCCTTCGTTGCCCTGGCGGTGTGCTTTGGATCATTGTCATGTTGAAAGACCGAGCCACGTTTCATCTTCAATGCCCTTGCTGATGGAAGGAGGTTTGCACTCAAAATCTCTCGATACATGGCCCCATTCATTCTTTCATGTACCCGGATCAGTCGTCCTGGCCCCTTTGCAGAGAAACAGCCCCAAAGCATGATGTTTCCACCACCATGCTTTACAGTAGGTATGGTGTTTGATGGATGCAACTCAGTATTCTTTTTCCTCCAAACACGACAAGTTGTGTTTCTACCAAACAGTTCCAGTTTGGTTTCATCAGACCATAGGACATTCTCCCAAAACTCCTCTGGATCATCCAAATGCTCTCTAGCAAACTTCAGACGGGCCCGGACATGTACAGGCTTAAGCAGTGGGACACGTCTGGCACTGCAGGATCTGAGTCCATGGTGGCGTAGTGTGTTACTTATGGTAGGCCTTGTTACATTGGTCCCAGCTCTCTGCAGTTCATTCACTAGGTCCCCCCGCGTGGTTCTGGGATTTTTGCTCACCGTTCTTGTGATCATTCTGACCCCACAGGGTGGGATTTTGCGTGGAGCACCAGATCGAGGGAGATTATCAGTGGTCTTGTATGTCTTCCATTTTCTAATTATTGCTCCCACAGTTGATTTCTTCACTCCAAGCTGGTTGGCTATTGCAGATTCAGTCTTCCCAGCCTGGTGCAGGGCTACAATTTTGTTTCTGGTGTCCTTTGACAGCTCTTTGGTCTTCACCATAGTGGAGTTTGGAGTCAGACTGTTTGAGGGTGTGCACAGGTGTCTTTTTATACTGATAACAAGTTTAAACAGGTGCCATTACTACAGGTAATGAGTGGAGGAAAGAGGAGACTCTTAAAGAAGAAGTTACAGGTCTGTGAGACCCAGAAATCTTGATTGCTTGTTTCTGACCAAATACTTATTTTCCACCATGATATGCAAATAAAATGAAAAAAAAAGACAATGTGATTTTCTGGATTTTTTTTTCTCAGTTTGTCTCTCATAGTTGAGGTCTACCTATGATGTAAATTACAGACGCCTCTCATCTTTTTAAGTGGTGGAACTTGCACTATTGCTGACTGACTAAATACTTTTTTGCCCCACTGTATATGAGAAATGTGTTGTGTTCACTACTATGATGGTATGTACCTTCCTTCTGACATACCTACCTTGGGCCTCCTACATGTGGTTAGAATGACCTTTCCATCTTCTAGCCTCACTTTGTGCCTGTTCGTCTGTATGATATTTTATGTACCAATAAAATTGATTTTATTTGCTTTTTTGACCCTATGACTGGTTTTGTCCTCTGTCTGTGAATATCTCTGAGAGTAGCCGAACACAATCGGAATTCCTTTCCCCACGCGCCCATATTATTTAGCCACCTCCAGAACTCTGAATTATGGAGTTATAAAGCATAGCTAATAGGAATTACATACCATAGGCATATTTGGTCTCTATGCTCAGATAAAATCCAGTAGAACTCAGTGGCGGCACTTCAAACCCATTCAGAACTTTGGGCGCAAAGTTATGGGCCACCCATGATTCTGGACATTATCTATCTATAGATATATCTATGGATAGATATAGATATATGGATAGATAGATCTATAGATCTATCTATAGATCAATCTATAGATATATCCATCTATAGATATATCTATCTATAGATAGACAGATATATCTATAGATAGATAGTGTGGTACAGCAAAGGATGTAGTGCTGGATGGGAGATACATTTCTCCCAGCAGGATAAAGTTTGACCGGGATTTTCCCTAAAATGAAGGACCTGCAATGATGTCACAGTCATGTGATCAACCCATGTGAAGTGTCCCTCACCTGTGGGTGGGGTTATGGGCTATGTAATGGAGGTTGGTGTTTGGCACAAGGTGAGTGTGTGTGTGGAAGATATTAGGAACTTGGCTGGAGTTAGCCTGAATTTGTTATGCTGGACTAGCTGTGCAGCAAAGCTTTAGCAGCAAGACTCAAAACAACCCTGGGAATGGCACCTGGCGGACACCGCTTAGTTAAGCCCGTCCCGTGCAAGGGTCTGAGACCAGTGGTTCTCCAAGTTAGAGTATATTTGTGTTTTTCTTTACTTTCTGTTAACCTGCTGTTTAAAGTGACATTAAACCACTGAAGTTGGACTCTAAGCCTGCGTGTTGCCTCAGTTACAGCAGCCCTGCCACTGCTTACCAGAGCAAATCCCGACATTCTATAAAAATAGACTTTGTGACTTTCAGAGTCCCTCCTTCATAAATGAAACAGGATGTGTCTGATGATGTGTCACACACCACATGGCCAGATAAGGTTGTAAAATGTTAAAATGACATTTCCCAGTGAATGCATTTGTCTTGGTTGAAAGCAATGCTAAAGTTGAAAGAAGCATCAAAAACACTACGTGTGAACATAGCTCAAGTGGTGAAGGAGTATTTTTGTTTTGGGGTATTTATTTTGCCTTATATACAAATCATTATCGTGGAAAGGATGTACCTAACATATTTCCCAGGAAAATCCATTTTGGTTTCGTTTTTGTATATTTTATTGTGCACCTGTAAAAGTGGCTTAAGACTCTGACAACATTGTTCACAGCAGTGACCTGGGAGTCAGAAATGCTTCCAGGGGTCTTCCCCATGATGTTCCCATGTCATTTGAGCACTGCTCCCATCAATTTCCAGTTTTTAGACCCTAAAAAGACCCCCGGGGGGGTCGCAGCAACAAATCTCGAGTTACCCATAGACTTACATTGGGCTTGTTGCTCGGGTCGAGCACCCAAGCATTTGAATATGCTCGAAACGAGCACCAGAGCATTTTAGTGCTCGCCCATCACTATTGCCGAATACAGCTGAGAAAAAAAATATGCAGATCTGCATGGCCTCATGAATAATATTGGTCTAATTTTTTCATTGAATTGCACTCATCTGAATTTTATGCCAGTGTGAGCAGGGCCTTACAGAGATAAGTGTGCCCCTACTGCCGATCAGTGCAGGTTCCAACTGTTGGAAACCACTGATGACCTTGGATAGGTGATACAGGGGTCATCTGATAAAAACGAGTTCTCTCATGGAAGCATCGTTATAAGATACAATTTTCCCCCATAAATAGTGAGATTTTATTATTCTGTATTCCAGGAATGGCCAATTTATTTTCCCAAGGGGCCACCACATGAGAGACTGTGACTGTTGTGGAGGCTGAACCAATAGGCTGAAATTCTGCTCAATATTATCTGTATCACTTAATACTGAGCAGAATTAATTCCACTGAGTCGCTGCTATATGTCACAATAGGACTGATTGTTACTTGTAACAGAGAATCAGCTCCATATAATTCACTGCTTTTTCTAAAATCTATAAATCATTTGCTCCCTTTATTCAGCCATTGTACCTTGGGAAACAGCTACACACAGTACGATGCTCCCACCACAGTACAATGCTACCACATATACCATGCCTCCACAGCCTTAGTCACACACAACGATGCATACACTCACAGTACAATGCCCCCATAATGTACCATGGCCCCACATCCCCAGCCCCACACAGTACAATGCCCCCACAGCACCCCATCAAAATTTGATGGCTCCACACAGACAATATGATGGCCTCACAGCATGATGGATCTCAGAGCACCCCCACACATGGTTTGATGGTCACACTGTCCCCCACAAGAGTAATGGCACCCATATATCCCCACAGACAGTAATGATGGTCCTCACAGCCCTCCTCACACACGATGGACCCCACAGGAAGCCACACCAGGTATGACAGTCCTCACAGTGCCCCACACATAGTAACACAGTAATTAAGGTTGAAGGAAGACTTTAAAAGTCCATCTAGTTCAACCCATATCCTAACCCAACCTGCCCTAACATGTTGATCCAGAGGAAGGTAAAAAAAAACCCATGGTATAATGGTTCTTGTGTGCCCCTATACACAGTATAATCCCCCACAACACCCCAGAAAGTATTTTGGTCAACACAGCCCCCGTATATAGTAAGAGCCTCCACACACATAGCCACTTATATTCACTCACAGCCCCCCTATATACCGATGAACAAAAAAAACACCACCTTTTCCCCATTTTCCCGGTTTCTGCGCCTCTTTCCTGCATGCACGCATGTTCTGCACAAGACACTTGTGCCGAATAGTGGGAGGAGACAGCGTGCTGCACTATGCCCAGGACTAATGTATACTATGTACATAGATTTGAGTTACTGCAAATTACGTCCTTCTTGGCTAAAAATACTCAACATTGTTAAGAGTATTTTTATCCCTCTGTAAAATATGTAGTGTGACCTCTTCCAGAGCCCATCCTATGGAGAATTAGGGGCACCCGAATCAGACACTCAGCAACTGATGGCCCCTTAACCCCTTTATGACCGTTTTGCATTTTCGTTTTTTGCTCCCCTTCTTCCCAGAGCCTAAACTTTTTTATTTTTTGGTCAAAATGACCACGTTAGGGCTTGTTTTTTTGCGGGACGAGTTGTATTTTTGAACGACTCCATTGGTTTCACATATCATGTACTGAAAACGGGAAAAAATTCCAAGTGCGGTGAAATTTCAAAAAAAAAAAGGTGCAATACCACAGTTGTTTTTTTTAACCATGTTCACTATATGCTAAAATCGACCTGCCATTATGATTCACCAGGTCATTACGAGTTCATAACATGGACATAACAAACATGTATAGGTTCTTTGTTATTTAAGAGTTGGAAAAAAAAAAAAAAAACTTTGGTAAAAAAAAAAAATGGCGCTATTTTCCTAGACCTATAGCGTCTCCATTTTTCATGATCTGGAGCAGGGTGAGGGAATTTTTTTTGCTTATCAAGCTGACATTTTTATTGATACCATTTTGGTGTAGATACGATCTTTTGATCACCCGTTATTGCACTTTATTGCAATGTAGCTGCGTCTAAAAAAACCGTAATTCTGGCATTTTGACTTTTTTCACATTACGCCGTTTAGCGATCAGGTTAATTTCTTTTGTATTGATAGATCGGGCGATTCTGCATGCGGCGATACCAAATATGTGTATGTTTGATTTTTTTAAATTGTTTTATTTTGAATGAGTTGAAAGGGGCTGATCTGAACTTTTTTTTTAATATTTTAAAAACATTTTTATTTTTTGCATGCTTCAATTGTCTTCATGGGAAACTAGAAGCTGCCTTATCCCGATCGCCACTGCTACACACAGATGATGATCAGATTGCCTGTGTATAACAAATGCTCACTTGCTATGAGGGCCGACCACCGGGCTGCACTCATAGCATTCGGGCTATGACAACCATTGAGGTCTGCTGAAGAACTCTGGGTGTCATGTAAACCCATCGTTGACACACGATCACATGATGGGGTTACCGATTGGTGGGATTTTAGAAGGGCTTCCAATAAGTGTGAGTCAAAAGCCACTGTCAGAGGTTGACAGCAGCATTTAACAGGTTAACAGCAATGGGTGGATCGTGATTCCACCCGCAACTGTTAGAAGCACATGTCAGCTGTTCAAAACAGCTGACATGTGCTGGAAAAGATGTGGGCTCAGCGCTGGAGCCCACATCAAAGAGAGCAATTTCGACGTGGGCATATTATTACAACTGTTGGAACGGGGTTAATAATCATCCATAAAAAAATGTTGTTCTATATGACTTCTAAAATGGACCAGGCTGTATGGGTCAGAGAATGGTAAGTAGCCATAGAAAGGTGACGTACACTGAGAAACACAGCTGGGACCTAATAAATTTTTTTACATTAGCGATTATCATGTTTTTATTTACTTTTTCTAAAAAAAATATATATATTAAATATATATATTTTTCAAAACATAAGACGCACCCCAAATTTTGGTAAGGAAAATTTGAAAAAAAAAATTAAATAAAATGAGGGTGTCTTATAGTCTGAACATACGGTAGCTTACGTGTGAGGGTGGTGTATTGGCATCAAAGGTAGCAGGGTCTGTGCTGCAGGAAACCAGCGGGGGTTGGAAGATGTTGCAGGCCCTGGGTGGGAGAAGGGGGTGTCCCAGCGGTGCAAAGCTGCAGGTCCTGGCTTGGAATGAGGGGGTTTCAGCGGAGAGACAGAGCTGAGTGTACCGATTTCCCAGCTGCAGGCTTCAGGAAGATGGTTGACCTCAGCTGAAGACCCGCAGCCTCGCCCCACTTCTGCCACCGACTTTCTGCAGCAGGGACCTTGCCTCCTGTGACTCCCTCCACAACTGCTGCCTCCCACCCCCCGACTTTCAGCAGCAGGAATCCTGCCTCTTGTAACCCCCTCCCCGTAAGCTACTGTATATTCGGACTATAAGACACACCCCAATTTTCCTCTGAAATTTGATGAGGAAAATTGCCTCTTCTAGTCCAAAAAATATGCTAAATACTGTTGGGGACAGGAAAGAAATTGTCAGTGAGATCTGAGCGATTTAGTGTGGGTCTACGGGTGAGGACTTTGCTGCAGATAATTTCCAGAACAAATTGCAATGTGTGAAAATACCCCGAGATTTAGAAATATAGAAATGAAAACTCAATCAATAGTTCTCAAACAGTTTTATTAAAAACACAAATACCATATTTTTCAGACTATAAGACACACCGGACCATAAGACGCACCTAGGTTTTAGATGAGGAAATTAGGAAAACAAATTGAAGCAAAAAATGTGGTTCTATACTTAATATACCCCATCCTGGTATGCAGGACCACATCTCTGTTCTGGTATGCATGGCCACATCCTTATCCTGGTATGATTGGTCATAGAATCATAGAATCGTAGAGTTGGAAGGGACCTCCTGGGCCATCTGGTCCAACCCCCTGCTCAAAGCAGGATTCGCTAAATCATCCCAGTCAGATGTCTGTCCAGCCTCTGTTTGAAGACTTCCATTGAAGGAGAACTCACCACTTCTCGTGGCAGCCTGTTCCACTCATTGATCACTCTAACTGTCAAAAAGTTTTTTCTAATATCTAATCTGTGTCTCCTCCCATTCAGTTTCATCCCATTGCTTCTAGTCTTTCCTTGTGCAAATGAGAATAAAGTTACTGCCCACTTCTCCAGTTTATTTAAATCTTTTTGAATCCTCTCTCTCTCTTCTCTAGTATTAGCTATCCCTCCTAGCTTTGTGTCATCAGCAAATTTAATCAGTTTACCCTCAATTCCTTCATCTAAATCGTTGATAAAGATGTTGAACAATACAGGGCCCAGGACAGAGCCCTGTGGTACCCCACTTGAGACATTCTTCCAACTGGATGTGCAGCCATTTACGACCACTCTTTGGGTCCGATCACTAAGCCAGCTATGAATCCACCTAACAGTTGCCTTGTCCATTCCATACTTAGTCATTTTTTCAATAAGGATTGTATGAGAGACTTTGTCAAATGCTTTGCTGAAGTCAAGATATACTATATCTACAGCATTTCCTTGATCCACCCAATCAGTGATACCGTCATAGAAGGAAATTAAGTTAGTCTGACATGACTTATTAGTTACAAACCCATGCTGACTCTGTTTGATCACTTCATTCTTATCCAGGTATTGACTTACATGTTGTTTAATAATTTGTTCAAAGATCTTTCCTGGTATAGAAGTCAGACTCACCGGCCTATAGTTGCCTGGGTCCACCTTCTTCCCCTTTTTGAAGATAGGAACAACATTTGCTCTTCTCCAGTCTTCTGGCACTTCTCCTGTTCTCCAAGAATTTTCAAAGATTATGGAGAGTGGTTCAGAAATTTCTTCTGCTATCTCTTTCAGTACTCTGGGGTGTAATTCATCTGGACCTGGAGACTTGAATTCATTTAGGTTAGCTAAGTGTTTCCTCACTATCTTTCTGTTTATAGATATCCTGGATTCTTCTATTCCCTTAATAGGACAGTGAATAACAGTTGGTGTTACATTTCCTTTCTGAGAGAAAACAGATGCAAAATAGGAATTTAAAAGTTCAGCCTTCTCAACATCCTGTCTTACCATTTCATCATTTTCATCCTGTAAAAATCCTATAGCATCTTTGACTTTTCTTTTACTTTTGACATATCCCCAAAATCCTTTATTATTGCTTTTGACATCTCTTGCAAGCCTCAATTCATTTTCAGCTTTAGCTAATCTGATTTGTGCCCTGCAGATTCTGCAGACAGCATTATATTCTTCTTTAGATATGCCTCCCTCTTTCCATTTTATAAACATTTTTTTCTTCCTTTTTAGCATGTGCTTAAGTTCTGTGTTCATCCATCCTGGTTTCCTTAAATGCTTCCTATTCCCTCTTTTCGGAATTGTTAACAACTGTGCTTTGAGAATTTCATTTTTCAAGATTTCCCATCCTTCCTGGACATTTTTGTCTTTAAGGATATCCAGCCATTGGATCCCTCCAATTATCTTTCTGAATCCCTTAAAATCTGCCTTTCTGAAATCTAACCTTGACGTCTGAGTCTTCACAGGTCTTCCGCCTCTAGTTATCCAAAATTCTAAAATAGCATGGTCGCTACCTCCTAGGGTTCCAGCCACTTTTACCTCCTCAACCATTTCCTCCCTGTTTATAAGGATTAGATCCAAGGTAGCAGTTCCCCTTGTTTTCTCCCCTAAAAGCTTACGCCCGAACAGGGACTTGAACCCTGGACCCTCAGATTAAAAGTCTGATGCTCTACCGACTGAGCTATCCGGGTCCTCATCCCCATCCTGGTATGCATGGCCCAATCCCTATTCTGGTATGCAGGGACCCCATTTTCATCCTGGTATGCATGGCCCCATCCTTATCCTGGTATGCATGAACCCCATCTCCATCCTGGTATGTATGGCCCCCATCCCTATCCTGGTATGCATGAACCCCATCTCCATCCTGGTATGTATGGCCCCCATCCCTATCCTGGTATGCATGAACCCCATCTCCATCCTGGTATGATTGGCCCCAATCCTTATCCTGGTATGTATGGCCCCCCATCCCTAGAGTAGTATGCATGGCCCCCAGCAGAAAAAAACATTCTTGCCTCCCTGTGCCCTTGCAGCGTTCTGCTCCGGTGCCAACAGCTGCTGTCATGCTGCTACAATGTAGGTAGGTGCAGGCACCACTAGACGGCAGTAGAGTGGAAACAGGGCTGCACCTAATCAAAGCTGGCCTACAGCGCAGCAGTGAGGCTACCACAGGTGGCACAGTTGTGACGGAAGGCTGGCGAGTAAACTGGGACCAGGGGTACCTTTCCTGGCCCTGACACTAGGGGCACCCTAACTCGCCCTGTTCCCCGGGATACCTCAGATGGCGAGGACGTCGGGGCCTCTGCCCTAGCCCTGTCTCCTAGCTTCAGCCCTGCATCTGTCCCCTTCCCCCAACACGGGGAAGAGAGGCGCTACTGTGCACCGAAGTACACAAGTACACAAACCCGACAGACAGGGGAACGAGACGAGGGTAAAAGAAAATTCCACTCACAAATAATACTCTCACAAACCACAGAGGTATACACCAGGGTGTGAAGGACAGGGGAAGAAAATAAAGCAGGATGGGATGAGGAATTTCCAAGCGTACAAACCACCAGTCCCCCAATAAATTCCTCCAGCACTCCAACCACCAGCTTCTCCTTCTCCCTCTCCAGATCTTTGTAGCAAATGCTAACTCGGACAAAGATCTGGCCAGCAGACCTAGCTTTTATAGGAGGAGTGGTTAGCCAAGCACAGCTGGTAGCAGGGATTTCCGCATGGCAGATTAACCCCTGTCTTGCTGAAAGAAAACACCCTTAATATGCCGGAGAAGTGCTTCTTCTCAGCGGCAAAGCAGGAGCCATCAGACGCTGCGGTCTTCTGGCTCTGTTCTGTCGCGGTAACCCTGTGACAGCTGCTTTATGCTTGTAAGCAGCACCTGGCAGTGACGTCATGCGCTGCTTACAAGCCGCCGAGGACAGCTGCCGGAATATCCACTGTTCTCCACGCCGAGTATTCATTGCTCTTTAGCAAGCACAGTGTCAGCCGCTAGGTTCTTGTAGCTTCCGGGCTTTCACGTGTGCCGCTACTAAAGAAAAGAAATACTCATTGCATTCCACACCTATGGGAGTGGAATGCAGTGAATATTCATTGCCTTGAGTAGCTGGTGCACTCGAACGCAGAGCAGCTGCAGGAAGCTGCGGCTAACACTGTGCTCGCTTTTAAAGAGAAATGAATATTTATTCTTTTCCACGCCCATGGGCGTGGAGTGGAGTATATTTTCATTTCTCTTTAGCAGAGGGCACAGGAGTTAGCCGCAGCAGCCGGCTCATGCCTCCTGTGACCCACTGCTCCACCGCTGCCGCTCCCAACCACAGCCAGATTAGGGACATCCAGACTATAAGATGCACACTCCAATTTGTTCCACATTTTTGGAGAAAAAAAGTGCGTCGTATAGTAAAAAAAAATACAGTAAGTCTAAAAGGAGAAAGATATAAATATATTGATACATACAAATCTATAACAGCGAACTTTAGTAATCAATGAATAGAACTATGCCACGTTAGATAAGAAAAACAATAAGCACGAGTGAAATCACCCTCCCCCCCCCACAGCCCAAACATGCAGCCTCACAACAGTGACAATATAAATGTGAAGAATGTGCTTATTGGAAATCGTAAAATCTATTGAAAAATAGATAAAAAATCAAAACATGCTAAATTGCAGAGACAGCACATGGAGGCATGTGCGTCTGAAACGCGTTGTTATGCTGTCTCTGCAATTTAGAACATTTTGATTTTTTAATCTATTTAGTTCAATACATTTTGCAATTTCCAAGAAACTGGATTTTCTTCACGTTTATTTACATTTGGTCCCAGGGATTCCATGCTTCTGTGCACCTAGAGCTTGGTTGAGCTGTTTTTTTCTATTTTATCTACGAGGGAGTTACATCACCCACTTCACCTTGCAGCCACCTAGTATGCTTCATCACCCCCTTACCCACACAGACCCTCTTCCTCATTACCCACTTCCCTGCACAGCTCCACATCATCCCCCCTTCTCCACACAGACCCTTATCATCCCCCTTTTCCACGCGGCCTATATTCCGCACTTCTCCATACAGCCCCTCATCACCCCAACTTCTCTATACAGCCCCTCATCATCCACCCACTTCTCTACGCAGCCCCTCATCATCCCCCACTTCTTCACACTGCCCCTCATGCCACCTTCATGCCCTTCTACTCAACAAAGTCCCATATCACCCCCCTTCTCCACAAAGCCCATCAACATGCCCCCCATTCTCCACAAAGCCCTATTATGTCCCCCTTCGCTACACAGCCCCTTAACCCTTCTCCACAAAGACCCTCATTATGCCCCTCTTCTCCATAAAGCACCTCCATCATGCATCCTTATCTACAAAGCCCCTCATCATGACCTAGGTATCCACAAAGCCCCTCATCATGCTCCCGTTATCACAAAGCCCCTCATCATGCCCCACTTATCCTCAAAACCACTCATCCTGCCTCTCCTCCACAAACCCCTCATCATCCCCCTTATCCACAGACCCTCATCATGCCCCTCTTCTCCACACAGCCCCTCATCATGCCCCTTCTCCACAAAGCCACTCATCATGCCCCCTCATGTCTCCATTCTCCTCAAAGCCTCTCATCATGCCCCCTTCTCCACAAAGCCCCTCACCATACCTTCTTCACAAAGCCTCACATCATGCCTCCCTTCCCCACAAAGCCCCTCATCATGTGCCCTTTTCTCCCCACATCCCCTCATCACCCCGCCCAATGAAGTGAGTTCATTGGCTGTGAACTCGCAGGACATTCTCACGCTTGTGGTGCCCTCATACAGGGAACAGGAGTTCACAGGGAGACACTGAGCACACGGTGCTCAGCGTCTCTGCTGGATGACAGGCTGTATGGTCGCATCATCATGGAACTATGCAGCTTGCCATCTAGATGTGACAGCTAGACCCGTCATGGGACAAATGGATTAGCAGCATCTTTGCGGAAAGGTGAGGAATTTGTTGTTTTTTTTTTAACTTTTGCAGATGACAAGGGCACCGGTGGAATGGGTGAGTTCGTAAGTATGGTTTAATTAAGATTTATTAAAAGAGTCTGTGTCATTCTTTCAATTAAAGAACTTTTTTCTGGGGTCTGTGTTTTCCTACAATGTGACTGACTATGGGGTTAGCAATTGGGGCATCTTATTGACGCTGCTCCATTACTATCCTCGCGGCTTGATGTCACCTGACAATACACTGATTGCAATCCAATCTACTCTATAAAGTGATAAATACCCATGGATCCCCTTGACTTTTCTTTTTCTTCTCATGTTTGAAGTGACTTGCTTATCCATATACTACATTGATTTCATGATATTTGTACCATGATGATGCCTCTTTATTCATATGCGTTCATTCTTTATGTAATGAAGTGTATATATCGCTTTTTTCTGTTCTTCGTTTTCAAGACTTTAATTTTGTTTATTGTTATGTTATACCGTTACAGAATAAAAAAAACTTTGAATTTGAAAAAAAAGGAAATGGCTACTTTCCTGTGTGAGTTTTTAGATGTGTAACAAGATTTGCTTTCCGATTAAAACATTTTCCACATTCTGAACATGAAAATGGCTTCTCTCCTGTGTGAATTTTCTGATGTCTAACAAGACATGATTTTGTTGTAAAACATTTCTCACATTCTGGACATGAAAATGGCCTCTCTCCTGTGTGGACTATCTGATGTTTAGCAAGTTTTGATTTAATACTAAAATATTTCCCACATTCTGAACATGAAAATGGTTTCTGCCCTGTGTGAATTCTCTGATGTGCAACAAGACTTGATTTTTCTGTAAAACATTTCCCACATTCTGAACATAAAAAAGGTTTCTCCCCTGTGTGAATTCTCTGATGTGCAACAAGACTTGATTTCTCTATAAAACATTTACCACATTCTGAACAAGCAAATGGTTTCTCCCCTGTGTGAATTCTCTGATGCATCATAAAATTTGATTTGTGTGTAAAACATTTGCCACATTCTGAACAAGAAAATGGCTTCTCCCCTGTGTGAATTCTCTGATGTTTTGAAAGTGTGGATTTCTCACTATATCGTTTGCCACATTCTGAACATGAAAATGGCTTCTCCCCTGTGTGAGTTTTCAGATGTGCAACAAGACTTGCTTTCAGATTAAAACATTTCTCACATTCTGAACATGAAAATGGCTTCTCTCCTGTGTGAATGTTCTGATGTTTAAGTAGTATGGATTTCTCACTATAACGTTTCCCACATTCTGAACATGAAAATGGCTTATCCCCTGTGTGATTTTTCAGATGTGCAACAAGATGTGTTTTTCGATGAAAACATTTCCCACATTCTGAACATGAAAATGGCTTCGCTCCTGCATGAATTCTCTGATGTCTAACAAAACAGGATTTATCTGTAAAACATTTTCCACATTCTGAACATGAAAATGGCTTCTCCCCTGTGTGAATTCTCTGATGTATAACAAGACTTGATTTCTCTGTAAAACATTTTCCACATTCTGCACATGAAAATGGCTTCTCCCCTGTGTGTGTTAGCTGATGTCTATCAAGATGTGATTTCTTTGTAAAACCTTTCCCACATTCTGAACATGGAAATGGTTTCTCCCCTGTGTGTACCATCTGATGTCTTACAAGGCACGAACTGTGTGTAAAACATTTTCCACATTCCGAACATGAAAATTGTTTCTCCCCGGTGTAAGCGGCTTCATGATCAACAGCCTTTCTGTGACTATTTTTTTGGATATTTGTCTTTGATGAAGCAGAAACAAGAACCTGTTGAAAAGGATCAGATGACAGATTTTTTCTGATAACATCCTGAGGTGTATCTGGTATAATGACGTGTTCTTCATAAGTATCGGGTGTCATATGAAAATTATCTGCTGAAAAATCTGAGAATATCAGACGTCCCTCAGTGCTCCAGGTAAAGTCACCTGCCAAAAATAAAACTGTTATTATTTTTCAGTAACATTGCAGTGGAATTATAATACTATTATTATTATATAGTTAATAACATGTCTGTGCAATCTGAACAATAGACCACAAAGCGGGACTGAGATCACAGTGTTGGCCACCAGGTTATGTCCTTACAAATGTTCACTACTTTATTATAGCCACTTTTCAGGTCATGATTCCCTGTGTCTGTCATGAATCGTTTCCAGTTACTCATTCAGAAGAGACTCCTAAAAGGGATCTGTAATCAGTTTTATTAGGAAATTCTAACTCATACATTCTCAGACAGATACAAGCACAACAGCACAGAGAAAAGCACATTGGGAGAGATTAGTCATGTACACAAGTTATGAATTTGGATAAAAAAGTAAGGTTTTGTGTATCTTTTTATTAATGTAACTAAACAGTGGGTACAAGAAAGAACATGTCCTTCATATTCTTATATATGTTATGTAAGCCAACAAAAACATTGGCTGAATTTGGGAGCACTGGGGGATCTGAATATTTCCTATTTGCAGCACTGTCCTCAGCAAACATAGTTGTCCGTCCTTGGTTCTTGTGTAAATCACTTAACCTTACACTGGTGCTTGAAAGTTTGTCAAAATTTTTCATACTTCTGCATAAAATTGACTTAAAACTCCATCTGATTTTCACACTAGAAGTAGATAAAGAAAGACGTTGTTTTGTACTACCAGGTCAGTTACGTAACATTATGGAGGTCAGTCCTCCTCTAGACCCATGGCTGATTATTTTCTTACTACCAGGGTAGCTGTTTGCTTTCTATTTTACCTTATACTAATAATAATAATGTTTTAACCCCTTCCCGACCTATGACTTGCAATGAAGTGCATTAAGTAAGTTTGGTCTTGAGCAAGCTATTTGCCCAAGGCCAATTTAAAAAAAAACAAGCATGGGCTTTTACTTTTGGAGTGAACTACAAGATGGTAGTGGGGCAGTTCGCTCCCTCCAGGCCAGGTCTTACAAGTGGCTCTTGGCCACAGATTTCATTTAAAGACTGTCGTGTGTACCTGGGACGTTGCTCCAGGTACAACCACCAGGGGGTGAGGAAGTTAGAACAGAAGCTCACCGTAAGTGGGGACCTGCAGTAGGGGGGCCAACACCGTTAGATGGCAGTAGAGAGGTTGAAGACGCCGAGTCGTTACCAGCTGGGAACAAAGTACCAGGGGGAGAGACAAGAGCTGACTCGGGGGCGAGCCAAAGGTCACAAAGTCGGCCGGGAGCGTGGTATCAAAAGGGGTGAGATGGGAGCACAGTCAAAAACATTCCAAAGGGTCAGAGCCGGGTAAGACCAGAGAAAACAGACACGGAATACAACGGGACAGGACAGGGCACAAACCGGGACGTACACGGCAGAAAACAGGCACACGGACACACGCTAAGTAAGGGATAGGGTGCGGGGCACACTAACACGGGTAGTCAGGAAGCAAAGGTCACGCACTGGGTGCAATGGGTCCGCAGCTATAGCAAAAGAAACAAACCATCACTGACAAGAGCTATCGCTGAGAAATAGCCACCCCCATACCAGAGAGAGGCAGAAAAGGTTAACCCCAACATGATCAGGCAGGGGGAACGAAAAGCAGAAAGAAAACCCTGACCTGGATCATGACAGTACCCTCCTTTCAAGTGGGGGCCACCAGACCCCCAGGTTTCCCAGGGTACCGGGCATGAAAGTCCCGGACCAACCGATCCGCATGGACCGATCTCGCCGGAACCCACGACCTGTCCTAAGGACCTTAACCCCTCCAATGAACCAAGATATTGAAGTGAACGGTGGACCATACGGGAATGTACAATTTGTTCCACCTCATACTCTGTCTGGCCATCCACTGAGACAGGAGGCGAGGGAGATGAAGACCCCTCTAGGGAAGACCCCAGCGGTTTCAAAAGTGCTGTATGGAACACTTTGGGGAATCCGTAGAGCCAGTGGAAGGCACAGATGGAAAGTCAAATGATTGACCACTTCCATAATTTCATAAGGGCCAATGAACTTAGGCCCCAACTTGGCAGAAGGAACCTTAAGTCTTATATTCCTGGTAGACAACCATAAATTATCCCCAATCCGGAATGCAGGCCCCACAGATCGTTTTTTGTCAGCAAAAAATTTATACTTGCCTTGAGCCTCCCTAATCTTCCTCTGGACCTCCCTCCACACATCCCTCAACCACCGGATAGCAAGATCGGCTCCAGGACACCCCAAATCCAAATGAGAAGCAACGAAGAACACCAATCTTCCTGCCGCGCCGTGGTCAGACATCGTAGAATTTGTTCTATGGACTGATTGGTCCTGTCAGTCTGACCATTCATCTCCGGATGGTAGGCAGACGAAAAGGACAAAGAAATGCCCAACCTTTTTACAGAAAGACCTCCAAAACTTGGATACAAACTGTACCCCCTACCACAGGCACACCATGCAACTGTACAACATGTTTCACAAACAATTTAGATAAGGTTTCCGCATTGGGCAAAGCTGTCAAACACACAAAATGTGCCTGCTTGCTAAATCTGTCCACAAGCCAAATGACCGTATTACCATTAGAAGGGGTAAGTTCGGTGATAAAATCCATGGACAGACGATTCCATGGTCTATCTGGAATTAGAAAAGGCACCAATTCCCCGGCCGGTTATGGGAGTTTTTAGTTTCAAAATGGTTTTATTGAAATTTATACCTTTAAAAAACAAAATGCTTAGAAACATATTCCCTCGCAGGGGAATTTTTAACTTAACATGACTTACATATAACCTATAGGGGTAGAGACAAGACAACTACAACAAGCGGGTAAAACAGTAGGGAGGGGGGACGTTAAATCCACAGTGAACATTACAGTAACTTTAGTACTTTTCCAATAGTCTAGTTGTAATGGGCGTTTCATTCCGACCTCATCTGCACCATGAACCCAGGACAAACATATAGTGATTATATACTTTGGTTTTAAGTCTAGATTCAATTCCTACTCCACACTGATGAGGGGCAATACCCCGAAACAGCTGTCTGTGGATGGATACCATGTTTTGGCATAGGTGGTTTCCTTCATTGGAGACTGCCCTTCCCGTGGTTGTTCCCTCCCAGGGAAAGACCTGGCTAGTCATTGCTTGCGTTGAGAAACATGTGATGGTGTCTCCGCGGCTTGTGTTTTGCATATATTTACATATTTCCCATAAGGGTGGAGGCATTGCCCTAGAATCACTGCATTGAGAAACATGTGATTGTGTCTCCGCAGTGTTGGATGTTGATCTCCATGAGTTCATTCATCCTCATTTTCACAGTCTTCTACTAGGCATTGCTCCTACTGGCCAGATTCCTACTCCACACTGATGAGGGGCAATACCCCAAAACAGCTGTCTGTGGATGGATACCATGTTTTGGCATAGGTGGTTTCCTTCATTGGAGACTGCCCTTCCCGTGGTTGTTCCCTCCCAGGGAAAGACCTGGCTAGTCATTGCTTGCGTTGAGAAACATGTGATGGTGTCTCCGTGGCTTGTTTTGCATATATTTACATATTTTCCATAAGGGTGGGGGCATTGAACTAGAATCACTGCATTGAGAAACATGTGATGGTGTCTCCGCAGTGTTGGATGTTGATCTCCATGAGTTCATTCATCCTCATTTTCAGTCTTCTACTAGGCATTGCTCCTACTGGCCAGATTCCTACTCCACACTGATCAGGGGCAATACCACGAAACAGCTGTCTGTGGATGGATACCATGTTTTGGCATAGGTCGTTTCCTTCATTGGAGACTGCCCTTCCCGTGGTTGTTCCCTCCCGGGGAAAGACCTGGCTAGTCATTGCTTGCATTGAGAAACATGTGATGGTGTCTCCGCGGCTTGTGTTTTGCATATATTTACATATTTCCCATAAGGGTGGGGACATTGCCCTAGAATCACTGCATTGAGAAACATGTGATGGTGTCTCCGCAGTGTTGGATGTTGATCTCCATGAGTTCATTCATCCTCATTTTCACAGTCTTCTACTAGGCATTGCTCCTACTGGCCAGATTCCAACTCCACACTGATGAGGGGCAATACCCCAAAACAGCTGTCTGTGGATGGATACCATGTTTTGGCATAGGTGGTTTCCTTCATTGGAGACTGCCCTTCCCGTGGTTGTTCCCTCCCGGGGAAAGACCTGGCTAGTCATTGCTTGCGTTGAGAAACATGTGGTGTCTCCGCGGCTTGTGTTTTGCATATATTTACATATTTCCCATAAGGGTGGGGGCATTGCCCTAGAATCACTGCGTTGAGAAACATGTGATGGTGTCTCCGCAGTGTTGGATGTTGATCTCCATGAGTTCATTCATCCTCATTTTCATAGATTCAATTCCCCACCTCCACTGTCCGGGAATATTATAGTGATATGCGCAAGATTTGATCCATTTGCGTGTTTGATTCTAAATTCATCCATGGCCCCCAAATTTTAAAAAACTGATCCCACATATCGTTTCTAGTAGCTTCAATGCATTTATAGAGCATAATATTGTTCATTTTTTCTTTAACAAGTAATAATGACAGTGTTGGGGATTTCCAGTTTGCCGTTATATGAATTTTGGTGCCCATGAAGAGTAAGTTTACCAATTTATGGAGACCCCTGGGAAGAGATGGGTGTTTCGCCCCCAGAAGAAAAATCTGAGGTTCTAAAGGAATTTTCCTGCCTGACAATTGATCCACAATATGTTTCACTCTATGACAGAGGTTCGAGACCACCGGACAAGTCCACCAAATGTGTTTCATATCTTCCGGAAGGTCACAGCCCCGACAGCACAGTGCTGATACACTTGGGTATATACTGTGAAGTTTGGTTGGAACAAGATATGTCCTGTGGAGAACCATCAATGAGGTCTCCAACAAGGGATGATTGATGGCTTCCCTTGGACAACGTATCACAACAGGATCTCCAATCCTCTAGTGGCAGATCGAATCCCATCTCCTCTTCCCATTGTATCATAAATTTCAGTTTTTTCTCATCATGGGGTGGGTTAAGAATTGAGTATATTATGGATATGGTTCCTTTTCCCATTGGATCATTAATGCACTTTTGCTCAAAACTAGACACATGTAGGGGTTTTTTGTTTGGGAGAAGACTATTAGCAAAGTGGAGGACCTGGTTTATACGCATGGTCTCTCCAACTGGTGGTTCGTATTTTCGAATAAATTCCAGTCTGTCAAGCAGAATATTAAATGGAGAGCACAAATGCTTCAATGTAGTGATCCCTCGTAAGAGCCACCATGCAAACATATTTGGGTTGGGTTATTTGGGTTGAGGCCCGGTAGGAACATTGGGTTGCACACGATGGAGGTCAAAGGGGATGGTTCAGACTGTAGCTTATATCTGAATCTAGCTTTCCTCCAAAGAATAAGGGAATGGGCTGTAAAGGGAGCCATTAAAATTATACCTTTTGGAATTTTCTTCGTGGACCACATCAGGCCTGGTAATGAAAATGGTTTAACAAGGTGTGACTAAGTGGACCCATCTTGGCTTATTTTTTTGAGAACAGATATTTGTCAATTGTGCTATTTGGGCTGATTTAAAATAAAGAGCAAAATTTGGAAGTGATACACCCCCTAGTCTTCTATGAAAAAACATAACCTTTTGTGAAATCCTAGCTTTCTTTCCCTGCCACATGAACCTAGTAATATCAGAGTGTAAGTTAGAAAATGTCCTGGTCGGTATCGCTATTGGCAGGGATCGAAAAAGGTATAAGAATCGAGGTAGAGATAGCATTTTTTATGTAGTCTACCCAGCCAAGATAAATTCAATGAAGACCACCTTGCCAAATCCCTTTGGAAGCTCTGAATGAGTTATGTGTAATTCTACTTAAAGAGGGTCAACCTATTTGTTGTTAAATTGACTCCTAAATAGGTTAAGTAATGTTCTTTTCTCGAAAATTTGAAATGAGAGGTGATATTGTCTTGTACGTCTTTTGGGGTGTTTATAAAAAGAGCTTCAGATTTTTCAATATTAATTTTGAGTCCCGAAATATCTTCGAACTCATGGAGAATAAATTAGGGAGAGTAGTATGGGGGTTGGTAATAGTCAAAAGGAGATCGTCTGCAAAGAAACTAACCTTGTAATGATCGCCCAGATTTGTCAATCCTGTTATGTTCGGATTCGTCCTAATGGCTTCAGCCAGGGGTTCCATAGCTAATGCAAATAGGGCTGGAGAGAGCGGGCAGCCCTGCCTAGTGCCACGGTGAATAATTATAGGTGCCGAGAAATAGCCACCCCCATACCAGAGAGAGGCAGAAAAGGTTAATAACCAGGCCAAGGAATGAAAAGCAGAACGCAAACCCCGACCTGGATCATGACAAAAACCTTGCAGCAAAGGGTTGGGTGTGTCAGTCTTGGTCTGAAAACTTGCAGAGCAGGTAACTGCAAGGTTCAGCCTGTGTGAAGTAACATGGAGCCAAGCGAAACCAAAAAAAAAAAGGCCTGGCACCCCTCAGCATAGCATGGAGGTGCAGTCGTCCACGGCAACGGTCTCGGATACGCACTGTCTTGATTCCCAGCTGCGATCCAGAGGATACCATGTGCTGTTTACTTTGTGAGTACTGGACATTAAAGCACGTTTGTTTTGAACTTTCCTGGGTCACTGCCTGTCACACTGCACCAATCCCACTGCACTATGGTAGAATGCGGGCAGTGTGAACTGAGGCATACCCCAAAGCGTGCTGCATGTCAGTGATTAGGCCTGCCACGCTGCAGCCCAAGTCTGCAGACAAGATGGAGAAGCTTTTGAAGCAGTTGGTCCTCACTCAGCAGCGGCAAGAGGAGCAGCAGCAGCTACGCAATCAGCAACAGCAGCAAATAACCTGTCGATGCAGCAGATCGGTTATGCGAGAGGCGGCCCCACCAGTGACCGCAATCCGTTAGGAGGCCCGGTATAAAGGTCGGCCAGTCTTAAGTTAGATGAGTCCCGAGGACGATTTGGAGGTGTTCCTCACGGTGTTCGAGCGCACAGTCGAGCGGAAGAGCTCGCTGTTGTCCCAGTGGGCATAAGTGGTGGACCCATTCCTGATGGGAGATTCCCAGAAGGCCTACCTAGACCTCAGTTGGGAGGATCCCCTGGACTATGAGAAACTAAGAGGTGACATCCTTGCCCGACTGGGGGTTAATACATATGTGGGTGGGCCCAACGGGTGTTCCAGTGGTCCTTTGCAGAGTCTCGCCCCGCCAGGTCTCAGGCATATGATTTATGATTTTTAATGTAGCTGGTAAAAAAATGTCTCCAGCCTGAGACTTTAACCCCTTTACAGATGGTAGAGAGAATGGTGGTCGACCGGCTGGTTAGTGCTTTGCCAGCAGCCATACAGCATTGTGTGGGGCAAGGGAACCCGGGCATATGGACCCGGTGGTTGGGCTGGTTGAGCGGTATACGGCCACTCAGGATTTTATAAGGGACACTGCTCCACTTTGGCTGTCATGTCGCAGGCCACCAGCCCAGGAGCCTGGGAGAGGTCCCCGCCCCTCTGCTGGGGACAGCCAGGACCAAGCCTACACTGAGGGGGTAACCCGAAGTGAGAGTGACAAGAGACCCGGTTCCCCTAAATCAGCCCCAAGGTCAAGTGTTGCCGCAGCTATTTAGTGTTGGCAGTGCCAAGGGCCTGGACCTGTGGCTGCTAAATGCTCCCTGACAGCTGAACCCATGTACTGTGTGTATACTGGCCATATGTAAAGTATATGCACGCCCAGCCAGTCTGCACTGCAAATACTAGAACGTCAGATGGGACGGTCTGTAGGAGCGCCAGCTATGCGTGGATATTGGTATGCAGATGGGGATCCGATGCTGCTCCAGCCGGGTGCCTCAAAAGAGGAACAATTATAGGAAAGTTGCTGAAAGACCCGGTCTGCAGGGCGCAAAGGACAGGATTCTATTGATGCAAAAAATTCTTCATTTATTAAAGAAACAATTGGAAACTAAAAGAGTCCACAACGCGTTTCAACGGAATAGATCCATCTTCCTCAGGTGGCATTATACACTCAGTGAAAAGGGGGATGTATTTAAATGAACAGCAACCAATAAAAATGCACTGCAAATACAGGCACTGCTGACAGCAAACCCCAACTGTGCCAGGTGCTCATCAACGGGTACCAAATTGAGGCTCTCTTGGACTCGGGGAGCTTAGTGACTCTGGTCCATGGGTCCCTTGTTGCCGGGGACAACCCCAATGGATGGAAAGTGGGGGCTGTGTGTATACATGGGGAATTCCAAGAGTAGCCGACCGCAGAGATTACTTTTTCCACATGGAGACCCTTCCATATGGAACTGTGTTTGGAAGAGACTTGCCCATAATCTGGTCCCTGTGGGAGAACAGGGTTAACCCTCCCAAAGTAAATGTTATTCCGGGTGCGGCATTGGAAGATCTTGAGTCGGAGGTACCTGCCGTACGGGTCGCCAACCTAGGTTTCCCCTAGAGGCATTGGCAGAAGAGGTTGAGAAGACCCCACCGATCCCTGAGCTGGAAATGTCCTCTGTTAAGTTCACGACAGCTCAGCTCCAGGATCCCACTCTGGCCCGGGCACAAGAAAGGATGATGGAAATAAATGGAGTGGCTCAAGAACCAGGTGCAAAGGCTGTTTTCCCCCGCATGGCTATTCACCGGGATTTGTTATACAGGGTGGATAAAATTTGGGATGATGTGGAATAACTGGTAGTGCCCCAATCCTACCACTGGGAGGGCACTTGGGAGCCAAAAAGATGCAGGAGCGCAAACTGCAGCGTTTGTTTTGGCCTGGGATTTATGCTGAGGTTCAGAGTTATTATGAGTCTTGTCCCGAGTGCCAACTTGCCACACCCATTGCGCATTTCCGGAGTCCACTGGTGCCTTTACCCATTATAAAGGATCCATTTGAGCAAATAGCAATGGATCTGGTGGGGCCTATAGTGAAATGCGCCCGTGGCCATCAATATATTTTGTTCATAGTGGACTACGCCACGTGGTACCCAGAGGCGATACCTCTTCGTCACACCCCAGCAAAACTAATAGCCCGCCTGCTGTTTGCCATGGTTTGTCGCCTTGGTCTACCAAAGGAGATCCTCACAGATCAGGGGACTCCTTTTTGTCCAAGGTGACCAAGGAGCTATATAAGCTGCTTCGGATCAAACTGCTGCGCACGTCGGTGTACCACCCACAAAGAGACGGGTTAGTAGAGCGATTTAATAAGACCTTTAAGTCCATCCTTAAAAGGTAGTCTCCAAGGATGGGAGAGACTGGGACATGTTATTGCCCTATCTAATGTTCGCGATCCGCGAGGTACCACAGGCGTCCACGGGTTTCTCACCGTTTGAGCTATTGTATGGCAAGCATCCGAGGGGGTTGCTTGACGTATCTAAGGAGACATGGGAACAGGAGCCAACTCTGCATAGGAGTGATCGAGCATGTGGCAAGCATGAAGTACCAGAATGCGGCAGTCAGGCCCACAATAATGAAGCATCTGATAGATGCCAAGGCCGCGCAGAGCCGCACGTATAATAAGATCCACGGTCAGAACCTTTAAGGAAGGGGACAGGGTGTTGCTACTAGTGCCCACCAGAGAGAGTAAACTCATTGCCAAGTGACAAGGGCTATATGAGATAAGGAGGTAGGTGGGAGAAGTAAATTATAGAGTGTAACAACCCAAAAAGAGGAAACCCGAACAACTGTACCATGTAAACCTGCCAAAAGCCTGGAAGGACCGGGAATGTTTGGTCACAGAGGCAACTCTGGTCGTACCAACCCTCTGTCACAGGCGAAGGATGCGACCGGGGTTAGGTTAAAATAATCGACACTGTCACAAAACAGAATACGTATTCTCAGAGCTGCCAGGGCGGACCTTGGTGATCCAGCATGACATTATCACTGTCGGAAGAGGTGAACGGAGATGAATACCCAATCACCTACTTGAGGAGGAAACTGACCCCGGCGGAGAAAATTCTAGCGTAGTGGAGGAGTGCTTGGCGATTAAGTGTGCCTTGGAGTTCCTACGCTACTATTTTCTCGGACATCAGTTTCGCTAGATAACGGACCATTCACCCCTCGTCTGGATAAACAATGCAAAAGAGAGGAATGCTCTGGACACTAAATGGTTCCTGTCCCAACAAAACTTTAGTTTCTCAGTGGAACATCGGGCGGGGAAGTCGCAGGCAAATGCGGATGCCCCATCACGGGCTCCATGTATGGTGACAAGTGTTCAACCCCACAAGTTTGAACAGAGGGGGGTATATGAGGCAGCGAAAGTTGTTATATGCGAGGGTTGCTAGTTGTCCGACCCAGCATGCGCATAGAAGCGTATTAAGACCACTGGAGTGCATCGTAGTCACAGATGAAGCTATGATTGCAGTGTAAAATAAAAGTAATCTTGGTCTTGGGAAAGCTATTGTGAGGCAGTGACTGGTGTTACATGTGAGGGTCACTGTATGTTCCCCCCAGGATGTGCAGGGAGGCGTACTGAAGCCATGAGAGGGCATTGCAGTCACAAGTGTAGCTGTGGTTTCAAGGCAGACTAAAGTGAGTATAGGTTTTGAACGTGCTGGTTGTCCAAGTCAGATTTAGAGAAAACCTGCTCTGGGCTTTTTGTATTGAAACAGAATACAGATGGTAGTGGTGCACTCCCTTTCATTCCCAGCCTGGGTTTTTTATGTGGCCTGAGGCCACAGTTTCTAGATAAAAACCCTGCCGTATAGGGTTTGGGTGTGTCAGGTTCAAAGTCAGTGTCAGTCTGGTGTTTGGAGGAGTGCAGAGCAGAAGGCTCTGCAGAGCTCCATCTGTGTGAGGCAACACAGGCCAGCGGAGGCAAACAGCCAAGGCAGCTGAATAGCCTGGCACCCACAGCGATGCAGTCGCCCAAAGCAACTGGTCAGAGGTGGAATGGTGTGTTTAGTAACTGTAAAATGGAAGATATGGTTCCCAGCTGCGATCTGGAGGATATTGTGTACTATGTAGTGTTGTGAGTTGGACATTAACACAGCAGTGCAGTCGCCCACGGCAACAAGGCCAGAGGTGGACTGGCATGTTTAGTGACTGTAATCCAGAGTGTCACGATATTAACCAACCTAACGGGGGGGGGGGGGTCGCAGTCATTAGGCAGCACAACACCCTCACAATATATATATATATATATACACACACGCATGCATACATACAGTACATACACACACATATAAATACACACACTGCTCAAAAAAATAAGGGGAACACTTAGATAACACATCCTAGATCTAAATGACTGAAATATTCTCAGTGAATACTTTGTTCTGTACAAAGTTGAATGTGCTGACAACAAACTCACACAAAGATCATCAATGGAAATCAAATTCATTAACCAATGGAGGCCTGGATTTGGAGTCACACACAAAATTAAAGTGGAATGTAATGTCCTTAACACAAGTAAAAATGAGGCTCAGTATTGTGTGTGGCCTCCACATGCCTGTATGACCTCCCTACAATGCCTGGGCATGCTCCTGATGAGGTTGTGGATGGTCTCCTGGGAGATCTCCTCCCACACCTGGAATAAAGCATCCGCCAACTCCTGGACAGTCTGTGGTGTGATGTGATATTGGTGGATGGAAAGAGACATAATGTCCCAGATGTGCTCAATCGGATTCAGGTCTGGGAAACGAGCGGGCCAGTCCATAGCTTCAATGCCTTCATCGTGCAGGAACTGCTGACACACTCCAGCCACATGAGGTCTGGCATTGTCCTGCATTAGGAGGAACCCAGGGCCAATGGCACCAGCATATGGTCTCACAAGGGGTCTGAGGATCTCATCTCAGTACCTAATGGCAGTCGCAGTCGGGCTACCTCTGGCGAGCACATGGAGGGCTGTGAGGCCCTCCAAAGAAATGCCACCCCACACCATTACTGACCCACTGCCAAACCGGTCAAGCTGAAGGATGTTGCGGGCAGCAAATCGCTCTCCGTGGCATCTCCAGGCTCTGTTACATGTGCTTAGTGTGAACCTGCTTTCATCTGTGAAGAGCACAGGGCGCCTGTGGCGAATTTGCCAATCCTGCTGTTCTGTTGCAAATGCCAAGTGTCCTGCACGGTGTGGGCTGTGAGCACAACCCCCATCTGTGGGCTTTGGGCCCACAATCCATCCTCATGGAGTCAGTTTCTAACCGTTTGTGCAGACACATGCATATTTGTGGCCTGCTGGAGGTCATTTTGCAGGGCTCTGGCAGAACTCAACCTGTTCCTCCTTGCACAAAGGCGGAAGTAGTGGTCCTGCTGCTGGGTTGTTGCCGTCCTACAGCCGCCTCCACATCTACGGGCCTGTCTCCTTTTAGCGCCTCCAGCCTCTGGACACTATGTTGACAGACACGGCAAACCTTCTTGCCACAGCTCGCATTGATGTGCCATCCTGGATGAGCTGCACTACCTGAGCAACTTGTGTGGGTTGTTGAGTCCGTCTCATGCTACCACGAGTGTGAAAGCACACCCAACATTCAAAAGTGACCAAAACATCAGCCAGAAAGCATTGTTACTGAGATGTGGTCTGTGGTCCCCACCTGCAGAACCGCTCCTTTATTGAGGGCGTCTTGATAATTGCCAACAATTTTCCATCTGCTGTCTATTCCATTTGCACAACAGCATGTGAAATTGATTGCAATCAGTGTTGCTTCCTAAGTGGACAGTTTGATTTCACAGAAGTTTGATTTACTTGGAGTTATATTCATTTGTTTAAGTGTTCCCTTTACTTTTTTGAGCAGTGTACATATGAGATATATATATATATATATATATATATATATATATACACACACGCACATATACACATGCCCATAAATTAGTTTTTGCATGTACAAAAAAAAAAAAAAAAATACAAGTTTATCTCCTTGTCCGGAACGACCCGCCCTATAAAACTGACACGCTAGTTAACCCTTACAGTGAGCACCATAAAAAGGAAGATATATAAAAATTGGGACAAAAACTACGCTTTTTCACACCACTGAACAAAAAGTTATATAAAGCTCGATTAAAAAGACAAATGTAAATAAAAATGATATCCCTAAAAACGTCATCTTGTCCCGCAAAAAAAAAAAAAAGCAGCCTTAGAGCTCCATGAGTGGAAAAATAAAATAAATATTTTATTTTTTCCATAAAATAGTTTTCGTTCAAAAGTGCCAAAACATGAAAAAATATAAATATGGTATTGCTGTAATCGTACTAACCTGAAGAACAAAGCTGCCTTATCAATTTTACCACACGCAGAACAGAAAAAAAAAGAAAAAAACAGTTCCCAAATTGCTGATTTTTGTTCATTCCGCCTCCGAAAATCGATATAGAAAACGATCAAAAAACGTTATGTGCCCGAAAAGGATACTAATAAAAAAGTAAACTTGTCCAGCAAAATTAACCCATCATATGACTGTCGGCAGAAATATGAAAAAATGATTGCTCTCAAAACATGGGGATGCAAAAACTAGTTTTTGCCATAAAAAGCATATTTTAGTGTGAGAAAGCAGCCAAACATAAAAATCCAATATAAATCTCGTATTGCTGTAATCGCACCGACTAAAAGAAGAAAGTCTCCTAATCATTTATACTGCACGAGGAATGGCGTAAAAAACAAATAAAACCAATTGTTCACTTACTGCTGAAGGCATGGCACACATTTATGCAAACAAGAAAAACCCGGTACCTTAGGAAAACTGCTTGCAGCTAGATGACACCGTGGTAGAAAGGTGCTCCACCCAGGGAAAGTGTCTTTACAAATTGGCGTAAAGAAGGAAGCAGTGGCACTCTGACGTAAAAATTCTCCTTTATTCAAATACCTTTAAAAGATGGATGTGGGGAAGCCGAGTATCCACATGGCTGAAAGTAGTTTCACAACTAACTAACGCGTCTATGGGTCCAGGTACCACTCGACTCACATTTATCTTGCGCTCTACACTTAGACTGGGATTTCCATGTAAATCTCTGAAATACGCAATTTAGACAGAGCCCCTGGCGGAAGATTCCCTATAATGAGGCAGATGGAGACACTGTGGACACCGTTTGGTCTATGATCCAGCAGTGTCCTTTTGTGCACTTCTGAAAAGAAGGCCAACGCTGAATAGAGGCCAGCCCGAGTCCACCGTAACTCTGATGCCTCATTATAGTGAATGGATACCTCTGGGGTTTCATCTAAATCGAGTCACTCAGATATATATGGAAAGTAAAGGGCCTGTCACACTAAGCGATATTGCTAGCGATATCGCTATGTCTGATACTTACCTACGACCCGCTCCCCTGCTGGTTATCGCTGATCGTGCGAGAACGTCCTGGACGGCTTCTCGTCGTCAGCTTTCTGTGGAGAGACGAGCCGGGCGGGAGGACGTCAGGATCGCCTCGTCTGACAGGTAAGTAGCGACTCCCGTCCCCAGCGATGTCGCTGGTGAGATCTGCCTGTGTGGCAGCTCACTAGCAACCACTTAGCGATGTACCAGCGATCCTGACCGCATCATATCGCTGGTCGGGATCGCTGGTGCATCGCTAAGTGTGACAGTACCTTAAGTACTTACTGTAAAGCTCAGGATAAATGTGATCCAAAATGTTAAGTAAAGTGTTCCCAACAAAAGCTGCAACTCAATCTACAAAAAAAGCAGGTCCCCACTCAAGTCCGTCATGTGTTAACGGAAATTTAGGTGGCTTCCACGTTACTGGTAGTTCAAAAGCTCTGGAAAAGCAAAATGGCTCCTTGCCCCTAAAAAGAAAAATTCTCTGCTCCCAAATCCAAACGCCCCTCTCCCTTCTGAGCCCCAGTGTACCTAAACCACATTTAGCATCCACATGTTTAACATTTTTGTAGTGATGAGAGTCTGACAAATTTGCGGGTGTGTGTCTCCAGAAGCACAAGCTGGGCTTAACCCCTTTCCTACATTAGACGTACTATTCCGTCCATGTGACCTGGGACCTAAGTCCCAAGGACGGAATAGTACGTCTAGCACGATCAGCTGCGCTCACAGGGGAGCGCAGCTGATCGCGGCCGGGTGTCAGCTGATTATCACAGCTGACACCCGGCACTATGTGTCAGGGGCGGTCACGGACCCCCCCCCGGCACCCTGCAATCAAACATGATCGCAGTGTACCGGCAGCATAGGAGAGAAGCGCGCAGGGAGGGGGGGTTCCTCCGTGCTTCCCTGAGACCCCGGACCAGCTTGATAGCTTGATGTGCTGCGCTGCTCCGGGGGGCCTCCTTCCCTGCAGGTCCCCGGATCCAATATGGCGGCGGAGACCCTCGGGGGCTTGCAGGGAGCCGGCTTCCTCATGCCTGCAAAGCACCGGCATGAGGAAGCCTGTGCAGCGCCTGTGACAGATCGCTGACCTGTCACAGCAATCTGTCACATGACAGAGATGTCCCCCCTGGGACAATGTAATAAAGTTAAAAAAAAAGTGTAGAAATAGTTTATAAAAAAAATTGCTAATAAAAAAAAAAAAAAATCCCTAAAAGTAGACATATTTGGTATTGCCGCGTCCGTAACGACCCGCCCTATAAAACAGTCCCACTAGTTAACCCCTTTATTGAACCCCTTAAAATATAAAAAACTAAGCAAAAAATAATACTTTATCATACCGCCGAACAAAAAGTGCAATAACGCGCAATCAAAAAGACGGATATAAAGAACCATGGTACCTCTGAAAACGTCATCTTGTCCCGCAAAAAACAAGCCGCCATACAGCGTCATCAGCGAAAAAAAAAACACGTTATAGCTCACAGAATAAAGCAATGCAAAAAGAATTATTTTTTATATAAAATAGTTTTCATTGCATAAAAGCGCCAAAACATAAAAAAACGACATAAATGAGGTATTGCTGTAACCGTACTGACCCGAAGAATAAAACCGCTTTATCAATTTTACCGCACGCGGAACGGTGTAAACGCACCCCCCCAAAAGAAATTCATGAAACGCTGGTTTCTGTTCATTCTGCGTCCCAAAAATCGAAATAAAAAGCGATCAAAAAATGTCACGTGCCCGAAAATGGTACCAATAAAAATGTCAACTCGTCCCGCAAAAAATAAGATCTCACACGACTCGGTGGGTCAAAATACGGAAAAATTATAGCTCTCAATATGTGGTGATGCAAAAACTATTTTTACAATAAAAAGCATCTTTTAGTGTGTGACAGCTGCCAAATATAAAAACCCGCTTTAAATAGTAACTCAAACCCCCCTTTATTACCCCCTTAGTTAGGGAAAAATAATAAAATAAAAAAAATGTATTTATTTCCATTTTCCCATTAGGGCTAGGGTTCCGTTACATTTAGCGAAGCACCAGCGATCCCGACCACAATATGACCCGGTCAGGATCGCTGGTGCATCGCTAAATGGTCGCTAGTGGGCTGCCAAACAGGCAGATCTCACCAGTGACGCAGCAGCGGTCGTTACTTACCTGTCAGACGCGGCGATGATGACGTCCTCCGCCCGCGTCCACGCGTCGCTCGTCGGCGCCAGCAGGAAGCCGCCGCCGAGAAACGGCCCAGGACGTTCTTGCGCGATCAGCGATAACCAGCGGGGGAGCCGGTCGGAGGTGAGTGTCACATGTAGCGATATCGCTAGCAATATCGCTGCTGCGTCACAAAATCGGTGACTCTTTAGCGATATTGCTAGCGATATCGCTATGTGCAAAGGGGGCTTTAGGGCTAGGGGTGTGTTGGGGTTAAGGTTGGAGTTAGAATTGGGGGGTTTCCACTGTTTTGGCACATCAGGGGCTTTCCAAACGCGACATGGTGTCCGATCTCAATTCCAGCCAAAAAAGTAAAAAGGCGCTGCTTTCCTTCCGAGCTCTGCCATGCGCCAAAATAGTGGTTTACTACCACATATGGGGTATCAGCGTACTCAGGACAAATTGCACAATAACTTTTAGGGTCCTGTTACTCTTGGGAAAATAAAAATTGGGGGTGAAAAGATCATTTTTGTGGAAAAAATATGATTATTTAATTGTACGGCTGTACGTTATAAACTTCTGTGAAGCCCTTGGGGGTTCAAAGTGCTCACCACATATCTAGATAAGTTCCTTGGGGGGTCTAGTTTCCAAAATGGGGTCACTTGTGGGGGGTTTCCACTATTTAGGCACATCAGGGGCTCTCCAAACTTGACATGGCATCCGATCTGAATTCCAGCCAATTTTGCAGTGAAAAAGTCAAATGGCGCCTCTTCCTTTCCGAGCTCTGCCAGTCCAATTTCTCTTGTTACCCTTGGTAAAATAAAAAAATTGGACCTGAAGTACTCTTTTTGTGAAAAAAAGTTAAATGTTCATTTTTTTTAAACATTCAAAAAATTCCTGTGAAGCACCTGAAGGGTTAATAAACTTCTTCGATGTGGTTTTGAACACCTTGAGGGGTGCAGTTTTTAGAATGGTGTCACTTTTGGGTATTTTCTATCATATAGACCCTCAAAGTGATTTCAAATGTGATGTGGTCCGTAAAAATAAAATGGTGTTGTAAAAATGAGAAATCGCTGGTCAACTTTTAACCCTTATAACTTCCTAACAAAAAAAAATTTTGGTTCCCAAATTGTGCTGATGTAAAGTAAACATGTGGGAAATGTTACATATTACGTTTTTTGTGTGCCATATCTCTGTGATTTAAGAGCATAAAAATTCAAAGTTGGAAAATTGCAAAATTTTCACCAAATTTCCGTTTTCTTCACAAATAAACGCAAGTTATATGAATGAAATTTTACCACTAACATGAAGTACAATATGTCACGAGAAAACAATGTCAGAATTACCGGGATCCATGGAAGCGTTTCAGAGTTATTACCTCATAAAGGGACAGTGGTCAGAATTGTAAAAATTGGCCCGGGCATTAACATGCAAACCACCCTTGGGAGTAAAGGGGTTAATGAAAGGGCACTATAATGGCAGTTTGCAATTACCACTCACCAACATCCACCGCTGCTTGTTTCTGGACAAAACTCACATCAAAATCGTCACTATAACCTTGTAGTGCACACTTGTGATGAGGCAGTGACCCAGGAAAGTTCCAAACAAAAAGTCTCTTTAAGCCCTTAACAACCAGGGGTATTTTCCCAGGGGTATTTTTGGTTTCGCATTTTCATTTTTCCCTCCCCTTCTTTCCAGAGCCAGAACTTTTTTACTTTTCTGTCAATATGGCCATGTGAGGGCTTGTTTTTTGTGGGACGAGCTGTACTTTTGAATGACACCATTGGTTTTACCATGTTGTGTACTACAAAACGGGAAAACAAATTCCAAGTGCTGTGAAATTGCAAGAAAAGTGCAATCCCACACTTGTATTTTGATTGGCTTTTTTGCTAGGTTCACTAAATGCTAAAACTGACCTGCCATTATGATTCTCCAGGTCATTATGAGTTCATAGACACCAAACATGTCTAGGTTCTCTTTTATCTAAGTGGTGAAAAAAAAATTCCAAGGTTAAAAAAAAATAAAATAAAATGCGCCATTTTCTGAGACCCGTAGCGTCTCCATTTTTTGTGATCTGCGGTTGGTTGAGGGCTTATTTTTTGTGCGCCGAGCTGACGTTTTTAATGATACCACTTTTGTGCAGATACGTTCATTTGATCGCCCGTTATTGCATTTTAATGCAATGTCACAGTGACCAAAAAAACGTAATTCTGGCATTTTGATTTTTTTTCTCGCTACTCCGTTTAGCAATTGGGTTAATCCTTTTTTTATTGATAGATCGGGCGATTCTGAAAGCGGCGATACCAAATATGTGTATGTGTGATTTTTTTTTTAATTGTTTTATTTGAATGGGATGAAAAGGGGGGTGCTTTAAACTATTTTTTTTTTTTCATATTTTTTAAAACATTTTTTTTATTTTGGCACGCTTCAATAGCCTTCATGGGAGACTAGAAGCATCCACTCCTTGATTGGCCCTGCTATATATAGGCGATAAGCAGATCCTATATGTAGCAGAATTACTGCATTGCTATGAGCGCCGACCACCGGCGCTCATAGCAATGCGGCATCAACAACCATAGAGGTTTCAAGGAAACCTCTGGTTGTTATGCCAACGCATCAATGACCCCCGATCATGTGACAGGGGTCAGCGATGTGCGCGGCCGGCAGCGCTTGTTAAATGCCGCTCTCTGCTGTTCTGACACCTTAGAGGCTCTGCCAATGTGAACTTATTTCAGCAAAGTCTGAACTCCAATATGATGCTTCTTCACTTCTGAGATTTGCACTGTGCCTCAGAAGTAGTTTTCAACCACTTATAGAGTATCTGAGTACCCGTGTACTCAGGAGAAATTAATAAAACAAATATTGTGGTACATATTTTCTAGTATCCTTAAGAAAATGAAAAATTTGAGGGCTAAAAACATTTTTATGGGAAAAAATTTTAACAGTACAGTCCACCTGCACCTTTGGTATCTGAGTCTTATCAGGATCACCTCCTCCCCTGGTGGTTAACGTCTGGTGATGAGGGTCTGGATTCTGCTCAAACTCTACTTCATCCAGCCTCAGATCCAACATTGGCGCAGATGTTTTCCTCATCTGGATTCTGTGAATCTTTGGAGCAGACCTCTGATGCCCATGGAATAGAATGTGTGAACAGCTTTGCAAAATGCTCCATCTGTGGTTCCCCACAGTCAGTTGGGCATTTGGAAATTTGTGATGTGGGGGGAAACCAGGGTGATTTGGGTGCAAACTCTGAGGATTGTACTGTGTGTGATGTTAAGGTTGAGGAAGAAGAGGAGACGCCACTTAAAGCAGCGCTTGCCATCCACTGGAACTGTATACGTGTATGGTTTTAGAAAATGAAGTTGTACAATGATGTTCTCATTTTATAGCTATCCAAACTGACATGACTAAAAAGTTTCAACCATTTTTTAGCCACAACATTTATCAACCACCATAAAAATGTGTTCGATTAATCGTACCGGTTGTTATAATTACGGTATACAAAATAAATCATGTTTATTATAATTGGTTTATGTCTTTATCTTATCTTATAATGTACTGGCATATAGAGATAACTGTATAGACCAGTATATATGTACCAGTACATGCAAAGAGGAATGTTATTCAGGCTGAGAAAATTCTCGTGCACATAGCAGAGAAGCCTGTGGCTGGGAATGTCTCTGTCTTAAGGCCCCGTCTCACTAAGCAATCTCGGTAGCGAGATCGCTGCTGAGTCACAACTTTTGTGACGTAACAGCGATCTCACCAGCGAGATCGCTGTGTGTGACAGCGATCAGCGAGCGGCCCCCCTGCCGGTATCGCTGATCGCTGCAAGAAACCTCTGGACATTTCTTTGGTCGCTGGTCTCCCGCTGGCCAGCACGCATCGCTGTGTGTGACAGCGGGAGACCAGCGATCAGGTGTAAAAAATAATAAAAAAAATAAAAAATATAGTTATTCTCACCTTCCGACGTCCCGTTCAGCCATCCTGCCTCTCTCCACGCTCCGGTCCCAGTGATCCTTTGCACGAATGACCGCGAGACTTTGTTATCCCGCGAGACCCTGACATCTCGCGGTCATTCATGCAAAGGATCACTGGGACCGGAGTGTGGAGAGAGGCGGGATGACTGAACGCGACGTCGGAAGGTGAGAATAACTATATTTTTTATTTTGATTCTATTTTTTACAGGATGGCCAGCGATGCCGGGGCGCTCGGCATCGCTGTGCTGATCGCTGGTGAAGCTGTCTGTGTGACAGCTCACCAGCGATCACATAGCGACTTACTAGCGATCCTGACACCTTGATATCGGTGTCGGGATCACTGGTAAGTCGCTTAGTGAGACGGGGCCTTTACATATCAGAGGTCACCGACACTAACATGCTTCATAATATGTTTAGAGACATCCATTGTGCAGAGTGACCTGTGATGGACAGGACTGGGAGTAAAGAGTTATCTCCTCTGCAGAAGTTCAGAAACGTGTTCTGGATGCAATGGAGAAAAAAAAAAAAAAACACTGAAAAGTCGCAATCTTTTTGTCTGACTTTTCAGCATTTTCACGTCTAAGGGAGGTCCGCCAAAGTGGGTGAAGTATGAACGGGGTTTCTTGGTGCCTACCAAATTCATAACTAGGGACATAACTTACTTGACGCTGGGTCAGGGTGGTGCCAGTAATTTAGCTGCTCCACGTCAGCGAGCAGCTTTCTTCTTGCAGGCTGCTCAGTTGACAATGGATGACATCCGATATCATGGTGATTGTTGGCTTCTCACTGTTAAGCTATCAATCAGCATAACATCAGCAGTCACCTCCCATCAACAGAGCAGAGTGGAAGAGAATCTGAATCACCAGTAAGAGCGGTCTGTGACCAGTCAGTAGAGATCAAGAGCAGGTACAAAAGGCAGGTAGGAAGCAACTGACTGTGTAATAGTTCTTAGCACATTGCATAAAAAATAAAAAAATAGTCCCTGGTAACCCCATAATGAATCAGCCCCTATATCCACATCAAAAGTATCATGTGAACACATCTGAAAAAACTACGAACATATAAAGTTACTCTATAAGCCAGTGACTGACTAGAACCTGTGACTTCTCTGTATGTAGTGGTCACTACTCACCTGTGTGGTTATCTGTAGGAATCTCCTCCTTACACCGCTCATCACCCCTCATATATGTCTCTGTAACATTATAACGAGTCAGATCTTCACCCTGAAACAAAGGCAACTGGGTACGGGAGAGTTACAGAGGGTCAGCCCTGCAGCTGGGCAGGGTAGAGTTACAGAGGGTCAGCCCTGCAGCTGGGCAGGGAGAGGTACAGAGGGTCAGCCTTGCAGCTGGGCAGGGGAGAGTTACAGAGGGTCAGCCCTGCAGCTGGGCAGGGGAGAGTTACAGAGGGTCAGCCCTGCAGCTGGGCAGGGGAGAGTTACAGAGGGTCAGCCCTGCAGCTGGGCAGAGGAGAGTTACAGAGGGTCAGCCCTGCAGCTGGGCAGGGGAGAGTTACAGAGGGTCAGTCCTGCAGCTGGGCAGGGGAGAGTTACAGAGGGTCAGTCCTGCAGCTGGGCAGGGGAGAGTTACAGAGGGTCAGTCCTGCAGCTGGGCAGGGGAGAGTTACAGAGGGTCAGTCCTGCAGCTGGGCAGGGGAGAGTTACAGAGGGTCAGCCCTGCAGCTGGGCAGAGGAGAGTTACAGAGGGTCAGCCCTGCAGCTGGGCAGGGGAGAGTTACAGAGGGTCAGTCCTGCAGCTGGGCAGGGGAGAGTTACAGAGGGTCAGTCCTGCAGCTGGGCAGGGGAGAATTACAGAGGGTCAGCCCTGCAGCTGGGCAGGGGAGATTTCCAGCGGGTCAGCCCTGCAGCTGGGCAGGGGAGAGTTCCAGAGGGTCAGCCCTGCAGCTGGGCAGGGGAGAGTTCCAGAGGGTCAGCCCTGCAGCTGGGCAGGGGAGAGTTACAGAGGGTCAGCCCTGCAGCTGGGCAGGGGAGAGTTACAGAGGGTCAGCCCTGCAGAAGCGGGAAGTCTTGGGAGATGTTTCTAGGTGGTTCACTGTATACACAGTAGACTGTAGTTGTAGTGCATGTTTCCTATATGGAGCTCTGTAAAGTGAGGTTGTGCTATTACTCATAGTTGGCACTTGAGGGATGATATTAGGTGTGCGGTCTAAGCGTGACAGTCGCATAGAAATACATGCTGTCATGCTTGTGACAGGAGAGACACCGGCCAGCTCGAGTATTGTGATGCAATTCACATCCAAGTTATACATTTGACTTTCCTTATACTGGTGGACAAAACAAGACTGAACGTAAGACCTTCAAAGCCGCTCATAGGGGAGATCTCATGACACTTTCCATCTACCTGATGATCCTGAGTAACTTTGGGATCTTCTTGTTTACAGTCCTGTGGAAGAAGAGGACGGGGACATCTCTCTGGTGTTGTCCTCTCACTGGATAGATCTGGAGGAAACACATACAGGGACTGAATTCATTCTTTACATACAGATAATTATAGGCCGTGTGTATTTAGTCCTGTCTATTACCTGGTGATGTGAGGGGTTGGGGAACCTCCATCATGACATCCTTGTACAGATCTTTGTGTCCTTCTAAATACTCCCACTCCTCAATGGAGAAATAGACGGCGACATCCTGACACCTTATAGGAACCTGTCACATACAATGATACCGTCATCCCCCGATCCCTCCATAGAGGTACTGTATAATGTCCCAGCATTCCCAGCAGTGTCACCTCTCCAGTCAGCAGCTCAATCATCTTGTAGGTGAGTTCTAGGATCTTCTGGTCATTGATGTCCTCATGTATCAGGGGGTGAGGTGGAGGCCCCGTGATTGGGCTCAGGGGTCTTCCCCATCCTTCAGACACAGGGGCCTGACAGCGCTCACTAGAGGTCTTCTTCACTACTGTGTAATCCTGGTTATGGAGAGACACATTAATAAACCTCACTACAGACATTTCCAGAGTCCTCACCTCTCCAGTTCTGTCCATCTGTTATTCCCATAGATAAGAATGATGTAATGTGAGGTCATCAGAATCTCTCACCTCTCCAGTAAGCCGGAAGAGGATCTCTAGGGTGAGGTGTAATATCCTCTCCACCATCTTGTCCCTGTCCCTATCCATCCTTGTAGGGTCGCTCAGGAGAATTCTCTTATAAAGATGATCTCCACTGAGAGGATCCGATATTGTAGGGACCTGAATGGGGAGAAGATGACAATGTAACATCATAAAGATCCCATGTAAGAAATCTCTGGAGCTGTTACCGGCTTCACATGATCACTACATCCAGTCATGGCCCCGTCCTGCCCCCGGTATAACACACAATCTGATTCTAGGAACATAAAGAGATTTATCACAGAACATCTCCAATCCAGTATCAAAAACAAAGAAATAATCTAAAAAGAAAATCTAAATTAACTGAGTCTTTGTTAAATAAATATTCCATGAAAAAAATTCCATGAAAAAAAGATATCTAATATATAAAGCTCAAGTGTGTGTATGTATGTATGCATGTACAGTATGCATGTGTGTATGTCCGGGATTGGCATCCGCACCGTCGCAGCTACAGCCACAAAATTTGGCACAGTCACACGCCTGGACCCCGAGAGTGCCTAAGCTATGTTGTGAGGCAAAATTTTAACCCTGCGCGTTCCAATTCACCAAAGAATTTTGCCCCTATCTGCATAATGGGGAAAAAGTGTGGGTATCAAGCCCCGCCCCTCATTATGAGGTCATAATTAGAGTTGAGCGATACCAGCCGATACTTGAAAATATCGGATCGGAATGGATCGGCCGATCTTAAAAAAAAGTATCGGTATCGCCGATTCCGATACCGGGAACCAATGCAAGTCAATGGGGCCAAAATATCGGAATTAAAAAAAACCCTTTCTTTCCTTGTAGGTTAATTCTACATGAAGAAAAACAACTAAGAATAATGTAGAATGTATTGTGGGAGGTGGAGGAGACATTAAAGCCATAGAGGTTTAGCCCAATAAAATGGAATAGCAGGAATTAAACTTTTTTTTTTAAAGATGTTAGGAGTTACAAAGATATTGACTATGTTAGCCTCATTTATATTTTGCCAGACATGTATGTCTTCTTCTTCTTTCTTCTTCTTCTTCTTCTACTTCCTTTTTTTACATTCTTCTTCTTCTTCTACTACTTCCTTTTTTTACATTCTTCTTCTTATTCCTTTTTTTACATTCTTCTTCTTCTTCTTCTACTTCCTTTTTTTACATTCTTCTTCTTCTTCTTCTTCTTCTTCTTCTTCTTCTTCTTCTTCTTCTTCTTCTTCTTACATTCTTCATATTCTTCTTATTCAACAATTATTATTCTACATATTCAGCTTCTTCATCTTCTTCCTATTCTTCTTCATCATATTCTTGTTTGTGTCAGGCATTCCTGTAGTTGTTATCTAGAAAAGTTAGAAGTTTACACCTTCCGTTCTGCCTGTCACAAAAGATTTACAACAGGATTTGTCCGCGTTCAGTTTGGCCTGCAGAAGCAGGCCTTTTCCAGGGGCACCACGAGGAGGAACGGACTCACCCCCATACACTGCTTAGTCTTCTTCTGCTTATAAATAAGATAATATCATTTGCTCAGAGTATTAGTCTTATGCTTAATGTTCTTCTGCTTTGTTTTTTTTATGCTTCTTTGTCTTCTCTCTCTTGTTGTTCTGCATCTTGGTGGTTGTCTTCCTGTTCTTTGTCCTCTTGAACCAGCTGACGGTACTGGCACCCGGAGGGGCAGCAGAAGGAACAAGAGCCAATGGCACTACCGAGGACCAGCTGACGGTGCTGGAACCCGGTTACTAAGCAGGAGGTACCTGTGCTACAAAGCACTACCAAGGACCAGCAGACGTTGCCGGAACTCGGATACCGAGATGGAGGCACCTAGGCCAAAGGCTCTGACGAGAACCAGCTGACGGTGCTGGAACCCGGAGGGGTAGCATAAGCTGCAAGAGCAAATGGAAATAGCGAGGACCAGCTGACAGTGCTGGCACCCGGAGGGGCAGCAGAAGGAATAAGAGCCAATGGCACAACCGAGGACCAGCTGACGGTGCTGGAACCCGGTTACTAAGCAGGAGGTACCTGTGCTACAAAGCACTACCAAGGACCAGCAGACGTTGCCGGAACTCGGATACCGAGATGGAGGCACCTAGGCCAAAGGCTCTGACGAGAACCAGCTGACGGTGCTGGAACCCGGAGGGGTAGCATAAGCTGCAAGAGCAAATGGAAATAGCGAGGACCAGCTGACAGTGCTGGCACCCGGAGGGGCAGCAGAAGGAATAAGAGCCAATGGCACAACCGAGGACCAGCTGACGGTGCTGGAACCCGGTTACTAAGCAGGAGGTACCTGTGCTACAAAGCACTACCAAGGACCAGCAGACGTTGCTGGAACTCGGATACCGAGATGGAGGCACCTAGGCCAAAGGCTCTGATGAGAACCAGCTGACGGTGCTGGAACCCGGAGGGGTATCAGAAGTTACCCCTGAAAAGCAAAGTTGGCATGCCGCAAGCTGGCCGCAGTTACCGAATCACACAGTCCTACAGGGGGTGCTTGTCCTACTGGCACTATGGAACAAACCTTTCTTACCAGAACCCGCAGTCCACATAGGAAGCACCTAAACTGCTGGCACCCTAGCCTCGGCTAACCCAACCGCAACACGACATGGCAACTTGGGGTGGCAAACTGACATTGACACTTCCCGGAAACAGCAGGCAGGGCTGGAACCAAGCTGGGCAGGAGGGAGTACCCGTGCCAAAGTCAGTTATGAGCAGCAACTGGCGATGTTGGAGCCCAGGACAAGCACTTAGCAGGCTGAGGCCTGATGTGCTGTCAATTGGGAGGCAGCAGGACAGATTGCCATCAAAACAGCAGGGGAACAGCTGACGTTACTGAACCCCACAAACACAGGAGCTAGTGTTTTACTCTGTGAAGACGGCACTTCCGAGCAACAACTGGCTGTGTTGAAGCCCAGGGACAAGCACGGAGCAGGCTTAGGCTGCATTGAAGAAATTTTAAGATCGGTTGTAGACTACTAATTTGAACCAAGCTCCACTTAGGCCTGTGGATTCACTGATTTTCGTATTTCCCCTGTCCTCCAACCCCGCCAGTTACAGCTCCGAAGTGGCGTCTGCACAATCCACACTTGTTCCTGTGTTACAGGTGTTCAGTCCGGTCAGTTAATCCCCTGATGTGTGTCCGGCAATGTCGCCTGCTCTGTCCACATTCCGATAATGGGAATGTGGACAGAGCAGGCGACATTGCCGGACACACATCAGGGGATTAACTGATCGGACTGAACACCTGTAACACAGGAACAAGTGTGGATTGTGCAGACGCCACTTCGGAGCTGTAACTGGCAGGGTTGGAGGACAGGGGAAATACGAGAGACAGTGGAGCCACAGGCCTAATTGGAGCACGGTTAAAAATCAGTAGTGGTACGACTGTGTAGGCAGCAGGAGACTTTGCCATCCACACAGCAGGGGATCAGCTGACATTACTGAACCCCACTGAGACACGGGAGCAAGTATCTCTTTCCGTGTGGACGGCACTTCCGAACTACAACTGGCTGTGTTGAAGCCCAGGAAATAGGAGGGTGTAGGCAGAGGCCTACTGTATTTTGAATGAGTTTACAGCAGGAGAGACTGCCATCCACACAGCAGGGGATCAGCTGACGTTACTGAACCCCACTGAGACACGGGAGCAAGTGTCTCTTTCCGTGTGGACGGCACTTCCGAACTACAACTGGCTGTGTTGAAGCCCAGGAAATAGGAGGGTGTAGGCAGAGGCCTACTGTATTTTGAATGAGTTTACAGCAGGAGAGACTGCCATCCACACAGCAGGGGATCAGCTGACGTTACTGAACCCCACTGAGACACGGGAGCAAGTGTCTCTTTCCGTGTGGACGGCACTTCCGAACTACAACTGGCTGTGTTGAAGCCCAGGAAATAGGAGGGTGTAGGCAGAGGCCTACTGTATTTTGAATGAGTTTACAGCAGGAGAGACTGCCATCCACACAGCAGGGGATCAGCTGACGTTACTGAACCCCACTGAGACACGGGAGCAAGTATCTCTTTCCGTGTGGACGGCACTTCCGAACTACAACTGGCTGTGTTGAAGCCCAGGAAATAGGAGGGTGTAGGCAGAGGCCTACTGAATTTTGAATGAGGTGACAGCAGGAGAGACTGCCATCCACACAGCAGGGGATCAGCTGACGTTACTGAACCCCACTGAGACACGGGAGCAAGTATCTCTTTCCGTGTGGACGGCACTTCCGAACTACAACTGGCTGTGTTGAAGCCCAGGAAATAGGAGGGTGTAGGCAGAGGCCTACTGTATTTTGAATGAGTTTACAGCAGGAGAGACTGCCATCCACACAGCAGGGGATCAGCTGACGTTACTGAACCCCACTGAGACACGGGAGCAAGTATCTCTTTCCGTGTGGACGGCACTTCCGAACTACAACTGGCTGTGTTGAAGCCCAGGAAATAGGAGGGTGTAGGCAGAGGCCTACTGAATTTTGAATGAGGTGACAGCAGGAGAGACTGCCATCCACACAGCAGGGGATCAGCTGACGTTACTGAACCCCACTGAGACACGGGAGCAAGTATCTCTTTCCGTGTGGACGGCACTTCCGAACTACAACTGGCTGTGTTGAAGCCCAGGAAATAGGAGGGTGTAGGCAGAGGCCTACTGTATTTTGAATGAGTTTACAGCAGGAGAGACTGCCATCCACACAGCAGGGGATCAGCTGACGTTACTGAACCCCACTGAGACACGGGAGCAAGTATCTCTTTCCGTGTGGACGGCACTTCCGAACTACAACTGGCTGTGTTGAAGCCCAGGAAATAGGAGGGTGTAGGCAGAGGCCTACTGAATTTTGAATGAGGTGACAGCAGGAGAGACTGCCATCCACACAGCAGGGGATCAGCTGACGTTACTGAACCCCACTGAGACACGGGAGCAAGTATCTCTTTCCGTGTGGACGGCACTTCCGAACTACAACTGGCTGTGTTGAAGCCCAGGAAATAGGAGGGTGTAGGCAGAGGCCTACTGTATTTTGAATGAGTTTACAGCAGGAGAGACTGCCATCCACACAGCAGGGGATCAGCTGACGTTACTGAACCCCACTGAGACACGGGAGCAAGTGTCTCTTTCCGTGTGGACGGCACTTCCGAACTACAACTGGCTGTGTTGAAGCCCAGGAAATAGGAGGGTGTAGGCAGAGGCCTACTGTATTTTGAATGAGTTTACAGCAGGAGAGACTGCCATCCACACAGCAGGGGATCAGCTGACGTTACTGAACCCCACTGAGACACGGGAGCAAGTATCTCTTTCCGTGTGGACGGCACTTCCGAACTACAACTGGCTGTGTTGAAGCCCAGGAAATAGGAGGGTGTAGGCAGAGGCCTACTGTATTTTGAATGAGTTTACAGCAGGAGAGACTGCCATCCACACAGCAGGGGATCAGCTGACGTTACTGAACCCCACTGAGACACGGGAGCAAGTATCTCTTTCCGTGTGGACGGCACTTCCGAACTACAACTGGCTGTGTTGAAGCCCAGGAAATAGGAGGGTGTAGGCAGAGGCCTACTGTATTTTGAATGAGTTTACAGCAGGAGAGACTGCCATCCACACAGCAGGGGATCAGCTGACGTTACTGAACCCCACTGAGACACGGGAGCAAGTATCTCTTTCCGTGTGGACGGCACTTCCGAACTACAACTGGCTGTGTTGAAGCCCAGGAAATAGGAGGGTGTAGGCAGAGGCCTACTGTCTTTGTAATGCGGAGACAGCAGGAGAGACTGCCATCTCCACAGCAGGGGAACAGCTGGCAGTGCTGAACCCCACTAACACTTGAACGAATGTGTTTGGCTCTGTGGAGACGACACTTCTGAACACCAACTGACGCTGTTGGAGCCCAGGATTAGGCGAGGAGCAGGCTGGGGCCTACTGGATTTTGGCAGGTGAATGCAGCAGACTTGCCATCTCCACAGCAGGGGAACAGCTGGCAGTGCTGAACCCCACTAACACTTGAACGAATGTGTTTGGCTCTGTGGAGACGACACTTCTGAACACCAACTGACGCTGTTGGAGCCCAGGATTAGGCGAGGAGCAGGCTGGGGCCTACTGGATTTTGGCAGGTGAATGCAGCAGGAGACTTGCCATCTCCACAGCAGGGGAACAGCTGGCAGTGCTGAACCCCACTAACACTTGAACGAATGTGTTTGGCTCTGTGGAGACGACACTTCTGAACACCAACTGACGCTGTTGGAGCCCAGGATTAGGCGAGGAGCAGGCTGGGGCCTACTGGATTTTGGCAGGTGAATGCAGCAGGAGACTTGCCATCTCCACAGCAGGGGAACAGCTGGCAGTGCTGAACCCCACTAACACTTGAACGAATGTGTTTGGCTCTGTGGAGACGACACTTCTGAACACCAACTGACGCTGTTGGAGCCCAGGATTAGGCGAGGAGCAGGCTGGGGCCTACTGGATTTTGGCAGGTGAAGGCAGCAGGAGACTTGCCATCTCCACAGCAGGGGAACAGCTGGCAGTGCTGAACCCCACTAACACTTGAACGAATGTGTTTGGCTCTGTGGAGACGACACTTCTGAACACCAACTGACGCTGTTGGAGCCCAGGATTAGGCGAGGAGCAGGCTGGGGCCTACTGGATTTTGGCAGGTGAATGCAGCAGGAGACTTGCCATCTCCACAGCAGGGGAACAGCTGGCAGTGCTGAACCCCACTAACACTTGAACGAATGTATTTGGCTCTGTGGAGACGACACTTCTGAACACCAACTGACGCTGTTGGAGCCCAGGATTAGGCGAGGAGCAGGCTGGGGCCTACTGGATTTTGGCAGGTGAAGGCAGCAGGAGACTTGCCATCTCCACAGCAGGGGAACAGCTGGCAGTGCTGAACCCCACTAACACTTGAACGAATGTGTTTGGCTCTGTGGAGACGACACTTCTGAACACCAACTGACGCTGTTGGAGCCCAGGATTAGGCGAGGAGCAGGCTGGGGCCTACTGGATTTTGGCAGGTGAATGCAGCAGGAGACTTGCCATCTCCACAGCAGGGGAACAGCTGGCAGTGCTGAACCCCACTAACACTTGAACGAATGTGTTTGGCTCTGTGGAGACGACACTTCTGAACACCAACTGACGCTGTTGGAGCCCAGGATTAGGCGAGGAGCAGGCTGGGGCCTACTGGATTTTGGCAGGTGAAGGCAGCAGGAGACTTGCCATCTCCACAGCAGGGGAACAGCTGGCAGTGCTGAACCCCACTAACACTTGAACGAATGTGTTTGGCTCTGTGGAGACGACACTTCTGAACACCAACTGACGCTGTTGGAGCCCAGGATTAGGCGAGGAGCAGGCTGGGGCCTACTGGATTTTGGCAGGTGAATGCAGCAGGAGACTTGCCATCTCCACAGCAGGGGAACAGCTGGCAGTGCTGAACCCCACTAACACTTGAACGAATGTGTTTGGCTCTGTGGAGACGACACTTCTGAACACCAACTGACGCTGTTGGAGCCCAGGATTAGGCGAGGAGCAGGCTGGGGCCTACTGGATTTTGGCAGGTGAAGGCAGCAGGAGACTTGCCATCTCCACAGCAGGGGAACAGCTGGCAGTGCTGAACCCCACTAACACTTGAACGAATGTGTTTGGCTCTGTGGAGACGACACTTCTGAACACCAACTGACGCTGTTGGTGCCCAGGATTACGCATGCCGCATGCAGAGGCCAATGGGCAGCGGTTTTTATGGAGGTTGTGGACTACTACTGATTCTAACCATGCTCCACTTAGGCCTCTGGCTCCACTGTCTCTACTATTTACCCTGGCCTCCAACCCCGCCAGCTACATCTCTGAAGTGGCGTCAGCACAATCTACACTTGTTCCTGTGTTACTGGTGCTCAGTCCCATCAGTTGATCCCCTGATGTTTGTCCGGCAAGTTCGCCAGCTCTGTCCTCATTCCCACTACTGGTTATGGGAATGTGGACAGAGCAGGAGACCTTGCCGGACACACATCAGGGGATAAACTGATGGGACTGAGCCACAGGAACACAGGAACAAGTGTAGATTGTGCTGACGCCACTTCAGAGATGTAGATGGCGGGGTTGGAGGTCAGGGGAAATAGTAGAGACAGTGGAGCCAGAGACCTAAGTTGGGCACGGTTAAAAATCAGTAGTGGTTTGAATGTTGATGGAGCTGGTGACTCTGCCGTCCACACAGCAGGGGATCAGCTGGCATTACTGAACCCCAGTAACACAGGAGCTAGTGTGTTTCTCTGTGCAGACGACACATCTGAGCGACAACTGGCTGTGTTGAAGCACAGGGATTATAGTTCAGGTGGTAGAAAAATGAACACACCAGCAGACCTGGATACAGTTGCCAACCACTAATTTAGTCTGTAAGAGGAATGGCAAAGTCTTTGGAGATCCAGGCCTTGTTCATTTTCAGAAAAGTCAGCCGGTCAACATTATCGGAAGATAGTCGCGTGCGACGGTCTGTTAGTACACCACCTGCGGCACTAAAGACACGTTCCGATAATACACTGGCAGCAGGGCAAGCCAGCACCTCCAATGCATACTGGCTAAGCTCTGGCCATGTATCCAGCTTAGAGACCCAAAACTTGAAGGGGGAAGAGCCATCTGGGAGTACAGCGACAGGGCAAGACATGTAGTCTGACACCATCTGACGGAAGCGTTGCCTCCTGCTGACTCGAGGCGTCGCTGATGGTGTAGACAATTGTGGTGGACACACAAAACTTTGCCACATTTGGGCCATAGTGGTCTTGCCTTGTGCTGCGGCACTGCCTCTGCTCCCTCTTTGTGCAGAGTTTCCTCCACTGCCTCGACGCACAGAGCTGCTTTGTAAAGCACTTGCAACAATGCTGTCGGGTGGAATGGAAAACATTATGGACTGCACCAGTGACTCTTCGTACTCCCGCATTTTACGCTCCCGGTTCAACGTTGGTATGAGCCTTTGTACGCTGTCCCGGTAGCGAGGATCTAGGAGGGTGTACACCCAATAATCAGCCGAGACGAGAATGTGGGCGATGCGGCGGTCGTTTCTCAGGCACTGCAGCATGAAATCAACCATGTGCTGCAGACTCCCAACTGCCAAAGAACCGCTGTCCCCTGTTTGAGGCGTGACCTCGACCTGCTCTGCATCACCCCACCCTCGCTGTACATACTGAGTAGAGGTTTGTGTACCTCCCTCCTCTGGAGAGATGTCTTCCTCCTCCATCGACTCCTCCTCATCCTCCTCACAAAGTGTCCCCTGCCTAGGCCTTTGTGAGGAAACACGTAGCGCAGACTGTCCAGAAGCAGATGGCATTTGGGACTCCTCATCCTCCACCTCTTCTGAAACCTCATCCCTTAGTGCTTGCAGTGTTTGTTGAAGCAGGCAGATAAGGGGGACAGTCATGCTGACTAGTGCATCATCTGCAATCGCCATCCGCGTGGATTCATCGAAGGCACGCAAAACGAGGCAGATGTCCTTCATAGAGGCCCACTCAATGGTGCTGAAGTGTGAACGGCGCACAGTGCGACTTGTTTGCGCCTGATGCAGCTGGTACTCCATGACTGCTGCCTGCTGCTCACACAACCGCTCCAACATATGTAACGTTGAATTCCACCGGGTGGGTAGGTCACATATGATGCGATGTTCTGGAAGGCCAAATCGTCGCTGCAGAGCAGCGAGGCGCGATCTTGCCGTGCTGGAACGTCGCAAGTGAGCGCACTCTATGCGGACCTTGTGCAACAGTGCATCAAGATCCGGATAGTCCCTCAGAAAGCTCTGCACGACCAAGTTAAGAACATGTGCCAGACATGGGATGTGTGTGAGGTTGCCTAGGCCAAGAGCTGCCACCAGATTTCGGCCATTGTCACACACTACCAAGCCCGGCTGGAGATTCGCTGGCCCAAACCACACATCGCTCTCCAGCTTGATAGCATTCCAGAGCTCCTGCGCTGTGTGGCTTCGATTCCCCAAAGAAATTAATTTGAGTACAGCCTGTTGACGTTTGGCCACGGCTGTGCTCATATCGGTCGTAACAGGCTCCTGCTCTGCTGTTTCTGAGGAACTTGAGTAGGAGGAGGAGTCTATGTGTACAGACTGGAGTCCTGCAATCCGTGGCGTTGGAAGAACACGTACAGCGCCACTCTCCAGATCCGTACCCGGCTCCACAACATTGACCCAGTGGGCAGTGAGGGAAAGGTATCGTCCCTGTCCATGGTTACTGGTCCACGCATCGGTGGTCAGGTGGACCTTGCTACTAACGGCGTTTAGTAGCGCATGTTTTATTTTGCCCTCAACATGTTTCTGCAGGGCAGGGACGGCTCGCCTGCTGAAATAAAAGCGGCTGGGCACGTTGTATTGGGGGACTGCCAATGCCATTAAGTCCCGGAAGGTGTCAGTGTCCACCAGCCTGAATGACAGCATTTCAACTGCCAGAAGTTTGGCAATGCCAGCATTCAGAGACTGTGCTCGGGGATGGTTTGCCGAGTAAGGGCGCCTTTTATCCCATGCCTGTGCTACCGATGGCTGTGATGGATGGGAACGTGCTGTTATGGGTGGAATCTGACAGGGTCTCCGGACAACAGTGGCAGAGGTTCTTCCTTGGCGATCCTGTGAGGAAGCCGAACCAGCAGTGTGTGAGCTGGAGGAAGAGGGCCCAACACGAACTGAAGAGGTGGTAGGTGGTGCTGTACGTTGGCCTACGTCTTCAGGGTGTCTCTGCAACTCCAACTCGTGCTTGGTGCGCACATGTTTCCACATATTTGTGGTATTGAGGTTGCTGACATTTCTCCCTCTTTTGACTCTCTGATGACACAGCTTGCATTTGACAAAGCAAATGTCATCTGCAACTGTGTCAAAAAAGGACCACGCACTGCAACTCTTGTGAGCGCCCGGTTTGCCTTTGGAAGGAGGAATGCTCCTAACGGGTGCCGAAGTGGAGGGTACAGGCAACCAAGTCTTCCCCCTCCCTCTGCCTCCTGTTTTGGCCGGTAGGGGAATCTCTTCCTCCGAGCTGCTCCCACCACCTTCCTGTTGCTCACGCCATGATGGGTCAAGGACCTCATCATCTTCCCTCCCCTCTTCAAACAGCTGCTTCTCCGGGGTTGTCTCGCCAGCACCGTACGCACCAGAAAGTGGCAACTGAGTCTCGTCATCATCTGATGCGTACTGAGGTGTGCTGACCATAGGCACTGGCCCACTCGCCTCTTCAGATTCAGAGGGACAAAGAAGTTGCGCATCACTGCATACTCCCTCTTCTTCACATTCAGGAATGCTGCTTGGCTGGCCCCCTCTTTCCAAGCCAACAGATTCCGAGAACAGAAGTAGAGATTGTGATGGCTCCTGTCCATGTCTCTCTGACTGCCTGGGCACTTTGGCAGGTGGTGAAGAGACAGATGGTTGCTCTTCGGTGCTCTGACCCTGAGAGGATGCGGAAGTAATTGAAGTCGATGCGTTAGCTGCCATCCATCCGACAACGGCTTCAATTTGTTCCTCCCGCAGCAGTGGGGTACGTTGAGGTCCTACAAAGCTGCGCATAAAGGACTGTTGCCTGCTAAAACTGGGGGATGCTGATCCACTGGTGCCCGCAGCAGGCCCAGAATCCCCACGTCCTCTACCTGTAGAATCCCCACGTCCTCTCCCTGCAGAATCCCCACGTCCTCTCCCTGCTGAAACTCCACGCCCACGCCCCCGCGCCTTACTCCCTGCCTTCTTCATCTTGCAAGACTGCTTAAGATAGGCAAAAAAGGACAAAGGGGGGCCTTAGTGTGCTTATTCCTGAACAGCTGGTTACAGGTACAAGAAACACTAATTTTATGAAGTGTGTGTGTGTGGACTAGACTTTAATAGGAGCTGATGTGGCCTACACAAGTTCAAAATGTAGTGTTTGGTGAACTTTTTATGTGGTTTCTTTGTTTGAAACAAACTCAAAGTATGAGAACAAAGAATTGAAACTGATAGTATCACCAACTTTTTGGAGCTATTACAATGCAGGCAGGTAACCTACAATGCAAAAGATGAGGCTCCAAAAAAATTGGGTAATACTAATCTGGCTGCGCCGGCAGGGCACAAGCCAGAAAAAAAGGCTCCTCTATCTACTCCTATATAGTGTTTGCAACCAACCAATGTTGATGGATACGGATGGATGCACACTAATAGGAGAAGAAAAAATGAGCTGCACTCAGAGACAAATATGTGTGAGGCAGTGACGCACGTTGAGCGTCCTACAACCAGACGTAGCTGCAGGACACTCTACTCAGCGTGAGCTGCACTCACACACAGTCAGAGACCTCTCAGACAGCCGTCAACAGTGCAGCTAAGTGGGCACTGGCACTGACAGGCTGCAGAAAGGCTCCGCTGTGTACTCCTATATAGTGTTTGCAACCACCGTAGATGGAGACGGATGGATGCACACTAATAGAAGAAAAAATGAGCTGCACTCAAATAAAAATATGTGTGAGGCAGTGACGCACGCTGAGCGTCCTACAGCCAGACGTAGCTGCAGGACACACTACTCAGCGTGAGCTGCACTCACACACAGTCAGAGACCTCTCAGACAGCCGTGAACAGTGCAGCAAAGTGGACACTAGCACTGAAAGGCTGCAGAAAGGCTCCGCTGTCTACTACTAGTGTTTGCAACCAACGTATATGGATACGGATGGAAGCACACTAGATTGAAATTATTTAAAAAATGCAGCTCAAAAAATAAAAGATGTATGAGGCAGCAGTGATCACACTGGGTGGCCTACAGCCTGACGTGGCTGCAGGACCCACTCCACAGCGTGAGCTGCACTCACACAGCCCTTGCAGACAGCTGTGAAAACAGCGCTGCTAGGGAAAAGCAAGCTACAGTGGTGGTTTATGTAGCCTGGATAAAGCACAATATTGTTTTTAGAATCGCTATTTCTAACTGTCCCTCACAGTCTTCTACACCAGCCTGTCCCTAACTGAATTCACAGCAGAGTGACCAGAAATGGCGGCTGCGGTGGCTTTTATAGTGCATCATGACATCATTTCGGCAGCCAATCACAGCCATGCCAATAGTTAACATGCCTACATGCCTAACAGGATGTGCCCACACTTCAGAGGATTCCCATTGGCTTAATCAAAGCAAGCAGGCTCATAGCATGATGGGAACTTCCTATTCCGATTCCGATCCCGGAATCCGATATGAAAAAAGTATCGGAATTAAGTATCGGAATTCCGATACCGCTAATATCGGCCGATACCCGATACTTGCGGTATCGGAATGCTCAACACTAGTCATAATGGTTGCCATGGCGACGCTGATGTCATCATAGGTTGCAAGCCCCGCCGCTCATTATGATGTCATAATGGTTGACTATGGGATGGAGGATGTGTGATGAGAATATGGGCACTGGACTATGGGATGGAAGATATGTATGACGGGTATATGGGCACGGGACTATGGGATGGAGGATGTGTGATGGGTATATGGGCACTGGACTATGGGATGGAGGATGTGTGATGGGTATATGGGCACTGGACTATGGGATGGAGGATATGTATGATGGATATATGGGCACGGGCCTATGGGATCGTGGATATGTATGATGGGTATATGGGCACGGGACTATGGGATGGAGGATAATTATAATTTGCTATAACTAACCACAGTTGGTTACTATGCCCGGGCAGCGCCGGGCTCTTCAGCTAGTCTAATATATAAAGCTCAAGGTGTGTAGTATGTATGTATGTGTGTCCGAGATTGGCATCCTCACCGTCGCAGCTACAGCCACAAAATATGGCACAGTCACATGTCTGGACCCCGAGAGTGTCATAGGCTATGTTGAGAGGCCAAATTTTAACCCCGCGCGTTCCAATTCACGAAACAATTTCGCCCCTATCTACATGATGGGGAAAAAGCGTATGTATGTATTGGCTTCTGCACCGTCTAAGCTTCAGCCACAAAATTTTGCAAAGTCACACGTCTGGACCCCGAGAGCGTCATAGGCTATGTTGTGTGGCGAAATTTTAACCCTGCGCGTTCCAATTCACCAAATAATTTTGCTCCTATCTACATAATAGGGAAAAAGTGAAAGGAAAAGTGTTGGAGGCAAATTGACAGCTGCCAGATGTGAACAAGGGGGACTTAAAGAATGAGAGCGATGGCGCCAAACAGTATATACCGTACAGTTGCTAAGGTGGGGCCCTGACATGAGATACTCACCACACACGGGGATATGAACACATACACAAAACGTGCCACACACTACCACGTGCTTCAACACATATACCACCCTCAGCACACATTTCACCACACATACACCAACCTCGCCACATAAAAGTCGAAACACAAAAGTCGCCACGCTGTCCCAGAGCTGTTTAAAAGATGAAAAATGAGCTGTGATTGGTTGCTATCAGCAACAGTTTTCTTTGTAGACAGTTGTGGTAACTGAGGCCTATTATTATTATCATTTCTATGGTGTCATCATCCTTCTGTAAAGCTGGAAATAATTTATTACCGTGCCAACACAGACCACCCTCTGACACAGACTGCAGGGGGAGCCCAGTATCATACAGGATAGGATTAGATACACGGCTCAGCAGTCAGTATCACACAGGATAGGATTAGATACACAGCTCAGCAGTCAGTATCACACAGGATAGGATTACACAGCTCAGCAGTCAGTATCACACAGGAGAGGATTAGATACACCGCTCAGCACACAGTATCACACAGAATAGGATTAGATACACGACTCAGCAGTCAGTATCACACAGGATAGGATTAGATGCACGGTTTTTATATGCAATACAATCATTATAGTTTGTTATAACTAACCACTGTTGGTTACTATGCCCGGGCAACGCCGGCCTCTTCAGCTAGTAAAGTTATAAAGTGCAGGGAACATCCACAGACATCGGGATGGCAGAACCAGGGACGTCAGTAACAGACGATAGAACATTAATATAAATTACAGAAAATTGTAATCCCAGTAAATATGAATGTCTCAGAAAGGCCATGCATAAATCGAGAAAACCAAGAAGGGATATGTGTCAGGGCAGAAATAATTACCATATATACTTGTGTATAAGCCGACCTGGGTATAAGCCGAGGCACCTAATTTTGCCACGAAAAACAGGGAAAACTTATTGACTCGACTATAAGCCATTAATGCATTGCTCCTCATCCCTATCCTGGTATGCATGGCTCCTCATCCCCATCCTTGTCTGCATGGCTCCTCATCCCTATCCTTGCATACATAGTTCCTCATCCCTATCCTTGCATGCATGGTTCCTCGTCCCTATCCTTGCATGCATGGTTCCTCATCCCTATCCTGCGGCCGGGTGATCACAAGTCCCTACTCATTAAAGGGAATCTGTCACCCATTTTTTGACATATCATGTAAAGATATTATTTAATTGGGTGCTACATAAGGATTCAAGTAGTACTTTTGATCCCCCCTGACCCCGCACCTTTGATGCATAAAAACCTTTTTTATCACTCTTGTAATGTATGTAAATCGCCACAGTCCGGTCCGATGGGCGTGGCTTATTCTCCTTCCCCTCCCCCCACCTTGGCTTGCTGGACGTAATTTCATCTGTGAATATCATAGATGCCGTAGTGTATTCGCGCCTGACCATTGAAAAGCCTGCTCGTGCTTGCGCAGTATGCTTTGCCCAGCTGTGGGCAAAGCATATAATCAGTACTGTCATTGACAATGCCGGGTTTGCCATCACGTGACCCATCCCACCTCCGATGATGCGGAGCAGGGGTGTGTTCGCCTTCTGAAGCTGTCCAGTGACTGCTACACTTTTGGCAATGATATATTGTGACAGAGCAGCTCTGATTGGCTCACGGGAGGTTAAATAGTTCTCTCCACTGGTTTGATGACACCCCCTGACGAAGGCTAGTGCCAAAACGCGCTTTGGGGCCGACGCCATCCAGGCATGAGGAACCTATGGATAAATATTAGACCTTTACTTTTTCTCTTCATATTTGCAGCCCTTATTCACAAACTCTAGCTTTACCTCACTATATACCACTATTACTTGGGCTTGTATGTTATTGGCTGAATTACATCGTTCTCCCATTATGTACTTATTTGTATACATTGTTCTTACACCATCATTCTAATGTACTAGTGTCCCCTCCTGATGTGTTGGTTGCTCTAGTGTTTCCCTTATTTTTAAGCTACTTATCTTTTATGTCTGTTTCTATACAATCATATATAGTAGTTTGTACCTTTTCTTGGCTGTACACAATTATTGTAGGTTCTTTGTATATCAGGTATTCCACAGCCACCTATTTTTTGTTACATGCTCAACTTTGGTGCCTTTAATTAATTTAATCCATTCATTACTACTTTCTTATTATTTATGCACCATTTTGCATACTGCCCCTTTTATTTACCAGTACAGGTAGTAGAGTGGGACTGGAAACAAAGAAGGACAAAAAAGGGCAGAAGGAGAAGTCGCCAGGGAATTATTATCCCAGGTGATTGCCAGGCTATTTAACTGATCTGTTTCTCCCAGATGTATTTCAGCTTCTTCTGTGTGGTTTGTCTCTCTGTGCCTTGTATTCTGTTTGTAGATATTTGGTTGCCTGATCTTGGACCTGGTTCTGACCATCCATCTGTTTAACCCCTTTCTGCTCTGATCTGCTATCATCCAGGTATTCTGACCTCAGAACTTTACCTGACTACATCTTTGTCTCTTCTTTCTACCGTATATACTCGAGTATAAGCCGACCCAAGTATAAGCCAAGGCCCCTAATTTTGCCACAAAAAAACTGGGAAAACTTATTGACTCGAGTAAAAGCCTAGGGTGGAAAATGCAACAGCTACTGGTAAATTTCAAAAATAGATACCAATAAAGGTAAAATTAATTGAAACATCAGTAGGTTAAATGTTTTTGAATATCCATATTGAATCAGGAGCCCCATATAATGCCCCATACAGTTCATGATTGCCCCATAAGATGCTCCATACAAAATACGACCCATATAATGCTCCATACAAAATACGCCCCATTTAATGCTGCACAAAGGTTAATGATGCTCCATATAATATGCCCCATATGCTGCGCATAAAGGTTATGGCCCCTTAAGATGCTCCATAGCTTATGCCCCATATCATGCTGCTACGAATAAAAATAAAAAAATGACACACTCACCTCTCGTCGCTGGGGGCCAGGTGCCGGTGGCCTGAGCAGGTGGGGACACCGGCACGCTATGGGGGCCAGGTGCCAGTGTCACCCCTTGCTCAGGGCCCCTGCACCTGCGATATTCACCAGTCCCCGTTCTACCGCCGCAAGCCGCTGTCTTTTGCTCGCACTAACCACATCATCGTGCCCTCTGACCTGAATGTCACAGCCAACGGATAGGGAGGACAGAGCAGCGCGCGGCGGAACGGGGGAAGGTGAATATAGCATATGCTCCCCCTGTCATACTCACCCCCTCCTGGCGCGTCTCTGCAGTCTCTGCTTCTCCGATGTCGGCGCTCCTTCCTGTGTTCAGCGGTCACGTGGTACCGCTCATTAAAGTAAACGAATATGCGCATATTCATTACTTTAATGAACAGTATCACGTGACCACTGAACACAGGAAGAGCTGCGGCGGCGGAGACAATCTGAGAAGCAGGGACTGCAGAGACCATGCCAGGAAGGGGTGAGTATATGTGATAGCCGCGCTCCCCATCCCCCGCCGACCCCTGGCATAAGACTCGAGTATAAGCTGAGAGGGGCACTTTCAGCCTTACAAAAAGGGGCTGAAAATCTTGGCTTATACTCGAGTAAATAATTTATCTTCTTGGCTTCTAACCTCGGACTCCTTGACTATCCCGTCTCACGACATACAAAGAAAGATAGCAATAATAACAGAATAAATATAGAGAGATAAGCAATAATATACAAACTGACATCAGTGTTTTCTGTATGTAAAAATTAAAAAAAAATAATCGCTCTCAGTGGAAAATAACAAAATAAGATTCTAGTTACGATACCTTTTAGTTGCTAACAAAAATAAAATATGTTACAAAGCAAGATTTCAAGACTTCTTAGGTCTTTTCATTAGTGATGGGCAAACACTAAAATGCTCAGATCGAGCAAATTGGAATGCTCGGGTGCTCAACCCGAGCAACGAGCCCAATGGAAGTCTATGGGAAACTCAAGCATTTTTACCGCAGCCATCCACCCTGGTGGTCTGCAGATGGACTAAAATTTGCAGAAATCGATGGGAACAGTGCTCAAATGACATGGGAACAGCATGAGGGAAACTACTGGAAGCATTTCTGACTCCCAGGTCACTGCTGTGTACAATGTTGTCAGAGTCTTACACTTTTTTACAGACTCACAATAAAACATACAAAAACTAAACCAAAATGGATTTTCCTGGGAAATATATTAAGGAACATCCTTTCCAGGGTAATGACTTGTATATAAGGCAAAATAAATAACCAAAAATGCTCCTCTACCACTTGTGCTATGTTCATACGTAGCGTTTTTGATGAGTTATCAAGTTTAGCATTGCGTTCAACCAAGACAAATGCATTCACTGGGAAATGTCATTTTAACATTTTACAACCTTATCTAGCCGTGTGGTGTGTTAGACACAATGAGACACATCCTGTTTCATTTATGAAGGAGGGACTCTGAAAGTCACAAAGCCTATTTTTACAGGGCCATAGCCGGCCTTTACTGTTGTTGCGTATGAAGTGAGTAGAAGCTGCCCAAAATTTGGACGCACCCCTTTGAAGAGACGTACAGGAGGGCCTCCTAAAATCAATGTTCCCATTATTAGGAAGTTGGTATTCCCATACTGTTTGCCTATGCAGTGAATGCAACACATGTCCCAAATTTGGACGCACCCCAATAACCCTTTGAACAGATGTACAGGAGGGCCACCTGAAAGCAATGTTCCCATTATTAGGAAGTTGCTACTGCCATACTGTTTTGCCTATGTAGTGAATGCAAGGCCTGCCCTAAATTTGGATACGTAAGGAGGAAGACCAGGCTGCGGGTACCTGCGTTATGCCGTGTCCGGAAGTGTCGAGGCTGCATCCAGTGATGCTGGGGGGAAAGAATGGGGAACCGTAAGTCCCATGACCCGGGGAGAGGTGGCGTGGATAAGCCAGGCACTGAGCAGGATCGTGGGAAAGGGGTCTCAGTTTATTGCCGGCAGTGAGATCAGAGAGAGGTGGGCGTCGCGCTCCGCAGCGACAGAGGCAGTGTGGAGACGTGCCCCGGCAGAGCTTAGGTGAGATCTCCAGTGAGTGTTCAGAGCGCCGCGCGCCCGGCCAAGCAGAGTGCAGTGCTCGCTCGGAGGAGCGGGTGCCAGTGGCAGGACCGAGGTGCATTCCCCATTGCTGATAGACGCACAGCAGCACACGTGTGAGACACAGACTTCTGCAGCGCTCCCCACTTTGGCTGCACAGATTTATGGACTAGGGGCTCAGCGTTTAAAATCGGTGACCGCCCGTTGCCGCCAGAAGTTGGACAGTGATTTGTTGTAATTCACACGCCGGCCGTTGCTCCGGCTACCATCAGACTGTATGTGGATGAGGGCCAGAGAAGACGATGATAAGTGTCGTTTCAATACCAGACTGTTGCGGTAACCCTTTTACTTTCCTTGTTTATTAGCACCCTGCTAGGAGACCATTGCCATCATTCTTGTTAAAAGTTAAATAGCATCATTATACAGCTTTGTTCTGCAATCCCTGTGATATTGCATTCCCGTACCTGCTTGCAGACACACCCCAATAACCCTTCGAATAGACGTACATGAGGACCTCCTGAAAGCAATGTTCCCATTATTAGGAAGTTGGTACTCCCATACTGTTTGCCTATGCAGTGAATGCAAGAGCTGACAAAAATGTGGAGGCATTAGAATGCCCCTAGGCAGAGACGTGGAGGAGGGCCTCCTTAAAAATGTTCCCATTAGAAAGGAGCATAAGTGTATGGGTTGACAAACATTTACCCCTGGGGGGTATACATGAACAAACTGTATAAAAAAAATTTCTTACGGGCATCATAAATCACCCTTTAAAAATTGTGTGTTGCATCACGAACCACGGTCACCCTGGTGATAGTGGATGATAAGGATGAGGAAGACAACAGCAAATAAGCCAAATCAGGAAGCGTATATCCATGTGTGGGTGTGAAAAGGCGCATGGGAATAGACCTACCAAAAAAAAAAAAAAATCACTGGACTTGAGTTTATGATACGCTGCTATCACATTCGGTGGTGTAGAGAAATCTGGCCCAATCCAGCCCTTTATAAAAGTGAGCCTGTCAGCATTTTCAGTTGACAGGCGGATGCGCTTATCAGTTATAATTCCACCAGTGGCATTATAACCCAGCTCTGACAAAGCGCTAGCGGTAGGCCATGACCTCCAAGGCATAGAAGTCTTCTACAGCGTGTCCACAACGGACATTACCGGTCTGAATCCTGCTCATATAGGTACTATACACATGATCAGGTTTTTAAATACATCAGACAGGGACTGCTCTGATATGGGTTACCTTAACGTTTGGTAGAGCGGCTTAGTATACATTTCTTGCAAAAAACGTATCAACCAAATACCCTGCTTTATCATCTTTTTACTAGCACTTGCTGTTTACTGTTACTTTTTTACAACAGAGTATTTTTACACGCTTGTTTTACTGTGTTTTTCTGTGTTTCAGCCTTTATAAAAAAAAAGTCAGCCTGTCAGCATTTTCAATTGACAGGCGGATGTGGTTATCAGTTATAATTCCACCAGTGGCATTATAAACCCGCTGACAAAACGCTAGCCGCAGGGCAGGCCAGGACCTCCAAGGCGTAGAAAGCCAGTTCATGCCACGTGTCTAGCTTGGATACACAATAATTATAAGGCACAGAGGAATCATGGAGAACACTGGTAAGGTCAGCAAGTTACTCCCTCAGCATCTTCACAAACTTTGCACTCCTTGTGAGAGTACCCCGCGCCTCAGGGACTTGTGCAATGGAGAAAACGCTCCCAGAACTCTGACAGTGTTCCCCTGCCTCTGCTGGATTGGAGTTGTGTCTCTCTCGCCTGTACTCATTGGTTGTCCAAAGAACTGTGGCCTCTGCCGCCAGCGTTTTTAAATGGGAATTTTTGTAATAATTCCACAACAAGTGTCTTCTGGCACTGCCCCATTTTAGCAGACCTGTCCGCCTCAGGAATAAGCGAAAGTTCTCCTTGTAGCGTGGGTCTAGAAGTGTCACCAACCAGTAATGACTGTTACCTAAAATTTTTAGAACGCGAGGGTCACAGGAAAGGCAGCGTACCATAAACTCAGCCATGCGTGCCAGACTGCTAACAGGCAAGACTTCCGTGTCCTCAGGCCATCCACGCTGAACAGACGGTATGACAGATGTACAGCTAGTACAGTCTATAGCGCATGAAACTAGCTCCTGGTCTTCCTCCTCATTGTCATCCAATCCACGTTGGGATAAGATGAGGCTGGGCTGTATGTAATTACCCTGTATGCTTCCTTACTCCATCTCATCATGCTCCGCCTGCAATGCATCCTCTTTGTGAGCAGAGAGCGTTTCAGAAGACAGAGAAGCAGGATGGTGACGCTATTTATGGCATCATCGCCGCTCACCATCTTGGCGGAGTCCTCAAAGTTTTGGAGGATCGTACATATGTCTGACATCCATGTCCACTCCTGAGGTCTTATGTGTGGAGTCTGAACTGAATACCGATGGCCTTATTGATGCTGGTATTCAACAACTGTCCTCTTCTGCCCACAAATCCTTCCCAACATCTGTAGTGTAGAGGTCCAACGCGTGGGGACATCACACACCAGTCGGTGAGCAAGAAGCTGCAAACGCTGCTGAAGCACGGCAAGGGAGGTGGAAGCTGTAGCTAAGTTTCTAAAATGGTCACACAGGAGGCGTATTTTGACAAGCAGAACCAGCAGCTCCGGGTAGGTTTTGAGAAACTGCTGATCCACAAGGTTAAGCACATGACTCAGGCATGGTTATGTGTGAGCTCACCTTTCCTCAGAGCTGCCACCAGGTTCTGGCCATTTTCACACATGGCCATGCCTGGCTCTTTCAGAGCTGTCCACAACTCTTCAGCATTGTGCATTTTGTCACCTAATCATATTGGCTTCAGCACAGCCTGTTGCCGCTTGGCTGAGGCAGTGCAGCTTGTGACTGATGTGGTGATTTCGGAGATGGAGGCTGGAGAGGAAGAGGTGCAGGAACGGTAGACTGTGGGGGCAACCATGATTGACCTAGGGCCCACAATTCTCAGCATCAGGAGGACGTGTTCCATCCCAAGGTCCGACTGGGTCTCAGCTTCCACTATCTTAACCCAGTGTGCCGTCAGCGAAATGTACCATCCCCCTGCCCCCAAGCACTTGTCCACATGTTCGTGGTTAGGTGGACTTTTCAAGTAACTGCATTGTTGAGGGCAAGGATAATGTTGTGGGACAAGTGCTTGTGTAATGCGAGGTCGGCACACCGGGAGAAATAGTGGCAGCTTGGGACAGAGTACTGAGAGACGGCCGCTGCCAACAGGTTGCGGACAGCTTCCGTCTCCATGAGCTGAAACGGCAACATTTCGAGCGCAAGCAGTCACGAAATGTGTGAACTTAGTAGCATGGCCTGTGGGGCGTTGGCTGCGTATTTGCGCTTGCGTTCCAAGGACTGGGGTATGGACAACTGAATGCACTGGGGCAAGGACATGCTTGATGATGGTGATAGTTGAGTGTGTGCAACGACAGGTGCAGGGCAGGAGGCATCTTTGCATGCACCATGGAGACATACCATGGGATTGGTGTCGCCTGCAGACACTGTTCCTGGACCCTGGTTTTTGGCCCACAAAGTCAGGTGCTTTGCTGCCATGTGCCTGATCATGCTGATGGTGGTCAGGCTGGTAGTTTTGCTACCTCTGCTGATGATGGCAGGTGGTGCAAATGGCCTTTTTGGGGTTATCGCAACAATCTTTAAAAAACAACCAGACTCGGGACGACCTAACAGTTGTACTGGCAACTTCCGTCGTGTTGGTGTTACAGGGAATGGTTGCCCACCTTCTGTCTGCAGCCACCACACTGCTTCTTCCTGCCTCTTGGGGTGCTAGGCCTCCCTTCCCCCTGTGTGCTGCTGTCCTCGCTCTGCATGTCCTCCTGCCAGGTTGGGTCAGTTACTATATCATCCACCACCTCGTCTTCCACTTCCAGACCCTGGTCTTCTCCCTGACTTTCTGGTAATTGCGTCTCATCATCATCCACCTCTTGTGACACGTTCCCACGGTCACCGTCGTGTGCCCGTGGCTGCTGAAATATTTGGGCATCGCTACATGCGATCTCCTCTTGCCCCACTTCAAGTTGACCGGGCGAGAGGCCCAAATCTATAAATGTAAACGTGATCAACTCTTCGGCGTGTCCAAGTGTGGGATCAGTTGTCTCCGGGCACTCGGCATGGTGGGAAGGAGGATCAAGGTGAGGAATATGCGGTCCATACCAGGGCTGTGGAGTCGGTAAGCCAAACCTGTGACTCCATCTCAATTTCACTTACACCGACTCCGACTCCACCTCCCACACATATTGCTTATATCTAAGTGAAACATTTATTGTAGTACAATGTGAACATCAGACACTTAATAATTTTTATGATCCAATAATCAAGATATTTAGATAGAACAGAATATATATTTATTGGAATACAACTTTAGAACACAAAAAACTAATAAATTGTAAATATGTAATACACTATGTAATATCTATTACATATATACAGTACAGACCAAAAGTTTGGACACACCTTCTCATTCAAAGAGTTTTCTTTTATTTCATGACTATGAAAATTGTAGATTCATTCTGAAGGTTATCAAAACTATGAATTAGCACATGTGGAATTATATAATTAACAAAAAGTGTGAAACAACTGAAAATATATTTATATTCTAGGTTCTTCAAAGAAGCCACCTTTTGCTTTGATTACTGCTTTGCACACTCTTGGCATTCTCTTGATGAGCTTCAAGAGGTAATCACTGGAAATGGTCTTCCAACAGTCTTGAAGGAGTTGCCAGAGATGCTTAGCACTTGTTGGCCCTTTTGCCTTCACTCTGCGGTCCAGCTCACCCCAAACCATCTCGATAGGGTTCAGGTCTGGTGACTGTGGAGGCCAGGTCATCTGGCGTAGCACCCCATCACACTCCTTCTTGCTCAAATAGCACTTACACAGCCTGGAGGTGTGTTTGGGGTCATTAACCTGCAATTTCTGAGGCTGGTGACTCGGATGAACTTATCCTCCGCAGCAGAGGTGACTCTTGGTCCTTTCCTGGGGCGGTCCTCATGTGAGCCAGTTTCTTTGTAGCGCTTGATGGTTTTTGCCACTGCACTTCGGGACACTTTCAAAGTTTTCCCAATTTTTCGGACTGACTGACCTTCATTTCTTAAAGTAATGATGGCCACTCGTTTTTCTTTACTTAGAATTTGCATTATGGCAAGAAAAAAGCAGCTAACAGTCTATTCAGTAGGACTATCAGCTGTGTATCCACCAGACTTCTGCACAACACAACTGATGGTCCCAACTCCATTTATAAGGCAAGAAATCCCACTTATTAAACCTGACAGGGCACACCTGTGAAGTGAAAACCATTTCCGGTGAGGTGACTACCTCTTGAAGCTCATTAACCCCTTCCTGACATCCGACGTACTATCCCGTCCATGGTACCCGGGCCCGTATGACCGTGGACGGGATAGTACGTCTACCGTGAGCGCCGCTGATCGCGGCCGGGTGTCAGCTGATTATCACAGCTGACACCCGGCACTATGTGTCAGGGGCGGTCACGGACTGCCCCCGACACGTTAACCCCTTGCACACCGCGATCAAACATGATCGCGGTGTACCGGGAGTTAAAGGGAAGCATCGGCAGGGAGGGGGCTCCCTCCGTGCTTCCCTGAGCCCCCCACGGCAGCGCAATGTGCAGCGCTGCTGCGGGGGGCTCCTATCCTCCAGGCCCCCGAATCCAAGATGGCGACGGGGGCCTTCGGGGACCTGAGGAAGCTGGCTTCCTCAGTGCCTGCAAAGCGCAGGCAAGAGGAAGTCTTCTTCAATGCCTGTGAGAGATTGCTGATCTGTCACAGTGATCTGTGATGTGACAGATCAGCGATCTGTCACAGGACAGTGATGTCCCACCTGGGACTATGTAATAAAGTAAAAAAAAAAATAAAAAAAAAACGTAAAAATAAATTTAAAAAAAAAAAATCGCCAAATAAATTAGAAAAATAAAATATTCCCTCAATAAATCCATTTTTTGGAAATAATAAAAAAAAAAACAAAAAAAAAAACAATAAAAGTACACATATTAGGTATCGCCGCGTCCGTAATGACCCGCCCTATAAAACTGTCCCATTAGTTAACCCTTTTAGTGAACCCCTTAAAAAATAAAAAACGAAGCAAAAAATAATGATTTATTATCATACCGCCAAACAAAAAGTGTAATAACGTGCGATCAAAAAGACGCATATAAATATCCATGGTACCGCTGAAAACGTCATCTTGTCCCGCAAAAAACGAGCCGCCACACAGCATCATCAGCGAAAAAATAAAAAAGTTATAGCTCACAGAATAAAGCGATGCAAAAATAATTATTTTTTATATAAAATAGTTTTCATTGCATAAAACCGACAAAAACATAAAAAAACGACCTAAATGAGGTATCGCTGTAACCGTACTGACCCGAAGAATAAAACCGCTTTATCAATTTTACCGCACGCGGAACGGTGTAAACGCACCCCCCCAAAAGAAATTCATGAAACGCTGGTTTTTGTTCATTCTGCGTCCCAAAAATAGGAATAAAAAGCGATCAAAAAATGTAACGTGCCCGAAAATGGTACCAATAAAAACGTCAACTCGTCCCGCAAAAAATAAGACCTCACATGACTCAGTGGGTCAAAATACGGAAAAATTATAGCTCTCAAAATGTGGTGATGCAAAAACTATTTTACAATAAAAAGCGTCTTTTAGCGTGTGACAGCTGCCAAACATAAAAACCGCCATAAATAGTAAGTCAAACCCCCCGTTATCACCCCCTTAGTTAGGGAAAAATAATAAAACTAAAAAAAAAAGTATTTATCTCCATTTTCCCGTTAGGGTAAGGCTGTGTGCACACGCTGCGGATTAGGTGCAGATTCATCCGCGCGGATTTTGTAAAATCCGCAGGTGAAACCGCAGGTCAGAAGACCTGCAGTTTTACCTGCGGATTGCTCTGCGGTTTTGTCCTGCGGTTTTTCATCTCCTCAATAGAGGAGATGGCAAACCGCAGGAGAATCCGCAGAAAGAATTGACATGTCAATTCTTTCTGCGGATTGAAAACCGCAGATAATCCACGCGGAAAATTCCGCACCGTCTGCACTGCGGTTTTTGATTCCCATAGGGAATCATGGTACTGTACACCGCAGCAGAAACTGCTGCGGGTCCGCAGCAGCCAAAACCGCTGCGGAACCACAGCAAAATCCGCAGCGTGTGCACACAGCCTTAGGGTTAGGGCTAGGGTTAGGGCTCAGATTAGGGTTAGGGGTGTGTTGGGGTTAGGGTTGGAGTTATAATTGGGGGTTTCCACTGTTTGGGCACAGCAGGGGCTCTCCAAATGCAACATGGCGTCTGATCTCAATTCCAGCCAATTCTGAGTTGAAAAAGTCAAATGGTGCTCCTTCCCTTCCAAGCTCTGCCATGCGCCCAAACAGTGTTTTACCCCCACATGTAGGGTATCAGCCTACTCAGGACAAATTGCAAAACAATTTTTGGGGTCCAATTTCTCCTGTTACCCTTAGGAAAATAAAAAATTGGGGGCAAAAATATCATTTTTGTGGAAAAAAATTATTTTTTTATTTTCACGTCCAAGTGTTATAAACTTCTGTGAAACACTTGGGGGTTCAAAGTGCTCACCACACATCTAGATAAGTTCCGTGGGGGGTCTAGTGTCCAAAATGGGGTCACTTGTGGGGAGTTTCAATAGTTTAGGTACATCAGGGGCTCTCCAAACGCACATGACACCCGCAGACCATTCCATCAAAGTCTGCATTCCAAAACGTCACTGCTTCCCTTCCGAGCCCCGACGTGTGTCCAATCAGTAGTTTTCTCCCACATATGGGGAGTCAGCGTACTCAGGCCAAATTGGACAACAACTTTTGGGGGTCCAATTTCTCCTGTTACCCTTGGGAAAATGAAAAAATTGGGGACTAATTGATCATGTTTCTGGAAAAAATACGATTTTTTTATTTTCATGCCCTGGCATTATAAACTTCAGTGAAGCCCTTGGGGGTTCAAAGTGCTCACCACACATCTAGATAAGTTCCTTAGGGGGTCTAGTTTCCAAAATGGGGTCATTTGTGGGGGGTTTCCACTGTTTAGGTACATTAGGGGCTCTCCAAAGGCAACATGACACCCGCAGACCATTCCATCAAAGTCTGCATTCCAAAACGTCACTACTTCCCTTCCGAGCCCCGACGTGTGCCCATACAGTAGTTTTCTCCCACATGTGGGGTATCAGCATACTCAGGACAAAGTGGACAACAACTTTTGGGGTCCAATTTCTCCTGGTACCCTTGGGAAAATAAAAAAAATGGTGACTAAAAGATCATGTTTGTGGAAAAAATACGAATTATTTATTTTCACGCCCGGGCATTATAAACTTCTGTGAAGCACTGGGGGGGGTCAAAGTGCTCACCACACATCTAGATAAGTTCCTTAGGGGGTCTAGTTTCCAAAATGGTGTCATTTGTTGGGGATTCCCACTGTTTTGGTACATCAGGGGTTTTCCAAACGCGACATGGTGTCCGATCTCAATTCCAGCCAAAAACGTCAAATGGCACTGCTTCCCTTCCGAGCTCTGCCATGCGCCCAAATAGTGGTTTACCCCCACATGTGGGGTATCAGCGTACTCAGGACAAATTGCACAATAACTTTTAGGGTCCTGTTACCCTTGGGAAAATAAAAATTGGGGTGAAAAGATCATTTTTGTGGAAAAAATATGATTTTTTAATTGTACCGCTGTACGTTATAAACTTCTGTAAAGCCCTTGTGGGTTCAAAGTTCTCACCACATATCTAGATAAGTTCCTTGGGGGGTCTAGTTTCCAAAATGGGGTCACTTGTAGGGGGTTTCCACTGTTTAGGTACATCAGGGACTCTCCAAACGTGACATGGCGTCCGATCTGAATTCCAGCCAATTTTGCATTGAAAAAGTCAAACGGCGCTCCTTCCATTCTGAGCTCTGCCATGCGCCGAAACAGTCGTTCCCCCCCACAAATCAGGTATCAGCGTACTCAGGACAAATTGCACAATAACTTTTGCAGTCCAATTTCTCCTGTTACCCTTGGTAAAATAAAAAAAATTGAACCTGAAGTATTTTTTTTGTGAAAAAAAGTTAGATGTTCATTTCTTTTTAAATATTCAAAAAAATTCCTGTGACGCACCTAATGGGTTAATAAACTTCTTGAATGTGGTTTTGAGCACCTTCAGGGGTGCAGTTTTTAGAATGGTGTCACTTTTGGGTATTTTCTATTTTATAGACCCCTCAAAGTGGCTTCAAATGTGATGTGGTCCTAAAAATAAAATGGTGTTGTAAAAATGAGAAATCGCTGGTCAACTTTTAACCCTTATAACTTCCTAACAAAAAAAAATTTTGGTTCCAAAATTGTGCTGATGTAAAGTAAACATGTGGGAAATGTTACTTATCAAGTTTTTTGTGTGCTGTATCTCTGTGATTTAAGGGCATAAAAATTCAAAGTTGGAAAGTTGCGAAATTTTCAAAATTTTTGCCAAATTTCCATTTTTTTCACAAATAAACGCAAGTTATTTGAATTAAATTTTACCACTAACATGAAGTACAATATGTCACGAGAAAACAATGTCAGAATCACCGGGATCAATGGAAGCGTTCCAGAGTTATGACCTCATAAAAGTAGTGGTCAGAATTGTAAAAATTGGCCCGGTCATGAACGTGCAAACCACCCTTGGGGGTGAAGGGGTTAAGAGAATGCCAAGAGTGTGCAAAGCAGTAATCAAGCAAAAGGTGGCTACTTTGAAGAACCTAGAATATAAGACACACAGTATTTTCAGTTGTTTCACACTTTTTTGTTAATTATATAATTCCACATGTGTTAATTCATAGTTCTGATGACTTCAGAGTGAATCTACAATTTTCATAGTAATGAAAATAAAGAAAACCCTTTGAATGAGGTGTGTCCAAACTTTTGGTCTGTACTGCAATATATATATAAAAAAATATAACACTATGACTTATCTCAGCTAAGACAAAGCCTAGATCCTCAGGCTACATTCACACCATGGGCGTAGCCAGGATCAAACCTTTTGGGGGGGGGGGGGGGGGGGCAGAACCTCATACTGTTCCGCAGAACCTCATACTGCACACCTAAGCTGCTGCAGAACTTCATACTGCACACTAGTGTAATGACAAAAAAAAATTTTTTATGAAACCATGTGCAATGGAGGAACTTTTATGGGTTATTTAAGAATAAGTATTGCTTTTTTTTGTTTTTTAAAAAAAGTTCCCCCTTTCATTCAAATGAAATAAGGCAAATATGGTATTTTTCCGCCAAAAAAGGACATGCAATTTTGCATTATTATCTTTTATGTTGACAATAGGAGGGCAGATTCCTCGTCCAGATAGACCTGTTTGCTTTTACACTGTTGCTGGAATTTCTAGAAGACATTTTCTGAATGCACTTCTTGATCGTAAAACTTGAAGCTTTGCACTGAAAATGAAAAGATAATACTAAGTTCCAAAATATTTTAAAATATTCCAGAATGTTCTAGATGTGAATAAAATACCACTTTTTGTTACAACTTAGAAAGATATTTTCTTTAAAGATTAAAATTAAAAGACGAAAAATCTTTTGAAAAAGAGGGGGAACTTTTTTGAATATTTTACAAATTTGATGATACTAATGTCATTTGAATGCAATTGTTCCTCCAATGTAAGGGGTTTCATTTTCGTTTTGCAAAATTTTTAAAATTGTCATCACCCTACTGCACACCCCTACACTTGAAAACAAAGCCTGCACATTAAGAAGATGTGGTGGTGAATGCAGTCTATTTATTCCAACTATCAGTTAATGTTGATGTGTTACTGAAAACGAGCAATGCCTGTCCTGGGCGTCCTTTTGGGCAGCTATGAGGTGTACCTGACTGGTGCTAAAAAAAGGAGTTTTAGTCTGTGTGCTATCCGGCTTTCATTCTTTTTGGTACAGATATGATATGGATAGACATATGGATATATAGATAGAGCAGATTTCTAATCTGCTTTTGCTATTGAAAACATTATCTATGAGCTCAAAAACCTTTTCAGGTGATGCGGTTTTTAAAAAAGCTGATTGGCTTTTGCAGCTGAAAAACGTATCCTCAAAAAACGCAGGAAAAACGCTGTGTGTGAATGTAGCCTTAGATCAGGAATATAACAGCCATTTATAGGACATTTCATAACTTTCCCAAATTCCTATGAAAAAATATTCAGCACATTCTGCACTGAACTACTGTACCCAATTTATTATATACTAGCTGAAGAGCCCGGCGCTGCCCGGGGATAGTAACTAACTATAGTTAGTTACCATCATACATATTCTCCATCCCATAGTCCCATGCCCATATACCCATCATACATTCGCTATCCCATAGTCGAGTGCCCATATACCCATCACACATCCTTCATCTCATAGTCCCATTCCCATATACATATCCGCCATCCCATAGTCCCGTGCCCATATACCCATCACACATCCTCCATCCCATAGGCCCGTGCCCATATACCGGTCATACATATCCGCCATCCCATAGTCCCTTGCCCATATACCCATCATACATCCTCCATCCCATAGGCCCGTGCCCATATACCCATCATACATACCCTCCATCCCATAGTCCCGTGCCCATATACCCATCACACATCCTTCATCTCATAGTCCCATGCCCATATACCCATCATACATATCCTCCATCCCATAGTCCCGTGCCCATATACCCATCATACATATCCTCCATCCCATAGGCCCGTGCCCATATACCCATCATACATATCCTCCATCCCATAGGCCCGTGCCCATATACCCATCATACATATCCTCCATCCCATAGGCCCGTGCCCATATACCCATCATACATATCCTCCATCCCATAGGCCCGTGCCCATATACCCATCATACATATCCTCCATCCCATAGTCCAGTGTTCAAAACAGCTGACATGTGCTGGGAAAGATGTGGGCTCACCACTAGAGCTCACATCAAAGGGAGGGAGTCTGACATCAGCGTAAATGTACACCCAATGTCAGTAAGGGGTGAATATCGCTGTCGCGATTGATAATGGTACTTAAGGGGTTTATCAGCCTCAATTGTATCCAAAACCAGCCGTCGCTGACACTGCAGATTGTCAGCTGTCATGTACAGCTGCCACTAGTGAGAATTTCAGCCGCAGGACAGCGCTGTACTCTCATTCTTCAGTGTCATTAAAAGGTGCATCAGCAGTTGTTATGGGGTTAATATTACTTTCAAATTGTTTATATTGTGTCCTTGACCACAGGAATGTTTGGCCACAGGTAAAGGGGTTTTGTCTGTAATGTGTGGTGGTGAGGACATCCCATGCTCGATCTCAGTTCCTGTCCTGTTTCTCCCAACAAAGCCCCCCAATAGGACATATAGTGCACAGAATTAAGTACACCCCACTGGAAGAGGAACATGTGAATATCCAGGAATATTACAGTCCTGGTGAGTGTTGGATCTTGTATGTGGTCATTACATGAGTGCAGGTTTACAGCTCTTCACAGTAATACACACGTGATCATCATAGGAAATGTGCAGAGTCCCGCTGCTCCCCCAGGACTGAGTCCTGTCCCCTCTATCACACAGTCCCTGATCCACCATTACCGCTCACCAGTGAAGACTTCTCCCCCAGCTCTTACATGTGGAGCCGGCTGTACCCTAATGTGCAGAGTCCCGGTGCCCCCCAGGACTGAGTCCTGTCCCCTCTATCACACAGTCCCTGATCCACCATTACCGCTCACCAGTGAAGACTTCTCCCCCAGCTCTTACATGTGGAGCCGGCTGTACCCTAATGTGCAGAGTCCCGATGCCCCCCAGGACTGAGTCCTGTCCCCTCTATCACACAGTCCCTGCTCCCCCATTACCGCTCACCAGTGCAGTCTTCTCCTCCAGCTCTTACATGTGGAGCCAGCTGTACCCTAATGTGCAGAGTCCCGGTGCCCCCCAGGACTGAGTCCTGTCCCCTCTATCACACAGTCCCTGCTCCCCCATTACCGCTCACCAGTGCAGACTTCTCCTCCAGCTCTTACATGTGGAGCCAGCTGTACCCTAATGTGCAGAGTCCCGATGCCCGCCAGGACTGAGTCCTGTCCCCTCTATCACACAGTCCCTGCTCCCCCATTACCGCTCACCAGTGCAGTCTTCTCCTCCAGCTCTTACATGTGGAGCCAGCTGTACCCTAATGTGCAGAGTCCCGGTGCCCCCCAGGACTGAGTCCTGTCCCCTCTATCACACAGTCCCTGCTCCCCCATTACCGCTCACCAGTGCAGACTTCTCCTCCAGCTCTTACATGTGGAGCCGGCTGTACCCTAATGTGCAGAGTCCCGGTGCTCCCCCAGGACTGAGTCCTGTCCCCTCTATCACACAGTCCTAGCTCCCCCATTACCGCTCACCAGTGCAGACTTCTCCTCCAGCTCTTACATGTGGAGCCGGCTGTACCCTAATGTGCAGAGTCCCGGTGCTGCCCCAGGACTGAGTCCTGTCCCCTCTATCACACAGTCCTTACTCCCCCATTACCGCTCACCAGTGCAGACTTCTCCTCCAGCTCTTACATGTGGGGCCGGCTGTACCCTAATGTGCAGAGTCCCGGTGCTCCCCCAGGACCGAGTCCTGTCCCCTCTATCACACAGTCCCTGCTCCCCCATTACCGCTCACCAGTGCAGACTTCTTCTCCAGCTCTTACATGTGGAGCCGGCTGTACCCTAATGTGCAGAGTCCCGGTGCCCCCCAGGACTGAGTCCTGTCCCCTCTATCACACAGTCCCTGCTCCCCCATTACTGCTCACCAGTGCAGACTTCTCCTCCTGCTCTTACATGTGGAGCCGGCTGTACCCTAATGTGCAGAGTCCCGGTGCTCCCCCAGGACTGAGTCCTGTCCCCTCTATCACACAGTCCCTGCTCCCCCATTACCGCTCACCAGTGCAGACTTCTCCTCCAGCTCTTACATGTGGGGCCGGCTGTACCCTAATGTGCAGAGTCCCGGTGCTCCCCCAGGACCGAGTCCTGTCCCCTCTATCACACAGTCCCTGCTCCCCCATTACCGCTCACCAGTGCAGACTTCTTCTCCAGCTCTTACATGTGGAGCCGGCTGTACCCTAATGTGCAGAGTCCCGGTGCCAACCCCAGGACTGAGTCCTGTCCCCGCTCCCCCATTACCGCTCACCAGTGCAGACTTCTCCTCCTGCTCTTACATGTGGAGCCGGCTGTACCCTAATGTGCAGAGTCCCGGTGCCAACCCCAGGACTGAGTCCTGTCCCCGCTCCCCCATTACCGCTCACCAGTGCAGACTTCTCCTCCAGCTCTTACAAGTGGAGCCGGCTGTACCCTAATGTGCAGAGTCCAGGTGCTCCCCCCAGGACTGAGTCCTGTCCCCTCTATCACACAGTCCCTGCTCCCCCATTACCAGTGCAGACTTCTCCTCCTGCTCTTACATGTGGAGCCGGCTGTACCCTAATGTGCAGAGTCCCGGTGCTCCCCCAGGACTGAGTCCTGTCCCCTCTATCACACAGTCCCTTCTCCCCCATTACCGCTCACCAGTGCAGACTTCTCCTCCAGCTCTTACATGTGGAGCCGGCTGTACCCTAATGTGCAGAGTCCCGATGCCCCCCAGGACTGAGTCCTGTCCCCTCTATCACACAGTCCCTGATCCACCATTACCGCTCACCAGTGAAGACTTCTCCCCCAGCTCTTACATGTGGAGCCGGCTGTACCCTAATGTGCAGAGTCCCGATGCCCCCCAGGACTGAGTCCTGTCCCCTCTATCACACAGTCCCTGCTCCCCCATTACCGCTCACCAGTGCAGTCTTCTCCTCCAGCTCTTACATGTGGAGCCAGCTGTACCCTAATGTGCAGAGTCCCGGTGCCCCCCAGGACTGAGTCCTGTCCCCTCTATCACACAGTCCCTGCTCCCCCATTACCGCTCACCAGTGCAGTCTTCTCCTCCAGCTCTTACATGTGGAGCCAGCTGTACCCTAATGTGCAGAGTCCCGATGCCCCCCAGGACTGAGTCCTGTCCCCTCTATCACACAGTCCCTGCTCCCCCATTACCGCTCACCAGTGCAGTCTTCTCCTCCAGCTCTTACATGTGGAGCCAGCTGTACCCTAATGTGCAGAGTCCCGGTGCCCCCCAGGACTGAGTCCTGTCCCCTCTATCACACAGTCCCTGCTCCCCCATTACCGCTCACCAGTGCAGACTTCTCCTCCAGCTCTTACATGTGGAGCCGGCTGTACCCTAATGTGCAGAGTCCCGGTGCTCCCCCAGGACTGAGTCCTGTCCCCTCTATCACACAGTCCTAGCTCCCCCATTACCGCTTACCAGTGCAGACTTCTCCTCCAGCTCTTACATGTGGAGCCGGCTGTACCCTAATGTGCAGAGTCCTGGTGCTGCCCCAGGACTGAGTCCTGTCCCCTCTATCACACAGTCCTTACTCCCCCATTACCGCTCACCAGTGCAGACTTCTCCTCCAGCTCTTACATGTGGGGCCGGCTGTACCCTAATGTGCAGAGTCCCGGTGCTCCCCCAGGACCGAGTCCTGTCCCCTCTATCACACAGTCCCTGCTCCCCCATTACCGCTCACCAGTGCAGACTTCTCCTCCTGCTCTTACATGTGGAGCCGGCTGTACCCTAATGTGCAGAGTCCCGGTGCCCCCCCAGGACTGAGTCCTGTCCCCTCTATCACACAGTCCCTGCTCCCCCATTACTGCTCACCAGTGCAGACTTCTCCTCCTGCTCTTACATGTGGAGCCGGCTGTACCCTAATGTGCAGAGTCCCGGTGCCAACCCCAGGACTGAGTCCTGTCCCCGCTCCCCCATTACCGCTCACCAGTGCAGACTTCTCCTCCTGCTCTTACATGTGGAGCCGGCTGTACCCTAATGTGCAGAGTCCCGGTGCCAACCCCAGGACTGAGTCCTGTCCCCGCTCCCCCATTACCGCTCACCAGTGCAGACTTCTCCTCCAGCTCTTACAAGTGGAGCCGGCTGTACCCTAATGTGCAGAGTCCAGGTGCTCCCCCCAGGACTGAGTCCTGTCCCCTCTATCACACAGTCCCTGCTCCCCCATTACCAGTGCAGACTTCTCCTCCTGCTCTTACATGTGGAGCCGGCTGTACCCTAATGTGCAGAGTCCCGGTGCTCCCCCAGGACTGAGTCCTGTCCCCTCTATCACACAGTCCCTTCTCCCCCATTACCGCTCACCAGTGCAGACTTCTCCTCCAGCTCTTACATGTGGAGCCGGCTGTACCCTAATGTGCAGAGTCCCGATGCCCCCCAGGACTGAGTCCTGTCCCCTCTATCACACAGTCCCTTCTCCCCCATTACCGCTCACCAGTGCAGACTTCTCCTCCAGCTCTTACATGTGGAGCCGGCTGTACCCTAATGTGCAGAGTCCCGATGCCCCACAGGAATGAGTCCTGTCCCCTCTATCACACAGTCCCTGCTCCTCCATTACCACTCACCAGTGCAGACTTCTCCTCCAGCTCTTACATGTGGAGCCGGCTGTACCCTAATGTGCAGAGTCCCGGTGCTCCCCCAGGACTGAGTCCTGTCCCCTCTATCACACAGTCCCTGCTCCCCCATTACCGCTCACCGGTGCAGACTTCTCCTCCAGCTCTTACATGTGGGGCCGGCTGTACCCTAATGTGCAGAGTCCCGGTGCTCCCCCAGGACTGAGTCCTGTCCTATCACACAGTCCCTGCTCCTCCATTACCGCTCACCAGTGCAGACTTCTCCTCCAGCTCTTACATGTGGAGCCGGCTGTACCCTAATGTGCAGAGTCCCGGTGCTCCCCCAGGACTGAGTCCTGTCCCCTCTATCACACAGTCCCTGCTCCCCCATTACCGCTCACCAGTGCAGACTTCTCCTCCAGCTCTTACATGTGGGGCCGGCTGTACCCTAATGTGCAGAGTCCCGGTGCTCCCCCAGGACTGAGTCCTGTCCTCTCTATCACACAGTCCCTGCTCCCCCATTACCGCTCACCAGTGCAGACTTCTCCTCCAGCTCTTACATGTGGAGCCGGCTGTACCCTAATGTGCAGAGTCCCGATGCTCCTCCAGGACTGAGTCCTGTCCCCTCTATCACACAGTCCCTGCTCCCCCATTACCGCTCACCAGTGCAGACTTCTCCTCCAGCTCTTACATGTGGAGCCGGCTGTACCCTAATGTGCAGAGTCCCGATGCTCCCCCAGGACTGAGTCCTGTCCCCTCTATCACACAGTCCCTGCTCCCCCATTACCGCTCACCAGTGCAGACTTCTCCTCCAGCTCTTATATGTGGAGCCGGCTGTACCCTAATGTGCAGAGTCCCGGTGCCCCCCCCAGGACTGAGTCCTGTCCCCTCTATCACACAGTCCCTGCTCCCCCATTACCGCTCACCAGTGCAGACTTCTCCTCCAGCTCTTACATGTGGAGCCGGCTGTACCCTAATGTGCAGAGTACCGGTGCTCCCCCAGGACCGAGTCCTGTCCCCTCTATCACACAGTCCCTGCTCCCCCATTACCGCTCACCAGTGCAGACTTCTTCTCCAGCTCTTACATGTGGAGCCGGCTGTACCCTAATGTGCAGAGTCCCGGTGCCCCCCAGGACTGAGTCCTGTCCCCTCTATCACACAGTCCCTGCTCCCCCATTACCAGTGCAGACTTCTCCTCCAGCTCTTACATGTGGAGCCGGCTGTACCCTAATGTGCAGACTCCTGGTGCCCCCCAGGACTGAGTCCTGTCCCCTCTATCACACAGTCCCTGCTCCCCCATTACCGCTCACCAGTGCAGACTTCTCCTCCAGCTCTTACATGTGGGGCCGGCTGTACCCTAATGTGCAGAGTCCCGATGCCCCCCAGGACTGAGTCCTGTCCCCTCTATCACACAGTCCCTGCTCCCCCATTACCGCTCACCAGTGCAGACTTCTCCTCCAGCTCTTACATGTGGAGCCGGCTGTACCCTAATGTGCAGAGTCCCGGTGCCCCCCAGGACTGAGTCCTGTCCCCTCTATCACACAGTCCCTGCTCCCCCATTACCGCTCACCAGTGCAGACTTCTCCTCCAGCTCTTACATGTGGAGCCGGCTGTCCCCTAATGTGCAGAGTCCCGGTGCCCCCCCCAGGACTGAGTCCTGTCCCCTCTATCACACAGTCCCTGCTCCCCCATTACCGCTCACCAGTGCAGACTTCTCCTCCAGCTCTTACATGTGGAGCCGGCTGTACCCTAATGTGCAGAGTACCGGTGCTCCCCCAGGACTGAGTCCTGTCCTCTCTATCACACAGTCCCTGCTCCCCCATTACCGCTCACCAGTGCAGACTTCTCCTCCAGCTCTTACATGTGGAGCCGGCTGTACCCTAATGTGCAGAGTCCCGATGCTCCTCCAGGACTGAGTCCTGTCCCCTCTATCACACAGTCCCTGCTCCCCCATTACCGCTCACCAGTGCAGACTTCTCCTCCAGCTCTTACATGTGGAGCCGGCTGTACCCTAATGTGCAGAGTCCCGATGCTCCCCCAGGACTGAGTCCTGTCCCCTCTATCACACAGTCCCTGCTCCCCCATTACCGCTCACCAGTGCAGACTTCTCCTCCAGCTCTTACATGTGGAGCCGGCTGTACCCTAATGTGCAGAGTCCCGGTGCCCCCCCCAGGACTGAGTCCTGTCCCCTCTATCACACAGTCCCTGCTCCCCCATTACCGCTCACCAGTGCAGACTTCTCCTCCAGCTCTTACATGTGGAGCCGGCTGTACCCTAATGTGCAGAGTACCGGTGCTCCCCCAGGACCGAGTCCTGTCCCCTCTATCACACAGTCCCTGCTCCCCCATTACCGCTCACCAGTGCAGACTTCTTCTCCAGCTCTTACATGTGGAGCCGGCTGTACCCTAATGTGCAGAGTCCCGGTGCCCCCCAGGACTGAGTCCTGTCCCCTCTATCACACAGTCCCTGCTCCCCCATTACCAGTGCAGACTTCTCCTCCAGCTCTTACATGTGGAGCCGGCTGTACCCTAATGTGCAGACTCCTGGTGCCCCCCAGGACTGAGTCCTGTCCCCTCTATCACACAGTCCCTGCTCCCCCATTACCGCTCACCAGTGCAGACTTCTCCTCCTGCTCTTACATGTGGAGCCGGCTGTACCCTAATGTGCAGAGTCGCGGTGCCCCCCCAGGACTGAGTCCTGTCCCCTCTATCACACAGTCCCTGATCCCCCATTACTGCTCACCAGTGCAGACTTCTCCTCCTGCTCTTACATGTGGAGCCGGCTGTACCCTAATGTGCAGAGTCCCGGTGCTCCCCCAGGACTGAGTCCTGTCCCCTCTATCACACAGTCCCTTCTCCCCCATTACCGCTCACCAGTGCAGACTTCTCCTCCAGCTCTTACATGTGGAGCCGGCTGTACCCTAATGTGCAGAGTCGCGGTGCTCCCCCAGGACTGAGTCCTGTCCCCTCTATCACACAGTCCCTGCTCCCCCATTACTGCTCACCAGTGCAGACTTCTCCTCCAGCTCTTACATGTGGAACCGGCTGTACCCTAATGTGCAGAGTCCCGGTTCCCCCCCAGGACTGAGTCCTGTCCCCTCTATCACACAGACCCTGCTCCCCCATTACCGCTCACCAGTGCAGACTTCTCCTCCAGCTCTTACATGTGGAGCCGGCTGTACCCTAATGTGCAGAGTCCCGGTGCTCCCCCAGGACCGAGTCCTGTCCCCTCTATCACACAGTCCTTGCTCCCCCATTACCGCTCACCAGTGCAGACTTCTCCTCCAGCTCTTACATGTGGGGCCGGCTGTACCCTAATGTGCAGAGTCCCGGTGCTCCCCCAGGACCGAGTCCTGTCCCCTCTATCACACAGTCCCTGCTCCCCCATTACCGCTCACCAGTGCAGACTTCTTCTCCAGCTCTTACATGTGGAGCCGGCTGTACCCTAATGTGCAGAGTCCCGGTGCTCCCCCAACACTGAGTCCTGTCCCCTCTATCACACAGTCCTTGCTCCCCCATTACCGCTCACCAGTGCAGACTTCTCCTCCAGCTCTTACATGTGGGGCCGGCTGTACCCTAATGTGCAGAGTCCCGGTGCTCCCCCAGGACCGAGTCCTGTCCCCTCTATCACACAGTCCCTGCTCCCCCATTACCGCTCACCAGTGCAGACTTCTTCTCCAGCTCTTACATGTGGAGCCGGCTGTACCCTAATGTGCAGAGTCCCGGTGCCCCCCCAGGACTGAGTCCTGTCCCCTCTATCACACAGTCCCTGCTCCCCCATTACTGCTCACCAGTGCAGACTTCTCCTCCTGCTCTTACATGTGGAGCCGGCTGTACCCTAATGTGCAGAGTCCCGGTGCCCCCCCCAGGGCTGAGTCCTGTCCCCGCTCCCCCATTACCGCTCACCAGTGCAGACTTCTCCTCCAGCTCTTACATGTGGAGCCGGCTGTACCCTAATGTGCAGAGTCCTGGTGCTCCCCCCAGGACTGAGTCCTGTCCCCTCTATCACACAGTCCCTGCTCCCCCATTACTGCTCACCAGTGCAGACTTCTCCTCCTGCTCTTACATGTGGAGCCGGCTGTACCCTAATGTGCAGAGTCCCGGTGCCCCCCAGGACTGAGTCCTGTCCCCTCTATCACACAGTCCCTGCTCCCCCATTACCGCTCACCAGTGCAGACTTCTCCTCCAGCTCTTACATGTGGAGCCGGCTGTACCCTAATGTGCAGAGTCCCGGTGCTCCCCCAGGACCGAGTCCTGTCCCCTCTATCACACAGTCCCTGCTCCCCCATTACCGCTCACCAGTGCAGACTTCTCCTCCAGCTCTTACATGTGGGGCCGGCTGTACCCTAATGTGCAGAGTCCCGGTGCTCCCCCAGGACCGAGTCCTGTCCCCTCTATCACACAGTCCCTGCTCCCCCATTACCGCTCACCAGTGCAGACTTCTTCTCCAGCTCTTACATGTGGAGCCGGCTGTACCCTAATGTGCAGAGTCCCGGTGCCCCCCAGGACTGAGTCCTGTCCCCTCTATCACACAGTCCCTGCTCCCCCATTACCAGTGCAGACTTCTCCTCCTGCTCTTACATGTGGAGCCGGCTGTACCCTAATGTGCAGAGTCCCGGTGCTCCCCCAGGACTGAGTCCTGTCCCCTCTATCACACAGTCCCTTGTCCCCCATTACCGCTCACCAGTGCAGACTTCTCCTCCTGCTCTTACATGTGGAGCCGGCTGTACCCTAATGTGCCGAGTCCCGGTGCCCCCCAGGACTGAGTCCTGTCCCCTCTATCACACAGTCCCTTCTCCCCCATTACCGCTCACCAGTGCAGACTTCTCCTCCAGCTCTTACACGTGGAGCCGGCTGTACCCTAATGTGCAGAGTCCCGATGCCCCACAGGACTGAGTCCTGTCCCCTCTATCACACAGTCCCTTCTCCCCCATTACCGCTCACCAGTGCAGACTTCTCCTCCAGCTCTTACATGTGGAGCCGGCTGTACCCTAATGTGCAGAGTCCCGATGCCCCACAGGAATGAGTCCTGTCCCCTCTATCACACAGTCCCTACTCCTCCATTACCACTCACCAGTGCAGACTTCTCCTCCAGCTCTTACATGTGGAGCCGGCTGTACCCTAATGTGCAGAGTCCCGGTGCTCCCCCAGGACTGAGTCCTGTCCCCTCTATCACACAGTCCCTGCTCCCCCATTACCAGTGCAGACTTCTCCTCCAGCTCTTACATGTGGAGCCGGCTGTACCCTAATGTGCAGAGTCCCGGTGCCCCCCAGGACTGAGTCCTGTCCCCTCTATCACACAGTCCCTGCTCCCCCATTACCAGTGCAGACTTCTCCTCCTGCTCTTACATGTGGAGCCGGCTGTACCCTAATGTGCAGAGTCCCGATGCCCCACAGGACTGAGTCCTGTCCCCTCTATCACACAGCCCCTGCTCCCCCATTACCGCTCACCAGTGCAGACTTCTCCAGCTCTTATATGTGGGGCCGGCTGTACCCTAATGTGCAGAGTCCCGGTGCCCCCCCCAGGACTGAGTCCTGTCCCCTCTATCACACAGTCCCTGCTCCCCCATTACCGATCACCAGTGCAGACTTCTCCAGCTCTTACATGTGGAGCCAGCTGTACCCTAATGTGCAGAGTCCCGGTGCTCCCCCAGGACTGAGTCCTGTCCCCTCTATCACACAGTCCCTTCTCCCCCATTACCGCTCACCAGTGCAGACTTCTCCTCCAGCTCTTACATGTGGAGCCGGCTGTACCCTAATGTGCAGAGTCCCGGTGCCCCCCAGGACTGAGTCCTGTCCCCTCTATCACACAGTCCCTGCTCCCCCATTACCGCTCACCAGTGCAGACTTCTCCTCCAGCTCTTACATGTGGGGCCGGCTGTACCCTAATGTGCAGAGTCCCGGTGCCCCCCAGGACTGAGTCCTGTCCCCTCTATCACACAGTCCCTGCTCCCCCATTACCGCTCACCAGTGCAGACTTCTCCTCCAGCTCTTACATGTGGGGCGGCTGTACCCTAATGTGCAGAGTCCCGGTGCCCCCCCAGGACTGAGTCCTGTCCCCTCTATCACACAGTCCCTGCTCCCCCATTACCGCTCACCAGTGCAGACTTCTCCTCCAGCTCTTACATGTGGGGCCGGCTGTACCCTAATGTGCAGAGTCCCGGTGCTCCCCCAGGACTGAGTCCTGTCCCCTCTATCACACAGTCCCTGCTCCCCCATTACCGCTCACCAGTGCAGACTTCTCCTCCAGCTCTTACATGTGGAGCCGGCTGTACCCTAATGTGCAGAGTCCCGGTGCCCCCCAGGACTGAGTCCTGTCCCCTCTATCACACAGTCCCTGCTCCCCCATTACCACTCACCAGTGCAGACTTCTCCAGCTCTTACATGTGGAGCCGGCTGTACCCTAATGTGCAGAGTCCCGGTGCTCCCCCAGGACTGAGTCCTGTCCCCTCTATCACACAGTCCCTGCTCCCCCATTACCGATCACCAGTGCAGACTTCTCCAGCTCTTACATGTGGAGCCAGCTGTACCCTAATGTGCAGAGTCCCGGTGCTCCCCCAGGACTGAGTCCTGTCCCCTCTATCACACAGTCCCTTCTCCCCCATTACCGCTCACCAGTGCAGACTTCTCCTCCAGCTCTTACATGTGGAGCCGGCTGTACCCTAATGTGCAGAGTCCCGGTGCCCCACAGGAATGAGTCCTGTCCCCTCTATCACACAGTCCCTGCTCCTCCATTACCACTCACCAGTGCAGACTTCTCCTCCAGCTCTTACATGTGGAGCCGGCTGTACCCTAATGTGCAGAGTCCTGGTGCCCCCCAGGACTGAGTCCTGTCCCCTCTATCACACAGCCCCTGCTCCCCCATTACTGCTCACCAGTGCAGACTTCTCCTCCTGCTCTTACATGTGGAGCCGGCTGTACCCTAATGTGCAGAGTCCCGGTGCCCCCCAGGACTGAGTCCTGTCCCCTCTATCACACAGTCCCTGCTCCCCCATTACCGCTCACCAGTGCAGACTTCTCCTCCAGCTCTTACATGTGGGGCCGGCTGTACCCTAATGTGCAGAGTCCCGGTGCCCCCCAGGACTGAGTCCTGTCCCCTCTATCACACAGTCCCTGCTCCCCCATTACCGCTCACCAGTGCAGACTTCTCCTCCAGCTCTTACATGTGGGGCGGCTGTACCCTAATGTGCAGAGTCCCGGTGCCCCCCCCAGGACTGAGTCCTGTCCCCTCTATCACACAGTCCCTGCTCCCCCATTACCGCTCACCAGTGCAGACTTCTCCTCCAGCTCTTACATGTGGGGCCGGCTGTACCCTAATGTGCAGAGTCCCGGTGCTCCCCCAGGACTGAGTCCTGTCCCCTCTATCACACAGTCCCTGCTCCCCCATTACCGCTCACCAGTGCAGACTTCTCCTCCAGCTCTTACATGTGGAGCCGGCTGTACCCTAATGTGCAGAGTCCCGGTGCCCCCCAGGACTGAGTCCTGTCCCCTCTATCACACAGTCCCTGCTCCCCCATTACCACTCACCAGTGCAGACTTCTCCAGCTCTTACATGTGGAGCCGGCTGTACCCTAATGTGCAGAGTCCCGGTGCTCCCCCAGGACTGAGTCCTGTCCCCTCTATCACACCGTCCCTGCTCCCCCATTACCGCTCACCAGTGCAGACTTCTCCTCCAGCTCTTACATGTGGGGCCGGCTGTACCCTAATGTGCAGAGTCCCGGTGCTCCCCCAGGACTGAGTCCTGTCCCCTCTATCACACAGTCCCTTCTCCCCCATTACCGCTCACCAGTGCAGACTTCTCCTCCAGCTCTTACATGTGGAGCCGGCTGTACCCTAATGTGCAGAGTCCCGGTGCTCCCCCAGGACTGAGTCCTGTCCCCTCTATCACACAGTCTCTGCTCCCCCATTACCGCTCACCAGTGCAGACTTCTCCTCCAGCTCTTACATGTGGGGCGGCTGTACCCTAATGTGCAGAGTCCCGGTGCCCCCCCAGGACTGAGTCCTGTCCCCTCTATCACACAGTCCCTGCTCCCCCATTACCGCTCACCAGTGCAGACTTCTCCTCCAGCTCTTACATGTGGAGCCGGCTGTCCCCTAATGTGCAGAGTCCCGGTGCCCCCCAGGACTGAGTCCTGTCCCCTCTATCACACAGTCCCTGCTCCCCCATTATCGCTCACCAGTGCAGACTTCTCCTCCAGCTCTTACATGTGGAGCCGGCTGTACCCTAATGTGCAGAGTCCCGGTGCCCCACAGGAATGAGTCCTGTCCCCTCTATCACACAGTCCCTGCTCCTCCATTACCACTCACCAGTGCAGACTTCTCCTCCAGCTCTTACATGTGGAGCCGGCTGTACCCTAATGTGCAGAGTCCCGGTGCTCCCCCAGGACTGAGTCCTGTCCCCTCTATCACACAGTCTCTGCTCCCCCATTACCGCTCACCAGTGCAGACTTCTCCTCCAGCTCTTACATGTGGGGCGGCTGTACCCTAATGTGCAGAGTCCCGGTACCCCCCCAGGACTGAGTCCTGTCCCCTCTATCACACAGTCCCTGCTCCCCCATTACCGCTCTCCAGTGCAGACTTCTCCTCCAGCTCTTACATGTGGAGCCGGCTGTACCCTAATGTGCAGAGTCCCGGTGCCCCCCAGGACTGAGTCCTGTCCCCTCTATCACACAGTCCCTGCTCCCCCATTACCGCTCTCCAGTGCAGACTTCTCCTCCAGCTCTTACATGTGGAGCCGGCTGTACCCTAATGTGCAGAGTCCCGGTGCCCCCCAGGACTGAGTCCTGTCCCCTCTATCACACAGTCCCTGCTCCCCCATTACCGCTCACCAGTGCAGACTTCTCCTCCAGCTCTTACATGTGGAGCCGGCTGTACCCTAATGTGCAGAGTCCCGGTGCTCTCCCAGAACTGAGTCCTGTCCCCTCTATCACACAGTCCCTGCTCCCCCATTACCGCTCACCAGTGCAGACTTCTCCTCCAGCTCTTACATGTGGAGCCGGCTGTACCCTAATGTGCAGAGTCCCGGTGCCCCCCAGGACTGAGTCCTGTCCCCTCTATCACACTGTCCCTGCTCCCCCATTACCACTCACCAGTGCAGACTTCTCCTCCAGCTCTTACATGTGGGGCCGGCTGTACCCTAATGTGCAGAGTCCCGGTGCTCTCCCAGAACTGAGTCCTGTCCCCTCTATCACACAGTCCCTGCTCCCCCATTACCGCTCACCAGTGCAGACTTCTCCTCCAGCTCTTACATGTGGAGCCGGCTGTACCCTAATGTGCAGAGTCCCGGTGCCCCCCAGGACTGGGTCCTGTCCCCTCTATCACACAGTCCCTGCTCCCCCATTACCGCTCACCAGTGCAGACTTCTCCTCCAGCTCTTACATGTGGAGCCGGCTGTACCCTAATGTGCAGAGTCACGGTGCTCCCCAGGACTGAGTCCTGTCCCCTCTATCACACAGTCCCTGCTCCCCCATTACCGCTCACCAGTGCAGACTTCTCCTCCAGCTCTTACATGTGGAGCCGGCTGTACCCTAATGTGCAGAGCCCCGGTGCTCCCCCAGGACTGAGTCCTGTCCCCTCTATCACACAGTCCCTGCTCCCCCATTACCACTCACCAGTGCAGACTTCTCCTCCAGCTCTTACATGTGGAGCCGGCTGTACCCTAATGTGCAGAGTCACGGTGCCCCCCAGGACTGAGTCCTGTCCCCTCTATCACACAGTCCCTGCTCCCCCATTACCACTCACCAGTGCAGACTTCTCCTCCAGCTCTTACATGTGGAGCCGGCTGTACCCTAATGTGCAGAGTCCCGGTGCTCCCCCAGGACTGAGTCCTGTCCCCTCTATCACACAGTCCCTGCTCCCCCATTACCGCTCACCAGTGCAGACTTCTCCTCCAGCTCTTACATGTGGGGCCGGCTGTACCCTAATGTGCAGAGTCCCGGTGCTCCCCCAGGACTGAGTCCTGTCCCCTCTATCACACAGTCCCTGCTCCCCCATTACCGCTCACCAGTACAGACTTCTCCTCCAGCTCTTACATGTGTAGCCGGCTGTCCCCTAATGTGCAGAGTCCCGGTGCTCCCCCAGGACTGAGTCCTGTCCCCTCTATCACACAGTCCCTGCTCCCCCATTACCACTCACCAGTGCAGACTTCTCCTCCAGCTCTTACATGTGGGGCCGGCTGTACCCTAATGTGCAGAGTCCCGGTGCTCCCCCAGGACTGAGTCCTGTCCCCTCTATCACACAGTCCCTGCTCCCCCATTACCGCTCACCAGTGCAGACTTCTCCTCCAGCTCTTACATGTGGGGCCGGCTGTACCCTAATGTGCAGAGTCCCGGTGCTCCCCCAGGACTGAGTCCTGTCCCCTCTATCACACAGTCCCTGCTCCCCCATTACCACTCACCAGTGCAGACTTCTCCTCCAGCTTTTACATGTGGAGCCGGCTGTACCCTAATGTGCAGAGTCCCGGTGCCCCCCCCAGGACTGAGTCCTGTCCCCTCTATCACACAGTCCCTGCTCCCCCATTACCGCTCACCAGTGCAGACTTCTCCTCCAGCTCTTACATGTGGGGTCGGCTGTACCCTAATGTGCAGAGTCCCGGTGCCCCCCCCAGGACTGAGTCCTGTCCCCTCTATCACACAGTCCCTGCTCCCCCATTACCGCTCACCAGTGCAGACTTCTCCAGCTCTTACATGTGGAGCCGGCTGTACCCTAATGTGCAGAGTCCCGGTGCTCCCCCAGGACTGAGTCCTGTCCCCTCTATCACACAGTCCCTGCTCCCCCATTACCGATCACCAGTGCAGACTTCTCCAGCTCTTACATGTGGAGCCAGCTGTACCTTAATGTGCAGAGTCCCGGTGCTCCCCCAGGACTGAGTCCTGTCCCCTCTATCACACAGTCCCTTCTCCCCCATTACCGCTCACCAGTGCAGACTTCTCCTCCAGCTCTTACATGTGGAGCCGGCTGTACCCTAATGTGCAGAGTCCCGGTGCTCCCCCAGGACTGAGTCCTGTCCCCTCTATCACACAGTCTCTGCTCCCCCATTACCGCTCACCAGTGCAGACTTCTCCTCCAGCTCTTACATGTGGGGCGGCTGTACCCTAATGTGCAGAGTCCCGGTGCCCCCCCAGGACTGAGTCCTGTCCCCTCTATCACACAGTCCCTGCTCCCCCATTACCGCTCACCAGTGCAGACTTCTCCTCCAGCTCTTACATGTGGAGCCGGCTGTCCCCTAATGTGCAGAGTCCCGGTGCCCCCCAGGACTGAGTCCTGTCCCCTCTATCACACAGTCCCTGCTCCCCCATTATCGCTCACCAGTGCAGACTTCTCCTCCAGCTCTTACATGTGGAGCCGGCTGTACCCTAATGTGCAGAGTCCCGGTGCCCCACAGGAATGAGTCCTGTCCCCTCTATCACACAGTCCCTGCTCCTCCATTACCACTCACCAGTGCAGACTTCTCCTCCAGCTCTTACATGTGGAGCCGGCTGTACCCTAATGTGCAGAGTCCCGGTGCTCCCCCAGGACTGAGTCCTGTCCCCTCTATCACACAGTCTCTGCTCCCCCATTACCGCTCACCAGTGCAGACTTCTCCTCCAGCTCTTACATGTGGGGCGGCTGTACCCTAATGTGCAGAGTCCCGGTACCCCCCCAGGACTGAGTCCTGTCCCCTCTATCACACAGTCCCTGCTCCCCCATTACCGCTCTCCAGTGCAGACTTCTCCTCCAGCTCTTACATGTGGAGCCGGCTGTACCCTAATGTGCAGAGTCCCGGTGCCCCCCAGGACTGAGTCCTGTCCCCTCTATCACACAGTCCCTGCTCCCCCATTACCGCTCTCCAGTGCAGACTTCTCCTCCAGCTCTTACATGTGGAGCCGGCTGTACCCTAATGTGCAGAGTCCCGGTGCCCCCCAGGACTGAGTCCTGTCCCCTCTATCACACAGTCCCTGCTCCCCCATTACCGCTCACCAGTGCAGACTTCTCCTCCAGCTCTTACATGTGGAGCCGGCTGTACCCTAATGTGCAGAGTCCCGGTGCTCTCCCAGAACTGAGTCCTGTCCCCTCTATCACACAGTCCCTGCTCCCCCATTACCGCTCACCAGTGCAGACTTCTCCTCCAGCTCTTACATGTGGAGCCGGCTGTACCCTAATGTGCAGAGTCCCGGTGCCCCCCAGGACTGAGTCCTGTCCCCTCTATCACACTGTCCCTGCTCCCCCATTACCACTCACCAGTGCAGACTTCTCCTCCAGCTCTTACATGTGGGGCCGGCTGTACCCTAATGTGCAGAGTCACGGTGCCCCCCAGGACTGAGTCCTGTCCCCTCTATCACACAGTCCCTGCTCCCCCATTACTGCTCACCAGTGCAGACTTCTCCTCCAGCTCTTACATGTGGAGCCGGCTGTACCCTAATGTGCAGAGTCCCGGTGCTCTCCCAGAACTGAGTCCTGTCCCCTCTATCACACAGTCCCTGCTCCCCCATTACCGCTCACCAGTGCAGACTTCTCCTCCAGCTCTTACATGTGGAGCCGGCTGTACCCTAATGTGCAGAGTCCCGGTGCCCCCCAGGACTGAGTCCTGTCCCCTCTATCACACAGTCCCTGCTCCCCCATTACCGCTCACCAGTGCAGACTTCTCCTCCAGCTCTTACATGTGGAGCCGGCTGTACCCTAATGTGCAGAGTCCCGGTGCTCTCCCAGAACTGAGTCCTGTCCCCTCTATCACACAGTCCCTGCTCCCCCATTACCGCTCACCAGTGCAGACTTCTCCTCCAGCTCTTACATGTGGAGCCGGCTGTACCCTAATGTGCAGAGTCCCGGTGCCCCCCAGGACTGAGTCCTGTCCCCTCTATCACACTGTCCCTGCTCCCCCATTACCACTCACCAGTGCAGACTTCTCCTCCAGCTCTTACATGTGGGGCCGGCTGTACCCTAATGTGCAGAGTCACGGTGCCCCCCAGGACTGAGTCCTGTCCCCTCTATCACACAGTCCCTGCTCCCCCATTACTGCTCACCAGTGCAGACTTCTCCTCCAGCTCTTACATGTGGAGCCGGCTGTACCCTAATGTGCAGAGTCCCGGTGCTCTCCCAGAACTGAGTCCTGTCCCCTCTATCACACAGTCCCTGCTCCCCCATTACCGCTCACCAGTGCAGACTTCTCCTCCAGCTCTTACATGTGGAGCCGGCTGTACCCTAATGTGCAGAGTCCCGGTGCCCCCCAGGACTGAGTCCTGTCCCCTCTATCACACAGTCCCTGCTCCCCCATTACCGCTCACCAGTGCAGACTTCTCCTCCAGCTCTTACATGTGGAGCCGGCTGTACCCTAATGTGCAGAGTCCCGGTGCCCCCCAGGACTGGGTCCTGTCCCCTCTATCACACAGTCCCTGCTCCCCCATTACCGCTCACCAGTGCAGACTTCTCCTCCAGCTCTTACATGTGGAGCCGGCTGTACCCTAATGTGCAGAGTCACGGTGCTCCCCAGGACTGAGTCCTGTCCCCTCTATCACACAGTCCCTGCTCCCCCATTACCGCTCACCAGTGCAGACTTCTCCTCCAGCTCTTACATGTGGAGCCGGCTGTACCCTAATGTGCAGAGCCCCGGTGCTCCCCCAGGACTGAGTCCTGTCCCCTCTATCACACAGTCCCTGCTCCCCCATTACCACTCACCAGTGCAGACTTCTCCTCCAGCTCTTACATGTGGAGCCGGCTGTACCCTAATGTGCAGAGTCACGGTGCCCCCCAGGACTGAGTCCTGTCCCCTCTATCACACAGTCCCTGCTCCCCCATTACCACTCACCAGTGCAGACTTCTCCTCCAGCTCTTACATGTGGAGCCGGCTGTACCCTAATGTGCAGAGTCCCGGTGCTCCCCCAGGACTGAGTCCTGTCCCCTCTATCACACAGTCCCTGCTCCCCCATTACCGCTCACCAGTGCAGACTTCTCCTCCAGCTCTTACATGTGGGGCCGGCTGTACCCTAATGTGCAGAGTCCCGGTGCTCCCCCAGGACTGAGTCCTGTCCCCTCTATCACACAGTCCCTGCTCCCCCATTACCGCTCACCAGTACAGACTTCTCCTCCAGCTCTTACATGTGTAGCCGGCTGTCCCCTAATGTGCAGAGTCCCGGTGCTCCCCCAGGACTGAGTCCTGTCCCCTCTATCACACAGTCCCTGCTCCCCCATTACCACTCACCAGTGCAGACTTCTCCTCCAGCTCTTACATGTGGGGCCGGCTGTACCCTAATGTGCAGAGTCCCGGTGCTCCCCCAGGACTGAGTCCTGTCCCCTCTATCACACAGTCCCTGCTCCCCCATTACCGCTCACCAGTGCAGACTTCTCCTCCAGCTCTTACATGTGGGGCCGGCTGTACCCTAATGTGCAGAGTCCCGGTGCTCCCCCAGGACTGAGTCCTGTCCCCTCTATCACACAGTCCCTGCTCCCCCATTACCACTCACCAGTGCAGACTTCTCCAGCTTTTACATGTGGAGCCGGCTGTACCCTAATGTGCAGAGTCCCGGTGCCCCCCAGGACTGAGTCCTGTCCCCTCTATCACACAGTCCCTGCTCCCCCATTACCGCTCACCAGTGCAGACTTCTCCTCCAGCTCTTACATGTGGGGCCGGCTGTACCCTAATGTGCAGAGTCCCGGTGCCCCCCCAGGACTGAGTCCTGTCCCCTCTATCACACAGTCCCTGCTCCCCCATTACCGCTCACCAGTGCAGACTTCTCCTCCAGCTCTTACATGTGGAGCCGGCTGTACCCTAATGTGCAGAGTCCCGGTGCTCCCCCAGGACTGAGTCCTGTCCCCTCTATCACACAGTCCCTGCTCCCCCATTACCACTCACCAGTGCAGACTTCTCCTCCAGCTCTTACATGTGGAGCCGGCTGTACCCTAATGTGCAGAGTCCCGGTGCTCCCCAGGACTGAGTCCTGTCCCCTCTATCACACAGTCCCTGCTCCCCCATTACCGCTCACCAGTGCAGACTTCTCCTCCAGCTCTTACATGTGGAGCCGGCTGTACCCTAATGTGCAGAGTCCCGGTGCCCCCCAGGACTGAGTCCTGTCCCCTCTATCACACAGTCCCTGCTCCCCCATTACCACTCACCAGTGCAGACTTCTCCTCCAGCTCTTACATGTGGAGCCGGCTGTACCCTAATGTGCAGAGTCACGGTGCCCCCCAGGACTGAGTCCTGTCCCCTCTATCACACAGTCCCTGCTCCCCCATTACCACTCACCAGTGCAGACTTCTCCTCCAGCTCTTACATGTGGAGCCGGCTGTACCCTAATGTGCAGAGTCCCGGTGCTCCCCCAGGACTGAGTCCTGTCCCCTCTATCACACAGTCCCTGCTCCCCCATTACCGCTCACCAGTGCAGACTTCTCCTCCAGCTCTTACATGTGGGGCCGGCTGTACCCTAATGTGCAGAGTCCCGGTGCTCCCCCAGGACTGAGTCCTGTCCCCTCTATCACACAGTCCCTGCTCCCCCATTACCGCTCACCAGTACAGACTTCTCCTCCAGCTCTTACATGTGTAGCCGGCTGTCCCCTAATGTGCAGAGTCCCGGTGCTCCCCCAGGACTGAGTCCTGTCCCCTCTATCACACAGTCCCTGCTCCCCCATTACCACTCACCAGTGCAGACTTCTCCTCCAGCTCTTACATGTGGGGCCGGCTGTACCCTAATGTGCAGAGTCCCGGTGCTCCCCCAGGACTGAGTCCTGTCCCCTCTATCACACAGTCCCTGCTCCCCCATTACCGCTCACCAGTGCAGACTTCTCCTCCAGCTCTTACATGTGGGGCCGGCTGTACCCTAATGTGCAGAGTCCCGGTGCTCCCCCAGGACTGAGTCCTGTCCCCTCTATCACACAGTCCCTGCTCCCCCATTACCACTCACCAGTGCAGACTTCTCCTCCAGCTTTTACATGTGGAGCCGGCTGTACCCTAATGTGCAGAGTCCCGGTGCCCCCCAGGACTGAGTCCTGTCCCCTCTATCACACAGTCCCTGCTCCCCCATTACCGCTCACCAGTGCAGACTTCTCCTCCAGCTCTTACATGTGGGGCCGGCTGTACCCTAATGTGCAGAGTCCCGGTGCCCCCCCAGGACTGAGTCCTGTCCCCTCTATCACACAGTCCCTGCTCCCCCATTACCGCTCACCAGTGCAGACTTCTCCTCCAGCTCTTACATGTGGAGCCGGCTGTACCCTAATGTGCAGAGTCCCGGTGCCCCCCCAGGACTGAGTCCTGTCCCCTCTATCACACAGTCCCTGCTCCCCCATTACCACTCACCAGTGCAGACTTCTCCTCCAGCTCTTACATGTGGAGCCGGCTGTACCCTAATGTGCAGAGTCCCGGTGCTCGCCCAGGACTGAGTCCTGTCCCCTCTATCACACAGTCCCTGCTCCCCCATTACCGCTCATCAGTGCAGACTTCTCCTCCAGCTCTTACATGTGGGGCCGGCTGTACCCTAATGTGCAGAGTCCCGGTGCCCCCCCAGGACTGAGTCCTGTCCCCTCTATCACACAGTCCCTGCTCCCCCATTACCGCTCACCAGTGCAGACTTCTCCTCCAGCTCTTACATGTGGAGCCGGCTGTACCCTAATGTGCAGAGTCCCGGTGCCCCCCAGGACTGAGTCCTGTCCCCTCTATCACACAGTCCCTGCTCCCCCATTACCACTCACCAGTGCAGACTTCTCCTCCAGCTCTTACATGTGGAGCCGGCTGTACCCTAATGTGCAGAGTCACGGTGCCCCCCAGGACTGAGTCCTGTCCCCTCTATCACACAGTCCCTGCTCCCCCATTACCACTCACCAGTGCAGACTTCTCCTCCAGCTCTTACATGTGGAGCCGGCTGTACCCTAATGTGCAGAGTCCCGGTGCTCCCCCAGGACTGAGTCCTGTCCCCTCTATCACACAGTCCCTGCTCCCCCATTACCGCTCACCAGTGCAGACTTCTCCTCCAGCTCTTACATGTGGGGCCGGCTGTACCCTAATGTGCAGAGTCCCGGTGCTCCCCCAGGACTGAGTCCTGTCCCCTCTATCACACAGTCCCTGCTCCCCCATTACCGCTCACCAGTACAGACTTCTCCTCCAGCTCTTACATGTGTAGCCGGCTGTCCCCTAATGTGCAGAGTCCCGGTGCTCCCCCAGGACTGAGTCCTGTCCCCTCTATCACACAGTCCCTGCTCCCCCATTACCACTCACCAGTGCAGACTTCTCCTCCAGCTCTTACATGTGGGGCCGGCTGTACCCTAATGTGCAGAGTCCCGGTGCTCCCCCAGGACTGAGTCCTGTCCCCTCTATCACACAGTCCCTGCTCCCCCATTACCGCTCACCAGTGCAGACTTCTCCTCCAGCTCTTACATGTGGGGCCGGCTGTACCCTAATGTGCAGAGTCCCGGTGCTCCCCCAGGACTGAGTCCTGTCCCCTCTATCACACAGTCCCTGCTCCCCCATTACCACTCACCAGTGCAGACTTCTCCTCCAGCTTTTACATGTGGAGCCGGCTGTACCCTAATGTGCAGAGTCCCGGTGCCCCCCAGGACTGAGTCCTGTCCCCTCTATCACACAGTCCCTGCTCCCCCATTACCGCTCACCAGTGCAGACTTCTCCTCCAGCTCTTACATGTGGGGCCGGCTGTACCCTAATGTGCAGAGTCCCGGTGCCCCCCCAGGACTGAGTCCTGTCCCCTCTATCACACAGTCCCTGCTCCCCCATTACCGCTCACCAGTGCAGACTTCTCCTCCAGCTCTTACATGTGGAGCCGGCTGTACCCTAATGTGCAGAGTCCCGGTGCCCCCCCAGGACTGAGTCCTGTCCCCTCTATCACACAGTCCCTGCTCCCCCATTACCACTCACCAGTGCAGACTTCTCCTCCAGCTCTTACATGTGGAGCCGGCTGTACCCTAATGTGCAGAGTCCCGGTGCTCCCCAGGACTGAGTCCTGTCCCCTCTATCACACAGTCCCTGCTCCCCCATTACCGCTCACCAGTGCAGACTTCTCCTCCAGCTCTTACATGTGGAGCCGGCTGTACCCTAATGTGCAGAGTCCCGGTGCCCCCCAGGACTGAGTCCTGTCCCCTCTATCACACAGTCCCTGCTCCCCCATTACCACTCACCAGTGCAGACTTCTCCTCCAGCTCTTACATGTCGCCTCTTCCGCCCATCCTGCTCCTCCCCCATGTAGTGATCATGTGACGGTGACGTCATCACAGGTCCTGGCCGCAGGCTCCGCAGTGTACAGTGTAGTGTGTAGCTGTTCCGGCTCCTCCTCCTTTCCCGCTCTCTCCGCTGTAGCCCTCAGTGTGAGGTGATAGGTCGCAGTGCTGGGGCGCGGCCTCACATTCTCCCTCCGCTGCAGGCAGCTCAGCACTGAGGCGTCTAGAATGGAGTGGCTATGGGGAGCTCCTCCTCCAGTCTCCATTGTAGTCGCCTCTTCTTCCTGGAATGGCTGCAGGGTAGAATGGCGCAGACATCACAGGTCAGACAGGAAGGGTCTTTCCTCTGCTCTAGAGTTTATGGATTTGGGTAAAATTCTTTTTTCCTGATTTATAAATCTTACATTTTTCTTGTCACTTTCTGTAATATAAATAATTCCGCTCAGCGCTGATTGTTCAGTGTCACCAGAGTGTGACGTCTCCCGTCTGTCACCGTCCTGTCCGCAGCCGCGACACTGAGGAGAGGGCGGAGCTTCACGGGGAGAAAGAGAGCGCCACCGACAGGTATCCTAACAGAGCGCCACCGACAGTCATCATAAAAAGAGCGCCACCGACAGTCACCATAAAACGAGCGCCACCGACAGTCACCATAAAAGAGCACCATCGACAGGTTTCATAACAGAGCGCCACCGACAGTTATAACAGAGAGCGCCACCGACAGTCATCATAAAAGAGAGCGCCACCAACAGTCATAATATAAGAGTGCAACCGACAGGTATGCTAACAGAGCGTCACCGACAATCACCATAAAAGAGTGCAACCGATAGTCACCATAACAGAGTGCAACCCACAGTCATAACAGCGCAACCGACAGTCACCATAAAAGAGCGTAACCGACAGTCACCATAAAAGAGCGCAACCCACAGTCATCATAACAGAGCGCAACCCACAGTCATCATAAGAGCGCATCCGACAGTCATCATAAAAGTGCAACCGACAGGTATGCTAACAGAGCATCACCGACAATCACCATAAAAGAGTGCAACCGACAGTCACCATAAAGGAGCGCAAACCACAGTCATCATAACAGAGCGCAACCCACAGTCATAACAGCGCAACCGACAGTCATCATAAAAGAGTGCAACCGACAGTCATCATAAAGTGAGAGCGCCACCGACAGTCACAATACAGTGGGTACGGAAAGTATTCAGACCCCTTTAAAATCTTTCTCTCTTTGTTTCATTGCAGCTATTTGGTAAATTCAAAAAAGTTCTTTTTTTCTCACTAATGTACACTCTGCACCCCATCTTGACTGAAAAACACAAATGCAGAAATTTTTACACATTTACTAAAAAAGAAAAACTGAAATATCACATGGTCATAAGTATTCAGACCCATTGCTCAGTATTGAGAAGCACCCTTTTGAGCTAGTACAGCCATGAGTCTTCTTGGGAATGATGCAACAGGTTTTTCACACCTGGATTTGGGATCCTCTGCCATTCTTCCTTGCAGATCCTCTCCAGTTCTGTCAGCTTTGATGGTGAATGTTGTTGGACAGCCATTTTCAGGTCTCTCCAGAGAAGCTCAATTGGCTTTAGTCAGGTTCTGGCTGGGTCAAGTCAAGAATGGTTGCAGAGTTTTTCTGAAACCACTCCTTTGTTATTTTAGCTGTGTGCTTAGGGTCATCGTCTTGTTGAAAGGTGAACGTTCGGCCATGTCTGAGGTCCAGAGCACTCTGGAAGAGGTTTTCATCTAGGATATCTCTGTACTTGGCCGCATTCATGTTTCCTTCAATTGCAACCAGTCGTCCTGTCCCTGCAGCTGAAAAACACCCCCATAGCATGATGCTGCCACCACCATGTTTCACTGTTGGGATTGTATTGGGCAGGTGATGAGAAGTTCCTTGTTTTCTCCACACATACCACTTAGAATTATCACCAAAAAGGTCTATCTTCATCTCATCAGACCGGAGAGTCTTATTTCTCATAGTATGGGAGTCCTTCATGTGTTTTTTAGCAAACTATGCAGGCTTTCGTATGTCTTGCACTGAGAGGCTTCTGTCGGGCCACTCTGCCATAAAGGCCCAACTGGTGGAGGGATGCGGTGATAGTTGACTTTGTGGAACCTGCTCCCATCTTCCTACTGCATCTGTGGAGCTCATCCACGGTGATCTTGGGTTTCTTCTTTACCTCTCTCACCAAGGCTCTTCTCCCACGATTGCTCAGTTTGGCTGGACGGCCAGGTCTAGGAAGACTTCTGGTGGTCCCAAACTTCTTCCATTTAAGGATTATGGAGGTCACTGTGCTCTTAGGAACCTTGAGTACTGCAGAAATTCTTTTGCAAGCTTGGCCAGATCTGTGCCTTGCCACAATTCTGTCTCTGAGCTCCTTGGCCAGTTCCTTTGACCTCATGATTCTCATTTGGTCTGACATGCACTGTGAGCTGTGAGGTCTTATATAGACAGGTGTGTGCCTTTCCAAATCCAGTCCTATCAGTTTAATTAAACACAGCTGGACTCCAATGAAGGTGTAGCTCCGTCTCAAAGAGGATCACAAGGAAATGGACAGCATGTGACTTAAATATGAGTGTCTGAGGAAAGGGTCTGAATACTGTGATATTTCAGTTTTTCTTTTTTAAAAAATGTGCACAAATTTCTACATTTGTTTATTTTCAGTCAAGATGGGGTGCAGAGTGTACATTAGTGAGAAAAAAAGAACTTTTTTGAATTTACCAAATTGCTGCAATGAAACAAAGAGTGAAAAATTTAAAGGGGTTTGAATACTTTCCCTACCAACTGTAGGTGTTACTGCTACTGATTTATATGATTACAGTATCACCTATGTGTTGTATATATAACAGTTGCAGTATCACCTATATGATGTATACAGACTGCTCTATATACATTATGTAGGTGATACTGCTACTTCTCTATATATATTATATAGGTGATACTGTTACTGCTCTATATACATTATGTAGATGAAAATTACACGCCGTGGGATATTCGGCGCCGGGCCCGGTGACTTCAATGGGATATGTTACAGTGGCAGTGACCCGGTCCGTGGCCTCAGGCGGTCATATAAAAGGGGTAGAATTGAATGTGGATAGAGTTTATGAGATGATTCGTGACGCCACATGTGGTTCCTGGTCAGATTGACCAGCGCTGCAGTGTCGCTTCTCTGGGACCGATGTTGGGGCATAGCTGAGATGTTGAAGCCCTCTACAGGTAGGGCTGTAGTCCCAGGGCGGTGGTGATGAGTTGTGGATGATGAAATGGATTGGAGTGAAGGATGTAGCAGAGCCGGGCGAGAGACGCAGGAAGAAAGTGGAGGACACAAGGGCATGTAGTTCCAAAGACTTTACTCGCAGTCTGGTGCGCACACAGATGCCCGCTTCAGTGCTGAGTCCTCCAGGCGAGGGATCCAGCCAACATCCAGATAGGATGAAGTGCACCTTCCCAGCTCTCCTTGTCAGTGTGTTCCTTCCCTGGCCGTCTCCAAACTATCCACTGCTTGAACTTCTTCCACTCCAGCGCTTCACAATTAGTGTTCCAGGCCAGCAGCTGCAAATCCTGTTTGGGCAACACCTCACCGTCCCCGTGACTCTATATAGCTGCCTTTCCGGTCGGACTAACTGTGGAAGGGGCGATGGTCCATAAAGAAACCAAAGCTGTCGGCTTGCTAGTGGCACCCTGAAGAATGCAATCTAGGCTAGGGGCCGTTCCCTTTGCGACCAGTCCAGTTCCTTCCTCCACCTGACAGCTGTCAGCGTGGAACGGGACCCACGGGATAACTTTCCAACCGTGTCTCTGGAAGATCGAATCTTCCCTCTGAAGAATCTGCTGTTCCAAACGTCTGGCAACTCAAGGCAGGAGCTACTCCAGACACGTCCTCCTTTCCTCCCTCTAAGGGGACTCAACCTACTTCAGTCTAGGATTCTCCCTCCTAAACTATGCTCCGCCCACCTCCCAGCACTCTTCGTGTTCCAAGCAGGGAGCCAAGAAGGGTGCTCTGCTACACTACTGGTGTGTATGGGGTGTGGGTGTTGGAGTCTGGTCGGGTGCACCCACCTTACCTGGTTGTGGGGTACCACACCTCTGGGTGAGGTGCAGTACCTCTGTGGCTACTGGACCCTCAGGGGCGCCACAATACCGCACAGTATTTCCTAAATATTGTATATACAGATTGGTGTACATACATTATATAGGTGATACTGTGACTGCTGTGTATACATTATATAGGTGATATTGCATTTATACACAGCAGTTGCTGTAATATCGATAGACTGCTGTGTATAATTGCAGTGTCACCTACATAACATATACACAGCAGTCACAGTATCACCTATATAATGTATGTACACCAATCTATATACATTATATAAGTGATTGTAGGGCTGAGGAGAACCAGAAGTGAACCCGCAGAACCGCAACGACGAACCTCCTCGGGGCGAACTGGCCAAGTGGACCACCCCCTATACAGGGAGCGTCTGGGGCAAGCCCAGGGGAGACTATCGCCGCGGAAGCTGATACCCGGGATAGATAGCAGGAGCAAGACAAGCGGAGACCACAGGGGCAGCGGCAGGTCCAGCAGGAATGGACAAGACTGGTGGCGATAGATACTGCAGGAGAAGACTTGAGGGCAGGAACAGACGAGGCAGGTACTAAGAAGGAACACAGGGAGGTTACAAGGAGGTACAGGAGCACAGAGCGCAGGACAGAGTGCAAGGCTGGGAGGACACAGGGATGCGTGGACCTGAATCAGAGGTGCTAGACACAAATGATAGGCACTGGGCAGGAGGCGAGGCTACCTGATATAGGACAGCTGGCAGGACTTCAGGGTCAGCAGGAGGTGGAGCGGCTGCAGCACAAGCAGGGAAGATGAGTGGCAGGGTCACTGGCGCGCAGTGCGCAGGCGCACCCGACCAGCACGGAAGGCCGGCTGCAGGGGCGGAAGTGAAGGAGCTGGGGGGAGCGCGCCGGGAGTGGTGAGTGCGCCGGGATACGGGAGGAGGAGCAGTGGGAGCGGAGGGCGCAGCAGCAGGCGGTGTGACAGGAGCAGTGGGAGAGCGGAAGCAGGCGGCGTGACAGTACCCCCCTCACGCCCCCTCTTCTTGAGACTGGCAAGGAACCTAGCTAGAATTAGAGGAGCCTGGATGTTCTGCCGGAGTTCCCAAGATCTTTCTTCGGGACCAAAACCCTTCCAATCAATTAAGAAGAGGGCCTTTCCTCTAAATTTTTTCATGGCAAGAATGTCTTTAACTTCAAAGACATCCCGGGCGGAAACTGGCTGAGGAGAGCGACCCACAGACGCGTGGAACTGGTTGAGTATGACAGGTTTCAGGAGGGAAACGTGAAAAGAATTGGGAATTCGTAGGGAGGCGGGGAGATTTAACTTATAGGCAACATCATTAATGTGAGCTAAGACCTCAAAAGGACCGATATACCGAGAACCTAGCTTATACGAGGGAACTTTAAGATGAACAAACTTGGAGGACAGCCACACTTTATCCCCAGGATGGTACAACGGGGAATCCAGGCGCCTTTTGTCAGCGTGTTTCTTTATTCTGTCCCGTGCTCGTACAAGCGCGGACTTGGTCTCCTGCCAGACCCTGGAGAACTCCTCAATCAGAAGGTCGGCCACCGGCACACCTGAGACAGTGGGTACCGGCAGAGGTACACTAGGATGTTGCCCATAGACGATGAAAAAAGGTGATTTAGACGAGGACTCGTTGGTGTGGTTGTTGTAGGCAAATTCGACTCACGGGAGCAGGTGGGACCAGTCGTTGTGGTGAATGTAGGAGAAGTGACGAAGATAGATTACCAAAATTTGGTTCGTGCGTTCAGCCTGACCATTAGTTTGGGTGTGGTAGGCCGAGGAGAAGTCCAAAGTCACATCCATCAGTTTGCACAGAGCCCGCCAAAACCGTGAAGTAAACTGGACTCCTCTATCCGAAACGATATGCTGAGGAAAGCCGTGAATCCGGAAAACATAGGTAATGAAAATTCTTGCCAATTCGGAAGCAGAGGGTAGTCCAGGCAGGGAGATGAAATGGGCCATCTTGGAAAATCGATCTACGACCACGAGGATGACTGTGTGACCCAAAGACCGAGGCAAATCGGTTATAAAGTCCATAGCAATATGTTGCCAAGGGGCTGAAGGAACTGGAAGCGGGTGAAGAAGGCCAGCGGGTAGGTGTCGGGGAACTTTATTCTTGGCACAAGATGGACAAGAGGCAACAAAACTTCGAACATCTTGAGCAAGAGAGGGCCACCAATAGTAAGGAGAGATGAAGGAGAGGGTTTTCTTGAGACCAACATGACCTGCTAGCTTGGAGGCATGGCCCCAATGTAAGACTCGTTTCCTATTGTTCCCTCGAACAAACGTGTTACGCGGGGGCCAAGGAAGTCAGGTTTGCAGGAGCAACCACAATGACCTTGTTAGGATCCACGATGTGTGAAGGCTCCTCCTCACAGTCAGTGACCAAAAAGGATCTGGATAGAGCATCCGCTTTGAGGTTCTTATCGCCGGGACGGAAATGGAGTTCGAAATCGAACCGGGCAAAGAACAGTGACCACCTGGCTTGTCGAGGATTAAGTCTTTTGCGCTGTCCGGATGTATGCCAGGTTCTTGTGGTCCGTGTAGATCCTGACGGGATGCACCGTTCCCTCTAGGAGGTACCGCCAGTCATCCAAAGCCAACTTGATAGCGAGCACTGCAGCTCTCTGTCAGCAATGGCATAGTTCCCCTCCGAGGTGGAGAACGTCTTCGAGAAGAAGCCACAGGTGACCAGTCGTCCAGAGGGAGACCTCTGAGAAAGTACCACACCAGCTCCGGAGGCAGAGGCGTCTACCTTCAGAATGAAGGGTTTATTGGTCTCAGGGCGAAGGAGTACGGGAGCCGCAGCAAAGGCTTGTCTCAGGGAGCGGAATGCGTTTTCGGCCTCAGGGGACCAGAGGTGAGGATTGGCCCCCTTACGAATCAGAGCGGAAATAGGGCCGGTCAGGGTGGAAAAGTGTGGGATAAACTGCCGGTAGTAATTGGCGAACCCCAGGAATCGTTGGATAGCTTTCACTCCCTGGGGGCGCGGCCAGTTGATTACGGCGGACAGCTTTCCCGGGTCCATACGTAGACTAGTGTCAGAAATTATGTAGCCCAAAAACGGTAGAGAAGACTGTTCAAAGGTGTATTTCTCGAGTTTGGCATAGAGACGATGCTCTCTCAGGCGCAACAACACTTGACGGACGTCTTTTCTGTGGGTAGACAGGTCCGGGGAAAACACCAGAATATCATCCAGGTACACCACCACACAAGAATAGAGAAGATCTCGGAATACATCATTGACAAATTCCTGGAACACAGTGGGTGCGTTGCACAAGCCGAAGGGCATGACCAGATATTCATAGTGGCCATCGTGGGTGATGAAAGCAGTCTTCCACTCATCTCCGGGGAGAATGCGGATCAGATTGTAGGCTCCACGCAGATCCAATTTGGTAAAGATTCGCGCCCCTCGGAGACGGTCGAATAACTCCGGGATGAGAGGTAGCGGATATTTGTTTTTAATTGTAATATTGTTGAGGCCTCGATAGTCAATGCAGGGACGAAGGAACTCATCCTTCTTCTTGACGAAAAAGAAACCCGCACCTGCGGGTGAGGAAGACTTGCGGATAAAGCCTTTGGCCAAGTTTTCTTGAATATATTCAGTCATGGCTTGGGTTTCGGATGGGGACAGTGGATAAATCCGGCCTCGGGGTGGAGTGGAGCCAGGAACGAGATCGATTGGGCAATCGTATGGGCGGTGCGGAGGCAGACTCTCTGCTTTTTTCTTGCTGAAGACATCCGCATAGGCCCAATAGGCCGAAGGTAAATCTGAAGATACCGACGTTGGTCGGGGAAAGTTTCTTGGCTGGACGGAAAGCAAACACTTACTCTGACAGAACTGTCCCCACCGCAAGATGTCACCGGACCACCAGTCTAAAGTAGGTTCATGTTTTCTTAACCAAGGAAGGCCCAACAGGATAGAGTGTGATAATGTTGGCAGTACATAGAAGGCTATCCTCTCCCGATGCAAGGCTCCAATCTGAAGTTCCAACTCTTCGGTGACCTGAGTAACGGACACCCGCAGGGGTTGACCGTCGACCGACGCAATCTGTCGAGGAGTCTCCAGGGACCTGACAGGAATACGAAGCCTCCTGACTGCCTCAAGCTGAATGAAGTTTCCAGCCGCACCAGAATCTGTTGTGAGTTCATTCTCTGGCTCCCCTTCTGAACTCCCTCTGGTGGTGTCGGGAGGTGGTGCGGCTGGTTTGATCAGTGGAGATCTGTCACCTGAGGATGGGGATGATGATTGGATCTCGGGATTCTCAGATTGGATTTAAGACAGCCGTCGCCCTATTCAGTTGCTAGTGATTCCTTCTGGCTTGTCAGCTCTTGGTTTTCAGCTCTTTTCCAGTCTCTAAAGCTAAGTTTTTCTGTTAATGTTCACACTTGATTTTGTTGGTCTATTCAGCTTTTTGGTGTGGTCAGCCAGCCCCTGCTGGGGGCTGAGCTGAATTTCCACTCTTATTTATCAGTATTTTGCCAATTGGCTTTTTGTCCCGTACTAGTTCGGTCTCTTTTGGCTCTGTCTCAGAATATTTCAGAGTGCTGATATAGTGGGAGAAGTCTAGTGACTTCAGGGTTAATTTTGCTATCAGAAGTGTTGGACATTATTTTTGTAGGGTTTTTTGCAGGTTGCAGACAGTATCTTTCCTTTCCTGTTTAGTTAGTTTGGGCCCCATCATTTGCTCAGCCTATTTTCCTGCCTGTGTTTGTACCTTCATCTTGTTTCACCGTCAGTACATGTGTGGGGGCTATTTATTCCTTTGGGGTCTGCTCTGGGGCAGTTAGTTTTCCCTTTTCTTGCTTTAGGCTCATGTAGTTCTCCGGCCGTGACGAGGCGTCTAGGAACATCGTAGGCACGCTCCACGGCTACTGCTAGTTGTGTGGTAAGATCAGGGTTCTGCAATCTGCATAGTTACCAACCTCTCTGTTTTTCTGGGGCTTAGCTTGTTTTGTTTTTTTCTCCTCAGTGACCCATTCATAACAGAATCACCAGCCGTACCGCAGATTCTAGGGCACTCAAAAGCAGGAAAGAATTGTAAAAAAAAAAGTGTCAGAATATTTTTTTATATATATATATATATATACAAATGTATATTTTTTCCTCTTTCTCTCTGGGGCCATAGGAGGATTTTTATTTTTTCCTTAATGGAGATTAAGCAATTGTCTGATCGTGTGGAGCAGCTCACTGCTGAAGTGCGGGAAATTTCCGCCTATCTCGCTCATTCACATGCTGCTGAACCAAAGATCCCTACTCCTGATGTGTTTTTTGGGGATTGGTCTAAATTTTTGAATTTTAAGAATAATTGTAAATTATTTCTTGCCTTGAAGCCTAATTTATCGGTGAGCTCTGCGCAGCAGGTTAAAATTGTCATCTCTTTGCTGCGCGGCGATCCCCAGGATTGGGCATTTTCTCTGACACCTGAAGATCCTATTCTGACTAATGTGGATGCATTTTTTCAAGCCTTGGGGTTGTTGTATGATGAACCTAATGCTATTGATCAAGCTGAGAAAGCCCTATTGGCATTGAACCAGGGTCAGGATTCTGCAGAGTTATACTGTCAAAAATTCCGAAAGTGGGCGGTCCTTACTACATGGAATGATAGTGTATTGGCAGCTCTCTTTCAGAAGGGTTTGTCAGAAACCGTAAAAAATACTATGGTGGGATTTCCTGTTCCCTCTGGTCTTGACGATTCTATGTCATTAGCCATTCAAACTGATCGGCGTTTACGTGAACGCAAAACTACACGAGAGGAGTTGCCACCTTTTGGACAAATGTCTGAACCTATGCAATGTGATAGAGTTTTGTCTAGGGTGCAACGTCAGGAGTTTAGAAGGCGTAATAAGCTGTGTTTTTTCTGTGGAGACGTCTCTCATACTATTTCTGTCTGTCCAAAATGAGAGAAACGTTTTGCACACACATTTGCTGTGGGCAGTATACAACCTAAGTTTCTTTTGGCAATTACTCTGATCTGCTCCTTGTCCACATTTTCCACGAAGGCTTTTGTGGATTCAGGAGCAGCATTGAATCTGATGGATTTGGACTATGCTAAACGTTGTGGTTTTTCCATGACGCCTCTGCGGACGCCTATTCCTTTTAGGGGTATTGATGCTACTCCTTTGGCGGAGAATAAACCTCAGTTTTGGACCCAGGTGACGATGCGGGTTGCCCCAGACCACCAAGAAAATTGTAAATTTTTGGTGCTGCATAATTTGCATGATACTATTGTTCTGGGTTTTCCTTGGTTGCAAACTCATAATCCAGTTTTGGATTGGAAATCTGGGTCTGTGGTGAGTTGGGGTTGTTAGTGTGTTCTTAGGGACGCTCCTGTTTTCTCCACCTCTCCTCAGTCTCATGATATTCCTGATTATCTAGCCGATTTTTCTGATGTATTTAGTGAGAGCAAGTCTGCGTCTTTGCCTCCTCATAGGAGTTATGACTGTGCAATTGAGTTGATGCCTGGGTGTAAATTTCCCAAGGGTCAGCTTTTCAACTTATCAGCACCCGAACATGATGCTATGCGATCCTATATTAAGGAGTCATTGGAGAAGGGTCATATTAGACCATCCTCATCACCTTTAGGTGCTGGGGGTTTTTTTTGTGGCCAAGAAAGATGGTTCATTAAGACCGTGTATTGATTATCATTCCCTTAACAAGATGACAGTTAAATATCAGTACCCGTTACCTCTGATGTCTGATTTATTCTCCAGAGTTAAGAGTGCCTGCTGGTTTACTAAGCTTGACCTCAGGGGGGCATATAATCTTATTTGCATCAAGCACGGGGATGAATGGAAGACGGCGTTTAATACTCCAGAGGGACATTTTGAGTACCTGGTGATGCCTTTTGGGCTCACTAATGCCCCTTCTGTCTTCCAGTCCTTTATGAACGATATTTTCCGTGACTTTGTGGATAAGTTTTTGATCATCTATCTGGATGATATTTTGATCTTTTCTAGTGATTGGGATTCTCATGTGGAACACGTCCGGACTGTGTTCCGGATTTTGAGGGAGAATTCCCTGTTTGTTAAGGGATCGAAATGCCTCTTTGGTGTACAGAGGATTTCATTTTTGGGATTTATCTTATCTCCATCGACTATTGAAATGGACCCGGCCAAGGTACAGGCTATTTATGATTGGGTTCAGCCTACTTCTTTGAAGGCTCTCCAGAAGTTTTTGGGTTTTTCTAATTTCTATCGTAAATTTATAGGTAATTTTTCTGGTATTGTCAAACCACTGACTGATCTGACCAAGAAGGGCGCTGATGTGCTGAATTGGTCTCCTGAGGCTATCTCAGCATTTCAGGAGCTTAAGCAGAGATTTACTTCAGCTCCAGTTTTACGGCAACGTGATGTCTCACTTCCATTTCAGGTGGAGGTAGATGCTTCTGAGATTGGTGCAGGAGCTGTTTTGTCCCAAAAAGACCCTGTGACTTCTAAGATGAATCCCTTCTTTTCTCGAAAGTTCTCCCCATCTGAACGCAACTATGACGTGGGGAATCGGGAATTGTTGGCCATGAAGTGGGCATTTGAGGAGTGGAGACATTGGTTGGAGGGAGCTAGACATCAAGTTGTGGTCCTCACCGATCACAAGAATTTGATTTATCTGGAGTCTGCCAAACGCTTGAATCCTAGACAGGTTAGATGGGCATTGTTTTTCACGCGTTTTAATTTTGTGGTCTCTTTTCTTCCGGGCACTAAGAATGTTAAGGCAGACGCCCTTTCTAGGAGTTTCTTTGCCGATTCTCTTAGTGTGACCGAGCCTACTACCATCCTAGGTGAGGGGGTAGTTCTTTCTGCCATTTCGCCCGATTTGAGACGCGCCCTGGAGGAATTTCAGGAGGATAAACCTGAGCGTTGCCCTATGGGAAAATTGTATGTTCCTGACCAGTGAAGAAAGAGAGTGATGTCTGAAATTCATTGCTCCGCATGGCTGGTCATCCAGGTATTTTTGGTACCAGAGATTTGGTGAGTCGGTCCTTTTGGTGGCCTGCCTTATCTCGTGACGTCAGGAATTTTGTACAATCCTGTGGGACTTGTTCTCGGTCTAAACCCTGTTCTCGTTCTAGTGGGTTGCTGATGCCCTTGCCGGTCACCAAGAGGCCATGGACCCATATCTCAATGGATTTTATTTCTGATCTTCCTGTCTCTCAGAGAATGACTGTTATCTGGGTGATTTGTGATAGATTTTCGAAGATGGTCCATCTTGTACCACTCCCAAAGTTGCCATCTTCTGCTGAGGTGGTTCGGTTACATGGGATTCCTGAGAACATTGTGTCCGACAGAGGAGTCCAGTTTGTTTCCAGATTCTGGAAAGCCTTTTGTTCCAATCTGGGAATCCAGTTATCCTTCTCCGCATTTCATCCCCAGACCAATGGACAGAGTGAGAGAACAAACCAGACCTTGGAGTCTTATTTGAGATGTTTTATATCTGCTGATCAGGATGATTGGGTCTCATTTTTGCCCTTGGCCGAATTCGCACTGAACAATAGAGCTAGTTCTGCCACTTTGATGTCACCCTTTTTCTGTAATTTTGGGTTTCATCCTCGATTCTCTTCAGGGCAAGTGGAATCTTCGTCCTGCCCAGGTGTGGACACGGTGGTTAAGAGAATGCAGCAGATATGGGACCAAGTGGTGGATAAGTTGTCACTCAGGAAAAGGCCCAGCGATTTTCCAACCGGCATAGGACCATTGGTCCCCGGTTTAAAGTGGGTGATATGGTTTGGTTGTCGTCTAAGAATATTCATATGAAGGTTGCATCTCCTAAATTTAAGCCAAGATTTATTGGTCCTTATAAGATTTTGGAAATTCTTAATCCTGTTTCGTTTCGATTGGCTCTTCCAGTTACGTTCAAGATCCATAACGTATTTTGCAAATCTCAGTTGAAGAGGTTTGTTGAGCCAGTGGTTCCTATGGCAGCACCTCCTGACCCTGTGTTGGTCGAAGGCAATGTGGAATATGAGGTAGAAAAAATATTGGATTCTTGTTTGGTTAGACGGAGACTCCAGTATTTGGTCAAACGGAAGGGTTATGGTCAGGAGGATAATTCTTGGTTCTCTGCCTCCGATATTCATGCCAATAGATTGGTTCGTGCTTTTCACCGGGCCCATCCTGATCGGCCTGGTGGCGTGGATGAGGGTTCGGTGACCCCTCCTCAAGGGGGGTACTGTTGTGAGTTCATTCTCTGGCTCCCCTTCTGAACTCCCTCTGGTGGTGTCGGGAGGTGGTGCGGCTGGTTTGATAGGTGGAGATCTGCCACCTGAGGATGGGGATGATGATTGGATCTCGGGATTCTCAGATTGGATTTAAGACAGCCGACGCCCTATTCAGTTGCTGGTGATTCCTTCTGGCTTGTCAGCTCTTGGTTTTCAGCTCTGTTACAGTCATCTAAAGCTAAGTTTTTCTGCTAATGTTCACACTTGATTTTGTTGGTCTATCCAGTTTTTTGGTGTGGTCAGCCAGCCCCTGCTGGGGGCTGAGCTGAATTTCCACTCTTATTTATCAATATTTTGCCAATTGGCTATTTGTCCCTTACTAGTTCGGCCTCTTTTGGCTCTGTCTCAGAATATTTCAGAGTGCTGATTTAGTGGGAGAAGTCTAGTGACTTCAGGGTTAATTTTGCTATCAGAAGTGTTAGATATTATTTTTGTAGGGTTTTTTGCAGGTTGCAGACAGTATCTTTCCTTTCCTTTCCTGTCTAGTTAGTTTGGGCCCCATCATTTGCTCAGCCTATTTTCCTGCCTGTGTTTGTACCTTCATCTTGTTTCACCGTCAATATATGTGTGGGGGCTATCTATTCCTTTTGGGGTCTGCTATGGGGCAGTTAGTTTTCCCTTTTCTTGCTTTAGGCTCATGTAGTTCTCCGGCCGTGACGAGGCGTCTAGGAACATCGTAGGCACGCTCCACGGCTACTGCTAGTTGTGTGGTAAGATCAGGGTTCTGCAATCTGCATAGTTACCAACCTCTCTGGTTTTCTGGGGCTTAGCTTGTTTTGTTTTTTTCTCCTTGGTGACCCATTCATAACAAGAATCTATGTACGCCCACTCAGAGGAACGCTTGGAACCCAGATGCAAAAGAACAGAAAGAGTCAAGGGTAGAGAGGAGTCATAGGTACCTATGGAGGCCTCTCTTACCTGTCCTAGGTGGAGGCGTTTCCCGGATGCTCAGGGCAGGAACGCAGGAAGTGTGATGCACTCCCACAATAGAGACAAAGACCCTGAGTGAGCCTCTCTTTTTGGCATTGCTCCACCGGCTTGAGACGGTCTTCTTGCATGGGCTCAGGTGCGGAAGGTGCCGAAGCCAGGGCAGGGCGTGGGCGAGGCGGGCTGCAGGTAGCTGGTGTGAAGCGAGGAAATCTTCTATCCCTGGCGGCCTCTCGAGAATGCTCCTGGAAGCGCAAGTCGATGCAGGTAGCCAGGGAAATTAGATCCTCCAATGAGGTTGGAGTATCCCGTCCCGCCAGTTCGTCCTTAATTCGGCCCGAGAGTCCCCGCCAAAAAGCTCCTACCAAGGCCTCATTGTTCCATCCTAACTCGGAGGCCAGGGTACGGAAGCGAATGGCATACTGGCCTACAGAGCGCGTGCACTGATGCAGGTTAAAAAGTGATTCGGTGGCAGAGGCTAGGCGGCCCGGCTCGTCAAACACTTTACGGAAAGAGTCAAGAAAGATGGAGAGTTGGGAGACCAAGGGGTCATCACGCTCCCAGAGAGGGTTTACCCAGGCCAAAACCTCACCTTCCAAATAGGAAACGACAAAGGCCACCTTGGCTCGGTCGGTGGGGTACTGTTGTGGCAGCAGCTCAAAATGGAGCTGGCATTGATTTAAAAAACCCCTGCACGACTTAGGATCACCTCCATAACGCGGGGGGGTTGCTAAACGGGGAGGCGGGTGAGAGACCGCAGCCTGGGCCGGGGTCGAGACCGCGGATTGCAGGGCAAGGAGACGGTTATCTATGGATGCCATGTAGTTCAATATATGGGCCTGAGTGTCTCGCTGCTGAGCCAGCTCCTGTTGGAGGCTGCCCAGCTGGGCGGCAGTCCCGGGATCAGAGGCCTGTAGGGTCGACAAGCGGGACTCCATGGACTTGAGGAAGGACATTATCCTTGCTTGATTCTCCCGTAGGAATAGGAGCTCCTTTTGGGTTGGGGTCGGGGTACCAGCGGGGTCCATGGCCTGACTATACTGTAGGGCAGAGGAGAACCAGAAGTGAACCCGCAAAACCGCGATGACGAACCTCCTCGGGGAGAGCTGGCCAAGTGGACCACTCCCTATACAGGGAGCGCCTGGGGCAAGCCCAGGGAAGACTATCGCCGCGGAAGCTGATACCCGGGGACAGATAGCAGGAGCAAGACAAGCGGAGACCACAGGGGCAGCAGCAGGTCAAGCAGGAACGGATAAGACTGGTGGCGATAGATACTGCAGGAGAAGACTTGAGGGCAGGAACGGACGAAGCAGGCACTAGGAAGGAACACAGGGAGGTTACAAGAAGGTACAGGAGCACAGAGCGCAGGACAGAGTGCAAGGCTGGGAGGACGCAGGGATGCGTGGACCTGAATCAGAGGTGCTAGACACAAATGATAGTCAGGCACTGGGCAGGAGGCGAGGCTACCTGATATAGGGCAGCTGGCAGAACTTCCGGGTCAGGGTCAGCCAGGAGGTGGAGCGGCTGCAGCACAAGCAGGGAAGATGAGTGGCAGGGTCACTGGCACGCAGTGCGCAGGCGCACCCGACGAGCACGGAAGGCCGGCTGCAGGGGCGGAAGTGAAGGAGCTAAGTGACGCGTGTCCATCTCGGGAGCGCGCCGGGAGAGGTGAGTGCGCCGGGATTCGGGAGGAGGAGCAGTGGGAGCGGAGGGCGCCGCAGCAGGCGGCGGACAGGAGCAGTGGGAGCGGGGAACGCTGCAGCAGGCGGCGTGACAGTGATACTGCGACTACACAGCAGTTGCAGTATCATCTATGTAATGTATATACAGTAGTCTCAATGTGATAGGAGACACTGCAAGTGCTGAATATCACATTGAGACTACTGCATATACATTATATAGGTGATACTGCAACTGCTGTGTATAGTCGCAGTATCACTTATATAATGTATATACAGCAGTATCACCTATATAATGTATGTAGATTGGTGTATATATGTATATACATTATATAGGTGATAACATGACTGCTGCATATACACTCACTGGCCACTTTATTAGGTACACCATGCTAGTAACGGGTTGGACCCCCTTTTGCCTTCAGAACTGCCTCAATTCTTCGTGGCAGAGATTCAACAAGGTGCTGGAAGCATTCCTCAGAGATTTTGGACCATATTGACATGATGGCATCACACAGTTGGCGCAGATTTGTCGGCTGCACATCCCTGATGCGAATCTCCCGTTCCACCACATCCCAAAGATGCTCTATTGGATTGAGATCTGGTGACTGAGGAGGCCATTTGAGTACAGTGAACTCATTGTCATGTTCAAGAAACCAATTTGAGATGATTCGAGCTTTATGACATGGCGCATTATCCTGCTGAAAGTAGCCATCAGATGCCTGTTCTTAGCTGAGAGGAGTGGTACCCAGTGTGGTCTTCTGCTGCTGTAGCCCATCTGCCTCAAAGTTCGACGCACTGTGCGTTCAGAGATGCTCTTCTGCCTACCTTGGTTGTAACGGGTGGCAATTTGAGTCACTGTTGCCTTTCTATCAGCTCGAACCAGTATGCCCATTCTCCTCTGACCTCTGGCATCAACAAGGCATTTCCGGCCACAGAACTGCCGCTCACTGGATTTTTTTTCTTTTTCGGACCATTCTCTGTAAACCCTAGAGATGGTTGTGCGTGAAAATCCCAGTAGATCAGCAGTTTCTGAAATACTCAGACCAGCCCTTCTGGCACCAACAATCTTGCCACGTTCAAAGGCACTCAAATCACCTTTCTTCCCCATACTGATGCTCGGTTTGAACTGCAGGAGATTGTCTTGACCATGTCTACATGCCTAAATGCACTGAGTTGCCGCCATGTGATTGGCTGATTAGAAATTAAGTCTTAACACACAGTTGGACAGGTGTACCTAATAAAGTGGCCAGTGAGTGTATGTTATGTAGGCGACACTACAATTATACACAGCAGTCTATAGTACAGCAACTCCTGTGTATAATTGCAGTATCACCTGCATAATATACAGTCATATGTAAAAGTTTGGGCACCCCTATTAATGTTAACCTTTTTTCTTTATAACAATTTTGGTTTTTGCAACATGTATTTCAGTTTCATATATCTAATAACTGATGGACTCAGTTATATTTCTGGATTCAAATGAGGTTTATTGTACTAACAGAAAATGTGCAATCTGCATTTAAATAAAATTTGACCGGTGCAAAAGTATGGGCACCCTTATCATTTTCTTGATTTGAACACTCCTAACTACTTTTTACTGACTTCCTGAAGCACTAAATTGGTTTTGTAACCTCATTGAGCTTTGAACTTCATAGCCAGGTGTATCAAATCATGAGAAAAGGTATTTAAAGTGGCCACTTGCAAGTAGTTCTCCTATTTGATTCTCCTATGAAGAGTGGCATCATAGGCTCCTCAAAACAACTCTCAAATGATCTGAAAACAAAGATTATTCAACATAGCTTTTCAGGGGAAGGATACAAAAAGTTGTCTCAGAGATTTAACCTGTCAGTTTCCACTGTGAGGAACATAGTAAGGAAATGGAAGAACACAGGTACAGTTCTTGTTAAGCCCAGAAGTGGCAGGCCAAGAAAAATATAATAAAGGCAGAGAAGAAGAATGGTGAAAACAGTCAAGGACAATCCACAGACCACCTCCAAAGACCTGCAGCATCATCTTGCTGCAGATGGTGTCACTGTGCATCGGTCAACAATACAGCGCACTTTGCACAAGGAGAAGCTGTATGGGAGAGTGATGCGAAAGAAGCCGTTTCTGCAAGCACGCCACAAACAGAGTCGCCTGAGGTATGCAAAAGCACATTAGGACAAGCTAGTTACATTTTGGAAGAAGGTCCTGTGGACTGATGAAACAAAGATTGAGTTGTTTGGTCATACAAAAAGGCGTTATGCATGCGCTGTATTGTTGACCGATGCACAGTGACACCATCTGCAGCTGTCATGATCTCAGTGCGGGTTTGACTCGCACACGTGGGGTTAATGTTTGGAACCAGTGCTGATGACTGGCATTTCTGGGGTTAAAGGTTGTGATCCTGGTGCAGGTTTACCTGCACACCTGGGGCTATGATTGTGGCCTCTCCCTGGTTCTGGGGGAGGCTTCTTATAGCCTCAGGACGCTCCCATCCCTGTCAGTTATACTTTCGCCCTTGGCATTGTGTGGTGACCCCTGAGTGTGTTAGTGCTGTGTTCTGGTTACTTGATTCTCTGTGTATGACTCGGTCTGTTCCCTGGATATCGCTTTGGATTCTGCCTGGTACCTTATATGTCTGTTTGGTTTTGATCTCTGCTTGGCCCTGACTATCCGCTCTGTCTCCTCCCTGGTACTGTACTGTGATCCTGTGTATGACCTTTGGCTTTGTCTGACCTCCCATCTGTTTATCTCTCCTGTACCTCGCTGGTCTGTACTGTGCATGACTTCTACTTTGCCATAATCTGAGTTCTCTGGACCCTGACACTATTAGCTTGAAGCACGCTTTGTCACCTCTGCTGCCCTGCTCCCCAGGTAACTCTTAGCACTGCTTCTGTACTCAGGACACGTGCACTGGCTCTATGAGCAAGTGTAGTGCGGTGTCTTTGACATTATAACCAATTCAGTTTTTTTTTTGTTTTTTTTTTTTTCTGAAGAAAAAAAAAAAAAGGTGTGTGTTATCCTCATGGATCCCATACAAGCCTTGTCTGATCAGGTCAAGCACCTGACCCAAATGTTCCATAAGCTCAATGTGGAACAACGCACGATGGCCCAGACCCAGCAACAGTTGGTGGTTACTGTGCAGGAGGCTGTCGATGCAGGGGCTTCTAGTTCTGGGGGTAGGGATGTGTCATTAGTGTCCCCCGAATCTCCGGTCAAATTGCCAGACTTTTTCTCAGGGGACAAAAAGGAGTTCAGGTCTTTCAGAGAAGGATGCAAGCTTTTTTTTTCTCTAAGGCCCCGCTCCACCGGGGATGAGTTCCAGAGGGTGGGGGTCATTATTTCCCTACTTCGGGGGGCTCCGGAAGCATGGGCTTTCTCTCTGTCTTCCTCTGCTCCTGAACGTATGTCAGTGAACGCATTCTTTGAGGCCCTCGGGCACATTTATGATGAACCTGACCGAGTGCGATTGGCAGAGGATATGTTGATGAGTGTCTGTCAGGGGAAACATTCAGCAGAGTGGTTTTGTTCTGAGTTCCGCCGCTGGGCGGCAGAGGTCTCTTGGAGCGACGCCGCACTCCGAGGACTCTTTCGCAGAGGCTTGTCCGAGCGGCTGCAGGATGCCTTGGCGTTACATCCCCCACCTAACTCTCTCGAGGACGCCATGACCCAGGCCGTCCGGATGGACCGCAGGCTGCGGGCCAGAGGGGTGATGCAGGTGGATACTCCATTATTCCCCAGTGGAAAAGAGACTGCCCCTGAGCCCATGGATGTAGGCGCCCTCTCCCTGAAGGATACAGAGAGGAAACGCCGGAATGACAAGCTGCTCAGACCCTCAGGTACCATTTTCCTCGTTTTCTAAAGTATTACTGCCTGTGGAACTATTTGTGGACGGTAGTTCTTTTTCCTCTACAGCCTTCGTCGACTGCGGATCATCTATTAACCTCATTGACTCCCAATTGGTCACACACTGCAAGATAGGGACAGTTAGGCTCAAGGTTCCGATCAAGGTGATGGCCATTGACTCCTCTCCCCTCACTAAGGAGGAAATTCACTTTATGTCTGACGTGTTTTCGCTCAGAGTGGGCGCTATTCATGTGGAAAACATAAGTTGTTTTGTGCTGGACAATCTACCTGCAGGGTTGGTGTTGGGCATGCCCTGGTTACAACGCCATAACCCAGTTATTAACTGGAAAACGGGGGAGATTGTTCAATGGGGGTTTAATGATTTTGAGTTATGTGATAAATCCGCACTGCTGGTTGAACCAGTTAAATCTGTGTCTGTATCATCTGTTGAGCTGGAAGGTATTCCGGAATGCCTGAAGGACTTCGAAGATGTATTCTCCGAAAGCGAGGCCGAGACGTTACCGCCACATAGACCCTTTGACTGCGCTATTGAGCTGGTCCCGGGGGCTAAATTACCCAAAGCCCGTCTGTTTAATTTGTCTGGTCCTGAGCGCTTGGCTATGAAGGAGTACATTACTGAAAGTCTGCGCAAAGGACACATACGTCCTTCAGTCTCACCTGTAGCGGCAGGTTTCTTTTTTGTAAAGAAAAAAGATGGCGGGTTACGTCCCTGTCTCGACTTCCGGGAGCTTAATCAAATTACTGTATGGAATACGTACCCCCTTCCGTTGATTCCCGATTTATGTAACCAACCATCAGGGGCAAAGTGGTTTTCTAAACTGGACCTTCGGGGGGCATATAATTTGATAAGGGTCCGGGAGGGGGATGAATGGAAAACCGCGTTCCTCACGACCGAGGGACTATTTGAAAATTTAGTCATGCCGTTTGGTCTTACCAACGCCCCTGCCATATTTCAGAATTTCATCAACGTGGTATTCTCGGATCTCATTGGTCGTTTTGTCGTTATCTACTTAGATGATATTTTGATATATTCCCCCGACAAGTATTCTCATTTGGAACATGTACGAACTGTGCTCCAAAGGCTTAGAGAAAATCATTTGTATGCCAAATTAGAGAAATGTGTATTCTGTGTACAAGAGTTGTCCTTTTTGGGGTTAATTGTATCCGGTGAGGGTTTTCGCATGGACCCCAAGAAGGTGCAGGCCATTGCGGATTGGGTGCAACCCCGAGATCTTAAGGGTCTTCAGCACTTCTTGGGGTTCGCCAATTATTACCGCAAATTTATCCGGGGGTTTTCGCAAGTGGTCAAACCTCTCACGGATCTAACATGCAAAGGTGCGGATGTGAGAAATTGGTCCTCGCTCGCAAAAGAGGCCTTTGCAACGCTGAAAAAATGTTTTATGTCTGCTCCTGTGTTAGTGCAGCCAGATCCGTCCAAACCATTCGTCGTGGAAGTGGACGCCTCTGAGGTGGGGGTGGGGGCGGTGTTGTCCCAAGGGCCTGCCACTCTAACCAACCTCAGGCCATGTGCTTTCTTTTCCAAGAAGTTCTCTGCTGCGGAAAGAAATTACGACGTAGGCAATAGAGAGCTTCTTGCGGTCAAATTGGCGTTTGAAGAATGGAGGCACTTTTTGGAGGGGGCCAGTCACCCGGTTACGGTGATCACGGATCACAAAAATCTGTCGTACATTGAGTCTGCTAAAAGACTAACGCCCAGACAGGCCCGTTGGTCACTTTTTTTTTCCCGTTTTCAGTTTACGATTACATTTTGTCCAGGGTCTAAGAATGTCAAGGCTGACGCCTTATCACGCAGTTTTCAGCCGGTGTCGCCCCCTGAGCCACTGTCCTCCATTCTTCACCCTGGGGTTGTGATAGCAGAGGTCTCATCTGAATTGGAACGGGAGATTCTGGGGGCCCAGTCGCAGGCCTCGGCGGCCAAGCCGGAGGGGAAGTTGTTTGTCCCAGAGCAACTTCGCCTGAAACTCTTGCAGGAGTTCCATGAATCCAAGCTGAGTGCTCACCCTGGTATTTCAGCCACACGTCTGGCGGTGGCTAGGATCTTTTGGTGGCCAACCCTTGGTTCGGACATAAAAAAATTCATTGCTGGTTGTGGGGTCTGCGCTCGTTCTAAAAGCTCTCATAGCCGGCCGGCAGGGGAGCTGATACCCTTGGCAGTGCCCGAAAGGCCATGGACTCATTTATCCATGGATTTTGTTACCAATCTCCCTCCATCTAAGGGTAATACAGTGGTATGGGTAGTGGTGGACAGGTTTTCTAAGCAGGCTCATTTCGTACCCCTGTCCGCACTACCGTCAGCTGAGACGTTATCCAGGTTGTTGGTGCAGCATGTGATCCGGTTGCATGGGGTACCCCTGAATGTGGTGTCTGATCGTGGTGTGCAGTTTGTGGCTAAGTTTTGGCGTGCTTTCTGCAAAAAATTAGGTATGTCTCTGTCCTTTTCGTCTGCATACCATCCTGAGAGCAATGGGCAGACGGAGCGCACTAACCAGTCCCTGGAACAGATCCTCAGGTGTCTAACCTCTGCTAGACAGAATGACTGGTGCGATGCACTGCCGTTGGCTGAATTTGCCTTCAATAGTCGGGTGAGTCAATCCACTGGTAGGTCCCCTTTCTTGATTAACTATGGGTTCAGTCCTCATTTTGGTGAGTTTTCTCGTCTGGATTCGGGGTGTCCCGGGGCTGAGGATTCTGTTCAGCGGTTAAAAGATACATGGGCAGAAGTCCAGCGGCGTATATCTAGGTCTCAAGGCAGGTATAAGTTTTTCGCGGACAGGAAACGAACACCTGGTCCCATGTTTCGGGTGGGAGAGAAAGTTTGGCTCTCCACGCGAAACATTAAGTTAAAGATTCCGTCAGCCAAGTTGGGACCCAAATTCATTGGCCCGTACAAGATTGTGGAAAAAATCAATCCAGTGGCGTGTAGGCTGTGCCTTCCACCCTCTTTCAAGATCCCTAACGTCTTCCACAAATCTCTACTGAAACCTTTTGAAGCAGTACGGGGAGACTCCGAGTCTGCTGCTCCTCCGGTTTTGGTCGAGGGGCAGGTGGAGTACGAGGTTGGTCATATCGTAGATTCCAGGTTGGTACGGCGGTCGGTACAGTACCTGGTTCATTGGAAGGGGTATGGACCAGAGGACAGGTCCTGGGTACCAGCCCGGTTGATGCATGCTGATCGCCTGGTGCGGGCTTTCCATGCTAAGTACCCGGGCAAGCCTGGGGGAGGCCCCCCGTTGAGAGGGGGGTACTGTCATGATCTCAGTGTGGGTTTGACTCGCACACGTGGGGTTAATGTTTGGAACCAGTGCTGATGACTGGCATTTCTGGGGTTAAAGGTTGTGATCCTGGTGCAGGTTTACCTGCACACCTGGGGCTATGATTGTGGCCTCTCCCTGGTTCTGGGGGAGGCTTCTTATAGCCTCAGGACGCTCCCATCCCTGTCAGTTATACTTTCGCCCTTGGCATAGTGTGGTGACCCCTGAGTGTGTTAGTGCTGTGTTCTGGTTACTTGATTCTCTGTGTATGACTCGGTCTGTTCCCTGGATATCGCTTTGGATTCTGCCTGGTACCTTATATGTCTGTTTGGTTATGATCTCTGCTTGGCCCTGACTATCCGCTCTCTCTCCTCCCTGGTACTGTACTGTGATCCTGTGTATGACCTTTGGCTTTGTCTGACCTCCCATCTGTTTATCTCTCCTGTACCTCGCTGGTCTGTACTGTGCATGACTTCTACTTTGCCATAATCTGAGTTCTCTGGACCCTGACACTATTAGCTTGAAGCACGCTTTGTCACCTCTGCTGCCCTGCTCCCCAGGTAACTCTTAGCACTGCTTCTGTACTCAGGACACGTGCACTGGCTCTATGAGCAAGTGTAGTGCGGTGTCTTTGACAGCAGCAAGATGATGCTGCAGGTCTTTGGAGGTGGTCTGTGGATTGTCCTTGACTGTTCTCACCATTCTTCTTCTCTGCCTTTCTGATATTTTTCTTGGCCTGCCACTTCTGGGCTTAACAAGAACTGTACCTGTGTTCTTCCATTTCCTTACTATGTTCCTCACAGTGGAAACTAACAGGTTAAATCTCTGAGACAACTTTTTGTATCCTTCCCCTGAAAAGCTATGTTGAATAATCTTTGTTTTCAGATCATTTGAGAGTTGTTTTGAGGAGCCCATGATGCTACTCTTCATAGGAGAATCAAATAGGAGAACTACTTGCAAGTGGCCACTTTAAATACCTTTTCTCATGATTTGATACACCTGGCTATGAAGTTCAAAGCTCAATGAGGTTACAAAACCAATTTAGTGCTTCAGGAAGTCAGTAAAAAGTAGTTAGGAGTGTTCAAATCAAGAAAATGATAAGGGTGCCCATACTTTTGCACCGGTCAAATTTTGTTTAAATGCAGATTGCATATTTTCTGTTAGTACAATAAACCTCATTTGAATCCAGAAATATAGATTCAAGATTCAAAGAAGCTTTATTGGCAGGACTAAATACACATTAGTTTTGCCAAAGCAGGTGTACAGAAGGGAATAGGGATAGGGACTGTAGGGATGTTGGGAAGGGGCTGTAGGAAAGGTGGATGGGGCAGATCCAGGTTGGGGCCATAGAAGTCCATGGCATAGGGAAGGTGGATGGCGGCATGGGGGCAGATCCAGGATGAGGCTATAGAAGTCCATGGCATAGGGAAGGTGGATGGGGGATTGGGGCATATCCAGGGTGGGTGCCATAGAAGTCCATGGCATATCAGAGTTCTCTTTCTCGCAGTCTATGGCATTCGTTCACATATTGCGCTGCTATCTCCACTGCTCTCTCTTCTTCCCCCAGCAGGATGTATGTTTTCTCTTCCTCCTTCATGGTGGTGAAATCCGGGAAGAGATGTGAGAGTCTCCTGAAGTGAGTGTCCCTCACTGCTGAGTACTTGGAGCAGTGTAGCAGGAAGTGGGTCTCATCCTCCAGGGCCTCCTGGTCACAGTGTTGGCACAGTCTTTCCTCCCTGGGCTTGTAGCTCTGCCTGTGTCGGCCGGATTCGATGGCCAGACTGTGGGCACTGAGTCTATACCGGCTGAGGATCTTGCGGTCTTTGGGGTCCTGGAGTTTCTCCAGGTATGGAGCCAGTCTGTAGTCTCTCTGTAGACTCTGGTACATGGTCAGTTTCTGTGAGCTGATGATGTCGTTCTTCCAGTCACTTACGTACCTCTCCTGGCCTTCGTCTACCATCTTCCTGATTCCGGCTTTTGTCAGGTTGTTGTGATTGGTTTTCTGGTCAGGTTGGGTTTGGGTGAGCTGTTCCGAGGGTCCTGGTTTTTCTGTTTCCCCTACATGTGTCAGGGCTTTATGGTGATGGGAGCTTGGATTGCTCCTACGTAGGTGAGCCCGGAATGACAGTGCCCTCTTTAGAACCGTTAGGTGTAGAGGGAATCTGCCCAGCTCGGCCCGGCAAGCACTGTTGGAGGTGCTCCGATGGACTTGGAGAAGGTGCTTGCAGAATTCCAGGTGGAATATTTCTGTTGGGCTTGAATCCCACCTTGACCAGTCTGGGTAGGTGTGAGGACCCCAGACTTCGCTGCCATACAGGAGGATTGGGGCGATGATAGAATCGAAGATTTTTAACCAGACCCTCACTGGTGGCTTTAGATGGTAGAGTTTCCTTCGGATGGCATAGAAGGTTTTGCATGCCTTGTCTTTCAGGGTCTCTATGGCTTGTTTGAAGCTCCCTGATCGGTGAATCTCTAGGCCCAGATAGGTATATTTGTCCGTTCCTGTAAGGGCGCAGTTGTTGAGGATAAATGAAGGGTGCTGGTCTGATTTTCTTTCTCTTCTGGAACACCATGATGTTGGTTTTCTTTAGGTTGACCGGTAGAGCCCAGGTGGAGCTGAATTTCTCTAAGATTTTCAGGTTGTCTTGGAGGCCTTTCTCGTTTGGTGACAGAAGCAGCAAGTCATCTGCATACAGCAGGAATTTCACCTGCACGTCGTGGAGGGTGAGACCTGGTGCTGTGGAAGATTCCAGAGCGGTAGCCAGCTCATTGATGTAAATGTTGAAGAGCGTTGGGCTTAGGCTGCAGCCTTGTCTGACTCCCCGGCTCTGCTGGAAATAAGCCGTTCTTCTGCCGTTCACACTCACACTGCAGAGGTTCTCGGTGTAGGAGCTTTTGATAACATCATAGGTCTTTCCTCCTATTCCGCTCTCCAGCAGTTTCAGGAATAAGCCTGGGTGCCACACCGAATCAAAGGCCTTTTTAAAGTCCACGAAACAGGCGTATATCTTCCCGTTCTTTGTATTGTGGACGTGGCTCTGAATGAGGCTGTGCAGGGTGTAGATGTGGTCAGTAGTGCGGTGGTTTGGCATGAACCCTGCTTGGCTCTTGCTGAGGACGTTGTGCTCGGTGAGGAAACTGAGGATCCTCTTGTTCAGGATGCTGTTGAACAGTTTTCCCAGGTTGCTGCTGACACATATTCCTCTGTAGTTGGCTGGGTCATACCTGTCCCCATTCTTGTGGATGGGTGTGATGAGGCCTTGATTCCAGGTAGGAGGGAAGTAGCCGGCACTTAGCACAATATTGAAGAGTTTAACCATTGCGGCCTGTATTTCTGGTGGGCTGTACTTCAGCATTTCTGGTAGGATTCCATCCAGGCCACCGGCTTTTCTACATCTTATGGAAGAGATTCTCTCTGCTACTTCCTGTAATGTAATAGGTGCATCCACGGGGTTTTGGAAATGTTTTACTTTTTCCTCCATTGCTTTTAGTTTTGCCATTATGTTTTCCTGTTCTTGGCTTAGTTCTTCCTTTGGAATGTCTTTATAGAGGTCTCTGAAGTACTGGAGCCAGATGTTGCCATTTTGGATATGGATGTTGTTTTTCTTGTCTTTTGTGCCCATGTGGTTCCATAGTTCCCAGAAGGAGTTGTCTTGGAGGGCGTCTTGGAGTTGGTTAAGTTTGGTGGAGATGTAACTCTGCTTCTTCCTCCTGAGGATGGTTTTGTACTGCCTTTGTATGGTTTCATAGGCTTCCCTCAGACCCGGGTGGTTGGGGTCTCTGTGTTTCTTGTTTGAGGCTGTTCTCAGGGTCTTCCGTACAGCTTTACATTCTCTGTCAAACCATCCATTGATCTGTTTTTCTTTTGGTCTCTTGTAGTTGACTTTTTTAAGGTCGGACAGTCTGGCCATTGCATAGAATATATTGTTGAGGTCTTTTGCAGCTTGACTCACTCCCTTTGGGTTAGGCTGGTACTCGTAGTTGTAGAAGTGGTGGAGCATCCGCTGTATTTCAGGTCTGCTGGGAACCTCTTTATACTTTAATGCCGACGTTTTGTGCCATTTATAGGATGGAGGCCGGGTGAAGAGGCCGCTCTGCTGTGGCTTTTGAGTGGATGGTTTCTCTGTAGATTTCAGGTACAGAAGAAGTTGGTTGTGGTCTGACAGGTGCGTTTGTGGGGAGACTATGAAGGCGCTGATATTTGCCAGGTTCATATCTGTAATGGCATAATCTACTACACTCCTCCCTACATGGGAGTTTAGTGTGCACCTCCCTAAGGAGTCTCCTTTGGTTCGTCCGTTAAGAATATGAAGTCCTAAACTTCTGCATACGTTCAGGAGCTTTTTACCACTTTTGTTGACTGTACTGTCATAGCTGTTTCTCTCTGTGACTACTGAGTCTTGGCCGTTATTCTCTGCTCCAAATATGTAGATGTTCCCATCCGTGGTCAGGAAGTCGTTTTCTCTCCCTGTTCTTGCATTGAGGTCTCCAAAGATGAGAACTTTGCCCAGGCCCTGATAGTGGGCGGCTTCTCTTTGTAAGATCTCGAAGCAGTCTGGATTGAAGTAGGGTGACTCTGGCGGTGGTATATAGGTGGCGCAGAGATAGACATCAGACTGAGAGGTGAGGATGGAGCTGCTGATCCTGATCCATGTGTGGCTGCCTCCTCTCTTCACCGGTTTGATGTACTGGTGGAGCTCCTCTTTATGCCAGATCAGTATTCCTCCTGAGCTCCGACCCTGTTTGATGTTTTTATTTTTCAGGGCAGGGACAGAGATTTCCCTGTATCCGATGGGCACCAGAGATTCGTCTTCGGCTCTGGTCCATGTTTCCAGGAGGATCTGAATGTCTATATTTCTCAGTCTTTGTATAAAGTCAGGGCCATTTGTTTTACATCTAAAGGCCGAGGTGTTGGGACCCTGAATATTCCAGCTGCTGATTGTAAGTGAGGTCATTTTTTTTTTTTATATATATCTTGGGTGTATATACCTTGTAATGAGTATGGCTGTGTAGGACACACCGGATCTCTGACTGGTTTATTAATGGTGTTGTTTCCGTCCAGTCACATTAGTTTCCTGCACACTGTGTTGAGTAGAGTCTTTATCTCCTCCATATCTCTGCTCTGTATATCTCTGCTCTGTATGCCTCTGTTTCGCATGTCTCTGTGTGAGGTCGGTGAACTCCTCCATGGTGGTCTCCTCCTCTGATGGTCCAATTTTGGGTGAGGGTGTATGTTTTCAGCTTCCTTTGATATAATTGTTGTTTCTTTCCTTCTTATTGTCGGGGGTCTTTTCATGGGATTCTGGTTGGTGTTGGCTCCAGGCCTAGGGTGGTCTCTGTTTAGTACAATGTCCTTCAGCTCTTTGGCCAGAAGGCTGACCCCTGATTTGTTCAGGTGCTTACTGTCATAGAGGTGATGGTGATTTATGGAGGGGTGTTGGGCCAGAATCACTCCTGGCACAGATTTCATTCTTTCTGTTAGGTCCATATTGATGTTCTGGATGGTGTGGTTGGATATGTCCTTTCTTGGGAGCAGAGATGACAGGATGATTTTGCTGTCTGGGAATCTTAGTTGTGCCGTCTTTGCTAGTTGGGCTAGTTCTCCTGAGATCTGCTGGTGCTGGTCTGGCAGATTGTTTGTGCCGGTGTGTATAATGATATGGTTTGGGTTGGAAAACCGTGGATTATTGATGACCGCTGTCACCTGCTCAATAGTTGCACAGCGGATTTTTTTGACCCTTTTTCCTGGGAATAGCCGCCTTGTATTCAGGTATTTCCCATTTGAGTCCATTATGAGGACGGTGTCAGGACTTTGTGATGTTGTTGGTGGGGGATGTGGCTGCTGATGGGGGTCTGTGCTGGAGATTATGCTGGTAGCAGGTTCTCTTCTCTCCTCTATGGGTCTTGTTTCTGGCTCACTTTGATTAGACTCCGATTCCTCCATATTGGGGTTGTTTGGCCTCTCAGCCTCCTGGCCAGTGGAGGTCATGTCCTCTCCACTCCTCGTTTCCATGGCCCCCTCCTGGCTCAGATGTCCAGGTGTTGGTGCTTTCAGCTTTTCTATCTCCTGTCTCAGCATGGCATTTTCTTCCTGCAGTTCACACATTGCGGCTCGTATTTGCTGTAGGGATGACCTGTATTCACATTTCAGTTTGCTTATCTCAGTAACTATGTGGTCATTCGCATTTCTGTCACCAGTGTTTCTCAGATGTTCTTCCTTAAATTGTACAAATTCTCTTTCTAATTGAGATAAACAGTCTCTGAGGGTCTGGGGTGAGGGGTGTGAAGCATTGGGGGCAGTGGTGTCTTTGGAGGTCTCTGTAGGCCTGTGGACATCAGAGGTGGCTGTAATGGTGTGGATATCAGAGGTGGCTGGGGTTTGTTGTTCTTTGTGGGATTAGGCCTGGAGTTTAATATGAGGGAACCTGTCTTCAAATTGCCCCAGATTGTCCTCAGTCCCTTGCACCAGGACGGTGCCACTGTTGTACAGAGTGATGGTGAGTGAGCTGCATTCGTCGTCTTCATGGTTTCTGACTCTGATCTGCCGGCTATTATTGGTATCAGACTTGGTTGTGTGTTGATATTGCTTGCACAGGGCGGTGTGCCAGGCTCGGAGATGCTCTGTGAAGAATAACACATTGGTTTTCCTTTTCTCTTCCTCACTAGATGTGAAGTCTGCATACAGGGTCTCTGGGTTTTCTCTAATTGTGGCAGTTTTTATGGCTTTCTTTGCATGACTGTTCTTCTGCCCTTCAGAGTGTGTTATCTCCACGATCTTAGACCCCCTGCTGCCTTGTGTCTCCGGCTCTCTATCAACATTTACTTTGTTCAGTTTCCCTTGTTCCAAATTAACATTTTCCATTTTTATAATTCTAATTCTAATTCTTATTTCTGATAGTTTTAAGTTCTAGCAAGATTCTGAGTGTGGTGAGGCTGAGGATGGTCCTACCTGCGGGTGCTGTCCTCTGGATGTCAGACCTGGTGCTGCCTGGTGGTTGCTGTCTGTCCTCCAGGGGATTCTTGTTTTGTCCTTTGGAACTTATTTTTTCCTCCTTTTTCATAAAATCTTTAGTCCGGCTCCGTCCTGCTCACTTCTGTATTCCACGGGGATGAATTTTTCCAGGTTGTGTCCTAAAGTTTCCTCATTACAAGGTATAAAGTGATGAAAATTCAGGAGCTCATGTTCAGTTCTGCTTACTCCTGGTATATATACACATAAGTATGTATGATGTATAACTGAGTCCATCAGTTATTAGATATATGAAACTGAAATAGCTGTTGCAAAAACCAAAATTGTTATAAAGAAAAAAGGTTAACATTAATAGGGGTGCCCAAACTTTTACATATGACTGTATATAGAGCAGTCTGTATAAATCATATAGGTGATACTGCAACATTTATATATGCAATATATAGGTGATACTGCAATTATATAAATCAGCAGCGGTATTACCTACATATTGTATACAGACTGCTCTATATACTGTATATAAAAACGAGTGTATCGACAATGATGTTACAATGGTTCCATGGCGAAGATGATGTCTTACTGGTTGCAATGGTGACCGTTATGTCATAATGGTTGCCATGGTGATGATGGGCACTGGACTATGGGATGGAGGATATGTATGATGGGTATATGGGCACGGGACTATGGGATGGCGGATATGTATGATGGGTATATGGGCACGGGACTATGGGATGGAGGATATGTATGATGGGTATAAGGGAACTGGACTATGGGATGGAGGATAATCATTATAATTTGTTATAACTAACCACAGTTAGTTGCTATGCCCGGGCAACGCCAGGCTCTTCAGCTAGTACAATATATAGGCGCTACTGCTACTGCAGTATATACATTATATAGGTTACACTGCTAATACAGTATCACCTACATATATAAAGTACTAGCAGTATTACATATATTGTATATACATGGACACATTGATCTTGGGACTGACCCAGATCCTTGAGCTGCAGGGGAAATTGATAAGGAGCTGCAGCATGTGCAGCGTCAGACATGCAAAGGAGAGGAGCGGATCCCAAATTTTGCCAGTGACGGTGAGCAAGAAAAAAACTTTTGAATAAAGCTCAGGCACGGGACCTATCTGACCTTTCCCAGCGCCTGCGCACTGCAGTACTTTACTCTGCCCTCAACAGGGCAGATAAAGAATGCCTGCGTAGGAGCCGAGGGAAAAGCAAGGAGAAGGACATCATCGTATGAAGATGGGAGGTGCCGGACCGCACCACGACACCCACTGCACCCGACCGCACCCCCCGGTGATTATAATCTAACGTGTTTTTCTTATCTTTCAGGATTCATCGGGGGCTTATCTACAGCATTACGGAATGCTGTAGATAAGCCCCTGATGGCGGTGGTTGCAGCTTATAGGGCTAAAATGAGGTGACAGATTCTCTTTAAAGGGCCCATGCCACTTTGCAATTCAGAGCCGCTGGCCCACCGGGCAAATGCCTGCCTGGGCAGATTATCAATCCGGGCGTGTGCTGAGCCACACTCAGGTGGCACAAATATCAGTTTTGTAGACTACCATTGTCAGAAAAATTTAAGGATAGTAACACGGGTAGTTGAGTCCAAGTGGAGGCCTGACGGTCCGGAGGCCTACTCCTACAGGAAACACGCATGAAGGAGACCCAACCAGGAGTGTTCACATTTCCAAAAATTATTGGTAGACAACACAAAAGTGGCGTCAATTTCACCACAGTACAAATAGTATAATAGGGACTGACAGGTCTTTCACTACACCCAATCCAGCAGATGGACACCCAACATGGAGTGTTCACATTTAAAGAAATGAGGGCCTTACACCACAGAAGTGGCATATCTGTCACGAGAATAAAAATAGTATAATTGGGACCGACACGTCTTCCACTACAGCTAACCCAGCAGATGTAGACCAACCATGACTGTTCACATTTCCAAAAATTTGTGTTAACATCAGCAGCAGAAGCAGCCACAGAAGCCACACTAAAGATATCACACAGTGCAGTTACGTGACATTAATGCATCACACTAAAAAATGCAATATCACCTAGTCTGTACAATCTGCGATTGGGGTGCAGAAGTCCTTGGAGATCCATGACTTGTTCATCTTAATGAAAGTTAAGCGGTCTACGCTTTCAGGGGACAGCCGGATGCGCTTATCCATCAGGACACCACCAGCGGTGCTGAAGGCACGTTCTCAGAGAACGCTGGCTGCCGGGCACGATAAAACCTCCAAGGCATGTGAGGCGAGATCAGGCTACTCATCCAGTTTGGAAGACCAAAAGTATAAAGGGTCCAAACCCTCCCTGATGGCATTGATATTTAGTTCTAGATACTCCTGCACCATCCTCTACATTCGTTCACCACGTGTAAGATTTGGACTCTGTTGTACTGGTGCATGAGTTGGTCTAAAAAAAAGTGTCAAAGGACTCATGGAAAGGCAGCATTTCCGTAGCCAACAAATTGGAGATGGTGGAGTTCAACCTCTTAGCTTTGTCATGCGTAGGAGGAAACAATCTTTTATGTGACCACAACTGTGGAACCGAGGGCTGGCTGCAGTGCTGTGAGAGGGCGGAGTATGGTGAATCGGACAAACTGCTGGACAGTGAAAGAGTTGCAGGCGGAGATGTTACTGTGGATTAAGAAACATGTGTGATCGTTCTCTGAGATCAGTCATAAACAGCAGTCATGTCCGCTTCCATTACAGCTGAAGGCGGCCTCTCACTCAGCATGAATGGAGCAAGTAAAGAACCCGAGGTTCTACTGTCGAAGACCTGCATCTCAATAGTTGGCACGGTAACAGAGGCGGAAGAAGCAGCAGATGTGATTGATGGGGCGGCTGATGGTTGTCGAGGTCCTCTGGTTCACATTTTTGCGCAGTCGGATTCCCACAGTAAAGCATGTTGATTGCGCATGTGAAGGTTCATACATTTAGTAGTCAAATTATTGCACTTTTTACCTCGACTAAGTTTTTTTTTTTGCAAAGTTGGCAGATTACGTGAGTTGGCTCATCCTTTGCAGTATCAAAAAAGGCCCAGGCTAGGCAACCCTTGCCACTCCTGCGAGCTGCAGACATGCGGATGCTGCTGGTCAGAAGCACAGTTGTGTTTGAGGATGCATCGGTCGTCGTGGCTGCCTCATTACGTGTCTGCGACGTACGGCAAATGTACCCTCCTCGTCTTCCACCTCAGATGACCTACTCAGATGTGTGCCTCTTTGTTCACGGCAACTGGGTTCTAACACCTCATCATCATCCTCTTTGTTATCACATTCCTCACAATCTCCTCCTCTACTTGCCCTGACAGTACAGTACAGTCCACGTGAGCCTCGGTTATCTGAATCTCATTAGGATCACCTTCCCCTCCAGGGGTTAACGACTGATGACGAGGGTCAGGATGCTGTTCGGACCGTACTACTTCCTGCCCCGGATCCAAGCTAAAAAAAATTTTGGGCATCGGTGCCGATTTCCTCCTCTTGACTCTGCGAAGCTTTTGAGTACACGTCTGATGAACATGGTATAGAATGTGTGAACAGCTCTTCAGACTCACCCATCTGTGGTTCCGTACAGTCAGTTGAACTGTTGAATAGTTGGAACGCGGTGGGGAAGCAAGGGAAGTTTTGGTGCCACATCTTTGGATTGTACTGGGTGTGATGTGGATGTGGATGAAGAGAAGGAGAGGCCTTACTGCATAAAATTAATAACAGAAGAATTTTTTGTGGCCTATGGATCAGGCCTCTATAACACACTAGATGCTATAAAGTATTTTAAAGTCAGGTCCCTTACTGTATGACGATAATACAGTAATATATTAGAAGACTTTTTGTAGCCTATGGATCAGGCGTCTAGAACATACTGTAAGAAACTAGGAACAGAAGAATTTTTTGTGGCCTATGGATCAGGCCTCTACAGCTTAATTTCAACCTAACCAGATGACAAAGTGTGATACGGTGGGCTGTCTAACTTTTCGCAAATGAAAAATTATAACTTTTTTTTTAATGTGCCTTAGGTCTGCAGACATGTTCATACCACCGCCACAAAATGACAACATGGGATACAGCAGTCTGTTTCACATTTAGCAATGGAAAAAATTATAACTTTTTTTTAATGTGCCTTAGGTCTGCAGACAGTTTTATATCGCCACAGCACTAAATGATGTGAATTAGAATGTTATACTTGTGCATGGATCACAATAAAAGGAGTGCACAACACGTGCCCTGCTGGCTTTGTCTGTGGACCTCAGTAATGTCCAAAAAATAAAAAAAAGCTGGAAGGTAAATTTAACAGCCACACTGGACAGTAGCTACCTACACTATCTGACTGATATACAACCACCTATCTAAAGGGCCTGTCACACTAAGCGATATCGCTAGCAATATCACTATAACGTCACTGGTTTTGTGACTTGCTAGCGATATCGCTATGTCTGATACTTACCTCCGACCGGCCCCCCGCTGATTATTGCTGATCGCGCGAGAACGTCCTGGACCGTTTCTTGTCATCAGCTTCCTGCTGGGCTTCCTGAGGCGCCGACGACCGACGCGTGGACGCGGGCGGGAGGACGTCAGGATCGCCTCGTCTGACAGGTAAGTAGCGACCCCCGACCGCTGCTATGTCACTGGTGAGATCTGCCTGGGTGGCAGCTCACTAGCAACCACTTAGCGATGCACCAGCGATCCTGACCGCGTCATATCGCTGGTCGGGATCGCTGGTGCATTGCTAAGTGTGACAGTACCTTTACAAGCTAAAATGTGGGATACAGCAGGCTTTTTCACATTTAGCTACTGAAAAAATATTATTTCGAATGCTATACTCGTGCATGGAACAAGACACAAAAAACTGAGGGCACTACCAATGAGTAAATATGAGGGATCACCTACCACACGCCAAAAAATAATCAAGAGACAAAAGAGAGAAAAAGTAGCGTGTAAAGGCAAGGATCACCACAAACGGTATGACAAATAACAATTTTTAATTTTTATTGAGACAATTAAAGTTAGACAAGCAGCAAACAAGTTTAAAAACAATTAAAAAAACAAAAAGGTTATCATATGTACAACAGCATGAAGGGCCTTATAAGTTCCCCACACACAGAAAGAACCCCTCCTCCACTATGTGCACTGGAAGTGTGTTATATTAAAACACATGGAGCCACTGACAATAATGACAAGAATTAATCAAAACACACCAGGAAAGCCTAGAAATGTGTCAAATGATATCAAAAGATACAATAGTAATATCAGTGGCAAACAATAACTATCCAGGTAAAACCAACAAAGTCACAATAGTATATGATACAATACAATAATCAATAATATGTTACCATCTTTTCAGTTAGCCATTAAAAAGTATCAACCACTGAGAACTCTCAGTTCTGAATATTTTTTAGAGCCACCTAGAAACACATTGATGAAATCCTAAAAAGGGATAGGTGAAAACAAAAAATCCTCTGAAAAATAAACAAAGGATGGGGGAGAGAAGGTAATTAAGGCTGAATAAGACCTGTTGGATCCTGGAGAGAAAGAGTTACCGGACACAGGGGGGAAAGACCCCATGTGTATCGCCACACCGCGTGGCTTCCTCAGGGGAAAGTGAAGGGGAGAGAGGCTTGTCAACCATATACACAGCACTTTTCCCTCTGAGAGCGACTCGGTTCTTTTCGTCATACTTAGTCGGCGCATGCGCACTATGCTGCCCTAGACGCTGACACAAACCCGGAAGTAATTATTCACCATGATATTTAAGGAATGCCGCTGCATCCAGCGTTCACTGCAACTCAAACTGGCGTCTGCCGTTATGCCTCATGGACGGACACTGTGGTGAAGGATTTTTTTCACTGATCACCCATATGAAATGAATACAGGGGGCATTTATGCACACTTTATCGAAGTACAGTTTATCAAAATACTGGCAGTTATAACATGGATGAAATGTGACATGCATCTCTATTCTCTTCATACTGGTCACCACCTCTTTCAATCTCTGCTCTGAATCAACTCCTCCATTCAATGTCAGCAAGCAGTTAATTGTGAATGCTCCATATGTCTTTTCAACTCTGCAAGCTTATATCTGGTATATATTTATTTCAACTTACTCTGCTTGTCCCCTTTTGCTCTGAGGTCAAGAAACTTTTCAAAGTGGTTTATGATGCATGTAGGCCTTGACATTAGTTTGTCTGATGATTACCTTTATTGTGCCCTGCTGTCTTAGTTTAGTTTGATTGATTAACGAGAAGAGAGAGAGAGAAAAAAAATCTAAGCCTTAGATTCCTATATATTCAGACCTAGCTTGGGGAAGCATTTATGCACACTTTATCGAAGTACAGTTTATCAAAGTACTGGCAGTTATAACATGGCAGTTAGAGAGGGCAGGAGACAGGTAAGACATTTATATACATCTATTCCCTGTACATTTGGATTACAACAAATATATACCATATGCATTTGTGTAATTTATATCCTGGCCGCTGCATTCACACACATCCACCGCCCTGGCATTAACTCTCTACACTCCATCCATATCGGCTCCTCGCTTCTTTCCTCTCCTATGTATAGCACTCACGCTCTTTTCACATTGTTAAATTGCACAGATCCAGTCAGTCCCACCATTCAACATAAGAGCTGCTCCCACAAATCACTCAACCATCTGCTCACTTTTTCTATCCTTCTCCTAGTCGCAGGAGACATTGCTCCCAACCATGGTCCCCCATGTTATAGAAAGTCGAACCCCCCAACTGCTACACTCAGAAACCCCTCTAATCTTATTAATATTCGCTGCATGCCTTCTGTCTCTCTTAATGGTGCCCTTTGGAATTCTCGCTCAGTGTGTAATAAACTCTCCTTCATTCATGACTTCTTCCTAATTCTCTTAACCTCCTGGCTCTTACTGAAACCTGGATCCAGCAGTCAGACACTACCGCTGCTGCTGCTCTTTCATATGGGGAATTACTCTTCTCTCATACCCCAAGATCAGACAAAAGAGCAGGTGGAGGCGTTGGTCTGCTTCTATCACCAAAATGTACCTTTCAGGTTATCCCTCAAGTATCCTCACTAGTCTTCCCTTCTTTTGAGGTCCATGCTGTCAGACTTTACACCCCCTTCTCCATGCGAGTGGCGGTAGTGTATCATCCTCCCGGCCCCTCCCATCAGTTCATGGATCATTTTGCCACTTGGCTTCCACATTTTCTCTCCTGTGACATCCCTACCCTCATCATGGGCGATTTCAACATCCCCATTGCTCTTCCCCTCTCCCCATCTGCTACTCACCTTTTATCTCTAACCTCGTTTGGCCTTTCGCAGCTTACTAATTCTCCAACGCATGAAGACGGAAACTCCCTCGACTTGGTCTTCTCTCGGCTTTGTGCAGTGGATGATTTCACAAACTCCCCTCTCCCACTCTGATTACAACCTTCTTTCATTTTCTATCAAGAACTGCCAGGCCGCTCAGGTCACCCCCACTGTCCATACTTATAGAAACATACAGGCCATTAACACCCAGAAACTTACGATGAATTTGCAGTTTTCATTGGCCCCTATCTCCTCCCTCTCATGTCCTGATTCTGCACCGAAGCATTACAATGAAACACTTCAAACTGCCCTGGATGATTTTGCACCTCCTATACATAGAACAACACGACAAAGACAGCGACAACCCTGGCACACCCTGCAAACACGTTTCCTGCAGTGGTGCTCCAGGTGTGCTTGAACGTCTATGGAGAAAATCCAATCTATACGAAGATTTCATCCATTATAAGTTCATGCTTAGAACATACAACACTGCCCTTCACCTCTCCAAACAAACCTATTTCAACACCCTCATCACCTCACTGTCCAATAACCCGAAACGTCTCTTTGACACTTTTCATTCCTTGCTCAACCCAAGAGTGCAGGCCCCAACCACAGAGCTTCGAGCTGACGATCTGGCCAATTACTTCAAAGAAAAAATTGATCATATCCGACAGGAAACTATATCCCAATCATCTCATACCATGCACTGTCCTCCCTCCCCCACTGCATCTAGCTCACTCTCTGAGTTTGAACCAGTCACAGAAGTAAGCAGGCTCCTTGCATCTTCTCGCCCAACCACTTGCACCAGTGACTCATTTCCGTCACATCTGCTCCAGTCCCTTTCCCCTGCTGTCACCCCTCACCTAACTAAAATATTTAACCTCTCTCACTCTTCTGGTATCTTTCCCTCCTTATTTAAGCATGCCATCATACATCCACTACTTAAAAAACCATCCCTCGACCAAAACTGTGCCGCTAACTATAGACCTGTCTCTAATCTTCCCTTCATCTCTAAACTCATGGAATGCCTGGTCCACTCCCGTCTGATCCGCTATCTCTCTGATAACTCTCTTCTCGACCCTCTCCAATCCGGTTTCCGCTCTCTACACTCTACTGAAACTGCCTTCACTAAAGTCTCTAATGATCTACTAACAGCTAAATCTAACGGTCACTACTCCATGCTAATTCTCTTGGGTCTCTCTGCAGCATTCGACATGGTGGATCATCAGCTCCTCCTCACTATGCTCCGCTCCATCGACATCAAGGACACCGTTCTCTCCTGGTTTTCCTCCTATATCTCTGACCGCTCCTTTACTGTATCTTTTGCTGACTCCTCCTCCTCTCATCTTCTCCTTACTGTTAGGGTTCCTCAAGGATCGGTTCTAGGCCCCCTCCTCTTCTCCTTGTTCACTGCCCCTATTGGTAAAACAATCAGTAGATTTGGTTTCCATTACCATCTCTATGCTGATGACACCTAATTATACTCTTCTCCTGACATCACGCCAGCCTTTCTAGAAAACACCGGCGATTGTCTAAACGCTGTTTCTAACATCATGTCCTCACTATATCTGAAACTGAACCTGTCAAAGACTGAACTCCTTGTGTTTCCTCCGTCTACTAATGCCCCTATACCCGACACTGCCATTTCCGTGTGTGGTTCCACTATTACTCCCCAGCAACATGCCCGCTGTCTTGGGGTCATACTTGACTCCGAGCTTTCATTCACCCCCCACATCCAATCACTGGCTCGCTCTTGTTATCTGCATCTCAAAAACATTTCTAGAATTCAACCTTTTCTTACCTTTGACGCTGCAAAAATTCTTACTGTTTCTCTTATTCTTTCTCGTCTGGACTATTGTAACTCTCTTCTAATCGGTCTCCCTCTTACCAAACTTTCCCCCCTCCAATCTACCTTGAATGCTGCAGCCAGGATCATATTCCTCGCCAATCGTTACACCGATGCCTCTACCTTGTGCCAGTTTTTACACTGGCTACCCATCCACTCCTGAATCCAGTACAAACTTATTGCCCTCACCCACAAAGCACTCCATGGCTCAGCACCACCCTACATCTCCTCCCTTGTTTCAGTCTACCACCCTACCCGTGCCCTCCATTCTGCTGATGACCTGAGGTTAGCATCCTCGATAATCAGAACCTCCCACTCCCGTCTCCAAGACTATACACGTGCTGCACCAATTCTTTGGAATGCACTTCCCAGGTCAATACGATTAGTCCCCAATCCCTACAATTTTAAGCGTGCCCTGAAAACTCATTTATTCAGACTGGCCTACCGCCTGAACACATTAACCTAACTATCCCTGTGTGGCACAGTCAAAAGTTTTACCATAACCAGGTTCCCCGTATCATGTTCCCACATGCTTTATGCATCTATTAGCCCTCTGTGTCCGTACTGTTACACACTTAACATTATGGCTGGTCCAAACAATCAGGGCAATTGTTACCACCCGCCTTTCTTGTCTCCCCTTTTTCCCTCATAGATTGTAAGCTTGCGAGCAGGGCCCTCATTCCTCTTGGTATCTGTTATGATCTATGTGATTATTGTTATGCTGTAATGTCTATCGTCTGTACAAATCCCCTCTGAAATGTAAAGTGCTGCGGAATATGTCGGCGCTATAGAAATAAAATTTATTATTATTTTAAATTTATTATTATATAGTCAAAGTCATTAAGTAAATCGTCAATTAGATGTAAGAGGCTTGTCCGGAACAGCCAATACACAGCGTAGTCATGGATACCCAGCAAAAACACAGCTGAACAAGAGACAGGTGTATCAAAAAGAACCATAAGAAAGAGGATCTTGCGGTCACATGATGGTTAAATCAAATGAATAGTATGCCACAAAAGGCTATAGAATCATAGAATGGTAGAGTTGGAAGGGACCTCCTGGGCCATCTGGTCCAACCCCCTGCTCAAAGCAGGATTCGCTAAATCATCCCAGTTAGATGTCTGTCCAGCCTCTGTTTGAAGACTTCCATTGAAGGAGAACTCACCACTTCTCGTGGCAGCCTGTTCCACTCATTGATCACTCTAACTGTCAAAAAGTTTTTTTTAATATCTAATCTGTGTCTCCTCCCATTCAGCTTCATCCCATTGCTTCTAGTCTTTCCTTGTGCAAATGAGAATAAAGTTGATCCTTCTACAATGTGACAGCCCTTTAGATATTTGTAGACAGCTATTAAGTCTCCTCTCAGTCTTCTCTTTTGCAAACTAAACATTCCCAAATCCTGCAACCTTTCCTCATAAGACAGGGTTTGCAGACCGGTCACCATTCTGGTCGCTCTTTTCTGAACTTGCTCCAGTTTGTTGATGTCTTTTTTAAAATGTGGTGCCCAAAATTGGACACAATATTCCAGATGAGGTCTGACCAAAGAGGAGTAGAGGGAAATAATTACTTCACGTGATCTAGACTGTATGCTTCTGTTAATACATCCTAGAATTGCATTTGCCTTTTTTGCTGCTGCATCACACTGTTGACTCATATTCAGTCTGTGATCTATTAGTATACCCAAGTCTTTTTCACATGTGCTGTCACTTAGCCCTATTCCTCCCATTCTGTATATGCTTTTTTCATTTTTATTGCCCAGATGTAGTACTTTGCATTTCTCCCTGTTAAAAACCATTCTGTTAGTTGCTGCCCACTTCTCCAGTTTATTTAAATCTTTATGAATCCTCTCTCTTCTCTAGTATTAGCTATCCCTCCTAGCTTTGTGTCATCAGCAAATTTAATCAGTTTACCCTCAATTCCTTCATCTAAATCGTTGATAAAGATGTTGAACAATACAGGGCCCAGGACAGAGCCCTGTGGTACCCCACTTGAGACATTCTTCCAACTGGATGTGCAGCCATTTACGACCACTCTTTGGGTCCGATCACTAAGCCAGTTATGAATCCACCTAACAGTTGCCTTGTCCATTCCATACTTAGTCATTTTTTCAATAAGGAAAACACATATACACCCATATGAAAACACAAAGCCAAGGTGTTTAAAAAAAACAGAATTTTAAACGTTCCACAGAAACTGGACAAAGGGACCAGACTTATAATACACTAGCTGAAGATCCCGGCGCTGCCCGGGCATAGTAACTAACTGTGGTTAGTTATAGCAAATTATAATTATCCTCCTTCCCATAGTCCCGTGCCCATATACCCATCATACATATCCGCCATCCCATAGTCCCATGCCCATATACCCATCACACATCCTCCATCCCATAGTCCCATGCCCATATACCCATCACACATCCTCCATCCCATAGTCCCATGCCCATATACCCATCACACATCCTCCATCCCATAGTCCCATGCCCATATACCCATCATACATACAGTCATATGTAAAAGTTTGGGCACCCCTATTAATGTTAACCTTTTTTCTTTATAACAATTTTGGTTTTTGCAACATCTATTTTAGTTTCATATATCTAATAACTGATGGACTCAGTTATATTTCTGGATTCAAATGAGGTTTATTGTACTAACAGAAAATGGGCAAGCTGCATTTTAATAAAATTTGACCGGTGCAAAAGTATGGGCACCTCAACATAAAAGTGACATTAATATTTCGTAGATCCTCCTTTTGCAAAAATAACAGCCTCTAGTCGCTTCCTGTAGCTATTAATGAGTTCCTGGATCCTGGATGAAGGTATTTGTGAACATTCCTGTTTACAAAACAATTCCAGTTCAGTTAAGTTTGATGGTTGCCGAGCATGGACAGCCCGCTTCAAATCATCCCACAGATGTTCAATGATATTCAGGTCTGGGGACTGGGATGGCCATTCCAGAACATTGTAATTGTTCCTCTGCATGAATGCCTGAGTAGATTTGGAGCGGTGTTTTGGATCATAGTCTTGCTGAAATATCCATCCCCTGCGTAAGTTCAACTTCGTCACTGATTCTTGCACATTATTGTCAAGAATCTGCTGATACTGAGTTGAATCCATGCGACCCTCAACTTTAACAAGATTCCCGGTGCCGGCATTGGCCACACAGCCCCAAAGCATGATGGAACCTCCACCAAATTTTACTGTGGATAGCAAGTGTTTTTCTTAGAATGCTGTGTTTTTAGCCTCCTTGCATAACGCCTTTTTGTATGACCAAACAACTCAATCTTTGTTTCATCAGTCCACAGGACTTCTTCCAAAATGTAACTGGCTTGTCCAAATGTGCTTTTGCATACTTCAGGCGACTCTGTTTGTGGTGTGCTTGCAGAAACGGCTTCTTTGGCATCACTCTCCCATACAGCTTCTCCTTGTGCAAAGTGCGCTGTATTGTTGACCGATGCACAGTGACACCATCTGCAGCAAGGTGATGCTGCAGGTCTTTGGAGGTGGTCTGTGGATTGTCCTTGACTGTTCTCACCATTCTTCTCTGCCTTTCTGATATTTTTCTTGGCCTGCCACTTCTGGGCTTAACAAGAACTGTACCTGTGTTCTTCCATTTCCTTACTATGTTCCTCACAGTGGAAACTGACAGGTTAAATCTCTGAGACAACTTTTTGTATCCTTCCCCTGAAAAGCCATCAGTTATTAGATATGTGAAACTCAAATAGCTGTTGCAAAAACCAAAATTGTTATAAAGAAAAAAGGTTAACATTAACAGGGGTGCCCAAACTTTTACATATGACTGTATTCGCCATCCCATAGTGGAGTGCCCATATACCCATCACACATCCTTCATCTCACAGTCCCATGCCCATATACCCATCATACATATCAACGATCCCATAGTCCCATGCCCATATACCCATCACACCCTCCATCCCATAGTCCCATGCCCATATACCCATCACACATCCTCCATCCCATAATCCCATGCCCATATACCCATCATACATATTCGCCATCCCATAGTCAAGTGCCCATATACCCATCACACATCCTTCATCTCACAGTCCCATGCCCATATACCCATCATACATATCCTCCATCCCATAGTCCCGTGCCCATATACCCGTCATACATATCCTTCATCCCATAGTCCCGTGCCCATATACCCGTCATACATATCCTCCATCCCATAGTCCAGTGCCCATATACTCATCTCACATCCTCCATCCCATAGTCCCGTACCTATATACCCATTATGACATCATCATCACGATGGCAACCGTTATGACATAACCGTCACCATTGCAAACTATGATGAATCAGCGTTGCCATGGCAACCATTGTGACATCATAATGAGGGGCAGGGCTTGATGCACACACACTTTTTCCCCATTATGTAGATAGGGGCAAAATTGTTTGGTGAACTGGAATGCGCGGGGTTAAAATTTCGCCTTACAACATAGCCTAGGACGCTCTCGGGGTCCAGACGTGTGACTGTGCCAAATTTTGTGGCTGTAGCTGCGACGGTGCGGATGCCAATCCCGGATATATATACATACATACATACATACATACATACACACACTTGAGCTTTATATATTAGATAATACGTTGATAATTAGATAAATAGAAACAAGCAACAGGACCTTAGGTCATATGACCAACTCAGCGCATGCGCACAAATAACGAAGGCGAAAAGATAGCCACAGCGCCTGGGCACCACCCCCACAGTCAGAGACGCATGTAAAGCATCATATGGAACCCAGGGCAACGCGCAATGCCTAGTGAAGCATGTCTCAATGGTCCGGTGAGCAATTAAAGCAGCAGAACAGCAGTGCTCTAAGATCGTATATAAAATAAGCATGTCCATGTGCACACACAGGACCGGAAGGAAAGCATTGTATACATTCCAACCACAGCACAAGGTGTCAAATAAACATAGGATGTACCATTAAAAACATTTAATCAAATACAAAAAACTTTATTATTTTTTCGCTTTTATTTTTTATTATTTTATTTATTATGTTTATTTCACACAATATCATATAGTATTGTGCAAATAAAGTGCTGATGCCAAGATGTAAACCACAATATTTTCATTATTTAATTATTTATATAGCTGAGTGGCACTAGATGAAAAAAGAAAGAAACCCATGTATCAATTAAGCAAGTGCAGTAACAAATCCACAGGGAGAAAACCTAGCGGACATATGATGGTTCCTATAAATTGATGCCACAGGTGGCTATCAGCGCCTATGGAAATACAGACCCAAGATATTTAAAAAAAGAAAAATGTGGAAGTATTCCATAAAGATGAAATAAAGGGACCAGACATATGAAAAATACATGTTCCAGCAGTTGGAAAAGCAAAAAGGCACATAATCAATCCCACTCATACGTACAGGCAATGTAGGCGATCAATAACCACAGCACCTGCGCAACACCATCACAACACAAATCATATGTAGGGCATATGTGTAGCCTTAGGCAACATACAACACCTAATAGGGGTCACACATTTAGATGGCATGTGTATTCACACGCAAGCCCCCAAAAAAACAAAAAAAAAAAAGGGAGAGCATTTGTTAGGTGTCGGGTTCCTGTCGCTGCTCAGCAGGAATCCCGAGCCTTGCCTTCAGCGGTCTCCCAATCCTCTCCGGCCACAGAGGAGGCTGCTCAGCAGACTCGTCGATCCCAGCCCTCGGCTCAGACTAGCACTGTGGGTTTGGTTGCTGCTGCCACCTCTGGTCCAGCTATAGCAACGCATGCTGCTCAGCAGCGAGCTACTCCGGGGACTAAGTCCTCCTTTCGGTCTACTGAGCATGCCCGTGGGACGATCTCTCATTGGAGATCAGAGGTCACATGCTCAGGTCCTTCTCCAGCTCAAATTGGACCATCAGGAAGGTCCCAGAAGGACACTTATAAAAGGTTTGCATGGCCGCTTGGCCATGCGCTAATATAGACAGTAATTGGTAGTGATGTGTGTGATGATGGATGCTTGTGAACCGCTGAATGACTCATTATGAAACCCCTTCCCTTTGATAAGCATGTTGGTAGGGTTTAGAGTCCTGAGTCAGTGCCGAGCGGTGGCACTGCATAGCGCCGCAGTGCTTCCAGCTCCTCTCACACGTTATGCCAGAGAGTGTCATCTGCACGTGACACCTCTGTACCCCTTACGCCGCAGTGTCCGTCTCAACGGTGCCGTGCGCAGTTACTGCGCTTTCCAGTGCTAAGCTTAGGCTGGCTAGTGGCATCCGCCAGGGCGGCGCTGTACGCACGCAGTGTGGTAACACAACTGTCGGCTGTACCCTGTTATTGCTAACGGCACGGCGTTTCTCTAGGGTTAATCCCTGGCACCGCAGTAGCGGTTCCTAAGCCGTAGTCTGTGAGGTAACAGGCTTCGGTGCCTCTTTCTGCGGCTCTGTGCTGTAGCAGAGTTCGCTCCTGCGCACACCGGGTCAGCGGTTACTCCGCCGGTGTTCAGCTAGTGTCTGCCATTACCAAGCAGCAGTTTACCATCTCTACACAGTGGACTCCGGGTTGCGATCACACTTTATTATATTTTATATTTAGTGAGATCCGCAACCCTAATAGCATTTGACACATCACAACCAAAGCACAAAAATGTCAAATGGGCAAAAAAATGTGGCCTTAAAATACACAGAGAAATACAGAGGGCTTGTACATTCTTTTATTTTCAAAAAATGGCATATGGTCTTGTGTACATTGTACTCTTGTGTCAAGATGCAGAAAGTCAAACTCAACAATGTTATTAAATTGTTTATACAACTAAAAAGGCGCTAGATGGAAAAACAAACAGGACAGTTTGTAGATTACATGCCCATATGATAGTGACGATGAGAGATAACAATTGACCCTTCAAGGCCAAGAGATCTTGATGTAGTTTGATTGGTTGTCGAGAGTGTTAGTCCTTTAGCGTTACCCAGGGTGCACCACGTGGAGGCGGACTAACGTTGCACCCCACCCTTCAAGGAAGCAAATATTTTCCCTCACTTTTACCGAATGTTACCTATTTTTACTGATTTTATAAAATTTTGCTTGTGATACTGATCACGAATCTGAATATACCATATTCATGCCGAATTTATGTTTGGCGATCGTTTTCTGAACAAATTTCCTCATCACAAATGGCGACATCCTCCATACAGCAACTCTATTTTAGCTGTCTCACTGCAGAGATGACTAGATCGGTGTTGCTGCACAGATGCTCATGATTTCTGTGCACATCGTAATGTCTATTTTAGTGGTTACACTAAGGTTTCCATGCACATAAGGCTAAAGTCGGCGGCAGGTTCAGCTACAATGTGATGTGTATGGGGCCTCTCAACTTTCCTTCCAAACGTTACATGTTAAGGGAAGTATCCGGCGTGTTGGAATTCCAATGGTTGGTCCTCTTGTTCGCTGTTAAGATAAGCTGCCGCCACAGTTTCCCTTTCATCTGCTCTCTAATGGACAGCACAAGAACGTTTGTTGAAGTGCTCCTGTGTATGTGATAGTCAGGAGAGAGCTGTCGGCCAAATTGCTGTAGAGCTGACACTTATCTAATATGTTTGAGGGTCTTAGGCCGTGGTGACAAGTTCAGTATTTCTGTAAAATGCCCAAGCGAGGTAGGCGTGGGTGAGCTTCGGTCCCCACTCACTCTATCATACAGACAAGGTGTGTCTCAGTCCCGGTGTGCTGCTGTGTATGTGATGCTTCTCAATTACTTCTGGCCTCCAGGCCTCTTCTGACTCCAGGAATCCTTCTTCTGGAACCAGGGCAGCAATCAATCCAGGGAACACAGGGTTTATAAAAATCAAACTTTTACTGTACGAATGTCAGTCTGTACAGTATTTACAAGCAGGAACAAAGGATAAGGCCCAACGGGTTGTCATCTTTCCGACAAGTACCGGATACAGCTTTAGCCCCAGTTCTCTGTATAGGTGGCATATCCCCCTATCTGGCTTTCCTAACCCTTGGAGATCTTCCTCATCTCTAGCAGTATATCTGGATTGAAATACCTTCCGCCCCATGTAGTTTGAGTCCATATTTCCCTGTAGCTTTACATCCATCTCGAGGTTGCCCTTGCCCATTAGATGGAATCACATGAAAGGGTATTTACTGCAGTCCACTGCCCAAAACATTAGGCTCACATCTTTGCTAGCAGACAAAAGTCCTGCTGAATACTCTGCCCTGCATTGACTGACTTGTCACTTCCTGCCTCTGTCACTAACACACAGTTCCCCTTCCCACTGGGCTGGCCACATCAGTTAACCCTCTCCCAGCTAACTGCAGCCCCAGGGGGTATTATACAGTACCTTTACCACATACAAATGCATGAAAATACATTTAAACCTTGAGTGTCAGGGAAAAATCCATTAGCTCCCACCACGGTTACATTTGGTCAGCAATTTAAAAGCCAAAACCAGGAGAGGAACAATCTGAGGAAAAGTATAATAGTGTTGTCGTAGCCCTTTCCAAAATATGAGCAAATTGTGGTAAACATAACACATGTAGGTGGGGAATGATCACAATAATTACAAAGCAAATTGCCACCTACCACTCAAACATGTGTGTATTATTACAGAGCCAACTGCAAAAAGCATGCTAAGAAGAACTGGAAAACAGTCATAGAGATTGTGAGGTAGCGCTGTCATTCGGGTAGGGGATACTCGCTTGGCAGCCAATAAATCACATCCGGCACAGGTTTTCCATAAAACAATCACGGTCCAAGCGGTTTATTTACGCATCATAAACCATGACTAGCAACATAAAGTTCATATCAAACGGCATAGCGTCCATGACAGAGATCCACTCTGATTATCCTGTACTCACACAGGTTATGCAATGTCCATTGCGCAGGCTTGCTAGCCTCACAGTTCTCACCCCGTCAGGGTTTTACCTTATGGCTGCTTCTCTCTGCTGCAGACGTCCATTCCCTCCTCTGGGAACTCTCAGACACGTGCAGCCATTACACACAGGCACTTCAGGGAGGTAGACACTCCCAGAGAGACCTTCCAAATGGACCAACTGGGTCCCTACATTCACAACATGTGACCTACCCTGGCCACCTTATATGGTCCATAGCCACGCCCACCGGGTCACATGGCTATGACCTCATCACAGGTCCTTGAACCCTTCACACACACTTTGGAATAGCATTCTTAAACACACCTCCTGGGTGATGTTTGTAGGTAACTGTGTCCGCCCGTCTCCCCAGCTACCTGGAGACTTCTCCCTGACACATTGAAACAACACGTCAGCAGTATCACTGCTGATCAACACACACATCCACACAGCACCTCCTAGTGGACACAGTGGTCACTACACCACAAGTCCCATAAAAAATGAACACTTTATTAAATACAAATAGTAAAAAGTAGGTCAGGTACAATGGTAGGGGCAGGGAAAAATGTACACATCAGGTGGTCACACAAAAAGTATGGGTATATAGACCAAAACACCTCTGCAACTATACTGCAAATTACAATGAAGCATGCTGCAGGCAATAACAAATAGAGAGCCAGTGCTCATGTGGCGCAAAAAAGGGACTAATTTGCACACGGTAAGACCCTATATTATAAAAGCACAGAGACCTTACATGCAGGCTGTAGTATATTAGACAGTGCTCATATAATAAAAAACAACGATTGCATGTTTATAACCAACAGCCATGCATGATACAGGCTGTGGAAGGAGCCTCGCGCTCCAAAACGCGCGTTGGGGAGGGCTGACGGTCTTGCTCCTCTGCAACATCTCCCTGTTATCCAGGTAATATCGTTCTTGGTGTATGGCTGCTTTTTTGTGCCTGCAATTCCTGTGGTGCCATATGAGCATTTGCTCTGAGCACAGCACAGCCTGTATCATGCATTGGCTCTTTATCTGATGTTGCCTGCGTCATGCTTCATTGTAATATGCAGTATATATAGTTGCAGAGGTGTTTTGGTCTATATGCCCATACTTTTTGTGTACCTGATGTGTACATTTTTCCCTGCCCCTACCATTGTACCTGACCTACTTTTTACTATTTGTATTTAATAAAGTGTTCATTTTTTATGGGACTCTATGACTGTTTTCCAGTTCTTCGTAGCCCTTTCCAAGAAGAGCTGATTTGGGTTGAGATACAAATGATCTCCAATCTGCCATTATTGATTTAAATTAAATAAATATGCATCGGATGCAAGAAAATAACACACAGCCAGTGTCTGTCAGTGTACAATTCTTGTCTGGTTCTCAGATGCCCAGTCACAAGTCTTTATTACAACCACAGAGATAAGGAAAGTGGGAATGGCTTCTTACACTACATTACCTAAGTCAGAAAGTAGTTGGGAAAAACAAGGTTGTAAATTATGGATTCTGCCAAAATTCCTTTCAAACTAGTTGTACCCAGCTTTCTATGCCTTCTGTAACAAAGAAAGCTAACACACAGACATGTCTATATCAGAGATTTATGGATCACGGAGTGAATTACCTTTACGATGGACTACTTGCTAGAGATGGGGTGCACCTTACAAAGACTGGAAAACATGTATTTGGAAGTCGCCTTGCTACACTTGTAAGGAGAGCTTTAAACTAGAACAACATGGGAATCATAGAATCATAGAACAGCACAGACATATTTGTCTACAAATATCTAAAGGGCTGTCACATTGTAGAAGGATCAACTTTATTCTCATTTGCACAAGGAAAGACTAGAAGCAATGGGATGAAACTGAATGGGAGGAGACACAGATTAGATATTAGAAAAAACTTTTTGACAGTTAGAGTGATCAATGAGTGGAACAAGCTGCCACGAGAAGTGGTGAGTTCTCCTTCAATGGAAGTCTTCAAACAGAGGCTGGATAGAACAACATGGGAAGGGAAGCAAAAGACCAGAAAAAGCCAAACATCTGACAAATGCTATTGAGAACTCTGCTATTAGAAGTGGAAAGGAAGAACAAAGACAAAAGAATCTAATTAATACAAATATTGGAGAAAGAGAAACCAATCACAAACTAAAATGTTTCTATACTAATGCACAAAGCATGGGCAACAAACAAGGAGAATTGGAACTACTAACACAGGAAAAGAAATATGATGTCATTGGAATAACTGAAACTTGGTGGGACAATACACATGATTGGAATACAAGACTAGAAGGATACAACTTATTTGCAAGAAACAGACTTGATAAACGAGGAGGAGGTGTCGCATTGTATGTTAGAAAAGCGTATATCTGCACAGAGATTAATGCTTCAGAGCCTGGGAGTTCTGTGGAAACTGTTTGGGTAAGAATACAAGGACAGAACAATGGAAAGGACACCATTATAGGCATTTACGACAGGCCGCCTGTGCAAGCTGAAGATATGGATGAACTCTTTATGCATCAAATGGCCAAGTTCTCCAAAAAATATGACATAGTTGTCATGGGAGATTTCAACTATCCAGACATTTGTTGGGAATCTTTCTCAGGCAAAACTAACAGGTCAAGGAAATTCTTATCCTCTCTTGCTGACAACTTTATCTTCCAAAAGGTAGGGGAGAAAACAAGGGGAACTGCTACCTTGGATCTAATCCTTATAAACAGGGAGGAAATGGTTGAGGAGGTAAAAGTGGCTGGGACCCTAGGAGATAGCGACCATGCTATTTTAGAATTTTGGATAACTAGAGGAGGAAGACCCGTGAAGACTCAGACGTCAAGGTTAGATTTCAGAAAGGCAGATTTTAAGGGATTCAGAAAGAGAATTGGAGGGATCCAATGGCTGGATATCCTTAAAGACAAAAATGTCCAGGAAGGATGGGAAATCTTGAAAAATGAAATTCTCAAAGCACAATTGTTAACAATTCCGAAAAGAGGGAAGAATAGGAAGCATTTAAGGAAGCCAGGATGGATGAACACAGAACTTAAGCACATGCTAAAAAGGAAGAAAAAAATGTTTATAAAATGGAAAGAGGGAGGCATATCTAAAGAAGAATATAATGCTGTCTGCAGAACCTGCAGTGCACAAATCAGATTACCTAAAGCTGACAATGAATTGAGGCTTGCAAGAGATGTCAAAAGCAATAATAAAGGATTTTGGGGATATGTCAAAAGTAAAAGAAAAGTCAAAGATGCTATAGGATTTTTACAGGATGAAAATGATGAAATGGTAAGACAGGATGTTGAGAAGGCCGAACTTTTAAATTCCTATTTTGCATCTGTTTTCTCTCAGAAAGGAAATGTAACATCAACTATTCTTCACTGTCCTATTAAGAGAATAGAAGAATCCAGGATATCTATAAACAGAAATATAGTGAGGAAACACTTAGCTAACCTAAATGAATTCAAGTCTCCAGGTCCAGATGAATTACACCCCAGAGTACTGAAGGAGATAGCAGAAGAAATTTTTGAACCCCTCTCCATAATCTTTGAAAATTCTTGGAGAACAGGAGAAGTCCCAGAAGACTGGAGAAGAGCAAATGTTGTTCCTATCTTCAAAAAGGGGAAGAAGGTGGACCCAGGCAACTATAGTCCGATGAGTCTGACTTCTATACCAGGAAAGATCTTTGAACAAATTATTAAACAACATGTATGTCAGTACCTGGATAAGAATGAAGTGATTAAACAGAGTCAGCATGGGTTTGTAACTAATAAGTCATGTCAGACTAACTTAATTTCCTTCTATGACGGAATCACTGATTGGGTGGATCAAGGAAATGCTGTAGATATAGTATATCTTGACTTCAGCAAAGCATTTGACAAAGTATCTCATACAATCCTTATTGAAAAAATGACTAAGTATGGAATGGACAAGGCAACTGTTAGGTGGATTCATAACTGGCTTAGTGATCGGACCCAGAGAGTGGTCGTAAATGGCTGCACATCCAGTTGGAAGAATGTCTCAAGTGGGGTACCACAGGGCTCTGTCCTGGGCCCTGTATTGTTCAACATCTTTATCAACAATTTAGATGAAGGAATTGAGGGTAAACTGATTAAATTTGCTGATGACACAAAGCTAGGAGGGATAGCTAATACTAGAGGAGAGAGAGGATTCAAAAAGATATAAATAAACTGGAGAAGTGGCCAGCAACTAACAGAATGGTTTTTAACAGGGAAAAAAAAAGTACTACATCTGGGCAATAAAAATGAAAAAAGCATATACAGAATGGGAGGAATTGGGCTAAGCAACAGCACATGTGAAAAAGACTTGGGTATACTAATAGATCACAGACTGAATATGAGTCAACAGTGTGATGCAGCAGCAAAAAAGGCAAATGCAATTCTAGGATGTATTAACAGAAGCATGCAGTCTAGATCACGTGAAGTCATTATTTCCCTCTGCTCCTCTTTGGTCAGACCTCATCTGGAATATTGTGTCCAGTTTTGGGCACCACATTTTAAAAAAGACATCAACAAACTGGAGCAAGTTCAGAAAAGAGCGACCAGAATGGTGACCGGTCTGCAAACCCTGTCTTATGAGGAAAGGTTGCAGGATTTGGGAATGTTTAGTTTGCAAAAGAGAAGACTGAGAGGAGACTTAATAGCTGTCTACAAATATCTAAAGGGCTGTCACATTGTAGAAGGATCAACTTTATTCTCATTTGCACAAGGAAAGACTAGAAGCAATGGGATGAAACTGAATGGGAGGAGATACAGATTAGATATTAGAAAAACCTTTTTGACAGAGTGATCAATGAGTGGAACAAGCTGCCACGAGAAGTGGTGAGTTCTCCTTCAATGGAAGTCTTCAAACAGAGGCTGGACAGACATCTGACTGGGATGATTTAGCGAATCCTGCTTTGAGCAGGGGGTTGGACCAGATGGCCCAGGAGGTCCCTTCCAACTCTACGATTCTATGATAACTCCCTGTGTTATTGCTTTTATGAATAACACTTATAAAGCTAATACTAAAATACGAAATTATCACAGATACATAGGGAGATTTAACTGTCTAAATAAAAATCAAAGCAAAGTATAAATATTTACCATAACAATGGAAGCACGTCATCAATTCTGTATTTATCACCCACTCCTAGTTTTGGATTACAAATACTGATAGTGTGACCATAGACTTAAAGGTATGTAGAAAGAAAGCGCACCATGCACAGATCAACCGGGACTGATTGAGGCAATGTGGTGAGCGTAGTCACCTACGGAGGGTGTGCGAGGCAGGCACAACCCTGGAGGAAACTGAATAGGAGTCTCCTGCCGGCTGCTGCTCCCCACGCCGGATGTATCGAGAGGTCTAGAAGGAATCACATGAGAGTGGAACGAGTGCTACTGAGTGAAGTAGAATTCCACTAGCTCTATTAAAAAGTTTTTTTATTACACACCATCACTAGTGGAAATCTGCTTCACTCGGCAGCAGGTTCTCCTTCTACTTTCATGTACGTAGCCCTAAAGGGACTCTGTCTGCACAGAATGACTGTTCAAACCAAGCACAGGCGCTCAATGCAGCACCCTTGGTGCAGCCAAACATTTTAGTGAACCTTCCCGCCTACTTGTTTTCCCATCTATAAAGCCAGAGCTGTCAATCAAAATAGAGGAAGGGCGGAAATAGGGAAAAAAAAACAAGCAGATGGAAGGAACAGTTAAAGGGGTTGTCCACTTCTTAAAAGAAATGTTTGGCCCTGATCCCACAGTGTCGGCACTTGCTCTCCCCAGAACTCTGATGCGGTGTTGCGACACGTGACGCCGGCACCCAATCAGCGCTGGTGTCACTGACTCCGCCTTTGGACAAACTGAACATGAAGAGGAAGTCAGGGATCAGCTGCAGCCCGGTGGAAACCACCTATGCCACCGTTGAGAAACACGTGATGGTGTCTCCGCAGTGTCGGATGTTGATCTCCATGAGTTCATTCATCCTCCTTTTCATAGTCTTTTTACTAGGCATTGCTCCTACCAGCCAGTTTCCTACTCCACACTGATGAGGGGCAATACCCCGAAACAGCTGTATGTGGATGGATACCATGTTTTGGCATAGGTGGTTTCCTTCATTGGAGACTGCCCTTCCCGTGGTTGTTCCTTCCCGGACAAAGACCTGGCTGGTCATTGCTTGCGTTGAGAAACATGTGATGGTGTCTCCGCGGCTTCTGTTTTATATTAGAGATTGTGACTGTTGTGGACGCTGAACCAATAGGCTGAAATTAATTCTGCTCAATATTATTAAAATTAGAACTATTTTATATTATTTGTATCACTTAAAACTTAGCAGAATTAATTCTGCTGAGTCGCTGCTATATATCACGATAGGGCCGATTGAAACTTGTATCCTACCCGTTACCTCTCCACTCACTCCCTCCTAGACCCTTCACAATCCGGCTTCCGCCCCTTACATTCGACTGAAACTGCACTCATCAAAGTTACCAATGACCTTCTGACAGGAAAATGTTATGGTGACCACTCACTGCTCATTTTTCTCGACCTTTTTGCAGCTTTTGACACTGTTGACCACCATCTCCTACTCTCTAGGCTCCAGTCACTGGGCATTAAGGACACTGCTCTCTCCTGATTCTCTTCCTATCTTTCTGACTGCTCCTTCAGTGTTCTGTTCTCTGGCTCCACTTCATCTCCTCTTCCTCTCACTGTTGGGGTACGTCAGGGCTCAGTCCTTGGCCCCCTTCTCTTCTTTCTCTACATAGCCCCAATTAGACAGACCATCAGCAGATTTGGCTTTCAGTACCATCTTTATGCTGATAACACACAGCTATACACGTCATCCCCTGACCTTATCCCGCTGTACTCAGGGTCGGACTGGGTTATCTGGGGCCCACCAAGGGAATGGACTCTAGGGGCCCACCCTACAGCTATATGCAAATATCTGTCAGTCGTTTATCCTGATTATAGTGGAGCATCGACTGTAAAACACAGGTGGCTCCTGCACATCTACTGTGCGCCCCCATAACTGGATGTATAATTACGGTAGTTTACATTAATGGGATTCTTTGGTTAAAACAAGTTATCACTGATCCATGGGTGGACTCCACAGGATAGGTGATCGCTTAGGTCCAACCATTAGAAACTGCATCGATTGAAAGAATGAGGAAGTTTTATCGTTGATAGAACACTTATCCTCATTTTAAAATGGAACGGCAGGTGGGATGTCTGACCGAAGCTCCATTCATTCTCTTTGGGGCTTCTAGAAAAAAAAAAAGTGCAGCCACTGAGGAAATTAATGGATCAGTGGTCAAGTCGGACATGCCACTCCAGCCTAATGGGGATGAAAAGTTCCACATTTTGCTGAATGGGTCCAAGTAGTCAGAACCCCACCAATCAATAGGTTATCACTTATCCTGTAGAGAGGTGATTACTTTTTTTTCACAGGCGAACCCCTGTAACTATATCTCTGACGCTGTGATCCAAGTATTTAATCTCTAATGGAAATAAAGAATCTTTGCCTAAGTAATATGAGAGAACAAATGACCGCCTTACACAACACAAACCCCTATACCAAGACAAATAATACCACATACAGGGAACAAATACAACCACACCATGACCAGACCACAGTGACCGTATAACACTGCATACAAGGAACAAATCCTGCCAGACCTTGAACAGACCACGTAGTGACCAACTAATACCACAATCAAGGGACAAATACAGCCACACCATGACCATACCACATATTACCACCACATAGTGACTGAATAATATGACATATTACTAGCATATAGGGACAAAATAATACCACATACAAGGAGAAATACTGCCACACCGTGAACAGACCACAAATTACCACCACATAGTGACTGAATACTACAATACTGATCATGAATACAAACCACAATATTAACAACACTTATTACCACCAGTAACATTATACACAGTACCTCTGTATATAGTGTCAGTGTACAGGTAATACAGGGATCACCAGTGATATTATACACAGGAGCTCTGTATATACTGTCAGTGTACAAGTAATACAGTGATCACCAGTGACATTACACACAAGAGCTCTGTATATAGTGTGAGTGTACAGATAATACAGTGATCACCAGTGACATTACACACAAGAGCTCTGTATATAGTGTGAGTGTACAGATAATACAATGATCACTGATGACATTGTACGCAGGAGCTCTGTATATACTGTCAGTGTAGAGGCAATACAGTGATCACTAGTGAGATTGTACACAGGAGCTCTGTATATAGTGTCAATGTACAGGTAATACAGTGATCACCAGTGACATTATACACAAGAGCTTTGTATATACTGTGAGTGTACAGGTAATACAGTGATCACCAGTGACATTATACACAGGAGCTTTGTATATAGTGTGAGTGTACAGGTAATACAGTGATCACCAGTGACATTATACCATTATACACAGGAGCTCTGTATATAGTGTCAGTGTACAGGTAATACAGTGATCACTAGTTACATTATACACAGGAGCTCTGTATATAGTGTCAGTGTACAGGTCATACAGTGATCACCAGTGACTAGAGTTGAGCGACTTTAGTCGGATCGGGTTTCATGAAACAAAATTTGTTTCAGATGAAACTGGTCCGACTAGGGCAAAAAAAGTCGGAGTTTCGTCCGAACCCCGACCCCAAAGCAAGTCAATGGGAAATAAAAGTCGGCATTGAGCGGATGACATTCATCCACTCAATGCCGACTTTTATTCCCCATTGACTTGCATTGGGGTCGGGTTTCGGACGAAACTCCGACTTTTTTTGCCCTAGTCGGACTAGTTTCATCTGAAACAAATTTTGTTTCATGAAACCCGATCCGACTAAAGTCGCTCATCTCTACGAGTGACATTATACAGTACACAGGAGCTCTGTATATAGTGTCAGTGTACAGGTAATACAGGGATCACCAGTGACATTATACACAGGAGCTCTGTATATAGTGTCAGTGTACAGGTAATACAGTGATCACCAGTGACATTATACACATGAGCCCTGTACACAGTATATAGTGTAAGTGTACAAGTAACACACTGACTCACCTGTGATGTCTGTAGTTGGAAGTCTTTCATTTTCATCCAGTGCAGACCACCATCACTTGTTCCAGCAAGGACTCGTCTCTGCAGAAAATAACACAGTTATCTATAGTGATCACTTCCAGAGCACATTCCCCACTATTTTCCTTGACTTCTACACTATGTCAGATGAAGTAAAAAAAGACAGTACCGCCGAGCACAGTAGCAGGAGCCCCTTTTGTTCTCCCCCATGGAAGACAGTAACCTCAAAAGTAAATTAAATTGCAGCAGTAACAATGTCCCCTGATTGGCTCCTACAATAATTACGTCCCCACTTGCCACAATTAACCAATAATGTATGTTCCTCATCCTGACCTCCATACAGTAATTGTCACCCCTTTATTTAATAAGGTGCCAGATCCTGGGCCCCTTTATTTAATGTCCCCATCCTGGACCCCAATGTCCAGTTATAATGTCTTCATCCTGGGCCCCCATGTCCACTTTAATAACGTCACCTCCCTCGGCCCCTATGTCCGACCCTATGGCCACAACCTTGCCCAATCACAGAGGGGGATTCTTCTCACCTTCTTGCGTTCCCCAGCGTCCTCTTGTGGCTTCATATTTGGGGTGGTCGTTAAAATGGCTGCCGACTGCTGCTGCGACAGGACGCTCTGCTCTGTGACAGGCCGCGCTGATATCACATAGCAGTAACATTGAAAGGCCGCCGGCCTATCAAAGGCTGCAAGAGTAGTTTAACAAAACTGCTATGTGACATCAACGCACGGCCTATTACAGAGCAGAGCGCCCTGTCACAGCTGCAGCCGGCATTCATCATGATGTGCGTTGCTGCCAGGATCTGTCCAGGTTTTCATGGACCTTGGGCGAAAGAGTATCAGTGGGTACCTTTAACACATGCCAGGATTCCTGATGCACAGATAAAAAATACAGGTATAGTACAATATATGGGCACCACATAGTCCTCCACACAGTATTATGGGCACCTCATAGTCCTCCATACAGTACTATAGGCACCACATAGTCCGCCATACAGTATTATAGGCACCACATAGTCCGCCATACAGTATGATGGGCACCACATAATCCTCCATACAGTATGATGGGCACCACATAATCCTCCATACAGTATTATGGGCACCACATAATCCTCCATACAGTATTATGGGCACCACATAGTCCTCCACACAGTATTATGGGCACCACATAGTCCGCCATACAGTATTATAGGCACCACATAGTCCGCCATACAGTATTATGGGCACTACATAGTCCGCCATACAGTATTATAGGCATCACATAGTCCGCCATACTGTATTATGGGCACCACAGTCCGCCATACAGTATTATGGATACCACATAGTCCGCCATACAGTATTATGGGCACCACATATAATGCTCATTCATACAGTATATCACAGGCCCCATGCAATGCTCCTCCACAGTATTATGGTCCCTCTGCTCCTCCATACAGTATATTATGGGCTCCCATGCTCCTCCATACAGTATATTATGGGACCACATGCTCCTCCACACAGTATTATGAGCACTGCTCCTCCACACAGTATTATGGGCCTCCAAGCTCCTCCATACAGTATATTATGGGCCCCATGCTCCTCCATAAAGTATTATGGGTCCCCTGCTCCTCCATACAGTAATTATGGGCCCCCATGCTCCTCCACACAGTATTATGGGTCCCCATGCTCCTCCACAAAGTATTATGGGCACTCTGCTCCTCCACACAGTATTATGGGCCTCCAAGCTCCTCCATACAGTATATTATAGGCCCCATGCTCATCCATAAAGTATTATGGGTCCCCTGCTCCTCCATACAGTATATTGTGGGCCCCCATGCTCCTCCATTCACCTCCATACAGTATATTATGGGCTCCCTGCTCCACACAGTATATTATGGGCCCCCATGCTCCTCCATACAGTATTATGGGCCCCCATGCTCCTCCATACAGTATTATGGCCCCCTGCTCCTCCATACATTATTATGGCCCCCTGCTCCTCCATACATTATTATGGCCCCCTGCTCCTCCATACAGTATATTATGGGCCACCTGCTCCTCCATATAGTATATTATGGGCCCCCATGCTCCTCCATACAGAATATTATTGACCCTCTGCTCCTCCATACAGCATTATGGCCCACTGCTCCTCCATACAGTATTGTGGCCCCCTGATCCTTCATACAGTATTATGGCCCCCTGCTCCTCCACACAGTATTATGGCCCCCTGCTCCTCCACATAGTATTATGGCCCCCTGCTCCTCCATACAGTATTATGGCCCCCTGCTCCTCCATACAGTATTATGGCCCCCTGCTCCTCCATACAGTATTATGGCCCCCTGCTCCTCCACACAGTATTACGGCCCCTGCTCCTCCATACAGTATTATGGGCCCCTGCTCCTCCATACAGTATTATGGCCCCCTGCTTCTCCACACAATATTATGGCCCCCTGCTCCTTCACAATATTATGGCCCCCTGCTCCTCCACACAGTATTATGGCCCCCTGCTCCTCCATACAGTATTATGGCCCCCTGCTCCTCCATACAGTATTATGGCCCCCTGCTCCTCCACACAGTATTATGGCGCCCTGCTCCTCCACACAGTATTATGGGCCCCTGCGCCTCCATACAGTATTATGGCCCCCTGCTGCTCCACACAGTATTATGGCCCCCTGCTGCTCCACACAGTATTATGGCCCCCTGCTCCTCCACACAGTATTATGGTCCCCATGTAATGCTGCATAAATAAAAAAAAAATCAAATACTCACCTCTCCCGTTCCACCGCAGGTCCTGTACACTCAGTGACTCAGCATCTCTCCCAGCTCTGCAGCGCTCAGGACAGAGAGGCTGAGCACGCAGTGATGACGTCATCGCACTCTCTGCCCTGAGACGCCGCAGAGTCAGAGAGCGCTGAAGACCCTGCAGCTGCCAGAACGAGGAAAGGTGAGTATTAGAGGGAGCCCCGATTGATGCCAGCACTGATGCCGGGGGGCCCCGACTCACAGACCTCACCTCACCCTTTGCTGCGTCCTGCGTGTCCCACTCCCCGTTTGCCCAGGGCCCCCAGCGCTTACCTGAGTTCACAGGGGCCGGTGGTGCCGCCACCTCTGGTCGGGACAGGACTGCTTGCACGGGACAGCATGCGTCCCGTGCACATGCGCGCCTGGGCCTCCCTCAGTGTTAAAGGGCCCGCGTCCTTTTTTTTTTTCTTCCTTCTCTCTGGGGCGGGGCCCACCGGGCATTTCCCCGGTATCCCGGTGGGCCAGTCCGACCCTGGCTGTACTACAGAACACCAGTGACTGTCCGCAGTCTCCAACATTATGTCCGCCCTCTATCTGAATCTCAACCTCTCCAAAACTGAACTTCTTCTGCTCCTGCCGTTTACTAACCTCCCTAAATCTGACATTTCCCTCTCTGCGGGTGGCACCATAACACCCCAGCAGCAGGCACGCTGTCTGGATATTATATTTGACACCAATCTCTTCTTTACATCCCATATACAATCTCTTGCGACTTACACCTAAAGAACATCTCTAGAATCCGCCCTTTTCTCACAATGGAAGTAACAAAAACCCTCATGTCGCCTTGATCCACTCCTGCCTGGACTACTGCAAAGCTCTATTAATTGGCCATCCCGTTACTCGACTTTCCCCTCTCCAGTCCATACTTAATGCAGCAGCCAGGGTCATTCATCTGGCTAATCAATACTCGGACGCGTCCGCTCTTCGCCAATCGTTACATTGGCTACCCATTCATTATAGAATCTAATTCAAAGTACTTGTACTCACCCACAAAGCTCTCCACAGTGCGGGACCCCCTTACATCTCCTCCCTCATTTCTATCGGCCTAACCAACCACTACGCTCTGCAAACGACTTTCGACTAACCTCTGCACTCTGCACTCCTGACTCCAAGTCTTCCCGACTCCAAGACTCCCACTCCCGACTCCAAGACTTCTCCCGCGCTGCGCCAATCTTTTGGAATGCTCTACCCCAAGAAATTAGGACTATCCACAGTTTGCATAGTTTCAGGCGCTCCCTCAAAACACATTTGTTCAGAGCGGCCTATCACATTTACTAATCAAAGTTATTTTATGTGGAAGTGTGCATGTGTAGCCCATTCACTATCCCCCACTCCCTCAAGATGGCTGGACCATCATTGTAAATACACACCTGTACTTTGTATTTCCCCCACCTCATTGTAGATTGTAAGATCTCATGAGCAGGGTTGTCTAATTTTGCTTTCATTACTGTATTGTTAACGTTGTTACTTATGACTTGGGTTTTGAAACTGGTAAACTATGAAGTACTGCGGAATATGTTGGTGCTATATAAATAAAGATTATTATAATTATTACTTGTAGCAGAGAATCAGCACCAGATAATTCACTGCTTTTTATAAAATCTATAAATCATTTGCTCACCTTAGGCTGGTTTCACATTTGCGGTTGTGTCCGCAGCGTTTCTACAGCATACATCTGCATGCGTTGTGTTTTCCTATCATTAACATTGTGGACACAGGTACATGCGTTTGTATGCTTTCTGCCGCATTTGATTACGCATACGTCGTTTAGGCTTGTGCGGCTGGGCGCAACATTTTGCAATTTTGCCCCCGCCTTATGCATGCAGCCGCTTGTGGAAAGAATGCATCAAAACAATGCATTACAGTCTATGAGAACGCATGCGTTCGCAAGCACACGCGTTTGCTAGCGTTTTCGTACGCATGTTTTTCCAGAGTAAACCTATCTAGACACTGATTAGCCACCCCCCACACAAAGATAGATAAAAAGAGGGAGTGGGCACTGTCAGTCCACTACTCTACAGACTGGGAACCAGACTAGAAGCTCTGCAACTGTGAAGAATCACAACTTTGGATAATGTGAGTTGTGAGGTAGCGCTGTCATTCGGGTAGGGGATTCTCACTTGGCAGCCAAATAATCACATCCGGCACTGGTTTTCCAAAAACAATCTCAGTCCTTGTGGTTTATTCAGGCATCATAAACCATAACCAGCAACATAAAGTTCATATTCACAGCATAGCGCCCTTGACAGACCTTCACTCTGTCCTCCCTGTGGTCACACAGGTTATACAATGTTCCATGCGCAGGCTCTTCAGCCTCATAGTTATCTCACCCATCAGAGTTCTACCTCATGGATGTTTCTCCATGCTGCAGACGTCCATTCCCTCCTCTGGGGACTCGCAGACATGTGCAGCCACTACACACAGGCACTTCAGTGAGGCAGACACATCTCCCAGTGAGACCTTCTAAACGGACCAACCGGGTCCCTGCATTCACCCCATGTGACCTACCCTGGCCACCTTACATGGTCCATACCCACGCCCACCGGGTCACATAGCTATGACCTCATCATAGGTCCTCGAACTCTTCACACACACTTTGCAATAGCGTTCTTAAACACACTCCCTGGTTGGGTTTGTAGGTAACTGGGACTGCCCGTCTCCCCAGCTACCTGGAGACTTCTCCCTGACACATTGAAACAACATGTCAGCAGTATCACTGCTGATCAACACACACATAAGTCTCCATCTCAAGGCCACCCACATTGAGATACATAACGGTCATTCAGGACTCTGCCATTCATCCTCTCTCCTAGGACATCCACACAGCACCCCCTAGTGGACACAGTGGTCACTACACCACAGAGTATAAAAGCGAATGTCTGTCTGTCCTTTTTTATGTACTAATTTCTGTCTCTTTTTTTCTTGCAGCATTCATAATGTCTTCCTCGTCTTCTGAGGAGCGCCCTGGCCCTGAACGTGCTGGACGGGAAAGTGAAGTGAGTACATTCCCTACTGATTAGTAAGTATTCTCTGGCACATATACACATGTGGCAAAAGCTTTTTTTTTTTCTTTTTCGGAACAGTTCTTCCACTGCAGCGGAGGCAGAGCAGGAGCAGCCAGCACAAGGTTGGGTGGCAAGATGGCGTGTAAGTATACTTGACTGATTTTATTTTATTTCTTTTTCTTGACTGTATTATTCTTGCCTGTTTTTTATTTCTTCACTTTGCTTCTTTCTTCCCTTTTTTGTCTTGACTACTATTCTTTTATTTTTTTCTTGCCTGTTTTCTGTATCTCTTGTTTTCTTTCTTTTTCTTATTTTTACATTAATGTCTTTCTTTCTTTTTTCTAGGTTCCAGAATAAAGACGTAATAGATAATGACCTCCTAATTTCACTGGTCGAGGAGTGAGTCTCATTGTGGGACACCCGGGTTCAGCAGCACTCGGACAACGTGGTGATCCGGCGCCTGTGGAATGAGGTGGCCCAAGCGATGCTGGATGGGACAACGCCCCGCCACGGATCAACAAGGCATTTAGTAAGTATTTTAATGTTGTGTGATGCGGCAGTGACCTTGGTCGGGACCACACAACTGTGTGTGATGCGATAAACTCCTGTGAGTTTCTCGCATCACACAAAGTTGTCTTATCCCGGCCGAAAGTGCATTGTCTAACTATTTTTAATTTTTTTTTTACAGTGCACAAAGTCAGAACCCGTTGGTGTTCGATGAAGGGTCGCTTCAACAAGGACCTTCATCAGGAGAGCCAGGCTCGCAGTGGTTCTGGAGCATGGATGCGCAAATATAAATATCACCGCATGCTGGTGTTTTTGAGACCGGTCCTTGCCCAGAGAATGTAAGTATTTTTGTGGTGTATTGGATTGTGTTGTATTCCCTGTATTTTTCTATTCCACAGGAGTTGGCACTTTTACTATTTAAATTTTTGGTACTAATTTTTTTCTTTTCTTTTCTCAGCAACTGGAGCAGCACCCTTGTGTCTGGATCTGGAGCGGTCCTTCATCGAATAGCCACGGACCCATCCCAGCCATCCACCAGCGAAGCAGCAAATGGGCACATATTGGAGACCAGGAAGCTGGTCCATCAGGTGTTCCCCTATCCCAGGCCTCTGCCACAGTTTATTTGGAGTATTCCCGCCAGTGGCAGAAGGCCACGGACAGAACATTCATGCCCGAGTTCATTCACCTGATCAATGTCATGCAGGCCTGCAATGCTGCTTACATGCAAGCTATGCAGCAGACTCGGTACTTGCAGCAGTCAGTGGTGGCATTTCCACACTGACACGCTTGACCTCAATACCGAGTTCTGCTGCATACCACTGCACGGCCACCACCATTCCAAGCCCTGCCGGACAACATTATAGCGCCACCACCATGCCGAGTGCTGCTTCTGCTTGGCCCTCCTCCACCACCACCACCACCGACATGCTGCAGCAACCGGACCCTGGCAGGACATCCACTACCAGCATGCAGCAGCAGCAACTGGACCCTGGCAGTCCGTCCACCATCACCAGGCCACAGAATCAGCCGCAGCAGCACCAGAATCCTGCCAGACCATCCACCATCACCGGGCAGCAGCAGCACCAGGATCCTGCCAGGACATCAACCAGCATCAGGCCGCAGCAGCAGCACCAGGATCCTGCCAGGCCGTCCACCAGCACCATGCCGCCAGAAGACACCACACCAATGCTCCCCATAAGATAGCACCGCAGAACACATGACAGGGACAGGAAGAAAAAAACCCACGGACTCTCGCATTCCCTCCCCCCTCACCTCCCAATGTGTCTGTGATGTCCGGTTTGTCTCTCCCTTCCAGTGTGTCTGTCCCGTCCCATGCCTCTTCCCATCCCTGACCCCACTAGTTTCATCGCCCCTTCTCCTGCAACCCGTTTGTAGTCTTTACCCAGTCAGTCGTCTCATCTCAACACCTCCAAGTTCCGTCACTTTACCCCAAATCGCCGCAGTTTTTTTTTTGTAAATAAATTTGAGTTTTTTTGCCCGTACTACTGTGTGGTTCTTTGTGTATTTCACCGCCGGCAACACACACCGTGCGCCGAATAAACACACTGCGCCGTACACTTTGTGTTTTTTCCACCTCATAGCTCCAGGAGTGACAACTTGAACACTGCAGCTTTGCTTCTTGTGTTTGTCATGGAGCTATGAGTTGTCAAAAACAAATATGACTTGTATTTTTTCCAGCATCTCTTCAGTCTGTGTAATCTATTGGACACAGAATGAAGAGATGATGGAGGTAATACAAGGCATATCTATACTCACATGGCCAGGTGTCAGAAATAGTGAATTCAGGATGCAGAAAACCCAGCATCCTGAATTAACTATTTCTGACACCTGGCCTGGTGAGTATAGATGTGCCTTGTATTACCTCCATCATCTCTTCAGTCTGCGTCCAATAGATACTGCAGACTTAAGAGATGCTGGATCGAATCAGACGTCACCTACCATAGCACTGATATCATAAGTGGATTTGAGAGGAAAGACATGAGACTCGGTACAGGTCTCAATACAGGTTTTTTATTTACACCAAACATTAGGAACATTTTTAACATTACAGGTACAGACACAAACACAAAAAAACATTTTATTAAACCATTTCATCTTGCCCTGCGACACATCCGATATCAGAAACAAAGTAGGCAGCAAATTGATCCCTCATTTGGGCAACTTCAACTGTTGACCGCAGAGGGTGATGATGGTAATCTGGCAATGGATTTGAAACAGGTTCATCAAGTTCAATGTTGGGTCGTTCTTTAATCATTATGTAGTTATGCAGAACCACACAGGCTTTGACAACCTCATCGACAGTCTCCACTTTTAGATTAATGGCTGCTCCAAGAATGCGCCATTTGGAGACAAGAATCCCAAAGGTACAGTCAACAGTTATTCGTGCCCTGGTCAGTCTGTAGTTAAAAAAATTTCTGTGTGGTTCAAGTCCCAACTGGAGTATGGTTTCAGTAGGTTTTTACACATCTGAAAGGCCTCATCCCCAACATTAATAAATGGCATTGGCGGGCCTTGAGTGTTGGGAAGAGGTTGTGGCAGGGGGGAATTAAAATTTTTTCAATACAAGCGTTGGCCCATGTCCTAGTTTTTGAAAGTCTGGGAGTCATTGCCACTGCCAAAAGCTCCAATGTCCACGGCAATAAAGCGACAGTCCACATCTGCTATGGCCATGAGCACTACAGCAAAATATTTCTTGTAGTTGAAGTACTCAGATCCAATTCTGGTGGGTTTGGTAATGCGAATGTGTTTTCCATCCACTGCTCCCAAACAGTTGGGGAAATTACACACTCGCCAGAAATTTTCGGCAATTTCCAGCCACATTTCCGCGGTGGGTAGGGGGATAAATTCATCCCGGAGAACGTTCCATAAAGCCCAGCAGATGTCTGCAACTATTCCAGAGAGGGTGGTAATTCCGAGCCGGTATTGAAAATTGAGCGATGATAAGCTCTCTCCGGTAGCCAGGAATCTGCCAAACAGAGAAAGAAAAAAATTACAAACAATAATATTTATGACGGGGTTTAGCAAAACACATAAAGGAAAAAACAATTAATACATGGCAGAACAATAAGAATTATGACAGGTGTTTGTTTTGAAATATTACGTACCTTAATGTGACCAGGAGACGTTCCTCAGCAGGAATCACTCTACGGAGCTGGGTGTCCCTGTCTCCTGATGGCTCCTTGGACACGACCAAGCAAATCCCGGAAGGTCTCTTGAGACATCCTGGTATATTCTGCAATTTTCTCCAGGCTGGCATGGAGCTCGCTGTATAGGGTATGGTAGGCTCCACGGCTCTCCCGGACTTCGATAATGGGGTGTCTCCAAAAACGCCGATGCCATCTTCTCTGTCTTTCTCTGTTGCTCACAAGCAAATGCAAAGGCAAGAAACAGCTTTATACCCACGTCCAGGTTGAAATAAAAGCTCTCCATGCGAAGATCCATCGTGACGCAGGATACAGTAGCAAAATCTGAAGATTTCAGCTGTACAAGGGTCTATATAAAGATATCCCATAACACACGCCCATTGGTGTCCCATTGGTGGTGTCTGCTTATCTAGATTTTTCTCCTGGAAAGTTTTTCACCTTTAGAACTCATGCGCACAAAAAGCGCAAACGCATGCTAAACGCATGCAAAAGCATGCAAGCGCTGTGTTTTTTGGACCGCAAGCGTAAGCTGATGTGTATAAAAAATGCTATGTTTGCACGTGGTTTTTAGTGCGTTTGAGGTTGCGGAAGATACGCTGCAGATTCAACTGCAAATGTGAAACTATCAACCATCGTACCTCGAGAAACAGCTACACACAGTAAGATGTTCCCACACACAGTACGATGCTACCACAACATACGATGTCCCCACAGCTCTCACCACATAGTACGATGCCCACACAGCCTCAGTCACACACAGTATGATTTTCCCACACACAGTGCAATGCCCCCACAATGTAGGATGCTCTACAGCCCCAGCAACACACAGTTCGATTACCCCACACACAGTAAGATGCCCCCACAGCCCCAGCCACACAGTATGATGCCCCCCCCACAGTACAATGCCACCACATATACCATTCCCCCACAGCCCCAGCCACACACAGTGCAATGCCCCCACACACAGTACAATGCCCCCACAGTCCCAGCCCCACACAGTATGATGCTCTGACAGCTCCCCATCATAATTTGATGACCCCACACAGACAGTCTGAGGGCCTCACAGCATGATGGGTCTCACAGCACTCACAAGGTTTGATAGTCCTCACAGCCCTCCCTACACACAGGATGGTCCCCACAGGCAGCTGCATTAGGTATGACTGTCCTCACAGCGCCCCACACATGGTATAATGGTTCTCATGAGCCCCTATACACCGTATAATCCCCCACAAAACCCCAGAAGGTATTATGGTCACCACAGCCTCCCTATATAGTAAGAGCCTCCACAAACATAGCCACTTATATTCACTCACAGCCCCCCATATAATGATGAACAAAAAACTCACCTTGTTCCCATTCTCCTGGTTTTCTGAACCTGTCTTTCTTGCATGCACGCACGTTCTGCACAGCAGACACTTGTGCCGAATAGTGGAAGGAGCAGCGACTGCCTCCTCCACCATATATTGGGACGTCGGTAGGGTTGCTTCTTCCACCATATATTGGGACGCTGGTAGGGTTTCCTCCTCCATATGTTGGGACATCAGTAGGGTTGCCTTCTCCATCACATACTGGGATGCTGGCAGGGTTGCCTCCACCATATATTGGGTCACCGGTAGGGTTGTCTCCTCCAACATATATTGGGATGCCTGTAGGGTTGCCTCCACCACTAAGTATGGAATGGACAAGGCAACTGTTAGGTGGATTCATAACTGGCTTAGTGATCGGACCCAAAGAGTGGTCGTAAATGGCTGTACATCCAGTTGGAAGAATGTCTCAAGTGGGGTACCACAGGGCTCTGTCCTGGGCCCTGTATTGTTCAACATCTTTATCAATGATTTAGATGAAGGAATTGAGAGTAAACTGATTAAATTTGCTGATGACACAAAGCTAGGAGGGATAGCTAATACTAGAGAAGAGAGAGAGAGGATTCAAAAAGATTTAAATAAACTGGAGAAGTGGGCAGCAACTAACAGAATGGTTTTTAACAGGGAGAAATGCAAAGTACTACATCTGGGCAATAAAAATGAAAAAAGCATATATAGAATGGGAGGAATAGGGCTAAGTGACAGCACATGTGAAAAAGACTTGGGTATACTAATAGATCACAGACTGAATATGAGTCAACAGTGTGATGCAGCAGCAAAAAAGGCAAATGCAATTCTAGGATGTATTAACAGAAGCATACAGTCTAGATCACGTGAAGTCATTATTTCCCTCTACTCCTCTTTGGTCAGACCTCATCTGGAATATTGTGTCCAGTTTTGGGCACCACATTTTAAAAAAGACATCAACAAACTGGAGCAAGTTCAGAAAAGAGCGACCAGAATGGTGACCGGTCTGCAAACCCTGTCTTATGAGGAAAGGTTGCAGGATTTGGGAATGTTTAGTTTGCAAAAGAGAAGACTGAGAGGAGACTTAATAGCTGTCTACAAATATCTAAAGGGCTGTCACATTGTAGAAGGATCAACTTTATTCTCATTTGCACAAGGAAAGACTAGAAGCAATGGGATGAAACTGAATGGGAAGAGACACAGATTAGATATTAGAAAAAACTTTTTGACAGTTAGAGTGATCAATGAGTGGAACAGGCTGCCACGAGAAGTGGTGAGTTCTCCTTCAATGGAAGTCTTCAAACAGAGGCTGGACAGACATCTGACTGGGATGATTTAGCGAATCCTGCTTTGAGCAGGGGGTTGGACCAGATGGCCCAGGTCCCTTCCAACTCTACGATTCTATGATTCTATGATTCTATATATTGGGACACTGCTAGTTGCCTCCTCCATTATATATTGGGACACCGCTAGGGTTGTCTCCTCTACTAAATATTGGGACACCGCTAGAGTTGCCTCCTCCATTATATATTTGGACACCGCTAGTGTTGCCTACTCCCCTATATATTGGGATGCTGCTAGGGTTGCCAACTTGACATTATTTTTTTCTGAACAGCTAATTAAAAAATCAGACAGGCAAAAAAAAAAAAATTATGAACAGACTGAAAAATCTTAATAAATCATTATGGCTGTAATTGGTACATATCTACAGTCTATAATTCTGATATGAAGACAATAGCTGCATTCACTGTAAACTTGTGAGAATTAGTCAAAATTATTTGCATATGTTTCTTCAGCTTAAAAAAGTGTAAAAAAAAAAAAAGTCTTGAACACCTTACATGTTTTTTATAAGCGGTCCTGGAATTTCTGACCAGTTGGTAACTTTGGTTGCCGAGAGGGCGATTGCATGGTGCAGCCCGTGCGCCACTGTTTTCAGGTCCTTTGGTTGCCTCAGTCCACGAGCCAGACGGCCGGGTGTTCTGCGTGCTGCACTATGCCCAGGTCTAATGTATTTACATAGATTTGAGTTACTGCAAATTATGTCCTTCTTGGCTAAAAATACTCTTCAAAATTGTTAAGAGGAGTATTTTTACCCCTCTGTAAAATATGTAGTGTGACCTCTGCCAGAGCCCATCCTATGGAGAATTAGGGGCACCCGAAGTCAGACACTCAGCAACTGATGGCCCTTTAACCCCTTTATGACCATTTTGCGTTTTTGCTTCTTGCGCCGCTTCTTCCCGGAGCCTAACTTTATTCTTTTGTCAAAATAACCGTGTTAGGCTGGTTTCACACGTTTTTTTTTCCGCTGTGTTTTTGCGCATAAATGCGCATACGTTTTTTCCTATACTTAACATGGGTGCGCATTTTCATGCGTTTGTACGCGTTTGTATGAGCAAGCGTTTTTTGTAGTGTGCACCCCGGCGCACAAAATGCATCCTGTTGCATTTTTTGTGCGTCCGACCTGTCAAAAAAACGCATGCGCACGCAATGCGCACGAAATTCACCCAAAAACCTATTAAAGCTTATGGGAGCGCTGACGTGCGCATGGTCATGCACACGTCAGCGCAAAAAAAACACATGCGCAAAAAACAAGAAAACATAAAAACGCATGATGCGTTTTTTATGCGCGTTTGCACTGCGCATGCAGCGCAGAAAAACGCAAGTGTGAAAGTAGCCTTAGGGCTTGTTTTTTGTGGGACGAGTTGTACTTTTGAAAGACACCATTGGTTTTAACATATCGTGTACTGGAAAACGGGAAAAAATTACAAGTGTGATGAAATTGCAAAAGAAAAGTGAAATATCACATGTTTTTTTTAACCATATTCACTAAATAAATGCTAAAATGGACCTGCCATTATGATTCACCAGGTCATTACGAGTTCATAGACACCAAACATGTCTAGGTTTTTTTCTTATTTAAGTGGTAAAAAAAAATCCAAACTTTGGTAAAAAAAAAAAATAAATGGCGCCATATTCCTAGACGTGTAGCGTCTCCATTTTTCGTGATGTCGGGTTGGGTGAGGGATTACTTTTTGCACGTTAAGCTGACGTTTTTATTGATACCATTTTGGTGTAGATACAATCTTTTGATCGCCCGTTATTGCATTTAATTGCAATGTAGCTGTGACGAAAAAAACATAATTTTGGCATTTTGAATTTTTTTTTTCGTTACGCCATTTAGTGATCGGGTTAATTTTCTTTTTATATTGATAGATTGGGCGATTCTGAATGCGGCAACACCAAATATGCGTATGTTTGATTTTTTTAATTGTTTTATTTTGAATGAGGCAAAAGGGGGCCGATTTGAACTTTTATATTTTTTTTAATATTTAAAAAAAATTTTTTTTTACTTTTTCATTGCTTCAATTGTCTCCATGGGAAACTAGAAGCTGCCATAACCCAATTGCCTCTGCTTCAATCACGCAGTGATCAGATCGCCTATGTGTAGCAGAAATGGTCACTTGCTTTGAGCGCCAACCACCGAGCAGCACTCATAGGAATCCAGCTATGACAACCATAGAGGTCTGCTGGAGAACTCTGGTTGTCATGCAAACCCATTGTTGACCCAAAATCACGTGATGGGGTTACCAATTGACGGGATTTTAGAAGCGCTTCCGTAAGCGCGAATTAAATGCCGCTGTCAGAGATTGACAGTGGCATTTAACAGGTTAACAGCGATGGGTGGATCGCGAATCCGCCCGCCGCTGTTAGAGGCACATGTCAGCTGTTCAAAACAGCTGATATGTGCAGGGAAAGACGTCGGCTCAGCGCTGGAACCAAAATCAAAGGGAGGGATTCTGACGTGGGCGTATTATTACAACCATTGGAAAGGGGTAAAAATGTTGTGCTATATGACTTCTAAAATGGACCAAGCTGTATGGGTCAGAGAAAGGTAAGTAACCACAGTAGGGCGACATACACTGAGAAACACCGCTGGGACCTAATACAGTAAATTGGTTACATAAGCAATTATCATGTTTTTATTTACTTTTTCTAAAAATAAAAAAAAATGTACTGTCTTTTTCAGAGCATAAGACGCACCCCAAATATTGATGAGCAAAATTAAAAAAAAAAGATTTTAAATAAAATGAGGTTGTCTTATAGTCCAAACTTACGGTAGCATACGTGGGGGGTGTACTGGGGTCACAGGAGGCAGCGTCAGTGCTGCAGGAAATCAGCGGCGGTTGGAAAATGCTGTAGGCCCTGGTTGGGAGAAGGGGGTGTCCCAGCGGTGCAAGGCTGCGAGTCCTGGGCTAGAAGGAGGGGTTTCAGTGGTGAGGCAGACCTGAGTGCATTGATTTCCCAGCGGTGGGCTTCAGGAAGATGGCTGACCTCGGCTGAGGTCCCGCAGCTTCTCCTGTGAGCCCACTCCACAACTGCTGCCTCCCACCTCCCGGCTTTCTGTAGCAGGAACCCTGCCTCCTGTGACCCCTCCTCCACAACTGCACCCCACCCACCCTCGCTGTAAGCTATATTTGGACCATAAGACACACCCCAATTTTACTCTGAAATTTTGGGGGGAAAATTGCCTCTTTTAGTCCAAAAAATATGCTAAATGCTGTTGAGGACAGGAAAGAAATAGTCAGTGAAAACTGAGCGATTTAGTGTGGATCTACGGGTGAGGACTTTGCTGCAGATAATTTCCCGAACAAATTGCAATGTCTGAACATGCCCCGAGATTTAGAAATATAGCAATGAAAATTAAATCCATAGTTCTCAAACAGTTTTATTAAAAACACAAACACTGTATTTTTCGGACTATATGACACACCTCGGTTTTAGAGGAGGGAATTAGGAAAAAAATTGAAACAAAAATGTGGTAAATTCTATACTTAATATCCCCTATCCTGGTATGCAGGGCCCCGTCTCTGTCCTGGTATGCATGGCCCCATCCTTATCCTGATAAGATTGGCCCCAATTCCTATCCTGGTATGCAGGGACCCCATCTCTGTCCTGGTATGACTGACCCTAATCCCTATCCTGGTATGCATGGCCCCACTGTTATCCTGATATGCATGGCCCCATCTGTATCCTGGAATGCATGGCCTCATCCTTATCCTGTTATGCATGGCCCCCACCCCTATAGCGGTATGCAGAGCCTCCATCTCTGTCCAGGTGTGCATGGCCCCCAGCAGAAAAAAACCCTTTGTGCCTCCCTGAGGCCACGCGGCGTCCTGCTCCGATGCCAGTATGGCGTGGTATGGAGTGAATTTTCATTTCTCTTTAGCAACGGGCACAGGAGTTAGCCTCAGCAGCCGGATCCTGCCTCCTGTGACCCGTTGCTCTGCCACTGCCGCTTCCCCACCTCCCCACCACAGCCAGATTAGGGACATCCGGACTATAAGATGCACCTCCTATTTTCCTCCACATTTTTGGAGGAAAAAAGTGCATCTTATAGTCCGAAAAATACAGTAAGTCTAGCAAAAAGGAGAAAGCTGTAAATATATTGCTACATAAAAGTCTATAGCAATGAACTTTATAAATCAATAAATAGAACTATGCCACGTTAGATAAGTAGCAAAAACAAAAAGCACACGAGTGAAATCACCCCCCACAGCCTCACCAACATGCAGCCTCACAACATTGAAATTACAAATGTGAAGAAAATACAGCTTCTTGGAAATTGCTAAATTTATTGAAAAATAGATAAAACATGCTAAATTGCAGAGACAGCACATGAAAGCATGCGTAAATACATACGATTCAAAGAGAGTTTTCTAGATCTCCTAACCACTTTGTGGGTACGTAAAGATTCAGAAGCAAAAAAGATACGAAAATATCATTTTTTATCTTTATTAATACAATGTACAGAATACCAATTTTATAAAATGACATCCATTCTAGATACTGTATAATCCAGATGGAAAAAACAGGTGGACAGCAATTAATGACTATGGAAATGATGGAGGACATGTATAAAATATCCTCATATACAAAGAATCCTCCATGTTGGCACAAGACAGCACACTAATATTTCCAAAAAATCTAAAGTGCATAGTGCATGAAGTGTGCTACCTCAGCGCAAACAGGGGGATCATATCCATAAACAACATAGTAACATAGTTATTAAGGTTGAAGGGAGACTTTAAGTCCATCTAGTTCAACCCATATCCTATCCTAACTTGCCCTAACATGTTGATCCAGAGGAAGGCAAAAAAAACCCATGTGGCAAACAGTAAGCTTCACATTGGGGAAAAAAATTCCTTCCCGACTCCACATACGGCAATCAGACTAGCTCCCTGGATCAACGCAATATTAAGGAAACTAGTGTATATACCCTGTAATATTATACTTTTCAAGAAAGGCATCCAGTCCCTTCTTAAATTTTAGTAGGGAATCACTCATTACAACATCATATGGCAGAGAGTTCCATAGTCTCACTGCTCTTACAGTAAAGAATCCGCGTCTGTGAGTATGCTTAAACCTTCTTTCCTCCAGACATAGAGGATGCCCTCTTGTCCCCATCACAGGTCTAAGAGTAAAAAGATCATTAGAAAGCTCTTGGTATTGTCCCCGCATATATTTATACATTGTAATAAGATCACCCCTAAGCCTTCGATTCTCCAAACTAAATAACCCCAAATGTAATAACCTGTCTTGGTATTGCAGACCCCCTAGTTCCCTAATAACCTTGGTCGCTCTTCTCTGCACCCGCTCCAGTTCAGCTATGTCTTATACACCGGAGACCAGAACTGTACACAGTATTCTAAGTGTGGTCGCACTAGTGACTTATATAAAGGTAAAATTATGTTCTCCTCATGAGCATCTATGCCTCTTTTAATGCATCCCATTATTTTATTTGCCTTTGCAGCAGCTGCCTGACACTGGCCGCTAAATGTGAGTTTGTCGTCCACCCATACACCCACGTCTTTTTCAGTGAGTTTTGCCCAGTGTTTTACAATTAAGCACATAATTATACATCTTGTTCGTTCTACCCAAGTGCATAACCTTACATTTATCCCCATTAAAGCTCATTTGCCATCAGCCCAAGCTTCTAGTTTACATAAATCCTCCTGTAATATAAAATTGTCCTCCTCTGTATTGATTACCCTGCAGAGTTTAGGGTCATCTGCAAATATTGAACTTCTACTCTCTATGCCCCCTACAAGGTCATTAATAAATATGTTAAAAAGAAGCGGGCACAAAACTGACCCCTGTGGTACCCCACTGCTAACCGTGACCCAGTCTGAGTGTGCTCCATTAATAACCACCCTTTGTTTCCTATCCCTGAGCCAGCTCTTAACCCACCTACACATATTTTCCCCTATCCCCATTGTTCTCATTTTATGTATCAACCTTTTGTGTGGCACCGTATCAAAAGCTTTTGAAAAGTCCATGTACACCACGTCCACTGCATTCCCTTGGTCCAGTCCGGAACTTACCTCTTCATAAAAGCTAATCAGATTAGTCTGACAGGAACGGTCCCTTGTAAACCCATGCTGATATTGGGTCATGAGGTTATTATTCTCCAGATACTCCAGTATAGTATCTCTTAGAAAACCCTCCAGGATTTTACCCACAGTTGAGGTTAAACTTACTGGCCTATAATTTCCAAGTTCAGTTTTTGTCCCCTTTTTGAATATTGGCACCACATTTGCTATACGCCAGTCCTGTGGTACAGACCCTGTTATTATGGAATCTTTAAAGATTAAAAATAATGGTCTATCTATGACTGTGCTTAATTCCTGCAGTACTCGGGGGTGTATCCCATCCGGGCCCGGGGATTTGTCAATTTTAGTGATTTTTAGACGCCGCCATACTTCCTGCTGGGTTAAGCAGGTGACATTTAACAGAGAATTTTTATCGCTGATCATGTTATCCGTCATGGGATTTTCTTGTGTAAACACTGTTGAAAAAAGTCATTTAGCATATTGGCTTTTTCCTCATCCTCATCCACCATTTCACCCAGACTATTTTTAAGGGGGCCAACACTATCATTTTTTAGTTTCTTACTATTTATGTAGTTAAAGAATATTTTAGGATTATTTTTCCTTTCTCTGGCAATGAGTCTCTCTGTCTCAATCTTTGCTGTCTTGATTTGCTTTTTACAGAATTTATTTAATCTTCTGTATTTAGTTAATGCCTCATCACTACCTACTTGCTTTAATTCTCTAAATGCTTTATTTTTGTCCCTTATTGCACCCCTTACAGCTCTATTTAGCCATAGTGGTTTCTTCCTATTTCTTGCATGTTTATTCCCATTAGGTATATATTGTGCACAGGTCCTATTCAGGATGCTAATAAACGTCTCCCATTTTCTTTGTGTATTTTTATGTCTCAGGATATCGTCCCAGTTAATTGCACCAAGATCATCTCTCATCCGTTGGAAATTTGCTTTCCTGAAGTTTAGTGTCCTTGTAACCCCTCTACTACACATCTTATTAAAGGATACATGAAAACTTATTAATTTGTGATCACTGTTACCCAAGTGACCCCCAACCCTTACATTTGATATTCGGTCTGGCCTGTTGATTAATATTAGGTCTAGCAGTGCCCCCCCTCTTGTTGGGTCCTGAACCAGTTGTGAAAGGCAATTGTCTCTCATAGTAGTCAAAAACCTATTACCTTTGCTGGAACTGCAGGTTTCTGTTCCCCAATGTATTTCAGGGTAGTTGAAGTCCCCCATAATAATGACTTCTCCTTGAGTCGCAGCTTCATCTTTGCTTTATGAGGATATTCTCTGTTGCTTCCATTATTTTTAGAGACTTATAACAAACCCCTATCAGTAATTTATTATTTTTTCCCCCTCCCCTTATCTCTACCCACAGGGACTCTACATTTTCATTAGATTCATATATATTATCACGAAGGATGGGTTTTAAGGATGATTTTACATATAAACACACGCCTCCCCCTCGCTTATTTGTACAGTCATTTCTGATCAGACTATATCCCTGTAAATTAACCGCCCAGTCGTGGCTCTCGTCCAGCCTTGTCTCAGATATCCCCACCATGTCATAATTATGTTCCAACAACATTAACTCCAATTCCTCCATTTTGTTGGCAAGGCTTCTAGCATTAGTATACATGCACTTTATGTATCTCTCTGTACCTCTATTCTTTCTTAAATTATTAACTGTTCTAACCCCACCCCCCATGCCACCCCCACCCCCAATTTCATTATTTGTGCCCAGGTCTCTAGCTGCACTGTCTTCCCCTCCTATAAAAGGAATACCCTCCCCCCCGTCCCTAGTTTAAACACTCCTCCAACCTTCTAGCCATTTTCTCCCCCAGCACAGCTGCACCCTCCCCATTGAGGTGCAGCCCGTCCCTAGCGTAGAGCCTGTAGCCAACTGAGAAGTCGGCCCAGTTCTGCAGGAACCCAAACCCCTCCTTCCTACACCAATTCCTGAGCCACTTATTAACCTCCCTAATCTCCCGTTGCCTCTCTGGCGTGGCACGTGGTACAGGAAGTATTTCCGAAAATACCACCTTGGAGGTCCTTGCTTTAAGCTTACAGCCTAATTCCCTGAAATCATCTTTAAGGACCCTCCACCTACCTCTAACTTTGTCATTTGTGCCAATGTGCACCATGACCGCTGGATCCGCACCAGCCCCTCCCAGTAATCTGTCAACCCGATCAGCGATGTGTCGGACTCGAGCGCCAGGTAGGCAGCACACCGTTCGACGATCCCTGTCTTTGTGACAGATTGCCCTATCTGTTCCCCTAATAATTGAGTCTCCCACTACCAGAACCTGTCTGGCCTTCCCTGCTCTCCTATTTCCCCCCTTACTGGAGCAGACACTCCTCCGGCTTTCAGAGGACATGCCTTGCTGCAGCAGTGCTACTCCTGCACTAACACTCCCCTCATCTGCCAACTTAGCAAACTTATTGGGGTGTGCCAGATCAGGACTAGCCTCCCTGGTGCTCTTCCCTCTACCCCGCCTTCTAACTGTCACCCAGCTAGCTGCTTCATTGTCCTGCAGCTCCAACCTAGCATCCCCCCCTCATCTATCCCATTGAGCGTCTGCTCAGTGAGCAGAAGACTCCTTTCCATATTGTCAATGGATCTCAGTGTTGCCAGCTGCACATTTAGATCCAGTATCTGGGCTTCCAAATGCACAACGTGCTCACATCTTGCACAGCAGTATGCACCCTCGACCGGCTGTTCAAGGATTTCATACATGCGGCAAGACGTGCACTGGATGGCATTGGCAATAGTGGAGCACATCCTAATGGGGATTGCACCAGACAATAAGATAAGCAAAAATAAATTTAAAAAAAAAAAAAAGTAAGGAAAAGTAAGGGGTAATGATCAAACTATGAACAAAAGAAATGCCAGCAATATGTAGACATGTTAGCAAGACAAAAATAATATCATGTCTCATTAAATAGCCAGCAATACAAAGTATGTAGAAATCTGAGATCCCTTACCCATATTAATGCCCAAACCAGCGTGCAGTGTCCCAATGCGCGTTTCTCTGTATCTTCGTCAGGGGGCAGTGTCAATGTGTTCAAAATGCACCCTTAAATACCCCACAGAAAATTCCCCCAGCCAATTTACTCAGGAGACTGGTACACTTCCTGTAATGTCATGTGACCTCATATGGGTGGTGACCTCATATGGGTGGCGTTTATTACAAAAAAAAAAACAAAAAAAAAAACAACTATCTGTATATCCAAAAACAGGTCAATTACAAGTACACTGGCCAAATAGTATGACTATATCGCCATTGTTAAAAAAACCCACTGGAAGATGCCATCAGGGATGTCAGCCACACCTTTCAGTTGGCGGTGCGTTTTTATTCATGTTATATGGGACACTGACCCCGTGAGGTACCACCCATTGATGTCGACGCCGTGAGTCCCACCTCTATACACTAACACGACGAAGGCGGATGTGACGTATCTGGATTTAGGTCGTGTCCCGCCCCCTTCACTTGCGGTCTCTGTACATTTTAATAATGAAACCGTATATGACATATCGGGACTTTAGCTTTGCCACGCCTCCTCCAAATTCAGATAAAGGCGGTTCAATTGTTGTGATGAATAAAATAGACTATGGTTGTTGGGTTGAGTACATGCTATTTGATCAGACGATTTATAGCAGTTTACAGGATAATCCTCTGAATAAAATAAAAGATCACATCTTTAATGTCATTGATGAGGGATTCAATTTGGGTTATTTTAGTGTAAAAGAAAGGGACTATCTTAAAGTGTCTAATCCAGTAACCCCTATACCCCATTACCGAAAACACTTAAAAAAACGCATCCTCCTCCTATGAGATCCATAGTCTCTGGAATTGGATCCATAGGTGAAAAATTGGGTGAATGGCTGGATTTGCTTCTCCAACCTCTTGTTGAAAGAGTTTCAGGCTATATCAAAGATAGCACAGATGTTTTGTGTGCGATGGAAGAGTTCATATGGGATGATAGTCTTTCTTGGATTAGGCAACTTTTTACTATTGAGGCTGCCTATGCGGCATCTGTAGTAAAAAAATATAATGTTTAAGATAATAAAAAAATAAAAAATCGTGTTTTTCTCACCTTCCGGCGTCCCATGCAGCTTTCCCGATCATCGCTATGCTCCCGGCAACTCCCGTTCCCAGCGATGCCTTGCAACAATGACCTTTGACGACATCGCGGTCTCGAGAGACCGTAACGTCATCAAAGGTCATTGTCGCAAGGCATCGCTGGGAACGGGAGTTGCCGGGAGCATCGCTGAGGCCTGGTGACGCTGCGAGGACCGCCAGAAGGTGAGAATATGACAATTTTTTATTTTCTTTTTTTTTTTTTTTTTAACAGGGACACTCTCCTCTCCTCCAGACCGTGAGTACCATCCGCACATTTTCCGCTTACTTTGCGCATGGTGGGCACAGCCACAAGCAAAATAAGCGGAACAATGCATTTCTATGTGTGCAGATTTTCCCGCGATTCCGCACAAAGAATGAACATGCTGCATATTTTTCTGCCATGCAATTCCGCAGCAGAAAAATATGCAGCATTAGCACAGCATGTGCGGAATGCCATAGGATTGCACGAGATGCTTTTTTTTGCGTTTTCGTGGCAAAATCGCACGTTTAAAAACGCAAAAAAAGCACTACATGTGAACTCAGCCTAACAACAGATGTTGTTTCTTTATATACTTCGATTCCCCATCAGGTGGCACTTTATGCTTTAGAATTTAATTTGTGTAAATATAGCAATTTCTCCCCTGATTTCCAAACATTCATATTGGAAGATGCCAATTGGTTTATTTCAAATAATTTTTGTTTTAATCAGAAGTATTATATGCAAATAGGCGGCGTTTCCATGGGGGCTAAGTATTCCCCTTCGCTTGCCAATTTGGTGATAAGTTGGTGGGAGGAATTGTATATTTACACTGTAGACAATCCATTTAACCCCTTTCTGACATGAGACGTACCATCCCGTCCACGGTACCCGGGCCCGTATGACCGGGGATGGGATAGTATGTCTAAGCGATCAGCGGCGCTCCGGGGGGGGGGGGGGGGCAGGTGTCAGCTGATTATCACGGCTTTCTGATCGCATAACATGATTGCAGTGTACCAGGGGATTGGGGAAGCATCGTCAGGGAGGGGGCTCCCTCCGTGCTTCCCTGAGACCACCGGAGCAGCGCGATGTGCTGCGCTGCTCCGACGGTCTCCTTCCCTGCAGGCCCCCGAAGGCCTCCGTGGTCATCTTGGATCCGGGGGCCTGCAGGGAGGCGGCTTCCTCAGTGCCTGCAGAGAGCCTGTCAGATCGCTGTCAGAGTTCTGTCCAAACTGTTAGATCAGTGATCTGACACATTATTTTATTGTCCCAAGGGGAACATCACTGTAAAGTAAAAAAAAAAAAAGTGTAAAAATAATTTATAAAAAATCCCTAAATAAATAAAAAAAACATATATTTTCCCTAATAAATTCAAGCAAACAATAAAAGTGCACATATTTAGTATTGTAACGACCCGCCCTATAAAACTGTCCCACTAGCTAACCTCTTCAGTGAACCCCTTAAAAAATAAAAGTAAAAAAACAAAACAAAACAATGCTTTATCATCATACCGCCGAAAAAAAAGTGCAATAACGCACGATCAAAAAGACGGCTATAAATATCCATAGTACCGCTGAAAATGTCATCTTGTCCCGCAAAAAATGAGCCACCACACAGCATCATGAGGGAAAAAAATTAAAAAGTTATAGCTCGCAGAATAAAGAGATGCAAAAATAATTATAAAATTGTTCTCATTGCATAAAAGCACCAAAACACAAAAAAATGACATAAATGAGGTGTCGCTTTAATCGTACTGACCTGAAGATTAAAATCGCTATATCAATTTTACCAGACACGTAACGGTGTAAATGCCCCCCCAATAGAAATTCATGAAATGTTGGTTTTCGTTCATTCTGCGTCCCAAAAATCGGAATAAAAAGCGTTCAAAAAATGTCACATGCAATAAAAACGTCAACTCGTCCCGCAAAAATTAAGACCTCACATGACTCGGTGGGTCAAAATATGGAAAAATTATAGCTCTCAAAATGTGGTGATGCAAAAAACTATTTTTACAATAAAAAGGGTCTTTTAGCGTATGACAGCTGCCAAACATATAAACCTGCTAAAAATAGTAAATCAAACCCACCTTTATCACCCCCTTAGTTAGGGAAAAATAATAAACTAAAAAAATGTATATTTCCATTTTCCCATTAGGGTTAGGGCTGAAATTAGGGTTAGGGATGTGTTGGGGTTAGGGTTGAAGTTACTGTAGAATTGGGGGTTTCCACTGTTTAGGCACAGCAGGTGCTCTCCAAACGCAACATGGCGTCTGATCTCAATTCCAGCCAATTCTGAAAAAAAAGTCAAACGGTGCTCTTTCCCTTCCAAGCTCTGCCATGTGTCCAAACAGTGGTTTACCCCCACATATGGGGTATCAACCTACTCAGGACAAATTGCACAACTTTTGGGTCCCATTTCTCCTGTCACCCTTGGAAAAATAAACAATTGAGGGCTAAAATATATTTTTTGTGGAAAAAAAGTATGATTGTTTTATGGCTCTACGTTATAAGCTTCTGTGAAGCACTTGGGGGTTCAAGGTGCTCACCACACATCTAGATATGTTCCTTGGTGGGGGTCTAGTTTCCAAAATGGGGTCACTTTTGGGGGGTTTCCACAGTTTAGGCACATCAGGGACTCTCCAAAGGCAACATGACACCCACAGACCATTCCATCAAAGGCTGCATTCCAAAACGTCACTACTTCCCTTCCGAGTCCCGACGTGTACCCATACATTAGTTTTCTCCAACATATGGGATATCAGTGTACTCAGGACAAATTGGACAACAACATTTGGGGCCCAATTTCTCCTGTTACCCTTGGGAATATAAAAAAATTGGGGACTAAAAGATCATGTTTGTGGAAAAAATATAACTTTTTAATTGTACGGCTGTACGTTATACACTTCTGTGAAGCCCTTGGGGGTTCAAAGTTCTCACCACATATCTAGATAAGTTCCTTGGGGGGGTCTAGTTTCCAAAATGGGGTCACTTGTGGGGGGTTTCCACTGTTTAGGCACATCAGGGGTGTTAGGAACGGCGGAACGCACTAAATAAAAATAAATAATAAAGTGCGTTCGCCGCTCGGGGTCCACCGTGTTGTGAGTTCATTTTCCCCTTCACTACTGAGGCCCGAGGAACTCCCTCTTCTGGTAAAGAAAGGTAGTGAGTCTGATTATCAAACACCTGAGCCTGATGATGATGACTGGCTGAGTGGAGTTACTGACTGGATATCAGGCTGCCGACGCCCTTCTGCCCTGCGGGTGATTTCTCTGTGGGATCCTTGGAGACCAGTCTGAATTCCTGCTCATCTAAAGCGAAGTTTTCTGCTCGGCTTTTTGCATTTGTGCTTTGACTTTGTTTTGCTTTGTTTTTCTGGATTTCTGCCATTCCCTGCTGGGGTGTGAATTCCTTTAGCTCAGTCTTCTGAAAATACCCAAGTGCTGATTTAGTTTTTGAAGCCTAGCTGCTTCAGGGTCTTTTTCCATATCAGCTTGTTGGCTTATGTCTTTGATAGGGTTTTGGCAGATTGCAGACAGCAACCTTCCTTTCCTGTTCTGTTTAGTTAGCTTGGGCCCCATCGTTTGCTCAGCCTATCTTTCTATCTGTGTGAGTGTTTTTTCGTCTTGCTTCACCGTCATTATATGTTGGGGGCTGCCTTTTACTTTGGGGTCTGCTCTGGGGCAGATTAGATTTCCTTTTCTGTCTTTAGGCTATTTAGCTCTCCGGCTGTGATCGAGGGGTCTAGGGCTTCGTAGGAACCCCCCACGGCTACTGCTAGTTGTGTTGATAGGTTCAGGGGTCTGCAATCTGATAGTTGCCAACTTCTCTTGTTTTCTGGACGTAGCTTCTATTTTTGTGTCTGCCTCCTATGGTGACTCAATCATAACACCACCGTGCAGTAGGTGTAACAACTGCTGCTGAGTGATGACAGAGGAGCAATATGGCGGTATGATGCAACTTCAACTTCACCCGGAATGTGCAGAGCGGGCTCTGTTCACATACAGAGGTGCCGCAACAAAAACATACAAAACACTAAACCTGTTAGTGACACAGGCTTCAGGTAGCATACAAAACGCTGAACCTGTTAGTGACACAGGCTTCAGGTAAATGCACACACGGTATCTGGTCACAGGAGCAGGACCCAGGACAGAGGAGCTGCATCCCTCTAGACCTACCGTATGTGCGGCATTGCTGCTGCGAACGCCAAGAAGGGCTGCGACTGCAGCGCAGCATAGGACACTGCCGCTCGACGACAAAGCCAAATAGCAAGCGCGATGTCGGACGCTAGCGTAGCGGTGTGCACAGTGGCTTAAGGCTTGCCACTGGCTGGCGCTGACTGCTAAACTAATTCCCTATCACCATGCGTAATATCAGAGGGAAGGGGTTTCAAATGAGTCAGTCACCAGAATCATACATCCGTCACCATTCACACATAGCAGTATAGTCTATACTAGCGCATGGCCGAACGGTCATGCGGGCTTTTTATAGCAGTCGGGACCTTCCGGAAGTTTCCAGATCTCCGAGAAGGACCAATGAGATCTGGAGCAGGACCTGAGCACATAACTCCCGATCTCCAATGGGAGATCGTCCCATGAGCATGCTCAGTAGGATGACAGAAGGACTTAGCCTCTGGAGAGATTTGCTGCTAGGCAATCTTCTCTGCAATCTCCTCTGTGGTAGATAAACAGCAGGAGACTGCAGAATGTGAGGGTCTGGATTCCTGCAGAGCAAACGCAGAAATCTGACGCCTAACATTACCCCCCTCCCTGAGCCTTCCGATCCACCAGCTTGTGCCCATCAGAGGTATAGGCGTCAGACTTGTCCGAAGGCAAGTCTGATGTCCCGGTAGGTGACAGAGAAACCCGGGACTCGTGGAAGGCATCAGGGGCGGCAAGATCGCCAAGTTTGAGAAGGGACACGTGGCAGACAACGGGAGCGGAAGTTAAAGTGGGACGCCACCGTGTGTCGGCAGCTGTCTCTACTCTTCATTTAAGGAGGCTATTCCGAGCACAAAAGGCGCAGGCCCGAATATATTTTTTAACATCCCGAGCCCTGTGCGGCCACCAGTAAGACCTTGCCAGGAGCTTTGTGGTCTGCATGTAGCCACAGTGACCACCCCTCCTGGAGGCGTGTGCCCATGCGAGAATCCTCAGGAGAAGGCGGGGAGGGACAATTGTCTTGGCCGGCGGCACAGAGTTTGGCCATTGCGGGGCACTGTTGTCCTGAGAAACAGCGTGCTGACAATGGTAACCGCAAATGGAGTTTTGTGCCGGACGCGCCTCGAGAACGGCGTGAGACACCTCCATGGGCTCTGGGAGTGGAGTCTCTGGCTCGGGTGGTTCCAGAGGCTCAAAAAAGTTGGGAGCCGAGGTAACCTTCCGTTTGGATTGAGCACGCTTCATACCGTGCCCCGAAAAACGGAGATCAATGTGGGTGGAAATGGCAATCAGCTCTTCCAAACTTGCAGGAACCTCTCTGGTAGAGAGAGCATCTTTAACATGCTCCGCCAAACCTCTCCAAAACACAGGGATGAGGGCTTTATCGGACCACTCCAGCTCGGAAGCCAGAGCCAGAAAACGGACGGTATACTGACTTACTGACTAACCGAAAGAGAACCCTGGGTAAAAGAAAGAAGCTGAAGAGAGGTGTCGTGCGTGACCCGTGGACCGAGGAAGACCTGCTTAATAGCTGTTAAAAACTGAGCAGCAGTCCGAACCTCGGGGTCACCACGCTCCCACAGTGGCGTAGCCCACTCCAACGCCTTGCCCGACAGTAGGGATACAATAAACCCCACCTTGGCCCATTCCGTAGGGAATCACGCAGCCAGTAGCTCCAGCTGGATAGAGCACTGGCTGATGAAACCCCTACAGGAGGCGCCATCGCCAGCAAATTTATCGGGCAACGGGAGGCGGGTAACTGTCGGCGCGAGGGCGGACGTGGACATGCAGGAAACCGCATCTGTGATTGCCTTTACAGCAGCTTCGGTGGATTGTGCAGCCGAGAGAGCCCTCTCAAGAGTGGCCAACCGGCCCTCAAGCTGCCGAATACACTAACAGTTGCTGCTGTTCTGCCATCACTAGCCAGACCCTGGCGCTAGTATAATGTTAGGAACGGCAGAAAGCACTAAATAAAAATAAATAATAAAGTGCGTTCGCTGCTCGGGGTCCACTGTGCAGTAGGTGTAACAATCGCTGCTGAGTGATGACAGAGGAGCAATATGGCGGTATGATGCCCACAGGTTCAACTTTACCCGGAGTGTGCAGAGCGGGCTCTGTTCACTCACAGAGGTGCCGCAACAAAAACATACAAAACACTGAACCTGTTAGTGACACAGGCTTCAGGTAAATGCACACACGGTATCTGGTCACAGGAGCAGAACCCAAGACAGAGGAGCTGCAACCCTCTAGACCTACCGTGTGTGTGGTATCGCTGCTGCGAACACCATGAAGGGCGACTGCAGCGCGGCGTAGGACACTGCCGCTCGATGACAAAGCCAGATAGCAAGCGCGATGTCGGACACTAGCGTAGCGGTGCGGTGTGCACAGTGGCTTAAGGCTTGCCACTGACTGGCGCTGACTGCTAAACTAATTCCCTATCACCATGCGTAATATCAGAGGGAAGGGGTTTCAAATCAGTCAGTCACCAGAATCATACATCCGTCACCATTCACACATAGAAGTATAGTCTATACTAGCGCATGGCTGAACGATCATGCGCGCTTTTTATAGCAGCCGGGACCTTCCGGAAGTTTCCAGATCTCCGAGATGGACCAATGAGATCTGGAGCAGGACCTGAGCTTATGACTCCCGATCTCCAATGGGAGATCGTCCCATCCAGTAGGATGACAGAAGGACTTAAGGCCCCTTTACATTTAGCGATGCACCAGCGATCCCGACAATGATATGACGCGGTCAGGATCGCTGGTGCATCGCTAAATGGTCGCTAGTGAGCTGCCATACAGGCAGATCTCACAGCAATGCAGCAGCGATCTAGCGGTCGTTGCTTACCTTTCAGACGCGGCGATCCTAACGTCCTCCCGTCCGCGTCCACGCGTCGCTCTTCAGCGCCAGCAGGAAGCCCAGCAGGAAGCGCCCGACGAGAAATGGAGCTGCGCGATCAGCGATGGACAGCGGGGGAGCCGGTCGGAGGTATTACACATAGCGATATCGCTGCTGCGTCACCAAATCGGTGATACTTTAGCGATATCGCTATGTGTAAAACCCACTATAGCCTCTGGAGAGATTTGCTGCAAGGCAATCTCCTCTGCGGTAGATAAACAGCAGGAGACTGCAGAATGTGAGGGTCTGGATTCCTGCAGAGCAAACGCAGAAATCTGACGCCTAACAAGGGGCTCTCCAAACGTGACATGGCATCCGATCTGAATTCGAGCCAATTTTGTGTTGAAAAAGTCAAACGTGCTCCTTCCCTTCTGAGGTCTGCCATGTGCCAAAACAGTGGTTCCCCCCACATATCAGGTATCAGCGTACTCAGGACAAATTGCACAATATCTTTTGCAGTCCAATATCTCCTGTTTCCCTTGGTAAAATAAAAAAAATGGACCTGAAGTAATTTTTTTGTGAAAAATTGTTAAATGTTCATTTTTTTTAAACATTCAAAAAATTCCTGTGAAGCACCTGAAGGGTTAATAAACTTCTTGAATGTGGTTTTGAGCACTTTGAGGGGTGCAGTTTTTAGAATGGTGTCACTTTTGGGTATTTTCTATCATATAGACCCCTCAAAGTGGCTTCAAATGTAATGTGGTCCCTAAAAATAAAATGGTGTTGTAAAAATGAGAAATCGCTGGTCAACTTTTAACCCTTATAACTTCCTAACAAAAAAAAAATTTTGGTTCCTAAATTGTGCTGATATAAAGTAAAGTAAACACGTGGGAAATGTCATTTATTAAGTTTTTTGTGTGCCATATACAGTATCTGTGATTTAAGGGCATAAAAATTCAAAGTTGAAAAATTGCAAAATTTTCGCCAAATTTCCATTTTTTTTTTCACAAATAAACGCAAGTTATATGAATGAAATTTTACCACTAACATGAAGTACAATATGTTACAAGAAAGCAATGTCAGAATCAGCGGGATCCATGGAAGCGCTCCAGAGTTATTACTTCATAAAGGGACAGTGGTCAGAATTGTAAAAATTGGCCCCGTCATGAACGTGCAAACCACCCTTGGGGGTAAAGGGGTTAAAAGCTGTATCCGTTGGTACGGCAGATACATAGATGATATCATAGTCATATGGAACTCGGATGTATCTGCTGTACAAAGTCTAAATTTTTACTTCAATTGTAATCCTTTGAATCTAAAATTTGCAATTCAACAAGAAAATTCATGTATTGACTTTCTCGATTTGAGTCTGCATGGGATTTCTGGTAAACCTGTCATAATGCGTACATTCAGAAAGGACACAGCAGGGAATACCATACTCCATGCTAGCAGTCACCATCCCAAATATTCAATAAAAAGTATACCAATTGGTGAAATGACGCGAGCTAAACGCAATTGTAGTACAAGAACAGAGTATGAGGAAGTTTCTAATATTAAACAATGCTTAGCCTGAAGGGGATAGAGCCAATGGAATTTGAATAGAGAAGCGAAAATTGTGGCTCAAAAACCGCACTTTAAATTCAAACATAGTACACTAAACAATTCTGATAATCTTGTAACATTAGTACTCCAATACAGAAATCAATTTGCTACTATCAAAATAATTATACAAAATAATTTATCTATTTTAAAGGAGGATCCAGACATAGATAATATTATAAGAAAGGGTTTCAGAATAGTTTCTAGATGAGCGCCATCCATAGGACAGAGTCTTTCACCTAGTTTTTTTTAATACATCTCAAACTTATTCTACGAATTGGCTTAGTAGTAAGGGTTTTTTCAAGTGTGGCGCTAAATCATGTAAAACTTGTCAACACACTAAAATAAGTTCCAGTTTTGGGGATTCTAGTGAGAGCAATCATTTTGCTATTAAAACTTGTATTAATTGTAACACCAAAAATGTGGTCTACATTATGGAATGTACTCTTTGCCATTAAAAATATGTTGGAATCACAAAGCTTATGTTGAAAACAAGAATTAGGGAACACATTTCTGATATAGAGAATATTAACACAAATAGAAACACATCCCAGGCTTCTAAACATTTTATTGAGTGCCACAAGGGAGAAATAAAATCACTCATAGTGTATTGAAAAAATACACCTACTAGAGGTGGTGACACTGAACTCACATTAAGAAACAGAGAAGCCTGGTGGATTTTCAAATCAAACACCAGAGTTCCCTTTGGCTTGAACAAAAGAAAGGATATGTTATTTTATTAAAAACATTTTTTTGTTATTCTATTCCTTTCTTTCATAATTTCCAGGACACCAGGTTTTCTCCAAATAATTATGGTGATCCAATGGAGCAGTGAGAAAAAAAGATTTGAGAAGTTTTCTTGCAAGTATTCGATGTATTTATTACATGTATTATTATTATTTATTACTAGCTGAAGAGCCCGCCGCTACCCGGGCATAGTAACTAACTGTGGATAGTTATAGCAAATTATAATTATCCTCCATCCCATAGTTCCGTGCCCATCTACCCAACATACCTATCCTCCATCCCATAGTCGAGTGCCCATATACCAATCACACATCCTCCATCCCATAGTCCCATGCACATATACCCATGATACATATTCTCCATCCCATAGTCCCATGCCCATATACCCATCATACATATTCTCCGTCCCATGCCCATATACCCATCATACATATTCGCCATCCCAGTCGAGCGACCATATACGCATCACACATCTGTCATCTCATAGTCCCATGCCCATATACCCATCACACATCCTCCATCCCATAGTCCCATGCCCATATACCCATCATACATATTCGCCATCCCATAGTCGAGTGCCCATATACCCATCACACTTCCTTCATCTCATAGTCCCGTGCCCATACACCCATCATACATATCCTCCATCCCATAGTCCCGTGCCCATATACCCATCATACACATCCACGATCCCATAGGCCCGTGCCCATATACCCATCATACATATCCTCCATCCCATAGTCGAGTGCCCATATACCCATCACACATCCTCCATTCCATAGTCCCATGCCCATCACACATCCTCCATCCCATGCCCATATACCCATCACACATATTCGCCATCCCATAGTCGAGTGCCCATATACCCATCACACATCCTTCATCTCATAGTCCCATGCCCATATACCCATCATACATATCCTCCATCCCATAGTCCTGTGCCCATATACCCATCCTCCATCCCATAGTCCTGTGCCCATATACCGTCATACATATCCTCCATCCCATAGTCCAGTGCCCATATATCCATCACACATCCTCCATCCCATAGTCAACCATTATGACATCATAATGAGCGGCGGGGCTTGCAACCTATGACATCACCGTCGCCATGGCAACCATTATGACATCATAATGAGGGGTGGGGCTTGATACACACTTTTTCCCCATTATGTAGATAAGGGCAAAATTGTTTGGTGAATTGGAACGTGCAGGGTTAAAATTTCGCCTCACAACATAGCCTAGGACACTCTCGGGGTCCAGATGTGTGACTGTGCCAAATTTTGTGGCTGTAGCTGCGACGCTGCGGATGCCAATCCCGGACATACATACATACACACACTTGAGCTTTATATATTAGATTATAGCGCCATTTATTCCATGGCGCTTTACATGTGAGGAGGGGTATAAATAATACATACGAGTACAGTAATCTCAAACAATACAAGTCACGACTGGTACAAGATGAGAGAGGACCCTGCCCGCGAGGGCTCACAATCTACAAGGGATGGGTGAGGATACAGTAGGCGAGGGTAGAGCTGGTCGTGCAGCGGTTTGGTGGACCGGTGGTTACTGCAGGTTGTAGGCTTGTTGGAAGAGGTAGGTCTTCAGGCTCTTTTTGAAGGTTTCCATGGTAGGCGAGACTGATATGTTGTGGTAGAGAGTTCCAGAGTAGGGGGATGCGTGGGAGAAATCTTGTATGCGATTGTGGGAAGAGGAGATAATAGGGGAGTACAGAAGGAGATCTTGTGAGGATCGGAGGTTTCGTGCAGGTAAGTACTTGGAGACGAGGTCACAGATGTATGGAGGACTCAGGTTGTGGATGGCTTTGTATGTCATGGTTAGGGTTTTGAACTGGAGTCTTTGAGTAATGGGGAGCCAGTGCAAGGATTGACAGAGAGGAGAGGCCAGGGAGTAGCGGGGGGACATGTGGATTAGTGGGGCAGCAGAGTTTAGAATAGATTGGAGAGGTGCGAGAGTGTTAGAGGGGAGGCCACAGAGCAGGAGGTTGCAGTAGTCAAGGCAGGAGATGATGAGGGCATGGACTAGGGTTTTTGCAGACTCTTGGTTGAGGAATGTACAGATCCATGAAATATTTTTGAGTTGAAGTCGGTCTGGAAGTGGAAAGGGCATTGATATGTGGTTTGAAAGATCAGTGTCAAGGATAACCCGAGGCAGCGAGCTTGTGGGACTGGAGAGATTGGGCAGCCGTTTACTTTAATGGATAGGTCAATTGGGGGGGTTACGTGAGATGGGGGAAAGATGATTAATTCTGTTTTGTCCATATTAAGTTTTAGAAATCTAGCAGATGAAATAGCAGACAGACATTGAGGGATTCTGTTTAGTAGGGAGGTGATATCTGGACCAGAGATGTAAATCTGTGTGTCATCAGCATAGAGGTGATACTGAAAGCCATGAGATTCTATGAGCTGTCCGAGGCCGAAGGTGTAAATGGAGAAGAGCAGGGGCCCTAGGACTGAACATTGTGGGACTTCGACAGATAGGGGGCGCAGTGAGGAGGTGGTGTGCAAGTGGGAGACGCTGAATGTCCGGTTAGGTATGATGCAATCCAAGATAGGGCCAAGTCTGTGATGCCAAGAGATGAGAGGGTCTGTAGTCATAGGGAATGGTCCACTGTGTCAATGGCAGAGGACAGGTCCACGAGGAGGACAGAGTAGTGTTGCTTGGCCTTGGCGGCTAATAGGTCATTGGTGACCTTAGTTAGGGGCAGTTTCAGTGAAGCGGTGGGGCCGGAAGCCAGATTGTAATCGGTCAAGGAGGGAGCAAGAAGAGAGGTGGGAGGACAGTTCAAGATGGACGTATTGTTCCAGTAGTTTTGAGGCATAGGGGAGAAGTGATATAGGGCGATAGCTAGATACAGAGGATGGGTCAAGAGAGGGCTTTTGAGGATAGGTGTGATTGAGGTACATTTAAAGCTTGAGGGGAAACACCAGTTGTTAGTGATAGGTTGAAGAGGTGGGTTAGGGTTGGGATGAAGACTGTGGTGTGGTTTGGTATGGTGGGATGGATCGGGTCAAGTGAACAGGTAGTGAGATGTGATCTTGATAGTAGAGTGGAGAGTCGATCTTCTGTAATGGTGGAGAAGTTGGTTTTGGAGGCAGAGGGCAGGGCAATTAGGAGGAAGGGCTCTGGGGGTTATTGACCAAAACTTTCTCTGATGTTATCAATCTTCTTGAAAAATGAGGCAAAGTCTTCAGCTGAGATGAGTGGGGAGGGAGGAGGTGCTGGGGGGAGGTAGAGGAGAGAATTAAAGGTGTTGAATAACTGTTTAGGGTTGTGAGACAGGGAGGATATGAGATGTGAAGTAGGTTTGTTTTGCTGCAGCGAGTGTGGCCTTGCAAGTATTGAGGGTCTGTTTGAATGCGATGAAGTCCTCATTGGAGTGGGATCTTTTCCATCTCCTCTCAGCAGCCCTGGAAGCCCACCTCAGTTCTTTGGTCAGACTGGTGTGCCAGGGCTGTCTGTTGATTTTGCGAGCTTTGGTATGAGGGGCAACTGATTCCAAAGCTACAGCTATTGTGGTGTTATATAGAGCGGTAGCGGCATCCGCATTGTTTAGGGAACTTATGTCTGTAAGAGGGAGGAGAGATTCAGACAGTGAGTGTAGATTGAGGTGTTGAAGATTTCTGCGAGGGTGTGCAAGTTTTTGAGGTGGGGATTGTGGACCTGAGGAGGAGAGGGAAGAAAATGTAAGTAGGTTGTGGTCAGAAAGAGGAAGAGGTGAGTTAGAGGCTAGATAGGGCGCAGAGGCGGGTGAAGATGAGGCCTAGCGTGTGGCTAGACACAATTATACTTAACCCCTTCCTGACATCCGACGTACTATCCCGTCCACGGTACCCGGGCCCGTATGACCGGGGACGGGATAGCACGTCTACCGCGATCAGCGGCGCCCACATGGTGAGCGCCGCTGATCGCGGCCGGGTGTCAGCTGATTATCACAGCTGACACCCGGCACTATGTGTCAGGGGCGGTCACGGACCGCCCCCGACACTTTAACCCCTTGCACACCGCGATCAAACATGATCGCGGTGTACCGGGAGTTAAAGGGAAGCATCGGCAGGGAGGGGGCTCCCTCCGTGCTTCCCTGAGCCCCCCACGGCAGCGCAATGTGCAGCGCTGCTGCGGGGGGCTCCTATCCTCCAGGCCCCCGAATCCAAGATGGCGACGGGGGCCTTCGGGGACCTGAGGAAGCTGGCTTCCTCAGTGCCTGCAAAGCGCAGGCAAGAGGAAGTCTGCTTCAATGCCTGTGACAGATTGCTGATCTGTCACAGTGATCTGTGATGTGACAGATCAGCGATCTGTCACAGGACAGTGATGTCCCACCTGGGACTATGTAATAAAGTAAAAAAAAAATTAAAAAAAAATGTAAAAATAAATTAAAAAAAAAAAATCGCCAAATAAATTAGTAAAAAAAAAAAAAAAAAAATATTCCCCAATAAATTCATTTTTTGAAAATAATAAAAAAAAAACAAAACAATAAAAGTACACATATTAGGTATCGCCGCGTCCGTAATGACCCGCCCTATAAAACTGTCCCATTAGTTAACCCTTTTAGCGAACCCCTTAAAAAATAAAAATAAAAAAACGAAGCAAAAAATAATGATTTATTATCATACCGCCAAACAAAAAGTGTAATATCGTGCGATCAAAAAGACGCATATAAATATCCATGGTACCGCTGAAAACGTCATCTTGTCCCGCAAAAAACGAGCTGCCACACAGCATCATCAGCGAAAAAATAAAAAAGTTATAGCTCACAGAATAAAGCGATGCAAAAATAATTTTTTATATAAAATAGTTTTCATTGCATAAAACCGACAAAAACATAAAAAAACGACCTAAATGAGGTATCGCTGTAACCGTACTGACCCGAAGAATAAAACCGCTTTATCAATTTTACCGCACGCGGAACGGTGTAAACGCACCCCCCCCAAAAGAAATTCATGAAACGCTGGTTTTTGTTCATTCTGCGTCCCAAAAATAGGAATAAAAAGCGATCAAAAAATGTCACGTGCCCGAAAATGGTACCAATAAAAACGTCAACTCGTCCCGCAAAAAATAAGACCTCACATGACTCAGTGGGTCAAAATACGGAAAAATTATAGCTCTCAAAATGTGGTGATGCAAAAACTATTTTACAATAAAAAGCGTCTTTTAGCGTGTGACAGCCGCCAAACATAAAAACCGCCATAAATAGTAAATCAAACCACCCGTTATCACCTCCTTAGTTAGGGAAAAATAATAAAACTAAAAAAAAGTATCTATCTCCATTTTCCCGTTAGGGTAAGGCTGTGTGCACACGCTGCGGATTAGGTGCGGATTCATCCGCGCGGATTTTGTAAAATCCGCAGGTGAAACCGCAGGTCAAAAGACCTGCGGTTTTACCTGCAGATTGCTCTGCGGTTTTGTCCTGCGGTTTTTCATCTCCTCATTAGAGGAGATGGCAAACCGCAGGAGAATCCGCAGAAAGAATTGACATGTCAATTCTTTCTGCGGATTGAAAACCGCAGATAATCCGCGCGGAAAATTCCGCACCGTCTGCACTGCGGTTTTTGATTCCCATAGGGAATCATGGTACTGGGGTCTGCAGCAGCCAAAACCGCTGCGGAACTGCAGCAAAATCCGCAGCGTGTGCACACAGCCTTAGGGTTAGGGCTAGGGTTAGGGCTAGGGTGAGCTAGGGTTAGGGTTAGGGCTAGGGTTAGGGCTCAGATTAGGGTTAGGGGTGTGTTGGGGTTAGGGTTGGAGTTATAATTGGGGGTTTCCACTGTTTGGGTACATCAGGGGCTCTCCAAATGCAACATGGCGTCTGATCTCAATTCCAGCCAATTCTGAGTTGAAAAAGTCAAATGGTGCTCCTTCCCTTCCAAGCTCTGCCATGCGCCCAAACAGTGTTTTACCCCCACATGTAGGGTATCAGCCTACTCAGGACAAATTGCAAAACAATTTTTGGGGTCCAATTTCTCCTGTTACCCTTAGGAAAATAAAAAATTGGGGGCAAAAATATCATTTTTGTGGAAAAAAATGATTTTTTTATTTTCACGTCCGAGTGTTATAAACTTCTGTGAAGCACTTGGGGGTTCAAAGTGCTCACCACACATCTAGATAAGTTCCGTGGGGGGTCTAGTGTCCAAAATGGGGTCACTTGTGGGGAGTTTCAATAGTTTAGGTACATCAGGGGCTCTCCAAACGCACATGACACCCGCAGACCATTCCATCAAAGTCTGCATTCCAAAACGTCACTGCTTCCCTTCCGAGCCCCGACGTGTGTCCATACAGTAGTTTTCTCCCACATATGGGGTGTCAGCGTACTCAGGCCAAATTGGACAACAACTTTTGGGGTCCAATTTCTCCTGTTACCCTTGGGAAAATGAAAAAATTGGGGACTAATTGATCATGTTTCTGGAAAAAATACCATTTTTTTATTTTCATGCCCTGGCATTATAAACTTCTGTGAAGCCCTTGGGGGTTCAAAGTGCTCACCTCACATCTAGATAAGTTCCTTAGTGGGTCTAGTTTTCAAAATGGGGTCATTTGTGGGGGGTTTCCACTGTTTAGGTACATTAGGGGCTCTCCAAAGGCAACATGACACTCGCAGACCATTCCATCAAAGTCTGCATACCAAAACGTCACTACTTCCCTTCCGAACCCCGACGTGTGCCCATACAGTAGTTTTCACCCACATATGGGGAATCAGCATACTCAGGACAAATTGGATAACAACTTTTGGGGTCCAATTTCTCCTGGTACCCTTGGGAAAATAAAAAAATTGTGACTAAAAGATCATGTTTGTGGAAAAAATACGAATTTTTTATTTTCACGCCCGGGCGTTATAAACTTCTGTGAAGCACTGGGGGGTTCAAAGTGCTCACCACACATCTAGATAAGTTCCTTGGGGGGTCTAGTTTACAAAATGGTGTCATTTGTGGGGGGTTTCCACTGTTTAGGTACATTAGGGGCTCTCCAAAGGCAACATGACACCCGCAGACCATTCCATCAAAGTCTGCATTCCAAAACGTCATTACTTCCCTTCCGAGCTCCGACGTGTGCCCATACAGTAGTTTTCTCCCACATATGGGGTATCAGCATACTCAGGACAAATTGGACAACAACTTTTGGGGTCCAATTTCTCCTGGTACCCTTTGGAAAATAAAAAAAATGGTGACTAAAAGATCATGTTTGTGGAAAAAATACGAATTATTTATTTTCACGCCCGGGCATTATAAACTTCTGTGAAGCACTGGGGGGGTCAAAGTGCTCACCAAACATCTAGATAAGTTCCTCAGGGGGTCTAGTTTCCAAAATGGTGTCATTTGTGGGGGGGGTTTCCACTGTTTTGGTACATCAGGAGTTTTCCAAACGCGACATGGTGTCCGATCTCAATTCCAGCCAAAAACGTCAAATGGCGCTGCTTCCCTTCCGAGCTCTGCCATGCGCCCAAATAGTGGTTTACCCCCACATGTGGGGTATCAGCGTACTCAGGACAAATTGCACAATAACTTTTACGGTCCTGTTACCCTTGGAAAAATAAGAATTGAGGGTGAAAAGATCATTTTTGTGGAAAAAATATGATTTTTTAATTGTATGGCTTTATGTTATAAACTTCTGTGAAGCCCATGGGGGTTCAAAGTTCTCACCACACATCTAGATAAGTTCCTTAGGGGGTCTAGTTTCCAAAATGGTGTCATTTGTGGGGGATTTCCACTGTTTTGGTACATCAGGGGTTTTCCAAACGCGACATGGTGTCCGATCTCAATTCCAGCCAAAAACGTCAAATGGCGCTGCTTCCCTTAAGAGCTCTGCCATGCGCCCAAATAGTGGTTTACCCCCACATGTGGGGTATCAGCGTACTCAGGACAAATTGCACAATAACTTTTAGGGTCCTGTTACCCTTGGAAAAATAAGAATTGAGGGTGAAAAGATCATTTTTGTGGAAAATATATGATTTTTTAATTGTATGGCTGTATGTTATAAACTTCTGTGAAGCCCATGGGGGTTCAAAGTTCTCACCACACATCTAGATAAGTTCCTTAGGGGGTCTAGTTTCCAAAATGGTGTCATTTGTGGGGGGTTTCCACTGTTTTGGTACATCAGGAGTTTTCCAAACGCGACATGGTGTCCGATCTCAATTCCAGCCAAAAACGTCAAATGGCATTGCTTCCCTTCCGAGCTCTGCCATGCGCCCAAATAGTGGTTTACCCCCACATGTGGGGTATCAGCGTACTCAGGACAAATTGCACAATAACTTTTAGGGTCCTGTTACCCTTGGGAAAATAAAAATTGGGGTGAAAAGATCATTTTTGTGGAAAAAATATGATTTTTTAATTGTACCGCTGTACGTTATAAACTTCTGTAAAGCCCTTGTGGGTTCAAAGTTCTCACCACATATCTAGATAAGTTCCTTGGGGGGTCTAGTTTCCAAAATGGGGTCACTTGTAGGGGGTTTCCACTGTTTAGGTACATCAGGGACTCTCCAAACGTGACATGGCGTCCGATCTGAATTCCAGCCAATTTTGCATTGAAAAAGTCAAACGGCGCTCCTTCCATTCTGAGCTCTGCCATGCGCCGAAACAGTCGTTCCCCCCCACAAATCAGGTATCAGCGTACTCAGGACAAATTGCACAATAACTTTTGCAGTCCAATTTCTCCTGTTACCCTTGGTAAAATAAAAAAAATTGAACCTGAAGTATTTTTTTTTGTGAAAAAAAGTTAGATGTTCATTTCTTTATAAATATTCAAAAAAATTCCTGTGACGCACCTAATGGGTTAATAAACTTCTTGAATGTGGTTTTGAGCACCTTAAGGGGTTCAGTTTTTAGAATGGTGTCACTTTTGGGTATTTTCTATCATATAGACCCCTCAAAGTGGCTTCAAATGTGATGTGGTCCTAAAAATAAAATGGTGTTGTAAAAATGAGAAATCGCTGGTCAACTTTTAACCCTTATAACTTCCTAACAAAAAAAAATTTTGGTTGCAAAATTGTGCTGATGTAAAGTAAACATGTGGGAAATGTTACTTATCAAGTTTTTTGTGTGCCGTATCTCTGTGATTTAAGGGCATAAAAATTCAAAGTTGGAAAATTGCGAAATTTTCAAAATTTTTGCCAAATTTCCAATTTTTTCACAAATAAACGCAAGTTATTTGAATGAAATTTTACCACTAACATGAAGTACAATATGTCACGAAAAAACAATGTCAGAATCACCGGGATCAATGGAAGCGTTCCAGAGTTATGACCTCATAAAGGTACAGTGGTCAGAATTGTAAAAATTGGCCCGGTCATGAACGTGCAAACCACCCTTGGGGGTGAAGGGGTTAAAGGGAATCTGTCACCGGAAATTTGCAAGCTATGTAAATGCCGTGTCCGGTGTTTCTTCTTTTCTCCACCCAATCCGTGACTGCCGTCCGCAATATTTTCCGGAATTAGAGTTCTCCATATTTCGCGTGTGTGCAAAGCAATCTTGCCTCGCGCACGTGCAGTGATTTGCCCAACTGCGGGCAAAGCCGAAAATCATTACTGCGCATGCGCCGGTACACTATGTCCCGGAAGTATTTCACGTCAGATATTTATATGGAGAGGGACATGTGATTTTAGCAGCCAATGACACGTGCCATGGTGTCAGGACATTGTGGGTGTTTCCTGCGCCCTGATTGGCAAGTTGCAATGTACACACAAAGTTATTTTAATAAATTGACCTCTATGCTGTGCTTACAAGAACGCCGTGCCTCTGGGCTCTGCAAACCCTTTATCATACACGTGCCAAACACTCAGAAAACACCATTATCGTTGCTAAAGTGCTGAAAATATTTTTGTGGCAACACGCAAATATTTTCCCACACTTTTACCGAATTTTACCAATTTTATAAAATTTTGCTCGGGTTTCCGATCACGAATACAAATGTGCCATATTCTTGCCGAATTTATGCTTGGCGATCATTTTCTGATCAAATTCGCTCATCTCTATTAAAGATGTTGTCCACTACTTGGAGGTGGGTGTAGCCACTATTTTACTTGGTGCAAACAGTGATTGAGAAGGACTTGTCTGAGTAGTGGACAACCGCTTTATCATAGGTCTCCCTCTTGAGGCATAACTAGGGGTTCAGCTCAAGTGGGGAAGTAGGGGGCTAAACATCTGAGTGGACCCCTAACCAGGTGCTGTGTGTACAACTATGGTAGTGAACCCTGATCGTGGGTAGAGAAGAACTTCAGCCACTTTGTTACTGACAATAAATCTCAACTTAAAGACTAACACTGATATTACAGCCATATGGTGACCATATAGTGGTAGATACCAGACCTGCAGACTATAAATTTACAGTACAGTTATATATAGTAACTTACAGTTGACGTTCTTTCTGGTGCAATAATTAATTTTTCCATCTGGACTAGACCGACATGACAATTTCTTCCAGTTAAGATTCGTCTGCAGAAATAACAACAAAAACACATCTGACTTCTCACATTTCCAACCCTATCACCATTTATACCTAACCTGCACAAACTGCTCATCCTGCTGATACCCCAATACTGAGCCGCTGCTGCCGTATGCTCCCTGCATCAGCGCGCTGGTAACTAAGTACACATCGACTCCGCGGTGCTGATCGCTGGTGAAGCTGTCTGTCTGACAGCTCACCAGCGATCATGTAGCGACTCACCAGCGGTCCTGACACATTGAGATCGTCGGGATCACTGGTGAGTCGCTATGTGTGACGGTGCCCTAAACCTCTGATCTGATATCAGGCGTTGTGAGACGCTACTGTAAATGATCAGGGCAACTTTACAGATAACTCTTTGTATCTTATCTGGTCTCATCCAGTGTCAAACTGCTAATGTCAGCAAATCATGTGTCCAATATGGAGCCTGTAAGCCTACTCTATATACCAATTATGGAAAAACTTTTGCCAGCCATACGCGCCATCCCTGATATATACTACCGTTCAAAACTTTAGGGTCACTTAGAAAAGCAGTTTTTTCCAATGAAGCTAACACTAAATGATTTAGAAATACACTCTATACATTGTTAATGTGGTAAATGACTATTCTAGCTGCAAACATCTGGTGTGTAATGCAATATTTTCATAGGTGTATAGAGGCCCATTTCCAACAACCATCACTCCAGTGTTCTTATTTTACTTTGTGTTTGCTAACTATGTAAGAAGGCTAATAGATGGTTAGAATACCCTTGAAAACCCTTGTGCAAGTATGTTAGCCCAGCTGAAAACAGTTTGGCTGATTGGAGAAGCTATAAACCTGACCTTCCTTTGAGCTAGTTGAGAATCTGGAGCATTACATTTGATGGTTCCATTAAACTCTCAAAATGGCCAGAAAAAAAACTTTCATGTGAAACTCGACAGTCTATTCTTGTTCTAAGAAATGAAGGCTATTCCATGTGAGAAATTGCCAAGAAACTGTAGATTTCCTACAAAGGTGTGTACTACTCCCTTCAGAGGAGAGCACAAACAGGCTCTAACCAGAGTAGAAAGAGAAGTGGGAGGCCCCACTGCACAACTGAGCAACAAGGCAAGTACATTAGAGTCTGTAGTTTGAGAAATTGACGCCTCACAGGTCCTCAACTGGCAGCGTCATTAAACAGCACACGCAAAATGCCAGTGTCAACGTCTACAGTGAATAGGCGACTCCGGGATGCTAGCCTTCAGGGCAGAGTGGCAAAAGAAAAAGCCATATCTGAGACTGGCTAATAAAAGGAAAAGATTAATATGGGCAAAAGAACACAGACATTGAACAGAGGAAGATTGGAAAAAAGTGTTATGGACAGACGAATCCAAGTTTGAGGTGTTTGGATCACACAGAACATTTGTGAGATGCAGAACTGAAAAGATGCTGGAAGAGTGCCTGATGCCATCTGTCAAGCATGGTGGAGGTAATGTGATGGTCTGGGGTTGCTTTGGTGCTGGTAAAGTGTGAGATTTGTACAAGGTAAAAGGGGTTTTGAATAAGGAAGGCTATCACTCCATTTTGCAACGCCATACCCTGTGGACAGTGCTTAATTGGCGCCAATTTCAACCTACAACAGGACAATGACCCAAAGTATACCTCCAAATTAAGGAAGTACTATTTAGGGAAGAAGTAGGCAGCTGGTATTCTATCTGTAATGGAGTGGCCAACGCAGTCACCAGATCTCAACCCCATTGAGCTGTTGTGAGAGCAGCTTGACCGTATGGTACGCAAAAAGTGCCCATCAAGCCAAACCAACTTGTGGGAGGGGCTTCTGGAAGCATGGGGTGAAATTTCTCCAGATTACCTCAGCAAATTAACTGCTAGAATGCCAAAGGTCTGCAATGCTGGAATTGCTGCAAAGGGAGCATTCTTTGACGAAAGCAACGTTTGAAGGAGAAAATTATTATTTCAAAAAATCTTTTTTTCGAACCTTGTCAATGTCTGGGCTAGATTTTAAATTCATTTGGCAACTCATTTAATAAAAGTATGCGTTTTCATGGAAAACACAAAATTATCTGGGTGACCCCAAACGTTTGAACGGTAGTGTACATGAAATCAAGATTGCAGGGAGAGAATAGAAATGTGCATCATTTGCTGATGATCTCCTAATCTACAGTCGTGTGAAAAAGTGTTTGCCTCCTTATTTCCTATTCTTTTGCATGTTATGTTTTAAGGGTAGGGGGGCAATCACTTTTCCGCACAGGGCCCTGTAAGTTTGGATTTCTTTTTCCCTTAATAATAAATACCTTCAATTAAAAACTGCATTATGTCTTTACTTGTGATATGTTTAATATTTGCATTTTTGGTGATCTGAAACATTTAAGTGTGACAAACATATAAAACAATAAGAAATCAGGAAGGGGGCAAACACTTTTCACACAACTGCATATTACCAATCCACATATACCTGGCCCGTCTCTGATTGAATTCATGCATTTCGAGAAATGGTCACAATTCAAGATATTGATAAATGTGAAGAATTAAATGTCTTTCTACACCAATAAAAGTCCAAAGTTCGTTTGACAGAGTCAATGATCTTAAGATAATCTACCTAGCCTGCTACTGTATACCTGCTGCAATCCATCCGGGTGTACAGCTCTGGCAAAAATTAAGAGACCACTGCAGTTTTGTAAAAATCAGCTTCTCTATATGTCTGATAGCCATTCCATTGTCAGTTGAATTCCAACCAGAGTACACCTCATTCTACTTAATGTGCTTCTGATTAGGTGATCACCTGAACCAAATTGTATTTAATGAAGGAAAGTATAAAAAAACCTGCTGTGGTGTTCACAATCCTCTTGCAATAGGACAAGTTGGATGGCAAAACAAGTACTAGTAATATCCCAAAAGAAATAGGAATGAAAAAATAACTTAACCATGGCAAATGAGTAGAAAAGTATTGAGTGAGGAAAAGAAGGGCTCAATTCTGGCTTTACTAGCAGAGGGATACAGTGAGCATCATGTTGCCTCCATCCTTAAAATTTTGAAGACGGCAGTCCATTACAACAAGGTCAAGCAGCAGATATTGGGGACAACAAAGCTACAGACCAACAGAGGGCGAAAACGACTCTCCACTGACCGGGATGATGACAGTCATCTTATGCAAAAGGCACTCAGCAACCGCAGGATGACATCAAGTGACCTACAAAAGGAATGGCAAATGGCAGCTGGGGTGAAGTGCAAAGCAAGAACAGTTCATAGCAGGCACCTAGAGGCAGGGCTCAAGTCATGTAAAGCTAGATAAAAGCCTTTCATCAATGAGAAGCAAAGGAGAGCCAGGCTGAAGTTTGCCAAAGACCATAAGGATTGTACCATAGAGGACTGGAGTAAGGTAACCTTCTCTGATGAGTAATTTTCAGCTTTGCCCAACACCTGGTCATCTAATGGTTAGACAGAGACCTGGAGAGGCGTACAAGCCACAGTGTCTTGCACCCACTGTGAAATTTGGTGGAGGATCGGTGATGATCTGGGGATGCTTCAGCAAGACGGAAATTGGGCAGGTTAATCTTTGCGAAGGATGTATGAATCAAGCCACATACAAAGTTATCCTGGAAAGTCAGTTGATTCCTTTTGCACAGGCAATGTTCCCCAACTCTAAGGACTGTTTTTTTCCAGCAGGACAATGCGCCATGCCACACAGCTAGGTCAATCAATGTGTGGATGAAGAACCACCACATCAAATCCCTGTCATGGCCAGCCCAATCTCCAGACCTGAACCCCATTGAAAACCTCTGAAATACTGGAATGTAATCAAGAGGAAGATGGATAGCCACAATCCATCAAACGAACTGCTTAAATTTTTGTACCAGGAGTGGCATAAGGTCACCCAAAAGCAGTGTGAAAGAATGGTAGAAAGCATGCCAAGACGCATGAAAGCTGTGATTAAAAATCATGGTTATTCCACAAAATATTGATTTCTGAACTTTTCCTGAGTTAAAACATTAGTATTGTAAACTCTTCTTACAACCCTTGTAGTGTTATTGTTGTGGTTTATTACAATTATTTTTTTAATCTCGTTCTTTCTTTTACTATTTCTGGAAAATTGAATTTTCCTTTCCTGTTATATTATTGAAATTTTCTAAATAAAGAATATATATAAAAAAATTAGTATTGTTGTTTCTAAATAATTATGAACTTGTTTTATTAGCATTATTTGAGGTCTGCAAGCACTGCATTTTTTGTTCTTTTGACCGTTTCTCATCTCCTGAAAATAAATACAAAATTTAGTGCTTGGAAAGTCGAAGACATGTTGTAGGTAGTTTATGGAATAAAAGAGCAATTTACATTTTTTTAAAACTTTTTTCTTAAATTTAACAACAAAGGAAAAGGTATAAACAGTTACAGTATGTTCATGACATTGAACAGTAATCCTGCCCATTCCCTTATCCCTCCCCTCCCTGCGAGTGTCATCATTTGAAGAAATTCCTTAAATTGGTGCATGTCCTCCAATGCTTTGTAGCAAGTACCAATTTGTGCCTTCAAATTGCTTCTTAAGTCTATTCTTAGGCTCTGTATCTAAAGAAGGAATAAGGAATGAACATCTAGTGAAGAACTTCTCTGTTGACTTTGCTTTGTTGGTAAAGTTTCCAACCAGTCCATTTTAAACAGAAAATTAATTTTTGTTAATATCAATGATTTTGATGGCACATTTGAGTTTAACCATTGATGTAATATACTTTTCCTTACCGCTGAGGCCCAAATCACTAACATAGCCTTAATGTGCCTAGGTAATGCTCTTTGAGTCTCCTCCAGGATATTAAAAATTGCCCATTGTGGGGTGAGAGAGAACTCAAACCCACTCAACTGTTGTAATTCAGAGTGAATATCATGCCACAACTTTTGAATTTAAGGACAAACCCACATATGGTGAAAAATGTCAGTATTATGCAAACCACATTTTATACATTGATAAGAATTTGTGGGAGACATTCTGGATTGGACGTACAGGGTAATACAAGCCCTATGTAATAATAGTATAGCCATATCAGTATAACTGTTATTTGGAATAACTTTCCATTGAGCCCTAGTAGCTTCTAATATATCTCCAACCTCCATATCTTTTATCCATCTCGCCGGACCAGAGGTTTTAGCATCCCAAGACCATTCCTTTCGCAGAGTGGAATATATGGTACTAGTTTACATCAATTGAGACCTGCCTGTTCTGAGAATGCATAATTTATCACCCATACCCCCTGTCTGCTAGCCACAAATTTAAGAACCAAACTGCGTGCCAGCAGAAACAGGAACGGACGTCCCCCAAAAACGGGATAACAAGATACTGCCTCGTCAAAAGTGATTATAGAGAAACTATGGCGTAATAGATCTACCCCAAGAGCACACTTTTGTTGTGCCATATCTTTATAGATTTAAGGCGGTTTGCTTTTTAAAAATACTGGGTTAGCTAGAAAAGGCTGGAAAGGTGACAATCTACCTCCCAAATTAGTTTCCTCCCTCTTATCCAAGAGAAAATAGTTTGCCAAAGTAACGGATGTTCTCTGATTTCATCGGGGAGTTCCTCATTAGTCAGATGTAACAAAGCCATTAAAGATATATGTGGATAAATCTGCCCCTCTAGGTGAGTATTGGCAAAATGGGATGTTCCCCGCATCCAATCTATTACATATCGTACGTTAGCTGCTATGTTATATCTAGAAATATCAGGGAAGTTAATACCTCCCTCAGATCATGGCAGTTGTAGTTTACATAGCCAAATGCGTGAACGGCCCCCTACTCCCCGCATAAACTGTGGAAATGTCTTATTCAATATATTGGTGTCCGATTTGGATAAAAGTGGTAATGATAGAAATAGATATAATAATTTAGGAAAAATTATTTTAATTAAGTGACATTACATAACATAGTAACATAGTTAGTAAGCCCGAAAAAAGACATTAGTCCATCCAGTTCAGCTTATAAAATTCTGTCAGAATAAATCCCCAGATCTACGTCCTTCTAAAGAACCTAACAATAACTGTAAGATACAATATTGTTACGCTCCAGGAACATTAACCGGTAAAAGACAAAATAAAGTATTTCCATGAATTGAGATTAGTCACTTTAAGAATATTGGGTGTATAATTAAGACAATATAATTAATGTGGATCTGCTAGAAGCCTAATGCCCAGGTACCCAAAAGACTCGCACTTCCATAGTCAAGGGAACCAGCTCTCAGATATTCTACCCGCCCTAAATACTGCCAATGCTTTTGACTTATTATAATTAATTTTAAAGCCAGTAAGATGTCCGAAGTCTTCGATTGTCGAAATTATGATTGGAATGGCTTGTGTTGGGTTGGCAATAAATAATAAAATATCATCGGCAAAAGCCATTAATTTTGTTTCCATGTTCCCAGTAGAGATCCCATGAAAATCTGGCAAATTTTGGAGAGTTCTCAATAAAGGGTCTAATGCCAAATTAAATAATAATGGAGACAATGGGCATCCCTGCCTGGTACCCCATCGGATGACAAATGGCATCGACAGGTGTTATTTATAAAAAGCCTAGATGTGGGGTCCCTATATAACAATTTAATAGCATTGCAGAACCAGGACCCAAATCCTCTGACCTCCAACAACTTATATAAATAATTCCAGGAGACCCTGTCAAAGGCCTTATCCGCATCGATGCCCACCACTATATTTCTTTTACCGTTATTGAGTCTACAACTAGATATGGAACCTATCGCTGTTCTTATATTATAGGTTATCGATTTCCCATGTACAAACCCCGTCTGATGTAATGAAATTAACTCAGAAATAACCTGCTGGACCCTAGTTGCCAATATTTTTGTAAATCTGCATTGAGCAGTGAGATTGGGCAATTTCCCTCCACCTGCAATAGATCTTTTCCAGGCTTAGGAAGCATAATACAAGCCTCATTAAATCTATCTGGAATGTAGCCCTTTTCCATGATTCCATTAAATAACTCGCATAAATGTGGACCTACCGATGGACCCAAGATTTTATAATACTCTCTACTAAACCCATCTGGACCCGGTGCCTTAGAAATCTTAAGAGTAAAGATGGCTGACAGTACTTCCGTAATGGTAATGGGTGAATTAAGCAGGTTTCTCTGGTCTTCCGCAATACTAGGAGCCATCCCATCCTGAAAGAAATACGATGCCTTTGCAATCTCCTCTCCCCCACTTGCATACAAAGATCAAAAAAAGTCTAAATTCCTCTATTATTAGTTCATTATCCGTTGTAACTTTTCCATCTTGATTACAGATCCTATTGATTCTAGTTGCTTGTCTAAAAGTTTTAGTGAGTGAGGCAAGTAGCTTCCCTGGCCTGTTCCCCCACTTAAAATATTTATGTTTTTGATAGTCTAGACTGTATAACGCTCTCTCATGCTCAATGTTTTCGGCTGCCTCTTTAGCCTCTATGAATTTCTGGTTATTTGTGGGGGTATTGGATAGTTTAAAATTTTTATATGCCTGAGTCAATTTTTCCTGAGCTGCTAACATGGCCTCTAGTAATTTTTTGCGTTTATTCCCGACATAAGAGGTGATTTGTCCACTTAAATCTGCCTTAGAGGCAAGCCCAGAATAAGTGAGGATCAGCACAGTGCTCCTTATTGTCTTCTTTGTATGTGTTCCACGACATCTGCAAGTAAGCCTTAAAATCGTCAGACGAATCTAAATAAGAGGGAAACCTCAACCTCCTTTCCTTGTATGCCGGATTTACCAATCTAGATTTGAAAACCACCGGGGCATGATCAGACAATTGAATATCCAAGATATCTGTTGACAGAACAAGGGACACCATCGATAAGCCCAGTAAACAATAGTCTAATCTTGCATGTGTATTCTGAACATGATAGTGTGAAAAGTCCTTATCGGTGGGATGGTGCCATCTCCATATATTCGTCAGCCCCAGATAATCCATCAGTTTCTGAATTAAACCTTCATGCATTGTAGCTCCAAGGTTGTTTGAACCTGAACTATCCATAGATATATCATGTGCCTCATTAAAGTCACCAACAATTATCAAATTGGCTGTGTCCCAACCCGTCAATTTAGAGAGTAAAGCTGGAATCACACATAGCGACTTACCAGCGATCCCGACAACGATATCAACGTGTCAGTATCGCTGGTAAGTCACTGTGTGATCGCTGCTGAGCTGAGCGGGTATCCGAGGGACGCGCGTCCCTCGGATACCCGATGTGTACGTTAGTTACCAGCTGATCGCTGGTCTCCCGCCTGTCACACGCAGCGATGCATGCTGGCCAGCGGGAGATCAGCGATGAAAAAAATGTCGAGGTTTCTTGCAGCGATCAGCGATACCGGCAGGGGGGCCGGTCGCTGATCACTGTCACACACAGCGATCTTGCTGGTGAGATCACTGTTGTGTCACAAAACTTGTGACTCAGCAGCGATCTCGCTAGCGAGATCGCTATGTGTGACGGGTTCGTAACTGAGCCTGAAACCGAGTCTGGACCACTGGGTGCGTATACATTTACCAGGCTATAGCGAACTTCTATTTTTATGTTAACTATTAAAATTCTCCCCATTGGATCCTCCCAAGTATCTAAAATATTGTAATTAAGACATTTATTGACAAGTATCGCCACCCCCCTGTTTCTTGGAATATGATGCCTCAGCACATAACACATTTTTACTAAATAAAGATGGATGTTTATCCCTTACCCAATGAGTTTCTTGTAGAAAAATTACATGAAAGTTAGAACGTTGTAAATAATGCATAACCTTTTTCCTCTTGACTGGGGTGTTTAGCCCATTTAAATTCCAAGAGCACCAATATAATGAATGCATTGTGGACATAGAATTACTGCTATTATCTATCATTTAACCTATACCAGAACATGGTGCGATCTTCCTGAATATCAGATGCATATAAACCCAACACCCATCCCAGCGAGTGGGCGTAGAGTCCACATCAACAAAAAGGTGTGAAGAACATGCGCAGGAACCCACCCACCCCAACATTAACAAACTAAACCCGCTAATAACCATGCTCAAAATAATTATGAGCGTGGACATGTTTGAAGAAAAGAGATTAATATCTCAACAAAACAAAATCGACGCCACTCTGTTAGGTGACAGTGACAAAGAAAGTCAACTATATTAGTCAGGTCTCATCTGAGGTCTGCACTGCAGCTTGAGTATTTGCTTGAAGATGTTGCAAAGCATTTTCCAACTCTGTAAAGATCCAGTTTTTCCCATTCAAAGAAAAGCATAGGATTGCAGGAAATTATAGCCCAAAATTAATATTTTTCCCCGCCAAAATAGCACAGGCGGGATTAAAAGCTTTACGTTTGGCTGCAACCGCAGCTGAGTAATCCTGGAAAAGAAAGTTTGTGGTGATCATAGGATAATGGTTGCGTATTCCTGTATGCCGATAATAAACTGACTTTATCTTGGAAATCTAGAACCCTGAAAATTACTAGACGTGGTCTGGAATCTGTATCATTCCTAGGAGGACCCAGGCGATGAACTGAATGTGGTGTTAGATTTAGTGCTTTTGGGAGCCATTCTGACACTACTCCCATTAAATTAGGCGTTTTGATCGATTCGGGGAGACCCACAAGTTGGGAGACCCACAAGTTTCAGATTACGATGAGATCTGTCTCTAGATCCACAACTTTGTCCAGAAGAAATGTGACATTTTTATCCCTCTAGTCTAACTTCCCTGATAGCTCTGTAACTATGTCCTCCAGATCTGACACTTTGTTCTGCAGCTGTTATGCGTGCCCCTATGCGTGTGTTAACCTAAGTGGCAATAGCATCCAGAGTCGCCTGAAATGCCACCAGTCGAGAGTATTTTCGGCATTAAAATATCTGTAATGTCCTGAACAATAGATTGTGTATCCTCCCGTTCCATATCAGTAGTTATCTTAGGTGGAAACGAAGTATTCTGTTGCCGGGTCGAGGCTCTATTTGATTTTCCAGATTTGGCTATGTATTTTTCCATAATGGATGAGACCTAATGAGCTCATGTAGATTTGGCAGTGACATCGCTATTGAATATTTAAGTCACATGAAAAGAATCACCATTCCTAAGTCCAGCAGAGGGCAGTGTACTCCAATACTCTGATCTGTGCTTTGGACCATGAAATAACAATATTGAAATCCAGCATGGACAGTGTGCATTATGGTTATAAATCCAGCAGGGGGCAGTGCTATTGGATTCAAGTCTATAAGCTGATTTATATACCAATTATATGGCTCACAGTATACAAGAGCCAACTTGCTGAGTTACTTCTCTAGGTGAAATGAGCACTGTGTGGCTTTACCTTGCCTCCAGGACCAAGAACCTGCACTTTCCACCCAACTGACTTGACTCCCAGCCCTCCTCCTCTGACTGTGCTGTAGACTGTGCCTCTCTGTACCAGTCCACGCTCCCGCTCCTTCACAGGTATGTAGCGGCCCCGGTTACCTTGTAGTCCAGGAATGTGGTGCGGAGTGCCTCAGCGTGATCCGCACTCCAATGTGACCTGTCACCGCCACTCCTGTTAGAGGCCGTGTGTCGCGTGGATTTCAGCGCTACCTGCGCCTAGGACCTCCGGAATCCCCGAAGAGCTGGCCCCGCCGCTGGGGGAACCTTGCCCGGGTCTTATCCCTGCTGTCCGCTTAGTATAGCGGTGTGATGGCGGTGGATGTAGTTCTGCCATCAGGGAGCTCCATTAAAATATGGCCATCTTCAAGCTCCGCCTCCCAAAAGTCAGCAATTTACATTTTACTCAAAAGTATAACTATAAAAAGACAAATTAGACAAACCGAAAATTTTGCAGTGGTCTCTTAATTTTTTCCAGAGCTTTTTTCCTCTTTTTGCGTTAAAACTGAAAGATGTTTTAGTTGTTTTGTTTGGCAATCAAATATCCTGTCTAAAAGATGCTGGGGTTGTCGGTTTACCTGATTGCTGTTAATATTATCTAGCATCAGCCCATGCAGCGATTCTTGATTTGTTGCATTGCATTAAATTAATACTTTGGGTCCGAGAGGACCATTGACTGGCCACTCTAGGTTTCCACTTGATGCTTCCGCAAATTCCTTCCTAGCCAGCTCCAAAAAGATGTCTTTACGTATACACCATGTAGCTCCATTTGGTACTCTCTTGCCCCTTTCTACTATCCTAGGTGACTGTCCTCAGAGGATACATCATAATTTTGAATACATATAACTTCAACATATTCACTCTTCACTGGACAGTCATCCGGAATCTGTCAGCCATTTATCCCATTTGGAAATGTTGTGTGTTGACACTCTGTGCTCTCTGCATGCCATCTCTGGTATATAAAAATTGTTAACAGACCCAGATCTGGAAAATCTTCTTGCAAGGCTTGAGAAACTGTACTCCTAAGCACATTTACGAAGGATCAGTGGAATAAATGCTTTTTCCTCTTCTACAAATCGGTTATGGCCAGTAAATTACAAGAAAGATACAAGCTATAAAATTGTTTCAAGGTGGTACCAGGTCCCCAAGGCTTTACATAAATAGATCCCTGAGGTATCTAGTCTATGTTGGCTTTGCAGGGTGCGTGGGGAGACTATGTCACATTTATAGTGGTCTTGCCGGCCTCTAGAAACATTCTGGGACGAGGTCATCAGAGTTATTAAGGAGTTGACAGGCGTATCAGCACCTAGGACACCAGAGGCTACACTGATATACATGTTCTCTATGCCCAAACAGGTGTATAAGAAAATCACTATTAAAAGGCATCTACTTCAGACAGCTAGAACAATAATACCACTTCACTGGAATTCAGTACCCCCCCATTCTTTAGAGGAATGATTCATAGAGTTGGCTAGGACCAATGCTATGGAAAAGCTGATAGCCCAAACACAAGACTATTACAACCGCTATGGTTTCACTGGGAAACCTTTCCTTATTTTTCACTCTACCAAACTAGGCTAAGGAGCCTTAAAGTTTGTCTCTTCTTTGCACTCCCATAGACCAACAAATTGTCGAATACTTTCCAGCCAATCTACGTCCTTACATCCTGATTGTAATATAATCTACTCTATTAAGTGATAAATACCCATGGATCCCCTTGACTTATCTTTTTCTTCTCATCTTTGAAGTGTCTTGCTTATCCATATACGACACCGGTTTCATGATGTTTGTACCATGAGTAACACTTTTTATTCTTATGCTTTAATTCTTTATGAAATGAAGTCCATATAACGCTTTTTTCTGTTCTTCCTCTTCCAGACTTTGATTTTCTGTTTTTTATTATATTATGCTGTTACAAAATAAAAAAAAAAAACTTTGAATTTGAAAAAAAAGAAAATGACTACTTTTCTGTGTGAGTTTTTAGATGGGTAACAAGATTTGTTTTCCGATTAAAACATTTTCCACATTCTGAACATTCAAATGGATTCTCTCCTGTGTGAATTCTCTGATGTATAACCAGACTTGATTTCTCTGTAAAACATTTCCCACATTCTGAACATGAAAATGGCTTCTCCCCTGTGTGAGTTTTCAGATGTGCAACAAGATGTGTTTTCCGATTAAAACATTTCCCACATTCAGAACAGGAAAATGGCTTCTCCCCTGTATGTACCATCTGATGTCTTACAAGATATGATTTGTGTGTAAAACATTTTCCACATTCCGAACATGGAAATGGCTTCTCCCCTGTGTGTATCATCTGATGTCTATCAAGAAGTGATTTCTTTGTAAAACATTTCCCACATTCTGAACATGAAAATGTCTTCTTCTCCACTGTGTGTCCCATCTGATGTCTAAAAAGACGTAATCCGTATGTAAAACATTTCCCACATTCTGAACATGAAAACGGTTTCTCCCCTGTGTAAGCTGTTTCATGATCAAGAGCCCTTCTGTGACTTTTGCTTTGCATATTTGTCTTTGATGAAGCAGAAACAAGGACCTGTTGAAAAGGATCAGATGACAGATTTTGTCTGATAACATCTTGAGGTGTATATGGTATAATGAAGTGTTCTTCATAAGCATTGGGTGTTATATGAAAATTATCTGCTGAAAAATCTGCGCATATCAGATATCCCTCTGAGCTCCTGGTAAAGTCACCTGCAAGGATACAAATAATTGTATTATTTTTCAGTAACATTGCATTAGAATTATAATACTATTTATATTATTATATAGTTTATAACATGTCTGTGCAAACTGGACAATAGGCCACAAAGAGGGACTGAGATTAGTGTTAGGCCACCAGGTTATGCCCTTACAAATGTTCACTACTCTAGAATAGCTACTTTTCAGGTCATGATTCCCTGTGTCTGTCATGAATCTGTTCCAGTTACACGTTCAGAAGAGACCCATAAAAGGGATCTGTAATCAGATTTATTAGGTAATTACTTCTCATACATTCTCCGACAAGTACTATAGCAGAGGGCAAAACACATTGGAGGAGATTGCTCATATACACAAGTTATGGCTTTGGAGAAGTAAGGTTTTCTATATCTTTTAATTAATGTAACTAAACAGTGGATACAAGAAATGAGAACATGTCCTTCATATTCTTAAATATGTCATGTAAGCCAACAGAAACATTGGCTGAATTTGGGAGCACTGGAGGATCTGAACATTTCCTATATGCAGCAGTGTCCTCTGCAAATAGTTGTCCGTCCTTGGTTCTTGTGTAAATCACTTAACCTTACACTGGTGCTTGAAAGTTTGTGAAACTTTTTCATATTTCTGCATAAAATTGACCTACAAATACATCTCATTTTTCACACTAGAAGTAGATAGACGTTGATTAGTACTATCTAGCAGGTCATTTTATTATTATACATTTATATAGCGCCATTTATTCCATGGCGCTTTACATGTGAAAAGGGGAAATATAGACAAGTACAATAAACATGTGCAAGACAAGGGACACACAAGTACAGAAGGAGAGAGGACCCTGCCCGCGAGGGCTCAGTCTACAGGGATGGGTGAGGATACACTAGGAGAGGGGAGAGTCATTTACGTAACATTATGGAGGTCAGTCGTCCTCTTGACACATGGCTGATTTTCTAATTACCAGGGTAGCCATTTACTTTATTATTATTAGTATAAGGTAAAACAGAAAACAATGTCTTAACCTCTTCCCGACCTATGATGTATTAATTATGTACAGGAGCTGCGTGTTCAATTAACATCATAGTTGACACCCGGCTTCCATTGCTGGTGTAAGGAGGTGGCTGAGAACCCCTGCGCTCCCTCTCTCCATCCAGTGTGGCATACTATGGACCGTCATATAATTTTATTATGTACTGCTATGTATTACACTGCATTGTTTTTATATTGTGTAATGTGGGGAGTTCCTCTTTAAGTACCTATGTGTTGCACTAAGTTAGGGACAGTTGATAGTTAAATTGTGGGCTGGGTCAGCAGCAGGAAAGGCGGCAGGAAGCTACTGCTTCCGGTTAGTTGCTCGGCCACGTTGGCTCTGGGCAGTTGTGTAGCAGCAGCCAGGGCATTGCCAGACCCCAAGAGCAGAATCTGTTGCCACGGCTGAAAGACACTAAAGTGGGCATTGCCAGACCTCAGGAGAAGAGAGGATCTGTTGCCCCAGATTTAAGAACTTAAAGACCGCAACACAGGTCTCCAGGACTTTGGAAGGGCCCCCGTCGAAGGGACTTCAAGCTTCCAGATTCTCGAGTGTGTACTACTGCTTAATGTCGGCTACCGTCTCTGTTGTGGGTAGGCCGTGGACATTGCTAGGGAGGGAGGAGGAAGCCAGTATTGTACCTTTTCTCATCATTTCTATTCAATTCCAATTCCCTGTTGGACTGCAAGTGGTGTCTGTCTGGTCCAACTCTGTGCAAGGTACCCGGGGTGTCTACTGAATGTACAGTTGTGGCAAAACGTATTGACACCCCTGCAATTCTGTCAGATAATACTCAGTTTCTTCCTGAAAATGATTGCAAACACAAATTCTTTGGTATTATTATCTTCATTTAATTTGTCTTAAATGAAAAAACACAAAAGAGAATGAAGCAAAAAGCAAAACATTGATCATTTCACACAAAACTCCAAAAATGGGCCAGACAAAAGTATTGGCACCCTCAGCCTAATACTTGGTTGCACAACCTTTAGCCAAAATAAATGCGGCCAACCGCTTCCGGTAACCATCAATGAGTTTCTTACAATGCTCTGCTGGAATTTTAGACCATTCTTCTTTGGCAAACTGCTCCAGGTCCCTGATATTTGAAGGGTGCCGTCTCCAAACTGCCATTTTTAGGTCTCTCCACACATGTTCTATGGGATTCAGGTCTGGACTCATTGCTGGCCACCTTAGAAGTCTCCAGTGCTTTCTCTCAAACCATTTTCTAGTGCTTTTTGAAGTGTGTTTTGGGTCATTGTCCTGCTGGAAGACCCATGACCTCTGAGGGAGACCCAACTT